>NC_051307.1:43607315-48607315 GCF_015220235.1 Choloepus didactylus | reverse complement strand
ATATATGTTTAGATTACCTGGAAAAATTACTCATTTACTCAGTTGTAAATTAGTTGCTAGTTCAATAATCATTTATTAAAATTTTTCATTTTATTTTCATAACTTATTTTCTCTCATTTGCCCCAGATTTGTTTTATTTATGAATTTAAATAGGTCTCTTTCTTTGCCAAAGGAAAAGTCTTAGTCTATAGTATTCCATAGTAACTCAAAATTTTTATTGATCCTATCATAATATTGATAATGAGATTTCATATGCTTGTGTATATAATCAAAACTCTTAGCACAATGTCAAGTACATTTGCTTAAAAAGTATATTAAATTATTGATATCAGTTCAATTTGGTATTGCAGATATATTCTGAACATTGTCTAAATGCTGAAGGATTTAAAAAAAATAGCTTTTTATTCTGGGAGGGGACCAGAGAAAGAGAAAAATATACATTACACTAGAGCATGGTACATGCAATTTGTGAAATGACAAAATGTGCACAAATAAGACAGAGGAAGAAGTGAATAATTCTTTCCATGGAGTTACAGAAGAGAAAAATTCACGGATGAGATGAAGCCCTAAGTAAAGTTTGAAGTCCAAATAGGAGATAACTGGCAAAATTACAGGAAGAAATTTATCTGGAGCAGTTACATATTACTGGAGTGTAAAGTGTGAAGGGTAGTATGAGAAAGTATGTATTATTAATTAGCAAATAATTAAAGAAAGATTTATTTTATTCTGGCAAAGTGTCACATAAATTAAAATTAAATCTTAAATAATTATAAAAGAAAATACAACAAATTAATTTAAACCAATTCTGTTAAAAATACATGTACATCCTATTTACTTTGACCATCACAAACCTTATTTAAAAGGTCATAATTTTATAAACCACATTTAAAAAAAAATTGACAAAATTAAGTATTTGCTTAAATTGTTAACCATGTCATGACATAACCGTACAAGACAAAACTTTTGGTAACTTCAGCTCTAGTGACACCCTCACTTTTTATATCAAAGAAACATTAGTCAAGAATTTTATTGTCAAATTTCAATGAGTATATCAAAACTTCTAATAGATATTTCTAATTTTATGATTTCTTTTCACTTATTATCCATTGTGCCACCTATTAAAAGAAAACAGGGACAAAACCTGTTTTACAAAATGTGTTTTAAATGAGCTCTAAAAGATTTTTATTGACAGCCTGATCCTAAGTAGGAGGAATGACATTTGTTTAAAGAAGTTAAGGATCTAAATTAATAAACATGGCTAAGAGGTTAGGGAAGCAAGTTTACTTTATAGCTAATAAATATATTAGTGTCAATAGTTTAAAGTTTGTAGTATGAAAATGGATTAAGGGAAAATTGTGTCAAGTTTGGTTAAATCATTTGTAGAATAAATCATTCCAAATTATATAAAAATAAACCCTCAGCAATATGTTAAGAATGAGATGATGCTTACAGTGTTTAATATGAATAAGCATATATTACTTATTTGTCACAAGGATATTGATAAATGTCCTATTCAGTTGTTTTTAAGGTAAGTTAGGGTATAGGCATCTGTGTTAAAATAGTGAAACATGGCTGATTGTAATGTCATCAAGATATTTTGATTAAAATTAGGTAAAAACTGAGAGGGATGATAGATTCTTCTATCTAATAGGTTGCTAAAGGAACTTCAGTTTCTAAAAATGCCAGACAGTCTGAATGCTTTAAGAAATCTGTATTGCCCATGAAACATGGGTTTGTTGAAATACAATACTGGGATTTGCACCCCACTATAATAGTTGATCTAGAACACAATTTATTTGGCATCTCCAGGTCTCCAGGTTTCATATTTCATCACACCTCCATCCGCTTTCTGTTATTACTGTATCTCATTGTATAGCATAGAGGTCAGTAATTATTTGTTGACTGAACTCTTCTAGAAAGCCTCTAATGACCACCATACATCTCTACTCATTGCAATGTGGTGCACATCCTGTCCTTACTTCTAAGCACTTTTTTTCACTTATCAACACTGTTTATGTCCGCAACAGACCAAGAGCTCCAATTTTCTTTCAGCTCTGTGTCCTAAGTTACCAATATCTAGTATATAATAGGTATTCAAAAATGCTCACTGAATGAGTGAAAATATATTTTTCCATGAGGACTTGTTTAATGACTAAAGAAAAGTAAAGGGAAATGAATAGTTTTACATACCAATTGATAACCAGTATTGTCCGTTTCACATCCCTAATGTTGTATAACTTTCTCAAGAAACATGCAAAGTAGGTGTAATTAACTTTTATTTCATGGATGAGAAACCTGAGTTTCCAAGAAGTTGAGACTTGCCCAAGACCACATTACTTAGCTGAGATTCAAAGTGGAGAGGGCTCCATATTGATCTTTATGCTGCTCAAAAGAACATTCAGCACATAAAAATAAATAATTCTAATTACATCAATCCCTTGCATTTATTACTTTAGAGTTTACTAAGCACTAATACATGCATTATGCAATTTTATATGCATAAGGCACCCATGAGTTTGATACATCAGAGATCACAAATATATGATTTTTTCAAGAATCGGTTTAAAGGTCACTTCTGTGTAATTTCACTGATTCTTCCAAAGTTAGCTATGTCTTCCTCTAGGGCACAATTTCCATGATTATATATCTCTATCTTGGACTTTTCAGTATCATTTATAATAGTTTGACTCTAGGTTTGTTTCACCCAGTTGACTATGATCTACTATGCACCTTTTTTCTTTTATCTCATCAATTAAATCTGTGTATTGATATATTAATTAGAAAACACATTGTGGTTCAATTCCTCTAACATATGATAGAGATGTGAAAATTCAATTCACCTGTATTAAAGAAATATTTGCCATGAATGTGGACAATGTTAGGTCTAAGGGGAATATAAAAGCTGAAAAATAATATGCATTTTTAAAGGTTGCAAGCTTCGTAAGTCTGACATAAAATAAAATCTAAAAATATCTAATGATAAAATTTTCTGTTTCTGTTTATCAGTCTCTATTTATCCTTCTCTCTCTGCCTTTCTCTGTCTCCTTGCATTTATCTTTCTTTCTGTCTCTTACCCACATGCACACAGAATTAATCCAGAAGACATTTCCTGCCCACTTCTCTCTCCCACATTGATAATCTATTGCGCAAAAATTACAGAAATAATAGCTCAGATACGTTATAACATAAGTAGTTATTCTCACCTATTGCTTGGTGCAGATCATATGATGTTTTATGCAATCTAAAGTACATATAAAAATGTCATGATGAAAACCAAATATAGTTTGGTAGCAATAAATGCAAGAAAACATGAATCACAGAAAGACAATGCATTGTGATCGATCAGTAAAGATAAAATGATAGAAAATCTTATAGCAGTTAAACCTATAAAGAGCTGGGCTTCCTGCGGTGGAGGCAAATTAACCACACAGCAATTAAAGAAGAGTGAAGGCAATATTTAATTCACATGTGGAGAATTAAGTGATCTTATCTCAATGCAGTCAAAAACAATAAGAGACTGGATACATTTAAGGTAGAACTTTCTACATTTATTTGGTATTTTAAGTGCTTTAATATAGAAATGCTTAATTTGTAATGCAAATTGCTAGTGACAAACAACAAATGAACAGCTAGAAAGTTAAAAAAACAAAATATAAAGAATGTAGAAGGAAGACCGTAACAAAAATTATGCTGTTCAGTTATAAAAGTCATTAGTGCCTATATTGCTACTCAAAGATATGTGTATGAATATGCAATCGATAAAATGACCAGTCAAAATTATTAAAATATAAATCATAAATCAATAGATTATATTAACAATCAACCTACAAAATCAGCTGTGAAAATTAAATCACGTTCTTGTAGTTTATCATAAGAAGTTTTCCAAGAGATAATGCTAGTGTGATTTATGGGTAAATTAGGGTATGATATTTACTGAGGGATTTTGTTGGAATCCCCCCAGAAACACATGCTGCTAACATTATTGTGAGCACATAAGAAAGGTAAATTTGGTTGTAGACAGGAACAGAAAAAAGGTATGCAAACATTAGTAAAAAGTGAATACACTTAAAAGAAATAGCAATTTTCCACTATAGCCTGTATCAGTGGGCATTCTAATATTGCTAAAATTCTTATACTAATGATTAATTTGAAAATGCAAGTTGATTTACATATGTATAAGTGAAAGTGCTAAAAGATTTAAAAATATCACTGAGTCTCAAAATACTGGAAGAGAATGATAATGATAGAATCATAATTTCTGTGAAATTGGCTAAAATGCTGAAATTTGTTTCAATATATGTTTGTAGAGTACTACTATGTCCAACACACTATGCAAAACAATGGGGAAAAGCATAAAAGACAACTGGAGTTCAATAAGGTATATCATTAGCAGAATAGGGATAACTGTAAATAGGCCAAGTCAAAACATCAGTGAAATATTTACAGAAGTAAGCAGTGCTGGGAATATACAGAAAAATCATTGCAATCAACAGATTCTGCATATCATACAGGTGAAAGACTTAACACAGATGATAAATCTAAGACCTGCGTCAAGCTGCTATAAGCTGTTTAGGCAATGGCTACAATCGCTTGAGCAGACTACACTTTTTTTTTTTTTAATTTTTATTGGGATTGTTCAGATACCATACAATTATCCAAAGATCCAAAGTGTACAATCAGTTGCCCCTGGTACACTCATACAGCTGTGCACCCATCACCAAGCTTAATTTTTGTTCAATTTTTAGAAACTTTTCATTACTCCAGACAAGAAATAAAGTGAAAGATGTAAAAAGGAAAAAAAAAAAAAAAAAAAGGAAACTCAAATCCTCCCATATCCCTAACCAACCCCCCTCAATTGTTGACTCGTAGTGTTGATATAGTACATTTTATAGTACTGTTTATGAAAGAATGTTGAAATACTACTAACCGTAGTATAGAGTTTGCAATAGGTATATATTTCTTCCCTATATGCCCCTCTATTATTAACTTCTAGTTGCATTGTCATACATTTGTTCTGGTTCATGGAAGAGTTTTCTAATATTTGTACAGTTAATCATGGACATTGCCCACTATAGGATTCAGTTTGATGCATTCCCGTCTTTTGACCTCCAACTTTCCTTCTAGTGACGTATATGACTCTGAGCTTCCCCTTTCCACCTCATTCACGCAACATTCGGCACTGTTAGTTTTTCTCACATCTTGCTACCGACACCTCTGTTCATTTCCAAACATTTAAGTTCATCCTAGTTTAACATTCTGCTCATACTAAGCAACAACTCCCCATTCTTAAGCCTCATCCTATATCTTGGTACCTTATATTTCATGTCTATGAGTTTACGTATTATAATTAATTCCTATCAGTGAGACCCTGCAATAATTGTCCTTATGTGTCTGGCTTCTTTCACTCAGTATATTGCCCTTGAGATTTTGTCATCAACCAATTTTTTTTTAAGATGGTTTTGTTCACACACCATACATTCCATCCTAAGTAAACAATCGATGGTTCTCTGTATGGTCACATATTTATGTGTTCGCCACCTTCACCACTATCTATATAAGGGCATATACAAGGCAGGAGGAGGGGTCAAAGAAGGTAGAGAGGCAAAAGAAAGAGGAAAAAAAATGACAGCTTAGAAGTAGCAAAAGGAAAAGTAACCTGAAATCAAAGTAAAGAGTCAGACAACACCACCAATGTCAAGTGTCTAACATGCCTCCCCTATTCCCCTTCTTATCTGCATTTACCTTGGTATATTGCCTTTGTTACATTGAAGGAAGCATAATACAATGATTCTGTTAGTTACAGTCTCTAGTTTACATTGATTGCATCCCTCCCCCAATGCCTTCCCATTTTTAACATGTTGCAAGGTTGACATTTGCTTGTTCTCCCTCGTAAAAGAACATATTTGTACATTTTATCACAATTGTTGAATGCTCTAGATTTCACCAAGTTACACAGTCCCATTCTTTATCTTTCCTCCTTTCTTCTGGTGTCTCACATGCTCCCAACCTTCCTCTCTCAACCGTATTCATAGCTGTCTTTGTTCAGTGCACTTATACTGCTGTGCTACCATCTCCCCAAATTGTGTTCCAAACCATACACTCCTGTCTTCTCCTATCACTCTGCAGTGCTCCCTTTAGTATTTCCTGTAGGGTGGGTGTCTTGTTCACAAAGTCTCTCATTGTCTGTTTGTCAGAAAATATTTTGAGCTCTCCCTCATATTTGAAGGACAGCTTTGCCGGATATAGGATTCTTCATTGGTGGTTTTCCTTTTTCAGTGTCTTAAATATATCCCACCACTTCCTTCTTGTCTCCATGGTTTCTGCTGAGAGATCCACACATAGTCTTATTAAGCTTCCTTTGTATGTGATGGATTGCTTTTCTCTTGCTGCTTTCAGGATTCTCTCTTTATATTTGACGTTAGATAATCTGATTATTAAGTGTCTTGGCATAGGCCTATTCAGATCTATTCTGTTTGGAGTATGCTGCACTTATTGGATCTGTAATTTTATGTCTTTCATAAGAGATGGGGAATTTTCATTGATTATTTCCTCTATTATTGCCTCTGCCCCTTTTCCCTTCTCTTCTCCTTCTGGGACACCAATGATACATACATTCTTGTACTTTGTTTCATCTTTAACTTCCCAGAGACATTGCTCACATTTTTTCATTCTTTTCTCCATCTGCTCCTTTAAGTGTAGGCTTTCATGTGTTTTGTTTTCCAGTTCTTGAGTGTTTTCTTTTGCCTCTTGAGATGCTGTTCTATGTTTCCATTGTGTCTTTTGTCTCTTTTGTTGTGCCTTTCATTTCCATAGATTCTGCTAATAGTCTTCCACTCCTCTCTATGCCACCATCTTAGCTCCTCCTGAGCAGACTACACTTTTAACCATATGAACATATTACATGTACTCCTAGGAGGCAACATAATACAAAATAAGTAAAAATAAAATAGCAACATATTATGACATTTGGGCCACATATCACCAGAGTTAGATCATTCCCTTGTCTAATTTATGTTGGACACTTTTAAACCAAGAATGGAAAAGCCCATAAATAACACTCATTAAACTTCAATGTCTAAGTGAACTAAAGGAAGCAGCTTAGCCAAGTTAAATGTACCTGGATTAGAGATCCAATTTATTAACTATCTTTGATTTTAGACAAGACACCTAACCTCTTTGAGCTTCATTTTCTCTTCTGTCAAACAGAGACAATAGGCAGGCAACAAAGATTGTCTCAAAGAACCCATTTATCTTGCTATTGTCAAACAGTGGAATAAAGAATTCACTAAAGGAATGTTTGTTGAATAAAAACACACATAAAATTCCTGGTACATTGTCTTCCATTTTGTAGCACAGGGGTTATGTCACTCTAAGTGTTCATTGCACACTGCACTGATCAAAACTGACTATAAAACTATTTATGTAGCATTATTTTTTCTCTATGTCTAACTAGACACACACCTCCACGAGTTTAAAATTCATGACGGGTTTAGTAACTCAAAAAATATCTGCCAAATTTATAAGACACACACCCACTGTACTTGCATTTTCCTTCTTTGAAATTAAAAAAAGTAAAAAGGTTGTTACCAGGTTATCAGGGGTCTAAGAGTTTCTGTACGTGGTATCTGCCAATTGTAGTCCTAAAACACAGAGAAGATTTTCCTAGAGCAAATAAAATTTCCTTCTTTATTAAAGTTCATAAAATAATGCTTGACCATTTATATTTCACAGGCACATTTATATTGTAATCTGAGTTATTTTTTATTAACACTGAAGTACCTATTATTTACCAGAGGAAAAATCCAAAATGTTCCTTGCCCACATCAGGCCCCAAATTTAGCAGGAAATACAGCCATTTGATACTCATAAAACCTTATCGTGTAATTAGGATAGATATTTTTAGCTGCAATGTACAGAATAGAGAACAAAAACTTAGAGAAGTTTAAATGACTTTTCCCAGGTGATAATTATGGATGTAAATGTCTTCTATGAGTAGTGTTCTTTCCACAAACTAACTTTTGCTATATATACTTAGGTCCATCAACAGTTTTTAAAACAAGATTTCATGTTCTTCAAAGCAGAAATCAGTACACTGCTTATCTTATCTTTCCTAGGAAAAAGACACCAATTACGTTAAATCTTTTAAGACTGCTATATCCTCTCAGTTTTGCAAAATCTTATTAAAGCTGAACTACTCCTGATGGGATAAAATTTTTTATTTTAATATGCATCTTATGGATTTCTTAAAATTAGCTATTTGATTATAATTTGAGTTGCAATTCATGGCAAATTACAATGAAAGAGGTCCAGGAAACAAGTAGTCACTGCCTTTTCTAAATCTGAATATATTGAGCAAGCTACTAGAAAACTATAATGTATTTTATTTTTGGTACACAGAAGAAAAGCCAGTTCAAGGTTTTTGCCCATAACAGTCAATGCATGAAGCCACCTCATACTTTTGGCACTCATTTTAAATCATGTTCAGTAACAACTTGTTTAAAATGAAGGCAAGCTGTCATAAGGCAAGCTGGGGGATATAAAAGAATTTGGCAATTAAAAACCTCCAGCACACTTACCAATCTGAATATTCAAGAATTTTAAATCATTAATCATAAATAAACCACCTGCTGGGGACACTCTAACCCAACATAAAGATTTGCCATGAGCATAATTGTCATAGATCAAATTTTTAATCCAAAGAGCAGTATTCAAGATGATCTGGGTGTTTCATTAATTTTGAAAGTAAAAAATAGCTCTTTTCCTTATTGTGTTCCAAATATTGCAATAGCCCTGCTTAAAATGGCAACTGTTTTCATTATATCTGGGTAATTTTCTTATTCCATTATATTTTTTTATCAGTTTTTAATTAGCTAACTATTATGGGTGATAAAAGCAATATTTAACTCTCATATATACACAAATCTGTATGCAAGCAGAAAAGAAACATATTTCTTATCAACCTTTGAGTTTTAGGTAGGCATTCTCTTGTCATCAGTTTTTCTGAGCACATATATTTAAATTTGTAGCCTACTTTACTATAGATCTCAAGCTGAATTCTTATAATAATTAGATAGTCTTAACTGAGCTCTGCTGACAATTTTTTTAACCATTTAAAAATTATGAGTGCGTGTGTATTGGTGGTTTACATGGTTTATTTATATTGTCAAAAAGTATGACTTCTTTCTATTATAAAATGCCTAAGAAATTCTTGGTGGAAATTAATCATTAGGAAATCTTAAAATAATTGCAATAGGATAGAAAATCCCCTTCCTCATGATGCTTTAAAAAACAGATCTAGTTTAAGCACCTCCCAGAATTCAGGTCAGGAATCTTGTTCAATGATAGCCCAGAAAACCACAACTGTTGTCTCAGCTAACATTACCGGCTGTGTCTGCCTTCCATAGGTAGGGGCAGAGCTTAGGTGGGAGCCAAAGAGGCCTCACAGTACTCATGTCTGACTTGGTGGGATTTGAAACTCTAGGTCCCTCTAAAGCTGCTCATGGGGTGGAGATAGCATGTACAAAGACCCGAAAAGGTAGGGTGCATAATTTTGACTAACAAGAGAGAGGAGACTTGAAGGAATCCATACATAAATTTCTTAAACCAAAATCCACAGAAATTAAATAACTTATACAGGATCATCCAGTCATGTGATGCAGCTATACTTTGAATTACAAGTCTTTCTGAAAAGGCAACTCTTACTCAGTACTCCGTTTTGCTTCCTGACGCGCTTTGAGTGTGTGCATTTTTTATATGTGCAACAATTTGAACACCTTTGACACTAAGCACAAGCTTTAACATCTTTCCCTCTGATTCTCCAACTTTAGATGCCATTAGGACCACTGCAGAATAAAGCAAATCAGAATATGGGGCTTGTCCTTGTCCTCAAGAGATTTTTATTTGTTTGGTCCTTCTAAAGCATGTAGCGCTCAGATTAAATTTTGAGAAAATGTGGTAAGGTGCCTCCTGGGATAATGGTGTTACACAGCTTCTTGAGCAATACGGGAAAGCTGCTGAGATAACTCTGTAGCTCCTAGGTACCAAGCATGATAATTTTAATGGGTGATGATTCTAAAGTAATAGGCATAGATTCCTTCCTGCCACAGCCTCTAAGACTTTCTAGCTTCCCACTCTTCTTACTGCCTCCTAATTATTTTCCTTATTCTTCTTTCATTCCACACTATATTTAGGCATTTGCTTAGTTTTCATCATCAGACAGTAACTCTTGACTCTTCTTAGATTGTCAAGACCATCACTGAAGTTGCAGCAAGATTTCTTTGGTCTTTTTGGTCCACCCTCATTGATCAGCCTCTACCAATCCACCATCCTTGTCATTTTATACATGCATTTATGAACATGAAACCCTCCTATATGAAACCTCTCATTTGTGTTCCAAAGCTTTTAGAATAAATCCAAAATTATTGCACTAGTCTACAAAGTATGCACGTTGTATTCCCTTTCTTGGGCCTCCTCTTGCACCATTCGGCCCCACACTTTCTGGTCCAGATTAATTGAAATTTTTAAAGTCTGCTTACATCCCACATTTCCTCATGCAACAGAGTTTTGCCTGTGTTCTTCCTTCCTTCTATTACCCTGCTCTTCTTTCCTTCATCTTCCTATCCTCCAGATTTTAGTTCACAAGCTACTTCCTCAGGAGTATTTCTGACCTCCCTGCCTAAGAGAAATCCCTACTATACCATCTCCTGAATCCCCAGCAACATCTTTCACAGCTGCAATTTTACATTTATCAGTGCAATTATTTAAATAATATCGGTCTCTCCCACTGTTCTGGTTTGAAAGTTGCCATTGTGCAAAATACCAGAAATGAATTGGCTTTTATAAAGGGGATTTATTACGTTACAAGTGTACAGTTCTTAGGTCATAAAAGTGTCAAAACTAAGGCATCAACAAGAGGATACCTTCACTAAAGAAAGGCGATGGCATACGGAACACCTCTGTCAGCTGGGAAGGCACATGGCTGGTGTCTGCTGGTCCTTTGCTCCCAGTTTCTGGTTTCAAAATGGCTTTCTCCAAAATGTCTCTGGGCTTCTGTCTCTCTTAGTTTCTCTCTCTCAACCTCTGTGCATCCTTGCTTGTTCTCCCAGGGCATTTTTATTTAAGCATCTGGGGGTCCTCTTTTAGCTTCTCTGGGGCAAACTCTGGGCTTCCTCTCTTAGCATAGCATCTCCAAACATCCTTCTGTCTGCATCTCCAAGCACCTGGGTCTGTGTCAGCTCTTAGCTTCTCCCAGGGGCGAACTCTGGATTACATATCTTAGCTTCTCTCCAAAATGTCTCTCTCAGATTCTCTGAGCTTCTTCTCTCTGTAAGCTCCCTTAAATTACTCCAGTAAAGTAATCACACCTCCATGGAAATGATCTAATCAAAAGGTCTTACCTACAGTTGGGTGGATCACATCTCCATGGGAATAGCCTAATCAAAACTCCCACCTTAATCAAAAGACTAATAAGTCTGCCCCCACAAGATTGCATTAAAGAACATGGCTTCCATGGGGAACATAATAGATTCAAACCAGCACATTCCCTGAACTGTAAGTTTCACAGAGGCAGAGATGATGACAGCTTTTGTTCTCCTTCTGCTCTCATCTCCTAGTGGGTGTTTGGGACATTTTAGATTTCTGCTGTATACATTTGCTGAATGAAACATTGACTACATGGCCTCAGTGATTATTCTGTAGACAATGGGGTGATAAATTTTGTAAGCTTGAGCACATAATGATCAGATCTACGATTTAGAAAGATACTTTATAGCAACTGTAAATTGCATTGGGGTAGGGGAGAGATTAGAAGTGCAAAAAGAGGTTAGGGATCTGTAAGTCTAGGTTAAGAACAGTAAGGGTCCGGACAAGGAAAATGGCAATGGTATAGAGGACTCAGTGTTGGGGATAATTGCATTTGCAAGAAATATGGGAAGAATAAGAACCACTGAAAATGATTGCATATGCAGGAACAAGAAGAATCAGACAGGAAATTGTATCATGCAAAGGAGAAGATTTTAGAGAAAAATATAAATTCATGGCTGGAAACAGTGAAGAGCTTTTATAATTTTTACAGATAGGTCTGGTGCTGAAAATATAGTATCATCAGGGTAAAGGGGGACATTGAACCCAGGAAAATCAACTTTCTTATCCTTGATATTCTTCTTCTGGTTCAAAATATGGAGTCTTACAACAAATTTACAAAACCCTATAGATCTTAATAGAAAATAGATCTCATCTTTATACCCTATATTTTGTACCCTTTATACCCTATATTTTGTAGTTGTTTTGCCATTTCAAGAATTTATTGGAAATATCTTATTGCCAGACTTTTTACTTACAGTTTCATAAATATCTGCAACCTTGAACCCTCTTATTTTGGCCAGGAATTTCTGAAGCATCTCTCTTCCTGGCTAGTTTTCCTGTCTCTTAAGTTGGCTCCCTATAAGCCATAATTCATTACACTGCAGCAAATTTTGTTAAATAATGCTTTCATCTTTTAAAAGAACTTAAAATGGTTCTTTGCTGCCTTGCACATCTAGGTCAAATTTGGCCTTTTTAAGACCCTCAGAAATATGGCTGTCTTATCTCTCTATTCTCCAACATTAAGATTTGACAGTATAATCAAATCTTATAGTTACACCATGGACCTGGGCTGCTTTTCTCTCTTCCTTTACTCCTGCTCTATGTCAGTCTGTTTCATTAAGTGCATAATGAAAATCATACTTCCCACAACCTTCACCAATGCTTCCAGATTTTCCCATTCAATATTCATCTCTACTTCACTTTCTATATAATTTACACATTTATTTTGAAACTTTTAGTGTATATTTTCACTTTAAGCCTCACTGGGCTTCCTTCCTAAGTCTTTATTTCTTGATATCCCATGCAACATGTAGCAAGGCACTTAACACATGCCTGGTACTCAGTATGCTCTATTTGTGAAGACTTGTGAATGCCTAAGGAGAACAATGAGAAAAACAGGGTTTCGGGTAGATGTTTTTATCTTAGTGTCAGCATGACATATAGAAATCCATTCATGAACAGAAGGGAAGATGAGTGCTGCTTTTATCAAATAATTGAATTATAAACTACTTTTATTTAAAAGTTGAAGAAGCAGCATTTGAATTTGTCCAGCAAAGAATTACTTTAGATCTTGAAATTTTAATTTTGTGTTTCATAATTGTGCCATCTAATAAATCCTAAAGTTGATTTGATTGGCCTCTGATGTTTGTCCTTCTTTCTTAGTAATGTCATTATTTATCATTACATATATCATTTTAGAAGCAAATCTTCTTCTGAACAATTGAATTTGAGACACATGACAACAATATTATATAAAAGCTGCCTCATCTTCCTCTCTATGCAGAGAGGGCTCATCCATAAGAAGAATTTGATTACTTTGAATGTGGAAGCCTTTCAGAGACCATAGACTTTGAGCTAGTTCAAAATAAACACTTCCAGAAATTAAAAAGAAAACAAAAATGATATTACTGGTAACTGATATTTGGAGTAAATTGGACCATCATAACGTTTAGACTTTCTGAATTCAGTAATGTCTTGTACCCCACCAAGTTGCATGGCATATTTATGTATTCATTATTCACCCATTTGTTCATCCAGCAGCTATTTGAGTATATAGTGGAAAGGAAAACAGACAAAGCTACTGCCTTCATGGTACTTATGTTCAGAGCTATTGGCTCACATCATCCATCAAGACTTTGTAATTTATATACTACCTATTTGGAAAATTAATCTGGAACCAAACTTCATGGATTCACAATCACATCTTTGGGTAAGTTACTTAATTAATCTGTGTCTCAGTTTTCTCATCTAAAAAGTGGGGAGAATATCAGCATTTTTGTCAAAGTATTTTTAGACTAAGTATATGAATACTTGCAGAGCACTTAGAGAAGTTTTTGGCATATAGTGAATGTTTGTTCATTGCAGTTATATTAAATCTAATATGTTTTAAGATTATTATCAGGAAAGCATACTAACTGTAAAAGTAAGTTGCTTTCTGTTGATGACTCAATAAAGACAAGTTATGAACTATTTAAAAGTATATGAGAAATGTGATAAGGAGGGAAACTTTGAATAATCTTATATAAAAAGAAAATATTAAGTAACTTTAGAAATACGTAACTTTACATAGCTATGAATTTTACAAAGATTTGTAGCTTACTACCTCTTCACCTGTTCTAAGGATTCTATTTGTTTATGTTGTTTATGTTGTTCAAAGTGTCAAGAGAAATTTCCCTTTCCTAAATAAAATTTTGAAATTACAAAAAGAGTTGCTACATACTATAAGTTTTTACACATCTATATTTTGACTCTTTTTTTAAAGATCAAGTTAAATGAACACTAGGGATTTTATATGTATTTGACTAATTAATTGGTGCAGTAACCAATCTCATTGCATTTTTTAAGAAAACTTTATGAGAACAATAAATCCTGGTCCATCAAGGTAAATTAAAACTTTTCGAAGTTGGTGAGAAATAATAATCATTGCATTCTACAAGTTGAGAATGGCAGCACGGAAGAGGATATGTTCCCTTGTTACATTCAGTGTTTTGGATATGGCATACATTAATTTGTTCAATATTCTGCTACCTCTTGTTCCCTGCCATCTCTAAAAATGCCCACTCAAAATTATCACTTTCCTTTTAAATCTCTGTAGTTGTTGACTTGTGTGAGTTTGGGGAATAATATAAAATCATGAGCTAATTTTTCTTATTAATTTCCTTAATTCCTTTTAAGTCCAAAAGCAACACATCATACTTTTCATAAGGCAATAAGTATCGATTTCAAAAAGTGAATGCACCTACTAAGTCTCACATTTAAGATGAATGAGATGTGTTTATACAACTTTGAGGTTTATGAAGAAAAGATGTGAAGAAGGGAGAAAACAAAATATAATTATTAATGGGAGGAAAGGACATGACCACAAAAAGGAGAAAACCAGAAAAAACTTCCCTAGTGTGCCGGTTTGAATGTATTATGTCCCCCAGAAAAAGCCATATTCTTTGATGCAGTCTTGTGGGACAGACATTTTGGTGTTGATAAGATTTGCATGGAAATGTGCCCCACCCAACTGTGGGTGATGGCTGTGATGAGATATTTCCATGGAGGTGTGTCCCCATCCATTCAGGGTGGGCCTTGATCAGTGGAGCCATATAAATGAGCTGACAGGCAGAGGGAACTCAGTGCAACTGTGAGTGACATTTTGAAGAGGAGATACAGCCAAGAGGGACACTTTGAAGAAAGCACAGGAGCTGCAGATGAGAGACAGTTTGAAGACGGCCATTGAAAGCAGACTCTTGCTCCAGAGAAGCTGAGAGAGGACAAATATCCCAAGTGCAACTAAGAGTGACATTTTTGAGGAACTGCAGCCTAGAGAGGAATGTCCTGGGAGAAAGCCATTTTGAAACCATAACTTTGGAGCAGATGCCAGCCACGTGCCTACTCAACTAACAGAGGTTTTCCAGACACCATTGGCCATCCTCCAGTGAAGGTACCCGATTGCTGTTGTGTTACCTTGGACACTTTATGGCCTTAAGACTGTAACTGTGTAACCAAATAAACCGCCTTTTATAAAAGACAACCCAATTCTGGTGTTCTGCATTCTGGCAGCATTAGCAAACTGGAACACCTAGGTTTAGAGAAGGACAGGCATATCCCATTAAGAGTTATGGGTGCTGCGGTAAGTAGCCCATAAAATGACCTGCAATGATTCTCACCACCTGGTATTCATGTACTGTCATCCCTCTGAGAGTGGGTTGGACCTAAGGATTTGTTCTAACGAATAAAATATGGAAAAAATGAGGGGACGTCACTTCCAAGATTAGGTTACAGAAGACTCTGGTTTCTGTCTCTCTGGATCTCTCACTCTTCTACTTGCTTGTTCTGAGAGAAACTGCTGTCATGTTGTGAGCTGCCTGATGGCAATGCTCATGTGAAAAGGAACTGACGTCTCTGGACAACAGCCAACAAGGAGGTGAAGCCTGTTATGTGAGAGAACTTGGAAGGGGCTCCTCTCTCAGTTGAGCACCGAGATGACTATAGCCTCAGTCTAAACCTTAATTGTAGCTCTATGAAGCACTCTGAGACAGAGTTCCCTATTGAAGGGCACCTGGATTCCTGACCCTCAGAAACTGTAGGATAATAATTGATGGTTGTATCAAGTATCTCAGTTTTGCGGTAATTTTTTACAAAGCAGTAAATAAATAATGCAGATGTTTTCCTAGACATTGCAATGCTAAATGTATCAATGCACCATGGAACCATTTGAGCATTTTCCCTATGCAGATGTATTCCAGACTTCACAATTTGTTGCCAATAATGAACTTATAGCCAACTTTCATATATGGTTTCTATTGCAACTACTCAACTCTGATGTTGTAGCATGAAAGAAGCCAGAAGAAATACATACATGAATGAGTGTGGCTATGTTTCAATAAAACTTTATTGACATTAAAATTTGAATTTTATATAATTTTTATGTGTCACAAAATATTATTCTTCTTTTAATTTGTTTCAACCATTTAAAAATGTAAAACCTATTTTTGTGGGCTGTGCAAAAATAGCTATGGTGCTCATTTGGCCTGTGGACTGTAGTTTTCCAATCCACACATAGAATATTAGAAAAATTTAAAATGTTAATACCAAACAATAAATTCAGCTATTATAGTGATCCACTATTTTTTAGCTTTTGGAAAAATTACCCAATTTGTGTGTGTCTGTGTGTGATTCATAAACAGTCACTGGAAAGCATGGTGTCAATAGAGCAGCCACATTAATTTAAGGGGAACAAAAAGATTGCCCAGTGTAACCGTAAATGAACAAAGCAAAACTGGATAGTTTAGTCAGAACTTCTCAAAGAAAGAGAGCCCAGTCATTCTTGTACTGGAGACTCTTTCAAATCATACAGAATGGGCAATGCTAAACATGGTGTATCTGTAAACGATATTTTATACTAACATTTTGGCATTTCAGTAGCCTTAAAATCATTACTGGAATATATATATTATTAAAGATGGAAAGAAAAAGAGCAAATAAATTGAAGAAGAGTACTGAGAGACGTTACACACTTAGCATATTTTGATGACAGTTGAGTTAGTCCTTAAATAATTTTTAGAGTGTTTGGAGTCTTTGGGCAGCTCATTTAATATACGTTGGTTTTCTCTTTGCAAAAGGTAGAGAAAAATGATATCTACCTCGTTAACCTGTAAATAGTTAAAATATGCATAGCGCTTTTAGATGCCTGACACAACAGTGTCTAATAATTATTGGCCATTATTATTATTAATAATCTTAAATAAATTTTATTTACTATCAAAATACTTATGATTGATGATTCTTGAATGATGTGGAGTTTTAAACTTTTAAACTTTTAATCCTTATTTTTAAATGTTATAATTTGCGCAAAGTACATGGATTATCATTTACTCCATTTATCCTGAGTTCTCTGAGTCTGTGCACATCAGGATATTTTCTGTTAAAATAGTAATCTTCGGGAGGACAGGCAAAGGTAGTAACTAACAAGCTTTGTGCAGTGTGTGTTTCAGTATATAAATGCATGTAAATTATGTAATGTGCTCTCTTGATGAGCATAATAATAGAAATTTCTGTCAAAATGAGCTACTGATTTGAACCTCAATTATGTAAATAATTGCTTGAAATTCCTTCTTCACATTAACTTTGGATTATTGAGTGTGAAAAATTAGTTATTCAAGGTTCAGGTCCCTTCCATTTGTCACTTAAGAAAAAAATACTTGCAGCTTAAACTTGAGAAATGGAAGGTTGATGCCAAATCCTCTGTAACCTGTCAGAGACAAACATCACCCTTTCAAATCACAAGAAACCCAAAGCATGAAATGTCATTCTACATAGTTTCACTTACAGTTAATTCCATAAATAGTGATTAGTTTGAATATATGTAATATTAACAGCTTACTTTCTGCATCAACGGATGCAGACTTCAGAACCCTATTTGCTCTTCATTTTTAAAATGCTTACTTAAAAGATTTAATATCAAGAGCTTCTCATGCTTAGAAAAAGACCAATAACCAACTGTAATCCTGCGATAATATTCCTATTCAATCAGTTATACTGATTGACAGGTACAGGATTTTTTTTTATGAGCATACAAACATGTTAAAAAGAGACAGCCACACCTATTAGATTCCATGTATTCTAGAATATAAAATTTCTGACCATGCAAACTACTTATCAATATAATAAATCCATATACAAAGGTGATAAAAATTATCACACTGGAAGTATCCTGAGGATATAATTATAATGATCACTTTTTGAGTGTTCATTATGGGCCAACAACCTATTATTAGAACTGATAAATTATTTGGTAGAAATATAGTATTTTTTGTGGCCACTTAAATGTGTAGTTTCAAAAAGTTTTACCTGATAATATTTTTAAATCATTTGTGTATAGATAGCATTAAAACAAACAAAAAAGAATAAAAATTTTTCAAAATATGACAGCATAGAAAAGTTAAAGTGAAACCATTTTAGAAATACATATTTTTCACTAGCATCTGCAATAGAAATTGTCATAACCAGTGGAAATTATAATTGGCATTGCAATTTATTATCAAATTATTTAATGTATAAATTGATATTTCTAGGATCAACATTTTAAACATTGACTTTTTTGATGTCTCATCAAATTTTATGTTATTGAATTTGAGCATCATTAGTTACATTATTGTTTTATTTACTTACAAGAAGTGAAAAATTAAAAAAAAAACACAAAAAAACACTGCCAATTAAACTCTAGCACACCAGGGAATTTTAGATGCTTTGCAAGTTCAGATGTGTTGAAATGCGGGAAAAAAAGTGCATCTCATTTCAATGAAATATGATAATTGCCTTATATAAAATACTCCAAAAAAGCCTCAGGGTCTGCTGAGATTTGATGAAATCGTATGTTTGTGCTAGAAAAAAAATGCACTAAGATCATTTTTTTCCTACTACTTTTTAAAGGCAAACATTTCTATTTATGTACTTAAAAAAATGCAAGTTGGTTTTAATTAACAAAATTAAACAATTTTTCATATTACTCATGAAAGAAAATAATTTAGACTCCTACAGAACTGCCCATTGCAATTTACCTCGGTACTTTCAGGCAAAAGAAAGTTCATAAATCGGCATGTTTGGCATTTACTAAATGACAAAGAAACAAAATTATGAATCAATAATATAAGCTAGTGTCCCTCAAATACACAAATGTAATATAGTTTCAATATAGAAGCTCCTAAAAAATTATGGAGAAACATTGCATTTTGTATCTGAGATAATATTGGAAGGAATTCTCAAGAGGAACATGAAACATGTTTGGAAAAATCATTAATTTTATATTGTTTTAATATCACAATGAACATAGTCTAAAACTGTTAGAACATCTTTAAAATTACAGTAGTTTAAATATTATGTCTGAGACCTATGAAATATAGATATGATAGAATATTTTCCCCAGCTTCCTAAACCACTCAATTGCTGAATACTATCAAAGTAGGGCTACCCATTTTAATAAGAAGAGCTTTGTTTTTAGTTCTAGCTGTATGACCTTGGACAATTTAACTCCTTTTGGTTTCAGCTTCTTTAATTGTGACATGTACTTTCTATATGCACTTTTCATTAAGGATTAAGTAATCTAATATACATAAAGATCCTAGTTCACTGCCTGAATGGCAACTGTTGCTCATTGTAAAAGGAACTTGGATTTTCTTACATCGGGAGAAACTTCAGGGATTAATCACTCAATAAATATTAACACAGTTACAGTTAAGTTTTTTAAAGTGTATTAAAGCAAAGAAAGCTCACTTTCCTTCATACATACTCTTACAAAAATTATCTGTCCCTTTTCTGGTCTACACTATACACATACAACTAAACGGTACTACACATATAATTTATCTTTTGCCCTAGTCAGTGGTTCTCAACCACAAAAAGTCCCCCCAGGGGACACTTGATTTTATCTATAGACATGTTTCATTGTCACTACTGGAGAAGGGTTTGCCACTGGCATCCAGTGGGTGGAGGTCAGGGATGCCGGTAAACATCCGACAATGCACAGGACAGCCCTCCTCAACAAAGAATTTTCCAGCTCAAAATCTCAAAAGTGCAATGACTGAGAAACCCTGCCCTAGGTGTTTCTATAGGCAGTCATTGTACTATGTACAGAGATGAACTATAATGCTCAAATGACACATCTTTGAAAGGCAAAAATGTATCTATGAGTTTTTCTTCTTATTTGGAAAATACAAGATTATTTATTATGATTTTCAAAGAAGGAGTTTGCTTTTGTCATTATATTATCTGCTTATTGTTCCCTGGGCTTTAGATTATGACGCAATCTAATTTCTCTTTTCAAAATCAAGGCTGTGACCATGAGCATCATTTCACTGTTGTGCTGGAAGGTATTGATACTCAAGACTTTATCATTTCAGAGGAATTTGTTTCATTTTCTACCCTGTAAGGGAAGAGGAAAGAATAATATTTATAAAGGATCTAAGGATCTATTATATGTCAGGAACTGCCTTCTCCTCTTTTTCTGGTTTGAAAATATACTTTTGTAAAACTTCTATATTGCCAGCAACTATATCCCCCTTGGACAATATTAAATTGTCTGTGATATATCAGATTTCACGCTGAGGCATGCTGCCTTACCATGATAGGATTTTCTACCTGCCAGGCACTCTACTGAGGGCAGCATAGATCAAACTAAATTGCCATAGTACCTTCTAGAATCTCTTTTGTGGTCAAAGAATAATCAATTACCTACTAAATTCAACTCAACAAATATTCACTAAGCATTTATTCATTCTTGTACTTTCTTCCCTTGCCAGCCACTATCCTTAAGAGCAGCTGAAGAAGCAAAATGACTCCCGTTTATGAAAGAATTATTCTAAAGATGCTTAAGTGCAACTCACAGCTCTTCAACTCCTCTTACCAAATCATCAGAGGCTCCATTGTAGCGGAAATGCGTGTTGCATCATACAGAAACAAGAATAGTGTGTTCCCATTTCATTTGTTAAGGAAACATCAGTGTTTACCTAGGGGAGGTATATGCAGAGTACATGGTGTATCTAAATATGGTTATTATATATTACTAATATAAATGAATTAATTATAAACTAAGATAATATTAAGATAATAAATAATGCAGATTTACCTTACAAGTGCTATTTATCTTAAATATATTTACTGCATATTATATGACAAAAGGGTATATTTTGTCTATTACATTTAAGTTGTTTCTGGTTAATATTAAGGTTTATGTAGCACAAAAGCCTGTTAGATGTTTGGGGAAACATATTTTGTTCTTTCCAATAAGTACCACCACTTTTTTTTATTTAATTTCTTTTTTTGAAGAGCAGAAAAGACTGTTAGATGCCAATCTTAAAATAAATATTCTTTATTTGGATCAATCTATAGATGATTCCTTCCAAGAACATTAGTCATAGGGCTGCTGAGAATCATCTCCAGACTTATAATAGCCGAAAAAAGATAGGGCATCTTCTCTAGAGAATCCTGATGGGTTCTATTTTTCCCTACCTTGGGATTCAGAAGAATGTTCCAGTACATTCTCTCAGGAATGTAAAAAATAATACCCTATATGTCATCTGTCTTGGAACCAGGGTTATGTTTCTCTTACGCCTATAGGAAGCTTACTGTATAAGCACTTTGTAAGGTTGTTTCAATGTTAAGGCACCATGTCTGTCAGAGTACTACTGAGGAAATCACAAAGGCAGTTGTTTTCCTTTAGTGTGAGCAAAGCCCAATTTAAATTTTTGGGCAGTACAGAATTCTGAACAGAGCTCCTTCTTCTAGTAGTGAAGGACTAAGTTCTAGGATGTCTATCTTGATCAATTCTTGCTTCTACATTCTTCACAAACAAAAATAAGGGTTTATTACAGATGACTCACTCATTTACATGACTCGCTCATTGTCTACAGAATAAATTTCAATTTCTATGGCCTGGCATTAAAAGTTCTCCTCAATTTGATTTCAGCCAAGTTCTCTAGGTGTTTCTCCTTCCTCGGTGTTTGAATGCAATTCTGTCTAATCTGCTTTACACTATATTCTTTACTTTTATGTCTCATATCTCTCTTTTAAAACATTATTTTCCCAAGGAGAGGAAGCATATCCTGCTAATTTTAATATCACCCACGTTACCTAAGACTATAATTTGCACATGGTGAAAATTTAACAATTTTTGGAGAGTTGGAAATAATAAGTAGAATAGAATGAAACAAATAGGTATATTTTTATTACATATGGGGAAACAAACAAACAACAACAGCAAAAAAAAAAAAAAAACAATGAAATAAAATGCTTGGTCACGTCTCAGCCCTGAAAGGTAATCAGGAGTTACAGGAATGCTGGTGTTAAGACTTTTGTCCTTTTCTGCATTGTCTCACTCACTAAAAGAGAAGCCTACACCTACATTTCTTCATAAGCCACTGGCTCCTTAACCATTAGTAAGCGTGATTACAGATCTACCAAAACTCCCGTATCAAAGGTCACTTTTAATCGCCCCATCAAGAAATCCAAATGTCTTTTCTCATTTCTTTGTCAGCTGCCCTGCTGTGTTTGCCTCTGGCACCCATAAAGCACTCTCATTTCTTGGCTTGTGTGACATCTTACTTTCTCTACTTAGCTTTGATCACTTACTTGTTTTCTTCATATACTGCCATTTAAACACCCAAAAATATGATTTGTACTCTTTGTTTTCTTCTTCTCTTATCTCTTTTTCCAGCTAAGGCAATATTTTAACTTATCTACCACTTTATTTATAAATGGTGCAATCTTCACTTTTTCTAAAAGTCTGTTGCCACTAACTAAATATTTATTAAATTGAATTGAGCTGTATCTTTCCCTTACTACATCCCAAGTGTCATACTCCTAAGAAAAATATTCCATTCCTTACTTTGGAACTACATTCTGCAAATTGGGCCTTATATTATAAACATTGTAACCTTTGAGGTTTAAGATAGTTTTAATATTTAATGGGCAAATATTTCTCTTTCCTTAATGCATTCTATAGACTATATGGAATAGTAAGAATTATGAAGAAATTAGTTTATTATCTTCAAATGTAAACATACAAAAATAGCCATTAATTCAAACAGCTGTCTCTGTAGGCTCTGAAGGCCCTGGTGGGGTTCAGCCAATCGTCAGAAGGTTAGAAAGTGTCTCAGGATGGAAATTACCCTGCATCTGGCTTCTCTCAACACCCAGCTACACAATATATTGAAATGGAACATATTGCCTGCTTTGTTTTTCTTTATGAAATCTTTAAATAAACTTGGAAAATATATTATCCTATCATGCTTTTTCACAGGATATTTCAGGACTGCAATGAGAAACAAGAGCAACAGAATGTATTATACTAACATGTTCTATTTTTATCTAGGTGGTTTTTATAATCATGTGCAGCATTCATTTTTAGAAGTGAATTTTTCATGGAAAATAATAAAAATATGTTTATGGTTCAGTAAATGAATCTTGGATGCATAACCATACTTGACAGATTTTAGCTTCTAATGCTTTAATCCTTCCCTAGCATCATTGATGCAATCTCTGAAAAGCTAAGTATTAATTTGAGAGTATCATTTTTGTTTACATCATCTGGAAAGGAGGATTCAGTGCATATCTTGTGTAAATTGCAATTATACATAACATACTTTTTAGAGTCATCTTCAAATAACACTTAATTGAATTGTATTCACTTGATTTTTTTTTTGCATGGGAATGAATGATACAGTCTAAACATAAAACACTAAAATAAAAAAAACCTGACTTCTAAATAGCAATATGGGACTTGTAAAAACATCAGGGAAGATAATTCTCTATCGCACATTAAAAATGAGGGCTTTACAAGAGGGAGAAAGTATAAATATATATATAGTCCACAGTTCCATATACCCTTTGCCAAATTCCCCTAAGGTTAACATTTTAAATAAAGATGGTACATTTATCAAAACTAAGAAATTCACACTGGCACAATACTATTAACTAAATATACACTTTATACAGATTTCATCAGTTTTTTTCCAGAAATGTGTTTTTAAACAAAGGATACCATGTTGCATTTAATTATCATATTTCTTTAGTCTTTTCCAATCTGTGGTTCCTTGTCCTTGACACTTCTTAAGAGTACTGGTATTTTGTCCTTCAATTTGGGATTGGCTTATATTTTCTCATGAATACACTAGGGCTATGAAATCTAGGGAAGAATCCCAAAGAGGTGAAGTTCCCTTCTTATCACATCATTTCATGGGGTACAAGATATCAATATGAGCTATTATTAGTGATGTTAACCTGGATCACTTGATTAAGGTGGGGTTTTCTAGCTTTCTCCAGTTTAAAGTTATATTGGTTTTTCCAGATGCCATTAAAAGTGAGTCACTAAATCTGTTCCTCTATTAAGAGGTGGGAAATTAAGCTCCAACTTGTGGAGGGAGGTGTATCCAAGAACTCGTGGGCATATATTAAAAGCACCACAGTAATTGACAAATATTTGAGGGAGATATTTTTGAGCCATGCAAAATCTTGTTTTTCCTTATAGATTTGTCCACTTTTAGCATTGTTTACCATTTTAATGTATCATTTATAGTTTTGTAATCTTGGTATGCATATATATATGCGTATGTGCATACATACATATGTGTGTGTGTGTGTATATATATATATATAATTTTCATTCTTCTGTTAGCCATGTTGATTTCTATCACTCCCATATTTCTTACAGAATTCTTATGTGGTGAATTGATGTCAATGTTTAAAAAAAATAAAGAAAGATAAGCTAGTAAAGAAAATATTATTAGAGAAGTCAATGAAAAATTTTCTTTTGACAGACTTCTCGAAATACATCACTGTATGGAAGTTTAAGAAAATAGTCAATAATTAAATGCAACCTTGCCCATAGAGGAAACTCAACCAACCTGCACTAAATTTACACTATTCCCTGCTTCTTAGAGAGATCAACCACAAGAGAGTCAAAAGTGTGATATCTTGACATTCAATTCTCAATTTACATTCTATTTCCCCAGAAAGAGCTTCATTAACTATCCAGACAAAAAAAAAAAAAATAGCCTCTCTGAAGTTACTGTCTCTCATGTAGCTCTTTCATTTTCCAGCAAATATTATCTTTATTTATTGTTTGATTATGTTGTCTCATCTCAAGGGAGTGTGATCTTCATAAGACTATGGATATTTTTTTTTTCACCTTACCCCCCAACATGGAGGCAGCTTCCACTACTTAGTTTCTCTACAATACATTTTTATTGATTGAATGAATGAAAAAATGATTGAATGAATTAAAGAACCATGTAAAGGGTCTTTTGGGAGAAAAAAATTCCTAGACTCACTCCCATCTTTTTCTCAACTCTTAAGTGTATATGTCTTGCTTATTTGCATATCTCTTCCACTTTGCCCTCATAAAATTATCAGATATTTCCTTGTATTATCAATATATTTTTCTATTCAGAAGTGCTACATTCGTCAAGTGAATTTTTGTGTCTCTTTGTCCACTAATTGTGCATTACTTTACATACAATTACCCAAAGATAAATCACAGTCCCTCTGTTTTTCTTTGTCACAATTCTAGGATATTTCTCCATCACATTTTCTTTTAGGGGTTAATCACATACACACTGGAAGTGATATTATCACAAATTTCCTAAAAATTTGTCTCTAACTCAGCCAAAATATCTTTTTCTAGACCACATTTCAAGGACCATTGAATGATAAATAAAAATCTAATTCCTATCAGAAAATAAGAGTAACATATATTAAAAGTCTAAATTGTATTTTCATCTATTACTTTTAAATAGAACAATCTATATTTATCTATTCCTAAGATTCTGAAATTTTCAGCCTGAGTCCCTCTGACCTTGGAGATATCCATCCTTATCTCTTTCCTAGTTTCCATTCCAATCCAATTTCCATCAAATTCTGCCATATGAGGGATGTTTTCTATTAAGTCTAATGTAAATCCTGTAGAACCTTGTGAATTACAAATAGGAAGGGTGAAAACCAAACCTTTAAATGAAAATGGTATCTAAGTATTAAGAAGTGGACAAGTGAGGGAACATCATGGACTTTTTCTTCCCTTTTTCAGCCTGGAAAGATCTTCCTTAGTTCTCCACTTCTTTCAGGTATCATAGTCATTCTTCTCAATGAAGCATTTAACACTACATAACATGCTATATATTTTTTATTTATTATGTTTATTATATGTTTGCCTAGCTAGAATGTAAATTCAATGAAGGAAAGGGCTTCTTTCTAAAATCTGGAAACCTAGGTAACATTGAACCCTACATTTTGATACAGCAATAATTCACTTATTATATACTTGCCTATGGTTCCAGGCCTATGCTTTCTTCACTAGTTGTAGCCCCAGTGCCTATAACATTGTGTTTCACATAAAATTGTTGCTCAATAAATATTTGCAAGAATATAAATGTGAACGAAGAACTTGTGTAATCCTCTTAACTGAATGAGGCTAGAAAGTGTGCAATTGGTCATATAATATCTTATTACATAGGTTTGATTTGTGAGTTTCCTTAAGTGAATGTGCTTATATATATTAGCTTGCTTGGGCATTTATTGTCTGTATGCCAATGTGAGCCTTTGTGAATTACTGTATTAGAACATTAGTGTGACTTTGTGTGTTACTGTATTTGAACATGTGTAAAATGTTATAGATGCCCATTTTCATATACCTTAGATTTGCATAACTTTGTCAAAGGACTTGGCAGTGTTTCTCAGTAAGAATATAATCTAGGAAACTAGTTGGTTTTCTGGAATTATGTAAATTAAATCAACAGTTTGGCAAAATATAGTATACACAAACTATATTCCTATGCTCCTCCATACCCCCATCTTTATGTAGTTCTTGTCATAAATCACATGTTTATACATGTTTATACATTATAAATCCAAAACCACTGATTAATCATTCCATTTAAGCATTTGTCTTTAAGATCCAGTTGGAAGTAAAAAGTGGATTTACAAACTAATTACATAAAAAAGATAATCTTAGATAGCTGGTGATAGAACTATATACTGAAAATATAAACCAAAATTTGGTTGTATGTTTACAGGTTATATTGTATCTTTTTTGTATTTCTATCATTTGGTATCAATTTCTGAGCATATGTGGAAAACTCTCTTCCAAAGAACTCAGAATATAGCCTAGAAATACAGTAATTCATTGTAAATATTCCTACTACTCTTCAATTATTAATTTAAATATGCTAACCTAATAAAATGGCCCCAAAAGTTGTATATTCAGAAAAATTAGGAAGACAGACTATATGAAAAACATTGTTTTTACTTGACTGTGAATTCACATTAAAAGAGCAATTCAGTTATTACTTATTGGTATTACTTATCACAAATTCAAGAAGAGAAACTAAAAAAGAAAAAAAAAGTTCCAGATACTCAGAATAGTTCTTATAAAAGCCATGTACTAAATCTGATACATTTTATAGGAAGCCATGTTCTTTATTCATTTACACAAAAGATATTTTGTTCTTACTTTCACTAAATTTATACAAGTTTGAATATCAGTATTTCCCATCCACTGACTAGAAGCAATGTTGAGAAAGGAAATTGCTGATACAGATCATCTCATTTACTGCAGCTTCAAGAATCAACTGAAAGGTGGTCAGGGAAGCATAAGTAAAAAATGAAAAGAACAAAGGTAAGTATTCTAACTTCTTTGCAATATATAGAGAAGACATCCAGACATTTGACAATGACTTAAGGCATTTCTGCATTTTCAAAAAGTACACTTACACATTAGTAATAATTATTGAGCTACCAAGTAAAGTAAAATTATATTAATTTCATTTATAGTAGTCACGGAGGTGGGTGGTATATTTCAGACCGATCCATATCAAAATTAGTAAAATGTTTTTCATTGAAAGTCTAATTTTAAGTTTTATTGTTACTATTAAAGTGAAGCATTCCAAGCATAAATGGTAAAATAAGTGCTACTTTCCTTTTGTAGAAGGAAAATAATCACAGCATTTGTTATCCCCAAGAGAATGTTCAGAAGTAAATTAATTTGCTGAGATTTAAGTAGACTTATAGATTTTTACAGTTATTAAAATTATAAGAAATAGTTAACAAATTTGAACAGTATGCATTTAAATATTCAAAATAATATGAAGAATCTAAAATTCACTTGTTTTGAAGATTTTCTATTGGAAAATACACTGTACTAGTGCCTACATTTAAAATTCTGTGTTTCAACATAAGCAAAATAAACTTTTCTTTGCAAACTTCTTCAGACTTTTTTCTATACCTCCAGAATTTAGGAGGTGTGCAATACGTGGGCCTGCCATGTCTAAGAACAACTAAATTGTTCTTATTTTTCATTAAAAAAGGAAGTAAATACAGCATAATGTTATGGATTTCATTGGAGATTAATGGATACAAAATATTTCCACAAGGAAGTAGTAAAGATCAGAATTCAGCAAATTACTTATAAATAATCTTAATCTTATTCCAACTCCTTATCCTATAATGTCTCACATATAACTATTTAGATTCCCCATTAATTTTTCAGTCTTATATACATATCTTCTACCAATTTATGGAAATTTTTTAAAAAGTCAAAAATATTCTTCAGGTCATATTTGGTTCGGCCTACTTGGCAAAGAATTCTAATGTTAGCCATTAAAATATGCAGCTACATTAGCCTAAGAGCTAATTTAATGCTTAATTAGTGTATATGTGGGACTGTCTTTTATGTTTACTCATAATATCTCTTAGTGTTGGACAAGTTTGTTATCATTTCCACATTGTATAAAATGATATAAAGGATCTCAGACTCATTTCTAAACTTTCGTACAGACAAATTATTAGCATGTTTAATATTAAATCTCTAATCAAGAATATTCTAAGACAAAATATCTTGACCATAGATATGGCCATTTGCCCATATAGGAAGAGGAGAATTTATCTCCCCCAACACCATAAGGGGATACTGGAATCTTTTTTTTTTACTCCTGTGGTTTTAGTGGTTTTAGTGAGTATCACTCTGCACATAACCGAAAAAAAAGTGAATTGAGTATGTCAGTATATAGAAGTGAGTTCACAGAAGACAGACAACTATTCATATTATATTTAAAACTTAGGTATTAAGCTTAAATTGCACAGAGTTGCTATGGGGGGTGATGGAAAAGTGTACAACATTGTGAATATAATTAACAGCATTGAATTATAATGTGGTTAAAAAGGGAAATTTTAGGTTGTATATAAGTTATTAGAATAAAATTTTTAAAAAAACATAGGACTGTACATCACAAACAGTGAACCCTAATATAAGCCATGGACTATAGTTAATAGTACAATTATGATAATATTCTTTCATCAGTTCTAACAAATATAGCACATTAATGCAAGGTGTTAATAATGGGAGGGGATATATGGAAACTCAGTATTTTCTGCCTGATTTTTCTGTAAACCTACAACTTCTTTAAAAGGAATTAAAAACTTAGACAATACTATTTTCCAGGACCTGTCCGTCTGTGCAGGACAGCCAGTCTATGGCAATGGATAGAGAATGAACAACTTCCTCGTGACTATGTATGGATCCACCCTCAGGCACAGTTCAAGGGGCCACAGCTTTTTGCCTGTAGAGCCTGATTAATGGACAGTAACACTTTGGTTTTAGAAACACACGCACCACACTTATTTTTAACATCAAAGATAGCTGTTAAATTTTGCTTCTCTATGCAGGGTGGCACCTCATCACTTCATATTCATTTGGTCCCAGAAACTCAAATTTGCCAACTCTACTGTTATGTGCATTATCTAAAGTAGAAAATAATTTTTCCAGCTTTATCTTTTGTGATAGTTTCATCAAACAGATATAAAAAGCCTACAGAGAATTAGTCAGGGACAGGGTGATTAGTTTCTCTCTTTATGGATGGGTAATTAATATAAAAAGGATGGAAAAAATCCTTAATCCCATTTCACTTGCTCCGACATTTAGCAATGCTTTTTGACTCTTCAAGGTAAAATCTGCATCTGAATTTCCCCAAAGCAATCAAGTCGTCAGTTTCAGAAAATTATAAAACCCCACAGCAAACTGCACATCACTGATAGAAAAAAAGAGTAAGGTTTCTGACATTCATCTAAGAGAATCTCATTGAATGAAATTGTTTCAAAGATATCACTTTTTAAATTATTCCTGATAGCATTGACTTAATTTTGCTTTAGCTTATATGATCCCTGTCCAAAGGCAATAACTGCATAACAGAAAACATAATCCATGAAGAGAGGGTTAGATATAAACTTATAGATTATATTTATGAGTTGATGAAGGGGTGTGGCACGTGAAATGCATATAGTTTGTAAAGTGACAGAGCAGCCTATTGCATGATAAAGACAAGCCTTTCTGAGAATATTGTAAACAAATTTTCAAAACCCACTAAATGGACCTATTAAGATTGTGTACTTGTCTGGCCCATAGTTTTAAAAATCTTCGATTTCTTTCCTTGCTCATTTCCATCTTCTAATTCTCAATGCATCATAAGGTTACTATAGGACGTGAATTAACTGTAGTGCTATTCATGTAACAGTTGTTTGATGTCTCACACACACACACACACACACACACACACACACATTTTCTATACAAATTTGCTTTACTCTCCTCACTTCATTTTTTGTATTACTTCATTGTTTCATTGGGATGAACAACTCTTCCAAAGTTCAGAAATAGAAAGTAAACTCACAAATAGGGCACAAATGATGTAGTATGTCTCTCACCTCCTGATTCTGATAAATCATTCTCTGGTAAGTCAATCCTCTATCTTTGACTTTCTTCCATTCAGTAATGATCATAAACAATGACTGGGAAATACTTCCTCTCCATATCTCATAATGTTAATACTGAAATTCATTAAGCTTAAAAGAATAGATAAATTTTATGGTAAATTTCATTTATTTTACATTTGATAAAAAGCACAATAGTAAACAATTGTTGAATTTAATTCAGCTATTTGTTTTCCTTAAGGTCACCCCAATGTCTTTATTTGAATGCTTTAAACAAAAGCTTAATTAAGAAATAAGCCAGCTGGTGGTAAGGACATTCTACAGAATTTTTCTTACAGGAAAAAAGCAACCCACATTAATGCAATAGAAAACAGTAAAGAGTCTCCAACAAAGAGTGAGTGGATTTTCTGAGGATTTCTAGCTAGAAAGCAAATAGATAAATGAACAGAAGAACATAATCAGTGAACCTGGAAATTTATCACAGTCATATGTACTTTTTACTTTCTTACAGGGCATGACAACAGTCCCAAATATTAGAAAATATATTATGTGAAAGAAGGATTAGGCTCCTATGTTCCACTAAAGCACAAAGTAGGAATCAATGCTTAGAAGTTAAAATCAGGCAACTTCCCAGCTCAATTTAATGATGAACTTTCTATTCATGACACCTGCACAACAGTGAGATGGGATGCTTGGGAAAGGAGTGAGGTCATTGAGGATTTTCAGTGATAAATATGAGAATCGGCAGCCAGAAGCATCCCATTTTTTGGGGGGGGGGGCGGAGTTCTCCTAAATATTGTGTGGAATATAAAAAGACAAGTTACCAGTTTTTAACCTAAGGATGAAACAATCTAAATCAGATGTAAACAAAATGATGGCTAACAGCAGCAGTACTGATGCACATAGGTGTTAACAGTACATACAAAGAATCAGGCAATATTTGGAAAGGAAATAGATTTAAGAACAGATTTTGCCTATAGCCAAAGTTTTAAAAATTGAATTGTTTGTATTACTGCAGGGTTCAAATGATTCATTTTCTTACCCTTCAATGGATTTTTAAAAAAATAAAATAAAATTCCTTACTCTTTAAAATGTCTTCCTATCATTTTTCATTTGTGGCCAGTCAAATATATACATCTGTGTGTATACTATAGGCCAGAAATTTATCAAATGTCAGTCACTCAATAAAAACATGATGACTCAACATCCAAAATGCCAGAAAGACATACTATATTTGGTCGAAAGATAATTCAAGAGTTTTTAGCAGAAAAGTTGAATTAAAATAGTAATACTTAGATTAAAAAAAAGTGTCAAAAAAGAAAATATCCAATATTGTTACTTGAATTAGATAAAATTATTATTCACAATTTGCAATTTCATGAAACCCTTTATTTTGAAGAATTTTGAATTGATTTACAAAATTGTCTCAGAAATCCTCTACATAAAATGCAGAGTAATATTTTCCCCTCTCTCTCCTTCCTTCATCCTGGAATTTGTCAATCCCTATGTATTCAAACTCTGAAATATTTATCATTTTAATCTCTGTAGTCGTTCATCTCACACTGTCACTGTCTTGGCTCAGTCCTCTCAATCTGAATGATTAGAGGAACCTACTCACTGATGTTCCACTAGATCCTACACATGGCCACCAAAAGCATCAACCTTACAGCATTTTCCAGCAATCCCATAGCAGATGATTACCTGAATCCCCCCTGGAAAAACATCCAATATCTAGCCATTGCCTAGAGAATAAAATGTAAACTTCTTAGCCTCATGTTCAGACCCTCACAATTCAGTCCCAGAATATCTTTCTTTACTCCACATACCAAAACCACCACCACCAAATACCTTGCACTGGTCAGTTTCTGAGCTTTGGGTCATGTTGCCTCTCTACCCAGATTCCTCTCTCCTTATTATCACTTCTACCCATCAATATCCTATCACATTCCTAATCTCCTTAAGGACTACCTTAATCACTATTCATTCAGGAAATTATCTCTGATCTCACCCTCTGGAAGTAATCAATACTCTTTAATCTCTCTAAACACAATGTGTATATTTTATTAGAATATGTATTTTAATAAAGCTTTTCTCATTAGTTATCTATTCACTTAAAGGAGATTGTGACCTTTTGTTAGCTATTGCCCCCTTCATATTGCCCCTATTTTATTTGCTAGTAGATGATTAAAAATATTTGTTGAAGTGAATTAAGCCCTCTTTTTACACCTGAAGAAACAAAAGTGTAGACTGTTAAAAAGCCTTGCTGAAGATTAAACTGGGCATTACTGGGTGATTCCAAGAATAGAATCTGGGGCTCACCTATTACTGCAGTCTGGTGATTGTACCATTAGAGAATATTCATCTGCAGGTAACCTAATTTTTTTTTTTTGACATCAAGCAATGCTCATCAAATATAGTATAAAAATTAAAACTCAAGGCACAGTAAGGTGAGACTAATTTATTAGATTAATGTGTTCAACTTTAGTTTTTATTTAGCTAAAGATTGCATAGAAAATGAAAAACTAAAAAGTTTGGTTTTTATTTAGCTTTCTAAAAATTGCATGAAAAAAACAGAAGACAAAATATTGCTAGTTTAAGATTTAAATTGCATAATATCAGCTATATTTACTATATTTACATGTCAATAAGTAAGTAGGTAAACCTTTTTGAGTCTCATCTCTAAAATGAGGATTATAATGCTTACTTGTTTCAGTGGAAAGTCATAGGATTAGTGAATATAAAGCATTTTAAATGTAAAAACTCTTTTTGACTTGATATATGTATACAGATATGCATAATTCCATTCTTAAGAATAAGTTCTCTTTTTATCATGTTGTAGCTAATAAGAAACCCTTAAAAATACAACATATTTGAGAAAAATCAATCATTTCTCTTAAACTTGGAAAAATCAATATATTTTAAAATTAAAATTATTATAAAGCCAGTAGTCACTCAGAATATTTCTGTACTCACTATATTTCAATAACATTAGCCAGTTTGTTTGTTGCTAAAATCTAAGGACTTTATTTCAAACAAAAATTAAAATAAAAAACTGAGAGCTATTTCCCTGGGTCTAAGGAAGGGATCAGAGCAAGGAATTCCTCCGTGGTTAGGCCAGGACCCTCATTTCCTTCCTCACTCCTGTGATGGGCAACCTCAGCAAGTACAGGACCCTGTGCCAGAGCCCACCTATCAAGGGGAACCCAGGCAAATGGTCAGTCCGTGGGAGAGGATAGAGGCAGGCAGCAGCATGGCCAAAGGTCAACTACAGGATCACGTCCTAAGTACCAAGAACCTGCTCTCTACTCCCCTTCCTGGACTCAGATCAGACTAAGAGGATGATAGCCTGTGGAGAGAACCTTTCAGACCCTGGTAAGATGAGAGAAAGGCCCCAATGTCCCCCACATTCCTTACCTCTGTTTTTTCTCCAGTGAGTCCCAGAGTCTGTCAGGTGGTAATACTGACACGGCCGGGTAGCAGGGGAGCTCTGGCAAGTCTGGACCCCCATGGCTGGCTCTCCTAATACTCCCAAACCCATTCCCTAGCAAGTTCTTGCAGTTACCACATGATCCTTCATATCTCTTCCCTTCCATTTCCCTTGGGTGGATGATTGGGTGGGTGGGTGGAGTTTCCCAGTTTGGGGTTTATCAGACAAGATCCCTCCCAGGAGGCTCCTGTGGATCCCCCCTATACTTCTGTGCCTGAGAACGAGGGTGTCATATGATGCCAGTGGAAAGGTACTGGAAGCCTTCACTAAGTGTGGTGGTGATGGACTGCAGGCAGGGGCAGCTGCTCCTCCAATCATGTTCATATGGAACTTCTCTTTTAGTTTACAGATGGTGCTGGAGCCATGGAAGCAAGGGAACTGAGAACCTGTCCTTGACTTGCAGCAGGTAGCAGACCAAGTAGTAGCCAGCACAAATTTGCGCACAATTGTGCTAGGCACTGAGGAATATCTCAGTGGTGTAGCTGTCATATTCCTGTAGGAAGTAATTAAGCAAGGATAGTTGTGACTGTTTCTTCACCTGATGGATGGACACTGTGTTGACCAATGATTCAATCATGCTTCTGTCACCTGAAATCACAAGAATGTCACATGGCCTGATCCAAAGGGGCACTGGCCCATGTTTCCAAATGGACTGCAGTTGCTTCAACACCTGAAAGAATAGCAGCTCCTGCCAAGTCATCCCCACACTTGACAATGACTGACAGGAGCCACCAATTGGGGAGATGACCATAGGAGGAGCCGTCTCAGAATCACCATATTTCTCCTGCCAGGGCTCCTTGGAGCAACTGCAGAAGGGTCTTCTGGATCTCATCTGTAGGCCACGGGAGTGTAAGCCAGCTATCCCGAAAGATACCATTGGATGTTCCCTGCTGCAATGACAGGCTCCTGGCTGGTGATGCTGTCTGCAGAGAACTGGGAGATGCTGACACAGCTGTTGGTGTGTACTTCAGGGAGCTCCACTTGCAACTCATCTGTGCCATCCACTGGCCAGGCCTCATCATCATTATCATAGTTGGGCACAGTGCTGAAGCTGCCTGCCCATTGCTCATGGGTGATATACCACATTCAGGCAAGTTCTCTCAAGTTCCTTGATTCTCAGGGATCCAGGCAGGGATACTAGTGGTGTTAAAGTTTTCACAATCAAGGATTTCCACGTAGATCGTATAGATAGTCTTGTCCTTGGAGTTGAGGACAACATCCTGGGTATGGGGCATGAGGACCATGTGGTGGTCAAAGTCAGCAGTGGGCAGCCAGACTCAGGCAAGAAGCTTATGATTGAGCAGAGAGAGCTCTGAGATCAGCACTGTGTTTTCTGCTCCTTGGTGGGTAGTGTGGCCAGCCTCTTGCTGATTTCCATCAGGGATTTAATGAATTCTCACTCAGGAGCCAGTCTCATGGGTTCACGGTCATTCTTCACTTTAGGGTTACAGGCTGTTCATTTCAGGTTGCTGCTGAGACTTCTGCTGGCAGTGGCATCTGATTTAGAGTGCTAGTGAGTCCTTTTAAAGGGAGAAAGCCCTGTGTCAGGGGCTGGGCTCAGGGAGGGCACATCTGTTTTCAGTGAGCTAGCTTCAGCTCATCTGAGAGGATCAGCTTCTGTAGTTTGGTTCCATGGGAGTGTCATTGAGTGGAAATGTACATATCTGAAGAGTAAACTCCCAGCAATAGGTATACTGGAGGGAAAAATTAAGGCTCTGGTGGCAATGGTGGACTATCTAGGGCTTGATGGCATCACCCATGTCCTCATCCATGTGGATGTACAGGATAAACAGCTGGGGCAGATAGAAGTCCACATCCTCATTGAAAAAGAAGAGCTGGTTACTGATGTAGGTTTGTACTTCAGGCTCCTTGGAGTTATACAGGTATGAAATGGCCATGGAGATGTCAAATAGTTTTGACTCAAACAGCCTCAGCAGCCAAGACTGTTCGGCTGAGTTGTTCTGCCATTGCCTTCTTGCTCCCTTGGCTGTGTCGGAGGCCACAGTGGCCCCCATCTCATCCTCCTCTTCCATTATCTGGGCAGGTGGATCTTCTAGGCAATGGATCTCACTGTCTACATGATCCCTATTGACCAACTCCTGTGGGATACTTCTGCCATGCCTCCCTGCAGATGCTTCACTTTCTCCAGTATCTCCTCGCAGGACTTCTGGGCCACCTCAGGGTCAATCACTGAGAGTTCTCCAACCTCCTCCATGATGACAGTTAGCAAGAAGTCCCCTACTATTCCCTGGTAGGACAGGATTGGGCTCAGAAGTTGACTTCAGAGGGTCAAGCCACACTATTGAGTCTCCCATGGCCACAGTCAGGCTTCAAGCTTCCAAGCTGCAGGGACTTCTGCAGAGGGAGTGGGGTGGTCAGGGTCGGGGTGCTGGCATCGCCACCTCAGCAGCAGTGCCTGCTCCTGGGGTCCATTGGCCACCTATGCTTCCTGGATGTTTTATTTTTTTTTACCACATTATAGTAACCATTGAAGTTAAGAATTCTAGTGTGTAATTCATCTACTCTATTCATGTATCTCAGGCAAGCCATTCAATGAATACAGCCCAAGATAATGTCTACAATTTTGTTTGGAAAAAACAAACAAACAAACAAACAAACAAAAAATCAAAAACACTTACAAGTAGATTCACAGTATTAGCTTTAGTAAATTTTACCTCTACTTTCCAATATGATTGATGCTTTTGTATAAAAATCAGTTGTGCCAGTTTGAATGTACTATGTCCCCCCAAACACCACTATCGTTGATGTAATCTTGTGTGGGTGGACTTATCAGTGTTAATTAGATTGTAATTCTTTGTGCCCCACCCAACTGTGGGTGATGACTCTGATTGGATAATTTCCACGGAGGTGTTGGCCCACCCATTCAGGGTGGGTCTGAATTAAATTACTGGTGCACTATATAAGATCAGACAGATAGAGCAAGCTGGTACAGCCAAGAGGGACACTTCAAAGAAAGCACAGGAGCTGCAGATGAGAGACAGTTTGAAGACGGCCATTGAAAGCAGACTCTTGCTCCGGAGAAGCTGAGAGAGGACAAATATCCCAAGTGCAACTAAGAGTGACATTTTTGAGGAACTGCAGCCTAGAGAGGAACATCCTGGGAGAAAGTCGTTTTGAAACCAGAACTTTGGAACAGATGCCAGCCACGTGCCTTCCCAGCTAACAGAGGTTTTCCGGATACCATTGGCCATCCTCCAGCGAAGGTACCTGATTGCTGATGTGTTACCTTGGACACTTTCTGGCCTTAAGACTGTAACTGTGTAACCAAATAAACCCCCTTTTATAAAAGCCAGTCTATCTCTGGTGTTTTGCATTCCGGCAGCATTAGCAAACTAGAACATCAATGCAAACAATTATTTCAGGGGCCAAAACATACTGCTCTGATAATCTGGATTGGTCCAGCTGTAAAATTGTAACTAACTAGAGAAATGAGTTGATTGCACAGAAGTTCCAGATTTTTGATACTTGAGAAGCACGGTGAGTACTATTCATTAAATAATGGCAGGTTTATATACTTTGTGGTTGACCAAACTGAAAATACCGTTAATATTCACCTCTGCTAAATAAAGGAACCTAACTAAGTCTCCTGATGGAACACCCAACTTATTCAGGTACATGGGCTTAGTGAGAGCCATCTGAGTTGAGATTTTCTTTTTCCTCTGAAAGCAAATTTGGGTCAACTCCATCCAACATAGGAACAAATGAATAACAAAGCTCCAAAGTTCCCCACTGTAAAGAAAGAGCATGAAGATTTTCCCATGGAAAATGTTAAAAGCAGATGTTACCTGTCTACAAATGGAGCCATTGAAAATTTCCGATGTTATCAAGTAGCCAGCTAATTTTCAATAGCATAGCTGACTGTAAAAGACTCTAAAGTAAATTAATTGCAAAATATCATCCTATGTAAAAAAATTATTTGACCCTTGTGTTGGGCAGGTGCCAATTAAATAGCAGAGGACAACTGGTGGCAGTGTTTTAATTTTAAAGTAGTTGATCTCAAGCTATTATTTCTGACAATAGGTAGATAGGCCATTTGTTTGTTAAGGGCACTTAGTTTGTGACAATAAAACCATAGTATCATCACTGAGGAAAACACATCTTTTGACTACAATTTGATCAAAAGCTACTGTGAATGAGTAACTTTGTACAAAGAAAAAGGTTTCCACAATGAAACCTTGCTCTATGAGTCGTTTCCTCAATAACTTGAAAATCATTGTTTTACAATCTTCTTTAAAAATTCCTTTGGTGTTTTTCACAGAAATATGAATACAGAGACATATTACTTCCTACAAGGGAAATCATTTTTCAGCATCTCAAATTATAATTCCTTATGAATAGTGATACAAGATTGCTTATGTTTCACATTGTTTGTTTTTTTCTTTCCTACATAATCATTATCTTTATAGATAATACATTTAATTTACTATCAGGATTCAGCTTAAAAGAGGGCTACTAAATTTCTACAGCTAAGGAAGAAATTTAAAATTATAGTATCTGTTCATCCTCTTTTTGAATATGTACTAAGTGCTTCTTATCAGACAGAAAATTAGACTGACATTGATTTTGTCTTCTGGAGCTAATATTCCAATGAGAAAAAAAGCACTTGATATGAGCAATGAATTTCACAAGAGAAGAAACTCAGGTTGCACTAAAAGTGAAAGTCATGTAAATTCATTTAGTCTTGCTTTTGGAACTGCACTCTATTTACATGTAGTCCAAAATTATAAAATTGAGATAATGAAGAAAGAAAATATTGGCTAGAGCACCACCAAGGCAAATTTACATACTGGTTAAACTTATGCAAAAGACACTGTTTTAAAGAATACCAAATTTAATCAGTATGAATCTGTCTTGATTTATACAATCAAAATGTGTTTTTAAATGTTTTCTGAATTATGTTTCTTGAAATACTATATAAATGTTGAAAAATTAGAGGAACTCAATGTTAAAATAATTATAATACATATATTCACCAGAATGCCATGCAGATATTACCAATAATGTAAACATGGATCACAGAAAAAATTATGTACATTATAGTGTTTTTCAAAAAACCAAGTTATAAATATTATGGGTAATATTATCAATCACTATGTAATAATGGAAAGGTGTCATTAAATGTCAACATCTTCCACTGTTTAGTCTCCAAGCTCCATAATGGAGGGAGTCTTACTCTTGTCTGTGGCTGTATTTAGATATATATCCAACGTATAAAAGGAGCTCAAGGAAATTGTTGTTAAAAAGTGAATGACAGATAAGCTATTTAACGTTCTGGGGATGCCCAGAAATGACTATGGTCTGTTAATTTCTGATGGATGTAGTAGGAACAAGTTCACTGAAATGTTGCTATAGTATGTAACTTTCTTGGGGTAAAGTAGGAACATGTTGGAAGTTAAGCAGTTATCTTAGGTTAGTTGTCTTTTTCTTACTCCCTTGCTATGGTCTCTTTGAAATGTTCTTTTATTGTATGTTTGTTTTCTTTTTAACTTTTTTTTTCATACAGTTGATTTGAAAAAAGAAGGGAAAGTTAAAAAAAAAAAAAGAAAAAAGACAAACAAGGAAAAAAAAAAAAAAAAAAAAACAAAAAAAACAAAAAAAAACGATGTAGTGCCCCCTTGAGGAGCCTGTGGAGAATGCAGGGGTATTCGCCTACCCCACCTCCATGGTTGCTAACATGACCACAGACATAGGGGACTGGTGGTTTGATGGGTTGAGCCCTCTACCATAAGTTTCACCCTTGGGAAGACGGTTGCTGCAAAGGAGAGGCTAGGCCTCCCTGTATTTGTGCCTAAGAGTCTCCTCCTGAATGCCTCTTTGTTGCTCAGATGTGGCCCTCTCTCTCTGGCTAAGCCAACTTGAAAGGTGAAATCACTGCCCTCCCCCCTACGTGGGATCAGACACCCAGGGAAGTGAATCTCCCTGGCAACGTGGAATATGACTCCCGGGGAGGAATGTAGACCCGGCATCGTGGGATGGAGAACATCTTCTTGACCAAAAGGGGGATGTGAAAGGAAATGAAATAAGCTTCAGTGGCAGAGAGATTCCAAAACGAGCCGAGAGATCACTCTGGTGGGCACTCTTATGCACACTTTAGACAACCTTTTTTAGGTTCTAAAGAATTGGGGTAGCTGGTGGTGGATGCCTGAAACTGTTAAACTACAACCCAGAACCCATGAATCTCGAAGACAGTTGTATAAAAATGTAGCTTATGAGGGGTGACAGTGGGATTGGGAATGCCATAAGGACCAAACTCCACTTTGTCTAGTTTATGGATCGATGTGTAGAAAAGTAGGGGAAGCAAACAAACAGACAAAGGTACCTAGTGTTCTTTTTTACTTCAATTGCTCTTTTTCACTCTAATTATTATTCTTGTTATTTTTGTGTGTGTGCTAATGAAGGTGTCAGGGATTGATTTAGGTGATGAATGTACAACTATGTAATGGTACTGTAAACAATCGAAAGTACAATTTGTTTTGTATGACTGCGTGGTATGTGAATATATCTCAATAAAATGATGATTAAAAAAAAAAAAAGATGAAAAAAAAAAAAAAAAAAAAAAAAAAAGTGAATGAGTGTTTGGATAGTTTGACTAAAGTCAATTTTTAAACTTTTCTCTGATTTAATTTTTTATTTTCTATATGCTTTACAGTCAGCATGTGATTCTTTTGCAATCATAAAAAATGTCTGCTTCCAAGAACAGTATTGAATAGCTATTTAATGTAAATTAAAATATCTTTGAGAAATTAAGGCTTGGAAATGAATTAAAGATTTTAAATTATCAAACAATAGTAATGATGAACATACAGCAGATTGGTTGAGGGTATTCATTTTAGGGTTAGACTGATTGGAGTTTGAATTTTAATTCTGCCACTCTCCTAGTTTGGGAGGATAACTTAGATCTCCCATGGAGAGCAGTAGTAAATCTGAAATGACATAATGTCTTCAAAATATGTGGCATTCACAGTTGCCTTCAAATGATAGCTTCTTTTATTATTATAAAATATTATATTAACAAAATGAGCAATTTTTAAATTACTAGACATTTACCAAATTTTTTGCCATTTTTTGTGTATTTCATTGTAATAAGGAAGAGATACTACAAAAATAATAATTTCTGATGAGATATAATAAAGTATTTCTCACATTTTAAATGTAATTTATAGCTGGCATAAAAACTCAAGTTTATAATGCATTTTCCACTTAATAACACATTATTGGGGGTAGGGGCAGCTATTTAATTCTCATTGCAACTCAAAACAGGACTCCTTAAACAGCAGCAGAATATCGTGAAATCCTCCAGTCCTTAAAATCAGAACACAAATGGTCTTCTGAAATAAAGGTTAATCTAGCAGTATCAAATGTATTGACAAAGAGTTTATGAAATGGTCATTTTTATCATGCAATCTCCAGTAAAACAGAAAAATAACTAAGGCATATTCAGAAGTATGAAATATACTTTTGAATGTTTAGTTACTAGATATATTTTTTTCTTATTTGAACATTTGTTTCCAGATTGTCATATAAGTAAATAAATCTATTTTAATTGTATTATATACAATGTAAATAAATTGAATCTTCTTCCAGATAAATGGGTATAAAATCCCATGGCATACCTGGAATTTTTTCCATCCAAGAGTCTAAAAGAATGGCATTCTTTACTGTGTTTACCTCTCTATTTATGAATTAGCCTATCTCTTTAAAAAATAATATTTAAACCTACTGATTTGTGCATCAATACAAGAAGAAACAGACAACAATTTGGTTTGGTAACAGTAAACAACCTTTTAGAATTTAAAGTAATATAAACTTTTCAATTGTTTTTAAAACCTCTCAATAGCAACACTGTATGAAGACTAATTATAATGATTTTCTCTCCATTTTCAAAAAGTTATTAGTTCTTCCTTTTCTATATTGCACTGTAGAATATTTTGATGAAGTCTACATATGTATTTTGCTGTTTACGGTGCCTCAAAAGAAAAAGTAATTCTTATTGTTCATATAGCTTTCCAGAGAACAATTATGTTTCAATTATTTTACTCAAGAATCTAGAGAATCTTATATATTACACTTTCTAAAATGTCATTAAAAATATTAAATTTCCAGGTAATAAAAAATTTCAAAATATACATTTTAATTTAATGCCTAAATTTAATAAGCATTCTACAGTTTAATATATAACAAGGCATACTGAATTAAGCATTTAAAGAAAAATTACTGTACATGGGATATTGAGGCGAGGAGTGGTCTAATTCTTGGTTTCCTGAGGATTAGCACATTTCATTTATATTTCTTTGCTACATAATTTAGAAAATACAAAGACAGACTCAATATAATGGAGTGGAACTGTACTGTGAATTAGCAGGCACAGATTTTCATTCCGGCTCTATAAATGATAATATGATCTTTGACCTGTCTTTCAAACTCCCTGTGTCTTAAAGAACTTAAAGAACTCCATCTTTGTTAACTGAATCTACTTCTCAAGGCTGTTGGGGAGAAAAAAATAAGAGTTCCTCTATAGAAAGATATTAGAAAATTTAAGATACAATCTATCAGAACTTAATTGTTCTTTATTTTACAATGTAGCTACATTACTGTGTCTCATATGTCAAATGCCCCAAGATAGTTGATACAGTCCACTGAGAATATTGTATTCAGAGAACCATAATTACTGGCTAGTAATTTAATTTTCCTAAGAGGCAAATAGCGCATCACTCACTTTCTGAGAAAAAAATAGTAACTGGTATTAAATGAAACCTGGACATTTTACAGACTGTTGCCTAAGTTTAAAAATTTTTTTAAAATGGTAGCTTCTTCAATGAAGATGAACACTATATCTTAAGGGATAATATTTGTCATAGATTCATCATGTTTGTTCATTTACAAAGACATAGCAAAGGGCTCCTCAAATATTTAGAAGTTTGTACTATTAGAAGAAATACATATTAAAATTGTATACCTTAAGCACATATTATATCACAATAAAAAATATTTCCTTTTTGCAAATTTAAGTGAAGCCTAAAGCAGCACAGTATTATGAGTGATTTATAAAATAGCTTAGAAGCTCCTTTCAAAGTGCATTCTTAAGTTCTTAAAATTTTCTTAGATCATTGATTTAAGTATTTTTCTTTGAAGTTTTGTGAATATATTTAGCTTTATGTAGAGAATATGGTTAATTTTGGTCTTGACCTTTGTGGAAGCAATATCATCTCATGAAGAGGATGTAGTATTTTAATATTTGTCTGTCCTTTGGGAGGTGTGTTTCATATATGCTCAGGTAGATGTAATTCATGAGCTCTGATTAATATGAGTTAGTGATTAATTTACTAACTTAATGTAATAAGATAGATTATTACAAGTCCCAATTAGTAGATTTAGTGAAAAAAAAGGTTAAAATCCACTTATATTCTGAGATTCTTTATTATAGTAGCTATTATCCCTCGGTCTTTTGGGTAATTCCCAACATTTTCCATTCCTTGTGATGTTTCAAATTTATATGACACTTTAGACAAAATATGTTAAAAAATACTTTTAATATTCAAGATAACATTTGTTTGCTTCTGTATAAAAATTGCATTAAAAATTCCACATGTTCTTATCAAATTTTAAAGCAAGGTTGTCATTTTAAAATGAAATAAATACTTTATGTAGGTTTACTATTATACAAAAATGACAATATATAAATATCATCATGTTTAAACATGTAAAAGGCAAATCTCCAAATAAGGATAAATCTTAAATCATTTGTGGCACATTCTCATTCCGAAAGAAATAATAAAACAATTGCAAAGATTTGCCTATACAAATCAAGACATGCCTGATTGCATTCTGAGTGAATCTCAGGGGAGTGTAGTCTTAAAATATCCTCTCTCAGTAAATGGAGGAAACTTTAACAAAATAGTGGAATTCATTGAGGCCAGGCATTCCTCTAATGGAGTTCTCTTTAGCTATTTATGATTTCTAAGTAAGTGCATGCCTGGCAGTTGATTGGGGGAAAGAGGAAGGAGTTAGAAATGGTCCCAAAAAGGAACGAAAATTTACCCAGACATCTCTCAATATTCTCATTATTCCTCTATCCTTGAGGGAGACATTTTGAACTATATCTTTATATGATCTGTAACAACATTTCCTTAAAATATTTGAGACACAACACCAGGAAAGAGCTAAATATTTTATTATAGTTGCCAGTATCTACCAGCTGACTTCTTTTTGTCCATCAGGAGCCAAGTCACCTTCACATTCAAGATTACATGTGAAATGTAAACAAAGAAGGCAAAGAAATCCAACAGCAAAAGGGATCATTGATTCTATTCATTTCATATAAGCAATTTCTTCAAAATACAATACATGTAGTTACTGGTATCAATTAAGTGCTAAATTTGATTCCATAGTTTTTGATGGCATACAAAAATGACTTCTAAGAGTAACTTTAATGCATATTGCTAAGTGAAAGAAGCCAGTCTGAAGGCTACATAGTGTATGAATCCAACTATATGACATTCCAAAAAACACCAAACTATAGAAAAATCATTGGTTTCAGGAAGTTGGGGAAGGGACGAATAGAGGAGCACATAGCATTTTAAGGGCAGTGAAGCTATTCTCTGTAACACTTCAATGGTGAATACATGGCATTATGCACTTGTCAAAACCTATAGAGCTGTCCAACCCAGAGTGAACCCTAAAGTAAAGTATAGACTTTAATTAATAATAATGTGTCAATATAGATTCATCATTGTAGCAAATTTACCTCACTAATACAAGATGGTCAATATAGGAGATCTTGGGGTGGTGGGGGTGGTCTATATCAGGAACTGTACTTTCTACACAATTTGTCTGTAAACCTAAACCTGTTCTAAAAGATAAAGTCTATAAAAAATAAATAAAAGAAAAGCAGGCTGTGGAGAAAGCAAAAAAAAAAAAAAATTGACTTGTAAGCTATTATATAAAGATTTGTGAATTCAGAATGTCATCAAAATGAAATGAAGAGTGAAGAAGCAAATGTATAAGCATATATAAAGTCTTAATGTTTTAATTTATACAAGTCTCCATTTGGGGGGATGGGTATATACAAATGTTGTTTCATATGTATTTTTTATATTTTAAATACACAGGTTTTTCATCTCATGACAGAAAGTTCTGCGGTTGCTTTGGCTCTCCAAATAAATTACAAATTCTATATGATTCAGTTTGTCCACAGCCTGACAGCCTCTGCTTCTGATATATCAACTCATCTTAGGAAATAAACTGTACTACTCAATGTTCATTGAATTCTTTCCTCCTGCTCTTTAGATCTTTCCTCCTGCTCTTTAGTTCATGTGCTCTTGATGCCTGGATGCTTTTCACAACCCTTGCCGCCCATTCTTGCTATACAAACGTTTTACTGATGTTTTAAGGTCTTCCTCAAATGCCATCTGGCAAATAGCTACTTACTCAGGCATGTATCCCAGAAAACAATGCACTTGTAATATATTCAATCTACAAAGCCTTTCAAAAACTTCAAGTCTAAATATTTACAAAATCATAGAGATGTAATTGCACTATTGATTTTTAATATGATCACAAAATTTTATAACTGAATATGACATGAAATGACATGACTGTGCTTCATAGGGTATAAAGTAAATGCCCATTGTACATATATATCTCAAATTGATAGAAATTGAAGAATGAGGTTACTTGAGTTTCCATTTGCTTCTCAGATAGATGATTACTAAATTATAACTAAATTTCCTTACAATGTCCTATGCATATGTTTACTTTCTTTAAAAGATTTCTATTGCCATTCACATATCAAATACTATTATTTAATATTATATTAGTTTTGTTTATATTTCCAAATATATCTTTGCCCAGGAAGCTGTTAATACATATGATTCACACAAGAATAAATTCTTGATAACATTCAGGAAGACTATTTCCAAGACTAAATTCCATATGACTAGATAATGCTCAAGAACAATTGGTAAACACTCTACAGAAATCACTGTAATTAAGATTATTTCCACATAGCCAAATTATCACAGCAAATATATATATATACATTTTTTTATTTTATTTTTTCTGCAGAAGCATTTCTTTGGTCACACATCAGTCTCCTCCTCCTTATAATGACAGATTTTTAACATATACTACAAGACATTTTAAACTTTAAGTCACTATTTACACCCCCAGAACATAAGCAAGAACTTGCCTATTGTGTTAACTGTTCAGTGCCTAGTGCTTAGACCATACCTACCCCATACAATGTTCTCAGTAAATATTTGAACAACAAATAAGTGTTGATTATAATGTAGAGCTGTTTAGTTTTATTCAACATCCTGAGTGTCATACAGTCTTATCCACCTTCTTACCTATAGCAACAAAGTGGCTCACAGATATCTTCTCATGACTTCTCTTCTAGCAGAGCAAATACATCCCTTACCAATTTCCTACAGAACATGTATTTTCTTCATTATTAAATCCAAAATTATAGATAGCAAATTTTGTGCCATTCATTTGTGCCATTCAGCCCTGAAATTGTGGATGCTATGAACTTAGAGAGATAGCAGGCTACCCAGGCTTTTCAATTGGGGATGCCAGGCCTGGCCTAAGGCCCAGGGAAATGGAGAGGACTGTGGATATACCTCTGGCTACAGAAATACGAAAGAGCATCTCTTCTGACTTCATCATACACTCCACAAAAGTGCTCAACCAGGCAAATTGAGTTTTTTGACTACCACTCCCCCCAATTTCCCCACCTAATTCCTTTAAAATTTTGTCCAACATTTCCCCCTCAGTTTTAAAGCAAATATGTAAAAAAAACTTTAATATACTGAAATTTCTTTCACCAAAACCAATCAATTAGTGCCATGGTATAAAATGTTTTCTGGTTCCGTTAAAGTGATCAATATTAGAAAACAGGAGGACATTGTTTTATAACAGAATGGGACAATTAGAAAAATAATATTTCACCTTTATTTATTCAATAGATCCAAGAAAAATGTGGCTGTACCAAGACACCTATGTTCTGCAACTTTACAAGCTCACTTTACCTCTGAAATGGCCTTAGTTCACACAAAGGGGCAACTGTCTAATAATTTAGGGTTCAGGTCAAAGTCCTGGTACAAATTACTCAATAATTTTCACTTTAAATTTAGGACAGTAGTAATATTTAGTTCATCCATCTCCTGTTAGATGGGAATAATCTTCCAATTATTAAATTCCTTAGCTGATTATGTAATTCCTCAGAGTCTTATTCCTACATGAGAAGACTAATTATTGCATAAATGTCAAGTCTTTGAGAATTAAGTTATTAGATTTGAGCAAACCTAGACAAAATAACAATTGAGTATTTTTTTTAATTTAAAATATGATCTTAAATCTTACCTGAAAGAAAAAAAAAACAGGAGAAAATAACCAAGAAAATTTTGAGAAGGATCATAAAGGAGAGGGCTTCCCATATTAGATATTTAAATATCTCATTAGAAACCTATGGTAATTTTTAAAATGGGCAACAAAATAGATAATCTAATGAAGATTCTGATGTGGGCATGAGTGTGTTATTCATGTGCAGTTTAATAAGGCATCATTGAAATCAAAGAGAAAAGGAAAGGATTTTAAAAGTTTTTTTTTTTCCAACAAGGAAATTGGTTTCATTGGCAAAATCAAATTAGATCCTTACTTTATATGCACTATGATGGATTCCAGGTGTGTTAAAAAGTTAATGGAGAAAATTAAAACACAGAAATGAAATTATAAGAATAAGATGTGAATAACTAATTTTTGGATTGATAAGAAAATTCATAAACATAAGAGTAAGAAAGAATTTCAGAGATTGATTTTTTGACAACATAAGTAATAAAATATCAGAAGAACCAAAAACCTCATTTATGAAAAGAAGGAAATATAAGTATTGGTAATGTTCAATCACAATAATAAAAAGTAAAACAATATTTCAATGCCATTTTCAGCTACCAATTTGACATATATATTTATATAATCATACATATTTAATTATCATAGAAGATGAGTAGAAACAGTTAAACTGCTGAAAAGAACTTCAAATTGTAAAACTGTTTGAAAAACAGTTTGACAAAATTATGAAAAGTGTGCGTGTGTGTGTGTTTGTGTTTGGTGGGTGTACTTTTTGACCCAGTAATTCCATGCCTAAGATGACACTTGAAATACTGGTTCAATATTTATGCAAAAATATATACAACACAATGATAAATACTACTAAATTGTAAACAACAGAGTGGTTAATAAGTTATGCCCTATTGCTGTGATAGGATATTATGCAATTAATGCAAAATCATTGATATGAAGAAATGCTAGCAATACAAATAATTTACTAGAAAAAGTATTAAATATGTTCATGGTTATTTCATTACATGTGTACACATATGTTTTTAAGTGTGAATGTAAACTATTTTATAAAAATTGCTCTCTCTTTCTCCACACATATATTCACACACACACACATCTCTCTCACATGCACATCAAAATAAAAAGTGTTAATTTACAAATACAGATAATTTTTATTTCTATGTTTATATTTTTTCTACAAATTCTCAAATAAAGCATCTAGTACTCCATTATTCTTTATAAAGTGCAATCATATTGGAAAGAATATTAAGACAGAAAGTTTTCTAATGAGTCACTATGTGGTGAGCTTAAAAAGGACATACAAGAGAATTTGGCAGGGAGAAGGAGGTAGGGAGAAATAGATCTGAAAGATATGTGGTCATTGACTTCTGAGAAATAAGAAGTTACAGACAAAGCTACACTGAAGAGCAGAGTGGTGCAAATGCAGGAGGAGAAAATAAAGTCGCTCAGCCACCACAGACACAAAAACAAGAAATGGATTAGAGCAATGGGTCCCCAAGGAGATCACCATCCTATGGTCTCCTTTGGGCTCCCATCCTTGCATATGCATGCATCCACCAGCCTAGCACATTCACACATATGTAGAGGCACAGCCTACCATCAAAAATAATTAAGGATATGGAAAATAGGTGTGAAAATAGATCAACACTAAGTAGTATTACATAAGCTAGTATCAAATAATATGAAATAATATAAAATAAGACAGAATAGACTAGTATTTAAATGCTGAAGGATGACTTAATACAGGCCGTAGTCAACAGGTATTCTGTCCTTAGGGAGAGAGAGAAAATAAGAAATGGAAAGGAAATAATTTGCGATTTACTATATAGAGAAATTTGGACTGTAACAAATTTGTTAAATATGGGAAAGTATCATCAAGGGACATTTTTAAATAAAATGTAAACTTTTTTTACAGCAAAAAATAGTCAATAAACTAAAAGTTATTTTATATACTTGACTTGTCTTTCCTAATACTAATAAAACATTGTTTTAAATAAAAATTTAAGTTCTATAATAAATGGCTTAAATAAGATTGCCCTTAGGTATAAGCCTCCAACAAAACAGGCCAGTCTAGTTGCTGAACTCATTTTACATGCATTAGGACACTGTATATATTATGTAGAGAAGGTTGGATAACAAAGGGCAAATAATTGTTACATTTATTAAAAAACATGTAGGCAGATATTAAATGAAAATTGGTTATTTTCCCAATGTTTCTTTATAAGTTAGTTATTTAAAACTAGAAACACTTTCTCCCACAGAAGAAATGTTTTCTAAGATATCTTCCCAATACCTCATCAACAGCATGAACAGGAACCACCAAAATTCTACTACTAATAATCAACAATATCTCAAGCAGTCTAATCTATTGGTTAAAGAGCATGAACTAAAGCAAGCATAATTCCTGTGTGACCATTTGAATCACCTGCAGCATTTTAAAAAATATTAATGTTGGTGCCCCAACTACAGAGATTCTGATTTCATTGGTCAGGAGAGGTAAATTATTATTATTATTTTATTATGTACAGGTGAAATCATCAGTGCTTTTAAATTTCCCAATTTGATCATAAGATTCAGGTTGGACTGAAACCCATTGGGCTATGGAGTCTGTTTATCACTTTCTGGTTAACTGGGCAAGACTCTTAATCTCTCTGACTTAGTTCTTCTGCTAGAAATAGGAATTTTAATAGAACCTAACTGATAGCACTATTGTGAGGAAGAAATGAGATTGATGTTTGTAAAGACCCGATTTTAGTATCGGGCAGAGAAAACAAGTATTCTATAAATTAAAGAATGCGTTTTTATACCATATTTGCACAACTAAATAATGATATAGAACTAACCAATCTCATAACTTATTTCCATACAAAATCCACTTGAGTTGCAATTACCACCCATCGTAGCTGGTAGCTGTTGCCTCAGTAACAATGATGAGAAACCCTGAGGACACTTTCTAACTTCTACAAAGACCATGTCGCTGGCAGACTGTCCAGGAGATAAAGAGCTTTGACAATGTAAACAGCATGGGAGACTTCAAGGCTTGGGTTATTGGAATAGAGGGGAGGAGTTGATTGGCTAGAGATTCCCAATGATCAGCTATACTTAGGCAATGTGTTGAGAAGCATCACCTATAAGTTTGTTAGCATTTGAGAGAAGGTGTGCTCACTTCCTATTCTTAACTGAAATAACAAACGGCTCCTAATTATAGAGAAGTCTTTTAAGTTTCCAGTAGAGATAAGAGTGGGAGTTAGAATAAGGGCAACAGTAGCAGTGCAAAGGCCAGATCAGGTAAAAGTAAAAGAAGGGAGAGGTATAAAAAAAAAACAAAAAACAAAAATCAAAAAACCATCATCACCACAAGGGCACTTTTGAGAGGAGGTGATATTCAGGATAGGAGCAGGGGCCAGAGATACAGCAGCATATGAGCAAAGAAAAGCCTCAAAATTAATGAGTTATAAGGAGAATTGGTATACAATTAATTGAGCAGTCTCTTCAGTGGTCTCCAAATCAGGGCCAACATTGGATCTTAAAGTCTAGCCTGGGGCTCGGTCTATAATCTTGTACTGAAACCCATATTGTTCTTTGTTACATTCTGTGCCCCAATCTATTATTGTTTTGCTCATCCACCTTGGAGGAAAATTCCAAGGTGTGAGTCTCAATAAACCAAGGAGAATTTTGCCCTTTCATATACTTAGATGGGTTTATCCATGTAACATTGTATGAAGATTACTTGCCATTAAAATGACTTTGACTTTCTACTTAATGGGTGAATTTCAGCAAATAAACTAAATCACAGCTCAGGAAATTGGTAGGGGAAATTTCTCTTATCACACCCATTTGCTAACTATTATTTAACTTAATAAATCATGAGTGGAAAATTTGACTACTCAAGAAAAACTATTAGGTAAATGTAAATGAATATTATATTACTAATACCTACATTTAAATGTCCTTTGAAAGTGTAATTGTTTCGATCTGTGTGAGATTAGCAATGTCTTTTGTACACCAACTCCCAAGCAGTAGAAAGACTATATATTCCCATCTTCCTCCTCTGACTGCCCTTTATTCTTGCATAGACCCCTTAGGAAAACCCCTATAATAGTCCAGGGTCGCTATTTATTATGGTAAATACAGACAAAAAGTCCCTGTCACCTATAAAACTTTTCAGTTTCTGAAAGCTAAAATTCAATTCCCTGTGCAAATTCAAATATAACTCAAGAATAGAACAGCTTCTCTATGCAGTTGATACGATTATGGCAGAAGAGTGGAAGAATTGATTTTTCAACTCAAGTGGAAAATTAAGTTAACCTTAACCTTCAGTCGGATATACATGCTGGTGTACCAGAAAAGACCATGTAGCTTCTTTCTAGTTATCAGAAAACTCAACCCACCAAAATCCATTGTCAAGACACTGAAAACAGATTCAGATTCTATGATTCTGTGGTAGTTAGAGAGTGTGGTATTTAGACAGAAATAGTCATACGTACCAACAGAACAGAGAAAAATGGTTTTCCAGAGGGATATTGTTCACAAATCAATGCCAGCATAAGTGGTTACCCATGTGTTAAAAAGTAAAATTATCTTACCTACCATATGCAAAATAGCTTTAATTGTGTAAAACAAAATATTAGAAGAGATATTAGAGGAAATATCTTTCTAACATTTAAATTTCTTGATAGCACTCATCATACAAATAATAAATTTGCCTATTTTAAAATTAAGGACTTATATTCATCACAAGTCACCATTAAGAAAGTGAAAAGATAGCCACAAACTAGGAGGAAAAAAAAATGCCACTCAGATTGTTTTGTGGAAATTCTTAGTATTTAGCAGATTAAAAATTCTTCAGTTATGTCTGCTGTTATAAAACAAAAACACAATGCTATACTCATTTAATATTATATATTTTTGTTAAATAGTTATAATTTGTCTTCTATATGAAGCACACTGTCATATACAAAAAAAGTACATAAAATATGTGTCTCCCTCTGTGAAAGTTTAATGTTTTATAAATTCTTTTAACCATATTCTTCATGTCTCTTGGGATAAGCAGGTGCTGACCCTTTTCTCAAGTAGTTGCTGCAGGGGGAGATCGCACAGTTACTGCAGCAACTGTTCCTTCTTTAGCAACCTGGGGAGCTGTGTTACCTGTCCCATTTCGTTTTGGAATTTGGAGAGGGATCAGCTGCCCTGATGGCTGAGAGAATCAACCTATGTTGACCTCATTTTAGACTAATGCATTTTGAAAGTGACATACACATTATACATTGTGATATTCATTTAATGACTGCCTAGTTAAGGGTGGGTCAATATTATGCCTAACGGTAAAACTGCAGCTACAGAAACATCTGATTTATAAACTTTGTAACTTCTCATTATGATCATTGCTCAAACAACAGCAACTAGGTGTGAGCTGTATATTTCTGAAATAACTTCCAAGTTATGTGAATAAATAACCACACAGCTTTATACACCTATTCTAATTTATACTCAGTGGTTAATGATTAATATTAAAAGTAAAGAATATTTCTAAAATTCAGATCTTGGTTCCTCATTTCCATGCCTCTTATCAATTTGGCTCTAAGTATGTGAATAAAAGCAGCATGAACTGAGCAATACAAAACTGCAATTTTTAATCAAAATCCAGAACAAATTTATAGACAGATAGATGATAAGACAGTGTGGTGGTCAGGTTCATGTGTCAACTCTGCCAGGTGATATTGCCTGGCTGTCTGGTTAAGCAAGAACTGGGCTATCTGTTCTGCGGGGACATTTTGTAGACTTCAGTCATCAGTACGTTGATTGCATCTGTGGCTAATTACATCTACAGTTGGCCAAGGGTAGTGTCTTCTGTACTGAGAGAACCTTAATCTAATCAGTGGAAGGCTTTTAAGGGGGAGGAAATAGCTTCAGTGGACAGAAGAGAGACTTTCATCTCTACTTTGGCCATCCAGCCTCTCCTGGGGGGTCCATCAAAGACCTTCATGGGGGGACCACCTTTATAAAATCTCATTTTATATTTACAGATATCTATTTACAGGTATCTCCTGTTGGTATGTTTTCCTGGAGAACCCTGACTAATACAAACAGCTATATATGGGTGCTATCCTGATGCTACAATTGATCTATATTGTTTTCTAATTTTGGTAAATGATTAAATATCTCAGAAATTTGACAACAGTTAAAAAAGTGCATGATTAAGAACATTGTCAACATAAAGGAGAGAAAAGCAATGTGGACAAATAGATATTCTTAAAGAGAAATTTAAGATTAACATGAGCAATGCTTAGCACTCTACTGTTTACAAAGTGTATTCACATACATTATTTAATTCCCAAGTGACATCTCATTGGCTCACTCATACAAATATCTTGCTTTCTTCCTTCCAATTCTTAATGAAATCCCTCATTCTCTACTCCTGTGCTACTTCACCTAGCTGTTAATGCTTTGTGTTCTCCATCTGTTACCTTAATCAGGTCCAATACTCTTCAATATCTTGATGTGTTCTGTGCTTTTAGGGTGATGTATAAGGAATACCAACAGACAAATCAAACCTTTGCAATTTTAATTTCTGAAGTGTCATAAAATACAATTGTCCTACAAATTCAGTGAAATAATATCCTAAAACCACTCATTCATATTGTATGCTATCTTTCACATAGAAAATTCCACAAGGGTTAAATATGCAACTGTGCATCCACAAAAGTCATATTTGGAAATTTAACAATTTATGTCTAAGTTTTATTTAGTTAGTTTACTTGAAAGTAAATGAAATTCAAAATACAATCAAGCATGTGACAACTCAATAATTTCTATTTCTGTAAATCAATTATTACTTTTACTGAAAAACACTTAGCATTAATTATTCTTAAAATAATGTTTAAGTTTTAATTACCATGGTATGTGAATAAAGCCAGGAAAAGGTAATAGATTTAAAATACTTATTAAATAATAAGTTGCTTGGATTTGTCAATTCTATTTGCTTTCATTTGTCACTGTATAAAACAAAGGCCTCATTAAAAATCAAAGGAGTGTTGCTTTAATGAGACATTCATGAACAAGAGTTACCATAAAAATACGTTAATTTATACCCCATTATAAACTGTAGAGATACTATAATAAAATTACTGTTAATATTACAAAAGAATGACCAGAAACTCATCTGGCTTTTGGATACTGCTAAAAAAGTAAGAATCCACCAATGCCAAGTTTAGTGACTAATAGTATATGCCAGCAGTTTTCTAAATACTTACAGATTGTCATGGCAACCATATGCATTATTACCATTTTTCAGATGGCATAGAGAGGTTAAAAAACTTTCTGAAAGCCATACAGCTACTGAGTAACAAAGAAAGAATTCAAATCCAGAGAATTTGTCTTCATTGTCTACACTTAAAGTTTTTACCCTGAACTGAAATATGGTCTCCACTTGGTTTTATATTTTTCCAGATAATCTACTTGGCACAATTTTTACCATTGCCATGTCAAGTTAAGGCATTCAATAGATTAAGCAGGTAATTGAAAAAAAACCTTTAACATTTCATGTAAATTGTATTTATCCAAAAGGTTCCATATTTTTAAACAACCTTCTGACTTGCATGTATGAGCTCACAGGCAAAACATCCTAATTACTATAAATGGAATTCATTACTCACAAATCAATTTAAATTACATTATTCCATTATTTCTACTTGCCTACATTATTGAGCACAATGGAACAATTCTCTTGCCTATCAACCCAAAAGTTATCACTCAAAGGCTACACTAAAATAAAATATTTATGGTCTTTGACTTTTATTTATTTTTCCCCCTTACTCTACATTTTTCAAATATTTATGCCAAACTGGTATCCTGACAGCCAGTGTGTTTTACAAAGTCCCTACTTTCCACCATATAAAATTGCAAATAATAAAATATTGGTATCTAGTTCTGTACCTGGACACTTAGGGGATATGGAGAAATGAGAAGAGGAAAATACAATTTATTTGATACATAGTGACAGATGGATAGGTGATAGGTAGATTAGGATAGATAGATGATAGAAAGATAGATGGATAGATAGATAGCAATAGGTAGAAATAGATGATAGGTAGATTTTAGCTATATTGCTTAATATGTGCATGGCATTGTTCCAAGAATTTGACACATCTCTAGTCAGAATATTTAACAAAACTATACAAGGAAGGGGAGTCATAAAAGAAATCGTTTAAGTCTAGTAATTTCCTTGCTCATAGTAGTGATCAAATAAACATTTGTTGATCTGAATTGAATTCAAATTCTAAAAATATATGGTGAGACAGAGGATGTTTCATATCTCTCTACAAATTTTCTCTTTAACCAGAACAGTAAACATTCAAGTAGAATGAGACCATCTACTTTCTTATAAGGAAAGATGCCCTAGCTTTATCCTATGGTTTGACATACACTTGGAACATTACCTTGTACAGACCAGATGACATGTACCTTGATTTGAGAGATTCTGTTAAGGATTATTTAAAGACTTGCTTTCTATTCAGGAATCCACATCTTTAAATATAAGACTCTTGTTACACCTACACAAAAAGTACATTAAACAGATAATTGGCTACATTTGGGGACAGGGTTAGGCAGGAGGGTCTCAAAATGTATGTGATTTTTAAGGTATATAAGAATATTAAATGTTTATTCAACATAATGTTAATACATCTTATACTATTTATGGTCTTCATTGATTTTCTGTCAGTTGACTGAAAATAAGTTGTTAAATGTTTTATTAGGGTTCTCTAGGGAAACAGACTCAACAGGAGATATCTGTAAATATGAGATTTTATAAAAGTGTCTCATGCAACCATGGGGATGCACAAGTCCAAATTCCATAGGGTAGGACACACAAGTCCAAATTTCATAGGGCAGGAAATGAGCTGGCAACTCCAGTGTAAGTCTTTGATGAACTACCCAGGAGAGGCTGGATAGCTGAAGAAGAGAAATTCCACAGGGTAGGTTGCAAGCTGGAACTCTGATGAGAGTCTTCAGTGGATTTCCCAGGAGAGGCTGGCTGGCTGAAGAAGATGTGAAGTTCTTTCTCTTCCCTCTTAAAAGTCTAACCATCACAGTCCACCCTTGTCAACTTGGCAGCTATACACATCACCTTAAACCATACTTAATCTCTAAATATGATACAAAGACAGACATGTTTCACCTAACAATACTCTTGTCCTGCATACAAGAAATGCATTAAATCTTTCCAGAATAGGGTGCAAGTCCTTGAGTAACATTCATTCTTAACTCCACAAAACTCTGTTAAGGAGTCAAAAACATTGTCACCCAAAGCCTTGCCTCATACAAGAGTATGATTAGGAGAATCAGACGGTGATCAGATGGTGATCTCCACTGCCAATTCACACCATAGACTGTCAGTGCCATCTTGATTATTGGAAATAGAGTCATTAATGCCTTTGAATCTAATCAGATTAGAAAACCAATTGTGAAAGCCCATTTTAAGATTCTGTTTGTCAAGAACCACTCCTGGTACCAAGCTGTATTAGTCAAGGTTCACTAGCGAAGCAGAATCAATACCTGTACAGGAGATACCTGTAATATGAGATTTTATAAAAGTGTCTCATTCAACTGTGGGGATGTATGAGTCCAAATTCTATAGGGCAGGATGCACGAGTCCAAATTCCATAGGGCAGGATGTACGAGCCCAAATTCTGTAGAGCAGGCAGCAAGCTGGCAACTCTGATGAAGGTCTTTGATGAACTCCCCAGGAGAGGCTGGCTGTCTGAAAAAGTGAAAGTTCTTTCTCTTCGTCCTTAAAAGTCTTCAACCGATTGGATTAAATCCAGCTGATTGAATTCTCTCACGGCAGAAGGCTCGCTAGTCTTTGATGCAATCAGTCACAGATGCAATCGATTGACTGATGATTTACTAAACCAGTCTTCTGGTTTATTAAACATCCACAAATGTCCTTGCAGTAATGCTTAGTCCAGTGCTTGCTTGACCAGACAACTTGGCACCATAACCTAGCCAAGTTGACCCATGAATCTATCACAAATGTCTTAAGATAATGAGATAGCATGGAGAATATAGAATACAGTTTCATTCAAAAGTTCATGTATATCATAAGACAAAATGTATACATCATAAGATTATAAAATTATAAGAAATAATTTATATTTCATGATATTAAAATGAAAATTATACCCTGGATCCCCAAGAATGATAAAAATCATGATGACAATATATATCTGAAAGATAATTATCATAAAATCCAACATATATAAATTCATAAATAGTTCATCAATTTGTTGATATTGAAAGTCTGATACAAACTTTAAATACAGTGACTCTTTACTCCAAAGAAAAACCACCACATAAAGTTTAAAAAGAGCTATTATAGAAATTTCCACATAGAATTTTAATGCTTAAAATTATCTTTTACTTTTAAACACAGACTGGAAAAAATTTTAGGAATAAAACTAAACTAATCTTCCCTCTACATGAATTCAATTGTATTCTACATATTAACAATCAATTTCTAGAAAGAAAAGAAACATATTTTAATTTGAAGCTTTTTCTTAAACTTACTGGGAAGAAATTCCAAAACTTTCATGAATTATGAATTAAATATGCTACTGAAAATTTGTAGATGTTACTGAGAGGACAAAAAGCATTTAAGTGTTCATAAAAGTACTAGAGATATGTTAAATTAACCATATTGAGCAGAAATGTATATAATAAGATAGTGAATATCAGCTTATCTATATTTCTATATCCGTATGTCTGTGTATCTATATTTAATCTTGAAATTGAAAGTCTTCTATTGACTCTTTAAATCAATAATTTCTAACACAAAAATCTAAACAACTTCAGCTAGGAAAGAGTAAATATTATACATAAATATTAACTGAAAAAAGAAATTTGTTGCTTTTAATTTTGATTCTAAGTTGTTTTTTTATACTATCTAAAGATAAATATAAATCGCCAAATTCAAAAGCTGATTTATTGAACCTTATCTATAAGTTTCCTGGCACCTTGTAAATAATTGCTTGTTATTAGCTATTACATGTTTAAATCACTATTGCAGTAGGTTTTTACAATTTGGTCTTTTTGATTTTGTACAAATTATTGGAATTTCATTTTTGTGAAGTTGAACATTTAAAAATTATGTTAAATATTTTGAAATACATTTTAGAATTACTTTAAGGATTTATTTATCTTCACTTTTGCTACTACTATTTGACAAGGCATTTCAATGAGAGTAGAATAGCATATAAATATTTTTGATACTATTATTTATAGTTCTATTATTGCTGTTTCTACTGCTATGATACTAAAAGAGGAATTCTACTGACATTTTCAGTAGAGCATATGTTTCTCATCTTTTTATTGAGAAGGTGTACCACACTTTTACTAATTTACTTACAGTTGGTCTGAGTCCCTCTGGTGATTATCAACACATTCTCAAGTTACCTCCTTGATTTAGCTACATATAATTGCATTTGGTTTTATCCATACAGTTATGGATGATTCTGTAACTCACAATTCCGGATGTGTAAAGTTAGCATGTCACCATCCAAGGAGGACTCTGTTTTTTTCACTAAGATATTTTACTCAAATCTACAGAATGGCTCTAATGGCATGGCAAGTAAGGCATATTTTTGATTTCTCAATAGGAGGAATATTTGTAAGAGGCATTTTATTACTGCAGTTTAACTTCTTATAAAACAAAGGGGTAGATAAATTAATACTAAGCAAATTCAAAAATAACCATAGCCCAAACTGAAATGAAGACGAAGCAAAATAAAAGAGGAAAGACATCTTTCAAAATGCCCTGCAACTATGAAGTTGAGAGGATTTGCCAGATTCATTTTTGGGGAGGTGCAAATAAAGTATTCTCTTTATTTAAAAAGAGAAATATAAACTATACAGAGATTAAAATAATACAATCTACCGGGAATTATTTGAGCGAAAAAGCATATGATTATAGACTGACTAAGGCATATTTAAAACTGTTTTAATCTTTTCTTCTAAGTTAGAAAAATATGATCATTTTACCTCAGTTGACCCTTGGATTTTCTGGAAATAGAAATAATAGGTTTGGGATCAATTTTTTAAAAATTCATTGTTCTTATCATTTGCACAAGTATTTATGTCATACCATTAGAAATTTAACACAGCCAATGGTTTTTGGAAATTATATGAAAAAACTCATTGAAAAAAATCTCTCAAAAACATACTCTTTGGTAAATGGGCTTACTCTTACTTTTATTCAGTCTTACCTAAAGATTCTTTCATTATAATAAATAGTAAAACTAAAAAGTTTGCTTAGTAGTTAAATTATCAAGACTTGCGTTTTGTGCTTATGTTTTGCTCACCATTAGCTAGTATTTTGTCTGTAACTGTCATTTTAATCTCTTCCTTAAGAGAATTTACAATGTTTGTTATGAGAATTTACAATGTATTTTATAAAATGGAATTAGATAAATTGGAAAAAATAACGGCTTTAAAAAATGCAAAAAAATGATCTTTGTCTTTACACGTCAGTGAACCCCCCTAACTGGTGGACAATCAGTTCATTACGGTCATTGTCCTGATAATATTTGACTCAGCGACTGTTCAGGAATTCTCGTGGCTAGTTAATATAGCTGAAATTAACAGATTGACTCTGCCATGCCCTATTCATTTTCCATGAAGAGATTAAGTTAAAAGGTGCATAGCTTATGATTCTTCATTTTACAGGGATGAAAGGTAGATCATCACCTAAATTTGATGCAATTTATCCTCACTTTAACTCATTGAAAATAATTAGTTCATTTTCTTCTTCATAATAGCTGTGAGTCTATAACCATTTAAACTATTTCAGTAGAAATAATCCAAATATACCCATGGCAATTATGCACATATTGTAAGTAGTGGGGCTGGGGGAAAGGTTTCCCACATGCATTCATAGTGCTAAGATGCTCTTTGCCAGCAGAAAATCTTTTGGATAATTTCCAATCTTCATTTATATCCTCAAATCCCTGAACCTAAAGCATGTTTAGTAAAACAATCTGAATGTTAGAAAAAAGGAGCAAAAACAATTCCATATTCCAATCATAAGTTGATCTATTTTTAACTGTCTCATGGTATATATTAATTTGATCAGAAGCCTATATTAAAGGCCAGTGGCTTTGCATCTAAGACTGCTTGTAAGAGAGAAGGCAAGCTTGTTCCCAGTGTGAAGGGCATGGAGCTGTCTGCAAAGACTCTTCCTCTGTACAGATAGAATTGCCCTTTTTTGCTCCCTTTGAAGTGAGGTGCGATTCTGTGATTTGCTTTGGTCAAAGAAAAGGAGTAGAAGTGATGTAAGTCTCATCTTGTCAGAAGCTTTAAAAACCTCATGTGTTTCACTACACCCCGCCCTCTACTAGATAACTGTGGATGCTTGGAAGCAAAGGTTGTAAGGAAGTCCCAGGAGTCTGGATGCCTGAATGGCTAAAACAAACGAAATCTCCTTCTGACTTTTGTTAGACCGTCTAGTTTGAGCAACAAATAAACTTCTGTTGCGTTAAGCCACAGTAATAGAGTAACTGGTAGAGACTCAGCAAGGAATCATAACATCTACTAAAAGAAACAGATGGTAAACAGGGCCAATGGAAGTAGCTATATTGAGATGTGAAAATGTGCTAAATTGCCCAAAACATAGAAGACTGTGAAGCCAAGGGAAGTTCCAAATAATTGTAAATCTTGTCTGATGAAAGTTTATACTATTTTTATTAAAATATACCCTTCCAAGCGTATTTCTAGAGAATATGCTGGAAAGAAATAGGGTTCAAAGTTGATTACTGCCATAGACGAATTCTTGTGGACAAAAGCATATTGTTATTTTTGAAATATGATATGTAATAGGGTTTACTCTTGAGAAACAAATAAGAACATAGAAATAGTTTCCTACTTTTCTACTTATGTCACCATTTTCTGCTTATATATTAATATTGTAGTTTATAATACATTAATATATTAATATTTTTCTACTTATATCATCATTGACCCCACTACTATTATTATTACTACTCAAATAGTAATAGAAGAGCAAATATTTTAATGTTCCTATATACAACCCCCTGTCCTAAGCATTTGATGGGTGTTAAGATATTTAATCCTCATGAATGATATCCTATGAGGCAAACACTGTTGTTATCCGAATTTAAGAGATTAGGAAACTGAGGCATAAACACTTTATGTAAATTGCCTTAGGCTGTACAGCTAGTAATTATACAGTTTTACAGCAGAAGTGAAATACTCAGACAGTGGAATTGAGATTCAAACCCAGGCCTTCTGGCTCCAGAGTCTACGCTTTTGAAAATTATCATCTGCTGCTCAGTAAGGGTTAGCACTTGATTTCTTTCAAAGAATTAAGTGATATAACTAGCTATTTTATTATATGAAATCCAGGGTTTTGCAGACGAACAAGCCAGAGGAAAATGATAGACTGAATGCTCTGTAATCCGTGTTTCTACTCCCTACCTACATTAACTCATTTGAAGGACATTACGGATGAAGGAACCAGATTAGACATCATAGGCTTGGAATAGGTTGGCTTCACAGGAACCTGGGTGTTCCGAAGAGCATAGCCAATAACAAGTCTCTAAGTTCCACACCCCTAAGGAGTGAGAACAACTAATTTAGATAACCTAAGTCTATAATTAGCTAATTAAAAGTAAGACTGAATCCTGCCAGGTTAAAGACAAGCTGTGATATTCTGACATGCAGCTGAGAAATGGCAGCAATTTTAAAAGGACATATGACCCAAAGAAACTGTTTGGTTATAAGTGCACATTTTACCCGTTAAATAAGTGTGTGAATTTTATCAAGTTACTTAACCTTTTTAAGCCTTAGGATAATAATGCTACCTCAGGATCAGTGAAGAAACAAGTGGGATAATGTTTGCGAAGCACTTGAAACTTTTCTAGGCATGTTACTAGATACGAAAAGATTTATAAGGACTGTGTTAAAAAGATGTTTGAGAATGCTTCTGTGTTTTAATCTCTATTCTAAGATATTGTCCCAATTTATATGCTTGTACTTTGAGTTATGCAAGCTATAACTTCCACTTTCCCATCATTTCCCTACTTCCTCTTAGCTTACTAAATGTGAGTTAAGAAAAACACATCTAGCTCACCCTTTGATCCATCTTGAGAAAAAAAGAGTCTGCTCATAGAGAACTGAATTTGTGTTAATTTGCATTAACCATCCAAACTATAAATTGTTTAGTTTTTACATATCAAAGTTTAGTGTATTCTAATTACACTGGTTAAGGGGAATGGGCTTTAAAATGCTGCATAAAAAATATATTATAATTTGGGATGGTCCAACAAAACTTGGTGGTCTGGGAGCCTTTTAGTAACATCTATTTAGCTTTTTGGAGACTGATCCCACATTTTTAACCTGATGGCTTTCTGGCTCCAAATCCTTGCTATAGCCCCAGTTGATACAATTACATATTTGTGACCTTCTGCTTCCAGCCCTTCCTATCCATTTGTCTTGAAATCTAGCTTGAATCTTAACCTGTCATCTGTTCTGTACCATCCCACCCACTGCTCTCTTTCCTTGTCATTTACCTTCCACCCACCTCTGTACTTCCTATATTCTGTCCCTCACTCCATGAGTAAGATATTTTCTCTCTTCTGAAAAGATAATTTGTCCTTGAAAAAACACTTAGATGTTGCAAATATAATTATCTCTAATTTCAGAGGGATAACTGAGACCCCCAAATTGTCTCTAATTTATGCTAAAAGCAAAAGCCATAAACATAGGCACAATTCCTTCATTAGTTAATATTGTATATCATACCCCAACCTACATTTTTACTTTGACTATTTTTAAATGACTGTTTTTTTTTGTTTTTTTTACTTTCCTTAAGCTTCTTTGTAGTTACTCTGCATGGTAACCTATAGCTTTTATAAATAACATATAAATATAACAACATATAATTCAATCTTCAATAAAAAAGAAAACCACAGTAATAGAGGCCATATAAATCAATAAAATATCAATTCTATAACTGATAATATACAAGTACTCTGAGATAAGTTTGCACTTGCCAATCATATAATGTGGTGATGATCAGATAAATACTGTTCAATATAAAGAAAAAATTAAAAGCCAAAATATGGGGTATTGTTGAAACTGCCTATAAAAATTGAATTATTTGGTCTAAAATGTGTATTTGGGGGCATGGCTTTAGTTACAAATATATAGTTCTAAATATATATATAGTTCTAAATATATAGTTCTTCATTCTACAGAAAAAATGAAGCAGTGAACAATTAGGAAGGAAAATAACTTGATGCTTTTGTCCAATAATTGATAGACTATAAATCCCTGTATGAATGCCCAACTGGTTTTAGAAATTGAAGTGCAAACAATCCACTAATATCATTAACAGAAAAACCCCTAAAGGAAACCTCTAGAGAAACATGAAGTCTCACTTGTATTTTCTCACCTCTTTGAGTGCCCTATCTAATTTCCAAAAGCAGCACCTTTCCCACTCTTGAAATTAGTCTCTGTAACCTATCACTAGGAAAGCATAATAAGTAAAGTATAAAATTATATTCCATGACACCTCAGAGAAAGTGTGTTGCTGCAGTTTTCTCTGCTGGGGATAGAATGAAACAAAGGAAAGTCCAGCTCAAAACAATGACATGATTAAGAAGAATTCTGACTCTACTTGCTGAATTACCAATAACCAAAACTATTCCATCTTATGAATGTGCATTGATTAAAAAAAAAGTTATGATGTATACTCCAGGATTAATTACACTAATAATTCATTGCAATTTGAATATTTCTATAATATATAATGCATTTGCATATATACACTTATACTTAAATATGTTTGTATATTATATAGTAATATTTTGTCAATGGGTATTCAAGATTCAGCCATATTTTCTTGAAATTCCAAGACCATACCAATAGTCTTCCACAACTAAAAATATAACAAGCTTTAATAAAAGTACCTCAAAATCAATGAGTAATATTATTTCATTTTTAAATGACTGCTGTACATTTTAATCATGGCTACCTCAATTTATAAATACTAAATCATTTCAAACTGCATTTCTAAAAAACACTAGAAAATCAGAAAATTGGGTTAATTAGTATTTATAATTCAAATATTATCTATCAGAGGTTATACTAGGACATCAGGATAGGGAATAAATATTTGAACTATCTAATCAAATCCCAGAAAACTGCTACTTCAAAATCTGTTTTACCTTATAAAACTAAAGAGATTACCTGAATATTTGGTGAAAATATGGTGTGTTGTTAAATTTGATAATCAAAATAATAGCATTAAAATTATATCTGCATTTTTTCCTTTAAATGCATGTTTCTAAACCACCATGAATTGTAAATTAATATTTTTAAGAACAATAAAAATAACAGCCCTAAGAGAGTAAAAAGATGCACAGTCTCATAAAGGAAAGTTTCTTTATGATTGTTAGATTTAAAAATAACTAAATTTCCTCAGTTTTAGAAATGAAGAATTCCCTATTGTTCATTTCTTTGCACATATACATTAAAAGAAATCTACTTCATTGATTTAATTAATTTCTTAATGATGTGTCATACCCCCAGGAAAACAGAATCAAAACTATTCCAATGACATCCTGGGTGTATTAGATTAATTATTTGTGCTTCTATGTTTTGATACCCCAACATAAGCTGCAGTTGAATTTTGAAGGAAAGAGATATTTATATTTTGATGCTAATTCTGGCAAGTGTCTTGCTTGCATAATTTTTCAAATATTAAAAATCTGGCCTATTAAAATGGCAACATGTTAATGATGCCGCAAAGCAAACTGAACCTCACAATACACAAGATTCCAAAATGAAAAAGGTATATTATGCTTGAACCTATTTTTGTACATCTATGAATTTGTACTAAAGAAAGAGTGGGTTCAGAAAAGTGCTGACCTATTTAAATATAAAATTGTACTTTTGTGGTAGTCATCAAAATGCATGTTAAAAATTAGTTGACTTATTTAATTAAAAAATTAAAGATAATTTATTTTAAAATATTCTGCCTTTCTACAGATGCCCTAAGAGAAGTCCTACATTCTTGGTAGGTTTAATGACCAATATATACAAATCTTTCCTCTCATTTCCATCCATGTCTGAAATAATGGGGGTCCAATAAGTCTGAGAAAAAGAGGAAAAACATTTGAAAGCAATGTTAGTTAAAGTCTTTCAAAATAAGATGAGTAAATTTTTTCTTTTACTTGCAGATAATTTTAAGGTGATTAACATATAAATTTAAAGAATTGGCTCCAATTTACTAATATTATGAAAAGCAATAAATACACTACAGTGTATCTAATAGTCTGGAAAAAGGGAAGGTGTATATTTATTGTCTTTTGGAACCATAATTTTAAATTTATAAGAATTTCATCCCCCCCAAAATTTCCTTGGAAGTTGAAGAAAAACATATTTAGCATATTGTTTTGTTAAAAATGCAATTGACAGACTATTTAAAAATACTCTCCTAATTTCCAGACTTTTCCAATTTCCTGTAACTTAGGTGGAATGGTTAGAGAAAAAGCCAAGTTCTTCTCATTATATGAACTAGAGATAAGTGTAATTGTGTTTATACAAGTGCATGCACTTGCACACACACATGCAGCTAAGGAAACCACATTATCTATAGGGAAAAAAAAAAGGAATTTGCAATCCATGATTTCCTCAGTAAAGCTAAAATGTTAGGCATGCCACCACTATAATTTTTTTGTTTGTAGAAGAAAGTGAAGGAAATATTCTGTCTACATATTTATATTATCCTGTTCTACTTCTTGCATTGAATACTTTACAAGTATCTCCAGAGACATTGATGTTTCCTTTGTCATTGCTAGACAAACTGATATTATATTTATCAGTACCTAATTGCCACTAGATTATCAGGAAATAAATTAAAGCTAATTTTGTTTAGATTGTATTCCACTGCCATGTCCTTTCTACTATTACCATCCATTCCTTTTTCTTTACATAATTATTCCACCTTAGGACTGTTAGTTCCTCATAATGCCTTTTAACTAGACATGAAAATTAATTAAACAGGTGATGGGAATGGTGTAAAAATCAACATTTCAGTTGCTGTCAGCCATCTCTTTCTTCTAAAAGTCTGTTACCCAAATATATATACATCCATACTTGAAATAATTTTCCCAATAAAATACACTGGTGGTTAAATGGTGACTATGACTTCCAATTGAGATTTGTTTATTGGTGTAAATCTCTAGGAAAATGACTCTTTACATAATGGAATACAAATTTAAAATTAGTTAACATTCCTGGATGGTGGCACTTACTTCCAACAGAAATAAGCACTTTGAACTCAGAGATCTCAACTCAGTGCTGTAGCTCTTTAATAGATATTTGTTTGTTACTGAAAACTGAACATGCAAATTACAATTATCTTTATAGTGGTTTGAAAGAATGTTTCTTCAGCCAAATTTTGATATTATAAATATTCACAACTGATTAATTCCCAGTCATCTTTTCTGTTTTTAGGACTCAGTTGTCAGCAGAAAGAGGGCTGGAAATCTATCCCGAGTTGAACCACATAAATTTGTTGAAGTTCATTTTCCTCACCTATAAATAGCTGACGGCAGTGATCAATTTCTTAACATAATGAAGAACACTATATGAGGTTTTGGTTGTTGAAAAGGTTTCAAAACTATACATATACTATAAAATGTACTTTATGATAGCTATATTTTAATATGTCAAAATTTATGTTTACATTATAGCCAGTAGAAAAGCAAATTTAAATAGTCTTCATTACATAATAGCATATTTATACCCTATTATAATAAAAATGTTATAACAGGAATAAATTCAAGAAAATTTTATACTTATGAATGTACTTGCTTCCAGAGACTTACATTACCTATAATAGATGAAGAATACATGACTACAGGTATTTTAATTAAAATGTTTTCCTTCTGAGTCATTTGCTTTGGCAAAAATTGTGAAAATTAATAACAATTTTTATTATGAATCAAATTGTCATATTAAGAACCATTTTAAATTATTCAATATAAATATTTTAAAATTATTTTATAAAAACATAATGAACAATATTTAAGTACTGGAAGAGCTTTTTTTGAAATTATATCCATGTTATAGAAACCAGGATCATACTCAGTTCATTAAAACTAAGTGAAATCTTTCAATAGTTTGAATACTCTATTTTCTTAAATATTATAGAATGTAACCAGAAAATATACTTTGCTACTTTATTGTTAGATGTACTTTAAAATTCTTTAAAATAATAATAATACTATTATTGTAAGCTTGGTATTTTTGAGACAAATTATTAGCTGTATTTAACAAGAATTCAAAAACTCTACCCACCACATTTTCATCAAGGAGAGACATCTTAAGAAGCTTTTAAGTTTAATTGAAGTTTTGCTTTATCTTTTAAATTCAAAAAAACAGGAACAGTTATATTGCTATTAAACAACTATAATTAATTCGGCTAAAATGATAATAATTGTGATATAACTATAAACAACTCTTGTAATCATTACTTATCAATTGATGTTGAAGACTTTTGTAAGGCAAATACACTTTTATTTTATGTCATGTAAATCTTATGAAAATAAAACAAAACAGAAAACTTCTCTTCAGTTTCTTATAATGTGAAGTTACAGATAAGCATTTTGCTATAAAAGTTATCTAAATTGCATCTCCTTAATTAAGGCGCAACTAATAATAGGATTTTTGAATTCATTAGAGGGGTCTAATTACCAAATGCTAATATATACCACTTGTTTATATCCATTATTTTCAGAAGTTCCCAATTCTTAATGTGTTTCAAAACTAAATTAATTTAATGGATTAATTCATATCTCATCTTACAAATAAGCAGAAAATAAAATAAGGCAAAAACACTTGAAAGATAAGTTGTAGAGATAAATTTACCCAAGGAAACAACCTCTAAGGTGTAGTTTTGTAAATAGGATCTGTTAAGTTAAGCCCAGATCAAGTCTTGCCTGGGCAGGTACCACATAGTTAAACCTCTACTTACAAAAATAAATATTCCTCAAATTCTTCAATGCTTTTGAGAAACTGGCTCTCATTAAATGACTCCAGTGTGGATTTGATGGACTCTACAAACCATGTGAAAGATTTTCTTAGGAGGTCATAGAAGCCCTTTGCTCTTACAGTCAGTGATCATGCATTATTATAGTCCAAACCAAACTACAAGGTAAAAGTTCCTAGAAACTGAAGATCAACATTTTTTGACTAAAGGCACAAATACACTTTGCCCATGATTTATAAAAACATCCTTGAGCAATTGTTTGTAAAATAAGGATTAAAAAATATTTTATATACCTGTATATACCCATTCTGATTTCAGAAATACGTTCTCATGATAAATGTTTCCAAAATATAATAAAGTTATATTTCAAGTATTCTTTTCTTTTACATGTGCCACAGTTTATATCATCTCCAAAACTAGCTCTTTGCTTCATTTGATTTTTCTGTGTGTCTCTACTGCCCTGGGACTTTGAAGCAGCCACATTGTTGATACTAAATTTCAAGTTATTTAGCAGAATTCAATAGAATGAAAGTGTCTGTGGACATTTCCTTCAGGCACAATACTCAATTCAGCAAAAACATATTCTTTGCAAAATGATATATCAAAAGAAACATTTTTGTTAAATCATTTAAAAGTAATTATCATTTTTCACAGAGGACATTACAGTACAATGCAAAGGGGTATACTTAGTTAAGTTACCTTTATTCTCTGAAATATTGAAACTATTAATGGTAATTTATGTAAGGTGTGTATAGCATGGAGTCTGATATGGAATAGCACTATTGAGTGTAGTCAATAATAAAAGCTGGCTTTTTGTAAGAATTTACTATGTTAATGCATATTGTGAATCTTTGAGAAGATTCTATACTACAAAGTATTTGGCAAAAATATTTGACCATGGATCCCTTTTATCCCTGAGCATGTTAACAGATTACTTTTTTGTGCAACTGTTGCACCAAAAGTACATGATATCATAGATAGTGTTCAAATCTTGGATTTAGGCTGTTGGTGTCAATTATGATTCTATTGCTATCCATTTTTATAACCCTTATGTTTTGGAATATTAGAGTTTCTGTTTGCATATAGGTAAAATATGTATGAAAACATGTGCCTCTCCCATCTAATAGGAGTATTATGAGTATCATTTTAAAATAAATATCAAAGATGTTTCAAAACTAGAAAGTACCATATAAATGAATGAAATTTATTATCTAGTTAAGTGGTGTAATATGGATCATAAAATTATTGTGGATCAGAGTGCAGTATTTTTAATAAAATTCAAAACTGTGCTCTTATTTGCATATAATGGTTTTATATCTATCTATATCTATAGCTATATCATATATAGTTATATATATCTAATCTTCCTTCTTCAAAGCTCAAAAATTTCATAGTCAAGCATTGTCTACATTTTGAATTTATTAAGTACCCTTTGTTGTAATTTAATAGCACATTTATTTTAATATATAAATTAAATTTTCCAAATGCTTGTGAAAATCATGATAAATTATTGTGTATTAAGAGCTGCCTTCCAGAGTTCATGTTAATTGGCTGACAAATTACATGAAAATTTTTCAACAATTTCAAATTTCTATTGGTAATTTGAGGTGAATATAAAGATTGAAAAAAAAAGGTCTCCTTGTGAAAACAATAGATTTCAAGAGTCCACAATTTAAAACACTTTGTTATATTAGGACTAAAATGAATTAGCTCATCTACCTACTTTATATGACCAATTATTTTATACAAGGACACTTAATCTCTTTATCTTGAAAACTTTGCAGAAGTGCTGCATAATAAATCACTATGCTGTATCTAACTTCATCAATATTAGATTGAATAAATTTACATGTTGCTTAGGGACTGACCTTAATTAGAAAATTTGGAAGCTCTGCGAAAAAGATTGGTTGAAGACTTCATTGGTTCTATATTTGCAAAATTCTTGGATTTAGGCAATTCATCTTTGTGACAATCAGAATTTTTTTTACATCTCTAAGGCTACAGTAAATCTGTGAAGAAAATAATGTTATTTGGCAATTTAAAAATGAACTGTGCTTAAAATATATTTTGGTTATGAGAAATATATCAAACAGCTTTTCTTAGCAGTGCCAAGAAAACTTGGTTTGTAGTCAACAAATAATCATGACCATGGCAGTAAACAAAGCTTTAGGCAAATAATATCCCTATGCTGTGACAGAGAGAAAGTTAAAACTATCAGTGGATTGAAGGTGTGGAAAAACAGATCATACTAACTTTCATGTGTATAATGGATTCCACACAAGTTTGTACATTCTTTCACCTCTTGGCTCAAATTACTTTCCTTGGATAATCAAAATCAGAGAAACAAGAACAAGGGTCACAGATTGTGTTCTCCTTGAGGAGCCATTTGTGTAATTCTAGTGATGAGAATTGAGGTATGGTCATCATATTTATTCAAATTAAAGATCTCGAGTAACTTTGGGGAGAAGTTGAAACAAATAATGGAAAACAAAAAAAACTATGAAATTTACTATACTTAGGAATAAATGAACAATCATTAAGTTATATATACCAGGATCCTTTCATGTGTAGCCTAGAGAGTCAAGTGAGGTGGCAAAAATGCTACAGTGGTCAACATGGATTGAGAGAAAATTTATTAGAAAATAAGAACTGAGGGAAAATGTAAGTTGAACTGTGTTTATTTACTCTTGATTTTTAATGTTTTCTTTAAATTGTTTATTTTTATAGATTGGATATTTAACAATCTATCCCCTTATCCTAACATAGCACTAAGAATGTAGTATTTGCCCAAAAAATGTTTCTTGAAAGAATGAGTAAACTTGAAGAACTTGTCTGTAAGTTATTGTGTTACACTTCTGCATTAATGGTATCATTTGCTCACAAAAGGTACACCTTACTTTTGCTTTTCTGAATCACTTAAGTACGGTAGGCAACTAGTCAACAAAAATGTAAGCTTACCACCTATTGAATATTACCTCAATTTGTGGACATATAAATACCAGGATTTAGTGGAGAAAATGTTCATTTGCTCCAAATTACATACCATAAAAAATAATTTCCAGGGTGAATGTCACAATTACTCACAGTTTAATTATTAAGGTACCTAGAATGAGAAACCTACAATTTTTAAATTACAGATTAAAAATGTAAACATTAAAATCTAGGAATTGTCTATGATGATTGTTTTAAAATATCTAAAATCTTTCAAGGATTGAATATGCCATTACAGTATTAATAAAAATATAACTTCAACTAATTTGCATTTATACATCCATTCATTTATCCAATATGTGTAACATACCATATTTAATGCCCTATATTGTTTCTAGGAGAATAGAATTCAAGAAGCAAGGGTATGATAGGAGCAAGGCTAGAGATGAAGAATTCAGGAAAGAGTTTATCATTTTGTTTACAATATTAACTTGAAATGATCAACGTATATGCTGTACAATATATTACTGTTGTTTTGCGCTTCCTTTAATGCTATTTCTGACCAACTTTCTCCTCAGGCATGAAGATTTACTAAGGATCATGAGAAAAGACAACTAACACTTATAAAATTATTAGTACAGAGCAGCCTTAATTGAGCTGGACCCTGAATAAGCCTGCTCTCCATTTAATACACGCTTTCTTAGAGAAGAGAGTAAGTGAATCCAATGCAAATGTATTTCCCAATGGCTAAATTGTACTGGCATATTTTCTCTTTCCTTTCTAACTCATGTCAGACCAGGCTACATGGTTGTTGGTTATCACATCCTTGAAGGAATAATTGGAAGGAATCAGACAAAAATATTCCCTCATAAACCTCCTCATAAAGAATGAAGCTTTGCTATGGTTATTTCCTAAGTTATTAATTACAGTTGGAGTTATACAATACAAGTAAAGGTATAGCTGTACATGTAATAGTTTTTTAACAAGCACATTTTTTCACTTGCTAGACAAATTATGTGAAATGCAGAATTACAGAGTATTTGAGAAAAATAGGGAGGAGTTGGCAAGTACAAAAACAGTATCATACCTAGTGGAAGGATGTTTTAATTGGTCCAGGGGCGGTAGCTGGCACCAGCATATCTTTTTCTAACACTCCTCAGGTGATTTGGATTTGCATGCTTGTCAAGAATGGCTAATTTGAAGAGGTCCCATTAACTGAGTGTTGAAGGCTAAACAAGTGATTTCTAATGTGGCCCTCTATTTCTTTAGCTTGACATAAAGTTTTAGAATCTTTGTTATGTATTTAGTGGGTAATAGCAAAGGAAGAGAAAATTAGAGTGACATGCCTTTTTTTTTCTTAAATATATAATGGCCTAAACAAAGGAAATGAGAAAATAAATCAAAAGAAATATGAATGTTAGTAAGTCAAGAAGGGACAATGAGCATTAAATGGAAAATCCTAAAAAGCATTTAAAGATTCCTGTGTAAGCAAGATTCTTGATTTACTCTTTTAAATTGGCCATCATTTCCACGAAAAGTAAAGGCCAAACACCCTAATTCCCAGAAGTCCTGTCGAGCTATCCTAGTTTAGTCTCCTTTGGGTATATTTCCAAAGCAGCATTAATATGTAGCCCAGACCTCAGGCCAGATATAATTACCACTATTGCAATACACATCACTTGATCCACATCTTTTGCATGTATATTGACATGTATGTCAATGAGAAAATGAGTACTCCCCAACAGGAAAGGATAAGTCACGTATAAATGAGGTGAATCATATCTGCTTGTAGGTATATTCATTATTAACCCTCAATATCTGATATCAATTGATATTCATGACATCAATCATGACTGATTTTCTTTTGGGATTACATAGAAGATGAGTGGTATGTGATCATTTCTGTTCCACAAGAAAATAAATAGTAAATTAGACCTATTATAAAATGTTCTTCTCTAAAATTTTGTCTTTATTTTCTATAGCAATAATAATTTGTCTTTACTGTAACTTCATGATAAATTACTCTTTTAGCCTGAACATGGTACACAGCTTTTAAAACTCTTTGGAGTCTAACCACAAACCTGACTCACCAGAAAGTTGGAAGAGGAATTCACTTGTATATATTTATGCCTTATAAGTGATCTAACAATGCCAGCTGGCTTCTGTCTAGGCATAAGATTAATCAGAATAACCTAGGCTTTGGAGACCCAATTAAACTTTTCCTTGCACACCTTACTATCTTTCATTGCTAAGCTTGAAAGAGATTTTAAGCAACGCAAATATTTTAAGTTGTATCTTTAAATACTTTGGTCACAATGAAGAATCTTGCTATGTTCATACATTTTTAAAGCAAGAATTAAATCTAATTTCTGGAGCTCCTAATCATTATCTTATTCATACAATGAAACTGGCTGCAACTTTTCTCCCATATAGCAGGGTCAATGAAGGTACATTATGAAATAGAAAATCTGTTTTGGGTAATAAAATGTTCTGTATTTCTGAGACTGTTGAACTCTAATTCAAAACCATCTTACTTGGTGTCAAAAGATCTGAATTCTAGTTTCAGCTTTGCTACTTCTTGAGTTGTGGAGAACTTAGGCAGATTTTTTGGTTTAAAAATCAGCTGCACTATTCATCAATAAGAATATTATGGATTAGCACTGTTGAATAGAACCTTCTGAAATGATGGACCTGTTCTGTATCTGCACTATATGATACGGTAACCACTGGCCACATGAAGTTCTTGAGCACTTGAAATGTGGTTAGTGCAACTAAGGAGATAATTTTTAAATTTTATTTAATTTGAATCAATTAAATATGCATGTGAATGATCACATGCAGCAAAAGCTACTACACTGAAGGGTGGAAATATATATAGTTGGTAATTGACAAAATTCATTAGGAAGATCCAAGAAGATCATGAAGAGTTATGATAGAGGTATCAATTTTAATGAATGTCTGAATTCAGACTTGCTTCCTAGATAGGGATGCTCCTAGGGAATTATATGGTCTAAATCAATTTTTGAACTTTTGTGGAGCTCTGGCTTATGCCTGTCTTAAAGGAGAACTCATAATAAAATTATAAGGACAATTTGAAGAGAAAAATGGAAACCACAGAAAAGAATGTCAAAATAAGGAATTTTAAAAAGAAGTGGTGTACTCAAATTTTCTCCAGGTAGAATTACTGATAAATTATTGAATGCATATAGAATTCAGGCTTTTAAAAACTTATCTGGCTTAAGAGCCTCTTCCTCCTTTGACTGTCTCCCTGATAGAAACATGGTGAACCAATCATGGGCTACCATTTTTTACTGGGGGCTGAACTTCAGGCCTTTGGGCCATTTATAGGAGCATACTTCCTAGGAACTCCATATTTCTTTACAACTGGTTTTACTGAGAACATGTAGTTTTTCTTTTTCTTTTTTTTTTTTTTTAGATTTGCTATGGTTATATTGCAGATGTTCATAAAACCAAAAGAAAAAGTAACAAATAATTTAGAAGAAATAGTTTCATCTAATATGGCAAAGAGTTAAAATCCATATTATGAGAACATGTAGTTTTATAATTCAAGGTGGCATTACAGAGATCCCAGCTTCTAATAAAATTGACATAGTTTCTATTAAAAAAAAATTCTTCAGTAGATCTATTCCTTTGAAGCATACTATTATTCAGAGATTTAATAAAGGTAAATACATTTTATTATGTTTTCTACACACTGTAAGTATAAAAGTGGACTTTCTCAATTTGATTATATTTAGAAAATGTATTTACTGTGCTGAATTTCATTATTAGCATGTTTTTTTTTTTAATAGTGGAAAAGTTAACAATTAAATCATTTAGAGGTCATCATGAATCTACTAAAAATTGTCCTTCAAAATAGTGTTCTTTGAATCTCCCTATATATGGCATAATGAAACTAAAATATTCTTACGGAAGACCTATCCAAATAACATGCAATGCATGCACATATTATATAGTTATTTGCATAATGAAATTAGTTTTCAAACTCTTGATCCAGGTGCTTTTCCTATACACTGGGAGAAAAATTAACAGAATAACTAACAGCAATAAGATCTTCTATCAAAAAATACCAACAGGAAAAATAAAGGAGAATATATATATATATAGTAAAGTGCTGTAACATATACTTATTTTTTGTGTTCATTGAACTTGTCTTAGAAATGGTCCCAAACATGTTTCATCATGTTTGACATATTATAAATTTAAATTATGAAGATTTTATATGAAGGCTTTACATGGCAGCATGTAAATAGAACTATAGAATTTATTTTTAAGTTTAACTCTGTAAGCTTGATATTGTTAATTCAAAAATAGTCTAATAAGAATGAAATAACGTTTTTATAGCATAAAGTAAAAGGCCCAAAATAAAGAAGAAAGGCAGCAATAGTATTAAATAAATGAAATTCCTATTTAATTTCTCTAATTTACTTTTCCTTAAAATATGCTATATATTGTTTCTTTATTTTATTTCCTCTCAGACTCCAACCATTAAGAATTTGAGATTGCCTCTTAGTTCACCTCTGTATTCCCACCTCCTAGAGCAGAGCCTCACACTTGGTAAGAGGACAATACACGTTTGTTTGAATTAAAAAATTAATTAATATTGACACATTCTACCTATTACGATTTCAAGAGAAACACTGCCTATATGCAAATTGTTGAGATACTTATCAACTTTGGAGCTATAGGAATGCAGTGACTATAGGTATAAAATTCATAGTATTAAAATATTGCTCAAAAGAGAAAAGCATACAAGTATTTTCATTTGCATTTAAATGATAGCTTGTATTAATATAAATATATATTACAGACTATGAAATTAATACTGTTTTTCTCTGCAAATATCTAGAAAATAAGAAAATATAGATAGAAAGATACAGTACACAGTATACAATTCTGTTAAAACAAAAGAGATTAGCATTTTTACCCATGGGTTATCTGATTTAAGAAAAAGAGTTTTGAATTTTGAGTAGTATAAAGTATTTTTATCTTAACCCAATCATTTTTATTTATTAGAATTATAGCTAAATTAAATATAAACTAAGGTTATGTCTGCCATGTATTTGAACCAGGGTATAGAGTAATCTTTTTCAATTATAAAAGTAAACTTGCTTCTTTATTTTCATTATGCCTCAATGTGATAATGCTTCATTTCAAAAACTGAAATCATTTACTAATATCTTGTTTTCCTTTTTCAAATAATATAAAGTTAATATTTTATCTCTGAATACAATTATTTGTTATTAATCTTTTATTCCTGTTGCAAAATCAAATACCAAACTAATAAGGAAAGTTAGGACATCCATGAATGAAATAAACAGATGACCTTCAAGTGTAGAATCAACTGTGACTATCAGCCTCCCAGTATTTTGTACCTCTCATAGATTTAATAAAGTAATATTTTTAAAACTAAGTTTTAAAGGTTTTTTTTTTTTTTAGAAATTCCTTCCCAAGACTAAGACAGATGTAATTGAATAGGAGTGTTCAATATCTCACACGCACACAAAAAAGATGTTTAAGGACAAGAATATTAGCCTGAATAGTAAGGAATTTGGCCTCCAAAAGAGGTTTGCCCTTTGTCCTGCCTCCTGAGGGCAAGAAACCTCTACATCTTTGGAGTTTCCCTTGATAGAAGTGTCTTTTGTTATTCATGATGGGCCCAAGACATGCCTGATAGTTTATGCTAACAAGGTGACTCAGGGTAAAGCACACACTTATAGTCCTAGATTCTGGTCACACTAAAAAGACCAAGGAGGAGATGAGAGGGTTGGGGCTTTGAGCCACATCATATTCACCAGACCCACAAGGATGAGAGAAGGAATAGATGTTGAGTTCAACCTCCCAGGCATTGATTCAATCAATCATATCTAACAATAGGTCCCCAATAAAAACTCTGTACACTGAAGCAAGCAAGCTTCCATAATTGATAATACATGTAGATGTGCCTAGGACGTTAACCATTCTGACTCCACACAGAGAGGACATGAAAGTTTTGTGTTTGCTACTGAAACTCTCCCAGACCTTTCCTAATGTATCTTTTCTTTTGGCTCCTTCTGGTTTATTTCCTTTTTTTTTTTTACTATAATCATAAATATAGCACTTGAGTTCTGTGAATCATTAGCAAGTGGTTGAACCTGGGAGCATGGTAGGAACCCTGGAATTTGTAGCCAGTTGGTCAGAAGCGAAGGTTGGGAACCCACATACTTGTGGCTGGTGTCTCAAGTGAGGGCAGTCTTGCACCCTTAACCTGTGGATTCTGACCTAACTCTAGGTAGAGTCAGAATTACACTGTTGTTGGTGTCAGAAATCAACACACAGCCTCTAGCTGATAATTTGATTTTGACTCAGTTATCTTTACCTCCAAAATTTTCATAATTTTTAAGAAAAATTCTATTTTAAGGAATTTCAATAGTGCAAATCACCTTTTCTTTAAAATGCTGTAGTTTTTCTTCTCAATCCGGTATAGTCTTTCACCCATTTGAAGTCTCCTAAGTAAAGTTATGGAAGATTGGCAGGCAGTACAAAAACCTCAGAAACAGTTACCCAAGGAAAGTGACTTAAGAGTTTCCAAGCATCCAAGATCACAGATGTCTCCTCTTCCCTCTGATATTTTTACTTTGACTGTCATATCCATTAGGGCATCACCTAAATAAACATTTTGTGATTAACATGCAAAACTCACCATGAAATGTAGGCTGCCACTAATGTAAATTCTAATGTAAATTGTATGTGTAAATCTAAATTAGCTGATCATGTTTTCTGTAGCTCTGTTGCACTGAGAATTTTGGAGTTTTAATTTAAACATAAATTGACATTTTTAGCTCATATTGCATGTCTGCAGAGGAAATGTCTAAATAGATTGTTAAATGAGTGATAGGTAAGTCAGATTATAAATATGTATTTTAAAAAACTATAAAAAGAAGAATAAAAAGGTGATTATTGGTGTTAGAAAAAGATATTTTGAATTAAATAAATGATTGCATGACATTCAATGAGTTTTAGTTTAATTGTAATGTGCTGTATGTGAAAAGTCCAGTAACCATGTGAGGATGGTGTGTATACAGAGCTAAGTAGTGAAGCATGTTTGTTAAACAAATGACAGAGCATCAACAAAATCAATATTGATGACAGGAAAATCATCAAAACTTAGAACTGATGATAGTCGCTGTAAGCAGAGCCAAAGGCCAATACAGTTGGTTAAATGAGACATCCTAAGAGAATTTTTAAGGCTCATTTCATAATAACATGACACTACAGGCATATTTTTCTGCCTAACATGTGTCTAGGGAATTGGACTATTCTTAGATGTCTGCATATGCTAATTATAAGATGTAAACAAAATATTCACTTGCAACTTTGGATAACGATATGAATCATTGAATATTTGTGTGCCAAGGCCCAGGGAATGCCAGAAAGAATGAACCCCAAAACATGAAATATAAAGGGACAGATAAAAAAAATTATATTCACACCCACATATACATACACACAAACACACACATAAAACTATTTGTGTATTTTACCCATAAATGAAAGGTCTTACTTGGATGACTTTTCGTCACTGTTTCACATCAATTTTTGAGCAATTTATAGCTAAGGATTGCTCTACACAGAAGTCCTTGAATTCAGACTTTTAAGATTAATGTAGTAAAAGTTATTAAACACTACGTACACCAAGAAATGTTACTAAAAATTTTTAAATATCAAAATTTTAAAATTCAAAAGACAAACTTTATGACCACCAACTGAAATGAGGAAACGCCCTGAGTCAAAAGACAAAGGTTGGTAATTATTCCATCATTAAAGGATTCAGGAAACCTCCCAGATTTGCCCTTTCAACAAAAATAATATTTATAATTTCTTTATTAATAATTATAATAATTAGTTCAAGATTTCATTCTAGTGGTGATGTCACTTTGATGCTATTGACAAAGAAATAAATCAGGCCCAGCAAAGCAATCAATGCCAGTTAACTTGCCCAGAAGCTAGATTCTTTTCATAAGGAGGAAAATGACATGGAGATTTCAGTGAATTTTAATACAATATATTCAGTTCATTTTAATGAGCATTTGCTGATTACTAATAATGTGTCAGCCACTGATAGGTGGTGAGATCATGTGAGAAGATATGGCTGTTTTTCCTGATAAACACCATTATCAGGAAAGCAGGCACATAAACAAATCATGCTGATTTATTGTGGTAAATTCAATATTAGATACCCATGGGGAAAATAAAGAAGAACACTTAGCTGAATCTAAGTGTTAATGGAAAGTTTTCTGAGAAGCATAGTTCCTAACAATAGCCTAAATCTGGGTGAAAGAATGAATGAGTCATCAGAGGTTGAGTGACTGTATGGTACTATCAAATGGAATTAGGCAAACATTGAATAAAATAGATGAGAGTTGATATAGTTAAGGTAGTTTTGAAATCTCCAAGTTAATATGTCAAGCATATAACTGAATATATGTATATAAAAGTCACAAAAGAGGTCTATTTTGAAGATACGGACCTGAAAATTATCAGACATTCCTGACTCATGCATAAAATTTGAAAATGGATGAGATAGTCCTAGGAGAGAGAAGAGTAGTGAATTTGAGAACATTTCATTGATAAGCAGAGCTGGAGCCCAAAAGTGAAAACTGTATATAGTAAATAGTACAACAGAATGCCAGACAATAATGAGTTCTAGAACGGTCTGCCTGGCAAACAATGTGCAATATAGAGGTCCAGTAAGTTGAATGAGCATTCTCATTGCTGAGTCAATGTTGGGTTAAACTCAAATGCAAATATTTAATGGTGAGGACTAAACCAAGCTGCAGCATGTTAGTGAATTAACTAAAACTGAGAGATTAGAAATAATGAATATAGCTAGAGTATATATGGTCTATAAAAGGCTTTCTACTGGGGTATGTGCTGGTTTGGAACTGTTATGTACCCCAGAAAACACCATGTTCTTTTAATCCATTCTTGTGGGTGCAGAGCTAATGTTGGTGGGACTTTTGAGTTAGGCTATTTCAATTGAGACATGGCCCAGCCTATTCAAGGTGGATCTTAATCCTTTACTGGAGTCCTTTGTGAAGAGGATGAAAAGACAACAAAAGGTCAGAGAACTTAGGGAGAAACGCCTAGAGACATTTGGAGATGGCCATTGAAACCAGAACCAACAGAGAAGGACCAGCAGACATCCCCATGTGCCTTCCCATGTGACAGAGGAGCTCTGTACGCTAGCCAGCCCTTCCTCAGAGAAGGTATGTTCCTCTTGATGTCTTAATGTGAACATTTTCATGACCTTAGAACTGTAAATCTGTAACCGAATAAATACCCCTCAAAAAAGCCAATGCGTTTCCTGTATATTGCATTCCGGTAGTTTTAGCAAACTGAAACAGGGTATAATATGGGGAGATGAAGACTTATCCTTTATGTACAGGATGAAGGAAATGACTGCTAGAGAAAGAGGTCAAAAGATGAATGAAATAGAGAGGGCATTGATGGAGTAAGTCCTTGTTCACAAAAAAAGGAGGGGGAGGATAGGATCAAGTGTAAATGTGAGATAATCAGCCTTGATTAAGGGAAGGAGCACCTCATCTTCTGTGAATGAGATAAGAAAGTGAAGATAAATTGGAGATAAATGAAGATGTCAATACCTTTGAAAGACGTTAGAAGAAAACTGAATTAGTTTATTCCAAATGACTTCAATTGTATTTTTAAATTTGTTGACATGCTGGGAATAAGAAAAACATGTGTGGGTAGGAGGATGGAGAAAATAGGTAAATGGCTGATATTACCAGAGAGAGAAATGTTAGAGTCAACCAAAGACACGTATAATTACTGCTGAATGTTATCAAAGACTAAATAACACAAATTACATATCTAAATCAGTTATTGATGCTTCTTGTCCTTTGCAACAGCTTAGGTCATCTATAGACATCCTTGCTTTAGTATTTCATGATTCTATTATTTGTGTACTAAGTCTGAGGATCTGTTCCCAGAGCTCAGCCTCTCCACATCCTCCTTTCTCCCCATCTCCTTCAGACATCTCTCCTTCTTCTCCATGGCTCTTCGGCCATTTCTTCAAGATTCATATAACATATAAATATGTTATAATTTCTTTCTAACTCTTTTCTTCCCTGTTTTCCAAAGACAAGTAAATAGGTTTTCTTTTAATTTTTCAGTTTCATAGGCCATGGAAAAATAGGCAACATGTAACAAAATTTATACCTTACACACATTTCAGAATATCAGTAAGTGGTTTGTAATTACTGATGGCTAGGAAGGAACTATGAATTGTTAGCACCTAGCATTTCCCCCTCTGCCTTTCTCACCCTGAGGGCAGAGCTCATCAAAACACCTTCCTTCTGTTCTTTCATTTAGTTGAAATTGAGGCCTTAGGACATAATCAAGGCAGAACAACAGGTGACCCCTTGTCTGGAGTGGGCTATTTGCATTTTGAAATATCTCTGGATTCTAGGTGATGACTTTTCCAAGGGGTTTAAGCTCCTTCCTGGAATGAATTACTTTTGGAATTTGCCTCACAGTGTGTTTCACTAGAATTGCCTGTTTATAACAATAAATATTTGTCAAGTGATTGTGCCCAGCTGAGATTTCCTGAGATGCTGGGCAATCTATCTTATACAGATATGTATCTACCCTAGGATACCTCTCAGCACAAATGCAAAAAGCCCAAGTAAACCATTAAATTAACTTAACCCCTCAAAAGAATGAAACAGAAGTCCAAAATTTAAGAAAAAGGAACAGAATATTATTGAGAAAGAGTAATCAGCTCTATATAAAGTACCTTTACTCTAATAGAGTCTAATGAGTTTTGGATTTTAAACAACGAACAAAAATTCTAACTAGGAAACTTTCATACATCTACCAGACCTGGGGGAGGTTATTTTCATTTGTAAAAACAAATGGACTTTGCATAGCACCCTCTGACCTCAGAATATTTCTTGTGTAATTCTGTGCAAGCAGAAAGAATCTTATTTTATTACCTTGACTAATGCAGCATAATATGACTTATTATTAGTCCAAATTGTAACTATAATCAGGCAGTAATTCTATCCACATAATATTTTTGTTAAACATTTTTTGACGTTTTCAGGAAATGCAAGGTCATACCAAACACACTCATTTTTGCTATTATAAATTTGAAAAGTAAAATGTGATATTTTAACATATTGATTTTAAATTAATACTTGATATAATCCTATGGGCATTTGTTGACTGCACCTTGCGTAAGTGTATACAAATGTTGAGGCAATTTACACAGTTGTATAGGTTAAAATCCCATTACAATCTATTGAGAAAAAAAGAAAAAAAAATGATGTAAAGAAAACTAGCAAAAGTTCTAAATAAAGGGGTGAGGGGTGTGGTTGTATAAGGAAAAGTTATTAATTCTGGTAAGAATTTGAAGGGAAGACTTGAGAAGAAGGGACTGGCATGAAAGCTGACTCAAAAAGTATTCAGCACAGGAAACATAGGAAGCACCAGGAATAAAAGCACAGGGTTAGGGAGTGAAAGGCATATCCTGGGACCATGAAGAGCCTCAGAAATCTTTATTATAACAGCATAGAATTGCCCTCATTTCAAAAACCATAAAAAAATTTCCCATAGAATGTTAAAAAAAATAAAACAAATAATAATGTATAGGAGGAAAATAGCGAGATAGATACCCCCTGTAAGTATTTAAAACCTCAAATTTTATTTCAGATCTACTTATAAAATTTAAGGTAAATGAATGTCCAGGATAAACTATTACTGGATAAAAATATACCCTAATCTCTATTAACACCCTGTAAACAGATTTTTAGTGAAAAACAATTCATTACTGACATATGTTTGTCACTCTTAATGAACTATAAGGTCATGTTATAATCTGTTAACTATACTTCAGATAAAAGTATCTGAAGTGGGGAGGGGGCTGGGGGAACATCCCAAGGCTTCTTGTGACATTCCTGCCTATAACACCTATTCTGTTTTCACTAATCCATAATTGATGGCTCAGGACATAGTCATCTTCAAGCCATTAGTTTACAATAACTATGTTAATTGAGTTTTAATTAAGGCAGCCATAGTAAAGGTTGGAATATTTTAGTTTTCTTTCAGAGATACACTGATAATTTCCAGGGCTGTTCAAGCAAATACCATGAAATGGGTCCAGTTACACAATGGGAATTTATTCCTCCAGGGTTTTGAGGTTAGGAAAAAGGTCCAAATCAAGGCATCACCCATTCTGGCATTCTGAGGCTGTGATCCTTAGCTCGTCTCATGGCAAGTCACATGGTGGCATCTGCTGGTCTCCCCCTTCTCTTCCAGGTTCCATCGATATTCAGCTTCTTGCTTCCTTGGTTTCTGCTCTCTAGGCATGAATTTCATTCTGCTTATAAAGGACTCCTCATCAGAAAGTCCTGCTGAGAGTGGGTCCACAGCAACAGGAATTGATTATATTCGAGTACAGGTTTTTCTTGGAGTACATACATCTTAAAACCACCACAGGATTTATTTTCATTTTTACCTATTTTTAAAGCATCTTTTTCTATTTTAAAGGACTGAGAGTTAATTTTAACTGTCATATTGAAATAGAGAAAAAATATTACATTTGCATATTCTCAGCTATTTGCTACTAAAAGCACTCCCAGTACACTGGGAGGCAGGGATATAGTTTTTGTGACGATTGTTTTCTAGAATTTTGATACAAAGAATTAAAACTGTAATTTTTTTACTAATTTAGACTCATATATAATACACATTCTTTGTTTGTAAACCTATCAATGCTAACTTGGTTTTTATGCCTCAGGAACATGAAGTTTAGTTTCACTATTTTCTTATTTAAGCTAATACTGTAAAGAAATCAAGAAAGAATCCCTCTATGCAGGAAGATGCACATGTGTGGTTTGTCACAGTCATGGATGTGTTAGTGATGGGGTTCAATTAATAAGATCATCTATGCTCCCATCCATATCCATAGCTACTTTGCTCCAAGATTCTACAAGAGGCCAGATGAGAGCATGTGGTCTAATTCAGAACACATTTATCATCACATTAGCAAATGGGTCATACATAGTATTGTCTCCAAATGAAAAGAAAAGCCTTATTATCCAGACTACAAAGGTAAGAAAGCAACCACTGTGACAAGCACACTATCATTGCCATGTATAGAAAATCTACTATTAAACATTAAAGTTCTACCTTAATATCTTTTAAATTGGCATAATACATTTATGAAGTAGCAGTCCTAGATTTTTACAAATGTGGAAGATGAAGGTCAGAAAGATTAAACCATCTGCTCAAGGTCATCCAACTTCTAAGTGCTTGTCTTGAGTCTTGAACCTAGACTGGTTTGACTGTGGAACCCATACCAATTCACTCTTCCTCCAAAGAAAGGGATAACGAATTCAGATGATAGGCAGTGAAAAGCAATAATATACTCACATCTGTGCTACCAGTTCATACTTGCTTTATAAATAATAGATATGCATTAAAAACATTAATGAAGTTTCTACTTTTAATGTCCTTCCATAATTCAGACCTTGAACAGTATTATCAAGGCAACAGGGATGATTCTAATTAGCAATTCATCTGCTGCTCTTGAGGGTCATTTTAAAATTCTGCTTATTAACTTATAGCATTTTCCTGCTCAGATTGACGGTCATTTACAGGAATAAGTTAAGGTAGATCACACCTTGTAGAATAGCAAGAAGTATGACACCATTAAAAAGAGCATTCAAGTAGATAAGGAAGGAATAGAAATTTATCAGTAGATTGGCTATTAAATCATCATTGACTGTTCTCTCATTTGAAATTTTAAGCCTTCCAGGTGGATATAAATGAAATAACATGCAAGATTTCAATAAGAGTTCACAGGATGCTTAATAATAATAAAATGAACTTGTATAAAATGTTCCATGTAGTCACAGTAGGCCTCATTATATGATTACCCTAAACATGAACATTTCTATATGTGAACCAAGACCCAGTTTCCCCTTAACTTTTCCCTTTAACATAATGAATGGTCACAGGAAAAGAAAATGGTCATGGAAAAAGCACCGAGAACTTTTCATCTGCCAAGTAGTATGTTAAACAGTGTAGGAATTAACATTATTATCCTGATTTCATGTATCAGAGAACTGAGACTTGGAGAGGTTAAGAAACTTGCCTGAGGTCACAGGCAAGTTATTAGATGGGAGAATAGGTATTTGAACACAAGATCTGGTGCTTGTTGAACTATTCAAGCCAATCAATGGCAATAAGTACTACAGAGTTATATTTGCTTTCAACAATGAAAGAGCCAATTCATCATACTGTATCCAGGTTATTTTCAGAAACACAGAATTTCTGTGCCATGTCTGAGCTTATTAGTTACTGTCCCAGTAACTTCCAGGCCCAGAATCCATCTTTGAAGACATCCTGGAACCAAGGCCTAATTTGTTTTAGTGTCTTGAGTAGGCAAGATCACAGTGACCAGAGTACCTACTACTTAGAGCATAGCTGAACACATCCTCATTTACCCATACACAAGGAAAATGCCATCTCCCCTGTCTGTCTCCATCCTGATCTTTACAAGAACTCATCAGTTCAGGTTGTGGAGATCTCTTAGACTCATCCGTTATTCCACTCCACAAAGTCTGACACACCATCTCCAGATGAAGTAAGTTTGCAACCCTAACTGTAGAGGAATGCCAGAAAGAAATCTTTCTCTGAGTTCAATTACAATATCTTTCATGATCTTACCCAGACACAAGTTATTGATCCTACACTCATGCTTTCTCTTGCAAAAATAACAAAGTTACACAAGCATACCATTTAGATTATTCTCTATCAATATTAGGCTTATTTAGTGCAATTAGGTTTTTCCTCTTATCCAAGGTTTAAAATGAAGCCAGTCTTTTCCCAGACTATACAACTGCAGGAATGCTAGTAGAGAAAAGGAGAAAGTAAATTTCGTATTTTCAAATTTATGGTATTATGTAGCACACACACACACATAAGTAAACAAATAATGTTAAACTATTGTTGCTTTAATTATATTGAAAAAGAGTACAAAATATTTTAGTATGTTATTTCAATACTCAATATAAAATTTATATAGTACTGTTCTGTTTAACCTTTATTTTTTTTTTAAGTGAAGTTTTTGAATGAATGATCTTGATTTCTGAATTCTAAGAAGGTCAGAGTACTATTCAGGGGGACCCTTTTACCTACACTATTCTCTCCCCACCCACCAAAATATATAGTGGCATTTACTAGGTCTCAGACACTTACATACATCATTTCATTTCATCCTCAAAATAATTCCAAGAGGAAGATGATGTGAATTCATGTTCAATTAAATTGCTCAAGATCAGTTAGTTAGTAATGGCCTGTTTTCAAGTTGAATTTTCTTTATCTACTGTACATTTGGCAGAAAAGTGAAACCTCTTGGCATCATTTTGCTTCTCATTCAGGAAAAGAAAGACTGGTTGGTACAATGCCTGAAACATAGTAATCAATCAGTAAATAAATGAATAAATCTGTAGCTTTTTCCAGGAGATAAAGGAGATATCAAAAGAGTGGAAAACTGAGGAATAAAGTGAAGCCCATTTTGAAGGAGCTGGAATCAGAGCAGAAAGAAAAGCAGATTTTGTACAACTCTTATCTATCTCTAAGTAAAATTATAGTGAGTGATTTTTCCCCTTTTCATTATTGAAGAATTCTAGCTACAAATGGACACATGGCTTCAAGAAAGCCTAAGTTAGTAACATTGTTTCTATAGAAAAATGTGTTCTAAATTTACAAGATAGACTGAAAATGAACTTTTTTGGACTAGCAACCTTTAGAACTAGAGGTCCACGTATATAATGTTGCAGAATGTTCTCAACAATTCACATGCTAAAACATTTGTAGGATGTCAGAATTATAGGTCAACATTATACCAGGGGAAAACTGGATGGCAGTCACTTTTCCTCCTACATTTTGGTAAAAAGAATTCTGGCATAAAGAAATGACAGGGATCTTCAATATTTTATGGCTTTGATCATAAAATTTACTCACACAGTATATTTTAGCTTAAGTTTACAGCTCTTAACTGCCAAAGAAATTTTCATATTTTTCCCTGAATTTTCAAGTAAGAGGAAATATCCTGTAGTTTTATGCATAAATATACCAAGTTTGTTTAAAGGTAGCTATTGGTTACCAGTGGGATGCTGATGATAAAAGATAAATGGGTGTACGGTATTTGAATATCTTATGAAATAAGAGGTATGTCATCATGCTATACTGCAAGAGTTGCCATCAAGAATCCCTTTCCCCTATATACAACTTTTAAACAGATGCATTGAGGGTGAGTGGTAAAGGGATGCTTTAAATCTGTGAAAATTATTAAACACTTAGAATTTGGTAGGAGACATATTCAGAGAGTTAAAACTAGCCATTATTTTTTAGATAGCTGCTCCAATGGGATTTGTTCCCTCCATCCCATCCACCTACCCACCCACATTTCAATTCATTTCAGCCACTAGTGAGGAAGAGAATTCTAAATGGGAAGCAGAGACAAAATTCAGCTGTATTACCACTGATGAGTCTTAGTAGCATTAAAATAAAATTGAACATAGGGGGCATTTATAAGGAACACCAATACATATTTCCATGAAAATATTTCTGAGCTCTCATATAGACACAGGCAATAAGCAGATTAGTATAATGTAAAAATTACATAATTTGAAGTGTAAAGGCTTAAATTTGAAGACTGGCTCTACATACTGGCCCTGTTTATTTTAAAAAGTTAACTTTTCTAAGTTCATGGCTCTTATCTATATAATAAGCAGAAATAAATGCAATAAAGCAGAGGAAAATTATCTGTATATTTAAAAAGTACTCCTTAGGTGCTAGTTGTTGTTAATGCGGTGTTATTAATTTTTAAACCAGGTGGCCTCATGATAAGGTAAAGTGAAAATTTGGCAAAAAAGATACTCGTTTTCTCAAATACATTGTAAAACAAATTTCTGGACCGTCTCATAAAATTTGAATTTTTTCTGATTTGAATTCTAGTCCCTTTCACCCAGATGTTACGATGAGAAAGACATATTATAAATGCATAAAATATTATTTTATGCCTGTATGATTTGAAATATTTAGAAGGTAGACCCCTTTAAGAAGCAAGTTGGACTGAGAATTGGAACTGATATTGTAAACCTGCCAGAATGATCTGATATCATAAAGAAGCTACTCATGTTACAGCATCTATTTATTAGGAAGGTTGGTTAGAGAAAAATGTAGAAAAGTAAAACACAATGAAGCCAAGAATGCTAAACTTAAAGTCTATATTAGAAGGAATCATATTAGCTATTTATAAATAGAAGCCATATGTTTTTGGGTTTACTTATTTCTTTTGTGAACTTGAAAGAGACAGATAATGACTGAGAAAATTTTGGGAAACCATGTAAATAATAAAATTTTGTGAACTTTCCTCCTTGTTTACCATCCTGCTTTGCTCTTCTACTTTATCTACCTGTTCCTCCTCCATCTTGATCAAGATAATTAGACAAGTAATTATCACTCAAACTTTGAAATAGATACATATAATTTTACTGACAAGGCAGCCAAGTAAGTGTGTGCTTACTAACTGAACTAAATTGTGAGGACTCTGACCATCTTAAATACTTCCTTATTTTGGCAGTCCAACAGTGCTGCCATTTTTATTATGGTCCACCGATGGCTTAAAAACCTTTTGTGAATTTATACATTTGTATTGTCACATATGGTTTCTAGCCTATTTATTTATTTATTTATTTATTTGTTTATTTATTTATGTTTAATTAGAGAGGTTGTTGATTTACAGAAATGTCATGTAAAAAATACAACATTGCTATGTACCCCCTATTGTTGACACTTTGCATTAGTGTGTTACCTTTGTTACAATTAATGAAAGATATTAAAATATTACTGTTAACCACAGTCTATAGTTTACATTAGGCTTATTTGTTCCCATAGACTGCCCTATTATTAACACCTTATTTGTTATAATTCATGAAATAACATTCTTACATTTGTACTACTAACCACAGTCCATCGTCCACAACAGGGTTCACTGTGTTATACAGCCACATCTTAAGAATCCTTTAGAATCCCTGAATCCCCTTCATAATTATTTGTCCTTCTCTTCCCATTTTCAACACTATCATGTTTTAGTGAATTGTGAAGGCCCTGGCAGGTGTCAGGGTAGTAAATCCATGTTGTGTCTCTTGACTAAAGTTGGAGCAAAGGAGTTGTGTAAATGGAAAGAAACAATGGAGCTGGTGAAAATGGAATTTCCCACAGCTACAGTTGAAAACAAAGTTATAAAAAATAAAATAGTAAATTTTGACACTATTGCTATATGTAAACAAAATGTGCTATACAGATTGATTATACATAGAGAACCAATGTACAAAAAGTTCTGTATAAAGTACATAATATCGCTCTTTTCATAAATTTTATTTATTTGGAAAATGATATGCTAATTATGCAAAGTAATTAAGAATCTTTTTCTGTTCTTTTTTTAGAAAGCAAAAAGGCTTGGAGCTTAATGTGATTCTATCCTTTCCTCTTCATTTTATCTTGATAGCAAGAAGAGGAATGCAAAATGATGCTATGTTGCTATTGTCTTCAGAGTGGCACTCCAAATTGGTATTATTCTTTCATAGCATGCCATTAAGGCTCACTAAGCCATGAATTCAGGGCTGAGGTCTTTAAATACTGACCTCTTGAATTTCAAAGTTCACCTTAATTAGGGTACCATACTCTTGGTTTTGCCACAATGCCAGGTTACTGCCTGATGAGTCAGTGTAAATATTAATAGTATCTTTAACATCTTCTCTCGCTCTCAAGTGACCTAGTTTGAATGATAAAATACATGGTCACCCTGGTTATGAGGAAAAAGAATCTGTATATGGAAACTTTGTAGAGTTTGGAAGATAGCTTTTTGCCATCACAGTTGGCGCTTATGAATTGTTTGCATAAAGCCACCAGATGGGTTTTGTTTCGTTTTGTTGTTTAAAGTAACTTAGTTGGAACCACTTTCTCCTCCTCTCATTTATTCTTTGAGTCATTGCCCAGACACCCAGAGTGCTACCTTGCCGAATGGGAAAACTGAAGAGTAGTAAGCTGATGTGTTAAATAAAATCCACACAAAATAGCGGCTGACCATATTAATGTGTTACAGCTGCTGTAATAAACTAGATAGTTCCCACACTTCTTATTTTAATTATCTAGTTATGTGTTTATCAATTAGCTTAATAAAAGGAAAGTTTTAAGGACTTGTCTTGATTCCAACTTGATACATTTCCATAAATTTTCCTTGTCTTTTTAATTACCCTTCAAATTATAAATATAGTTAATTCTTTCTGATTCAAATAATTATTACAGTAATTACATCTAAAGTTTATATCCCTTCAAGCTACTAATCTTCCCTGTTCCTTTTATTACCAATATTAACAAAATATTCATGTATACTTGCTGTTCACCTGATTTCTAAACTTTTTACCCTCTTTATCCTCTCCTCCCCCCTACACCCCTACATTACAGAGAGTTCTTAATATAAAAGTACTAATATTAACTTAAGTGCCAATTCCAGTAAAAATCCTCAGCTGATTCACTGCCTTTGTAAAACGGGACAGTGATAGCCAGGTGAAACTGTATTCTCCCTGTATAAGCAGCTGTTGTGTTATCTCTTTGGCTACTTCTCTCCTCCTATCTTTACTCTTCCATTTCCTCTTCCTACTCCTTGCTCCCTTATGGGAGTACTTACAACAGATTTGCCTACCCTAAGTCCTTTTCTATCTGTCATAATTATTTTTCTTCATAAAATTATCCAAAATTAAGATGTATCTCAGCATTTAATTGTAATGACAGGCCAATAATTTTCTCCAGCTTTAACAAGTTGTAAGTTGAGTGATGAATGTAGCTACTTCTCTCGCTTCAGAATATTTTGCCTCCCCACTTCCTTCCCTATTCTGTCTGGCTAACTCCTATTGGTCCTTGACCTGCCTAGAAGTCATTGCCATAGCACCTCTGCTGACAGGTGAAGTCTCAGCTTCCCTTCATACCCATTCCATTGGTCTCTGTGATTCTCCACATTTTAGTCCTCTCATAATGAATTATAATTTTTCTGTTTAGATGGATACATATCCCATTAGAAAACTGAGAGAAGAGACTTCTGTCTTATTAATCATCATTTCCCCGGAGCATAGCATGGTGCCTGCTACATAATAGGGACACAATGTTTACTTGTGGAATAAGTAAATAAGCGACTTGTTTCAGTTAGCTAAAGCTGCTGGAATGCAATATACCAGAAATGGGTTGACTTTTAACAATGGGGATTTATTAAGTACAAGTTACAATTCTAAGGCTGTTAAAATGTCCAAATTATGGCATCAACAAGAGGATACCATCTCTGAAGAAAGGCTGCTGGCATCTGAGGTTCCTCTGTCACATGGGAAGGCACATGGTGATGCCTGCTGGTCCTTCTCTTCTGGTTCTGATTTCAATGGCTGTCTCCAAATCACTGGGCCTTTCTCTCTCTCTAAGCTCTCTCTGTGTGTTTCTGCTTTTTATCCTCTCATAAAGGGCTCCAGTGAAAGATTAAGACCCAGCTTGAATGGGGTGGGTCAAATCTCAATTGAAACAACCTAGTCTAAAGGTTCTATCCACAATAGGTCTGTCCCCAGATGGATGCATTAGAAGAACATGGTGTTTTCTGGGGAATATAATAGCTTCAAACCAACACAGGACCTATGTCCAAATACATTCTATCTTTTATAACTATGTATTGCAACATTCATTCTGGGTGGCTCTAACACCTCATACAAAGATGGAAGAAAAGTGTATTCTTCCCAAAACCATTCTTTTTCTGCTATTACCTTCTCTGATATGTTCAGCTTCTACTGCCCTGGAAATCTAAGTTAAAATCCCATCATCTTCTTTATTTTCACCTGTCTCATCTCCATTTACATGTAGTCATTTGCTATGTCTTGTCAATACCACCTTAATAATGTTCCTTTAACTATAGCTCTTGCTCTCTCCATAGCCTGTGCTTTCATTTCACTCACTTTCATTTAACTGAAATTAATCCAATAATTTTTAAATGTTCATCTATATACAACTTCTTCCTATCTATCAAATCAATCTGTACTGGCAGCACAATTTTCCCTAGCTCAAAAACCATTTCTGGATCCCTATTTCCCCTAAAAAAATTATCCAATCTAATCACAGATCTTATTTTTCAACCTGAATTTCCACTAATTTAATTCAAGTACCCTTTATTTAATGTGTTCTATCATCTCACATATTAGCACTTAGTGTGTCTTTGCTTACTTTTAAATGGGATACTTCCTCCCATGCCAGATGTCCAAATTCTATCCAATATTTGAACCAAATAAAATATTTTCTCTTCCATTAGAATTTCCCTGATTCCTATTCAATTCCAGGCTATACTTAATTGCATCCTCCCCTGAACTCCCATGCAGTTATTCTGTGCCACCCTTAAGACATTTGGCAACTTATACCTTAAATTATTTGTGAACATACCATTTCTTGTATATGTATTCTAAGCTCCTCACAAACAGGATCCTAGTATTATTTATCTTTTGCTCCCTCACAATGAATTATATAGTGGACTAGCACACTGAACTCTATTTAGCAAAGGATCAAAGATTATTCCTTACACAGGTGAATGAATGAATGAATGAAACATATTTATGACTGCATTGAAATTTTTGCCACTTTATAAATACTTTTTTGGAGTCTCCCTGAATCTGTTCTTACAAACTGCCAGAAAACCCTTATCCTAAGTCTCTGAAGTACTGATCTATTGGTTCCTGTTCCTGCCAATATTTCAACATGGACATTGCTAGTCAGCAGATAATTAAGAATTATCCATTAGGAATATGTTCTTCCATGAACTCACAAAGGCTTATTCATTGTAAGTGTTTTTTATTTACCTGGACATTTCCAAGGTAGCCTTCCTTATTTAAGTGTCTGTTTCCTAGGAAATTTATTACTGTACAATGTTGCCCAGCAATAGATGGTGCATAGCCTGTATTCTATATCTGAATTGCTATTCAAAAATGTGTCTTAGGTTACCTTATCATTGTCTCACAATGCCTGCGAATAAAGTCTTGATTACCTTGTGGAAAACTTTATGTATGTCACTTTCTTTCTTCCTTTCTCCTTTTCTTCCTTTCTTTCATTCTTTCTAGAAAAATACTCTGGTGTAGGAGGTAGGGAAACATTACAAGGGAAAACTATCAAAATAAGGAGCAGCAACCTGAAGTCCTAGATAATGTCACTTATTCTGTAAATTGAAATATAGAAATTTAATTTATAGCAGCCCAAATACCAGGTCAAGAATTGCCACAACATTAATTACTAAGACAATTCTAGTTTTTTGAAGCACAGTGTTCCTACTTAAAAGTCAGTGTGAGAAATCAGCATGTTCTGTCACCATTGAACTTTTCCCAAAATCTGAGAGCTCTTGTTTGTTCCTCTGGAGAGAAGGTTTCTTTGAGATAGGAAAGAAGCATTGTTCCCTGTTGTTTCTCCATTATGCACTATGAGAGAGATGCAAAGATCAGCAGGAGGAAAGAACGGAAATGCCTCTTCTTTTTGCTTCTGATTACGTACACTGAATATCAAAATCTTATCCTATAATCAGTGTGCTTATAATTAGAGTAAATTATCAACTGCTTTAATGATGTAAATGTGTCATCAATCATTTTGTCTTACCAATGTTTGTAAATTTAATTTTATGAAATTCTTTATCTCTCCCCAAACCCAAATGTTTATTGCTTAGGAACAGTCCAGGCAAATGTGGAAGTGACAGAAATGTCACAGAATTGTATCTAACAAATGAAAAAAAGGCACTTTAGATAAGGCCCATAGCATAACAATGGCAAGTGTTGGAGCCCAGAGCCAAATTAAGTTTTATGTCATGAAGAACAGTACAGGCCAACTATGAAATGAAAAAAAAAAAAAAATCATAATTCCAATTGATACTCTGACTTCCCTCTGAGTAAGAATAAGGATTATGCACTAAAAATTTTAACAACGTTTTATCAGCACTGTTTCATGCACCTCTGGTATCTAAAACATATAGATCCTTTCTCCTCAATAAATTACAGAGAATTTTCTGGAGAAATCATCCTTGATTAAATCACATCCAAGCATTTGCCAGAGGCCCATTTAAGACCTTGACTGTGTTAAATAAACAGTACAAAGGATTCGTTAATTATCAATTGCTAGTGGTCTATGTTCCATTCTTTGTTAAGAAACATTTCCTAAACTATGGCCTCACCTCCTTGAACAAAAGCCTCATAAAAGCTTAATGTGAGTCCCAGTTTTAGGATATGTTGTAACTAACATTCGGGTTCAGATATGCCTATGTGTATTTGGAAAGCTGGTAATGAAGTACATTAGTCTGTCTACATTAGAGACCCAGAATTTCCTGATAGGGAATACATTTGAAGAGAAGTAAATATTAGGCACAAATTAATATTTGTGGTCTTTGGATGAGGATTAAGATTTTGAATATAATGCTATGTCTTGCTACGTATTCATCTCCTGGTCTATCTCTTCTCCATTCTAAGAAAAAAGAAAACTATGGCTTAAAGTAGAAAGATTTGATATTACCAAAACTCAAAGACCTTGATGCATAAATTATAATGATTTAATCTTCTTTTTTAATGAAGCATACTGGAAAACACAGCAGAACTCAACTCAGTTTTGCACCTGGAGGACTCTAGTACAACTGGAGTGCCTAGCATTATTCAGGAAATGGAGAGAGTCTGATGAATTCCACACAATAGTTCCCAATGGAAACAGAGTATATTTGGTAAAGTTCACGGTGTCTCGAAAAGGCAGCAGTGATGTCCCATGGAATGAAGCACCACAGCTTTTGTCAGGCTGGGCTCAAGCATCCATTCACATTCAAGGGCAATGAACACCTTAGCTGACTAAAAGTACAGAAGTAGGCCTGAAACTGACAGGTTTCCTTGGCAGCTATACTTCTCTATCAGCACAAAGGAAACATCTGGTAAATCACCAGAAATAACACCATCGGGGTCTTTGCAAGGAGCAGGGAGGGATCTTACAACCGCAAGTAGAACAAAAACCACTGAAATAAAAATTACCACCAATAAAGTGATCTTATTTAAACTTGTGCTCAACTTAACAAACTTATCTCAGGCAACTTGTTAAAATTTATTTGTGCTTTGAATTGGGGAAAAGAGAGACAGGAAGAGTTGGTTTTATGTTGTTTTTACACAAGCCATCTAAAAATTTTTGAAAATTAGATAGTCATCTATCAATCCTTAATATGAATAACACCCATCATTTACTGGCTATAATAATTTGCTCCCCCTTCCTTTTCCTTGGAAGTGTTGCCACTGTTCGACAAAGTTAATCCCCTTAACAGATTGCCCTTTTCCCAAAGTTAAGTAGTTACTACCACCCCAAGATCTATATGACCTTAAGAAGTAAGAGCATTCCTCAGTCAGTTTTCAACTACTAGGGCAAACCTAACTTCCAATGAAGAAAAATGAACTCCAGAAGGGGTTGGGTGGACATCGGGGTTTTCAATAGTCCCAACTTGCATGGACTTCAACTTATACTATCATCAAAGTTCTCAAGTATGGAGTCAAACATCTGCGTATAATGAAGTCCAAAATAATATTCACTCAGTCTTCACCTAAGCATTGTATTATCATTATTGTCTAATCAAACTAAATATTACATATCAGAAAAATCAATAATACCATCAAATTAGTCAGATTATAAAGTTCATTAAACCCAGATGTAATTTTAAGTGTTTTACAGTGATGCAATTCTAAATACATTGAGTAATACTTTAGAGACATACTTTTAATAAAACTGGTTAGATACATGCATATCCTTCATTGTTATCAATTGCACTAATTAGTTTTAATAGGATGACACATCTAACATGAAACATGGTCATGTATGGTATAATAATGTTAATTAATGAAGAAAATATTTAGGTTTAAAACTGTAACATAATAAATTTTGGGTAGCTTAAATGGTCTATTCTTTCATCTTTCCAGTGGGCTGTAGATCTTACATCACATTCTGACAGAGTACTGTGCTATTACAAAACAACTGTCGAAGACTAGCAACATAAAATTGCATTTAACTGGTTTGTGATCTATATGACATTTTATCCTTTGCTTGAGATTTTTTCTAATGTTCAGCAGTTAGAATAAATTGCACTTCAAAAAAGGATATAATAACACTATTTGATTTTTAAAACCACTTTATACAGGATCTAATTTACATATGACACCACTGAAAGTAATTTTTGAATTACATATGCTTTTAAAAATGCTGATCCTGAAAATGCAGTTGATGAAGGTTTTCCCATTTCTCCTATCTGTGATAATTCTTATTTGTAAAATCCATGCAGCTGCAAGTGATCCATTCCAAAGTATGTATGTCTCCTGCTCCTTGGCATTTTTAGGAAAAAAAATAAAAATAATTTTAAATTACAAGTTATATACAAATTCATTTTGATTCACTACTGAATTTTTGATGTTTTAAGTATATTTTGGTAATACTTATAGAAAAGTTCCTATAGAAAACTAAATATGATCCAATGAGGTGTAACTTATTTATCAATTTTCTTATCTACTACACTCATATAACACCAAGTTCTAGTTTTCACTGGTGCTTCATTTTTTAACTTGTTAATGTATATAAGGAAAAATTGGTTATTTAAAAATATTCAGCAACAGGATATGAAGCAAAATGTTAAAAGAAAAGAATATATAGCCATACCAATTATTGCAAGCTTGAAAGTTTGCTCTGCCTGTTTAATATGGTAACCTATGACTGATCAGTTATGTAGACAAGAAGAACTTAATTAGACATGTAGAACAAATGTGATTTAAAATAGCAACAAAAATCACTTTAGCTTTACAGCTATTTCAAAAGAACATTTAGATCCTGGAGTGGAAAAGAAATAGTATTACATGAAAACCATGAAGCCATCACTGGGGAAATTTTTTAAATAGTGGAACAACGTTTTACCTGGAGAAAAAAAAAAAAATGTAGAGGGTTAGAAGTCCTACAAGAATGTGGAGCAGTCAACAAGGCTTCTCTGGACTTAGGAACAGATTGCTCCAGGCTCCCTTAGCAGGAAAGAAGAAGGAGGAGAAGAAGCAAAGCAATAAGAAAAACAGTGTGAAATAAATAAAAATTCAATTCTAAACTTCTAAGATGAGCAATGATATATTTTCATGTAAACTCACTATTACTCTGGCCCTTCCTTCCCAAGAAAGCTTAGGAATACTAAACCTAAGTCATTTTAAAGGCTTCAATTATTTGGCTGCTGCATAGCCATGTGTGCAAAGCATTTGAGGAGAAAAGAACTCCCAGAGAGACCGTTTAAGGGGTTTGATACACTGGCCTAACATAGTATCTAGTAATTGGTAACACAATCTATTTTAAAAATTATTTGAAGACAGGAGAAATCTATGCTTTCCAATGGAATAGGTGAGGCCATGCAGACTTGGTTGGTATGTACAAATGGGTTCAGCAACTCCTCTGAAAATATCTACCTAATGGCAGAGGGCCAGTGGGCAGAAGATATAAGACCCTTTGAAACTTATCTTAAAAGATAGATTCAAGAATTTAGATGAAGACAAAGCAGGCTTATTAAGTCTTTAGATTACTCTAAGCTGTAGTAGGATGCACTGTAATCAATAAAATATGAAACAAAATCAAAATATAAAATATTTTAGATATGCTGACTGGGTAGAGTTGACCAATGAAATTTAATATAGATGATGCTACCTTCTGTGTTTATGTTAAAAAGGGATATTACAAATATATAATGAGGATTAACTGGTAAGTTTTTATGGGAAGGGGGGTTATCTTGCTTGGGATTTTTCTTGTTAATGTGTAACATGATTATGTTATTAACTATTTTAAACCTGTTTCAGGTCACATGAATAATTATTCTGGATTTTGGTGAAGCTAGAGGGCTCCGCTGTACTCCATTCCGGACAGAACATGTCTGAGTGCTAGGTTAAGTCACAATCTGTCAATTTAATTGTTATTGAAAAATTATTACATTTTCAGTGGATGAAAGAACTTTGAAAAGAAAAAGTCAAGAAAATTTTGTAAGACTGTCAAATAGACTCATAAAATGAATGCTAATAATAAAAGTAAAGGCCCCCAGTAAAGGTCTAATCTAATCCTTTGTTTAGCGATACAATTGATTTAGAAGTTATGTGCCAAACCTAGGAACAATAACAAGATACATCTGGCTTAATACAGGAAAGTTTTCTAACATTTGGAGCTCTTTAAACATGAAGGACTGAAATTGTTCTTTTCATCTTTGCATCACCACCACCACATTGTGCATGATTAATAAATGGTAGTTGCATTAATTTATCATGTAGGGTTTTAAATGACCCAATCATTAATTTCCCAATATAACAATAAACCAATGATAGATTTCTTTGCTCTTAAACTTTCAGTTTACTTTAATGGTCTTACTAAAAGAGAATATTTGGGGAAAATTCAAAAATGTTTTGAAGGCAAATAACTAAATATGCTTTATCTTCTAAAATGCTATACTATTCCTTTAAATAAATAAAGCTAAAGGTAGGCCACAAACAATTTTTTATATCTATTATGCTTCAGAAAATTACATCTTGAGGCTAATACAAATAAAACAAAATCCAAAAAGTGACTGCATAAAATTTAAATTAATAGCTGTATACTGGGTGTGTCATCTGTTATGATAAAAATGTTAAGGAATAATTCTTAATTAATAAGTTATTTCTCAACATCTAGAGTGAAAGAACCACACTAATCATAGATGCTTTGTACTTTGACAAAGCATTTCTTTATAGTTCATTTCTGAAAGAAAAAAATTGCTTATTTTGAAAGTGTCTTACTGATCATAGAGAACTTTGAAAATCTGTAAAAATATAGCTTTTAGAGATTTTTTTTAAGGCTTTGCAGAATATCTATAACAGAAGTTAATTTAATATATTATATTTTGTAGATTTTTGCCAAATGATTAATATATTCAGTATTTCGGTAAAAGGTTTTTGTTGGATGTCATATTTGACAGCACATGCACAGCATTTGCTCATGAGTTTGAGCAATAAGAAATGAAAGCCAGAGTTTTCTGCTTAAAGCAATAAAAGAAATTTTAAAAATAATGACTGTATTAGTCAGGATTTTCTAGGGAAACAGGACTGACAGGAGGTATCTGTAAATATTATGAGATTTTCATAAGAATTTTCTCACACAACTGTGGGGATGGACAAGTCCAAATTTTGTAGGTCAAGCTGCAAGCTGGGAACGCCAATGAAATTTTTCAATGAATTCCCCAGGAGACGCTGGCTGGCTGAAGTAGAAATAGAAATTCTCTCTTCATACTGCTGAGATCATCACTTCTTTTTCAACCTTCATACTGATTGGATGAGGCTTCTCTCATTGTTGAAGGCAGTCTCCTCATTTGATTGTAGATGTGCTCAACCATGGATGCAATCAACTTACTGATGATTTAAGTCAGCGAAATGGGCTCACAGTAACAAACAGGCCAGGGCTTGCTTGAGTAAACAAGTGGACACCAAAACCTGGCCAAGTTGACACATGAACTTAACCATCACAATACCCATTAACTAATATTGGATTTATTGTTATTTTACATCTTTTGGCCATCAACTTAAAGTATTTTCAGTATGTCTTTACAATCTGATTAATAACCTTTTGTTTCTTCATTTCTTTAATAAAATACATCTGTAATCATTGTTGTAACCAAAATTACCTTAACAGGTACAACCACTCAAACATCTTTTCTTTATCATGAGATTAATATATTTACTCTCATATTTGTGTAGAAAGAGAATAAACTTTCCCTGTAAAAATGCCAACAGTAAGAGATAATTGTGTGACTTGTAAACAATTTCTTATCAATTGTAATTCAGTTATGTAGATATCTATATGGATTTGCAATGTACATATATATAAGGTGTACACATGTATCAAATAAAAATCAATACAGGTTTCATCTTTCAAGAATCAAACCTAAAGTGCAAGGACTTAAAAAAATTCAACTTCTGCCATTTCTAAAACTCTATAGATGAGCATCAATCATTCATAATTACAAGTGTACCTGCTTAGATGAATTTTTTAACTTGAATATTATAACTTTACAAAAAATTGTTTTTCATAAATTGATGTATGTATATAATATACGTTTAGATTTAAAATTTATAAACACATCCCAAAACTAGTAAAGCAGTTTAATGACTATGGTATAATAGTAAATCTAGCATATTTATTTAGTGATCATTAGATATTTATTTGAGAAAATGTATATTCAGATTTTTTAAATTAAAGTTCTATTTCCTATTGAAAATTCAGTTATTACTTATTAGAGAACATCTCTGATCGTGCATCAATTTCAGTCCTATTTTAATTTTAATATTTAGACAAATTTACAAAGATTTTAACAGAGGAGTATATATGCATATTTGTAGGAGGTCATGAAAGAATATTTTTAGCTAACAATATAGTATTTAAATTTAAATATAATTATTATTAATATGCTATATCTTGTATATGATGAGAATAAAAACCTTCCTTTTTTATTCCATGTGAAGGATCATATATTTTTAAGTACAGATTAATTTTTACTAAGAGGTTTAAATCTTATTACACATCAACTTTCTGAAACTAAGGGAGAGGGTTTTATATTCTGCTTTTAGAAAATAAGGAGAAAATAAACTGTAGTAACTACTCTTTTTCTTCCAAATTCAGAATATATGAGTTGGAAAAGGTTTTGATATCATCTAATCCATGTAATAGATTTTGAAACATAAGTTCAAAAAGGTGAATTGACTTGTGCAAAGTTATACAATTTGATAAGTGATATACTGAAGTCAGAAAGTTAGGTGCTTTGGCCTTGTCTGGTACATGTTCTCTTTTACTTTTCTGTGTATACTCTGTAGCTTTTGCTTTAGAAGAAAATTATAGATAAAAACTGTACTTTTGTTTTCTTGAGTTTGATGTCCGATATGGAAAAATAAAGAAAACAGGAATTCAATAATTCAGCTCTAGAAAGCATCTGATTGCACTTCCTCTCTTTTCCAGCCCAAAATGCCCTCCAGATGATTCTACCAAGTCAGCAAAGACTAATACCAACCATGTGGAGCTGGGAGATGTTGTGCTGTGTCAATCTTTGTCACCTATGAACCAAGCTCATTTCATAAGGTGAGTAATCATTCCTCAATTATTTACCAACTCCCATTTCCCAGTTTATGTTTTTCAAAGGGAAAATTCTCTCCAGATTCCTGTAGTACAATACAGATCCTAATAAACTGGGAGCTTGTGAATGAGGTCCAGATAAGCACTTTAAACCAGCACACCCAATGTTTCCAATGGGAAATAAAGCTTGAGGTCTACCAACTTAGGGGTTGTTATGGATGATGACACAACATTGATTAAGGAAAACAGAAAAAGTTCATCCAATTTTAAGATTATCTTCCTCATTGCTGTATCCATTTGACAAACCAGATAACGAGGAGATCAGAATGAGTGGGATAAAATCATTACTACGAAAGAAAATTTGCCAATTCCAGCCACCCATAAGATCGAAGACATGCATACCAAAAACTATTTAAAATCCAACTGGGACTCCACACAGAGATACTGGCACACAATTAGCATTTTCAAAATCTTTCATGACACTCCAAACACTAAAAGTAAAATTAATAACAGAAAAAATAATTTGGTGTTCTGAATTATCTGGAGATTCAAAAAAGATGATATATGAAGTATGAAACAAATACGAAGTAGACGTCAACTATCTAATAAAGGTCATGGATTAGTAAATATTATATATTGCTATGGAATAGACTACAGTACTGGGAAGAATAAATTCACATAAATATTTAAAGAGCTACATCAACACTTTTACCGAGGAATGGGAATAAGTCACATGTATATTTGACAGGAATATTATGCTATTCTTAATGTAAAAGTATATAAAACTATGTTTAAAAATCATACAAAACAAAATAAAATTTAACTCACTGCACCAGGACTTTAATAGATATATTTATATCCTGACATGTTAAATATAGATAAATTAGAATTGCATTCAAACTTGTAAGTTAAATATTTATTATTTGATACCCTAGAATGAACATCTAAACATCTAGAAATGTTTATTAAGAATCTGTCTTCCTGTAGAACAAGTCTAATTAGGCAGACATCAAACAATCCATATTGATTTCTCCCCTCTCAGATCTATCACACTAATAACAACATAGAGTTTCCCAGTTAATCTCTAATTGGCATCACAGAGACTTGGCGCTGACAGAACCTTTAGAAAGTATCTAGCCTAAGTCCATATCACTTTACATATTTGGACAGTAATAAAGCCAAGATTTTAAATTACTGGTGTGCATTTTTTTTAGAGAGCTCTCTCTCTTTTTAAACAACTTTATTAAGATATAATACATATAACATACAATTCACCCATTTCAAGTGTATGATTCATTGGTTTTTTTAATATGTTCACAGATATGTTCAACCATCACACTCAATATTATAACATTTCATCACCTCAAAAACAAAATAAAACAAAACAAAACCCATGCACCTTAACTGTCATCCATCAACCCTCCAGCACAAAACAACCCGTATTCTACTTTTGTTCTCTCAAGATTTGCCTATTCTGGATCTTTAGATAAATGGAATCATACAATACATGGCCTTTTGTGACTGACTTTTCATTTAGCATGATGTTTTCAAGGTTCATTCATGTTGTAGCATGTGTCAGTACTTCATTCCCTTTTATTTTTTTAATTTTTATTTTGAAATAATTTCAAACATACAGGACAGTTGCAAATACAATACAAACCCCATACAGAGAACTCCAAAAAACCCCCACCCCCAGATATCCATATCTACCAATTTTACTTTTTGCTACCTTTGCAGTACCTTTCTTTCTCTTTCCTTCCTTCCTTCCTTCCTCTCTCCTTTCCTATCTTCCTTCCTCCCTTCCTCCCTCCCTCCCTTCCTTCCTTCCTTCCTTCCTTCCTCTCTCCCTCCCTCCGTCCCTCTACCCTCTCTCTTTTTTCCAACTATATCTATTATCTTTCTATCAATTGTCTATCTACCAATTTTTCATCTTCTGAACATTTGAGAGCAGGTTGCATGTATCATACTCCTTGAGCTCATAACACTTCCATGTACATTTCCAACGAACAAGGATATTCACTTATGTCATTAACTTAACTGCTGTTAATGCAAGAAAATTAATATGGATATAAAGCTTAAATTCTATATTCCAATTTTTCCTTATGCCTCTTTTGAGCTTTTCTCCTCCATTCTTAGATCCACTCCAGTATCATATATTGCATTGATTGTTATTAACTCTTAATTAACTTTTTTTAATTAATTATATCAAAAAAATTTTTTAAATATATACAATAAAAAAACATTTCAAATAAACCATAACAAGGGAGTAAGAAAAAGATAACTAAGCTAAAATAACTACTTTACTTCCAGCATGTTCCTACTCTACCCCAAGAAAATAACCTAATATAGCAAAATCTCTGTGAACTTGTTCCTACCATACCCATCAGAAATTAACAAACCAAAGTCATTTCTGGGCATTCCCAGAATGCTAAATTTATGCACAATAGCTTATCTGTTCTTACTGGGTTATCATTCCCCCTTCATTAATTGCTCTCTATCACCAGTTCCCCTACTTTCTACATTATAAACCATTTATTTTAGGAGTGTGTTGTTTAACCTCCAGGTGTTTGTGAATTTTCTAAGTCTCTGATGGTTATTGTCTTCTAACTGTATTCCATTGTGGTCAGAGAATGTGCTTTGAATAATTTCAATTTTTTTAAATTTATTGAGGCTTGTTTTATGTCCCAGCATATGGTTTATTCTGGAGAAAGTTCCGTGATCACTAGAGAAGAATGTGTATCCTAGTGATTTGGGATGTGAAGTTCTATATATGTCTGTTAAATCAAATTCGTTTATCAGATTGTTTAGGTTTTCAGTTTCCTTATTGCTCTTCTGTCTGGTTGATCTATCTATAGGAGAGAGTGATGTGTTGAAGTCTCCCACAATTATTGTGGAAACATCCATTTCTTCCTTTAGTTTTGCTAGTGTTTGTCTCATGTATTTTGTGGCACCTTGATTGGGTGCATAAACATTTATGGTTGCTATTTCTTCTTGTTGAATTGCCCCTTTTATTAGTATGTAGTGGCCTTCTTTGTCTCTCATAACGTCCTTGCATTTAAAGTCTATTTTATCTCAGATTAATATTGCTACTCCTGCTTTCTTTTGGCTGTAGCTTGCATGAAATATTTTTTCCATCCTTTCACTTTCAATTCTTTGTGTCCCTGTGTCTAAGATGAGTCTCTTGTATGCAACATATTGATGGTTCATATTTTTTGATCCATTCTGCCAATCTATATCTTTTAATTGGGGAGTTTAATCCATTTACATTCAATGTTATTACTGTGAAGGCATTTCTTGAATCAGCCATCCTATCCTTTGGTTTATGTTTGTCAGATATATTTTTCCCTCTCCCTCTTATTGTCCTTTAATGAACCAATATTGAATCTCTTTAGTACTGAACCTTTCTCCATCTCTCTCTCTCCTTTCTTTGTTTCTCTGTCAGTAGGACTCCCTTTGGTATCTCAAGTAGGGCAGGACTTTTATTAGCAAAATCTCTCAGCATTTGTTTGTCTGTGAATAATTGAAGCTTTCCTTCAAATTTGAAGGAGATCTTTGCTCGGATAAAGAATTCTTGGTTGGAAATTTTTTTTGCTCAGAATTTTAAATATGTCATGCCACTGCCTTCTCGCCTCCATGGTGGCCGCTGAGTAGTCACTACTTAGTCTTATATTGTTTTCTTTGTATGTGGTGAATTGCTTTTTTCTTGCTGCTTTCAGAACTTGCTCCTTCTCTTCAGTATTTGACAGTCTGATCAGAATATGTCTTGGAGTGGTTTATTTGGATTTATTCTATTTGGAGTTGGCTGGGCATTTATGCTTTGTGTATTTACATTGTGCAGAAGGTTTGGGAGTTTTCCCCAACAATTTCTTTGAATACACTTTCTAGACTTTACCCTTCTCTTCCCCTTCTGGGACACCAGTGAGTCTTGGATTTGGATGTTTTCCTTTATCTGTCATATCCCTGAGGTCCATTTCAATTTTTTTTTATTTTTTTCCCCATTCTTTCTTTTGTTCTTTCATTTTATGGTCTGGTGGTCCTCGAGGTCACTGATTTGTTGTTCAGCTTCCACTAGTCTTGTACTATGAGTATCCAGAATCTTTTTATTTTTGTCAACAGTTTCTCTTATTTCCATAAGATCATCTATTTTTTTTTTTTTTACTCTTGAAATTTCTTCTTTATGTTCTTCTAGGGTCTTTTTTATGTCCTTTATATCCTTTGTCATGGTCTCATTGTTCTTCTTTAGCTCTTTGATTACTTGCTCCAAGTACTGTGTCTCCTCTGATCTTTTGATTTGGGTGTTTGGGTTTGGGTTATCCATATCATCTGGTTTTATCATATGCTTTAAAATTTTCTGTTGTTTTTGGCCTCTTGGCATTTGCTTTACTTGATAGGATTCTTTTAGTTTATGTAGGATTATTCAAAGATGAATCTCTAATTTGTCAGCTCTACAGCTTGGTGGTGTACAGTTTCTCTAACTAACCAGTAGATGGCATCTGTGAGTCACCTATTCCCCTCAAGTCCATTCTCCCCAACTTTATCTTTGTGGTGTTGGGGGTCTGATTCTTGTGGGGTTCAATCGGTGCACTAAGTTTGGGTGTGTTGTTGGTGCTGTCTGTCCTGAATGTGGGGCATGTGACTGAGCAGTTAGGGAGGGAGAGTAGCTTTAATAATCAAACATCCCAGGTGTTCCTGGAGATTTAAGGCTGTTGCCAGCATCTAAACCTTCATTTCAATCTCACCAGAGATTGTCTCTGCCGCTGACCCACAAGTCCTTGGTATTGGCATATGGTCCCTGGGATTTCCGAGTGGGTCCCTCTTCCAAGCCATGCCCTTCTAGGGCCTCTGCTGAGGGAAGGTTGTGCTATGTCACAAGTGTGCGCCGTCCCTCAAGGGAAGTTCTGGGCCACCGGGCCATGTAGGGGCATTCCCAGTCTGCTGAAATGATGGCTGAATGGGGCATGTTAATTTCTTTCTTTTCACACAGCTCTGCCTTCCCAGCTCCAGGACAATTAGCTGCGGGTGCACGAAAGGCCATTGTCCATGCCCGATATTGTGGCATGTACATGTGTTGCTGTCACACTGGGTTTTTTGGCACAACTCTGGGCTGTGGCTCCGGTGCCAGGCAGGAGCATTCCCAGCCCTCTGGGAAGATGGCTGCAAGGGGTGTGGTTTTATTCCCCTTTTGGTTAACCTATGCCTTCCTCGCTCAGAGACAATTAGCAGCGGGTGCTCAGAAGGCTATCTTCCATGCCAGATATCGAGGCATTCGCACAGCCTGCTCCTGCCGCGCTTCACTGTGCGGTTCTCGCTGCTATATCTGCAGCTCTTTTTAGGTTTTTTTAAAAAAGAAATAGTCTGCCTCCAAATGCCAACCCTCGGTTTCCCCATACCGCAGTGTGGCTGCTGGATATTCAGCGGCTTACTCACGTGTTTCAGAATGCAGACCCCTGGTTTCACCAAGTGCACGGTCCCTGTGGATTTAGCTGACCTTGTCTAGCTGATGCGTCGCTGGAACTGGTGTTCTGGGTCACTTTCTGGCTTTTATCTAGTATTTTTCATGCAGGTGGTTTTTTGCCCTGTCTCTCCTAGCCAGCACCTTAGGTTCTCCTTGGTGTGCATATTTGTGATTGGGCTTGTGAGTTAAGGTTTGCTGCTGGCCCTTTAGACTAGGGCTTCCCCAAAATGCTCAAAATGCTCTACGCAACAGCACAATATGACATAAGGAACTCAGAGAAAAACAAATGTGCTTACTGCTTGAATAATTTTGGAAAATTGATTTTAAAAATTTAGGCAAGTTTCTTTGGCATGAGTTTTCAAACCAACTTGTTGGGACCTAGCTTTAAATTAACAGCTTTAAATTAATATGTATTTTGAAGAAATGTGCTTTTTTGTATATTGTTTTTTCTAGTTACATCATAAAGTCCTTTTAAGTGAAGACTATGCATTCACCATAATACTTAGTAATGTGCTTCATAAATATTTAAAGATCATGAGTATATCTTAAACATTTCTCCAATCATACAAATGAACCACAGACATAGGTGTTTAAAAACTAAAACAATAATTGAATGTCACATATTTTTTCATGAAACTGCTGCATAAATAACATGACTCATTCAAGTTAACCTACAAGTGGGACTGTCTCACTCCAACTAATGGGACAAACCATGGGGATACACACATGAAGAGAAGCTCTGCTTTGCCCCATTTTCCCTCAATCCTGTTGGCCCCCATTAATGTGCTTTTTGAATGACTGCAGGGGTAAATTTTGCTATGCATGGACTTTGGCAAGAACATGAAGTAAATGCCATTTTTTCTCTCTTTACATTTAAAAATAAAGTATTTTAAACATTATCTTGCCAACAATGTTCAGTGTGTAAAGATATCAATACCTATCCATTAGTATGAGTTTCCAGTTTTTATAAATAATTAACTGAGAAAGGATATATATATTTCCAAAAAATTCAGAAGAAAAAGCATTAAGATGTTGTTGTCTAGTAAGTGAGGAATTCATATGAGAACACTTTAAGAATCTGGTACATTTTAAAACTTTCTTCCATGTGTATTGCTACCTTACATTTGGTAGGTTGGGTAATGTGGCATTCTCACCTTGTAGCACTAGGGATAACCTGATCATTTACATATCTTTGTGCCAAAGTATACATGTTGAACTAAGTTCTAAAAGCCAAACTATAATTCCCTAGAAGAAAAGTCTGTTATTGTATGCAAAATATGAATTGCATAATGAAATTATTGACACATATTTGTTGAACTATTTGTCCTTATGTTATATTTTACCAGCTGAAATTGAAAGTTACCAACATTTTAATGAAACTTACTGAAATTACTGACCTGCAATCAGGAAGAAAATGTCCTGTGAAATAGTTTTTCTTTTTTTTCTTTTACATTTCCCCAGCAATAAACCCAGAAATTTTGGTTTCCACCAATCCTCATTTTTGCTTTACACATGCAACTATGTAGTTATGTCTGCATAGACACAGATATAGACACAGATATAAGCAAATATATATTTATGAGTTTAGAATAATTTATTGCCACAAGATGGAACAATGTAACTAGCTGAATTATGGCCTTAACCCATTGCCCTGATCTCATTAAAAATTACATTGTATGTAATTATTATTGTATGAGTAAATTATTACATACATTCCATAGAAGAAATTATTCATACTAGTTTTTAGATACATATACATATTCGTTTGTTTCCTGTCTGGATTGAGAGATAAAACAAAACCACACTCTTCTTAATTTTCTACTTTGCATCAACTCAGTTGAGAAGTGTGAGTAAATGCAGGATTCTGTTTTAATAAACTTGGAAGACATCAAATGTATTTCATAACATTGTAATTTCATTTTAAATGGAAACCTATGTATTACTTACAGATTCATTTCAGGAATGCCCTAAAAGTACCTCTCCTTCCACCAAGCTTTGCTAATTTCCCTAACTTTATTCCCTTAATTGTCAGCCCTCCTTCCCCAACCATCATCTCTCCCAGTATACTTCCTCTCCCTGAGGAAAGCCATGAAAACTGCTTTCTGGAAAACTTGTCAAAATTTTCAAATAAAAACATTTTCTATGGGAAATATAGATCTTCCCATATCTATACTATGGGAAACATAGATATTCCCATATCTATACTATGGGAATTAGTATAGATATTTGATATGCAGGTTTTTCATTTAATTGAAATTGTAATAAACAAAACAATAGCTTGGGGCTAATGCTTGTAAGCAATATTATTTATGGAAACAGTCAAATTTCTTCTAAAATTGATTCTTTGAGTTTTCCTTTCATCATCTGCTTACCAACCTCACATCATTTATTTTCCCTTTAATTATTGCTCGTGTTGTGTTTAATAAATGAAATTTATAATAGAACATACCCATCTTTGAGAAGATGTATTTCCTTATCTGCATGTGTCTTGTTATAGACTACCAGATTACCATGAAAGGATAAAATCCTAGCCATTTTCTGTTAGCACCAGTGAGGTTGATAGCTACTATTATAGTAGCTATAATTTATATAAAATAATATTAAATTGTATAATTTATATAGTATATATATTATTTAGCTATAATTTACATAGCAAGAATGTTGGACCTTTGAATCTTGCCTGGAGTGCATCAGGGGATGTAAAAAATTTTAAATTGAGAGAGTAATAGCTGTCAGGCAAAGAAAAGGGAAGAATGTCCCAGAAGGAAGGAAAAATTTATACAAATCCTGGTGTAAAAAAAGACACCTGGCTTTCATAAAAATAAGATAATTCAACCTAACACAACTGTATATTTCAAGGAAGAGAGGGACAAAGGTAAATCTGAAGCAGGAAAAGATGTCAGAAATATGCACAATGTTATAAAGTATGGGTTGTATTTTAAGGCAAAAAGAAACTATTGGAGATTTGTAAACAGTGGAGTTATATAAAAAAATACCATGGCCATATAGAGAATGAATTTTTGGCTGTGGTGATATAAGTGGAGGAATTTGAAAGCAAGGAAATCAAGCTGTTGGAATATTTTATGTAAGAGGTAAGAGAGGTCACTTTTAGAAAAAAGAAGCCAAAGCACAAGATTAAAATGTCAAGATAGTAGAGCTAAACTAATGCTCCATCTAAAACTCTGCTCATCATCATCTGCCCATCTCCAACAATAATCTATCCTGCCTTCATTCATTCAACAAATGTTTATTGAGCACCTGCCATATGAGAAATAGCTGTGTATTTATAGCAATGCTAGATGTTGAGGACATGGTGGTGAAATATATATATTTCAAAGTTTATAAATTAAAACAGGAGAAAGACTTTTAAAAAATATAAAAGTACGTTAAAAGATTTCATGTTGTGTTGGATGGTACAGCGGAAATTAACACAGTTTTAATCAGGAAATTATGTTATCTGTTTTATAAGATTAAAAAAAATCAATGTACTATGTGGACAAAAGTTTGGGGAAGGTGGAAATGTAGATACACAGGGTAAAAGTAGGGAGGAGCGGTTAGGTGGCAATAACCAAAGAGGCAGCAGTGGAGATAAGAGAAAGGGGACAGATTCAAGATATTTAGAAGATAAAAGAAATGATAATTGCAAATAGTTACTATAGGGAGAACAAGAGGAAATGAAGAACTAAAGGATGATTCCTAAGTCACTGACCTGGAAATTGGCAGGGTCATTTATTGAGATGGAGTGATTTCAAAATAAATATTCTTGGAATTGGATCCATTGTTGAGTTTTCAGCATGAAAAAATTGTGAGTTATACAATAATGGAGGTGAAACCGGGTAGTTGACCTATTTTTCAAATGTCTTGATTATTTCAGACAGTTAATAGGCATTGGACTGATCACATAACAATAAATTATAGAAAAGAAAAATGTTTTATTGGCCATAAAATATCAGCAATTCTGGCTGTCTTTTTTCTAACTCATAAAATATGTATATGTGTATATATATATATATATATATACGTATACACACACACATATATATTTTTTAATTGTATTAAAATGAAAAGATCAAAGAAACAATCAAACACTCAATGTAGTAAAACCATCACCAGGGTGAAAGAAATATGTAGTAGAGGACAATTTCATGGGTTTCTTTTTTTTTTTCCTTTATTTGTTTGCCTCAGTGGTATAATTGACTTAATCTAATGTCAAACAGGACAATCTGCAAAATAAAAACTAGATGGCTATAAAGGAAATTATTTCCCCTTTGGCCATGATTTGTGCTATAAATCAGTCCAGCCTAAACCTAAAAATGACAACTTTTTATGTTTATATTTCCAGTGTCTTATATAAGTCTGTTATTCTTATACAGAAGTGGTCACAAAACCTGCCTCTTGAAACAGCACTGGGAAGAAGTGTCACATTTGTCGTACATTTTTTACAAGAAATTACATGAACTTGAGAATGAGTTTCATATATTTTATTATGTCTCTACATTTTCTAGCAATCACCAAAATCCACAACTTGTTTTAAACACATGGTGCATTATTTGCATTGTTTAAAGGTGGTTACTTTATAATGCAGCAACAATAAAAATAAAGTAATAATTCACATTGAGTAAGTATTAAACAGAATTAAAAGCATTTTATATCAAATGTTAAAATGCTAAATTTTATTAAAATCAGGGCAGGTTTTGTAAATGTGGTTCCATATACAACTATTTACTCAACACATTTCTAGGATAAAGAGAAACATTAAAGGTTTGAGGACTGATATTTAAATATTGTTTTCCATACTTATTAGATATAACATGGTTGAAACAAAACTATAATAAGATTTCATCAAGTAAAAATCTAGAAATGTATTATAATATGTTAATAAGATAGAGAAATATTGAGGTGAGACATTTCAAATTGTTAGATATTTCTAGAACAAATATTGTCCCATTGTTAAAAGAATTTTCAGCAGAGATTCCTCAGTTTAAGTTCTCCAGAACTTTTAAACTATTTAGGAAACAGTCCAGCATAGTTTTTAAGAAATCTATTTTAAATGCATACATATGAATGCACTTTAGCATTTATATTTTAAATGATAGAGTAAATGAATTGAAATTATATAAAATTTCACTTTGAATCTCTTCAGATTAGTGATAAATATTATTGTTATTTTCATAATGGTTCTCAATATTTGAAATCTTTAAAATGTTTTCTGTATGATGATTCTTAGCCATAACTTTGCATTGTTATGTTCTAGTTAAAGGGTAGAAATATTTTTCAATTCTTAGACCTAAAATATTATTTTTCTAATAATAAAAATGGAAACCTCCCTGTTTGATATATGGCATATAATAAGAAACTAGACATGTTTTCTATGTAAGTACAGAATTTCTTCACAAAATATGTATAACATAGTCACTTGGCTGCCATTGAAAATCCTTCTAGACTTGTTTATATATGTAGAATTTAAGACTGCAGATGTTTCTGGTAATTTTGATAACTCATTGAGATTCTGACTATTTCTCATGCCCCTGATTCCCCAATAACAAATCCTCTCTCTTATCTATTGACACCTGTAGACTGGAGGTCTAAAACTTAATATGTACAAGAATAACCGATAGATTCAACAGAGTTGTTCTTTGATTAGGTCTGCGTTGTATCTCCAGAATCTACATTTGAATAAGCACTCTAAGTTAATCAGTTGCTAGTGATCCTCACGCACACTTGAGAAATACTGTCCCAAAGATGTTTACTACATCTGGAGCATGGTACTCTTTGGTTGAAGAGTGCAGAACTTACTAATGTTAAGGCAGATGTTAGATGTTAGAGAGTTCAAATGTGCAATAGTAAGCTTACAATATTAGTTTGTTTCCTTTCTATTTTTATTACTAGTGCATAAAATCCCAATCATAATTAGCAAAGCTAATATTTCCTAATAAGTAAAAAATGAAGAATAAACAAAACCAAAAAGTACAAAAACCAGTAATCAAAAATATATTTCTGTGTGAATTTACTTCTGTAAATGATCATCGCCAATTTCAATGCTTATTCGGAATCACCAAATCAATTACTGCAAATATTAACAGATTGAGAAAAGAGTTTGAAAAATGTACTTATAATTATTTTATACAGGCATCTTACAATTTTCTCACATAAAACAAACATATACATTCCAAATATTTTAAATTTCTATATAGATTATTTGGCCAAAAAAAAAAATTTGAGAAAGTTTTCAAATCAAGTAAAAATGACTTCTTTTATAAACTTATATACCCAAAATATGTCAGCTATTTTCTATGTAAATCTAACAGACACAAGTTCCTCTCGTATTACATTTAAATACCCACTCAGTATATGTCTGGAAAAAGCATTTGTGATAATCTAAAAGAAGGTAAAAATGCTAGCATATTAGCAGTTCTGAACCAGTTCACAGGACTAAATTGCACTGATAAACAACAGTTACAAGGAAATCCACAGAAATTTCCTATTCTAGCCAATAGAAATGTGGTAGAAAAGAGAAATTCAATTTGTTTGGCACATCAACGTTTCACTGCAGAAAGGGGAACATTTTTCGGTATATGAAGATAAACATAATACAAATAGAAAAGAACTGTGGGTAAGAACAACTCATGCTGTCCTATTTTACTCTGTTTTCCTTGGGAAATTAAGGAATTCAAGCCTGAAGCTTGTTTCTGGTACGGACAGTCTGGAAGCCTAAAAGTAAATAAATGTACCCTAGTAAGACAAAAAAGGTTCTAGTTAAACGATAGAAATACTTAGCCCTAAAATATTATTTCCTAATCATCAAATGGAAATCTTCCTGACCAGTTCTAATCTTCTAATATAAACTTAATTAAAATTTATTGAAAAATTATTTATGTGAGTCAAAAGTTCTGTTGATACTGAACTTTTCGGCTAAACTGCTGTATTTGGACACAGTCTGGTGGAAAACAGGAACTGAGGAAAGAATTTAAATGACTTGGATGTGAGGAATGAGGCATTGTGTCAAGTTTTTAAATGCTCAAATTACTTTATTGTAGTGCTGTGGCAAAATACTCAAAAGAGAAAAATGGAGCAAATTCTCAGAGAGTCAAGACCTGCTCTTTAATTTCTTGAGGAGAGAGTCTAATACCAAAATTCACTAAAACTTATTTCTTAATATGAAAAATAATTCCTGGAGCACTAACCACATTTTTAAAGCCCAAGATTCTGCACCATCATCAGATTTCTTCAGAATATAGATAACTTCCATGAGATCAATAGAACAGATTAGACAGAAAATTGTCTAAATATTGCTAATTAGAGATTCAACCAATAATGAATTGTAAATTTACATAAAATATTCAGCTTTAAGATGGATGTTTCAGTTAGTCTAGAGCTCTACATTATAAATCATTTAAAGTCAGTAACAAATTCCCAACAAGTTTCCCTAGTTGTCCTATATACCAACCATGCCAGCAAAATACCATCTGATAAAACGTCACTGTACAAAAAAATGCTATGGAAGCACACATTTGATGATGGCAGAGAATACCAATAAAGATACTTCCCAATCCTGGAATTGTTCTTAGAGAAAATAAATATTTGTCAATGTATTTCATTGCTATAATAGATGTATAGGTGTACTGCAATGCAGTATTGTCTTTCTTAGAGGAGATTCAGTGTCTTTCAGTTTTATTTAATAATGCATACAATAGCTATGAGCATAAGGTAATTCAATTCTGACTATGTAAGCCTTAGCTAGACTCTCAGTCACTCCCCTCCATTTTTTTCCTCTTTCTGTTTATTTGACCCAATTGTTTGCATCTGTCTGCAATTGCTTCTAGGAGCTTTCTTCCTTTCTTCCTTTCTTCCTTCCTTCCTTCCTTCCCTCCCTCCCTCCTTCCTTCCTTCCTTCCTTCCTTCCTTTCTTTCTTTCACAGTTTTTTTCACACACCATTCAATCCATTCAAAGTGTACATCAATGACTTTTGGTATAATTGCATAGTTATACATTCACCACCACAATCAATTTGAGAACATTCTCATTTCTAAAAAAAAAAAAAAAAAAGCCTTATCCCTTATACATCCCTGCTATTAATGCTTAGATTTGGTATGGTAACTTTGTTACAATTGATGAAAGAATATTACAATGTCACTGTTAACTATAGCCCTTAGTTTTCATAAATTGTATTTTCCCTATATACCACCCTATTATTAACACCTTGTAATAGTGACATGCATTTGTTCTAGTTCATGAAAAAACTTTCTTATATTTGTACAATTAACCACAATCATCCACAATAGGTTTTGCTATGTTATGCAATCCCACATTTATCCTCTAGCTTTCCTTGTAATGACACATACGACCCTAGACTTCCCCTTTCAATCATACTTACGCTCAGCATTGTTACTTACACTTGCAGTATTATGCTACCATCCTGTCTATCCATTTCCAAACATTTACAATCAATCTTTTTAACATTCTGTACACCTTAAGCATCATCTGCCCATTCTCTATCCTCTTTTACCTCCTGGTGTCCTATACTCTATATTTTAACTCCTAGAATTTGCTCATTATAATTATTTCATATCAGTAAGACCATACAATAGTTGTCCTTTTGTGTCTGGCTTGTTTTGCTTGACATAATGTCCTCAAGATTCATCCATGTTGTTGAATGCTACAGGACTTCATTCCTTTGCTGCATAATATTACATCATATGTATATCCCCAGTTTGTTTATCCCCTCATCAGTTGATAGACACTTGTGTTGTTTCCATCTTTTGGCGACCATGAATAATGCTACTATAAACATTGGTGTGCTAATGTTTATTGATGTCCCTGCTTTCAGTTCTTCTGAATATATACTTAGTAAAGGGATTGATGGATCATATGGCAATTCTATGCTTAGTTTTCTGAGGAACCACCCAACTGCCTTCCGGAGTGACTATACCATTCCAGATTCTCACCAGCAGTGAATAAGTGTTCCTATTTCTCCATATCCTCTCCAGCACTTGTAGTTTTCTGGAGATATCTTATTGGAGCCTATTTTTTAATTATGATCAGTTACTCCATAACTATTTTCTGACCCTGAGATTATTACTATATCTGCCAATACAAATAAATAATGGCTTTCAGACAAACTTCCTTAATGGTTCCCCCAAAAAAGTAATTTTTCAGATTCTTGCAAACTTTGCATGCTTTTTAACTTACTACAGTACTATATTTAACAGTTTTCACACCAAAATACAGTTGGTTGTTTACCCATAGGATTGAAATTTATATAGTTGCTGCTCTAAAGGATTTTATAATGAAAGATTTCCAAAGGTTTTCTTTCCTTAGAACCATATGTCCTAGCTGGTTTTAGAACTTGGGCCATTACTTTGTGTCTGAGGAAAGTGGTAGGAACAAATATAAATTCAGTGCTTGGACCAGCAAGCCGAATTAATTAAATTGGAACAGTATATAGAATCTATAGACAAAGCTGTCAGAACGGAATATTAGGTAGCAAAAGCCACACTCAGAGTAGACAGAAAGTTCTTTGTTTAATCTCCCCGGTCCTCAGGCTCCTGATTCCTTATGAAATAATCACCATTCAGTAAGCAAATATTTACAGAACACCATTATGTGCAGGAAAGATACGAAAAGGAATAACAGTTTCAGCAGATAGGCATGAACAGTAAATATACTATAATAAGTGCCATAATAGAAAAATGTAGAAAGCAGTAGGGAAATCTTGGAACAAATGCAGAATTTAGCTGTATTTGTGCTCGGACTTCTTTACAGGATATGGAAGAATGTATGATGTGGTGATGCTATGCAGAGGCATAGAATTTTTCCCTATGAAAATGTACCAAGATACATGCACTTAACAAACAGACACAATAAATTGATTGTTTTGATCAATCATTTCTTGATTATTTTTTCACACTATGTTAAACTTTCAAATACCCAGAGAGATATAAAGATCATTTATCAGAAAAAAAATTATTCCAAATTAATCAGTAATGCAACAGAGTTATGTCTTACAGACCAAGATTGCTTTCTAATATTTGCTTTATTCTTCAAAAGGTTCTTTGTGTGTATGTGGGGGATGGGGGTGGGAAGGGAATAAGGTAAAATACACAGTGAAATTGAGGAAAAAGAAACTGTTATTTCCAACTCCCATGTAACGGGGATCCTAGAAAATTAATAACTAGTATTTATAAAGTATCACTCAACTTTATTTTAAAATTTGCAGTAAAATGATTATATTTGCTTGCAAAGATATGAGTAGAATAACTTATGGTATATCTTTTACATAAGATTTGTTTGCATGGTGCTATGCATATCTAGGTGGAAAGAGAAAAATTCTAATTAATCAGGAAGTTTTTCCTATCTTATAACAATTCTGCAAATATCTAGAAACATGTGCATGCCTTTGACATCATAAAGCTAGAACTCTTGAGACAGTCAGTAAGCTACTCACTGACCTTTCTGTTAACTGAGATTCATGAATGTAAGGATCATCTTTTAGATCTTACAAAAAGGATTACCTTTTTCTGCTGTCATCAGAAGTTTTTGAGCTTTCTGTTTCTTCTCTCAAGGGACTGCTCTAGAATTCCAATTTTATCTCTATATATTAAGTGTACAAGCCACACAAAAAATGTTTTCTTCCTTTTCTTTAACAAAAGCATCATCCTTTACTAGCTTGCAATACTTTGAACTTTTCTATGATTCTTGAAAAATGGACATTTATCCACAAATGCAGTCTAAAATTTGCTAAAACAGGAAATACCCACACCAGATGTAAAGTGTTGATAAAGATCTACTGACTTTGTACTTGAAGTGATGAAAAGCAGATTCAATGTATTTTTAGTAAAGTGTATCCTTTCATGGTTTGATATTTGATCAGGAGAAATAAATACATGTGCCTGTTTGAATGCATTTTGTACCCCAAACGCCATTATCTTTGATGTAGTCTTGTGGGACAGACTTTTGGTGCTGATTAGATTTGCTTGGAATGTGCCCCACCCAGCTGTGGGTGGTGACTCTGGTGGGATACTCCCATGGAGGCGTGGCCCCACCCATTCAGGGTGGGCCTTGATCAGTGAAGCCATATAAACATGCTGACTCAGAGATGAAACGGAGTGCAGCTGTGAGTGACGTTTTGAAGAAGAGCAAGCTTGCTAGAGAGGAATGTCCTGGGAGAAAGCCATTTTGAAACCAGAACTTTGGAGCAGACGCCACCCACATGCCTTCCCAGCTAACAGAGGTTTTCTGGACGCCATTTGCCATCCTCCAGTGAAGGTACCTGATTACTGATGTGTTACCTTGGACACTTTATGGCCTTAAGACTGTAACTGTATAGCCAAATAAACCCCCTTTTTATAAAAGCCAGTCCATCTCTGGTGTTTTGCATTCTGCAGCATTAGCAAACTAGAACAATACATATTTTCTCTAAAAACACATAGTGTTTAATGTATTATACCAGATCACAATTTTTTTTTTTCCATTTTCCAATCATGGGGAGCCTGGGTATGTGGGGAGATTTGGAATTCATTCAGAGAACACTTCTTTGTCTTTCTTTTTGATTTCTGATGAAAGTCTAATTTGAAATATAGAATGCAGCTTGACTGCTAGAAAAAATACTTTACATAAAAAGATATACTTAATTTCTTCTTTTTTCTCTATGAGTTACTTCTTAGATAGAAGAAACGTTCTTGAGAATTTTAAATAGCAATGTCTAGTAATTCGTCTTTGTATTTTTTTTCTTTTTGGTACTGCTTTGGAATTTTTCATTATTATTTTAAGACTTTCTATAAAATTTGGTAACATATAGGCAGAGTTCTTTTAAATGTTACATGCGGAAAGAATAAGGAAGGTTTTTGGCTCTAGACATTCTCATGATTTATCAAAAAATAGAATCCATGTCTATACTCTTTCCATTTTAATAATACAGAATTAATAATTGCTTCCCATCACCAAGCCCACCTGACCCCTACCCATGAAAAATTATACTCTCAAGCTTCTGAGGTGATTGTGAAGTGCTGCACACAGGCATAATGCAAAAATGCAAGAAGCAAAAGTGATAACTAAGATGTAGCTTGGAAATTAATTGCCAGTGTATCAAACACACATGGGTTCATATATATATATATCCGTGCTTTTTGACATCTGTGTTTTAAGACTATAACACATGCATGCATATTAACAGAGTTCTGGAGAATATATGGAAGGGTGAAATGGCTAATAGGAGAAAAAACAGAGAATTATAAAGGAAAAATCCTGAGGAGATTTTGGCAACAAAGTAAATACATATTCTCTACTAATAGCAATTACTCCCCAACAAAATTTAACAAAAATTTTATGAACCATGAGAAAAATACTGAAAGCTGTACCTAAAAGTTGGCATAGATTAGTCCTTTCATCAAATATCTGGCTGTCCAATTAAAATAGAATGCAAGGGGGAGGATCTAAGATGGTGGCATAGAGAGGAGTGGAAGCTAGTTAGTCCCCCTGGAACAACTAAAAAAAAAACAGGAAAAATAGTAAATAATCCAGAATAACTGTGAGGTAACAAACGTGACCATCCACTCATCATACACCAACCTGAATTGGGAAGAATGCCCAAAATCACAGCATAATATCTGTAAGTAAAAACTGTGGATTCAAGCCAGGAGATCCCTCCCCCCACAGCCTGAGCTGCAAAGCCTCACTGTGCTAGACAGAAGCTCTCTCCCAGCAAACGATTATAGCTCAGCTGAGCAACATCTGGGGTTTTAATTAGCAAATGTGAACTGCTCACTATGAGCTATGAATCCCCAACAGGCAGACAGAGGCTTTGGGTAACAACTGACCTTGGAGAGTCAGAGGGTTGCCCTAGACTAGCCCTGAAGGGAACTTGCTGTCCCTTTTTCAGCTCAGTGGAGAAAGCCTCAGCCATTTTCCATTCCCAGTGCTCTGACCCAGACAAGGGTGGAGATAGCACAGGCAGAGAGAGACTATTGAAATGCTAATGACCTCCCCTTGGGGGAGGTCTATCTTCTCTAAGAGGAAAGGGGTGGGGCCCACCTCTACTACCTGTCTTCCATTCAGAACCAGACCCCAGAGCCTGGGGGAAAACAGCCAAGGGTCACACCCCCTTACACCAGTCTGTAATTATAGGCTGACAGTCACCACCTGCTGGGCAGAAAGCACAGTGACTGAGGCATCACAGGGTGTACCAATTTTCTAAGACACACCCTCAGGGAAACCAGATACTGACTATTTCTTCCTTCTGGGACCTGAGCCCATTCTGGTCTGGGAAAACCTGATCGGGGTAACCAAGGAAACCATGCCTAGACAACAGAAAACTACAACCTACACTAAGAAAAATGAAGTTATGGCCCACTCAAAGGAACAAACTTACACTTCAACTGAGATACAGGAATTGAAACAACTAACAATAAGTGAATTCAAAAAGTTTAGGGAGGATATGGCGAAAGAGCTGAACCATATATTAAAAAAACTGGGCGCACATAAGGTAGAAATTGAAAGTTCAAAAAACCAACTGGCAGAATCTATGGAAATGAAAGGCACAACACAAGAGATGAAAGACACAATGGAAACATACAGAAGCAGATCTCAGAGGCAGAAGAAAACACTCAGGAACTGAAGAACAAGCACCTGAAAGCCTACACACAAAAAGAACAGATGAAGAAAAGAATGGAAAAATATGAGCAAACATCTCCAGGAACTTAGGGACAAAACAAAAAAGCAAGAATGTATGTATCATTTGTGTCCAGAAGGAGAAGATAAAGGAAAAAGGGCAGAAGCAACAATCGAGGAAATAATCAATGAAAAATTTTCCATCTCTTATGAAAGACATAAAATTACAGATCCAAGAAGTGCAGTGTATCCTAAACAGAACTGATCTGAATAGGCCTACACCTAAGACACTTAATAAATCGGATTATCAAGTGTCAAAGATAAAGAGAGAAATCCTGAATGCAGCAAGAGAAAAATGATCCATCACATACAAAGGAAGCTTAATAAGACTATGTGTGGATCTCTCAGCAGAAACCATGGAGGCAAGAAGGAAGTGGGGTGATATATTTAAGATACTGAAAGAGAAAAACCACCAACCAAGAATCCTATATCCAGAAAAACTATCCTTCAAATATGAGGGAGACCTTAAAATATTCTCTGACAACAGACAATGACAGAGTTTGTGAATAAGATACTTGCTCTAAAGGAAACACTAAAGGAAGCACTGCAGACAGAAAAGACAGGAGTGAGAGGTTTGGAAAACAATTTTGGGAGATAGTAGCACAGCAATGTAAGTACACTGAACAAAGATAACTGTGAATATGGTTGAAAGAGGAAGGCTGGGACCATGTGGGACACCAGAACAAAAGATGAACGATAAAGACTGGGACTGCATAACTCAGGGAAACCTGGGGTGCTCAATGATTGTACTAAAAGGTACAAATATGTTTTTACATGAGGTAGAACAAATGAATGTCAACATTGCAAGGTATTAAAAATAGGGTGGGACTGGGGGGAAAATGCAATCAATGCAAACTAGAGACTATAATTAACAGAAGCATTGTATTATACTTCCTTTAATATAACAAAGGCAATATACCAAAACTAAATGCATGTAGGGGTTGGGGAATAGGGGAAGGATATGGGACTCCTAGCATTGGTGATGTCATTTGACTCTTTATTCTACTTTAGGTTAATACTATCTTTTCTTTTGCTGCTTTCTAGCTATCATGTTTTGTTTTTTGTTGTTGTTTGTTTATTTTTTCTCTCTCTTTTCTTTTTCTCTTGCTCCTCTGCCTTCTTTGACTCTTCCTCTATCTTTGTGGAAAAAATGGAGATGTCCTTATATAGAGAGTGGCAATGGTGCTGAATATATAAACATGTGACTATACAGGGAAGCAATGATTTTTTACTTAGGACAGAATGGACGGTATGTGAACAAAACCTTCTTAAAAGAAATGGGTTGATGAAGAAAACTTGAGGGCACTATATTGAATGAAATAAGACAGAAACATAAAGGCAAATATTTCAGGGTCTCACTGATATGAACTAATTATAATATGTAAACTCATACTCATGAAATATAGGTTACCAGGATACAGAATGAGGCTAAAGAACGGGGAGCGGTTGCTTATTATGAGCAGAATGTTCAACTAGGGTGAACTTAAACATTTGGAAATGGACAGGGGTGATGGTAGCATGTTGTAAAAATAACTAACAGTTCTGTATGGTGTGTGAAGGTGGTGGAAAGGGTGAGCACAGAGTCACACATGTCACCAGAAGGAAAGTTGGAGGTTAAAAGATGGGAATGTATAAAACAGTGAATCTTGTGGTGGATAATGTCCATGATTATACAAATATTAGAAATCTCTCTCATGAACTAAAACAAATGTATGACACTATAACTAGAAGTTAACAATAGAGACTCATGTAGGGAAAAATATATACACCTATTGCAAACTATATATTACAGTAGTAGTATTTTAACATTCTTTCATTAACAGTAACAAATGTACTATACCAAAACTATGAATCAATAATGGAGGGGGGTGTGGTTAGGGGTATGGGAGGATTTGAGTTTCCTTTTTTTTTGTCTTTATTTCTTTTCTAGGTAGTGAAAAAATATTCTAAAAATTGAAAAAAACAATTAATTGTGTTGATGGATGCACAGCTGTATGATGGTACCATAGGCAATTGATTGTACACTTTGGATATTTGGATAGTTGTATGGTATGTGAATAATCTCAATAAAAATATATATATATATATAATAGAATGTGAGCCACAAATTCAAGACAAAAATGTAATTTAAAATTTTCTGGTAGCCACATAAAAAAATGAAAAACAAGAACTGATGCACTTTTAGTTATGTATCTATTTAACCTAATCCATTGGAATATTATTATCTTACCATGTAATCAATATAAAAGTGAGTTAAGTATAGGATCGCCATATGACCTGGCAATCCCACTTCTAAGTATATACATGAAAGATTTGAAAGCAGGGACTTGAACAGATATTTGCACACCAATGATCAGAGCAGAATTATCCACAATTGCCTAAAGATGGAACTGATGTTGACAACCAATGATTAGATAAACAAACTGTGGTGTATGTACACACCATGGAATATTATTTAGCCCTAAAAAGGAATAAAGTTCTGATACATGAGACAACATGGATGAACCCTGAAGACATCATGTTTAGGGAAATATACCAGATAAAAAAAGGACAAATGTTGTATGATCTTACTGATATGAAATAATTAGAATAACAAATTCATAGAGTCAGAATCTAAAATATAGGTTACTAGTAGCTAGGAGTACAGAATGGAGAGTTAAAGCTTAAAAGGAAAAGTTTTGGTAATGCTTGGTGATGATGGTAGCACATTGTGAACATAATTAACAGCAGTACTTATTTATTTGAATGTGGTTAAAAGTGGAAATTTTAGGTTATTATATGCCTACTAGAATAAAATTTTTATAAACATCCATGGACCTGCATAACACAGTGAGCCCTAAATTAATCCATGGACTATAGTAAATAGTATAATTATAAAAAGGTGCTTTCATCAATTGTAAAAACTATACCACGACAATGCAAGTTGTTAATAATAGGGTGATATTTTATGTATTTTATACATGATTGTTCTGTAAATCCACAACCTCTCCAATAAAAATAAAGAGAGAGGGAGAAGGAAGAACTTCCAAGAATTCCAAATGGTTTTAAAACCAAAATATGGGTCATGCTACTAGCATTGACTTGCAACTGAAAGAGTCTAAGGAAGTCAGAAAGCATATCAGCTTAGCAGAGAGGTGAAAGAGAGAGCTATGTCTTTCATCTAATGCAGCTTGTTTTAAAACCCAGGACTGACAATCTGCAAGGGCTGAAAACAACAGGACATATAATAATTGGGTATTTCATTGAATGCTAATGACTTAGTATATCAGTAAAAATATTTAATGTGGGCAAAAATACATTCAATCATTACAGGTTTGTTTTTAACAGGATTTTTTTTTTCCCTAGGAACTTAAATTCAATGCTAACACCATTCTCTTTCTATGGAATGCATGTTGTGCCACTCTAATGGTGAAGCACATAAATTTGCTTACATACCTCTATTTTGCTTGCCCAATATTTCTCCCAAAATATTTAGGGTCAAAAAAAGAAAGGTCAAAGAAAAGAATTAGAAAGTGGATTTTCAAAGTGTAGCTTCTCTGGAGGTAAAGAAAAATATCCAAATTATTTTCTTATTGACTTTGCCTTTCCCTAAAACCGTATACTACAAGACCCCTATATGAGATTCTAGAGTAGGATGTTATTAATTGGATTTTCAGTAGCAAGGAAAGGAGCACTTGATTAAGAACTGTCTCTCCTAAGTGTATGATCCCTTTATATTCAAGGTCATGCATGTGAAATGAGACATCAGCAATTCAAAAGCAATTACAGCTGTCCATAATCCTTACCCAAGTTTAGGTGACAGAGGTAAGGAGACAGAAGGGAAAGGTTTGTTACATGGAATAAATCCAGTTCTACTGTTATATTCTTGAATGAAATTGAATCAGAAGTTCCCTGAGGGCAGAAAGAAAATATGAAGAATGGAGAGTCCTCTTTTTATTCTTTACAGAGCAATACACTATTCTCCATCTTAATTTTACCCATTCTGGCTTTAATAAGATTAAGAATTGATCCCTATATCTTACTTTGTCTATAAGAGCATTGAGAAGACCCAGGTGTATGGCAAATAAGCTTTCATACCTGGAGGACAGTTGTAATTTTATATGTATATATGTATTGCTCAGATATTAAAACACGCAGGTAGCTCAAATCAACCCACTACAGCATTCTTGAAGTTACAAAATTATATTTTAACCAAGAAAATTACAGCATGGAAATTTTTTGCATGACATCTTTTTAAAAAATTCTTCTGAACATATGCAGTTAGTTGGAGTCCACTGAATATTGTGTGTTTGTATAGAGAAGCTTTGTGTTTGCTGGCAACATTGTTCCACACTTCTCCATCATCAAATACGCCTTTGTTCTTTCATTTTTGTTTTTTAAACTACTCGTAATGTGGCATGCCCTTGTTCAGGCTTTTAGTGGAAATTACCCAGTATACATGTGCAAAATTCCTACTCACTTGCTTTAAAGTCTAGTCATCTATAAGAAATCCTTCACTGCTATGTATTCAAACACCCAGACACCTAGTTATTGAGCCATTCCTATGTCACAAGTCAAGACATGTGTTGAGTTTCAGAAAAGTTCAGTGATTTATGCTATTACCTGAGAAGAAAAATAACTATGAAGAGCAGAGGGCTTTGCATTTTTCAAGCTGTAGTCATTGTTCTAAATAGTGCGGCCTTTAGAACTGTGAAATAACTTTGTCCTTCATAAAAGGTTTGCATTATGTCCACGTATTACAAAATAATATGCCCTGTGCCTTTGGGTACAGCAAGAATCTCTCTACTGTTTTATAATGCATGTGTGCAGTTTAATCTAGCTTTCAAAATATGATATTTAATAAGACCCTAAGCAAGTATGTATTAATCTATTAAATATTACTATCTTTCCCTCCCTACAATGTTTCTTCTCTGTCTTATATTATCAAGAGAGTAACCTAGTGTGTGTGTGTGTGTGTGTGTGTGTGTGTGTATAAACATGAGATAAATATCAAGCAGACAGATGATAGAAAACCTTGTTGTGTTGTAAATTTGCTACTTACTACTAGGCAACCTTGAGCAAATAATTTAACTTCTCTTTTTCTCATTTTCCTCCTTTATTAAATATGAATAATCATCTATCCTAATAAAATTTGAGAATTCTGTGAGGAAAACTGAGATAATGTTTATGAAAGTTTTTGCGTGATATTAACTCTGAAGCATATCCCAAAACTCTTCTAGTACCAGTACTAAGCAATGACGTGTGGAAATTGAACTATTTCTTACTGTGTACTCAGGCTTCCTTTTGCCTTATTTTTGAAACACTGGAAAGCAATCCTTGTTTATACCCAAGACAAATCTGCATTAAAAGCAATAATATACACTTCCTTGGAATTACCCATGTGTTGGCTTTGTAAGCCCAGGGGAAAACCTCAGCCTCTCTTCCTCAAAGCCCTGGAGTGGAACTATTAGAGTGAGGTTGATGAGCTGGAGGAGGGCCAGAAGCAGACTTCCTTCATTCTTTGCCCATAGTGGGCATTACTTATCTTCCCAAACACAAAAGGAATAATTGAGTTAAGACTAGAAGAGTACTTCACAAGCCTGTTTTTTTAATAGATAAAAGGAAATTGTTATCCATAAAAAAGTAAAAGAGTATATATTCTTTTTTTAAGCAAGTAGTCGAAATTTGACAAATCATATTCAAAACAATGTTGGGGCAAGATGGTTTATTGGTGAGCTGTATGTTTTAGTTACTCCTCCAGGAAAGTAGATAGAAAGCCAGGAACTGCGTGTACTGGACACCACAGAGCAATTTGACTTTGGGCATACTTCATACTACACTCATGAAAATGTGGAACTGCTGAGATCAGCGCAATCTGTAAGTTTTTGCGGCCAGGGGACCTGCGCCCCTCCCTGCCAGGCTCAGTCCCGTGGGAGGAGGGGCCGTCAGCGCTGGGAAGGAGAAGGGAGAACTGCAGCGGCAGCTCTTATCAGAAACTCATTCTACTGATCCAAACTCCAACCATAGATAGACTGAGACCAGACACCAGAGAATCTGAGAGGAGCCAGCCCAGCAGAGAGGAGACAGGCATAGAAAAAAAACAACATGAAAAACTCCAAAATAAAAGCGGAGGATTTTTGGAGTTCTGGTTAACATAGAAAGGGGAAGGGTAGAGCTCAGGCCCTGAGGATCATATGCAAATCCCACAGAAAAACTGATCTCTCTGCCCCCTGGACCTTTCCTTAATGGCCCTAATTGCTTTGTCTCTTAGCATTTCAATAACCCATTAGATCTCTGAGGAGGGCTTTTTATTTTTAAATCTTTTTTTTGTCTGTTTCTGAAACAATTACTCGAAGAAGCCCAATACAGAAAGCCTCAAAGATTTTCAATTTGGACAGGTCAAGACAAGAGCAGAACTAAGAGAGCTCTGAAACAAAAGACAATAATCCAGTGGCTGAGAAAATTCACTAAACACCACAACTTCCCAAGAAAAGGGGGGTGTCCGCTCACAGCCATCATCCTAGTGGACTGGAAACACTCCTGCCCATCACCAGCCCCATAGCCAGAGCTGCCCCAGACAACCCAGTGTGACGGAAGTGCTTCAAATAACATGCACACACCACAAAACTGGGTGTGGACATTAGCCTTCCCTGCACCCTCAGGTGGTTGTCCCAGAGTTGGGAAGGTGGAGCAGAGTGAATTAACAAAGCCCCATTCAGCCATCATTTCAGCAGACTGGGAGCCTCCCCACACAGCCCAGCAGCCCAGAACTGCCCTGGGGGGACAGCACTCACCTTTGACATAGCACAGTCATCCCTAAACAGAGGACCAGGGGGTGCACGGCCTGGAAGAGGGACCCACTTGCAAGTCTCAGGAGCCATATGCCAATACCAAGGACTTGTGGGTCAGTGGCAGAGACAAACTGTGGCAGGACTGAACTGAAGGATTAGACTATTGCAGCAGCTTTAAAACTCCAGGAACACCAGGGAGATTTGATTGTTAGAGCCACCCCCCTTCCCTGACCACCCGGACACATGCCCCATATACAGGGCGGGCAACACCAACTACACACGCAAGCTTGGTACACCAATTGGACCCCACAAGACTCACTCCCCCACTCACCACAAAGGCAAAGCAGGGGAGAACTGGCTTGTGGAGAACAGGTGGCTCGTGGACACCACCTGCTGGTTAGTTAGAGAAAGTGTACTCCACGAAGCTGTAGATCTGATAAATTAGAGATAAGGACTTCAATTGGTCTACAAATCCCTAAAAGAACCCTATCAAGTTAAGCAAATGCCAAGAGGTCAAAACAATGTCATAGAGTGGCAGACCTTGCCATGTATTGTGTCTGTGGTAGGCGGCAGTCCTAGCACAACTACTGCCTTTCCCTGGGACCCACAAATACATCCTGTGTTCAGGGCCAGGTGTGTCAGCCTGGGGTAATAAAACACAATCCCCTAGAAGGTAAGGGGACTGCTATTACAATCCTTCCCAGACTGTCCTCACTCACTGGGGACAGTCTGATTCTAGTGGGCATGTTGCAAGACATCCAGCTCACATCTCCATGGTGTATCTGTCCCTGGTGGCCAGGGAACGGGGTTCCTCCACTAAGGCACACAAACACAAGAGAGGGGTGTTGAGTGTAGAACATATCCCTGTATGGGCCACGGATTGAGACCTGCTGGCTATGGGGAACCAATACTCATTAGTGAAGCTGACTGTGGTGGTTTGGAACTATATGTACCCCATAAAATCATGTTCTTAAAGCTAATCCATTCCAGTGGGTGTAAACCCATTGTGAATAGGATCTACTGATGAGATAACTTCAGTTACGGGGTGACCCACCTCAATCTGAATGGGTCTTAATGCCCTTACTGGAGTCCTTTATAAGAGAATGAAATTGAGACAGAGGGAAATAGAGCCAAGGAAGTAAGAAGCTAAAAGCAATGAAACTGGGAGAAGAAGGGAGGGGCCAGCAGACACCACCATATGCCTTGCCATGTGGCAGAAGGCTCAAGGATTTCCAGCAGCTGGTCTTTGGGAAGAGAGCATCACCTTGATGCTTGATTTGAACATTTTCCCAGACTCTAACCATAAGTGAACACATTACCATTGTTCAAGCTGTATCATTTCGTGGTATATTGCTTTAAGCAACCTAGGAAATGAAAACACTGACCTTGCTCTGTCTCTTCTTTATGTGAGTAAAATGTCTTTGCATCAGAGAATGGGTAAGTTGTGCTTTTGTTGCAACTCTGACCCACAGTGTTCCTACCAGGTGATATATATTGCAAATGGAGCTTTACATGTGGTAACTTATATTAGTTTTATATAAGGGAGGTTCTGAAACTTATCCAAGATGGCCTAGCAGGTAAGTGGTTGGCTGAATTCAACTTATATCTGCCTGATGTACCAGACACTAACTTAACAGAAAAATAAATAGATACAAAATTAATCTAAAATAAATAGCAATCCAGTCATCAGATGACCATTTTTGTCCATCATAATACACATTTCTTTGTAATCTTTGATGAAAGAAGACAAAAAACTATAGAATGTATTTGGGATGACCCAAATTATAATGGTAAATGCTAAGTAGATATCACATGTAAAATAGTGTCCATTGTACACTTTAAGCTCCTTAAACTCAGAAATTTTCAACTCTTCCTCTTTATTAGGAAATATTTCTAATTTCTCTGCCCTATATATAAATTCACAATCCTAGATTTAATTTCAAAAATTAATTACACTGTAAAAGGAGAATGTGAAGTATAAGTTTTAAAAACAAATATTTTAAAATTTGTATTGTGATAATAATTTAAATTACTATTTCAAAACTTTTTAAAGACTTTATTCCCAAAAATATAAGAATAAAAAATCTAGGAAAAAAGGACAAAATAAGGATGGAATGCAATATTTTCCACTCTTATATCTATAGTCTTATTTTTATTACAGGTGTTAAAATTAAAATATCCCTTGCTAATAATGTTAGAAATAAAAATAAATTTTTGGAAATCATTCTACAATTAAGTGACTGAAGACACGTTCCCTTGGTCAATACAGAATATCTGTATGACCAAAGAAATGTTCATGTAAAAATATAAGATTTAACTATGCCCAGTGAAGACATTTGACAAAATATTGCAGCCCTACTGTATGTGAATGTCTGTTACATTATGGACATTTTATACATGTAAATGTTTACTAGTTCATAGAACTAGTAATGATTAATTATCACTAAGGATGAAGCTTTTTTTTTCTTTTGAAGTATAAATATCTAATTTAAGCTAAAGCCCATTTGAATTTATAGTATTTTCTCAGGATAAAACACAGTTTAACCATTAGATACAAATCTAATGTGGCAAAATCAGACAACTTAGAACACTTTTTATGTAGGTTGTTATGACAGTGATAATGCCAAAATATATTGATAGCATTTCTATGTTATGTTAGACTCCTTAGAAGTACAGACTACCTAAAGTTTATTTTAAAGTCCTGTACTAAGAGGAAAAAATGAAAGAAAGCCTTTTGACAAGAAAGAAAAACATAAGGGTGCAAAAACATACTACCGGTGATATGCATACGTATGAGCATGCCCCAGTGGGGGATGGCTATATCTTCTGCTAATAGATTGTACAAGGCTCATTTTAAGAAGGTAGGAAATAATGGGGCATTGAAAAGAACATTTATTCACCAGGCTCTTGTGAATGAAAGTTATGAATGTAAAATTGGGAGACAGTTTCTGGGCTCTCTGCAGGCAGATAAGATATCTGCATATGAATGCTCTTTGTTTCAATGATTCCTATACAGCTTTACACTGATGATGCAATGCTACAAAAGTAACTCTACCCTGGCTTTAAATATATACAAATGTATTCTTCAAGATGCTATGTTAATCCAAAATTGAACATCTTTGTTTTTGTTCTTCTTAGCTCTAAAAAGCTGGTGGGTGATCCCAAATCACAATCACAAACTTCTAGCTGTAATAGGAAGAGTTTATTTGTATTAATGCCGAGTAGTTCAATATGATTTGTTTTCTGAGATATCCAAAAACGCAAAGGAAGTGTTATTGGTTGACTACTAAATATGGATTTTCTGTTCTTTCTATTCCTGCAGACAACTCTTAAAAATAGAATCATTTAAAGAAAAGCAATGGCACAAAGAGCTAAAAATGCTTAGAGGATAGCTACCCGGCATTTATCCTTTACTAAATGGCTTCTCCTGCTGAGATCTCTGGCATTGTTATTTTGAACTGTATTTCCATGTACAACCCATATAAATTTGATGCACCCAAATCATCACTCAAAAATAAAAAATTGAAAACTGCCAGAAGAATAAAAGTTGCAAAAATGATTTCATTTTTTTTTCTTGGTGGAGGTCATATGCACCAAACATGAAGCCAAAACTTTACATCTACACAATGGGGAGAAACATATCATATTAATATTTAATAGCTTAATTTTGCTTTACTAAAAATGGTATTGCATATGTAATTTTGCTTAATGTTATGTTTCATTAGATAATAAGCTGTTTTCTGTTAACAAAACTACAGCACCACAACTGATATAAAATAGTTCTCCTTTACATGATTTATGTGAAAATTGAATTAAATATTTAATCTCATTTACTCGTATTTGAGAAATGCATTTTAAAATATATTTAAAGTTTAAAATGTCTATATTTAATGAGAGATTTTAGATAATTTAATTCAGAGATTTAGGGGTGAATTAAAAAGAAATAACTACTTAGGGTATCCTTTTAAATAAATCAATGTTGATTTCATAGTTTGGATTTAAAATTACAAGCATATAGTCATCACCATCTCAAAATGAACTAACAGTGATTCTTACAGCAATGAAAATGACAAAGACAAAACAAATTAACAACTGAAAATAATAGTAAGGTAGGACTATATGAAAAAATAATATACTTAGGTACAATATTGGCCTCCAAAGACAATTTTTAGCCATAAGAAAAAAAAAAAAAGAAAGAATATAGCTCATAAGTTTCTCTTGATATTAGAGCCAGTCACTCTTCCCAATAAGAGTTTCCACTATTCATCATACAGAAATATTGCAAACAAACCTCAACTAGTGATCCTTAAAAATATGACAATAGCATCTCCCCATTTTTGTTCTTGACCTGATCCAGTGGATAATCTTTAGGTAAGGAGCTCTTTGATCTATTAAGGATTCTGAGAGCTCCACTAGACTCCATGAATAGAAGCAATATCAAAAGGTTTAAGATTGTTTTTCTAAGCCTTTTCAATTGGAGCATTTAAAATAAAACATGTAAAATATATTATGAAAACTTTAGTAAAATTAATGTATATCGTTCTTTTACTGGTAACCATTGTAACTATTAGCATGGCAATTAAAGTCATCTGGAACATATTTCTTTACCCAACCACATTAAAAAACATCTTTGTCTCTGTTATTATCTAATGTGATACGTGGTAAAGTACTGCTGGCATATAATACGTTCTTAAGAGCATATTAAATTTTAATTCAATAGTTGAGTTGCATTTTGAAAGAATTGGCTTACTATGCTCTAATGTGACATTTTTCCAAGGAATAATGAGTAATTTTGGAAAGTGAAATTCACATGGCTTTAAATTCCTGGTTTTAAGTATAATATGTATGTAGACAAGTCATGCTTGACTAAGTGATGCTAGTTTTACCTTAAAAGAGATTGTGTCCTTTTTCATTATGAATACTATTATGTTAAGTATTGTTCTTAATATTTAATTAGAAACCAGAATAGCAATAACAACAACAAATACACAATTGCCTAAAAATAACTGCAACATCCTGGAAATCAATTTTTCTTCAAGCCCTTAATCTGGTTTACTTATAAAGAAGGTGCATTACAGTCTTTGTACTTAAGAAATATCAACCTGACTTATTTCTTGGTTATGATTATTCTAAAGTAAAAACATATAACTGTTTGGAACAAATTTAACCTAATGGATATTACTAGCAATATAAATGATTTTAATAATTAAATGGGCACTTTTTTTTTTAAATTAATTACACTACTACTAATGGAGGCATCTTTTTTTAATATCATCATGCATATCAAAATGATAAATTCAGCTAAATAATTAAGCTTTATAATAATAAGCATTTTTAAAATCAGTAACTTCAATTTAATCAATCACCATTTTTTTCCATTGACTTTTCAAGTCAACATTAATCCTTTGTTTAATAAAATATGAGAGATGTCACTTTTTATTAGTTTCAATAGCATAGTTTATAATATGCTATGAATGAATATTATAATTAAATGCATGTAAAACACACAGTTACATACATATGTACTCATATATATGATAAAATAAGATATTGATTCTAGTTTCCCACATTTTATATCTACTACTAGTAAGGAAGATATTATGGTAAATAAGAAAACAAAATAGATTGGGAATATTAAACAAATGATTATCTTTTCTGTCATGAATAATATCTCCTACCCCTGGAATCTTATAAAAATGTATACATTTCATGAGGGAATGTAGGCATTCTGCCTTATATTACCATTTCAATTATTCCCTTCCCTACTAAAATCTTACTTATTACCAATTGTTATTTATTTTCATATCATCCTTGACATACAGAACCCAATTATTTATGGAAGAAAATATAAATGTAACAGGTTATATCATCACCAGGCTGTGGTTTAAACTGTTTTATGAACCCTTAAGATATATCCATATTAAATGACTTGTGCCTGAACTATAAATTGAACACATTTTACACCCATGATTCTCAATACAGGAGTTCCTCACCCTCATAAATTCTCTGTTCATTGTCTCAAATATTGGTTCTGCCAATTTCCTCTCATTTACCTGTTCATTGTTTCCCCATTATAGGCTCTGCTTTTATGGTGTTCTTTAGAGTGCAGAGCCTTACAAATATGTACAGTATCAGATTCCTTACTGAGCTCTGTTTAATTGCATTTTGCAAGCCGTGGATGAATTTATTGAAACTTTTTGGAGAAAATTTTTGAGGGAGATAGTTCTGAGTAGGATTTTTCCTCATAATATAGAGGATGAATGTCTCAGTCCTGGGACTGTAACTTGGCTTACCTGAGGTAACACCATACTAGAGCTGAAAAAAGAAATTAGATATCCTGGCTCCCTCTTCAATGGTCTCTGACCCTTTTTCTTTTTCCAATTCACATTTAATGAATGAGATGGTTGGCTGATTTAAATAGAATTATGAAATAGTTTCTTTTCCATAGGGTCCATTTTCTGCTCCTCAATCTGCTGTCTGAGATTGTGTAAATCCAAACTGAAGGGATTAACTCAAAGAAAATTTTGTACACCAATTACGTACCAACTATTATTGTTCTAGCTGCTTGGTGTATGTCAGTGAGGAAAAGTCATAAAAATTCTTGCCTTCTTAGAACTTATATTCTTGTCAGGGGAGAAAGAAAATAAATGATCAACATTGGAGGGGTGGGGGTGGGGAAGTAAATCACATAGTATGTTGGCATTAGAGAAGTTCCAGGGAGAAATGGATGAGAACAAGGTAAATGTTGAGCTGGCATAATAATTTCTCAAAAGCATGGCCAGGGTAGGCCACACTAAGAAGTTAAAGGAGGTGTGGTTGTTAATCATTTTGATATCTGTAGGAAAACATTGCAAGCAGAGGAAAAAGACAGTGCCAAGGCCCACAAGACAGGAGAGTTTAAGAGGATGGTTTAAGGTAAAAACCAGGCAGCCAATGGGCTGGAGAGAAGTGGGAAAGAGACTGAGTGGTAGGAGATGAAATCAAGGTGATACTCAGTTATCCTAAGTTCTGCAGGGCAATACAGTAGGCAGTAGTCACATGTAAACATAAAACAATTAAAATTTAGTTGGTGTGACTGAGGAACCAAATTATCAAAGTTACATAAGTTTAATTCATTTAAAAACCAAATGACTTTTGTCATTGTGAGTATAGATATCAAACAGCTATTTTCAGCATTCAATTCAGTTATTGGAAAAATTTGGAAACTCTTAGTTATGTGAATTTAATATTTTAACTGTGCATTGTATAAAGTCTAAATACAGATCAAGTATCCCTGAGTAAAACTTAGCCTCCAAATTGAGAGGAGCATTAAAGTATAAAACATCCACTGGACTTCAAATGCATAGCATAAAAAAAGAATGCAAAAGATCTCATCAATTCTTTTAGTATTTACTCTATGTTGAAATAATGTTTTAGATATATTGGGTTAGATAAAATATGTCATTTAGCATAATTTCATAGGTTTCTTTGTACCTTTATTAATGTGGCTATTAGAAATTATACAATTACCATATGTATCTTGCATTATATTTCTATTGGACAGCACTACAGGCCATTTTAAGGAATCTGGCTTTTGCTCTGAATGAAAAAAGGATCATGGGAGGGGTTTTAGTAAAAGAACAATAAGAGCTATGTTTTAATTCCATTTTTCAAATAATTTTTAATAATTGTCATTTATATACCTCATGTAAATTAATATTTAGATATTCATATTTAATGTATACTAAAACATAAATAAGGCATTATTTGGTTACTTGGAGATGTGCTCTCTCAATCTTTTCAAATATATTACTTGTAGTTTTTACAAGTCATTCAGACATGAAGAAACAGGATAACCAACATAAATGCTGTGTTATCCCATTCTAGCTTATTTTAGATCTGAACAGCAATGGCAAGTTGTAGTCACTATCTCCAGAAACAAACCTCAGAATATTTTCAGAACTCTGTGCTGAATCCCAACTAACATATCAAATAAATGGCCACACATTTTGCCTTGGAAATTCATGAATCAGAGAATTTATTTTTGACACATTTCCTCCACAATCTTAAAAATTCTCTAAACTAGAGACACATTTTAATGAAGAACTAAGGATGAGTCAAAATAGAGTCTAGAAATGGGAAACACATTTTTTTTCTCTTTTAATATTTAGCCAAAGGAAAGGGGAGTTTTTAAGCTTCCAATCATCTCTAAAAATAGAATACTTTGTTTCAAGATTGCAGTGACTTGCAATGATTAAAAAAGAAACTTGTAAAATTTAACCCACATATTCACCTTCAGGAAAGACTCTCTGTATTTGAAACATATTCATCTTTAGAGGATTTTAAATGACAAAGATATTTCTCTAAATGAATGACAACAATTTGTCTTCTTAATGCTATTTAAATTTTTTTTCTAAATTTAAATTTTTATACAAGTCTAGAAAGGAAAGTGGATAGATAGTTAACATAGAGGAAAAGAGACTATTTCTTTTAAATGCATTTCTATTATATGCACAAAATTACCATTAGCATTAATGGGAGTTAAACACATAAATCCATTGTGCATCAATAGAAGAGCGGAAACTGTAATCTATAAAATGAATGAATTAAATCATTATGAGTAATTCTTTAGCACATGACCTCCTCTAAGTTCTATCAAGTATATAGTCTGACTTTTTGAAATGACACTTAAAAAGGTTTTATGCCCTAATTGAACAGCCATTTACTGGGCTTATTTTTCACTTAGAGCTCTTCCAATACCTGTGAAGTAGGGTTTTTAAAATAGTGACTGGATGGTAAAAGTGGTAATTTCTCATCAGGGAATATTTAATAAGTGAAAGCTATTAGCCAACTAAAGGACACAAAATAGATTAATCTTTCAAAGATATGTCCTTTCGGGTTATAAATTGTTCAGCTTCCAGGTAAAAAAGTTCTCTCTGACAGTTGTGTAATGATGGATTTACATTTGATATCATTTCATCCTAACACATGAGAAAAGAATGTTTCTACTTTTTTCACAATAATCAGTAATGATGAATTATGTAAAATAAACTTCAGAGGCAAAAAATTAAAGATATCCAATCTGGGTAAAAATTTACTTTTTATAGTGATATCAGTTTGTTTGAAGATTATGCTATGTAGTCTAACAGTATTATAATATTATATATTATTTTACATATTACATCTTATATAATACTTTTATTATATAGAAGAAAACTCTAACTCTATGCCTTCTGATTGTTGAAACAAAATATACTCAGAAAATGATATGATTGACAGGGTGATGGTTTCTAATTAAACATATCTCTTTGCCTCAAAAAGATGACCATGTAATCCACAAGAAATCATCCACAACATATAATAACAAAAGCAAGTTGGATTCTGTTGCTTTTATTTTCATTTAAACTTCTTATAGTCCAGGCTTATTTCACATTTACCATAAACATTTTATCCATTATTTTTACTTAATTACCTAATCCTTCTCTTTTAAAATAAACATTGCTATTGTTCAAAGATCTTAAAATCCAATGTCCACATATTCTTATATTCATTCTTCACAATGAAATGAACTCAAGGACACCTATAAATTGATCTATGGAAAAACATTTCAATGGATTCTTGAGTCTCCATTATTATTATTTTTTAAAAATAGGGATTATTTTTTGAACATAGGGATCCTGATATTGCCAGGGTAAAATTTGGGGGCACTACTGGCAAATTACTGCTTATGTTTTTCTATTATTTTATCATGGGACACACTGACTCTATAAGAAATTTAGTTTTTCTGAGAATGACATCTCCCCACCAAGTTTTATAAGAATTTGTCCTGGCAACTGCCCCTGAGGCAAACATATTTTCTGACTTTCCCTCCCTCCCTTCCTCCTTGCTTTTTCTTTCTCTCTCCCTTTCCCATTTTGTTATTCTTTCCTTTCTTCCTCCTTTCCTTCCCCCTCCCTTCCTCCCTTCCTTCCTTCCCTCTTTCCTTCTTTCATTCTTTTGTGCTTTCTTTCCTTCTTTTCCTCCCCTCCTCTCCTCTCCTTTTCCTTTTCCTTTCCTCTTCCTTTCTTTCTTTTCTCCCATCCTGCCATATATATTTTATTTTAAAAAAAGTATGTAACTCAATAGATATCTTTTCTATTTTGTAAGCAAATTTTGTCAAAAAGTGTTTTAATATTTGTTTCCTTATCATTTAGTCATTCAGCATGCCATATAGAGAACTTATTCCATGTCAGGGACTGTACTATATATTTAAAACACTTTAAAAATTAACAAAATTTAAACCTTATGAGGTTGATATGTTAAAATTATCTCTACATGGGGACACACAGACACAAATATCTTAAGGAACTTGCTAAAGGTCACACAACTGTTAAGTGGGTCAGGATTTGAACTGTAGGTAACTTGCTCTCCTTGTTATTAACTATTATGCTATGATGCTGTCACAAACTTCAGAGACTATAAAAAATGGAAATATATATATATATTTTCTGAAATTCCATAAATAAGGAAAATTAGCAAACTATAAGTATGACTATAAGTATGATTACATATTCAGTCAGATGCATGCTTATTCAGCACAGGAGTTGGTGGCTATCTTCCTGATTTTAGTTTTAGAGGACAATTAATAGTCCAATTTCTTCTAAAAACCACTTATGAGGTTGTGGCTCAGGAATTTATTCAAAAAAATTTCAATTAAATTATATTTCCTTTTGGAACCATACCTTGGGAATATCAGTCTTGGGCATTGCCATCACTTTCAAGAAGTACCATTCTTACCTTCTTTCTTTTTCCTAACCTTACTTCATTATGATTTGTTTTAAAGCTCAAAATTTAGTGCATAAGGTTATTTTCTATTAACATAGAAATGAATTTCTGTTTGAAGACTGAAACTCTTAAAAAAACTAATCTAAAATTTGTTTTTTCTTAGGTTGAAGTGTTTAAAAGATAACAGAGGAAACTAATTTTACCATTTAATTTTCTTCATATATATTTTCTGGCAACCTAGAATAGCAGAATCTGATCCTTCCATAAGAATAAGCTTATATGAAGTACAGCCAGTGTTACATATTTTGGAAGTTGTGGTAAATGAATAAATGAGAACTTCACACCGATTTTCTCTAGTTTGTTCACATTTCATATTCAACCTTTTAAACATATGCTGGAAAATCAATAATTTTAGCCCACACAATCACCACATTTTGAGATAAAGAGCACTTCTTAAGTGGGGAAAAGAAGAAGAGTTCCAGTAGGCAAAATCAGAGAGGGTGTATAATAAAAAAAAATACAGTAAATTGTCCTCATTTAATGTGTTCTGAGCATTTATGCAAAATAAAATAATTTTTTAAAAAAGTTCTGCTTATCTGTTATAGAAATACAATAATTTTCAACAATTTGAATAGGAAATTGTCATCTGCATTAGAATACTGTTATTAGAAAGTATGAAATTATTAAATTTTTCCAAAAGACATTGGTAAAAACCAAATCCAGGCAAGAAATAGCAACACATAGCCCAGGCTAAAGCAACTGTAATCATCCACCAGTTTGGGACAGTCACATTAGGCTATTCAGACATACCCATTCTTAAATATTAAACGGCACTAACAGTTGGGTCATTGTACTTGAGTCACACATTCAAATACATCTTTACTCCCAGAATTTACAGAGATGTAAATTTAAAAGGCATTATTGATATCCACTTCTTTGGAATAATTTGTTATTTATAAATGTATAAATACAGGGCAAATTACAAATAGTGAAGACAGTTAAAAAATAGAAGTGGATATTCTAATTCAGGATTGATTTTTCCAACTGTTACCTATAAATTATCAAAGGAAATTTTTGATATTTACTAGAGAGCTTAAAACATTTTTTCCAAGCTTAATTTATTCTTTAAAAAAGTATTTTGACTTCTTTCAAAAAAGGTTTAAGTTGATAGCTGATTATTCCCTTTTAAAGTATTGTATTTATCTATAAGTATACTTTTACATTATTCAAAATTATTTGTGTATTTTTGGGAAAAATGATTTTGGGGGCAGAGAACACTTAAATGGAAAAGTTAAATAAATGTAATGTTCTAAAATTTTAGGCAAGCCACAAATGAAGATTTTAACTCCATAAGCACGGTCAAGGGAATAAAGATTAAAGTTAAAATACTAAACTCTAAATCTGCAATATCAAAATCTCTTTTCTCTTCTTCCAGTATTCTTCCCCATGGGGAACATTCAAGTTTTGCCCACAGTAATTCAGAAGCACCGGTCCTGAAATAGAGGGGAACAGCATCAATGGCCATAATTGAGCCATTTACTCAGCATTCCTTTGAGAGAATATTTGATTGGCATGATATAAAAATAGAATACACACTTAGAAATAGTCTTAAAATTGCTCTTGAAATGGGGACTAAGTGGTTCATGAGATTGATGAGACAAAAATTCTATTACTCTAAACCACTGGCTTGAGTCTAGCTTACATGAAAGTGACTAATTCATTGCCATAGAAAAATCTTCAGAAAATGAAGCGAGTACTAAGTTACTGTCTCCTTAGGAAGGAAGATGTCTTTCAACAAATGCTACTTACAAAAAACCAACCAAGCAAATGACACCATAAAAGTCCCACCTTATTGACCTTATTGAATTACATAAGGCATATCTTAAAGGTGTTCTCAACAGAGTTGGATGTATGATGGGAGAGATAGACTGATGGATAGATGGTTTGATAAATATTACCCTAGCTTTGTTTTAGAGAGAGACTCAATGTACAAATACATATTCCCACCATAATTTCTCTATTGTTAAAGCTTCAGGGAAAATATTATATTTAAAGGCTTGTTCAATTTCTGGCTCTGAAAGTGATTCCATAAAGACTGCTTAAAAATACAATCTAGGAAAATAAAGAAAAAATTATATATTTTAATTCATTGACCTGTAGTTTTGTTCCTTTCCTTTTGATAATTTCCTGACACAAGCAACCCCCTAAAAAGAAAAAAAAAGAAAAAAAAAAAAAAAAAAAAAAAGGAAAGAAAAGGAAACAAGAAACAAAAACATAAAGTCTCAGTCTCAGGATAATATTTGGTGGTAAAAATAAAAAAATAATCAAATAAATAATCTCTACCTTACATTGCCTTGCACATAAAGATGGGAAATATATATTTTATTTACTTCTCACTTTATTAAAATCTATAGTAACTGAATTTCTGGAGAATGAACTATGCAAATAAGAATTTCAAAAATAAAAGGCAAAGCAGACTAATTCTGTCCACAGCACAGAAACTGCACAGAAACTGGTTTCCCTAGATGGGAAATAATTATTTGGCAAAAACATCTGAAGGAAACAGTAAACGAAAATGGAGCTCCACTGACAAGTTTTCAGGAGAAACGAAAGAAGGGACTCTTGTGATTGGACATTTATAATGCTACTGTAAAGGGAACAATAGCTACCTAAACTTAAAATAACTTGGTTCACTGTGCTGCCAGATGTCACACTTTTCCCATTTCTCTGGTAAAATCCTTAAGTGTCTCCCTCACATTATATGTTTTTCATAAAAGCAGAAAATTACGAATATATTCTGTAAACTTCCAAGCATAAATGAAACACATCTTATTATTAAAACTATTACTATAAAAACAGACTAGGGAACCAATAATTCACATTATAATCAAAAGCCAACCAACACTTATATATTCCTCTTCTGAAAAGTATGATTTTGGAAAGCATTTTTTGCAGAACATTTACTACTCACACATACATTTAATTAGGTACACCTCAGTTCAAAACTATCACAGGCAATATCAATAGTAATAGCTGCACTTTGAAACAGATATCAACAACATCATGAAACAGATTTTATGAAATATCATAATATCATGAAACAGATATCATGGAACAGACATCAACTGCTGTTTGGAAAATTCAACCAAATAAATACAATCAGTGAATAATTTTTTTAAATGTCAATATATCAGTTATAAAGGGAATAGAGTGTTTGCAATAAACAATTGTCTTAAGCTTATTTATTATACATTAACCTAGATTACATGATTAATACTTTATCTTAAATATCTGAATAATACAGCACAATGAAAGCAAAAAGAAAAAATCTCCCCAAAGCAATGAAAGATCACTAGGAAATGAGAGAAATAAAACATGATAAAAGAAAAGAAAACAAAACAAAACAAGAAAAATGTGTAATGAGGCATGAATGAAAGGCTTAGTCTGCAAAATATCCCTCAAAGTGAAACTAGGTTAAGGAAGTTTGCAGACTATTTGCAAAGGGGATTTACTTGGAAAGCAATGAATAAGTATCAATGAAAAAAAATTCAACAAACTTATCGTTTGCAGCATAACTGAACTGGGGTGAAAACCTGAGATGTAATATTGGACATTAGGTGAGGTTGGTTTTCAGAAGGCACTGCAGGGACTTGGTCACAAAACACTGCAGAAAAATAATCTAGTGCAAAGTAAAGTGTGAATTATAGGTCCATCATCTTGAAGACAAGTAATAAAAAGATAGCTACTGCTACATTAGAAAAAAAATTCAATGGTTTGACATAGAGCTAATAAGTGAGAGTAGGGAACCCAACTGAGCATCTTAAATTTAAATAACATGTTAAGGAAAATGCCATTAATGGAAAACAAATGATGTAGAAATGATGACTCAAAATTTAACAAAAAAGTTGAATTGATCATATTCATTATTTTCTACTTATTATTTTTAGCTGGTAGCAGTACACTGGTTGGTCACCAAACCACATGAATAAAGTAGATAGGAGGAAACCATTAAGAAGAATTTAGAAGTAGTTGTGGCTGCCAAAGTGCAGCATAATTTTTGGATAGAAAAATTAACAACCTTTCTTGTACTAGACTCACTTCTATTATTTTAATCTTTGAGTTTGCTGTTCTCATACCCGAAAAAATTCTCTGGCCAACTCCCTTGTGTTCTAATTTTGGTAGGCTTGCCTGCTTGGATAAAAAGTTAGGTAATCTTACTTTGAACAATCATTGAGTTGAAACAGCATGGAATTACTGCTATAATAATGACATGCACAGAATGTTATGGGAGCATAAAGGAAATTGCACTCCCTTGCCATCAGGTAACACATCACAAAGCAGATAACAATTAACTGGTCCTTTAAGGGAGAACAAGATTTCACCAGGCCAGCAGTAAGTTAGTATAAAGTAGAAGAAAAGAGCAGGCAGCAAGGGAGTGGAGAAGAGTGTTTTTGCTGGGATGGCAATCCAGTCAGAAGAAAATGAAACAGGTGATGTGAAAATGTACAGCACATCATCACATGGTTATCACAATGGTATGTGTGTGTGTATGTGTATGTTAAGAAGTTATTGTGAGACAGAGGTGAGGCTGGAAATATTGGTGTGGACACATTATAAATTAGTAATAATTTCATACAATTGTTCAAACCATCCTATTTTCAAATAATCTCCAAATATAGTAGCATATCATATCACTTTGGGAAATTTTTTTAAATACAGATTCCAGGGTAGCATTTTTATTTAGGGGGTATCCTTTATTTTTGGTCCACCGCAATGTCTCTAGTGGTTGGCAGGATTTAGGAACAACTGCTGAACATACCAGTAATAGAAAGTCAAAGAAACTTTGTCATGGCATTACTCAATAATTCCACTAATCCACTTGTCCCTCAAGAACAGACAATCTCCTTTGTAGCCTAGCCTTCAATAAATGATGATAAAGGCCACCACTCCAGAAATTACTTCCTAGAGCACCTTATCTGAAGTGGTCTGCCAATTTCTCTGTCACTATATTTTATTTTTAAACTTTAGTGCATCATTTTATCCTGTACAGCTATTCAATTATTTGTTTATTGCCTAGCTCTTGTACACACTGTCATATATATATATACATACCCTAAAACAAAATCTCTAAGACAACAAAATATGGCTGATTGTTTTCATTGCTTATTTGCCCTACTCATATAACATTGTATGGCATTGGAGTAGATGCTTAATAAATTGTTATGGTTTAAAGAAAACAATATATGAAGATAAATAATAGTATTTTTATATATACCAAATCTCAACCAAAGTAAGGTTTTGTTTCTGATTCTGTAGCATATAGAATTGAAGTTGATTGCTAAGAAGAGAATTCATTTGGAAGATAGCCAGATTGAATTATACCTGCATTCTCTGACCTAGGTTATCTGTCTGTTAATATAAAAAGGATAAGATCAGTTTTTAATCATTCAACATTGAACATTAGGCAAATTTGGATTTTGAAGGGGCTGAAAAAGAAATAATGTTATTTTCAAATGCTTTGAAATCATTATTTGAGAGACAGAATATTAATTATGAACATAATACAGTTTATAAGTGTATTTATAAATCAAAGAAGTTTAGAGCATAAAGGTGCATGTGAGATTTTCTTGTTCAATCTATTTTACAAATAAGAAATCTAGAGACCAGAAGGAAAAATTATAAACAGAAACAGATAATTAATAGTGGTTAAACATTGACTATAAAGAGTTGATTAATTTTAAAGTTGAAAATGGAATATCAACTCAATATATTTTTAAATGCAACAGTCGAATTTTCAAATGCTGTATACTTACAAAATATAATATAGATTCAATTCAATAGATGTAAATGAAATAAATGTAAAATCCCCAAATTAAATGCAAATTATTCAAACAGAGATTTCACATAAAGTTAATTCAGATTACAACCATCACTGTCCTATTTCATTTCATAATAATTAAAAGTTTCTTATTTTGCAAATTAAATGAAAAATTAGCATTGCCTATTAAAAAAAAAAAAAGAAATTTACAACCCCTATTGTTTGGTGTGATTTTATTTTAAACCTCCTGGTTAGTAGAAATAAGGGCTAACTTTCCAAATCTCCCTTATGTCCTATAAATAATATGAATTTAACTACTATTTTAAAAGCACATCCAACAAGTAAAATACAACAAATAAGGCACATTGCTGAAGAAAAATGTGCAAATTGCCTGTTAAATTCTTTTAAGATGATCTTAATTAAACCAATAGAAATTGTTCTCCATCTTGTTAGGAGAGCAGTTGTCATCTGTTATTGAAGCAGCAGAGAGAAGAGGGAATGGCAAAACTATTCTAATGGGATCTAGTTTGAGCAATTGGCAATCAAATATATATCATTGTCACTATGTCAAAATTCCCCTTAAAATTTCTCGTTTCTCTGAAATTTCCTGAGGTAGAAAGGTGTTCTCAAAGAACAATAACCCCTTCTCTTTATGACCAAAATGAGACAAAAAGGACACAAGATTAAGAAAAATAGTGACTATGATCGCAAATGCTATAAAAATATAGAGCTCTATTTAGCAACTACAAATTATAGTCCAGGATAGAATATCTGAAAGTACTTTATATATGCAAGATACCATTTATCTTTACTAAAACATAAGTCCAAAAGAAAATACTATCAATGAAAAGAATAGATGATCACAGCAAAGGAAAAGTAGATCATTTGATCCTTCATGGGCAAAAATTTAAACCTGAAGAAGGAGAAACCTTATGTCAGAATCATGCGAATTGCTCATTTTTAAAGCATATTGTCTTCCAATATTTCTCTTTAAAGAATATCTCAAAATCTTGATTCTTGTTGGTATGAAACAAAGTACTCTTGGAGAATGAATGACAGCAGCAATATTAGCCCAACTCCATCTGACACTGGAAACAGAATGCATAACAATTGATACAAATTTGCTTCTGGCAGCAAGGTTCGCAAAGGCAATGGCAGGCTCTGAGGATTCCTGGGGAAAAGGAGCACTGCAACCAAAAAACAATCAAACAGATTATGTCTGCTATTCAAAGCAATCGGTTTTCCTTCAGTATCTTATCATTTCTCTACACAGCATGAGACGTAGAAAAGTAACAATAACTTGAAGAATGAAGTGTGGAAACCTACTGAGGCGGGGACGTGAAACACTAAATATATTTGTGGCTGAATTAATTCCAACACCCAGGAGGAAGCTGTTAATGCGTTAGAGTGAGCTGTCAAGTGAAACAGGATTTTTTTTTTCCCATGCATTTTCTAATGAGTTTTAATACACCCCCAGTATTTATTTTAAGGCATTCTGCTTGTCAAGGTGGAACTCCTATTCTCATTTCCAGATAATTGACTAGTTAAAAAAAAAATCTTAACTTCAATTCAAAATATTAATAATAGTCCACTCAAATCCAATTCCCTTTGATCCCAAAGGCATCTGATTAATTTCTTTTTAAAACCAAGTAAAATAAGAGAGCACACTGAAAGTTTGTACCATTATTAGTTCTCTTTTCTTTCATTCTAACTCTTGATTCAACTCTATGATATAAATACTTGAATGTTCCAAAATAAACAAGTTTGATAGGGAGACTTACGTCATCTCATATGGGCCTGTGACTATGACATTTAGTACATGACATTAGCTCTGTATCTCTAAAATCTGTTCTGTTTGGTGATTATCACACTAAACCATTTCCTTATTTCCTTGCTTTGGATCATTGCAGAGTATATTCAGAAAGCACATATCCCCAAATTGAGTGAATTGTATTTAAATCATGGCATTTTTTTTTAAGAACCATTTAAATTATTGGTCAAAAATATTTGATTTAATTAAATTTCCATCAAAACTTACTGAAGTTTGATTGGAATATAATATTCATTCTTCTTTGTTCAGAGATAGATTAATTTTATTTAGTCTGTACATAACAAACATTTTTAAGTTTGTTCTATTGACAATGCAGTTACATTAGAAATTTGAAAGTATTTAACAGTACAATATTAAAGTTAATGTAGTTAATGTTTGTAACTACATATGGAATTTAAATCAGGTCAACAAGAATCTTAATACTGTCACTTATTCAACTTCCTCTTGTGTAGTCTTTTATTGGACAGAAAAAGAAGTTCAATTTTTAGAGTATTCAATTCCTAAAGGATGCCTCAATTTAAATAAAAATAGTCCATGGAAAGTTAACCAAATTACAGCAAATTAATAAATAATATATGTCTGATATGGTTCATCATGTTGAGATTTAATTTTAAAACCATTCTAAATGAACATGAGTAGAATTATTATAGAAGAAAATTTTCTGAATTTTTATGCCATAGTAACCCTCTTCGTTTGTCATGTTGAAACTAAATTTCTGTGTACTCAAAAACTGAAAGGAAAATAAGAGGTTGCCATATTTATATATTTTTAAACTTAAGAAAATATTGCATTAATACATTTTTTCTGATACCTTACATTAATTAATAAATTAATTATCCCCTTATATCATTTAATAAGAGTTTTTAAAACAAGAATTATAAATTAAAATAATTAAAAATAGAGATTTAAAGTTAATATTTCGTTTTGATTGATCCTGCCTTTTAAGTCTTTTTGGTTTGTTCTAAATGAAATATTTCCTGTTGATTTAACATTAGCTAGGATGAAAAAAAATGCATGCCAGATCATTTTCTTAAAACACTTATGTTTAATTGCTAGTGATACTGATAATGGCAAAAATGGGTAATGGAAAGTTTTAGTCAAAATGTTTTTCATTAATACATGTTTTTTTGGTTTTGATTTGTTTAGGTTTAAAATGCTCTACCAAAAACATATTTGTGAGTGAGCATTTACCCCCAAATTTCAAAGATAGACTGCTAAAGCAGAGTGTTAATTGTTTAATGTTTATTTTACTTTGAAAAAATTAGAAATTAGTTTTCATAGCAACTAACTAAAAGTTAGTATCAAGTTGTGGGTTGGTCTGGAGGGGTGGGAGCGATCTAGATATGTGGTGTCTACATGCATGTGTGTGTAGGAGTAAGATCTTAGGAATGAACTTGAATTTTCTACTCTCCAATGTCTGATACTCCTTGATAGCTTATTTTTTCTTACAGTGCATTCTCAGAAAAAAATGTTCTAGCAAAAGCATTTTAATACTGTCATTTTTACCATGTGATTTCAAAGGGAAATCTGCAGCAAAGCAAACAAACCCACTCCAATCCAAATAAAAGTAAATTGTATTGTACCTAGTATTATGTTTGTGCCTTTATTTCTTATGCACAGCATCATCAATGTGCCTGAGATGTAGAAGGAGGCAGTATTTACATTTGGAATTAATAAAGAAGCAAATGAAGCCCTCCTTAGTGACATAATTAAAAGTCTACTATATGTTAGGGTAGATTGTCCATGACTGTCAACTGTAACTTACTCACAAGCTATAAGCTATCTCTATATAGATCCATTCTTGAGTAGGCCTAAAGCAAATAAGCCAGGTAGGTCCCAAAGGTTGTGAGAGGTGGATTTTGCTTTGTCTCTAATTACAAAGTAATCATTTTGGACTAAATGTTTTATAAACCATACCCTCTCTATATTTAAATAACCAAATATTGACATCTCTAGTATTTTCTGAAAGTATTTATCAATATGAGGCTCTGGTGTAATAGACATTTATCTTAGGTACATGCAAACCATTTGTACAGATCCCTGACATGTATTGTACTGTTGAGTATAACTCTTCATGAGCGGTCTTCCTTGGTGGCCCATGTCTAGCTGTGAGAACACTTACTTCTTATTGGCAGTAGAATTGTTTTCCATCAAAAGAAACATCATAATAGTAAATATTATGTTGGAGAGATAGTTTCCTATAGATACCACATCTCTTAGGTTGCTATGAAAGTCAGTGGGAAAGTGTGATTTAATTTAGAAATATTCATTTAAAATATCATCTCAAGAACAAGTATCTGTCATTTCTGGTAGTGAGTCTTTGTTATCATTATTACAGATGCCTAATTCTTGTTCAGAAAATGTTCATAGTTCAGTAATGGGTTTGATGCTTTTCTTGTTAGATGGTTCTCATGTGTTGCTATTTTGAATTGGATTATTTTTCTATTATATTTTAACTGGTTATTGTTGATATAAAGTAATGCTATTGGTTTGAGTACGTTGATCTTGAATCTATCCACCTTGAAGAATTTTCTTATTAACTCTACTTGTCATCAGGAAAAGAACCTAAGTTTGATTTATTTTGTCTACTCCTTAGGGTTTATTATCATACTTTAATTAATGAATGAAAGGTTCCAAAGGAAAAAAGTCATCATTCTTGATACTATAGATTCATTTATCTCCACTTCCTTTTCTAAGGAGATATCCATAAAACTTTGCAGAAAACATAGTTGTTTTTCTTTTTAAATTTATATGTTTGATCATTTGCTTTATATATTCATGACATGAAATACTACTTAATGATATTTGAGGAAGATTATGGGAATAAAAACTATTTTAATTCTATACATGATCATATTGAAATACGAGCATTACTTTTAAAATCATCTAAACAAAAAATCTTAGTAAATATGGACATATCATAAAGATGTCAGCATTGGTTGAGGATATGCACACATAAGTAGATTCATTTGTATGTATGCATGGATGAACATATCTCTATATATGTATACATACAATAACAGATATTCATATTAATGACACCCCACCATTTTTTTTTCTTTACTTCTTCTTTGTCCAGGAAGAATCTCTTTTTATGTAACTATTCTAGTTTTTTTGTCTGATAAATCTCTAATAAATTTATAGTTTGGTTATCTCACCAAACTAACTTTCGTACTTCACAAACTTTACCAACTTTACAGCTGAGTAATGACTCTTTCTAGAGTTTATATACCTGTGCATATATACTCACACACACACATACAGCACAGAAAGACAGAGGAATGGGGAGAGAGAGAGAGAGTAACTATATGACAATTTCATTCAGAGTTTATTTAAGAGTTGATTGCTGCATGAATTTAAGACTAATCAATTTATTTAAATTTTAGGTGTTAAAGATTTGTGAATAAAGTCGAATACCTTTTGGGGAAAAATCACCCAGTAAAATTATTAACAAAAAATAAAAAAATTCTGGAGAAAATTCAAATGTTTTGAAAAGTGAAATACATGTCAAGGCTTCTTCAGTAAAAAGATCCATGTTCAAGAGTCCTGCTGATGATCAGTCTTCTAGAAAGAAGACGTAGATCATTCAACAGAAGAGGCGATTCAGTCATTTTGCATTAGAAGGCATAAGTGGCAAGAATTCATTGTATTAAAACTGCATTGTTCTATTGTTATCTTTGGATCAAATTATGGCACATTTTCTGAGCCATGCTTATTTTTAAACAAGCAGCTAAATCCTGAGCAACATTGAACATTTAAGTATGAACAGTTATGAACATTGTAAGGTGTGCTAATGATGACAAAAGCAATATCCAGATGATAAATTCTCTTAAATCTTGAAAACATGATGCCATATTTCAGTAGTAACAAAAATTAAATATTTAAATTCTAGTATATCCCAATATAGTCATTTAATTAATAATTGTATGATTTTCCTATTGCATGCCCTGAATTAGATATCAACCTCACAGAGGTTGAAGATGGCAGAAAACATGTATTTGTTTTTTTTGTTTTTTGTTTTTTTTGTTTTTTTTTTCATTTTTATTGAGATTGTTCAGATACCATACAATTATCCAAAGATCCAAAGTGTACAATCACTTGCCCCTGGGTACCCTCATACAGCTGTGCATCCATCACACAATTTTTGTTCAATTTTTAGAAACTTTTCATTACTCCAGACAAGAAATAAAGTGAAAGATGAAAAGAGAAAAAGAGAAAAGGAAACTCTAAACCTCCCCTATCCCTAACCAACCCCCCTCAATTGTTGACTCCTAGTATTGATATAGTACGTTTGTTACTGTTTATGAAAAAATGTTGAAATACTACTAACTGTAGTATATAGTTTGTAATAGGTATATAGTTCTTCCCTATATGCCCCTCTATTATTAACTTCTAATTGTATTGTCATACATTTGTTCTGGTTCATGAAGTGATTTCTAGTATTTGTACAGTTGATCATGGACATTGCCCACCATAGGATTCGGTTTTATACATTTCCATCTTTTGACCTCCAACTTTCCTTCTGGTGACATATATGACTCTGAGCTTCCCCTTTCCACCTCATTCACACACCATTCGGCACTGTTAGTTATTCTCACATCTTGCTACCAACACCCCTGTTCGTTTCCAAACATTTAAGTTCATCCTAATTGAACATTCTGCTCATACTAAGCAAGAGCATCTACATTTCTTCCACAAGGCAGGAGGGAGAGTCAAAGAAGGTAGAGAGGCAAAAGAAAGAGGAAACAAAAAAAACGACAGCTAGGAAGCAGCAAAAGGAAAAATAACCTTAAATCAAAGTAGAATAAACAATCAGACAATACCACCAATGTCAAGTGTCTCACATGCCTCCCCTATCCCCCCCTCTTATCTGCATTCACCTTGGTATATCACCTTTGTTACATTAAAGGAAGCATAATACAATGATTCTATTAGTTACAGTCTCCAGTTTATGCTGATTGCATCCCTACCCCAATGCCTCCCCATTTTTAACACCTTGCAAGGTTGACATTTGCTTGCTCCCCCTCGTAAAAGAACATATTTGTACATTTTATCACAATTGTTGAATACTCTAGATTTCACCAAGTTACACAGTCCCAGTCGTTATCTTTCCTCTTTTCTTGTGGTGTCTCACATGCTCCCCATCTTCCTCTCTCAACCATATTCATAGTTACCTTTGTTCAGTGTACTTACATTGTTGTGCTACCATCTCCCAAAATTGTGTTCCAAACCACACACTCCTGTCTTCTATCACCCTGTAGTGCTCCCTTTAGCATTTCCTGTAGGGCAGGTGTCTTGTTCACAAAGTCTCTCATTGTCTGTTTGTCAGAAAATATTTTGAGCTCTCCCTCATATTTGAAGGACAGCTTTGCTGGATACAGGATTCTTGGTTGGTGGTTTTTCTCTTTCAGTATCTTAAATATATCACACCACTTCCTTCTTGCCTCCATGGTTTCTGCTGAGAGAGCCGCACATAGTCTTATTAAGCTTCCTTTGTATGTAATGGATTGCTTTTCTCTTGCTGCTTTCAGGATTCTCTCTTTGTCTTTGACATTTGATAATCTGATTATTAAGTGTCTTGGCGTAGGCCTATTCATATCTCTTCTGTTTGGAGTACGCTGGGCTTCTTGGATCTGTAATTTTATGTCTTTCATAAGAGATGGGAAGTTTTCATTAATTATTTCCTCTATTGTTGCTTCTGCCCCCTTTCCCTTCTCTTCTCCTTCTGGGACACCAATGATACGTACATTATTGTACTTTGTTTCATCCTTGAGTTCCCGGAGACGTTGCTCATATTTTTTCATTCTTTTCTCCATCTGCTCCTTTACGTGTAGGCTTTCAGGTGTTTTGTTCTCCAGTTCCTGAGTGTTTTCTTCTGCCTCTTGAGATCTGCTGTTGTATGTTTCCATTGTGTCTTTCATCTCTTGTGTTGTGCCTTTCATTTCCATAGATTCTACTAGTAGGTTTTTTGAACTTTTGATTTCTGCCGTATACATGTCCAGTGCTTCCTTTACAGCCTCTATCTCTTTTGCAATATCTTCTCTAAACTTTTTGAATTGATTTAGCATTAGTTGTTTAAATTCCTGTATCTCAGTTGAAGTGTACGTTTGTTCCTTTGACTGGGCCATAACTTTGTTTTTTTTAGTGTAGGTTGTAATTTTCTGTTGTCTAGGCATGGTTTCCTTGTTTATCCGAATCAGGTTTTCCCAGACCAGAACAGGCTCAGGTCCCAGAGGGAAGAAATATTCAGTATCTGGTTTCCCTGCGGGTGTGTCTTAGAAAATTGCTCCACCCTTTGATGCCTCGGGTCACTGTGCTTTTCTGCCCAGCAGGTGATGCCTGTTAGCCTATAATTCTTGACTGGTGTGAGGAGGTGTATGTATTTGTTTTTAATGAAGAGACTTTAATGCCACATGTGCAAAAAAAATAAGAAGCATTTCAGAAAATGGTAATTTCAAATTACTGAGTATCCTTAAATGACTTTTACTGCTGTTTAGATATTTTTTCACTGCAAAATATGTTGCTTGGATTTTACCAAGTATTTCCTCAGATTTGATGGATGAGCATGTTTGTGCATAATAAGTGTACTCATATAAATTGTTGACAGGACTTGAATTTCATCTGTTTAAGAAATCTGTCAATATATTCTGTTCACGTATAGCATTTGCCAACAATGAATTCAAGTGCTTATCTATACCAGAGGTTCTGAACCCTGGTGGCACATTAGAATTACATAGGAGCTTTTAAAAAATTGATGCCTGCAAATTACCCCAGACCAATTTATTATGAAATTTTGCCTGTAGAGCCTAGCCATGCAGAGTTTAAAAATCTTCACAGGTGGATTAGATTATATGGAGCAGCCAGTATTGAAAAGCACAAATGTATACATTTTATTTACTTCCTCATCTCATTATCCACATGAAGCTGACTCTAAAGAATTCAAAACCATAAAGTGCTATTCTAGCATCAAGAACATATTGGATGAATAAATACACGCAGTTTAAAAAATCATGTAATTAGAGGCATATTTGATTACCTACTGAATGGATGACTTCTCAAAGCTGTGAAAATATTTTAATTTTAGTAACCCTTAAATATTATAGCTATCAATGTTTTGGAAAAAAAGAAGCATTGAGGTCTAAATGTAATATCTTGCAAAGCATTGCCAATGAAGACATTTTTGTTGTGTTGTTATTTGAGTTACAGAAGGTTAAATGTAATTATAATAGCCAGTTATTAACAGTCTTTCATATGCCAGGTTCTATACTAGGGTATATATTGCATATATTATCTCCTCTAATCCTCACAATGGTCCTGTGGAGATATTAAGTATAAAATTAAAGTAATTTTTTTAGTGCCAAACAACATTCAGTAAATGGCAGGACTTGAATTTATGACTAAGTCTGTCCGAATCCAAAGCTAATAGTAAAGGCAACACCCTTGTCTTTTTATATCAATGAAATGCTGTGAATATCAATATTTCAACAACTTATATTTAAACATTAATAAAAATTCTCATAGTGAATATTATCCTTAAAGTTTTAGAATTGGAAAGAATAGTTACAATCAAGTCCAAACCACTTTCCTCATTCTAAATAAGAAACTAAGACTCTGAACTGTTTATGTAATTTGCCCAAAAACACATATCCTGCACAAAATAGAGTTGAGATCATATGCCATTTCTTCTCCCTGTTCATCCTGTGATTTTTCTACTTTCCACTCCCTTTTGTAATGAATTAGTACTGCATTTTTTAACAGATGACAGTGTATGAAAAATGACCTTGCAGACGTGAAAGCATCAGAGGATATTAAGGAGAGAAAGTGCTAGACATAAATTCAGGAACTACCACTTAAGGAATAATTAATCTGTATAATACTTTTCACCTGACCAGTTCGGCAATTTCATGGGTAAAAATGTTGATGTTCACCATATCGATATAGTTACATCTTATATTCACAGAGAATTGAACAGCACCCAACTGATCTTTTGATACAAAACCTGACCACGATAACTTGATTTCAAACTAGTTTACATTGAAAACTAAGCACAGTGGTGCTTGTCAAACCTTACAGGGTATAGGAATTACATGAGGATCTGGTTAACATGTAGGATCTAATTCAGTAGCTCTGGGGTGGGGCTTGATATTATGTGTTTTAACAAGTTTCCAGGTGATGCCAATGCTCTCAAAATGTGGTCAATGGATCTCACTTTGAGTAGCAAATTACAGATTCATATCAGTCTATTCTACAGTATCATTAACTGGAGCTCCTATGAAAATTATTTCTAAAGTCAGAAAAACAAAACAGTTAATGGAAGGCAAACAAATGTCTACAATGAAAGAAGTTATGCTACTGTGCTACAATGGTCACCCAGTGATAAGGAGCAGATAATTCAGGAAATATATCACATTCTAAAAATTGTCATAAAAGCTCAATAATGGACATACTGCCACAATATGCACATAAAATTTGTAAGATAATCCCCCTTGAATTTAAAATGTAAGCACTTAGTACATGTGAGCTTTTAATAATCCCTACTTGATGATGACAACCACTTTCTAATAATGTAGATGATGCTGGGGGAAAAGTAAGGCATGCATGCAATTTCATTTTATTAACTTGATGATATATCTGAAAACAGCTTTTCATGACTCGGAAAAGAAAGTTTCCAAGAATTGCATTATAATAACAAGCATGCCACATGAATAAAGTTTGGTGTCCTTGATTTCTACACTGTGAGTAAACCCTAAAATATGTTATTATACTGGTTTTTAAAGAATTCTATGAACAGTCAATTGAACTCTCAGTTTTGAGACCACACAGTCCTTTCTCATTTATCCAAAATTTGGTTAATGCTGCTTGCCTTTTAGTCCATTATTATAAGTAAGAATGCACTGAATGAAAATGAACAGAATGATAGTCCTGTGGGGTCAGAGCAGAAATATAGCAACAGAACACATCAAGTGCAGTAGTTTAAAACACTTTCAGTGCATTAAGGACAAAATGAAAACCCTCTCAGCACTTGATATTAAGTACATTAAACATTCTATTTATGAAGCCCCATCCACTGCTTGCTGCAGTCTTCACTGTCATTTTTCACAGCAGTAAACCTCTCAAATATTTAATATTACTTTCTCAAGATTCATATAGACTTGGGGCTATTTACTTAGGTACATCAAGCATCACAAAGAGAAGCAATTGTTTTTTGTTTTAAAGTAGTGTTTCAGAATGAGTATCATTTATCAATAGTACTTACACATCCTTCCCAAGGCAAAGTTTTTCTATACATTTGGTGGCCAAATGGCTACAAGAGCTTGTCTGGGTGGAAGGTTTCTAGCCATGACTTAAAAACAAATACCGCATTTCTCCTTTCCAACTAGTACCACCTTAGTTTCAAACTTCTCAGTCAGGCAATTTAAATAACCTGATAACTGGTTACAGTGAATTCAGGCTTTTTCCCCTTTAATCTGTGCCACATAATTCATAAGATTAACATTTCTAATAGGTAATCCTTTGATTCACCTACTCAAAGCCTTTCATTGTCCCCTATGGCCTATGGAATTAAGTAAAAAATGTCCAAGCCTTGAAAAGTCATATCCTACGTTCTCCAATCATATCTCCAGACTGTTTCTCAGTTTATTAAAGTCACGTTATACTGCATGCCTTATATTCTTCCTCCTTTCTCTTCCTCCTGCTGTTTCTTATACCTTTACTAAGTTTTCTCTATCTCTTCCAATTTAAATAATTCCTTTCTATCATATCTATTTAAAATATCATGTCCTCTGAGAAATATTTCCTGATTCTCCAATTTGGCAACTTTTTTTTAATTGTTTTCATCCTTATAACACAATTCTCAATTGAACTTTTTTGAAACTTTTATGAAATCAGCCTTACATATAATAGTCTCACAGGAAATACCAATGGTATCAAATTTAAGTATACACTCCCTACAGTGTATGATTACTGTGATAACTAGATAAAGCTTTTCAAAATTACTAAGCTATTTTAACAGAAGAAATATCACAGACGGTTCATTGCAATCATGAGGATTACAGGAATCTGTTCTGTTAAAATAAGAAATTCAATTAACTAAAAACATTTCCATCTGAAAAGAGAACTTGGAATTTGATTGGATGTCCCAATTAAACATGCTGGTGGCAGCCACTCCAGATGGTAAAGACATATTTATACAAAGTTTTACATAGTCAGAGAACTTCAGTGTAAGTAGGGACATTTAAGTTCATCTAGTTTAAACCAATATTTGAATTATTTCTTTTACATAGAATGATCTGAGCCCAAACTCTACTTATTCCCCTCCAGAAATTGGGGATTCACTGCTTCTAGAATGGCCCTTTCATTTGAAGAACAAGTCTAATTTTTAGAATATTTTTCTTTATATAATACTTTGCCTCATTTGTCTGAACTCATCCTGTGGAATAAAACACATCCCATAATACAGTCCTCTAGTGTTTGAGAACTTAAGATTTGGTCACTATTACTATAAGCTTTTATCTTAACATTCCCATTTTCTTTCAGTTCATTTGTCAGGTTTTGTCTCCTTTAACTTCTTAGTCACTTTTCTCATATATGCTTCAGTTTGTCGACAAAATTTTTATACATAATACTCAGACTGCAGGGATGAACTAAAGAGAAAAAGTAGAATAGCATTATCACCTTTTAATGACAGGATATTATACTTCTACTCATCTAGGCAAAGTCCCCATTAAAAGTTTTGACAGTCTTGTAATGTAGTTTAACTAATTTCAGCTTATAGTGATTCCAGAATTTTGGTTCAGCTCTAAAAATTTAAGCTTTAATTACATATATGAAATCATTTTTTTCTTACTAGCAAAAGCTCCTCCTGTCAACAGTAATTTTGATCCATATTTGGTATCCTACTTGGAAATCCTTTATAGTAGTCTATATCTTCCAGTATCTTAAAAACATGATTTTGTTTCTGGGGTAGAGTAATAGTCCTTTCACGTTAACCAAAGTTTTTGCATTCTGAGCCAAATAAGCTATTCTGAGTTGTGCCAAGGAAACTACTGTAGCTATTCAATGAAATTAGAACTAACAAGAAAATGTGTCGCCACTTATAATGCAGCACTAATTCATTTTTCGTGTCTAAAAAATGTAATTATAGGTTTTTTGTAATATAAAAGTTATTGCTCTATGTACGTAACATAAACATTTTGCAAATCTAAACTAATTGAAATACATATTTTAAAAGAAGAATGGTTTTAAAATTATAGGTTATATAAATTAGGAATTCAAGGAAATAATTGGAAAATCCATTTCTGTTTACATCAATGGCAAACTGCTATATGAAAATAAATTCTCTGCTCCTCAGGAATTGTGAGTTGATTTCCTTATTGGAAGAAAATCCTTATAGGATTAGGATATGTTATAAAGTTAGTCCAACTGTTAGATGGGACAACTGGTTACCTAAAATTTTGAAAGAGAAAGTGGACTCATGTAGGCTTAAATCAAAAGACCTCCCAAATGGAATTTGAGAAATATTTGACTTCATTTAATCAAGCACACATTTATAGAGTGCCTGTACAAAGCCTTTCTAGGTCATATGGAAGAGGGTAACAGTTTAAGTCTATGGTAATGCTAGGTGAATGGATAGAGAAGAAGGGTTAGATACTTCCCACAGCCCCATCCATGTTGACAGAGACTTTCCTCAATCCATACATAGCTTCAAAATTGTTCAGTCAGGCAAAATATCTTCAGTCAAAGCTGAAACCCAAATACATTTCAGTAATTATGTCTTTAGCCACAGATGAGGCTATTGAAAAAAAATTATATATGATTTGGAATGAAGGAAAATATTGTAAAAAGGCCCATTCATGGCTTATCTCTTCTAGATCTTATATTCAAATGGTATGTCCTAGGGAATTACAGTAAAATTCCAGCTTTGGTTCATATATTCTGATTACATTGGAGTCGATACTATATTGACTTTATCTCTCCAAAATCCTCAGTTTCAAATACTTGTTTTCCTTGTATTTTAAAATGATGACATCAAATTAAAACAAATATTTGAGGGCACTTTAGGAAGAAAAAATGGACAAAATGATTGAAGTTAGCCTCAAGGAGAGATGGATGGAAATGTGTAGAAACTTGGAGGCTATGTCCATCCATTTTGCTTTCAGGGTAAGCTGGGAGTTATTCCTGCTCACTTGACATGCATATTGACATTAAAAAAAATTACTAGTAGAGTTTCCACCATCTCTTCCATTAGCAATCCTCCTAAGATGCTGCCAAATCACTGGCATCTCAGCACCCAAAATATGCAATCTAGGATATTCTTCACAGTTAGCTATAATACGGCAATGGTTTGAACCTTGATTAAAAGAGATTTCTGAAATATTTCTAATGTTAATTTAAACTGACAGTTCGTCCCTATTCCAACTAAGGCACATATATACAAGTATCCAAAGATTTCCACTATTAAGATAATCTCAAGGCATTCATGAGGGGAAAATGAAGCATTCTGCAATTAAATGATGAAGATTTATGTTCTAATAGATATTCTTGAATAATTTCCATAAAGCTTATTGAAAGAATGCTCCCAGCTATGATAAATTCTTTTGGGGTTGGTGATATCAGACAGGACACAATTTTTTCAAACTATATTTAGAGTCACTTAATCACCTTAAATTTACACCTAGAAGGACTTGTACAAAGTTACTGAATGTCAGGGCAACTCAAGTGACAGATGAGGAAGTCATCAAGACATTCTGAATCCCAGAAGTCTGGCTGGTCTCCATGTATGCTCTGGAAAGGCCTGGAGCTTTTTTTGTTCATTCCTTTAAGAATAGCATGAAGCAGGCTGGCAAGCTTTTCGGCAGCAGTTGAGTGAATTCTGACAGTCGTTGTATACTCCCTCATGCCAAGTCTAAACTGACATGAGAAAGGAGCTTATTTCTGTCCCCTTGGTAGTGTGTACTTGGAATATATAACTTGAAGGATTCAAAGCTTTTTGTCCTTTCTCTTCAGGTACCATTGTGCATCACAGTCATAATTTTTCAAAGGATTTGAGGGAATTGTGAGAAAGGGCAATTTAACATTGGCTCCAGAATTTTTATTTCTCCTTAGTAAATTTTCAGGAACATTGAATCATGTGTAGTTTGTTTTATGGTAGAATTGCCTGAATAAATGAGATTAACTGTATTCCAGCAATGGGTCTTCTACCTAGAGTCCTTTCAAAAATATTTGGTAAGTCGTTTAATTTCTATATCCCCCACTTTTCTATTTCCTCAGTTGTAAAATGCTTATAATAAATTCTTTTATTTCTAATGAGATTGTTTTAAGAATCTAATGAGATCAAACTAAAACATGTTATAGTTTTCTATAAACTGTAGTGCTCTCTGCAAATGATAGCTGGCTCATTATAATAAGCCATGGGGAAATCCACAAATTATTTGCATTCTAGTTTAGCCCATGTCATATTTTGAAGTTTCAGACATATTCCAGCATTTTGGTTCTCTTGAAATATCTTGTTTTATTTAATTATATTTTCTACTTACTCTAGGTCAGAACATCCAAGCTAGTGTCCTACACATGGGCTGCAGGTGACCTTCAAAATATTGATTCCCTTAGTCCCTGGTGCTAAGGCAGATGGAACTTCCCAGGTGGTCAGCTCCTGCCTTGAGAAACCTCTGGATTTCTAAGAGAGTCATCAGAACTCAGAGCCCATTGTGTTCAGAGTTAGTGAACATGATAAGCAAAGCCCTGTAATCCATGGTCCTCCACACCACACCGGGTATAGACAGGGAGATGCTCAGTTTCCTTGACATTTGTCTCAGCAGCCTCCTAAAGGGTTACACTGATTCCCAGTAAAAATGATGGAGTGGCTAAAGAATTTCATTTTCCTGGTTGTTAAGAAGGAAGGAGTCCAACCCCAGATGTGGTTAGTGAGGAAATGGAAAGGTCAGCAGTTCCTGTTGAATAAAGCAGCTCTGAATCGCAGTCTTCAAACATTATCAGGAGGCTTTTCGCCATTTGGTACCAATATGTAGTTTTGTGTTACCCAGAATAACTACAGAATGCCAGTTCTAACATGGCATTCAAATTCTGGAAATCAGAGATTCAGTATTGTTTTAAATTATTTGATAATAAGTTTTTATTCTACTTGAAACTTGAAATTTGTAAAAAAAAAATTCATTTGCAATTTTAAATGATTGAATATATTATCTTCCCAAATGCTTTTTATTTTTATCACAATATTTAACATAAAGACTTGTAAACAGATTTTTCACCAAATTCATAGAGAGCCCAAAGATCCTCCAATATTAACCATATCAATAAAAACAATATTTTCCATGTGGGCTCTCTTGTGAGAAAAGCTTCATCAGCATTGCTTTAAGATTATTCAAGACTTTTACTATATACAAAATTTGGTTGTGCAAGAATATTTTTAAGGAGTCATTGAAAAAGAAATTTATCTTCCAAGCCATAAAATGTATATTTTGTCCAGCACTGTAAATTGGAAGAAACTATTTTCCCAAATAAGGCTCTTTTAGTGACATTCTCCCTTGACCTATCATTAAAAAAAAAAAAAAAAAAAGTTTGTTTTGAAAAATAAATAAGGAGTAGTTGTTTAGAATTCAGGTACTGTGCTAGGATAGAAAATTATAAAAAGGAATAAAATAATTGATTGGGCATATTATGTCCTGGAAACTATGCAAAGGGTTTACCTCAATTATTTCATTTAATCTTCTTAAGGGTGTTGAAATTAATATACTCTTTTCATACAGGAAAACCGAAGCTAAAAAAACAGGTAAAAATTATACACTAATTCTTGACAGAACCAGATTCGAATCCTAGGACCTCTGATTCTTATACCATTTGATCTTAAACTCTCTTCCACTGAAGACAGCTTATACTATTAATATCAGAAGTATATTATAATACATGGGCATTTTTACACATGTTAGAAAGTTATGATATACTTCTTTCTTCACACCAAAGAAAACTTTTTTTTTATTTGAAGATATGTAATAGTTTAAGATAGTAAAGTGCAAAACAAAGAATATACCACATAAAAAATGCAAACTAAATTGCATTTTTTAAATGCAAGTCTAGTGGCAGAAAAAATACAAATATTGAATCACTTAAAATTATGTTATAGAAAAAGTTGGATGAAAATTTAATTATCTACCCAACTTCTACCCTATCATTTGTTCCCAGGAACAACTGAACATCACATCGTCTAGGTGTTAATATTTATTTTTTAAAGCTGTTTCTTCTAATCTAAATATAAATTATATAGCGACTTGCCAGATCTCAAAAAAAAAAAAACATAAATTAAACACTAAACTTGTAACCAACATAATTTCAAGAATCTTTATTACTCTTCACACTCAAGTTTTTGAAAAAGTAGTTTATACTCATATAAATTGCTCTACCACTTTCAATTCACTTGACCCAAGTAAGCTGACTTCCCTCCAAACTTCTTCACTGACACTGCTCCACTAAGGTCTCTAGTGATTCAAATGCTGAACTCAATGGATCATTTATCATTAGCTTTATTACAATGAACCACTGTACCTTTTGACACAACTAGCTACTTCCTCCTCCCTGAAAGCTTTTGTATTCCTTACTTCATTATCTTCGAAACCATGTGGTTCTCTTATTAACATTACTATATATTTTTTTCCCTAATAGCCCTTAAATACTTGTATTTCCATATATGCAATTCTTGGCCATGTTTTCTTTTCAGGTTTCTCTCTGAGAACTCTTCCTGGATGACTTTCTTTGTGCCCAAGATTTAACTATAATTTTTGAGGATTCTAGACCATACTTTAGACCAGATCCTTGGATGACTATTAAATATATGTATATATTTTAATGTTTTCTGGACTCTCAAACTCAGCTACCCATAAATGGAACTCATCATCCTTTCCCCTATATTACCTCAACTCCTTGGATTTACTTCAATAACTGCATTTTTCTCACTCTTCATGTAATTTATCATCTCAATTGAATTAAAGTCCTCTCAATTAATCCTCCTAAATTTATCCTGAGAACCTTTGATTTCTGTTTTCCTTCCTGTAATCATTTCCATTCAAGTCTTCAGTGTGGCTAAACTTGATTATTGTAATAACCAAACTGACCTTTTTTTCCCAGTTTTGATCCATGTATTTTTTTAGTTCTGCTTCCTGTGTAGTTGCTCTCAGTTGCAACTATGATTATTTTATCCCTGCTCCCATAGTTCAGACTCTTTACCATAGACTATAAACTCTGAGAAATTTTGCCCTCAGCAACTTTTCACACTTCATCTAAGTTACGATAAATAATAAAGTACAGTTTTAGACACTGTGCCAGTTTGAAATTGTTATGTACCCCAGCAAAGACTATGTACTTTGGGGGCAGACTTATTATGGGTGGGATCTTTTGATTAGGTTGTTTCCTTGGAGATGTGACTCACCCAACTGTGGGTGAGACCTTTTGATTACATCATTTCCATGGAGGTGTTACCCCATCCACCTAGTAATTATTTCACTAGAGTCCTTTAAGAGATTTCACAAAGAGAAGGAGATCACAGAAGCTAAGAGAGACATTTTGGAGAAAAGCTAAGATACATAATCCAGAGTTCAGCCCTGGGAGAAGCTAAGATCTGTTACAGACTCTGATGTTTGGAGATGCTAAGAGATGCAGACAGAAGGATGTTTGAAGATGCTAAGCTGAGAGATGAAGCCAGAATTTGCCCCAGAGAAGCTAAGAAACGACTCCCAGATGCTTAGAGAGAAACACCCCAGGAGAGCCAAACAGAGAGTTGAGAGAATTCCAGAGACATTTAGGAGAAAGCCATTTTGAAACAACCTGGGAGCAAAGGACCAGCAGATGCTGGCCACGTGACTTCCCAGCTGACAGAGGTGTTCTAGATGCCATTGGCCTTCCTTTAGTGAAGGTGTCCTCTTGTTAATTCCTTAGTTTGGACACTTTTATAGCCTTATAACTGTAAATTTGTAATCTTATAAGTCCCCTTTATAAAAGTCAATCCATTTCTGGTATTTTGCATAATGGCAGCTTTAGCAAACCAGAACAGGCACTTTATGCTACCTCTTGAATCTGACCTACTTCTCTGTCTGAAATACCTTTCCCATCTCCTTTGTCCACCAGCTGTTACTCATCTTTCAAGACAGATGTCAAAATTCATCTTTACCATAAAAATTCTAATCTTTCTCCTACTACCTATAGCATCACTTGAGGCTTCATTTGTGAATCATAAACATCTTCTCCTTTCATCTTTTAGCATTTAATACCCTGAATCTTAATTATTTCTCCAATGAACTGGGAGTTTCTTAAAAAGAAGTATTTGGACTTTTATTTTTATTTCTGATTCAAGTACAGTGTTTAGCATATTATACATGTTCTACAAGTATATGTATAGTAGATGTATATGAGTTACAATATGGAGAATAGACTTTGTAAATTCTTACTTCTCTCAAAATTCAATTTACATGTCTTACTCTTTTTAATATTTTAAAAGTAGTTATAACTGAGTGTGGCAGCCCCTGGCCTGACCAAAACAAGCCTGTGGACCTTGGCGCACAACGGTCTGGGTGACCTAGGCAGCTAATGTTTAACCTATCATCTTTGTAAGCCAGTAAAAGAAAAAGGGTGAGTTGACCTTAAAATGTAACTTTAAAATGTGAAACGGGAAGCAGGCAAGAGGTGAGAGACTCTTGGTCTCACAAAAGAGCAAGATATAATTATACCCCATACATCCTGCCATCAACTGTTAATCTAGTCCTTCCTGCACCACTCCCCATGTCACAGTGACCTGTTCCTGCATCTATGCTCCCCCACCCTTAGGAATGTCTTTGTATTAAACCCTTATAAATGGCTTGCTGTCCTCTTTGAATTGCGCAGTCAACTTCCCTGTGAACGCAATGCCCAGATGCCTACCTGGCCTGAGAGAGCCATCATGATCTCTCCATGACTTCTCATCCTGTTTGTAAGCCCTGAATAAAAGTTCATGTATCAGACAATGCTCATTGTCTTCTTTGGCCTCTGGACTGGCATGACCCTCATGGGCTGCGACACTGAGTTTTGAGTGACTTGATGTAAGTTGGCTTGATAAAAATTGGATACCAGTGTTGAAGTAAACTATTGGCTAAAGCATTTGATAATCTTAGGGTACTTAGCTTCAGTTTTCTTGTATGTAAAAAGGAGTATAATTTTAAAACCATTTGGGAAAATGAAATAAATAGTTTATGTAGAATATTAGCATTGTTTCCAGCATAGAGTATATATTCAAAATATTGCTTTCATTCCCTTTTGTAATTTTCTTTCCCAACACCGTACCCTGAAGGAAAATTCCTGATCCTCAGTTTTGTTCCAAATATTTTTTTTTTTTTAAACAGGAAAAAATATAAATTTCTATGAGAGTCTCTCTTGATTGGAAGCATCATTGGTAAATTGAAATAGCTTGGAAGAACCTCCTGTTATACTTTCCATTGTTAGAGAGGGTTTACCATCTATGACCAGAATTGTGGAACCTGCTATTAGGATTGGTATTGTAATTTCCACTTTAAAAAACAGAGGATCCACTGTAGCTTAAAAAGCAAAAGTAGAAAACTGATTATCTTCAAATTAGAATGATGATTTTTGTGTGCTCTGTGCCAGGAGAATTGGTAGATCATGAAGGGCAGTAATGTGATAAGGGCATAGTTACTCTACTACAGAAGTAAGTGCAGTGTCTCTGGTGACAGAAATAAAGAAAACAGGCTGGAGCCAAGGAATATGGTGACAGAAAATTGGATGGAATTTACTGCATGAGGGAACGCAATATAAAAAGAAAAGCTAACTGATGGACTATCTTGCAAACTCTTTTTTAATGTCATTTATTAAGTCATTTCTTCTTATTTTTCAGAACAAGCTAGGCTATTAGTTAAAATTATGGATAATTAGTAAGAGATTTTTGGTGTCACAGAAAGATTCTTATCTAGATTTGTGATGTGCTGATAAGTGAAAGGGAATACATCCTAACCACTACTGAAGCCAAGGTAACAGTAATTATTTCATATGTAATTAATAGCATTTAAAAAGTTATATTTGTTTTTTAAACTTTTGTTAGTTACTCTTTTGAAAACATTTTTTTATGCATTAATATGTCCAGGAGAATTACTATAATTGTAATTTTAATGTAATTGCAAAAATGTTTTATATAAATGTCATAATTTTTCAAAGATATATTTAGTCATTCTCAATTGTCACATAACATGAAGATTTCAAGATACTCTCATAAAGTTATAGTACTCTGTAAACCCATCCTTTGATTTGATTTATTCTTTTGTAGATAAGGCAAATTTGCATCTTTATACTAATTAATAGATGCTTATATGCTGAAAAATGTAATTATAGCTGAATTTTAGCAACTGTTATACCATACTATACATTTTAGAAAATTCAATCAACAAAAGAGGCCAATGACTAATAATTAACCTCATGGATCTGTGTTGTTGGTTGTGGACAGGGAGTTTAATTCCATGTCTAGGATCATAATGAATTAACAGATTAATCTTTAAAAAATAAAAAAAAAAAAATAAAAGAAATATATAATGGATTTAGGGATATGGCAACTGAAAGAGAAGGAAAGATTTGGTTCACTAAATCTTTGTATGTATTTTGGAATACAAAGTGATAAGATCTTTTGGCTGTTTTAAACAAATCACCACCAGAGGCCAACTGAACAAGTATGACTTATGACTGACAGTGCAGTAAGAATTATTAAACTTCCTTAAAAATAATGAGACCTCTTAGGAATGGGATTTGTGCACATTGTTTGCTAATTTCCCAATGCATAAACCACTACTTATAATCAAAATATAGATAAGACAGTTTTAATTAATGTAACCACCTGTCCTGGCTTCTTTTATCCCTTCCTTCATCAGTCTTTTGAGACACTCTTTCAAATGGAAAAAAGACACTATCAAATGTTTCTAAAACGGCTATAGGAATGCAGCTGGATGGACCAACAATTAAAACACAGAAAAGTTTACAGACAGTGTTTTTTGATTAGCTAAATTATATGAAACTTTTCCCAATATGTACTTTTTAAGATAAAAGATGCAAAACATGTTCCGAAAAACTGATACCATGTCTCTTCTTACATTAGGATAGTACTGGACATTTATCAGTATTTTCCCTTAGCAAAACATTTCCTAAAGATGCCATCAAATTTTGTTTTCTAGATCATTAACCTTTAACCTTTATTTGATTGCACAATTATAGCAATAAAAATGCCTGCACACCCTCCCAACATATGCATATTTATTTACAAAGTATATACATAGACTACCCTGCTCATCCTTTAGGAACATTATAAAATACACTTAAACACTGATTTCAAAATAAGATGGGATGAAAATAAATGGAATTAAAATCTCTAATTTTTTTCCCACACTAGAACAAGTTGTCTTGTACACATCCCAACTTGGAAAACACAAAAATACCTATATCAAGAAGCTTGCAAAGCAAGGAGGGCAGTGTGAAAACAAACTGGACCTAAAGCTGGACATCTTCTGAATGGTTATGTGACTAGAGCATTCTACTTCTAGCACTGTTGACATTGTATTTGATGAAACAAATCATCAGAACAGGTGTTCTACCAAAAGTTCCTAGAAGAAAACAAGAACACCAAAACTGAAATAATGCTTGTACCACATCAATAGGATATCCAGCAGCAGAATTTTCCCTACCATCTTGTGAGTTAAGTTAGGGTAACTGAAGTTAGGTATTAGAATAAATATTTGAAACATCACATGATGTGATAAAACAATGGGCTACGGGGAACCAACTGCAAACAGTCCAGTCTTACAGTCAAAATGAGGTGACTTTTTAAAAGAATTTCCCATACACACCAGGTTGTATAGCATCAGGGTAACCCTTCAGAGAGTACCACACTCTGTTCCCAATGAATACTGCAAAGAATCAAAAGATATTCTTTGTATGTGTCCACTTTTGAAAGTGTTGGAAACATATCAGTTTCAGGGATTATTTTTTTTCTAATCCATATCCACTTACTAGCTGGTTCTCTATCAGTTCTCTATCATCTATTTAACAGATGCTAAAACTTCTTTTTTATAAATGGGATGTTCTTAGCTTAGATGCCAAATATCCACCCAAGTATTTCACTGATTTTCCTTGGCAACTGATTTTCCTTGGCAACTGATTTTCCTGGAACCATCCTTGTCTGATTGGTCTTTCTTAAAAGGTAAAAACAGTGTACAATATCTTATCCAAGAAAAGACTTGGCAGAAAGTATAAGAAAGAAATATAACCTACATCAAAGAATAGCCTCACTGCTGAGAGGAAGCAATTTTAGAAAGTTGATACACTAACCCCAGCAAAATTCTTCTGCAATGGATTCCTCTATAATGGAGAGAAGACAGAGTCTTCCAACTGACCTGAAATTCTTTGCCAAAAGCAAGTTTCATCACTGAGTGCTATAACATATCATCACCAAGCAGAAAAACAAAACTGCTTTGGGGACTACATTTTAAATCTGACTTTCCCTAGCTTTTCTTCGGAGTTTAATTTTCTTTATCACTGAATAGTGAACCCTTGTATACAGCATGATTTTGGCCCATTGCTACTAGAAGGAAACATCCTTTCCCTCAACCATACTCAACATGCAAGCTTTGGCATCTATTCATCTTGAGTCATAAGCACAGGAGCCTTTGTTGTATCGAGTGGAAGAGGAGGAGTTTTGTTCAGCAAGAGGCTAAGGTAGAGCAAGTATTGGATGGAATGCTACGAGGATTCTGAGGGAGACTTAAGAGGAACCACTGTGTGTTCACTTTGTGAGTCTCCTGCACAAAGAGATTAAGAAGTCCCGGGACATAGTGTGGCATAGAATTGGAGAGGAAGTGCTTCCTTCCATTTATGCTGGAACAAAAACTCTGGTACTCAAGGTACACAACAGCTCTTTTGCATGTTTATTTGTTCTGATGTGTCAGATAACAACAGAAGTAAGATTTCTTCAAGTAGCTTTGTGTACCCCTAGACATGGACAAGTGGGAACTTGACCAAGAATGAAAGATGAGGATGTGTGGTGGTCGGGGGGGGGGGGGGGGAGGTGGGTAGGGGAAGAACTGCATAGTGCTTGAAATTAACAGATATGTTTGCAGGCATGTATGGCCACACAAATTCCTTTAGGTTACTTACTCAAATCACCAGGAAGACAATACGGAGGAGGACTCATGTATATCACCAGGAAGGCAGAATGGAGGAGGATGTTACCATCCACATGAAGTGTGTATGCTGGTAGGTATTTGGGCTTTACAGAACCATTCTGCTACAATGCACATAGAAAGATATACTTTCATATGTCATTAGCTTTACTCACTTCAAACAATAAGAGTTAAGAAACTATTACTTTGAGATTTCGCAAATGATAGAAATGCAGAAGAAATGAGAGCTGATCAAAAAAGGTTTTGTCACACTTTAAACAGAGCTTCTTAAAGAATGAAGAAAAGCAGAGAGTGAAAGTATAAGTATGTAAAAAAAAGAAATCACAGTTCCATAAACCAAAACTAAAGATAACTTGGTGTTCATTAAACAAGCAATATGTCTACCTTATTTAAATTTGAGATCCAATAAAAAATATTAAAAATAAATAAATTTAAATAATAATTCATGGTTTTAAGCTTGAAGATTGCTTACGTGCCTGAGACAAATAAATGTGTTGAAGCACTTGTTTGCAAAAAAAAAGCACAAAATTAATGGGTTCACACTCTCTCTGTCACCATTTGTTTTCCTGATTTGTTAGCAACACACCTCTGAGTATGCATTTATGAGAGTGGGTATGGAAGAAGGGAGAATTGCATGGGTTATTTTTGGTCCCTGATAAAGAAGAGTGACTGGTAGGATAATGTAGGGTAATTACATTCTGAAGGAATGCACACCAATATTTAAAGCTCATTTCCTTTCAATATTATGCATGTGTGAAACAAATCTTTATTCTCCTTCAAATGTTCCTCTATAGTTTGGTGCCTATTACAGTAAATACCAGAAAATAAGCAAAGTGACAACTGTCACTATCTTCAAGATATTTCTTTTCTTTAAGTTCTGACATTTTCCATAATTTCTACAATTAGCCTATGGACCTGGCTGAAAAGTCACTGCCTGTCTGCCATGACATAATGAAAGTACAAAATAGTAACACCATTTTCTTCCTGCCAAAGATGACAAACCTCACAAAGGGATAATTCCTCTCTTGGGATAAAGCCACAAAAGGCTCTGAATAGGATGTGTTTTAGAGTCTTCTGAGCCTGTATGGCAATTATGCATGAAATTGTGCAGGAACAAGTATAGATGACTAAATCCCCACTCCTTGAGGCTAGAAGCAAGAGCCTTAGTAACTAGAAGGCTAAACAGGACATGTGAATCACATATGAAAGGTGAAAAGGGGGTAAGATTTAAAGGCCTAAAAGATACAAGAATAGGATATTATAAATGCATTTTTTTCTCTTCCCTCTTCTGACTCTCACTTCTGTCTATCTTGTTTCCTCTCTTTCTCTTCCCACCACACCTGCACACAAACACACTAACCTACAAACCCCATGAAGAACAAACTGCTCAAATTGTGAATAAAAAATAATCTGAATAAATATAGATATTTTACTAAAATTACAACCTGATAAAAATTTAGAGATTAAAGAGCAAGCAAAAAAGATGAAATATAAGGCAGATTTAAGTTGCTAAGCAACTTGGCATTCACATGAAATCAGATATAGCAATTTGCTTTGGCAAGACTACACGATAAATTTAAAGAAACAAAACCAGTTATTAGTTTGAGCTACTAAGTAATTAAAAGAAGAAGAATTAAAAGATTGAACTGAATTAAATCAGTGTTTAACATATAAGCATACAACCAATTTGTCTCAGAGGCCTGAGGGTCCAAACTGGTATTTAATTACAAGACAAAAGATGACTGTCAATTTGACAAAGGCAAAAATAGATTAAAACATGATACTATATTTAAATCTAATCTTGTGCAATGAGTTTTGACTTCATGCCAAACTCCTGTAGTATTATTTCTTTGTTCGTGTAATAAAATGTTCATGTAATAAAAATTTACACAAAGATTCCGATTTACATAGTCTTTCTTATGGGTCTAAAGTACGCCACTTCAGTAGAGATTAAAGTGCTGAATGTAGTGAAAATTTATCACTTTGTTTCTGAAAGAGTGAAAATATGCGTTATTATTAAAGTTCTGAACTGTGCTTATGGTGTTGCCATCAGCTACTATGGTAATCAGAATGCAAAGGATCAGAACATCTATTCCAATGATGAGCAATCTTTTCCTTTATAAACATCAGAGTTAAAAAAGATTAAACCTACTGTTTGTTTGTTTGAGATGGCATAATTCTCTTCTGGCAACTAGCCCTCGGCTTTTCTTCATTTAAGAGAATATTTGAATTGCTATCTATAAGGGTTGCTTACTTTCAGACACTAAACTGCATTAATGACTGTCTACTCTTATCACTTCAGTTCCAGGTAACAGCAGCAACTGAACAAGGATAGACCTGTTGATTAAAACAAACAAACAAACAGACAGACAAACAAACAGAGACAAATGCAGGGAACAAATAAATTACTTAAAGGATGTGCCAAGTAAGGAGCATGCAATTCTCTGATCAGCTTTTGAATCTGAAATTTGCATAGGTTCAAAGACTTTAAACATTTAATACTTTCAGTTTCTCAAATCTAGATGCAAAGGTTGGAAAGAGCACAAACACAACGTGCTACTTTAACTGTAAAGAGGTCACATTTCCTTTTTATTTTTCAAAAATTTTGCATGAAGTGTTCCTTTGCTTTCAGGCTCACGATTGGGTTCCTGAATATTCAATACATGTGTACTCATATCTCTCATTATGTGAAAACTTATGGGATTTCATCCTCAGTGAATTGAGACTCTTAGAACTACATTCATGTATCCTGTCTGAGGTTCGGTCTTATTGAAATCTACCTAAGGTTTGGAGCCTTTGCTATTTTGTTAAGTATAAAGGAAGTACTGACTTTTGGCTGCCAAGACTGTTGTTAAGTGATGCCAAATTTTTTTCTCCCTGATTGTTAGTGCTACTCAAAAAAGGCAGGAAGCAGCAAGTGACAGGACTACACTTGGCTTCTTGACACCACTTGAGTGCAGAGTGGAGAACAAGCTGAGTTCATTTTTCCTTCAATATTTAAATTAACTAGGTGTGGACAACATTAAAGATGGAACAAACTCTCCTACTGGCCTGTTCCTTCTCATCTTGCTATTGTAATTATCTGTCAAGAGAGATAATATTGATAGGTTGCGAAAAGAAAATTATAGATTGAGGAGCACAGGAACATGCAGAAATTAAAATTTGTGTAGTTAATGGTCATTAAAATGTATATTTGGCAAAATAAACTTACTTCTCTTTTTGTGATTATACTATAGCTTTAAGAAAATGTACACAATACATGAGTTATTTGTGAAGAGCTGGAAGATCATTACTAGAACTATAATCATGGGAGGAGAGGTGGATTATAGGATAGATCTAGGGTACTTAGACTTTCCTTTCAATAACAATCAGTTTCAACCAAAAGAATCTCATTATTTTAGAAACCACAGAAAAGGATTCCACAACTTACCCTGATAAATTTTCCTCAGCGTTCTTTTGGGGTTAAGAATTGTATATTATAAATGTACACAACACCTCCATTTATTTAAGAGAATTTCTCCATGCATGTGCTTCTCTTTGCAGAAAATACAGAAAACAGCATAAACTCTACAAAATGATGGAGGAATTTTAAATATCCTTTGAGAAGTCCGTCCGTCTTTGATACAAACTCCTGCACTCAGTATGGATGTGGAATGACCAGGGGTTGGAAAGTGATTACATTTGCATTTGTATGTAGATGATCCCAGGTCACAACATTATTTCTTCTTTAATCTTATATTACAGTAAACTCTGAGGAGATAAAATAATTTCTTTAGTGGAAATGTTCCCACTATATTATAATTGTATGGTTTGCTGAGTGTTTACTGTGCACTAAATAATCATCTCATTTAATCCCCTTTAAAATAAGCATAAAACATGTAAATAACTAACATTCAAGGTCATGAGTTGGTAAGTGCAAAGACTGAATTGGGTCTAAATCATGAATATCTGCTCTTAACCACTGAGGTTTGTCTTCCACCAGCGTCAGAACCACTTGCCGGACTTATTTTAGAAATACATATTGCTAGATTCTAGATCAAACCTAGGGAATTTGTATTTAGTAACAGACATATTTGCTAATTCCTAAATACAGTATTATCTGTTATTCCCTGAGACATGGCATCAATAATGAGAAATAATGTAGAAAATCCAAGCTAGCTGTCAAGTGTTAGGATTTGAACTATACTATACAGATACATATTTTTTTATTTAATTTTCACATAACCCTATGCAATATGCATAAATATCTTTCACTTTACATGTGAGAAAACCACACTGAAGAAATGGGTCTAAGTTCTCACATATTAAAAATGGTGACCAAACTCTGTTCTTTGTGCTGTTCTACATTGGTGCTCCATATTTATCAAACTAAAATCGAACTGAATTTTCAAAAGTTCAGAGTTATGTAAATAATGATGTCACCATTTAACTAAAAAAATACTGCCATCTATACCACGCCTCGGTATTTTTACTTTGCCTATTTGAAGAGGCTTTCTCTCCATGTCTGTTATTCACTTTGACCTCTAACTAAGAACCCAAAAACTGTTTTTTAATTTTTTTTTTTTTTTAATTTTTTCAGGCTAGCAGTGAGGCTAACATTAGCACCAGTAAGTACCTTTATGTTTTTGCAATGTGGTAAAACGGGGAAGAAAAATGTTAAAGCCAGAAACAGAAGTTGAAAAGAAAGAATAAAGGAATGAACAGAAAGAAGAAAAAGAAGGGGGACTTAATGTAACAGAGTCACATCTAGATTGGAGGAAGGCTACTTTCTTACATGAAGAGACTATAGGTTGACTCGTATTTTAAATTGTTAGAAAAATTTCTAGGCAAGTCTCTGTCCCCAGGAAAACATAATGTAATAAGATAAAGGAACAGACATAAAGAAAAGGCCTTTTTATCAAGGGAGAAGGGTCTACCATGCAGTCAGTTTGGATGACATTTTTCTAAAGAGACAGGAATGGAGACTCCCACTCCTCATGCACTATAGATAGAAGGCATTTGCAGAGATCATTTGACCGTGGCAACAAATGATCGTGGCACCTCCTGCAAGTACCTGAATAGGAATACAAAAAATATTTCTTTGTATAAAGCAACTAGGAACAGAAATGGAAAAGGCAGGAGTGACAAAAAGTCATTTATTTCCAATCTGGACCCAGAGTTTGTACTTTCAAGGGTGAATTTTTGGCAACTCTGCATAGAAATAGTGAAGGTCTTTGCAGATTTCACACATCAGCATTCATCTGGAGAATCTGCTTGTTCCCTGTGCAAAGTGGAATATGTGGGTCAAAGAGCCAGGAGCAGGGAATAAAATAAATGTAAGGTCAGGACAGGAACAAAATACACAATCAAAGCTTATATATCTATTATCCAAAAGTGTATTTCTCTTTTTGCATCATTTGTAAAATAGGGGTAATGATACCTGGTACTTAAAGTTAATGTAATGGATAGATAATACATAGCAAGTAGAAGGAATTAGCACTGTGCCTTGCATGTGGTAGACGGATTTAAAAAAATAGTAGTTAAAATTAATTTTCTACTTTCATATTGCTTAAAGCAATGAAAATGTTTTCCTGAAAAATAGCTTTAGAGGAAAAACATTGGAGGCTGTGGAAGAGTTAATATTTCAAAAACTAGAAAACATAAGTATAATGACCAGCAAATATTTGGGGAATCAATAATAGTATATTATAAATAACATTATAAATAATTGCATATAAATAATATTATAAATAATAATATTATATATAAATAGGCACAAATGATGATATGGATATATTCAATAGTACCTCCTTGTTAGACAATAAAAGAAAATCCAGAAGTGAGTTTCATAACTGTGGTGTTGCTACGTGTATGGCTAATCTATACGTGCTTTGATTCCTAAGCATTTAGGCCATCCCTCCTTTTGATACAGGCATAGCATTTCATATTTAGCATTTGATTGTTTCTCTACAAATAAGCCACACATATTCACAAATATTTAATTGGTCTCAAAACATTTACATTGAAACAAACTGTTATTCTTTAACCCGCCCTTGTGTCTCACTCCTCTTTCTATTACAAAGTTTCACTTTCTAGACAATTTCTTCCCTATCATTTTATTTGCTCTATTATTTCTATTGCCCATATCACAATACCATCATGAAGATCATGAAGTAAAAGGAATACAATCAGAATAAAGGAACGCTAGAGAGATTCCATGTTAAGCATTTAGGAGGAACAAGTAGAGAATGAGGATAATGCTTGTCATGATATATTTCAACAAACCTAATAACTTTATTCAGAGTGTTGAAAATTCTCTACATTGGCATTTAGTTATAGCTGTCTCTAAGAATTTGAAGTAAACATTGTAAACACAAAGGAATTACAAAAAGTAAACTTTAAACCCTCATTCAATGAGCACCTTGGGAGTAAAATTCCAATCAGGGAAGTGTAAAATATAGTGTGTGATTAGGGAATAAAACCACCTTTTAATTACTGTTGAAAACAACAAATACAGACCTCACAACTCATTTACACATTTTTGTTACCTCCAAAAGCAAAAATGATAGCATATAAGTATAAAGAAACATCTTTCAATTTGGCTTAAATACATGAAAACTGGAAGTTTCCATATCTTCAAATTTAAATAAAGCAAGCAGATTTTTTTCTTATCCTTTTCAAATACAAAACACTGATAGCTATGGAGAAAGATATAGGAAGCATATCTGCTGAAAATCTCTGAGCATAAGAAAAAAAGTCAAGAGAATGTGTAGTAAGGAAAAAAAAAGACGTTCTTTTCTCACAATTGCCATGACAAGGTCAATGTGAGTCTGTTGTTAAATGGACAGCAAGGTAGGGCACTGAAGTCACAGAACACATATTTAGTCCATTTTATTCTCTTTGTCAAGGTGAGTCTTGCAGAAATGCTCCGATAGAATGTGAACAATGAAACCATTTGAGAGAACTATTCGTAAAAGTCAAAAGATGATATTCCACGTGAGCAATTTGACAAACCTACTCCAGAACAAATTTTGATGTGAGAATGCATGCTCCTTCTCAGGTGGTTCATGGAGGGTACAGGTATTTCCTTTTAATGTATAAATTATTGATAAATGACTTTGAAGAGAAAAATGCACAATAGTCTAAATTTATGTATTTAAATTCAAAGCTATTGTACTGTGCTAGATTATTTCTTTCACATTTTTACTTAAAAATAAATCCCTAAATTTTTATATTCTGTGTCCTTGATGATAAATTTGTCTCTTTGATTCTGAGTGTTCTTATATAACTTCCTCTGTGTGTGCTTTTGCAATAAGAGCATTGAAGAAAAAAGGACGTCTCCAGAATAGCAGTGTGGACCTCTGCCTATGAATTCACTTGAATTGTCTTTGATACCAACATTGTCTTTGTGACCTTGTTTCCAGGTCATATTTTTGAATTCAAGTAATTCAAGACAAAAGACAGTAACCTGGGATTGCAGAACCTTCTAGAAAGTGATTTTCATTTATTTTTTCCTCAGATTACCCAAGCCAAATCATATTTGGCATATAGAGATGACAATAGCATAGCAGTTATCATTAGAGAAATCAGTAATTTTAGAGATACAGACCATATGCATATTAATAAAACAAATAATCATTAATTATCTAACAGGGACCAAGCAAAGATAAGCACAAAACATCCAAAGAAAAATAAGATAGAGTATTTGTGATAAGCGGATTTGCAAGACTATAAAATGTGAAAATTCCCATGTTGGAGAGATGTAAACACATTTAAAAAAAAATAGAAGAGTGGTTGATTAACTCTGATGGAAATGAGAGTATAATATTAGAAAATAAACACTTGAATTGGCTAATGGAGATGGATTCAGCAGCTTGAGAAGAAAGGGAAAAATCAATCTGGGCAAGTAGAACATATGCAGCCACCCAGACAGCCTCTCATAGAGGATCCTATGTTCTGGGGTCAACAAGTAGTTCAGAAAGACTGAGAAGGTAAAGAAAGCCAAGATACGGTGAATATCTTTCAGGAGCCTACTTTATGCTCTGGAAGGCTGGCATACTAACTCAATTGGCTCCCTTGTCCTCTGGCTGACTGTTGGTTTAAGTCAGTGGAAAGCACTGGCAGGAGATCATAGAAAGAAAAGAGAGTAAGATTCCAAATTATGAGTATTTACCGCTCTGGCTCCGTATCTGTGAAGGGGACAGTGGCTGTATCCATCAACAAAGGTCACAACCCCCATCAAGCAGAGCCTTCTCCACATGAGCTTTCTTACCTCCAGTAACCACACCTTCCCCTAGTGCTTCAACCTTGGGATGGTTAAGCAGCCCACGTGTCTTAGTTAGCCCGGCTGCTGTAACTAATACCACACAATGGGTTGGTTTAAACAATGGGGATTTATTGGTTCACTGTTTTGAGGCTAGAGGAGTCCAAAATCAAGGTGTCAGCAAGCTGATTTTTTTCTTCTCAAAGTCTGTAACATTCCAGGGCTGACTACCTGCAGTCCTTAGGGCTTCTTGCCTTGTGTCCCTGCCTCCAGCATATGGCATGCTCTCTCTTTTCATCTCTGGGTTCTGGGTTCTGTTGACTTCTGACTTATGGCTTCTGGCTCCTCTCAGTGGCTCCCAGAAGCTCTGGAAACTCTTGCTTCTGGTCGCTTTGTCTTTATAAGGCCTCCAATCATAGAAAGTAAGAGCCAACATCTTTCAGTTAGAATGCACTATAACTAAAAATAATATCTTCAGGAAATTCTATTTACAATGGGTGCTCCCACAGGAATGTGCATTAAGATTAAGAACATGTCTAAATTGGGGAACATAATTCACACTATAATTACTAGTCCCTGATAATCCACAAACCCTTATGCTTTCCCTATACATTGCCTACACCTCTGTAAATAGTCCCTTTATGAAAATCTCTTCAAGTTAAAGTAATTTTAGTTACACCATCTGTTTTTTCCTTCGACTCAGACCAATATACAGGAAGAAAAGAGATTTGGTTTTTAGAACAGGGGTGTCTTAATGTGTGTCAGAAAAATGTTCAGAACAGTGACAAACCAAGGGCGTGGGGGAGTCAGATGGGCCAGAAATAATCCCTTGATGGGGAGGCAAAGGTGTGGGCTGTAAAAAGAGTTCTCTTGCCCCGATATTGGAAGGAAGACTATATGTAGATATGAATAAAGCAGATGGTCGTAGGAAGTCATGGAAGATTATGTTTAAAAGGTTTTATTTGTTATGCTTGGTAGATGGCATAATTTCTTACATATTAAGGAAGCAGATGATAGGCTCAGAAATTAAGGAGAGTAAGGGGATTTTTATTAGCAGTGTTTGGAAAAGAAGTCAACTGTTGACAATTGGTAAGACGAATAAGCAGTTGAGCTTAGAAATCACTCTGGAAAGATGAGCTGTTCTTCATGACCTACTCATTTTCTCTAGCGGCATCTTAAATGATATCATAATTGGGGCTGGGGAGGAGGATAAGAAAAACAACTGGGCAAAGAAATGGAAAGTCCTGGTGAGAGAGCAGTTGAATTGTTTAACTGTGGAATTCAGGTTATATAAGAAAAATTAAAGTAGGAGGGTTGAGTACTTAGAAAGGCAGGAGAGGTTAATAGTCTAAGTGTTCTAGGAGGTGAAACAAGAGGGATCAGTGATATTAAGGTAGAGAAAAGTAGTCAGGGAGCAAATCTTGGAGTTTAAATGTAGAATAGTTCTGGGAATGATAATGTCCTAGGACCACAGGAGTAGGTTGCTGAAGTGGGGGATGACTAGAATAGACGAAGTGAGGACAAAGCAAATCTGTGAAAGTCTAAGATGGCTCAAACACCCAAGGATGATTTCAGGTTGTGAAGTTAGAAGGAAGAGTGTGAAGTGTATGAAGAAATGCTTTGGGAGCATCAGCCAATGACTTGTTGAAAGTCTTGGACAAGAACAGGAACAGGTGTCATTGGATTCACAGTGAGGATTTGGTCTGATGGCCATAGAAGTTTTTCAGAGGCACAGTACCAAGAATTTGGGGGAGAGGAGCAAGTTGGTAATGGAGCTGAAGAATGAGGCCTGATGTGAACAGGAATGACAATTATGAAGATGAAAGCCCACTGAATTTTTACCATTGAATGTATATTCCACTTCCGGGTTACAGTGATTTGGAACCCACTGAATGACTGTGGCTGCCCCTGATACCTAATTCTTTCTATATCAGTACAGTCCAAGATACATCTTTTCTTGTTTTGTAAAATTTTCAAAGTACTAAAACAGAAATAAAGAACAATTAACATGTAATTTTATCATGTGGAAATCCATTTAAGATAAAGACTCAAAAAGAGACCGACGTCCCAACTCAAGAAATGACTACTACAAGGCTATAGAAAAGGCAGTTTTTTAGTTTCATTTAGTATTTTATTTGGAATGATAAAATGTTGATCAGATCTATGATGAATAATTTCATCAACAAATGGCAAAAATACCAAAATATACCGTAGTTGGCGTATCGCTATTATATGTGCAGAACACCAGTAAATTGACAAATGTTTCAATACCAAATTAAATTAGAACCAAGACAACAAAAGCACAATATCTTGGATATATACTAAACATTACACACACACACACACACACACACACACACAAAATGACTTCTGAAACACTTTCTGTTCTTCAAACCAAAATGGTATTTTAGCATCATTCTAGTTATAGTTGACAAGGATCAAGTTTTGGTCTAAAATCTGTAAGTCGGGTAGGAAATAAATAGTATAAACTGTATTTAAACACATTTAAATTGCTATATTTCAGTCAAACTTTATGTGAATAAATTTGAATATCCAATAAATAAGCCACACATATTCTAGGAATGTGGACAATAATTTTAAAATATTTTTTTAAAGTTGAGATGGCAAATTTATGAAAGTTCTGGAGTGGAAATTAGTGGTAGGAGTATAATATTTCTTTGTTTCCTGATTTCTTGAGTTCTCACACAGCTTTAGAACATTTCAGACCTATCTAAAAGGAAGATGGGATTCTTATTCTTACATAACTGATTATACTAGTCTTATGTATATTGACACCACATATCATTAGATTTCTAGTCTCTTCCTTGCATATACTGAAATATATTTGCCTTTGTATGCATTAAAATTGGAGGCCAAAACTAAGGTATTCAGAGATTTTGAAATCAGATAAATTTAGAATTGAAACATAAGATCACTGATTAGTACACAGAAGACCTATGTAAATTATATAATTTTCTAATTCTCAGTTTTCTTGGTTGTAAAATGAAAATAATAATTCCTACATTGTGAAGCTGTTGGGTGGATTAAATGAGAAAAACTAACAGAAAATGTCTGCCACATGCTTAACCCCTATTATGCATTCATTGTCCATTATTGATTCTCTCCTCATTTTGAGAAAAGCAGTTTAGGGACAAGAATACAGTTGCACATTTTGGTTTATTGTAAAGAACAAAGCTATTGTAGTTCAACTACACTGTTTTAATTCTGCTTATATCACATGCCATCTGTGTGGCTTTAGCAACTTACCTAATCTCATTGAGATTCATATGCCTCATCTGTAAAGTGGAAACAATACCCAGTTTAGCTTATCCTGCTGAGGATTAAATGGGAAATCTACTTTAAAAAACCAACACAGCACCTCACATATACTAGGAATGCAAGAAGTATTTATTTTCTTCCATCTATGCCTCCTTTAAAAATTTGTATTATTTTAATAGGATAATAGCAACATGATTTGAAAGGAAAAAAAGAAAATTAAGAGTATTCTGTATGTTCATGCATATAACATATATGTATATACACATATATATGATTTTTTCATTTTATTAAACTAAAGGAAGATAACTTTATTATATATTTTTGAAGTTAAGACTGATTTGTGTAAATCTGTCAGCAGATGAGGCTGCAAAATCTCTTTGCCGTTAACACACTGTGCAACCATGGGCAATATTACTAACGTTATTGTTCTGATCTCTGTAATATACCCACTTGAAAACACTGATGAGATGTAATAAAGTGTTTTCTATAAAGCTCTTTATACAGAGTCTGTCATAAGGTAAGTTATCTGAAGATATTAGGCTTTATTATTCTTGATAGCATTTCAATTTTTCAAATCAAAATAAATCAGTCTTAAAAAATCCTTCTGTTTGCCTTTTAATGTTGAAATATTAAAAATAAAATAAACTGTGAAATATAAAAAAGCATAAGTTAAGTGTACAGCATGATTATTGAAAGAAATAATCGTAATAAAAACTATTCCAATAGAACTTCTCAGTTATTCTCTCTACTTACCTAAAGAGATTTTTAAAATGAGCTAAGAATAGTGTCATAAAGCTAGCATACGTATAACATCAAGAACAGTAAGCAGAGAAAGATGTATTAAGAGAAAGATATTTCATTAGTCTATCATTGCTTTTACTGGGTAAAATAGTTGCTTACAAGAAGTTTTTTTTTTGCACCGTGTTCACACTAGAGTATTCAGAATAAAGCCAAGAATCTCCATTTTAAACAAAGCATATTAATACAGAATATGTGATTGCATTCCCATCACGATTGCAACTTAGTATAAAAAACAATGCTTTCTAAAAAGTGTTGCTGGTTCCAACAATCAGGAACTTGTTCAATTCCCCTTAGGCAAATACTCTTTTCAATTAAGGATGTTTTCAAGAACTATTGCAATTTTTGGAACATTGCCTTTTGGGGTACACATATGAAGATATGCTTCATTGATGCATTTAGTTTTCAATTTCTCTTAAAATTCAATTTACTGTTATAAATCATGAGGATTGGTAGTACATGCACCAAGGAAAATTACCATAATTTGGGCAAAATACAAAACAGCAAGGAAGATTAATCTGAATATTTCATAAACTACTAGGATAAATAGCAAATACAATAATTGGAAACATATTTTATTCAGTGCTATTGGAAATATTTGTGAATATGGTTAAAAACATGCAATTATTTGTATTTAAATACATTTGCAAAATACTTTAATTTTTTAAAATAAAATAATTATCACTCCATCTCATTTAGCAACTGACTCAAATTAGAAATTTGGTGACTAATTTGTCCATATACATGAAGAAACATGTGATCTCCACTTTAAACAATGGTTATTAATGCAACTAGTTAAAATATTTTTGAAAATCAGTATAAAATTCAAAATAAGAGTAAGACAATGTCTGTGAGACATTAACAAGAGTAAGATTTCCAGAAGATAATATTTACTGTTAAATTCATATTTTTCAAAGCCTGAAATTGACATAAAAAATGAGCTAGATCTGCGATTTACTTAGTGTTCAGTCACTTAACTACATGACCAATAAAACCCTTGAGCACTACCTTTTGAATAACGTGCTGGCAAGATGAGAAGATAGACAAGGCCAGAAGCCAGCAAACCTGTATATTTTTGAGCAAGTCACTTCAACTTAACGGTCTGAATTTTTCTCATACATTAAGAGTTTGAATCAATGATCCAAAGGCTCCATTCCATCTCTAGAATTCTAGAAATAATGCGTTTTTTGAAACATGATATAGTGAAAACATTAAGAAGCGGTAATTTCATTTCATACTTACTCCATCTCTTATTGTTTAAGCAAATATGGGAAAAATAATCTACAATGCTTATTCCATAGGAGTGTTTTGAAAACCAGGTGAGCTGGCATATGTGATAATTCTTTGAAATTCATACACTATGCAAACTTGGAAATTATTAACTCCCTCATTCAATGTTTGCAAATATTTATTGGCCAGCAAGAAAGGACATGCAAGTGACCAATGACTGGACCAAAACTTAAAAAGCCGAAATGATTAAGTTAATGTAATATATATTATTAAATCAGCTACTCATGGAAAAAAGAGCAAATGATTGTAGAGAGCAAAGAATATGACATCCTTGAACTTGGACTGAAGTATGCATAAATAAAGTGCTGTCTAAGCTCTCCATGATTTTGACATTTGAATCAACAAGGTTCTTGACTGCTTCCACAAGGCCTCAGATAAACTTGCCAACAGCCTTGAGAACATGGTTAGAACTTACATTCCAAATAACATAAACCAAAAATAATTTTAACTTACTCAACTGGAACATGAAAGAGCCTTGTTTCACTTGGACAAAAATCACCTCATGGTTTTATAAATCACTGAATTTCTGTACTTCGAAAAAGATGAATTGCAAAAGGAATGTTAAATTGTGTAATTATTTTTTTCAATCTCGTCTGACAAAAAGTAACTTAGCTTTAATTAGCTATAGGAAAACTTGGCTTCCTGTTGTTTCAAGACTGAATGACATTTATCTAAATTTATATTTAATGAAGCAAATAAGAAAAAGACAACTTCAACTGAACACATTGATGCTTTAACACATTGACTGGATTTCATATTTCCTAAGAATTAGGAAGCTTATAATCTTGAATATTTATATGATTTTTGAATATTTATTGCACATTGCATATTAATCAATATTTCCTTTCTGAATAAAATAAATCTTTATGTACACACAAATTCAAAACTACTTCCTTTACTTAGTTTAATTTAAGCACTCAGTGGGAGTTTAAAAAAAATAATGGATAAATGCATTGAATATTTCAGGTGGTAACTATATATTGTGTTAGTAAAAAATAAAAAAAAACCCTACATTACTGTAACATAGTATCCTTTACTATAACTGACTACAAATCAATACTAACATCTCAGTGTTTTATAATTTGGGTCAGATAAGGGTTAGATATCAATTTTTTTTTTTTTTACCTTTTATTTTGAAATAATTTCAAACTTACAGGAAAGTTGCAAAAATAATACAAAAACAATATGGAAAACTCCAATATGCCCCCTACTCAGATACCCAGATTTACCAACATTTAACACTTTGCCACATTTGAAATTCCTTCCTTCCTTTCTCTTCTCTTTCTTTCTTTCTATTTCTATTTTCTAAATTTGAAAGTAGGTTGTATATATCATCAAACACTTGATATTTGCATGTAAATTTCCTAAGAATAAAGATATTAACTTCTGTAACCACAGTATGTACAGTTATCAAGTTCAAGAAATTTAATACTGATATAAAGCATACAGTTATATTCTATTTTTTCCATTGTCTCAATAATGTCCTTTTAGGTATTTTCTCCTCCATTATTAGATCCAGTCCAGGATTGGGCATTAATTGCCATTTTCTCTTCAGTCTTTTTTCCTTAATTGTGCTAACATATATACAATCTAAAATTTCCCTTCTCAGCTACCCCCAAGCATACAATTCAGTGGCATTAATCACATTCACAATTGTGCTACCATCATCACTCTCCATTACCAAAACTTTTCCCTCACCCCAAACAGAAACCCTGCTCCCATTTTTCTTTAACTTTCCATTCCTTTCCCTCTGCTTCCCCTATGTCTTATGCTCTACTTTCTGTCTCTTCTAGTATTTCACATAAGTGGAATTATATATTATCAATTTGTTTTTGATCAATTGATAATATAGAGTTTTTGTATATAAGCTGTGATTGTCCTATTCTCAGTCAGAAATTTTTGTAATTTACTGATAGTCATTGCAGAGGTGATATAGAATACTGAATGATGAAGAGGGAAGACACTGAAAACAGACAGAACTGAGTTTCGAATCCTGACTCCTACATTTAATAGCTATATAACTTCGGCCAACCAAGCTTAAATTCTTCAATTTTCCTTTTCCTGTCTATAACATTGAGAAAGCAATCCCACCAACCTCAAAGAATCCACCTTAAGATTAAACAAGGGAAAGTACAGGCCAGCATTGGGCTCATGGTGCTCACCATTCAATGGTGGCTATTGGTGTATACATTTGTCCTTTGACGACATACAATTTGTAATATATAAAAATGGGCTTCACTCATTGTGACAAATGATCATTCTCCAGGTCTGTGTTTTTGAACCGCTAAAGTTTGAAAGTCCTGTTAGATAAATATTTATTTATCTTGATATTTAACCCACATGAAATACAGGGAAGACAGATTAATTCATGTCTTATTTTTTGATGTAGAAGACTTCTGGATGTATTACCGTATGTGTATAACATGACTAGAACTGCAAACTCCCAACTCATGTTAATATGAATAACAAATTATCTGTACTGGATTGAGAAAATATTCTTAAACATAGAAAAATAGATATAATAAAAAAGTGAACTACTTCAAGCATCTAATTTTAAATGATAGAACACTAAATTAAGGGGAAAAAGGACAATGATAAAAATGGGTAACTAAAGGGCATGAAATATTCATAAATGTATTCAGGAGGGACTGTCATTTATTCTATGTATAAATATTAATCCACGCAACAACTGATATTCTGAGTGTATTAAGATATAACAGTTATTGTTCTAAATAATAATGGATGTTACGTAGTCTTGGTTTGAATTAAATGGTGGTTTGAATAATAGAATTCTAACTCAAATAAAGGAAGAGAAGCTGAGACCTTTTTCCTCTAGACACATGAAACTTACTGTGAAAACCAATAGGGCAGGCGAAAAATAAATAAATGAAACAAGATCCTTAGCTATTCAGCCCTGTTTCGGAAAGAGAGGAAAGAGAAAAACTGCCTGAGAAATCCCAAATAAAAAGCATGTTTGATAAGGTAGAGATGTTAAAAGTAAAAAAACACACCCTGGAGCCCAATAATACTGCGGTAATAAGTACAAATGGTAGAGAGGATTTCTTAGCCAAAACAGGATCCAAAAATAACAGCAACAACAAAAACTAAGTGAAATTTCAAGAAGCTTTGGCATGTCTATCTTTCTAGAATCTGATCTGAATCCTTTTTAAAATTGAACAGTTCTGTAGTTCTTTTCCATGTTAGCAACACTTAACTCAAAACTCTTCCTTTAGTAGAAATTCTCCTTTTGCTTATACAAGGAATTTTTCTGAAAACATGTCAGCATTTGAATGTCCTGTAGTATTTTCACATAGGCTAAAACATTCATTTTATAAATAGAAAACTAAAAAGCATAACTGTTAAAATGCATGGTATTATAAATGTTTTAATAAATTTAGGATTCAAATAGCTCCTGTAAAATATAATAAAATAAGAAATAGGAGAATAAGAACACTTCAGAAGTCTTAATGAATACATTTTATTTTGGTTTAAGTCAATACGAGAGGAAGTTAAGTCTTTCCTTTCTTTGTGTATTCATTTTTTTTTTTTTCCATCTTCAGGTATTTATTGAGTCCCTATTATATGGTGTGAACCTATATTTGGCCTCAACTTTAATGAATTAAAACAGCAGGGAGAAAAAGCAAACAATTATTTCAATACTGTGTAGCAAGAGTTATAACAATATGTACAAAATTCAATAGTAGAACAGAGAAGGAAGGTAATTTGGAGGATCAACCAGAGGAAAGGAAAGGGAAAAGCATTTTAGGTCAAGGAGATTATGTGTGAATACAATTTATTGGTAGAGCTTGAGGTCTTAAAATGTAACTAATAATCCCGAAACATTTCTCTGGGAAGGAGAATCACCATCTTTGCTCCTGAACAAAAACTCCTAAGAAAATAAGAACAATCAAGAGGGGACCAATCCCCTGTTCCTCCTCCAAAATCAGAAGTATTCTATAGTTACCTGACACCCTAACATTACGAGAACAAAGTGTATTCAAGCTACAGTTATAAACTCACTTGTTCCTTCAGTCAAGAGCTTAGCAATATGATGGAGATACACAGTGTTATTAGAAGAATGGTATGTACATTAATTGCATCAGCTCCTGTATGGGGAGAAAATGAGGAGGAAGGGGTGTGCTATACCTCTTTTGGGTTACCATATTCCATCACCTTAAGCTGGCAATTCCCAAACTGAGTTCTCTGAGATCATAATAGCTACTTCACACACACAACACAAACAGATGCTAGGAATACTTTCCTGTACATTGTCATATTTTTAAATACAGGCAGAAGGGAAAAAGAAAACAAATCAGATTTCTATATCTAAGCTTACCTCAAACTGTTTACCCCTTTAAGAAACGGTGCCATTCTTGGTAAATTCAAAGATATGGCCTGAAAAATCACCTGATGGACTAACTTGTTACTTTTGTTTATTGATATGACAGCAACATTTAACAACAAATTTGATAATGCATATCAAAATGAAAAGTAGGATCCTGCACTTTTCAAATTGTATCAGAAACAGAAAGGACAAAATTTGTCTCGTTCATTGTGACACGGCTAGTTTCTAACAAGAAAACAAGCCAAATAAAATGAAACTGCAAAATACCTGCATAAAATGACATTTTACGTTATGCTACAATAACAATAAAATTCATAGTGATATATATGATGCTGTATCTGATTTGTCAACTTCATGCCTAATGTTAAGCTGACAGGTAATAAAGATATATAATTATATTCTCATTTTAATAGTGGGACTTTTAAACTTATATTTGAAAGAAAAATGAAGATACTTTATTTCCATAAACTTGTACTTTTTTAAAAATAAGACACTTATTTCATGCTTATTTCATTCCATTGTAAAATATAAATCATAACTAAAATGAGATGGTTTATTTTTGCTAGGAATATACGCATGCCATCATTTTTGCTTCAACTTTAACTGACATGTTCATTACACCTCATGACTTGCTGCTTATATTTGGATATTTATCATAATTCTTTAAAAGTTCCATAATCACAAGTATGAAAAACTCTATTGTAATCAGCCAAAACACTCTATATAATCTCATAGCAAATGTCAGTAAAATGCTTAACTGTTACTTAATGCTTAACTGGATGGCACCCTTGCTGATATTTCAGGAATTTTTAAACAATGTTTTCACTGAAACCACCAGTCACCACAAACGGAATCTAACTGTCATAACAATTTTGACATTTAAAAATTTCTGTTATTTCGTTAAGAATTAGTAATATACTCCTAGAAACAATACTTTTAACAATATATTAAGCCCAATGATGATCCATGATTAAGAGAAGAAAAATAAACTCCCCCTACAAAATAAATTGTATTAGTCAATAATTAATCAATGATGATATCTCTGTTTGGGAGATGATTCTGTTTGTACACACTTAAAAAGGTGCTGTTAGGGGTTCAAACCACTTAAATATGTACATGCGTGTGTGTGTGTGCGTGTTATCACCTAAGATCAACTACCTGAAGGAAGGAAACTGGCCTTTACAGTTGTTTGAGAATCCTTTCTACCTTTTACCAGATTATGATTCAGGCCAGTCAGTTAACTGTTCTGAATCTCAAGTTCCATAGCTGTAAATGGAGTATATTACTCACTTTATGGGGCAATCCTATTAGTGATAACAAGGAATTTGCTTGGCATATCATAAGCTGTCAACGAATGATGATTATTATAATAGTTGCTTCCATTATTGTTTATTCCCTGGGTAAGTTTCAAGTTTAAACTGTAATACCTGGATAAAATCTTAGACATTCCTAACCTTGGTCCTCTACTGTGATATGTAAACTCACATTCATAAAACATTTCCTTCAAGCCTGTGGCAGAGACGACTGACTCTGCTAGAGTGGCCAAGTTTGCTCAGCACTGAAGATTTTCCCAGTTTGCAACATTTTCAAAGTTAAATCTGGGAAAGTACGGGATGGTCGGTTACCTTATGGTGACCACCTAAGTTTTGTCCGCCATGTCTCTAACTGCTTATTAGCCTGAAACTACATTTCGTAGCACCATTATATCTAAGTAGATTCATGTGATTAGTTTTTTCAGATGAAACATGGGTGGGCATCTGAGCTCAAATATTTAAGTATTTAATGTATTATCCCAAAGCTCTTTTCATCTACTGCCTGATGCTAACAAGAGACATGGTGACCTTAAAGCCACAAGGTCACTGAACTATATGATGATGAAAATCTGGGTCCCAGAATAACTGTTTGGAGGAGAACTTTCCATTTCTGACCAAATTGTGAAGTGAACAAGAAATGAACTTCATTATGTTAAGTCATTGAGATTTTGGAGTTGTTTGTTATGTCAATTAGTGCATCTTAAATTAAAAGACAGAACTTATTTTTGGAAGCAAATGTAATTTGTCAGTTGTTCTTGTCATGAGAGATGGCACACATGGCGGTTACAGAAGGACCAGTTTTCAGTAACAATATGCTGTTCTAAGAAAATTCCCCCAATCACTTGAAATTGCGCAGTTTTATTTTATATTTCAACAGCATTAAAAGTTGTGTTAGTACCTCCATTTTAGAGGATGAAACTAAGCCTTAACATATTCACTTATTTTTCCCTAAGTTGTAAAAACATACATGTTAAGTGTTAAGAATGAACTCATAACTTCCGATGACAAACACCATGTTCTTCCATTAAGGTGTCTTTCCTTTATATGTTTCGTAATCACAGGTACACACATACACACATACACACTACAAAGCAAAAACCATAGTTATAATATTTAGATGTTCTTTTCAGGTTAAAATGTCTATGACTGTCCCCTAGAAACTGTCAGGAATACCAAAATCTGATAGAGATTTGGACAAATCATTTATGTAATCAAATATAGCCACCCTGAGAACAGGCATTGACCACACATTAAGAGACACTACTAAAAGGCTCTTTTGGTTCTATGATTTTCTGTTCTGATTCTGACAGTCCTCTTTCTGTCTTTCAACCACCTTTAACTTGAGTAATAGTAGCAAAATAAAAGCCTCAAGTTAAATAACCTAACTATTCTCTTCTCCCATATCATGGAAACAAACCTGAAGTTTAAACAAAATAACGCTGTGTTTAAAATAAAGAGTTTCTTTTACAGGGAGCTGTATTATGTTCTTAAATTTTTTAAAATGTTAACTATAGAGGCAATAATAAAAGCATTTTTTTGTTGTTGTTGTTGCTGTTTTTCTTTAAATCAAGACATGGTGAGAAAAGCTAGAGGAAAACTTGGCTGACAGGATTTCATAGAAATGAAGTGAGAAAAAATATGGATTTTAATCTGGATGTTTAAAAAATGAACATTTAGCAAACCTACATCAGGATAAAAACTATTTTTCCTATCACTGAAATGAGAATTCATATGGAGAAAAAATGTATTGCAGCACAAAGGTAAGAGTGAAGGTGAATAACCCTACAATATAAAACAGGATCAGATCACAGTTTCAACCTCATGCAAAATTACCTTGAATTAGGAATATTTTCAAAATTTCCATACCTTCTCCAACACTTACTCTGTTTTTCATCTCAAAAGAAATCCAAAGTAATTTCAACTCTAAAAGCCCTATGCTATCGTATTCTCTCTTTCACCTACAATTCTTGAGTGGTTTGTCCCTGAATTCAGTAGACTTAATAATTACTCACTCCTTTAATTTCAAGTACTTTGTCTTTTTCTTTCACCAATGCTTGCTACCTGTTTTCTAATCATTAGATCTGTTGTCCTTTATTTCATTTATCCAACTTCTAAAATTCTCTGTAGTATCTGAAATTGCTGAAAACTGCTCCTTTAAATGCTTTGGATATTAGATATATCACAAATAACTTATTTCTCTGAATGTTCCATCTCAATTTTTGGTGGTTCTCATTTCCTATAACCATCTTCACAATTTAGACATTTCTTGAGGCTGCCTCTTCATGCTATATACCCTTTCACTCAAGAATTTTACCCATTTCCATTCCTACTTCCATTCGTTTTCCCTCTATTCAAATTGTGGTTTTTGACTCTAGTTTCAACTTTTTCCTGAGATACACACTGGCAGGCATGTTTTTATTTGTGTTTAAATTGTGCAAAAGAGGGTGCATGGAATCCTATACCTGATGGGCGAAAATTCAAATTCATAATTCCACCCCTTAAACCAGCTTGTCTCCTGACTTCACTTTTCTGATTGTCCCAATTGTTCAGATTGTTTGAGATATATATATATATATATATTTAATTATCTTTGCTTACTGTTTTAATACTCATGCATGCAATTAGCAGCCTCACATATCTCTAACATCATCTTCCTTCTACCCATTCCCACTATAAACCCTTTAGGTTAGGCCTACATAGCTATGGTATAGGAAGGAATCTCTTCTAATTACTGTTACTTCATATCCTTGTGAACTGTGTCCTTTGCCTACTGAAACTTCACAGATGTTTTCCAATTATAATCCATTCAGATATCTGCTCCTAGATTAATCTAAGCACAGATTTGGTCCTATCCAAAATGAATCTCCATTTCATCTCAAATTAAATATTAAAGCCTTGGACTAACATTTAAAATCATTCTTGGAACTCATTAATAACCCTATATAATTGTATCACCCCTATTCCTTAAGTACCAGCCAAATAAGAAAATTTTACATTCTCCATATGTGCTCTATAGCTAATCACTTCTGCCAATTCTACACTGTCCACCTGCAATGCTCCATTCCAGTTCCCTTAGGACACTTATCTTGTCTCAGTCAAATAGTGAAATTGTCTGTGAATTGGTTTTTTCCCAGGTGAGATTCAAGGCTACTTGTTGGCAGGCATTATCTTAATCATTTTCCATACCTTAAGTGCTTTGCATAATACCTTGCACATACTACTTTCCCCCCAAAAAAACCTCATTTGTATAGGAGGTCATTCGATATAAGGTATTGTTTCAGAAATGTCAGTTGTCTATATACATTTGCTTGAGGATGTATATGGAGCTGATCGGGATGCATTAAGATGTAAATGGAGTTTGATGATCATAAGGCAAATTCATTCTGAAGTATCTTATCATGATTAAATAGATCATGATAGCTAGTGAAAAAATAAGGATATGTAAGTTCAGTAAATTATTACTTGTCAAATTAGTTTTCAATAGTGTCGTGGATTTCCAATGCACAATGCAACAGAACCTAACTTCCAGACAGTTTTTCTGGTTTAAGAAGACAATTTTTAAAGTCCCCTAAAATCATATATATGATTACTTGTGTGTGGTTATGGATAAACATGTATAAACATAAAAAGATTATGTCCTAAATAAAATGTAAAATTATTGCAGTTTTGATGTTTCATAAAACCAGAAAAATACTAAAATATTATCAAATTGTCATCTTTCCCTACCAGTTATGTTGGAACATAATCTTGTCTTTATGAGAAGTAAACATAAAAAGGAAATAGACTGTGATAGAGGGGCTCCAAGATCACTCCCAATATTCCCTCACTCCTGGTATTCACATCCTTATGTAGTCTTCTCTCAAATTATCTCAGAGTTGTTTTATTTGAACAATAGCAAACAGAAGAATTGATGGTATGTCATTTCCTTGATTAAGTTTTAAAAGACAGTGACTTCCATCTTAGCCACTCTCTTGTGTTTGTTCTCTCCCTTCCCTCCCCCTCTCTCTTTCCCTTTATCTCTTTCCCTCTGGGCTTTCAGTCTGGGGAAGCAACGTGCTGTGTTGTGAGCAGCTCTGTGAGAAGCTTCCATGACTAAGAATTGAAGTCTCCAGCCAAAAGCCACTGAGGAACTGAGGCCTATGGAGAACTGAAACCTGTCACCATGTGTTTAGAAGCAGTTTCCCCATTTCCAGTGGAGCTTTGAAATGACTGTAGTCCCTGGTGACAACTGCTACCTTGTGAGAGACTTTGAGCCAAAACCAGCCAGCTAACCTGCTGCCAGATCTCTGACACCCAGAAAGAGTGTGAGAAAGTAAATATTCATTGTTTTAAACTGCTAAGCTTTGGGGTAATTTGTTATGCAGCAAGAGGTAATGAAATTAAGAATGCATATCTTAAAAAGAATTTTCTTGACTGCAGTTTTTGTTGACTACAATAGTGAAGTATCCTCAAAATAAAATATTTATTTATTATTGAATTCTGGATTGGATTGGATTATCACTGGATTCTGTTTACAACTCTTCTAAACATTAGGCTTCTCCTTGAGCATCATAAAACCATAGTATCTAAGGATGTTTTTTTTTTTCTTTTCCTTTAAGATAAAATGTTCTGAGCACTGTATTTGGTTCTATTTACTCTAGTGTTTCTCAAAATAAGGATTCCAGGTAAGTTCCAATATATAGTTAAAGAACAGCAATATACAATTTTTAACAACTGTTTGGGCATAGCAGGAGAGAACTACAGGTCATACAAATATGATAAAATAGAATCTTTTTCACAGATCCTTTTGTTGTCTTTTCTTGAACTCAGTTTTTGGATCTGCTTCAGGCCAAAGAAAAAGTATAGGCTTTTCCATGATTCTGTAAATCTTATATTTTCCTTGTCAGTGTGAGTTATAGGTATCCTTGGTCACATCATAGAATAAAACAAAGGGCATATATTATAAATACTTTATATAAATAACATTGCTTTATATATATAAGCTGTAATTGAATTCATTATATACAATATGTTTTTCTTTTTTGTAAGTATGCAACATCCTCATTAGAAGAAAGCCAAGCTTTTTATAGTCTTTTCGTACTTTATGTAAATTAATATAAAATGTTTAAATGCTTGTGTTTTTCTTAGGATTGAAAACAAAATGAATTCTTAAAGGATTGCAGAGTGTTTCATGTCACCTACTCTTTTATTTTAAATAATTAAGCACAGATCTCTTGCGTGCTGTAAATAAGGGTTACTTATTATAAAGAAATACATATATTTAAACATCATATATGCTATTTCGTATTATAAGCGAATGAAAGTCTTAACAAGCAGCCAAAAAAAATGTGAACAATTAATGATGATATGTAAACATTTCAGAAACAGAAGTTGGACCTTATTGAAAATATAGCATTTGCACAATTTTTAAAGTGCCTCAGGAAGAGAAAAATCTTTTGCCAAGAGTCAAATGCTGCATGAACAAACAGGAAAAGCTCTCAAATTTACTATCCAAGAGATATATCATTATTGTTGTCAAAGTATTCATCAACCATAGACATTTTCTAAAGTCAACTGTAACAAATATAGGAACAGTGCTTCAAAGATTTCTTGCTTGGCATCCAAACTACCCATAATTAAGTTACATCTGAAAAATTATTTTTATATTTCTTTTTTTAAATATCAAGAAATACAACCTTTTGCCATCATATCTCAGTAGCTAAACTCTTTCTCTTCAGTAGCATTTAACTCAAGGTTCTGAATCAATAGTTTATTATTTTCTAGCTTAATATACTTTACATGTCAACAGAGTATTTCTGCCCCAAACAACAAGCATGTATCAGGCTTTCAAATGTTTAAAATTCTCTGTACTCTTCTGATAGTCAGAAGATTGCTAAATTCTAGTGACTCTTTGGAAAACAAGTATACTCTTTACCTTTTGGTTTGTTATTGCATACGCTACTTCAAAATAGATTAATAAATTCTATAACATGTATAGGATAATGTTAATTATTTTTATAAAATCATGCAATTATTTCTAACATGATACATTTGATATCACATTCAAGAAACTTAATCTTATTCCATAATTAATTCTGAAGTTTGTGCAGTAAACAATTTCCTATCTAAATGCTGCCAAAAAGCAGAACGTAGCTGACCACCCTACCTGAATAAATAAAAATACATTATTTGAATAAAACTCCTGGCTAAGTGATGTAGGAAACAAAGAGATGAGTAGATGTATAGACCTTATATTGACTATACTGATAGATAAATCAAGTAGATTAGTTATTATATTACAGGCTAGAATATGAGCACCAAAAAAGGCATAAAGAAATTGATTTGGGAAAATTAAAGAAGGAAACAGTCCCAGGAAGCTTGCCGAAAAATCCTCAAATTATTGTTGCAGTGTCCATTGCAATGTTAATTAGCTAAGGAGTGAAAATTCATCAATAAGACACATACAACAGTCCTTATATATCTAGCCATGGCAAGGGAGAAACAAGGACAGGTCAAAGTAAAGCCTAGGGCAAAGAGTTTTCAGTTTGCGGTATTGATTTTATTTTTAGTTTTTGTTTACAATTCAAAAGGCAAATTCAATGTCAAGGATTGGTCGAGTTCTGAGTGCTTGGAAGCAGGAGTTACAAGATTATTTTATTTCAGCTTCAGTGTTAGTAACAGATTCTTGGAATGTTAGAAGTAGAATTGTTCTTAGCCTTTTACATGATTTCAGATGGCTTAAAATATTCTGTTCATTTTATAGTGCTGGTAACTTTGGTATCTCTGGACCATACATTCTAGTTATTATATCAATTATCTTCTTAGTTTTGGTTTTCTTATTTTTTATGCTATCTTCAAATATGTTTTCAAACTTTTTGTAGGGGGTATATTCTTCTTGAAACTCTAGTGCAATATATTAGGATACTGGGTGATTTTAATAAAATTTCTACTCATTGGTCAATGTTCCCCCAATTTTAATACTTTTTATAGATTTTTGTACCGTGAAAAAGTGCTTTCAATTATTTTCTCCAAAATCCCTGATTATGCACGTTCTATTTACCAATATTGTGAGGGGCTCTTGCAAAAAATATGACTGTAAGTTTTCTTTTATTCAAGGTCAACAACTCACTTTATGCCTTTTTAGTAGGTTGAAATAATTAATATATTATCATTTCACATTATTTTACCTGATTATGAAGTTTATATTTTCAAAAATAAAATTGGATATTACCAAGGACCAAGAATTTGGAATCAATGGCATCTAGTCCAATCTTTTTATTTTACATATGAAGAGATGAGAGTGGTTTAGGTAAATTATACTAATTTGCATACTTAGGTAGTTGCCATCATAAATTAAACCCAGGACTTCTAATTCTTCTAGAACTGTAGCTTAAATAGGTAAAAAAAAATCGTGTGTTTTAATTTCTGTCTTCCATTCATTTTCTCTTACGCAGATTACTCATATATTTTCCGTTATTAATATTTTGAAGTCATTGCTATCCTTTGGCCTCTGAGTCTGTAGGCAGAGGGATAAAAAATATCAAACAAGAGGAACAATATATATTGGAAGAAATGTCAAAAATTTGGAGGAAAAGTTTAGGCACGCTCATTCTCAACCCCTCCAGTGACCCATACGCTGAGAACTAAGCCTTGCATTAAAACATTCCTGACATCCAGCCTTATTCTCTCACCATAGATACGCTAGGAGTTGTATCAATTACACAAACAATAAGATTACATAAACAATGAAAAAGTGAACTATGGAAATCCTAAGAAACATTTCACTGTCGTTATATTTTCATTTCCCCTGACCCTCCCTATATTACTTTCTTCTTTTTCTTGTTATCCTTCCTCTAAAATGTAGATTATTCCTTCATCCAGGATAATCACCATCCTAAAAGTGCAAAGATGGAAAACAAGAGCCCCACGCCTGCTTTTCTTGACACCTTTGGAGAAAACAAACAAACAAACAAAAAAAACTAAAATGACTCATGTGCAGGGCCAAAGAAGCCTTTGTATAAAAAAAAAAAAAAAGAGAGAGAGAGCGAGATAAAACCCTCTTCTTTACTTCCTTTATTACCTTCTTCAGCTCTCTAATCAATTAATTATGGTTTCTCTTTTTGGTTGTTGCTGCTTTTGTTCAAATTTTCTTTTTTTTCCCCCTTCAATTTCTACTTCTGTCTCTTCTCTGCTCCTGTTTTCTATATTTTTTGCTCTTCCCTGAAATAATAAAAAGTAGGCCCTGAAGACTTCCCAGTGAAGTTTAAAACTTAGTCAAACAGTAAGACTTCAGCAGTTAAGTAGCCTCAGTTTGCAAATAACAAGAAGCACCCTGACAATTAACACCAAGTCATGGAAAGTTAAATGCAAAATGTAAGGTAATTCAACATTCAACTGAGAAATTGCATTCATGCATTGCCTTCACATGAGACCATAACTGACTGGGGATAAAATGGATAAGCTTTCTTTCACATCTACATTTTCAAAATAAAATAAAAACAAGTGCAATTTTTTATAATATACAGAAGCAATAGAAAAAAAGTAGCATATGAATACTTAGCTAGGAATTAGTTAAGAGGTCCCCTGCCTCATTCTGTCATTTGCAAACTAACAGAAATAAACTCTGCAGTTGGTGCCATCTGCAAACATAATTTGCATGCACTGATGGCAGTGTTTTAGGTAACTGAACCGACTGATCTCAGAGGCATTGATTCTTGCCAGGCCCAGTTAGTCCCTTCAGATAATTAGATTGGAATATTTATCCATTCTGAAATCTTCTAGAATATCCAACCCAACTCCCAAATTCCCAGAAATTCTGCATTCCCATTAGCTCTACTGACAAAGTCAGGTAGACCAGTGGCTACCTACAGGCCCTTCCTGTCCCAATCCACACCAGAAGCATTTTACTAACATGGAGCCCATCGTTTTACTCCCACAATATTAATATCTTTGATGACTATACAATGAATACCAAACTCACTAGGATTGCACAGGAGATACCAAAAACATTGACAGCCCTATCTCCAGGAAAAGATTGAAGAGATATCGATATACATTAAGGAATTTTTTTTTTTTTTGTATTCAGAACTTTTACTTGATACTTTTTTATTTTCTCTACTCAGTTAATTTCTACACATTATTTTCAGTATCCATTTAAAATGTTAACTTCTATGTAAAGCATCCCCCTGGACAGATTTAAACTCTACATCCTTTGAACACATCTACTGTAGTATTATGACATTAAAATTGAATGATTTCATTGTGTATTTCTATGGCCCACTAGACCAGGGGTTGGTTGCTTGAGAAACTTTGGACCTTGACCCTAATAGAGACTTCTGTCTGTATTTGTACATAAAGTGTTTTGGAACACAGTTACACTCATTAGTTTGCATATTGTCTCTGTCTACATTTGGGCAAAATCAGGAAAGCTGCGTAGTTGAAACAGAGTCCATATGGCCCATAAGCCTAAATTATTTACTATCAGGAAGAAGTTTTCTAATCTCTGCACTAGATTGTGAAATCTTAAATAAAACGACAGTGTAATGCTCACTTTTGTACACAAGCTTGCATACTCCTTTGGTTGGAGATAACAATAGTTGTTGAATGAATGGATATTCCTGACCCTTTTCCATATTTATTAGTATTCTATTTATGCCCCTCCTACTTAGAAAAATTAACTGTCATAACAAAATTAAGTGATTCCAGTAACTCTAATATATAGTTGACACTAATATGTATACAATAAATATATACTAAAAATGAATTTGATTAAGCTTTCAAATTCAAGCAACATCTTATTGGAAGCTAATTGGTACATGGAAAAACCTTAAGAAATAGTCAACACAAGGATATATAATGGTGAAGATGAAGTAGGAGAAATTAGGTTACCAATTTCAGAACTAGTAGAGGACATATATATATTAACAAAGGAGACAAATTAAAATTGCGGCAATGGTGATTTATTTTTTATAACTTGTTTTATTTTTTTGATATTATTACAATGGGCTCTTGGAAAGTATTAATAATCTATCAATGGTTAATTTGAATTGCAGCAGTGAAGGTGAGATTACATATCTCAATGTATATATATTAACTTGGCATTTAATAAATATTATTTCCATAATAGGTAAATATTATTTCCATAATCAAACTGAGATTAATCAAACAAAGCATGCTTTTCCTTCCCTTACCATGTACCTGGCATTGTATTATATTATAAAGATGTGGCCAGAAACCTAGCTATAGGAATTGCCTCCCCAAAAGTTAGACCTACTAATTTCAAGTTTTCCCCAAACTAGAAAAAATCATATGTCTATTTTCTGATACAAAGAAAAAAAATTCCAGCCTTGTGTTTATTTCTTTTGATATTTTCCTCCAGGTTTGCAGACAATCTCTCTGACAGTGAATGTGGTCTATGATTGTGTGCCTCAAACAATCAATGTAGTTTCCAAAGTGCTTTCCTTATTGGGCACATACAAAATATGCCCTTTGATTATAATCTTCAGCCTCCTCTTAAGGCCTGTTTCCATCCATAACTCTTTCAGACTCAGAATCAGCTCTAAGTTTATTTTTAAGCAGAGTATTCCTTAAAGCTTCACGCAAGGTTGATCTGCTGGCTGCTTCTATTTCTCAGCTATCCAGCTATGCTACATTGTTTGTGTCTGTGTTTCAGTGAAGTCTTAAAAGCTTTCCTTTTCCTGGGTCTGTGTGCAATTACTGTTGTTGGCCATAACATCTATACGTACTAGTAGGAGAGCATTTATTCTGGTTTAGTAATAGCACTATGATTAGAATCAATATTAGATTCCCACTCAATTATAATCCCATAAGAAAAGAAGTTTAATGGTAAAATCATAATTGCATCCCATTTTAAGTTGAGAAACTAAAAATGTGTTGTTAAATCATTCAGAGTTGGTATTTGAAAAAATAAAATACACAATTGCACTAAGACAGACAGGAAAATAACAAGCCCACATTCAGGACCTAAACCAAATCAGGTCAATGAAAATCAGATATGTATTTTGAAAAGCCTGCATATTTCATTAGATTTTAGAGCCATCTGCTTAACAGTAAAACATCTCATGTTATTCCATCTCTGGTCTTCATATTCACAGATAATGCTGCTGGCTTATCATCATGAATACCGAAAATGCTGTTATTCTATTTGTCTGGTGGATTTTTCTTTTATCTGTCCTATAGTCTTGTCTTCTGTCTTATGACCCGTGGTGCAAACTAATGATATAAAAGGAGAACTAGGGAAACAACTTTTTTTTTTCCAATCAGTGTGTGTAGTGAAGTCAAAGGTTCACTTTCTCTACCTAATGTAATGAAGTTACAGCACCATGTGGCTTTAATTCCATTAGCCATGCTCCATGAGGCAAACTACAGACAGAGGCCCAGCTGCTTCTTTTTGTAAATAAAGTTTTATTGGAACACAGCCATGACCATTTGCTTACACACTGTCTGTGGCTGCTTTTCTGCTACAATGGGAATGTTGAGTAGTTGTAACAGGGACTGTAAGGCCATCAGGCCTAAAATATTTACAATCTGGCCCCTTCAATGTAAGTTTGCCAGTTCCTGCTCCAGAATATTGGAATCTGTGGAAAGCAGCACAAATCAGAATTTCTGTTATTTCTGATTACCAAGGGCATTGGAAGTGTAAGTAGCCAAAATGTTTATTCCAGTGACTATACATTTTCTACTAATGTGGTGCATTGTTTCTGATGTCAAGACCGGCAACTTTTCTGAACTTCACACAACTGCACACTGGGAATTTCAGCTTGGATGTACCAAGTCATCAAAGTCCCTTGCTTTCCCCAATCATCAGTCATAACTGCCTTCTAGTCAGTCTTTCACAGAGCTGCTAGAGAAAGGTTTCAAAAAGACAAAATTGATCATGTATAACTTAGCAATACTAAAAATTTGTTAGCACCATCCCCATATCTTTTAGAATCAAATCGAACTTCTTAATGTGTCTAAAAATGACCTTGATGAGATGGATCAGATATTGTATCCAGTTTCTTGATAAACTGGCTACCTCAAATTCCTCTTGCTTCAGGGCCCTCAAGTAGGTTGCCCATTGTCTCAAACTTTGCATGGCTTAAGACTACTCATGCAACTCAGGTATTGACCTACCAGAAAAATGTCCTTAATTACCCTGATCCCTAATCTAGGTTAGGTGTCTCATGTGTGCCTCAGAAGCACCTTATGTTTGTCTCTGTCAAGATGGTATGAACTTACATTGGTGCATATTTACCTTTCCTAATGACTACTGGAAAGGTGAGCTTCTTGAATACAAGGGCCATATTTTATTTGTTTTTTTTATTTTTACTTTTGTATTTTTAGGTTTTAAGAGCTTAAAACAAAGAATAAACTGCTTGAATATTGAATGGATAAAGAGTGCTGAGTCCAGTTTACCTAAGATACAAGAGGCTAGTGGAAAATATTTCTAGGAAAGATCTGTGGAATAAGAAAGAGCTATTTTTTTGGCATGTGTGCTAATTAACAACAGCCTCTTTGCCTTCCCCCTTCTGCAACCCTGAACTCTAAATAGATTAGGTAATTTTAAAAACAATGTGAATAAAAATTATATTGGTCAACTGAAAATAAATTCCTAACTTCACATTATCTGTGATCAATAATTCAATTACATGGGACATTGGGTTGCTGCAACATAATTTTGTGGAAGAAGGGTAACTGGCAACTTAACTTCTTAACAAGTTGTGGACCAAAAGGATATTTCATCCTACGTGCAAATATTTCTAATATGGTTACTAGAGACTTCTACTTTTATAAACTAGAAGCTATAATTACACATTACACATTCAAGTGAGGTTATTATATCTATATTTTATAGATGAGGTAAATTAAACCACCTATTTTAAGACCATAAGGTAAGTTGTAAATGAATAAATACCCATCTTCCTCTCTAGAGCTGATGTTTAAAATTAGGATTGCAGTTGTATTTTTTGCAACAGTAAGATAAGAGTTATTTGTATGACAATACACCAAAAACTCCCCAGGAGTTCTTTGTTATTGTATAACATGCTATAGGAAATGTGTACATTATAGCAGAAAGTTTGTGGAAAACAACTTTTTGTCATAAGTGGTCACATATATGATAGCCTGGTAATGATAAACCTTCCTAATTCTAACTGCCTAACAGACTGGAACAAAAGACTTTGCTTACAAAAATAAATTCCATTTTGCTGTCTGATTCTTATCTTTCAACAAATATGGTGAATTCTCTATCTTAGCCATCTCATACTTTTAATGCATTGTTATTTTTCTAGCCTTTCCATAGAATTTCAAACCCCAGCAGTTTAACATTTTTGAAAAAAATGAAAAAAACAAGCTCATTTTGTCATTTTGGCAAAACACATTATTTACTTCTTAGCATGTAACAATTTGAAATTTGTTTCACTTTAACTCTTAGAATCACACCTTTCTGTATTAAATAACCGAGAATAAAGACAAATGAGACTGGAAAGCAATTATTTTAATAAAAACTTAGAATGCCAGTTTTAGTATTTTGTCCTTTACTTCCAGCTACTGAAGATTGTGAGTAACAGCTGAGTCCTTGTTATGATAAAAATCTTCAAAGATAAGCCAGGGAAAAGGCATTTCTTAGAAATTCTGCAGAACTACTCTATGCACAAATTCTTTCAAATCTACCATGTTCACTGGTAAGTTGTTAGAAAGCCAAAGTTGTAAAGAAATAAAAGCAATGGCTAAAAAGGGAAGTCTATATTCAAACAAGTTGTTCTGTAAATAACCTGTATTTCTAAAAACATACTGAGTTCTTAAGAGAACTGAGAACTGGTCAGTCTATGCTTTTTTGAATGAGTCTGTATGCCTTTACAATGTGTTTGCTTCTGATTGTTGTGGGTGGCAAAGTGAAACTGATTCTAATTCTGATCTTTGTAACACTGACTTTAACAAGACCAAGAGTCTGGGAAATTCCCCTTTGCTGTCACTCACAGACAAAAATGAACATAATACTGCACAGCAGGAGGTGCAAACTTGAGAAAAGCAGTGGCATAACAGTAAGGCACCACAAAAGTACAGGAGAAGTATCCCTGGGGAAAGAATAATACACATATAGCAGAGCTGAGGAAAAGAGGGCAAAGAACATGGCCAGAAAACATATTGTTTATATACATAATAATTAGGCAGAAGTTCACCAAAAGTTTTATAAATGGAATTAAGTTATTAACATAAATATTACATTGAGCAACAGATGCTAGAAACAAGAATTTTATAGTCTTAATGACATAATATAGCATCATAATGCTGAATGAAAAATATAAAGCACTGGGTAATCTAACAAATATCTGTTGATCACAGAAGACATCCCCAAATTTTGCTGGCTAGATTAGAGTACTAACAAAATGTTTAGTAGTTTTTATTCAACTGAGTCTTTCTGCAATGTTTAGTCAAATGTTTGAAGGCATTTAAATACTTCAAATAAGCATGTGTGTGTAGGAGAGAGTAGGATTGAGAATATTTAAGACTTTTGAAAAACAATATTTCACATAAAATAGTGTTCAAAGGGGAAAATAGTTCAAAAAATGTTTAAATGCTTTAAAATTATTTAATATGCCTTTCCTCTATAAAGGTATCAGTATCAACACCACTTTTTCTTAGAAGGTAATGCCATTTCGTTAATTCCACAATGTAATAAACCTTAGTTCATTTATCTTTAAAACACGTCTGTAAGATAAACAATTGGCATTGTCAGTAGGGATGGGAGGAGGCATTCACATCTGTCTCTATTCCTTACAGCCCTGGTAAAAGGTGTTCCTTCCAGACATTCCAGGGGTGTGTGAGCAGGTCTTCCAGGATAAATCCACTCTAACATTCCAATCTATCTAAATCTTTGGATCCCCTCCTCTACATTATACCAGGGCAGTTCTGACATTTTGACCTCAGGTAACATTGGCCACCTTTTGATCCTTGTCTCAGCCAACCACCAAGCAACTGTTAATGCCCTTTCTAACCCCTTGAGCTACAACATTGAATGCAGAATCTCTGCTTAGTGGGCCCATATCAATAAATTCAACCTGATCCAACTTTATATTCCTTCCAACATTATCCCACACCCGTAATATACATTCCTGCACATATTCTGCTGATTTTTGTCTATATAAATTGGAAAACTCATGAAGTTCTTTTGGAGTATTGCATACTTCCTCATGGGTCACACTTTGTACCTCATCCTTCAGGGCCTGTTGGGACTTCAGTCTAGTTATAGGTCTTGAAGAAAAGAGTGGTGGTGGGGGTGGGTCATGAAAAGAATTAGAAGTATCCCTCAAGCCAATTACCTCAAGACATTCCATGCAGTTTCACCTCATGAAACAGGATTAATTCCTCCAAAGAGAGGAGTGAGGGTTGCTTCCTCAGAGGAGGTGGTTACAGGGTTAGCAGGCACTAAAGGGTTAATCTCTTTAGGTGGAGGTTGAATGGCAGGCTCCTCAGGGCAGACCAGAGGTCAAGGTCAGGAAACTGTTTTGTCAAAGCAAGCTGGAGGTTGGTTAGCTGTCTCCTTAGGGCAGACTGGAGGTGGGGGCTCTTTCCTCAGGGCATACCATTTTCTTTCAAGGTACACATAGAAGCCTTTACATCTGTCATATGGCACTTAAGTTTCAAATTTGAAGTCTTCAGCTCATCCCTTTCTCTTATAACTTTATCCGGTTTTCTAAAGGCAACCAGCCAGCATCATTATACCTCTCAACTCCACAAAACTCTGTTAAGGTGTCAAAAACACTGTCACCCAGAGCCTTGCTTTATGCAAGAGTATGATTAGGAGAATCAAACTGTGATATTTTGCATATCTCCATTGCCAACTCATGGCAGGGACTGTCAGTGCCATCTCGATTATTGGAAACGGAGTCATTCATGCCTTTGAATCTAATTGGAGTAGAAAACCAATTGTAAAAGCCCATTTTAAGGTTTTGTTTCTCAAGAACCAATCCTGGTACCAAGCTTTATTAGTTAGGTTTCTCTAGGGAAATAGAACCAACAGGAGATACCTGTAAATATGAGATTTTATAAAAGTCCCATGCAACTGTGGGTATGCATGAGTCCAGATTCAGGGCAGGATGCACGAGAACAAATTCCATAGGGCAGGATACACATGCTCAAATTCCCTAGGACAGGCAGCAAGCTGGCAACTCCAATGAAGATCTTCGATGAACTCCCCAGGAGAGGCTGGCTGCCTGAAGAAGAAGTGAAAGTTCTTTCTCTTCTCCCTTAAAAGTCTTCAACTGATTGGATTAAATCTAGCTGATTGAATTCACTCATTGTGGAAGACATATCCTCTATTGATGTAATCAGCCACAGATGCAGTCAACTGACTAATGATTTAATAAACCAGCCTTCTGGTTTATTAACCAGCTACAAATGTCCTTGCTGTAACAGGCCAGTGCTTGCTTGACCAGACACTTGGGCACCTTCATCTGGCCAAGTTGACACATGAACCTTAGCCATCACAATTATATATTAAAAATATAAAAATAATAATGACACAGACCATATATTTTTTGGTATAAACTCAAAAATGTATATCCAAAAAGAATTTTGATTGGCTCTAAACAAACAAGAGACTTTAATGGATAAATTAAAGAATCAAAGGAGAAAGAAAGCATGAATGTCAAATTGCCAGTTACCAGACATAGAAATCCAAATCTTTAATTCTCCTCAATTTGTCTGTTTGTACTTTGTAAGGTCACCAGGATGATGGCTGACCATGGGTATCAAATTATATATATATATATATATATATATATATAGCCACACACACTTCTTTTTTAAAAAAAAAAGAAAAAAACATTTCAGCAAAGCAACTCAAGATAGAAAAAACTAAAAATGAATTAGTATCAGCAAATTGGTTTATAGAATGTTGAACCAAAAAGTTATATTCTACCATATTAGAAGATTTTAAAACTTTTTCCTTAAGACTGTGCTATTCAGCTTTCTTTTTTTAATCTAACTTGGATAAAGATATTAAAAACAAAGCAACTACTAAAAAGTCATCAAGTGGTGATGGGTAATTAATATGAAGGATAAGAGAGGTAGAATTTTAAAAATGTCAAAAGCTTGAAATAAGAACAAGATTTTTAAATGTTGGAAACATATATTTCTCCAGTTGGTTTAAATTTTAAATTAAAAAATTTAAATAAGTTTTGATGTTTTAAGAAGTAAAGCATCAATTACACAATTAAAGACTTTAGGGAATCTAAATATTATAAAACATAACAAGTTTAACAGATCCTCTTCTTAGGTATGGTTCTGAGAAAATAAAATTGTGGGTGCACTCATCATTTTGTTCACATACAGTCTTGTGAATCTGGGGAATGACTAACTGCCTAAAACTACCAGCCATACCTGTGACTTGGATAAAATACTTTAACTGACTTGCAGTAATCATATAGATCAGCTGATAATATATATATGATAAACCTCCTTTAAAAACTAGGAAAGGTACTGTTAGAAATCAGGATGGTAGTTTCCCTCAGGGTGGTGAGGGGGTAGCATGGTAATTACTGAGTGAAAGCCAAGGTGGCCTTTTAAGGTGCGGATGATGCTCAGTCTTGAATCTTGGTGTGTTTCCACGGATGTTGGTTACATGCATGTTTTCAGTTTTTGAATACTCATGGAGGCACAGTCAGTATACGTTCAATTTTCTGTGTTTAACTATGCTTCAACACTTTTTAAACTGCAAGGTTCTACATGAATATACAATATTATCATTACCCATAGCCATGCTTCTTAACTGGGGAGATTTTTCTCTCCCTGGGACATTTGGCAATATCCAGAGACATTTTTTTGTTGTCACAGTGCAGGAGTACTACTGGCCAGGGATCTGCTAAACATCCTACAATGCACAGGACAGCATCCACAATGAAGAATTATCTGGTCCCAGATGTGATTAATGCCCAGGTTGAGACACTCTGAACTAGGGTATAAAGAATGATTAGCTTGCATCAGAAATATGCTTAGTCTGAGATCTGTACTTTTAAGGAAACAGTAATTAAAGTGAGCAATAGAGGAAAATGAAAATAGTGTTTAGAAATAAAAAAGGGAGTTGTGAGGGTTTGAAACTGTAATGGACCCCAGAAATCCATGCTCTTTTAATTCAATCTTGTTGGGTAGAATCCTTTGATTGAGTGTTTCCATGGCTACATAACTCACCCAACTCTAGGTGAGACCTTTGATTAAATCATTTCCATAGAGATGTGACCCTGCCTATTCTGGGTGGGTCTTGATTAGTTTACTGGAGTACTTAAGAGAGCTTAAGAGCTGACACAGAGGCTGACACTTGGAGATGCAGACAGAAAGATGTTTGGAGATGTTAAGCTAAGAGGTGAAGCCCAGAGTTTGCCCTGGAGAAGCTAAGAGAGGACCCCTAGATGCCTAGAGAAAAATGCCCTAGGAGAACAAACAAAAATGCACAGGAGCTGAAAGAGAGAAGCTAAGAGAGACAGAAGTCCAGAGACATTTTGGAGAAAACCAATTTGAAATCAGAGCCTGGGAGCAAAGGACCAGCAGATGCCAGCCACGTGCCTTCCCAGATGACAGAGGTTTTCCAGATGCCATTGGTCTTTCTTCAGTGAAAGTAGCTTCCTGTTGATGCCTTAATTTGGACACTTCTATGGCCTTAGAACTGTAAATTTGTAACCTAATAAATCCCCTTTATAAAAGCCAATCCATTTCTTGTATTTTGCATAATGGCAGCTTCAGAAAACTGAAACAGGCATATTATTAGAATTAGAGATCTTTCACTTAGAAAAGTATCAGCACATCAGCAACCTTGGACTTTTTAAGATTTTTTTTTAAGTGAACAAGTGAATTGATGTATGCTCTGTAGCTTTAAAAGATGAGAACTAGAAGCAACTGATATAGGTTATATTAAAACAGCCCAAAATCATAATTGGTTCTTTTGAAATTTTAAGGTTCCAATCATAACAAGTAAATGTTACAGTTTAAATTTGATGTTGGTCCCTCAGAGGTATTTTACAGGAGATACACACACAGAGTTTAGAGTAGTTCAGAAATCTATGATATTTTCCTACTTCAAAATTGTATCATTATTTCCCAGAATTAACAGGAATTTTAAAATCACTCCTATTATAAATATAAATTTCCCCACATAAATTTAATATTGGATATATAAATCTTTACAAAGTTGTTTTCAATTAGAAAGATGAAAGGATCTAGATTAAAATTAGCTTCACACATGTATACCTGATGCCTTGTGTGTTCTTTGAGAATCAAAGATAAATATAATGCTGTTTAGGGAAATTTTTCTTGTTTTGTGACGGGAAATCTTGCCGTCTTCCAGATACACACATAACTTTCGATATATAGTCCTAGCTCCCACATTATGAAATCAAAATATCTGGGAAAATATCTAGAGAAAATATTGTAACAAATAAAATATTTTTAGCATTCACTTCTGCATAGTGAAAAGTATAACTATTAGTCAACCAGGTGGCTGCTTATTACTGCCAAATTCAGATCAGCAAATTTGAGCCTCTGGCTGCCTGCCCCTGATCACAGAGGAAAACATGGACTGCTCTATGTCTGTTTCTGGAAGCCTCTGAGCCAAACTTTTTAAAACGTTGTTAGTCAGCCTGAGAAATCCAAAGAGTTGTTAAAACAATTGTTAGCACTAGTTGGTAATATTCAAAATTTAATGTAAATGTTAACAAAGCTGCAGGAGTGTACAAATCCACACTCTTGCTCAATTAAAAACATTAAAAAATAAAATTTCACTATTTGCATTTTGATTAATAGTAGCATAGTTTCCCAGATTTTTCCCTCAGTATCTGGCCCTTATTAGTAAATGTTTTCCTTCAATTCTGTACTTCAGGAATAAAAAGGGAATATAAGGACTTTAAGTTGGATGTTTCTTAATGGCTCCATAAATGGATCCATTGGCTAATTAAAACTGGCAACAAAACCTCTTATGAATTTAAACTATGGTTTAAAATATAACTGCAAGATTTTCTTTAAATTTATAAAAAATTCTATTGGAAAGATAACTTTGGGTAGCTGATCCTGTGTGACCAGATACCTAAATAATTCCCTTCATTCCATTATCAGTCTTATTAAAACTAGCTTACTATATGTCAAGTAGATTCAAAATAAATCTTTATGGAAAACAATAGGTAAAGAAGGTTTAATTAGTTTTGATTTTTTGTGTATGTGTGGACACTACATATTGCCCTTTCACGTCATGGACAAATTATGAAGCTATAGCCCACATCAAAAAAATAGAGCCCAGCAAAAGCAAGTAAAATGGCTGCTTGGAATTTCACATAAGAAAAAAAATTAACTCCACAGTCAAAAAACATGAAGTTCATCAGGATGACAACCAAGGAAATGAGTTTCAGAATAGTCTTCCCTCAGTAGTCAGTGACAGTCTTCTCATATTGAGGGTGGCACTATCTTTAGCCTTTGCTTGGATTATTAACAAATGAAAATGAATCCTGGACCACACATTTCATTATTATTTAAGTGTTTGTTTGTTTGTTTGTATTTTGTCATATCCATTTGGGGAGGTTGTTTTTGTAAAATATATTTGGTAGCATTTAGTACTACACAATGAGGTAAACACAAGTACTTAAGTTAATAATCTCCAGATACTCACAAACAAAAAATATACAAAATAAATATAAAATAAAAAACATGAGAGACAAAAACTTTAGCCAAAATCATTTTTACTTTATATTTCCCTTTTCATAAGAAATAGCCAACATTTTTCTCCAAATTCAAAAAACTGAGAAAAGCAAGTTTATATTCTCTTACATTCTCTCAGGCTTCTAAATAAATTCCACAAGAAAGTAAATAATTCTGTAATTTAAATAATGGATAAACTAATGGTAAATTAAATTTAATGGGAAATTAAATTACTAACAGTAGGTGAGTTCAATGAAAAATTAACTCACCAACTCAGGGCTGCTGTCAATGGTGAAAAACAGAAAACATCATATTATCTTGGGTTGACACAGAGAGTGACATGAAATATAAGTATACATGCCCCACTGAGTAAAAGATGCAGCAATCCATCCCAATAGGCAGTAAGGTGATTTTAACTTTCCTGGAACAAACCAGAGAAAATAACTGATATAAAGCATCCTCTAAATACTGTTGAGATAAAGAAAATTAAAAAATGCTATTCCCTTAGCTTGATACCAAGATGGAATTATGCCACACAGTCATGCTGTGATCCAAATAATGCTTTTGACAACTTCTTTTACTATGTGTAGGAGATGCAGAGGTTGGCAAATAGTTAATATTTTTCAGGGTCTTTCAGTATGAGCATCATCTAAACATTTTATTGAAGCTAATTTTCCCCTCTATTTTCTTTCCTTTTCAATCAACTCAAAGTACTGGTAAAAAATTCTTGAGCACCATAGGTTTATTCCAGTGTATTGACTAAAACTGATCCAAAAGACATCACTAGAGTATTTTTAAATGATGTCAATTTCGTAAATTATTTTGTTAATTTAGTAGACAGTGATATTAGACAAATAAGGCTACATTCTAAAATTACTGGACAAGGGGTTAAGAACGTCTGAGGTAATGTGTCTTTTATGTGGAGTACAAAGCATGAAGCATGATTTCAATAGTAGAGGAAAATACATAATGTGTTTTTACCATTAAAACCATTGAATGAAAACCTATCTTTATAAAAACAAAAAAAAAGGAAAAGGACATAAATAACTAGATGAAGTATCAAAATTTAAGTTTTTTTTTTCATAATCAGCCTTATTAATACAGTCTGGAATAGCTGATAACATAGTATACACTACAACAAAGCATTGTTAGACATATTAATTAAATAGAAGGTGAAGCACAGATTATGGGAATTAGGCACACTAATATTTATGTCTTATCATTGTTTCCTTGTAAATATAATTCAAGCATTAATGAAGAAATTTACCTTAATATTTAAAACCTGTCATTTGCCATTATCCTTTCCCAGTGGAAAAAAAGGTTCTATACTCAATCTATATTTTTATTATAAAGATACTTCACATTTTTAACATTTTAGTAAATTTTAATTTAAATAAATGTGATGTAATCTATATTTCATCTGAAACTTCAGACATAATGTGAACAATACCAGCAGGGAGCAAAATTTTACTTGAACCAAAAGATCCTTACATTTATCTACCCACATGTCTAGTAATTAACAGAGACAATAGGTTACAGTCTCGTCACTGATGTTTTACCACTTTACTCAATTCCCTTCCAGGGAATCAAAAGGCATGGCAAACCCATCACTTGATCGGTCCACGGACAAATACGAAAAATCACAAACCCTACAAAACAGAATGAGCCTGGATTACAAATCAGGCAGTTGTTCTCAACATCTCTGAACTTTTGGCAACATTTGACCAACCTTAAATAATCAAGGTTGAGGACCATTGTAAAAGAAGCAAATTCTCACAGCATGACTAACAACAAGTTGTGGAAACAAGACACTAGAGGAATGATCAAATAGTCTATTAACAAACAGAGAAGAAAATAGATTGATAGTGTACTCTTTTATGGACCTGGTAATTAGACAGGTGCTGTGGATAATCTCCAACAATGAAGTGTGTATTATTATTCCCTTTTTATAGATGAAGAAACTGAGGCTTGGAAAGATTAAACAAATTGCCTAAACTCACCCATCATTAAAATTCAAATGCAGGGGTTCTCAAATCCAAATCCAGTTTCTTCTTACTAGAGTGCAGTCACAGTTGAATTATGTAAAACCCAATTATTGCAAATTCTCTCTTCATGCACAAATATTGAAATTATATTAATCCCAGAAATTATAGAATTGCACAAGAATTACATAATCTCACAAGTGGTAGACTGAATTATTTATAACCTGTGTTGCTCTGCATTTCCACTGTAGATGGTTAACAAATATACCTGCCAGCCTCCATCAGGATCAGTTTTTAATCATATTAGTTTGAAATTATGGGAGGTCTTCAACAACATAACCCCTGTACAGAATGTGACTAACCCATAAATCATGCCTCGAACATTTTAGTAAAGATTAAGTTTGGTAGTTATTTGCATTGCCCATGTTAAAGATTTTTTTAAAAAGTCACAAAGGAATGAATGTTTTGTGGTTGGATCCATATATTCTAAATAGATTAACTATTTTTTATATATGCAAAACTACTAATAAATCTTATTTTAAAACAGTTTTATTAAATCGCACCTGGCATATTTTGATGTTATCTTAACGTTAAGGGAGAAAAACAGAATGTAATATTGTATATATTATATGGTCTCAACTAAGCCAAAAAAATGTTTTTAAAAGATTGAAAGGAAATACTTTTAATTTTAAATGTCTAAATTATAGGGTTTGAAGAATTTTAACTATCAAACTACTTACCTAAGGACACAAAAATCTTCATTGAAATTAAGTTTTTAAATTAGTATCTTATGATCATAAATGAATCAGTGTCTTTATCTTTTGCAAATAATGTTGATGTTTGATATAAATAAAGCCAAAATGTATTTATTCAAAATATCAGCATAAACCATAACTAATTAAACTACTTTCATTATAACATATGCAATAAATTGGTAAAAATATATTTATTAGGATGTATTTATACCATTCTTGGCAGGCAGTATTCAAACTTAAGAGATTTAGAAATGGAAAAGTGATGTCTGTGCCAAATTCCTTCAAAAATGTTACACACTCTAATATAGTGTACATGACAAGCCTGAAGTGTTGAAAGGAAGCCATTCGAATTATCTGCGCACACAAAAAAGGCATCTGGAAAATTACCTAACAGCTGAAACATCCTATTCACATTTTCTGAAATCTTATAATGCTGAAAGGATGTTCGGCAGTTTCCGCGTTTACACTGATTTGCAAGCTTTTGTACAAGTATAACAATTTCAAAGAATAGGTACTATTTGGTGGGCATATGACTAATGAAATATGATTTTAACAGAAGAAAAAGAATTTTAACCTTAATTTTGTTACTTTTGTGTTACAATTCCTATTGCGACATTAATATTTAGTATCACATTAAAGTGCATTCAGAGATTATAGCAAGAAACAAAGGTTATAGTTCACATTTTGTTCTGGTCCCTAAGGCTACCAAGCATGGAATGAGCTAAATAAGGCCTCCTAACTCCTTTTAGAACATTTCTGAAAGGAAAAATGACAGGGCTTGTCAGCCAGTGTGCTTCTGCAAATGACTTTCAGATTTTCACTTCAGGGAGCTGGAGTCAAGGTGTTTTCCATGAATACCCACACCTTCATGACTTTCTGCCAGTCCTTCCCTAATGGTGCACCACTGACTGCCAGTGTGTGGTTCAAGACCTACCTTTGAAAGTTGACCCCATAATAGCCACAACTAGGACCTGTGGTAACTTATCTTAGTTATTATCACCACCTCCTCTTCCACAGTCAGTACTATCTCTTTTCTCTCAGTGTTCCCTTTTCCTTATCAAGAAAGCTACTCAATATGATTTGGGAGTCAGTACTGCTTTAGTCATTGGAGTAGCTTCTACTTGATGACCAATATTACAGCTGCTACTTTAAATCTTTCATGTCACTGTAGTGGACTGCACATTCCTGTTTCTCTTTTGGTAACATATCCCCTTTCCTTTAGGAAACTCCTCCCAACTCCCTGCATTCCTATAGGGGCTGACAAGCAGACCCACCCCTAGAACAGTGGTAGGAGATTGAACCAGCCTGGGTTAATAATAGGTCTCCCTAGTTACATGTTCTAGTTAAGATTTTTCCTCCTGAGCTAGTTTGCAAATAAATAGTAAAACAGATTAAATTATTCGAGTTACAAATATTGCTAAGCACACAGCCAAGACTGACAGCATCCAACATCCAATCTAAATATGGACATCAACCTTACTTTCAGGGGTAAGAAATCAACTACTTGGAAAGACTGCCATGCTCCACCTCCATGTCTTGCACAATCATTGTGTTTGCCTCACCCCTTGGCATGCTAGAGCAATGGTTTCTTTGCCACTTTCAAAATACTGATGACCACTGTGTTGAAACCATGATGCTCTGATAGCCAGAGTTAATTTACTGATTAGCAGCTGCCTTTAAAATATGATTTGAGGGACATCAGGAAGTGCAAAAAAGTCCCTAAATGCCTGGTTAAACCTAGGTATGAAAAAACTAAATTGTTTTATTACAGATTCATTTTTTTACGTTTAGCCTTATTTTCTAAAGGCTTTCTTTTTAACGTAAATTCTATAAGTGAGGGTAAAGCATCAGTGCTATTTTTTTTTTTTAACCAATAATTTGTCTTTGTTTTCTTTATCATCACTAAGTGGTGGGTTGAACATGTCCAGTTGGGACATGTTCTTTGTCTTATTCTGCATTCTGGTGGGTGTGGACTCATTTTAAATGATAACGCATGAAGTTGTCACTTCAGTTAAGGTGTGGCCCAACTGAAATAGGTTGGGCTTTAATCTAGATTACTGGAGTCCTTTATAGACTGAGTGAAAGTCAGAAAGAGAGAAGCCCTGGGGAGCAGCCAGCAGCTGAAAGTCAATGGAACCCTGAAAAGAAAGAAGATGCTACCACGTGACAGAAAAGCCAAGGATCAGGGATTGCTGGCAGCCAACCTCAGGATGCTACAGTCTTCCAAAAAAGCATAGCCTTGCTGACACCTTGATTCTGGACTTTATCTAGCCTCAAACCATGAGCAAATAAATTCTCCTTGTTTAAGCCAACTCATTGTGTGGTATTTGTTTTAGCAAAACTAAAACAATATGAGAGGCCATGAAAGCTTTAAAAAGACAGAAGCCTTCCAAAAAGTCAAGAAATGCCACAAATATAGTTTTCTATTTCACAATTTAGCTCCCAGCTTGTCCCTAGGCCAGACCTAGCATGTAGGTGGATGAAACCCAGGAAGTACTCTGGACCTGGAATATCGGTCACATCCCAGTGTAGCTCTCTGGTCCATTGAAAGTTTTAGTATAATTCAGAGCCCCCTGTAGGTTTATAACATCTATGCATAATGAAGACAAGAAAGATCTCTATACTGATCTGAAGCACTTGCAAACCCATATGGGCCATGGGACTAACAGGTGCAGAGATGCAAAAATAGTTTAGAAATACAGTGAATAAACCTGGTAGCTCAGGAATTATCTTGAAATAATTAATCTTGACTCATCTAGCAGAGTGAAAGTCAGTGAAAAATAGTTTTGATGTGGTCCTTCCGGCACTTACCAAAAATGGAAAGTTAAAGAAGAGTTGTAACCCATTAAACATGTCTATATATTATTTTATCTTACTTCTCAAATAAAGCAATCAAAATAATCAAACAGTATCTATGAAATACCTAATCAACACAATTTCAGTTGCTTTTCATCTCTGCAGTTTGTCATCCAAGTAAATAGAGTTAAGAATCTACTCTTACTTACATTAATGAGTAAATTATTTCTGCATTTAATTTTCTCTTTGAACAGAGAAACTAGTTGGAAAATTGTGTAAGGAATGTCAAACTAAGTAAATTACAAATCCCTTTGAAATTCCTATAAAGGGATATCTCCTCCAAATCATTTTCATTAAACATATGTTCAATAAGTATAAAATGTATCTTTCATTTAGTACTATAAAAGAAAATATTTTTAGTAAATGAACCAAGTGGAAGTAGCTTCTTGGTCATATAAAGGCAAAAGGGAGCAATTTTTTCAGAGAATACTACAGGAATAAATCAATTCAAAATCACAAATTGATTTTTTAATGCAGGAAAGAAGTAAATCTTTAGACTATTATTAAATCAATATTATATACTTTAATATTGAAATATGAATGAAATTTAGTTGTATTCCAGTAATTGTGGCTACTTTAGAATTAAACAAAGCAGTGCTTCTAAAGTAAAATCATTGTATGAAATTGTATTGAATAAAGTGCTCAAATAAAAATAATACATAAATTATTTAAATAAAATGTTTTGTTTAATTACTTAAAATACCAAGAAATTCACACACAGTTTTCAGAAGTAATTTTAATGTATTGTAAATATACTTAGTCTACAGATACTCATATACGTGGAATCTTCCTGTTAATGGATAGAATTGTATTCTTGAAATCCATACCCCCTCATGTTTTATTAAATATAATGAGATCATTAAATATTAAATACCTCCTAAGTAGAATATTGTCAGCACTTACCATATTCAATGAATTAAGTGCTATACTTAAGTATTTATCAATTGTCTTCATAAGAATCTGTAATCCTATGAAATGTTGTTAGTTTATTTCTCTTATTTCTAAATGACTCAATTTTCTCCTTTCTTTCCCTGCCCTTTTATAAAGTTTCTTTAAAAACCCATAAGTAGAAGAATGACAAATGGGTGGAAATCCTTGTCATGTGGCAGGCATGGTGCTAAGTTAAAAATTATTTCAGTTTATTCTTACATTAAAACTATAAGATAGGTCTATTAAATAAAACTTAACAGCTTTACAGCTGAGGAAACTAAGACATATACCAAGGCCACATGCACTTTAGTGGAAGGTGCACAGGTTATTAAGAGTTTTAATTTTCGCTAAAATTTGGAAATTGACAACTAAGAATGTCTTAATTTTTATAATATACATTAGCTAAACAAGTATTTGTTCATAAATACATGTACAAAGACACTAAAGAAAATGATAAAAATAAAAATATATTCTCCTGGAATGCAAGATGAAATGCTAACTCATCTAACTATTATCAACAACGGAGATAGACTGTTACAAACACACAAAAGGAACTCCTAAGCTGATTACAGGATATATTAGTTTTCATTGTCAGTGTAAACTGCCTATCTATTTAAATAACTACATATTTTAAAATATTAACCTCCGATATCCAGTGAAAACTAATACAGGTCAACCAGAATAAAACCTGTCCCAAAGAACAAACCAACTGAAGGGAAACAAAATCTAATTAAAAGCTTTATGGAAAATTTTGACCAACTTCCTTTCAAATTATTATATAAATGATATTTTTAATCCTTTGCCATTTAACACAGACAATTAAATTTCAAAATTACAAAAGGCTTCAGATGTGGTCTAATACATCTACCTCTTTCTCACATGAAGGAACATGTCAAAATAGGTAATTAGCTATCTAGATCATATAAATAACAGCGGAAGAACTGTAATTCTAAATCAGCCATAAAACTATACTGTCCCTACTTTGTCTTTTATTCCTTTCTATACCCCCAAACCCAGAATTTTGTCTAGAACATAGTAAGTGTTCAACAAACTTTTAAATTAACTTTTAAAAATCACACAGTTTAGGCAGAATACAGCTCAGGGTAATAGAGGGAAAGACAAACAAACTATGTCCTTTATTTAAAAAAGGAAATAATGTATAGATAAGATTTCAAGATTGAATTTAAAGAAATATGGGAAAGAGCTGCTGAGTTGAAGATAAGATATGCAAAATGTTTCAAGCATCAGAGGATGCTGAATTATAGAAACCAGATGATAAAAATAATTAAATGAAACATAAGTTTGACTGAAAGGAATGGATAGATAAGTCAACAACTAAAGAAAAATGGGTGTTCAGAGATGGCAATGAGGCTTTCAAAGCAGGAATCTAAGACAAACTATACAGTAATATTCATTGTGTGATCCTAAGAATGCAATCAGAGTAAAGAGAGTTAAATTTATATGATGGTAACAAATATTTACTGGTAATTTACTACATGTCAAGATTTTCCTGGGTGTTGAGAGCTAAAAATCCTTGTCCTAATTGAGATTGTGATGGTAGAAACATCCTGTCATTAGGAGGTTACAACAGGTGACTGTTGGCTAGAATTTGGCATAAGGCTGATGTGACCGAATAGTTGCAAAGATACTGTAAAGGAAAAGGAAACAGAAGCAGTAGATAAAATGCATACCATGGAGGCTGGTGCCAAATCAAAATGATACGAAGATCTGTTGTCTAACGAAAAGGTCCTTTAGGGAACGAAATGCTTCTTGATGTGTGTTTCCCAGAAACTCTGAAGCAGGCAGGCAGTAGATTGGGGAGTAATACTAAAGCAACTCAGGTATTCTCATTCTTTTGTTATTGTTTTCCTCCGTGTCTGTGGCCATGGCTCCAAATCAGGACCTCCTCAGAGATAATTCTCATCCTTTTGCACCCAGAGAAGAGCTGTGTTCAGTGGGTTTATGACAGCACACACACCCCTGCAGGGGAAGGACTGGGCTCATTTATCCTTATCAGTTCCACCAATTAGGAAAACAGATGCATCGCAGAGCAGTTGTGGTACATTAGTAGGTGGCAAGGCACTGTATGGTCTAGGGAATCAGGGAGACAGCTGCACAAGTCATAAACAAACATGAGTTGCTGACTGCTTGGAAAGTTCTATGTTCACCATAACTTTTAGTAAACACACATTAATAATCACAGTTAATACTACTGTGGTTACATAATCGACACTCAGGTCAGATTAGCCTGTTTTAATTCAATTCATGCCACTTACTGAAGGCCTACCAAATTCAGATGGAATATGTAGCAGAGAACAAAGAATACATCTGAAAAACTATCCTTTAGGTCTATCATCTGGTGCTAAGAGATTTACATTACTCATGAGAGACATAATGAAATATATGTGGAGACTTACAGAAGAGAAAATTTCTTGGAGACTTGGAGCTGAACTTTAGTTATCCTTCAGAGCTAGCAGAGAAAATCCTTTACGCTCAGCAATTTGCCTTGCATCGCACAAAAAAAGCAGAGACTAGCAGTTTAAAATGGCATCTGGTTGGCAGAGTTCCTTGTGTAGTCTCTCCCAACTTCTCAGTAAAAACACTAAGAGTGGACACCACCATTGAGGGCATTTGGTGAATCATCCAGGTTATGCATACACATAACTTCTGCCAAAATTTGAGAATATTGTTTTACTCCCCCACCCCCACCCCAACCAATAGAACCGGAATCCAAATGTGGTTAGTGACTCAACCATGCTCATTTTAAGGTGGGCAGGAAACCATTCATCCTTTCCCTAATATCTGCTTTCTGATTTAGAAAACAAGGAACACACCAAACAGAAAATCTCAGGTAACCCTCTCCTCCATAGGTGTCCGTTTGGGCTCAACATCAATACTTTTCTTTCTTTATTCATCTAATATGTGCATTCCCCAAATGTAGTGGGGGAGAGAATGTGTCAACTGCACTGCATTCAGGGAGATATAGTCCCCACAAATCAGGTTCTGTGGGCAGGTACCATTGAATTAACGATAAGAAGAAAACACAGAATTTAATCATTCAGAAAGACTTGTCACAAATGTTTGATGAAATTTGGCTAAATATTTTGCAGGAAAAAATTAATATCAAGTAAAAAGGTTAATATCGAGTTCAGTTCAAATGGAACAACTATTGTTATTTAATAAATTATTTATTGTCCTTTGCTTCAGCAGAGTATTTCCTCAAATCCATGTTCAATATCTTGACTTCTTGACTTTTTTAAAATAACTGAGAGTTCTCTTGTCTGAAATTAGGTGATGGTAGTTGTTTGATGATGTTAATTCAGAGGCTTTTAGAGATGCTTACTCAGCTACAACTGCCTACTCCAAAGGAGAGTTGTAACCCACTAATGGGGTCACCTAAGCCATAGGCCACTTTAAAAATATGAAATCATATTCTGAATTTAAAGTGGTCAATATGAATAAGGTCTTTTCTTAGGTTAGGACAGAATCTTTTAATTGCTTTGAAGGTACTTCACTTACTGATGCATTAACTGAAGTACATCCAATTTAGACCCACCAGCAATTATCAGGTCAGCATTGCTACTAAAATAACTGCTTTTATTAAGGAGCAAAAAATATTAGATAATAGTTTGCTTTTAGTGGCATATTATGGCTTACTTCTTACACATCTAGAATAGTAATATAAATATAAAAATATCAAAGTAGCAAATACTGATGAACTTGCATTTTTCTTCTCCATTCACATTATTAATTATTATTTATTATTAATGAGCCTTGATTAAAAATTAATCTCTAGAGTGAATCAAATCTCTAAGACAAAGTACAAACTAAAACTCTTATATTCTTTCTATTAGCCAATTTAATAAAATTTATATTTTTAAAATGCTTGTGATATTACCTGAATAGTTTTAATCAACCTTTTTATGATTCATATTTTGAAAGCCTGATTGATCAAAAATTATGTATCTGCTGACCAGAAGTACCATGCCTTTTTGAATATGTTAACTTCAAATATCTATGTATAATTTTAATACAGTTTATAAGGTTATAAAAGAATATTATCAGCAATATATCAAAATATTAAAACCATATGCATATGCACAGACCTGAAAAATTTACAGTTTGAGATTTAAGTGTTAGATTCATATAATCAAACCTAAAAATGATCACAGTTAAAAAAATAGCAATAAGAGCAAAGAAAAAAAAAGTTCGCCTTTGGTTTCATTATTTTACTTCTTGTGTTTATAGAGAACTAGATTCACAATCCTATTACCTATTACATTGAACCATTAGAAGCAATATTTCATAAAACTCTGGGTGTTGAATAAGACTTATTTTGAAATTAGAGTTACCTATGAAATGATTATTACACTCTGTTATCTGTTATATTTGGCATCTGATGGTTAATATCATGTGTCAACTTGGCTAGGTTATAGTGTCCAGATGTTGGTCAAGCAGGCACTGGCATGATTACTACTGTGAAGGTATTTCATGGATTTAAATCATTAGTCAATTGATTGCATCTATGTCTGATTACATCTACAATTAACCAAGGATATTGCCTTCAGCAATGAAATAAATCTCTTTCAATAAGTTGAAGGCCTTAAAGGGAGAATTGGTTTTAGCATTCAAAAGAGAGAATTTTCATCTCTACTTTAGCCATCCAATTTCTCCTGGAGATTTCATCAAAGACCTTCAAAGGAGGTCCCAGCTTTTGGCCTGTCCCGTAGGATTTGGAATTGCCAGTCCCCATAGTCATGTGAGCCAATTCCTATAAGAAATCTCATTAGATAGATAGATAGATACATACATAGATAGTTAGATTCTGTTTCTCTGGAGAACCCTGACTAATACAGATACTGGTATCAAGAGTTGTTCTTGAGAAACAGTATCCTAAAGATGAAATATTTGAATTGGTTCTGGGGATTTTGGAATTGGTTCTCTAATCTGATTAGATTAAAACCACTAATGACTCTATTTCAATGATCAAGATGGCACTAATAGTCCATGGCATGAATTGGCAATTGCAATATGCAAAATACCACCATTGGATACTGTTCTTTAAATGCTCTGGATGACAGTGTATTTGATACCTTAGTAGGGTTCTGTAGAGTTAAAAATTATTATGATGTTAGTTGTTTGCTCCTAAATATGCTGGATGAAGTTTTCAAAGAAAGAGATGCACTCCAATCTTCAAATTCCCAGCTGAAGCCCCACATGAAGGACACAAAAGAATCTATGGGTTCCCTGAGAGAAAGTTGGCTCTTGTAGCTGCAGACTTAAGCTTTCTGAAAACCAGACCAAGAATCTCATTGTACAAATGGCAGAATTGCAATGTACATTAAATTCCCAAACTTGAAAGTGTCTGCTGGTCAAGTGAGGGACTTGATTGGGAAGGAATGGGATCTGAAAATTGTAATGGGGACACATGGGCTGATGATGACAGTGGGGACACTGAAACCCTAGATTCTTCTGAGTCTTCTATCCTAGATAAACCTGTAAGGAATCAGTCAGCAGACACCCAGGCAGCCTGAAGAATCAGCCATCCATTCCTCCACCTGAAGAGATTAACTTTGCTGTGCCTGATAAACCTGTAATTGCCTAGCTGAGTAAGTAGTCTTCATGTCTCTATCTGAAGAGATTAACTCATAGGACTGCCTAAATCAAGATGAATGTATGTAAAAAGAGAGTCTGGAATTCAATCCTCTAGCTTGAGGTGTTAGGAGGGGCTCTAACAGTTTGTTTGGGTTGTTGGCTGAAAAATGGAACAAAAGGTGTCTTACATTATAATAATGCATATGAGGGGATCCAAATGCTTAGAAAGACTGGAAAGTTAGAGTGGATTTATCACGTAAGACCTGCTAACCACCACAAGAATTTCCAGAGGACATATCTTCCACCAGGACTGTGAGGAATAAATTTGTGAGAGCAGCTCCATCACCCCTGAAGAGTTCTGTGGTTGCTCAGATATTACTGTGCAAACTGCTGCCACTGATGGATCAGACCCTTAAACACAATGGAGATGGCTGGATCCTGGGTTGACAGGAAACAGATGGCAGCACTTAATCACCAAAAACAAGTCAGGTGTGGCTACAATAATGGGCAGCAGAATTAAAGCAGTAATCAGAATATTCTGTCTCACAGGGACTTATGTTTTTGGCTATTTGATCATGGAGTGCATAGAAATGAAATGGATTGTCAGTCCACTAAATTCTTACTTGATCTCTATAAGTAAAAGAGTTTTAGGCCAAGTGAACAAAAATGTAACCTGAATCACAAAATCAGAGTCACAGCCCTTCAATCACTTCTCAGACATGTGACAGTTTATAAGCCCAGAATACCTTGAATGAGGGGAAGGTCAGGTCTCCTTGGGGAAGAAACCTGCTAACACTGCCAAAAATTTATACATTAATCTGCCTCCCAGACTTCTCCAAAGGAGCCTGTGGCTTTTTTCCAGAGTGACTGTGCATTGGAGAAAAGAAAATATTCAGACATTTGGGGGCTTAGACACTGACTCTGAACTGATATTAATTCCAGGAGACTCAAAACGTTACTGCAGTCCACCAGTCAGTGTAGTGGCTTCTGGAAATCAGATGATCAATGGATCAGGTCCATCTCACAGTGGGTCAAGTTTCTCAATCCATTCTCTGGTTATTTCCCCAGTTCTGGAATGCATAATTGGAACAGACATACTTAGCGATGGCAGAATCCCCACACTGATTCCCTGACTTTCGGAGAATGAGCTATTATGGTAGGAAAGGCCAAGTGGAAGTGACTAGAATGGCCTTTAGTATATCAAGGCAACACCACCTTCCTAGAGAGATTGGATGGATTAGTGCCGCCATCCAGGACTTGAATAGTACAGAGGTGGTGATTCTCACCACATCCCCATTGAACTCTCCTATTTGGCTTGTGCAGATAAAGATGGACATTGGAGGATGACAGTGGATTTTCATATACCTAATGAGGTGGTGATTCCAATTGCAGCTGCTGTACCAGATGTGGTGTCATTGCTTGAGTAAATCAACACCTCATCTGGTACCTAGTATGCAGTTATTGACCTGGTAAATGCTTTTTTTCTTGATATCTGTTAGTAAAAACCACCAGAATCAGTTTTCTTTCAGCTGGCAAGACCAGTAATACAACAACATTGCCTTCCATCAGGAGTATGTTAACTCTCCAGCCCTATGTCACAATCTATTCCACAGGGACCTTGATCACTTATCCCTTCCAAAAGACATCATACTGATCCATAACATTGATGATATTATGCTGATTTGACCTAGTGAGTGAGAAGTAGCAACTACTCTAGATTTATTGATAAAACATTTTCATGTCAGAGGATGTGAGATAAACCCAACAAAAATTCAGGGGACTTTCACCTCAGTGAAATTTCTAGGCATCCAATGTCTTGGGGCATGTTGAAATGTTCTTTCCAAAGTGAAGGATAAGCTTTAGCATCTGGTCCTTCCTACAACCAAAATGAGGCACAACATGTAATTGGTCTCTTTGGATTTTGGAGACAACATATTCTTCATTTGGGTATGCTATTCCAGCTCATTTACCTAGTGACTCAAAATACCACTAGTTTTGAACAAGAGGAGGCTCTGCACAGATACAGGCTGCCATGCAAACTGCTTTGCAACTTGGGCCATGCATTCAGAAGATCCAAGGTGCTGAAAGTTTCAGTGGCAAAGATAGATGCTGTTTGGAGACTTCGGCAGGCCCCCATAAGCGAATCACAGCACATACCCTTAGGAATTTGGAGCAAAGCCCTGCGATTCTCTGCAAATAACTATTCAGTGGTTTAGAAACAGCATTTGGTCTGCTACTGATCCTTAAAGGAGACCTAATGCTTAATCATGGGCCACCAAGTTACCATGAGACTTGAGATGCACTTAAGAAATGCATGTTATCTGGCCTACTAAATCATAATAAAGTTGGGTGGGCAAAGCAGCGTTCCATCATCAAATGGAACTGGTATTTATGAAAATGGGCTTGAGCAGCTCCTGGAGGCATGAGTAAGTTACACAAGGAAGTGACCCGAATGCCCATGGTCCACAGTTCTGCCACATTACCTTCTCTTTTGCAGCCTATGTCTATGACCTTATAGGAAGTTGCTACAATCAGTTGACTGAGGAAGAGAAAACTTGGACCTGGTTTACAGACGCTTCTGTATGATACACATGTATCATTCAAAAGTGGATAACTGCAGCAGTCCAGTCCCTTTGTGGAAATTCCTTGAAGGATAGTGATGAATGAAAATCCTCCCAGTGGGCAGAACTTCAAAGAGTGTATGTTCACTTTGCTTGAAATAAGGAAAGGCCAAAATTGCATTTGTATACTGATTGACGGACTGTGGTCAATGGTTAGGCTGAATAGTCAGTGACTTGGAAGGATGTGATTGGAAAATTGATGACAACAAGGTCTATGGAAGAGAAATGAGGATAGAATTTTCTGAAAGGGTGAAAAACATAAAGATGTTTGTGTCCCATGTGAATCCTTCATCAAAGTGTGACTTCGGCAGAAGAGGGCTTTAGTAATCAAGTGGCTAGGATGACCCATCTTGAATACCAGATGGCTTCTTTGCCCTGACACCCTGTCATTGTTTAATGGGTTTATGCACAAAGTGATCATGGTGGTAGGGATGGAAGTTATGCATGGTATCAGCAATGCGGACTTCCATTCACCAAGGCTGACCTAGCTACAGCCATTGCTGAGTGCCCAATCTGCCAGCAGCAGAGACCAACACTCAGTCCCCAGTGTGGCACCTTTCCCAGAGGTGATAAACCTGCTGCCTTGTGATTGAAGTGCAATAGGGAAAACTAGTAGTCCAGGAACTACTAATGGCACAAACCTTTAGGAATTAAGGTTTGAATCACCCCACCAGGTAAAGAATCAAAACCAGCTGAATTGCTTTCTAAGGATAAAGAGGATAGTAGAAGAAGACCGTTGTAAGTAGAAGCTTCAACCTAGTGACCCGTTGCAGAAACAAGGACTATAATCATTATGAGTATTTCTTCCTTGTTTCGTTGAGTATGTTTGTATATACACACCAAATATCTTTTTCATCCTTACCTTATCCTCTTATCATATAACGTAAGTTGTATTAACTTCATTTCACAGTGTTTAAGTTACAAGATGTGAAGTTTAAGAATGAATATTACACAAGGATTTATATCCTTTTCTGGGGATATAAATCTGGTTGTGTGCAGGACAGTTGAATTATGTTAGGCAAAAGTATGACTGTTATGATTTTTATTTAGAGGTCAGTTATGGTTTAAGGAGATGGGTGTGGGTGCCAAGTTGACAAGGGGTGGTTAATTTCATGTGCCAAATTGGCTAAATTATGGTGTCTAGTTGTATGGACAAGCAAGCACTGGCCTGACTGTGACTGTGATAGTATTTCATTAACTTAAATAATGTAAGTTGATTTCATCTATGGCTGATTACATCTGCAATCAACAAAGGAGATTGCCTTCAGCAATGAGAGAAGTCTCATCTGATCAACTGAAGGCCTTATAGTGAGAAATAATCTCAGAAAAAAGAATTTCTATCTCTACTTCAGCCAGCCATTTTCTCCTAGGGAATTCACTGGAAACCATCAGAGATCCTAACTTGCTGTTTGTCCTACAGAATTTGGGTTTGCCAATTCCCATGATCACATGAGCTAATTCTTATAAGAAATTCTTACAATTCTTATAATAAATCTTAGTTCTATTTCTCTGGAGAACCCTAACTAATCCAGCATGTGTAAAGGTACAGAAGCGTAAGAAAACATACGTAATTTTGGTAATGGCAGAAGCTCAGTGTAAGTAATACTCTCAGAGAATGGGAGGAGTGGTTAGCAGTAAGTGGCTAGCAGTTGGGGACAGAATGAGAATGACTTTTTTTGTCAAATTCAAAAGTTTATGTTTTAATTAATATTTAAAAGAGAGAGCCTGTAGAGGGCTTTACAAAGAAGAGAAAAAATATCCAGGCTTTTTTTTTTTTTTTTTTTTTAATGAATATACCCCAGGAGACAGTGTGGAGAATGGGTAGGAATGGGGAATTGATGAGAAAATGTAGGAAGTAGAGATGAAAGACTCTAAGGATCCAAACAAGGCATTGGCAACTGAAGTGGAAAGGAAAGATCACATACTAAGGCTTATGGATGAAGTTAAAGTGGAAGATAAGGAAGATAGGGAAGTCACGGATGGCATCGAGTATTTTTTAGCTTAGATGTTTGGAGGGGCTGTGATGGCATCAATTCAGATCTGGAATTCTGAAGATGCAGAGGGCTAGGAGCAAGGTAGTTATCTGGAAAAGATAAAGAGTTCATCTTTGGGTATGTTATGTTTTTATGTGCCTATGTATCTTTCAATGAAGATATACAGCAGGCAGTTAATAATGAGTTATAACATGGGAAACAGCTCAGACCTGAATTTGTGGGATTAATCAACATAAGCCCTCAGGCTCTCATTTGTGCCTCATTATATAAGTCAAGCGATATATTATTTGCTTTTTTTTTTTAACAAATTCTTTCGTTTTTAATCTGAATTCTTAGAATCAAATTAGAAAAAAGAAGTGAAGGAAGCTACTATAAAGGCAAACCCAATGCACAATTAGGTAAGAGACAGAAAAGCTCAAAAACTTTGTGGAACTCTTATGTCTGCTATAACAGAGCACCAGATTATATGTCGCTGAGACATTAAGGAAAGGTGAAATTATTTTTAGCATTTTCTAAAAAGGAAGGCAAAGTATATCGTGAAAAGGTTGTCATCAAAATTGGTAAAAAGAGTTTTCCAGTTGCCTGTAAAGCTTATGTGTCACAAATGATTTTCCCAAGAAGTTGGAAACATTATGTTGCACTGTTGGAGAATTGAAACATAATATTTATATTCCTATCCTAAGTAGAAAAAATAGATAAAAATTGTATTCATTTTAACACAACTGAGGGAACTGATTACTCAGGTCACATTATGGGGAACATAACATGTGCCAAGACTCTGACCTAGGCAGATTTCTCCATTGAAGGAAATGGGTTATTCTGTCTGTTCTCTGGAAAAATAATTGTATTAATTCCCTTTTAAAATAGCATTTGAAATAACTGCATAACAAAATAAGTTCTTAGAGTTGCGGTAATAGCAGATGGTAATTAAATACAATGAAGAAAACACTTGTAAAGAGATAAAGCCCAAAGGTGATTTAAAATATTGGACAATTTTTCTATAATAAATAATTTTTCAAAGCGAATAATAACACAAATGTATATCACACTCTGGCTGTTTTGATGATTCAGAATATCCGTTTTTCCAATTCACCATCACATAGCTAAAATATTTATAATATTTATAGCCCCAATTATTTTGTATATAGAAATTGCAAGAATGAAAAATAAAAATTGCAATGCAATGCAAAGGCTAAGATTTGACAGAAAACTCTTCTGGCTGCCATGTCTGAGTTGACAAGTTAAAAGGCAAAATAATATGGATTAAATGCCTTTACATCCTAGCAGGTGTCTAGTCATCAATAATATTCACTGAAGGCCATTGTGTTTAGTGCACTTCTCTTCATTTCCTAATTCCCTGCTTGGCTCTAGGCAGAAAGAAAGGAGAGGTAGACAATGATTTCTGACACCTCTAAGAACTTTGCACAGAAAAAAGCTTTCCTTGCAATATGCAGGTATTATTTAATCAACATTCTCCCAAAAGATAGCCATTGGATATCTCATGAAATTTGTTTTATTAAAAATTGACTTGTGTGAATTTGAGACATAATAGTAAAATTCCAAAATACTACCCAAGAATAATGAATTCTGATTTTCAATTAATGAAAAATAAATGTGGACAAGAACTTTCCAAAAGTTCAAACTGATTTTATTGGGATTTATTTTTAACATAACATTTTCAGATTAGAAGATACCAACTCCCAGAGTATTTGGTGCAAAATAAGAAACTGATGAAAAATATCTTAATATCCATTTTAGTGTTCTTTCACTAAAAGCACACAAATGATACATAAGGAAAATAAAACACCAAGGATTCAATGTTCAAATAGAATATGTGTAGAAGTTTTACTATTTCATTTCAAAAGGGGTGTCATAAAAAACCTCAACTAAGGTGACAACCTTTAAAAATATTATGTGCTTTGTAATTCAGTAAAATATATTACCATTTTATAGTTCAGTATTTATTCTATTTTATTTCTAGCAGAGAAAAGCAATTCTGTATTTCTATTAAAAAATTAGTTTTATATCTCCAGACTAGTACTATTTTTACATCAAATCTTTTCCTCAGTATAGGCACATACCTATTAGCTTTTCTATAATATTCACTCAATTAAAATGTATTTTAATGTATTACATCATAAAATACATATATCAATTTATATAATAACACATAATATAAAAATGTTTTGTATTATATAACAAAGTCTAAAAATGCAATTTTACATGCTTTATGTGCTTGGTAGCAGCACATATCCTAGATTTCTAGGTTTAATCTAGATATTTAGTTCATATCAACTCAAGGCTACCTGCATAAATCATCATAAAAAAGTATATTTATCAAAACAGTATTTTTAAATTTATGCACTCATTTTAATTTTGAAATATAAGAAATGGGGTTCATTTTATGGCTATACCTAGAGTCTCAAATGAGTATTTCATTCAGTTAAAAAAAAAAAAAACTCGCTAAAGAATATATTCTAAGGCCTTATAGATGATTAATCCTAGTAAGAGTTATTTTCTTGCTTAGAAGTTCTCGTGTAACATCAGAAGGACAAAAGAAACCATACTATTCTCATTCAACTAAAAGACAGGAGAAAGGGGAGATATTCAAACCTTGGTATCCCAAATGTGTACATAGTATGTCAGCTACAAAGCAACAGGATGGCCATTTTAAACTTGATTACATTATTTAAATGTCATAATATAAATATTGTGGATTTTCTGCATAGATCATCTAGTTCCAAGATAATCTGAGCAGGGTTTCTCTTGCTGCTCAAAATAATGCCTTCTGCTAAAATGTAATTGAACTTGAAACCAGAAAAAAAAAAGAGAGAGAGAGAAAGAGAATATGGTCACTCCCCAGACCTTGACAACAGCTCCCATTTGGGGAGTACACTTCTTGGCTATGTTGCTGATATTTAATTTCATTTAGTTTCTCAAGCCCTTCTATACAAAAACAAGACGACTCTTTCTGGGAATATATTCTATACTTTAAACAAACAAAAAGTCTCTTCTTAATACATTTGGTTTTATTTTGAAAGAAGAAAGAACAAAAGAACAAAAGCAAGCAGGGAAGGAGAGAAGAGAGGATAGAAGGAAGAGGGAGAGGGAGGGAGGAAAAAATAGGCAAGTAGAACCTGTTTACACTCAAATAAAGGAGTGCTCTTCAAGTAGTCTCTCTATAGTTATAGACTATCAAAAATTATTTACCATCAAAGTACATTCCCATTCAAGCATTTCCACAGCCACACTATTATAGATTTTTAAACAGTAATATACTGCATTAACATTCCTCTCTTTTTAGACTTTCTGTATCACGCTTCTCTAGCATCCCTGCCCAAACAACCTTCACCTTTAAAATGATAGAACATAATGTTCCATTATTTTAAAATTTTCTGTGATATTTTCAGGCTTCTCCTACCTTTCTCATTAGATTACCTTTTTCTTTTAATTCTCATAAGACCCTATTTAAAATATCTTACAAAATTACCTCTAAACAACATGTATCCAAAATTTTGAGAGGTTAATGCAAATTTTGAATTTAACAAACTTTTACCTTTTCTTAAAACATCTGTATCATTTATTGAGTGCTTATAATTTTCTAGACATGATGACAGGCATTTTACCATGTTAGCTAATTAACTCTCACAATACTCTGTGAGAAGGATATCACAATTCTCATTTTTCAGGTGAAATACTTTAGACTCAGAGAGGTAAAGTAATATGATCAAAGTTATCCAGCAAAGCAAGATCAGAAGCCATACTGTCTAATTTCAAAACCACCGCAGACTATTAACTTCTGCAGCTGGACCCTTTGGTAACATTTCAGCAACAGTACAACATAAAACAATAGCATCATTATTATTATAATCATCACCCAAAAATGAATAAGATAGAATCTGAAACTGGAAAATAATCTTGCCAAAATTGAGAACATGCACATGTGCAGAAATTCCTCTTATTTGTTTATATTTTGATATTCATCATAAATTAATTTGAAGGCCATTAATAAGTAGGGCAAGGTGATCATCACCCTGAATTACATTTCCTAATTCTGTTCTTTCCGAGACAAGTGTAAAAGCCACAGGCTTAGCAATGGGTGGAAAAAAAGAATGTTCCCTGCAGCTGCAGCTGACTTTCTGGCAGACTCGGAAAGCAACTGTGTTGGCAGCTTAACCAGGCATCTGGGGCTGTCGGTGAATTAATCTGAGGACTGACCTTCTAGATTGCCCATAAACACTTTGCATTTGCCGTGCTCCACAAGGAAGGGAATTTAACTCTTTGTGTGATTATTATTAGAGGTTATTATGCAGTCCTCTTTGAATTAATCAATATAACCTTTCTTTAATGACATATTTTCAAAGGAAATAATAAGCATATGGCTTTGTTTAAGAACACATCCTATTTTATGAAAAGTGAGAACTTGGAATTAGTTACGACTTGTGCAAACCGGTTGCATGAGCTATCTAATGATTTGAAGCCCTTCAGTTCTGTTAATATATCTTTAAGAGGGCACACTTAAAAATCATCCAATAAAGATGAAAAATGCATCCCTCCTTTTAGAAACTAAGACAGCATTTTACCACTTTCATTCTAAAGTCTAGAACTCCTGCCAGGAAATTATTTCTTAACTAAAACCTAAGTACTCCTGAAGTAGTTTAAGATCATCTTATTTGTTTTGAGCCTGAATGACTATTAAAAAGCAACATTATGTCACTTTGTGTAAAATAATCCTCATTTATTGAAGTCCATTCCTTGTTTACCCAGTTTTTTTTTTTTTTCCTCTTGAAGCTGATCATTTGGAATAATCTAAGATTTTTCATAGGAGTGTCTTACAAGATTAATGTCTCTTCAATGATCCCTGCTCTAGCTATTTCTGTTTCTCTTTTACAAAGGACAGGGTGAAAAGTTAGAAATGCAATGAATTAGCAAAACACACACATTTTTAAAACAAATGGAATCATGTAACAAGATTTATTGATTTATATACTTGTATTTCAATAAATATGCCAATATCAATTGATATCAATGCATCTATTAATATATACACACATAATACTCCTACATTTTTAAAACACATGGAATGTTCTATCAGAATTTTATGAACACTACAATTAATATCTTTCATCATTTTATAACACTGTTTGATTAACATTTTCATTTAATGACAAAAACTTTATCATATCTTAATCTTTGCAAAATATATCCATTTATTTTATTTTAGCTTCAGATTTGGAATCAGTTTTCAGTTTGAAAAAGACCTTGGGGATGGTCCAAGTCTAACATCCCCTGAGCAACTGACCCTAGAGAGATGAACTGTTTCCCCATGTGACAGAGAGCCAGTGGCACAATCATAATCAAAGCTTGAATTCTTGATGCCATATCCCTTGTAGTTTCCATTTACACTATGCTACCTCTGAAATAAGTTTTAAATAGGGTTGAAATGAGATCATATTTAAACCCAAAGTGCAGCAGAGCTTATTTAAAGTTTCATCCAATTTTGCTATAATGCATAATGTAACTTACGTAGTACTTCCCCTTTGGTCTTTTAGGTAACACGATTTCTTTTTATTTCTTTTACATAATTTCAGTTATAATTCCACAATGTCAGATAAATTTCTGATACACAGAAATCTGACATTTTGATGTACAGAAGATGATAAATAAGTAAATATATAGAGACTGAACTATGTACTAGCAACAATAGATGGCTAAAATAGGAAATACATGGACACTTTGAAAAATGTTCTTATGACACTTAAAGTAACTTCAGCAGGAAACATGTCTTGCTTCCCCTTTTATTGTTTTAAACATTCAGCCAGCAGGATTGTGCTTTATTTTAGTGTCATATGATAAATACAACTTCAAAATTTTCAAATAACAAGTGATCTATAATCAAACATGGAATGTTATGTGTCCAAAAAATGACTTAAAGAGCTATACTAAAAGGTAACTAATATTAAGCAAGGTGCATTTTAATTAAAATTCTAACTTGATTTCTGATCATTATAGGAAGTCATTCAAAAGTAAATCTTTTTTTATTTAAAAAATAAATTCATATTCATTCATGCAACACAAATTTATTGATCAATTGTGTGCCAGACAATATTCTAGAAGTGGAAGATAAAAACAATAAACAGCATCTCTGCACTCACAGAGCTTAGTATCCAGTAGATAGAAGGCAGAAAACATAAACAAGTTAACAAGAGAACAAGATAATATCTGATAGTGACACTAATGTCTTAGATAATGTCATGGGAGTTCCTTTAGATTATTAGCACATTTAGATTAATTTCTTGATGTTTAGGTTATCAAATATAACTTTTTCTTTTTAAATGTTTGTCAAAACTTGCTAGTTATTTATTTTTATTTGTTTAAGTGAAATGAGAAAATAAAATTTTCTTTTTCTTTAGGTGCCTTCAGTCTTTTATTTATATTTAAACTTTGGATAAGGAAGGTGGCTCCACAAAATGCCAAGTTCCCCCCAAATATGAAGATTTTAGTTTCAAACATGTTCCCTGCTGTATATAAGAAATATCTGATGATTGGCATTAGGAATTAAATGTAGAGACTGCTTTTGAAAGATTTTGTTCTGTTTCTAAGTTAACATCTCATGAAAACAAATGAATGATTTAAACCATTGCTCTGTTTTTAAGAACTGTTCTGAGTGGTGGTTTTCCTAATTTCACATCTGAACATATGTAGACAATAATAAGATAGTTTTTGAAAAGTTACAATTTGTAAACTGTAAAGCCACAATAATAAGAGCATCTCTTGGGAGTGAACTGCAAAAAACAAGCCCTTCCTAGTTATTATATCCAATCACTTCAACATAGAGAAACTAGAGCAGTAATTTTAAGAAAAATTAGATCTTGATACAATCAGAACAACCAGAGGAGATATATTTAGAAGGAATCCAGTTCGATATAAATTGTACACAAGAGTATGGTAAGTTTGTGGTAAGGTATTTTCTCCAAACGTTTTGCATTGCTTTACTTTCAGTTATATGTGTTTAATGTCAATTAGACCATGTTATGGTGTTAGAATTCTTTGTTGCCAGTAATGTTCTACTAGGCTCAAGTTCTGGACATGCCAGCCCAAAGATCATCCTACATTTTTATTTAGTTGTATTAAAATCCCTTTCACCATATGCAATATCTGTATTCACTGGCTCATTTTATATCAAGGCTCACTGGGAGATTCTACATTCCATCAGTATAATGAAGACAAATATAATTAAAGGAACAAAAGATCTACATCCGTCTTCTCCCTTGTACTGTTGATTTTATTCTCTGAAATAATCAGTTCCTTTTCCAGCTTCTTCACCTATTCTGTTCTCTTACTCTGATCTCAAAAGAAATCCAGCAATCCCTTCCTTGCTGTTGTTTTTGTTGTTTTGTAGTCTTGCTTTAAAAGTGAAACATCTTTAGATCTATGCAACATACATCTTTCATCATTGATAAACCCTGGCAAGATGAAAAGGAACCTCTAAAAGATTCCAAAGGAGTGTTCAGAAAGATAAGATGAGGTTCTTGAGGGGAAAAAAAAAAAAAAGACAGGCCAGAGTAATGTGTTTGCTGCCACTGATTACTAATAATCAATGGCTATGCCACATTGCCTGGGATTAATCTTCATGAAAATAATTATGAAGAAAGTCTCTTCTTTTTCTGATACAGGATCTCCAAGAAAAAAACTAATAGCCACAAGAAATTACGAAAAATGCACAGCACATTTCTGGTGTTAACTCTGGAGCCTCAGTCCAAGGAGAAAAGCATATTGTTTTAGTTTCTTCCCTTCTAATGTCTCTAAAAAAAATAAGCAGTCACCAGAGTAATGTTATAAGTTTTTATATTTTTGATATTTAAGAAATGAAATAAAATAACCTATAGATTTTCAATATTCTGGCTAGAGAAAAAAAAATTTTAAATATAATCCTTAATGGGTTAGGTAGTATTCACAAAATACCATGTTTTATTTAAAGTATGGTATATTTTAGAAATAGACAATCTAAGTAGTATTAGTCCTGATGACAGTCTCATTTAAATTTCCACAATATGAATCCAGTATCTAAGTTGAATGTTTTCTTATTAATATTGCTTCCAAAATAACAACTTTCAAAGAAGACCAATGTATAAACATATTATATATTTTTGACATGTACATAAAGCAAATCTATGATTACCTTTCATAATTTCCTTTACTCTCATAACTATAGCATATAAAAGGTAGAAAATATTTTGTAACACAAACAATTATTACCCCAGACATAAAAACAGAATTTTATATAAGCTTAAACATGTTATCTATTTGGTCTTCTTCATATTTTAAGGCAGTATAAAATGTGAGTTACCTAATCCTTCTTAAGGAAGTTTCCATTTGATGGAAAATGAAGGAATTCTTTTGCACAAATAACACAAGTTCTCTTCTGCTTTCCCCCCACTGTGAACTCTTATTTGATACATGTTTAATCATTGGCACTTATCCTAATACTCTGTAACTTCTATTTTATTTGGAAGGCTAGATGTAAGCACAGAAATCTTGCTGCATTTTTACTTAGGTTTATTAGTCTAGAAGATGCTCATCTCAGAGATTATCTCTCTACATTTTAGACAACAGCTCATGGAAACATTTTTAAATTCTGTATTGATTCTGTCTTCTGCAGATAAAAGATATGAAAGATAATAGAAAACACAAAGTTTTCTCCATAAGAGTCACTTTTCTATTGAGGTAAAACTTAAGAGATTTTATGAGCATGATAGCAGCAAGGAAGATTAATTATGTCAGAATTAAAGAAGGATATAAATTATTTTTGCCCCCATTTGAAAGGATAGAAATGCAGAACTGCAATTCTACAGGAGCACCTGGGTAGAATGATGAAGTAAGTATTTCATTTGATGATGATGTATTTCATTTGATATGATGAAGTAAGTATTTCATTTCAGATGAAGTAAGTATTTCATCCTTACTTCCACATTTTCATTAGGGACTAAGTTATACGCTATCACTTTTCCAAAAGTGTCACAAACTCATTAAGCCTAGTTTACAAATATAATAGCTACAGTGATTTGCATTTGTTACAATATGATTTTAATAGATTAATAAATGAAGCAAAAATGTGCAATCCTTTATAGGTTTTCTCTTATCTGCATCCCTTAAACATAAAGGTGGCTAAAAAAGCTATAATTCTTTCCAAGATGATATAGCTCATAATACCAATGTACTAAATATACATGGACAGTGGATTAATTTTGTTTGCTTGTTTGTTGCTTATTGATATAGTTTTATACAGGTGTGTTATTTCATTTTGGATTATTAGGTACTACCAACATCATTGGAAGGCAAAATTATCTTAAAGATATCCTGAAACATGAAAAGATTAGCTGACAGTTTAATCGAGGCCATGTTACCTGACAAGGAAGTAAAGTAGGCAAACAATTTCTTTTCAAGAAGAGTGGTTTCTTTTTTCCTTCTATTTAAGCATTTAAAATACTTTTTAATATTTCAAATAATATAAATATGATTTCCTTGAGCTTATAATTATATTAAAGCAACTCTAAACTCTACAAAAATTTTACCACGTTATATTATGACTCATATAATAGTAAGAGATTTGGTAAAAAAAAAATTGCTAAGGTTTTAAAAAGACTTAATATAAAAATCTGATGATTTCAAATTTTAACATATATTAAATATTAAACAAATAGGGAAAGTTGTAAACTATGATATATTTTGCTGATTAAAAAATATTGTTTTATCTCCTGTATGAAAATATTGTTGAAAACAAGACACAAAATCAATATAAACTTAGTTAAGTAATAAAAAGTAATGGCAGTAATGGCATTATGACATCAAAACTGTTATCTTGCTTAATACATTTATTGTATGAAAATATTTAATGAATTGAGAACAGAACCAAAGAAGCCACTAAGACACAAAGATGACAGAACAGCACCACCTAGTTCCCTCCATAAAAGCTTCCAAATATATAAGCATCTCTGACTTTTGAAAAGTAAATATATTTTTAAAATAAATCATTTAGTTTAAAACTGTACTTGTGCAAATTACCCCTGTAATATAGAATTTATTTTAATTGCTTTAATTTTAATGTTTCATTTAAAATAAAAAGCAAAATTAAAGGCAATGGTTAAGCTAAAGTTTCTAACTGTGCATTGTACTGCTGTATGTAATCTAAATAGAGTAATTACACATGCTAGATCACCACCATTATGATTACAAAAGTGTGTATCAAAAAAAAAAAAATGCACAGGGTTACCTTGCCAACTACAACACACATATCAACTATTCCAGGGGTACCACTGGCCAAATAAATGATAATTTTCAAAAATATCTTCAGTCTGTTAGAAATATATCATCATTCCTATCTTGCTGTCATCAGCTAAAGTCAAATACTAAAAAAAGTAACATAAAGACCTAGAATATTTGCAGCATGCTCATATGATTTTATATGTTCCCTCTTACAACTTAAAGAATTGTTTATAAAATTCATTTAGTGTCCTCACATGGTATCCTCTTCTGTTCGCCAGCTCTGTTTACCAAATGATTAATATTTCAATCATATTCAGGGCAGACAGAGAGTCAGGCAAGGTTTGGGACCAGCATTTAATAGGAACTCTTCAAGAAGCCATATTATAGTAGTACAGGTTTTAATCAGGCACAATATTTTGTAATATAAGCAAGGGACGGAGTTTTAATATATATGAGACAGTACAAGGAACACTGTTTCTAGACAGGACACTTTAAAAATGTTTTCCCTGAGGCATCAGCAGCTTTTTAAATGACTGTCACTGGTAACATCAGAATTGCTCAAGCAGAACTCCAGCTCTAAAAAACTAAATATTGTTGCTTGTTACATAGATCCTTCTCACAGACCTCTTCTCCCTTACATTCCTCTGCTGACCTGGTCATCTACTGTTCTGGCCCAATGAATCTTTATGAAATTAAATGAATCATCCTCTTGAACACATCGGTTAGAAAAGAGCATGCTTGAATATTTCTTGTTCACTTGTCAGCTTCTTTCAAGTTGTATTAATTTAAAAAAAAAAAAGGAAAGAAACTGGCATCATACTGAGAATGTTTTCAGGATAAATGACGAAGAAATGAGAGCTCTTTAATCCCACCTTAAATAAAAATTTTAAAAGCCCAGTGAGGCTTGTAGTATCGTTGTTAAACTAGTGATTTCACATCTTCAGTAATATATCCACATTCTGATGCTGTTAAAAAAGATGTTACTATAAAAGTAGAAATTTTATTTTTATTTCAGAAGAAGAAAGAATCAAGGCATTGCGTGTTTTTATTTGTTTATTATATGTCTCCACCACTGGACTGCAAGCTCCATAAGGGTAGAGACTGTCTTCATCTTATTCCCTTGTAATCCAGCACTTAATGACTTCAAATAGGTATTTGTTGAATGAATGAATCAGTGAATGAATGTGTTATGCTGAAAAAAGCCAAAGGCTAAGAATAAAATAATTAGAGTAATATTTACACACACTCACATTCAATTCATGGAAAAGTGAAATCAAATTTAAAATTCAGAAACCCAATTCAGTCTACTACTTAATAAAAATGACTTTAACAGAGTAATAATTTAATTTTCAATCCTGATCTATGTATGCAATTTATTGAGAAAAGAATGTGTGACTCAAACTCTGGTTGATGGCTACAAAATCAATTTATAAAACTTATATTAATAGAGTAAGAAAAGCTCTGAAATTTATATAGGCACATATATCAGAAACAAAAATTGTTTACATGTGTAAACCCTTTAAACACTAAAATTAAATTTTGGTAATAGTATTTTAAGAATGTGCAGTTGATTTTATGTAGGCTCTGTTACAAAACCTCCTTAGGTGGAAAGTAAAAAGAAAAATGCCATTTCTGCAGTTTGCAATCATCCATAAGATCCCTCCACAATACATTGCCAAAGAGCAGATGAGGTTCCAGCTTCTCAATATACAAGAAACTAAGCTGCAAGAGAAGTAATTTGTTGAAGTCCTGTAAGATAGTGGTGTGGCTTCAATGAGAACTTGGGTCCCTCAATTCTGCCAGTATGTTATATGCTGCAGGTCACTTCCAAAAATCAGTCTTAATTAGATAACTCCTCCAATGATACCTCCTTCCTCTACAGAACAGACAACTCTCACCACAGAATGGAGGACACCCACCAGGTCAGCCTCACTACCATTTCATGCCTAACTGCAATTTGGCCATGATTGCTTCCTATGTTCCACTCAAGAATCAAAGGTATCTATTATTGCTTCATTCCTCTAACACCAAGTCACTCCCATTGTCCATCATGGTGCACCTTGGTGATGAGAAGGTCATAGGAGGAAATACCACTAATACCGATCTCATTTATTCATCTTACTATAAGACCATCATTAAAGGATAAAATGATTAGAATTCCCAATTTGTCCATACCCATCAAATACAGTTGTATTACAACATATATTATAATACTGTCTTTTTCTTCTGTGATAAGCTGTTCTGCTTTATTGGTAGTTTACACTTGTAAAGCCAATAAAATTAGGTAAAACAAAACATTAATTTAAAATAAATCTGATTTTAGTGACCTTCACCAGACCTCTAAAACTATGAACTTCTTAGCTCTCTAGCAATACCTTTATCTTAGCTATTTCATGGAAGTGAAATGATACGAGAATGGCAGTTTCACACCACCATTTAGTCTTACCTCATCCATAGCATTTCTATATTTAAGAAGAAAAGGCAAGACAGTAGACATGAAACGATCCTCTGTAAATTTTATGTGACCTTTAAAAATATGTTTGCAAAAGTTATTGATCACACAACTTCTTTTTCCTGCCATATAGCACCAAATCTTTCTTTAAAAGACAAAGCATTTATCTGCATTCTTCTAATGAATATTATGGATGGTGTTTTCAATTAGGTGACTGGAAAGAATGGTGTTCTGAAATGCTTTAACATTTAAAATATCAGATAAAGGTCTTTTCTTTCTTAACATAAAATGAGACTTATTTGAATGGCTAATTATGACTAGCAGTGTTGAGAAATACGTAGATGTAAATCTTTCTCACATTTCAATTTTCAGATACTACATGGTTACCCTTAAAAAATTAAAAACATGTCACATCTAACCATAGATTTATAGGAATATAATAAAGAAAATTCAGTAACATATTAAAATAATTCTTCATCAGATGAGGTTCCAACTTAGACAACAAAAATTACCTCCTAAACTACCTCACCTGATAGTCACTAGAATATAGAAATGGACCAGGAAGGGCTGAATAGCAGCCATGTTAGAAAAGGAGGTTATTCTTGCATGGCTCTTGCATCATACAGACATTCACGTTTCAATGGAAAGCAGGATTTTAGGTACTAATAGGAACTATGGGAGAATCTAGTTCTTAATATCAACTTGATAAAGTTGTAAACTGAGCTAGTATAACCTACTCTGAACACTTATTTACCGAATACATAGTTCTACATGAGGATGATAGAATGATTTCAGCACCTAGTTAGCCTAGTTAATAATATCTTTCCAAAAACTGAGAGTAAAAAATCCAAAGGGTTATCAGTGAAACTGATTTTTCAAATGTTAAGAAAAACTATATGCCTTTTAAACAAAAGCCACATTTTATATCACAATGATTTTTTAGAAAAAAACATTCTTAAAACACTTTATGTGAAAATATAGTCACTACAAATTGTAGAAAGTCTTTTCTCCCTGGGTAGTCAGCTCCCAGTAACTGCATTTAAATTCTCTTCAAAGAGCAGTTAATATTCCCATCCTACCTCCCTCTGTCTTTCAAAATGAAAAACGGAAAATAAGTCAAATTCAACCACAGCAAACGTGTGTCCTCAATTGTGGAAGCATGACTAAGCATTACAAAAAATTCACCAATGTTTAAATTTTTTTTTAAGGCCTTTAAATAAAACTGATGGAATCCCCCCCAGTTGACTGAGAAAAAAATATCCTAATTCTGTACTTGAGGGACTAATCAGAGAACCTCTTCTCTGTAGCTTGGCAATAACAAAAGCAGGTCAGTCTGCACTGATAATCCGGCAGATCAAGGTCAGCTTGTAATTCCTCTCTGTTTATATATTTACACGGAAATGCCAGCTACTCCAAGTAGAACAATAAAATGATTTGGGCTTGTGTTTACCCAAAGTCATCATCAGGAATATTTTGGGAGCTGGTGATCTTTAGTAAGATAAAAATAAAAATAAAATAAAAATTACTATGCCAGAGAAATCAGGGAGAGTCTGGGGGACACAAATGTTTACAGGGCACATTTGAACTGCCTATGACCGAAGGGGATAAATCTGTATTTTTGTAAAGTACATCACTATTCAGAATCGTTATGCTTTTTAGTATCCATTTGTGTCCTCTCCATGAACATTACATACAACTGAAAATTCACTGCAAATATTATTCCATTCAGAATACTGTATTGTCATTTTGGCAATTGTAACATAAATACTTAAATATTATTTGGATTTAATTAAACAATTGTGTCAAGATTAAATGCAATAGGAGAACTAATCAGTGGAATTAAAATGTTAAAATAAAGCCATGTTCCAGACATTCTATTAAATAGACACTTGTAATAAAATGGAATACTAAGACTTCAACCCTGCTCTCTAGAGGCTTATATTTTACTTGAGAAGACAGATAGATAAATCTGTAACATTCAGACGTGAAAATAAAAATATGTGAAGGGGTTATATAGTTCATAGGATAGCCAATATAAAACACTTTGTTATCTCATGAAGTAAGAAGGTAAAAATGCTTAAATTAATCAGTAAAGGACAAATAACATGCTTTTTGTCTACTAAATCAAATACTCCAGATTCTGGTCAGAAATCCTCACAATAAAAAAACTCCTAGAGGATCCTGGGCACTGTCAGTACTTTCCAAGCTACCACTAATAATCTTATGGCTTCAAAATTAATTGAAGTGTACAAATAATGAAACAAAAACTGTTTAAAATATTTAGTATGCCAATTTACTAAATGCTTTTCATTATAGCTCCTGTAAGTAAAAGGAAAAAAATAAAAATTGTATTTACAAATTAAACCCCACATTTTCTGATGGCATAAGACAGGGTCAAAGAGCACAATTAATACAAGTGCACTCTCAAACGCATGCAATGTAGGAAAACATCCTCCTTATAAATGGTGACATATACTAAATGAGATGATTCTTGTAGCTATCACTCCACAAATGAAATCTTTATGAATAAAGATGTAAAGATGTTCTCTCTCTCTCTCTCTCTCTCTCTCTCTCTATATATATATATATATATATATAAGTAGTTCAATGTTACTCTGTATTTTCACAGTGGTCCAAATTGTGTCCAAAACAACAACAGATAATATATTCTCTCGAATTTGGTAACCCACTGGCATGTGGCAGCCCATGAAGACTGCAAGTGATTAATACTATAAATCTATAAATCTATAGCTTCAAATAATAACCAGCATAACTTCAAAATCCCACCATAACAAAATGTATTAATGGACTAGTTAAGGAAAGGAGTATTGACAGAGGAACAGTTTCTGACTCATCTTTTTGTTTGAGAGAGTTAAATGAACAATCCCTATTCAGAATAAGGAATACACATTTTCAGTCATTATTTTATTTTATTCCCAGAGCAAAGACTATTTAGAAATAACAGATACTGTATTATGAGTCACAATGGTGAATTTCATTCTGTCTTGGCAGGGTAACTAGTTAAGTGTAGAATGTGAGTAAATGCCTGCTATACTGGAGTCATAGATATATAATTGCCTTCAGAAACATCCTTCTCTGAATACCACCTACACATTAATACATGACAGTGAACTTACAGCCAGACCCCTGTTCTATCCCACATGATCCCTGAAAAGGCTTTGAAATGAGGACACGTGCACAATTAAAGCACACTGAATATCACAGTACATGTAACAAACTAGAGTATTATGAATCCTTAGGGGAACCTCATAGAATAATACATTTTCTAAAGAAAGCTGCACATGAGTAAAGGGAATCTAAAATGCTAATTAGATCCTCTCAGTGAATGCTATAGAAAAGTTGATTCTTGAATTCTGAAGTTGGATAAAGAATGGAACATTTGTATACAGAAAGACTGAAGAGAGGACAAAAAAAAAAAACAAAAAGACCACAATTTGATATAATAGCCCCTCAAGAGATGATTTACACAATTCATGAGAAAATAAATGATGAAAAATAAAAATATAACAGTGGGAGAATTCCAAACCTCCTGAAAGGGTTAAGTATGAGAACTGATTTCCTATTAGAAAGGGATTATGTAACAACAGAGGGAAATACTCAGCCTAGCATATGCTAATTTAGTTGGTTTTGCCAGTTTTTCTGTGTGTGTTTGGCTGGCTGACTCACATTCCTTTCCTCCTCTTTTAGCCATTTTTATTTTGAGAATAAAGAGGTTCAATTCTCAAAAATGCAATAATAACAAAAACAAGTAAAAACATATTCTATGTGCTAAAACATTGGAGTACACACCTAAGGATTAGAAGGAAAAACACACAATCTGTAGTTATTCAGTACATGTCCTCTATCAAATCTCCCTTTCCTCAACTATTCTGCATTCCTCATTCATTTCTTTTAATGGGTCTTTCAGGTTGGGAGCATGGTGTGTGTGTGTATGTGTGTGTATTATGTTCTTGGAGACTGTAAAGGTAGCTGAGTTGCAATTCAGACTTCAGCATATTAAGTAGACTGCAGTAAAGGAATGACAATTAAATAAGAAATTCACCGTACACTTTCTTGTTTGCTTTTAAATACAGATATACTGATTTGTAACACATTATCTCTCATTTCAGCATAAGTGTAATAGTTAAGATTGAAAAGCAAAGGACATAAGTTTGTGAGAATGAATGCAGAGTATGGGTGTCATGGACATTTTCTCTCAGGGGACAAGCTAACGTAACATATGAATTTATTAAGAAAGTAAAAGTATATTTTACACACTATACATTTTAGACTTTGATGTTTAAGTAAGCAATATGGGAGGTACTCGCATTTTTAAATGCAAATATTTTAAGCCAAGAAGCTAAAAATATTTTTTTACAAGAACAAATTAATTGGCTTTATAAATTACACTGAATCAATATAACAGTTATTCACCTAGCAATTGGCAGCACATCCTTATCAGAAAAGGTGCTTTCTCACTGTTCCAAGGACGACTGTAGATAAACAATACACTGTTCCTGTAAATTAACTATTGTAAAATATATAAAAATTATTAGGGAGCCAATTTGACCTATAAAAATGCCTTTTGTTTTCTTATAATATGAAATTATTCAATCACACTTGGCTTTAAGATTTTATTTTCCTCAAAGAAACAAAATGCTTATTTTAATTTTCTTAACAATCCCTAATGACGTCAGTATCTAGTCGCCAGAATAACGCTTCAATTATGACTAAATAGAGGCTTCCTCTCCAGCACTGAAATGGTTGAAAGATAATTTAAATATTTAGGTTAAAACTATTTGTTGACTCAGAAAGAGTTATCTCCAGTGTTGAATAATGACTCTTAATATTTACTTCAAAAGACCTCTAAAATATAAGGTGAATAATTAATGGCGGGCTTTTTCTTAAACTCTATAGTAGATCTCCTTACAACATCAGCCCTTGCCTATTCAGGTAGTAATAGGTTTTCATCACTGAGGTTCATAAGCACAAAGGAAGCTCCAAAATAAATCAACTCTGTTGAAAACTCAGAAATTGTAAACCATGAGGGAATATTTGTGTGTGTTTTGCATATTAAGTGGAAAAGTTAATTATCATTATGCTCTAAGAAAAATTTTTCAAAACCTACATTTTTAACCTTCATCAAAAGAGTAAAAGAAAATAAGTGAAAACAAAATAAACTCTCACTTTTTCCCTTATACTTTATCTCTGAAAGCCCCCAAACTCTGAGTACTTACAAAATTTTTTTCAAAAAGTATATCAGTCTTAAAAATAATGGTATGCTTAAGTTATACATATTCATGTATCTACATATATATGTGTAACTATATGTAGCATATACAAAAAATATACATATATAACATTTTAATAAAAAGAAATGACAGGAAAATTTCCTTTCTCAAAAATTTCATCTCTGATTTTAGCATCAATATTTAACTGATACTTAATGAAGCAGAACATTTTCCTCGCTGTTTCTAAATATACAATATAATTCTAAGATGAAACAATTCATATCTGTTTATAGAAACTGAATATATTAACAATACCAACTGGGCTCGTTTCTTGAATAAAAATCAATATATCAAATAAGTTCAATTATTTTGTTCTGCAGGAAATAGAATCAAAATAAACAAAGATATATTAGTTATTATCCGATAGGTTTATTTGACAGGTTTCCATGGTAGTCTGTATATAACCCTTGGTCCACAGCAGTTTTTTTTTCAGGGAGCTATTTGATGATTTTGCCTGTGTGATAGAGCATATTGTTCAGAGAGGAAATGATCTCTACTGCTATGGCATAGCAGAAGTTCCACTTCTTCTGGTAAAATGTCATAAATTACACTAAAGAAACTATCTGAACATACACTGCACAGTTATTTACTATTACTTTGAAAACTGTTGTATATTTAAATATAGGAAACACTTTAACAAGAAAAAGAGCAAAGGAATGATTCCTTTGTCACTAAAAGGAGAGAGGGACACCAGAATACTTTCCAGCCCAATGGTTATAAGGCCCAACTCCTGTAAACAACCGCATAGAATTTCTGTTTTAACTTTGCTATTCATCTTCATTAAACTGACCCTTTGTTCCTGTTAGTCTGCATGAAAATAAAACATTTACCATTCATTTCAAGAAAATGTTGAACAATTTAATTAGGATTTATTTATTTCATTAATCTCTAAGCAAAATTCTTATCTCTTTTACTTTGTTATTAACTCATGTGATTGCAAATACTAGAGATTATTTCTGGTTATAAAAAGCTAAAGGATCGTTCATGTCCACTACAAGCTATGAAAAGACTCCCCATTTCTCTCTCATGCCACATGGCTGCTTTCCTGTGTGTTCGCTGCTGCAGAGCACATTAGGCCTGAGATGCCATTTACATCATCACACAGCAGGGGGCTTCAGCTGCCACAGCTCTAGGTTAATCCTTACCCACTTCTTTACAGGAGGAATTTGCAGAAGATGCCTTTTTTGGTACTATAGAACAGCACTCCACAAATGCTTGACATTTTCAAATAAAATGTTGGCAATGAACTTGTCTTTTAAAATATTTTAGGTTAAATCTGTAAATTTAAATTTGCCCTTCATTTTTTCATTGAATGAGTTTGTGATCTAATTTAATGTAAAATAGCTTGGATTTTTTAGACAAGGATAAGAAAAAAAAATGGGTAGGGAATCCTATTGTTAAGAATGATTGATCAGATTGAATTAATTTCAAGATATAGACCAAGAACTATTTATATGACACTTTGCTATAGGAAAACTGCTTCATAAACTACTATAACCTATCAAATGTCAAAATTAACTCTTCCATAAATTATTTAACATATGAGCACTGAGATATTATGAAGAGAAGGAGCCATTTAACTCCATCAGAACTAATTAGGACATACATATTATTCAATGCAACACTAATATGCACCTAATAAGTAGAAGATAAAGAGACTGAACAGATAAGTAGGGCTCAGAGCTTACCTTCAGGCTTAAATTAGTAATCTGTGGACACCAGAGCTGTTTTAAGGGGTAATGCATTACTTGCAAATTAAACCAAGGACTTCAGACTTCAGCTCGTGAATTCACCTTCCTTGGTTTGTGATTCTCCTTCTCTCTGCCTTTCCAGCCAACTCAGCCAGCTGCTTCCAAATGTGAGGATTTGCCAAGGAAATTTAACAAAGTTTATTACAACTAGGATTCTTTCTTAATAAATATAATAGAATGCATGTCAGTAAGACCAAATAAAACATAAATATGATAGAAGTATTATGTAATTTTATTAACGTAGCCCCAAATCCTTTAAAACTGAAACAAAAGGGTCTTTTATCGGGTACCCTACAGACCTCATATTTTAAATAGAAAACTCTTTTCAGTTGATGTTAATTTCAGACCACTTTCAAATGCATGCTCAGGATATCTTCCAAAATTTTTGCACCTCCATTTTGCTCTACAAGACAGTGATTTTCTTCTTTAAGGAAAATGACATTATCTCACTATTTAAATGCAGGGCACCTAGACTTCAAGCACCTCATTTTCTAGTGTAGAACACAGAAAGGGAGTATCTCAGTTGATGCTTAGCCTACATTCCCAGAGTTCTAATACTTGTAGAAATAAAGAAAAGACAACGAAGACAACTTACACATCCAAATACAAATTAGTTTAAAACCTCATTTGTGCAGGGGAAATTTTCTTAGATACTAGGTGTCTGGTGTTTGTCATTGTCATCGGCTCTTACCTACAGATTCCACTTTTCAAAGTTGCTGCTACTGAAAAAAGTGAGGAGAAAGCTATATCCCAAAACTGTATTAAGCATGTGAAATGAGCTAGACAAGACTAAGGATATTATGTGTAGAAGTAAAAAATTGGGAGAGACATGTTTATAACATGCTTCCCAAAAATGTAGGGGGAGATCCATGACATATCCTGAGGTAAGTGATAAATATGCCCAACTGACCCATAATCTGAATATATTTCTTTTAGCATGGTAAATAACATTAAGACCCCAGTTTTTGCTTTGGATGTGTTTTTGCGTAAGAGTAACTCCAAAAAGGAAATACAGTTCTTACCAAATCAAGTCTCTCTACATGTGTCTATTTTCTGGTTATATTTTGTTCTTTCTTTTTTGCTCTATTCCTGCCCTCTCTAGGACTGTTTCTTGTGCTGAGCAGGACACTCTCCATCTTTGCAGTGCCCCCTTAGACATGGAAAGGGATATAGCTTCAGCAAGAGTTAGCAATTGAATTGGATCTACTCTACAGTCAGGAAGAGATTTTAGTTATAGATCAGAAGCTTTTGCACTCCTTATTCTAAAGGAATTCATTTCTCTAAAGTGTCCCCTGCCCTCATCCCAGATTTTTCCTCATTCTCAGATGAGGAAAAAACAAGAAAGAGATGCCCTATAGCTTAACATCAAATCAAATTACGTCTACATTCCAAAGTTATACTTCAGTCAGAAACATACGCTTATTTTCTATCTAAATATCCATTCCCTAAAGGCCCTTTGAGGACAAACTGGTAGATCTTATAGACAACTATTTCAGCCTTGGGTTTTTCTGTTTGCTTGTCCCCCCTCCCCCCACCATTATATCACTGCCTTGATTCTCACCACTGGTTTATCACTTTACCTATTAATAAGCAAATAATGATAATAATTTTGCTTCTCAGAAAAATAAAAAATTGGTGGCAGTGTAAAACAGAGCAAATTAAAACACAAAGAAGATATGTTTAAACAAGTCTTCTGGTCTAAAATAATGCAGACTGCAAGAAAGGAAAAGAGATAATAATGCAAGGGATAAATAAATTGATTAGTATAGTTAGGTGACAAAATGCCACCATTAGACTAAGAAAGCCTAAGGAGGTTCTGACTAACTGTAGTATTTGCCTAGTCATAACCACCAGCTGACACAGGAGCCTCCATCCAGCCAACATTAGTTGCTCACTATTTCCCACCACCTTTCTTTCCTTTCACATAGAAAGGAAAAACCTGCTAAGTATTTAATCTGTGTCTAGGCAATAAAGCCTTCATTTTACAACCTAACTGAGTCCTAATAAAACAGTAGGGTGGTGGGAGAAACATAAATCTAAACCCTGAAGCAATGCTTTCAGCCAAGGCAAGAGAGGCATGAGCAATTTGAGCAAGAACTGACAATATCAACAAAGTGTGATGTGTCTGTGGAACAGTGTTTGATAAATGCGAGGCAGCCATAAACATGAGAAGACAAGCCAATGGTGCTTTAGGTCCCTCCCCCTTCTTTTTAATCCTCTTCTCTCCTTAAGTGTATTACTATGGGCTGATCTAAGATGCTCATAAGTATACAGACAAACAGATATGGTTGGGCTTGTGCTCTTCCTCTCGTTATTGTATAGAAAGCTTATTTATTTATTTATTTTTTTGGACCTGCTGCTGTTGCTACTGCTCGTTGCAGTGGTGCATTTTCTCTCGTAAACCCACATCCCTTCCCCACCCCCTAGTCTGACCTTAAAGCAGCACTGTCTTAATCATTAGTTTGCATACTTAATAAAAGAGACCCATGCCCTAAATGCTGTTGACGGAATCTCTCCAGGTAGAGAAAGTAAATCCTCCTCCAGGCTGAGAGACGCATCAGCAGACAGTTATTTTGCAGTGCACTGAATAGACAATTCACAGGAAAATGTTGAAGCCAGAGCGCAGGCGACCCCCAAGTGCAATCCGTTGCCCACATGCTCTACAATAAATCTTCTCGCACCAGCCCAGCAGTGTGTGCAGTGACGTGCCGGGGCCAGCACACACAGATTGGCAGGGAAAACACATCCAGCGGTGTCGAATTTTCATCGCAATCACCAAATTAACTGATTTCCCCACATCACACTCCCCCACCAGGCGCACGCCGGCGCGCGCGCACACACCACATACAGCAGAGCTGAGAAATGCAAGTTACTGCGAGGTGAAGCGAGGTCTCTGGGAGGATGTTTCAGCACGGATTAGAAATCCAAGTAATGTGTCGGCCAAGAGGGTTACTTGTGCAAGGACGGGGTGTAAGTGGTGGGAAATGGAACAAGGGGTAGGTAAGCAGGGAGAATGTGTTATATGCTTTCTCGGAGATTCTGGCACATGACACATCTGAAATTTACATCCAACATAAAACGCACAAAATGACCACAAAATATTCTAAGAGACATCTCCGTATGGTCAGCTAGTCAATTCAGAATAATTCTGCCCTCCACCTCTTTGTACATCTTTAAATATGCATTGATAAAATATGATCCCCGGTCTATATCCCGGAGGAGGGTGGGAGACAGGATGCATTCCAAGAACTTGCTGAAAGATGGTTCATTGACCTCATTTAAATCCTCCAAAGGCCCATTGGGTTTTGCACGGCTGTGGGTCTACGTGTGTCTAACTTTCAGATTCCTTTTACGCAGAGATAAATAAATTTGATCAACTTATCTTTCCCACAGATATACAAATGATAGAGGGTTAGCAAGAAATCAAGACTCTACCAGCTTAAAGAAAAAACAAAAATCTATCAACCATCATTTCACGTCCATCCTCCTTCTATCTCACACTCAAGCCACATCCCTATCACTATACTCTTCAAAGCAACAATCTTCCGCCTTCCAGCCCTTGTCCACCTACCCCAGCACGTTGCCTCCTCCGCCTCCTCCACCACCCAAAGTGTCCTCTTTCCAGGCACTCCTACTCCGTGCATTGCCATTTATTTCATAATCAGCATCGCCCTCCCATTCCACATAGCCCCCTCCCCCCCCCTTGTCCAAAAGAGAGGGGCTGGGAAAGAGAGCACCCCAATTCCCTAGACAGCCCACATCCAAACCCAGTGATTTCCATAATAAGTGTTCTGTACGGTTCTCTCCACTGCGGTCTCAGGGGTTCTTAAATTTCACGGGAAAGGATAATATTAATTACGGGGAAAAAAAGCGGCAGAGAAAAGACAGAGAGGCAGTCAAGTAACTGCTAGGGTGTCTACGGTGTCTATACTCCTTTTCTCAAAAAAATGAAAACGACACAGACGGAATAATAAAAAGTCGATTTGTTGATAAAGTGGGTTTGGGTCTTTTTAATTTTCCTTTCCTCCCCTCTGTTTTTTTTTTTTTTTTTTAATTTCTGGGTTTATTTATTCTTTTCTAGGTTTTATTTATTTTATTTTTTTAATTTTCATCCCAGACACAGAGTCCCCTCTCTCTTCCTAGGTGAATGACACATCTCACAACACATTTCCCCCCCGGCGATGTTATTGCAATGCACACTGTGCTGCCGCTGCTGCTGTTCTCGCCGTCTCGGTAGCTCGCTCCCAGGCTTTCACACACTTTTTAAAGACACACGGATACGATGGTGGTGGGTAAAAGGGAAAAGAAAAAAAACGACCCGAAAAGGGGAGGTTAAAAAGATGACAAGAGATGGAGAGGGTCGGTCAGGAGCGTGATGTGGGAGGTGGCAGGTGGGGGTTGGTGGGAGGGAAGAATGTTCAGAGAAGGCACAAGTTGCCAGCCAAAAGGCGTGGGAGGGAGGGGGTGTCGGCGGGGATGAAGAGTGAGAGATGTAGGAAGCTCAGGTGAATGAAAAGGCGGAAGGGCCGCGTAAAGGGCCGACTGCTGAGAGATCAGGTCTTAGCCAGCGTCTGAAATTCCAGGGACTGGTGCAAACTGCCACTGCCCCCTGCCGCACCGGGGAGTAGGAGGAGGGGGGTGGAAATCGCCGGGGACTAGGGGACTGATAAGGGGAGTGTGGAAATGTGGGGTGGAGTGGGGATGATGGGGAATGGACGTGAAGTTGATGCTCCCCGCGGCGGGGCGGGGATTACCTTGTAGCAGGAGCCCGCAGATACTGTAGAAGCGGAGAACGGCGCTGCGTTTCCAAATCATGGTCCCTTCTCTAAAGGGCTGGGGGAGTAACGAGGAGGGCAAGGAGATGCTGGTGAGTGGGACACACGAGTGCAGGGCTCCGCCGGTGTCCTCCTCGAGGCGCCCCCCGGACCCACCGTCCCCGCCGCTGTGGTGTTTGAACCGCCGAGCGGCGGCAGCAGAAGCGACAGCGGCGAAGCACCCGCAGAACCTGGTTTCTGTGGGCGAAATAGTTTCTTCTCCTCCTGCTGGTGGTGCAGCCGCGACAGCCCGTCTGGCAGGCACAGGTTTGGTGCTCGCCTTCTCCGTGCGCTCTGCAAGTCCCAGCGCCTGGCCGGGCTAAAGGAGCAGGTGGTGCAGGGATGCCGGGGTGTCGGAGAAGGTGCAGGCGAGGGCTGCAAGGAGTGGGTAGGTCACCGAGGGGAGGGGTTGGGGAGACGGGGAGCAAGCAAGCAGCAGCCGCCGCTCACGCTCCTGGTGTTTCGAGGTCCTGGTAGTGCAGGAGGCAGTGGTGGAAGCAGCGCTAGTGGCAGTAGCGGCGACAGCGGCGGCGGCTCCCGGATGCTAGAGCTGCAGCGGCGACGGCGGCGGCGGCAGCGGCGGTGGCGGCGGCGGCGGCGGCAGCTCTACAGAGCACCAGACACAAGGGCAAGCTCAGCTCGGCGGAGGCCCCGCCCTCTCCCAGGCCAGGAACAGACACCGCCCCCCGGCCAATGGAAACACACCCGCCGACCAGGCCCGACCAATGGGAAAACGGGATAGGTGGAGCCAAGCGCCGGGAAAAACAAACAGGCTTCTCAAGGACCTTTCGGGCAGGAAGAACTGAAGATCCCATTCACGCACCCACAGTGGGTCTCACCTCCTTAGACATACCCCTCCCTAAACATCAGGGGGGCCTCAGCCTTCATTAATCTGTGCATTGCACTCGGGATGAGTTCAGCCAATCGCCACCGCGAGGGGGCGGGGTTAGCCAGCTCCCCAGCAGATTCTGGAATCTGTGGTGCCTGGGCCGGGTCCTGAGTGCGAAGTTCTTGTGCGCAATTGGACTTGTAGAGCAGATGGTGGCTGCACCTACCCACTCACCAGCTGCAGTACCAATCTCTGACGCTCCCAGCAGCCAAAGGGAAAGATTGCAGAGGGCGTGGGAGAGGCTAAGTATAGGGAGCGAAACACCTACCTGCCTGAAAGAGAAAAAAGTTAGGGGTGGAGGAGGTTGTTTTCTTTGTTTTTTTAAATTCTGAATTTTGACTTAGTGTAGTTATAAATCTCTGTAAAGCCTAATGGGTGGCAGCTTCCACTCTGGGATCAATTGGAAACCCAGGTTCAAATCCCAACGCTGTCGCTCCTTTGCTTCATAATGTTAGATGATTTAATTACGTTTTAATCTGAAACCTCCTCAACTGCAAATCAGGGATAATAATACATAAGTCAAAGTTGTAAGGATTAAGTGAGAATGCAAACACATGAGTACAGGGCCAGGTAATGTGTAAGTGCTTTATAAATGATGGCTATAGCTGTTTTATGTTTCTAATTTAGGATAGCATGGAATTTTAGACAATCCTCTTTAAATGTTTTAACAGTGGCTTAAAGGAAAGGAGAAAAACATAATTGCATTTTCTTCAGGGACTCAACCAAAGATGGTCATAGCAAGAAACTCCAACAAGCTGGAAAGAACCACCTCTATAAATTAGCACCCTGAAATCCATCCTTTAAAAGAGGTGATATAAATGAGCAAGACATAAATTAATCAGAAGTTGGGTTTCCAAATGAGTTTAATTCCCAGGGTCTCCCCTATGACCAGTTTTTTTTTTTTTTTTTTTTTTTTTAATTCAGTTTTATTGAAATATATTCACAAACCATACAGTCATCCATGGTATACAATCAACTGTTCACAGTATGATCATATAGTTATGCGTTCATCACCACAATCTATTTCTGAACATTTTCCTTACATCAGAAAGAATCAGAATAAGAATAAAAAATAAAAGTGAAAAGAGAATACCCAAACCATCCCCCCATCCCACCCTATTTGTCATTTAGTTTTTACTCCCATTTTTCTACTGATTTTTTTTCAATTTTTTAACTTTGTTTATCAAAAAATTAAAAACAAACAGGCAAACAACAACCAAAAAAACCCCACAATATTTCAAACAAAGCAATGGATTAAGGAAAACAAATAACCTAAAATAACTACTTTGCTTCCAATATGTTCCTACCATACCCCAAGAAAATTAATAAACCATGTCCAAACAGAGGAGTAAGAAAAACAAATAATCTAAAATAACTACATTGCTTCCAACATGTTCCTACCATACCCCAAGAAAATTAACAACCCCTAAGAAAACAAAGGAATAAGAGAAAAAAAAACCTAAAATAACTCTATTGCTTCCAACATGATCTTACTATATCCAAGAAAGTTTACAAACCATAATCATTCCTGAGCATTCCCATAACCTTGAGATTACCCTCCATAGTTTATCTGTTCTTATTAGATTATCATTCCCCCTCCACTAATTGGTATCTCTAGGTATGACCAGTTTTTAATTGGACGAAATTGGCAGATGATGGACTAGTTCAGTAGTGTTAAATCAGTCACACCATAAATAAAGTCTGCTTTGTTTGAGAGACTACACAATAGAAACCTGCAAGTGAGAAGACAGAGGGAAAGATGAGAGGCAAGATCAATACCAATGCCCTTCACTCTTCCGCATTTGTTGCTTACTTTGCCACAACCTTTCACAAATTCAACCCTTGCCTTTTAGCTAATGACCCATTCATTCATTTCTGTGTCCACCTTTCTCCCCAGGTTCTCAAAATTAAGAATCAAAATGTCCATTAAAAACACTGCAAGCAGACTCTGGAAGAAAGAAGTTGTGTGAATACTCTTGTTGTTGTATGAAATAGTTGCCTACTGTGAATTTTAGTTGTTGGGAAAGTCAGTAGGTCCAAGGATGCTGCTATTTAAACCATTGTGGGCATGTGATCATCAAAAAGTGAAATTCTAATCATTATTGACTTGTGCTTATGCTTTGTGTCAGGGATAATATAATAAACAGAAATACCAAAGAGATTTGAGTTTCTCAATTAAAATGATAACTCACAGTTCCTTGGTTCTAGTACCTAGTCTGCTGCTAGCTGCATAATCTTGGGCATATGTTCAATTTCCCTGATTTTTAATTTCCACAACTAAGAATATAAGGGAACTTTTACATCATATCATATCAATTTATTTCATTTTATTTTATTATGGATTAGATGACTTCCAATTCCACAATGAGCTTAAAAAATCATTAAGATTGTTCCATTGTTTTATGCCAGTCGTAATCAACACTCAGAAGCAAATCATTTTGTTGTTGTTCTTGTTATCTACGAGACCAGTTAGGATTTCTATACTGAAATAGCCTATAGCCTTTGCCACTCAGTAAGTGGTCCTCAGATCAGCATCACCACATCATCTGGGAGCTTAGAACTACAGAATCTCAGGCTCTGCCTCAGACCAACTGAGTCAGAATCTTCATTGTACCAGACTCCCAGATGATTTGGTATGCATAATACATTTGAGAAGTACTTCTCTTTAAGATTGCTTTGCTATGTTCTCATCCCCAGAGAGAACTCCAATAGACGTTCTATAAAATAGTGGAGATTAATAGGCCCAGAGGGCATTTGGTCAATTATTATTTTCAGGAACCCCAGGAGTCTCCTCATCACAACACAATAGTAACTCTTGTAAACTATGGAGCAAATTGATTAATCTAATTAGTTTTAAAATCCTTGCAGTTTTGGTTGTGGTGAGAGTCATAAACTTTCATGTGATTAAAAGCTCATTTCAATCCATACACCTAGGGGATTGGAAAAGAGAGTTTACACTTATTCCAGTCCTCCAGCTGGAGGTGGGGGATGGGTAGGAGTGGGCGAAGAACCATTCAAAACATGAGTCTGGTCATTTGGATAAATTATATCACCTTCATGTTACAACTTGTGGATAGCACTCTGTTTTCTAAACAATCTATGTTTGGGTACTTTAATCAATTAACTTTCAAAATAAACACTGTTCAATGATTGTAGATGACTAGATTCTTTCAGTATTTTGGAGAAGTATGACTTTTATTGGTCAAAATGTAATAAAATTGTCATATAAATAAATTTATTTCCAAAACCTAAAAAAATTCTTGGAATGAAATTAAATATCTTCATTTCATAGTGTTAAGGCTATTATTGTCTATTTATATTATCAGTGTGTCAGTAAATGTACAGATTAACTGACCTCTTATGAATCATAAGACAATGAATTAATTTCATAAATTGCCAAAAGATGGCATCTATCCATGTATCCTTAGTTGCAATAGTCTTAAATATTAAACCTATTTGGGAGAGTTTCTTTACTTTCTTTAAAATTAAGTCCTGTATTCTCTTTTTCTTCATAGAAAATATATTTTTTTAATATTTAATTTCATGTTATAAAAGGATTTAAACAATAGAGGAAAACACTTTAATGCAAGCCATTCATTTAATACTCATTTTGTTAAATAAAATGAGTTATATATAACATATATAAATCATATAAGTTTATATAATTTATATATAAAATGTGTTATATAAAGATGGCCCAATTATTGCCTGCCTTGACATGATGGTCTACCCCCCTCCGTAGATGAATAGATACTACAGTTCGTTTAAGACAGTTTTCATCACTGGAGACATGCTATGCTTGTACTTTATGCTTATTTCCATCCCTGTTTGAAAGAATTGGAATTTATCTTTATTGTGATGGTTGTGCCTTTCTTTTAATTATTTTTCTACTGGGACTAATTTAAAGTGTCAGCAGTTGTATTTGTAGTAAAAATTATTGAAATGAGAATTGGAAGATAATTATTAAGTGTCACTTTTTACCACTGTGGATAAATTTCCTGAAATTTCAAATGGTTAGTTAGATAATTTATATTTATCTTTTAAAATATTAAATTTAAGTGAAATATCTAAACACTCTCAAGATGTACAGTCATAGAGCCCTGGGACTAAAAGTCTAAAATCCATGGTAATTTGACTCTCAGAGCAAATTGAGTCTTGCAGTAAACTGACCTAGAAAGGAATTTCATGGCCTACTGAAAATATAGACCATTGTGAAAGAAAATTAGCTTATTGAGTACTGGAAGCACTGATTGTCATTTGCCATGCTTGCTAACATTTAAAATATGAGTTCAGCTGCTTGTGTTGTAGAGATGTTCAGAATTCATGGGTATATAGTGATATACTATATATAGCAAATATAACATGTATAGTGTATAATAACATTGACTGCCTTTAAATTTATTTTAATGCAATTTTATTGAGATATATTCACATACTATGTAATCCCTCCAAAATATGCAATCATTGGCTCACAGTATCATCATATAGTTGTGCATTCATCGCCACAATCAATTTTCAAACATTTTCATTATTTCAAAACAAGAGAATATGTATATATATATATATATATATATATATATATATATATGCACAAAAGAATACCCAAACCATCCCATACCCCATACCCCCCCATTAGTTATATATGTTCATCATTATTTTATTATTCATCTGTCCATACACTGGCTAAAGGGAGTGTCAGTCACCAGGTTTTCACTATCACATGGTCATACGATAAAGGCTATATAGTTATACAGTTATCATCAAGAATCAGGTCTACTGGTTTACCATTCAACAGATTCAGGTATTTCCTTCTAGCTATTCTAATACATTAGAAACTAACAAGGAATATCTATATAATGAGTAAGAATAACCTCCAGATTGACCTCTTGAAATGAAACTTTATTTTGTTTCATTTCTTTTCCCCATTTGGTCCAGATGACATTCTCAATCTCAAGATGCCAGGGCCAGACTCATCCCTGGGAGTCCTGTCCCACAACGCCAGGGAGATTTACTCCCCTGAGAGTCATCTCTCAGGTAGTAGGGAGGTAAATACATTTTTAATTGATCACTTTGCTACTCTTTACAGAACATGAAGTGACCTACTTTGGGATTTTGATCTATTATTTTACCCCACCCCACTCCAAATATCTTCTTGCTAGAATTTCAACTTATGCTTATGACAGTATATGAAAATGGTGAAAACAAATTCATGGATATTAGGAAATTTACAATCTCAAAATGAGCTGTTTCTGCCATTTTATATAAATACAAGAAATACACAAAGTAACAGTATAACCAACATATCAACATTCACTCATTTAAAAATGTGCAATCCCAATATATAGTATGAAAATGACCTCAAGATGTTACATAGTATAATTTCTGTCTCTACAATGATTGAATCTAAATGATCTAAACTATGTGGTCATCACACACTTCCTTAAACTATCTAGAGGGATAATTCCATTTCCTCCATTTTCATGAGAAAAAGCAATTGTTCACCTTAGGGATCCCCCTATTTTATAGGAGACTGTAAGATTCTAGAGTTTAATGGCAGGTAATATGTAAAATAGTAGCCATGCAAATAATCAAAGGTAAATGGAAACATCAGTAAGATGACCTTCAACTTTTAGACATAATTATATTGGAAATAGGCTTTATTTTAAAAACAAAACAATAAAAAAATTCAAAACCTTCTGGAGACAAGGACATCCTTTCAAGACAGTTTCATACATGCCACATGGCTTTTTGTGCTTGTACTAGTTTCAATCCTGTAACATTCTTATGCAAGACAATCATGTAAGTCATTGCCTTACTTTACTGAGGAGTCTGCCCAAAGGTGACATTACCTGGATGGCATTTATTGTTGGCCCTCCACCCCTTTATTCCTGCCTCATTTAGTCACTCTTTATGTACCTATCTTGTTTTATTTTCCTTAATGGCCCTTTTAAACCAGAACTGATATAAATATGTGCTTACTCGGGTAGTGGTTTTCTTTCCATGTTTTTAGTGCTTAATAGCCACGTATAGTTTGTGGCTACTCTATTGGACAATACAGATAGAAAATGTTTCTTTCATCACAGAAAGTTCTACTGGAGAAAGACTGCCCTTGGTACCATACCTTCATTTGATAAGCGTTTGATAAACATTATATTCATCATCACTATCGTCACTAGCATATGTTTCCAACTAGAAAATGGCATATGTCCAATTCTAGACATTAAAGTTCAGAGGAAATAAGATGTACCTCTCAGACATGCCAAGATCTTAACTAATGTGTTTTATTATTTTGTTATAGAGCTTCATCTTACTTATAATATTGACAGTAAAACCATCCATTCCTTTTGGGGAAAATCTTATCTTCCTAGAGTGTCTTCTTACACTATGGAAATATTAACATAAATTGTAATATTAACATAAACATGTACATAAATATGTTAACATAAATATCAACATAAATAGGTAATAAGCTAAACTCCTTGGTTGCAAGTGACACAAATCTACATCAAATTAACTTAAGGAAAAAAAAAGATTGTTAGCTTATTTAATGTAAAAGTCCAGAGACGGGGCTGCCTTATGTCTGCTTTGATCCAAGGGCTCAGTTGATATCACTAGGTTGTGTCTCACTTCATTTACCACTGAACTCTTATTTCTTTTAGACTTAAAGCTCATGCAGGTTCTCCACACAAAGAAGCAAAAAGGGTCAACAAATTTTTAGGCTTAATCCATACTTATACTGAGGGATCCCAGAGAAAGAAAAGAGCTATTTCTTCATAACTCTAACAAGAGTCCTGGAATGACTTAAAAACAGCCCATCTTTGGTTACTTGTCTACCATTCAGTCACTTGCTTTGTCAGATTGGCCAGTGACAGTGAAGGTGTGGATGTGTCATTAATTGAACTACACATTTGGATGGAGAGGGGACAGTTCCTAAAAGGGAAAGATTCTGGACAGACAAAATGCAACAGATGTCCATTCCAACACACAATAAAATAATAGAATATGATGCAAAAGATATTTACATTGACAGGAGTGTTATTTTGTTACTCAGGGTAATTAGAAGGAAAGGGCAACTAATAACCATAGCACTTCTCGCATTACACAGTAGGGGCTCAATAAATAGTTACAGAACAAATGAACATACTGCTATATTAAAGTTCTCACTACCGGGAAAATTTAGAAGAGGATTATCCTCAGATTTTATAGAGCCAAAAGGTTATTCCTCTGCTTTTCTGATAGCTCATAATACTGTGCATCTAAGGGTCTAAGGGTCATATAAGCTCTTGAAAATTAATGACAGTTAAATGTTGATTAATTTCCAGTTTTTCTTCCCAATAGTTTCCAGGTTTTTTTTTTTTTTTTCCAGAATTTCTTAGAGTCATTCCTGTGCTCATTGTGTGCATTAGTTATTTTCCCCTGTGTGCCACCTTGCACTTGTCCTTATTAAATTTCATACTATTTTTGATGGATGACTTCTTTAATTTGTCTAGGTCATTTTAAAATCTACTTTAGGCTTCTAAGATCAGAGGAACTTGACCTAACTCAATATCACATGGGATATGCTTTTAACTCCGTTATCTAAGCATTTTGCAAAACTATCCCCACCCCCCCTACACACGTAAGTCATGTGAATTCCCATCTCAAACTAAACTATTTTGTACCCCAATGAAAAGAGTTTATTTTATTTTATTTTATTTTATTTTAGGATTTGGAGGGCACCTTAAAGTTGGTTAAAATAGAGCTAGCTGGAAGACTCTCTAAATTGTTTAAGTTTACTTGCAGAGAAAATACTCAATTCAAGAAGGCAGGCAAATATATACTATGCCTATACCTCTACCTAGGCAAGAGTGTAGGGTGCCATAAATCTGAAACCTAGGACCATAAGTAAGGGAAACACAGACTTTGGGACCTAAAAAGAGGTTCTGAACAACATGCAAGCAGAAAATTTGGGTAATACAGTACTTAGGGCAAGGTCCCAAGTTCAGGAAGAAGGAAGAAGAATAGAAGTTGATAATGAGCCAAGTAAATTTGATGTCTGGATTAATAATTGGCTTCTTTCTCCGAGTAAAGAGAAAAAAGTCTTAGATTTTGGGTGACCTTGAGCCACTGACTGGACTATAGGAACAGAGTTGGGTGCAGGCAATGCTGGAGACTGGCTTAAGTTTTTCTTGTGGCTATTTTGTTTTTATTTTATTTTGAGCTAAATGAATGTATAATGTATAATTTTAACATAGCGTTTTTATAGAATAAACTAATATAATACCTTGAGAGAGATGGTGTCTTTGTTTCTTAGGGCTACCATAACAAAGTACCACAAACTGTGTGACTTAGTACAACAGACATTTATTGTCTCACAGTTCTGGAGACTGGAAGTCCAAATCAAGGTGTTGGCAGGGCCATGATTCTTCTGAAGTCTGTGGGGTTCTGGTGGTGACTTGCAGGCAATCCCTGGCATAATTCAATCTTGGCCTTTGTCACATGGCTGTCTTCTGTCTCTGTCTGTGTTCAAATTTCCTCTCCTTATAAGGACACCAGTCAGATTAGTGCCCATCCTAATTCAGTTTGGCCTCATCTTCAATAACAACACCTTCAAAGATCCTATTTCCAAATAGGATCACATTCACAAAATCAGGGATAAGGACTTTTTGAGGGGCATGATTCAATCTATAACAGATGCTTAAAAAGGTTAATGACTGGTCTAAATTCACAGAGCTTTTTAAATACAAAGAGAATAATAGAAAAAAATGTTTCTTGATGCAAAAACAAATGTTAAAGATGGCATATTTCTGAAGCTGCATTCTCAATCCTTTCAGGATTGGTTATCCACTGGTTAGTTTTGATAAACATGGTAAACTATCCCTCCAAAATTGTCTCTATCATATGAAATCCACCTAGAAATTTAAAAATACATGCAGATTGCCCCAATTAATTCAGATATTTTTAAAATTACCCAGTCTAAAAATGTCTCACTCATGATAATCAAGTTTGTATGACTGACTATCTTATGGTATTACAAGAATGAAATCATCCATACCTCTACACATCAGTAATGAATTGGACACTAGTTCTTCAGAAAATGATTATAGACAAGGAGACAGAGATCTACTATTTATTCTAAGACTTTTTTTATGTAAGTTGCTTTAATGGTGCCACATAAACTCCTCAACAACTCTATAAAATATATCCATTATCACTACCATTTTATAAATGGAGGTACTGAACTCAGACACGTTAAATAACTGGCTTAAGTTACAAAGGTAGTAAATGCCAGACCACTTTGATGTTAAACCTTGAATATTTCCATTAAAATAATTTTTGTTATCCTTTAGGAAAACCTAACCAAAGAGAGATATATTACTATTTCTACATAATATGCTTTATATACACAGAGTACATCTTGTGGAAAATTTACTGGGAAAGAATTGGGGCCCTTGGCGAGGTTTCCCCCTCCCCAACACACACACACACACACACACACACACACACACACAAACACATACACAATTAAGTACTAGTGGAAAATAAGAAGGAAATGGGAAAGTTTAGAAGTGACTGGAACATCAGAGTGATACTTTTCTCAGCATACATTAGAAGCACTGGATATTCATTCTATAAAGAGAAAACCAGCCCTATGTTTGAAGATTTCTTAGTTGTCTCTAAAGACTTCCCCAGGAAAAGTTTCTACAGGTTTTTCATGCAAAAGGTTTCTGTACTTAAAACATATTTACAGAAATGGCATTATCAAATATCATTTGAAAATGTCAATGTCTTTCCTTAGGGACACAAAGCTTCTATAGTTTTCATTTTCCTACTTGTTCTCCTATTATTTCTATAGCATATATTATCCTTCTAACTAATAAACTATGTTCCATGCTTCCATTACTGATCTTCATTCCAAACATCCTGGAGGGATTTTATCCTACCACATATTCCATTTCTCATCACTTAAAAAGGCAAGAACACAAAATATTTTAGTCTCCTTCTTTGGACTTTCCAAAACATAATTTGATAATAAAAAATATTATGTTTTAAGTGATAATTAGATATTTTAAAATTTCCAGGTAACTTATTTGTGCTGGTTTGAAGCTATTATGTACTACAGAAAAGACAATGTTCTTTTAACCCATTCTTGTGGGTGCAGACCTGAGATGTGAACCACCCAATTCAAAGTGGGTCTTAATCCTTTACTGGAGTTCTTTATGTGGATAAGAGACAGGAAGAAACCAGAGAGCTTAGAGAAAGAAACACCTAGGGAGCTCAGAGAGAGAAAACACTCAGAAGCTTAGAGGAAAGCCCTTGAAGGAGCTGAGACAGCCACTGAATCCAGGAGCTGAAAGCAACAAAATCTGGGAGGAAAGAACCTGCAGACACTGGCATGTGATTTGCTATCTGACAGAGGAAACCCAGATGCCAGCAGTCTTTCTTCAGAGAAGGTATTGTCCTATTGATGCCACAATTGGGACATTTTCATAGCCCTAGAACTGTAAATTTGTAAACTAATAAATCCCCATTGTAAAAGCCAATCCATTTCTGGTATATTGCATTCCGGCACCTTTAGCAAACCGAAACAATATTCAACCCAAAATTCTAATTTGACAGTTCTAACCAATTCTTCTTCCAAGAAGGCAGTGCTTTTCTTTGTTCAACATGAATAATAACAGCATCAGAGTCAGTATAGCTGAGTATCTTACATCAGATTTATTTGTATCCATTTAAATATGAACTAATATTTTTTCAGGCCTGCATAATTCACAAGAAACAAGACTGATCACATCATTCTCTATATTCTAAGATACACCAATTTAAAGGAGAGTGAATTTTTTTTTCACAGCCACCATGTGTTTTGGAAGAAACAGTCTGCAGTTAAAGTTGCCTCTTCTACTTGCTTTAGAGATAGGAGGAATTGTAGAATTATACCTGATTTTCAACAACTTAAATTTAACAATGGATTGTATTGTAAAAGTTTATTTGTATTTGTATCTCTTAAAGGGACTAATAAATAGTACTACTCATTACCACCTGGGTTCCAAAAATTTTTATAACTAAGTCAACAAATAAGGTATTACAGGCCAAAGATAAGCTTCACAATGGTGAATGATACATTGGAGCATTTATGTTAGTCTGCTCGTAAAGTGGACCTGCTAACTGCACCTCAGATTTTCACAAACTTATGGAACCCACCAAATGCACTGCTGGACCAGGGATCTTTCCTTCCCAGGTATGAAGGGGGAAAGCAGATAGTGGTCAGCCTAGGTAAGAGTCATGATACTGAAAATGGAACCCCGCACAAAAGAGAATGTCTGTTCCTTGTGAGCATTTTAACTTTCAATGTGTAAATAACACCAAAATTATTATTCTTGAATGTATCTATCAGCTAAGTAAAGGCATCTCCCTTGAGAAGCCAGGAATTTCACAGTAATTTGAGGCCACTTCCTGGGAATAATACATTAGGAAAGGAAAGATGTGTTGTCCCTAATATCTAACCCCCTAATGTGATACAGTTTTGTTTTGTTTTGTTTTCCATTTGTTTGCTTTTCTAGGCTTCACTATTAAATTGGCAACCAAGCAGGGTTCTTCTGGCTATCTCCCTTTAGGGAGAAGATCAACAGTCAATCAGGAGGTTTCGGCTTCCACCTTCACATTGCCAATTCCCATACCAACCACTCAACTTCTGTTGTTCTTCTGGGACCACTGAAGGATGCAGTTAGATCAGAACAGATCATTAATTGCCTCAACTCCAAGTCTTCTCTGTACCAAGACGAAACATTCATTCTCTATTATTTTTCCCATTGCAAAGACTGTATATTCTCTTAGTCCAATATAGCTCATCATAGCCCTACAATGAAAGTGAGGGTCACATACTCCAAGAACAAAATGTATAATACAAGGATACTGTGATAAAATGCCAGTGACAAAGAGATGCCCCAAATTTGAACATTATCTCCTTCCTATTATGAATTTCCAAGGGAGAATTGAAGTCAAAAAGATTAAATCCCCTTACAAATTAAAGTCCTAAAATGTTAAACTCAGGGAAGTTAAAGTCCCAAATGAAATTCTCTTTGCTCTTGCATATCACATTTCAAATAAGCTAAAGTAAAACTTCACCCTTCATAACATCATATCCTAAACAATTTCAGATAGATTTCCAATGCCTGAGTTTTGCTCCATCAGTAGCTGCAACTAGAATAATCTCTCAGGGGAATAAGTGTGGGTCTTTAGAGCCTATAGGGTTGTTTTAGCTTAAATGCAAAGTCTACGATGTTCTTCACTTGTATAGAGTCCAAAGCATTCATTGTACATGTAATATTTCACAGTACAGGACCCAAGTCCACTGAATGTAGGAAAGAAGCCTCTTTGCCTCCTCATCTAGAAAAGTTTATCCCAGGCAAAATTATGTTCTCAGAACCCAGTTTTTAGTGCTCGAAGAGACCAGAGCAGAAGTTTGATGTTAAGACAATAAAGAAAAAAAGGGTAGAAAATCTTGAAATTAACCTCCACTAATTACCACAGATTGTTCATTCTTTGCCATGTCTCCAACATCTTCTGAACTATAATTCATTCCTACTAAGGAGTTAATCGTAGAACTGTAACCACCACATTACTTTCCATTGCCCTGTATTTTCCTCACTCCAGTGTTGACTCATGTACAGTTTCCACCTGATTACAAAGGGTGCACACTCTCATCTGAGCAGGTATTTTCATTCCTGGGTCATTCCCACTACTTCTTTCAATGAACTCCCCTAGGCCTTAGAAACCTGCCTCTTAGAAAATGTTTACACTTTAATCCTTTTGGTTTCAGTGAAAAAAAGACATCCTCTGCAGCTGGAAGCTGCTGTTAATGTTTTTGAAGCCAAGCCCCTAGGGGGCTAATAAGAATCAACACCTGACGCATAGGCCTTCCCTTGCTTTACTATTACAAGCCTTGAATAGTATTTCATTTCAGCAGCATCATTTTCTGCAGTGGTGGGCTAAGTGTCTGATATTTTATTTTTTTGTGTTGCTTTGTTAGTGTTTTTCCATTGTCTTATTTTGTTCTTCCATTCAGAAAGAGTCAACTGAAGTGGGGAAGCCTATCCAGCACTATCTTTGTATGTCTGCAATTCACAATTTAAAGCTAGAACCTCAATCATGTTGCTAGCACATGTGGAACTCAGCTGCCACTAGTTTCAAAGTAGCAATTATTGTTCTGCCATCCAGTGCCTAAATGGCCTGTAAAGACACTATTTTTCCTATAATTGTATATTTGCTTCAGCTGTGCCTGCTTACTAAGGTCTCTGTGATCTGCCAGCATCTGCCAAGGCATCTGGGTGCCAGCATACGCACTCTAAGTATAATTCAAGATCAAACTGCAGTACCCTGCATCCTAAAGTCCCCCACATCTAGCCAAGGCCATACATGCTTTTGCTGAAGTCCACACGGTTCATGTCTTTACTCGCTAGTCCTCCTCCGCAACTTCATCTGTCAGGACAGGCTGCATGCTAAAGCCTAAAGCCCAATCCACAGCAGTTAAAAGCCAATGGCACCACTGGAAATACCTACTAGCCCCAATATAAGCCACTATAAACACTAAGGTCAAAATGCCCTACAGCCCAAGGCCCAAGGCCACATGTCCTAGTCCCATCAAATCCTTTCTCCCATGAATAATTTTTCACCAAATTTTCACCCTGTTCATTTTGTTTCTCCAAGTTCTATAAACCAATTGTTGAGGCCTTTGAGGGGACACAATATTTATTACTGTTCTTTCTCAGCTTGGACTCTTAATACATTGAGAAAAAAAAAAAAGATAAAGATACAAAGCAATGCATTTGGAGGCAAACATAGAAACTACAACACTAATAAAACATAAGTTGATGAAGTAGCTTAGTTAGGAGTATGTGGGTATAGGTGTGGGTGGGTATAGGGGAGGCCATGATTCAGCCACTGGTTAGTACATGGACAAGCGGAATGCTGAAGGCGTCTCCATCTCTGCCAGTTTGAGTGTATTGTGTCCCCCAAATGCCATTATCTTTGTAGTCTTGTGGGGCAGAAGTTTTTGGTGCTGGTTGGATTTGCTTGGAATGTGCCCCACCCAGCTGTGGGAGATGATTCTGATGAGATGTTCCCATGGAGGCGTGGCCCCGCCCATTCAGGGTGGGCCTTGATCAGTGGAGCCATGTAAATGAGCTGACTCAAAGAGAAGGAACTTAGTGCAGCTGTGAGTGACGTTTTGAAGAGGAGCAAGCTTGCTAGAGAGAAACGTCCTGGGAGAAAGCCGTTTTGAGGCCAGAGCTTTGGAGCAGACACCAGCTGCCTTCCTAGCTAGCAGAGGTTTTCCGGACACCATTGGCCGTCATCCGGTGAAGGTACCCGATTGCTGATGTGTTACCTTGGACGCTTTGTGGCCTTAAGACTGTAACTGTGTAGCCAAATAAACTCCCTTTTTATAAAAGCCTATCCATCTCTGGTGTTTTGCATTCCACAGCATTAGCAAACTAGCACACCATCCAAAAAGAAACAAAAGGAATTAAGGCAGTTGAGTATGCCAAACTTATTCTTCCCGACTTCCAATGGTGTGGAGCAAGTAAACGGGTAGAAAAATGCCAGGAGTGTTAGAGTAATTGAGAACTCAGGCCAGGAAGAAAAGATCAGGAATGTAGTAGAAGCATATCATCCAAAAACAAAGATTTTTAAGAATTTTTTTTGTCTGGAATTTAGGTATGCTTTTCCTACACAAAGTGTCATATGTAGTAGTTAATCTCCCAGGTCAGGTCATTTTAACTAGTGAGTAAAAATGGTATCTGAAGCACAATATGGTCATTGAAAGCACCAGGGACACTGTCATATACAATAATCTTATTTTTTAATAATACATTCTCCAGTGCCTTGGGATGCCACAAAATGTATTTTTCCTCTGTGGCACTAACATGTGAGTGGAGGTGACCCAAGCTTCCCGGAACTGTTCATGACACCTATGCCTGATGACTGGTTCTCTTGTAAGTAGAGTCTGGGGATCAGAAGGTGCGGTTGGTGGCATGGTCTCAGGAGATAGGAGTTGAGACTCTAGTGGTGATGCTGGGGGCATGATGAGTGTTGGGGATAGGAAATAAATTGAATAGGGAAGGTATGAAGGCTTTCATGAAAGGGAATAAATAGTCAATTGTGGAGTGCAGCCGGTATTTGTTTCTTTCATTTCCTCCCTTAAGATAACCCTTTTCCTTCTTTTAAACCTTTTACTACAAGCCTCAAAGTGGATAGCTGAAGAGGAAGGAGAGTCAGGAGTACCTTAATGCTATCAAGATGTACTTTCCTTTTCCCATTATATCTCCTTTTACTTAAGAAAATTGATAGAGTGTTGATTTTCTGGATAGTGGTTTAATAGAAAAGAAGTGAATGGCATCTCCCAATATTTCCATCCTATTCATCCACCGTTATCTTCTGAATTAGTCATCACAAAGGGGAAGTCAAGTCATTAATGTCTTCAGTATGGAGATTTAGAGTGGAAGACTTCCTAGCAGTAAAGGAAGTCCTTAGAGCTATTTTTTAAGGCAGTCTATCCACTTGCCAGAAATGGGGATCTTATGGTTGCAACAAGTTTTCTTCTTAAATTACATTTTTTTTAAATTTTTAAACTTTTTCTTTTGAAACATTTTCAAACTTGCATGACAATTTAAAAAATTATACAAATCCCAGACCGAGAACTCCAACGTACCCTGTTGCCCCAGATACCCAGATCCACCAATTTTAACATTTTACCACATTTCTCATGTCATTCTATCTATCCATCAATTCATCAATCCATTATTTATATTTATCTATCCATCTGTCATTCTATCTATCCATCAATCCATTATTTATCTATCTATTCATTTATCTGTCAATCTGTCTCCTTATCAATTCATTTTCTGAACACTTGAGTGTGGGTTATATAAATCATGCTTCTTGAACCCTTAATAGTGTCATGTACATTTTCTGAGAACATGGATATTCACCTATGTATCCACCTCAAATGCTGTTATCAAGCTCAAGAAATTTAACACTGATATAAATCTCCAGTCTATATTCCAATTTTTCCATCTGTCCAACTAATGTTATTTTGAGCCTTCCCTCCTTCTTTGTTAGATCCTCTTCTGGATCATGTATTACCTTTAACTGTCATTATCTCTTTAGTTGCTCTTTTTTTTTTTTTAAATTGTGGGGATATATATATATAAAATAAACTTTTCTATCACAACCACTGTTCTAGTTTGCTAATGCTGCAGAATGCAAAACACCAGAGATGGATTGGCTTTTATAAAAACGGGGTTTATTTGGCTACACAGTTACAGTCTTAAGGCTATAAAGTGTCCAAGGTAACACATCATTAATCGGGTACCTTCACTGGAAGATGGCAAATGGCGTCCAGAAAACCTCTGTTAGCTGGGAAGGCATGTGGCTGGCGTCTGCTCCAAAGTTCTGGTTTCAAAATGGCTTTCTCCCAGGACATTCCTCTCTAGCAAGCTTGCTCCTCTTCAAAACATCACTCACAGCTGCACTAAGTTCCTTCTCTTTGAGTCAGCTCATTTATATGACTCCACTGATCAAGGCCCACCCTGAATGGGTGGGGCCATGCCTCCATGGGAATATCTCAACAGAGTCATCACCCACAGCTGGGTGGGGCACATTCCAAGCAAATCTAATCAGCACCAAAACATCTGCCCCACAAGACTACATCAAAGATAATGGCATTTGGGAGACACAATACATTCAAACTGGCACAACCACTCTCAAGGATATCATTAAGTGGGATTAATCACATTCACTATTCTGTGGTACCCTCACCACCTTACATTACTAAACTTTCCCTTCTCTGCAAAAAGAAATCCGACACCCATTTTGTATTAACTCTTCATTCCCACTACCCCCACCCAACCTCTGTCAACCTATACTCTTAATTTCTGTTGTTATGAGCTTGCATATTGTCTGTTTTCTTTGTTATTACCATGATGCTTAAATTTAACATCCAAGTCTGTAAAAATCTCATTTGCTTTTATTCCAAATTAACTTCAATAGCATACCCAAACTATGTTCCTACGTCCCTCTGTCCCTCCATCATTATGTAGTTATTGCCCCAAATTACGTATTTATATTATAAGTTAAAACCACTGATTTCTCATTGCATTTTATGCATTTGCCGTTTAGATCCTGTAGGAAGTTAAATGGAGTTACAAACTAAAAATGTATGATACTGGTATTTTTATTTACTTCTGCCATTACACTTATTGGAGATTCTTATTGTTATTTTGGCTTTGATCTATTGTCTATTGTCCTTTCCCTTCAATCTGCAGAACTCTCTTTATCATCTCTTGTGGGGTAGATCTAGTGGTGACAAACTCACTTAGCTTTTGTTTATCTGGGAATATCTCTGCCTCATTTTTGAAATACAGTTTTGCTATATATAAAAATTCTAGGTTGGTGGTTTTTACTTTCAGTGCTTTAAATATTTCATCCCACTGCCTTCTTGATCCCATGGTTTCTGATAAGAAATCAGTGCTTAATCTTTATGAGGCTCTCTTGTACATGGCATGTTGCCTCTTTCTTGCAGCTTTTAGAATTCTGTCTTTATCTTGGGCATTCAACTGTTTGATTGTAATGGCCCATGGCATGGATCTGTTGGAGTTTATCCTGTTTGGGGTTTTTTGTTCATCTCAAATGTGTATATTCATGTCTTTCATTAAATTTGGGAAGTTTTAAGTCATTATTTCTTTGAATACTCTTTCTGATCCTTTCGTTCTTCTCATTCTGGGATTCCCACAATGCATATATTGGTATGATAGATAGTGTATCACAAGTTCCCAGCTTTTGTTCATTTTTCCTCATTCTTTCTTAGTTCTGCTCCTCAGACAAGATGATTTCAACTGTCTTATCTTCAAGTTCTCTGATTCTTTCTTCTGCTAGCTCCTATCTGCTGCTGAACCCCACTAGGGAATTTTTAATTTCTATTACTGTGTTCTTCATCACTGTTTGGTTCTTTTTAACAATTTCCATTTCTTAATTGATATTCTGTTTGTGTTCTTCTACCATTTTCCTGATTTCCTTTAGTCTTTGCCCATGTTTTCTTTCAGGTCTTTGAGAATATTTAGGATGATTTTTAAAAAGTCTTTGTCGAGGACTGGCAGTTTGATATGCTGAGCCCTCTATCATGGGACTTTCCCCTATGAAGCTTGTTACTGCAAAGAAGAGGCTAAACCTGCATATGATTGCACCTAAGAGTCTCCCCCTGAGTGCCTCTTTGTTGCCCAGATGTGGCCCTCTCTCTCTAGCTAAGCCAACTCAGCAGGTGAACTCACTGCCTTCCCCGCTATGTGGGACCTGACTCCTAGGGGTGTAAATCTCCCTGGCAATGCAGGATATGACTCCCGGTGATGAATATGGACATGGCATCACGGGATTGAGAACATGTTCTCCAAAAGGGAGATGTGAAATGAAATGAAATAAAGTTTCAGTGGCTGAGAGATTTCAAATGGAGTTGAGAAGTCACTCTGGTGGACATTCTTATGCACTATATAGATAACACTTTTTAGGTTTTAATGTATTGGAATAGCTAGAAGCAAATATCTGAAGCTATCAAACTCCAACCCACTAACCTTGACTCTTGAAGACGATTGTATAACCATGTAGCTTACAAGGGGTGACTGTGTGATTATGTAAACCTTGTGAATCCCACTCCTTTTATCCAGTGTATGGATGAATGAGTAGAAAAATGGGGACAAAACCTAAATGAAAAATAGGGTGGGATGGGGGGATGATTTGGGTGTTCTTTTTTACTTTTATTTTTTATTCTGATTCTGATTCTTTCTGGTGTAAGGAAAATGTTCAAAAAATAGATTGGGGTGATGAATGCACAACTATAAGATGGTACTGTAAACAGCTGATTGTACACTATGGATGATTTTATGGTATGTGAATATATTTCAATAAAACTAAATTTAATTTTAAAAAGAAGTCTTTGTCTGTTATGTCCCATGTCTGATTCTCCTCCTTGATGGTTTCCAATACTTTAATTTTCTCCTTTGTCTAGGCCATCACTTCCTGTTTCTTTGTATATTTTATACTCTTTTATTGAAATCTGGAAAATTTGATAGTCTAATATTATTGATGGAATTTAGGCTCTGGGATGTCTGTTCCTTAAGCTTCTATCCAGTCAATGTTATGAACAGAGCTTTCCTTGAATTCCTAGAGCTAATGTTAAAAAAAAAAATTAGTTTTAAGAAAGCAAACACATTTCCCAGCCTTTGCAGATTGATCCATGTCAATGTTATCCCTCAGGGCTTATCTATATAAAGATCTTAGAGACTAGCCCCTGGCTAAAGCATAGGGACTTCCCTGATCCTTTCTGTGCATGAGTTCAGTCTTGGGAATCCATCTGTGGCCCTGGGAATCCATCCATTTACACAGTTCCAAATGTCCCCTCTTTCCTAAGAAACAATTTCCTCATGGTCCCAGGAAATGCACCATATGTCCTACAGTCAGCAGTTCTTTATACCAGGTAGCCACTTGACTGCTCTCCCACAGCATTCTGAGGAGAGTTCTGTGGGCCACCTTCTACTGTAACTTCTGGGATGGTAAGTCCCTCAGGCCACCACAAGGCAGAGTAGACCAGACATGCAAGCTCCTGTATGTGCATGATGGCTACTCTGCTTCCTATGGAACCAGGATCAAAGATCCACACTAGGACCATGGGCCAGCTCTGTGCTGAGCTGATGGGGGGTGAAGAAGGGCTGAGCCAGGGTACCGTGATATCCTACTGCTTTTAATTAGTGTTTTTCTTGCTTTGCTACTTGCCCCACTACTGAAGTCCTTTTTCTTTTTTCGGAACTTTGAGAAAGTTGTCCTGAGGAGTTATTGCTGGTTGATCAAAGATTCTAAAAGGAGATGAAGCCCTGAAGAATCTCACCCCACCATCTTGATGGGGGAGGGCTATTTTACATTTTATAACAATATTTTTTATCTCAGAACATTTGATGAAGAAAAAGAAAGAAAGAGAGGAGAATAGTCTTTGTTCTTTTTTTCCTGGCTGCTAAAATAAATACCATGCAATGGAGTTGGCTTAAACAATGGAAATTTATTGGCTGATGGTTTTGAGTCTAGGAGAAGTCCAAAATCAAGACATCATCAAGGTAATGTTTTCTCCCAGAAGACTGTGGTGCTCTTGGGCTGGCTGCCAGTGATCCTTGGTCCTTGGCTTTTTTGTCACATGGAAGTGCACATGGCAGCCTCTCCTGGCTTCTCTCTTTCTCTTCCAGGTTCTATTGACTCTCAAGTTTTGGTTGCCTCTCCCATTTTCCTCTGTGAACTTCTCTATAAGACCTTCAGCAATGGGATTAAAATCCATCCTGATTCAGTTGGTCATACTTAACTGAAGTAACCTCATCAAAAGGTCCTAGTGACAAGGGGTTCACACCAACAGGAATGGATTAACTTTAGCATGTTTTTCTGTGTGTATATAGCCTCAATTCATAGTACCCCAAAAAAATGTGTTCTTAAAATTAACCCATTGCTTTGGGTGTAAACCCTTTATAAAGTACAACCAATAGATGAGGCTCATTCAGGATGGATCTTAATCCCATTACTGGAGTCTTTTATAAGAGAATGAAATACAGATTGAAAAAAATGAGAATGCTACAGAAGCAAGAAGCTTAAATCAACTAAACCCAGAAGAAAAGGGAGAGACCAGTAGATGCCGCCATGCACCTTGCCATGTGACAGGGAAGCCAGGATTATAGGCAGGCAGCCCCAGACCCAGCCTTCAGGAAGAAAGCATTGCTCTGATGGAGACTTGATTTTAATGCTTTCTGAACCTCAAAACTGCGAGTGAATAAATTCCCATTGTTTTATTCATGGTATTGGCTTTAAGCAGCCTAGGAAACTACTATTTCATGGTATTGGCTTTAATACTATTTCATGGTATTGGCTTTAAGCAGCCTAGGAAACTAAAATAGATATGTAACTCCAAGCCATCGCATTCCTTTAGACCATTTAAAAAGGAGAATTTTGAAGCAACTGTTTTAACAATTATATCATTTGTCAACATTGTACAGCTTTTAACATTTGAGTGGTATTTCAGGGTGTTTGTAAATTAGATTAGTAATTGATATATTTTTAAAAAGAAAAACAGAAAGCCAAGTACTTTATCTGAGTTCTCTGCATTTTTACTTTACTATAACTTTTACAGGTGTCTAAAATGCATTTTTAAAATGTATTCATACAAGCATTTTTAATTACAAATATTGCTAATGGAAGTTGAAGTCTTTTTTTGTGATTCTATTGTATGGACCTCTCTGAAAAGAAAAAGAAAAGTCAAGTTCCAATACTATCTTTCAGTAATTTTTAAATTATGTATGATTGGTCTTTAACACCTTAAATTTACTAAACAGTAAAAAAACAAAAACAAAAACAAAAACTTTAAAAATAGTTGACTTTTGTTTTAATTTTGAAATTGAATGGCTAGTTTAACATTTGAGTACACAATGTTAATCTCCACTGAATGCAAGGCATACACACACACACACACACACACACATACACACACATGATTGATGCTGAGGATAGATAAATACATAGATACATAAATAGATAACATTAATCAGAAATTATTATAGAATTGTTTCTGTTTTGTTTTATCTTAGCTTTACTTGCAATGAGGGCAAGAATGCTCTCACTTGTATTTTGTGACTTGAAATATATGTTGCTTATGTATTAATTAAATTAAATTTAATTATAATTATGTTCATATTCAAAGAATATATCAGAACATACACTACACCTCCTTCTATGCATACATACTCAAATAACTTCTCCCCTTCAAGGCTCCACACACATCATACCCTAAATGAGGAAAGACTCTCAGAAAATAATAATTTAAAAAATAGTATGAACTTTCTTGCTGAGTCTTGAATTTATCTTATAATATCTTCTTCTTAAAGTTCTTAAATTTATGTTAACACAAATTTCTATACAGCTTCCATTAAGCCTTTATTTTTTATTGTAAGCTCTGGGTTAGAAAAAAGTGGGTTTCTTTAAATTGTTAATCTTTAATGATCATTATGCTCATTTCAAAGTTGTTACATTTCAGACAAAATGGTTTTTTAGAGAGCTTTGCTGATTTGCAATTTGTTTTATCAGAAATTTCTTCAACTTTTATTCTCCTAATTATTCTGTTTGAAATTAAGGAACTATATAATTGTGTCTCCATTTCTTTAAAATAGCATTTGAGACATTTGTAATCTTTTCCAATCATTTCCTACATCCCTACTAAACATTTTATTAAATTCACCTATGCTTAAATTGTAATCTTTCTTCCTGGTTTCTTTAGCTGTGGTGTGAACCAACTCGGTTAATTATAATATTTTAAGATCATTTTTTGTATTTATTTTTCAATGTATTTTTGTTATTTCCTTACTAGTTGTTCTAGACCTTATCATATACAACTTACATTATTAGAACCTGTTTCTGATTTATACTAACTTACTGCCAGTGAGATTTGGAAATATTACTCCTGCATGTCTCTATCCCCCTTTCCCCCTTTTTTCATATTATTGTTCTGCATATTGCATCTATAAATGTTACAAACCAAACATTATATTGTTATAATTATTTATATAATTTTATTACCTTTTTAAAACAGAGAGAGGGGAAGAATGCAAGTCTATATTTATAGTGTTTGCTATATTATCCCTTTTATTTATCACTTATGGATCTCTTCATTTGTTCCTGTGGATTTCAGTTTCCATCTAGACTCTTTTCCTTGGCCCAACAGACTTTTGCTCTAGACCACTTCCTTTGTGCTGTTATTGACAAAAAAATTGTATTTCTCTATATTAGAGCCTGACAATGCATTTTATAAATACTGCTTTATAAAATTGTTTTTTTTTAATCAGTTAAGAGAAGAAAGAAGAAGAAATATGGCATTATAATGACTTTTATACCTACCTACATAGCTACCTTTGCAGGGGGTCTTTGTTTTTGTTTGAATTCAAATTACCATCTGATTCACTTGCTTTAAGTCTGAAAAACTTCCTCCAGCATATCTTGGAAAATAGATTTCATAGCAAAACTACTCTTGGTTTTTATATAAATGGAAATGTCTTTATTTTGCCTTCATATTTGAAAGATAGCTTTGCTGGATATAGGATTCCTGGTTGACAGTTGTATTTTTTTCTCTGAACACTCTGGATAAGTGCTTTAGCTTACATTGTTTCTTTTTTATTTAACGTTTATTTTGAAAAATTTAAAACTTACAGGAAAGTTGCAAATATAATACAAAAATAATTCAGAACACTCCAATATAAACCCTAATCAGATACCCAGATTTACCAATTTTTAACATTTTGCCACATTCTTTATCTCTATCTCTGTCTCTATCTCTGTGTCTATCTCTACCTTTGACAGCAGATTGCATGTATCATGCTCCTTTACCTTTTAAACTTCCATATATATTTTATAAGCAAAAAGTTATTTGCTGATGTAATCACATCTTGTAAAATTATCAAATTCAAGAAATTTAAATCTATATAAAGTATAAAGTGTACATTCTAATTTTCTCCATTATTAGATCCAGTCCAGGATCATGTATCACATTTAACCACCGCTGTCTCTTTAGTATCTCTCTTTTTAAATTATGGTAGTATACTGTGATGATTTGAAACTGTATGTACCCCAGAAAAGATCATGTTCTTAAAGCTAATCCATTACTGTGGGTGCAGACCCATTGTAAATAAGATCTCTTGGTGAGAAGGATCTTGACTTAAGTTGAGGCATGACACACCTCATTCAAAGTGGGTCTTTATTGTCTTATTGGAGTCTTTCGTTAGAAGATAAGAGACAGAGAGAAAACACAGAAAAGGCTCAGAGAAGCTCAGAGAAAAAAGCCAGAGAAGCTTAGAGAGAGGGACACACAAGTTCAGAGAGACAGAAGCTAAAAGAGAAACACACAGAAGCTCAGAGAGGAAGAAACCCAGGAGAGAAGGGAGAGAACAGCAGATGTGCCAGCACCTTCTCACATGACAGTGGTGTCCCAGATACCAGCAGCCTGTCTTCAAAGTCCAGGTTTCATCCTGTTGATGCCTTGATGTGGACATTTTCACAGCCTCAGAATTATAAACTTGTAAGTCAATAAATCCCCATTGAAAAAACCAACCCATTTCTGGTAAATTACATTTCATCAGCTTTAGTAAACTAAAACACATATACACAACATAAAATTTCCCTTCTCAACCACTCCAAAGCATGCAATTTAGTGGCATTTATCAGATTCACAACGTTGTGCTAGGAGAACCACCATTCATTGCTGAAACATTCCTATTCCTCCAAACAGACACCCTTATAAGACCATTACCGAGGCTCCCTTATGCATGAGGCATTGCTTCTCTCTTGCAGCTTTCAGGATGTTCTCTTTGTATTTGGAATTCAGCAGTTTGATTACAGTGTGTCCTGGTGTGGAATCTTTGAGTTACTCCTGTTTGGAGTTCATTGAGATTCTGGGATGTTTATATTCATGTATTTCATTAAGTTTTGGATTTTTAAAGCCATTATGTCTTCTAGTATTCTTTCTGCCCTTTTCTTTCTTGTTATCTTTTTGGGACTCCTATAATGTGTATATTGGTATGCTTAATGGTTTTCCACAGGTCTATTAGGCTCTGTTCACTTTTCTTCATTCTTTTTTGTTTCTGATCCCCAGATTGAACAATTTCAATTTTCTTATCTTCAGGTTCACTGATTCTTTCTACAGCTAGCTCCAATGCTGTTGAACATTTCTAGGGGATTTTTAAAATTTCAGTTACTGTTGTCTTCAGCTCCAGTATTTCTGTTTGATTCCTTTTTACGATTTCTACCTCTTTATTGAACTTCTCTTTCTGTTTATCATTTTCTTGATTTCCTTTAGTTATTCATCCATGTTTTTCTTTAACCTTTTGAGCATATTTAAGACAGCTTTTTAAAAGCATTTGCGTGGTATATGCAAAGTCTGGTCTTCCTCACTGATGGTTTTTAATGCTCTTTATTGCTTTTTTGCCTGAGCCATCACTTCCTGTTTCTTGGCATGCCTTTCAATATTTTTGTTGCATACTGGGCATTTTAATACTTTAATGTGTTATCTCTGGATTTAGTCACTGAGGTTTCCGTTCCTTAAGCTTGTATCCAACTTGTGGCATGACTGGGATTTTCTTGAATGCTATGAGCTAACAACAACAACAAAAAAAAGTAAGAAATTATAATTTTATGTAAATTATAAAAAAAAAACAGATTGTCCTGTAAGATTTCCCTTCTTGAGAGTTTAACCACTGTAACAAGGGATCTAAAGAACAGCCTAAGGTGAAGGCATAGTCTTTTCTGAGCATGTGCCTTGTCCTGGGCATGCATGTAAATGTCTTAGGAATTCCCCTCTTAACATGGATCCAAATTTTCCCTTTTCATTTAAGAAATAATCTTTCCTCATGGTCCCAGGTGCTAGTTTGTATGTCTTTAAGCAAGTAATCCTTTGTTCCAGCCAGCTGTAATATGATGCAGGTCATTTTTAAGTACTGGGTGAATTCTGGGTTGGTGACCATGTGATGAGGATCATGGTTCAGTCCTTTAGGTTGCCTCCAGACAGACTGGTACTGACATACATTCACCCTGTTTGTGCATAAGGGTTACACTGCTCCATCCAGCACTAGGACCTGCACTGAGAGTGCTGGTTGGCTCTGCACTAAGCCAGGGAGGGGTTAAAGGAAGGGCTAGCAATAGGATTACTATATTTTCCTACCATTTTCAAGTTGTCTTTTTATTGAATTGGTTCTTGTCCAGTTACTGAAACCATGTAATTACCTTCTAGAGTTCTAGGAAAGATTATTCTGCCTATTTTTGCTTGTTGTTTAAAACTTTTATGGGGGATGGAGCTCTGTAGTGTCTCACTCCACCATCTTGGTGACATCACCCAACTTCCAACTGATGAGAAAGCAGTTGTTTATCTTATTTTGGATACCTTGTATTAGAATTCATTATTCATTTCTCTCTTGCTGATTTCAAAGTTTCCTCTTTGTCTTTTCTTTTCAGTGTTTTTAACATGATGTGTTTGTTGGTGGGTCTCTTTGCCTTTATCTTATTTGAAGTTTATTGAGTTTCCTGTTTATGTAATGTTTTCAATATATTTGGGAGTTTTTCAATCATCACTTCCTCAAATCCTTTTTTCTCCTTTCATTATCTGCTTTCCTTCTGGTATTCCATTGCACAAACGATGGTTTGCTTAATGGTGACCCACACTTCTCTGGGCTCTGTTCATTATTCTTCACTCTTTTTCTCTCTGTTCTTTGGATAGTATAATCTCTATTGATCTAACCTCATGCTCACTAATGCATTCCTCTGCCAGTTCAAGTATGCTGTTGGGACCCTCTTCTGAAGTTTTTCTCCAAGTTATTAAATTTTTCAAGTCCAGAATATCCTTTTGGTTACTTTTATAATTTCTACCTTTTTATTTGTTAGTCTCTGTTTGATGCAACATTGTCACCATACCTTCCTTATTTCTTTAATTTTAAGTCTATAAATATATTTGTAATGGTACTTTGAAGTCTTTGTTGTATCTAATATCAGATTGCTTTCACAGGCAATTTGTGTTATCTTCTCTTTTCTGGCATGTGTCATACTTGACTATTTCTTTGTATGCCTCATAACTTTTTGTTGGAAAATGACCATTTTGGATAATATATTTTAGCAACTCTGTAAACTAGTATCACTCTTCTGAGGCTTCTTTCAGCTATTTGCTTGTTTATTAATTTGATGATTATTATAATGAAGATTATTCCCTGCTTTTTCCCTTCCACCACCACCGCTTCTCTGATATTACTACTCAGGGGCACAGCTTTGTTTATATACACACTCTCCCTGAGATGACAGTGGTTTTGGCAGATCTCCCTTTGAATTTACATTTCCCTGTCCATACCCAGTTGTTAAGTTCCATGAATTGCAGGCTGATTGCACTAATATTTTCAACAATGCCCTGGAACATAAATTACTCTACAAAGTAATACAATCAAATTCTGGATATTTTGAAGTGATAGTCACTGAAGTTAGTGCTTGATATTTGTTCTGACCCCAGGAGGACTTCTCCTTGCTGTTTCTTTACTTGATATTCTCATGCAAACTAACTGCGCTACAGTTTAACCAACATCTTCAATGCATTTATCAGTGTCCTTCCAATTGTCTTCTTTTCCTTGCAATTTTATTGAGATATTGTCACATACCATAAAATCATCTAAAATATACAATCAGTTGTTCACAATGTCATCATATAGTTGTGCACTCATCACCACAATCAATTTTGAACATTTTCATTACTCCAAAAAAGTAATAAAAATAAAAATAAAAGTAAAAAAGAACACCCAAAATATCCCATTCCCCATCCATTCCTACTATTCATTTAATTGTTTGTCCCCATTTTTCTACTCATCTGTCCATACACTGGATAAAGGGAGTGTGAGTCACAAGGTTTTCACAATCACATGATCACACTATATAAGCTACATAATTATACACTCCTCTTCAAGAATCAAGTCTATTGGGTTGCAGTTTGACAGTTTCACTAATGTGTTCTAATTCACTACTGTATTCTAATACACTAAAAACTAAAAAAAGGGATATCTATATAATGCATAAGAATAATCTCCAGAATGATATCTTGACTCTATTTAAATTCTCTGAGCCCCTGAAACTTTACTTTGTTTCATTTCTCTTCCCCCTTTTGGTCAAGGAGTCTTTCTCAATTCCATGATGCCAGGTCTAGTACCACCCCCAGGAGTCATGTTCCTTGTTGCCAGGGAGATTTACACCACTGGGAGTCATGTCTTATGTAGGGGGGAGGGGAATGAGTCCACCTGCCAAGTTGGTTTAGAGAGAGAGTCCACATCTGAGCAACAAAAGAGGTTCTCTGGGGGTGACTCTAAGGCCAATTGCCTTTTCCAAAATTTCTACTAATTCTGAGACTGCCCCTAGGCTTGAACTTCTCTACACTCTGTTAATAATAAAGTTAACTGCTTTGGGAAGAGATTAGGAGCCATGTGTCTCATGGCCAGCTTTTTTCCCCATGCAAAATTTCTGACCAGTGATTCTGGAGCTAGGGGTGGGGGAATGGTATGCTTCTTTTTAAGTGTCAGCCCAACTTTCAGAGCTGAGTGTTTGTGACAATTTGAAGCTGTATGTATCCAAGAAAAAAATCATGTTTTTTAAATTCATTCCTGTGGGCATGGACCTATTGTAAGTGGGACCTTTTGATTAGGTTATTTCAACTGAAATGTGACCCACCTTATTCAAGTAGGGTCTTAATACTCTCTTACTGGGGTCATTTATAAGAGGTTAAAGACATTAAAAAAAAACACACAGAAATTTAGAGAGAAGGACACATAGAAACTAAGAGAGAGAGAAGCTGAAGGAGAAACAAAAAGATCAGAGGGGAAGCCACTGAAGCAAGAAGCTGGAAGCAGTGAAACCCAGGAGAGAAGGGAAAGACCAGGAGACATGCCATGTGCTTTCCCATGTGGCAGAGGTGTCCTGGATGCTGGCAGCCTGTTCAGAGTCCAGGTATCATCCTGTTGATGCTTTGATTTGGACATTATCATGGCCTAATAACTGTAACCTTGTAAGTTAATAAAACCCTATTGTAAAAGCTAACCCATTTCTGGTATATTGCATTTCATTAACTTTATCAAACTAAACCAGTGCTGGTTGAAGGTGGGGTGACAGTTTGCCTCACCAGCATGGAAACACCACTTTACAAGCTGGGGCAGGTCTCCATATTCTCAGTGATACCACACCATCACAGAGCCTCTGCCTCACCAGGGTGTCTGAGTAGAAGAAGGAATCCCACACATTTCAGCTATACTTACCCTGAACTTGGCCTCACCAACATGTAGCTGGGGCAGCATGAGAAATGCTGACATTATTCCCCCCAAGGGAAGACACCCCTCCAGCTGGTAACTGGGAAGAAATGGAGTCCTGTGCAAAGTCTGGACTGGAATTTCAATCTTGCTGAGCTGGGAAGGAAGAGGGAGGGAATGGTTTTGATTCAAATACCAGACTGTTTCTGCTCTTAAATTTGAGTAGATTTTCTTGAATAGATGTATCTTCTTTGCTGTATGCCCTTAGGACAACTTCCAGTTACTTTATTACTTTTTAAAATAATTTTAACCAGTTTGTATGAGGACCAGATCCATGGAGCTCCTCACTCTGTCATGTTGTAAGTTACTTGCTGAATCCATGTTGTTTTAAGCTACAGAAATTTAGGCATTCATTTGTAATTACCATGTAGATTAGCCTATTTTGTCTAATGAAAAATTGGTACTAGAATTGGAGTGACTCTGTTCAAAACTATACTGATAATATGTGACTTTGCTTTCAAGGCGGATCAGTGGGTGGCAAAGAAATTTGTTAACAAGGATAGACAGATAGTGATCCATGTTATTAGATGATAAAACATTTGCCCAAACTGTTAAACTAGATAACTTGGAAGGCAGACTATATGCCTAATAAACTTTTGGCCTTATAGGAAGAGGTTGAAAAGGAAAACCTCAGTGTATGTTGATTATTATTGGCTGAGTTTATAGGCTATTACAAGATAGATCTGAACTCAGAAATAATTTTCCAGTGTGTAAGCAGAAATGAAAAGTATGAGCGAGTGTGCTGGTTTGGAGCCCTTATGTATTCCAGAAAAGACCATGTTCTTTTAATCCATTCTTGTGGGGATGGACTTATTGTGGGTGGGATCTTTTCATAAGGTTGTTTTCATGGAGCTGTGACCCTATCTATTCAACATGGGCGTTAATCCCCTTGCTAGAGTTCTCTGTGAGAGGATAAAAGGCAGATACATTTTGGAGAGAGCTCAGAGAAGGTAAGAGAGAAATATCTAGAGACATTTTGAAGAGAGCGCCATTTTGAAATCAGAACCCAAAAGAGAGGGGCTGGCCGACTTTGCCATGTGCTTTCTCATATGACAGAGGAACCTCAGATGCCATCGGCCTTTCTTCAGAGAAGGTATCATCCTGTTGATGTTTTAGTTGGGACATTTTCACAGACTTAGAATTGTAACTTGTAACTTAATAGATCCCCATTGTTAAAAGCCAGCCCATTTCTGGTATATTGTTCTCTGGCAGCCTTAGCAAACCAAAACAGAGAGATTCCTGAAATACAAGACCTACAAAGCTGGAAAAGCCAGCCACTTATAGAACACAACCAATGAGAGATAGATTTTGATTTGATCATCCAATAACAGGTAGACATGCAATTGATTAAATTATCATCTGGTAAAGCTCAACTTAAGAGTTCAGTTCTCAGCAAAACCTCTTACATGAATGCAGTATCTCCGTGCAGGTTAGTATCAAATTAAAGGCATTTCCTAATCACTAGTCATATATAACCTCAAGGTAACCATAATTGTATTTAGAGAAAGAGGCATTTGAGTAAAACACATGAAAATAAATACAAATATTTTAGAAAATCTCTGAAAGATTGTGGCTATGGTTCCTGGCACAAACCTAAATCCAATGGAAGAGAAATATACCAAGTTTTCAAAATATATATTGCCAAAGAAAGCTTAAGTCTAGTCTAAAAAGCATATGACTATTTCAGTCAAAAACAACATTTAATCCTTAATATTTCAAAGGCTGGAAGCTATTTGACAAAACTTTGCAGCCCCCATGGAGGGCGTATTACCCAATGGCCTTGTCTGATGTGGCTATGGAGGATGAGGGAGTTCATAGACCTTTCCACAGGGTGAAGTCAGGAACCAGTGAAAATAGGTTGAGAGGTAGAGCCTCTCACAAAGCAGAATCAAGGCTTAATCCAGGGACATCCCCTCCCCTACAGTAGAGCAATCTTATTGTCTCACCAGTGGAATTACAGAATTTCTGTGGAACAGTACCTGCCCTATTTATCCAGTTTTCACCTTTCTGAATGTGGTTATCCTGCCTTTGATTTATCACTGTGTGTTTTCAGTGGATATGTCTGTGGAAGAGTGGGGGGCTGATGCTTTGCCATTTTAGTCCCCATGTTTCTGGACTGAGAGGAGTCACATTTGGACATACGAAGAAGCTACTTGACATCACCTGACATTTCAGATATCCTAGTTATTCCCCATTTATTCCCTCTAGATTATTCTCCATTTCTTCTCCACCCTACTCTGTGCCTCAAGACTGACCTCAATAGGCTTTATCAATCTGGTTTTCTTTCCTTCTGGCTGCCAGATGGTTTCAGCCAATGGAAGACAGAGATCAGGTTATTTATTCCTTCATATCCTTCTCTGCTGAATTGAGGATTTTTAAACATTTGTGTTTTTCTGCTAGTGTTCACAGCTTCTATCAAGTATGCTTTGACTGTACTTCTAAAGCATTTGTGTAGCTGCTCCTCCCTTACCCCTTCAGGTCTAAGGGTCTTAATTGTTTCTTACTGCTTCAATTCCAGAGTATTTCACCATCCTTTTAGATTTCCCTTAACCCTGTCAACTCATTTGTAAATATGTTCTTTTATGGCATTCTTCTATTGAATCTTTTACAATTACTTAATTTGAGTGTACCACCACCTGTTTTTTCCTAAAACTCTGACTGATATACTGGACTTTGCATTGGGTGCAATGACTAGTTAGGGGTTTAATTTGCTTCCCTTAGGCAGGGTTGAATGTTTGGGAAGAAGTAACCAAAGGATTATTTGTTGCTAGCAGTTGAACTGTGATAGAAAAAATAATGTTCAATAAATATCCCATGTGCTTCCCTATATTCATCAACCTACTTCCTTAATGTTGGATTGAGGGCAACCTAGCCAAAGGGTGGCAAGCATCATGTCTAGACAGAGGTGGAAGGCATCATTTTTGGACAGAGGCAGTTTAAGAGCAGGAGTAAGTTCTCCACGCTGTATTTTTCACTTGTTTTCCACTAGAAGGAAAAGAGTTGCCCAATCTACATGAGCCCTCCAAACTTTTCTTAAGTAAAGCCACAGAGGTCTATGTGTTACAAAATATACAAAATATTAGCTTAGTTAATAAAACATTTGACATAGCAGTACTACTTTGCATATATTATTCTATACATAAAAGATAACACAAACAAGGTCCATTTGTATAGTTCTTCACTGCTGTATCATTTGCAACAAAAGAAGACTGGAAACAACTAAAGTTCCCTTAAATAGGTTAAACTCTGGTTTAGAAACCTATTCAAACTAGTGTCAGATTATATTGTTAAGTTATCTGAAGAATGCCCTTTATACTATGCTATCTTTTATTGTAAAAAAGGAAGAAAAATAAGAATATATATCTGTATGTTTCATTTGCATGAATAAATACATTAAAATAAATTGTGCAGTGGTTACATGGTAGAGATAGACTGAAAGTAAGAATTGTAAAGGTATAACTTTTAAGTCATTTTAATTTTAAATTTGAAGTTTGAAAAATTTTCACTACTTAAAAATAACTTTGGAACATCAGAAAAAATATTAAAAAAGAAGACTGAAGAGCACACACTATACTCCCATCACCCCAAAACGGTATCAATGGAACACCAAACAAAGCCCCCTCCCCCCAAAATCTAAGTTAAATACAATATTCAGCATTTGAAATTTGTAAGTTTAGGGTTGATTTGTTTCAATAAATGATGCTGGAAGAATTAAATGTCTATTAAAAATCATATAATTGTATGTTTAGCTCCTGACATATATTTGAAATAAGATATTGTTTATAGATTTATTTTTTTAAGAAATACTTATAACTAAAATGTACATTTGATTTTTTGAGGGTATGCGAGAAAGACTGCGTATAAGGAAATAGATAAGTTGGCCAAAAATAAAAATTTAAGAGCTCTCTCTGTCAAAATATCATAAATTTTTGAAGCAAAAGGCTAATGCAGAGAATGTAAGAGAATGTCATTTTTCAAATAATAATTACAGTAAAAGTGTTAATAACCTTAAAATGGAAAGAGAAAAATGTATCTGGTAGATAAAAAAAAAAAAAAGTAGGGAAATAAGAAAAAATAGTAATTATTACCAGAATATTCCAAAAGAAGAAGTACAAATGATCAAAAATTACTTTCAAAAGCTCATCAATTGTAATAAAAAAAAATGAATTCAAACAATGAATGACCAGATATCATTTATTTAACTGTGTCAGTGAAAAAGGTTTTAAAAATGCAAAACTATTTGCAGTTGCCTAGGGAATGGGTGTGAGAGGGCAGTTACTCGTACTCACTGCCTATGGGAATATAAATAAGTCAATAGGCAACTTAGTAATATATATCAAAAACCTTAAATAATGTGAGAAAATGTAACTATATCTCCAAATTTTTGCTGTTATACACAATGATTTGTTGTATGCAAACTGCAGATATTTTTCTCAACTGTTGAGGTGTAAAATTATCTCATAATTGATTTTTAGCAAGTGTTTAAACACTGATTAATTTTTTCATATGTTTATCACTTCATGTGCTATTCTTTTGTGAAATGTTTGTTCACGTTGATTTCACAAGTGCCTGTGTTTCCACTTGATGTAAAAAGTTATCAAGAAACAATAGTATTTGTAATCTGGTAGTTATTTTCCTTTTGCTTTGATGGCAAAAATCTAGTAAAGGGCTATCCAAGTGCTTCTACGAAGCAGCCTTTCATTCAACAAATATTAATAAGCACCTATGGTGTGTCAAGTAAAGTGCTAGGTGTTAGGAATAGAACAGTGAACCAAAGAGACAAAAAAAAAGAAAAGAAAAAACCCTGCCTTTTTGAGGGTAGGTAGACCAGCTAACCTTCCAGTGCATTTTAAAACACTAGAATAGATTATAGACCTTGAAATCAGATAAGATAAATTAATTAAAATAAAATGTACACTCATAGTTTCCTTCCACTCATTCTTTAAAGATTTTAATAATTAGCTACAACTAATTGCCCCCCTGTCCCTTTCCAACCCAGTAACTACTATCCTTCCTTATGATAACGATAAAGTTTTTATTAGGTAATATAATTCTAGAAATACTACAAAACCAAAATACTTTCAATTCCTCAAACTCATCATTAGCATATATCTTCCAGTATTCACTTTTATTCTACCTAACAATTCTGCAACAAATACTGCACTTACCTGGGAGCACATTTAACAATATTTGCAACAGAGCAAATCTGCTCCACAAGTCTTGCAAAGAGAATGCAATGTTGAACTGTTTCCTACCGTTCATCAAAGCCCAAGAATAATAAATTATATTTAGAGAGATATTCTTTCCTCTTCCTCCACCTCCTCTTCCTCCTTCTTGTTCTTATTTTTCTTCATCTTCTTCGTCTAATATTTTAATGTGATCTGCTATGCTGGTTTATGTACGTTTGCTTGTGTGTGTGTGTGTGTGTGTGTGTGTGTGTGTGTGTGTATACACCTATATATAGATACAAGTTTTTTCTTAATGTGATATTTTTAGTTTGCTTGTCATAGTGGAACTTTTGATATTTTGGAAAGTTTTTTTAGTCATTACTTTTATAATAAGACTTTCGTATAAAACACGTAGTCCCCTTTTTTATGTATCTTCTTATATAGCATCTTATGAATAACAAAAAATAATCTTGCATTCCCTTCCTTCTTTACCACCTCAATCTCTTCTACCACTTGCTTTTAGTTAATAGTATGATCGACCTTATGCTTGGTTTTTGTATGTAATCTTTATACTTCTTACGCTCTCACACTGTATTTGTCATTTAAAAAAGATTCCCTTTGCAAGCTACAGCAAATAAAGCAATAAAGATTATTTTTATTATCCACATTAATTTTTCTTTTCATTTATTTTCACTTGAAACATTGTTATTTTGTCTGGATACGTAATATTTATATATCATTCTATTATTCCTTTTCCAGGCTTTGTTTTTATCTTATATCTTCAGTTAAATACATTAAAATCTCACAGCTAGTTTTTTTGGTAAGTTTTTTTTTAGTCCTTCTTTAGCTGATGTAGCTTTTCTTCAAGAGAGACTCATTTGAAATATTTATTAAGCTTATTAAAAGTACTATAGACCATGACCAATGGAATTTGTCCCAGGAATGCAAGAGGGATTAACATATGAAAGTCAATTAATTTAATTGCCACATAAATACAATGAAGGCAACAAACCAAACATGACAACAAACACAGAAAAGGCATTTGACAAAATTCAACACATTTTCATAATTAAAACATTTGGAAAACTAGGAATAGAAGAAAATGTCCCCAACATGGCAAAGGCCTTTTTAAAAACTCTCAGGTAACTTTATACAAAATTGTGAAAGACTGAAAGCTTTTCCCCTACTTTCAAGAACAAGACAAGGATGTCCACATTCACCGTGGCTATTCAGCATTGTACTAGAGGTTCTAGCTAGAATATTTAGGCTAGAAAAATAAACAAAAAGTGTCCATTTTGTAGAGGAAGAAGTAAAACTATTCCTATTCACAAATGGCATGAGTCTATACATAGAAAAGCACAAAGTATTCCCAAGAAAGCTACTAGGGCTAATAAACAAATTCAGCAAAGTTGAGAGCACAAGATCAAAATGCAAAACTCAACTGGGTTTCTATAAATTAACAATGAACAATCAAAAGACGAAATTAAGAAAACAATTCCATTCAAGAAGTATTTAAAAGAATATAATAGTTAGGAATAAATTTAGCCAAACATGAAAGATTTGTACACTGAAAACTATAAAACTCTGCTAAAAGAAATAAAAGAAGATATAAATAAATGGCAAGACATCACATGTTCATGGATTGGAAGACAATATTTTTAATATGTCAATACTATACCCAAAGTGACCTATAGATCCAATGCAGTCCTTATCAAATTCCAGCAGTCTTTTTGAAGAAATGAAAAGCTTACCTCCAAATTATATGGAATTACAGGGGCCCTGAATAGTCAAAACAATTTTGTAAAAGAAGAGCAAAGTTGGAGAAATCACCTCTCCCCTTCACCCCATTTTAAACCTGACTACAAAGAAACAGTAATGAAAATAGTGTTATTGACATAAGGACATATATATAGACAAAGGAATAGAATTGAATATACAGAAGTAAACCCACCTATCATAGTTGATTTTTGGCAAGGGTACCAAGTCCACTCAAGAGGGAAAGAATAGTTACCTCAAGAAATAGTGCTCGGATAACTGGATATCCACACACAAAGGAATGCAGTTGGATTACTACTTCTGCCATATATAAAAATTTAAGTGGATCAAGGGTCTAAATATAAGAGCTGAAACTATAAGACTCTTAAAAGATGACATAGTTGCAAATCTTCATGACTTTGTATTTGGCAATGGATTCTTAGATACAACAACAAAAGCAGGAGCAACAAAAGAAACAATAAATAAATTCAACTTCATCAAAATTTAAAACTTTTGTGAATCAAAGGACATTATCAAGAAAGTGAAAAGAGTGAGGGTGCAAATCATACATTGTAGAAGGCTTAATACCCAGAATACATAGTGAACTTTTACAAGTTAATGACAAAAAGACAAACAATCACAATTTAATAAAGGGGCAAAGGACTGAAACAGACCTTTTTTTTTTTTCCAAATAAGATGTACAAATGGAAAATAAACACATGAAAATATGCTCAACATCATTAGCCATTAGGGAAATGCAAATCAAAACCACAATGAGCTACCACTTCACCCCTGCAAGGATGGTATTGTTAAAAACACAGAAAATAACAAGTATTGGTGTGATGGTTGGTTCATATGTCATCTTGGCCAGGTGATGGTGCCCAGTTGTCTGGTCAAGCAAGTACTGGCCTATCTGTTGCTATGACGACATTTTGTGTACTTAAATCATCAGTATGTCGATCACATCTGTTGCTGATTACATCTGCAATAGGCCAAGGGGAGTGTCTTCCACAGGAAGAGATGTTTCATCTAATCAGTTAAGGCTTTTAAGGGGGAGGTGATAGCTTCAGCTGTCTGAAGAGAGAAAACTTTCATCTCTGCTTCAGCCAGCCAGCCTCTCCTGGGAGATTCATCCAAAACCTTTTTCAATGTGCCAGCTTGCAGCCTGTTCTTCAGAATTTGGACTTGTGTACACTCACAGTTGCATGAGACACTTTTATACAATCTCTTACTATTTATAGATATCTCCTCTTGGTTCTGTTTCCCTAGAGAACCCTGACTAATACAATTGGTGAGGTTATAGAGAAATTGTACCACTCTTGCATTGCTGGCAGGAATGTAAAATGATGTAGCTGCTGTGGAAAGCAGTGTGGCAGTTCCTCAAAAATAAATTATGGAATTACCATATGGCAGCATTTCCATTCCTAGGTATATACCACAAAAATTGAAAATAGGGACCACACAGATACTTGCAGACCAATGTTCACAGCTCCATTATTCACAATAGTAAAAAAGAGAAGCAACCTTCATGCCCATCAACAGGTGAGTGGAAAAACAAAATGTATATACACAATGCGATATTATTTAGCCATAAGAAGAACTGAAGTTCTGAGAGGTGCTGTAATAAGGATGAATCTTGAAAACATTATGCTGATTGAAATAAGCAAGACACATAAAAACAAATATTTTACTTATAATTTCACTTATATGATATATCTAGAAATAGCAAATTCATAGAGTCAGAAAGTAGATTAGAGATTAACAGGGTATGCGGGAAGAGGGGAAGGGAAAGTTGTTGCTTGGTGAATTTAGAGTGTTTGTAAACTTTGCAGAATTTTAAATAAAATTAAAAATTAATATATATGTTGATTTTTGCCCTTAAAATATTGTTTTACTTGTATCTATTATACTTGGAAATCAGCCTTGCTGGATATAAGAATCTTGTATCATGTTTTTCTCAGGTCTAGTCTTTTTTTAGATGTTGATCTATTGTCTTCTAGTACTAAATGTTGCAGTCAAACATTATCCTGGCCTTTCTTTTTTAATTAGCCTATCTAATTTCCTTCCCCTTATTAGTGATATTTGGTGTCTGTGTGTGTGTGTGTGTGTCTGGAAACTAAAGAGTTTCTTTATAAATCCAAAAACTGTACTAGAATATGTCTCAGTGTTGAGAGTTATTGGTCAATTTGCTGTGTTATAATGTGTACCTTTTCAATATGCTTATTTACCCTTTTATTTTAAGCAAACTTCCCTGATTTATATTTGAAAATATGTGTATGTGTGTATGTGTGTGAGCCATTGTTTTGTTTTTTTTTTCTTCAAAACTTGACTTGTATACGTTGAAATATCTGGTTCCTGTCTTCACTATCAGTAAATATTCATTAATCTTTGTTTTCCTTCTGTTCCTTTCAATTATTTAAATCCTCTATATTTCCTAATATGCTTTATGCAGTTCCTTTCCTTCCTTTTAATTCTCTTCTTGACTGGCTACTTTTTCTGGGTTTGTATTGTCTTCTATAAAAGTTGTGACTGAATCCTTAATACTTTATGTTTATATTATATGTATAATATAATATATGTATAAAATTATATGTATAATATAATATATATTATTTTTATATTATATGTTGGGCTAAAATTGCTATCTGCTTTTAGGCCTCAGTTTTCTGCTATGTGTTACTTTTCTGTAGGGACATTTTGCTGCCTCTCACACAAACATACCATCTTTTAACACAAACATATTTTCTTACAGTAATTTACATAAATGCTTTGCCTATTTCTATTTTTTTATGCATTTTTGCATGAACTGGGTTTTCTGACAAATTGGTAGGGTACTTTATGTAATTTAAAGTAATTACATAATTACTTTATGTAATTCTTAATATTTTTTTCTTAATATCTTTTTGTCTAATTTCTGTTCAGATGTTTGTCTATTTGTTTATTTATATTTAGAGCCCTTTTGTAAATATGCCAACAACTACTTTGTCACATACATTACAATACTTTAATAAGCATACAATAGCATGTAGTATTATTTTATGTTTTCAAATGTCTTCAGTTACTGACTGAAATTATGACCTTGTATCAGTGATGGTTCAGCAGAATACCATAAATCTCTTTAAATGTTGCAAGCAGTATGGAGTTTAACACAGGAAACTAAGTAAGTAAAAAAATGTTTGAAAGGACTGAGGATTATAGGTCAGGGAAAGCCACCGGTAGATCTCTGGTTTGCTGCTAGCTTTGAGGGAATTATGAAGTTGCTATTTACAACAGAGCTAAAAAAGTACAAGAAATCACTGCTGATGTTTACTGTAGTGCTGTCGGTAGCACCAAAGTGAATGATTCTTAGGGGCCATGACCAATGGCCACTAAAAAAAATCACACATCTACCAAAGTCCTTGCTTCTGCCTTCTGTTGCAAAAAGAAGAACTCTGTTTCCCTTCTCCTTCTAGACTTCATAAGAACCACACATTATTATAATCTAAATTATACCCTACCACAAAGCATTCTGGGAAACTTGTTTCCCAGACATCAGCTTCTAACCTACTGGGGAGAGATTAGAAAGAAGTGAGAATGCTTCTGAGCGCCAAAAACCATTCTGGCACAGTCCTCCCTTTGACTCCTCAGCATTAATGCATAGTCTTCTACTCATGTTTATCTTCCAAACAACAATAGCAGCAATATTATGACTGCCTAACACGATATGACTATCAACAATTTGATAGTTTTCCTTCAGTCATTATATGAACACTAGATGTATTTATTCCTCTGCTATTTCAATCATGGATCTTTCTTTATATCCTGTAACCTAAAGACTGGACTCATCACTATCAACACATTATATAAAATTGTGTGGAAAAGGGAAAGTTTACAAAATGCAATTGGAAAGATGCAAAATGATGAAGAAAATATGCATATTTCTAAAGTGCTCACTATGTAACTGGTATTTAGTTGTTATTTAAAACTTCATTTTTTTTCATGTTTATTTCCATGTTTCATTTGTCCTCAATCAGCTCTTCAACAGTTTGTGATACTCAGGAGGGTGATTCAAATGTTTACTCCTGAAGTATCGATCTTGCCTGCATTTGATTGTTATAGTCTTTTCTTATTGTTTGCAGCTAAATATGTAAATATTAAAAGGCAACCCAGAAAATCCACTGGGTGACAAATGCAACTCTCTCTGCCCCTGTTATGTAGCAGAAATCCTATTTCTCCCACAGTAATCAGGATTATAACTGCGAACAGTTAAAACATGTTTCTTTACCTGTTGATTGTGTTTCATTAACAAGCCTCAATGTTAAGGTAGTTTTCTCAATATGTAGTTCATTGAAATCATCCTGTACCCTGGTTAAAGTGTTTCTCAATTGGGAACAAAGACCTCTAAACCTTCAAAGCCATAAATTGTAGGGATGGGAAACAAAATTTTTTGAGGGAGTTATTGGGGTTTATAATGAAAGAGTCATTTTTACTTCTAATCATGGATTTCCCAGTCTGTTTTCTAAGGGAGAAAAAGCATCATGTATGTTCATCAGAGGATAAACTAAGATCTTTAGATCACTCCTCCAATCCCACCAAGTGTGGTTTATGCATCAAGCACCATAATTAAATTTTCTACAAGCCACTGCACTATATTATTGAGCCAGTTGCTTCTTGGTTATGGGGTACATAGTAAGGTAAGTGACTGCTGGGCATGAGTCTATTGCCTCACTCCTGTGTTGTACAGTGAATGTCTTGGTCAGGAACAACACAGGTTGGGATATCATGGAAGTGAATAAGGTGTTCTGTAAATCCATGGATACAAATGAGGGCAGAAAAAATGGAAGAAGGGAAGTGAAATACTTATCCAGAATAAGTGGCAATGCAAATAGTGACAAATTGCTAATTCTTCCATTAGTCAAAGGGTAAAAATTCATTAAACTGCCACAACAACTTGCTGTTACCCACCCCTCCAGAAATATGTACAATATCTAGGGCTGCTGTTTGATCTTTGCTTTGGACACGTTGGTCATTAAGCAGTGAAGGTAGACATTTTGCATAGATGGAGACATTTGAGCCTACATAATTTCTATACCAGCATCCATTGATGGTTTGTTAATGAGCTCATTGAATAAACATTGGGTGACAAGTAAAAAAGTGACTGTCATCCACAAAATGAGAAATCTTATCTACCTGATTGTTGAAAGTCTCTTCCATTGTAGTATGCTTTTGAGAACATTTACATAGGTAACAAATATATTTATATCTTCACCAATTCATAGTTTCATCTTTATACTTCCCCAAACCTTCCTCTAGTCACTTAATTGCAGTCTTCTAAGGTCCTTGCCATCTGGATAAATCATTGGTCAATGCATGTGAATGTTAATGCCCATGAATTGATATATATATGTATCTCCAGCTAATTCTTTTTCCAAGCAAACTGAAGAGCTTGATATCCTGTTCAAAGTTCTGCTCCTGAGGGGATTTTTCTTCACTATTATCCTTCAGGCTCAACTCTGACAGGGACTGTGCCATCATAGTCAGCAAAACCAACTGTAAATCAGGCTGAACTTTACTTTTTCATCCTCAACTGTTTTGATGAAACTCTCTTGAGGCCATTGATATGGATTGAAGGAGAGGTGAAAATTCAGCAGAAGCTGGTCTAATGAGACTCTGAGTCACATGGTCATGTAATTTATTTGTAGTATCAGAATCTGCAAAAAAAACAAATAAATCTATGCATTTATGGTTCTGCTAACAGCTAATTATGGTGGACAGCTCTGACTGTATCGTTATTAGGTATGGTGTCTGATTTAGTCTCTACCAAAGGTCCAATAGCAAATTTGTAGTCCTTTCTATAAAACGAGAATGCCTATTTGCAGAAAAAGGCATGGCTTAGCTCCTAAACTCTAGGGGTCTGTTTTTTTCCCCCTTTGTGTGGTTTATTAGAAAGCTCATACAGTATCCCTATTGTACTGACACTTTATGTACTATTGGATTTACTGAATCATAGGGCCCAAGTGGAAAGACAGCTATTACTTCAACCTTATTTTGATTTGTGCCCCAATCAAAACTAAAAACCTGAAACAATTATTATTAAATAGGTCAGACTTGTACATACAAAATTAATATATGGTGCGTCAAAGAACCAAATTTTTATCTTTTTTGGTAGTAAATACTATAAGAGGTAGCAATTAATCTTGCATATTAGAAAGGATATTTTGACAGGATAAGATGATTGGATTCCTGGAAATTTCACAGAAGAGAATGGTCTTGAATTTTTGTGGTATATACTCTGCTTTTGTGTACATGTGTCTTGCAGAGATATCTTGGGTCTTAGTATTTTTTGCTCAATGGCTTCAATAAAAATGATGATTATAATTTGGCTGGCCAATGTTTTAACACATGATGTAGTGATCTGATGAATTTATCTCTAATTTAAGTTATGACAAAGAGCCTGTAGATTAACATAGCCATGAGATAATACAGTGAAGGTATGTTTCTATCCCTGCTAAGTGACAGCCAACTGCTTTTGGTGACCTTTGCTAATTATTATGTGTGAAAAAGGAATTTCAAGATCAATAGCTACATTATGGGTGTCATAAGTTGCTTATCCATTAAAGACATCACATCTGAAATAGCAGCTCCAATGGGTACCACTATTTGATTAAGTTTACATTAATCAACTGTCAAGCTACAAGATCTAAATTTATTCTCTAGAGGCCAAATAGACAAGTTAAATAGAATGTGGTAGAAATCAGCTTTGCTGCATCTTTCATATCTTTGGTGGTGGCACCAATCACTGTGATTCACCAGAGATTGTGGTTTTGGAGGGGAGAGGTAGTTTAAGTAGGTTTTATTTGACTCTTTGTAATACAAAGGCCCATACTACATGAGTCAGCATTCCAACTTGAAGATTGTTACAGTTTACAACCTAATCATTTAGGAGCAGGGCAAATAGCCACAGAGTGAATCTAGAGATCTACTGTGCTCTATATGAGCTGTACTTGGGGAAAAACTATTTAATATGTGTATTTGTTTCCTAGGGCTGCCAAAACAAAGAACTAAAAGCTGGGTGGCTTAAAACAATAGAAGTTTACAGTTCTGGTGGCTAAAAGTCTGAGAAACGGTGTCTCTAGGATCATGCTAAGAAGACTTTAGCAAAGAATCTATATTTAAGGAATCTGGGTCTATGTCTGAAAGGCCTGTGAAAGGTGAGTGCATTGGTTTGGATGTATTATGTCCCCCAAAACAGCATGTTCTTGTGGGGGCAGTCATATTAATGTTGATTAGGTTGGAATCTTTGGATTAGGTTGTTTCCATGGAGATGTGACCCATCCAACTATGGGTAATATCCTTGATTGAATGTTTCCATGGAAATGTGGCCCTACCCATCTAGCCTGGGTCTTGATTTAATCATTGGAGTCATGTAAAAGAGCTTACAGACAGAAGGAGCTCACTGCTGCAGCTTAAAGAGACATTTTGAAGATGACGGTTGAAAGTTGATGCTGACAATTTGGAGAAAGCCATTTTGAAACAAGCTGGGAGCAAGCAGATGCCAGCCATGTGCCTTCCCAGCTAACACAGGTTTTCCGCATGCCAATGGCCTTTCTCCAGTGAAAGTACCCTATTGTTGATGCTTTACCTTGAACACTTTATGGCCTTAAGACTATAGCTTTGTAACTAAATAAACCCCCTTTGTAAAAGCCAATCCATTTCTGTTTTTTTGCAAAACAGCAGCATTTGCAAACAGGAACAGTGAGCTTCCTAGAAATGGTTAGGAAGGAGAGAGAAAAGTCACAAGAAAAAGAACTATATGTTTTTCACTTTCTTCTTTTATTGGGAAGCAGACTCAGGGCACACAACAGAGTGGGAAATAGCAATGATGCCTCCTGGCCAGACCCAAGACAATAGTAGCCAAGGTCAGGGCTACCAGCATGGCCAGGCCTATGAGGTGTGAATGAAAGAAGTGTCCACGCTGTGTGCTATGATCAGCAGCCTTGCCCAGGAAGACCAGTGGTCACACAGAGACGCATATTTCTTCTGTCACGTGCCTGGGGTTACGGGAAGCAGATTTATGCCTCTGGCTTGCAGGAATTGAAGGCAGCCTCCTGGAACAGTCCAGAATACCACAATCACCTTTATTACAGCATGTACAGATGACAATGGTGCTTTCTACTGGGGACCATCTATTGAACGACTTGCTGAAGGAACAGGCTTTGTTTAGTTGGTCCTGGGTTTGGTCAGCAGGGGAGACCTTCAGATGGCAGGTGATGTATATCATGTATCTGGAGTCATTAACAAAATGGAACACATCCATCATGAATTGGAGAGTATCTGGCCTGGATCTGGGGGATCTGAATGCAGAAGAAGCATCAGAGAGGCCATCCACAAGACACCCATGGAAGTCCACAATGATGTGGTTAGGGGAAGCAAGGGTCCCTGCGGCCAATATGGTAACTAAAGGAAGATCTCCAGATGGAGAATTTTTCATTTTTTTGGTTTTGACTTTCAAACATACACTTCAATATGCTTCTCATCTATTTCACTGCTAAAATCTCCATGATCAATTTGTTAATAGAAAAGACACTTAAAGTGAAAATTATTACTACTACTATTCCAGCATTGCTGCTCATTTCAGTAACCATACTGAAATTCATTTCCATACACATTCATCCACATTTTGGCTGATACAAATCATCAACACTACACTCTTCATTCAGTGCAATTGTTGTATCCTATGAGTTTATACTTTGAGTTCATTCATTACCTTCAAGATTGTTGAAGTCTGACTCTACATTTCTGGAAAGTAATAAGTGATGGGACTGCTTCAGACCAGGAGAGTACAGACCTTCAAATTAAAGGGAACATTCTCCTCAAGCTGGAGAAAGGGAATTGGTAAAGAGGATCAGTAATATTTGGTGATTCAAAGTATTTAGATTCATCCAAATCCTCCCAAAGTTTCCATTCCAATCTTCATGTATGTACTGCTTTGAATGTATTATGTTCCCCACAAAAGCCATGTTCTTTAATGCAATCTTGTGGGGTCAGACTTATTAGTCTTTGACTAGTGAGGAATCTTTTGATTAGCTTGTTTCATGGAGATGTGACCCACCCAACTGCAGGTGAGACCTCTTCTGATTAGATCATTTCCATGAAGGTGTGACTCTGCCCATTCCTCATTATTCTTACTTAGATTACTGGTGTCCTTTAAGAGAGCTCATGAAGAGAGGGAGCTCAGAGAAGCTGAGAGAGACATTTTGGAGAGAAGCTAAGAGCCAACACAGACACTTGGAGATGCTTGGCAATGCAGACAGAAAGATGTTTGGAGATGCTAAGCTAAGAGATGAAGCCCAGAGTTTGCCTTGGAGAAGCTAAGAGAGGAACCCCAGATGCTTATAGAGAAACACTCTAGGAGAACAAGCAAGAATGTACAGGAGCTGAGAGAGAGAAGCCAAGAGAGACAGAAGCCCAGAGACATTTTGGAGAAAGCCATTTTGAAACCAGAACTGGAGCAAAGGATGAGCAGATGCCAGCCACATGCCTTCCCAGCTGACAAAGGTGTTCTGGACATCTTCAGCCTTTCTTTAGTGAATGTATCCTCTTGTTGATAACTTAATTTGGACACTTTTATGGCCTTAGAACTGTAAATTTGCAACCTTATCAATTCCTTTTATAAAATCCTATATATTTCTGGTATTTTGCATAATAGCAGATTTAGCAAACAGGAACAATGTATACCTCTTTCCCAATCAATAAAAGATATGGACGGGATGTAGATTCAACATGTTTGTAACTCTATCATGTTCAGAATCAAACTTTGTATCTAGTTTCATAAATATAACAGATAAACCGTGTGTCCAGGGAAACCACAGAAGCATGATTCTCTAACTGTGCCATTAACTGAGTATTTGAAGGCCTGAATGTGTCATTTTGTTGTTGTTAACTCTCCAGTGCAGTAAAAATAATCTAGTATACTTATAGTCATCATTCCCACCACAAAAATCAACTGCATCCATTATTTGGTGTCTGAAAGCATTACCTGCTGTAGGCACTTCATTCCAGGCAGCTGCCAGTTGATGTAACTTTTGCCCTGGTATTCCATGGACTACTAGTATCCCATATTCCACCAGAGATGAGAGATCTTTATTGCATTCGGACCCAACAAGGTGAGGAAGTGTTAAAATTTTATATAGTTTACACACACAGAGGCACAAAATTCTATGTGTGTGTGTAAAAAGAATATATTTCTTTATTCTTTATTTCAAGGGATACCAGTTCTTGTAACTGCTTTTGACATTTTAAATCCTAATCCAATAAATTTAATGTGTATCGGGTCTAAGGATTATAGAAATAATAAACTACGACTGTCTAATTTAAAGTTGAAGTTATAAGAAGAGTTGGTTATTTTTACTACGATGCATTTATTTTCAGTACACTGGTGCTATACTAGCTCAGAAAAGGGGAAACTTATTAAAAAGAAGCATACACAGCAAGCCTCAGGAAAAGCATGATTCAGGGCAATTCTGAGGATTTTAGCAGTAAAAATTTTAGACCTTCATTATGATGTTTTGCTACTAATGAGACCTTAGCTAAAATTTACTAACTCAATGTGTTAGGAGTATTTAGTTGAACTTCCCAAAAAAGACAGCTGTATTGGCTGCTGACTAGCAATTAGATAACTTTGGGTAAGATGGCAATATCTGAAACAATAAGCCAAGACTACAGAAAAAGTAGCTCAGGAACCAGTGATATTACACTCAGACTCATTTACCCAGGTTCATGTGAGGTTCAATTCCAAAATAATGGGATATAGACTGGAGAAGGCAAAACAAAATATGTTTTATACTCATTTTATTAAATTTTCTTCAGTAGCTACTTTGTTTGCTTTACCTAGGTTGCTATAGTAGAAAAGTACCATAAACCAGACAGATAGAGGCTGAAAGTCAACTTGGAGTCAAATTTAGTTTAGGATATGAGTCCTTTTGAGAAAATATTGTGATTGCAAACTTCCTGCAATATTTCCAGGTGATACATAAGAATCTCAGGATAAGAAAAAATAAAATAAATTGTAATTTATTAAATCTTTCCAAATATTCTTGGAGTTAACTCATTGTTTTAGTTTCCTGGCTACTAAAACAAATTCCATAAAATGGTTTGGCTGAACAACAGGAATTTATTGGCTCACAGTTTCAGAAGCTAGATGGCTTGCTTCTTCCAGGGGTTGGTATTTTTTGGCTGGTGGAAAATCTTAGGGGTTCTTTGCCTTTTCCAACATATGGCAATGCATGTGGTAGCATCTTATTTATCTTCAGGATTCCGTTGACTTCCAGCTTCTGGCTGGTCCTTACAGCTTCTCTTTCTGTGTCCAATTTTCATTGCTTATAAAGACTTCAGCCATACTGGATTAAGGCCCACCCTCATTTAGTTTGGGCACACCTAAATTAATAACATCTTCAAAAAGCCCTATTTGAAAATGGGTTCATACCTGCAAAACCAGGAGTTGGGTCCTAGAAAATTCCTTTTGGGAGACACATGATTGAATCCCCAGCACTCATCCACCTATGTTTACCTCTAAATTTATTTATAATGTTCTTTATTACTAGATATTATACAAGAATGACTTGGAATAAGTGTGGGTTGCTGATATGCTATAATAAATGTATGTCTTTCTGAAATGAGCACTGAGACCCTAATGCTGGAGTTAACCTATGCATAATGTTTCTCAGACTGATTAAAGGCCAGTGATGTTTTGATACTCTATCAGATGCAATTATGCCATTTCTATTGGCCTGAAAACATTCAAAGTAGAGACAGAAAATCTTTACCTGGAATTACACTCACATTAAGGTAATTTACCCATGTCTTGATTCTTCATAGCATTTTATGCTTATTAGAACTCTGATCTAATCTATGCAGTTTTGTAATAATTTTTGAACATATTTTTTATTGCTTTGAGAGGAATATTATATCTTATCTACAACAGTACCTTCCATAACACTTTAAATACAATGCTTTGTATATACATTATAGGTCTAAAAAATAATTCCACTTATTCTAAGTGATGTGCTAATACTACATTTTTGGCAAAGGATTAATTTAATTATCTCTCCCTTTTAGGAAAAAGTTGCAGTCATTGTGGGGAACATTAATACACAGTTAAAATCATGTCACACTTACCTATTTCTATCTATAGAGGTATGTAAACCAATCTGACCATGAGTTCATCTCAAGTTTTGAATTCCCATCATCAACCCTGTTAGCATTTAAAAGATTCTCATAACTCAGAGGATACTCTTATTATGGAACAACTGCTTGCAAGCACCTTGCAGTTACTATAGATGGTACCATGGAAAGAAGTTCTTATTCTCTGAAATCCATACCTATATCATTTTTCTGCTGAAACTTACTGGTCTTTCTCTACTGTCATGAAGAGTTTTGATTTATGTCGCTCACTATGAGGATTCAGTGAATAAGTCAATGTCATTTCCTGTGTACTCTCTGGTACACATGTAATAGTTTTTCAGCTACTGTCATTTCCTTTTTACCTGACATTCCAAAATGACAAAAAAATGTTGATCACACACACAAGGATGATAAAGACACATTGACTTAGATCAGAACAAAGTACAAATAAAAATAAAAACCTAATGTAATGTAAAAAAAAAAGATCAGATTATGCATTATCAGTCTTACTCATTTCAATTGTATCTGTAGTTCTCTTTAATTGTATACATAGCATGATTATTTTAACACATGGTAATTTTCAATATATTTAAACTTTGAATATATTGTCTAAGTTGAAATGGTCCAAAATCTGCCTAACATCATAAAAAACAGAAATACTTCATGACATTCAATGACCTTTTAAAATAATACACATTTGAAAAAATCCATTTTAAGATATATGTACACACACATAATTATCCATAATTTGGTTTACAATATCTTCATGAGGAACACTTAGTTGGTTTCCAAATTTTCTATATTACAATTGTACTGTGATGAATATTTTAAACTTTGATATAATAAACCAATTCTAAAAATTTATTTGGATTTATTTATTAAAGTGAAACTTCAATATGTCAAAGGGTCTATGCACACATAAACAAACTCATATGCATGAAGATATATTCTAAGATATCATATTTATATTATTTCACTATAAAAATATGTCATGTATACAAAAGGTTAAATTATGTCTATCCATTAGTTACTATAGAACAACTAATGTTTGCAATCATCATCTAACCTTTTAGCCTATGACCTTTTAAGATTATAGAACATCGCCATTGAAGACCATTGACTGACCAGTTAAAAATCCTGTCTTTAGTAAGAATTACCCCTGGGGTTTTGGACAACTAAATTAACCTATTTCTACCACAGTTTTATCCATTTACAAAATGGAGATTACATAATAATACCTCCTTCATAGATTGTTTTAATGATTAAGTGAATTAACTTATATAATAAAGTGCTTAGTTTAATGACTGGATCACATAACAGTTTTATTGATTTAGGGTTGAATATATTTTTTAGGGACAGTTTTAATAGACATGGGGCAATATTATCCAAAATTTTTTATATTTTCCCACTTAATATTAAGTTTATTTACATTACAAAGTTATTGATAAGTGTTGCAAAATTGCTTTCTGGAAAGATGACAAATTTAGGCTCTTGAATGCAATTAATGAGAAATCTAATTTTGCAAAACTCTTGCCAGCAATGAAATATTTTTTGCATTTTTCAATTATAAATAGATACTTGTGCCATTTTCTGATTTCAAATCCATATATTTTACCACAAATGTTCACTGGCACTTTGTAATTGGAAAAATTGTTGGGGAATAATGATGGCTATGTTTTTCATTTTGATTTGTACAATGAAAATTAACCTTTTAAATTTAATGTTATATGAATTTGTCTGGATTTCTCTTTTCTTATTTCCATATCAGTTAAATATTTAATGTATTTTCTTCTATAACTTAAATGCTCACTTTTTATATTAAATTCTTAAACCCTTCAGCAATTAATATAACATGGATTTTTTTTATATCCTCCTTTATATGACATGGATTATTTTGAATATCTTCCGGTTTCAAACACATAACAAAACTTTATACTTTCATGTATTGAACAATACTTATTTTCTCTATTGATTTATGATGTTTTCTCTGTAACACAAAGGTCTTTTTTATTAGACTTGTTTCAGAACTAGCTATTTTGTTCCCATATCTGTTAGTTTTTGTACCACTGGTGCACTCAGTTTTGAGTATTACAACATTATAATATATTGTGATAACTACTAGTTTGTATCAAATTGTGATCCATAAAAGTAGAATGAAAATTGTACATCATGCGAATGTTAAAATTGATCTCTGTTTCTGTTTCTTTTTGAAGGCACTAACTTTGTATCCTATGTGAAGGCTTCTGAGTCTTGGTGAATCACCAAGCTCAGTGTTCAGCAACTTGTAGTTGAGGCATAGCAGTCCTGTCCTTGTACACTGCTGCAAGACAACTTACTCTATTAATGATTTACTAATGTAGAATCTATAGAGGGTGTAGGTTTATAATAAATCAGGCTCAGGAAGTTTACAGACATGTAAACAACATATAGGGTACAGTCTTGAGGAAGTTTCTTATTTTATCAGGATTGAACTGGTGATTCCACAATCATAGAGCAATGCAAAATTTTGAGATGTGGGTTGGTATGGAGGTTCCCAAAATTATTGATCCCCATTTCCCTAAACATTCTGCTCATTTGGGACTCAATATCAAAGATTGCTGAACTGATATTCCAAAAACAGTAGAGATGTTTGTAATTATGTGAACATATTGCATCTCTTAATGTTCTCAACAAGAAAGTCCCTGGGCTAGATATAATATTAGCATAGAGAGCAATCGGTCCCTTTTTGGGAGATCGACTGATGATTTTTTCAATCTTTATTGACTTTGTTTTTCTTACAGAAAGTATAATTTTGAAAAGTAACATGGTATCAATGAAGATAAAACTAGGTTGAAATAAATCAAGGGGACAATACACACCACTGACCCAATAAAAAGACTCTACCAAGTTTTTGAACTTCCATAAATGGAAAAATGGGTTTTCAAATTGGAGATGATATCACTTTATTACAAAAGACATCAATGTTTTTTTGGTTTAATCAAATAGAATTAGAATGCAACAGAAACTTTACTATAAAGGCTTAACCAAATATACATTTATGGTTTTCTATGAATGATGAAATACCCAGGGCTAATAGTGATTCCATAATGTCATCTATATCATAGGTTTCTACTCTTTTCTTCTCTATCATCTAAGCATGTGATTTTATCCTCTTAATCACTTTGTGCTATGGGTGACTGCCATTCTGTTCCAAGCAGGAAGAAGAAAGTAGCAGCGAGAGGAGAGAGTAGCATCTAGAGTAGGAAAGAAGAAATGCCCTAGAAATCCACAGTAGTTTTCAGCTTATGTCTTATTTGTCTGAATTGCATGATGTGAAGGATTTTCAATGGGCATATTGCCACCCTGAAAAAGATTATGAAGAATCAATAAGAAAGAATGGAAAAGTGGATATAGGTAATTATCAGGTACATGGAACAATGAAGGAAATTCTAATTCCAATTTAGTTGGGACTAACCCATCTAATGATTAAGATTGGAAAAAAAAAATATGTTTACATTGAGAAAAATCCCCCCATCTAATTTTAAAATAGAATGAAAAGTCCTGTTTTCTTTTCTTAATATTGATCACGTGAACAAGTAGATTTTTAGGACATTTGCCTTTTCTCCATATTCACATTTTCTTTTATCTTTATGGTATATTTCAAAAGAACCATAGCCTTCAAGGAAAGAGAACATTAACCTAGAAATACTATCTTTGTTACTATATATGCACATGTTACTATATATACATGCATTTGTTTTTTAAAAAGTTGATTAATAAATAATTAAATTATCTTCACTGGGATCTGTTTTAACATTTGTTATAATTTTGCTTAACCTATAACATTGTTTAATATTTTGGAACTTCCAAAAAGTCATTTTGAATTATGCAGAGGATGCTTGTTTGTAACTTCACTCCATTCCACGTTATCCAAAACAGTAACAAATCACCTTGTCAGGAAACTTTCACTAGCATTGATCTAGTATGACAACTTACGTGTTTTAAATGCAATCCCAGGCATGAGTCATCAGTGTAGCTGAGAAGAGGCAACCTCACGTATATCTTGAATTTTAGGATTGTTTTATGTACTAACCTCCTGACATCTGGAATTTCCTGTTTCTAGAAATATCTGGCCTCTGAAAACATTTTTGTGTATTATTTTTCATTGGTTTTCTTCTTAGAATTTAATTTCAAAGGCACAGTTTGTTACTTTCCATGAACCTGTCTTGCAAATTTCACTCCAAACTCTCCAACAGTCTACTGATACCTACTTGTTCAGAAATGTCCTTTTATCCTCGTAATAGAAGAGTACAAATGACATGGACAGAAGTGCCTCCAAAAGTAGTAAAAGCACAACAAAAATTTCATATTAAAAACATTTTGCAAAAAATCTGAAAAGTGTATTCTTTTTAGTTGTATTTTCATTAATCAAAAACAAAGCAGTAGACACAGAGGAGCGGCCCCGCAATAAGCCCGGGCCTACCCGCCTCTGCCAGCCCATGTCCTTCCTCTGTGCCCCATCTCTTCTTAGGTCTGTGGCTCACTGGGTCTGGCTGCTCATCATCTGGTGCCTAAGGCCATTCTGTTAGATGGACGGGCCTGGATTAGAAAGTTTTTGTGAGAAGTTGCCTTCTCACAACTGCAGATTGACTCAGCTGCAGTCAATCGCCGCTTGCTTAAATTTCCTGAAGTTGTGCAAAATAAAATATTACAAGTATTGCCTTATTCACAATGTGCAGAGGGATTTTATCATAAAGATTGGTGATCCTACAGGGACTGGTTGTGGAGGAGAGTCTGTTTTTAGTCAACTGTATGGTGCTCAAGCAAGCTTTTTTGGACAGAAAAAGTGCCAAGAGTTAAGCACAAGAAGAAAGGTACTGTGTCCATGGTGAACAATGACACGGCTCTCAGTCTCTTATTACTCCAGGAGAAAATCTGGATTACCTTGATGGTGTTCATACAGTGTTTGGTGAGGTAACAGAAGGCATGGACATAATAAAGAAAGTTAATGAGACCTTTGTAGACAAAGACTTTGTACCTTATCAAGATATTAGGATAATTCATGCAGTCATTTTAGATGATCCATTTGATGACCCTCCTGATTTATTCATTCCTAATCTATCACCAGAACCTACAAGGGGAACAACTGGACAGTGGTCAAATAGGAGCAGATGAAGAAATTGATAATTTCAAAGGAAGATCAGCTGAAGAAGTACAAGAAATATATGCAGAAAAAGAGGCCCAAACTCAAGCTATTCTATTAGAAATGGTGGGAGACATACCTGATGCAGATATTAAACCTCCAGAAAATGTTCTGTTTGTGTGTAATTTGAATCCAGTGACCACAGATGAGGATCTGGAGATAATATTTTCAAGATTTGGGCTAATAAGAAGTTGTGAAGTTATCTGGGTTTGGAAGACTTAAGAATCTCTCTGTTATGCTTTTATTGAATTTGAAAAGAAGAAAATTGTGAGAAAGCCTTCTTCAAAATGGACAATGTATTTATAGATGACAGAAGAATACGTGTGGATTTTAGCCAGTCTGTTGCAAAGGTTAAGTGGAAAGGAGAAGGGTATCTACAGGGAAACGGGGTTCAGTCATTATGAAGAAGAAAGCTGTTGGGAAAAACAAAAGAGTGAAAAGAGAGACCAAATTCAAAACCGAAATCGTAGCTGATCTCAAGAAAGGGATGACCACTATAGTAATAGTCATAAAACTAAATACCAAACAGATCCCTATGAAAGAGAAAGGAATAAAAAAGAGACCAAAGAAGGAGTCCAAGGAAATCCAAAATAAAGAAAAGTCTAAGTACAGATGAAGGAAGAAGAATCAGAAATAAGTGGCTAACATATTTACTCTTGTCTAACTTAGAGTACCAGGAAAGCAGATGTTCAGATTTCATGATAAAGCAGTTAAAGACTCTGCTTATTATTATTTTTTCACACCAGGATTATAGCCCTTTTAGATTAATAACTGATTGTATAGAGCACTGAAAGTCAATAAGAATTTAGCATTTTCTTTGTATACTTTTTTACACTGATTTTACTGTTATACATAAATGATAGTCTTCATTTTTAAAAAGTCTTTCATATTTTCCACTGTTCCTTTTTTAATGAGTATTTCACAACTACAAAAAAAAAATAAAACTGTATATGCAAGATATGGAGAATACTAAATACCTGTGTACCTATCAGCCAACATAAGAAATAGAATAATATTACCAACATTTTAGAAATCCCCTATGTGCTCTTTTTCCTCTCAATTATTATTCTGAATTTTGTGTTTGTCATTCTCTTGCTTATTATAGTTTTACAACATGTTGGTATTTCTAAAGGAAATATTAAGTTCTGTACGTTTTTGAATTTTATATAAATGGAATCATAATGTGTGTTTACTTTTGTGACTTGGTTTTTTCAGCTTAGTATTTTTTGGAGAGTCATTCATTTTTATTGCTATATAGTAATCCATTATATGAACATACCACAATTTACTTATCTGTTCTCCTGTTGGTGGACATTTCGCTTTTTGTTTGTTTCTTTTTGCTTTTGCTGTTGCAAAAGCTGCTATGAACACTCTATATCTAAGAGTAAAATTGCTTGGTTATGTAGTATAAGTATTTTCATCTTTACAAATAATGCCAAGTTATATTCTAAAGTGTTTCTACCAGTGTACACGCCTGTCAGCTCTATATGAGGTTTGTTTGTTTCACATAGTTTCTGATATTTGTTAATTTCAGACCTTCTAATCCAATCTAGTGGATTTTAAATGGTGTCTTACTGTGGTTTTCAATAAGAAGACTACTTTATTTTTCTTTGTTCTTCTGTATGTACTGTGTTTTACTCTCTCAGTTTTTAAAGTTTTTTCTTCATCACTGATTTTAAGCAATTTGATTATGATGTGCTTAGTATATATATATTTTTTTTTTCACGTTTCTTCTGCTTGGAGTTATTGGATCCATGAGATTATGATTTTCATCAAATTTGGAAAGTTTTTGCTATTCTTCAAATACTTTTTTGTTCCTTCCACTCTCCCCCCTCCTTTCCTTCTGGAACTCCAACTGTGTGTATGGTAGACCACGTGAGTTGGGCCACAGCATACTTGAGTTATGCTACAGCTCTGTTCTTTTCTGTTTTTTTTAATCTTTTTTTCCTCTCTGTGTTTCATGTTGAATAGTTTCCATTGTGTCCTCAAGTTTACTAATCTTTTCTTCTGCAGTATCTAATCTCTTGTTAATCCTATCCAGTGTATTTTTCATCCAGACATAGTATTTTTAATCTTTAAATGTTCCATTTGGCTCTACTTAATATGCTCATACTTTCCTCTACTGTTTTGAACATATAGGGTATATTTGTAATAGCTATTTTAGTGTCCTTGTCCATTAATTCTATCATCTGTATCATTTCAGTCTGTCATGATTTTTCTCCTCATTATTGGGTCATTTTTTTCTCTTTTTGTAAATTTTGATTGGATGCCAGTCATTGTGTATTTACATTGTTGGGTGCTGTATTTTTTTTTTTTTCTTTAAATATATTTGAGCTTTGTTCTGGGACATAATTAAATTACTTGGAAACAGAAAAAATAAAAACAAAACAAAGCAGTAGCAATATGAGAGGGATCCTATGTTTATGATCTTGACTTGAATGATTTATTTGAAATCAGTAATATCTGCTCTTACTTTAAAATGTTATACCTTTCTCTTGTTTCCTTCATTTTGAGAAAGAAGATAATATTTCTATAACAAGATGGTTTACTTTATCACAGTGGTGATTTGTTAAATAAGTGCTAATAATTACAGTTGCAAGTCAGTGAGGATCAGAAAACTTTAAGTGCAGGAATATAATCATTTTCCTATATATATATATTATCAACTATTTAAAAATCTAATATAATTTCTAATTAATAGTAATAACACTTTAAGACCATTGAAACTAATTTAAACTTGTTAAGATTTTTAGAGGAAAAAAAGTCAGGAGTAACAGATAATTTAGATGACTTGCTAGATATTTTCACTGTAACTTACTTAATATTAAGAAATCTGAAACTAGTGCAGTTCATATTCTTTCACCTTTTTTTTTCTGAGAATAGCATTTTTCAATTCCATAAATATAATTATAGCTCTCAGAACTAGAAGAAACCTTTGCTCCAAAAGGATTTAGGATTAGGTCACTAAAGTTTTAAAGAGTCCTTGATTTGGGGAAAGAATGAAATCTTACCAGCCTCTTTGCCAGTTAAGCTGGGTTCTGTTTCATACTGGTGCTTAGTTCCTGGATATAAGGAACCGGTGGCCCTTAGGGAACAAGGTTTAGCTATGGTTTAGCTTTGATCAGAAGCAGGTCTCTTTCAGTGGCCTTTCTGAAGCCTATTACCATTGACTCCTATTACTACTGACTCCAGTTTATAACATACATATTTTAGCCTTCATAATGTGTCAATCAAATCTGAAACAAACTTATTCACAAAAAATGACACCCATTGATCAGAGAGTGAGAAACAAAGCAAGAATGAACTACATAGATTTCATTTAGCCTGCAAAGTTTTACTGTGGGTATCCTTTAAGAGTTTCAAGGAGTAAATGAACGATAGTATGATCAATATATCTCTGAATGAACTGTATTATTTTTACCTGTGTTAACCCACAGATGGATAGCATTGAGGATCATACCAAGTTCAAGCCCCAGGAAAGCATGTAAGCTTGTATTGCCAACATCAGAAGAACCCATCTTCCTCTGTTTTATCCTTGGTGGGTCCTTTTATATGATATCTCTGCTTTTGATATTGCTGAAATGACTCCATTCTGAATAATGTTGGAATTGGGTAGACCTTTTCTGCTCAACACAAATAATCCTCATCCCAAAATGTAAATAATCTTTGTGCCAACATGTGGCAAGTTAATAGACACAAGATGTCGATATGTTGTGCTGGTTTGAATCTGTTATGTACCCTGGAAAAAACCACGTTCTTTTAATCCATTCTTCTGGGAGCAGACCTATTGTGAAGGGGACTTTTTGGTTAGGCTATTTCAGTTGAGATGTGACCCATCCCATTCTAGGTGTATCTTAATCCTTTACTGGAGTCTTTTACAAAGAGGATAAAAGACAGTAAAATGCCTAGAGACATTTTGGAGGGAGCCATTGAAACCAGAACCCAGGGAGAGGGACAAACAGATATCACCATTTGCCTACCCATGTGACAGAGGAACCCTGGAAGCCAGCAGCCTTTCCTCAGAGAAGAGTATCTTCCTCTTGATGTTTTTAATTTGGGCATTTTCATGGTCTTAGAACTGTAAATTTGTGGCCTAATAAATCCCCATTGAAAAAGCCAACCCATTTCTGGTATATTGCATTCCAGCAGCTTTAGCAAACCAAAACATACATGGTAGTGCAATCTTCAAGATTCAAGTTCAAGCCATTCTTTCAGTCACTATTCCTTATGACTTGGAAATCCAGGATCATCATCTGTCAGGGAACAAAGAAGAGTGCTAAATTCTCAGCTTATGAAGGAAAAAGGCATGGATCTGGATATTAATTGTAGGAAGTTTTAATATTAATTCATTCTAATAAAAATTACGTTTTCATTGTCCACAAATATTAAGAGATCTGAGGATGGAGAAATAAAAAAAATCAGAGAAAAGGAAGAAATTGTAAGATACAGGATGACAATTTTGGCAAGAGATTATCTTCACCTTATTGGATAAGAACTGAATTGGGGATAGCAGGACAAAGTGAAAGAAATATAAGTGTTGCATGCCCAAAGAAGTTTGGGAGTAATAAGAGGAGACCCTAATGTGTTATATTCAGACTGAAGTATTGCAGCAGCCCAACAAACTGGGACAAAAATAAGTATTTAGGTTTTGACATAGGTGATGCTAATAAGAAATCAATAATCTAAAAAGTAGAATTTATTTTGCAACTGAAGCTACTTTTATGTCTTTGAGCCCCACTATTCCCGGGCACAGATAATAACTGAGATACTTTCAAGTAAATTCATATCAATTTAATCATTAACTTCAGTCAATTTCAATATTCATAAATCATTTCTAGTTTAATTTGCAAGCACAGTCTAATCCTTCTTTGCTTTAACTGCCACTTCAGGTCTCTCACGAGTGCAAATATTAGAGCAAGAGAATTGGTGGCGCGAGGTACTTAAAAACAAGAGGGGACCTTGAGCTCACAAAGGATCTCATGGCCCAGTGAATTATAGGGAGTATCCACAGATTTCTAGTACTCAGAGAAACACATTCATGGTTAACTTGAATAATCATGTAAGAATCAAAAGTCCAATTGGGAGGGCAAAAATGATAAGCCTTGATAAGAAAAGAACAGCTATAATGTCCACCTTACATTCATTCTATTTGAGAGCAAGTGTAACAGTAAGTGTATTATCACTGGGAAGCATCTGTGCCAAGAGAACAGATTAAGAGTATACCAACAACTGAAGGAAAAGGGGCAGAAGCTTGAGTTCTATTCTCCGATTCTTCATCTTCAACAGGTGCCCAGTCATGCTCACTGACTCCTCCCCCATACATAGCTACCTTCAAACGTTTGCATTTAGGAAAGGTCTGAAGCAATGTTTAAACCAAAAAAAGAATTACACTGTGTTTGAAAACTGAACAGGAACTGAACTGTGAATCTTGAATTTATTGAAGCAAATAATTTAAGTAATCAAATTTTCTTGAAAGTACCTAGAGTAATTTCCCTATGCCAGAATAGTAGGGACCCAGAAACAAAATTCTGTCCACTTGAAAATTGAACTGTACTTTTAAGGGACTTGATTTCAAGTTAGCATCATCTGTCTCAACACCTACCTAAATCCATGTTTTTTGGGGGGCAATTTTCTAATATACAATATTAAATTATTCTAATTAGAAAGTTGATTGAACCTTGAATGCACATTTTGCATCTGATTCCATTTGGTGGGCCCATCACATGGCCCTGCTACATTAAATCTGATGATCTAAAGGAACCCATAATAGAATCTTTATTTTATTTTTCTAACACACTAATAGTCCACTATTATTAGCAGCATTTATAGTTTTCTAGGCCCAAACCATCTCTCCTACGATTTGTTATCCAGTAATTTGAGATCTAGTGGAGATATTTGTCCTACTTCTTAAAATGTATTGTCTTTCCTGCAGGATCCTGGATCACACTTTGCATGGTGCTGCTGTGATCCCAAGAAAAATAGTTTGTCTCCTCTCAGTTTCTGACTGTGGATTGGTATTTTTCCTTCAGTGAACACTAGAAAGTCTGCAGTGGGACGCAAGTACTCAATTTTCAATTCAACTCTCTGAAAAAGATCCCATTAAGACAACTGATATGTGAGATTATGTATTCATTAGTAATTCATTTCATGGTTTTGTTTGCTGTATCATATATTAAGGTAGAGTTACAAATAGTCACATTTATGAACCTCATTAATTTGGCTTCCTCAGGTATTGGCTTTGCATAGTTTGTTTTAATAACATGACCCCTGCTTTCATTGAACTGATATAGAAAATAAACTTGAAATGATGGTCACTTTTGGCAAGCTGTTGTTGATGGTATTGTATGTGTGGTCTAACACCATTTCAAAAGGAATCATTCAACAAAGAGCTTTTAGGATTAACCCAAGGAAGTTTCATCATTGCCTTTAAAATTAAAATTAAAATTAAGGTTTGCTTTGAAATTTTTAAAATCTGAGTGTATAAGAAAACATGATGGAGTGTGGGATGATTACTATTTGATAAAAGAAGTGTGCTATTTTATTGGCAATTGATCAAGTTTAGCAGGTGGGAGCAGAATTTCTCTGATACCTAACTGTCTTTCTTCTAACCAAGTATCCCCTGTAAATGTTACTATTTCATGGACCTTTGCAAATTTTTCCATAGACTTATACCACCTGCAATAATTGACTCATTGTTAACTAAAATACATTTGTTTAAAAACAAATTTTAATTACCATAAATGGAAGAAAATTCAAGCAAAAACAATTAAAACAATAATTTTTCACTACATGTGTTTGCCTACTGGGGTTTTGCTTTCTTCTTGTTAAAAAGGTGTCATTAGCTATTATTAGAAAAATGTTAAATACATTTTACCCACAAATTTATAATTCCTCTCAACTTCAACAACCATATTAAAAGAAAATAAATTTCTTACAATGGGATTCAACGCTATTTAATGCTTTAATTTTGTACTACTTAATATTTTGGTGTTGACCGCCTAAAATCATATCAGTTCTGCTGGTAAAGGATGAGACCTTAAGACGGGTTGGTGAAACATGAAATATCTAATATATTCTTTAAAAAAATAGCACAGTTTGTGGGTGGGAAATTTGCTATGTTGCAATGTGTGAGGTTAAGCAGCAGGGGAGAGGGACTGACTCATTTTTACTTCTAATTTTCAATTTAAGTTGATGTTGGTATATTGTGTGCCTCAGTATGATATTCACCCCATTTATCTCCAGCAAAATTCAGTCAGGCTGTCCACAAACATGTAGTTTTCATATGCAAGTGCATAGGCCATGCATGTAAGTATGCAAATCAGGAAAAGTCACTGAGTGCCATGTCTGGGTTGATGTGGTGTGGAAAGGATAGTGCATTCATGAAGGTGAGGCAATTCATAAAGAGAACAGATTTAATAGAGACAGTAATTCCAAGGCAATGGTGACAATGAGAACCCAAGTTAACTGTGAATTTATGAAGTTTTAGGAAAGAATTAGAATTTCCATAAAGAGTGGATTAGATATTTCAGACAACATTATATAGATCTTAAAGGGCAGGATTGCTTCAGCTAACACTTGGATTAAATATGTTAGAGTCAATTTTTTAAATGCTTCTTTTGCCTTTATATCATTTAAAAATTTTTAACATTTAAATTTTCCTGAACCCATGATGTAGTTATCCTCAATGAAGGTCTTCTTTCCCTCCAAACCCCAGAGAGATAATCCAAGAAAAAAAAATTCTATTTGCCTGAAATGAATAAACAAGCCCTGTAATTTTTGTGGCATGCTAATGAATTTAATATATAATTGTCAAATATTTATTCTCTAGGAAAAGTTTTCTACTCATTGTTTCATAAATTTTTAAAACTTTCTAAATGCTAAAAATGATATGCTGTTTCTTCATATTTTAGAATTGTTAATAAGTTGTAAACCAGAACATGATTAAACAATTGATATAAAATCTCTACTCTGGGGGTTAGTAGATTTAGACTTACTTTTAAATGTATTCTAAGTTTACTTAGCCTGATGTGTTTGCATATACTTTAGAATATCTTAAAATTGTATTGTTTTAAATATCAGTTTATCCCATAGTCTTGCCACACTATATCTAGCCTTTGTGTTTTGTTGACTTATCTCCTCCTTTGTTAATTATTTATGAAAAGATCATGTAAACGTGCTTGGATCTAAATCTTCTTCTCCCAGTTGATGTGACTTGGCAATATTTAAAATTTAAAAGCAAAGTGAAATTGTTTATTTGAAAAATAAACAAGGTTTAAAAATTTGAAAAAGATTCTTTATCTTTATAAAATAGCAGAACTTCTGTTTTTCTTGACTAGTAACTGAAATCTTTTTACAGCCTCTACTGTAAATGTTTGCCACACGAATACTATATTTTTGTATTACTCTCTATAATTAAGGAGCAATTTTAGACTCTGGGACATCTGAACATTGTGTGTGTGTGTGTGTGTGTGTGTGTGTGTGTGTGTGTGTGTGTGAAAACTACATATATTACTAAATCAACATTTTACAGAAAACTATTTAGTGAACCCCTATAAGAGCTGTGGTAAAAAAGGTGGGGGTTGGGGGGAGAGATGGGGCTTTTCTTTCCACACCAAAAAAACCCCACAAGTTTACATACTCATGAAAAGGTTGGTTCTTCTTAAACACATTCCCCTAGAATCTGATTTCTTCCTTATATTCTACGGCATCTTCATACATAAAAAAAAAAAAAAAAAAAGACAGGGGACTTAAATCCTCTATCTTCAAGACAAAGAAAACATAGAAGTAAAGTGAACTTCACACTTCATCTAGGAGCCTTTATTTTTCCATTTTGTGCTAAGTTTGAGAGTTAACGTTGTATAAATTATTAAGAGCAAGGATTTTGGAGTAAACCATATCAGAGTTCAAATTTTGGTTCTGTCATTTATTAAGAAACCTTGAAAAACAAAAATAACGCTTCTGAGCCTCATTTTTGTTAACTCTAAAATCAGGACAACAAGACTAAATTAAAAAAAAATTGTGAATAGTAAATAAATAATGCGTGTGAATCTTTTGACACACAGTAAGCCCTCAACAAATGGTAACTATCATTATTATCATAATATGATATCTCATGCTATTTCTTTTCTTTAAATTTCTCCTTTCTTCCTCTGAAAGTTAGAACTCTTTGTGACTCTTTCAATACTGTTGAAAACTTGTGTTTTTAGTTTCACTTTGAAATTTCCATGCCCATTATCTGAACAATTAAAAATTACTTTTGTTTTCAACTGAATCTTAATGTGAACCACTTCTTGAAGAAATAACAGAGAGATGGGAAAAGTACACATATACAAAACAATGTCTTTTTTATTTTGGGATGTATATTCTAGGCTAGCTAGGTTGCATTGCACAATGTTTCATAGATACTGAATGTACAAATAAATATGGGTAACTACATAAATATGAATAAATAGAAATATTTTATCTACCTATTTATTTCACTTCCATATATATCTTATGAGGTAAGAATAAAAGGCTCATGAATTTGATGCAGAATGGAATTTGGATTGGCAAATATTGGACCCTGTGCTTCCTGGCTATACCACCTACCAATTGGTTTTAACTTTTAACTTTATACCTCAGTGAAATAGAGAGAAATATTATATATACCTCACAAGATAGTCTTAAAGATAAAGTAAAATAGTATAGACTTGCAGTACAAGGCAAAAATGTATTAAATGTTATTGTTAAAATATAATAGGAGGCAAAAATTTCAAATAAAAAACTCATATATGGGACAGAATAAAGAGATCAGAAATGATTTATAATGTCCAGAAATTAAGGCAAGTTTGTTGTATTATTACAGTTTCATAAATGAAAATACAGTGGAACCATTAAAAAGAATGGGGAATATCACTATATATAGATATGAAACATCCCAAAGTGAAAAAAATCAAGGTATAGAATATTACATGTAATAAGAAATCTTTTCTAAAATGTGTGTGTGTGCATGTGTGAGTGTTTGTGTCTGTCTATAAATGTATCTTTGCTCATCTATGCATAGCATATCTTGAAGGATATATAAGCAATTGATAATAATGTTTGCTTTCTGGACAAGGACTTGGGTGCCTGAAGAATAGGTTAAGCAGGAGAATTACTTTCACTGTTTCTTCTGAATTTTGTACATTGTTGTATCAGTCAGCAGTATATAATGCTGCATAACAAATCCTTCATAGCTCTATGGTTTAAAGTAATTATTATTTATTCTTTCTCAGGCAGCTGTGAGTTGACTGAGGTTCATCCGATGTAGGGTGGGTTTAGCCGGGCTTGAGTATAAGCTGCAGATTTTAGCCAGGTGTGTTCTTGGACCAACAAGCTCTCAAGGACATTTTCTGTTCATAGTAATGGCTGAAGCATGAGAGTGAATACCTCACTATGCAAGCTTGTTTCTAGTCTTTGCCTGTGTCACATTAGTTAATATCACAACGACTAAAGGATGTGATATGCCCAAGCCTAAAATCTAGAAAAAGGGAAATATAATCCTTCCAACCTAAGACCAAATCAATGGAGATGGCAAGTCTACAATTCTTCCCTTGCAGGTGGGGAAGGGAATGATAGTAGACTAAAATAATCTCATTTTCCATGACTGTGAAGGCAAATGCTTATCTATTCTCTCTATATAAAGCGGAAACAATAAGAAAAAAGAGTGTAGGCAAGGTTGTGTCTTTAGGTTAGCCATAGGAAAGAGAAGACATGTAATGGTAGAAATATGTCTAAATGAAGATTTACCATGTAGTTTTTCCAGAAGCCAGAGAAGCATGCCATTTGACAAGCTTGTAATATAGAGAGATTTTATAAGTAACTAGGGTGCCCTAAAAAGGAAAAAAAAAGCAGAAGCAATTGTAATTTTTAAGGTCTAATACACAGTCACAGAATTATTTTGTTATTTCTTTAACATATAATTTATTATGGAAATAATTTCCAGGCTATTTTTTTTGTTGGGAGGGTTCATTTATTTATTCCATATTTCTACAGTCAGACATTGTTCTGTTGCTCAAACTTGCATTTGTTTGCTCTTGCTCTGTTTGCAATTAAAAACAAAACAAGAACAATAGAGACACCTTGCAGATTTCAGGGAATTCTGTGCTGTTTTTCTTCCACTGTGTTATTATTAGTCTTCATTAAAGATTAAGCAAATGATTAATTCCTTTCAAAAGTATCCTAATTTTCAGTATTTTAAAATTTATACATTTGAATTAAAGAATCAGTCATTTGCATCAATGTCATTACAGTGTTTTCAATCAGTCTTCTAAGTTTGTTTTTCCTGAAAGGAGTGTGAACAAATTTATCCTGAAACCATGTTAGGTTGCAGGGAGCTCTCTCCTCAGTAGCTGTACTATCAGAGGACATACAGATTCACTGTGGTTTAAAGACTCAGGACTAGACACATGAGGCCAATCTTGGCTCTGCTTTGGCCAACTCACTCAGATTACCTTTACTGCAGCCTTATCTGCCAAATGAAGAGAGAAAGGCATGCTGTTACTATCTAAATTTTGTATTTAAGTCTTATAGTAAGGTCTGGTACCATGTCTTAGTTTGTCAGGGGTGCTGTGACAAACACCACATAATGGGTTGGCTTAAAAAAACAAGAATTTATTATCTCATGGTTGTGGAGGCTTGAAATCCAACATCAAGGTAGCTCTAGGCATGCTTTTTCCTGGAGTCACTATTATTCTTGTGACAGCTTGACCAGCAATCCTTGGCATTATATAGCTTATAGGCACATCTTTGCCTTCATCATATGGTGATGTCTCTCTTCTTCTCTGACTTATCTTAACTGTGTCCAAATTCCCCCTACTGAAAAGGACTTCTGCCATACTGGTTTAAAGCTCACCCTGATTCAATTTGGCCTCATCTACATAGGACCTTCAAAGGCCCTATTTACCAATGAGTTCATATCCACAGGACCAGGGTTTAGACTTGAACATGTCTTTGTGGAGGGGCATGATTCAATTTACCACATACATCCAGAATGGAGAACATAGAATCACCAGAAATTTCCACTTTTACACAGTGGATGACCTAGATTTAAGCTGTGAAAGTGACAAGTAGAAGAGAAAAAAAACACCCTTCTACTCATAGCTCTGGGAAAATTTTTGGCAAAACCTGGTGGCTATATGGACTTCAGTATCATTGTCAATAGGACATTTTTGTGAGAATACAATTTTTAAAAATGTAAGTGTCAGTGAAGGAGATGCATTTTCAATTTCCTCCATTTACTTATTTAAAAACTTCATGAACCATTAGATACATCTGCCAGCCATTGTGAATTCAAAGGTAAATCCTACAGTCTCACCTCAAAAGATTTATGGTTTCATAGTATAAACAGGCATATAAACATACAATTAAAGAAAATAAGGTAAGTGCTATGACAATGGTAAACAACCAGAAACAGTGGTACATGAAATGAAGGATTAACTGTATCTTTATGTCAGAGGAGAATTCAAAGAAAGAAGAAAAATGGAACACCAATTTTCTCATGATATAGGCAGCAATTATTCAAAACTTGTTTTACAGCATGAGCCTGCAAAACTAAAGAAGGATTAAGATAATTTTTGAATTTTGAATATACTGGATCTAATTTTGTTCCTCATTCTGTCTGCCTATACCATATCAGCCAGCAAGAGGGAGATAGTCACCTATAAGTGGAAATTTAGAAGACTAGGGATGCTTGCATTCATTTGATAAATGTGGACCGAGTGGAAGAAATCAAGAAAAAGCATAGAGGACTCAAGAAAGGAACAGACTCATTTGGTTTCTATAAACCTACCTAATTTTCTTAAGACACTGCATCATGCGTTGTAAAATGCAATGCAGTGAAGGAGAAATTTTTCTTGTCTTAAGAGAGTTTACTTATTACTAGGAATATAATATGCATACACACATGTGCATAGTCATGAACATAGATGCACACATGCCTATAACTTTACCAGAAGTTAAACTGGAAAAATAATTTTTCCAAAGATGTTATAGTAGCAAAAGAAATAATGATTTTTAAGATGACTTCATGAAAATGGGTTGATTTCACATAAGACCTGAAAAATAATTAGAATTTGGCTGGTATAAAGGTAAGTTATTGGCATACCCCCAAATTGACTTATCCTTCCATAGAATATTTTTGTGAGAATACAATTTTTAAAAATTTAAGTGTCTGTGAAAGAGAAGCATTTTCAGTTTCCTCCATTTACTTATTTAAAAACTTCATGAACCATTAGATACATCTGCTAGCCATTGTGAATTCAAAGGTAAATCCTACAGTCTCACCTCAAAGGATTTGTGGTTTCATACTATAAACAGGCATATAAACATACAATTAAAGAAAATAAGTAAGTGCTATGACAATGGTGAACAACCAGAAGTAGTGGTACATGAAATGAAGGATTAACTGTACCTTTATGTCAGAGGAGAATTCAAAGAGATTTGGCCATACAAAGGAGGACAAAAATGAGTCCTTAGCACTGTCCAGGCAAATCAAACTAGCTAGGAAACAAAGTAAGAATACCCAAATGAGAACATATAAGGGCTATTTATTCAGAGCTTGCTACAGAAAGGGAGACAACCATCATCACTTGCATTTGGCAAAGACTCAAAAGCAGGCAGAAGACTGTGAAAGCTTTATAGTGGAAGAAAGGGAGGGTTACAGGTATCCCCTGCTTAGAGGCTGTTGGCATGGAAAAGCTGGAACCTGGATAACTGGAAGCAGAACATTGTATGTGATTGTTTAGGGGAACACATTCGTCTTTCTCTTGTTGAGCCTAAGTTGGAACCAAGGTCAAGCTTTAGGGAAGTTTTCAGGTATTGATCAAGTGCTGCTTATTTTGTATCTGTTGTTACAGGGAATGTGGTTTGTCTTCCTCGGGTGGTTACTTAGATACTGGTTCAGTTTCATGGAACAGTTGCTGCAAATCGTGGATCAAAGTTCCAATTTTATGTAATAATAAGGGAAAAGAATTAAATATTTCCTGCCTTTCCTCTATTGGATGTATTTTAGGAGTCTGAAAACCTAGCCTATCTATCTAGTTGATAAAGAAAAGTTCTTCTTTATAGATGAATTCTGGTTAATACATATTGAAGGAAAGATAGAATTCAAAAGCAGCCATTTTGCAACCAGTAATATAAAAATTTTATGAAGGAAAATTCATCAGTGTATTGAAAAACATTTACTGAAAGGTTGATAAGAACATGTTTATTCTCAAATCGAAAAGTTATCACCCTATGGAATATTTGCTGATTTCAAAATGTAAAACAAACAAACAAAAATAATTATGTTGCAGTGGAAGGAGCAGACGGTCTGTTCTATTTTGCTAATGCTGCCATTAAGCAAAATACCAGAAATGGATTGGCTTTTATAAAGGGAGTTTATTGGGTTACAAAGTTATGGCCTTAAGGCCATAAAGTGTCCAAGGTAAGGGGGTACCTTCACTGAAGGATAGCCAAGGGTATCCGGAAAACATCTGTTAGCTGGGAAGGCACATGGCTGACGTCTGCTCTGAAGTTCTGGTTTTAAAATGGTTTTCTTCAGAGACGTTCCTTTCTAGGCTTCAGTTTCTCTCCAAAATGTCACTCTCAGTGGCTTTTGGAGCATTTGTCCTCTCTTAGCTTCTCTGGAGCAAAAGTCTGCTTTCAGAGGCCATCTCCAAAATGTCTCTATAAGCTTCAGCTCCTCTCTCAGCTTCTGTGCATTCTTCAGTGTCCCTCTTGGCTGTAGCAAGCTCGCTCCTTCTGTCTGAGCTTTTATAGGGCTCCAGTGAACTAATCAAGGCCTGTGCTGAATGGGCATGGCCACACTTCCATGGAAACCATCCAATTAGAGTTATCACCCACAGTTGGGTGGGTCACATCTCCATGGAGAAACCCAATCAAAGAATTACAATCCAATGCACACTAAAATGTCTGCCCACACAAGATTGCATCAAAGATAATGGCATTTTGGGGGACATAATACATTCAAACTGGCACATGGCTATTCCTGAATTAAATGATAATGGGAGAACCAGACATTAAAGATCTCTTGATGTGATTCAATATGCTTTACAAAGAACAAAAGTTGGTTCTTTGAAAAGATTAATAAAATTGACAAACCTTTAGCTACACTGACAAAGAAAAAAAGAGAAGACACAAAATCAGAAATAAAAGGGGGTCATTACTATTGATCTAGCAGAAATAAAAGGCATCGTAAGAGGATACTTTAAAGAACTGTATGCCAACAAATTAGTTGATCTAGATAAAATGGACAAATTCTTAGAAGCACACAAAAAACCTACACTGACTCTGGAAGAAATAGATCTCAACAGACCAATTTCAAGTAAAGAGATCAAATCAGTAATCAATACCCTCCAGGACCAGGTGGCTTCACAGATGAATTCTACTGAACATTCCAAAAAGAAGTAATACAAATCCCACTTAAACTCTTCAAAAATTTTGAGGCGGAGGGAATACTACCTAAATCATTCTATGGGACCAACATCACCTTTGTACCAAAGCCAGGGAAAGATACTTCAAGAAAAAAAAAATTACAGATCAATTTCTCTTATAAATATAGATGTAAAAATTCTCAACAAAATCCTAGCAAATCAAATCCACAGCACATTAAAAGAATTATGCCGAATGATCAAGTGGCATATATCCCAGTTATGTAAGGATGGCTCAACATAAGAAAATCAATTAATATAATACACCACATTAACAGAACAAAATAGAAAAAAAAGCATAATCTTAATTAATGCAGAAAATGCATTCGACAAAATCCAGTATCCGTTATTGATAAAAACTTAGAAAAATAAAAATAGAAGTTGTGCTTGTTTGAATCCGTTATATACCCCGTAAAGGACTATGTTCTTTTATTCCACTCTTGTGGGGACAGACCTTTTGTGGGTGGTCTTTTGATTAGTTTTTTCCATGGTGATGTGATCTGCCCAATTGTGGTTGGGACCTTTTGATCAGATTATTTCCAGGGAGATGTGACCCAGCCCTTTCAAGGTGGTCTTAATTAGTTTACTGGCATCTTCCATGAGAGGTAAAAGGCAGAGACATTTTGAAGAGAGCTCAGAGCTGACACAGACATTTGGAGATGCAATCAGAAATATCCTGGGAAATGCTAAGAAAGGACTCACAGAAATAGCCAGAAACTGGAGAAAACCAAGGCAAGCCAAGAGATGAAATCCAGAGTTTGTCCCAGAGAAGTTAAGAGAGGATCCGCAGATGCTTAGAGAGAGAATGCCACTGGAATCAGAAGCTGAAAGCAACACAACCTGGGAGCAAAGCAGATGCCAGCCATGTGTCTTCCCAGCTGACAGAGGTGTTCTGGACACCATGGGCCTTTCTTAAGTGAAAGTGCTTTAGTTTGGGCACTTTTATGGCCTTAGAACTGTAAATATGTGAACTAATAAATCCCCATTGTAAAAGCCAATCCATTTCTGGTATATTGCATTTCTGGCAGCTTTAGCAAACTGGAACAGAATTAGCAACATGATAAAAGGTATATGAAAAACCCACAGCTAACATAATACACAATGGTGGAAGATTAAAAGCTTTCCCTCCAAGATCTGGAACAAGACAAGGATGCTGTGATGGTTAGGTTCATGTGCCAACTTGGCCAGGTGATGGTGCCCAGTTGCCTGTTAAGCAAGTACTGGCCTATCTGTTGCTGCAAGGACATTTCATGGACTTAAATCATCAATAAGTTGACTGCATCTATGACTGATTACATCTGCAGTTGGCTAAAGGAATTGTCTTCCACAATGAGAGATGTTTAATCTAATCAGTTGAAGGCTTTTAATGGAGAGGTGATAGCTTCAGCAGTCATAAGAGAGAATTTTCATCTCCACTTCAGCCAGCTAGCCTCTCCTGGGGAATTCATTGAGGACATTCATCAGAGTGCTAACTTGCAGCCTGCCCTGTGGGATTTGGACTCGTGCATCACCACAGTTGCACAAAACACTTTTATAAAATCTCATACTATTTACAGACATCTCCTGTTGGTTCTGTTTCCCTAGAGAATCCTGACTAATATAGATGCCCACTGCCACTGCTGTTATTCAACATTGTACTGGAAGTTCTAGCCAGAGCAATTAGGCAAGAAAAATAAATAAAAGGCATCTAAATGGGAAAGGGAGAAGAAAAATTTTCCTTATTTGCAGAACAAATGATTCTATATAGAGAAGTCCTGAAAAATCTGCAATAAAGTTGTTAGAACAAATAAACAAATTGAGCAATATCAACATGCAAAAATCAGTTGTGTTTCTATACACTAGTATAATATAATTTGAGGAGGTATATAAAAAATTCCCTTTGCAATATAAACTAAAGTAAATATCTCAGAATAAATTTAGCCAAGGATGTAAAGGACTTATGCTTAAAAAACTACAAAACTTTGCTAAAAGAAATCAAAGAAGACTTAAATAAATGGAAGGAGATTGCATGATCATGGATTGGAAGATTAAATATTGTAAAGATGCCAGTCCCACCAAAATGTTTTACAGATTCAAAGCAATACCAATCAAAATTCCAACAGCCTTCTTAGCAGAAATGGAAAAGCTAATCATCAAATTTATGCTGAAGGATTAGGAGCTCCAAATAGCTAAAACCAGCTTGAAAAAGAAGAACAAAGTTGGAAGAGACACATTTCTTGAGTGTAAAATTTTTGCAAAGCTACAGTGGTAAAAATAGCATGGTACTGGTGCAAGGATAGATATATAGATCAAAGGAAACAAATCGAGAGTTCAGAAATAGACCCTTACATCTATGGCCAATTGACCTTTGACAACGCTGCCAAGTCCATCCAATTGTGAAAGAATAGATTTCTCATCAATTGGTGCTGGGAGAACTGGATATCCACAGACAGGAGAATGAAAGGAGACCCCTATCTTACATGACATACAAAAATTAACTTGAAATGGATCAAATACTTAAATATAAGAACAGGACAATAAAATTCCTGAAAAAAAACATAGGGAAGCATCTTCAGGATCTTGTGTTAGGCAATGGTTTCTTAGACTTTACACCCAAAGCACTAGCAGCAAAAGAAAAAAAAAATAGATAAATGGTACTTCATCAAAATTCAAAACTTTTTACCTCAAAGGACTTTATTATGAAAGAAAAATGACAACTCACACAACAGGAGAAAATATTTGGAAATGACATATCTGATAAGGATTCAATATCCAGAATATATAACGACATCCTACAGCTCAAAATAAAAAGTTGAACCACCCAATTAAAAAATGGGCCAAAGACCTGTAAATGTGTTTCTCCAAAGAAGATATACAAATGGCCAAAAAACCCATGGAAAGACGCTCAACATCATTAGATTTTAAGGAAACGCAAATCAAAACCACAATAAGATACAATTTCACAACTAATAGAATGGCTACTATTTATTAAAAACATTACAAGGGTTAGAGGGGATGTGGAGAAATAGGAACACACATTCATTGCTGGTGGGAATGTAAAATAGTGCACACACCACGGCAGACAGTTTAGCAGTTCCTCAGAAAGTTGTGTTTGGAATTATCGTATGACCCAGCAATCCCACTTCTAGGTATATACATCAAAGAATTGAAAGCAAGGACTTGAACAGATGCTTGCACACCGATGTTCATAGCAGCATTATTCACAGCTGCCAAAAGATGGAAGCAACCCAAGTGTCCATCAACCTATGAAAGGATAGATAAAATGTTGTATATAGATAAAATTATATATTGTATGGAATATTTTTACATTAGTGGTATACAATATTGAGGGTAATCTTAATGACATGGGAATGCTCAGGAATAACAATGGTTTGTTAATTTTCTTGGGGTATGTTAGGAACATATTGGAAGCAATGTAGTTATTTTAGGATATTTATTTTTCTTATTCCTTTGTTTTGTTTTGTTTGAAATTTTTTTGGTTAAATTTTTTGATAAATAAAGGTGAAAAAAAAAAACTGTATATGCTAGTATCAAAACTCAACACTGAATCCACAGAGGGTTTCGGGTCTGTGTTGAGGGCTCGTTGGTCATGTTGGTATGGACATGCATGCTCAGGGCATGATATTCAAATTGTAGAATGCGTGAAAGGAACCGAGATATGAAGAAAGAAAAATAAGCATGGTAAATTAATTTGTCCCCCCATTTAAAACAAACAAAAATATCCTCAACAAAACTGTCATATACTGAGTATTGAGTGCTTTATAATCATTATTGCTTATAGAAACAGTATCTCTGCAAAATAAATATTACTAATTTAATTTTACAGATGAGGAACAAGAAGGTTGGAGATTTAAGTAGTTTGATAAAGATCTTATAAGTAATAAATACATCTGCCGTGCAACAAGGAAAGCAACAACAGTTAGCTACAACCACAGTTAATATTATCTCCATTGTATAAATCAGTTAATTGAAAGAATCATGCAGTTCATAAGCAGCCAGTGTTGAACGTCAGGTCTGCCCAATTGCAAAATACTTGCCAATAATGTTAAAAGTTTATCAATCTGTAATGTGAGCTTGGAGATTATAGTTTAGATACACATTCTTATAGTTGTGAATAGTTACCCAAAACAACAACAAACACAGAAAAATGGGTAAGAAGAACTGATAGTATTTTTATCCAAGAAAAAATAGAGGTTGCATAATGCAATGTGAACAATGTTAGCTTTTCTGATCCTGCTATGGTAAAAGCTGAAATTAATTTCTCAAAAGCTGAGAAATTTGGCAGAGTTATCTCAAGGATGAGAAAATCCCTATGAGAACAAGAAGAAATTAAAAAATATAATGAGGATGATCAAGGGTAGAGAATCCCTGCTCACCTTTCCAGCTGTCACAAAGCGGTGGCTCATGTTTAAAAAATGATATAAAGAAAATTCCCCAGGGAAGGAATCAAGCCAACAGCTTTACAGAGCAAAGTAGCTGCAGAAATTTATAAAGGAGTATATAGACTGAGAAAACCAGGGTGAAGACTCAGAAGCAGATCCCTATGAAATAGCAGGTCTGTAAATATAGTCCGAGTGGTTTGAGAAGAAAGAGAAAGCCAGACAAGAATAAAGGCTTTTCCTACAGACATCTGAGGTTGTGCAAGGAAACAAAGCAGAGTAGTCAAGAGTAAAAAAAGTCACAAGTTATGATGGTACTACAGAAAAACGATGGTGATGCTTGTGCTCCCTAAATAATGGGAATGATTTTTTAAAAAGGTATTTTAGAAACAAGAAAGAGGAAGGAATCTGAGTTGATATAAGGTGTCAACAAAAAATAAGCAAGTGATTTACGGCAAACTATAACAGCTCAAGAAGTGAGGAGTTCAAAGGGAAAATACTGTAATTAGTTTTTCAAGATATTGTGCTTTAATTAAGTACATTTTAGGAAATTATTTACTGCATGATGGTTGGAGGGAATGGAGCTGTTGGCTTGGGGAATCTGAAAAGACGTCATGCTTCAAGAGGAAAGTGGAAGGAAGATTCAATTTATTTCACTGAAGTAAATGCTTAATTAGGAAAACAACAACATAGTTTCTCTCTAAGACAGTCTGTCTGAATGTTAGAGAAATATGTGAAGCTGTTTTCCAGCAACATCATTAGCAATCCATATGCAGTTGGTGTGCGTGTGTGTGTGTGTGTGTGTGTGTGTGTGTGTGTGTGTGTGAACTGTGTATTTCAAAGTGCCAGATAAATGAGACAAAACTGCTTTTCTGGCTCCTCTTTGGGTGTATGGGCTGAAGACCCTCACACAAGGAGATTCCTAGGCACTTCCAGGGAAGTAAAATATAAAAATGAAAATGGGAGGCTAATATATAACCTGAGATCAATTGTATTTCATGCAGATGACACCTCTCTCTCTGTTATAGGAGGAGCACAAGGATTTAGACAAGTATATATGTTTTCCAGCAAGCTGGAGGAAGTACAATTAAATAGATCAAAGTAGCAAAACCAGAACATGGGTACCAGATGCAAAAGTGGCACTATAAAATGTGACAGTGAGGAGACCATCTCAAGGAGAATTATTGGTCTGCACTTTATAGAGAGAAAGATGATGCAAAATAAAATGAAATAAGGATAAGGAAAGTAAATGTAGAAACTGAAGGGAAGCCACTATTAGAAAATAAGGCAAAGCTGAGCAAGCAGCTTATAGTGATAAGCATTGTGTCTTAGTTCTAAGTGTTTCCCCCACAGGTGTGTGACACTTCTGTCAGGGGCTTTTTCATGGTCAAGAAAGGATAACTTAAAAGAAGGCTCACATATCTGACTGAAGAAGAACTACACAATTTAGTTTGTGCTTCCATGTTTCAAAGTGAACACTTGGGTGAACAAACTTCAAATTCCATTTGCTCACATGAAATAGGGAATGGGAGTGCTTTACTGAAGATAAAAAATTTTGAAGATAGAAAAGCGCAAGTTCTGAAAAGGATATGGAGAAGTAGATGACAGTGTAGAGGATAAAGCTTAAGACTTAAAAAGGAAAACTAGAAAAGTACCACACATAGAAATATCAAAGATCTGTATGTATAAAATAAAAATTGATGATCTTGAGGATGACGTTTTTTAAAAAAGATCTATAAACTTCTAAAGAAAGGAGTAGAACTGGATCAAGGTAAAGATATCTTTTTGGAATTAAGCAAACTTCTGGTTAAAATAGATATAAAGTTCTGCTCAAGAGAACCAGATGAAGAGGAGACCAAGGAGAATATATTCACTGACTATAAAGTGCTTAAGAGTCAGGTGGCTGAAGTTATATAAGTAATATTCATAGTAATGCAATAAGGTCAAATATGTATATATGCACATCTAAAAATATGTATATATGTTGGTGAACTTTTTACGTGCTTTTGCACATGTATTGTTTGATGTTGACAACAATCCTCTCAGGTTGGAAGGGCAGTTACCTTAATTCCCATGTGCTCTGATCATCTCCTATTCACCCTATTGATGAAGGAGGAAGCCTCCTGCCCTAAACAGCCTGAGATGGCTGAACACATGACACCCAGCATTGGACAGAAGTGATTGGCAGCAGTTTATTAGTCACCTATATTCACAGATGAGGGAAGGAGGACACTGCATGCCGTACAGAGTTGCTCTACAGAATAGAGTGAACCAGCAGGGACTGTGGGAGGCAGGCTTTGTAGTGACAAGAGCATGAGGTGATCATTGGTTCCTATGACAGGATGTGATTGACTTATTTGAATAATTTTGCAAGCTGACAGGGAGGTAAAATATCTTAGGTTGAGGACTCTGTGTGCAGTTGCTCTGGCTGATAGGGGAACTAGCTAGGCAGGGAGCCTTTCCCACTGGGTCAGGAGCATTTCCGGTGAAAACAGTGGAAAGCACGGGTATGCCTTTAGGAGTCTCAAATATTTCAGAGCAGCACATGGAATTTCAGGCCTCACAATGCACCATTTTACAAGTGAAAACACTGAGTTTCGAAGAAAGTAATCAACACTCTCAAGAAAAAAATAACTCTTATTCCTCATTGTCATTGGCCTCATCCTCCCTCACTCCTGAGGGAAAACCAAGCCTGGGGTTAAGATTAAGTCTGCAACTCTTATTCCCAGTAGTTGGCCTTCCTGAGTGATTCTCAGGGTACATGTGTGCCCACAAAGCTGCAGCCTGTTTCCCAATCTTTCCCATATTGACCAAGCTCTTTGTCCAGGTCTCAACACTAGTAGTGATTTCCTATTGCATTTTCTGAAGAGACTAGAACCTGCTTCACTGCATATCTGCTCCCTTATTAAGTCATCCACAGCTACTTCTCCTTTGGAGGTCGGGTATGGTATCTGCCCCCCAATTCCTGTTTGAGCTTCTCCTTAACCCAGAGTGATTGGAACAAAAACATGATAACGCAACTGAGTAGGAATACTGCTAGTCCACCCATTAGATTGCATCCCTTCATATTACACACATCTGTCATGTCCTCTTGGGCATAGTAACATGAATTTCTGTTCATATTCCTTGGGAGAGAGACATACTAGTTTTTCCTTAGCTTTCAAAAGACTAAGAATAGTTCACTTTATTCTTTACCTTGCTGAATCAACGCTACTTATTACTATAATTAAAAGATAGAGATTTGATGCGGCAAGGGAGGGAACAAATGCACAAGCAAGCAGAGAAGAACATGAGTTGAGCATATTATTTAAAGAGAAGGGAGCAGAGAGAAAATGATGACCTGGGACTAAAGAATCTTTAAGAAAGCAGAAATGCTAGAACAGTGCTACTACAAGATGGGTCCATGAAAGAGAGCTTGTCTGCTATTGGTTGCAGGTCTGCCACAATGTAAGTAAAGAAATGGAAAGTAAGCATTTAGGAACTAGTCAACCTGAAGTATATCAAACAATTTAATAAGTAACAAGTAAGCTTGTGTATTAGTTAGGGTTCTCTAGGGAAACAGAATCAATGAGCGGTGTCTCTGACTATCAAATTGTAGAAGTGATTCACGCAACTGTGGGTATGCTCGAGTCCAAATTCTGTAGAGCAGTCAGCAAACTGTCAACTCCAAGGAAGATGTCTGATGAACTCCTCAGGAAATGAACCAGCAACTTCGATGAACTCCTCAGGAAATGAACTGGGATCTTGGACGAACGTGTTCAATGAACTCCTCAGGAAATGAACTGGCAACTTCGACGAACTCCTCAGGAAATGCTTCACTGGGCAGCTGAAGAAGAAGTGAAGGTATGCTATCTGTCTTGCTTATAAGTCTTCAACTGATTAATTGGATTAAATCTAGTCAATGGCATTCTCTCATTGTGGAAGACACACCCTTTGGTGAGTCATTAGTCACAGCTGCAGTCAATTGACTGATGATTTAATAAACCAGCCTGTTGGTTTATTAACCAGCCACAAACATCCTTGCAGCAATTGTTAGGCCAGTGTTTGCTTGACCAGACAGCTGGGTACTATCACCTGGCCAAGTTGACACATGAACCTAACCATCACAGCTTGTCACATGAAAAACTTTAAATAGCCACCTGCATAGTGTTTGCTCAATGTGTGAACAAGTACATAATATGTAAATTGTTTAATTCACTCAAATTTTGGTGAAGTTACAGTTGAGAAGGTACAAAAAGTATGAATGTAATAATGAGTCTTTCAATGACAAAAGTTTACAGATTTTATAATTACTTTATTCTTTCTTATATTTCTGGAAATATAATTTTATGTCTTTTGGATATAATACTAGAAGTTAGATTTGTATTTGTATGTCTGCTTTGGTTTAACTTTTTATTGTAGTAACATACATATAACTCAGAATTTCCCATTTTAACCACTTCCAAGTGTGCATTCAGTAGTATTAGCTACATTCACAATACTGTGATACTATTACCAATATCCATTACCCCAACTTTTTTGTCACTTCAAACAGAAAATCTGTGCCCATTAAGCAATAACTGTCTCCTTCTCCTCCTCTCCTTACTACCCCTGGCCACTTATAACCTATAACCTACTATCTGATACTGTGAAACTTGCTTCTTCTAAATATTTCACATAAACAAGATCATATAGTATTTGTCTTTTTGAGTTTGGATTATTTCACTCATCACAATGCCTTCAAGGTTCAGCCATTTTGTAGCATATATCATAACTTCATTCCTTTTTATGGCTGAATAATATTTGTGTGTATAAATAAACTACATTTTGTTTATCCATTTATCTCTTAGTGAACAATTGGGTTGCTTCCACCTTTTGGTTATTGTGAACAATGCTGCCACAGACATTACTGTACAAATAGTTGCTTGAGCCCTTGCTGTCAATTCTTTTGGGTATATATCAAGAAGTGGGATGACTGGGCTATATGGCAATTCTATTTTTAACTTTCTGAGGAACTGCCAAATTGATTTCCACTGTTGCTGCACCATTTTACAGTGCCATGGCAATGTATAAGTGTCCCTATTCCTCTGCATTATCAATGCTTATTATTTTCTTTTTCTTTTTCTTTTTCTGTTTTTTAATAATGTCCTTACTAGTGAGTGCATTCCCAGATAACCAATTATGACAGCATCTTTTCACATTGATTCAAGTCCTTTGCCCATTTTTTAGTTCGGCTTATTTTTCTTTGTGTTGAACTGTAACAGTTCTTTATATATTCTGCATATGAAACCTATCAGATACATGATTAGCAATTATTTCTCACATCTGTAGGTATCCATGAACATGGGATATCTTGCAATTTATGTAGGTCTTATTTTATTTCTTTCAGCAGTATTTTGTAGATTTAAGTATATGAGTCCTTCAACTCCTTGCTAAATTTATTCTAGATATTTTACCAATTTAGGAGCTATTGTGAATGGAATATTTTTTAAATTTACATTCATAATATTCTTTGCTGGTTTATAGAAAAACAAGTGATTTTTGACTGTTAATCTTAATAGCCTGCATCTTGGCTGAATTCATTTATTAGTTCTAGTATGTTTCTTGTGGATACTTTGCAATTTCTATATAAAGGCTCATGTCATCTGTGAATAGAGATAATTTTACTTCTTCCTTTCCAGTTTGGATGCTTTTATTATTTTTCTTGCCTCATTGCTCTTGCAAGGACTTCCAGTACAATGTTGAATAGCAGTGGCAAAATCAGGAATACTTGTCTTGCTCCTGAACTCAAGGGGGAGGCTTTTAGTCTCACACCATTGGGTACTGTGCTAGTTTGTATGTATTGTGTCCCCTAGAAAAAGCCATGTTCTTTGATGCAATCTTGTGGGGGCAGACATATTTATGTTGATTAAGTTGGAACATCCAGATTAGGTTGATTCCATGGAGATGTGCCCCACCCAACTGTGGGTGATAATTGTGACTGGATAATTTCCACTAAGTATGGCCATGCCTATTCAGCATGGGCCTTGATTATATAAGCTCAGATAGAAGGAGCGAGCTTGCTACAGCCAAGAGGGACACTATGAAGAATGCTCAGGAGCTAAGTAGCTGCAGCTTACAGAGACATGTTGAAGATGACCATTGGAAGCTGATGCAGAAATTTTGGAAACACAACCTGGGAACAAGCAGATGTCAGCCATATGCCTTCCCAGCTAACAGAGGTTTTCTGGACACCATTGGCCATCCTCCAGTGAAGGTACACTGTTGTCAACACATTACCTTGAACACTTTATGGCCTTAAGACTGTAACTGTGTAACCAAATAAACCCCCTTTTATAAAAGCCAATCCATTTTTGGTGTTTTTCATCCCAGCAGCATTAGCAAACTGGAAGAGATATTGGTACCAGAGAAGTGGGGTGATGCCGAGCTTGCAAATACCAAACATGTTGGAACAGCTTTTTAAATGAATAAGGGGAAGGTTCTGGAAGAATTGTGAGGAGCTTGACAGCAAAGGCCTGAATTGCTTTGAAGAGACTGTTTGTGGAAATACGGACTCTAAAGATACTTCTGTTGAGGACTTGAACAGAAATGATGAATGTGTTGTTACAAATTGAAAGAAAGGTGATCCTTGATTTAAAGTGGCAGAGAATTTGGCAAAATTGTGTCCTGGTGTCATATGGAAGGAAGAATTTGAAAGTGACAACCTGGAATACTTAACTGGGGAGATCTCCAGACTACATGTGGAGGATGTACCCTGGCTTCTCCTTGCAGCTTATAGTAAAATGTAAGTGGAGAGAGATAAACTTAGAACTGAACTCATGGGTTCAAAGAAACCAGAAGCTGATGGTTCAGAAAATTCCAGGCCTCCAGGGGGTGGAACCCCAGAAGCTATAGGCCCACCTGAGGATTTAACCAAACATGGAACACAGCCACCATTTCAGTACAAGCCAAGATTGGAGAAGGAGTTAAGCAGAAAGGATTTGTGGAAAGTCCTATTGTCTGATGGCTTTGATCCCTGTGTGCTTCATGCAAAGACAACAGAATTTTTGCAAGATCTTTATAGACAGAGCCGCTGCCTGTCTGGACTGGAGGGGAAAGACAAGGAACAAATTGAAGGAAAAAGTTCTTCAAAGACAGAGCCATGGAGGTTGAGGTCTGGAGTCAAGAGGTCTCGATCTGGGAGAGCAGAATGGCCCACATTCATGGAAAGGGTGAGTTTGCCCCAGAGGTTGAGGGGAGTCTTCTGCCTTGATGCTCAGGAAGAGTTTTGCCACCCCAAGGCCCAAAGAGGGTGGAGCACGTTTCCAGGGAATTGGGGAAAGCCTGACTGCCACCCCACTGTTCAGAGAGGGTAGAGCCTTTTCCCCAGAAAGGCAGAGTCTGGGTGGCACCCGGATGTTTGAGGAGGGTGGAGCAGAGAAATAGGTGGTCTCCCCAATGTGTGGATATGTTGGAGCACTCACCCCAGCATTTGAAGAGAAAAGGGCTGCCACAAAAGCCTTTGGAAAGGCTTGGACTCCTGCTCTCTCATGCCCCAAGGATAAAACATCATTCTGTAAATGGCTCTCAGACTTTGAAATCTAATGGAGTTTGCCCTGTGGGTTTTAGGAACTGTTTTGGTCCTGTTAACACTGTTTTCCTTTCAGTTTCTCCTTATGGCAGTGGGAATGTTTATCCTATGACTATCCCTCCTTTGTGTATTGGAAGCACATAACTTATTCTAAGTTTCTCAGATCCACAGTTAAAGGAGAATAATGCCTTAGGACCGACCACACTTGTAATTGATTTTGATGGGAATTTGTACTTAACTGTTTTCACTGAAATGATTGAAGTTTCTGTGATATTGTGATGAATGTATTTGTATATGGAAAGACCATGTTTTCTGGGGTCCAGGGGGTGGAATGTACTGGTTGGTATGTGTTGTGTCCCCCAGAAAAAGCCATGTTCTTTGATGCACTCTTGTGGGAGCAGATATGTTAGTGTTGATTAAGTTGGAATGTTCAGATTAGGCTGTTTCCATGGAGATACACCCCACCCAACTCTGGGTGATAATTCTGACTGAATAATTTCCATGGAAGTGTGACTCTGCCCATTCAGTATGGGTCTTGATTAGTTTACTGGAGCACTATATAAGCTCAGACAGAAGAAGCAAGCTTGCTACAGCCAACAAGAACACTTTGAAGAATGCACAGGAGCTGAGAGAGGGACTTCCTTGGAGAAAGCCATTTTGAAACCAGAACTTTGGAACAGATATCAGCCATGTGCCTTCCCAGCTGACAGAGGCTTTCCAGATGCCATTGGCCATTCTCCAGTGAAGGTACCTGATTGTTGACACATTACCTTGGATACTTTATGCCTTATGACTCTAACTGTGTAACCAAATAAACCCCCTTTTATAAAAACCAATCCATTGATGGTGTTTTGCATTCCAGCAGCACTAGCAAACTGGGACAGGTACAATATTAACTCTGGGGTTTCCATATATATACTTTATCATGTTGAGGAAATTACCTTCTATTCCTATTTTTCCAAGTGTTTTTTATCATGACAGTGTGTTCGGTTTTGTTAAATATCTTTCTTCATCAATTGAAATTATCATATCCTTTTTTTCCTTCATAATATTTACATGGTATATTACATTTATTTTCATATGTTGGACCACCTTTGCATTCCTTGGACAAATCTTACTTGCTCACAGTGTGTAACTCTTTTAATATGCTGTAGTATTCCATCTGCTATCATTTAAGTGAGGCTTTTTTTGTGACTACATTCATAGGGAAAATTGGCCTGTAGTTTTTTTTTTATTCCTTGTGAAGTCTTTATCTGGCTTTGGAATTAGGGCAATTAATGTTGGCCTCATAGAATGAATTAGAAAGAGTTCCTTCCTCTTCAATTTTTTGAAAAAAGTTTGAGAAAGATTGGTAATTCTTCTATGAATGTTTGGTAGAATTCACCAGTGAATGTGTCTTGTCTTGGATTTTTCTTTGTTGAGATATTTTTGATTATTGATTCAATATCTTTACTTCTTATAGTTCTGTTGAGATATTCTATTTATGTGAGTCTGTTTAAATAAGTTCTGTGTTTCTACGAATTTGCCGATTTCCTCCAGGTTATCTAATTTGTTGTCATACAATTATTCATAGTATTCTTTATAATCCTTTTAACTTCTGTATGATCATTGGTAATGTTCCTCTTTCACTTTGGATTTTAGTTATTTGCAGCTGTGCCGGTTTGAGTGTATTGTGTCCCCCAAATGCCATTATCTTTGTGGTCTTGTGTGGGGCAGAAGTTTTGGTGTTGGTTGGATTTGCTTGGAGTTTGCCCCACCCAGCTGTCGGTGATAATTTTGATGAGATGTTCCCATGGAGGCTTGGCCCCACCCATTTGGGGTGGGCCTTGATCGGTGGAGCTATATAAATGAGCTGACTCAAAGAGAAGAAAGAGAGTGCAGCTGGGAGTGATGTTTTGAAGAGAAGCAAGCTTGCTAGAAAGGAACGTCCTGGGAGAAAGCCGTTTTGAGGCCGGAGCTTTGGAGCAGATGCCAGCTGCCTTCCTAGCTAACAGAGGTTTTCCGGAGGCCATTGGCCATCCTCTGGTGAAGGTACCCGATTGCTGATGTGTTACTGGACGTTTTGTGGCCTTAAGACTGTGACTGTGTAGCTAAATAAACCCCCATTTTATAAAAGCCTATCCATCTCTGGTGTTTTGCATTCCACAGCATTAGCAAACTAAGACAGATTTTGGTACCGGAGAAGTGGGGTGCTTTTGCTGCTGAGTTTGCAAATACCAAACATGTTGGAACGGCTTTTCAAATGGATAAGGGGAAGATTCTGGAAGAATTGTGAGGAGCTTGATATAAAAGGCCAAAACTGCTTTAAAGAGACTGTTTGTGGAAATATGGACTCTAAAGATACTTCTGATGAGGACTTGAACAGAAATGATGAATGTGTTGTTGCAAACTGGAAGAAAGGTGATCCTTGTTTTAAAGTGGCACAGAATTTGGCAAAATTGAGTCCTGGTGTGAGATGGAAGGAAGAATCTGGAAGCAACAACCTGGAATACTTAGCTGAGGAGATCTCCAGACTATGTGTGGAGGACGTATCCTGGCTTCTCCTTGCAGCTTATAGTAAAATGCGAGCAGAGAGAGATAAACTTAGAACTGAACTCTTGGGTTCAAAGAAACCAGAAGTTGATGGTTTGGAAAATTACAGGCTTCCAGGGGGTGGAATCCCAGAAGCTACAGCCCAACATGAGGATGTAACCAAACGTGGAAGCCAGCCGCCATTTCAGTACAAGCCAAGATTGGAAAAGGAGTTAAGCAGAAAGGATTTGTGGAAAGTCCTATTGTCTGATGGCTTTGACCCCTGCATGCTTCATGCAAAGCCAACAGAATTTTTGCGAGATCTTTATAGACGGAGCCATTGCCGGTCTGGACTGGAGGAGACAGACAAGGAAAAAATTAAAGGAAAAATCTCTTCAAAGACAGAGCCATGGAGGTTGAGGTCTGGAGTCAGGAGGTCTCGGGCTGGGAGAGCGGAGCAGCCCACATGCATGGAAAGGGTGAGTTTGCCCTGGAGGTCGAGGGCGGGCTTTCCGCCTCGATGCTCTGGAAGAGTTTTGCCACCTCAGGTCCCAAAGAGGGTGGAGCACATTTCCAGGGAATTGGGGGGAGCCTGGCTGCCACCACACTGTTCTGAAGGGGTTGAGCGTGTGCCCCGGAGATGGAAGGGAATCCGGGAGCTGCCCCGATGTTTGAGGAGAGTGGGGCCGAGAAGGTGGTCTCCCCAATGTGTGGAAATGTTGGAGCACTCACCTAAGTGTTTGGAGAGGAACGGGCTGCCGAAAAGGCCCTTGGGAAGGGTTAGGCTCCCGCTCTCTCAAGCCCCAAGGATGCAACATTGTTCTGTAAATGACTCTCAGACTTTGAAATCTAATGGAGTTTGTCCTGCAGGTTTTAAGAACTGTTTTGCTCCTGTTAACCCTGTTTTCCTTACTGTTTCTCCTTATGTCAATGGGAATGTTTATCCTATGAATGTCCCTCCTTTGTATATTGGAAGCACGTAACTTGTTCTAAGTTCACAGATCCACAGCTAAAGAAAGATTGTGCCTTGGGACTGACCACGCCTAAATTGATTTTGATGGGATTTTGTACTTAACTTTTGTTACTGAAATGATTTAAGTTTTTGTGATATTATGATGAAATGAATGTGTTTTGTATTTGGAAAGATAATGTCATTTTGGGTTCCAGGGGGTGGAATGTGCCGGTTTGAGTGTATTGTGTCCCCCAAATGTCATTATCTTTGTGGTCTTGTGTGGGGCAGAAGTTTTGGTGTTGGTTGGATTTGCTTGGAGTTTGCCCCACCCAGCTGTCGGTGATAATTTTGATGAGATGTTCCCATGAAGGCTTGGCCCCACCCATTTGGGGTGGGCCTTGATCGGTGGAGCTATATAAATGAGCTGACTCAAAGAGAAGAAAGAGAGTGCAGCTGGGAGTCATGTTTTGAAGAGAAGCAAGCTTGCTAGAAAGGAACGTCCTGGGAGAAAGCCGTTTTGAGGCCGGAGCTTTGGAGCAGATGCCAGCTGCCTTCCTAGCTAACAGAGGTTTTCCAGAGGCCATTGGCCATCCTCCGGTGAAGGTACCCGATTGCTGATGTGTTACTGGACGTTTTGTGGCCTTAAGACTGTGACTGTGTAGCTAAATAAACCCCCATTTTATAAAAGCCTATCCATCTCTGGTGTTTTGCATTCCACAGCATTAGCAAACTAAGACAGCAGCTTTTCTCTTTTTCTCTTTGTTTGTCTAGCTAAAACCTTGTCAATTTTACTGCTATTTTTAAGAAAAAACCTTTTGGTTCCATTGATTCTCTAAATTGTTTTTCTATTCTCTGTTTCATTCATCTCTGCTCCAATCTTTATGTCTTTCATTCTTCTAACTAAGCTTAGTTTGCACTTTTTCCTAGCTCCTCCATATGTGAATTTGGGCTATTGATTTGAGATAGTCATTTTTTTTTAACATAGGCATTCATAGCTATGTATTTCCCTCTGTGCACTGCCTTTGCTGCATCCCAGAAGTTTGGTATGTTGTTTTTTTCATTTTAATTCATCTCAAGATAGTTCCTAAATTCCCCTGTATTTTTTCTGTGAACTACTGATTATTTATGATTGCATTCTTTGATTTCCACATATTTATGGATTTTCCAATTTTCCTTCTGTTATTGATTTCTAGTTTTATTCCATTGTGATCAAAATTTATACTTTGTATAATTTTGATCTTTTTAAATTTATTGAGGCTTGTTTTGTTACCCAACATTTTGTCTATCCTGGTGAATGGTCCATGCACACTTAAGAAGAATGTGGATTCTGTTGTTGTTGTGCTCTGTATACGTCTATTAGGTCTAGTTGATTTGCAGCATCATTTATGTCTCCTATTACTTATTGTTCTTTTGCCTGGGTAATCTATCCCTTAATGTAAGTGGTGTATTGAAGTCTCCAACTATTAGCATTGGCCTATTTCTTCCCTCAGGTTTCTCAATGTTTTCTTCTGTATTTTGGAGCTCTATGATTAGGTGTCTGTATGTTTATACTTCTTATATCTTCTTGGTGGTGTGATCCTTTTAATAAGTGGTGTATTTTTTGGCTCTTGTAACAGCTTTTGCCTTAAGGTCTTTTTTTTCTGATATTAATATGGACTCTACCACTCTTTTTTTTTTTTGTCTTTCATAATGGGAATTTATTAGTTTATGGTTATGAGACATAAAAGAAAGTCCAAATCAAGGCATCATCAAGGCATTGCTTTCTCTCTGAAGACTATGGCATTCCAGGGCTAGCTGCCAGCAGTCCTTGGCTCATCTGTCACATGGCAAGGCACATGGTGGTATCTCCTGGTCTCTCCCTTCTCTTCCAGGTTTCATTGGTGTCCAATCTCTTGCTTCCTGTGATTTTCTTTCTCTCTGCCTGAATTTCATTCCACTATAAAGGACTCAAGTAATAGGATTAAGACCCATCCTGATCAAGGTAGGCCACATCTACTTAGCCAAAGTAAGCTCATCAAAATGTCCTGTTTACAATGGGTTCACACCCACAGGAATGGATTAGATTTAAGAACATGTTTTTCTGGTGTTCCACCACTCTTTTTGTTACAATTTGCATGAAATATCTTTTCCAACCTTTCACTATCAACCTATTTATGTCTTTGCATCTAAGGTCAGTGTCTCATAAAGAGTGAAGTTGGATCATATTTTTTGTTTATCCATTCTGCTAATCTGAATCTTTCAATTGGAGAGTTTAACCCATTTCATTCATAAGAATTAGTGATAAGACAGGATTTACTTCAGTCATTTGGTCTTTTGTGTCATGTACCTATTAAAACATTTCTGCTTTCATTTCCTCCATTATAGACTTCTTTTGTATATAGTTGATTTTTTTTTGTAATGAACAGATTGACCACCTTGTAATTTATGTTTCTAAATTTATTTTAAATTCATTCTTTGTGGTTACCATTGAGTTTTTAGTTAACATCCTAAACAATAGCAAACTAGTTTGCAATGATACCTACTTACCTTTAAGAGCATACACAGTCTCTGTTCCTATACTCCTCCACTCATCCCTTTATATTTTTGTTACACATTAACTACTTATATTTTTCATGCCCACAACATACAAATATGATTAATTCTTATTCTATTGCATTTTAAATGTTGTAAGTTGTATACTAAGAATACAATAATACTGACATTTATATTTAGCATGTAGTTACCTTTATCAGAGTTTTTATTTCTTCATACTGCTTCAAGATATTATCTACTTTCCTTTCTTTTCAAATTGAAGGTCTCCCTTTATCATTTCTTGTAGATCAGGTGACTTGGTGATCAACTCCCTTAGCCTCTGTTTATCCTGGAATGCCTTAAACGCTCTCAAATTTTAAACTCAGTTTTATTGAGATATATTCACATACCATACAGTCATCCATGGTGTACAGTTAGCTGTTCACAGTACCATACTATAGTTGTGAATTCATCACCCCAATCTATTTTTGAACATTTTCTCATTTTCTTTATGCCAGAAAGAATCAGAATCAGAATAAAAAATAAAAATAAAAAAGAACCCCAAATCAAACGCCTATCCCACTCTTTTTTCATTTAGATTTTGTCCCAATTTTTCTACTCATCCAACCATACACTGGATAAAGGGAGTGTGATCTACAGGGTTTTCACAATCACACTGCCACCACTTGTAAGCTACATTGTTATACAATTATCTTCAAGAGTCAAGGCTATGGGGTTGGAGTTTGGTAGTTTCAGGTATTTACTACTAGCTATTCCAATACATTAAAACCAAAAAATGTTATCTATATAGTGCATAAGAATGTCCACCAGAGTGACCTCTTGACTCCCATTTGAAATCTTTCAGCCATTGAAGGTTTGACATTTCATTTCGAATCCCCCTTTTGGTCAAGATGTTCTCAATCCCATGATGCCAGGTGCAGATTCATCCCTGGGAGTCAGAACCTGTGTTGCCAGGGAGATTTACACCCCTGGGAGTCAGGTCCCACATAGGGGAGAGGGCAGTGAGATCACCTGTCAAGGTGGCTTAGTTAGGGAGAGAGGGCCACATCTGAGCAACAAAGAGGCACTCAGGGAGAGACTCTTAGGAACAATTATAAGCAGTTTAAGCCTCTCCTTGCAGCAACAAGTTTTATAGGGGCCAGCCCCAAGACAGAGGGCTCAGCACATCAAGCCTTCAGTCCCCAATGTTTGTGAGAACATCAGCAAGAATCCAGGTGAGGAAGTCCAATACCTCTGCATTCTCCCCCAGCTCTGCATGGGGGCTCCAAATATATATTTTTATTCTCCACCCAAATTACTTTAGGACATGTTCCTATTTAATTCTAATCTATACAGACCTACCATAGCTCACTTCCTATTCAAAGTTCCATGTAATTTTAGTGTTTGAACAAACTGTAGATGTTATATTGTTTAGAGAATATAGATCCTACACCAAATAAACATCTCTTCCCTTGGTCTCACATGGAAGTTGAAGTTTGAACACAGTCAGTTTCCACCTTTACCCTTTGGCCCAATTTTCTCTCACCTTAACCAGATCTGCTTTATTCATATCTCTAATTGAAGATGGGCTCTATTTCAACTTTTTTTTTTTTTTAACAGTTGCTGTATCTGTTAATACTGTTATTCATATCTGCTGAGCTGTAGCTCTGAGTTTCAGGTGTAACACAGTTACCCAATGTTCCAGAGACCAATCAGGTTATACATTAAGGGATCAACACCTCAGAGTTTGGAGATAGCCATTACAATTCAGGAATAGATCTCACTGCTGTAAGAGCTTGCAATCTAGGGACCATTACAGAAATCATTTCCCTGTTAGGCCGTGCTCTAACTTTCAATTCTGAGTTTACACATTGTAGTTAGTCCATATTGGTGAGGCATTATATTGTGTGCCTTGGTTCCTGGCATAGTTCACTCAACATGCTGTCTACAGGTTCCATTTACCTTGTTGCGTGTCTCACAGCTTCACTCCTTCTTGTAGTTGCTCAATATTCCATTGTATGAGTATAACACAGTTCACCATTCTGTTCCTCAGTCAGTGTACCCTTAGGCCACCTCCACCCATTGAAAATCATGAATACTGCCTCCATAAACACCAGTGTGCAAGTGTCCATTCATGTCTCTGCTCTTGGATCTTCCAAATACATATCCCATAATGAGGTTGTAGGACCTTATGGCCCCACATACTTAGCTTCTTTTGGAACCAACACAATGACCTCCAGAAAGGTTACACCATTCTGCCTCCTCATCCACAGGAAATAGGTACATCCCTCTCTCCATGTTTTCTCCAGCACTTTTACTTCTATTTACATTTTTTCCTACAATCTTATAGAAATATATTCACATAACATACAGCCATCCGGTGTACAATCAGTTGTTTATGGCATCATCACATAGTTGCACATTTGTCACCACAGTCAGCACTTGAACATATTGATTATGAAGAAGTGCATTTTTCTTTTTTTTTGGTGAATAGTAAAAAAGATAATAAAAATATCATACAATACAATATAATAGTAAGGACAAAAAACAATACCACTACCAAGAATCCCATATCCCTCCCTTATATCCCCCTGTCATACACATTTAACTTTGGTATATTGCCTTTGTTACATTTAATGGAAGCATTTTGGAATGTTACTGTTGACCATAGACTACAGTTTGTTTTGATACTGTTTTTTCCCAAATACCACACCCTTTTCAACACTCTGCATGGTTGACATTCATTTGTTCTCCCACATGTGAGAACATTTTTATATTTGTACATTTAGCATCAGTCATTGGCCAGTCCAGTTTTTGCCATGTTATACAGTCTCAGTCTTCATCATCTGTCTTTAACTCTGGTGTCATACATTCCCCTATCCCACCACTTTCAACTTTACTCACAGACATCTTTGTTCCATGAACTTACAATATTGTGCTACCATCACACAGTATTATGCTATCTATTTCTGGATCTATACAGTCAACCCTGCTGAACATTTCTGTAGTCCTTCAGCATCAAATGCCTGATCTCTACCTTCTTTCTATCTCCTGGTAGCCTGTATTATAAGCTTTTAACTCTCAAAGTTTGCTCATTAGTGTTATTTCATATTAGTGATACAATACAGTATTTGTCCTTTTGTTTCTGGCTAACTTCACTCAACATAATGTTCTCAAGATTCATCCATGTTATTATATGTTCTATGTCTTACAGCTGCATAATATTCCATCATGTGTATATACCACAGTTTGTTTATCGTGAATCTATACTTAGCTTCCTGAGGAAACTCCACACTGTCTTCCAGAGCGGTTTCACCATTCTGCATTCCCACCAGGAATGAATAAGTGTGCCTCTTTCTCTACATCCTCTCCAGAACTTGTTATTTTCTGTTTTTTTTTTTTTTTTTTTTTTTTTTATAATGGCTATTCTGGTAGGTGTGAGATGGTATCTCATTGAGTTTTGATTTGCATTTCCTTAATAGCCAGTGAAGTTGGGTATTTTTCATATGTTTTTGAGCCATTTGTATTTCCTCTTTGGAAAAGTGTCTCTCCTTGTCTTCTGCCCATTTTTTGGTTGGATTGTTTGTCTTTCTGTTGTTGAGTTATAGATTGCTTTATATATTTGTCATATTAAACCCTTATCTGATATGTGGTTTCCAAATACTGTCTCCCATTGTGTAGGCTGCCTTTTTACTTTTCTAACGAAGTCCTTTGATGTACAAAAGTATTTGATTTTGAGGAGATCTCATTTGTCTATTTGTTCTTTGGTTGCTCACGCTTTGGGTGTAAGGTCTAGGAAAACATCTCCTATCACAAGATCTTTAAGATAGTGTCCTACATTTTCTTCTAAGAGTCTTATGATCTTAGTACTTATGTTTAGGTCTTTGATCCAATTAGAGTTAATGTTTGTATAAGGCATGAGATAGGAGTTCTCTTTCATTCTTTTGGAAATGGATAGCCACTTCTCCAAACACCATTTATTGAAGAGGCTGCTCTGTCCCAGTTGATTTGGCTTGACTGCCTTATCAAAGATCAATTGGCCATAGATGCAAGAGTCTATTTCTGAACACTCAATTCGATTCCATTGGTTAGTATCTCTGTCCTTATGCCAGTACCATGCTGTTTTGAGCACTGTAGTTTTGTAATATGCTTCAAAGTCAGGTAGTGTGAGACCTCTCACTTTGTTCCTCTTTCTCAATATATTTTTGGTTATTTGGGGCACCTTGCCCTTCCAAATAAATTTGGTTATTTGTTTTTCTATTTCTAGAAAGCAAGTTGTTGGGATTCTAATTGGTATTGCATTGAATCTATAAATTAGTTTGGGTAAAGTTGACATCTTAATTATATTTAGTCTTCCAATCCATGAACATGGTATGTTCTTCCATTTTTTTAGGTCCTGTTCAATTTCTTTTAGCAGTTTCTTGTAAATGTCTTTGTATAGGTCTTTTGTGGACTTTGTTAAGTATGTTCCTAAATACTTGATTCTTTTGGTTGCTATTGTAAATGGAATTTCTTTTTTATTTTTTCCTCTTGTTGCACATTACTTGTGTATAAGAACACTACAGATTTTTGCTTGTTGATCTTGTAGCCTGCCACTTTGCTGTATTCATTGATCAGCTCTAATAGCTTTGCTGTACATTTTTCTGGATTTTCTACATATAGAATCCTGTCATCTGCAAACAGTGAAAGTTTTACTTCTTCCTTTCCAATTTGGATGCCTTTTATTTCTTTTTCTTGCCTGATTGCTCTAGCTAGAACTTCCAGCACAATGTTGAATAACAATGGTGATAGTGGGCATCCCTGTCTTGTTCCTGATCTTAGAGGGAAATCTTTCAGTCTCTCCCCATTGAGTACGATGTTAGCTGTGGTTTTTTCATATATTGCCTTTATCATATTGAAAAAATTCCCTTCTATTTCTATCCTTTGAAGTGATTTCATCAAGAAAGTGTGTTGAATTTTGTTAAATGCCTTTTCTGCATCAATTGAGATGATCATGTGGTTCTTTAGCTTTGATTTATTGATGTGGTGTATTACATTAATTGATTTTCTTATGTCGAAGCAGCCTTGCATACCTGGAATAAACTTCACTTGTTCATGATGTATAATTCTTTTTTGGTTAGCTTAGCTAGGGCTCCATCACTTATGTTGATTTTTTCAAAGAACCAGCTTCTGGTTTTGTTGATTCCCTCTATTGTTTTCCTGTTCTCAGTTTCATTTATTTCTGCTCTCATCTTTGTTAGTTCTTTCCTTCTGTTTGCTTTGGGGTTTACTTCCTGTTCTTTCTCTAGTTCTTTTGGGTGGACAGTTAATTCCTCAATTTTTGCTCTCTCTTCTCTTTTAATATAGTCATTTAAGGCTATAAATTTTCCTTTCAACATTGCCTTTGCTGCATCCCATAAGTTTTGACATGTTATGTTTTCATTGTCATTTGCCTTGAGGTATTTACTAATTTCTCTTGTAATTTCTTCCTTTACCCACTAGTTTTCTAAGAGTGTGTTGTTTAGTCTCCATACACTTGTGAATTTTTCAATCTTCTGCCTATTATTTATTCCCAACTTCATTCCATTATGATCTGAGATAGTGTTTTTTATGGTATCAATATTTTTAAATTTGTTGAGGCTTGCTTTGTGACTCAGCATGAGGTCTATCCTAGAAAATGTTCCATGAGCACTCAGGAAGAATGTGTATCCTGCTGCTGTGGGGTGTAGTGTTCTATAAATGTCTGTCAAGTCTAGTTCATTTATCATACAATTCAACATCTCTGTTTCCTTGTTGATCTTCTGTCTAGATGTTCTATCCATTGATGAGAATGGTGTATTGAAGTATACAACTATTATTGTGGAGTTATCTACTTTTTCTTTCAGTGTTCTCAGTGTCTGCCTCATGATTTTTGGGGCACTCTGGCTTTGTGCATAAATGTTTATGATTATGTTTTCTTGATGAATTGACCCTTTATTAATATATAGTGTCCTTCTTTGTCTCTTTTAATTGTCTTACTTTTGAAGTCTAGTTTGTCTGATATTAATATAGCTACTCCCACCTTTTTCTCATTGCTGTTTGCATGAAATTACTTTTTCCAACCTTTCGCTTTCAGTCTATTTTTGTCCTTGTGTCTAAGGTAAGTTTCTTGTAAACAGCATGTAGATGGGTCCTGTTTTTTAATCCACTCTGCCAGTCTGTGTCTTTTTATTGGGGATTTTAATCCATTAACATTTAGTGTTATTACTGTAAGGGCAGTACTTTCTTCTGTCATTTTATCTTTTGGAGTTTATATGTCATGTCTTATTTTTTCCTCTCTCTCTTTTTTACCCTTCTTGATAATCTTCATTTCTACACTCTTCTCCAAACCTCTTTCTCCTGTCTTTTTGTATCAGCCTGTAGCACTCCCTTTAGTATTTCCTGTAGCTTGAGTCTCGTATTCACAAACTCTCTCAGTATCTGTTTGTCTGAAAATACTTTAATCTCTCCTTCATTTTTGAAAGACAGTTGTGCTGGATATAGAATTCTTGGTTGGCAGTTCTTCTCTTTCAATATGTTAAATTTGTCATAACACTGTTTTCTTGCCTCCGTGGTTTCTGTGGAGAAATCTGTACATAGTCTTATTGAGCTTCCCTTGTATGTGATGGATTGCTTTTCTCTTGCTGCTTTCAGAATTTTCTCTTTGTCTTTGATAATTGGACAATCTGATTAGTAAGTCTTGGAGTATGTCTATTGGGGTCTATTCTGTTTGGGGTGTGCTGTACTTCTTGAATCTCTAATTTTCTGTCTTTCATAAGAGTTGGGAAATTTTCAATGATTATTTCTTCTATTATTCTTTCTGCCCCTTTCCCCCTCTCTTCTTCATCTGGGATACCCATAGCACATATGTTTGTGCATTTCATGTTGTCACTCAGCTCCCTAAGACCCTGCTCATATTTTTCCATTCTTTTCACCATATGTTCTTTCATGTGTGAATTCAGATGTCTGATCTTCCAATTCACTGATCCTTTCTTCTGCCTGTTCAAATCTACTGTTCCATCCCTCCATTGTCTTTTTCATCTCCTCCATTATGCACTTCATCCCCATAAGTTCTGTTATTTGTTTTTGCAAGGTTATGAATTCTTCCTTATGGTCATCCAGTGTCTTTCTTATATCCCTCATCTCTTTTGCTATGTCTTCCCTCAGTTCATTGACTTGATTTTTGAATTGATTTATATTTGTTTGAACATCTCCAATTAGTTCTACCTTTATCTCACTGAATTGATTTAGCAATAATTGCTTGAACTCCTGTATCTCAGTTGAACTATTAGTTTATTCCTTTGGCTGATCCATATTTTCATGTTTCCTAGTATGGCTCATTATCTTAAGCTGTCTAGGCATCTGACATTCTTGATTAGTTTATTCTGGAGATTGTTTTCACTCTTTTACCTAGGATTTTCTTGTTGGTCGGTTTTGTTCTCTAGCCTTTAACTTAGATTCTAAACCTTTAACTTAGATTCTGTTTAGGTGAGCAGGGTTTTTCACCTCTTGTTTTTCTGTTTCTTGGCCTGCCTCTATGTAACATTTTTGTTGGTAATTTCCTCAGATATGGTCAGCCCCAGTCAGGTTTTCCTAGTTCAGGGCGGCTCAGGTCTTGGGAGGAGTGTATGGAGTTTTCTTGAAAGTGAGACCTTCCTGTGGGGCCTTTAGACTATGTGCTTCTCCTATGCTGTCCAGCAGGTGGTGCTTGCCAGCCTACAGTTCCCCCAGCAGTGTAAGGAGGCAGGGAGTCTTTGTTTCTCCAGGTGACTCTAACCCAGTCCAGGATGTGGCTGACTAAAGTTAGTTAATGAATTCCAAACCCTGGGATCTGAGCTCCCAAAAGGGCTTCAAAGTTATGGTATTTAGTGAACTTCTCTGCCACTAGACTTATTGCTTTGTCTCTCAGAGCTATCTTAGCTCTGCTCTTGCCTAGGCTCAAATTGCAAGTTTTTGAGGCTTTCTTTATTGGGCTTCTCAGAGTAATTGTTTTAGAAAAAGAAAAAAAAAAGTTAAAAAAAAAAAGGAAGGGCCCAGTATGGACTATTTGTAATCTTTGCACATCTAATGGGCTACTGAAATTTTAAAAGACCAGGAGTTGAGGGCGATTAAGGAGCAATCAAGAAAGCAGAAAAGCTGGCTTTTCAGACAGGATCTCTCCCTCCCTGGATTTGCATATGTGTCTGATTCTGTTCGAACCCTGCCCTTCTCCATATTATGTTCACCCAACTCCAAAAAGTCTCTGTTTTTATTTTGTTTTCTATTTTGTTTTTTTGTTGTTTTGATAGCCCTATCTCCTCTCTGCTGGGCTGACTTCTCCCAGATTTTCTGGGTATCTGCTCTCAGTTTATCTGTGGTTGCAGCTTTCATTCTCCCTCCTGGTTCCCAGCATGGATGGCCCCTCCTCCCTTGGGTTTGTGCCTGGCAGGGAGGGGAATGGGTCCCCTGGCTGCAAGAACTTACAGATTTGCTGGTCTTAGCTGTTCCACACATTCATGGGTGTTGTATGGAGTTTGTCCAATCTCAAATTCTTCTGCAGTGCCTGGTTCACACAGTTCCTGGCTTTCTACCAACTGCCCCAGAGGTGTAACTACAACCTAGATCTCCGTACTCTGACATCTTGCCCTTAACAGCAAATCTCTCTCATTTTTGAAAGACAGTTTTGCTGGATATAGAATTCCTGGGTCACATTTTTTCTCTTTCATTACTTTACATGTGTCATCCTACTTCCTTCTTTTCTTCTTGTCTCCATGGTTGCTGATGAGAAATAGGCAGTTAATCTTATTGTGACTAGTTGATTCTCCTTTGCCGCTTTTTAGAATTATTTCTTTATCTTTGATATTCACCATTTTTATATTGATATATCTTGGAGTAGGTGTTTGAGTGTATCCTGTTTGAAGTTTATTTGGCTTCTTGGATGTATATATTCATGTGTTTCATCAATTTAGAAAAATACTTGGTCATTTTTTCTTCAAATATTTTTCCTGCCCCTTTCCCTTTCTTTTCTTCTTCTGGGACTCCTATAAAGCATATGTTGGTACATTTCATGTTGTCCCACAGTTCCTTAGGCTTGCCTCACTTTTTTTCATTCTTTCCTCAATCTACGTTTTGGACTGTATGATTTCAATTGTCCTGTCTTCTAGTTTGCTACTTCTCTCTTCTGCATGTTCAAATCTCTGTTGAATGCCTTTGGTGTATTTTTCATCTTTGTTATTGTGGTTTTCATACTGCCAAATTCTATTTGGTTCCTTTAAAAATTTTTAATTCCTCCTTTTGTTTATGTATCATCTTGATTTCCTTTAGTTCCATGTCCATGTTTTCCTTTAGCTCATTGAACTTATTTAAGAGAGTTGACTTAATAGCTTTGATTAATTTTTCCAGTTTTTTCTGCTTTATCTGTTGATTTATTGTGTTCCTTTGAATGGCGTAAATCTTCCTGTCTCTTTGTACACCTTGTTAATCTTTTTTTGAAGTTTGGGTATCTAATAACTTTGATGTATTAAATCTGGAAGTAAGATTCTCCCTCTTACCTAAGATTTTAGTGTGTTAAGGCTCTTTGTCAATGCTCAGCCCAGTTTATTCAGAACTTTTAGAACAGCCTGTGGTTAATAGGTCTGTTCTTCACAGGTTCTTCTGAGCCTGCATCTTGCCCTGGGCATACATGGCAACTTTCAAAATGTCCTCATATGTGTAGTTGTTCCCCTCCAAGAAAGGAGTTCCTTTCTCCAACTCCTCTTCCCAGGACTATGTGCTGTACTTTTGTTTTTATTGCAATTTTCCTCCTTAGGAGCTGGAGTCATCTTGGCTCCACTCCTACACTCTGATCTGCCTTTCACTCCAGCTTTCAGCATTAGGTTCATTCTAATGCTTCTGTGAAGCTTTTCTGTCCTTGTAAATTTTGGGTTTCCTACTAGCTTCTGAGTCTATTTTCCATGGTTCCATCTGGGGTTGATATATTACATCCAATGTGTTTATTTAGGTACACCAGTAATCAGGCCCCAGGGACCAGAACTGGGAATGCCTGCAAACTGCTAAACTGACACTGTGGGGTGATCAAGTCTCAGGGACCTGCATTTGAAAGTGCTCAGACTGCCATACCATCACCTTAGTTGGCTCAGAACTCTGGGACCCACACTTCAATGTTTCTGGGCTTTTGAGTCACCACCATAAGTTAATCAAACTGCCATGCGTATCTGAGAGTAGGGGAGGGGACCAGACTAGCAAATCTGTCCCATCACTCTCCTACTATTTTTAGGGGAATTTTTTTTTTCCTATTCAGCATCTCTTGAGTTTCTCTCTAGCCTTAATTATCTTCTAGAACTTTAAGAAAGTTTATTCTGCCTTTATTTTGCTGTTTCTAAGAGGGAATGATCACCAACATTTCTTATACCAATATCTTTATAATTATGAAATATACATATTCACACGCATATGTATCTTGATATAAATATAAGAAACTCTTTTCATTTTCTAGAGCTTGACCAATTTCCCAATCATTCTATTGTCTTCTATAATGACATTTTAATGGCTGTATATTTTTCTAGTGTTTATATGTCTATGTGCATGTATATATATAGTTAATTTAACCATTTGTTTTTCATTGAATATTTACATCATTGCCAACCTTTCACTATTATGAAAACATTGCATTAGCTATTCTTGAGGTCAGTATGAACATATCTGCAACTATTTCTTCTGATAAATTCCTAGAAGCCTAATTTTGTTCCATCTAATTGTTAAATGGCACTAGAGAAAAATTTGAACAATTTTAGTTTGGCCAGCTCTTAAAAATGAGTGCCCATTTCTTCATACCCTGGCAAACAACGGGCACTTAATAAAAGAATGAAAGCCAAAGGGGAGAATTGCCTCTTCATGATTTTTAGTCGTATTTCTGTTGGCATGTTCATCTTTTTCTCTATATAGTAGCTGCCTTATGTCAGGTTTTGGGTTGTCAGTGAGTTCAGGTTAATAGATATTCTTCTAGTTGACTACTAGATTGAGTGAATGGTATTTCTGGGAAGAAAGGCTGGGGATGAAGATGAGAATGCATGATCTTTCATCTGAGCCTAACCCAGGAGGAAGGCTGGTGCCAATGTATTAGGAGTTGGCAAGTATGGCAGATCATAGGCAAAAATCATGAATTGAGGACGTTTTGTGTAGGGAAAGGGATTATATGGGGAATAAGCTTTTGCAAAGTAGTTGTGATGAATACAATATTAAAATGTTTCCAAGCACAGTGCCTTGAATGTGGAGATAGCTGTGGGAGAAAAAAAATCTATATTTGCTTGTATGTCATTATTTCTATAACTGAGCAGTGCTTGGAATTTACCCAGAGAAAATTTATTATGGTTAGCATGTACCCTATTTTCCAATACAAGTAAATTGAAAGGGTTTGAGGTTATTAATTAGTCATGAATTAATGCTAATGTTTGTTCCTATTGCTTTTTTCCTAACAAACAAAATGAGTAATTTAATCTGGGTTTGCAGTTCCCATAGGTTACATAAGTATGTCAGGGTTTCTTTTCCTTTTTCCCCATGTAGGGACTTGAGGAAGCATATTGGATAGAGGAAATGAAAATATCAACATTTGTAAGAGAGTTGCAGACTGGGATGCCATTGCCAGGGTTTACACAGTTTATTTCAAAATTGTGCTGAAGGTTGTTGCTGGGGGAGAAAATGAAGAGAAAACATCCTCTCTGAACTTCCTGGATGGCTCCTGTCACTCAAAATTCAGGTTATTACAATTAGCTATTTAATTTCACTACAAGATGATTCATATGGACACTTTATTGAGGTCTGGATTGTTAACTACCATTTGTAGTATGTATTGTATGGAAAATTGTCTTCCAACATCACACAACAGATACATTTTTTTGTCTGTTCCTGCTATTTATAAACAGCAGTTCTGGTTACAAATGAAATAAAAAAAAAATTTTTTTGAAACAATAATTTTCAATTTAGTTGTGGGACAGATTGTTAATCATAATGCAAAGCATACTAAAATATGAGGGGTATTATAGTGCCAGGAAAGACCAAAAAAAGAGCTAAACACTGGTGTACAAATCAAATCTCAAGATAACATTTCACCAAAACTTGGGGTCTTCCTGTGTTTAAGAGTCATTTGAAAGTGAAGATGCCATATTAATTCAAAGTATAATTACTTTTGCTTGAGGAAGATAGTTAATTATTTTTTTTTCATTTAATAAGAAAATAAGGATTTATTTAAATGAGAGCTATGACTCAGAATCTGTTTGGATTGTGTTCACACAAATTGGTAAAGATCACCTATTTGAAAATGGGTCTGAAACTCTTTCAGCACACTCACAAAATATACCAATTTCAATTTTCCAATGACTATTTGCCATTTGCTCCACTTGTTTTGATAACTGTTCCCTATCTAAAATGGATTTAAAATGAGTGAATTATAATGGAGGACAAAGAAAAGAATGAGCAATTGTTTGAAAGGGCAGGCTTTAGTGTGAATTAAGAGGACACATACTATACAGCGTAAATAAAAATTTTAATGTCCTTTGGAAAAAAATTCATTTTGTTATTCCTTGTAATCTTTTTTGGTTACATCTGTAGATTTGCGCTATGGAGGTTTCTATGCCAGTGTCAAAATAAGTAAGGGTTCTTTGGATTTAAGAATCGCTGTCCATGATTGTGTGTGTGTGTGTGTGAGAGAGAGAGAGAGAGAGGGAGAGAGAGAGAGGGAGAGAGAGAGAGGGAGAGAGAGAAAGAGAGAGAGATGGAGGGAGAATGTTTTGCAAATTTACAAGCAGCATATCAGTTTAACTATGATCTCTAATTATTTATTGCTATTTTATTGTCTTTCTTTCCAATATCACATTACTTGCTTCTTTTCATTCATGATATCTATATGCCAGTGTATCTATTAACACCTCTTCATTTTCAAAGATGGCAAAATGACTAAATCTGCAAGTCCTCATAACTCATACAGAAGCTGCATTGTACTGTATCCAGCAAATAAACCTATACACCTGTGAATGCTAATAGTCTCTTTTTCTGTCTCTTTTTCCCCTAGGTTTCAGAATCATTTTATACTAAAATAGTTGGTATATAGGAATGCATGGTAACTCATTCAAGTGAATAAATACAGTTTAGGATAAAGAATGGCAAATAATTTCTTAAGATATTTGTTAAATGTGGGATTAGTACTTGGACAAGGAATTAAGAAGTGCTTTTCAACCACCATGAAAGGAAATCTCTGAGACTTCTAAAGAAAGATCTGATAACAGTGAGCAATATTCCATTCACATTTCCACAGCTATCTCTACTTCCAAATCTGTCTTATCCAAGGCAGAGTTTGGTGGTTCCTTCCAAATGTGCATGTTGTAGTCTAACCACTCACAGATTCTGTTTTCTATCTCCCAACTAGATGACATTTGGTTTAATAAAGAATAACTTAGTGTATTTGTTTTCCAGGCTGCTATGACAAACAGCATAAACTGGTTTTGGCTTAAATAACAGAATTTATTTGCTCATGGTTTCAGAGGCTAGAAGGCTTGCTTTCTTCCAGGGTTGGAAACATTTTAGCTGGCCAGCAATTCTTGGAGTTCCTGGGCTTTCTTATAACAAGGCAATGCCTTCTACTTTCTCTTCTGGTTCCATTACCTTCTGGCTTCCAGTTCCTCCCCATGGCTTTCTCTCACTATTTCTGAATTTCTTCTGTTTATAAAGGACTCCAGTCCTTTATTTTAACTAAAAATTACATCTTCTAGAGATCCCATTTATAATGGGTTCACACCCACAGGAAAGTGGATTAAGACCAAGAACATGTCTAAATTTGAGATATATAACTCAAGCCACCACATCTAGCAATGCTGAAGCTAATTATAGAGAGCCTTAACTATTTGATTTGGAAAAAAAAGGTAGCTCTTTGGGATGCATTTTGGTGTGAACATCATCAAATAGTTATCCAATAACAATACTGACCGAGAATTAGATCATTCTTAGCATCCATACGTGGGAAGCATATTAGGTAGAGCTGCTTGATTTTTCTCTCAGAAAGAAAAATAGCACTGAGACCTGCAATTATTAGGATAAAACTTGTAAATTATTTTCTTAAGGAGACATGTATTCTTAAAAGTAATAATCCTGTGTGAACACAACTAGAAGTATTATCAAATGATTCTTATATTGGAAAGCATGGAAAATATAACCCTTAATTTGAGTCTAATGAGAAGCTACACTTTCTCCAATGTGACTAAGTCAAGATAGAAGGCATGTATTTAAGATCTCAAATAGTGTTTGTATGCCTATATAACATGTGACCAGGGGCTAGGGGAAGTGGAAGGAGAAATCTATGGATATGGTGCTTCATCACCTAGTCCATCTGTACAATTTCCATGGGTATAGTTTAGAATTAAATTATGTCACCTTTACCTTTCCAACTTCCTCACATTTGTCTGTCATTCACTCATCAGCAAGAAATATACTTAATTTTGAAAGAAAGTGTCTTCCTTTCAAAGTTAAATATAGTTGTATCTTGGAATTATGCACAGTATGCATTTGATAGGTAAAACAATACAGCCAGTAACAAAATGAAGACTGTATAAGCTAGGAAATTTGTCCTTGAAAATCACTTATTTTATATCTATCACCTTCTGTAAAACAAAGGAAGACGTATTGTTTTATCATACCTGTTAAACTGGAAATTCTTAAGATGTAAAAATTTGAGAATTCCTTCCGCAAAATTGATTCATTGAAATTCTGAAGTTGAGTTTCTATGATTTAATTTCTTGATAGATAGACAAATAGATATTTATAATGATCCTCTGCTTTCAGCTTTGCTGTCTAGGGAGAAAAAAGTTGCCAGACAAGCACATGAGCATATTGGTCAATCTAGCTTGATTGCTTTCCTCCAGCAATGGGCAATTTTACTTTCCTATTAAATTTGTTGTTATCATATTTGAGAAAGGGCAAAATAGATTAAAGAAATCATTATAATTCCTTCAAATGATATGTATTTTAAAAGCTCAATTATAGAAACAGATACTAAGACACCACATTTTATTTTGCCTTATGGAGATCATTGTTCTGTAGCACCCATTTTCCAATGCTAAAATGAATTGAAGTCATTACTGGCACTAAACACATCTATAAAGCAAATTTATTGTGAAAATAGACAATATATTATTGAAAATTCATTTGTTCCTTCATCTATTTAATTCATACTTTATCAAACTCCTTTTCATTTTAGGAAAGATAGCTTAACAATGTGGTTACTAAAGAGTACACAGGAGTTATACTGAACTGGAATTTTAAATCTATCACTTACTAGTTACTTGATTTTGAGTAAGTTAATAAATTTCATTAATCATCAATTTTATCGTCTGTCAGATGTACATATTAATATTGCAAATTTTACTGGGATGGTGGAGGGATGAGGTAATGTGCTGATTTGAATGTATTATGTCACCCAAAACACCATTATCTTTGATGTAATCTTGTGTGGGCAGATGTATCAGTACTGATTAGATTGTAATTCTTTGAGTGTTCCCATGGAGATGCACCCCACTCAACTGTAGGTGATGACTCTGACTGGGTAATTTCCATGGAGGTGTCCTATTCAGGGTGGGTCTAAATTAAATCACTGGGGCCATATAAATGAGCTGACAAATGGAAGGAACTCAGTGCAGCTGCGAGTGACATTTTGAAGAGGAGCTATAGTCAAAAGGGACACTTTGAAGAATGCACTGGAACTGAAAGAGGAGCTTCAGCTTACAGAGACATTTTGGACACAGCCTTTGAAAACAGACTTTTGCTCCAGAGAAGCTAAGAGAGGACAAGCGCCCCAAGAGCAACTAAGAGTGACATTTTTGAGGAGCTGAAGCCTAGAGAAGAACATCCCTGGAGAATGCCATTTTGAAACCAGAACTTGGAGCAGATGCCAGCCATGTGCTTTCCCAGCTAACAGAGGTTTTCCGTATGCCATTGGCCATCCTCCAGTGAAGGTACCCGATTGTTGATGTGTTACCTTGGACACTTTATGGCCCTAAGACTGTAACTGTATAACCAAATAAACACCCTTTTATAAAAGCCAATCCATTTCTGGTGTTTTGCATTCGGCAGCATTAGAAAACTAGAACAAGTAATAAATGACACATGAAAATTTAGCAAATTTTTTCTATTATTGTCATTATCACTACCAATATCATTGTTATTATGTCACAGCCTTGAGGGCTATTGAACATTTAGAAATGAATAAGACACTTGTCCTCCCCTCAGTTCATTGGTGTCCAGGTGATATGATAGTATTGTACCAAGAAATGGGCTAAACCCTTAATCTATATTACCCCATTTATATTGTCAATTACTATATTAGGTAAGTTCTATGAGTATTCCCTTTAAACAGATGAAGAAAATAGGTGCAACATAGGATGAAAGATTACTCAAGCCACACAGTTAGCTCAACTTGAGTTGGATGTGAACCCAGGAAATCTAGAGCCAGGGGGCTCATTTTTTTCTCTTTAGCAATCTATTCATTGGTATTTCCTGCAATTAATCCTTGGGCAAGAGCAAAACTTAAGGAATCTGAGCTCTTCGGAGTTATTCTATTGATCCTTCCTGGCTAGGAAATCTCACAAAATACAATGATTCTCTCTTACAGAGGAAGGAGGAATGGTTGTCTCCAAGCATATTCACTTATACTCAAAACAAATGGTGACTTTAAAAAATAATATAAATTGGACTGTAAAAAGAAAAATTGAACTAAATAAATAACATTCGCATATAAATTGGAAAAGAGTGATTAGGATTTAAGTATTCTGAAGTACTGCTAATGATCAGGAGCAGGGTAGAGATAACTATTAAGAGAGATTTTGGTGAGTATGCATATTAAAATTTCTAGGATAGCTACTGAAAAAATTAAAATAGTAAATATGACTTATAAAGTAATAGAGAAAAATTCAAATAAAAATGACTGAATGTTTCCATAAAAGACTGGAGAATACAGAAGGGCAAACAGAAGAAAAAAATTTGCACCAATTTCTCAAAAGTTGAGTTCTGAAAAGAAAATAAGCTTGTAAAATCTACTAAGAGAGTACTGGAACTTTGGCCTCTCCCTCCAAGGCAAGACTGAACCAAAAAACAAAAACAAACAATTATGAAATTATTTGGTCAATTTGATGTTTAAATGAAAAAAAAAAAAAAAACAAAATAAAATAAGTAAATGAAATGATAGACTAAAATCAGTTTCTGATGAAATAAAGAAATATGTGAAAGATATAAAATTTTAGAGTCCAATTCAGAAGAATATATTTTTAAATTGTAGATAGCAAAAAATGGACACAAAGGCACAAAGCAATCAAACAAAAAAACATGCACTACACAATATGAATAAAGAAATAAACACATTGTTGTTTATTAAAAGATAATAAAAGAGTGAAAATACAAATCTCAAATTGGGAGAAGTTATTTCTAATGCATAAAAAAACCAAGTGAATAATATTCAGTGTATAATAAGAACTCTGTAAATAAGTAAGAGAAAGACCAAAAATTATAAAACACAAATAAAAGACTCAAACTGCTCTATAACAGAAGGGGAAATCTGAATTACTTTTGAAGATTAATGATTTGTTCAAATGTATTAGCAGTGTGGAAATATAAACTAAAAGTAAAAACAAGTACCGTTTTATATATATAGGAACATTGTTACAAAAATTCATAGGATCAAAATAACAGTAGTGATGATGTACAGTGACCAAACTTTCATATATTGCTGGTGGGAATGCAAATTGGTACAAACACTTTAGAAAATTATTTGTCATTATATAAAAGAGTTGATGACATATATGTTCAATGGCCCAGAAATTCTAATCCTCAATATTTATCTGGAAGAGCCTCTTACATATGTACTTCAGGAGGTATACATATCTTTGTAGGGACACTTTCGATAATAGCAAAAGACAAAAAAAAATTAAATGCTCAGCAGTACTAGAATGGATAAATAAATTGTATTATATTCATACAGTATAATACAATATAGAAATATAAATGAATGGACTTCAACTAACTGTACTTAGAAGAATCTCAAGAACCTAAAGTTGAGCTTAAAAAAGCAAGTCTCATAAAACATATGATTTAATTCTATTTAAATATTTTAGAAGCATATGAAATAAAAAGCAAATTTTTTAAAGTCTCAAAATGAGTGATAACATTTTTTTTAAAGCTAATGAATAATAAAGCTAAAATGCAGGGTACAGGTTACCCTTGAAATGGAAGGAACTTGAATAGGAAGGGGAGGGTTAAACAGAAAGTGACAAAGGAAATGGGACTGCTCTTTTTCTTTAACTGGGTAATTTGTATGCAGCTTATTTATTGTGATTATTTATACTTTATACATTTTTAAAAATAAATATGCTTTAAATAATAAAAATTAACTCTAGAAAGGCTATTTTTCAAGTGCCTGAAAATAGAATTTAAAAATATCCTCACTGAAAAATCTATATAGATTCACATACATGAAATGTTTTCTATAAAATATTATATACCTCAATTAAGAAAACACATGTTTAACTTATGCAACTGTCAATTTCATTTTAATGAAATAGCTATGAGAATTCATACATTTATTTGAAAGATAATTTATGCAACTTTTGAAAATGCATTTTTTATTACATCATGAAAAAAGAAGTGCCAACCTCTTTAGACTATAGCCTAAAAAATAAAAATTTTGGATAATGCTAGCTTGAATCCGATTAAAGTTGTTTTCAAAGACATTCCCCTTCTTTGCATATAATCTTTACTAACACATTTTAATGTATTGACCATGCTTAGAATTCTTAAATAGCTAAAGTCAATATGGGCAATACTTTAAATTATCACTGCTATAATAACTGATTCCTTTTCTGACTGACTGCAAAACTAGGGTAAAATCCCACTTGCAAGCTTCATTTTCCTCTGTATATTTCTTTCAGTGACTTCAACTCACTTGTCTGTTGTAATTTTTCTCTCTTTTTTTAAATTAGATTATAATCTCCAAGAGGATAGGGATCTTATCTGTCTTGTTAATCTATCCCAGGGTCTAGCATAGTGTCTAATAAGTAGTAGGTACTTAATAAATATTTATTAAATTAACAAATGGGTCTTTGTCAAGAGGTTAGCAACAGAAGAGAGGTAAAGATAAACACTTTTCAAAAGTAATACAAATTACTATTTCTCTCATTTAACTCTTCTTAAGTGTGTACACGTTTTCAAGAAGACTCATTTAAACTTTTATTAAATTGCATTAAGTTTTTGTTCAGTAATACATTTACAAGTTTCAAATTTTGGTAAAATGTATACATTGAGAAATTTTGCTTGCACCCATTTGGTTTTCTACTGAATTTATCTCCTTCTACTTTCTAAATTACTTTTCTAATTTATTGTGTAGACTCCCAGCATTTCATTATGCAAATACAAGCAAATATGAAAACATATTTTTAATACCTCCCCTTAAATTAATTAAAAGTTACTCGTACTATATTCAGTATTCTGCCCCTTTACTTCCTTCTCCGAAAAATAGCCCCTGGAGATCTTTCTATATTGACACACTGAGAACTGCCTCAATCTTTTTTACAAATACATAAAATTCCATTTTCTGTGAATACACAATATCTCATTGAACCTGTTCACTTGTGTTGTGTCCAATCTTGTGCTATTATGAAAATTGTGGTAATGTATAATCTTATACATACATCACTTTGGATTGGTGCAGGTGTATCTGGAGGTTAAACTCCTACAGCTGGAATTGCAGGACCAAAGAATAAATGCATTAGCAATTTCAAAAGACACCCCTCCATAGTAATTGTGCTCTTTTGTCTTCTCATAGTATGTTAGTAGAAGTCTTCCAAGAAGTAAATGCCCGATAGGATTAAGCATGCAAAGATATTATTAGGGATAATGTCTATGTGAAAGGAAATAGAGAGGGGGCTAGATAAGTCTGAGAAAGTCTTCAGGCAGCTATTGGAGTCTTACCCAGTGGAAGGGGGGTGGTGGGTGGGTGTGTAAGCAGGAAAGGGGGGGAGGGGGAAAGAAAGAAAGAGAGAGATCGAGATCAGATGTAGGTATTCTAAGCTACCATGCTGCTTAAGGAAGGGTAGGTAAAAGTCATTAAGAAATCCTTGAGCCAAAGTCTACCAACAAAGGAGTCCCTCATCTTCCAAGAATGGGTCTGCTTTATCATCCTCACGGGTCTCATTAAATGGTGGGAGAGAAGGGCAGCCTTGGGAGGCCAAAGAGCAGCAGCGAGGGCCCTGGTACACAGTAATAATCCTCCCTGTAGTTGGAGCTTTGTCAGGTGCATCTCATAGCTGCCACATGCAGAAAGGTGTTTCAATGTCAATTTCTCCACAGTGTCACCAAAGTGCCTTGCCAAACTTTTCACAAACTTTTTTAGTGCTCAGTTTTTACATATTAAAATGGGTGTAGTTATGTTTGATTGTTCATCTACATCATTGTGTGGTAAGGGGAGACAAGTGAAGTGATGATGTATTTTGTATTCAAAAATACAAAGCACTATGTGGATGTAAGTTTATTGATCTTTATTTTCATCAACATTAGTTAGAGGTGTCACTTCAGAAGGATTTATAAGAGATATCCTTATCAAACTGCTGAGAAATGCATGGAATATACTGGAATGATTTACATACCATAAAAAAATTTAGCAAACTATATTTACTACATAGTCCAAAAGAAGTGCTTTGTTAATACATCAAATTAATATGAATGGAATTTGCACGAATAGATTAGGAACAACATCGAGTCCCTAGAAGCAGAGAAATACCAAGAGAAACACTGATTTTGAGCAGCAAAAGGGCTTTCCGTGAATTAATAAATAAGCTATTTGGTGATGGTAATTATAGCATTCATACCTACCTTTGTATGATACAAATATATCTGGGAAGAGCAATAGGCAAGAGTTGGGAAAACACAGCATTAATATAACATATCCCATAATAGATCTTCGTTGAAGAATTGCACTTACTTTAAATAGGGCAAATGGAAAATTATGAATTCTATAGCTCTAAAAGGTTTTTCTTCACCCACTCTTTTTGATATCCTTTGCTGAGTCCCAAATGTAACATAAAACATTCTGTCCAATTTACTTTCTTTATTCTGTCATTCTTAAACCAGCTTTAAGAAAACTTTTCCTTGCGATGTGGGCATAGGAGCTTAGAATCTCATTCACTTGTGAGCATCATGCCAAGCAAATATATCATTTAGAAACCGCCATCATTAGGCTCAGCAATCAATGAAACAGAGGCTTATCTAAAGTAGAGCCACTTAAATACATATTCACAATGGAAAATTCTCTATTCAAATTACTTAACATAAAGTATTAAAAACCAAATCTGGCATGGAATTCCATACACTAGACTCGTATGTGTGCCATTATCTTTATGCCTTTCCTGTTGTGTTTTCCCTAGGGGAGCATTTACCTACTATGCATTCCATCTTGGTTACTTTCTTTGACCTTTTCTTGCTTTCATGTTGCGCCTTTTAGCTACAAATCCCTTTCAATATATAGTAAATGCAATGGATAAATAGCACAATTTTAACTTCTCACCTCTATTTTAAATGCACTTTTTCTGCAAACTGCTGGTTGTATTTATAGAAGCACACCAATATTCTATTTTCATAAGAGATGAGTCAATACTTTTGAAAATTTCAATCTTCTCCTATTCTATGCAAATGAAACTCCTTTGATTTATAGAGTAAGAAAAATTCAAACAAGAATGTATTAACAAACTTCTGAGACACTAAAATTTAATTTACTGTTCTTAAAAATGGGAGGAGGGTGTGACTGATTTGTATTAGTGAAGACAATTGAAACAATAAAATTATTGTATGCGTGATGCTCTCCCTAGTTTTTACAAAAATGTGTATTTTAAGACTTTATTCTTTAAGGATGTATACTATATACATGGTTTTTACCAACTCCAGCACTAGATATTGACCTGAGTCTTATTTAGGACAAATATTTACCTGTACGGACACTTTGGAGGGATGATTTAATCTGAAAAAATACTAGAACCACAGCAACAGCAAAGAATTGCTAGACTAGAAATCTGCCCATCAAAAATAAAATTATGCAGATATCAATTAATTTATGAAGATTGTATCAAATAAGCTATAGATATTCCACTGCATTTCAATTCCTTCCTCTCCGAGAGACTGATGAAAATGTAAAGACGTTACGGTTAAGTGGTGAGCCTTGCTCCAAGCAGTTTAGATTCTAAGCTCTTCATCCAAGTGCTGATGAATTTCTTCTTCATTTGGAGAAATAGGGCCCATTGTGATGTTGCTTTTATTGTATCAGGGCTCACACTTCACACTTCTGTTTTTGTGAAATGCTTCTTCATACTCTTCAATTGTTCAACATTTAGATTTTTAAAAATATTATGAGGGCATTTACTCCCCACTCTTGACTTTTTCTTTCAGTTGGAAGGTCATCTGTTTGCATAATCTTTCCCCTCTACTTCTCTGTTTCAGGCAGGAAGTCTGAGTTCTACCTTGCTCCTCCTGGAGGCTGGTTTTTCCTGAGTTGAAGCCTCTTTGGTTCCAGCACTATCTAATTCTCTCCGTGTTATGAAACTGACACCCATGTATATATCCTTTAATAGGAACTCTATCAGGTCTCCATATCACAACTACTTTGTTTTATTTCTCCACCTGGTTCAGTATTTGGGTACAGACAAGGGGTAGTATTATGGGTATACTCTAACGGCACCCTGTAAATAGGTTTGCCGAATTTTTATTAAATACAGCCTGTCTGAAAAGTGACTGTTGCCAGATATTAAATACAAGGAATGTATACTCTCTTGTGTTATTATTTTTGCAGTCCTGAAAACTTTGTTTTAATTTCTCTTAATCTCTCTCTCTCTCTTTTTTTTCCCCTTTGTGTTTTAGACTACTGCAGATATAAATTGATAATAAATGAATATATATTTTTAAACCATTTTATTGCTTAAATAAGCTCTGAATTGAGTTCCATCATTGTCCACTGCCCAGGTTCTTAAACTCTACATTCTACTTTGCCTCCAATTTGACTGTCCTCTCTTATCATTAAAACTATGGATGGGGGTGATTCAACCACCACATGAGAAAAATGAAGCATCCTAAAAGAACATAAAACTATTGAAAATCAACTTGTTTATGCATCCAAAATGATAAAAATCATAAATTTAAAATAAAGATTAGTTTTAAAACATCCTTTCATATCTCAATTTCTCAGCCTGCTTAGAGGATCTTCTAATATTAACGTGCCATTATTACTAGGCTTGGTGGCCTGCTGTGAACCACTGTAAAGCACACACAAGAATCTCACTACAAGCAAATGCTAAGGCTGAGATGCTAATGGCTGTTAAGTAAATTTGAACTTAAAAATAAACAATGGGCTTAATACAGTCTTAATTACTGTCAGATCAAATGTTTAAAAAAAAAAACAACAGAATTTATCTCCATACCTGTGATGAAACTATATTTCCTCTAGAAGAAGAATCTTATTTGTATTTAAAAGATGGGATCTGCCTGGCAAGCAGGTACTTCTCTGTTTAATTATTGATTACTTTCCTTTAGATATGAGGCCAGTCTTGCCAATGAGATAAAATTAGACCATCAAATTACAAAGAATAGTAAACAGACATACACTCCTCTTTGTCATACAAACTCATGTGTCCAGATTCTTCTGACACTTAACTTAAAAAAATTAGTTGAGTAAGAACTAGATTTTAGTCTATGTTTTATTTGCTTTGATTTTTGTCTTCCTATTCATCTTGTTAGCTTGCTTTTTCAGAACTGCAACTCCTGGATTAAAATTTGATATTAATGTGTCTTGAGTACATCTAGAAAGACATAGAATATCTCTTTACAGATGGGGAAAATCAGGTCTGAAGAGATCAATCCAGGTAGTTTGTGAAATAGGTACAGCTAAAGGCAAGGTTTCCTGATTCCAAGGATATGAAGAAACTATATTTTGTCTACTGCATGATGACCTCATATGCCCAAGCCAGAAGTTGATAAGAAATATTATCAGTTAGTGGATGCAGAGACCATATTAGTGTGCTCCATTGTCATATCGGTCTGGAGCAAAACAAGGAGTTTCAGAAAATATCCTGCTGCCAGGATTATCTTCATTTGCCCCTTCAGATTCAATTTCCTTCTGTGGTAAATTGAATTATGTACCCCAACAGAGGCACAGTCCTAAACCAAATCCATTTTCCTATGGGTGTGGAACCATTTGTACACAGGACTTTTTGAAGATATATCTTCAATTGAAGTGTGGACTCATTTGTGAAGAGAATCTTCTAAGTTCTTGTTTAGATGTGGCTCAACTGAATCAGAGTGGGTCTTAATCCATATTACTGAAGTCCTTTATAAGCAAAAAAAATCCAGGTATAATAAATCAGATCAAAGCACCCAGGAGGAGACAAAGGATTTCACCATGAGACAAGAGGCAGAGACACAAGCCAAAGTACCCAAAGGATTACAGCAAAGCAGCTCCAGAATGTTACAGACTCCAAGAAGCAAATAAGGCCTTGCTGACACATGATTTGGGACTTCTGGCCTCTTAAACCTTGATACAATAAATACTTGCTTTTAAGCCAACCCATTGTGTGGTATTTGTCATAGTAGCCTGGCAAACTAAAATGCATTCTTTCTTTAGGAAATTTTTCTTTTAAAAATTCAAGTGTAATATACATATCCAAAAGTAAATGAATTACATTTGTTCAACTTGATGAATATTTGCAAAGTGAATATAACTACATAGCTATCACTCAAACCAAGATATGGAACATTTCCAGAACTTTAGAAGCCTCCTTTATGACTCTTTTCAGTAATTATGCGAACAAGTAAACACAATTCTGACTTCTATCACCAAAGGTCAATTTTCTTCATTTTGAAAGTTATATAAATGGAAGAAATAGTGTATGTTTTCTTTTTGGTTTGGCATCTATGATTCAACATCATTTGTGCATTTTATCTCTATTGTTGAATGGTCATTTTCATTGCTGAATAATATTCCATTATATGATTAAACCACAATATATTCATATATTCTATTATTGATAAATTTGGACTATTTCTACATTTGATTATTATATATAGGACTGTTATTACTATTCTTCTATGTCTTTGTGCACAAAAGAACACGTCTATATATCCAGAAATGGAATCACTTGTTTACAGTCTGTACTCAGTTTTGATGGAAGATACAAAGTGTTTGTACCAATATAAGCTCCCGGCATAAGTATATTACACTTCTGATTATTCTGTATTCTCACCAATACTTGGTACTATCAGTTTTTTGTATTATTTTATTTATTGTTTTTCAGTGATTCTAATGACTGTATGGTCGATTTTTCAATTCATTTTAAATTTTCATTTCTCTGATAGCTATTCATGTTGAAAACCTTTTCATTTCTCAGATGTCTTCTTTTACTTCATCCAGATTCTATTCTTCACATTTCTCCATCCAGCTATATATACCTGGAGGCTAACTTTTACTGACCACACCAACAGCCTCCCTTGCCTTCTAAATTCCATCAACACGGAGCATTGGTAGGGGATGGAAGGGAGACAAAAGAGAATAGAATCAGGCATTTATTCTCTCTGCTCTCTGCCTTTGGCTATGCTGAAGGCTGTCTGTGACCTGCCACAGAAAGGCCTCAGCTCTTGCAACTCAGTTTGCTTCATAGCCCCCTGTCTCCAGTTTCCTGGTAACTGATCCTTCTCACACTCCAAAAATCTAGCAGTGGGATCCTTTTTTGCCTCAACTTGTGACATATGTCACTATCTTCACTATATCTTGTGGTTTCACTACCCCTTCACACAACATATTACGCTCTTCTCAATTTATCCAAATTTGAATGTGCCATCTGTTTCCTGAAGGAAATCTGAATGATATGCACAGTTATTTCTAAATTGAACTGAACGTGTGGGAAGATGGTGCATATAAGAAATAAGAATTTGAAAACTGAGTGACAGGTATTTAGTAGGAAATACACTGTTTTAAAGTAAATCTTCTACAGAATATTGTTAAATGTTTTCTGGGATAGGTCCCATGCTTAAACTCATGAGAAGATATTTGACATGGCATCTAAGGTCAAGTCCTTAAACAGTTTCTGTTTGCATTCAGAATTATTGAATCTATGCTTTGTAGCTATATATATATATATATATTTCATATTTGCATGTATGAAATTAATACATGTGGTATGATCTGAAGGAGTATACATCAGATTTTTCTAATGATCTTACCATAGTGCCTTAAATTCTATTGATTGTCTACTCATTTGTCATCAGGAAGGGGACATATCATTTTGAAAATTATCTTCTGAAATACTTTCTTAGTTTTCTGGAGCTGCCATAACAGTACACCTTAAACTGGTGGCTTAAAACCACAGAATATATTATTCCACTATTCTGGAAGATAGGACTCCAAAATAAGGAGTCAGCAATGTGATGCTCCCACTGAAACACGTAGGGGAAAATCCTTTCTTTACTCTTCCTAGATTCTTATAGTTTTCCAAGAATCCCTGAAGCGGGATTCTTTGGCTTCCAGTTCCAATACATCAGTTTCTGCCTATATTGTGAAATGGTCTTCTTGCTTTATGCTTATATTTCAGTGATTGAATTTTCCTCTTCTTATAAGGATGCCACCTTAATCCAGTTTTGACTCATCTTAATAATCACATATTCAAAGACCCTACTTCCAAATAGGGTCCATACTTGGGCCTGAGATTTAGGGGATGAACATATCTTTTTGGGAGACACAATTCAATTTGTAACACACACCCAGTCTTCATATGCACTTTCAAGTTTTGTCTGATATTACTTTCAAACCAGAGATAACAAAACTCTTTCTTTAAAGAGATATATATCCTTTATCATAAACTATTAAAATGGTGCATACAAATCAAACCATTCAGAGAAGGAGAATTTCCAGGAATTGGAAACTTGCAAATTCCCAGAATGAGTGTGAGAAAGCGGTATGATGATTAAGTTCATGTATCAGCTTAGCCAGTTTATGGTGCACAGTTATTTGGTCAAGCAATCACCAGTCTGACTGTTACTATGAGGATATTTTGTGGACTTAAATAATCAGTGTCTTGATTGCATCTATGGCTAATTCCACCTACAATCAATGGAGGAGATTGCCTTCAACAAAGAGAGAAGCCTCATCCAATCAGGTGAAGGCTTAAAAAGGAGAAGTGATGATTTCTAGCAGTCAGAAGAGATAATTTCCATCTCTACTTCAACCAGTCAATTTCTCTTGGAGAATTCATCAAACACCTGCATCAGAGTTCCCAGCTTGTGACCTGCATTATGGAATTTGGAGTTGCCCATCCCCACAGTCATGAGACAATTATAAAAATCTCATAAGATTTACAGATATCTCCTGTCAGTTATATTTCCCTAGAGAGTCCTGATAAATACTGCTTTGGTATTGGGAGTCATTTCTGAGAAACAGAATCTTAAAGATGAGATCTCTGAATTGGTTCTGGGGTTTTTGGAATTGGTTCTCTAATTCAATTGGATCCAAAGGCACTAATGACTCTATTTCCAGTAATCAAGGTGGCACTGATAGTCCCTGGCATGAACTAATAGAGATACACAAAATATTACCACTGGATATGGCTACTCAAATGCTTGTAAGAGGCAAGGTTCTGGGTGAGTGTTTGTGACCTTAAGAGAGTATTGTGGAGATAAAAGGTATAATGATGTTGGCTAATTATTCCTAAATATGCTGGATATAATTATAAAAGAAAGGGGTGAACTTGAGGCTTCACATTCACAACTTAAGCACTGCATGAAGGATATGAACATTTCTATTTTTGCCATGAAAGAAAATCTTTTGTGTAGCCACAGACTTGAGATTTCTGAAAACCAAACCAGAATCTCATTGCACAAGTGGATGAATTACAACATGAACTAAACTCCCAACCTTATAGGTGTCTGCTGTTAAAATGAGGGCATTGATTGGAAAGGAATGGGATCCTGAAAATTGGAGTGGGTTGATATAATGGTGATGGGGGACATTGCAACCCTACGTTCTGCTGATTATTGGATGGATAAATGTGGAATGATCTGCCCCAGGGAACCAGCCACCCTATCTTTAGTCTGCCCTGAGGAACCAACCTCCAGACCTCTAGTGTGCCCTGAGGAATCTGCTGCCATCCAAACTCCACCTGAAGAGATTACTGTGGCTCTGCCTAAGAAACCTATAACCACCTTCTCTGAGCAAAAAGCCCTTACTCCCCTGTCTGAAGAGTTTAATCCTGTTTCATCAGAGGAAACTGCAATGGAATGCCCTGAGGTAGTTGGCTTGTAACCCACCCAACACTCCCTCTTTTCTTCCAGACCTATAACTATTCTGAAGTCCCAACTGGCTCTGAAAGATGAGGCACAAAGTGTAACTGATGAGAAAATGCTCCAAAATATACTCCAAAATAACTACATGAGTTTTCCAATTTATATAGACAGAAATTGGGGGAATATGTGTGGGAATAGATATTAAAATTGTGGGATAATTGTGGAAAGAATATAAAGTTGGGTCAGGCTGAATTTATTCACATGGGCCCACTATGTAGAGATTCTGGATTCAATGTTGTAGCTTGATGGGTGAGAAAGGTTTCTAACAATTTGGGTGGTTGGCTGACACATGGACCAAAGTTGGCTGACATTGCCTGAAATCCAAATGCCAAAATTGTCCTGGTATAATGTAGATAAGAGGATGCAAAAGCTTAGAAAGATTGGAATGTTAAAGTATATTTATCATGTGAGGCCTGTTCACTCACCCCAGGAATGACCAGAGGACACGCCTTTCAGCAGGACTGTGAGGAATATATTTGTGTGACTAACCCCATTATCCCAGAGGAGGTCTATGGCTGCTCCTCTCCCTAGGTCAGATATTACTGTGGGAGCTGCTGTCACTGAGCTGGAATCCTTAAATACAGTGAGGATGATCAGATCCCAGATTGTTAGAACCCAAGTGGCAGCACTTAATCACCAAAGACAAGGTGGGCATGGCTACCATAATGGACAGAAGACTCAAAGTAGCAACCAAAATAGTCTGACTAATAGAGAGACCTGTAGCATCAGCTACATGTCATGGTGTACCTAGAAGCAAAATAGGTGGACAGTCTATTGAATTCTTACTTGATCTGTATAGTCAAAGAGTTCTAGGTAAAGTGAACAAATATCTAACTTGAATTACAAAAGCAGATAGTCACTGCCCCTTAATCAATTCCCAGACTTGAAATAGTTTATATTTCACACACCCCCTTGAGTGAAGGGAAGGCCATATCTCCTTGGGGAAGGACCCTGTTACACTGCCAAAAATTTATACAGCTAATCTTCCTTCCAGCCTTCTCCAAAGATACCTATAGCTGTTTACCAGAGTAACTGCATTGGGGAAGAGGAATCAATTAGATATTTTGGGGATTATTAGATACTGGCTCATAAGTGACACTAATTCCAGGAGACCCAAAATGTCACTGTGATTCACCAGGCAGAGTAGCGGTTTATAGAGGTCAGCTGATAAAAGGAGCTTTATCTCAGATCCTTCTAGTGGGTCATTGAGCCCATTTTGTGGTTATTTCCCAAGTTCTGGAATGCATAATTGGAATAAACATACTCAGCAAGTGGCAGAAATCTAACATTGGTTCCCTGACTTGTGAAGCAAGGCTATTATGGTAGAAAAGTCCAAGTGGAAGCCATTAGAACTGTCTCTAACTAGCAAAATACTAAATCAAAAGGTATATCAGATTCCTTGAAGGGATTGCAGAAATTAGTGCCACTGTCAAGGACTCAGAGGATGCAGGAGTGGTGATTCCCACCACATTCCAATTCAACTCTCCTATTTAACCTGTGTAGAAAACAGATGGGTCCTGGAGGATGACAATGGATTATCATAATCTTAACAAGGTTGTGACTCCAATTGCCTGTACTGTTGCAGAAGTGCTATCATTGCTTGAGCAATTCTACAAATCCCCTGTTATCTGATATGCATCAATTTATCTGGCAAATGCTTTTTCCTTGATATCTGTTAGTAAAGACTATCAGCTGGTAAGGCCAACCATACACCTTCACTGTCCTACCTCAGGGGTTTATGAACTCTCCAGCTGTATGTCTGTGCTGCTTTGAATGTATTATGTTCCCCAGAAAAAGCCATATTCTTTGATGCAATCTTGTGGGGCAGATATACTAGTGGGGATTAAGTTGGAATGTTTGGATTAAGTTGTTTGCATGGAAATGTGCCCCACCCAACTGTAGGTGATAACTCTGATGAGATAATTTCCATGTAGGCACGGCCCCACCCATTCAGGGTGGGCCTTGGTCAGTGGAGCCATATAAATGAGCTGACAAACAGAAGGAACTCAGTGCAGCTGTGAGTGACATTTTGAAGAGGAGCTACAGTCAAGGGACACTTTGAAGAAAGCACAGGAGCTGCAGATGAGAGACAGTTTGAAGACAGCCATTGAAAGCAAACTCTTGCTCTGGAGAAGCTAAGAGAGGACAAATACCCCAAGTGCAGCTAAGAGTGACATTTTTGAGGAACCACAGCCTAGAGAGGAACATCCTGGGAGAAAGCCATTTTGAAACCAGAATTTTGGAGCAGACACCAGCCATGTGCCTTCCCAGCTAAGAGAAGTTTTCTGGACACCATTGGCCATCTTCCAGTGAAGGTACCCAATTGTTGATGCCTTACCTTGGACACTTTATGGCCTTAAGACTGTAACTGTGTAACCAAGTAAACCCCTTTTATAAAAGCCAATCCATCTCTGGTGTTTTGCATTCTGGCAGCATTAGCAAACTGGAACAGATTTTGGTACCAGGAGTAGGGTTCTGGTGCTGCTGAGTTTGCAAATACCAAACATGTTGGAGTGGCTTTTTAAATGGATAAGGGGAAGATTCTGGAAGAATTGTGAGGAGCTTGATAGAAAAGGCCTAAACTGCTTTGAAGAGACTGTTTGTGGAAATATGGACTCTAAAGATACTTCTGATGGGGGCTTCAACAAAAATGATGAATGTGTTGTTGAAAACTGGAAGAGAGGCAATCCTTGTTTTAAAGTGGTAGAGAATTTGGCAAAATTGAGCCCTGGTGTGAGATGGAAGGAAGAATTTGAAAGCGACAACATGGAATACTTAGCTGAGGAGATCCCCAGACTACATGTGGAGGATATAATCTGACTTCTCCTTGCAGCTTATAATAAAATGTGAGCAGAGAGAGAAAAACTTAGAACTGAACTCTTCAGTTCAAAGATACCAGAAGCTGATGGTTTGGAGAATTATGGGCTTCCAGGGGGTGCAATCCCAGAAGTTACAGCCGAAGTGAAGATTTAACTAAACATGGAGACTGACCGCGATTTCAGAACAAGCCAAGATTGGAAATGGAGTTATCCAGAAAGGATTTGTGGAAAGTTCTATTGTCTGATGGCTTTGACCCTTGTTTGCTTCATGCAAAGCCAACAGAATTTTTGTGAGATCTTTATAGACAGAGCTGCTGCTGGTCTGGACTGGAGTGGACTGACAAGGAATAAATTGAAGGAAAATTTTCTTCAAAGACAGAGCCATGGAGGTTGAAGCCTGGAGTCAAGAGGACTTGGGCTAGAAAGGGTGAATTTGCCCTGGAGGTCAAGGATGGGCCTTCCACCTTGATGCTCCAGAAAAGTTTTGCCACCCCAGACCCCAAAGAGTGTGGAGCAACTTCTCGGGGAATTGGGGAGAGCCTGGCTGCCACCCCACTGTTCTGAAGGGTTGAGCGTGTGCACCAGAGATGGAAGGGAATCTGGGTGCTGACTCGATGTTTTAGGAGGGTGGAGCTGAGAAGATGGTCTCCCCAATGTGTAGATATGTTGGAGAACTCACCCCAGGATTTGGAGAGGAAAGGGCTGCCAAAAAGGCTCTTAGGAAGGATTAGACTCCTGCTCTCTCAAGCCTCAAGGATGCAACTTTGTTCTGTTAATGACTCTCAGACTTTGAAATCTAATGGAGTTTGTCCTGCAGGTTTTAGGAACTGTTTTGGTCCTGTGAACCTTGTTTTCCTTACTGTTTCTCCTTATGGCAGTGGGAACGTTTATCCTATGAATGTCCCTCCTTTGTATATTGGAAGCACATAGCTTGTTCTAAGTTCACAGATCCACAGCTAAAGGAAAATTATGCCTTAGGACTGACCATGCCTATAATAGATTTTGATGGGATCTTATTGTTACTGAAATGATTTAAGTTTTTGTGATATTGTGATGGGAGGAATGCATTTTATATTTGAAAAGAATGTTTTTCTGGGGTCCAGGGGGTGGAATGTGCTGGTTTGAATGTATTCTGTCCCCCAGAAAAAGCCATATTCTTTGATGCAATCTTGTGGGGCAGATATACTAGTGGGGATTAAGTTGGAACGTTTGGATTAGGAAGTTTGCATGGAAATGTGCCCCACCCAACTGTAGGTGATAACTCTGATGGGATAATTTCCATGTAGGCACGGCCCCACCCATTCAGGGTGGGCCTTGGTCAGTGGAGCCATATAAATGAGCTGACAAACAGAAGGAACTCAGTGCAGCTGTGAGTGACATTTTGAAGAGGAGCTACAGTCAAGGGACACTTTGAAGAAAGCACAGGAGCTGCAGATGAGAGAGTTTGAAGACAGCCATTGAAAGCAGACTCTTGCTCTGGAGAAGCTAAGAGAGGACAAATACCCCAAGTGCAGCTAAGAGTGACATTTTTGAGGAACCACAGCCTAGAGAGGAACATCCTGGGAGAAAGCCATTTTGAAACCAGAATTTTGGAGCAGACACCAGCCATGTGCCTTCCCAGCTAAGAGAAGTTTTCTGGACACCATTGGCCATCTTCCAGTGAAGGTACCTGATTGTTGATGCCATACCTTGGACACTTCATGGCCTTAAGACTGTAACTGTATAACCAAATAAACCCCTTTTATAAAAGCCAATCCATCTTTGGTGTTTTGCATTCCAGCAGCATTAGCAAACTAGAACAATGTCATAATTTTGTCTGCAGGGAACTTGATGGCTTCTCCCTCCCACAAGATATCACACTGGTCCATTATATTTATGATATCATGTGTTTTGGATCTAGTGAGCAAGAAGTAACAACTACTTCAGACTTGTTGGTAAAGTGTTTGCATGTCAGAGGATGAGAGATCAACAAAAATACAGGGGTCTTGCACCTCAATGAAATTTTTAGGTGTCTAGTGGTATACAGCAATTTGAGATATCCCTTCTAAGGTGAAGGATAACCTATTGTACCTGACTTCCCCCCCTCCCCAGCCAAAAATGTCTAGTTGGCATCTTTGGAGTTTGGAGACAATTTATTCCTCATTTGGTTGTGCTACTCTGGCCCATTTACCAAGTGATCTGTAAAGCTCCTCATTTTGAGTGGGGGTCAGAACAAGAGGAGACTCTGTGACAGGTCCAGGCTGCTGTAAAAGCTGCTGTGCCACTTGGGCCATATGATCCAGGAGATCCAATATTGCTAGAACTGTCTGAGGCAAGTAGAGATGCTGTCCGGAGACTCTGGCAGGCCCCTATAGGAGAATCAGAGTGCAAATCCTTAGGATTTGGAACAAAGCTTGCCATCCTCTGCAGATCATTACTCTCATTTTGAAAAACAGCTTTTGGCTTGCTGCTGGGCCTTAATAGATACCAAATGCTTAACCATGGGCCACCAAATAACTTTGAGACCTGAGTTGCCTATCATGAGCTGGGTATTGCCTGACCCACCAAGCCATAAAATGGGGCATGCACAGAAGCACTCTATCATCAAATGGAAGTGGTATGTATGTGCTAGGGCTTGAGCAGGTTCTGAAGGCAAAGGTAATTACATGAGGAAGAGGTCCAAATGCCCATGACCCCCACTCCTGCCATATTACTTTCTCTTTCCCAGCCCAGAGCTATGGCCTCTTGGAGAGTTCATTACAATCAGCTGACTGAGGAAGAAAAACTTTGGTCTGGCTTACAGATGGTTCTACATGATGTACAGGTACCACCCAAAAGTAGACAGCTACAGCACTCCAGTCTATCTCTGAGATGTCCCTGAAGGACAGTGGTGAGGGACAATCCTTCTGGTGGGTGGGACTTTGAGCAGTGAGCCTGATTGTTCATTATGCTTAGAAGGAGATATGGCCAGAGGTACATTTGTATGCTGATTCATGAGCCATTGCCAGTGGTTTGTCTGGATGGTCAGGGACTTGGAAGGAATTTCATTGGGAAATTGGTAACAAAGAGGTCTGGAAAAGAGGTATGTGGACAGACCTTTCTGAGTGAGCAAAAAACATGAAGATATTTGTGTCTTATGTGACTGCTCACCAGAGGGTGACTTCAGCAGAGGAATATTTAATAATCAAGTGGATAAGATGACCTGTTTATGGATACTAGTTGGCCTCTTTCTCTAGCCACTCCTGTCATTGCCCAATGGGCTCATGAATAAAATGGGCATGGTGGTACAGATGGACATTATGCACAGGTCCAGCAACATTGACTTCCACTCACCAAGGCTAACCTGACTATATCCACTGCTAAGTGTCCAATCTGCCAGTAGCAGAGACCAACACTCAGTCCTGTGTATGGCACCATTCCCTGAATTAATCAGCCTACTACTTGGTGTCAGCTTTATTGTATCGGACCACTTCCATCATGAAAGGGGCAGTGTTTTGTCCTAACTGGAATAGATATATCCTCTGGATATGGGTTTGCCTTCACTGCATGCAGTGCTTCTGGCAAAACTGCTACCTAGTTGTATGCCTTAGCCACACATGATATTCCACACAGAATTGCTTCTATTCAAGGAATCCACTTTATAGCAAATGAAGTGTTGGAATAGGCACATGCTCATGGAATTCATTGGTCTTACCATGTTGCCTATTATCCTGAAGTAGCCTTTTTAAAAATGACAAATGGTAGAATGGCCTTTTAAGACTCAATTATGGCACCAACTAGGTAGAAATACTTTGCAGGGCTGGAGCAGTGTTCTCCAGGAGGCTCCAAGTCAGTGTTAACTCTATGGTGCTATTTCTCCCTTAGCCAGGATTCATGGGTCCCTGAATGAAGGAGTGGAAAGGGGATTGGGACCACTCACTATTACCCCTAGTGCTCCAGTAGAAAAACTTTTGCTTCTTGTCCCTGCAACTTAAAGTTCTGCTGGTCTATAGGTCTTAGTTCCAAAAGGAGTGTTTCCACCAGGAGACACAACAATGATTCCATTGAACTCGCAGTTAGACTGCCACCCCACCACTAGTGATTGGTCCTGACTACCAAAGGGCAATAATACTTCAGTTACATAATAGAGGTGAAGAAAATTTTGCATAGAATACAGGAGATCACATGGGTTGTCTTTTTATACTACCATGCCCTGTGATTAAAGTCAACAGAAAACTGCAACAACCCAATCCAGGCAGGAAGTTCAATGGCCCAGAAACTTCAGGAATGAAGGTCTGGCTCACCCCACTGGGCAAAGAACCACAGCTAGCTGAGGTGCTTGCTGAGGGTAAATGGAATATGAAATAGATAGTGGGAGAAAATAGATATAAATATGAGCTATGACCACATGATTAATTACAGAAGTGCAATATGAATATTTCTTCATTGTTCTTTTATGGGTAGGTTTGTGTATGTACATAAAACAAATATCTTTGTTTTCTTCCGTATCTTATGCCCTTATCATCTGACATAAGTTATATTAGTTTCATATCATAGTATTTAAGTTATAAGATACCAAGTTTAAGAGTGAATGTTAGCCAAGGACTTGCATCTTATTCTGGGGAGAGTTAGTGAATTTCTGGTTATACACAGGATAGTTGAGTACTGTTAGGTGAAAATATGAGTGTTATTGTTTTCATTTAGAAATTAAATGTAGTTTAAGGAGATATATATGGCTGCTAACTTGACAGGGGGTGGACTGTGGTAGTTAAGTTCATGTGTAAACTTGGCCAGTTTATAGTGCACAGTTGCTTGGTGAAACAAGCACTGGCCAGATTGTTACTGTGAGGGCACTTTGTGGTTATAAATCATCATTAAGTTGATTGCATCTACATCTGCTTACATCTACAATCAACTGAGGAGATTGCCTTCAACAAAGAGAGAAGTCTCCTCTAATCAGTTGAAGGCTTTAAAAGGAGAAGTGATGATTTCAGCAGTCAGAGAAAGAATTTCCATCTCTACTTCAGCCAGCCAATGTCCCCTGAGGAATTCATTGAAAACCTTCATCAGAGTTTCCAGCCTGTGACCTGCCATATGGAATTTGGACGTGCCCTTTCCCTTAGTTGAGTGAAACAATTCTTCTAAAGATCTCCTATTTACAGATATCTCCTATTGGTTCAGTTTCCTTAGATAACCTTGACTAATACTAGAGGATTGCAATTCCAGCCTTAAATGGAGACTGATCTGTGTTAAAGATTAATTAATGTGAGGATCATAGCTGTGGAAGAATTAGAACTAGTAATTGTGCTAGCTTAGAACTAACTCAAGTTGAAAGTGGAATAATGTAGTCCCATGAAAGTATTAAATGGAACCTATGTGAAAGATAACAATTGGGAGAAATCCCAAGTTATCATGAGCTTGTTATGTTCCCATTTACTGTCCCACCCATTGCAATTTCATGTTTGCTCCAAATACTGTTTTGAAATCTACACTAAAAGTCAATAAACATCTCTTGATTTTTATTTACTAGATTTTTGTGGCAATTAATAGTACAGATCACTCCTTCCTTCTTGGAACTCAATGATACAATATCCAGTCCCTGGATTCTTCTCTCTCCTTTCTGCCATTACTTGTTTGCATTCTGTCCTGATTTTCCATTTACTACCTACCTTTTAGTATTTGTGTTTTGTAAGGTTCATTTATTGGTTCTTTACTCTTTTCATTTTACATGATTTCAATGGATTCACCTAATCTCACAATAAGAAAGATCCTTTATTCTAACTGTGTCCAAATATGCATTTATAGCCCCCAACCCCCATCATGTGATACAGGCTCATATTCTCAATGGTCTACTAGATATATGTTATATGGAAACCTTGTGAAAGACTTTAGTTTCCAGGGCAAAGTTGTTTTCTTCTCCAAAACTGCTCTTCTCTTTATTTTTCCTTTCAGTTAATGAAATCACTGTTCAGTGAGTTAACCAAGCTAAGAAACCTCATTACAATCCTCAACTCATCCATTTATCTCATCTCTCACATTCAATCAATCAGTATATCATGCAAATTCCATTTCCCAAATATCTTTGGGAACTGTGTTCTACTTTTTTATTCCTACAGCTATCTCTCTTGTTTACAGGCTCATCATCCCTTTTTCAGCCCATAACGATGGCTTAATTGATTTCCCTGACTCCTATGGTTGGCTCACAAATATCCTGATCTCCCTTTGATCTGTGGGCTATAAATGTATTTCTAATTCATAAATCAAATCATATCCCACTCTTATTTAAAAGCTCCAATTATAGAGTTAAATATATGCTTATATGAGATCTTGCTTAGGATGAACAAGAACTCCAAACAGCAATCAGTTCTTTGAAAAGGAAACATAAGAAAAAACAAAAGTAAATCAGCCCCTCCCACACACAAAAAAACAGAAAATGCAAAGCCTGAAGCATTCTTATTAACTTTTTAATGCTATGATCGATTTTATGGCTTTCAAAATCTTACATTTTTATTTTTAAGCTTTTGAGGGAAGCCATAAAATTTATGATATTCGTTTTCACTTTTGATTTTCTCCTTACATAAAATGATTTCATGGTCTCCCTCTCATATATACATATAACATTTATATATTATGTAAATATATATGCATATATATTCTGTATAAGCAACATTCTCAGAGAAACAATATTTAAGAATTCATAAAAATTTATGAATTCATTAAAAATGAGTCTATCTAATTAGAAAGATTTATTTCTTCAGAAGGAAAGAACTCTTGGGGTGCACTGAAAAAATGAAAATTATATCTAATCAGCACTTTCCCCCTTAATGAATAGGACCATTGAGTTGGTATTAAAATGTGCATTTATAAATAGGATTCTGCAGACATGTGACATTACACACCTGCCCGATAGCTTTAAATTGCAAATGCAGTTTTTTCTTGTCTTCTTCTGTTTTGTATATATTTATAGCAATTGATCAAATTGGCTTTCATATGTGACAAAACTTCTATTATTTTCAGTTATTTAAAATTTCTGATCTTCTTTTTAACAACAATATGCTAGCCAACTTTGGGAATTAATAAATTAATGTAATAAAGAAAGCATGTTAAATTGCAACCTCATGAATTATTATTCCACTTTATCTCTAGAAAAATGCTTTGATTAAAAAGACCTGTTATTGTTAGGGCAGTTGTTTTATCCCTTCTTTTGTTCCTGTAATTGTGTTAATAAACTTGGCTTTCTGACATTGCTTCTGTATGGGTCTTAAACTCAGGAAACATAGACTATGTGGGCAAGTGCACATTTTTTTTGTTTAGGAACTGTGAACCAGCTTGTTTACCATGATTCTCATCTATTAAAGAGGGAAAGGGAAGCAAAATAAAAAACTGTTTTCATGCTTGTTAATTAATAATCAGTGGGAAGGACTGATAATATGTTTTTACGATTTTCCCTATCCTATTTCCTGCCTCTACTGATAAAGGGAGCATCCTTTTGAAGTTCTAAAGAATGATTCTGGAATCTTTGTGTTTCTCTTCTATGCCAGATATTCTTATGTGAATATGGGTACCACACAAGGCTTGGCAGAAATAGAGTAGAAGGGTATTATCTGACAATTTACCAACTTGAGATACTCTTAGTACAATGACTAAAATAGAATCTAAAATCAATGCCACAGATAACCATGACTCATGCACAACTTTCCTTGGATAAGTATTCAATATAATGTTTTTATGTCATTACAGATAACAGTTTGACATCTAAAGAAGTGTCCTGCTTTTTTCCAGAATTCACATTAAATTAATGCAGAGACAGGATTACAATTGTAGGTCTCCGACCTCCCATTTCTGCATTTTCTCTATCATGTCTTGAATTTGGTGTACCAACTTAAAATATTCATTAATGGAGGAGAAAAAAATCTTTATACCCTTAACTTGAAGAATAAAAATTTTGGGGTATGTTTGTCCTTGAGGCCAGAGGGAAATATACTGCCCCTATTAGCTTACATTACAGCCCCAGTAACTTAATTGTTGCCATTGTTTTAGTGTAAGGTCTTGAACAACCAGAATATTTTCCTAATATTCTAAATTCAGAAGGAGATAATATAAATTAGCAAGGAAAAGAACAGTCTTTAAATAAATGGTCCTAGAAAAATTCAATCTGTCTCTCCCATAATACATATACACACACACAAAACCCAGATAGAATCATTGTTCATAAAAGACTTATAAAATGTGAAAAGTTAACCCAAGTGAAGATATTTACACACATAAAACCAACACAGCATGAATCCAAAATACCTGTGGATACATAAAGAAGTATAACAAATATTCCTACAAATCACCAAGAAAAAGACAAGGCAATAGAAAAATGAGCAACAGAAATAATCCAAAATTTTGCAGAAAAAGCACAAATGGCCTATATATTTCAAAATGTTAAATTCATTAATAATCAAGTAAATGAAAATGAAACCACAATAGGTACAATATCACACTCACAGATAGGCCAAGTCAGATAATTTCGTGTTTTCACAAGTATGTTGGATGATAGGTATTTTTACTGTTTTAACCACTTTGGAAATCAGTTTGGTGTAATTTTGTAAAAGTGTGCATGTATGCTCATATCTTAACAATTCCACTCCTTGCTATCTATTCTAGGAAAACTCTTGGATATGTATATCAAATAATATCTTCAAAAATGATCATATCAATGTTTATAATAACAAAAATATATTAAAAACCAATGTTCATAAATGGAACAATAACTTATAATATACTAATGCAATGATTATCATACAGCAGTGAAAATGAAAAATCTATAGCCACACACTTCAAAGTGATGAATTTAGAACTAATTTTGAGCTCAAAGGAGCAGCTCTCCAAGGAATATATGCAGTAGTTTTATATAATCTTAAAATAATCTTCTAAATCTTGGGCTGAATGATAGATACTCAGGTAATACATTTTAATTTTTTATCTCCAAACTATGTGTTTATGTTTCTATACCCACTTTTTATGTAGGCTACATTTTAGATTTTTTTAAATTAGTGCACAAAAAGTCAATAATGGTTTATGAAGGAAAGGAGTACATAAGAAAGAGAAGTATCTGGGGTACTTTCCCATGAAAATCACTTTTAACCCTCTTTCAGCACATCAGATTTTTAGTTTCTTTCTTCAATTTCTACCTTTTATCTAACCGCAAAGCTCTGCCTTACCCAGATCTTTATTTTGCATAGGCTGTGGAGATTTTGATGAAAGAATTAATACAATAAAAAAAGAACTAATTCTCCCTAATTCCCTTGGAAAATTGACCTTATAAGGTATTAGTGTCCTTGGCATTGGTAACAGTGTATGAACTGTAAATAGGAAGGCAATGTTAGCAAGGTCAACAGCACTAGCATTGGTGGAGGAGCCAATGTTGATGACAGTAGTATGCAAAGCCTTGAAAATAAGTCACAATAACTCAAGAAGCAACACTGCCAGTGGTCACTTTGGGGAGGGTTGGTCCTTTAAAAATGGTTAACAATAAGATATTACAGCAAGCAGTATAGAGGCTGTTCTAGTTTGCCAATGTCGCTGGGATGCAAAATACCAGAAATGGATTGGCTTTTATAAAAGGAAGTTTATTTGGCTACGCAGTTATAGTCTTAAGGCCATAAAGTGTCCAAGGTAACACACCAACAATTGGGTACCTTCACTGGAGGATGGCCAATGGTGTCCGGAAAACCTCTGTTAGCTGGGAAGACCTGTGGCTGGCGTCTGCTCCAAGTTCTGGTTTCAAAATGGCTTTCTCCCAGGATGTTCCTCTCTAGGCTGCAGTTCCTCAAAAATGTCACTCTTAGTTGCTTTAGGGGCATTTGTCCTCTCTTAGCTTCTCCGGAGCAAGGGTCTGCTTTCAACAGTGGGCTTCAAAATGTCTACCTGCAGCTCTTTTCTCAGCTCCTGTGCGTTCTTCAACGTGTCCCTCTTGGTTGTAGCAAGCTCACTCCTTCTGTCTGAGCCTATATAGTGCTCTAGTAAACTAATCAAGGCCCATGCTGAATGGGTGGGACCACATCTCCATGGAAACTATCCAATCAGAGTAATCACCTACAGTTGAGTGGGTCATATCTCCATGGAAACAAAGAATTGCAATCTAATCAACACTAATACACTAATACGTCTACCCATGCAAGATTACAACAAAGATAATGGCATTTTGGGGGACATAATACATTCAAACTGGCACAGAGGCAACAGAGAAAATGAGGAAAATGGTGGCTAGACTAGGACAGGTGCCGCATAATACTTTTTGGGATAAGTTCTCAATGCAACATGTGAAACAGTCCCCAGGGACTTCCAGCACAAATACTGGAAAACTTAAGGAATTTAGAATTTTTTTGTTAAAAAACAAATTGATTTGAAAGGGATCATGTTTGGGAGGGTCTGCTAGTGGTATAAAAGACAAATCTATAAAGATATACTTGTTTTGTTATACATATCGATTTCTTACATCCAAGTCAGCATAGCCTTAGAAATACAGCTTACACCATTTTGGAAACATTAATATATTTTTCCATAATAAACATTGTTGTGATTGTTTTGTTCTATAGAGCTGTACCAGTTTGGATGTAATATGTCCCCCAAAATGCCATGTTCTTTGATGCAATCTTATGGGGGCAGATGCATTAGGGTTGATTAGATTGCAATTCTTTGATTGAGTATTTCCATGGAGATGTAACTCAATCAGCTGTGAGAAAGATCTCTGATTGGATAATTTCCATGGAGGTGTTACCCCACCCATTCAGCATGGGTCGGAATTAAATCACTGGAGCCATATAAAAAGCTGACAAACAGAAGGAACTCAGAGCAGCTAAGAGTGTCATTTTGGAGAGCAACTGAGAGTGATATTTTGAAGAGGAGCTGCAGCTAAGAGAGGATAAAATGTCCCAAGAGCAACATTTTGGAGAATGCCATTTTGAAACACAACCTGGGAGCAAGTGAATACCAGCCATGTGCCTTCCGAGTTAACAGAGATTTTCCGGATGCCAATGGCCATCCTTCAGTGAAGGTACCCTATTGATGCCTTACCTTGGACCCTTTATGGTCTTAAGACTGTAACTGTGTAACCAAATAAACCCTCTTAATAAAAGCCAATCCATTTCCTGTATTTTGCATGACAGCAACATTAGCAAACAGAACAGGAGCCAAAAAATATTTTTCAAGGAAGTTTTGGTATTGGCTTGGTTCTGTAACGCAACATATGATATTGTTTACTAGAGATAATGTATTTTAGATATTAAGTAACCAACTTATTAATGGACTTATGAAATACATCACATTTATAAATTGGGAGATGCCTCTACATAGACACATATAATTTTGCACAAATCAATAATTTATTGATAAACATTGAATAGAAAATCCACTAGGCAGTAATAACATTTTGGGAGGCTACAAATGGGGATAGCTATCTACTGGTTGGACTGGAGTCCCTCCTAAAGAGTGGAAGTGATCATTACCCAATGAAAAAAAGGAGAATAAATGAGACATTTGTCTAAAAACAGAGAGGGAAATATAAGGAATGATATGTTTCTTCCCTTAGATGAGATTAGATATGTGAGACCCAGATTTCAGAATAGGAAAATCAGGCTACCAAAGTTGAGGCAGCATAAAACCATGAATGCCAAAATCATCATAAAGTAGTAATTCTTAGAGGTAACAATGTTAATTGTAATTAAAGGGATTTTTTTTCCTTTGATCCTGATTTTTTATGTCATTTTTATTTGTATATTTTGGTCTTGAAAAATTCAAATGGAAAGACTTCACATAAAATCATCTCTCATTATTGTCGTATCTGACAGACTCTCATAAGCTTAGGCACTAACAGAATAACAGGAGTTAGCTTTGCCAATTTCATAAATGCAAGTCACTGAAATAGTGTTGTTTTTGTTAATTAAGTTTATTAATATAATTCCATGGTAAAGATACCTGTTCTGAATTTCATATTTCTCTCAGAACCAGTGGGAATAGAGGGTTTTGGAAGGAGAAAGTAAGAAAATAGGCCAATTTGGCAATATTTTATGACACTAATTACCTAGGTAAATGCAGGAGAAGAATACACTAGCATGGGAAATGGCTTTGTAAATGCATTAAAATCCAAGAAAAAATCACCAAATCACATAATGAATTATAAATATCACATAAATACAGAGAAATAAAGATAAAATTTAAGTAGCATTTATTGTGGCTCTTATTTATATTATTACAATGTTATATGTTAATATGTTTAACAATATATTTATGTTACTAGATCTTTTTGGTTTCCTGAAAAATATGAAATTATATATTTCAGTCTTCTTCCAATTAAATATTATTAAAACAATTATATAATGCAATTTATTATTTACTTGGAAAAATAAGTTGTGTGTGCATGTGTGTATGTGTGTGCATGCATATTATCTCAATTTGTGACAATTTAATCATGATGTTGGATAGATACTGATATGTTTGTAGGTGGTGTTTTCGGTTGTTGTTTTGCTCATGCTAAGTTTTCAGATTGGTATTCTTTTTTTGTGGTGAAATTTTGAATGCAACTATGAAATATACAAAAGTTTTAACAGTATCAATTTTAAACACATCTATTCAACAAATGCAAACTGAACAGTGCCAGGCGTGCTTCTATGTGTTCAGGATACAGCTGTGAACAAAACAGGGAAAGACCTTGCCTTGTGGATTTTAAAGTCTATTTCATAAAGTTTTTCTAAGACTGTATTTTATTTCCTTAAATATGTAGTCTTTCACAGTATTTACAAATTACAAATTACTAATAGCCAGCCCAAACAGGAAAAAGTATAGAAATGTTACTTTTTGTTGTTCGCCTTAACATTAATAATGGCAATCTGAATTTGCTCTTGAAGAATCATTTTCATTAATGATTCTCAGAGAACTATAACATTCTAATTAATTTTACAACACCCAGGAGAGACAGGTGAGTATTATTATTCCAATTTTACAAATTAGGGAACTGTAAGATAGAAGCTGAATTCACATTTTTCTCCATCTCTCAGTAGACCTCTTAAGAAACCCCATAGCTATTGCAGGATTTCAGTTCATGTATTGCAGTGTACCTCTGTGGCACTTTTTTCATTACTCAAGACAGACATTATTTGGGAAGTGATAGAGAAGAAATCTTTTTTGGGGATTGGGTTCCCGAACAGTGTTACAGAGTTGAAGGGATGTACCCAGCAAATTTTACAGTTCAGGTAGACTGGGCCATGTTTGCTTCTTATATTATTTCTACATAGATATAAACCCAGATATACTTTTGATTCAGAGAAAACAAGATCATTTGCTCAAGGCCTCCTGATGCTACAACGCAGAAGGCCTAAATAAAATTTTGCATACAACTCCTTCAGTACAACCAAAGCCGACAAACTAAAAGAACAAACAGAAAAACTAAGCCTTCCTTTCTACAATAAACAGGCAAATTAATCATTGCTGCATTTGTAAAAAATCATTAATACTCAATTGCTTCATAGTATAAAAAAGTAAACAATGCTATAAACCATTGAGTAGCCAGGGATTTTTTTTTTTTAAAGTTCAAGGATAATTCAGTAGAGTTATTAACTCTGTAATTAACAATTTTAGAATTCTTGAAAGACCAAACAAGGGAGAGGTGAGGCAAGCAGAGGTCAGTAAAATGCAAGATGCCACTAAACCATGACTAGAGGGATACAGAGAGGAGGTAGTGCAGGAGTCTGGTCTACCAATTTGGAGCTGTGGAGGAGACATAGCCACTGCCTTTTGGTAAACACTCAAATAGGATACAAAGATCCTCACGCTCCATGCACCTTCTGTGAGTTAAAATAATATAAATGCTTCTTCCCCAGAACTTCTTGACACAAATCCTCTAATCCTATTTCTCCAAGTCCCACATCAACTAACCAAGTAATTAGCTCCTGACCATGAATCAGTCCCTTAGATTACCTTTTCTTGCAGGCAAAATTAACAGCTAAATGTATTGTCCAAAGTTTGGATCACAGGGAGAGTTTCCTTTTAGGGACACACTGACTGGATTTTTGCAATAGCTTTTTTTTTTTTTTTAATTCATTTTATTGAGATATATTCACATACCATGCAGTCATACAAAATAAAACATACATTTGATTGTTCACAGTACCATTACATAGTTGTACATTCATCACCGAAAACAATCCCTGACACCTTCATTACCACACACACAAAAATAACAAGAATAATATTTAAAGTGAAAAAGAGCAATTAAAGTAAAAAAGAACACTGAGTTCCTTTGTATGTTTGTTTGTTTGTTTCCTTCCCCCATTTTTCTTCTCATCCATCCATAAACTAGACAAAGGGGAGGGTCGTCTATATTGTGCATAAGACTGCCCAGTGGAGTGACCTCTCAACTCATTTGGGAATCTTTCTGCCAATGAAGCTTACTTCATTTCCTTTCATCTCTCCTTTTTGGTCAAGAAGATGTTCTCCATCCCACGATGCCGGGTCTACATTCCTCCCCGGGAGTCATATTCCACGTTGCCAGGGAGATTCACTCCCCTGGGTGTCTGATCCCACGTAGGGGGGAGGGCAGTGATTTCACCTTTCAAGCTGGCTTAGCTAGAGAGACAGGGCCACATCTGAGCAACAAAGAGGCATTCGGGAGGAGGCTCTTAGGCACAATTATAGGGAGGCCTAGCCTCTCCTTTGCAGCAACCGTCTTCCCAAGGGCAAGTCCTGTGGTAGAGGGCTCAATCCATCAAACCACCAGTCCCCTATGTCTGTGAGCACATTAGCAACCATCCAGGTAGGGCAGGTCAATACCCCTGCATTCTCCACCAGCTCCTCAAGGGGGCTCTGCATATTTTTTTCCTTGTTTTTCTATTTTTTTAAAAAACTTTTTTTTAAATCAACTGTATAAAAAATTAAAAAAAATTAAAAAAATTAAAAAAACATACAATAAAAGGACATTTCAAAGAGACCATAACAAGGGAGTAAGAAAAAGACAACTAACCTAAGATAACTACTTTACTTCCAACATGTTCCTCCTCTACCCCAAGAAAGTTACATAATATAGCAACATTTCAGTGAACTTGTTCCTACTACATCCATCAGAAATTAACAGACCATAGTCATTTCTGGGCATCCCCAGAACGTTAAATAGTTTATCTGTTCTTCTTGGATTATTGTTCTGTGAACTTGTTCCTACCATACCCACCAGAAATTAACAGACCATAGTTATTCCTGGACATTCCCAGAACATTAAATTTACCCATGATAGCTTATCTGTTCTTATTGGATTATCGTTCCCCTTTCCTTAATTGATCTCTATTGCTAGTTCCCCTACATTCTACGTTATAAACCATTTGTTTTACATTTTTTCAAAGTTCATGTTAGTGGTAGCATATAATATTTCTCTTTTTGTGCCTGGCTTATTTCGCTCAGCATTATGTCTTCAAGGTTCATCCATGTTGTCATATGTTTCACGACATCGTTCCTTCTTACTGCCGCGTAATGTTCCATCGTGTGTATATACCACATTTTATTTATCCACTCATCTGTTGAAGGACATTTGGGTTGTTTCCATCTCTTGGCAATTGTGAATAATGCTGCTATGAACATTGGTGTGCAGATATCTGTTCCTGTCACTGCTTTCTGATCTTCTGGGTATATACCGAGAAGTGCAATTGCTGGATTGAAGGGTAACTCTATATCTAGTTTTCTAAGGAACTGCCAGACTGACTTCCAGAGTGGATGAACCATTATGCAGTCCCACCAACAATGAATAAGAGTTCCAATTTCTCCACATCCCCTCCAGAATTTGTAGTTTCCTGTTTGTTTAATGTAAGCCATTCTAATTGGTGTGAGATGGTATCTCATTGTGGTCTTAATTTGCATCTCTCTAATAGCTAGTGAAGCTGAACATTTTTTCATGTGTTTCTTGGCTATTTGTATTTCCTCTTCAGAGAACTGTCTTTTCATATCTTTTGACCATTTCATAATTGGGCTGTCATTGAATTGTAGGATTTCTTTACATATGCAAGATATCAGTCTTTTGTCAGATACATGGTTTCCAAAAAGTTTTTCCCATCGAATTGCCTGCCTCACCACCTTTTTGACAAATTCCTTTGAGGTACAGAAACTTCTAAGCTTGAGGAGTTCCCATTTATCTATTTTTTCTTTTGTTGCTTGTGCTTTGGGTGTAAAGTCTAGGAAGTGGCCACCTAATACAAGGTCTTGAAGATGTTTCCCTACATTATCTTCTAGGAGTTTTATGGTACTTTCTTTTATATTGAAATCTTTGATCCATTTTGAGTTAATTTTTGTGTAGGTTGTGAGGTAGGGGTCCTCTTTCATTCTTTTGGATATGGATATCCAACTCTCCCAGCCCCATTTGTTGAAAAGACCGTTATGACCCAGTTCCCTGACTTTGGGGGTCTTATCAAAGATCAGTCAGCCATAGATCTGGGTGTCTATCTCAGAATTTTCAATTCAGTTCCATTAATCAATATGTCTATCTTTGTGCCAGTACCATGCTGTTTCGAAACTATGGCTTTATAATAAGCTTCAAAGTCAGGGAATGTAAGCCCTCCCATTTCGTTTTTCTTTTTTAGAGTGTCTTTAGCAATTTGAGGCATCTTCCCTTTCCAAATAAATTTGATTACTAGCTTTTCCAAGTCTGCAAAGTAGGTTGTTGGAATTTTGATTGGGATTGCATTGAATCTGTAGATGAGTTTGGGTAGAATTGACATCTTAATGACATTTAGCCTTCCTCCTTGAACATGGAATATTTTTCCATCTTTCAAGGTCCCCTTCTATTTCTTTTAGCAGAGTTATGTAGTTTTCTTTGTATAAGTCTTTTCCATATTTGCTTAAGTTTATTCCTAGGTACTTGATTTTTTTAGTTGCTATTGAAAATGGTATCTTTTTCTTGAGTGTCTCTTCAGTTTGTTCATTTCTAGCATATAGAAACTTTACTGACTTATGTGCATTAATCTTGTATCCCGCTACTTTGCTAAATTTGTTTATTAGCTCTAGTAGCTGTAAAATCGATTTCTCAGGATTTTCCAGATATAAGATCATATCATCTGCAAACAATGACAGTTTTACTTCTTCCTTTCCAATTTGGATGCCTTTTATGTCTTTGTCTTGCCGGATTGCCCTGGCTAGCACTTCCAGCACAATGTTGAATAACAGTGGTGACAGCGGGCATCCTTGTCTTGTTCCTGATCTTAGAGGGAAGGCTTTCAGTCTCTCACCATTGAATATTATTCTGGCTGTGGGTTTTTCATATATGCTCTTTCTCATATTGAGGAAGTCTCCTTCAATTCCTACCTTTTGAAGTGTTTTTATAAAAAACAGATGTTGGATTTTGTCAAATGCTTTTTCAGCATCTATTGAGATAATCATTTGATTTTTCCCTTTTGATTTGTTAATGTGCTGTAAAACATTGATTTTCTTATGTTGTACCATCCTTGCATGCCTGGAATGAACCCCACTTGGTCATGGTGTATGATTTTTTTAATGTGTCTTTGAATTTGGTTTGCAAGTATTTTGTTGAGGATTTTTGCATCTATATTCATTAGGGAGATTGGCTGGTAGTTTTCCTTTTTTTGGCATATTTGCCTGGTTTTGGTATTAGATTGATGTTAGCTTCATAGAATGAGTTAGGTAGTGTTCCGTTTTCTTTGATGTTTTGAAAGAGTTTATGTAAGATTGGTGTCAGTTATTTTTGGAAAGTTTGGTAGAATTCCCCTGTGAAGCCATCTGGCCCTGGGCATTTATTTGTGGGAAGCTTTTTGATGAGTGATTGGATCTCTTTGTTTGTGATTGGTTGACTGAGGTCTTCTGTTTCTTCTCTGGTCAGTCTAAATTGTTCATTTGTTTCCAGAAAATTGTCCATTTCCTCTATATTATCCCGTTTGTTGCCATACAGTTGTTCCTAGTATCCCAGAAATTTTTTAAATTTCTTTGGGATCGGCAGTATTGTCACCTTTCTCATTCATTATTTTGTTTATAAGGGTCTTGTCTCTTTTTGATTTTGTCAGTCTAGCTAGGGGCTTGTCAATCTTGTTGATCTTCTCAAAGAACCAACTTTTGATGTTATTTATCCTCTCTATTGTTTTTTTTTATTGTTCTCTATGTCATTTATTTTGACTTTAATCCTTGTTATTTCTTTTCTTCTACTTGGTTTAGGACTGGTTTACTGTTCATTTTCTAGCTTCTTCAGTTGATCCATTATTTCTTTGATTTTGGCTCTTTCTTCCTTTTTAATATATGCATTTAGTGCTATAACTTTCCCCCTCAGTACTGCTTTTGCTGCATCCCATAGGTTTTGGTATGTTGTGTTCTCATTTTCATTCGTCTCTCTATATTTAGCAATTTCTCTTGCTATTTCTTCTTTAACCCATTGATTCTTCAGGAGCGTGTTGTTTAACCTCCAGGTATTTGCGAATTTTCTAAGTCTCTGATGGTTATTGATTTCTAATTGTATTCCATTGTGGTCAGAGAATGTGCTTTGAATAATTTCAATCCTTTTAAATTTATTGAGTCTTGTTTTATGTCCCTAGTCATGATCTATTCTGGGGAAAGTTTCATGAGCACTAGAGAAGAATGTGTATCCTGGTGATTTGGGATGTAATGTTCTATATATGTCTGTTAAATCCAATTCATTTATCAGATTGTTTAGGTTTTCAATTTCCTTATTGGTCTTCTGTCTGGTTGATCTTTCTATAGGAGAGAGTGATGTTGAAGTCTCCCACAATCTTGTGGAAACATCAATGCTTCCTTTAGTTTGTCCAGTGTGTCTCTCATGTATTTTGTGGCACCTTGATTGGGTGCATAAACATTTATGATTGTTATTTCTTCTTGTTCAATTGCCCCTTTTATTAGTATGCAGTGGCTTTCTTTGTCTCTCATAACATCCTTGCATTTAAAGTCTTCATCTGAGATTAATATGCTACACCTGCTTTCTTTTGGCTGTAGCTGGCATGAAAATTTTTTTCCATCCTTTCACTTTCAATTCTTTGTGTCCCTGTGTCTAAGATGAATCTCTTGTACACAACATATTGATGGTTCATTTTTTTTTTGATCCATTCTGCAAATCTATACCTTTTAATTGGGGAGTTTAATCCATTTACATTCAATGTTATAACCATGAAGGCATTTATTGAATCAGCCATCTTATCCTTTGGTTTAAATTTGTCGGATATATTTTTTCCTCTCTCTATTAATATCCTTTAATGTACCCATACTGAATCTCTTTAGTACTGAACCTTTCTCCAAGTCTCTCTCTCCTTTCTTTGTTTCTCTGTCAGTAGGGCTCCTTTAGTATCTCAAGTAGGGCAGGTCTCTTGTCAGCAAATTCTCTCAGCATTTGTTTGTGAAAAGTTTAAGCTCTTCCTCAATTTGAAGGAGAGTTTGCTGGGTAAAGTATTCTTAGTTGGAAATTTTTCTCACTCAGAATTTTAAATATGTCATGCCACTGCCTTCTCACCTCCATGGTGGCTGCTGAATAGTCACTACTTAGTCTTATGCTGTTTCCTTTGTATGTGGTGAATTGTTTTTGTTGCTGCTTTCAGAACTTGCTCCTTCTCTTTCACATTTGGCAGTGTGAACAGAATGTGTCTTGGAGTGGATTTATTTGGATTTATTCAATTTGGAGTTTGCTGGGCATTTATGATTTGTGTATTTATGTTGTTCAGAAGATTTGGGAAGTTTTCCCCAACAATTTCTTTGAATACTCTTCCTAGACCTTTACCCTCCTCTTCCCCCTCTGGAACGCCAATGAGTCTTATATTTGGACATTTTATATTATCTATCATATCTCTGAGGTCCATTTTGATTTTTTTGATTTTTTTCCCCATTATTTCTTTTGTTCTTTCATTTTCCATTCTGTCATCTTCCAGGTCAGATTCATTGTTTAATTCCTCCAGTCTTTTACTATGAGTATTAGAATCTTTTTAGCTTGGTTAACAGTTTCTTTACTTTCCATAAGATCATCTATTTTTTATTTACCCTTGCAATGTCTTCTTTATGCTCTTCTAGGGTCTTCTCGATGTCCTTTATATCCTGTGCCATGCTCTTCTTCATGCCCTTTATATCCTGTGCCATGGTCTCATTGTTCATCTTTAATTCTTTGATTAATTGCTCCAAGTACTGTGTCTCCTCTGATCTTTTGATTTGGGTGCTTGGGCTTGGGTTATCCATATCATCTGTTTTATTCATATGCTTTAAAGTTTTCTGTTGTTTTTGGCCTCTTGGCATTTGCTTAACTTGATAGAGTTCTTTTAGGATCTGTAGGCCGAATGAAATTCTTGTCTCTAACTTGTCAGATCTACAGCTTCGTGGAGTACACTTTCTCTGACTAAGCAGTAGGTGGCATCCATGAGCCACCTGGTCCCCTCAAGCCAGTTCTCCCCTGCTTTGTCTTTGTGGTGAGTGTGGGAGTGAGTCTTGTGGGGTCCAACTGGTGTACCAAGCTTGTGTGTGTAGTTGGTGTTGCCCGCCCTGTATATGAGGCATGTGTCTAGGTGGTCATGGAAGAGGGGAAGCTCTAACAATCAAATCTTTCTGGTGTTCCTGGAGTTTTAAAGATGCTGCAATAGTCTAATCCTTCAGTTCAGTCCTGCCACTGTTTGTCTCTGCTGCTGACCCACAAGTCCTTGGTATTGGCATATGGCCCCTGAGACTTGTGAATGTGTCCCTCTTCCAGGCTGTGCACACCCAGGTCCTCTGTTGAGGGATGACTGTGCTATGTCACAGGTGAGTGCCATTCCCCCAGGGCAGTTCTGGGCTGCAGGGCTGTGTAGGGAGGTTTCCAGTCTTCTGAAAGGATGGCTGAATGGGGTGTGTTAATTCACACTGCTCTGCCTTCACAACTTGGAACAACCAGCTGAGGGTGCAGGGAAGGCTAATGTCCACGCCCTATTTTGTGGTGTGTGCATGTTATTGGAAGCACTTCAGTCACACTGGGTTATTTGGGGCAGCTCTGGGCTATGGGGCCAGTGACAGGCAGGAGTACTCCCTGTCTACCAGGATGATGGCTGTGAGAGGACACCCTCCTTTTCTTGGGAAATTGTGGTGCTAAGTAAATTTTCTCAGCCACTGGATTTCTCTTTTGTCTCAGAGCTCTCTGAGTTCTTCTCTTGTCTTGATCTGCCCAAATTGCAAGTCTTTGAGACTTTCTGTATTGGGCTTCTTAGAGTAATTGTTTTAGAAAAAGAAAAAAAAAAAACAGATTAAAAAAAAAAGGTCCCTCCTTGCAGATCTAATGAGTTATTGAAATGCTAAGAGACAAAGCTATTAGGTCCATTAAGGAAAGGTCCAGGGGGCAGAGAGATCGGTTTTTCTTCTGGATTTGCCTATGAGCCTCAGGGCCTGAGCTCTGCCCTTCCCCTTTCTATGTTCTCCAGAACTCCAAAAAGCCTCTGCTTTTATTTTGGGGTTTTTCTTGCTGTTTTTGCTATCCCTATCTCCTCTCCACCAGGCTGGCTGCTCCCGTATTCTCTGGTGTCTGGTCTCAGTCTATCTATGATTGGAGTTTGGATCAGTAGTATGAGTTTTCGATAAGAGCTGCCACTGCAGTTCTCCCTCCTAGTTCCCAGTGCTGATGGCCCCTCCTCCCATGGGAGTGAGCCTGGCAGGGAGGGGCATGGGTTCCCTGGCCACAAAAACTTAAAAGATTTTGCTGATCTCAGCAGTTCCATGCGTTCATGAGTGTTGTATGAAGTATGCCTAAAGTCAAATTGCTCTGCAGTGTCCATTCCACGCAGTTCCTGGCTTTCTACCGACTTCCCTGGAGGAGTAACTAAAACATACACTTCACCACTCCACCATCCTGCCCCGCCTCCTCTACAATAGCTTCTTAAATGGTCTTCCTGTTTCTTTATCCATTCCTATTCTCCACACCACTGCCAGAGTGGTTGTTTTAGAATATAAGGTGTATCATGATAGCTCTCTAAACAGAACTCCACAAAAGTTCCTACTTCACTCAATACAAAACCTAATTCCTATCATGGTCTAAAGACCATTTATGATCTGGTCTAACTCTGTGAACAGCCTCAGTACTCTCCTTTCATTTCATCTGCATTTGAAACACTAGCTTTCTTCCTATTCCTCAAACACATCAAGAAGCACATGTGTGTTTTATGGTCACTGAATTTGCTGGAGTCAAGGGCTGGAACAGCATTCTCCCCACTTGCCACGTGGCTTGTTCTCTTATTTCTTTATGATTTATGCTCACATATCAACTTACCACAGAGGCCTTTTGTGATCATGCTATCTAAAACAAAAACCCTTCCAGCACTCCTTATATACTTAATGTGCTATATTGTTCTTTATATCACTTATCAAAATCTAATATATTACCTAGAATGTAAATACCAGGAAGGTAAGGACCTAGCCTGAACTATTTTCTGATGTATCCTCAGAACCTAAGCATATTATAGGTGCTCAAGAAATTATTGTTGAATAAATGAATTAAAACTAAATAAACAGTTGTTGAATGAATGAGCAAACAAATCTATGTCTGGAGTTGCAAATTCTGAACTCTTGTCACTGCTTATGTAAATTTAGTTAATTGACTTGGTTAATCTGAGCCTGGAGATTTTTATTAGCAAATAAGAACATAAAGCTAGATGGTCTCTGTAGTAGTGGTGGCTTGCTAGCCACCAAAATTCATATTCCTCTTTCCATGTGATAAGATAAATTGCTAAGAAGTAGCTGCACAACTAGAGATTATATTTCTTATTCCTTTTGTTAAGACACATGATTGGACTTACATTGCTTCTGGGCAGAGATTTTTAGAAGCAAGTGTTCTCCATATTTCCTTCATTTTTCTGATGGATAAATGCAGAGGAATCCAAGGCCATAGTGAAGGGTAGACAAAAAGACAAAAGCATCCTGATTCTTCGAATTTCCGTGTGGGAGAAAGTCACCCACCACTAGCAGCACCTGAAACCAGGTGTTTGGATGTAAAACTGCATTCCATGGTATACAATCCCTAAAACATTTGAATTCATTTATTATAACAGTTAGCATTGTCCTACATATTACAACCACCAGTGTTGTTTCCAACTATAAAATTCCATATTCTATATTTCATATGAAATTAGTTATGTTTTTGAAATGTACAACATAATTTTCCAAATAAAAGCCAGAGAATAATACCAATGAAGTAGTTCTTTTGAATTCTCAGCATCATAACACTAATTCCAGTCCTCACTGGCTCACATCTTTAATGGCCAAAAAATTTCCAAGTGGTTCTCTTTTCCTAAATCTTTTCTACTTCAAATGACTCTGAAAAATATTGTTCCAGTTACTTGTTTTCACTCTTTTATAAAATTTAATAGACTTAATTTTTAGAACAGTTTTAAGTTCACCAAAAAATTGAGCAGAAAGTAGAGTTCCCATATACCCACTTTCTCCCCACATAGAGTTTCTCCTATTAATAGCATCTTGAATTTGTGTGGTACATATGCTGTAATTGATGAACCAGTATTGATACATTATTATCAACTAAAGTTCATCTTTTACTTTAGGTTCACTCTTTGTGTTGTACAGTTCTGTGGGTTTAACAAATGTCTAATGTCATGTATCCATCATTACAGAATTGTAGCGATTAGTTTCACTGCCCTACAAGTCTGTCCTCCACCTATTCACCTCTCTCTCCCTCCCCCAATACCTTTGGCATGACTGATTTTTTTTACTGTCTCTATAGTTTTGCCTTTTACACACTGTTATACAGTTGGAACCATACAGTAAGTAGTCTTTTCAGGCTAGTGTTAAAATAAAAATGAGCAAAATTTGGTTACATCTTAGAGAATTTTATTGAATAAATTCATGAGCTGGGGAGATTCCAGTCACCATGAGGTAGAGTGGAATTCCACTGGAAGCACGCTTTTATAGACAGTACCAGGAAGTACCTTGGGAGGAGATTTTCATTGGTTAATGCAGACTACATTTCCTAATATGTCAGTGCAGTTGCTTAACTATGAGGAAGCTAGTTGGTATAAGAACAAAGAGGTGGCAATAGCTGATTAGCTGATTTAAATTCTGTTTCCTGGGTGAACAGGGGCATCTACTATGAATACAAATTTACTTAGATTTTGGTTTTGCCAATATGGGGCTTAGCACAAGCATCTCCATGTTGGACCTACTAAATTTTATTTATCACTGGCTTCTGTCACTTATCAATATGCATTTACGGTTTCTTCATGTCTTTTGGTTTTGGTGGCTTCATAGTTCATTTCTTTTTTTCACTGAATAATATTTCATTGTATGGATGTTCCCGCATTTGTTTATCAATTTACCTACTGATGGACATCTTGGTCTCTCCCAATTTTTGGCAACTATAGATAAGAGTGGCTATAAACATTTGGGTGCAGTTTTTTGCATGGACGGACATTTTCAACTAAATGGGTAAATATTTAGTAACACAATTGATGGATGGTATGGTAAGACTATGTTTAGCTTTGTAAGAAATAGTCTTTCAAAGTGGCCATACAATTTTGCATTCCTGTGAGTAAAGAATGAACATTCCTGCTTCTCCATATCCTCAGCAGCATTTAGTGTTATCAGTGATTTGGATTTTAGCCATTTTAATAGGGTGTAGTGGTGTCTCATTGTTATTTTAATTTGTAATTTCCTAATAACATGAAGTTGAGCATTCTCAATGTAAATCTAATTTAATCAGCTCTCTCTCCCATACTTGAAATCAACTATGCTTATTAGAGGCCATGAAGCTTTACTATTCCCTCCACTGACTTGAGATTTCTTTTTTCTGTATTACCTATCTTGAAGATCTATCCAGTAACATATTTTCATTGAAGATGTCACCTAATTAATGGTCCATTACATGTTAGGTACACTTTCTCCTAACATTTTATGTCAGGTATGGCAAATTCCCAACTACTGTCCAGCTGCTACTGTCTTATCCCTAATCCTGCTTCTATCATTATGACATTCTTTCCCAATGATTTTGTGAAAACAGATACAGAATACCTTGCATGAGTTATTCAGGCAGAAAACATCAGTTAGTCAGAGTTGGCATACAGGATGCTGTCCATTGGCCCATCTCTGTTTTGAACTTAAGATTTTACCATTTAATTCTATTAAAAATCATATACATATGTTACAGTTCTCTGCCTACAATATAATGGTATTAAGAAGAGGGGTTCTTATAATTGTGAAAAACACACACAGTAGGTATTATTTTAACTGTTAGTTATGGTCAAGACAAAAAACAATGAAGCCCTCCACATCTGCAAAGAAACAAAAAATAGAAATAAGATTTCAACTATTCAAGTGCATCACCAGTAGTAATATGCTTTGAAAGAGTGATCAAGAATGAAACAAATCTGGAGCAGTGTGATATGACAGTTTTAGGTACTCAGTACTCTGATGAACAGCAGTATAAAAGTAAAACATTTAAAGTTTATTTTTATAGACAAGATATTTGTCAAAAAAGATTTCTGTTAAAGTGTCATCAGGTAGAAAAGATAGAAAAGATTTGCTTTCACTTTGGTTCAATTTAGTATGACTTTATTAAAACTCAGAAGGCAGAGCAGAGATAATTATGGAATTAGAGTAATATTTGTTTGTATTTATTTATTTATTTTAGAAAAGAAAGGTAGGTGATCTTTAAATAAATTGAGGCAAAAATAAAACCATTATGCTTAAGAAATGCTACAGGCAACGATGTTATATAAAAATGTTTGGCAGCTGCATTGATTAATTTTATGTGCCAACTTGGCTAGGCTATAGTGTGCAGTTTTTTGGTTAAACACTGTCCTGGATGTTGTTCTGAAGGTATTTTCTAGATGTGATTAGAATCCATATTAGTTGACTTAAGTTAGGAGATTGTCCTCAATAATGCTGGTGGGTCTTATCCAATCATTTAAAGTCTTAAGAACAAAAAACAGAGACTTCTTGGAGAAGAAATTCTTCAAGACTACAACATAAATTCTTGTCTGAGTTTTCAACCTTCAGCCCTCCCCTAGGGATTTTGGACTCCAGACTCTTGCCGGAATTTCCAGTCTGCTGGCAAGCCCTACTTTTTTCAGAGTTGTCAGCTTCCACAATCATGTGAGGCAATTCCTTAGAATAAATCTCTTTATACTTAAGTGTTTGAGCTGTTAGCAAACTTTTTCAGATATAGACAGCACAAAAGTTAATTGAAGTTATATATTTCCTATCAACGACTATCACAAAGCAGTGTTTTTTTCTACAAAATAATCTCCAGTAACCAGAAAAAAAAAAAAGAAAAGATTATTTTGCCATGATTTCTTTCTTAAGTGTCTTAAAATTTCTCTGAAGGAGCAATTGTATCAAGATTTGATAGAGGAGCCTGTAAAATTATGGGCAAGCTATGTGTGCAACATTAAGTCATATAAAACAAAACATTATTATAGAGGTAAAATATAAATTTCAAGAAACAATTGCCTGCTAAATTTTGCAAATATGTAATTTTAAAAAAAAATATGTTATAAACATCTTACATTCAATTATAAAGCAAAAGAAGTGAAGTTTATTTGCTAGGAAATTTTTAATATTCTTTAGTGCTGAACTTCATATTAATATTTGGATTTAAACTAGTAGACACCATGCTTTATGTAAAAACTATTCAAAAGAAGAGATTTTTTTCTTCTAAATGTTTACTGAGATGCCAACAGCAGATAAACAAAGGTATAAATACAGTTTATTTAGTGTTTATCTTCTCAGTCAAATTCAAGTGTTCTGTCAATTAGAATTTAAACTAATTCCAGACATCTGCATAATGCGTTCTTATCAGTGCTGTAAGAGAAATCATAGCTGATGAACAGATTCAGGAGCATAGTGGCAGACTAAAAATGAGTTATGCTACCAGGTGGTATGCAGAATGCTGGGCTTAAATTGGGAAATTTCAGAAGTACTTTTGTTGTACAGCTGACTAAGATAAAACTTTTAGCATTAGAAAAGTAGTTTGAAACACGGCCTGGGGCAGGCCTGTAACTTGAAGTGAAGACTCTACCTAACAGTGGAAATACTCATCTCTTTCTCACTGGCTTACTTAAGACTGTCTCTTGTTCACCAGGAGGGATGAATTAGGCTCTTTAAAATGTAAATAGCCTCCTCAAAGGAGCTGGGGAGATTCCCACTGGGTGCAACTTGTTCTGGTTCCTTGGAGCTGGCAGGGAGCCAGAGCAGCAAGTTGAGGAAGCTGTAATATAGCTACTTTCTTCTGCAGCTGCAGAACTGACCCTGGCTATGTACTTGTCCCTGGCGGGATTCTCCCTCTTGTTCATCCACCTAGCCAATCACAAACCCATCAATCCCAGTTTCCATTTTAAGTACACAAGGCTTTTCTAGTGCTTTGGAGAATTAATGCCTCTCTGAAAATGCTTTATATTCAGGGGACACCTCGTTAAATCATGAACGTAAAACATAATGTAAGAGATGGTCCATCTAGAAGGATCAGACTATTACAGACATTGGTAGGGATGGAGTTTTGGAAGTGATTACCTGTCAGAGCATGCCTTGAGTGTGATTATGGACAGTCATCTGGAGGAATAGGGGTTATCTCATCCCAGTGACCTATGTTCTCTCAAATTCCATTGGTCCTAAGGTCAGCTTCTGGACTATCTAGACTATTTGTGCTGTAGCCAAATCCCACTGTAGTCAAGGAAAAGCTAATCTGAGACCAGAATAAATATTACCTTAGCTTCCACCATTCCTACTGTACTGTCCCAGAAAGCTTATTCCACCCTACTAAATAAATAAAATATAAAGACGTCAAGGTTGTACCTGAAACAAGAAAAAAGTAGGTGATTCATACTGTAATCTCTTATGACTTTACTCCTTCTACCATCTGATTTAATCTGCCATTTAATCAAAAAGTCTCACCCACAGTTGTGACATAAATTTTATCTTATTTGGGAAGCATTCTATGACTTGCTTTTTTTCATTCAACATTCTACTCTCCAGTCTATCCATGGTAACATATATAGAGTCTAGTTCATGCCATTTAAAAGATCTGTGGTATTCTACTGTAGAAATAGAACACAATTTATAAACCTATTTCCCTACTGATGGAGACTTTAGATTAGTTTCAATTTTTCACTCATGCATACAATATTTCAAAATTCATTCCTACTCATGTCTTCTTCGATAAAGGTGAGAGAATTTCAGAAACATATGTAATAAAAGTGTAATGGCTGCATCCAAAACATGCATGTGTTCACTTTTCCTAGAAAGACTGAAACTTCTATCCAAAATGGTTTTAGCAATTTACCCTTCAACAAAAGATGTATTAGTTTCCTTTTCCCAACATCCTACAAATACTTGATATTGCAAAATTTATTTTTATTTTGCTAATCTTCTGAGTATGAAAAAAATCTCATTTTTCAAAATTTGAATTTCCCTAAGGAAATGCAAAAAAATGTTGAAAATCTTTTCATATGTCTATTGGCCATTGTGCACCGTGTTCCCTTGTTTGGTAAAGTTCCCACTTTCTTATACATATATCCTTTGTTCATACTTTCTTTTGAGATGTTTGTCTTTTTCTTATTGATTTATAGCAGTTATATTTCCTCAGAACTTTTTATTATAAGTGTTGGAATTATCTCCTTTAAGTTAATGGTGCTTATCATATAGAAGTTTTTTTTTAATGCAATCTTAGTCAATCTTCTAATATTGTGTTGTGCTTTTTTTGTCTTGTACAAGAAACAATTCCTTCTACTGAGATCATAAAGATATTCAACTATAATTACTTTTAATATCTTTAAAATCTTGCTTTCCACATGTAGGGTATTTTACCCATATTGATTTGATATATATATATATATATATATATATATATATATATATATTTACAGACTTTATTGAACAGAGGACCCCAATATCACTGATTTGTAATGTTTCATCTGTATCACATCATGTTACTGAATAAGACTGGGCCTGTTCCTATAATCTATTCTGTTTATTGATTATCTATGACTATATAAATGCCACTTTGCATTAAGTATTATTCCAGTAATAATAAGACTTTATATCTTGAAAGGCAAGGCAAAACCCCCAATTTTTAGTATGTGAGAGTGTTTTGACCATTTTTCTATTTTTGAAGAATGGTGGTGCTTCTCAAATTTTTATGTGCATGGAAACCACCAGTGGGCTGGGTGATTCTGTAGATCTGGGTTAGTGAGTAACTTCTTCATTTTCTTAAAACCTCACAGGTTTTGGTAATGCTATGGATTCATACATCTTGAGTAGCAGTGTTTTAGCAAATAGTTGTCATGTTTCATTAAATAAAATTAAGTTGGAATGCTGAAGGGAATTACATTGTCTTACAATAATTTGGAGAACAATGATTTTGTTTTAACATATTATTGAGTCCTTCCTTGAAGGAACGTGGTACTTCTTTTTTCAGATTTTATTTTATAGTATTAAAAGGAAAACTTTTAATTAAATTTAGGATCACAACATCTTTACTGAGTAATTCCTGAATCAAGCAGCATCGTATTCAGAAAGTACGAGGGAGCTTCACTGAGGTGTTGGAAAGGGGAAGCTCACACAGAGCAAATGCAGAAGCAAGTGAGGAAATGCTCTGATGGATGACATTAAGTTTTCATTTTTTATAGGGGGGTCTTACAAAGTGGGGAGCAGTTATACATTCATTAGTATGGTATGTTTGTCCATTCTGATAAGCTATCTCTACTGGAACGAATCTATTTTTATCAGCAGGTGTGCCAGTTTGAAATGTTATGTACCACAGGAAAGACTATGTTCTTTACTACTCCAATCTGGTGGGGTGGGACCTTTTGATTGAATGTTTCCATGGAGATGTGACCCAGCCAACTGTGGGTGAGACCTTTTGATTAAATTATTTCCATGGAGGTTGTGGCCATGCACATTCAGGGTTGGGTCTTAATTAGATCCCTGGGAGTCCTTAAGATTGCTGAGAGCCAACACAGACCCAGATGCTGGAGATGCTGGGAGATGTAGACAGAAGGAGTTTCGAGATGCTAAGCTGAAAGATGAAGCCCAGAGTTTGCCCTGGGGAAGCTAAGTGAGGACTACTCCAGATGTTGGAGAGAAACACTCCAGGAGAACCAAGCAGAGAACTGTAGAGAAGCTAAGAGAGACAAGAAGCCCAGAGACACTTTGGAGAAAGCCTTTTTGAAACTGGAACCCTGGAGCAAAAGACCAGCAGACACCAGCCACGTGCCTTCCCAGCTGACAGAGGTGCTCAGGATGCCATTGGCCTTTCTTCAGTGAAGGTATCCCTTGTTGATGCCTGGTTTGGACATTTTATGGCCTTAGAACTGTAAATTTGTAAACTAATGAATCCCCTTTATAAAATCCGATCCATTTCTGGTATTCTGCATAATGGCAAGCTTTAATAAACTGGAATACCAGGTTTTGCTTATCAGCAACCCTGTAGAAGGTATTCTATTTTCTCAGAAAACCCCTGCAGGTCAAGTGTTTTTTGTCTTTTGGATAAGCCCTTCTCAAGAAAGGGTCTTCTCTCTGGCAATGCTCAAGGCAGGCAACCATTTTGACCTTCAATAATATTTTTTTTAATTTTTCTTTGTAAAGTGACATCCTTTGTTAGATTAGTTGCCATTATATTGCTTTTATAGATGGCATTCTTTTTCCCTAGGGTCCTAGAGAAATTTTTCAAAGGGTCTGTGAAGTCAAAAGTAATTTTATAATTATATTATACTAATTTTTTTTTACCTTTTTACTCCTATTATCTAACATATATACAGTGTAATTTTTCGGTTTTCCAGAGATTGAATATATGAAATCTCAACAGATTTAATGTGATATTAAGCCATATTTTAAAGAAACAATGACACTGTTCTCCCATTTTTTTTTGTTTTGGAAAATTTATGTTTATTTTTTATAACAACATGCTATTTGTATTAACTTGTGATGGATTTATCATTATTATTTAAAAAATGAGTTGTCTTTTAGTTTTGTTTCTTTTACACTCTCTTCAGGTTGTTGTCTATTTCATTAATATCTGTTCTTTGATGTACTTTATTCTTTTCTATGTTCTTTCAATTTAATTTTATGTTGTTAATCTAGCTTCTTGAGCATTGTTTAAGTCATTTATCTTTTCCCTTTCTTTAAAGTTAAAATGCATATATAACCAGAAATGTCCTTCTAAGTATCAACTTGTCTTCATATCTCAACTTCCTCTTTGTATAACTTTCTTATTATTTAATTCTAAACATTTGTGTGTAATTTACATTGTGATTTATTCTTTAATCCAATTTTACTCTCTTAATTTTTGAAAAATTATTTAATTGAGTGGCCAGGTAGTAAAGTCTGTGTGGTTTCAATTCTTTTAAATTAGGATTTTCTTTGCAACTTAGTATGTTTGTAAATATCCACATGGACTTGAAAATTATTGGGTGCATGCATACTTAAGAATACATATCTAGTAGCTCTAGCTTTTTGAAGTAAATTTGTTGTTTGACCATAAACAAATATTAATCTGCTTGATCTGTTTCTGAGACATGTATATTAAAATCTTCCATAATAATTGATGATTTATCCTTTTTTCCTTGTAATTCAGTCAGTATTTCTAGAATATATTTCCAGATGAAATTGTTGTGTGTTGCTATGTTTATCATTCCTATATTATATATTCTTGATGGATCATGCCAAGAACTGTGCAACATCTGAAACTTTGCTTATATGCAAGTTAAAAATTTCAACCCCCTCATAGAACTGTACAACACAAAGAGTGAACCCTAATGTAACAAAGGTATCATACTAAAGCACAATGTTAATAAAAGGGAAAACTGTATGGGAGGAAGGGTATAAGGGAACTCTACTTTCTGCATGATTTTTCTGTAAAACAGATGCTCTAATAAACAATAAATACATAAATATTGTCAAAGAACAACAAAAAGTTAACCTCCCACATTTTCATGGATGCTGACAGAAAATACAAGACACTTGGTTAAGAGACAATGGATTCACAGCCATATTATTAGCCATATTATCTTTATTTTCTTGCAACAGTTTCCAAGGCTTGATTTCCCATAGGGTGATGCTACAGGGCCAAATGATGTCTTCAAGAGCAGTAGCTTTCATTATGGGAGAGAAAAGTCTAGCTTTGGAAACCTCAGTCTTTTACAATGGGCTGCAAGCAAACCAACCTGAAATGTTCCCCAGGGGGAGATATTATCTTTATTATATTGGGCAGTAAACAAACTGGTCTCTGCCAGAAGAAGACCCTATCTCTATCTTTCAAGGCAGTTCAGTATTTAAATATTCTTGAAAAGGTAGTACAGTACAAAAGACTGTGTCAGGGCCTCTGTTTGTGAGCTGTACAGAAATGCAAGAGATCCTTAGAGAATTGTCTCCCAAAAGATTGTGTCTATTTGTCATCAGGAACAGATTAATTTGTTGTCATTACAGACAGCTTAACTTTTTTCATTGGGAACAACCATTACGTAATATTAATTTTGCTTTATGTAGTGAATCTTATTTAGTTTGGTTTGAATATTGCCAAATTAGCATTAATTAATTGTTTGATTGCTATACTTTCTCAATATTTTTCTGTATTATTTTCAACCTCCTTTTTTTTTTTTTTTGCTTTAAATGTAGGAGCATATGAGTTTTAAAAATCCAATTTGATACACTGGCTTTTCACAGCAAATCACACGCATAAATAAATAAAAGGAATATATTTCTTATATATTCAATATTTGGATTTGTTTCTATCATTCAATTTTGATTTTATGTTTTACCTGCTTTGTCTTTGATTTTTTCTCTTCCATTGAATTATTTATTTTTTAATTTCCTTTCTGCCAGCAGTTGGTTTGTAATTTATGTTTCCTTTATGTGCATAGAACTTTCTATTCCTCTCCTTATTTACTTAGACCTATTTAGACAAGTTATAACCCAGGATATCACATCTTTTTTTGGTTTCTTCATAGATGTTAGTATCATGTTACTTGGCTTTGGTTTTTATTGAAGTGGTTATACTTCCCTGGTATCTACTGGGGTGATTTTGGTGTCATTAACCCTAATGAAGTAGAACCCTTAACTATATCTAGGTAAGTAGTTGGCCTCAGAAAAATTCAAGAGGAATTAAAATCTTAAAGGAATCAGCTGTTTGGAATAGTTGTAACTGGCTGTCAAATGCTCTTGTCATAGGTCAAAAATAGATAAAGATAACATTTCTAAGAGCAACCTTTAGCCAGCCCCCTTCTTTTATTAATGACATAAATTATATTATTGTGAAATGTTTACCAATGCTAATTTTATTTTATTGAAGAAAACCATTTCTTTACAACTGGAAACAGCAGAGGGACTAGAAATAAATTATAAGGGAAATATTAGGAAAATGAGACTACCTTATTTGTATCTCACCAGAAAAAAAATTATTTTATTGTTAATGCCATGATCTTTTTCCTAATGAAATCAGCATTGGCCTTAGGCTTCCTAATCAACAAATTCATAGACGTCAAGTGTGGTAGATTGAATTATGTACCCTGGTTTAGACATGTTTTTAATCTTAATCCACATTCCTGTATGTATGAATCCATTTTAAATAGGATCTCTTGGATATGTTTTTTAGTTTAAGGCATGGCCCAACTGAAGGAGGGTGGGGCTCAATCCTCATTACTGGAGTCCTCTATAAACACAAGAAATTCAGGCATAGTCATAGAAAGACACAAGGAGGAGCCAAAAGCTGGAAGTCAGTGGTAAGAGAAGAAAAGAGGAGATATCACAATGTCACAGAAAGCCAAGGAACTCCAAGGATTGCTGGCAAGTTAGCACCAGAATACCACAGTCTTTGGGGAGAAAACAAGCCTTGAGGATATCTAGACTTTGGACTACTCCTAGCCTCAAAACTGCAACACACTAAATTCCCATTGTTTAAGCCAACTCATCATGTGGTATTTGTCACAGCAGCCAGCAAACTAAGATAGTAGAAAACTAAGGCTTTCTATTCAACAAATTTATAGAAGTCGATAGATATGTACTAGTAGGGTGCTACATATCTTCAGAGAAGAAGAAGAAGAAGAAAAAACAGCACTTTTAATTTGAAACCTTCTGTGGTACAAAGATTTTCAAAGTGGCTCACAGTTATCCCCATCTTTTGTATTAAAGCCATTTTTGAAATTTCTTTGAATTAGGCCTAGATCTACTGTTTTCCTTCTAAACAGTAGAATACAGCAAAGGTGATGAGATGTTACTTCCATCTTATTAGCAGACTCTCTCCCTTCTTGAATTTAATGAGAGAAGACGTCATGTTGGAGAAGCCCATGTTGTGATATATTAAGTGTAGCTTTTGACCAATAGGGAACAGGAACTGAAGTCCTCAATCTGATAACTCTGGAGCAACTGATTCTACCAATAATCAGTTACGTGAGCTTGGAAGTGCATCCTTCCCCACTGGGGCCTTCAGATGAGTCTCCAGTCCTGGCCAACACTCTGCTTGCAACCCTGTGAGAGCAGCAGAAACAGATTAGCTGTGCCCAGTTTTATGGTACACAGAAATGTGAGATAATAAGTGTGTGTTGTATTTAGCTGCTGAGTTTTGGATAATTTGCTACTCATCAGTAGATAACTTATATACATTCCATGATCTTTAACCTAAGCATTACATTGTTTCCCTGTGAGTGCTACAAGGCTTTTATGGATTAGATCATGTCTCCTACAAAGATATGTTTAGGTCCTTACTCCCAGTCCTGTGGATGAGAACTCATTTGTAAGTAGAATCTTCAAAGATTTTATTAGTTAAAATGAGGCCACACTGAATCAGGATGGGCCTTAATCTTATAAGAATGGAGTCCTTATAAGTGGAGGAAATTAGGACTCAGGAGGAGAGAGAAGGAGACAGATGGCCATGTGAGGGGGGCAGATATTAAGGTGTGGATTGTCAGCAAGTCACCTGCAGAACCCTACAGACTTCAGATAGAGCATGCCGATTGGCTTTTGGATTTCTAGCCTCCAAAATGGCAAGACAATAAATTTCTGCTCTCTTTAGACCAACCATTCCATGTGCAACCCCAGGACACTAAGACAGTTAGGAGTTGGTGGGGTATAACAGATAACTAAAAATGTGGAAGTGGCATAAAAATTGGTAGGGGCTGGAAGAATTTCCAGGTGCTTACTCATCAAATCCTAGATTGCCTTGAAGGAACTGTTGGTAGAAATATGGACATTGAAGGTAATTCTACTGAGATCTTAGAAAGATATGATAAATGTGTTATTAGAAACTGGAGGAAAGGTGATCCTTTTTATCAAGTGGCAGTCAACTAGACAAAAGTGTGTTCTAATGTTGGCTGGAAGGTAAAACTTTAAGTGATGAGCTTGGATGTTTAGCTGAGATTTCCAAGAAAACTGTGGAAGATGCAATTAGGTTTGTTTTGCTGCTTATAGTACAATGTGAAAGGAAAGTGATAAATTGAGGACTGACTGTTAAACAAATAAACAAACAAACAAAAACAGTACTTCATGATTGGAAAATTCTGAGACTCTCTAGATAGTCCCTAGCAGGACTCTACCTGAAGTCTGGAAGATGAGTTCCCAGGAGATGGGGCTGTGTGCAAGGCTATGGCTGAACAACAACGCTAAAGAGATAGACGTAGCTAATGAATCAAACTATCCATTTCAGAGGAAGTCAGAAATGGTGTGATGCAGTTATCAAGGAAAGATCTGTGGAATATCATTTTGTCTGATGGAGTGGACCCCTATGAATTGTATAGAAGACTGACAGGTTTTTGAACATTTTGTGTCAGCAGAAATGTTGCCAGCTAGGATTGGCCTCCACTCCAGCATTCAGTGAGAACATGGTCCCTCCCAGGTTCTTGGAAAGGCTGTCACAGCCAGTCCAGAGGAAAAGCATCAAGACACAGGTTACTCTCAGGGCTTGATATCTAATGAAATTTACTCTGCTGCATTTGAACTTGCCTGGAATGACATCTTTCCAACTTCTTCTTGAATATGAATGTCCGACCAATGCATTTTGGAAGCATTTAACTTATTTTCTAGGTGTCACAGGTCCACAGATGGAGACCAATTTTGCCCCAGGATGGACCATACTCATGACAAATTTAGATGAGATTGCAGACAGAGTTGTCATTGAAATGGCTTAAGGCTTTGGGGATGTTGTATTTTGCATGTGTGAAGAACATGTCTTTTTGGGATCCAGAGGGTGGGCTGTTTTGAATTGAGTCATATCTTTCAAAGACATGTTCAAGTCTTAAACCCTCATCCTATGGATGTGAACTCATTTGCAAATAGGATCTTTGAAGTTCTGGATTTTAATACTGCCAATTGATAGGATGAGGAAACTTCCCATATTGCTGAGGGCAATCTCCTTTGTTTATTGTAGATGTAATCAATTGATTGTAGATGCAATCAACCAATTGTAGTCACAAATCCCATCTACACAATACCTTCAGAATAACAAGTAGGCCGGTGTTCTACCAAATAACTGGACACTACAACATAGCCAATTTGATCAATGAAATTAGCCATCAAAAGGCTATTTTTTTTATATTGTTACCATAGACCTTATCAATATATTACATTTCCAGAACATTTGTCAAGGTTGAATTCCATGAGGGCAAATATCAACATCCCACAGCAAACCCCTAAATCTATCAGAAGTTTAATTTGAAATAATATACTTTGGGTTCTATTCACCTCCATTCACACAAATCTGTCCTATGTTCTATGTTTAATGTTTTTGCTATTACCTGGAATAGGACTTGTAATAAATATCTATGACATAATATTTATTTTTGTACATCCATAACATCAACTATATAATAAAAATAAGTTTGACATAGTTGTCACTATGGTTGATTAGTTGATTTCTGTTTTGTGGTGTTTTGAGAAAACAAGCTTTTCCTCAATTTTTCCTGATCAACTTTATTGAGATCTTTATTGTCTATGTCATGATTCTTGGGAATATTTGAAGCCACAGGTTGAAAACATCTTCAAAAATGTTTTAAAAATAGTTTCCATGAAGATTTTCACTGTACAGATTTTTAAAACTTTTCTGTACTGGCTTCAATGAGCTGATTGTGCCCTTTTAAATCACAGTTTTAAAAATGCTGTTCCTGTGTCTAACAATTTGTGATTAATTTTTCTCCATGACAGAAACTGAAGCCCAAAACTACTCCCTATGGTTTCCTTTATTCATTACTCAATGCTTCTGTCAGTGATGGGTAGACAGAGGTGAAATTTTTCTAAGCTAACCCAACCTGACTCAGCAGGGTCTGGGGATTCTAACCATGAAGGATAAAAGGGATAAGGCACTAGTCTCCATATGCCTATTGGCAAACACCTTTTTTAATGTCTTTTCTTACTGACTTTGTCTGGTCCAGTTAAAACATTGAAATCCATTTGCATGTAAAATCACAGCCTAACAAGCAAAGAGCAGAAACTGCTGAGAATTTCCTATTTGGTTTTAAATAGATAAAATGGGAAAACTCACTGGGCTAGAAAAAAAATGAGACCCATTAATGTGGGGCAGGCTGTGAGTTACAGTTTGCCTTTTTTGAAAGGGGTGGGGAGCACATGGTGTTTAAAATTTAGAGAAACAGGATCTTGGAGATATTGCTTTATCTCCCTCGTGTTATATGAATGCTTCAATACCTCTGAATATTGTGTATTCAGCACGTTAGGTGATGAGAGGTTGCCACATGGATCCAGAAAATTTTCCAAATCACAAGTACAGGTTTTATGCTTCAGAAGTCTGACATTTTATTTTTCACCTTTTATTGCCTTCATCTTCAATTTATGTTTTCTGCCACAGGTGGTGGCAGAGTCCCATGGGTCCAGGATAGTGAGCCTGCTGATATGAGATCAAAATTTAACAATCCAGCTCAAACTTTCTTTTTTAAACACATTTAAATTTAATTTAATTTTACTTTAAACTAGTTTTCCTAATTATGAACATAATTTATAATATAGTATAAATATTCATATAGAATAGCAAATAGTGAACAGTAGAAGTTACTTCATTATGGTACTAGCAACTGCACAAGACCTAGATATAATAAATTTTAACAATTTCTTATGTATCATTCCAGCCAATTTCTGTGAACATAAGAGTATTTTGAAAAATAAATGAAATTTTATTGTGGCACTGTTGTACAACTTTCTTCTTAAAATTGACAATATATCCTTCAATATTCTTTCAGTTATTTTATTTATTGGCTACCTATTATTCCATATGGTTTTCCATTAATGTGTTTAACCAATCTCCTATATTTTTTATTTCTTTCAATTTTAATTTCTTCCTATATTTTTTCTTTTTTTCTTTATTTTATATTTTACTATTTAAAGGACTCTTTATGTGAATATCACTGCACATAGATCTTTGAATACATGTGTGAGTGTATAGGTAGAACACATTCCCCAAAGCAGAATTGCTAGTTTGAATACTCTTTGCTATAAAAATTTCCATAAGAGAAACAGGGTTTGGACAAATTTAAATGTCCACCAATAGTGTTTGAGAATGCTTTTTTATCTCTCCCAGAACACGATCAACATTGGTTAGAAATCTAGCCAACTTGATAAATTAAGAAGTTGTTGCTGGGTGGGTGCAGTTTATAAATTTTATAAATTTTGAAATAAATGTAAATAGGAAAGAGCTAATCCAAGTGAAAATAATTACACTGAAATAAAAAAACAAGAGAAACATAAAAAATGGGAAAAATATATCTCATTGGTGTTTTAGTTTGCATTTCTTAAACATGAGTGAAGTTGAGCATATTTTTCTATGTCAGTTGCCTATTTGTATTTATTTTTTCTTTGAATTGGCACTTTGAGTTTATATAAGTTATACCTTTACCACGATAACAAAAATATCTCAGTGTTTCCAGTAAAAATACATTCATTTCTTGCTCATTTAAATAAGTATGTTGGTCTATGCTGGCTCTGTGGGGCTCACCTCCATATATCTTCCCACTGTGAAATCCAGGTTGCAGGCACAGCCACTGTCTAGAATTTTCTGTTCTCATGGTTGGGGAGCAGAGCAAGAAAACCCCTGTCAACACACGAACATATCTAAAGCTTCTGCTCAGATATGTAAAGCCACATCCCCTAACCTTCCTTTGGCAAAGAGAACCATATGACCAAGACCAAATTCAATGGGATGTAGTTGCCTGACAAGAACATGGAGGAAAAAATACTGTGAATATCTAATTCAATCTACCATTATGCTTTTTCTTTTCTTTTTTTTTTTTTTAACCTATTTTTATATTGGTTTCCTTTTTTTTTTTTCCTCACTGACCTATAAAACAGTCTTTGCATGTTGAAGAAAATTCCTTTCCATATTTTTAACAAATATTTTTGCTACAACTTTTCACATACTTTTGGCTTCTTTATGTTATTATGCTACATACAATTTTTAAAATAAACTTTAGTTAATATTTACCTTTACGGTTTCTACTTTTGTAACATGTCAAAAAGAAAATTCCCATTCCATGACTATGAAAAACCACTAAAATGATAGATTGATAAGTAAAACAAATTCTCACAAAATACATATTCTGATTATAATTAGTTCAAAATTATTGTTTTTAAAAATTATTCATTTTAAAACTGGTAACTTCTTTCTATTTTATATAGACTGAATGGAAGTAAGGGGAAACAGAATACTCTTTAATCATCTTTTTGTTAAATTTTTTTTTTTAGATTTAATCTGTCTTAAAAAAATCCTTCTCTAAGTCTTTTCTCTGTGTCTATTATTATTATTATTATTATTATTTTGGATGTGTGTATAACATAATTCCTGAACAGGTCATAAAGTTCATGCACCTAACTCACTCCATTGGATTCATTTGTGACAAATGTCTTCCTGACATTGTCATTTCCCAGAAAACGCTGTTTCTTTCTTTCCCTTGCATCTATATATAAACATTTGTGAATGCACAAATAGATACAAACCAATAGATAGATAGATATTCATATCCAGATTATTAATCATGTGTTTAACATTCTAGAGCTGGAATATTGCAGGTGACTAAAGTTATTTAAAGAGCAGTGCAATGATGCCTGACAAAGCCATTAACTTCAATGTGTTTTCTTTCAGGATGACTGAAAGAGAGTTTAAATCATGGGTCTCATCTGGAAAGTGCTTGTAATTTAAGAAACAAGTGCATATACATGAAATAATTAGTGAATAACACAGAACATAAAGTAACCAATTTATATGTGTTGTGGAATGGAATATAATAATGGTATGAATGTCAAGAATAACATAAGTTACAGTCATCAATGATAGCTTTGCTGGAGGAAGTGGTCTATTTTAAGGAATAAATATTGGTTAGAAGGACAACATAATCAAAGGCAAAGGGGCAAAAATTAGACTTTTAAATAGAAATAATATTCAGACTAACCTGGCTGATGAGGCTAAAAGTATATAGTAAGAAGCAGTGGTGCTATGATTAGATTGATTAAAAGAGAAAATTTAAAGTATCATAAAATGGAAACTCAGTGTATTAGAGCTGATTAGATTTGTTTTAGAAATAAAGTTTTATTAGAACTTGGCCATGCCCATCTGTTTACCTATTATCTGAGGTTGTTTTAGTGCTCCAGCAGAACTTGAGTAGGTGTCACAGAGACCACATGGTCTGCAAACCTAAAATATTCATCATATAGCCCTTTAAATAAAAGTTTGCCAAACCCTTCATTAGAGTATAAAATGACAATCATCTAGAGTTTTTTAGAAGACATTTTGTCTAGTATCTCTTCTGCCTTGTATCTTCCTTCCTGTCTTTCTCATACTGTTAAAAAATATTCTGCTGTGGGATATTTTTATACTTTAGTATTTTGGTAGTGATTTTCATATTGTAGTACTAATTTTAATGGTGTACTTTGAGTTCTTTCAAAAAATTAGAGATAAATATAACAAAAATAAATTTTATGTTCATGTAATTTTAAATAAAGTTTGGGCATCTCTGAGTTTGGGCATCTCTATATTTTCCTAATTTACCATAGCAATAACCAATTCATTTATTCTTCTATGATTCCCTTGATCTGTTTCTAAAAATTCTCACATCATTATAACATATTCTGGTGTTTTTAGTAACAGTTAGTAATAATATTTAGGAATATACTTTGAGTTCTTTGAAAGTTTTTGATACAAAATGTAGAAAATACAAATTTTATGTGCATTTAATTTTCTATAAGCATTATATACTAAACCAATATTTAGGTAATTGGCAATTCATTTATTCTTCTATAAACTGTTATTTTTTCCTCTTCACATATAAAGTTATTTCACAGGGCATTTTTTCTTCTTCATTACTTTATTTTCAAGTAACAAAATTAAAAAATATAAAAGGAGCATTTAAATATATTATCAATCCCTTTGCTATAAGATATACCTATTGAAACACAAAAGTATTGCTTTCTATTTTTAAGCAAGCTCATTTGAATAGCTATAGTTCGTATGTAATTAAAATTCCTTTTGGTATAAGGACTGTATCTGTTTAGTAGTCAGAATTCTAAAAATAGTCCTTAAAATCCCATGCCCACTAACTTCTTGAACTTGTATGAATATGATGGGTTATCTCTGTTGTGATTGTATTCTGCTGTATGGCTCAGTGAATCTTAAGATAGGAAGATTATTTACATGGCCCTAACTTACCACATGAGCCCCTTTGAAAGTAGAAATTTTCTCTAGCTAGTGGTAGAAAAAGAAGTCAGAGAGAGCTTCAGTTCTTTGAAGCACAGGGGAATTTCTATGCACTGTTGCTGGCCTGAAGATGTAGGGGATCAGGAGCCAAGGAATACAGGTAGCCCCTAGTAGCTGAGAGCACGCCCTGGCCGATAGCGAATAAAAAATGAAGCATGGTTACAAAGAACTGAAGGTGGCCAATAAATTGAATGGGCTTGGAAGTGGATTCTTCCCTATAAACTCTAGATAAGTCTAGCTCACCCAACACCTTAGTTTTGGCTTCGTGAAACCCTAACCAGCAATCCAGATGCTTCAGTCCAATCACAATTCTGACCTACAGAACTGTGAGCTAGTCAATGAATGTCATTTAAGTCACTACATTTGTGACAATTTGTTACACAGAAATAGAAAACTAATACAGTCCTTTAATATTATTATATTATTCCATAAAACTTTATGTTTAGAAATTGCCCCAAAGGTGGGTAAACTTTTTTTATTGATTGCCATTAATAATTCTGAATATCTACAAAGTGCAGACAGATATTTGCAAAATCTTTAAAATATTTTAATTGCAAGACATTTGCCATTAATTTTCACCTTACATACAGGAAAAGAGCAGAGGCGATTCATTGCAATCATTCTTCAAAGATATAAATATTTTTATGAATTCTAATTAAATTAATTTGAAAGACAATATTGCATTTTATTGAATACATGTATATATTGAACATGCAAATAAATTTAGCCTGATAAAATCAAAACAAAATGCCCCACTCTGTTGCCATTTATTTAGAAACACAAAGTTCCATTTAGCTTAATGCAAGGTTAGTGATTTGTCTTTATGGGCAAGAACATTATACCTTCAGAGAAAAACCACTCTAAAAACCCCTCACATTTTAATGAAAGATTGCTTCTGGATTCAGTATTCCCTCAAAGTCCATATTTAGTCAATTTTTAAAATACTTTATTTTCCCAGTTTAAAAGCAAATATTAAGCATCTTACAGTATAATAGGTATTTTAGTTAGCAAGGCTGCTGAAAAGCAGATTCCATGACATGTGTTGGCTTTAACAATGGGAATTTGTTAGCTTATAAGCTTACAGTTTTGAGGCTGAGAAAAACATCCAACTCAAGGCATCCTCAAGGCAATGCTTCCTGCCCAAAGACTGACTGCCCACAATGCTGGACTCCTCTGTCACATGGCAAGGCAGAAGGCAGTGTCTGCTGGCCTCTCCCCTCTCTTCTAGGTTTCACCGATTTGAGCTTCTTGTTTCCATGGCTTTCTCTCTCTGTCTTCATCCAATCTATAAAGGACCCCAGTAAGATTAAGACCCACTCTGGGCCATGTCTTAACTGAATTAACCTCAGGAAAACCTACTTACAAGTTGTTTCCTCCACAGGAATGGATTAGCTTTAAGAACATGATTTTCTGGGGCACATATAGTTTTAAAACACCAAAATATGATCAATTAATTATTGTATACAGAAACCAATTTACTTATCAATTACTACCCTACCTTTGGCCAGCACAAAGTCTATATCTTTTTTTTTTAAAAGGCAAATTACCACTTTGGATATTTGTTTACTTTTTCTATTTTGCAATTAAGATAATAAAACAAACAATATTTAATAAATAGTATGATAACCATGCATTATTTGATTTGAAAATTTCTGCTGCACATTGCTGGCAACATCTTGCTGCCTATGACTGACTGAGAAGTTATTAAAAATTCTCAAAAAAAAATGAAATGACCTAGTAAGGAATGTTTTCTTTTGTTTCCAGTTATTACTGTCTATTTTGTTAGTAGCAGGAGCAGTTTAATTTGTGAAGGATATTCTAGTGATATCCATTCACCTCATAAAGATTAAGAACTAAGATATCTATCCTGCTTGGCTACTACTTAATGCACTCTGGCTCTATTAAGTAGGAACCCTTTCCTCCCCTTATGCAAGCCTATTTAGGAATCCAAAATGGAAATTGGAAGGCATCACATATTAGCAGAAAACATCATAGTATATTGGAGAGGCACATCCAAGATAAGTATGTATAGTCTAATACATTGTTAGATCAATGTGGGCCAAACAGAAAGTGGAAGGTACTATAAACTATTTTAGCTAAACTTATCTCTTTAAATTGACAAAGCAAAACAGTCCTACAAATAGATTAAACACAGTTTTGGGCACATAATTAAATTAGTCATTGAGTCACTTTTCTAGGAAAAACCTATGCATTATGCTATATTTTGTTTGACTTTCAAATATGTTTATCTGACTGGTAACCTGAGCTGGGGTACTATCTTATGTTAAGCTGGATTCCCCTCCAGGCACAGAAAATAAATAGGGCTGAAAATATTTTGTGGGGAAGAATCTCTTTTACACTACTTGCTTATTTGGTGTTGTTCCGGTTTGCTAATGCTGCCATTATGTAAAATACCAGAAATGGATTGGCTTTTAAAAAGGGGGTTTATTTGGTTCAAAAGTGTCCAAGGTAAAGCATCAACAATTGGGTACCTTCCCTGAAGAATGGCCATTGGCGTCTGGAATACCTGTTAGCTCAGAAGGCACGTGGCTGGTGTCTGCTTGCTCTCAGGTGGAGTTTCAGAATGGCGTTCTCCAAAATGTTACTCTTGGGGTGTTTTGCCCTCTCTTAGCTGCAGCTGCCCATCAAAATGTCACTCTCACTTGCTCTGAAGTCCTTCTGTTTGTGAGCCCTTTTACAAGTCTCCAGTGAACTAATCAAGGCCTTCTGATTTCCAGTTTATCTAATCAGAGTTATCATCCACTGTTGGATGGGCCACATCGCCGTGGAAACAACCTAACGCAAAGGTTCCAACTTAATCAACACTAATATGTCTGTCCCCACAAGACTGCGTCAAAGAACATGACTTTTTCCTGGGGGACATTATATATACAAACTGGTATATTCCACCCCCTGGACCCCAGAAAAACATGGTTTTTCCATATACAAAATACAAACATCCCATCACAATATCACAGAAACTTAAATCATTTCAGTAACAATAGTTAAGTACAAGATCCCATCAAAATCAGTCACGTATGTAGTCTTGTCCTAAGGAAAAATTCCCCTCTGGCTCTGGACCTGTGAAATTTAGAATAAGTTATCTGCTGCCAATATATAAAGGAGGGACAGTCATAGGATAAATATTCCCATTGCCAAAGGGAGAAACAGTAAGGAAAACAGGGTTTAAAGGAACAAAACAGTTCCTAAAATCCACAGGGAAAACTTCATTAGATTTCAAAGTCTGAGAGTTATTTATAGAATGACATTGCATCCTTGGGGCTTGAGACAGCAGGAGTCCAACCCTTTCCAAGGGTCTCTGCAGCAGCCCTTTTCTCTCCAAATGCTGGAGTGAGTGCTCCAACATATCCACACATTGAATAGACCACTTTCTTCCTGGCCCTACCCTTCTCAAATGTAGGGGTGCCACCCAGACTCTGTCTCTCCAGGGCAAAGGCTCTCCCTCTCTTAACAGTGGGGTGGCCAGGCTCTCCCCAGTCCCTGAGGCATGTGCTCCACTCTCTATGAGTCCTGGGGTGGCAGCACTCTTCCTGAGCATCTAGGTGGAAGGCCCACAATCTGTCTCTGGGGAAAACTCACCCTTTCCACATGCATGGGTTGTTCTGCAGTCTTAGCCTGAGATTTCTTGACTCCAGACCTCAACCTCCATGATTCTGTCCTTGAAGAAGTATTTCCTTCAATTTGTTCCTTCTGTGTCCCATCCAGTACAGACCAGCAGTAGCTCCACCTATACAGATATCTCAAAAATTCTGTAGGCTTGGCATGCAGTTTACAGGGGTCAAAACCACAGACAATAGGACTTTCCACAAATTCTTTCTGGATAACTCCATCTTCAATCTTGACTTGTACTGAAATGGCTGCTGGGTTCCATGTTTGGTTAAATCCTCACATGAGGCTGTAGCCTCTTCTCACTTTCTGGAAGCCCAGAATCTTCCAAACCATCAGTTTCTGGTTTCTTTGTACCCAAGAGTTCAGTTCTAAGCTTATCTCTCTCTGCTCGCATTTTACTATAAACTGCAAGGAGAAGCCAGGCCACATTCTCCATATTTAGTGTCAAAATCTCTTCAGCTCAGTATCCCAGGTCATTGTTCTCAAATTCTACCTTCTGTCCACCACCAGGACACCATTTTGTCAAATTTTCTGCCACTTTAAAACAAGGATCACCTTCCTTCCAGTTTGCAATGACACATTCAACATTTCTTTTCAAGGCCTTATCAGAAATATCTTTAGAGTCCATATTTCTACTCACCATCTCTTCAAAGCAGTCTAGGCCTTTTCTATCAAGCTTCTCATAATCCCTCCAGAAGTTTTGCCTTATCCATTTAAAAAGCTGGTCCAGAATGTCTGATATTTGCAAACTCAGCAACAGTAACATCCCACTTCTGGTACCAAATTGTATTAGTTAGGGTTCTCTAGGGAAACAGAATCAACAAGAGATTATCTATGAATATAAGACTTTATAAAAGTGTCTCATGCAACCATAGGTATGCATGAGTACAAATTCTGTAGGGCAGGCAGCAAACTGGCAACTCCAATAAAGGTGTTCAATGAACTCCTCAGGAAATGCTTTGCTGGCTAGCTAAAAAAGAAGTGAAGGTCCTCTATCTGTCTCGCTTAAAAATCTTCAACTGATTGGATTCACTCCAGCTGATTGAATTCTCTTATTGTGGAAGACATGCCCTTTGTTGATGTAATCAGTCACAGCTTCAGCCAATTGACTGATGATTTAATAAACCATCCTTCTGGTTTATTAACAGCCACGAATGTCCTTGCAGTAACGGTTAGGCTTGCTTGACCAGACACCTGGACACCATCACCTGGCCAAGTTGACACATGAACCTAACCATCACAGGTGTCTTTTACAAAACCAAAACAACAACAACAACAAAAATCCCAGACTCTTGAGAGATGTCTGTGCAGGTAGATATATTTATGAGTGTTAAAATACTCAGCATTGAGAAGAAACTAGAAATGAGAACACATTCTACTTTTTGGTAAGCTTATGTTCTTTACCTGGGATGCAGAGTCTATAATAATTACTGGGTATATAAAGTATGTTTTTTTTTTTAATGTGAAACTATAAGCAGCAATATCTACTTTGAATGTAAATTTTTATTAATTTGAACTTGCTGGCTTTGATTTCCACTATGAATTCTTTTTATTTTTTGTTTACTATAATTCTATAAATGATAAAATGAATACATAGAAATATAGCAAATATAATAAGTTCCAAAAATAGCATTTTGCTATAACAGAAATGATGACAAGAGTTTCAAAATTCTCTGCCTATCCCTTTACCTAGTTATAAAATAGCCTATCCATAAGATTAATTTAAACCTACCAAGACTTATAAAATAACTGAATGCACAACCAAAATTTAAAGGTCACAGGGAACTGAAAAGAGGTGGATGGGTAAGATAGTTATATGCCTTTTTTCTTTTTTTTTAGGTATTAGTTTTTCTGTAAAGCCTTAGAGAAACCTTTCACCCAGAAAGTAGTTGAGTAGGGATTAAGTTCTTGCAGGGGAAAAAAAAAAAGTTTGTTCCCTCAAAGTATTATAAAGATCCTAGCTGTTGGAGTACATACTCCCAGGTTATGATTGGCACTGAAATGTCAAAGCTCAAAATCCCAAGCCATTAAATTGCCTGCCTTAATCAGGCAAGGCTTGTCTACCCCCCACTGCTCTGGATCAGCCAAGAGCTGCCTATCTCCTTTCTTTCATTCTTTTGCCTGGGAAGACCCCCCTCCTTGCCTCTGTGTCTTCAATTGTACTACTGTTTTTTTCCAAAGACAGCCTTTTTTCTCTATCATACTAATTTATAAAACACTTCCACTTTTACTTATGTAATAGTCACATAGGGAATCAGAAAATAGAAATTACTTTTTAATCTATCATTCAAACAAGAGAATAATTTGACTTTATGTATCTAGATTTGTCAGCAGGTACATATCTAAATGTATAGTAATTTAATAGTGAATAATAATAATACCTTGTGTAGAATATAATACTTCAAATATAATAATCATGGGGGTTTGGGATGGGGACTGATAACACGCCAAGCAGGCCTTGAAAGCTATGTACATGGGATTTCTTTCTTATTAGAGTTGTATCTTCAATTGGCCAATATTTAAAAAAATTGAATATTTTCAATTTTAGAGTCATCACAGGTTGTATGATTTCTCACCAAAAAAAAAAAAAAAATGCTGTTTTGCTGATTCTTCTAAATGATGGCTCAAGACTTGTTCTTCTGGTCTATTAACAGTCAAGCAAATTGTTCTGAATACTTTGCACATGTCATCAGATTGTTGACTGAGCTAGAATCAAAAGTATGCATGAAAAAGAATTACCTATCCTCTTTCTCGCCACTGTCCTAAACACCAGTGCATTTTAATGCACACCATCTGGGAATTTTGTTAAACTGAATATTCTCATTCAGGAGGTCATGGGTAGAGCCTAAGATTCTCCAGCCTTATGCCCCAAGGTGATACTGCTGCTGCTTATGGACCACACTTTGAGTGACAGTGCTCTAAATAAGTGCTGCAAATAATTCTTCCCTGCTCCTGTATAAAACTCACTTCAGATCTCATTGCTTTCTGGTACATTTTGTGTATTTAAGAAGTCTAGTCTAGTTCAGAGCAAACTCTCATCTGATTAGGCTGCTTTACTCCATGGCTCTGTTCTGATTCAGCTTGGGAAACTTGAAGGGAGAGGGTGAAGGATGACCTTGGCGTCAACTTGTTTCATATTCACCAGTCAGAGGCAACACATTGGGGAGCAAAAGAAGTGCACCTCCAAGAGTCTAGGGAGAGTAAATGAAATAGAAAAAAAAAAAGCTGTCTTGACTAATATAGGTGTAATAAGACAGGTACATTATACATATAAGTAGTTGTTGCTAATATCTGTCAATTTCTTTCTAACAGTCATTGGTACTTTAATCCAAAATAGTTAACATGGTTCTCTCAGTGTAATGGTTGCATATATTCTGAGTTTTCCTGAACTCCTGGAACATTCAGTAAGTAGCAGTGGAATAGCTAGGTCAGCCTTGGTTAGAATAAGCCCATATTGTTAAACCCATGCACAGAATTTATCCCTGCCATCATGGCATATTTGTTCATGAGACTATGGAGCAAACTCTGAGGTGTCTGAAGTAGAAGTCTGACTGATGTCCACAGCAAAATTCATTCTGCCATCTTGGAATAATCTAAATTGCAGTTCTTTCTGTGAACATTCATGAACTGATATCCACAGCACAATTCATCCAATCTTTACTCTTCTGCAGTGGTCTCCTTTTGATAAACATTTATGTGGGATACAATTTTCTCATGCTCTTTACCCATTCTGAAATATCCAGTTTCAATCAATACTCCCACTGCTTATCAACTGTTTGCCAAACTGCTCCTACTTTCCAGTTCTTGTGCCATCTGGCTAGACTGTTAGAAACCACATGAACACATGACATATAGTTTATCTTGAGCATCTTCACTTGTCAATGTCATTTAGTATGGGTCAGCAATGGTCCCATCAAATTGTTTGGATCCTTATCAAAATTAGCACTTTGCATCAATAAATTCAATATGCTATAAAATTGTCACACCTTCCTTTTTAACAAAATTTTATTGAGATATACTTATATAACATATAAGCCTTCAAAGTGTCACACCTTCTTAAACATGCAAATGCCATTTCTACAAATTTGCCACACATTTTTAAGTGATGAAAATTGGCAAAATCCTTCAATTTTTTTCCATGTGTAACATTTTTATTCCTTGCTCTCACCATTAATTTTATGACAGTCTTCCACTCAATTCAAGATTGTATTGAATTTGTATTACATTTAGTTACCATTCAATATTCAGCCACTGGACAAGAGAAATATTTAGCTTTCTTCTTCTTATAGGGACAGTTTCCTTTGTCAAGGATGACACTGCATTTCCAAAAGAGATGGGCAGTGAGTGTGTTTCATTGGAATTTGGGGGATTGGGCTATTCCAGGTCTCTCAATTAATCTGCAGTATCCCCATAGCAATTAACAAGAGTACATTCTTTCAGATCAATGACCTAACTATGGTCAAGCTGTAAATCAACTGACACTGTAATTCTGCAAACTGAAAAGTCAATATCTGGGTTTAGTCTTCAGTGATTTCAGTTTTCAGTCATGCGCTAGTTTTTCAGCAAAGTCACACACACACACAAAATCCTTGAATGTTATTCCATGTCCTAGGAGAGAATTTAGGAATTTGATTTGTCCTTCATGTAGTTTAATTTTTCAAATGTTGTCTGAACTGTCCATCTTATTCATGACCCAATAATTTTATTTAACTATAGTAGGGTTAATCTGGTACCCCAGACCTTTATTCTAACTAGCTGGCAATTTTTGTTTGCCTTTCCAGCATTCATTCCTTTCCTGCGCCCTTTCTTAAATGTACCAACAATTTAATTTCCCCGTTATGCCAGTGCACTTACAGAGACTGACTTCATTCCACTTTTAAAGAAGGGTCCTAGTTTTCTTTAGGCAATCCCCCTGGCTTCAAGCAGGGGCGAATATGTAACGCAGTTTGTCTACTTAGGCTGAAAGCAAAGATTGAGTTTGAAATACTGAAGAGTGATATGCACATATGAAGTTTAGAATTGCTCTATCATTTTTATGCAATGAGAGAAGCTGGAGTAAGAAAAGAGGATACACGTAGGGTAGGACCAGATAAATAGCACCTAGAGCTATGATGGAGCCATGACTGAAGACTGTTTAGCCACTTTTGTTCATTCCTATTACAAAGCCCACCCAAATGTGACATTGCTTAAGGCAGTTGGATTATATCTGAGAAGACATACAGTGGGTAGCTAATATGGCTTTCTCCTGTTCTTTGTATCTGTTTCACAAAAGGCTTATCACATGCATGTAAATTCTGCAAGAAATGATGCATATGTGAGGCTTATGTGAGGTTTATGAACTGGCAGAATGAGTTTTACAATGGATCATACTGGCAGGTAGCTATACATCTTGAGCTCCTCCCTCCCTACCAAAGACATCATCAAATATCATTATGAGGAGCAGGATAGGTTATAAAAACCAAGGCATGATTTTTAGATTCCACCAGAGGTTTCCTTAAATTCACTTGGAAAAATGTTTTTTTGTTTGTTTTTCTGTTGCAGCTCCTTATACAGTATTCTGGGTAGTTTCTTGTTCTCATTGATTTCTTTCTCTATCCCCTCCAATCACTTCTCTGTCATAAGCATGTACCTTTATAATTTTTGTAAATGTTTCAAAATTGAGTATTGGGGAAGGTTAAAGGCAAACAAAAAACCACAATCTACTAACTTGATCAGAAGTTAAATATTTTTAACAAATATTTTTGAATGTCTATTATGTACACAGCAATGATGAAGATCTACAAAAATGCTTGATCTCATGGAGCTTCCATTCTAGTGGATTGCAAAATGTTTAGCCTGGATTTCAATATAGGATTGAAAGGATCTTTAAATCTCAGACAATAGCATTTGCTGAATGAATGGAGGCATTTTTTAAAATGTACTTCTTGAGGAGGAACCTAAGATGGCAACTAGGTGAGACAAAGAAAAAACACCTCCGTGGAAAACACTAGATAAAAAACTAGAAAGGATCCAGAACACCACTTCCAAAGTAGCACCAACTGGACAAGTTCTGCTAAAGCCACAGGGAATGTGCTTTTGGCGAAACCAGGAGTCTGCATTCTGAAACCAGTGAGTGAGTAGGCTGAATCCCTCAGCCATGCTGCATTGGGGGGAAACGGTGGGCTGGACTTTTAAAAATATATATATATATATATATATATAAAAGAAGCCTGGGAACAGCTGCAGATAAGACGGGAGTGCTCTGGACTAACGCCTCGGTGTCTGGGGTGGAGGATACCCCTTCCCACACCCACTGCTGATTGTCTCGGGTCCAGGGAAACAAAGGGGAGACATGCGGCTTGCAGCGGTCTCCCCAGTGGGCGGGGCTGCTCCTGCCCAGACTGAGCACACGGCGTGGAGCCCAGCCGAGAAACCCAGCCTGACAGGGAGTCTTTCCCGCAGCATCACTCACATGACACAATATCGGCCATCCATGGACAGTGGCCTTGAATACACCCACGGCTGATTGTCCTGGAGCTGGGAGAGCAGAGCTGTGCAGAAAGGGGGAAGTTAACATGTCCCATTCAACCATCTTTGAAGCGGGCTGAGAACGCCCCTACACAGCCCAGCGGCCCAGGGTTTCCCTGGAGGCCGGTGCTCACTTGTGACGTGTTACGCTCCCCCCCCCAACAGGGGTCCTGGAAAAACACAGCAAGAAGGGGGGAAACTGCTCAGAAATCCCAGGGAACCTACACCAATACCAAGGACTTTTGTGTCAGCAGCAGAGAACAGCAGCCTTAAATCTCCGGGAACACCTGGGAGATTTGATTGTTAAACCTGCCCTTCCTCCCTAACCACTCAGGCACACACCCCTCATTGGGGGCAGACAGCACCGACAACACACCCAAATTAAGTGCACCAATTGGACCCCAAAAGAATCAGATCCCCACATACCACAAAGTTGGGGAGAACTGACTTGAGGGGAATAGGTGACTCATGGACGCCATCTGCAGGTTAGTTAGAGAAAGTGTATGTCACCAAGCTGCAATTCTAACAAATTAAAGACTCACAGATGCCATCTGCTGGTTAGTAAGAGAAAGTGTATGTCACCAAACTGTGTCTCTGAAAAATTAGATCGCTATCCCCCCCTTTTTTTTTTGATACAACTTGAAAGAACCCTATCAAGCAAAACAAATGCCAAGAGGCCAAAAACAACAGAAAATCTTAGCACATATGATAAAACCAGACGATATGGAGAATCCAGCTCCAAACACACAAATCAAGATCCTGAAGAAACTCTGTACCTCGCAAAATTAATTAAAGAACTACAATCAAAGAATGAAAACATGGCAAAGGATTTAAAGGGCATCAAGAGGACCATGGCCCAGGATATAAGTGCCATAAAGAAGACCCTAGAAGAGCATAAAGAAGACATTGCAAGAGTAAATAAAAAAATGGAAGATCTTATGGAAATAAAAGAAACTGTTGGCCAAATTAAAAAGACTCTGGATATTCACAATACAAGACTAGAGGAAGCTGAACAACACCTCAGTGTTCTAGAAATCCACAGAACAGAAAATGAAAGAACAAAAGAAAGAATGGAGAAAAAAACAGAAAAAATCACAATGGATCTCAGGGATACGATAGATAAAATAAAATGTCCAAACTTAAGACTCATTGGTGTCTCCGAAAGGGAAGAGAAGGGTAAAGGTCTAGAAAGAGTATTCAAAGAAATTGTTGGAGAAAATTTCCCCAACCTTCTACACAATATAAACACACAAAGCATAAATGCCCAGCAAACTCCAAATAGAATAAATCCAAATAAACCCACCCCAAGACATATTCTGATCAGACTCTCGGATGCTGAGGAGAAGGAGCAAGTTCTGAGAGTGGCAAGAGAAAAGCAATTCACCACATACAAAGGAAACAATATAAGACTAAGTAGTGACTACTCAGTGGCCACTATGGAGGCAAGAAGGCAGTGGCATGACATATTTAAAATTCTGAGAGAGAAAAATTTCCAGCCAAGAATACTTTATCCAGCAAAACTCTCCTTCAAATTTGAGGGAGAGCTTAAATTTTTCACAGACAAACAAATGCTGAGAGACTTTGCCAATAAAAGACCTGCCCTACTTCAGATTCTAAAGGAAGCCCTACCAACAGAGAGACAAAGAAAGGAGAAGGAGATATAGAGAATTTTAACAGACATATATAGTACCTTACATCCCAAATCACCAGGACACTCATTTTTCTCTAGTGATCACAGATCTTTCTCCAGAAGGGACCATAAACTGGGACATAAAACAAGCCTCAAGAAATTAAAAAAAAAAAAAAATTGAATATACTCAAAGGACATTCTCGAAACACAATGGAATACAAACAGAAGTCAATAATTTTTGAGCTATAACTCCACTATTTACTTCCTACATGATACAAAATACAGAAACTCTAAGGACAAATCAGTGGTTTTGAACTCAATGTAAAATATGTAATTTTAAACAGCTATATAAAGGTGGGGAAATGAAGGAGTATAGGAACATAGTTTATGTGTCCTATTGAAGTGAAGGTGGTATCAAAGAAAAACAAGATTGATAGGGATTTAAGAGGCTAATTTTAAGCCCCACAGTAAACACAAAAAAATTATCAGAGAATATAACCATAGAGATGAAAAGTAGAGTTAGGGTTAAGAGAAATGGGGGAAGGAGCAATGGGGAGTTAAGAAAGGAGTGTAGGGTTGCTGTTTGAGGTGAAGGGAAATGTCTAGTAATGGATGGTGGGAAAGAGCATAACATCATTCTAAATGTGATTAATCCCACTAATGGAAGTCTAGGGAGGGGGTAGAATGGGAAGATTTAGGCTGTATATATGTTTCCACAATTGAAAAAAGGAAAAAAAAAAAAAAGACAGTCTAACTCGATGACAATTGAATGCTAAGGATGAACTTGGATGGGATTGGAGGGTGGAGGACGGGTGGCTCGAAGGGACACAGTTGAGACATAAGGTAAAGGAAATATAGAATGTAAGCATTGTATCATTGTTGAATCTCTTATACTTAGCTGTGCTTAATGGAATTACATAAAAGAATGTTCTTGTTCATGGGAAGTACATATGTGAATTATAGTGTATGTTGAAGTATGTGTGCAGTTAACTCTCATATGTTCAGAAGACAGAGAAATATATGATGGATGATAGATAGGGAGGGACAGAGGGAAAGAAATAGTGATGTGACAGCATGTTAAAGTTGGTGGATTGAGCTATTGGGGGAGGGGGGTCAGGGTATGATGGAATTCAGGGGCTAGTATTGTTTTTGCAACTATTCATGTAACTTTGAATTTATCTCAAAATAAAAAAAAATTAAAAATAAATAAAATGTACCTCTTAGCATATCTGTCAGTAAGGAAATCATTAATGAGCTCACAATGTGTTTTTATAAACCCTCTTCAATTGTTTTGTTAGACTTGTTTGTGTTATTTGTAGTCTGAATTCTTTTTAGATTTGTAACTTATTCTTGAGCCATTTCCATTAAGATTCTTTGCCCTTGAGAGTATTATTCATTTTATTTACCAAAGCCTAGAGTACATTTAAAAATGCTCCTTTTGACAAATATTGTCAATCCTAGAAAGACATGCACACTTTTCCCTAAGGTTCTTGTATAATTCACATCATAATTTAATATTTCTTTGTTGGGTGATGTCAAATGAAGACTAGAATTACATTTTACTGTTTTCTTGAGTAGTCAGCAAAGCAAACATTAATCAAATATCATGCTGTTAAGTATAAATAAAGTTGTATTGTGTACAGTTAATTTTAATCCTTGTTACTACTCTGCCTTTCACAGGTAATGATTTTTTTTTTGGAATTTATATTAAGCAGCTACTCTCTGTAACTTCTTTCTGCCCATGTTTTCTGTAGTTTATATCATGTATGATGCCTTTCTTTCTACCTAGAAAAAGTCTTGCTTAATTTGATTTAGTCAATGAAAACCAATTTATTATTTCATACATTCAGGAAATGGAAAGATAGTGTGCACTGCTGGCATAGGGATCAGGGAATCTAGGATCATTTTTTCTGCCATTCTCTCAGTTACAACTTCCTCTTTGTCAGCTTTGACTTCAGGGTGGCTTCCACTGTGGTCACAGCACAGCACAGTGTCTAGGGTGACATGTCTCCTTATTTATACACTGTGATGTGTGTTTCTCCTTAAAACACAGTCTTATCAGGTCTACTTAGATCATATGACCACTCTTTAACCAATAGCAATTATCAAGGGAATTACTGGCCTCTGACTAGATTTTGTGGGAGAGTGAATGGCATTATCATATTTGGTTTTCCAAATCAGGAAAACCATCACTGAATCTGTTAGATAGGCTGAGCAATTAGGAGGGAAGAAGGGGAGAAGTTTGCTGAATAGGCAATCAATACAGATGAGGTTGGTTGGAGAAATATTGTTTTAGTTTTATATTGTTGTAAAGCAAATTAGCATAGATTTAGTGGCTTAAAATACCCATTTATTGCCTTCAGTTTCTGTAGGTCAGAAGTATAGGCAGGCATGCCTGAGTTCTCTGGCCAGGTTCTCATAGGGCTGGTATAAAGATACGAAGTACAGAATTTTCTTCCATGCTCCGGCAGGTCATTGGCAGAATTCAGTCCCTGGAGTTGTAGAACAGAAGTCCCTATTTTCCTGACGGTTGTTGGTTGACTACTGCTCTGATTTCCCAGAAGCTGCTCATATTCTTTGCCACATGGCCTAATACATCTTCAATGCTAGCAACAAAGAAGCTACCATGCACCAAAATCTTTCTTCAGGAACAGTTCAATCCTTTTAAGAGCCCACTTGATTAGGTCAAGCCCACAAAGGCTAATTTCCCTTTTTTAGGTCAACTGTGGCATACAGCATAACATAATCACAGAAGTTGTATCCTATCATATTTCAAGTCCTGCTCACATTCAAGGGGAAGAATTTATAAAGGGCATATTCACCAGGGGCTAGAGATCTTGGGTGGCACCTTAGAATTCTAGTCACCACAAATATCTACTAGAAAATAGAAGGGGCAATGCTTAGTGAATTTATGCACGTGCACAGCTGAAAGAGTTGAAATAATAGAAGCATGTAGGATGATTCTTTTATTTATGAAATATATGACTCACTTTATTATTGTTTCTGAAAATGAAATTAGGTAAAAATGTAAAGAAAAGGAAGTTATGGAGAAAATTATGGGTTTAACTTGAACTTTGATGTTTGAAATGTTTTCACAGACTTCCAACACTTCACTGTTAATATTGAGAAGAGAAAAGAAAATGCAGTCAGCTGTCTGCATCTAAGTTTTAGGCCTAGCCAACTTATAAACCTTTTACATCCTGTTAATCAGCAATTGAGTGGGAAAACTCAAATGCAATGAAATCTAGCAAAATTTAAAATCCTGTATTGGGTCTAAATGGACACATTCTTGAAGAGATTCTCTTTCTGTGGAAAGTCTTGTGAAAGTTAAATTTTACATTTCCATATAGAAGCTGTGTGCCGGTTTCAATGTATTATGTCCCCCAGAAAAGCCATATTCTTTGATGCAATCTTGTGGGGCAGTCATAATAGTGGGGATTAAGTTGGAATGTTCAGATTAGGTTGTTTGCATGGAGATGTGCCCCACCCAACTGTAGAGGATAACTGATGGGATATTTCCATGGAGGCGTGGCCCCACCCATTTGGGGTGGGCCTTGATCAGTGCAGCCATATAAATGAGCTGGCTCAAGGAGAGGAAACTCAGTGCAGCTGTGAGTGACATTTTGAAGCGAAGCAAGCTTGCTAGAGAGGAACGTCCTGGGAGAAAGCCATTTTGAAACCAGAACTTTGGAGCAGACGCCAGCCACGTGCTTTCCCAGCTAACAGAGGTTTTTCTGGATGCCATTTGCCATCCTCCAGTGAACGTACCTGATTACTGATGTGTTACCTTGGACACTTTACGGCCTTAAGACTGTAACTGTATAGCCAAATAAACCCCCTTTTTATAAAAGTCAATCCATCTCTGGTGTTTTGCATTCCACAGCATTAGCAAACTAGAACAAGCTGTATTTTTTTTTCACCCTACCAAGAAAAAAAAAAAAAAGTTTATCTCCCAATTTTCAACCTACCTATAGATTCAAAGCCTTATATATAGCTGGAGAAATTTACCATTACTTTTAGTATTTTCAGATCCCAATCTTCACTTTTGAGTTTTGGTCTTTTTCTTAAGTGCCAGCATTGCTATATGCTTTCAAATACTTGATCTTCAAATAAAAACAGAGATAAAATTCCCCTATGATCTTGAGATAAATTGCATGTACTCTCCTGACAACATGCCTTCATACCCAGCCTTTTGACAAATTTCTTTATAGGTATCTCCTGTCTTCATCATTCATTCCCATGTGAACAGAAGACATTGTAGCAGTTGGATAATATTATTTGTCCAGACAATTTTAGTATTTATTAGATGCTGTTGGTAGGAGAAACACAAATAGAGATTTAAATTCAATTTTACTGTAAAATGTTGGCTTTCTGGACTTTTAGGAATCATGAGATTTGGTGATTAGAAAGTTGTCAGTGATTTTGAGAGTAGAATTTGAGTAATGTACTCATGGCAGAAGCTAGAGAGCAAAAGGTTGAGGAGAGACATTATTTCTAAAGTGATCTTTGACAAAGCAACTGGTTAATCTCTGATGATTTGGAACATCCAAATTTATTGGAATGGAAAAAGATAAGGTCTTTATTATGTGTCAAAAACCACATATAAATATAGGGTTAGTTGCTGTAATCCATTTATTCGAAGGCCTTTGACATTCTGGTGGCATAGCTTATTCATCCAATTCAAAATCAAGCAGCAACGCACACTTACTTTCACTGGACTAAAAAGTAGTAGGCTTGCATTCTTCTTACTGTGAATTTTTACAAAGAAAAACTAGAAAATTGTTTTTAATGATTTAATTTACATTTATTGCTTTAAATGATTAAAATTCTTGATAGGTACTGTGTTATCTTGAGTGCCCACCTCCTCATACAGTTTTGTAGATTGTGGAATCTGCTGGCATGGTTAAGGTTAGTTTGGCAGAGTCATCAATTTCCTTATAAAGAAATTTCCCCTTGATTTCCTTTTTTTTTTTTTTCCCTTATTTGTGTCAATTTGCCAACTAGGCTATCCACACAGTAAAACTGATCAGAAAGTGAGAGATACTGGCCAATTTGATTTGCCTTTTTATAAATGAGTTTCCTATCTGCAAAAATGTTTTGTGATCTTATTGATCCATAGGTTCCCTGGTTCCACCATTTTAATTTTTCGATCACTTTAGGACTACAGGGAATCACAATGGAAATATCAAGTTGAAGTGGTACGGAAATATGATGTTGAAGCATTTTCTCTAAACTGCAGAAGATGGAACAGTTAAATTTTTGTTTTAAAATATTTACATTAGATTATTTAGATAGCCAAATCTGGTTATAATCTTGATTTAAAAAATTTTACTTAATGTACAGTTATTATCAATGTTATACGTAATAAATTTCTTAAAGTAGGTAACAGAAATATAATCGTTCAGAAGGATGATGTCTTATATTCCATTTTTTGAAAGCAGAGCTTGAGAAACATAAACTTACTTGCATAGTTTTAAAAGGGAGGTGTGGGGAGCAGGAGAGGGCAGAGGAAAAGGCTAAGCCAGAGTATGATTTCACTTAGAGACCAACTTCAGAGTGACCTTGCAGGAAAATCAGGTGCAAAAATTCCACCGTAAAGCTAGTTTCACCTTAAGGCAAGGTGTCCTGTTTTTCATACCCTCATGTCAGTCAGCAATAGACTGAGATATGGAGAGGGAAGCACATAGGCACCCAGGAAAGTGAAAGATGTTACCTTACCATGGGCTACTTCTCTCTCCACTCAAAGGGTGTGAACAATGTATTTCCAGAACAATGCTCAATGGAAGGATTTCCTCTCACTGCTATCTTTCAAGGATACTCCCAAGGGGGACTGTAGGTATCTTCTGGCATTTTTCAGAAGAGTCCATTTTCATCTTGCATCCACAGACCAACCAGACATATCTTTTAATTAAACATAGATTTTTTTTATTTCTCTGTCAGCCAGTCTTAAAGAACCCCTCCATTAGGTCATTGGTCTGAGCTGAGAGAAAGGTGATCACATAATAGGTATAAGATTACATGAAGGTCTGCAATACTCCCTGTTCATGTAGCTTATTGTGCCCTCCGGATCTGTTCAGTTTTGCTTATGATTTACCCAACTTCTGTTTTAGAACAGATTGCTGCTGGACCTTGATATATATATGACAGTATGCAGGGCAGTTCTGGTTTTATGGTCACTTGGTGTCCCATTGTCAAATGCTCCATTTATATCAGAGCTCAGTAGCTTGCCAGAAATTGTTTTTCAAATATCTGTAGTTATCTGATAAAGACACCCTGATCATGCTCCAGAAATGTACAGTTTTGCACTGTGATTTTCTGACTGTGACTTGGCAGAACCAGTACATCGTTCTCTAACACAGATATCTCTATTACCATGGGGTCTACCAAGTCACATGGCCCTATCAGTCTGCTTATACAGTAGTCTGCATCTAGTTTAGAGGACCTTCTTGCTCTTGGTCCCACTCAAAATTGGCAGCTGTACACACCATCTAATAAATGTGTTTGATTGGTAGTTTCAAAACCCAGCAATCTCTCTTAGTAGTAGTAATTGCAAGGTGTTTTATGATATCCTTTATTTTCCTGGTATGCCCTAGACCACTAGACTACAAAAAACTTTACTAATATGGTAGATCCTAAATTTTTTTTTAGGTTTATATCCCATTTAATATAGCCCATGTGTCTTACCAAGAAATCTAGAAAACTGCTCTTGCTCATTGGAACTGAATTATGTCATATCATCAATTTAATGGGGCCAAATTTATCTCTTCTTCAGAATATCTGACTATATTAGAGAAACAAGAATTAACACAGCCCTGGGATCAGACTGTGAATGTGTTCATAGTCCATCCCATATGAATGCAAACTGCTTCTGAATCTGATGGGTATAGAAAAGAATGCATTCACTGGAGCAATAGTTTCATAACCCTTTCATGTATTTGAGGTTTTGTTAATCTTCTCTAGCAAAGATATTCCATTTTGCACAAAAGTCAAAATTAACACTTCTTGGTGAAGGTTTGCAATAGATGTTATCATATGTCATGATCACTACAATTTTGCTGGAACCAGACTGGTGTATTGATTGGAGAATATGATGGCTACTGCAACCGTGTGTCCTTTAATTCTTTGAGAACGGCACTAGTCTCTGCCATTTCCTCCAAAATGGAATATTGTTTTGATATAGTCTCTTCATTGGTGATACTGGTAATAAGTTTCATGGATGCTACTTGGCCTTTTTATCATTATAGTTTGTGTTGAAATAGGCCAAAGAATTGATGAGACGTGTCTGTCCACTGATGAGTGTGTCCATCCCAAATATACATTTGGAACTAAAGGGATAATAACTAGGTGAGGCTGTGGACTCAGTGAACCCAAAGTGAGATGAACTTAGGCCCAAACTCCATTTATTACTGTTTAGTTTCCTATTAATGCTGTAATAAATTACTACAAACTAAGTGGCTTAAAACAGCACAAATTTATCCTCTTACACTTTTGGAGGTCAGAAGTCTGAAATTAGTTTCACTGGGCTAAACTCATGGTGTTAGCAGGGCTGGTTCCTTCTGGAAGCTCTGAGTATAGAATTTGTTTCCCCGCTTTCTTCAGCTTCTAGTCACTATCTGTATTCCTTGGCTTGTAGCCTCTTCCTCTATCTTCAAAGTACATCACTACAATCTCTTCCATCATCACATTGCTTTCTGTTCTGGCTCTTACTCTTCCTGCATTTGTGATTACAGCAGGTACACCTGGATAATCCTCATTTCATGAATCTTAATCATAATGGCAAAGTCCCTTTTGCCATATGAAATAATGTTCACCAATTCTGGGACTAGGATGTTGATATATTTGATAGGGGTGGGGGCATTATTCAGCCTACCACATTACCTAACACCCACATACTCTAACAAAGATGACATGATAGCACTGGGATCTCTGGATTTGAGGGAGAATCAGTTTCATTCTTGTTTCCAAAAGCCTTTGAATGGTCTGGGAATTTGTTTTTATCCAGCATATGGTAACCCAAGCAAATAGTCGTAGGTACTTTTGGGGACCTGGGAGAATTGCTTCCCACTTGCTGTGGTGTTTCAGGGCCCTTTCACATGGAGACCCAACTTCTCCTTTAGTCAGTGAGTTCTCTTGTAGTCTTGGGACTGAGAACTAGCTCAGTGCTTGAAACTGAGTATTTGATTGTAACTTTCCATCGCAGCTTATCTCAGCTTTCTGATCCATTCTAGGTCTCTTTGCTTATATATATAAGATGGTATTCTCATTGGCTGCCCATTTAACTTGCCTCTGAGAACACTATATTCTAAGAGTCTTCTCCAAAGGCCCTAATGGGCCCGACCCTCCTTGTCACTTCAATCCAGATGCCTTTATTGTAATTAAGTCAAATTAGCAACTTACATTCAAATGCCCAGAATAAAACTTGAATATCCCTACCTCAAGTCTCAGAATCCCATACCTTGCTTACCAGGGCCCTGCTTCTGGCACAGTTTGGAAGTGTTAGGTTTAAGATTTTGCCTGATATTTACTCATATCTGACATTCAGATTTAGGAGACAAAGGAGACCTCTAACTTTCACTTGTTGCTTCAAATTTTTAACAAATCTTACTGACATTTTCTTTTTTTAAAAAGCATTAATGGTTCTTAGCTATAGTAACAATACTACAGTCCTCCTACTTGCTATTCCACTCATATATCTCAAATGTCCAAGATACTACACTTGCTGGTGCTTCCCCCTTCTACCTGTATCTCATTCCAGTTTATCAGATGTGAATGTTTTAGCAATCCCGCTGCTACAACATAGCAGAAGCTACCACAATTCTACTTTCCACCAGTAATGGAGTCCTCTTTGCCAACTAGGTAGTGATGAATCCCATCCTTAAATGGTGCTTCCGAGGATGACTTGTAGTACCATCTGTTTTAAGTGAGGTTTCCCAGAAGTAGTGCCCAGGATGGGAGATCATCTTCAAATGATTTATTGAGTGAGTGCTCTCAGATGAAGGGGAATGAGGGAAGCATGATAAAGTAGTGGAAAAAATCTAAGTCAAAGTGCCGTTTCAGTTGAAGAACCAGCTGCAATTTGAGCCCAGAGGGAAGCTCTGGAGCATAATCAGAGCTAGTGTTAGTCCACCTCATAGCAAGAGAACAATTCTCTTATAGCCTTCTTTCACTGGCGGGAGAGTCAGAGAGACACAACTTCTGGAGACAATGGCCTGTTCAGCTGAGGGCAATTCTTGAAGTAGGTGGTAGCTGAGCCATTATTGTCCAGCTACTGTGGGATGGGTTCACTGGCTGGCAAAAGTGTTCTAGGTAGAGATGTGCGCAGCATTCACCACATAAAATTTCACACTCCTGGGTTAATCTTAATTTAGAACCTCCAAAACCTGCATAACCATAGCAACTGAGGTAGTTTGGGTTAACAAAACTCAACCCATATAACCTTATTTGGTTTCTGTTCTTCAGATAGAATATTTATACTATTTAAATTACTCAGATGATTGTCAGTCACCACTTTCACTTTCGGTTGTGAAATACTATGCATTAGCTTTGTACGTATTACACTGTGTTAAACAAAGATGTGACTATTATCCTGTTATTTGGATCATCCAGGTATATAACTTGGGCTTCAAATTGTCTTTCCTTTTCTTACTTGAATGAATCAATTTACCTGTTTAAATTGAAAAGCCAGCATTCAGCTTTAGTATATTGGTCTGAACCTGACTGGGATTGGTTTTTCTGTACAACTCAAACAATTTAGATGAAAAGCTAAAAATCAGATGGTTCAGATGAAGAGTTTGGCACCCCAGTGTGCATACAAGACCAACCAAATCATTTCAACCACTTTTCCAAGTTGTGATAAGTAATGAATTTGTGTTTTCATTTAATCTCTGTGGTTTCTGCTCTCTAAAAGGTATCTGATCTGATTTGACAGTGTTTCCCTCACCTAGGGAATTGTGATTGCCTTTTAGCTTCTGTGGTGTAGTTGGTTGTTAGAGTTAAAAAAGCTGAAACCATTTTAAAGCTGAACCTTTTCTTCTTTACTTTTAAAATTTAATTTGGGATTACATACTCTGCTTAAACTTTTTCACTTTAAAATATGTGAATTTGGATCACTGATTCAAAATATCATATTCAAAGAAGTGTTATTACACCATTATCTTGGGCTGTAAAGAAAATAAGGCAATTCATATCACCAGTGAAGTCCTATAGCACATTGAGCTACCATATATCCATGTTTCTAAAATATAGCTTAATGTATTTGAATTTATGTTTAGTATTTAGGAAAAGTAATTTAATACTACTTATGTTTTTATTTAGGAGACCACAATTTTATTATAAGGAGAACATCCCTTTGGTACTTCTGAAGGCTTTACAATTCTAGGTGTTAATAGATTATAATGTGTTCATTGATAATTTGAAACATTGATTTTGTGAGTCTTCTGGTGAGAACATTTATTTGAGGCTTTAAATCCTTTACCCTCCTCTGGATTGTAGACTTAACATCTGAAGAAGCCCTCTGTACATTTTCCAAGACCTAAGAAAATGTGTTTTTTGTTTTCCTTGAATTGAGCCATTTTCTGAAATTTCCAGAGACAAATAAAAATATTTTAATAAGGAGATATCTGTATGGCATACAAGAATATATTAAAAAATTAAAGGTTTTGCAATTAGGCAAAAACTCCTGATATGTTGTATAATCATGCTGTTAGCTCTGGGGCCACACTTTCTTTGTTACAGCAACATATGTCATCATTGCTGTTGTTAACAGAAGAATTTTTTCTATGGGAGATCTACTATTCATGTAACTGGCAACAGAATCCAGACACCCTGGTAACTCACTCAGACTTAATATATATTAGATCATTTTCTTCTCCTGTTTTGCTATAGATTGGTAGAAAATGTCCAATTCAGAGTAAAAGTAATGATTTACTTGTTCTTGTGGGTGGCATCTTGCAGGAACCAACAGAGACAGCTAATCTATTGATTTGGGCATAGGAAATGTACTTCTAGAATTATTGGTTCATGCTCTGTAGATAGACTAACTTCTCTAAAAATGAGATCTTTAATATATGTAAATGATATTTATTGAATACTGACTTATATAGCATGGATATTCCATAGATTTTTTTTCAATAAATTCTCCAATAACACTTGGAAATAGTTTCTAAAATTAATTCAATTTTCAAGTGAGGGAGCTCAGTCATAGAGAAGTTCACGACTAACCCAAAGCTACAAGACTAGTCAATGGCCAAGGCAAACATCATACCAGGTGTGTCTGACTCCAAAATCAGTACAATATATTGAGAGTTTTCCATATCTTTTAAGAAGGTATCTTAATTTTCCAGGGATATGACAAATACCACAGAATTGTTGGCTTACAAACTAGAATTTACTATCTCACAGTTCTGGAGGCTAGACGTCCAACTCCAGGTATTGCCAGGGCTTGCTTTTTCCCTGAGTGTCACATTCTGGAAATTTTCTGTCACATGGTGATCTCTTTCTCTCCCCTTATGTTTTTGACTCTGGTTTCTACTGACTTCTGGCTTCTACTGACTCCTGACTTCTTCCTGACTGACTGCATCTAAATTTCCTTTACTTATAAGGAATTCAGCCATACTGTATTCAAACTTGCCCTCATTCAGTTTGAGATACCTTAAATAATTATAGCATCTTCAAACATTCTATTTATAAAATGTTCACACCCACTGGACTGGGGGTTAAAACTTGAATATGTCTTTTGTGGGGGGCATGATTCAATCCCCAACACTAACCATCAGACACAATTTATTACTTTTAAAAATTATTATACCTTTATTGTTGTGATTCAGACATATATCCTATACAAAAATTTAACTGAGAAATATAGTTACCTTTAATACAGTGGTATAATGGAGATGGTTCACCTGGTTCATGAGAGCTGAGAATGAGTGTCCCTCCTAGCTCAGCATTCAGTGATGTCACATTGGTGGCAAGAAATTGGCCACAGTGGGAGAATTTACACCACAGAAGTCAGCAAATCTTCCAAATTAGATCTTTTCCTCTACCGCACATAGAGTCAATTATTATTTAACATTTACCAGCATACCACTTCTTACTATGTATTCAAAACCAAGCTAGAAGCTATGGAGGTGTACAAGAAAGATTATGACATGGTTGTTACTCTTGAGTTTTAATCTAGAAAAGGAAATAAAACTCACATGCCTGATAAGGCTAATGATTTCTATGTGTTTATTTATGTGGTAATTTATTCAGTTCACTTAACTTTTTTAGATTTTATTATAAGACTATCACAATAGGGATGAGTTTCTAAAACTATGTAATTTTAAAATACTAGTTATAAAGGAAAGAAACATGTAACTGCCACAGAAGAAAAGAAAGCAAATATTGTCATTAACTCAGAAGTCCTCCACTAAAATTCTCTTGTGCCTATAATATCGAAAAGCCCCTGAGGGACTTATGATTGTATATCAGCATATTAAAGACCAGTCTCTGGTGAGAGTGACCGTGCCCTCACATCCCACTAGCCCTAATAAACCCCTGCCATAGATAATCACTTTTGCACTATATTCTGTGACCTTCTCTTTTATTCAAAATTGTATGTCATTCTTCCATCTTATTATAGGTAACTGTGATTCATTCATTTAAAATGTTTTGTAGTATAGATTTACCTGAATTCACTTTTTAATTCTCTTAAATGAGATACAGTTCACATTGCATTAAATTCACCCCTTTCAAGTGTGTAATTCAGTATTTTTTTAGTACACTTACAAAGTTGTGTGACCTTCATCACTAATTTCAGAACATTTTCACCCCTCCCCCCCAAAAAAAATCCCATATCCATTAGTAGCCACTTTCCTATTCCCAAGCCCTTGACAGTCATTAACCTACTCTAAATATCTATGGATTTGCCTATTCTGGACATTTACTATAAATGAAATCATATAAAATGTGACCTTTTATGTTTGGCTTCTTTCACTTAGCATGTTTTCAAGGTTCATCCATGTTGTAGCATATGTCAGTAATTTATTCCTTTTGACTGACAAATAATATTCATTTGAATGGTTATACCACATTTTGTTTATCCACTGCAGTTGATGGAAATTTGGGTTGTTTCCACTTTTTGACTATTATGAACAATGCTGCTATGAACAGTTGTTTACAAATTTTTGCCTAGACATATATTTTCATTACTGTTGGCTGTTTATTTCGGAGTGGAATTGCTGGAGCACATGGAGAAGTTATGTTTTAAGTTTTGTAGAAACTGCCAAACTGTTTTTCAAATTGGTTGGAACATTTTCCATTTCCTCTAGGAGTAGGTGAGGGTTAGAATTTCTCCATATCCTTGTCAACACTTGTAACTGTCCGTCTCTTTTATTTTTCTCTCCTACTAGATGTGAAGTGACATCATATTGTGATTTTAATTTGAATTTCCCTCATGACTAATGATGTTGAGCATCTCTCCATATACTTGACAGTGATCTGTATATGTTCTTTGGAGAAATTCCTATTAAAATCCTATGCCTATTTTTCTTTTTATTGTTTAGTTGTAAGATTTCTTTATGTATTCTGATACTACTTCATTTTCACACTTTACCTGCAAATGTTTCCTCCATTCTGTGGTTTGTCTTTTCACTTCTCAATAGTGTTTTCTGAGCAAAAAAATTTATAATTTTTAGGGTGGACAATTTAATTTTTTATTTGTTGCTTTTGCTTTTGGTGTCACATCTAAAAAATTAAAAAAAAAAAACATTGCCTAATCCAAGGTCATGAGTTCATATCTATATTTTCTTCTAAGGGATTTTGTGTTTTAGCCCTTATATTTAGGTATATGACCATTCTGAGTTTGTTTTTGTATATATTGTGAGGTGAGATTCAATTCCTTGTCATTTCTTTCACTATATATTTTTTGAGTAATTGTCTTAGTGGTTACCCTGGGTATTACAATTAACCACTTATTTAAAATATCTAACTTGGATTAATATCAACTTAATTTCAATCACATACAAAAACTTTGTTCCTATTTAATTCCATTCAATCTTCTCCTTTGTGCTGGTATTGTCACATGTATTACATCTTTATATAGTATATGCCCACCAATGCAGATATACAATTATTGCTTTATGCAGATTTTTTTAAAAAGTCAGGCAGGAGAAAAATTGTTACAAACAAAAAATCCATTTATGCTCTCTTTTATATTTATCTATGTAATTAACTTTACTAGTGCTTTTTATTTATTTATTTTTTCTTTATTGATTTGAGTTACTATCTAAAGTCCTCTCATTGCAGGTTGATGGACTTCTGTTAGTATTTTTTATAGGGCAAGTTTACAAGCAAGAAAACTGTTTGGGAATATCATAATTTCTCTTTCATTATTAAATGATACTTTTGATGTACATAAAATACTTGATTGATAATCTTTTTCTTTCAGTACTTTATCCATGTAATTCCACTGCCTTCTGGCCTCTACTAATTTCTCATGAAAAAACAGCTGTTCATCTTGAGGAATGCTAGTATGTGATAGGTTACTTCTCTCTTACTATTTTGAAGATTCTTTGTTTTTTCATTTTTAAGAGTATGATTATGATGTGTCTAGGTGTGGATCTCCTTGAATTTATCATACGTGGAGTTTGCTAAGCTTCTTGGAAGTGTACATAGAAGTTTCTCATGAAATTTGTAAAAATTTTGCCAATAGTCTTTCAGTCATTTTCTCTCTATTCTATCCTTCTGGGACTTTCATTACATGTATATTTTAGTGTACTTTTCCTAAAGGATAGTACACTAGGATATTTAGACAGGATATTCTCAATTGACCTATTGCTATACCCCTCTGCTGAATTTTTAAAATCTCACTTATTGCACTTTTGAACTCCAGAATTTCTATTTGTTTCTTGTTATATATTCTATATGGATATTATCTAGTTGGTGAAATATTGTTCTCAAAGTGTTTTAATAATGGTTTCCTACAGTTCTGTATTAAAATAGTTGACCCAATGTCTTTGTCTAGTAAATTCAACATATGGGCTTCCTCGAGGACAGTTTCCATTGATTGCTTTCACTCTCCCTCAGTATGGGCCACATTTTGCTACTTGTGTGCTTCTTTTGCTGTATATTGGATATTTTAAACCATATAATGTGGCAACTCTGTAAATCTGATGATCCCTCATTCCCAGCATTTGTTGTTGTTACTGTTATTTTATTTGTTTCTTTGTTTAATGATTTTCTGAGTGAATTCAGTAAAGTATATTCTTTTTGTGTGTGGCCCCTGAAGTCTCTGATCTATTACCTTAGTGGACAGCTAATGATTGGTTGGACATTTTCTTAAATGCTCAAACCAATAAGTCTCCCACACTTTGCTGAGGTGATCTTTGTGTGTACTGGAGCATGTGTTAATGATCAAGCAGACAGTTTATAACTCTGACATACTTTTCACTTCCTGCTTATGCATAGCCTTATGGTAATGAGTTCTAGTAAGGTCATTTATGGGCATAAACACATTTGTGTATAGCCACGGCTCTATATGTGTACATGGACTTTTAGATTCCCAGTAATATTTAGCAATTTCAATGCTTCCCATGGACATCTAATTCCAAATGGCTGTCTTTGAAGATGTAGGAAGGGGGCCTTGAGTTAAGGAATGTAGCAGCCTATAGCAGCTGAGAGTAGCCCTCAGTTTATACCTAGCAAGAAAACAGAGACCTTAGTCCTGTTGTTGCAAGGAACTGAATTCTGGCAACCTAAATGAGTAGGAAATGGAGTCTACTAGAGCCTCCAAAAGGGAACACACCCTGCCAATGCCCTGATTTTAGCTTGTTCAAACTTGTATTAGACTTCTGACTCACAGAAATGAAAGATAATACATTTGTATTGTATAAACCACTATGTTTTTGGTAATTAGCTATGGTAGCAATAAAAAACTAATGCATCTGTTAATGTCCATTTTTTTTTTTTTTATTTTATAAACCATTTCCTCTATGTGCTGCATTGGGGATATTGTCATCTGATTTATCAGTCAATTCACTAATACTCTTTTCATCTGTGTCTATATTATTGTTAAAACCATTTATATAAACCCATGCTTTAATAATAATGACATTATTACTATTATTATTATTGACTCTATAAGTTCCATTTGGCTTTATTTGAATCATTTTACTTTCTTTTTAATAATTTTTCCCAATTATTTTTATCTTTTACTTCTTAAAACATAGTAAATTGGTATTTCCTTCTGATTATTCTGATTCACTAGAAACTAAAATGAAATATCTGTATAATGAGTTAGTAGTTATAATCCTTTGTCAAATCCTAATTTCTTAATTACACCTTATCTATCTCATTTGATCAGTCTCTCAATCTTCAGGGATATCTGGGCAGTGACCATTTTAGGTTCTTCAAGCTGGAAAGGGGTGTAGACCTTATGGGGTAGAGGATGGAACTGGTGATGTTCTTGGAGAGACTGGTACCTCTGGGTTTCAAGGCTAATCTGGCATAGGAACAATCTGAAGGGCTTAAGTTTCTGAAAAAATACAATTAATAAGTAATACATTTATAGAGTCTTAGATAGAGCCCAGGGCATTCTTTAGGATTTTCAGGAATGCTGTTGGTTGGGCTTGGCATAGTGTGGCAATTGCAATATCTGGTTGAAGCTTGCAAAAGAGTGACCTCCAGAATGACCTCTTGACTTTATATTAAATCTCTTAGCCATTGCAACTTTTTTTGTTTGTTTGTTTCATTTATTTTCCTCTTCTGGTCAAGAAGGCATTCTGAATCTCACACTTCCAGGGCCAGGCTCATCCCTGAGAGTCATGTCACACCGTGCCAGGGAGACTTACACCCCTGGAAGTCATTTCCCACATAAGGGAGATGGTAGTGAGTTTATTTGCAGAGTTGGCTTAGAGAGAGAGGTCAACCTCAGCATCAAAAGAGGTCCTCTGGGGGTGACCCTTAGGCATCATTACAGGTAGGCTTAAATTTGCCATTGCAGAGGTAAATTTCATAAGGGCAACCCTCAAGATCAAGGGCTTGGCTTATTAAATTGCAAGATCATAGTGCTTGAGAAAATCTCAGGAATTTTCCAGGTGAGGAAGTATAATAATTCCACATTGTTTTCTCCACTTCCTCAAGGGTACTTTGCAAATACTTTTTTTTTTTTAAATTTTTATGTTTTATTTTTTTTTAATTTTCTGCCCATAATACACAGGAATCTATCAGGTATTAATTTGTGCTGGTTTGAATTTATCATGTTCCCAACAAAAGCCATGTTCTTTAATGCAATCTTATAAGGACAGACTTATTAGTCTTGATTAGGGTGGGAACTTTTGATTGAATGTTTCCATGGAGATGTGTCCCACTCCACTGTGGGTGAGAACTCTGATTAAATTATTTTCATGGAGGTGTGGACACCGCCCATTCAGGGTAGGTCTTGATTAGTTCACTTGAGTATTTAAGAGAGCTAAGAGCCTACACAGATGCTGATGCTGAGGGATACTTGGAGATGTTTGGAGATACTAGCCCAGAGTTGGCTCCAGAGAAGCTAAGAGAGGACCCCCAGGTGCTTAGAGAGAAATGCCCTGGAAGAACAAGCAAGAATGCACAGGAGCTGAGAGAGAAGCTAAGAGAGAACTCCCAGATGCTTAGATGCACAAGAATGAAGAAGCTGAGAGAGACTGAAGCCCAGAGACATTTTGGAGAAAACCATTTTGAAACCAGAACCCAGGAGCAGAGGATCAGCAGATGCCAGCCATGTGCCTTCCCAGCTAACAGAGGTATTCTGTGTGCCATCAGCCATTCTTCAGTGAAGGTACCCTCTTGTTGATGCCTTGGTTTGGACACTTTTATGGCCTTGGAACTGTAAATTTGTAACCCAATAAATCCCCTTTATAAAAGCCAATTCATTTTTAGTATTTTGCATAATGGAAGCATAAGCAAACCAGAACATACCTTAACCTGTGTAGAGTAACAAGATCTCATTCCTTATCCTAGGTTCCATGAAATTACATAGTTTAAAATACACTGACCAGAGAGGATAGTTTAGATAGTGTGGTACAGAAAATTTAAACTTTGGCCAAAATAAACAGCTCTTCCTTTGGTCTCACACAGAAGTTGGTGTTTTAAAATACAGACAATACAGATAATGTGATTTTGCACATCTGCAAATATAATGGAAGATTGTCATTTATTTATTTATGTAACTTTATGTAATTTATTTATTTATTTTGCCCATTTCATGTTTAGCACAAAGCAAATTTTTCCTGAGGGTGTAGAGTGGGGGATATTCACAGTAAGAGTGTAGATATTAGAATCAGAATTTTATCAGAGGAAGGTTTAATATTTTACTTTACAACTGGGGCCATTCCTGGCTCTGTGTTTTCTCCATATGCCAAGAAAAGTTTGAAAACCATAGCTCAAGTGTTCAGGTTTGGCAGATGTCTTTTGGGCAAAATGCTTTCAGTATGCAACTTATATCTCTGGATTCTAGCCTTTTGTCAGCATTTGGCCTTATCTTTCTTTACTATCTTTCAATTCTTCAGTTATTTTAAGAAGATATTTTTATTTATTTTCACAATTTTTGTTAAATTTCAGCTGGAGTGTATGTCTGAATACCTAATTTGTCATATTCCTGAACAGAATTCATTTATTAAGGAAATACTTTTAAAGAGCTTACCATGCTACTGACATTCCAGTGAATGACATGGTTCTTGTCCATGTGGAACTTAGAGCCCTGTGCCAAAAATGAATAAATAAGAAAAATTAAAAGTTAGATAAATGTTATTAAATTAAAAAAAAAAAAATGGAAGGGAACCTGGAGATCATGTAGATCAACACTCCCTGATGAAGCTCAATGAATCCATGAGGTATTGATTATGCAGCTTGCTAATTGCGAATTCAAGACTCCCAGCTTCCCTCAATTCCAGTCCAAGGTTCTTCCCATTCTACCATATTGATTCACTTCTATATATTGTTTGTCAATGTTTCTAATAGGGAAATTCTGTTTCAACATGTGGATCAAGCTGGTTGTACAGTTCAGTCTAGATTATTTCAGAATTCTCTAAGGATTATGTTTTTTTTAATTAGAGAAGTTGTAGGTTTACAGAAAAACATGCATAAAATTCATAGTTCCCATATGCCACGCTATTATTAACATCTAGCATTAATGTGGTAATTTGTTACAATTCATGAAAGAATGTTTTTATAATTATACTAACTTTAATCCATAGTCTACAATAAGGATAACTATTTATGTTGTACAGTACTGTTTGTTTTTATAATTTTTATTCTAATAACATATATGCAACCTAAATTTTCACCTTTTTACAATATGTAATTCAGTGCTGTTAGTTATGTTCACAATGTTGTGTTCATTACCAAAACTTTACAATCAACTAAAATACAGACTGTGCAATTTAAGCATTAAATTCTCATTTGCTACCACCACCCCATCCCCTGGTAATCTTAATTATAGATTTTAGCCTTTTGAGTTTGCTTATACTAATTATTTCATATCAATGAGTCATACAGTATCTGTTGTTTTGTCTGGCTTATTTCACTCAACATGATGTCTTCAAGTTCCATCAATGTCTCATGTGTCAGAAATTCATTCCTTTTTAGAACTGAATAATATTCCATTGTATGCATATGCCACATATTACTTATCCGCTCATCAGTTGATGGACATTTGGGTTGCTTCCATATTTTGGAAATTGCAAACAATGCTACTATGATCATTGGTGTGCAAATATCTCTTCAAGTCCCTGCTTTCAAATATTTTATGTATTTACCCAGAGGTGGTATTTCTAGGTCATATGATAATACTGCTCTTAACTTTCTTTGGAATTTCCAAACTGTTGTCTGCAGCTTCTGCAACATTTTACTTTCCCACCAATAATGAATGAATGTTCCTATTTCTCTGCATCCTTTCCAACACTTGCAATTTCTTTTTTTTAAATAGTAGCTATTCTAGTGGGTATCAAATGGTGTCTTGCAATTTTGATTTGCATTTACCTAGTAGCTAGTGATGTTAAACATCTTTTTATGAGCTTTCAGTATTTGTAATCTTCTTTGGAGAAATGTTTATTCAAATATTTTGTCCATTTTTAAAATGAGATGTTTATTTTTCATTGTTGAGTTGTAGAGTTTCTTTATAAATTCTGGATGTTAAACCCTCATCAGATATTCAGTTTTCAAATATTTTCTCCCCTTGATTAGGTTGCCTTCCTACTTTCTTGATAAAGTCCATTGATGTGCAAAAGATTTTAATTTTGATGTGGTCCCATTAATCTAATTTTTCTTTTGTGGCTTCTGCTTTGTGTTAAAGTGTGTGTGTGTGTATATATATATATGTATATGTATATGTATATGTATATGTATATGTATATATGACATTACCTACCATAACATCCTGAATATGCTTCCCTACATTTTCTTCTAAGAATTTTATAGTTCCATTTCTTATATTTAGATCTATGATCCATTATGAGTTGAACTTTGAATATAGTGTGAGATAGGTGCCCACATTCATTCTCTTGCATGTGGAGATCCAGTTTTCCCAACACCATTTGTTGAAGAGACTATGCTTTCCCCATTGAGTAAACTTGGTACCTGTAACAATTTGAAGCTGTTATATACCCCAGAAAAGATCATGTTATTAAAACTAAGCCATTCCTGTGGGTGTAGATCTATTATGAGTGGGGCCTTATGATTAGGTTATTTCTGTTGAGATATGCCCCAGGTGGGTCATGACCTCTTATTGGAATCCTTTATAGGAGATAAAATTCAGAGAAGCACACAGAAAAACTGAGGGAGAAGCAGACAGAAAAGAGGAGAGAGAACAGAGAAGCTGAGAAAGAGAAGTACATGAACAGAAGAAGCTCAGATAGAAATCCACAGGCACTGCAGCCAGAAACTGAAAGCAATGAAACTGGGAGAGAAGGACCAGCAGATGCTTTGTAATAAGTTTTAATATCAGAAATTCACAATTCACAATCCTCCAACTTTATTCTTCTTTTTCAAGATGGCTTTAGCTATTCAAGGTCCATTAGCCTTCTCTATAAATTTGCTTTCTACAAAGATATCTGCTGGAATTTACATTGGAATTTTTTTGAATATGTAAGTTTATTTGGGTAGAATTGACATCTTAAAAATATTTAGTCTTCCAATCCATGAACACGGAATGTCTTTCCATTTATTTAGGTCTTCTTTGATGACTTTAGCAGTGTCTTGTAGTTTTCTGTGTACGAGTCTTTACATCCTTGGTTAGATTTATTCCCAGATGTTTGATTCTTTTAGTTGCTATTACAAATGGATTTTTTTCTTGATTTCTTCTTCCAATTGAGCATTACTAGTACATAGAAACACTACTGATTTTTGGGTGTTGATCTTGTACCCCATCATTTTGCTTTATTCATTTCTTAGCTCTAACAACTTTGTTGTGGATTTTTCAGGGTTTTCTGCATATAGAATCATGCCATCTCAAATTAGGGAAAGTTTTACTTCTTCCCTTCCAATTTGGATGTTTTTTATTTCTTTCTCTTGTCTAATTGTTCTAGGTAGAACTTCTAGTGTAATATTTAATAATAGTTGTGATAGTGGGCATCCTTGTCTTATTCCTCATCTTTCACCATTACATAGAATGTTAGCAGTGGGTTTTTCATATATTCCCTTTATCATGTTGAAGATGTTTTCTTCTATTCCTAGTTTTCTAAGTGTTTTTATCAAGAAGAGTTGCTGGATTTTGTCAAAAATGCCTTCTGTGTGTCAGTTGGAATGATTGTTATTATTTTTTTTTCTTTCCTTTGTTCTGTTAATGTGGTGTTTCACATTTATTGATTTTTTATGTTGAACCACACTTGCATACCTGGGTAAATCTCACTTGTTCATGACGCATAATTCTTTTGATATGCTGTTGGATTTGGTTTGCTAGTATTTTGTTGAGGATTTTGCATCTGTCTATATTCAGAAGGGATATAGTTCTGTAGATTTCATTTCTTGTGGTACCTTTATATGGCTTTGGTACAAAAGTGATGTTAGGGAGTGTTCCTTCCTCTTCAATTTTTTGCAAGACTTTAAGCAGGATAGATATTAATTATTCCTGCAATGCTTATTAAAGTTCAACAGTGAAGCCGTCTGGTCTTGGGCTTCTTTTGGGGGAGGTTTTTAATTACTGATTCAATCTGTTTACTCATTATTGGTTTTTTGAGATATTATATTTCTTTTTGAGTCAGTATGGCTAGTTTCTGCATTTTTAGGAAATTGGCTATATTTTTGGATCAACTTTTTGTTAGGTTCAGAGCTGTTCAAGAATCCACACAAACACAGTGAGTCATGGTTTAAGTAGAGAATTTAAGGTTTATTAGAGGAAGAAAGCAGAAGAAAGCAGGTGGGAGCCATCAGAAAAGAAAGAAAGGAAAAATGGCTCCAGCCCTCTATCTGACAGCAGCATTTTTTAAAGGAAAAACCCACATTGGGTATTGGGGGGGAAGGTCCTGCTGAGTGTGTTCTGGGCCTCGATTGGGTGAGTGCTTATCAGTTTCTGCTGACTGGTTACTAGGGTTTTAACACACTACTCTTCTTTGATGTGCACTCTATTATCTATGTGGAGGAAGCAGGCCTTTTGGCTTGTTTGTGGTCATTCATCTTTATGGGCCTATCTGATTTTGCCTTGTTTGCCTCCTGGAGTCTAGGTGCCACTGTGACAGGGATTCATAAAACAGCCTTCAACCCTTAGTTTATGGCACACCTGGTATTTATGAGATAAGCAGCAGGGCCCGTGGATCAGACATTCCCTGTATATGTTAGACTCTTTTTCTGGGGCCTGACACTTTTTACATATAAATTGCTAAAGATGTATTTATTATAATATTCACTTGAGTGACACAAAGGTAGAAGGCCCACTTACTTCTGCTTGATGTATTCTACTTAACTAGATTAAGACAAGAAAGGTTGTGTAATTTTACATAAAGTAGTCAAAGGAAAAACTGGAATATTAGATTAGAGATAAAGTCAGTGCTAAAGGCACAAAATTAAGACATGGAAGATAAAGCACACAAGGGATCAAGAACTAGTTCCATATGTATACATTATATACATTGGCAAGTATATAAAAGCATGGGAACATATGCAAATTTTTTTAAAAATTAAAATAAAAACATTTTTTTTTTTTCTCATGGGTTCCTAATGAATAATTTTACTTGATGGTGAATTCGTGCCCTTTGGGTCAGAATTTGTTTTTAGACAATTTTCAAAGGGATTATCTGTTTCCTGTATAAGTATTTTTCAATTTTTCCACCTTCCAAAGTATAGATTTTTAACAACTGTTGTTTTATACAAAAACTTGACATTTTCCCATGGATCATTAAAGTGTCACACTTTCCACCCACATAAATGTTCTTCTCTTAATATTTGTTTCACAAAAACCCATACTTGGGGAAGGCTTTTCATGTTAGCACTGACCAGAGGCAAAATTCTGTTTTTGTGTTATTATCTTATAATACTTAATCTCTATAAAGCCATTTTTTTTCTGCTTTTTTCTCATCTTGTTCGTCTGTGTGTGAAAGATTTTATTTTTTTACTTATGATTAAATAAATGTACAGCAAAATGGTATAATACATATCAACTATTAATAATAGTTACTATCATCTATGGAGTGCTTTGTACATGCCAAGCATGGTTCTAAGTGATTTACATGTCGAGATCACTTAAATCTCACAACAATCTTCTAAATTAAATACTGCTGTTACTACTATTTTACATATAAAGAAGCTCAGAAAGGTGAAGAAACTTACTTGCCCAAGGCAGAATAGAGATTTGAAACAAGACAATCTAGCCTTAGAGGCTTAGTCAATGTTATCTGGCCTCCCATTTACTTTATTTACTTGGGTCAGTCAAGGTCCTTATATATATAGGTATGCTATTTTATTACAATAGTCTTAATTTATCTTATATCCTCATTTTAGGACTTTGGAGATTTCTTTCTTTCTTTCTTTTTTTTTTTTTTACTTCAAAATAACAGGCTCTTGTAAGATATTGTTGGCATGACTGTACATTATGTATATGTGTGTTATGGTTTGAATGTTTTGAGACTATATAAAGCTTATTTTTTTTAAATTTCTGCTCTTTCCATTTTATGAAGTTAAATAAACATTTCACATCTTTAAATGTTTTTGAAAACAAAAACATGATTTTAAAAGACTACCTAGATTTCTATCATGTTCATTGTTATTCATTTACATTCCTTCCAACATTTCACTTTTATTAAAAACAAATAAAAATCAACAAAAAGTTTCAGTCGATGTTTGTGTTCAGTCGCTGTTCACTTTCTACTTAGTCTCTCAGATATCACTTACCATTTTTGTATGTCCATTGCAGCCTCTCAAAACTTTTTCTTTGCCTTTAATAGCCCATTGCCTAAATACCATTTAAAGGACTTCCTTGGGCTCCAGGAGTCATTTGCTTGCAGCAAAAAGGAGAATTGGCCTGAGAGATTATGCCCTAGTGCAATACATGGTGCAAGAGTACAAAAACCCTCCTTTCTTGCTTCAACTTGAGACAACATTTGTTTATACTCTAGACCCTGGTCTAGAACAACTTTGTGGGATCAGTTTAAAGCTAGTATGTGGCTTGGAATCTTGTCCTTTCTTGACTTCTTTCCCATTTCCTGTCCTGTGAATCCACCTCCTTACTGGTTTATCCAGGGAATAGCTTCTCAGTAAATCACTTGTAAATGAATTCTCAGACTTAGGGCTGGCTTCCAGGAAACCTCACCCCAGACCTGAGAGACAGAACATACAAAACTGACAATGGCAAGACCGTATTTAAAAATAGAACTCTATAGCATACAATCCAGGAAGCCAAACTACAGTCTGTACAGCAAATTGTTCAAAATGGTCAGGACTTGGACAATAACTGCCAGCTTCTATGTTTTTGGCCCATGTTTCCAATTTAGGACTAATCAGAGTGATTCCAACATGCTCCCCTAACCATCATATGGGGATGTCCTGCTTCCAGCTTGCCAGGCTTTAGCATCCTTATGCCAACAGCCTCCTATCAGAGCACACCAGAAAACCTTTTTTTCTTTCTGCTATAAGCTTTCCCACTTACCTGCCTGCTTTAGAGTCTCTGTCAGAAGTAAGTGATGTTGGATAATTCCCTTACTATAGCAAACTTGGAATAAATGGCCTTTGGTTATTCTCATTTGGGTGGTCTTTATATGAAAATCTTTGAACATAACCCTAATAATTTTCTTAATATATCTTCCTAGATTTGGAATGATTGTGTAAAAAAATGTGGACTTTTTTATGGCCTTAACATTTGTATTAATATTCAGTCTTCCCAGTTTATGAGAGTGCAAATATTACAGAACCCTCTGTAATGATTTACTATAACAGAGGCTGTTTATTTTTAGCTTAGTTATAGTATCCATGGAAATTTTCTGTTTTTCTTTTTTCTTGGTCATGTTCACAGGATTCTGAAAGCGGTAGGTAGAAACCAGCACTTCTATGTTATTGTCTTATCTAGAATTGCAAAGGCTTATTGCCAACACTAAACTTACTTCAGATGAGTTCTACAGTAATTAATTTGAAACCGAAATTTTAGTCTAAGTCAGACTTCTTTCTGTCAGTCTGTGATAACTAAATTATTCTTTTGTAGTTCTCTTTTGCTTTGTTAATAATCTTGGAAATTTCATATTACTATTTTATCCTTATAGATATTTTTGTTGTGTTCCACAAATATTTATTGAGTACCTTCTACTTGACAGAATTGGTTCCAAGAAATGGTGAATGAGAAAAATATGTGTCTTATCAACATTATAATGTAATATGGGAAATAAAGTGGGAAAATAAAATACAGTGTAAGAAGTGCTTTGGTTAAGGAAGTATACTTTATACTGTAGAGGACTTGGGGAAAGATTTCAAGAATCAGGAAAGGTTTCCTTTCTCGTAGATGTCTAGATTGATAGAAGAATTAGAATTAAGTCATGTGAAAATATGGATAGGCTAGGAGGATTCATGAGGGGGTCTCAAGAAAATTAAAAGCTTAGAGTCAAGAAGAACATGGACTTTTGGAGAAGAGGGAAAGGATTGCTGGAGCTGTTAGAGAAGCCAGTTAATGGAGAAATTTTGAGGGCATATTAAAGAGTTTAAAAATATTGGATAAGGGAAAATGTTATCAGTTGTCCATCTTAGAAATATTACTTAGCCTGATGCATGGAGAATGGAGGAGGGAGAACTTGGGAGAAGGAAGTTAGGAAGTAGTTGCAATTATCCATGTGGAAATAAGGGGGTTATAAAATCACTGGTATAACTAGAGAGAAATTATTAGAATTAAATTGTATCTGGAGGTAGAATCCATGGAATTTGTGATAGATTGTATGTAGGGAAAATGGGAGAGGAAGAAGATGGGGCTGTTGATTAGTTTTCTGTTTTTGAAAATTGAAAATTGGTGTCATTCTTCAATACAGGGATGGAGTAGGAAGAACAGGTTTAAAACTGAAGACGAAATTTTCAGTTTTGGACATGTTGAGTCTTATGTGCCAGTAGCAGAGCCAAGAAGAGATATTCAAGAGATATCTGATATATGTCATGAATCAAATATCAGTCAGTTTGGAGATCCAGCTTTGGGACATATCAACAACATGCAGATGGCACTTGAAACAATAAAATGGAGTAAAATATTTTAGGGAGCATAGCCAGAGTGAGAAAAAGAAAAAGAGGTAAGACAGAGAATACTGGTTGACACAGTGTTAAAAAGAGAAGGAAACAAATAAAAATTTAAAAATATATATATATATTGTGGAGAATAGGAAGAAAATAAGAATTGCTTCAATGGTGCCAACTGAAGACTCTAAGAAAAGGAAGTGATTAATGGTGAGGTCAGATAAAATAAATCCATGGATTACCAGCAAGGGCTGATGACCATGGAAAGAATTATTCAGTGGAGTGATGGGCCTGTGGTGTAACTGAAGTGAATTGAGAAGTGAATGGGCTGTGGAGAAGTTGACACAATGAGTATATGCGCAATGTTTTAGAAATATGACTTTGTAGGGGAGGAGAAATATATAATCCAAAGCATAAGCAGAGAGATGACTCTTAAATAGGAGGAAGGACACTTTTTCTTTTAGATTCAAAGAGAAAGAGAAAAACATATAGATGCAAAGAAACTCATAAGTTGGTGACACCAGTTGGTAGGTAGGTCCATTGTACAGAATTAAAATTGTAGGTCATCAGCTTAGAGGGATTGAAGCAGAAGATGGGAAAATATTTGAAAAACCCACTGAGAAGAATGAGGGAGAGAGTGCTTTACACATTGTTGTTGCAAACTCATTTAAATTTTAAATTGGTTCTATTCAATAGTCATATTTGGAAAAATGATGTGCTTTGAGTTCATTTTTATATAATAAAAGATCACAGAACATTGAATTAAGGCAAATACAAACCAAAATGAAGATGACTAAATAGTATGACTGCAAAGTCCCAGGATGTCATTTTGATAATTCTTTACAATCACAGAACACATCATAGTTTGCAAAATATTTTCACAGCTATTCCATCTGATTCTTAGAAAAGCTGTGGGGCACTTACAGGGAAAATATTACTGCTCTTGTTGTATACAGAAGAGCACTGAGGCTTAGTACTTGTATGTCTGTCTTTTTCAAGTTCACTTGTCAGAGACAGGTCTTTAATAAAGGTACTTTTTATCAATTTATCATTCTTTGTTTTCTACACTAAATTTAGTGCCTGCATGCTCTTATTTTATTGGAAGCTGAGAAGGGAGAGCGTTTAGGAATCAGAGAGAAGGCATCTTCAGTTAGAATTTATACCTTGTAAGCTATACAGGGAATTTGTTTTGGAGTTAAGACCATCTCTAATCCTAACCTTGCTGTTCTCTGTTTTGGAACCTTTATTAAGTTGGTAAACCTTTCTAGACTGCCATTTCCTTAACTAGGAATTACAAATATTGGTTTTATCAGTCTCTAAGATATACCCTGGCTCTGCAATTCTCTGCTACTTAATACTTTGACCAATGAAAGTTTCCTTTATTTCATTGACTATCTATACCATAATAGCATAAGAAATTCTTAATATAACTATAAATATTTAGATGACAAAAGTCCTTTTTGCATTATTTTTAATATATGATAAGGTGACTAATATCCGTTGTTATTCACAAAATAACAATAAAGATTCACTTCCTCCCTCTTCTTGATTTTGTTGTACAGTTCTTCTATGGACACAGCAGACATTTTACTGGAAAGAAAGATGGGGTGGGAGTGGGTTATTTCTGCCTGATTCTTTCTTGGATGGGTGCAGATACCTTCTTATCACAAACACCATTCTTAGCTTTCATTTTTTTGCTCCCTTTTTCATTCATAAGTAGGAAGAAAATCTTATGTGTGTCCTAGGTCCTTGAGAGGAAGTGCAGAGTTGTGGTGGGACTAGAGCAAAGTGTGGGTGCAGAGATGAACATCATTCCTGCTAAAGATGTATTTACCATAAAACTAGTGAAGCTAACCTTCAGGGAAGCTCCTTGGTATGAGCTCCTTCAAGTTTTGGAGAAAGTCCCTAATAAGGTGTTTGCATACTGTTTTTCTTTAAAAGTACCTACAACATTGTTAGCATGAGGACCCACAAAAACTGATAACATCCCTATTCTTGTTGATCAGTCAACTGAATGTGTGTTGACTGAATTCAATTTGTAGTCCAAATTGGATGATAATGGAGCACTGATTTATATACCTTGTAGCTCCCTGTGGGTGACGATGAATGGTAGTTATTTTGGTAAAAGCTTACACTCTATTAAATAATCTCATGCTACTCCTTTCTCCTTGATTAGTAGTAAGCCCTCTTTAACCAGTCTAGGACAGGTTTTGTCTTGGCCTTTCTCCAGGGGCAGTAAAACTAATAAGAACTGTTTATATCCGAAGCTCAATTTCTTAACCTAAGTCATTATACTTATTATTTATCTACCACTTTTGGGTTTTGGCTCCATAATTAGCCCCTTGCTCATAAAACAGTGGTTTACATATTCAGTAGTGTATAGAAGAGAAGACAAGATTCTCATAGAACAAAGGAAGAAGATTTAACATATTAACTCTAGATCTTTAATGATTCACAAAATATTGAGAGGACATTGTCTACTGGTATTGAACCACACAGGATATTTTCCTTTGAATAAACTATTTATTTGCCTCAGAAATATTAATCATTAAAATCATATGGCAGATCTGAAGTACTTTGATATTTAATAGGTTTTAGTTGTGGAGATATTTTCATTGGATGTAGGAGTGGGTGGAATTTGTTTTGATCCTCATATTCAAGTTTATAATTTTTCATTTAGTGACAAAAATAAAGAGATTGTTAGAAAATATCCCTTCATTTTCCTGTTCTTTATGGATAATAAACTCTTTTGCATTCTTGGAGATATCTTGCATTCAATGTATACAGGTATGGTTTTGCTAAATGCTCAAAAAATATACCAAATGCTTGGAGAAACAAGATATTAATTCTACACTGTTTACTTCCTGTTGGCTATTTTCATAACTATAATATGACATTAGATGTGCATTTGGAGAGAGAAAGAGCGGAGAGAGAGAAAATCAGCAATGAAAAATAGATGAAGAGATCAACACATTACAGGCAGTATTGTATTTTTAACAAATAAAATGTATTTAAATCAAAATAAATGCATGGTTGTATATATAATTTCACTGTAAATTTAACTGCCATATGTCATATCATATAATTTAAATAATGTTAAAAAACACTGTGTTTCTTTTTCATTATAGCCAACTATGCTAAGTAAGATTTTAATATAAGGTGCACTACCAAGAAATACATCAATGAAAACATTTGTTCCTACAGATAAGCCGAAATTAAAACCAAACCAAAGAAAATCCATTATATGAGATCCTTCTACATTATTATTATTGTCATTTAAAAGGAGATTTTCTTCATGGAGATCATTTCTTAGTTTAAATCTAAGATGTAAATCTTAGTAGTTAACCTGGTTCCTAAAAATTTGGGGTGTACTGTTCCAATATATGTATATTGTGGTTCTGCAGTGATGATAATTCAGCAATACAATATCCTGTTTGTGGGAAGAATGCCAATTTATGAAGGTAAAGTACGAAGAAAATCTGTTTTAGTTATTCTATGGCCTCTGTTTGCCTCTTGGTTTAAAAAAAAGGCATACAGTGTTTATGATTTACTTAGAGTTGGAAAAAAATTAAACGACTTCTCTGTCTATAGATCAGTAAATCAATAGATCAGTAGTAGGGAGCAAGGGTCATAGTGGTAGCTAACAGAAAAATTGACACTGATATGCAGGAAAAAAAAAAAAAAGAAAAAGAATAGGAAATTGCCCAAAGCATAAGATAGAACAGGAGGAGATGCAGCAAGATGGCGGACTGGTGAGCTGTATGTTTTAGTTACTCCTCCAGGAAAGTAGGTAGAAAGCCAGGAACTGCGTGGACTGGACACCACAGAGCAATCTGACTTCGGGCATAATTCATACAACACTCATGATAATGAGGAACTGCTGAGATCAGCGAAATCTGTAAGTTTTTGTGGCAAGGGGACCCATGCCCCTCCCTTCCAGGCTCAGTCCCGTGGGAGGAGGGGCTGTCAGCTCCGGGAAGGAGAAGGGAGAACTGCAGTGGCGGCTCTTATTGGAAACTCATTCTACTGATACAAACTCCAACCATAGATAGACTGAGACTAGACACCAGAGAATCTGAGAGCAGCCAGCCCAGCAGAGAGGAGACAGACATAGAAAAAAACAGCACAAAAAACTCCAAAATAAAGGTGGAGGATTTTTGGAGTTCTGGTGAACATAGAAAGGGGAAGGGCAGAGCTCAGGCCCTCAGGCTCATATGCAAAGCCCGAAGAAAAGCTGATCTTTCTGCCCTGTGGACTTTTCCTTAATGGCCTTAATTGCTGTGTCTCTTAGCATTTCAATAACCCATTAGATCTCTGAGGAGGGCCCTTGTTTTTTTGTTTTTTTTTTTTAATCCTTTTTTCTTTATCTAAAACAATTACTCTAAGAAACCCAATACAGAAAGCTTCAAAGACTTGCAATTTGGGCAGGTCAAGACAAGAGCAGAACTAAGAGAGCAGTGAGAAAAAAGGCAGTAATCCAGTGGCTGAGAAAATTCACTAAACACCACAACTTCCCAAGAAAAGGGGGGTGTCCGCTCACAGCCATCATCCTGGTGGACAGGAAACACTCCTGCCCATCGCCAGCCCCATAGCCCAGAGCTGCCCCAGACAACCCAGTGTGACAGAAGTGCTTCAAATAACAGGCACACACCACATAACTGGGCATGGACATTAGCCTTCCCTGCAACCTCAGCTGATTGTCCCAGAGTTGGGAAGGTGGAGCAGTGTGAATTAAAAAAGCCCCATTCAGCCATCATTTCAGCAGACTGGGAGCCTCCCTACACAGCCCAGCAGCCCAGAACCACCCTGGGGGGTCAGCACTCACCTGTGACATAGCACAGTCATCCCTCAACAGAGGACCCGGGGTGCACAGCCTGGTAGAGGGGCCCACTTGCAAGTCTCAGGAGCCATACGCCAATACCAAGGACTTGTGGGTCAGTGGCAGAGACAAACTGTGGCAGGACTGAACTGAAGGATTAGACTATTGCAGCAGCTTTAAAACTCTAGGATCACCAGGGAGATTTGATTTTTAGAGCCACCCCCCCTCCCTGACTGCCCAGAAACACACCCCATATACAGGGCAGGCAACACCAACTACACACGCAAGCTTGGTACACCAATTGGGCCCCACAAGACTCACTCCCCCACTCACCACAAAGGCTAAGCAAGGGAGAACTGGCTTGTGGAGAACAGGTGGCTCGTGGACGCCACCTGCTGGTAAATTAGAGAAAGTGTACTCCACGAAGCTGTAGATCTGATAAATTAGAGAAAAGGACTTCAATTGGTCTACAAATCCTAAAAGAACCCTATCAAGTTCAGCAAATGCCAAGAGGCCAAAAACAACAGAAAATTATAAAGCATATGAAAAAACCAGACGATATGGATAACCCAAGCCCAAGCACCCAAATCAAAAGATCAGAAGAGACACAGCACCTGGAGCAGCTACTCAAAGAACTAAAGATGAACAATGAGACCATAGTACGGGATGCAAAGGAGATCAAGAAGACCCTAGAAGAGCATAAAGAAGACATTGCAAGACTAAATAAAAAAATGGATGATCTTATGGAAATTAAAGAAACTGTTGACCAAATTAAAAAGATTCTGGACATTCATAGTACAAGACTAGAGGAAGTTGAACAACGAATCAGTGACCTCGAAGATGACAGAATGGAAAATGAAAGCATAAAAGAAAGAATGGGGAAAAAAATTGAAAAAATTGAAATGGACCTCAGGGATATGATAGATAATATGAAACGTCCGAATATAAGACTCATTGGTGTTCCAGAAGGGGGAGAAAAGGGTAAAGTTCTAGGAAGAGTATTCAAAAAAATTGTTGGGGAAAACTTTCCAAATCTTCTAAACAACATAAATACACAAATCATAAATGCTCAGCGAACTCCAAATAGAATAAATCCAAATAAACCCACTCCAAGACATATTCTGATCACACTGTCAAACACAGAAGAGAAGGAGCAAGTTCTGAAATCAGCAAGAGAAAAGCAATTCACCACATACAAAGGAAACAGCATAAGACTAAGTAGTGACTACTCAGCAGCCACCATGGAGGCAAGAAGGCAGTGGCACGATATATTTAAAATTCTGAGTGAGAAAAATTTCCAGCCAAGAATACTTTATCCAGCAAAGCTCTCCTTCAAATTTGAGGGAGAGCTTAAATTTTTCACAGACAAACAAATGCTGAGAGAATTTGCTAACAAGAGACCTGCCCTACTGGAGATACTAAAGGGAGCACTACAAACAGAGAAACAAAGAAAGGGGAGAGAGACATGGAGAAAGGTTCAGTACTAAAGAGATTCGGTATCGGTACAATAAAGGATATTAATAGAGAGAGGGGAAAAATATGACAAACATAAACGAAAGGATAAGATGGCCGATTCAAGAAATGCCTTCACGGTTATAACGTTGAATGTAAATGGATTAAACTCCCCAATTAAAAGATATAGATTCGCAGAATGGATCAAAAAAAAGGAACCATCAATATGTTGCATACAAGAGACTCATCTTATCCACAGGGACACAAAGGAACTGAAAGTGAAAGGATGGAAAAAAATATTTCATGCAAGCTACAGCCAAAACAAAGGAGGTGTAGCAATATTAATCTCAGATAAAATGGACTTTAAATGCAGGGATGTTTTGAGAGACAAAGAAGGCCACTACATACTAATAAAAGGGGCAATTCAACAAGAAGAAATAGCAATCATAAATGTCTATGCACCCAATCAAGGTGCCACAAAATACATGAGAGAAACACTGGCAAAACTAAAGGAAGCAATGGACGTTTCCACAATAATTGTGGGAGACTTCAACACATCACTCTCTCCTATAGATAGATCAACCAGACAGAAGACCAATAAGGAAACTGAAAACCTAAACAATCTGATAAATGAATTAGATTTAACAGACATATACAGGACATTATATCCCAAATCACCAGGATACACATACTTTTCTAGTGCTCACGGAACTTTCTCCAGAATAGATCATATGCTGGGACATAAAACAAGCCTCAATAAATTTAAAAAGATTGAAATTATTCAAAGCACATTCTCTGACCACAATGGAATACAATTAGAAGTCAATAACCACCAGAGACTTAGAAAATTCACAAATACCTGGAGGTTAAACAACACACTCCTAAACAATCAGTGGGTTAAAGAAGAAATAGCAAGAGAAATTGCTAAATATATAGAGAAGAATGAAAATGAGAACACAACATACCAAAACCTATGGGATGCAGCAAAAGCAGTGCTAAGGGGGAAATTTATAGCACTAAACGCATATATTAAAAAGGAAGAAAGAGCCAAAATCAAAGAACTAATGGATCAACTGAAGAAGCTAGAAAATGAACAGCAAACCAATCCTAAACCAAGTAGAAGAAAAGAAATAACAAGGATTAAAGCAGAAATAAATGACATAGAGAACAAGAAAACAATAGAGAGAGGATAAATATCACCAAAAGTTGGTTCTTTGAGAAGATCAACAAGATTGACAAGCCCCTAGCTAGACTGACAAAATCAAAAAGAGAGAAGACCCATATAAACAAAATAATGAATGGAAAAGGTGACATAACTGCAGATCCTGAAGAAATTAAAAAAATTATAAGAGGATATTATGAACAACTGTATGGCAACAAACTGGATAATGTAGAAGAAATGGACAATTTCCTGGAAACATATGAACAACCTAGACTGACCAGAGAAGAAATAGAAGACCTCAACCAACCCATCACAAGCAAAGAGATCCAATCAGTCATCAAAAATCTTCCCACAAATAAATGCCCAGGGCCAGATGACTTCACAGGGGAATTCTACCAAACTTTCCAGAAAGAACTGACACCAATCTTACTCAAACTCTTTCAAAACATTGAAGAAAATGGAACACTACCTAAATCATTTTATGAAGCTAACATCAATCTAATACCAAAACCAGGCAAAGATGCTACAAAAAAGGAAAACTACAGGCCAATCTCCCTAATGAATATAGATGCAAAAATCCTCAACAAAATACTTGCAAATCGAATCCAAAGACACATTAAAAAACTCATACACCATGACCAAGTGGGGTTCATTCCAGGCATGCAAGGATGGTTCAACATAAGAAAATCAATCAATGTATTACAACACATTAACAAGTCAAAAGGGAAAAATGAGCTGATCATCTCAATAGATGCTGAAAAAGCATTTGACAAAATCCAACATCCCTTTTTGATAAAAACACTTCAAAAGGTAGGAATTGAAGGAAACTTCCTCAACATGATAAAGAGCATATATGAAAAACCCACAGCCAGCATAGTACTCAATGGTGAGAGACTGAAAGCCTTCCCTCTAAGATCAGGAACAAGACAAGGATGCCCGCTGTCACCACTGTTATTCAACATTGTGCTGGAAGTGCTAGCCAGGGCAATCCGGCAAGACAAAGAAATAAAAGGCATCCAAATTGGAAAAGAAGAAGTAAAACTGTCATTGTTTGCAGATGATATGATCTTATATCTAGAAAACCCTGAGAAATCAACGATACAGCTACTAGAGCTAATAAACAAATTTAGCAAAGTAGCGGGATACAAGATTAATGCACATAAGTCAGTAATGTTTCTATATGCTAGAAATGAACAAACTGAAGAGAGACTCAAGAAAAAGATACCATTTTCAATAGCAACTAAAAAAATCAAGTACCTAGGAATAAACTTAACCAAAGATGTAAAAGACCTATACAAAGAAAACTACATAACTCTACTAAAAGAAATAGAAGGGGACCTTAAAAGATGGAAAAATATTCCATGTTCATGGATAGGAAGGCTAAATGTCATTAAGATGTCAATTCTACCCAAACTCATCTACAGATTCAATGCAATCCCAATCAAAATTCCAACAACCTACTTTGCAGACTTGGAAAAGCTAGTTATCAAATTTATTTGGAAAGGGAAGATGCCTCGAATTGCTAAAAACACTCTAAAAAAGAAAAACAAAGTGGCAGGACTTACACTCCCTGACTTTGAAGCTTATTATAAAGCCACAGTTGCCAAAACAGCATGGTACTGGCACAAAGATAGACATATAGATCAATGGAATCAAATTGAGAATTCAGAGATAGACCCTCAGATCTATGGCCGACTGATCTTTGATAAGGCCCCCAAAGTCACTGAACTGAGTCATAATGGTCTTTTCAACAAATGGGGCTGGGAGAGTTGGATATCCATATCCAAAAGAATGAAAGAGGACCCCTACCTCACACCCTACACAAAAATTAACTCAAAATGGATGAAAGATCTCAATATAAAAGAAATTACCATAAAACTCCTAGAAGATAATGTAGGAAAACATCTTCAAGACCTTGTATTAGGCAGCCACTTCCTAGACTTTACACCCAAAGCACAAGCAACAAAAGAAAAAATAGATAAATGGGAACTCCTCAAGCTTAGAAGTTTCTGCACCTCAAAGGAATTTCTCAAAAAGGTAAAGAGGCAGCCAACTCAATGGGAAAAAATTTTTGGAAACCATGTATCTGAGAAAAGACTGATATCTTGCATATATAAAGAAATCCTACAACTCAATGACAATAGTACAGACAGCCCAATTATAAAATGGGCAAAAGATATGAAAAGACAGTTCTCTGAAGAGGAAATACAAATGGCCAAGAAACACATGAAAAAATGTTGAGCTTCACTAGCTATTAGAGAAATGCAAATTAAGACCACAATGAGATACCATCTCACACCGATTAGAATGGCTGCCATTAAACCAACGGGAAACTACAAATGCTGGAGGGGATGTGGAGAAATTGGAAGTCTTATTCATTGTTGGTGGGACTGTATAATGGTTCAGCCACTCTGGAAGTCAGTCTGGCAGTTCCTTAGAAAACTAGATATAGAGTTACCATTCGATCCAGCGATTGCACTTCTTGGTATATACCCGGAAGATCGGAAAGCAGTGACACGAACAGATATCTGCACGCCAATGTTCATAGAAGCATTATTCACAATTGCCAAGAGATGGAAACAACCCAAATGTCCTTCAACAGATGAGTGGATAAATAAAATGTGGTATATACACACGATGGAATACTACACGGCAGTAAGAAGGAACGATCTCGTGAAACATATGACAACATGGATGAACCTTGAAGACATAATGCTGAGCGAAATAAGCCAGGCACTAACAGAGAAATATTATATGCTACCACTAATGTGAACTTTGAAAAATGTAAAACAAATGGTTTATAATGTAGAATGTAAGGGAACTAGCATTAGAGAGCAATTAAGGAAGGGGGGACAATAATCCAAGAAGAAGAGATAAGCTATTTAACGTTCTGGGGATGCCCAGGAATGACTATGGTCTGTTAATTTCTGATGGATATAGTAGGAGCAAGTTCACAGAAATGTTGCTATATTAGGTAACTTTCTTGAGGTAAAGTAGGAACATGTTGGAAGTTAAGCAGTTATCTTAGGTTAGTTGTCTTTTTCTTACTGCCTTGTTATGGTCTCTTTGAAATGTTCTTTTATTGTATGTTTGTTTTCTTTTTAAGTTTTTTTTCATACAGTTGATTTAAAAAAGAAGGGAAAGTTAAAAAAAAAAAAGAAAAACAAGGAAAAAAAGATGTAGTGCCCCCTTGAGGAGCCTGTGGAGAATGCAGGGGTATTGGCCTACCCCACCTCGATGGTTGCTAACATGACCACACACATAGGGGACTGGTGGTTTGATGGGTTGTGCCCTCTACCATAGGTTTTACCCTTGGGAAGATGGTTGCTGCAAAGGAGAGGCTAGGCCTCCCTATGGTTGTGCCTAAGAGCCTCCTCCCAAATGCCTCTTTGTTGCTCAGATGTGGCCCTCTCTCTCTGGCTAAGCCAACTTGAAAGGTGAAATCACTGCCCTCCCCCCTACGTGGGATCAGACACCCAGGGGAGTGAATCTCCCTGGCAACGTGGAATATGACTCCCGGGGAGGAATGTAGACCTGGCATCATGGGACGGAGAACATCTTCTTGACCAAAAGGGGGATGTGAAAGGAAATGAAATAAGCTTCAGTGGCAGAGAGATTCCAAAAGGAGCTGAGAGGTCACTCTGGTGGGCACTCTTACGCACACTTTAGACAACCCTTTTTAGGTTCTAAAGAATTGGGGTAGCTGGTGGTGGATACCTGAAACTATCAAACTACAACCCAGAACCCATGAATCTTGAAGACAGTTGTATAAAAATGTAGCTTATGAGGGGTGACAATGGGATTGGGAAAGCCATAAGGACCACACTCCACTTTGTCTAGTTTATGGATGGATGAGTAGAAAAATAGGGGAAGGAAACAAACAGACAAAGGTACCCAGTGTTCTTTTTTACTTCAATTGCTCTTTTTCACTCTAATTATTATTCTTGTTATTTTTGTGTGTGCGCTAATGAAGGTGTCAGGGATTGATTTAGGTGATGAATGTACAACTATGTAATGGTACTGTGAACAATCGAAAGTACGATTCGTTTTGTATGACTGCGTGGTATGTGAATATATCTCAATAAAATGAAGAAAAAAAAAAGATAGAACAGGAGATGAATATTAGAAGAGATGAATCCACCACTAGCTCCAGGCTGTCCACTTGAACAAGAGGGATAACTGGAAAATAAACTTAGATATAGATATAGGTATAGGTATAGCTATAGATGATATAGATAAAGATATAGATATAGATGATATAGATCTAGATATAGATAATGCTAGAAGGAGAAAAGTTTTGGGCAATTGAGAGGGTGGGATTAGTAGAATTGGCTCTTAGATTAAAAATGATTTTACAGGGAGAGAAAGCATTATGCAAAAGTAGCTATAGCAAGCCTAAGAGGATGCTTTTACAAAAAAAAATAATTTAAAGTATAAAAGTAGCTATGATTTATTACATAAAGCAATTTTAGCAGGTGCTGCTGGCATCTCATCTAAATTCCCTTTTCTGACTGGTACACCCATCTGCCATTTCTGAGCACTTTCCCTTAAAGCCTACCCTATGACCGTCTCCAAAGTACTGCTCTTGGCTAATTAGGAGTCTCCTTGCCAAGCTAATTCTGGGATGTTATACTCCCTATCCCAGGAGAGCCAGTGACTTACTAATACAGTATGGTGTGATTTATGTTCTGAAGTATGTTCATTGATCAGATAAAGCTACAATAAACATGAGGCCACAGTCTTGCTCAGGTCCTTCCCCTTCCTTATTTTGGTTTTCTCACACAAAAGGTTTTTTCTAAGAACTTCCTCAATTAATTTTATGCAGCTAAATCCCTCATTTTGACTTTGCTTCTGTAAAGCCTGACTTTGGGTAGTTGGTACCAAGAGTAGTCCTGGGAAGCATGCTAAGGATTTGATTCTAGAGATAAATTTTTGGCAAGCTACCTGGCCAAGAGTATTCCATTAGTGGAGGTAAGCGGAATATTAATTGTCCTTAGCATTCTGTGGCAGTACATTATTAAGACTTTACCTGTGGTGAACTGGGAAAGCATAGTGGTGAACAGAGATGAACAGATTCATGCAATATCTATGGCATTTGAAAAGAACATGGAACCCACTAATCACAAGGACAGAGAAATTGGGTAGCTGTTGCTGAGCACCAATGATGGCTTCAAGCCAAAAAATGATGTGTTCGGGATGATCATTCACCAAATCAATACAATATATGGAAGCTGTGGGTCCTTAATAGCAGCATTTAAATAAATCTTCAACTCTTGTAGCTGGAGAGCTAATTATGCTGAAGATTGGACTCAGGACTAACACATAAGAATAGCAGAACTTCAGAAACAGTTGAATTAGCTCTAGCAAGTCTCCTATGCCTGTTAGGGAAGGAGTAGGACTCTAAGATTGAAATGGAAATATCTGGATGCATGGACTTAAGAATATTGAGTATCCAGATTATCCTGACCCTCTGGGCTTGTGGGCACAGGGCACTCCCTCATATTAGAGGGTAGTAACTCCCTCCTCACCTACAACTTCCTTTGCTTATAGTTCAGGAAGAGGTTTTAGATCATGGAAGGTACCTTTTAGAGCAATGCTTTCCACAGAAGAGTCCATGATTTCAGAGTCTGCTCCCACTTCCTTTATCTGTGACCAGAAAAATAGCTAGGGACAAATTTCAGTGTGGCCCAACTGGTGAAATGCTGGGATTGTTATAGGAAGGAAAGGAAAGGAATTATAGGCTGAAGAATCTGCAGAAATTGACTTAAGTTTTATTGGCCCAAACTGGGAGAGTATGGTAGGGAGAGGATACTGATGGTGTTAGGTCAAGGGAGGTTAAATGTATATCTGGATAGGTAAAGATTATATATATATATATATAATAATATATATATATATGGGGATACTTTCCCATCAAACTGGATTTAGCTCTCTGACGTGGATAGTGGGATGCTGGTTGAAATACACTGCTGAAATGTCTCTTAGAAACTTGGTTCTGAACTTAATATTTAAATCTCATTTTAATCCAACTGATTGGTAGAAGTTGAGCCAAATCATGTTCCTACCTGCAAAAGAGTTTGCAAATTTTAGTATTTAGCTTTCTAGACTCTGTGACAAAGGAAGGTATAGTAGGAGGCAGTGAAGACAGATACTGAGTTATCTACTTTATTCATGTAAGTAATAAATGTCTGTGTTCCATTTATTGAATAATCCATGCATTTTCTGGAGAATTGTGATGTTATTTATGTCATATTCCATGTTTCCATATATGTGGATTGACTTCTGGGTTCTTTATTCATTTCATGAATAAATTTCTCTATCCCTGCACCAAAACCATAATGTTTTAATTAATATAGCTCTGTATTATAGTTTTGATATTAGATAGAGCAAACCTCTCCTTCACCTCCAAGAGTACATTTCACTTATCATTCTTCTTCAGGAATTCTTCTTCTATTCTTGAACTTTTGATTGTCTAAATAAATTTTACAATCAACTTTTCAAGACTTTAAAAAATCCCTTTGGCTTTTTACTGAATAGACTTGCATTGATTTGGATGGATATTACTTAATAACAGGTCCTTTTATTATATCTTTTGAAATGATTGTATGGGTTTTCTTCTTTGTTAATTAATATGATGATGTACATCAATAGATTTTCTAATATTAGACTACTATTACATTCATAGAAATGATTCAATATTGAATTGATCTTTTCCTTGAAATTTTTGTAAAATTCTCATATAAAATTACACAATTAAGCTTGGTTTCATCATCACAGAAATAAGTTTAATAAGTGCCAGTTTTCATAAGTGCAAAATTTTCTTTGTGAGATAAGTTCTAATTAATTTTTCAGTTTCTCCAAAGGTTATATGATTATTTAAGAGTTCAATCTCATTTTTAGTTAGTTTTGCTATTTAAATATTTAGGATTTATCTATCATATCTTTTTTCAAATGTAAGGAGTAGTGATTACCATATTCTCTTTTTTATTTTTTATCTCTCTCTAGTCATGTCACTTTTTCATTCTTGTGGCTTTTTCTAATTGTTTCCTTAATAAAACTCATTATTTATTTACCTATTCTTTTCCAAGAATTGTCTTCTGATTTTTTCTCAATTATTTCTGTTATAGTTTTCTTTTCTACTTTATTATTTCTGATCTTATTTTTATTGTTTACTTTTTTATACTCTCTGATTATTATTTTTTCCTTTTTATTTAATTAGTCAAGTTGATATTTATTTTCAGACTTTCTTTTATTCTAGTATAAGTATTGAAATCTGTATACATTCCTCTCAGTGCTGCTTTTACAGTATCCTCCTAATTTTGTATATACCTGTGGCAGATTGAATTATGAAGTCATGTTCTTAACCTTAATCTGTGTTCCTGTGAATGTGAACTCATTTGTAATAGGATCCTTTGAAGTGAAGATGTATTATCAGTTAAGGTGTGGATTCAATTGTGAAGGATTTTCTAAGGTCCTATTTAGGACTGGTCAAACTGAATTAGGGTGGGCCTTAGTCCTCATGACTGGAGGCCTTCTTAAGAGTGGAAATTGGGATGCAATCAGAGGAGAGACACGATCTGAATTCAGCAGAACCAGAAGAGCAGACACACGAGAGAGTAATCACCATGTGATTACAGAAGTCAGAGATGCAAGCCAAGGAAACCCAATGATTGTGACAAGTTAGCACCAGAATGCTATAGACTTCAGGAAGAAGGCATAACCTTCCCAACACCTTGATTTTAGTCAGGTAGCTCCCCAAAACAGAGAAGCCAATCACTTCCTGTCATTAAGTCAACCAGTGCTTAATATTTATCATAGCAGCCTGGAAAACTAAGACAATACCTTTTTCATTCTTGTTCACCTTAATATTCTAAAATTGTATTGTTTTTGTTTTTGACCCATGAGTAATTTATAAATGGGTTTAAAAATTTACACAGGTATTGTTTTGAATATTTCTGTTACTGATTCTTAACATACTTTCTTTGGGATTAAAGAAAGTAGGATGCCTAACAACACTTCTTTTATATTATTGAAATATTTTATAGTGTATAATGTGGTATTTTTGTAATTGTTCCATGTATAATTTAAATGAATAAGTATTTTCTAGGTGACCAGGGATTTAGCTATCTCTATTTCTCTATCTCTTATATCTATCTATCTATCTACCTATCATCTGTATCATTTATCATCTATTTAATCTTTCATCTATCTATACACACATACATTGCATAAATCGTTTCATTGTTTTTTTTGTGTCCACATTCTTATAAACATTTTTGGTGTGCATATTCTGTCATAATTGAGAGTATATATTACTATATCCCTTTAGTACCTCTGTATATTTATCTATCTATTCTATTTATATCTATAGACAATTTATATATTCAATCAATTCTGTATACTGCTATATTTTTATAAATTATGTTATCTATCTATATATGTATATTCATATCTAAATCTATATAGCTGTGGTAGGTAGAACTCTCAGATGACCTCCAATGACCCATGATGCCATATATGTTCCCTATTTCTTGATTGTGAGTATGGTCTGTGAATACAGTCGTATATCATTACCATATGGTGTATTGCAAAGGTGAGGAGGTTTTAAGACATAATTAAAATCCCTAATCAATTGACTTTGAATTAATCAAAAGAGAGATTGTTCTGATTGGGCCTGAGCTAATGAGTTAAGCCCTTTAAAAGGATTTAGAGGCAAGGAATTTGAAGCAGCAGACCCTCTCCATTGCTGCTTTCGAAAAATTGAGCCATAGTGAATTCTGTAGACACAGGGGAATGGGTTCTGGTAAGAACTACGTAAGCTTGGAACAGGACCAAAAGACTTAGGTGAGACCGCTATCTCAGATGACACACTGATTGCAGTCTTATTAGACCCTGATTAGAGGACCCAGCTAAGCAGTGTCTAGACTCTGAATCCATAAAAAACTGTGAGATAATAAATGGAGGTTGTTTTAAGCTGCTGATTTAATAGCAATTTGTTATGTGGGGCAGAAAACTAATACAATGTCTTTATATTTTTTTCTTTATTAGAGAAGTTGTGGGGTTATAGAATACTTATAAAATACAGGATTTTCATATACCATCCTATAATTAACAGCCTACATTGGTGTGGAACATTTGTTACACTTGATGAAAGCACATTTTTATAATGGCACTTGTTAACTATAATACAATGTTTAACCTAAGGTTCACTGTTTGTGTAGTACAGTTCCACGGTGTTTTTTTAAAAAATTTTCTTCTGTTAAGTTATATGTAACTGAACACTTCCCCTTTTGACCACATTCAGGTGTGTGTGTGTGTGTGTGTGTATATATATATATATATATATATATATATATATATATATTACAATATACATTCCCAATATTTTTCTGCCATCACCAGTATCCATTTCCTAAACATTTCCATCATTACAAATAGGAACCCTGTATATTTTAAGCCTTAACTTCCCATTCCCAATCCCTACCTTGTCCTCTGTTAACCTACATTCTAGATTCCAAGTCTATGAGTTTGCTTATTCTAATTATATCATATTAGTGATTTCATACAATGTTTGTCCTTTTGTGCCTGGCTTATTTCACTCAATACGATGTCTTAAAGGTTCATCCATGCAGTCTCATGTATCAGGACTTGAATCTTTTTTATGTCTTAATAATATATTTTGTTAATCTGTTCATTGGTTGATGAACTTTGGGTTGCTTTCCATCTTTTGGAAACTGTGAATAATGTTGGTATGAATATCAGCTTGCAAATATCTGTTTGAGTCCCTGCTTTCAATTCTTATGGGTATATACCTGATAGTGAGTAGGACTGCCATGTCATATGATAATTCTATATTTAACTTTCTGAAGAACTGCCAGCCAGTCTTCCAGAATGGCAGCACTGTTGTACATTGCCACCAGCAATGAATGTGTGTTCTGGTTTCTCCACATCATCTCTAAAACATGTAATTTTCTATTTTTTTATGGCACTTATTCTAATGGCTGTGAAATTGTGTCTCTTGTTTTGATTTGCATTTCCTTGATAGCTAATGATGTTAAGCTCTTTTCATGGGCTTTTGGCCATTTGTGTATCTTCTTTGGATTGATGGCCATACAAGCCTTTGTCCATTTTCTAATTGGGTTGTTTTTCTTTTGTTAAGTTGAAGGATTTCTTTATATATTCAAGCTATTAAACCTTTATTAGATATATGGTTTCCAAATATTTTGCCCCAGTTTGTAGGTTGCCATTTCACTTTCATGGTAAAATCCTTTAAAATGTGAAAGTTTTTAATTTTGATGAGCTCCTATTTATTTTTACTTTGTGTGTGTGTGCTTTGCGTGTAAAGTCTAAGAAACTGTTGCCAAACACAAGGTCCTGAAGATGTTTCCCTGTTTTCTTTTAGGAATTTGATAATTCTGGTTCTTATTTTTAGGTCTTTTATACATTTTGAGTTGATTTGTGTAAACAATGTGAAGTAGGGGTCCTTTTTTTTTTTTTTCAAATAGAGATCCAGTTTTTCCAACACCATTTTTTGAAGAGGCTATGCTTTCCCAGTTGAGTGGCCTTTGTCCCCTTGTCAAAAATCAATCAGCCATAAATGTGAGGGCTGAGTTCTGAGCTCTCAATTCAATTTCATTGGTCTTTATGTTGATACTTTCACCAGTACTGTTCTGTTTTGATTACTGTGTCTTTGTAGAAAATTTTAAGATTGGAAAGTATGAGTCCTCCAACTTCATTATTTTTTTCAAGATGGTTTTGGCTATTCAAGGTCCCTTACACTTCCATATAAATTTTCCATTTCTGCAATGGGTTTTTGAATTTTGATTGGTATTGCTTTAAATCCATAATTTGCTTTGGGTAGTTTCTGCATTTTAACAATATTTAGTCTTACAAACCATGTGCATGGAACGTCCTTTCATTTATTTATGTCTTCTTTGATTTTTTTCTTTTGGCAATGATTTTAAATTCTTGTGTATAAATAATATACATCCCCGGTATGCCAGTTTGGATATATTATGTCCCCCTATAAGCCATTTTTGATATAAACTTGTGGAATATTTGTATTAGGTTGTTTCCATGGAGATGTGACTCACCCAGATGTAGGTGACACTTTTGATGAGATTATTTCCATGGACGTGTGGCCCTACCCGTTAAGTGTGGATCTTGATTGATTTACTGGAGTCCTTTAAAAAGAGTTGACAGAGGCCCACATGTTTGCTGACGCGTTGAGGTGGTGGCTCAGAGCTTGCTCTAGAAAAGCTAAGAGAGGAAAGAAAATGCCCTGTGATATGTTATGCCACGGCCCATAGGCTTGCTGATGCTTAGAGACACTTAAAGATGCTTGAAGTTGCAGACAGAAGGCTGCTTGGAGATGCTAAGCTAAGAGATGAAACCCAGAGTTTGCCCTGGAGATGCACAGTTGCCATTGACCATTTTTCAGTGAAGGTATCCTCTTGTTGATGCCTTAGTTTGGAAATTTGTATGGTTTTAGGACTGTAAATTTGTAAACAAATAACCCCCTTTAAACCCAATCCATTTCTGGTATTTTGCATATCAGAACACTTGGTTAGATTAATTCCAAGATAATTGACTCTTTAGTTAATTTTTCTTGATTTCTCCTTCTGATTGTTCATTGCTTATGCATAGAAACACTAGTGATTTTTGGGTTTTGATCTTGTAACCCATCCAGTTTGCTTAATTCATTTATCAGATCTAGGACCTTTGTTGTAGACTTTTCAGGATTTTCTGTATATAGAACATGTCATCTGAAAATAGGGAAATTTTTATCTTTTACCAGTTTGGATGCCTTTTAATTCTTTCTCTTGCCTAATTGCTCTGGCAAGATCTTTCAATAAAATGTTGCATAACAGTGGTAACAGTGAGCAACCTTATCTGGTTCCTGATATTAGAGGGAAATCTTTCAGTCTTTCACCATTAGGTAGAATGTTAGCAATAGATTTTTCATATATGCTGACATATTGAAGATGCTTTCTTCTATTCCTAGTGTTCCAAGTGTTTTTATCAAGAAAGGGTGCTGGATTTTGTCTGCATCAATTGAGATGAACATGTGTTTTTTTCCCTTTATTCTGTTGATCTGGTGTATAACATTAATTGATTTTCTTATGTTGGAACATTATTGCATACAAGGGATAAATCTTATTTGATCATGGTATATAATTCTTTTGACGTGCTGTTTTATTTGGTTTGCTAGTATTTTGTTGAAAATTTTTACATCTGTGTTCATAAAGGACATTCGTCTGTAGTTTTCATTTCCTGTGGAATCTTTAAATGGCTTTGGTTTGAGAGTGAAGTTGACTTCATAGCATGAATTAGGGAGTGTTCCCTCCTTTTCAATTTTTTGGAAGTTTGAGAAGAATTGTGGTTAAGTCTTTTTGGAATGTTTGGTAAATTCCCCTCTGAAGCCATCTGGTCCTGGCCTTTTCTCTGTTGGGAGGTTTTTGATTACTGATTCAATCTCTTTATTAAAAATTGGTTTATTGAGATCTTCTATTTCTTCTTCAGTCAGTGTATGCAGTTTGTGTGTTTCTAAGAATTTGTCTATTTCTTCTAGCTTATCTAATTTATTGACATATAATTGTCCCTAGTATCGTTTTATACTACTTTATATTTCAGTGAGGTGGTGTCCCCTTTTCATTTTTGAATTCATTATTGAATCTTCTCTCCTTTTTTGTCAGTCTAGTTAAAAGTTTGTCAATTTTATTGATCTTTCCATGAACCGATTTCTGATTTTTAAGATTTTTTTTTTATTGTTTTCTTTTTCTTCTCTCTATTTCATTCACTTTCACCCTTATCTTTATTATTTCCTACCTTCTTCTCACTCTGGGTTTAGATTGCTCTTTTTGTTCTAGTTTTTTCAGTTTTCGGGTTAGGTTTATGATTTGAGTCTTTCATTTTTTAATGTAAGCGTGTAGAGCTATAAATTTGCCACTCACCATGGCCTTTGCAACATCACAAGTTTTGGAACATTGTATTTTCACTTATATTTGACTCAAAATATTTCCTAATTCCCTCTGTGGTTTCCTTTATAACCCATTGCTTTTTGTTTAAGATTACACTGTTTAATTGCCATATACTTGTGAATTTGCTACTTCTTCCTCTCTTATTGATTTATATCTTCATTATGCTGTGGTCAGAAAAGATGCTTTGTATGATTTCAATATTTTTGGATTTATTGAGACTTATTTTGTGACTTAAGGTATGATCCATGTGCACTCAAGAAGAGTGTTTATTCTCTTTTTGTTGGGTGAAATGCTCTATACATGTCTTTAAGGTCTAGTTGTTTAGAGTACCATTCAAGTCTTTTGTTTGAGTTTCTGACTAGATATTCTATTCATTATTGAAATTAGTGTATTAAATTCAATGTACATCCATAAATTGTCTTCCTTCAAATCTGTGAGGATTTTCTTCATATCTTTTGGTGTTCTGCTATTAGGTGCATATATATTTATATTTTTTACATATTCCTGTGGAGTTTTCCCCTTCATTAGTATATAATGAAGTATATTATATATATATATTAGTATATAATATCCATCTTTATCTTTTGTAACTATTCTTCACCTAAGGTCTATTTTATCTTGTATTAATACAGCTACCCAAACTCTCTTTGGTTTCTACTTGCATGGGGTATTTCTTTCCATCCTTTTACTTTCAAATTGCTTGTATTTTTTAATTTAAGGTGAGTCTCTTGCAGGCTGCATATAGTTGAGTCATGCTTTTGTTAATCTATTCTGCCAATCTCTGCCTTTTGTTTGGAGAATTAATTCCATTTACATTTAAAGTCACTACTGATAATAATGCAAGACTTATCTGCTATTTTGCTACTTAGCCTTTGTAAGAGGTACACCATTTTTGTCCATCAATTCTTCTGTTAATGTCTACATTTATATTTATTTAATTTTTTGTGTTGTGCTGTATTGAATGTCTTCTTTTTATCTGGATATATTTTTCATATATTTTCCTTTGGTTACCATGGGGTTAAAATTTAACATCTTACTTATATAACAATCATATTTGTTTTGATACCAACTTCACTTCAGTAGCATACACACATACTTTTCCTATACCCTTTCATCCCCCCCACCCTTTTTGTACTTGCTACCAGTTATATCTTTATACTATTGCATGTCCAAAACCATAGTTTTACATTACTTGTTATGTGTTTGCATTTCAGCACCTTACCAGAAGTATCTATCTCTTCATGCTGCTTTCTTTTATCCTTTCATTCTGAAGAGCTTCCTTTGGCATGTCATGTAGGGCAGGTCTAGTGGTGATGGTCTCCCTGAGTTTTGTTTATCTGGGAATGTTTTAATCTCTCCCTCATTTTTTTTTTTTTTTAAGTCTTGCCAGATACAAAATTCTTGTTTGGCAGTTTTTTCTTTCAGCACTTTAAGTATTTCAACCCTGCCTTCTTGCCTCCATGCTTTCTGATGAGAAATCAGCACTCAGTTTAATTGAGACTCCCTTGTACATAACACATTGCTTTTCTCTTGCAGATTCAGATATCTTTACTTGTCCTTTGCCTTCAACAGTGTGATCAATATGTGACAAGTTGTATTTTTCTTCCTGTTTATCCTGTTTGGTGTTTTCTGGGCTTCTCGGTTGTGCATATTCACATCTTTTGCCAAGTTTTGGAATTATCCATCCTTATTTCTTTGATTATTCCTTCTGCCCCTTTCTCTTTTTTCTCTCTTCTGGGACTCCCATAATGTGTAAATTCATATGCTTGATGGTGCCCCAGAGATTTCTTAAGCCATTTTCACTTTTTAAAATTCTTTTTTTCTTTCTGATTTTTAACCTGACTCATTTCAGTTGCCTTGTCTTAAAGTTCACTAATTCTGCCAGCTCCACTCTGCTGTTGAAACCCTCCTTGGAATTTTTCATTTCAGTTATTGTGGTCTTCAATGTCAGCAGTTTTGTTTGTTTCCTTTTTAAAATTTCTAATTAAGATTCTCATATCACCCATTCATTGTTTCCTGATATCCTTTAGCTCTTTCTCTGCCTTTTCCTTCATCTTCTTGAGCATATGGAAGATCACTGTTTTTCAGAGTCTTTGTCTGATATGTCCACAGTCTGGTCTTTTTCATAGATTTTTCTCTGGATTTTTTTCCTCTTCCTTTGGATGGGAAACATTTCCTGTTTCTTTATTTGTCTTGTACTCTTTTGTTGACATTGTGCATTTTAATATTTTATAATATTAACTGTAGGATTTATTCCCTGATATGTCTGTTTCTTGATTTTATAATCAGCTGGTGATAAGGCAGTGATTTTTTTTGTTTGTTTGTTTGAGCTTCAGCCCTCCTGTCAGGAAGTTCTGCCCAAAGTGAATGCAACATGCAGGGTCCTTGCTCTCTTTTCTGGGCCTGTGTCTTTTTCTGGTCTTGTGCTTGTTTGTTGTTTTGGGGTTCCCTTGTTTAGAGGAGTTTGAAAGTCTCCTCTATTTCCCAGGAGACAGAACTCCTTCTCCTGTTTGATTAAAGCAGGAAAGGCTTTGCCCCAGACAGTCTGCCTGTATAATTTCTTAAACTCTTCTAAATAGTGTCTAACATGTTTTATAAACTTAGTCAATAATATATGGTATTATTTTTATTGCTAGGAACTGGCTATATCCTTGTGATTCTATTATATCTAACTAGCCATTTATTTATATAAAACAAACATGAAATGCTTAGTACATTTAGGTCTGTGGACCAAATATATCAGTGAACATAACCCCAGGAAAGGAACAAATTATCAAATACTTACAGTGATTCTTTGGTATCCAGTTTCACATTCAACTGACTTACTGCTCAAATTAGTTGGTTACCATTCTGATTCATCTAATGTACTAAACAGATTAAGTCTTAGCTACTTAAATAGGTTAAACAATTCATTAACTTCAAATTTTTTTTCAAAGTGGAATGACATTGTAATTGAGTAGTAATCTTTATGCATTATATAAAAGCGTGCTATGGTGTCATTCCAGCACTTGCTTTTGATTGCCACATGTTGGGCATTTATAGAATTATTGAGAAATGGGCAAAAAATGAGAGATAAGAAGTACTGAGAAGCTAGATTTTGGGGACTGGTAATGATTCAACCAAGAAGATCCAAATAAATCAAAAGCATCTTTAGAAATATTATAAAGATTTCTTCCTCTTCTCTGTTTATTTAATGATATCTATAAAAAAAGGATTCAGTAATTAAGGTAATAAAATCACAAAAGCAAGTGTTCCAGCAGGAGAATTCTTAGAATCAATGTCACGTCAAGTTACAATAGATGTTACTAGTATATTTCATGTGCAATGTGATTATCCACAAATTACAAAATGGCCTCTTATTTGAGATTTTTTTTTTGAGTTTTTAATAACTAATCACCATTATTTTAAAATATAAGGACATTTAGAGTTTACTTATACAATGGTATTTACTCAATGTTTTAAAATGTTGTATTTATAATTTACAAAATACAAATGTTTACAAGTAATGGTGATGTTATCTTTCTTATGTATTTATTATTTTTTAATATGTGCCATGTACTGTACTAGGCACCAAAGAACTTTCAATTTAGAGTGGATATAGCTATATAAATGTTTAAAATAATACACCAGTATACATTCATTTAGAGGCCACTTTAGAGGTTACATTAGAGGGACGTCAGGAATGAGGTCAGGAAAATTTCTATAAAGGAGTTGATAATTTGCAGTCACTGTTGAAAGATCAGGAGGCAGACCAGGTGTATGTGTGCAGGGAAATAAGGTATCTACTCTGTGGAAAACAGTGTTCTGGTCCAAACATGTCACTGTCATTTTTAAATAAATTAATTAGCCTAAATATATTAAAAAGGCCCATCATTTCATTGGGCTAGTTGATAAGTGTGGTGGACTGAACTTTTGATTCCAGTTCTTCATTCTATATCCTTGCCACAGATTCATGGTTGATAGAATGACTTCCCCAAACCTTACCCTGGGCTTAGCTATGGGACTTAACTTTTCTCTCTACATTTTAAAGGATGCAAAGCAAATGGGGGCTTGAAATGTGCATACACGTTTAGGTTGCCTTCTTGTGCTCTTGCCAGCACCATGAGAAGCACATGCTCCAGGAAGCCACTGCCCTTTTAATGTAGGCCCAGCATGAGACATATGGAACAAACTTGACCTTTAGCTGTAGCCTGGAGCCAAGCTAAGTCTAGCTAAGTTCTAGCCAAGTCCAGCAAAGATCAGTCAAATCCCTTCTGATACTCAGAACTCTGGGTGAGAAAAATAAATATTTGTTTCAAGCTTCAAAAAATTAGTGTTTGTTATGCATCTTTATTGTGGACAGGGATTGGGTATTAAGTATTGTAATTAAAAATAAATAAATAAAGGAAATTGCTTAGCTTATAGCAATGATTCTTTCGTTTTTAAGGAACTTAAATTTATTCATGCCATCCCTCAGCTTAAACATGTTATTAACCTCCCATTGTTCTTCGAATTTTTTTAAAAGTTTTATGCATACCCCATACAATCCATCCTAATTGTACAATCAGTGGCTCTTGGCATAATAACAAAGTTATGAATTAACCACTACAGTCAATATGAGAGCACTCTCATTTCTTCTGAAGAAAAAAATCCCATACCCCTTATATCCCCCTATTATTGACATTTAGCTTTGTTATAGTGCCTTTGTTACAATTAATGAAATAATATTACAATGTTACTGTTAGCTACAGACTTTAGTTTACATTAATTGTATTTTTTCCCATATAACACCCTGTTATTAACACCTTGTAATAGTGGTATGCATTTGTTTTAGTTCATGTAAGAACTCTCTTATATTTATACAATTAACTATTGTCATGGCTCACTCTGGGTTTCACTAAGTTATACAGTCCCAGGTTTTATCCTCTAGCTTTCCTTCTGGTGACACACATGACTATACCTTCCTCTTTCAGCCATACTCACACTGTGCTTTGTTAATTATGCTTACAGTGTTGTTCTGCCATCACATGGTATTGCCCTATCCATTTCTGAACCATTAAAATGAACCTTATTGAACATTCTGTACTTCTTAAGCATCAATTGCCCAATCTCTGCCCACTTTCTAACTCCTGATAACATATGCTCTCGAATTTAATTCCTAGAGTTAAATAGCAATGATTCTTAACTGGGGAAAATTTTGTCTCCAAGTGGACATTTGGCAATGTCTGTGGACATTTTTAATTTTCATAACTTGGGGAACACTTCTCGCATCTAGTCCAAAATGTGCACAGTGCCCAGGTTGAGCCCTCCTGGTTTCTACGTGTTGATTTTTTTTTTAATTACAAGAAAAATGATTAATTTCTAAGTGCACAAATTTGAATTACTGCTCAAATTACTAGTTCACAAGAAACCTCATCAAAATACCCACTATATTGGCATATATCATTCCCTCAACTTTGTTCTCACGGTCTCTTCTTGAGTTTACATTCTTCTTTCTCTCACCAAGACTATTAAGTCTCTGGGTGCTTTCTGATGCCAATGTTTCTACTGGTTTTAATCCACCTTCTGCACTGCCAACATCCTAATCTTCCATAAGTTCAGTTTTGTTCATATCACACAGAGCACATATATGAATACTTTCCATGACATTCAAAATCTTTGATATTTTGACTCTAGAATTACTGCTGCAATAAATTCAGACACACTGACTCACACACATACTGTCTTCAGTTGCTTATAGTATTTTCTTTTCACTGAATATTCATTCAGATATTCTCATTTTGAATCTATTTATCAAGACTAGATCAAATTCCATTATCTATGTGAAGCAGCTTATTACCTTCAGAGTGGAGGCTTTAAAGCCTATGTGTGTGTCAACAGTATTTTTATAAGAATGTGTCTGTGTGTTTCTGTGTGTGTATTTGTGTATTTGGGTGATGAATCTGATCCTAGGATGGCACTTAATTGCACTTTTTTTTTTAGTATAGTATATTATACATATATTGTCTGCTTCTCTCTGAATTTGCCATACATAGGAGAGAAAAACTGAATAAGCACGTTAAAGTCACAAGTGTTGGATAATGAAAAAAATCTAAAGGCAGTATTTGAAGTATATATAAAGATTAAATAAAGCATGTTATAGAGTCAACATTTGAAACAATAATTCCAATTATCTAAATCTATCATTGGTTTATTTTAATACAAATATATACAGTAAGTAAAATTATACTGTGTTGGCTAAAACGAGATTTATGTTGTAGGGGAGGGAGGCTTTAGGTTGTCTTTTGAGTTAAATTTTACTCCGCCACAGAACTATTGTAATTTGTCTATTTACTTGTCTCTTTCTTCTTAAATGTGATAACCAGCAGAGCAGCAAATACGTGTGTGTGTGTGTGTGTGTGTGTGTGTGTGTTTTCTAAATATTTATATCCATGGAATATCAGACAATCTGGATAACTACAGGTACTAAAACATTTTGTTGAATATATTGAATATGTTGATTGAACAAGTGTTGTAGCTATTGCATTAGAATCCATGTTTTTTAAAAAAATCTTTTTTTAAAAACTTTTTTTTTTAAAAAAAGATGAGGTTAATATGTTTGAATAATGCATGTAATTATTCAACATAGTTTTAGTTAGCCCTAACTTGATCATTCCCAGTGCAAATTTGCATTTTCACATTTGCTACAATATCTAATACAATGTCTGAAATGATTCCATGTGTACTTCTGCTTAGCCATTTACTGCTGCTTGGGACCATTGGAATTCCTTGTGGGTTCCAATTTCATTACTGATTCTTATAAGGCATGAGATTTTTAACCCTTAATTATTTTCAGTTAACTATCATAATGAACAAATACAATTCATCACAGCCTTCTCTTTGTTGTAAAGTGCAGATCAAGTCTTGTTTATAATTTGAAAATTCTGAAAAAACATATCAAAAGAGCTCTTCTGGACAGGAACTTCTGCTAAATATCTGGATAAATTGTGTTATTGGAACTGCCTAAACTCTCAAGTTTATTAGAACCAGTGAAAATAACAATAAAATTCAAGTTAACTGAAATATTTAAAAATTAATATTGGTGGGTAAATAGAATGTGGAATGTGCATGTAACTGATGGTGTGGGAAAGTTAACTACATTAAAGTTGTTTTTATATGAGTAAAAGCAGAATGTTCTTTAATTTAAATAGTTTGATTGAAATTCAGTGAAAGTCGACAGAAAATGTTTTCCAAAAGCATGAATAATAGAATGCAATTAATGTGAACACAAGATCAAAGAGAATATGTGAAATACTAAAGCTGATAAATTTTATTCTTCATTTGATTCCAATAATTATCACTCTCCTTTTGGAACTTTTTACTTATTTAAATTCTCAGTTTGTAATATATTTATCTTACTATTTTAATTCTTATTGAACACCAAAATTCTATATAAATGCTCTGCCAATTTAGGGTAAACAATTTGTCCTGCACAGTTATTTTTTGATATCCAGATATTTTAGCTAACTAGAGTTTGTTGATTGTTCTTTAATTAATCAATTTAAATTTAACTTTTAAAAGAGCTCTTTAAACCTAAAATCAATTTGTGAATTTAGTCTAAATATGTGGTTGTTTTTTTTCTGGGGGGGGGGTTACATTTTCTTATAATCTTTTTAACAAAAATATATATATATATTTTTTGTTTTGTTTTTTAACTTTTAAACCTTGTCTCATTAGGCACTTGAATGATGGAGTTTATATATATATACTTATCACTTCCAGATGCTGAGAAAATCCCTGCAAAAAGAAAATTGGGATAGCCAGACTTCTGTTAATTCAAAGAAGCACGGTTCTCCAGACCTTAGAAAAATCCTATAGTCTAGAGGGAAGCCAGGATGGCCAATAGAATTTGGGGACAAAGCAGAATTGAGCAACTATTAAAAATGTCATAAAATAAAAATTAAACTGCTAAGTTGGGTTTTGAATTCCTTGTTAGTGTAAACCTGTAATATAAATGTCCTTTATATTGATAAGGGTATCATAATAACTCCTTTTAATTCAAATCAGCTGGCTGAACACATATATTCAATTTTACTATGGAAGCTAGCGGCAAACAGAATTTGAAACAAAATCAACTTGTTTAGCATTTATGCATTCTCTATATATTCACTTCTATGCTTTTTTACAATAAATATATTCAAGAAAATTTAATCTGAAGGGATATCCTGGGCAACAGGTAGCTACCTTACTAGTCCCAATCTATACTGGCCTAAAACTGGAGAAGAGTCTAAGAATTACAGAAATAAATTTCCTACTTTCAGGATGGGACCCTTAATATATGAGACACATTTACAAAATTGCTTCCATTACATACAATAAAGAAAAATGACAATGCCGTAAAAGCACAGAAGTACAACACCAAAAGTTAGAGGAAGAATGCATTTTCTATCCAACTTTAACTGATGAGAGTGAATATCCTGCAAAAATGTTATAGAGAATAAAATGCCAACAAAAGTCTCCAGAAGTTAGGTGAAGAAAATAAGGAGCTCATCATTCTAAATTCTGCAAGAGAACACTAGAATAAATCAGGGGAATCACACATTATGTGGTAACTTACAATTTTATGCTTCTTTACACTTTTTATTAATTGAGTGACAATTTCTATTTACTGTGGAGCACTGTGAAATTCTGACACACAGTGAAGTATTCTGCTCCTCAAAAGACTGAAGGGTGTTTCCCTTACAAATAAACATAAATAAAAATAAAGAGTATTATGAGGCTGTTAAATCCAGAATGCAAATTTGTTGGTTTTTTAAAAATTCTGAATGAATAATTCTCTTAATTTAGAATCATTAAAAATTAGTAAGCAGATTACACCTTCTGATCTGAAAAAGCGGCCACTAGACATACCCTCCTTGACAATTTGACCTAAATGGCAGTATCACAATATGAACCAGTGCATAGAGCCAAAAAGGGTTTATATAACTAATATAATTTCTGGTGAACAAATATACCTGTGGTGACATTTTTAAGTACAATATTTTCAACCTAAGCAGCATCCAGCTAGGGTAATAATATATCTGGCTGTAACTGAACAATGGCATAGAACTTATACTTGTGCATTTAACTCCTATACACTTTAATCTTTGTGTAGTTTTTCACTTCATATCAGTATATCTTTACAAAAATATTATGGATTTTGGGTTTGGGGCTATAAATTTGTGTTCTAATTAAGAAAAAGTAAAAAGCAAGCAAACAAACAAAAAACATTAGAAATAATGCATTTAAAAACATTTCAGCCAAACCCTTACACCCCCAAAGTTATTGTTAGGGGAAAAAAATTCCTATATTTAACTTTGATTCCAAAATTATAAAGTAATATTTTCTGCTTTCCCCTTCTTTTCTTAAACCAGTTGTTAGCAAATGATAACCTGTGGACCAAATCTGGCCTGCTACCTTTTTTTGTAAATACAATTTTATTTAAAAACAGTCATGCTTATTCACTTGCGTATTGTCTATGGCTGTTTTCACATTGCATTGGCAGAGCTGAATAGTTGTGGCAGAGACCATAGGGTCCATGAAGCCAAAAATGTTTATTATCTGGTTATTTTTAGAAAAAGTTTGCTGACCCGTGACCTAAACTATCAAAAGACAAACATCAAATTTTTTTGGCCACATCTTTTTGACTGTAGCAATTTATTCTTATTTCTAAATATTTTTAGCAACTTAATGGTGTTTTCTGGAATATTAGGTTTTTTGAGATGCAAATTTTCTAGCCAGGTCTTCCAGGTCAAACTTTGCAACTCATACAAACATTTAGAAAACAGATAAGTTCAGTGAAAAAAAAAGTCACTAAGGTAATATTTGGAAGAGGATTAAGCTGGTATATAATAGTTATGAGTACAGCCTGTTGTCATGCAATAGAATAATTACTCTGTTGTTGCTAATACCAAAGATATTGACATCATTGTTACTACTGAGTATTGTATCTTACAGGTCAGTCCAATATTTCTGGTAAAAGCCGTATGATGTTGGTTAGACATAATGAATTGCATCAGGCAGGAATGAACTCCTATAATTTCTTTTAGGTAACAGGTCTACCTCGTACATATTGCATTGAGGACTTTTATACAAGTAATCCTCCTACAAATGGATGATATGTAGCATTTCCCCCCTGATATCTTTCTTAGATGTGCCCTGGATGTATTATAATGTGCTCAGAGCCATATCACTCTGCAGGTTCTACCCATAGCTAAGCTATCCCAGTTGCACCTCCAAAGACTGTTGCAAGTTGTGTTTTCAAAGTTCTTTTTGGTATTTCCCTCAGTCTTCTAGGCCAGAGTGATTTATGCATAGCGATGTTTTCCCTCTTGCAACTGCTGTCATCTTTTGCCTTAATGGCATGCCTATGAGGATGGATGTTATTATTAGTCACACTTGTTTATATAGTATGGGGCCATTATATTCTCAATGGAAGAAGGGGAACAGAATGATTCAATTATAATGGTTTTAATGGAAAAAAAACCTCGTGTCATACCATTTTTTATCTGTTTTTATTTTTATTTAAACATTTGACTTTTTAAACTTTTTTCACCAAACTATAAGAAAAAATTAATGCAATTCCCACTATTTCTGAGTTGTGTACTTTGTATGCAGATATAGTTACCATAAGAGGAGTATTTGATTTTCTACCTTTAGTCAAGATATTTAAGTCCATGGTTACTTAAGAAATGAATAAATCCAATCCCCAAATCTTAGTATTTTTGGCAAAAAAGCATGAAAAATATGTGGCTCTTTATCATGCTAAAACAATTTTTTTAATGGAGATTCTTTAGAGTCCTCAATGAAAAACAATTTTTCAAATACAAAATTGAAGTGTCTATGTTTTTTAAATGTATATCTTAAAAGTATATCACTTTTCATCTTTGCATGACTTGAGAGAACTATTTTAAACCTGTCTGAGTAACCGTAAATTTCTAAAAGTATTTATAAATTTGAGTTCCTACTCCATTTTTTGATACGTATCTAGATTCAATTGCAAGTAAAGGATTTCTGTTCTACATTTTCAGCTTGTCAAGAAATTAACATGTTTTACTGCTATCATACAGGACTCTAGGTGAGATTTTTTCCCAATTTCTATTGCATCATTATTTTACCACTTGCAAAGATGTGAGAACGTGAAGATATTGCCGCATCAAACTGTCATTGTGCTTTTTTTGCTGATGAGTTTAACTACCACTGACAGCTACATACCACAATTTCTGGATCTGAGTCTGTTTAGTGGCATAAAATTATTGCAGTTGTTTGATTGCTACAAGAAAAAGTACATTTCTTTCACTTTCCAAATGGTCTGATCATAATATGTGGAAGCTCACTTAGTGTATCTGATATCAAGGGACTGAAGGTAGGCTATGGGACAATATAAAATTGTGCATGGACCTTCCTTGTGTCACAGCAAGGCTCAGAATAGCAAAGGCTGTGCTGTTTGGCATGCATACTGAATTTCTGCTAATAAAAAAGTTTCACTCCCAGTACCTTATAGGAATTCAATACAAGTTAGCTTGACAAATAAGGACACATTTCACTTGGCTGATAAGATTTTTAATGGCTCTTTCATGGGGATTTTCTGAGCAAATACATAAGGCAATAAGTGAATGGTCATAAATAATAGGACCATGATCTTTCTAAGAGACAAAAAAATTAATAATTTCCTTGATAACTAACCCAATAACCCAAACTTTCCTGAATGTTAATTTACAGGTTGAGATTGTGACATTATTACCTGTTTCATAAGCAATCATTAACTTACATGTTTTAGAAGTCAATCAACCATCTTGTTGACTATACACAAAGTTAAGCTGATCAATAGTCCTTAGCTGTCCTAGTTCCTCTGCAAATTGACAAGAAGATGCCTTTTCAAAGAAATAACTGGAGAAAAAGTAGTCTCTTTCAGTGGCTTATTCAGATACACAATCTGGTGTAGCTCTGACCAGAGGTAAACATTCAGAAGCAGTTGTTGTGGTATTACTGGTCTTATTTTACATTCACATGTTGAGACTTAATACCAGATTTAAGTATTACCTGTTATTGTTAATACTACCAATAGTATAATACTACCAAAAAGGAACAAAGTGAAAAATATTTGTACTAAATAAAGACAAAAACATGACATTTGGGTAAAAAATGAAGTGAAAAGATTACAGGAAGATGGTGGAGTAGGAAGCTCCAGGAATCAGTTCCTCCACCAGAACCACTATTAACATGTAGGGACTGTCTGATTCAACTATTTGAAAACTCTGGAGTTCAGTAAAGTACTGTACAGCGTATATCCAGGGAAGAGTGGGAGAAAGGGGCTGGTAAACTATGGTAAATGCCAGTTAAACTGCTCTCTCCACTTGGTAATTACCACTGAACATTCTCCACTTTCACAGAAGGAAGTAGGGGGTTCTGGCCCATAGCATAATTGCTGGTGCCAGAGAGAGATATGAAAATCTACTTTTCCAAGATATGGGGTGAGCACAGTCTGTTTACTGATGATGGCTTTTAATTAACAACTTTGGATTGCTGGGGTCTGGCTCTACTATTGTTCCAGCACTCCCAGGCAAAGGCAGCAGATGAGACTTAAAGACAGTACACTTCCTCAGAGCTGCATTGGAGTGTACAAGGGCTGCATTTGCTGGAAGCCATGGAAGAATCTCCTACTGTGTCTCCCTCATCCCCTCTCCAGGGCAGTATGGTGTCAGCTGGGGCTCCCATTGTTGGTCCCTGGCTTTGTTTTGGCTGGAAAAGACTGACTTGTGAAATGCCTCTCTGGGATGCCCCCTCCCAGAATTTGACTTCCAGGAATAAGCAGCTTGAAGCAATTAAAGTAGTGTAAGAAACAATTGAGGCAAATCGTGTTGGGCAAAAGCTGACATGTTTTATGTCTGGTAGTGGAGTACACAGGAGAAGGAGAAGGTTTGTCTTCTTGGAAGTAGAGGAGGCACTCAAATGCCTATAAACAGGGGAACTTCTTAGCTACTAGTAAACACAAGCCTAGGACAAGATAGATGCCCAAAAAACACAGGGAGAACCCTGCACTTTGCATTTGCCTTAGGAATACCTTCCTGAGAGTATGGATGACATTCAAGAAAATCTCTGTCATATCGATAGCTGGTTCAAAGTTCAAGAAATAGATATCTCAGAGAATAAATCCCATAGTTAACATTTTTAAATATTAAAATGACCAGTGTGCAACCAAAAAATGAAAAGATAAAGAAGGGGAAGGGGAAGCCGAAGGAGAAGGAGAAGGAGAAGAAGAAGAAGAAATGCTGACCCATTCAAAGAGGATAAAAATCCTGGAAAAGAAACAATGAAGCACAGACTATGGACATACCAGACAAAGAGTTTGTAAAATGTGATCTTCAATATGCTCAAGGAAAGAAAGGAAAATATAGAGAAAGAACTAATGGATCTCAGGAAAACAATGAATGAACAATATGAGAATTTTAATAAAGAGTTATAAATTTTATAAAGGAACCCTGCCTACCCCCTGCCACCCCCCCCCCCAAAAAAAAGAAAAACACTAAGAAAAAGCTACAAGAGTTGAAGACCAAAATAACTGAAATGAATTCCCAGGAAGGTTTCAACAACAGAATGGAACTGGCGGAAGAAAGAAACAACAAACTTGAAGAAAAGAAAATTGAAATGAGTCAGGCTGAAGAGCAGGAACTAAAAAGAATTATAAAAAGTGAAAATAGCTTAACACACCTCTTGGGCATCATCAAGCATACCAATTTATACATTATGGGAGTCCCAGAAGGAGAAGAGAAAGGGGAAGAAGGAATACTTAAAGAAATAATGACAGATAATTCTCAGACATAGACAAGATATGAATACACACATCCAAGAAGCCCAGAAAACATCAAACAGGATAAACTTGAAGAAAAATAAGCCCCATCACATACTAATAAAACCACTGACAGCAAAGGACAAGGAGAGTGATCTGAACGCTGCAAGAGAAAAACAATGTGTTACAGTACAAGAGAGTCCCAATTAGATTAAGTGCTGATTTCTCATCAGACACCATGGGGGTAAGAGGGCAGTAGGTAGAAATACTTAAAGTGCTGAAAGAAAACAATTATCAACCAAGAATTTTATATCCAGCAAAACTTTGTTTCAAAAATTAGGGAAATATTAAGACATTTACAGATGAACAGAATCTGAAGGAGTTCATCACTACTAGATCTACCCTACAAGTAATGCTAGAGGGAATTCTTCAGACTGAAAGGAAAAGACACTAGACAGTCATCCAAAGCAGCATGAAGGAATAAAGATCTCCAGTATAGGTAACCATTTGGGTAATTATAAATGCCAATACTATGGTATTGTATGTTTTGGTATGTAACTTTACTTCTAACTCCTTGCAGGTGCTAAAATGCAAATGAATAAAAAACAATGATAAATCTATGGTTTTGTATATATAATGTATCAAGATATAAATGGTAACAAGTACAAAAATAGGTGGGGAGATGGAAGGATTAGGAACAGTGTATGTATATGCTATTGAAGTTAAGTTAGTATCAAAAAGTATGAATGTTATATATATATAAAATCATATATATAAATAAGTTTTAACTCCATGGTAAACACAAGGAAATATATAAGGGACACAATATGATACAATACAAAAAATTAAAAAAAATGAAGCTAGGCATTAATTGAAGAATTGAGAGAAAAAAAGTGTAAGATATACAAAGATCAAATAGCAAAATTGTAGAAGAAAATTCTGAATTATCAGTAGTAATTTTAAATGTAAATGGATTAAACTCCCCAAACAAATTTCAGATATTGGCAGAATGAGTAAAAAAGCATGACCCAACTATATGCTCTCTAAAAGGGACTCACTATATGTTGAAAGACATAAGTATGCTGAAAGTAAAAGGATGGAAAAAAATTATACTATGCAAGTAGAAACCAAAAGAGAGGTGGCATAACTATAAGAACATCAGATTAAATAGGCAAAGTCAAAAACAGTTATGAAGGGAAAATATAGTCATATACTAATAAAGAAGTCAATTCAACAAAAATACAAAGCAATTGTAAATATATATGCATCTAAATGCAGAGCCCTGAAATATATTAAACAAATCCTCACAGATTTGAAGGGAGAAACTGATGGTTCTACATTAATAGGAGGAGAATTTAATATTCCACTTTCAATAATGGATAGAACATATGGACAGCAGATCAATAAGGAAATAGAAGACTTAAATGATAGTCTTTACCAACAAGACCAGACTTATATAGAATACTTCACTCAACAACGACAAAATACACATTTTTCTCAAGTGAACATAGATCATTCTCCAGGATACACCATATCTTAGGTAACAAAACAGGTCTCAATAAATACAAAATATTGAAACCATACAATGTGTCTTCTCTGATGACAATGGAATGAAGCCAGAAATCAACAACAGAGGGAGAAATGGAAAATTCAAAAGTACGTGGAAATTAAATGTACTCTTAAACAACCAATGGATTAAAGAGGAAATCACAACAGAAGTTAGGAAATATCTTGAGGTGAATGAAAATGAAAATACAACATAGAAAACTTTTGTAATGCATTAGGCCAGAACTCAGAGGGTAATTTATAGCTGTGGATGCTTACATTAAAAAAATGATATTTTCACACTAATATTCATACCAACATAATTCACAGTTGCCAAAAAATGGAAGCAACCCAAGTGTCTATTAACTGAAGAATGAATAAAGCAAAATGTGGCCTATACATACAATGGAATATTATTCAGACATCATAAGGAATGGATGGAGTTCTGATACATGAGACTACATGGATGAACATTTCAGGCATTATGTTGTGTGAAATAACCTGACCCAAAAGGGCAAATATTGCATTATTCCATGACATGAAATAATTAGAATAAGCAAACTCATAGAGTCAGTATTTAGAATATAGGTACCAGTGGCCAGGCTGGGAGTAGGGAATGGGTATTTAAGGCTTAAAAGGAACAGAGTTATAATCTGGGACAATGGAAAAATTTTGGTGATGTATGGTGGTGATGACAGAAAAACATAGTGCACATATGTGGTTAAAAGGTTGTGTAAATGGTATTAAAAGAAAAAATTAAAAAGCCGAGGAACTGCATAACACAAATAGTGAACCCTAAGTTAAACCATGGAATATAGTTAATGGTACAATTATTAAAATGCACTTTCATCAATTGTAACAAATGTACCACACTAATGCAAGATGTTAAAAATAGGGTGGTTTAAGGGAATCCAGTATTTTATGCATGATTGGTCTGTAAACCCACAACTTCTCAAATAAAAATAAACATACATTTGTATAGCACAAACAATGAACACTAATGTAAACTATGTACTATACTTAATAGAACAATTATAATAATTTTCACCAATTTAAAAAAAAGTGCTAAAACAAAGTATTAGTAATAGGGAAAGTTGAGCATGTGGGGGTTAAATAGGAATTGTATATTTTCTGCAAGATTTTCCTACATTCCTACTAGTTCTCCAAAGGAAAAATATTTTTTAAAAAACTAAATTAGAAGATGATTTCACTTTATCTCTTGGATGAGAGAGTACCTTTTAGACGTGCAGGACAAGGAAAGGTAATGAATCTAAAGTGGATACATGATTTTAAATACAAATATCATGTAAGGCATAATGATTCTGACATATTCTTATCATTTCGATTTAAACTGTATGGCATAAGAAGAACTCTAATGTCTGCCTGCATGAGATATAGGGTCACAAGGCTAAGTGAGAAGAGTTTTCTGCTCTTTTCTTCCTGTCCATTTTTGTTGCTCTCTCCTGACCCTTACTTAGCCTGTTCATGCCCAAAATCCAGTCCTGGCTCTCATTTCTGGTGGAGCTCTTAAATACTGAAGCATCTCAGAAGACACAGAAGAAATAAAATTTAAGGGCCCCTATTTTGGCAGAGATAAAGGAATTTTTGGTCAGGACACTTTCTTTGGATTCTTCAATCCTAGTATTTATGTTGCTGCCAACTCTGTACCCTCAAATGCCAACCGTTTTAGTTTTCTTGGCTAGTCTAGCAAATACCATGAAATGGATTGGTTTAAAAATGGGAATTTATTAGCTCACAGTTTGAGGCTAAATAAAGTCCAAATAAAGTCATAATCAAGGTGATGCTGTCTTCCCAAAGACTAGCATTCTGGTGCTAGTGACCAGCAATCCTTGGACCTCGGCTACTCTGTCACATGGCAACGCACATGGAAGCCTCTCCTGGCATCTCTTTTCTCTTCGGAGTTCTGTTGAATTTCAGCTTCTTGCTTCCAATGGCTTTCTCTCTGTCTTAATTTCAGTCTGCTTATAAAGGACTCCAGTAATAGGATTAAGACCCATTCTATTTTCAAAGGTTCACATCCACAGAAATGGATTAAATTTAAGTACATGTTTTTATGGAGTACACAATAGCTCCAAACCACCACACCCACTCAGGGTAGCCTTCTCCCATTTCTACTCATTTGTGCTCTTGTGTTTTCAAGCCTCCTTCATATCTAATATACAAGGTAGAAGGAATACAATTAAATGTTTACTCTTTGTTTTCACTTCCTGTATGTAAATTAGATTTTATGATTTAATTTTCTAGTTTCATAGTTGTTTCTTTTTTTTAATCTTACCTTAATTATAGAAATCTGTATCAATATAAGATTAAGGAAACTTTGCATGGACTGATTTAACTCTATAAAATTTCATTCTAAAAGGAGCTTTTTTTTTCCCCATGAAATTACATGTAACTTGATAGTTTTAAGGGATATTTAATACTGTAAGTGTAATGTTTAATAATTAGTTCCATGACATGTTCTGACAACCTCTGGAGAAGATTGTTAAGGGATAGAAGAAAATCAAAGAAATATATTAGTAGAAGGGATCTAGATGTTTTCTAGTTTATACTTCAGTTGGAATGTTAAATAAATCAGGTCACTATTAAGAGAATATTGAACTCTAAGTTCTCACAGTCATATGTCAGGTGTAGTGAATTCATTTGTCGATGGGAAGGGGTAAGATATTCCATACTGGTGCTAAAGTTAATCAAGTTTCTAGGATTCTTGTTTCATTTCTGGTCAAATCAATGTGATGTTCTGTGTGACTTAAATGATTTATTTCATGTAAGACTAATGAACATTTCTTCTACCTACATATTTCTCTCCTTTGTACTTAAATTCTAGATAGTAGAAGCAGCAAGTCTGTTAATAAACCATAGTCAAAGATGTTGTGCTAGTTTGAAGCTGTAACGTACCCCAGAAAAGGCTGTGTTCTCTTAATTCATTCTTGTGTGTTCAGACCTGTTGTGCGTGGGAACTTTTGGTTATGTTTTTCAATTAAGATGCAACCTACCCCATTCAAGGTGGGTCTTAATCCTTTTTACTGGAGTCCTTTATGAGAAGGACTAGCTAAGAGAGCTCAGAGAGAAATGCCCAGAAATGCTCAGAAATGCTCAGAAATGACCAGAAATGCTCAGAGAGAAATGCCCACAGAAGTTTGGAGAGAGTTTAGAGAAAGAGCTCCTGGAGAAGCTGAGAAAGTAAAGCTGCAGAGATGCTGAGAGGACCCATGAAAGCTCAGAGAGGAGGCCACTGGAACCAGGAACTGAAAGCAACAGAAACCTGGGAGTGAGAAATGCTGGATGCCAGCAGCCTTTCTTCAGAGAAGTTATCTTCCTCTAGTTGCCTTAATTTGGACATTTTCACAGTCTTAGAACTGTAAATTTGTAAGTTAATAAACCCCCATTGCCAAAAGCCAGTCCATTTCTGGTATATTGCATTTCAGCAGCTTTAGCAAACTGAAACAGATGTGCTTTGAGAAAATTAAAGTCTGATTTGACTGGTCAGGTCAATCAAAACAACCAGTACAAATTGAGACAACCTACAATAGTTGCAGAAAGCTTGGTGGTTTGGGGAATATGGTTGCCAAAACAGGTTCTATGTATTGTGAATTTTGTATTTCTTGAAAGAAAGAGAAAATAAAATTCTGTCAGATTTTGTTAAATTTTAACAAATTTGGTTTAAATGTTAACATCTGTTAAAATCTGATGTTTTAGCCTGTAACTGAACTTGAGTCATTTGACATTTTACAGTCCACTATATTACTCTTTAATTTATACTTGGACTATAAAGTTTCTTATTCTTAATTTTTTTCTTCAATTTAATAGCTATATTTCTTTTTTCATTTTTAATTCAATAAAAATCTTGTCAGTGGGAGACAGTAATTAAATCATTTCTATTTAATCTTCTTTCAATTCAGATATATTGATAGTTCAGCTAGGTCTGATGAACTTCCATAGTGATAATTAGATATTGAAACAATCACATGAATTGTATGAAATTTAAATTTATTATAGTTAGATGCTTAACTGGTTACAATTCTCTTGATTTCACTTTCCACAACTAACAAATGTTAGGTTTTTGAATTACTAGATGTGTTCTGAATATTAATTTAATTTTTTTCCAGAGGAAGAAGATAGCTCAGTCTTTGAGCTCCAATATTTCTTCTAGGAGCAAGAGCAAACTCAACTTAAAGTTTATTTATACATTAAGCATAGCATTAAAAATGTATTTCTAAATCTTTCTCTATAAAACTTGCATGCTCCATTCATGACCTTAGTATTGAGGTAATGAAATTTATGTGGTGTTCTACTAGAACAGTGGTGTCATGAAATAGCTCGTTGAAAAACCTCTTTGCTTGCTGAAGAAACAGTCATCAATTCAGTGATGGTAATGGATATCAAACACTGATTTTTCTCATCTCATCAATTTGGAAACCCTGAATCTACTTGGACTCAGAGCAAGGTATTTTCTACTGTTAAAGCAAGCATAAGCAAATCTGTAGCTTGTTGCACAGCTAGAAAGAGGATCAAAGAACAGCTTAGAAGATTTACAATAGATTCTTCTTATTGAAATGCCCTCCTTGAAGTAATGAGGAGGCTACATCTAAAATGAGCGAAAATAATGTGGATCAGGAGCTAATTGCTAATAAACTGCCTAACCAAAGAGCAGAAATATACAGACTCTCTTAATCATTTGGATTTTAGCTAACAAAGAAAGCCAAAGCATTGACAATTATAGGGATTCTTTCAATGTGGTAGAGACAATGTTATGTCTTTACTAGAAATAATTTCACTTTCTTTATGGCATACGAGAAGACTGTTTCCTGACCTCGCATCTTGATAGAGCCATGAGACAAATTCTAACCAGTGAAATGTGGGCAGAAGTGCCCTCCACCTCGCCTTTCAATAATTATCAGTTGGCTGAATGGAAAGAATCCAGTGAAGGATTCTAAGGCTGTTGGATTAGGAACCCTTGGATTCTGGTCTCTGAACCACTGTATAGAAGACTGGCTGCACAACACCTGATATGATGAATGTAAGCAAGATATAAACTTTTATTGTTGAAAGCAAATGAGATTTTAGAGATATTTCTTACTCCAGTTAGCTTACTGTGAGTAATACATAAATGATAGAAGTCATGTGAAACTTAATGGCTATAGTGGAAGTCTATGTATTTTAATTAATATTTGATTCCTTACTCAGCCCATTCATTTCTTCTTAATACAAGGGAAACAGAGAGTCATTCTCATCCCTGATGATGCTACTTTGAGTATCTCAAACTTGAATCATGAAAAAAAAAATGTGGCAGAAGGGAAGCAATTCTTATCTTCAATACATTACCAGTTTGAATTAATTTAAGCTGTTTATGAAATTAAAAAGAGCAAAAAGACACAGGTACTAGCTTTTACAAACCGTTGAATTACATTGAGTATTTCTTTATTGCACAAAATGGTATTCTTCATTGACTAACTATATAAGAACAAATTAAGCTTAAATAATATATTTAATACTTTAGTATTAAATATCAAGGTGTCATATGTCTTGTAAACTTTAGCTTACTTGCTCATGTAATTAATTATCATTCATTGTGTGGCCCCAAAAAGGACACTGTGGGTTCAATGAACACCCTAAGAGTGACATATTATGATTCTTCATGACAATTTCTGAAACCATGGAATGTACTCTTCCAACATGTCATTCCTTGCAATCAGTCTAGGCTTCATTAAGAGATTTAATTAGCTTAAAACCAAATAAAGGCAGCCTCCCCCATATGAACATTCATAAAACAAAGAATCAAATTCATATCTTTAGGTAGATATGGGAAATCCTTGGGAAACTGAAATTTTAAAATATCCATTTGCCATTTGCTACACCACAGCCATTGATGAAGATATGTGTACCCTTCTTTTTTTTTTATTTTTTATTTTTTTTTACCATATGACATTGTTGAAAGGTGTTTCAGGGGTTGAACATTTAGATCTCACAACATTTCACTTCCCCAACTTGCTCAGCATGCTATTGAATGTCTGATTTTTGTTCTTCTTTGAGATCCACACTCAGGCCACAGATCTATAATTAGGGAGGGACAACTGGTATTCTGTCCTAGTTCACACAAATTTAGAGGGTGAAAACTTGTAAATAATGATTTTAAAGGCTTAGCACCTACTTAGAAAGAATGATTAGCTAAAATAGGAAGTTACCAGATGGCACACACAGTTAATAACATCCATCTGTGAGCCACATCATGAATTACAGAGTTTATTTGAGGGCACATTTAGTGCTGCTTGCCCCAAGTATTAAAATAGATAGTTACAGTGCTGCTGGGCCATGTTCTCTTCGGTTGCATTGCACACTGCTTTCTTAAGGCTGACCATAGTAGAAGATATGCTTTTGGTTTTGGAGGAGGGAACGAAAAAAATATTCTAAGATTTGTTGGAACAGTAAAACCATCTTTTCCCAGCCACTGTTGACCATATCCTGTACTCTTTCTCATGAGACTAGCAAATAAACTATTTTATACCAAGAAGAGTTATAACTGGATAAATAGAAATAAGGATGAAAGATAGATAAATACAGATGACTGATCCAGTATATAATATTTTTAGCATATAGACCAGGTATTATGGATATGCAAATAGATGAATTGTTAATAGAATATGGTGGTTAAATGCTTGGCCTGGAAGGCTACCTGGGTTCAAATATCATCTCTCTTTTTGATCAAATATATGACCTAGACAAGCCACTTGACTTTCCTACAGCTATGTCACCCCATCTTATCCCATCTATAAAGCAAGGATGATGGCAATTATATTATCTACCTCTGAGGACAATTGGGAATTATAAATATATTATGTGTAAACCACTTAGAACAGATTCTGGATCATAAGGTTTTGACTGATTTAATAACTGTTGTCATTTTGTTTCGACTCCTATTTAAATAGAAGAGTTGGCTTGTGTGAGCGTGTAGTGTTTTCCACACAGTTTGCAAAGATTTAGAGCTGACTTTTTCAATGCATTTTACTTATTAGCATGTAAGTAATCTAATGCAAATTGGCAGAAAAATGTAATTTGAGTCATCGTCCAAGTGAAACAAGCTTGAAGACTATGGAATTATGTAAGCATTTGTGTGCACTCCATAATAGAGATGCATATCTATTAATATCATGGCAATGATGCACTGTCACTAGAGCCCATTTGATTTTTCCTGCCATGAAATCCACCAGAAGTGATGAAAGGTGAAGGCTACCTATGTGAATTGCCAGAGGCCTACTTCAGGTTTCCTGAACATCTTGAACTTGTGACAAAGCCAGAAATAACAGTGTTGTCTTGTTTTCAGCTAGAGAGTATCACCACCACCAAAACAAACCCTGAGACTGAATGTGCCTGCAGGTGGGTAACTTTTTAAAAGTTTGTAAGGCTTGCACAATACTTTTAGTTATATAAAAAAAAAATTATAAAAGAAGGAATTTTAAACAAACCTTAATGTTCTCATGATATTTAAATACAATTAAAACTATTTAATAAGGTTGTATATATTAGAATAGAGTTTTAGGGTATTGTTTATGTTTTTGTTGGAATTAACTTTGAAAAACCATTGTTATTTGCCTGTAACTAAAGTCATTACTTAGATACTTCATTTAAAATCATACATTTTGAAGTTTTATCAATTTGTATGAAGTTTTTATTTCCAGTAAAGATTCAGCTGTCTAGTACAAGGAGAAAAATACCCACTCCTTCTCTTATGAACAAATAAATGCAATATGGCATCACTATCCATCTGGCTATTACAAAGAATGATTCCTATTTTCCTCCTGTATGTGAGACTTATATTTGAATAACATTGAGAGGATGATCTGGGTTAATCTATCTTACTTATTACTTAAAAAGGAAATATTGGGTCTTAGCTATAATAGATGTAAGTATATCTTTGAAAGAGTATGTGTTTACATGTGTTTTAATATTTATTCTATTCTTCTTAGTTGAGAATTAGTCTCAATGGCTACCCTCCTTCTTCTCTCTCTTTGTTTAGATAATTTTGCCTTGTCTTTTTTTTCCTCCACCTTAGAAAGATGTATAGGTTGGACATATTCAATACAAATAGTTGGTGGCATGGCTGTTGTGAGTTCAGCATAATTATATAGTAATACAACAAAATGTCTTCACTATATGTCTGCAAGAGATATTTGTAATTGCCTTTATGGGGAAGGCTAGAAAGACACAGAGGAAGTTGTACTTGATGGAATTACATATGATTGGCTGTCATATAGGCAAATAGGGGTGACTTTATTTCTAAGAACACTCAAAGAAGGGTGAAAGGGGAAGTAAGAAGGACAGCCAAAGCATCAACTTAACATATAGGATGGAAATTATTTATATGGTCAAATTTAAGGTAAGAGGGAGGATAGAATATTTTATTCTGTGATGTTTTATAAGTTAGGCTATTGGAGGTTATTCTCTGGTAATAAACAACCTCAACATGGCAGTCACTTAATCCAACAAAGGTTTTTCTTTCACTGTTCTGTGGACTGCTATTCGTCACGAAGTTTCTGGGGCACTACTTTCAAAACATGCTTTCCTGGTGGCTGAGAAAGGAGAAGTCTAGAAGAGTTAAACACCATCTTGAAACATATCCACTCATAAGTAACATATGTCACTTATGCTCATATTTTGTTGGCCAAAACAAGTCATATGGTTATAATTAAAATCAAGAGGACAGACAAGCAAAATCTTCCATTAAGCACAAAAGGGGCAAAGAACCATAAATATAGATGAGCATCAGTTATAGCTAGGCCAGACTCTAACCTCCATTTCTTTAAAAGTTAAAAAAAAAAAATCCCTGGTATATGATGTCTGCAGTTAAATAATACCAATGTTTATACAAACAAATGACACTCAGGTACTCCATGTGGGAAAATATCTATGGCTGTGGCAAACAGAATAATTCCTTCAAAGATGTTCATATCTGTGCCAGTTTGAATGTATTATGTCACCCAAAATTCCATTACCTTTGATGCAACCTGGTGTGGGCAGATGTATTAGTGTTGATTAGATTGTAATTCTTTGAGTGTTTCCATGGAGATGCAACCCACACAACTATAGGTGATAACTCTGATTAGATAATTTCCATGGAGGTGTGGTCCTGCCCTTCAGCATGGGCCTTGATTAGTTTACTAGAGTTCTATATAAGAAGCTCAGACAGATGGAAAGGGCTTGCTACAGCCAAGAAGGACACTTTGAAGAATACACAATTGCTGAGAAAGGAGCTGCAGCTTACAGAGACCTTTTGGAGGCAGCCTTTGAAAGGCGACTTTTGCTTTGGAGAATCTAAGAGAGGAAAAATGCCCCAAGAGCAACTAAGAGTGACATAGTTGAGGAGCTGCAGCCTAGGGAGGAATGTCCTGGGAGAAAGCCATTTTGAAACCAGAACTCCAGAGCAGATGCCAGCCACGTGCCTTCCCAGCTGACAGGTTTCACTGATGCCACTGGCCATCCTCCAGTGGAGGTACCCGATTGTTGATGGACAGTTTATGGTCTGAAGACTGTTACTGTGCAACCAAATAAACCCCCTTTTATAAAGGCAATCCATTTCTGGTGTTTTGCATTCCAGCAGCATTAGCAAACCAGAACAATGTCCTAATCCCTGGAACATGTGAATAGGCTACTGTATATGGCAAAAACAAATTTACACAAGTGGTTAAGAATTGTGAAGTGGGTAGATTATTTATTAAGGCCCAAATACTTACTAAAGTAATCACAAAGGCATATAAGGAGGCAGCAGGAGGACAGAGAAGAGAAGATGCTGCACTGCTGGCTTTGAAGATGGAGTAAGAGACCACAAACCAAGGAATTCAGGAAATGGATTCTCTCTAGGGTCTCCAGAAAGAACCAGCCTTGACTGACACACTCAGTGAAACTGAATTCGGAGTTCTGGCATCCAAAACTGTAAGATAATAAACATGTCATTTTAAGCCATTAAATTTGTGGTTAATTTGTTACAGTACAATAGGAAACTTGTATGGTGGCACTGATTATTTTTCCATTGAACATGTATATATGCTGAAGTTATTATCTGGTTTCTGAGCTAGCTGAGTAGCAAAGCTACTAGAAAGAAGAGGGAAACACATTAAGCACCACATGGCTTATTTTCCCTGCATATTTCTTAAATTATAACTATTTAAAATATTTAAATATTCCCTTTACTGAGGTGAGAGAAATAGCTAGGCACAGCAACAATTTCATTTGGGTTTTAGTGGACACCAAAATTTTATTTTCCTTTCAAGAACTGCTCTTCCCAGATTTCATGTTATCCCACACTCTCTTTCAGGTGTGTGACTCTGATCTTCTCCGTCAACAGAATGGACTCCTGACACAGGTATGCCAATCTTACAACCCTATTTTTAAGCACAGTGATTATATTGTGGGTGAACTTGTAAAAACCAAGAAGTGCAATCATATAAAATCTTTGGGGAATGATAAAGTACTAGGGAGAACATGTTGAGTTCCTTAATCAGTGATACTAGATTTTAGCAGTTCAGGTAGAAATGCTAGTAGGATTTCATGTTTCCAGATAGCATTCACAAGAAAGAAGCTAACAGAGAAAAAAGTAGATCTAAGAGTTAATATTATTTAATTCTCTAACTTTCCTGTCATATGAACCTATTACTTCCCTTCCTTCCTTAAACAACTTTTATCAAAAAGTTTACCTGATTGAAGCAACAGTTAAAAAAGATTTCTTTACAGAATTCAAACATAACCTCCACAATATATATAGTTTAATATATGTATAATATTACATTAAATATATTGATAATTTAATATGACAACATTAAAACAATTTAATAATATTTAATATAAATATATTTAGTAAAACAATTTAATATACAACTTCTATCATACATATATATGCAAACTATATATGTATACATACATATGCAAACTCATGATTTTTCCATGTAGATTTATTTATTTAATGTCTTTGAATTGGGATTAAAATTGTGCTCTTGGATTTCTGGATATGACAGGGGCAAGCCTCGCTAAAATACACTATTAAACATGTAACCTTTCAGTATCTGGATATACCCACCATCGCATATTACAGAAATGAAATCTATAGTCACTTTCATCCCTGTGTTTGAGGTGTAAATCTACTGTGGTCTCATTGCTGCCTCCTAGTGATGTGATACCAAATAGAATATTCTTTTCTTCCTCAACCTTTTTGGACTCCTCTGTTATTCAGCACATTAGACCATTATTTCTTCCTAATTCTTTCTCCTCCCTTGACTTCTCTGGCTGTGGCATTTCTTTTTCCTCCTCACCTTCCTCAGTGTCCTTCTCTGACTACTCTGCTATTTAGGATTTAATCTACTCCAGAAAAATTCTAAGTCCCATTGAGTTCTCATTCATCATATTCTCCTTGGCTGTTATTTGCTCAACATTATCTCTTGATTTGGTTGAATAAGAGAAACCATTGGCCAACTATGGCTCCAATGAGGCCTTAGTACCTAACAGGGTTCAAGTGACCCCTAGCTGCAGAAAAGGGGAAGGAGAATATCAACCCCAGGAAATGACATCTGTTACATATGAAAGTATAAAAGCCAAGGCCCAAGGAACATGCAGAAAAAAGAATTAATTAATATTTGGGGTGAGGTAAGATTGAATAGCAGATATAAATAGGGATGGTAGTGTCAGATAATGATAATTATACCAGTAGCTAAAATTTATTAAGAACTCATTCTATGCTGGACACTGTATAAGCACTCTACACATTCCGATTTATATACCCTTCTCTGAAACTCTTTGAGTCAGATGTGTTTTGCATTTCTGAATGTTTCAGATTTTAGAAAGCCAGTAAACTGAATATCCCCTGTAGCGCAGTACATCTAATTCAATCTTATAAATGTTCACTGTGTGTGATAAATAGGAATTACAAACAGCTTCTTCAGGTCAGGTCAAGGTTTGCTATCAAATGGTTTTGCAACAAAAAGAAAAAAAACTTTCAATTTTTAGAAATTTGTGAATTTTGGAATTGCAGAAAAGGTATATTGTGCCTAGATTATGTCACTCAGTCATTGTGAAAATATTAAGATAATATTACTATGCACATTTGCAGATTGGGAAACTGGGATTTAGAGACAATAACCCCAAAATAGACAAGTGCTATATGACAAAGTTAGTATTTGAACCAAGAATGTTTGACAATCCTTTCACTCCATTCATTATCCCCTTACCACAGTGCCTCACTGAGGACACTCGGAAAAACATGAATACTTTTTGAAGCCATTTCCGAAGAAGGAACAATTAAATCTCACTAAACCACATTGAAAAACATGTCCCAATAATATTTATATGCTTGAATCTTCCAAATCCAATTCTTTAGTCCCTCTGGATGTCTCCAGACCCATATATTATATATATATACACATACATATACATATACATATACATATACATATACATACTACCTATACATGTATCCATCTGCATGAGCCTCAGCTTCCCCGAAGCCCATGTGATCAAAAGTTCATCAGGACTTTTGTAGCCAAATGAGGAATTCTTCCTTTAGTTCGTATCTTTGTTAAACATTTTCCGTTTTTAAATCTCAGAGTTCCTTTTGAATGTTCATCCTAATAAAGGTCTTTATCTTTTTTTGCCTGGATCATTTCGGTTAGGTATATGCCTTTCTCAAATTTCCCACGTCTTTATTGCTGCTAAGATTATCTTTAAAACTCTTCAATTGTGTTGTTTCTCTGCATTCATAATATATCAACAAATCCCAATATCTGTAGGATAATTTTCAAATTCCTTATCACAACACACAAAACCATCCTAGATCTGACTGATTTTACCATTCTAGTAAAACCTTTTCCCATTCCTCAAACCTCCTCTATAATTCAGACACACTGAGCCACCCATTAGTTTTTGAATTGTCTGTGTGCTTTCATGCTCCTGCATCTTAGCACATTTAGCCCTTGTTTTCCGGATTTTCTGTCTCCTGTTCTTCTTGACAAACCCATATCTCAAAACCCGGTCAGACATTACTCCTTATGTAGCCTCACAAATTACTGAGACACATTTAATAAGTCTTATTTTTCATCTCAGATGACACTTCATTCAATGTTCTTAAACAGTAATTATCACACTGCATTTTATTTATTCTTTGTGTCTTTGTCACTCACTAGTTTGAGTTTCTAGACAGTAGAGACCATTAAAAAATAGACTTTCATAACCATTACTCATAGCATGTTAAACATATAGTACATATTTGTTGAATAGATGAATTAAAGAAAAAGAAAAAAGAAAAGAGAGAAAAAGAAAAAAACAAAAAAGCAGTAAACTCCAATAGGTTTTGGATACAGTGCCCTACACAAATCTTAGAAAGTTACATGAAAATGTTCTTCAATGTCTGCCTGCTCTTATCCCATTCTCTATTTTTCTAAAAAATGAAAGATACCTGGATATGAAGGTAATGGATAATTCAATATTGCACCATCTAGAATTATAAAGTGTTGCATAAAATGAAATACTTCTAATTAAATTTGTAAAACTGAAAGTGGTAAAATTAGTAATTCAAAGCAAAAGGCATTCAAATGCTTTACTGGTAAAAAAGAGTGATAACACTTTAAAGGCTATGTTAATTACCTTCATGAGAATTTAAGATGCACTATATGAAATAAGCCATTCTACTTTTGCTTATCACACTATGAAGAAACTGATACTTCTTTATTATTTCAGGGTTGCTTTCATCTCCTATCTGTTAGTAAATCTTCTATCTTTATGTTAAAATGAAAGCCATCAGCATAGGCTGAAAGAACATAACTACTAAAATAGAGAGAAATAAAAGAAAATGAACTAATGCAGCATTTATTACTTAATTTTGTTGACTAAGACCTCAATTGAGGACAGCTGCTACAATTAAAAATCCCAAGACTTGAAGGTTTATCATGGAAAAATGGTTATTCTGTTACAAAATAGGATGAAATTAAATTCTAAGGAAATTAATGTATTTGTATACATTATGAAAATGCTTTTATAACATAAAAATTTTTTATGAAAAATGAAAACTCTTTAAGAAGTAAACAATGTAACACTTAAAACCATAATTTACTATATGCTCTAAAAAATGAAAAAAAAAGAGATGTCTGTGTTAAGTCCAGGTCCTCTGAAAAGATGACTCTGAGATGAGATTAAATGTGCAAGGATTTTATTAGGGGATATACCTTAAATGAGAAGAAATAGGAAGAGGGCTCAAAAGATTGGGACCATTGGATCATGCTGCAAGTCTAATGTAAAGTAAAGGAGAAAGCAACAGATGTTTGGGAGGATGCATCCCTGGTTGTGCTTTCCCAATAAAATGAAAGATAAATGTGCCTGAGCACTGTCTCTTCCTCTTTCCCTGCCTTGAATGTGGAGGCTAATCTCAAATTGTAACTGCTAACTTTCAACCATAGTGACAAGTTTGTGAACAAAAGTCACCATGCAAAGGATAGTATGTAAAACATAGACCACTGCACAGTATAATGCATATCCAAATATTTAGCATTCATAGAATCACATACTCCTTCCTAAATGCATTGTTTCCATCTTGAAGTGATTTGACTTGTCTGCTTTCACCATTAATAGTTGATACTTTTATAATGTTTGCTGTTATATACCACCTCAAAAATTGCCTCTGTGGTGCCTCATTACTTTGATCAATAAATATATGTATTTTTTGTTACATGACTAGCTAGTGTGATACATAAATGCACATTAGGGTATTACAAGATGATAAAAAGTTAATGTATTATATCTGCAATTTAGAAGGGGTTCTGAACAATTAAGAACAATTTTTTTTTTTTTTTTTTGGAATAAGGATGCCTCATTTCAAAAATCTTTCACCTCCCACTGGAAGGCAGTTATATACTCTTCATTTACTAAGAGTTTACCCCAGAACCAATAAATATTTAACAGATTTCTGAGGCTTTTATACTTAAAATAGTTTAGTTACATGAATTTTGTTTGGGTTGAGTACGTTGAATCAAAAGTGCGAGTGAGTGGTTTGGAAATGGAAGCAAAAATATTCCAGAAATTGTAGGTGTTATGTTGAAAGTTTTTTATTTCTGATAAAAAAGACTTCTCTTTTTTTTTTTTAACTCCAATTTAGGATATTTTTATTTAAACATTTTAAGGCTAACAAAGGACCAATTTATACCATCTGCTTCAGTTTCAATGTGATGCAGATTTTCTCCAATTTTTTTTCTCTTTAAATAGATATTCTATTTGGCACCTTGTGCTTAAGTACATATCTTTGAGTAAAAAATGTAGTTTGCCTGACTTCCTGTCAACCCAATATTTATTCACAAATATCTGTTTTGTTACTTTCTCACATAAAATCATATAGCACTTTTCCCATGTGCAGAATTGGCTAGTTGGGGGTAATGTGAGGTGCCAGCTGGAGCATTTACAGTTTGTAGTATGCCAGCTGCTTTTCTGATGGACAATTTGTTCCCTGCCTTTAGTTTTACTTTTTAAAAGGAATTGCTTTCCTTTTCCTCCAATTATGGGTGGACAGGGCACTGCCTCCTATATTCACCGTATACGTTTTGAATGCTCAATTAATAATGGTAGCATTTCTTTTGAAATTATGATTTTGGTGAGCCAGATACTAACCTGCAATTCTTTGTAAGATATCTTTCAAATATCTAAGAAGAGTTAATTGGAAGTTCTGGTTTAGAAAGCACATACAGAGACAAGTGCCATGGAGTAGTAGCTGGAAGGGTAGACCAGGATATTTTACTTTTAAGGCATATTTTGTGTGAGGTTATTGCTCTACTATTCTTAAAGTTTTTGGCTGTCACTGAGGATACTTCAGGGAAGTGAGTCTCAAACCTGTCTATTCTAACTTAGCTCCAGGATAATATTACAGTGAATGAGCATATCATAAAATTATTTTCTCGAAGTTACTTGACTATGCCTCTAAAATAAACTTGAAATATGAGTAGTGAGCAAGGAAACCCAAGCACAGTGAAATGTACCAGTTTTTTTTTTTTTTGTCTATTTAATTTTTTTTTTTTTTTTTATTTAGAGGAACAGAATTCTTCTATTTATGCCATTATCCTCATGAGTCATTTTTCAGCCTGTGTGACAACTGGGACACAAACTCGTTTCAGCACTGAATAAATAGAAAATTAATAGTCTTAAAATTCACCATATATGGCTCAAAGGGACACAGTTGAGACATAAGGAAAAGGAAATATAGAATATAAGCATTATATCATTGTTGAATCTCTTATACTTCTTAGCTGTGCTTAATGGAATTACATAAAAGAATGTTCTTGTTCATGGGAAGTACATACGTGAATTATAGTGTACGTTCAAGGATGTGTGCAGCTAACTCTCATATAGTCAGAAGACAGAGAAATATATGATGGATGATAGATAGGGAGGGAAAGAAATAGTGATGTGATAGCATGCTAAAGTTGGTGGATTGAGCTATCGGGGGAGGGGGGTCAGGGCATGATGGAATTCTGTGTATGGGGCTAGTATTGTTTTTGCAACTGTTCGTGTAACTTTGAATTTATTTCAAAATAAAAAAAAAAATTCACCATATAGATACTCATCCTTTAAGAGACTTAAAATTATGTCTATTAGCAAAAACATTATTATTCACTGGCAAGCTAAAGCAGAAAAAAAAGAATAAAGAAAACATGTTAGGTAATATATGCCAACAAAAAGTTTGGAAATAAATACATTGCTGAGTAGCAAATAGGTATTTCTAAAATTTCATCTGATATGAATAAGTAGGATCCAAAAAAGAAAATAATGTCCACTTTTGCTAAAATGTAATTATCAAATATCCCTCCCTCTAATACAACCTTACCTAGGTAAACTTAAAAAGGAGTTGAAGAAAACTTTTATTTCCCCTAGGAACATTTTTTTTTTTTTAGCCAAAGCAATAACTAAACAAAAGAGTTTCACATAATCATTGATTCATTCACTAATTAAAAAAAAACCACTTATTAATACCTGTTGTGTACATAACACTAGATGAGTTTTATTCTAAGGTTTCAACTATTTCTTAATTGTGCTAGCTGAAAATTGAGAAATAGTCAAGGTGGTGTTTTGGTGTTTGTCAATCTCAGCTTACCTTATGTGTATTTCAGAGAATAATTTAAGAATTGTTGGTTATTTCATGCTGCCTTTTAGAGGACTGCAGTTAAAATAGTATTGCCTGACAGTTTCTAATGATTGTGAGAATTGAGTTAAATGAAAATAAAGGAGAATGTTATACCTAATGGTAGTTCATACTCTCTTCAGAAATCCTAAAGTGTGAAACTGTAAGTTATGGTTGAAGTTATATTGGATCTTGGTGTGTGACAAAAGGTTGATCAGATTTACTGTGTTAGGAAGCTAAATAGGTTCTATGAGTGCTCCATAGATGCAATGCATGCTTCTGACTGTTGAAATTATTGATTTTTTAAAATATACATACATGCACATATGTATATGTATTTATTTATTTGATATACTTACAGTTTGTTTGGAGTTTAATATGGAATTTATATATGGAGTTTTCTTCTTGAACTTAAGGTGGTGGAATGGATTATTTTCTTAAAAATTATTTAAGTACAAATGCACAAGTATCTATCTTTATCTGTCTATATCTGTGTATCTATCATCTATCTAATTTAGATCTTATGTAAATTCTTTATTTTGACTTCTTCTTTGTCATAATGTAGAAATCATGTACAAATATCAGACTTTAATTAAAATCAAAACTTTAAGAGCTATTACCAAATTCATTAAGCAAGATAATATTTAAATTTCTACTTAAACTCTTACAACTCCAAGTGCTTCTGGATGATTAGATATGTAGTATTAAATTGCAGAATGAATTTTTTTCTTAAGACAAAAATGGCATTTGCTATTAGTTGAATCTATAAAGGAAGAGAAGAGAAACACAGAATAATACATAAATGGGGGTGATAACTCTTAATTTTGACTGTCTCAGCACTTCTGTCATGCTTTACCCAAATCCTACTTCTATAAAAAATATGGCATAAATGAAAACAATAAACAAAAACACAGTTCTCAAATCTTGGTTTAAAATTTATATTGTGCTCTGTTTAAATGTATATTCAAATGTGTAATTGCTATTAGCTAAAAAAGGACCTACCAGACTAGGGAGATATTTTCTCTCAGTTCATCATTTGAAATTGCCTATGTCTTCATCATATTGGTCTAGTTAAAGAAACTGCTAAGATACAAACCAATTTTTGAGAGATTTACAAATTAATTTTGCAGAGGTGATATATATAGACACATATGTACATATACATATATAGTTTAAAATGTACATATGTGTATATTTTTGATGAATGTTCATCAAAATATATATGTGTGTGTGTGTGTATATATATACACACACACATACATTATGGTAAAAAATAAAATTGCACCAAGGAATTTATGAGAACAAGATCTATTCTCAGAACCTTCCCTTTCCTTTCAGTCCCTCTCTCAGCTCACTCAGCACACAACTGACAAATTGTTTGATATATTTCTCTTTTTAGTTAGTCTTGGGATTGCCTGCATAATTCTTGAAAGTATGCTTGGCTGTTATTTCTTGATATATCATATAGGGACAGTATATGTTTATACCCTGATATATCTAAATTACACAACCACTTTTCATCCCATTTTTGATATTTATGAATTTTTGCATTTGTTAAAATTGTACTTTAATTAATGTAATGAAACTTTTTTGTCCTGTTTCATATGTTTTTAGCAGCTTTATTGAGTTCCAACCTTGTGTATTCTAGAAACTCTATCCATTCCAAGTTCCACCTTCAGTTTGTATGGTCTTACAGTCATTATCAGGACTTCATGACTTTGTCACAGGTTGACTCTTAAATTTGAAAGCTTACATATTATGACTATTCCAGTATTGTTCAAATTGGGGCCAAGTATTTTCCTACAATTACATTTCCTTCTTGTCTACACATTGTGTTAAACCTGAGACATCCTAAGTGAATGTTTTAGCGTTAAGATTCATAAATGCTATTTTTTTAAGCTCAATATTTGCTAAAAGATAATATAGTTTCACTGTTAGCTTATTTGGATTGGAATTCTCTTTTTGTGTGTTTTTACTTGTTTTGACTTTGGTTTGAGTGCTTAGTTTATACTTGTGTGTGTGTGTGTGTGTGTAGTGCAGGACATTACCACACCATCAAGTTTCATAAGTTTATAGTCAACTTTTCAGTCCTATCAAACTGCCTTTATGCTTAGAGACAGTCTCGTGGAAGCTCCATTCTCCTGCTGAATTATTACTTATTCATTCTTTTAACCAAAGCCTTAAGCACCTATTAGGTGTCAGATATTGTTCTAGACACTTGGATTACATCAGTAGCTGCATTCTACTGAAACTTATTTTGGGACATTTTTTCAATGCTTTTATGTTTTTGAGTCTCTGGTTTTTTCAAGACAGACCTTAAGTTGTATCTTCCTGATTCTTAATTTTAGTGTCATTTTGTTGGAGAACATCCTGAAGTAAATATGGTATTCAGAGTGACATGTTTGAGTCCAAGAATATTTGAATGTGGTTTAAGTCAGTCCTTACAACTGATTTATAGCTATGTATTTCCACATTCCAAATTTTCCCTCAGAACCAACATGATGCGTCTCTTTAGTTTTCTTTCAACAATATTTCTGATGTCAGTTATTTGTAGGGGGCTTATTTTTGCTCCATTTAGAAGGATTTATGATCTGAAAAATCAACAGATTTTGAAATCTGTTGCCTAGTATTTTATTGCTAATTCCATCCCTTCTATCCATTTTTCCTGTCTTTTCATTCTGGGATATTTATCATATATTTTTTAAAGTGCAATTTTATTTATATGTATTCACACACCATATAATTCATCCAAAGTATACAATAAGTGGTTCACAGTATCATCATATAATTGTGCATTCATTGCCACAACCAATTTTACAACATTTCCATTAATCCAAAATAAAGAAAAAATGAAAAATGAAAAAGAAAACCCAAAACATTCCGTATCTCTTATCTTCCCATGTTATTTATATACTTTTTGTCTCTATTGCTCATCTGCCCTTAAACAGGATAAAGGTAGTGTCATTCACAAGGTTTTCACAATCACACAGTCCCACAATAAAAGCCATATAGTTTTACAATTATCGTTAAAACTCAAGTCACTGGGCTGCAGTTCAACAGTTTCAGATATATTCTTCTAGCTATTCCAACAACTAAAAACTAAAAAGAAATATATATATATAATGCATAAGAATTACTTTCAGAATGATCTCTCAACTCTATTTGATGTCTCCCAGCCACTGAAACTTTATTTTGTTTCATTTCTCTTTCCCCTTTTGGTCAAGAAGGCATTCTCAATCCCACAATGCCAGGACCAGGTTCATCCCTGGGAGTCATGACCAACATGAGGGGGAAGGTAGTGAGTTTATTTGCAAAGTTGACCGAGAGAGAGAGGCTACATCTGAGCAACAAAAGAGGTTCTCTGGGGTGACTCTTAGGAATAGTTATAAATAGGCTTGCTTTCTCCTTTGCATGGATGAGTTTCAGAAGGGAAAGCCCCAAGATCAAGGGCTTGACTTATTAAATTGGGAGTCCCTAATGCTTGTGAGAATATCAGGAATTCCCCAGGTAGGGAAGCTTAATATTTCCATATTTTTCCCTAGTCACTGAAGGGGACTTTGCAAATATATATTTTTTTTCAATTTTCTGCCCCAAATGCTCTGGGATATATCTGGGTATTACATTAACCTGTACAGTATAACAAGATCTTATTCCTTATTCTAGGTTCCATGTAATTATATTGCTTAAACTGATCATACAGGTTAAATTAGATAGTGTGCTACAGAGAATATAAATTTTGTAACAAATAAACATCCCTTAATTAACAGTTAGAACTCAGGAATAGATATGACTGCTATAAAAGCTTGCAATCTAGGAACATTTACAGTAAGCCTTATTGAACATCCTGTACTTCTGTGTTCTGGTTTGCTAATGCTGCCTTTTCACAAAACACCAGAAATGGATTGGCTTTTATAAAGGGGGTTTATTTGGTTACACAGTTACAGTCTTAAGACCATAAAGTGTCCAAGGTAATGTACTGACAATCTAGTACCTTCACTGGAGGATGGCCAATGGTGTCTGGATAACCTATGTTAGCTTGAAAGGCATGTGGCTGGTGTCTGCTTGCTCCCAGGTTGCGTTTCAAAATGGCATTCTCCAAAATGTTTGCATCAGCTTCCAACGGCTGTCTTCAAAATGTCTTTAAGCTGCAGCTACTCTCTCAGCTCCTGTGCATTCTTCAAAGTGTCCCTCTTGGCTGGCTGTAGCAGGCGTCTGGGCTTGTGTGGCTCTTTTTAAAGTACTCCAGTGATCCGATTAACACCCACCCTGAATGGGCAGGGTAACACCTTCATGAAAATTATCCAATCAAATGTTTCACTCACAGTTGATCGAGCCACATCTCCATGGAAATAATCAAAGGATTCCAATCTAATCAACACTAAATACCTCTGTCCCCATGGCATTTTGGAGAACATAATACATTAAAACTGGCACATCCTGCATCATTGATTGCCCAGTCTCTGCCCATGTTCTATCCCCTGATAATCTATGCTCTTGAATTCAATCCTCAGCATTTGCTCATTGTAGTTAGTTTATATTAGTGAGGCCTTCCAGTATTAGTACTTCTGTTTCTGGCTTATTTCAGTCAACATAACGTCCTCAAGGTTCATTCACCTAGTTGCATGTCTCACAACTTTTTTCCTTCTTGCAGTAGCTCAATATTCCTTTGTATGTATACACCACAGATTGCCCTTCCATTCACCCTATGATGTACCACCTGGCCACCTCTATCCATTGCAAATTGTGAATACTGCCACCATAAACAACAGTATGCAAATGCATTTTCATCTCCTTGCTTTCAATTCTTCCAAGTATATATTGAATAACAGGGCTGCAGAATCATGTGGCAACCCTATACTTAGCCTCCTGTGGAACCACCACTCTGCCCTCCAGGGGGTTTGCACCATTCTACTTCCTTACCAAATGAATAGGTATAATCTCTCCACATATTCTCCAACACTTGGATCTTTCTGTTTATTTTTTTAACAGTTTTATTTACACACCATACAACCCATCCAAGGTGGGCCAGCACTGGCTCCTGGTATATTCACATAGTTATGCATTCACCACCACAGCCTCTATGAGAGCATTTCCATTTCTCCAACAAGAAAAAGAAGAGGGAAAAATACAAAAAATAAAGAATAATTAAAAATGAAAAATAAACAGGAGAGACAACCACACCAATGATAAGAATACCATACCCCTCCATTATATCCCCATCTCATTGACATTTAGCTTTGGCATATTGCCTTTGTTACATTTTTTGAAAGAATATCACACTGCTAATGTTAACTCTAGACCCTAGTTCACATTGATTGCATTTTTTCCATATACCATGCCATTTTCAACACCTTGCAATGGTGACATTCACTTGTTTTCCCTCATGTAAAAAGTTTCTTACATTTGTACATTTAATCACCATTATTGTCCATTCTGAGTTTCACCAGGCTGTGCAGTCCCAGACTTTGCCCTCTATCTATCCTAATGTCATATATGCCCCTAGCTGCCTTCTATCAACTATATCTGCACTCAGCTTTGTTCATTATACTTACAGTATTGTGCCACGTTTAGATAGTATTGTGCTATCCCTTTCCATATCATTCTGTACTACTTCAGCATCAAATGCCCAATCTCCACCCTCTTTCTATCTCCTGTTAACCTGTGTTCTTAACTTTAGTTCTCAAAATTTGCTGATTATAGTTAGTTCATATTAGTGTGACCATACAGTCTTTGTCCCTTTGTTTCTGGCTAATTTAGCTGAACATAATGTCCTTAAGGTTCATTCATGTTATTATATGCATCATGACTTTACCCTTCTTACACTGCAAAGTATTCCATTATATGTGTAAACCACAATTTGTTTATCAGCTCCTCTGTGGATGGACATTCGGGCTGTTTCCATCTCTTGGCAATCATGAATAATGCTGCTATAAACATTGGTGTAAAAACGTCTGTTGGTGTCCGTGTCTTCAGTTCCTCTGAGTATATACCTAGTAATGAGTTTGCTAGATCATACAGTAATTCTATACTCAGCTTCCTGAGGAACTGCCAACTGCCTTTCAGAGTGATTACACAACTTTACATTCCTACCAACAGTGAATGAGTGTACCTCTTTCTCCACATCCTCTCCAGCACTTGTTTTCTTTTTTTTGATAATAGCCTTTCTAGTAGGTGTGAGATGATATCTCACTGTTGTTTTGATTTGCATTCTGTACTAGCTAGTGAATTGGGGACCTTTCCATGTTTTGAGCCATTTTTGTTTCCTCTTCAGAAAAGTGTTCATCTGTGTTTTATCCCCATTTTTAATTGGGTTGTTTGTCTTTTTTGTTGATGAGTTGTAGGATCTTTTTATATACTCTGGATAGTAAACCCTTATCTGATATCGGGTTTCCAAATATTGTCTCCCACTGTGTAAGCTACCTTTTTATTTTCCTGACAAAGTCCTTTGATGCACAAAAGTATTCAGTTTTGATTAGATCCCTATTTCTTTTTTCACTGCTTGCACTTTAGTGGTTAGGTCTAGGAAACCACCTCCTATCACAAGATCTTTAAGATAATTCCCTACTTTTTCTTCTAAACATTTTATGGTCTCAGCTCTAAGGTTTAGTTTTTTGATCCACTTTGAGTTAATTTTTATATAAATTGTGAGATAGGTATCCTCTTTCATTCTTCTGTATATGGATACTCAGTTCTTCCAACACCATTTGTTGAAGAGGCTACTCTGTCCCAGTTGAGTTGACTTGACCACCTTATCAAAGATCAATTGTCCATGGATGAGGGTGTCTGTTTCTGAACATTCAAGTCAATTGCATTGTTCAGTATACTTAGCTTTATGCCAGTACCATGCTGTTTTGACTACTGTAGCTTTATAATATGCTTCAAAGTCAGGTAGTGTGAGACCTTCCACTTCATTTTTCTTTCTCAAGATATTTTTAGCCATTTGGGGCACTCTGCCCTTCCAAATAAATTTGATTATTGACCTTTCTATTTCTTCAAAGTAAGTTGTTGGGATTTTAATTGATATTATTGAAACTATAACTCAAGTTTAGCAGAATTGACATCTTAACTATGTCTTCAATTCCATGAACACAGTATTTCCTTCCATGATTCCTTTTAGCAATTTATTTGTAGTTTTTGTATATAGGTCTTTTATATCTTTGGTGAAATTTATTGCTAAATATTTGATTTTTTTGGCTGCCAGTATAAATGAAATTATTTTTCTGGATTTTCTCCTTGTCTTGTTCCTATTCTTAGAGGGAAGGCTTTCAGTCTCTACTCACTGAGTATGAAGTTATCTGTGGGTTTTTCATATATTCCCTTTATCATGTTGAGGGAGAAATTTCCTTCTATTGCTGTATTTGAAATGTTTTCATCAAGAAGGATGTTGAATTTTGTCAAATGCCTTTCCTGCATCAATAAATATGTTCATGTGATATTTTCCCCTTTGATTTTTTGATATGGTATATTGCATTATTGATTTTCTTGTGTTGAACCACCCTTGCATACCTGGAATATAATCCACTTTGTCATGGTGTATAATTCTTTTAATGTGCTGCTAAATTCAATTTGCTAGTATTTTGTTGAGTATATTTTGCATATATCGTTAAAGAGAATGGTTTATAAGTTTCTTTTCTTACAGTATCTTTGTCTGGGTTTGGTATTAGGGTGATGTTGGCTTCATAGAATGAGTTAGGTATCTTTCTCTCCTCTTCAATGTTTTTGAATAATTTAAGCAAGATTGGTACTAATTCTTTCTTGAATACCTAATAGAATTCAAATGTGCAGTCAGCTGGTCCTAGACTTTTCTTTTTGGGGAGGTTTTTGATGACTGGCTCAATCTCTAGTTGTGGTTGGTCTGTTGAAATCATCTATTTCTTTTCAAGCCGATGTTGGCTACTCATGCTTTTCTAGGAAGTTGTCCATTTCGTCTAAGTTGTCTAACTCATTAGCATATAGTTGCTCATAGCACCCTCTCATTGACCCCTTTATCTCTTCAGGGTCACTAGTTATTGTCCCCTTCCCATTTCTAATTTTATTTATTTGCATCCTCTCTCTTTTTTTGTCAGCTTAGCTAAGGCTCCATTGATCTTATTGATTTTCTCAAAACTTCTGGTTTTGTTAATTCTCTCTATTGTTTTCATGTTCTCAATTTCATTTATTTCTGCTCTAATCTTTTTTATTTATTTCCTTCTGTTTGCTTTGTGATTAGTTTGCTGCTCTTTTTCTAGTTCCTCCAAGTGAGCTGTTAAGTCCTTTATTTTTGCTCTTTGTTCTTTGTTTATATAGGTGTTAGGGCAATAAAATTCCCCTTCATCACTGCCTTTGCTATATCCCACAAGTTTTGGTATGTTGTGTTCTCATTTTCTTTTGCATTGAGATATTTACAGATTTCTCTTGTAATTTCTTCCTTCACCCATCAGTTGTTTAAATGTTTGTTGTCTAGCCTCAATATACTTGTGAATTTTCCAGGCTTCCACTTGTTATTGATTTCCAATTTCATTCCATTATGATCAGAGAAAGTGTTTTGTATATTTGTGATCTTAAATTTAATGAGACTAGCTTTGTGACCCAACATTTGGTCTATCCTTGAGAATGATCCATGGACATATGAGAAAAATGCATATCCAGCTGTTTTGTGGTGTTCTCTAAATGTCTGTTAAGTCTAGTTCATTTATCACACTCTTCAAACTCTCCATTTCCTTACTGATCCTCTGCTAGAATATTCTATCTATTCATGATAGTGGTGTATTGAAGTATCCCACCATTGTTGTAGAGGTGTCTACTTCTCCCTTCAGTGTTGTCAGTATTTGTGCATATATTTTCAGGCACTCTAGCTCAGTGCATAAACATTTAGGATGGTTATGTCTTCTTGATGAATTGTTACTTTTATTAATACATAGTGTCCTTTGTCTCTTTTTTTAAAATCTTATTTTTCATTGTAGAATATAACATATATACATAGGAATAACTTTCCAAGTGCAATTTGATAAGTAGTTAGAGAGCAAATTCAAAAGAATATTATGGGTTACACTTCCATACTTCTACTTATTTCCTTATTGTGAAATATAAAATATATACCAAATGATAATATCTTTCAAAGTATGATTTAGCAAGTAGTTAAATAGGGAATTTCCAAAGTTGTTTTGAATTACAGTACTTTAGTTTCAGTTATTTCCTTATTGTGAAATATAACATATATATCTATGTATATTTGTGTGTATATATATGTGTATATATATGGCTTTCAAATTACAATTTAACTATAGAACACATTTCAAAGAATGCTAGGGGTTACAGTTCCACCATTTCAATTCTTTCCTTATAGCTATTCTAATACCCTAGCAACTAAGAAAAAGAAAATTATATAGAGGTTCCATATTCATAATCCTTTGTGTCTTTTAATCACTTTACATTTGAAGTCCATGGATGGTTTGGATATATTATGTTCCCCCCAAAAGAGCCATGATCTTTTACCCCAAACTTGCTGGGTGGAAACTTTTGATTGAGTGTTTCCATGGAGATGTGACTCACCCAACTGTGGATAGTAACTGAATAGATTATTTCCATGGAGGTGTTACCCTACACATTCACTGTGGGCCTTAATTAAATCACTGGAGTCCTATAAGAGCTCACAGACAGTAGATCAGCACTGCAGCCAAGAGAGACCTTGGGAGCTGACGCTTAGCAATACTTGGAGATGTCTGGAGATGCTAGCCCAGAGTTTGCTCTGGAGAAGCTAAGGGAGACAAGCCCAGAGACATTTTGGAGAAATCCAGTTTGAAACCAGAACCCTGGAACAAGGGAAAGCAGATGCCATCCCTGTGCCTTCCCAGCTAACAGAGGTTTCCCGGACGCCATCGGACATTCTTCATTGGAGGTATCCTATTGTTGATGCCTTAGTTTAGACACTTCTATGGCTGTAGAACTGCAAATTTGTAGCCAAATAAACCTCCTTCAAAAAAGTGAATTCATTTCTGATATTTTGCATAATGGCAGCATTAGCAAACCAGAACAGTCCAATTTGTCTGATATTACTATAGCTACCCATGTTCTTTCCTGTTTGTTTTTGCAGACTTTCACTTTCAACCTATTTTTGTCCTTCTGTTTAAAGTGTGTCTCGTTTAGATAGCATATATATGGGCCCTGTTTTCTTTTTTTAAAATCCATTTGGCCAATCTATGTCTTTTGATTGAGGAGTTTAATCCAGTTTAATCTGTAAATGCAGTACTTCCTTCTGCCATTTTGTCTTTTGGATTGTATATGTCATATCTCTTTTTATTCTCTCTTTTTATGATTACTGATAATCTTCATTTCTATACTCTTCTCCAAACCTCTCTCTGTCATCTTTTCCTATGTACCTGTAGCACTCCTTTTAGAATTTCTTGTAGAACAAGTCTCTCATTCACAAGCTCTCTCAGTGTCTGTTTGTCTGAAAATATTTTAAACTCCCCTTCATTTCTGAAGGGCAGTTTTGCCAGATACCAAATTCTTGGTTGGCATGTTTTCTCTTTCAGTAACTTAAATATGTCACAGCACTGCCTTCTTGCCTCCATGGTTTCTGTGGAGAAATCCACGCATCTCATTCAGCTTCCTTTTATATGATGATTCACTTCTCTCTTTCTGCTTTCAGAATCCTCTTTTCTTTGACATTTGACAATCTGTTTAGCAAGTATCTTGAGGTTCTTCTTTTTGGGTCTATTCTGCTTGGGGTACCCTGTTCTTAGATCTGTAATTTTATGTCTTTCATAAGAGTTGGGAAATTTTCAATGATTATTTATTCCATTATTCTTTCTGCCCCTTTTCTCTTCTCTTCTCCTGCTGGGATACCCATACCATGTATATTCATATGCTTCAAGTCATTCAATTCCCTACAACCCTGTTCATATTTTTCCATTTTCCCTGTCTGTTCTTTTGTGTGTAGGATTTCAGATGCTGTATCCTCTAGTTCACCAGTCCTTTCTTCTGTCTCTTCAAATCTGCTGTTGTTTGTCCCCATTGTTCTTTTCTTTATCTCTTCCATTGTCCTTTTCATCCCCATAAGTTCTGTCATTTCTTTTTCAATCTTTCTAATTCTTCTATATGGCCACTCAGTATCTTCTTATATCCTTCTTCTCTTGCCACATTTTATTTCAACTCATTTACTTGATTTAGAAGATTTGCTTGAACATCTTTAATTAGTTGTTTCAACTCCTGTATCTCATTTTGAGTGTCAGTTTTTTCCTCTGACTGAGCCATATCTTCATAATTCCTGGTATGACTCATGAATATAGCTGGTGTTTAGCCATCTGATTTCTTCATTTGTTTATTCTGGGATCAGTTTCTCTATTTTACCTAGGTTTTACTTGTTTGCTGGCTGGTTCTTTCTCTGTTCTTTGACATTCGATTCAACTTATTCTAGACTTCTCGCACAGTTCCTGTTTAACTGATGAGAATTTTTATGCTCTTGTAGTTTTGGTTCTTGCCCTGCCTATGTGAAAGATTTTATGAGAATGATTTCCCCAAATAGTTTTGACCCCAATCAGATTTTTCCAGACAAGACTGGTCCAGGACCCATGAAGAGTGTATAATCAGTATCAAGGTTCCCTGTGGATGAGCTGCAGAAGGATACATCTTTCCTGTGAAGCCTCTTGATTCTGTGATTTTTCTATCCTGCCCAGCAGTGGAGCTTGTCAGCATGCAGCACCCCCCCACAGCATAAATTTGTATGGTGCCTTTAATTCTCAACAGATCCTGTCCCTTCCAGGTGCATGACTAAGACAGAGACTGAGGTAGACAGTGGGCTTAGACTGTTTCTGTTTTCCAGCCCCTAGGGGCTTAATTCTCTGAATGAGAGCCACCACTTTTGCTCAGCCCTGCCCCCTCTTTCCTGTGGGGTGGTATGCCCTTCAGGGAATTATCTCATTTACCTGACAAGTTACTTTGTCTCTCAGTTATTTCTTAACTCCACCCTTTCCTGGGGCAGTGCTGACAACTGAAAAAGCTCGTTGCTTTCTTTATGCTAAAAAGTAAAAAAAATTTTTTTCAGAACTGGCCCCAGCCTCCATTTGCCAATCAATGCTAGAGTTAGTCCCCAGTTCTATGTGCCCCTTAGGGCACAATCCTTTTCTAGTATGCTACACCCATCCAACTCTAAACACCTGTTTTGTTTTTGTTTTTTTTTTTTCCCATCACCTCCACCTCCTCTCTGCTGGGAGAGACCTCTGGGTTTCTTTCTTGCTTTCTCTGGTTTTATCTATCTGTGCTCAGTGCTTGCATTTGGAGCAGTCCACATTTGTTAATTAAATCCACAATTGGAACTTGTTTGAGCTACCTACCCTTTCTCCTAGTAGAGACTTCTTCTTATTCTCACAGGGCAGTGATTCCAGAGCAGCCTGCATGCTAGTGGACAAGGGGTACCAGCCTCCACAGTTTGGGAGACTTTACTTACAGTTCTGAACTGTGACCTCAGCCCTTCTACCCATTCTAGACCAGTGTATGATGTGTGTCTGTTCATGGAAGTCCCCCAAACAGTTTTCCAGATATTTCCTGGCTATTTACTAGCTGCCATAGAGGATGAATTAAATTCCACAACACCCAATGCCATCATCATGCCCTGCCTCTTACTCCATTTATCTTATTGTTAATCCCAATTATTTATTCACATTTGCTGATATTTATTCCTGTTTATTAAGATAGTAATGCTTTATGGAGTTTAAAACATATCTGCTCTATTTCCCATAAATATCTCTGCTTTCCCAGAGGTCAATATTTATTTATTTCACTTTGATCTTGTTATTTCATACTACTGATTCTCTAAGTATGCAAAATTTTTGGCTTTTTTCTTTTTCATAGTGGGCTTGAGTAACCACTCACACAGTAGTCTTGAGTAGCTATTGTGGAATCCTTTATTGTCATACAATCCTTTTTATTCCAAGCAATCCTAACTGGTGTTTCCAGGTGGCTTTAGTTTCCTGGTGCTAAAGCAAATACCATGTATTGGGTTAACTTAAAGAATGGGAATTTATTGGCTCATAGTTTTGAGGTTAGGAGAAGTCAAAATCAAGATCTCATCAATGTGATGCTTTCTTCCAAAGACTGGCATTCTGGAGCTGGCTGGTAGTGATCTTTGCTCTTGGCTTTTGTGTCACATGGCAATGCACATGGTGGCCTCTCCTGGCCTCTTCTTTCTCTTCAGGTTTCTATTGACTTTTGGCTTCTTGCTGCTCCCTCTGTGGCTTTTTGTCTGTCTGAATTTCATTCTGCTTATAAACGACTCCAGTAATAGGATTAAGACATATCCTGATTGAATTGGGCCACACCTTAACTAAAATATCCTCATCAAAAGGTCCTACTTACAATGGCTTCATACCCACAGGAATGGATTAAGTTTAAGAACATGTTTTTCCAGTGTACATAGCTACAGGCCACCACACAGAATAGCCTGTCATCTGATGGGTTTTGTTTAGGTTCATGAGAGAACAAATTAGCTGTCAACTACAGAAATAGAAAGAGGAATTGTTTCTCTCTGGCACTTACTCCAAATTATATGGCACTTTGCTCCATTTCTCTCTGGGTTTAAATCATGACTGTCTTATAAACTGCTTGGGAGAGTGGAGGTATGTTAATTAGTGGAATTGTGGAATTTTCCAATAGCTGGACTTTCAGTTGATTTACTCTCCCTTCTTTCCAACTCCACCCCCTAGCACACACACACACACACACACACACAGTACCTGCTCCCTTTGAACCCAGAACTCTCTGTTTCCATCTGAAATACTATTTCCTGCATTTGCATTCTTTGTCCACCCTAATATTATATGACACTGATTTTCTTTAAACTCATTCACAAACGCACTTTCACTAGTTTTATCTCTTTGAGGATTTTGCTAAAATCTCTCCTTTATTACACCCTACCTTTTCCAGTTCCTTGCATGGTGGGTTTTTTTAAAATTTTCATTTTTCATTTTAAAAATTATGTATATCAGAAAATAAGAAAAGTTAAATTCTTTGCTTAGCTTAGTATCTTGAATATGAAATTCACCAGAAATCAATCATTGACAGAAACCAATAACATCATGGGAACCCATTTGTTCTAGTTTGCTAATGCTGCAGAATGCAAAACACCAGAGATGGATAGGCTTTTATAAAACGGGGGTTTATTTTGCTACACAGTTACAGTCTTAAGGCCACAAAATGTCCAAGGTAACACATCAGCAATCGGGTACCTTCACCGGAGGATGGCCAATGGAGTCCGGAAAACCTCTGTTAGCTAGGAAGGCAGCTGGCATCTGCTCCAAAGCTCCGGCCTCAAAACGACATTCTCCCAGGACGTTCCTCTCTAGCAAGCTTGCTCCTCTTCAAAACATCACTCCCAGCTGCACTCAGTTCCCTCTCTTTGAGTCAGCTCATTTATATAGCTCCACTGATCAAGGCCCACCACAAACGGGCGGGGCCACACCTCCATGGGAACACCTCATCAAAATCATCACCCACAGCTGGGTGGGGCACACTCCAAGCAAATCCAACCAACACCAAATGTCTGCCCCACACAAGACCACAAAGATAATGGCATTTGGGGTACACAATACATTCAAACTGGCACACCATTTTTTGGAAATCAAATATTTGACCTGAGTTACCTTGGAAATTATAAAGCAATCTGTCATGACTATATCTTGGGTCACTTTTTATCATTCATTTCATTATGATCTAGGCAAAATGGTATTCTTTCATTTTACTGAATATGGTACTCTTTCCCTTGACTTGTCTTCATATTTGTTTTCTCTGCCTTTTTAACATGTCCTGACACACTTCTACCTTCCTTCATGAAGTGCTACCCTTCCAACCATTCTCAGCTGAGATATTTGTTCATTAGGAGATCTTTGGGAACTATTAGATATAATTGTATTTCTCTTCCCATTGGATATATAATTTCTATACATCATAGAAGACTTGGATGTCCTTGTCAGTTTAATAACTCGTGTTCATTACCAAGTCCCTTTTTGTCCTCAGTGATCTGGGCCTACTCAAGCTAAATTAGTTTTAATAATTTGATAAAGTCACAAATATCTGAGTAGCATTTACAAATTATTCAATACCCTTTCTCTTACCAATAAGGGTAGCTTAAAATATTTTAAATAAAGTGATACTGGTTCCTGTAGAAACAGACTTTCTTGGGGCTGTATGACTTCTTACAGTTCAGTAAAAATTTAATGAGGACTTATGATGTACTAGACATTATGGCAAGTATTACAGATAAACAGATGATTATGATATATTCCTAATGCTGGAAGAGACTTTCTTTACATTGTGGGGTGAAAGAGAAATAGAATATTTTAATATAATATATTTCACCATTAAATAGCAATGCACATAGAATGTTATGTAAATGCTCACGTTAAGTCAGCCATTGTATTCTGGAGGGAATTAGTGAAGATGTTCTAGAGTAGTTGATGAGATTTCTTGAGGTATTATGAAGTTTTAATCAGGAAAGTGGAGGTTAAAAGACTGTTAGCTAGAAGAGATACATGAGCAAGAAACAGAATGAAGCTTTTTTAGAGAAGAGCAGCACACTGGATGGGGTCAGAGTTGACATAGGTTTTCAGGTTATTGATGTGGGTTAAGCCAGGTCATGGGGACCTGTACATGTGTAGGCACAGAAATTTTTAATCACAGGCACTGAATATTGATATTTTAGTTTAGGTAACTTTTGAGACTTTGTGGTGTATGAATAGTGTCAAAGACTGAAGAGGGGGTGACCAGTTAGGAAGCCCTATAATCTTCCAGTGAAAATAAGATGAGCCTAAACTAAGGAGGAATTAGTAAGGAAACATAAAAGAAATTACCAAATTAAACAATTGGTATTTTGAGATGAAAAGTAAAAGAAACAAACAAACAAGCACAATACACCAAAAATGCAAAATAGAAAATCATTCAGCCATCAGAAAGGGAAGAAAAATGGGTCAGGAATAAATCTTCTGTATGTTGTCTGGGTGTTTTAAGTAAGTGGTTATGCTTCTGATGATTGTAAGCCATTCACAAATATAATTGATTGAGGATAAAATAGTATTGAATCAGATTTGCATATGTTGCATTTGAGTGGGGAGGAGAGTCACAGAGATTTCTAAGTGAGGTGTACAGCAAATAGTGAAGTTTCAAAATCTGAAGTTCAGAAGAGTAGCTAAAGTTTAAATTATATGCTTGGGAGTCAGTTCTGTGCATGTGGTAATCAAAAGCATAACAATATTTGACTGAATGCAATAGGGGCCAAAATAGTGAGACATGAAATAATCCAAAGATGAAATCTTAAAGAAAACTCAAATATAATGTAGTTAGTAAAAGAAAATGAGAAAACTAAAGTATTATTATCAGAAACTTAGGGCTTGTAAAACAGAGTGCATTGTTTATGGCAACTGACAGAGAAAAAAAATAGTTTCAGATGGAAGGTGGTGGGCATTTTCTGACCATAGGACTTTGCATTGGTTGTCTCCTCTGCTTAGAATGTTTGTTTATCTACTCCTCTCAAACCATGTCCTGATGATACTTGAGGTTTATGCTTTAGCTTAAATATAACATGTTCAGAGAAACCTTCCCAGGCTACTCAATCAAAAGCAAACTCCAATTATTATTCTTTTTATTACCTTTAATTTTTATTTAATGAGTTTTTCCTACTATAATTATCCTCATTTATTGAATTATTGACTGTTTTTATTTGTTCATTATTTTTTCCCTTTAAATTGTAGAGCCATAGAGGAGAAGAGGATATGGCTTTTTATTTTATTCATCGGTATTTTCCATGAAATTAGCTCAATTCCTGATACATAGCAGTTGCTCAGTAAATATTTACTTAATGAATTAATGGGCTACGGCAGAGAAGAAGAGTAAGATAGGGAAGGAAAATTTTCCATTGGATTGAAAGAATAGGATATCATTGGACTCCTTATTAAGATCATTGAATGTGGGTCAATATTGAGGATAACAGTAATCCTAATCCTAATCCTAAAAGAAAAGGAGTAGGAAGAGGAGGAGGAGAAAGAGGAGAAGGAGAAAAACTTGAGTTTTTGCTGTGTTTCAGGTAATGTGTTAATTAATTCATGCATTCTTTTATTAAGCCCTAATGACAACTCCATGTGGTTCGTATTATTTTTATATCAATTTTAAATATGCAAAAATTAAGAGCCAATGAATTCATGTACTGAGTGTAAAGTGTCTCAGGAATTGTTTAAGCTAGGATTCAAATCAATGCCAACCATGAGGCTTCTGTGTTTTTAATATATCCTGATTTCTATGTGTTGAGGAGTAAATGGAAAGTTAAGCAGTGGAGAATATAAGAATATACTCTATTTTTGAGAATTTTAGGAGGAGAATAAAAGGAGAAAAATGTAGTGTTAAGGGATTTTTTTCCCCTGATGGAAATCGATTAGAAAACTTGAACATATTTATGTGCTAAGACCAAGAGGCAATGAAGATCTTGTCAGTAGATTTGGAAACAAGACAGGGCAATTGATGTTATAAAACATTGGAGGGATTAGGAGGTTATGTAATGATGAGCAACTATGACACTAAAATCCTCTTAGAATGAAAGAAAAAGGTATGTATTGGGGGTGGACATAATACGCTTGTCATTAGGAAGGGGAAGAAAATTAGAGATTTTATATGATGAATTCAGATTATTTGTTTTGTGTTTTGTTTTGTTGCTGAATGGTGAAATAGGAGAAAAGGTTGTGTGATAGACCCAGAGAACTTGTAAGAATAAATGCTGGTCTTAGCAAAATGGAAGTCAAGTATAGCATATTGGTAGTGAGGATGTAAGACAGCAACCAGAGGGGTTATCTCCAAAATTTCATAGGGTTAGTAATGGAGCTCATTCTGTCCCACCAAATTACATCTGGGATAAATAATTACCTCAGAAAAGTCAATAATTGCTTTTTTGGGCTGTCCATAATGTTATTTAGATACCACATTGCATGGAGAGAGTCTTGGGAGTAATAACCACTAAGATGTTATTAGAATAGTTTGAGACTAGAACTGGCCTAAATTAAGAAGTTATCATGCCCAGTCAATGCACTCTACCAACAAAAAAAGAAGTAAAACAAATGTCTCTAGCATATGTCCTATTCATTAATATTAAATCCTAATATAATGACATTTGCATAGCCCCGTATATTCAAAACTGAGTTTGAAGAGATAGTGTTTGATATGTAAGCAAGCAGTAAATCAACATATTTTGCACACATTCTTTATGCTCAGTCCAGTGTGAGTTACTATTATAGATATAAAAACTATAAGATAGAGCATGACCTTTGACTTCAAAAGGCTAATTATGTATCCATAGGAATAGAAGAAAACACATGATACAATTAGAGAATATTCATGAGATAAACTGTGAAACTGAATACATGTATAATAGAAGAAATAGAAAAGAAAGGTCAGTGTCAGGTAAAGTGATCAAAAGAAGGCTACCTGAGATAGATGGAACTTATTCTGGGTCATCGGAAATAAGTAAGATTTAGATAAACAGAAGAAGGTGAGAGGAAATCACAATAGGTAATACTTCGAGCAAAGGCTTGAAGTGACAAAGGGCAAGGGTCTTGAAGGATGAAAATGGCTTCTAGCTGAAATTTATCAGGCCACAATCAAAAGCAATTGCACATAACTTCAGCAAAAAAGAACCAGAGGCATTGTAATAGATATTCTGGCTGCTTGCAAACTCAGGAGCAGCAGACTGACCAGATGGGGCTGCAGAAACGAGTGATGGGTGAATCTTTTGAAAAATAGACATCAAGCTGCCCATTAAAATTGAAAAGTGGAGCCTAGGATGGTGACAGATTTTGAAAAGAATGGGTGGAAAGAAACATAAGCCACAGTTTGGTTTTCAGAGCCATGCTGTACAAATGGATAATATCTTCAAATATGAAAGAGGATAGTATGAAATATAAAATTCACAGGCTTTTATTTTCCAATTTGAGTTTTTTTCTAAATTTTTTATCATTCAAGTCTTAAGGTGGAACATAATTTATAATGCCAAATATTATCCTATGATTCTTTATTGTTTATTTAATTTCTCTAATGAGTTCGTATGAAGAAAGCACACTTTGTGATATGAAGAAATTACAAATTTCTACAAATTTGTAAGTTAGGAATACACAGTATTAATGTAGAAAATAATTTTCTACAAATTGCAAATTAGCCATATGTGGTATTAATAAGAAAATAACACTTTGTCACATATTTATATATCTACCACCACCACCACTATCTATATAAGGACATCACCATTTCTTCCATAAAGGAGGAGGAAGAGTCAAAGAAGGCAGAGAGACAAAAGGTGAATGATAGCATTATCTCTGTCTCTCTCTCTCTATATATATGTGTGTGTGTGTGTATATATATATATATAAAATTGACATTGTTCACATACTATACAACTATCCAAAGACCCAAAGTGCACAATCAGTTGCCTATGATACCATCATACAGCTGTGCGTCCATCAACACAATTAATTTTTTCAATTTATAGAACATTTTCATTACTCTGGAAAAGAAATGAAGACAAAAAAAGGAAACTCAAATCCTCCCATACCCCTAACCACACCCCCCTCCATTATTGATGCATAGTTTTGGTATAGTACATTTGTTACTATAGAAAAAATGTTAAAATACTACTAACTGTAGTAGATAGTTTGCAATAGGTATGTATTTTTCCTATATGCCTCTCTATTATTAACTTGTGGTTATAGTGTCATACATTTATTGTAGTTCTTGAGAGAGTTTTCTAATATTTGTATAGTTAATCATGGACATTGTCCACCACAAGATTCACTGTTTTATACATTCCTGTCTTTTAACTGCCAACTTTCCTTCTGGTGACATACGTGACTCTGAGCTTACCCTTTCCACCACCTTCACATGCCGTTCAGACCTGTTAGTTATTCTCACAACACGCTACCATCACCCCTGTCCATTTCCAAATGTTTAAGTTCAGCCTAGTTGGACATTTTGCTCATACTAAGCAACTGCTCCCCATTCTTTAGCCTTATTCTATATCCTGGTAACTTATATTTCATGTCTATGAGTTTATGTATTATAATTATATCAGTGAGACCCTGCAATATATGTCCTTATGTGTCTGTCTTATTTCACTCAATATAGTGCCCTCAAGTTTTCTTCTTCAACCCATTTCTTTTAAGATGGTTTTGTTCACACACCACACATTCCATCCTAAGTAAACAATAGATGGTTCCCTGTATATTTCACATATTTATGTATTCACCACCATGACCATTATCTATATAAGGACATCTCCATTTCTTCCACAAAGAAGGAGGAAGGGTCAAAGAAGGCAGAGAGACAAAAGAAAAAGAAGAGAAAGAGAGAGACAAAAAGAAAACAAAAGAAACAAAATCTTGACAGCTACATGGCAACAAAAGGAAAGATAGCATTAACCTAAAGTAGAATAAAGAGTCAGACATCACCAATGCCAGGAGTCCCATATACTTCCCCTATTCCCCACCCCCCCCATATGCATTTAGCTTTGGTATATTGCCTTTTTATGTTAAAGGAAGCATAATACAATATTTTCATAAATTATAGTCTCTAGTTTGCATTGATTATATTTTCCCCCAATCCCACCCTATTTTTAACACTTTGCAATGTTGACATTCATTTGTTCTACCTCACGTAAAAGCCTATTTGCACCTTTTATTACAATCATTGAGCACTCTAGGTTTCCCTGAGTTACACAGTCCCAGTCTTTATCCTTTGTCTTTTGTTCTGGTGTCCCACATGGTCCCAACCTTCCTCTCTCAACCATACTCACAGTCACCTTTGTTCAGTCTACTTACATTGCTGTGCTACTATCTCCCAAAATTGTTTTCCAAACGTCTCACTCCTGTCTTTTCCTTTCTATTTGCAGTGCTTCCTTTAGTATTTCCTGTAGAGCAGGTATCTTATTCACAAACTCTGTCATTGTCTGTTTGTCAGAGAATATCTTAAGATCTCCCTCATATTTGAAGGATGGTTTTGCCAGATATAGAATTCTTGGTTGGTGGTTTTACTCTTTCAGTATCTTAAATATATATCACTCCACTTCCTTCTTGCCTCCATGGTTTCTATTGAGAAATCTGCACATAATCTTATGAAGCTTCTTTTGTATGTGATGGATCACTTTTCTCTTGCTGCTTTAAGGATTCTCTCTTTATCTTTGATGTTTGATAATCTGATTATTAAGTGTCTTGGCATAGGGCTATTCAGATCTATTCTGTTTGGGGTATGCTGTGCTTCCTGGATCCATAATTTTATGTCTTTCATAAGAGATGGGAAATTTTCATTGATTATTTCCTCTATTATTGCTTCTGCCCCTTTACTCTTCTCTTCTCCTTTTGGGACACCAATGACATGTGCAATTTTGCTTTTCATTTTGTCCTTAAGTTCCCAGACATGTTTCTCATATTTTTCCATTCTTTTCTCTGTCTGTGCTTTTGTGTGGAGGCTTTCAGGTGCCTTGTTCTCCAGTTCCTGAGTGTTTTCTTCTGCTTCTTGAGATCTGCTGTATGTTTCCATTGTGTCTTTCATCTTTTGTGTTGTGCCTTTCATTTCCATAGATTCTGCCAGTTAGTTTTCAAACTTTCAATTTTTACCCTATGTATGACCAGTGTTTCCATTATATGGGTCATCTCTTTTGCCATATCTTCCCTAAACTTTTTGAATTGACTTATTATTAGTTGCTTCAATTCCTTTATCTCAGTTGAAGTGTAAGTTTGTTCCTTTGACTGGACCATAATTTTGTTTTTCTTAGTGTAGGTTGTAGTTTTCCATTGTCTAGGCATGGTTTCCTTGGTTACCCCAATCAGGTTTTCCCAGACCAGAATGGGCTCAGGCCCCAGAAGGAAGAACTATTCAGTATTTGGTTTCCCTGAGGGTGTGTCTTACTAAATTGGTACACGCTGTGATGCCTCAGTTCACTGCACTTTTCTGCCCAGCAGGTGCTGCCTCTCAGCCTGTAACTCCAGACTGGTGTAAGGAGCTATGGCCCATGGCTGTTTTCCCCCAGGCTCTGGGGTCTGTTTCTGAATGGAAGGTGAGCAGTAGAGCTGTGCCCCACCCCTTTCCACTTAGGGAAGATAACTCCCCTAGGGAGAGGTCATTAACATTTGAATAGACTCTGCCTGTGCTATTTCCACCCTTGTCTGGGTTAGAGCTCTGGGGCCTGAAAATTGTTGAGGCTTCTTCCACTGAGCCAAAAGAGTGACAGATAGCCCCCTTCAGAGCCAGTTTGTGACCACCTTCCAGCTCTCCAAAGTTAGTCATCACCCAAAGCCTCTGTTTGCTTGTTGGGGATTCTTAGCTCATAGCAAGCAGTACATGTTTGTTATTTAAAAACCCAGTTGGAGCTCAGCTGAGCTACATTTGCTTGCTGGGAGAGAGCTTCTCTCTAGCACCATGAGGCTTTGCAGCTCCGGCTGTGGGGTGAGGGGGCTCCTGGCTTGGATCTGTAATTTTTACTTACAGATTTTATGCTGTGATCTTGGGCATTCCTCCCAATTCAGGTTGGTGTACAATGAGTGGATGGTCATGTTTGTCCCCCTGCAGTTATTCCGTATTATTTACTAGCTGTTCCTCATTTTCTATTAGTTGTTCCAGGGGGACTAACCAGCTTCCACTCCGCTCTATGCTGCCATCTTAGATCATCTCGAATGATAGCACTTTTAAATTTTGATCTACTCTTTATTTTTAAAATATTCTAGTAATTGTTATTTTTAAATATTTCCTACATTTCTTATAGCTTAGATGTTATTTCTTTGATATCCATTACTAATTTTTATTTTGCCTTTTGTGTGTGCAGTTGGATTTTAAAATAGGTCACTTCTTGTCTTGTTAGTATATCACCTAGATAAATTAAATTATGTTTGCTTACTTAATGCTACTGATAAGTCAACATGAAGTATATTGAGAACTTCAAAATTTAATATACTCTGGCACAGTAAGTATGTATGAATGAATAAACAAATAATTGAATAAATGACAAAATGAAGGACTTTTGAAGATGTATTTTTAGTTAAGGTGTGGCCAACTGAAAAGGAGTTCTTAATCTGGACTACAGGAATCCTTTATAAGTAGGAGAAATTCAGTAAAAGTGAGAGAAAGTCACATGGAGGAACAGAGGCTGGAAGTCAACAGAATCCAGTAAAGAAAGAAGATTCTTACATGTGCATTGCCATGTGATAGAAAAGTCAAGGACTCAAGGATCACAGAGAGTCAGCCCCAGAACACCAGTCTTCAGGGAGAAAGCATAGCCTTACTGATGCCTCTATTTTGGACTTCTCCCAGCCTCAGAACTGTGAACCAATAAATTTCCATTGCTTAAGCCACACCATTTTATCATATTTGTATTAGCACATGGGAAATTAAGATACCCATAAATAGATTTTGGTGATTAATTGGAAGGAACAAGTCCCCTGGACAACTCACTGTTGCCATTTACTTAAATAGAATATACAGGCAGTGGAGCAAGTTCAAGAGGAGTTAGTAGGCTCACTTGATGACATGTTAAATTTGAAGCACATGAGGTATTTACGTTGCACGTCCCATAATCAGTAGAACATATCAATTTGAGGAAATTTTTCTAATGTTGAGAATTAATTTTTGGAAATAGCAGTATGTGAATGGCATTTTCTTGTAAATAAAATCATGTAAGGGCATTTTATAAATTGTGACTAGTAAAGGGTTTAGGAGAGAAACTTGGAGATCAGAAATATTTAAGAGAAATTCAGAAGATAGTCTGCAAAAGATTCTGAGGAAAGGTATTCAGAGAGGTCAAAGGAAAATGAGGAAAATTATGAGAAACTGAAATTAGGGAAATTTCCCTATTCTTAAATTAGGGAAACTAATGTTTTTCCAGGAGTCAATGATCAACAGCATCAACTGATGAAAAGAGAGTGATAGTGACTGAGATCTTCTCTGGAGTCAGAAGGAGGAGCTCCTTGGTGCATTTGAGCAGCTTTAGTGGACTCATAGGTTGAAACAATCCTCTAGTACAATTTTCATGGAGTAGGAATTAAGGAAAGAAAGGGATTGCATCCCTGACTTGGGCACACCATACATTTAAAGGAGGAGGAAGATATTTGGTTTTTAAAAGGAGAATTGCACCACTAAAAGGTCTAGGGAGAGCATTTATTTTTTCATAGGAGAAATCTGTGATGTTTAAATGTTAACAAGATATCCCCATCATAAGAGAACAAGGCTAACTTAAAGGAATGAGAATAATGAAAGAGCAAAACCCTTCCATAGAAAGACTACAATTTCTCATAATTTAATTGTAAGAACTCAAGTAATTGGTTAAAATGTCCCTTGAATATTAACTTTTAAACATCAGTTACTATGCCTAGACAGGATTTGATTAGAAAACTTTGACTTCAATATTTAAGGAGGCAATATTTCTGATCTTTTGTGACACAGATTGAAATATGACTCCTATGATTTTTATAATGCTTGCCTGTTTCTTAACTGTTAAAACAAACACCATACAATGAATTGACTTACCAACAGGAATTTATTGGCTTTTATTTTCAGAGGCTAGAAAATCTGCTTCCTTCCAGAGTCAGTGTCTTTTGTCTGTCTTTGGTGTTCCTTGTTTTTTCCATCACATGGAAATGTACATGCTGGAGTCATCTTTCTCTTCTGGGTTCCATTGACTTTCAACTTCTGGCTGTTGCACACAGCTTGTCTTCTCCATATCCAATAACCTTTACTAATAAGGGATTCAGCATATTGGTTTAAGGCAAACAGTCACTCAGTTTTGGCAAACCTTAACTAATAACATCTTCAACAATCCTATTTATAAATGGGTTCACACCCACAGGACCAGGTGTTGAGACCTGAATATGCCTTTTGTGGGGGACATGATTCAATCCTCAACACTGCATGTAGGTCAGTCTTTAATTTATTTTCAGTCTTCTCTTATCAGGATTGCCCTGAATATATCAGGATCATGAAACAAACAAACAAACAAAAAAACATTTTGAACTTCAGTTTCTGAGTGTGATTGAATATCTTAGAAAAAGATCTGACAAGAGAGATGGGGGAGTTGTTGTGTAAGTCAGGATTTAAGGAATCAAAATTCCTAAGAAGAGAAAGTTATGGACAATTGAACTTGTATACTTGATGGTTTTCCTCTCAAGATATCTACCAAATTATTAAGCATTACAGGGCAAAAAAATCTTAAAAAAAAAACATCAGAAAGCAAAATAAACACAGAGGAGTGTTTTGTTGTTGTTGTGGGGGTGCTGTTTATTTTGTTTGTTTTAGTTACTTTATGGAGTTATGGGGTTAAATATTGGAATTCAGAACTTACCAAAGAAAAGAGACCATATTAATACCAGAGACTTTCATTTGAGAAGTTGGATGGGGGCAAGCTTGATACAGATTGAGCTTTACAAATCTGGTAACCTTCCCTTAATTTGGATCAATCCCTGTTTGAATTAAGATGACCTTTCTATTTAGCTTCCTGCTAGGGTATAAGATGACTCCTTCATGGACAGGTATGATATCATATAGAGCCTCAAAACTAATCAGCAAACCTTTAGCTATACTGTTAAAGAAAAAAAAAAATGAGAGGACACAATTTACTAAAATCAGAAATGAATAGGGAGACATCACTACCAACCTTACATAAATAAAAGATGCTATTAACAACTGTACACCAAAAAATTAGGTAAAGCAGATGAAACAGAAAAATTCCTAGCAACACACAAACTACCTACACTGAATGAAGAAGAAATGGAAGCTCTCAACAAACCAATAATAAAGAGATTGGATCAGTAATAGAAAAATCTCCCAAGAAAGAAAAGCCCAGGATTAAATGGCTTTCCAAGTGAATTTTTCTAAATATTCCAAGAATTTAACACATATTCTGGTCAGACTCTTCCAAAAATTTGAAGAAGGAGGGAAAACTCCCTAACTCATACTTTGTGGCCAATAATATCAACTTCATACCAAAGCCAAATGAAGAAACCAAAAAACAAAACAACAACAACAAAAACAAAACAAACAAAAAATACAATATACCTTATGAATATAGATGCAAAAATCCTCAAAAAAAAAATCCTCAGATCAAATCCAGCAGCACAGGAAAAGAATTATACATTATGGTAGAGTGAGAGTTTTCCCATATATTCAAGAGTGGTTCAACATAAAAAAATCAATTAATGTATTACACCACAATAATAGAACAAAGGAAAAATACAGATGATCATCTCAATTGATGCAGAAAAAGCACTTGACAAAATCCAGCATCACTTCTTGATAAAAACATTTAGAAAACTAAGAATAGAAGGAAATATCCTCAACATGGTAGAGGACATAAATGAAAAACCCACCAATGACATCATGCTAAATGATGAATGACTAAAAACTTTTCCTTAAAGATTAGGAACAAGCAAGGATGCCCACAGTCACCACTGTTATTCAACACTGTACTGGAAGTTCTAGCCAGAGCAATTAGGTAAAAAAAAAAAAAAAAAGAAATAAAATGCATCCAAATTGGAAAGGAAAAATTGAACTTTTCTGAATATGCAGATTACATGATCCTATGTACAGAAAATCCTGAAAAATCCACTTGAAAACTACTGGAACTAATAAATTCAGCAACATGGTGGGATATAAGATCAAAGCCTAAAAATCAGTAGTATTTCTAAACATTAGTAATGAACAATTGGAAGAAGATCAAGAAAAAAATCTATTACAATAGCAACTAACAGAATCAAATATTTAGGAATAAATCTATTCAATGAGGTAAGGGACTTGTACACAGAAATCTATAAAATATGACTAAAAGAAATCAAGAGAACCTAACTAAATGGAAGGACATTTCATATTCATGGATTGGAAGGAAAATATTGTTAAGATATCAATTCTACCCAAAGTGATTTACATATTTGATACAATCCCCTTCATAATTCCAACAGCCTTCTCTGTGAAAATGGAAAAGCTTATCATCAAATTTATATCAATGACCAAAGCCATCTTCAAAGAGAAGAATGAAGTATTAAAAAGTCACCATCATCAAAACATTTTGGTACTGGCATAAGGAGAAATATATATCAACCTAATCAAATTGAGAGTTCAGAAATCAATCCTTATGTTTATGGTCAAATGATTTTTGACAAGGGATGCCAAGTCCGTTTGATTGGGAAATAGTAGTCTCTTCAACAAATGGTGCTGGCAAAATTGGATGTCTGTATGCAAAAGAATGAATGTGGACCCCCACTTAACATGTACAAAAAACCAACTCAAAATGTGTCAAAGATCTAAATATAAGAGCCATAAGTATAAAACTCCTAAAAGAAAGCATAGGGAAGCATCTTCAGGCCCTTGTGTTATGCAATGGTTTTTCAGACCCTAAAACCAAAGCACAAGCAAAAAAATAAAGAAAAAATAGATAAATGGGACCACATCAAAGTTGAGAACGTTTGTACATCAAAGGACATTATCACTAAAGTGAAAAACAATGTATACATAGGAGAAAATATTTGGCAGCCACATATCAGATAAGGGTTTAATATCCAGAATACATAAAGAAATCCTACAACTCAGCAACAAAAAGACAAACAAACTAATTAAAAAAAAATATTTATGAGACTTAAACAGACATTTCTTCAAAGAAGATACACAAATGGCCAAAATCACTTGTGCATATATTCAACATCATTAATGTTTAGGGAAATGCAAACCAAAACCAAAAATGAGATTTCATTTCACACTCACCAGTGTGGTTACTATTAAAGAAACTGAAAATTACAATTTTTTGGAGAGGAAATGGAGAAATAGGAACAGTCATTCATTGTTGATGAGAATGTGAAATGGTGCAGTTACTGTGGTGAACAATTTGGTGGTCCCTTTGAAAATTAAGCGTAGCATTACATATGATCTGGCCATCCCACTCATAGGTATATAGCCTATAGAATTGAAAGCAGGGATTCAAATGGATATTTATACACCAATGTTCATAGTAGCATTATGCACTATTAATAAAAGATGGAAGCACCAAGTGTCCAACAACCAATGAATGGAAAAAATAAATGTAGTATATACTCACAGTGGAATATTATTCAACTATAAAAGTGAATGAAGTTCCTATACATGCAGAAAAATGGATGAAAGCTGAAGACATCATGTCAAGTAAAATAATACACACACAAAAAGACAGATATTGTATTATCTCACTGATATGATATAATTAAAAGAAGCAAATTCATAGATTCAGAACCCAGAATATAGGTTACCCAGGGATGAGTTGGGGATAGGGAATGGGGAGTTAATGCTTAAATTGCACAGAGTTTCTATTTGGGTTGATAGAAAAATTTTGGTAAAGGATGGTCATGATAGTAGCACAATATTTTGAATGTCATAAACATTGAATTTTATATTTGAATGTGGTTAAAGGGCAAATTTTAGGTTGTGTATATGATAGATTTTTTTTAAAAAAAGCATGGGTCTCTAAAACACAAGCAGTAAACCCTAATGTAAAACACAGACTATAGCTAATAGTACAATAGCTATAATTTATGAAAAATGCTGTTTCATAAATTTAACAAATGGACCACACTAATGCAAGGTGTTAATAATACGGTGTTATATGGAAAACATGTATTTTAGGCATAATTTTCCATAAACGTACAACTGCTTTAATAAAGAAAAGTTAAAAAAGGAAACTTTAATTAAAATATAGGATTTCCATTAAAAAAAATGCCAGCTCTTCCAAAAAATGAGGGGCCAATTAAATTAAAATACTAAGATGCTAAGTGTAAATCTTAATATATCAGTCATTATGTTAATCTATTAGAGTAAAAACTCCAATCAAGAAAATCATCATTCTGGTTTGCTAATGCTGCCACTATACAAAATACCAAAAATATATTGGCTTTTATAAAGGGGGCTTATTTGGCCACAAATCTACAGTCTGAAGGCCATGAAAATATCCAAATTAAGGCATCAACATAAGTATACCATCCCCTAAGGAAAGTCAGTGGTGTCCAGGAAATCTCTGTTAGCTGGGAAGGCATGTGGCTGGCATCTCCTGATCCTGAGTTGTGTTCCAGCCCCTCTCTCAGCTCCTGTGTGTTCTTCAAAATGTTACTCTTGGGGTGCTTTGTCCTCTCTTACCTTCTCCAGCTCCTGTCATCTAAGTGTCTGGGTTCCTTTCTTAGCTTCACCAGCATTCTCTCCAAAATGTCCCTCTCAGCTGCTCTCCAAAATATCACTCTCAGGTGCTCCAAGGTCCTTTTGTTTGTGAGCTCTTTTATAGGACTCCAGTGATTAAATCAAGACCCACCCTGAATGGGCAGGGTCCATATCTCCATGGAAATTATCCAATCAAATGTTTCACGTACAGTTGATTGAGTCACATCTCCATGGAAATGCTCAAAGGATTCCATCCTAATCAACACTAATATGTCTGGCCCCACAAGATTGCCTCAAAGAATATGGCATTTTGGTGGGCATAGTACATCCAAACTGGCACAATCATCCAATTTAAACAAGTACCTATATATTGTTTTTGAGAGATACACCTTAAATATAAAAGAAAAGAAAGTTCAAAAGTAAATGTCATTAAAATATATACAATGAAAACATGGGCCAAAAGAAAACTGATACAGCTATGCTAGTATTAGACAAAGTCAACTTCAAACCAGAATCATAAGAATGAAAAACAGACATTCACAGTGAGGCAAATCCATAATATATAGCACATGTAAATGATTATACACAAAATAAAAGACCTTCAAAATATATAATGCACAAATATAGAACCATTTTAAAGAAGAAAAACAAATTTGGAGGCTTAAACTCTCATATATCATGACAATATAAAGTGATGGTATGAAGACCATGCATTGACAGAAAAGTCCAGAAACAGCCACACTTATTTAATGTTACATGATTATGATACAGATGATCCTTCAGTACAGAAAGTAAATGCTTGACTTTTCAATAAGTGGTTTTTGGGTCAACTGAATATCCATATTGAAAAAAATAAGTTTTGATTTGCCACCATACACAAAAAAGTAATTCCAGATAGACTGTATATCTAAATGTTAAAGGTAAAAGATAAAACTCTAGAAGTAAATGTGAGACTGTATTCATGGAATTGGGTTAGGTAGAGATTTATAAATAAAACATATGAAATTAAACATAAAAGGAAAGATTGATGAATCAAATTTCATTAAAATTAAGAAAATCTGTTCATTATAAGTCATCAGTATAAGAGCAAAAATTCAAACCACAGAGTTGGAGAAGATATTTTCAATATTTTTAATTGATAAAGTACTCCTATATGGAATATACAAAGAAACTGTAAAATACAAAATGATAAATGTCAGACACCCCCCCCCAAAAAAAAAGAGCAAAAGATTTGAATAGGCACTACAGAAAAGAGGTTATCCTTATTACCAATAAACATATAACAAGGTGTTCAACCTCATTAGTAATCATAGAAATGAAAATTAAAACCACAGTTAGATGTTCATGAGACTACTGGAATGTCTAATTATGAAAAAGATAAAATTTGGAGTATTGGCAATGATATAAAAAACTGAAACTCGCAAAGTATAATGGTAGGAACAAACTTACTCCAATTGTGAAAAATTGAGTTTATTAAAGCTGAACCTCAATTAGCTTATGAAGATTGTATGTAAAATTCCACACACACCTACACAGCACACTCACACACACATACATACACATTCTTAGTTTTACAAACTATAGAAATGTGTACTTATGTGCAACAAAAAGAAAACCAAAGGACATATTTGGCAGCACTATTATTAGCCAAATTTGGGAATGATCCAAATACCCATCAATTGTAGAATGATAAATATTGTTTATACTATTTAATAAGAGACTAAACAGCAGTAAGAAAGAACAAAGTGGTGCTAGACACAACATGGATAACTCTAAAAAACATAAATTGAATAAACAAGTCAGACACATTCCAAAAAGCAATCCACACGTTTGATTTCAACAGAAGGTAACAGAAGCCAGGATAGTGGTGGTTACCTTTACAAGGTGATATCATTGGGAATGGTGGTGATATTCTAATTATTGATTCTTGTTATTTAGGGGAAAATCATCAACTTCTAAAAGTTAGGGCTTCTATACATTTCTACGTTAGTTATTTTGTTTGTTTCCTAGCACTGCAATAACAAATTACTACAAACTGGATGGATTAAAACAGTAGAATTTTAGGAGGTCAGAAGCCCAAAATAATAAAAGTTGGCAAGGTTGGTTCCCTCAGGAGGCTGAGAGAAAACCTGTTCCATGTCTCTCTTCTGGAGTCTGCCTGCAATCCTTAGTGTTCCATGGTTTGTTAACATGTCACTCCAATGGATGCCTCCATCTTCACATCACCTCTCTGTCTCTGTGTGTCATTTTTTTTTTTTTTTAAATCTCTAAAAGGACACCCTCATTAGATTTAGGGCCCACTCACATCCAGTATAACATCATCTTGACCCTTACTTTAATTACATCTACAAAGATCCAATTTCCAAATAAAGTCACAGTCTGGGGTTCTGGGGGGACAATGAATTTTGGAGGGACACTATTCAACCCACTGCAGTTTTCAGTGCTTACTCTTGGTGGTGCATTAGTTTTAGCTAAACTTATTTTATAGGGCAGTAGAATTGCATCTTGGGTCCCTTTTTATAATCAAAATAATATAAATTGACCTATATATATATAAATAAATTGCTTCTGTTGTTTTGGAGAATATGAGTGCTTTCTATCATCTGTGCTACATGTTGCTTATTTTCCCTTGGTTGTGCAATAACAGGTTTAGAATTTTAAATCTGACAAATGGAAACCCAAATTAAAACTTATTTGGGGGATGGCAATTTACTTTAAATAACTGCATTTTTAAGTTTAAAATCAGTGACCATAGAGTGAATGTACTATTAGAGTTATCAATAATTCCATAGTTTAATATTGTATTGAATTGAGCATGATCTTTACTATTAAAATTTGGAAACTGAAAAGCCATCATTCTTTATATTGGCACATACATTTAAAGAGTATCCCAAATACAGGTCAGATTAATGACACTAATCACATAAAAGTATAATTACAGCTTTTTTTCTTAGTAAAACTGATATTTTTTTAAATTCTAAAGAGTTTCAGATTTTATTTTCACCTTTTCACAAACCAATTCCTTTCTTAGATTACCTGCAATATGTTTTTTTGTGGTTTTCTAAGTGGCATATTAGAATAAAGAATTCTATCTTTATTTAATCTGTATAGCTTTTTAAAGCAAATCTCAATTTCCAAGTTAAGAAAGGGGTGCTTTAGCATTGCTTATTTATATGCATACCAAAATATCTTATCTTGGTTTTATGATGTTGCTTGTAAGCTCTGGAGATACTGATGTTAATTTCATCTTTGTTAGATACTTTGATAATCTGTTCTGAGGCTTTGTGTATTGCTTACATACAATGTTCAGATTTTTTTTCCTTAGTGGAGGCTGTTGTTTAGTCTTACTATCACTAAAGCTTATTATTTATTCTGCTCATTCAGCTGCAAGTTTCAATCCCTGTCCATCAGGCTCTCTAATGTCCAATGCCTATACTTTCTTGCAACTTTTTGTTTCTGTTTATTGGCATAAGCTCTTTTTCCCCTTTAGGGAGATCATAGCTGGTCTTATGGCAGGAATCATTTAAAGCTATCCTCTCATTTTCAAAATAGAATAAACTTAGCCTTTGCATAAATAAGGAAAAAGAGAGTAATGGTGTCTTTAAGGAATACTATATTTAAAATGGGAAAATAATTACAGAAAGCTGTTGGAAAACAAGATTAGTCAGTGTAGATTTATAAGAGTATAAAATAGCTTCAGGAGAGCCAATGTATAAATGTTGTTAAAAAAAGAAACATAACAAACTATTGGCTTTTCAAATAGTCTAGTAGGAGACACATTACACAGAGGACTGTCTCAAGAAATCTATACCCCCAATGGTATGAAGAATAGTTAATAAAGGTATATGAAACAGAACTGTAGACTTTTTATCATTTTCTGTGGATCAACAAAAAATATTTGATAAAACAGCATGCTTCAGAGAGAGACAAATATTCTACTCTGCACCGTATATGTAATGGAACAGGTGATAAAAGAGTTTAAGGTGTGTAGTGAAGGCTCAAAGTGCCCCATGTCCTATCACCTTGGTACTCACCATTTCATGCATCCATAAGTCTTGCTACTGCAAGTACCCATGGCTCTCCACCTGAGGATTTTCTCAGAAGTACTTAACAAGAAAGCAGGCTAAAAATGAGGGGGAAATAAATGTCCAGGGAGCAATCTTAATGCAATGACAGATGGTGTAAAGGAATAATTACCCCACTCTCCTCACCCCATGGATGGAATAACTCATATATACCATATATACTTTCTATCCCATTGCTACTTAAAGTGTGGTCCACACACTGAACAGCATCAACATCAGCTGGGAGCTTGTTAGCAATTCTAGGGGACTTACTGAATCAGAATCTCTGGGATATGATCTTCAGAATCTGTGTTTTAACTAGATCTTCAGATGGTCCTTGTATAGCTTAAAATTTGAGAAGCAATGCTTTACACCAGGATCGAGCAAACTCTTTCTGTAAATGGTCATATATTAGTTTTCTATTGTTGCTGTAGAAAATTACTGCAGTCTACGTGAATTAAAGTGACACAAATTTACTACTACAGTTCTGGAGGTCAGCATTTTCATCATTCTCATTGGGTAAAAATGAAGGCGTCAGCATGGCTATTTCTTTGTGAAGACTCTAGGGAAGAATTTGTTTCCTTGCCTTTGCCAGCTTTTAGAGACTACCAGCATTCCTTGACTTGTGGTCCATTCAGGAGTGTAGTATTGCCACTTCTCCTTCACTAATTCTGCTTCTTTTGCCACATCATCTTCCTCTATCTGACTCTCCATTTCCCTCTTTTAAGGAGGTTTGTGATTAAATTATGTACATTGTGATTACACAGGATAATTCCAGCTGTTCACCCCACACTGAAATCCTTAACTGAATCACATCTGCAAAGTACTTTCTTCCAAGTAAAGTAACATTTTTGCAGGTTCTGAGACTTTTCTAAAATTTGAGTTTATTATTCATATTACTTTTAAAACAGCATTGTAGTAGAAGATTAAAACCAAAACCAAAGCAAGGAGTGAATATATTATGATTATAGCTCCTTGCTTATTCACTATTGCATATAAAATGCCAGTAGCAAGTGTTATTCACAGGTCCCCTGTTTTAATTTCCTAAAGCTGAAGAAATGCAATATACCAGAAATAAGTTGGCTTTTACAGTGCAGATTTATTAACTTACAAGCTTACAGTGCTGAGGGTTTGAGCATCTCAAAATCAAAGCATCAACAGGATGATAACTTCTTCCTGGAGAAAGGCTGCTGGCAATCCAGGGCTCCTATGTCACATGGCAATGCACATGCAGCCTCTGATGGTCCTTCTATCCTAGGTGTCATGGCTTTAAGCTTCTAGCTGCTCTGTCACTTTCTTTCTTTTTTTAATGCAATTTTATTGAGATATAATCATGCACCATAAAATACATCCAAAGTATACAATCAATGTCTCACAGTATCATCATATAGTTGTGTATTCATCACCACAATTTTAGAACATTGTCATTTCTCCAAAATAAGGAACAAAAATAAAAATAATAAAGAATACCTAAAGTATACCCTCCCCCTTATCCCCCTTATTTATTATTTTTTGTTGTTATTTTATTACTCATTTGCCCATACACTGGATAAAGGGAGTGTCAGTCACAGGTTTTCACAATTACATGGTCAAACAATGCTATATAGTTATATAATCATCATCAAGAATAAAATCTACTGGAGTGCAGTAAAACAGATTCAGGTATTTCCTTCTAACTATTCTAATACAATAGAAACTAAAATGGAATATCAATATAATGCATAAGAATAACCTCCAGAATGACCTCTCAATCTTCTTTGAAGTCTCTCAGCTACTGAAACTTTATTTCTTTTCCCCATTTTGGTCAAGAAGGCATTCTCAATTCCATGATGCCAGGGCCAGGTTCATCACTGGAAGTCATGTCCCACATTGCTAGGGAAACTTACACCCCTGGGTGTCATGTCCCATGTAGAGAGGAGGGTAGCGAGTTTATTTGCTGGTTAGTTGAGAGAGGCCACATCTGAGCTACAAAAGAGGTTCTCTGGGGGTGATTCTGAGGCATAATTATAAGTAGCGATAGCTTCTCCTTTGCAGGAATAAGTTTCATGAGGGAAAACCCCAAGATCAAGGGCTTGACTTATTAAATTTGGAGTCCCTAATGCTTGTGGGAGCAACAGGATTTCCCCAGGTAAGGAAGTTTAATATTTCTACATTTTTCCCCAGTCCCTCAAGGGCACTTTGCAAATACTGTTTTTATTTTCTGCCCAAAATACTCTGGGTTGTATCATGGTATTACATTAACCTGTACAGAATAATGATCTCATTCTCTATTCCAGGTTCTGTGTAATTGTGTTGTTTACCATACAGGTTAAATTAGTGTGCTACAGAGAATATAAATTTTGTACCAAATAAACATCTCTTAAATAACAGTCAAAAATCAGGAATAGATGTGACTGCTGTAATAGCTTACAATCTAGGAACATTTACAATAACTTATAATAAGTCTTATTGAACATCCAGTACTCCTGCATCATCAATTGCCCAATATCTGCTCATGTTCTCTCCCCTGATAACCTATCCTCTTAAATTCAATTCTCAGCATTTGCTCATTATAGTTAGTTCATATTAATGAAGGTTTACAATTATTGTCTTTTTGTTTCTGGCTTATTTCACTCAGTATAATGTTTCAAGTTTCATTCCCCGAGTTTCATGACTCATGACTTCATTCCTTCTTGCAGCTGCTCAATATTCCACCATATGTTTACACCACAGTTTGCCCTTCTTTCACCCATTGATGTACCCTTAGGCCACCTCCATCCATTGCAAATCATGAATACTGCTGCCATAAAGACCATATGCTTGCTTCCAAGTATATACCAAATAATGGGTTTGCAGGATCATATGGCAACCTCATACTCCGCCTCCTGTGGAACCACCAAACTGTCCTCCAGAGGAGTTAACACTTTTCTACTTCCCTACCAAATGTGAATAGGTGTATCTCTTCCTCCATATCTTCTCCAGCCTATGTATATTTCTGTTTGTTTTTTAAACAGTTTTATTCACACACTATACAATCCATCTTAACTGAAAAATAAACACCACGTATTTATGCATTCACCACCACAACCTATATGAGAACATTTCAGTTTCTTCCACAAAGAAAGAAAAAAAGAAAAAAATTAAAAGAATAAAGAATTAAAAAAGTGAAAAGGAAGAAACAACAAGAACCAATTACCCTCCTCCCCTTCTATTGACATTTAGCTTTGGTGTATTGCCTTTGTTACATTAAATGGCAGAATATTACAATATTACCATTGATTGTAGACCATAGTTTGCATTGATTGTATTTTTCCTATGTACCATCCCATTTTAAATACCTCACAAGGTTGACATTCACTTGTTCTCCCTTATATAAAAACTTTCTTGTATTTCTAAGTTTAATCACCATCACTCCTGACTCTAGGGTTTGCTAAGTTATACAGCCCAGTTTTTATCCTCTATCTTTCCTTCTGATGTCATACATGATCCTAGCATTCCTCTTTCAACCACACACACACTCAGCAAAATTGTGCTGCCATCACCGAGTATCATGCTATCCATTTCTGGATGTTTACCATCAATCCTATTGAACATTTACTCGTTCACCATCAAATGTCCTATTTCTACCTTCTTTCTTCTTCCTGATAGCCTGTGTTCTTAACTTTAACTCTTGGAATTTGCTAATTATAGTTAGTTCATCTTAGTGAGACCATACAGTTTTTGTCCTTTTTTTTCTTGCTAATTTTCCTCAACATAATGTCCTCATGGTTCATCCAAATTGTTTCATGCATCATGACTTTATTCTTACAGCTGTGTAATATATCATTGTATGTATATACAATAGTTTGTTTATCCACTCATCCATTGATGGACTTTTGGACTATTTCCTTCTCCTGGGAAACATGAATAATGTCACTATAAACCTCAGTATACAAATTTCTGTTTGTGTCCTAGCTTTCAATTCCTCCAAGTGTATACCTCATAATGGGATTGCTGGGTCATATGGCAATTCTATACTTAGCTTCCTGAGGAACTGCCAAATTGCCTTCCAGAGTGGTTGCACCATTCTACATTCCCACAGTGAAAAAGTGCACCTTTTTATCCATGTCCTCTCCTGTTTTTTTTTTTTTTTGTTTGTTTTTTGTTAATGGCCATTCTAGTAGGTGTGACAAGACATCTCATTGTGGTTTTGATTTCTAGTTCCCTAAACCTAGTGAAATTGAGCATCTTTTCATATGTTTTTGAACTATTTATGTTTGATTCACAAACATGTTCAATTTTGGGGAGATCCCATTTATCTATTTTTTGTTTCATTGCTCATGCTTTGGGTGTAAGGTTTAGGAAACCATCTCCTATCACAAGATCTTTAAGAAGTTTCCCTAAATTTTCTTCTAAAAGTTTTATGGTCTTAGTTCTAATGTTTAGGTCTTTGATCATTTTGATTTAAGTTTTGTATAAGGTGTGAGACAGAGTACCTCTTTCATTCTTTTGGATATGGATATCCAGTTCTTGAAGCACCATTTGTTGAGGCTGCTCTGTCCCAGTTGAGTCACCTTTGAGTGAGAGGGTTTGTTTCTGAATGCTCAATATGATTGCATTGTTCAGTATACCTATCTTTATGCCAATACCATGCTGTTTTGACAATTGTAGCTTTGTAATATGATTTAAAGTCAGATCATATGAGAACTCTCTTCATTTTCTTTCTGAAGGTATTTTTAGCTATTTGGGGCATGTTCCCCTTCCAATTAAATTTGATTATTGGTTTTTCTATTTCTGCAAATTAAGTTGTTGGGATTTTTAATTGGTATTCCATTGAATCAATAAATCAATTTGGGTAGAATTAACATCTTAACTATATTTTGTCTTCAAATCCATGAACACAGTATGTCCTTCCATTTATTTAGGTCTTCCTTGATTCCTTTCAGCAATTTTGTGTAGTTTTCTGTGTATAGGTCTTTTATGTCTTTTGTCAAATTTATTCCCAAATATTTGATTCTTCTGTTTGCTTTGAAAATGGAATTTTTTTCTTGATTTCCTCCTCAGATTGCTCCTTACTATTGTATAGAAACACTACTATCTTTGGGTATTGATTTTGTATCCTTGCCCTTTTCTGTGTTCATTTATTAGCTTTTAATCTAGCTTTTTAGTAGATTTTTGGGATTTTCTGCATATAGGATCATGTCATCAGCAAACAGTGAAAGTTTTACTTCTTCCTTTCCAATTCGGATGCCTTTTATTTCTTTTTCTTGCCTAATTGCTCTACCTAGGACTTCCAGCACAATGTTGAATAATACTGATGATAGTGGGCATCCTGGTCTTTTCCCTGATCTTAGAGGGAATGCTTTCAGTCTTTCCCCATTTAGTGTATGTTAGCTTTGGGTTTTTCTTATATTCCCTTTATCATGTTGAGGAAGTTTCCTTCTATTCCTGTCCTTCAAAATGTTTTCATCAAGAAAGGATGTTGAATTTAGTCAAATGCATTTTCTGCATCAGTCAAGATCATCATGTGGTATTTCCCCTTTGAATTATTGATATGGTGTATTACATTAACCAATTTTCTTGTGTTGAACCACACTTGTATACCTGGAATACAATCCACATCATCATGGTTTGTAATTCTTTTAATGTGCTGCTGTACTCAATTTGAAAGTATTTTGTCCAGGATTTTTGCATCTATATTTGTTAAAAAGACTGGTCTGTAATTTTCTTTTCTTGTAATATTTTTGTCCAGTTTTGATATGACAGTAATGTTGTCTTCATAGGATAAGTTAGGTAGCTTTTCCTCCTCTTCAATTATTTTGAAGAGCTTGAGATGGGTTAGTACTAATTCTTTCTTGAATGGTTAGAAGAATTCACATGTGAAGAACCTGGTCCTAGACTTTCTTTTCTTGGGAGGTTTTTGATGACTGATTCAATCTCTTTGTTATTGGTTTGCTGCAGTCTTCTATTTCTTCTTGAGTTGATGTTGGTTGTTCATGCTTTTCTAGGAAGTTGTCCACTTCATCTAAATTGTGTAGTTTGTTAGCATATAATTGCTGTGCAATATTGAATGTATTATGTCCCCCAAAATGCTGTTATCTTTAATGCAATCTTGTGTGGGCAGATGTATTAGTGTTGGTTAGATTGTAATTCTTTGATTGAGTGTTTCCATGGAGACTCAACCCACCCAATTGTGGGTGATAACTCTCATTGGATAATTTCCTTGGAGGTGTGGCCCTGCCCATCCAGCATGGGCCTTGATTAGTTTACTAGACCACTATGTAAGTTCAGACAGAAGGAGCAGCTTGCTACAGCCAGCACAGGAGCTGAGAGAGGAGCTTCAGCTTACAGAGACGTTTTGGAGATGGCCTTTGAAAGCAGACTTTTGCTCCAGAGAAGCTAAGAGAGGACAAACACCCCAAGAGCAATTGAAAATGACATTTTGGAGAGAAGCTGAAGCCTAGAGAGACACATCCTGGGGGAAAGCCATTTTGAAACCAGAACTCTGGAGCAGATGCCAGCCATGTGCCTTCCCAGCTAACAGAAGTTTTCCGGATGCCAACAGCCTTTCTCCGGTGAGGCATTAGTGAACTGGAACAGTTGCTCATAGTATCCTCTTATTGCCTCCTTTATTGCCTCAGAGTCAGTAGTTATGCCCCACTCCCATTTCTGATTTTATTTATTTTCATCCTCTTTTTTTTTTTTTTTTTTTGTCAGCCTAGCTGTCCTGTTTTGCCTGTATTATTTCCCCAGTAAAGCCATGTTTTAATCCAGTATTGTGGGATATTTGGATTAGGCTGTTTCCATGGAGATTTGACTTGCTCCTTGTAGAGACTGCTTATTTTTCCCATGGGGAAGTGATTCCACACCAGCCTGCCATGCTAGTGGGGGAGGAGTGCCAGCCTCCACAGATTGTGATACTTCACTTACAGTTCTGTGCTGTGATCTTGGCCCTTCTGCCAATACCAGACTGGTGTATGATGTGTGTCTAGTCACAAAAATACCCTAAACAGTTTTTCCAGACAGTTCCTGGCTATTTACTAGCTGTGCTAGAGCAAGAATGAAATTCCTCACCTCCCTGTGCTGCCATCTTGCCTCATCTCCTGGCCTGTTGCTTTCTTTCTGAGCTTCCGTATGTCCTCTCTCAACTGCTCTGGCTTTTATCTCTGTCTTTTGTATTTCTTAGTATCTCTGTTCTTCTCTGAATGTCATCTCTTATAAAGGACTCCAGTAAGAGGATTGAGACACCTGGAGCATGTTTTATCTGAAACAACATAATCAAAAGGTTCCACCCACAGGAATGGATTAGCTTTAGGAACATGATCTTTTTTGGGGTATGTAACCATTACATCCCCATCAAGAAATTTGCCACTTAACACCATATCTTGGGTTATGTTCATCATTCTTTTAGGCATCTCCATTGTAATGATGCCATTATCCCTGGTTTGTGTCAAAGTACATCAGTTCTACCTGATAGATTTCGTCAGTCTCTTCTACTTCCTTCCTCTCAGGTAGGAGTTTTCCAACACGGAAGAGGTTATCAGCAAGCCATTCTCAGGAGAGTGATTAGGTGACCCCTTAATATGATCTATGAGAAACTGGCATGCCTTAATTTAGCATACACTTGATGTTACTATTGAGGGATCAATATTCAGCTACCATAGGCCAGATAGTAAATATTTTATGCTTTGTCTGCCAACAGACAGGTTTGAACATATAATGTAGGTATTCATTATGTTTTAACATGTGGCCCCTAAAAAGTTATGTTGAAGTCCTAATCCGCAGTTCTTGTGAACATCATCTTAATTGGAAATGGGATCTTTGCAGATCTATTCAAATTAAGATGAGGTCATATGTAGCTAGAGTGGGCTTTCATCTAGTAGACAGTGTTCTTACAAGAAGAGGAGGAGAGAAGAATGCCATGTGAAAAGGAAAGCAGAAAATGGAGTGATGATATACAAGCCAAGGAGAGTCAAGAGTTGCTATTACGTGTATAGCAGACTCTTTAAGTCAAAGACCAGAAGTTAGAAGAGGCAAGGAATGATCCTTTCCTACAGGTTTCTGTCCTACTAACACCTTGATTTCAGATTTCTGACTTCTGGAACCATGAGATAATACATTTCCATTATTTTAAGCCACCCAGTTTGTGATAATTTGTTATCCTGGCAGCTGGAAATTAATATAGTACTTCTATAACAAGATAGAAAACTGTCCCCTCCTGCTTCTTTACCCAATGGGTCATCTCAGGTGGTGGACTCACTTTTGGCCCAGAAATTCTTCAGAAGAAAAGCAACTGGCCCAAGAAGGAGTCCTGGTAACAGGTAACATTGGCCTTTAGTCAGTTTCATTCTCTGTCCCAGGAACACCCAGATCCTTGTACTGTCTTCTTTCCTCCTGGAGAGTTTGGCAGATGCAATTTGGGCAGCTGGACAGAGGGGAAGTTACTTTTTGAATCCCTGACTCCCAGACAGAGATTCTGATGCTATTTTCTGACAGTTGCCAAGAGGAGTGCCTAATGTGAAGGTGGTAACTGGCATTGTCCCTGTGCAGCAGTTAAGGTGGAGCCATGGGCTGGGGAGCACAGGGACAAACACCACAAAGGAGAGGCCTTGGCTTAGTCATGATAGCTCACAGTGGTGGAGAGTTCAAGTGGAGCAAGGAGCCCACAGGGGTATAAAAATAGGCAATATGCTGAATTTAACCTGAAGGACTAGTTTACTGATGCTTATTCTAGACCATCTTCCAGGCACTGTGGGGGTTGAGCCCCAGAGTCCCATAGTGATGACTTGTTCATGTCTGCATTCCTCATTTGCTTTCTTCCCTTTCCTGTCTCACCTCCCCACACTACTACAAATCTTTCCTGGGATAACCTCCCAAATAAACTACTTGAACTTATATCCTTTCTTTAGGGAACTGTGCCAGCTTTAAGCTGTTACGGATCACAAAAGAGCCATGATCTTTTAATGCAATCTTGTTGGGTGGAACCTTTTGATTGAGTGTTTCCATGGGGATATGACTCACCCAACCATGGGTGAGACCTTTTGATTAATTACTTCCATGGAGGTGAGGAGCTTGCCCATTCCAGGTGGGTCTTGATTAGTTTACTGGAGTACTTAGGAGAGCTCATGAGTCAACACAGATGCAGATGCTTGAAGATGCTGGGAGATGCAGACAGAAGGATGTTTGGAGATGAAGCCCAAAGTTTGCCCTGGAGAAGCTAAGACAGGACCCCCAGATGCTTGGACAGAAACACCCTGGGAGAACAAGCAAAGATGCACAGGAGCTGAGAGAGAGAAGCTAAGAGAGATAGAAGCCAGAGACATTTTGGAGAAAGCCATTTTGAAATCAGAACCTGGGAACAAAGGACCAGCAGATACCAGCCACATGCCTCCCCAGTTAACAGAGGTGTTCTGGACAACATTGGCTTTTCTTCAGTGATGGTATCCTCTTGTTGATGCCTTAGTTTGGATACTTTTATGGCCTCAGAACTGTAAATTTCTAACCTAATAAATCTGCTTTGTAAAAGTCAATTTATTTCTGATATTTTACTTAATGGCAGTATTAGCAAACTGGAACAGATGCATTGCTCAGTTAGCACAACAAGAGGTGGTAGAAACTGTATTCCAAAGTCAATTATATTTTTTTGACTATATACCAATTATAAACTTGATTTCTAATATGACAACAGATTTTTATTAAATAGATGGAAATGGGGTGATTTTTTTTTTCAAATTCCTGCACTTTCTACTGATTTCCCATTTGTTTGTTTATTGTTATTATTATTTTATTATTATTTGGAATGCTACTGTATATATAGGGTAGCATACAGTAAGATTAATAAGGAAAAACCTATGAAGAATCTCGAAATGATGCAAAAAAAAGAGGGGAAAATTATCCAGGAATATGAGAAAATTGACTGAAACACCATTCTGCATAGCAATTCATTGCTTGAACATCTAATAAGTGGAAATAATTCTGAAAGCATAAAGAACTAGTCATATTTTTGCCTGCTTGGCAAGGACTTATCTAAGTCCACTAGAGGCCAGTGCTGTGCAGTGCAGTGCTGTGCAGAAGGCCTTTGTAATAGTCTCCAGTTCAATGAATTTTGAAGTAATAAAAACTGTGTTCAAAAAGATGAAAGGATGGACCATTTAAAAAATACCTCTACCAGGATGGACCATTTAAAAATACCTCCACCTTTTTAAAAAATATTTTCCTGTCCTAGGGTAAAATGATAATAAGATGCCAGTGATGAGATATTAAGATAGGTAATACATATATTTTAATTATGACTTAATCAGCACTGGTTGGAAAATAAAATCCAATACCAATGAACCCTATGCTGTTGTGTTTTCAAAAATCTGTGGCTAATGCACAAGAACCCACATTTTACAAGTTTTAACTAATCAAGCTAACAGTTTTCACAACATATTCTCTTCTAATATCATAATTAGGAAGAAACATTTCATGTAGTGCGATTGTCACCAACTATATTCCAATTTAACTATAATAGCATTAGTGAGTAACAGGGCATGGAAATGAGATCTACAAACTGGCAGCATAAAGAAAAAATTTATATCCACACTCTATTTAGAATGCAATGACTACAGTCTTAGTGCATCTGTGATGGCTCAATTTCTCAGGTAGAAATAAAGTTAACATGTTTAAACAATTAACATTTAAAATGGAAAAGCTGAATCTATGCAGAATTAGTCAGAATTTGAGGGTAGTATACAATAATTCATGCTTCCTTCACATTCCGTCCCCTCCATACACACATAACCAAATACAAAGGAATAAAATCTATTGTCTCAATTAAGAGTATATTTCATATAGACTATAAAACATCTGTTCAGTAATTTTCAGCTATACTAATGTCTCAGATTTTCACTTTACCTTGATATGTGCAGGTGTAGATATAAATAAAGATTAGATGAAATTTTAGATTTAGAAAAAAATCTATAATATAGGGATTTATATAGCTATGAATAAAGATATAATGTTGGAATTAAACATAATTCTTCATTCTTAATTACTTTTTGAACATCTGACTACCAGGTAATTCACAAACTGGGAAATATTTTCACTATCTCTCTAACCTAAACACTATGAAAGATGTAGTTAGGAATAGCAAGTTCACTATCACTATTATAATTATTTGTAAAATAATATTGTTTTGTAAATCCAACACAAAAATTGAAGTGCTACTACATTATGGTTTGCAGTGATTTACCAGGTAAAGATTTACATATCTGTTTATCTTAATAGAGGAGAAGCTGAATTTTGGGAAATTTTGCAGGGTGTGTTATATTTGCACTTTTAAAAGGGATCATAAATAAGAACACAATTAAGAAACACTGCTCTAGGGACGTTTTAAGAGAATCCAAGATCATGATTTGTTCCAAAAGCTTGGTTGACCTACTATGGTGAAGAACTTTCTTAGAGTTTCTCCATGACCATTAGTAGATACATCATGGCATCTTCTTTCATAAAATGTGGTAAAGGTTTCGGTGGAAATGTATGGTATTTTTTGTTTCCATTATAACACTTCAAACTTTCTAACAAAAAAAGCTGCCTACACAATGAGCACAGACTGACATTTAAAAAAATGTCATTTCTTAGCACAATGTTTATTAATACTTAGCTTTTCTAGCATCGTGCACATGAAAATTCTAATTACAGAAAGCAGAGCTAATAAGATGTACTGCTTTAAAAGAGATTTTCAAAAATACTCTATATTTATTGTTTAAAATGGATGGCTAATGTGTCTTTTTAAATTTTTATACTGCTTTTATTTTTTATTTGAGGTATTATTAACATAAAATAAAGTTCATATATTTTTAGTTTACAATTTGATGAGTTTTGACAATGCATATATCCATGAAACAATCGCTATGATCAAGGTAGCGAATACATCCAGCACCCCCAAAAGGTTCCCTGTGCCCTTTGTTAAGCACACTTTCCTATCCCTCCATGCTCCTATCCTTCCTAGGCAACTACTCATCCTATTTCTGTCATCATAAATTATTAGGTTATGTGTTCTAGAATTTTCTATAAATGATGTCATTTGATATGTACCTTTTCTTGGTGTGGCTTTTTTTCATACAACAGAAATATTTTGAGATTTATCCATGTTGCTACTTGCATCAATACTTCATTCCTTTTTATTTCATTTTGTTTTCTTTTGACTCAGTAGTGTACCATTGTAAGGGTCTACCACAATCAGATTACCCATTCACCTGTCTGTGAACATATGGGTTTTTTCCAGTTTTTCAATATTGCAAAAAAACTTCTGTGAACCTTTGTGTACGAGTCCTTGCGTGCACATATACTTTTTTTTTCCTTCTTGGGTAAATACCTTACTTGGTTCAAATGGCAGTGTGTGTTTAACTTTTTAAGGTTTAAATCTATCATATTGCTATTTATCTATTTTTCCTATGTGTTCTTTGATCCATTTTCCCTCTCTTCTGTCTTAATTTATATAAATTGAATATCATTTATGAATCCATATAGCTCCTACGTTGGTTTAATAGCTATATAAATCTTCATTTGATTTTAGTGGTTGGCTTACACCTCTTTAACTTATCATAGTTTCAAATGACATATCACTTCAAGTATTGTATAAGAAACTTATAATAGTATACTTTCACATCACCCCTTCTGGCCATTCAGCTATTGTTGTTATATATTTTACTTTTACGTATGTTATAAATGTCATGCTGTATTGTGGTTATTTTTAAAATGGTTAATTATACCTTGAAGAGATTTAAATAATAAAATGTCTTTCATATTTCTGGTGATCTTCATTCCTTTGTGTATGTCCATATTTAGATTTCTTATCATTTTCTTTCCCTCTATAGGCAGGCATTCCATTAACATTTCATGCCATGTGAGTCTGATGGCAATGAATTTTTAAGCTTTGATATATTTTATTTTACCTACATTTTTGAAAGGTATTTTTACTAGGTATAAAATTCTAGGTTGACAATTCTTTGTTCAAAGATATTGCTCTATGGTCTTTTTACTTGTATTCTTTTGCTGTTATCTTTATCTCTGTTCCTTCATACATAATGTGTTATTTTTCTGGCACCTTCTAAGATACTTTTTAAACACTGTCTCAGACTAATTGATTATGGTGCAACTTTATGAGGTTATTTTCATGTTTTGTGTGCTTTGATTCATTGAACTTCATGGGTATGCGAAGATTATAGTTTCCATCCAATTTGGAAATTTTTCAGCTACTATTTATTCAGATATTTTTATATCCCTTGCCCTCCCTCCTTTTTTCCAGAAACCATATGTGTGTGTACATGTGTGTTTGTATATATATATGTATCAATGTTTATATATTGATGCTGTTGCACAGATAATTTATGCTTTTTCATTTTTATTTTTTTTTCATTATTTTACTTTGAACAGGTCCTATTTCATTGTCTTCATGTTTATGAATATTTATTTCTGCAATGCTCAATCTGCTGTTAATTTAATCTTGCGTATTGTATTTCTTATCTCAGAAGTTCAATTGGGTCATTTTATGTCATCACTATCTCTATTTACATTTGAATCAAAATAGTTGTAATAATGTTTCACTTCACTGGCTTTTCTCTTCATTATGAGTCATATTTTCCTGGCTCTTTACATATCTGGTAACTTTTGATTGGTTGCTAGGCACTGTGACTTCTACTTTGTTGAGCAATGGATATTTTTTTCAGTTTTACATATACTGTTTAACTTTATATTGAGACTCAGCTAATTTGTTTGGAGAATGTTAAATCCTTTCAGGCCTTGCTTTGAAGATTTCTTAGGAGGAACAATAGCAACATTAGAATATTCAAGACCTATTTCCATTAAGACCTTCTGACTACCCAATGATACATGAATTATGAGGTCATCATGCTGTCTTAATAAATTTATATTCAAACATAGTGTCCCTGGAAAACTTATAGATTATTCTTACTGAGATTATTTGGTTTATTGTCTTTAATTTCTTCTCTAAGTTAAATCACCAATTTTTGGATTTCCTTCAATTTTGCTTTCCAATTTGTTGTTGACTTTTGATTTCTTAATCTTTCTTTTATCTTTCCATAGGCTTTTTTGAGTATATTTAAATCAGTTTCATTTTTGAATGGCTTAATTTTTTTCTGCTTTATGGTTAGATTTAGGAGAATTTGCATTAGCTCATATTTTGATTCACATTATTTTTTTTTATTTTATAATAATTTTGTTTGGAGTTGTTCTGATGTTTCCTATTGCTAAGCATTTTTTGGACAAGTTACTTTTCCAGGATTACCTTCTTAATCTATGTATTGAAATCAGTTTCAATAATAGAAACAGAATTTATTGATGGTGGTGAATTTTTTTAAACTAGAATGTTTTGATTTTCATTTTCTCTTCTCTTGTAGTAAATTTGTATGGAATTTGGCTGTCATTTTTTTTCTTTTATTCCTAGGTATTTCACTGACAGGTTCTTAGTTAAAAACTACAATCATTTGTCAGCACAGTGAAATGTAATTTCTTTAAACAATGAGGAAATTTTTGTTGTTCTGTTTTGTTTATGAAATATATATATTTTACTTCTATTTACTGCCTTATCTCCAAGGACCACTTTCTCTTTTCTATTTATCTCTTTCTCCTCAGAAGCAATGTTTTTTCCAGGGCTTCCACCTGAAATCCCACTCATTCAAGTTTTATCCCTGTGGTAAGTAATGTGAATTAACATTTCCCAGAATATGTTTAATATTTTAGCTCTTGGTATGGGACTTGTTCTTTCTTGGTCCATTTTGGTTGTGTTCTTTGACTGTAGTTTGTACTAGTTTCCTATTTTTCTAATGGAATCTTTTAAACCTTTCCTCCATCACTCTTTATGCCCAAACATTTGCATTTGAAGCACAAGCTTCAACTGTTGGAACTTGTTGTTTAGTCTGAAAATTACTGTAGTAAGTACATCGCATTCTCTATCTCCTAGTTTTGGAAAGTATGAGAAGAGTTTTCAAGTCAGATAGATACAACCCAGAGTACTTGCTTTTTATTGCCTTTTAAAGTGTCCAAAGATGAGAGTGGTAAAGATTTTCCAGAGATTGGTGTCAAGGCCAAGGAGAATAAAGACATGGAATTGTTTAAAAAGGGCAGAAATTTGCTTAATCAAGATTTCCTACCTCCAAGTTAGTGTCCTCCTTATATTTCCCAGAAGAATTTCAGAATTTCTATGAACCTTTGATTGCTGGGGCTTCTCATTCTTCACTTTCTTAAAATAAATGTTTATTTCAGCTATTCTAATATGTCTACAATTGTGTTTGTATGTGGTGAGTAACTGAATTCTTTTATTGTGTAGTTATTGTCATTTGTTATTTTAAACCATAGGTTTCCAGATGATGTAAATCACATCAGACATGAAGTGGATTGTTGAATTCTGTAATTCATGACTGGATAGGATACTGGGTTATCTTTGGGGAGTGCATGCATGATCAAGAGAGCAAACTGTAGTAGATTATACTACTTTTACCAATTATTTACTTCTTTTAAGAGGACAATGTATCTGTACCCATTCTTATGTGAATTACAGTGCTCTGCTCACTGTGGGCACTACATTGATTTTGGGTGTGACCGTATAATATGTTTTGACCAAATGATTGTGAGTAGATATGACTTACAGCTCATCTGAATAGTAAAAAGATTTGAACTTATCAGCTGTCTTGTTCTTTCTTTCTGTCAATAGCAGAGATGTACCAAATAGAGGTTATTCCTTCAGCCACAGTCCAAAATGGAAAGACTATGTGGAGCTGAGCACCAGCTGCAGACATATAGACACTGACAAATAATGTTTTAAGGCACTAAACTTTAGGGGTTGTTTGTTAACACGTAAAGATTCCCTAGTACAGTGTTTGAAACCTTAACAATGTTTAAAAAAAAAAAAAAACTCCATTCCCCATTCCAGCTTTTGGAAGGCTATCTAATTAGTTAGTTGGGGAAGAGAAACAAGTGAGCATTAAAATGGTCATGGATTGAAACTTTAAAATTGGAAAAACTTTTATCTGTAATTGAAATGACCAGAAAGTTAGAAATAAACACAAGAAATATGCTACTGCAGGATTGAAAAAGAGATAAAAAAAAAAAAAGAAAAATTACTGAAGGGAGTTTTGGGACACATGTAATTATACCTATATACAAAGTGGTGGTGCAAAGGAGTATGTGACCAATTATTTAAGTCTAATGGGTAAGAATGCAGGCCCTGGTGCCAGATATCCTGTGTTAGAATCCCGATTTCACCATCCATTAGCTATGTGACCTTCAGAAAGACATCTGATCTCTCTGAGTCTCAGTTTCATTTGATTAATAATTGGAACATTACCTACTTCATTGTGTTTTAGTGAGAATTAAATGCAAGTAAAACAAATGCACATTGTTATGGACTGAATTGTGTCTTAATCCCGGTAAATCAGAATGTGACCTTATTTATTTGCAAATAAGGACATTTCAGCTGGAGTTACTTAAGTTAAAATGCAGTATTCTGGAGTAGGGAGGGCCCCTAATTCAATATGACTGATGTGCTTATAAGAAGGGGAGCGGAGCCACAGACACACGGGAGGATGCCATGAGACAACTAGAGCAGACATTGAAGCCTATGTATTGTTTGTAAACCACCAGGAGCCAGGAAGCGGTAAATAAAGTTCTTCCATACAGATTTCAGATTTCTAGCCCTCAGAACTGTGAGACAACACATTTCTGTTGTTTTAAGCCACCCAGTTTGTGGTACTTTCCTATGACAGCCAGCCTCGGAAACTAAGGCATGCATGACGTATATTGTCTGTTTGATATTATTCATTTCAATAAAGTGTCAGAGCAGGCTTCAGAGGGGTAAGTGTTCTTGAACCAAGTTTTAAGTAGGAATGTGCTTGGTATATGTGGGTATGAGGGGGTCAGTCTAGGCAGAGAGAATATTATGAGGAAAGACATGGAAATAGGAAGGATCATGATACATGTTGGGGTAATAAGAAATCTGAAACTTGGAAAAAGGCAAGATCAGGAATGGCTAGTACACCATATTAAAATTTTTATGAAGATGTAAATGAAATACCATTAAATTATTTTAGGCAGAGAAGTAGTTTTGGAAAGCTTACTTGGAAACACTGTGGAGGCTGTACCAGAGGCATATGACAGGAGGCAGGAGGATTGGTTATGGGGTTATTGTAACTTGAAAAATGTTGCGTGTACTTTGATTTTGAAACATAGTGTAAAAGTCCAAGACTATATGTATATATATAATACAGTGAAACTTGTGGTGGACAATGTCTGTGATTAACTGTACAAATATAAAAAAATTCTTTCATAAACTAGAACAAATGTATGACACTATTACAAGGAGCTAATAATAAAGGGGTATGTGGGAAAAAAGTGTACCTATTGCAAACTATGGGCTATCATTAGTAATATTTTAATACTGTTTCATCAACAGTAGCAAATGTATTACACCAATACTATGGGTCAATAATAGTGGGGGATACGGGATATGGGAGGATTTGGGTTTCCTTTTTCTTTTTATTTCTTTTCTGGAGTAATGAAAATGTCTTAAAATTGATCATGGGTTTGTATACACAACTGTATGATGATACTGTGAGCCAGTGATTGTATTTTTTGGATGGTTTGTATGGTGTGTGAATGCATCTCAATAAAACTACATCTAAAAAAAAATGTTAAAGTCATCAAAAACCAAGAAAGTCTGAGAAACTATAACAGCCAAGAGGAGACTAAGGAGGCGTGACAACTCAATGTAATATGGTATAATATAGGATCCTAGAACAGGAAAGGGACATTAGTTAAAAAAAAAAAAAACTGAATAAGTACAGACTTTAGTTAATAATTATGTATCAACACTGGTTCATGAATTGTAACAAATGTACCATTCTAGTGTAAGATGTTTATAATAGGGGAATCTGGGTGCAGGGAATATGGCAACTCTCTGTACTTCTCTATTTTTTTGTAAATGTGAAGCTGGTCCAAAAAATTAAGTCCAAGACTTTAAGAATTACTGTGAAGGTGTGACAAACAAGATACTGATGTGGCTGGAGTAGGATATTCTAGTTTGTAGTCTGAGAACATTTCTTGAAAATATATCTAATTAATATATATGGTTCAAATCTAAATTACAAAGGACACAAGAAGCAAAAGAGACTTGTTCCTTCTACTGAAGTGTGCCAACTACCCAGTGTCCCTTGCTAGAAGACAAATATAGTTACACAGAGGGAAGGAATCTATAGCGATCTAGAGGGACATGGCATTTGAAAGGGACTGTGGTGGATTCTCTGGATTTGGAGAAATGGTGATTGTTTTTTAGTGTAGTTTAGATGTAACAATATTATAAGAAAGTCTCAACTGAAAGATATCATATAAATTGTAAAGATGCCAGATGTAAGAATAAAATTTTCCATTACAGTTTCAGTGAGAAGTTCTAAATTACATGACCATACACAATTGTCTTTTGAATCATGAATGCTAAATATGCTGAAGAGTAGAAATTATGTTGGTTGATCTCAAAAGTTTTCCTTAATTTTATTTCAGTATTAGAAATATTCCTTAATATCCCATGAAAACCTCCACCTATTAATTTTATCCCAGTGATTTATTCTAGCAGAAAAAGGATTGTGAAACACAGCAACAAAACCAAATCAAACAGTAAGGAGAAATTAATAAAATAATACTTTGTATTAGGTTAACATTTATTTCTGGTGGTTTAAAAAGCTTTGGGGGTTTCAATAAACTCAACCAAAATAGTTCCATGGTCCCATGATGTAGGAGTAGGAATTATAATCTCTACATTACAGCTGGAAACCTTGAGGGACAAAACCATTTAAGTGATATGTCCAAGGTCACTGAGCAAGTCACTTGTGAGGCCAAAAATAGAATGCCAATTCTTTGTGTTTTTTTTTTGTTTTTTTGTTTTTTTTTCCTTCAGAAAACCATACTGGTTCTGTTGTTAATCATAAGATAAAATTTGGCTTTATATCAGAGTTTTGTTTTTTTTTTCTCACATGCCAACCTAAAAATAAGCATTTAAAAAGACTATTGAGTTGACATTAAATCAAATCATATTCTGTGCTTAAGATTTTCAAGTTACTCTTAGAAAAGTGTTTTCTTGTTGTTTAAGAGGAAAACATCCATAAATAGTTTCTCACTATTATCATCCCAATTCATAAAACTCTTCTCGTGCCCCTAAATATTTAATGACTCTATTTAAATAAACAATGAATATGTTCTGGTTTCTGCACAAGGAAATGCAAGCCACAGTAATTGGCTTTGCCTTCAGACAGCTGAGTCAGCAAGAAATCAGGCAGCCTATAGAAAGCTTTTTATTTCCTATCAGTTTTTCAGAGTCTCAAGCCATTGAAATATATTGAAAAAACCTGGGAGGCAACTAAACCAAGCAAATTAACCTTACATCTGCTTTATATGACTCTTGAACCTCAAGATTTGGAATTCCTTATCTGTGGCTGCTCAAACAATTTTCTGGCCCATAATGCTGCGGTGTGATAGTAGGAAGGAAAATGGATTATAGTCTCCAGCACACATTTGTCTAAAACTACTTGAATTTTTCCAGTCATGAAAAGAATCTTTTTCACCTCTTGTGGGATTCCTTAAGAACTTGTAATTCTACTTTCTGAACTTCATATCTACATGTATGGATTTTGCAGAAAATAATTTTATATAGTGCAAAATTTTTACATATTATTTAAAGAGATATGTGTTCCCATACATTACATGGGACTAATCTCATTTATCTTTCTTTATACATATAAGTAGATATATATATATATATATAAGAACTCACATGTATATATATGTTTATATATGCTATATAGTGTTTTAGGATTATATTAATTATAATAATAGATAACATTTATTGAGCAATTACACTGTGCTGGGCACTGTGTAAAGGAAGTTCTATATATTATTTCATTTATCCTCATCACAATATTATGAGACAAGTGCTATTATTATTCCCATTTACTTAAGAGGAAACAGAAACAGTAGGAATTTAGGTTAAGTTACCCAAGATTATGTTGCTTCTAAATGGTAGAGCAGGGATATAAAGGCAGTCTAACTTCCCTATGTGAATAAGTATTATGTTGTTGCATACATAATATACAAAATATAGAGTTTACTTAGTCAAAACTGGCACAATTCATAATCTGAGACTTAGAGAAGATAAATGTCTCTTATAGGTCATAAAGCTCTCCAGCTTCCAAATCTGGAGTATGACTCAGGGAACTTTCTACTACAGCTTTTCATAGAATCATCAGATGATTTCATAAATTGCAAACCAGGTTGGTATCTTTAATGGAATTATACAATGGATTTTCAATTATTCTAACAAAAGAAATGTTAGAATGTGACATTTTTCTTTCTCAGAAAATTTTTAAAAAGTAAGGTAGATAAAATATTTTATATGTATTTTTCTGTTATGTTTATTTATACTTTATGGTTTACTACATTAAGGACTTCCAATCTACCTCATGGGTGGTATGTACCACCTTTTCTTCACTTCCATTCATTACCCAAACTACTTCTTACAAATGTTATTGACATTCCTTGTGGCAAGACATTTAGACTTCTCAACTGCTTCATTCAATGCAAAGTTGTAGTGTCTACCAGAGGAGATGCTTTTCCTGGATTTGGCACATTTCATTTCTTTTCCCTTCTTGAAAGTTCTTTAGCTTTCACAACTTCATGCTTGTTTGATTCTGCTTATAACTTTTTATCCCTGCTTCCTCTTATTTTCTGAGATCTTCTGCAAGCAACTTTGATGTTTCTCAGTATTCAGTCCATAGAATCCTATTTTTCTTTGTAAACATTGCATGGGTGAGGGAACTCATCTACTATTAGCCATATTTTGGGATAACTGTGTGTGTGTGTGTGTGTGTTTATGTGTGTGTATGTGAGAGAGAGAGAAGAGAGAGAGAGAGAGAGGGAGAGAGAGAAAGAGAGAGAGAGAGAGAGAAAGCTACAGATTACATTTGTTTGATGTATTTTCCCAATCCATCATGGAGAATGCAAAAATGCTTAAACGTGATGGTCAAAGTGGAGTCTTCTATAGGGAAGTAACACTTAAGCTTAGAGCTTCCTTCCATTCACATCTTTTCTATGAATGTTTCTGGTATAAATTTATTAAAGCTTTATATTTTTAATAATTGCCCTCAAATAGTACCATGTTGAGAAAATTTCCTGCTAAATAACAGATCATTCAAAGGCAAGATTCAGTATCTTTTCTAATCTCTTTATTTTTTAGACCAAACTTGCTTTCACATTTAAGATTTTGACTTGCTACAAATTGAAGCTTCAGTCTCCAACTCAGCAATAAGTTTACCTCCCTACCTCCTTCCCCACTCCCAGCACATCTACTCTTACCTTTGGCTAAAGAAGTACAGAATTATGGAAAGGAAATTATGGTCTGTATTGACATATTTTCTTTTCCTCTTTTGTTTAGGTACTAGTTCCTGCAGTGTTGAGGCAAGAGAAGGAAAAGGAAACATGTCTTATATTTCTTTATTTTCTTGGACAGGGTTTGTGCCAGTTCATTGTATTATGTCCCCCAAAACACCATTATCTTTGATGTAATTTTGTGTGGCAGATCTATCAGTATTAATTAGATTGTAATTCTTTGAGTGTTTCCATGGAGATGTGACCCACCCAACTGTGGGTGATGACTCTGGTTGGATAATTTCCATGGAGGTGTTGTCCCACCCATTCAAGGTGGGTCTGAATTAAGTTACTAGAGCACTATATAAGCTCAGACAGAAGGAGCAAGTGTGCTACATCCAAGAGGGACACATTGAAGAATGCACAGAAGCTGAGAGAGTAGCTGCAGATGAAAGACAGTTGGAAGATGGCCGTTGAAAGCAAACTCTTGCTCCAGAGAAGCTAAGAGAGGACAAATATCCCAAGAGCAACTAAAAGTGACATTTTTGAGGAACTGCAGCCTAGAGAGGAATGCCTGGAAGAAAGCCATTTTGAAACCAGAAGTTGGAGCAGATGCCAGCCACGTGCCTTCCCAGCTAACAGAGGTTTTCCGGACGCCATTGGCCATTCTCCAGTTAAGGTACCCTTTGTTGAGGACATTTTATGGCCTTAAGACTGTAACTGTGTAACCAAATAAACCCCCTTTTATAAAAGCCAGTCCATTTCTGGTGTTTTGCATTCTGGCAGCATTAGTAAACTAGAACAGGGTTGCAATCTTTTCCTTGCTTGTGTATAACCATTTATATTTGTCAGCATTCTCCAGAGACACAGAACAAACATAATGTATATATGAAAATATTAAGATACTTCTCATAGGAAATGGCTCACTTGACTGTGGGAATTAACAAATCTGAATTCCATGGGTGGGCCACAGGTTGGAAACTTAGGTGAAAGTGAAGTTGAATTCCCCAGAAGCTGGCTGGCTAAAATAAAGGCAGGAATTCTTCATTCATTTAACTAATCAGGGTCTCTCTTGGCTTACTTAGGCTTGCTGACTGGCTTTGCTGTCTCCTGGCTAGCGTGCCCTCCAAGCTGCTGCCTGTTGGCTAACTTGTGCTTTGAGCTATGCTGCTATGCGCTGCATTTGCGGAGTCCTTACAAACCTGTTATAGATTTAACTAACCTCTGTCAGAAGTTTTCGTTGTTGGTATTTAAGAACAGGAGTAGGGAGTTGGAGCTCTCTTTAAAGTGGTCTGGTTCATGTGTCTCAGCCCAGACCAATAGGTGTGTCTCCGATTGAATTGAGTATCTTAATTCTAGCATGAGCTGTGATTGACTCTAGGCTCAGGGCAATAATGTTTATCCAATGATCGCTGCTTGCTTTTCTCAAGGGAAAGACTGATACCCTATGCAATATACAAGTCCATTGGTGATTGCTCATGTGGAGGAACAGTAGTTACCATGTAGTATGCTGAGGGCCAAACTCTTAAAGCAGGTGGTTTAACACAACCCTAAAAGAAATGCCTTATCCTGTGTAACAAAAAAGATCCTGTAGGGAAAAAGCCATGATACTCTCATGTCAAAGTTAAGGAGTTAATTCAGACCTGAACTCAGTCCATGGTCCTTAAACCCAATAAAACTACCATTGCCATAGAGAAGTTTCTTTGGAGGAAGAAACTTAAGCTGTGAGCAGGATTGAGGACTTTGTTGAAGTATAGTAATTATCCACCAAAACCAAAACCAGACCAAAACAAAACCTGGATACAGGTGTGTCAATTTCCTAGGCCTACCATAACAAAGTACAAGAGAATGGGTGGCTTAAAAAAATATATCATCTCAATGTTCTGGAGGCTAGAAGTTGTGAATCGAAGTGTCAGCAGGTTCGTGCTGCATCCAACACCTTTAAGAGAGGATCCTCCCTTGCGTTTTCCAGCTTCTGATAGCTCCAGGCATTCCTTAGCCTACGGTAGCAAATGACTGCAAATTCTGCCTTTGTTACCTGACTTTCTTCTCTCCGTGTCTGGGTCTCTTCTCCTATTCTTATATATGTACCAATTGCATTAGATTATGGCTCAAGCTAATCCATTATGACCACCGTTTAACTAATTACATCTACAAAGACTCTATGTCCAAATAACATCACATTCACAAATACCAAGGCTTAGGACTTGAACATATATTTTTGGGGTAAACAAGTCAACCCAACACAGGGTAGAGAAACAAAAATTGGAACAGAAGTCTGTGATTTGAACTTATTGGAAACCCAAAATTTACCAAGAGAATCGACACTACAAAAAGAAAAGAAAAAGGGTGCAGACTGACTTTTTTCTCCCTGCAACATAAGTTCTGAGTTGACTTTGACATCTGCTCAAACATGCCAATTGGCAAACTTTCATGCCCTTAATACTGGAGCTCTCATTACAGTGGTAGCTAAATAAGTTACCCATATATTTTCAGGGAAGCTACCAAAAATAAAATAGAGAAAAAATAGGTATTTCTCACTTTACCTATCAGAAATATTGCTTTGTTTAATTCTCCATGCTCCCAGTACCCTTTGTGCTAAAATATACCACATGTACTCTGTGAATCAGTGAATAATAAATCCAAATTAAATTAAGTCTTTGGCATAAAATGAGACCCCATGGGCCTTACCCAAGAGTTTCCTGCATTTTGGGCTTGAGAAGCTGAGATGATTGATCAACATCTTGACCAATGAATGTCCTTCTTTTCTCTCTTGGCCTCACATTCAACTTCACTGATGAGCTCAGGTTGGCAATATGGGAAACCCAGATAATGGACTAGGTAAAAAAGACTCTTCTCTTAAGTATATAGATTTATTATTCAACGCTTACTTCAACTACCTGGATCTCACCCTTGCTTCATTATTAATAGTTCCAGGAGGTCTAGATTTGCATGAGGCATTGATATGGCAAGAGAATGTTTCAGTTGGCAAGTGGGATCTTCTCTAGGTGGAAGAAATGGGATTGGAGGGTGGTTGAGAATTACCAGGATTATCAGGAAAGCAAATGATCTCTAGTTTGAGTTCAGCTGTATAAGAGATAACTCCAGAATGAGGGGTCTTAGGCTATTCTAACTTTTTCTACTCTGCTTAATGGTAGCATTTGGGGAAACATATGTTTTTGTTCAGCTATCCTGTTTCCAGATCAACCTCTCTTTATTCTAAATCATTTGAAATTTTGTGTGATGAATTTAAAATAGAAAAATATTACTTAGAAACACAGTGCTAAAATCTAAGTACAAAAGAAATAGCTGCCAATAAAGTAAGATTAAGGTAAGTTATCTGCTTTAAATTAAACAGCATAGTTTTATGCAACTCTTTATTGTCTATTTCAATGTTGTGAAGATTAAGACATTAAATTATCCCACTTGAGTCATTGCTTTTCAGCTCTTCAGATAGTAGAGCAAATAAAAGTTATTTTTGAAAAGCATGGTTTTGGTGTTACAAATAATGTTTCTTCTATAATTTTATTAATTTTGTTTTTATGTTCTTAAGAGAACCTATGAATATGATTTGGTTGTTAGTTATTCAAGAAAGATTTGTTTAGTGCCTGTTACATTACTAAGCCATGAAAAAAAGGTTATATGAGAAAAGAGGGAAAAGGAGTATTTGGAAAAATAAATAACACAAAGTATGGACCTTGATCTAAAACTTGTAAGTACTTGTAACCTAACCTTTCCCAGACAGGGTGGATATCACAATATACATCTTATATGTATATTTGTCATTGTCATCATATTTTAATAAAATTGTTGATTTATTGGCTGTCTTTATTATAAACCTGTGAAGTCATTAAGTACAGAAACTATTGGCTTCTACTCTTTGTATTTCTAATGCCATCCTTTTGTCTGCTATATGGTGGGGTCAGTAAACATTTGATAAGTAAATGTTAGTTAACATGAGCCACTAAGGAAATACAAAAATATAAAGTGAAAACACAGAAATAAGTGAAAATGGGGAAATTAAAAATAGTTTACATAGGTTTGTTGTAAAGCATTACAGTTATCTTCTTTGGTAAGGTATAAATAAGGTATGTGCTTCATCTTGAGCTACAGCAGCACCAAGTTCTTCATAAGTGGGCTACTTAGCTCCGAACTTGAAGGATAGCTAGTGCTTATAAAAAAAAAATGAGATTGCTTTTATGCTCATGATTTTAGCACAGTCTCACATGGTTGGAGAAATATTTACTCTGAAGATACTGAGCCATATTTCAAAGAACAACATGGTGCTTCCATCACTGGAAGGATTTGGCAAGATGCTTGAGGACATATATATAAGATGGGAATTTACCAATTGATCTGGCAATTGCAACAAGCTGAAGCTTCATCTTTACTTTGGAATTTATATCATCAGCCCAGACATCACTATAGAAAGTTTTAATCCTCTGGAGAACGTCTTCACTGTGTCTTAGTCTGCCAGAGCTGCTCTGACAGTTACCACATAAAGAGTTAGCTTAAACAACAAGAATTTATTGGCTCATGGTTTTAGAGGCCAGAAGTTCCACAGCAAAGCACCAGCAAGGTCGTGCCTTCTTTCGGAGCCTGTTGCAGTTCAGTGATGGTTTGCCACCATCCTGGGGTTCGTTGATTTTCATCTTTGCTGCCAAGAAAATGATGATATCCTTGCTTTCCACCTGTGGCTGTATCATTAAGAAGATGATATCCTTGCTTTTCACCTGTGGCTTTCTCTGACTGAATGTGTTCAAATTCCCTGTGCATTAAAAGGACACCAGGTATAAGGATTAAGGCTCACCCTGATTCAATTTGGCCCCATCCAAATAGGATCATTTAAGATCCTATTCACAAAGAAGTCCACACCTTAACTAATAATATCTTCAAAGGTCCTATTTAAAAACTGGTTCACACCCACAGGGATGTGAATTAACACTTAATTTCTTGTAGGGATGTGAGTCTATCCACAGCAACATGTGTGTCTTGGAATGCAATATTTATGATATTTTCATTTCTATTTTTTTTTTTTTTTAATTTTGAAAAGTACTCTGGTATTTTATCAGTTGTTTACATTGAAATCTTAAAATCATGAATAACATTTCCCTATACTTCATGACTATAACAGCCATCAAGACTTATCAGTCCTTCTCATTCAATTTCTAGTGCTTGCTCACTATTTCATCTCCTCTACCCTATTTCAAGACAGCATCAACCATGGCCAGACTACAACATTTAAGAATAGAGCTTCTCTTATTTGATAGCACATTCAAATATCTTCAGATCTTGCTAATACAAAGATTTTGATCCAGCAATTTTGAGATATATATTGAAATTCTTTATTTCTAAGAAATCCACTGCTGGTGCTGCTGAACCCAGGCCACACTTTGAGAAACAAGTTTTTAGACATCTTACCAGTGTCCCCATGCTGCCTGCCATATGTCAAATTAAAAATAAAATAAAATAAAATAAAATAACTAACCAATAAAACTCAACCAAACATGAAATAAGTGTAAGGGCTTAGAATAAAATTCTGATTGCTCTCCTCATTTAAAAAATGTATTTTCTTAGTTTTGTTGATGGTGGTGATGGTAGCACAGCATTATGAAAGTAATGAGCACCAGTGAATTGCATATTTGAAAGTTGTTAAAATGGGAAATTTGAAATTATATGTTAGCGGAATAAAAATTAAAAAAAAAAGGAATATACAACACAAAGAATGAACTTTAATGTAAACCATGGACTATAGTTAATAGTATAATTATAATAATATTGATTCATCCATTGTATCATAGTTACCACATTAATGCAAGATGTTAATAATGGGGGGTATATGGGAACTTTGTACTTTCTGAATGATTTTCTGTGAACCTACAACTTCTCTAATTACAAAAAAGAAAGAAAAAATAAATAAAAAAGCATGGACAGAAAAAAATGTATTTTCGTATAAAGAGCAGAATTCAAATTCTAATACATACTTATTCTGCCTATTGACTAATTCAGCTCTGTCACTCTGTTTGTCTCTTTGTGGGAGCACCAAATTTTGTTCAATCTTTTCCCCTTCTCATGAAACTTTCCTAAAAACTATTAAACCAGTATTGCCTAAATGCACAAGAACAAAATGCTAAAAGAAGCAAGCAAACAAAAATGCAAATACAAAGCATGAAGCCTTTATGTCCTTCTTGCTGCAAAGAAGTTTGTTAGGTTAAATAAGCAAGTCTCTGCATCAATGCATTTGATCAAACCTGAATATTATCTTATACTATTTTCAAACATGGACACTTTCTTTCATCTAAGTCAGTCTCCTAACTATCCCTTAAAATATTGAAGACATTTTGCATACTCATTTATTCACTCATTTGTGTATCAACACTATTCATCGAGTGCTTACTCTAGGTTGGCATTGTTTTAAGTACTGGGGATTGGATTGTTGTATAAGACAGATACGGTTCCTATATTCATGGAATTCATAGTTGAGGAGGAATAAGAAATACAAAAAAAATCATTTTAGTCAGATAAATCATTAATTGTGATTTTTTTTTAAAGAAGGCAGGGAGATTTCAAATTATTAGGAACTTCTGAAACTGGGATTAAAGTATGCTTCAGCAAAAGCGTTCCTGAAGAGACATTAATATAAAACTTGATGTATGAACAGGATTCAAATAGGTAAAATGTAAGTAGAGTATGTGTGATGGTCTGGAGATGGGGAGGATCTAAGCATGTTCAATAAATGAAGACCAAAGTAATTAAATGAAAATGAATATAGGTGAGATGGCTTAGAAGAGTCTGGAGAGGGACATAGCAACTAGATCATAAAGGCTGATGAAGGCTGGGTTACGAATTTCTTTATTTCAAGCTTTAATCATACTCTGTCCACTGCCTGGAACCCTCTCTCTTTGCTACTCTGGCTGGGCTAATTCTCTTCCTCCTCGAAGTTCCATTACCTGGAATCTAATCATAGTAGCTAATATTAATTAAGTGCTTACTATGTGCCAGCTCCTGTGCTAAGTATTCCACATAAAGTATCTAATTTATTCCTCATATTCATTATACAAAGTAGCTTTATTATTCTCTTCACGAGAAAGTGATGTGTAGAGAGACTGAGTAAATTATCCAAGAGTCCAGTTGTTAATCCAGGCTGTCTGATTTAAAGATTGTTTAACTGCTAAGCAATACTGATTCTCTTAAAAGAAATCTCATTTGATTAATCTCTGCACTAACTCTTAAAATTCAACTGAAAATTTGGGTTTCTTAGGTTTTCAGACATTTGCTGGTACATGTGGCCCCAGGGCAACCCACAGCCTGGCATTATTTCCTGCCACTAAGACATCATGAAAAAAATACTCAGAGCAAGCAACCTTGCCTAGTACAGAGCTAGGCCCACAGAAAACACCTGATTAATAGGTTTTGGATAAATATCCATATGATCAGATTTCAAATTAATGTGTGTTTCAGCTTTTTTATAACTGTTCAGAGGCACAGTTTCCTTCAGAATCACTTCAGACTAGGACGGACAACAATGGAGGTAACAAGTTACTGTTCATTCTAAATGTACTGAAATCCACAGTGTTGCACAGGAACCCATTGTGCCTCCCAGTGAAGGGAAGCAGGACCCAAGAGCAGCTTTTCATTTAAAACAAATATCCAAGTATGCACTGTTTTCCATCAAGGAAACATAATCAGCTTAGGAATCAATAGAACTCAGAATTCAATAATCCAGATCTCATTCCATCATTTCCAAGTACACATGAATAATGCCAATTAATTATACACCAACTTACAAATTGAGATAATAATATTTTGGTTCGAGCTTGCTAAACATTCACATGCAGTTTTGGCAAAATTCTCCATTAATTTTGGAATCAGTGTTAAGAGAGTATCCTTTGTATATTAACCATTTCTTAAATAAAAAAGGTCTTGCAAATTACAAATAATAGTTACAAAAGTAATAGAGATGATTTAACCATAAATTAGTAATATCTGATGACGTCTGAATTGAGATTTCTCTTCAATTTTTGAAATGGTTTACAAGCAAGGGAGCTTAATTAACAGAAACCTATGACATAAATTTTCCTGTCTACTATCACTGGTATTCGTGATCATAACGGAGGAAAATCCATAGTTTGTTCAAAAGCAGAGTTCTCTGAAATAAGACAGTGATAATTTATATCAGTTGACAAATAATTAAGAGAAGATGTTTTAACATTGTATGTCCCAAGAACTGCTCTTTCATTAAATAGAAAAGAAATATTGTCCTGAGAATTGTCTGTCTTTTGGTAGGTACATGGTTATGTAAAAATTGTTTTAGTTTTTTGTATATATATACATCAGATATTCTGGTCTTTGAAATTCTTTCATCTTTTATATTAGACTATTTACTTACTCACTTTCCCACTTATAATTCCCCATAACACAGCTTATTTAAATTTAAATATCACAAATGTACCATAATCCTCTTCCACGGAGGAAAAAACAAAAACAACATCTTAAGTTTTCAGAATTTGTGATAGCATTATATTGGTAGCACACCCTGAATTCTCTGTTCTCTTCAAGGCACTATGGTCAGAGTATGATAAGTTTGCAGCTCTCAACCATTTAACTGCCTTGCCTGCAGCTATATTGCATAACAATCTCAGGAGCTGGACACCCATATGGAACTGAATGGTTGCTTTTGGCACTAGGTAATTCTGCAATGAGATGGTGTTCTAAGGTCTTTAGTTGACTATTTGGATGACAAATATGGCTTCCCTGATATGGTCATTGCATCATCTATTCTTTCTTGGAAAGCTGCATTTATATATAACTTTTCTGAAATTTAGCCTGGCTTCATTAACTTTCCTTCTGTCCTCTTTGTGTTGTACTCTTTCCCCTCTATCTAGAGAAACAAGGTCAAGGCATGTTCTCAGATGCCTGTTCATTAACAGCTCTGCAGGTGATGCTCCTAGAGAGGTCTGATGTGTTGTGTGATGTTCTCACACAAACTATGTTAATTTTTGATCAGTGATTATGAGTTTTAATTGTGTTTAGGTAGCAGGAGGTTTGTTAAATAGGCCTTACTTTAAAATGTTAAGTTGAAGCAATGAATCTTAAAACTAAGAAATCCCCCTAACTTCTTGTGCTTTATTTTTACATATTAATTCTTGAAGAGGAAATATGGTGAGTTGATAAGGTATTTATGCAAGGCTTCCAATGTGAATATGACAATAACTCTGCAATATTTTCTTTTATTTGCATGACATTTGCTGTCATTATATATAATATATATCTTGCAAACTCAATCTTTAAAAAGGAGAAGTCCAGGAAGTAGTATATATTGTCCAAATTTAGTTAGCTAATACAAAGCAGATTCAAACTAAGGCACACGGACTCCCAAGTTACTACCCAAGCAGGATTGTTCCAGAAATTCTGTATCTTCTGTCTAATATAAATACAAGGCATTGCCATAGCAATTTTCTTTTATTTCAAACAAATATTTTCATTTTGTCTTCAACATTTAGGCTTTTTTTTTGCATCAGAATCTTGTAGGTTGTCAATTGCTTTTCACTATGTCTTTTTATAGTTTCTTCATGTTTCTGCCAGTAGTTTAACTTACTCTCTCTGTTTAAGCAAATCAGATTATGCACAAAAAGAACAACTCCTTTTTCTCTTTAAACCCTCTCACTGAAGTTTTTTTCTCTTTTGTTCTTGTGGAAGAAAAAGAAGGGGAAAAAATCTACTTTTCTGGATATAAAATGATGTTGCTTTCTTTCTTCATCCCATACTCCATCATTTTACCTGTTTTAGGAAGAATTGCTTAATCTATTGATATGTAATTTTTTTCAAGTCTCCAATATCCTACTCCTATTTGAAATGATTCGAGAAGTGTGACTTAATGTAGCCAAGAAAAATTCTTCAGTAGTGCTTTTCTTTAATTTCTCTATCATTAAATAGAATATTATTTCAATTTCTGATATTGATTTTGACCACATAAACATGTAAATATTTAATTTTATGTATTTTAAAAATAGGGCATGCATGACCATAGTACAAATGTCAAAGTTTCAACAGGGTATAGTGAAAAGCATGTCAATTTCTGTGATCATTAGATTTATAAGCACTAACTTGGCTAGGCTATAGCCCCAACTTATTCAATCAATCACTAATCTAGGTGCTGCTGGGAAGGTGTTTTGTAGATGTCCTAAACATCTAAAATGAGATGACTTTAAGGAGATTATTCTCAATAATGTGGTTCAGCCTCATCCAATGAGCTGAAAGACTTTAATTGTAAAACTGAGTACTTTCTAAGGAAGAAGAACTTGTGCCTTAAGACTGCATTATCAACTCCAGCCTGCTCTCTTGCCCTATGAATTTTGAAATGGCCAGCCCATGGTCATGTAAGTCAATTCCTTGAAATAAATCTCTCTCTCTGTCTCTTTAGATGTATACACATCTCTCTCTATATATATTTATGCACGTGTGTATATTTATATATATATGTGTTTATATATGTGTGTGTATATAAATATACTATTTTGTGTGTGTGTGTATGTGTGTCTGTTTGTGAACTAATACTCCCATTAGTTCCTTAGTTATGTTTCTCTGGAGAACCCTGATTGACAGACCTTGCACACCCTGTTTCCCACCCAGCTGCTGACTTAAATGGCTTTAATAACAAGCAGTCCTCATATATCCTCTGTTACACCTTTAAAAATATTTCTTTGCTCACCTAATTAAATTAGGGTTTGATTCTGTAATGAAGTTTTCTTCAATTAGGTGTATAGTTTGGTAAAAAAGGAATTCCACCAGATTTTAGTCAAGTTTCTATGTAGAATATCATTTTTCTTTGAAATCTAAAGCTCTGAAATTTCCAAACAGTTATAGTTAAGTTTGGTAGTAAAACCTGAAGTTTCTGTTTCTTTTTTTTTTTTTTTATCTTCATTTTATTGAGATATATTCACATACCATGCAGTCATACAAAACAAATCGTACTTTCGATTGTTTACAGTGCCATTACATCGTTGTACATTCATCACCTAAATCAATCCCTGACACCTTCATTAGCACACACACAAAAATAACAAGAATAATAATTAGAGTGAAAAAGAGCAATTGAAGTAAAAAAGAACACTGGGTACCTTTGTTTGTTTCCTTCCCCTATTTTTCTACTCATCCATCACTAAACTAGACAAAGTGGAGTGTGGTCCTTATGGCTTTCCCAATCCCATTGTCACCCCTCATAAGCTACTTTTTTATACAACTGTCTTCGAAATTCATGGGTTCTGGGTTGTAGTTTGATAGTTTCAGGTATCCACCACCAGCTACCCCAATTCTTTGGAACCTAAAAAGGGTTGTCTAAAGTGTGCATAAGAGTGCCCACCAGAGTGACCTCTCGGCTCCTTTTGGAATCTCTCTGCCACTGAAGCTTATTTCATTTCCTTTCACATCCCCCTTTTGGTCAAGAAGATGTTCTCCGTCCCACGATGCCGGGTCTGCATTCCTCCCCGGGAGTCATATTCCACGTTGCCAGGGAGATTCACTTCCCTGGGTGTCTGATCCCACGTAGGGGGGAGGGCAGTGATTTCACCTTTCAAGTTGGCTTAGCTAGAGAGAGAGGGCCACATCTGAGCAACAAAGAGGCATTCGGGAGGAGGCTCTTAGGCACAACCATAGGGAGGCCTAGCCTCTCCTTTGCAGCAACCGTCTTCCCAAGGGTAAAACTTATGGTAGAGGGCTCAACCCATCAAACCAACAGTTCCCTATGTCTGTGGTCATGTTAGCAACCACTGAGGTGGGATAGGCCAATACCCCTTCATTCTCCACAGGCTCCTCAAGGGGGCACTACATCATTTTTTTTTTTTTCCTTGTTTTTCTTTTTTTTTTTTTTTAACTTTCCCTTCTTTTTTAAATCAACTGTATGAAAAAAAAGTTAAAAAGAAAATAAACATACAATAAAAGAACATTTCAAAGAGACCATAACAAGGGAGTAAGAAAAAGACAACTAACCTAAGATAACCGCTTAACTTCCAAAATGTTCCTACTTTACCCCAAGAAAGTTACATAATATAGCAACATTTCTGTGAACTTGTTCCTACTATATCCATCAGAAATTAACAGACCATAGTCATTCCTGGGCATCCCCAGAACGTTAAATAGCTTATCTGTTCCTCTTGGATTATTGTTCCCCCTTCCTTAATTGCTCTCTATTGCTAGTTCCCCTACATTCTACATTATAAACCATTTGTTTTACATTTTTCAAAGTTCACATTAGTGGTAGCATATAATATTTCTCTTTTTGTGCCTGGCTTATTTCGCTCAGCATTATGTCTTCAAGGTTCATCCATGTTGTCGTATGTTTCACGAGATCGTTCCTTCTTACTGCCGTGTAGTATTCCATCATGTGTATATACCACATTTTATTTATCCACTCATCTGTTGAAGGACATTTGGGTTGTTTCCATCTCTTGGCAATTGTGAATAATGCTGCTATGAACATTGGCGTGCAGATATCTGTTCGTGTCACTGCTTTCCGATCTTCTGGGTATATACCGAGAAGTGCAATTGATGGATCGAATGGTAACTCTATATCTAGTTTTCTAAGGAACTGCCAGACTGACTTCCAGAGTGGCTGAACCATTATACAGTCCCACCAACAATGAATAAGAGTTCCAATTTCTCCACATCCCCTCCAGCATTTGTAGTTTCCTGTTTGTTTAATGGCAGCCATTCTAACCGGTGTTAGATGGTATCTCATTGTGGTCTTAATTTGCATTTCTCTAATAGCTAGTGAAGCTCAACATTTTTTCATGTGTTTTTTGGCCATTTGTATTTCCTCTTCAGAGAACTGTCTTTTCATATCTTTTGCCCATTTTATAATTGGGCTGTCTGTACTATTGTCATTAAGTTGTAGGATTTCTTTATATATGCAAGATATCAGTCTTTTGTCAGATACATGGTTTCCAAAAATTTTTTCCCATTGAGTTGGCTGCCTCTTTACCTTTTTGAGAAATTCCTTTGAGGTGCAGAAACTTCTAAGCTTGAGGAGTTCCCATTTATCTATTTACTCTTTTGTTGCTTGTGCTTTGGGTGTAAAGTCTAGGAAGTGGCCGCCTAATGCAAGGTCTTGAAGATGTTTTCCTACATTATCTTCTAGGAGTTTTATGGTACTTTCTTTTATATTGAGATCTTTCATCCATTTTGAGTTAATTTTTGTGCAGGGTGTGAGGTAGGGGTCCTCTTTCATTCTTTTGGATATGGATATCCAACTCTCCCAGCCCCATTTGTTGAAAAGACCATTATGACTCAGTTCAGTGACTTTGGAGGCCTTATCAAAGATCAGTCGGCCATAGATCTGAGAGTCTATCTCTGAATTCTCAATTCGATTCCATTGATCTATATGTCTATCTTTGTGCCAGTACCATGCTGTTTTGGCAACTGTGGTTTTATAATAAGCTTCAAAGTCAAGGAGTGTAAGTCCTCCCACTTTGTTTTTCTTTTTTAGAGTGTCTTTAGCAATTCGAGGCATCTTCCCTTTCCAAATAAATTTGATAACTAGCTTTTCCAAGTCTGCAAAGTAGGTTGTTGGAATTTTGATTGGGATTGCATTGAATCTGTAGATGAGTTTGGGTAGAACTGACATCTTAATGACATTTAGTCTTCCTATCCATGAACATGGAATATTTTTCCATCTTTTAAGGTCCCCTTCTATTTCTTTTAGTAGAATTATGTAGTTTTCTTTGTATAGGTCTTTTACATCTTTGGTTAAGTTTATTCCTAGGTACTTGATTTTTTTAGTTGCTATTGAAAATGGTATTTTTTTCTTGAGTGTCTCTTCAGTTTGTTCATTTCTAGCATATAGAAACATTACTGACTTATGTGCATTAATCTTGTATCCCACTACTTTGCTAAATTTGTTTATTCGCTCTAGTAGCTGTATCGTCGATTTCTCAGGGTTTTCTAGATATAAGATCATATCATCTGCAAACAATGACAGTTTTACTTACTCTTTTCCAATTTGGATGCCTTTTATTTCTTTGTCTTGCCGGATTGCCCTGGCTAGCACTTCCAGCACAATGTTGAATAACAGTGGTGACAGCGGGCATCCTTGTCTTGTTCCTGATCTTAGAGGGAAGGCTTTCAGTCTCTCACCATTGAGTACTATGCTGGCTGTGGGTTTTTCATATATGCTCTTTATCATGTTGAGGAAGTTTCCTTCAATTCCTACCTTTTGAAGTGTTTTTATCAAAAAGGGATGTTGGATTTTGTCAAATGCTTTTTCAGCATCTATTGAGATGATCAGTTCATTTTTCCCTTTTGACTTGTTAATGTGTTGTAATATATTGATTGATTTTCTTATGTTGAACCATCCTTGCATGCCTGGAATGAACCCCACTTGGTCATGGTGTATGATTTTTTTAATGTGTCTTTGGATTCGATTTGCAAGTATTTTGTTGAGGATTTTTGCATCTATATTCATTAGGGAGATTGGCCGGTAGTTTTCCTTTTTTGTAGCATCTTTGCCTGGTTTTGGTATTAGATTGATGTTAGCTTCATAAAATGAGTTAGGTAGTGTTCCATTTTCTTCAATGTTTTGAAAGAGTTTGAGTAAGATTGGTGTCAGTTCTTTCTGGAAAGTTTGGTAGAATTCCCCTGTGAAGCCATCTGGCCCTGGGCATTTATTTGTGGGAAGATTTTTGATGACTGATTGGATCTCTTTGCTTGGGATGGGTTGATTGAGGTCTTCTATTTCTTCTCTGGTCAGTCTAGGTTGTTCATATGTTTCCAGGAAATTGTCCGTTTCTTCTACATTATCCAGTTTGTTGCCATACAGTTGTTCATAATATCCTCTTATAATTTTTTTAATTTCTTCAGGATCTGCAGTTATGTCACCTTTTTTCATTCATTGTTTTGTTTATATGGTCTTCTCTCTTTTTGATTTTGTCAGTCTAGCTAGAGGCTTGTCAATCTTGTTGATCTTCTCAAGGAACCAACTTTTGGTGATATTTATCCTCTCTATTTTTTTTTGTTCTCTATGCCATTTATTTCTGCTTTAATCCTTGTTATTTCTTTTCTTCTACTTGGTTTACGATTGGTTTGCTGTTCATTTTCTAGCTTCTTCAGTTGATCCATTAGTTCTTTGATTTTGGCTCTTTCTTCCTTTTTAATATATGCATTTAGTGCTATAAATTTCCCCCTTAGCACTGCTTTTGCTGCATCCCATAGATTTTGGTATGTTGTGTTCTCATTTTCATTCGTCTCTATATATTTAGCAATTTCTCTTGCTATTTCTTCTTTAACCCACTGATTGTTTAGGAGTGTGTTGTTTAACCTCCAGGTATTTGTGAATTTTCTAAGTCTCGGATGCTTATTGACTTCTAATTGTATTCCATTGTGGTCAGAGAATGTGCTTTGAATAATTTCAATCTTTTTAAATTTATTGAGGCTTGTTTTATGTCCCAGCATATGATCTATTCTGGAGAAATTTCCGTGAGCACTAGAAAAGTATGTGTATCCTGGTGATTTGGGATGTAATGTCCTTTATATGTCTGTTAAATCTAATTCATTTATCAGATTGTTTAGGTTTTCAATTTCCTTATTGGTCTTCTGTCTGGTTGATCTATCTATAGGAGAGAGTGATGTGTTGAAGTCTCCCACAATTATTGTGGAAACATCAATTGCTTCCTTTAGTTTTGCCAATGTTTCTCTCATGTATTTTGTGGCACCTTGATTGGGTGCATAGACATTTACGATTGTTATTTCTTCTTGTTGAATTGCCCCTTTTATTAGTATGTAGTGGCCTTCTTTGTCTCTCAAAACATCCCTGCATTTGAAGTCTATTTTATCTGAGATTAATATTGCTACACCTGCTTTCTTTTGGCTGTAGCTTGCATGAAATATTTTTTTCCATCCTTTCACTTTCAGTTTCTTTGTGTGCCTGTGTCTAAGATGAGTCTCTTGTATGCAACATATTGATGGTTCATTTTTTTTGATCCATTCTGCGAATCTATATCTTTTAATTGGGGAGTTTAATCCATTTACATTCAACGTTATAACCGTGAAGGCATTTCTTGAATCAGCCATCTTATCCTTTGGTTTATGTTTGTCATATTTTTCCCCTCTCTCTATTAATATCCTTTATTGTACCCATACCAAATCTCTTTAGTACTGAATCTTTCTCCAAGTCTCTCTGTCCTTTCTTTGTTTCTCTGTGTGTAGGGCTCCCTTTAGTGTCTCCAATAGGGCAGGTCTTTTGTTAGCAAATTCTGTCAGCATTTGTTTGTCTGTGAAAAATTTAAGCTCTCCCTCAAATTTGAAGGAGAGCTTTGCTGGATAAAGTATTCTTGGCTGGAAATTTTTCTCACTCAGAATTTTAAATATATTGTGCCACTGCCTTCTCGCCTCCATGGTGGCTGCTGAGTAATCACTACTTAGTCTTATGCTGTTTCCTTTGTATGTGGTGAATTGCTTTTCTCTTGCTGCTTTCAGAACTTGCTCCTTCTCTTCTGTGTTTGACAGTGTGATCAGTATATGTCTTGGAGTGGGTTTATTTGGATTTATTCTATTTGGAGTTCACTGAGCATTTATGATTTGTGTATTTATGTTGTTTAGAAGATTTGGGAAGTTTTCCTCAACAATTTTTTTGAATACTCTTCCTAGACCTTTACCCTTTTCTTCCCCTTCTGGGACACCAATGAGTCTTATATTCGGACGTTTCATATTATCTATCATATCCCTGAGGTCCATTTCAATTTTTTCAATTTTTTCCCCATTCTTTCTTTTATGCTTTCATTTTCCATTCTGTCATCTTCGAGGTCACTGATTCGTTGTTCAACTTCCTCTAGTCTTGTACTATGAGTGTCCAGAATCTTTTTAATTTGGTCAACAGTTTCTTTAATTTCCATAAGATCATCCATTTTTTTATTTAGTCTTGCAATGTCTTCTTTATGCTCTTCTAGGGTCTTCTTGATTTCCTTTGTATCCCGTACTATGGTCTCATTGTTCATCTTTAGTTCTTTGAGTAGCTGCTCTAGGTGCTGTGTCTTTTCTGATCTTTTGATTTGGTTGTTTGGGCTTGAGTTATCCATATCATGTGGTTTTTTCATATGCTTTATAATTTTCTGTTGTTTTTGGCCTCTTGGCATTTGCTGAACTTGATAGGGTTCTTTTAGGATTTGTAGACCAATTGAAGTCCTTATCTCTAATTTATCAGAGCTACAGCTTCGTGGAGTACACTTTCTCTAACTAACCAGCAGGTGGCATCCACGAGCCACCTGTTCTCCACAAGCCAGTTCTCCCCTGCTTAGCCTTTTTGGTGAGTGGGGGAGTGAGTCTTGTGGGGTCCAATTGGTGTACCAAGCTTGTGTGTGTAGTTGATGTTGCCTGCCCTGTATATGGGGCATGTTTCTGGGCAGTCAGGGAGGGGGGTGGCCCTAACAATCAATCTCCCTGGTTATCCTAGAGTTTTAAAGCTGCTGCAATAGTCTAATCCTTCAGTTCAGTCCTGCCACAGTTTGTCTCTGCCACTGACCCACAAGTCCTTGGTATTGGTGTATGGCTCCTGAGACTTGCAAGTGGGCCCCTCTTTCAGGCCGTGCACCCCGGGTCCTCTGTTGAGGGATGACTGTGCTATGTCACAGGTGAATGCCATCCCCCCAGGGCAGTTCTGGGCTGCTGGGCTGTGTAGGGAGGCTCCCAGTCTGCTGAAATGATGGCTGAATGGGGCTTTGTTAATTCACACTGCTCCACCTTCCCAACTCTGGGACAATCAGCTGAGGTTGCAGGGAAGGCTAATGTCCACGCCCAGTTTTGTGGTGTGTGCCTGTTATTTGAAGCACTTCTGTCACACTGGGTCGTCTGGGGCAGCTCTGGGCTATGGGGCTGGCGATGGTTAGGAGTGTTTCCTGTCCACCAGGATGATGGCTGTGAGCGGACACCCCCCTTTTCTTGGGAAGTTGTGTTGTTTAGTGAATTTTCTCAGCCACTGGATTATTGCCTTTTGTCTCAGAGCTCTCTTAGTTCTGCTCTTGACTTGACCTGCCCAAATTGCAAGTCTTTGAAGCTTTCTGTATTGGGCTTCTTAGAGTAATTGTTTTAGAAAAAGAAAAAAGGATTAAAAAAAAAAAAGGGCCCTCCTCAGAGATCTAATGGGTTATTGAAATGCTAAGAGACAAAGCAACCAGGGCCATTAAGGAAAGGTCCACAGGGCAGAGAGATCAGCTTTTCTTCGGGATTTGCATATTCGCCTCAGGGCCTGAGCTCTACCCTTCCCCTTTCTATGTTCACCAGAACTCCAAAAATCCTCCGCTTTTATTTTGGAGTTTTTCGTATTTTTTTTTTTCTATGCCTGTCTCCTCTCTGCTGGGCTGGCTGCTCTCAGATTCTCTGGTGTCTGTTCTCAGTCTATCTATGGTTGGAGTTTGGATCAGTAGAATGAGTTTCCGATAAGGGCTGCCACTGCAGTTCTCCCTTCTCCTTCCCGGAGCTGACAGCCCCTCCTCCCACAGGACTGAGCCTGGCAGGGAGGGGCTTGGGTCCCCTGGCCGCAAAAACTTACAGATTTCTCTGATCTCAGCAGTTCCACGTTTTCATCAGTGTTGTATGAAGTATGCCCAAAGTCAGATTGCTCTGTGGTGTCCAGTCCACGCAGTTCCTGGCTTTCTACCTACTTTCCTGGAGGAGTAACTAAAACATACAGCTCACCAGTCCACCATCTTGCCCTGCCTCTCCAGTTTCTGTTTCTTTATGGTAGCTTGAACTGAGTTATAGTAGGCCATATATTTAATGTCAGGGTTGTACTCAGTGGGAAATAACTAAATTAATTTAAAGGAAAGATTCAGAAGGTCACAGATGGTCAGGTCAGTCAGAACCAGGCAAAGTATTAATTTGTCCACAGATTTTACCCGGAAAATTACCAATATTCAAGTCCAGTAGCTAGTTTCTAGAACTGACAAGGACTCTACACAACAGTGTATTTATCTGAGTATGTGAACTGGGTGAAGAGCCCAAAAGTCTGGGTTTTAATCCATTCTCTGTAGCCGAATAGACTGCACAGGAATGGAAGTTGTCAACAACTAGTGTTTTAGGATTAGAAGTAGAGGAATAAAGGACCCTGTATTGCAGACGGCAAATCTTGACAGGATGGCAAAAAACTGTAATATGGAGAAGCAGCATATTTTAAGATCCATTTCTCTACAGGATACATCTTGTTAAGTGAGATATTCCTGCTACCTGTGTTGGTAGCCAAGCTTAAAGTACCTTGATTGTCCCAGACTTTACCTTGGTGTATAGTGAAGAATGACCTTAAGAAACTACAGTCCTATCCCATGACTTGACCAATTTTGGTTTCTGTTTTTGGGTGGCCTTGAATTGGCTCTTTGAGAAATCCAAGGGCCAGGCCAGGCTTCATGTTTGATGACAGGGCAGCCACAGTTGGGCACATTTTGTTATTGCCTGAAATCAGAAATTCAGGTGGTAGGTGCATGGATTACTATGGGGAACAAAAAAAAAAAAAAAAAGGAAAAATGAAAAAAAAGAGCCATAAGGAAAATGAGATTCTAGCTTGCAAATACAAAATACATTGTTGTCAATATTTCTATGTACTGTTTTTTTTTTTTTCCCTGAAATAAACTCAAATCAGCATTTATTAAGGCCCTGCCATTCACGAAGCATGGCACCAGGCACTGCAGAGACATAAAGAGAAAAGACATAGTGTTTGGCCCAGGTTTTCCAAAATAATTTGAATCATTTGTTCTTGATAAAGTTTTGATTGGATAGTGATCCTAGGATTATTGCCCTGTTCAATTTTTTTAAAGAGAAGGGAAGGGAAGGAAGGGAAGGGAAGGGAAGGGAAGAGAAGGGAAATAAATGAGACCAAATAAGAGATGTAAACTCTACAGACCTGAAAGTCAGCCATGGCTGCACAAAAATCTGTTGCTATATCCTACCCAAGTTCACATCTTCTGTTTAACTTGGAACTTAGCATAAAGAATAGAATTCTCTGTATATTTAGTAATAACCTTAAAAAATGCATGTATTCTGCACAATGAAGTTTTAATGACTTTGGGGAATTTAATGGTATTTTATAGATATGGCACCTTTCATTAAAATCTGTTTTTAATAGCATTGTCATATACTTGAAATGGTATGATATATGATCATCTTTAGTAGCATTATTTTAAGTAAGAATTATATATGACCCAGATATCAGTGAGGTTTACTCTCTGAGACCATGGGAGAATCAAGTCAATATTGCCTAGCTACATCATATTGATCATTCATTTGATTCAGTGAGAAAGAAGACAAATATGTTAGTGGAAGAGAGACAAATGAGTGGAATGCCTGGCCAATTCCTGACTCATTTACAAAGGAAGCTAATGCAACTCTCTTACTCATTTATGAGGAAATATGATAGATTTGGTTATAATAATTTATGCATCCTCTCAGATTTTGTGCACCCCACTAATTGTCTCTTCCTTTCTACTCTACAATTTTTTTTTTCTTGCTCAGGTATTTGGCAGTTATTGTACTTTTTAGAGATTTTTTCAGGATGTTACTATCAATCTTTCGCCCACATCTAAATGACATACCTATGAAGAAGATCCCATTTTTAGCCTTAAAACTTGCAAATTACTTGAGAGGTAATATGAGGAAAAGAATTTAGGCATTCATCCACATATGTCACTACAGTGTTAACATTTTACTTAAAATTTCATACTTGAAGCCTATCTACATTTTGCTGCATAGTCTTAAAAATAGCAAATTGATTGCGTTAAATGGATTCTTCTTTATCTGTAAGCTTTGGTGCAATAAGTTATTTTAAGTAATGTTAATTTTGACTAGAATAGTAAATCATTGTTTTTGAAGTTAAATACATTATACAACTTTAGTTTTAAATTTCAGTATCCTTGCATAAATATTCTGAAGTTTCTGATATGAACAAAAAAGACACACACGTAAACACACACACACAATACTCTTGAAACTTTTTTAGGCATCAAAGTGTGCTTTAAAAAATTTACTGTAAATTAGTTCAAAATATATAAATTAAATTCCTTTGAAAGACCTTTGTGCTTAAAATTTAATGTGAGTAATTCTTAGCTTGAATGTGTCTTGGGTTTTGCTTAGTAAAAACATTTGAATTATCTTATTGAACTGAACTTAATGATTTTACCTAGGGAAGAATATTCATTCATTGAGACAAATGCACAATTAACACATATTTCTAAGAAACTCACATGCAGTTTGATTTATATTTTGGTGAAAGTAATCAACCCCAGTGATTCTTGAATTTGTACATATATCAATTAACTGTGGATCTTTATTAAAAAAAAAAAAACTTTATAGAATTCAGTAGGTTTAGATTAGAACCTGAGCTTCTTCATTTCCAAAATGAAGGTGATGCTGCCATAGCTGTTCCATGAGCTACACTTCTACTAGCAAGAATCTAGATCACAGTCCTGATAGGAAAGGGTATATTTGATTCTTTGGCCTAAAACTTCAAGAAATATACTTCTGAATAGCGTAACATTTTGATAATATATTCTGAATCCTCTCTTCTAGATTGCCATCCAGAAAGCTCTAGAAGTGGTGCCGTCTGAAGGAATAGAGGCAACATAAACACATGGAGACAGCTAACCTCTCTCTGCCTCTATTTAGTTACTTTAGTTTTAGTTCTTAAAGTACAGAGTTAATCTTACATTGGCTTTTGAAATTGGGAGGCAATTACATTTGTGGTCAATTACATTTGTGGTCAGCCATGGGTAGAGGCTTCAACTTCAACCGACTACATTTAGGCAAGTGTGGACATTGAGAATATGGTAGTGGTTCCAGACAAATTAGAAATAGGTTTAACAGTTACTACCTTAACAGTACTGAACGTGACAGGAACATGGAGAACTTGCTAGGGCAGAACATACTTTGGAAGTTTATGTTTGGATTTTATCACAATCAAAATTATTCTTACATCCCACAATGAAAATCATTTAATAAGTGTGCTAATCATGAATTCATAATTAAATATGTAGGATTTTTGCATTTTCTGCTTTGTCACTGATTTTCTAACGAAGAAACAAAGCACACAGGGATATTCATAAAAGGATTCTTGGTAAGAATGGTGAAAATTTTCCTCTATGTTATCTAACCAAAAGACAATGTGGTCAATGAATTTCATTTAATTATGATGATAAATTTTCACTTGTTGCATGGTCACATTAAATAAAACATACTTGGTCTATTTGCCAAGTGCACACTTTGCTCTATTTCATCATTTATGCAATGGAGTTTCTTCCAGTACAAGCAGATTTAAAGAGATCCTTCATATTATATCTAAATAAGGTCTAATTAAACTTCAGATGTATGAGAAATATGTCACACATGAACATAAATATTTGTATGTGGACTATTGTGAGGTCTCACCCAAGAATCTGGAAATAAGTGGAGCAAAATAGCTGTTTGGGAGATGCTGAAATTAACACAGTTGAGCAGAGTAGAAATACAGAATCTACTGGAAAAGGAAGGAATACCTCCCAGACTTGTGTGACTTAATTGTGACCTGAGTAAATGTATCAACATAGCTAGTGAAAGAATGTGACATTTATTAGGGCAGTTGGTCAGTGACAAAGTCCTAGATAAAGGAGAAAAACTGAGGTAAACTCTGGCAGCACCCATCTAGGCACTTTGATTGGATGGATTTTTATCAAATATCACAGAAACTTTGCCTCCCCTCCAGCACTCCAATCATGAGACTGTCCTAATTGTGAGATGGATGATGAGACCCTCCTAACTTGATATCATTGAACATTTGATGCACCTGACTCTTTAGTTTTGATTCTCTGCAAAACAAGGTTTTTCTATTATTTTAATTTTTTTTTTAATCTAGGCTCCCCTTGTACACCTGAATAAAACAGAAACTACACTAATCACATGTATTTGGTTATTCCAGGCCTTGTGACAAATTTTATTTTTCATTACAAACTAATAAATAGGCATTACAATATATTATGTGAAAATCTCATGTTAGGTGCTAGGCTTTGGGTACTTGTGTGGGACTGAAAGAATGAAGTGTCATTGACTTCCTTCTACAATTTGGTCAAGAGATGTAAGAAATGCAATTAAAATTATTTGTTTTGATAAAAAAGTCATTATGCTAACTCCTTTTACGAACTTATATTTGACTTTTATAAAGTTGATAGAAAATAGTACATAGTTCTGTTTCAAGTACAAAACCACCATTGATAAGTTACTGCAATCCCAAGCATAAATGCAAAAGTGGAAATTGAGGAAGTATGAGAAACCTTTGGTATCTATTAAAAATTGTGATGTCAGTTTTCAAAAATCAACATAATATTTTTGCTTCTAACCCTTGAGTCCAAGGTCCTCGAGTAAATGGGGTGTTCCAGTTTGCTAAAGCTGCTGTTACATAAAATACCAGAAATGGACTGGCTTTTATAAAGGGGAGTTATTATGCTACAATTTTACATTTCTAAGTCCATAAAAGCATCCAACTAAGGCATCAACAAGAGGATACCTTCACTGAAGTAAGATGATAGCATCCGGAACAACTCTGTCAGCAGGGAAGACGTGGCTGCCATCTGCTTGTCCTTTGTTCCTGGGTTCTGGTTTCAAAATGGCTCTCTCCAAAATGTCTCTGGGCTTCTGTCTCTCTTAGCTTGTCTGCTTCAGTCTCTTTTAGCTTCCCTCTCTTTCAGTCTCTGTGCATCGTTGCTTGTTCTCCCAGGTCATTTATCTCTAAGTGTCTGGGGGTCCATTTTTAGCTTCCTCAGGGCTTCATCTCTTAGCTTACCATCTCCAAATGTCTTTTTGTCTGCATCTCCAAGCATCTCCAAGCATCAGCATTTGTGTCAGCCCCAGTTAACTAGTCAAGACCCACCCTGAATGGGTATCCACACCTCCATGGAAATAATTTAATTGAAGGTCTCATTTACAGCTGGGTAAGCATGTCTCCATGGAAACACTCAATCAAAAGGTTCTACCCTAATCAAAAACTAATAAGTCTGCCCCCAGAAGACTACATTAAATAACATGGCTTTTGTGGGGGACATAATAGACTCAAACCAGCACAGTCTACCCTCTGGACCCCAGAAATACTTGTTATTTCCAAATGCAAGAATACACTCATTCCATCACAATATAGGTAAGTACAAAGTCTTACCAAAATCAATTACAGGCATGGTTTGTCCTAAGGCAGCATTTTCCTCTGGCTGTGGACCTGTGAAACTCAGAACAAGTTATCTGCTGTCAATATACAAAAGAAGGACAGTCATAGGATAAACATTCCTATTGCCATATGGAGAAATTGAAAGGAAAATAGGGTTCACAGGACCAAAACAATTCCTAAAACCCCCAGGGCAAACTCCATTAGATTTCTAAGTCTGAGAGTCATTTATCATATGATGTTTTATACTCAGGGCTTGAAAGAGTGGCCGTCCCACCCTTTCCAAAGGCTTACATAGAGGCCTTTTCCTCTGTGTAAGCAATCACTGTGGTGATTGCTCCAGTATATCCATGCACTGGGGAGACCACCTTCTTCTTCGCCCCACCCTCTTGAAACATTGGGCCGCAAACCAGAGTCTGTGTCTCTGGGGCAAAGGCTCTCCCCAATCTGAGCAGTGGTGTGGTGGCTAGGCTCTCCCCAGTGTCTGGGGAATGTACTTCACCCTCTGTGAGGCCTGAGGTGGCAGCACTATTCCTGAGCATTGAGTCAGAAGGCCCACCTCTGCCTCCAAGGCAAACTCACCCTTTCCATGTGCATGGGTAGGGTCACTCTCCTGGCCCAAGATTTCTTGGCTTCAGACATTAGCTTCCATGGTCCACCTTTGAAGTAATTCTTCTCTCAGTTTGTCCCTTCTCCATTTCCTGCAGTCCAGACTGACGGTGGTTCCATTTATATAGATCTCACAAAACATTTGTTGGCTTGGCATGCAGCATACAGAGGTCAAAACTATCAGAAAATAGAACTTTCCTCACATCCTTTCTGGATAACTTCATCTCCAATCCTGGCTTGTACTGAAATGGCTGGCTCATTCCAGGTTTCCTTAAACTTTCATGTGGCACACTATCCCCTGGGGTCTCACTTTATGGAAGACCAGACTTTTCCAGACCATCAATTTCTTGTTTCTTCTTACCCAAGAGTTCAGTTATCAGCTTATGTCTTTCCTCTCACATTTTACTATAAGCTGAGGGAGAAAACAGGCTGCATTTTCAATATTTAGCTTGGAGATCTCTTTAGCTAAATATTCCACCTTGCGGCTTTAAATTTCTTCCTTCCATTGAACACCAGAATGCAATTTTGCCAAATTCCCCACCTCTTTAAAACAAGGATCACCTTTCTTCCAGTTGGCAATGGCACAGTCATCATTTCTGTCTAAGGCCTCATTGGAAGTAATTTTACAGTCCATATTTCTATCAACAATCTCTTCAAAGTAGACTAGACATTTTACATCAAGCTTCTCACAGTTCTTCCAGAATCTTCCCCTTATCCATTTAAAAAGTGATTCCAATGTGTTTGGTATTTGCAAACTCAGCAGCACCTCACTCTCAGTACCAAAATCTATTCTGGTTTGCTAATGCTGCCATTATGCAAAATACCAGAAGTGGATTGGCTTTTATAAAGGGGAGTTACTAGGTTACAAATTTACATTTCTAAGGCCATAAAAGGGTCCAGCTAAGGCATCAACAGGAGGATACCTTCATTGAACTAAAGCTGATGGCATCCGGAACACCTCTGTCAACTGGGAAGGCACTTGGCTACCGTGTGCTGATCCTTTGCTCCAGGGTTCTGGTTTCAAAATGGATTTTTCCAAAATGTCTCTGGGCTTCTGTCTCTCTTAGGTTCTCTGCTTATGTCTCTTTTAGCTTCTCTCTCTCTCAGTCTCTGTGCATCCTTGTTTGCTCTCCCAGGGTATTTATCTGTAAGGGTCTGGGGGTCCACTCTTAGGTTCTTTGGGGCTCCATCTCTTAACTTAGGACCACTAAACATCTTTGTGTCTGCATCTCTAAGCTTCTCCAAGCATAAGTGTCCGTGTTGGCTCTTGAGCTCTCTTAAGTAGTCCAGTGAACTAATCAAGACCCATCCTGAATGGATGGGGTCCACACTCCATGGAAATAATTTAATCAAGGTTCTCACCCACAGTTGGTTGAGTCAGATCCCCATGGAAACACTCAATCAAAAAATTCCACACTAATCAAAAGACTAATGAATCTGCCCCCACAAGACTGCATTAAAGAATATGGCTTTTGTTGTGGGCATAATAGATTCAAACCAGCACATTGGACAAGCTGAAAGGATATAAAGAATGTGCAGTCTGTGACACATCCTTCCTACTCAGTACTTGTGTTTTTCTTCCTCTATTCATAGATGAAATGACAAGTACAAAGAAGATAGTGAAAGGTTTCCTGGACACATTTGGTGTTGGCGTACCCCCAATATAGATCCTATTATGTGCACATTGTTTTCTGTCTCATTTTTTGGGGGGTGGGGGGCTGGGTTGATGGGTGCTTAAGGAGTAGAATAAAAATAAATAAACAGAAAGCAGAATGATAATCTGCAATCAGTTTTGAAAATGTTCATTATTTCTTATTCTTATATATTCATTCAATAAATATAAAATGATTATTAGATGCCTTGCATTGTGCTAGGACTTGGGGACTAAAAGCCTTCAAAAACTTGACCACTTTTGCTTTTACTGAGTTTGAGGCTTGATGGAGATGAGAAATTTATATGCTAGTCTCACAAATATATTTAAAAATACAGAAAGAGATATGGGTACCTTGCACAATGGAGGTGAATAATAAGAGGATACAAACTAATCATTGAAGATAAGACTTCCTCACTGGTTATTGAATTGAGATCTAGAGAATGTACAGGAATGACTAGTTAAAAAGGGGGAGGGAACAGTGATCATTTCATTCCTATGATCAATACATACAAGGACCCTGTGGCAAGAATGGGCATGGCCTAAAAGAGACATGCTGAAAGCCAGTGGGGCTAGAGCTGAATGTATAAAGGTGAAAGTTATAAATGATCTGGAGAAGCTGATCTACAATGGATGTTAAAAAACTTTTCTGATTGTATTAAGGATCTTTTCCACTACCCTAAGAAAAATAGAAAACCATTGAAGAGATCATGCAAGTTGAGTAGTTATAACATAATTCTACAATGCAGGTGAGAGATAAAACTAGCTGAAAACATGGTAGTGTCAGAAGGATTTGTTTTGTTTCAACAAATAGATAGTACCTTGAACAGAATTAAATCTCAGACAAAGAATTTACTCCTCTTGCCATTGGTTCTGGGTTTGGCCCGATAGGTAAGAAGCAACAGCAAAGCAATTTACTTTTAAACTGGAACAGTTTTGAGGGAAGAAGTGAGCATAATTAATACTATGCCAGGATCACAACAAAAACTAGGAGTATTTTTGGCAAACCAGAACATATGGTATCACCATATAAAGGAGATTCCGATTCCAAGGTAGTCTTTAAATTGGGAGAAACTTTTTTTTTTTTTTGGCTTTTAGTATGAACTGTTTGAAGTATTTGCTAATGAAAGAGATTGCATTGTATTCACTAACTTTCATCTCTCTTAATTGGCAGTAGGGGATTTCTATTTCTCATTGACTAAAGTTTTATCACATATGTTCTCTGTCTTTGAAAAAGGTAGCTTGAACTGTTACAGTCCTATCTGAGACTTTTCCAATCAATCACTTTATTTTGGCAGATATCATAAAAAAGGAGTTTGCATACTATGGTTCCTAGTGGAAATACCTATTATTAGGCATATGAGCTTCTGGCTCTGATCACAATATTTAATGATTAGTGAGCACTCTAAAAAGGCTATTTAGGTCAAGTTCAGAAATGCAACGAAGCACTTTGTTGGAAAATAATTTGTTCAATGATACAAGAAGGAAAGGTCATGTGTTCAGCGGAAAGAGTAGATCCAGTGAAAGATTTAAGTAGTTGTTAAACTAAGGATTTAGGGAAGGTTAAAGGGGTAGTTTGCTTTATTCCACTCCTGGCTTTTTTAATTTAAAGGGCTGGCCAACTTTTCTTCCTGTCAAAGAGAATTGGGCATATGGTAAAATGTGTGTAGAAAGATTCTGCCCATAAACTCTGAAAAAAGTCATAAAAAGAGATGGGCAATAAAATTGGGGAATGTGCTAATTCTATTCACCATTTCATAACACCTAGAAGACCATGGTGAGAAACAAATTGCACTTGTGGTAAAGTAGAAGGGATCATTTGATTAAAAGGGAAAAATAAACAGATTAATAGCCAAAAGAAGGGCCAAGATCCTGTTATACTATATTCACAAAACCATTGACTTTCTGCTTTATACATCAGCTTGGTCAATTTCTGGTCCTGAGAGATGGGCACATTATTTACGTGCTGAAAATATCAGGTTTATGTATCTCTAGTACCAAGGTGCAGAACTTATGCCACACAGCAAATTTATTAAAGTGATGAATGCCACCCTACAGGGCTTTAGTGGACCATCTTTCTAGCCTAACATATGAAACATAATCTATAAATCCCCACATTTGTTGAATTCTTACATCAAATTAAGGGGTGCCCAATTTGGGGATGTGCCAAAGATCTAGAGATATATTGACAGCTTCCAATATAAAGTATGGAAAATTACCCTTGATTTTTTTTTTATTTTTAATTTTTTTAGTTTTTACTGAGATTGTTCATATACCATAAAACTATCCAAAGATCCAAAGTGTACAATCAGTTGCCCATGGTACCATCATATAGCTATGCAATCATCACCACAATTATTTTTTTTTCATTTTTTAAAACATTTTCATTGCTCCAGAAAAGAAAGACAAAAAAAAAAAAAGGAAACTCCAATCCTCCCATATCCGTAACCACACCCCCTCTATTATTGATTCATAGTTTTGGTACAGTCCATTTGTTACTACTGATGGAAGAATGTTAAGATACTACTAACTGTAATATATAGTTTGTGATAGGTATATATATTTTTTCCTATATGCCACTCTATTACTAAATTCTAGTTACAGTATCATGACAGGGATTTCTAATATTTGTACAGTTAATCCCATTGTCCACCACAAGATTCACTGTTTTATATATTCCCATCTTTTAATCTCCAACTTACCTTCTGGCAAAATATGTGACTCTGAGCTTACCCTTTCAATCACCTTCACACACCATTCAGCACTGTTAGTTATTCCCACAATGTGCTACCATCACCTCTGTCCATTTCCAAACATTTAAGTTCAACCTAGATGAACATTCTGCTCATAATAAGCAACTGTTCCCCATTCTTTACCCTCTTTTTGTATCCTGGTAACTTATATTTCATGTCTATGAGTTTACATATTATAAATAGTTCATATCAGTGAGACCCTGAAATATTAGTCCTCATGTGTCTGTCTTATTTCACTCAATATAGTGCCCTCAAGGTTTCTTCATCAACCCATTTTTTAAAGACAGTTTTGTTTACACACCATACATTCCATCCTAAGTAAACAATTGTTGGTTCCCTGTATGGTCACATATTTATGTACTCAGCACCATTGCCACTATCTATATAAGGACAGCTCCATTTCTTCCACAAAGAAGGTAGAGACACAAAAGAAAAGAAAAAAGAGAATGAGAAAAAAACATGACAGCTAGAAAGCAACAAAAGGAAAGATATCATTAAGCTAAAGTAGAATAAAGAGTCAGACAATATCACCAATGCCAGGAGTCCCATACACTTCCCCTATGCCCGCCCCCACCATATGCATTTAGCTTTGGTATATTGCCTTTGTTATATTAAAGGAGGCATAATACAATGCTCCTGTTAATTATAGTCTCTAGTTTGCATTGATTGTCTTTTCCCCCCAATCCCACCCTATTTTTAACACTTGCAATGTTGACATTTAGTTGCTCTACCTCATGTAAAAACATATTTGTACCTTTTATTACAATCATTGAGCACCCTAGGTTTCACTGAGTTATACAGTCCCAGTTTTTATCATTCGTCTTTCATTCTGGTGTCCTACATGCTCCTAATCTTCCTCTTTCAACCATACTCACAGTCATCTTTGTTCAGTGTACTTACATTGCTGTGCTACTATCTCCCAAAATTGTTTTCCAAACCTCTCACTCCTGTGTTTTCCTTTCTATCTGCAGTGCTTCCTTTAGTGTTTCCTGTAGAGCAGGTATCTTGTTCACAAACTCTGTCATTGACTGTTTGTCAGAGAATATTTTAAGCTCTCCCTCATATTTGAAGGACAGTTTGGCCAGATACAGGATTCTTGGTTGGTGGTTTTTCTCTTTCAGTATCTTAAATATATCACCCCACTTCCTTCTTGCCTCCATGATTTCTATTGTGAAATCTGCACATAATCTTATCGAGCTTCTTTTGCATGTGATGGATTGCTTTTCTCTTCCTGCTTTCAGGATTCTCTCTTTATCTTTGACATTTGATAATCTGATTGTTAAGTGTCTTGCATAGGCCTATTCTTGGATCTATAATTTTATGTCTTTCTTAAGAGATGGGAAATTTTCATTGATTATTTCCTCTATTATTGCTTCTGCCCCCTTTCCCTTCTCTCCTTCCTCTGGGACACCAATGACATGTACACTCTGGCTTTTTGTTTTGTCCTTAAGTTTCTGGAGACGTTGCTCATATTTTTCCATTCTTTTCTCTGTCTGTTCTTTTGTGTGTAGGTTTTCAGGTGCATTGTTCTCCAGTTCCTGAGTGTTTTCTTCTGCCTCTTGAGATCTGCTGTTGTATGCTTCCATTGTGTCTTTCATCGCTTGTGTTGTGCCTTTCTTTTCCATAGATTCTGCCAGTTGTTTTTTTGAACTTTTGATTTCTTCCTTATATATGCCCAGTGTCTTCATTATATGCTGCATCTCTTTTGCTATATCTTCCCTAAACTTTTTGAATTGATTTAGTATTATTTAAATTCCTGTATCTCAGTTGAAGTGTAAGTTTGTTCCTTTGACTGGGCCATAACTTTGTTTTTCTTAGGTCTCAGCAGGAGGCAATAGTATCACGTCTCCCTGAGGGTTTGTCTTAGAAGATTGGTACACCCTGTAAGGCTTCAGCTCACTGTGCTTTTCTGCCCAGCAGGTGGTGCCTGTCAGCCTGTAGCTCCAGACTGGTGTAAGGAGGGGTGGCCCATGGCTGTTTTCCCCCAGGCTCTGGGGTCTAGTTCTGAATGGAAGGTGGGTAGTAGAGCTTGGCCCCACCTTCTTCCTCTTAGGGAAAATACACCCCTAGGGTGAGTTCATTTACATTTGAACAGACTCTCTGCTTGTGCTATCTCTACCCTAGTCTGGTCAGAGTGCTGAAACTGAAAATGGCTGAGGCTTTCTCCACTGAGCTGAAAAAGGGACAGAAAGCCCCTTTGAGGTCCAGTCTGTGGCCACCCTCCGGCTCTCCAGGGTCAGTCATCATCAAAAGTCTCTGTCTGTTTGTTGGGGATTCATATCTTGCATTGAGCAGTCCATGTTTGTTAATTAAAACCCCAGTTGGAGCTCAGATGAGCTATATTCACTTCCTCAGAGAGTTCTGCTCTCTAGCACCATGAGGCTTTGCAATTTGGGCCATGGGGGGGGGGGGCTCCCAGCTTGGGTCGGCAATTTTTACTTACAGATTTTATGCTGTGATCTCAGGCATTCCTCCAATTCAGGTTGGTGTATGATGAGTGGGCAGTCACACTTGTCCCCCAGCAGTTATTCCAGATTATTTACTAGTTGTTCCCAGTTGTTTATTAGTTGTTCCAGGGGGACAAACTAGCTTCCACTCTTCTCTATGCCACTATCTTCTTCCATCTTCCACCCTTGACTTTTGAATAACAGTATGTACAATCACTCAATGTAGTTGAATCAAACTAAGAATTGGAATTTTAGTCATTGTCACATGAGGTATTTTAAACATAGAAACAAAATGACAACTGATATTTGGAAGAATTCACTACCGCTCAAAATCTAGGAGGGTAATGTGAGAGTTTACTTTGTATTTTTAAGATAGTGGCAGTCATGGTATGTGTTATTAACTACAAACTTGCCAGGAGGTAGGTGAGTAAGACTACGGTAGAACAACAGCAATAAAAAAAGAAGAAAATGGAATTTGGGATAAAGTGAAAAGAAAATAAAAATAAACTGAGATTTTAAAAAGTGTATATTCTGTATATATATGCACACTTTGTGTACTACCTTATGGGAAAACTAAGGTAAACTAAAAATATTTTAATACTTATATGTTTGTTACATGTAAACTGATTCAAGACTCAATTCTCCAGGAAGAATATTTTAAAATATCAATAGTAATGACAATAAATGAAGAAAGGTTGTGATGAGAAAACATTTCATAATGGAAAAACAAAGTATAATAATTATATTTACATATTTTTCTTCCATTTGATAACCCCAGATGTTCATTTAAAACTCACATTCTACAGGAAATCTTAGGACTCAAAACATTGGTTAGGAAAGAAAACAAACAATATTTGTCCATTTGCTTATTCTCCTTTGACCCTATATCATTTGAACATTTTCTTCTAAACTGTATTCTCTGAGAAAATTCCATTGATCATTTTTACAGAGAAATAGCAACACTATTTGATTGATATGTTTTAAGAGAAAACACAATATACAGTTTATATCTAGACTATGCCAGTCTTAGGCAAACAAAATATTCAACTTTTAATATTATTATTATTTCTATGCTGGGGTATTGAAAGAAAGCTCTCTACCTTAAGTTTCAAGAAACTTTTGTTTCAAGTTCATCGCTACATTAAGGAAACCTCAGAGCAACCCCTCAAGGGCATCACCTCTAGTGTGTTTTGGGGGATGACATACTCCATGGTTGCTTGATTGTATCACTTAATAGAGATTCCCAGTAACAAAGTTTAAGTAGAGGACCACTTTTTTCTAATTGTTTTTGCACTGTAACATAGCAATGCGACTGTGTAATGGCCTAGGAGCTATGGCCCTTTGCACTCAGGACTTTCCAACCCCTAGCTCAGCACAAGAAACTTTCCCACTCCTGACTCAGCACCTGCCAGGCCTTAACCACAAGATTGTATGCCCAGTCAGAAGCTATGCTAACTTCTATAGCTAACCCCAAGATGCTGTTTCCCCCTTATCCAGAAAAAACACCCCAAACCAGCTTTAAGAGCATGTGCAATTAAGTAAAATCTTGACCTAGAGTCACCTTAGCTCATTATAATAGTAAATTTTCTGCCTCAGAGTGGTGTTTAGACACCATTTTCTGAAAATGTGATGCATTTAGAAGTTTATTTTGGCATGATTTGTGACTGCATCTGCATAAGAAATACTCACCCTTGAGCCATCCATCAAGCCATGTCGCCTACCTCTCTGCTTACTGAAAGGCCAGTATAAATGTTGTTGTTCTTGTAGCTCTGAGGAGACAGCTCAGAGACAAGTTCTCTTGTCTCCAGCCAGGCTGCCTTTGTTTAGTAAACTCTTTCTATTCTCAAAATCTCAGTGTCACTGGATTGACTTGGCCGGCATTGAAGACTCACTTCAGGTGCATAACAATTGGCATCCCAGATTGGACCCCAGGTCTTCAGGATCCTGTTGTCCAAGGACTCCACTACCCAACAAAGCAGCGAGTACCCGCTGCCAACCCTAAATAACCTTCCAGACATTTTGCCTAGTGGCCCAGCATGTGGGTCCCCCTAATCTCCGTTGCACCGTGGATCACGATGGTGCTTTAATTTTGAGAAGGAGAAACAGTTCTGGAAACAGATGTCTCTTGGGTGAATACTCTTACAAAACAAGAATTTTGCTAAAGTCTGTTTGGGGAATAGACTCACTAGGCACTTGGGACAATGCTAGGATTGTGGGTTAGAGTCCCACCTTAGGTGTGCCAACCTGGTTTTCAGATGTAGACACCAAGGCTTTAGAAGACTAGATATTTAGGTTCTCACACTTGGTACTTGGTACTTGGCACTTGGTTTTTGACTTGTAGGGTTTGATTTTTGTTCTCAATCTTCTCTGTTTCAGTTTTGAGTATTGTCTATTGTCTGTCCCACATGATGAGAAATTCTCACAGCACTGCAAGAGAGACCTGGGGCGGGGGGAGGGGGGGGAGTAGAGAAAAGAAGAAATGTTATTTCTGTCCAAAACTGCCTAGCCTCATTGTGATTTGAAAACAGGAGGGAAATGACCTGAAAATAATTCTATAAAGATAAGTACTATATTATAATTAGACTTGTATTATAAAAGAGAAAAAAAATGGGATGTAATTCCATATGTACAATCTTTTGTGTCTTCATATCAGAATAAGAATTTTCAGAAAAGGGTATACTTTCATTTGTATAGTTTCACTATGTTATTTAGAAAGAACGCAAAACTTCAAGCCAAGGATCGCAACATTAATGTTCTCTGTTCTGTTTCCATGTTAACTCTAATTGGACCTGGATAGCCACATTATTAGAATTAGTGCTGTTAAAGTTTAGTAACTTTTGAACCAAATAACTCCATTAAAAAAAAAAAATAGAAAAATGCTGGCTGTTTATGTAAGACTGCAATTAAATCATAGCTTGGCCCTATTAGCAACCAGCCCCCCTAACTTGCCTCCAGAAAGCTGTTTCAGAAATGTGTCCTTGTAAATGTTTCATAATACATCTCACTGAAATACTGATGAAAAGTAAAATGAAGAAAAAATTATATTTGCATTTAACCAAATTGAGGCATTATTCTGGCAATTTTGATTTTGATGATAATTGTATGTTGCAAGATGTTTGCTTAAAGACAGTTCCCAAAATCATTTTGGTAAGTTAAATATGTAAAGTATACAGGATGCATTTCTATTAAGGAAAAAAAGAAGAGTTTTGTCCTAAAATAAAATGACAGAATAATAAAGAGAAAAAATGTAGGACAAAACCTGAATAAATATACAAAGTTGAAGAAGGTTCACAGACAAGGAAGTTGTGGGCAAAATTGAGTGAGATTTGAAGGGTCTATCTCTAAAGTTTTTAAAACCCTCAATATCAAATAATATACTAATTCAAAACTAAAATTTGGTTTCTCTCTATTACAGTGACAAACTTTCATGAATTATTGGTCTATTTTTAGTAAGAGATTATAAAGGTTGTTTTCTGAATGATCAACATAAAAGGCACAGTCTTTGTTTTCTCAGAATAACTTCTTACACTTTATATTGAATTTACAATGTCCTTGGTTGTTTAAGAAGAAGCAAGTCTTCTCACTTTTAAATAGCTTAGTCTCGTCTTAACTTCAGTTAAATAAAAAACCAAATATTGTTTCACAGTAACCCATTTTCCTGTTTAACATAATGTTCAAACCTGGCAACTTTTGACAATTAACTTTCTCAAGGTCAGATCCTAAAGGATGTCTTTTTATTTCAAACTATTGCAAAGAATTTGTTCTTTTACATTGTAAAAAAATGAGGTGCTAAAAATAGTTAAGTTCATTTGATATGTTATGAGTTGCATGGGAAGTGTTATAAAAATTAAAAGGTATTTTCTAACCTTCTGTTGGTTAAATGTTTATTGATAAAATGTGTATTCATGTAAATATTTAGATTATACATAATTTCTAAAGATTTCATTATGGTCTCACTGTTCATGTTATATCCTAAAACTAATCTGCATGATATTAGACAACAGTATAAGTTTGTTAGTCATGGTTTTAGTTATTTTAAAGATGTTATATGTCACAGAAACAACTAACTTTCCTTATCAGTTATATCATTTTACTCTAAGGCTTCTCTGAAAGTGCTAACAGTCAACTGCAGATCAAAGCATCATATTCAGCAAAAGAAAAACTTTAAATGAGAAGCAAGATAAATCTGTAAATTATGTTCTGCCTATCAATTAACTTAATCCTAGTAAAAATATGAAAGAGAAGCAAGAAAAAACTTCTGCTATACCCTGTGGTTAATAACCTTAATATAAGTTAATTGTGAAATGTTTTGTTTCTGTAAATAGCATCATTTGGAAAATGCTCATAAGCGAATCAGAGGCTAGAATGCAAGTTCTTACAATAGTCACATTTGTTCCTGAGTTTTAGTCACTATTTCTAAATTTTAAAATGATTTGCTCTTTATGTATAACCTAGTAGCTCCCTGGAACTTTGAGTATCTTTGTAACACCTGAGACTCAGAATTAAAGTTCTCTTGCTCTGAAAATATGGAAGGAGCTACATTAATTCTAGAAAACAACTCCATGCAGTCACTACTGAAGAAGCTGAAGAAAGGATCAAACTTCAACTAAGAATATGAATGACACTGGGGATTAGGACTAAGGTGAAGCAAGGTTAAGAGGTAATATTTTGTAGATTTTGGAACTTTAATTTCTATGTGGGACCCAGGAGGAGAGATTTGTTTTATCCAACATTTAAAGTTTCTGTGGCACACTATCTGATTTAACCTGTCTGGTCAGCTAATATAAAGAACTTAATTCAGTTTTATTTAACAAAAAAATCTAAGCTAAGGAATGAGATCTTAATATTCCATACAAGTTCATGTAATTCCCTGATGCTTTTCAGAATGTTTTGAACATGAAATGAATATATATATATATATTTATAAAGTCCCTTGAGGGACAAGGGAAGAAAAGCATAGAATTAAAGACTTCTCCACCTGGGGAATTCCTGCTATTCTCTTGGGGAATAGGGACTCCCAATTTACTGAAACTGTAATTGAAGAACTTTGCAAGATCTGTGTGAGCCTTGCTTCATGAAAATATATGCTGATGAACCAAGCCCTCAATCTTGCAGCTTTCACTTGCAAACCTTATTTCTATAATAACAAAACTAATCCTAATCATAATTAATGCATAAGAGTCACCCCCAGGAAACCTCCTCATTACTCAATTTAGCCTCTCCCTAAGCCAAATTCTGCAAATAAACTCACTACCTTTCCCCTTCCCCACCTCCCTGGTGCCTTGGGACTAATACCAAACATTGATCAGCAGTGCTTTCAGAGATAGATCTTGATAAAAAGAGGGAAAAGAAATAAACAAAATAAAGTTTGTAAGAGGTTTTAAATAGAGTCAGGAGGTCATTCTAGAGGTTACTCTTATGCAGGTCTCAACTAAATATATGCAAAGCCTCCTGAGGGCACTAGGAACATCCAAATACCATAAACAAACCATCTAGCTACATAACATTAGAAGCCCCTCAGCCAATCCGTATGAGATTTTCAAAGGTTTAAAGTCACAGATCCATTCTTTTATCCCTCAAAATGCAGATACCAATCTGTATTTGACCTGATATGGTCACCACTAAAGTCAGTAGCCCTTAGAACCAAGGAGTTCCCCCAGCAGCAAGCAGAGATGGCCCACTCATCTTCATCCTCAGCCCTATCAGCTCTCTTCATCAGGAAGCAGCTCGAACAGTCATCACTCCTTTTCCCCTCAAGACTGAGGAAAGGAACATCAAAGGGGGGATTGTAATGGCCTAGGAGCTATCACTGCCCCCCCCCCCCCCATCCACAAACACACACATTGGGACTTTCTCACCCCTAGCTCAGCACCTGCCAGGCCCTAGCCACAATACCCTATACCCAATCAGAAGGTAAGCTAACTCCTATAGCTAATGATAAGATCCTGTTTTTCCCTAACCCAGAAAACCACTCCAAATCTGCTTTGAGAGCATGCACAATTAAGTAAAATCTTGACCTAGAGTCACCTTAGCTCAGTTAATAGCAAATTCTCTGTCACTGGGCAGAATTTAGACACCATTTCTGAATATGTGATGTATTTAGAAGCATGTTTTGCAATGATTTGTGACTGCACCTGCATAAGAAAATCCCACCCTTGAGCCATCCATCAAGCCACATGGCCTACCTCTCTGCCCACTGAAAGGCCAATATAATGCTGTTGCGCTTGTAACTTGAGGAGACAGCTCTGAGACAAGTTCTGTCTCTAGCGAGGCTGTCTTTGCTCTATAAACTCTTTTTCTTCTCAAAATCTCAGCGTTACTTGCTTGTCTTGGTGCATGTAGGACGACAACTCACTTCAACTCCATAACAACAGTATATGAACAACAATGGCCATGGGAGCTAGCGGGTGACTTAGAAAGAGGGCTGGGCTGGCCACCGCTTAGTGATAACAGTAACAAAAACAACAATATTGGCAGTATCTTTTTTGAAATTTTGTGATATTTAGCAATGTACTAAACATTTTAATGTTACCTCTTTTAATCCTCATCAGAAACCGATGAGCTAAGTATCATTTACAGCTTAAAAGTAAAAAAGCTGGGCATCAAATACTTAATAATTTTCCAGATAACAGAATAACAGATTAAGCAAATGACAGATCTGAGATATGAACCCAGTTGAGTCTGATTCCAAAGTCTTTTTGTTTACTTGTTTTAGGTCATGGATCTGCCCTCTTATAAGCTGTAATATAGGTTAATCTTTATCATTTTATTTTATGCATAGATTTGAGTTGGCCAAACCAAATTTGCAATACCGCAAAATGTTTTGATACATGAAAAAATAGGAACAGAAACATTCAGACTCGCTACCAACAATTATAAAGAATGGAATCATAAAGGGTAAAAGAGAAATGCTATCGAATTTCAGCATAAAGCTAAGAAACTAAGACATGGAAAGAATATTTAATGAGATGTTTTCATTATTTTCAAGATACCTTGATCCTGTTAATCAGATATCAAATTAGAATTCAATTTAGAAAATTAAACATTAGTAAGTAATCATAATGAGGCTATGTCTTTGGACTATTTGCACTTTTATATCATAATATAAAAATGTTTGCTTAGCATGGTAGGATATTGTGGAACACAGGCTCTGAATCCTGATTGTCTTGGTATAATATAGAACTTAGCTGCTATAGGCAAATGAATTAGTCTTGCTAAACCACAATTTCCCTTTCAGTGACTGGGACATAAAATAGTACCTCATTCATAGGGTTATTTTAAGGATTTAATAGGATAATGAATACAAGCATATAATATATGCTCAGTGAAATTTCACCATTTGTTTTTGTAATTATATTATATTATGTAATTTAATTATATTTAACTTGTCTATACAATGAAACTCAAACTAGTTACCATGTCATACAACTCCGATATTTATCTATATTTACAGGATAATCTCCTACCATTCTGAGTTGTCTAACATTTTTATGTTCCTTAACACAAAATATCTTTTCACTATCTTCTCTACCTGGAAGGACCTTTCCCTGCACTAATTTTTACTGAACTCAGATGCTACCTTCTTGTTGATGTTTTTCCCATATTACTCAGAACTGGCTGAGTTTTTGTTTCTTCTGCTACATATGCACAATATTGTACATGCCTCTATCATAGTACATATTTAGAAAACCAACATCTTGTCAAATTGAGAAAAAGCTCAGTAAAGATTTCCTGTTTTCTCTATTGTTTAAAGCAAATAGTAAGAAAGTCTCAATCTCTTTCCCAGTGTTCTTTGCAATAGGTAAAGAAACTTAGATCTTTTATGAAAATAGTTGGTATTTTGAGGGGATAGATGATGGGATTCTTTATTTTTGAGCTTCATCTAACTCTAAGACTTGCTCAAACATAAGACTACTATACTTAAGGTACTTTTTAGGTTATATTCTCAAAGGTATCTGACAAATTTAACTTATTTGTATTTTGCCTTCATTTTGTGGTTTTATCTTGAAAGAGAGGCAATGAAAACTAGCATAAATGAGGATTGACTAAGTGGATCTCTCTCAGAAAAATTCTCAAAAGGCAAAATTACTCCTGTAGCTACATTTTCCTTAGTCCACAGCAAAGTCATTTAATATGCAGATGACAACCCATAGAAGAACATTGCACCATGGTTTTGCTGCTGTTTATCAGGAGTTTTCTTATATTTTTATAGGAGTCTGTGTAGTAGTTTTTACCTACCTTCCATGAGAAAAATAAATAGTAAAATAGATTCAAAAATAAAAGATACCTTGAATTAGGGTGGTGGTGATAAAAATCATTATACAGAATTGGATTTTCTTATTACGCATAAATTGACATAGTTGGATTTATTACTTTTATTATTGGACTTAAAAAGGGGTATGTTTGCTGAAATTGTTTTCTGATTTCTTAGCAAATGATAGAGAGCCAGCAACAAATACTGGAAACAAAAATAAACTTGTCAGCACCTCTTTTAATAATTTTTAAAGTCTTAAATTGCAAAATTTATCTTGGAACTGTGTCTCTTTTTGGCAGATCACTGCCATGTGGAACACATGTTTTGTTATATAAACCAACAGTCTGATACTGACAATTAAATGTTGAAAATGCTGTTTAACCTTGTTTCTACATACCAAGTCGTGAACTGAGATATCAGAAATGTAATTAATTTGAAAAATCATTCTAATGATGGTTTGTGTCTTGGACAACAAACTCACTGTCTAGCTACTGTTTATACTTTTCATCTGAAAAATCAAGGAAATAAATACAATGAATTTTATGGAGCATCTATACAAAAGCGTTCCTTAGTTTCTAGGGTTTCCTATCAATATTGGGAATGCATACTTGCTTATCAGTTTATGGAATCCAATTACATAGGAGTTTTGATGACTTAAAAATTTCTGAAAGTGGAAGGTTAAATGAGAAAACTTGTGAAGTCATTATAGTATTTACCTTAGCACCATGTCTCCCCAGCGCTGTCTATTTTTAAAGCCTTTACTTCCATTTTATGCTTTTGTCCTCCAAGCAAACTAAGTGATTTGTAATGTCAAAGTCTCTCCTGTTGGGGAAAAAAGATACACTATAAAAATCCAGGTGGTTCTTTCAGTCTCACTGCTGCTATTGTAACATTGTCCCTCTGTTCCTCTGGCCTGACTGCCAAAGAGAGTTTATTGGTCTCATGTGTCTTTATTTCTTACTCTCTAATCTATCCTAGACACTGGTGCTCCATCTTCAGGTAGAATATATGCTTATGACACATTCGTGGCGCATTTACAAAAGTAAATAATGTATGACAACAAGTCCTTATGTTAGTTCTTATCTTGTGCTGTAATTCACCATTCCTCTTCACCTCCATGTTTCTCTTTTTAATTGCTTTTTTTGTTGATGTTGATATCAGATTGCAGATGTTGGAAGATGATTAATTTTGTCAATGTCAAGTTTTACTAATGCACATATTAATTAGACATTAAATTATTCAAAATTGACTGGAAAATTTATCTATATACAATATAACCATCATGGAGAAAAAGTAAGCTTAGTTTTAGTTTTTTGAAACAAGTTTTCAAAATTCTTCAAAACTGACAATGCTTTAATAATTTCTACTCATAATTTTAATGAACATGCTTTCTCATAGATTTTACACTGCCTTATACTATCTCACTCTTGCTTTGGATATTTTTAAAGAAATAGATTGTGATATTTATTCATTGCTTTGCCAGTTTTTATTCATAAGCTTTAATATCTCTTATGATGTTATTTATGATATCTTTATCTCTTAAATTTTGTACTGTTACAGAAAACCAGTGGATTTGAAAGAGTCAAAAGCCACTTTTATAATTCCCTAGCATTTATAAATACCATTATGTTCATGTTGAAATACAAAACACCTTGCTTTCATGACTAAAATGTCAAAACCTTATTTTTCCCCAAGTGTTTTAATTCATTTTTCAAGTTCTCCTGATTCTACTAAAATGTAATATAAAATGTGACTTATTAGGATACATTATATCTTCAATATGCTTATGCTAAAATTACTCATGCTAACTGGTTTCTTCATTAACTTATTGTGTCTTGTAAAGTAAGACAAAATTTTAGTATTTGATAAAATATTTAGAGAAAGAAACCAAACTTATAAAACAATTTAAGAATGTTTTAAAATATTACGTATTAAAATTTCAGATTAGATTCTTTTAGCCATTTTCATAATAGTAGAAAACATATTCTAGAAACAATTTAAAAATAACAACTAAAGTGGGTCCTCAACATACAAATAAAGCTAGTACTGAAGCAAGTCTTTTCAATATTTCCTATTTATTTGTTTATATAAAAGGAAAGACATTAGGAGTAGGTGAGAATGGAAGATAAGACAAAAAAAAGCTGTTCAAAAGAAGAGAGACATCTTTCTCTTCACAATATCTATTATCTAAGTCATAAAGTTAAGAATACCAGTCATAAGAAACAGTGTTGGATGGCATTACTCTTGGATAAATGTATGATTGCTATGTTAGTTGTAACCATCCTGCTGGAATAAACAAAACACAACAAAAAGATCTTGATGGTGCAACACAATAGAGTTTTATTGCTAGTTCATGCAAGCCCACTGAGGGTGTACTTGGCCAGGTGGCCCATGGACAACCTTCCTCTAGGCAGTGATGTCATGAATCTGGGCTCCCTTTACATGTGGCTCTTCATCTCTTAGCCCTGCCATCCAGCAATGTAACTGGACAGAACAGATGGTAGTATATGAAGGACATTATAAGGCCTGGTGTGGTACAAATTAACATTCCACCTGCCAGAAATCAGTAACAAGGTTCCATCTAGACACAAAGAAACTGGAAAATATAGTAGTTTCACTTAGGCAAGTGGAAAATGAAATGGTTTGCTAAAAACACATTGCAGGGGTGGCTTGTATCTATGTCTGTGAATTCTTTGCTAATAAATACTCCATTGGTCCTGCCAGACCCTAATATATTGATTTGGAAGGTTATTTAAAACAGTCCTTCCTAAGAGACTTGGGGAGCATACTGATTATTCTTCCCATTCTCACCCATGTTGCTGATTGAGCCTAATCCCTGCCATCTCAAGATGGAGGCTCACAGGAGCCAGTGTACCTCCCCAAGATGGCAGCACCCAGGGCCTGACACCTGATGGGGAGAGACCAGGACCATGGAGGCCATGTCTTAGGGGATCACCCCAGTGAAAAGGTAGGCCTCAGGTGCCAGTGCTTTCCTCTCCCTGGCCCTGTTCCAGCTGTGCAGGCTGGCCAAGAGCGTGCATATGGGGTGTGGGCCCTCTGAAGCCCAGTACTTTAAAGATCTTCCCTCAGCTCAATATCCTCTCCTTGGAGAGGACTGGGGGAACTTCATTCAAGAAAAGCTTCTCAACTCAGGCTTTTGGGTCATCTGTGGGATGAACTGATAAAGATTAGACCTTCTAGTTTGGAGATGACATAAATTAGGAAAAGTAGTGATTTCAACAGGGACAGAAACAGGATTCACAGAAGTCTTGCTGTGACTGGAGCAACAGAAAAATCTAAAAGAAGAAATTTAACAAGTATGAGAAAACTCTTCACTTGAGTCGAAAAAGGTCTGATTTCATGGTTTCATGGGTAGAGGAGGGGCTGATTTAGCAGCAGATTGCATTGCAAAGATTTAGAGGGTTTAGTTGACAATGTGTTAAAGCCATCTCATAGTGACTATGTCACAAGCAGTGTGAACTGATATAAATATAATATGGACTGAAGGGCAAGGTGTTGGAGAGTTCTATCTGGTTCTACATTTATCAGGCATCCTTGGGGAATGGGGAAATAATTAAAAAACCACACCATATAAGCCACATTTGGAAGACTAGGGAAGTTTATCCTGAAAAAGAAAAGGTGTGGGGAACATGCATTGTTTGAAATATTTAATGGATTGTCACCCAAAAAAGCGATTAGTAGACTTGTTCTGGGTGGAAGCTAAAAGCGGATAAATTTTGCTAATCTGAAGGTAGAACTTTTAAATTCTGAGCTTACTGGTGATAAAACAAGCTAATTCTAGAAATGCAAAGCTTCTCTTCACCAAGTGTTCAAATAGAATCTGGATAAATACTTGACAAAAAGTGTTGTAAAGAGATTTCAAGCATTGGAAAATGAGATGGACAAGGTGATCTTAAAGTTTCCTTTCAGTCCTGAGAGTTCATCATTTATTTATTCAGATACAACTTACTGGAACCCTCACTTAGGCAGAATTTTTATCTGATCCATAATGAGGGAAAGAACTAATTTTGTTCAATAAACCTTTACTGAAACCTATCATATACCAGGTCTTGTGCTAGATATTGGAAATAGGGTGCCTGAACTTGAGAAACTGAACCTGCGGAATCTCCAAACAAATATATCACTGTATAGTAGGATAAATGGTGCGATAGGGAGTAGTAAAGAGGATCAGTAAAGGAAGCATGGCAGATTTGCCTAGGAACTAATACATGAACAGGGCTTTTATGGTGAATAAGACAAAATGACAGGAACACAAGCTTGTATCAGGAGTTGGGGATTTAATGTCTGGAGATGCACTGGGTTCAATAATATTCAGCTCATATTCCTTAGTTTTTCCACTTTCATATCTGAACTGTGACTCCTGGAGTACAAGATAATAACAATGAGGCCCAAGAAAATCTGCAAGCCTTTTGAGGCAGAAAAGTAGACTTCAGAATCATAGAAAAGAGAACTGGCTTTAATAAAACATCAGATTCTCTTTGTCTTTTTCCCCAAGCAGTATGGTTGACCAGCAGGTGATGGAGATAGAAATTTTCTTTTCCTTAGAAAGCTTCATGTAAGAGAATTTTTATCTGTTATCTTGTTTTCCTGACTGGGAGCATTTTATGATATTTAGGAGGTCCCAGGCTTGGTGAACAAACTCACCTGGGTGGAGATCCTGACTTGGAGCATATCTATTCTACAGGCACTCTCTTCTATTTCCCCAGTTTTGCATGACAGTAACTATCACCCCATTCATAATTCTGAAACACTTATTGAGTATCTGGTCCATTCCAAGCAGTATGCTTGTTTCTAGGGGTACAATACTCAGCAAGATAGAGCCTCTGACGGTTTACAAAGAGACAGTATTTAAAACTGTATAGTACTATTAGTGGGTGTATATAAAGAGATCAGTAGAATAGAACAGAATCTGCAGAGACAAAAGCAATGGGGAAATAAAGGTTTATTCAAAAAATTGTTCTCCAGCAACTGATTAACAATTGGTTACAATATACTCCAAAACAATTTTTATGATTTAAAGATTAAATTGTAAAAAGTAAGAGCACATAAAAATGTAAGTTAAATGTGACTGATTATCTAATCTCAGATTAGAAAAAAATACTAGTAATTATTAAATGGCCACACCAAAAATAAAGAAAATATGAAATATTTGATTGCATAAATATCAATACTACAAACAAAAGGACACAAAGACTAAGCTAAGGATGAATATAGCTGTCAAATAAACTGAGCAAAGTTTTTTTAAATCACAAAATATGTAAAAATCTTCAGAAAAGTAAAAACACTCAATCTCATTAATAAGGCAAAATAGAAAAAAATGAAATTGTCACCTTTTATATTAGTAAATAGTTTTTTTGGTTTTGTTTTGTTTTTTATTTTAATTGGAAATAATTAGGTTTGACCAGAGGTGGGTGAAACTTGCACTTAAGTATGCTATTGGTTGGAGAAGAAATGTTTGCAAATTTCTTGGTTGATATTTGGTCAAAGGAGAAAAGTTTTTGACTAGTAGTTCCACTTAGAATTTATACTACAAGGAAATTAAAATTATATTCCAACAATATATAATATCTCTGCTACACTAGTGAAACACTCCTTTTCTTATTTTCTTAGTCTCCTCACTCTGTTCAATGTTCATTGAAGTCACTGCTAACTGATGGTCCAAATAAATAAAATCATTCATTCATTTGTGCATTTAGTAACTACTTATTACTGGCTTACTATGTTCCTATATTGTTACTATATTCCAATGCACTAAGATATTTTTCAGAAACAGGAGATTATGCAGTTAAAAATGTTGCTGCCTTTGCATAGCTTGCAGTTTGTGAAAATGAATCATGATAAATAGGATAGACAGAGATTGTGTGTGTGTGTGCTATTTACTTATAGTTCTCAGGAAAAGTATCTTTGATAAGGTGATATTTGAGCAGAGACATAAACACAATGAGGAAACAAGCCATGTACACCTCTAGGTGATGAATAGCCAAAACAGAAACAGCAACTTCAAATGTCTTAAGGCAGACAGGAAACAACAAGGAAATCAATGAAGCTAGAGTGGTGTGATCCATGGAATAGTGGTTGAGGATAAGAGTAGAGAGATGAGAGAGGTTAGGATCTGCAGGGCTTTATATGTCACGTTAAGATTTGTATTATTTTCTGAGTTTCATGTGAAACTGTCAGAGCATTTTAGCATTTGAGTATGATCATATCTGATCTATGTTTTGAAAGGGTCATTCCAACAGCTGTATGGGAAATAGTCTGCACAGAGGCACAAGTGGAGCCAGGAAGATCAGTTAAGAGGTTATTGCAGTAACTCAGGCAAGACATAATGTTTCCTTGCACTAGAATGGAGGTGATGAAAAGTGGTTGGAAAAAGAAAAGGACGAAGATGAAAGTAGCAAGATAATCCAACATTTAGAGTTTGGGTAGATTTGGAGGACTCAGAATGGAAACTGAGTAGGAATGGCCAAGAGGCTGAGGTAAAACAGACACATATGATATCATGAAGGCAAAGTGAAGAAAATGAATTTGTGATAGTAGGAATGATCCCACTGTCAAAACTGCTAATGGGTTGATAAAGATGAAGATTCAGGAGTGGCCACTGGATTTTATAATAGGAAAATCATTTGTGATTTGTTAAGATTAATTTAGGGGAATTTAGGGAAACAGTCTGGAAGAAATTCAGACTTAGGAAAATGGGAACTGAGATTCCCATTCAAGTTTGTAGCAGAGAGAGACAATTACAAGTAGTAGAGAGAGACAATTATTTGGAAAAAAAATTTGCTAAAGAGGAAAAGAGATAATTTGTAGGGGCTAGAGGAGCATGTGGGGGAAAAAAAAGGTTTTTTGCTTTGTGTGTGTGTGTGTGTGTGTGTGTGTGTGTGTTTTAAATGAGAATAGTGTAACATGCTTGTGTTTTGATGGGAATGAACCAGGAGACAGGCAAAACTTGGTGACTCAGGAGAAATAAGGAGATAATCAAGCTTGTCATGTTACCAACTACAATGGCAGGGTCACATTTCCCATTCTTTCTGTGAAAGCGGGGATCTTTTGACATTTTTCCCTTTTCATATCTCTAACACTCAAAACAGAGAAGCAGAGGCTCAGAGCGCTCTATGCTGTGTCTTATCAATCAAGAGTTCCCCATGAGATAAGGGGCCATGGTAACAAGACCCTAAAATACCTGTCTCTCCTTTTCAAATACAACTCATCTACTCCATCTTTTCCTTCAATCCTCTTATTTCAATGGGATAAATTTATTTTCTGCCAGAAGGTAATACCTTTATTTGTTTTGTGGTTCTGGTTCACAATAAGCTAATTCAAATTTTCTGTTCCTTTTAACTAAAACCGCCTTGATAAGGATGTGCTGAAGGCACATTTTATAACTGAAAAATGAATGAATCTATGGAGATGTCTCACAATCTACTGTGTGTGCTCAATGCTCATAAGTCTGCACACACACACACACACACACACACACACACACACAGAACACCTTTTCTTTATCATCTAGTCTTGAATTAGTCAGAAATCTCAATTGCAAAAGATAGAAAAGCCACTGAAGTTAATTTTATTAAAGAAATAATTAATTTAAATCAGATTCAACAAGATGCTATGTGACTGTTCTCAAGTTGGCAGGTAATGGGAAAAGGAATGTTTTCTTTCTTTAAGTTTCCATACGTTCTTTTGAACGTAAGATAAAACTTCCACTTTGACAATTGATTTGAGGTCTGTGTTTGGATGGAGACAAACCCTTGAGTTACAAGAATATCTAAAAAACATATTAAATATCCAGTGAAATTAGATTAGTTCTCATTGAAGTTGTGTCTTTGTCAGTTTTTGTTTAACAGAAACTATCATGAAATAAATTTTCAAATTTACTTCTTGGCAGATATGCCCCAAAGCTTAATTACCATTCAGTGTATGTTTCTTTGGGATTGAGACAGAAAGTATTGATAAGCAATGTCTACATTTTTAAAGAAAATTGTTACCGGACATGCCTGATACTTGGTTTTATAGTCCTCAACTGTAACATCCCTCTACTAGTGGAGGAATTGTCTCAAAGCATCACAAAATGTGTTCAAATAGCAGAGCCCCTCCAAAAACCTTCTGAAAACTTGAATCCTGGAGTTAAGACTTTATTTATTTTCCAGGGTCTTCTTTGCTATTATCTAGCTGTTGGGTTATTATCGAATTCTCTTATTCTCTATGTCTTCATCTATAAAATTGCTACAATAATATGTTTGCTTCTAACCTCAAATTTATATTAAATATGAAGAGGAAAAATGTACATACTTTTTTTGGAAAATGTAAAAGCAATACAAATGAAAGATATTATTATATTTGGAAATATATTTAGAAAGCAATGTCAGATTATCGGTAAAATTAAATGGTTGTATTTCTTCATATATTATGAATTGTTAACTAAGAAGGAATTTAATTTAAGAAATATATTTAATAAAATAAATACTGTCTTCTACATTATCTGCTTCAGTGTTTAGCCTTAACAATCTCCTCTCCCATTATAAAATCAATGTTAATAAAGACTGGGAAAAGTTATTGTCTGGTGGTCTCTGATTTTTATGAAATCTTTCTAGCAGGGCCTAAAACAATGCCATTGAACACTATGGGAGCTCCATGAATAGTTTATGATAATTCAAGAGGCCATATGTCCAAATCCACAGTCATTGATACCTTTTGGCATGCATATCAGAGTGGTTATATTGGCAGCTCCTGATACTGAATTGATGCTGGGGATTGTTTCTTTTAATTAAGGGTTGCAGACTCTTGGCATGAAGTGCATAGAACAGCTTAATGAGCATTTGAGTAGGAAATGGAAAATCTGGGTTCTAAACCTAGTTTTTCTTTATTAAATATTAAACTTATGTATTTATATTCATCTTTACTATATGAAATAACTAATAAGAAATGCAATAAAATGATGAAATATAACCCAAAGATATATATTTCAGGCTGAAAATATTCTCTAATTTACTAGCTGTATAAAACCTACGCCATTACATAAATCCATTGACCTTTTATATTTTCAATGTTTTTAAAATCTATAAATGCCAGGGAGTTTTTGTAAGGATCAAATAAGATAATAAATGCATAAATGCATAAACTCTTTCAAAATTGTAAAGCACTATGCAAATATACAGGATATGTTTGCAGTTATAACCATAATGGTATCTTTTTCAGTAGTGGCTTAAGGTGATGGAAAATAACATTTTCATGACAAGCCCTGAACAGATTTTTATATTGATAGGGCTCTATCTCAGTGATATTTGCTTAGAGTCTCTCTTATATGGTAAATGGAGGTGACATAGAGGTTTTCAGGCAACCATTCTCCCACATCACTAACATTATGTGGGTGACTTTGGGTAAACTGAGACATAACTTGGGATTTAAAAGAATCTTCTGTAAATCTGTCATCCAAATCAATGACATCTCTTAGTCACTACCATGTAAAAGTAGCAGTTGCTAGAAATAACTCCATGTGGATTCTGGAAAAGGACATATAACCAAACAAGAGCTAATGCTTGTATACTCGTTTGTGTGGGCAAATTCTTGGAGATCCTGACCTTACAACTAGAGAGCATTGAACTTTTGAAAGCATCTGTCATTCTGATAGAATGTACCTTCTGCTACTAGAAGCAAAGATAAAATGCCTTAACCAATTCTTAAGGGAATACAGTATAGACCACAAGGGAACTTATACCCATTCCCTTGAGTCATTTTTCTTCCATAGAATCCTTTTTAAATAGTCCTCTTGGAAGGACTATTTTAATGAGAGCATAACACACTCCCTTTATGATGTGGTAATATTTAAGGGGCATAAAGAAAAACACACTGCCTCAATATATAGTGCCTTCATTTTCTTCCTTTTCCCTCAATTTGGATAGGATTTTTGTTCCTGGAAGGAGCAGCATGTTAAAACTTACCTGTCATTAATGACTTAGTCTTAAATGATTCATCACAACATTTCCAATGGAAGGCTGTCAGAAATGAGATTTTTCTACCAGGTAGGTTGGAAATGAAGAAGAACATAGCCTAGGGTGGAAGAGCTCAAAGATGGAGGGGAGGGTGGCAAAAGACCTTGAAACAGCATTGAAATTGAGAGCAGTGGCAAAAAGCAAGCATTATTGAGTGATCAATGACTCACAAAGAGGGAGAAAAGCCTAGGCTGAAGTAAATTCTGAAAGGAGAAAGTCCATTAGGCTGCCCTGGTAAGGGACAACTGAGGAAGGCCTCAGTCCATATATTGCCTTGATTGTCACTGAGGTAAATCTGATTTATAAAATTATTATTCCTTAAGCTTACACCAATATGCTAATTGCTATGTACCTGATATCAAGAATTTGCCAGGCAGGCATCATGCCATTCAGCTGACACCAGTTTGGCTGTTCACTCAGATCTGAAGACATTGGTGATGAATACTTATTGTTCTACTGCCCAGGTTTTGCCTTTCCTTTGAACAGCTTTAGCACTTCAATCTCAGGAAGTGTCAATCCACTATTCTTCTGAATCTGGAAGAAATGCTTTGCAACAATGCCATGAAATGAGCACTTGACACAGGAAAATCTGCAAATAAACTTTTCACATTAGTTACTGTTACAATGATTTACTCCAAGGGTGCTATTTCTAGGCCAAACTATATGTAAATGTTAGTAACAAAACACAATGGACATAAATGCTGAGTCTGGGAGATGAGCGTGCATTTAGTGAATTCTAGAGAGTAAACATCTGCAGAAGGGAGAATCTTAAAACAGTTTTCTTTGTAGGAGAGTCACTCCTGCAAAATACTGCACATTCCAGACACGTACATACTGATAGAATATGGTGTGAAGATCTAGCAGTTATGTTAGGGCCCTAAATGCTGCTTCAACAGCCAAAACTACTAGGTTCTATATTCATCCCTTTTTTGAAGCAGTAGGTCTTCCCTGAGCATCATTTTTTTTTTTCTTTTCATTTATTGCTTTTAAAATTCCATTTTGCTACCAGTAAATTCTGTGGGGATGATAACTGACAGAAAGCAAAAAGACACGGTGAGAAAAGAAGCTGTGTGCTAGTTTAATTGTGTGCCTCAAAGTCATATTCCAGTATTATCATCAGTTCAGTCACAGTCCATCCTGAATTTCAGATGAAATCTAAGAAGATAAACAATTTAAAATAAGTTTGTATTGCCTGTGAAGAGCAGACAGATCATTGCATCCATCAAATCCCTGTTTACATCAATAGAGACTGGCATGATCTTAAACTAGCAAAAACTGCCCTTGCTTCATTGCTATTAGTATTCTCAGCTGCTTCATGGTCCAAGGCCAGCAGCAGGAGATCACTTAGGCATCCATCATCTGTACTGGTTCTTACAGAATATAATCCCTAACTCACGTTAGCACAAAGAAGTTTCTTTCGTTCTGAAGTGTGGAAACTGGTAAAGAGAACACAATGCAGGTATTGACAGTGCAACTGATAAACTCTTGATTATTTATTAGAGGGCTCAGCATGTTATCATTGTTCAATTAGAATTCTTTTAAAGTTATGGATGTTCTGACTTCTTGTTTCTCTTATTCAGGCAGATTGTTACTGAGTATCAAATATTGGCAAAAGGGCTGAAGTCAAATTAAAAGTATTTGGGTACAAACATATTAAAATGCAGAATTCATGGGGTGCAAATATGATTGCTCTACCAACTGTCTGTAAAAAGAACAGAATTCTTTCAACACAGTGAAGCTATTACCTTTACCTCCATGTTGTTACATGTGGGTGCAATTGTTACCATATTTTTGTCAGGATGAAAACAAAAATTATAAAAAAAGTTGCACCCTAGGCTAAGCAATATGAGAAACTTGCAAATTGCTCTTTAAAGAATCACTAACTTCATTCTTCAATGATTTTTATCATCTACTATAAGATAGATGTTATCATTCATTCATATCATCATATGAATTGATTACTTACCTCATGATAATAATACAATAGTATCTGATATTAATGAAAAGTTCCAGATCTAATGTATGTTTACCCAACCAGTTTTATTTTCCTAAAGTGGTAATAAAAATAAGTTAGCATTTTTAATATGAAAAAGCTGTCTTTTAAAAAGTTCATTTGGTTTTTAAAGTGTTCATAAAAACTCACCTTTAAGTCAACTGTTAAGGAACCACAGTGTTTTGGTATGATCTGTCCAAGGTTGATCAAATTTCTTCATGTGGTGTGTCTCATCTAACCTAATAGTAGATTAAGAAATCCATTTTGTTTTTATTCTAGAATTAAGAAAATCTATTAAAATTACTATTTTTTGCAGGCATTTTTTTCATGTTATTTATTAGATAATGAGCAAAGAAACACAAAACAACTTTTTAATACCACTTTATACTTGCTGAAGTGGATGAAACACAGAAATGCATAACCCTATCAACTTTTTGGTAGTATTGAGGATATTACAAATAGTTCTATCTTTGAAATAAAGCTATATGACTCCATGGAGTGAAATATAAAACTCTTCATAAACTATAACCCAGAAACGCCTGTCCTAGCAAATTGTCCTTAAAATATCATTGACTAGAATATGCAAAAATATGTTCATTTCTGTTTTATTGTAGAATAACCTTAAGTAAGTAGGTTATTATTGAATATTATGTAGTCATTAAAATGATAAAGACTAGAAAACACAAACAACTTATTATAAAATATACATATAGATAGATAGCTACTGTTTTCATATACATTATTTTTATACAGAGTGGAAAGAATATGCAGAAATGAACATTGTTAATGGTTTAGGGCGCTGGGAGTGTGATTAGTAGATTTTATAATTAATTTTAAGATAATATTTCTGCCTATGTCCTGTAGTTCACTTTTCCTTCTATCCTTATCTTACAAAACAGAGTTACAGGATGTTGGGTTACCCCCAATAGAAATACCTTTTAAACTCCAAAGGTCCATCTTCATTCTTTTTCTATCATAAGCAGTAATGATAAGAAATTGCTGTTTTTAATTCAGTATTATTTTTAATACAGTTTAAATGAGATATATTCACATACCCTACAATCATCCACAGTGTACAATCAATTGTTCACAGTACCATCATATAGTTCTGCATTCTGCACCACAATCAATTTTTCAACATTTTCCTTATTCCAAAAATATAAAAATAGAAGTAAAAAAAGAATACCTAAAACATTCCATCCCCCATCCCACTCTATTTTTCATTTAATTTTGTCCCCATGTTTCTACTTATCTGTCCATAACACTGGATAAAGGGAGTGTGAGCCACAAGGTTTTCTCAATCACACAGTCACACCATGTAAGCTACATAGTTACACAATTGTCTTCAAGAATCAAGGCTACTAGGTTGCAGTTCAACAGCTTCAGGTATTTCCGTCTAGCCATTCCAATCAACTGAAAACTAAAAAGGGATGTCTATATAGCACATAAGAATAACCTCCAGAGTGCCGTCTTGACTCCATTTGAAATATCTCAGCCACTGAAACTTTATTTTGCTTCATTTCTCTTCCCCCTTTTGGTCAAGAAGATTTTCTCAATCCCATGATGCCAGTTACAGGCTCATCTGCTGGAGTCATGTCCTGCATTGCCAAGGAATTTATACCCCTGGGAGTCATGTCCCATGTAGGGGGGAGGGCAGTGAGTTTACCTGCTGAGTGGGCTTAGAGACAGAGAGGCCACATCTGAGCAATGAAGAGCCTCTCTTGGGGAGACTCTTAGGCAGAATTATAAGCAGGCTTAGCCTCTCCTTTGCAGTAACAAGCTTTATAAAGGAAAGCCCCCAAATCAAGGGCTTGCGGTACTAAATTGGTAGTCCTCGGTGTTTGTGCGAATATCAGTAATAATCCAGGTGGGGAAGTCCAACATTTCTGCATTTTCCCCAGTTCCTCAGAGAGACCCTTTCAGCCATTTTTAAGCTGTTAATAATTAACGTACCTTTGCACTTTTGTTTCCTAGGCTGCTTAAACAAATACCATGAAAAAGTTTGGCTTAACCATTGGGAATTTATTTACTCAAAGTTTTGAGGCCTGGAGAATGTCCAAGTCAAGGCACCTTCCAGGCAATGCTTTCTTCCTGAAAACCAGCTGCCTGTGATCCTTAGCAACTCTGTCACATTGCAAGGTACATGGCAGTGTCCGCTGGCCTCTTCCTTTTCTTGAGGTTTCATTGATCTCAGCTTCTTGATTCTATAGCTTTCCTTTCTTTGTCTGAATTTCATTCTCTTATAAAGGATTCTAGTAACAAGATTAAGACCCATCCTGATTGAGATGAGTCATAATTTAACTGAATGAAGTAATCTCAACAAAATTTCCTACTTACAATTGATTCACAACAATGGATTGAATTTAAGGTATGTTTTTATGGGGTATGTGTAACTTCAAACCACCACACTATGGAATCAAAATTATTCAAAATTTGCACTGCAATGTAGATTGATATAGACCCACACAGTTTCTAATGATACAAACCAAAGACAATATTAGTTATTATCAAAACTATGGACAGAATTAATGTTAAATGGCTGATGTTTCTTAAATGAATTTATTTTGAAATGATTATATAGTTTATTACTAAACTCATTTGGAAAACTGGTTTAGAATTGATCATACCTGATCAGAGTTGGAAAGAAATTTTATACATTTTTTCAGATTACAGACAAATGATAGTCTCCTTTGGAACATGAAATAGAAAACAAATTCAACTATTAAGATAATTTTTGTATCACTATCTGAAATCTTTGATTAATTCCTCAAGCATTAGTAATGGGATTGTCCCAGGTGTATTCTTCCTTCCCTCCTATTTTCTAAGTAGAGATATAAGAAAGGTTTTATTTTGATCAAGTAGAGCCCCTTTAATGAAAATTTTCTCTATTTGTTGGATTTATCATCTTACATATAAATATTGATGACTTTTTTTATGACAGAAATAGTTTATATACTAAGAGATGATCAGGTTCATCTTCAGTGCTCTAGATAAAATGTTCTTCTGCTGACCTAGGATAAATTGCCAGAATTTTTTTTTGAATTGTATGATGCTTTGTAGAACAGAGACACGCAATCAACAAAACAGTACAGAATATCCCTAACAGACACAATGAAAGAACAACACATAAAATACTGTTTGGGATTGTTGTTTTATTATTATTGATAGATTAAATAATCCATTTCCATTACAAAGCAGAGCCAATGGAGCCAATTTAGTTTTTTGTTTTCCATATGCTGCCTAACACTTGAGGAGATACAAATCATCTTAAAATATTTAATATCTAAGAAATAATTAAGGCCTTCTGAGCATTTGTTCATGCTAATGAAGGTTCTCTGAGAGTAAAAATTACTTTTCTTGAAAGTTTCTGAGAATGCTGTGCTGAGCTCCAGGAAAATACTTTAGTTATTCCATAAAATTAAAAGAAAACAAAATGATATGTGCAAATGTGAAAAAACACAAATGTTGTGGAGCTTATTATTTGTACCAAGATTATTAATATAAAATGGAATTTCTATGCTATGCTTATTCTTGTCTGCTCTAAGTTATATCCCATGGAATGAGGAAGTACTTTTCTTGGAGTATAAACTTAGTATACCTTTCTTAGAATAGTATTTAGAAAATCCACAGAAAATATTTCTTAATAATTGAAATTTCTGTGTATGCACAGAGCTATCAAATGAAACACACCCTCGTACCCCAAGTCGTCTTGTTTACAAAGTCGAATTCTTCCCCCCAGGTATCATGTATGAAAATGACAATAGCATAAACATGCTGGAAAATAGAATGATAATAGCCAAAGAGAATATATGTATCAGAGACAGGGGTTGCAGGCATAAGGCAGAGTGGAATATGACTATCAGAATGAGGAATCAAGTGTGAGGTGGCAGAAAGTGTCATGCCGGTCAAAGGAGAGTGAATGCCATTGGGTGTAAGTGTGAAAAAGTATGTAAGGGAAGTGGAGTGTAAAGATTAGGGAACATAAAACTAAGGAGGATAAGAGGTAGGGACATTAGTATTAAAAAAATCAGGTCACATTAGAAGCCACATATATCTAGTTGCATAGAATATTTTTGCATGGGCATATGCTATAATAATAGCAATAACAGCAATGATAGCAAATAGGATGCTCTTTCTTCTCATCCATTTTATTCAAATGTTAAAATGGTATTCTTGTCAAAGTGTCTAGATTCTAAAGTGATAGCTACTATATAAATTTTTAAATAAGTAATAAATATTAATCAATGTGATGCATTTTATGTAACTATCACATGGACATTTCAAAACATTTTGCAGACTGTTCTTACAAAGCCCCTTTAATTAATGTCAGTGACAGACTAAACATTTATTGAGGGATGTCAGTGTGAAACATTTCATAGACATTGATTTGATCTAATAAAGCAGACAAGGCAATAAATATGTGAAAATAGGCTACTTACCCAGGAGGGACTTATCTGGCATTCACTCCATTTCATATTGCCATGGATTATGGACCTCTCCAAGGAGCTCGGGGTTGAAGGAAGAAAGTGACATGATTAAATAAAAGTGAATGTTAAAAATAGATTTTAAACAGGAAATGAATATACTTGACAGTTCAGGAAGAGGTTTAAAAAGTGAAAGGAACTGTAGAGAATCAAATCTGAAGGAAATATCAAAAAATGATCAAGATCATCCTAAAAGGCTCTAAAAATTCCAAAAGAAAGGTAGTTTTTCTCTCTCTATCTTTTTCTTCTCTTCCTCTCCCTCCATTTCAAAAATTTCAGATTTCCAGTGAATCTTCTTGTCTTAGATTTCAAAACCTCCGATATCTCTTGGCATATATAACAACATGAATGATAGTTTTCATGCCCCAACCCCCCCCAGAGATTCAATTAAAATTCTACCCAATTTCCTCTTTTTGAGGCTTTGAAGGATAGGAATATATGATAGGAATATATGATTGCCATCCTCTGTAAAGGACATATTCCAAGAATTAAAAGTCTTATTGAAGATTCTCCTTAGAACTTATTGCTCTATTCTGAATAATCATGTAGTCTTTAAACTGGCATTACTATTTTCCCCATCTAGTCGTATCTTCATATCTTCATATCTCATTTTGGGCCTTTGCACAGCATTCCAAATCTTGAATAATGAAACTCTGAAAGGAATGTAGTATAGGCAGTCCTGAATTCACCAAACCTACACACCAAAATTTATGATGAAAGTCAGTTGATTGCAATTCATAAAGAAAGCATTTATTTTTGCCAAGAAAATTAAGTTTAGTACAATGGTTTGATTATCAAAATTATACTAAAAATTTTTTTTTAGCTTATAAGTTTATGAAAATAACACTGCCTGTCATTTACTTTAGACATGGTCTCTGTGAAAAATCATTCTTGATTCTATTCAACATGAGATGACATAGCATCATGGACAGGGCTTGCCTTTCTTCTCCATAGTTCTCCTCTTGAGTGTAATTCAGGAAAATGAAAAGTGTCCTTGAGGCTCCCAAGATGTAGAGTGCATGAGCCATTCCCAGAAATTTCAGAGAGATAAAAGGGATTTCTGACAGCTTAAGTTGAAAATTGAATTCCTAGGATGTTGTATTGAAAGCATATTCCTAAACTTGCTTTTGTGACCTGGAGATGGGCTATCTATATTACATTTAAGAATCTGATATATACCTGGGATAGTGTGAAGATGATCTACCTACTCATATGTGTATTTAGGAAGATGTATTTTCATTTTTTTATACCCCTTAGATCTGGTGAATTTTGATCTAATATCAAAGTTTATTTAGTAGCCTCGTGTTGAATATAAAACATTGGGAAATATGGAGGGGATTAAACAAACCAAAAAATAATTAGACATAATTCCTCTCTTCAAAAGCTGACATTATATGTAAGATTAATAACAAAAAATGTGGTTAAATGTCAAACAAGATATACGGTAATAGAAACTAAAGAGTTTCAGAGTAAGAAAGGATTGCTTTGAACTGAGATGATTAAAGAAGTATTTATGGAAGAGTGGACTCTGAACCAGATATCATAGAAAATGTAGGGCTTGATACAGAGTACAGTGGGATTGATAACATTTAAGCTGCATCTTGTTCTATAAATTAAAAGGAGAGGAAAAGCACAAATTTCCTTTGGGAAGTAGGTAACTGGAGCAAAGTATCTAAGAAGAAGCAAGAAGAGAAATGCTACTGGAGTGGAAAATATTTCTGAATGGGATCATTTGTCATTGATATTCACGGTTGCAATATAACCTAGTGGTTCCCATGAAAATAAATACACATGGATCTGTGGCCCAAGGAGTAAGCCAGATAGTGAATAAATTGAAACAGATTTGGAACAATAGGATTGGTAATGGTTCTGCTATATCTTTATCTATAAGAAATTTGATTTGGGGAAAAAAAAGTTAGTTGGACTGTGTTTGAAATAATACTCACAGAAAAAATTCACATGAACTTAACATCACAGTATTTTATTATTTAATATCAGTCCCTAATATTTCTGCTCTCTATTCAAAAGCCACCACTTTCCAAGTCTTTTTCTTTGTAAAGATGGTGTCTTATATAGCGTGTAAAAATTTCCATTTTTCTCCCAAAGAAAGGTTAAGTGACACTCAGTATTGGTCTATATACTCTTTCAATGAAAATAATAAAATTAAGCTCAAGAAAATAAAGATGTATTGAGAGTATTTACAATGATTTAATTGCATCTAATAATTTGATAGAATTCAGAGTCTATTTTTCTCTGAAAGACAGAAATTCTCTGATATACCATCTTGCTTTCTGGATAAAAATTTCCCATTACACGTTGGGTATAATTTAAATTTCAGCTGAGGAAACTTTCCCCCCAAATCCTAGATAACATTATTTCAAATCTCAATTCTATATAAAATTCCAAGTGAATTTTATTCTCATGGTAATCTGTGGTTTAGAAATTCTGCTTCCACTGGTTTAGTTTAGTTTAAAGATCATTCATCATTCCACACATACTGTCACTATTACATACCATGTCTTCTCAAATAGCTGTTTTAGTCCTATTTGTCAATTTTTACAAAAATCAAAAGAAGTCAAAACAAAAGCAGAAGTAGCAAAATTCACATTCACTTACAAGCCCATTTGAATTGATGCTGGGTAATTCCTGCTCCTCATAAGTAGCTCCAGCCTTATATCTTACTTCTTAAACCATTTCCTTTAATCTGTCTCATTTTTCTTGTTCTTCCTTCTGGTTTGTGCTGCAAATCTGATAGAAGCAAAAAAAATGAAAAATAAATAAATAAATAAATGTCCCCATTTTGTATGTGGAGAAAATTAGATATCTCCATTCCTTCACCTAAACTCAGTTTCAGTCTTCACATTGAATATCCTATTGGATTAAAGGATTGAAGGAGTCTAGTGAAGCACTGAATTGTACAATTGTAATGGTCCTAGCTGATTAAGCTTTTTTTAATTCATTTTTATTGAGATATAGTCCCATACCATACAATCATCCAAAATGTACAATTGTTCACAGTACCACATATAGTTGTGCATTCATCATCCCAATCTATTTTTTGATCATTTTCCTTGTACCAGTAAAAGTGAAAAAAAAAATAAAAAATAAAAGTAAAAAGAACACCCAAATCACCCCCCCCCACCCTATTTTTCATTTAGTTTTCTGTCGCCATTTTTCTACTCATTCATTCAGACACTGGATAAAAGGACTGTGATCCACAAGGATTTCACAATCATGCTGTCACCCCTTGTAAGTTGTATTGCTATACAATTGTCTTCAAGAGTCAAGGCTAGGGGGTTGTAGTTTGATAGTTTCAGGTATTTATTTCTAGCTATGTCACTGCCCTAAAACCTAAAAAGGGTTATCTATATAGTGCATAAGAGTGCCCACCAGAGTGACCTCTAAACTCCATTTGGAATCTCTCAGCCATGAAAACTTTGCTTCATTTCATATTGCATCCCCTTTTGCTCAAGAAGATGTTCTTAATCTCACAGTGTTGGGTACAGATTCATCCCTGGGAGTCATAGTCCACATTGCCAGGAGATCTAAACCCCTGGGAGTCAGATCCCACATAGGGGGCAGGGCAATGAGTTCACCCGCCAAGTTGGCTTAGGTAGAGAAACAAGCCCACATCTGAGCAACAAAGAGGTACTCAGGGGGTGACTCTTAGGTACAATTAAAAGTAGGTTTAGTCTTTCCTTTACAGTAACAAGCCTTATAAAGGCAAATCCTGTTATAGAGGGCTTGGCACATCAAACCCTCAGTCCTTAATGTTTGTGAGAACATCAGCAATAATCCAGGTGAGGAAACCCAACACCTCTGCATTTTCCCCTGGCTCCTCGGGAGAGGGGGAGCTGAATATATATTTTTATTCTCTGCCCAAATTACTTTGGAATGTGTCATTATTTCACACTAACCTATGCAAACCTACTAGGTCTCACTTTCTATTAAAAGTTCCATGCAATTATGGTATTTGAACAAACTTTATGAGTTGAAGTGTTTAGGAAATATAGCTCTTGCAACAACTAACCATCTCTTTCCTTGGTCTCACATGGAATTTGAGGTTTTAAAATGCAGTCAGTATTGTCCATTACCCTTTGGTCCTAACCACATCTGCTTCATTCATATCTCTAGTTGAAGTCTGGACTCTTTCAGTTTTTTTAGCAGTTGCTAAATGTTCTAATACTGACATTCATATTTCTGAGTTCTAGCTCTAAGTGCCATGTGTCACACAGATGCCCAATGTTCTAGAGACCAATCAGGTTATACACAAAGGGATCAGCATCTCAGAGTTTGGAGATGGCCATTAAAATTCAGGAATAGTTTTGACTGCTGTAAGAGCTTACAATCTAGGGACAATTACAATAATCATTCCCCTGTTAGGCTGTGCTCTAAGATTCAAGGTTCATCCATGTTATTATATGACCCATGTGTTTGTTCAATAACCAAGAGATGGAAATAGTCCAAATGTCCATCAATGGATGAATGGGTAAACAAACTGTGGTACATACACATGATGGAATATCATGCAGCTGCAAGACAGAACACACAACAGTTCACCATTGTGTTCCTCAGTCGATGTACTCTTAGGCCACTTCCAACCATTGCAGATCATGTATACTCTGCATAAACACCAGTATGCAAATGTCCGTTCATGTCTCTGCTCCCAGATCCTCCAAATAAATGCCCCCTAATAAGGTTGCAGGACCTTATGGCACCCACCTACTTAGCTTCGTATGAAACTACCGCACTGTCCTCCAGAAAGGCTATATCATTCCACCTCCTAACCGACAGTAAATATACACATCCTTCTCTCCATGTTTTCTCCAACACTTTTATCCCTGTTCATATTTTTCCATACAATTTTATAGAGCTATATTCACTAACCATATAATTATCCACAATGTACCATCAGTTGTCCATGGTATCATCATACAGTTGTGCATTTATCACCACAGTCAGGACTTGAACATATTGATTACCACACACAAAAAAGCTTTTTAATGAATAAAAAAGATAATACAAATAAAATAAAATATCATACAATAAAATATAATAGTAGGGTCAGACCATTCTACATTTCCACCAACAGTGAATAAGTTTGCGTATTTCTCCACATCCTCTCCAGCACTTGTAATTTTCTGTTTTTTGGGCAATGGCCATTCTGGTAGGTGTGAGATGATATCTCATTGTGGTTTTGATTTGCATTTCCCTAATAGCAAGAATCCCATATCTCTCCCTTATATCCTCTTCTCATACACATTTAGCTTTGGTATATTGCCTTTATTACATTTAATGGAAGCATATTACACTGTTATGTTGACCATAGACTCCAGTTTGCTTTGATTATATTTTTCCCCAATATCATCCCCTCTCCAACACTCTGCACGGTTGACATTTGTTCTTCCACATGCAAGAACAATTTTATATCTGTATATTTAGTCACAATCCTTAATCACTCCAGTTTTTGATAAGTTAAACAGTCCCAGTCTTTATCTTCTATTTTTACCTCAAGTGTCATTTATGCCCTGGCCCACCTCTTTCAGCTTTATTCATGGACATCTTTGTTCAGTGTAGTTACAATATTGTGCTACCATCACACAGTATTGTACTATTTCTGGATCTATGCAATCAAACCTGCTGAACATTCTGTAGTCCTTCAGCATCAAATGCCCTCTCTCTACCCTCTATCTACCTCCTGGTAGCCTGTGTTATCAGCTTTTAACTCTCAAACTTTGCTTATTAATTCTAGTTCATATTAGTGAGAACATACAGTATTTATCTTTTTGTTTCTGGCTAACTTCACTCAACATGATGTCCTCAAGGCTCATCCATGTTGTTATATGATCCATGTCTTTGTTCTGTCTTCCAGCTGTGTAATCTATCATGTGTATGTACCACAGTTTGTTTACCACTTGTCAGTTGATGGACATTTGGCCTGTTTCCATCTCTTGGCATTGTGAATAATGCCACAATAAACATCAGTTTACAAATGTCATTTGTGTCTTAACTTTCTGTTCCTCTGAGTATATACCTAGTAATGGGATAGCTGGGTCATATGGCAAATCTATACTTAGCTTCCTGAGGAACTGCCACATTGTCTTCCAGAGTGATTGTACCATTCTACATTTCCACCAATAGTGAATAAGTGTGCTTCTTTCTCCACATCCTCTCCAGCACTGCTAATTTTCTGTTTTTTGTTGTTGTTGTTGTTGTTGTTGTTGTTGTTGTTGTTGTTGTTGTTTTTGTTTTGGTAATGGCCATTCTTGCAGGTGGGAGATGATATCTTGTGGTTTTGATTTGTATTTCCCTAATAGCCAGTGAAGTTGAGCATTTATTCTTATGTTTTTTGAGCCGTTTGTACTTCCTCTTCAGAAAAGTGTCTATCCATGTTCTTTGCCTGTTTTTTTAATTGGGCTGTTTGTCTTTCTGTTGTTGAGTTGTAGGATTGCTTTATATATTCAGGATATTAAACCCTTATCTGACTTGTGGTTTCCAAATATGTCATTGTGTAGGCTACCTTTTTACCTCTCTGACAAAGTCCTTTGATATACAAAAGGATTTAATTTTGAGGAGATCCCATGTGTCTATTTGTTCTTTGGTTGTTCGTGCTTTGGGTATAAGGTCTAGGAAACCACTTCCAATCACAAGATCTTTAAGAAATTGCCCTACATTTTCTTCTAAGAGTCTTATGGTCTTAGCACTAATGTTTAGGTCTTTGACCCATTTTGAATTAGTTTTTGTATAAGGTGTCAGATAGGGGTCCTCTTTCATTCTTTTGGATGAACTGGATATCCAGTTCTCCAAACACCATTTACTGAAGAGGCTGCTCTGTCCCAGTTGCTTTGCCTTGACAGCCTTATCAAAGATCAATTGTCTGTAGATGTGAGAGTCTATTTCTGAACACTCAGTTTGATTCCATTGGTTAGTATATCTATCCTTATGTCAGTACCATTCTGTTTTGAGCACTGTAGCTTTGTAATATGCTTCAAAGTCAAGTAGTGTGAGACTTCCCACTTTGTTCCTCTTTCTCAAGATATTTTTGACTTTTCAGGGCAACTTGACTTTCCAAATGAATTTGGTTATTGGTTTTTCTATTTATGCAAAGTAAGTTGTTGGGATTTTAATTGGTATTGCATTGAATCTACAAATCAGTCTAAGTAGAATTGACATCTTAATTATATTTAAGTCTTCCAATCCATGAACATGGCATGCTTTGCCATTTTATTAGCTCCTATTCAATTTATTTTAGCAGTTTCTTGTAGTTTTCTTTGTACAGGTCTTTTGTGGCCTTCATTAAGTTTATTCATAAATAATTGATTATTTTGGTTGCTATTGTAAATGGAATTTTTTTTCTTGATTTCTTCCTCTTGTTGCACATTACTTGTGTATAAGAACACTACAGACTTTCATGTCAATCTCATAGCCTGCCTTTTTGCTGTATTCATTGATTAGTTCTAATAGCTTTGCTATAGATTTTTATGGATTTTCTACATATAGAATCATGCCATATGCAATGAGTGAAAGTTTTACTTCTTCCTCTCCAATTTGGATGCCTTTATTTCTTTATCTTGCCTAATTGCTCTAGCTAGAACTTCCAACATGATATTGAATAATAATGGTGAGAGTGGTCATCCTTGTCTTTTTCCTAATCTTAGTGGGGAAGGTTTCAGTCTTTCCCCATTGAGTATGACATTAGCTGTGGGTTTTTCATATATTGCCTTTATCATATTGAGAAAATTCCCTTCTATGCCTATCCTTTGAAGTGTTTTCATCAAGAATGGATGCTGAATTTCGTCAAATGCCTTTTCTGCATCGATCAAGATGATCATGTGTTTCTGCTGCTTTGATTTCTTGATGTGGTATATTACATCAATTGATTTTCTTATGTTGAACCAGACTTGCATACCTGGAAAAAACCCCACCTGGTCATGGTGTATAATTCTTTTACTGTGTAGGGGACTCAATTTGCAATATTTTGTTGAGTATTTTTGCATCTATATTCATTAAAGGGATTGGTCTATAATTTTCTTTGTAGTGTCTTTGTCTGATTCTGGTATTAGGGTGATGTTGGCTTCATAGAATGAGTTCGGTAGCTTTCCCTCCTCTTCAATTTTTTTTTGGAGAGTTGAGCAGGATTGGTACTAATTCTTTCTTGAATGCTTGAAAGAATTCACATGTGAGGCCATCTGGTCCTGGGATAATCTTTTTTGGATTTTTTGATGACTGACTCATTCTCTTTACTTGTTGATTGGTTTGTTGAGGTCATCTATTTCTCCTCGACTCAATGTTGGTTGTTTATGCTTCTCTAGGAAGTTGTTAATTTTGTCTAAGTTTTCTAGTTTATTAACTTATAGTTGCACATAGTATCTTCTCATTATCTCCTTTATTTCTGCAAGGTTAGTAGTTATGTTTCCTTTCCTGGTTCTCATTGCATTTATTTGCATCTTTTGATGGACATTTGGGCTGTTTCCAGTTCTTGGCTATTGTGAGTAATCAATCCATTTGTTGATTTTCTCAAAGAACAAACTTCTGTTTTTGTTGATTCTCTCTATTGTTTTCCTATTCTCAATTTCATTTATTTCTTCTCTAGTCTTTGTTATTTATTTCCTTCTATTTGCTTTGGGGTTAGTTTGCTGTTCTTTCTCTATTTCTGCCAGGTGAATAGTTAATTCCTCAATTTTTGCTCTCTCTTCTCTTTTAATATAGGCATTTAGGGCAATAAATTTCCCTCTGAGCACCACCTTTGCTGCATCCCATAAGTTTTGATATGATGTATTTTTATTGCCATTTGCCTTGAGGTATTTATTTTTTTCTCTTCTAATTTCTTCCTTTACCCACTGGTTTTCTAAGAGTGCGTCATTTATTCTCTATGTATTTGTGAGTTTTACCTTCTTCCGCCCATTATTTATTTCCCACTTCATTCCATTATTGTTCTAGTTTGCTAATGCTGCCAGAATGCAAAACAACAAAAAAGGATCAGCTTTTAAAAAACGGGTTTATTTGGTTATGAAGTTACAGTCTTAAGGCCATAAAGTGTCCAAAATAAGTCATCAAGAATTGGGTATCTTCACTGGAGGTTGGCTGATGGCATCTGGAAAACCTCTGTTAGCTGGGAAGGCACATGGCTGGCATCTGCTCCAAAATTCTGGTTTCAAAATGGCTTTTTCCCAGGACATTCCTCTCTAGGCTATAACTCCTCAAAAAATGTCGTTCTTAGTTGCTTTTGGGATGTTTGTCCTCTCTTACATTCTCTGGAGCAAAAGTCTGCTTTCAATGGCCATCCTCAAACTGTCTCTCATCTGCAGCTACTCTCTCAGCTTCTGTGTATTCTTCAGCATGTCCCTCTTGGCTGTAGCAAGCTCACTCCTTCTCTCTCAGCTTATATAGTGCCCCAGTAAACTAATCAAGGCCCATGCTGAATGAGCAGGGCCACACCCCCATGGAAATTATCCAATGAAAGATTTCACCCTCAACTGAAGGACTACATCTCCATGGAAACAGCCAATCAAATGTCTCCAACCCGATCAACACCAATATGTTTCCTGCCCACACAAGACTGCATCAAAGATAATGGCATTTGGGGGAACATAATACATACAAACCAGCAAAATTATGATCGAAGAAACTGTTTTTTATAATATCAGTGTTTTTGAATTTGTTGAGACTTGCTTTGTGACCCAACATATGGTCTATCCTAGAGAATGTTCCGTGAGCACTTGAGAAAAACATGTGTCCTGTGGTTGTTTGGTGTAGTGTTCTATTAACAGATGTCAAGTCTAGTTCATTTATCATACAATTCAACATCTCTGTTTCCTTATTGATCCTCTGTCTTGATGTTCTAGCCATTGATGAGAGTGGTGTATTGAAGTCTCCAATCATTATTGTAGAGTTTTCTACTTCTCATGTCAGTGTTCTGTGTTTGCCTCATGAATTTTGGGGTACTCTGGCTTGGTGCATAAATATTTAAGATTTTTATGTTTTCTTGATTATTTGACCCTTTTATTAATATCTACTGTCCTTCTTTGTCTCTTTTAATTGTTTTACTTTTGAAGTCTAAATAGTCTGATATTAAAATTGCTACTCCTGCTTTTTTTTTTTTTTTTTTTTTTGGTTGCTGTTTGCATGAAATGTCTGTTTCCAACTTTTCACTTTCAGCCTATTTTTTTTCCTTGTGTCTAAAGTGAGTTCTTGTAGACAGCATATAGAAGGGTCCTGTTTTTTAATCCATACTGCCAGTCTGTGCCTTTTTATTGGGGAGTTTAATCCATTAACTTTTAGTGTTATTACTGTAAAGGCAGTATTTTCTTCTACCATTTTGCCTTTTGGGTTTTATATGGCATGTGATATTTTTTTCCTCTCTCTCCTTTTACCCTTCCTGATAATCTTCATTTCTACACTCTTCTCCAAATCTCTTTCTCCTTTCTTGTCCTATCAGCCTGTAGCATTCCCTTTAGTATTTCCTGTAGCACCAGTCTCTTACTCACAAACTCTCTCAGTATCTGTTTGTCTGAAAATATTTTAATCTCTCCCTTATTTTTGAAAGACACTTTTGCTGGATATAGAATTTTTGGTTGGCAGTTCTTCTCTTTCAGGATCTTAAATATATCATACCACTGTCTTCTCAACTCCATGGTTTCTGTGGAGTCTTATTCAGCTTCCCTTGTACATGATGGATTGCTTTTCTCCTGCTGCTTTCAGAATTCTCTCTTTGTCTTTGATATTGGACAATCTGATCAGTAAGTTTCTTGGAGTAGGTCTATTATGATCTACTCTGTTTGGGGCTCACTATACTTCTTGAAGCTGTAATTTTCTGTCTTTCATAAGAGTTGGGAAATTTTCAGTGACTATTTCTTCTATTATTCTTTCTGCCCCCTTTCCCCTCTCTTCTCCCTCTGAGACACCCATAACATGTATATTTGTGTGCTTCATGTTATCACTCAGCTCCCTAAGACTCTGCTTGTATTTTTACATTCTTTTCACTGTCTGTTCTTTTGGTGAATTCTGATGTCTGGTCTTCTAATTCACTGATCCTTTCTTCTGCCTGTTCAAGTCTACTGTTGTATCCCTCCATTGCCCTTTTTGTTTCCTCCATTATGCAGCTTATTCCCATAAGTTCTGCCATTTGTTTTTTCAAGTTCATGAATTCTTCCTTATGGTCATCGTGTCCTCCTTATATCCTTCATCTCTTTTGCTATATCTTCCCTCAGTTCATTGACTTGATTTTTGAATTCATGTAGATTTGTTTGAACATCTCCTATTAATTCTTCCTTCAGTTCATTGAATTGATTTAGCAATAATTGCTTCAACTCCTGTATCTTAGTTGAACTATTAGTTTGTTCCTTTGGCTCATTCATATTTTCATATTTCCTAGTATGGCTCATTATTTTAAGCTGTTTAGGCATCTGACTTTCTTGATTAGCTTATTCTGGAGCTCATTTTCCCTCTTTCACCTAGAGTTTTCTTGTTGGTTGGCTTTGTTCTCTAACCTTTGGTGTTCAGTTCAACTTAATCTAGATCTCTAACTTAGATTCTGTTTAGTTGATCAGACTTTTTCACCTCTTGTTTTCCTGTTTCTTGCCCTGCCTCTGTGTAGCCTTTTTGTGTGAGTGTCTCCTCAAATATGGTCAATTTTGGTCAGGTTCTCCCAGTCCAGAAAGGCCCAAGTCTCAGGAGGTGGGTATGGAGTTTCCTTGAGAATAAGACCCTTCTGTGAGGCCTTTAGACTCTGTGCTTTTCCTATGCTGCCCTAAAGGTGGTGTTTGCCAGCCTGCAGCTCCCCCACCAGTGTGAAAAGGTATGGAGACTTTAGTTCTCCTGACCCTGACCCTGTCGGGGCCATGGCTGACTGAAGCTTGTTTCTGAATTCCAGCCCCTGGGTTCTGATTTCCCCAAAGGAGGGCTACCACTGGATCAGGGCCATACCTCCTTTTTATTGGGAAGTTATGGTTCTTAGTGAATTTTCTCCCCCACTAGACTTATTGCTTTGTCTCTCAGACCCATCTTAGCTCTGCTCTTACCTGGGCCCAAATTGCAAGTCTTTGAGGCTTTCTTTAATGGGCTATTTATAATAGTTATTTAAAAAAAAAGAGAGAAAAAGATAAAAAAAAAAAAAAAAAAAAAAAAAAAAAAAACAATAGAAAAAGAAGGGCCCAATATAGATTATTTAAAGACAAGCCCTTAATTAAGTCCTTGCAGTTCTGATGTGCTATTGAAATGTAAAAAGACAAGGCAATTGAGTAGCAAACATGAAACCAGAAAAACTGGCTTTTCAGAGATTTCCCTGTTTTGCAAATGTGCCATATCCTGTTTGAGCCCAGCCCTTCTCTGTATTATGTTCACAACCTGAACCCAAAAGTCTCTATTTTTGTTTTTGTTTTCTTCTGCTGTTTTTGCTAGCCCCATCTCCTCTCTGCTGACTGCTCCCAATGCTCCAGTATCTGGTCTCAGATTATCTATGGTTGGAGTTTTTGCTCAGCAGTCTGAGTTTGTTAATCAGTGCTGCAACTGCCATTCTTCCTCCTGTTTCCCAGCACTGATGCCCCCCCCCCATTCCTGGGGAGAACAGCTGCAAAATAGTTTGTTGTGCCTGGCTGGGAGGGGTGTGGGCCTCCTGGCAGTGAGAACTTAGAGATTTTGCTTTTCTCAGCTGTTCCATGCACTGGAGACTGTTGTGTGCCATTTGTCTAATCTCCTATTCCTCTGAGGTGCCCATTCCACACAGTTCCTGGCTATCTAGCATGTGCTCCAGAAGAGTAACTAAAAGGCACACCTCACCATTCCACCATCTTGCCCCACTCCCCTAGCTGATTAAGTTTTAAGGCAAATACCATTTTATTTCCTAGTTTCCAGAGGGTTGGATGTTAAGTTGTTACTTTGTTTTCCATCCACAACTACATATATGTATAATTGAATAAAAACTAGGTTTAATAAATTATTGTGTTGTTTCACTCTTGATCATTGGGAATTTTAGTATCTCTCATTATTTTCTAAGGTTATTGAGTTTCTTTTTATCCCTCTCATATTTTACTACAATGATAGTGAGTACAATTAGACAAGACCTCAAAGTATAACAGGAATTTCCACATCATTTGTAGAAATTGAAATGTATCAACAGTATAGAGTAATCTAACTTCTGATAGATATTACCATTCGGAGAGCCAACATTACTAACTTGGGGTGACTTTGTGAAGAATTACTCTCTGCCCAAACCTCTACTTGAATAGACCATGTTCAGTCAATGGTGTGCCAAATTATATCCTATACACCTGGAGCATAGTTGCCCGAAAAATTTTTTCCAGGCCCAGAGAGATGAACTATTGGTGCCACACCACAGTCCTTGATTGTTTAATAAACAATTGCCTATTCCATCAATTCATATTAAACTATACGGAGGTGAGTGTTATTTAGATCTATGGTTAGCATAAAACAATTGCAGCAGAATACAGTAGTCCAGAATTGGTACATCGCCCAACATAAATGAATATTAAGCATGGTAGTCACCAAATTAGGGTCTGTCTTTGTGGACCAGTGATCTATGAATGGTTATAATTTTTTTAAATGATTGTTACAAAAGTAAAAAAGAATATGTAACAGAGACCACTTGTGGTTTACAAAGCCTAATATATGTACTCTCTCATCCTCTACAGAAAAATTGCCCATCACTCATCTTTTGGTAGAATGCCAAAACTAGTCCATTTTTGGTTAACAGACTCCTCTCACTGTATGTAAAGGCAGATTATACACTTTTTGTGTGGCCCTTTGGACTCTGTTCATAATTTCCCTATGAGAAAAATTAGCTCAAAATCTCAAAAGTGCACATAAACTTTCCAAGCACAAGCAATATTTTCCATGGGGGAAAAATAACTTACATTCCAAGTTTTTTTAAAAAATTAACCTTTTCAAGAGAAGCAACTAAGTTTATAATGTTCTGCTAAAACTCATCTCCATACATATTGCCAAACAGAACACTTAGTTTACAATCTAAATCATTTATTTTAAAGTGGCTGTTGAGTTTTCTCCCAATGACTTTCAATATTGCAGCTGCTAATTTAAACCAAAGCTAAGGACAAATCAAAGCTTATATGTTTGTGTTACTGCAAAACCTATGGAATAAATTACCTCCAAGCACAGCTAGATGCAGAGGTTCAACCAATGATATCAGGACTGTCTCTTCCTCCAACACTTAGCTTTCCTCATTTTAGCTTGGGTTTATCTGCAGACATATTCTCTCCACATATATACAGGGTGGTCCTGAGAGCTCAAGACTTTATGGGTCTTAAGGCATTTCATACATGTAAAAGAGTTACTACCATTCCTAATCCCAGGCAGAAATCTTGCTTGATGCCTGAATCATCTTGGGTCCAAGGTGATGAGGCTTCCTGTATTATCAGGTGTCAGACACAGGGCTACAGACATACCTTATCCACATGGGCTTAAAAGAAATTATCATCAAGTCAGGGAAAGATTAGGCTTCATAGAATTGGATAAAGGGCAAAAAAAGTCTGCGTACTCTAGGGTCAAATTTCACAATTTCCCCAAAACTAAAGAATGAGAGTCTCAAGCATTGATTAAATTATTTATCTCTGCAAAATAGAAAAGCTCTCAACTTTAACATAAAGTCTTCACTAAGCACCATCTATCGGCACTACTGAGGTTTCAGAGCATGTATCATTGACATGTGGGTAGAGTTCAAGAGCAGAAAGTAAGAGGAGAGTATAGTCCTGAGCTGTGGACCTTGGAAGATTCTGTATACTCTTAGAAGGCCTGCCTTGGGACATTTTGGTTTTCCTTATTTATATTATCATTCAGGATAATGGTATAGGAGACAAAAAACATTTTCATAATTTTTCCAAATAAAGAACAGATTTAATTCAAGACATTACATGCCCATGAATTGTCAGAAAATCTGGAGAAACAAAAGCAAAATTGTTGCCAATAAATTGGTGATTTCATATGTACCCTAATACTTAGCAGCAATCCAGAGGTCAGGAAACTGCTGTTTCTGCCTCCTCATCTGCCCCCACTCATGAAACTGGTGGCTAGGGATTGGAATGCAGAGAGCTTCTGCCACAGCCTCCTCTAGATTCTAGGCCTTGGAGTATTATGGGGCAGCCTCCAACACTCAACATCCCTGTGACCCTCTTGTCCATCAGCAACTGCAGTAGGAAAATGACGTCTGTCTCAAATCATCTTCCAAATATTGAGCAAGTGCCTCTCATTGGAAGTATCTAATTTATATCCATAACTCTAGCTGCAAGGAAGTCTGAGAAGTAGAACATTTCATTTTCCAGATCCCATAGAACTGAAAGGCACTACATAGATTGTGGCAGGAATGGATGCCAAGGGCCAATCAATCATAAGAAAATAATAAAATAACATCCATATGCATAATAATATTTATATACATAATAAACATACACATAAGCTGTAAAAAGCTGATGGGAAAATCCTTGTAATGGGGAAATTAAGGTAAATATCTTTCTACTGTATTTTACTATTTTTGTGAAAGTTTTCAGGACATATAATAGTTTTTATTTTATTTATCCTTATGAAAAAAAAATCTGCAGTCAAGACTATTTGATACACTGTATGTAGCAAATAGTAATTTTTAAAACTCTCCTCTATTCAGTATTGTTGCCTCTATGAGTATACTTAAGAAGAAAATGGCATAATGATGCTGGGCATCAATTTGTGGCACTGTAATTGAGATTGCGCTAAAATCACAGCAATTTTTGAATCAGTACTTTTAAAAAATCAGTATGTTTTCCTGGTGGAAGCAATCTATATATTCTATTCCTCAAGCATTTCTTTTCTTTGAGCTCACTCATGAAGGCATAGCAATTATTTCTCAAGTTTTCTTATTATTCTCTAGTGTAAAATACATTGTCTTGATGGACTTCATCAACACTTTTTTCTGTTTCTTTTCTTTTCTTTTCTTTCTTTTCTTTTCTTTTTTTTTTTTGTTTTTTTTTTTGTTTTTGTTGTTGTTTGTTTGTTTTTTTTGTTTGATTCTTTTTTTTAAGAGAGTTCACCAGAATAGAGAATGAGACTATTTTGAAATTGATGGGCTGGTTAGTACTTTTCTACCATACAAAGAAACATTCTTGACAAGATGTAAACTACTTATACCTGCTTTTGCAGTCAATCCATAAGATTAAGCTTAGGAAGATGAAGAAAAATAGATTGTTATTTGGTCAGAAAATCAGAGGTTTCATTAAGGTACAGCAAACAACGTTTTCACTGGCATGTGGGATTAAAATTATTAAAAGGGTTTTAACCTGGTTATTCAAGCTGTCTTACTCCCTGTCTAATTCAGTGTGACAACTGAAAGAAACCTCCTCTGAAGCCCAGTTATTTGACATAAATATTTAATTTTATACATATTCATTCTTTTCAGTGAAACTATATTGCTGAATCTTTGAACCAATATATATGGAATTTTATATCTTCTCAAATTCCTAATTCATAGGATTCAGTTTGGATACTCAAGGTGATCATTGTTTATTGCACATAATCTTCTGGGAAGATGAGTTAAATAGAAGCATAGAAAAGAGTTCTTAGTGAAAATTCTAGGAAAAATTTACCAGTATGTCAATGCATGGGAATTGGTTATTTGAAGGCACTAAAATAACACTAACATTCTTCAGCCAAACTTACACAGCTGAAAAGTTTCCAGTTAAAGCACTAATGATTTTAATAAAATATGTGAATTTCTGAACACTTTCAATATTTTATGGTAATTACTAGTCTTTTAATAATGGTAGCTTCTCCTGGCATCTCAAGTGGAAATATTCTTCCTAGAAAGAAATATGCATTGTAAACCAAATATCATGAAACCAGTTACAATTAATTTTTCTGAGATTTAAGGTCTTTCAAAGTAACGATACTTTGTATTTTACATGTTGTCTCTCTTAACATGTCAAATGATTTAAAGGCTCTCAGATGTTTTATTTTGATTATAGATGGAATATGTCACAGTCAAGAATGTGAGATGTTTTCCTCTTGTGAAGCAGAAAAATTTAGGTTTTACTTCATAGTATCAACTCTTAGGGATTAGGTGGAAAACAAGGATGCTGACATAAAACTCTGTTGCCACATATAGAGAAACAGAATAAAATGAAAAGTAACATTGCACACTGGGAACATGAAAATCCCTGGATCCCTCTATTTCCCAAGCTAGTTAATTATGAGACAAATTCTCCTAGTTGTAATATATCAAAAAGAATTTTTAACATTGTGACAAGATTCCTACACTGTAGAAAAGACCCACTTACACCATTTTTTAACATTTTACTTCAATGCTAGGTCCTACTTTTTATCATGAATAATCTTTTAAATTCACTCTACCTCTATTATAGACAAGGAAAAGTCAATATGGATGACAGCAGTGGGATATCATTACAGATGGAGAGCCTAAAGGAGAATTTCATAAAATATATATCATAGACTAGCTTTGGTACTTTCAATAATAGAACTCATACTGGGTGCACAGGGTTTGCAGCAATTCAGGTCTGTATTTAAATTGTTACAATGTATTTTTTTCCCCAAACTACTCCTATTTACTGACTAGGTAAGTTTACCTTTTATTGTTCATTTATCAATTCCAGAAATAATGAGAAAAATTTTCAGTTTTTATGTATTTGGTAAATTTTGAAATTCATTTATCCAGATTTCAGTTTGATTTGTTCTAGAATTGTCTTTTTATGGTTTGCTATAATTTAGATATTACCTCAGTCTTATGTTAAAAAATTTACTGACATATTTTTCCCAGTGAAATGAGTTTAAGATAAAAAATTATAAGTTTTTCCATATTTATTCATACATTCGGTGTTTTTATAGAGTTTTCTTCATATTCTTGAATTTCTGCAATCACTATTATCCAAACCTGAAAGCTAAAGAATAAACAATCTCAATAAGACTTACCCAATCTTGAGGAATCAATAGGGTATTTCACTTCTCATCACTTTCAACTTAGAATTTGGGTTCCACAAATTTTATGTGTTTGTATGTACAATGTACATTTGTATATTTATAGAAACATTTACTTTTAATTTATTTTCAAAATTGTTTTTATGTAGTAGTTTAGAGATTACAAAGACCATATTGTGTGTGTGTATGTGTATGTGTGTGTACACAGGAAAAGAATCACTTACAGTGCCACCCTTTAGAGGAAAATCTTAAACATTTTGTAAAATTTCCTTATTGTCATCAATCTTATATTTATATTTGCGAATAGTTGTGTTCCTATTATATGTGGAATTTAAAGCCTACTTTAGTCAATTAACATATTACAATCTTTTCCTAAGTCATTAACTACCCAAGAATCTTTTCCAGAAACTGAGCAATAACTATTATGCACAAATATCATGTTCATCAACTATTTATTGAATGTCAGTGGGTACACAACATGGTGATCAGTTCTAAATATGTTGTTTATTGGAAAGATTTCTGAACAAGGAGGGTGTTTAGTCTGCTGGGCTGCAAAACACAATATATAACAGAAATGGGTTGGTTTTTACAATGGGGATTTATTAGTGTACAAGCTCACTGTGCTGAGGCCAAGAAAATGTCCAAGTCAAGGCATCATCAAGATGACACCTTCTTCCTAAAGCCTGGCCTCAAGTGATCCTGTACTCCTCTGTCACTTGGCAAGGTACATGGCAGCATCTCCTGGTCTCTCCCTTCTCTTCCAGGTTTCATTGCTTCCAGCTTCTTGCTTCTGTGGCTTTCTGTCTCTCAGTTTCCATGACTTTCTCTCCATCTTTCTCTGAATTTCATCCTCTTATAAAGGACTCTTTTAAGAGGATTGACTGACCTGGGGCATGCCTCAACTGAAACAACCTAATCAAAATGTCCCAACCACAATAGTTTTACACCCACAGGATGCATTAGCTTTAAGCATTAAGCACATAATCTTCTGTCGTCCATTCAGCCTCAAACAACCACAGAGGGTATTAGAGGACTCCAGGTCTGATATTGACTATCACTAAACTAATGAGTGCTATATTCTTTCATCTAAGGGCTAGCACTGAAAAATCGCCTCTACACTGAGCAAGCTAAGGTAATGCAGGGATTCTCTGGTATAGGGTCACTAATATATAGAAAATTCTAATGATGTTCTAAGTAGTCATCTCTGTTACCTTGGAATTTGTATTAGGTAGAACTTAGTTCACAGCATTTATTTCTTTTTTCCTTCCTTCCTGTCATCAATAATTCTTTTAACCAAATAGCTACTCACTCATCCAATCATGTGTTTATTCATTCAAAATATTGTCTATTGTCTAATTACTTCTAGGTCCTTGTACTAGGTTCTGGGAAAGAGGGGTGAGCAAAAACAGAAAGGTCCTGTTCTTATGGAGCTTACTCCCTATGTTGTAAGAGGAGCCTCAAGTTATTCAATTACTCTATGGATTGAAGTCAATCAAAAGTGAATGAGAACATACCGGTTAGACTTCAACTGAAGAGACCCAGCTTGTCCACCACTGCATGTCTGGTTTTTGTTTTGTTTTGTTTTGTTTTGTTTTAGAATAATTAAAAAAGCTTTCTTTTCATTGTCAAAAATGTCCCACTTTTTGGTAATAGGTAATATAATCACCATATATCAGAATTTTATAAGATAGCAACTTTCTGCTCTCTTATTTTATAAATGCAGAAAATGAGTAGAGTCTGATTTTGCTTAATGCATTTCCCATGATGAAATAGATAACTAATGGTAGAAATACTTTAGTTGGTGGAATAGGCAAAACATGGGCTTTGGTGTAACACGGAACATATGGGTAGATATGAGCTCTACCACTAGACATGTGATTCTGGAAATTAATCTAACCTTTACAAGCAGAGTCATGATGAGTATAATATGATTTCTAATAATCCCTTTAAAAAGGGTGTCATGAAAATTAAATGAGATTACTTTCGGAAAGTTCCAGCACAATGAACTTAATATATACTTAATCAGTGTTGATACATCTTCTAGAAGAGAAAGTTCCCTCATTCACTGGCTTTTATTGACTAAGAGAGTGCTCACAAATCTTTAAAAATGGATAGGAAGGCAGGGCAAGATGGTGGTGTAAGGAGGTGTGGAATTTAGTCCTCTAGAGCAGCTAATAAATAGGAACTATCTGGAGCAACAGTTTGGGGGATACCAGTGACCAGACACAAATTGTGCACCAGTCTGGAATGGGTGGAATGGCCATATCTCATCACAGAACTGTAAATAAAGCCCCTGGGGAGCTGGCACCCCTCCCCCACTGGGCATGGCAGGCTGAGTGGGATCACTTCCCCATGGGAAAAAGCAGCAGTCTCTACTAGAAGCAAGGGAAAGCAGCTCAATCAAGCTTCAATTGCAGTCTTAACTAGCAAATTAGGACAACCAAATGCAAGTTATGAGCACAGAGTAAGCAGGAAAGGAACCCTGAGTTCTCTTCCAGTGGACAGGAGGCAGGGCTGATGGAAAAAAATAAAAAATAAAAGAGACTTTAAGAGTCAGCCAAACTCAGAATACTGGAAAAGGGCTGTGCCCCAAGGAAAAGGGCACATAAAGCCAGATACCAACTCCAGCTCTTGACTGGTGAAATTTGGGGGCTGGGACTGGATCTGAAAAGGGGATGTCTTTTTTTCTTTCTTCTTCTATTTTCTTTTTCTAAACTATCCTAAGAAGGTCATTAGAGAAAGCCTCAAGCATTTTCAAATGTTCAGTGCTGACCCAGGCAGATGGAGTTAAGATAGGCCTGAGAGACAAAGAAAGGAATCAAGTGAAAGAGATAATTCCCTAAAGGGTATATCTTCCCCAAGAAAAGGGGGGTGGTGGGGCCCAGCTCAAGTGGGGTCTCTGCTTCAGAAAACTCAGATCCTGGGGAGTAAAGGGCTGAGAGAGTGGAAAGCCCTCCCTCTGCCTCAACTTTTGTCTCAACCACACCTCTGGCAGGGACAGGGTCTGCTTAGAATTAGAGGCACCACAACTCTTTACTATGATGAGGAGCTGTGGGCTGACAAGCACCACCTGCTGGACAGGACAGGAAAAGCATGGAGTCTAGATGCCTCACAGGGAAGTCTGACAAAGTGCTGAGTCTCATCTACAGGGAAACTTGATACTGATTACAACCTGTTCCTGTGGCCTGGGCCTGTCTGGTCTTGGAAAATCTGATTGGGGTCAATCATAGCTGGGTAGCATCCTTCTAAAGAAAAGGTTTCATAGAGGTAAAACAAGAACCAGAATAAAAAGAGCTGAAAAATTCTGATCAATTAAACAGAAGCTAAGTTAGAGGTCTAGAATAAGTTGAACTGAACACCAAAGAACAGATAGTGAAAAAGGCAACCAAAAAGAAAATCCTAGGAAACCAGGTGCCTAGACACCAAATATATATATATATATATATTCTGAGACACATTAGAAGAAATGAAGATATGGCCCAATGAAAGGAACAAACTAACACTTCAAACAAGATACAGGAGTTGAAACAACTAATTAAAGATGTTCAAACAAACATGCTAAATCAATTCAATAATCAAATCAATGCGTTGAGGGAAGATATAGTAAAAGAGATGAAAGCTATAAAGAAAACTTGGGGTAAACATAAGGAAGAAATTGAAAGTTTGGAGAAATGGCAGAACTATGGGAATGACTGGCACAATAGAAGAGATGAAAAACAATGGGGACTTACAACAGCAGATTTGAAGAGGCAGAAGAAAGTATTAATGAAATAGAGGATATGACTTCTGAATTCCTACACACAAAAGAACAAATAGGGGAAGAACAGAAAAATATGAGCAGGGTTTCATGGAATTGATTGACAACATGAAGTCCGCAAATACACATGTCAAGCATGCCCCAAAAGGAAAACAGAAGGAAAAGGGGCAGAAAGAATAATGGAGAAAATAATCACTGAAAATTTTCCACCCCTTATGAAAGACATAAAGTTACAATTCCATCTCCTGATAATATGTATTCTCAGCTTTCACTCTCAAAGTTTGCTCATTAATGATACTTCATATAAGTGAGGCCCTACAGTATTTCTATCAGGAGATAGAAAGAGGGTAGAGATAAAGAACAATTACATATCCAAACAGCTCAGTGTACCCCAAACAGGATAGATCCAAATAAACCTACTCCAAGACACTTATTAATCAGACTGTCAAATGCCAAAGACCAAAGGAGAATTCTGAACACAGCAGGAGAAAAGCAATCCATCACAAAAAGAGGAAGGTCAATAAGACTATGTGCAGATTTCTCAGCAAAAACCATGGAGATGAGAAGGCAGTGGTATGATATATTTAAGATACTGAAAGAGAAAAACTGCCAACCATGAATTCTGTATCCCACAAAACTGACCTTCATAAATGAGGGAGAGTTCAAAATATTTTCAGGCAAACAGACACTGAGAGATTTTGTGAACAAGATACCTGCTGTACAAGAAATACTAAAGAGAGTGCCACAGGCAGATAGAAAAAGACAGGAGAGAGAGATTTGGAGAGGAGGGTAGAAATGAAGACTATCAGTAAGGGTAAAAAAAAGAGAGAGAGATGTGGTAAGACAGAATAAAGACATGAAACATATAACAACATGGATGAACCTTGAGGATGTTATGTTTAGCAATATTAGCCAGAAAAAAAAAAGGAAAAATACTCTATGGTCTCACTAATATGAACATTAATGAGTGAAGTTTGAGAGTTCAAGTGGAGAACTCAGGTTATCAGGAGATAGAAAGAAAGTAGAGATTGGGCATTTGATACTAAAGGAGTACAGAATGTTCAACAGTGTGGGAATTCTGTAGATAAAATATTGTAAACTAGAATGTCTTACTTTACTATGCTACGTTCTTGCACATAGTCCATTCCACACTCGCTCTGATTTCCTTTATGCTCTTCCTTTCTCCCATAAAACTGCTGCTCATGTCTGCCATTTTTTATTACATGCCTTTGCTATCCTCAGTCAGCCTTAGCAATTCAAAACTAACAATAACCCTGCCTACATTTCTTCTCACTCCTGTGTTTTTTTGTACCCAAAAGGCTATCCAGCATATTATAGGTATTCCTTTTGATCCTACCAGAAAGCCATCATTAAATGTGCTCATCACACACTAAAAACCTATCTTTTAAACAAAAAGGGGGGAATATGGATCCCTCCACAAGAACAGCTAAAGCCCTCTTTGTCCATAATTTTTTAAACCTTGCAGATGATGGACTGACAGCAGCATGGCGCCATTTCTGCACATTGTGTGAAACAAACAACAACGAAATGTTGAAACCTCCTGTGCTATGGAAAAATGTACAAACAAGGCACGGAAAAGGACCAGTGCCCCTATTAATCTGGGGACAGGGATATGCTTGTGTTTCCTCCTCAGCAGGTCCCCATTGCATTGGGACCCTGTGAGATGCATCAAACCATGGCATGGTGTGAATGGAGCTGAATCCAGTTCCCAAGCTCTGCAATCTGAAAATAGAGGGGACCACTCCTCCTCTGCATCCATAGTAGCTATCTCCCAAACTATGCAAACAGCTCAATTTGTAAATTATGCAATTGAGAATGTTAGGTAACAATTTATTACCCAACAAAGCATTGATCAGAAAATCCTGACCCAACTCCAAGCCCTAGAGGCTGCAATTGAATTTGTAGGTGAACGGCAAGATGCTCTTGCCTGGTGCCTTACCTTGAGATGTGATTGGCAAATGATGTCTATTTGTGTAACCCCTTTGCAATGGAATAATACATGTCACACTTGGAATGATATTAAAAAACAATTGTGGGGAGTGTTTCATGATAATTTAACTAGTGATGTGGATAATCTAAAATCACAAATTTTAGAAACGCTCCATGCCACCCGAATCAATGAAGAGCAAACCAATGCTATCAACACTCTACAAAATCATTTGCAATGGCTAGACCCAAGCTCCTGGGGTCATGTATTTTCTCTACCCTCTCTAGCTAAATGGCTCTTACTGCTATATTTTATGTTTTGCTTCTAGGACTCCCGTGCAGGTGGACCAGCCTAAGAACACGTTGTACTACCAAGAACTCCCATAATAGTCTAACAATGATGTCTTTATTATCACCCAACATTGCTCTCCTAATAAAAAGGGGGAAGATGTGGAGTCACGGAAGTTTTCCTGGCTTGGTAAGTTAGGGAGGCCACCTCCTAAAAGGTTAGGAGAAGGCCAAGGCTGTGTGTGCCTGAAGGCAGGCACCTAAGATAAGGAATGACGCTGGGTTCCTTCCGTGCCAGTTTCTCACCCTGCCTAGAAGAGACTGTACTCAAGGTTATTATGACCCTGAAGTTTGTTCCCCAAAGCTGTAAACATGTGAGTCTTGTGATTTTAGAAAAAATGCAGTTCCCCTTGTAAAATGGGAAAACAATCATGTAGTCCAAAAAATGCTTATGGTATATAACCTTGTACTAAAAAGCAAATAAAGAACTTCTTGCAGGAACAGAGAGACAGAGTCATCTCCCTTCTTTCACAAACAGGATTTGTTATAAAGATCCAGAAATGGATGGCACAATACTACCTGATGGTAGCACAATATTTTAAGTTCTCTGTACAAATCTGAGTGTGAATATCATTGGAAGATGAAGACTAGAGACATGTACGACACCAGAAAGAAAGATGGAGGGTAACGACTGGGATTTTATCACTTAGCAAAACTTAGAGTGGACACTGATGGTGATTAAATGTACAAAAATAAGAATGTTTTTACATGAAGGAGAAAAAGTGAATGTCAACATTGCAAGGTGTTGAAAATGGGATGTTATGTGGAAAAGTACAATCATTGCAAATTAGAGTGTATAGTTAACAGTAACATTGTAATATACTTCCATGAAATGTCACAAAGGCAATATACAAAATCTGCATGTCAATAAGAGGGTACATAAAGGAGGGGTATGGGATTCTTGGTTTATTGTTGTTGTTTCTTCTTTGTATTTTATTTTACTTTATTTTTATTTTCTATTCTTCATTTTTTCTTATTCTTTCCTTGCAGAAGAAATGGAAATGTGTTCATATAGATTGTGGTGGTGAATGCATAAATATGTGATTGTACCAGGAAATGTTGATGGTTTACTTAGGATGGATTTTATGTTGTGTGAATAAAAATTTTAAAAATAAACAAAAAGATACAAGTTTTGTAGAAAATGTGGAGAGAGAGATACCTACTCACTGTTGGTGGGGAAGTAGAATGGTGCAGCCCATCTGGACGACAGTGTGGTGGGTCCACAAGAGGCTAAATATAGGGTTCCCATATGATCCTGTAACCGTATTATTAGGTATATACTTGGAAGAACTGAAAGCGGGAAATGAATGAACAATTGCACACTGGTATTTACTGTGGTGGAATTCATAATTTGCAATTGATGGAGATGGCCTAAGGGTACATAGACTGATGAACAGAAGGGCTAACTGGAACATTGAGTGGTTGCAAAAAGGAATGAAGTTGTGAGGCATGCAACTAGGGAATGGACCTTGAGAACAGTATGTTGAGTGAAATAAGCCAGAAACAAAATGACTAATATTATAACGTCTCACTAATATGGACTACATACAATGTGCAAACTCTTAGAATTGAATTTGAGAGTATAATTTTAGACTGTAAAGGTTTATAGATTGTAAGCTCTTATAGCAGTCACATCTATTCTTGATGTATTACAGTTATACCTGAATCTGAGATGCTGGGCTCTTTGTGTATAACCTGGTCATTTCCCTAAACTTTTGGTATCTAGGTGACACATGAGGCTCAGAACTAGAGTTCTCTGGCTCTGAAAGTCAGCATGCCTCACACAACAACTGTTAAAAAAGCTGAAAAAGAGATCAAATTAGATTCAAATTCAATTAGAGATATGAATGAAGTTGATCCAGTTAAGACTAAAACAACTCAGACTAAAGAGTAAGGACCATATTGACTGTGTTTTCAAACTTCAACTTCTGTGTGAGACCAAAGGAAGAGATGTTTATTTGGTGCAAAATCTATATTTTCTGTCATACACTATCTAATTTAAATTTATGGTCAGTTAATTCAAACACCATAATTACATGGAACATGACTTGGGGTGAAATCTTGTTGGTTTGTACAGTTTGATGTGATGCCCTGATACATCCCAGAGTAATCTGGTCAGAGAATGAAAAAAACATTTGCAAAGTACCCTTGAGGGACTGGGGAAAAATGTGGAAATACTAAACCTCTCCACCTGAGGGATTCCCGATATTGTCACTAGCATTAGGGACTACAAATTTAATATACCAAACCCTCGATTGTGGGGCTTGCCCTTATGAAACTTATTCCTGCAAATGAGAAGCTAAGCCTACTTATAATTATGCCTAAGCATCACCACAGAGAACCTCTTTTGTTGCTCAGATATGGACTCTCTCTCTAAGCCAACTCTGCAGGTAAACACACTGGCCTCCCCCATTTGTGGGACATGTCTCCCAGGTGTGTAAATCTCCCTGGCAAGGTGGAACTTGACTCCCCAGGGATGAGCCTATCCCTGGCATCATGGGATTGAGAAAGACTTCTTGGCCCAAAAGGGGAAGAGAAATGAAACAAAATAGAGTTTCATTGGCAAAGAGATTTTAAATGGAGTTGAGAGGTCATTCTTCAGGTTATTCTTACACAGTATATCCATTTTTAGTTTTTAGTGTATTGGAACAGCTAGAAGGAAATACCTGAAACTGTTGAACTGCAACCCAGTAGCCTTGATTCTTGAAGTTGATTGTGTAACTATATAGTTTTTATGGTGTTACTGTGTTATTGTGAAAACCTTGTGATTGACACTTCCTTTATCCACTGTAAGTATGAATAGATGAGTAAGAAAACAAAGACAGAAAATAAATAAATAATAGGAGAGGAGATTGGGATCTTTTGGGTGTTCTTTTTCCTTTTTTTTTTTCTTTTTATTCTTATTTTTATTTTGGGGGATTAATAAAAATGTTCAAAAATTGATACTGGGGATGAACGTATAACTATATGATGACACCGTGAACCACTGATTTTACACTTTGGATGCTTATTTGGTATGCAAATATATCTCAATAAAATTGCATAAAAATATGGACAGAAATTGTTGAAGAATATTTTGAAATTTCAGATTTCCTGCACAAATATTTTTCTGAATTAATCAAAATGGGCCAGGATTAAAATAGCATAGATAGGTTCAGTTTAAAAAATGGAAAGAGAATGAATATAAGCCTAAATGTTTGCCGTAGCTGCCCTTCAAAGTATAATAAGAGGTCCAGTACAACCAGTCGAGGCATAATGCTTAATCCTGCCTCTTAAAACTTCTAGCTTACAGTTCAAGGGAAGAATTTGCTTACTATTTATTACATAAAAATAGTTTAAATAAAGTCTTGCCAGACACCTCACAAATGGAAAGATAAACATAAAATAAGTTTTATAGATATGGCAAGGGAAAAAGGTCAATTTAAGCTTTCCAAATATTTTGGCATTCTCTATGTCATATGTGTCCAAGGCAATAATTTTATGTGACATACTGGCTACCTTTAGTGAAATATAAATTTGTCTAGGGGCTTTGATTTTGGGAACCATCTGAGTTTACTTCAGGATGATCATCTAGCACCATATAGGTAACACATGCTGAGCAGACTTACAAAGACAGATCCTCAGCAAAATTATAATTTAATGTTCAATGATTTCTTTAAAAAGTATTGAGAGTATTGAGTAGTATTGTTCATGGAGTACACATTTTTTTAATTTAAAATATTTTTGCAATTTTATTACAATATTTAATTTAAATAGTTTGCTTCGTGGGAGATGTTTGAATGTTTATCACATTGATCATTAACTTAGGAACTTTGCAAAGTGTGCTCATTTTATTTTTTGCAAGGACACACATGGCACCGAATATTTTCTTAAGGTAAAGCATAATGGAAGACAATGATGTGACATTAAATAAGTTAGGAATACACTGCAGAGAGCATTTCTAATAGAAAAATATTACCTTTATAAAAATAAAAAGTGCAATTTTAGCTTAAAATCTGACCAAAACTTATATTTGGATAATTTTTGGAGATGTTTTTTAATGGCTTTTGGAAAATTAAAGTAGGTAGGAAACTTCAACAAGGTTTTTAACTAGTAAACTCTAGCATTCTGAGAAGAAGCAACTTGTAATGTGTAAAAGTGTCAACTTGACTATGTGGACAACATCTGTGTACTTCATAAACTGATTTTTTTTTAAATTAATTTTGAAACTGCCTTTTTTAGTTTCTTTGTGCTTTAGGCTACTTGTTGATTTCACATACTGGAATTTATCCCATTTTTTCTATATCTGTTTTAACATTTAAATAAATTAGAAATAAACTCTAATAAATGCTTGACTGATAGGAGAAAGACTTGTCTTCACTGGCAAGTATGCTCCTGGAAGATTACTGTAGATTTATTTTTCTAAGTTCTGTTTATACACGATTCCTTTCTCAATATCTCTCATATATTGAATGCAAGGTCCTGAAATTTAAGCATTCCCTCTACTTTACTGAGATAAGTTTATGGAGCATGGGAAAGGGGATAACACTGTTTCTTTTAAACTTCAATTTTGTTTCATCATATGAAAATATCACTTGGTCCTTGAATGAGGAAAGGGAAAGGTAGGAAACATTTACTATTTCTGGGCTACATCTAAGTTAAAAGACATCTGACAGAATTCTGCGATGTTTCATTTAATTGACTAGAGAACCCACCTAATCTTTATTATATTAGCCATGCAGGGCTATGTTCATGAAACCAACTCTCAGCAGGGTCTGGGAAGAAAGAAAGAAAGAAGGAAAGAAAGAAAGAAGGTGTAAAGGAAGGAAGGAAGGAAGGAAGAATCAATTAGAAATCATATTCAGTAGGGCAGGGACTTAAGATAAGTTGTGGAAGGGTATCGTGGTGGTCTTTTGATGTGTTAACTTGGCTTGGCTATAGTCTGGGCTAGCTATTCAACCCAGCATTAATTTAAGTGTTTCTGTGAAAGACATTTCATATAGTTAAAGTTCATAGTCAGCTGATTTTAATTAAGGGAGATTGTAGTAGATAATCTGGGTGGGCCTGATTCAATCAATTTAAAGTCCTTAAAACAAAGCTGATACTTCCCTGAAAGAAGAAATTTTGGCTGCAGACAGCAGCTTCAGCCTCTGCTGGAGAGAGATCCAACCTGTCCTTCCTGATAAACTGCACTATGGACTTCAGACTCACTGTGCTTGTTTGGATGTATTATGTCCCCCAAAATGCCATTATCTTTGACACAGTCTTGTGTGGGCAGGAAACATATTGGTGTTGATTGGGTCGGCGACTTTTAATTGGATGTTTCTGTGGAGATGTGATCACTCAACTGTGGGCGAGATCTTTCATTGGATAATTTCCATGGAGATGTGGCCCTGCCCATTCAGCATGGGCCTTGATTAGTTTACTGGAGCACTATATAAGCTCAGACAGAAGGCGCAAGCTTGCTAATAGCCAAGAGGGACGCTTTCAAGAATGCATAAGAGCTAAGAGAGGAACTGCTAAGAGACAATAAATGCCCCAAGAGCAACTGAGAGTGACATTTTGGAGAGAAGCTAAATCCTAGAGAGGAACGTCCTGGGAGAAAGCCATTTTGAAACCAGAACTTTGGAGCAGATGCCAACCACATGCCTTCCCAGCTAACAGAGGTTTTCCGGACACCATTGGCCATCCTCCAGTGAAGGTACCCAATTGTTGATGACTCACCTTGGACACTTTATGGTCTTAAGACTATAACTTTGTAACCAAATAAACCCCCTTTTTAAAAACCAATCCATTTCTGGTGTTTTGTGTTCTGGCAGCATTAGTAAACCAAAAACACTCACCTTGTCAGCCACTGAAATCCTGTAAGCCATTTTCATACAACAAATCTCTAACTGTCATGTCTCTCTTGTCGAACCTTAACTAATACTGGGATTGACCCTGTTAACTGAGTCAGCAATGGTAAGATGTGATCTCTGCTTTTTTAAAAATCTTTTCATGTCGCTTGTTTTTTCTTTCCCTCCTTTCCTTCCTTTCTCCTTCCTTCCTTCCTTCTTTCCTTAATATATTTTCTTTACTTTTCTTTCTTTCTCTTCTGCTTTCTTTCTTTCTTTCTTTCTTTCTTTCACGACTTGACCATTTATTCAATGAATATTAATGTAAGCTAAATCAAATTAATGAATCCTGGTTTTGCTGGATATGCCTCAGTGCCTGCAAAATTCTATTTTAAATATTGCATCTTTCCTCAGCTTTGCAAAAGAATTTTTAGGCAAAGAGATTTGATGCACACCTGAAGCCTAAGTTTTACAGGAGATCAGGAAGCCTCACAGGAATTATTCTCTACATCACTGTAGGGACTCCAGGACAGAGATGGTAATAGGGTAAGAGTAGGATCACCTCAGCATCTTCTATCTCTGAAAAAATATCCTTGAGAGTTCTCCTTTGGTAAAACTTGGTGTATTTACATTTTAATAAAGGAGACTGATTCCTTACAGTTGACTTATTTGACCATTGCCACCAACATCAATAAATGGTCTTGTCAATTCTCTTGTCAACAGAGTACACAAAGAGCTGTGTATTCTGTATAAAATGAGAGAAAAATCTGATGCTCCTCAAATTTAGAAGTTCAGAATTTCTACATCAAATTACCTTGTAGATATTTATCATCTGAATTTAGCCATTTATAACATAAGGTGAGCCAGGTAATTAATTAATCTAAACATTTCAATTCAAGGCAAGATTTTGGTTGAAACCACAACTTGCACTCTATTTCCTTTATGCAAATAATATGTATTGTATAAAAAATAAAATATTTTAATAAACCTTTGTAAATAAAATGATATTCTTGTTTGAGTCCTCTACCAGACTCAGGAGGAAAAAAATTATATTGGAAAATATGAAAGCAAAATATTTTCCAAGAACTTCAGATAAGAAACTATCACTAAATTAGTTTTCAAAAAAATTGAGAAATATGTCCATTCTGCTTAACTTTGATAATGATATTGCCTTAAATTAAATTTTGCCCTTTTATTTTGCTCAACAGAAACTCCATGTTTTTTCCCTCTATTGTATCTGACATCAGTTCTATTGGTGCCACTTTCACGGAGGTATACACAGCCACATAGTCTAGTGGCTCTTTGAAGTTTAGCATAGTAATTCAAACATTATATATATATATATATATATATGTCCTAGAATTTTGATTTTGCTTTCTTTTTTAAAAATTTTTCTCCTTACATTTTTAATTGATAAAAGAGCTTGTTTTCTGTAGCCTACAGCAATATTAACTTTTATCAGTTAAGCAGAGTTAGGTATGGATAACCATAGCATAAAATGGATTCTCAGCAGACTCTATAAGAAAGAGATTAGCCTGGAGCCATTTACAAGGAGATGCTCTTGCGAACACTCTCTGTGGAAGGGAATGGAAGGGAAGGAAGAAAAATTGGGACAAAAAATTTAAGTTGTTATGCAATTTCAACAAAGGTTTCAGCCATCCCCACTAGAAGTCCTAAACCAACCCTAGTTGGGGCGAGGGATGTGGTTAACCTCATTAGTCAACCAATCATTGGATGCGTGATATCTGCAGGGAGGGGACCAGACTTTGGGTCAAGTAAATCTCTTCAACTGAGATAATTCCTAAAGACAGCTGACAGCTGACAGCTTTCTGCTGGCATCATTTCCAGTAGCTTGGAAGTATAAGTTCTTGAGTCCTGAAGAAGTATCTGTTAGGTGAATGGATCACAGTATCCATTGCACTTGCAGAATAATACAATAATTCTCATATTGTAAATTTAATTTACATTTCATTTAATTACTTAGTTTGTACTAAATTAAATATGTAATTAGAAATTACATTTATACATAATTATATGAATTATAAATAAAACTATATTATTAAATATCACTTATAATTAATGACAAATAATTTATTTTACATTCAAATCATTTACTGAATATTTACTACAACATTCTGATATTTTTCCTGCATTATTTTCTAAGAATACTGAGCTCATAATTTACAGAATATTCCAAAAACAAAAGAAAAGGTATAGAAGAAATGGCTCTAACTATATCTCCTTAGAAATACAATATGAAATCTAATTTCTATTAATTTTTGTCAATCTTATTTTCAAATTTGTTGTCTAACCACAGCAATCTATTTCCTAATGAAAAATACTGCTACTGTATAAAACATTTTTAAATTGAAAAAAATTCAGTAGTTTTTACAGGAATACTGTAAAACAAATCTCATTAAGTTTTTGCAGGTTTATAAACTTATAAAATCAATATCAAGTTCAAGATGTAGAATATTTCCATCACCCAAAAATATTCCCTTCCCTGCACACCCTTCTCAAATGTATCCACTGTTCTTATTTTGGCTGTGATAGACTTGCCTCTTCTAAAACTTCATATAATTGGAAGTCTACTGTATGTAATACTCTGAGTCTTACTTCATGCATCAACATGATATGTTGAGATTAGTCCATGTTACATATTTTGATATATTTTTTAATTTCTGTGCAGTATCCCACTGCATAAAAATTATTTGTTTATTCTCCTGTTGATATACATCTGTGTTGTTTCCAATGTTACATATTGTGAATAAAGTTGCTAAAACACACTTACCTGTGTCTTTGTTATAAATACGTTCTCTTTCTCATATGTGTATACTCATGTCTAACCATCGATTCATACCACAGGCATGTGCCAAAGAATTTTCCTAAGTAGATTTCCCTTCTCACAAGCAATGTGTAAGAGTTCAATTTCTCCACATCCTTGCCAACAACTGATACTGTCAGTCACTTTAATTTGAGATATTTCTGTTGGGTTTGTAGAATCAAACATAAACCTGAGAAAGTAGACATTTTGGAGTACCTTTCTCAAAATTTTTTAAGTCCTCCTCTGGTACCTAGACCTGGACTAGGATCAGCTCAGACCAGGTCACATGTTCTCTTTCCCGGGGGTTACTTTTAGGGTATATGAATGGTAATACTGGCTTTGGAAGAAAAACAGCTCCATATATTAGATGCTGATTTAGAGCATACGCAGCCTTCTGGGGGAACACTGTGGAATCCATACAAAATATTTTCACAGAGCTGGCATCATAATTGAGTCTTCTAAAGGCCATTCCACCATTCTATCAATCCAACTTTTTCAGGTTGATGGGAAATATAGTAAGACAAGTGAATTCCATAAGCATGGGCCCACTAATGTACTTCATTTGCTGTGAAGTCAGTTTCTTGATCAGCAGGAAAGCTATGTGGAATACCATGGCAGTGGATTAGGCTTTCTGTAAATCTACACATAGCAGAAGCATGGTGTGCAGCGAAGGCAAACCCAAGTCCAGAGTGTCTATTCCAGGAAGAAGAAAACACTTCCCATTCCATGATGGAAGTCATCCAATGTAATCAACCTGCCACCAGGAAGCAGGCTGATTACCTCAGAGAATGGTGCAATATCAAGGAATGAGTGTTGGTCTCTGCTGCTGGCAGATCAAGTGCTCAGCAGTAGCTGTAGTCAGGTTGACCTTGGAGAGCGGAGGCCCATGTTACTGAGTCCATGCATAACCTATGTCCCTAACACAATGGCCACTTGTTCATAAGCCAATTGACCAATGACAGCAGTGGCCAGGGAGAGGCTGACTGATATCCACAGATATGTCATCCTATCAATATGATCATTAAAATCCTTCTCTACTGAGGTTACCCTTTGGTGAACACTCATATGGACTCAAATATCTTCAAGTTTCTCTTTATTCAGAAAGGTCTATTCACATACCTCTCCCCCAGAGCTCCTTGTCACTGATTTTCTGATCATGTTCTTTTCAAGTGACTGATCATCCAGCCAAACCATTGGCCACAGTTAGTAAAAATGCACCTGAGGCCATTTCTCCTTCCAAACGAAGAACAGATGAACTGTTTGAAGTTCTGCACATGAAAGTGTTTTTCTTCACTACTGTCCTTCAAATATACTGCAGAAAGGGGCTACAGCTGTCCAATTTTGAGTGGTGCCTGCATATATTGCAGAACCATCTGTAAAACCAGGGTGGTTTTACAGTCAACTGATTGTAGGGAACTACCCATGAACATCCATAGGTGTTGACTGGGAGAGAGCTATAATGTGGCAGAAGTGGGATTCAAGGGCATATGGGCAGATCTTGATAAAGCTGGAGACACTGAACTTCTAAATTCATCTGAATCTTCTTTGCCAATAGAAGTAGCTCTTCCACTCCTCTGAGGAGTAGGAAATCCTGTTATGGATTCCCTAAGGTAGTTGACTGTCAAGACATACATGGAGCTTTTCAGGACCCACCCCCACCACCTTCTTTTATTCCAGACCAAAAATTAGTCTGAAGTCCCAACAGTCCCACCTGTTACAAAGTGTGACCCATGAGGAGACAAATCACACTACCTGATTTTTCCAATTTATATATGTGCCAGTTTGAACACATTGTGTCCCCAAATGCCATTATCTTTGATGAAAACTTGTGTGGGCAGACTTCATCAGTGCTGATAAGATTTTAAGTCTTTGAGTGTTTCTGTGGAGATGCGCCCCACCCAGCTGTGTTGATGACTCTGATTGGCTAATTTCCATGGAGGTGTTGGCATGCCCATTGAGGATGGGTGTAAGTTGAGCCACTGGAGCCATATAAATGAACTGATGGACAGGGGGAACTCAGTGCAGCTGAGAGTGAACTTTTGAAGAGGAGCTACAGCCAGGAGGGACATTTTGAAGAAAGCACAGGAGCTGCAGGTGAGAGAGAGTTTGAAGATGACTGTTGAAAGCAGACTCTTGCTCCAGAGAAGCTAAGAGAGGACAAATATCCCAAGAGCAACTAAGAGTGACATTTTTGAGGAACTGCAGCCTAGAGAGGAACATCCTGGGAGAAAGCCATTTTGAACCCAGAACTTTGGAGCAGACACCAGCCACGTGCCTTCCACTAACAGAGGTTTTCCAGACACCGTCGGCCATCCTACAGTGAAGGCTCTGGATTATAATGCATTACCTTGGACACTTTATGGCCTTAAGACTGTAACTGTGTAACCAAATAAACTACCTTTTATAAAAGCCAATCCATTTCTGATGTTTTGCATTCCAGCAGCATTAGCAAAGTAGAACAGATTTTGGTACCAGAGAAGTGGGGTGCTGGTGTTGCTGTGTTTACAAATACCAAACATGTTGGAATGGCTTTTTAAATGGACAAGGGGAGGATTCTAGGAGAATTGTGAGAAGCTTGATAGAAAAGGCCTAAACTGCTTTGAAGAGACTGTTGGTGGAAATATGGACTGTAAAGATACTTCTTATTAGGAGTTGAACAGAAATGATGAATGTGTTGTTGAGAGGAACAAGGAAGAAAGGTGATCCTTACTTTAAAGTGGCAGAGAATTTGGCAAAATTGAGTCCTGGTGTCAGATGGAAGGAAGAATTTGAAAGTGACAACCTGGAATACTTAGCTGAGGAGATCTCCAGACTATGTGTGGAGGATGTACCCTGGCTTCTCTTTGCAGCTTATAGTAAAACGTAAGTGGAGAGAGTTAAGCTTAGAACTGAACTCTTGGGTTCAAAGAAACCAGAAGCTGATGGCTTGGAAAATTATGGGCTTACAGGGGGTGGAATCACAGAAGCTACAGCCCAACATGAGGATGTAATAAAACATGGAACCCAGCCACCATTTCAGTACAAGCCAATATTGGAAAAGGAGTTAAGCAGAAAGGATTTGTGGAAAGTCCCATTGTCTGATGGCTTTGACCCCTATGTGCTTCATGCGAAGCCAACAGAATTTTTGCAAGATCCTTATAGACGGAGCCATTGCCGGTTGGGACTGGTGGAGAAAGACAACAAATTGAAGGAAAAATTTCTTCAAAGACAGAGCCATGGAGGTTGAGGTCTGGAGTCAAGAGGCCTTGGGCTGGGAGTCAAGAGGCCTTGGGCTGGGAGAGTGGAATGGCCTACACACATGGAAAGGGTGAGTTTGCCCTGGAGTTCGAGGGAGGGCCTTCTGCCTCAATGCTCAGGAAATGTTCTGCCACCCCAAGCCCCAAAGAGGATGGAGCACATTCCCAGGGAACTGGGTAGAGCCTGGCTGCCACCACACTGTTCTGAAGGGGTTGAGCGTGTGCCCCGTAGATGGAAGGGAGTCCGGGTGCTACCCTGATATTTGAGGAGGGTGGGGCCAGCACAGTGTTTGGAGAGGAAAGAGCTGCTGCAAAGGCCCTTAGGAAGGATTACACTCCTGCTCTCTCAAGCCCCAAGGATGTTGTTCTGTTAATGACTCTCAGACTTTGAAATCTAATGGAGTTTGTCCTGCGGATTTTAGGATCTGTTTTCGTCCTGTGAACCCTGTTTTCCTTACTTTTTCTCCTTATGGCAATTGGAATGTTTATCCTATGAATGTCTCTCCTTTGTATATTGGAAGCACACAACTTGTTCCAAGTTCACAGATCCACAGCTAAAGGAAAATTATGCCTTAGGACTGACCACACCTATAATTGATTTAGATGGAATTTTGTACTTAACTACTGTTACTGAAATGATTTAAGTTTCTGTGATATTGTTGTGGTATGAATGTATTTTGTATATGGAAAGATAATGTCATTTTGGTGTCCAGGGGGTGGAATGTGCCAGTTTGAATATATTGTATCCCCCAAATGCCATTATCATTGATGTAATCTTGTGTGGGCAGACTTTATCAGTGTTGATTACATTTTAATTCTTTGAGTGTTTCTGTGGAGATGCACCCCACCCAGCTGTGGGTGATGACTCTGATTGGATATTTTCCATGGAGATGCTGCTCCAACCATCCTGGTGGGTCTAAGTTGAGTCACTGGAGCCATATAAATGAACTAATGGACAGGGGAACTCAGTGCAGCTGAGAGTGAACTTTTGAAGAGGAGCTACAGCCAAGAGGGACACTTTGAAGAAAGCACAAGAGCTGCAGATGAGAGAGAGTTTGAAGACGGCTGTTGAAAGCATACTTTTGCTCTGGAAAAGCTAAGAGAGGACAAATATCCCAAGAGCAACTAAGAGTGACATTTTTGAGGAACGTCCTGAGAGAAAGTCATTTTTAAACCAGAACTTTGGAGCAGATGCCAGCCACATGCATTCCCAGCTAACTGAGGTTTTCCAGACACCATTGGCCATCCTACAGTGAAGGTACTGGATTGTTGATGCATTACCTTGGACACTTGATGGCCTTAAGACTGTAACTGTGTAACCAGTAAACCTCGTTTTATAAAAGCCAATCCATTTCTGGTGTTTTGCATTCCAGCAGCATTAGCGAACTAGAACAGTATAGTTAGAAATCTGCTGAATATATGCAGGAATAGATATTAAGGCTACAGGATAATGGTGGCAGGAACATAAAGTTGGATCAGACTGAATTTCTTGATATGGTCCCACTAAGCAGAAATTCTGGATTCAGTGTAGGGCTCAAGGAGTTAGAAAGAGTTTGAACAGTTTGGAGATTGGTTAACTGAAACGCAGACCAAAAGCTGGCCTACACTAAATGAATTTGAAATGCCAGAATTGCCTTGGTATAATATGAAGAAGATACCTGAAGGCTTAGAGAGATCAGAATGTTAGAGTGGATTTATCATTAAGACAAGACCACCCATCTTGGAAGTGTCCGGTGGACACAGCTTTCACCATGACTGAGAGAAATCTATTTTTCAGTGGAGCTCCAGCATCTCTAAAGAACTCTACAGTAAGTTTTTTCTGTGGCTGAAGAATTATAGTGGAAACTGCTGCCACTGAACTGAGGCCATTAAGTATAGTTGGAATAATAGGATCATGGGGTAGTTGGGGCCAAGCAGTGGCACAATCACCAAAAATAAGATGGGTTTGGTTACTGTAATGGACAATAGAGCCAAAGCAGAAATCAGAATAATCTGACTGAGAGAGATATGTGGCATTTGTTAGTTGCTCATGGGGGTACCTAGAAGCAAAATAGATGGGCAGTCCACTAAGCTGTTACTTGATCTGTATAAGTAGAAGAGTTCTAGGTCAAGGAAGGGGAAGTCTAACTTGAATCACTGAAGAAAGAGTCATGAGCCCTCTATCAATTCCCAGGGTTGAGACAGTTTATAGACCGAGAACCCCTTAAATAAAGGGAAGGGAGGAGCTACTTCAGGCAAGATCCTGCTAAACTGCAAAAAATTTAAACTTTTAATTTATACTGAAATGAGACAAAAATAGAGTAGGCTGGCCTTAATTCAATGTGACTGGTGTCCTTATAAGAAGAGCAGATTTGAACACAGAGAAAGAGGGGAAAACATGTGATAACTAAGGCAGAGAACACAATGGATTGCCAGCAAACCAATGCAAGGAGCCAGGAGAGATAAATGGAACAGATTTTTCCCTACAGACTTTAGAGGAAGTGTGGCCCTTTTGAGACCTTGATTTTGTATTTCTAGCCTTCAGAATTTGAGACAAGAAATTTCTGTATTTTAAGCCACCCAGTGTGTGGTACTTTGTTACAGAAGCCCTAGCAAACTAAGACAGGGATGTTAGTTTTGTAATAACAGATTAAATATAATGCTAATTCAAAATCAATTTCTTCCTCTGTAATTGTTGATAATTTTTTCCAAATTGTCTGTTTCCTCTAAATTGTCAAATCTGTAAGCATGAAACTTCATCTTATTATCGTTTGCTTTTGCTGTCTGTAAGATCCTTAGCGATGTTTAATTTTTCATTCCCCAAAGTGTTAGGTGCAGGCACAAAACAGACAGAAGAGTTGTAGAAGATGCAACATCTTCATCCTTCCTGCATGTCAAGTGTCAGTCATATGCAAAGCAAAACTTCATGGTTTTATATGAAAATTGTTTGTAACCATATGTAACTCAAATATGTTAAATATAGTATTCTCTGTCTACTTGTAACAAGTATATTCATGAGCATAACTTGCCTAAAATCACAAGGTTGAAACAGTTTCTTAAAAGCATTTGGAGCTGGGGGTAGGGGGAGAATTATGAAAAAGGCATTGAAAAGAAAATAATTTTTAAGCTATGGCAAAAGAAGTAATAACTATATGAAGAAGTGCTTCTGTATTTTTTCCATTAAGTTTGTACTAAATATCTTCTTTATATTGTTTGTCTTCTTTTTATTGTTTTTAAATCAAGGAAATTGAAATGAAGCAGAATTTTAAGTTGATTTATGAGTGTTCTTTGATTTCTCCTATTGCGATATATGAATGAAGTATATTGTGATCTACTTGAAGTTTGTTCTTTTCATACTTGAGTTCCCAGCAACTAGCCCAGAACCAGATCCAGAATACACATGAAAAAATTACTTTTGAATGTACATGTAAAATATCTTTTAAGATGCAGAAATATAATATTAAGATAGTACATAGATTTCATATATTCATCATAGCAAAATGTTGACAAGTTATGATATTCAATTAAATTACTTGTGAAATTGGAATGGTAAATAATTTTATGAACTATCTTGATTTACTTGAATTTCCATTTTTCCCAGAGAACTACAAAGAAGAAACAGAAGCTAACTGAGCCAGGCTGACATACCAATGATCCTTTGCAGTACTCACCCCAGCCAGCCCCTGCAAGAAAGAGGAACTAGAGTAAAGAAGTCAAGCTGGTGCCAGAGAGTCTGCTGATCTTCACCAAGTCCTGTTTCTGCAGGTTGCTGATTATCTGAGCATTACTCAAGGACATTGCCCAAGTTAACCCATATATTCCCTTAACCCCCACTTTCCCTCACTCCCTCTTCCCTCATTCCTACTTTCCCTTAAACAGCCATATTAGTTGCTTCCCCAGCCCAAACTTTCGAGCAGAATCCTCATTTGGTGCTGCTCCACATGCATGTTACTTTAGCTCAATAAACTTCTTCTCTGCCTATTTTAAAAGACTATTCTGTTCTCAGTTAAACATACTATTGATATAACTATTAACTAATATAATTAGAAAATATATTTTAATTTCCCAAATGCCATTGCCTAGCAGTTCTCAAACCAACAATACTTTGAGCAGTTACTTTAAAGAAGACTGAATCTTATTTGTGAATAATGAAAACAGTGTTTAAACATTGATGTTTAGCATTAACATAAATGCTTATTTTCTGATTTCAATCATTTTATTACATGGTCTCATTGTAATAACCTTCCCATCACACCCTTTTGGAAAATTTTAAGGGTGATGTTTCAAAATAGTGGAGCTGTTTATATTTTATTACCATGTCTTCCGTACACATGTGCAGTGTGACACCAACCAAAGGATCTTCTTAGATTCAGCTAAACAATCAGATTCCAAGACTCTCATAGGCCACATTTGTTACCAGTCTACTCAGAGTGATTTAGAACAAAAAACAGAATTTACCAGCAGGGACATTTCCATGGTCCATACAGCCTAATTCAATGAAATAAGATGTACATCAGATGGGTACATGATCTACTATGAGGTAAAAGCCTCACAACCCACAGGATCCAAAAATCTCTTATCACAGCTCCATAGACATAGCCACCATAGTCCTCCCAGGAGACATGCCCCAAATCACCTTACCCAGGGAAGCCCAAAGCTGTGGTTTCCTGCCAAGTATTTTTAGATATCCCAGGCAAAATACAATTTACCAACAGAAATTATTTTTAGCGTAGGCTTTGTTGCTGAGAAACATAGGGGACATAACATTCATTAGGTTACCTGGAGAACAGAGCTGGAAAATTAACTAAAGTTCTAATCCTCGGTAAGAAGAGGAACAGGTTGTGTTAACCTATTACCCACAAGTTCTAGTAACACAATATTAGTGGATTTAAGCTAGTGTTTTGCGCTTGGAGGATGGCTGAATTCATTTATCCATTGAATATTTATTGTAATCATTTCAACTGTTTAGTTTGTAGCATAGTTCCTTGCAAGTACGAAAACACAGATCTCCTGTATATTTAAACAAAAGTCATAATCCAGATTAAGTGAAAACCATGATCCAGAAAAGTACTGCTTTTGTTTAGATTCCATTTCCTTTGATTATTTCTCTCCTTGCTCATATTGCTCCCAGTTTGCCTGGGAACTCTTCATTTTGCATACTCCCTAGTCTTTTTGCTCTATTACATCCCTTGGGACATTTTCATTAACTATTTTATCACAACTCTTTTGTGCCATAATCAGCTTTAACAGGAATTTTCTCCTCCATGAAATTCATAAAATAAGAATGACTTTATTCATAGTTTTGGAATATATATTGCTTAATTAATACAGTTTTTCCAGACTTTAGTAACATATTTGCAATATACCAGGATCCTTTAAGTAAGCATCAGAGAATGAGTATAATAGCATTTTCAGGAACATATCTAGCTTTTAAAGGATATTATTATGTGTAGATATTATATTCAAGAGCCCTAATAGCATCAATTAGTCATGTTTTATTGTTCTTATGTATGAAATTGACCTTTTGCATCACATATATTCAAATGTTGTGTTTTTCTTTTTATTGATCTTTGTGTTACAGTGTTTAATCATTTTTTTAATTCTCTTATTTTTATATATAGGGACAATATATATTGACTTGCTATATTTCAAAACTGGCTTTCCTGTTTTCTCTCTCTCACAATAGTTGAACGTCTTTACCACTGCTCTTGGAACCAGCACTTCAATCAAACCATGAGCACATAAACACACATTCATACTGACAAAAACTCTTATCAAAAAGCAACAGCACATTCAACTTTGATCTTGATGTTGTGCAAACATAGTTTCCTTCAATCTATAAGTTCTAAGAAATTTTATAAACCTTTTTCTTCTGAATTTCTGAAAAGTACCTGGAAAAATACACACACACACATGCATGCATACATACACACACAAATGCACACATCAGCAAAGAGTGTAACACATTCGATACCTAAAAGGCAAATGAGACCCCATGGAGCCTATGCATGGAAGGATTTTAATAAAGTCAATGGATATAATACAGTAGGAGAATGGGGGGAGGGAATTCAGGCAAGAATCAGGGGCCTGAAAGACTTCCTGTATACCTTGTCAGAGTCCTTCTTATCCACACAAGATGTGCTTTGTGTCTGAATTGAACCATCAAGATTTGTTCAATGAATTTGATTTGGGAGTGCTTCCTATGGGTTTCCAGTTGTTTTAAAATCATTTGCTCATGTAGTTAAGTCAGGGGTTCTAACTGGTTACCTCAGGTTAGCTGTCAATAAACCAACTAGCCCTGGGCGCCACAAGGAGGTTTCAAATTTGAAACAGCACATCATAAATTATTTATCCCAGAGATAGGTATAGAATTATTTGAATATAACTTAAAGCAACTCTGTTATACATACTACTGATACATGTAATATAAAAACATTTTACTATAGCTTATTTTTATAAAATCAATCAAAACAAAATATTGAAAATTCAAAGAAATTCAAGTTCAGATGATTTAGAACTGTTAATTATGCTTACATAATCAGATAGATTTTGCTGTGTAACAAATCATCCCAATGATTTAATGGCTTAAAACAACAAACATTTAGTTAGCTCCTGATTTTGCTAGTTGGCAGTTTGGGCTGGGTTCATCTGGGCTATTCTTCTGGTCTAGAATGAGCTTGTTCAGGTGCCTGTAGTCAGCTGCTAGGTTGACTGGGTGCTGGTTGGTTTGGGGGTCCTCAGCCTGGATGGCACCTTTCTGTTCCACATTGTCTCTCATTTTACAGCAGGCTGTTCTGGACATGTCCATATAGTGATTTGATAGGGCTCCCAAAGGGAGTAGAAATCTGCAAGACTTTCTGAGGTCTAGTCTCAGAGTTGGCTCGATGTCACTTCTGTCACTTTTTTTTTTTGGCTGAAACAGGTATCAGAGGTTGGGTTTTCCAGTATCAGGTAGCTTGCTGATACTTGGGGTATATGTTTTAGAGATTAATGTGGACGAAAGGAAAAGATCGAAACAGTAGTGGGCAAGGGATGAAGTCTTTCTGCAATGCCGGTTTGGCAAATCTTCAGACAATTTGGTGAGGAACTCTGAAGGCCTGCTAGTCAAAATTTTCTGCATTGGACCAAAATGTCCAGGGCTTTATACTTTTGCCTTGCTGTGTCACTGAATTCAGACCTGGAAAGGGAATGGCAGTAGGTGAAGTGGCTATTTGTAGCTGAGACAGGCTCTGAAGGTAATGACAGTTATAGGCTGTCTGCTGAATGCATGCCTCACAGCTGGACAGCAAGCCCTTCCTTGAGAGGAAATCTGGCAGAACATTTTTGGGCCTAGTACAGCAAGTCAAAAGGCAAACCAGGTTCAATAGAAGAGAAAATAGACTAGATCTCTTAATAGGAAGAGCTATAAACACACATTTCAACAGGTGTGGATACTTGGAGAGATCAACTGTGGTCATTTTGCAAACTTTCATAATGTTCAAAGATAAATGGAGCAAAAATTGTACTTAATACATACATATTTAATTGAATGAACTGCTAAGGAAGCAAAAAATTACCAAGAAGTTTTTGTGGCCAATAGATACAGTTGCACATCTACCTGCTTCTTTCTAGGTGATGATCCCTCCTAATTGTGTATGATCTCTCTGCTCTTGGGCATAATTTTGCCCGATCTCTATGTAGCATCATAAATAAATTTTTTAGAAAGCAAAGTAGTTTAGCTTTAGAATTAATGGCCTTATCCTTTTCCCATTCTACACAGGCTGAGCACTTTGATGTAATTTCACTGTCTGAAATATGATTTGATTGTCAGTCATTGATTATTGAAATCTGCTATAGCCTGGTCTACTAAACAGAGAAACTTGGACAAGAGTCCTAGAGATCTGAGGTGTAATCCAAGATATCCACTTAAACCTCCTTATAGTTCTGAAGGAGAACATTTCTCATTTGTGGCTTATTCAACTGTAAAAGAGAGAACCCATATGAATTCTTTACCCTCTGTATCTCCCATCTCTTTTTGTAGGACAACTTTTGTGACTCTTTTCAAAATATTTTTCTTTTGGGACTTACTTCATTTAGTAAAAGCTTTCTGGTTAAGTCTTTAGTATCAGACTTTGGTTTACCACCTTGATTTTATTCCACTCTGATTTTCACTAGAGAGGTCTTTCATGAGTCTGAATATTGCTATCAGTTCCTTTCTCATTTTGCAGAGGTGAGAAATCAGACAGCAATTGCTTTATGTATTAATCTTTTGCTGTATGTTCTTCAAGTCAGCAGAAGTAATTGTGGAGGAGTAAGAGAAAATCCAACATTCTTTTAGGAAAAAAAAATCATTTGAGAGATTTGTTCTTTACATTGGGTGATTTATGATAAGTGGTGGCTTATGGGGAAAGACCCTGGATATGCAGCCTTTGGGGAGATGTTCACTATTCTGAGTGATCAGTCAGTCTGAGCTGTCAGTGTGCCAGTCAGTCACTTGTCACAAGAACTCCCAAATTGCACACTCTGAATCTAAGCACTGTGCCACCAACATCAGTGACTATGCCCCGGACATGACAAATACTGGTAGGAGAAAGAGGTTTTTCAGCTATCTAGACAATTGTACTGAAGCTGTATCAACATCTAAAATGGTAATCATTGTGTAAGATTTTTATGTCTGGGATAGCACTGATGCCAATATATGAGGAAAATATGCCTCATTCGATTGGAAAAATACTCAACCTTATGCATAAATACCTCATCAGTAAAGAATATGTTCAGAGTAATTAAGAACTATCTGGATATGATGTTCTTTATTAACATTAATACATATAAAAATAGCCAGAAATAAATACTAGTGAAGCTTGAAATCAGTAACAGCACAATAAGAACTCAGGCTGGGTAAATTTGGGCCATTCTTTAAATTTCTACCTGATGTTTAATGATTATAAATGAAACCTATTGTTAGTATGTTATAAATTAAACCTACATTTAATATTTTCAGATAGGTCCAAATGATTTTCCAAAACTGCAATTAAGAAAACCAGCGCCACTCCTTAGCTGAAATTTTAGATGAATTACTCCTAAGGAAACTGATTTCAGGCTATATTATATATATTTTGTCCTAGAGTATTTATTTTCTTTCCTTGCTTCCTAAAACAAGAAACAATGTTAAAAATAAATGGGGGGGAGATGGAGGCTGCGGGGCAAGATGGCGGCATAGAGAGGAGTGGAAGCTAAGTAGTCCCCCTGGAACAACTACAAAAAACTAGAAATAACTAGTAAATAATCCAGAATAACTGCGGGGGGACAAACGAGACCATCCCCTCATCATACACCAACCTGAATTGGGAGGAATGCCTGAGAACACAGCATAAAATCTGTAAGTAAAACCTGCGGATCCAAGTCGTGAGACCCCCTCCCCCATAGCCCGAGCTGCAAAGCCTTGTGGTGCCAGAGAGAAGCTCTCTCCCAGCAAGCGAATATAGCTCAGCTGAGCTCCAACTGAAGTTTTAAGTAGCGAGTGTGAACTGCTCACTACAGGTACGCATCCCCAAAAAACAGACAGAGGCTTTGGGTGACGACTGACCTTGGAGAGCCAGAAGGTCACCTTGGACTGGGTCTGAAGGGGACTTATCTGTTTCTTTTTCGGCTCAGTGGAGAAAGCCCCAGTCATTTTCAGTTTCCAGGGCTGTGACTCTGGGAAGGGTGGAGACAGCACAAGCAGAGAGGGAGACCATTGAAATGCTAATGACCTCCACCTGGGGGGTCTGTCTTCTCTAGGAGGAAAGGGGTGGGGCCCTTTCCATTCAGAACCAGACCCCAGAACCTGGGGGAACACGGCCATACCTCCTCACACCAGTCAAGAATTATAGGCTAACAGGCATCACCTGCTGGGCAGAAAAGCACAGTGACCTGAGGCATCAAAGGGTGGAGCAATTTTCTAAGACACACCTGCAGGGAAACCAGATACTGAATATTTCTTCCCTCTGGGAACTGAGCCTGTTATGGTCTGGGAAAACCTGATTTGGATAACCAAGGAAACCATGCCTAGACAACAGAAAATTATAGCCTACACTAAGAAAAACAAAGTTATGGCCCAGACAAAGGAACAAACGTACACTTCAACTGAGATACAGGAATTTAAACAACCAATGCTAAATCAAATCAAAAAGTTAAGAGAAGATATTGCAAAAGAGATAGAGGCTGTAAAGGAAACACTGGGCATATATATGGCAGAAATCAAAAGTTCAAAAAAACAACTAGTAGAATCTATGGAAATGAAGGGCACAACACAGGAGATGAAAGACACAATGGAAACATACAACAGCAGATCTCAAGAGGCAGAAGAAAACACTCAGGAACTGGAGAACAAAACACCTGAAAGCCTACACGCAAAGGAGCAGATGGAGAAAAGAATAAAAAAATATGAGCAACACATCCAGGAACTCAAAGATGAAACAAAGTACAATAATGTACGTATCATTGGTGTCCCACAAGGAGAAGAGAAGGGAAAAGGGGCAGAAGCAATAATAGAGGAAATAATTAATGAAAATTTCCCATCTCTTATGAAAGACATAAAATTACAGATCCGAGAAGCACAGCATACTCCAAACAGAAGATATATAAATAGGCCTATGCCAAGACACTTAATAATCAGATTCTCAAATGTCAAAGACAAAGAGAGAATCCTGAAAGCAGCAAGAGAAAAGCGATCCATTACATACAAAGGAAGCTTAATAAGACTATGTGCAGCTCTCTCAGCAGAAACCATGGAGGCAAGAAGGAAGTGGTGTGATATATTTAAGATACTGAAAGAGAAAAACCGCCAACCAAGAATCCTATATCCAGCAAAGCTGTCCTTCAAATATGAGGGAGAGCTCAAAATATTTTCTGACAAACAGACAATGAGAGACTTTGTGAACAAGACACCCGCCCTACAGGATATACTAAAGGGAGCACTACAGGGTGATAGAAGACAGGAGTGCGTGGTTTGGAACACAATTTTGGGAGATGGTAGCACAACAATGTAAGTACACTGAACAAAGGTAACTATGAATACGGTTGAGAGAGGAAGGTGGGGAGCATGTGAGACACCACAAGAAAGGAGGAAAGATAAAGACTGGGACTGTGTAACTTGGTGAAATCTAGAGTATTCAACAATTGTGGTAAAATGTACAAATATGTTCTTTTACCAGGGAGAACAAGCAAATGTCAACCTTGCAAGGTGTTAAAAATGGGGAGGCATTGGGGGAGGGATGAAATCAGCATAAACTAGAGACTGTAACTAATAGAATCATTGTATTATGCTTCCTTTAATGTAACAAAGGTGATATACAAAGGTAAATGCAGTAAGAGGGGGGATAGGGGAGGCATGTTAGACACTTGACATTGGTGGTATTGTCTGATTCTTTATTCTACTCTGATTTAAGGTTATTTTTCCTTTTGCTGCTTCCTAGCTGTCATTTTTTTTTTTCCTCTTTCTTTTGCCTCTCTACCTTCTTTGACTCTCCCTCCTGGCTTATGGAAGAAATGTAGATGCCCTTATATAGATAGTGGTGAAGGTGGTGAACACATAAATGTATGACCATGCAGAGAACCATTGATTATTTACTTGGGATGGAATGTATGGTGAGTGAACAAAACCATATTAAAAAAAAAATGGGTTGATGACAAAACCTCGAGGGCAATATACTGAGTGAAATAAGCCAGACACATAAGGACAATTATTGCAGGGTCTCACTGATAGGAACTAATTTATGTAAACTCATAGACATGAAATACAAGGTACCAAGATATAGGATGAGGCTTAAGAATGGGGAGTGGTTGCTTAGTATGAGCAGAATGTTCAATTAGGATGAACTTAAATGTTTGGAAATGAACAGGGGTGTTGGTAGCAAGATGTGAGTATAACTAACAGCGCCGAACGGTGTGTGAATGAGGTGGAAAGGGGAAGCTCAGAGTCATATATGTCACCAGAAGGAAAGTTGGAGGTCAAAAGATGGGAATGTATAAAACTGAATCCTATGGTGGGCAATGTCCATAATCAACTGTACAAATACTAGAAATCGCTTCCATGAACCAGAACAAATGTATGACAATACAATCAGAAGTTAATAATAGAGGGACATATAGAGAAGAACTATGTACCTATTACAAACTATATACTATAGTTAGTAGTATTTCAACATTTTTTCATAAACAGTAACAAATGTACTATATCAATACTACGAGTCAACAATTGAGGGGGGTTGGTTAGCGATAGGGGAGGATTAGAGTTTCCTTTTCTTTTTTTCTTTTTTCATCTTTCACTTTATTTCTTGTCTGGTTTAATGAAAAGTTTCTAAAAATTGAACAATAATTAAGTGTGATGGATGCACAGCTGTATGAGGGTACTCAGGGGCAAGTGGTTGTACACTTTGGATCTTTGCATAATTGTATGTTGTCTGAACAATCTCAATAAAAATGAAAAACAAAAATAAATGGGGTAGGAGCATGCCATATTGACAGACATTTTGTTTTTGGAAAATTTTCTTGAGGAAAAAAAAACTTGGAGCAAGGTATGAATAAAATCTGAAGAAGTGAATAGATCTTACTTAAGCATTATGGTACCAATGGATGCAAAAAAACCCTTCGCCTCTGCTTTGTGTTCTTTGTATCTATATTCCCTGTCTGTCCTGCCATTGTGAGATTTTGAAAGCTTACTATCTTCATTAATAAATAAAAATCACTGAAGGATATGGACTTTCCTAAGGACTTTGAGCTTGGACTCCTCTAATGCTGAGCACTGAACAGATTTCCAGATTAAATATGGGGAGTATGACAAACAGTAAAAATAATAATAAGTTATCACCTGATGACTTTCTTCATTGGAAACAAAAAATTCCAGTTGGATTCTGTATCATTGACTAGTTTAGAATGGCAAGGAACTCAAATATCACCTCATGGTTAAGCAGGGAGTTCCTGATTCAACTGAGGCACACAATATATGTGCCTTTGTCTAAAGCTTTACATTATATGGCTTACAATAATTCTGTATTTAGCATTTAAATGTTAGCATTTAGGAGCAACTTAACACGTGTAAGATAACTTAACCTACCATATTTCAAAACTATTTTTTGTTCTCAAATGCCTTTATTCTCTACTTTACATAATCCCTTAAATACTTTACTTGGAAATAAAAGGTATGTTTCACTAAGTACCTGTTTAAATTTGAAACTCCACAGCTACAAGGATCAAGTAGGTAGTAATTTGGCAAATATTTTTGTCCAATCCTTAATGTAAAAAAGCCAAAAGGAAGTATAATACAGGAAAGATCCATTAATTGCATATACACAGAATCGTGCATTTAAGTCAGGGTTGTAAAATTTTGTTTCATTTGTATGGTGTAAGCTGAATTACAGTTTGCTTTTTATTTATAATCCTTTCCTAGATGCCTCAAATGCGTAAAACAAAGGCAAGAGATTTATCAACACACATTTCTGAGACTTGTAAAGTTGATGATTCTCTTTCACAGCAGAATTTGACCTTAGTTGACTACTTACTCCCCCTGACACTGAGTCACTGCCGCATTCTCCAGCAGCTCCAAAATAAAGTGGCAGATTTCTAATGGTGGAACAAAAAAAGCACAGGTGGTACCACCTACTGTAAATCCTCTAGTTCGTCTTAGCTCAGTAACAGCTGTTGGTCTTTTCACAAACTGTTAAGAGCAAAACAAGGAATAGAATGTGGGCTATTGACATTGTGCACAATACCATTCCTTTGCTCAGATCATGACAACCAATGGCAACTTGAGAGGGAGTGTTTACTTTTTCAGCTTTGGGTAAAAGTCCGTTCGGCCTGACTGTCCAACCTGCAAACACTGCTATTGATCTATTGAGCACATTGCAAGTTATGTAACTGCCATGCATCTTAATCTCACTAATCTGAGACTGCATACTATATATATTTTAAAGGAATTTTAAGAATTAATGAGCATCTGTTTCACCCATGCCTGAGTATATGGGGGAGGGAGATGAAGAGAAAAGGGAACACGTTGTTTTGAGGCGTGGAAATGTTGTCTTAAATTCCTCTTTTCAGAAGGGATAGAAATTCTTCTGTTATCTACCACAAAACAACAACAACAACAACAACAAACCTGTTTCCATTCATATGAGCCACTAAGGGAAGCCTCATAGTTCTAGGTCTTATAAATCAAATTAGAGTGATCAAATGAAGTCACACATTTGGACTTGATTTGGGCTGCCTTAGAGATCCAAGAGGTTCAACTTCATGAATAAAACAATGCAATAGGGTACTGTAGACAGTAGCATTAGTTATATGTTAAAAAAGTTGTATTTCCATTTGCTCTCTTTTGGAATAAGGCCCCAGTTAAGGCATAAAGAGATACTGGAGAGTACACAGAAAAAAGCCCCTATGGAGCAAGATTTATGACAAGTCTAACATCATTCTGGACTGAATGATGATTCTGAGGTTAATTTTATCTTAAAAACTTAGTCAAGATTAGTTCATCAACTAGGTAATACTAAAGCTGTGTATTTTAGAAACAGTGATTATTGTCAAAAAGGGAGATAAGATGAAAGTTTAAACAAAATAATATACAAAGCATACATTAACGTAAGAAAGGTGTGGATAAAAGAAGGTGTTAAGGTTGTTTTGAATCCATTTTGTCTTTAGGAATATGCATGATTTGGTCATGGATAAAAATAAGGGAAGGAAGAATGGAACACAACGGAGAGTAGTAAGCAAATGTATGGTAGTACATCATCTCATCTTACGTGCTTACTCCTCATATCTATTCCATAGGAATAGAATTTATAAACACAATAGGGCATCAATAGCTAAAGATAATATTTTGGAGATCTCTTCATCCAAACTTCTTGCTTAGAGATGAGAAACTAACCCTAGAAAACGCTCTCATTCCGTCTTTGGACAACCCTGACTATTCTTTCATGTCAACAAAATGCAACCCCTTAATTTTCAAACACTAATCTGAAATCTCTACTCCTGAAACCATGCAAAATTAGTGTATTCAATCTGCCATGAGAGTCTTCAAATATTTAATGACATTTGAAATTCCAACATACTTTGAAAAATTACTCCTATTTCTTTCACCCTAATTCAAATGATTTTTATATTTTTATATGTTTATAGTTATGGCAAACGTCATCCCATAAATGTTTTTCATTAGCTTTCCAATTTCTGTTTATTTCAAACATTAAAGGAGCATAAATCCTTAAGATTAAAAATACAGTAACTTTGGGCTTCCTCAATATCCTTCCCTCTTTTCTTTGAACATGTCCTTCTTGGACTTTTTCCTTCTTAAATTATAGTGAATGAAGTGAACCTCCAGGGAATTAAGAGGAAGCATAATAGTGATAGCCTATTTTTTGCTGTATTTTGTTCTCACCAAGTTATTAATGTCTCAATAAGAGAGTAGAAATCATGAATCATGGCCAACTGTAGAAGTAACGGAGGGTAGATGTCAGCTAACTATTCACAGCCCACTCTTTAATCCATCCTGACATGATTCTCTTTAGCCACAGAATTCTTACACTGAGAATCAAGATAAATACACTCTAGCTCATACTCATTTTGGAACTTTAAGGCTGGATGAAAGAACAAAATTGAATGAAAAAAATGATAAATTTATACATTTTTTTGAACTGAGAAGATTATACCATTATTTCATGTTATAATATATAGAAATTTTGAAAATGAATTCATTCTGAACTATCCATAGAAAGAAAAATTGTATAGTAAATTCCATTTACTATCAACTTGTATTATTAAAAGGGAAATCATTTTCTAGAATATTTTTCAAGCAAGTTGGTCAAAAAAAACTAGGAAGAAACAAATATGGAGAAAATGGATCTGTGCTTAGCTAGCAAAATAATCATCTATTAAATGAAACCACTATCAGTTGAGGTGCCAAAGTCACATGGATACAGATAGATAGAGTAGAAAATCATAGAAAGCATGTTATACTGATTCTCATTTAATTAATTTTGTTACCATATGTGCTCCTTTGAAGCTTTTATGTACCTCAGAAAAGGCCATGTCTCTTAATACATTCGTGTGGGGGTAGACATATTGTGGGTGGGACCTTTTGTTTAGGTTGTTTCAATTGAGATGTGACCTACCCAATTCAAGGTGGGTCTTAATCCTTTACTGAAGTCCTTTACAAGAGGAGAAAGGACAGAAAATGTGAGAGAGCTTAGAAAGAGAGAAAAACCCTGGGAGATGCAAGCAAGGATCCACAGAAACTAAAGCAACAAAACCTGGGAGAGAAGGACCAGCAGACACTGGCCATGTGCCTTTCTGTTTGACAGAGGAACCCCGGATGCCTGCAGCCTCTCTTAAGAGAAGTCATCCTCTTCTTGATACCTTAATTGGGACATGTGAGACTGTAAGCTAATAAACCTCCTTTGTAAAAGCCAACCCATTTCTGGTATATTGCATTTGGGCAGCTTCAGCAAACCAAAACACCAAATAATGAGGAAGAACTTATTGTATACAAGGATATTTTCTTTCCATTGTTCTTCCTGCCTTTATTATATTTAAAGAGGAAAGTCATCATGATTGACATGCTATTTATAGTACATGTTTATATTATTTGAATAGTTCAGATTTTGCATTCTTGGCATCCCCTTCTTAATATCTTAACATTTAACTTAACATTTAACATCTGATCAAACTAACCTCAGAAAGTATATCTGTATTAAAACCAACACTTCCTTTCAACCCATTATTTATATTTATGTCATATTGAGTTTTGATGGATGCTATTAAGATATTTCATATATTCATAGCATAACCTCTATCTGCTTTGATTTTTTTTTAGCTAATGCCTTTCTCTTGTTAAATCACATTGTTTCTCCGCTTATGCTGTACTTCTATTTATATTTATATGTGTAAAAAAGCTTGTAGAATGCTGTATGTCAAGACACTTGTCTAAAAGATTATTAGATTCATACGTGTTCAGTTAAAACTACAGAACTTTCGAATCTACCCACATTCTTGGGGAAAAAAAATTCATAATCCAGGAATACATCCCTCCTCACCTCTTTTCTTCATAAACATGATCAAAATTAGTCACTGGATAGCAAGTATATAAAAAACTCAACAAGTAACACCTTTGTTTAATTAGAACAGTTGCCTATTATGGAGCTTAGGATGATGAACCCAGAAAAGCTGCACATTCTGCATCCATTTAACTATGCCAATGGTTTTGCCTATGCTATGTAAATTTGTTCTTTGATAATTTTCCTATAATTGACTACCATTCTTAGAAACATCAACATGACTTGTTGACCATTTCTGCAGACATTTTTTTTCCTTAAATGAACTATAGCAGTTTATTCTGCTTGCTGAATTCTGTTGCAATTTTTTCCTTTCATATTCATTTGTCTCATATAATATTGTGCTATTTTTCTGACATTTGCTGATGACTAGCCATCCACATTTTGATTATAAAATTTAACTGTATAGATGTTTTTCTTTTTATCATTAACTATCCTATTTATATTTCACCTAATAACTTTTGTTAACATATTACTTGCTTACTTTCAAACTTATAAGTATCAATCATTACTTTGAATTTATGTTTCTTACACTGATTTTAATTGCTTAGGTTTATCTATAAGCTAAATAGAATTGTTTTTAGGAAATATTTTATAAATTATTTTGCCCTGATTTTTATACTATGAAAAATCAAAATATACTTTTATTTGTAGCTCTTCATATAAATTGAATTATTAATAAAACAATTTAATTGTATATTTTATTTTTTCCTGTGACCCTATTTTCCCATAGACAGTGTCAATTTATTTTAATTTTTACTCTATTAGGTGATAGACCAATAGAAAATTTCATAAAATGAATATATTGCATAAAGCATTATTATAAGGCAAAAAATTGTTCGAACTACCACCAGCATCAAGAAATAGAACTGTGACTATCTTTTTTATGTTAGTAAACAGACTTGCCCTCTGCTTCAAAGGAAAGTACCATTTCTCTCTTCCAAGGCTGTGTACTTTACAAACATCCTTGAAAAGACAGTGTGGAATAAATTCCTTCAATGCCTCTGTTCACAAGATGTGAAGAAACATGACCGACTAATGGAAAATTGTTTGGCAATATCCCAAAACAATGTGTTTTTGTTTATCATGTCTCTTTAGTCTCCTTCATTGGGACAAGCATTTCTCAGTCATTCTTTAACTTTCAGAATATTAACCTTTTTGAAGATTAAATACCTGTTATTTTGAAGAATGTCACCCATTGAGGGTGGCCTGATGTTTTTCGCACATAGATTCAGGTTATGATTTCTTGGTAAGGATATCATAGAAGTGATATTCTATCCTTTGTGTATCTTATTTGTCCCATTACTGATAATATTATCTTTGATAATTTTGGTGAGAACTGTCAAATTTCTCCATTATTTTATGTATTCCCCCAAATTACCACTTTTTCTATTTTGTTTAATAAGTGCTTCATGAGAAGGAACTTTGTAAATATCCTGTTCCTTATCAAACATTTACAAGTTGTTTTATCATCTATTGACAATTCTTATCAGAATTCATTATCACTTTGATGGTTACCAAATGAGATTTTCTAATTCCATTCTTCTTTCACATGTATTTATTGGCATTCTAATTTAAAGTAGAGTTTTTCATTTTAGCATGTATATATTCACTCATTTTTATATCAGTATGGATTCATTGATTTTTATTTTATTTCATGGATTGTAATCCATTTTTATCAATTTTTAATTATCAAATTTTCTAAGGTTTGGCCACTGGGAGTCACTCGAAGCTAGTTTTGGTGTCTGACTTTTTTTCCAGTCCCAGAACCTTACAGTACAGAAGGGTATTTGGGAAACAAGATCTGGGCAACAAGTATGCTATTGTTATTGGATATTGTTTTCCCAGACCCTGCCAGTACACAGAGATGGGAAATATAATTCAATTTTATATTTATTACTACATTTGCATTTATATTTACTTCTATGTATGTATTTAAATATGAGCAAAGAGTTCATACCAATAATTCAATGGCAGTGTAATATTCAATATTGTTCAACAGGGGAATGGAAAGGGAAAAAAGAAGGCAAAGGAGAAGGGGAAAGATTTCATTATTTCTTTCTTTCTGATTTAACAATTTTTCTTCAGTTTTATCTGTGGTATTTATTACTCTTGTGTTCCTTCTAGTTTAGTCTTTATTTCTGAAATTTTTAAAAAATAGAATTCTCTCCTGAATTCTGAGCCTCATTTCTGAGTTATTCTATGTATTACTTATGTTTTAATAAAATGTTCACTATTATTTCCTAATATCTTTTGGAACATTTTGAAATACACAATGCAGTTTCATTTGTTTAGTGGGTATGTCTTTCTGGAGTGTTATCATTGTTTTCTTTTTCCTCATAGCAACTCGGAAGAAGATTTGACTTCAATATTTTCTACTGCTCACTTTAATGTAAAATTGGTTTTCCTGAATATTTAGAATGAAGTGAAATTAAGTATAGCTTTCTTAGAAATATTTGCAGAAGATCCAAGACTCCATGAAGTTCAGACTATTCCAGTTCCTTTGGACCATATCTTGGGCTCCTTGTGCAATTTAATAGGGAGAAACTTCTCCAATTTCAGTTGCTGTTTTCATATTGGCCTGACTTGCTTTCCAACAACTACCTGTTGCCTTTTGGGGGTTCTCCTATTCTCTAGTTTGCAAGACAATCTTTGTTTTCCTCTCCTTCCTCCTGCACATATATTGACACCATACAGATTTTTTGGCTTGTGATTGTTGTCCTTTTACACATGCACTTTGTTGTTTATGGGGTAATACTTGTCGCCAAGTTCTGTTGTAAATGTTCCCCATGCATTTTCAGGTTTGCTCAAGTTCTTCATATATATTTTGAATGGGAAATCTACAAAACTTTCTGATGGATGGATTTTGGTGGTGATCAGAGTCAGATTCATGAGTGTGAGATATGTATTGTTGCACAGGGCTGTATTCTTAGAAGGGCACTAATGTTTTGTTTAATGATATGTTGTTACTGTCTTGAAAATATGGATAATTTTATATTTGAACTTTTGTCTTCTAAGTGAAGTCTGATGGAGCAATGCTCTGCATGAACAGAGGAGATATGCACAATATGTGTGTTCACTGTCATTTCATTCTACTGTATTTTCATATAGCAGTATCAAAGTCCCCCTAAGCACAGAATTCTGGCAAAGACACAATGTGTGGGAGTTTAGCAAGATTCAAAATTGCAAGCATCATTAACCCAGTTATCTTGTGCTTGCTTTGAGTCCTGATAAACCCCCATCCATGGAGGGTCCGCGGAAATTCTGTGCTTGTGTTCCATATCATCATATCTATGACTGAGTAAGCAGGGGTGCTGACAGCTCTGAGAAAACATGCTTATCTTTTCAACCAGAATTTTTTTTGAATGCAGAAAGGAGGCAGAGGTGTTTTAAGAAACACAGATGACCAAGAAACCCTAGTATATCCTTTTGTACTCACGTTACTTCCTTGCATTAGCCAAACATTTATGTTGAAAATGATGACATAAAAAGGAAAAGAGAGGACAACATGTGGTTCTTTTTTCTTTCAGTCCTTCCTTACTTCTCAGAAAGGTGGAAGTAAAGACTGTTGATGGAATGTGCATGTCAAGAAATGAAATAAAATGTTAAGTAGTTTGTACACTGTTTCCACTCTTCTTGTAAGAGCAAAATACATATGCATATAGGAGCTATGAAATATATATTGTATAATTTCTGTGACTTTATATACAAATTGAATGTTCTACTATTTGCATTTAAAAGTGGCATTACATAAAGAAGAACAGAAAACTTCTGCTGATAATTTAAAATTTTAATTTATCTTTATTTAGAATGGCATTAAATAGAAAATAAAAACACCATGACATGACAGGAAAAGGACAATGAAAGAAATGAAAAAGCTTTGCATTTTAAAAATACCATATTGATGTTTACACTTATATATAATTCTTATATATTAAAATATTCTTAAAATAATTTTTTGGGTTTTTATTCTGAGCAATGAATCCTGCGTTTTCATTTTGCTCTGGGCCCCAAAAGTTTATGGAGCCAGTATTGCTGGTCATTCCTTGTATTTTGGTCATCTGGTGTTTTAAGTCATGATGAGAACACCAAGGGAGAAAGAGTTTATAGAAGAGAAAAGGAGCTCTCTTCTGAACCAAGATGAAATTAATAGGTCAAATATTATGAAAATTGATAACTGACCACTGGATTTAGCAATATGGAAGTCTTCAACAAAGACACATTTGTGTTGGTGTGGGCTGGCAACCTTACTGAAAAGAAGAGAAGAAAGAGAATTAGAGTCAGCAAGTAGAGATAATTTTTGAAGATTTCTACTATAAAAGGGAGCAGAGCAATGCAGTATATACTTGGAATACAAAAAGAGCCCATGAACAGTTTTTTAATGATAGACATAACAACATGTGAATATAATGATGAGGATAATTTAGAAAAAAAAGTGTAAAAATGGAGATTTAAGGAAGAAAAAACAAATTTGCTTGTGATGACCCCAGTTGGCCAAAAAGGAATATAATCTCATTTACAAGTTGTAGATTTGGCCTTAGAAAGGAAAAGCAAAAAGTTAATTTATAGTATAAAGGCATGACAAAGATATGTATATAGATATTGATAGATATGCTGAAATGGTAAGGTAGTTTATGGAAATTCCCTTCTGATTAATTTTATTTTTTGAGTAAAAATGTAGGCCAGGTCATCTCTGCAAGTAAGAATGGAGAATCTCTTGGAGATCTGAGGTGTAAAGGATGGGTATTTATGAAAGTGAGAAAATTAATGACTAGGAAAATGTAGTAGTTGGACAGACAACATTAAGGTCCCACTTTGAGGTTGTTAGTCTCAACCAATAATTGTGGCTATTTTCTTATTCAGACAGATTCAGCTCCATAGGTGTAGTTTCATAGTAGGTTAAAGATTAAATTTAACCAGGATTTGAGTATGTTAGTAAACGTAACATCTGGTTGCACTCGCAGGCAATTTTTGTTGCCTGCTTTTTTTCTAGTATATGGGTTATTCTTTCCTATTCCTTTGCATGCTTTGTAATTGTGGAAACTGGAAATTTCTGATAAGATATGTAGTAAATCTAGGTACTGGTTCTTCCCCCTTCTCCTAGGCTTGTTACTGTTAAGTATTTATTTTTTTGTTTCGTGACTGACTGGATTATTTTAGTGACATCTACTCCTTCCTCCCACAGTGTTAAGTCTCTGATGCTGCCCCTCAGGAAAGACGCAGCTTTTGGTATGCCCACAGACCCTCTGGGATGACAGTAGGACTGCTAGTTCTCTCTTGCACTCCTTCATTGACCATATTCATCTGTGAAACTCTACTAACCTGGTCTGCTGATTGTTCTGTTTTATTTTTTCAAATATGTCTTGGGGCATAAATTCCACTCCAAATAAATAGCTTCTGAGGTCAGTGTTTGATATTTGTTCTGATCCCAGAAAGTTTCTTCCTTACTATCTTACTCCATGGTTCTCTTTTGCAAATATGTTGCCCTTCAATTAAGGTTGTATCTTCACTAGTTTCACAAATCTCTTCCCACTTGCCTTTAACTACAACATCCGTTGTTCTTAAGTATCATTAGGCTTAAAGTTTTCCATGATTTCTTGCAAAATGAAGTCAGTTCCTTTAGGAAGAGATTAGGAGCTATTTTGTAGCCTGTCATGTTTATGGCCAGTTTCATCATCCAGGCAAAATCTGTTAGCCAGGACTCTGGAGCTTCTGGTGGAGACAATGGCAAGCTTCCCTCTGAATGACACAAGAGCTGAGCACATGGTTGGGGTGGGGGGAGGAAACAGCCTGAGATCCTCTAGGCCTGCCTTTTCTGGCATGGAACCACCACTTTACAAGCTGGAGAAAGGGTTCCCGGTGCCCCAGTATTCTCAAAATGCCATGTCCAAGTTAGAGACTTCATTCCATGAATGAAGTTGAACAGAAGATGGGAACCTCTACCTCTTAACTGCACTTACCTGGGAATTAGCCTCATCTGCAGACAGTTTGTGGAAGCATAAGAGATGCTTCTACTCCTCTTGGAAGAAAGATGTCCATTTGAGAGCAGGGGTGGTAGGGAGCCCAGTGTTCTTCAAAGTAGAAGATGAGTGTAGTGTCTCTGCCTTGGTGAACTGGGAAGTGGGAGGGAGGAAATGGTTTTGGTTCAAATGCCTTGGAATCTTGCTGACTGGATTTTCATTAATAGATGTTTCTTTATTTGCTGCCTGTCTTCAGGACTATTTACAGAGGCATTGAATGGTTATTTAAAAATTATTTTAACTATGTCATGCCAGAAGTCAATCTCCTAGTCTGTTATTTCTGAGAGGTCATGGACCTACAGAACCCACACATCATGACCTGCTCTAGGAAGTCTTCCCCCACTGGCTCCATTTTCCTTCCAAGATGTAACCTCCTGCCTAATTGTTGACACCTTTCTTTCCTCATCTTCTTAAACTTCTCTCTATCACAATCCACTCCAAATTCCAAATGTCAGCTGTCTGTTTCCTTCTAATATTTTGTCAGAGTCTTTCTAAATCTAAACTTCTTAAAGCATTTTCCCCAAATAAAGAATTTTTCAGCATATTAGGAACTCTAATTCCAGTTTATCAAAATTTTTCATCGCATTATATTAGCATTGTATAGAAAACAAAATCTTGTTCTTGATATTGTCTCTTAAAACTATATCAATATCTCATACCCCTATTTATGTTTTAAAAACATAGACTGAAAGAAGATATTAAAATGCCAATAGAATTACACTTATGTCTGTTTTCTATTCAGGTATTCAATTAATTAGAGATTCACACTCTGTTCCATTTAAACATGTCATTCTTTCCTACAAATATCTAGAAAGGATTTGATTAGTCATGGGATGCTTTTTGCCACAACTTGGATAGATGTTCCACAAAGAAATCACATCTACCTGAGGAAGGAGTCATAAGCACACCTAGACACACTTTAATATGTTAAATATAACATTAGCATTAACTTTGTTGTGTTGTTGCTGCACCATAGAGGGATTTTGTCACTTTTCCAAAGAAGTCAGTGGTTGCATGTGAGTTTTTACTTGTCACATAAAGTGAGTATTGTCTCTGTTTCTTGGTGTCATATATGTCTTCATGCTATGCCATAAACTTTGTTACAGGGTTTTTAATTTACTCTTGCCTATCTAAACATCCTCCCATCTTTGAATTATTTTTCCAAATGCCCTAGGAACTCATCATCCTTTCTAATAAGATGGAAGATGAGAGATAGTTCTCAAATTCTTTAAACTTTCCCACTGAAAGAAAAAACAGCTTGCATTTAATGCACACTTAATTGGTGTTCACCTCAGACAAGAATATACCCAGTGCACTCACTCAAAATTTATTGGAACATTTCCTTCAGTATCTCTACCCAATACCTCATGGGAAAACTATAGTCTTTTGTTAATCTCCCCAGAATGGTTTCTGAAAATAACTTTGGGAATTGTTCACAGGTTCACACTTCTGCTCTTGAGATGGTTTGATTTTGTTTCTTTTTATCCTTACTCCTACAGAATTTAAAATATCAATTTAATGGCAAATGTTGACAATCAAGTTTTAACTATTTCATAGACACAATCTCAAATACATGAGTATAATGATCTCTTATGTCTTCTGAAAACAATGCACCAATCCTTAAAGAATATTTTTTTAAATAAATTCCTGTTTAATAATAAAGGAAACCAAAGTATTTCTTTCTGAATGCAGAATATAGGATTTATTTTCTAAATGTGGAAACAACATGTTTACCATGTGGTTCTATATTATTCATACCACCTGCTATATTTCCAAGGGAGATTCCTTTCAGGCTTTTTAAATACAATTCTGTACCTAAAGAATAAATGTGCCAGGAAAAAGAAGTTCTGAAAATGAACAACAGCGGGTTTCATTTGAAATATTCTATTTGAAAATATAGGCATGAGACCTTCAGTGACATTAATGAGGATGTTGGAACGAAATCTCTAAATCTCTGCCTCGTTTACTAAATCTATCTATCTATCTATCCATCCATGCCCCCCTCCCACACACACATACTACATGCATAGTCAAGACTGGAAATATGGCTTTAACTGACTCCCTTATGCTGAGATGTAGTAAAAGTGATGTGGTGTTTATTCTTTATTGTAATTCCATGAGATACTGTATTGTCAATTGTTACATGACAAAGTGTTTTCTCCAGAAGGTGTATTATAAGACCAGTGTGAACAGCTGCAGATTGTCTCAGGATTGCATAATACTTATCTTTTAACCAGTGAGTTACATGTGGCAGCATGCACTGATGAGAGAGAAAGGCAGGGTTTCTGTATAAGGATGCCAGAAGTAAATATATACCAACAATCATAACTGAAAAAGAAAGCTATTCCTTTACAAGAAGGAAATATATTATTTCATAAAGCAACCAACTTACTTTTTGCTTAGTGTCTGATTTTACTCCCTTATACTGAATCCCAGTTTATAACATTATCTGATATGGCAGTAAGCTATATTTAATTTTTAAATCTGTTGATTTTAACGATGTCTTTTAACCTTTCTTTTATATCCATGCTAAAACTGTCAAAGTGGAGTTGGACTATATGTGGTAATATAGACTGGCATTTGATGAAAAATTAAAGAGTTTACATGCATTATATAAATATAACTGTGATAGTTAAGGCTAGAACAAGAAAAGCTAGGTACTGTAAACTGATTTGTTAAGAGCATGCTGCCTGCCTTGTTCCTATTTCCCTTCCACCTGTAACCTGAAGGTAGCTGGATAAAAAGGAATTCACTGATGACAAGCGGCCTATTTGCACCTGTATGGCTAGCAAAGCCAGTAGAGGAAAAGAAAGCAATTTAGCAAAACAGAATGTGGTTGTTGGAATACAGAGGAGGGCCAATCAGAAAGAAAACAAGCTGAGCTATGCAGAGACATCACTGAAAAGAAAGATTACTAGATTAACCTTGGTTCCTGTTCCAGTTCACAGGAATCCTTAAAACAATATCCTTTTCCCAGGAAGACTGAGTACATCTTTGGTCATTACAACTTAAAGAGCCTAAATAGAATGCTCTTGTTTCTATAAAATTGACAGTGGCAGCAACTGGAGAATTTTGATTCAATTTTTGGGTGAGTACAGATCTGTTGCAAAACCTAAATTGGAATTATACTACATGGAAAAAATAAAATCAGTAAGTAAAGCTGCTCAAGTTTAGTGAAGTTATGATTTAAAGTGATGACTATTTATTCTTTCTAAGCTTTAGACAACGGATCACTAAAAAGACTCAGTGCTCTATTTTAAGTCTCCATCTTACCATTACATTTTTGCATGTGTTAAGGTTTTCCATTTATTCAATTACTATTCTTTTTAGATGTTTTAAATATTGATTCAATAAAATATGTTTAATATTTATGGTATTCAAATACAGTTTTAGAAAATATCTTACCAGGTAAATTTTCACAGTTGGAAGAAGTACTGGAATTCAATCAAAATAGCCCTAAAAGCTCCAGGTTAATGAGACTTTTTTTTTTTTTATTTTGAAACCTTGGTATTTTCAAAGTTCTAAAATGGATATATATATATATATGTATACCATTTGCAAATAACATAAACACTATCTATGGAAAAATGACAACTAGGAAAATATTTGCAGCACATTATGGCACATTATCACAGGGGTCAATTAGCAGGGCTCCTTTCACTACCATATAAAGAGCACCTGCAAAATGACAACCAGCTTCTACCAAAATAGAAGAATGGACAAAAGCTCAAAGATAAGGAATGAAAAAAATACATTTAAAACATATGAAATATCTCTAACTTCATTAATTACAAGAGAAATATAAACTAAAACTATACTGAGATACAGTTTCTGTCTATAAGTTTGGCAAACAAAAGTTCTGTAATTCATTCCAGTGGCAATAATGTATAAAACAATCAACTCATTCATTGCTGGTAGGAGGGTAAATTGGCACAACCTACAGGGAGGATAAATTGGCAGTGTCTATCCAAAGTACACATTTATGTTTAAGCCAGAAATTCTAATTTAATGAATTTGTCCTATATAATGCAGTCCGTATATAAAAATATACCTGTACAATTTTATTCACTCATAACATTATCTTCTATATCTATTTGGGAAGACGGTACAAAAAACCAATCCATAGGGGAATTGTTAACTATTGGTTTTGGTAATTTATAAATGGTGAATTATTTAACTATTAAAATAGAGTACAATATTCCTTTTTATGCTAATATGGGTGAATCTCTGAGATATATTATTACATTAAGAAAGCAAGATTCAGAATAATGTGTTCAGCGAACTATAGAAGAGAGAAGAAAAATGTGTTGGCATAAACTATTTTGGAAGCATAACTAAGAAAGTAAATAAAATTATGTAAGAAAAATGAAATTAGGAGGTAATTTACAATTGTATTATCAGGATTCATTTCAGTTTTCATCAAATTTTGTGAGAATAGTAGATGTGACATATATGTTGACTGAAGAATTTTTAAAAATATGTGTGTTCATTTCTTCATTTAACAAAAATTTATTGAGGACTTACGTGCCAAGAAGTAGCACAGTCATCAGGAATATGAAGATGAATTAAACATATATTTTGCTATCAAGGAGTCACAATATAGGGTTGGGAAGACTAACTTCTTACCATGTTATTGCAACTCAGTGTTATCAATGCAGGATATTGATATGTGCAGGGTGCTAAGGGAGTTGGAAGAATTATTTTCTGAATTAGAAATCTGAATTTAAATTCTCTTGCCTGATAGGTTTATTTTAAAATGAAAACTTATAAAAATAAATAACAGTGTCTATTTGGTTCCCATGAAGCACTTGGGACACAATTTAATAAAGTTTGTGAATTTATTTTTATCCTCCCAAAGTAAAAGTGCTTACAGAATCACAGATTTAACTGTATCTTTTAGAGAAACTCCTAAACTTCACAGTAGCTTGTAGAGAAACAAAACAATAAGAATGGAACAAGCATCACTATGATGACAAAATAAATTCTTTGGTTAACCAGAAAAGAAGAAGTCTCTTAAGAAAGCTTAATTTTTCACTTGACTATCCAGTCACATAGAAGTGTATTTACAAAGAATACCCCTCAGCCTCTTATGAGAAAATTCTTAAATTATATACTGCACATCAGTATTGATTTCAGCACAACTATTTATCCTGAGGAAATGACTGTAACTAAAACATTTTCTAAAATTCTTCATATCACTTTATATTTTATGGTAAGTGATTATTGACCAACTAGGTAGGTTACTAAGAGAGTATCCTCTTTTTTCTTGTTAATTTTCCCTGCTATGTGTCTGGCTGATAGAATATGATGATGGAATCAGGATTATGCCATGATTCTCAAAAAGGATGAGAAAAGAGTTGCTCTCTCGGGCTGCTGTTCTTTGTAAGTATTATCAGCTGTTAGATAAGCATTACACAAAAAGAGGGCAGGGACTTTTAGATCATGATTTCACCTCTTGTGCTGAGCCCACTGAGACCATGAACTTTATCTTATATAGAAGAATTAGACCTATGAATACTTTGCCCTTTTGATTTTTATGGGAAATAGCTTTCAAGAATTTTTCTTAAGGTTAAGCTGTTCTGAATTTATTTTATTTTATTTTTTAAAATTTTTGAGTACATACAAATCCGGTTTGAATGCTCAGATGTTAAAATCCACATCAGAGTTAGCAAAGGATTAAAAAAGACCAAAGACCACCTAATAAACAGAATCTTGACATGTTCTATACATAATGCATTTTTATCAGATATATCATGCAATATGATGTATGTTAAAATGCAGGCAGAACCTCAAACATAATTCTTTGTTATGTCTGTCACTCAGTTCTACTGTCAACACCAAACAGTTTATATGGTCATCTTTTTTTTCAAACTTGGACCTGTCTCTTTATTGTCTAGCAGTTATGCTAGTCAGTGTAAATGACATCTCAATCACAAGGTGTGCAGAATTTTAGTACCCAACATTTTTATATTTTGTAAAATTACTTACAGAAAGAAAAATTGCAGAATCCAATTCTGTGGATACCTTTGGTTACACCATTTTGTATTAAGCATCTGCTTTGTTGACCAATCAGTATTCACTCTCTCTTGGTTAAGACACCTGGTTGCTGTTGGAATTCACATCTATTCTATGTGATTTAGTCTATGTGCCTTAGTGACACTGGCAGCACTTCCCTGATTAGTAGAAATCAATCAATAATCTCACTCTAAAGTGCTCTATATTGCTCAGAATGATTTACAGTTTATAGTGGGAGGCATACTTGGATGGCATATGTGAAAATTATATAAGCTGTGGGAGCAGAGGAAAAAGAGGCAGTTATTTTAACATGGGAGTGGTTATCACTCAGGATTCAATGGAGGCCCTCACTCTGATGCTTTGGTATAGTTTCTGTGTTTTCTGCAATAATGTCCCACTGCACAGCCTATACCTTTGCCAGGACTGTGATGCCAGCAGCGGCTAGTCTCTGAATTCCAATTTTCAATTACTCACTTTGGGGATTGAGAAGTTTTCTGAGAAAAAAAGCAGTTGCTTTAAAAATCTTGCACGAAGATGTTTGTCAGAAATTGATTGGTATCCAGAATCCTATCTGCAGGGTATCTTGGGAAATGTAGTTTTTAGCTTTTCTGGCCTTCACAACTCAGGAAAACATACTTGGTAGAGGTAGAAATGAAAGATGGATGCAACTCAACCATAACAAACACAGGGATGTACGCAAAACTGGTATATTTTGACCAGGACTTCAGCAAACATCTTCAAATTTGAATGACCACAGCATATATCTGAGGTGAAGAAGAGAGATTAGTGGTAGAAACAATACTGGATTGAAGAAACCATATGGTCCAAGCAGGTAATGTTTCGATTATGCAAGAGTAGCTCCATCTCTCTTTTTATGGTTCATCTCAAAACCCAATGATATATATTTTCCTGAAAATGTGTTCTTTCCAAATTTTGCTCATACTTCTCAAACTCCTCAAAAACTCCTCTGGTAGGACTTTATATTAGTGGTTATTCTACCTGGTTATGGTTATTAGTGTTTTTCAACTTGTTTTATGTGGAACAGTAGATCTACAAGACCTTAATATGTGCTCTGCAACAAAAATGTTCCATGTTCAAATGAATATTGAACATTCTATGTCAATGCTTATCCAAGGATTGTTCCTGGTTTCAAATTTCCCCAAAATTTAATCTATTTCCAGCTGCTGTTTTTCCATTTGTCCAAGGGGGAAGAAGTCAAAACTATTTTACAGTGAAATTTTTCCTACAACTTTTATTTTTCCTTTGCTATAGCAAGCAAATTTTATCAATTTCAACCACTACTAGCACCCAGGTGACTAGCAACACTTCACGACTCCTTTGAACACCTCTGCTAGATTTTACCTAACTCACATTGTTTTTGTGTGGAAAAGAGCACGTCTAATTATCTAGATACTATTTTTTTTTGTGCCTAGTTGATGCTCATATATAGATCTTCAATAACTTTTGGTTGGATTATTCAAAACCAAGAAATGTCTGTAGGGTATGTCAAAGAGTTTCGCTTTTTCAAAATTCTATTTCAGTTACAGAATATATCAATATTGTGATAGTAGGTAGGTAGATATTTTAAGTAAAATGTAATGCAACAACCCCCAAATCTCAATAGTATTGGTAGGTAATGTTCCAAGGATTTCTCCATGCATGGTCTGGGCCCTCTGAGCAAAGCACATGTTTGAAAAGTGAACATGCCTTGAACTTTAGAGAGTGTATCCCTCCAGAGAGATGTGAGGATTTTAAACTCTCCTCTTTTTGTCCCCAGACACATTTACTTACATTCCAGAGTAATAACCATAGAGAAACCATCTCTCTTTTTCCCAGAGGTGACTTGCTTAATGAGTAAGAGCTCTTTCTCTGAAGGGGCATATAGGCAGATACTATAGCAGTCCCATAAAATTCAGGGGATCCTCTCCTGTGGTGCAATCACCTGTATGCACAGATGAACCACTCAACCTCATTGTGCTGCTGTGGACATTGGGTAGAGACAGCTCAAGTTATTTTACTGGCTTCCACTTTTTGCTGAGAGTAATAAATGTTTTTTTCCCCTGGCCTAGGAGTTTTATGCATTTCTTCCTCTCAGTATATGTATATGAAACTAGGGCAGGCTAACTTGCTACCTTTCAAGCAGGGTAAAATCTCAAAACCTTCATGGTTTCAGAGTTAACAGTTATTCCAACCCAGCTCTTGAAGGACTTGGGTCATCTCAGGCCTATGACTGAAGAACATGCCAGGAACAGAGTTAGATATGAGTTTAATAGGACTGTTTACACATAGGAGATGGTCCCATGGCAGTAGCTGGCTGGGAAAGATGGAAGTTGGTGCTCTGCAAAGAGCTGGGGTTGCCAGGGGGTGTTTTATAAGGTTTAGGACAAGGACATTCCATAGAGAGTGAGAACAGAGTTCGGCAGGATCTTGTGACATGGGGGTGTGGAGATTTGTTATCAACATCGATGAAGGGACAGGAGTTTTAATACCGTTTGTACATTCTTTCTCCTACCCCTGGGAAGGTCTGATGATCTTTAATGCCTCTCCTAGTCAAGTAGGCAGCTATGGGCAATAACTTACTTTCACTATGGAGGGGAGGTCTGGGCCCTGGGTCCCCATGGCAATGATCTGAATACTACAGAGGTCTACTTTGAGAGCAAACTTCATTCCCATTGTGGGTGAGCTGGGACATTGTCCATAGCATCGTCACTCTAGGAAATAAGAGCTAGCATGGTGTACAATTTATAAGAAGTGACACTCACTTGCCACTCTCACTTAACTGGTCAAAGTGAGTTCTAATGCCACCCCCAATTCAAGAGGTCAGTGAAGTTCAATATTCAAGAAGACAGAATCAAGAAAAAAATAGGTAAGCAATATTAATGTCTATCATAGATAATTAACAGACCAGGTGGAAAAATCTGTACCTTGTTTAGCTTTGACTAAATAGGTTGAGTGTATTGAGAAAATGTAAAGGCCTCCTTATATTGAGGTCAAATAAATAAATTCATAAGTTCAGAGCGAAAGAGTCACAATTTAGCAACCAAACATTAGGATTTTCGTCCAGGCCATATTCAAAATTTGGATGCTGTTTCCAAAAAGAATACAACATCCAATAGTGCAAACACAGCAGCTATGTTACAATAAAGGAGCAAGTAGAACCACACTTGTCAATGCATTCCAAAGGTGTTTATTTCTATTCTAAATACCCTTATGTAGGAAAGACTGATCTATACTACAGTTTTCTGGGAAAGAAGCTCAAAATGGTTTTTAATTAACGCCTGTATACAAAGGACTTCCTCCATACTGTTTTATACTCTGTACTGTTCTAAACACTTTGCAATACTATCTTATTTAATTCTCATAACAACCCTAAGATGTAGGCACTATTGTGAACCTTATTTTACAGAGGATTAAACAGAGGCAGAGGTAAGTTATATAACTTGCCTTAGGCTACACATCTACTATGTTGGTTGATCCCAAAGTTCCAGTCAGGTTATCTGGCTCCAGAGTCTATGTTTTTCTCTAATCCACAATGCTTCAAGGATGTCTTGTTGTACTTAAAAAAAATTAAAGAAGTGTTTGGGGTACATGTTTTCAGCTTGAACCAGCTACTTGTAGAAGAAGAGCTACATTAAGTCAGTATGTCACAAGGAATCAAACTGAGGACAATAGCTGGAGGCATATTTTAGTTCAGAACATAAATAAATCTTGTGAGGCAGAAAAATCATAAAATGAGATTATACAGAAGGTAGTGATTTCCCTATCACAGCAGCTGTCATGCTCAGCCTGAATCACCAGTGATTCCACAGATAGAATTAGCACAGTTACTGATAGTAACATAAATTTTCCTCACCCAAAAAGAAATAGATGTATTGCTACTGTAAGTTGAGATATAACACCTCCCTGTCCCTGGCTATAGTATTTTACTCCCTTTACAGCAACATTATGTAGTAAATTCTAGGCTGCTTATGTGTTTACCACATTTGCATTCATTGATTCAGTCTTTCCCTCTTCCGTGAAGGTTAATTTTGGCATTCTCAAAGAAAAATTCCATCCCATGACTGTTTTCCTAGAAAGCGGAACCCTGTATTTGTATATGGGCCTAGACTTAAAACACATTTTTCTCTTTCTTCTTCTTTATTTTTCCATAATTACACAGTATTATTCTGAATGTCTTCTCAATCTTTGCTACAGTGCTCTAAAGCACAGGAAGTTTCTACAATAGCAGAGCCTAGAAAGCATCTATAGCTATAATTTATCAATAAGACAGTCCTTGGCAAAGGACCAGTCATAAATTTTGTAGAGAACTCTGTATATAAAAATTGGATTGGAAAGGAATTGAAAGAAATGCTAAAACACTGGGAACATCATGTATATAAAGTTCAAATCTACATGTTACAGTTGAATTTTTTTTTAAAAATGACTGCCAATTATATTCTTTTTCTGAATATAGATTTAAAAAGGTATTAAGACATAACTGCCCTTTATAGAGTAATTTGTAAAATTAACCGTGAACTAGCTCTTTCCTCCTCTGCCATGAGAAAGCTCCCTTGCCACACACAAAATTGCAGTGGCTAAAAAGGTTAAATAAAATTAGTAAAATGTTTCATCTTGAATTTTTAATGACACCATACCCCAAAACACAAGTTTGACTCATGTACTGTTCTCTCACTTTTATTTTATGTCACACTCATTTTCCATTATAAAAACTGATCTCTGTGGTCATCCCTTGAAATATTCTGAAAATTTTCAAGTAAACTGTGTGGACAGAGCTCACTTCTACCCAATAGAAAGCCTGCAAAACACTGATTATTTGGAAACCTATGCTCACAGACAGCATAGAGACAAATCTCTTGCTAGCTACATGTTCTAGTTTGCTAATGCTTCAGAATGCAAAACACCAGAGATGGATAGGCTTTTATAAAACGGGGGTTTATTTTGCTACACAGTTACAGTCTTAAGGCCACAAAGTGTCCAAGGTAACACCTCTGCAATCGGGTACCTTCACCGGAGGATGGTCAATGGTGTCCAGAAAACCTCTGCTAGCTAGGAAGGCAGCTGGCATCTGCTCCAAAGCTCCGGCCTCAAAACAGCTTTCTCCCAGGACGTTCCTCTCTAGCAAGCTTGCTCCTCTTCAAAACATCACTCCTAGCTGCACTCCATTTTCTCTCTTTGAGTCACCTCATTTATATAGCTCCACTGATCAAGGCCCACCCTGAATGGGTGGGGACATGCCTCCATGGGAACATCTCATCAAAATCATCACCCACAGCTGGGTGGGGCACATTCCAAGCAAATCTCTGCCCCACAAGACCACAAAGATAATGGCATTTGGGGGACACAATACATTCAAACCGGCACATTCCACCCCCTGGACCCCAAAATGACATTATCTTTCCAAATACAAAATACATTCATTCCATCACAATATCACAAAAACTTGAATCATTTCAGTAACAAAAGTTAAGTACAAGATCCCATCAAAATCAATTATAGGCATGGCCAGTCCTAAGGCATAATTTTTCTTTAGCTGTGGATTTGTGAACTTAGAACAAGTTATGTGCTCCCAATATACAAAGGAGAGACATTCATAGGATAAACATTTCCATTGCCATAAGGAGAAACAGTAAGGAAAACAGGGTTAACAGGAGCAAAACAGTTCCTAAAACCCTCAGGACAAACTCCATTAGATTTCAAAGTCTGAGAGTCATTAACAGAACAACATTGCATCCTTGGGGCTTTAGAGAGCGGGAGCCTAACCCTTCCCAAGGGCCTTTTTGGCAGCTGTTTCCTCTCCAAATGCTTGAGTGAGTGCTCCAACATATCCACACATTGGGGAGACCACCTTCTTGGCCCGACCCTCCTCAAACATTGGGGCAGCTCCCGGATTCCTTTCCATCTCCAGGGCACACGCTCAACCCCTTCAGAACAGTGGGGTGGCAGCCAGGCTCTCCCCAATTCCCTGGAAATATGCTCCACCCTCTTTGGGACCTGAGGTGGCAAAACTCTTCCAGAGCATCGAGACGGAAAGCCCTCCCTTGACCTCCAGGGCAAACTCACCCTTTCCATGTGTGTGGGCTGCTCTGCTCTCCCAGCCTGAGACCTCTTGACTCCAGACCTCAACCTCCATGGCTCTGTCTTTGAAGAAATTTTTCCTTCAGTTTGTTCCTTGTCTTTCTCCTCCAGTCCAGACTGGCAATGGCTCTGTCTGTAAAGATCTCGCAAAAATTCTGTTGGCTTCGCATGAAGCATGCAGGGGTCAAAGCCATCAGACAATAGGACTTTCCACAAATCCTTTCTGGATAATTCCATCTCCAATCTTGGCTTGTACTGAAATGGCAGCTGGGTTCCACGTTTGGTTACATCCTCATGTTGGGCTGTAGCTTCTGGAATTCCACCCCCTGGAAGCCTGTAATTTTCCAAGCCATCAGCTTCTGGTTTCTTTGAACACAAGAGTGCAGTTCTAAGTTTATCTCTCTCTGCTCGCATTTTACTATAAGCTGCAAGGAGAAGCCAGGGTACCTCCTCCACATGTAGTCTGGAGATCTCCTCAGCTAAGTATTCCAGGTTGTCGCTTTCAAATTCTTTCTTCCATCTGACACCAGGACTCAATTTTGCCAAATTCTCTGCCACTTTAAAACAAGGATCACCTTTCTTCCAGTTTGCAGCAACACATTCATCATTTCTGCTCAAGTCCTCATCAGAAGTATCTTAAGACTCCATATTTCCATAAACAGTCTCTTTAAAGCAGTTTTGGCCTTTTCTATCAAGCTCCTCACAATTCTTCCAGAATCGTCCCCTTATCCATTTGAAAAGCCATTCCAACATGTTTGTATTTGCAAACTCAGCAGCAAAAGCACCCTACTTCTCTGGTACCAAAATCTGTTCTAGTTTGCTAATGCTGCAGAATGCAAAACACCAGAGATGGATAGGTTTTTATAAAACGGGGGTTTATTTCACTACACAGTTACAGTCTTAAGGCCACAAAGCATCCAAGGTAACACCTCAGCAATCGGGTACCTTCACCGGAGGATGGCCAATGGTGTCCGGAAAACCTCTGCTAGCTAGGAAGGCAGCTGGCATCTGCTCCAAAGCTCCAGCCTCAAAACGGCTTTCTGCCAGGACATTCCTCTCTAGCAAGCTTGCTCCTCTTCAAAACATCACTCCCAGCTGCACTCTGTTTTCTCTCTTTGAGTCAGCTCATTTTTATAACTCCACTGATCAAGGCCCACCCCGAATGGATGGGGCCATGCCTCCATGGGAACATCTCATCAAAATCATCACCCACAGCTGGGTGGGGCACATTCCAAGCAAATCTCTGCCCCACAAGACCACAAAGATAATGGCATTTGGGGGACACAATACATTCAAACCGGCACGCTACATATTTTTCTTTCCTAGAGAAAAATCCCATTGTTTAAAACTGTACTGTTTATTTGAATCAGAAATATCAAATTTAAATAACATTAAAGACCTATCAAATGTGAAAATGTGTCTAGTATCCTTATGGCAGAGAGTCAACACTAATGCAACAATCAGACTTCTTTCTGGAAATATATGGAATACTCCAATGGAGTCATTTAGGAAAATTTAATAGTGAACCTCTTAAGGAGGTAAGGGTAGGTGTTCTGGTTTGCTAGAGCTGCTGTTATGCAAAATGCCAGAAATGGATTGACTTTTATGAAGGGAATTTATTGGTTATAAAGTCAGAGTTCTAAGACCATAGAAGAGTCCAGGCTAAGTCATTAACAACAGTATACTTCCACTGAAGAACGACCAATGGTGTCCAGAAAACCTCTGTTAGCTGGGAAGGCATGTGGCTATTGTCTGTTGACTCTTTGCTCCTGGGTTCTGGTTTCAAAATGACTTTCTCCAAAATTTCTCTGGGATTGTCTCTCTTAGCTTCTCCAGAGTAAACTCTGGGCTAGCATCTCCAAAGTGTTAGCTACAGCCTGGGCTGTTATGGTTAGGATTCCAGTAAACTAATCAAGACCCATGCTGAATGGGCGGGGCCGCACCTTCATGGGCCTAATCCAAATATCCCACAAGATTGGATTAAAAGATCATGGCTTTCTGGGGGACACAATATATCCAAAACTGTCACAGTAGGGTATGGGGAAACAATAACAGTTAGTTGTAATACCTGGCGCTAGCCAAAGCAGGGGGCTTTCACTACCCATAGAGCTGAAGGGACAACAAAGGATGGTAAACTGGGACCCAGAGTGTAGTGATCACCCAAGAAGAGCTGGACCTTCATGAAGTGGCTCAGTCAGTCCATGAGGACTTCACACTGCTTCTGCCCTGCAATCTGCTGCCTGTGGCTCCCATGTATTTTCATATATTTTTGTCTGTTTTTGTTTTTAAATTTTTTTCAGATGAGAGGATAAATCCAATCCCTATTATTTAATCTTGTCTGGAAGTGGAAGGCCTGTCATATTCTATCTTAATTTCTGATTTTAGAGTGTAATTTTTTTTTCCTTTTTATATCATGAAGTATTTCAAATGATGAAAACTATAAATAATGATAAGCATACACCCATGCTTCTATAAATTGTCTTTAACAAACCATATTTTCTGTTCTAATTGGTAGATTTATTTTTAAAATAAAATATATTAATACAGAAAATTGGTTGATGAACAGGACCTTCACACATTTATATTCAAATGACCAAAAAGTATACTCAAAGGTACTCAATCTATTTAATCATCAGTGGGATGCAAGTTAAAGCTACAATGAGATACCATTAACACCCACCAGATAACTAAAATTGAGAGGATTAATAATACAAAGTGTTGGGGAGAAAGTGGAGCAACTGGAATTCTCATGGTCTGCTGTTGGGAATAAATTGTTTCAATCATTTAGGTTGTAATATGTAAAACATTGCAACTTATATATATTCACTAAAATGAATTTACATAAATATTCCTGGGAATACTATCCATAATAGCTACCAACTGAGATCAGCATAAATTTCTATTGATGATATAATGGATGAATAAATACATGAATAAACAAACAATAAGTAAATATTCATCCACTACAGAATGAAATTCTTTAATGCAATGAACATTAAGAAAACACTGCCACTAGGCACAGCATTCATGAATCTTCTAAACATAAATAAACTTAGTGAAAAAAGCCAGACCCAACAAAGCACTATACCCTGATTCCATTTGCATAAAGCTGGACAACAAACAAAACAAACCTATGGTGAGTTAGAAAAATGGTTGAAGTCTATCTTAAAACACACTTTTGAAGACATTCTTCCAAGGTCTTCTACTTTCTAATATTTCTACTAAAATATCTGATGAGGAAATAGGAGGGGGTACTTTCTGAATATTGTTAATGTTCTGTATCCATATCTAGGTGATGATAAAACAGATTGTGTTTTATTTTTGAAAATCTGTTGAGCTGGACAGTTAAGATTTGTACACCAAAAAGTTATGGTATATTTCACATACTAACAATTATAACTAAATATAATTGATACAATTGAAAACCCATTCTCTTTCTGTCTCCATATATAGAGTCAATGTTCGGAATTTGGAATTTGTGATTTACATACATTTTCAGTATTGATTGACAAACAGATACAGATAAAAAATAGGTTGTGCTGCTTTGATTTACTTTGCATTTGATACCAACAGATGAAACTATGAGTAATTTACAAAAGATTTATTAAATATATTTTTAAAATGTATTCTTATGCATACATGTGCATTCTTTATTATTTTAATTATTATATAGCTTTTCATAATGAGAAAATACATAAATATTTTTATATATTCTCCTTTTGTAGATATTTAGGTTGTTTTTAACGTTTCCCTGTTAACAATGAACAATGTTGAAATGAATGTTCTTGGGGCATGAGTTTCTATGAACTTCCCATAGTGAACAAACTTTGGATGGAAATCCAGAGTCATATACTACCCAATTTTAATTTTCAGGCACTAGAAATTTATCTCCAAAGATGTTATTCTAAGTCACATCTTTTAATATATTTAAACTAAAATGATTATGAATGCCCATCTGACTAATATTCAGAAGTTCATTCCTCACCAGAGATCCCTTTCCCTAAGTAATTTCTGAGGATGCAAAGGAGTGTTTACATAATGGATTGGTGAATCATTCATTCACCTGGCACCTGTTCTGCTGAGTTACTGCTCCAATAGTCCTTCAACTCTTTGCTGCCCTGGAGCTCTGATCCTCAGAATTAACCAATGGATAACACTTCCTGCAGGCCTCACTTTTCTCTTTCTCAGTGCTTTCCCATACTGTGTCCTGAAGCATACTTCCCTGATAACACTCCATTTTGATATTATTGTGGGGAAATTTTTTCTCCATCTTCTACTCCAAAGCTGTGGAGCTAATTGCTGTATGGAGTGTCATGGGAACACAGGCTCAGGCTTTCACAACACAAAGCAGGGGCGGTGGTGTTTCTAAAAGTGTAAGGGAAGAGATCCCATAGTAATGTTCTCCTGGGTTGGCCAACTGCTTGGGTCAGGGTCAGTGGATGGTGACTCTGCACACCCTACTTTGTATCAGAGAGGAGAGCCAAATCTGTGCTGCCCAGGAGTGGGGTATTTATATACCCAAAAAGGGAGGGGGCCCTGCCACTGAAAGTTCCTGCCTCCCCTGATACTCATCTGGAAATTCCTGTCCTGGGTTTCTGGGTTTAAGGTATGTTTGGGCCTTCCCCTTAGATCTAACAGCTCTCACAGACTGCAGAATAGCTGCATATAATAGAAAAGGATGCAGGGGAAGGCAAGGGGTGGGAGGTGGCCACTAGGTATGTTGGTGACTTCCCCAGCAAAAGCTTAAATCATTTCCATTTCTAGGGCAAATTACATTACAGAATGATTGGTGAAGGAAACACTTCCTATCTTATCCTAAGTCTCCATTGAATTACTATAAAGTAGTCTGATATGGTTCCCAGGGTCTGAGGTATTCTGTGTTATTTTGTTACAAAGACATTTAGCTAATTAGTTTATTAAAGAATAAAATGACTCATAGATGAAACATCTTTTGAAATTATTATTTTTTCCTTTCTTAGGTAACTTGTCTTTTATTTTTGGTCACTTCTGATACTTTTTATCCATGTATGGTAGGTAGCATAATTCCTGCCCCTGACCCCCCCCCTCCAAAAAAAAAAAGTCTATGTTTTAATCTCTGGAACCTGTGAATATACCTTGCACAGCAAAAGAGATTTTGCAGATGTGAATAAATTAACTATCTTGAGATGGGGAGATTATCATGGATTATCCAGGTGGATCCAATGTAGTCACAAGGGTCCTAATAAGTAAAAGAGGGAGGCAAGAGAGTCAGAATCAGAAAAGAAGATTAACACAGAAGAGTTTGGTGTGATTGCTGGCTTTGAAGATGGAAGAGGGCCAAGAGCCAAGGAATAATTCAGACAGACTCTACAATCTGGAAAAGGCAAACAGACAGTCTTCACTAGAGCTTCTAGAAGGAACAGAGTTCTGCCAACCTAGAGCCCAGTGAAATCCACTTTAGACTTTTGACCTTCAAAAATGTAATATAATAAATTTGTGTTGTCTTGAGGCATGAAGTTAATGGTAATTTGTTAAAGCAACAATAAGAAGTTAATACTCTGCATTTTAAATTTCACTATAATGATTCCATGTGTGGGTTTATTTTTATTTATTTTGCTAATTATTCACATCTTTCTTCAACACGAGAACATGCTTACCTATTATTTCCTCTAAAACTGTTTGATGCAGTCTCAAAATATATGTCCCATATCCTATAAACATGCTTTGTTTTTATTGAAGTGAAATTGACATAATGTAAAATTAGCCATTTTTAAGTTGAACAATTCAGTGACATTTAGGATATTCACAATGTCTATGTAATTAATTGCCACCTCCATTTAGTTCCAAAATATTTTCATCACTCCCCAAAAAAATCCTGTTCCCATTAAGCAGTTGCTCTTCATTATCTTCTGCTCCCCAGCCCCTGGCAACCAACCAATCTGTGTTATGTCTTTATGTCTTTACCTATTCTGAGTATTTTATATAAATGGAATCATACAATATGTGAACTTTTGTGTCTGACTCCTTCATTTGGCATATTGTTTTCAAGGATCATCCACATTGTACCATGTGTCAGTACTGCATTTATTTTAATGGCAAAATAATATTCCACTGTATGTATACATAAAAATTTTTTATCCATTCATCTATTGATGGATGTTTGTACTGTTTCCACCTTTTGGCTCTTGTGAATAGTGCTGCTATAAACATGCACATACATGTGTTTGTTTGACTACCTGTATTCAATTATTTGGGAGATATACCTAGGAGAGACATTGCTGGGTCAATTTATAATTCTATATTTAACTTTTCGAGAAAATTTCACTGTTTTACACAATAGCTGAATAAAGCTTACATTCAAGTGTTCACAGTACTATCATACTGTTGTGCATTCATAGCCAAAATTAATTTTTGAACATTTTCATTACCACACACAGAAAATTAATAAGAATAAAAATGAAAGTGAAAAAGAACAATTAAAGTAAAAAAGAACACTGGGCGCCTTTTTTTTTTCTTTGCCCCCATTTTTCTACTCATCCATCCATACACTGGACAAAGGGAAGTGTGGTCCATATGGCTTTCCCAATCACACTGTCACCCCTCAATAGCTACATTTTTATACAATCGTCTTCAAGATTCAAGCGTTCTGGATTGTAGTTTGATAATTTCAGGTATTTACTGCTAGCTATTCTAATTCATTAGAACCTGAAAAGGGTTGTCTTTATTGTACCTAAGAGTGCCCACCAGAGTGATCTCTTGGCTCCTTTTGGAATCTCCCTGCTACAAAAAATTATTTCATTTCCTTTCACATCCCCCTTTTGGTCAAGAAGATGTTCTCCATCCCACGATGCGGGATCTAGATTCCTCCCTGGGAGTCATGTTCCACATTGCCAGGGAGATTTACTCCCCTGGGTGTCAGATCCCACATAGAGGGGAGGGCGGTGATTTCATCTGCCAAGTTGTCTTATCTAGAGAGAGAGGGCCACATCTGAGCAACAAAGAGGCATTCAGGAGGAGACTCTTAGGCACCATTATAGGCATGCCTAGCCTCTCCTTTGCAGAAACAGTCTTGCCAAGGGCAAATCCCATGGTAGAGGGCTCAGCCCATCAAACCACCAGTTTCCTGTGTCTGTGAGCACATCAGCAACCATCAAGGTGGGGAAGCCCAATACCCCTGCATTCCCCACCACTCCTCAGGAGGATTCTGCATATTTTTTTCATTTTTTAAAAATTAACTCTTTTTTTAAAATTAACTACTAACTAGATCAAATTAAAAAAAAAATACAATAAAAAAACATTTCAAACAAACCATAACAAGGGAGTAAGGAAAAGACAACTAACCTAAAATAATTACTTCACTTCTAACATGTTCCTAATCTACCCCCAAAAAATAAAATAAACTAATGTAGCAACATTTCTGTGAACTTATTCCTACCATACACACTGGAAATTAACAAACCATAGCCACTCCTGGGCATTCACAGAATGTTAAGTTTACTCACGGTAGCTTATCTGTTTTTATTGGGTTATTGTTCCCCCTTCGTTAATTGTTCTCTATCGCTAGTACCCCTACATTCTACATTATAAACCATTTATTTTACATTTTTCAATGTTCACATTAGTGGTAGCATATAAAATTTTTCTTTCTGTGCCTGGCTTATTTCGCTCAGCATTGTGTCTTCAAAGTTCATCCATGTTGTCATATGTTTCACGACATCGTTCCTTCTTACAGCCACATAGTATTCCATCGTGTGTATGTACCACATTTTATTTATCCACTCATCTGTTGGAGGACATTTGGGTTGTTTCCATCTCTTGGCACTTGTGAATAATGCTCCTATGAACATTGGCATGCAGATATCTGTTCATGTCACTGCTTTCCGATCTTCTGGGTATATACTGAGAAGCGCAATCGCTGGATCGAAGGGTATCTCTATATCTAGTTTTCTAAGGAACTGCCAGACTGACTTCCAGAGTGGCTGAACCATCATACAGTCCCACCAACAATGAATAAGAGTTCCAATTTCTCCACATCCCCTCCAGCATTTCTAGTTTTCTCTTTGTTAAATGGCAGCCATTCTAATTGGTGTGAGATGGTATCTCATTGTAGTCTTAATTTGCATCTCTTTAATAGCTAGTGAAGCTGAACATTTTTTCATGTGTTTCTTAGCCATTTGTATTTCCTTTTGAGAGAACTGTCTTTTCTTATCTTTTGCCCATTTTATAATTGGACTGTCTGTACTATTGTCATTGAGTTGTAAGATTTCTTTATATATGCGATACATCAGTCTTTTGTAAGATACATGGTGTGCCAGCTTGAATGTATTGTGTCCCCCAAATGCCATTATCTTTGTGGTCTTGTGGGACAGATGTTTTGGTGCTGGTTAGATTTGCTTGGCATGTGCCCCACCCAGCTGTGGGTGGTGACTTTGGTGGGATACTCCCATGGAGGCGTGGCCCCACCCATTCAGGGTGGGCCTTGATCAGTGGAGCCATATAAAGCATGCTGACTCAAAGAGACTGGACGGAGTGCAGCTGTGAGTGACGTTTTGAAGAGGAGTAAGCTTGCTAGAGAGGAACGTCCTGGGAGAAAGCCATTTTGAAACCAGAACTTTGGAGCAGACGCCAGCCACATGCCTTCCCAGCTAACAGAGGTTTTCCGGACGCCATCGGCCATCCTTCAGTGAAGGTACCCGATTACTGATGTGTTACCTTGGACACTTTATGGCCTTAAGACTATAACTGTGTAGCCAAATAAACCCCCTTTTTATAAAAGCCTATCCATCTCTGGTGTTTTGCATTCTGCAGCATTAGCAAACTAGAACACATGGTTTCCAAAATATTTTTCCCATTGAGTTGGCTCTCTCCACACCTTTTTGGCAAATTCCTTTGAGGTACAGAAACTTCAAAGCTTGAAGAGATCCCATTTATCTATTTTTTCTTTTGTTGCTTGTGCTTTGGGTGTAAGGTCTAGGAAGTGGCCGTCTAATACAAGGTCTTGAAGATGTTTCCCTATGTTATCTTCTAGGAGTCTTATGATACTATCTTTATACTGAAGTCTTTGATCCACTTTGAGTTAATTTTTGTGTAGGATGTGAGGTAGGGGTCCTCTTTCATTCTTTTGGATATGGATATCCAACTCTCCCAGCCCCATTTGTTGAAAAGACTGTTATGTCCCAGTTTAGTGGCTTTGGAGGCCTTATCAAAGATCAGTCAGTCATAGATCTGGGGTCTATCTCCAAATTCTTAATTCAATTCCATTGATCAATATGTCTATCTTTGTGTCAGTACCATGCTGTTTTGACAACTGTGGCTTTATAATAAGCTTCAAAGTCAGGGAGTATAAGTCCTCCCACTTCGTTTTTCTTTTTTAGAGTGTTTTTAGCAATTCAAGGCATCTTCCCTTTCCAAATAAATTTGATAACTAGCTTTTCCAAGTCTGCAAAGTAGGTTGTTGGAATTTTGATTGGGATTGCATTCAATCTGTAGATGAGTTTGGGTAGAATTGACATCTTAATGACATTCAACCTTCTTATCCATGAACATGGAATATTTTTCATCTTTTAAGGTCCCTTTCTGTTTCTTTTAATAGAGTTATGAAGTTTTCTTTGTATAGGACTTTTACATCTTTGGTTAAGTTTATTCCTAGGTACTTGATTTTTTTAGTTGCTATTGAAAATGGTATCTTTTTCTTGAGTGTCCCTTCATTTTGTTCATTTCTAGCATATAGAAACATTACTGACTTATGTGCATTAATCTTGTATCCTGCTACTTTGCTAAATTTGTTTATTAGCTCTGGTACCTGTATAGTTGATTTCTCAGGGTTTTCCATATATAAGATTATATCATCTGCAAATAATGACAGTTTTATTTCTTCCTTTCCAATTTGGATGTCTTTTATTTCCTTGTCTTGCTGGATTGCCCTGGCTAGCACTTCTAGCACAATGTTGAATAACAGTGGTGACAGCGGGCATCCTTGTCTTGTTCCTGATCTTAGAGGGAAGGCTTTCAGTCTCTCAACATTGAGTACTATGCTGGCTGTGGGTTTTTCATCTATGCTCTTCATCATACTGAGGAAGTTTCCTTCAGTTCCTACCTTTTGAAGTGTTTTTATCAAAAAGGGATGCTGGATTTTGTCAAATGCTTTTTCAGCATCTTTTGAGATAATCATTTGGTTTTTCTCTTTTGATTTGTTAAGGTGTTATAATACACTGATTGATTTTCTTATGTTGAACCATCCTTGCATGCCTGCAATGAACCCCACTTGGACATGGCATATGATTTTTTTTAAATGTGCCTTTGGAATCAATTTGCAAGTATTTTGTTGAGAATTTTTGCATCTATATTCATTAGGGAGATTGGCCTGTAGTTTTCCTTTTTTGTAGCATCTTTACCTGGTTTTGGTAATAGATTGATGTTAGCTTCATAAAATGTGTTAGGTAGTATTCCATTTTCTTTGATGTTTTGAAAGAGTTTAAGTAGGATTGGTGTCAGTTCTTTTTTGGAAAGTTTGGTAGAATTCCCCTGTGAAGCTATCTGGCCCTAGGCATTTATTTGTGGGAAGCTTTTTGATGACTGATTGGATCTCTTTGATTGTGATTGATTGGTTGAGGTCTTCTATTTCTTCTCTGGTCAGTCTAGGTTGTTAATATGTTTTCAGGAAATTGTCCATTTCCTCTACATTATCCAGTTTGCTGGCATGCAATTGTTCATATTATCCTCTTATAATTTTTTTTAATTTATTCAGGATCCACTGTAATGTTACCGATCTCATTCATTATTTTGTTTAAATGAGTCTTCTCTCTTTTTGATTTTGTCAGTCTACATAGGGGCTTATCAATCTTCTTGATCTTCTCAAAGAACCAACTCTTGGTGTTATTTATTCTCTCTACTGTTTTTTGTTTTTTTTTTTTTTGTTCTCTATGTCATTTAATTCTGCTTTAATCCTTGTTATTTCTTTTCTTCTACTTGGTTTAGGATTGGTTTGCTGTTCATTTTCTAGCTTCTTCAGTTGCTCCATTAGTTCTTTGATTTTAGCTCTTTCTTCCTTTTTGATGTATGCGTTTAGGGCTATAAATTTCCCTCTCAGTACCAATTTTGCTGCATCCCAGAGGCTTTGATATGTTCTGTCATTTTCATTGGTCTCTGTATAATTAGCAATTTCTCTTACTATTTCTTCTTTAATGCATTGATTGTTTAGGAGTGTGTTGTTTAACCTTCAGGTATATGTGAATTTTCTAAGTCTCATGATTATTGACTTCTAACTGTATTCCATTGTGGTCAGAGAATGTGCTTTGAATAATTTCAATGTTTTTAAATTTACTGAGACTTGTTTTATGTCCCAGCATACTATCCATTCTGGAGAAATTTCCATGAGCACTAGAAAAGAATGCATATCCTGGTGATTTGGGATGCAATGTTCTATATATGTCTGTTAAATCAAACTCAGTTATCAGATTGTTTAGGTTTTCAATTTCCTTATTGGCCCTCTGTCTGGTTGATCCATCTATAGGAGAGAGCAATGTGTTGAAAATCTTCCACAATTATTGAGGAAACAGCAATTGCTTCCTTTAGTTTTGCCAGTGTTTGTCTCATGTATTTTGTGGCACCTTGATTGGGTGCATAAACATTTATGATTGTTATTTCTTCCTGTTGAATTGTCCCTTTTATAGCATGTAGTGGCCTTCTTTGTCTCTCATACATCCTTGCATTTAAAGTATATTTTCTCTGAGATTAATATTGCTGCTCCTGCTTTCTTTTGGCTGTAGCTTGCATGAAATATTTTTTCCATCTTTTCATTTTCAATTTCTTTGTGTCCCTGTGTCTAAGTTGAGTCTCTTGTATGCAACATATTCATGGTTCACATTTTTTGATCCATTCTGCCAATCTATAACTTTTAATTGGGGAGTTTAATCCATTTAAATTCAATGTTATTACTGTGAAGGCATTGCTTGAATCAGCTATCCTATCCTTTGGTTTATGTTTGTCGTATATATTTTTCTGTCTCTCTATTAATATCCTTTAATGTACCCATGCCAAATCTCTTTAGTACTGAATCCTCCATCTCTCTGTCTCCTTTCTTTTTTTCTCTGTTGTTAGGGCTCCCTTTAGAATCTCAAGTAGCACAGGTCTCTTGTTAGAAAATTCTCTCACCCTTCATTTTTCTGTGAAAAATTTAAGCTGTCCCTCAAATTTGAAGGAGAGCTTTGCTGGATAGAGGATTCTTGATTGGCAATTTTTCTCTCTCAGAATTTTAAATATGTCATGCCACTGCCTTCTTGTCACCATGGTGGCCACTGAGTAGTCACTACTTAGTCTTATGCTGTTTCCTTTGTAAGTGGTGATTTGCTTTTCTCTTGCTGCTTTCAGAACTTGCTCCCTCTCTTCAGTAATTGACAATCTGATCAGAATATGTCTCAGAGTTGGTTTATTTAGATTTATTCTATTTGGAGTTCACTGGGCATTTATGGTTTGTGTATTTATGTTGTTTAGAAGATTTGGAAAGTTTTCCACAACAATTTCTTTGAATACTCTTTCTAGACCTTTACCCTTTTCTTCCCCTTCTGGAACACCAATGACTCTTATATTTGGATGTTTTATTTTATCTATCATATCCCTGAGGTCCATTTTGATTTTTTGTTTTTTTTTTCCCCATTCTTTCTTTTGTTTTTTCACTTTCATTCTGTCATCCTCAAGGTCACTGATTCATTGTTTGGCTTCCTCTAGTCTTGTACTATGAGTATCCAGAATCTTTTTAATTTGGTCAACAGTTTCTTTTATTTCCGTAATTTGTCTATGTTTTTTTTATTTACTCTTGCAATTTCTTCTTTATCCTCTTCTAGGGTCTTCTTCATGTCCTTTATGTCCTGTGCCATGCTATTGTTGTTTGTCTTTAGTTCTTTGATTAATTGCTCCAAGTACTGTGTCTCCTCTGATCTTTTGATTTGGGTGCTTGGGTTTTGGTTATCCATATCATCTGTTTTTTTCATACGTTTTAAAATTTTCTGTTGTTTTTGACCTCTTGGCATTTGCTTAACTTGATAGGGGTCTTTTAGGATATATAGGCAGAGCCAGGCAATTATTTCTAATTTATCAGATCTACAGCTTGGTGGAGTACACTTTAACTCACCAGCAAGTGGTGTCCACGAACCACCTATTCCCCTCAAGCCAGTTCTCCCCAACTTTGTCTTTGTGGTGAGTGGGGATCTGAGTTTTGTGGGGGTCCAATTGGTGCATCAAGTTTGTGTGTGTCATTGGTGCTGCCTGCCTTGAATGTGGAGTGTGTGTCTGAGAGGTTAGGGAGGGAAGGTGGCTTTAATAATCAAATCTCCCAGGTGTTCCTGGAGATTTAAAGCTATTGCAAAAGTCTAATCCTTCAGTCCAGTCTTGCCACAGTTTGTCTCTGCTGCTGGCCAACAAGTCCTTGGTATTGACGTATGGTCCCTGGGACTTGTGAATGGGTTGCTCTTCCAAGCCGTGCCCTCCTAGGGCCTCTGCTGAGGGAAGACTGTGCCACATCACACACAGTCATTCCCCAAGGGAAGTTCTGGGCTGCAGGGCCAAGTAGGGCCCTTCCCAGCCTGCTGAAAGGATGGCTGAATGGGGAGTGTTAATTTCTCCCTTTTCACACAGCTCCACCTTCCCAGCTCTGGGACAATTACCTGTAGGTTCATGAAAGGCTATTGTACATGCCAGATCTTGTGATGTGTGCACATGTTGCTGGAAACACTTCCCATCACACTGGGTTGTTTAGGGCAGCTCTGGGCTGTGGTGCTGGCACCAGCCAGGAGCATTCCCAGCCCTCTGGGAAGATGGTTGTAATAAGACACCCCCTCCTTTCTTGGGAAGTTATGGTGGTTAGTGAATTTTCTCAGCCACTAGACTTATTACTTTGTCCATCAGAGCTATCTTAGCTCTGCTCTTGCCTGGGCCCAAATTGCAAGCCTTTGAGGCTTTCTGTAATGGGCTTCTTAGAGTAATTGTTTTAGAAAAAAAGAAAAAGAGAGAAAAAAGAAAAAGAAAAAGAAGAGCCCTCCTTGCAGATCTAATGAGCTATTGAAATGCTAAGAGACAAGGAGTTTAGGGCCATTAAAGAACAATCAAGAAAGCAGAGACATGGGCTCTTCAGACAAGGGTCCTTGCCCTCTGGATTTGCATATGTGCCTGATTCTGTTTGAGCCCTGCTCTCCTCCATTTTATGTTCACTGGAACTCCAAGAAGTCATTGTTTTTATTTTTGGGTTTCTTTTTTGCTGTTTTTGCTAGCCCTATCTCTTCTCCACTGGGCTGACTGCTCCCAGATTCTCCAGTGTCTGGTCTGAGTCTATCTATGTTTGGAGTTTTTGATCAGCAGTCTACATTTTCAATCAAAGCTTCAACTGTAGTTCTCCCTCCTGGTTCCCAGCATGGACAGCCCCTCTTCCTATGGGACTGTGCCTGGCAGGGAGGGGCTCAGGTCCCCTGGCCATGAGAACTTACAGATTTCACTGATCTCAGCTGTTCCATGCATTCATGAGTGTTGCATGAAGTATGCCCAAAGTCAGATTGCTCTGTGGTGTCCAGTCCATGCAGTTACTAGCTTTCTACCTACTGCCCTGGAGGAGTAACTGAAACCCACACTTCACTACTCCACCATCTTACCCCTCCTTTCTTTTTAAAATTATAGTCACCATTCTACTGGGGTGACATGGTACCTCACTGAAGTTTGGATTTTCATTTGCATAATAACCAATGATGTTGAATAATTTTTTCTTGTGCTTGTGGCCAATTGTCTATCTTCTTTGGAGAAATGTGTGTTTAAGTCTTTTGCCCATTTTTTATTGGGTTATTTGTCATTATGTTGTTGAGTTTTAAGACTTCTTTTTATATTTTAGATACTAAACCCTTAACAGACATATGATTTGCAAATATTTTCTCCCATTCTGTAAGGTGTCTTTTCGCTTCTTGATGATAGGAAAATTGCAGACACACTTAGTGGCCATCATCACAGCTCTTGATTATCCCACTCCTTTTCCCTTCTTGCCTGTCATCATGCAGGTTTTTGTTATGTTTCCATTTTTGCTTGTTTGCATGCAGGTATTTGGTATGTTTTTATTTCACAGGAGACCGCAGGCATCCAAGCTAATTGTCAGGGCAAAAAGTTTGTCCATTTTTGGGGGACACCCTCCCCTGGAGTGTATAAAACCTTGGCACTTGGGCAGTGCAGTTGTTCCTCCCCTCTGATGCACATAGATCTGCCAAGCTTTTGGTCTCCCTGGGGTCTGGCAATAGGGGATCTTCTGTTCTTTTGGATCCTTAGTGCTGTGTCAGTAATAAAGCAGTCATTTGCTGGGATTTCTTGTTGTGCCTGCATCTGTGTTCCCACCATGCACTATATATCAACTTATTCTACATTTGATAATGCCCTTTCATGCACAAATGTATTTTCTAAATTTTGGTGACATCAATTTATAATTTTTTCTTTTGTTGTTTTTGACTTTAGTGTCTTATGTAAGAATTCATTGCCAAATACAAGATCATGAAAATTTACCCTATGTGTTCTTCGAAGAGTTTCAAATTCTTAGCTCTTATATTTAGGTCACTGATCTTTTTGAGTAAATTTTTGTATATGGTGTGAGGTAGGGCTCCAACTTGATTCTTTTGCACATGGATATGCAGTTGCCCTAGCATTATTTGTTGAAGAGACTATTCTTTCCTTGTGAATTGTCAAAAGTTGGCTGTAGATGTTTTAGTATATATCTGGCCTCTGATTTTTGTTCCTTTGTTCTATATCTTCACACCAGTACCACACTGTTTGGATTATTATAGCTTTGTAGTAAGTGTCTAAATTGGGAAATATAACTCCTCCAACTTTGTTGGTAGTTCCCTTCTACTCCTAGCTTTCTAAGTGTTTTTATCATGGAAGGGTGGTAAAATTTGTGAAATATGTTTTTGGTGAATTGGCTTTTATAAAGGGGGTTTATTTGGTTATACAGTTATAGTCTTAAGGCCATAAATTGTCCAAGGTAACACATCAACAATTGGGTACCTTCACCAGAGGATGGTCAATGGCATCTGGAAAACCTCTGTTAGCTGGGAAGGCATGTGGCTGGCATCTGCTCCAAAGTTCTGGTTTCAAAATGGCTTTCTCCCAGGATGTTCCTCTCTAGGCTGCAGTTCCTCAAAAATGTCACTCTTAGTGGCACTTAGAATATTTTTCCTCTCTTAGCTTCTCCAGAGCAAGAGTCTGCTTTCAACGGCTGTCTTCAGACTCTCTCATCTGCAGCTACTCTTTCAGCTTCTGCACATTCTTCAAAGTGTCCCTCTTGGCTGTAGCAAGCTGGCTCCTTCTGTCCAAGCTTATATGCTGCCCCAGAAATCAAGGCCCATGCTGAATGGGTGGGGACACACCTCCATGGAAATGATCTCATCAGAGTTATCACCTACAGTTGGGTGGGGCACATCTCCATGGAAACACTCAAAGAATTCCAATCTAATCAGCACTAAAATGTCTGCCCCACAAGATTGCATCAAAGAATATGGCTTTTTTCTGGGGGACATAATACATTCAAACTGGCACAGTTGGCCATAGATGTTCTAGTATATATCTGGCCTTTGATTTTTATTCCTTTGGTCTATATGTCCATCTTTATCCTCACACCAGTACCACACTGTTTGGATTATTATAACTTTGTAGTAAATGTCTAAATTGGGAAGCATGACTCCTCCAACTTTGTTGGTAGTTCCCTTCTACTACTAGCTTTCCAACTGTTTTTATCACAGAAGGGTGGTAAAATTTGTGAAATATGTTTTTGGTGTTAATCAAGATGATCAGCTTTGTTTTTCCATTCATTCTATTAGTGCAGTGTATTACATTGGTTGATTGTCTTATGTTTAACGATGCTTGTATCTCTGGGATAAATCTCACTGGTCATGGTGCATAATCCTTTCAATATATTGTTGGATTCAGTTTACTAGTATTTTGTTGAAGATTTTTGTCTCTATATTCATAAGGAATATTGGTCTCTGGTTTTCTTTTCTTGCAGTGTCTTTGCCTAGCTTTAGTATCATGATAAACTGGCTGCATAGAATGAATTAGGAAGAGTTCTCTCTTCTTAGATTTTTGGAAGAGTTACAAAAGGATTGTTCTTAAATATTCTGTAAATATTTGGTAGAATTCACCAGTAAATTCACTTGGTCCTTAACTTCTCTTTCTTTGGGTGATGAAATTACTGATTTAATTTATTTACTTGATATAGGTGTGTTCAAATATACCTTTATCAGTTTTGGCAATTTTGATGTTTCTAGAAATTTGCTTATTCCATCTATCTTATCTGATTTTGTTGGCATACAGTTGCTCACAGTGTTTTCTTAAAATGATTTTTATTTCTGTAAGGTCACAAATAAAGTCCCCACTATTGCTTCTTATTTTAATTACTTGTGTTTTATCTCTTTTTTTATTTGTCTGTATAGCTAAAGGTCTGTCAATTTTGTTGATCTTTTTAATGAAACATTGGTTTCATTGACTGTCTGATTTTGTTTAATTGTTTTTATTCTCATTTGGCTGTTTTTTTTTTAATTGAATTATGTATTAATTTTCTGTGTCTGCTAGATTTTACACCAATGTATTAAGAATATATTTTTCTTCACAATTGGTGCAAATTTAAATGAGTGCATACATACATTTACATAAATTTATGACTGATATACTTGTTTGTAGTCTCTTTGAGGTACTCTTGCTTTATTTTATTTTACTTTTTTTTACTTGCTTTCTCTGCTCCCTGTCTACTCTGATTAAAACTGTTTTCTTTCCCCTTTTCAACCACTAAATAGTCCAATGACAACCTGGTGTGTGTCCTTCTATAGTTATACTCATAATCACAAAAACACACACACACAAATATACACATAACTGTTGTACAGGTATATAATATTTTTTTTCAAAATTTTACAAAAAATATGTTATACTTTCTATTTTGTATCCTGTTTTTCTTCAATGCCAATATTTCTTATAACTACTGTTTTCTTTCAGTGATGAATGGCTGCTTCCATCTAGTCACTCAAATCCCATGTCCAGAAATAATTTGAATATCTTGCTCCATGATGATACCTGAGATTTAGTCAATAAGCCAAAAGATAGTTGTCTCAATTTATGATTATGAGAATGTGTAGTGACCTCTAAACTCCCTAGAATCCCTGCTCCTTATAATATTCAGTGCCATATAAACAGTATTTTTTCAACTCCTTTCTCAGTGGAAACACCCTATCCCAGGCTATAACTTCAGTCAGTGAGTTAATCTATGGTCCCTGTAATAAATAGATCGATTTTAGATATTCTGACTGTACAGAAGCCAAAACCTCTACTTCTGCTGCCTGATCCTGGACCCATAGCTCATAGACCTGCAGTTACAGACTTGTTACTAACTTAAAATATCCTTCTATGTTTCATCTATGGGGGTATCTTTTTTCAAGTTGACTTTATTTTATGTCATTGTTCCTGTTTTATATTTCATCATTGTATTATGTTCAAAGTAGAAAGTGTGCATCAAAGGAAGAACTTCTGTGTCAACATGAGAAATTTTTGTGCCCTTTATGTTACTTTGACTCTTTTAAAGTTTTCCCTTTATACTCATGGATGTGCAATTTCATAGTTATGGGCTGTGGTATATATTTTTCTGTTGATGGTGTTGTTTTTCATTGCACTGTTTAGTATTAAAAATATTTGGTAACACATATACAACTCAAATTTTGAATTTTATCCTTTTTAAGTGTGCAGTGAGTGACTTTAGATTCACAATGTTGTGCTACTATTGTCACCATACATTACCCAAACTTTTCTATCATCTTGCACAGAAACTCTGCATCCTTTAGGCACTAAGTCCCATTCCTTCCTCCACTTTGACCCCTCATATCCTGAAATTTACTTTCCATTTCTATGAATTTTCTTATTTCATATAAGTAGAATCATAAAATAACTGTTCTTTTGTTTCTGGCCTTTTTCAATCAACATGCTTTCTCTTCAAGGTTCATCTATGGTGTAATATTTATCAGACCTGTGATCCTTTTTATCCTTTTTATGGCTGAATAATATTTCATAGTATGTTGTGGTAGTTTGAGGCTGTATGTACCCCAGAAAAAGCATGTTCTTAAATTTAATCCATTCTTGTGGGTGTGAACTCATTTTAAGTAAAACCTCTTGATGAGGCTGCTTCAGGTAAGGTGTGAACACCTCAATTAGAATGGATCTTAATCCTGTTATTGGAGTCTTTAAAAGTGGAATGAATAATATGAGAGGGAGAAAGATACAGGGAACCATAAGTTGGAAGAGAACCTAAACAAGAAGGAAGAGACAAGAAGATGCCACCATGTGCCTTGCCATGTGACCAAGGAACCAAGGATCACTGTCTGCCAGCCCCAGAATGCCAAAGTCTTCAGTGAGAAAGCATCACTTTGATGTTGACTTGATTTGAAAATTTTCCTGGCCTCAAAACCATAAGCAAATAAATTATCATGGTTTGATCCATAATATTGCATGGTATTTCTTTGAGCAATCTAGGAAACTAAAACATACCACATTTTGTTTATTCATTCATGTCTTGCTGGAGACTTGGGTTGCTTTCACCTTTTTGCTATTATGACTAACGCTACAATGAATATTGGTGTACAAATATCTATCCAGTTGAGTCCCTGCTTCAATTCTTTTGGGTTTATACTTAGAAGTGGAATTGCCAGGTCATTTAGTAATTCTGTTTTCAATTTTCTGAGGTACTTCCAAACTATTTTCCACTGTAATTGCCCCATTTTATAATCTCACCAACAATATGCAAGAGTTCCAATTTCTCCACATCCTCACCAACACTTGTTATTTTCTGTAGTTTTTTTTTTAAATAATAGACATCCTACTGGATGTGAATTGGGACCTCATTTTGGTTTTGATTTGCATTTCCATAGTAATAAATGATTTTAATATCTTTTTTATGTACCTATTGGTCCTTTGTTTATCTTCTTTGGAGAAATTTTAAGTTTAGTCTTTTGACTGTTTTGTAATTGAGTTGTTTGTCTTTGTTTTTGAATGGTGGTGTCAACTTTTTTAATATTAAGATTTATTTAATTCAGTGTGGAGTAACTTAACTGTTCTATATATTTCTTCTCATCATTTACTCTAGATCATTCATTTCTCATGAATGGAACTGAGTCTGGGAAATAAGGTGAGGGTGGAGTGTGGGAGCAGTTTCAAGAAATGGGTCTAGGTATTGTGTAGCATGCGCGTGTTGACTGAATATTCTTGTTTTCAGTCTAGGCTTCAGTGGAATCTTTCACACTGAAATCTAAATAGAATGGTACTGTTTTGCTCCAATATCTTTAGAAGGAGAAAAAGTTCTGTTATTTTTTCTGCATATAGGGAAAGGTGGTTGCTTGTCTACACTGGATAGAAGAGTTGACCAGATAATATATTTTTCTTACATGCTCTTTGAGCCATACTTTGATTTTTAATATTAGGTTCCACCATCTTCCTTTATACTTATATTTTCACTTGATAAATTTTATCAGATTCTGCAAGCCATATAGTCTGATTTTCTGGAAGGTATATGTTTGCTAAGTCAGTTTCCACTCTTTCATTTCCCTTCATTTTCAAAAATATGTTGATATTTTGTTTCTATTTTATTTCTTCTGCTTTCTTTTTGTTTATATAGGTTTATGATTGTTATTCCTTTATTCACATTTTAACATGTTTTATAAGAAAGCCTGAGGTCTCTACCTCAGGACTGGGCATAAGATGTTTTTGTGTGTGGGTCTTTTATGAACTTTTTTTTCTTTGTTTTGTTTAATATGAAAATTACTTGAAAAGACAAAAATACAACTTTACTGGGCCTTATGTTTCTGTTGAAATTTGTCAAAATTTTAGGTGTATGATATTGAGCCAATAAAATTATCCTTATGCAGGGTTAAAATGGCTCATGTCCTAGATGAATATTAAACTGTGAGAGTTTAGAGAAAATAATTTATCTTTCTTTCCAGTCAGGGCTTTCTGTGAAACAATTTGCTGAAACTTAGAAGGTTGGCTAAATGAGCAAGTCTCGGAAGTTTAATTTACAAGTCTGCATATAGATAATGAGAAAATTACAGAGAGATTCACCCAACTTCAGAGGAGGTATGTGTTTACATGGGCAGGGGTGAAGTCATGATCCTGGAGTGTGCTAGGTTAAATCATGTACCCCACAAAAAGATGCTCTTAATTTTAATCTGTTCCTGTAGGTGTGAACCCCTTGTAAAAAAGACTGTTTGAAGATGTTATTTTTAGTTACGATATGGCCCAACTGAATAAATTTGGGCCTTAATCCTATTACTTGAGGTTTTATGTAGAGAAAGCCATGTGGAGGAGCATGAAGCTGGTGGTCAGTGGAGCCTGAGAGAAAAGCAACTGCTCAAAATATAATGATAGGTTTCTACTACTTTTATGACATTTATTTTACAGTCTCCCTTAATAAATAACAATTGTTGAAGGAAGGGGTTCAACCTTATTCATCGTTTCTTATCTCACTCTCTTATTAAAATATGTTAAATAAATATTTGCTGTGTGAAATTACTTTAAAATGTTCCCTCTCCTTTTCTCTCTCCTGATGTGTGTGTTGTGTGTATATAACTTATTAACAATACAGAGATGCAGACTGTATACTCTTATTCTTTATTGAAGATCTCTTATTTGTAAAAATAAATGGTATTATTTTCCCTTCAGAAAAAGGAAATACAGCCTATATTTGCATAGCATGTCACTTTAGAGTTTTTTTGTTGTTGCTGTTGTTTTTTAGAAATTGTGGGAAAATAAGAGAGATAAATTAATGGATTTGTGCATTTCTAGTATATTTGAGATTACCAGTATAATTTTGACATTATGAGTGAATTTTAATTATCCCTTGAAATTTGAAAACCAGGAGTGACTAATAAATTTAACTCTTATTATTATACCCTAAACAAATTAGAAATGACTTTGATGTTTCTCAGAGTCCCTTGTAGAACCCATTCTGAACAGCCTTTCACATGATCCTAGGGACCGCAAAAGTTCATTTATTTTTGCTGTTCTGGGAAACAACATCATGGGTTTGACTTTCACTGGATTTGAAAATGCACATGGTGTAACATTAGAATCCTTACTCATATCTTTTGAAACTGAAGCATTTATTCTCACACTATCTCTATATTTATGCCTATCTATATGTATCTGTGCATATTCTTCCCAGAGTGGGACAAAACCATGTTTTGTGTATCTGTTGATTATCACCTTTCAGGGAGATCTTACTAACTCAAACTTAAGTTTGATTCCCACCCAACCTAAAGGACTGGTGGAAAATCCAGTCTCAGCATGATTAGGTCTTCTTTCCCTCCACTGGTATTTGTAGGTTCCAGATTATCACAAACTGTCAAAGCATTCATTGGCTGCTATGGTCACCAGAACTCCCAGGTTAAAATTGAGCATGCTAATTTTCTAGCTTCATGATTGGGTGGCTCTCCTGCCTCTGAAACTGAAATTGGAAATATTGGCAAGATTAGACACCTGTTTCCCAGGCTTCCTGGGACACCACACAGACAGTGCTCTAAGGCCTTTACCCCTTTCAGAGAGCAAATACTAAATGGTTAGCAGGTTTCCAGTCTTCAGTTATCACTTCCAAGTTTGGGAGAATCTTTCCCTCTTTTCCTGCTGCTCTGAAAAACACTTCCCGTTTTGCTTTTGCTCTTTGATGTTCTTATGATATTTAGTTTAATCAATTATGGTTTTTACAAATCACAAGAAGAATCATTAACTTAGACCAACTTCTGATCTTAGGCCACAAAATTCCCTCTGACAAATAAATGCAAAATTATGGCTGTTTTTAAGAGAGACTTTAAAATAATAAGCACAAAATAATATCTGAATAAATTATCTTGCATGTCTATATTGAGATTAGTTATTGTTTTGTAGTTTATAATTTATTTATTTTACAGATAGCTCATGGAGCAAAGTCACAGACTTCTAATAATAAAGCTCAAATTTTTAATGCTTTCAGGCAGAAAAACAGTTCCTTTTGTTTTTAATGTGAAGGTTTGTTGTTGGTTTTTATGTTTGGCACATAAAAGGGATGCTATTTCATGCCCAAGAGTATTGTATGTTTCCAGCAAATACCTTCTACACTTATCACATTGCTCACAGGGACATCAAGGGAGTAAGGAAACTTTCTCTGCTCACCTCTAATTCAATTCTCCTTCATTGCTTCCTGTACTTTAACTTCATGAACCATATTTCTCAAATAAATAGCATCTATTCCTCTAAAAGGAGACTCCTATAATTCCATTTGAAAGCTATAACAACTCAAATTTCCTTTCTTTTCACAACTCATATGATTTGAAATAAAATAACACCTAAACCAGTGTGGGAACTCAATAGAGCTTTTATTCAAGTGCACCATTTGTGTCTGCACTTAAAACACTGAAAAATCAGTCTGATGACGAAATTAATTTTGTATTGACAATGAACAAATTATTATTAAATATTTCCAGTTTAGCCTTGTTTTTATCAAGTGTATTGTTTGTTATTTAATTTGGCCTTGATTTTCATCACCTCTCAGAAGAATAACATATATATTTAAATGATGGATCAATTTTTTTTTGTTTTTTTGTTTTGTTTTGTTTTTTAATCTTCATTTTATTGAGATATATTCGCATACCACGTAGTCATACAAAACAAATCGTACATTAGATTGTTCACAGTACCATTACATAGTTGTACATTCATCACCTAAATCAATCCCTGACACCTTCATTAGCACACACACAAAAATAACAAGAATAATAATTAAAGTGAAAAAGAGCAATTGAAGTAAAAAGAACACTGGGTACCTTTGTCTGTTTGTTTGTTTCCTTCCCCTGTTTTTCTACTCATCCATCCATAAACTAGACAAAGTGGAGTGTGGTCCTTATTTTATTTTCAGGCATATCTAGGAGTGTTACCAGTAATGGCTAAAGAGCATTTAGATTGAAGTTACATATAAGATCTATTTATATCACACATCAGTTGTGACATGGCATTGATCACATTTCCCCATACAAAAAAATGGTTGTCTTACTTTTCTCCCTCTCTGAGAAGGAAGAAGAGGAAGGGGAACAATAGGAATGAGAAATAAGACAGACACCACAACTTGAAAAGTAATTATACCATGACTCACATACAGAAAAACTGAACTAACAGTGACATCAACACAGCTTCTCTGAGTTTAAATTACTTTAACATCAGCTTGTTTAGACCATATTTTCTGGGATAAGACTATAGATAGGCTGATTTAACCATCACTGACTTGTATTCCAAAGACACGTTCACCAACTTTTCCAGCCACAGTCCATATTACTATTTCTCATCAATCCTGCCAGACTTCTACCTTTGGGACATTCCTGAGTCTCTGAAAGCATGGTGTTGTGCCTTACAGGTATAACAAAGTCAGCTTTGCATGACCAATAAGTTTTCCTGGGGATCTTTATGCAGAATCTTCAAAGGAAGAGGAACAAGAGCATGGAATAAGCACAAGACAAGCAGAATATAGTAGAGAAAAAAAAATGAATTGAATTGAAAATAGCAAGAGGAGTATAGATATAGGCATTTGAATAAGCTATGGTCATATTTCCTATAAATATTAACTGTAAGAATAACTTTTTAAAGAATGAAAATGGGGAAAATAAATAATAAGTAGACATATGGGAGAAAGGTAAAAAATGGTAATGGGAATGAAAAGAAAGCAAGATACATGTTTTAGTGGTTTTAATGACTATCCTTTTCATTTGTTTGTTTCCATAAAAGATAAGAAACATGAAGGTTATAGAAGGTAAAATAAAGATAAAAATTACTTAAGCAGTTTCTTTGAAGGGGAAAGGGTAGTGGGAAAAGCACAAGACTGATTTCCCAGCAAGAGATTGAGTGTTTATTAATTCAGTTGGGATAAGTCTCAATTCTTATAGATGCATTAATTCAAACTCCAGGAAATTAAATATTTGATATGATTTTCAGATCTCTAGAGTAAAACACATGTATTTTGAGGATTGTGTCAGGTGTTAAAGGACCAAGGCATCTGAAAGGGTGATCTAAAATCAATGATAAATACCCAAATCACTCTCTATAGGAGGAATAGATTTTGGAAATATTGCCACTTTGATATAAGAATAATTCTAATAGTTAAAAGTAGTGAACAAAAATGAAGCTTAAATTATGATATAATTAAAATAGTTATGATTTATTGAATAGCCCACCATAAGCCAGGCAATATTCAATGAAATTTATATACCACATTTAATCCCATGCAATGGTATCAGGTAGTAGTACCGCCCTTTAACAGGTGAGGCAGTTTTTGGAGCTGATAAGTTAAATATCCCATATAGATGTTATAGTCATGTTACTGTGAACCATAGTTTAAACTCTTTTCTCTACACCAAATTACTTAACATTGTGTATGCCTACAAAGGAAAGATAAGTTATAATACTTCACAGAAATTTTTATTTAGTTTCAGGAAATAAAATCAGGATTGGACTAAATTGGAGTTGTCAAAAGTATTCTATTATTAAAAAAAAAAAGCTCACTCTTAGTGTGGAAAGTGTAATAAAGTTTTTGAGAGTATAGAACAAGTTGTACCCACTGTCCTGAATCATTTTATAATGAAAGGTAAGATGACACAGCTTGACTTATGCTAATCATACTAATATTGCCACCACTACCACTTCCACTACCACCACCACCACCCACTCCTATTACTAGCAATATAATTTATTATTCTCTTGCCATCTGTGAGGCTTTGGGCTAAAGTTTTATATACATTTTCACATGGCAATTTTTAACAACTCAGAAAGTTAATTTTTATTATCACAACTTGTGCCATGTAGCTTGCTTTTAATTCTGCTTAGAATGCTTTGCCCCTAATTTGGCTTGACTAGCTCTTGTCACGTAGCCCCTGACCTAGACTAAATTTCACCTCCTTCTATGAGGATGCCACCCAGACACTTTTAATGCCTCATCTTAATTTAAGCTTTTTTAAAACACATATCATCACCAGATGATGATTATTTTTGTTTTTATTAAAAGTTCATTTATGTATAAATGAATTATTGAGGGTTTTTATCATAAAGGGCTTTGGATTTTGCCATGTGCTTTTTATTTGTTTATTTAGATGTTCATGTGTTGTTATTATTATGTTAATACAGTGCATTATATTGATTGATTTTTGTCTATTAAAACAACTTTACATCTTAGGATGTATATCATTTATTCAGATTGGATAATCTTTGTTATATGTTGATAGATTTAGTTTGCTAACATTTTGTTGAGGTTTTCATGTCTATATGCATAAAGATTGTCAATCTAGAGCTTTCTTTTATAGTGCTGTTTTTGTCGGTTTTGGTGTTAAGATAATTACTGGCTTTCTAGAATGAGTTGGGCAGTGTTATTTTCTCTTCTATTTTTGGAAGATTTCTTGAAGGATTGGTGTTAGTTATTCCCTAAATATTTACTACAATTCACCAGTGAACTCATCTGACCATGGACTTTTCTTTGTGGAAAGTTTTTGGTTACTAATTCAATCTCTAAACTTGTAAGTCCATTCAGTTTCCTATTTCTGCATCATCAGTGTGGTTGGCATAAAATGTCACCTGAAACTACCCATGTCCTAGTTCCTGGAACCTCAGGATAATGTCATGGGTAAGTTCATGGGTTCAGGAACCAAGGGGTGGAAATAGGAGTGGCACCACTCATTATCACCCCTAGTGATCCCCTAGAAAAAGAACTTGCTTCCTGTATCCACAACCTGAAGCTCTGCTGGCCTACAGATCTTAGTTCTAAAAAGAAACATGCTTCCACTGGGAGAAACAATGATGATTCCATTGAACTGGGAGTTAAAACTGCCACCCAGCCCCTCTGGGATCCTCATGCCTCTGAGTCAAAAGACAAAGAAGGGAATCACTGTACTGCTTGGGGTTACTGACCCTGAGTATCAAGGAGAAATTAGACTGCTACCACACAATGGAAATGAAGAAGAGTTTATGTGGAATACAGGAGATCCCCCAGGGTGTTTTTTCATACTCCCGTGACCTATGAATAAAGTCAATGGAAAATTCCAACAATCCAATCCAGGCAGGCCTACTCATGGCACAGAAAATTCAGGAATGAAAGTTTGGGTCACCTGACCAGCCAAAGAACCATGGTCAGCAGAGCTGTTAGCTGAGGGTAAAGGGAATATGGAAGGGATAGTGGAAGAAGGTAGTTATAAATACAAGCTACAACTATATGACCAGATATAGAAATGAGGATAAAAATGATTATGGATATTTCTTCTTTATTTTGTTATGATTATGTTTGTACATACAGATAAAGCAAATGTTTCTGTTTTCTTCCCTATCTTGACCCCTTATATAACATGAGTCATATTAACCTTATGTCATAGTATTTAAGTTATAGGATACCAAGCTTAAGAGTCAATATTATCCTAAGACCTAAAACCTCTTCTAGAAAAAAGGTTAGTGTGTTTCTGGTTGTATGTAGGACATTTGAGTATTTTAAAGTGAAAATATTGCAATTATTATTTTAATTTAAGGATTAAGTATGGTTTAAGGAAGTGTATATGGGTGCCAACTTGCAAGTGGTTGAATGTGATGGTAAAGTTTATGTGTCTACATGGCTATGTTATGTGTCTAGTTGTCTGTTCAAGCAAGCACAGGTCTTGAGGCTATTTCGTGGATTTAAATAATCAGTAAGTTGTTTGCATCTATGACTGAATATATCTGCAATCAACTAAGGAGATTGACTTAAACATTATGAGAGAAGTCTCATCCAATCAGTTGAAGGCCTTAAAAGGATTAGTGATGATTTCAGCAGCCAGAGGATGAATTTTTGTCTCTACTTCAACCATCTAGCTTCTCCTGGGGAATTCACCAAAACCTTCATCTGAGTTCCCAGCTTGTGACCTGCCCTGTGGAATTCAAATTTGCCCATCTTCACAGTAGCATGAACTATCTCCTATAATATATCTCATAGTCGCTATATATGTATATAGTCTGTTCTGTTTCCATGGAGAACCCTGACTAATACAGGGATTAAGGTAACAGATGAACATAAATTTCTTAAAGTGCTGACCTTTAAATAAGTAGATTATCCTTAGTTATCGTGTTTGCACAATGTAATCACAAGAGTCCCTAAATATAGAAGAGGGAGGCAAAAGGGTCAATGTCAGAGTGATGATACATAAGAATCACCTGTCTAGCCAATGCTGGTTGTGAAGAAGGGTGGGGAGATGAGTTATGGAACACAAGCTAGAAGCTAGAATGGGTAGAAAAATGATTCTTTCTTAGAGCCTCCAGAAATGAATGCAGTCTTGCTGCTACCTTAATTTTATCTCAGTGATAAAATTATGCTATGACTTCCAGTACTTACTAGTGATCCATTCTTTTCAGGCTGTTGGTCTTGCTTTATTATTTCTTTTACTACAGATGTGTTAGCAAACATGTCTTTCAGTTTTTGTTTAGTGGAGAATGTCTTAAATTTTCTGCTATTTTTAGAGAATGATATTGCAGGATATAAAATTTGGGGATGACATTCTTTCTTTTTTCCATCACTTTGAATATGTCATCCCACTGCCTTCCAGCTGCCATACTTTCTGTCAATTTTAATAAGGACACTTTGTATGTGGTGAGTTGCATATATCTTGCTGCTTTCAATATTCTTTCTTTGTTTTTGGGTTTTGAGATTTTGACTATGATGTATGTAGGTCAGCATCTGTTTGATTTTATCTTACAAGAAGGTCAGTGACATTCTTGGATATGCATATTAATATTTTTCATCAAATCTGGGGAGTTTTTGACATTATTTCTTCAAATATTCTTTCTGCCCCTTTCTCTCTCTCCTTTTCTTCAGGGACTACTACTATGTATGTGATGGTATGCTTGATGGTGTCTCACAGTCCCTGAGGCTCCATTCATTTTTCTTCATTCTTTTATCTTTTTGTTCCTAAGATTGGAAGATTCCAATGGGCATGTCTTTTAATGCACTCACTATGTCTTCTACCAGTTCATACCTTCTACTGTGCCCCTCTAGTACATTTTTTTGAAATTTCACTTATTGTATTTTTACTAAACTCCATAATTTCCTTTTGTTTCTATTTGTCATTTCTTTCTCTTTATTGATATTCTCTATTTGGTGAGACATAGTTCTTACACTTTTTATTAATTTTTGGACATGGTTTCCTTTAGTCATTTGAATATGTTTATAACTGCTGATCTAAAATCTTTTCTAGTAGGTCCAATGTCTAAGCTTCCTCAGGACAGTTTCTATTCACTGAATTTTTTCTTGTATGTAACCCATACTTTGCTGCTCATTGTAATGCCTCAATTTTTTCTTGAAAACTAAACACTTCAGATAACTGTGAAAATCAGAGGGTCTCCTCTCTAGTGTCTGAAATTGTAGCTGTCTTTTCTTTTGTTGTTGTTGTTATTGTTGTATTATTTGTTTGTTTGTTTAATGACTTTTCTGGATTAATTCTATAAAGTGTCTTTCTTTGTTTCAATCCACCACTGAAGTCTCTGCTCAGTTAACTTAGTAGTCAACTGATGATTGAGTGGAGATTTCCTTAAATGCTTTGAATCAATAAGTCTCCCATTTATTACTGAGGGGCTCTTTGTCTGTGGTGGGGCATGTCTTCAATGGTCTGAAGGGCAGATTAGAACTTGGTCTTAACCTTCAGTTCCTGGTTTTGCAGATCTTCAAAAGAAGCAAGATATTAGGACATTGTTAGAGTTTCTTGGGCAAACACATAGCTCTGTGAATACATATGGTGTTCTAGATTATCAGGGATAAATTGTAGCTTTTTGAAATCCAAAGGAGATGTAATTTCCCAGTTTTTTCTTTTAGGGTTTTGGTTACCATTTTGTTGGTTCCAACTGGTAATACTGTCTCAGACAGCTGCAATTTTAAGCAATTGCCTCTTATTGTTTTGGGAAAATGCCCTAGAGATGCACTATTTTGCAAAGAGTAATTTCTGAGTTATATCAAAAAGGATAAGCCCTAAGAATGCATATTTTCAGCAAGCTGCTAGACAAATTCAATAGTAATAATTCTCTGGAGATGGTATTTTGTGGCGCTCCAACCTGTTGTGTGCTCTTTGAGTGCCTGTTAGGTTACTGTTTTTCACAGCTAGTTTTATTTCAAAGAAGTTAGTATTCAAGGTTACTGCTAGTTCTTACCAAGATTCATCTGTTTTTTTTTTTGATTAAATTCTCCTCATATTGTTGCAAGATTTTAGTTCTTTTTCCAGGATTCTGAAAAGTTAGATTTTGACAGTGTTTTTTGTGTTTGTGTTGTTCTTATGGAGGAGTGGATTTGGAAGGTCCTTGTTTTGGAAGTACTTTCTCACCCATCTATTTACTGAATAATAAACAGTTTTTAATTAATTGAAATTTATTCTTCCCTATATTTCTTCAGCATGCCATGCTGTAGGCTGATTCCACATGAGGCACAAAAAATAGTTGTAGCTTCTCTAATTCCATATAGGCTATATTTTAGGGTGCACCAATTTATTTATGGTATTAGAAAATTGATTCCAATACTCAATTGCATACATACTTGGTTTTATTTTCATATAAATCCATACTTTTCAATCTATGTAACACAGGATTTGATGTTTATTTACTATCCAGCCATTTAATAACTTGAAGATATTAGCATATAGAAGAAAGAGTTCCACATTTCTTTTAATCAAGAAATCCAAATTAGTTATGCAGAAGAACATATTGAAACTCACTTGGATGATAGAAAAATATCATAGCAAGATGAATATTTGAATATAAAAAATAAATTACTACCATTCTGAGTGGAAAATTGAAGAGCACTGAGCAAAAAGGGAACAGAGAAAAAGGAATGCAAAGTGCATTGCATCTTAGTGAGTGGACCTAGGATCTGTTCTGGAACTTTTATTCAAAGAAAATATGGTAGATAATTTAGCACAGTGCTTTGCACATTTTAAGCACTCAATGGATGTTTGATGATACTTTTTTTTTTTGGGAAACATTTGGGAGTGCTTGAGTATGTTTTAGCAGTAATAGTGAAGGAAAATATATTTGTTCTAAATGAATATGTGAAAAAAAGACTCAAGACAGAAATATGAATTAGAAGATATTGGATTAATCAAGATTTGAAGTCAAGCAGTCATATTAGATTCAAAGGTGATTGGAGGGGCTATTCAAGATAACTCCAAGAATTTTGGTAGCAACAATAAAAATAATAATAATTGTTACCACAAAGAGATATCTTGTGTATGTGTGCATGACTGCATTTGTGTATGTGTGCATGTTTGTGAAAGACAGGGAAAAAGGGAGAAATTACACAAAATAAATTGAGATGCTAACATGTAAAGATTAAAAAAAAAACTGGATACACTTGACAAAGGCTCAGTTAATTAATGTTATATAATTTCTTTTCAAATTACTCTTTTTTCTCTATTCATCATGCATTAACTGTTTTCTAATAATTAATCTTATAATTATTATTACCAATAATAATAATTAATTAATTATTAAGGAACATAAATTTTTGATGTTCCAGAGAAGTATTAGCAACCAATTAATAAGACAGAATAAAAATAGAAGAAATATATATTTTTTTAATTTTCTTATTGCTGCTGTAATAAATTACCACTTATTCAGTAGCTTAAAATATATTATTTTACAATTCTGAAAGAGAATTCCAAAATGAGTCCTACAGCACTAAAATCAAGGTATCAGCCTGCTGATTCTCTCTGAAGACTCCAGAGGAGATTCCATTCTTTGCCTGCTACAGTTTTGGGTGGATACTGGTATTCTTTGGCTTGCAGCCACATCATTCCACTTTTTTTCCCGTCGCCACCTTGCATTCACTTCTTCTGTAGTCCAAACTCCATCTTCCTCTGTATCGTAAAAATACTTGTGTTTATACTTAGAACCAACCCAGATAATCTATGATACTCTTCCCATCTCAAGATCCTTACCTTAATCACACTTGCAAAGTCCCTTTTGTCACACAAGGTTGACACAGGTTTCAGCGATAAGGGAATGGGTATTTTGGGAGTCCACTTTTCAGCCTACCACAAGATAATAAAAAAATAAATTACTGAGCTATTTGCATATTCAGATTAAAAAGGAATTGGCAGGAAATAACAACTAGAAATTTGCAAACTGCCCTAACCAATACAAGATTTTACACCATAGACATTTTCTATTTTTTCTTGATGCAAACCTTAAAGGTAACTGAACTCAGCACTTACAATATTCATGAAGAAGTAAGCAACTTTACAAAATATTAGTGACAAATATAGATTTTTTATTTTTTTTTTATTTTTTTGGTGAAGACATTGGAGAGGGTGTTAACATAAAACAGCAATTTAATAAAAATTCCATTTAGATGTATATGCCTCCCAATAAATTTCCCTGATTGCCATCCCCAATCTGACTTCTTTATCACCCATGCACTTTCCCCCAGCCATTTTTCATCTCTCATCCATTTTTGTAAAATGTTTTATCTTATCTTAAGTTCCCTTAATCCTAGATGAGATATAGAATTTCTCTTTTTCCAAACTCAGTGTAAGCTTATCAAAATATTCATTTGACTCAGAGTGACTCTCTCCTTAATTGAGGGGAATGAAGATGATGATAATTCTTTTTATAAGATAATAATATTGCTCTTGTCATTAAACAAGAAAAAAATTACTAGAATTCTGATCAACTAGACTACTCATTGCCTATAATAGATGAAGTAAACCAGATCAGAAACAGACTTCTCTTCTAGAGTATTATATCTCAGAAGTAAACTGTGACAAATTTGCAGAGATATATGGGGAAAAAAAGATGATAATTGTACAAGAATTCTATGCCTACCCAGGTTTTCATATATATGCAATAACAAAATAAAAACTATTCTGGAAATGCAAAGATTAAAGTTTTTCATCCATATGCACTTGTGAGATATTTAATTATAATATTCAGTATGGTGACAAATGAATCAAAATTAAAAACTCAGTTGTGAGGGAAAATAGTTTATCACTAAAAAAGGTAACCAGTGAAAATAGTATTGTTGATGGATGGCAGATTAATGGATATTAATTCAAGTTAAAAATTATTAAAATATAATATGTGAAGCAAGAAAAAAATCAAGAAAATAATCTGCATTTAAATTTCAAGATTGTTTAAATATATAAAAACAAAGTAAAATAAAAACAAACACATAAAATAAACCAGAGGATAGAGGGGAGTAAAAGAATGCTAAATTTCTGTTAACTCATTGGGTTGTTATGGAACACATGGTCAGTGAAAAGTAAAACATATTTTATAACTGTAAGCAGAAAGAACTATAAAATCATTCTTTGATTTATAGACAACTGATCTAGTAGTGCAAAATATTCTATGCACAGTTTAAAGTTCACTAAGGAAAAATTTAGAAGAAAAATACACATAACAAGGATGAATGAGGAAAAGGGGAAAAAGGTAATGAAAAGATAAACTGAAACACATAAAAATGACAGGGTTAAGGCCAAATATGGGATTAGTATGAGTAAGTGAAAATGAGTTACTCTTCTCAATATTTAGAAATCAAAGTCTCAGATTAGGGGTAAAAATATGAGAAAATATTAGCATATTCTGCTTAAAGGGGGCACATCCTTAAACTCTTTAAGAATATTTGTGCTATGAAAAATAAGAAATCAAAAATAAAAATAAATCAAATTACTTTTAACATTAGACAAAAAAACATTGTAGGAAAAGAATTGAAAGGGTGAAACGATTTTTATGCAATTTAACTAAAGTAACCAGATAGATAGAATAAATGAAAATAACCAAAATTTCAGAAGTAAATATAGGCAAACATATTTTCATGATTGATAAAATTAACCAGATAAAACAAAAATAAATTCATTATCTAAAAACACAATGAACTTCGTTAAATATGAATGGAAAATTAGTAATAATAGTATGCATATATAGAGAAAAATAGTTTTTCATTACTATATTAAAAATTCACAAAATTCTATGCCAGGAGAAAATATGGAAAAATATAAACAGTTATTTTTTTAAAAAGTAGAACTGGTCACAAAACATAATGATAAGACAGGAATTCAAAATCAGTGGAGATCAAATAAAAGAAAATAAAATGATAGACACTATTTATTCTTATGTAATTTATATGTGCTTTAAAAAATTTAAATAATAGCACCCAGAGTTGTTGAGGGTGTATGAAAAGAGATACCTGAATCTATTATAGGTAAGTGTAGATATTTGCATACATTTTCTGGAAGGCAGGGTGAAGATGTGAATTACTGGCATTTTGGGGGGGAATTTATCTTAAAGGGTTTATTAGTGTTCAAAAAAATCACAAGTAAGAATATTTATTATTTTGCTGTTTATAAATAGAAGAAATAAAAGGAAGAATATAAAATTTTAATTCTAAAAATCATACCCTACACACCACTATTATGTGGCCATTAAAATTGGAGTGAACACATGAATTGACTTAGATGGAAATGATTTATTAAGAGTAGTAGATTAAAGAACAAAAATATAATCTGCTGTCATTTAAAATGTTAATGTATAGCTGAATGTTTATTTGTATCTATATCATCTATATTTATATTATTTATATCTATTTCTTTGTCTGTATTTGAATGGAAAATATGCCAAAATATTAATTGCAGTTATCTTTGAAAGTTTGTATAATGGATACTTTAAACATTTTCTTAAATCTGTTTTTTCTAGAATTAATATGTAACACCATGTAATAAATAAAATCCAAAAAAAAGATAAAAAAAAAGTAAACTGATTCACTGAAAGAAATTAAATGATATATACAATTCCTGGGGGGAGAGTTTGTTTTGTAATTTGTATATTGTGAATTTAAGTTTGGAGACAAAATTTAGATTGGACACATCATAGCTGTAGGGTCTTGGTTTTTCTTATTATATCATTTACAATATATTCATGAAAAAGTGTCATAAAATATTTCAAAAATTAAAACAATATGATATTTACAGTATACAATGCAAAAGTATTTTGAAAATTTATTTGGAAAGAGAAATATTTAAAAGTGTTTAAATGGTTAGCAATATTTTACTTGTTAGCACATGTAATAAAGTTGCTTAATAGACAATTAGAATATTTGTTTAATCTTATATTTAATTCCAAAGATTTGTTTTTGCTTTGTAGTTACGTAATTTTTAAAATTACTGTTTTCACAAATGAAACGCACTGTTACTTATCTTGATTGGGTTTAAAAGTCACCTTTACTAAATATATCTTTTAAAGAATTGTGATGTGTCTGTTCTGTATCTTGCACTGCTATACTAAACAGCTGCTGTTCTGTAGAGAACATTACATCATTAAAAAAAAAAGTTAGAAATTGGTCTAATATTTATTTTGTAATGGATACAACTCTTTATTATAAAATTCTGCTTTCCTAATAACCAAAATTCACAAATGCTTATTACATTCTTAATGTAAATAGAGAATGGCAGTATAAGCTATAGTGCTTCAGATATTTAAAATAAATATGTAAAATACTCAGCTGTTGTAATTTTTGCTTAAAGAAAGGTCATTCTTAATATTTAGTGGTTAATGAAATCCACTATTATATTTAGATTACATTTAAATCAATTATGTCTTCTGAAAATCTGAAAATTAAGCAGCCTTATTAAAGAAAATATGAAGGGTTTTCCTTGGATCAATTAACTTCATTATTAAACTAGATACCAACTAAAAAAGTGTTGCAAGATATCAAGCCAATAGAGTAAATCCTCAATGTTACAGAATAAATTAAATGCACATTTAAAGGTATTTGTTACAAAAATTGCATCTGGATTATATCTAACATCTAGATTTAAATATATTGAAAATAGATCCTATGGTATATAAACAATATTTTATTTATCTCAGCTCTCTTAGTGATTAGGCTAGCATGTACTTTATTTTTTGTTTGCTGAAACTGGAATGGGAACTAGGAGAATTTGAATGGAGAACATATGCTCCATGTATTTAGATAATTTGTATATTTGACTGACAAATAATACAATTTGTTTTAATTATATGAAAAAAAAGGACCGGAAAATGAAAAGCTAGCCTTCAGTAGATTTTCCTTGTCTTCTATTTTTTTCCTTCCTTCTTTCCTTCCTTCCTCTCTGCCTTCCCCTTTCCTTCTTCCCTCCCTCCCTTCCCTCATTTCCCCTTCTTTCCTTAGTTCTTTCATCCCCCTCCCTCCTTTTCTGTATAATTCAGCCAGAAAACTTGAGATCCAAGGGCTCAAGCTAGATATTTGCTGCCAAAAAGGAAGGAAGCATCCAGAGAGGGTATCAGGGGCTGCAGAAAAAGTGAGGACATATAGAGATATATAGAGTAATAATTATAGAGGTAAATATAGATGTAGAAATAAATGTTGATGTAATAATACATGCAGGTACAAACATTTAATAGTTCTGTCCCTTGAGAGAACTTGGAATAAGCAACATTGTGAAAACACTAAGCATATACAAATATACAGCTTTTGAATAGTAAATTCCTAGTGCTTCTTTGAGAGGTGGCTGATTTTAGGGCTAGGACAAGGAAAGTACAAGATGAGCCCAGAATGTGTTATTGAACTAGAAATTTAGGAAGTGCTCAAATTACAATGAGGAAAAATCTGAAGAACATAGAAGTCATTTTTAGGTACTACTTCTGGTCAAACCAAGGACAATTTGAGCATCAAAATGAATAATGGTAGCATCAGTTTATAAACCCTGTGCATAAATTACAAATTGTCTGCCTATTACTGATAGAGAAATAAATGAATGTATAAACTCATAAATAAGAAAATTTTATCTTACACTATAATGCCAACTAATAAATGTAGAAGGAAGAATGGAAATTAAAGAAGCACTTTTTGGCAACCTTCAGAGTAATAATTAATTCATAAAAGATTTGTGAATGGATACTAAAATTAAAGTGCAGATATTTGATGATGAATAAGATATTACATTGCTTTAAAGCATCACCCCAGGAAGTATGTATTCAATACATTTGGTAAAGAGCAATTTTCCAATGGAAAAACCTACTAGATTACACTTTAATCAAGTTATATAACTTAACATCAAGGGTGGTGGGACGAATCAACTGTATTATATAGTTTGCAATAGGTATATATGTTTTTCCTATATGCCTATTATTAACTTCTAGTTATAGTGTCATACATTTGTTCTAGTTCAAGAGAGATTTCTAATATTTGTATAGTTAATCACTGACGTTACCCATGACAAGATTCACTGTTTTATACATTCCCATCTTTTAACCTCCAACTTTCCTTCTGGTGACACCACCTTCACACACTTTTCAGCACTGTTAGTTATTCTCACAACATGCTACCATCACCCCATCCATTTCCAATTGTTTAAGTTCATTCTAGTTGAACATTCTGCTCATAATAAACAACCATTCCCCATTCTTTAGCCTCATTCTATATCCTGGTAACTTATATTTCTTGTCTAAGAGTTTACATATTATGATTAGTTCATACCAGTAAGACCCGGCAATATTTACCTTTATGTGTCTGTCTTATTTCACTCAGTATAGTGCCCTCATGGTTTCTTCATCAACCCAATTCTTTTAAGACAGTTTTGTTCACATACCATATATTCCATCCTAAGTAAACAATCATTGGTTCCCTGTATAGTCACATATTTACTTATTCAGCACCATCAACACTGTCTATATAAGGACATCTCCATTTCTTCCACAAAGGAGGAAGAATCAAAGAAGTTAGAGAGACAAAAGAAAAAGAAAGAGAGAGAGAGAGAGAGAGAGAGAGAGAGAGAGAGAGAGAGAGAGAGAGGGAGAAAGGAAAAAAAAGAAAAAAAAACATGACAGATAGAGAACAGCAAAAAGAAAGATAGCATTAACCTAAAGTAGAATAAAGAGTCAGGCAACTTCACCAATGACAGGAGTCCTATACCCTTCCCCTATCCCCACCCCTCCATATGCATTTAGCTTTGGTAAATTGCCTTTGTTATATTAAAGGAAACATAATACAATGTTTCCATTAATTACAGTAACTAGTTTGCATTGATTGTATTTTCTCCCCAATCTCACCTGTCAGCCTGTAACTCCAGACTGGTGTAAGATGTGGCCCATGTCTGTTTTCCCCCAGGCTCTGGGTTCTGGTTCTGAATGGAAGGTGGGTAGTAGTGCTGGGACCCACTTCTTTCCTCTTAGAGAAGACAGACCCTTTAGGGAGAGGTCATTAGAATTTCAATGGTATCTCTCTGCCTGTGCTATCTTCACCTTTGTCTGGGTCAGAGTGCTGAAACTGAAAATGGCTGAGGCTTTCTCCACTGAGCTGAAACAGGGACAGAAAGTCCCCTTCAGAGCCAGTCTGTGGCCACCCTCTGTCTCTCCAAAGTCAGTCATCACCCAAAGACTCTTTCTGCTTTTTGGGGATTCGTAGCTTGTATCGAGAAGTCCACATTTGTTAATTAAAACCCCAGTTGGAGCTAAGCTGAGCTGTATTCACTTGCTTGGAGAGAGCTGCTCTCTAGCACCATGAGGCTTTGCTGCTCAGGCTGTGAAGGGAGGGGTCTCTCAGCTTGGATCCATGGTTTTTACTTATAGATTTTATGCTGCTATCTTAGGCATTTCTCCCAATTCAGGTTGGTATATGATGAGTGGACAGTCATGTTTTACCCCCTGTAGTTATTCTGGGTTATTTACTAGTTGTTACTGGTTGTTTATTAGCTGTTCCAGGGGGACTAACTAGCTTCCACTCCTCTGTGCCATCATCTGAGAACTCTTTCTGGATTGGCTTCTTTAAAAAGGTTTTATTCAGTTACAAGTTTACCAAATTAAGGCCATAAAGGTATCCAAACTAAGGCATCAGCAAAGGGATAACTTCACTGAAAGGAGACCAATGGTATCCAAACACCTCTATCAGCTGGGAGGGCACATGGCTGGCATCTGCTGTTCCTTTGCTTTTGGATTGTGTTTCAAAATGGCCTTCTCCAAAATGTCTCTTGGCTTCTTTCACTCCTCTCTCTCAGTTCCTTTGTGTCCTTGCTCCTTTCTACCAAGGTGTTTCTCTCTTAGCTTCTCTGGGGCAAACTCTGGGCTTCATCTCTTAGCTTAGCATCTCCAGACATCCCTCTGTCTGCATCTCCAAGCATCTCCAAGTGCCAGCAAGTTTCTGAGTCTTTGCTGTCTCTTAGCTTCTCTGTTAAATACTCCAGTGAACTAATCAAGACCCACGTTGAGTGGGTGTGGTCCACACTTCCATGGAAATAATTTACTCAGAGTTCTCACTCACAGTAGAGTGGATCACATCTCCATGGAAACACTCAATCAAAAGTTCCACCCATCAAGATTGGGTTAAAAGATCATGGCTTTTCTGGGGAACATAATACATCCAAATTGGCACAGTGTATATGACAACATGTTTTCATACTGATTGAAAAATCATGTAGAAATTCATGACTTTGGAAAAGCATAAGAACTAATGCAGAGAAGCTGGTGGCATAACTTAATATGTGGTACATGAGACCCCTTCTTTGCTTTCTTTTTCAAAATTGGCGTAGTTATAAGTGGATGCTTTCTAAATAAAATTTAAGATAAATTTGTAACATGCCTAAAAAATGATTTGAAATTTCTTAAGATTCTTGCATTGTGTTTATAGATTAATTGGGGAAAAAATTATGTTTATGATGTGTATTGTAAATTAACAGAGTGTACACCTCCCATTTTTTCTTTCAGATCCCCTTTATCCTTTATCAGTTGTATTTATCCTCTATAAAGTTCTTATTAATACATTGTTAGGTTAATTCCTCAGTTTTATTGATATTGTGGAAACTATTTTGTTTGATTTATGTTTATATATAGTCATCTTGCTAACCACTGCTATTATTTGAAATATTTTGTTCCTTTATTTTGGTATTTTTTATGTATAAACTTATATATTCCTCAAACAATAATGATACCTCTTCTTGAAGGATACTGCTTCCTGAAAGTCTGGGTTTAACACAAGAATGCAAGTTGCATTTTAGAAAAACAAACTATTTTAATTTATCACATAAAAAATTAAAATAGAAACATAATCATATAAAATGCTTAAAATATGAACTTAATATAATTCAATAACTATGCTTGATTAAAAACGTTAGGAAAAAATGAGAGGAAACTTCCCTATGTTGCTAAAACAAATTATGAACAAATTGAGCTAATTTTTAATTTATGATAAAATACAAAAGCATTTTCTTTGAGATACAGAATAAGAGTGTCTTTCATCATCCTATCTAAGTATTTTCCTTGTGGTCCTTGCCAGTGTATTTGTATTCATTTCCTATTGCTACAGTGCAAACTTGCTGGCTTGAAACAGCACAAATTAGTCTCTTGAGTTGTGGAACTCAGAAGTCCAAAATAAGTCTTATGAGGCTTACATCATGGTATCATCAGGACTATTTCCTTCTGGAGGCTCTAGGAGGGAATCCATTTCCTTGCCCTTCACACCTTTTAGAGGATGCCATCAAGCCTTGGCTCTGTGGCTTTGCATGACATCAGTTCTCTTTCCCTGCTTTTGTTGTCACATTGCCTTCTTTCCTCTTTGATTTTCTTACCTTCCTCTAAACAGGACCTTTGTAATTACATTTAGTGCCCACCCTGATAACCAGGATAATGTCTCCATATGAAGATCCTTAAGTTAATCACATTGACAAAGTCTACTTTGTCACATGAGATAAAATTTACAGGTTTCAGGGATTAGGATGTGGACATGTTTGGGGGGGGGCATTATTCAGCCTATCACAGCATTTAGAAGGCAAAAGATATCAAAAATATAATTACTGGAAAGGAAGAGACAAACCAACATTATATTCACAGAATATATTTGTATATGTAGGAAATGCAAGAATTATATTATTTATAAAAATCATTATTAGTTGAGAAAAATATATGGGTAACAATTAATATAAAATTATTTACTCATACAAAGGGAAAACAGTAATTTGAAAAGTTAAAAGATGATATATTTTCATGTAAAAATAATTTTTATGACAAATATAACAGAGGTTTGCAAAACTTCTGTGAAGAAATGTGTAAAAAGTGCTTTTGATTATTAAAGAAATATAAATAAATGAAAATATATATTTCATTCAGAACTATAATATTCATTATCAAAAAGATGACAATGGCTGTTCTTTCTAAATTTATCTACAGAGATAATCTTAAAATTTTAAAAAAATGAGAGCATTACTATTATTGTTATTATTATTTTGGTATGTAACACTTGACTAGGTAATTAAGGAATATATATATATATGAAAGCAGAAAATGGAAAGTGTTTATAACTTTTTTGGAAAAATAAGTAAAAAATGTTTTTGACCAGTTTATGTTTGCTTTTTTATTTGACCAATTACTTTTGCTGTTCTTACCAATTACTTCCCTTTACTTTCCTTGGATTTAAATGTCTGTAATTCTCTATCATTGTGAGAAGGATATTTAGATAACTGATTTTCAGCCTTTCACATTTTTAAATTTAACTAAAATATAAATTAGAAAATGTTTCTTAATTTCCAGAGATATGGGGCCTTTCTACATACTTTTTGTTATGAATAACCTTATTAATAAAAGGTTTGTGTAATATTCCTAGTAAAAATATGAATCTTTGGAAAAATTAGAATGATTTATGTATATTGACTTAGAGATTGCTGTATGTCTTCTTCTATATCTCATTATGTAAGATTAATATCAATATGGTAGTGTATGCAAGACTGGAATTAAACTTTTCATGATTTAACCTTCACAAATTTCCTGAATTGGTTATAAAAGGCAAATAAATTATCAAGGTTTTCACAAATGCTTGAAATTTCAACTATTTTAAAAATATATAAGTATTTTATATATAATATGTAAACATTATTATTTAAAGTTAATAAAGGGTATCTTTTAAAAAGGTTTGCTTCCATGAATAAATTACAAAAATGTTTAAAATAATAAGGTAATAATATGTTGATTTAAATTTAAATTTCCATATCTTTACTTGCTTTTAAGACATTAGACTAATAATACTCAATTCAATAATAAAATAATCTGTGGGTATGTGGACTCTTTCAGATTAAGAAAATGTTTTATGCTTTAGTTACTAAGACTTGGTTGAAATTTACACTTTATTTATCTTTGTTGCCACAATAAAATATGTAAAATTGATATGAAATATATGAGAGGAAAAGAAATAAGGAGTATGTGATTTCTTCTCTTCTAATTTTCCCCATGCCTCTGGGTTGGGAGAAAACAAGAATTGATAAGTTAGTTAAAGATGATAATTAATAAATGATGTTTGATACTGTGCTTATTATAATAATTACAGAGAGATATGAATATATGCAAGATGATATGGTTTGTCTATTTTTATGGAAATAATTACAGTTTATTGTAATGGGAAATTTGATACAATATATGCATGGTTTTAATATGTTGGTAAAATTATACATATATTAAAAAGAAAATTATGACTTGAGATTGTGAATAATATATATGAATATGAAAATCATGAGTATGTTCAAAATTTTACTTAATTACTCTATATTAATGTATTTATTCATAAGGAATACATTTATAAATCTTCTACTGCAAAATATTACTGGATAATATACAAAAAGTAGAATTTGTATTTTTTTCTATAAAATAAGTTATTGTCTGACATGACAGTAGACATTTGTTATTTTTGAAAAAGTTGTTTCAAATAACCATTTCTTCCTATTGCTATGGTTTCCCAATAACTATTTCTCTTCTTTCAACTTTTCTTGAATGTACCTTTCCCAAATTGAAGTCTGAATTTAGATGAACATAACTATTAAGATGCACTTTATATCTGACATACTATTTCAGTTTGCTGAATGTTCACCAGGTAACAGAAGATTTGCTCCTTCATTCAAAAGGAATGATAATGAAAACAATTAAGTTTGTAAGGTATCTCCCATATTTATCTAACTCATAGCTATCGTGAGAATTTTATCTTTCTAAATTTGAGAAAAAAGGAAAAGTAAAACCTTATAGATTATGAGAAAAATTCTGTCTTCACAAGTTTTTATGTAAAAGCAAGTTATATTAATATCAATATATTTCAGTGATTTCTTACTTCTTAGGTTAAAAGAAGCATACATGTGTTCAAGCATAGACTCTGGTACAACTACCTACAAATTCAGTTTTGTTTCTATATTTCAAACACGTGTAAATTGAGGACAATTAATGACAACTCTCATATCAGTGTTTTATTGTTACATCAAAGGTCTTGAAGATGGGCCTGAGTGCTCCCTGTTTATAATATGTGCTAACTCCCAGGGTAATCACTGCATAAATCTTTATGAATTAATTGTGTGTTATTCTTCAATAGAGAATTCCATTCTTATAATGCTAACTAGCATAATTAAATAGACAGAAATGTTCAGTTGTATCATCATAGTAAATACAAATTGACTGCAATCTCAAATCAGCATCAGTAGGGCAATTTCACTTAAAATTGCTGAAAATATTTCTATCCCAGTTTCCATTAATGAAACCCATAACATTCTCAAAATTGTAAAAGTGGTACATAGATAAGAACCAATGCATTGTGATCATTTAAACATTTGCGAATACATTTTAAACAATTGTCTTCTTTCAATCAATATAGGTGCACTGTTTCCTGGTTTGCTATAAGCCTTTTCTTACTATGAAGAAATTGTTCTGATAATAGTGAAGAAGATTTTAGAATTTGTGTATACCATTTGGGAACCAATCACATATTTCCTTAGAGGAATGCCTTTAACTGGAACAGTAGTAAAGGAACTGTATAAGGTTTGGCTTGAAGATACTTGACTTCCCAGTTACCACCAGTTCTCAGAATAAAAAGGAAAATATGAATGGCATATTAAAATATAATCTTGAAAATATATTCAAGGACTTCAGAAACTGTGGCCAAAGGCTTTGTCCTTTTTCTCATGGCCATTAGGTCCACTTCACTTGTTACTGGTAGACTATCCCCACAGGATAAGGAAACCTCATATATCTTAAGGTCTTGCCTTTTATCCTTGTTCAGTTGGTATCTTTGAAAATTAAATTTGCAAATATGGCCAAATTCTTTAAATGTTTCATTTAGCATACCCAAATTAAAATAAACTGATACGGGTGGCCTTTTCAAAGAACAAATCACAGAATTCCTGCATAACGATCATTCCAGACATCTGGTTTATTGAAAATAACATCAACATACTCTTGACCCTCACTGGAAAAGACCTTAAAAATATCAGAAATATTTTGGTAAAACTCCAAGAAATAGACATTTTGTTTTATGTCTCACAGTTAAAAGACATACTGCACTTTCTAGACTTCTATGATGTTGATATATGAGAAACTGAGAATTGGCCATGAATCTACAGAAGTAGATAGCATCATGAAGGAGGTAGATTTTCCAAGAACCTCTCATCAAGCAACAGACTACAGTGCTAGATAAGGACAGTTCCCCCTTCAAATTCCAGGACCAAGACAATCAAATATCATGAGACAATGAATACCACATCCCTCTTTTGTCTCAGGCTCCTTCTTATTTTCCTAGATATCTTTTTTTTTTTTTTGTCTTTTAGTTTAAAATTCCAGTTTGTCATTTGTCAAGGGTAAGAAACCTCAATATTTTTCCTTCAATTCTAATGCTTGTATTTCCAAGGATTAAAACACTTATTTTAACAATACCTGAGAGACTAGCAATTAAACTGAAAAGATAGAAAAGCTTGCATACCTAGATAATGTGCCACTTTTTTACATCTAGATTGGGAAATTCAAGTGGAAAAGGAATTTTTTTTTTTTTTTTTTTTTCTGTTAGGACCAGAGGAGATGATGGTGGAAGGATTAAACTGACATTTCAGAGCCTATTCATGATTCTCCTTCATATGTTCCTTGACATCACTGTCCTATATTTTATGCTGACCAAAGTCTTAAATGACTCTGTGCACAGCTGAATATACAAGAGATGATTGTAGCCATCATAGAAAACCAAACCAAATCAAACAAAAAAAAATGCACACAAACATAAAGATATTAGTAACCTTACCCCAAAAATCTTAACCTCCAATTTTTCTTCCCTACGCTTCTTGCTAAATGTAAGTGAAGCAGCCAATAGCTATTAAACTGTGGCACTAGTTTTTGTTCCTACATCCTGTCTTGAGATTAACACAATGCAATTTTTCCATATTTTCCAAAAACTTGAACAGTGAGCAATTCTCAGAACAAAACCAAACATTGAGTGACCCTGCACAAGCAGGCCTATAAATCCGCCAGTTACTTGCTCCCTTGTAAAACACTCATCTTGATCTGCTCCTCATGTTACTACAGTCTTAATAAATGCTTGAGCTCACGTATATTGGATATTTTTTCTTCTTTCATTATAGTAATTAACTAATGATATTGTTGTAAAGGTAAGATATGCATGCAAATAATTTAAAGCAGAACAGGCTTTATAGCAGATTTTCCACAAATTGTAGTAGTACTGCTGCTGTCAATGATAATAATCACAGCCTGATTTCATTAGATAAGCAATGTTAATGATTATGATGATATGATGATGATGATGATGCTAATGAAATCTAGGAAATGTTAGCAGCAAATCATTGGGTAGCAACTCATAACAATAATAATGGAACTGTGAATCTTTTCAGGATAGATCACACACAAGAAGACAGCAACATTGTAGTCAGTAACTTAACACCTAAACCCGTAGATTACTTTGGAGATCTTAAATTATTACTATCATCATTAATATCACACAATGTTGCCAATTTCAGGTTTTGTTTTTTTTTTTTTACTGATACTTATGACCAGATTGCTTGCAGACATTTTTTTGAAAAAAATATATTTTTATAGGTTTTCTAGAATCAGGTTGTTTTCCTGCTATATAGTTCTCTCTAACAGGGTAAGTCTAAAAAACTGTTAAGTCTTGTCCCTTGGCAACAAGTTTCATACTGTTAAGTGAAGATTTCCACATTTTTAAGAAAACATCTAGATTCAAAGTGTGGATTCATTTTTAGAGTTCTCAGGGAAATTTAGTGTGTGAAAGTTCAAACCAATGAAAGGCCAATTGGCTTGAAGGAACACACTCATTAGCGCTTGTTCTGGGTCCTGTTCTTTTCCCAGAAGATCAGACTTGTCAAATAAGAATTCAGTAGTCATTAGCTCTTTGCATTTTTAAGACAAGTTGCTTCTGAACTATTTTCATAAACCAATTCACTTGAGAGCCAAATTTCTTAAGTGAATTGACCTTTTGGTTTTGTAACAAGTCGTTATAGAAGTGCATTCTAACTGAAGTTTTAGAGATATTGGATCTGTTCTTAGTGGAGGTCTCTCTTGATTGCAAAAGGAAACTGAGAGTTACAATGTCATAGGCAACAATGTTTCTAAAGATTATCTTTGTGTAATGTGATTGTCCAAAATTTTGTTGAGAATTGGTTCCCATTTACTTTTGGATTGCAAATTCATTTTACCAGATATGTAGTTGTATTGAGTATTTAAGCAAATTATTAAGACAAAGTGGTTCAAAATTAACTAACATCCAATTCATGCTTGCACTATGGTAAAATAAAAGGGTTTTTGTTGTTTTGGTTTGCTTCTTTATAGCATAAATATTCATTTTTTTTTTTAAGTTTTGTGATTCAAATGTCTTGGGGTAGTTTTTCTCTTATATAGCCATAATTAATTACTTCTTTTCCTGTAAATGCATGTTATTTCACTATTGAGAGGTGGAGTCTTTTTCCCTGCCCTTAAATGAGGGCTGACCTTGTAGTCACTTGCTTGATCAATGGAATACTGCAGAAGTGATATTGTAGCTGGGTTATGAAAGTTTCACTGCTTCTGTCTGAACACCTGAAAATGCTTATTGTTGGAAAACTTTGCCTGGTAAAAGTCAACCAGGAATTAAACTGTTGGAATACTCTGAAACCATATGTGAGAAATTCAAGCCATTTGGATTAAGTCCTGTAGGATGAGATACCATGTGTAGAAAGAGATAGGCTAAGGAACACCAAGACACTAGATTTGTGAGTTAAAAAGCCAACTTTTAAGTGGTTCAGTCTCAGCCACACCAGCTTATGTCATCTGTGTCAGAGATAAACTGCCCAACAGAGAAGATCCCTAATTCTTTTTTTGGTTGTTGTTGCTGAGGCAAGTGACTTATTTGGAATTTGAACCTGGAAGTACTAATAGGGGAGTAGGGAAGCAATACTGGCTAAGGAGAAAAGCTGAAACCGTTGATGTTTGTTTGTTTTTATGTAAATAATTATTGTTACTATTATTTTTATACAGTCCAACCAAATTTGACATTTTTCCCTGTGTTAGTTCCCTAATATCCCTAATCAGTACCAATACTGACAACATTGCCTGAATCCACACACATTTTTTTTAAAACAGTTTTACTCACACAGCGTAGAATCCAATGGCTCTTGGTGTAATCACATAGTTGACCACCACTGTCAATATGAGAACATTCTCATTTCCTCCAAAAAATTTCAGTACACTTTATATTCCCCTATTATTGACATTTAGCTTTGGTGTAGTGCCTTTGTTACAATTAATAAAAGAATGTTGCAATGTTACTGTTGACTATTGACCTTAGTTTGCAATTACAAAAATAATTGCATTTTTCCTATATACCATCCCATTTTTAACACCTTGTAATAGTGACATATATTTGTTCCAGTTCATGTAAAATTTTTCTTATATTTGTACAATTAGCCACCATCATCATTCGCACTAGGTTTTGCAAAGGTATACAGTCCCAGTTTTTATACTCGAGCTTTCCTTCTGGTGTCATACATGCTCCTACCCTACCTCTCTAAACCATAGTCACACTCAGCTTTGTTGTTATACTTATAATATTGGGCTACCATCACACAGTATTGTGCTATTGATTGCAGAACCTTGACAATCAACCTTATTAAATATTCTGCACTCTTTAAGCATCAATTGCTTGATCTCTGCCCTCTATTTCCAGACAAACCTGAGATTGTGTGTGGGGGGGGGGGTAGGGAAAGAGGAAGGAAGGAAGGGACACAGGGAAAGAAAAAGAAAGAAGGATGGAAAGAAGGAAGGAAGGAAAAGAGCACTTTCATTAAAGTGCACAAAAAGCAACAATTATAAAATTTCATATTTTTGAATGTCTTTTACAGTTAAATAAGAAAAGCATAAACACAAGTCATACATTTGATTTTAAAACTCTATGTAAAATTTTAATTGAGAACTTTTATTTCAATCATCTATAAGCTCATAGTGAAATTTTTGTTTAATGATCTTAATATAGTGCATATTAATAAAAGTATTATGTCCAAAACATGGGGTTTGATAGTCTGAATTTCTCACAGTTCAGATGACAAATGGGATACTTTGTTCATTTTGGGATGCATTTATGCTGGCTATATAAACAATTACTTTCTTTCCTAATTAAATATTACCGCCATTTTCAATAAAGCCTGCAAGTTAATTCTAAATAATATAGCAGCCAGAAATTCCAAAACATTTTATGTATCTCTGAATAAATAAGTAAGCTATAAATATTTTAAAATATGTATACTTTTAATAACTTTTAGAATCTCCTTTCATTTTCAAGATTGTCCTAATGTATATGCTAAATTAAATTATCACTTTACTCATGAATAAAATTATATCTTAAGAATAGAAGTAACATGTTTGCATTGAAAATTCAATAAAAATTTCACTTGATCATAGAAACATTAGATAAGATAGGCAGATTAATTAATGTTGGCATATATTCACATAGTTTGCCAGTTTTTTAGCTATTTATTTCTAATATTGTGTCACTAGAATGTATTTTAGAATAATATATATGTATTATATATGAAAATTTTTATAAGCTTTGGTTATTTTTTAAAATTTTTCATATAATTGGATTCAGACTTCAAAGTTGCATCTTGCAATATCAATTATTACAAATAATACAAAATTATTATCAATTTCAGTGGACTCTCTAAAATGTTTTTAATTGAGAAAATAATCTCTGTACAGTTCTGATTACATGGAACTATCAGGGAAAATTGTGCTATATTGAGAATATTCTCAAACCTAATTTTTTAATCATATCGAAATGGATAAATAATTCAGCCCAAATATCTTCAGACTTCTATTTCTATTTAGAAGGTTGTTTGGCAACAGCTATGTTTACAATTCAAAATTTACTGAATAAGCTGTGTCTATTCTATTAATGATTATATTTCATTGTTTTGCCAAATTAGAATTAGGAAAATTGTAGACCACATCAATTGTATTATATTCCAGTAAATAGACAAATTTATCCAATAAAATAGGTTATATATTTTTTCCTACAACATATGCCAAAGTACAATCATAGAATTTCAGGATTAAATATTGTACACTATCTGAGCTCCCATCAATCATTCAATTTGTTTCCTCCCTGACTCTCATATAAACACATTTCAATATATTTCTCTAATGTGGTCTTGTTTGAAAACTTCATTCTTATAAATTAAAATTCTGTAAAAGCTGCAAAAGCTGACTTTGTTCATTTCTCAATCATTAAATACTCTGATTGAAGATTTCCAACTGATTTTGAAACTGCCATGTGCTAACCTACTAGAATAGCCCCTCCATTACTAACTTGTTAAAGCTTTCACTTCCCTCTTTTAAGATTAATGAAAGATTTACCTAACCCCAGGACAAATTCTTGTTTTCTTATTTCTCCACAGAACTAGCTAAAATGTACCCTGGAAGGAAGCAGTCTGAACTTAAAGTGATCCCAGAACATAAAAATTCCCTGTGAGTTGCATCAGAGTGAGCTGGAACAATAAGAAACAGAAACACCAGACCTGAAAAGGAAGTGAGAGGTCCAACCATTATGAGCTCTGGCAATGTCATAAACCCACTAATCAAAATAAAGGACCAATCAGCAGTAATCACCCACATGCCATTCTTAATTTGAATGTTTAAGCAGCCAATGGCAAAAGCCAACTTGCAATCCTTAATTTGAATGTTTACTAGCCAATAGCCATGTGCCAAAATCCCTAATATCATTATCTCCACCTCCCTTTGTCTAATTTAATAAAAATCTCTAACCTCTCCAGTTTGTGGAGACAGATCTGAGGACTTCCCTCCTGTCTCAGCTGGGGTAGCCTTTGCTACAAGACTCTTTTCTCAAAATCCTGGTGCCACTGAATTGACTTCTGTGAGCATTGAGCAAGAACTCACTTGAGCAGTTTCAATCTTGAACCAAGAGTGACCAAATATAGTGGACTCATTTACAAAAGTTTCAATATAATTATAGTATACTGAAGTTGATTTACAAAGCATTATTTTTTGAAATTTCAAATCTTTCTAAAATCTGACTGATGCCATAGAACAAAGAGTGAAAATGTGTGCTGCCATACTGGAGAGATGATGATAATGATGAGGAGGATGATTAAACATTAGTTTCATCATAAAAATATGTGTAGGTTAGTGATTCTTGTGTTTATAAAATTTGACAACTTGCATATTCTACTTTAATCACTAAAATATAAACTACTCATTTGGATGCAATTATGAATTATAAGTTCACACAACCTATTCCAATTATATTTGGCTGCACAGGATTCTTAATTTAGAAAAAAAATGATCACAATCTGTCATTTACCTAAATTTGTATTAATATTATTATTGAATGTTCAATTTTTCAGCTGAGTTTACAAAACCAATCAAAATCATGTTCAATGAACTTCCAAAAACTTTACTTTCATTCAATTTATTGGATAAAACATCAATCCATTATTTTAATTATCCTGCCTGCTTTTTTATTTGAGCATCTAAAATTATCAATTTGGTACTATTTGAGTATTCATTAATTGCTTCTGCGGCTAATGGATCCAATACTTTAATGTTTCTTCAACTTTTCTTTTCACTTTCAAAAAACTTTTGCATTTGAAGATAAGCAAAATTAATTTTAAAAATAGTTATTTGATCTAAGTGAAAAGTCATGCTTTAGAGTGAAACACAAGTACATCTCCAGCAGCAACATGTTTTAGTCACCATTTTTCCTAAGTTTCATTAAAATAATGACTTCTCTTTTTTTTTGTAAGATGCTGAAGTTTCCTCAGCAGATATCTATCTTCTTGGTTCTATGTGGTAATTCAAATTTTTTGTCCATTATTGTGACTGGTAAATGTTGACAAAACTTCATGTAGCTTGCATATTTTTATCAACTTTGTTGAGATAGAAATTCAGTTTTTAACTCATTTTAGCAATGCCTTTTACATTTTTTGAACTACTGCATCTTGAAAGGAAAATGTTTAAATGTGTCATGAAACAGTAAAATAAATCTTGCAAATATTCATCATCATTAAATGACTAAACTGTTATTCTAAGCATATTTTTTTCTAACTATTCTATGACGGTACTAATCAATATATTTCCCACATATATTTCACATTTTCTAGTATACAGTTTTCTGTGTTTCCCATTAACCATGCTAACTAGTATTCTGACAGCTTTGTGCATTTCATAATGTTTGACAAAGGCCATGGGTAGAGTTGGCAGGCACAGAAAGCAGTTGACAGGGGCATCAAGGCTAAATAATTCTCTTACCACTAGTCAAGGCTGGATGGAGTTCATTTCTCCTAGCTTATCTTACTCCATGTCATGGTATTGTCATCAGAATTACCCTGCATGATCTTCTTGAAAGGTAAGTCTGTGCTACATGGTTTCCAGAAACAATCAGGAAAACTGAAACATCTGTGATCATTTGTTTCAGATTTAACCACCATGTTGCATTAATAACTCTATCCCTGCACATATATCACATACATTAGCAGAAAAGACTGCATCAGGTGTTGAGAGTGCTAAATGAAGGCCTATGAAACCAATTCTAACTTAGTTTACACAATTATTAATAATATTTCTTCCATAAAAAATGAGAACTCTGGGTACAAATGAAAAAATAGACAAATGCTCTGCCAGGAAAACAGGCATAAACTAGGAGTTTCCAAGGCAAACAGGATATCTGGTCACACCTTTTATGAGAGACCTGAAGAGTCTCCTTATTTGTAGGACTGCAATATAGAAGATGGATTTGATTTAGGCTATGGATAATCTTAGAAATAGAACAAGGGGGAAGGGCTTGAAATTAATAGAATTTTGCATTTGGTTCAATGAACAGAATATTTTCTAACAGTTGGAGATAACCAAGCATAAAAAAATGCTCTGACATTCAATATGGTATGCTGAAATTATTATAAATTTATAATATATTTACTTTCTTGTACATAATAACTTATTTTATGTGTACTATAATTATTATACAGAAATTTGATATATGCTTCAAAATTAAACTTTCATTCCTTCTTCTCCAAACTCTTCACATTGCCTGTGTGATAATATTTAGTAGCTATAAAATGATAATGTATAGAGATACTAAAATACTTTTTAATACTTGTGGAATTTAAATTTGTTTACTATATATTATCTCATGAAGAGGGCATTCATGTATATAAAAAGAATAGTAATCACTAATATATAAACACAAATGAAATAATATATTGAATGTCAGAGCATTTTATATCAGTAAAAATATTCAGGCAGAAAGTAGATGAACATCTATCAATGATATTGTGGAAGAGATCCTTAATTTGAGTAGGAGTTTAGATTGGATGACCCTTCAGCACAATCTGCAGATTTTTATTACCTACAATGAACAATAATGTGAAATGGTATCCCACTACAATGCAATTTACTTTACAGTGGATTCAGTAAAGGTTACTCAACTATGGCTTCATGCTAAAAGTCAATGAGGCAATCAAATGAACCTTTTCTAATTTGTGCTGCTTATGAAATGGCCTTATAATACAGAAAACCAAGGACAGAGAAAGGGCATGAAGCTCATGCAGGAGACAGTAGGAGTACAGAAAAATACTGACATTTGAATTACTATTAAAAAGAGAATTGCATTTTTTATTACAAAGCACAGCTCAAATTTTATAATTTTCTTGTCAGTGACAATATGCAGTCATCATTAGCTTTGCCAAAATTATTTATTTAGCATCCACTGGTACATGACACTATACTAGGTGTTGAATGAAGAAAGTTAAATACACATATTCTGCTCCTCCAGGCTCTCTGCTAGCTAGTGTTCTTTTATTTTCAGATAGAGCATATGAAAATGTAGAGTTTCACTTTCCTCAAAGCAGATGCAAGAAAAGATTTAATGTTTTGTTGTTTTAACTTTGGGTTTGTATATATAATATGTGCCTTGGGACTGAGACTATCCTTGGTAAAATTTCTGGAACTTTTGATTGGTTTTAAAATCTAATGTTAAAGGTTCTAATTTATGTAAGTTACCGAAGCATGAATTATAAAATTCATAATACATTTACTTTCTTGCACATAACTTATTTTACCTGTACTATAATTATATACAGGAATTTAATATACCCTCCAAAGTTAAACTTTCATTCCTTCTTCTCCAAACTCTTCAAATAGCCTATGTTTAGTATCTATAAAATGATAATGTATAGAGATACTAAAATACTTTTAAATATTTGTGGAATTTAAATTTGTTTACTATATATTATCTCATGAAGATGGCATTCATGTATATAAAAATAATAGTGATCACTAATATATAAACACAAATGAAATAATCCAAACATTCAATAATATTTAAAATGATACAGTGATTAAAAACTGACGTGTAATTTCCATGTTGTTGTTAAGCATATTAATTATATTAATTCAATTTTAAATTAAAAATAACACGTGAGTGGTAAATGAGGAAAGGAAAAAATGGCCAAATTCTACACTCCAAAAAGTTCACATTAAAGGTAGTATATAGATGTGAATAATATACTTTAGAAAAATATATTTCCTTGAATTAAAAGAGAAAAATCATTACCTGCTAACTGCAGTCTATTCCCAGACCCCCTCTCTTCCATTATTTCTGGCACTCTACAATTAACCAATTGAATCTCAGCTATATCTCCCAATTACCATAGCTCCACTACTGAAATATCGCATGTACAAATAATCTCATTACATCATATTAGTTACATGGGACAAATTATTATAAATCCATCTTTCCAATTTTGCATGTCTATGAGAATAGTAAATGCTTCTGGCTAAGTATCTAAAGATGATTTCCCTAATAAGTTGGATAGAAGAGACTGCTTTGGCATTCATTATAATTTATTCTTGAAAGGTAAAATGTTAACATCTAAAAGCACCTTTTTCATATATTACAAATTTTGCCAGTTTAGGAAATTATATCCATTAGCAATGTAAAATAAAGTAAAGTAATCTGATAAACAAAATCTAGTAGGCTCAACATGGAGGTGCCCATGCTAAGCCCCAAATCAGCAAAACCAAAATCCTTACCTAGTTTCTATTTCCTGTAAATGCCTGGCCTGCCCAGAAAATCAAATTTAAGTAGAGCTGATCAGTTATTGACAGCTAACTTCTTCATTCCTAAGCAACCACCAGCTCCCTACCTTGTAAGACCATCTGAATAATCTACTTAAAAGGTAAAGATTCTGTTTTATTAGAAAAATATCCTTATAGTAATACATTTACATTGGCCTAATACATTTATATTGGCTTTATTGTCCTTCGTTGTTTTAGAAAAAAGTCTTTTCATTTTTAAAGGAACTGTTTTTTTTTAACAATCATATTAACTCCTATTTATTCTTTTATTGTCACTTTGGTTAAATAGAGAGCCAAATATTGTTTCATAGTGACCCATGATCCTATTTAACAAAATGTTCAAACATGACAAGTGTTTGACATTTCACCTTTCCAAAATCAAACCCTTAAAGATGTCTTACTGATCTTCAACTGCCTTTGGGATCTTCCAGAGAGTCCCTGGAAAATCAAAAAGGATATATTCTTTCACCTTGTAGAAAGAGAGGTGCCAGAAATAGGTTTATTTGCTATATTATGGGTTGCATGAGAAGTGCTATCAAATTAAATAGGATTTTCTAACCTTTCTGTTGCTTAAATTTGTATGGGTAAAAGCTATTAATATAATCATTTCAGAAATTGCATAAAGTTTCTAGAGATTTGTCAATGTCCTTACTCTCAACAAGATGTCCTAGTACTGATCTGTCTGGTATTATATAACATTAATATTATTGGTCATAATTTCAGTTATTCTTTAAAATGTTACATGTCACAGAAACAACTGAATTTCCTTCTCAATTGCATTATTTTTTTAATGAACTTTCATCAGAACTTTCACTTTTGTAAAAGTTAACAATGGCCTTTTTAAGTGTTTTTTTTTTTTTTTCATTTACAGATAATTTATATTCTGTTGTTTCCCTGAAAACACTTGCAATCAACTTCAGGCCAGGTGTTTCATCTTCAACAAAAATGGTATCTCAGAGACCCACAGAAAGTACTTTGGTAGGTACTCTAGGGCACACGCTTCTAATAACATTGCTTAAATAACTTTGAGACCAATGCTACTGAACTAAGTCAAGATCTCTAGAATTCTAGTGAAGACAATGGATTCACTGGAGATTGCTAACACAAAATCAGAGCAAGGATTAATTACCAAGGACTGAATGAACTGATAAAGACATAAAGAATAATTACAGTTTTGTTTGGATTATTGCTGATGTTTTAATTTTCTATTTTCCAGATACAAGGAATCCCTTGTTCTTTTCCCTTAAGCTATCTATAATTCTTAAAATATTCGTCTTTTTCTCCTTTTCTGACCCCTCCAGAATTCAGAAACTTTTTGGATGTTCTTATTCTTATGACAATATAATTATCTGCAGAGTTTTAGACAGACTCTTTCTACCTTGTTAACAGTACATAATCGGAGACACTGGTTATATAACCTAGGCTATGGCGAGAATGTCAAGTTTGAGAATGATGCTCATGTAATCAATCATGACCAGAGACTTTTAAGGAACAAAAGTAAACTTTATGGAGCCATTACTTACAAAACTCTCTTGGTATGACCTGGCTGGTATGGTACGGTACCTGGCTGCAGTGTTCCCAGCCTTAAAAGTCAGTAAGGAATTTACTTTCTGGACTGCAGGTGAAATCTGGTGTCACATTCTTGACTTGGCTTCCTAGTCTTGAGAGGCATCTAAAAGTCCAGTCAGAGTTCCTTATGAAAATTACCAGCAAAGCAAACAAACAAACAAAAGCTTATCTGGTAAATTGTCATTCTGGCTGCAAGTATATAAATTATCAGGCCAAATATAATGAACCCAGTCATATTTTATGATTAAAAATTATCTTTTTGAACTTAACCTTTAATCAGAAACAATCGCTGTACAGAATTTTGTCCATGTGGGTTATTAGATTCTGTACCTGTTCATTGAACTATTTTGCATTCCCTTTATAAACTTCAGACAGCTGAATTGTTGTCTACCTGTAATTTGGACTAGACCCTGTGATCTTGAGTATATTAATCTACCCTAAATGCCAGTCAGAAAGCGAACTTAGTATCTTTTGTATACTGGGCCTGAAACTGACAAAAAGAGTAAATACCCCTAATCGCTTGTCCTACCAATAACACAGGGTTCCATTATGTCATATGCATTATCATTTCATACACATATCATATGTCCCTGGGAACATATGAACTGGAACAAGCAGTTATAAATGTATCTAAGGTTATAAAACAGAGCTTTGATACAACCCTAAATGCTCTTCAGGCTGAAGTTGTCAGCTTAGCCTCAGTGTTCTTGCAAAACAGGCAGACTTTAGGTGCCCTGATTGCCCATGAACAATGTTGCATTTATGTTAATAAGTCTCTAGCACAGTGATAAATAACCTGAATATTTTAGAGTACCAAGTAAAGGTGATTCATGTTACCAGTTAGGCAAAAATATTTCAATGTACAGTCAGTTTGTGTATGTCAGGGCAGTGTAGATTGGGCCTTTTAATAGTTCCCTTTAGAATTTGTAACAAATCCAAATCTTCACACTGGACTACCTCTCTTAATTTATACTCCTGAGCCAATCACAAATTGCCTGGGGTTGTCACTGATGTTGGATGGCCCTCTTTCCTTGGACTTTTATTTCCTTGGTTAGGAGTTAACTTAAATGGAAATATGATTAGAAACTTCTTTATAACCATAGGAAAAATTGCTGATTCTAGTGCAAAAGCTATTGCTGCACAACAAAAATCTTTAGATCCTTTAGCCAGAATTGTTTTAGATGATAAAGTTGTGCTTGGTTACCTTGCTGGTTGAGCAAGGAGGAGTTTTTGCTGTCATGTATACCACCTGCTATACCTGAATAAATACTTATAGGGAAGTCAAAATGCAGTCACATGAACTAGTCAAACAAGCCTCATGGCTCATACATGTAAATCCTTCCTTGGGATCATTCTTTGATCTCTATGATTTCACTTGGTTTGGGGTACTGGGGGTCCTTGACTCAGAAGCATACCCCAAGTATTGGGCATTTTACCACTCCTAGTAATCATAATAGTTGCCCTGGTACACTGTATCTTCTCTAAGGATTTAAACGGTTATACCCAGGCATCTCACCAATTGGTGTCCACCCACCTAGAATGACTGAAGCATGAAGAAAACCAAAACATCCAACCCCTTGACATCTGTAACGAAGAGTTAATTACTTGTGAGAGTCATCTAGAACAAGCACATGGTAATTGAGAGTGGTACAAGGACATACATTTTGATCTCAGACCTCAGACAGGCCCAGGGTCAGATCGAAAGAGAGGAAATTGCTATACAGAATCTAGCAGGCCCAACATGAAGGCTCCCATAGTAAGCCACACCTCAGCAATACCAAAACCCTAAGCTAGTTTATATTTCCTGTAAATTCCCAGATTGCCCAGAAAAACAAATTTAATATAGGCAACCAGTTATCACCAAGCTAACTTCCTCATTTCTAAGCAACCGTCTACTCCCCACTTTTTAAGACCCTACCTAGTAAATGGAAACTTAATGCCAGCCAATCAGAATATTTCCTCTCTTGCTTCCACAATTTGGCTTATATGAGCTTCTCCTTTCCCTGCCCCTGGATAGAGCTTCTTTCTACTTTATGAATGAGATGCTGCCTGATTCTTTTTTTTTTTTTTTTTGGCTTTTTTTTTTTATTAAATTCAGTTTTATTGAAATACATTCACACACCATACAATCTTCCATAGTATACAATCAACTGCCACAGTATGATAACATAGTTATGCATTCATCACCACAATCTATCTCTGAACATTTTTCTTACATCAGAAAGAACCAGAACAAGAATAAAATATAAAAGTGAAAAAACAACACCCAAATCATCCCCCCATCCCACCCCATTTGTCCTTTAGTTTTTATCTCCATTTTTCTACTCATCCATATACTAGATAAAGGGGGTGTGATCCACAAGGTCTTCACAATCACACTGTCACCCCTTGTAATCCACATTATTATATAATTGTCTTCAGGAGTCCAGACTGCTGGGTTGGAATTTGGTAGTTTCAGGTATTCACTTCTAGCTATTTCAATACATTAAAACCTAAGAGGTGTTATCTATATAGTGCATAAGAATGTCCACCAGAGTGACCTCTCGACTCCATTTGAAATCTCTCAGCCACTGAAACTATTTCGTCTCATTTTGCATCCCCCTTTTGGTCAAGAAGATACTCTCAGTCCCACGATGCTGGGTCCACATTCATACCCGGGAGTTATATTCTGCATTGCCAGGGAAATTTACAACCCTGGGAGTCTGGTCCCACGTAGTGGGGAGGACAGCGAGTTCACCTGTTGAGATGGCTCAGTTAGAGAGAGGGCCACATCTGAGCAACAAAGAGGTACTCAGGGGGAGACTCTTAGGCACAATTATATGCAAGTTTAGACTCTCCTTTGCAGTAATGAGCTTCATAAGGGCAAGTCCCATGATCGAGGGCTCAGCACATCAAACCGCCAGTCCCAATGTTTGTGACAACATCAACACCAGTCCAGGTGAGGATGTCCAACATATGCACACCATCCCCCAAATCCTTGGGGCTGGGGAGAGGGAGGCTGTAAATATATTTTTTATTATATGCCCAAATTACTCTGGGATGTGTCACTATTTCACTCCAGCCTATACTAACCTACCGTATTTCACTTCCTATTCAAAGTTCCATGCAATTGCGGTGTTTGAACAAATCGACTGTAGAGTTGTACCGTTTAGAAAATTTAGATCCTGTACCAAATAGGTATCTCTTCCCTTGGTCTCATATGGAAGTTGAAGTTTTAAAACATGATCAGTTTCAACCTTTACCCTTTGGCCTGGCTTGCCCTGGTCTTAACGAGACCTGCTTCATTCATATCACTAATTGAAGTCTGGGCTATTTTTCAGCTTTTTTTTTTTTTTTTTGACAGTGGCTGTATGCACTAATACTGACATTCATATCTGCCGAGCTCTAGCTCTGAGTTTCAGGTGTCTCAGAGATATACATTGTTCCAGAGACCAATCAGGTTATACGCTAGGGGATCAGCATCTCAAAGTTTAGAGATAGGCATTACAATTCAGGGATAGAGTTAACTGCTGTAAGAGCTTACAATCTAGGGACTATTACAATTATTATGTCCACGTTAGGCTATGTTCTAAGATTCAATTCTGAGTTTACACATTGTAGTTAGTCCATATTGGTGAGGCATTAAAGTGTTTGCCTTTATTTCCGGTGTACTTCACTCAAATACTGTGTACAGGATCCATTCACCTTGTTGTGTGTCTCACAGCTTCACTCCTTCTTGTAGTTGCTCAATGTTCCACTGTATGCGTACACCACAGTACACCATTCCATTCTTCAATCAATGTACCCTTAGGTCATCGGCACCCTTTGCAAATCATGATTACTGCCTCCATGAACACCAGTTTGCAAATGTTTATTCATGTCTCTGCTCTCAGATCTTCAAATGACATACACCATAATGAGGTTGCAGGACCTTTTGGTCCCCACATACTTAACTTTTTGTGGAACAACCACACTGACCTTCAGAAAGTGCTGCCTGATTCTCGAATTGCTTAGTAAAGCTGTGAAATCATAAATTGCGTAAGAAATTTTCTGTTTATCAAATTTTAACACCATTCCTCATTTCCCAAAGAAATATCTTTCCCCTCTCTACAGCTAATTCTGCACTTTACAATGAATGCTGTTGACTCCAATTACTTAAAGGACAACACATCATGAAGAACCAGCCCACCTTTCTTTTTTCTTCCATTTCCTCTTTCCTTGCAGTATGCAAACTTGATAAAATAACTGTCATATTTTCTTCCTTTAAACATAAATTCCTTTGAGGTAACCATGATGACCCTTCCCTTTATTTCAAGTCAATCTTCTTACAAGAGTGCTCTATATCCAGTATCCCTGTCTCCTTCCTCTACTGTCTCCAAATCTCTTCTCTTGCTCGACTTATTGCAATCTTATTTTTGTCTTGTACTGATTCCGTGACATAACTCACAATGGTGACCACCATTTTTTTTTTTTTGTTGCTAAATTTAATGGAGATATTACTTTGCTGTCTACATGTTATTTTCTTTTCCCAAACTTGTTTTCCATCAATCCTTTAAATTTCCTTATCAGCCCCATTATTTACCAAATTCTTTTCCATTCTTTTCTTGCAGACTCTTCCTGGTTGATTTTTTGCTATGGTCTGCCAATTTTTCCAAGGTTACCTGCATAGAAAATGCTGACATTAAGAGGAGATCTGTCTGTTCCACTTTTTACTTAACTGCAATTGACTTTCAGTAAATTAGACTAAGGAAGTGATAGAATATTTTCCTTAATTCCCCCCAAAATGGGAACTTGTCTCTTTAAAACCAATGTATATTTTTGATGTAATTAAGTAATATTTATTTTACATAAAACAATTTTCAGAAAATACGCTTAAAAACCATCAAGATACTAATTTTATTGCATTAAAAAATTGAGAGGCACTATTGAAGTATTCAAATGAATCATGAGGGATGGAGGTGACAGCCTATGGTGGCTGTCTGCAGCATTCCTTGGTCACTTAAGGCTCTGGGTACAAAAGACCTTACATGATGCAATGGTGTGCTTTCATTTAGTACGAATAAATCACATAAAATACAGACTTTTATACAGAAAGTGTTATTATATTGTCACTTTCAATTACTTATATAAAGTTCATTTTGAATTGCACAAAATTTCCCTTTAAAATTGACAATTCCTAGAAGACAGGGCTTAGAACTAAGCACCTATCTAAAGAATTTATTACAAATAATTAAGTTTCCATTTCTCCAAAGAGTAAAAAAAATCTGTGAAGAATTACCTTATTCAAGTGGGACATTTAAAATTTTTTTCGTGGAAAATAGGTTTACACGTTTGTCCCTAGTCAAATAAATTTATTTTCTCCCTACTTTAAAAGCAAAATAGATCACAGAATGTCTAAAGTTTTAAATCAGAGTACCTATACCACAATACAATGTGGAAATGTTTACCTTAATTCATTTCGTGTATCATTCTACTGCAGTATCAAATTAACAAAAAAGCACATGGGTACATTCTTCAGAAGAGTCGTGGTCTTCAAAAAGTCACATGTTTGTAAGAAGTGATTTCAATCATGTTTAAAACAAAAATACTAAACAAATGCATTTCCCAATTCAGGTGATATAGAAAATTCAGGTGATATACAGAAAATATTTTTCTTGTTCTTCTTGTCTCCAACTTGGTTCAAGCAATAAATTCAATAAAAACTTTTGCAATTGCATGTAACATCATTTAAAAAACTGATACAAAATATCAGCTCCCAACTTCCCTTAAATTATTTGACCTCTCTGTCCAAAATCTGAATATGTCTAAATACTTTCAAAGATGAAGGACTCTCTATTACTTGTGAACAGCCCAGATATTTTTGGACCAATCTGAGTGTAAATAACTTAACTAAAAATTATATCTCTTTTGTAATTTAATTTATGTCTTTTAACAATTTAAAACAATTGAGATAACTGCCAAAAAGAACAATTCTAATCATCGTAGATATGAAATCCTTTAAATAGTCGAAGACAGAAAGCATGATACTCTTCTTACATCCTGTTTGCTTTCTGTTGGTTCCATCAACAATTTTTTCCCATAGCACAATTTTTGATTCCTTGAATTAGGGCATGACTCCCAGGTACTTGTTCTTTTTTGGCAAAAAGACCCAGAGATTTGTTTCTGCCAATGTCCTGTTTGACTGAGCTGTCACTCGATACCAATGGCACGAAAAGTAAATTTAATCATTTGCTATAAAAATAAAGTTGTCACACAAATTATACTATTAATATTAGAATAATTACTAATAGTACTACCTATGTTTTCAAGCTAACTGGGAAGTCACATCTTTATCAGAAGTTTCTTTATTAATTTACCATGAAAAAATTGCCATCACAATTAGCAGAGACTCACAAATGTTATGTGTTAATACATTTTTTTCCCAGATCTGCAGATCTATATGGAAAGAATAATTATTTGGAGTTTATTGTGAGCATGGATTTGTAATAGAAGAGAGACAAATTGGGCATTTAATGACTTCACTCTAATATAGCCTGTTAATTTTAGCCATAAAAAGAGAATTACCAGCAGGATGAGAAATTTTCTAAACTCTCTGTATAAAATGCCCTCCACAACAAATACTATGGAAAAAAAAAAAAAAAAAAAACCCTCTCTGGGAACAGAGTTCATACTCCCCTTCACCTATTTTTGCTTTTGTTTCTTCCTTCTAAGCTAAATAATAGCATTTACAATTAATCAGTTATTTATTTAATTAATTCAGTTGTAAGTAGACCTTGTAGTCTTCTTTCTCTTTCAGGTGATAGAATATCTATATAAGCTATCAATACCTTCTTGTTACATTTTAACTCTTATTGGAACATATTTCTTTGATTCTAGTGTGCTGGGAACAAACTACTGTTACTTTTAAGTACTGTAATCACTTATGGCGTGCTAGATAGCAAAAGTGCGGTTATAAACTAATTATCATAAATGAGTAGAATTATGGTTTTCTTTTGTTTTGTTATAGATATTAGGCATCTACCAAAGAAGGTTTAATTTATGATTGTTTTTCATTTGATTGTTACACCAAAAGTTTCATGTGTACTGAACTGTCAGTAAGTTAAAATTCCTAATTTTGCATTCATACTCTGACAGCTATGTCCTGGTGAACATATGGCAACTTTTATATACAAGACAAATTTTGTTAGATTTATTCTTCCTTTCCTTCTACTGAAATATTCCTGGATCTTAATCATTTTACCTAATCTTTTTGGATTTCCAAGTGCGAATTTGTGAATTTATGAACATTGATTCCTTATATTCATCTACATGGTTGTTAAAGAGTTACAAAAACTACTAAAGACCTGTTTATACACCAGGCATCTCAGCAAAGGCCAAAATGGAGATGAATTATCTAGGAAATATCTGTGGACTAGTCTCTGAACTAATGGAGTTAATCCCTATGACATACACAGGAGAGCCATAAAATTCTTGAGAAACTTGTACCAGTAGAAAAATTATCAGCATGAATTCAAGAGAAAGAGAGTGTGAAATGAAAGAAGACCAGTGTACCCCTAAAATTCTACTGGTAGAAAATCAGAAGCATGAAGTGCTATACTTCATGAAAATCATGACACAGAAGGCAGATCCCTGAACCCAAATAAGCACGACAAAGAGGATTATTCCCAGGACTTAAAACCTAATGCATTACGAGGCATACAACTAGGTGAATGGAACTTGAGGACAGTATGTTGAGTGAAATAAGCCAGAACCAAAAAAAAAAAAAACATTATAACACCTCACTAATATGGACTAACTATAATGTACAAACTGAGAATTGAATCTGAGAGCACAGGTTATTAGAGGAAGGTCTACTGCAAAAGTTCCTAGATTGTAAATTCGTACAGCAGTCACATCTATTCCTGGGTTATAATGGTTATTCCTAAATTCTGAGATGCTGAGCTCTTTGTGTATAACCTGGTCAGTCCCTGGACTTTCAGGCATCTGTGTGACACCTGAGACTTAGAGTCAGAGTTCTGCTATGAACGTCAGCATTACTGCATGCAGAAATTGTTAAAGGAGCTGAAAAAGAAATCAGATTTAAATTAGAGATATGAACTAAACGAACTTGGTTAGTACCAACTAAAAGATAAAGGATGTTTTTGACTGTGTTTTAAAACTTCAGCTATCTGCTATGTGAGACCTAAGGAAGAGATGTTTATTGTTGCAAAATCTATATTTTCTGTACCACACTATATAATTTAAATTGTATGATCAGTTCAATCAATCACCACGATCACATGGGGTATTGAATAGGGAGTAAGATCTGGTTGGTTTGTATAGGTTAGTATGAAGCCCTAATACATCCCAGAGTAATTTGGGCCAAAAATAAAAATGTATTTGCAAAGCCCCTTGTACCAGCTTGGATATATTATGTTCCCCAAGAAAAAGCCATCATCTTTTAATTCAATCTTGTGGGATATTTGTAGGTTGTTTCCATGGAGATGTGACTCACCCAACTCTAGGTGATAACTCTGATTGAATTATTTCCATGTAGTGTGGCCCCACCCCTTCAGTGTGGGTCTTAGTTAAATTCCTGCAGCCCTATAAGAGCTCAGACAGAAAGGGTCTCATTGCTGCAGCTGAGAAAGACATTTTGGGATGGCTGTTCAAAGCAGACTTTTGCTGATATTAATGGTTAGACTTGCTTGGAGATGCAGACAGTAGGATATTTAACTAAGAGATGAAGCCCAGAGTTTGCTCTGGGATATGCTAAGACAGGACCCCCAGGTGCTTAGAGAGAAATATCCTGGGAGAAAGAACCAAGAACGCACAGGAGCTGAGAGAGGAGCTGGGATCAGCAGACACCAGCCACATGCCTTCCCAGCTGACAGAGGTTTTCTGGATGCCAACAGCTTTTCTTCAGTGAAGGCGCCCTATTGTTAATGCCTTAGTTTGGACACTTTTACGTACAGCCTTGGGACTGTAATTTGTGACTTAATAAATTCCCTTTATTAAAGTCAATCCATTTATGGTATTTTGCATAATGTCAGCATTAGCAAACCAGAACACTCCCTTAAGAGACTGGGGAAAAAAGAGGAAATATTAAACTTCCACACCTGGGGAATTCCTGATATTCTCACAAGCATTGGGGACTACCAATTTAGAAGGCCAAGTCCTTGATCTTGGGGCTTGCCACTATGAAGTTTGTTACTGTAAAGGAGAGGCTAAGCTTACTTATAGTTGTGCCTAAAAGTCACTCACAGAGAACCTCTTTGGTAGCTCAGATGTGGCCCCCCTCTCTAAGACAACTCTAGCTATCAGAATAGCTAGAAGGAAATACCTGAAAATGTTTAACTGCAATCCAGTAGCCTTGATTCTTTTTTTTCTTGCAATTATATTGAGATATAGTCACATCATATAATCATCCAAAGTATACAGTCAATTGTTCACAGTATCATCATACAGTTGTGCATTCATCACCACAGTCAACATTTGAATTTTGTCATTGCTCAAAAAAATCAATAAAAGTAAAAATAAAAACAAGAATAAAAAGAAAAGTAAAAAAGAACACTCAAAACAACCTCCCCATATTATTAATTTACTTTTTGTCCCCATTTTTCTACTCATTTGTGCATACACCATATAAATGGAGTGTGAGCCACAAGGTTTTCTACAATCACATGGCCATATCATGTAAACTATATACTTAAACATTTGTCTTCCAGAAACAAGGCTACTCGGTTGCAGTTCAAGAGTTTCAGGGATTTCCTTCTAGCTTCTCTAATACACAAAAACTGAAAAGAATATCTATATAATGCATAAGAATAACATCAAGAATGAGCTCTTGACTGTCTTTGAAATCTCTCAGTCCCTGAAACTTTACTTTGTTTCATTTCTCTTCCCCCTTTTGGTCAAGAAGGCATTATCAATCCCATGATGCCAGATCTCCCAGACTCATTCCCAGGAGTTATGTCCCAGGTTATCAGGGAGGTTTATATCCCTGGGAGTCTGTCCCATATAGAGGGGAAGGAGCAGGCCCATCTGCTAAGTTGGCTTAGAGAGAGAGGCCACATATGAGCAACAAAAGAGGTTCTCTGGGGGTGACTCTTAGGCAAATTATATGTAGGCTTAGCCTCTCCTTTGCAGTACCAGGCTACATAAGGGCAAGCCCCAAGATCAAGGGCTTGGCCTAATAAATCAGTAGTTCCCAACATATGTGAGAATATAAGGAATTCCTCAGATGGGTAAATTTAATATATCCACATCTTTCCCCAGTCCCTCAAAGGGGCTATTCAAATTCTTCTTTCTTCTCTGCCTAAATTACTCTGGGATGTTTTGAGGATTCACACTAAGCTGTGCAAACAAACCAGATCTCACTCCGTAGTCAAAGTTCCATGTAATTATGGTGTTTGAAAAAACTGACCATACAAGTTAAATTATATAATGTGCTACAGAAAATAAAGATTTTCCACCAAATAAACATCCCTACTTTGGTCTCAAACAGAAGTTGAAGTTGTAAAATACAGTCAATATCATCCTATAATCTGATTTACCTTAGTCCTAACCAAGGCCATTTTGTTCATATCTCTAATTGAAGTCTGATCTCTTTTTCAGCTTTTTAAATAGGTGTTGTATGGGGTAATGTTGATATTCATAGCTACCAAACTCTAGCTCTGAGTCTTAGGTGTCACACATATACCTGAAGTTCCAGGGACTGACACAAGAGCTCAGCATCTCAGAATCTAGAAATAACCACTATACCTCAGGAATAGAGTTAATGGCTATAAGAGTTTATAATCTAGGAACCATTACAATAAGCCTTCCCCTGATAAGCTATACTCTCAGATTCAATACTCAAAGTTTGCATGTTATAGTTAGTCCATGTAAGTGAGGTATTGTAATATCTGTTTTTTTTCATTTCCGGCTTATTTCAATCAACATACTGTCCTCAAGTTCCATTTACCTAGCTGCATACCTCACAACTTCATTTCTTCTTGAAGACACTCAATATTCCACTGCATGTAAACACCAGAAGTTCATCATTCTGTTCATAGTCAACATACTCTTAGGCCACCTCCATCCATTGCAAATTGTGAATACTGCCACCATAAAAACTAGTGTGCAAATGTCCATTCATATCCCTGCTCTCAGTCATCCAAATATACACCCAATAATGGGGTTGTGGAACCATACGGCAATCCCAGTGTTAGTTTCCTGTGGGACCACCACATTGCATTCTAGGTGGGCTGCACCATTCTACTTCTCCACCGACAGTGAATAGGTACAACCCTCTCTCCACATTTTCTCCAGCAGTTGTATCCCTCTCATTATTTTCCCCTGCAATTTTGTTGAGATATATTTCCATACCATACAATCATACACAGTGTACAATCACTTGTTCACAGTATTATGATGTAGTTGTGCATTTGTCACCACAATCAGCCCTTGAACATTAAAAAAAGAAAAGAAAAGGCAATTAAAAGGACAGACAACTCCACCACCACCAAGAATTTCATACTATTACCTCTTACGGATATTTAGATTTGGGATATTGTCTTTGTTACAATAAATGGAAGCATATTACAATGTCACTGTTAACTATAGACTCTAGTTTGCATTGATTGAATTTTTCTCCAATGCCATTCCATTTTCAAACCTTGCAAAATTGATGTGCTTTCCCTCATGTAAAATCATCCTTATATTTGTACATTTAATCACCATCTAGGTTTCACTAAGTTATACAGTCCCAGTCTTTATCTTCTAACTTTTCTTCTGGTGTCATACATGCCCTTAACCTTCCTCTTTCAACCATACTCAAGGTCTTCTTTCTTAGTATACTTACATATCGTGCCACCATCACACAGTATCGTTCTTCCATTTCTGGATCTATACAAAGAATCCTCATGAGCATTCTACACTCCTTCAGCATCAAATGTCTGATCTGTACACTCTTGCTGTCTCCTGATAATATTTTCAGCCTTGACTCACAAAGTTTGCTCATTAATGTTAGTTCTTATTAGTTAGACAATATAGTATTTGTCCTTCTCTTTCTGGTTGATTCTGCTCAACATAACATCCTCACATTTCATCCATATTGTTGTATGCTCTGCGACTTTATTCTGTATCACAGCTGCACAATACTCCATCATGTGTCTATACCACAATTTGTTTATCCACTTGTCCTTTGATAGACATTTGGGCTGTTTCAATCTCTTGGCAATCATGAATAATGCTACTATAAACATTGGTTTACAAATGTCCGTTCATGTCCTAGCTTTTGTTTCCTCTGAGTATATACCTATTAATGAGATTGCTGAATCATTTGGTGTTCTGGTTTGCTAATGCTGCCATTGTGCAAAATACTAGAAATAGATTGACTTTTATAAAAAGGGGGTTTATTTGGCTAAAAATTTACAGTTCTATGGCAATAAAAGTTCCCAAACTAAGGCATCAACAATAGGGTACCTTTACTGAAAAATGGCCTATGGTGTACAGAAAACCTCTGTCAGCTGGGAAGGCTAGCATATGCTCTCTGGTTCTGTTTTCACAATGACTTTCTCCCAGGATGTTTCTCTCTAAGCATCTGGGGGTGTTCTCTTAGTTTCTTCCAGGCAAACTCTGGGCTAGCAAAAGTCTGCTTTCAATGGCTGCCTCCAAAATGTCTCTCTCAGCTCCAGCCCTGAGCTCCTTCTGTCTGAGCTCTTATAGGATTCCGGTGATTTAATTAAGACCCACACTGAATGGGTGGGGTAACACCTCAAAGGAAATAATCTACTCAAAGTTATTACCCACAGTTGGGAACATCTAATCAAGAGGTCACACCCTAATAAGAAAAGATCAATCTGCCTCCACAAGATTGCATTAAAGAATATGGCTTTTTCTGTGGCACATACTATATAAAAACCAGCACATATGGCCATTCTATACTTAGCTTCTGGAGGAATCAGCACACTGCCTTCCAGAATGGTTTTACCATTCTATTTTCCCAAGAGCAAGGAATAAGTGTCCCTCTTTTCCCACATCTTCTACAGCACATTTAATTTTCTGTTTTTTTTTTTAATTTTTTTAAATTTTTTTTTATAAAGGCCTTTCTAGTAGGTATGAGATGATATCTTATTGTAGTTTTGGTTTGCATTTCCCTAATAGCCAGTGAAGTGTAACATCTTTTCATATATTTTTAGCCATTTGTATTTCTTCTTCAGAAGAGTGTCTGTCCATGGCTTTTGCCCATTTTAAACTGGGTCATTTGTCTTTTTGTTGTTGAGCTATAGGAGCTATTTTATATATCCTGGATACTAAACCTTTATCTGATATGTGGTTTCCAAATATTTTCTCCTATTGTTTGGGCTACCTTTTTACTTTTCTGGCAAAGTCCTTTGATGCACAACAGTGTTCAATTTTGATATATCCTATTTATCTACGTATTCTTTCACAGCTCACACTTTGAGTGCAAGGTCTAGAAAACCACCTCCCAACACAATATCTTTAAGATATTTCTCTACATTTTCTTCTAAAAGTTTCATGGCCTTAGCTCTAATGTTTACATCTTTGATCTGTTAATTTTTGTATAAAGTGTGAAATAGGGGTCCTCTTTCATTCTTTAGAATATGGATATCCAGTTCTCCAAACACTATTTATTGAAGAAGCTGCTCAGTCCCAGTTGTATTGACTTGGCCATCTTATCTAAGATCTATTGTCCATAGATGAGAGGGCCCGTCACTGAACACTCAACTGGATTCCATTGGTGAGTATACCTATCTTTATGCCAATAACATAAACCACTGTAGTTTTGTAATATGCTTTAAAGTCAGGTATTGTGAAACCTCCAACTTCATTCCTCTTTCTCAAGATAGTTTTGGCTATTCAGGGCACACTGCCCTTCCAAATAAAGTTGGTTATTTGTTTTTCTATTTCTACAAAGTAACTTGCTGCAATTTTAGTTGTTATTGCATTGAATCTATAAATCAATTTAGTTAGAATTGACATCTTAACTGTATTTAGTCTTCTAATCCATGAACACTATGTTTTTCCATTTATTTAGGTCTTCTGTGATTTCTTTTAGCAATTTCTTGTAGTTTTCTGTGTATAGGTCTTTTCTGGCTTTGTTTAAGTTTAGTCCTTAAATATTTGATTCTTTTTGTTGCTATTGTAAATGGAATTTCTTCTTGATTTCCTCTTCCTGTTGCTCATTACTAGTGAATAGGAATACTACTGAATTTTTGTGTGTTGATCTTGTACCCTGCCACTTTGCTCTATTCATTTATTTGTTCTAATAGCTTTGCTGTAGATTTTTGACATTTTCTATGTATGCTATCATGTCATCTGCACACAGTGAAAATTTTAGTTTTTCCTGTCCAATTTGGATGCCTTTTATTTCTTTTGCTTGCCTAATTGCTCTAGCTAGAAGTTCCATCACCATATTGAATAACATTGGTGAGAGTGCACATCTGTCTTGTTCCTGATCTTAGAGGGAAAGCTTTCAGTCTTTCCTCATTGAGTATGATGTTAGCTGTGGGTTTTTGATGTATTGCATTTAACATATCGAGGAAGGTCCCTCCTATTCCTATCCTTTTGGGTGTTTTCATAAAGAAAGGACGTTGAATTTTGTCAACTGCCTTTTCTGCATCAATTGAGATGATCATATGGCTTTTCCACTTTGATATACTAATGTGGTATATTACATTAATTGATTTTCTTGTGTTGAACTAACCTTGCATACCTGGAATAAATCCCACTTGGTCATGACGTACAATTCTTTTAATGCACTGCTAGAATTGATTTGTGAATATTTTGTTGAGGATGTTTGCATCATTATTCATAGATGTGATTGGACTATTATTTTATTTTCTTGTAGTATCTTTGGCCTTGGTATTAGGCTATTGTTGGCTTCATAGGATGAGTTAGGTAGCTTTTCCTCCTCTTCAGCTTTTTTTTTTTCAGAATTTGAGCAGGGTTTGTGCTAATTCATTCTTCAGTGCTTATTAGAATTCACATGTGAAGCCATCTGGTCCTGGGATTTTTATTTTTTTGAAGCTCTTTGAGGACTGACTCAATCTCCTTACTTCTGATTTTTTTTTTTTTTGAGGTCTTCTATTTATTTTTGAGTTAATTTTGGTTGTCCATGCTTTTCTAGGAAGTTATCTATATTGTCTAAGCTGTCTAGCCTGTTAGCCTATAGTTGCTCATGATAGCCTCTCATTATCTCCTTTATTTCTGTGGGGTCATTAGTTATGTCCCCTATCCCATTTCTGATATTATTTCTTTGTGTCATGTCTCTCTCTCTCTCTCTCTTTTGTTAGCTTAGCTTATTGTCCATCAAGTTTATTGATTTTCTCAAAGAACAAAATCCTGGTTTTGTTAATTCTCTCTATTGTGTTGTGTTCTCAATTTAATTTATTTCTGCTCTAATCTTTGTTATTTCTCTCATTCTGTTTGCTTTGGGATAGTTTGTTTTTTCTTTCTCTAGTTCCTCCAGGTGAAAAGTTAATTCCTTGATTTTTTTCTCTTTCTTCTTTTTTGAAATAGGCATTTAGGGCAATAAAATTTCCTGTCTGCTCCATATTTGCTGCAACACATGATTTTAAATATGTTGTGTTTTCATTTTCATTTGATTCAAGGTATTTACTAATTTCTCTTGTAATTTCTTCCTCAACCTACTCATCATTTAAAAGTGTGTTGTTTAATTTACATATATTTGTGAATTTCCTGGCCATCTGTCTGTTATTGATTTCCAACTTTATTCTGTTATGATCTGGGAAAGTTTTTTGTATAATATCAGTATTTTCAAATTTGTTGAGACTTGCTTTGTGACTAGTTTGTGGTTTCTTCTGGAGAACTACCCATGAGCACCTGAGAAAAATGTTTATCTTGCTGTTATGGTATGTAGTGTTCTATAAATGCCTGTTAAGTTTAGTTCATTTATCATACAATTCAATGTCGCTGTTTCTTTATTGACCCTCTGTCTAGATGTTCTGTCCATTGATATGAGCTGTGTATTGAGGTTTCAAACTATTATTGTAGATGTGTCTACTTCTCCCTTCAGTGTTGTCAGAGTTGACTCATGTATTTTGGGATGCTCTGGCTTGGTGTATAAATATTTATAACTGTTATATCTTCTTGACAAATTACCCTTTTATTAATATATTGTGTCCTTTTTTGTCTCTTTTAATTGTTTTACATTTGAATTATAATTTGTCTGCTATTTATATAGCTACCCCCAATCTCTTCTGGTGGTTGTTTTCATGAAATATCAATTTCCAAATTTTCACTTTCAACATATTTTGTCCTGTGTCTAAAGTTAAGTCTCTTGTAGGCAGCATGTAGATGGGTCCTGTTTTTAAATCCAGTTTGCCAGTCTATGTCTTTTTATTGGGAAGCTTATTCCATTAACATTTAATGTTATTAGTGTAAGGGCAGTACTTTCTTCTACCATTCTGTCTTTTGGATTTTATATGTCATATCTTATTTTTTTCTCTTTCTCTCTCTTCTTTAACCCTTCCTGAGAGTCTTTATTTCTGCACTATTTCCCAAACCTCTCTCTGCTGTCTTTTCCTATCAGCCTGCAGCACTCCATTTAGTATTTCTTGTAGAGCAGGTCTCTTGCTTGCAAGCTCTCTCAATGTCTGTTTGTCTGAAAATGTTTTAAACTTCTCCTTATTGTTGGTGGACAGCTTTGCTGGATATAGAATTCTTGATTGGCAGTTTTTCTCTTTCAGTATCTTAAATATATCATACCACTGCTTTGTTACCACCATGGTTTCTGTGGAGAAATCCATACATAGTCTTATTGAGTGCCCCTTGTATGTGATGGATTGCTTTTCTATTACTGCTTTCAGAATTCTTGTTTTGTCTTTGACATTAGACAATCCAATCAGTAAGTGTCATGGAGTAGTTCTATTCAGATCTATTCTTTTTGGGGTACGCTGCACTTCTTGAATCCGTTATTTTATGTCTTTCTTAAGAGATGGGATATTTTCAGTGATTACTTCCCCAGTATTCTTTCTGCCCCTTTTTCCTTCTCTTCTCCTTCTGAGACACCTATAACATGTGCATTTGTGTGCTTCATGCTGTCATTCAATTCCCTGAGATTGTTCTCCTATTTTTTCCATTCGTTTCCCTATATGTTTGTGTGTGTGTGTGTGATTTCAGATTCACTTTTTCTAGTTCACTGATCCTTTTTTCTGCCTCTACAAATATGCTGTTGTATGTCTCCATTGTTTTTTTTTTTTCTTTTTTCATCTCTTCTATTTTGCTTTTCATTCCCATAAGTTCTCTGGGGTGACTCTTAGGCACATTTATGAGTAGGGTTAGCCTTTCCTCTGCAGTAAGAAGCCCCATAAGTTCAAGCCCCAATATCAACTTCTCAACCCACCAAGCTGGCAGTCCCCAATGCTTGCAAGAACTTCAGGAACTCCTCAGCTGGGGAAGTCCAATATTTCCACAATTTTCCCCAGTCCCTCAAAAGGGTTTTGCAAATACTTTTCATTCTCTGCCCAAATTACTCTGGGTTGTATTAGGGCTTCATGCTATCCTGTGCAAACCAATAAGATATTATTCCCTAGTGAAATTTCCATGTAATTATGGTGTTTGAGTAAACTGATCATACAAGTTAAATTATAGAGTGTGCTACAGAAAATATAGATTTTGCACCAAATAAACTTCTCCTCCTTTGGTCCCACACAGAAGCCAGAATTTTAAATCACAGTTAATATCATCCTCTACCCTTTTGTCTGATCTACTCCAATCTCAACCATGTCCATTTCATTCATATCTCCAATCAAAGTATGATCTCCTTTTCAGCCTCTTTAACAGTCGATTCATGAGGCAATGCTGACACTCCCAGCTGCTGAACTTGGGCTCCAAGTCCCAGGCACCACACAGACTTCCAAAGCTCCAGGAAATGACCAATACACACAAACTGATCAGCATCTCAAATTTTAGAAATAACTCTTACAACTCATGAATAGATGTTACTGTTGTAAGAGCTTACAATCTAGGAACCTTTACATAAGCCTTGCCCTGACAATCCATGCTCCCAGATTCTATTCTCAGAGTGTGCACATTATTCTTAGTCCCTATTAATGAGACTTCATAATGTTTGTCTTTTTATTTCTGGCTTGCTTGACTCAACCTACTGTCTTCATGGTCCATTAACCTAGTTGCTTACCTCAAACTTCATTCCTACTTGTCACTGTCTCATGTAAAATCATTCTTATATTTATACATTTAATCATACTCATTGATCACTCTAGGTTTCACTAAGTTATACAGTCTCAGTCTTTATCTTCTATCTTTCCTTCTGGTGTCATACATACCTCTAACCTTCCTCTTTGTACCATGTTCACAGTCATCTTTTTTCAGTGTACTTACAATATTGTGCTACCTGTTGGATCTATACAATCAATCCTCTAAAACTTTCTATTCACCTTCAACATGAGCTGCCTGTTTCCTACCCTCTTTCTATCTCCTGATATCTTCATTTTACACTCTTCTCAAAACTCTCTCTCCTGTATTTTCTTACCTGTCTATAGCACTCCCTTTAGTATATATATATATATATATATATATATATATATATATATATTTTTTTTTTTTTTTGATTTATAAAGGGGGTTTATTTGGTTACAAAGTTATAGTCTTAAGGCCATCAAGCATCCAAGGTAAGGCATCAACCCTTTAGTATTTCTTGTAGAGGAGGTCTCCTGTTCATAGACTCTCTCAGTGTCTATCTAAATATTTTAAACTCTCCCTCATTTATGAAGGAAAGTTTTGCTAGATATAGGATTCTTGGTTGGCAGTTTTTCTCTTTCAGTATCACTGGCTTCTCACTTCCATGGTTTCTGCTGAGAGATCTGCACTTGGTCTTATTGGGCTTCCCTTGTATGTGAAGGATTGCTTTTGTCTTGCTGCTTTCAGAATTCTGTCTGTTGCTGACATTTGAAAATATGATTAGTAAGTGTGTTGGAGTAAGTCGTTATGTTTGGGGTATGCTGTGCTTCTTGAACCTGTAATTTTATGTCTTTCATAAGAGTTGGGAAATTTTCCTTGATTAGTTCCTCTTCTATTATTTTTGCCACTTTTACCACCTCTTCTCCTTCTGGGACACCTATAACACTTATATTCATATACTTCTTTTTGTCATTCAGTTCCCTAAGACCCTATTCATATTTTTCCATTCTTTTCCCTATCTGTTCTTTTGTGTGCAGGATTTCAGATGTCCTGTCCTCCAGCTCACTGATCCTTTCTTCTGCCTCTCCAAGTCTATTGTTGTATGTATCTATTCTGTTTTTCATCTTTTCTACTGTGCCTTTCATTTCCATAAGTTCTGCCATTTGTTTTCTCAAGCTTACAAATTCTTCTTTATGATCATGCAGTGTCTTCTTTTTATCCTTCATCTCTTTTGACACATTCTCTTTCAATTCATTGATTTGATTTAAAAGATTTATTTGAACATCTATAATTTCTTGTTTCAACTCCTGAAACTCAGTTGAGGTGTTAGTTTCTTCCTTTGATTGGGCCATATCTTCCCATTTCCTGATTTGTCTCATGATTCTTTGCTGTCTAGGCATCTGAATTTCTTGACTGGTTTATTATGGAAGTTGTTTTCTCTCTTTCCCTAAGGTTTTCTGGTTGGTTGTCTTTGATCTCTATCTTTTCACTTGGTTTCTCTCCCTTGCCAATTGTCAGGTTGGATTTTCCCCCAGTCTGCCCTCCCTCAACCCAAATCAGGTGCCCACTGTGGTCTGCCACAGAGATGTGAGCTAGGCACTGGGACACCCTAGCAAGTTCACTTTATGTGGTAATGCACATCTGCTTGCTTCCAGTGGTGCTCTATTTCCCATCAGCTAGCAAGGCCTGCATTTGTTTTGGAGCCCTGCTTTAACAGTTGGGTCTTCCCTGTTTCTCAGCAAAACAGGGCATGTAGACCAGCTCCTGTTCTCCTAAGAAAATGTCTGAAGCATATTTTAAAAGTATTTTATTTCCCATGCATTTTCTGGAATGTGTAGCACATGGTGCTGTTGAGTAACTTAATTGTCCTCAGAGGCTGTTTGGCTCTGAACACAGGCTGTCTGTCCAAGCAGGGCTAAAACTGCAGGGTTCCTATTCCCTTACTTTGCCAGCCAAAATCTGGCTCATTGTGTGTCTCCACCTGTGGCAAATTACTCCCTCATATGACCCAGCACTCCAACTGTCTCCAAGACAAGGAAATGGCCACTGGCTGCTGCTTCCCTGAAGGGTTGGGGAAGGGCATTCAGACCCAGGGCTGGGAATAGTCTCTGTCAACATTTTCTCACTCTCTTTGTCCCTCAAAGATCTGGGCATTGAAATGTTCTCCCCTGCCCACTAGGTCTTCAAACAGTGAGGATATTTTTCACTGCTGTGAGAGATTTTAGAATCTGTGTCCCTGGTGGGAGGGCTCCCATCTGCTGTGTCTGTGCATCAGAGACTGAGTGATGGGGGGAGGACTGGCTGATCTGGGATGGAAGATTAGTACCTGATATTTCTTTCATTCTTCAATTTGGCATTTGCAGTGTCTTTCTCCAGTCTGTATCCTCCTCCAAGGTTTCAAACAATTCAGAATTGTCCTGTTTTTCATTGAATCTCTGGAGAGAAGTTTTCAGTTGCTGTTTACATTGCCAGGTTGATAACATCACCTCTGGCTTCTCTCTCAAATACTGCAGTGAACTAATCAAGACTCACCATGATGAGCAGGGCCACAACTCCATGGAAATAATCTAATCAAAGGTATCACCTATAGCTGGGTGAGTCACATCTCCACGGAAACAATCAAAATTTTCCATCCTAATTGAAAGACTAATAAATCTGCCCCCACAAGATTGCATTAAAGAACATGGCTTTTAGGGGAATATTATATATCCAAACCAGCACATTCCACCCTTTGGACCACAAGAAGACATGCACTTTCTAAATGCAAAATACATTCATTCTATAGATAAGTACAAAGACCTAACATTATCCTCCGGCTGTGGACCTGTGAAACTCAGAACAAGCTATCTGTTGCCAATATAAATAGGAGGGACAGTCACAGGATAAATGTTCTCATTGACATAGGAAGAAATTGGAAGGAAAACAGGGGTCCAAGTTCCAAAACAGATCCTAAAACCCACAGGGAAAACTTCGTTAGATTTCAAAGACTGAGAGTCATCTATAGAATAATGTTTTATACTCAGGGCTTGAGACAGTGTCAGTCCCATCCTTTCCAAAGGCTTACACAGCAGCCCTTTTCTCTCCAAACACTGGGGTAAGTGCTTCAATATATCCATGCATTGGGGAGACCACCTTCTTCTCAGGCCCACCCTCCTCAAGCACTGGGCTGCCACCTGGACTCTGCCTCTCTGGGACAAAGCTCCCCCATCTCTGAACAGTGGTGTGGTGGCCAGGCTCTCCCCAATCCCAGGGGATGTGCTGCACCATCTTTGAGTCCTGGGACAGCAGCATACTTCCTGAGCATTGAGGTGGAATACCCATCCTCTACTTCTGGGGCAAACTGACACTTTCCATTTGCATGGGTTGCTCTGCTCTGCTTGCCTGAGATTTCTTCACTTCAGACTTTGACTTCCATGGTTCTACCTTCTCTGAGGCCAATTTTCCTTCAGTCCATCCCTTTTATTCCATACAGTGGTTCCATTTATATGGATCTCACAAAAAAATCTGTTGGCCTGGCATGCAGAATACAGGGGTCAAAACCATCACACAATGCAACTTTCCACAAATTCTTTCCAGAAACTCCATCTCCAATCCTGGCTTCTAGTGAAATGGCAGCTGGGTTTTATGTTTGGATAAATCCTCATGTGGGACCTCTGTGTTCTCCCTTTCTGGAAGCCCAGAATCTTCCAAACCATCAATTTCTGGTTTCTTTGTACCCAGGAGTTCAGCTTTCAGCTTATCTCTTTCCTCTCACATTTTCCTATAAGCTGCAAGGAGAGGCCACCTGCATTTTTAACATTTACTTTGGATCTCTTCAGCTAAATATCCCAGCTAATTGCTTTCAAATTCTGCCTTGCATCTGACACCAGGCTTCAACTTTGCCAAATTCTCTGCCACTTTAAAACATGGTTCACCTTTCTTCTAGTTGGCAGCAACTCAATCATCATTTCTAAGTCCTCATCAGAAGTATCTTTAACACCTATATTTCTACCAACAGTCTCTTCAATGCAATCTAAGTCTTTTCCATCAAGCTACTCATAATTCTTACAGAATCATCCCTTTAACCCTTTAAAAAGCCATTCCAACATGTTTGGTATTTGCAAACTCAGTAGCACCCCACTTCTGATACCAAAAATCTGTTCTGGTTTGCTAATACTGCCATTATGCAAAATACCATAAATGGATTGGCAAAATTTTATAAAGTGGGTTTATTTGGTTACAAATTTCGAGTTCTAAGGCTATAAAAGTGTCCAAACTAAGGCATCAACAAGTGGATACCTTTACTGAAGAACAGCTGATGGTGTCAGGAATACCTCTATCAGCTGGGAAGGAACATGGATAGTTAATGCTGCTCCTTTGCTTCCAGGTTGCATTTCAAAATGGCATTTTTTGAAATGTCTCTTGGTCTCTCTTAGCTTCTCTGGGGCAAACTGTGGGCTTCATATCTTAGCTTAGAATCTACAAACATCCATCTGTCTGCATCTCTTACCAACTCTAAGTGTCAGCAAGCATCTGGATCTTTGTTGGCTTCTCTCTTAAATACTCCAGTGATTGAATCAAGACCCACCCTGAATGGGTGGGCACACACCTCCATGGAAATAATCTAATCAAAATACCACACACAGTTGGGTGAGTCATATCTCCATGGAAACAATCAAAAGATTAATGTTTGCCCCCACAAGATTGCATTAAAGAACATGGCCTTTTGGGTGACATAATATATCCAAACCAGCATGTTATGTATGTGCATATATTTATCATGCTAATTCTGAGTCTCTGGAGAACCCTAATACAGCTAGTCAAAGCATGAGAAAGACATATGTTCCTGAGAGAGTTGTGAACTCTTCTATAGGTTGTAAGCTTCTAGGAAGCATGAGTTATACATTACTTTTGAATTGTCAGATCAAGAAAAAGTTTCAACTAATTATATATTGGTTAAACCAAAAAATTAATAATTTGTTTTAGGTTCTGATTTCAATCTTTTTTATTGTATTTCTAAAGAGTTCAAATGGCTTCTGCCCTCTCCCCCATATATTTTCCCTTCTAAATGTTGATATCAGAAAAACTTTGGTAAAGGCAAAAGTATTTCAATTTTCAATTAGAGATGAAGTTTGAAATAAAAAATTTGACTAAAATGATTTAACATGTAGACACATTACATTGATTTATACATATTTACATTAACTTCCATAAACCTGGTACCCTAAACACAGAAAAGAGCAAAGGATAAGGTTTGAAAATCGGAAAAAATGAAAGTGAGCCCTAGCAAAGATAAAAAAAAAAAAAAAATCAAGTATACCTACCTCACAATATCTTATACCTTCATTTAAACTCCCCTTTTCTGGTAACTGTAACCACACATTTTTTTCTCTGATTGTAATTATTTACACACCCTTTTGTAGATTTCTTTCTACTTTCCAGGTATTATTTTTATTTGTATACATAACCACAATTATCAGTTTATGCACATGCAACATTGTGCTTAAGATTATTCAAAGGGCCAACAATATATTTCAGTCATTTTTTTCTTTTAAAAAATACTATATTTAGTGTTTTGGGTGCTGGTATGATGACATAGTGATCATTCATAAATGCTGAAATAACATGAAATTTGAACTCTTTCGGGGGTCTTAGCCAAAATTCTCCATTGTATAAAGCTGACAAGCATTACTTTAAAATCTGTACATGCTGCTGTGGCTATGACCACAATTTCAAAATGGAATGTAAGTTTGACAATGGAACAATCTAGAATAAATCTTCATGTTTTCTAGTCCTTTTGTGTCAGATTCAATGGAACCAAGTCAGTTTTGCATTCAGGTGGATAGTCTTGCAAATTCTATTTATTTCCTAGTTGTATTAGATACCAACTAAGCACTATTTGGTCTGACAACCAGGTGGGAAAAATCAATCCTTCTGACATAATGGAAAAGACTATCTTGGAACAAAAAGACCATACAATATTTGCTTTGCTACCAGGTGTTGCTCTACAAGATGTTATTTGTAGTGAAATATGATTGGGTCAGTTCCAGTTTTGAGAATTTATCTTCCTTATTATCCTAGACACTGTGGATCATATCCTATTTTAGGTTTTTGCTGGGTTTTCATGGTAATCTATTCCTAACGAGCAAAAGCAATGACTCAGTTAATGGTTTTATCAATAAGATTGTAGATGTTGCCAAAATCTTTTGGCCCCAAATCAACAGCAGTAACTTTGTCCAATTTCATATATATCATAATATGTAAAGTAAAAAAGCAACACCAGTAAGATCTAGAATTATAAGGGACATAGAGTATGATTATACATGCAGAATTTTAATATGCAATTATTACCTGAGAAATAAATTATTTTTCTCTATTTCAATACAGTCACATCTTTCTTTTCAAAAAATCAAGGAAGACATATGATCTTAAAAAAATCTGATTAAATAACATTTACTTAATTTTTATTAAATACTAATCACAGAGAAATATATTCTTATTGTATAAACCAAAAAGTTACAGTACTAACATATTATTTTTATTTGTTAGTCATTTTTGAGAAAATAAGAACTAAAAATTTAGCTCGCTTAGGTTTTGTTAAGGGAATCATTCCCATTTCTGCCACTGAAGCTTCAGGGACCAATGAAGAATGAAGACTCAAAAGATTCTGAAAATTTTGAGATCAGAACCTTCTTAGAAAAGGTAGCATGTATGTGGTCACTTTGGGCCAACAGGAAAGCAAGGTCTTAAGTTAGATATTGATGTTAGTTATCTTAATTTTAACTTTTATCATTAGGTAGTTGATCTAGATTAATGTTAGTTGCAAAAAAGGGTACTTTCTTTTTGTGCTGCCTGCTGGTATTCTGAATCTTTATCTTTTTTTATATCACAACTTATTTGGAATCCTTTTCTGAAGTTATATTAGTTGATGCAGGGAGCAGCTTTTGAGAAAGTAGGATAATATTATTCACATCAAATCTTTGAACTTTTTTTCAAGAGGGAATTATTGATTGTGTCAGCATCCTTCACACTGCATTGCAAAGAATCAGCATGGAACAATGATTCATTCTATAAAGGAACACAGAGCATGATTGCCATGCTCCCACCCTATTAGTACTTTAACATTGGATGGCTTTGACATACAAATAATCCCAATTAGTTTCTGACAATATAAACTGTATTTATATGCTGCTGTCATATTATTTTATCCCATTGCATTCACACACCTTATTTAGGTATTGAGGTTTGTGACCAGATCTCCTGGTATAAGGTTAATTGGAAAAATCAAAAAACAGTACTAGTCCATGCTTGGGTTTAAAATCAGAATTTATTGTAGCTTATATAAGAAGCTAATTTTGTGTGAATATAAAGCTAGTAGTAGAATAAGATATTGAGGACACACAAAATCTACATGCCAGAAGTAAACACTTTTAAACATTTTACTTTTGAATAATTTTTAAAGTATGGAGTTATAACTTTTCATAAGTGATCAACAGAAAACAGTTTTGAGTTGTTGTTTTTTATTTTAAAAGCCTTCAGGTAACAAAGAAATTTAATGAAAACCTATTTATTCATGATGTATACTGCTCTATAATGGTAATGAAAATCCAAAAAAAGATTTTAATTTTTTCACAAAGGATCCTATATTTGTCTATTAGTTATATTCCCTCATATTTTCTAAAATTTAAAAGCCATTCACTTTCCAGAATTTGAATCACTGCTCCTCAAAAGTCCTTCACATATTCCTCTTGTATAATTTTATTAACATTCACATATGTTTTTAGTTTTATAGAGATTCATATTAATTTAGCATTGTATATGAGGTCTAATAATGGTTTAAAAAACAAATAATCATATTAATGTCCCAGAGAACATAAGTAGTAAAGCTTAACAGAAATTCCCATTTCCTCACATAAGATATATTGAAAAGTTGTACAATAGAAATCAACGTAACTTGCAAGGATTTCCTAAGAATTTATTCAAAAAGTTCAAGATTTAAAGGTTAGTTTGAATAAAAAGAAAAGTAAACATGCAGATGTTAATATAGAAGCCATTTTCTAACCAAATAATTATTATTATGACTATGTAAAATAAAGGAATTCCAGGGAATACTCAGTATTCTATTCCAACTGTCTAAGTTCCTGTGCTTCTGTATATGACATCATGTCAAAGATACAATGACTGTGGTTAAATCAAGAGCATGTCTTCTCATTAATAGATGTGCATTCTTGAGACAGCCAACTAATGATTCAGTTTGCATGAAATATAAAAGATTTACCAAGGAATTACTTCTGTTTTTCAAATATAGTAACATCTAATTTTACTGAAATAAAGTAGCTTTTAATTTTATTTAATATGTGTAATAGTGCTCCAAAGCAAACATGCTACCATGAAAATGATATTCAATATACTGTCATCACTTCAGGTCAAGGTTCTATTTGCTATAAAAAAGGATATTTTCATTTATTTAATAGAAATTTTAATAGAATTTTCTTATAAGTTTTAGCCAGCTCTCAGGTAAATTTATAGATTTTGTTAATATGCCAATATACAGTTTCCGCTTCAACACTCCAGAGAAAATTATTTCTCAAAAAAGTAATATTTTTCTTCAAGGATTCTGTTGAAGCCATCTCCTCAGCTTGTTATTGTGAATCATATAAAATCTTGGTTCACTATATTGAATCATAAGTGCCTACAAAAGTGACAAATTTGCTCTCAACATTTTTACAGGCACCTTAACACCCCCAATTTTGGACTCAACCTAAACAGTCTATTTTCTGCATATATAATTTTCTTCTTCTATTCTTTACATCTTCTTTTTGTGGTTTCTTCCATCATTATCACCATCATTATCATCACCATCATAATCATCATTATTTTAATCTGGAATATTCATTTATGAACTTGTATATATCTAAAATTAGAACCAAAATTCAACAAATCTAAGCAGATTCTTCCTATCAGTGTGCTCTCACTGGGGAACCACTTAAGTTGGAACTTGACAGCTGTTATGAACTGTGGAGACCACATAAACATTCAGTGAGTGGATTGCAGGTACATTAAGCCATTGATCCTTTCACCATCAAGATGGAATCTGGTGAGGCCAGAGACCCTGCGTTGGTCACCTGCAGCCACAAGTTGCAATCTCTGTACCTCAGTGTGCAATAAACCTCCTCATTTATTATGTGTGCTGTTCAAAAAAAAATGGAACACAGTTGTAAATACTTAGCAATATAATTTTCATTGCACTTTTGTTCATTTCATTTATTTCACTAGAAATGTTTCTCTTAATAATTCAAAGAAAATTTTTTTTTAGATTTTACAAATACATTGTGGTTATTTAAGTGGCTCCTATTAGTGGAAGCTGAGTGAAGGGTATATGGAAAATCTTTGTACAAACTTTGTAACTTTTCTACACATTTAAAATTATTCCAAAATTTTTTAAAATAAAAAAAAAAGTATTCTCCCATTTTTCCTCATAGCATACGCACACATTTTATCTCCCTAAATGAATTACATAGACCTCAAAAGATGGAGACTTGTCCTTTACACTTTTGAATCTGTGGAAATATCATAATAAATGCTGTGCTCATTTTAGTTGCTAAATACATTTCTTGCTCAACAAATGAAGAAATAAATGAAAGAAGATAGGGGTAGTTGAGGTGAATAAAAGATTCATGTTGCTTTTCATATCCACAGATATGCAATATTTAGTTATTTGTATATTTTTCTTCCTGGGGTCAGCTGAGGATAATATGTATGATTTTAAGTTTTTAATAACTATGGAGGAAAGTCCTGCAGTTCACATCTCTATGTGTTTGTAGTTCAGTCTTAAATTGAATTACATTGAGTTAATCCTGTTTGAAGTTTTAAGACTGGGATATTCCTTAACTGGTATCCTAAAATAGCTATTCAACTCTTATCCTACTTTGATAAGTTAATGATCAGGCTTTCCAATTTTCACTTCTTATGTGTAACCCAAATTCATGTATAGTTTCAATTTTTGATTTATTTTCCAATTCATTTTTATTTACCAATATTTACCAGTTTTCCTATACCCTTTTTTGAAACACTATAAGAAATTATTCCATGTGAAAAGCTCAGATTCCCAACAACTCTATTTAATTTTCATTATTTTTAAATTGTTGAATATATTACCAAAGGTGAAAAAGGAGGTCAGTTATAAGAATTGGGTTATATTAATACTTTTCAGATGCATTTGACACCTTAGAGAGACCTAACATCTGATGCATACAAAAACGAGTATTCTTTCCTTCTTAGACAGAAGTGTAAAATAGACTTTTCCCTGTTGGTGTGGTTGCTTATTTTATTCATTAGAATAGTATAATATCAAATATATTTGGAGAAACAGTTGATTGCATGGCCACTAGTAACATTGGAAGTTCCATGATTTCAGGAGATCACATTGCTTGTGCTATGTAGAAGAATTACAAAACTAGATGTGAGTAGCAATACCTCATACCTTTAATTTGTGGGTCTGAAGCAGGAAATGGGAATTGGTCTGTGAATCCTTGGCAAAGAGTTATATTCAGCCTCAATACTTGCCAAATGTAAAGCATTCCAATGAGAGAGAAAAAACCCTGAAATATTATCAAGACCTTCTGACTTCAGTGCTTCTTAGCCCTTGATCACCTATTTAAATACCTGTAAGGAAATAAAAAGTGAATGATGAGTCCAAAATAAGTCAAGAAGGCTTCCTACTACAATTATGGGAAAAAACAAAACAAAATAAAACATGTCTTACAGTTTGTGTTTGATTTTTATTCATGCTTATGGGTTGTTTATATTTGTTTTCATTTTGTGAGATTCCTTTTTTTTTTCCTTAACACTATAAATACAATCAAATTGAAAGTTGCATTTTCACTACATGTGCATGCTCAATTTCAGACTTTTAAATAGTAACTCATTTTCAAAACTTTCTAAGGACAAATGGTGAAAGATTGAAATGGAAATAATTTATGTGTCTATATTGATCACTGTCCTTTTCCCTGTTCTATATTTGCTTTTTCTGAATACCATGCATGATCGTTAGAAACTGTGTGTACCCCAGAAAAGGATGTTCTCAAATTTAATCTATTTAACTTTCACAGATTTTATACCCAGTGTAAGTAGGATCATTTGATGAGAAGGATACTAGTTTAAGAAGCTAGCCCCCTAATTCAGGCTGGGTCTTAATCCTCTTACTGGAGTGATTTATAAGAGAATGAAATTCAGGTAGAAAGAGAGAAGGCCACAGAAGCAAGAAGCTGAAAAACAAAACCCAGAAGAGAATGGAGAAACCAGCAGATGTTGCCATATGCCTTTCCATGGACAAAGTTGTCCAGGATTGCCAGCAAACAATCTTCAGGAAGAAGGTGTCATGTTCATAATGTCTTGCTTTGGACTTTTTCACCACCTCAAAACTGTAAGTTTGTATGCTAATAAATTCCTATTACCAAAAGCCAAATAATTTTATGACATCTGCTTTTAGCAGCCTAGCAAACTAGAACACTAACCCTATGCACCATTTAACAGCATCATTACCTTCTATTCACATAAGCAGTCACAATTGAGGAAATGGAAAATGAAGAATTGAGGGAAAATGAGTGATAATTTGCAGAGTATATACATGAGGCAAAGTACATATTTAAATAGTAGTAGGATGGGGAATGTGGGGAATTAAGGTTAAGAAGAGGAAGAAATTCAAATCCATTCACAAACAGTGGGAATTGAGTACAAATGTTCATGAGGCTTTACTACCTGGATTTGTAAAGCAAGGATGTCTTAAATTTGTTTGTATATTAAATAATAAATTCAATAAATTATTTATTCAGTCAATATTTATTAAGACAAAGTTGTTTGCCAGATATATTAAAGGTGCTGGAGTCAGAATGCTAAATTAGAAAAATCCCACAGGAAACTTACATTTAATGAGAACTATAGAAAGTAAACAATAAGCAATAAACAATTACATAACTAATGATGATTGCTATATGTGCTATATATTAATAAAAATATTTCTATATATCTGAAACCATTAATTTACAAAAGCACACATTTTAAAGATACAATTTAAAATATTATCTAGAAAACTATACCAAACTATTTTCCTTAACATAATATTCTTAAAAATAATTTTCAATTTCTCAAGTTTCCATTTAATGAGATCATATTTTTTATGCAATTTTCTTGAGATGTATTCACATACCTGATAATCATACAAAGTGTATCATCAGATAGTTGGACATTCATCACCACAATCAGTTTTTGAATATTTTCATTTCTCAAAAAATAAAAATACGAATAAAAACAAAAAGAACACCCAAACATTCCTTGCCCATTATCCCCCCCTACCATTTATTTATTTACTGTCTTTGTTTCCTTACTCAACTGTTCCTACACTAGATAAAGAGAGTATCAGTCACAAGATTTTCAAAATTACACTGTCACACCTTTAGAGTTATATAGTTATCCAATCATCTTTAGGAATGAAGGCTACTGGGTTGCAGTTCAACAGTTTCAGGTATTTCCTTCTAGCTATTCCAATACACCAAAAGCTACAAAAGGACATTTATGTAATGTATAAAAATAACCCCCAGAATGACCTCTCAACTCTATTTGAAATCTCTCAGTCACTGAAACTCTATTTCGTTTCATTAATCTTCCTTTTGGTCCAAGAAGGATTCCTAATGCCAAGATACCAGGGCCAGATTCATCCCTGGGAGTCATGTCACATGTTGCCAGGAAGGCTAACAACCATGGGGTCATGTCCTATGTATGGGGTAAGGCAGTGAGTTTACTTGCAGAGTTGGCTTAGCAAGAGAGGTCATATCTGAGCAACAAAAGAGGTTTTCTAGGGGTGACTCTTAGGTCCAATTATAAGTAGGCTTAGCTTCTATTTTTTTGGAATAGGTTTTATAAGGGCAATCCCCAAAATCAAGGGTTTGGCCTATTAAATTGGTAGTACCAAATGCTTGTGAGAATATTGAGAATTCCACAGGCAGGGAGGTTTAATATTTCCACATTTTCCTGCAGTCCCTCAAGGGGGCTTGAAAATACATTTTTAAAAAAATTTTCTGCCCAAATTATTCTGTGATGAATCAGAGCATCACACTAAACTGTACAAGCCAACAATATCTCACTCCCTACTAAAAGTTCCATGTAATTATGGTGTTCAAATGAACTGGCAATACAACTTAAATTTGTTAGTGTGCTACAGAAAATGTAAATTTTGTACCAAATAAATTTCTATTCCTTTGGTCTCATGCAGAGGTTGAAATTTTAAAACACCATCAATATTATCCATTACCCTTTAGAATATATGCCTTAGTTCAAACTAGGTCAGCTCCATTCATAACTCTAATTGAAATCTGAGCTCTATTTCAGCTTTTGAAACAGCTGCTGCATGGGGTAATACTAACTTTCATAGCTGCAGAACTCTACCTCTGAGTCTCAGGTGTCACACAGATACCCAAATATCCAGGGAATGACCACATTATACACAAAGAGCCCAGCATCTCAGAATTTAGAAATAACCATAAAAACTCAGGAACAGATGTGACTGCTGTAAGTGCTTACAACCTAGAAACCTTCATAATAAGCAGTTCTCTGAAAACTGTTGCTCTCAGATTCAATTATCAGAGTTTGTAATTATATTTAATCTAATATTAGTGAGGTGTTATAGTCTTTTTGTTTCTGGCTTAATTCAATCAACATACTGTCCCTCAAGTTTCATTCATCTAGTTGCATGCCTCACAACTTAATTCCTTCTTGCAGCCACTCAGTACTCTGTTGTATGCATATACCACAGTTTGCCACTCTGTTTACCAGTCAGTGTACCCTTAGGCCACCTCCATCCATTGCAAATTGTGAATACTGCTGCCATAAATACCAGTGTGTAAATGACCATTCTTGTTCTGTTTTCAGGTCTTCCAACTACATAACTAATAAAGGGACTGAAGGATTATATAACAACCCTATACTTAGCCTCTTGTGGAACCACCACACTCTCCTCCAGATGGGCTACACCATTCTACTTCCCTACCTATAGTGAATAGTTGCAGCCATCTCTCCACATGTTCTCCAGCAGTTATATCTTTCTGTTTATTTATTGAACCATTTTATTCACACACCATACAATCCACCCTAAGTAAGTAATCAATGGTTCCTTGTGTAATAACAAAATTAAACATTCACTATCACAATCTATATGGGAACATTTCCATGTCTTCTGCAAGGAAAGAAGAAGGGAAAAAAAATAAAAAATAATAAAAAAATAAAATAAGAAACAAGAATAACACCAAGAATCTCATACACCTCCTTTATAGTCCACACTTATTTACATTTACCCTTTATGTATTGCCTTTGATACATTTTACTGTTAACTATAGTCTCTAATTTTCATTGATTGTATTTTTCCATATACCAGCCCATTTTAACACCTTTCAACGTTGACATTCACTTTTTTTCTCCTTCATGTAAAGGCATTCTTATATTTGTACATTTAATCACCATCATTGTCCAATATAGATTTTGCTAAGTTATACATTCCCAGTCCCTATCTTCTATCTTTACTTCTGGTATCATACTTGCCCTGAGACTTCCTCTTCCAACCCTACTCCCATTCAGCTTTGTTGAGTTTACTTAAAATATGTGCTACTGTATACTATTTTGTCTTTTGAATTTTGCATGTTCTACCTTATTTTATTTACATATATTTTTCTGTCTCTCATTTTTTTTTTCTCATTTTACCCTTACTGGTATTCTTAATTTCTATACTCTTCTCCAAACCTCTATCTCCTGTGTTTTCCTAACTGCCTGTAGCACTCCCTTTAGTATTTATTATAGAGCAGGTATCTTTTCATAAACTCTCTCAGTGTCTATATGTCTGAAAATATTTTAAACTTTTCCACATTTTTGAAGGACAGTTTTGCCAAATGTATTATTACTTGTTGGCAGTTTTTCTCTTTCAGTGTCTTAAATATATCATACCACTTCCTTCTTGCCTCCATGATTTCTGCTGAGAAAAAAACACATAGTCTTATTGAGCTTCCCTTATGTGATGAATCACTTTTCTCTTGCTGATTTCAGAATTCTCTTTTTCTTTGACATTTGACAATCTGACTAGTAAGTGTCTTGGTGTAGGTCTATTTAGATTTATTTTGTTTGGGATATGCTGTGGTTCTTGGATCTGTAATTTTATGTCTTTCACTAGAGATAGGAATTTTTCAGTGATTATTCTTTCTCTCCCTTTTCTTTTCTCTTCTCCTTTTGGGACACCCACCATATGTATATTCATGTGTTTCATATTGTCATTCAATTCCCCGAGACCCTGCTCATATTTATCCTTTCATTTTCCATCTGTTTTTAGTGTGTGTTTGTGTGTCCATGATTTCAGATTCCCTGTCCTCTAGTTGATTAATACTTTCTTCTTCCTTTTCAAGTCTGCTGCTGTAGGTCTCCATTGTGTTTTTCATCTCTTCTTTTGTTGCTTTCATTCCCATAATTTCTGCCAATTGGTTTTTCAAACTTTTGAGTTCTTCCTTATGTTCAGCCATGTCTTCTTTATATACTTCACTGCTTTTGCCATATCTTCCCTCAGTTCATTGATTTGATTTTTGAATTGATTTAGCATGTTTGTTTGAACATCTTTAATCAGTTGTTTCACCTTGAGTGTCTCATTTAGTGTTTTAGTTTGTTCCTTTACCTGGGCCATATCTTCATTTTTCCTAGCATGACTGATAAGTTTTTATTGTTAGGCATGTGGTTTCCTTGATTAGTTTATTCTAGAAGTTGTTTTCACTATTAACTTAGGGTTCTCTTGTTGGTTTGCCTTTTTCTCTGTATGTTCTTTGGCATTCAGTTCAACTTATTTTGAATTTTAGCATAGCTGCTGTTTGACTGATCAGAATTTGTCAGCTCTTGTTATTCTGGTTCTTGCCATGCCTACATGGAATTTTTTTTTTTAGGAGAGTTTATCCAGATATGATTGACCTCAACCAGGTTTTCCCAGACCAGACAGGTCCAGGTCTCAGGAGGAGGGTATAATCAATATCAAGTTTCCCTGAGGATGAGACCTAGCAGGCTGTCAGACTTTCTTCTGTGGTCTTTGAACTCTACTTTTCCTATCCTGCCAAGCAGGTGCACTTGTCAGCCCACAGCTCCCCACTGCCATTTATTCTCAGTAGATCCTGTCCCTGCCAGGGTCATGGTTTTGACCTACATTGAGTCACAAGCCAAGCTTAAGCTGTTTCTTTTTTTATTTTATTTTATTTCCAGTCCCTGGAAAGAGAGCCATCACTTGAGATGGACCTAGATCCCATTATTCTTAGGGAAGTTATACCCTTTAGAGAATTATCTCCTTCACTTGACTCCTTACTTTGTCTCTCATACCTATCTTAACTCCACCCTTGCCTTGGTTAGCACTGGAAATTGAAAATGTCTGAAGCTTTCTCTAATGAGCTACCTAGAATAATTTAAAAAGACAGAGAGGGAAAAGAAAAATCTCTCCCTTTCTCAGAGACATTCCCCACTCCCCAGTCCCACAGTTTCACCAGTCAAGAGTAAGGGTTGTTACCCAGCTCCTTAAGCCTCTTTTCTTGGGTAAAGCTCTTTTCCACTATTCTAAGCTCAGCCAACTCTAAAAGCCTCTGTTTTTATTTATTTTATTATTTTTCACCATCAGCCCCACTTCCTTTCTGCTAAGAAAGACCTCAGGGTTCCATTCCTGCTTTCTAAAAGTTTATCTGTGTTTATAGCTTGTATTCAGTGGTCCAAATATTTTAATTAAAACCATGATTGGAGTTTTGTTGAGCTACCTTCCCTTGTTCTTAATGGAGACTGCTTCTTTTTCCCACAGGGAAGTATTTCTACTTAGTATGCCATGCCAATGGCAGAGGGGCACCAGTCATCACAGGGGCTTTACTTACAGTTCTATGCTGAGATTTCTGCCCTTTCACCCATTCCAGACTGATGTACAATGTGTGTCCAGACATGGATGTCCCCCAAACAGTTGTTCCAGATTATTTACTGGCTGGCCCTGGCTGCTTACTAGTTGCTCTATAGGGCTAACTAAATTCCACTCTTCTATATGCCACCATCTTGCCTGGACATCATATGTTCTTGGTCAGTTTTTTGCTGTCTTTCATCATGTTAATTTTCCTCATGTTTCTTGTTTTTTTAATTTTTTTTTTCAGATTCATCAAGACATAATTTTTTTCCTCCCACCATCATCTCAAATTTCTAGTTTTTTTTTTTTTTTTTCCTCTGCTTTCTGGCTTTTTTTCTTTTCTTTTTAATTTTTTTTGATAGTCTTCCCCAGTCTCTGCTGACCCTAATGGAGAAACAGCTCATTTATAGTTGTTTTGAGGTTTGCTGCAATGAGGACACTGTAAAGTCAGTCAGCTGAACCTCACTTCCTCCAGTTCTCACACAAAGTTTCCAGAAAAAAGTGTTTTTTTTTGGTTTGTTTTTTTTTAACTCTTTTGGGACTTCTTTTCTGAACTGAAGACCTCAATAACAGCCTCTGGTAAAAAGTGGTGAGTCTGGTTCCAATCTGCTGAATGACTTGAGACAGGCCTATTCCAAAATGATTAAAGCTCTAGGTGACTGTGTATAGATGGGTCTGCAGTCCTATGGCAGTGTTCCCAGTTACTGCTTTGCATTTTCCTTCTGTACCACAGTCAGAAAGATGTTTATCTTGTGTTTGATGGCAGCTGCATCATAATTTTTTCTATAACTCTCTTTTTGTATCTTATCTAGCATTATTGTACTGTCAACAAGCCTGGAGTATTTATCAATTATCATTTAGATAGATTACCTAGGGAGATTTCTATTATACAGTGTCCCTGAGAGAAAAACTATGTCTCTGGCTATTCAATGTAAATTTATTGGCTCTGAAATGTTCACAATGTTGAAATGTAAAACCTAAATATCTCAGGTATCTTAGATATACTAAAAAAATTATCTGTTGTAACCCATGAAAAAGTCAGTGCTAGTTTCTCCTTTAGCTTAAAACCACAAGTGTTTTCTATTGATTATATTGCCTTTTGGGCACTTCAAATTTGAATATTTTCTCAATTATGTCTATCATAGAATTTAGCTTGAGATTGATATTGCATGGAAAATACAAATAACTAATAAATATTTTTCAGTATTAAGTATGTGGATTATTCCAAAAAATAATAATAAATAAGGGATTAAAACTCAATTTCCCTAAATATTATCTCCAAGTTTAGTTACAACTTAAATATAAGTATAATTGCATGGAAATGTATTTAATAACAAGCAATAAAAAATCAATCTGTGGTCACTATACTTTTATTATTTTCTTTCTAAAATAATTTTTAAACTAATATTTTTAGCTTGGCATATACTGTCCTCACAGAGGTGTTCAATTTTTGCATTCATTGAGCTACTATTGTAGGGAATCTGAGCTAAGTTAATATGGTCATTATCTATTTAGGAATTCTAAGTATAGTGTGTGTATGCTTTCCTTCCTAGAATCATTTGCCATTTCAAACAGAGCCCTTATTTCATTCTTTATTTTCTAGGACTTAATTATCTATGCTAAGCCTGACATTTTCCAGATTGAAGATACTAAATTTGTCTTTTTCAACCATCTGTGTTAATTCTTGTGCTAAAACCATCACTTATCACTTTGCTCTAATTACATCCAACTGTACATATCATTCAATGCCCTAATAACTCCTCTGCAATCTCTCCTCCCTATTTGACAAAACCAACTTGTATCTATGCTGAAAGTGATTCTAGCCCAATGTCTCCAAGATAGATGGACATGTGCTGTAAAGAGGGAGTTCTATGTTAACGGGACTTTTTGCCTATCACTTTGGGATTTTCCATTTTTCTCCACAGTAATAAGTTTTAATTTTGAACTTCTTCCTTCTGTATTTTTAAAGAAAGATATACAGCTGTGGTCACCTTCAACTTTACCTTTTTGCAGTTTATCATCCTAGTCATCTTTTATACCTATCTATTTGATTTTTCTTTTTATTCCATCTACTTCAACTCATATCCAAAAGGCTGGGTGTTTGGTTTTCTGATTTTATATGCAATGATTTATATTATGTTTTTATGAGAAGTATAGCTCATTTATGCAGTGATTGCATCTTTCTCATGTTAGTTAAAAGTTCTAGACAATTAACTCTCTAGAAATAGCAAACAATACTCTTCCAATTCTACTACCTCTGATTCCTAGGCATTTAAGCTTCTCTGTGAGCAAATTGCTGCTGACTGCTTGCTCTGATTCCTATTCCACCTGCATGCTCAAAAGACCAACTCCATGGCCTATTTATTTCAGTTCAAAATTGTCCTCCTTTAAGTTAAATATTCCCTGAAACTGCTCCATTCTTATTTATATGCCATAAATTTCATTTTTATCTTGACAAAATAAACTTGTATCTATGCTTAATGTGACTGCTTTTCCAGCAGAGATCATCCTTGATTTTGCATTAAAAAAATGTGCTCTTCTTTTGTGTAAAAACAAAACAAAACAAAACAAAAGATAATGGCAATAACAATAATGAGTTCTTGACTTGTGAAACCCACCCCACACTGATTCATCTAAATTTTAAGTCTTTTTGGACCTTTCTTATAATATTCATATAATGTGTTACTTATGTCCATACTCATTAATACCACATTTATGTAGAGTATACCCAGGATATTAACTTAACACTTCTGCATATTTTATTGGTTGAGAGAAAACCCTAATTTTAAAATGAGTATCTATTAATCACTTCAACCATGATTTTAAATACTTTTTTTTTTCCATTTTGTTTCATGAGGCACAATAGGCATACTTTAACATTCACCCTTTTTATATTTTAGATCTGCAGGTTTTGATAATTGTGTGCAGATATGTAATCATGACCACAATTGAGATATAGAAGAGTTTTGGTACCCCACAAAATTCACCTGCTTAGTTGTAGTCACCTTTTATCCTCACCACCAATCCCTGGTAGCCCTAATCTTATTTCTGTCACTATTCTGATTTCATTTCATTGCCTTTTCCAAAATATCATACACATGGATTCATCCAGTATGTAGTTGATTGTCTCTGGTTTGTTCCACTTAGCATAATGCTTTTAGAGTCACCTATTTTAGTGCGCTGGACTGCACTGTGTTTATTTTTTATTGCTGAATAGTATTCTATTATATGGATTTACCACCTGTTTATCTATTCCTATGGAGGGATTTTTTTTTTCAGGTTTTAGATATTAAGAATGGAGCTGTAAAAGCATTCAGATACAGATTCATTCACAGAAATAAGCTTTCACTTTGGTTAATTTTTGTGAGTGGGGTGCCATGTTCTTGTGATCAATATGTGTTAAGGTTTATAAAAAACTGCCAAATTGTTTTGAAAAGTGGTGTATCATTTTGCATTCCTATCAACAATATATAAAGGTACCAATCCCTCTAAATCTTCATCAGCACTTGATATTGTCAGTTTTATTATGTTACTTTTTATGTGTTATCCATTCTACGAGGTATAAGGTGGGATCTCATAGTAGTTTTAATTTGGTTTTCTTTAATGATGCATGACATCAAACATATTTTTATGTGCTTATTTCCCATACATATATCTTCTTTGGTGAACTCTCTATTCAAGTATTTTGTCCATTTCTACAATGTGGTTGTTATTTTAATTATCTTTGAGTTCTTTATATATTCTAGACACAAGTACTTTATCAAAAATATTAATTAGAGATATTTTATCCTAGTCTGTTGCTTGTATATTCACTCTCTGTAGAATGGCATTCAAAGAGTACTTCTTAATTTTGATTACATCAATTTACCATTGTTAATGCATGTGTTTCTTCAGCATGTGAAATATTTGCCTAATTCAAGGTCATGAATATTTCCCCCTAAGTTGTCTTCCAAATATTACATTTACATTTTATATTTACATTTAGTGCAAAGAATGTATCAAAATTATTTTTGACGTTTGTCCAATGTTTCAGAAAAATTTATTGAAAGTAATTTAATTCTTCCATTGAATTCCCTTTGCCCCATTGCCAAAAATAAATCGATCATATTAGTTTGGACCTATTCCTGGATCCTTTTTTTTACCCCACTTTCTAAATTCACCCATTCTCCATCACTATGCTGTATTCATATCTGTGGCTTATAATATGTTATGAAATCAGGAAGTGTGTGTCTCAATTTTTATTCTTAATTTTCCATATTATTCTGGCTGTTCAAGTTCCTTTCCCTTTCCATATATATGTTATAATAAGCTTCTGGATATCTACAAAAAATTCTGACTTTTTCATTGAGAAGATATTTGGGGAGAATATACAACTTAACCATGTAGATTTTTCCTATTCACAAATATGATATTTCTAAAGGTATTTAGGACTACTTTAAAATATTTCACCTATGTGTTATAGTTTTAAGAATACAGATCTTACACATATTTATAGGAAAGTGCATCATATTTTTTAGTGCTATTGCAAGTGTTACAATTTTATATTGTAATTTTTTAATATTCATGTTAGCACATGGAAAAACAAATTGATACCTCATATCAAACTATTATGCTGTAACTTTGCTATGCAAACTTAGTTTTGCTAGCTTTTCCATAGATTTTCTAAATAGAAAATTGTATTTTCTCTGCCAATAGAGACTTCTATTTCTTCCTATCAAAATTGTATGCTTTTTCATTTTTTTCCTTGACTTATTGCATTGGCTAATGCATTTGGCATGATTTTAAGTAGGTGTGATTAGAATGAATGGCTTTGTCTTTTTCCCCCCTGATATTAGAAGGTTGATGTTTCAGTTCCCTAGGGCTTCTGTAGTAAAATACCACAAACTTAATGGCTTAAAAAAAACAGAAATTCATTGTCTCACAATTCTGGGGACTAGAAGTCTAAAATCAGGTCTTAGGGCCATGCTTCATCTAAGAATTGTAAGGGAGAATCCTTTCTTGCCTCTTCTAGCTCCTGGCATTTGCTGGCAATTCTTGGCAGTCTTGGGCTTGTTTGTGCATCACTCCCATTTGCTTCTTCCATCTTCACATAGCCTTCTCTTAGACCTTGTGTTCAATTTTTCCCCTTGTAAGAACATCTGTCATATCAGTGTCCTTAAAGCTGTTTGGCCTTATTTTTACTAATTGCATTTGCAAAGACTATTTCAAAATAAATTCACATTGACAGACATTAGGACTTGAATATGTTTTGGGGGGGGGGCTGATTCAACACATAATAGATAGCATTCAGTCATTTGTCATTATTGGTTTGAGGAACTCACCTTGTCCTTCTTGTTGGTTGAGAGTTTTTCATGAGAGTTTTCATCATGAATGGATGTTCAAATTTTTCAAATGACTTTTTTTTTCTCTTGAGATGAACATACGGGGTTTCTTATTTAAATCTGTTAACATGATGATTATATTTATTTCTTTTTGAATATTAAACCAAACTTGCATTTCTGAGGAAAAAAATCCACATATTTTAGATGGAGAGACGTCAGTCTGTATTTTTTTTCTTATAACATCTTTGTATTTTTTTTTTATTTTCCTTTTTTCAGTGTTATGATATTAGGGTAATTCTGCCACAAAATGTATTTTGGGCTAGCTTTCCATATTCTTAAAGTGCTTTGTAAAATTATTTACCATATTTATAATATTATTTCTTCAACAAATGTATGGTAGAATTCACCAGTGAAGTATCTGAGTCTAAAGTTTTCTTTGGTGGAGTGTTATAACTATGAATTTAATTTTTTTTCAATACATGCAGGACTATTCAGTTATCTATTTGATCTTGAGTGAGGTTTGGCATTTTATGTACTTCCAGGAATTTGTCTATTTCATGTAACTTGTGATTTCTTGGATTGAAAATTATTCACAGAATTTCCTTATTATTTGTTTAATGTCTATGGGTATACAATTATGTCCTTTTTTCTGTTCATTTATTTGCACTTGAGTCTTCTTTTTTCCTTAGATCAGTTTGACCAGAAGTTTATAAATTTCTTTTTATCTTTTAAAAGAACCAGCATTTGATTGTATCAACCTTTTCTGTATTGTATCTTTTCTTTATTTCTGCTGCCTTTGGGTTTCATTTTCTTTTTTCTCTAATTTCTTAGGGTGGAAGGTTAAGAATTTAATGCTACATATGCCTCAAAACAATGATATAGGAGCATGCCACACTTTTTGATGTGTTTACATTTTTATTCAATCCACATTATTTTCTAATTTCCCTTGTGACCTACTCTTTGACCCATGGGTTATTTAGAATTATCTTGTTTAATTTTCAAATATTTGGGGATTATTCATATTTTTAGTTCTGCTTTAAATCTACTGTGATCTCTAGAAATAATTGTATTACTTCAAATCTTTTGAGCTTCTTTAGTAACATTTTATGGCCTTGAATATGGTCCATATTTGTAATTGTCCTGTAAACACTTGTAAAGAATATGTATTCTGTTCTTGTAGGATAGATTGTTCTTTCAATATTAACTAAGTTAAGATGATTGATAGTATTGTTCAAATCTATGTCTTTATTGGCCTCCCATCTGCCTTCTCTTTCTCCAGTAATGTAGAGATTTTGCATATTTCTTCTTCCAGTTTTATTAGTGTTTACTTTATATATTTTAGATCAAATTTTAGGTGCATTTATACTTATGATTTCATATCACGAATTCTTAGGGAATTGATCCCTATAAAATATGTATTGTCTTTCTTTGCTCTTGATCATATTTCTTGTTTTTAACTCTCTATGTCACTATTATAGTCCCTTCAGCTTTCTTTTGATTAAGGCTTACATAGTATATGTTTTTCTACCATTTTACTTTTCATATATCTGCATCTGTACATTTGAAAGAGGTGTCTGGTAGACAGTATATATTTTGAGACTGCTATTTTAAACAATCTAAAAAATTCTGCATTTTTCTTGGAAGGAGGGAGGCTAGACCATTTATTTTTAAAGTAATTTTCTATATGTCTGGATTTCAATCTTTTTTTACTTTTCCCTCTTACCCCACCACCTTTTTAATGAATTGTTTTTTTTTAAATTTCTCTTACTGGCTCATTAGCCATAACCCTTTCCTATATTTTGTTATAATTCTTTCCATGGTTTACAATATTCATCCTTAAGATAGCCCACAAAACATTCAAATAATATTATACCATTTTATAAATAGTGTAAGAACCTTGCAAAAATTTATAATCACATGATATAAATAACAAAATTATAATTTTTGTATTGACTCTTCCATTCATCTTTTACAATATTCTCTACTCAATTGTACAGTTTCAAAGTACCATCTGTATAATTTTCCTTCTGCCTCAAAAAAGTTTGCTTCATTTCTTGCAGTATACTAGTGTTGGTCATGGATGAACTCAGCATTTTATTTAAAATATAAAACTATATTTTTGCTTGGCATAGGCCTATTCAGATCTATTCTGTTTGGGGTACACTGCACTTCTTGGATCTGTAATTTTATGTCTTTCATAAGAGATGGAAAGTTTTCATTGATTATTTCCTCTATTATTGCTTCTGCCTCTTTTCCCTTCTCTTCTCCTTCTGGGACACCCATGACACATACATTCATGAGTTTCATGTTGTCATTGAATTCCCTGAGACATTGGTTATATTTTTCCATTCTTTCCCCTATCTGATCTTTTGCATGTAGGTTTTCAGGTGTCTTGTTCTACAGTTCCTGAGTGTTTTCTTTTGCCTCTTGAAATCTGCTATTGTATGTCTCCATTTTGTCTTTCCTCTCTTGTGCTGTGCCTTTCATTTCCATAGATTCTGCTAGTTGTTTTTTTGGACTTTCAATTTCTACCTTATATGCACCCAGTGTTTTCTTTACAGGCTTCATCTCTTTTGCCGTATCTTCTGTAAACTTTTTGAAGTGATTTAGCCTTAGTTGTTTAAATTCCTGTATCTTAGTTAAAGTGTAAGTTTGTTCCTTTGACTGGGCGGTAACTTTGTTTCTCTTAGTGTAGGTTGTAGTTTTCTGTTGGCTACATATCTGGTTTCCTTGGTTACCCTAATCAAGTTTTCCCAGACCAGAACTGGCTCAGGTCACTGAAGGAGGAAATATTCAGTATCTGCTTTCCCTGAGGGTATGTTATCAGAATCAATTTTCTTTACTCCAAGGGGAAAAAAAAAAAGAGAAAACCTAAAATATACCATGTCCCTTATTCCCCCTTATCATTGATCCCTAGCTTTGGTGTCATGCATTTGATAATGTTCATGAAAGAGTATTAAGATATTACTCATAACTATAGACCACAGTTTGCAATAGGTGATTTTTCCCATATAGCACTCTATTATTAACTCTTTGTAATAGTTTCATATCCTTGTTCTAGTTCATGAAAGAAATGTATTCTATATGTACTGTTAAGCACAGCCATTGTTCACCACAAGATTTACTGACTTGTACAGTCATATGTTTTAACCTCTGGTTTTCCTTCTGGTGCCATATATAAATCTAAACTTCCCCTATCAACCATATTCACATACAATTCAGCATTGTTAATGATACTCACAATAATGTACTACCCTTACCCCTACCCATTCCTACTCATTTAAATTCAACCTGGTTGAAAATTCTGTACATCTTAAGGAACAACTCCCCATTCTCTAGCCTTGCTCTATCTCATGGTAACTTATAGATTCTATGTCTATGAGTTTACGTAGTATAATTAGTTCATATTAGTGAGATCATATAATATTTGTCCTTTTGTGTCTGACTTATTTCACTTAACATAATGACTTCAAGGTTCATCTATGTTTTCTCATGCTTCAGGACTTCATTCCTTCTTAACTGCTGAATAATATTCCATTTGGATATTCCGTTTGGACAGTATTCAAAGAGAAAAAAATTCTTTATCCATTTATTGGTTCATTGGATTGTTTTGCATTTTTGACTATTGTGAATAATGCCACTATGAACATGACTGTGAAAGGTCTGTTTGTGTGTCTGCTTTCAGTTTTTCTGGGTATATACTGAGTAGTGTGTTTGACAGATTGACAGATTGTAGGGCAACTCTATACTGAGTTTTCTGAGGAGCATCCAAACCATATTCCACAGCCACTGTACCATTTTACATTCCCACAACAGTGAATAAGTGTTCCTATTTCTCCATATCCTCTCCAACACTTGTAGTTTCCTGTTTGTTTAATAGTGGCCATACTAATAGGTGTGAAATGATATCTCATTGTGGTTTTGATTTGCATTTCCCAAACAGTTAGTGAAGATGAGCTTCTGTTCATGTGCATTTCAGCCATTTGTATTTTCTCTTTGGAAACAGACTATTAATGTATTTTGCTCATTTTTAAATTAGGTTGTCTTTTTATTGTTGAGTTGTAGGATTTCTTTGTATATTCTGGATACTAAACCCTTATCAGATATGTGGTTTCCAAATATTTTCTCCAATTGAGTTAGCTGCTTTTTCATCCTTTTGACAAAGTCCTTTGAAGCACAAAATATTCAATTTTGAGGAGGTCCCATTTATCTATTTTTTCTTTCATTCTTGGTACTTTGGGTGTAAGGTATGGTAAACTATGGCTTATTTCTAGATCTTGACAATGTTTCCTGCATTTTTTTCTAGGAGTTTCATACACTGTCTGTTATATATAGGTCTGTGATCCATTTTGAATTAATTTTCGTTTATATTTTATTGCTCCTTTGCTTCCCTGAAAATTTTAAATTTATTACTTAACATTGCACTTATATTTTGTTGGTTGCTGTTTATTGTTCTAAATTCCTGTATACAATTTGGGATAATTTTGAGAGATTAATTTGTGCTAGGTTTGCCTTTAAGATTTGTTAGCATGGACCAAGAGGAACCTTCAGTCTAGGACTAATATATCCACTCATCAGTAAAGCAACATCTTTCTGGGGATTGTATATAACCGCCTTTATTTTATGAGGTATTCCTTTTCAGGTTGTGAAAGCACAAACTATTCCTAGTCTTTTGAGAGCTCTGAATTGTTCTGCTTGTTCTTTTTAGATTGTTCTATCCCCAGTTTCAGGGAGTTTTAAATCAGATGGATTCTTGATGAACTGTTATTCAAATATTCAAATTCTCTTCATGCAATTCCATCCTCCTTAAGACTCTGCCCAACAAAATGCTTGCCACCTCAGCCTCCACAAACTTTGCTCACTCTCTTTTCATTCTAGTAAGCATCCTTGATTCTGTGGATTACTCCCAATTTTGCTGCACAAGAGAAAAGGCCTCCCCGAAGAAATGGGTGCATTGATATTATATTGTTTTTTTCTTTCAATGTCCAATATCATAAAAAATTAATTGCTTCCTATGTTTTGTCTAGTTTTCTATATTTTTTTACATCATAGCAGAGGAAATCTAATATATTTTATGTTAACTTGAACAAACACAACCTATTAACATTCTGTGCCTTTTAAATTCATTGTACGTTTGTATTGATGTTTTTATTGTTTGTTTTTATGGGTGTGTTAAAATCTAACATCTAGGAATTTCTTTTCTATTTTTACTAGCAGTCCTTTGTTCTTTTTATCTTTGTATTCTGCTTCTTTTTATATGACTTGAATTTTTTTCATTATTCCATTTTATCACTTTTTGAGTTATTCTAATATAAATCTTTGTTATTTGATCTGTGGTTGTTTTAGAAATCACATTATGCATCATTAAATTACCACATTCTAACTCTGAATAATGCAATGCTGCCAAACAAGCTATGTGAGTATTTTACAACTGTATATAGTTTTACACTGCTACAGTATTTTGTTCAAGAGTTTACATTTTGCATTTACGTATGTTATAAAACCAACATCCAATACATTATTAGTTTTTTATGAATTGAAAATAGACTTTTTAAGAAATTTATGGAGATTTATGAACAGAGATATATGATACATAAATAAAATGTACATATACAGGTGCATATAGAAATAATTAGATAAGATGGATCTTTTATATTTATATATTTAAAAATATCTGGCTGAAGTTTGCATAAGAGTAATTTCCAGAATCACCTCTCCACTTTGTTTGAAATCTCATTGCCACTGAAACTTTTTTTTTCCATTTTCTTGTTCAAGAAGGCATACTGAATCCCACACTTCTAGGGCCAGGCTCATCCCTGAGCATCAGGGAGACATACACCCCCAGGAGCCATGCCACACATAGGGAGAGGGCTGCAAGTTTATTTTCAGAGTTGGCTTAAAGAGAGAGACCATACCTGAGCAACAAAAGAGGCTCACTGGGGTGACCCTTAGGCATAATTGCAAGCAGGCTTAGATTCTCCATTGCCGAAATAAGTTTCTTAAGGACAAGTCCCAAGATCAAGGGCTTGGATGATAAAATTGGGAGTCTTAATGCTTGAGAGAATAGCAGTAATTCTCCAAGTGAGGAAGTTTAATAGTTCCACATTTTCCCCAGCCCCTCAAGGGGACTTTCCAAGTGTTTCTTTTTTTTTCTGCCCCAAATACTCTAGAATGTATCTGGGTATTACATTAACCTTTATAGAATAGTAAGATCTCATTCCCTATTCTGGATTCCATGTAATCAGGTTGTTTAAATAAGCTAGGCAGCCAGGTTAAATTAGATAATGTGCTACAGAAAACTTAAATTTTGGACCAAATAGACATCTCTTCCTTTGGTCTCACACAGAAGATGTTTTAAAATTCAGACAATATTATCCTTTACCCTGCATTCTGATTTACATTAGTCCTAACCAGATCCATTTCATTCATGATTTTAATTAAAGTTTGATATGTGTTTCAGCTTCTCTAACAGTTGCTGTATGGAGTAATACTGAGTTTCAGAGCTGCAGAACTCTAAGTCCAAAACACAAGTGTAACACAGATACCCAATGTTACAGGGAACTACCAGTTTACACACAAGCTTACTCTCTAGGAACTGCTACATTGAGCCTTATTTTAACAGTTAGTACTCCTTAATCATCAATTGCCCAATCTCTGCCCACATTCCATCCCCTGACAACCTATGCTCTCACATTCAATTCTCAGAGTTTGTTAATTATTATTAGTTTGTATCAGTGATACCATCTGATAGTCATCCTTTTGTTTCTGGCTTATTTCATGCAACATAATGCCCTCAAGGTTTATTCATATAGTTGAATGCTATATGACTTTATTCCTTCCTGCAGCCACTCAATATTTCATCATGGGTATACATCAGAGTTTATCCTTCTGATCATCAATGTAGCCTTAGGTCACCTCCATCCATAGCAAATCATGGATAATGCTATCATAAACACCAGTGTGCTGAGGTCTCTGCTTGCAGTTTATCTGGGTATATACCTAGTAACAGGATTGCCAGATAACATGGCAACTCCATACACAGTTTCCTGAGGAACTGCCACAGTGCCCTCAGAGGGGCTGCACAATTCCACTTCCCCACCATAAATGTAAGGGTTCAAATGCCTATATGCATTCTTGCTTTCAGTCTTCAAAGTCTTTGTCTAATAACAGGATTTCAGGATTGTGCAGGCAACCCTATACACAGCCCCATATGTAACCACCTCTCTGCCCTCCAGAGGGACTGCACCATTCTACTTCTGTACCAACAGTGAATAGGTATTTCTCTCTCTCATCTTCTCCACCACTTGTATCCTTCTGTTCATTTTTTAAATAGTTTTATTCATATACCATACAATCCATCCTAAGTGTAAAATCAATGGTTCCCAGAATATTCACATTTATTACCACAATCTATATGAGAACATTTCTGTTTTTTCCATGAGGTAAGAATCAGAAAAAGGAAAGAAAGAAAGAAAAAGGAAGAAAAATAGGAGAAACAACAAAACAAGAATCTCATAAACCTCCTCTATATCCCCTCTTATTGATGTTTAGCTTTGGTATATTGCCTGTGTTACAATTAATGAAAAAATGCTACTTTACTCTCAACCATGGACTCTAGTTTGAATTAACTGCATTTTTCCAATATACCATCCAGTTTTTAACATCTTCTAATGGTGACATTCAGTTGTTCTCCCTTGAGAAAAAACTTTCTTATATTTGTACATTTAATCACCATCATTATCTACTCTATGTTTCTCTATACAGTCCCAGTTTCTGTCCTCTATCTTTCCTTCTGGTGTCATATATGGCCCTAGCCTTGCTCTTTCAACTGTACTCACACTCAACTTTATTCATTATACTTAGAGTACTGTGTTATCATCACATAGTATTGTGCTATCCATTTCTGGATCTTCACAATTAACACTGTTGAACATTCTGTACTCCTTCAACATCAAGTGCCCAATCTCTACCCTCTTTCTACCTGTGTTCTTAACATTAAGATTTGCTCAGTATAGTTAGTTCATATTAGTGAGACCATGCAGTATTTGCCATTTTTTTCTGGTTACTTTGTTCAACATAATATCCTCAAGTTTCATCCATATTGTTGCATGCATCATGGCATTATTCTGTCTTACAGCTGCATTATATTCCATTGCATGTATATAACACAGTTTGTTTAATTAATCATCAATTGATGGACATTTGGGCTGTTTCCATCTCTTGGCTATCATGAAAAATGCTGCTGTAAATGTCAGTGTACAAATGTATCTTCATGTTCCTGTTTTCAGTTCCTCCATTTATAGACCTAGTAATGGGATTGCAGGATCATATGGCAATTCTACACTTAGATTCCAGAGGAACCACCAAACTGCTTCCGGAGTGGTTGCATCATTCTACATTCCCACGAACAATTGAATAAGTGTACCCATTTCTCCACATCCTCTTCAGCACTTGTAGTTTTCTATAGTTTTTTTTTTTTTTTTTTTATAATTCCATTCTAGTAGATGTGAGAAGATACCTCATTGTGATTTTGATTTGAATTTCCCTAATAGCTAGTGATTTTGAGAATCTTTTCATATGTTTTTGTGCCATTTGCATTTCCTACTTGGGAAAGTGTCTGTCCATGTCTTTTGCCCATATTTTAATTAGGTTGTTTGTCTTTTTGTTGGTTTCCAAATATTGTCTCCCATGGTGCTGGATGTCTTTTTACTTTCCTGACAAAGTCCTTTGATATGCGAAAGTATTCAATTTTGAGAAGATGCCATTTATTTATTTCATCTTTCATTACTTTCTCTTTGGGTGTAAGTTCTAGTAAACCACTTCCTATAACAATATTTTAAAGGTATTTCCATACTTATTCTTCCAAATTTTTATAGTCTTAGTTCTAATGTTAAGATCTTTGATCTGATTCTCAAGGAATCGCCATACATTTCTCCTGAGAAATGGGTCTTTCTCAACTGGGAAAACCTGACTGAGGTCTACCATATCTGAGGAAAAATGCTACATAGGAGCAGGGCAAGAAACAGGAAAATGAGAGGTGAAAGACTCTGACCAACTAAATAGAACCTAAGTTAGAGGTCTAGAGTAAGCTGAACTGAACATCAAAGGTTACAGAACAAAGCCAACCAAGAAGAAAACCCTAGGTAAAAGAGTGCAAATGAGCCCCAGAATATAATAAAGAAAGTAAGATGCCTAGACAGCTTAAGATAATGAGCAATACTAGGAAACATGAAAATATGGACCAGCCAAAGGCACAAACAAATAGTTCAACTGAGATACAGAAGTTGAGGCAGGTAATGTTAAAACAATTCAATGAACTGAATGACAATGAAAACACAACATATCAAAACTAATGGGATGCAGCAAAGGCAGTGCTGAGAGGGAAATTTATTGCCCTAAACACCTATATTAAAGAGAAGACAGAGCAAAAATTGAGGAATTAACTGTTGACCTGTAGGAACTAGAGAAAGAACAGCAAACTAACCCCAAAGCAAACAGAAGGAAAGAAATAAAAATTAGAGGGGAAACAAATGAAATTGAGAAAAGGAAAATAGAAAGAATCCACAAAACCAGAAATTGGTTCTTTGAGAAAATCAACAAAATTGATGGACTCCTAGCTAGGCTAACAACAAAAACAAACAAAAAAAAGAGAGAATGAAAATAAATACAATCAGAAATCAGAAAGGAAACAAACTATTGCCCCTGCAGAAATAAAGGAGATAATGAGAAGACACTACAAGCAAATATATGCTAATAAACTAGACACCTTAGATGAAATGGACAACTTCTCAAAAAAGCATAAACAACCAACATTGACTCAAGAAGAAATAGACATCAACAAACCAATCATAAGTAAAGAGATTGAGTCAGTTATCAAAAAGCTCCCAAAAAACAAGAGCCCAGGATCAGATGGCTTCACACGGGAATTCTACCAAGCATTCTAGAAAGAATTAGTACCAATCATGCTCAAACTTTTCAAAAAATTTGAAGAGAAGGGAAAGCTATCCAACTCATTCTATGAAGCCAACATCACCCTAGTACCAAAGGAAGACAAAGACATTACAAAGAGAATTCATGACCAATCTGTTTAATGAATGTAGATGCAAAATCCTCAACAAAATACTTGCAAATCAAATCCAGCAGCACATTAAAAGAATTATACACCATGACCAGGTGAAGTTTATTCCAGGTGTTCAAGGCTGGTTCAACACAAGAAAATCAATTAATGTAATACACCACATCAATAAATCAAAGCAGAAGAACAACATGATCATCTTGATTAATGCAGAAAAGGCATTTGACAAAATACAATACCCTTTCTTGATGAAAATACTTCAAAGGATAGGAATAGAAGGGAATTTTCTCAATATGATAAAGCCAATATATGAAAAAACCTGCAGGTAACATCATCTTCAATGGGGAGAGACTGAAAGCTTTCCCTCTATGATCAGGAACAAGACAGGGATGCCCACTGTCACCATTGCTATTCAACATTGTGCTGGAAGTTCTAGCTAGAGCAATCAGGCAAGAAAAAGAAATAAAAGGCATCCAAATTGGAGAGGAAGGAGTAACATTTCATTCTTTGCAGATGACATGATTCTATATGTAGAAAGTCCAGAAAAATCTACAGCAAAGCTATTAGAACCAATCAATGAATACAGCAAAGGGGCAGGCAACAAGATTGACATGCAAAAATCTGTAGTGCTCTTATACACAAGTAATGTGCAGCAAGACTAATAAATCAAGAAAAACATTCCATTTTTCATAGCAGCCAAAAGAATCAATATTTGCAAATAAAGTTAATGAAGGCCACAAGAGACCTATGCAAAGAAAACTGCAAGAAACTGTTAAAATGAAAATCAAACATGACATAAAAAAATGGAAGAACATATCATGTTCAGGGATTGGAAGACTAAATATAATTAAGATGTCAATTCTTCCTAAACTGATTTATAGATTCAATGCAATACCAATTAAAATCCCAACAACTTACTTTGAAGAAACAGAAAAAAAATAATAACTAAGTTTATTTGGAAGGGCAAGGTGCTCTGAATAGCCAAAAATATCTTGAGAAAGAACCAAGTGGGAGGCCCCCCACTACCTGACTTTGAAGCCTATTACAAAGCTACAGTGCTCAAAACAGCATGGTACTGGCATAAGGATAGATATGCCTACCAATGGAGTTGAATTGAGTGGACAGAAATAGATTCTCACATCTATGGGCAATTGAACTTTGATAAGGCACTCAAGCCAAACCAACTGGGACAGGACAGCCTCTTCAATAGTGTTTAGAGAACTAGATATCCATTTCCAAAAAAATGAAAGAGGATCCTATCTCACACCTTATACAAAAATTATCTTGAAATGGGTCAAAGACCTAAACTGTAGCATTAAGACCATAAGACTCAGAAGAAAATTTAGGGAAATTTCTTAAAGATCTTGTAATAGGAGGTGGTTTCCTAGACCTTACACCCAAAGCATGAGCAGCCAAAGAACAAATAGACAAATGAGATTGCCTCAAAATTAGACACTTTTGTACATCAAAGGACTTTGTCAGAAAGGTAAAAAGGCAGCCTACACAATGGGAGAAAACACATATCAGATAAGGGTTTAATATTCCAAATATATAAAGAGATCCTGCAACTCAACAACAGAAGGACAACAACCCAATTAAAAAATGGGCAAATGATATGGACAGACACTTTTCTGAAGAGGAAATACAAAAGGCCCAAAAACATATGAAAAATACTCACCCTTAATGGCTATTAGGGAAATGCAAATCAAAACCACAGTGAGTTACCATCTCATACCTTCCTGAATGGTCATTATCCAAAAAACAGAAAATTACAAGTGTTGGAGAGAATGTGGAAAAAGAAATACATTTATTCACTGTCAGTGGGAATGTAGAATGGTGCAACCACCCTGGAAGACAGTGTGGTGGTTCCTCAGGAAGCTACATAAAGATTTGCTATATGAGCCTACTATTTCATTACTAGGAAGGAATTGAAAGTTAAGACATGATTGGACATTTGGAATCTTATGTTGATTGTGACCTTATTGATAATAGCCAAGAGATGGAAACAGCCCAAATGTCCTCAATGGACAAGTGGATAAACAAACTATTGTACATAAACATGATGGAATATTACATAGCTGTAAGACATAACAAAGACACAGAACATATAATAATGTGGATGAACCTTGAGGACATTATGTTAAGCAAAGTTAGCCAGAAAGAAAAGGACAAGTGCTGTATGATCTCACTAATATGAACTAACATTAATGAGCAAACTTCGAGAGTTAAAAACTGATAATGCAGGCTACAAGGAGATAGAAAGAGGGTAGAGATCAGGCATTTGATGCTGAAGGACTACAGAATGTTCAGCAGGATTTATTGTATGGATCCAGAAATAGATAGCATAATACTGTGTGATGGTAGCACAATATTTTAACTACACTGAACAAAGATGTCCATGAGTAAAGCTGAAAGAGTTGGGCTAGGAGCATGAATGACACCTGAGGTAAAGATAGAAGGTAAAGACTGGAACTGTTTAACTTAGCAAAAACTGGAGTGGTCAATGATTGTAACTAAATGTACAAATATAAAACTGTTCTTGCATGTGGGAGAACAAATGAATGTCAACCATGCAGAATGTTGTAAAGGGGATGGTATTGGGGAAAAATATAAACAAAGCAAACTGGGGTCTATAGTCAACAGTAACATTGTAATATGCTCCCATTAAATGTAATAAAGGCAATATAAAAAAGCTAAACGTTTACAAGAGGGGGATAGAAGGGAGGGATATGGGATTCTTGGCAGTGGTGTTGTCTGACCCTACTATTATATTGTATTTTATGATATTTCATTTTTTTTATTTTTCTTATTATTTATTAAAAAAAACTTTTTTTTCATAGTAATTAATATGGTCAAGGGCTCACTGTGTTAATAAATGCACCATTGTATGATGGTACCATGGAGAACTGACTGTACACTTTGGATAATTATATGGTATGTAAATATAGCCCTATAAAATTGTATGGAAAAATATACACAGGGAAAAAATAGATCTTTGATCCATTTTGAGTTAAGTTTTAGAAAATGGGTGAGATGGGGTTCTCTTTCATTCTTTTGGATATAGATACCCAATTCTCCAAGCACCAGATGTTGAAGATGCTACTCTGTCCTAGTTGAGTCAACTTGACTGCCTTATCAATGAACTACTGTCTGTAGATGACTGGGTCCACCCCTGAACACTGAAATTGATTCCACCTGTCAGTACATCTACCATTATGCCTGTTTTGATCACTGTAGCTTTGTAATATGATTTAAAGTCAGGTTGAGGAAGACCTCCCAATTCACTTTTCTTTCTCAAGATACTTCTGGCTATTTGGAGCACCCTGAACCTTCTAAATAAATTTTGTTATTGATTATTCTGTTTCTTCAAAGTAAGTGGTTGGAATTTTAATTGTTATTGCATTGAATCTATGAATCAATTTGGGTATTGCTGTCTTAGCTATAGTTAGTCTTTGTTCCTTGAACGTGCTATGTCCTTCAATTTTTTAGGTCTTCCTTGATTTCTTTTAGCAATGTTGTGTAGGTTTCTGAGTTTAGGACTTTTATGTCCTTGGTTAAATTTATACCTAAATAGATTATTTTGGTTGCCATTGTAAATGGATTTTTTTCTTGAATTCCCTCAGATTTCTCATTGTTGATATATAGAAGCACTACTGATTTTGCATGTTGATCTTGTATCCTGCCACTTTTCTGTAGTCATCAAGCTCTAGTAGCTTTGCTGTAGATTTTTCAGGATTTTCTACATATAGGATGAAGTCATCTTCAAATGGTGAAAGTTTTATTTCTTTTTTTCCAATTTGGACCCATTTTATTTCTTTTTCTTGTGTAAGTGCTCTTGCTAGAACTTCCATCACAATGTTGAATAGCAATGGGGACAGTTTTGTTACTGACCTTAGAAGGAAAGATTTCAGTCTTTCCTCTTTGAATATGACTTTAGCTATGTGTTTTCCATATATCCCTTTATGATGTTGAGGGATTTTCCTTCTATTCTTATCCTTTTAATTGTTTTCTTCAAGAAAGGATGATGAATTTTCAAATGCCTTTTCTTCATTAATTGAAATGATCATGTGGTTTTCCTCATTAATTCACTGATGTGTTGTGTTACTTTAATTGATTTTCTTGTGTTGACTCACCCTTAAATACCTGGAATAAAACTTGGTCATGATGTATAATTTTAGAGTGCAGCTGGATGTGATTACAATTATTTTGCTGAGGATTTTTGCATATATATTCATTAAATAGATTAGTCTGTATTTTTTTTTCCTTGTAGTATCTTTGTCTGGTTTTGGTATTAGGATGATGGCTTCATAGAATGAGTTAGGTAGCTTTCCCTCCTCATCAATTGTTTGAAGAGTTTCATTGAGATTGGTACTAATTCTTTCTTGAATGCTTGGTGGAATTCCCATGTGAAGCCATCTGGTCATGGAGTTTTCACTTTGGGGTGGGTTTTGATAACTGATTCAATATCTTTATTCTTGACACTTTCTGTTAAAGTCTTCTATATCTTCTCAATTCAGTGTTGGTTGTTCATGCTTTCCTAGGAAGTTTTCCATTTGCCTAAGTCATCTAGTTTGTTAGCATATGGTTGTTCACATAATGTCTCATCAACTACTTTATTTCTGTGGGATCAGCAGTTATGTTCTATTTCCCACTTCTGATTTTATTTATTTGCATCCTCTCTTTTTTCTTTCTCAGCCTAGCTAAGGGCCCACTGATTTTATTGATTTTCTCAAAGAACCAAATTCTGGTTTTGTTGATTCTCTCTATTGTTTTCATATCTCCAATTTCATTTATTTCTGTTCTAATCTTTGTTATTTCTTTCTTTCTGTTTTTTGGGGTTTAGTTTGCTGTAATTTCTCTAGTTTCTTCAGGTGAGTAGTTAAGTCCTCTATTTTTGCTCTTTCTTCTCTGTTACTATAGGCATTTACAGGAATAAACTTCCCTCTCAGCAGTTCTTTGCTGCATCCCATAAGGTTTGATATGTTGGTTCTCATTTTCATTTGCCTCAAGATATTTACTGATTTCCCTTGTAATTTCTTCCCTGACTTACTGGTTATTTAAGAATATCTTGTTTATCCTTCATATACTTATGAATTTTCCAACCTTCTGCCTGTTATTGATTTCCCATTTTATTCCATTAATATCTGAGAATCAATTTTGAATTATTTTGATCTTTTTAAATTTATTGAGATCTGCTTTGTGATCCAACATGTGGCCTATCCTGAAGAATGATCCATGAGAACTGGGAAAAATATATAACCTGCAGTTGTTGGATACAATGTTCTGTAAATGTCTGTTGTCTACTTCATTTATCATTTTATTCAAACTCTTTTTCCTTGTTGACCCTCCATCTAGATATTCTATCTATTGATGAGGGTTGTTTATTGAATTCTCCAAATATTATTGTAGAAGCGTCTAAATCTCCCTTCAGTGTTGTCGGTGTTTGCCTTATGTATTTTGCTGCACCCTGGCTTGGTGCATAGATATTTATCACTGTTTTGTTTCCTTGATGAGTTGTCCCTTTTATTAATACACAGTGTCCTTCTTTGTCTTTTTTGTTTTACATTTGAATTCTTATTCATCTGGTATTAGTATAGATAACACTGCTCTTTTCTGCTTGTGGTTTGCATGAAATATCCTTTTCAAACCATTGACTTTCAGCCTGTTATTTTTTCATGGCTCTTAAGTGAGTCTCTTGCAGACAGCATATAGATGTATCCTGTTTTGCTTTTTTTTTTTTTATCCATTCTGCCAATATATTGGGGAATTTAATACATTAACATTTAATGTTATTACCATAAGGGCAGTATTTCTTCAACCATTTTTTCTTTTGGACTTTATATGTCATATCTTTTTTTCTCTCTCTTTTTACTCTATTATTTACACTTACTGATAATCTTCATTTCTACATTCTTCTTCAAACCTCTTTCCCCTGTTTTTCCTATCTTTCTGCAGTATTTAGTATTTCTTTAGATCAGGTCTCTTGTTCACAATCTCTCTCAGTGTCTGTTTATCTGTACATATTTTAACCTCTTCCTCATTTTGAAGAACAGTTTTGCCAAATATATAAATCTTGGTTGCCAGGTTTTCTGCTTTAGTATTTTAAATACATCATACCACTGCCTTCTTGCCTCCATGGTTTCTGATGAGAGATCTGCACCTCTTATTGAGCTTTCCTTGTATGTGATGGATTGCTTTGCTCTTTCTGCCATCAGAATTCTCTCTTTGCTCTTGACATTTGACAATCTGTTTAGTAGGTGTCTTTGAGTAGGTCTATTTTGATATATTATTTTTTGGGTACACTGTGCTTCTTGGACCTGTACTTTTATGCCTTTCATAAGGGTTGGAAAATTTAGTTATTATATCCTGCCTTATGCTTACTTCCCCTTTCCTTTCTCTTATTCTTCTGGGACACCCATGACATGACATTTATATTCATGTGCTTAGTGTGGTCATTCAGTTGCCTGAGACCCTGCACATATTTTTACATTCTTTTCCCTATATATTTTGTGTGTGTGCATGTGTGTGTGTGTAGGATTTCACAAGTCCTGTGTTCTAGTTCACTAATCATTTCTTCTGCCTCTTCAAATATTTTGTATGTCTCCATTGTGTTTTTCATCTCTTCTATTGTGCCTTTAATTCCTATAAGTTCTGCCATTTGCTTTTTCAAGCTTTCAATTTCTTTTATCTTTTGCCACATTTTCTTTGAAATCATTGATTTGATTTAGAAGATTTGTTTGAACATCTTTAATTAGTTGTTTCAACTCCTGTATCTCAGTTGAGGGATAAGTTTGTTCCTTTGACTGGGTCATATCTTCGTGCTTCCTAGTATGAATTGTTAATTTTTGCTTGTTTTCAGCATCTGATTTTCTTGATTAGTTTATTCTGGAGATATTTTTTCTCTCTTTTGTATAGGGTTTTCTTGTTGGTTGGCTTTGTTCTCTATCTGTTCTTCTCTCTCACTGGTCATTTGTCAGATTAGCCCTGTCCCCCAGTCTCCCCAATTACCATGGGCCCATAGCAGCCTGCCTCTGGTGTGTAGGCACTGGGAACCACCAGTCTCTGAGTGTAGGTAAAGCAGGTCTGCTGGCTTCTAGTGCTGGTATTTTTTTTCTCCAGCCAGCAAGACCTGGGCTTGTTTTAGGAGAGTGGCTTAACAGTTGGATCTATCATATTTCTCAGCCAAAACAGGGCTAAGTTCCTGTACAGGTGGTGTAGACTATCTCTAGTGGACCTGACATATGTTCTGGAGAGTCTCTAGAAAACCCTTCAATTCCTTTGCTCCATTGCTCAGGCTGTGTCTCACCAGGAGAGTCTGAATTACCTACTAGATTCCTGGCTGTCTCTAACTAGGTGTGGCCAAATTGCCTCCTGAAGCCCAGGCAGCTTCTGACCTGGCTGGGCTGAAACTGTAGGTTTCCTGTGCCCTCATTTTGCTGCCCCAAATCTGACTCAGTGTGGGGCTCTGTGCCCCACTTTACTTGTGGCAGAAGACTCCCCCAACTGTCCCACTTTTCATTCATCTCCCAGGCCAGGTTCCATCCACCTGCTGCTGTTTCCCTCAGGCATGGGGGAAGGTCTTTTGGACACAAAGCTGGAAACACAGTCTCTTTCCATGTTTTCTCTTACTCTTTGTCCCTCACTGATCTGGGTCTTGAAATGTCCTCTCCTGTCCTCTGTGCCTCCAAACAGTGAGTATCTATCTTACTGCTTTGAAAGATTTTATAGTCTGTGTCCTGGGTGGGAGGGAACCAGGTTACTGTTTCTGTGCTGTGTGAGGCTGAGTAAGAGGGAGGCAAGGGGAATAGCTGGTCTGGGATAGAGGTTTCCTCTCTGAAATATTTTTCTCTCTTCAATTTGGCATTTGTAGGATCCTTCTTCAGTCTATATGTTCCTCTAGAGTTCTGAATAATTCAGAATTATCCTTTTTTTCATTGAATCTCTGGGGAGAGATTTTCAGTAGCTAGTTATGTCACCATGTTAATCTCAAAAAATAGGTTTCTAAAAGAGGATAAAAATGTCTGTTTTTATATTGGCATGCATAAGTAATGCCTCTGTCTAAATTGACATCTATATTGAAAGAGAGTCACAATATTCTTAAGCTGACTGGGGAGTGGATTGGAATGGGGGATTTATACAGTTTCTATGTACTGTACCTTACAGAAAATGTGACATTTGGCAAGAAGAACAGACTTCAGTTTAGTAGAATTGAGGCTAAATGTTGAGGAAAGTAAGATTCTACTCCAACTTGAGTTTAAGCTTGGGAGGCTGACACAATAAGATGAGTTTCTACCTTGTGATTCATATTCTCTCTCTTCGGCTTACTGATGGTGAAAGTTAGGATCCTTGTGCCTTGCTTCAGAGGATATCAGCAAAATGACTTGTGGAAAAAAAATCAGATTACAACTTTATTGTTCAAAACCATCCTGTGTTTTTGTTTCAAGATCATCTGAGTTGAACTTCAACATCGATAATTTCCTAAGTGGATATATCAGTACATGCCACGGTAAATAACAAAATAAGTAATTTTACTAATGTCAGTGTCAGATTATATCATCATGTAAAAGAGTGGCATCGAGAGAGAATTTGCCCACATATTTAACTCTCTCCCACACAAAACAATATAGAAATGATCAAAATCCTATAAAATCATAATACTGTGGCATTAAATAGTCACAAACATGCCCTCAGGCAGACTTCCAACAAAATAAAGGAAGATTTCTGTGGAAAGGATTTTTCTGGCAAGGTCCAACAAAATTATTGTACTTGCAGCCATAGGGAAAGGGAGTAAAATCAGAAATTTTGGATAGGGACAAACCAAAACTAAACCAAATAAAACAAAAATATTTCAGTTACTGTGTCAGTGCCGTATAAATATTCATGGTAAAAACAACTAGTCTTAGCAATCTCTATTTTGTATGGCATGTTAGGTAAAACAAAATCCACAGTCTTTTAGAGTTTGGGGATAGGTCCAGAAGTAGTACATGTAAATCCACAGTGAAATATAAATCCTCACAATGACTACAAAGAAAATCAAAGATAATTTATAAGCAGATCTGTCCTAATGTATGTGGCAGAATTGTTCATTCCCCAGTAGGCTTGGTTAGCAGAATAAGCACTTACAGGAATCAAAAGGAAGGGAATAAAATCAAAAGCAGAAAAGGTAACAGTACACAGGAAACAAATCTCAACCCATCCTTCCAGTTGAAGGGGCAACAACTAGTATCTTTAACAGAGTTGGTTGTTTATCAAAGCAATCAACATTTTTCTTTCCATAGTTCTTTTGTATAAAACCCACAAGTGTTCTATAATCTAGCAAATAAAATTTTACTGAAAATATAAATTTTGCCTTTCTCCTTTGAAAGAAAATATTTGAATAAGAATCCACATTGCCTCTGAAAATACCAAACACTTTCAGAATCAGTAGGAAGGTGAAATGTAGGGACAGCTGATATACTTATAAAAGAGTTAGTCTTATAAGGAAGGGAATTACTCTGAAAACATGAGAAATACTGTCACTCTTAAAAACAGATTTAATTGATAGTAAGGGTCTAAATTTTCAAAAATATATAAACCATATTTTATTGAAGCTGGAGAGGACCCTAAATTTACCAAAAAGGGAAAACTTTTAAGATTATGATAGTCTACATTCAGAGGTAATTTTTTTAGTTAAAAAATATGACAGCCTATTTTAAAAAAGCAGAAAGCTGTTTGAGAAATTTAGTCAATTAGATCAAGAACTTTTTCTAGGTTTCTGAGGAAAATAACAACAAAGATAAATAAATATATAAATATATTAGTGAGAAAGACAAGAAATCTAATATATATTAACATATATTAGATTTTAATATACATAATTTGGAAGACACATGTCACATTACTTGCATTACATCTGTATTTATAGCACAATTACTTATGTATCCAACAGCATCAACTTGCTACCTTGCAAAAAGGGTATTTTTTAATGACTAGACATGTCACCTGCACATTTGCCTTGCTGCTATATAATTTTGAACATTCCATGGACAGCTGCAATCAGTTTTTTCTTGCAGTACCAGGAACTGCATCAAATAGATGTGAAAATCTTAAAGGGAAGATGCTCAGTTCCAGATACGATGTCAGTAAAATTTTCAGTTAGTAGAAAAATCAATATATATGTGGTATCCAATACAATCATTAGGTTACACTCACCTAAGGAAAAGATATAGATGAGAATAGGGACTATCACCATAGCATGGGAAACTCCAATGGTTAGTTAGCCAGTCACTAAGGAAATATTTCAAAAAATATTTAGTGAGTATTTCTTTTCTGCCAGGCATGTCTTAAGAACTGAAATTGCAGCAATAAGCAAGAAAGCAATGTTCCTTTCTTCAAAAGTTTTCCTATAAAGGAGAGAATAAGAGATTTGAGTAGAGAAAAATAAGAGAACATGGCATTGTATAATATGCAAGAATTGTCAACTCAGTCAAGCCATAAAAGTACAAATAAGTCCAGAATGGGGGTGTTGATTAGATTTATCAATGTGACCATTAAATCAAGCAAGTTTATCTTATAGAGGGCAATTTAAAAAATAATACATTTTCTACTCCACTGTATGTATGGGATGCTAATTCTCCCTGCTTTTTGGATAAAATTTAGAGCATGATCCATGAGTTTTATGGTTATTTTTAGGAAATAAAAATTTCTTCTGTCATTTGTAGTTAAAACAAAAACCTGTCTTAGTTCAGTAATCAATATATCCAATGTGTAAAAAAATAAACAAAATCTCCAAATTTCACTTGAATCACTGCCTCTTCTCTCTCTAACTGATGCCTGCATTGAACAGGAGAACCCCAGTGGCAAAGATAAAGTTGCCAGGAATTGAGATGAATGGAGACTGAGCTACCAGGTCTTGAAGTAGGCAATTAAAACAACAAGACAAAATGAAAATAATAGTCATCACTTTAATTACTTACTGCAATAGTAGAAGCAAGGGGCTAAAGAGGAGAATACACTGGCTTCCTCAGTGCTCCATTTTTTCCCCATGGAATCACAGTGGGTGAAGGTCACATAGATCAGTGCAGATGTGAGGATATCCCACGCCAAGGAATTCTCTAGTAAAGTCCCTGTTGTTTTAAGAAATTGATGGCCAAAGGAAAGGAAATGAGGAAGCACTAGGTATGAAAATTACTATGTATTGAGTCAGAGGGGAGAAAACTATCTTCAAGGTCCTCCTCTTACTCCAATAAGGAGGTCTGGGCAGAGACACCCAGGAAGGCCTCAGCCAAGGGCCTAGACAAAGAGGCCTACAAATGGAAGTGACTGGAGTAGGAATTCAGACATGCAAAACAACACAGCTGGTGAGAGGGGCCTGAGTCCTTGACTGCAGACCCCTTGAGACTAATGCACTAGCTGTGCACCAAGTCTGGTATGGGAAGGAAGGGTTTCCCTACTGATACCTGACAGGTACAGCCTTGTAATTGCCCATAGTCAGATCTGAAAGATGATACATAGGTTTTAGCCAGCAGCCAGCCTCCTCAGAGGCATGCTGTCAGCTCCTTTTGTATTTCTGTGCTGAGAATAGCTTTTCCTCCTCCAATACTCACTGCCTAGTCAGAGGAAGGAGCTGTATCAGCTTCCCTGGAGAGTACAAAAATGTAAAATCCAAAATCATACTTGAATATTTTAACAAAATTCTTTCATTTACTAATCATAGGAAAAAAAAAAAAGAAAAAATCAGTAAGGATTTAAGTGCTTTGAACAACATGATAAAAATGTTGACCAAAATGGCATGTATAGGTTTATAGAAGGCTTTATTTAATAACTGCATAATATACATTCATTTCCACTGTCCATGGAACAGTTTAGAGAAAAACAAAAACAATGAAAGTAGAGCCCAAGGGTAACAGCAAAATTTCAGGAAAATGACAAAAAGTAAATAGTGAACAAATTGCAAACTAAATAACAAAATATAAGAAAGATTTGAGACTAACACTGTCATTCATTAACAATACCAGCTTAATATCATTTACTAATATACAATGGCACAAAAAAGAAATCAATGATTGAATTCAGCTTCTTGGTCAAATGCTATGGATCAAAGTGCCCTTCCCCTTGCTTCATGAAAATTTAATCTTTGGTTAAACTCTTTATCTCTATTCCCGTGGTAACATAGTAAGATGGTATGTGTCAATAGTATTACCAGGCATATTCTTACGACATAATTCCTCACTGGTAAATCCTATCTGGAATGAGAGGATCTATAACTGAAAAATAAATAACAAGAATATCATGCACTGTATTGTGATTGGCATATCATGTGTGGGGACATTTAAAGAAAGGCCTGTGGAATGATTATAAGAGATATTGGCTCCTGTGGAGCATGAGGCCCTTAAGACCGTAATTTTTTTAATGCATTTTTTATTGTGAACTTTAATTATATACATAACAGTGGTAACATTCAAAGCATGATTTAACAAGTAGTTAGAGAGCAAATTTCAAAGACTGTTATGGGTTACAGTTTGATAATTTCAGTTATTTCCAATAAGCCAGTAACTTTTAAGTTAGGGTAGTCCTTGTAACTACATGACAGGTATCAACTTTTCTTCTACCTGTGTGGAATTCTACATTTGAGCTGCTACAAGAATTCTTGGCATTGAATACAAATGCCTGAAATCATCCTACTAGAATGCTCTTTTTGCAGTTAATATCTTTCTGAGTAAAGTTTGGTTGTAAGTCTGAATGTTTAGTGAAAACAGAAAAGAACTCCTATGGACATTGCAGATGGAGAATCTTGTGGCAGGCCAATGTTTCCCCCAGAATGATTAAAAAGCTAGATAATTAAAAATACATATTTTTAAAGATATTATCACACTAATAAAGCTATACAGGTGAAGATTCTAGGTAGGAGAGAAACAGTTAAAATATTTTGAAACTTTGTCTTTCTCTAGTGGTATTTGCTTATTTAGGGAACAGAGCAAGGCACTGAAAATTTGGATTTTACTCAGGCAGAGGATCACTCCTCAGGGATACAAAAACAAGCAATGATTTTTTTTTATGGAATTTTAGTCTGGAGATTAAAAACTGGTGACATGGTAGTCCTCAGACACGCAATCAGTTTCTCTATAAGACATTTGCAAAATTCTGCAGACAAGTAGGTAGGAGGCTAAAAATATTAGACTAATGAACCCCATGGAGTACAAATAAAAAGAGGACCATATCAGAGTAAAACTATGGAAAATCATAACAGAAATCTTTAAGAACCCAGACCAAAAGATAAATTCCTATCAAGGAAGAAATGACTGACCTTATAGCTGATTTTTACAGAAATGATGGAAATTGGAGAAAATGGAATTCAATTTTCGAAGTGCTGAAATTAAATAAGTTGCAACCTAGCAGTTTATCACCAATGAAAATGTCATTCAATTATGAAGAGAAATAAAGACTTTTTTTTTCTTTTCTTTTTTTTTTTTTTTTCAAAATAAGGACTGAGGAAATTTACTGCCAGCAGAACTGTGCTAAAGGAAATACCAAATGGAGTTTTTCAAGCAGAGGCATGATTCCAGTGTAAAACACTAAATTACAAGTAGGAATGAAACAAACTAAAAAGGTAAATATTGGGGTAAATATAAATGAAAATTCACCGTGAAAATAAAATGATGATGTGTGAGATTTGAAGAATTTATATTATGTTATGTTATGTTATATTGGTAATTTAAAACCATAACAGTAAGAACAAGAATGTTAAAAACTGGCACATAAGTTAAAAGTATTCTAAGGTTCTAGAATGATAAAAATGATAATTTATAATTAATAGGTCAAAGATGCAATTTTAAATTTCTAGGGTTACCAATAAGAGAACAGTAATACTATAAAAATAATAAAATGTAATAAAGAAAAATAAATAGGAACACTTGATTAATCTGAAAGAGGGCATGAACTCAGAAAAAATATATTATAACATTGGTAGTTAAAACAGAACACAAACAATAAGATTGTGAATTGATAAGATTGTTTTATCAATTGCCTTAACTGGAAATGAACCAAATATTCCAATTAAGAGACTAAGATTTTCAAACTGAATAATACTCCTCCTAATAAAATAATAATAATTTTTAAAAACCTCTATTCTTTTTAACAGAGGTACTTATGTCTCAATGTAATAGTAAAATGAGTGTATGCATATCTAATATTTACTGAGCTATCACTTACTATTAGTAAAGAGCAAGATGTCATACTTCAATATATTTTTAATGCAAAAAAAAAGGAGCATACCTAACTCAATCTTGAAAAATTTTAAAATGGGAGAACTTACATAAGGTATCAAGCTATAATAATTATAAAGTTGTAGTAATTGAGTATGTGGAACTTTTTTTTTTTTTTTTTGAGAAGTTGTGAGTTTACAGAAAAAGTGTGCATAAATACAGGGTTGCCATATACCACTCTATTATTAATACCTTTCATTACTCTAGTACATTTGTTACAATTGATGAAAGCACATTTTTTTAAATTGAACTAGTAACTATAGTCCATGGTTTATCTCAAGGTTCACTGCTTGTGTTGGGCAGTTCTATGGATTTTTTTCTTTTAATTTTTATTCTAGTAACATACATACAACCTAAAATTTTCCGTTTAAACAACATGCAAATATATGTCAGTGCTGTTAATTAAATTCACAATGCTGTGCTAGCTTCACCACTAGCCCAAACAGAAACTCTGTAAATTTTAATCCTTATTGTCTTCCCCAATCTGCCCCCTGGTAACGTGCATTCTAGCTTCTGACTCTGTGAGTTTTCTTATTCTAATTATTTCATATCAGGAAATCATACACCATTTGCCCTTTTCTGTCTGGCTTGTTTCATGCAACACATCTTCAAGTTTCATTCATAGAACTTCATTCATTTGCATGCATTCCTTTTGAAGGTTGAATAATGTTCCATTGTTCACATGTACTATGTTTTCTTTATTCTTTCATTGGTTGATTGGCATTTGGGCTGCTTCCATCTTTCAGCAGTGGTAAATAATTTCACTACATACATTGGTGTGCAAAAATCTTTCTGAGGCCATACTTTGACTTCTTTTGGTTACATATCTATAAGTGGGATTGTCAGGTCATATGGTAATTCTATACTTAACTTTCTGAGAAACTGTCAAACTCTCTTCCACAGAAGCTGCATCATTTTACAATCCCACCAGCAATGAATGAGTGTTCCTGTTTCTCCATGTCCTCTCCAATACTTGTAATTTTCCTTTTTATATACGAAAAAAAAAAAATAGTAGTAGCCATTCTAGTGGGAGTGAAATGGAATCCCATTGCGATTTTGATTGACATTTCCTTAATGGCTGAAGATGTTGAGCATCTTTACATGTGCTTCTTGGCCATTTGCGTATTTTCTTTGGAGAAAAGTTTATACAAGTCTTTTGCACATTTTTAAATTAGATCATTTGTCTTTTTGTTGAGTTGAAGGATTTGTTTATATTTTCTGGATATTAAACACTTATTGGATAAGTGGTTCCAAATACTTTCTCCAATTGTGTAGGTTTTCATTTTAATTCCATGATAATGTTTTTGATGTACAAGTTTTTAATTTTGTTGAGGATATATATATATATATATATATATATATATATATATATATAATATCTTTTTTTTTAATTGCTTGTACTTTGGGTGTAAAGTTGAAGAATCCATTACCTAACATGAGGTCCTGGAGATGCTTCCTTACATTTTCTTCTAGGAGTTTTACAGTTCCCACTCTTATATTTAGGTCCTTAATCCATTTTTAGTTGATTTTTGTATACAGGGGCCCACATTCATTCTTTTTCTTATGGATATTCAGTATTCCTAGCACCATTTGCTGAACAGACAATTCTTTCTCAATTGAGTACTCTTTGGTCCCTTGTCAAAAATCCATTGACCAAAAATCTAGTGATGATGTCTGCACTCTCAATTCTATTCCATTGCTCTATACATCCGTTCTCCTGCCAGTACCATGCTGTTTTGATTACTGTGGCTTTCTAATACGTTTTAAGATTGGGACATGTGAGTCCTCCAAGTATGTTCTTCTCTTTCAACAGGTTTTTGGTTATTTGGCGTCTCTTACTCTTCCATATAAATTTTCAATTTATGCACTGAAGGTTATTGGAATTTTTATTGGAATTATATTCAATCTGTAAATCACTTTGGAATAATTGACATCTTGTTTAGATTTAGTCCTGGATATTTGATTCTTGCAGTTGCTATGGCAACTGGATTATTTTTCTTGATTTCTTGTTCCAATTGTTCCTTACTAGTGTATAGGAGCCCTACTATTTTTTGGGTGTTGATCTTGTACCCTGACACTGCTGAATTAATGTATTAGCTCTAGAAGCTTTATTGTGGAATTTTCAGGATTTTTTCTGTATTTAGGATCATGTCATTTGCAAATAGTGAAAGTTTTACTTCTTCATTTCCAATTTTGACATGTTTTATTTCTTTCTATTGCCTAATTCATCTGGCTAGAACTTCCAGTACATTGTTGAATAACAGGGGTGAGAGTGGGCGTCCTTGTCTTCTTCCTGATCATGGAAGGAAAACATTCAGTTTTTTTACCAATTAAGTACAATCAGCAGTAGGTTTTTCATATATTCCCTTTATCATATTGAGCAAGCTTCCTTCTATCCCTAGTTTTCTAGGTGTTCTTATCAAAAGGGGTGCTGCATTTTTCAAATACTTTTATGCATCAGTTGAGATGATTGTGTTTTTTACTTCATTCTGTCAATGTTGTGTATTTACAATAACTTATTTTCTTATGTTGAACCACCCTTGTATCCTTTGGATAAATCCCACTTGATCATGGTGCATAATTCTTTTAATGTGCTGTGGATTTGGTTTGCTAGTATTTGGGTGAGGATTTTTGTGTCTATATTCATGGAGATACTGGTCTGTAGATTTCTTTCCTGTGGTATCTTTATTTGGCTTTGGCATTTGGATAATGTTGGCCTCAAGTTAGGAAGTGTTACCTCCTTTTCAAATATTTGGAAGAGTGTGAACAGGTGTGATGTTAATTCTTTTTGTAATGTTTCATTAAATCCACCTGAAAAGACACTGGACTTGGTTATTTCTTTCTTGGGAGGTTTCCAATTATTGATTCAATCCCTTTACATTATTTTGGTTTGTTGAGATTTTCTATTACTTCTTGAGTCAGTGTACTGTGTCTGTCTGTTTTCAGGAGTTTATCCATTTCATCTAGGTTATCTAATTTGTTTAAGTTCAGTTTTTCATGGTATCTCTTTTTAGTCTTTTTTTTTTTTAATTTTGGGGGATTGGTAGTAATGCCACCCTTTTCAAATTTGATTTTAGTTATTTGCTTCCTCTCTTGTTTTTCTTCATCCATTTAGCTAAAGTTTTGTTGATTTTATTGATTTTTTTCAAAGAACCAACTTTTGTTTCTCTTGATTCTATCTTTTATAAGAGTTTCTATTTCATTTATCTCTGCTCCAATCTTTGTGATTTCCTTCCTTCTTCTTACTTTAGATTTAGTTTGCTCCCCTTTTTTCTAGTTTTTGCAGTTGTGAATTATGTCTCTGATTTGAAGTCTTTCTTCATTTTTAATATAAGCATTTAGAGCTACATATTTCCTTGATACACTGCCTTTGCTTCATCTCATAAGTTTGGTAGGTTGTATTTTCATTTTCATTTGCCCCATGATATTTCTTAATTTCCTTTATGATTCTCTTTAACCTATTGGTTGCATAAGTGTATGTTCTTTAATTTCCATGTCTGTGGATTTTCCATTTCTCCCTTTAATTGTTTTCTAGCTTCATTCTATTGTAGTTGGAGAAGATACATTGTACGTATCGATATTTTTTAATTTATTGAGATTTGTTTTGTGATGGAAAGCATTGTCTAACTTGGAGAATGAACCATGTACACTGGGAAGAGTTTGTATACTATTGTTGTTGGGTAAAGTGTTCTGTAAATATCTGTTTAGACCAATTGTTTTCTTAGGGTTATTCAAGGCTTCTATTTTCTTGTTGATCTTGTGTCTAGGTATTCTATCTATTACTGAAAGTAGTATTAAGAACGTCTCCTATAATTAATATAGAATTATTTCTTCCTTTAAATTTGTCAGTATTTGCTTCATATATTTTGGGCCTCTGGTGTTAATTGCACATATATTTAAAATTGTGACATCTTGTTGAATTGACACTTTTTTCAGTACATAATGTCCATCTTTGTCTCTCAAAATGTTTTTGACTTAAAGTCTATTTTATTTGATATTGGAAAATATTAAATCTAGGGAATTTACATATGGTATCAAGCTATAATAATTATATATCTGGGAATTGAATATATACAATATTATTTATGGATACAGAAATGTGAAAACAAAACAATAGGACTTTTGAATGAACATATGATTTAATTTACGTTAAAAAATGGAACACTCAATCTATAAAGTTAGAAGTCAAGAGATTGTAAGGTTGATATGGGGAGGGAATGAGATGGGTTTCTGTATTGCTTATTAAAGTATATTTTTCATGTATGCTTTGGTTATTAGTTATAACCAATATGTAGTAATTCTCTAGCTATAAACTTATGATTTATGTAATTTTATATATATATATATATATATATATATATATATATAAACGTCATTAAAATATTTATCCAAAAAGTAAATCATAGAATTTTTTTATAGAAGAGCCACTACACATATGACAAAAGAAAATTTGAAAATTAATTAAAAATGGGCAAATGTAATACAGGCAAATATTCAGCTGAAAATCAAGAGTGACATGAGTATGAAATTATAAATTAATGAATAAACCATAAAATGGTTCAAAGAATATTAACATCAGAAGAAATATTAAATCTATTGAGTATTAAGATCATATTGAGAACTAAGGTGATGTCAAATTTTCATACATCAACTTATTTTCTTTTTGCTTAGATATGAAAGTCAAAGATGAAACATGATGTACTTTTGATGGTGGAAAACTGATTAAACTTTGTAAGAGGCAGAAATTGAGACTGAGAGACAGAGGAAAATTAGAAAAACAGGGGCAGGGGAGAGAGAAACAGAGAGAGGGCTAGAGAAATAATTCTTATTTTTAATATTTTCTCACAGAAATCTTCAGATATTAATTAGAAGCTTCAGTTATGAAATGGTGAAGACTCTACATATGCGACTGAACATACAGATTTGCTATATATGATATCCTCATTATATAATAGTTGCTACCAGAAGGCTTTATATTTCATTTTACCTACAGGAACATATACTTTCACCACATGAAACTTCTGGCCTTGTCTTACTCAGACTATGTTGGGTAATATGTCAAAGGGTCATTAATCTTAAAATACAAACTAAGCTGGAACATATTTACAGTTTTAATAGTACTAGAGGCAAGCTAGATTTTTAAGTTTTGGCTATCCCTTTAAATATTCCAAAATTCTATGTAGAGGAATAGTTAATTCTTAGCGCATATTTGCATTCATCCTTTACTTCTGCATCAATGAGTAAATGTTTAACATGAATAACATATTTAGGTTTTTAAGTGATGTTTCCTAGAGATAATATGTATATATATATTTAAAAATTGATTGTTGCATTTAATATAAAATTAATATAATCTTCCATATGTATCACATATAGTTTTGCCCAATTAAACAGGATAAAATCAAAGTTTAATCTTACAAATAAAATTATGCAATTCTAAATATATCTGTGAAATCATACAAATTATCTCATATTGAATTTTATACATTTTAATTTTGATTAGATAACATCTTAATAGTCAGTCCTTAGCTTCTCGCCATTTGTCAATACAACTTAGATTTAAATTTAAAATAAATAGAACAAGAATAAAGGACAAATATGTTACTTTTATTTTAGTAAAATGTTGACAAGATTTTTGAAACCACAGAATTGGTCCAGACAATTTTAAGGTTTTAAGAATCTCATTGTTAAAAGTGAGAATTCATAGTATTTCAGTCATAGTAGAATTTTAATCATTATTAATTTTTTTAAGAAAATAGTTTGATCAAACTTGGAGACAATGAAAAATCATTTACTAGGATAAAATATCCTTCTACTTTCATTGTAGTTGCTGACTACAGCAATTTTCATAGACTAGTTAATACGGTAATCACAAATTTGATTATTAGCCCACCCTCCCCCCCAAAAAAATCAACTGTTAATGAACTCAGCACAATCTGGATGGCTGAAATTTATACTTTGAAGAACCATTTCACAATTTGTATCAACCAAACAAATATTTGTATATTGCTCAGAAAGATACATTTCTCATTATTGTAACAAATTGAACCTGTCTTCTTTGCAGAGTTCCTTTGACAGACAATTCAAATTTCTGTTAGCTTGCTGTTCGATGCATCCGCTGAAGTTCAGAAAGGAGCCTTCCCATAGATTTTTCCTTTTATATGATAAAGAATAGCACTTTAGTCTCTGGTCCCTTGAATATATGAGACTTCTGCTTTATTGTTTTTTGTAAAAATATAAAAATTACACCTAGTCCAAAGAAAGGCATCATCTAGACTGGTTCTATAAGAGATCATACAGAGAGTGGCAGAATGGCTCTATGGTTCTGCTTCTGTTTGAGATAAATATTAACATTGAGCTGGCTTTTTTCTAATGAAATGGTTTGAACACCTGTTTAATCTTTAAATTCTCATCTATAACTTTATATTTAGGGGTCCTCATTGTCATACCCTCTTTTTTCTCCATAAATCCTATGTTCTAGAGTCTGTTTCTTCCAAGAAGAAATGCTTGAGTTTCTTCCAAGAAGAAATGCTTGGATTTCTTACAACTTCCTGCATGTGTTTCAAGGTGTCTGGTCCTTCTTTATGTTATTTGTTAGATTTAATTTTGTTTTTCCCCTTAGCTCTGAATAGATTAACTGAGATGTTTCCTTCTCCTAGTTGCTCAAATGCCCAATTATTGACTTTGCATTCCTCATTTGTTGTAATCCCTATATAGATGAGATTTTCATGCTTTTGATATAGCAAGTCTCCTTCATTGCCCCAAGCAGAAAAATTCAAGCAGCTGCTACATGATATTAAATGTTGTATATGAATCCCTATCTCAACTCGCACTGCCATTCACTTACTCTATACTATTGAGGTTATCCTTCATGTCAAGTTTGTTCTACATGGCTCTAAATACTTAAATAATCCTTAGAATGTGATACGGTGTATAGATGTGACATGTTTTAATTATTTTCACTTGAATTGTTGTGGCTTTTGAAGGTTTAATAAAACACATAAACACGTGATTTTCAGGTGTTGATTTCATAAGTGATTTTTTATAATCTGCCCTAACATAAATAATCTCAAGTGTGTCTGAAACTTTCCCTATAGCATCCAGTCATAACATTCAATCTGAGGGAAAAAAAGGATTGAAATCTCAGAGATGTCATTTTAAATCTATATCTAAAATATGTTTTTTTTTTAAATATCCATGGTAAATATATACTTGCATTATATTCTAAGGAATGAGCTTTGACAAATTGTTTCTTGTTGGAAGTTACTTCAAATTGACTAAAATGGAAGATTGTGGGGTGAGGAAGGAATGAAAAAACAAGTAAACTAAACCAAAAAAAACAAAAAAACAAAAAACATAACTCAGGAATACCTGAGGCAGTACAAGCTCCAAGTGTGGATGGAGGAGAAGTGCCACTCAACGGTGTAATTAACGAACTCTACTATTCTTGAAATTTCTTCATCTTCAGGCAATTAGAACAGTGGTCTTAGCAGTCACTATATCTATACATTATTATATCCAGAAGAAGACAAGAGACCACCTTGCATTTATTCCTTCTTACTAATGAAGAAAATTAACAGAGTCCCATCAGCCAAAACTGGCCAACTTTTTCTTACTTCTTATTGCCCATAATTATTTCACTTATTCAATTCTTAAAGAAGCCACAAGCCCTCTTCTCTAGCAAACACTGTTATATTAATGGGATTATTACAACTTTATTGGACTGAGTTTGAAATCTTTTTGCCAGTATGTGTGTGCTTATGTGAAGAAAAGTCAGCAGCATGAAATGATCCATGGCACTTCAAGAGTTTAAAGGATCATATTCAAGAAGTAGAAGAATGCTAACATAATTCTAACTCAAAGTATTTTTATTGTACTTTAGAGCCTCCTAATGAAATGTATAATGAGAGACATGAATAGCTCATAGAAAAAATATTATTAGTATATTTAAAATTCTAAAGTACATGAGAATAAGCCAGAAAAAAAATGTTTTCAAGTACTCCTAATTAATTTAATTTAATTTAATTATGGAATACCAAACTCAGGAGGAAATGTTTCACAGGCAATTTTAGACTTAATGACAAAGTTGTTTTACTAATTGTCAAACTGTACAGACATTTTACACTAAATGAATGGTGTTGTAATCATTAATGTTATGATAACATTAATGACATTGAAATCTATAATATTTACAAATACTGCTTTGAATTAAATTTTCTTAAATTTCAGTTGTTCAATATTTTACTTGATGAGTATTTGTTAGAGATTTTTAAGTGCCAAAAACTTTATAATAACTTTCTCTTCACAGCCTCAATCAACAATTTCAATCTATAATATACTGTATCTTCAAAGCATCAAATATAAATTTCCTATCTTCCATTCCCACTTCCACAGGCTAAGTGTAAACTTGACCACATGGTGAACATCACAGAAATCATTCAACGTGGAGATTATTTATCTACGTAGAATCAATCTGTGAGCTTCTGAGCTCTATTAGGCAAGAATTCATATCTTCTGTACCTTTAAATTACATCTAAATTATATCTCACAAAAGAAGACCAAGAAGAAAGATTTTCACTGAATGATTGCATATAAGCAACTTTTATTTTTGTAATGATCTCAGCAATTAAAATGAACAGCAATTGGTCTTTATACTGCTTTATTTTAGCCTCTCAAGTGTGAGTATCCATATTAGTATATTAAAAATGCCTGCGATATTCATTGTGACCAAAGTAATTGTAACATATGAAATAGAAAGAGCAGAAATGATGTTAGAATGAAGAATGATTGCAAATAATATTTGTAGATTGCATCAACTAGTTATCAGATAAAGCAATGGTTTTCTACATATTTCATGAGTTTTTTTGTAGGCTAAATGTATGCTCATAAATGTAAAGAACCAACCAACATGGGCACTGTTCTACATGGAGATAATAATATCAAAATAAATTGTTGCATAAAATCTGTGATAATAGTCATAGAACCATTGTGTTGCTTTAAATCATGATCAATTAAAAAAAAGATATAGGCAAGAGGTGAATTATTATTGTCTGCAAGAAATAATAATAATAATTATGTGAAAAACATTCCAAATAAACATTTTGACTACTAAGTTCATTTGCATTTTTCCTTTCTGCATCTTTAAACTATTGGCACTATATGGTGACTATACGAATGATTGTGCTTATTTAATTACAGTCAATAATTGTTTAGAATCCTGTGACTTGACAACTACCGTATTCATCAACTCTCTCTTATTTGGGCTTGAAATCATTTTTTGACTTGGTGGGATTCTTTTCTGCATAGCATACATTTGAATATTTCACATCTCTAATTATTAATACCAAATTATGTCTCTTCATTTACTATAATCCTACCATTCCATTTATATTGACTTCTCTAGGTACTGTTGTTCTTTGTTTTATTCCAAACATCATAAATAGCTTCATTTTGATACCTAATAGCCTTAAACTATACTTTGAGTAAACTTCTGTACAGAAAACCTCACAAGAGGATTATCCTGTATTTTGGGGAACTCTCATTTGAATCTTCCAGGCTATAGTTCTTGTCTGTGGTCTTTTGCTGCTGAATTTTTATGTTAGTCTTGCTTTACAAACCTTGATGTTATCATTATGGAACACTGTGATTTTAAAACATGATTTCATGTGCATTACTACCAGGTTTAGATGTAACAAAGCTCTGGTATCAAAAAGAATAATAACAAAAAGATAGTGGATATCACCTGATTTAAGATTACTGTTTTGGATTTCTTTATAGGTAATACCATTGTGAAGTAATAATTTTTTTTTAAAGACATTTTTTAAATGGTGGGATGACCATTTATATTTCATGTGAGTCCATGGTAGAGTTTCAAATTTTGTCCTTTTATTTTGCTAATTGTAATAATGCCTTCTATTGACATGGTATTTTGTTCTAATAATTATAAGGCAGTTTTATGGTAAATCGATTATTTTAATCCCCACAGCAACCCTATTTTTTGGATGTGTGTGTGTGTATGTTTTTTAACCGAGCAATTACAAAGATAAAACTGATGCTAAATGAAGGTTCATGACTTTCTCAAGATCACTCAGTTGCTAAGTGGCAAATAGACCCTTTGACTTTCAGTCCAGTGGGTTTTGTCTAATGAACTACACTTTTCATCCCAAAGTGTAAAACAATTATAATGGTTCAGAAATTCCCAAGCCCTTTTCAATATATATGCTGTTTGAACTTACATGAAACACTGCCATCTTTCCTTATAGGCAGAGTTACTACGCATATACTACTTTTTTTTTGATTATGCATGCTTTTATAAATCTATCTTCCCTTCTTTCTGGAAAGTTCACTGAAATCATTTTATGATCTTTTGCAACTTCATTTGAGTCCCACTAAGTTCAACAGTATATATGCTATGTATTATTTTTTTACTTTATCTATAAATGTCAGGTGAACTTATAAACTGATCATTTTATTGACAAAAGTTTTGGACTGGTACACATTTTTTTCCAAATAATTCATTAATATATTTTAAACTCACAAATACATTTTCTAAAGATTAACAACCAAAGTTGACATTGTTGACATACAGAAACAGGAAAACAAGCACATCTCTGCTATAAACACAAATGTTACTATATTAATTTATAATACCAAATGGCTCCTTATTGTGACATATTTTACCCGAATCTTTACCCTTTTCTAATTGTTGCAGACAGAGTAAAGTGATCCGAATAATTATTTTAAAAAAATAAACAAAAACTAATTAACCTAAATGGTATGGATATTGTAGAACTAACCACAGTAAGCAGTATTTAAATAAGGAACTCAGAGTGTTCTGGGATAGTTACATATTAGAAGGTAAATTTGTCTTAGGAATCTGAATAATTGTAAAAGGGAAGTGAATTCTGAACAACCATTTGTAGCCTATTTGAAAATGAGTGGTTTTCATTTACATTCAGAAAGAGTAATCCAAAGAACCAGTGTTTTCTTGTATTCATCCAGTATCATAAGAATAGAAAGAAAAGACATCTGAAACATTCAAACATTTTATTACTGCAAAAGTCTAATCAGTTATATGGCAGAAATGGTTCACCAGATTTAATCATGGCTTGGTTTTAATGTTTTTCATTATCACCCTTCCTCCATGTACCTTGCAATATTTTGTTTATTAATTAAGTTCCAAGTGACTTACTACATAAAAACATTTCCATTGACACAGGGAATGTATGCAAGGAATATATACCCTTTATTATGTTAATTAATGTATTTTGTTTTAATGAAATGAAGAGCTAATATTTAATGATAACTTACACGGGCCAAACCCATGTTTATTTAAACATCATCTTATTAGACGATTAAAACAAGTCTTTGAGGCCCATTTGTAAAAGTTGGAATGAACTTTAAGAAGGTTTAGGAACTTGCAAAGTCATACAATTTTTAGGCGTCTGAGCAAGGGAAGCTTTTTGATCTTTATTATTTTAAGTTAATATAGGAAATGGTGCAATGAAGCTCATTTCATATTGCTCAAAGTTTGGTGTTGAGAAGTGTGCTTGCAAGATTGCAATGTCATCTTTTCAGATCTATAAGAGAAATTTCTACTGCTTCAACACCAAAATTTATCTTTCCTGACTAAAGGTAGACAACTTTTTTAATTCTTTGAACTCTGAGTCATTAATCTTATTGTATTTCAGAGTCACATTTGTGAGCTACATTCTTTTGGTCAATTTGATCTTGCCATTTTTTGATGAATATATGTTTTAAAACAAATATTATCCATCTTCTATCACTATGGGTCCAAATATTTATACATGGTTACCTTTCCAATGCATTCATTTTCACTGAGTTAGGAGACATCCAGTTTACAATGGAATTAGTTCAGTATGTCCCTGAAATTAAGTCAAGTAGAGTCTAGCTGTCCAGAATGAAAACCATACTGTACAACACCACACTGTCATTTAGTTCAGCTTGAACTATCTCAAATTCTAACATCTGTGTCTCCTCACTAATTAGAAAGAATATATGTAATATTGTACAGGTTACAAGCAATTCTCATACTTTTCTCTTCTTTATACCATGCTGTCTGTTGTAGAAATAAACTATAGTCAGCTCTTCCCAAACTCTGGTACATTCTATGGCCCTATTAATAGCACATTTCTAAATGAAGATATAATAGGCGTACCTGTGTGAATCATCAAGGGATTTAGGTAAACTGAATAGCTAAAGCAAAAGTAAACTGACCTCGTCATGATTTGATTCCAAGAAAACTCCAAAAAGCAGCTAGACAGATTCTGAGTGAATATACATTTTGAACAGAGTGAAATTATACTACTGGCTTGCTTAAAGCTGAAGATGTTCTGCAAATATTTTAGCTAACAAAATTTGGGGTAGAAGAATATCCCAGCCTTATCCACTATTGCATGTAATTTATCATTTTGATCATTTACTGCAGATGTTGGCAAACTGTGCCTCACAGGCCAAACCTAACATGTTGTGGGATTTCTTTTTCATAAATAAAGTCTTATTGTAACATAGCTGCACCCATTCATTTATGCATTGTGTACAACTGCTTCATGCTACAGCAACAGAGTTGCAACAAAATTTTATCTGGTCCTTGACAAAAAAGTTTACATACCTCTATTTTACTGTATTCTTTTAATTTAATGTTGATCATTGATCTCACATTTTAAGCATTTCTATTTATCTAAAAATAATGGCCTTCATTCTGAAATTCTTAAGCAACCAATTTAACTCACTTTTTCATATGACACATGGGACAATGGCACATGAAATCCAAAATTTAAACTCTAGATTGAATAAAACCTGAAGAGTTTCTAAGATGAGCCAGGATAATACAGCATATAATAAATTATTCACAATCTTGTATGTTTGCCTTTTAAACTAAATTGACATCAATCATAATTTTATTTCCTTATCCTCTAATCAGAGAAATACAAGTATGGAAGAGTCACATATCCAGCAGTAATATAAGGCATGGTCTGGCTTGGGAAGCTAGAAACACACAAGGTTATTTTAATGAAATCATCAAGTTTCAGAAACTAATTGTGCACTTTATAGTACTTGTTCTGTTAGTATGCTGAGAGCAGTTCCACATTCCTAGCAGAATGTAAAGTCTTCAAACTTACAATTCTTATGTAAAATGTTACAATATCAATTTACAGTAAAAAATTTAACTCTCCTAAAAAAACACACACACACATCCATATCATATTTTCTACTTTGGGAAGTCAAATCATAAGCAGAAGGTGCTAATGAACATGTGCTCAGAATACTGCAGAGATTAATCAACCATGTGATTGCAGGAAACTATAATGGGCAGCTGCCACCATTCCTCTTCCGAGGAAGAAGCTTGCAAATGGAAAGGGAACATTAGAAATTTCCACTCTAGGGATGGTGCTAGAATAGGAAAGGCCAACTTTTGCTTCTGAGATTCTTTTATTTTATACTTCCATACCCAACTAAATAAACCTTCTAACTGACGTCTTATTTCTTTTTGTGGATTTTAATAGATTTACCAAGTAAAAGTCCATTCTTGTACATCTGGTCATATTTTAGTTAACTGTGTAGCCTCCATGCTCATCTATTTTATGCTGGCTCTAACACTTAGTGTATGTGGTGGATTGAATTCATGTTCACTCAGAACCTCAGAATGGAAATAGAGTCTTTGCAGATGTACTTAGTGAAGCATCTCTAGATGAATCCATCCTGGATTTAGGATGGGTCCTAAACCCGATGACTGGCGTCTTTATAAGAAGAGAAGACATGGAGACATAGAAAAGAAGGTGATGGTAAGATGGAGCAGATATTGGAGTGATACCTCTCCAAACCAAGTAATTCCAAGGACAGATGACAACAGCCAGAAGCTAGGAGGGAAGGCACCGAACAGATTCTACCTCAGAGTCTCCAGAAGGAATCAACCCTGCCAATAGCTTGACTTCAGCCTACTGGACTCCAGAAATGTAAGAGAATAAATTTCTGTTGTTTTAAGTCACTAAATTTGTGGTAATTTTCTACAGCATCCCTAGAAAACTAATAGGGCAAAACTACTCTCCTAATTTCCTGTTTTTTGAGGGATGTCTTATTATATTCTTAAAAGAATGACAATAGAGACACCTTACAGAATCTTATAGGATAATTGAAATGACAGAGAAAAAAGAATGAAATAACTTTATTATTTTACAAATGTTAAGGAAAGAAACATGTTTCAATGATAAATTATGGTACTAGGAAACTATTCTTTAAGAAATATACTGATTTGTTCATTATTTCAAAATCTCATATTAGTCCAAATAATTTTCCAAATTATTTCTAACTAGTTCTAGGACCTGAATGATTCTAAAACAATAAACACAATAGTAATAATTTTGCTTCCATTTTGGTCAAAAAACTACAAATGATATCCTGTTTACTTTTCATTTTCAATGAGGTAAGTTTAACAAGCAGTTCAGACACTGTGCTTACTAATGTTATGAAACCTCTAAAGCTTTTTGGTTTTGCTACCATAATAGTGGCAAATTTGAGCTAGTGGAACTTCATTTACTCTATTCAGAGAAAAGGAAAATACCTCTAAGTCAGGAGAGTTATGACCTACTACCAACAAACAAGTGATGTGCAGCTTTATTTCTGCCATAGGAGAAGCTGACAACTTCCTACTAAATGTCTTTGTGTTCAATACACATTTTCAGGGTGAGCTGTGCTATAATTAGAGTTATCACTAAATCATTATCACATTAAACTACTTTCTAGTGTCCAATCCAAAACCCTATAGGGCAATTCCACCTCTCCTCTCCTGGTGGAGAGCCACCATAATTCCCTGCCTGCCAGGTGCTACTCAGCCTCCTACTTGAAAACACTGAAAAGTGCTCTCTGATAGAGGGAAAATTGGATACTTGAATGTGGGGATTCTTCCTGATCAAGGAAAAAAAAAAAAAAACCCTCAAAGGAAGCTGAAGCATCTTGGGTCAGTCTTTCATTACTCAGTTAGGAGGACTCATATAAGGGGATAAGGGAGAAGGGAAGGTTGATTTTTAGTAATTTTAAGAAGTGTAAGAGTAGAAGTTCTGAGTGTTTTAGAGTGGGAAAGGTTCAGCAACTAATGACTAAAGGGCTAAAAAAAGTTAAAAAGAATTAGCTACTGGGGCAGAGCTTGGCATCCAATCACAAGAAAGGAACACATATCATAAAGATGGCTCAGATTTGCTTTTGAGAGCAGTTCCCTCATTTGTTGTAAATTCCCACAATTAGAATGCACTCTCCCTTTTGATTCTGTAAATTGGCTTGCCCCATTTATACCTTCTTCCCCAAAATCTTATCTTAAAATCCACCTCCACCTTTAAAGCACCAGAATGCAGTTGTCAGAATAACTAAAGTAATAGACTCAGAGTTTTATAAATATAAATGTAAAATCAGGTATTTGAAGTGGCCTAATATTGTGGAAATAACAGTGGATGGTAATCAGGCAAAAAGATACCTTGACACCCAGCATCACAACTGAATAGCTGGGTGACTTAGAAAAGTCATGCAACTGCTTTTGACCTCGGTTTTCTCATATGTTAATTGAAGATGTTAATATTGGCCCTGCCTTCTTCTAAGGCGTACTATAAAAAGAAGATAACCTAGGTGAGAGATGCATTTTATAGTTCAAAATTACTATATAAAGAAGAGGCACTGTGTTAGTGAGAAGAAGAGTAAAATTATGCCTATTACTTAAATAATAAAACATCTCTTTTAAAAAGGATATAAAACATAGAGTTGTCAATTTATTACAGAATATGTTTTACATACAGTACTTTTGGATAAATATTTTTGGTTTGTTTTCACCTTTATAGGAAAGGACTCACCTCTTTGTCAAGCTGACATTTTCAGTATTTCACTCTAGCAAACAGCAGCATCCTTGCTGAATGGTCTCTAGCCTTCAGATACAGCTGTTGACTCCTCTGGAGTGAATGAACTATGAGGAGGAGAATTGGAATTTTAATTTACTAAGCAGGGAGGCAAATTATGTACTTACCTGTTAAGCAGTTAAGCAGAAATATGACAGAAGTAATCTTGTAGAGAACATGTTGGAATCACACAAGGCAAATATTTCTGTGACAATTTCTGAAGTTAAGAAATCAATACTGTGCAAAGATTCACTGAATTACATTCTATGAAAAACGAAGAACACTGACAACTGATTTTTTTCATTGTTTGAGATTTCATATTTTTTTTTCATATTCCTTTTTTTCTTTTCACAAAACAGTTTATCCTCTTTCCACATGGCCATTTTTTGAAGGAGGGGGCTTAAAATTTCTTTCAGACAAAAATCATAAAAAAATTTAAGCATAGGCCAGAATTTCTGATGAGAGACAAGATCATTTTTATGAGATTTTCACAATAAATTGGACAGAAGATAGCTAGCATCAAGTCATAGGAATATCATTTTTTGAAAATGGTAGTGACAGTCTTGGTCATGAGTTACATCATCTCGTGTGGTAAAACAACTGAAAAACCCTAATAATTTGGGTAATTAAATTTTGCATTTACATGGCCCAGAAATTTTAAGATTTTCATGTAGGGAGATATAGAAAATTATTGTGCCAGTAGGGTTACAAAGAGTAAAATCCTACTGCAACTTCATGTCAGATTGTCTTTAAAAATAATAAATGTGCCTCCCTTTAGATATATCCAGCATTTTTATAGCTTTTGGCTATACTTGAATTTCCTTTTGATTACATTTGAAAAATCCAGGATGGATCTTCATATTTCATTTTAAATGGAGCTTGGTGTTGTTCTTTGTTAATATTGCTGACCTGAAATGCTCCACCATTAAAGGGTATGTTTAGTGTGATGCAGAGTAGTTAGATATTGAAACTAGTTAGATACCAGCTATAACTCAGAACTCACATCAGTGGTTCCTGAAGAATCACTGAAGGCTCTGTGAACACGTTGAGGGAGACTTGTGGACTCATTCTGATGTTATTTTTATTTAGCCCTACCTTACTCCCAGAGATCAGAAAATGATGAGAAATGCAATTGCTTTGGAGCTCAGTGTCACAGAATTCTGACCCTGAAAGCTCAGGGCTCAAGTTCTAATGCATGTGTGTGTCTCTGTTTGTTTTATTAGCATTATTTAGGGCAATAGGTATTTTCTAAATGGATGACAATAACTCAGTGCAGAAAACTCATGATGGTGATTAATTTTGATTTTAAACAGCAGATGTTTGCTCCATGCCAAATAAACCTGTTCAATTTACCCCATGTCTTAATGTACCCTATCTATTATTTACACATGAGCACATGCACCACTGAGAAAAGGGATAGCAAGGGCATGGCAGGGGTATAGCAGGACATCTGGTGAGGTGATTGCTTACCAAATCAAAATTCTTGGCTGCAACTCAAGATGGAAAATAATTTAGAAACAAGACCTGTGTTTCTTTCTCTGTCTTCATTGCCTTATTTTAAGACACTATACTATATAGTCCCTGGTTATCAGCAAAGATAAAGTAAATTTTCTGATCAAACACATTAGGAGAATGTGGGACAATGAAATTAATATTTATTTTCTTACTCAAAATATTCTCATTGTAATTAACATGCAGAGCTCAAGAAATACTTGGTAGCACTTATACATTAAGTAAATTCTTCATAAATTTGGCAATGTTATCAGCTTCCTTGCTGGTCTGTTTATGAAATGGCATGAAACTTAGTACAAATAGTTTTGTGGATTCTCTTCCACTAGGAGAATTATAATAATATGAGTGTAACCTAGTTAAAGGAGCAATAGACTCTAGAGCTTACACAACAGAAACTGAAGATGAATAGGTGGAAATATCACAGGAGGGGAATACTTTTTTAAAAGCAAAAAATCTTGGGGGAATTATAAAAGATGGGTAATTAAACGGTGGTATGCTGACCGTAATTATTTCTATTTTTTTTCTTCCAGCTGCTAGCTTTTTCTTCCTTCTGCTATGACTGCCTCAGAATTCTTCCAAGTACATGCCAAAATGTCCTTTTGGATCCTATATAAAACAGAAGTACAAACTGAAGAAAAGCACATTAAGCCATTTTGTTCCTTTAACATCTTGAATTCAATTAACTTCTAATAACATTAATGGAGCCTATTATATACAGAATCTTTTGCTAGATACTAAAAGGCACACAAAGATGTTCTTATCTTCCCTGATGGTAAGAGGCACACATATGAGAGTTTGAATGATAGGCACATTGTGCTACCTGTAAAACAGAAGTCATTGTTATCAATCAGGGAGAGTTCCTTTGATAATGGACCACAGCAATTTGGGAAAAGGAATTTATAACATGGAAATTTGGGTGGAAGAAAAGGCTTGAATTTGGAGTGTTGCTTGGAGAAGTTAGCCCTGGTTTAATTGGATGTGGGGCTGCATTAAAATTGCCCTGGCTATTTCCTAGGCCCTGTATACCCAGAAAATGGTAAGATGGAGTGTGGTGGTTTGAAGTTGTATGTATACCAGAAAATACAGGTTCTTAAATTTAATCCATTCCTGCGGTTTTAGACCCATTGTAAGTGGGACTTTTTAATGTGTTATTCAGTTAAGATATGACCTACCTCATGTAGAACGGGTCTCAATCCTGTTACTGGTTTCCTTTATAAACAGAAGGAACACAGAGAAAGAGAGAATGCCATGGAACTAAGATGAAATCAACAAAACCAGGAAGAAGGGAGAGACCGACAGATGCCACCAGGTGCCTTGCCAGGTGGCAGTAGAGTCAAGATTTGCAGGCAGTCAGTATTCAGGAAGAAAGCATCACATTGATGATGCCTTACATTGGACATTTTCTAGGCCTCAAAACTGTAAGATAATAAATTCCTGTTGTTTAAGCCGAACCATTACATGGTATATACTTTAAGCAGCCTAGGAAACTAAATCATGCAGCAACTAAAAATAGCCGGAATAAGAAAGTAGAAAGGAAAACTAGGAGTCCATATAAGGACTACAAGTCCAAAATTTTGCCCAGATTAATCTTGACTTTAGAATAGAAGTTTCCTGTAATTTAATTTTCACTTTGAATATTGTGTTTTTGAATTATGAACTATCAAGACAATGTATCCTGATAGTGAAATATGGGGGGGAAGATACACTTTTCATTAACCTGATTGTCACTGTATTCTCCTGGCTCTTTATTTTTCTCACAAACCATTAGATCCTGCAAGAGGAATTTAAGAGATTTTTTTTTTACCTATATATGTTAACATTTCATCTATTGTCAAAAGCAGAAACGTGTCTTTAATGTATGAACTTGAGACTACTTTATTAGGAGAGTTGATTCCACTTTACTTTTTAATTTGTTTTGAGCCTACAAGAAACACTAATTCAATAAAAAAATTGTGAATGTTACATCATCTTCGAGCAATGTTTTCTTATCAGTTTATCCAGAATGGAAATGCAATGCAATATATCTTAATTTAGTCTAGCTTCTCTAACAGCACGGCAATTCCTGAATATATGGCATTTTTAATATTCTGTTATGAACATATGTTTGGTATGTGGGAAGTTGTGGTTGTTTATTTCAATGAAAATTCATCCTTTAAACACATTATTGAGGATTTGTAACTAATCTGAGAAGGGCAGCCTTCGTTGGGACACATGCATTTGTAGAACATGTTCCAACATGATATAGGTTATAGAAAGTCTTTTGTAATTTCTCTTCCTTTTTTCACCAAAGTGCGTAGCTAATGGCAGCTGTGAATTTAGCTGAAGGGAATCAGTTTAGCACTGCTGAAGCAGTTCATGTTGTTTGTTGTGGCTTTTCATCTCCCCCAAATGGAAAGAACTTCAGTACATATCTAGTCTGGCAGGAGTGACCCCAGAAAACCTCTACTGGTGAAATTGATGAAAACCTGTTCTGGCAGTAGCATTTCCATTCAAATCCAGAGCAGGGACAGGAAACCACATAAGTATCTTTCTTTTCTTTTAACCCAACTGTTGTCCTATTACATTTCAAAATCTGATTTTGATAATTTTGTTACTCTGCATAAGAAAAATGATTCAAAAATTGTTTAAATATTTGCTGTGCTGCTTAATTTAAAAACTTTGGATTTTATATCAAGAAACATTTATGTATTTTATTTGAAAAATATCTATGTTTTGAAATTTTCATTTTAAAATGTTTAATATTGATGTGTTTCTATACAATTACAGCTCCCATTCTTATTCACATCTAGTATCAAAAAGACATCCTTTGAGTCTATAAAAATAAATTTAATATAGTTCTTCAGTCACCTTCAAACTCAATCTATCTCTTTATTCTCTCTTTCTCTCAAATAGTATTTACATGTCCAATTAAAAATTAATTTAACAAAATGACCTCATGTTATTTCTGAAATATGAATATTTCTACCATTCATAAAATGCTTATGAAATATCAGTAGAAAGGTTTTCATAACATTGCTCCAGTCATACTTTCTGGTATTTGTACCACACTGCCAGTCCTTACGAGATGGCGGACTAACTCAGCAACATTTATGATGAAATCTGCAGGGTGCTGCAAGTAGTTTTCTTCTAGTGGGTTGTGATGAGAGCGGTGAGACTTGAGACATAAAGTTCACACATTTTGAAAGGATGTTTCCTCACATATTTCTTGACAACAGCTCTATTTGCTTATCTGTATGCTTCCATTACTTCACTATATATCAAAAAGAAAATCATTTTAATCTCTTTAAAAAATCTTATCATCAAAGTTATGTTTCGCATCACCTGTGTGTCAGAATGATAATGCAGCATTCCCTTTTAATTTTAATCCTACTCTTTAAATATTTTGAAACTTTTGTTTTTATTATCATTAATTTTATTAATCAAAAGTATTTTTAGGAAAATACAAATTATGTTCTCATAAAATGGATAAATGTTGATGCCTTAAAACTCAGTCAAGCAGGAAAAAAAAGGTTTAGAAATAGGAAAAAAGTTAGTTTTATCATTTTTCTTTGAGAAATGAAAATGTTAATAACTATTGAATAACCAACTTATGTGTATAAATTTCAAAATGAAACATCCCCAGCAGTACTAAACAAAAACACTATTAGTTGTTTGATGTGTTAATCCACTTTAATATTGATGGATTTGGCGTGTAATTTTTTTCAAATCTATATTATTAAGAGCAATGCTAAAATAAAGATCCTTTCTAAATATCTTTGCAGTTATCTCTGATTACCTCTTTAGTATGCTTTTCTGAAAAACCAATAATAAAAATCTGGTTTGAGGGGCTTATGTAACTTAAATGTTGAGTGTATTACTATTGCCATCTGGAAGGTTGTGCCAATCACAATCATACCCATTCTAAGTAAATGTGTTTGAATTCACAAAATCATACCAATGCTACTTATTTTAAGTTATTTTCTTCATAACCTGCTATGAATTAAACTGATTGTTGTTTTGCATTTATTTTTCTATTAGGAAGGTATAATAGTTTTCCTTATCCATATTGGCCATTATTTTTTGTTTTTTTTTTTAAATGCCAGTTATCTGTAAGAATGCTGTAAGTATTAAGGATATTTTTCCATTTACTTTTTTTCTTTATTACTTTCATATTTTTATTTGTAATAGACTTTAATTTTTAGAACACTTTTAGATTTAGAGAAAAATTGAGAAGATAGTAGAGAGAGTTCCCTTATGCCCTGCACTTACTTTTCCCTTTTATTATTACAATTTTTTAAATTTAATTTTCTTTAGATTGTTCACATTCCATACAATTATCCAAAGATCCAAAGTGCACAATCAATTGCCCACAGTACCATCATACAGCTGTGCATCCATCACCACAATTAACTTCTTTTTCAATTTTTAGAACATTTTAGAACAAATACAAAAAGAAAACTCAAAACCTCCCATACCCCTAACTACCCCTCCTCCATAATTGACTCATAGTATTGGTATAGTACATCTGTTACTGTTGATGAAAGAATGTTAAAATACTACTGACTATAGTACATAGTTTGTAATAGGTATATTTTCCTTATATACACCTCTATTATCAACTTCTAGTTATAGTGTCATATATTTGTTCTAATTCATGAAAGAGATTTCTAATATTTGTACAGTTAATCATGAACATTATCCACCACAAGATTCACTGTGTTATACATTCCTATCCTTTAACATCCAACTTTCCTTCTGGTGACATATGGGACTCAGCTTCCCCTTTCCACCACATTCACACCACCATTCAGCACTGTTACCTATCCTCACAATAATGTGCTACTGTCACCTCTGTCCATTCCAAACACTTAAGTTCAACTTAGTTGAACATTCTGCTCATAATAAGCAACCACCCCCCATTCTTTAGCCTCGTTCTACATCCTGGTAACTTATGTTTCATGTCTATGAGTTTACATATTATAATTAATTCTTATCAGTGAGACCATGCAATATCTGTACTTGTGAAAGAAGGGAAGCACACTCCGTCCTCAGTTTCCATGCAAAAAAAAGTTTTATTCTACTCATTTCTACAGGTCTTTATAGCATACAAGGTAGTTTCCTACATGACTAATTTCAGGTCATTTTGACTATTTTCAGGGTACATTTTTTCTAAAGCCATGAGGTGTATTTACATATCTTTACATATCTTTAGTCTTAAGGGACAATTTCTTTGGGGGCTAGATGGGAAACAGTGGGGGTGGGAGACAGGAGCACTGAAGGAGCCCAGCAGGAGCTCAGAGACTATTCCCCTATCTAAATTGCAGTCTGCCTTCAGACATGCAAAGCTTTTGGCCTTTTCCTAGCCCAGTGTCCACCTTCAGACATCTGGAGCTTTGGGAAGGCCCTGCTCCATAGTTTGTTAAGCCAGGGGGCCTTCCGTGTCTCCACATGTACTTATGTGTCTGACTTATTTCACTCATTGTAGTGCCCTCAAGTTTTCTTCATCAAACTATGATTTTTTCTTAAGATGGATTTGTTTACCCATCATACTTTCCATCTTAAGCAAACAATCGATGATTCCCTGTATAGTCACGTATTTACGTATTCACCACCATCAGCACTATCTATATAAGGACATCTCCAGTTTTTCCAAAAGCAGAAGGAAGAGTCAAAGAAGGGAGAGAGACAAAAGAAAAGGAAAAGAAAGGAAAAAAATGACAGCTAAAAAGCAACAAAAGGAGAGACAGAATTAAACTAAAGTAGAATCAAAGAGTCAGACAATATCACCAATGCCAAGAAACCCATACCCCTCCTTATACTCCCCTATTATAGGCATTTAGCTTTGGTATATTGCCTTTGTTACATTAAAGGAAGCATAATACAATGTTTCTGTTAACTATAGTCTCTAGTTTGCATTGATTGTATTTTTCCCCCAATACTTTCCTATTTTTAACACCTTGCAAAGTTGACGTTCATTTGTTCTCCCTCATGTAAAAACATATTTGTACATTTTATCACAGTTGTTGAGCACTCTAGGTTTCACTGAGTTATACAGTCCCATTCTTTAACTTTTCTCTTTCCTTCTGGTGTCCCACATGGTCCTATCCTTCCTCTTTCAACCATACTCACAGTCATCTTTCTTCAGTGTACTTATGTTGCTGTGCTACCATCACCCAAAACTCTGTTCCAAACCTCTCACTGCTATCTTTTCCTATCTGTCTGTAGTGTTCCTATTAGTATTTCCTGTAGCATGGGTATCTTGTTCACAGTCTCTCTCATTGTCTGTTTGTCAGAGAATATTTTAAACTCTTCCTCATATTTGAAGGACAGTATTGATGGATATAGGGTTCTTGGTTTCTGTTTTTTCTCTTTTAGTATCCCAAATATATCTCACCACTTCCTTCCTTCCTTCTTGTCTCCATGGTTTCTACTGAGAAATCTGCACATGGTCTTATCAAGCTTCCTTTGTATGTGATGGATCACTTTTCCCTTGCTGCTTTCAGGATTCTCTTTGTTGTTGACATTTGATAATCTGATTATTAAGTGTCTTGGCACACGTCTATTCAGATCTATTCTGTTTGGGGTATGCTGTGCTTCTTGGATCTGTAACTTTATGTCTTTCATAAGAGATGGGAAATTTTCATTGATGATTTCCTCTCTTATTGCCTCTGCCCATTTTCCCTTCTCTTCTCCTTCTGGGACACCCATGACAGGTACATTCATGTGCTTCATGCTGTCATTCAATGCCCTGAGGTGTTGCTCATATTCTTCCATTCTGTTACCTACCTGTTCTTTTGTGTGTAGGATTTCAGTTTTCTTGTTCTCCAGTTCCTGACTGTTTTCTTCTACCTCTTGAGATCTGCTGTTGTATGTCTCCATTGTGTTTTTCATCTCTTGTGTTGTGTCTTTCATTTTCATAAATTCTGCCAGTTGTTTTTCAAACTTTCTATTTCTACCTTAGGTTTGCCCAGTGTTTTCTTTAAAGCCTTCATATCTTTTTGCCGTATCTTCCCTGAACTCATTGATTTGGTTTTTGATTTGATTTAGCATATTTCTTTGAAAATCTTTAATAGAATGTTTCATTAAAGTGAAAGAATTTCTCAAATGTATCTTGATTGAGGTGTCAGTTTCTTCCTTTGCCTGGGCCATATCTTCATGTTTCCTAGTGTGTGTTGTAGTTTTCTGTTGTCTAGGCACCTGGTTTCCTCAGTTACCCCAATCAGATTTTCCCAGACCAAAACAAGTTCAGATCTCAGACTGGGGTTATATTCCGTTTCAAGTCTATCTGTGGATGTGTCTTAGACATTGACAGACTTTCCTGTGAGGTCTCTTTTCCTAACCTGCCCAGCATGTGGTGCTTGTCAACCTGTCACTCCTAACTGGTGTTAAGTAGGTATGGCCCCTTTAGTTTCTGTTTTGGCTGTTTTCCTCCAGGCTCTGGTGTCTGGTTCTGAAGGGAAAGCTGGGCCCCATCTCCTTTCTCGTAGAGAAGATACACTCCCTGGGGAGTTATCATCTGCATTTGAATTGTTGTCCTCTGACACTGCTATCTCCACCGCTATCTGGGTCAAAGCACTGTGAATTGAAAATGGCTGAGGCTCTCTCCACTGAGCCCCTCAGATTGAGAGAGAAAGGGACAGAACGCCCAATTTTAAAGCAAGTACATGGACCCCCAGTTTCACTTGTTATCCAGAGGTAACACCTGGTCTTCTGGGCTCCTCCTCCTGGGACAGATAAGTATTCTGGTTCTTTAAGTCAGTCATCACTAAAAGCCTCTGTCTGCTGGTTGGAAGTTTGTAGTTTGTATTCAGAAGTCCACATTTGTTAATTAAAACCCAAGTTTGGATTGGGCTGAGTTATATTCACTTGCTCAGAGAGTGCTGCTTTCTACCACAATGAGGTTTTGCAGCTCAGCCTGTGGTGGGGAGTGGGAGCTCCTAGTGCAGTTTTGCAGTTTTTACTTACAGATTTTATGCTGCGATCTCAGGCATTCCTCCCAATCAAGGTTAGTGTATGATGTGTGGATAGTCATATTGCCCCCAGCAGTTATTCCAAATTATTTACTAGTTGTTCCTGGTTGTTTATTAGCTGTTCCAGGGGACTAACTAAATTCCATTCCTCTCTATGCCACTATTTTGCCCCCTTATTATCATTTTACATTTAAAAAAATATGCTATTAGCTATAGTATGTCATTTACATTAGGGTTCACTGTTTTTGTTGTACAGTCCTATATATTTTTTGTTTTTGTTTTTATTTTTATCTGGTAACATTTATCCAAACTAAAGTTTCCCTTTTAACCATATTCAAATATGTAATTAAAAAAACATGAAACAATCAATGTTGTTAAGGTCATAATGTTGTACTAATATCATCACTACTCATTTCCAACATTTTTATCCCATTCAAAGATTTTTTTTCCTTTTATATTTCATTCTTTTAACTTATTCTAATTTTTTCTATTTGTTCCTTTTTAACAAAATTTCATTGAAATATTATATATATATATATATATACATATATATACATATATATGTACAAAACCAATAGGTGAAAAAAATAGCTATGTAGCTCAATATATTTTCACAGTGAACACATCTATGAAATCAGTTTGCAGGCCAAAATATAAAGATGTAACAAAACCTCTGAAACCCTACTCATGCTTCTTTCCAGTTTTCCCAACAAAAGTTAGTCACTATTTTGATTTTTTTATTTTAATGTAGTTTTATTGAGATATTTTTACACACCATAAAAATCATCTGAAGTATACAATCATTGGTTCACAGTATTATCACATAGTTTGCATACAACCCCATGATCAAATTTAGAACATTTTCATTACTCCAGGAAAGAAATAAAAATAAAAAATAAAACCCAAATTCTCCCATACCCATTATTCCCCTTTATTATTGATCGATAATATTGATGTAGTACAGTTGTTTATGTTGATGAAAGAGTATTAAAATATTACTGTTTACTTCAGTCCATAATTTTCAATAGGTATATTTTCCCCATAAACCTATTGTTAACCTCTTCTAATTGTGTCATACATTTGTTCTAGTTCATGAAAGAACTTTTTTATATTTGTAAACTTAATGACATATTAGCCACCACAAAATTCACTGTGTTATACATTCCCATGTTTTGACCTCCAACTTTCCTTCTGGTGACACATATGACTTTAAACTTCCCCTTTCCACCACAGTCACATGCCATTTAGCACTGTTAATTATTCTCAGAATAATGTGCTACCATCACCACTGTCCATTTCCAAATGTTTAAATTCACCCTAGTTAAACATTCTTTACATATAAAGCAACCACTCCCCATTCTTTAACCTCAAATCTATAACCTGGTAACCTATACTCTATGTTTTATGTTTATGAGTTTACATATTATAATTAGTTCATATCCGTGAGTCCATACAACATTTGCCCTATTGTGTCTGACATTTCAGTTAACATCATGTCCTCAAGGTTCATCCATTGTTGTCATGTGCTTCAGGACTTCATTCCTTCTTACCACTGTATAATATTCCATAGTATCTATATACCAAATTTTGTTTATCCATTCATATGTTGATGGACACTTGGGCCACTTCTATCTTTTAGCAATTGTGAATAATGCTGCTATGAATATCTATGTGCAGAAGTCTTTTTGCATCCCTACTTTCTCATCTTCTGGGTATGCACCAAGTAGTGGGATTGCCAGGTGGTAAGAAACTCTATACTTAACTTCCTGAAGAACTGCCATTCCCCCGTGGCTGTACCATTTTAAATTCTCACCAACAGTAAATAAGTGTTTCAATTTTTCTACATCCTCTCTAAGACTTGTACTTTTCCATTTGTTTAATAGTGGCCATTCTGACAGTTATGAGATATTATCTCATTCTGGTTCCATTTGCATTTCCCTAATAGCTAGTGAAGCTGAGCATCTTTCATGTGCTTTCTAGCCATTTGTATTTCTTCTCCATCAAAATGTTTATTCATGTATTTTGCTCATTTTTAATTGGTGTGTTTGTGTTTCTATTGTTGAGTTGAAGAATTTCTTTATATATTATGTATATCAAACCCTTATCAGATATATGGTTTCAAAATATTTTCTCCCATTGAGTCAGCTGCCTTTTCACCCTTTTGACAAAGTCCTTTAAAGTACTGAAGTATTCAATGTTGAGTAGTTCCCATTTATCTATTTTTTTTCTTTTGTTGCCTGTGCTTTGGATGTAAAGTCTAAAAAACTACCACCTATCACTAGGTCTTGAGGATGCTTCCCTATGTTTCCTTTTATGCATTTTATGGTATTGGCTCTTATATTTAGGTCTTTGATCCATTTTGAGTTAAGTTTTGTATAGTGTGTGAGATAGGGTTCAACTTTCATTCTTTTGGTAATGGATATCCAGTTCTCCCAATGCCACTTATTGAAGAGATTGTTCTGTTCCAACTGAGAGGGATTGGGAACCTTGTGAAAAATCAATTGACCATAGATCTGAGGATTTATTTCTGGACTCTCAATTTGATTCCATTGATACACATGTTTATCTTTATGCCAGGACCATACTGTTTTGACCACTGTGGATTTATAATATGCTTTAAAGTCAGGGGGTATGATGCCTCCTATGTTTCTTCTTTCTCAAGATGTTTTCATCCATTTAAGATCCCTTACCCTTCCAAATAAAATTAATAATTAGCTTTTCAATTTTTGCAAAATACTCTGTTGGAATTTTGAATGGGATTTCATTGAACCTGTAGATCAATTTGGGTAGAACTGACATCTTAATGACACTTAGCCTTCCAATCCCTGAAGATGGAATATCTTTCCATTTATTCAAGTCTTCTTTGATTTCTTTTAGCAATGTTTTGTCATTTTCACTGTATAAGCCCTTTACATGCAAAGTTAAGTTTATTCCTAGATATTCAATCTTTTAGTTGTCATTATAAATGGATATTTTTCTTGATTACCTCTTTGAGTAGCTCGTTATAAGTGTATAGAATCATGATTTATTTTTATGCAATTTTATTGAAATATATTCACATACCATAAAATCATCCAAAATGTACAATAGGGTGTTCACAGTATCATCATATAGTTGTGCATTCATAAACACAATCAATTTTTGAACATTTTCATTGCTCCAAAAATAAAAATAAAAGTATAAAAGAGCACACAAAATATTCCATCCCTCCATACCATCATTATTCATTTAATTTTTTATCTCTATTTTCCTATTATCCTCTCCATACACTGGATAAAGGGAGTGTGAGCCACAAGGTTTTCACAATCACACAGTCACGCTATATATGTTATACATTTATACAATCATCTTCAAGAATCAAGGCTCCTGGGTTGCAATTCAACAGTTTCAGGTGTTTCCTTCTAGCTACACAAATACACTAAAAACTAAAAGGAATATCAATATAATGTATAGACATAATCTCCAGAATGGCTTCTTAACTCCATTTGAAATCTGTCAGCCACTGAAACTTTATTTTATATCATTTCTCTTCTCATTTTGGTCAAGAAGGCCTTCTCAATCTCATGATGTTGGGTCCAGGCTCAATCCCAGGAGTCATGTCTCACATTGCCAGGGAGATTTACACCCATGGGTGTCATGTCCCACATAGAGGGGAAGGCAGCAAGTCCATCTACTAAGTTGGCTTGGAGAGAGGGGCCGCATGAGACAAATAAAAGAGGTTCACTGGGGGTGACACTTAGGCATAATTAGAAGCAGGTTCAGCTTCTCCTTTGCAGTAACAAGCTTCATAAGGGCAAGCCCTAAGATTGAGGGTTTGGCCTGTTAAATTGGTAGTCCACAATGCTTGCGAGATTATCAGAAATTCCCCAGGTAGGGAAGTTTAATAATTCTGCATTTTCCCCCAGTCCCTTAAGGGGGCTTTGCACTATGGCGATACCACCCTGAATGTGCCTGGTCTCTTCTGATTTCAGAAACACTATTGGTTTTTGCACATTGATTTTCTATTCTGACACTCTGCTGCACTTGTTTATTAGCTTAACTAGCATTGTTGTCATTTCGTCAGGATTTTGTAATATAGGATTATGTAATCTGAAAATAATGACAATTTTACTTCTTCCTTTCAAATTTGGATTAGTTTTATTTCTTTTTCTTGCCTAATTGCTTTAGCCAGAACTTCTAGCACAATGTTGAATAGCAGTGCTGACAATGGGCAGCCTGTCTTGTTACCAATCTTAGAGGGAAAGCTTTCAATCTTTCACCAGTGACTATGATGTTAGATGTGGGTTTTTCATATATGATCTTTATAATGTTGAAGAAGTTTCCTTCAATTCCTACTATTTGAAATGCTTTTATCATCAAAGGATGCTGAATTTTGTCAAATGTCTTTTCTGTGTCAATTGAGATGATCCTGTGTTGTTTTTATTTTTTTTTCCCTTTTTGATTTGTTAATGTGGTATATTACATTAACTGTTTTTCTAGTGTTGAACCACACTTGTATATATGGGATAGAACTCACTTGGTCATGGTGTACAGTTATTTTAATATGCTGTTGAACTCAATTTGCAAGTCTTTTTTGAGGATTTTTGCATATATATTCATTAGAGAGACTGGTATGTAGTTTTCTTTTCTTACAGTATTTTTATCTGGTTTTGGTATTAGGGTAATGTTGGCTTCAGTTTGCTGTCTTTTTATGTTTACATAATTGGGATCACATTGTATTACCTAGTTCATCTGGCTTCTAGCACCATACATATTGCTGCAAGAAGAAACAATTCCTTTAACTTCATTTATGTATAATGTATAATGTACTTGGTGCTCCATGTATATGTAGAATTATAAACCAGAATGCAATAGCTAATCTTATAGTGTGAGTATGTGTATATTTAGCAGATACTGGCAAACAGTTTTCAAATTTGTGTGAAAAAATGTACAGTCTTATCAGCAATTTAAGAGTTACAGTTTTACTGACAGTAATGTATGAAACTATACTCTTTATTTTTTATTTTAGTACACTTTTGTATTTCATGAATAAACACCACTTGATTATGTATAATACTTTTTAAATGTTGCTAGAATTAACCACCCAACATTTTATTTGCTTTTGCATCTTTTTTCCTCAGAGAAATTGGCCCATAATTTACCATTATTGCAACTCCCATGTCAGTGAGTTGGATGATGTTTCCTAATTGAGCAGACTTTGGGTTTTCATTGTATGAAGGATTTTAATAATCAACTCAATATTTTGAATTAGATACAGTACTAATTGAAATTTTTAATATTCCTTGTTTCAGTGGAAGTAAGTTTTATTTTTCTAGGGCTTAATCCATTTCAACTATTATCAATTTTCTTTTATAAAAACTATCTTATCAATTTTAATAAATATGTCTCTACTGTTGCTCTTTTTTCTTGATCTATCAAGGAAGAGCTTATGAATTTTTACTACTCTAGTCAAAGAAACAACTTTTGTCTTGGTTTATTCTTTGCATTGTTGATATGTTTTCTGTATTGACTGTTTTCTATTTAGTTGATTTCTGCTCTTATATTTATCATTTCCTTTGTACTACACTTTTTGGTTTGCTTTGCTAACTTTTTAGTAGCTTCTTGAGATTTAAGCTTAAATCATTGATTTTCAGCCTTCTTTCTTTATATAAAAATTGTAGATAAATTACTCTGCAATCACTGTTTTAAGTGCACCTCACTAATTTTTATATATCAAGACTTTTACTCAACATGCTGGCAAATATATACATTCAGATACATATACATATTCTACTCTGATCAGAGAATATTCTTTAATTCATGTTAATTATTTGAAATTGGCATTTATTAAGAATTATGTTATGGCAACTGGTGAATTTGAACTGGCACTTGAGAAGAATATATATTGTGTCATTTAGTTTCATGTAAAGCAAGCATTTTAATTGTATTATTGACATCTATTTTGTCTGGCTTTTTTGTCTGCTCTATAAACTATTGAGAGTGGTGTGTTTGAATCTTGTAATTTAATTACAAATTTGTCTATTTCACCATTTATCTTAACTATTTATTTGTTTTATATTTCTTTTATATATTTAAATTTTAAATATATGGATTAATACAAACTTAGAATTGGTGTATCTTTTCCTGATGTTAATATAGTCACACCAAGTTTTTGCTCATATTTTTCATGTTGTACCATTTTCATTTTCTACTATTTTTAATAACCTTATATTTTAAGAATGTCTCATGTAAGCCATGACAGTTTGTTTTTAATCCAACATATCTTTCTTTCAATTGGTATATTCAGCCTATTTATCCTTAATATAAGTACTTTCACATTTTGATAATACTTATCTTTTACTATGTTTATATAACTCACCATTTAAGATTATTTGTCTTTCTTGCTTATTTAGGTATAAATCAAATACATTACTATTACATTTGTTTTTTTATTCATATAAATCAAATACATTATTACATTTGTTTTTCTATTCATATTTTAATTCTTTGTTATGCAACCCTAGAAATTAAAACATGCATCCTTGACTTATTATTATGAGATACAAAGTTGTACTTCTACCATTCCCTGACATTAAAAGAATAAAGTACTTTAACACTATTTAATTCATTTCCATCTTTTGTATTTTTCTTGTGATGATTGTAAATTCCACATATATTTTCAAATCTCCAAAAGACATTAGTATTGCTTGCAAAATCATCTTTCCTTTTTATATACCCATCTGTTTGACCTTACCAGTAATCTTGCTTTTCCATATTTCTATATTTCTTCCTAAAATCATTTAACTTTTGCCTAATAAATTTGATTTTGTTGTCTCTTGGAAACTTTATTTATTTACTTATTTATTGATTGATTTATTCATTTATTATTTTTTTTTGAAAATATTTTTATTTTACCTTCATTTTTGAAGATCTTTTTAGCTGGATATAGAATTATAGGTAAGTATTATTTTGTGTGTGTTTTCTGCCCACCCCCTTGGAAATGGAATTTGTTTTATATTTCCTCTAAGTGCAATCTCTATATAGTTCCATGATAATGACAAGTTTAAATCTATGTTTCCAATGCTTATAACTTTTGTACTTTTTAAGATGTACAGTTGTACAAAAAGAGTGAATAGCCAATACCTTTTCTTTCCTAGTCACAAAATTAAAGCTAATACTTCAATTACAGGGTTTTCTGAAGTTACATCTTATCAGATTAAGAAACATTCCTTTTTTTACTTGACTAACACATATCACAAATTCATTTTGAATTTTATTAAACAATTTTTAAGCACTTGAGATGATGATATATCTTCTCCATATTTTGTGAATTTGGTTAATCACATTAATAGATTTCATCAACTCAATTGAAGGAGAAAAAAACATTTGACAAAATTCAAACCCATTCATTATTTAAAAAAATCAGAAAACTAGCAATAGAAGGGATTTTCTTAACGTGATATCACATTTATAAAAAAGCTATTTCTAACATTAATGTTAACATTAAATCATTGAAAGAGGGCAGAAACAAGGAAAGCATCCCTGCTATGCATGCATTTCAGAAGTCCTAAGTATTGCATTTTATTATGAAAAACAAAAACAAAAAAAAGACTAGAAATTAAGAAATCAAAGTAGTATTAATTTCAGATGATATAACTGTGTATATACAAAAGAATTAGAGTATTGAATTAGAATATTGAAATTGGAAAAATGTTTATCACTATTACTGACACAGAAATGATGTCAAAAACTAAATTTTATGTCACCTACCAAAACAACCAGTTGAAAATGAAATTTTAGAATAATCTACAACAAAAATATGAATTATGGTGAACCAAAGGTAACGTTTAAGATCTTTATGTAAAAATTATAAAATCTTATTAAGTGGCATTGAAGAAAACTGAATTTAGTAGAAAAATTATCCATGTTCATGGTTTGGAAGATTCAATATTATTAAGATACATTTCTTAACTGCTGGCTGATACAGACCATGAAATCCTAAGCAAAATACCTATTGGTAGAGGAGCTAAGGATAGCTGCATAGAGAGGAATGGAAGACTGTTAGTCCCCCCTGGAACAATTCATAAATGATGAAAACACTAGTAAATAACCTTGAATAACTGTGGGAAGACAAATGTGAATGTCTACTCATTATCCACCAACCTTAATTGGGAGGAATGCCTGAGATTACACCATAAAATCTGTAAGTAAAAACTGTGTACCCACACTGAGAGCTGAGAGCCCCTCCCTCACAGAAGCCTTGTAGCGCTAGAGAGAACTCTCTAAACAAGGTAGTGTACCTCAGCCCAGCTCCAACTGGGGTTTTAATGTTAACTGCTCAATATAGACAGTGAATCCCCAACAAGCAGACAGAGGCTTTTGGTGACAACTGACCTTGGGAGGGTCAGGGGACATATCTGTCTCAGGACGGGGAGCCCAGAGGATCAGTTGCTATCTCTGGCTGATGGGTGAATCTGGGAGCTTTCTGTCCCTTTCTCTCTGTGGAGAAAACCTCAGCCATTTTCAGCCCGCAGCACTTTGCAGTAAAGAAAGCCTCAGCCATTTTAAAATCAAAACACTTTGATCAGCAGAGTCAGAGAAACAAAGAACTTATTGATATGGAGATGACCTCTCTGTGGGGGGGGGAGCATAGCTTCCCAAGAGGAAAGAGGAAGTGCCCAGCTCTACTGCCTGCCTTACCAGAACCAGACCCCAAAGCCTGGGGGAGGACAGCCATGAGTCATATCCCCTTACACCAGCCAGTGATAGGCTGACAGGTGCATCTGCCAGGCAGAAAAACACAGGGTGTGTCAATCCTCTAAGAAAAGCCATCAGGGAAACTGGATACTGAGTATTTCCTCCTTCTGCGACCTGAGCCTATTCTCATCTGGAAAAACCTGATTGAGGTGGCCTAGGAGGTCAGATGCCTAGACAACAGAAAACTAGAACCTACACTAAGAAAAATGAAGTTACGGCCCAGTCAAAGGAACAAACATACACTTCAACTGAGATACAGAAATTTAAGCAACTAATGCTAAACCAATTCAAAAAGTTTAGAGAAGATTTGGCAAAAGAGATAAAGGTTATAGAGAAAACACTAGGCATACATAAGGCAGAAATCAAAAGTTCAAAAAAACAACTAGCAGAATCCATGGAAATGAAAGGCACAACACAAGAGATGAGAGACACAATGGAAACATACAACAAGAGATCTCAAGAGGCAGAAGAAAATACTCAGGAACTGGAGAACATAACACCTGAAAGCCTACACACAAAGGAGCAGATGGAGAAAAGAATGAAAAAATATGAGCAATGTCTCTGGGAACTTAAGGATGAAACAAAAGTACAAGAATGTGTGTATCACTGGTGTCCCAGAAGAAGAGAAGGGAAAATGGGCAGAAGAACTAATAGAAGATATAATCAATGAAAATTTCCCATCTCTCAAGAAAGACATAAAATTACAGATCCAAGAAGCACAGCCTACTCCAAACAGAATAGATCTGAATAGGCCTATGCCAAGACACTTAAATATCAGATTACCTAACATCAAAGACATAGAGAGAATCCTGAAAGCAGCAAGAGAAAGGTGATCCATCACTTACAAAGGAAGCTTAATAAGACTATGTGTGGATCTCTCAGCAGAAACCATGGAGGCCAGAAGGAAGTGGTGTGATATATTTAAGATACTGAAAGAGAAAAACTGCCAACCAAGAATCCTATATCCAGCAAAGCTGTTCTTCAAATATGAGGGAGAGCTCAAAATATTTTCTGACAGACAATGAGAGACTTTGTGAACAATACACCTGCCCTACAAGAAATACTAAAGGTAGCACTACAGACTGATAGGAGAAGACAGGAGTGCATGGTTTGGAACACAATTTTGGGAGATGGTGGCACAGCAATGTAAGTACAGTGAACAAAGTTAACTATGAATACAGTTGAGAGAGGAAGGTTGGGAGCATGTGAGACACCAGAAGAAAGGAGGAAAGATAAAGACTGGGGCTGTGTAACTCAGTGAAATCTAGAGTGTTCAACAATTGTGATAAAATGTACAATTATTTTCTTTTATGAGGGAGAAAAAGCAAATGTCAACCTTGCAAGGTGTTAAAAATGGGGAGGCATTGGGGGAGGGATGCAAATGAACATAAACTAGAGACTGTAACTAGCAGAACCATTGTATTATGCTTCCTTTAATGTAACAAAGGTGATATATCAAGGTAAATGCAGATAAGGGGGGAATGGGGAGGCATGTTAGACACTTGACATTGGTGGTGTTGTCTGAGTCTTTACTCTACTTTGATTTAAGGTTATCTTTCCTTTTGCTGCTTCCTAGCTGTCAGTTTCTTTCCTCTTTCTTTTTTTCTTTTCCTTTGCCTCTCTACCTTCTTTGACTCTCCTTCCTGCCTTGTGGAAGAAATGTAGATGCCCTTATATAGATAGTGGTGAAGGTGGTGAACACATAAATTCATGACCATACAGAGAACCATCGATTATTTACTTAGGGCTGAATGTATGACATGTGAACAAAACCATCCAAAAGAAATAGGTTGATGAAGAAATCTTGAGGGCAATATACTGAGTGAAATAATCCAGACATATAAGGACAAATTTTGCAGGGTATCACTGATAAGAACTAATTATAGTATGTGAACTCATAGACATGAAATATAAGGTACCAAGATATAGGATGAGGCTAAATAATGGGGAGTGGTTGCTTAGTATGAGCAGAATGTTCAACTAGGATGAACTTAAATGTTTGGAAATGAACAGAGGTGTCGGTAGCAAGATGTGAGAATAACTAACAGTGCTGAATGGCATGTGAATGAGGTGGAAAAGGGAAGCTCAGAGTCATAAATGTCACCAGAAGGAAAGTTGGAGGTCAAAAGATGGGAATGTATAAAACTGAATCCTATGGTGGGCAATGTCCATGTTTAACTGTACAAATATTAGAAATCTCTTCCATGAACCAGAACAAATGTATGACAATACAATTAGAAGTTAATAAGAGAGGGGCATATAGGGAAAATATATATACATATTGCAAACTGTATACTACAGTTGGTAGTATTTCAACATTCTTTCATAAACAGTAACAAATATACTATACCAATACTACAAGTCAACAATTGAGGGGGGTTGGTTATGGATATGGGAGGATTCAAGTTTCCTTTTCTTTTTCTTTTTTCATCTTTTACTTTATTTCTTGTCTGTAGTAATGAAAAAATTCTAAAAATTGAACAAAATACAAGTGTGGTGATGGATGCACAGCTGTATGAGGGTACCAGTGGCAACTGACTGTACACTTTGAATCTTTGGATAATTATATGGTATGTGAACAATCTAAAAAATTAAAAAAAAAATAAACATAAAAAATCCATATTTTAAACATAAAAAAATCCATGTTAAAAATACCTGTTGGTTTGTGTGTGTGTCTGTGTGCATGTGTGTGATTTAACAAGGTAATGAAAAATATAAATGGAAGTGCGAATGTCAAAGAATAGCCAATGCTGTGATTTGAATAGAAAGCAGGGGCACATGCTGTATCAAATTTCAGTATCGATGCATTACTTAAGATAATGTAATTTTGGTGCAGATAAATGTAACCAAAATAACCTATCAGTCTAGAAAGAATATTTGGATATTTAATGTATGATAGAGTTAACACTGAAGATCAGTGGGGAAGAAATGAGATCTCCCAACACAATTTGAGTGTTTTCTAAAGAAAAAATATAAATCCACAAACATGGACAAAAATCCTTTGACTAAATAGCAAAGCAAAGCTGGAAAAGAAGAAAGGTGAGGGAACTGAATTGGGATATTCCATGCCACTTTTATACTGTGTACAAAAATCAATTATTAAAGCTCTGTATGAAAGTATGAGATAGACTGATAGCAAAATTATGGGGTCACTGTTGGGGTCAGGGCCACAAAGATTACATTTTAGACCTTTTGTTGCATTATGTAGGGCTAACCACAGAGGAAAAGTGCTAGAATTAGATAAGCAGTCACATGCACTGATACCCACCCTTTATCATTACTATTCAAGTGAGGTAACTTGGGATTAATGATGCCCCTGACCTAGATAACTGCAAGAAACAAGAGCACAATTTTTGTAGAGGAAAATAGTAATACTGTTTATCATCTGTCTTTTAATTGTTGTGTTTACACTGTTCACATTTGATGGGATTGTTGATATATTTGCATTAAAATCCAGTATCTTGTGGTTTTCATTTAGTTCATTAGTTTCTCTCCTCTATTTATGTGTTCTTTTGGGTTACCTGAGATTTTTTATGATTTCATTTATCTACAATAGTAACTTATTATTCATACAAGTCCATCAATGTTTAATTGTTGCCCTTGTGCTTGTAATATTGAATAAAATATTTTTTTGTTGTTTTTTGTGTCCTAATACCTCAGATCTGTCATTTGGTCTATCATTAATTTTCAAAAATTCTGTCATCTATTTTTTCAAGCAATTCTTCTGGTGCATTTTATTTCTCCCCTCTCCTGGGATTCTAATTACAAATATGTTAGATGATTTGATATTGATCTTCCACAAATCTTGGGTTTGCAATCTTTCCTTTTGAAACATTTTTTTTTTTTTTTCATCTTCTTGTTTCTGTTTGGGTAATTTCTATTGAGCAATTTTCCATTTCATGGATTCTTTCCTCAGCTGCATACAGTCTCCTTATGAGCCTGGCATTCTTCCTCTCTTTACTAAGTTCTGTATTTCATCTATTTTTCATCTCTCTATTAAAATTACCCATCTGATCTTCTATACTGTTCACCTTTTCTATTATAATGATTGACATATTATCCATAGTTATTTTAAATTCTGTCAAATAGTTTCAACATCTGTGCTATATCTGTGTCTGATTTTCTTGCTTATTTTGTCCTTTGGTCTTTTGACTGTATGTTGATGTTCTTGGTTTTCTGTATGCTTTGTAACTTTTTTGTTTTTGCTGGAAGTTGGTTACCTTGTAACAGATAGTAGAGACTGAGGCAAATATTTTTATGCATGGAAATGGGCACATTTCCTTCTAGTAGGCCTTTCTTATGGGGTTTGAGTTAATTTACCCAGAAGTTAAAGTAAGCTTGAGATTTCTAATTGCTATGCTTACCCTTCTTGCACCATAAAGTTCAAATGCCTCTAGCAATACTTTGTTTTATAGTAGGCACTTATTTGTCTGAGAGTTTTCTTGATGTCTATTCTAAGCTTAGATTTAGAATTTCCATTTTCCCTGTGTCTCAGAGAGGGACATTTTCTACCTCATTTTTACTTTCCCAGCAGCATTTAATGTTATGTGTTACTCTGCATATGAGGCTGTTATAAAGATCCAATATTCCCTTTCAGTGAAAGGTAAGAAATAGCATTTATTGTACCAGACAGTGTTTGTTCAAATCACTTGAGAAACATGAACAGTTCTTTTCCCACCAAGGACCCAAACCCATAAAAGGCAGGACCCTAGTAAAAGTTTTATACTTTGGTATGCTTGTCACACAGGGGTTTGTCCATAACTATAGAGTGTGTGCTAGTTTGGATATACTATGTCCCCCAATGGCTGTGCTCTTTAACGGAATCTTGTGGGGGAAGACATTAATCTTTTGATTGAGTGTTTCCGTGGAGATGTGACTCAATCAACTGTGGGTGAGAACTTTGGTTAAATTGTTTTATGAAGACATGGACCCCACCCATTCAGGGTGGGTCATAATTAAATAACTGGAGTCCTATAAGAAAATTCACAGAGGGAAGGGGCTCAGAGCAGCTGAGAGGGACATTTTGGAAAGAAGCTAAGAGCTGATACTGATACTAACTCTTGGAGATTCTTAGAGTTGTTAGCCCAGAGTTTGTTCCATAGAAGCCCAGAGACATTTTGGAGAAAGCTATTTTGAAACCAGAACCCTGGAGCAAAGGATCAGCAAACGCTATCCACATGCTTTCTCAGTTGACAGAGGTGTTTTTGGTGCCATCAGCCATTCTTCAGCGAAGGTATCCTCTTTTTGATGCCTTAGTTTGAACACCTTTATGGCCTTGGAACTGTAAGTTTGTGATCTAATAAATTCCATTTATAGAAACCAATCCATTTCTGGTACTTTGCATAATGGCAGCTCTAGCAAAGTGGAACAGAGTGTAAGAAGAACAATTCAATTGTAGACTTATTCTATTTAACTGAACATATACTGTTTAATAGAATTGCCTGCTTTTGAGAAGTTCCAAAATATCCTATAGTAAAAATATGCTGTAGAAGAAAAGAAAAGATTATAGCCATCTCAACTTAGATTCATAGGAAAAGATAGTACATGGGAGATAATTTTATAGAATACTCCTTAATTTAAAAGATGGAAAGATATGGTTTTAAGACTAGGGTGCCAATATTTTCAGTAGGAAAATTATTTTCTTAAATATAAATTAAGAAGTCATACATTAAAAAATCATTATCAATGTAGAGAATTTTAAAACTGTATAGTCTTTATAATACAAAGAAACTATGTCACACTTACTATCACAAGAGATATATCCATCTCCATTTATTTTGTTCTTTTACTATACAAATATTCTGCTACTGAAATTTTTAATTTTTGCATAGGTAAATGTTTAAGCAGTCTTTTTTCACTTTTGATACAAAGGTATATTGCTTGTAATCAAGGTTTGTAATATTTTAATAAGAAAGAGTTTTCTTTAATCAACAGAGGGGATAGTTTGTTACCTGATGTGGTAATATTTGGTATCAAATAGTCATTGTGGTCTAAAATATTTAAAGTAGTTTTTTTCAAGTAAAAATCATAGGTACCAGATTGAAAATTCAAAAATTATGATTTAATTATCCCTGTATTTGGAAAAAATAAAATTCTAGCAAATATTTATTTTTACACAAATGTACACAACCACACTTGCCCACACACATTGAACACACACACACACACACAACACACACACACAAATATTTAGTTTCACAATTTAAGGCTGATAGGGCAGTGATTCTTCAGTGTTTGGTTTTATTTTGTATGTTCTAGACATTAATGCTGAATGAATGCACACACATATTGTGGCATTTTTAAAGATATTATTAAATACTCATATAAACAAAACATTTCCCCCATCTTAATATATACCTGTGTATTGTGTGTACATGTGTGTATATATATATGTGTATACAATGAAAGATATTCACTAATTTCAATGATTGATAGGTAAGAATCCTATTATCTTTACTAAAATAAATTAAAAATCCTTTAATATTAAGAAAAGTTTTTTGTTTTTAAAATTAGTTGAGAATAGAATGATTAGAAAATGTATGGCGGAGAGGCGGGGCAAGATGGCGGACTGGTGAGCTGTATGTTTTAGTTACTCCTCCAGGAAAGTAGGTAGAAAGCCAAGAACTGCGTGGACTGGACACCACAGAGCAATCTGACTTTGGGCATACTTCATACAACACTCATGAAAACGTGGAACTGCTGAGATCAGCGAAATCTGTAAGTTTTTGTGGCCAGGGGAACCGCACCCCTCCCTGCCAGGCTCAGTCCCATGGGAGGAGGGGCTGTCAGCTCCAGAAAGGAGAAGGGAGAACTGCAGTGGCAGCTCTTATCATAAACCTATTCTACTGATCCAAACTCCAACCATAGATAGACTGAGACCAGACACCAGAGAATCTGAGAGCAGCCAGCCCAGCAGAGAGGAGACAGGCATAGAAAAAAACAACACGAAAAACTCCAAAATAAAAGCGGAGGATTTTTGGAGTTCTGGTGAACATAGAAAGGGGAAGGGCAGAGCTCAGGCCCTGAGGCTCATATGCAAATCCCGAAGAAAAGCTGATCTCTCTGCCCTGTGGACCTTTCCTTAATGGCCCTAATTGCTTTGTCTCTTAGCATTTCAATAACCCATTAGATTTCTGAGGAGGGCCCTTTTATTTATTTATTTTTTAATTCTTTTTTCTTTTTTCTAAAACAATTACTCTAAGAAGCCCTAATTGCTTTGTGTCTTAGCATTTCAGTAACCCATTAGATCAGCATGGAGGGCTATTTCATTTTTTTTATCTTTCCTTTTCTCTGTTTCTAAAACAATTACTCTAAGAAGCCCAATACAGAAAGCCTCAAAGACTTGCAGTTTGGGCAGGTCAAGACAAGAGCAGAACTAAGAGAGCTCTGAGACAAAAGGCAATAATCCAGTGGCTGAGAAAATTCACTAAACACCACAACTTCCCAAGAAAAGGGGGGTGTCTGCTCACAGCCATCACCTGGTGGACAGGAAACACTCCTGCCCATCGCCAGCCCCATAGCCCAGAGCTGCCCCAGACAACCCAGTGTGACAGAAGCGCTTCAAATAACAGGCACACACCACAAAACTGGGCATGGACATTAGCCTTCCCTGCAACCTCAGCTGATTGTCCCAGAGTTGGGAAGGTGGAGCAGTGTGAATTAACAAAGCCCCATTCAGCCATCATTTCAGCAGACTGGGAGCCTCCCTACGCAGCCCAGCAGCCCAGAACTGCCCTGGGGGGATGGCATTCACCTGTGACATAGCACAGTCATCCCTCAACAGAGGACCCGGGGTGCACGGCCTGAAAGAGGGGCCCACTTGCAAGTCTCAGGAGCCATACGCCAATACCAAGGACTTGTGGGTCAGTGGCAGAGACAAACTGTGGCAGGACTGAACTGAAGGATTAGACTATTGCAGCAGCTTTAAAACTCTAGGATCACCAGGGAGATTTGATTGTTAGAGCCAACCCCCTCCCTGACTGCCCAGAAACACGCCTCATATACAGGGCAGGCAACACCAACTACACACGCAAGCTTGGTACACCAAGTGGACCCCACAAGACTCACTCCCCCACTCACCAAAAAGGCTAAGCAGGGGAGAACTGGCTTGTGTAGAACAGGTGGCTCATGGACACCACCTGATGGTTAGTTAGAGAAAGTGTACTCCACAAAGCTGTAGATCTGATAAACTAGAGACAAGGACTTCAATTGGTCTACAAATCCTAAAAGAACCCCATCAAGTTCAGCAAATGCCAAGAGGCCAAAAACAACACAAAATTATAAAGCATATGAAAAAAACAGACGATATGGATAACCCAAGCCCAAGTACCCAAATTAAAAGATCAGAAGAGACACAGCACCTAGAGCAGCTACTCAAAGAACTAAAGATGAACAATGAGACCATAGTATGGGATACAAAGGAGATCAAGAAGACCCTAGAAGAGCATAAAGAAGACATTGCAAGACTAAATAAAAAAATGGACGATCTTATGGAAATTAAAGAAACTGTTGACCAAATTAAAAAGATTCTGGACACTCATAGTACAAGACTAGAGGAAGTTGAACAATGAATCAGTGACCTGGAAGATGACAGAATGGAAAATGAAAGCATAAAAGAAAGAATGGGGAAAAAAATTGAAAAAATCGAAATGGACTTCAGGGATATGATAGATAATATGAAATGTCCGAATATAAGACTCATTGGGGTTCCAGAAGGGGAAGAAAAGGGTAAAGGTCTAGGAAGAGTATTCAAACAAGTTGTTGGGGAAAACTTCCCAAATCTTCTAAACAATATAAATACACAAATCATAAATGCTCAGTGAACTCCAAATAGAATAAATCCAAATAAACCAACTCTGAGACATATTCTGATCACACTGTCAAACACGGAAGAGAAGGAGCAAGTTCTGAAAGCAGCAAGAGAAAAGCAATTCACCACATACAAAGGAAACAGCATAAGACTAAGTAGTGACTACTCAGCAGCCACCATGGAGGCGAGAAGGCAGTGGCACGATATATTTAAAATTCTGAGTGAGAAAAATTTCCAGGCAAGAATACTTTATCCATCAAAGTTCTCCTTCAAATTTGAGGGAGAGCTTAAATTTTTCACAGACAAACAAATGCTGAGAGAATTTGCTAACAAGAGACCTGCCCTACTGGAGATACTAAAGGGAGCCCTACAGACAGAGAAACAAAGAAAGGACAGAGAGACTTGGAGAAAGGTTCAGTACTAAAGAGATTCGGTATGGGTACAATAAAGGATATTAATACAGAGAGGGGAAAAATATGACAAACATAAACACAAGGATAAGATGGCTGATTCAAGAAATGCCTTCACGGTTATAACGTTGAATGTAAATGGATTAAACTCCCCTATTAAAAGATATAGATTCGCAGAATGGATCAAAAAAAATGAACCATCAATATGTTGCATACAAGAGACTCATGTTAGACACAGGGACACAAAGAAACTGAAAGTGAAAGGATGGAAAAAAATATTTCATGCAAGCTACAGCCAAAAGAAAGCAGGTGTAGCAATATTAATCTCAGATAAAATAGACTTTAAATGCAGGGATGTTTTGAGAGACAAAGAAGGACACTACATACTAATAAAAGGGGCAATTCAACAAGAAGAAATAACAATCATAAACGTCTATGCACCCAATCAAGGTGCCACAAAATACATGAGAGAAACACTGGCAAAACTAAAGGAAGCAATTGATGTTTCCACAATAATTGTGGGAGACTTCAACACATCACTCTCTCCTATAGATAAATCAACCAGACAGAAGACCAATAAGGAAATTGAAAACATAAACAATCTGATAAATGAATTAGATTTAACAGACATATATAGGACATTACATCCCAAATCACCAGGATACACATACTTTTCTAGTGCTCATGGAACTTTCTCCAGAATAGATCATATGCTGGGACATAAAACAAGCCTCAATAAATTTAAAAAGATTGAAATTATTCAAAGCACATTCTCTGTCCACAATGGAATACAATTAGAAGTCAATAACCATCAGAGACTTAGAAAATTCACAAATACCTGGAGGTTAAACAACACACTGCTAAACAATCAGTGGGTTAAAGAAGAAATAGCAAGAGAAATTGCTAAATATATAGAGACAAATGAAAATGAGAGCACAACATACCAAAACCTATGGGATGCAGCAAAAGCAGTGCTAAGGGGGAAATTTATAGCACTAAACGCATATATTAAAAAGGAAGAAAGAGCCAAATTCAAAGAACTAATGGATCAACTGAAGAAGCTAGGAAATGAACAGAAAACCAATCCTAAACCTAGTAGAAGAAAAGAAATAACAAGGATTAAAGCAGAAATAAATGACATAGAGAACAAAAAAACAATAGAGAGGATAAATATCACCAAAAGTTGGCTCTTTGAGAAGATCAACAAGATTGACAAGCCCCTAGCTAGACTGACAAAATCAAAAAGAGAGAAGACCCATATCAACAAAATAATGAATGAAAAAGGTGACATAACTGCAGATCCTGAAGAAATTAAAAAAAATTATAAGAGGATACTATGAACAACTGTATGGCAACAAACTGGATAATGTAGAAGAAATGGACAATTTCCTGCAAACATATGAACAACCTAGACTGACCAGAGAAGAAATAGAAGACCTCAACCAACCCATCACAAGCAAAGAGATCCAATCAGTCACCAAAAATCTTCCCATAAATAAATGCCCATGGCCAGATGGCTTCACAGGGGAATTCTACCAAACTTTCCAGAAAGAACTGACACCAATCTTACTCAAACTCTTTCAAAACATTGAAGAAAATGGAACATTACCTAACTCATTTGATGAAGCTAACATCAATCTAATATCAAAACCAGGCAAAGATGCTACAAAAAAGGAAAACTACCGGCCAATCTCACTAATGAATATAGATGCAAAAATCTTCAACAAAATACTTGCAAATCGAATCCAAAGACACATTAAAAAAATCATACACCATGACCAAGTGGGGTTCATTCCAGGCATGCAAGGATGGTTCAACATAAGAAAATCAATCAATGTATTACAACACATTAACAAGTCAAAAGGGAAAAATCAATTGATCATCTCAATAGATGCTGAAAAAGCATCTGACAAAATCCAACATCCGTTTTTGATAAAAACACTTCAAAAGGTAGGAATTGAAGGAAACTTCCTCAACATGATAAAGAGCATATATGAAAAAACCACAGCCAGCATAGTACTCAATGGTGAGAGACTGAAAGCCTTCCTTCTAAGATCAGGAACAAGACAAGGATGCCCGCTGTCACCACTGTTATTCAACATTGTGCTGGAAGTGCTAGCCAGGGCAATCCGGCAAGACAAAGAAATAAAAGGCATCCAAATTGGAAAAGAAGAAGTAAAACTGTCATTGTTTGCAGATGATATGATCTTATATCTGGAAAACCCTGAGAAATCGACTATACAGCTACTAGAGCTAATGAACAAATTTAGCAAAGTAGCAGGATACAAGATTAATGCACATAAGTCAGTAATGTTTCTATATGCTAGAAATGAACAACCTGAAGAGACACTCAAGAAAAAAAGATACCATTTTCAATAGCAACTAAAAAAATCAAGTACCTAGGAATAAACTTAACCAAAGATGTAAAAGACCTATACAAAGAGAACTACATAACTCTACTGAAAGAAATAGAAGGGGACCTTAAAAGATGGAAAAATATTCTAGGTTCATGGATAGGAAGGCTAAATGTCAATATGATGTCAATTCTACCCAAACTCATCTAAAGATTCAATGCAATCCCAATCAAAATTCCAACAACCTACTTTGCAGACTTGGAAAAGCTAGTTAACAAATTTATTTGGAAAGGGAAGATGCCTCGAATTGCTAAAGACACTCTAAAAAAGAAAAACAAAGTGGAAGGACTTACACTCCCTGACTTTGAAGCTTATTATAAAGCCACAGCTGCCAAAACAGCATGGTACTGGCACAAAGATAGACATACAGATCAATGGAATCGAATTGAGAATTCAGAGATAGACCCTCAGATCTATGGCCGACTGATCTTTGATAAGGCCCCCGAAGTCACTGAACTGAGTCATAATGGTCTTTTCAACAAATGGGGCTGGGAGAGTTGGATATCCATATCCAAAAGAATGAAAGAGGACCCCTACCTCACACCCTACACAAAAATTAACTCAAAATGGATGAAAGATCTCAATATAAAAGAAAGTACCATAAAACTCCTAGAAGATAATGTAGGAAAACATCTTCAAGACCTTGTATTAGGTGGCCACTTCCGAGACTTTACACCCAAAGCACAAGCAACAAAAGGAAAAATAGATAAATGGGAACTCCTCAAGCTTAGAAGTTTCTGCACCTCAAAGGAATTTCTCAAAGAGGTAAAGAGGCAGCCAACTCAATGGGAAAAAATTTTTGGAAACCATGTATCTGACAAAAGACTGATATCTTGCATATATAAAGAAATCCTACAACTCAACGACAATAGTACAGACAGCCCAATTATAAAATGGGCAAAAGATACGAAAAGACGGTTCTCTGAAGAGGAAATACAAATGGCCAAGAAACACATGAAAAAATGTTCAGCTTCACTAGCTATTAGAGAGATGCAAATTAAGACCACAATGAGATACCATGTCACACCGATTAGAATGGCTGCCATTAAACAAACAGGAAACTACAAATGCTGGAGGGGATGTGGAGAAATTGGGAGTCTTATTCATTGTTGGTGGGACTGTATAATGGTTCAGCCACTCTGGAAGTCGGTCTGGCAGTTCCTTAGAAAACTAGATATAGAGTTACCATTCGATCCAGAGATTGCACTTCTCGGTATATACCCGGAAGGTCGGAAAGCAGTGACACGAACAGATATCTGCATGCCAATGTTCATAGCAGCATTATTCACAATTGCCAAGAGATGGAAACAACCCAAATGTCCTTCAACAGATGAGTGGATAAATAAAATGTGGTATATACACACGATGGAATACTACGCGGCAGTAAGAAGGAACGATCTCGTGAAACATATGACAACATGGATGAACCTTGAAGACATAATGCTGAGCGAAATAAGCCAGGCACAAAGAGAGAAATATTATATGATACCCGTAATGTGAACTTTGAAAAATGTAAAGCAAATGGTTTATAAAGTAGAATGTAGGGGAACTAGCAATAGAGAGCAATTAAGTAAGGGGGAACAATAATCCAAGGAGAACAGATAAGCTATTTAATGTTCTGGGGATGCCCAGGAATAACAAGAACTATGTTTATATATATATACATATATATATATATATATTATATATAATATATATATATTATATATAATATATATAATATATATATTAGTTTATATATAATATAAAGAAATTAACTATGGTCTGTTAATTTCTGATGGATGTAGTAGGAACAAGTTCACAGAAAGGTTGCTATATTAGGTAACTTTCTTGGGGTAAAGTAGGAACATGTTGGAAGTTAAGCAGTTATCTTAGGTTAGTTGTCTTTTCCTTACTCCCTTGTTATGGTCTCTCTGAAATGTTCTTTTATTGTATGTTTGTTTTCTTTTTAACTATTTTTTCATACAGTTGATTTTAAAAAGAAGGGAAAGTTAAAAAAGAAAAAAAGAAAAACAAGGAAAAAGAGTGATTGGTGTGAAGAGAGAAGTATCATAATAAGCTAGCATTGGAACCTGAATGAAAAATCCTAGCAAGCCAGTATACATGCATTTTGTTCTTTTACTTGATAATCAATTTGTTAATATAGCAGTGCCTTTGACATCTGGTTAGACGTTTCAATTGAAAATATTTAAATAGGGTTGTTTTGCTTTAATTCTCTGATTATAAATCATATTTATAAAGATGTCAAATAAAACATAAATTGTAAAAAAAAAAAAAAAGAAAATGTATGGCATGATAGTTCACACAATGCATACAGTGTTTGATTATGAATATTAATGTTTTCAATTATTTTTAACCAGATTATATCTAATGTGTTGAACTGTGTTTTATGAGGTAATACACTATACATATTCACAGTCTTCTTTCTACTTCTCATGTTCTGAAAAAATAAGGTAAAGAAGGGTATTAAAGACACAGAGAATATTAAAAGTATAATTTATTTGAGCATTATTTAATAATGAATATATGTTTTTGGTGGTTAATTCATTTGTCAACTTTGCTAGGTTTTGGTGTCCAGTTATTTGCTCAAGCACTATACTACTTGTTAATGTAAATGTATTTTGAGATACAATTTACTTCTTTAATCATCTTGCTTTCACAATCAATACAATACAAGCAATATTTTTCCATATTCATATATATTTCACAGAGATTGTGCTCTGCAATGTGGGGAGTCTCCTCATCTAATCAGGATTTTAAAAGACAGAACTGAGGATTTCAGGTGTCAAAAGAGGAATTAAGACTCAATTTCAGCATTAGCTCTTGTTGGAATTTTCAAGTAGCCAGCTTCCCCTGGGGAATTTAAACTAAGGACTTCAGCATAACTTTTTTTGGAGTTTGCTGGTTCAGGCTTGCCTTACAAAGTTCTGAGTTGCTAGCAACCAAGCTCATATGAGTCAATTCCTTATAGGTGTGTTATCTCTCTCTCTCTCTCATTCTTAACTTCAGAAAATTTAATATGTACATATGATTGACTGAAAAATGCTAAGTGTGTTTAAATGTTAAGTGTGTTTAAAATACATAGCAGATTTTAATATCAATTGGATAGTAATGAAATATGGCAATAACTATATGTTTCCATCTTTCTATTTTTGGGTAGACTTTGAGAACTCAGGGTAAAAAGATTAAAACATTTTTGTGACATGATTAAAATTGAATCAATGCCAAATTAACACAATTATTTTTGGGGTATAACAAGCAATATTTTTCCATATTCATATATATTTCACAGATTTAGTAATTCTTCATACTAGTTCTTGCAGTCCACTTTTTTCTCACTTTGCCTTTCTGTGAAATTGCATGGTTTTTATACAACCATAAAAGAAATGTACCACTACTAACCAAGTATTTATTAAAGATGATTATGTCTACTTATTAATAGAACCATAAATAAATGTACTTATTCCTAAAAATATACAAAATTTTAATCTTAAATGAAGATGACAGTTTCATTAGAAATAAATTGCTATTTGTCATTGTGGCAAAATACTAATTTTAATATATTTCCAGAAAAATTAATTAATCTATTAAATTTATTCACTATATAATAAAGCAATTACTTTAGGCATTGGAGAATGAGAGATAAATATGATATCATCCAGTCAGTGGAAAGAAATATACAAGGTCAATATATTATAAAACAACAAGGTATTTACAAAGGATCAGAAATTTTTATATTTATTTCAGAATACTAATAAATTAGATTGGACAGGTACACTGAAGCCACTTTACGAAAGCCCAAAGAACGTGTACTTCACTCTATAGACGAGTCTTTGTTTTATAATCTGAAGTTGATGTAGACAGAGAACATTGGGAAGGGTGAATTGGAGAGATAAGAAATATTACACTTTCATTTTCTCCTGTTTTCCCAGTATCATTAATAGCACTCAGTTTCCCTCTCAAAGTTTCTCAGTTTTGACAATAAATTAAAAGGTTTTCCTGGAAGCAAGTGACTTAAGCTAGTGAGAAATGTTAAGGAATTCAAGTAGTGTTCAAGCATGAGATATTGACATCAAACTAAAGCAGAAATTGAAGAGGGAAATGGATATCTGTTTCATTCACTTTTTACAATATTGCCTCATTCAATGGCTTGGCAAAATGTATAATAAATGACTGATTAATATAGGCAGATATTTGAAGTGCACCAGTTATAGTGATATATCTCAAACATATATCTCTTCCTCAGACAGCCCTTGTCAGCTATAGTTACATGTACAACTATTTCACAACTGTTCTTAAATATCTCACAGGCATTTTACATGTATTATGCACAAAATTGAATTCTTGATCCACTCCCCCAAATTTGTTTCTCTTTCATTTCTTCCTATCTCAACAACAAAAAATGATTTAAAATAATCTTTTAGATAAAATGAGTAATTTTATCTTGCACTTGTAAGGCATAAATAGCATCTGGCAAAGAGCATGTGGTTACACTTCTTGAATGAGCAAATTGAATGATAGGCTGATTAAACTATGTTTGTTTATCCCAATGAGATAGTAAAATTTCCCTTTAACCAACATCTCCCTCTAATATGTCCAATCTTCATGTTCCTTTTCACAGAAATATATTTCTCTCTGTAGTTATTCAGTTCAAAATATCTCCCTTGCCCATATCACTGCAGTGAGATGACCATTATCTATTTGTCATTAAGAACTATTTTACAAAATACTCTGGTCAATTTATTTTTCCTACATGAGCTTCAACATCATTCAGCATAGCTTTTATTTGTTTGTTCATATTTCTTTTTTATTGTCTTGACTATGTGAGAAGAGAAAGCAGAGAATTCAGTGAAGGTCAGATCATACCTGTCATTTCAGACCTTGTTAAAGATTTTAGATAATATCCTAAGGAAAATTGTTTTGTATTACCATTATCAGAACTTTCATAAATATTATATGTTTAGATCAAAATATTTAGGAGCATTTTTTCCTACGGTGTTCACTCTAAAAAGATAGAAACAAGCACTTTGAGAGTTTAGTCACAAGGGAATAGCATGTACATTATCATGACATCAAAGAAACACAGTTTGCTTTATATTAAATTTCCACTTTCCCTAACATGGAAATAAACATGCTCCCACATTATGAAAATAAAGACAAAAGATTATCCAAACAGCTAAGTATAAATCTTTTTTTCAACCCTTTAAAAAGTTGTAGAGAATATTTTATATGCTTTACTATAGCTAATCTAATTGGAATGCTTGTTTCTGAATCATTCTTGAATTAAGCTCTTCTCACTATGATAAGAGTGTTGCTTGTGGTCCGTGTCCTCCTGCAAATTGTTTAACTCAATTGAGACTTGATATCACACTAACAAAACAGGTTTAATTCTAATTACTTATTCTCTAATTGTTAAGATTTTAATGAGCTAATATATGGGAAGTACTTTGTAATCAATAAATTAATTATATGTATACAGTTATATTTCATATATTTTATTATATATGCCAATATATAACAAAAATTGCACAAAGGTCAGAAGACAAGATGGAAATATACTACTTTAAGGTCCTGATACTACATGAGAAGGGGTATAACACCACGTGATTGCAAGCTATATTAAATTTAAAATGTATACTATAAACTTTAATACACCCACCCAAATCACAAAATAAAAGTTATAAGTGAAATGTGAAAAAAGAAATAAAATTAGAACATCAAAAATACTCAATTAATTCAAGAAAAGACAGGAAAAAAAAGGAATTGAAAACAAACACTAACAAGAAATAGAAAAAATGCAGGATGAAAGATTTAAATCTAACCTTATCAACAATCACATTAAATATAGTCTAAGTACTCGAATTAAAAGGCAGAGAAAGTCAGAATAAATTTAAAAGCAAGAGCTGACTATGTGCTGCTTATAACAAACACTTTACTTACAAAGGCACAAGGAAGAAAGATGAAAAAACTATGTCATGATAATAAAAATGAAAAGAAATCTGAAGTGGATATATTAATATCACACTAAGTAGGTTTCTGATGAAAGAATGTTACCAGGGAAAATAGCTAATTGTCAAAATTCCATTTTACTTCAAACATTTCCTTATTATTAATATAATTTTTATGTTTTTAAGCTGTTTTCCAAGCATTTACAATATACATCTTTAATTAGTTACTGTCTGCCTTCAAATAATTTTGTACTTCTTCACATGGACTGGAATGACTTTAGAACAATATAGTCCCAAATCTTCCCTCCAATATTTTGCAATATTTTTGCCATGTATTTTTCTTTTATATATGCTGTGAACTGGAACTGCATTGCTACTATATTTTTTGAGTCAACATTTTTTTTTAATTTTAATTTTTATTGAGATTGTTCACATAACATACAATTATCCAAAGATCGAAAGTGTACCATCAGTTGCCCCTGGTACCCTCATACAGCTGTGCATCCATCACCACAATTAATTTTTGTTCAATTTTTAGAAACTTTTCATTACTCCAGACAAAAAATAAATACAAAGAAGTGAAAAAAAAAGAAAAGAAAAAGAAACTCAAATCCTCTTGTATCCCTAAATGCCCCTCTCCATTGTTGATTTGTTACTGCTTATGAAAGAATGTTTAAATACTACTAACTGTAGTATATAATTTGTGATAGGTATATATTTTTTCCCTATATGACCCTCTATTATTAACTTCTAGTTGTATTGTCATACATTTGTTCTGGTTCATTGAAGAGACTTCTAATATTTGTACAGTTAATCATGGATGTTGCCCACCATAGGATTCAGTTTTATACATTCTGATCTTTTGACCTCCAGCTTTACTTTTGGTGATAGACATGACACTGAGCTTCCCCTTTCCACCACATTCATGCACCATTCACCAATGTTAGTTATTCTCACAACATGCTACCATCACCTCTGTTCATTTAAAAACATTTAAGTTCATCCTAGTTGAACATTCTGCTCATACTAAAACACTCCCCATTCTTTAGCTTTATTCTATATCTTGTTAGCTTATATTTCATGTCTATGAGTTTACAGGTTATAATTAGTTCCTATCAGTGAGACCCTGCAATATTTCTCCTTATGTGTCTGGCTTATTTTACTCAGTATATTGCCCTTGAGGTTTTGTTATCAATCTATTTTTTTTCAAGATAGTTTTGCTAACATGCCATACATTCCATCCTAAGTAAACAATCGATGGTTCTCTGTATAGTCACATATTTATGTGCTCACCACCCTCAGCACTATCTATATAAGGGCACCTATATTTCTTCCACAAAAGTAAAAAAAGATAGACAGACAAAAGAAAAAGAAAAAAAGAAAAACAAACAAAAGAAAAAAAGAAAAAAAAAAAACATGACAGCTAGGAAGCAACAAAAGGCAAGATAACCTTAAATCAAAGTAGAATAAAGAGGTCCCTACACAGCCCTGCAGCCCAGAACTGCCCTGAGGGGATGGTGCTCACCTGTGATATAGCACAGCCATCCCTCAAAAGAGGACCTGGGAATGCATGGTCTGGAAGAGGGACCCATTTGCAAGTCTCAGGGGTCATATGCCAATACCAACGACTTGTGGGTCAATGGCAGAGACAAACTGTGGCAGAACTGAACTGAAGGATTAGACTATTGCAGCAGCTTTAGATCTCTGGGAACACCAGGGAGATTTGATTGTTAGAGCTGCCCCCCTCCCTGACTGCCCACATTCCCCATATACAGAGTAGGCAATGCCAACTACAGACGCAAGCTTGGTACACCAGTTGGACCCCACAAGACTCACACCCCCACTCACCACAAAGACAAAGCTGGGGAGAACTGGCTTGAGGGAAATAGGTGACTTGTGGATGCCACCTGCTGGTTACACCAAGCTGTAGATCTGACAAATAAGAAATAAGGGTTTTAGTCTTCAAATCCTAAGAGAACCCTATCAAGTTAAGCAAATGCCAAGAGGCCAAAAACAACAGAAAATTTTAAAGCATATGAAAAAAACAGATGATATGGATAACCCAAGCCCAAGCACCCAAATCAAAAGATCAGAGGAGATACAGTACTTGGAGCAGTTAATCAAAGAACTAAAGATGAACAATGAGACCATGGCACAGGATATAAGGGAAATGAAGAACAGCGTTGCACAGGATATAGAAGAGCATAAGGAAGAAATTGCAAGAGTAAATAAAAAAATAGAGGATCTTATGGAAATTAAGGAAACTGTTGACCTAATTAAAAAGATTCTGGATACTCATAGTACAAGACTAGAGGAAGTTGGACAATGAATCAGTGACCTGGAAGATGACAGAATGGAAGATGAAAGAAGAAAAGAAAGAATGGTGAAAAATAAAAAAATGAAATGGACCTTAAGGATATGATAGATAATATAAAACATCCAAATATAAGACTCATTGGTGTTCCAGAAGGGGAAGAGGAGGGTAAAGGTCTAGGAAGAGTATTCAAAGAAATTGTTGGGGAAAACTTGCCAAATCTTCTGAACACCATAAATACACAAAACATAAATGCCAAGGGAACTCCAAATAGAATAAATCCAAATAAACCCACTCTGAGACATATTCTGATCACACTGTCAAAAACAGAAGAGAAGGAGCAAGTTCTGAAAACAGCAAGAGAAAAGCAATTCACAACATACAAAGGAAACAGCATGACTATGTAGTGACTACTCAGTGGCCACCATGGAGACAAGAAGGCAGGGGCATGACATATTTAAAAATCTGAGTGAGAAAAATTGCCAACCAAGAATTCTTTATCCAGAAAAGCTCTCCTTCAAATTTGAGAGAGAGCTTAATTTTTTCACAAACTAACAAATGCTGAGAGAATTTGCTAAGAAGAGACCTGCCCTACTTGAGATACTAAAGGGAGCCCTATAGACAGAGAAACAAAGAAAGGAGACAGAGTTATGGAGAATGGTTCAGTTCTAAAGAGATTCAGTATGGGTACATTAAAGGACATTAATAGAGAGAGGGAAAAAATATATATGAGAAACACAAACCAAAGGATAAAATGGCTGATTCAAGAAATGCCTTCACAGTAATAACATTGAATATAAATGGATTAAACTCCCCAACTAAAAGATATAGATTTGCAGAATGGATTAAAAAAAAAAATGAACCATCAATATGTTGCATACAAGAGACTCAACTTAGACACAGGGACACAAAGAAATTGAAAGTGAAAGGAGGGAAAAAAAATTTCATGCCAGCTACAGCCAAAAGAAAGCAGGAGTGGCAATATTAATCTCAGATGAAATAGACTTTAAATGCAAGGGTGTTATGAGAGACAAAGAAGACCACTGCATACTAATAAAAGGGGCAATTCAACAAGAAGAAATAACAATCATAAATGTTTATTCACTCAATCAAGGTGCCACAAAATACATGAGAGAAACACGGAAAACTAAAGGAAGCAATTGATGTTTCCACAATAATTGTGGGAGACTTCAACACATCACTCTCTCCTATAGATAGATCAACCAGACAGAAGACCAATAAGGAAATTGAAAACCTAAACAATCTGATAAATGAGTTTGATTTAACAGACATATATAGAATATTACATCCCAAATCACCAGGATACTCATTCTTCTCTCGTGCTCATGGAACTTTCTCCAGAATAGATCATATGCTGGGATGTAAAACAAGCCTCAATAAATTAAAAAAAATTGAAATTATTCAAAGCACATTCTCTGACCAAATGGAATATAATTAGAAGTCAATAACCTTCCAAGACTTAGAAAATTCACAAATACCTGGAGGTTAAACCACGTGCTCCTAAACAATCAGTGGGTTAAAGAAGAAATAGGTAGAGAAATTTCTAAATATATAGAGATGAATAAAAATGAGAACACAACATACCAAAACCTATGGGATGCAGCAAAAGCTATACTGAGGGGGAAATTCATAGCCCTAAGTGCATATATTAAAAAGGAATGAAGATCCAAAATCAAAGAACCAATGGATCAACAGAAGAAGCTAGAAAATGAACAGCAAACCAATCCTAAACCTAGTAGAAGAAAAGAAATAACAAGGATTAAAGCAGAAATAAATGACATAGCGAACAAAAAAACAATAGAGAGGATACATAATACCAAAATTTGGTTCTTTGAGAAGATCAACAAGATTGACAAGCCCCTAGCTAGACTGACAAAATCAGAAAGAGAGAAGATCCATATAAACAAGATGATGAATGAGAAAGGTTGACATTACTGCAGATCACAAAGAAATTTAAAAAATTATAAAGGAGCTAAGATGGCAGCATAGAGAGGAGTGGAAGTCTGTTAGTCCCCCCCACAGAACAATCCATAAATGACCAAAAAAGTAGTAAATATCCTGGAGTAACTGTGAGGAGGCAAACATGACTGTCCACTCATCATCCACCAACCTGAATTGGGAGAAATGCCCAAGATCACAGCATAAAATCTGTAAATAAAATGGTGGACCCACACTGACAGCTGAGAGCCAAGAGACCCTCCCCCACAGAAGCCTTGCAGTGCTAGAAAGCAGCACTCTCTCAGTCCAGCTCCAGCTGGGCTTTTAATGTTAACTGCTCAATACAGACAGTGAATCCTCAACAAGCAGACAGAGGTTTTTGTTGACAACTGACCTTGGGAGAGTCAGGGGACATATCTATCCCAGGGCAGGGAGTCCAGAGGATTGGGTGCTATCTCTGGCTGATGGGTGAACCTGAGAGCTTTTCTGCCCCTTTCTCTCTCTGTAGAGAAAATCACAGCTGTTTTCAGCCCAAAGCACTTTGCAGTAAGGACAGCCTCAGCCATTTTAAAATCAAAACACTTTGATCAGCAGAGTCAGAGAAACAAAGAACTTATTGATATGCTGTGACATCTCTGGAGGGGGCATAGCTTCCCAAGAGGAAATGGAGGGGCCCAGCTCTACTGCCTGCCTTTCCAGAAACAGACTCCAAAGCCTGGGGGAGGAGAGCCACAGGCCACACCTTCTTACACCAGCTGGTGACAGGCTGACAGGTCCACCTGCCAGGCAGAAATGCACAGGTGTATCAATCCTCTAAGAAAAACCATCAGGGAAACCAGACACTGAATACTTCCTCCCTCTGTGACCTGAGCCTTTTCTTATCTGGGAAAACCTGATTGGGGTGGCCTAGGAGGTCAGATGCCTAGACAACAGAAAACTACAACCTACATGAATAAAAATGAAGCTATCACCCAGTGAAAGGGACAAACATACACTTCAACTGAGATACAGGAATTTAAACAACTAATGCTAAATCAATTCAAAAAGTTTAGAGAATATATTGCAAAAGATATAAAGGCTGTAAAGAAAATACTGGGCATACATAAGGCAGAAATTGAAAGTTAAAAAAAACAGCTAGTAGAATCTATGGAAATGAAAGGCACAACACAAGAGATGAAAGACATAATGGAAACATGCAACAGCAGATCTCAAGAGGAAGAAAAAAACACTCAGGAACTGGAGTAAAAAACACCTGAAAGCCTACACACAAAGGAGCAGATGGAGAAAAGAATGAAAAAATATAAGCGATATCTCTGGGAACTTAAGGATGAAACAAAGTACAAGAATGTATGTATCACTGGTGTCCCAGAAGGAGAAGAGAAGGGAAAAGGGGCAGAGGCAATAATACAGGAAATAATCAATGAAAATTTCCCATCTCATATGAGAGACAAAATTACAGATCCAAGAAGTGCAACGAACTCCAAACAAAATAGATCTGAATAAGCCTATGCCAAGACACTTAATAATCAGATTACCAAATGTCAAAGACAAAGAGAGAATCCTGAAAGCAGCAAAAGGAAAGTAATCCATCACATTCAAAGAAAGCTTAATAAGACTATATGTGGATCTCTCAGCAGAAACCATGAAGGCAAGAAGGAAGTGGTGTGATATATTTAAGATACTGAAAGAGAAAAACTGCCAACCAGGAATCCTATATCCAGCAAAGCTGCCCTTCAAATATGAGGGAGAGTTCAAAATATTTTCCGATAAACAGACAATGAGAGACTTTGTGAACAAGACACTCGCCCTACAGGAAATACTAAAGGGAGCACTACAGAGTGATAGGAGAAGACAGCAGGGCATGTTTTGGAACACAGTTTTGGGAGATGGTAGCACAGAAATGTAAGTACACTGAACAAAGATAATTATGAATATGTTTGAGAGAGGAAGGTTGTGAGCATGTGAGGCACCAGAAGAAAGGAGGAAAGATAGAGAATGGAACTGTGTAACTTGGTGAAACCTAGAGTGTTCAACAATTGTGGTAAAATGTACAAATACGTTCTTTTATGAGGTAGAACAAGCAACTGTCAACCTTGCAAGGTGTTAAAAATGGGGAGGCATTGGGGGAGGAATGCAATGAACATAAACTAAAGACTGTAACTAACAGAACCATTGTATTATGCTTCATTTAATGTAACAAAGGAGATATACCAAGGTAAATGCAGATAAGAGAGGGGGATAGGAGAGACATGTTAGACATTTGACGTTGGTGGTGGTGTCTGACTCTTTACTCTACTTTGATTTAAGGCTACTTTTCCTTTTCCTGCTTCCTAGCTGTCATTTTTTTCCCTCTTTCTTTTGCCTCTCTACCTTCTTTGACTCTCCCTCCTGCCTTGTGGAAGAAATGTAGATGCCCTTATATAGATAGCGGTGAAGGTGGTGAATGCATAAATATGTGACCATGCAGAGAACCATCAATTGTTTGCTTAGGATGGAATGTATGGTGTGTGAACAAAGCCATCTTAAAAAAAAATGTGTTGATGACAAAACCTCAAGGGCAATATACTGAGTGAAATAAGCCAGACACATAAGGACAAATAGTGCAGGGTCTCACTGATGAGAACTAATTATAGTATGTAAACTCATAGACATGAAATATAAGGTACCAAAATATAGGATGAGGCTTAAAAATGGGGAGCAGTTGCTTGGTATGAGCAGAATGTTCAACTAGGATGAACTTAAATGTTTGGAAATGAACAGAGGTGCTGGTAGCAAGATGTGAGAATAACTAACAGTGCTGAATGGTGTGCGAATGAGGTGGAAAGGGGAAGCTCAGAGTCATATATGTCACCAGAGGGAAAGTTGGAGGTCAAAAGATGGGAATGTAGAAAACTGAGTCCTATGGTGGAAAATGTCCATGATTAACTGTACAAATGTTAGAAAACTCTTCCATGAACTAGAACAAATGTATGACAATACAACTAGAAGTTAATAATAGAGAGTCATATAGGGAAGAAATATATACCTATTGCGAACTATATTCTACAGTTAGTAGTATTTCAGCATTCTTTCAAAAACAGTAACAAATGTACTATACCAATGCTACAACTCAACAATTGAGGGGGGTTGGTTAGGGATATGAGAGGATTTAAGTTTCCTTTTTTATTTTTTATTTTTTTTCTTTTTTCATCTTTCACTTTATTTCTTGTCTGGAGTAATGAAAAGCTTCTAAAAATTGAACAAAAATTAAGTGCGTTGATAGATGCACACCTGTATGAGGGAACCAGGGCAACTGATTGTACACTTTGGATCTTTGGATAATTGTATGGTATGTGAACAATCCCAATAAAAATTTAAAAAAAATATATAAGATGATACTATGAACAACTCTATGCTAACAAACTGGATAATGTTGAGGAAATGGACAATTTCCTGGAAACATATGAACAACCTAGACTGACCAGAGAAGAAACAGAAGACATCAACCTACCAATCACAAGCAAAGAGATCCAATCACTCACCAAAAAGCTTCCCACAAATAAATACCCAGGGCCAGATGGCTTCACAGGGGAATTCTACCAAACTTTCCAAAAAGAACTGACACCAATCTTCCTTACACTCTTTCAAAATATTGAAGAAAATGGAACACTACCTAACCCATTTTATGAAGCTAACATCAATCTAATACCCAAACCAGGCAAAAATGCTACAAAAAAGAAAAAGTAGAGACCTATCTCTCTAATGAATATAGATGCAGAAATTCTCAACAAAATACTTGCAAATCAAATCCAAAGGCACATTAAAAAAAATCATACACCATGACCAAGTGGGGTTCATTCCAGGCATGCAAGGATGGTTCAACATAAGAAAATCAATCAATGTATTACAACACATTAACAAATCAAAAGAGAAAAATCAAATGATCATCTCAATAGATGCTGAAAAAGCATTTGACAAAACCCAACAACACTTTTTATAAAAACACTTCAAAAGGTAGGAATTGAAGGAAACTTCTTCAATATGATAAAGAGCATATATGAAAAACCCACAGCCAGCATAGTACTCAATGGTGAGAGACTGAAAGCCTTCCCTCTAAGATCAGGAACAAGACAGGTATGCCCACTATCACCACTGTTATTCAACATTGTGCTGGAAGTGCTAGTCAGGGCAATCCAGCAAGACAAAGAAATAAAAGGCAACAAAATTGGAAAGGAAGAAGTAAAGCTGTCATTGTTTGCAGATGATATGATCTTATATCTGGAAAACCCTGAGAAATCAACTATACAGCTACTAGAGCTAAAAAACAAATTTAGCAAAGAAGTGGTATACAAGATTAACACATATATGTCAGTAATGTTTCTATATGCTAGGAATGAACAAACTAAAGAGAGACTCAAAAAAGATACCATTTTCAATAGCAGCTAAAAAGATCAAGTACCTAGGAATAAACTTAACCAAAGATGTAAAAGACCTATACAAAGAAAACTACATAACTCCATTAAAAGAAATAGAAGGGGACCTTAAAAGATGGAAAAATATTCCATGTTCATGGATAGGAAGGCTAAATGTCATTAAGATGTCAATTCTACCCAAACTCATCTACAGATTCAATGCAATCCCAATAAATATACCAACAACCTACTTTGCAGACTTGGAAAAGCTAGTTATCAAATTTATTTGGAAAGGGAAGATGACTCAAATTGCTAAAGACACTCTAAAAAAGAAAAACAAAGTGGGAGGACTTACACTCCCTGTCTTTGAAGCTTATTATAATGCCACAGTTGTCAAAACAGCATGGTACTGGCACAAAAATAGACATATTGATCAATGGAATTGAATTGAGAATTCAGAGATAGGCCCCAGATCTATAGTCAACTGATCTTTGATAAGTACCACAAAGCCACTGAACTGGGACATAACAGTCTTTTCAACAAATGGGGCTGGGTGAATTGGATATTCATATCCAAAAGGATTAAAGAGGACCCCTACCTCACACCCTACACAAAAATTAACTCAAAGTGGATCAAAGATCTCAATATAAAAGACAGTACCATAAAAATCCTGGAAGATAATATAGAGAAACATCTTCAAGACTTTGTATTACGTGGCCACTTCCTAGATTTTACACCCAAAGCACAAGCAACAAAAGGAAAAAGAAATAAATGGGAACTCCTCAAGCTTAGAAGTTTCTGTACCTCAAAGGAATTTCTCAAAAATGTAAAGAGGCAGCCAAGTCAATGGGAAAAAATTTTTGGAAACCATGTATCTGACGAAGACTGATATCTTGTATATATAAAGAAATCCTACAACTCAATGACAACAGTACAGACAGCCCAATTATAAAATAGGCAAAAGATATGGTATATCTTTTGGTATATCACCTTTATTACATTAAAGAAAGCATAATACAATGATTCTGTTAATTATAGTCTCTAGTTTACATTGATTGTATCTTTCCCCCAATGCCTCCCTATTTTTAACACCTTGCAAGGTTGACATTTGTTTGTTTTCCCTCATGAAAGAACATATTTGTACATGTTATCAAAATTGTTGAACACTCTAGGTTTCACTGAATTACACAGTCCCAGTCTTTATCTTTTCACTTTTCTTTTGTTATCCCACGTGCTCCTAACCTTCCTCTTTCAACCATATTCATAGTTATATTTGTTCAGTGTACTTACATCACTGTGCTACCATCTCCGAAAATTGTATTCCAAACCTCTCATTCCTGTCTTCTATCATTGTGTAGTGCTCCCTTTAGTATTTCCTGTAGAATGGGAGTCTTGTCCACAAAGTCTCTGATTGTCTGTTTGTTGGAAAATATTTTGAACTCTCCCTCATATTTGAAGGACAGTTTTGCTGGATATAGGATTCCTGGTTGGCAGTTTTTCTCTTTCAGTATCTTAAATATATCACACCACTTCCTTCTTGCCTCCATGGTTTCTGCTGAGAGATCCACACATAGTCTTATTAAGCTTCCTTTGTATGTGATGGGTCACTTTTCTCTTGCTGCTCTCAGGATTCTCTCTTTGTCTTTGATGTTTGATAATCTGAGTATTAAGTGTCTTGGCATAGGCCTATTCAGATCAATTCTGTTTGGGGTATGCTGCACTTCTTGGATCTGTAATTTTGTGTCTTTCATAAGAGATGGGAAATTTTCATTGGTTATTTCCTGTATTATTGCTTCTGCCCTTTTTCCCTTCTCTTCTCCTTCTGGAACACCAATGATACACACATTCTTGTATTTTGTTTCATCCTTAAGTTCCCAGAGATATTGCTTATATTTTTCCATTCTTTTCTCCATCTGCTACTTTGTGTGTAGGCTTTCAGGTGTTTTGTTCTCCAGTTCCTGAGTGTTTTCTTCTGCCTTTTGAGATCTGTTATTGTATGTTTCCATTGTGTCTTTCATCTCTTGTGTTGTGCCTTTCATTTCCATAGATTCTGCCAGTTGTTTTTTTTTTTAACTTTTGATTTCTGCCTTATGTATGCCTAATATTTTCTTTATAGCCTTTATCTCTTTTGCCATATCTTCTCTAAGTATTTTGAATTTATTTAGCATTAGTTGTTTCAATTCCTGTACCTCAGTTGAAGTGTAAGTTTCTTCCTCTGACTGGGCCATAACTTCATTTATCTTAGTGCAAGTTGTTGCTTTCTGTTGTCTAGGGCATCTGATTTCCTAGGCTACCTCTGTCAGGTTTTCCCAGATAAGAACAAGCTCAGTTCACAGAAAGAGGAAATACTGAGTATTGTTTCCCCAATTGTGTGTCTTACAGATTGACATAACCTGTGCTTTTCTGCCCAGCAGTTGGCACCTGTTAGCCTGTCATGTCCTGGTGTAAGGGGGTGTGGCCTGTGGCTCTCCTCCCCCAGGCCCTGGGGTCTGGTTCTGAATGTAAGGCAGGTTGTAGAGCTGGGCCCCTCCTGTTTCCTCTTGGTAAGCTATGCTACCTACAGAGAGGTCATTTTCCTATAAGTAGATTCTTTGCTTCTCTGACTCTGTTATCTCCACCCTTGCCTGGGTCAGTGCTGCAATTTAAAAATGGCTGAGGCTTTCTCTACTGCAAAGCAGTGCAAGCTGAAAATGGCTGAGACTTTCTCCACTGAGCTGCCCAGGTTGACAGAGAGAGAAAGAGGCAGAAAGCCCCCAGATTCACCCATTGGCCAGAGATAGCACCCAATTCTCTGGGTTCCCCATCCTGACACAGATATGTCCCCTGACTCTCCCAAGATCAGTCATCACCAAAAGCCTCTGTCTGCTTGTTGGGATTCACTGTCTGTATTGAGCACTTAGCATTAAAACCCCAGTTGTAGCTGGGCTAAGGTATGTTTGCTTGTTCAGAGAGTGCTGCTCTGTAGCACTGCAAGGCTTCCGTGATGGAGGGGTTCTCGGCTCTTGGCTCAGGTCCTCAGTTTTTATTTACAGATTTTATGCTGCTATCTCAGGCATTCCTCTCATTTCAGGTTGGTGTGTGATGAGTGGACAGTCATGTTTGTCTCCCTGCTGTTATTCCAGGTTATTTACTAATTTTTCTGTAATTTATGAATTGTTCCAGGGGTACTAACTGGCTTCCATTCCTCTCCATGCTGCTATTTTAGCTCCTCAAGTCACTAATATTTTACAGCCTTTAGATTTTAAAATACTTCTTTTATCTTTACCCTAATTTTAAACACTTATGGAGAACTTTTTTTCATAAAGTAGTTACAAATTTCTGTTTGATGTCATATTTCTTCTGCCTGAAGGGCTTCCTTTAGCATTTCTTATATTTTCCATCACTGTCATCACTGTGCTATAATTATCCTTTTGTTCATATACATTGACCCCTAGAGCTGTTAACATATTTATTACAGCTATTTTAATTTCTTTTATCTGATAATACCAATATCTAGAGCATATGAATCTAGTTTTTTTTGATTTCTTTGTCTATTATCAATGGTTATGTGTATGTGTTTCTGCATGAGCATGTGTGTGTGAGTATGTGTTGAAATACAGGTGTATGTTTAAGGCAGAAGAAACTAATGCATAGTATTTACTAAGCATAGTTTCCACTGACATGACATGCCTCTTCTTGTAGGTCTTTATTTTAGAGATGTGTCCCGTATATTAAGGATTTGAGGATTTGAATTGGTTTCTTGTGTTTTTGTTGTTGTTGTTGTTTTGTGCTATGGTTCCATGTACCACTGACTTCAAATTTCTAAAATGTTTCCTGGCACTTAGGGTGGGATCTGGTTTACTGGTGTGTTTTATTCTACTGCTTACTCACCCTCAGCTTTAGTGTTTCCCTTTGTGTCTGCACCTCAGAGAGGGTCTCTATGTTCTTTCTCATTACCCAGTGGTAGATCAGCATTGCTTGTTACTCAGGGAATGCTGGCAAGTGGAAGGAGATTTGCTGTCACCCTGTGTCCTAGAATATATTCCCTCTTTGGCAAAGCTAATATCTCTGGGTCATAGAAGTGGACCTCACTAAATGATCTACCCATTCTACAGTGTTGAGATATCTACAATGGCTGGGGCTCAAGGAGGTTTCCTGCTTCTGCACAAGAGATAAGTTCCCCCAAATCCCACCCCTACCATTTTTCCTTTGCACAGCCACAAAATGTCTTAAACTATGTCCCGGAGAAGAAAAGGTTTTTGTTTGTTTGCTTGGTGTTTTGGTTTTTTGTTTGTTTTTAGATGAAACAGTTTGTTCAGGGAGTTTGTGATATTTCAGCAACCATACCCTTCTCCCTAGAGTTGTATCACTGAGAGAAACTTTTCTTGATTCCTCACTCTGTTCTCAATATTTCTTGTGAATGAAACTCAGGACCTCATTCTCTTTATGGACATACCTCCCCTTACATCCCACCTCTCCTTAAATTCATATTTCTTTCCTTAGATTTAAGACTGTTTGGGTATTCTGTCATTGTAGTTACCCTTAGGCTCCAGAAAAGCTGATTTTGATATTATCAGGCTCTCCAGTTGCTAAATTTTAAGGAATATTATTTATAGCTTACACATCCTAAAAACAAGCCAGAAATAACCTTTTAGATATATTTTCATGTCCTTAATTGTAGTTTGCACATGGTATGTATTTGTAATTTGAACTTTGGAGGGACATTTGGAGGTTTTAGCATCTTTTTCAGTATACTAAGAAAAAATTGACATTAATGTAAGGAATCAGACATCATGAAATCATTCCCTACCATAGTTTTTGTTTGCCTTTATGATGAACCTGGGAAATGGTCTTAAAGTCTACACTGTCTGCCCCTCTGGTAGGTTTAATATCTCTTTATATCTGAGGCAGTTTTTATTTGAACTTTCCCCCATTCCAACATCCCATTGGAAATGAGTTCTAAACATACGTCTTACATATAAAGATGTTATGTTAATTATTATGATGGCACAGGGAAGATTTCAAATGATCTCCAGGAAGAAACAACTCAACCAGAAACTATTCATGCCCACCTAAATTTTTAAGCAGTGGGTATAGACATATTCCCATAGCATGTTATAGTAAGAAGCAAAATAGATATTGGCATTTTAGCTCTAGTTCTACTATTTTTAGAAGGCAAGTCTCCTAAACTCAATAACTGATCTTATTATCTATGGGCAATAGTTTCTATTTATAGGCTGTAAAAGAATGACAACTTAATGACAAAAGCATAAATGTAAAGTTCTATAAATTATAGAATGGTGTTTTTCAAACCAAAGACATTTAGAAAATTTGACTGCTGTATCTATTGCCAGGGAGCTAAAAAATAAAACATATGAAATGACAATGTTAGGTGAGTCTTCAATTTTTTAACAGTTCAATTAGATCACTATCTAAGGTCTTTTTGATATTGCATATCCATCATGAAAATATATATAATATTCATGTTTTTGCTGTAATCATTTTTTTTCAGACATAAGGAAAAGTTTTCAATATGGAACTTAATCATACATACACTTGGTCTTCAATGAATTTTCTATCTAATATTATCATCGTGATTCATGTTCAAAGCTGTTCAAATGTTCAAAAATTGATTATGGTGGTGAATGCACAACTATATGATGATACTTTGAATGCCTGTACACTTTAGATGACTGTATGGTTCTGATCATATCTCATGATTGCATAAAAAAAGAAAAGTAAGTATCACAACTAAGGAAATCAAAGGTAAGTTGAAATATGAGAACAATATCAGCCTTCTTAAATTTTTGATTGCTGTTTTTCATAGGAGAATGACAATTTTCATAAAGGAATTGAAGCAAATATGGCTCTTGAACTTCTGAACACAAAGTCATATTTCTCCTCCTGAGTCAAACTCACTTTGCTTTTCATCAGTATAATGAAATGAATGACTTGCATTTCAAATTGGACCTTATAAAAACAGAGTTGTGTGAATCTTCTTTATAATTAATAACTTAATATCTCATTTGATTTTGAAAATGGTACAGTTACTAATAAAAAAACCTGTTTATTAAAACTATAAAATGTATATTTGGAGAGAATTATCATTTTAAAAATATTCATATGAAATATTCAGATGATATATCTGAATTTCTAATTTACTACACTATGGATAGTGCTACCAGGATTGTAGGGAGAGAATGACGATTACTGAATTCTTGAGCAGTAATGCACTGAACTCAGTATGAAATAATTATGGTGGATGCACCTACAAAAAAATCTAACTGCCAGCCTATATAACTAAAAATAAAACTATGGAGTCAAGCTATTTAGAAGCTAAATACATGTAGTATTATTTTATGAAGTATAGTTTAGAAAGCATTTACAGGGTGATCATTTGAAATGACTACTTCCTGCATGTAAGAAAAATTGAGTCTGTGGTTATGAATCATAAGTTGACACTTCTTAGCAATATTTGAGGCTTATAAAGATTACAAATAATGTAGGCTTTTACAAAGTATATACTTTAAGTGGGAAGGAAGAGAGATTAGTGCCTGTAATTAAAGTATAAAGTCATATTAAGTAAAGGAAAACACTTTTAGAAACTCAGTTTCCCCACTACTCTATTATAGCTTGGAATTACTATCTATATCAGGAAAATGTGACCAAAAAAGCAATGAAACTTGTTTTAAAGTAAACTATAGCTATTTAGAATATTGATCAGCTCCATGAATTGGATTCAATTCCCAGGAATTACTTGATTTTATTGTTTTTCTCATGATAATTTCTCACAGCGTGCAAACTAAGCCTCCTGATGTGTTATTAGGGTAGTACAAGAATGTTTAATGAAATAATATGATTAAAAATCTCTAAGAATATTGCTGAAGTATCTATTTGATTTATATCTTCTAAAACACTTAAAGTTTTCCCATTAAGTGAAGGCATATATTAATTTTAAAAACTCATTAACCATAGTGCAAGTGAGAACATGTAAGGCAATTAAAATATATGTTTAGTTCAGTGCACTTGTAAGTAGAAAAAATTTCAAGCATATTCTTATGCATTTTGGGTGGGAGAACAATGAAAGATTCACATTAAGTTATCTAATATTTATTCAACATATGCCTAGATTGGAACAGAACTTGAATTAATTGCCCATGGATTTTATATTGGATCTAAAGGGAAGTTGTGGGGATGCAGGGCCAACCCCCCACTCCCCACCCCCATAGTGAAGGTAAGTTATACATGTAGTCTTAGATGCCTACTTTACCAGGACAGATGTTACAGATCATCAGACCTCCTGGGTAGGAGGTGGAAGAATGTGTAAATGGTATCTTAAAGCATTAAAACTTCCCTCCCTTGATCACTGTTGATAACAAATTTCCACACCCCTGTGTCACAAGACCCTGACAAAACTCTGTTCTCATACCCTATGGGATGTCTTTGTCCTAACCCCTATAAACCACCCCAACTCTCCCTGATCTTTGTGAAGTGCTAATTCCATTTTCTGGCAGGCTGCCACCAGGAAGATTTCTCCCCTATTCATAAGTCCTAATAAACCTATGTGCCCGGCATGTTCTTCAGTCTTAAGGGCTGTGCTGACACAAGCCCTTCCATAGCTGGGTTGGAACAGAAGTCCTTTATAAATTGCCCCCCAAAATTCAAAACCACTATCATAACACCACAATTATAATTCACTTGAATATACTGTATATAGAGGACTATTTTTCCATATAAGATGTATTTGTCTATTGAGTCCTCTGCTGGCCTCATTCTTATTACTTCATTATGCTTTACACAACACTGAGTGAGTTCAAGAGGTGAAAAAACATATAGTTTTCATTTTTCATCATTATTTTAGTATACAAATCCTTTAACTTTCAAAGTATTGAATAATATATCTTTTAAAATATTCAAATAAGTTTAAGAAAATATATAATATCTTATGAACATGTTTAACATAATTTTATGTTGATTAACTTTCTAAACACTATGATTATAATTCATGTTATCTGGGTCAGATGAGGTAATTTCCCTGGCCAGAGGAATTCTGGCCATTTACTTTGGTCACAATAAAGATAAAACAAATGTTCCCATAATACAGTTTGCTATTGGTTAATTAAACATGGGACATGCTATTTAATGAGTGTGATTATAGAATAAAATTTCTTTATAAAATTAAAGATCAGCCATGTTTCTGGTTTCCAAAATGTTCAAAGTCATATGTGTCAGAAAAAAAAACAAAACAAAACAAAACAAAAAACAAAAACCCAAAAAAAAAACACAACTCATTATTATTACTTGGTTAAAAAAAGATGATGTAAAAAGTTATGATATATTTCTAATACTATTGGAAGTTAAGATATTTTTGTTTTTATTTTCCCATATCTCCTTAATTTAAAGAAATTAATTGTGCATCACATCCTGAAAGTCAGTAATTATTTCTGAAAAAAAAATGCTAACACTAACAGTGGAAGAGGTGGTTGAAAGATTTGCTTCTGGAAAAGAAGACTCATCCTTTCATGCTAATAATACTAAGATACAGGAAAGGTCAATTAATTGACTGCAAAAAGAAAGAAAGAAACACTGACTGACAATAGAAAAATTGGAAGTAATTCATTTGATATGCTCACTACCAGCATTCACTATGAAACATATTCAAGGAAAAAAGTGGAAAAATTCTCATCTCCCAATCTATTAAAAAACTTTTAAACCACAAATAAACATTTTACCTTATATTCTTGTAAAAAATGTAAGAAGACTGAGCAGAATTGAGAAAACTAAATTTGGTCTTTGAAGAGTCAAATGCTAATGAAGTTATCGCCTAATATATGCTAATTTTTAATGCAATTATGTTTTAAAATTTTCTTATGTGGTATAGTACAGAACTTGAAATATTTTATTTTAAGGCTGAGTATATTGGTTGAAGAGAAGAATGAAACTGCACATGCTTTTAAAGAATTAGATTGAGAATGATGAGAATAATGCATGTGAATGTGTGAAGAGAATTATGTGGGCAGGTTGATATGAGACAAGTAAACTGCACACTGAACGCTTGTAGAGAAATGTACAAAACTTCACAGTCCCTGACACTATCTATTGAGTTTATAAGCCAATGATAGTCAGTAGGTGAGGCTATGAAAATATAAGTTCATTTAGTGTACTAGTGAGATTTGAGACATCTGGTCTTACCTTTGTAATCCTTTTGTGAGAAATAGTGTACTCAACGAATATCCATAAGCTCTTTCACATTTTACAACATTCATGTGAATAGCTGGGGATTGTCATGTGATAAATTTTAGTAATGAGCTGTGGGCAGAAATGTTATGTATCACTTACAAGCCAAAGCATAAAAGAGCTGACACATACTTACTCCTCCAGTGGTCTTAACCCTTGATATATAAATCCAGGAAGCCATGTGTTCCAGATGGTGCAGGTATAAGAAGGTGAGACTCTTTCAACCTAGTGTACTTTGAGACTATGTGGGGCAGAACCCCTGGACAAATTATGATGGATAACTAGTAGCATGATCAAGAAATAAATCTTCATTTGCCTTAAGCCACTGAAATTGAGATGTTTTCTTGGCTACTAAAGAATTAACGCATCGTATTCTTACCAAAATATAGTGAAAATGGTGACAAGAAAGAATTATAATTTATCTTTGTTCAATTAGTAAGTTATCATGGAAGGAATCTGAAAAGATGGTTATTTTCAAGAACAACTGTAATATAACTTTCTCCAACTAAATAATATTTTATCATCATGTTTAAGAATACAATGGCTATAAAATTAAATAAATGTTGTTATCCATAAATGCTTTACTATAATGCCTTCTCATTGGTTCATGCTTTGAAGTATCTCCGTTGGAGATTAAAAGACTGTTTGCCAAATTTTCCTCTAAAATCAATTACTTTATGTTTTCAGTCATTTTCACTAAAACTCTTCTAGAATACAATTTCATGAGGAAAAGGAGTAGAAAAATAAATATTCAGGTCATAATCTCTATGGACAGTCAGGAATATTTCAGTATATAATTTATAAAAGGCAGGAATTGTCTTCTAGTTTTTAATTTAGGTATATAAGATATATACTCTTTAGAAAACTGACACTATTGAGGATACTAATAGAAACAGCACTGGAGTCAAATGATTTCATAAGTATATGTTGTGGTTTTCTACTATGCCTATAATAAATGGCTTTTGGAAATAGTTAAAGTGAAGCTAAGGCATTTAATCATTCTGAAAACCTATTCATTGTGTACATATCACATAGCAATAGAGGTGATTTCTGTATAGCACAAACTCAATCACAATTAAAAACAAATTTCTTTCCCTGTGAGAGTTTGAAATCCTTGCTACCCCTTTATTTCTTGAGACTTCTTCCCTTATAGAAGGTGAAATTTGAAGACTGGCATACAAGAAAAATTATTAGGATCCCCTGCAGCCAGCAATTCAAGCAATCTTAAATCCCTGAAAAGATAGTGAAAATGAATTCCACAATAAAGTCTATTCCTAAGAATTGGAGGTGACAATTATAGACTATGCAAATAGTTGCTACTTCCACTGGAGGTTAAAGGTCAGAGCTAGTATGAGTGCCTTCGATGAAAGATATCCTGCAGGTATATACAGATTTTGTAATGCAAATTAATATCTAGATAAACAGGAATATAACATAAAAATTGATACAATTTCTATGTAAATTGGATATCATTGCATGAGATTTTTTGTTATTTGGTACATATAACTGAGAGATTCTGTATTCAGTAATAATGAAAGAATAATCAATTAAAAGATATTCTATGTTTTATCTAAAATGTATCTATGAATAAATAAGTTGAGTGGTCAGTTCTCATCATACATTCAATTTGATGAATACTGAGAAGGAATACATATCCTGCTACACTCACGAACAAGTAAGGCTTTTGAAGGTTAGCTGCATTGAGGGCATGGTGGAAGCTCACTTTAAAATATTTGTAAATGATTTCAAGATGTAGCAAAATCAGAATCAACAAATAACTCACAGCCTTGCAGTTTTCTTAAATATTCTAGTTATGCTTTATGATTGGCAAAAACAAAATATTTATAAGGATTTCTTCATTTATCAAAAAGGAATGAAGAATTTGACAGAATTTAATTTGCAAATTAAAGATTGATGATTAAGAAAATGCTGAATGTTCTATTTGTTCAGCTAGCTTGATATTAAATTAAGGTTTACATATGTTTTACATTTAAGACCTTCTACTGCCAGTGTTTCTATTTTATGTAAAACACTTCCCTCATATCTTTTGCCAAAATTGGGCTAACAATTTAAAAACACTTTATATTGAAATCACGATTGTGGCATTTCTCCACAAAAAATGTATTATTAGAAAGCAGTAGGGAGAAAAGTATTACAGTGTTTATATTGAGAAGCAAATACCTTAAATTTCACTCTGAATGTTTGGCAAATTGATAGATGGACAGCTGGGATATAGCTTCTATCTTGAGATATCCCAGCCTCATTTCCGTAAGTTACAATAGTATGATGCCTTATGTACAGTGGGTCAGGCTAATGGACATTTGAAAAACATAAAACAAAGCCATGTCCCACTTCTTTGCCCACTACATGCCATTACCTGCCTAAATATTAGGAGACCAGCCTATTTTCTCCTCATTCCCATCCCTAGTTCAAGGTCAAACCCCAGAATGGGGAGACAGATTTTCAGAAGTAGAATATCATAACAGCACTTAAATGTACTAGGATCAATATATTCTTCCATTAATTAAATTTAACTTACCATGTACTCACTCCATTCCTAATGTCTACTAAATATTTCCAAAATTCAATCTTCAATCTCTATTTTCATATTTGTCCTCTCTTTCCTCACAGATTTCTTCCTAACTACAGTTTTGATTAACTCATCTAGTCCCTTTCATAATCTTCCACTTAACCAGGGTAATCACTCTACAAAATAAATCTGAATTTTTTTGTATTATTTAAAACCTTTAAATGGCTTCCATTTTCTTTCAGGTAATGTTGACTCCTTAGAATGGAATACATAACCCTTTGAGAAATAGGTCCCTGACTATGCCACAGACTCACTGCATACACACTACCTCCTGCAATTTTCCTCAGTAGCTTTTCATGTCCACAACAGGATAAATTTATTTAGGACAAACATTACATTACCCCACCCACACCAACACAATGCAATTACTCAGCTAAGGAATCCACTAGACAATCTCTTGGAAGAAACAGGAAATCTGACGACACTGTCATTAGATGGAAGACAGGCACACTCATTATTTGGGATAATGAGAAGAATCCCAGTACTCATGTTACATTTTTCTCTCTTGTCTTACATTTTTGAAACACTGCATGGCACCCAAGTTGCTGGAATCAAATCCTTAGAGCAGAGCCAGGGGTTCACCGAGCCACAACAGCAAACCTCTTAGTACAAAGTTTTCAAATGTAAATGTTGCTGAAGTTTGGACAGGAAATATTCTGGGAATAAATTTTCTGAATATGATAAGTGATATCAGTAACCTTGGCACCAGACCCTCTGGAGAAGTGAAGCATTTAGAATTGAATGTTCCAAATAGAAAAGGAGGACCAAACAATGCCAAAGGCATTTTCTAATTGACCTTTCACCAAAGACTTCTAAAGAAATATCTGCATAGGCTGAGCTGAGAAGGCTGATCAGTAAATTCATATCTTCTGATGCAAGATAATCAATGGAAACAGAGTAAATATTTTAGAAAAAAATGTTAGTCTGTGGCTAATATATTAGGGCTGGATAAGACACCCAAAGACTGCTGATGACTCCAAGAATTTCCCTCTGTGACTGATCAACTATATATCATAAACTAAAAATAATTTCAAGGAATTCAGAGCCAGAATTTCAACCAGAGTAAGAAAAAAACATTTCAGACTGGGAAATGGAAAAGAGTAAGGGAGATTTTTAAGTGTCAATTACAAGAGATTAATAGAGATTACATGGCACAAAATTTGCTTGCCAAGTGTCATGGTTTGAAGCTGTTTGTACCCCAGAAAAATATGTTCTCAAATCTAATCTGTTCCTGTGGGTATAAACCCATTATAAGTAGGATATTTTGATAAGGGCACTTAGTTAAGGTGTGACTACATCAGAAAGGATGGGACTAAATCCTACTACTGGAGCCCTTTATAGATGAAATGAATGCAGAGAGAGACAGAGAGACACCACCACAGAAGAAAGAAGCTGAAATCAATGGAACTGGAAGATATGTAAAAGGCCAGCAGATACCATCATGTGCCTTGCCATGTGGCAGAACCAAGAATGGCCAGCATCACCTTGATGGTGCCATGTTTGGACATTATCCTTGACTCTAACCATGAGTGAATGAATTCCATTGTGCAAAACAGACCGTTTCATGGTATCTACTTTAAGCAGCCTAGAAAACTAAAGTTCTGTGTATCTCATAATGTAGAGTGTGCACTGAACTCCTAGAAATAATAGAGACTATAAATATTTTCTGATTTTTTTTCTTTTTTTTTGACTGGAGAGAAGAGACCATTGAGCAAGTGTCTGGGAAACAGAAATCAGGACCAAAATAGAAAATAAAAAGTAACATTAGACTACTTTTGCTATGAGGAATTTACCATCTAAGATTGCTAAACAACCTCAGCCTTGATAAATGGCCTGATACCTCCAAAACTTCCACTACTAATGTAATTAATTCAGGTGAAGTAGGATAAAAGAGAGGATACAGATAATTGTTAAAAGTAGCACTCAGAGCTATGGGGACAACACAGGTTGTAATTCAAGTCACTGAGTATGGAGAAGAAGCCATGACTAGGTAGGTTGAGGTATTAAACATCTCTGAGCCTATGGAGCTTGGTAACCCCAATACTACCTCCTTAGTAAAAGGAGCCAAAGGACCAGTTCATATTATCTACCTCAGCAAAACCACATATTTATCTATTAATATCTCTTAACAATATAGGCTATTGATGATATGATGCCAAACTGAAAACTCCTGTAAAAAACTCTGTTATTGAATAAAACATTGTTGCAGGATTTGTCATAAAAAATCTCAGCCTTGCCCAGGAGCTTCCTCCCCATGCCTTCCTCCTCTTCCACACATATTGAACCAGGTAAAGGCTTAAATAAATGAAGAGGGATAGATATGCCAAACTGCTCCATACTCTCAGGTGGTATTTGGAAAATTGGGTGGGGGCACTATCTATCTGAAGGAACTGTTCTATCACAACAATCATAGGATTAAACTAGGATAGAAGAAAAATTAACAGGGACTCTATAAAGTAGGAGTAAATAATTTAAAAAAAATCTCTAGAGGGGTGGTGTGTGTGAGTGTTGGTGCATGTTTGTAAATGTGGTACAAAATAGGAACAGCATTTTACAGCATTCCTAGATATCACACTTATTGTATGGAGAATTCTAAAATAATTATTCCATTTATAGTGCCTTAGAGCTGTAGGCATTTAAACTGCCATCGGAACATGCATTCCCTTAAATTCTCCTTCCCCTCCCATACTACAAACTTTAAAATCTCAGTCCTTGTCATTTTTCTCTTTTTGTAGTTACTTTGCATGTGAACCCATCTAGTCCTACAGTTTATGGATCATTCCTGATCATTTATTACTTATAGTATACTTTGCACTACTTAAAAACATATATGTCCTGTCACCTATTTGGAATATTTACTTAGACATCTCATAGGAATCTTGAATTGAAAATCTTAGTTTCACCATCTGTAAAATGGAAATAATAATTTTACTTGCTTCATTGGATCATTGCAATGTTACATTAACAGAATAAATTCCTATAGTTACACTCAAAATTTAGATTTTATTTTTTTCATTCTTACTATCTTTATTAGATAGCATTATTTTAAAAAAGAAAAACATTTCCTCCACTCTTTTCTCTCTCATTCTCTTTTTTTCTCACTCTTGCCTTTTTATTACTATGAACTCATGAATCTTTTTAAATTTGGTATTATAATTCATCAACATGATTATTTTTATTGAGGCTCAAATTGTCTAAAATGTCATTGAAAACCTTCCTAAGTTAGTTGTTTTTGTTCTCTGTTGCTGCTTAGCAAGCTACCCCAGATTTAGCAGCATTGAGCAAAATACATTTTAATAAAGACATGGATTCTGTGACTCAGAAATTTGGAAAGCATACAGTGAAACAGTGTTTCTGTGTTCTACAATAACTGGAATCTTAGCTGGGAATACTTGAAGTCTAAGTCAAAACTTGTGAACTATAATCATCTGAAGTATCATTCACTCACTTGTGTGGCAGTAGAGTCTGGCTATTGACTAGAACCTAAACTATTCCTGTTAGTCAGAAAACCCAGACATGGCATCTTCGTATGACTGCTTAGACTTCCTTATGGCATGATGGCTATTGGTGCTAGAATCATGTACTCCACAAAAGAAATGTTCAAGTCTCAATACATCTTCTTGTGGGTGTAAACCCATATGCAAATAGTATCTTTGAATATGCTAAGGCATGTCAGGGAATGGGCTCATTCCTGAAATAAAACTGAAATAAACTGTGAATTTGTAAAATATTTCAAGACTGGATTTAAGTATGACCAACTGAATCATGGTGGTCTTAATCCATATTAATGGAAACCTTATAAAGAGAAGCAAGAAGCCAGACAAAACCACAGGAAGAGATCATGTGAAAGAGTTGGAGATGCCAGCTAAGAAACTGCAGAGATTGTGGCATACCATTGTAAAAGTACTACAGTCTTTGGGAAAAAAGCATGGTGTGGTGGTTTGAATCTGTTATGTCCCCCACAAAAGCCATATTCTTTTAATTTAATCTTGTGGGTGCAGACTTATTATAGGTGGGGTCTTTTGATTATGATATTTTCCTGGAGATGTGGCCCCCCAACTGTGGGTGAGACCTTTGATAGATTATTTCCATGGATATATGACCCTGTGTGCTGGTTTGGATGTATTATGCCCCCTAAAATGCTATGTTCTTTAATGCAATCTTGTGGGGGCAGATGTGTTAGTGTTGCTTATGTTGGAATCTTTGGATTAGGTTATTTCCATGGAGATGTGACCCACCCAACCATGGGTAATAACTTTGATTAGATTACTTCCATGGAGGTGTGGCCCTGCTCATTCAGCATGGGTCTTGATTAGCTTACAAGAGCTTTATAAAAGCTCAGACACATGGAGCTCAGTGCTGCAGCAGATATTTTGAAGATGGCTTTTGAAAGCTGATGCTGACATATTGGAGAAAGTCATTTTGAACTGCAACGTGGGAGCAAGCAGATGCTAGTTACGTGCCTTCCCAGCTAACAGAGGTTTTCTAGATGTCATTGGCCACCCTTTGGTGAATGTACCCTATTGTTGATGCCTTACCTTGGGCACTTTATGGCATTAATACTGTAATTTTGTAACCAAATAGACCCCCTTTATTAAAGTCAATCCATTTCTGGTATTTTGCATAATGGCAGCATTAGCAAACCATAACACCTTGCCCATTCAAGGTGGTTCTTGATTAGTTTACTGGAGACCTTAAGAGAGCTCAGAGGCTGACACAGACTCAGATACTGGGAGATGCAGACAGAAAGATATTTGGAGATGCTAAGCTAAGAGATGAAGCTCAGAGTTTGCCCTGGAGAAGCTGAGAGAGGCCTCCAGATGTTTAGAGAGAAACAGCCTGGCAGAACAAGCAAGGATGCACAGGAGCTGGGAGAAAGAACCTAAGAGACAGAAGCCCAGAGACATTTTGGAGAAAGCTATTTTTAAACTGAAATCCAGGAGCAAAGGACCAGCACACACCAGTCATGTGCCTTCCTTCCCAGCTCACAGAAGTGTTCTGGACACCACTGGCCTTTCTTCAGTGAAGGAATTCTCTTTTTGATGCTTAGTTTGGACACTTTTATGGCCTTAGAACATAAAATTTGTAACCTAATAAATCCCCTTTATAAAAGCCAATCTATTTCTGGTATTTTGCATAATGGCAGCTTTAGAAAACTGGAACATTTGGCTTATTGAGGTCTTGTGCTTGAACATCTAGCCATGAGACAATAAATTCCTGATGTTAAACCAACCAATTTCCGGTATGTGTCATAGCAGCTCTGAAAGATGAAGACAATTGCTGAGTTCATAGAACAAGTTTCCCAGGAGAAAAAGAAAAGTTAGAAATTGCATTATATTTTATTCTTGAGCTTTAAAGTAGGCATAGCATCACTTTCTTAATAATCACAAGTGCACCCAGATTCAAGGGGAGGGAAATATAGACCCCTGACTTTTTAGAGAAGAGTTTCATTGTAAAACAATTTCATTGTGTGAAGGGAGATACTGTTGTGTAATTCTGGAAAATTAAAACTGCTACATTCTTTCCTCTAACCCAAACAATTCATATCCTGCCCATAAACTAAATGTACTTATTCCTTCCTGTAATGTACCTACATTTCATTCTATTAACACATCAGCTTTAAATCCAGGATTTCTTCATCCAAATCAGATTTAGGTACAGATGGGGCTACCTAGGTGAATTCCTCAGGAACACATCTTTGAGTGCCATTACTTTGATCTTAATACCTGTAAATTATGGAAAGAAGTTATTTTTTTCCCTACAGATTCAACTTACAATGGTGGGACAGGCACAGAATAACCTTCATCAACATTTACATTCATATCCAGAAAGAAGAAACATAAAAATTCATAGAAGTTGCCACACAGAAATTCTGAAATCCAGCTGGAGCTATGTGGCCAATAAGTGTTGAGTCCTTCATTCCTGGGAATTGTTCTCCTTGGATAGCTATTTCTTTTGCCCTCTGAGCTTCTAATCAAATCTTTGAGTTATCCTTCTTTTCTATAACAATTGGTCAGAGATTTTAACAGTTTCTGTCTTTTTTTTCCTGCCAGTAGTCTTCTTTTTGTTTCTGTACTATTTTTGTTCTCTTCACTCCAAGCTGGCACAATTTCTTTAAAATGTTTGAGGGTTTTTGTTTGTCTATTAGTGATCTATTTCTTTAGTCAAATGCCACATTAAAATATCTTTGATTTAAGCCTGTCTCTATCTTGGGGTTCCTGTGATGTGGTTGCATGTCAATGCCTTTAAGATTTTAGATGACCTCTTTTATAAGAGAGACAACCTACAAGACATATTCTTAAGATATTTAGAGGGCCTTTTGACTGTCTGAAAACATATATGAGACACTTCCTTAGGATATTATGAGGACTTAAAAAGGATCTTATTGTCTCACCCAGGATTCGATTTTTGCCCAGATATATTTTTCTTAATTTGAATATTGTATTAGTTTTCTATTGCTGCGTAACAAATTACCAAATACTTAGTGACTTAATAAAACACACATTTATTTTCCCATAGTTTCCATAGGACAGAAGTCCTGGCACAGTTTAACTAGATTTTCTGCTTTAGGGTCTCAACAGGCTGCAAACCAGGTGTCAGCAGCAGGTAAGCTCCCATCAGAGGCTCGACTGGAGAAAGGCCCAGTTCCGTGTTCTCAGAATGTAGATAAAATTCATCACCTTGTAGTTGTATGACTGAGGTCACCATACTCTTGCTTGCTGTTGGCCACTGGCCACTTTCAGATATTAGGGATCACCCACAATTCCTCAACATATGGCACTCTGCACTATGTTTGCTTACTTCTTCAAAGTCAACAAAGGGGGATCTCACTCCAGTCTGCTAAGGTAATCTTATACAGTCATTAGAGCAACACCCTAACACCTATGTCATACAATGTAACAACCCATGAAATGATACCCCATTACTTTTGCCATCTTCTATTTATTGGAAGCAATCACAAATTCTGCCCACACTCAGGAAGAGGTGATTTTATAATACCATGATTCCTTGGAGTTCACTGTAAGATGTGTCTGTGACATGAATCCTCTGCTAATAGAAGCTGGGAAAGGCAATGTGTTTGTTTAAGAAGCCATGATGTTCTGGCTCTCTAAACGTTGCTTAAAATCTGTAGTTACTTTTATTACTTTGCTCTCTTATTTTATTAAAACCAGCTAGAAGTTAAGTGGAACCCTGAAACATGCTGCCTAGAAATACATTTAGCTAATTAACAGGTACTTTTTCTGTTTTCCATATTTCCACAGGAGACAGTTAAACTTTATACCACTAACAGTAAATGCCTCTTTTTCTCCAGTTTGTAATAGCATTTTCCTCCTTCCTTTAAGTTCTGCATTATCCTGTCATTGTATGAGGTAGGCTTAAAGTTTTCAAAGGAGTCATTGAAGTGATTTATTTTCTTCTATTTTCTAGAAAACATTAGGAAATACTGAATTACTTGTTCTTATGATGTACTATATTACCCATGGGCAAATTGAATTGGACCTAGTATATTTCTGGGTAATTTTTATCTATTAATTCAATTTAGTTCACTATCATTGGCTTATCCAGGCATTCAATCTCCTCTTTAGTAAAATTGGTAAATTATATATCAGTGTTTTTCTTTTTTTTTTTTGTACGTTAGCATATATCACCATAATATGGTTCACACCTGTGTCAGTTTGAATGTATTGTGTCCCCCAAATGCCATTATCTTTGTAGGTTTGTGGGGCAGAAGTTTTGGTGCTGGTTGGATTTGCTTGGAATGTGCCCCACCCAGCTGTGCATAATGATTTTGATGAGCTGTTGCCATGGAGATATGGCCCCACCCATTCAGGGTGGGCCTTGATCAGTGGAGCTATATAAATGAGCTGACTCAGGGGGAGGAAATAGTGCAGCTGTAAGTGATGTTTTGAAGAGGAGCAAGCTTGCTGGAAAGGAACGTCCTGGGAGAAAGCCGTTTTGAGGCCAGAGCTTTGGAGCAGACGCCAGCTGCCTTCCCAGCTAACAAGAGGTTTTCCGGATGCCATTGACCATCCTCCGGTGAAGGTACCTGATTGCTGAGGTGTTAACTTGGATGCTTTGTAGCCTTAAGACTGTAACTGTATGGCCAAATAATCCCCCTTTTTATAAAAGCCAATCCATCTCTGGTGTTTTGCATTCCTCAGCATTAGCAAACTAGAACAACACCCAATCATATCCTATTATTTCTAATTGCCTTTGCACCTGTAGTTAACAGTCCTGTTTTATTTCTAATATTTTATTTTATCTCTCTCTCTCAGAATCAATACTACTAAAGATTTGTACATTTTAAGTCTGTCATAGTTTGTTTTGTGGACCTGTTTTGTTTTACATTTCACATTTTTCTATTATTACCTAAATTATTTTTCCTTTCTGCTATCTTTTTATCATTCTTCATCTGTGTTGAAGCCCTAATTCTCCTATTTATTAGTTTTATAACTCCTGTCACATTAATATCCTTCCTGAACTTCAGTTCCTCATCTACATGAATGTAATAATAATACCTTATTGGATTTAACAAAGTTTTAGAGAGCTATTTCACTTAAAGTTATTATAATTGTGCTCAGAATGAGGAAATTCTCAATAAATGACAGATATAGATATGTAAAATTGCAGCTACTGGTTTTGTGGCTAGATCTGACTTAACTAAGTAAGTTCCTCAGTGATGAACTATGGTGTGTCTAGATTGAGCTCAAAATATGGAGTTGTTTGCAATCATTCTGGTTTACTTACACAAGGTTGTGATAACATAACTTTATTTAAATGTATGTTTGCTAAGATTTTAAACATATTTATGATAAGTTTCCTTACTGTAATTTCTTCTCACAAAAGCCTGCATGAATGACCAAGTCAGAAAAGGTGTGAAAAATAGCTTCATTTTATTAATAGTGGGAATATCTGAATTTTTAATTCACTGAATTAATTTCTCTTGGAAATTTAGCAAACATTTATCTACATGTTTTTTTCTACATTTTTTAAATTGTTTTATTGAGATATATTCACATGCCATAAATCATCTACAGTATATAATCAGTTGTTCACAGTACCAGCATATAGTTGTGCTTCATTGCCACAATCAATTTTGAACATTTTTGTTGCTCCAAAAGTAATAAAAATAAGAATAAAAATTAAAGTCAAAAAGAATGCCTAAACATCCTATCCCCCCATCCCATCCTATTCCTCAGTTAATTTTTGTCCCCACATTTCTACTCATCTTTCCATTACTGGATAAAGGGAGTGTGAGCCACACAGTTTTCACAATCACACATCACACCATGTATGATACATAGTTATACAATCATCTTAAAGAATCAAGACTACTGGATTGCAGTTTGACAGTTTCAGATATTTCCTTCTAGCTGTTCCAATTCACTAAAAACTACAAAGGGATATCTATATAGCACATACCCTCCAGAATGACCTCTTACTCTGAAATTTCTCCCTGAAACAGTATTTTGTTTATGTCACTTCCTCCTTTTGGTTAAGAAGACTTTCTCAATCCCAAGAAGCCAGGTCCAGGTTCATCCCTGGGAATCATGTCCCAAATTGCCAGGGAGATTTACATTCCTGGGAGTCATATTTCACATAGCAGGTGAGGACAGTGGGTTTACCAGCTGAGTGGGCTTAGGGGGAGAAATACTGCATCTGAGCAACAAGAGGTTCTATGGGGGAGACACTTAGGCACAATTATAAGTAGGCTTATCCTCTCCTTTGCAGTAATAAGCTTCATGAGGGCAAGTCCCAAGATCCAGGGCTTGGCGTACTAAATTAGTTGTCCTCAATGCTTGTGAGACTATCAGTAATTCCCCAGGTTGGGAAGTTTAATACTTCTGCATTTTCCCCCAGTTCCTCAGGGGAGCCCTGCAAATGCATTTTTATTCCCTGCCCAAATTACTTTGGGAGGTGTCAGGGTTCACAATAACATGCATGAACCTACAAGATCTCACTTCCTATTCTAAGTTCCATGTAATAATGGTGTTTGAATAAAATGACCATGAAAGTTAAATTATTTAGTGTGCTATAGAAAATATAAATCCTGCACCAAGTAAACATTTCTTCCCTTGGTCTCACACAGAAGTTGAGGTTTTAAAACACTGTCAATTTCATCCTTTACCATTTGGCCTGATTTGCCTTAGCCCTAACAGATCCACATAAGTCATATCTCTAACTGAGGACTGAACTCATTTTCAGCTTTTTTTTTACAGTAGCTGTATGAGGTAATAATAACACTCATGCTGCCAAATTCTAGTTCTGAGTCTCAGGTGTCACACAGATACACAGAGTTCCAGAGATGGACCAGGTAATATGCAAAGAGCTCAGCATCTCAGAATTTAGAGATAACCATTGCAATTCAGGAATAAATGTGACTGCTGTAAGAGCTTATAAGCTAGGGACCTTTACAGTAAGTGTTCCCCTGATAACCTCTGCTCTAAGATTCAATTCTCAGAGTTTACACCTTATAGTTAGTCCATATTAATGAGGCAGTATAATGCTTATCTTTTCGTTTCTGCACATTTCACCAAAGATGCTGTCTTCAAGATCCATTCACCTATTTGCATGTCTCGCAACTTCATTCCTTCTTACAGCCTCTCAATATTCTATTGTATGCATACACAACAGTTTACCATTCTGCTCATCTGTCAATGTACACTTAGGCTGCCTCCATCAATTGCAAATCATGCAATCACCATAAACACTAGTGCACAAATGCCCATTCATGCCCCTGCTTTCAGTTCTTCCAAGTATACACCCAATAATGAGGTTTCAGGACCTTATGGCACATGCATACTTAGCTTCTTGTGGAACCACCACACTGTCTTCCAGATAGGCTGCACCATACTTCCCCATCAACAGTGAATAGGTACATCCTTCTCTCCACATTTTCTCCAGCACTTGTTTATTTTTTTCTCTGGAAATCTTAAAGAGATATATTCACATACCATACAATCATCCACAGTATACAGTCAATTGTTCACAGTATCTTCATATTGTTGTACATTCATCACAATAATCAACAATTGAACACATCCTTCACTCCAAAAATTAAAAAAGAGGACAATAAAAAAGAAAAAATGACAATAAAATAAAATAGCATAATAAGATCAGACAACACCAAGTATCCCAAACCCCTCCCTCATATCCCCCTCTTATAGACATTTAGCTTTGGTATATTGTTTTTTGTTTGTTTTTTTTGTTACATTTTTGTTACATTTATTGGAAGCATATTACAATGTTACTGTTAACTACAGACTCTAGTTTTCACTGATTATATTTTTCCCCAATATCATCCATTTTACAACACCTTGCAAAGTTGACATTCATTATCCCACATGTAAATACATTTTTATATTTGTGCATTTAGTCACCATCACTCAAAACTCTAGATTTCACTAAGTTATACAGTCTCAGTCTTTATCATCTTTCTTTCTGGTGACATACATGACCCTAGCCTTCCTCTTTCAGCTTTACTCACACATACCTTTGTTCAGTGTACTTACGACATTGTGCTACCATCACACAGTATCATGCTGTGCTGGTTTGGATGTATTATGTCCCCCAAAACTCCATGTTCTTCAATACAATCTTGTGGGGGCAGATGTTTAATGTTGATCAGGTTGGAATCTTTTGATTGACTGTTTCCATGGAGATGTGACTCAATCAACTGTGGGTGAGACCTATGGATAATTTTCATGGGGGTGTTACCCTACCCATTCAAGGTGTGTCTTAATTAAATCACTGGAATCATTAAAAAGAAAAAAAAAAAAAAAACAGCTGACAAACAGAAGGAGCTCAGAGCTGAAGCTGAGAGACACATTTGAAGATGGCCATTGGAAGCTGACACTGATATTTTGGAGAAAGCCATTTTGAAACTAGAACTCTAGAGCAGATGTCAGTCATGTGCCTTCCCAGCTAACAGAGATTTTCCGGACACCAATGGCCATCCTCCAGTGAAGGTACCAATTATTGATGCCTTACCTTGGGCACTTTATGACCTTAAGACTGTAACTGTGTAACCAAATAAACTCCCTTTGTAAAAGCCAATCCATCTCTGGTGTTTTGCAAGTGGCAGCATTAGAAAACCAGAACACATGCTATCCATTTCTGGATCTATACAATGATGTTGAACACTCTATACTCCTTCAGCATCAAATGCCTGATCTCTACCCTCTTTCTATATCCTTGTAAACTGTGTTCTCAGCTTTAACTCTCAAATTATGCTCATTAATTTTAGTTCATATTAAGGAGACCATACATTATCTGTCCTTTTGTTTCTGGCTAACTTAACATAAAGTCCTCTAGTTTCATACACATTTTTATATATTCTGTGACTTTGTTCTGTTTTACAGCTGCATAATATTCCATCATATGTTTATACCACTGTTTGTTTATCCACTTGCCCATTAATGAACATTTAGGATGTTTCCATCCTTGGCAATCTTGAATAATGCCACTATATACATTGGTTTACAAATGTCCATTTGTGTCTTAGCTTTCAGTTCATCTGAGTATATACCTAGAAATGGAATTACAGAGTCATAAGGCAATTTAATACTTAGATCCTGAGGAAATGCCACACTGTCTTCCACCATGGCTGCACTATTCTATATTCCAACCAACATTGAATAAGTGTGCCTCTTTCTCCACATCCTCTCCAGCACTTGTAATTTTCTGTTTTTTTTTTTCTTTTATAATGGCCATGTAGTAGGGGTGAGATGATATTTCATTGTGGTTTTGATTTGAACTTCCCTAAGATCCATTGTAGTTGAACATCTTTTCATATGTTTTTGAGCCATTTATATTTCCTCCTCTGAAAAGTTTCTCTCCATATATTTTAACATGTTCTATATTGTGTTGTATATAGGTAACACAAAGTACAACTTAACGAGTAGTTAGAGAACAAATTTCAAATAATGCCTTGGGTCATACTTTGACAACTTCAGCTATTTCCATTATTGTAAAATATTACATACATACAGAAGGGTATTAACTTTCAATGCACAGCTCAACAAGCATTTGTGTAGGTAATTTCTAAAGTTGTTATGGTTACAGTTCCACAGTTTCAGTTCTTTCCTTATGAAATATAGGGTATATACAGAAAGGTGCATGCTTTCAAGGTAAAATTCAATGAGTAACTATAGAGCATATTTCAAATAATGTTATAGGTTACATTTCTACCATGTCATTTACCTCATTCCAGCTATTCCAATACCCTAACGTGTATATATATATGTTTCAGTATGTTTCAGTATTCATAAGCCTTTATTAAATTTGATCTTTTTGTTGCTAACCCTTCCTTTCACTTAATATGTTTCTCAATCTTCAGAGGTATCAAGGCATTGACCATCCTAACTTGTTGATATTGAAAGGGGGTGTTGACAGTATGGGGAAGGGATTGCATCTGATTGTTGTTCTTAAAGATGCTGTTACCTCTGGATTTTAGGACTTATATGGCATAGGAACACTCTGGTGGATTCAACTTTCTGAGAGATAAAAGTTAGTGAGTGAATCTTTTATAGAATATCAAGGAGGTACCTAGATATTTGGGGACTAATTTTGGTAAGAGCATGGCATACTGTGGCCATTTGGGATGTCTGACTAGAGCTTGCATAAGATAAACCTCCAGGATAGTCTCTCAACTCTATCTGGGATCTCTCAGCCACTGTAATCTTAGCTTGTTACTTTTCTTTATACCCCTTTTAGTCAAGTTATCATTTTCAATCCCACCCTGCCAGGGCCAGGCTTATTCCTGGCAGTCATGTCCAAATTGCCAGGGAGATTCATTCTGCTGGAAGTCATGTCCCTCATAGCAGGGAGGTTAATGAATTTATTTTCCAAGTTGGACTTAGAGAGAGAAAGTCCACATCTGAGCAACAAAAGAGGCCCCCTTTAGGTGCCTTTTAGGCATAATTATAGGAAGGCTCAGCCTGCCATTTACAGCCCTGTTTCACAAGAGCAAGCCTCAAGTTGAGGAATGGATTTATTAAGTAGTGGCTTCCTAATTTTATTTACTTATGTATTATATCACAAGATAAATGATCAGTTTCTTACGTTGTCTTCATTTAGTTTTACAATCATCATCAGTCTCAACTATAAACAATTAACATAACATAAAATGTCCATGAGCTCTTATCAGCTGCAGGTTTTTGGTGCTACTCTTTGGGATACATGCCTTAAAACAACCATTGGCAAACATGTTTGCTTTTAATGTGTCACTGATAGTTACAATCTCATTAATGAACCATAGTCATTCGTGATGATTCCCATACCATTAAGTTCACCTCATGATCATATCTGTACATATTAGATTATCTTTACCCCTTCACTAGCTTCCATCTATCTCTAGGTCTCCTATATTGTACATTATAAGACAATTATTTTACATTTTTCATGGAGTTCACATTAGTGGTAACATACAATATCTCTCCTTTTGTGTCTGGCTTACTTCACTCAGCACTATGCCTTTCAAATTTCATCCATGTTGTCATATGTTTCACAACCTTGTTCCTTCTTACTGCTGCATAGTATTCCATCATATGTGTATACCACATGTTTATCCACTCATCTGTTGGAGGATATTTGGATCATTTCCAACCCTTGACAATTGTGAGCAATACTTCTATGAACATCAGTGTTCAAATACCTGTTTGTGTCACTGCTTTCAGAACTTCTGGGTGTATACCAAGAAGTGAAATTGCTGGATCATAAGGTAACTTGATATCTAGTTTGCTGAGGAGCGACCAAACTTTATGCCACAGTGGCTGTACCATCATACAGTCCCACCAGCAATGAATAAGAGTTCTGATTTCTCCACATCCTTTCCACAATTCGTAGTTTCCTGTTTGTTTAATGACAGCCATTGTTATTGGTGTGATCTCAATGTGGTCTTGATTTGCATTTCCCTATAGCTAGTGAAGATAAATATTTTTTTCATGTGTTTTTTATCCATTTGTAATTCCTCTTCAGAGAAATGTCTTCTCATATCTTTTGCCCATTTTATAATTGGGCTGTTTGCACTATTGTCATTGAGTTGTAGGATTTCCTTACATATGCAAAATATCCATCCTTATCAGATACATGGTTTACAAACATTTTATCCCATTGTATTGTCTGCCTCTTCACTCTTTTGACAAGTTCCTTTGAGGTACAGTAGCTTTTGATTTTAATGAGTTCCTATTTATCTATTTTTCTTTTGTTGCTTGTGCTTTAGGTGTAAGGTCTAAGAAATGATCTCCTAATACTAGGTCTTGAAGATGTTTCTCTACAGTATCATCTAGGAATTTTATGGTACTATCTTTTATATTGAGATCTTTGATTAACTTTGAGTTAACTTTTGAACAACATGTGAGGCAGGGTTCCTCTTTCATTGTTTTGGATATGGCTATCCAATTCTCCCAGCCCCATTTGTTGAAAAGACAGTCCTTTTCCATTTCAGGGGATTTGGGGGACTTATCAAAAGTCAGTTGACTGCAGATCTGAGGATCTGTTTCCAAATTCTCAATTTGATTCCATTGATCAATATGTCTATCTTTTTGCCAGTACAATGTGATTTTGACTACTGAGGCTTTATAGTAGGCTTCAAAGTTAGGAGGTGTAAGTCTGCCCACTCCATTTTCCTTTTAGAATGCTTTTATCAATTTGAGGCCCATTTCCATTCCAAATAAATTTGAGAACTAGCTTTTCTTAGTCTGCAAAGTAGGTTGTTGGAATTTTGACTGGAATTGCATTGAATCTGTAGATCAGTTTGGGTATGATTGACATCTTAACAATGTTTAGCCTTCCAAACTATGAACACAGAATATCCTTCCATCTCTTTTGGTCCCCTTTTGTTTCTTTTATTAAAGTTATATACTTTTCTGTGTAGAGCTTTTTTACATACTTGATTAAGTTTATTCCTAGGCACTTGCAAATCAAATCCAAAGACACATTAAAAAAATCATACATCATGACCAAGTGGGGTTCATCCCAGGCATGCACAGGTGGTTCAACATAAGAAAATAAATTGATGTAATACAATACATTAACAAATAAAAATGGAAAAATCAAATGATCATCTCAATCAAGGCTGGAAAACAATATGACAAAATTCAGCACCCTTTTTTCGATAAGAACAATATAAAAGGTAGGAATTGAAGGAAACTTCCTCAGTATCATAAAAGGAATATATGGTGAGAGAATTAAAGCTTTCTCTCTAAGACCAGTGTTGAGACAAGGATGCCTAGTTTCACCATTATTGTTCAACATTGTGTTAGAAGTTGTAAAGCCAGAGCAATCTGGCAAGACAAAGAAACATAAGGCATCCAAATCAGAAAGGAAGACATAAAATCATCATTATTTGCAGATGATATAATCCTATATTTGAAAAATCCTGAGAAATCAATGTCACAGATACTTGAACTAATACACAAATTCAGCAAAGATTAATGCACAAGATTTAGTAACATTCCTGTAAACTAGAAATGGCCTAACAGAAGGGTCACTCAAGAAAAAGATTCCATTCACAAGAGCAACTAAATAGATCAAGTACCTGTTCATGTGTTATGCCCATTATTTAATTGGGTTGTTTGTCTTGCTGTTGTGGAGTTGTAGGTACTTTTATATATTCTGGATATCAAATCCTTATCTGATATGTGGTTTCCTAATATTTTATTCCATTTTGTAGGTTGCCTTTTTACTTTTCTGACAAAGTCCTTTAATATACAAAAGCATTTAATTTTGAGAAGATCCCATTTATCTATTTCTTCTTTCATTAATCATACTTTGGGTGTAAGGTCTAGGAAACCACCTCCTATAACAATATCCTTAAGATATTTCCCCATATTTTCTTTTAAAAATCTTTTTGTCTTAGCCCTAATGTTTAGGTCTTCTACCCATTTTTAGTTATTTTTTGTATGAGGTGTGAGATAGGAGTCCTCTTTCATTCTTTTGGGTATGTTATCCAGTTGTACAAACGTTATTTGTTGAACAGGCTGCTCTGTTCAGTTGTGTTGTATTGACTGCCTTATCAAAGATCAGTTGTCCAAATATGAGAGGGTCTATTCTGAACACTTAATTGGATTCTATTGGTCAGTACATCTATCTTTATGCAAGTATCATTCTGTTTTGACCACTGTAGTTTTGTAGTATGCTTTAAATCAGGTAGTTTGAGAGCTCCAGTTCATTCCTCTTTATCAAAGTATTTTTGGCTATTCAGTGCACCTTGTCCTTCAAAATAAATTTGGTTATTGATATTCTATTTCTGCAAAGTAAACTGGTGAGATTTTAATTGGTGTTGCATTGAATCTATAAGTAAGTTTAGGTAGAATTGTCATTTTAACTATATTTAGTCTTCCAATCCATGAACAAGTTAAGATCTTCCATTTTCTAGGTCCTCTTTGATTTCTTTTAGCAGTTTCTTGTAGTTTTCTGTGTATCAGTATTTTGTGGCCTTGGTTAAGTTTATTCCTAAATGCTTGATACTTTTTGTTTCTATTATAAGTGGAATTTTCTTTTTGATTTCCTCCTTCTGTTGCTTATTATTTTTGTATAGAAATACTGCTGATTTTTGCATGTTGATCTTGTGCCCTGCTCCTTTGCTGTATTCATTTATTAGCTTTAGTAGCTTTGCTGTGGATTTTTCTGGATTTTCTACATAGAGGATCATGTCATCTGCAAACAGTGAAAGTTTAACTTCTTCCTCCCAATTTGGATGCCTCTTATTTCTTTTTCTTGCCTAATTGCTCTAGCTAGAACCTTCAGCACAAGGTTGAATAACAGTGCTTATGAGGGCATACTGTTGTTCCTGACCTTAGAAGGAAAGCTTTCAGTCTTTCCCCATTGAGTATGATGTTAGCAGTGGGATTTTCATATATTGCCTTTATCATATTGAGAAGTTTCCCTTCTATTCCTATTCTTTTGAGTGTTTTCATCAAGAAAGTATGTTGAATTTTGTCAAATGCCTTTTTCTGTATCAATCAAGATAATCATGTGGTTCTTCTACTTTGATTTATTGATGTGGTGTATTACATTAATTGATTTTCTTGTGTTGAACCAGCCTTGTATACCTGGAATAACTCCCACTTGGTCATAGTGCATAATACATTTAATGTGCTGCTGGATTTGATTTGTGCTGCTGGATTTGATTTGTGAGTATTTTGTTGAGGATTTTTGCATCTATATTCATTAAAAAAATTGGTCTATAGTTTTCTTCTTTTTTTTTTTGTAGTATCTTTGTCTGACTTTTCTTTTATGGTGAAGTCTTCATAAAATGAGTTAGGTAGCTTTCCCTCCTCTTCAATACTTTTTGAAGACTTTGAACTGGATTGGCAGTAATTATTTCTTGAATGCTTGGTAGAATTCCCATGTGAAGCCATCTGGTCATGGGCTTTTCTTTTTGTGGAGTTGTTTGATGAATGACTCAATCTCTTTAGTTGTGACTGGTTTGTTGAGGTCATCTATTTCTTCTTGAATTAATGTGGTTGTTCATGCTTTTCTAGGAAGTTGTTCATTTCAACTAAGGTTTATATTTTATTAGCATATAGTTGCTCACAGTATCATCTCATAACTTCCTTTATATATGTGGAGTAAGAAGTTATGTCCCTTTTCCCATTTCTGATTTATATATTTGCATTCTCTCTCTCTCTCTCTCTCTCTCTCTCTCTCTCATTTGCATAACTAATGGTATATAAATTTTATTGATTTTCTCAAATAGGCAACTTCTGGTTTTGTTGATTCTCTCTATTGTTTTCCTGTCATCAATTTCAATTGCTTCTGCTCTAATCTTTGTTATTTCTTTCCTTCTGTTTCCTTTGTGATTAGTTTGCTGATGTTTCTCTATTTCCTCAATTTTTGCTCTTTCTTCTCTTTTAATATAGTAATTTATTTAGGGAAATAAATTTACCTCTCAGGACAACCTTTGCTGCATCCCATAAGGTTTGAAATGTTTTGTTTTCATTTTTATTTGTATTGAGATATTTACTAATTTCTCTTGTAATTTCTTCCTTTACCCACTGGTTGTTTAACAGTATGTTCTTTAGCCTCCATGTATGTGTGAATTTTCTGACCTTCTGCCTGTTATTGATTTCCGACTTCATTCCATCATGATCCAAGAAAGTGTTTTGTATAATATCAACATTTTTAAATTTGTTGAGATTTGCTTTGTGACCCAAAATATGGTCTATCCTAGGGAATGATCCATGAGCACTTGAGAAAAATGTGTATTCTCCTTTTGTGGGGTATAGTATTACGTATATGTCTGTCAAGTCTACTTGATTTATTGTAAAAAAGCAACATCCATTTCTTTATTGTTTAGATGGTCTATCCTTTGATGGGAGCAGTGTGTTGAAGTCTCCAACAATTGTAAAAGTATATACTTCTCAGTGTTGTCAATGTTTGCCTCATGTATTTTTTGACACTCTGGCTCAGTGCAAAATATTTATGATTGTTCTGCCTTCTTGGTGAATTGTCCCTTTTATCAATATATACTGCCTTTCTTTGTCTCTTTTTATTGTTTTACAGATGAAGTATAATTTGTTCGATATTAATATAGTTACCCCTGCTCTTTTCTGATTGTTGTTTTCATAAAATTTCTTTTTCCAGACTTTCAATTTCAAACTATTTTTGTCTTTCCATCTAAAGCATCTTTCTTGTAGATGGTACGTAGATGGGTCCTGTATCTAATCCATTCTGCCAGTCTGTGTATTTTTATTGTGGAGTTTAATCCATTAACATTTAGTGTTATTACTGTAAGGGCAGTACTTTTTTTCGGACAGTTTGTCTTTTGGATTTTATAAGTCATTTTTATTTTTTCTCTTTCTCCTTTTACCCTTCCTGATAGTCTTCATTTCTACACTTTTCTCCAATGCTCTCTCCCCTGTTTTTCCTATTAGCATCTAGCACTCCCTTTAATGTTTCTTGTAGCACAAGTCTTTTATACATACTCTCTTTCAGTGTCTGTTTGTCTGAAATATTTTAATCTCTCCCTCATTTTTGAAAGACAGTTTTGCTGGATATAGAATTTTTGTTTAGCAGATTTTTTCTCTTTCAGTATCTTAAGTATATCGTACCACTGCTTTCTTGCCTCCACGGTTTCTGTGGGGAAATTCATAGTCTTAATGAGCTTCCCCTGTATGTGGTGGATCTCTTCCCTTGCTGCTTTTAGAACTCTCTCTTTCTCTTTGACATTGGGCAATCTGATCAGTAAGTGTCTTGGAGTAGGTTTATTGGGATCTATTCTGTTTTGGGTATACTGCACTTCTTGAATCTGTAATTTTATGCCTTTCATAAGAGTTGGGAAATTTTCAGTGACTATTTCTTCTATTTTTCTTTCTGTCCTTTTTCCCTTCTCTTCTCTTCTTGACATCCACAACATGTGTACTTGTGCACTTCATGTCATTCAGTTCCCGAAAACCCTGCTGTATTTTTCCATTCTTTTCCTTATCCATTCTTTTGTGTTTAGGAATCAGGTGTCCTGTGTTCCAGTTCCCTCTCCTTTCTTTGGCCTCTTCAAATATGCTGTTGTCTGTCTCTTTTGTGTTTTTCATCTCTTCTATTGTGCCTTTCATTCCCATAAGTTCTGCCATTTGTTTTTTCAATCTTATGAATTCTTTATATCTTTCATCTCTTTTGCCACATTTTCCTTCAGCTCATTAACTTGATTTAGGAGATTTGTTTGAACATCTTTAATTAGTTGCTTCAATTCCTGTATCTCAGTTGAAGTGTTAGCTTTTCCTTTGGCTGTTCTATATTTTTGTGTTTTGTAGTATGGCTCACTAATTTTAGCTGTCTATGCCTCTGGTTTTCTTGATTAATTTATTCTGTAGCTCATTTTCATTCTTTTACCTAGGGTTTTCTTATTGGTTGGCTTTGTTCTTTACCTGTTCTTTGGTATTCAGTTCAACTTATTGTAGACTTCTAACATAACTTCTGTTTAGTTGACCATAATTTTTCAGTTCTTGTTTTTCTTGTTCTTGCCCTGTTTTATGTAACCTTTTCATGAGAGGGTCTCCCCAGATATCATCTACCTCAGTCAGATTTTCCCAGTCCAGATAGGCCCAGGTCTCAGGAGAAGACTGTAATCTGTATGAAGTTTCCCTAAGAAAGACACCCTGCAGGTTGTCAGACCCTCCTGTGAAACTTCTAGACTCTATGCTTTTCCTGTACTGTCAAGCAGGTGGTGCTTGTCAGCCTGCACCTCCCCACTAGTGTAAAGAGGTCCACTGCCTTTAATTCTCCGTAGACCATGTCCTTGCCATGGTTGTGGCTGATTCAAGCTGTTTCTCTTATCCAACCCCTGGTGTCTGAGTTCTGTGACTATGGGCCATCACTTGAGCCTGGCCCCACCTCTCCTTTTCTTGGGAATGTTATGTCCTTTAGGGGATTATTTCCCCCACTAGACTTATTGCTGTGTCTCTAAGACCTATCTTAGCTCTGCTCTTCCCTTGGTCTAGCTGCCAATTGCAAATATCTGAAGATTTATGTAATGAGCTCTTTAGAATAGTTTAAAAAATAAAACAAAACAGAAATCCTTTTGCAAGGCCTTTCCTCAGCCCCCAAGTTTTTCAGTCCCTGTATAGACTATTTAAAATATGCTGTTTGGGGAAATATCTCTTTCACCTGAATTGTTACTCTCAATTTCATTCTGCCCTTGCCTGGGGCAGTGCTGAAGCCTGAGATTTCTGGTAGCTCTGATGGGCCATTGACAAGTAAGAAAAAAAATAGAGTCAGAGAGAAAGAAAAGAAAAAAAAAAACTTTTTTAGAGTTGGACCCCAGCTCCCCAAGTTTGCAAGCAACAGTCAGGGTTGGTACCTGTTTCTCTGTGCCACTTTTTCTTGGAGTCCAGCCCTTCCCAAGTATTCTGAACACTTCCAACTCCAAAAGTCTCTTTGTTGTTGTTGTTATTGTTTTCCCCAACTTCTCTCTGCTGGGTCGAATCCTTCTGATTCCTTTCATGCCTGCTTTTTGTTTATCTGTGCTAGAAGATTTTATTCAGATGTCCAAATTTGTTAATTAATCTTGTAATTGGGGCCTGGTTGAGCCCCTCTCCTTGCTCCCAGCATAATTGTTTCTGTTTCTCTTGGAGACCCAGCTCCAAGAGAATCTGTCATGCCTATGTGGTAGGGGCACCAGCCCCATGGCTGAGGAAACTTATAGTTCCTTGCCATGATCTCAGCTATCCCACCTATTCCAGACAGGTCTACAATGCATGTTTGGTCAAGGAAGTACCCAAAACAGCTATTTCCATACAGTTCATGGCTATTTCTCAGCTTCCCAGAGGAGTAACTAAATTTCATAGCTCACCACTATGCCATCTTGTCCTGCCCCCTACCTTGAATTTTAGTGATCTGATTTTGTACAATGAGAGTGATCCAAGTGCCAATAGGAAGTGAGAGTTTAATGTGCTCTATGCCATAATCTCAAATAGCACATGCTTAACTCTAATGTTGATAAAATATAAGTCGTATTCAGTTTAAGATTGAGCATTCTAAGATATTCAGAAATTAAACTGATCTGGCTGAAGAGAAATATGTTCAATATAGTTTCAAGTTCAGCACTAGAATATGGAGAAGAGAGACTACAGATCAGTTTTCTCATCTTTCTTACCTATACACATTTTAATATACCTATGTATGAATTGCCATGGGTATTCAATGTGTAGATCCACTACTGTAACTCCATAAAGATACATGTGGAATATGCCTTTTTTTTTTTTTTTTTGGATGTTTGTTTGATTAAGTTTGGTTTGGTCTTTGTATTACTGTGTTCCCAGAATCTATAACAGAGTATTGGCAAATGCACAACAAATATCAGTTTAAAAAATAAATGAAAGAATGAGTGAGTGAATAAATGATATTTAACTTTATTTCTTTGTCATGTATCTGGGAGAATAATAGAAATTACATATCTTTAAGTAATTGTTAAAATTCACATTAAATTAGCAAGTGTAGATAATAGAAAAAGCAACTTGGAAATTAACTGAATTTTACTAAAACAACTGACACATTTACTTACAGATGGACTATGAATGCACAATAGTTGCTATAAAATCAATATGCTTTTAATATGGATATAGAATTAAATAAATCTCAGGAAATACATGGCACACTTTCCATTAATCCACAAAATTAAATCCTATATTTATATTCATATTTCTCCAGGCTTCATCATTTTGTGGTTGAATGTTATTAGCAACAAACTTGCCCAGTGGCCCTACCAGCCAACCAAAGGCATTATGTCTTTTAAGTCTATTATACATATTTTGGGGAAACATTGAAGGTATTCCTTATGTACTCATAAATATGCATGTAATAGTGCCAAGTCATCCTCAAGTTGGTATGTATGTATTGCTTCTGCTTTATCTGGAGTACTGATGTGTTCAGAGAATTCCCTGCCCACTGTATCTGCTTTCTTTCACCCACTGATACTTTTGTTCTAGGATCCTCTGTATTCTGAGGCTATTTTTTGAACCAAATGTACTAAGAATGTCCCCTTTGCCTCTTAACAATACATGTGATCAGGTTGAACAAAATCAGTATTGCTCCTGTATTTCGCAAAGCCCTTCTGTTAAATATATCCTTAAGCTTCATCCTTGATTGGGTTCAAATGGGACCCCATATTTACAAGATATGGGATACCTCTTATTCTTACAGACTCTTTTAATGCCTCACTGTGGCTACATAGAGCCCTTATGAAATCAATTGTTTATAATTGACAACTTCCAGGAGTAAGAGTCCACTTCATCAGATATGCTTGGTCATATTAGTAGCAATCAAAGCTCAGATTCAAGCCAGGATCCCTAATAGTGTATAAAAAAATTATATGGCACCTTCAGAATATATGACATATAAGTTTTACTTATCAATAATATTTTTAACTAAAAGTTATATTCTAAAATGACAAAAATAGTCATATGTTATAAAGTATTTTCTATACAAATAATAATTTCCTTATATCTTTGAGAGAGAGAGAGTTATGAGCATCAAATTTGAACAAATATGTGCTATGAAAGAATACATTTCAAACTTACATGGAAGTTTTGTTACCTAAACTACAATAAAAACAGAAATTTAATTGTGATTTTTGTTTTACATTCAGTGTTAATGGATGTATTTTAAGCTTTTATAGGTTTGAATTAATTGTCTCCTCATTTCTGTGTTGTTTTCATTTTATTTTTATAAAATAGAGTGTATCTGGGTGTGTGTGGGGGTTCCAAAAAGACTACACTTCAATCTAACAAATGAGTTGAAATGTTAATGAAAAATTTTATGCAGGAACTGGCAGTTTCAGCATATGTTTCCAGTTCATAAAAGGTAACCTTTCCAAACAATAGATAGAGCCATTACAAATATTTTACATCAAAATAGCAATCCAAATAAATCTGTCATATAAAATAATGCTATTGAGATACTGGTGAAGCCCTATTATGTTTTAAAATTATGTGTCTGTTTATAAAAAATGCAACAAACCAGGACCCTTAACAAATGTAACAAGAATCTATTTATACATTTAAAAAATAAATACATTTATTCACACACTGATGTTTTATTCATTACCATACATATTTCCAGAAAGCTGTTTTGTGCATAAATATTCTTTTTTCTAATATAGATCTTATCATAGTACTACCGTGTCCACTGCATGAACCTGTACCATTTAGAGAGAGTTCTGAAAAAGTAAATGTACTTTTGATTTATTAGTTTTCCTGATTTTCTTTGCTTAAGGAAAGTTTTCCTTGCCTCTGCTAAAGATTTCTCTTGGAATCTGATACATGAATAATTCTAATTCAGTTTTTAATACAACTGTGCTTTTTTTAAAGGAAGAGGAATATTCTGTGATAAAAAGGGGAGAAATGTTGAGTTTCTCAACATTTTATGTTCACAACTTTTCTTTTATTTTATCATTCTCCTTCTGGAGAAGAAATTTTGCATTTTATTATGTATATGAATGAAATGGTGGTGGAAAGTTAGGGAGTAATGGTTTACAGAATGTTACTCTTAGAGTCAGGCAGATTGTGGGTGGATCTTCATAAACCTACAGAATTTTATACCTACCTATTGTTCTTGAGTAGCCTATTATGTTTTATATTTGAATCTATTTCTAGAACTCAGATTATTAGAGAGAATAATTATTAATTTAAACTTCATATGCTATCCTCACCCATCAATCTTTTGATCTGTTCCCATGAAATACAGAAAGTACAAAGAATGCAAGAACAAATTTCCAAAGATTGTATATACCAGGCCTTGATAGATGAAACTGGAGACTTCCTCATATGACACATACAAAACCCTTTGTGAAATTGTGAATCATTTTGTCTTCCTTCATGTATGTCAGCCTAGTTCCTGGCTATATCTATGAAAATCACTTTTTGGGGACAGTGAGATGGTACTTAATTACAAATATAGAAATCCACTTTTTGAGATTTTTTTTCATATCATTTGCATCATATTTTTAATACCAAATTTGTAAATTACTAACCACTTTTTCTGAAAATACATTTGAGTCACTTTACTAGCTGCTGCTCTGAAAAGTTGTAGTAGCCAAAGATCAATGAGATATTTATAGTGATACACTGGGTGTCTCAAGACATGGAATTTTAAAATATTTGTAAATGTGGTAAAAGTGAAATAATAATTTTGGAAAAAATTCACTCAATATGCAAAATTTTTATCATCATTTATATTCATACTATTTCCTTTGTTGTTTTTCCTGTCCCTTTGCTCCAATGAATCTTTAATTTCTTTTTATTAAAGACATTGTGGGTTTACAGCCAATGCTTCATGAAACACAGGGTTCTCATTTACCACCTGAACAACAGCACCTTGCTTTGCTGTACAATTAATGTTAGCACATTTTTTGTAGTTGTATTGATTATTTTTTAACCGTAGTTGCCTTTGTTACAATTGATGAAAAATTATTAAAATAGTACTATTAACTACCATCCATAGTTTACATTAGGTGTATTTTTCCATCTACTCCCCTATTATTAGCACCTTGTTTTAATTCACAAAATCACATTCTTGTACTGTTAACTATAGTTTATTTTCTATAATAGGGTTTGCTGTGTTATACAGTCCTAGGCTTTAGCTTTTTAATTTTTATTTTAGTAACATATACAACTTAATGTTCCCCTTTATAACCACATTCACCTATATAATTTGGTACTACTAATTACCCTCACAATAACATGCTACTTGTCCTATTAACCCCATTATTAACAACAGGGTTCACTGTGTTATATAGTCCCATGTTTTATCTTCTAACTTTCATTCTAGTAACATGCATAACACAAAATTTCCCCTTTCAACCACACTCACATATATAATTCTGTGGTATTAATTACACTCACAATAATGTTCTACCATTGACACCATCCATTTTCAAAACTTTAAAATCAAACTAAATAGAAATTCTGTATAAATAAAACATCAACTCCTAATTCCCTAACACCATTCTATCTCCTGGTAACCTAAATTCTAGATTTCAACTCTGAGTTTGTTTGTAATAATTAGTTCATATCAGTGAAATCATACAATATTTGTTCTTTTTTTTCTGACTTATTTCACTCAGCATTATGTCCTCAAGGTTCATCCATGTTGTTGAATGGATCAGAACTTCATTCCTTTTTGTGGCTGAATGATATTCCATTGCATGTACATACCAATTTTGTTTACACATTCATCCATTGATGGATAATTGGATTGCTTCCATGTTTTGGCAATTGTGAATATTGTCACTATAAATATCTGTGTGCAAATATCTGAGTCCCTGCTGTCAATATTTCTAGGTATATATCTAGTAATAGAATTGCCCAGTCATATGTTAGTTCCATGCTTAGCTTTCTGAGGAGTCACCAAACTGTCTTCCCCAGTAATTGCAACATTTTTTCTTCCCACCAGCAATAAATTACTGTTCCTATTTCTCCACATCCTCTCCAACACTTGTAGCTTTCTGATATTTAATAGAGTCATTTTAGCAGGTGTGAAATGATATCTCATTTCCCTAATAATTAGTAATGTTAAGCATCTTTTCATGTGCTTTTTAGTCATTTGTATATCTTTTTGGGACAATTTCCTATTCAAGCCTTTTGCCCATTTTTAATTCGGTTGTCTTTTTACTGTTGGGTTGTAGGATTTCTTTATATAAACAGGATAATATACCATTTTCAGATATATGGTCTCCAAATATTGTCTTCCATTGAGTATTTTGTATTTTCACTTTCATGACAAAGTCCTTTAGTGCACAAAACTTTTTAATTTTGTTGAGGTTCTATTTATCTATTTTTTTTCTTTATTGCTTGTGATTTGGACATAAAATCTAAGAAACCATTGCCTAACATAAGACACTTGAAGATTGCTTCCCTACATTTTCTTCTAGGATTTCATAAACCTGGTTCATATATTTATATCTTTGATCCACTTTGAGTCAATTTTTCTATGTGGTATGATACTGGAGTCCTCTTTCTTTCTTTGGAGATGGAGATCCAGTTCTCCTAGCACCATTTGTTGAAGAGACTATTTTTTCATAATTGAGTGGACTTAGCAACCTTGTCAAAAATCAAAGTTTGCATGAGACCAAAGGAACATTTGTTTATTTGGTGCAAAATCTGTATTTTCTGTAGCACACCAGATAATTTAACTTGTGTGGTCAACTTACTCAATCATCATAGTTACATGGAACTTTGACTAGGGACAGAGATCTAGTTGGTTTGTACAGGTTAATGTGAAACCCTGATGCATCCCCATGTAATTTGGGTAGAGAATAAAAAATGTATTTGCAAAGCCCCTCTAAGGGACTGGGGGAAAATATGGAAATGTTAAACTTCCCCACCTGGGAAATTGCTGATATTCTCGCAAGCATTGGGGACTACCAATTTAGAAGGTTGAGCCTTCGATCTTCTGGTTTGTAACTGCAAAGCTTGTAACTGCAAAGGAGAGGCTAAGCCTACCTACATCTATTCCCTGGTTTTACCAACAAAAAAAGAAAGAAAAGAAATACTCTTTTGCATAAACTTCAAGGTTTCACTGAATGCAAAATAAAAACATGAATGTAATTTTATAATAAATTGTCCAAACTTTACACTGAAATTGGTAGTCCATCCTGTCCCTGTAATATTATGTTTGGGATCTAATTGAATTTATCATTTTGCAACAGCATTTCCTGTCATGCCAAGAGCCTCATCCTTTTGTACTTGTCCATTTTGAAGTGGCAATATAAGTCTTCTTTAAAATGACACCACTAAATATAATGATTATGACCATGGTCTCTGCTTCAGTCAGAATATTTGGGTCTGAATATTACTCTTTCACTAGCTGGCTAGTTCACCATTAACCCACTTAATGTTTTATTTCTGAATTTCCTCATTTGTAAAATGAGGATGACCAAGATGACACATTTCTTATAAAATTGTTGTGAGGAATACATTACTATATATATGTAAGAGACTTAGAAATAAAGCTAGCTTAATAAATAGAGTATTCAACATTTTCCTAATCATTAAACATAATCTCTAATTTAATTTACATATTAAATTCTGTCAAATTCTTCATTTCTTTTTTTTAATCTTCATTTTATTGAGATATATTCACATACCACACAGTCATACAAAACAAATCGTACTTTTGATTGTTCACAGTACCATTACATAGTTGTACATTCATCACCTAAATCAATCCCTGACACCTTCCTTAGCACACACACAAAAATAACAAGAATAATAATTAGAGTGAAAAAGAGCAATTGAAGTAAAAAGAACACTAGGTACATTTGTCTGTTTGTTTCCTTCCCCTATTTTTCTACTCATCCATCCATAAACTAGACAAAATGGAATGTGGTCCTTATGGCTTTCCCGATCCCATTGTCTCCCCTCATAAGCTACATTTTTATACAACTGTCTTTGAGATTCATGGGTTCTGGGTTGTAGTTTGATAGTTTCAGGTATCCACCACCAGCTACCCCAATTCTTTAGAACCTAAAAAGGGTTGTCTAAAGTGTGCGTAAGAGTGCCCACCAGAGTGACCTCTCGGCTCCTTTTGGAATCTCTCTGCTACTGAAGCTTATTTCAATTCCTTTCACATCCCAGATGTTCTCCTTCCCACGATGCCAGGTCTACATTCCTCCCCAGGAGTCATATTCCACGTTGCCAGGGAGATTCACTCCCCTGGGTGTCTGATCCCACGTCGGGGGGACGGCAGTGATTTCACCTTTCAAGTTGGCTTAGCCAGAGAGAGAGGGCCACATCTGAGCGACAAAGAGGCATTCTGGAGGAGGCTCTTAGGCACAAAAATAGGGAGGCCTAGCCTCTCCTTTGCAGCAACTGTCTTCCCAAGGGTAAAACCTATGGTAGACGGCTCAACCCATCAAACCACCAGTCCCCTATGTCTGTGGTCATGTTAGCAACCATCGAGGTGGGGTAGGTGAATACCCATGCATTCTCTACAGGCTCCTCAAGGCGGCACTACATCTTTTTTTTCCTTGTTTTTCTTTTTTTTTTTTAACTTTCCCTTTTTTAAATCAACTGTATGAAAAAAAAGTTAAAAAGAAAACAAACATACAATAAAAGAACATTTCAAAGAGACCATAAAAAGGGAGTAAGAAAAAGACAACTAACCTATGATAACTGCTTAACTTCCAACATGTTCCTACTTTACCCCAAGAAAGTTACCTAATATAGCAACATTTCTGTGAACTTGTTCCTACTATATCCATCAGAAATTAACAGACCATAGTCATTCTTGGGCATCCCCAGAATGTTAAATAGCTTATCTGTTCTTCTTGGATTATTGTTCCCCCTTCCTTAATTGCTCTCTATTGTTAGTTCCCGTACATTCTACATTATAAACCATTTGTTTTACATTTTTCAAAGTTCACATTAGTGGTAGCATATAATATTTCTCTTTCTGTGCCTGGCTTATTTCGCTCAGCATCATGTCTTCAAGGTTCATCCATGTTGTCATATGTTTCACGACATTGTTCCTTCTTCCTGCCGCGTAGCATTCCATCGTGTGTATATACCACATTTTATTTATCCACTCATCTGTTGAAGGACATTTGGGTTGTTTCCATCTCTTGGCAATTGTGAATAATGCTGCTATGAACATTGGCGTGCAGATATCTGTTCGTGTCACTGCTTTCCGATATTCCGGGTATATACCGAGAAGTGCAATCGCTGGATCGAAGGGTAACTCTATATCTAGTTTTCTAAGGAACTGCCAGACTGACTTCCAGAGTGGTTGAACCATTATACAGTCCCACCAACAATGAATAAGACTTCCAATTTCTCCACATCCCCTCCAGCATTTGTAGTTTCCTGTTTGTTTAATGGCAGCCATTCTAATCGGTGTGAGATGGTATCTCATTGTGGTCTAAATTTGCATCTCTCTAATAGCTAGTGAAGCTGAACATTATTTCATGTGTTTCTTGGCCATTTGTATTTCCTCTTCAGAGAACTGTCTTTTCATATCTTTTGCCCATTTTATAATTGGGCTGTCTGTACTATTGTCATTGAGTTGTAGGATTTCTTTATATATGCAAGATATCAGTCTTTTGTCAGATACAAGGTTTCCAAAAATTTTTTCCCATTGAGTTGGCTGCCTCTTTACCTTTTTGAGAAATTCCTTTGACGTGCAGAAACTTCTGAGTTTGAGGAGTTCCCATTTATCTATTTTTTCTTTTGTTGCTTGTGCTTTGGGTGTAAAGTCTAGGAAGTGGCCGCCTAATACAAGGTCTTGAAGATGTTTTCCTACATTATCTTCTAGGAGTTTTATGGTACTTTTTCTTTTATATTGAGATCTTTGGTCCATTTTGAGTTAATTTTTGTGCAGGGTGTCAGGTAGGGTTCCTCTTTCGTTCTTTTGGATATGGATATCCAACTCTCCCAGCCCCATTTGTTGAAAAGACCATTATGACTCAGTTCAGTGACTTTGGGGGCCTTATCAAAGATCAGTCGGCCATAGATCTGAGGGTCTATCCCTGAATTCTCAATTCGATTCCATTGATCTATGTCTATCTTTGTGCCAGTACCATGCTGTTTTGGCAACTGTGGCTTTATAATAAGCTTCAAAGTCAGGGAGTGTAAGTCCTCCCACTTCATTTTTCTTTTTTAGAGTGTCTTTAGCAATTCGAGGCATCTTCCCTTTCCAAATAAATTTGATAACTAGCTTTTCCAAGTCTGCAAAGTAGGTTGTTGGAATTTTGATTGGGATTGCATTGAATCTGTAGATGAGTTTGGGTAGAATTGACATCTTAATGACATTTAGCCTTCCTATCCATGAACCTGGAATATTTTTCCATCTTTTAAGGTCCCCTTCTATTTCTTTTAGTAGAGTTATGTAGTTCTCTTTGTATAGGTCTTTTACATCTTTGGTTAAGTTTATTCCTAGGTTCTTGATTTTTTTAGTTGCTATTGAAAATGGTATCTTTTTCTTGAGTGTCTCTTCAGTTTGTTCATTTCTAGCGTATAGAAACACTACTGACTTATGTGCATTAATCTTGTATCCCGCTACTTTGCTAAATTTGTTTATTAGCTCTAGTAGCTGTATCGTCGATTTCTCAGGGTTTTCCAGATATAAGATCATATCATCTGCAAACAATGACAGTTTTACTTCTTCTTTTCCAATTTGGATGCTTTTTATTTCTTTGTCTTGCCGGATTGCCCTGGCTAGCACTTCCAGCACAATGTTGAATAACAGTGGTGACAGCGGGCATCCTTGTCTTGTTCCTGATCTTAGAGGGAAGGCTTTCAGTCTCTCACCATTGAGTACTATGCTGGCTGTGGGTTTTTCATATATGCTCTTTATCATGTTGAGGAAGTTTCCTTCAATTCCTACCTTTTGAAGTGTTTTTATCAAAAACAGATGTTGGATTTTGTCAAATGCTTTTTCAGCATCTATTGAGATGATCAATTGATTTTTCCCTTTTGACTTGTTAATGTGTTGTAATACATTGATTGATTTTCTTATGTTGAACCATCCTTGCATGCCTGGAATGAACCCCACTTGATCATGGTGTATGATTTTTTTAATGTGTCTTTGGATTCGATTTGCAAGTATTTTGTTGAAGATTTTTGCATCTATATTCATTAGGGAGATTGGCCGGTAGTTTTCTTTTTTTGTAGCATCTTTGCCTGGTTTTGGTATTAGATTGATGTTAGCTTCATCAAATGAGTTAGGTAGTGTTCCATTTTCTTCAATGTTTTGAAAGAGTTTGAGTAAGATTGGTGTCAGTTCTTTCTGGAAAGTTTGGTAGAATTCCCCTGTGAAGCCATCTGGCCCTGGGCATTTATTTGTGGGAAGATTTTTGATGACTGATTGGATCCCTTTGCTTGTGATGGGATGGTTGAGGTCTTCTATTTCTTCTCTGGTCAGTCTAGGTTGTTCATATGTTTCCAGGAAATTGTCCATTTCTTCTATATTATCCAGTTTGTTGCCATACAGTTGTTCATAATATCCTCTTATAATTTTTTTAATTTCTTCAGGATCTGCAGTTATGTCACCTTTTTCATTCATTATTTTGTTTATATGGGTCTTCTCTCTTTTTGATTTTGTCAGTCTAGCTAGGGGCTTGTCAATCTTGTTGATCTTCTCAAAGAACCAACTTTTGGTGATATTTATCCTATTGTTTTTTTGTTCTCTATTTCATTTATTTCTGATTTAATCCTTGTTATTTCTTTTCTTCTACTTGATTTAGGATTGGTTTGCTGTTCATTTTCTAGCTTCTTCAGTTGATCCATTAGTTCTTTGATTTTGGCTCTTTCTTCCTTTTTAATATATGCGTTTAGTGTTATAAATTTCCCCCTTAACACTGCTTTTGCTGCATCCCATAGGTTTTGGTATGTTGTGTTCTCATTTTCATTCATCTCTGTATATTTAGCAATTTCTCTTGCTATTTCTTCGTTAACCCACTGATTGTTTAGGAGTGTGTTGTTTAACCTCCCGGTATTTGTGAATTTTCTAAGTCTCTGATGGTTATTGACTTCCAATTGTATTCCATTGTGGTCAGAGACTGTGCTTTGAATAATTTCAAGCTTTTTAAATTTATTGAGGCTTGTTTTATGTCCCAGCATATGATCTATTCTGGAGAAAGTTCCATGAGCACTAGAAAAGTATGTGTATCCTGGTGATTTGGGATGTAATGTCCTGTATATGTCTCTTAAATCTAATTAATTTATCAGATTGTTTAGGTTTTCAATTTCCTTATTGGTCTTCTGTCTGGTTGATCTATCTATAGGAGAGAGTGATGTGCTGAAGTCTCCCACAATTATTGTGGAAACATCAATTGTTTCCTTTAGTTTTACCAGTGTTTCTCTCATGTATTTTGTGGCACCTTGATTGGGTGCATAGACATTTACGATTGTTATTTCTTCTTGTTGAATTGTCCCTTTTAGTAGTATGTAGTGTCCTTCTTTTTCTCTCAAAACATCCCTTCATTTAAAGTCTATTTTATCTGAGATTAATATTGCTACACCTGCTTTCTTTTGGCTGTAGCTTGCATGAAATATTTTTTTCCATCCTTTCACTTTCAGTTTCTTTGTGTCCCTATGTCTAAGATGAGTCTCTTGTATGCAACATATTGATGGTTCATTTTTTTTGTTCCATTCTGTGAATCTATATCTTTTAATTGGGGAGTTTAATCCATTTACATTCAATGTTATAACCGTGAAGGCATTTCTTGAATCAGCCATCTTATCCTTTGGTTTATGTTTGTCATATTTTTCCCCTCTCTGTATTAATATCCTTTATTGTACCCATACCGAATCTCTTTAGTACTGAACCTTTCTCTAAGTCTCTCTGTCCTTTCTTTGTTTCTCTGGCTGTAGGACTTCCTTTAGTATCTCCAGTAGGGCAGGTCTCTTGTTAGCAAATTCTCTCAGCATTTGTTTGTCTGTGAAAAATTTAAGCTCTCCCTCAAATTTGAAGGAGAGCTTTGATGGATAAAGTATTCTTGGCTGGAAATTTTTCTCACTCAGAATTTTAAATATATCGTGCCACTGCCTTCTTGCCTCCATGGTGGCTGCTGAGTAGTCACTACTTAGTCTTATGCTGTTTCCTTTGTATGTGGTGAATTGCTTTTCTCTTGCTGCTTTCAGAACTTGCTCCTTCTCTTCTGTGTTTGACAGTGTGATAAGAATATGTCTTGGAGTGGGTTTATTTGGATTTATTCTATTTGGAGTTCACTGAGCATTTATGATTTGTGTATTTATGTTGTTTAGAAGATTTGGGAAGTTTTCCCCAACAACTTGTTTGAATACTCTTCCTAGGCCTTTACCCTTTTCTTCCCCTTTTGGAACACCAATGAGACTTATATTCGGATGTTTCATATTATTTATCATATCCCTGAGGTCCATTTCGATTTTTTCAATTTTTTCCCCATTCTTTCTTTTATGCTTTCATTTTTCATTCTGTCATCTTCCAGGTCGCTGATTCGTTGTTCAACTTCCTCTAGTCTTGTACTATGAGTGTCCAGAATCTTTTTAATTTGGTCAACAGTTTCTTTAATTTCCATAAGATCATCCATTTTTTTATTTAGTCTTGCAATGTCTTCTTTATGCTCTTCTAGGGTCTTCTTGATATCCTTTGTATCCCGTACTATGGTCTCATTGTTCATCTTTAGTTCTTTGAGTAGCTGCTCTAAGTGCTGTGTCTCTGATCTTTTGATTTGGGTGCTTGGGCTTGGGTTATCCATATCATCTGTTTTTTTCATATGCTTTATAATTTTCTGTTGTTTTTGGCCTCTTGGCATTTGCTGAACTTGATAGGTTTCTTTTAGGATTTGTAGACGAATTGAAGTCCTTATCTCTAATTTATCAGATCTACAGCTTCGTGGCGTACACTTTCTCTAACTAACCAGCAGGTGGCATCCACAAGCCACCTGTTCTCCACAAGCCAGTTCTCCCCTGCTTAGCCTTTGTGGTGAGTGGGGGAGTGAGTCTTGTGGGGTCCAATTGGTGTACCAATCTTGCGTGTGTGGTTGGTGTTGCCTGCCCTGTATATGGGGCGTGTTTCTGGGCAGTCAGGGAGGGGGTGTGGCTCTAACAATCAAATCTCCCTGGTGATCCTAGAGTTTTAAAGCTGCTGCAATAGTCTAATCCTTCAGTTCAGTCCTACCACAGTTTGTCTCTGCCATTGACCCACAAGTCCTTGGTATTGGCGTATGGCTCCTGAGACTTGCAAGTGGGCCCCTCTTCCAGGCTGTGCACCCGAGGTCCTCTGTTGTGGGATGACTGTGCTATGTCACAGGTGAGTGCCATCCTCACGGGGCAGTTCTGGGCTGCTGGGCTGTGTATGGAGGCTCCCAGTCTGCTGAAATGATGGCTGAATGGGGCTTTGTTAATTCACACTGCTCCACCTTCCCAACTCTGGGACAATCAGCTGAGGTTGCAGGGAAGGCTAATGTCCACGCCCAGTTTTGTGGTGTGTGCCTGTTATTTGAAGCACTTCTGTCACACTGGGTGGTCTGGGGCAGCCCTGGGCTATGGGGCTGGTGATGGGCAGGAGTGTTTCCTGTCCACGAGAATGATGGCTGTGAGAGGACACCCCCCTTTTCTTGGGAAGTTGTGGTGTTTAGTGAATTTTCTCAGCCACTGGATTATTGCCTTTTGTCTCAGAGCTCTCTTAGTTCTGCTCTTGACTTGACCTGCCCAAATTGCAAGTCTTTGAAGCTTTCTGCATTGGGCTTCTTAGAGTAATTGTTTTAGAAAAAGAAAAAAGGATTAAAAGGGCCCTCCTCAGAGATCTAATGGGTTATTGAAATGCTAAGAGACAAAGCAACCAGGGCCATTAAGGAAAGGTCCACAGGGCAGAGAGATCAGCTTTTCTTCAGGATTTGCATATGAGCCTCAGGGCCTGAGCTCTGCCCTTCCCCTTTCTATGTTCACCAGAACTCCAAATATCCTCCACTTTTATTTTGGAGTTTTTTGTGTTGTTTTTTTCTATGCCTGTCTCCTCTCTGCTGGGCTGGCTGCTCTCAGATTCTCTGGTGTCTGGTCTCAGTCTATCTATGGTTGGAGTTTGGATCAGTAGAATGAGTTTCTGATAAGGGCTGCCACTGCAGTTCTCCCTTCTCCTTCCTGGAGCTGACAGCCCCTCCTCCCATGGGACTGAGCCTGGCAGGGAGGGGTGCGGTTCCCCTGGCCACAAAAACTTACAGATTTTGCTGATCTCAGCAGTTCCACGTTTTCATGAGTGTTGTATGAAGCATGCCCAAAGTCAGATTGCTCTGTGGTGTCCAGTCCACTCAGTTCCTGGCTTTCTACCTACTTTCCTGGAGGAGTAACTAAAACATACAGCTCACCAGTCCGCCATCTTGCCCCGCCTCCCTTCATTTCTTTTTGAGAAATGAAAAAGTCCTTATAAATGTTTTCTTTTTGCCTATCATAAAGCATAACTAGAATATTTAAGAAAACTGCAAAGATGTGAGTTATCTGCTGATTTTGCTTTTGCTACATCTTGAAATCATTTAGCACTGTTTTAAAGTAAGCTCCCACCATGCCTTCAATGGAGTTGACCCTCAAAAGCCTTACTTGTTCTTGAGTGTAGCAGGATGTGTATTCCTTCTCAGTATTCATCAAATTGAATGTATGATGAGAACTGCCCACTCAACATATCTATTTATAGACACATTTTAGATAAAAGATAGAAAAACACCCTGAAAAATGCCTAGTTAGTACCACTTAAAGATTAGATGTTATACTTATATAGTGAATCCAATGTTTGTGTCCTTACTTTTTATTGTTTTTTCCAATCTATTTAAAAATTTAATGTTTCTGACTGAATTCTTTTGCTAACTAAGGTTGTCTGTCCATCTCACCTTCTCCTTCGGAAAAAAGAATTGATAAAGAGATGAAGAGTTCTTGTAAAAATAAAAATATAAAAATAAAAATACTTTCACTCACAGTTTGTGTTGAGGCATCCTGAAAAGCGACTAGGTCAAAAATGAAAACAAACAAAAAATATTGCCACTATCCAGATACTAAATGACTTGTGTGTATTTATCACCTTTATTGTATCACAAAAATTAAATATTTATAAGAAGTAGAAATGAAAATATGAATTTGAATTTTCTTTGCAATTTTACATACTGTCCACTTGAACCGAGGTAAGATCGCTAATTTTGACCATTTAGTACTTCATTTTTCAACCAGGTTAGATCTCATCATAATGCTTTTTCACTTAAACTGATCCTAATTTAGCAAAATTTAAGACTTAAAATGATGTCTGATTTGTCTTTCTCTTATTTCATTGATGAAAGAATTACAAAGCTCAGCCTAGAACTTATTCCCAAGGTACCTCATAAGAAAGTTCAATATAACTAAAAAAATTATCCTTTATTTTTATGGTTCATTTGTAACCTTTCAGAATATTTTTAGTCTTGTGGAACGTTTTTGTATTGATGATCTTTTCTAGCTATTTAGCCTTTAGGAGAATTATATGTGGTGTTCATATGCAGAAATAGCATAAAATAAAATATTTGGGTAGACATTAATTTTAGGAGATGATAGCACGAATTTATATTCATGCATTTATTACTTTGTAGATATATTTGTTTTTTGCTAAATAGAAATTTGTTAAATCTTTAAAAAATAAACTAAAATAAACAGCTATACAAGTTCACATTTGATTACTTTGTAATTATTTTGTATACTTTTCCTCATTTTTTCAATCTTCTGCTTTACCTGTTTTAAAGCAATATGTAAAAAATAAAAATTAAAAAATTAAAAATTTAAAAAACAGCAACAATATGAAAATGTTCTGGGTTGGTTGTGGTGATAAATACAAACCTATGTGATGACACTGTGAGCCATTGATCATGTACTTTGGATAAATTATATCATGTGTGAATACATCTCAATAAAATTGCATTAATATAATAAAATGGAGTTGTAAGTCTGAGTAAATATTTGAAAATCATTTTCATTTGATGCCTCCTGTAGAATATTATGATTTGTTTTGGTATTTCTCTTTTTCAGTTATAGTTTGTTAAAGACATTTCAATTCATTTTGACTAGAATTGCAAAAATAGTCAACCTTCACTCTCCTTAAATTTTTCCTGTTCACCACAATTGTCCCTTTTCAGTGTAGTTCTCTTTTATATGAATTTCAATTTTAAGCACTTCCTTTAATAAGTTTCCTGCCTTTGTAACAGTCCTTCTGGAGTCAGTGGTTACTCATTTTCTCTTTAAAAAACCCATGCCCTACCTCAGTTCCAAGTGATATGTATTTTTATATAAAAACACAATGATATATATATATATATGTATATAGTGCCTGGCATATAATAAGCTTTTTTCTCTAAATACATTTTTTAATAAATTTTATTTTCAAATAAATTCAAACTTACAGAAACAGTTGCAGAAAGAGTACAAATCTCATAATCATAACTCCAGCATACCCCAGCCCCCACCCCCAATACCCCGATCCACCACCTTTAACATCCTGTCACACCACCATTTCTTTCTTTCCCTCCCTCTCTCCCTCCCTCCCTCCCTATCTACCATCCATCATCTATTGCTCTGTCCTCTGAACACATGACAGCAAGCTGCACACATCTTTGAACAAACAATATAATTCACATATACCTTTCCCATGGACAAGAATATTCTTTTATGCAATCCCATTAAGCACAGCTAAGAAGTTCAAGAAATTCAACATTGATACAAAGCTTACATTCTATATTCCCTTGCTTTTTCTTATGTCCCATCTGTGTCCCTTTGAGACTCCTCTCCTCCATCCTCAGATCCCATACAGGATCATCCTTGGCATTTAATTGTCATCTATTTAGACTGCCTTTTTTTTTTTCAATTGTGGAAACATATATACAGCCTAAATATTTGCATTCCATCCCCTCCCTAGCATTCCATTAGTGGAATTAATCACATTTAGAATTTTGCAATGCTATCACCATCCCACCATCCATTTCTAGAAGTTTCCCTTCACCCCAAACAGAAACCCTACTCTCATTTCTTAACTCCCCATTGCCCCTTCCTCCACTTATCAGAACTCCTACTCTACTTTTCATCTCTATGGTCATATTCTCTGATACTTTCTTTGTGTTTACTGTAGGGCTTAAATTTAACCTCTTAAATCTACAACAATCTTGTTTCTCTTTGATACCAACTTAACTTCAATATGACACATAAACTATGTTCCTATACTCCCTCATTCTCCCACCTTTATGTAGTTCTTGTCAAAAATTACATATTTTACATTGAGTCCAAAACCACTGATTTATCATTACAGTTTATGTATTTTAGATCCTGTAGGAAGTAAATAGTGTAGTTACAAATCAAAAATACAGTAGTATTGGTATTTATATTTACCATGTGATCTTTAATGGTACTCTTTATTTCTTCATGTAGTTTCAGTCAATTTTTTAGTGTCCCTTCCTTTCAGCCTGCTCAACTCCCTTTAGCATTTCTTATAGGACTCATCTACTGGTGGTGAAGTCTCTCAGCTTTTGATTATCCAGGAATGTTTTCATCTCCACCTCATTTTCACCCTCCAGGTGTTTGTGAATTCTCCAAGTCTCTGATGGTTATTGACTTCTATTTATCTTCCATTGTGGCCAGAGAATGTGCTTTGGACAAATTCATTTTTTTTTTTTAATTTATTGAGGCTTGTTTTTATGTCCCAGCATACGGTCCATTCTGGAGAAAGATCTGTGATCACTAGAGAAGAATGTGTGTCTCAGTGACCTGGGATGTAATATTCTATATATGTCTGTTAAAATTCTCTATCTCTCTCTCTCCTTTCTTTGTTTCTCTGTTGGTAGGGCTCCCTTTAGTATCTCGAGTGAGGCAGGTCTTTTATTAGCAAAATCAGCATTTGTCTGTGAAAAATTTAAGCTCCTTCAAATTTGAAGCAGAGTTTTGCTGGATAAAGTATTCTTGGTTGGAAATTTTTCTCTCTTAGAATTTTAAATATGTCATGCTACTCCCTTCTTGCCTCCAAGGTAGCTGCTGAGTAGTCACTAGTCTTACGTTGTTTCCTTTGTATGTGGTGAATTGCTTTTCTCTTGCTGCTTTCAGAACTTGCTCCTTCTCTTCAGTATTTGACAGTCTGATCAGAATATGTCTTAGAGTGGGTTTATTTGGATTTATTCTATTTGGAGTTTGCTGGGCATTTATGCTTTGTATATTTATATTATGTAGAAGGTTTGGGAAATTTTCCCCAACAATTTCTTTGAATACTCTTTCTAAACCTTTACCTTCTCTTCCCCTTCTGGGACACCAGTGAGTCTTAAATTTGGACGTTTTATTTTATCTGTCATATCCCTGAGATCCATTTTGATTTTTTTGATTTTTTCCTCCATTCTTTCTTTTGTTCTTTCATTTTCTGTTCTGTGGACTTCTAGGACACTGAGATGTTGTTCAGCTTCCTCTAGTCTTGTATTGTGAATATCCAGAGTCTTTTTAATTTGGCCAACAGTTTCTTTTATTTCCATAAGATCTTGTATTTTTTCATTTACTCTTGCAATGTCTTCTTTATGCTCTTCTAGGGTCTTCTTCATGTCCTTTATATCCTGTGCCATGCTCTCATTGCCTGTCTGTTGTTCTTTGATTAATTGCACCAAGTAGTGTGTGCCTTCTGATCTTTTGATTTGAGTGTTTGGGTTTGGGTTCTCCATATCGTCTTTTTATCATATGCTTTAAGGTTTTCTATTGCTTTTGGTCTCTTGGCATTTGCTTTACTTGATCTCTAATTCATCAGAACTGCAGCTTGGTGGCATACACTTTCTCTAACTAACCAGCAGATGGTGTCCGTGAGTCACCTATTCCCCTCAAGTCTTTTCTTCCCAACTTTGTCTTTGTGGTGTGTAGGGATCTCATTCTTGTGCGGTTCAATTGGTGCACTAAATTTGGGTGTGTTGTTGGTGCTGTCCACCCTGAATGTGGAGCATGTGTCTGGGTGGTTAGGGAGGCAGGGCAGCTTTAATAATCAAACCTCCCAGGTGTTCCAGGAGATTTAAGGCTGTTGCAAGAGTCTAAGCCTTCATTTCAGTCTTGCCACAGATCGTCTCTGCCACTGACCCACAAGTCCTTGGTATTCACATAGGGTCCCTGGGATTTCTGAGTGGTTCCCACTTCCCAGCTGTGCTCTTCCAGGACCTCTGCTGAGGGAAGGCCATGTCATGTCACAAGTGCATGCCAGCCCACCAGGGAAGCCCTGGGTCACAAGGCCATGCAGGGGGGCTCCCAGCCTGCTTCAAAGATGGTTGAATGGGACACATTAACTTTCCCTTTTTCACACAGCTCCACCCTCCCAGCTCTGGGACAATCAGCCATGGGTGCATTAAAGGCCACTGTCCATGGCTGATATTGTGGTGTGTGTGTGGTGCTGTGGGAAAGACTCCCTGACACTGGGTTTCTTAGTGTGGCTGCGGGCTGTGGGTCCAGCCTCGGGCAGGAGTATCCCCAGCCTGCCGGGGAGTTGGCTGCAAGGGGTGCAGTTTTTTCTCCTTTTGGCTCCCCTCTGCTCCTCTGGTCTTGAGACAATCAGCAGCAGGTGTGGGAGGGGGTATCCTCCACACCAGACTCTAAGTCATTAGCCCAGCCCACTCCTGCCATGCTTCACTGTGCAGCTCTCCCCATCATATCTGCAGCTCCTCCCAGGCTTTTTCTTTTTACAGAACTAGTCCATCTCCAAATGCCAGCCCACATTTTCCCCACACCACAGCATGGCCGCTGGACTTTCAGCTGGCTCACTCACTCATTCCAGAATGCATACTCCTGGTTTCACCAAATGCACAGTCCTTGTGGATTTAGCAGACCTTGTCTGGTTGGTGCTACACTGGAACTGGTGTTCTGCATCACTTTCTGGTTTTTATCTAGTATTTTTCATGGAGGTGTTTTTTATTTGCCGTGTCTCACGTAGCTGCCATCTTACGTTCTCCCTCAATGATAATTTTTTTTAAACTTGAACAGTAATTTTAAAAGATAAAAGAAAAAAAATTGAATATAAATTAAAATATATCCTACAATAGTAGTTTATACACTATTTGTTCTAGTGAGATTAACTCAATATTTTTGGCAATCATTTTATTTTCTCTGTAACTACAATTTTCCCTATTCCTTTAAGGTCTTGAACAAAATATTTGCAATAAATTATTGTGAAAAGATATTAACTCTATACAGTTTGGCTAAATAGCACACATATTTCATTTTGCATAAAAAAGCCAATGAATAGGGAGGCAATGTATAATTTCTTTGTGAAAAATCTCTAAAGGATAATTCTTGATTTGAAAATTGTCTTTATTTTTGTGTTTTCTCTTTGTTTACCATTGCTCTAGGAAGAGAGCAATTATTGAAAATTAGTTGCGGCAAAAACTAAAGTCAATTAGAAAAAACAGGGTATTTATTGCTATGATTATTTGTTTTTGCTTGGAACCATCAATCAAATCTTAAAGTGAAACACTTTACAAGAAAGGAAATTGTAATGTTGTTCATATTTGAAATAGATGATATATTTTCTTGTCACTTCACAAACATTAGTATTAAGGGCATAGTATTAAAAGCAGTATATCATATGATTATTTTCTAAAATCATGGAATTCAGTAGAATACCAAATACATTAGAAAACAGTTAACAATACCAGGTTGTGGTGAGAATTCACATCCCATAAAAGAGTGAAATTGGCACAAACATGAGAACTGCATTTTAGGCATAGCTGTGAATTTAATTGACAATATTTTGGTGTTTGATTTTATGTCATAATTTTTCCATTTGGAAGCAATATTTATACATATTTTAGTATTTATGATAAAAACTAGATCTACTTTTGAAATTTGAAAATAAAGGATGCAAAGTGTAGTGGACATTCTTCTTCACACTTTTCTTCAATTATAATAGTTTTAAAATTTTTGGTTTACATTTATCCATTCCCAGGAAGATTTGACAGGAATAAATGGTTATATGTTTTATTATACCAACTTTAGGTAAGAAAGAAATTTAAAACAATTAGTTCTGCTACTCATTTGCATATGCTGCACACTTAAGACAATATTAGAGTCTCTCCATTACTCAAGAATTATTGAGTTCTTGATAATACTTAAATATTACTAAGGTAAATTTTAGTAGATTTTGATTTCTATACAATATACATTTTAGCATGTAATGTTGAGAGATAGCATAGTTAGGGAAATTTGGTTTGTATCATATTTCTTGCTTCATTATGTGATTATTGTTGTATTTCAACTCATGCAGAAGTATTCACTTTATTCTCTCTAGTTGATTAAAAATATTGAAAAAAAGTACTGTAGTATGGTCATTTTGGTTATAATACATTAAAATTTAATGCAACATGTGTCATAAATAAAGCTAAATAATTTATATTAATAAAAATTAAAGCTAAATAAGTTATATCAATAAAATTTAGTCCATATCTTAAATATCTGCAAAATGTATGGCTTTACCATAATATATTCAAGCAAATCTCTTAAATATTTGGTTTGCTTTCAAGATTAGCATGCTAAAATAAACACAGTGGCTAATATCACATACATACAAACATACATACATACATACTGGTTTGAATGTATTTTGTACCCCAGAAAAGTCATGTTCCTTTAATCCAATTTTGTGGGTGCTGACTTATTGTTGGGTGGGATCTTTTGATTAGGTTGTTTCCATGGAGATGTTACTCTGCCCAATCAATGTGGGCCTAATTAGTTTACTGGTGTATTCAATGAGATGATAAGAGTCAGGGATATCTTGAAGAGAGCCCAGAGAGATTTTGGAGACAGCCATTGAAACCAGAACCATGAAAGAAGCTAAGAGATGAAATCCAGAGTTTGCCCTGGAGAAGCTAAAAGAGGGCCCCAGATGCTTAGAGAGAAAAACCCTGGGAGAAACAAGCAAGGACTCACAGGAGCTGAGAGAGAGAAGCTAAGAAAGAAACCCAGAGACATTTTGGAGAAAGCAACAGAAACCAGAAGCTAACCCCAGCAGTCTCTAACATGTGACTTCCCATGTGATAGAGGAACCCCAGATGCCATTGACCTTTCTTCAGAGAAGGTATCATCCTATTGATGCCTTAACTGGGAAATTCTCATGGCCTTGAAACTGTTAATTTGTGAACTAATAAACCCCCATTGTAAAAGTCAACCCATTCCTGGTATTTTGCATTCTGGCAGCTTCAGGAAACCAGAACAACATATGAAATTAAAGACCTTGTCTTAGTTTGCTAGAGCTGCTATGACAAATACCACACAATGGGTTGGCTTAAACAACAAGCATTTATTTTCTCTTGATTTTGAAAGTAGAAATCTGAAATTCAGATGTCAATAAGGCTACACTTTCTTCTGGAATTGGTAGCATTCAGGTGATGGCAGCTCTCTGCCACATGGCAATGGCCTTGTCTCCTCCTTTGGCTTTCTCTGACTCTGTCTTCCACTGGTTTCTGGCTTCTACTGATCTAGTTAGTCCAACTTTCCTCTCTTTGTAAATTCTCAGATCATACAGATTAAGACCCATGCTAATTCAATCTAGCCATACCCCAATTAACAACATCTATGAAGCATCCTTTTTACAAATGGGTTTTCACCCACAGGAGTATGGATTAAGAAATGAACATGGTGCTTTCTGTAGTCTATATTTCAGTTCCCAAGTCTTGAAATTTGAGTTACTGAGTCAAAATGTATGCAAATTTAAAGTAATTTTGATATTGTCAATTTTATTGAGATATATTCACAAACCATACAGTCATCCAGAGTGTAAAATCAATTGTTCATAGTACCATTTAATAGTTGTGAATTCATCACCAAAATTAATTTATGAATATTTTCATTACCACAAAAATTAAAAAAAATGAAGTAAAAAAAAAAAACACATAATATCCCATATTCCTCATCCTTCCTGTTCCAGTTTACTAATGCTGCCACTATGAAATACCAGAAATAGATTGGCTTTTATAAAGGGGGTTTTACTAAGGCCATAAAAGTGTCCAAACTAAGACATTAACAATAGAATACCTTCACTGAAGAACAGCCAATGGGATCTGGAACACCTCTAGCTTAGAAGGCACATGGTTGGCATCTTCTTCTTTTGCTCCCAGGATGTGTTTCAAAATGGCATTCTCCAAAATGGTGCTCATGGAGCATTATGTCCTCTCTTAGCTTCTCCAGAGCAAACACAGGACTAGCATTTCCAAAGCATCAGCAAATCCTTCTTTCAATGGCCATCTTCAAAATGTCTCTCTCAGCAGCAGCACTGAGCTCCTTATCTCATGTGTTCTTATAGGACTCCAGTGATTTAATTAAGAACCACATTGAATGGGTGGTGTAACACCTCCATGGAAATCTAATAAAAGTTATTACCCACACTTGAGTGAGTCATATCTCCATAGGAACAATCAATCAAAAATATTCCACCTAACAAGACTGGATTAAAAGATCATGACTTTTTGGGGGACATAATATATCCAAACTGCCACACCTCCATATTATTCATTTAATTTTGGTCCTTATTTTTTACTTATCCATCTGCACACTGGAGAATGGGAGTGGGAGCCACAAGGTTTTCACAATCACATTGTCACAAAGTATAAGCTATATAGTTATATAATTGTCTTCAAGAATAAAGGCTACTGGGTTGCAGTTCAAAAGTTTCAGGTATTTCCTTCTAGCTATTCCAATACACTGAAAATTAAAAAGGGATATCTATATAATGCATAAGAATAACCTCTAAAATGTCCTCTCAACTCCATTTGGAATCTCAGTCACTTAAACTTTATTTTGTTTCATTTCTCTTCCCCCTTTTGGTCCAAGAAGACTTTCTCAATCCCATGATGCCAGGGCCAAGATAATCCCCAAGAGCTATGTCCCACATTGCTAGGGAGATTTACTCCCATGAAAGTCATGTCCACATAGGGGGGAGGGCAGTGAGTTTACCTGCAGAGTTGGCATAGAGAGAGAGACATATCTGAGCAACAAAACAGGTTCTCTGTGAGTGATTCAGGCACAATTTTAATTAGGTATAACCTCTCCTTTGCAGTAACAGACTTCATAAGGGCAAGACCCAAAATTGAGGGCTTGGTCTTCTAAATTGGTAGTCCCCAGTGCTTCTCAGAATATCAGTAATTCCCCAGTTGGGGAAGTTTAATATTTCCATGTTTTCCCCCTAGTCCCTCAAGGGAGCTTTGAAAATACATTTTTATTGTCTTCCAAAATTACTGTAGGATATATCAGGGCTTCACACTAACCTGTACAAACCAACTAGATTTCACTCCCTATTCCCTATTTTATGCTGTTTGAATAAACTGACCATACAAGTTAAATTATGTGGTGTGCTACAAAAAATATAGATTTTACACCTAATACACATCTCTTCCTTTGATCTCACACAGAAGTTGAAGTTTTAAACACTGTCGATATCATCCTTTACCCTTTAGTCTGATTTACCTTAGTCCTAACCAATTCCATTTAGTTCAAATCTCTACTTGAAGTCTGATCTCTTTTTCAGGCTCTTTAACATTTTATGTTTGGGGTTTTCTGACATTCATAGATGCCAGACTCTGGCTCTGAGTCTCAGGTGTCACACAGATACCCAAAGTTCCAGATACTGACCAGCTATTCACAAAGAGTATAGTATTTCAGAATATAGAGATAACTATTACAACTCAGGAATAGATGCAACTGCTATAAGAGCTTACAACTAGGAACTTTTACAATAAGCCTATGCTTATTGAATACCTATGCTCTCAAATTCAATTCTCAGAATTTGCACATTATAGTTAGATCATATTAGTGAGTCATGATAATGTTTGCCTTTTCATTTCTGGTTTATTTCACTTAACATACTCTCCTCAGTGTCCACTTACCTACTTATGTACCTCACAACTTCATTCCTTCTTGTAGCAGCTCAATATTCCATTGCATGTATACACCACAGTTTGCGATTATGTTCATCAGTTGATGTTCCCTTAGGTCACCTCCATCCACTGCAAATCATGAATACTGTCACCATAAACCCCACTGTGAAAATGTCCATTCATGTCCCACTTTTCAGCTCTTCCAGGTATATACCCAATAACAGGTTTTCAGAACCATATGGCAACCACAGGCTTAGCTTCCTGTGGAACCACCACACTGCCATCCAGATGGGCTGCAACTTTCTTCTTCCCCAAGAATGCCATACTCCTCCCTTATATCCACTTCTTATAGACATTTAGCTTTGGTACATTTCTGTTGCTACAGTTAATGGAAGTGTATTACAATGTTACTGCTAACTATGGACTCTGTTGAATTGATAGTATTTTTTCCCTACACCATACCATTTTCAACTTCTTGCAAAGTTGATATTTATTTGTTCTCCCACTTGTAAAAACATACTTATATTTGTACATTTAATTTCAATCATTGACCACTCTAGGTTTCAATAAATTATATCATCCTGGTCTTTATCTTCTGTTTTTCCTTCTGATTTCCTAACTGCCTCTAACCTTCCTCTTTCAACCATGCACACAATCATCTTTGTTTACTATACTTATGATATTGTACTACCATCACCCCATATTGTGCTATCCATTTCTGGATCTATACAATCAATCCAGTTGAACATTCTATACTCCTTCAGCATCAAATGTGATCTTTACCCTCTTTCTGTGTCCTGGTTCTTCATTTCTACAGTCTTCTGCAAGACTCTCTTTCCTGTCTCTTCTATCTGTCTGCAGCACTCCCTTTAGTATTACCTGCAGAGGAAGTCTCCTTTTCATGAACTCTCTCAGTATCTGTTTATCTGTAAATACATTAACTCACTCATTTTTGAAAGAAAGTTTTGCCAGATATAGGATTCTTGGCAGTTTTTCTCTTTCAGTATGTTGAATATATCATATCACTGCCTTCTTGCCTCCATGCTTTCTACTGAGAAATCCACACTTAGTCTTTTTGGAATACCCTTATATGTGACAGATTGCTTTGCTCTTGCTGCTTTCAGAATTCACTCTATCTTTGACATTTGGCACTCTGATTTGTACGTGTCTTGGAGTAGGTCTATTTGGATCAATTCTGTTTGGGATACACTGAGCTTCTTGGACCTGTAACTTTATGTATTTCATAAGAGGTGGGAAATTTTCATTAATTCTTAGGAAATAGATTATTTCCTCTATTATTATTTCTCCCCATTTTTCCTTCTCTTCTCCTTCTGGAACATGTATAACACATATATTCATGTGCTTCATTTTGTCATTCAGTTCCCTGAGCTCTTGTTCATATTTTTTCCATTCTTTTCCCTATCTGTTCTTTAGTGTGTAGGATTTCACATGTCCTGTCCTCTAGTTCAGCAATCCTTTCTTCTGCCTCTTCAAGTCTGCTGTTGTTATGTCTCCATTGTTTTTCATGTCTTCTATTGTGACTTTCATTCCCATAAGTTCTGCCATTTGTTTTTTCAAGCTTATAAATTATTCTTTAGGGTCACCCAGTGTCTTCTTTATATCCTTCATCTATTTCATTACATTTTCTTTCAACTCAGTAATATGATTTAGAAGATTTGTTTGAATGTCTTCAATTACTTGCTCAACTCTTGTATATCAATTGAGGTGTTAGTTTGTTCCTTTGACTGGACCATATCTTCATGTTTCCTGGTGTGCCTCATGATTTTTTTGCTGTCTAGGCATCTGATTTTCTTGATTAGTTTATTCTGTAGATTGTTTTCTCTCTTTTGTCTTGAGTTTTCTTCTTGATTGCCTTTGGTCTCTATATTTCTGTTTTTCTCACTGGCCAGTTGTCAGATTGGCTCTACTGCCCAGTTTTCCCCTCAAATCAGGCACCCACCATGGCCCACAACAAGGAGGGGAGGTAGGCCCTGGGATCCCCAGCAACTTCACTATGTGTGGTAATATGTATCTGTTGGAGTCCCATGATGCTTTGTTTTATGCCAGTCAGCAAGACTTGGGTTTGTTTTAGACTCCTGCTTCAATAGTTGGGTTGTCCATATTTCTCACCCAAAACTGAGCTGAGTTTCTATGCAAGGCAGGTTCTGTGGCCCTAATCAAGGGTCTGGGACATCTTTTAAAAACCATTTCTATTCCCTTGCACTTTTCTGACTGTCCAGCAGATGGCACTATTCGATAAGCTAATGGTCCTCTGAAGCTGCTTTGCCTCCAGGCACAGGCTGCATCAACACAGTTGAGCTGAAACTGTGGGATTCATATGCCCTCAATTTGCCAGCCAAAATCTGTCTCAATGTGGGGCTCCACACGTGGCAGAGTACTCCCTCAGTTGACCCAGTACTCCAGCCATCCCCAAGGCCAGGAAACAACTGCTGGCTGCTGCTTCCAAGGATGGAGAAGGGTTTTCAGACCTGGTGTTGGAAACAGAGTCTGGGTCCATGTTTTCTCAGTCTCTTTGTCCCTCACTGACCTGGGCCTTGAAATGTCCCCACCCTGACCCCTGGATCTTCAAAGTTTTGGGGTATGTTTCACTGTTGTGAGAGATTTTAAAATCTGTGTCCTTGGTGGGAGGGTTCCCATCTGCTGATTCTGTGCCTTTCCCATACTGAACCTGAGTGAGGGGGAAGGAAGAGGACAGTGTTTCTTTTCTTTCTTCAATTTGGTATCTGCAATGTCCTTCTCCAGTCTATATCTTCCTCTATAGTTTCAAAGAATTCAAAATTGTCTGTTTTTTAATTGAATCTCTGGAGAGGAGTTTTTAGTAGCTGTTTATCATGTCACTCTCTATATTTAAAATGCTAGCCATTTTTGTCTAACACTCTTTTCTTGGGACATGGTGCTGTGCTTTGCTGATTACTAGAACACTTTTATGATTATTTAAAAAACATTTTTTATAACTCTTTTTGCAGAAATTTTATGAATCTTTCTGCATGTCTATTCATCCCAGTCGTCATTCCTATCATTTTCACAAGCTCCTAATTAAACAGACTTTTCTAATTTTCTTTGCTATTGCATATAATCTATATATCAATTAAGGAAGAATTACCCTAAGTATATATTTTAGACATCTCATCAAAGACAGCATGCCTCTTTATTCCAATGTTTTAATTATTTTTTTACATATCCTTTATTAAGTTGTATACTTTTCTGAATAATCTTCTTACTCATTATCTTCTTGCTTTGTTTATCTTGAGAAGAAATATTACACTATTTTTTTATTTTTTAAACTGTTTATTTATTGAGATTGTTCACATACCATACAATTATCCAAAGATCAAAAGTGTACAATCAAACTGTCAATTACCCCTGGTACCATCATACACCTGTGCACCCATCACCACAATTAATTTTTTTTCAATTTTTAGAAAATTTTCATTACTCCAGAAAAGAAGTACAGACAAAAAAAAGTAAACTCAAAACCTCCCATACCCCTAACTAACCCCCCTCCATTGTTGACTCATAGTATTGGTATCGTACATTTGTTACTGTTGATGAAAGAACGTTAAAATACTAACTGCAATTAGTTCGCAACAAGTATATTTTCCCTATATGTCCCTCTATTATCTTAAGTTTCAGAATAGTATTTAATTTTCAGAGATTTATAGTCATCTTATTTGATATCACAAAATAGTGGCCATGTTATAAATTTTACAGATGAGGATATTGTTGTGCTATTCTCACCATACCTGAGTTGCAGAATAAATCTGAATACAGATCAATACTTTCCCTTCTTCCTCCTTTGTATATTTACAAACATGCCTACACATAACCCTTGTTATTCAAATTATTTTTATCTGAAACAAGGAACTAAATGCATTGAGATAATTTTGTTTTATTTATAGGAATTCTCACTGTAAACTATACAAGCTCATGGATTGGAGAGTAAATAGATTTTTTTTTGTCAAAACCTCTATCTGAGCTCAGAAGCTAAAATTATTCAGTATTTTCCATTCACTATGCAATAAGTAGCAAATCTTGGGTCCACAATTAATGTTCTTTTGTTTCAGTGTATGAAATAGAAGTTAATAATTTCCACTTAAATTTAGTGATTCAATGACTACAATAACAGAAGTCTCTTCATATATAAATAGACATTTTAACCAACACTGTTCCCTATATGCCTTTGCTCTATGTATCTCATGCCTATCTCCAGACAATGGCATCTAATCTACACCAACCAATAAAACATAATTAAGAATATACATTTTTCAATGGTCTCAAAAGTATAAGAGTATTCCTTTGGATTTTCAAAAGTCTGTATTTTCAGACTTAAATTTAACAGTTTTTAATTATTCTTAGTCTAATTCCTGTTTTAATATCATTATGAAGCGAATAGTCATCTTACAAGTTAGTGAGATGACCATATTTACAAAACAGCAGTCAGAAAAGTGAGGCAAGTAACTTCAACTTCTGATTCTAGTGTTTTCAGAAAGAATGCCATATCATAAACCTGAGTTATCCATTTGAAATAGAGTGAAAGAAATGGTAGCATGGAATAGGATCTGATACCAAGTATGTTTTCTCCTTCATAATGTCACCATTCTGCAATGTCTGTTTATTCTGCTCTGAAATATGGAATTAAAAACAATTTAATATAGGGTTGTGTCTAATGATGACTATGATGACAATAAAGCCAAACTTATATTCAATGGTCAATATATGGCCTAAGAATGCATCTTCATTTAATACTATAGAAACTTTCTCCATCTCTCTCTCTTCTTTCTTTGTTTCTCTGTTGGTAGGGTTCCCTTTAGTATCTAAAGTAGGGCAGATCTTTTATTAGCAAAATCTCTCAGCATTTGTTTGTCTGTAAAAATTAAAGCTCTCCCTTAAATTTGAAGGAGAGCTTTGCTGGATAAAGAATTCTTGGTTGGCAATTTTCCTCTCTTAGAATTTTAAATATGTCATGCCACTGCCTTCTCACCTCCATGGTGGTTGCAGAGTAGTCACTTAGTCTTATGTTGTTTCCTTTGTATGTGGTGAATTGCTTTTCTCTTGCTGCTTTCAGTACTTGCTCCTTCTCTTCAGTATTTGACAGTCTGATCAGAGTATGTCTTGGAGTGGGTTTATTTGGATTTATCCTATTTGGAGTTCACTGGGCATTTATGCTTTGTGTATTTATATTGTGTAGAAGGTTTTGGAAATTTTCCCCAACAATTTCTTTGAAAACTCTTTCTAGACCTTTACCCTTCTCTTCCCCTTCTGGGACACCAATGAGTCTTAAATTTGGACAATTTATTTTATCTATCATATCCCTGAGATCCATTTTAATTTTTTATTTTTTCTCCATTCCTTCTTTTGTTCTTTCACTTTCCATTTTGTCATACTCCAGGTCACTGATTTGTTGTTCAGCTTCCTCTAGTCTTGTACTATGAGTATCCAGAATTTTTTTAATTTGGCCAACAGTTTCTTTTATTCCCATAAGATCATCTATTTTTTTATTTGCTCCTGCAATGACTTCTTTATACTCTTCTAGGATCTTCTTCATGTCCTTTATATGCTGTGCCATGGTCTCATTGTTTGTTTTTAGTTCTTCGGTTAATTGCTTCAAGTACTGCATCTCATCTGATCTTTTGATTTGGGTGTTTGGGTTTGTATTATACATATCATCTGGTTTTTTCATATGCTTTAAAATTTTGTGTTTTTGGCCTCTTGGCATTTGCTTAACTTGACAGGGTTCTTTTATGATATGTATGCTAATTCAAATACTTCTCTCTAATTTGTCAGATCTACAGCTTGGTGGCATACACTTTCTCTAACTAACCAGCAGGTAGTGTCTGTGAATTACCTATTTCCCTCAAGCCAGTTCTCCCCAACTTTGTCTTTGTGGTGTGTGGGGGTCAGATTCTTGTGGGGTTCAATTGGTGCACCAGTTTTGCATGCGTAGTTGGTGCTGTCAACCCTGAATTTGGGGTGTGTGTCTGCATGGTTAGGGAATGAGGACAGCTTTAACAATCAAACCACCCAGGTGTTCCTGGAGATTTAAGTCTGTTCCAAGAGTCGACAACTTCAGTTAGATTTTGCCACAGATTGTCTCTACTGCTGACCCACAAGTTCTTGATATTGGTGTATGGTCCCTGGGATATCTGAGTGTGTCCCTCTTCCAAGCCATGCCCTTCTAGAGACTCTGCTGAGGGAAGACTCTTCTATGTCACAAGTGTATGTCAACTCTCAAGGGAAGTTCTGCGCCACAAGTCCATGTAGGGGTGTTCCCAGCCTACTGAAAGGATGGCTGAATGGGGCATGTTAATTTCCCCCTTTTCACACTGCTCTGCCTTCCTAGCTCTGGAAAAATTTGCTGCAGGTGCACAAAAGGCTATTGTCCATGCCTGATATTGTGGCATGTGCGTGTGATGCTGGAAACACTTCCCATTGTCCTGGGTTTTTTTGGTGCAGCTCTGGGCTGTGGCAATGGTGCAGGGCAGGAATGTTCACAGCCCACCAGGGAGATGGATGCAAGGGGTGTGGTTTTTTTCCCCTTTTGACTAACCTCTGCCTGCCTCACTCCAAGACAATTAGCAGTGGGTGTGTGAAAAGCTATTGTTCACTTCAGCTATTGAGGCATACTCACAGGTAGTGCAGACACCGCTCTTGTCATGCTTTCCTGTGTGGTTTTCACTGCCATATCCACAGCCACTTCTGGGTTTTTAAAAAAAGAACTAGTCTGACTCCAAATGCCAATCCACAGTTTCCCCACACTGCAGGGCTTACTCATTTCGGAACACAGACTCCTGGTTTCACTAAGTGCACAGTCCCTGTGGATTAGCAGACCTTGTCCAGCTGGTGCATTGCAGGAACTGGTGTTCTGGGTGACTTTCTGGCTTTTTTCTGTATTTTTCATGGAGGTGTTTTTTTTTTTTGCCCTCTCCTAACTGCCATCTCCTGGAGGTCTGGATCCACAGTTTTTACTTACAGATTTTATGCTGTGATTTCAAGCATTCCTCTCAATTCAGGTTGGTGTATGATGAGTGGATGGTCATGTTTGTCTCCCTGCAGTTATTCTGGCTTATTTACTAGTTGTTTCTATTTTTTTTTTTTTTTGAGTTGTTCCAAGAGAACTACTTGGCTTCCATTCCTCTCTCTGCCACCATCTTAGATCTCTTTACACTATTTTTAAAATATATGTATTGGATACTTGATGGAGTAATGAATAATAATTCTAAACAGCCATATTATGTAGGTATTATTGTTAACTTAGTTTATCCAATGGCAAACCTGAGTTTATCATATGACAAACCTCAAAGATAATCAGTGTATACCCAGATTGTACATTTGATAAGGGTCAGAGCTGTATCTTGAAACCAGGTTTCTGGGAATCCAGTGTTTAAGCATTTGCCTCCAGTTCTTCTGATTCTCTGTAGATTTAACTTTTAATAGTCATCTTATTGAACTACATTCATATGCAATATATAATATGTATTTATATACAATATACATAATTGTTTTATCTCACTTTTTTTTCTAATATACAAATAATTATTTGCTCTTGTTGGTCCAAATATATTTGTCACTTATTTTTTCTCTGCTCATTTCTATTGACTGCCATTTTCAGAAAATGTTGAATAATGATGGCAAAAGCTGGCTTCCACATCTTGATTCTGCCTCTATAGGAATACTCAATGTTTTACCATTAATCATAATACAGATTGTTGAATGTTTTCTTATTTTACTGATGGCTTTTATCAAGAATACATTTTGAATTTTAACAAATGCATTTTATTCATATGTCAAGATAGCCATATATGCAATGTTTCCTACATTTGAAATGTCATTAATTTATGGAATACCTCCTATATGATTATACAATTTTATCTTTCTAATATATTGTCCATTTTTGTGATTTTATGTGTAGAGTACTTGAGTCCACATTTTTGCTATATTATGTACTTTCTATTATTTTCATATGCTCTCTTTGTGAGTTTTCAGTAAAAATATTGTACAGAATTTAAAGATATCTGGAAAAATTTAAATGATGAATCATCTTTATATTTCTAATTTTTGTATTATATTTTATCAATTTTATCTTAAACTCATGGTGGTTTATTTATTTTGTTGAGGTTTTCAAGTTCAGTTCTTTAATTTAGTTGTTTCTACTGTTTCTGCTGTTTTAATCCATTCAGAACTGATCTTTATTAAATAATGCCTTCTTTCCTCAATGTATTAGTTTTACTTATTCTTCTTTATTGGTATTTATTCATTTTTACTTTAATTCATTCAGGTTCAGTAATGAAGGTTTTTAGGAATATGAAACTTCCTCTGAATACATATTTAATGTCCTACATTTAATATTTAGAAATCTCAGCATTGCTATGCTTAGATCAAGGTTCAGACCAAATGATGCCCATCACTGAAATGAAATTTTTTGGAGGACAGCATACCCATTTGTTTATTATTTTTTCTAGTGTTTACACACTGCAATAGCAGGGTTGAGTATTTGGGAAAGATATCTTACAGGCTGCAAATCTTAAAATATTTACAGTCTGTCCCTTTATAGCATGGGAAAAAAGTTAAGTCAGAATTTGGACTCATCTGGAGATGAGTTTCAGCCTTATGTTTTAAGAGTCCTGGAGCATAAATTGCACAACAGAGTTGGTCCCACAATGTAGAAATTGTGTTGGCTTTTTTATCCCGATACCAATCTGCCATTTGTTGCATAAATTCTAACTCTGGAGTAAGGGAGCTTAATTTTACAGATAAGACAGTTCCTGTTTGGCCGAGATTTACAATCTAGAGAAAAGGACAGCTTTGAATCATTAACAGCTGACCCTTAAAGCAGCTGGGAAGGGATGCATTGTTTAATAAAAGCAATCTGAAGGAACACCAACAGCATCCACCCTTCTAGTCAGTGCACCCCTTGTTCCACTCAGATCTACCTGCTTTTGCATTAGGTTTATTTTATCTAGTTACAGCTTCTCTAAGATTCCGTTTGGTAACATTTCCTGCAAAAATGAAAATGATGAGGTTTAACAGGATGAGTTCAGCTCTTCTATTGCTGTTTCTGAGACACTTAGATGCCATTTCACTGTGGCTAGCACTTTGGTTTGTCTGAGTTGCTTGCCTGGTCATGTGACCAATTCCCTCATTTCTGAGGGATTCCAGTCCCTAGTTACCATATAGTTTTCAGGCTGAAGTTCCTCTATTTTAACATGTTCAGTTAACATTGGTCAATAGAAGCCAAAATGGATCACTGACAGCCAAGCATATTATTCCCTGCCTTAATTGTCTTTCAAAATTAATGTGTCCTCATATTCTTTGGAGTCCATTACTCCTACCAGTTTGGCAATAACTTTCTATGATGGCACAAAGAGCCAAAAGTGACCAGGAACACAATTATAGGGTCTATTCTTAAAATTAGAGTCAAAAATTTCAAAGACAGGAAATACTGATTCCCCAAGAAGAAAACTCAGTTATGACAGTGATTTGTATGTGACAAATCCCACTTTCCCATTTTTTGCTCTTGGAAGCATATCAATAGTCTACTTGGCTAAATCATCTGAGACCATTATTGCTCTGTATACCATATTTTGAAGGATATGCCCCATCATTTCAGGGTACCATACCTAACTTCGATTCTTCGCTATACCTTCAATGCTTATTCTATTTCTTTATCAGGCCAGCAGCTTTTTCATGATGTGATAGATCCCTTGGTTGGGCACCCAGGATCACACTTCCTTTTCTGTAAAGTGAATCCCTTGTTCAAAGGTGATGTTATGTGGGAACTTATTTCAGAATTTCATCTATCTGCCTTTATACAGTATCATACAAAATTAAGAGAAGCCAACTCCCACTTTCAACATTCCATTTGGAAAATTTTTTGATGGTCCACAAAGTTCATTAAGTATGTGTTTGACCTTACATGTTTCCACAGGCTACAGTTTTATTGATTGTTTGCAACTATATAACTGGTGGCCTTTTCTCCCCTGTCTTTCATAATATCTTCCTTTCTACTTTTCCTGCTTTTGTTTGCTAACACTTCCCAAAGTCACGGCCACATATTTTAAATTATTTCATGCCAAAGAGCACTTCTAGGCAAACATTTCTGAATCAGTTACTCTTACTGCTTTACAAAAAATTCCAAAACTTAGTGACATGAAAGATCAACTATTTGTGATACCTCATAAGTCTGCAGTTCTAAGCTGTCTTTCTTGACTTTCTCTGGAATATCTTATGTATCTGTGCTCATATGGAGAGTCAGATGGCATCTAGATCACCTAGAATGGCCATACATATCTTGCAAGTGTCAGGCTGATGGCTGAGTCACTATGGTTCTACTCCATGCAGCCTCTCATTCTCTAGAAGTCTGAGTCTAAAGTTATAAGAACAGTGGAATAGCAAAATGTCTTGATGCCTGATGTGAAATTCCTTTTAAGGCCTCTGCTTACATCATACTTGCTGTTAGGAAATTGGCCAAATCATGTCTCATGGCCAATACAGATTAAGGGGTCAAGAAAGGCACTTCAATTCTTTATTGATGAAAGTTGAACAATCTATAGATGATTTTGCAATCTATTGCATAACTCATGCTATTGGCTAATGCGTAACTTCCCTATCTGTCACGAAGACATCTAAACCCACTTAGAGAGCAGTAAGTTGGCTGAGGACAGTGGCTGGCTGATATCTATTGGCTGAATTATTCTTTTACTTTTTTATTGCCTATTCTGCAGTTGATTTTCTATGATGAGCATTAACATGCAATAACAATAGTCTCACACTTCTTTTTTTTTTAATTTAGTTTTATTGAAATATATTCGCATACCATACCATTATCCATGGTATACAATCAGCTGTTCACAGTACGATCATATAGTTATGCATTCATAACCACAATCTATTTCTGAACATCTTCCTTATCTCAGAAAGGATCAGAATAAGAATAAAAAATGAAAGTAAAAAAAGAACACCCAAACCATTCCCCCATCCAACCCTATTTTTCATTTAGTTTTTGTCCCCATTTTTCTACTCATCCATCCATACACTGGATAAAGGCAGTGTGATCCACAAGGTTTTCACATTCACACTGTCACCCCTTATAATCTACATTACTATACAATTGTCTTCAGGAGTCCAGACTACTGGATTGGAGTTTGGTAGTTTCAGGTATTTACTTCTGGCTATTCCAATACATTAAAACCTAAGAGATGTTATCTGTATAGTGCATAAGAATGTCCACCAGAATGACCTCTCGATTCCATTTGAAATCTCTCAGCCACTGAAACTATTTCATCTCATTTTGCATCCCCCTTTTGGTCAAAAAGATATTCTCAATCCCATGATGCTGGGTCCAGATTCATCCCTGGGAGTCATATCCTGCATTGCCAGGGAGATTTACACCCCTGGGAGTTGGGTCCCACATAGGGGGTAGGGCAGTGAGTTCACCTGCCAAGGTGGCTCAGTTGGGGGGGGGGCACATCTGAGCAACAAGGAGGTATTCAGGGGGAGACTCTTAGGTGCAATTATATGCAAGTTTACTCTCTCCTTTACAGTAACAAGCTTCATAAGGGCAAGTCTCATGATAGAGGGCTGGGCACATCAAACCGCCAGTCCCAATGTTTGTGACAACATCAACACCAGTCCAGGTGAGGAAGTCCAACACTTCTGCACCTTCCCCCAGCTCCTCGGGGTGGGGGTGGGGCTGTAAATATATTTTTTATTCTCTGCCAAAATTACTTTGGGATGTCACACTTCTTAACTACTCAATTGCCCCATGCATGTGATTCTTCTCCAGACTTTCTTGGCAGTGATATTCCAATCTTGTTACCAAAATAAGTAATTAAATTACCTTGCCTGTGATTTTATGTATGTCTTTACTTTGGGCCACTTACCTCTCCATACATTGTAGAGAACAAGGTAAACCATCTAAAATTCTTCACATTGGGAAAATCCTCTCTTATGCTGTTTCTCAGCAACAATTCTGAATGGAACTGTAATGAAGCAGCAGTTTGTTTTTGGCATGTACTGGCATGCTGAGCTAAATCATCTTTGTCTAAAGTTTAGGCATTTCCTTCACATTAGCTGGTCAAAAAACTCCCCATGAAGCTAGAGTATAATTTGACAAAGAAGAGAGTGAAATAGTGATACGAGCTGTGAACTTGTTAAACTCAACCCTGATTAATATAACCTGGATACTGTATTCAAGAACCATATTGGGACCTTTCAGAGGCTTCACATGGAATCTTCCACTACTGAAGATACTTTTAATACCATGGGATCTACCAGTTCATATGAACCTGGACCTGCTGTAAAGTCCTTTATTGCTCTGGTTCCCAAAAAAAAACTAGTGGGATCAGTATCACCTGATAAATGTGTCTGAGAAGTTTTCCAAATTTTGGAATGCTTCCTTTAAACCAAAAAGTATTCTAACATTGCATTCTTTCATTAGCAGTAGGTTGTACAAGGTGCAATATCTGACCCTTGTTTTGAAGGGATATTCCAGACTACTGGACATTTACAGCTTCTCTGGTACAGCAGGTTCCTGAATTGTTGCAAGGTTTGTCTTCCATCCTCTAGTTCATTGGTACACTACCAAAGCATCCACATCATTGTGTTTTCTTTATTATCAGGTCTCATTTCCATGGAGTAAAGTGATATTCTGCAGAATGTCCTGTGGCAAAAAGCTAGAAAATTAACCTGACCCTAGCACAATACATTGGATGTCTACTTTTGTCTGTCTCATGTGAACACATTACCTCTGATCCTCCTTCCTGATCAGTATTTAAAAGAACCATTTACCAGATCCATAGTTATACCTGTAACAGAGGCTGTGAAGATGCCATAGCAACTTCAAATTGGGCCAACATTTGGTTAATTCTACTAGATTTTGCTCTCATTCACAATTATTAATTAAGATTTTAAAGAGCTATACAGGAAAACTGGTGACAATTATGGGGACACCAACTCTACATTATGAAAATGTTTGAAGGTGACCCCCGTCTTTACCATTACCCACAAGATGTGCTACTTTTCATTAGCTACTGTCCTGGAAAGGTTGAAGTACAGTTTTAGAGATTTCCATTTGGCTTTTTCTTCTTTAGTGATTCTTCTTTTACAAGTTATTCAGCCAAGGTAAATTTTGTATCAACTGCTAAATATATTCATTCTAATTATTTATTTATGAATGGGGGAAATGACTACCACCAGGTAGGGCCATAGACCCCATAGAAATATTGAGATTTATTTAGGACAGGAATCTATTTATTATTTGACTTTTATGTGACCCTACTCCAAAAGTGGGACCATAAATGAGCTTTGGGTCCCCAAGAATAAGTATCAACCTGGACCCTGAGTTCAACAGCTCTCAAAGACCTGATAATTCCCATTACACTGGTGCAATACTACCTCAGTAACCACAGTGAATGGAATAATCACCATTGGACATACTTCTTGTGCTGAAGGGTCTTTCCTAATGGAAAATTAGCCTCCACTTTAGCCATTATGTTCTGATACTGATAACTGACTCAGGTCTGGAGACTCTGCAAGGAACTGAAGGAATTGTGACTTTCATAAAGACAACTGACTTCAGTTTTCTGGTTATACAGCTTGGATATTTTATAAACAAAACTCCTTTTGGATGCCTATTCATCTTTTTCCTACTTAGGAACAATATGTTCTATTGGATGCATACATGGATCTCTGAATATGTTGCCTTCTAACTTCCATTAGGATTTTGCTACCCATTATGTTAATTGTACTCACCTTGCTTCTTATGGCTGAGTATTGCCACTTGACCTCCCAAAATCTTATATATCATCCTTCTTTCTACTAGTCACCTCAGTAACACTATCTGTTACCATCAGGGACTGCCTGTATTTGAGCCACCAATGAGCTTCTTAATGATGATGCTGGGTCCTCATTAGTACATTCCCCTCACCTTGGTAAATGATTGCTCTTCCAACTCTCTGGAGGGGCATGATCAGTTGATGGATTGTCTGTATTATATATGTGATGGTTAATTTCATGTGTCAACTTGGCTGGGTTATGATATCCAGTTGTTTGGTCAAGCAAGCTCTGGCCTTATTGTAACTGTGATGGTATTTCATAGATGGATTTAAATAATTAGTCAGTGGATTGAATCTAGGAATGATTACCTCTACAATCAACAAATGGGAGGAGATTGCCTTCAGCAAAGAGAGGCATCTCCTCATCTAATCAGTTGGAGACTTTAAAGCAAGAGCTGAGGATTTCAGGAGCCAGAATTTCTAGCTCTACTTCAGTCAGCCAGCTTCTCCTGGGAATTCAACATCATCTTCATTAAAGTTTCCAACCTGAGGTTTTTCCTGGAGAGAAGTTTGTAACTTGTGTCCTTCCTAAGGAATTCAGTGTTGCCAATCTCCTGGGTTGTGTGAGCCACTTTCTGTAATGAACCTCTTAATATTTACACACATATATAGATCCTGCCTCTTTGGTTTCTCTTGAGAGCCCTGACTTATATGCCTTGCTTGCCTCATATTTGTTGTTGAAAATCGGACATTTTTAATATTATGGATATTTTAATATTTGGACATTTCCAAAGTAGTAACTCTGGAAAACAGATTCTCTCCTTTCTCACAGGTTTTTGTTGCTGTTCATAATATAGATATTTGTTTGTTTAGTGAATTTCTGAATAAGTAAAGTCTATATTTTTTGTCTTGTATGGTCCTTGAAGTCTCTGTTTGTTAACATAATGGTCTCTGGGCAGAGAATTCCTTAAATATCTGGAACCAAAAACACATTTTGGGGGTTATAAGGGCTCTGTGTTTGTGTGTGTTGTGTCATGCTTTCATCACTCAGCCAGGCATTTTTCAATTCTTCCTTAGCCTTCATTTGCTGCTTTCACAGTACCTGAAGTTCAGCTAGAGATTAGTGCTTTGGTCATTTTCAGTTCTTTGCTGATCATATGCACAGCCGTGGGCCTTCTAGATTCCCAGTAATATGTCTGGGCTTTTCATAGCCCTTATTCTTCCAAGGATTTCATTTCTCAACCTTTCTTCTCAAGATTTTGATTAGTCTTTTGTTTGCCCAATGTTATTCACTGCCCCAATCAGTGGCAACAAACACATTTGCCTGTGAATAATTTTGAAAAATACCACTTGAGTAGCTGTCTCAGCACTGGCTGAATTCAAAGTTAAGGGAGCCACAGGCCAGCTGGTCCTCTGGAGAGTCACCAGACTGATAAAAGAAAGAAAATAAACAAAAATAAAACCCCAATTGATTATGAATGAGAACCAATCTTTTCCTGAAGTACTGCTACCTGAACCAGGAATACAGTCTGTATACTTCAGGGTGACTGGGGAGATGGGGAGAAGATAGGACTAAGTATGTTAAACACCACATCACTAGCTGTTCTTACTGAGATTCAGTCAATTTTTTTGTTGATTAACCATTCCATTGGTTGCTGAAGATTTTTATTTTTTATTTTTTTTCTGAGAGTTCTGAAAAAGTTGATTTGGACATCTTTGCCAAGATTTTCACTGCTTTATGAAGAGTTGATAGTTTGAAATTCCTTACTCTGTGACTTTCACTGGCAAAACTCTCCTCTCTCATTTATTCTAAAAGCGATGAATTTTAAAAGGGAGCATATTCTATTTAATTTCTGTTAACATTGGCTGCTTTCTTGTTATCACTTAATAAACTTACCTAACAGACTTATTACTCTAATATAGTGTGCTTCACAGTATATAATAAAGAGTAACTCACAGAATCCTCAATTTAGTTACCTTTATTGTTTGAAAGCAGAATATTTTATTTCAAGGGATTTACTATTCTGCAACACTAATTAATCTAGAGGTGTTATACTCAATTCTCTAGATAGTTTGACTGTCATGCTGTATTGTAGTTCTGTGGTTAGTAATAATGTCTTACATATCAGATAAGGTAAGTTTAAATTTTGCCCTTGAATGTCTGAAATTGACTAAAAAGATGTCAAGATTATCAGTTGCAGTTTGTGTTCCTCCAAATGTAGACCACGATTGGATGCAAGCAGATTGTTTGGAGGACATCTGAAACCATGAAGTACTGTGAGGGAGTAGGGAAGTGAGACAGGGAAGGGAAGAAAATCAATAAAGGATTGTATGATTGAGTTATTGATGCAGGCAGCCTGGGTTTGCTATTACTTGGAAACCTTTTGGAACAAAATGGATTAGGGCATTGGATGTTCATCTACCAACCCCCACAGCTCATTTTTGAAAATTGTCCCTGGTGCATTAACTCCCTGACATTTTGACTTGCTTAAAATGTAGGTCAAACATATTCCAAAGGCTTGAGTACACTCTCAAAGAGAGTCACAAGAAGTTGTTAGCCTATACAGGATCAGTCTGTTTGGGATTTCTGAGGTACAACAAAAAGAAATGGATGCAGATAAAATTGCACCCATAATATGGCCTTTTTAGAAAACTCTGCTGTTACAAGAATAGAAACATTCCATATTGAAAATAAGAAATGACACAGAATTCCAAACTTTGTCTTTTAACATTTTTCCCTCAGTGAAATCTAAATGGTTATCTACAAATTTGATGTATCAAGGAAATTAAAATTATAAGAGGCCTTGACATTATAATTAAAGTTAATTTGCTTCTAGTTATAAAACTGGTTCAGGAGGTTCTTGCTAGTCAATACTAAAGTTCACCAAGTGGGAAGAGTGACTACAATTAAAATTATATTGACATTTCAGTTTAATTACATAAAGCATATGCTTCCACCAAATAACCCAAAGCTTTCTAATGATATACAAAATAACTCTATCACTTTTTTTTATTAAAAAAGCTTCAAATTGCTTTACCAAACTCCTGTTGAAGAAATCTTTAATCATAAAATTCAGAAAGTGGTATTTTCTTTTATGATCTATGCAAAAATATTTACTTTGAACAATTGGAAAATATTTCAATCACTTTAGTATTTGGCAATACAAGCAAGGAGATATTTATTTTAATAGAAGAGATGTTAATTAAATGTGATTAAAAATAATGTGCCTCAAGACAAAACTGCCTTATATAGATTAACAACACATTTCTTAAATAGGGATGTTTTTAACCCCTTTTCCCCCATGTGATTGCTTTCCATAAGGGCATTTCATAGAAATTTACATATTATATTATGTAAAATAAAGCAGTTTTAAGTTATACTTTTTACTCATGGACTTGATCTTTGTATTTCAAACTCAACTCAGAAATAACAAAACTGAAAAGGACAAAAATTATCATATTCTACTGTTGTTTGTTTTCTCTTCTCCTTTTCCCTTGTTTTCTGTTATGAAGCAAACTGTTGGGTCCAGGAAAGAACAGTATAATATAATAACAGTATAACTGCTCAGTATAACAGTTATACTGTTTAACTCAACAGTATAACTGTTCTCTCTTAGTCCCTCATGACTATCATCTTCTACACAAAATTCAGCCATTAAGACATTATAAGGAATGCAGCACTTATGACCAGTTGCAAATGATCTGTCTCTTTATTTCTGAATCAAGTGTACAATAGTGGCTGCATCTATTCATGAATTTATCCTCTTTGACTGAGAATTACTTTCATCACATATGTTTACAATTTTTTTCAAATTTGTGTGAAATATAGCAAAACTTAAAAATGGAACTTATAGGCAACCATTAACTGTGTAAGGGCTAAAATATATTTTTGTGTGTTTTTTTTTAATTGTGAAATATAACATAGAAGTGATAACTTTCCAAGTGCAATTTTACAAGTAGTTAGAGAGCAAATTTCAAAGAATGCTATTGTTTACTGTTCCACAGTTTCAGTTATTTCCTTATTGCAAAATATAGCATATGTACAACAAGGTGATAACTTTCAAATTACAATTTAACAAGTAGTTATATAGCAAATTTCAAAGAATGTTATGGGATACAGTTCAACCACTTCAATTCTTTCCTTCTAGCTATTCTAATATCTTGGCAACTAAGAAAAATAAAATTATATAGAGATTCAGTATTTATAATCCTTTGTTAAATTCTATCTTGTCTGTTGCTACCCCCAACTTAACAGTAGTCCCCAAAACCCTAAAAATACTGAGTTGCCCTCTGAGATTCCATAAAAGTTTCACTCACTAAGTTTATTCTTAAGAAACTTAAACCCTCCAAAGAACTCCTATGCCAGCTAAGTCCCAAAACTCAGAGGCAACAGCTTCATCAAGAACATCAACTAGTTTTATCCCCTTCTTCCCATAATGTTGACACCCCTTTTCAATATGACAAGTTAGGGCAGTCACTGCATAGACATCCCTGAAGATAGGGAAAGTGATTAAAATACAGTTTTTAAATACATTTTTATCTTATCCTTGAACATGGACATACATACAAATTTGACTATAAATTTATTCTTATGCAATATTTTTTTAGTAACCTGGTATTATATTCATTATGAAATTTCAAGGCTGCCATCTCATTTCTCCTAAAATTTGTCTTATCTGGAAAACTGGGAATGGGTACTTCTTATTTCAACTTTTAATAACTATGGCATATGTTCCAGAATGAGTAAAGGTGCATTTGTGTCTATTGTTCCTCCAGCTGTACCTGCCAGCTAGTAGCTGCAACATAATGGTAACAGAGGGAGTGGAGTTACACTATAATAGAATTCTTAGTCAAGATGCATTTTGTAAATGAGACTTAAACTATAAAGAGAGAAAATCAGAATTATTATACAGAATACCAAAGGTCAGTTTTACTTAACTTCTTTCACATCAGTATCCCGATAATTATTTTACCATGTGTTTTAAATTATTTCTTGAATATTTAGAGTTGTTGATATTATTCTTTTCAACCAATATAAAATTTATAGTGTTGTAAATTAGACAAAGTAACATATTTTCTTGAGTTTATGAATAAAATTACACATTAATGTTAGAATATAATTAAAAATATAAATTGATAAATGTAAAATCAGGAAACATGAGTTTATGTTTCTTTTTCTTTTTTTGCTCTTTAATTCTCAGAAGGGCAAATATAAAGCAAACAAATGTATAGATACTATTTCACATGTACAGATGACTTCCTAATGTATTCTACTATTGGAAGAATACTAATCAAATTGTCAGTACCATGTCTTATGAAGTTAAATACATATTTAAATATGAGACAATTGGATCTAGTTCCAAAATAAGGGACACTTTTGGTGATTTTTTTAAGAAATGATATTTCATGACATAAACTTTTAAAAATGTGTTAAATTGATTAATTACATGGTCAGTATTATAAAAACACTTGGTTTTGTTGGGTGGATTCATAAATTGATTAGAAAACAACAGAAAATCTGTGGGTCAAATAAATAAAGTCTGGATTTTAATGAATGCATACCATTAATTCAATATTATGTCAAAATATATGTTCAAGTAAATTATTTATTTTTCTCATGACTGTTATCAACTATCAACTCTATCTCCATTATGATTAATTATTTATCTTTAACCATAGTGTATCATAACATTCATCAATGTATTTTTGTTATGGATTTCTATAGCTATAGTGCTTGGGTATTTCGACATTCTTTCCTAATTGAGTGGTCTTTGCCCCCTTGTAAAAATCAGTTGGCCATAAACATCACAGTTGACTTCTGAGCTCTTTATTCTATCCCATTGGACTACCTGTATGTCCTTTTGCCAGTGCCATGCTGTTCTGATTATTGTGGATTTCTAATAAGTTTTAAGATCAGAAGTGTGGGTCCTCCAACTTCATTATTCATTTTCCATATAAATTTGATGATTTCATTTTCCACTTTTGAAAAGAAGTCTGTTGGAATAATTGCTGGAATTGTGTTGAGTCTGTAAATCACTCTGAGTAGAATTGACATAGTAGTAATATTTAGTCTTCCAATCCATGAATATGGAATGTCCTTCCAATTATTTAGGTTTTCCTTGACTTCTTTCAGCATAGGTTTGTAGTTTTCTGTGTACAACTTATTTACATGCTTGGTTAAATTTATTCCTATATATTTGATGACATTAGTTGTTTTTGTAAATGGATTTTTAAATGGATTTTTTCTTCAGATTATTCATTACTAGTGTATAAAAACTAGTAGTTTCTGCATGCTGATCTTCTACCCCATCACTTTGCTGAATTAATTTGTTAGTTCCAGGAACTTTGTTGTGGAAATTTTTCAGGAGTTTTTGTATATAGGATCATGTCATCTGCAAATAGGGAATGTTTTACTTCTTCCTTTACAATTTTATTTCTTGTTCTTGCCTAATTGCTGTGGCTAGAATTTCCAGTACAATGATGAATAACAATGGTGATAGTGGGCATCCTTGTCCTTTTCCTGATCTTAGAGGGAAAGCTTTCAGTCTTTCACCATTAAGTATGATGTTAGCTGTGGATTTTCCACATATGCCTTTGATCATGTTGAGGAATTTACCTTCTATTTCTACTTTTCTAAATGTTTTTATCATAAAGCAGTGCTGGATTTTTTTGAGATGCATTTTGTGCATCAATTGAAATGATCATGTGCCTTTTTTTTTCCTTCATTCTGTTAATGTGCATACTTGAAATAAATCCCACTTGATTATGGTGTCTAATTTTTTTCATGTATTTGGATTCAGTTTTCTAATATTTTGTTGAGAATTTTTGCATCTGTATTCATAAGATATATTGGTCTGTAGTTTTCTTTTCTTGTAGTATCTTTACTTGGCTTTGTCATGAGGTTGATGCTGACTTCATGGAATATGTTAGGTTGTATTCCCTCCTCTTCAAGTTTTTGAAAAAATTTGAGCATGATTGTTGTTACTTCTTCTTGGTATATTTGATACCACCTGTGAAGTTATCTGGTACTGGGCTTTTCTTTTTCAAGGTTTTTGATTACTAATTCAATCTTTTTTTTTTTTTTTTTAATAATTGGTTTGGTAAGATCTTCCCTTTCTTCTGGAGTCAATGTAGATAGTCTGTGTGTTTCTAGGAATTGGTAAATTTCATCTAGGTTATTTATATTTTGTTGCACATTTGTTCAAAGTATCCTCCTATAGTCTTTTTTTTTTTTATGTCTACAAGGTTGGTAATAATATCTTCATTTTCATTTCTAATTTAAGTTATTTGTGTCCTCTCTTTCTATCTTCATTTGTCTACCTAAAGGTTAGTCAATATTATTGATCTTTTCAAAGAATCAACTTCTCATTTTTCTGATTCAATTGTTTTCTAAAAATTAATTTTCTATTTCATTTATCTCCAGCTAATCTTTGTTATTTCCTTCCTTCTGCTTATTTTGGTTTTAGTTGGCTCTTCTCTTTCTAGATCCTCCAATTTTGAGATTAGGTCTGATTTGAGATCTTATTTCATTTTTAAAGCAAACATTTAGAGCTACATATTTCCCATTCAGTCCTGCCATTGTTGCATCAAATTAAGTTTTGGTATTTTGTGTTTTTATTTTCATTTGCCTCAAGATATCTCTTAATAGCCCTGGCAATATTTTCTTTGACCCACCAGCTGTTTGAGCATGGGGTTTAATTTCCACAAATTTGTGAATTTTCCATTTCTCCCTCTGTTATTGATTTTTAGCTCCATTCCATTGTAGGCCTAGAATACATTGTATGATTTCAATATTTTTGAAATTATTTACACTTGTTTTGTGACCTAACATTAATGTTGATCCTCGAGAATTATCCATGTGCACTGGGGAATATTATGTATTCTGCTATTATTGATTGTATTGTTCTATATATGTTTGTTTGATCTAGCTATTTTGTATTCTTCCATTTGTGTATTGATCTCTATAGGTATTTTTGAAAGTGATGCATTGAAATCTCCTACTATTAATTTAGAATCAACTATCTCTCCTTTTGAATCTGTCAACATTTGCTTCACACAGGGCTCTGCTGTTAGGTGTACTTTATTTATAATTGTTATGTCTTCTATTTTAATTGATCCCTTTATCAATATATAATGCCTATATTTGTCCTTCATTACTATTTTTTAACTTAGACTCTATTTTATCTGGTATTAGTATCAGTACCCAAGCTCTATTTTAGTTACTACTTAAATGATATTTTTATTCCATACTTTCACTTTTATCCAACTGTCATTGAATTAAAGTGACCCTCTTGTAAACAGCCTACAGTTGGGTCATATCCATTCTTTGTAATCCATTCTGCCAATCTCTGCCATTTTACTGGAGAGTTTAATCCATTTACATTTAACATACTTAGTTATAATACAGGACTTTCTTCTGCCATTTTGCTGTTTTGTCTTTTAAGACTTATACTCTCCCATTGCTCAATTTTTCTGTTATAGCCTACTTTCATATTTATTTGTTTTTTTCTTTTGTATCATTTTGAGTTCTTATTTCTTTCAGATTATATTTTTCATTTATTTTCTTTGTGGTTGCCCGTGGTCAAATGTAACATACTTAATCTGTAACAATCATTTTATTTGATATCAACCTACCTTTAACAACATAAGTGTACACTGTTCCTCTGACCCAACCTTTTCTTTGTACTTGTTATACCTTGTATCTTTGTAGACAGTATGTCCCAAACCATAGATTTAACATTACTTTGTATGCATTTACATTTTAGCCCTGTAAAAAGTTAGCAATGAATTTACTTACCAAAAAAACACAGTACAGTATTACTGATGTCTATAAATACCCATATGGTTACTTTAACCAGAATTCTTTATCTTTTTATACAGCTTTGGTCAACTGTCTATTGTCCTTTCCTTTCAGTTTGAAGAACTATTTTTAGCATTGCTTGTAAGACTCATCTAGTGGTAATGAATCCTTTAACTTTTGCTTATCTGGGAGTGTCTTAATTTCACCCACATTTTTGAAAGAAAGCCTCACTGGATATAAAATTCTTGGTTCACAATTGTTTTCTATCAGCACTTTAAATATTTCATACCACTGCCTTCTTGTCTTCTTGGTTTTCTGATGATAAATTAGCACTTAATCTTATTGAGTTTCCCTTGTACATAGCTTGCTGATTTTCTCTTGTAGCTTCTAGAATTCTCTCCTCTTTGGCAATGGACATTTTTATTACTATGTGTCTGGGTATAATTCACTTTGAGTTTGTCCTGTTTGAGTTTAGTTGGGCTCTTTAGTGTGCATTTTCATGTCTTTCATTAAATTTGGGAAATGTTCTGCCATTACTTCTTTGAATATTCCTTCTATCCATTTTCCTCTTTCTTCTTCTTGGATTGCCATAGTGCATATTTTTTTGCAGGTTTTGGGGGCAAGAAACCCAAATTTTTAAAGGCAATGACTAGGTTTAACAGTGAAAATAACCATTTTATATTCTAGATTCATACATCCTGCCTACAGTGAAGGTAGTAGCAAATGTTTGTTCTTGGTTTAAGATGTCAATTACATTCTTTTATACAACAGCCTGTCATAAAATGTATTATCTCCTATTTGGTGCCTTAGCTGAGATTTCATCAGAACATTTTTCTATTTATCAAGGCAACAGTTTCTGAATAATGGTGTCTGTGATAACCTTTGACTAAAGTCATGCCACCTTTGTCAGAGGCAATATTGTATTAAATACCATGGTGATTGTTAAGGCATCAGCTAATCCCACAGTGATGTTGACAGAAGGTAAACTGGTAAGGAATAAATACGTAAGGAAACTGAGTATTCAGAATGTGTTTATGTCACTGCAGACCAAGCACTGACTTCTCCATTAAGAAGAAAATCTCTTCTCCTTCTTCTCCTCCTCCTCCTCCTCCTCCTCCTTCTCCTTCTTCTTCTTCTTCCCAGGTAGCTGAATTGAAGAATAGTGCTATTTGTATGAACAGCTTTGGTCTCTACTCTCAACCCTTGTTTGGTCTTATTGCAGAAATTTTTTCTTGCTCTGGGTACAGCTAACACTGGCAAATTTTAGGGATTCTTTCAATTATTAAATATCTATAGCCACTGTGAGGACTGAGGCTATGCATATAATCTTACAAATCATACATTATTGCACTTTGTATAAAGGCACATTAAGTAAACACAGAATGCTGGGGTAATAGGCTGACTTACACACACAGAACTGGACATTCTTTCCATGTATTTATTCTGAGGCTCCAACACAAGCGCATTTATGTAGAACTCCTATATCTTCACATTCTGTGCATAATAGAAACTATCTATCCATATACTTCTTCTTTTCACCAATTATGCAATCTTGTCCTCTCCAAGTTGGTGACCAGCTGGCCAGCCATGACAACTGGAATTTAGGCAATCTTTCTTCTAGCAAAATGGATAGCAAAATGCATTGTCAAGGATTTTTTTTAATTTGGTGTCTTAGATTCCTAGGAATGCTATAACAAAGTACCACAAACTCTTGGATTAAAAAACAGAAATACATTGTCTCACAGTTTTGGAGCTAGAAGATTGAAATCAAGGCATTGTCAGGAACATGCATCCATTGATGTTTATGTGGTTCTGTTGGTGGCCTACCAGCAACTCATGACATTCTCTGTCCCTGTCACATAATCTTCTACTCTTTTTTTCTGTCTGTCTGTCCAAGTTTCCTGTTCTTGTAAGAATTCCAGTCACATTGTATTAGGGCCCACACTAATTCAGTTTGGCCTTCTGACTAATAATATCTTCAAAGATCCTATTTCCAGAAGCACTGAATTTACTGAACATGTCTTTGTGGAATTCAAAATCCAATTCATAGTACTTAGAATATTTTCTTTACCTCTACCTCTGAGTTCTCCACTGAGTGGCCAGCTGGTTTTCCCTTCTGCCGCAATGACATGCATATCCATTAGTTAACCTCATTATGGGTGTGTGTAGAGGGAGAAGAAGTGATTCAATATAAGAAGTTAAATTCCTGAATATAACTTCATCTGATTTTCACCCATTTCACAATGGGTAAATGAGGAAACACAGCCATTGTTTTGGTTTGGTAAAGTTGGCAAAATGCAATATCCCAGAAATGGATTGGTTTTTACAGTAAGTATTTATTAGCTCACAAATTTACAGTTGTAAGGCCATGAAAATGTCACTATTAAGCCATCAATAGAATGATACCTTCTCTGAAGAAAGGCTGATGGCATCCAGGGTTGCTCTACCACATGGGAAGGCATATGGCCAGTGTCTGCAAACTCTAGATTTCCTCTCTTAACTTCTCCAAGCACTCTGCAAAATGTCTCTGTCATTTGTCTGTCATACAAGACTCCAGTAAGGGGATTAAGACCCACCTTGCTAGGATGGGGTCACATCTCCATGGAAACAACCTAATCAAAATGCCCTACCCACAATAGGTCTGCCCCAACAAGATTGGATTAAAAGATCTTAGGCTTTTCTGGGTAATCCAAATCAGTATAGCCATGAACACTTCCATGAACAGAGTTCCATCAGAGCCAAGCAGGAATCCATGAGCTGTATGTGAAATGGAGAATTATTATTGACAGAACAAGGAAAGGTTTTCTCCATAATTCTAAAATGTCAGTGTTGTTAATCTTTCATTGAGGCTTGTCAGATGCTTCCAGGAAGTATATGTTTCAGCCACAGACACTTTCTATACCTTTGGGTCTGTTGCGTCTTAAAAATGGAAAGGAATTACATATTGGAGCCTGGATCTATTGCAAAGATCTTTCTTACTCTGGTTCTTTCTCAAAGTTGTGGTTTTGGAGGATTTTTCCAGTAACAAATTATATCATTATCCATTCTACACTCTAGGACTGAGGAAACCACCATAAGATGCGTCACTGATTCCACTGGAATTCCTGTGACTTATACTAAGGACAAGACTGCATCTATTTTCTATCTTTCACAACCTCCACTTCGATCATAGGACCAAAATGATATTTTGATTATCTGAAGTTTCATGTCAGTCCAGAGCTAGTGTCCACCCAGTGCACAGACACCCTGATGCTGCAGGTAAACCTAAGGGAAATTTATAGTAAAATCTATGGTATATACCTTGATTACATTGCAAGGCACTTATTCAAAGATATCTAGCTTCCTGAAAAAGAGATCAGACTTCAATTAGAAATATGAATGAGGTGGAACTTGTTAGGACTAAATTAAATCAGAATAGAGGTTAAAGGATGATATTGCCTGTATTTTAAGACTCTGACTTATGTGTGAGACCAAAAGAATGAGATGTTAATTTTGTCTGAACTTTAAATTTTCCATAGCACACTATTGAATCTAGCCTTTCTGGCCAGTGTATTAAACAATTTACTTACATGGAACTTAGAATATTGAATTGGATCTTGTTACTTAATACAGGTTAATGTTATATCATGATGTATTCCTGAGTTATTTTGGGGAGAAAATAAAGTATTTGAAAAGTCCACTTGAGGGATTGGAGAAAAATATGTGGAACTATTAAACATCTCCACTGGGGAACTCCTGATATTCTCTGAAGAACAAAGAACTACCAATTTAATATGCCAAGCCCCCAATCTTGATGCCTGCCCTTAAGAAACATATTTCTGCAATGGTGAAACTAAGTCTACTTAAAATTACGCCTAAGAGTCACCACCAGAGAAACTCTTTAGTTGATCTGATGTGGCCTCTTTCTCCCAGCCAACTCTGAAAATAAATTCACTACTCTCCCCCCATGTGGGACATGACTCCCAGCAGAATATGTCTTCCTGGCAAAGTGGGACATGACTCTTAGGGATGAGCCTGGCCTGGCATTATGGGACTGAGTATGCCTTCTTGACCAAAAGGGGAAAAAGAAGTGAAAAAAAAAATAAAGTTTTAAGGGCAAAGAGATTTCAAAAAGAGTCTAGAGGTCATTCTGGAGTTTACTATTATGCAAGCCTCAATGCCTACAAATCTTAAAAATGGGCCCTGAACTCAATAATATAGGCTAGTCTACAGGAAATAAGTGATTCCTTCAAAGTCATGGTGGAAGCTTTCTTATACATATATTCTCAATTTAGTATTGTTCCTTTCAATTGTTTTTTTCTTCTAGTGGTATCAGAAGAATTTACTGTCTTTTTCATAACTACTATCACTATAGAGACTAAGTACCAACCCTTGATCATTGAGCAATTTGATCTTCATTGGTGCTTCCTCCTATGGTACCCACAGTGGTAATTTGAGTAATGATGCAGAGATTGTCAGTAATCATTCTGAGAAGGCAGAGATTTGTGAGGAAGTGTACATATAGGAGATATCTGTGCCCAAATGAAGCCCAAGAATATTAGTCTATCCTGATTACTAAGCAGTGCATGCACAGAACTTTTGCATGGAAAAAAGTTACTGAGTGATGCAAACTCAACAGTGATTCAGGGGTTGTCAATGGGCTGGGACACATTAGAGTTGTGGCCAACAAGAGACAAATGACACCACTGAACACAGCAGGCTTTTAGTTGAGCTCTCAGACTATATTTAGAAGTAAGAATAAACTAGCCTCGAGCAAGTTGTCTCAATGTTGGCAATACTGATATTTTGCACTGAATAATTATTTGTTTTGGTGAACTTCCCAGTGCATATTAGGATGTTTTGTAGCATCACTGGACTTTATTAGATTAGCAAATCTAATGAAATCTCCCAAATCATGACAATCAATCAAAACTGCTTCCAAACTTTGCCAATTGTTGCCTGGCATTATTGCCTTTGGCTGAGAACCAATGCCCTAGAGTAATAGCTAACATAAAGCCACCTAATTTAAAGGACACAATTAACAGCAGATTAGACAACACAGAAGGGAAGAATAATGGACTGAAAGACAGGTATATAGAAACTGTCCATATTGAACCATAAAGAAAAATGAACATCCTACAATAAATTTGATTTGCAGAACCATATCAAGTGATGCCATATATGTGAGAGAGACCTCTTAGGAGAGAAAAGAGAGTTTGTGGCAAAACATTTTATATCTTGAAGGAAATAACAGCCAAAAACACTAAATTTACTCCAAATTTGATTAAATATATCTACCCATAAATCCAAAATCCTCATTGAATCCCAAGCAGGACAAATGCAAAGAAAACAATATTAGACACATCAGGGTCAAATTGTTGTAAACAAACTTTAAAGAGAAAATCATGCAAGCAGCCAAAGAAAAATGGACAAATAGATCATAGTAGAAAATCAATATGAATGAAAGCTGACATATTAGGTATCATGGAGGTCAGAAGAAGTTGAAATATTTTTAAAATATTGAAAGAAAAATGTAAACCAATATTTCTTGATTCAATTAAATTATCCTTTAAAAATGATTGTGAAATACAGACATGGTCAGATGAATGAAGACCTGAGAGAATCTTTTTTTTCCCTGTAAGAAAAACACTGTAAGAAATGGTAAGAAATGTTTTGATGAAGCAGAACCTTTAACACTGTGTTTTGAGATAAACAATTTTTTACACACACAAAATCTACCAATAGCACAAATACAGGAGGAAAATTTGCATTATTCTTTATATATTTCATTTTAAGTTCCCTAAACGTGGGTGAATATATACTTATTTAAAGTTTTAAAATTGTAATAAGTTTTTTAAAGTGCATATTAATCCCTAACATAGCCATTTAAAAATAAATCATTATAATTAACATTCTAACAGAATTGCTGTCCTTAAAAGTGTGATATAAAGTATGCTTCAAAATTTAAAATGTTGATTATCAAGAGACAGTAGTAAGAAAGTGACAGGAAAGCCACACTTGAGAAAGCTATTCATAGTGCATACTTATGATAAAGGATTTTTTATCCAGAATGAATAAATAAATCTTATAACAATAATGGAAATATGAAAAACACCATAAAATATGGGTAAATTATTTGAACAATCACTTCACAAAGTAATTTATTTAAAAAAGGCCAACAAGAACATGAAATATTCTCCCTTATAGTCATCAGGATATAAAATTTAAAAGCACAAAGAGATACATGAATGTTGACAGCACAAATGTTAATAAGAATAGAGAGCAAATGGAAGTCTTACATATTGCTGGTAGGAATACTTACTGGTAAAACAACACTGGCATTTATTTCAGTTTATTATAAAAAGTTTAATGTAACATATTCCCTGGTACCCAGCAATTCCACCCCTGGATATTGCATTAGAAGTGAAAACATATGTTCACAAAAGATGTATGCATGAATGTTCATAGCAGTTATATATAAAATAGCACCAAATTGGAAACCATTAAATGTCCATCACCAGAAGAATGGATAAACAATTGTCATATGTTCATTCAATGAAATATGGTCAATAATAAAAGGAACAATTTATTGGTACATGACGTAATGGGGATCAGTTGCTAAAATATAGTGAAAGACATAAAATAGCAAATATAGGATCACAATTCATAGGTGATTTTAGATCAGGTAGAACTAATGTATGGTAATAAAATCAGAACAAGAGTTGCCTAGGAGGAGGAAGGATTTAATTGGCAAGGGGCACAAGGAAACTTTTTTTGGGATAATTGAGATATTCAATATCTTGATAGAGTTGTGTGTTACATGAGTGTATCCATTTCTCAAAAGTCATAAAACAGTACACTTAAAAAGAGTTGACTTTATTATTTTACCTAAAATCCAATTATATAAAAGTTGACATGTTTTGCTAAGAAAACAGTGGGGAAAGCAGGGTGAAAGTAATCAAGTGTTACAAAATTCAAAGAAACCCCTAAATACAGAAGAACCTAAAATACCATTGTTACATATTAATTCTTTTAATAATTATTCCTTTCTGAGAATATAAACCTAAATTATTATGTATTATACTAAAAGTTAGTTAATTAGGAGATAGATATGGTGTTTGTAGTGATATAAAACAGGAGTTTTGATAAATTTTGATCTGCAAAAAAAGGAAAAATAAAATTCCAGTCAAGCAGAAACACACATTTATGACTAATTTACTATCACAAGAGTTTGAACATGTAGTCAGTCTTCGATTGGTAAAAGACTTGTTATTGGTTTTCAATGTTAACAATTTTCAATTTTCAACAGTTTTCTATTATGAATTATTTTGAAGTTATTCTAAGACTATACCCTCATCTTAGCAATCAAATTAAACAGCATTTGGAGGCAAAATATCCAACTGTGCTAGTTTAAAGCTGCCTGCTATACATATTTTCTAAAACTGCATTTTATTATTTCTACAGGTATTCATAATCTTATTTTAATTTTAATATTTACCCATATTTATTCACACCAGAGAAATATTTATTAGTGTCATTAAAGAGTAATCATTTATACAGAAATTGATTACCCTTTTGACTTTTTGTTTTTGTGTCCTGGAGACATTAAAATAGGCTCCAGCAAAATGACATATAATATTTTTCACAAACCTTGAAGAAATTTATAAAAAATATATCATACTTAATGTTTCAAGTTATATGCTTTCAGCTCTCTTACAACAAAAATAATCAAGGGCAGAAAAAGTAAAATTGATTAAGATATTAATCATAAGAAAATAATTATCAATAAAAAGTAGTAAAGTTGTATTTACAATTCAATCCAGCTTAGTCAGATGAAAGGTACATGAGGACTTTTATTGAACCAGTATGACCAGTAATCAAAAAGGGCTCTTGAGATAGATTACCCAATAGAAGAAGGTTGCAAAATTTAAGAAAGAAAAATACAAGACAAATTTTTTTTTTTTGGCAAAAGCATGCTCCAAATATTGCAAGGGACATTTATTCTAAACTATTTGTTGTTTATCTTAAGTTCAAATTTAACTGAGCATCCTGTACTTTTTTTTTCTGGAAACCCTAATTAGGAGATGAATCAGTAGTTGAGCTTTGAGGAAATAGGTTCAATGAAAAAAAATGTAGGTCCAGAGATCAGCAGGATATTCTTTTCATAATGAAAGAAACATATGCAACTTCCACAACAAAACTTCTACAGAGTAGATAGCAGAATATGGGGTTAGAAGCAGAGAATTATGGTGGAGATTAAAGAAGGCATATGACTGGAAACTAAATTATTGTCTATGATCTTAAAACAGAAAAAAACTCATTATGTGCAAAGTGACAAGAGGTGATTTTAAGGTAGAGAGGGTAAAATAATGAAATGCATTTTTTAAAATTTGTTATGGAATATAAACTGGGTGCTTTCACTTACCAACTAGATATAGAGCAATAAAGGTGATGGGATAATGAAGGATCACTACCAGTTTTCTTCTTCAGGCAATGAGAGATGTAATGAAGACATTCTGTTAGCTTTGGAATGCTAGCCAAGGGTAAAGTTGAGTGGGAGAATGTGACTTTGTATATGGAATGTTGAATTTGGGTGAGAGTAAAATATCTGAATAGAACTGCAAAATGTGGAGTTGGATATATGTCATTGGAATTTGGTACGAAATATTGGTGGAACATAAATATTTTGAAGCTATTGGCATAGAATTTGTAGCTGGGTTTATAGAAGATGTAATTATTCAGTGTCTGTAATGAGAAAAGATATCATCAAACCTATATTGAAACTATTTTATGGATCTCAATTACACTTTAGAATTGAAAGTAGAATAAATGAAAGGTATTATATATTTGAGGAAATAGCAGACAAATATCTTACAACATAGATATTATGATCCCTATTTTACAGATCACAAAACTCAAATGAGTTGAGAATAAAAATTTGACTCAGGTTGTGCAGCTAGTATGAAAGTAGAAGCAGAGACTTTAACTTAAATCAATATGACTCCAAAGCTTATGCTGTTTGGATTACATAATTTGTGACCTTAAACTCCAAGACTGCATTTTTAACTATTGAAGTATTATTTCAAGAAACAATGAATGAATTTAAAAGTTATTACCTAATCCTTGAATCTAAAAATTTAACTATAATACCTGATTAAAATATGTGAAGGTAATGGTTTATAAATTATATATGCAAAGACTAATGATAAAATACACCTGCATTTTAATAAAACCAATTAAGACACTAAAGATTCAAATTAAGAACTCATATTAGAACATAAAATGGCATTAAGTGAGTGGGTTTTAGATACTCCTCTGGGGCAGCTGGTAGATAGTCAGGAAATGTGAGGAACAGAAACAGCAGAAGAATCTGAGTTTCGACACACATCATACAACACTCATGAGCACATGGAATAGCCAAGATCAGTGAAATCTGTAAGTTCTTGTGACCAGGGGGCCCATGCCCCTCCCTACCAGGCAGAATCCTGATGGAGCAGGGCCATCAGTGCTGGGAACCAGGAGGGAGAACTGCAGTTGTGGGAATGATTAACAAACTCAGACTGCTGAAAAATAATTCCAACCATAGATAAAATAAGACCAGACACTGGAGAGTCTGAGAGCAGTCAGCCTGGCAGAGAGGAGACAAGGCTAGCAAAAACAGCAATAAATAAATAAATAAATAAATAAATAAATAAATAAATAAATAAATAAATAAATAAAAAATAAAATAAAATAAAATAAAAACAGAGACTTTTGGAGGTGGGAGCCAACATAATACGGAGAAGGGCTGGGTTCAAACAGAATCAGGCACATATGCAAACCCAAGGGGCCTGGGCCCTTCCCTAAAAAGCTGTTTTTTCTAGTTTCTTGATTGTTTCTCAATTGATATCCAACTCTGTGTCTTTTGGCATTTTGGTAGCCCATCAGAGCTGCAAGGACTGAATTAAAGGCATTTTTTTAAACAGTCTTCACTGGGCCCTTCTTTTTCTTTTTTCTTTTTTTTTTAAATCTTTTTCTCTTTTATTTTAAATAATTATTATAAGTATCCCATTACAGAAAGCCTCAAAGACTTGCAATTTGGGCCCAGGCAAGAGCAGAGCTAAGATAGCTCTGAGAAAAAAAACAATAAGTCTAGTAGGGGAGAAAATTGGCTAAAGAGCATAACTTCCCCAGGAAAAGGGTGTATGTGGCCCAGCTCCAGTGGCAGCCCTCCTTTGGGAATCTCAGACCCCAGGGGCTGGAATTTGTAAACCAGCTTCAGTCAGTCATGCTCCCAACAGGGTCAGGGCCACTGGGAGAACTAAAGGCTCCATACCTCCTCACACAGGTGGGGGAGCTGTGGGTTGGCAAGTGCCACCTGATAGACAGGATAGGAAAATCACAGAGTCTAAGGCTTCACAGGAGGCCTCATTCTCAAGGAAACTCCATATCCTCCTCCTGACACATGGGCCTCTCTGGACACAGACAACCTGCCTGGAGTTGACCATATCTGAAGAGATCCACACAAAAAGGCTACATAGAGACAGGGCAAGAAACAGAAAAACAAGAGTTGAAAAACTCCAATCAACTAAATAGATCCCAAGTTAGAGTCCTAGAATAAGCTGAACTGAACACCAAAAGTTAGAGAACACAGACAACCAATAAGAAAAACCTAGGTAAAAGAGTGAAAATGAAATCCAGAATAAACTAATGAAGACAGTCAGATGCCTAGACAGCTCAAGATAATGAGCCATACTAGGAAACATGAAAATATGGACCAGCCAAAGGAACAAACTTATAATTCAACCAAGCTACAGGAGTTGAGGCAACTAATGCTAAATCAATTCAATGAACTGAGGGAAGAACTAATTAAATAAGTTGAAAAAAAATCTCCTAAGTAAAATCAAAAATCAAGTCAATGAACTGAGGAAAGATACAGCAAAAGAGATTAAGGATATAAAGAAGACACTGGATGCCCATAAAGAAGATTTCACAAATTTGAAAAAACAAATGGCCAAAATTGTGGGAATGAAGGGCATAATGGAGAAGATGAGAAAGACAATGGAGGGTTACAACAGTATATTTGAAAAGGCAGAAGAATGGATCAATGAACTGGAAGAGAAGACACTTGAACTCACAAACACAATAGAACAGATGGTTAACAGAATGGAAAAACACAAGCAGAATCTAGAGAGCTGAGAGGAAACATGAAGCACACAAATATATGTTTTATGGGTGTCCCACAGGGAGAAGAGAGGGGAAAAGGGGCAGAAAGAATAATAGAAGAAATAATCACTAAAAATTTCCCAGCTCTTTTGAAAGATGCATACTTATAGATTTAAGAAGTACAGCACACCCCAAACATAGTAGATCCCAATAGACCTATTCCAAGACACTTACTGATCAGATTGTCCAATTTTAAAGACAAAGAGAAAATTCTGAAAGCAGCAAGAGAAAAACAATCCATCACATACAAGGGAGGCTTGCTAAGACTATGTACAGATTTCTCCACAGAAACCATGGAGGCAAGAAGACAGTGGTATGATATATTTAAGATACTGAAAGAGAAGAACTGCCAAACAAGAATTCTATATCCAGCAAAACTCTCCTTCAAAGATGAAGGAGAGATTAAAATATTTTCAGACAAACAGGCACTGAGAGAGTTTGTGAATAAGAGACCAGCATTACAAGAAATACCAAAGAGAGTGCTACAGACTGATAGGAAAAGACAGGAGAGAGAGGTTGGAGAAGAGTATAGAAATGAAGGTTATCAGGAAGGGCAAAAGGAGAGAGTTGGAGAAAATAAGACATGATACATAAAATCTAAAAAAAAAAAATTGTAGAAGGAAGTACTGCTCTTATAGTAATAAAACTAAATATTAATGGATTAAACTGTCCAATAAAAAGACACAGACTGACAGAATGGTTTAAAAAACTGGACCTATCTTTATGTTGTCTACAGGAAGACTTTAGACACAAGGACAAAAACATGCTAAAAGTGAAAGGCTGGAAAAAGATATTTCATGCAAACAGGAACCAGGAATAAGTGGTGGTAGCTATATTAATACAAGACAAATTAGACATCAAAAGTAAAACAATTAAAAGAGACAAAGATGGACATTATATTTTAATAAAAGTATCAATTCATCAAGAAAACACAATAATCATAAATATTTATGCACCAAGCCAGAATACAAACACTAACAAGACCAAAAGGAGAAGTAGATAACTCTACATAGTACTTGGAGACTTCAATACACTGCTCTCACCAAAGGATAGAATATCTAGACAGAGGATCAATAAAGAAATGGAGATGTTGAATTGCATGATAAATGAACTAGACTTGACAGACATTTATAGAACACTACACCACACAACATCAGGATAATCCCTTTTCTTAAGTGCTCATGGAACATTCTCTAGGATAGACCACATGTTAGGTCACAAAGCAAGTCTGAACAAATTTTAAAATATTGATATTATAAAAAAAAACTTTCTCAGATCATAATGGAATGAAGTTGGAAATAAATAACAGGCAGAAGATTGTAAAATTCACAAATATATGGAGACTAAACAACACATTCTTAGAAAACCAGAGAGAAAAGGAAGAAATTACAAGATAAATTAGTAAATACTTCAAGGAAAATGACAATAAAAACACAACATATCAAAACTCATGGGATGCAGTAAAGGTGGTGGTGAGTGAGAAATTTTTTTTTGCCTTAAATGCCTATATTAAAAGAGAAGAGAGAGCAAAAACTGAGGAATTAACTGTCCACCTGGAGGAACTAGAGAAAGAGCAGCAATCTAATCCCAAAGCAAGCAGAAAGAAAGAAATAACAAAGATTTAGGTCAGAAATAAATGAAACTGAGAACAGGAAAACAAGAGAGAATCAAGAAAACAGGAGTTGGTTCTTTGAGAAAATCAACAAAACTGATGGACCCCTAGCTAGGCTAACAAAACAAAACAAAACAAAACAAAACAAAGGAGGGGGGAGAGAGAGAGAGAGAGAGAGAGAGAGAGAGAGAGAGAGAGAGAGAGAGAGGGAGGGAGAATGTAAATAAATACAATCAGAAATGGGAAAGGAAACATAAGTACTGAACCATAGAAATAAATGAGATAGTTAGAAGATACTATGAGCAACTATGTGCTAATAAACTAGAAAACTTACATGACATGAGCAACTTCCTAGAAAAGCATTAACAACCAACACTGACCCAAGAAGAAATAGATAACTTCAAGAAGCCAATCACAATTAAAGAGATAAATCTGTCATCAAAAATCTACCAAAAAAGAAAAGCCCAGGACTAGATGGCTGCACATGTGAATTCTACCAAGCATTCAGAAAAGAATTTATGCCAATTCTGCTCAAACTTTGCAAAAAAATTGAGGATCAGGGAAAGCTACTCAACTCATTCTATTAAGCCAACATCAGCCTAACACCAAAATCAGAGAAAGATACTACTAAAAAAGAAAATTATAGACCAATTTCTTTAATGAACATAGATGCAAAAACCCTCAACAGGGGCAGGGCAAGATGGTGGAGTGGGGAGGAACAGAATTTCGTCTCTCCCCTAGAGCAGCTAGCAATTACCCAAGAACTATATGAAAAAGTGTTTTGGGGGTCTCCAGTAACCAGTCACATATCGGACGCAAGTTTGGAATTGGAGGAAAAGCTGAGATTGCAGCAAACATTGTAAGTTCCCCGGACCAGGGGTCTGGTGCCCCTCCCCACACAGACCTCACAGACTGCCTTGCTGTGGGCTCCCTGAAAGGGGAGAAAAAAAAACCAAAAAACAGCAATCTGCTGAGGGCAAGAAGAGAGGCTCAACCCAGCCTCAACTGCAGAATTAATTAACAAATTAATTAACTAGTTTTGGGAACTGGGGTGCTGAAGAAGGGCTGGGCTCTGAGAAGTGGGGGCGCATAAAAGCGGGCACCCATTCCCAGACTCCAAAAAAGCCATTTTTTTCCCTACATTTTGTCCCTTCTGTCTTCTCACTTATCCCTTATCTTTTTGCATTTCAATAGCCCCCTGGCAGGGGTGGAAATGAAGCTGTTGGAGAGTAATTATCAGACAATAGCCCAAAGCTTATCTTTAAATGCTCTATTCTGACACTGACAAAACTTCCAGGCTGGAGAAAAACTTTTAAAAGAGACTCTTTTTTTTTTTCTTTTTTCTTTTTCTTGCTTTTCTTTTCTATTTTTTTTTTTTAATCTAAAAGTAATATATGTGGTTACTTTCTATCGGAAAGCCCAGGTTGAGGGACTAGGCTGGGCTTGGGAGACAGAGTACCCACAGTGTCTTTGAGTTCTGTATTCACTACTAAGGTCTCCACCATCATCTTTAATTGGCAACTCAGGCTGACAAAGGAATCTACCTGGAGAGGCCCCAAAGAGGAGAGGGGAGAAGGGAATAGTGCCCCGGAGAGACAACTGGAGTTCTGAGGATTGGGAGAGTGGAGAGAGGTCCAGCTCAACTGGCAGTCCTCCTTCTGGGAATTCAGACCCCAGGGGCTGGAATTCAGATTCTGGCTTCAGTCAGCCACACCCTCAACAGGATCAGAGTCACCAGGAGAACTAAAGTCTACATACCTCCTACATGGTGGGGGAGCTGCGGACTGGCCAGTGCCACCTGCTGGACAGGAGAGGAAAAGCACCAATTCTAAAGGCCTCATAGGAGGGTCTCATTCTCAGGAAAACTCCATAGCCTCCCAATGAGACCTGGGCCTCACTAGACTGGGAAAATCTGACTAGGGTTGACCATATCTGAGGAGACCCACACACAAAAAGGTTACATAAAGGCAGAGCAAGAAACAGAAAAAACAAGAGGGGAAAATTCTGATCAACTAAATAGAACCTAAGTTAGAGGTCTAGAATAAGTTGAACTGAATAACAGAGGCCAGAGAACAAAGCCAACCAACAAGAAAACCATTAGGTAAAAGATAGAAAACAAGCTCCAAAATAAACTAATCAAGAAAATCAGATGTCTAGACAACTTAAGATAACAAGCCATACCAGGAAACATGAAAACATGGACCAGCCAAAAGAACAAACTAATAGCTCAGCTGAGATACAGGAGTGGAGGCAACTAATGCTAAATGAATTCAATGAAATGAAGGAAGATATAGCAAAAGAGCTGAAGGATATAAAGAAGACACTGGAAGACCATAAGGAAGAATTCATAAACTTAAAAAAACAAATGGCAGAACTCATGGGAATGAAGGCCACAATGGAGAAGATGAAAAACACAATGGAGGGACACAACAGTAGATTTGAACAGGCAGAAGAAAGGATCAGGGAACTGGAAGACAGGTCATTTGAATTCATACACACAAAAGAACAGATGGTGAAAAAAATGGAAAAATATGAGCAGGGTCTTAGGAACTGAGTGACAACATGGAATGCACAAATATACATGTTATGGATATCCCAGAAGGAGAAGAGAGGGGAAAAGGGGCAGAAAGAGTAACAGAAGACATATTCACTGAAAATTTCCTAACTCTTATGAAAGACAGAAAATTAGAGATTCAAGAAGTACAACATACCCCAAATAGCATAGATCCCAATAGACCTACTCCAAGACACTTACTGATCAGATTGTCCAATGTCAAAGACAAAGAGAGGATTCTGAAAGCAGCAAGAGAAAAGTGATCCATCATATACAAGGGAAGGTCAATAAGACTATGTACAGATTTCTCTGCAGAAACCATGGAGGCAAGAAGACAGTGACATGATATATTTAAGATACTGAAAGAGAAAAACTGCCAGTCAAGAATTCTATATCCAGCAAAACTTTCCTTCAAAAATGAGGGAGAAGGGATTCTGGGAAGATGGTGGCATAGAAAGAAGTGGAAGACATAGTCTCCCCCAGAACAATTCATAAATGAACAAAAAACCAGTAAATAACCTGGAATGGTAGTGGGGAGACAAACGTGACTGTACACTCAACATCCACCGACATGAATTGGGAGGAATGCCCGAGATCACAGCATAAAATCTGTAAGTAAAATTGCAGACCCACACTGAGAGCCAAGAAACTAGAGCCGGGAGCCCCTCCCTCACTGAAGCCATGCCGTGTACTTTCTCAGCCCAGCTCCAAGTGAGTTTTTAATAATAACTGCTCAATACAGACAGTGAATCCTCAACAAGCAGACAGAGGTTTTTGGTGACAACTGACCTTGGGAGAATGGGGGGAAATATTCTGTCTCTCGTTCTCTCTCTGAGAAGAAAACCTCAGCTGCTCTCAGCCCACAAGGCACTGCAGTAAAGACAGCCTCATACATTCTGCACTCTGAAATCAGCTGAGAGCCTGCAGCACAGCCAAGCAGCCCAGGGCTTCCCTAGAGGGATGGCACACACTGATGACATAGCACTGCATCCCCCTTGGCTGAGGGAGGATCGCAGCTAGGAGGGGGGATCTGCTCAGAGAACCCAGGGACGCTACGCCAAGTCCGGTGGTTTATGGGACACTGAGAGAGAGCTGCCCTTCCTCCCTGGCCACCCGTGCGCACACCCCACATTCAGGGCGGGCGTCTCCAGCTGTGCGCCCAGGCTGAGCTCTCCAACTGAACACACAAGAATCATTTCCCCACACTATGTGGGCAAAAAGGTTGAGAACTGACTGGAGGGGTATAGGTGGCTCACAGACGCCATATGCTGGTTAGTTAAAGTGTACACCACCAAACTGTGTCTCTGAAAAATTAGATCAATATCCTTTTTTTTTTTTTTTGATACAACTTGAAAGAACCCTATCAAGCAAAACAAATGCCAAGAGGCCAAAAACAACAGAAAATCTTAACACATATGATAAAACCAGATGATATGGAGAATCCAGCTCCAAACACGCAAATCAAGATTTTGGAAGAAACGTTATACCTCACAAAATTAATAAAAGAACTATAATCAAAGAACGAAAGCATAGCAAAGGATTTGAAGGACATCAAGAGGACCATGGCCCAGGATATAAGCACCATAAACAAGACCCTAAACAACAACCAGAAAAAAGTGGGAGTAGCTATATTAATATCAGACAAGTTAGACTTCAAAAGCAAAACAATTAAAAGAGACAAAGGACACTATATATTAATAAAAGGGTCAATTCATCAAGAAAACATAACAGTCATGAATATTTATGCACCAAGCCAGAATGCCCCAAAATTCATGAGGCAAATACTGCGATCACTGAAAGGAGAAATAGATACCTCTACAATAATAGTTGGAGACTTCAATACACCACTCTCATCAATGGATAGAACATCTAGACAGAGGATCACTAAAGAAACAGAGATATTGAATTGTATGATAAATGAACTAGACTTGACAGACATTTATACAACACTACATCCAACAACAGCAGGATACACTTTTTTCTCAAGTGCTCATGGAACATTCTCTAGGATAGACCACATGTTGGGTCACAAAGCAAGTCTCAACAAATTAAAAAATATTGATATTATACAAAACACTTTCTCAGACCACAATGGAATGAAGTTGGAAATAAATAAAAGGCAGAAGTCATAAAATTCACAAACATATGGAGGCTAAACAACACTGTCTTAGAAAACCAGTGGGTAAAGGAAGAAATTACAAGAGAAATTAGTAAATACCTCGAGGCAAATGACAATGAAACCCAAGTTATCAAAACTTATGGGATGAAGCAAAGGCAGTGCTGAGAGGGAAATTTATTGCCCTAAATGCCTATATTAAAAGAGAAGAGAGAGCAAAATTGAAAGGTTAACTGCTCACCTGTAGGAATCAGAGAAAGAACAGCTAACTAACCCCAAAGCAAGCAGAAGGGAAGAAATAACAAAGATTAGAGCAGAAATAAATGCAATTGAGAACAGGAAAACAATAGAGAGAATCAACAAAACCAGAAGTTGGTTCTTTGAAAAAATCAATAAAATCAATGGACCACTGGCTAGGGTAACAAAAAAAAAAAAAAAGAGAGCAGATGCAAATAAACACAATCAGAAATGGGAAAGGAAATATAACTACCAACCCTGCAGAAATTAAGGAGATAATGAGAAGATACTATGAGCAACTATACGCTAATAAATTAGACAACTGAGATGAAATGGACAACTTCCTAGAAAAGCATAAACAACCAACATTAACTCAAGAAGAAATAGATGACCTCAACAAACCAATCACAAGTAAAGAGATTGAGTCAGTCATCAAAAAGCTCCCAAAAAGGAAAAGCCCAGGACCAGATGGTTTCACATGTGAATTCTACCAAGCATTCAAGAACGAATTAGTACCAATCCTGCTCAAACTCTTCAAAAAATTGAAGAAGAGGGAAAGCTACCTAACTCTTTCTAGGAAGCCAACATCACCCTAATACCAAAACCAGACAAAGATACTACAAAAAAAGAAAATTATAGGCCAATGTCTTTAATGAATATAGATGCAAAAATACTCAACAAAATACTCACAAATTGAATCCAGCAGCACATTAAAAGAATCATACACCACAACCAGGTGGGATTTATTCCAGGTATGCAAGGCTGGTTCAACAGAAGAAAATCAATTAATGTAATACACAACATCAATAAATCAAAGCAGAAGAACTGCATGATCATCTCGATTGATGCAGAAAAGTCATTTGACAAAATTCAACATTCCTTCCTGATGAAAACACTTCAAAGGATAGGAATAGAAGGGAACTTTTTCAATATGATAAAGGCAATATATGAAAAACCCACAGCTAACATCACACTCAATGGGGAGAGACTGAAAGCTTTTCCTCTAAGATCAGGAACAAGACAGGGATGCCCACTATCACCATTGTTATTCAACATTGTGCTGGAAGTTCTAGCTAGAGTAATTAGGCAAGAAAAAGAAATAAAAGGCATCCAAATTGGAGAGGAAGAAGTAAAACTTTCACTATTTGCAGATGACATGATTCTATATGTAGGAAATCCAGAAAAATCTACAGCAAAGCTACTAGAACTAGTCAATGAATACAGCAAAGTAGCAGGCTACCAGATCAACATGCAAAAATCTGTAGTGTTCCTATACACAAGTAATGTGCAACAAGAGGAAGAAATCAAGAAAAAAATCCCATTTACAATAACAACCAAAAGAATCAAGTATTTAGTAATAAACTTAACCAAGGACACAAAAGACCTTTACATAGAAAATTATAAGAAACTGCTAAAAGAAATTGAACAAGACCTAAAAAAATGGAAGAACATACCATGTTCATGGATTGGAAGACTAAATATAGTTAAGATGGCAATTTTACCTAAACTGATTTACAGATTCAATGCAATACCAATTCAAATCCCAACAACTTATTTTACAGAATTAGAAAAAACAATAACTAAATTTATTTGGAAGGGCAAGGTGCCCCGAATAGCCAAAAATATCTTGAGAAAGAGGAGTGAAGTGGGAGGTCTCACACTACCTGACTTTGAAGCATATTACAGAGCTACAGTGCTCAAAACAGCATGGTACTGGCATAAGGACAGATATACTGATCAATGGAATCGAATTGAGTGTTCAGAAGTAGACCCTCACATCTATGGGCAACTGATCTTTGATAAGGCAGTCAAGCCGAAGCAATTGGGAAAGAGCAGCCTGTTCAATAAATGGTGTTTGGAGAACTGGATATCCATTTCCAAAAGAATGAAAGAGGACGTCCATCTCACACCTTATACCAAAATTAACTCAAAGTGGATCAAAGACCTAAACATTAGCACCAAGACCACAAAACTCTTAGAAGAAAATGTAGGGCAATATCTTAAAGATCTTGCGATAGGAGGTGATTTCTTAGACCTCACACCCAAGGCACGAGCAACCAAAGAACAAATAGACAAATGGGATCTCCTCAAAATTAAACACTTTTGTACATCAAAGGACTTTGTCAGAAAAGTAAAAAGGCAGCCTACACAATGGGAGATGATGTTTGGAAACCACATATCAGATAAGGGTTTAATATCCCAAATATATAAAGGAATCCTGCATCTCAATAACAGAAAGACAAACAATCCAATTTAAAAAATGGGCAAAAGACATGGACAGACATTTTTCGGAAGAGGAAATACAAATGGCTCAAAAACATATGAAAAAATGCTCAACTTCACTGGCTGCTAAGGAAATCCAAATCAAAACCACAATGAGATATCATTTCATACCTACCAGAATGGCCATTATCCAAAAAAACAGAAAATGACAAGTGCTGGAGAGGATGTGGAGAAAGAAGCACACTTATTCATTGTTTGTGGGAATGTAGAATGGTGCAACCACTCTGGAAGACAGTTTGGAGATTCCTCAGGAAGCTAAATATAGATTTGCCATATGACCCAGCTATTCCATTGCTAGGTATATACTCAGAGGAACTGAAACTTAAGACACAAACAGACATTTGTAAACCAATGTTTATTACAGCATTATTCACAATTGCCAAGAGATGGAAACAGCCCAAATGTCCATCAAAGGACGAGTGGATAAACAAACTGTGGTATATACACATGATGGAATATTATGCAGCTGTAAGACAGAACAAAGACATGGATCATGTAATAATGTGGATGAACCTTGAGGACATTATGTTGAGTGAAGTTAGCCAGAAACAAAAGGACAGATTCTGTATGGTGTCACTAATATGAGCAGACATTAATGAACAAACTTTGGGAGTCAAAAGATGACAACACAGGCGACCAGGAGATAGAAAGAGGGAAGAGACCAGCCATTTGATGCTGAAGGACTACAGAATGTTTAGGATTGATTGCATAGATCCAGAAATAGATAGCATAATACTGTGTGATGGTAGCACAGTATTGTAAGTACACTGAACAAAGATTGTGAGTAAAGCTGAAAGAGGTGGGATAAGAGAATGTATGACACCAGAGGTAAAGATAGATGATAAAGACTGGGACTGTATAATGTGGCAGAAACTGGAGAGACCAATGACTGTTATTAAATATGCAAATATAAAAATGTTTTTGCATGTGGGAAAGCAAATGAATGTTAACCATGTAGAGAGTTGAAAACGGGATGGTATTCAGAAAAAACATAATCAAAGCAAACTGGGGTCTATGGTCAACACTAACATTGTAATATGCCTCCATTAAATGTAACAAAGGCAATATGCCAATGCTAAATGTATATGAGAGGGGGATGCAGGGGAGGAATATGGGATTCTTGGTAGTGGTATTATTTGCTGTCCTTACTAGTGTATTGTATTGTATGACATGTTATTTTTCTTTTTATCATTTTTTTCTTATTGCTAAAAAAAAAAGAACAATTTTTCTTGTAGTAATCAATATGTTCAAGTGCTGGTTGTGGTGATAAATGTCCAACTTTATGATGATACCATGAACAACTGATTGTACACTGTGGATAAATATATGGTATGTGAATATAACTCTATAAAATTGTAGGAAAATATATATATGGGAGTAAAAGTGTTGGCAAAAACATGGTGAGAGGGATGATGCTTCACCAATATGGACTAACTACAATGTGTAAACTTAGAATTGAATCTTAAAAAAAAAAAAAAATCCTCAACAAAATACTTGGAAATTGCATCCAACAGCACATCAAAAGATTTATACACCACAACCAGGTGGTGTTTACTCTAGATATGCAAGGCTGGATCAACACAAGAAAATTAACTAATGTAATACATGACATTAATAAATCAAAGTAGAAGAAACACTTGATCATCTTGATCAATGTAGAAAAGGCATTTGACAAAATTCTGCATCCTTCCTTGGTGAAAACTCTTCAAAGGATAGGAATGGATGGGAATTTCCTCAACATATAAAGGCAATATATGAAAAACCCACAACTAACATTGTACTCAATGGGGAGAAACTGAAAGCTTTTCCTCTAAGATCAGGAACAAGACAGGGGTTGTTCTAGTTTGCTAATGCTGCCAGAATGCCAAACATTAGAAATGGATTGGCTTTTATAAAAGGGGGTTTATTTTGCTACAGATTTGCAGTCTTAAGGCTAAAAAGTGTCCATCAACAAGGGATACATTCACTGGATAAAGGCCATTGGCACCTGGAAAACCTTTGTTAGCTGGAAAGGCATGTGTCTGGTGTCTGCTCACTCTCAGGTTGCATTTCAAAATGGCATTCTCCAAAATGTCTGAATCAGCTTCCAATGGCCGTCTTCAAAATGTCTGTCTTAGCTCCAGCTACCTATGAGCTCCATCTGCCTGAGCTTATGTAGTGTTCCGGTAAACTAAATAAGGTCCATGCTGAATGGGCAGGGGCACACCTCCATGGAAATTATCCCATCAGAGTTATCACCTATGGTTGGGTGGGTCACATCTCCATGGACACTGAACCAAAAGGTTCCAACCCAATCCACACTAATACATCTGCCCCTACAAGAATGCATTCAAGAATATGGCCTTTTCAGGGGGACATAAATATACAAACCTGTGCAGGGATGCCCACTGTCACCATTGTTATTCAACATTTTGCTGGAAGTTATATCTAGAGCAATTAGGCAAGAAAAAGAAAGAAAAGGCATCCAAATTGGACAGGAAGTAGTAAAACTTTCACTATTTGCAGATGACAAGATTCTATATGTAAAACATCCAGAAAAATCTACAGCAAAACTATCAGAACTAATCAATGAATGAAGCAAAGCGGTAAGCTACAATATCAACATGCAAAAATCTGTAGCATTCTTATACACAAGTAATGTGCAACAAGAGGAAGAAATCAAGAAAAATATTCCATTTACAATAGCAACCAAAAGAATCATTTAGTAATAAACTTAACAAAGGCCACAAAAGTCCTATACAAACAAAACTGCAAGAAACTGCTAAAAGAAATTGAAAAGGACCTTAAAAAAATGGAATAACATACTGTGTTCATGAATTGGAATACTAAATATAATTAAGACATCAATTCCACCTAAAATGATTTATAGACTCAATGCAATATCAATTAAAATCCCAAAAAGTTACTTTGCACAAATAGAAAAGATAACAACCAAATCTACTTGGAAGGCAAAGTGCCCCAAATAGCCAAAAATATCTTGAGAAAGAGGAACAAAGTGGGAGGTCTCACACTACCTGACTCTGAAGCATATTACAAAGATATAGTGCTCAAAACAGCATGGTACTGGCATTAGGATAGATATACCAACCAATGGAATTGAATTGAGTGTTTAGAAATAGACTCTCACATCTATGGACAATTGATATTTGATAAGGCAGTCAAGCGAAAGCAACTGGGACAAAGTAGCCTCTTCAATAAATGGTGTTTGGATAACTGGATATCCATTTCCAAAAGAATGAAAGAGGTCTCCCATCTCATACCTTATACAAAAATTAACTTGAAATGGATTACAGATCTAAGCATTAGTGCTAAGACCATGGGACTCTTAGAAGAAAATGTAGGGCAATTTCTTGAAGATCTTGTTACAAGAAGTGGCTTCATAGACCTTACACCCAAAGTGCAAGCAACCAAAAATAAAAATAAAAAAATAGACAAACGGGATCTCCTCAAAAGTAAATACTTTTGTACATCAAAGTAAAACAAATACATTTGTATTTCCTCTTCAGAAAAGTAAAACAGACGCCTACACAGTGGGAAATAATATTTGGAATCCACGTACCAGAGAAGGGTTTAATATCCTGAATATATAAAGTGATCCTACAACTCAACAACAGAAAGACAAACAACCCAATCAATAAATGGGCAAAAAGACATGGACAGATACTTTTCTGAAGAAGAAATACAAGTGGCTCAAAACATGAAAAAATGCTCAATTTCAATGGCTATTAGGGAAATGCAAATCAATACCACAATGAGATATCATGTCACACCTACCAGAATGGCCATGATCCAAAAAAAAAACAGAAAATTACAAGTGCTGGGAAGGATGTGGAGAAAAAGGCACACTTATTCACTTTTGGTAGAAATGTAGACTAGTACAACCACTCTGGAAGACAGTGTAGCAGTTCCTCAGGAAGCGAAGTATAGATTTTCCATATGACCCAGTTATTCCATTCTTAGGTATAGACTCAGAGGAACTGAAGATTAAGACTGGAACAGACATTTGTAAACCAATGTTTATCATGGCATTATTCACAATAGCCAAGAGGTGGAATTTGCCCAAATGTCCTTCAATGGATGAGTGGATAAATAAACTGTGGTACATACACATGATGGAATATTATGCAGCTGTAAGACAGAACAGACCTGGAACATACAATATGTGGATGAACCTTGAGAATATTATGTTGAGGAAAGTTAGCCAGAAACAAAAGGACAAATATTGTATGGTCTCACTAAGATGAACTAGCATTAATGAGAAAACTTTGAGAGTGAAAAGATGATAACACAGGCTACCAGGAGATAGAAAGAGGGTAGAATTGAGCATTTGATGCTGAAGGACTACTGAATGTTCATCAGGCTTGATTATAGAGACCCAGAAATACATAGCATAATACTGTGTGATGGTAGCACAATATTATGACTACAGTGAACAAAGATGTCCATGAGTAAAGCTGAATGAGTTGGGCTACAAGCATGTGTGACACCTGAAGTAAAGATAGGAGAAAAAGACTGGGACTCTTTAACTTAGCAAAAACTGGAGTGGTCAATAATTGCTGACTAAAGGTACAGATATAAAACTGTTCTTGCATGTGGGGGAACAAATCAATGTCAAGCATGAAGAGTGTTGGAAATAGGATGGTAGTGGGGAAAAATGTAATCAAAGCAAACTGGAGTCTCTGGTCAACAGCAACATTGAAATATGTAACATTAAATGTAACAAAGGCAATATACCAAAGCTAAATGTGTATGAGGGGGGATATAAGGGAGGGACATGGGATTCTTGGTAGTGCTGTTGTCTGACCCTACTAATATATTGCGTTGTATGATATTTTATTTTTTCTTTTTATCATTTTTATTATTCATTTAAAAAAAAAACAAAAAAATGCATAAAGCATAAGAATGACAGATAAAAAAGAAAAAAAAAAGAAACATTTATAAAGATAATAAATCTTCCAATGAGATAAGTAACTTTAAAAAAAACAGAAGAATGTCAAGTATGTTATTCTAACTCTGCCCACCAATCTAGTCAGAAGGGAACACTTATGATTAAGGTTTCCATGAATCTTAATTTGCAAGGGGCCATCCTAGTACATGGATGGTTTTCTAGTAAAATTAGTACTAACATCACCTTTTTCTTCAAAGTATCTTATTTTGGATGATAAATTACATGATCTCCTCACCTATGAGATATTTAAGTGATATGCCAGAGTTAGGATGTGGGGAGATAACTAGTCATTTTCACATAGGACTGTTACAGTCTGTATTAGGCAGGGTTCTCTAGGGAAATAGAACCTAGAGGAGATATATGTATATATACTCATATATAAATTGATGTATATATTATATGTAAATATTATGAAATTTTTATAAGCATTGTCTCAACTGTGGGGGTAGGGAAGTCCAAGTTGCATAGAGCAAGCTGCAAGCTAGGAACTTCAATAAAGTTTTGTGATCTTTTCCCCAGGAGAAGCTGGCCAGATGACGCAGAGATGTAAATTCTCTCTTTTATCTGCTGAGATCACTACTTCTCCTTTTTAAGGTCTTCAACTTATTGCATGAGACCTCTCTGTTAAAGACAGTCTCCTTGGCTGATTATAGATGTAATCAGCCATAGACCCAAACAACTTAGGGATGATTTAAATCCACAAAATACCCTCACTGTAACAATTGGACCAGTGCTTCCTTGAACAAACAACTAGATACAATAACCTAGCCAATTTGACACATGAACTTAACCATCACAGAATCCAATTCTCTCTCTCCCTTTGTATTTTCCCATTGTTTTAGTTTCCTAGGCTGCTTAAAGCAAATACCAATAAATTGTCCAGCTTGAACAATGGAAATTTATTAGCTTACAGTTTTGAGGCTGAGAAAATGTCCAAATCAAGGTATCATCAAGGCTGTGATTTCTTCTCAATGACCAGCTTCTGGTGATCCTCGGCTTCTCTGCCACATGGCAAGGCACATGGCAGCATCTGCTGGTCTCTCCCTTCTCTTCTGCGTTTTGTTTATTTCAGTTTCTTACTTCAGTTGCTCTCTCTCTCTCTCTCCCCCCCCCCTCTGTATTCATTCTATTTATGAAGGATTACAGTAATAGGATTAACTCTCATCCTGAGTGAGGTGGGCCACAACTTAACTGAAGTAACCTCATCAAATATCCTACTTACAGTGAGTTTGCCCCCACAGGAATGAAGTTGATTTAAAAACACATTTTTCTTGGGTACATACAGCTCCAAACAACTGTACCCGTCTATCAAAATCTATCTAAGGATCTTATTAATGCAGGGACATGATTATTGATCTGACATCTCTGTTTACTTAAGTCTTTTCTGTCTTACAATTTGTTATTCCCTCTTTTACTTTGTAGCTTAATATTCCAGCATCAGTGCTGTTTCTACCCTAAGTTAATTTCTGGGTTTTACACACATTCTTTCATTTAATTCTCAGAATAACCATGGAATTTGATGGTATTTTAAATTAAAATATCAGAAAATTTACTTTCAAAATAGTTTAATTGACCTACTTATCATAGAGATCCTAAGCAGAAAATTGGGGGTTTAAACCTGCCACTCCAGTCTACATGAGCAATATCCATGTCATCACAAGGAGCTCAATCAATTTGACTGCCTCCAATTCATATCCAATAAGAGCAAATATCTAGTTAAGAGGAAGCGCTCTCTGCCCCGGCCAGAGGGAAACAGATATATGACATTTAATCTTTGTTGAACTTTCATATTGCAAACAAGAAATTGAAACAGTGCTTAGCAATTCCTCCATGTTCTACAGGACTGAATAGACATTCTGGAGTAATCACCTGGCATGAAGGACTTGTCCAGCTGTCCAGAAGTTTCCCCCTGAGTGTCCTCAGCTGTCAGCTCTCTTCAGGAATTATCTCAATTTGTGATTATTTTGCTTAAAGACAAAGTAATACATGACTGAGACTTTACTACCAACATTTATCTCCTGCCATGTTCCTGCTGGATTAACAACACCTTCTGACTGATTAATTTTGTGGTAAAAATAAAAGGGTTGTACCAGTCCCCAAATAACTGTGAGCAGCAACTAGCATAACCTACTTTGTCAGTAGTGTCTTTCAGACAAAAATAAATTTGCATCCAAGACTTCCCAGAAAAAGTCACAGTATTCACTTTATTCAGTTTATGTCCTATACCTACCCATGAAACATCCACTATGACCAGAGATGAAATATACTTATAACTTCAAGTCAATTAGGAGTGACTACTATAACAAGGAAAGGAGTGAATTCCATGTAAACTTATGACTGAGATTGTGGGGAGGAGTAATTTTTCCAAAGAAAATTAGAAATACCTTGACCAGACAAGGATATTGGGGAACAAACAATAGCTAAGTATTATTTCCTACAGGATCCCTAATTTACTCCATACAATATTTGATAGTCGATGTCTGTTATAGATTCTATAAATATTTTCATCCATGGGATTCATTCACTCTTGTTTTGTCCTCTTCAAGTTTTGAAATTAGACTTTCTTTACAATCCAACTACAGACTTTCTTTAACTTTCCAGCTCATGGTTTTCATGTCACCTTCTGAACAGCTGCAATTAAATTATGATTATACTGAGAGTGTTTTATTTGCCACTTTTCATTGTTATTTAACTTCTGCTGTGTATGTAGCTAATATTCCATAATTAAAACTGAAATACCTGAAAGCAGGGAACCTGAAATAAGTCATTTGACATCTCCCTAAATATCAATCATATGCAACTTAAGGCCCAGAAAATACACTCAATGATTTGCTTTATTGAGTTGGTATTATTTCAGATGACAACAAAGGGTTAAACTGAATAAATAATTCCCTTGTGTCTTCTTTTCAGTATAATGTTGTATACAACACTTAAAAAGGCAGCACATGCAAAGGACAGGCTAGGCCTCCCTATAATTGCACCTAAGAGCCTCCTCCCAATTGCCTCTTTCTTGCTCAGATGTGGCCCTCTCTCTCTAGTTAAGCCAACTTGAAAGGTGAAATCAATGCCCTCCCCACTATGTGGGGTCTGATACCCAGGGGAGTGAATCTCCCTGGAAACATGGAATATGACTCCCAGGGAGGAATCTAGACCCAGCATTGTGGGATGGAGAACATCTTCTTGACCAAAAGGGGGATGTGAAAGGAAATGAAATAAGCTTCAGTGGCAGAGAGATTCCAAAAGCAGCTGAGGGGACACTCTGGTGGGCATTCTTATGCACAATACTGACACCCCTTTTTAGGTTCTAATGAATTGGAATAGCTAGCAGGAAATACCTGAATACAACCCAAAACCCAGGAATCTTGAAGACTATTATATAAAAATGTAGTTTATGAGGGGTGACAAAGTGATTGGGAAAGCCATATGGACCACACTCCCCTTTCTTCCCTTTGTCTAGTTTATGGATGGATGAGTACAAAAATGGGAGGGGGAAAAAAAAAAAAGAAGGCACCCAGTGTTCTTTTTTACTTTAATTTCTTGTTTTCACTTTAATTTTTATTATTATTATTTTTATGTGTGTGGTAATGAAAATGTCAAAAATTAATTTTGGTGATGAATGCACAACTATATAATGGTACTGTAAAAAAATTGAATGTATGCTTTATTTTGTATGACTGCATGGTATGTGAATATATCTCAATAAAAGTGAATTAAAAAAAAGGCAGCACACAGCATATTAAGTAAAAAGCTTCTCCTTTGGAAATATTAAACAAATACATTAAGGACAATACTTTCCTTAATGTCTTTTAAATAGGCATTTAAAGGGAGAGGTATAAGGTGCTTTTATTATTTTATATTGGAAAACCAATAATTTTGATAGGTTTGATGTAAAAAAGAAATTACTCTAAAGTGTAATACCTAATATAGCAATATTTTAGTAAACAAATGAAATATATTTATCCTTATTAATTTAACAACATAATAAGAAATCAAAACACAATATTATTTTGATTTTGTCCTTACTGAGAATTATAGATAGTTCAAAAATTGGAATAATGCTAGGAGGACAAAGAAAGCTATGACAAAATTAAAAGTAAGAGGCATTTTACAACAAAACAGCAACAACAAAAAAACCTTATTGGCTCTTTCTCTCTCTCATATATATATACACACACACACACACACACACACACACACACACACACACTATGTTTCACTGATTATAGATAATATATGGTTTCTCATAAATATATATTATATATATATGTGTATATATATGTATATATATAATGTGTATATATATGTATGTGTGTGTGTGTGTATATATATATATATGTATATATATATAATGTGTATGTATATGTGTGTGTGTGTGTGTGTGTGTGTGTGTGTATATATATATATATATATATATATATATATATATATATATATATATATCAGGACTAATTTTACCAAGAAATTTAAAATCCAGAATCATCATAATTAATTAGCTGTTTGTTTACAATTCTAATGTCTGTTTTCCTTTTCTCTCTCTCTCTCAAAAAAACAAACAAACAAACAAACTGGATTTTTAGTTTCAGTGACTGTAACTTTTTAAACCAAATCACTCAAATTTAATATTGGAATCTATCAGTAGACTTTCTCCACAAAAACAAAAAAAGGAAAAAAATAGTATTCCGTAACACTAGAAAAATCGTCCGAATCAGCATCCTTCAAAAGTTCACTCCAAAGGAGAAATTAAAAAAAAAAAAAAAAAAAAAAAAAAAACTCCAATTTATGTAGTAGCTTCATTATCTCTAACTGCTTTTTACATATATTGCCTTCCATAATATTCACATAAATAATGTGAAGTTGATCATTACCCATATTTTTCAGGGAAATGTTCAAGCTCAGAGAGGATATGTCCAAAGTTTTAAAGTACATAAATAAGAAATTTGAGCCTCAGATACTGAACTCCTAATCAGAAAACCTATTTACCTTTGCTTATATGAAACTAGAAATAATTGGATCAATGTACTCTGAGCAATGAAAAACTTTCCAAAATGTAAAATTTTGTTTACTTACATTTTCAGATGAAAATATAAAGTCTACAGACAGTTAGGAATTCAGATTTGTTGATAGGATATCTCATTTATTAAAATTATTCTCTTGAAATCATCCTTTTTATAATATGCCTATTAATTTATTTTACATACTGCATTTGGGGAGGAATTTATACTATCTTTATTGCACATTGCACTACAGTGATTCGACTTGCATGTCATCACATAGATTATATCATCTTTATAAAAATCATTCTTTCCACTAAAAGAACATTAGTCACCAATACTGTCTTTGCACAATTTAAATTTAGTGCTTATGTTAAATTACCTTTACTCCAAATTCTCTTCTGTCTTGTCTTGGATAATTTTGAACTGGTATCATTATCTGAAGTTATTCCTTTGAAGTACTGTCTGCATAAACGTAAAAAAATTCTTAACTTTCCTAGCTGGTTTCCTCATCAGAGTTACTTTATGACTTATAAGGGGTAAGATTTTTATTACCTTATGTTTTGTTGATTAGAGGTAATACATGGTTTCTCACATTCCCATTTCTATGCATGACCAGCAGCTGGCAGTCTTTTATTTTCTGCCACTTTCAATTGTAGTACAATTTAGTGAGAGTTATGCCCGTTTTCAATGAGATGATACACTTTATTCACTAAAATATTTGATGAGATATAAAGTATTTGCTAATGCCTGATGATTGAGAAAAGTGCAAACATTGCTATACTAGGTATTCTTTCAAAGATATCTACATTGTAGTTTGAGATGAAGTGGAGATGTGTGATCACTGTCAATAGTGTCATATTTTTAATACTGAAAGGCTACAGTGAAGATATCATGAGGTAGAGTAATTAGACAATTCATTCTGGATCTATTGACAAGCCATCTTTCATGAAAGTGAGTAACAGGACTTCTGGAAATTGAGATATCTAACCTTTAATCATTTTTGGGTAAAATGGAAGTTAGAGGCCAATAGAGAATTCAGAAATGTTTAAAATTTGTGAAACTCTAATTAAAAATACCCTAATTTATATGCATTCAGGGTAAATTTATATAAGTGTGTAACTTGGGTCGAGCAATGTCAACTTCAATATCTGGCCATATTCCTAATGCACATGAGAAAATCTAGAAAATGATTAAAAATGGTTTCAGGAAAGCTTCATGTTTGCCGAATAATATGACTATATATAAAAATTCATTTTAAACTTTGTAGTAGATAGGATATGTCCACTAGCTGGATTAGAGTTCTAGCCCTATCTCTTCTTAGAATATACAGTTTGCAGAATTGCTTTACATACCTTACATAATCTTATCTTTAATGTTACAAAAAAAAAAAATCAATGAAGCAGGACACAGAAGCAGGAGATGTACTTATCTCAAAAATATTGTACTGTCAGGAAAGTGTAGAGAGGTCTTATTTACTCAATTCCAGGACTAAAAGCAATCATAATGAGCCCTTAATGGCTACTACATGCCAGTCAAATATAATGGAAATTATCAATCATTTTAGGGAATCAAGGATGACCTCATTCCCTTTTTTTCTCTTAAGTCATTTGTGTTTTTTTTTTCTTTTCATAACAGGAAATGAGGATGTGTGTCCCAAGCACCCTTCCATGCAACTCTCCCCACATCAAACCCTGGTGCAAAAATATGATATTAAAGCCATAAGAAACAATAGAATGGTCAGATGGGAATATTAGCAATCAACCATGTAAATTAGGAAATATGACTGATAGCCACACAACTGTGAAACATCACAAATTCTTTCAATATGATAAAAAAGTAGATTAGTACCCACTTATTGAATGTTCTGCTACATATAAAATTTTTGTCTAATTAAACCTATACTTTATACTCCTTATTCTTTGCCTCATAATGGAAGATAAAATGGGAATCAAACATTTTTCCTAGAAGTTAATATTTCTGAGGAGTCATAGTCAACTACTTGGAGGCTATGGATAATATTAAAATCACACTCTGCTCATTGGACCTGTAAAATGCCTGATACAGGTACAAATTTCAGAATACACTTACAGATGTCTAACACCACAGATCAATGAACAAAACAAAGTTAAAGGATAGCAAATGGAAGTAATCAAGTATACTAAGTCATTGCCTTCTTGTCTCTGCTTCCCCCCAGGGGGATATAAGTCAACAATTTTAGTAATGTCATGATCTTTCCCCTTCAAGTACTTCTGGATCTAGAAATACATGGATCAAGTTCTGTGGAGCAGCTAAATTATTGAAATTAGGTCTACATGACTTGTCAGTGAAAGTTATGATGGTGACGGTTGCATGATATTGTGAATATAATTAACAGCACCAAATTATATATGTGAATGTGGTTAAAGGGGGAAGTTTTTGGTCATACATAATGATGGACTGTAGTTAACAGTAAAATTATAAAAATTCTCTTTCATGAATTAAAGCAAATGTACCAAACTAATGGAAGGGGTTAATGTTAGGGTGGTATATTTAATATGTGATATTTCTGTAAGACTACAACTTTTTAAATAACAAATATTAATTAAAAACATAAAAAAACAATATCCAGCATTCTTGTATTCTAATGAAGTGAATTCTCATTGCAATACCTTAGCTCATTGTATTACAATCTGTACCTCATACTCTAGAGGCTCCAATGAGATCATAGAGTGAGATTTATCTTTGAATCATATCAAGGCAGAAAATAATTACTGTGCATTTATAAAGAGAATGGACTGGTGACACAACAGTGGTAGTTATGAGTTCCCTTTCAATTGTGAGTCTAAGAGTTATCTTCCTATGTGACCAGGTGGATTTCAAAAACCATAATGCACATTGCTGATAAAGTGACCCACAGGGAAATAAAAGCACAATTTAAAAAATTTGTTTTGGAGAAAATTAGAACAAAATGTATTTGTTGCAGGAGATTGAATTGTTTCTCTCATAAAAGGCATGCTCAGGTCCCAACTGCTTGTCCTGTGGATACGAACCCATTTGTAAACAGAAACTTTGAAGATTTTATTAGTTAAAATGTGTCCCAACTGAGTGACAGTGAGCCTTAATCCAATAAAGCTGAGGTTTATAAGCAAAGGAAATTGGACATGGGGAAAGAGCCACAGGGGGCAGCCAGAAACTGGAAGTCAGTGGAAGCTGGAGGACAAAGGAGAAGAAGCTGCCATATGCACTGACATATGATGGGAAAAAACAAGGAATCCCAAAGATTTCCAGTCAAGCTAAAAATACCCACTCTTGGAGAAAGCACATCTTATAACCTCTGAAACTGTGAGCCAATAAATTGTAGTTAAGCCAACCCTTTGTAGGATATTTGTTTTAGCAGCCTGGAAACTAATATGTATGATAAATCATGGAAATCCACATATTAACATTAAAGTTAAAGTCTATTGGTTCAGCACTGCTGATCAAATTCAGAGAGTGCCTCAGCAATTACCTGGCATGCTGTTTTAGACTGTCTCCAGTGTTGCCATTGCCAGCTGATATATATTACTTGAAAGCAATGGTGAAGGCTTATTGGACTTTATTTATGCCCAGTTTAATATAGTTGACTTATTACATTTTTCTGTATGAATTAATAAGGAAATGAATTAAAATATTGTATAAGAAAGTATTAGCTATTCTTTTTCCCAGAATTAAGATGACCAGGACCCAGAAAACTTTTTTGATAAAAAGGAAGAGAAAGTAAATATTTTGGGTTTAGAGGATCATAAATTCCCTATCACAGCTACTGAGCTCTTTCATTGTAACACAAAAGCATACATAGATAATATATTTAAAATGGGTGTGTCTGTTGTCCAATGGAACATTATTTACAAATACAGGCAGTGGCCTGGATTTGGTCCTGTGGGCCATAGTTTGCAAACCTCCAAACTAGACTATATTTTATACATAATATATATAATATGTATGTGTATGTTTTAGTTTCCTTGGCTACTCAAGCAAATATGAGAAAATTGGCTGAATAAAACAATGGAAATTTATTAGCTCAAGGTTTTAAGACTAGCAAAAATCCAAATCAAGGTGATGCTTTCTTCCTAGACTGTCATTGTGGAGCTAGCTGCCAGTGAACTTCAGTCCTGGGGTCCTTATCATATGGCAAGACACATGGCAGACTCTTCTGGCTTCTCCCTTCTCTTCTGGGATCTGTTGGCTTCAGCTTATTGCTTCCCATGACTTTCTTTCTGAGTTTCGTTTTACTTATAAAGGACTCCGGTAATAAGATTAAAAGCCATCATGATTGATGTGGGCCACATCTCAACTGAAGTAACCTCATTAAAATGTCCTACTTAGAGTGGATCCACATGCATAAGAATAGATTAAGTTTAAGAACATTTTTTTCCTGGGGTACATACAGTCTCAAACCACCACACTGTAGATATATATGTATTTATATATAGTAAACATTTAGATGTATTTTATCCTTTGCTAAGAGTGTTATTGTACTAACCACTATGCAGAAATGGAGGTGGTACTTCATTCCAATGTTTGTTTCTAGCTCTTATAAGTTCTATTGTAACTATTGCTCAGATAACTTATTCTTGATCACAAACTTAACACTTATCTAAAGTAATCCTTTCACTGAAATCCCTACTCCATATAGTCTAGTCCAACTCCTGTTTATTGTGGTAGTGACGGAGTAAGAGCTCACACACTGAGAAGGAATAAAACTTGCTCTTAGGTATTAGACAGTCCTCTTTACCACTTACCATTCCATCATTAACATTAAAAAATATCCTTGAGGTGTGGAACAAGATGGTGAGGTGTGGAATTTAGTTACTCCTCTATGGCAGCTGGTAAATACCCAGGAGCTATATGGAACAGCTATCTCAGAGGTTTCTGTGACCAGTCATGTCCCATACACCAGTCTGGAATGGGTGGCAGGGCTGAGATTACAGCAAAAAACTCTAAGGTTGCCCAGCCAGGGGACTGGTGCCCTACCTCCCCAGGCATAACAGACTGTCTTGGAGCTTTTTCCCCAAAGAAAAAAGAAACACTCTGTTATGGGAGCAAAGAGGGGGGCCCAAGCAAACCCCAATTGCAGAATTAATTAACAAATTTGGACTGCTGAATAAAAGCTCCAAGCACAGATGAAACACAAGCAGGCATGAAAGGAACCAGGGGTATTTGATTCCAAAAGAGAGGAGGCAGGGCTAACAACAGCAACAAAATAAACAGAGATTTTTTGGAGCTGGAGGTATTCAGAATACTGGGAAAGCTTTGGGCTCCAAGATAAAGGGGCACAGAGAAACAGGTACTAACTCTGGTGCTCATTTGCAAACCCATAGAGCTGGTGTCCCACTCTGAAAATGTTTACTTTTTTACTTCTTTTCTATTTAGGTGAAAGAGTTAATAGCCTAAAGGGTATATCCTTAAATAGTCTATACTGGGAATGACAAAACTTTGAGGGGCTGGGGAAAAGACTTGGAAGGGGATTTCTTTTTCCTTTCTTTCTTTTTTTTTTCTTTTTGAAATAACTAGTCTAATAAACTCATTACAGAAAGCCTCAGATATTTGCAATTAACAACTGGACTCAGGCAAGTGTGGAACTAAGATAGGTCTGTGAGACAAAGCAATGAATCTAGTGTGGGAGACAATTTCCTAAAGGGCATAATTTCCCAAAGAAAAGGTGGGGGCAAGGCCCAGCTCAAGTGGTGGCCCTCCTTCAAAAAACTCAGTCAACAAGGGCTGGAAAACTGAAACAAGCTCAAGAAAGCCATGCCCCTGGCAAGGACAGTGTCTTCAGAGAATTAAAGGCACCCATGGAACATACATTGGTGGGTAGCTGCAGGCTGACAAGCACAATCTGCAGGACAGCATAAGACAAGCACAGAGTCTGGAGGCTTCACAGGAGTGTCTGACAACCTACAGGGTATCATTAACAGGGAAATTTCATACTGTCCTCCTAAGACCTGGGTCTGTCTGAACTGGGAATATCTGATTGGTGTTGATCATAGCTGGGGAGACCCTCTCACAAAAAGTTGCATAGGTGCAGGGCAGAAACAGAGAAACAGGAGGAGAAAAATTCTGTTCAATTAAACAGAAACTATTTTAGAGGTCTAGAATAAGTTGAACTGGGTGCTAAAAAACAGACAGAGATCAAAGCCAAGAAACAGAAAACCCTAGAAAAAAAGACTGAAAACTTCAGAATATACTAATCAAGAAATCAGATGCCTAGACAGCAAAAACAATGAGCCATACAAGGAAACAAACTAACAAACAAAGGAACAAATTAACAATTCAACTGAAATACAGAAATTGAAACAGCTAACTTAAAATGTTCAAACAAAACTTATAAATCAAATCAAAGAGCTGAGGGAAGATATGGCAGAAGAGATGTAGATATAAAAAGACATTTGGTGAACATAAAGAAGAACTCAAAAGTTTGAAAAAACAAGTGGCAGAAACTAAGGGAATGAAAGGCACAGTAGAAGAGATGAAAAACACAGTGGAGACATAACAACAGTAGATTTGACAAGTCGGAAGAAAGGATCAGTGAACTGGAAGACAGTACATTTGAAATAGTATATACAAAAGAAAAGATAGGGAAAAGAATGGGAAAACACAAGGGTTTTGGGGAACTGAATGACAACAAGACACACATGAATATACGCATTTTCAGTGTCCCAGAAGGAGTAGAAAAGGGAAAGGGGGCATAAAGATCACTAGAAGAAATAATCACTGAAAATTTCCCAACTCTTTTGAAAGATATAAAATTACAGATTCAAGAACTGGAGCATACCCCAAACAGAACAGATCCCAATAGAACCTCCCCAAGACACTTACTGATCAGCTTGTCCAATGTCAAAGACAAAGAGAGAATTCTGAAAGCAGCAAGAGAAAAGTGACTCATCACATACAAGGGAAGCTTGAAAAGACTATGTACAGATTAAACCAAAGAAACCATGGAAGCAACAAGGCAGTAGTATGATATATTTAACTCTGAAAGAGAGAAACTGCCAAACAAGAATTCTGTATCTGGCAAAACTGCCCTTCAAAAATGAGGGAGAGATCAAAATATTTTCAGATAAGTAGACATTGAGAGAGTGTGTGAATAAGAGATGTGCAATACAAGAAATAATAAAAGGACTCCTACATGATGATAGGGAAAGAGAGGAGAGAGAAAAAGTAAGATATGACATATAAAATCCAAAAGACAAAATGGTAGAATAAAGCACAGCCTTTATAGTAAAAACGCTAAATGTTAAAGGATTAAACTCCCTAATAAAAAGACATAGGCTGCAAAAATGCATTAAAAACAGGACCCATCTATATGCTGTCTACAAGAAACTCATTTTAGACACAGGGTAAAAATAGGCTGGAAAAAGATATTTCATGCAAACAACAACCAGAAAACAAGTGGGAGTAGCTATATGAATGTCAGACAAAATAGACTTCAAATGTAAACAATTAAAAGAGGCCAAGAAGTACTCTATATATTAATATAAGGGTCAATTCATCAAGAAAACACAATCTTAAATATTATGCCCTGAGCCATAGTGCCCCAAAATACATAAGGCAAACACTGAGAAAACTGAAGGGAGAAGTAAATACCCCTACAATAATAGTTGGAGGCTTCAATACACCACTCTTATCTAGACAGAAAATAAATAAGGAAACAGATATTGAATGGTCTGATAAATGAACTAGACTTGACACATATTTATAGAACACTACACCCCCCAATAGCAGGATACAAATTTTTTCTCAAGTGCTCATGGATCATTCTCTAGGATGGACCACATGCTGGGTCACAAAGCAAGTCTCAACAAATTTAAATATCTTGATATTATACAAAACATTTTCTTGGATTATGAGGGAATGGTACTCAATAACAAGCAGAAGGTCAGAAAACTCACAAACATATGGAGGCTAAACAACACACTCTAAGAAAACCACTGGATAAAGAAAGAAATTCCAAGAGAAATTAGTAAATACCTCATGGAAAATGACAAAGAAAACACAACATATGGAAACTTATAGGATGCAACAAAGGTGATGCTGAGAGGGAAATTTATTGCCTTAAATGCCTATATATAAAAAGAATAAAGAGAGAAAAATGAGGAACTAACTGTTTACTTAGAGGAACTAAAGAATAGCAAACTAACTCCAAAACAAATAGAGGAAAGAAATAACAAAGATTAGAGCAGAAATAAATGAAATTGAGAACAAGAAAACAATAGAGAGAATCAACAAAACCAGAAGTTGGTTCTTTGAGAAAATCAATAGAATAGATGGACCCTTAGCTAGGCTAACAAAGGGGGGGGAGGGAGAGAGAAAGAGAGAGAGAGAGAGAGAGAGAGGAGATGAAAATAAATGCAAACAGAAATGGAAATGGGGTATAATTACTGATCCCTCTGAAATAAAGAGGCAATGGGAAGATACTATGAGTAACTATATGCAAATAAACTAGACAATTTAGATGAAATGGACAACTTCCTAGGATAGCATGAACAACCAACATTGACTCAAGAAGAAATAGAGGACCCCAACAAACTAATCACAAGTAAAGAGATTCAGTCAGTCATCAAAAAGCCTCCCAAAAGGAAAGCTCAGGACCAGATGTCTTTACCTGTCAATTTTAACAAGCATTCAAGAAATAATTAATACCAATCCTGCTCAAACTCTTCAAAAAAAAAAAAAAATTGAAGAGAAGGGAAAGCTACCTAACTAATTCTATGAAGCCAACATCACCTGAATGCCAAAGTCAGACAAAGATACTGCAAAAAATAATAAGAAAATTATAGATCAAACTCTTTAATGAATATAGATGCAAAAAAATCAACAATAAAGTACACACAAATCAAGTCCAGGAGCACCTTAAAAGGATTATAAACTATGACTAGGTGGAATTTATTCCAAGTATGCAAGGCTGGTTCAACACAAGAAAATCAATTAGTGTAAAAAAACACATCAATACTTCAAAGCGGAAGAAACACATGACTATCTAGATCAATGCAGAAAAGGCATTAGGCAAAATTCAACACCTATTCTTGGTGAAAACACTTCAAAGGATATGTATAGAATGGAACTTTCTCAATATGTTAGAAACAGTATATGAACATTCCACAGCTAGCATCATACTCAATGGGGAAAGATGGAAAGCTTTCCCTCTAACATCAGGAACAAGACAGAGATGCCCACTTACACCATTGTTATTCAACATTGTGCTGGAAATTCTAGTTAGAGCAATTAGGCAAGAAAAAGAAAGAAAAGTCATCCAAATCCAAATTGGACAGGAAGAAGTAAAACTTTCACTCTTTGCAGGTGACATGATAGTGTATGTAGAAAATCCAGAAAAATCTACAGCAAAGCTACTAGAGAAAATTGGTGAATACAGCAAACTGGCAGGCTACAAGATCAACAAGCAAAACTCAGTTGTGTTCCTATAGACAAGTAATGAGCAACAGGAGGAGGAAATCAAGAAAAAAACTCCATTTACAATAGCAACCAAAAGAATCAAGTATTTAGGAATAAAGTTAGCCAAAGCCACAAAAGACCTATACACAGAAAACTTCAAGACACTGCTAAAACAAATCAAACAGGACCTTAAAAAATGGAAGAACATACCATGTTCATGGATTAGAAGAATAAATATAGTTAAGATGTCAATTCTACCTAAATGGATTTATAGATTCAATGCAGTACTAATTAAAATACCAAAAACTTACTTTGCAGAAATAGAAAAATCAATAACCAAATTTAGTTGGAAGGACAGTTTGCTCCAAATAGCCAAAAATATCTTGAGAAATAGGAACAAAATTGGAGTTCTCAAACTACCAGACTTTAAAGCATACCACAAAGCTACAGTGGTCATAAAAGCATGATACTGGCATAGGGATAGACATACCAACCAATGGAATTGAACTGAGTGTTCAGAAATAGACCCTCTCATCTACACACAATTAATCTTTGATAAGGCAGTCAAGCCAAAGCAACTGGGACAGAGCAGCCTCTTCAATAAATGGTATTTGGAGAACTGGATATCCATGTCTGAAAAAAATGAAAGAGGACTCCTATCTCAAACCTTATACAAAAATTAACTCAAAATTGATCAAAGACCTATACATTAGTGATAAGAACATAAGCCTTTTAGAATAAAATGTAGGGAAATATCTTAAACATATTTTGATAGGAGGTAGTATCCTAGACTTTACACCCAAAGCATGAGCCATGAAAGAAAAAAAATATATAAATGGAATCTCCTCAAAATTAAGCATTTTTGTACATCAAAGGCCTTTGTCAGAATGTAAAAACACAGCCCGCACAATTGTAAACAACATTTGGAAACTACATATCAGATAAGTGTTTAATATTCAGAATATATAAAGAGATTCCACAACTCAATGACAGACAGACAAAAATCCAATTAAAAAAATAGGCAAAAGCATGGATAGACACTTTTCTGAAGAGAAATACAAATGGTTCAAAAGTATATGAAAAGATGCTCAACTTCACTAGCTATTAGGGAAATGCATGTTAAAACCACACTGAGATATCATTTCACACCTACTAGAATGGTCAATTAACAAAAAAAAAAAAAAAAAAGAAAGAAAGAAAAGAAAATTACAAGTGATGGAGAGGTTGTGGAGAAAGAGGCATATTCATTCACTATTGGTGGGAGTAAAGAATGGTGCATCCACTATGGAAGTCAGTGTGGCTGTTCCTCAGGAAGCTAAGTATAGAATTGTCATATGATCCAGCAATTTCGTTACTAGGTATATAATCAGAGGAGCTGAAAGTTAAAATACAAATGGACATCTGAAAGACTGATGTTTATAGCAGCATTATTCATGATTTCCAAGAGATGTAAACAGCCCAAATGTCCATCAATGGACCAGTGGATAAACAAACTGGGGTATATACACACTATGGAATATTACACAGCTGTAAGACAAAATAAAGTCATGGAACACATAACAACATCAATGAACCTTGAGGACATTATGTTAAGTGAAGTTAGTAACAGAAGGACAAATACTTTATGGTCTCACTAATATGAACTAACATTAATGAGCAAACTTTGAGAGTTAAAACTGAGAACAAAGATTATCAGGAGATAGATATAGGGTAGAAATCAGGCATCTGATGTTGAAGGAATATAGAATTCAACAGAGTTGATTGAATAGATCCAAAAATGGATAGCATAATACCGTGTGTTGGTAACACAGTATTGTAAGTACACTGAACAAAGATGTCCACGAGTAAAGCTGAAAGAGGATGGCTAGGGGCATGTATGACACCAGAAGTAAAGATAAATGATGAAGACTTGGGCTGTATAACTTAGTGAAATGTAGATTGGTCAGTGATGGTGACTAAATGTAGAAATATAGAAATGTTTTTACATGTGGGAGGACAAATGAATATCAGCCTTGCAAGTTGTTGAAGAAGGGATGTTATTGGGAACAATATAATCAATGAAAACTGGATTCTATGGTTAACAGAAGCATTGTAATATGCTTCCATAAGGCAATATACCAAACTAAATGTCTATGAGAGGGGGATATGAGGGAAGGGTATGGGATTCTCGGTAGTGGTATTCTTGTCTAAACTTATTGCACTGTATTGTACAATATTATAATGTTTTTTATCTCTTTAATTATTCATTTAAAAAATGTTGGAGTAATGAATATGTTTAAGTGCTGATTGTGGTGATGAATACATAGCTATTTGGTGATACTGTGAACAATTGATTGTACACTGTGGATGACGGTATGGCATGTGAATTTATCTCTATGTAATTAAAGGGAAAATATAAACAGAGGGATAAAAGTGCTAGAGAAAACATTGAGAGAGGGATGTATCTATTTACTGTTTGTGGGGAAGTAGAATGGTATAGCCTATTTGGAGGACAGTGTGTTGGTTTCACAAGAATTTAAGCATGTGGGTGCCATAAGGTTCTACAACCTCATTACGTGGTATATACTTGGAAGAATTGAGAGCAGGGACACAAATAGACATTTGCACACCAGTGTTTATGGCAGCAGTATTCATGACTTACAATGGATGGAGGTGGCCAAAGGGTATATCAACTGATGAACAGAATGGTGAACCCTGGTGTATGCAAACAAAAGTATATTGAGCAGTTGCAAGAATGAATGAAGCTGTGAGATATGCAATTATGTGAATGCATCATGAGGACAGGATTTTGAGTGAAGTTCACAGAAATGAAAAGACAAACATTATAATGCCTCACTAATATGGACTAACTATAATGTGTAAACCCTGAGAATTGAATCTTGGAGCACAGCCTACAAGGAGAGTGCTTATTTTATTGGTCCCTAGATTGTAAGCTCTTACAAAACTCACATCTATTCCTGGTTTATAATGGTTATCTCCAAATTCTGAGAGGCAGAGCTCTTTGTGTATAACCTGGTCAGTCTCTGGACATTTGGGTATCTGTGTGACACCTGAATGTCAGAGCTAGATCTTGGCAGCTATGAATGTCAGTGTTACCTCATACAGCAACTATTAAATAAGCTGAAAAACAGTTCAGACTTCAAGTAGAGATATGACTGAAAAGGATCTGGTAAGGACAAAGGCAAATCAGTCCAAATGGTAAAGGACATTTTTCACTGTGTTTCAAAACTTCAGCTTCTGTGTGAGACAAAGGGAAGAGATGTTTATTTGGTGCAGGATCTAAATTTTCTGAAGCATGCAAAGTAATTTAACCTGTACAGTCAGTTTATTCAAACACCATAATTACACGGAAATTTGAATAGGAAGTGTGATCTGGTAGGTATGTACACGTTCGTGTGAAATCCCAATACATCCCAAAGTGATTTGGATAGAGAATAAAAATATATTTGTAGGATTCCCCTGAGGAACTGGGGGAAAAGGCAGAAATATTAAACTTCCTCACCTGGGTTATTACTGATATTCTCACAAACACTGAGGACTAACAATTTAGTAGGCTGAGCCCTCGATCTTGGGGCTTACCCTTATGAAGCTTTTTACTGCAAAAGAGAGGCTAAGCTTACCTTTAATTGTGCCTAAGGGTCTCTCCCAGAGAGCCTCTGTTGCTCAGATGTGGCCTCTCTCTCTAAGCCCACTCTGCAGGTGAACTCACTGCCCTCCCCACCATGTGGACATGAGTCCCAGGAGTGTAAATGTCCCTGACAACATGGGAGTTGACTCCTGGGGATGAGCCTGGACCTGCCATTGTGGGATTGAGAAAATCTTGACCCAAAGAGAGATGCAAAATGAAACAAAATAAAATTTCAGTGGCTGAGAGATTTCAAATGGACTCAAGAGGTCACTCGGCAGAGCTTTTTTATGCACTATATACATATCCCTTTTTAGTTTTTAGTGTAATGGAATAGCTAGAAGGAAGTATCTGAAATTGTGGAAATGCAACCCAGTAGCCTTCATTCTTGAAGACGATTGTATAATTATATAGCTTTTATGGTGTGACTGTGTGATTGTGATAACCTTGCAACTCATACTCGCTTTATCCAGTGTATGGACAGATGAGTGAAAAATGGGGACAAAACTAAATGAAAAATAGGATGTCATGGGGGATATGGAATGCTTTGGGTGTTCTTTTATACTTTTATATTTTTTCTTATATTTATTATTTTCAGAGTAAGAAAAATGTTCAAAAATTGATTGGGTTGATGAATGCACAACTATATGGTGGTACTGTGAACAGCTGATTGTACACTGTGGATGATTGTATGGTATGTAAATATAGCTCAATAAAACTGAATTTAAATTAAAAAATATCCTTACCTTAATAGCATACATTAAGTTTTGCTTGAAGTAAATTATACTAAACATTTTATTACATTTTCACTTTAATTTAACTTCCCTACACCTACATTCCACTTACATTTCCTTGCTCTAGTCTCAACAATTTTGTTTATTGTTACCTCTTTGATAATTTGCTTCTGTACATTCCTGATTTACTTCTCACATTTTTAGTTCACCTCTGTAGATTAATGCAGGTTTCTGTTCTTTCATGTTTTCTTCTGATTACTTTTTTTTTTGTCTTTCATTCACATTTATTTTGAGATTCCATCTGTGTCATTGCTCTGTGCGTCTACCTGTCATTGTCTTTATGTTGCTGAAAGCGTTATTGTATGGAATGTTTCCATGTCACCTGCAAACTTGACTCCTGAATGTCTCTGCCCTTCCCCCCTGGCAGCGTTAGGGGCTCAGGTGGCATCTCATCTGCTCAGCCTGTTAACACAGATTTAAAACATAAGTCACACGGGGGGCAGTTACAAACCAAAAGTACAGTAATACAGGATTGTATATCACCTGTGTAATTCTATTTCTTCTTACAGCTTGAAGTTGCTGTCTAGTGTCCTTTCATTTCAGCGTGAAGAATTCCCTTTAGCATGTTTTTATACTGCAGGTCTTCAAGTAATGAACTCTTTCAGCTTTTGTTTATCTGTAAATGTCTTAATTTTGCCTTCAGTTTTGAAGGATAATTTTGCCAGATACAGCATTTTGGTTGACAGGTTTTCATCTTTAAATATTTAAATATGTCATGCCACCGTCTTCTGGCCTCCATGGTTCTAATGAGAAATCTGCTCTTAATCTTATTGGCAACCCCTTTTGTGACAATTCGCTTCTCTCTTACTGTTTTCGAATTCCTCTCCTGACTTGAGATTTTGAGAGTTTGTTATAATGTGTCTTTGTGTAGATCTGTGAAATACTGCTTGGAGGTCACCAGGATTCCTGGATGTGGATAATCATTTCTTCAGATTTGGAAAGTTTTCAGCCATTATTTCTTCAAATCCTTTTTCTGCCCTTTTCATTCTCTTGTCCTTCAGGGATGCTCACGATGCTTGTGTTGGAATACCTGATGGTGTCCCACAGTCTGTTAGGCTCTGTTCATTTTTCTTCACTTTTTTTCTTTCTTAGTTTGCAGATGCTTTCTTCTGCCTGTTCAAATCCGCTATTGAACCTGTTTAGTTTTTCATGTTACTGCATTTTGCAGCTCCAAGATTTCTGTTTGGTTCTAACATTTCTCTGTTTTGTTCGGACAATGTTATCCTTATATTCTTTGCTTCTTTGTGTATGGGTTCCTTTAGCTCATTAAACATATTTAATAGTTGATTTAAAGTGTTTGACTAATAGCTACAATGTATGAGACTTCTCAGGGATGGTTTATAGCAAGTTCTTTTTTTTTTTTTTTCCTGTGAACAGGCCATACTTTCCTACTACTTAGCATATTTTGTAACTTTTTGTTGAAACTGGACATTTTGAGTCTTATTTTGTTAGAACCCTGGAAATCTAATTCTCCTACTCCTCTGGGATTGCAATGGTTTTTACTTGCCTAGGGCTGGAGCTGTCAATTTGTGACTTTTCCCAAACTATTTTTCCTCCCAAAGGGAGATCTGGGGACCAGCATGGGGAGCGCAGCCAAACCCAGTCCTACATGGTGGCTGCCTCCATTTTTTGAGCAAAAATTAAGTGCTGAATCTTGTTTGGACTGGAGAGAGGGGAGGCTGCCAAGCCCAGGGGATGCGGCAGTGGGTGCTGCCAGCCCAAGGGGGGGCATGGGAACACTGAGGTCCTGCTGGAGTCTTTCTCAGATGGGTACCCAGGCCCTGCCCCCAACACAGCCAGCAGCTGCTCTTCCAGAGCTAGGCAGGCAAGGGGTGATGCCTGGTGTCCAAGCTGCGTGAGCGTGGGGCTTATCTCCCTCTGCTCCAGAAGGGAAGAGTCAGAGATGGCAGGACCCTGCAGCGCCAGCCCCAGGTTCCCGGATCTTCACTTCCTGCCAGGCTGGGGAAGTAGCCTCTTCTGATTACTTTTTAACCCTTTTGTTTTACCTGAACACCTCCAGGCCAGGACCAATCTAGGTATGGAATCAGCATTGTCTCCTAATCTCAGGAATTTTCTTTGTCTATTATTTCTTTGAGATTTTTTCCTCCCCCTTACTTTTAATGGTTCCTTTGGTCTATATACTTAAGATAACTAGTAGAGTTCCAAATCACTGCACACAGCATAATAATGAAAACATTGGAGAGTGACAAGGAGGTATCAGGAATCATCCTACAGATATTTTCTACACATTTTAGGATCCCTGATGCTAGTTAAGGAAAATTCACCCAAGAGACAGAAATTTGCCAAGAGGCTTGTGTTCTACCCTTTGTCTAGAGTTTATGGCAATACTTCATTCCTGGATAAGAAATAGAATGAAATGACATTGAGCAAGGAATTAGGGGAAAGATCATGGTGCAATGAGCGTAAAAGGTAATGTGACCTTAGTCTGGTAGCAAGATGTGCTGCTAAGAAGTTTGGAATTGCTAAACATCCATGCTTGTTTGTAGGACATCAGATTCTTAGCTATAATAGAAATTAGCAAGAATACTACTGTACCCTAAGTATTGTGGGTGTAAATAATCCTAAATATCTCCATTAAATATTGCTTTTGCATAGTCTAGTATAGAATGTTGTATGAACAGTAGGATAAGTAGGATAGTCCTGCAGGTTAAATTTAATTACATAAAGCTTCAGAGAGCTGGAAAGGCTAAGGGAGGTAAAATGAAGAAAGGATATATAGTTCTTTTGGCAGTTAATTTTTTATCAAATTTAGTGGTGAGAAATATGTACAACCACTATAATGCAAAATAATCAGTGATTAACAGTGATTCCTTCTGACTAGTGTAATGATCTCTCTGAAGAGGTATATTTAGTGTTGGTACTGATTATTCAGTATGGGTGGCATGTCATGTTCCAGACTTTTAAGGGCATTAAAGTCAAGCGAACAGCATGGGAAAGCTCTTTCTCCATGTAATCATATACTTGAAAATATGCATTGTGTTTTCCTTAGTTCCATATTTGTCTTTAGTCACATTTACCAATCTTAACTTTTTCTTCAAAAAGGTAGCTTATTTGCTTCTCCTTAAATAAAGATGAACATAGAATTCCATACTGCTTGAACGACTGCCCTCAGATTTATACTAAGTTGTGTTTTCCACAAACTCTTCTACAATTATTTTAGCAATTCATATTTGTTTTCTATGACCTCTATTAGCAATTTTGCCAGGTTTAACAGTTAACTCTCTTTTTTCTTTTATTTCATGAATCAAATCATTCTAAGATAAAAATAATTTGCTGAACGCTTTAATTTTCCTTTCTGTTTTTTTGTTCTTCTTTATTACTCTATGATAACTTTTGGGCATATACATGAACAATAAATATTGAATTGAGATATAATTATCATTAAAATATTATTATATTAAATTTTATATTGAAAAGAAATAGTTATGAAATAATTCCCTTTCTGCTATTTTAATGCTCTAAAATGAGATGAAATACTCAAATAATTCTTCAAAGCCTAATTTGAGTTCACCATTTCTCTCATTGCATTTTCCATTTTATTGAAAAAATTTATTGGAATTTTCTCTTAAATGCTTTTGGCCATATCATATTTTATATAGGAGTGACCTAAAATGACATAACTTATTGCTGTAATGTTTTAAATGCAGCCCTAAAACAAGCCTCCTGATTTACTTCAATTTATCAAATAATTTGTTAAAGGCTATGAGGAAGCTTAGCTTGAGATAGACCTATCAGTAGATTTCTAAAGAGTAGCACTGCATTTTTACTGATCTAGCTCTTATTGGAATGAATTAGAACAGTAAGATGGCCTGGATGCGAAAGAGTTGAGAAGTCACTTGCTGAACTAAATTTTCTAAATTTGGACAGTTTTTTTTTTTTCCCCCCAGTCTTTTTGATCTTTTGATGCTGATGTAGCAAGAGAGCTGTTTGATGATATTCAACTTTTTTTTTTTTTTTTAAATTCCCTGCCCTAGAATCTCTGACAATGAGAGCAGGTTCCTCAGTAGCCAGATCTGAAGTACACTATCCAAAAATACCAGAAGTATGGCCGTCCTGCCTCCATTTTCTGACAGTCAAGTGAATTCCAAAGAAAAGTTTGAGGTCCAGAATTATCAATAATATTTATTGTATAACTGTTATGTTTGCATTATTGCAGTCTACATTGTGAAGAACATGTTTCTTTTCAAAATACATTGGTGGCATAGACACTGCCCTTGAGTGCCCTTGTACTTCTCATTTGGAGGATATATATACACACACACACATATATATACATATACATATATATATATATATATAAAATCCTTTTCGTGTATATATATATATATATATGAAATAATTAAGCAAAAATTATTGTATGGCATGGTAGAATAACTGCATTAAAGGCTTCTCTTTTTCACCTCTTCTTGGATCCTGACTTTTGTCATTTAATTTCACCATGCTCTCTCATTCTGACACTGGTCTTGGTCCCTTGATTAACTTTGGTCAATAGGATTCTAGAAGATATGATAAAAGCAGAGGCTTGATAAGGAGCTTGCACATTTCTGCTTGTGCTGACTACCTCTGCTATCATCCTGAGAAGTCATAGCCTAACTTGCTCAAGGATGAGATCATGATATTTAATAAATTGTGATTTATTTATGACAATAAATAATTTATACATACAATATTCAATTATGCCCAAATTTTGTGGAAGTATTAAATTCATATTTCTCCAAGGACTAAATCAGAAAATGCGTAATAGTCTTTCAAAAGTAGTCTACCCTCTCCATACCCCTCAAAAATTCCCAAATAACCACTCTAATTAAAAAAAAAAAGTATGCATGGAACCAAATAAGAAAGTTAGATAAAAGGAGAACTAACTCAATCATAAAGATCTGTGATTGTCTGACGTACATTATCAACAAAAACACACCCATATCCGTGATTACATACCTGTAGACACACGTCACCAAACTTCCAGTGTTAAAGGACACATTTTCCTGCAACTTTCTGACAGAATACCACAAACTCATCCTATTCAATCTTTGCAGTTGAAAATATCATCATCATAGTTCTAAAGAGTACTTGTGTGATAAAATAGGGAAGAGTAACTAAAATTTCTCCTGAATTGGTCTATTCAGCAGTCTGCTCCTCTGATACTGGTAATCACTAGTAATCTAGCCCAAGTAATCACTCTTCAGTGGCTGCCATCTTTTCTTGCTACTTACCTCTTTCTTCACATTCAGGATATATCTCTACTTCATCTCCCATAGTGTCCTTGTATTTATGAAACATACTGAATGTTTCCAGGTACCAGAATATAATTACAACATAGAACCTAATGCACATTTAAATTTTTACCATGCTAGAAACATGTATGCTGTTTCCCTTATGGAATCTGCCTCATCTGTCCCTCTATCATTTGTCTGACTCCCTTTTTTTCTTACATTATCCTGATGAATTTCCTTATCTACCAGATATTTCACCTTCCAAGCACAACATACTCAAATCTCTGGCTCTCTGGAGCAATCATTCTCAAATATGGCTATGGTTACTTTTTTAATACAAAGCAAGTTAGTTTTCTATTTCCTTTAGGGTTTTTTTTTTTTTCTTTTTTCTTTTTTTTTTTTTCCTAGAGTGATTTGGAATGGTTTGGGCAGTGATTCAATTTACCTTTCACATATAGACAGATTTATCAGAGGATTTCTAGAACAACATTGTGTTTATATGTTACTCTATTTCAATGTGTAAGTAACTATATCCAATATTTATTCAAACAATGTATTTATCCCACTTATTTATAGATATAAATCTGTATAAGTCTACACAGAAGGCATTTAAAATATATGTACATGTAGTATATATGGAAAACTTTCAGATATTATTAAGTGAATTTATGATTTTAACTTCTAGTATAGAGTCACTAGGTATTGCTGAAATTTTTAAGAAGATATGTTGAAGCAGAACAGTCTTGCCTTGCATATACAATGTTTCTATGGTTTCCATGATACATCATGTTTTTATTATCTTGCAGTCTGTATAAACATTTTCATTTCCTTGCATGTATGCTAAATTTCAATTACCAAGAATTTGCCATGTCTGTGGTTTTAACTTTACAAAACCAGGAAAAGAAAGCCACCTACACCTGTAGCTCTATCATAAGAATGTTTTATCATAACAGTGAAATGCATATTTTCATTTTTTTAAAATTGGTAAGTAATAGGAATTAGAGAAAGTATATTAAAATAGAACATGGACATACTAGAACATAATTAATTCTGGTGTGCATTTTCAATTGCTTATAAAGTTACTTACAAGTAATGAAGTCTGGTGTAATGGACATTGATCATTTTAGTTTTTGCTGCCCTTCCTCTGAATCTACTTTTTAATTTTGAAAAATCCAAACTAATTAGATCTTTTTGGGATAAAGATCCCACCTATTATTAAAAAGACCAAAAACACTATAGTGTTTGATTGCTTCTGTTTTGTATATTCATTTCTAACAAAGTATATTTTGAATCCTTTACATGAAAGAATCCTTAAAGCTTTTAACCTCTTGGTTTGTTATCTTTCAGTCAGTCATGTAACTGCACAATGATGATGATATCTGGAGTTTGACTTGAGTACAGTTTGACTTAAGTTCATATTTTGGAGGGTACAATTGAGTTCATAACTGATCCTGTAGTTATTTCCACAGCTCTTGAATGTATATTTGAAAATGATATCCTCAGCAACTAATGAGTACCCATGCTGGCAGGCATATCTGCTGAGCATAGTAAGGGCTAATTAAGGTAGGAAGATCCAGGTGGAAATCTCTGGAAACTCCCCACTTCAACAAAGCAGTAAATCAAAAACAATACACAACTCGAGGGTAAATATGAGACTAATGTCATTGCTAAAGCTTACAAACTGTTCTGCCTACTTCCAACTCTTTTCCCTTTTGGCGGTTTGAAGCTGTATATACCCAGAAAAATATGTTCTTAAAACTAATCCATTCTTATGGATGTGATCCAATTGTAAGTAGGATCTTTTGATGAGGTTGCTTCAGTTAAGAAGATGTGGCCCACCTCAATCAGGATAAGTCTTACTCCTATTACTGGAGTAGTTTATAAGTGGAATGAAATTCAGACAGAGAGAGAGGAAGCCAGGGAGAGAACAGCCATAAGATGAACTTCAACAAAACCCAGAAGAGAAAGGAGAGACCAGGAGATGATGCCATGTGCCTTGCCATGTGACACACTAAGGTCAAAGGATCTTTAGCATCCAGCCTCAGAATACCAGTCTTTGAGAATAAAACATCCCTTTGATGATGCCTTGATTTGAACTTTGTTTTAGCCTCAAAACCATAAGCAGAAAAAAATCCCATTGTCTACACTGACCCTTTGCATGGTATTTACTTGAGCAGCCCAGGAAACTAAAACATCCCTCTTCCCCTTTGTCTACTAACTGTAAACCAGTTATAATATCCCTTCAAAAAGCAAGCCATTTCATATGACTCCTCTGCTGAAAACCTTCCATTACTCCCTGCCCCAACTGCAGTAAAAGCTGAAATTCTTACAATGGCCAACAAAGATTCCCTATGAACTGGCCCACTTTCCCTCCCTCTCTGACCTCCTCTCCTTCTATTCTTCCCCCTCATTCATTTGCCCAGTCACATGGTCTTAAGCCCATCATGAACACTCCCACTTCAGAGTCTTGACACTTAGTACTTCTCCCTCCAGATATCCTGCATGTTTTATTTTTTCCTTCAACTCATTTGGCACTTGAAATTGCAACCCCTCAGTACCTCAGACACCCACTATTTATATTTCCCTTCCCTGAGGTATTTTTCCATTACATTGATCATCATATACTATACAATATATTATTATTTTTTTCATAACCAATCTTCACCTTCTAGAACTTCATCAGGGCATATATTTCTCTCTCTCTAATTTCTTAGTCCCCAAGACTTAGAATGGTGTCTGGCACAAACTACATCCTCAAAAAAATGTCCTTTAACTAGAACAAAATGCAGGATATGAGAAAGTAATTCTTTTTATATCTCCCATTTAAACCTCCCACTTGTAATGGTCTTAGAGAAACATAATAGATTATTATATGTTTAACAGATAATTACTCCAATTGCAGCAGCACTTCTAGTTATTTCTTTTTGGAAGTAGGTCTCCGTCACTTGGAATATACCTATTGAGATAACAAATGTGTCTTCCTCTTCTTCTCTCTCTCTCACTCTGTCTCACTAGAATTGGGGAACAATATCAGAGTCAGGAAAACTCCTATATTCACAACCCTGCTTCAGAATTATCTCAGGTTTTATCTATTACTGCACAGTGCCTAGCTCATCATATCAGAAGGCAGCATGGGTGCTGGTGAGATGATTGATAATGATGTGCCTGGCACTTGAAGAATACAGAACAATAAGGTGTGGTAGAGTGAATGGGCCCTTCAGAATCATCCTGTAATCCTATTATTTGAAGAAGCTGTGTTTGTGGAAGAACACATAATAACTAAATGGAGAAAAAAGACCTGCTCTGTGTATGTCCAACAGTCTCCTCTATTAGAAACACATGATTTTGTTCCAAAACAGCCATTATTTCAGGGATGAGGCCTTACATATATGCAACAATGCATTTGGCATCATCAAGTCAGCTCTGGCTATAGCTGTGTCTGAGGGTTCAACATGACAACATCAGCAGTCATGTCCTGTGCATATGGTACCATATCTTGGGAGAACCAGCCAGCCACCTAATAACACATTGGCTACACTTATCTTCACTGAAAGGACAATTAATGTGGATATTGATTTTATTTCCCTGTCTGACATGCTATGTTTGCATCGCTGCTAAGGGATCTACCAGTATCTTATTTATTTTGTGTTATCCCTTGTAACATCGCTTTTTGGATTCTCAATTATGCTGTTGGCTGAGAAACAACATGTTTTGAATTTGGGATACCTCTAGAGAATGGAGTGAATGTTGTGAGCATATTTTTTTCCCCCTCAGACAGAACATGTAGATCTGGGATCCAAGGGTTAGAAGTTCAAGAGTTAACTTTCATTATTATACATCATGATTCATTTCCCTTAATCATGGTTCTTGATGCTTAGATATAGCTGTTTTAGAAAACTTTGGTGCTATGCATCCACCAAACAATCATTCTGTGGGATTTTTAACTATAGTCACCTTATCATTTCATAACTCTCACACCATTGAGTAAATGGTAAAAAATATTGCAGCTATAGTTTTATCTAGGAAAGTTTTTCTTAACTATCAAGAAGACCTAGATAATGGCTACACAATGCAGTCAGAGGGAAGCAGGGATGGAACCAGAGGATGCTGGGCTGAAGAGAGTCTCATCTTAGTGCCCAGCCCAGTGATAACCACAAAACAAACAATATAGCTGCCTAATAGAGGCAAGAAAACAAAGAGTTTAGGTTCTCCAGAATTGATAATGTGGAATAAAATATTTTAAAAGCATGTAACAGAAGTTCTAAAACAAAATTAAGAACAAAGTAAAAAATACACATTAATTATATCGTGCCATAATGAAAATATCTAATTTACCACAAAGGAGACTGTCAATACATGAGTTGAAAAGACAATATGGTTCAATTGTAAGAATTTCAGTTTACTAAGAGAAGACTTAAGTAAGAGCTGTGAATGTCAATGACTTCTCAGAACAAGGCAGTGACTGTGAACAAATATTATTTTGTTTTTGAGGCGGTGCACTTATTCACCTTCCTAAAGAAGGACAAGATTTAACTGATCTCTGGAAGTTAATTCTAGCTCAAAGATTGTCAGATTTGAGTTGTAAGTATTGCCTTTCTTTCTTTCTTTCTTTCTTTCTTTTTCCCCCCAGGTAACTGTCACCTATTTTTTTTTTTCTTTCTGTTTCTGTTCAACAAATTTTGATTAGAGTGACAACATTCCTTCTGAACAAATTCTCATCCCAAATGTTAATGTGATATTGCAGGACACAGGTTATATGCCCTTTGTAGATGTATAATATTTGTATTGCAAGATGCATCAGATTTCCTTTGGAAAGTATATTTCCTAAGCAAATGTGCTACATTGTGGATATCAGGAGTTGATCAACTTCTCTTTTTTCCCTCAGGATATTAAATTTGCTTCTTTTTAGTCTATTTAGGGAGTTCAGCCTTACCATTTCAGCAACAATTTCCAGACAAAAGGACAAGTCATTACCATATTTGTTCAAATTCTTTAAATGCTTACATTCAGTGTTTTTACTCACAAAAAAAGGAAAGGAAACATGGAAAAAGAGAAAAAATGGACCCAAGAGGTTCAAACACTTGTCTACATCATTAGGATTACGAAACAACTTCAGTTTTAAAATCTAGGAAATAACTGCAGTTATATGCCTGCTCACAAATAGTTTAGTTTTATTAACAGGTTCTATTAAAATCTCTGAGTTGCACAAGTATAAAAGAAATGTATCTGAAGAGACTGGCATTCATTCACTAATGTTTGTTCCCAAGGAGAGAGCATTTCTTCACAGCCTCTGCTGATCATGGGTGAACTCTGCTGGTAATGGTCTGTGAATAGCATCATGGAAACTCTCCTGGGGACAGGCCTAGTTGCTAATAATTTCCACCATGCAAATATGCTCACTGACCTACAATAGGATGCAAGTGCAGCCTTCTGGAGCTGTTTGCAGCAATTAAAGTCAATGCCCACTGTGGATAATTTCCACTGTAATAACAGGCCATGTGGCTAAAGCTGTGTTCTTCTTTTGTCTCATATTCTGTAATTCATACCACCTTTCTTCTTAAACTCCCAGTGTCAAATGGACTTCTTCTAGCAAGATTTTTCCAGCAAAGTCAATGTGTCTACATTGTCACATATATGAAATTAGGCAGTTAAGAACATAATAAAACTAATGGGAATATGAGGTAACTTTTCTGTACCTTAATATCTGTGTTTTGTATGTATGTTCTCTAGAACCATGACAGTGCGTAGGTGAAAATGACAGCCTAATAGAGTTGTATATGGGATATAAATTGAAATAGTGCCAGGGAAGAAGTCAGAAAGGCTTTTTTTTCCTCACTATATGCATTTATTATTATTATTACCCATTTAGGTATACTAATATACAATGTACTATTCATTATTTATTATGCAACTGATTTTGAAAGTTTGATAAAATGGTAACATACACTCACACACACAAACCCAAAATTTTAGAAAAATGTGACCACCAGTACCAAAAAAATTAAAATACATATGAAGAAGAAGATTATGTATTTCCTGATTACTGTTTTCTTTTCAGGAATCATGAGTGACTGGTACCAAAAGCCTCATTTCCAAACCTGTTGAAATTATATCTTTTATGTGCCAGCAATTGCATCCTTTAAAAAATATTTATTTTTTTTACAGAGCTTTTATTTATGTGAATAATTCTATATTTGTAACATGTAAAATTAAAACAAACATTAGATTCATTGTCTGAAAAAAACACTACTTGAAACCTTAGAAATTTTTGTTTGATTGAATGAATAAAAGAGATTTCAATGTGTTTTATTAGAATATTTGTGTTGATGTTTTTACATCTTTATAAAATGATGTATTTCAAGAAGAACATTAAAATTTACCAGGAAATGAATTAAGAGTTCTTTAAGTCTATTGTTTTTTCCAGTGAGAAAAGTTCAGACACATCTCCAGAACATAATAAAGAAAGCCAACTATGTTGTTGAAAAAGTTGGGAAACCATACATATAGTCCTGGATCTTGGTTAAGGTTCTTAATTTTCCTTAAGAGAAGTAGAACCACACTTCCAGAATTTATTTGGAAAATCTGTCATTAATTAGCAACACGTAATATTGGTATTTCAGTTGCTGGGGTTCAATTCTTAAAATGAACTGTAAGAAAAATAATATTTTGAAAAAATGTTTGAAAGACACTGTCTATGAATTCTTGACACAACATTTTATTCTTAAGTCAAATTTATATTAGTATATTACCATTTATGTTTATATATCATCTCTCAAAATATAACATGCTCTATATTTATTACATTTAATGATTTCAATGTCATGAATTTTGTTTACTGTGTCCAATTCTACATACTTGACCTAGACCAATTCCTGGCACATTAGGATGACTCATCAATATACATGATTGGAGGAATTAATGTGTCAATGAGATATCTCAGATCTCAGCTGGCTATTTAGTTCTTATCATAGATACTGTGAATATGACAAAATAATATTCTTTTTTTTTTTGTTTTTGATGCTTAAGGCTATCTACTTGGTTCATGTCCAGCAAATAAAGAATAACAATTGAATGCACTTTGGTATTCATACTTCTTTCCTCTAACTTTCTTTCTCTTTTGTTTTTTTTTTCTTTTTTTTTAGTGCAATTTTATAGAGATATGTTCACATACCAGATAATCATCCAAAGTATACAGTGTTTTACAGTATCATCATATAGTTGTGCATTCATCACCCAAATTTTTGAACATTTCATACTCAAAAAATTAAAATAAGAGTAAAAATAAAAAAGGAACAACCAAAATATCCCATACCCCTTTCCCCTATTATTTATTTATTTTTTGTCTTTGTTTTCTTACTCATCTGTCCATACACTGGATAAAGGGAGTGTCAATCACAAAGTTTTTATAATTACAGTCACAACTTGGGAAGTATATAGTTATACAATCATCTTCAAGAATAAGGCTACTAGATAACTGTTCAACAGTTTCAGGTATTTCCTTCTAGCTATTCCAATACACTAAAAATTTAAAAAGGATATATAAATAATGCATAATGATCTCCAGAATGACCTCTGGACTCTCTTTGAAAACTCCCAGCCAGTGAAACTCTGTATTGTCACATTTCTCTTCCCTAATTTGGCCCAAGAAAGTTTTTCTCAATCCCAAGAAGCCATGGCCAGACACATCCCCAGGAATCATGTCCCACATTGCCAGAGAGATTTATACCCCAGGAGTCCTGTCTCACATAGGAGGGAAGGTAGTGAGATTACCTGCACAACTGGCTTAGAGACAGATGCCACATCTGAGCAACAAAAGAGGTTCTCTGGGGTGACTCTTGGACATAATTATAAGCTTCTCCTGGCAGGAATACATTTCAGAAGACAAACTCCAAGACTGAGGATTTGACCTATTAAATCGGTAGTCCCTAATGCTTCTAAGGATATCAGGAATTCCCTGGTTGAGAAAGTTTAATATTTCCACATTTTCCCCAGTCCCTGAAAATATTTTTTTATTCTCTGCCTAAATTACTCTGGTATATATCAGAACATCACACTAACCTGTACAAAACCAACAAGATTTCATTCCCTATTCAATGTTCCATGTAATTATATTCAAATAAACTGACCATACAAGTTAAATTAGATAGTATAATATGGAAAATATTAATTTTGCATGAAATAAACATCTCTTTCTTTGCTCTTACACAGAAGTTGAAGTTTTTTTATGCAATTTATTGAGATATACTCACATACCATACAATCATCCAAAGTGTACAATCATTCACAGTATCATCATATAGTTGAACAATCATCATCACAATTTTTGAACATTTCCATTACTCCAAAAAAAAATAATAAAAATAAGAATAAAAATAAAAGTAAAAAAGAACACCCAAATCATCCCATACTCCTCCTCACCTCTCAATATCCATTTAATTTTGTCCCCATTATTCTAGTCATCTGTCTATACACTGGATAAAGTGAGTGTGAGCCACAAGGATCCCACAATAATATGTTCACACCATATACGCTACACAGTTACTCTATCATCCTCAAGAATCAAGGATACTATATTGCAGTTCAGCACTTTCAGGTATTTTTTTCTAGCTATCCTAAAACACTGAAAACTAAAAAAGGATGTCTATATAATGCAGAGCAGTAACCTCCTGCATGACCTCTAGACCCTATTTGAGATCTCTCAGACACTGAAACTTTATTTTGTCTCATGTCTCTTTCCCCTTTTGGTTGAAGAAGGCTTCCTCAATCCAACTATACTGTTTCCAGGCTCATCCCCAGGGGTCATATCCCACATTGCCAAGGAAACTTGCACCTCTGAGAGCAATGCCCCATGTAGGGAGGAAGGCAGTAAGTCCACCTGCTGAGTTGGCTTAGAGAGAGAGACTACAACTGAGAAACAAGAGAGGTTCTCTGGGGGTGACTCTCAGGCAAATTTTTAAGTGGACTTAGCCTCTTCTTTGCAGTAACAAGCTTCATAAGGGCAAACCCAAGATCATGGACTCAGCCTACCAAACTAGCAGTCCCCAGTTCTTGCAGGAATGTCAGGAATTCTCCAGGTGGGGAAGCTTAATATTTCCACATTTTTCCCAATCCCTCAATGGAGCCTCACAAATATTTTTTTTTATTCTCTGTCCAAATTACTCCTGGATGTATTGGGGCTTCATGCTAATCTGTTCAAACCATGAAGTCGAAGTTTTAAAATACCATCAATATCATCCTTCACCCTTTAGTCTGATTTGCCTTAGTCCTAACCAGACCAGCTTTATTCATCTGATTGAAGGCTGATTTCTTTTTGAGCTTTTTAAACAATTGCTGGATGGAGTAATATTAACTTTCATAGCTGTAGAACTTTAGATCTGAGTCTTAGGTGTCACACAGATACCCCAAGTTCCAGGGAATGACCAAGTTATACACAAAGAGCTCAGCATCTCAGAATTTAGAAATACTGTAACAACTCAGAAATAGATATGACTGCTGTAAGAGCTTACAATCTAGGGATATTGACAATAAGCCTTCTCCTGATAACCAATGCTCAAAAATTCAGTTCTCAGAGTTTTCACATTATGTTTAGTCCATATTAGCAAGATGTCATTATATTTGATATTTGTCTTTTCATTTCTGGCTTATTTCACTCAACATACTGACCTAGAGATTCATTCATCTAGTTGTATGCTTCACAATTTCATTCCTTCTTGTAGTCTCTCAATATTCCATTATATGCATACACCACAATTCATTCTTCCATTCATCAGTGAATGCACCCATAGGCCGCCTACATCCGTTATAAATCATGAATACTTCCACCATTATAAATCCATTATAATCATGAATACTGCTTAAGAAAGGGTCTGAATCATCTTTTTAAAGGTTTTTCAATTCTCTTGCACCTTCTGGACTGTCTAGCACATGACACAGTTTGGTAACTTATTTGACCTTAGAAATTGCTTTGACTCTGAGCACAGGCTCTGTCTACACATGTAAGCTGAAACTGTGGGATTCCTATGCCCTCACTTTGCCAGCCAAACTCTGGCTTAATGTGGGTCTCTACCTGTGGCAAAGTACTGCTTCAGCTGACCTAGTACTGCCATCACTCCCTAGGTGAGGAAACAACCACCAGTTGCTGCTTCCTTCAAGGTAGTGGGGGGGGGGGGAGTGGCTTTCAGACCCAGGGTTAGAAATACAGAGTCTGTCCAAGCTTTCTCAGTCTCTTTGTCCTTCACTAAACTGGGCCTTGGAATGTCCTCCCATGTCCCCTATGTCTTCAAACAGTGGGGGTATATCTCACTGCTGTGAGAAATTTTATAGTCTGTGTCCATTGTGGGACAGGTCCCCTCTACTTATTCTGTGCCTTTCCCACAAGAGACTGGGTTAGGTTGAGTGGAGAAGACAGGCTGATATGGGATGGAAGATTCCTACCTGATATTCTTGTCTTTCTTCAGTTCAGCATTTGTAGGGTCCTTCTCTAGTCTATATCCTCTTCCAGAGTTTCAAACAATTCAGAAAAGTCTTTTCTTTTCTTTTTTTTTTTCATTGAATCTTTGGAGAGAAATTTTCAGTAGCTGTTAATGTCATCATGTTGATGACATAAATGTCACCTAGTTCTGTTTATTTTTTAACCAGTTTTATTCACATACCACACAATCCATCCTAAATAAACTATATATGACTTCTGGTATAATCGTAGTTATGCATTCACCACCACAATCTATATGATGACATTTCCATTTCTTCTGCAAAGAAGAGGAAAACAAATGAGTAATAAAATATAAAAAATAAACAAACAGAAAATAAAAATGAGAAAAAACACCACCAAGAATCCCATACCCTTTGCTTATATCCCCTCTTATTGGCATTTAGATCTTGTGTATTGCCTTTGTTACATTTCATGGAAGTATATTACAATGTTACTGCTAACTATAGACTCTAAGTTGCATTGATTATATTTTCCCATACCATCCCAGTTTTAACACCTTGCAATGTTGACATTCATTTATTCTCCTTCATGTAAAACCATTTTTATATTTGTACCTTTAATCACCATCATTGCCCATTTAGGTTTCACTAAGTTATATAGTACCAGTTCTTATCTTCTATCTTTCCTTCTTGTGTCATAAGTGCCCCTAGTTTTCTTCTTCCATTCCTACTCACACTCAGCTTTGTTCAGTGTACTTACAATATTGTGCTATTGTCTACCATTTTGTATTTTGGATTTTATATATCCTATCTTATCATATTCTTACTTTTCCTCTCATGTTCTTTTTACCCTTACTGCTAGTCTTCATTTCTATACTGTTCTACAAACCTCTCTCTCTACTATGTTTCCTATCTACCATACTGCTTCCTTTAGTACTTCTTGTAGAGCAGGTCTCTTGTTCACAAGCCCTCTCAGTGTCTGTCTGAAAGTATTTTAAACTCTGTCTCATTTTTGTAGGACCATTCTGCTAGATATATGTCTTGGTTGGTAGTTTTTCTCTTTCAGTATCTTAAATATATCATACCATTGCCTTCCCACTTCCATGGTTTCTGCTGATAAATACTCCCTTTGTTTTATCAGATTCCCCTTGTATGTGATGAATCACTTTTCTCTTACTGCTTTCAGAATTCTCTTTGTCTTCAACATTTGACAATATGATTAGTAAGTGTTTTGGTAGGTCTAATCCAATCTATTTGTTGGGGCATGCTACACTTCTTGGATCTGTAATTTTGTGTCTTTCATAAGAGATAAGAATTTTTCAGTGATTATATTCTCCATTATTCTTTCTGCCCCCTTTCCCTCCTCTTCTCCTTCTGGGATACATCACACAAAAACTCATGTGCTTCATGCTGTCACTTAATTCCCTGAGAACCTACTTATATTTTTCTATTCTTTCCCTATCTTTTCTTTTGTGTGTATGATTTCAGATATCCTGTCCTCTAGTTCACTAATTCTTTCTCTTGCCTCTTCAAATCTGCTGCTGTATGTCTCCATTGTGTTTTTCATCTCTTCTATTGGGCCTTTCATTCACATAAGTTCTACCATTTGTTTTTTCAAACTTTCAAGTTCTTGTGTTTTCCCAATGTCTTCTTTATATCTTTCATCACTTTTGCCATATCTTCCCTCAAATCATTGCTTTGATTTTTGAATTGATTTAGCATGTTTGTTTGAACATCTTTTATTTGTTATTTCAACTCCTGTATCTTATTTGAATTATTAGTTTGTTCTTTTGACTGGGTCATATCTTCATTTTTCCTAATGTATCTTGAAAATTTCTTTTGGTATCTAGGCATCTAGTTTCCTTGGTTAATTTATTCTAGAGGCCATTTTGACTCTTTTACCTAGGGTTTTGTTGTTGGTTAGCTTTATTCTCTAGACCTCTAGAATAGCTTCTGTTTAATTGATCAGAATTTTCAGCTCTTGTTATTCTGGTTCTTGTCTTGCCTATAGGAAACTTTTTTTAAGGAGGGTCTACTCAGATATGATTGATACCAAGCAGATTTTCCAAGACCAGACAGGCCCAGGTCTCAGGAGGAGGGTGTAATCAGTACAAAGTTTCCCTGAGGATGAGACCCAGCAGGTTGTCAGACTTTCCTGTGGGTCCTCTAGACTCTGTGTTTTTCCTATTCTGCCCAGAAGCTGGCACCTATCAACCCCCACTAGCATAAAGAGGTTCACTGCCTTTAATTCTCAGCAGACCCTTTCCCTGCCAGGGGTGTGGTTAAGACAAGCTTAAACTGTTTCTATTTTCTTTTTCTCCAGTGTCTGGTGTCTGAATTCTCTGAAAAAGGGCTGCTACTTCACCTGGGCCCACCTCGTTTCTCTGGGGGAAGATAGGGCCTTTAGGGGATTATTTCCTTCACTTGACCCCTTACTTTGTCTCTCAGACCTATGTTAACTGACCCTTGCCTTGGTCAACACTTACAGTTGAAAATGCCTGAGGATTTCTCTAATAAGCTACTAAGAATATTTAGACAGAGAAGAAAGAAATCTCCTTTTCAGAGCCAGTCCCCAGCCCCCAAGTTTTGCCAGCCAAAAGCTGGAGTTGGTAAATGGCTTTATATGCCCCTTTTCTTGTCTTGCAGCCCTTTTCCAGTATTCTGAACTTGGCTGACTCCCAAATCCTCTGTTGTTATTTATTTTTTTATTTAATTTTTTAGTATTATTTTCCATCAACCCTGCCTCCTCTCTGTTGAGATCAACTTCAGGGTAACTTTCCTGCTTACTCTGGGTTTATCTGTGCTCATGGCTTATATTCAGTAGTCCAACTTTGTTAATTAAAACCATAATTGGAGCTTGGTTGAGCTACCTTTCCTTCCTCCTAGTATATGCTTCTTTATCCTACAGGAAAGTGTTCTAACTCAGCCTACCATGACAGTGGAGGAGGAAAGCCAGCCTTTTCCATTTGAGGGGGTTTTACTTACATTTCTATATTGTGGTTTTGGCTTTTCACCCATTTCTGATGGTTGTATGTCTTCAGTCACAGATCTCCCTCACACAGTTGTTCCTTCTATTTACTAGTTGTTCCTGGCTGTTTACTAATTGCTCTAGAGGACTAACTAATTTCCACACCTGCCTATGCTGACATTTTGCCCCACCTTCTCATTTTGTTTTATTTTTATTTTTATTTTTTTACTTTTTTTAACTTTAAAGTGTTGTTACAATATCTTTTTTTTATTTTTTTTACTTTGAAATAAATTCAAAGTTATAGGAACAGTTGCAAAAACAATACTAACCCCATACAAAGAATTCCATCATACCCTGACCCCCCTCCTCTGATAGCTCAATCCACCAACCTTAACATGTTGTCACATCGCTATTTCTTTCCCTCCCTCCCTATCTATCATCCATCATCTATTGCTCTGTCTTCTGAGCATATGAGAGCTAGCTGCACACATCCTTGAACATGCACTATAATTCATGTATACACTTCCCATGAACAAGAACATTCTTTTATGCAATCCATTAAGTGCAGCTAAGAAGTACAACAGGTTCAACAATGATACAAAGGTTACATTCTATATTTCCTTTACCTTATGTCTCAACTGTGTCCCTTTGAGCCACCTGTCCTCTATCCTCTAATTCCATCCAAGTTCATCCTTGGCATTCAATCATCTATTTAGACTGTCTTTTTTTTTTTTTTTTGGTTATGGGAACATATATACAGCCTAAATCTTCCCATTCCATCCCCCCCCCCCAGCCTTCCATTAGTGGGATTAATCACCTTTAGAATGTTGTAATGCTCTTTCCCACCTTCATTACTAGAAATTTCCCTTCACGTCAAACAGCAACTCCACCCTCATTTCTTAACTCCCCATTGCCCCTTCCCCCATTTCTCTTAACCTGAACTCTACAATTCATCTCTATGGTTACATTCTCTGATAGTTTCTTTGTGTTTGCTGTGGGGGTTAAAATTAACCTCTTAAATCCATATCAATCTCGTTTTTCTTTGATACCACCTCCACTTCAATAGTACACATAAACTATGTTCCTATACTCCTCCATTCCCCTACCTTTATATAGTTGTCTAAAATTACATATTTTTACATTGAGTTCAAAACCACTGATTTGTCATTAGGGTTTGTGTAATTTATATCATGTAGGAAGTAAATAGTGGAGTTATAGTTAAAAAATTATTGACTTCTACTTGTATTCCACTGTGGCCGGAGAACTTGCCCTGAGTATATTCAATTTTTTTTTTTTTTTTTTAATTTCTTAAGGCTTGTTTTATGTCCCAGCTTATGGTTCCTTCTGGAGAAAGATCCATGATCGCTAAAGAAAAATGAGTGTCCTGGTGCTTTGGGATGTAAGGTACTATATATTTCTGTTAAAATTCTCTATATCTCTTTCTTCTTTCTATTGTTTCTCTGTTGGTAGGGTTCCCTTTAGAATCTGAAGTAGGGCAGGTCTTTTATTGGCAAAGCCTCTCAGGATTTGTTTGTCTGTGAAAAATTTAAGCTCTCCCTTGAATTTGAAGGAGAGTTTTGCTGGATAAAGTGTTCTTGGTTGGAAATTTTTCTCTCCCAGTATTTTAAATATGTCATGCCACTGCCTTCTCATCTCCCTGGTGGCCACTGAGTAGTCACAACTTAGTCTTATGTTGTTTCCTTTGTATGTGGTGAATTGCTTTTCTCTTGCTGCTTTCAGAACTTGCTCCTTCTCTTCAGTATTTGAGAGTCTGATCAGAATATGTCTCAGAGTGGGTTTATTTGGATTTATTCTATTTGGTGTTCGCTGGCATTCATGCTTTGTGTATTTATATTGTGTAGAAGTTTGGAGAAGTTTTCCCCAACAAATTCTTTGAATACTCTTTCTAGACCTTTACCCTTCTCTTCCCCTTCTGGGACACCAATGAGTCTTAAGTTTGGATGTTTTATTTTATCTATCATTTCCCTGAGATCCATTTCAATTTTTTTTTATTTTTTTCTCCATTCTTTCTTTTGACCTTTCATTTTCTGTTCTTTGGGCTTCTAGGACACTGAGATGTTGTTCAGCATCTTCTAGTCTTGTATTGTGATTATCCAGAGTCTTTTTAGTTTGGCCAACAGTTACTTTTATTTCCATAAGATCTTCTATTTTTTTTTATTTAGCCTTGCAATGTCTTCTTTATGCTCTTCTAGGGTCTTCTTTATGTAGCTTATATCCTGGGCCATGGTCTTCTTGATGTTCTTTAAATCCTTTGCCATGCTTTCATTCCTCCATTGTGTTTCTTTAATTAACTCTGCAAGAAACTTTGTTTCTTCAGATAACTTGATTTGTGTGTTTGGAGTTGGATTCTCCGTATTGTCTGTTTTTATCATATGCATTGAGATTATCTGTTGTTTTTGGCCTCTTGGCATTTGCTTTGCTCGACAGGGTTCTTTTAATTTGTAAAAAAAAAACAAAAAAAAAAAACAAAAAAAAAACCTATCTAATTTTTCAGAAACACTGTTTGGTGACATACACTTTCTCTAACTAACCAGCAGATGGCATCTGTGAGTCACCTATATCTCTCAAGTCAGTTCTCCACCTCTTGTGGGGTCCAGCCAGAGAATTCAGCCTGGGTTTGTGGCTGGGGCTGTCCACCCTGAATGTGGGGTGCTTGTAAAGGTGGTCAGGAAGGAAGAACAGCCTCAATATTCAAATCCCCCCGGTTCCCGGAGATTCAAGGCCGCCGCAAGAGACCAAGCCTTCATTTCATTTCAGCCCCAGCCCCTGCCCCTCTCTCTCAATGTCCCACAAACTTGGCATAGTGTCTCTGGGATCTCCGAGCAGGTCCCCCTGCCCAGCCGAGCTCCTCCAGGACCACTGCTGAGAGAATGCTGTGCTATGTCATCAGCACACGCTGTCCCTCAAGGGAAGCCCCGGGCCGCCGGGCCGAGCTGGCTAGCTTTCAGCTTTATGCAAAAATGGTCAAATGGGGCATCTCCACACCCTCCTCCTCACACAGTTCCTCCTTCCCAGCTCTGGGACAACTGGTGGGGCTCTGGGCTGTGGGCACGGCCCCAGGCAGGAGTTTGTCCAGCCCTCCCGGGAGCGAGCTGTTAGCCGCGGGGATTCTTTCAGCTTCTGGCTCTCCGCTCCATTCCCCCGGCCCCAGGGATATCTGCAGCAGGCTATCTTCCAAGCCAGTTACTGAGAGGCCGACCCAGCCCCCTCTTGCTGTATTTTACTGCGTGTTTCCCACGATCACACCTGCAGCCACTCGCACCTGCAGCCACTCCTGGGTTTTCCCCTTTTTCTTTTTTCTTTTTTCTTTTTTTTCCCAGACGCCAAACTCTGGCTTTCCCAGATCGCCGCGCAGCTGCGGGACTTCCAGCTGGCTTACTCGTTTCAGAATGCAAGACTCTCAGTTTCACCAAGTATACAGCCCCTGGGAACTAGCAGATCTCATCCAGCTGGCACATTGCTGTAACCAGTATTCTGGGTCACTCTCTGGTCCTTATCTAGTGTTTTCCATGGAGGTGTTCCTTATCCCTGTCTCACCTAGCCGCCATCTTCGTTTCTCATTTTGTTTTAAATACAACAAATATTAAAGGTGACTTTCTATTTTGTTATTTTTGAAAGTTACATCACATATTTTAAGAATTGGAAAAGAAAAAAGAAAGATAAATGATGGAAGACAAGACTTTAGGATTAAAGCAAAGACAAAATGCAGGGGAATAGGAAGTCATGAAAGAAGGAAAAAAAAAGAAGGAAAGAAAGGAACATTTTCCAAAAAAGCAAGAAAATAAGAATACAAGGAAAAATATTACAAAGAAGGAATTTTAGAAGTGAATGAAACTGAGAAAAATGGGTCTTGTTTATGAGGAAGAAAGAACAGAAAGAAGCACAATGCCTTATTTGGAAAGGCTGCAACTGTGTGGTAAATGACAAATATTTCTTGTTTAACTACCTTATATTCTGGTAAAAGCAAACCTACCATGGGTAAATGCCCTTTGTTTAAATTTGGGAAGAAATGGGAGGTTTTCAGCTCTGTCTCTAAATGGAATGAATGAATGAATGAGTGAGTGAACAAGAAAGAAAGAATGAAAGACTACTTTTATGCAGTGTCTCTAATATCTAATTTTGTAATTGCTTTTTGTTCTGAGTAGTGTTGCCAATAATTTGGTTATTTTACAAACAGTTTGTAGACAGTATGACTTTACTATTGCCATTGGTAATTTGGGAGAAAAAGAAAAAATTGCTACGATGTGCAAAATTATAATTCTATCACTGTAGCCTCTCTCCATAGTGATTTTGTTTGTGATCACTCAATGCTTAATGCAATTAACAATGGATATTCTGCACTTAAGAACAGCGATAAGTGATCCCATCTTACTGCAATGAACAAGCAGTAAACAATTAACTGTTGGGCTAATGGGAATAGTTTAACCTCTCTTCCAACTGCAACCATAAAAAATGTATAGAAACAATACTTTTGTGAAGTATTGTATTAGGTTGAAGTATTGTTGTATTATGTTGAAGTCATTTTGTATTATGTTTGAGGCTTAAAATACAACTAAACTGCAAGCTCCTTGCAGGTACTGGAGTTGGTTCCTCCTCAGCAGTCAAGGAAAAGAGCAACACCATCATTTCATGAAATAACGTTACAGGTTAAACGTGAAACTCATTCACTCTTCTCTCTGAAATTTCACTTCAAAATTATTTTAGGAGTAAGAGCTGTTTCTTTTCATTTATTTCCTTACAAAAATGATCTTCTGTCTGAAATATACTGAACATAAATGGCAATGGGAACCAATCATCATCAAACTCATATACAGAGGTATGTTAATATTGCATCATGGCCCTCATTTTCCTATTGGCCTTTTGGATATTTCTACATCACAAAACACAATGAAGGTGGACTAGAAAATATAAATTAATCTTCTTGCCCTTCTCCATCCTGCTCTGTGTCTTGAGGAGCTAACATGGATTGCATTAACTAGGCACCCTTGTCCTCTGGCTTCTAGATGGATTTGACCAAAGAGAAGTAATGGCAAGCTATCAGAGGGTAGGAGGAGAGCAGAGACAGATTATTTATTTCCCTGTTGACTCATAGCCCAGATTTTCATGACATCCAAAGCACTTTTTTAGCTATGACTACTACTGAATAGTCTTCCTTCCAGTACACCAGTTCTCACTGGGCCCCTGTGACATCAGTTCCTCCCCTTGCCCCTTCAGGGTTAGGGTAGTAATGACTTTCTGCTATTGCTAGTGTCTATGTGACTAAATATCCCTTGTTGGTCACTATACTCTGACCAGGTTGTACTAAATAGTCCATAATGAAGTTGTCTAATTGTCTTAAATAAATCAGCTTCTGTTTCTTATGAGGACTATCAGTGACACCAATGCTAAGCAATCCAATTTAGCCTGTGACTCTGGGATACATAAGGCTTAGGAAACTATATTCGAAAAGCAATGCTAGGAATAAGAACTGTACTTTCAATTTCATACCATCTTTAGGACACACACACAAAAATAATGCTGATAGTTTAAAATAACCTTACAGCCCCTACATATCATGACTTTTAACCTAAAGAAAGACTATTGGTAATGTTATAAATTTGTGATTCTCTGCCTCCCAAGTGTGGTGAAGCAAATGCAAAGTAGTTACACTGAAATATTGCTAAACAATATTGTAGAAAAAATATATAGGTTCAGTGAGTACTGCTTCCCACAAAAAACCATTTTACTTTTATTTTTTATATTTAATACTCACCAACCATGTAAGAGTATGGAGACATTTGACTGCTATCTCTACTTCACAACTCAGTCAGGGAATAATCAAAGCTAGAATTGGTATTCTCTGTCCCTTTCAGTCTCTCTATATATGTTTCTGTCTTTAATATTAAAATATTTAATATTAAATATATGTACAGAGAAAGGTATGCATAATTATTGAGTTTTAGCTAGCTAAATACATCAATATATCCAGCACTCAGTCCACCAAACAGACCATTATCTTCACCAAAGAAGTCATTTCTGTGTCCCTTCTAGTCATTATATACCCAAGAATTTACACTTCTGAAAGGTATGATACACAAACTTTTGTATGAGGCTTCTTTCACACAGTGTTAAATTTGGGAGATTTATCTATGTTTTGTGTAAATGCTGATTGTTCATTCTCATTGCTGTACAGTTGTCCATTGTGTGAATCACAATTTATTAAACCCATGTTACTATTAATTAACATTTGGTAGTCTCCAATTTAGGGCTTTTAAAATAGGATTGCTATCAATATCTGATACATGCTTTTAAAAGATTTCCTGTAAACATTTCTGTTGAGTATATTTCTGGGTTGGCAGTGTTGGGTCATTTTGTATGTATTACCTCAGCTTAGTAGATACTGAAAATTTGCTTGCATTTTATTCTTACAACACTTCTTGGATGTAGTTAGAATAGACCTAAGGATAGTAGATTTACTTATTTAGTTAGTATCTGTAACAGTTAAATCATTATGATTAATTGATTCTTTTTCTTGGCTGAATTGTAACTCCTAGAATTTCTTTTTGATATCAGATTTGCAGTTCTAATGAAAAATCAAGTTTAAAATGAACAATTCTTGACAAGTATGCAAATAATATTCAAACAAGTTCATTCCCACAGGAGTGCATACCCTGTACTCATCATTTTAAAATTCCTAAGTAAAAATATTATAGTCTCTAGGACTTTAGGGCTTTTGGAATTCTAGAATCATTTAGACACTGCAATATCATCTGCTTGTTATTATTTTCACCAACAATTATTCAATGATTTGTTGAAAATTGAATCTTACCATATAAAGTGAGATCAATTGGAGAAGGTGGTAAAGAAAAGAGTAATATGGGTGACAATCCATGTCTTTATTCTTAGGTGGAGATTTTTTGGATTTTGACAGAAATCTGTTGTGGTCATAGTTTAGCTGAATATACAGGATATGTGGGATCCAGATAAATGGAAGGCTCTAGTACCATTCTTTTTTTTATTCCTTAGATTCATATATTTAAAATATTTAAAATATAAAATGAGTGTGTAAGTGAAGTGAGAGAGAACTATTTTTTATTAAAAAGCCAAACTAGAATAAGTAGAAATAAAAGTGGCTGTTTCTAATCACTTACCAAGTACCAGAAAGAATGTTTCTAGGCCCAGGTCAACTATTCTGGAATCAGTGTGCAAATCCTATGCCTAATTTGCTAGGCAATCCCTCATTTTGCTTTCTTCCTATGCTCCTTAACACTTCCCAGTTCTTCCCTGCCATGCTTCTGTCTCACTGTTACAGAGATATAAGGCCTAGGTTTGAGTTTTAATGTTTAGTCTTACTATGTTGTGATATTGAACTACTTATTTCGAGTTTCTGAACTTCACTTTTAGTATCTGGAAGATAAGGATAATAGTAATATCTTCCCCATGAGGTTAAGATATTCAAAGTATAAAACATAGATGAAAGCACTTATGATCTAGAAAGTTTTACAAAATTATATATCTCATTTATCTAATTTTATCCATAGAAGAAGGATTATATTAATAGATGTTTATTCTAGAGAAATAGTTATTCTAGCTTTTATTTTAATGACTTCTAAGTTCTTTAAAATCACTTGAGGAATTTTTTTTTTTTAATTTGGATTGTACTATGAAATCATGCTTTAAAATATAAGTAATACAGAAAATATTTTAAATGTCTTCTTTGATATTTGGTTTTATAATGATTATTTTTTCTTAATTTAATTATAAAATAAGTTTTCTTTAATTTCAAATGTGATGTCTGGCATAATTGCAAAACATTATATCTTTCTGTTAGTTCAATTAACAAATATTAGAATCAATTTAAGTACATTCTCTAAAGACACTCTAAAGACATTTTTTATCTCTGTTTATTTCTTTTTATTCCCTTGAAGGAAACTTCCATCTCAAACAAATATAATAGTAAATATAATGTAAGTTTATACTTATCTTTAAGTGAATAGACTCAACAGAAGGTCAAAGAGAAAATTATATGCCGTCTGGTTGTTTGTATTTTATACAATCATTAAAATTTTATTAAACCTCTTAATTTTATTTTGAGAGGAAGCAGCAATTATGGATAATAAAACCAATGGCATGTCATTTGAAGGTGAGGTTTTGTGTGCAATGAAAGCTCTGCTGGGTATTGAAAGATAACCTGACCTAGTGTTGATGAAAAACTTTCAAAATAAGAAAATATTAATGGCACAAAAGAAAATATGGAGGAGTAAAAAGACTGCTTTTAAATTCTTCCTGAAAACAAAGACTTCACCTGAGAAACTCTGTTGCATTACCTTGTTGGAATATAAGCAGTAAAACAGATTGTGTGCACCTAGAGTTTAATTTCTCTTGGATAAATACCTAGGAATGGAGTATCTGGGTTATTGTTGAGAAACAGCCAAACTTTTCTAAAGAACTACCATTTTACATTCCCACCATCAGTGATTGAGTGTTGAGTATTATTTTTAATCTTTGCTAGACATGAAGACAACTTTTAGTCTAAGGCTAGTTTTGTCCCACCACTGAGATAAAACCTTTCTGAGCACTCTACCTGATTCCCCATGAATTGTGAGCTTTTCTACTCTGACTCATGGGAAGCTGAGCTTTTCTTAGCCACAGGTCAGCTCCTGTAATTGTTCCCTCCATTCCTTTGTGGTGATTCCTTCCTTGACATCAAATATTTTCCTAGAATGCAGACATTGCTTTGTACCTACCTGAATACTTGAAGCGTGCATTCTGCAGGTGCCCAGAGTGCACTCTCTTTCTATCTGTCCCCCACCCCTCTCTCTCACCATCTCTTTTCCAGTACTTTGTTCTGTGAGAACACCACTTTGACCTCCATGGACTCCAAGCTTCACCTCAACTCAGAGACCTCCTATACTTTGCCTTGATTCCCTTTCCCTCTCACTGCAGCCTGCAAATTTTTCAAGGCAGACATTTCTGGCAATTTTTTAATTCACATAGTTTGTATCAGGTAGTAAATAAAATCTCTTTTTCTCCCTCTTGACTAGAAGAGAAGTCTCTATGTCTTTGTTTTCTTTTTCATTTTCTATTTGCGTTCCCCAAAGCAGTTGTTGGTATGGCCTGTATTGAGGATCAGAGGAACTAAAGAAGAGATCATATTCTCTTTAAGTACTTGCCTCTTATATAACTCCAACACTTGCATTAACACACTTTTATAGAGGAACTATTACATGCCTCAAGCAAGTATGGAATTATATAATATCATATTATATTCTATGGAATATAAAAGAGAAAAGCTTTTCCTAATCCTTCAGATATTTTAAATCTCACAAAAACATTTCTACTGCCGTGGGTCATACCTTGGCTCTATGTTAGAATTATCAAAAATGATTTTTGAATGTACTTGCATCTTGGTCCCAGCCCTGAAATTAAATAAGAATCTCTAGGATTTAGACCTCAGCATTCATATTCTTAAATAATTCCTAAGGTGATTCTAATATGTGCAAGCACAGCTGTGTTTGTGCACCTGCATGTGCATGTGGCAACTTATGTATGTATATGGGTGTGAATTTCCAAATAGTCTTAAAACAAGAATTTATTTTAAGTGTGACATTCTAGATATACCATACACTTACAGAAACACAAAACATAATGAAATCAATTTCTTATTGAATGTTTGAAGACAATTTTGTGTGGATGAATTTTATAAGAGCTGGTGGAATATTCCTTTGGTAAATAAAAGTAAAGTTACTATGTTGTAATGGAATGGCATGATCAAATGCAATAATATCAGAGACTACAGAGAATAATTAACCTATCTAGATTTTAGAAAAATTAGTGCGTGTGTGTTAAGAGACAGAGAGAGTGTGTGTGTTTGTGTTTGTGTTGTATTTTTGTATTTGTATATGGCAGAAAAGAAAGAATGTAGAGACCTGGTTTGCAGGTCCAAGTCATGGAGTGTATTGCTTTCTATGTCCAGGAATAACAGAATTATTTATACAAAAATTAAGTAAGAAGTATAAATTATTGCCTTACATTCATTGAATTATTAGATCTTGTAGATATGAATATAGGTTTTGATCTACTTCTTATATTTTATTCAGGATTCCAAGACAGTTTTGTAGTTTGTTCAGAGTTCACAAAAACATGCTCAGATAAATAACAGAAGGCTCATACAGAGTAAAGATCTGAATTTCAGTCATAATGTATCTACTCAATCATACATTGATCAAAATAGTTATTATTGAGCTCTTTATGGCACTTAACTAAGAACTGTAGATATGTTTTTTGCAATATGTTTAATCTAGTAAATTACTGACTTAAAATAATATCACACATTTATGTCACAGAGTCCAGTTGCTGGCACTAATGTCTATTCAATTATGCTTTTGTTAATCTTTCTTAGGACCAGTAAGAAAAGTTATATAATTAATAGATAGAGTGGGAAACTGAGCTGAGAATTTATTTTGGGTAAATATATAATTTAATTGGAAAATTTTCAATTTGAATTGTGCTATGCTGAATATGCTGTGTTAATTTGTGGCCTATTTTTCATTTGTAATGATATCAACAGTGAAATTTAGTGAAGTGTGTTTGTTACTAAGATAAATTATATCTAATAGCATGCAATGGGATTAAATATTTTCTCCAGTCAGGTTGTAAGAGAATTAGTCTCAACACCCAAAGGTAAAATCTACCTAGGAGCAAGAATTTAAAAGCTAATTAGGCATAATTGTGTCAAATTTGGGTGGCTGAATTGCCTATTTAATCTGCCTCTCTATTTAATCTTGAGGTTGGTGGCGTTTCTGGATGCACAAAATAAAACTTAGAGAAGAGGATTGGGTTCAAGGAACAAATTCACATATGATCTTTAGAGTGAAAAAAGTCAGGAAGAGAATACCAAGTTAGATAAGCAGCATAATTTAAGATAAATGACAAGGTCAGATTCTTTTTTTGAATAGAAAATTGCAATCTTCAGTATGCCTCAATAATGGCCATCAGGGACATTAAGGGAAAATTGTGCTATTAAGAAAAGATTGCTTGGTGACAGGTTTAACCAAGAACTAAGTATCCAAATATATTGGGAAAGAGTCAATATAAGGAAAGGTTTATAGCTTCAACTCTAGTTTTTTAGACTATGTATCGTATAATGAAACTTCAATTGACACACAATAGATTTTACCTTAAATGATTCTGAGTACTTGTTCTCATTTTGCTTTTTAACCTAAAGTAATTGGTGTAGATTTGGAGATAAAATCTCAAATGTTTCCTTCATGGTAGAAATGTTTTGGAACTAATGGAAAAAATGGAATTGATAAAGAAAATATAAGACATCCATGTCCGACAACTCTATTTTTTAGTTTATCTGATGAATGACAACTACATCTGGAGAATGACAGCAAAACTCACCAAAGGAACATTCACTTCATCTGAGAAGATGCAATAACTTAACTTTGAGTGATGTTTATTATTCATGGTGGGGTAGAAGTCTAGCTTACATACATGACATGACTACTATGTGACTATGTTTGTTCTGCTTGGTTATCTGAATTTAGGCTTCTCATTAATTTTGTCTGCACACCATAAAACTTGTTCTATGTTATCAGGAGATAAGGGGCCATGTTTTTAAGTTAGTGACTCCCAGAAATCTTGTTGAGCTTCTAGCATCTGCAATGAATTATTATATGATTGAATATGGAAATAATTCCAAAATCTTTATTTTGTGTAACTAAGTAAGTACAAAAATAGTAAATGATGGCTTTTGTTTTTCTGTTTTTGTTTTTGTTTTTTTGTGTTTTTTTTTTTTTTCATTTTTATTGAGCTTGTTCAGATACCATACAATTATCCAAAGATCCAAAGTGTACAATCACTTGCCCCTGGGTACCCTCATACAGCTGTGCATCCATCACCACACTTAATTTTTGTTCCATTTTTAGAAACTTTTCATTACTCCAGACAAGAAATAAAGTGAAAGATGAAAAAAGAAAAAATGAAAAGGAAACTCCAATCCTCCCCTATCCCTAACCAACCCCCCTCAATTGTTGACTCATAGTATTGCTATAGTACATTTGTTACTGTTTATGAAAAAATGTTGAAATACTACTAACTGTAGTATATAGTTTGCAATAGGTATATATTTCTTCCCTATATGTCCCTCTGTTATTAACTTCTAATTGTATTGTCATACGTTTGTTCTGGTTCATGGAAGCTATTTCTAGTATTTGTACAGTTGATCATGGACATTGCCCACTATAGGATTCAGTTTTATACATTCCCATCTTTTGACCTCCAACTTTCCTTCTGGTGACATACATGACTCTGAGCTTCCCCTTTCCACATCATTCATGCAACATTTGGTGCTGTTAGTTATTCTCACATCTTGCTACCAACACCCCTGTTCATTTCCAAACATTTAAGTTCATCCTAATTGAACATTCTGCTCATACTAAGCAACTGCTCCCCATTCTTAAGCCTCATCCTATATCTTGGTACCTTATATTTCATGTCTATGAGTTTACGTATTATTATTAGTTCTTATCAGTGAGACCCTGCAATAATTGTCCTTATGTGTCTGGCTTATTTCACTCAGTATATTGCCCTCAAGGTTTTGTCATCAACCCATTTTTTTTTTTAATACGCTTTTGTTCACCCACTATACATTCCATCCTAAGTAAATGATTGATGGTTCTCTGTATGGTCATATATTTATGTGTTCACCACCTTCACCACTATCTATATAAGGGCATGTACAGTTCTTCCACAAGGCAGGAGGGAGAGCCAAAGAAGGTAGAGAGGCAAAAGGAAGAGGACAAAAAAATGACAGCTAGGAAGCAGCAAAAGGAAAAATAACCTTAAATCAGAGTAGAATAAAGAATCAGACAATACCACCAATGTCAAGTGTCTAACATGTCTCCCCTATTCCCCTGCCTCTTATCTGCATTTACCTTGGTATATCACCTTTGTTACATTAAAGGAAGCATAATACAATGCTTCTATTAGTTACAGTCTCTAGTTTATGCTGATTGCATCCCTCCCCCAATGCCTCCCCATTTTTAACACCTTGCAAGGATGACATTTGCTTGTTCTCCCTCGTAAAAGAACATATTTGTACATTTTATCATAATTGTTGAATACTCTAGATTTCACCAAGTTACACAGTCCCAGTCTTTATCTTTCCTCCTTTCTTGTGGTGTCTCACATGCTCCCCACCTTCCTCTCTCAACCGTATTCATAGTTATCTTTGTTCAGTGTACTTACATTGTTGTGCTACCAGCTCCCAAAATTGTGTTCCAAACCATGCACTCCTGTCTTCTATCACTCTGTAGTGCTCCCTTTAGTATTTCCTGTAGTGTGGGTGTCTTGTTCACAAAGTCGCTCATTGTTTGTTTGTCAGAAAATATTTTGAGCTCTCCCTCATATTTGAAGGACAGCGTTGCTGGATATAGGATTCTTGGTTGGTGGTATTTCTCTTTCAGTGTCTTAAATATATCACACCAGTTCCTTCTTGCCTCCATGGTTTCTGCTGAGAGATCCACACATAGTCTTATTAAGCTTCCTTTGTATGTAATGGATCACTTTTCTCTTGCTGCTTTCAGGATTCTCTCTTTGTCTTTGACATTTGATAATCTGATTATTAAGTGTCTTGGCGTAAGCCTATTCAGATCTGTTCCGTTTGGAGTATGCTGCGCTTCTTGGATCTGTAATTTTATGTCTTTCATAAGAGACAGGAAATTTTCATTAATTATTTCCTCTATTATTGCTTCTTCCCCTTTTCCCTTCTCTTCTCCTTCTGGGACACCAATGATACGTGCATTATTGTACTCTGTTTCATCCTTGAGTTCCCGGAGACGTTGCTCATATTTTTTCATTCTTTTCTCCATCTGCTCCTTTGCATGCAGGCTTTCAGGTGTTCTGTTCTCCAGTTCCTGAGTGTTTTCTTCTGCCTCTTGAGATCTGCTGTTGTATGTTTCCATTATGTCTTTCATCTCTTATGTTGTGCCTTTCATTTCCATAGATTCTACTAGTTGTTTTTTTGAACTTTCGATTTCTGCCTTATATATGCCCAGTGTTTCCTTTACAGCCTCTATCTCTTTTGCAATATCTTCTCTAAACTTTTTGAATTGATTTAGCATTAGTTGTTTAAATTCCTGTATCTCAGTTGAAGTGTACCTTTGTTCCTTTGACTGGGCCATAACTTTGTTTTTCTTAGTGTAGGTTGTAATTTTCTGTTGTCTAGGCATGGTTTCTTTGGTTATCCAAATCAGGTTTTCCCAGACCAGAACAGGCTCAGGTCCCAGAGGGAAGAAATATTCAGTATCTGGTTTCCCTGAGGGTGTGTCTTAGAAAATTGCTCCACCCTGTGATGTCTCAGGTCACTGTGCTTTTCTGCCCAGCAGGTGATGCCTGTTAGCCTATAATTCTTGACTGGTGTGAGGAGGTATGGCCTGTTCCCCCAGGCTCTGGGGTCTGGTTCTGAGTGGAAAGGGCCCCACCCCTTTCCTCCTAGAGAAGACAGACCCCCCAGGTGGAGGTCATTAGCATTTCAGTGGTCTCTCTCTCTGCTTGTGCTGTCTCCACTGTTCCCCGAGTCACAGCCCTGGAAACTGAAAATAACTGGGGCTTTCTCTACTGAGCCAAAAAAGAAACAGCTAGTCCCCTTCAGACCCAGTCCAAGGCGACCCTCCATCTCTCCAAGGTCAGTCATCACCCAAAGCCTTTGTCTGTTTTTTGGGGATTCGTATCTGTAGTGAGCAGTTCACACTCGCTACTTAAAACCCTAGTTGGAGCCCAGCTGAGCTATATTTGCTTGCTGGGAGAGAGCTTCTCTCTGGCACCATGAGGCTTTGCAGCTCGGGCTATGGGAGAGGGGGTCTCATGGCTCAGATCCGCAGGTTTTACTTACATATTTTATGCTGTGTTCTCGGGCATTCCTCCCAATTCATGTTGGTGTATGATGAGTGGATGGTGTCATTTGTACCCCCACAGTTATTCTGGATTATTTACTAGTTGTTTCTGGTTTTTTGTAGTTGTTCCAGGGGGACTACTTAGCTTCCACTCCTCTCTATGCCTCCATCTTTCCCAACCAACCTAAATGATTGCTTTTGCAAACTATTATAATTGTTCTACTATAATGTGAATATCTCATAAGGTATTATTGGTATATAATAATAGTAATATTTTCTTATGTGTAAGAATATTAAGCTAAATTTGTTAATGAAAGTTTATTAAAGTTTCTCTGTTCCTCATTTTGTAATTTGAAAATTCATGTTTATTTTTGGATAGTAATGAATGTGAGTAGAAAAGATTGATGGATCTGTGTGATTCTACCCCTACAACAGACAGATAAAAACAATAATAGTAATGAAGTTTATCTATATCTATATCTATATATATATATGTTGACTAGTTAGTACCATCTTCTAGTATAAGTAAAATAATATTATTATTTTGCTATTATTTTACTTTAAATTATTTCAAATCATTTAATGAATACAAATATGTAAATATAAAACATCTCACTTCCTAACACTTTTAGTACAGTCAAGAAGACAGAAGATTGATGTTTAAATTTCACTCGTTTTCAAAATTTTGATTTATTTTAACTTATTTTGGAGAAATATTCTTAAAATTCACTAATGCTGCCTTATGCAAAATACCGGAAATGGACTGGCTTTTATAAAGGGGGTTTGTTTGGTTACAAAGTTATAATCTTAAGGCCATCAAGTGTCCAATGTAAGGTATCAACAATAGGGTACCTTCATTGGAGAAAGGCCATTGGCATCTGGTAATACTCTGTTAGCTGGGAAGGGACATGGCTGTCATCTGTTTGCTCCCAGGTTGTGTTTCAAAATGGTGTTTTTCAAAACGTCTCTCTTGGCTGCAGCTGCACTGAAGTTCTTCTGATTCTGAGCTTTTGTTGGGCTCTAGTCATTAAAACAAGACCCAAGCTGAATGGGTGGGGTCACATCTCCATGGAAACAAACCCATCAAAGGTCTTGCCCACAGTTGATTGAGTCGCATCTCCATGGAAACACTGAATCAATAGGTTACAACCTAATCAACACTAGTATGTTTGCCCCCACAAGATTGCATTGAAGAACATGGCATTTTGGGAGACATAATACATCCAAACCAACATATTCACTGTATATTTATTTCTTAAATTTTCTCTGGCAGAGTCAATTTAGTGTTAAATAAGCTACTAACAGTTTAATATACCTTCAATGTAAAAAATACAAACATTTGCAAATGTGTTTTGATGTTATTAATAACAATCTAAGGATTTGGGTTGCTATCAATTATGAAATAAGGCCAAATATCTATCAAATGGTGTCACTCAAAAAGACAGCAAAAATAAATTGAATAAAATAATAGTAAGAATCTATCACATTTTTTCAAGAATAATGAAACATGGCCAAAATGGTTGAATCCAGGAATGCAAAGGTACCCCAATATAAAGAAGCATAGTAATATACTAAGAAAATAAATGAGAATGAAAATATAATAATCTTCAGAAATGTTAAAAATGTGTGAAAAATTCCAAATCCCCATCATATTAGAAATAATAAAATAGGAATAAGAATAAGTGATATTTCATTAATATCAAAGCAAAATATCTCCATTTTTTAATGAAATTTTATAATATCATCAAAAAATACTGGTCTAAGCAATACCACACAAGAAAGCATAAGAAGTTCCTATTCAAAATGGAGAGGGAAAATATTATTGTTTAGAGATCAAAAATAATATTGTTGAACCCTGGAAAGCCCAGAATAAACACATGAAAGAAATTGAAAACAGTAAGAGAATTCCAGAAGATGGTCAAGATTCAAAATCAATTAACTTACCTGTATATGACCAGTGACCAACAAGAAAGTAAAATAGAGTGGTTTCCTTCTTGTAATAACAAACAAGGTAAGTCAGACAAACATTCCCATTAAAAAATCTGATAAAAATGGAAGATACATGTTCAAAGGCAGCAGAGCACTAACAACTTGTAGTGAAGAATTATTGGCCTAGGTCCAGAGTGATGTAACCCAACAAGATAAACTAAGCAATGGATTGCTTCAACCCTAGTTCAGGGTGTTTCTGTTTTTGTTTTTTGTTTTTTGTTTTTGTTTTTTTGGCAGTCTGATAAAACATTTGGACCTCTTCTGACAACAATGCTTTAAAAGTATAAAATAAAATGTAAAATATTAAAAGTAAGCACATCATATTATAGTACAGTTTGCAATTTATTTTCTAAAATTTCTAATTAGTGATATGCATATGAGTTTAACACATATAATAAAGATCTAACTTTGAGTATAAGAGCTACCTTAATTTCAAAATACTGATGAGTTATACTTAAAGTCAAGGACCAACTGAATGATTTAGAAATAACAACCATCACAAAATGAAAGTCAGTAAAGGAATGGGAAAACTTATAACACAAAGTGACAGTCAAAAGAGAGAAGATACAACTACATTAATAACAAAGTAGATTTAAAGATAGAAATGGATACTATGGATGTATTTATTCATGATAAAAGGCTGATCTACAGAAAATATAATCCTAAATTTCTAAGTTCCTAATAACATACCCTCAAAACATATAAAGTAGAAAATGACAGAATCAAAAAGATTTAGACAAAAACCTAAGACTGGAAAAATTTCATACATCCTTCTCAATGAGTTATATTAAATGGAATAAAGGAAAGATTTAAGAAAAAAAAAACTACCTTTTAAAAATGAGTAAAATATTTAAACAGTAACTTCAAAACTGAGTACATACAAATAATCAATAAACATATGGAAATCTGCTCAGTCTTATTAGTCATAAAAGAAATGAAAATTAATATCTGATGCAATAACTAGTCTATAACTATCAAAAAGGCTAAAATTCAAAAGACTGAAAATTCCTAAGTGTTCATGAAGACATGAAACACTAGAATTTTCTTGAATTCTTGAAGCAGTATAAACTGTTACAACTGTATTAGGAAAATATTTTTCAGTGCTTACTAAATGTTAAACACACATGTACATAGCACAGGAAGATGTACATTATTTACACTGTAAAGCATGTTCAAAGTGGCATTATTCATTATGGCTCCAAACTACACACAATCCACATATACATTTAGGGAGATTAAATCATGTCCCAAACAAAAGACATTTTCAACATTTAATCCACATTCCTTTAGGTATGTAACCATTTGTAAATAGGACCATTGAAGATTTTTTTATGTATTAAGGTGTGGACTCATTTGTGAATAGGATCCTCAGAGATCTTATTTAGACGATGGCAAAATGAATCAGGGCAGGCCTAATCCACATGGCTGAAGTTTTGTTTTCTTTTTTTTAATTCAGTTTAATTGAGATACATTCACATACCGTACAATCATCCATGGTGTACAATGAGCTGCTCACAGTACCATCTAATAGTTGTTCATTCATCACCATATCTATTTTTGAACATTTTCCTTATGCCAGAAAGAATCAGAATAAGAATAAACAATAAAAATAAAAAAGAACATTAAGGTATGTTTTAGTTACTCCTCCAGGAAAGTAGGTAGAAAGCCAGGAACTGCGTGGACTGGACACCACAGAGCAATTTGACTTTGGGCATACTTCATACAACACTCATGAACACATTGAACTGCTGAGATCAGAAAAATCTATAAGTTTTTGCAGCCAGGGGACCCGCATCCCAACCTGCCAGGCTCAGTCCTGCGTGAGGAAGGGCCGTCAGTGCTGGGAAGGAGAAGGGAGAACTGCAGTGGCAGCTCTTATTAGAAACTCATTCTACTTATCCAAACTCCAACCATAGATAGACTGAGACAAAACACCAGAGAATCTGAGAGCAGCCAGCCCATCAGAGAGGAGATAGGCATAGCAAAAAACAGCAAGAAAAACTCCAAAATAAAAGCGGATGCTTTTTGGAGTTCTGGTGAACATAGAAAGGGGAAGGGCAGAGCTCAGGCCCTGAGGCTCATATGCAAATCCCAAAGAAAAACTGATCTCTCTAACCCCTGGATCTTTCCTTAATGGCCCTAATTGCTTTGTCTCTTAGCATTTCAATAACCCATTAGATCTGCAAGGAGGGCTTTTTTTTTATCTTTTTTTTTTCTATTTCTAAAACAATTACTCTAAGAAGCCCAATACAGAAAGCCTCAAAGACTTGCAATTTGGGCAGGTCAAGACAAGACAAGAACTAACAGGGCTCTGAGACAAAAGGCAATAGTCCAATGGCTGAGAAAATTCATTAAACACCACAACTTCCCAAGAAAAGGAGGGTGTCCGCTCACAGCCATCATCCTGGTGGACAGGAAACACTCCTGCCCATCTCCAGCCCCATAGCCCAGAGCTGCCCCAGACAACCCAGTGTGATGGAAGTGCTTCAAATAACATGCACACAACACAAAACTGGGCATGGACATTAGCCTTCCCTGCACCCTCAGCTGGTGGTCCCAGAGTTGGGAAGGTGGTGCAGTGTGAATTAACAAAGCCCCATTCAGCCATTATTTCAGCAGACTGGCAGCCCCCCTACACAGCCCAGCAGCCCAGAACTGCCCTGGGGGGATGGCACTCATGTATGACATAGCACAGTCATCCCTCAACAGAGGACCAGGGGGTGCAAGACCTAGAAGAGGGACCCACTAGCAAGTTTCAGGAGCCATATGCCAATATCAAGGACTTGTGGGTCAGTGGCAGAGACAGTGTGGCAGGACTGAACTAAAGGATTAGACTATTGCATCAGCTTTAAAACTCCAGGAACACCAGGGAGATTTGATTGTTAGAGCCACCTCCACTCCCTGACCACCCAGACACACGCCCCACATACAAGGCAGGCAACACCAACTACACACGCAAGCTTGGTACACCAATTGGACCCCACAAGACTCACTCCCCCACTCACCACAAAGGCAAAGCAGGGGAGAACTGGCGTGTGGAGAACAGGTGGCTCACGGATGCCACCTGCTGGTTAGTTAGAGAAAGTATATCCCACGAAGCTGTAGATCTGATAAATTAGAGATAAGGAGTTCAATTGGTCTACAAATCCTAAAAGAACCCTATCAAGTTAAGCAAATGCCAAGTGGCCAAAAACAACAGAAAATTATAAAGCATATGAAAAAAACAGACAATATGGATAACCCAACCCCAAGCACCCAAATCAAAAGATCAGAAGAGACACAGTACCTAGAGCAACTAATCAAAGAACTAAGGATGAACAATGAGACCATAGTATGGTATACAAAGGATATCAAGAAGACCCTAGAAGAGCATAAAGAAGACATTGCAAGACTAAATAAAAAAATAGATGAACTTATGGAAATTAAGGAAACTTGAGCAAATTAAAAAGATTCTGGATATTCATAGTACAAGACTAGAGGAAGTTGAACAATGAATCAGTGACCTGGAAGATGACAGAAGGGAAAATGAAAGCACAGAAGAAAGAATTGGGAAAAAAATAAAAAAAAATCAAAAGGGACCTCAGGGATATGATAGATAATATAAAGTGTCCGAATATAAGACTCATTGGTGTTCCAGAAGGGGAAGAAAAGGGTAAAGGTCTAGGAAGAGTATTCAAAGAAATTGTTGGGGAAAAATTCCCAAATCTTCTAAACACCACAAATACACAAATCATAAATGCCCAGCAAACTCCAAATAGAATAAATCCGAATACACACACTCCAAGACGTATTCTGATTATACTGTCAAACACGGAAGAGAAGGAGCAAGTTCTGAAAGCAGCAAGAGAAAAGCAATTCACCATATACAAAGGAAACAGCATTAGACTAAGTTGTGACTACTAAGCAGCCACCATGGAGGCGAGAAGGCAGTGGCATGACATATTTAAAATTCTGAGTGAAAAAAATTTCAAACCAAGAATACTTTGTCCAGCAAAGCTCTCCTTCAAATTTGAGAGAGAGCTTAAATTTTTCACAGACAAACAAATGCTGAGAGATTTTGCTAACAAGAGACCTGCCCTACTGGAGATGCTAAAGGGGGCCCTACAGACAGAGAAACAAAGAAAGGAGAGAGAGACTTGGAGAAAGGTTCAGTACTAAAGAGATTCGGTATGGGTATATTAAAGGATGTAATAGAAAGAGGGGAAAAATATATATGACAAACATAAACCAAAGGATAAGATGGCTGATTCAAGAAATGCCTTCATGGTTATACCATTGAATGTAAATGGATTAATGTCCCCAATTAAATGATACAGATTCACAGGATGGATTAAGAAAAATGATCCATCAATATGTTGCATACAAGAGACTCATTTTAGACACAGGGACACAAAGAAATTGAAAGTGAAAGGATGGAAAAGAATATTTCATGCAAGCTACAGCCAAAAGAAAGCAGGCATAGCAATATTAATCTCAGATAAAATAGACTTTAAATGCATGGATGTTTTGAGAGACAAAGGATGCCACTACATACTAATAAAAGGGGCAATTCAACAAGAAGAAATAACAATCATCAATGTTTATGCACCCAATCAAGGTGCCACAAAATACATGAGAGAAACACTGGCAAAACTAAACGAAGAAATTGATATTTACACAATAATTGTAGGAAACTTAAACACATCACTCTCTCCTATAAATAGATCAACGAGACAGAAGACCAATAAGTAAATTGAAAACCTAAACAATCTGATAAATGAATTAGATTAGCAGACATATATAGAACATTACATCCCAAATCACCAGGATACACATACTCCTCTAGTCTCATGGAACTTTCTCCAGAATAGATCACATTCTGGGACATAAAACAAGGCTCAATAAATTTAAAAAGATTGAAATTATTCAAAGCACATTCTCTGACCACAATGGAATACAATTAGAAGTCAATAACCATCAGGGACTTAGAAAATTCACAAATACCTGGAGGTTAAACAACACACTCCTAAACAATCAGTGGGTAAAAGAAGAAATAGCAAGAGAAATTGCTAAATATATAGAGACAAATGAAAATGAGAACACCACATACCAAAACCTATGGGATGCAGCAAAAGCAGTACTGAGGGGGAAATTCATAGCACTAAATGCATATATTAAAAACGAAGACAGAGCCAAAATTAAAGAACTAATGGATCAACTAAAGAAGCTAGAAAATGAACAGCAAACCAATCCTAAACTAAGTAGAAGAAAAGAAATAACAAGGATTAAAGCAGAAATAAATGACATAAAGAACAAAAAAACAATAGAAAGGATAAATATCAGCAAAAGTTGGTTCTTTGAGAAGACCAACAAGATTGACAAGCCCCTAGCTAGACTGACAAAATCAAAAAGAGAGAAGAGAGAAGACCCTTATAAACAAAATAATGAATGAAAAGGGTGACATAATTGCAGATCCTGAAGAAATTTAAAAAAATATAAGAGGATACTATAAACAACTGTATGGCAATAAACTGGATAATGCAGAGGAAATGGACAATTTCCTGGAAACATATGAACAACCTAGACTGAAGAAAGAAGAAATAGAAGACCTCAACCAACCCATCACAAGCAAAGAGATCCAATCAGTCATCAAAATCTTCCCACAAATAAATGCCCAGGGCCAGATGGCTTCACAGGGGAATTCTACCAAACTTTCCAGAAAGAACTGACACCAATCTTACTTAAACTCTTTCAAAACATTGAGAAAATGGAACACGACCTAAGTCATTTTATGAAGCTAACATCAATCTAATACCAAAACCAGGCAATGATGCTACAAAAAAGGAAAACTACCATCCAATCTCCCTAATGGACATATATGCAAAAATCCTCAACAAAATACTTGCAAATCAAATCCAAAGAAACATTAAAAAAATCATACACCATGACCAAGTGGGGTTCATTCCAGGCATGAAAGGATGGTTCAACATAGGAAAATCAATCAATGTATTACAACACATTAACAATTCAAAAGGGAAAAATCAATTGATCATCTCAATAGATGCTGAAAAACCATTTGACAAAATGCAACATCTGTTTTTGATAAAAACACTTTAAAAGGTAGGAATTGAAGGAAACTTCCTCAATATGATAAAGAGCATCTATGAAAAACCCACAGCCAGCATAGTACTCAATGGTGAGAGACTGAAAGCCTTCCCTCTAAGATCAGGAACAGGACAAGGATGCCCGCTATCACCACTGTTATTCAAAATTGTGCTGGAAGTGCTAGCCAGGGCAATCAGGCAAGACAAAGAAAAGACATCCAAATTGGAAAAGAAGAAGTAAAACTGTCATTGTTTGCAGATGATATGATCTTACATCTGGAAAACCCAGAGAAATCGACGATACAGCTACTAGTGCTAATAAACAAATTTAGCAAAGTAGCGGAATACAAGATTAATGCACATAAGTCAGTAATGTTTCTATATGCTAGAAATGAACAAACTGAAGAGACACTGAAGAAAAAGATACTATTTTCAATAGCAACTAAAAAAATCAAGTACCTAGGAATAAACTTAAACAAAGTAAAAGACCTATACAAAGAAAACTACGTAACTCTTCTGAAAGAAGTAGAAGCGGACCTTAAAAGATGGAAAAATATTCCATGTGCATAGATAGGAAGGTTAAATGCCATTAAGATGTCAATTCTACCCAAACTCATCAACAGATTCAATGCAATCCCAATCAAAATTCCAACAACCTACTTTGCAGACTTGGAAAAGCTAGTTATCAAATTTATTTGGAAAGAGAAGATGCCTCAAATTGCTAAAGACACTCTAACAAAGAAAAACGAAGTGGGAGGACTTACACTCCCTGACTTTGAAGCTTATTATAAAGCCACATTTGTCAAAACAGCATGGTACTGGCACAAAGATAGACATATAGATCAATGGAATCAGATTGAGAACTTGGAGATAGACCCCCAGATCTATAGCTGACTGATCTTTGATAAGGCCCCCAAAGTAACTGAACTGGGTCAGAATGGTCTTTTCAACAAATGGGGCTGGGAGAGTTGGATATCCATATCCAAAAGAATGAAAGAGGACTCCTACCTCACACCCTACACAAAAAATTAACTCAAAATGGACCAAAGATCTCAATATAAAAAAAGTACCATTAAACTCCTGGAAGATAATGTAGGAAAACATCTTCAAGACCTTGTATTAGGTGGACACTTCCTAGACTTTACACCCAAAGCACAAGCAACAAAAGAAAAAATAGATAAATGGGAACTCCTCAAGCTTAGAAGTTTCTGTACCTCAAAGGAATTTCTCAAAAAGGTAAAGAGGCAGCCAACTCAATGGGAAAAAAATTTTGGAAACCATGTATCTGATGAAAGACTGATATCTTGCATATATAAAGAAATCCTACAACTCAATGACAATAGTACAGACAGCCCAATTATAAAATGGCCAAAAGTTATGAAAAGACAGTTCTCTGAAAAGGAAATATAAATGGCCAAGAAACACATGAAAAAATGTTTAGCTTCACTAGCTACTAGAGAGATGCAAATTAAGACCACAATGAGATACCATCTCACACCGATTAGAATGGCTGCCATTAAACAAACAAGAAACTACAAATGCTGGAGGGGATGTGGAAAAATTGGAACTTTATTCATTGTTGGTGGGACTGTATAATGGTTCAGTCACTCTGGAAGTCAGTCTGGCAGTTCCTTAGAAAACTAGATATAGAGTTACCGTTTCATCCAGCGATTGCATTTCTCGGTATGAACCCGGAAGATCAGAAAGCAGTGACACAAACAGATATCTGCACACCAGTGTTAATACCAGCATTATTCACAATTGCCAAGAGATGGAAACAACCCAAATGTCCCTCAACAGATGAGTGGATAAATAAAATATGGTATATACACACGATGGAATACTACACAGCAGTAAGAAGGAATGATCTCATGAAACATACGACAACATGGATGAACCTTGAAGACATAATGCTGAGCGAAATAAGCCAGGCACAAAAAGAGAAATATTATATGCTGCCACTAATATGAACTTTGAAAAATGTAAAACAAATGGTTTATAATGTAGAATGTAGGGGAACTAGCAATAGAGAACAATTAAGGAAGGGGGAACAATAATCCAAGAAGAACAGATAAGCTATCATGGGTAAATTTAACGTTCTGGGAATGCCCAGGAATGACTATGGTCTGTTAATTTCTGATGGGTATAGTAGGAACAAGTTCATAGAAATGTTGCTATATTAGGTAACTTTCTTGGGGTAGAGTAGGAACATGTTGGAAGTAAAGTAGTTATCTTAGGTTAATTGTCTTTTTCCTAATCCCTTGTTATGGTCTCTTTGAAATGTTCTTTTATTGCATTTTTTTTAAAATTATTTTTTTATTATTTTTATTTTTTTATTTTTCATACAGTTGATTTAAAAAAAAAAGTTAAAAAAACAAGGAAAAAATTATGTAGAGCCCTCTTGAGGAGCCTGTGAAGAATGCAGGTGTAGTAGCCTACCCCACCTCAATGGTTGCTAACATGACCACAGACATAGGGGTCTGGTCGTTTGATGGGTTGAGCCATCTACCACAGGATTTACCCTTGGGAAGACTGTTGCTGCAAAGGAGAGGCTAGGCCTCTGTATAATTGTGCCTAAGAGCCTACTCCTGAATGCCTCTTTGTTGCTCAGATGTGGCCCTCTCTCTAGCTAAGCCAACTTGTCAGGTGAAATCACTGCCCTCCCCCCTACATGGGATCAGACACTTAAGGGAGGTAATCTCCCTGGCAACATGGAATATGACTTCCGGGGAGGAATGTAGACCTGGCATCATGGGACGGAGAACATCTTCTTGACCAAAAGGGGGATGTGAAAGGAAATGAAACAAGCTTCAGTGGCAGAGAGATTCCAAAAGGAGCCAAGAGGTCACTCTGGTGGGCACTCTTACGCACAATTTAGACAACCCTTTTTAGGTTCTAAAGAATTGGGGTAGCTGGTGTTAGATACCTGAAACTATCAAACTATAACCCAGAACCCACGAATCTCAAAGACAATTGTATAAAAATGTAGCTTATGAGGGGTGACAATGGGATTGGGAAAGTCATAAGGACCACACTCCCCTTTGTCTAGTTTATGGATGGATGAGTAGAAAAATAGGGGAAGGAAACAAACAAACAAACAGACAAAGGCACCCAGTGTTCTTTTTTATTTTAATTGCTCTTTTTCACTTTAATTATTATTCTTGTTATTTTTGTGTGTGTGCTAATGATGGTGTCAGGGATTGATTTAGGAGATGAATGTACAACTATGTAATGGTACTGTAAACAATCGAATATATGATTTGTTTTGTATGACTGCATGGTATGTGAATATATCTCAATAAAATGAAGATTTAAAAAAAAATAAATAAAATGAGGGTAATAACACCCCATTACACCCAAATCACAAGCACAAAAACAAAAAAAAATAGAAAAATGGGAACTCCTCAAAATTAAAAGCTTCTGTACCTCAAAGGAATTTGTCAAAAAGGTGAAGAGGCAGCCAACTAAATGGGAAAAATTATTTGGAAACCACGTATCTGACAAAAGACTGATATCTTGCCTGTATAAAGAAATCCTACAACTCAATGACAATAGCACAGTCAGTCCAATTATAAAATGGGCAAAAGATATGAAGAGGCAGTTCTCTGAAGAGGAAATACAAATGGCCAAAAAAACACGTTAAAAAATGTTCAGCTTCACTAGCTATTAGGGAGATGCAAATTAAGACCACAATGAGATGCCATCTCGCACCAATTAGAATGGCTGTCATTAAACAAACTACAAATGCTGGAGGGGATGTGGAGAAATTGGAACTCTTATTCATTGTTGGTGGGACTGTATAATGGTTCAGCCACTCTGGAAGTCAGTCTGGCAGTTCCTTAGAAAACTAGATATAGAGATACCCTTCGATCCAGCAATTGCACTTCTTGGTATATACCCGGAAGATTTGAAAGCAGTGACACGAACAGATATCTGCATGCCAATGTTCATAGTATTATTCACAATTGCCAAGAGATGGAAATGACCCAAATGTCCTTCAACAGATGAGTGGATAAACAAAATGTGGGATATACACATGATGGACTACTATGCGGCAGTAAGAAGGAATGATGTCGTGAAACATATGACAACATGGATGAACCTTGAAGACATAATGCTGAGCAAAATAAGCCAGGCACAAGAAGAGAAATATTATATGCTACCACTAATGTGAACTTTGAAAAATGTAAAATAAATGGTTTATATTGCAGAATGCAGGGGAACTAATGATAGGCAGCAAATAGTGAAGGGGGAATGATAATCTAGTAAGAACAGATAAGTTATGGAGTGTAAACTTAATGTTCTGGGAATGCTCAGGAATGACTATGGTTTGTTAATTTCTGGGGGGTATGGTAGGAACAAGTTTGCAGAAATGTTATTTTAGATTATTTGTTTTTCTTATTCCTTTGTTGGGTTATAGTCTGTTTATTTTCTTGGGGTATGGTAGGAACATGTTGGAAGCAATGTAGTTATTTTAGGTTAATTGTTTTTTCTTATTCCTTTGTTTTGGTTTTGTTTGAAATGTTGCTTTTTTGTTTGTTTTTTTAATTTTTTGATAAAGTTAAAAAAACAATGAAGGAGTGTGAAAAAAAGTAAATGAACAATGGGGGGAAGTGGGGAATGGAATGTTTTGGATGTTCTTTTTTTATTTTTATTTTTTTTTTGAGTAATGAAAATGTTCAAAGATTGTGGTGATCAGTGTACAAATAACTACGAACAACTGATTGTACACTTTGAAGGATAGTATATTATGTAAATATATCTCAATAAAATTGCATTAAAAAATTAAAAAAAGAACATTCAAATCATCCCCTCATCCCACCTTATTTTTCATTTAGTCTTTGTCCCCATTTATCTACTCATCCATCCATACACTGGATAAAGGGAGGGTGATCCACAAGGTTTTCACAATAACACCATCACCCCCTTGTAATCTACATTATTATACAATCATCTTCAAGAGTTAAGGATACCAGGTTGGAGTTTGGTAGTTTCAGGTATTTACTTCTATTCCAAACATCAAAACCTAAGAAGTGTTACCTATATAGTTTGTAAGAATGTCCACCAGAGTGACCTCTCAACTCTGTTTGAAATCTGTCAGCCACTGAAGCTTTATTTTGTTTCGTTTCACATCCCCCTTTTGGTCAAGAAGATATTCTCAATCACACAATGCCAGCTCCAGATTCATCCCTGGGAGTCATATCCTGAATTGCCAGGGAGATTTATACCCCTGGGAGTCAGGTCTCACATAGGTGGGAGGGCAGTGAGATCACCTGCCAAGGTGGCTTAGAGAGAGTGGGCCATATCTGAGCAACAAAGAGGCACTCAGGGGAAGACTATTAGACACAATTAGAAGCAGGTTTAGCCTCTCCCTTGTAGCAACAAGCTTCACAGGGGCAATCCCCAGGACAGAGGGCTCAGCATGTCAAGCCATCCGTCCCCAGTGTTTGTGAGAACATCAGCAACAATCCAGGTGAAGAAGTCTAACACCTCTGCATTCTCCACCCAAATTACTTTGGGATGTGTTGCTATTTCACTCTAACCTACACATACCTACAAAATCTCACTTCCTATTCAAAGTTCCATGCAATTGTGGTGTTTGAACAAACTGACTATAGAAGTTATATTGTTTAGAAAATAAAGATCTTACAACAAATAAACATTTCTTCCCTTGGTCTCACATGGAAGCCAGTGTTTTAACAGTCAGTTTCAACCTTTACCCTTTGGCCTGATTTGCCCCAGTCCCAACCAGATCTGCTTCATTCATATCTCTAATTGACCTTGGGGCTTTTTCTCAGCTTTTTTTTAAAACACTTGCTGTATGCATCAATACTGACGTTCATATCTGCCAAGCTCTAGCTCTGAGTCCCAGGCACCACAAACACATCCAATGTTATAGAGACCAATCAGGTTATACATCAAGGGATCAAAATCTCAGAGTTTGGAGATAGCCATTACAATTCAGGAATAGATTTGACTGCTCTTAGAGCTTACAATCTAGGTACCTTTACAATAATCATTTCCCTGTTAGGCTGTGCTCTAAGATTCAATTCAGAGTTTACACATTGTAGTGAGGCATTATAGTGTTTGCTTTGTTTCTGGTGTACTTCACTCAAAATGCTGTCTACAGGATCCATTCACCACCTTGTGTGTCTCACTTTACTCCTTGTAGGTGCACAATATTCCATTGCATGTATACATTACAGTTCATCATTCCGTTCCTCAGTCAGTGTACCCTTAGGCCACCTCCACCCACTGAAAATCATGAATACTGCCTCCAGAAACACCAATGGGCAAATGTCCATTCATGTCTCTGCTCTCAGATCCTCCAAGCACATACCCAATAGTGAGGTTGCAGGACCTTATGATCCCCACATACCCAGCTTCCCATGGAACCACCACAATGACCTCCAGAAAGGCTATGTCTTCCCCAGCACTTCTACCCCTATTTATATTTTTCCCACAATTTTATAGAGACATATTCACATAACATACAATAATCCACAGTGTACAATCAGTTGCTCACAGCATCATCATATAGTTGTACATCAATCACCACATTCAGCACTCAAATGGATTGATTAATATGCACAAAAATTTTTTTGGTGAATAATAAAAAAAAGATAAGAAGAAAAATAAAAATAAAGAGTCTTACAATATAATATATTAGTAAGGACAGAAAACAACAACACTACCAAGAATCCCATATCACTCGCCTATATTCCCCTCTCATACACATTTAACTTTGGTGTGATACCTTTGTTACATTCAATGGAAGCATATTACAATGTTACTGTTGACCATAGACTCAAGTTGGCCTTGATTATGATTTTTCCCAAATAACTTCCCTTTTTCAACACACTGCATGGTTGACACTCACCTGTTCTCCTACATGTGAGAACATTTTAGTTTTCTACATTTAGTAAAAGTCATTGGCCACTCCAGTTTTTACCAAGTTATACAGTCCCATTCTTCATCATCTATGTGTACATCTAGTGTCATGCATTCCCCTGTCCCACGTCTTTCAGCCTTACTCACAGACATCTTTTTTCAGTGTACTTACAGCATTGTGCTACCATCACACAGTATTATGCTACCCATTTCTGGATCTATACAATCAATCCTGCTGAACATTCTGTAGTCCTTCAGCATCAAATGCCTGATCTCTACCCTCTGTCTATCTCCTGGTAGCCTGTTTTCAGCTTTTAATTCTCAAAGTTTGTTCACTAATATTATTTCATATTAGAGAGATCATACAGTATTTGTCATTTTTTTTCTGGCTAAATTCACTCAACATTATGTCCTCAAGTTTCATCCATGATATTATATGTTCTATGTCTTTGTTCTGTCTTACAGCTGCATAATATTCCATCATGTACATATACCACAGTTTGTTTATCCACTCATCTGTTGATGGACATTTGGGCTGCTTCCATCTCTTGGCAATTGTGAATAATGTCACAATAAATATGGGTTTACAAATGTCTGTTTGTCTTAACTTTCAGTTCCTTTGAGCATATACCTAGCAATGGAATAGCTGTGTCATTTGGCAGGTCTGTACTCAGCTTCCTGAGGAATCTCCACACTGTCTTCCAGAGTGGTTGTACTAGTCTACATTCTGACCAGCAATGAATAAGTGTGCCTCTGTATCCACATCCTCTCCAGCACTTGTAATTTTCTGTTTTTTGGATAATGTCCATTCTGTTAGGTGTGAGATGACATCTCGTTGTGGCTTTGATTTCCATTTCCATAACAGCCAGAGAAGTTGAGCATTTTTTCTTACATTTTTGGGCCATTTGTATCTCCTTTTCAGAAAAGTGTCCATGTCTTTTGCCCATTTTTTAACTGGGTTTTTCTTCTTTCTGTTGTTGAGGTATAGGATTGTTTATACATTCAGGATATTAAACCCTTTTCTGATATGTGGTTTCCAAATATTGTCTCCCATTTTGTAGGCTGCCTTTTTACTTTTTTAACAAAGTCCTTTAGTGTACAAAAGTGTTTGATTTTGAGGCGATCCCATTTGTCTATTTGTTTTTTGTTGTTGTTGTTGCTCATGCTTCAGGTGTAAGGCTTAGGAAGCCACCTCCTATCACAAGATCTTTAAGATATTGCCCTATGTTTTCTTTGAAGAGTCTTATGGTGTCAGTTCTTATATTTAGGTGTTTCATCCCCTTGGAGTTAATTTTTGTATAAAATAAGTTGTGAAGTAGGAGGCCTCTTTCATTCTTTTGAAAATGGATATCCAGTTCTCCAAACACCATTTATTGAAGGGGCTGCACTGTCCCAGTTGCTTTGGCTTGACAGCCTTATCAAAGATCAATTGTCCATAGTTACCAGAGTCTATTTCTGAACACTGAATTCAATTCCATTGATCAGTATCTCTGTCCTTATGCCAGTACCTTGTTTTGAGCACTGTAGCTTTGTAATATGCTTCAAAGACAGGTAGTGTGAAAGCTCCCACTTCATTCCTCTTTCTCAAGAAATTTTTGGCTATTCAGAGCACTTTACCCTTCCAAATAAATTTGGTTATTGGATTTTCTATTTCTGCAAAGTAAGTTGTTGGGATTTTAATTGGTATTGCATTGAATCTATAAATAAGTTTAGGTAGAGTTGACATATCAATTATATTTAGTCTTTCAATCCATGAACACTGTATGGTCTTCCATTTTTTTTTAGGTACTGTTCAATTTCTTTTGACAGTTTCTTGCAGTTTTCTTTGTATAAGTCTTTTGTGGGCGTTGTTAGGTTTATTTCTAAATAATTGATTCTTTTGGTTGCTACTGTAAATCCATTTTTTTTTCTTTTCCCTCTTGCTGCACATTACTTGTGTATAAGAACACTACAGATTTTTGTGTGTTGATTTTGTAGCCTGCCACTTTGCTGTATTCATTGATTAGCTCTAATAGCTTTGCTGGAGATTTTTCTGGATTTTCTACCTATAGAATCATGTCATCTGCAAACAGTGAAAGTTGTATTTCTTCCTCTCCAGATTGGATGCCTTTTATTTCTTTTTCTTGCCTAATTTCTCTAGGCAGAACTTCCAGCACAATGTTGAATAACAATGGTGACAGTGGACATCCCTGTCTTGTTCCTGACCTCAGAGGGAAAGCTTTCAGTCTCTTGCCATTGAGTGGGTTTTTCACATATTGCCATTATCATACTGAAAACATTTCCATCTATCCTTTGAAGTGTTTTCATCAAGAAAGGATATTGAAAACCCTTTTCTGCATTGATCGAGATGATCATGTGGCTCTTTTATTTGATTTATTGATGTGGTGTATTACATTAATTGCTTTTCTTGTGTTGCACCAGCCTTGCATACCTATAATAAACCCCACTTGGTCATGGTGCATAATTCTTATAATATGCTGCTGGATTCTGTTTGAGACTATTTTGTTGAGGATTTTTGCATCTAGTCATTAAAGAGATTGGTCTATAATTATCTTTTTTTTTGTAGTATCTTTGTCTGATTTTGGTATTAGAATGATGTCGGCTTCTTAGAATGAGTTGGGTAAGTTTCCCTCGTCTTCAATTTCTTTGAAGAGTTTGAGCAAGATTGGTATTAAATCTTTCTTGAATGCTTGGTAGAATTCACATGTGAAGCCATCTGGTCCTGAGCTTCTCTTTTTTGGGAGCTTTTTGATGACTGACTCGCTCTTTTTAGTTGTGATGAGTTTGTTGAGGTCATCTTTCTTCTCAGGTCAGTGTTGGTCATTTGTGCTTTTTTAGGAAGTTGTCCATATCATGTAAGTTTTCCAGTTTATTAGCATGCAGTTGCTAATATTATCTTCTCATTATGGTCATTACTTATGTTTCCTTTCCCATTTCTGTTTGCATTTATTTGCATCCACTCTCTCTCTCTCTCTCTTTTTTTTTTTTTTTTTTTTTGATGTTAGCCTAGCTAATGGTCCATCAATTTTGATGATTTTCTTGAAGAACCAGCTTCTAGTTTTGTTGATTTTCTCTATTGTTTTCCTGTTCTCAGTTTCATTTATTTCTGCTCTAATATTTGTTATTTCTTTCCTTCTGTTTGCTTTGGGGTTTATTTGCTCTTCTTTCTCTAGTTCCTCCAAGTGGACATTTAATTCCTCATTTTTTCCACTCACTTCTCTTTTAATATAGGCATTTAGGGCAATAAATTTCCCTCTCAGCACCACCTTTGCTGCATCCCACCACCTTTGCTGCATCCCATAAGTTTTGATATGTTGTGTTTTCATTGTCATTTTCCTTGAGTTATTTACTAATTTCTCTAGTAATTTCTTCCTTTACCCACTGGTTTTCTAAGAGTGTGCTGTTTAGTCTCCATATATTTGTGAATTTTACAATCTTCTGCCTGTTATTTATTTCCAACTTCATTCCATTATGATCTGAGGTAGTGATTTTATAACATCAATATTTTTAAATTTGTTGAGACTTGCTTTGTGACCCAGCATGTGGTCTCTCCTAGAGAATGTTCCAATGAGCACTTGAGGAAAATATGTATCCTGCTGTTGTTTGGTGCAGTGTTCTATAAATGTCTGTCAAGTATAGTCCATTTATCATACAATTCAACATCTCTGTTTCATTTTTGATCCTCTGACTAGATGTTCTATCCATTGATGGGAGCAGTGTATTGAAGTCTCCAACTATTATTGTGGAGTTATCTACTTTTCCTTTCAGTGTTCTCAGTGTTTGCCTCATGAATTTTGGGGCACTCTGGCTTGGTGCATAAATATTTATGACTTATGTTTTCTTGATGAATTGACACTTTTATTACTGTATAATGTCCTTCTTTGTCTCTTTTAGTAGTTTTACTTTTGAAGTCTACTTTGATAGTAATACAGCTACTCCTGCTTTTTTCTCATTGCTGTTTGCATGAAATAACTTTTTCTAACCTTTCACTTTCAGCCAGTTTTTGTCCTTGTGTCTAAGGTGAGTTTCTTGTAGACAGCATATACATGTGTTCCATTTTTTAATCCATTCTGCCAGTCTGTGCCTTTTCATTGGGGAGTTTAATCCTTTAATATTTAGTGCTATTACTGTAAGGGCGGTACTTTCTTCTATAATTTTGTCTTTTGCATTTTGTACATCATGTCTTATTTTTCCCCTCTCTCTTTTTACCCTTCCTGAAACTCTTCACTTCTACAGTCTTCTCCAAATCTCTTTCTCCTGTCTTTTCCTATCAGCCTGTAGCACTCCCTTTGGCATTTCCTGTAGCACTGGTCTCTTGTTCTCAAACTCTTTCAATGTCTATTTGTCTGGAAATATTTTAATCTCTCCCTCATTTTTGAAGGATAGTTTTGATGGATGTAGAATTCTTGGTTGGCAGTTCTTCTGTTTCAGTACCTTCAATATATCATACCACTGTCTTCTCACATCCATGGTTTCTGTGGAGAAATCTGTACACAATCTTATTGAGCTTCCTGATTGTGTGATGGATTGCTTTTCTCTTGCTGCTTTCAGAATTCTCCCTTTGTCTTTAACATTGGACAATCTGATCAGTAAGTGTCTTGGAGTAGGTTTATTGGGGTCTGTTCTGTTTGGGATGTGCTTTACTTCTTGAATATGTAATTTTTTGCCTTTCATAAGAATTGGAAAATTTTCAGTTATTTCTTCTAGTATTCTTTCTACCCCCTTTTCCCTCTCTTCTCCCTCTGGGACACCCATAACACATATATTTGTGCATTTCTTGTTGTCACTCAGCTCCCTAAGACCCTGCTCATATTTTTCCTTTCTTTTCACCATCTGTTCTTGTGTGTGTGTGAATTCAGATGTCTGATCTTCCATTTCATTGATCCTTTCTTCTGCCTTTTCAGATCTACTGTTTTATCTCTCCATTTTCTTTTTCATCTCCTCTATTATGCCCTCATTCCCATAAGTTCTGCCATTTTCTTTTTAAAGTTCATGAATTCTTCCTTATGATCATCCAACAACTTCCTTATATCCTTCATCTCTTTTGCTACATCTTTTCTCAGTTCATTGACTTGATTTTTGAATTGATTTAGCTTTGTTTGACCTTCTCCAATTAGTTCTTCCTTCAGTTCATTGAATTGATTTAGCAATAATTGCTTCCACTCCTGTGTCTCCATTGAACTATTAGTTTGTTCCTTTGGCTGGTCCATATTTTCATGTTTCCTAGTATGGCTCATTATCTTAAGCTGTCTAGGCATCTTAATTTCTTTATTAGTTTATTCTGGAGCTTGTTTTCACTCTTTTACTTAGGTTTTTCTTGTTGGTTGGCTCTGTTCTCTAACCCTTTGTGTTCAGTTCAGCCTATTCTAGACCTTTAACTTAGATTCTGTTTAGTTGATCAGAGTTTTTCACCTCTTGTTTTTCCATTTCTTGCCCTGCCTCTATGTAGCCTTATTGTGTGATTGTCTCCTCAGATATGGTCAAACTCACTCATGTTTTCCCAGTCCAGAGGGGCCCAAGTCTCAGGAGGAGGGTATGGAGTTTTCTTGAGAATGAGGCCCTCCTTTGAGGCCTATAGAGTCTATACCTCTCCTATGCTGTCCAGCAGGTGGTGCTTGCCAGCCCACAGTTACCCCGCCAATGTAAAGAGGTGTGGAGCCTTTAGTTCTCCTGGTTACCTTACCCTATCAGGGGTGCAGCTGACTGAAACTACTCTCTGAATTCCAGCCCCTGTGGTCTGAGCTCCCAGAAGCAGGGCTGCCACTGGAGCTTGGCCATCCCCCTTTTCTTGGGAAGCTATGGTGTTTAGCAAATTTTCTCTGCCACTAGGCACTATACTTATTGATTTGTCTCTCAGAGCTGTCTTAGCGCTGCTCTTGTCTGGGCCCAAACTGCAAGTCTTTGAGGCTTTCCGTAATGGGCTTCTTAGAATAATTGTTTTAGAAAAAGAGAAAAAGTTTAAAAAAATAGAAAATAGAGAAGAAAAAGAAGGGCCCAGTATGAACTACTTATGGTCCTTGCAGATCTAATGGGCTACTAAAATGCTAAGAGTTTAGGACCATTAAGGAACAATCAAGAAAGCAGAGAAGCTGTCTCTTCAGACAAGGGTCTTCACCCTCTGGATTGGATATGTGCCTGATTCTGTTTGAGCTCTGCCCTTCTTGGTATTATGTCTAATTAAACTCCAAAAAGCCTCTATTTCTATTTTTGGAGATTTTTTTTTTGATGTTTTTGCTAGCCCTATCTCTTCTCCACTGGGCTGACTGCTCCCAGATTCTCTGGTGTCTGGTCTCAGTCTACCTATGTTTGGAATTTTTGATCAGCATTCTGAGTTTTCAATCAGAGCTGCAATTGTAGTTCTCCCTCCTGGTTCCCAGCACCAATGGCCCCTCCTCCCACTGGACTGTGCCTGGCAGGGAGGGGTGTGGCCCCCTGGCTGTAAATGAACTTACAGATTTCACTGATCTCAGCTGATCCACACATTCGTGAGTGTTGTATAAAGTATGTCCCAAAGTCAAATTCCTCTGCAGTGTGCAGTCCATGCAGTTACTGGCTTTCTACCAACTGCCCTGGAGGAGTAACTGAAACCTACAACCCACCACTCTGCCATCTTGACCTACCCCTGAAGTTTTTATAGGAAGAAGAAATCTAGGCAGAGACAAAGATGTGTAAGCAGGAGAATTTCAAGCCAGAAGGAGAAGCCAGAGAAAGAAATCACATGTGACAAAGGTAGAGATACAAGTCAAGGAAACCCAAAGATTGTGTCAAGCCAGCAAGAGAACTCTACTGACTACAAGAGAAAGCATGGCCTGTCAAGACCTTGATTGTAGACTTCTAGCCTCCAAAACTGTGAGACAATAAATTCCTATTGTTTTAAGCCAATCTATAGTGTGGTACTTTTCATAGCTAGTCTAGCAAATTAAGACCTACATTAAAAATAGAATGGATAAAATAATAAATGTACCACTGCTACACACAATGAGGGTGAATTCCACATATGAAATGTCACATAAAAGTTGCCAAATAGAAATGATTAAACACATGATTCTATTTATATAAAACTCACAAACAGGAAAAGTGAATCTGTGGTACTACAAGTCAGAATAGTGGGCATTTTGAGAAAGGAGGATAGAAAAGCTGAACATTTTCTCACATTTTAATTATATGTTCATGTTTTTAAATGGAAAATGCTAAAATGGCATAAGTTTTCTGTTCTGGTTTGCTGAAGCTGCCTGCATTAATCAGGGTTCTCTAGGGAAACAGAAAAAAACAGGAGATAGATATCAAAAAATATGATATTTTATAAAAGTGTTTCATGCAACTGTGAGGATGAATGACTCCAAATTCCGTAGAGCAGGATGCACAAGTCCAAATTCCATAGGGTAGGCAGTGAGCTTCCCACTGCAATGAAGGTCTTCAATGAACTCCCCCGGAGGGGCTGGCTGGCTGAAGAAGAAGTGAAAGTCCTCTTCTCCCTTAAAAGACTTCAACTGATTGTATTAAACATAACTGGTTGTATTCTTTCATTGCAGAAAATACTCCCTTAGTTGATTGTAGATATAATCAGCCACAGATACAATCAACCAAGTGATGATTTAATAAAACAGCTTTCCTGTTTATTAACCAGCCACAAAATGTCCTTGCAGTAATGGTTAGGCCAGTGCTTGCTTGACCATCACCTGGCCAAGTTGACATAAGAACCCAACCATCTCACTCAGAATGCAAAATACCAGAAATGGTTTGCATTTTAGAAACGGGATTTGTTAGGTTACAAAATTTACGGTTTTAAGGTCATAAAAGTATCCAAACTAAGGCATTGACAAAAGAATACCTTCACTGAAGAAAGGCTGATGATGTCTGCTGGTTCTTTGCTCCTGGGCTCTAGTTTCAAAATGGCATTCTCCAAAATGTCTCTGGGCTTTGTCTCTCTTAGCTTCTCTCTCTTAGCTCCTGTACATTCTTGTTGGTTCTACTAGGGCATTTGTCTCTAAGCACCTGGGGGTCCTCTCTTAACTTCTCTGGGGCAAACTCTGGACTACAACTCTTGGCTTAGCATCTCCAAACATCTGTCTCTCTGCATCTCCAAGGGTCTGGGTCTGTATAGGCCCCTGAGCTCTCTAAAGGACTCCAGTAAACTAATCAAGACCCACTTTGAATGATCAGGGTCACACCTCCATGAAAACAATCTAATTAAAACATTTCATCCACAAGTTGGGTGGGTCACATGTCCGTGGAAACAACCTAATCACAGATCCCACCCATAAGTCTGCCCCCACAAGATTGCATTAAAGAACATGACTTTTGCAGAACACATAATAGATTAAAATCACAGCTATTATGTATTGACAGATTAATTTTTTTTAAGTGTTTAGTTCAACTCACAGGAAGAAATTTCAATTCTTCAGGCATCTCAAGTTCATCTTCTACCTTAACTATTGTACACTCAATTATGGAGTACCTACTGTGTATAATATCACGTTTGAGCACTGATGATTACTTTTCCAATGAACAATTTCAGAGAGGCTATTCAAAACGTTGATAAGTGCTTATGCTCTGTGATACAGTATTTTTCTTGAACAACTAACTACAGACTCCTGACTTCTGTCTTCATTGATTATCTAGCATCCTTGAACAAAGACTAATGATCAAACAAGAAAGGCAAAATGGATAAACATGGAAAAAACAAGTTAAAGGAAAATTCTGCATGTCTTATGTCAGAATTACTCTCCAGTCTAGTTCTGGACAGTGTCTATGAAGCCTGAGTAAGCACAGTTGTCAGCATGTGCTGATTCAGTTGTGTCCTTGATTACAAGAATGAAAGCATGCAGCTGAGAAAGGTTATACCCTAGAGATTCCTTTAAGAGATTGGCTATTCCTTGCCCTAGTTTTCGAGACTTGAGACAGAACTTGAAACTTCAGTAATAGCAAATGTATAAAAGTAAAATTTTGGAACAGTTAAAATATGCTATGTTTTTTGCAGTATTGCTAAAGCCATTAGCTTTATCAACGATAATAAAATCTCATCTGAATTTGATCCATGGGGAAATAGTTGCTAATCAACTGCAAGCACTCCTTAAGACATTATTGTATCTAAAATGTCTTTTCGATGTAAAAGTTCCCTAGGATCAAATGCCTAGTATGGATTTGGGTGAAATACTATGTTTAATCCCCTCATTTTTGATATTTAATATATAGTTCCTCATAAGATCCTAAAACTGTCTTCGGTTATGATTTCAAAATTGAATTTTGAAGTAATAAAATTTTGAGACTTTTTTAAGAAGGAAAATGTATAAATATGCATCTTTCAAATCCATTGATACTATCATTTGTTTATTCAGCAAATATAAATGAATTTCTACCATGTGCTGGGAAAAAAAGCTTACATTCTAGTGATGTTTTTATAATAAAGATTTCATAAATATTGATCAGAGTTGTTGCTGTACATGTTAATTAGGTATATTAATATGCTATGTTTTGATATCAACTCTTGGTAGCTCATTGGGTCACAAAACCAGCTAAAATATGACACTGTAATTCTTTTTGCATCCATGTGTTTGTGTCTGTCACTATGTAAAATGTATGTATCTGCTGTTTCTTAAATATGTTTTAATATCTGAATAATATTTTTAAGACCACTTGAAGCAATCCAATTTTATAATAGCTGATAGTAATATTATGGATACAGTGAGTATAGATTGATTTTGACTATGAAAAGGCCTTTAATTCCTACCTGAGAAATCAGGAATTGATTATAACTAACTGAAAATTACTCTAAGTGCTTAAGTCAATGAAATCAGCACTATTTCATAGTCACACACAGATAAAGGTTTATAGTGCTAGTGTAAAGAAGACCAGGGGAGAATTAGAATTCACATGATTTAGACTGAAATTATATAAGCAGATTGAGTTCTCCAAAGCATAATGCAGTAAAGCAGAAAATGACAAAGGACTGAATCTATATTAAAGACATATGTAGAGAGAAGTAAATCCTTTAGCTCATAGTCCTCATTTGTCACTAGAGTGTAATGTGTGATATCAGAGGTTTTCTCCTTCTGCTTGTTAGTAAAATGTGTATTCTGTTCTTGTCCAAGGATTAAATAAAATATATAGTACCCAGGAAAAGGAAGTAGGTAAGTAGTTTATTTTTAAGGGCCATTTGCTTTATTTTGTAAATATAATTGATCATTATCTCAAATCATATCCAATGTGTTCCTTAACATATATAAACTAGCATATATTATATTTATATCACTCATAATTTCACTTTAGCACTTAGAGTCTAAGCTCATTGGCTTATGTGCCTTTGATATAGATATACACCTTTTATTCATGCATATTTCAACATTTAAATTTAGCAAAACTATTAAATTCATTTCTGAGATTATTTCTTCTTGGCCCCTTTCCACATGCTGGTTCTTGTTTAAGAATGTTATTTCTTCTATATAGTGGTTAAATACATGCAGTGTAGAACCAGGTTTCCAGATTCAAAATCTAGCTTATTCTCTTTATTTGGGCAAGCTCTGACAAGTTCCTTAAACTCACTGGGCCTCAGTAGTCTCACATGTAAACTAGAGATAATTCTTGTACCAATTTAATAGAATCAATGTGGCAATTAAAATAAATAATACATCTTTATGCCCCTTTAAGCAGTGCCAGGCATATTGTACACACTCAATGAAATTAGATAATTTTATTGAACTTTCATAAATTTGCTCTTTTTATTTGACTTTAATTTGATAAGAGGGTATTAAAGTTCAAGATTTTTTTCTTTTACTGTTTAGAAAATTTATATAAATATTATTCTGATGGGAAATACCTCATAAGTAAAAGTGAGACCTTGAAGAACACTTCATTTTTTTAATCTGATCACAAACCCAAATTTATGAAGGTCCATTTTCTGAACAGGATTGAAAAATATTAAACCATCACTTAAAGATATTCCTGGGGCATTTTTTGCATTTCAGTAATTGCAGCATAATTTGCTTTTGGATCATAGTGCATTTTATGTTCAGCCTTCATTAGATGGTTTTCCACTGAATTGAAGTATATGAAATATAATCATCTCAAGTTAATGATATGAATATTTTTAAAGAAGAAGTTTAACAGGCACCCTATTGAATTAAAACACTGAGAAAAAGAAGCAATCGATCACTTTAAAAAGGTTATTTAAGCTTCTTTTAAGCTCACTCTCTCAATTAAAAAACAGTCATTCACTTGAGCTATCATTCCTTGCAGGAGGGCGTATTTACATAGTTATATGATGAAACCTAAACGTTTGAATGCTATTTCTTCAAAAAACATAAAAAGAAAAGAAAAAATCTGCATAAATAAGAGAACAAAGAACTCCATGGGGACAAATGTTAAGATACTTATTTTTTGTTATTCAGTGAACTATAAATTGTTCTACAAGAAGCATTTTAATTTCAACTCTTCATATATTATATAATATATATTATTGCTAAAAGATAAATCATTGAAACATTCAATGTAAGTTTAACTATAAAAATTTTGTTTATAAAATTAATTGGACATTAATTGATGTTGATATGATTGCTTTTCTAATATCTGATATTATGGGGAAGGCTAAAGATCATAAACAGTTCCATAATATTATACTAGAGGCAAAATAATATGATGTTTTGTCATTAAGTAGTTTGTTCATTTTCAGATGATAAAACAAGTTGATAAATAATCAACTGGTAAGTTTTCAACTATGTCCAACAATGATTTATTTCAATTGTCCATCATTAGAGAAATTTTATTCAATGTATAATGCCATTTTGCCTGTAAACTATTAATTTTCATTACATCCACTTGAGAAGAAAATCCCCAGTATCTATAACTACAAGTTGCCTAGAGATTTTGATTTCATGTATAACCACCTTTTCCAAGCTACTCAATATATAAGTATATTTTACTCATCACAAAGCATTTCTTCAATTTCTCTTTGATTGCCAGATACAAACAGAAGATCAAGTAAATCTTATTTCTGTACCAGTGAGTTTTCAAATACACCTCAGTTTATAAGACACACCTGCATAGGTTCACTTTTAAAATCTGTGTGAACGGTTTATAGCCTGAAAAGAAAAATCTCATAATGCCTGTGACAAATGAAGAACAAGATAAATCAGCAAATCAATTTCCTAACAGCGAAGAATACATTGGTTTTCTTAAGCTCTCTATTATGGCTGACTTCTGACAAATTAAAATCCTAGACTATGACCTTGACCTATAATCCAGTAGCTGTACTCACTAAATGTTCTACCTTACAGTTGGGGATTTATTTTATACTGATTATACCATTTGATCTCAAAGAAGTTTGTCCTAAAATCTTAAAATTTCCAATGCATTTTAAAATTGCTTCCAGGCGATTCTCCATCTGTATACAACCTGGAATGCATATAAAATATGTTTAAAGTAAAATAAAGCAAACAGCATTTCTTACATTGATAGAGGATTATTTTCTTATATAGAAATGAAGTCTTGGTAAGGCATTATGTTTTTACAAATAATTTGTAGTACTTTATTCTGGTTAAATATTTTCCTTCTTTTTATTCCTTTTAGTAAGGGAGAATTGGTAGCTGTCGTATGACAGAAATTCTGATTCCTAGTCTTTCCTGAACCCAGGCATTTGACCCGCTGACTGTTCATGTGCCACAATGTTGGCTTTTAGTACACAATGGTCTTCTGGTGCTAGTAGATTTCTCTTACTACTGATTCCTGGCTTCAGGAGATTTAACACTGATACCCATAAAAGACATTCTGCCCTTCACCAAGCAGCATGGTCACTGACATACTGGTATCTGCTTATTTATTATTCCAAGGCAAATATGAATTATAATAACAATGTTCAAGGGAAAATTGGAATATTAACATATGAGAGAATGAATGCAGGTGAAAATGTCTTAGAAATGTGCAATATAAGAAAGAATTACCTCCTAGAAACAATATGAATTTTTATAAAATAATGCTTTCTGTTATGAATTGAACTGTTTTCCCCAAAAAGATAAGTTCAAGTCTAAAACTCCAGTCCCATTAATGTGACCCTGTTTGGAAATAGGGTCTTTGAAGATGTTATTAGTTAAGATGAAGTCAAATTGGATTAGGATGGGGCTTAATCCCTTTTGACTGGTGTCCTTATGAGGAGAATAGGACACAAAGAGAGACTGAGGGGAACATCACATGACAACTTATGATTGAAATCAAAGGATTGCCAGAGAACCATCAGAATCTAGGATGAAACCAACCAGGAGTCTCCCCCATCAATTTCAGACTTCTGGTCTCCAAAATTGACAGATGATAAATTTGTTTTAAGCTACCCAATCTGTGTTTCTTCATTATGGTAGCCTTAGGAAACTAAGACACAGTCTTGTCATGCCTTATTTTTTAAATCTACTTTGCATTTTCCAAACATAGTTATCAATATTTAGGTTCTGGAGTTGGAATGTCTGGATTCAAATCCTGCTTCAGTTTTCTTGGCTTGTTACTTCCTTAAATAAGTTACTTAATCTATATGTGCTTCAGATATTCTCCTGTGAAATGGATAAATTGCCCCTACCTTATTGAATTTAATAACTTCATGTGCTGCAAATCATGTCAAAGGATGTCTGGCACACAGCAAGCATCCAATATGTGCTTTTACTAAGAGCAGCTATTACTATACTATTCCTGAGATCTCAAAAAAAAAAAAAAATCAGCAATTACACAATCAGGATTTAAGGTTAAAGGCTTAATTAGAAACAGCTAATAATGCAAATATTATTGAGAAAGTATTTTTCCTATAGCATGATATAGACGGTCAATATGTACTATTCCTAAGACAATATATTGTAAACTCCAACTCTTCTTACATTGAGAAAAAAAGACAACCAATTAAGGAAAATTTAAAATGAGATAATGAGAGATTTGGCAAAAAAAGTATGTTAGAAAATACTATAGTAGGGATTGGATTTTTTAAAGTTACTTATCACAAACAGAATTAATTATATTAAAAAGTAGGTAAGAAAAAATGGTAAGACAGGTACTTTTGAAATTGCTATACTAAAACAACAAGCAATGATGTGAAGTGAGAATTGCAGAGGAAAAGTATAAGACTAAATCAAGCTTATATATTCTTGTCTTTGTCCATTATGAATTTGACTGGACAGTGCAATTTAAAATAACATGTACAAACAATATACATACAAATATTCAAGGTTATTACCCTTTTATGGATATTTCCATATACATTATATTAATATTACATATAAAGCATATAAATAATGAATCTAGTAAAAATAGTTATTTAGAAAATAAACTAGAGGGTTTTACTATCATTTTTATCAGGATAGTGTGGTAAACCTGATTGGTGGAATATGTTGAGAAGTTCAGTTAGTTAGAAACAATTAAAGTTTCTGAGAAGTGACCATTTGCTCCAAATTCATGACACTTGTAGTATTACTCTAATAGAATCTTTTTGCTAGTGTCAGCACCAGAATGTGAATGAGTTATACATTGATCTACATTTTCTAAGAGTCTGTCCACTATAGATTATAGTCAAGACTGTCAGGAGATTGGAAGACTTTTTAATAACCCCACTACCCTTCTTCTCCCCAATCTACTGTTTCACCATGTTGACCATTGTCCAAACTGAATAAATTTCTTTTCTACTGTAGTACAACAGTTAAAGCTTTGCCTTTTCATTGATACCTCTCCTGAGATTATCGACAACAGATTAGTATCTTTTTATCTGTTTATTTTCAGAGTGTCCCTCAGCACCAAAGTCTAAATGGAATCTCACTGGGTATGTTTGAATCAAGGAATAAATGGCTGAATAATGGGACAATAATTGATTCATAACTTTACAAAATAAATATTTGCACAGTACCTATCATGACTATTCTAGACCATGAGAATACAGTGGTTCATAAGACCAACAAAGTTTTGCTAATATGGAGCTTATGGTCTATATTTTCTCCCTTACTCCAAACCTCATGTACTCTTTTTTTTTTAATTAATAATAAATTTTATTTTGAAATAAGTTCAATCTTACAGGAACAGTTGTAAAAACAGTACAAACCCCTTACAGAGAATTCCATCATACCCTGACCCCCCTCCCCTGATACCCTGATCCATCACCTTTAAGATCCTGTCACACCACTCTTTCTTTCCCTCCCTCTCTCCCTCCCTCCCTCCCTCCCTAACACCCATCATCTATTACTCTATCTTCTGAACATATGGGAGCAAGCTGCACATATCTTTGAACAGGCAATATAATTCACATATACCTTTCCCATGGACAAAAACATTATTTTATGCAATCTCATTAAACACAGCTAAGAAGTTCAAGAAATTCAACATTGATATAAAGCTTACATTCTATATTTGCTTTTTTTTTTTCTTGTGTCCCAGCTGTGTCCCTTTGTGCCTCCTCTCCTCCGGCCTCAGATCCCGTCCAGGATCATCCTTGGCATTTAATTGTCGTCTATTTAGACCATCTTTTTTTTTTTTTTTTTTTAATTTTGGAAAGATATATATAGCCTAAATCTTCCTATTCCACCCCTCCCTAGCATTCCCTTAGTGGGATTAATCACATTTAGAATGTTGCAATGCTATCACTTTCCGACCATCCATTTCTAGAAGTTTCCCTTCACCCCAAACCAAAACCCCTACTCTCATTTCTTAATTCTCCATTGCCCCTTCCCCCACTTCTTGGAACCCCTACTCTACTTTTCATCTCTTTGGTCATATTCTTTGATACTTTCTTTGTGTTTACCATGGGGCTTAAATTTAACCTCTTAAATCTATAACAATCTTGTTTTTCTTTGAAACCAACTTAACTTCAATAGGATATGTAAACTGTGTTCCTATACTCCTCCATTCCCCCACCTTTATGTAGTTCTTGTCAAGAATTACATATTTTACATTGAGTCCAAAACCACCGATTTATCATCACAGTTTATGTATTTTAGATCCTGTAGGAAGTAAATAGTGGAGTTATAAATCAACCATACAGTAGTATTGGTCTTTATATCTACCATGTGATCTTTACTGGAAATCTTTATTTCTTCATGTGGTTTCAGTCAATTGTTTAGTGTCCCTTCCTTTCAGCCTGCTTAGGACTGATCTACTGGTGATGAAGTTCCTCAGCTTTTGACTATCGGGGAATGTTTTCACCTCCCCCTCATTTTTATCTTTCAGGTGTTTGTTAATTCTCCAAGTGTCTGATGGTTATTTATTTCTATTTGTATTCCATTGTGGGCAGAGAATGTTCTTTGAACAAATTCATTTTTATATTTTTTATTTTATTGAGGCTTGTTTTTATGTCCCTGCATATAGTCCATTCTGGAGAAAGATCTGTGATCACTAGTGAAGAACGTGTGTCCCAGTGACCTGGGATGTAATAGTCTATATACGTCTGTTAAAAGTCTCTATATCTCTCTTTCATTTCTTTGTTTCTTTGTCGGTAGGGCTCTCTTTAGTATCTGAAGTAGGGCAGGTCTTTTATTAGCAAAATCTCTCAGCATTTGTTTGTCTGTGAAAAATTTAAGCTCTCCCTCAAATTTGAAGGACAGTTTTGCTGGATAAAGTATTCTTGGTTGGAAATTTTCCTCTCAGAATTTTAAATATATCATGCCACTGCCTTCTCGCCTCCATGGTGGCTGCTCAGTAGTCATTACTTAGTCTTATGTTGTTTCCTTTGTATGTGGTGAATTGCTTTTCTCTTGCTGCTTTCAGAACTTGCTCCTTCTCTTCAGTATTTGATAGTCTAATCAGAATATGTCTTGGAGTGGGTTTGTTTAAATTTATTCTATTTGGAGTTCCCTGGGCATTTATGCTTTGTGTATTTATATTGTGTAGAAGGTTGGGGAAGTTTTCCCCAACAATTTCTTTGAATACTCTTTCTAGACCTTTACACTTCTCTTCCCCTTCTGGGACACCAATGAGTCTTCAATTTGGATGTTTTATTTTATCTATCATATCCCTGAGATCCATTTCGATTTTTTCAATTTTTTTCCCCATTCTTTCTTTTGTTCTTTCATTTTCTGTTCTGTGCTCCTTGAGGAGGTTGAGTTGTTGTTCAGCTTCCTCTAATCTTCTATTATGAGTATCCAGAGTCTTTTTAATTTGGCCTACAGTTTCTTTAATTTCCATAAGATCTTCTATTTTTTTATTTACTCTTGCAATATCTTCTTTATGCTCTTCTAGGGTCTTTTTTATGTCTTTCATATTGTGTGCCATGCTCTTCTTCCAGTCTTTTATATCCCATGCCATGCTCTCTTTGCCTGTCTGTAGTTCTTTGATTAATTCTGCCAGGAACTGTGTGTCTTCAGATCTTTTGATTTGAGTGTTTGGGTTCAGGTTCTCCATGTCATCTGGTTTTATCATATGTTTTAAGATTTTCTGTTGTTTTTGGCCTCTTGGCATTTGCTTTACTTGATCTTTAATTTGTTAGAATTGCAGTTTGGTGACACTTTCTCTAACTAACCAGCAGATAGCGTCCGTGAGTCACTTATTCCCCTCAAGTAAGTTCTCCCCAACTTTGTGGTATGTGGGGATCTGATTCTTTTGGGGTCCAATTGGTGCACTTAATTTGGGTGTGTTGTCGGTGCTGTCTGCCCCCAATGAGGGGCGTGTGCCTGAGTGGTTAGGGAGGAAGGGCAGGTTTAACAATCAAACCTCCCAGGTGTTTCCAGAGATTTAAGGCTGTTCTCTGCCACTGACACAAAAGTCCTTGGTATTGGCATAGGTTCCCTGGGATTTCCGAGCAGTTCTCCCCTGCCTGCTGTGCTTTTCCAGGACCTCTGTTGAGGGGGGGAGGGCCGTGCCATGTCACAGGCTGTTCCCTCCAGGGAAGCCCTGGGCCACCGGGCTGTGTAGGGGTGTTCCCAGCCCACTTCAAAGATGGTTGAATGGTATGCGTTAACTTCCCCCTTTCTGCACAGCTCTGCTCTCCCAGCTCTGGGACAATCAGCCATGGGTGTATTCAAGGCCACTGTCCACGGCCGATATTCTGCTGTGTGAGCGGTGCTGCGGGAAAGACTCCCTGTCAGGCTTGGTTTCTTGTCTCAGTACTGTGCTGTGTGCTTGGCCCCGAGCAGGAGCAGCCCCGCCCGCTGGGGTGATGGCTGCGAGTCTGGGCCTCTCTGCTCGGCTCTGTGCTGTGTGCTCGGCCCCGGGCAGGAGCAGCCCCGCCCGCTGGGGTGATGGCTGCGAGTCTGGGCCTCTCTGCTCGGCTCTGTGCTGTGTGCTCGGCCCCGGGCAGGAGCAGCCCCGCCCGCTGGGGTGATGGCTGCGAGTCTGGGCCTCTCTGCTCGGCTCTGTGCTGTGTGCTCGGCCCCGGGCAGGAGCAGCCCCGCCCGCTGGGGTGACGGCCGCGAGGCTGGGTTTCTCCCCTTTGTTTCCCTGGACCCGAGACAATCTGCAGCAGGTGTGGGAAGGGTTATCCTCCACCCCAGACACCGAGGCGTTAGTCCAGACTGCTCCCATCTTATCTGCAGCTGTTCCCAGGCTTCTCTCTTTAAAAAAAAAAACAAAAAAAAAAACCGCTAGCCCAGCATCTCCCCTCACTGCAGCGTGGCTGATGGATCAGCCTACTCACTCACTCGTTTCAGAATGCAGACTCCTGGTTTCACCAAACGCTCATTCCCTGTGGCTTTAGCAGAACTTGTCTGGCTGGTGCTACTTTGGAAGTGATGTTCTGGGTCCTTTCCGGTTTTTTATCTAGTGTTTTCCATGGAGGTGTTTTTTTCTCTGTCTCACCTAGTCGCCGTCTTAGGTTCCTCCTCATGTACTCTTATTTCAGTGAGTTATCCTCATTTAACCTTGAAAACACAAACACACACAAATATTCATAGCTATACTAAAATAAATGTCATTTTTTCTTTGTTGTAATTTAATTGCTCAGATAAAAAAAGAGAGCTAAAGAGAAAAAAATAGTCAAAAATAACCTAAAATTCTCTTTTTATTTTCTGAGTAATTTAAATGTCTTAAGATTAAATGGTTTTCAAACTTTCAATTTTATTTCATTCTGTACCTGCTAATGTTCCCACTGTACTTTTTACACTGATCATCATAAAAGATTTAGTCTCTTAATTGCACATGCAGTTTGAGTGTAAAGATAATATATATGAAGCATTTGAAAAAAAAAATCACATTCATTTGCTCCAATTACTTTAAATGTCAAAAGCTCTATGCTTAGATGAGCAATACCTGCCTCCTCAGTCAGGATATTACTTGGCAGAAGTAGAATAAAAGTTTTAATGTTGATCTGTTGGCAGGAGGATGGGGTGGCACTATTGAAATAAAACTTCAGTTTCAATTATTCAAATGTTGAATTTGAATTGAAAGATACACTAAAACAAGAGTATAGTTTTTAAGTGAGAAACACAGTAGCATAAGCATAATTTTAGCATTATTCCACCTCAATAATTATTTAAACTTATAAACCAAAAGTGCAAAATAGCATGGGCCCCAGGCTCAGAGTCTAAAATGACTGAAAAGACAAAAAAAATGAAACAAGATAAACTAAACAAATTCTATGGTAGGTTGCAAAACAATCTTCCATTGTAACTCTAGAATCCTTGACATCAGATACCTTCTGTAGGATATGGAAACATGTGAGTCTTTAATAAAAACTAAATTTTGCACTAGTAGATTTAAAGGTAAGTTAATGTTGAAAGTTTACTTTGAATCATTGTATAAGTAAGAACACTGGAAAATAACTGAGAAGCACTGCATCTAGTTAAGGTCTTTGAAAATTTGACTGAAAATAAGGATGGGGATTGTATTCAGCCTTTTGACCTAGTTAAGGTACTATGGTTCATAATTTTTTTATTAAGGTCCAGAGGACATGAAACATCAGTTCCACGTTCTTGTCACGACGGGGGTTTAAAATGTTCGTGAATGTTTGTGGATGGTGGGAAATACACAGGATGTTAAGAACGGGGAAGATGGGTTGGGATGTCTATCTGTGAGCATTAAGTAAATTGTGACCCAAACTATTTAAACATTCACGGGGAGTTCAAAAGTGAGAAAACTTATTCCAAATAAGATTTCCAGGTGGTAAAACACACCCAACCACCCACATCTTTGCACACTACTTCAAAATCCTCTTGCCTTACCACTTACTATAGTGAATGCAAGGCCAACCAGTTTTATTTAGGCTTTGCCCAATTTCATGCAGGTAAAATTGGACACCTTGCCTCCTCCAGGCCACCTTCTCTTTCCCTATTTATCACATCTTCTCTGATGCAATAGTGGGATGCCAGGGAATCCACTACTCTTCACTCATGCATGCATAAACAGTCAGGAAGCAAAGACCAGTTAACTCCCAGCTTCACCCAGGAAGTGATAGCACCTTGATGAATGGGCAATAAGAACCGCTAGCTAAATGCCTCCTCCTTTTTTTTTTTTTTTCCCTTTGTGGATAGTTATAAAAAACTGTTCATAAAACTCCTTATAAGGCTCTGGCAGGATGGAAAACCATTCACCCATAGAAATGCCAACTAGATATCACATCCTCATACTCATTTTCTCTCCGTCTCTGTTTACTTTCCATACTATATTCCTGCTCCCTGGATCACATTCCGAAATAAACTGCACACAAGAGAGTTTCCTTATGACCTACTTTCTGGAAACCCAGGCTATGAAACCAACCTCATTAATGGAATTTTTAGTTATGCAATAGTAAAAAGAACTTTTATAGATAAAAAGGAAAAAAAAATACAGCACCATGAGGGTTAAAAAGACATTTGCAATGCTCTGGATTGCTTTGGGGAAAAAAGAAATGTCATTTATGTATAAAAGAAGACAATGAATGATAAAGTAGGACATGTAATTCTTTTTTGCCATTCTGGACTGAATTGAATTCCTATAGTCATAGGATGGTTTAGAAATTAATAAATTTATTTAAAGAAATAATTGATAATTTTGATGGGAATGATGAGGTCATCATTTATAGAATTTAGAAGAAAAGGGTTAAACACAAGACTGCATTCAAGGCCAGGTGAAATGTTTATCAGAAAAATGTGAAGGCAATCAGGTTGCTATCCTCTACCTGGATCACAGCAAGGCTTTAGAACTATGCTATCGAATATGTCAGCCTCTAGCCACATGTGACTGTTGAGCAGTTGAGACATGGTAAACTGAGATGTAAAAATGCACATGGGAGTTTTAATATGAAAACAATAACATAAAAATCCCATTTTTTCTTATTGATTACATATTGAAATGACGTTTTGAGTACGTAATGGGTTACATGGAATACATTCTTAAAATTAATTTCACCCATTTATTTTTATTTTTTTATTGTGGCAACCAGAAAATTTAAATTGCATGTGTAACTCTCATTATATTTAGTGTGGGCAGTGCTATTCTAAGACATACATCCTAAAGTACTTAGGGATGAAGGTCCAGATGTTTGTGTCTTTCACGTTTCAAAAAATAATTTTTGTGTATAGATTTAGAGAAAGCAAAATTAATAGTGGCACAATATTTGTGAATCTAGGTGACCATACTTTTCATCTTTTCTATAGGTTTGAAATTGTTTCAAAAAAATGTTGGATACATTTTAAAATAATAAAGAAAAAAATCCATAGTACCTTATTTTACTTATTCAACAGCAGAAAATGTAAGACTAATGACAGACATTAAACTTAAAAAAATTGTAAAAAATGTTGATGTTAAGACTACTAAGTATAACATGGGACAGTAGGGAATTGTGATTTCTCTTGCATTTTATCACCTACATTTTCCCCACAGAATTCTATATTGGTATAATTATTATAAGCCAAATAGATGGAAACTATGACATTTAACACTCAATTTGATTCCTTCAAAATATTTACATGATAAATGAAGCATTAGTTAATTGATATCAAACCAATTTCAGTAGTTTGTAAAAATGAAAGTTACCTTTTGTAGACAGATACCCATTGGGAAAAAAAAAACAGTTACTTGCCTGATAATCACTTCTGCATTTTTAACAGTTATATTTCAAATATAGTACTTGAGCATGTTTAGCTTTAAATGCTCATATGAACTTTTCTTTCATAACCTGTTAGGAAAAAAACTAAGGTATAAAATCCATTTTGAATGTCATTTGAGAAAGAAATTTTGAAGGTTACATGGGAGATGCATGATAATTTCTTTGAAAATTTCTGTCTTCATATTTTCTGTTAAATAAAGTATGTCACTCATGTTTTTCTGGTAGATTTAGAAGATAAAATCATTAAGTATTTGTTTCATGGTACTTTCTACGATGTGATGCAGCTGGGCCCCCACATCCCTTAGCTGGCTTCCTTTTTTCTTTCCTTCTTTATTACTTTAGTCAAATCTTAGTTGCTTTTGGTAACCCTTACTCTTACTTTGGAATCTGAAGATTGTATCTGTCTCCTTGTTTTGTTTCTCCTCGTTTTGTTTAAATTAGTTTTCTCAGAGATTTTTGGTTGTTTTCTTGTTTTTGTGTTTCCTTCTTTATTTTTTATAGGATAATATGGAGAAGAATGCTAACTTACATAATTGTGTTTCTACCAAAAATTTTTGAAGTAATTGGAACACATATAAATATGTAAACTGTGACCAGATATATAACTGTGTCTATCTGGTGTGAACTTAAATGAACTTAAATAAACATTCTTCAAAGCCAAAAAGTGTGGCATCCTGGATTGTTTAATTTTATCAGAAACTGGTAATAAATATCATTGTGAAAAAATAGTTAGTACCTGATTTTAAAAATAAGAAACATAAGTGAGCAGTCATACCAGAAGCAATATATGCCACTCTCAATTTTTATGCACCATGGTTGTAACATTCTGAAGAACAATGTATGATGTAAAGTTAAATTCTGCTATAGCTCAATATATGGAGAAACTAAAGATCCATATGATCATTTTTCAAGAATTGTGTTATTTTTTTTTTTTTTTTGCAAAGTACAATGAAAGAGAAAAAACTGCATTGTTTTCTTTCTAGAATCTGTTTTTATGAATTATATTAGGTTCATCCTTGCTAAGCATGCTAAATACTGGCCTTTGGAAAATTCCACTCTACATGAAGTTTCCTTTTGAACTCCTTGTATTCTGCTTCCTATCTCAGCTCTGTAAACTAATGACTATTACCTGTGCATTTTCAACCAGAGTTGGAATCCTAAAAGTAAATTTTTATTCTTTCCTTCCTTCCTTCCTTCCTTCCTTCCTTTATTTATTTATTCATTTTGGCAAAGGAAGGAGGAGTTCCCTTGGACATTGTGCACTACTTGTGAATTCTATGGCACAATGCATAAATCCCTGGGTAATGATACTATGAAATAATACTTTCAAAAATATAAAGAGTAATATTTACTACAGTGTAGCAGACAGTGTGCTGCCACTTGGGTCAAATTTAGTTTTCTAGGTCTAATTTTGAGCTTCAGTTTTAGTTTTAAGTTAAGCATCTCATTTTTATTTATTTTATTTTATTTTATTTTATTTTATTTTATTGCTTTTAGCAATTGCAATTGAATGAAAGAGCTGAATGCAGGATGGGAAAACTTCTGAGAGCTATACTTGAATTAGACTCAGTTACAAGTGTGTATCAGAAAGACTGTAAAAAGAAAAAAAATATGTAAATCTACAATATATGATTATTAACTTGGTTTAATACATTTTGTGGTGTTTTAAATTATTGTGACTACTTTGAAGAGTCTGCTGAGCAATGCTGAATAATTAAATGAGAGGCAACCTCCAGGGTTAGTTAGAAACAGCAAGAGTAAATAGTGTCTTCAGGTTTTTCCACAAGAGAAAACAGAGTATGGCCATCAAAATGTGATATTTACTTTGAAAATTATGACATACCATGATAATAATAACAATGAGAACAGTGCAGAAACCTAAGATAGAGTAATTGATAGAGTAATAAAAATCATGGAATCTTAGAAGAGAAAAAAAATACTGGACTTTAAGGAACACAAGGAAGGTGGCTGTGTTGTCTGATGTTGATTTGTTCAGTGTATGTGGGGAGATCTTTATTTCAGAGAGGAAATTTAACAGACTGCATAGGAGGGAGGCATTGATAGTAAGAGAGAGAGAGAGAGAGAGGAAAATGAGAGAAATGGTGAGAGACACTCAAGTCTTTAGGTGTCTTTACCTATTGGAAGTATAGAAAAATTATGATCCACTTAATAAAAACTACTTGGAACAGGACACTTGGTGTTGCAGTTTCCAGGGCTTGAGACCCTTTTTGTTTTAAGAGCCTTATGGAAGAGCAGGTAAAGAAAAGCCTTTCTGCACCCCTTCCAAGAGAATTAACCCTGTTGTAAAAATAAGATGCAGAGAATTCATTAAATATAAAAAGCTGCAAGAAATTCAAAAGGCAATCAAGAGTACAAAGACATGTGTTTCTCCCAGATGCATACTTGCTTGTATTGAGGTGCTCTATAGAGAACAGTTTAAAGAAGCAGCAAACAAATTTTCAATTTTGTAGAAAGTTGCCAAATATTAAACTGAAGGAAAGGGGAACATTCATGTATTTGAGCAACAATATTTACCAAAGTTAATTTAAAAGGCTGTTACTGAGACCTCAATACTTTATAACATGCAAATGATCTTTTGTTAGTTATCTGGACTTAGACTTAAAAAGCAATCAGTAGGGAGTGGAACAAGATGGCAGGGTGGTGAGGTATGGGTTTTAGTTACTCCTCCAGGGCAGTTGGTAGAAAGCCAGGAACTGTGTGGACCAGACACTGCAGAGGAATTTGAGCATGGGCATTCTTCATACAACATTCACAGACATGCAGAGGAGATGAGATCAGCGAAATCTGTGGGTTCTCCCAGCCAGGGGGCCTGCACCTCTCCCTGCCAGGCACAGTCCTGAGGGAGGAGGGGTCATCAGTGCTGGGAACCAGGAGGGAGAACTGCAGTTGCAGCTCTGATTGACAAGCTCAGATTCCTGAAAAAAACCTCCAACCATAGACAGACTGAGAAAAGACACTGGAGAATTTGGGTGCAGTCAGCCTGGCAGAGAGGAGATACAGCTAACAAAAACAGCAAAGCAAAAACAAAAACAAAAACAATAAAAGAGATTTCTTGCAGTTTTGGTGAACATAATACTGAGAAGGGCAAGGCTCAAGCAGAATCAGGCACATATGCAAATTCAGGGGGTGAAAGCCCTTGTCTGAAAAGCTGGTTTCTCTGCTTTCTTGATTGTCCCTTAATCACCCTCCACTCCTTGTCTTTTTGCATTTCAGTAGTCCATTAGAACTGCAAGGACTGTAAATAGTCCATACTGGGCGCTTCTTTTTCTTTTTTCTTTTCTTTTTTTTTTTTTTTTTAATAATTATTCTATGAAGCCCATTACAGAAAGCCTCAAAGACTTGCAATTTGGCCCAGGCAAGAGTAGAGCTAAGATAGCTCTGAGAGATAAAGGAATAAGTCTAGTGCTGGAGAAAATTCACCAAACACTATAAATTTCCAAGAAAAGGGAGGCATGGCCCAGCTCCAGTGGCAGCACTCCTTTTGGGAACTCAGACCCCAGGGGCTGGAATTCAGAAACCAACTTCAGTCAGCCATGCCCCTGGATCACCAGGAGAACTAAAGGCTTCTCGCCTCCTTACACTGGTGGGGGAACTGTGGGCTGGCAAGCACCAATTGTTGGATAGCATAGAAGAAGCACAGAATCTAAAGGCCTCACAGGAGGGTCTCATTCTCAAGGATACTCCATACCCTTTTCCTGAGACCTGGGCCTCGCTGGACTGGGAAAACCTGACTGGGTTGACCATATCAGAGGAGATCATCACACAAAAAGGCTACATAGAAGCAGGGCAAGAAACAAACAAACAAACAAACAAAAAAAAACAAGTGGCAAAAAACTCTGATCAACTAAACAGAATCTAAGTTAAAGCTCTAGAATTAGCTGAATTGGATACCAAAAGTTAGATAACAAAGCCAACCAATAAGAAAACCCTAGGTAAAATAGAGAAAACAAGCTCCAGAATAAACTAATCAAGAAAGTAAGATGCCTAGACAGCTTAAGATAGTGAGCCATACCTGGAAACATGAAAATATGGACCACTCAAAGGAACAAACTAATAGTTCTACTGAGATACAGGTGTTGAAGCAATTATTGCTAAATCAATTCAATGAACTGAAGGAAGGACTAACTGGAGATGGTCAAACAAAGCTAAATCAATTCAAAAATCATGTCAATGAACTGAGAAAAGATATAGCAAAAGCGATGAAGGATATAAGGAGGATGTTGGATGACCATAAGGAAGAATTCATAAACTTGAAAAAACAAATAGCAGAACTTATGGGAATGAAGGGCATAATGGAGGAGATGAAAAAGACAATATAGTGATACAAGAGTAGATTTGAACAGGCACATGAAAGAAGAAGTAACTGGAAGACCAGACATCTGAATTCACACACACAAAAGAACAGATGGTGAAAAGAATGGAAAAAATATGAGCAGAGTCTTAGGGAGCTGAGTGAAAACATGAAACACACAAATATACTTGTTATGGGTGTCCCAGAGAGAGAAGAGAGTGGAAAAGGGGCAGAAAGAATAATAGAAGAAATAAAGACTGAAAACTTCCCAACTCTTATGAAAGACAGAAGATTAGAGATTCTAGAAGTACAGCACACCCCAAACAGAATAGACCGCAATAGACTTACTATAAGACACTTAATGATCAGATTGTCCAATGTTAAAAACAATGAGAGAATTCTGAAAGCAGCAAGAGAAAAACAATCCATTACATAATTGGGAAGCTCGATAAGACTATGTACAGTTTTCACTACAGAAACCATGAAGGTGGGAAGACGGTGATATGATATATTTAAGATACTGAAAGAGAAGAACTGCCAACCAAGAATTCTATATCCAGCAAAACTGTCCTTCAAAACATGAGGGAGAGATTAAAAGATTTCCAGACAAACAGACATTGAGAGAGTTTGTGACTAAGAGACCAGTGCTACAAAAAATACAAAAGGGAGTGCTACAGTCTGATAGGAAAAGAGAGGAGAAAGAGGTCTGGAGAAGACTGTAGAAATGAAGATTATCAGGAAGTATAAAAAGAGAGAGAGGAAAAAATAAGACATGACATACAAAATACAGAAGACAAAATAATAGAAGAAAGCACTTCCCTTACAGTAATAACACAAAATGTTAATGGATTAAACTGTCCAATAGAAAGACACAGACTGGCAGAATGGATTATAAAACAGGACCCATCCATATGCTGTCTACAAGAAACCCACTTTAGACATAAGGACAATAATAGACTGAAAGTGAAAGGTTGGAAAAAGATATTTCATGCAACCAGCAACCAGAAGAAAATGGGAGTAGCTATATTAATATCAGACAAAGCAGACTTCAAAAGTAAAACAATTAAAAGAGACAAAGAAGGACACAGCATATTAATAAAATGGTCAATTCATCAAGAAAACATAACAATCGTAGATATTTATGCACCAAGCCAGAGTGCCCCAAAATTCATGAGGCAAACACTGAGAACAGTGAAAGGAGAAGTAGATAACTCCACAATAATAGTTGGAGACTTCAATACACCACTCTCATCAGTGGATGGAACATCTACACAGAGGATCAATAACAAAACAGAGATGTTAAATTATATGATAAATAAACTATACTTGACAGACCTTTATAGAACCCTACACCCCATAATAGCAAGATACACATATTTCTCAAGTGCTCATGGAATATTCTCTAGGATAGAGTCTGAACAAATTTTAAAATATTGACATAATAACAAACAGTTTCTCAGATCATAACAGAATTCAGTTGGAAATAAATAACAGGCAGAAGATTATAAAATTCACAAATAGATAGAGACTAAACAACACACTTAGAAAACCAGGGGGTAAAGGAAAAAATTACAAGACAAATTAGTAAATACCTTAAGATAAATGACCATGAAAACACAACAAACTTATGGGATGCAGCAGGAAAGAAATAACAAAGATTAGAGCAGAAATAAATGAAACTGAGAACAGGAAAACAATGGAGAAAATCAACAAAACCAGAAGGTGGTTCTTCAAGAAAATCAACAATATTGATGGACTCCTAGCTAGGCTAACAAAAAGAGAGAGACAGAGAGAGAGAATGCAAATAAATGCAATTAGAAATGAGAAAGGAAACATAACTACTGACCCTGGAGAAATAAAGGTGTTAATGAGAAGATAATATGAGCAATTTTATGCTAATAAACTGGACAACATACATGAAATGGGCAACTTCCCAGGAAAGCATAAACTACCAACAGGGACATGAGAAGAAATAGAAGATCTCAACAAACCCATTACAATTAAAGAGACTGAGTCAGTCATCAAAAAGCTCCATAAAAAGAAAAGCCTGGGACCAAATGGTTTCACATGTGAATTCTACCAAGCATTCAAGAAAGAATTAATAACAATCCTGCTCAAACTCTTTAAAAAAAAAAAAATGAAGAGGAGGGAAAGCTACCCAACTCATTCTATGAAGGCAAAATCACTCTAATACCAAAATCAGACAAACATACTACAAAAAAAGAAAATTATAGAACAATCTCTTTAATGAATATAGATGCAAAATCCTCAACAAAATGCTCACAAATCAAATCTAGCAGCATGTTAAAAGAATTATACACCACAACCAAGTGGGGTTCACTCCAGGTATGTAAGACTGATTCAACACAAGAAAATAAATTAATGAAATACACCATGTCAATAAATCAAAGCAAAAGAACTACATGATCATCTTGATTGATGCAGAAAAGGCATTTGACAAAATTCAACATCCTTTTTAATGAAAAAACTTCAAAGGATAGGAATAGAGAGGAACTTCTTCAACATGAAAAAGGCAGTATATGAAAAACCCACAGCTAACATCATACTCAATGAGGAGAGACTGAAAGATTTCCCTCTAAGATCAGGAACAAGACAGGGATGCCCACTGTCACCATTGTTATTCAACATTGTTCTGGAATTATTAGCTAGAGCAAATAGGCAAGAAAAAGAAATAAAAGGTATCCAAATTGGAGAGGAAGAAGTACAACTTTCACTTTTTTCAGATGACATGATTTTGTACATAGAAAATGCAGAAAAATCTCCAGCAAAGCTATTAGAGCTAATCAATGAATACAGCAAACTGGCAGGCTACAAGATCAACACACAAAATCTGTAGTGTTCTTATACACATGTAATGTGCAACAAGAGAAAGTAATAGAAAAAAAATTCATTTACAATAGCAACCAAATGGGTCAAGTATTTAGGAATAAACTTAACCAAGGACATGAAAGAACTATTTAAAGAAAACTACAAGAAGCTGTTAAAAAAAATGGAACAGGACCTAAAAAAATGGAAGAACATACTGCATTCATGGATTGGAAGACTAAATATGATTAAGATGTCACCTCAACCTAAACTGATTTGTAGATTCAATGCAATTCCAATTAAAATCCCAACAACTTATTTTCTAGAAATAGAAAAACCAACAACCAAATTTATTTGGAAAGGCAACATGCCCCAAATAGCCAAAAATATCTTGAGAAAGAGGAACAAAGTGATAGGTCTCCTTCTACCTGACTTTGAAGCATATTACAAAGCAAAAGTGCTCAAAACAGCATGGTAGTGGCATAAAGACAGAGATACCAACCAATGGAATTGAACTGAGTGTTCAGAAATAGACTCTTGCATCTATGGACAATTAATCTTTGATAAGGCAGTCAAGACAAAACAACTGGGACAGAGCAGCCTTTTCAACAAATGGTGTTTGTAGAACTGGATATCCATTTCCAAAAGAATGAAAGAGGACTCCTACCTTACACCTTATACAAAAATTAACTCCAATTGGATCAAAGACCTAAATACAAGTGCTAAGTCCATAATACACTTAGAAGAAAATATTGGGCAATATCTTAAAGATCCTGTGATAGGAGGTGGTTTCCTAGACCTTACACCCAAAGCACAGGCAACCAATGAGCAAATAGACAAATGGGATCTCCTCAAAATTAAACACTTTTGTACAGCAAAAGATTTTGTTATAAAAGTAAAAAGGCAGCCTACACAATGGGAGACAATATTTGGAAACCACATATCAGATAAAGGTTTAATATCCTGAATATTTAGAAGAATCCTACAACTCAACTATAGAAAGAGAAAAACCCAATTTAAAAATGGGCAAAAGACATGGACACTTTTCTGAAGAGGATATTCAAATGGCTCAAAAACATATGAAAAAATGTTCAAGTTCCCTGGCTATTAGGAAAATGCAAATCAATACCATGATGAGATATCATATCACATCTAACAGAATGGCATTATCCAAACAACAAAATTAAAAGTGCTGGAGAGGATGTGGAGAAAGAGGCACACTTATTCATTGTTGGCAGGAATGTAGAATTGTGCAACCACTCTGGAAGACAGTGTGGAGGTTCCTCAGGAAGGTAAGTATAGATTTGCCATATGACCCAGCTATTCTATTACTACATATATACTCAAAGGAACTGAAAGTTAAAACACAGATGAACATTTGTAAACTGATGTTTATTGCAGCATTATTCATGATTGCCAAGAGACGGAAGCAGCCCAAATGTCCATCAATGGATGAGTGGATAAACAAACTGTGGTATATACACATGATGGAATTTTATGCAGCTGTAAGACAAAAAAAAAAGACATGGAACATATAGTAAGGTGGATGAACCTTGAGGACATTATGTTGAGTGAAGTTAGCCAGAAAGAAAAGAACAAATAGTGTATGGTGTCACTAATATGAGCTAACATTAAGGAGCAAACCTTGACAGTTAAAAGCTGACAACACAGGCTACCAGGAGATAGAGGGTAGAGACCGGGCATGTAATGCTGAACGACTACAGAATGTTCAGCAGGATTGATTGTGTAGATCCAGAAATAGCATAATACTGTGTGAAGGTAGCCCAATATTGTAACTACACTCAACAGAGATGTGTGTGAGCAAAGCTGAAAGAGGTGGGATAGGAGAATGTATGACACCAGAAGTAAAGGTAGATGATAAAAACTGGGACTGTATAAATCAGCAGAAATGGGTGTGGCCAATGACTGTTGCTAAATGCACAAATATAAAAATGTTTTTACATGTGGAAGAACAAATGAAGGTTAACCATGCAGAGTGTTGAAAAAGGGACCGTAATTGGTATAAAAACTTAATCAAAGCAAACTGGAGTCTATGGTCAACAATAACATTGTAATATGCTTGATCAAATGCAACAAAGGCAATATACAAAATTTAAATGTGTATGAGAGAGGAATATAAGGGAGGTATATGGGATTCTTGGTAGTGGTGTTTTCTGTCCTTACTATTATATTTATTGTATGACATGTTATTTTTCTTTTTATTATCTTTTTTATTTTTTGCCAAAAAAAAAAAAAAACCACAACTGTTTCATACTTATCAATATGTTCAAGTGCTGACTGTGGTGATAAATGTACAACTATATGATGATACCATAAACAACTGACTGTACATACAATGTGGATAATTGTATGGTATGTGAAGATATCTCTATAAAACTGTAGGAAAAAATATAAATACAGGTAAAAGTGCTGAAGAAAACATTGAGAGAGGGGTGTACCCATTTACTGTTGATGATAAGGCAGAATGGTGTGGTCTTTCTAGAGGTCAGTGTGGTGGTTCCACAAGAAGCTAGGTATGTGGGGGCCATAAAGTCCTGCATCCTCATTATGGGGTATGTTCTTGGAAGAACTGAGAGCAGAGACATGAATGGATATTTGCACACTGGTGATTATGGAGGCAGTATTCATGATTTGCAATGAGTAGGGGTGGCCTTAGGGTACACTGACAGGAACAGAATGGTGAAGTATGGTGTTTGCATATAATGGAATATTGAGCAACTATGAGAATCAGTGAGCTGTGAGGCACACCACGAGGTGAATGGATATTGTAGAAAGCATTTTGAGTGAAGTGCACCAGAATCAAAGGCAAACACTCTAATGCCTCACCAATATGGACTAATTACAATGTGTAAACTCAGAGTTGAATCTTAGAGCACAGGCTAAAAGGGAAATAATTATAATTGTGCCTAAAAGTCTCCCCCTGAGTGCCTCTTTGTTGATTGAATGTGGCCCTCTCTCTCTAGCTAAGCCACCTTGGTGGGTGATCTTGCTGCCCTACCCCCTGCCTGGGACCTGCCTCCCAGGGGTATGGATCTCCCTGGCAACACTATGATATGACTCCCAGGGATGAATCTGGCCCAAGCATTGTGGAACTGAGAACATCTTGATCAAAAGGGGGATGTGAAATGAAACAAAATAAAGCTTCAGTGGCTGAGAGATTTCAAATGGAGTTGAGATGTCACGCTGATGGTCACTCTTGCACACTATATAGATAACACTTTTTAGGTTTTAATGTATTGGAGTAGCTAGAAGTAAATACCTGAAACTATCAAACTTCAACCCAGTAGCCTTGACTCTTGAAGATGATTGTATAAGAGTGTAGCTTACAAGAGGTGACAATGTGATTATGAAAACCTTGTGGATCACACTCCCTTTATCCAGTGTATGGATGGATGAATAGAAGAATGAGGACAAAGGCTGAACAGAAAATAGGGTGGGATGGGGGATGATTTGGGTGTTCTTTTTTTACTTTTATTTCTTATTATTCTGATTCTTTCTGGTATAAGGAAAGGGGTCAAAACAGATTGTGGTGATGAAGGCATAGCCATATGATGGCACTGTGAACAGTTGATTGTACACCATAGATGATTGTATGGTAAGTAAATATATCTCAATAAAATTGAATTTAATTAAAAAAAGAAACAAACCCAATTTAAGCATATGTGTTAATTTATAACAATTATTTTATAAATTAAAATGCTTAAAACAACTCATTGTGTGGTAACATTTAAAAAAATTTATTTTGAAAAAAAATTCAAACTTACAGGAAAGTTGAAAAAATAATAAGAAATAATAGAGAACTCATGAATATATCTCAATTAAACTTTAAAAAACAATTTCAAAAAAAGTAAATGAATAATGGGGGAAGAGGGGAATGGGATGTTTTGGATGTTCTTTTTTGTTTTAATTTGTATTTTATTCTTTGGGGTAATGAAAATGTTGGAAGTTTGATTGCAGTGATGAAAGCACAACTATATGACAGTACTGTGAACAACTGATTGTACACTTTGAATGATTGTATGTTATGTGATTATATCTCAATAAAATTGCATTTAAAAGGTAAGCAATCAGTGCATCTTCTGTTGCTGTGAAGAGTAGGCATTTGATTGCTATAGACTTCTCAATAAAGGGCAGTGAAAATAACCACAGAAAAGCCAATGGGTTTAGAGAATTTAGTTTTATTAGAACACACATTATAATATTGTAAGGGATTTTAAAATGGTCAGCTCAGGGAGGGTTTTGCATGGTATGTCAAGCAGAATCCATTCAATAATCTAGCAATGCGTAATGAATTAGTAGTGTGTGTTGCAGGAGAACACTTATATTAGGAAGTCACAATATTACATAAGAGGATATTGGTAAACCTATCAATCCCACCTTTCTGGAAAGAGGCATTATCTTTATTATACTTGAATATAAGAAAATCAGCTTCAGGAAAGGAAGAATCTTTATGTTTTGAGTCTGTTTAAACAAACATCCTTGGAAAGATTATCTCGAACAAACTAGCTGTTAATGCATAGATATATCAAAATATGAGAGATCCATAGAGAATTGTCTCTCAAGAGAAGGTTCTCCTCTAATCTCTTTTCTCCCTACTAATCTGGTATAAATGTTCTGTGTCTGTGCATTTCTAAAGAGAAGGTTTACCAGTTTCCCCATAGGGAAATGAAATAAAGGACATTCAGTTAACTTTGAATTTTAGATGGACAATGAAACATTTTTTAAATATAAAAAATTCCCATTCAATATTTTGGATACATTTATATTAAAATATTCATTGTCATCTAAAATTCAAATTTAATTGGGAATTGTATTTTTATTTGCTAAATCTGATAACCCTAATTCCTCATGAAGCAAATGAAGCTTATATGTTGATGTCCCTAATTTGCAAATATCCTTTCAAAGCACTGAAGCGGATTCAGTAAAATTACTTTGTAATTTTGAATTACTTTTCTTAAAGAGGGCCCCCCAATGTTATTGAGTTTAGGCAATGGCAAACTTACATCTGCCCCTGGGCCTGATATTATCTTTGAGTATACCTAGTATATTGAGAAAATATGCTCTCTAGTAGATAAAAGAAAAGTATTATCTGGGTATGATTGCAGCTTAGCGCTTAAAGATTTCTTTAACAATAAGCTTTTAGGCCTGTTTCCTCAGGGAAAAGGGGGGGGGGGACTTTATACCTACCTATGTTGTATGGATTCTTCTAATCCTTCAGGATTCAACTCAAAGACTGCATTGCTAACACCACAAGTAGTTCACTCTACCTCACAGGATTTATCATCTGGTGCAGATATATTCTTTATTAATTTGCCTTATTATTTATCTGTTTTCTCCCACTAGCGCAAAAGATCCATAAATGTTTTCTTCTTGTTCACTATTCTATCTGCATTACCCAGTACAACACATTGAACAAAGTAGGCTATCAAACATTTGTTGAAAGAATGGGTATGTATTAAGCATTACTTTGTGTTAGACAATCAGCTGGAAATCAAATATTAATAAAATTGCACTCAGAAAGTGTGCCAAGTCAACTAGGTAAGTGAGTAGACCAGCAAAGACATTCAAAGTGTAAACATATAGACTTTTGTAAAGACAAAACATTTACATGTGAGGAAAATAAAGAAGACCCTCAAGTTTTATTATTTTTCATAGGAACTTGTTTGGGCATGCCTTGTTGGCATTGTATCCTGCTTCTTGGTTCTTGTATTAGTTAGGGCTCTCTAGGGAAACAGAACCAACAGGAGATATTTGTAAATATGAAATTTTATAAAAGTGTCTCACACAACTGTGGGGATGCACAAGTCCAAATTCCATGGGGCTGGATACATGAGTCCAAATTCTATAGGGCAGACAATGAGCTGGCAACTCCAATGAAGGTCTTCAATGAACTCAGCAGAAAAGGCTGGCTGGCTGAAGAAGAAGTGAAGGTTCTCTTCCTTCTCCCTTAGAAGCCTTCAATTGATAGGATTAAATCCAGCTGATTGAATTCTCTCATTGCAGAAGACACTACCTTCATTGACATAATCAGTCACAGATGCAATCAATTGACTGATGATTTAATAAACCAGGCTTCTGGTTTATACTTGAAGTAACAGGCTAGTGCTTGCTTGATCAGACAACTGGGCACCATCACATGGCCAAGTTGACACATGAAACTATCACAATTCTGTACAGAATCTAGCCTGTGCTTCTCTTTCCCTGATCTTGCTCTTCATAGGCAACAAACACTTGCCACTGAGAAAAAAATGTATGGTTCTGATTGTTTCCTAGCCTTCTAAGACTAACTCTTATCTTCATTAGAACTCTTTATAGAGTCATAGACACAGAGTTTCCACACTGCTCAACTGCAATCTTTAATCAACATGGAGAAATTTCTAAATGAGGAGGCAGATACTGATCCAGGCCCTCAAACCAAAGATTACATAAATTTACCTTTGTCCTACTACCTATATTTACAGTGATCAAATCAACCTGAAAAACACAGAGTTTGCCTTTACTATTGTGTTTCATCAATTATGACACAAACCAAATATTTAGAAAACACATTTTGCAATACCATAAGTAGCAATGGTTTCCCTAATTCTGACTAAAAATTACTTCTCTTTCTAAACAGCACACTTAGCAGATAGAGAATACTTTCTCACAAAAAAACAAATCTGAATTTAAGTGAAGGATGTGCTAAATTCTCTGCACAATAGCAATCTAAAACTTTATGAACACAGTGATTTATGGAAAAATCATAAATAAGTAATTTATTAATTTCTGAGAAAGCACTATAGTTAAAATACTACATCGTATTTTTAATCTTAAAAGTACAGTGTATGTAACAGAAATTATAAGGACTTCTCTATGATACATGATATACTAGTTTATGCCTTTAAATTGACACCTAATTGGTGAAGATTTATTTACTAGGTACAATTATTAAGAGGAAATATTTGATAATTGTATTCGGCAGGGTTCAATGGAGAAACGGAACCAGAACCACCAACTATATATATATGTACTATAAAAGGGATTTATTATGAGTAATTGACTCACCCAACAGAGAGAGTTGGAGATTCCAAATTCTGTGGGATAGGCCACAAGCTGGAAACTCCAATGAAGGTGACTGAAGTTTGATAAGTCCATATTATCAAGTAGAAGGTGTCTAACTGAAACTGAGGCAGAAATTCTTTATTCTGTTCCCCAAAATCTTCTGATGTGTCTTTCACAAAGTCCAACTGATTGTATGAGGAGACTCCCCATATCCATCTATCCATTGAGGGCAATATCCTTTGTTAAGTCTCTGATGTTATCAACTGATTATAGACAGAAAATCATCTACAGCATCCTCCCCATATTAACCCTAAGTGCAGTACTTGCTTAACCAAACAACTGGGCACCATAACCTAGACAAGTTGATATATGAAATTAACCATCACAATAATATTCTAACATTTTCCTTTCTGACTCTACAAGAAATAGATACTTAGTCAAATATGAAATAGAGAGTAATCAGTCATAATTCCACTGTACCACTTCCAAAATAATGTACAACCCAGCATTTTTGTTCTGTGCTAGCTATTCTCCTTTTTTTTGTTTTTGTTTTTGTATTTGTTTTTGTTTTGGAGGAGGAGGAGGAGGTAGAGGAGGAAAAGAGGGTTTATTTATGCCAGCAGGGGAAGATTTCCCATATCAGTCTCCCTGAAGTGATTTTTCAATTGGCTTTTATACCCATCAGAGACAAAGAAAGATAATCATTTTATTTAACAGGCAACAGAGTTTGGGAGAATTTCAGTAGTTTGTCCTATTTCCTTCAGGATTTACCAATTGTGACACCTTGGAAATGTGTCTCCTAGTTGAGGAAGATAGATAAAAGGCTTATTCATATCTGGGAGGTTTGGGGCAATAGCTTATTCAGGTCTGGGTGCAGACTTTACATTTAAATATTGCCCATTTGTGAGACTAAGAGCTTTCATTATAATCTGCTTTCGGCTTTAAAGGTTATACTTTAAGGCTACTATACAATTTCCAGCTTGCTTGCTGTTTTAAGATTTTATTTTAAAAAGTTATGGTTACAATTTCCCCCTTAAAATAATGTCTATTTCCAAACTTGGGAATTGGGCCATCATTCATTCTGGCTACTTCCTGCTGAAAAATGGGTGACATAGTTAAGGTGTCATCTGGTGAAATTTCTGATTCATAACTTGTAGATATTGGTGATTTCCTTTGGGGGAGAATGGATTGCTCTTGTCAGGAGTTCTGGGAGATGAAAAGGTTTCATATATGTTTAAGTTATAATTCTAGTACACAGAGACAAAAGACATTTAAGTAGAATGAGAATAGATACAATGATTAGGAAGATTACAAGTATGGTTTGAAAAAGATTCTGTAACCATGTCCTCATTTCAGAAGGTAGACAACTGAATACAAAATAAATTATTAACTGGAGCTTGAACTTGATTATTTAGGTGACCTAAGAGAGAAGAGATGTTTCTAGATTCATTAGGAATTTAGGTACATTTTATTTTGACTAAAGCACATGTTCCCCATTAGGAGTTGGTGAATATATTTAAGCCTATTTTACTTAATACTGCTTTGCACATTAAAGCCATTTCTGCATTTACCAGAGTTATACTATTATAGCTGTCATTTAATGCATTTATTTTGGCAATTGCATTTTTAACCCAGAAATGAGACAGGCATTGCAGCTACATGATTATTAGATTTATTGGGTTTCATTGAGGGTAGTAATATATTTTAGGTCTCAGATTCTAGTTAGTTCTATACCAATCACCAACTAATAAGGTGATAATTTGTTTACTGTTTTTATAGGGCAATTGTCCCATTTTGCATACTAAGGAAGGGATTTGTAGCAGGGAAGGGTTTTTTGTTCCTAACAAAATTGGAGTCTTCTGGCTCAAATCTCCTGTATCCTGGGTAACCACAAACATTCTATTCTAGAACTGAACATATCCAATTTTTATTCTTTCAGTAACATTCTTTTACTTTTTTATTTAACTGATAAGAAGAACATGACACAATTTCACTAGTAATATTGGCAGAGAAAACAAGATGATGACTGTGCTAAATTTATTAGCCAGTGACAAGATTGTCCTGGGTGATATTTTTGGTGCTTATCACACTGTATTTTTTTGCATCTTAATTATTAATGACTTGAGAACTATTTAGTCAATCCCTTGTAAAGGGGATATCTACCATGGCAAGCTAGAGACACTAGCTAGGCAGTTGGATACAAATCTAGCAGTTAAGCTGGTTTATAGAAGCAGCACAGGAATAGTCACCTTGCAAGGAGAAATTATTTTGGCAGCTTGTTACTAATGGGCACATTAAGGTTATGGAAAAATAGATAACAAGGAACATCTTAACTAATTTGACTACGGAGAATTTTTTGAACAAATATTTTAGGCTTTCCAGAGGTTCAAAAGTTCTGGATTATCAAGAGGATTTACTGTCATGGTGGTTTTCCAGCTAAAAGGAGGTGTGTCTCCATTCTGGAACAGTTGTAGCTTGGACTCTTGTACGGTGAATTCCAAAGCTTTATTCCCTGCAACTTGGGAGTGCTGGAATCCACCAAGAAGCACATCCATCAGACACTGTGCCCCACTTTGGGCACCAAAAACTGTAGAAGGGGCACTTCAAAATCTGGGTTCATCACCCAATGTAGCCAGTTGAAGTTGCACTGGACCAGGCTGAGGAGGAAGAGAAGATTTTTTTTACCTCTTGTGCTAGTTATTCTTAATGGGATCAGCAGTGATATGTCAAAGCTGGCTTAATCTTGTTAATGAAAGCCACTTGGAAATTTAGCTAAAAGCGTAATTTTCTTTTTCCTGTCTTTTTTTATTTTTTCCTTCCTTCCCCCCTTCCCTCTTTCCCTCCTTCCTTCCCTTCCTCCTTCCCTCCTTCCTTCCCTCTTCCTTCCTTCCTTCCTTCCTTCTGTCCTTCCTTCCTTCTCTTTTTCCTTTCATCTTTCTTTCTTTTTGGCAAAGAAATTCTGCAGTGATGAGATGTTCCATATCACCTAATTTCATTTTCTAATTTCTCTGACCATGGCTTTCCTGTGAGTTGATAATACTGTGATAAGTGTTTAGTCTGGTAATATTGACTTTTAGCAAACTTTAGTCTCATTATATAATAAACACAATATTTTGAAATATAATGTGTTAAATAAATATTGGACACTCCATTGTGCCTTTAAAGTAGGATTTTCAGAGTTCCTTTTTACTTATTTCCTTGTTTTGACATGATGGTTATATTCTGGTAAAATAATAAAGTTTTGTGGTATGGTGCTACTCATGACACTTGAAGTTGTCAATTTATAACTGTGCCACTGTGATTTGTAGGTTGATGAACAGTATTGTGATGCAATGAGAGCTCCAGTTTTCATCTCTGTCCCAACTACTCAGCCCTGTTGTTACAGTGTCAAAGCAGCCACACACAATACATATACAAATTAACAATTTTCCAATAAAATTTTGTTTATGGACATTGAAATTTGGATTCCATGTAATGTACTCAAATCACAAAATAGTATTCTTTTATTTTTTAACCATTTAAAAAGTTGGAAAAAATGCTTAAAATTACAGAACGTATAAAAGCAAGTTGGTAGATTTGATTTGCCAACCCTGATTTAGATCCTTTCGTATGTATATTTCTGAGAATTGTTTAGAACTTAATTATTTCTCAATTTAATAAATGTATTGACTGATTTTCATTACTATCCTTTTCATTTTCTTTGAAAACATTAGAGAATGGTCAATCCACTAATGAAGTGGTAACTATTATGGAGTGAAGAATGGTTCCCATTCACTGGAGTTACTTATTTAAAAAAGCAGCTTTGGTATGCATTAAAAAACCATTCCTTCTGCACTCATGCACACTTTTCCAACAAGTCACAGTATTTTATAGTGACTCAGGGCCTACTCACATATTACACAGATGGGATCTATCACCTTTTATTTTCTTCTCATTTGCAAAGTTTAATCTCTACATCTAATTGGCTAGAGAATGGTAAGATTCTGAAATGCATTACATGTTGGTAAAAGTGTATAAAATCAGTTAATTGCTATGTAATTTTTCCATTATTATGAATTCTTATGTTTAACTCTTCTGTGTGTTTTATGAGAGGAAGGACTGCTTGAAAATGTCAAATTGATTACACATTTTTCTTCTCTCTCAAAATGAATAGGTCATCTTTTCCTCAGGCATAGATGATATATTGCAAAAATGGCTTGAATTCTTGGTTTCTCCAAGTATCCCTAATATTTGCCATGCAGATTAGACTTCAGGTTTAGCCATATGATCTGCTTTGGCTGATAGGATGATAGTAAGTGTGATTCAAGGATAAGCTTGCAATATGCTCATGCTATTGGGCTTGTCCTTTCTTCTGTGCTTTTCTATATCCATGAAAAACACATTCCTGAGCTATCTCACTGGCCCTAGTCCCCCAAAGGGAACAAATACAATTTTAGCCAAACCCAGTTGACATTAGCCAATTCCCAGCCTCATTACTGATGAGCTAAATAATAAACAATTCTTTCTTAAGTATTTTAACTTAGCAGAACTTTTTCATTTTGTCCCTAGTAGCAGAAGTTAGTTAATAAAACATGAAAGAAATAACTATTGGTATCTCCTGGATATTTACTCTGTGCAGGTGACTATGCCTTATCTTATTTAACCTTTACCTAGTTTTACACAAGTTAGAGCTCTTACCCTTATCTTTGATATGGAAAACATTTGTTATAGGATACACAGCAAAACTGTTACAAAGCTAAAATTTCAACCCAGGTTATCTAACTCTAGAATTTGGACTCTTCTATGCCATGCTTTTCTGTCCTTGAATACCACCTAAACCAGCTAAGCTATATCTCTTTGTCTTTAAAATTAAGATTCAAGATCTTCAGAATTTCATCACTACTTCTTTTGAAAGAATCTTTATTAAAACATCTGCATCTCTAACACGGTTCACTTGCTTTAAAAATACAGTAATTCTTTTTCATTGACACTAAATTTGTATGGCATTTTGGACTGATGTATTAAATAGACTAGTGGATCTCCTAAAGCAAACTTGCCAACATTCATTTATACCAAATTATGCCCAAGGGTACATATAACCTACCTGGTTTATAAGATCGGTATGCATTGAAAATACGATTCTGTGTTGGGCATGAGCATATGTGCATGTATTGGAATAACACTAATGGACCAATTCAATTCCATTTCTAGGTTCATAGGTTTAATACATTACTCATTTTCAGATTTCTCTGAGGGCTACTCATATTCCACATGGATGATGTTTAAGTTGTTTCTCTGTTCATAAATAGTACATTGTTCTCATCTAATGTGAATCAGCAAATCTGTTACTGATTCTTTCAGGGCACTGGCAAATTTATCTCATTAAAAAATCTTTAGTATTTTGTACACGTTAGGCATAAGATGTAGTTTTTACTGTTTATAGCAAAAATAATAACATTGAACATGATCATTTTATATTTTGGCTTATATTATTATCCTGCCTGCAGTGACCCCCATTCCATGTCCATCTGATAAAATTCTACCAATTTTCAAGACCCAGTACAAATGTGTCAGTTTTTCTGAAAATCCCTCCAATTTTTCATTCTTAACAGTTATCTCTTGCTCCTTGAAATACTTTTACAATGTATCTGGAGATTATATGATGGAGCTTATCATGTTATACCTTAAATTTCTCCCCAATGATTTTATTTTCAAAGATTTCAAACCTATAGAAAATTGAAATAATGGCATAGTGGACACCTATATCCACTTCACCTAGATTCACCAATTGTTATTAGTTTTTCTTATCTAGCATTGTATCTATTTTCTTTATTTTTATACTAAATTGAGAGCAAATTGAAGGTTTCATGACTTTTCTCTCCTAAATACCTCTGCATGTATTGCCAAGAACAAGAATATTCTTCTCAATACTATTGTCACACCTCCAAAATTGATCATGAGTACAATAATATTAGCTAAAATAGAGTCTTTATTCAAATTTTCCTAATGGTACCAATAATGCTGTTTATAATTTCCTCTCACCCTCACAGGATTTAATTAAAGTTTATACATTACCTTTATTGTTAGTTTTTTACTGTCCTATTTCTGGAATTGTTCCCACCAATTTTCTGCTTTCATGATGTATGTTTTTTAATAATCTAGGTCAGTTGTTTTACTCATTATAATTTTCAAGATAGACATTTATTAATAATACTACCTAGCTGATAGTGTGTCATCCACATTTCATCATACTAGAAGATACATAATATCATTATTCTCCATAATCAGTGATGCACAATTTAATCATTTGGCTAAGTGGCATCCTTAAGGTCTCTCAACTACTTATTGTTCCCTTTTAAATTAATACACATATTGTGAGATGGCGTTTTGAGATTATATGCCTATTCTATATTTCAGTATCTTTCAGTCAATTATTTTAATGTTTATTGTTGACCTTGCTTGAATAAATTTTACATTTGCTTATCAGATAACTGTTGTATCCATCACACATACACTAGGTCAGTGGTCAAAATGTGACCCCAGGAGCACCAGTATCAATATCACCAGGTAGTCTGTAAACATTCAAATATCCAGGCCCCAGCCCAGACCTAATGAATCAGAAACCCCAGGGATAGGGCCCAGGAATACGTGTTTTAACAAGCCCTCCTGGTGATTCAGATTTACACTAATGTTTGAGAACCAATGCTCTAGAACTACATTTTGTTTTAAAAACCCCTATGGCTATCATGTCTGTATAGGTGTAAGTTTACTACACCTCAGATCAGCTGCACCTTTTCTTTTAACTTTCTGCTTAGGGCTTACCTGCCTCCATGTAGGATGCTTATTCTCCCATTTACAAGCCAGGAAGTTCCAGGAAGTTAACAACACATGGGGCAACCATGAGGTACAGTAGCCAGTAGTCAAATATTCTGTGTTAATGTTTCACATGTACAATTTACAGGTGCATTTTACATGACTCTTCAGGGGCTCATAGCAGCTTTGAGTCATGGCTGACAGCGGTGAAGACCAACTCAATAATGCAACCTTGGACTAGTTTTCTTTTCTTTTCTTCTTTTTTTTTTTTTTAAATTTAAAATCTTTCCAGGTCCTATTTCTCTTCCCTGGGATTATTTCCCCCAAAAATCTACCTTCATATAAGCCACTGTTTCAAGCTCTGCTTTCTATGGATAACAAAATATGGGAGAATCAGAACCAGAAACAGTGATCAAAATTAGATCCTCAGTTTGGCATTCTAGAACTGTATCACTCAACTGTCAGATGGTGATGTTAAAAATGACATTACTAGTGATAACCAGGGTTATGATAACCCTTGAAATACAGTAGTATCACAACTAGTAATATTTTGCCTGGAAATGATTTGGTTTTAGAGGTAAGGGTAATTTGAAGTATAGGCTGATGTGGTAGTGGTTCATTGGAAGGAATGGGGGCAATGGTATGGAGAAGAATGTGAATTTGGATGATTTTTGTTTATGGCTTAGAGGACTTGAAAAAAGAAAAAGGTAAATGTAGGTTATGAAACTAACAATTCAATGCACACAGGAAAAGTTAAGAAGTCTACATGACACTGTTGAAACACATTATATTCTGTAGAGTTGAATAGGCTGAAAATTGGGGACAGAAATTACTTGTAAATGTAGTGGAGTTGGAGAGGATGCTGAGTTCTTAGCATTTACATGTCTCTTATGTTTAGTTCAGGTCCATGATAGGAAAATATTAGGACTGGAGACCTGTTTGTGATGAGGATATTTGGGTGACAAGCCTGAGATTCATGAACCCCTAATTTCACTGGATTCTTCTGTGCTGGTAGAAGCAGTTCCCACCCCACTGTTAGAGCTCCTACCCTTTATCTTCCTTTCCTAGAGATCCTGAATGAGCTTAGAAGTTAATTCTTGCCCTCTTCAAGTTTCTCCTCTTCTTCTACTCCAGAACAGTACTAGGGTCAAAAAATAACATGAGGATAATGAAATTCCAGTACTAAAATGAAATAGCATACAGACTGAGAGAGTTGTTAGACCTGGCCAACATGTCCTGGCAGGACCTGAGGCAAACACATATGGAGTGTATCTTAATTGCACTGAACAAAGGAGTGTGGAATATAAAGCTGGATAATAGTAAGGTTGTTCCTCTGTGACTCAGATTTTATGTCCTGGGATGGACCACATACTGGTCCTAATATGCTACTGGGATATTCACTGCAATGTCATGATAGTGCATTGTAAATAAATAGAGATGCCAGGATTGTCTTAGCAGTGAACTGCAGAAAGTGTCAGAGCTGTAGAGTGTAAGGCTGATGTCTTTTTTATAGTAGAAAATTAAAGTTCTTTGTCAGTTTTCAAATATGAGTAAGTACTTAATGCTACAGTCTATTAATTGATGAGAGAGTGAGTCCTTCAGGAAGGACCATGCAACAAATATTTCCTCAATATTTTGTAAAACAACCTGTGGCTATTCAGCAGACACATTGTACTTTGAGGTAAAGGAAATATTCAGACATTTCCGGGACAAAAACTATACCAAAGTAAGTAGAAGGCTACCATGGACCTCTTAGATCAGGGAAATAATGTAGCTGTTAAATGGAGTTCTATCCCAGTTCATCTAAAAGTCAGTCCAGAGTATACACTGACACACCCTATAACCATTTCCCTTGTCACTGGTGCTTAATTGTCATATATAGTAACTGATACTGGGAGAACTCATAAATAAGAACCATTATGTTAAGAATAACTAAGAGGAATTCCTGAAACTGGTCCCTTCTCCAGCTAAGACCATAAGTCAGAAGTAATATATCATCTTAGCAGTAATGTTCTTCATCAAAGACTTAAAAGATATAAGAATGGTGATCCCTGTCTTATCCTTATTCAAGTGCTCTCTCTGGTCCCTGAAGAAAATATGGGGCATGGTGGATGACAGTGGAATACCATAAATATAGCATGTGGTAAGTCCCATCACAACAACAACCATGCTGTTGGGGATTAAATCATTGTCCCCCAAAAGGACACGCTCAGGTCCCAACACCTGGTCTTGTGGATGTGAATACATTTGTAAATAGGACCTTTGAAAATGTAATTAGTTAAGGTGAGTGAGAGTGAGCCTTAAGCCAATATGACTGGAATCTTTATAAACAAAGTAAATGGGACATGGAGGGTGAAAAGTCACAGGGAGTAGCCAGAAACTGGGAGTCAGTGGAATCCAGAATAGAAAAAAGATGCCACCATGTGTACTGCCATGTGACAAAAAGTCATGGGACATCAAAGATTGCCAGCCAGCCAGAAGATACAGTCCATGGGAGGAAGCAAGTCCTCTAACCTCTGAAAGTATGAGCCAATAAACTTCTGTTTAAGTCAAGTCATTGCATGTTGTTATAATGCGTGTTTAGGAGAACAGATCAACACTGCTTCCGGTATTTGCTAAGGAGCTAGTGAGTTAGTCAGTGCATATTTCTTTCAATCCCTCTTAGTAGGGAGGATCAAAAGTCATTTACATTTGGAAGAAAAATAAGCAGAATAGATTGATCTACTTGCCCAGGTTATATTACCTATCCTATTCTCAGAAACAATATAGCTTTAAGAGGGCTTTATCTTTGTATTATAGAGAATATCATCCTGTTCTGCCATTTTGATGACATCATGACAACTGGACAATTTAAGAAAGAAGCTTCAAGTGTGCTCAATACCCCATAAATGTGTGTTTGTGTGTGCACACATGCGTATGTATGTGTATGTATATGCCACAAAGTGGCACAAAGTTTATCACACCTTCTACCGTTAAGAGAGATACACTGTGCTTAATGGGACATTTTAAATTTTGGAGGCAGCATACTCTATTTTAGAATATTGCTTTCACTTATTTTTTGGGTTCATCAAAATGCTGTCAATTTTGAGCAGACCCAAAGTAAGTTAGGGCACTTCAGTCTTTTCAGCCTGGCTCCTACAAAAACCTGCACAAAGCCTGCCCAGAATGCAGTGCAAGTTGACCTGCTTGCTCAAGTCTTATGACTCAGAGTTCTGATACTTATAAAAGATATTGGTGGTGAACAAGTTTTCTATGTGGCATTTCTGGCAAATCCCATAGGATATTATCAGTCAGTATAGACTCTTAAGGTTCTAGAGAAAAGCTAAGCCTTCTGTGTTAAAAGATCACTCACCATTTGAAAAGCATATTCTGAGCTCTGGTCAAGACAAAATGCCTAGGGATGCACCAGTATAAGTGGTTGGAGCTGCCCATCATGAGCTGGGTGTTATATCAATTCATAAAGTTGGGTTTTATGGAAATGTTACATTCAAGCCTGGGCCTGTGCAGATCCAAAGGGCAAAAGTAAGTTATATGAATGGTAGCTCAGATTTTCTAGTCAGCTATGTCTTGCAGAAACCTCTTTATCAACTTATACTATGGCAACATCAAGTCTTATTTGTGAATAGTTAACAGAAAAGAAATAAATAGGGTCTGCTTCACAGATGGTTCAGCTCACTATGTTGGTTGTGGTTGAAAAGGAAGTGTTGCTATAATGCAGCCCAAATTAGCAAGGTCCTGAACATTAGTGTTGAAGGGAAATCCTTCCAGTGACCAGAGCTATGAAAGTGTATTTGATTACCCTCCTTTTACGGAGGGAGAAATGACCTATAGAAAGGATGTTCTTGAATTTCTAGAAATATTTGAATGGTTTGGCTGGCCATTATTTATATACATACTGATTTTGCCTTGCTATATTGTAAATCTGCTTTACAAAATTGACAGTCTCTGTTTTCATCTTCCCATACATTTCTAAATTAAGACATAAGAGGTGCTAAATTCATTTTATGATTGATAATTTGTTTTCCTCTTTCTCTGAAAGAATCAAGGTGGGATTCCAAAAGAAAAAATAAGGAATTTTATTCTTTCAAAGGGTCTTCTATATTTTAGATGACATATAGTCAAGAAAATATTTCATTATTCTTACAAGTTACAGGCTGCAGCTGCACAGTGCATATATGATTAACTACTGTGCTTATTTTGTGATATAAAAAATTTGTTTCTTTATAGTGTTTAAACTGTTTAATTCATAAGCTTGTAGACTGTTTCTAAAATTGTTTAATTATAGTTTGCTAAAATATAGCATGATTCATTATTGAGAAACAGGAAGATAATTATAGGGATTTAAAATTTTTCCTCCCTAGTAAGATTAGTAATATGATTCTCAATTTTACTGCAAGTCCAGAGAACTTAGCAGTAAATCAATTGAAGAATGAATTGTTCAAATCAAACCGTTCTTCTCATATATTGTTTATTTAATGAAGCAAATAATGACAGGGTGGCAGATGTTAAAAAGTCAAAGAAAATTCCATAAGATGTATTTAATAATCATTGAATGACTAACATGATTAAAAAACATTTTGATAAAGCATTTTCTCATGTGATTTTCTTTTAGTCCAATTTACCTTTTTCATATAGGTCACTTATTTATTGAAGTCCTGCCTATCCCATTGTTTTAATCTTTTGATGCATGTATATTCAGGTTAATAAAAATTACATTAGCTCCAAATTTTTCTTCAACCTAATATATTAGACACTGAACCTACTTCTCAAATGCAAATACTAGAGATGATGTCAGTTGTATTGTAGAGAGATAAGTTCTTTTTAAGAACTTTTATGCAAGTAAACCAAATTTCAATCTCATTAGCTACACTTGGCCTTTGAAAGACAGTGATTTGATGGGTTAATTAGAGCATTCATGTTGTGATATTTAATGTCAGCCTGATTTTTAGATTATTAATTAAATTTGTTCTAACCATTTTAAAAATAAATAAATTGAATTTGTGCCATTTTCCCACCCCATCTATGTTTTGTTCTAATAGATTACACTAATTGTAGAAATTTTAAGGATATTAAAGGTATTCTTTTGTCTATCATTTTTATTTTCTTTTTGGATCCAAATTTTTAAAATTCATATTCTGTTGAAAAATATGCTACTAAATTTTAGTCTAAGAAACTTGTTCAAGGATTTTAGTAGACAGTTTAATTAAATTCCTTTCATCCTTCATATACTGATTTACACAATTTCACCATAAAATATTTCTCTCATTCTACTTACCTATCAACCCATATTGATAGTTATGATATCAGTATTCTTCCTATAAGTTCCAGGTCCTATACTGTTCTCTAATACCCATAAAATATCAAGAAACATCAAAGGTTTCCAAATTTAGAAAATGAAATTTCTAGAACCAGTGAAAATCCTAGAGTATGGTATATGAAATGCATTTGCAGGTGTCAGTTGGTGGACAATATAATTGTTAGTTAAGCATCAGTTGTACGGGGGGTGGGGTGTATGCCAACAAGTGCTTAAAACACTTTGAGACTCATTCATATAAGTGATCCCTAACAGCTCCCTACTCCAAGCATCAGTCATCATCTGTAAAATGGTATATCTCTTCTGATGTATCTATTTGATTTGATTCTGGCAAATAATGGCATCTGTATGCAAAAGATCAAAACTCTTCTCCTATTCCTTAGTTTTGTACATGAATAAATCACTTATTCTCTACTCCACAGATAATGGTTCAACTTTCCTTCTTATAGATGTATTTAAATCAGAGGGAACAATATCAATTACCTGCCAATTAAGTCAGTGTATGTGTGTGGGTGTGTATGTGTTTGTGTGTGGGTGTATTCACACCCCTCCCTTTCTAGCAATGACATCAGTTATGAACAAGAACGTTCAAGCAGGGGGCATCTGAAATTTCCTATTTGAGTTTGAGAATTAGTGTGCATCCCCAACAGACTTGGTAAACTTAAGTTTAAGATGTCATTCAAAAAGCAGAAGGCTCTACAGGAACAAATTTTTCTGTTTCTAATCGTTTCTTCAGATATTTCCCAAGACTAATTTGGGCTGACAAAGAGGATTAATTTTCTAGCTTTGGAGCACAAACTCTGGATAGACTTCCTGCCAAGTTCACAATCTGACTCCTCTGCTTACAGTTCTGTAACCCAAGTTATAAGTACTTCATCTTTAAAATGGGTATCTTATGGTATTTAACCCTTAGTGTTGTTAGGAGGATAAACTGTGATAAGATGTATTAGGATCTTAGAAGAGTATCTGTCATAAACTAAAAATATATATCAGCTATTTGTTATTTTTATCAATATTATTATTATTGTTATCAATGTTACTATTATTAATGTAAAGAGAAGGTATAAGTTTTTTGTGGATTTAAAGATGTAAATGTTAATTTTGTGTGAATATATATGCACCAGGTGAGAATATGAAACATAAGTTTTACTATACATTCTGATGGAGTGGATTTGAGAATCAGACTAGACAATATATGAGTGGGTCTTGTAAATAACTGTATGGATATTTGGTTTCATTGTATTATCTTTATCACACAAGATTAGAGGTAGGGCTGTTTATACATATTATTTAGGCAGTGCATTTTTTTTTTTTTACTTTGGTCCTTTGAAATTGCTTTAGGCATCCAGTTGAGACCTATTTATCCTCATAAAATCTTCAGAAGCAAAGGAGAAATGCAGTGTAGTTTATTCTTGATCCCACGGGCTCTCAGGGAACCCTACAGGGAATGTGGAGATAACACTTGAAATTTTCTTAGTTTCTACTGCACCTCTGTCTTAATTCTACTACAAAATGCTTTTGCTAATATATAAGAAGTGAACTATAATTTAAACATTTGATATTTTCATGCCGAATACACATGAAGTCTATGTTTCAGACCACAGGGATATATGACTTAACTTTTAGCTACATTTCTGAAAGTGTGATCAAGTACTAGAATGTCTTGCTCCTGACACATCAATATTTAGTAAATTATTTGTCATTTTGGATTAGTCATGGTGAATTAATACCATTAAAATTATAAGACTACAGATGGTTGCTGAATTCGAAATAATTTAATATATTTCATCATCAGGTAAGATCTTTCTGTAAACAAGTTGAGTTATCTTAGGCAAATAGCATAATTTCTCAAGACTTACATTTTTACTACATAAAAAATAAAGGCGATGAAATAGATGTTATTCTCTGATCTTCTTTACACATGATGAATTCCTTTCATCAAAAACCAAAAATAAATATTGTACAGAAAAAATATGACTTCCCTAGTAATTTAAAATCTTTTTATATAAATCACATTTGCTTTTAACATTTGGAAAGGGTTTTTTTTTTTTAATTTCTGATTGTTTAATATGCAGTGGAACTTATAGTCTTAGTTTATCTTTTTCCTTAGCATTATGAAAATGTTTCTGCCTGCTCCTTATCCCTACATTCACATTCAGTTATTCTTAGGCACATCAGCAATGAACCATTATGTCAAGATCAACTAGTACTCTTCTTAAAAGAGTGAGAAGAGCAAAAATTACATATGGTACTAAGCTGTCCTATAGTAAGGCTCTGCTTTTGAAACTGAGCTGTGTACCCTTCCCTGTTCTGGCTTATCTTTTTGGTTCATGGAATCTTTAGGTTACCTTACCAATAGAAATATGTTCTATCATTGCTAAATCTCCTTGTATGTGTTTGGAGGAGGGGAGAAGATGCCATATATTTTTTTTTCTATCCAATGTTAGTCATTTTATGTTTTCCTTTGTGAAAGTTTAATGCTTATTTGGCTTCTGATTATTCCTTCCCTGGTGTTTAGTGAAAATAATGCAGATTCTGGCAGCAGCTAAAGAATACAGGCTTCATTCCCAGTTCTGTTACTTATAGTCTGTGTGCCTTTTAGCAAGTCCTTAAAATTCTTGGCCCTTAATTTACTGCTTTATTAAGTGATTATAGGAATTCCAAAATACCCAGAGATTCTATGAGGGATTCCATTAGATACTATACATGCAATTGCTTATACATTGTATGTACTCACAAATTACTGAGGCAGAAAAGAAGGAAAATAAATTTTTCCCAATCTCAAATTTAGAAAATTGCTTTAGCCACTATAATCCACCAAGTTGTGGGTCACAAACCTTTTGTCAAATGTTTATTAATCTATTTTAAAAAAGATCTGTGGTTAAGAATTCTGGAAGGAATCTTGTAAAGTTGACAGTCAATACCTAATTGACCTGTTTGTTTGAGTTTAGGTTTCTATAATCTGGAAGCATGTACTCAGAAGTACACACATCTTATTACCATGCAAACTGTCATTATCATGTAGACATGGCTTTGTATCTCTTTTAAACCATTTTAGATCTAAGTAACTCTCAGAATATTGCATTTTTATAGTTTACCAAAAATAAAATTGGTATGATGTGATGGTATCCAAATTATTATTTAAAGTTTTTGCATTTCAGATTTTATTGCTATGCTCTATAAGGAAATATATGCCTTATCAGTTACATTATTTAATCCCTGTTAATCAAACAAATAAGGACTAAGAGAAGGAATTAATAGAAAGTTTCATGCTCATTAGGTAATGCAATTTTAATGTACCACACCAGGCTGACATCTGTAGTTTTCAATTGAATTAATCAATTACCTCAGCAAAATAGCTCAGATTTGTATGTATGCCTCAGATACATACCTCTCTTATGAGACATTATCACTTATCAGATTTGAAAGCTGTATAACAACCTAAGGGGAATATAATTGTAAAGAAAAATAGATTCATAGAATCTTGGAACTTCCCAGGTATGGAAATACAGCCATAGAGAATTTTTAAAAATTTATTGGGACATTTCTCAAAAGTAAATATACTATAGATAATGAATAGAAAAATTTGGTTTCAGTTTCTTTTTAGGAAATAAAATTCTGTATTTCCTAAAAAATCTAATAAGCCAAAAAAGTTATAAGAAATTAAGACTCTGAGGTTTGAAAGTTTATTTTCAAAAATCTTAGTAATTTAAATTAATGCAATCATTACTATCTTTACCATTATGGTAATAGGAGAGAAGTAGATGACTTCTCAGTAAACAAGGCTCTATAATTTAATAAATCTAATAACTTAGTAACTTTATTTTTAATACAACTGTTTGACACTATTAAATGCCTACCAATAAATGTATTTCAATTTTTATCACATTATCACCTACACTATGAGGACTAGAAAATCCAAGTTCCCATACAATGTCAATCGCCATTTTCAGCTAGCAATTGACATATAACACAATTAAGGGTTTTGTGGTATAAGTGAAAGTCTCCTGAGGTTTTTTAAGGTAAAGGGCCTTCCTGATAAAAGAACTTTCTTCTTCTCTTGAATCAGGACAAAAAATCAGAATTAAAAGGATGATTTTGTGACTATGAGCGATAGTTAAAGGAATCACCTGAAATCTTGAGCTGCTGAACTAATATCAATAACCAAGGACTGTTATTTCTCCTATTATAAAATAGTAATAATCTCCTATTTGTTAAAACCAGTGTTAGCCTGGTTTTCTGTTACTTGCTGATGAAAATATTTCTGACGGCCAAATCTACGTATATATGTGTACCAATTGTAATATATAAGCGATTTTACTAATTTTGAACAAATTACATTTTCAACAAAAATAAATCGAAAACCCAGCCTACTTACCTTGTGACTTGGTGCAGTGAAATGTTTCCAAAGTGCTCTAAGGAGCCCTGGAATTTGCAGGAACAACAAAAGTTACAGTTGTGGACACATGGAAAGAATAAGTAGAATCTAGTTACTTCCATTTCAAATAGAATAGTTTTACTTTTATTTATTACTTTCCATTCTATCATTATTTTGAAAAAAATCATTTTATGACTAAACTAAAATTGAAGGGACTCAAGGACGGAAAATAAAATATTAAACTATTAGTTGAAATATCAGTGTTTCTGCCTTCCCCACATTTGTGAATTCTTAGACATATTGCTTCTATTGAAATAAGTTTTAAATTTTTAAAAACAGACATAAACTCCACATGCATTTACATATCATATACATATACATTTGCACATAAAATCTGGAGAATCTCACAGAAATATTTGTAGCAATGACCTATAAAAAGAACATTGATTCTGGCCAAACAAGATGTCAGTGTAAAATGCTCAAGGATTCCATTTCCCTACAGACTCTTTGAACAACTAGCAAAAAATGGCAGAGTCATCTTACTCAGAATGCCAGAAAAGAGTTAAAGGATTCAGTAACTGCACCAGTGCTGAATCAAGGAAACAAAACTTTTTTAAAAGGTAGGAGAAATTTAGGGAGACCTTGCTGAAACATATCCCATACCTTCCCTGGAGTAACATGGAGTCAGCCTGTGATGCCACTGTGGATTTCTGGACCTATTCTTGAAGGAGCAAAGTAACCTGTGTGCAGAATGCAATACCTATAAATTAGTGTCTATCTATCAAGAGGTTGCCTGAAAGGCTGAAGCAGGGAACTAATCTGTCTAACCCTCCCAGAACTTGGCCTACAGACAGAAGCAGGTTGTGGACAGCTAAAACAATGTAAAGACCATTACAAAGTGGCCTGAGGCAAATGATTATTGACATTAAGACATAAAATACAGCACAGTAGGGAGGAAATAAAGTCTTTTTCATAAAGATTAAAGGAGGAATTAGAACTCCTGTAAATCAGGGAATTTCTATGGCCACAAGCAAGGACAAGCCCAGGAAAAAACTCAGGCTAAAGAAACAGAGAATATCTTGAACCTCACATTTGCCTTGGCTGGTCTTCTAATAGTAGGGCTATATTCTAAAGTAGAGAAGCAGACAACGTGGAGCAAATTTTCAAAGAATGGAAAAGAGCTTTTTGCATTGATTTTTTTACTTTTCTTAGCTCCTGTCACCTAAGGAAACCACTGTCATATCACTAACTGGATAGAAACTTATGGAACAGACATTTCAAGGATTAAATCCAAGTGTAAACACTTTAAAATATTAAAATGTATAGTGTGAAACAGAAGATTATAAGACAAAAAAAGAAACAGTAAATAATGGCCTATCTAAAGGAACAAGATAAAAATCCAGAAACCATCAATGGATAAGACCAGATTTTGACCATGCCAGACAAAGACTTTAAAAAAAAAAAAAAAATGATGCTCAATATGCTCAAGGAAATAAAGGAAAGAAAACAAATAGAAAGAACTAAGGGGTATCAGGAAAACAATACTGAACAATAAAAGAATATCAATAAAGAGAATTTTTAAAAGAAACCAAAAAATACCAGAATACTTGAAGTTGAAGACTACAATAACTGAGGTGAAGACCACAATAACTGAAATAATAAATACCCTAGAGGGTTTCAACAACAGATAGGAACTAGCAGAGAAAGAATCAGTGAACTGAAGACAAGTCAATTCTAATGTTTCAAGCTAAGGAACAGAAAGAAGAATTTAAATAGTAAATAAGGCCTAGGAGGCCTGTTGGAAACCATCAAGTGCACCAATATACACAGTATAGGAGTCACAGAAGAAAAAGAAAGAAAGGGGCAGAAAGAATATTCAAAGAAATAATAGTAAAAAATAAATAAATAAAACTACCCAAATTTAAGGAAATATGTGAATATGCACATTCATGAAGCCTAATGAAACTCAAACAGAATAAATTTGAAGAGAGCCATACCCAGACTCATTCTTGTCAAACTGTCAAATGTCAATGATAAAGATAGAGTTCCAAGGGCTACAAGAGAAAAAGCAGCATGCTACATACAGGATGCCTGTTCTGGTTTGCTAATGCTGCTGTTATGCAAAATACCAGAAATGAATTGGCTTTTATAAAGGAGATTTATTTGGTCACAAATTTACAGTCCTAAGGCCATAGAAGTGTCCAAATTAAGGCATCAACAAGAGGATACCTTCACTGAAGAATGGCTGATAGCATCCAAGATACCTGTCAGCTGGTAAGGCATATATCTGGTATCATCTGGTCCTTTGCTTCCAGTTGGGTTCAGCCCCTTTCTCTCAGCCCTGGTGCATCCTTTCCTATCTTAGATTCTCCAGGGCAAACTCTGGGCTTCATCTTTTAGCTTAGTATCTCCAAGCATCTCCAAGCATCTGCAAGCATCTGGGTCTGTATTGGCTCTTAGCTTCTCTCTTAAATATCCAGTGAACTATCAAGACCCACCCTGAAAGGATAGTGTCCTCATCTACATGGACATAATTCAATCAGAGGTTCCATACTAATCAACAGACTAATCAGTCTGCCCCCACAAGATTCCATTAGAGAAGGTGGCTTTTCTGGGGGACATAATATATCCAAAGCAGCACAGTGTCCAAAATGATTGTGTCAATTTTTTATCAGAAATGATGGTAACAAGAAGGCAAAGGACAAAATATTTAAATGACAGAAAGAAACAAAAATGCCAACAAAGAATTTTTTTATCCAGGAAGAGTGTCTTTCCAAAAGGAGGGATAGATTAAGACATTCCCAAATAAAATCTGAGAGTTTTTCACCACTAGACCTGACTTACAAACAGTGCTAACAGGAATTCTTCAGACTAAAAGAACAGGACACTAGATAGGGTATCAAAGTGGCATAAATAAATACAGACCACTGATAAATGTAATCATATTAGCAATTATAAATGTCAGCACTATGTATTATATTTGTATTATTTTTTATATTTAAATGGGCTTTCATTCTTAAGGGTTTTAAAATGCAAATGTCTAAAGGTAATGATAAATGAATGGTTTTGGATGTGCAATGCATAAAGATATCAATTGGAAGAATTACAATTATAAGGTTGGGAATAGAGAGGTACATGGTCAGTAAATGTTCATGCTATTGAAGTTAAGTTGCTATCAAATCAAAAGTGATTACTATAGATTTAGGAGGTCATATTTAAGCCTCAGTGTAATCACATAAATTATGTGAAAAATACATACAGAAAACATGTACAAAATGTTACAAAACAAAAGTCAAATAAATGTGATTAATAGAGGAATAGAGGGACAAAACAAGTAAAAGACATGAAAAACCAAATGACAAAATGGCAAAAGGAAGTCCTGCATTATCATAGTTACAATAAATATAACTTTATAAAATTTACTAGCCAAATGTCAGACAATGACAATGGATGAAAAATCATGACCAAACAACACACTGTTTACCAGAGACTCACATTAAGTTCAAAGAGACAAGTAGATTGAAAGTGAAAGGATATATATATATATATATATGTATATGTGTGTATATATATATATATATGTATATATGTGTGTGTGTGTGTGTGTGTGTATATATATATATATATAATGCAAATAGTAACCAAAGAGAGTTGGAATAGTTATACTAATGTCAGATAAAAGAAACTTTGAGTCAAAATCTTTTATAAGGGACAAAAACATAAATACTGATAAAGGGCTCAATTCAACAAGAAGACAGATCCATTGTAAATTTAATGTACCTACAGTGGAGCCTACAAATCTATGATGCAAATATTGACAGCTGTAAAGGGAGAAATAGATTGTTCTATATTAATAGACTTTAGTACACCATATTCAATAATGAATAGAACATCTTGAATGATATCATTAAGGAAACGGAAGACTTGAATGATATTTTAAACTCACTGGAACTAACAGACTTATACAGCACATTTCACTCAATAACATCAAAATATGCATTCTTCTCTAATGCACATAGATCATTCTCTAGGATAGATCATACGTCGAGTCACAAAATAAGCCTCAATAGATTGAAAAATATTTAAATCCTACAATGTATCTTCCCTTACTGCAATTCAATTATGTTATAAATCAATAACAGAGGAAGAACTGAAAAAGTCATGTAAATGTAGAAATTAACACACTCGGTAACAAGCAATGTGTTAAAGAAATCACAAGAGAAAATAGTAAATATCTTGAGGTGAATAAAAATGACAGCACAATATACTAAAACTTACGGAATTCTGCAAAGGCAATGCTGAGAGAGAAATTAATAGTTCTAAATGCTTACATTAAAAAAAGAAAGACTTAAATAAAAGATCTAACCTTACAACTGGAGGATCAATAAAAAGAGGAGAAAGTTATTTCCAAAGTGAGCATAAGGAAGGAAATAACCAAGATTAGAGCTGAAATAAATGAAATAGAGAATAAGAAAACAATAGAAAGGATCAACAAAACCAAATGTCAGTTCTTTGAAAAGATCACCAAAATTATAAAAATATTCTTTAAACTGATAAAGATAAAAGGAGAAAGCAAATAACTAAAATCAGAAATGAAAGGATGACATTACTAACAACCACAAAGAAAGTAAAAGGATTATAAGGGGATATTATAAACAACTGCATGCCAAAAAAAAATATTAGGTAACCTAGATGGAGTGGAAAAATTCCTGGAATCACACAAAAAGTACCTAAACTACACAAGAAGAAATATAATATCTCAGCAAATGAATAACTACTAAAGAGATTCAATCAGTAATCAAGTAGCTCCAAATAAAGAAAAGTCCAGGACCGGATGTCTTCACTGATTAATTTTGCCAAACATTCAAGTAAGAATTAACATCAATCCTGCTCAACGTTTTCTAAAAAAAATAAGAAGAGGGCATAGTTCCTACCTTATTCTATGGGGTCAAAATCACCCTCATATCAAAGCCAGATAAGGATACCACTAGAAAAGAAAATTACAGGCCAATATCCCTGATTAATATATATGCAAAAATCCTCAACAAAATACTAGCAAACTAAATCCACAAGCACGTTAAAACAATTATACACCATGATTAAATTAGATTTATCCCATATATGCAAGGGTGGTTCAATATAAACAATCAATTAATGTAATACACCACATTAATAGAATGATGTTGAAAAAAATCACATGCACAATTATCTCAATTAGTGCATAAAAGGCATTTGAATTAGAACAGCAGCATTTCTTGATTAAAAAAAAAAAGCACTTAGAAAACTGGGAATAGAAATAAACTTCCTCAAACCAATCAAGGGTATATATTTTTTTAAAACACAGCTAACATTATACTCGGTGCTGAATGAATGAAAACATTCCCTCTAAGATTAGCAATAAGCAAAGGATGCCCATTGTCACCACTGTTATTAACATTGCTCTGGAAGTTCTAATCATACTGTTTAGGCAAGAAAAAGAAATAAAAGAAGAAGTAAAACTTTCCCTATTTACAGATGACACAACTCTACATATCGAAAACCCTTACCAAGCACAACAAAGCCAAGAGAGTTAATAAATGAGTTCAGCAAATTGTTCAGGTACAAGATCAAAATGCAAAAATAAATACTGATTCTATATACTAATACTGAATGATCTGAAAAGAAATCAAGAAAAAAAATCCATTTACAATTGTAACTGAGAAAACCAAATATATAGGAACAAATTAACCAAGAATATCAAGTACTAATACCTGGAAAATTACAAAATATTGCTAAAGTAAATCAAAGTAGACCTAAATAAATATAAGGGCATCCTAGGTTCATGGATTGGAAGACTAAATATTTTTCAGGTGTCAGTTCTACCGAAAGTGATTTACAGATTCAATGCAATCCCAATAAAAATTCCAACAGCCTTCTTTGCCAAAATTGAATAGCCGATCATCAAATTTCCATGCAAGATGAGGGGCCCTGAATAGCCAAAATCATCTTGAAAAAGAAAATGGAGTTCAAGTAATTAAACAACATTATAGTGGCACAAGAAGAGATATATTGACCAAAGGAAATTAACTGAGAGTTTAGAAACAAATTTTTAATCTATAGCCAATTGATTTTTGACAAGGGTGCCAAGTCTAATCAGTTAAGAAAGAATACTGGCTTTAACAAATAGTGCTAGGAAACCAGGATATCCTTATGCAAAAAAATGAAGACAGATTCCTACCTCACACTTCATACAAAAAATGAACTCAAAATGGATCAAAGACCTAATTTTAAGAACCAAAACTATAAAACTAGAGAAAACATAAGGAAGCATCTTCAGGAACTTGTGATTGGAAATGGTTTCTTAGACTTTGCACAAAAAGCATGAACAACAAGACAAAACAAAAAAGAAAATGCGTAAATGGGACTTCATCAAAATTTAGAACTGTCAAGTATCAAAGGACTTAATATGAAACTAAAAATACCACCTATGGAATAGGAGAAAATATTGGGAAACCACATATCTGATAATGGTTTAATATCCAGAATATATAAAGAAAGACTATTACTCAATGACAAAAAGTCAAACCATTAAAAAATGGGCAAAAGACTTACCTAGGAATTTCTCCAAAGAGGATATACAAATGGCCAATAAGCACATGAAAAGATGTTAAACATCATTAAGCAACAGGCAAATGCAAATCAAAGCAACAATGTGATACCATTTCACACCCACTAGAATGGCTACAATAAAAACAATGACAAGTGTTGGAAAGGGGGTAAAGAAAAAAGAACGCTCATTCATTTTTTGGTGGGAATGTAACATGGTACAGCCAGTATGGAAAGCAGTTTGGGAGTTCCTCAGAAAGTTAAGTATAGAATTACCAAAAGATCCTGTTATCTCACTTCTCATTATATACATCAGAGTACGGAAAGGAGGGACTTGAATATATATTTGCACAGTGATGTTCATAGAGACATTATTCACAATTACCAAATAATGGAAGCAACCCAATTGTCCAACAACAGATGAATGGATAAACAAAAAGAATATATACAAGGGGATATTATTCAGCTATTAAAAAAAAAAAGAGTTCTGATACATGGAGCAATATGGAGGAAGATTGAAGACATCATGGTGAATGTAATAAGCAAGACCCGAAGGACAAATATTTTCTAATCTTACTGATAAAATGAAATAATCAGAATATGCAAATTCATAGAATCAGAAACTAGAATACAATTTACCAGAGGCCTGGTTGGGGGAGGAGATGTTTAGTGCTTAGTTGATGTGGAAATTTTGTTTGGGGAAATGGAAAAGTTTGGGTAGTTGATGGTGGTTATGGTAGCACAACATTGCTAATGTAATTAACACCACCATATTACATTTTTGATTGTGGTTAAAAGAGGAAATTTTATGTTGTATGTATTTTACAAGAATAAAAAATTAAGAAAAAAAAACTGTACAACACAATCAACCCTAACATAACTATGAACAATACTTAATAGTATAATTAAAATAATACTGTTTCTTTAATTGTAATAAAGGACCACACAAAGAATTAATAGAGAAAGCTGTGCATGTGTTTGATGGTGTATGGAACTCTGAATTTTCTGCACAATTTTTTGTAAACCTACAACTTCTCTAATAATAAATAAAAAACAAATGGAATTGTTTGGCACAGTAAGTCATGCAAAAGGCTCTGCTTCTTTCATTTTTTTTTTTTTTTTGGAGAATGAGTATGAATATAAGTTTTAAAAATTTACCTTGAACTACATAATATTTCTAATTGTGATTAGTCATTGAAGTGGCATTGCAGACAAAGAGGTATATTCTCAGATATATATTTTTGCACAAGCAGAAATATCTTACAAGTAAAGGAAGGAAATTTTTTAAAGAGAGTGATTCTTTATCTAAAAAGATGGATAATATAGTGACAAACTTGAACTAAGTAATATTTGCTATGTATCTTTGTCTCAGTAAATTTTTACATACATTTGTACCTACATGATATTGATATCTCTAGGTAATCTGTATTAAATAGATATCAAAAATAGAAAAATTAAAAAGACATAATGAATGTATATGGAAATCATAAAAATATCTACTTGACTCTCTGAAACTTTACATGAAGTTTAAAAGCTTGAAAATTTAAAACATATTTTTTCATGCAATCTTAAAAAAATCCTTCTTTAAATTACCTTATGTGAATTTTAAACTAAAATTAAGCTGAAAACTGTAGAAAGTTATAAAATTACCATAGTAACTCAAATTGAAAAATGAAACATTTAGCAAGCAAGACCTTTATTTCTCCTTAAGAAAAGAAAATATTTGCCCAAGGTCAACTAATACTCGTACCTTTACCACAAATTCTCTTAGTAGGGATTAGTATGGTGAACATAGCTGTGCTCATTCTCTGCCAAGATCCCAAACGATGGCTAATGGGTGAATATTCTGTTCTGACAAGACAATTTACATTGGAACAATGACAGGAGAAATAGTTTTACCTTTGTCATGATATAATCCAGACCTCACTAAATATGGAAAAGTATCAACTTACCCTTTAAAAGGAAAAAAAGAAATAAATAAGAATTGTAACTATGCAGTGAAGAATTAACTTTACTCAAAGAAAGGGTAGCCTTTGTTGCAGCAATTAGGGTTAATTTTTAAATATTGGGATTTCCAGAGTGATACAAATTACCCATGATGGGCCCTTGAACCACACCTGATAATTTATGTTAACCAGAAAACTTAGGATGTATCTTGTCACAACCAAAGTCTTAGTTAGGGTGAGGCCTGACCATAACAGAAAGGCCAACTCTGTGATTAGAGTCTTGGGGCTTTGAGCCATAGTTATTAGCCCAACCTTTGAGTTCAATTATGTGCGCATAGACTCAATCAAACCAACACAATGAAACCCCAGTAAAAGCTCTAGATACTGAAGCTCAGGTGAGCTTTCCAGGTTGGTAATACATATGATGTGCCTAGATGGTAATGTGTCCTGACTCCACAAGGTGAAAATATCAGCTACTTTCCATTGGGGGACCCTGCCAGACCTCACCCTATGTGTCTCTTCTTTCGGTGGTCCTGAATTGTATCTTTCATTTCCTATGATAATTGTATTCATAAATATAAACATTTCCTGAGGATTTAGTGTTGTTCTAGTGAATTATTGATCATGAGCAGATAGGAGAAACTTCTGAATTTGTAGCCAGTTGGTCAGAAGTGTAGAAGACCCAGGAAACCTGGAGCTTGCAGCTAGTGTCTGAAGTGAGGGCAGTCTTGTGGAGCCTTAGGCTCCTCATCTGTGAAGCCTGGCTTAACTCTGGGTAGTTGGTGCAAAAAATCCTTGTATTAATCCATCCAGAATCCCTCTAAGCATTCTCATTTCTGCATGTGCCTGTGGCAATTCCTGAAAATAGCTCTGCTCTCTTTCACAATTTCAATTCTAACCTGCAGTCCTTTATTTTTTTTTTTTATTTAATCTCCTGTCCTGATTCTTTTCAATTATTACTAATTATCAGTAGCTTTTCACCTCCCTTATAGAGTTGATTTTTTAATCACAGTTCTATCCATGTTGTCTCTCTCTTCTTCTTTTTCATCTTTTTCAATGGTATATGACAGTTGAAGCTTCCAAGGAGTCAAATATCTTTCAGTGATCATTTGCTTACCATGCCTAATGGGGCCTCCCACATCAGTCAGTCTTGGCATTATTGTGAAATGACACCCTTTTCTTGAAGTATTTCTTCAGACTTTATTTATTCTGGAAGCTTGTCCCATCAGCGATAGATCTGGTCAGCAAAATTAGCGAAGTGTTGCAATGACCTCTGCTGGTGATGACCATCACCTATTATTTTCTTAGCACTTCAAGCTCTCCCCAAATATCTTTCAGATAAAACTCAGTACACTTTTGAAATTTATAATCCTGATATTATTCAAATTTCTTCAAAGTAAATCCATAGTTAAGTCCTTTTTTAGAAATTATGTGAATAAATATAATTAGTATGCAGAGTGCTTATTTTTTATACTTACAAAATGCTGTACATAAATTATCTCAGTCACTCCTAAAAACAAGATTTTATTTTAAAAAAAAAGCACCTCTGAGTTGATAAAGACCAATAGAATTGTCTTAGAGAAGCAAACCTGTATAACTCCACAACTTGTACAATCCTAGCCACTATCTCTTTCTCTGTTTACCTACAGGAAAGCACTAATCCACTGACAGTCCTGGGTTTGGAGTGAGTTTTCCCGTTCCTTAAATGAACAGTAGGGAACAATTATATCTTCTGGGTGCTGTCCAAATAGGAAGATTTCCATGAAAGCTCAGATTCTTCTCAGGTTCTCTTCAGAAAGGTGCATGCCAGTCAATATCCAGGGAAGATTAACAGAGTTTAGCATATGTACATAAATATAGTTGTTAGAATAAATGCACTATAATTAATTCTTTAAATGTTTCAATCACTTTTTATTTAATAGTATCAAAATTTTGCATTAGCAAAACTACCTTTTACCTTTCTGCTTCCCAATTTCAATTGACTCTTCTTTCCTTTTCTCCCTCTTCTTTTATTCCTCCTTCTATTATTATTATTATTATTATTATTATTATTATTATTATTATTATTATTAACAGCATAAGGCTCCATGTGTCTTCTATTCCATTACCATGCTTTGAGTATAACTTGATGCTAAATATTAAAATTAACAATGACAAAATTTTCATTGCAATACACAAAAACATAGAGCTCATGGGAAAGCTGTTATATTTGCATTAAGGATAATATCCCTACAATTACATTTAAATGAAATAATTTCCCAAACTTTCTAACCAATTATAAAAATAAGGTAAAATTTCTTATTTTTATAATATTTTTAAATATCATTATTTATTTAATTGGAAGGATAATCATCATACACCTGTTTGTTTTTTTTTTTCCTCATTTCCCTGTTCTTTCTATTGAATAGCATGTATTCTACTCATTTCTAGGTATTTTGAATTCATTTGATTTTTTGGACCAATTGCTTTCTGGGCCTACTGTACAACTATTGTTCTTGGATAGTTTCCTGTCCCCTTTTTTGTATACTATCTCTAATTATTGCTTTTTGCCTTCATTTTCTGCATTAAGGTATTTCCTCACAACTGGTGAGAAATAGGAAAACAAATGAGTTTCTGCACATATGAAATGGCTCACTTTACTTTCATGTTCAACTGATAACTGGTTTGGGAAAAATTATAGACTCAAATAGTTTTCTCTAAAAAAATGGAGACATTTTAACATCTATGTCAGTTGATTGGAAGTATGATTGACAAACTAACTTTCAATCCTTTGTTATTATCCATTAAAAAATCTTACCAGAGCTTTTGGAATATTCACTATATACATAAAATTACAATTTCATGATGCAGGAAGATTTCTGGGATAGCATGAGGTACTACTGGACCTACTCCCCAACAGTCCAATAAAAATATTTTGACAATAGTCATAATTTTTTTTAATTGAAATACCTGGTTCTTGTCCTAGAGAAAATAAAGTACCATTTATTTAAGAAAATCTACTAAATCTGGGGAAAAACTGTGAAAGCCTGTAGTATTTTAGCCATGACCTACTCCTTCTCCACCTACCTTTTGAAGCTCACTGTGACAGAAACTGCACTCTGGGAAGGTGTGATTACAAAAGTGGGAATCCTTCCCATCACAGCTCCAGACAAGGACTACATCTCATCCGGAGACACAGATTGCCAGAATTTTTCACTTCCCACAGTTCTACATTCCAGAGCTAAAAGCCAGATGAGTGTGTCTGAGAGGTTTGGGGATCCCTATCTTTCCCTATCCCCCACTTATAGGGTAGAGGTTCTACCCCAGAAGCTGTATGACAAGAAACTGCAGCCTGGATCACGCTTTTACCAGATAACTCATAGAATGGAGATTCCATACAAGGAGAAGCAAGCTTAGAATACTGGAGGATACACCCGTCCCAATGACAGGCTTATAAAGCAGTTGTATCATTTCAAGATAGGTGGAACAATGTCTGTGCCCCTAGCTTTTGAGCAGTGACACAAATTTTGGTGAGGGAAAGACAGACAATAATAACAGGAGCTCTTTTTATTAAGGACTGTGTGTGTGTAAACCTAAGACATTGAAAATACAGGATTAATAAGTTATTAATAGGAGGCTTATAGTTCCATGAAAGTGACAAGCTTAACAGAAATCTAGTTAGTTCACCAGAGAGAAAAGAAAGCTAGAAGAATGTCATGGAGCCAGAATATACCTCAAAGATTGGCCTTAAAACTGCCCTTGCAAAATAGATATAATTTAAGTGTGAAGCAATATAATTATGGAAACTATGGAACAATTTATGCCCCAAGGCACTATTGAAAATAATACAGCAGTTAGTGGAGGCTGACTGCTTGGTTTTATACCAACAGAGGCAGACATTCTAGAGAGGGGGCATTTGTGTGACCATATGTATGCTCCAGGAGGTGCCCACTGAAGAGGGATGTGTGAGGCTTCAATTTGGGAGAAATCAACTTCACTAAAATAGCCAAGCCAAGTAATTTAATGAATAAACAAGCAAGTAATAGCAAAAATCCCCAGGTGGGCAGTATCAGGAATTACTATAATATATCTACTAAAATGTTCCATTTCAACAAAAATTACAACATGAAAAGAAGCAGCAAACTGTGACTTATATACAGAAAATAAAAGTGAGGCAAGAGAAACTGCGTGTGAGAGAGCCGAGATGTCAGATTTAACAGAAAAAGCCTTCAAAGTAGCCATTAAAAATATGCTTAAAGAAAGGAAACTATGGTTAAATAAGTAAGGATAGGTAGGATGAAAATGTCTTATTCATAGAGACTTCCAATCAAGAAGTAAAAACAAGAAAAAATGCAATCCTAGTGTTTAAAATTACAATAACTGAAATGAAAAATTTACTAGAGGGGTTCAACAGTACTTTTGAATTTGTTGAAGAAGAATTACAAAATTTGGATATAGAATGACAGAGATTATGCAATTTGAAGAACAGAGTGACAAGTGTAGAAAGTGAAATAAACCTGTAGAATGACATTGTAGCTTACTAACACAGATTCAATGGGATTACCAGAAAGAGTGGAAAGAAAGAAATATGGAAAAATATTCAAAGAAATAGTGACTGGGAACTCCCCAAATTTGATTAGAAGCATTAATCTGCACATCCAAGAAGCTCAATGAAATGCATTTAGGGTAAACTCAAAGATATCCACATCTGGAACATCATAGTAAAAATATTAAAAGTCAGAAACAAAGGTAAGACTGCCAGCATTCAGATCCCATTGAGACCACAGAGAAAGCAGCAGCCTAGGACATGTAAGGCAGCTGTCATGGACCCAGGATGGTGATGGTGACCACAGCTCTCCAATGTGAGTCTGCCCTTCCTGCCACTTCCCATTTGCTGACTGGAGCAGGTCGCTGGCCCAAGCAGTGGCACAGATGGTGTCCCAGAGGTGAGGTGACTGCTATGCAGACTGGCATGGGCCCATGTGGCCCTTTGTCTCAGGGTTATGGGTCAGAGTGGAGGTGCTCTGGAAGTACCAGTCTGCAGATACCAGCTTTGCTGATCTTCTGCTTGTCTCATGTTTGGTAAAAATCCAGAGAAAGACATTTGTCAGCTGAGCTACTGACAATGCAACCACAGGAGTTAATGACCTTCAAAGACGTAGTTGTATACTTCACCCAGGAAGAGTGGGCATTGCTAGACATATCCCAGGGAGAGCTGTTCAGAGAAGTGATGTTGGAGAATATCAATCATCTCATCTCACTATGTATCTTCCTACAAAGTGGATGGCAGTTTTGCACATCAGATATGCTTTCCCAGTTGGCATAAGGGAAGAAAATATGGACAGAAGGAATGGGGTTTCTCCAAATCCAGAATTCAGGCAGAAAAACTGACTATAAAAAGCAAGAAATGACATTCATGAACCTTACCTGCAGGAAAGACAGTTTTAACATCATGTTATTGCAAATATCCTGCAGTCAAAACAATTTCTTTCAATGCAATTACTTGCAAGAAGATTCCACTCAGATTCACAGTGACTCCATATGCATTTATTCCCATGAGAAAGAAATCATATTTAAGCACACAAGTTGAAAAAGTCCTCAGTAACCAGTCATCTTTTCAATAAAATGGGCTTCAAACTAAAGATAAACCATATGAATGCCTTATATGTGGGAAAACTTTCATTGGACTTTGTCAACTTAGACAACATTAGGAAACTCAAAGTGGAGAGAAACCCTATGAAAGTCATCTATGTGGGAAAACCTTCAGTAAAAATTTTGAACTTAGATGACATGAAAGAACTCAAACTGGAGAGAAACGTCATGAATGCCATCTATGTGGAAAAGCCTTCAATCAAAATTTTGATCATAGATGACATGAGAGAACTCACACAGGAGAGAAACTTCATGTATGTCACCTATGTGGGAAAGCATTTAGTCATCATTCTAGTCTTATATAACATGGGAGAACTCACACAGGAGGGAAACCCTATGAATGCCATACCTGTGGGAAAGCCTATATTTATTGTTCTGTCCTAAGAGAATATGAGAGAACTCACACTGAAAAGAAAACCTATGATTGCCAAATGTGTGGGAAAACCTTCAGTCACTATTCTTCTCTTAGAAAACATGTGAAAACTCACACTGGAGGGAAACCCTATTCATGCCACACCTGTGGGAAAGTCTTCACTTATATTTGGACTGAAGAGAGCATGAGAAAACTGACAGTTGAAAGAAACACTATTGCACCAGTTTGGATGTGTTATGTCCCCCAAAACACCATGCTGTTTGATGCAATCTTGTGGGGCCAGATGTATTAATGTCGATTAGATTGGAAACCTTTGATTGAGCGTTTCCCTGGAGATGTGACTCAATCAACTGTGAGTGAAATGTTTGGATAATTTCCATGGTGATATGGACCCCACCCATTCAGGGTGGCTCTTAATTGGATAACTGGAGTACTTTAAAAAGAGCCACACAGGCCCAGATGGAGCTTCAGCTAACAGAGACACTTTGAAGAATGCACAGGATCTGTGACAGCAGCTGCAGCTGAGAGATATATTGGAGATGGTCATTGAAAGCACACCTTTGCTGACATTTTGGAGCATACCATTTTGAAATGTAAACAGGGAGCAAGCAGACTCCAGCCATGTGCCTTCCCAGCTAACAGAGGTTTTCTGGACTCCAATGGCCTTTTTGCAGTGAAGGTACCCTATGGTTGATGCCATGCTTTGGACACTTTATGGTCCAAGACTGTAACTTTGTAACCAAATAAATCCCCTTTATAAAAAACAATCCATTTCTGGTATTTTGCATAATGGGCAGCATTAGCAAACCAGAACACCTATTGTGCCAGTTTGAATATATTGTGTCCCGCAAATGCCATTATTTTTTATGTAATCTTGTGTGGGCAGATGTTGTCAGTGTTGATTAGATTGTAATTCTTTGAGTGTTTCTTTGGAATGTGCCCCACCCAGCTGTGAGTGATGACTCTCATTGGATAATTTCCATGGAGGTGTTGCTCCACCAATTCAGGGTGGGTCTAAGTTGATCAGTGGAGCCATATAAATGAGCTGACATAACAGAAGGAACTCAGTGCAGCTGAGAGTGGACTTTTGAAGAGGAGCTACAGCCAAGAGGGACACTTTGAAGAAAGCACAGGAGCTGCAGATGAGAGACATTTTAAAGATGGCCATTGGAAGTAGACTCTTGCTCCAGAGAAGCTAAGAGAGGACAAATACCCCAAGTGCAACTAAAAGTAACATTTTTGAGGAACTGCAACCTAGAGAGGAACATCCTGGGAGAAAGCCATTTTGAAACCTGAACTGTGAAGCAGATGCCAGCCACGTGCCTTCCCAGCCAACAGAGGTTTTCCAGACACCATTGGCCATCCTCCAGTGAAGGTACCCAATTGCTGATGTGTTACCTTGGGCACTTTATGGCCTTAAGACTGTAAATGTGTAACCAAATAATCCTCCTTTTATAAAAGCCACTCCATCTCTGGTGTTTTGCATTCTGGCAGCATTAGCAAACTACAACACCTATGAAAGCCAAACCTGTGGGAAAACCTTCAGTGTGTATTCTTATCTTACAAAGCATGAGAGAACACACAGTGGTGAGAAACTCTATGCATGTCATACCTGTGGAAAAGCCTTCACTTATTCTTTTGACTGAGGAGAATATGAGAGAACTCACATTCAAGAGAAACCCTGTGAATGCCAAAACTGTGGGAAAACCTTCACTCTATATTCTTATCTCAGAAAGCATGAGTGAACACATACTACAGAGAAACCCTTTGCATGCCATACCTGTGGGAATGCCTTCAATCATTCTTCATATCTTAGACAACATAAGAGAGCACACAGTGGAAAGAAGCCATAAGAAGGTATTCTATATAGAAAATCTTAATTTTTATATACTTAGACAACATGAAATTATTCAAACTATGAGTATCATCAATGTGGGAAAGCTTTCAGTCAATATTTTGACCTTAGATGATATGAGAGGACTCACTCTATACATACTTTGAATATTGGAGAGATTTCTGATATAGCTTTAACTTTTAAACACATCAGAGAACTCACATACTTAAGAAATACTGTTTGTAATCTATGTGTTATTACCTTTAGCCATCCATACTATTTCAGTTAATATAAGGAAATTTATATAGGAGAGAATTTTTATGAATGTCACCTATGTAGAAAGCCCCTAATAGCCCTTAATTGCTGATACATTATATGAGAGAACCCATAATACAAATCTAATGAAAGTGGATAGTCCTCATCTACCACTCAAACTGACAAGCAAGCCAGAGAAATTACATGTGAGGAATTCTGTGTACTCAATGTAAGAGCCCCTTAATTTGTGATTTATCCTTTAAATAAAATAAGTGTTCTACATGGGAATGAAATATCAGGTCTGTAATTACTGTGCACTATCATTCAGTGAAAAACAAGACTTAATGTGCTAGAAATACTCAATTTAGGAATACCATGAAAACTTGAAATAAAATGGGAAAATCATGAAAACATGAAGTAAGAAGGAAAAGTATTAGTAGGATTGTACCCCTTCAGAGAGACCCAGAAATTTCATGATGCAGAATGTATTTAGTGTAAACTAAGGAGGAATCATTTATTCATAAATTTGGGAGTTTGTGTTCATGACTTATTGTGTCTGTGTGAAGGATATTGTTTGAGGGGATTCAGCAAATTATTGGGCATTTGGTGGTTGAGTTATGAAGATCAATGGTGGAAATACTATTGGTGTGGGGATAGAAGTGAAGCCTGTGATTCTGGAGTCTTCTAGGGTAAATGAATATACTTCTGTGGTCGCCTCTAATGGATCAGTAATGGGCATTTTTTTTAGGTCAGTGATTAAATATATGAAGGGTAGGAACCGGTATGTTTCCTTTGTTTTTTGATCTTAGAAGGAGCAGAACTTCATCTTGGTGAGAGTATTTATCAGTGGGTGAGAGGTTCCTGCATGCAGTGCTTGACTGAATCAAGCAGAGGTACAGATAATTCCCATTTTCCTTCAATAATAGCCCATTGAGTAGTACCACTCAGAATGCACTGAAATAAACATCTTAATAATCAAAGAGGTAGTAGATCCCAAAAGATAAGGGCCATAGGCAATGCTGTTATGATGATCCCAATGTGGGAATCCAGTTCCTGACATTAATTTTTGAAAAATTATGATCCAGAGCATGCACATATGAAAACCATTCAGCTAACTTTATAATTTTAAAATATCGCTGAATTCTTTCCTACTAAAATTGGAGACACTAGAAATATTTCCTTCTCAACACTACACCTTATGTTTTATGAAATATTGAAAAACTGACTGCCTTACCATAAATATAGGCCAAGAAAAAGTTGTCTCTCCTCATAACTTCCATTATGTATAGACATAGTAGCATAGTGGTGGGCTTATGCAGTGCAATAAGTCAAAGAGTGGAAAGAAAATGCAGAAAATCTGGGAGAAATGAAACTTTTTGTTTGCAGTTGATGTATTTTGTAGTGTAGAAACTATTAAATTTGCAAAAGAAAACTAGAGGTCATTATTAATTTTAGGAATTCCACAGGGTCTGAAGTAAAAATAAAATTCAATTTTTATATGTTAGAAATTTATTAGGAGAGTTAGTTCATGTTCCTGGGCCCAAAACTTCATCTCATCAGAATTCACATTTCCTATTTGATGGTATTTTCACCTATAGAATTCACATTTCCTATTTGATGGACACTGTCATGGGAAATTCAGCAATTTCATGGCTGTCACAGAGATTAAGTCCATTATCATCATGTTCTTAGGAAGTGATCATTCTTAGCCTTTCCACCAGGGTCTCCAGCCTCATAGGTTGTGAAAAGCAGTTTAGTGTATCCCTCATTGCCTATGTCATTCCAAAAAGATCCATCCTAATAAGACCCTTGACATATCCGTAAACATGAGTAACTTATATGGTGTCTTTCCATACCACCAGTTGTTTATAAAGTTTCCTTGCTACAATAGGGAATATATAATTCTCCATTGCATCCTATCTATGAATCTAACCAGACTGCTAAGCCATTGGTGATCACTTCCACCATGAGGCAGTAAACATGTACATGGGGATTGTGATGGTTAAGTTTGTGTGTCAGCTTCACCAGGTGATGGTGCCCAGGTGTATGGTCAAGTGAGCACTGGCTACCTGTTACTGTAAGGACATTTGTGGATGCTTTAAAAAAAACAGAAGACTGATTTATTAAATCATCAGTCAGTTGAACATATCTGTGACTGAGTATTCAATGAAAGGTGCATCTTTCACAATGAGAGAATTCAGTCAGCTGAATTTAACCAAATCAGTTAAAGATTTTTAAGGGAGAAGAGAGAGAACATTCAACTCTTTTTTGGCTAGCCAGTGTCTCCTGGGGAGTTCACTGAACACCTTCATTGGAGTTGTTGGTTCACTGCCTACCCTACAGAATTTGGAATCATGCCTCATGCCTTATGGAATTTGGATGTGTGCATCTCCCCAGTTGTGTGAGTCACCTAAACAAAATCTTAAAATTACAAAACAAAGAAACAAACAACAAAAACAAAGTCCTGAGTTTCCCTTCTGTGCTTGCCTGCAAAGTATTGCTTTTTGAGAATTGTGCAATTTTAGAACTGATAGGAAGGTTGTTCATCCCAATTGAAAGACACAGAGTGGCATAATGGATTAAAAAAATATAAAATCCATCTATATTCTATTTAAAAAAGACTCATTTCAGACCCAAAGTTACAAATAGGTTGACAGTGAATGAATGGAAAAAGATATTCCATGCAAGCAAAAACAAAAAACAAAACAAAAAAGCTGGGTTAGCTATACAAATGTCAGATAAAATAGGCTTTAAATACAAAAGTATTATAAGAGACAAATAAGGACACTCTATATTAATAAAAAAAGGCAATTCACCAAGAAGAAATGACAATCCTAAATATTTATGCACCTAATCAAGATGTTCCAAAGTACATGAGGTAAACATTGGCAATACTGAAGGTAGTAACAAATGTTTCTACAATAATAGTGGGAGACCAACACACCACTGTCTTTGATAGATAGAACAACAAAACAGAGGCTCAATAAGGAATACAGAACATAAATACTATGATAAATGAATTAGACCTAATAGACATTTATAGAGCATTGCACCCCAAAACATTTTTTTCTCAAGTGTTCATGTAACGTTCTCCAGTATAGACCATATGGTGGAGCACAAAACAGGTCTTAATAAATTTACAAAGATTAAAATTATTCAAAGCACTTTCTCTGATCATAATGAAATGAAGCTAGAAATCAATACCCACTGGAGAACTGGAGCTTTCACAAATATATGGAGGTTAAACAGCATACTCTTAAAGAATCAGTGGGTTAAAGAAGTAACTGCAAGGGTAATAAGTAAATTTATTGAGATGAATGAAAATAAGAATGCAATGCAACATATCAAAGTGTTTGGGATGCAGCAATGCAGTATGGAGAGGAAAACGTACAGCCCTAAACACCTACATTTAGAAGGAAAAAAGAGGAGCTAAAATCAAAGACCTAACTGAACAACTGAAGAATCTAGAGAAAGAGCAGCCAACTAATCCCAGAGCAAGCAGAAGAAAAGAAATAATAACAAAGTTTAGAGCAGAAATAAATGAAAAGAAGAATAAAATACAATAGAGAGCCCCAATAACAGCAAAAGTCAGTTTTGGGAAGATCAATAAGATTGACCAACATTTATCTAGACTGACAAAGTGAAAAAGAGAAAAGAAGCAGATGAATAAAATCAGAAATCAAAGGTTCATTATCACAGATCCTGAAGAAATAAAAAAAAAATATCATGAGTATACTATAAACAATTGTATGATTACAAACTAGGCAACTTAGATGAAATGGACAATTTCTTAGAAACACATGAACAACCTATACAGACTCTAGAAGAAACAGAAGAGCTCAACAACTCAATCACAATTAAAGAGTGAATCAGTCATCAAAACCTGCCTATAAAGAAAAGCCCAGGATGAGATGGCTTCATGAGAATTTTACCAAACACTCCAAGAATGAACACCATTTCTCCTCAAACAGGAATTTCCAAAAAATTGAAGAAAGAGAACACCACCTAACTCATTCTATGAAGCAAAGATCACCTTAATAGCAAAACCTGATAAAGATATGTCAAGAAAGGAAAATTACAGACCAATGCCTAATGAATATAGATGCAAAAATTATCAATAAAATACTTGTAAATTGAATCCAACACTACTTTAAAAAAATTATAAACCTCCACCAAGTAGGTTTTAACTGAGATATGCAAAGTCAGTTAAACTCAAGAAAATAAATTAATTTTATACAACATAATAATGAATTGAAAAGGAAAAATCACATGATCATCTTGGTTGATACTGAAAACACATTTGAAAATATTCAGCATCCTTTCTTGATAAAAACATTTATATAGGTAGGAATCAAAGGAAACTTCCTCAATATGATAAAAAGCAAATATGAAAAACCCACAGCTAACACTGTACCCATCAATGAGAGACTGAATCCCTCCCCTCTAAGATCAGGAATGAGACAAGGATGCCCAACTGTCACAACTGTTATTCAACATTATGCTGGAAGATCTAGCTAGAACAATTAGGCTAGAAGAAGAAATTAAAGGCATATGAGTTGGAAAGAAAGAAGTAAAACTCTCATTATTTGCAGATGACATGATCTTATATTTGGAAAATCCTCCCCCCCCAAAAGTACGAAAAGCTACTTGAGCTAATAAACGAATTCATCAAAGTGACAGAATAAAATAACAACAGGCAAAAATCAATAGCATTTCTATACGTTAGTATTGAACTAACCAAGGAGTTAATTAAGAAAAAGTTCCATTCACAATCACATCGTAAAGAATCAAGTATCTAGGAACAAACTTAACTGAGGATGTAAAGGACCTGTAAACAGAAAACTACAAAACATTGTTAAAAAAAATGAAGGAGACTTAAATAGGTGGAAAGACCTTCTGTGTTCATGGATAGGAAGGTTAAATGTCATTAAAATGTCAGTTCTATGCAAATTGATCCACAGATTCAATGCAATACAAATACAAATTCCAATGACATACTTTTCAGAATTGGAAAAATTGATTTTCAAATTTATTTGGAAGGGAAAGGGGCCTCAAATAGAGAAAAATACTGAAAAACAAGAATGAAGTGAGAGGGCTCATACTTCCTGACTTTTAATCTTATTATAAAGCCACACCAGTCCAAACAGCATGTTACTGGCATAAATAAAGACATATTGATCAACAAAATCAAATTGATAGTTCAGAAATAGAACCTCAGACCTATGGTCGATTGGTTTTTGACAAGGCCTCCAAATCTACTGAACTGGAAAAGAAGTCTCTTCAATAAATGGTTTTGAGAGAACTGGATATCCAAAGGAATGGAAGAGGACTACTATCTCATACCCTACATAAAAATTAACTCAAAGTGGATCAAAGACCTAAATATAAGAGCCAACACCATAACACTTTAGAAGAAAATATAAAGAAACATCTTCAAGACTTAACAATAGAAGGCACTTCTTTGACCTAACAACCAAGGCACAAGCTATGAAAGAAAAAGTAGATAAATTGGAAATCGTCAAGATTGAATGCTTCTGTGCTTCAAATGACTTTGTCAAAAGAGTGAAAAGCCAGCCAGCTCAATGGGAGAAAATATTGTTAACCACATATCAGATAAGCATTTGATATCAGTATATATTAAGGTATCCTACAACTCAACCCTAAAAAGACAAATACCCCAATTATAAAATGCACAGAATGCATAAATAGACATGAAAGAGGAAATACAAATGGATAAAAAACACATGAAAAAAGTTCATCTTCTTTAACTATCAGGGAAGTGCAATCAAAACCAAAATGAGATATCATCTCACACTTATTAGAATGGCCTCTATTAAACAAACAGGAAACTGTAAGTGTTGGAGAGTATCTGGAGAAATAGGAACACTTGATCACTACTGGTAGGAATGTAAAATTGTACAACCACTGTGGAAAACAGTGGCAATTCCTCATAAAACTAAATATTGAGTAGTCCTATGACCTAGCAATTCTACTAATCAGTATATACCCAGATTATCCAAAAGAACGAAAACAAGCAGACAGTTGCTCACTGAAGTTCATAGTGGCATTATCTGCAATGCCAGAAGATGGAAGAAATCCAAGTGTCTGGTGAATGGATAAACAAAATGCGGCATATACATAAGATGGGATATTACTCAGTAATAAGGAATGAAGTGCTGAAGCACGTAAAAACATGGATTAACCTTGAGGACATAATGCTGAATGAAATGTGAGACACAAGAGGACAAATGTTGTATGACTCCCTAATATGAAATAAGTAGAATATGTAAATTCATACTCATAAAACTTAGAATATAGGCTACCAAGAGACAGAATGAGGCTAGAGAATGGAGAGCAGCTGCCTAATAAGTACAAAAATTTTAATGAGGTTTAAATTAAATATTTGGAAATGGATAGTGATAAGGGTTATTTGTTATTGTGATTTTAAGTAAGAGGGCTGAATTGTACGTGAATTTAGTTGAAAGGGGTTGTTTAGTCATGTATGTCACCAGAAGGAAAACTGGAGGTTAAAATATGGGATTGTATGACACAATGAATCTTGTGGTAGAAGTTGCATATGTTTAACACAATATAAATAAATACTTAAATGAACTAGTGCAAATGTACAACACTTGTTGGAAAGAGTTAATAATAGAGTGGTATATGGGAAAAATTGCCTATTGCTGACTATAGTTAACAGTAACATCTCAATTTTCTTTCATCAACACTAACAAATGTGCCATACCAATACTAGGAATCAATAAAAGGGGGTGTTAGAAGCATCGGGTATTTGGGGTTTTCTTTTATGTATCTACCTGTTGCCTTTTTTTTGGAGTAATGAAAATGGTCTAAAATTGAGTGTGATGATTGCACAACTAGGTGATGATACCATGTGACATTGTGTGCTTTGGTTGGCTTTTATGGTATGTGACTATTTCTCAATAAAATTTGCAGGTAAAAAAATAACAAAGGAAAAATTTTGAAACAAACATGAGAAAAACATTCATTATGTGTAATGTAGCCCAATTATTTTATCAGGGAACTTCTCATATAAACAATGGATGTCAGAATTCAGTGCCATTATATACTCAAAGTACTAAAACAAACAAGAACAACAAAGGTCAAACAAGAATCTTACATTAAGTGAAACTATATTTCAAAATACAGACAAATTATAGATAAAAAAGAAGTAACACTTTGTTAGCAGCCCCAGCTTGCAAGAAATGCTAAAGGATGTTTTACATGATGAAAGGAAGTGACCACAAACAATAATTGAAAATTAAATAAAAGGTCACTGGAACAGCTTGTGTGTGTGTGTGTGTGTGTGTGTGTGTGTGTGTGTGTAAACTAATAACTGAGCTCTACAATGCATGAAGCAAAACTGATGAGATAGAAGAGAAAAACAGAGAATTCAACAATAATAATTGGAGACTTCATTGTTATTTTCAGTAATGACTAGAACAGCTAAGCTGAAGATCAACAAGGAAATAGAAAACTTGAAAAATATTATAAACCAACTAGTACTAATATGCAAATATAAAACACTGCACAAAATAGCAAAATACATAGTCTTCCAAAGTACACATGAAATAGTCTCCAGAATAGACTATATATAAGACCATAAAGCAGACCTCAATCCATCTAAAATGATTGAAATCATTCATAGTCTATTCTCTAAATAAAATGGAATGAAATAGAAGTCATTAACAGAAAAATAATTAAATACAAAAATATGTGGAAATTTAAGCATCATATTGCTTTGTGAATACAGATGCCTGAAAAGTCAAGAAAATACTAGCAAACTGAATTAAACAAATCATAAAGATTCTAAAACTTGACCAAGTTGTATTTAATCCAGGAATGTCAAGTTGAATTTACATCTGAAAATCACTTAATGTGATAAGCCATATCAATAGAATGAAAGAAATAAAGTACATGTTCATCTCAATAAATGCAGAAAAAAGCATTTGACTATATCCAACACCCCTTCATGAAGAAATATTACTCAACAGAAAATGTATAAAAGTGATTTTGCTGAACTTGATAAAGGTAGTCTATGGAAAATCCACAGCAAACATGACACTTAATGGTGAGTGCCTGAAAGCTTTCTCACTAATTTAAGGAACAAAAGAAAGAGGTACACTCTCACTACTTTTCACAACATTGTACTGGATTTTCTCGACAGAGCAATTGGTCAGGGAAGAGAAATAAAAATATCCAGATAGGAAAGGAGAAGTAAAACTGCTCTATTTCCAGATAATATGATTGTGTATATAGAAAATCCTAATTAATTCATTAAAATTATTAGAACTAATAAACAATTTCAACGAGCTTTCAGGAGACAAGTTCAACATTTTAAAAAATCAGTTATACTTCAATACACTAGCAAGGAGCAATGGAAAAATTGATTAAAAAATCAATTCCATTTACAATAGTATCAAAAAATAAAATACTCGAATAAATTTCATAAAAGTGCAAAACTTATATTCTGAATACTACCAAATGTTGAAAGAATTTAAAGTAGATATTCACAATATTATTATGAAGGCAATAATCCCAAATTTATTTACAGATTCAATGTATTGCCTATCAAAATTCCAGCTGGTGTCTTTTTGGAAATCAACAAACTGATCATAAGATTTATATAGAAATATAAGGCACCTGATTAGCCAAACAATGTTGGAAGCATGTCAAATTTATTGGACTCACACATGCTGATTAAAAATTACTGAAAATACACAGTAATCAAGAGAGTGTGGTCCAGCATAAGGTGAGAAAAATAGATAAAAGAAATGGAGTTGAGTAAAAAATTAACCCATGCATTTATGGTCAGTTGACTTTCAACAATCATACCAGGACAATTCAATGGGGGAAAGAATAGTCTTTACTACAAAAGATTTTGGGGCAACTATGTGGTCATATGCAAACTGAAAAAGCAACATACAGAAAGAGAGAAAATATTTGCAAATCATATATCTGATAAAGGGCTTATATCTAGAATACATATAAAGAATGCTTATGATTCAATAATAAAGAAAAATGACCCAATTACAAACTTGGAACAAGATTTGAATACATGTTTCTTTTTTTTTTTTTTTTTTTTTTTTTTTTTTTTTTAACTTTCCCTTCTTTTTTCAAATCACCTGTATGAAAAAAAAAGTTAAAAAGAAAACAAACATACAATAAAAGAGCATTTCAAAGAGACCATAGCAAGGGAGTAAGAAAAAGACAACTAACCTAAGATAACTGCTTAACTTCCAACATGTTCCTACTTTACCCCAAGAAAGTTACATAATATAGCAACATTTCAGTGAACTTGTTCCTACTACAACCATCAGAAATTAACAGACCATAGTCATTTCTGGGCATCCCCAGAACGTTAAATAGCTTATCTGTTCTTCCTGGATTATTGTTCCCCCTTCCTTAATTGCTCTCTACTGCTAGTTCCCCTACATTCTACATTATAAACCATTTGTTTTACATTTTTCAAAGTTCACATTAGTGGTAGCATATAATATTTCTCTTTTTGTGCCTGGCTTATTTCGCTCAGCATTATGTCTTCAAGGTTCATCCATGTTGTCATATGTTTCACCAGATCGTTCCTTCTTACTGCCGCGTAGTATTCCATCGTGTGTATATACCACATTTTATTTATCCACTCATCTGTTGAAGGACATTTGGGTTGTTTCCATCTCTTGGCAATTGTGAATAATGCTGCTATGAACATTGGCGTGCAGATATCTGTTCGTGTCACTGCTTTCCGATCTTCCGGGTATATACCGAGGAGTGCAATCGCTGGATCGAATGGTAGCTCTATATCTAGTTTTCTAAGGAACTGCCAGACTGACTTCCAGAGTGGCTGAACCATTATACAGTCCCACCAACAATGAATAAGAGTTCCAATTTCTCCACATCCCCTCCAGCATTTGTAGTTTCCTGTTTGTTTAATGGCAGCCATTCTAACCGGTGTTAGATGGTATCTCATTGTGGTCTTAATTTGCATCTCTCTAATAGCTAGTGAAGCTGAACATTTTTTCATGTGTTTCTTGGTCATTTGTATTTCCTCTTCAGAGAACTGTCTTTTCATATCTTTTGCCCATTTTATAATTGGGCTGTCTGTACTATTGTCATTGAGTTGTAGGATTTCTTTGTATATGCAAGATATCAGTCTTTTGTCAGATACATGGTTTCCAAAAATTTTTTCCCATTGAGTTGGCTGCCTCTTTACCTTTTTGAGAAATTCCTTTGAGGTGCAGAAACTTCTAAGCTTGAGGAGTTCCCATTTATCTATTTTCTCTTTTGTTGCTTGTGCTTTGGGTGTAAAGTCTAGGAAGTGGCCTCCTAATACAAGGTCTTGAAGATGTTTTCCTACATTATCTTCTAGGAGTTTTATGGTACTTTCTTTTATATTGAGATCTTTGGTCCATTTTGAGTTAATTTTTGTGTAGGGGGTGAGGTAGGGGTCCTCTTTCATTCTTTTGGATATGGATATCCAACTCTCCCAGCCCCATTTGTTGAAAAGACCATTATGGCTCAGTTCGGTGACTTTGGGGGCCTTATCAAAGATCAGTCGGCCATAGATCTGAGGGTCTATCTCTGAATTCTCAATTCGATTCCATTGATCTATATGTCTATCTTTGTGCCAGTACCATGCTGTCTTGGCAACTGTGGCTTTATAATAAGCTTCAAAGTCAGGGAGTGTAAGTCCTCCCACTTCGTTTTTCTTTTTTAGAGTGTCTTTAGCAATTCGAGGCATCTTCCCTTTCCAAATAAATTTGATAACTAGCTTTTCCAAGTCTGCAAAGTAGGTTGTTGGAATTTTGATTGGGATTGCATTGAATCTGTAGATGAGTTTGGGTAGAATTGACATCTTAATGACATTTAGCCTTCCTATCCATGAACATGGAATATTTTTCCATCTTTTAAGGTCCCCTTCTATTTCTTTTAGTAGAGTTATGTAGTTTTCTTTGTATAGGTCTTTTACATCTTTGGTTAAGTTGATTCCTAGGTACTTGATTTTTTTAGTTGCTATTGAAAATGGTATCTTTTTCTTGAGTGTCTCTTCAGTTTGTTCATTTCTAGCATATAGAAACATTACTGACTTATGTGCATTAATCTTGTATCCCGCTACTTTGCTAAATTTGTTTATTAGCTCTAGTAGGTGTATCGTTGATTTCTCAGGGTTTTCTAGATATAAGATCATATCATCTGCAAACAATGACAGTTTTACTTCTTCTTTTCCAATTTGGATGCCTTTTATTTCTTTGTCTTGCCGGATTGCCCTGGCTAGCACTTCCAGCACAATGTTGAATAACAGTGGTGACAGCGGGCATCCTTGTCTTGTTCCTGATCTTAGAGGGAGGGCTTTCAGTCTCTCACCATTGAGTACTATGCTGGCTGTGGGTTTTTCATATATGCTCTTTATCATGTTGAGGAAGTTTCCTTCAATTCCTACCTTTTGAAGTGTTTTTATCAAAAAGGGATGTTGGATTTTGTCAAATGCTTTTTCAGCATCTATTGAGATGATCAATTGATTTTTTCCTTTCGAGTTTTTAATGTGTTGTAATACATTGATTGTTTTTCTGATGTTGAACCATCCTTGCATGCCTGGAATGAACCCCACTTGGTCATGGTGTATGATTTTTTTAATGTGTCTTTGGATTCGATTTGCAAGTATTTTGTTGAGGATTTTTGCATCTATATTCATTAGGGAGATTGGCCGGTAGTTTTCCTTTTTTGTAGCATCTTTGCCTGGTTTTGGTATTAGATTGATGTTAGCTTCATAAAATGAATTAGGTAGTGTTCCATTTTTTTCAATGTTTTGAAAGAGTTTGAGTAAGATTGGTGTCAGTTCTTTCTGGAAAGTTTGGTAGAATTCCCCTGTGAAGCCATCTGGCCCTGGGCATTTATTTGTGGGAAGATTTTTGATGACTGATTGGATCTCTTTGCTTGTGATGGGTTGGTTGAGGTCTTCTATTTCTTCTCTGGTCAGTCTAGGTTGTTCATATGTTTCCAGGAAATTGTCCATTTCTTCTACATTATCCAGTTTGTTGCCATACAGTTGTTCATAATATCCTCTTATAATTTTTTTAATTTCTTCAGGATCTGCAGTTATGTCACCTTTTTCATTCATTATTTTGTTTATATGGGTCTTCTCTCTTTTTGATTTTGTCAGTCTAGCTAGGGGCTTGTCAATCTTGTTGATCTTCTCAAAGAACCAACTTTTGGTGATATTTATCCTTTCTATTGTTTTTTTGTTCTCTATGTCATTTATTTCTGCTTTAATCCTTGTTATTTCTTTTCTTCTACTTGGTTTAGGATTGGTTTGCTGTTCATTTTCTAGCTTCTTCAGTTGATCCATTAGTTCTTTGATTTTGGCTCTTTCTTCCTTTTTAATATATGCGTTTAGTGCTATAAATTTCCCCCTTAGCACTGCTTTTGCTGCATCCCATAGGTTTTGGTATGTTGTGTTCTCATTTTCATTCGTCTCTATATATTTAGCAATTTCTCTTGCTATTTCTTCTTTAACCCACTGATTGTTTAGGAGTGTGTTGTTTAACCTCCAGGTATTTGTGAATTTTCTAAGTCTCTGATGGTTATTGACTTCTAATTGTATTCCATTGTGGTCAGAGAATGTGCTTTGAATAATTTCAATCTTTTTAAATTTATTGAGGCTTGTTTTATGTCCCAGCATATGATCTATTCTGGAGAAAGTTCCGTGAGCACTAGAAAAGTATGTGTATCCTGGTGATTTGGGATGTAATGTCCTGTAGATGTCTGTTAAATCTAATTCATTTATCAGATTGTTTAGGTTTTCAATTTCCTTATTGGTCTTCTGTCTGGTTGATCTATCTATAGGAGAGAGTGATGTGTTGAAGTCTCCCACAATTATTGTGGAAACATCAATTGCTTCCTTTAGTTTTGCCAATGTTTCTCTCATGTATTTTGTGGCACCTTGATTGGGTGCATAGACATTTACGATTGTTATTTCTTCTTGCTGAATTGCCCCTTTTATTAGTATGTAGTGGCCTTCTTTGTCTCTCAAAACATCCCTGCATTTGAAGTCTATTTTATCTGAGATTAATATTGCTACACCTGCTTTCTTTTGGCTGTAGCTTGCATGAAATATTTTTTTCCATCCTTTCACTTTCAATTTCTTTGTGTCCCTGTGTCTAAGATGAGTCTCTTGTATGCAACATATTGATGGTTCATTTTTTTTGATCCATTCTGCGAATCTATATCTTTTAATTGGGGAGTTTAATCCATTTACATTCAACGTTAAAACCGTGAAGGCATTTCTTGAATCGGCCATCTTATCCTTTGGATTATGTTTGCCATATTTTTCCCTCTCTCTATTAATATCCTTTATTGTACCCATACCGAATCTCTTTAGTACTGAACCTTTCTCCAAGTCTCTCTGTCCTGTCTTTGTTTCTCTGTCTGTAGGGCTCCCTTTAGTATCTCCAGTAGGGCAGGTCTCTTGTTAGCAAATTCTCTCAGCATTTCTTTGTCTGTGAAAAATTTAAGCTCTCCCTCAAATTTGAAGGAGAGCTTTGCTGGATAAAGTATTCTTGGCTGGAAATTCCTCTCTCTCAGAATTTTAAATATATCGTGCCATTGCCTTCTCGCCTCCATGGTGGCTGCTGAGTAGTCACTACTTAGTCTTATGCTGTTTCCTTTGTATGTGGTGAATTGCTTTTCTCTTGCTGCTTTCAGAACTTGCTCCTTCTCTTCTATGTTTGACAGTGTGATCAGTATATGTCTCGGAGTGGGTTTTTTTGGATTTATTCTATTTGGAGTTCGCTGAGCATTTATGATTTGTGTATTTATGTTGTTTAGAAGATTTGGGAAGTTTTCCCCAACAATTTCTTTGAATACTCTTCCTAGACCTTTACCCTTTTCTTCCCCTTCTGGGACACCAATGAGTCTTATATTCGGACGCTTCATATTATCTATCATATCCCTGAGGTCCATTTCGAGTTTTTCAATTTTTTTCCCCATTCTTTCTTTTATGCTTTCATTTTCCATTCTGTCATCTTCCAGGTCACTGATTCGTTGTTCAACTTCCTCTAGTCTTGTACTATGAGTGTCCAGAATCTTTTTAATTTGGTCAACAGTTTCTTTAATTTCCATAAGATCATCCATTTTTTTATTTAGTCTTGCAATGTCTTCTTTATGCTCTTCTAGGGTCTTCTTGATTTCCTTCATATCCCGTACTAGGGTCTCATTGTTCATCTTTAGTTCTTTGAGTAGCTGCTCTAGGTGTGTCTCTTCTGGTCTTTTGATTTGGGTGCTTGGGCTTGGGTTATCCATATCGTCTGGTTTTTTCATATGCTTTATAATTTTCTGTTGTTTTTGGCCTCGTGGCATTTGCTGTCCTTGATAGGGTTCTTTTAGGGTTTGTAGACCAGTTGAAGTCCTTATCTCTAATTTATCAGATCTACAGCTTCGTGGAGTACACTTTCTCTAACTAACCAGCAGGTGGCGTCCACGAGCCACCTGTTCTCCACAAGCCAGATCTCCCCTGCTTAGCCTTTTTGGTGAGTGGGGGAGTGAGTCTTGTGGGGCCCAATTGGTGTCCCAAGCTTGCGTGTGTAGTTGGTGTTGCCTGCCCTGTATGTGGGGCATGTTTCTGGGCAGTCGGGGAGGGGGGGTGGCCCTAACAATCAAATCTCCCTGATGATCCTAGAGTTTTAAAGCTACTGCAATAGTCTAATCCTTCAGTTCAGTCCTGCCACAGTTTGTCTCTGCCACTGACCCACAAGTCCTCGGTATTGGCGTATGGCTCCTGAGACTTCCAAGTGGGCCCCTCTTCCAGGCTGTGCACCCCAGGTCCTCTGTTGAGGGATGACTGTGCTATGTCACAGGTGAGTGCCGTCCCCCCAGGGCAGTTCTGGGCTGCTGGGCTGTGTTGGGAGGCTCCCAGTCTGCTCAAATGATGGCTGAATGGGGCTCTGTTAATTCACACTGCTCCCCCTTCCCAGCTCTGGGACATTCAGCTGAGGTTGCAGGGAAGGCTAATGTCCACGCCCAGTTTTGTGGTGTGTGCCTGTTATTTGAAGCACTTCCGTCACACTGGGTTGTCTGGGGCAGCTCTGGGCTATGGGGCTGGCGATGGGCAGGAGTGTTTCCTGTCCACCAGGATGGTGGCTGTGAGCGGACACCCCCCTTTTCTTGGGAAGTTGTGTTGTTTAGTGAATTTTCTCAGCCACTGGATTATTGCCTTTTGTCTCAGAGCTCTCTTATTTCTGCTCTTGACTTGACGTGCCCAAATTTCAATTCTTTGAAGCTTTCTGTATTGAGCTTCTTAGAGTAATTGTTTTAGAAAAAGCAAAAAGGATTTAAAAAAAAAAAAAAAAAAAAACGGCCCTCCTCAGAGATCTAATGGGTTATTGAAATGCTAATAGACAAAGCAACCAGGGCCATTAAGGAAAGGTGCCCTGGGCAGAGAGATCAGCCTTGCTTCGGGATTTGCATATGCGCCTCAAGGCCTGATCTCCGCCCTTCCCCTTTCTGTGTTCACCAGAACTCCAAAAATCCTCTGCTTTTACTTTGGAGCTTCTCGTGTTGTTTTCCTTCTATGCCCGTCTCCTCTCTGCTGGGCTGGCTGCTCTCAGAGTCTCTGGTGTCTGGCCTCAGTCTATCTATGGTTGGAGTTTGAATCAGTAGAATGAGTTTCCGATGAGAGCAGCCACTGCAATTCTCCCTTCTCCTTCCTGGAGCTGACAGCCCCTCCTCCCCCGGGACTGAGCCTGGCAGGGAGGGGCGCGGGTCCCCTGGCCGCAAAAACTTACAGATTTCGCTGATCTCAGCAGTTCCACGTTTTCATGAGTGTTGTATGAAGTATGCCCAAAGACAGATTGCTCTGTGGTGTCCAGTCCACGCAGTTCCTGGCTTTTTACCTACTTTCCTGGAGGAGTAACTAAAACATACAGCTCACCAGTCTGCCATCTTGCCCCGCCTCTCTGAATACATGTTTCTAATGATATCCATATGGATAACAAGCACATGATAAAAATGCTAAAAATTCTTAGCATTCAGGGAAATGCATATCAAAAGCACAATGAGATATCATTCCACATACACCAAAGAGGTTATAAAAATATATTTAATAACCAGTGTTGGTAAGGATTTGGTGAAATGGGAACCCTCATACATTGTTCATGAGAATCTAAAATGTACAGCCACTTTGGAAAACCATCTGACAGTTACTAAAAAATTAAGCATAGAATAACAATATCACACAGGAATTCCATTCCTGGTATATACCTAAGTGAAATGAAAACTTATGTCTGTGCAAAAACTGGAATATGAATATCCATGACTGCATAAATTTTAACAGCATAATAATGAAAACTTCCCAAATGTCCCTAAACTGATGAATAGATAAATAAAATATGGTATCTCCATAAAAAGGAATATTATTCAACAATAAAAAAGCATGAAGTACTGATACATGTTACAACATAGGAAATTGTTGGATGCATTATGGTAAGTGAAAGAAACCAGACTCAAAAGAACATATATACGATTCCATTTAAAACAGAATGGATAAATATATAAAGACAGAAATTTGAGTAGTGTATAGACAGTCTCATACTACAGCACACTTAATAGAAAGTTTTGGCTGGGCTGCTGGGGTGTTCTTAAGCAAAAGTTACCATGAAAGAAGTTCTTCCTCTGGCTTGAAGGGGCTACCTTAGTACTCCTGCCATGCTTGATTGTTGGCTAGGACAAGTCAATGAGGTAAGCATTGCCTCAGTACCCACCTAGTGGTAGATTTGGAGTGCCATTAATTGTCAATTAACTCCACATAGTATGAGATCTGAAGGCAGAATTTTCATGGTCCCCCAAAATTTGTTACAGGAATAGAGTTTACTAGATTCAACTATTCTTAGGACAGTTATACAATTAAGTAATTACCTGCAAAGAAAAACACTTGTAATATTATTTGATTTGTTACTTTAAAAGACAAACTGGCATTTGATTATTAAAAGACAACTTTAATTGGGATTTGAGGGGAAAAGCTCCTGGGCATCTTCTTTAACTCCAAGCACTTACTGTGTTAAAACTTATAGTTTCATTCTGATTTGGTACATGTTAATGATAGATCATATGAATATAGAGGTAAATTACATGAATGCTTGTTTTATAAACAATTAAACATGAACTGATTGAAATTGCAACTAAAAAAGCTTATTTTCTTGGATTCAGTATGACTTTGATTTCTGGATTTGAATTGTTTATAAGTAAGTCTAAAACAAAATGTGATTATGCTTTTCTTAGTGACTTATAGTCACTTATTTTTTCATGATTGCCTTTCTTTCAAATAAAAGAAGTTTTCTTGTTTTAAATAAAAACAATTTGCCAGAATTTATCAATGTAAGTGGGTCAGCTGTAAGGATGTTCTTCTCCTAACTTCAGTGGAAAAGAATCACCAAGGAATATAGTTAATATTTAATGAAAGCTGACAAAACATTCTGGTTAAAATACTTGACTGTAGTTATCTTAAAAATTTAAATAAAACTGATCTACAACCAGAGATCTTGACCACAAGAAAGCAATGGACTATAGAAAATTCCTCTCTAAAGCTAGCCTCCAACACCCAGAAATAAATTCTCTGTTATTAGTTATGAGTTACTCATGTTAACTAAAACTCAGATTCTAAAGGACATATTCTTCATATCAGAGGATACTATTATCTGCCAGTATTAATATATGAGAAACTATAAAAATAGGAGTTGAATATTTCAATCATAGTAAATATCTCTCTATAAACAAAAGGGTGAGGATATATTTAATAGTTACCTGTTGTGGGTATCACATGTTCTTCAGAAATGAGATTGGGGTGAATAATCCTTGAAATCTATTTTCATTTTTCTTTGATGTCTAAAATGTTCAGAAAATATTTTTTACCTAGTGTCTAAAACTAACAGAACCATTTTAAAACAAAACTGGTTGTGTGAGCAGTATGGGTTTTGAAGGGAAAGCAACAATTCCATCATGAAAAAATGCATTGGCTGAATAAAAGTTCCAAATGACATCCTTTATTTAATCTTTGATTAAATTACATTGTTGAGAGGAGCTAAGATGGTGGCATAGGGAGGAGTGGAAGACTGTTAGTCCTCCCCAGAACAATTCATAAATGACAAAAAAACTAGTAAATAACCTGGAATAACTGTGGGGAGACAAATGTAACTGTCCACTCATCATTCACCAACCTGAACTGGGAGAAATGCCCTAGATCACAGCATAAAATCTGTAAGTAAAAACTGCAGACCCACAATGAGAGCCTAGAGCCAAGAGACTCTCCCTCATGGAAGCCTCGCAGTGCTAGAGAGCAACACTCTCCAAACAAGCTAGTGGACCTCAGCCCAGATCCAACTGGGATTTCAATATTAACTGCTCAATACAGACAGCAAATCCCCAACAAGCACACAGAGGTTTTTGGTGACAACTGACCTTGGGAGAGTCAGGGGACATATCTGTCTCAGGACAGGGAGCCCAGAGTATTGGGTGCTATCTCCGGCTGATGGGTGAATTTGGGAGCTTTCTGTCCCATTCTCTCTCTGGAGAAAACTTCAGCTGTTTTCAGCCCACAGCACTTTGCAGTAAAGAAAGCCTCAGCCATTTTAAAATCAAAACACTTTGATCAGCAGAGTCAGAGAAACAAAGAACTTATTGATACACAGATGACCTCTCTGGAGGGGACATAGCTTCCAAAGAGGAAAGGGAGGGGCCCAGCTCTACTGTCTGCCTAACTGGAACCAGACACCAAAGCCTGGGGGAGGAGAGCCACAGGCCACAACCTCTTACACCAGCCAGTGACAGGCTGACAGTTGCACCTGCTGGGCAGAAAAGCAAAGTGTATCAATTCTCTAAGAAAAACCATCAGGGAAATATATTTCCTCCTTCTGTGACCTGAGCCTGTTCTCATCTGGGAAAACCTAGTTGGGGTGACCTAAGAGGTCAGATGCCTAGATAACAGAAACTACAACCTACGCTAAGAATGAAGTTATGGCCCAGGCAAAGGAACAAATGTACACTTCAACTGAGATACAGGAATTTAAACAACAATGCTAAATCAATTCAAAAAGTTTAGAGAAGATTTCGCAAAAGACATAGAGGCTGTAAAGAAAACACTGGGCATATATTAAGCAGAAATTGAAAGTTCAAAAAAACAACTAGTAGAATCTATGGAAATGAAAGGCACAACACAAGAGATGAAAGACACAATGGAAACAAACAACAGCAGATCTCAAGAGGCAGAAGAAAACACTCAGGAACTGGAGAACAAAATACCTGAAAGCCTACACACAAAGGAGCAGATGGAGAAAAGAATGAAAAAATATGAGCAACATCTGTGGGAACTTAAGGATGAAACAAAGTACAAGAATATACATATCATTGGTGTTCCAGAAGGAGAAGAGATGGGAAAAGGGGCAGAAGAAATAATAGAGGAAAAAATCAATGAAAATTTCACATCTCTTATGAAAGACATAAAATTACAGAGCCACGAAACGCAGCATACTCCAAACAGAATAGATCTGAATAGGCCTATGCCAAGACACTTAATCAGATTATCAAATGTCAAAGACAAAGAGAGAATCCTGAAAGCAGCAAGACAAAAGCAATCCATCACATACAAAGGAAGCTTAATAAGACTATGTGTGGATCTCTCAGAGAAACCATGGAGGCCAGAAGGAAGTGGTGTGATATATTTAAGATACTGAAAGAGAAAAACCACCAAGAATCCTATATCCAGCAAAGCTGTCCTTCAAATATGAGGGAGAGATCAAAATATTTTTCGACAAACAAACAATGAGAGACTGTGAACAAGATACCCGCCCTACAGGAAATACTAAAGGGAGCACTACAGAGTGATAGGAGAAGACAGGAGTGTGTGGTTTAAAACACAATTTTGGGAGATGGTAGCACAGCAATGTAAGTACACTGAACAAAGATAACTATGAATGCAGTTGAGAGAGGAAGGTTGGGTGCATGTGAGACACCAGAAGAAAGGAGGAAAGTTAAAGACTGGGACTGTGTAACTTGGTGAAATCTAGAGTGTTCAACAATTGTGATAAAATGTACAAATATGTTCTTTTATGAGGGAGAAAAAGCAAATGTCAACCTTCCAAGTTGTTAAAAATGGGAGTCACTGGGGGAGGGATGCAATCAATGTAAACTACTTCCTTTAATGTAATAAAGTGATATACCAAGGTAAATGCAGATAAGAGGGGGTATAGGGGAGGCATGTTAGACACTTGACATTGGTGGTGTTTTCTGATTCTTTACTCTACTTTGATTTAAGTTTATTTTTCCTTTTGCTGCTTCCTAGCTGTCAATTTTTTTCCTCTTTCTTTTACCTCTCTACCTTCTTTGACTCTCCCTCCTGCCTTGTGGAAGAAATGTAGATGCCCTTATATAAATAGTGGTGAGCACATAAATATGTGACCATACAGAGAACCATCGATTGTTTACTTAGAATGGAATGTATGATGTGTGAACAAAACCATCTTAAAAAAAAAAAATGGGTCAATGACAAAACCTCTAGGGCAATATACTGAGTGAAATAAGCCAGACACATAGGACAAATATTGCAGGTTCTCACTAATAGGAGCTAATTATAGTAAGTAAACTCATAGACATGAAATATAAGGTACCAAGATGGGAACATTTGCTTAGTATGAGCAGAATGTTCAACTAGTATGAACCTAAATGTTTGGAAATAAACAGAAGTGTCAATAGCAAGATGTGAGAATAACTAACAGTGCCGAATGGTGCATGAATGAGGTGGAAAGGGGAAGCTCAGAGTCATATGTGTCACCAGAAGGAAAGTTGGAGGTCAAAAGATACGAATGTATAAAAGTGAATCCTATGGTGGGCAATGTCCATGATTAACTGTACAAATATTAGAAATCTCTTCCACGAACCAGAACAAATGTATGACAATACAATTAGAAGTTAATAATAGAGGGGCATATCGGGAAGAAATATATACCAATTGCAAACTATATACTACAGTTAGTAGTATTTCAACATTCTTTCATAAACAGTAACAAATGTACTATACCAACACTACGAGTCAACAATTGAGGGGGGTTGGTTAAGGATATGGAAGGATTCGAGTTTCCTTTTTTTTTTTTTTTTTCTTTTTTCATCTTTCACTTTATTACTTGTCTGGAATAATGAAAAGTTTCTAAAAATTGAACAAAAATTAAGTGTGGTGATGGATGCACAGCTGTGTGAGGGTGCCGGGGGCAAGTGATTGTGCACTTTGGATCTTTGGATGATTGTATGGTATCTGAACCATCCCAATAAAAATTAAAAGGAAGAAAAAAACTTACATTGTTATTTGAGTATGTTAAGCAAACTGTACTCTCCACCTGTCGTCGGTTGGTTGTCCTGAAGCTGCAGTTATGTATTAGTGTCCTTTTTATTATATTTAGTCATTTCTAAGAAACATTTATTCACATTTCAACATAAAAATCATAATGCAATTTTATAGTATGATGTCTTAGATTTGATAAAATGTAATAGTATTCTTGTGGAAAAAACAGTGAAGAGTTTTGCTTAGATCATGACACTTACCTTGTCTACATGGGTTATACTTTTGAAGATCCTGGTGAAGAGTTAATCACAGAGATGCTTTCTCAGGTGAGATTAACATCACATCCTAGGGTATGACACAAAAAGCTACTTGTTTAAATGAATTGGCTCACATCTTTGTGGGACATGGTAATTCTGAAGTCTGTTGTGCAGACTGGTAAGCTGAAAATTCAGACTGTGGTTTGATGCTGTGTTCTTGAGATAGAATATCTTCTTTATCAGGGGACCTTAGTTTTAAGGAGGCTAATTTCTTTTCTTTAATATCAACTGATTGTAGGTGTTAACCACATCTATGAAATACCTTCACAGCATCATCTATGTTAATGTTTGGTTAAATAGTTGGGTACTGTATCCTAACCAAGGTAAGTCATAAAACTAATCTTTTCCATTGAGTAAGTAAGGACTAAGTTTCTAAAGATAAAAAAATCTATCCTAAAATTATGTGCTGCCCTTTACCTTAAATATTTATACACTTGAAAAAATGTATGTTTTCAAAAAGATAGAACCAATTTGCACTTTATTTTTTTCTTTTAACAAAAAGTGATCTTGTAGAGTAAACTTTGTCATTTCTAGTGAAATTATTACTGTATGACCAAAAATGTCATGCTAGGAATCTTTTAAAAATTCATTTTAAGTAAAATTCTATATTATTTATAATAAAAGCATTACATATTGGTACTAATTTTTCAAAAGCCATTCTGACTGATGTATTTCAATTTGACTATTGGAACTATCTATCAAGTGAGTGACATAAATCATAGTGAAAGTGAGTGGGTTTGACATACATTTCAAATTTTTGTAACAAGAGGTGTAAAAGAGTGATATTTGCTTTAAGAGAAGATTTTTCACCAAGTGTGTCCTTAGCTAACTCACACCCTCTAACTTCAAATCTGTGCTAAGAAACTGTTTTTTGTTTTGTTTTGCTTTGTTTAATTGTTTTCTTTTTAAGGAAATCACTAAAGTTTTGAAAGTTTTAGCAAGGAACACAATTTTTTAAGTATGTTGTGTCATGGGCCAGTTGACCAATTCTGCAGGATGATATAATGAATCAGTGATAGAGGAAATGAGCACTGGTTAAATCAAGACTTTTTCACTTCTATTTCCCTAAGAGATCTCAAAATGGAATTTAAACAGATGTAAAAATAAAAAATGAAATAATAAAAATACTATTTTCTTATAGTTTGCAGGAATTAAAAGTTGACAATTAGACAGTTTATCTAAAGAGGTGTATTCATACACTTCCGTCGTGGATAATGATAGAAAGTCTTACTAATATCTCTTTGCCCAGGAGTAAGCAAAGAGGGAGATTCTAACTATAAGCACTATGGAAGTTGCTTCTTTTTTTTCTTTAACTTTTAATTTTGACATAATCTCAGTTTTATAGAAAAGTTGCAGGAATAATACAAAGAATTACTGTGTACCTTTTACCTTGAACATTCTTAAATAGCATATCATTCTTCTAATAAAATTTATCCTGCTAAAAATATTCCAATTATCCCCAGAAAAAATGATGAAGGGAGATCTTTTAAACCAGAAGTTTCCACAGCAATTATTTTGAATTATAAAATTTCCAATAGTATAACATTTTCCATTTTCATTATTTGTCATTTTTGCCTTCATACAACTCTAAGAGAAGTTATCTGCATATTATTGGAATCACTAAGATAATTTTCTAAAAAATGATTTATTCTAAAGCACAAATTCATATATTACTATTAGTAAGTGAAGACATTTATTATAAAACATGTACGCGTTTCATTATCAAGGACAGAAAATGATCAGCCAGACCTGAAATGCATTTATAGAAATATATAAAGTAAATGGAAAGTTTCTTTCTCAATGTTTCATATTCTCTCAAAATTCCAACAAAATTATCCAGAATAGTGAAAAGAATCAAAGTAAATATAAATGGGAACTGTGTTTCCCTCCTATTCTAGTAGGGTATGCATGAACACACACACACACACACACACTCACACACAATGGACACATGATTTTTAATCAGAAGTGATAGGTAAAAGTTGGTATTGCCAGGAGCAAAATGCATTTGAAAGCAATGACCATGCTGTGTAAAAAAAGAAAAGAAAGCCCACTTTCAAAATGAAGCTGTTAGCATAAACTTATCTTCCAATAATGCTTCAATTGTAATATATTTAACTGAATTCCTATTGCAAAAATAAGCAAATCAGAAATTTAGAATATGCTCCAAATAATAGTTTGAAATGAAATATAAGTGTAATGGTGTAAGTAAACAAAAAAGTCTTCAAAAATAAATTAGTAATCACCATATATAGGACACATTTTACTTTAGTGTAGACATTTATAAAGAAAAGACTCAGAGCTAGACAGAGAATGGGGGAGATTATAGAGAGAGTGAGAGACAGAGAGACAAAGAGACAAGGAAAGATAGACATAGAGAAGAAAAGGAGAGAGAATATTTTATGATTAACTATTTATTTTTCTGAACATTGGGTTTGGGAAGATTAATAATGACATGATTACACATTGTCTGCCTCTTCTACCAAAATTCTCCCTTACAAAGGTTATGTTGGTTTGGAACTATGTACCACAGAAAAATGTGTTCTTAAACTTAATCTTGTCCTGTGGATGTAAACCCATTATGAGTAGGACCTTTTGATGGGGTTACTTCAGTTAAGTTGTGGTCCAACTCATTCAGAATGGGTCTTAACCTTATTGGAGTTCTTTATAAACAGAATGAAATTCAGAGTGAAAGCCACAGGAAAAAAGAAATTGAAGGTCAAAATAATGTGAAAGAGATGTGAGATGCCAGGAGAGGCCACCATGTGCAATGCTGTGCTATAGAGGAACCCAGTACTAAGGATCACTGGTAGCCAGCCCCAGAATCCAGTCTTTGAGAAGAAAGCATGGCCTTGATGATGTCTTGATTGGGACTTCTCCTAGCCTCAAAACCATGAGCCAATAAATTCCCACTCTTTAGCCCAAGTCATTGCATGGTACTTGCTTTATAGAAATGAGGAAATCAAAACAGCTGTAAATTAAACAGATTAGATGAAACAAATATAAAGAATATGAGAATAAGCTTGTTTTTAGTTTGTTAGGTAAAGAAGACTGAGAACACAAATTCATAAATTGTTTGTTTCTATAAAGTATACCCTATATGATTGCAAAATACAATTAATGAGATTTTATGCAGAGACATTGCAATTATCTGATTGAAATATATATTCAAGAATATATAAGTAAATATGTGTATTTTAAATACAATAAAAGGCACTGGTGTTATAAAGATGAATATGAAATTAAGTATCACTAGAGAGAACAGAATATAGGTGAAGAGAACAGCACATTTAAAGACTGTTTTAAGTTGTGAGGTATAATTTATCAAAGGGCCTTTGGGGTATTAATTTGATTAGGGTAAGCTGTGAGTAAAGACAAGAAGGTTGGGAGGTGATATTAGGAGAAGACAAGATTACTAACACTGGTTGATATCAGAGAAAGGGATTTAAACTTTTTCCTGGTAAGTTATGCAAAATCATCAAAAGTATTTAAGATGAAGGAGCATGTGATCAGATTTGAATTACAGAAAGATAACTCTATGAGCTATATGTCAATGGACTGAAAGCCAACCTGATCAATTAACCGGTAATTGAAATAAATGGGCTAACAGTAATAATTATAAACAGTGCCAGTGGAGATAGATCAGGACAAATGGATATCAGTTGAAGAGGTGGAAAATAAGGACTTAGTAACTGAATAGCTGTGATAGATGAGAAAGGAGATGCAGAGAAAGTGTTAAATGTTTTCACTATGATAATTGTGCAAAGGCTAACATCAAATTATTTAGAGAAAGAAGATAAAAACAATTACTGAGTTCCAAATATGAGATCCAATTTTACATAGAATCTGTATAAAAAAATGGAATTACTAATATAAGATATATAGGAGTACATAAGGGGAGATAGTTCCTAATTATTTTTTTAATTCATATTTATTGAGATATATTCACATACCATGCTGTCATACAAAATAAAGTGTACATTCAATTGTTTATAGTACCATTATATAGCTGTGCATTCATCACCAAAATTAATTTTTGGCATTTTCATTACCACAAACACAAAAATAATAAGAATAAAAATTAAAGTAAAAAAGAACAATTGAAGTAAAAAAGAACACTGGGTGCCATTTTTTTTTCTTCCCCCATTTTTTCTACTCATCTATCCATAAATGAGACAAAGGGGAGTGTGGTCCATAAGGCTTTCCCAATCACATTGTCACCCCTCATAAGCTACATTTTTATACAATCGTCTTCAAGATTCATGGGTTCTGGGTTGTAGTTTGATACTTTCAGGTATTTACTGTTAGCTATTCCAATTCATTAGAACCTAAAAATGGTTGTCTATTTTGTGCATAAAAGTGCCCACCAGAGTGATCTCTCAGCTCCTTTTGGAATCTCTCTGCCACTGAAACTTATTTCATCTCCTTTCACATTCCCCTTTTTGGTCAAGATGTTCTCCATCCCATGATGCCAGGTCTACATTCCTCCCCGGAAGTCATATTCCATGTTGCAAGGGGGATTCACTTCCCTGGGTGTCAGATCCCATGTAAGGGGGAAGGCAGAGACTTCACATGCCAAGTTGGCTTAGCTAGAGAGAGAGGGCCACATCTGAGCAACAGAGACATTTGGAGGAGGCTCTTAGGCACAACCATAGGGAGGCCCAGCCTCTCCTTGGCAGCAACAGTCTTCCCAAGGGCAAGTCCTGTGGTAGAGGGCTCAGCCCACCAAACCACCAGTACCCTATGTCTGTGAGCACATCAGCAACCATCGAGGTGGGGAGCCCAACACCCCTGCATTCTACACCAGCTCCTCAAGGGGGCTCTGCATATTTTTTAATTGCTTTTTTTTTAATGAACTCTTTTTTTTTTTTAAATCAACTATATCAAAAACAAACAAAGTATAATAAAAAAATCAATTCAAACAAACCATAACAAGGGAGTCCAACATGTTCGTACTCTACCCCAAGAAAGTTTCCAAATATAGCAATATTTCTGTGAACTTGTTCCTACCATACCCATCAGAAATTAACAAGCCATAGTCATTTCTGGACATTTCCAGAATGTTAAATTTACCCACAAAAGCTTATCTGTTCTTACTGGGTTATCATTCCCCCTTCATTAATTGCTCTCTATCTCTAGTTCCCCTACATTCTACATTATAAACCATTTATTTTAGAAGTGTGTTGTTTAACCTCCAGGTGTTTGTGAATTTTCTAAGTCCCTGATGGTTATTGACTTCTAATTGCATTTCATTATGGTCAGAGAATGTGCTTTGAAAAATTTCATTTTTTTTTAAATTGATTGAGGCTTGTTTTATGTCCCAGCATATGGTCTATTCTGGAGAAAATTCCATGATCACTAGAGAAGAATGTGTATCCTGGTGATTTGGGATGTAATATTCTATGTATGCCTGTTACATGAAATTCATTTATCAGATTGTTAAGGTTTTCAATTTCCTTATTGGTCTTCTGTCTGGTTGATCTATCTATAGGGGAGAGTGATGTATTGAAGTCTCCCACAATTATTGTGGAAACATCCATTGCTTCCTTTATTTTGCCAGTGTTTGTCTCATGTATTTTGTGGCACCATGATAGGGTGCATAAATATTTATGATTGTTATTTCTTCTTGTTGAATTGCCCTTTTGATTAGTATGTAGTGGCCTTCTTTGTCTCTCATAACATCCTTGCATTTAAAATCTATTTTATGTGAGATTAATATTGCTACTCCTGCTTTTTTTTGGCTGTAGCTTATATGAAATGTTTTTTTCATCCTTTCACTTTCAATTTCTTTGTGTCCCTCTGTTTAAGATGAGTCTTTTGTATGAAACATATTAATGGTTCATATTTCTTGATCCATTCTGCCAATCTATATCTTTTAATTGGGGAGTTTAATCCATTTACATTCAATGTTATTACTGTGAAGGCATTTTTTGAATCAGCTATCCTATACTTTCGTTTATGTTTGTCAGATATATTTTTCCCCTCTCTCTCTTATTGTCCTTTAATGAACCAATATTGAATCTCTTTAGTACTGAATCTTTCTCCATATCTCTCTCTCCTTTCTTTGTTTCTCTGTTGGAAGGGCTCTCTTTAGTATCTGAAGCAGGGCAGGTCTTTTATTAGCAAAATCTCTCAACATTTGTCTTTGAAGTAGAGCTTTGCTGGAAAAAGTATTCTTGGTTGGAAATTCTCCTCTCGCAGAATTTTAAATATGTCATGCCATTGTCTTCTTGCCTCCGTGGTGGCTGCTGAGTAGTCACAACTTAGTCTTATGTTGTTTCTTTTGCATGTGGTGACTTGCTTTTCTCTTGCTGCTTTCAGAACTTGCTACTTCTCCTCAGCATTTGACAGTCTGATCAGAGTATGTCTTGCAGTGTTTTGTTTTTTTTTTTTGGATTTATTCTATTTAGAGTTTGCTGAGAATTTATGCTTTGTGTATTCATATTGTGTAGAAGTTTTGGGAAGTTTTCCACAGCAATTTCTTTGAATACTCTTTCTAGACCTTCACCCTTCTCTTCCCCTTCTAGGAAACCGATGAGTCTTATATTTGGATGTTTTATTTTATCTATCATATCCCTGAGGTCCATTTCATTTTTTTTCAATTTTTTTACCCCATTCTTTCTTTTGTTCTTTCATTTTCCATTCTGTGGCCCTCGAGGTCCCTGATTCATTGTTCAACTTCCTCTATTCTTGAACTGTGAGTATCTGGAATCTTTTTAATTTGGTCAACAGCTTCTTTTCTTTCCAAAATTTCATCTTTTTATTTTTTTTTATTTTTGTATTTACACTTGCAATTTCTTCTTTATGTTCTTCTGGGGTCTTCTTCATGTCCTTTATATCCTGTGCCTTGCCCTTCTTCATGTCCTTTATATCCTGTGCTATGCTCTCATTGCTTGTCTTTAGTTCTTTGATTAATTGCTCCAAGTACTGTATCTCCTCAGATCTTTTGATTTGGGTGTTTGGGTCTGGGTTATCCATATCATCTGTTTTTTTCATATGCTTTAAAATTTTCTGTTGTTTTTGGCATCTTGGCATTTGCTGTACTTGATAGGGTTCTTTTAGGATATGTAGGATTATTCAAAGACTAATCTCTAATTTGTGAGATCTACAGCTTGGTGCAGTACACTTTAACTAAACAGCAGATGTCATTCATGAGTCACCTATTCCCCTCAAGTTAGTTCCCCCAACTTTGTCTTAGTGGTGTGTGGGGGTCTGTTTCCTGTGGGGTCCAATTGGTGCACCAAGTTTGGGTGTGTTTTTGGTGCCATCTGCCCTGAATGTGGGGTATGTGTCTGAGTGGTTAGAGAGGGAGGGCAACTTTAATAATCAAACCTCCCAGGTGTTCCTGGAGATTTAATGCTGTTGCAAGAGTCTAAACCTTCATTTCAGTCTCACCACAGATTGTCTCTGCTGCTCATCCACAAGTCCTTGGTATTGGTGTATGGTCCCTGGGATTTCCAAGTGGGTCCCTCTTCCAAGCCATGCCCTCCTAGGGCCTCTGCTGAGGGAAGGTTGTGCTACATCACAAGTGTGTGCCACCCCTCAAGGGAAGTTCTGGGCTGCTGGGCCATGTAGATGCATCCCCAGCCTGCTGTAAGGATGGCTGCATGGGGTGTGTTAATTTCCTCCTTTTCACACAGCTCTGCCTTCCCAGCTCCAGGGCAATTAGCTGTGGGTGTGCAGAAGGCTATTGTCCCTGACTGATGTTGTGGCATGTGCACATGTTGCTGGAAACACTTCCTGTTGCACTGGGCTTTTTAGTGTGGCTCTGGGCTGTGGTGCCAGATCTGGGCAGGAGTGTTCTCAGCCCACCGGGAAGATGGCTGCAAGGGGTGTGGTTATTTTCCCCTTTTGGCTCACCTCTGCCTTCCTCACTCTGAGATGATTAGCAGCAGGTTGCAAAAGGCTATCTTCTATGCCAGATATTGAGGCATTTGCACAGCCTATTCCAGCTGTGCTTCACTGTGTGGTTCTCACTGTTGTATCTGCAGCCATTTTTGGGTTTTTCAAAAAAGAACTAGTCTGCCTCCAAATACCAACCCACAGTTTCTGCACACCACAGCATGGCTGCTGGATATTCAGCAGGCTTACTTACTCATTTCAGAACACAGACCCCTGTTTTCCCCAAGTGCACAGTCCCTGTGGATTTAGCAGACCTTGTCCAGCTGATGCATCACTGGAACTGGTATTCTGGGTCAATTTCTGGCTTTTATCTAGTATTTTTCATGGAGGTGTTTTTTTTCCCTGTCTCTTCTAGCCACTATATTAGGTTCTTCCCTCCGAATTATTTTTATCACTTGGATTTAAAAATTGGTCCACATGGATTATCATTTGAAATATTCTTATACAAGGGTAGTTCCCATATATGATGTCTATCGTAAGTGATTTCAGGGTTGTGTAAATATGCATTAATGCATTCCATTAAAATTTAGGAAACTTTGAATTCTTCCTAATGTGACTGAATTGCTTTTATCAAACATATTCTCATGAATGAAATACATCATAGCATGAAATAATGCATATTTATTAAACAGGAAGATGAAACAGACAGGGAATATTATATATTCAAATGATAGGATTAGATTTGTTTTTGCCATATGGCTATGCATTTTTTATAATTTAAAGTTTTTTTGATGGATATTTCAAAAAGTTAGTGGCATGGTATAGAGCACATATTTAGTTTAAATTCAGAGACATAATTATAAAGATTGGTTAATTACTGGCATGTCATCATTTGTTTTTTTCTAACCACTTTGGATAGCTATGCATGTTTTGCTTTTTTTTTTTTAATGAAACTGCATGATTAAAATTAAGGATATTTTGTTAACTGATTCATTTAATTAAGTCTAAGGATTACATGTGTACTGTTAAGCTTGGAATTTTTATAAATGAAAAATTAAAATCTCATAAATAGCAAAACATATTTTAAGGGCTATATATCAGATCATTAGGCTCTTGAAGAGAAACCAAAATAATATTGGTTTCCCTTTTCCAGAACCAATAAACAAACTGTATTTGAGAAGATTGTGACTAGAGAGGGATGTTTGAACTTGTCATTTTGAAGATGAAGCAGATACAAAATGCAAGCATAAACTTGAGAGCTAATGATGTAGATGGATTGAAATTTCAGCAACAATGAAGAGGATAAGAAATATTGGAAACCAAGAATTTATGGTGTTGGGTTGGACGTTAACATGGACTTTGGAATCACTCAATTTTGGGGGACATGCATTGGAAATAGACTAGGACTCATTGCTTAAAAAAATGGATGAATAAGAGGACATGTTGGGAGTTTAGAAAATGTTAGCCAAAAAGTGGAAAGGTTGATATAATTGTTGACATGACTCTTTAATTAAAACTTTAAAAAATCACTGAACCAAACAGAAAGATACAAGTGTTGGAGAAAATGTGGAGAGAGATATATACACTGTTGGTAGGGAAGAAGAAAGGAGCAGCCTCTCTGGAGGGTAGTGTGGTGGTTCCCAGGAGAAAAACTATCGGGTTGCCATATGACCCTGCAACCCCATTATTTGGAAGATGCTTGAAAGATGCTTGGAAGCAGGGGCATGAATAGGCATTTGCACACTAGTGCTTTTGGCAGCAGTATTCAAGATTTGCAATAAATGGAGGTAGCCTAAGTGTATATCAATGGGTGAACAGAAGGGTGAACTGTGATATATACATACAATGCAATATTGAATGGCTGTAAGAAGGGATAAAGTCATGAGGCATGCAACTAGGTGAATAAACCTTGAGGACATTATGTTGAGCGAAATAAGCCAGAAACAAAGAACAAATATTGTAAGTCCTCATTAATATAAACTAACCATAATGAAAAAATGCTGCAAATTGAATTTGAGAGCATAGGTTATCAGGGGAGAGAACATGGACAGATATTGGAAAATCAATGGTGCAAGATTATGGAGTGTTCAGTGAGGCTCGTTGTAAAGTTTTGTAGATTGTAAGCTTTTACAGCAGTTACATCTATTCCTGAGTTTTGACTGATGTTTAAGAGATGCTTATTTGGGACAAGATTTACAGGCACTGTAGCACACTTTCTATTATAACATGTATGGTCAGCATGGTTGCATGCAGCAAGGAACTTAGAATGGGGAATGTGATCTTGTTATGCTGTACAGGTTAATGTGATACCTGATATACCCCAGGATATTTTGGGCAGAAAATAAAGAAAAAAAATAGTATTTCCAACATCCCCTTGAAGGACTGGAAAAAAAAATGTAGAAATATTAAACTTCCTCATCAGGGGAATTCCTGATATTATTGCAAACAATAAGGAATCCCAATTTATAAGTCAAGCCCTTGATCTTGGGGCTTGCCCTTATGAAGCTAATTCCTACAAAACAGAAGCTAAGCCTCCATATAATTATGTCTAAGTGTCACCACAAGAGAACCTCTTTTGTTGTTCATATGTGGCCTCTTTCTCTCAGCCAAGTCTGAAAACAAACTCACTACCCTCCCCCATATGTGAGACATGACTCCCAGGGGTATTAGTCTCCATGGCAATGAGGGACAGGACTCCAGGGATAAGCCTACTCCTGGCATCTTTGTCATGGGGTTGGGTTTGCCATCTTGACCAAAAGGGAGAAAATAAATGAAACAAAATAAAGTTTCAGTGGCTGAGAGATCTCAAACAGAGTTGAGAGGTCAATCTGTAGGTTATTATGCATTATATAGATATTCCATTTTAGTTTCCAGTGTATTAAAATAACTACAAGGAAATAACTGAATCTGTTGAATGGTAATCCAAGAGACTTGATTCTTGATGATAAGTGTATAAATATATAACCTTTATCATGTGACCAACTGATAGTGATAATCTGGTAACTGACACTCCCTTTACCTAGTGTATGGGCAGATGGGTAATAAAATAATGACTAAAATATATTAATAATCAGTGGAGATAAAGAGTGTAGGGTGGTTTTGGTGTTCCTTTTTATTTTGGAAAAATGAAAATATTCTGAAATTGTGGTGATGAATACACAAATATATGATAGTTCTATGATGGATTATATGTTGTGTGTGTTGATCTCAGTAAAATTCATTAAAAATAGATTTGTAACATTTAATTAAATAAAATATATCTACCAAAAATAAAGTCATTGGAATGATGATATTTGAGAATTTACCGAAGTATTTTAAAGAAGCTCCCCAAAGTCATTATATTCTTAATGAAAATCAAAACATCTAAAAATTCTCTTAATTCATTTGTATTATTCACTGGATAATAGCAATTCTTTCTTCTAAACCCAAATTCCCACCCCTTATGTTATTTCTTTAAAATAAACCTGAGTTTCTCTCTCTTTCTTACCTTAACTAAATCACATAGAAACAATTATTACTTAAGTTTAGTTCTCAAATTTACAGGAGTCAATATAGCACAAGATGCCAAGAAAACATAAGCCTGAATCTGGGAGAGTTTAGGACTATAATTTTACATTTCTTTTTTATTCTACTTCACATCAGTCATTCATTCCACAGGCATGTATTGCTAATTTTAAAATTCTGAGTATACATAAATAAACTTGACAGGCCTATTCCATGCCCTCATGAATATAGTTTTTTTCATCCCATCATTAACTCACGGCCAGCCCCAGTAAATTTCTCCCAGTCATGTCTTCAGTGATAGCTCCAAGAATGAACACTTCCTGCTTTAATTGAATATTCTTAGTTACCTAAAACCACTCACAAGGTTTCTTCCTTTAACCATACCAATCCTAAAAAGTGGCAATTATATTACACCACTCATTGGATATTTATTTCCTCATTTTTCAGGTCTCCAACATTCATATCTCTCTGGGATAGTAGGAGCTGGCTTTATAATATGTCTAGATCAACAGAATTAAAAGAGACAAAATTTGAAATATTTCTCTAAGATTATATTTTTAATATAACCCTTTCACAAGTGTTGATAAATACAGGATTCCATCAAATATGCACTAATGAACAAGCAATTATTTGTATTTAGCTCCCTTTGTATAAAAATAAATGCTGAGGAGTGGGGCAAGATGATAGCATAGGAAGGTGTAGAATTTTGTTAGTCCTCTAGAACAACTAGCAAATAGCCAGGAAAAACTAGTAAATAATCTGGAAAAAATGTTAGAGGGACTTCTGTGACTGGGCAGCACCACACACCAGTCTGGAATGGGTGGAAAAGTTGAGATAATAGCATAGAACTCTAAGTAAAACTCCCCTAACTGCAGAGCTGGCACCCCTCCCCCACTGGCAAGATGGGTTGATTTGGAACATGGGGAAAAAGAAACAGTTCCTTCCAGGGGCACAGTAATATAGCTCAACCAAGCCCCAATTGTGGTTTTAATTAACAAATTTTGACTACTGAATATAATCTATGAGTACAGATAAACCTGGAGCAAGCAGGAAAGGAACCCAGAGATTTCTTCCAACAGAGGGGAGGTGGGGCTGATGGATTAAAAATAAATAAATAAATAAATAAAAACAGAGGCTTTTGGATTTGTCTTAGCTCAGAACACTGCAAAAGGGCTGTGTCCCAAGAAAAGGGTCACATAGAACAGGGTGCCAACTCTTTTTCTTGCCTGCTAAACTGGAAGGCTGGGGAGTGGCTCTGAAAAGGGATTTCTTTCTTTTTGACTTTTTTCTCTTATTCTAAATAGCTCATTAGAGAAAGCCTCAGGCATTTTCAATTGTCAGCATTGACCCAGGAAAGGGTGGAGGTAAGATAGTCAGAGACTCAAAGATAAAACTCAGGTGTAAGAGATAATTCCCTAAAGAGATTATTTTCCCTAAGAAAAGGGGGGGTGGGGCCCAGATCAAGTGGTGGCCCTCCCTCAGAGAACTCATACCTCAGGGCCTGGGGGAAATAAAAACAACAACAACAACAAAATAGGAATAGTTCAAGCTTGGCTTCTGACATGCTCAGCCCCTGGCCAGGACAAGGTCCATTGAGAGTTAAAGGCACTGCACTATCTACACCAGTAGGCAGCTGTGCAATGGCAAGCTCCACCTGCTGGGCAGGAAAGCCCAGAATCTAGAGGTCTCACAGGAAAGTCTGACAACCTGCTTGGTCTCATCCTCAGGAAACCTGATACAGATTATACTATCTTGAGACCAGGGCCCATGTGGTCAGGGAAAATCTGAATGGTGTAATCAAGGAAATCAGATGTCTAGACAACAAAAAAATTATGACTCATATTAGGAAAAAGGATAAGGCATGGTCAAAATAACAAACTTATTCTTCAAATGAGATACAGGAGTTGAAACAATAATTAAAGATCTTCAAATATGCAAAATCAATACAAAAATCAAATCAATGAGTTGAGGGAAGATACGGCAAATGAGATGAAGAATCTAAAGAAGACATTTGGGCACACAGAAGTAAGAAGACAGAAGATTAAAAAAAAACAATCATCAGAACTTTTGGGAATGAAAGGCAAAATAGAAGAGATGAAAAACAATGGAGACATATAACAGCAAATTTGAAGAGGCTGAAGAAAGAATTAATGAACCAGAGAACAGGACATCTAAAATCCTATAGGGATTTCAGATATAGAAGATTACAGATAGGGAAAAGAATGGAAAAATATGAGCAGGTCTCAGGGAATTGAATGACAACATGCAGCATATGAATATATGTGTTTTGGGTGTCCCAGAAGAAAAAAAGGGGAAAGAAGCAGAAAGAATAATGGAGGAAATAATCACTGAAAATATCCTACCTCTTATGAAAGACTTAACTACAGATCCAAGATACTCAGTGTACCTCAAAGAGAATAGATCTGAGTAGACCTACTCCAAGACACCTAATGATCAGATTATCAAATGTAAAAGGCAAAGAGAGAATCCTGGAAACAGAAAGAGAAAAGTGATCCATCATATACAAAGGAACCTTGCCAAGACTATTTGTGGATTTCTCAGTAGAAACCATGGTTGTGAGAAGGCAGTGGTATGAAATATTTAAGATACTGAAAGAGAAAAACTTCAAACCAAGAATTCTATATCTGGCAAAATTGTACTTCAAAAAAAAATGGAGGGATAAAAATACTAGAGAAAATGTGGAGAGAGGGATGTACCTGTTCCCAGTTGACAGGGAAGTAGAATGGGTAACCCAGCAGGAGGGCAGTGTGGTGGTTCCACAGGATGCTAACTACAGGGTTTTCATATTGTTCTTCAACCTTGTTATTTGGTATATACTTGGAAGAGTAAAGAAAAGGGACATGAGCAGACATTGCACACTGGTGTTTATGGTAACCATATTCATGATTCATAATGGATGGATGTGGCCTAAGGGTACAGCAACTGATAAACAGAAGGGGGAAATATGGGGTATACATACAGTGGAATAATGGGCATTGGGAAGAACAAATGAAATTGTGAGTTATGCACCTAGGTGAATGGACCTTGAAGACAGTATATTGAGTGAAATAAGCCAGAATCAAAAAGACAAACATTGTAACACATCACTAGTATGGACTAACTATAATATGCAAACTCTGAGAATTGAATCTGAGAGCATACATTGTTAGGGGAAGGTTTATGGTAAAGTTTCCTAGACTGTAAGCTCTTACACCAGATACATCTATTCATGAATTGTAATGCTTATCTCTAAATTCTGAGATGCTGAGCTGTTTGTATATAACCTGGTCTGTCCTTGGATCTTCGGGTATCTGTGTGACACTTGAGACTCAGAACCTGAGGTCGGCAGCTGTAAATGTCAGTATTACCCCATAGAGCAAATGTTAAAGAAGCTGAAAAAGAGATAACTTCAATTAGAGATATGAATGAAACAGACTTAATTAGAACTAAGGTAAACCAGACTAAAGGGTAAAGGATGATATTGATTGTGGTCTAAAACCTCAACTTCTGTTTGAGACCAAAGAAAGAGATGTTTATTTGGGGCAAAATCTATATTTCCTGTAGCACACTATATAACTTAAAATGTATTGTCAGTTTATTCAAACACCGTAATTACCTGAAACCTTTGAACAGGGCTAAGATTTGGTTGGTTTGTACATGTCAGTATGAAATCCTGATATATCCAGAGTAATTTGAGCAGAGATTTAAAAGTATTTGCAAAATCCCCTTGCAGGATTGGAGAAAAATGTTGATGTATTAAATTTCCTCACCTGGGGAATTCCTCATATTCGCACAAGCATTGGAGACCACAATTGCAGTAGGCCAAGACTTTGATCCTGGGGCTTGCCCTTCTGAAGCCTGTTACTGCAAAAGAGAAGCTAAGCCTACTTATAATTGTGCCTAAGAGTCACTCAAAGGGAATATCTTTTGTTACTCAGATGTGGTCTGTCCCTCTCTAAGCCCACTCAACAGGTAAACTTACTGTCCTGCCCACTACATGGGACATGACTCACAGGGGTGTAAATTTCCCTGGCCACATGGTACCTGACTCTCAGGAATAAGCCTGGCCCTGGCATCATGAGATTGAGAAGGACTTCTTGATGAAAGGGGGGAAAAGAAATGCAACAAAATAAAGTTTCAGTGGATAAGAGATTTCAAATAGTTGAGAGGTCATTCTGGAGGTTACTCTTACACAAGCTTCAGTCAGATACTGTGAATTGCCACAGTATGCCTATCCCCAAGCAACAGTATTCCTGAAAACCCTAAAGAATAACCTGGGCTGTATCTAAGATTATATAAAAGTTTACTTAAGCTTATTTTTTCAGGATCTTTAAACTTCCATGTAGTTTCTATGCCAGATAAAACCTGAAACCCAGAGGCACCAGTCTCTTCAAGAACATCAACCAGTTTCATTCTTCTACCCCATAAGGTCAACACCCCTTTCCGTGCATGAAGAAGTTAAAATGGTCATTGCCCAGATATCCCTAAAGATTGAGAGAATGATTAGATGAGAGGAAGGAGGTGTAACTGAGAAATTAGGATTTATCAAACAATTTTGACTACTGACCCATTTTATATATATTTCTTTTAGTTTCTAGGGTATTAGAATAGCTAGAAGGAAACACCAGAAATCGCTGAGCTGTAATCCAGTAGCCCTGCTATTGTACAGCTATATAGAAAAAAAAAAAAAAAAATCGGTTGCCTGTGTTTTTATGGCTCCACTTCCAGATGCTTTATTCTGTTCCAGTGATCTATATATCTATATCTGAAAATACTACCGTCTTAATTAACCTATTTTTATCATAAATCTTAAAATCGTGTAGAGTGCAATATTAGGGGTCAATAAAGGGAAGGATAAGGAGGAAGGGATGTTTGTGCTTTTCTTTTTTCCTTTTATTTCTTTCTCTGGAGTAATGCAAACATTCTAAAATTGATCATGGTGATAAATGTACAACTATTTGATGATATTGTGAACCACTGATTATATACTTCGGATGGATTGTATGGTGTGAAAATATATCTCAATAAAATTACATTTAAAAATTAGCATTGTTGCAAGTGGTAAATAGTAGAAATTGAATTAAAATAAGTTTAGAACACAAAGTTGATTTTAATTATGATTTTTTTACTTGAAATCTACTTTAGTATGACTATGTGGCATATTTTTGTGCTAGGTTTATCCTACCTCATTTACTTTTCTTAATGATGATGTAATAGTATTTTCATTTTACAGATAAGGAGAGATAAGATGAGATAGATTTAACACATTATCTAAGGTAGTACATCCAGTAAATGCTGGAGTCAGCAATCTTCCAAACAATATAGCTTCCTTTCTTTTTAGATCATGCTTACTCATAATAAGGTTGATGAATCCAGTTAAATTATCTATTCACTTATTAAGATTTATAAATTACATAACAAAAACCCTCTGGAAACAAATAAATCTTCATATTTTCAATAACTTTGAATTTCATCTTTCAAATTGTGCTATCATTTTAGCCCCCATGTAAAATATACGTTATGGAAGTAGCCATGTGCAGACAACTTATGAAGGAAATGAAAACTGTTATTTTATAATTTACATTTTTCTGATTATTTCTTTGAAGAATGTCATTGGCACTGTATACTGTGGTGATTTTACATTTTTTTTTTTAAACTCAAAGATATGAAGTTGGGTAAATGTTTAAGAATATTGCACATTACTGGTGCTTTTGTTGTTTGTATATTGTCTTCTAAAATGGAATATTTCAAACTGTATTTTGGCTTCTCTTGGGAGTTATCCTCATCTTTAAGCCAAGTTCTATGTAAATTTCCTTTATGCCTAAATGTGAGAAACAGTAGTATCACAAAAGAACATTTCTTATCCAAACCATATCTGATATGGTTGACTACTAAAATGTAGGCAATGTATTAAAAATTAATTTAGATACTGTTGTTCAAATACATAGGCTATCTCTACATCCATTAAAAGTACTTACATCAGCTTGAAAGATGCTATTGATATTGAATTGTTCTGTTTAGCTTATTCATTTTTCTAAAATTATCAAGGGCTTGCTGTGTGACAGGAGTTGTGATAGCTTCTTGGAGTATTAAAATAAGTAATGCACGCTTCTATCCCCAATTAAGATCCTGCAATCTTGTAAGGGGTGGCAGAGAGATATAAGACAATATAATAGACATTTGCATTCTGGGAGCTCCAAGGCTAGAGAACCTGGTAATTCTAAGGAAAAGGTAAATGATGGCAAATTGCAAGTCTGGACTAGGAGAAAGAGGATGTGTCACCCAAGTTTTCCAGGCAGCAAGGATGGCATAGTTACAACTAATGCAATTTGATAAACCAAGGAGATTTCTAACCACAAATTGATGCTTAGTGTAACTCTAATAGTAAATGGTGTAGTTAAGTTATATATTTATAAAGCCCCATCACTGCCAGTTAGCAAGGATAATTTAAAAAGAAAGAAGATGAACAGGGAAGAGGAAGGAAAAATTGTAGCAATGATTTTTATAAAAAGTCATTAACATGAGCATATTCTAAACATTATTTTATTCCAATGTATATTATTTCCTTATAATTGACTGAAGCAAATATGTATACCTTCAATGTTTGGAAATATATCTTCATTAACTTTTATGCATTAAATCTGCATATTTAGCTGTGTAACATTTATTATACTTAAGATTTCAAAAGGGACTCCCTAATAAGGAGGTTAAAAATGTGATATAAACATTCTTGCTCTTTATTTAATAATATTCCCAGAAAGTTTTACTATTAGCCACAGTTTATTATTATTGTTATGGAAAATAATGTCATTTTTATGGATATCTTAAAGTGTTCAGATAGATGAAAATTTCACTAACATTTATTCTTTCTATATTTTACACATTTGTGCTTTTGATTTGGGGATACAAAATGAAAGTGTTTTGATTCTTAATTGTCCGGCGCCTTCTCGCTCGGTCCCACGCGTCCTGTCCTCGGCCGGCAAGGAGAACAGAGGGAAAGAGGGAGAGACACAGACAAACTGACACTTGAGGCACACAGCGGCAGTGAATGCAAGCCTTTTACTGGAGCCAGGAAGAAAACTTTCTCTGTTACATATTCCACACGAGGCCCTACACTCCGTGGGAGAACAACCTCTATGCGGCCGTTAGGCACGGCTCCCTGTGGGCTGTCTCCCCGAGGCTAGCCCGGGCAATTTCTTATATACTATGGTTACAACCAATATGCTGGCACTATGTAAGCGTGTATAATAGGCTAGCAGCAACCGCGGTCTCATGTGTCATATGCGGAAGTAGGGTACGGGCGCCATCTTGGCTCACTCGATGGGCGGGGGCTACTCTAGAGCAGGTCGCGGCGTGTCCAACAGGCCCTAACCCGGAAAGCGGCTCCCCACACTTAATGAAAGTGAATTATAAATAATAATGAGAAACCTATAAGATAGAAATGTTGGAATAGGAGAGTTCACAGATCATTAAAGCCTAGATAATTTTTCAAAATTGTATGCAAGATTAGTATGATAAAAATGTATGCAGAGACTCTAATTATACAAAAAATATATAATTTAGAAATTGTCTAAATCCAAACAAGATAAAGAGGGAAAGTAATTGGAGTATTATAATGACTTTTAGCTAATGTGTAAATTTTGAGAAAATAATGAACTGTATTAATTCCATTCTCATCTATAAATATTACAAATGACAGTTAAAGCAGAGAAGTTTCATTGTGTATTTATTGTATTACTTACTCTTAAGTACCATAAAAGCACAAAAATCTGACTTTTAAGATATCTAGGTTACAGATTAACTTTACAATGTAAAGAATGTACAAATACCTTGTAACAGATAACAAATAATAAGATAAAAATTAAATTCCCTTCTTACAGCATGCATTTTAGTATAAAATAATTTTGTTCAAACAGTTAAAAGCACAAAGATCTACAGGATTCTCTGAACTGTGTAAATGCTATTATCTGTTCATTATTGACAAAGACAAGTTTATTATACTTTAAATATAAAACAAAATGTTCTCAGTAATATAATTCATTAGTGTTGTATGTGAATATATTTCTATCAATTTTAATTTATATCTTATTTTCCAATTTGCATATAAAACTTGATATTAAAATATTTACTTCTTTAATAAATGTGTACTTCTTATTATGTATCAAATGTTGTTCTAAGGGCTTCACAAACCCTTAGGTGGGCAGCTTGAGGCCTGCCCTGTGGAATTTGGACCTCCCCATCCACAGAGTCATGGGAATTAATTCCTGTAAAAAAATCTTAGCATTTATATAATATATTTACATATCTATATCTGTATATCTATCCATATATCATCATCTATATCTATATCTAAATCATCTATCTCTGTCAGTTGTTTTCCTAGATAGAAACAGATTTTGGTACAAGAAGTGGTTATTGAGAAACAGAATCTTCAGGATGAGATTTCTGAAATTATTCTGGGCTTTTTTGAAAGTGGCTCTATAGTCTAATTAGATGAAGTCAGAATGGTACTGATAGTCCATAGTATGAGTTGGCAACAGAGATATGAAGAATATCACCCCTGAAAATGGTTACTCAAATGCTTATAAGATGCAAGACTCTGGGTGAGTGTTTTTGACACTTTTCCAGAGTTTTGTGGAGTTAAAAAGTGTAATGATGTTGGTTGATTGTTCCTAAAGATGCTAGATACAGAGTTAAAAGAAAGGGGTAAGCTCAAGGCTTCAAATTTCCAACTTAAGTGCTGCATGAATGGCATGAAAATTGCCTTGAAAGAAAATCTTATTTCATGTAGCAGCAGACTTCAGTTTTCTGAAAACAGACCCAGAGTTTCCTTGTGTGATGGTTGAGTTACAATGTAAATTGAATTCCAAACCTTTCAGGGTGTCTGCTGTTAAAATGAGGGCACTGATTGGAAAGGAATTGGGTCCTGAAAATAGGAATAGGGACATATAGGCTGATAATAATAATAATGGTGAAAATATTGAAACCCTAGATTATTCTGAATCTTTGCCAGATAAATGTGAAAGATATGTCCTGATGAACTCAGCCAACACACAAACAAGGTTTGGAATTCAATTTACATTATAATTCAGCCATCCAACCACCAAATATGTAAATATTATTAGAGTTTTCTAGGGAAACAGAACTGACAGGAGACTATGTGTGTGGGGAATGAGCAAGTCCAAATTCCACATGGAAGGCCAAAAGTTGGGAAATTTGATGAAGTTTTTTTCTTTTTTTTTTTATGAATTCACATGGAGAAACTGGCTGACTGAATTAGAGAGGGAAAGTCTCCCTTTCGTCTGCTGAAATTGTCACTTCTTTTTAGACCTTCAACTGAGGGCGGAGGCTTCTGTGATTGTTTAAGGCAGTTTCCTCAGTTGTTTATAGATATAATCAGCCATATATGCAATCATCATACTGATGATTTACATCCATGAAATATCATCACATTAACATTCAGGCCAGTGCTTGCTTGACCATACAACAGAACACCGTAACTGACCAAGTTGTCACGTGAATCCTCAATAGCAGTATACATTTTCTTTTAAGTAAATCTATTTCCTCAGTGGACTCCCTGCTTTCCTGCTGAGAAGGTAAATGTTACATCTGAGGACAAGAGGGGAGCAGAACCAAAGGTGCCACAGTGTGGAATGGAGGCCATACTCTAAAACCCTTGCTTTGTGATGCAAGTTTTTATTTGGTTTTGTAACCTGAAGGACTATAGTTACTCCTTATATGATTGGCCTTTGTATTATATAACCAAATTCCCTTAAATAAGCAATAGGGATATCTATATTTATATCTACCTATATCTATATGATTATCTATGTCTATGTCTCTAGCTATGTCTATATCTCTCTATTTTTATGTTTATGTCTATATCATTGTTATTTTTTCAACTTAGGAAATATAAAATGTGTCCTTTTTTTCCTGGTGGTATCTTAACTTTGATGAAAACAGTTTTTAGTTCTCTCCTTTTCCCTTTATGATAACTTAAATCTCACAAAGGTAAATCTTGAGTCTTTGGAAAACTTTCCAATGCAATAATGGATACTTTGTCGTCATTACTAAGATGTCATTCTCAATGAGCTTTCTCTCCATCAGTCAGAGCAGTTCATCTTTTTCTCTCTTTAATTCCTTCTCACTAATGACAACACAGTGGGCAAAGCTCTTTTTAGTAAGACATAGAAAATGGCTTAAGTGTCCCCAAGTTTGTCCTTAAACCTCCATAACCTTTCTTAAGAGAAATCCAGTGTAGATACTATCTGTCATTTTTATTTTGTTCAACAAGAGAAGAAGAGTTTTAAGTTTCTAATTTCAGGAAGGAAATAATCACTGAGCCTGCCATACAATTCCTTACTTTGAAAATGTGTCTGTCTATAGTGCTTTATTGATGGATATACCTAAAATCAAAACTTGCAAGGAAATTCTCCATTCATTTAGTTCAGTTAGAGATAACTGGACCAATACAGTACTGCATATTTGAGGTACTGATGCTACTTAATAGGTTTGCTAGAAGTCCCTGGGGGGGCATAGTATAAAATCCCTATTCTCAACTCAGCTTAAGTCTCACTTTTCAGAGAACAAAATTAGGAAAAAATGAGAGAAACATGCAATTACCAAATAATAAATGCATTAGATTGAGAGCATAAACTAGGTCATGGTCTATAATTAAATTGAATTTTAAAGTGACAGAATCACTGATTTTAGAAATTCTTTAAAATAGATAAGATCTATGAGATAGAAGAGCAATATTTCAAAGGGTGGAGAATTGAAAAGAAGAAGGGACCAAAGAATAGTTGAATCTTATTAATCAAACAACACTATTATCATGCTCCAAACACACCTACCTCTGACATCTCGAGTGTGCAATTTTCTCTTTAGTCCTCCTGAGATCAGTACACAAGATGATTTCAAATTCAGTTTGTTGCTATGTTCTGATGAATTGATTCGGCACCAGCCCAGTCCACACACATATGCATTTGCCTAAATTATCTTGAGTGAGTATTACTGGGGAAGACATGGACACACCTGGCAGCCATCTTCCACCCCTTGCCTACACCCCTATTTTCTATGTGTGTAACTGTTTCAATATGTTTTCACTCTGCAGCCAGTGGAAATATTAAATCTAACGGAGTGGCCTGACCATACCTTAAACCCAGAAACTGGGAACAAGTAGCCCCAGCTACTTACCAGGGTTAGAACTCTCAGTGGTAGGCCTCCCTGTCCCTGGGGTGGGTAAACACCCAGCCCTGGGGCAGGACAGATGTCTCTTCCCTCCAATGTGAAGCAGCAACCAGGGAGCTGCCATCCACACACCCTGACCCTAGCAGTTATCCTCCCCAGGAGACCAACCACAATGGATCTTTTTCCCTGCTTGTTTGGATGCTTTGTGTTGTATGAGTAATAGAGTGGTGATTTACTGAAAGTCTTTGCTGTACCTGAGCTTGTGTTCTCACAACACACAATACAGCAACTCACTCTGCAGGTGCTTGGAACTTTGAATTTACTAGGCACTCGATAACAAAACTCGTATTATGAACCAAGGTAAGGCTAGCCTGAAAATACATTCACTTACACTCCTCTCATCATGCAAACAGACAAAGACATACACTCACATATATACCCCTGAGAAAAATGTACACAATAGGCCCCCATGTATTCCTTTTCCTATTTTCACACTTTGAAATACTTTGCCTGATGGGAAATTTAAAGCAAAATGTAAATTAACTTGTCACAGTTCTATGAAATCCTGGTGCTCTTATCTAACACATCACACACAGTATTTCACTCTACTTGGTTTATAAATACTTTATTGCCTTAATTACAGAATTTTTAAATATGGTGAGGCTGGTTAAATATTAAACATGAACCACAAATACATTATATCTATAAAACATAAAAGATGGTCAAATATCTTTAAAAAGCTTCAGTAAATAACAGAAAGCAGTATTTTTAGAAAATCAAAAGTGTGATTCAAAAAATCCTAACAAATTAATAATATAAGAAGATGTTTTTTCCTTATCTGGTTAGCTCAAACTTATGCCTAAAAATTTAGAATTCATGATCATCTCCTGGAAAAGGCACTTGGGTTCCCCAGGAGGCAGACTAATTTGAGCAACAGCAGCTTTGGAAAGACAGTCACTGCATTTGTCTTTGACCCCTGAGCTAGGAACTGAATTCTGCCTGTGGCTGTATTAGGGCACTTATGGAGGATGGAATAAGAGAGGGAAATGCTGTGTATTTCAGAATTTAGTTTGTTCTTATTTGACAAACTTCCTCTCCTTCCCAACTATGAAGTGAAATTATTCTCTGAAACTGTAAATTCTATATGAATAAATCACTTTTACTTATATGTTAAAGTCATATGAATTGTGTATATATTCATATTAGCTCTGCCTCAAATGATCTGCTATTTTACAAGGTTGGAAAATCACCTGCTTAAAATTAGAGAAGTGTGGGAGGAATGGGATATGAATTTTTAAAGCAGATTGAGTTACATTGATATCATAATTTGACAGACTTAGTTTAATCACTAAAGAAAATTATTTTTTCTTTAGAAAACTTCATAGGACAATGCTTATCATTTATTTTCCTTGTTAAATGATTGCAGAAACTCTAAAAATAGGTTCATATTCTCCCATTAGTGCTAAATATGTTTTATTTTTGAGACAAATTGAGATATTATCCTCATGCCAGCTTTCATTTGATTTTTGCCTTTCTCCAGAATATTTGTATGAATGTAACTTAAATTAAAATAAAAGAAAGAAACATAGAAATTGTAGCATGATTTCAAAGCTTCATGTGGTTTCAAACATTTGGGATTGCAAAAGTTATCTATTAAGAATTGACCTTCCTGTCTAAATTACTTTATTTAACAAATTAAAGTATATTTAAAAAAATAAATACGAATTTAAATTTCATTAGAATTTTCAAGTCAGTATCACACAAAAATAACAAAAATGGCCTAATTTAAAGTGAAAAAAGAAAAAAAAATAATGCTAGGAAAAGAAGAATATCTAGTAAGAAAATTAATTAAACACAAAGCAACAATATCAAGTGTTTTAAAAAAATGTTCTCTGTAATACTGAAAAGTACACAACAAGAAAATATATAAATGTATTCCAAGTTTTAGAATCATCTATTTGAAACTGAAGAACTCTAACAATCAATGAAAATTAAGTGAAAATATTACAGAATGAAATCTTTTTCCAAACATTCTGAAAATATAAAATATACTCACATTTGGCTTTTATATGATACGGTCATAGATTTTTGGTTAGGGGAACATAATTAGACCTATTGTACCATGTCCTTCTGCTCTAAACTGGTACTTCTCAAAAATTAATGTGTATTTGAATGTAATTTGAGAAATTTGTTAAAATGAAAATTATGATTCGGTAAGGTCTGAATTGGAAAGTAAGAGTCTTCATGATTAATAACTTTCCATGTGACAACTATGGAATTTTTCATTGACTACTCAATAAAAGTACACACAGTAATGACCGATAAATATATAAATGCATAAGAAAAAGTACAATCTCAAAACAAGGTAAACATTTTCATTACCAAAAAAGAACAAAATTCAAAACTGTGAATAAGGGAAAAAGATATAGGTCTGTTGGGCTCTACATTTTAATAAAGACAGTGGAAATATAGAAAAGAATACGCAGATTATAAGATTGAGAGAATTTAATGTGAGAGGAAAAGTAGCCTGTTCCAGAGTTTAAAGCCAGCAGCTGATATGAGGCTCCTGTACTTATAAAAGCAGTTTGAAAAATAAAGGCTGCTCATGCTAGGCCTGATGTTATGGCTTTATAGGAAGTTGTGAGCCTCTGCATGGTGGAAGACAAATAAGCAGCTTTGCAAGTGGAAGCTGAGCCAGTTCTCCCACTGGGTGCATGGATGAATTTCTAGCACAAATATCACTGCAAAGCAGGAGCAAGAGCCTAGCTTGAGACTGACGCTCAGGCCAACACAAAACTGCAAAACTATGAAAAATGCAGGGAGATAGATTAGAAGATTATAGCTAAAAGAACAAACAAAAATGAAAAACTATCTCACACTCACTCAAAAAGTGACTGCAAAACCAAATTCCCAGCACATAAAGAAATCTAATCTCTAATGCTAAAAAGGTAGGCTTCCCCGTGAAATCAGAATATGATTTTAGCCCAAATTATGTTATTACTCCAACTTTTAAATTTGAAATAGTCAAGCACTTGAAATAAAAAATACATACCACCATATAAAATTATCTAGTTTCAATAATTGTTAATTTTATCACATTTATAAGCATGTGTATATAGATGTAATACATATACATATCTACCTGCAGAGACATATATTAACATTTACATCTGTTAATGTATGTATATACACACACATGTATTTGTTGAAGTATTTGAGAAAATTGCAGATAAAAACCCTTTATTCCTAAACACTTTAGCATGCCTATTCTAAGCACAAGGAATTTCTCCTATGTAAACAGAATAATTATATGAAACCAAAGGAATAACAAGTTCCCAAATATTCAATATCTTACCCACATTTAAATTCCCTAAATTGTTCTCAAAATGGGTTTTTTTAATCTGTTTTGTTAATCAAATACTCAATCAGGCCTCCCAAGTTCCTCAGATAGTATCTTTTTAATTCCTTTTTATCTAGAACCACTATTCCCTCCACATCTCTTTTTATTACAACATTGATTCTTCTGCAAAACCAGACATTCTCTCTTGTAAAATGTTCTATCCTCTGGATTTCCTGTAGACTGAAATTTATTTCTAAAGACTTTATGTGATTCAGGCAAAATATTTTTGTGATAATATTAAATTATGCTGTATACTTCATACTGAATCACATCAAAGGACACAAAAGTGAGTTTTCCCAGAATTATTGAATCTGTTTGGCATACAATTTACAAGTAATCTATTGAATGATAATGTGGCAATATTGGAATATCCTATATTCCATCCTATTATATCTAATATTTTTAGCATCCTTTGGATGTATAATAGGCTGGAATACACGCCAATGAAAAATGAGAAATGAATTTGCAGTTAACTCTAGCCCAGGTTCTTCATTCATTTTTAGAGATTCTTCTTTAAATTCTTTCTTCATGAACAGGGATGAGAAAAAATTCTCCTAAAGCCCTCTAATTCCAATTTTCCCAGTAAAAAATTGTTATAATATTCCATGTAAAGATAAAATTGTAACCACTTACTTTACATGTCACAGTGGACTCATGGATTTTATGTATTCGATGTTTGCAATCAATTTAAATCACTCATTTTAATTTTCAAATTGTCCTCTCTTTCCTTTTTGACACAAGATATCCCAAATACAACTTGTATCTTTCCATTCCCAAACCTAGAATCATCCAGTTTTCCACAGGAGCCTTGAAATTTTTAGTTGGTTATGATATTTTAAAAAAATCAAGTTGCAGGCTTTAAATATCCTCATTTCCACTAGGGTATCAGACTCTTACGGTGAGCACAGGAAGGTAAAATATTTTAAAAAGCAATTGATATTAAACTTTTTGCATTTAAGGTTAAAAATAGTGAACTGTTTTCTTAAGTATTCGACCATATATTTGTGTCTCTTGTCTCTTAAATAGAAAATTCTTATTTTCTAGCACTAGCATTTTACTCTTTTTTGGTGCCAATATTATCCAAAGTACCTTAAAAAGGTGCAGAATAGAAGAATAGTCAAACCATGATATAGATGGAAACCTTGACAATGTCTACATCTATCTATTTATGGGAAAGAAAATGCAAATACATATATAGATGCATACATGCAAAGTATTAGCAAATAATGAGTGAATATCAACTAAATCTGGGGTGACCTGTTACTTGGGCTCTCTACGTAAGGCATGGCTACATAATGTGGGGTACAATGCAAAATTAAAATGTGGGGTCCCTCATTAAAACATTACTAACAATTTCAAGATGGCTACAGAAAAACATTTAACCAAAGGTGGAACACTTGGAACACTTCTGAGTATGGGTCCCTGTGTGAGTGGACAGGTCACAGTTCCATAAAGCTGATTCTGGACCTATGGGGTAGTGGTTGCTCCATTTATCTGCTCTTCCTGTATTCTTTCAAGTTCTCTTTAAACTTTGCTTGCCATCCTCTAATTTCTCCAATCCTTTCTTATAGGTAATAATTCTTTATATTAAACTTTCCCTATTCAAATTGCCATACAGGTTATTTTTTTACTGATTGGACCCAAATTGATACATATTGTATCAATCACAAGTTGATGAAAAAAATATATAAAATCGTATATATGAAATCAAGCACATTTCAGAGATAGCATTACACAATAGTGTGAAAAAAGTTTGTTAAAATATTAGTCATTGTGCTTACAAAATTGTCTATTAACCTGGAAAAAACTAATTAATTCATCTATATACAAAAATAAATTACAGATAATTATACGTGAGAAGTATAACTGTAAAAGTTTTGGAAGAAAGCTTAGGAGAAAATATTTATGAGTTTAGATAAGAGACTTTTCCAACAAAATGCAAAAATATCAAACCATAAAGGAAAACACTGATGATTTTACCTTACATTAAATATTGTATTCAGTAAATACACTATTTGCCATCTTTCCTTTCCACGCACCACCAAAGATCCTGGTGTTGACAAGGGCTGCTGCCCCGCCCGCTGTCACCGGTTTTGTAAGAACAAGCCCTATTCCAAATTTTGCTTCTGCCGTGTTGTCCCTGACTCCAAGATCTGCATTTTCCACCTGGGTCGGAAAAATGCAAAAGTGGACGAGTTCCCACTCTTTGGCCACCTGGTGTTGGATGAATATGAGCAACTGTCTGAGGAAGCCCTGGAGGCTGCCCATATTTGTGCCACCAGCTACGTAGTGAAAAGTTGTAGCAAAGATGGTTTCACACTCAAATGAGGCTCCCTCCCTTCCATGTCACTGGTATCAACAAGAGGTCCTGTGCCAGAGCCAAAAGGCTCCAGATAGATGTGCAAGGTGCCTTTGGAATGCCCCAGGGTATGGTGGCCAGGTCCCCATGGGCCAAGTCATTCTGTCCATCCGCACCAAGCTTCAGAATATGGAGAATGTGGTCAAGATACTGCACAGACCAAGTTCGGGTTCCCTGGCCACCGGAAAATCCTTATCTCCAAGAAGTGGGGCTTTACCACGTTTAATGCTGACGCATTCCGAAGATACGGTGGCCGAAAAGCGCCTCCTCCCAGATAGATATGGTGTCAAATGCATCCCTAATTGTGGCCCATTGGACACGTGCCAGCACTGCCCTTGGCTGATGAGTCTACCAATAAACTAAGTCCTTGCAGTCTTTTTTTTTTTGTTTTTTAAAGACACTATTTGTATAGCAAACAAAATAAATAAATATAAGGTAGAAATGTTTGGAAAGCATATAATGATATAATGGAATATGGATATAAATCCATTAAAAAAAAACTCCTATAAATTAAAAGAACAAAAAGAAAATAACATTAATAATAAGCAAAGTTTATGAGCAAATTGATGAAAAAAGAATCCTGAATGCTTAAACATATGAAAAGACATTCAACCTCAGTATTAATCAGGGAAATGGAAGTTGAAGAACAATAATATACAGTTTTGTAACCATTAACTGGTAACAATTAAAAAGTTTATAAAATTGCCTGTGGTGAGGATGTGTAGAATTAGGAAATCACATTACTTGTGTGAATGTAAATAGGTTCAACCACTTTGAAAGTGTAACAGTATCTAGATATGTTGCTTATTTCTACCAAGTAATTCTCTTCTCTATATATTGAACAGTGATAATAGCACATGTGTACAGGGAGTCATTTACAGTATTTATTTCTTCATTTTATATAATTTCAGAAAATTAAAACAGATCAAATGTATCAATTGTGTTTTATTCATACAATGCAATATGGTACAGCAGTGACAATAATGAATTAGAGGTACATCCTCCAGTTAAACAAATCTCAAAAACATAATGCTGATAAAAATGCAAGTGGAAAAATAGTAGTCAAGGTATAATTATATTTGAGTGAAATGGAAAAACCTACAAAAATACCATAGTTTGTAAATATAATACCTATATTTCCAGTAAAAATATAGAATATGTAAGAGATAATGGTTATCTTTAGGTAAGAGGGGAATGAGAATAAAATGATCATTAAACAAGGGTTGCTTTTATTTTATTGCTTAGGTTTTATTCTTGAAAATAAAATCTTAATGACTTCCACTTCTGATCAAGACGTGAAAGTAGTGCCAGGAAATTGTTCCTGCTGTGATAACTAGGGATAAAAGGGACAAATAGCCAGAGAGGCTAAGCTCTGATTTGAAATTAAATGGTAAACATGTTCTCAAGTGGCATCTGCCAGTTCTAGACCTGAGTTTTACATATTTCTGTACTAGAGAAATAAAAAAAAAAAAGCAGATGCTTTAATGACCTTGAGTATTAGCATAACTAATAATTCTAGGGGAGTCCCAAATGCACATCCAATGTCCCCACAGAAAATATGCTCTCTCCTGTGAAGCACAGGGGGCCACACACTGGTCCATTTTCTCCTCCATTTTCTCCATGCTCCTAGCATAAATAGAAGGAAGGGCCTGCAATGAACTTATGAGAGGTCTTCCTGGCAGGATGTGTGCCACATTTTGCATAATTTTGAAAAGGATGCAAGAGAGTTAGGCTAAAAACCTGCAAAGAGTAGAATTTTCAGGGCTAAGGAAAATGACAGACCTTCCATACTCTCAATCAAAAGCCCAGTAGGGCCATGATTGGGAAGAAAGCTGGGGTAGAAAGGCATTGTGAAATCTGCTGCATTCTTCCAGTTAGAAGAAAAGTCTCCACTAGAAAACAGAGCCTGGATCAAATTCTGTACTGTTTTCTCCTGCTAAAACTACTGACAGATTTGGAAGCTATGTGGGGTCTGAAGCTAATGAGCTGAATTAAAAATACACATAGGCTGTACTTAAGCCTCTTGCTGTGTTTAAGGACTACAAGACATGCCAAGTTCTCAATTAAAAATTGGGAAAGTCACACCCCAAAACAGGGCAGAATGGAGTCTAACTGAAATTGCAAACCTGATTGGATTAAAGTGATTTTCTTACATTCCTGATTGGATTAAACTGATTGACCCTCCACCCTCTCTCAACACAGGAAAAGGGCACAGCCTCTCTGTGGGAAAATAGCTTGGTCTTTTGTCTCCAATGTTTTTTAGACACAATGTTAAGCATACCATCAAGCATTATGAGGCATGGAAGGTGCAGAAAATTGTGACCAATAATCAAGAGAAAAAAAATATTGTAGAAAAAGATCCACAAATGATACAGAAGTTATACATAGCAGAAAAGGACTTAGAAATAACTATTATAAATATGTTAAAATAGTAAAAGATTGCAAAACAGATGAAAATATTAAAAATTTCAACAAAGATTATTATATATAAACATAATCAAATCATTATTCTAGTTATATATGGCATAAATTTGTATTTACCTGATTACATAGGTTCAGAAATATAAAGCAAAAATTAAGGAGAAGAAAGGACAAATAGATAACAATGTGTTGACGACCAATGTCAACACACCCCTTCCTGTCCTGTATTGCCTAATACACTTCTCAAGGCTCTTCTCTGTTTGTTGTTTCCTTCTAGAACATTATCATCAACTAAAGAATATTTTGTTAGAGATTGTTTTTCATTTGTTGTTTGTCTACAAATTTGAGAATATATACTCCATGAAGCAAGTATCTGTGGGAACTATATGTTTATAGATTCTCTTGTTAAAAATCATAGGGCTATTTGTCTTCCTGCCTGATTTCAGATGTACTATTCAACTCCTCAGCCTGTCAACATAGCAGCAAAAGATCTTTAACCATTGTCATCTCTAGCAAGTGGACATGTGCAAAGATTTGTATGCTGCCATCAGCTATACTTGTAGGGAATTGTAGGCAATCAAGGCTTCAGCAGAGTAGAAAAAGTTAAACCAGCATAACTTTTAGCAAAGATAAATGTGAACTTAAGAACACTCATCAAAATATTGATAGAAGTTTCATAGGCTGAGGAAGGGAAAGAGAAGTGGGGAAAAAGGGAAGAAAATTAATGGCTAAATAAACACATCAATAAAACAAGAGAAATTGAAATAACTGATTAATAATTAATGGTAATCTGTGAGTACTGAGATAGAATTAATTCACTCCTCTGCTTCTGACAGCAAAGGCAAAAGAAAAAGAAAAGAAACTGCAAGAAAAATGGCATTATGGGTGGAAAAGAAATAATCCTAATGAAAGCACTGTTCATGAATCCTATAGGAAATCATAAGAAAATTCTTAGAAAAAATATACATCAAGAAAAGTTTATATTGATTATTTAAACAGTCAAGATGTCTGGAAAAATTAAACAACACAATAACAGGAGATAAATTATAAATGTAAAAGAAATAGTTTATAAAATAGAAGCATTAATAAATAAATCCAAAGTTAGCTCTTTAAAACAAACATTAAATATATACACTGTGCCAGTTTGAATGTATTCTGTCCCCTAAACGCCATTATCTTTGATGTAGTCTTGTGGGGCAGATGTTTTGGTGCTGATTAGATTTGCTTGGAATGTGCCCCACCCAGCTGTGGGTGATGACTCTGATGAGATATTTCCATGGAGGCATGGCCCCTCCCATTCAGGGTGGGCCTTGATCAGTGGAGCCATATAAATGAGCTGACAGGGCAGAGGGAACTCAGTGCAGCTGTGAGTGCCATTTTGAAGAGGAGCAAGCTTGCTAGAGAGGAACATCCTGGGAGAAAGCCATTTTGAAAGCAGAACTTTGGAGCAGACGCCAGCCACGTGCCTTCCCAGCTAACAGAGGTTTTCCGGAGGCCATTGGCCATCCTCCAGTGAAGGTACCCGATTACTGATGTGTTACCTTGGACACTTTATGGCCTTAAGACTGTAACTGTGTAGCCAAATAAACCCCCTTTTTATAAAAGCCAATCCATTTCTGGTGTTTTGCATTCCAGCAGCATTAGCAAACTAGAACATGCACCAAGCTCTTACTGAATAATGTGGGAAATAATGTATCATACATAAAGTTATAAATAGAAAGTCAAAAGAAGTAGATATACTAAGCTTATGAATTTGATCATTTTAATGAACTGTGTGCTATTCTATGAAAATATAGCATACAACATTGCTCCTGGAAGCTAGGAAACTCACATTATTCAATTACTGACACTAAAAGGAAAAAATCATCAAAGTGTTACCCCTTCCAAAATCAGCAGCTTAGGCAATTGCACTTAGAAATCCTATCAAAAACATAAGATGCAGTCTTTGGCAGAGCTATTTAAAACGACACCAACCATACAAACCTCAAGCCTTTATATAAAGTCAAGATAATACAGATACCAACATCTGATAAAATACACAAACCAAATAACATAAAAAGCTCGTTTTGAATATTGAAGAAACTGCCTTCAATAAATTCTAGCAAAATGCAGTAATATATTAAAAGAATAATAAATTTTGACTGGTAATGATTTATTGCTGAAATTAAAAGATATTTTAATATTAGAAATTGCCTTCATATAATTTATTATATAATAGGTTGAAAGACTAAAACTGTTTTTTTTAATGTTGAAGAAGCTTTCAAAAATTCAGTATCATTTTTTGATAAGAAAAATATAGCCATAGTGAAACATACTGAAAAAATGTCCCCGATATAACAGACATTATGAGACAAATAAAGTATGCATTTATACACACAAATATACATAGAAACACAAATATTACTCTGAAAGTACAGTATAATATTTTCTGAAACATGTGAAAACTATTAAATGAAAGAGCACTTTTAAAATAATCAAAATTCTATGCATAAGTTTATGTGGATAAAGTGACTGGAAAGATATCTATCCACTTTTAAAAAAAAAAAAACATTTTATTCACATACCATATATGCCATCCAATGTGTAAAATCCATGGCTTTTGGGATAATCACTGAGTTGTGTATTCTTCACTATAGTCAGTTTAGAACATTCTCGTTGCTCTAAAAAGCAATATCCCATACCCCTTATACCTTCCTACCATTGACACGTATCTTTGGTTTAGTACCTTTATTACAAATTATGAAAAAATATTACAAAATTACTGTTAACTATAGTCCTTGGTTTGTATTAGTTGTATTTTTGTCCATATATCACCCTATTATTAACAATGTATAATAGTGACATACATTTCTTCTAGTTCATGTAAGAATATTATTATATGTGTGCAATTAACACTTAACAGCAGCTGCCTCTGGTACAAACCAGATCATTAGATAGTATTAAATCCTTACTTCAGAGAGGACTAATACCACTTGTTTGATTGCTTGCTTTCAACCTTGCACATAAATAAAATTTATATTTATAAATGTTTCAAAAATAAAAAAGTTATGACTTACAGTAAAATGAAATATGATCTTTTAGACTTGTTCTTATATATGATAAAATTTAACCCTCAGTTTCTGCTATCTCCCACAATCCTTGACACTTTACCTAATCTCTGTAAATTGTATTGTTTTGAAACATGTATGTATTAATGAGAAAATTGTAGTGAACCTCATATATTTGATATTATTGATAAAATATGCTATGATTAGTATATTTTGATATTGATCATTATATAATCGCAATCTATCTACATTGATTTAAATAAAAAAAATGAAGATACACATGCACATGCACACACATAAAAATTACACTTCAGTATTATAAACAATAAGGTATTTCTTTCCCCTAAAATGCTTAATGAAAAGAAAAAAAATTGGGGGCGCAGTTGTAACATTAATAACAGTAAAAGTCTATATCAGGTTTTAGTACATATAAAAGGAAAAAAAGACGTTTAAAAAGGTCAACAGAAAGGCTTTGAAGGAAGTTAATTGTTCTCCTGCCTTTAAAATCATGGTACAAAGAAGTCTGAATTTTTACTGGACTTTCGACACCTAATATGATACCCAGAAGCAGGATAGCATTATACTGTCACCTAGGCTTCAATATCAGCTGTCAAAGATGAGAAGCTTCCTTGCACATTCTGTCCAGTGACCCATCAATTGCAGAGGAAAGAATGACGTGCAACAGTTTTTCTATAATATCTTACACTATGTTCTTTCTATTGTTGCACATTTATCAAAAGTGCATGGTAGCCCTCCTAGAATCAAGTCTGAAGTTACAAGTTATTTGAAATATAATGTTTATAGCTATAAATATGAAGAGAGAATAAATGATGCTCTTGTCTTACACTTAGTTGATAGAGGTGTGTATTTAGTAATGTAGAGTTATTAAAGGAAATGAGGCAAATAAAATAAATGCCAAACAGTCTTTTTAACAGAGGTTCTTGGAAGGGTTTCAGGTATGTCCTTGAGTCCTTGAAATTTATGAATAATTTACATATATATTTATTTTTCCAAGGATACATTTCATTAACTTTGATCAGATTCCAAATTGTACACAAGCCACAAAAGAGTTTCAAATTTATATTAATAAATTAATGATTTTCGCCTAGGGTTTGCATTGTGTAATTTGAGGTTTCTGTAATTAGATACACATTTTCTTTGTCATTTTTTTAAATGTGTGTACTGCATAATGTGTGTATCTTAAAGTCATTTGTGTATATATGTGCATGTTTGTGGGGTGGGGTGATGAGAATTAACAAGCTTAAACTAAACATGCATTTGAAGATACAACAGGTTGACAGCAAAGATACTCCTGAAGAAGATGAACAAGGTGGAAGTTCATATTCTACTGGATATCAAATCTTCTTATAAGCTACAATAATTATGAATGTGCGGGGAAAAAAATGCCCCTTAAAAATGTCCAGAAATAGAGATACAGATATATGGACATTTGATTTTGGACAAAGTTGTAGAACATTGGAGAAAAGATAATCTTTTTCAATAAAGCACTAATTTCTAAAGAAAAATAAAGAAGAAGAAAAGAAAACTTCATTTACCTCATGACCACTGATAAGGACTTTTGCTCCCCAGAAAGGAAAAAAAAAAAAAAAAGAAAAAAAGAAAATCACAAAGACTTGGCTACATTTGCTATTTTACATTCTTGCCTCCTATTTTCTTCCCAAGCCATTCCAAATGGTCATTGGTCCCAGAAACTCCTCTGAAATGACTTAATCAAACTCCTTATTGAACTTCATCTTGACAATCCAATAGTTATTCCCTGTCCTCATCTTATTTTCAGCAGCATTTGATACATTTTGCCACTGACTCCTATTTAGGATGTTTATTCTCTGGAATTGCATGACTGCACATGCTCTTGGTGTTACTTGTGGTAGGGGACAGTCTAAATGTGGCCTGCCACCTTTCCCTGGGACATACCAATAAACCCTGTGCTCAGGACTAGATGTGTTAGGCTGGTTCCCGGTACAGGATGATAAATGTGTTCTGACTCCCTTCTTAGGAGTGCCTAGAAATGTGCTGACACATTCATTTCCCTTTGGTCTTGATCATATAAACACTCACTGGGGACTGATGGCAAGGTATGTAGATTTTATGGCACCTGGCCTACCCCAGCTGCTGTGCTACTATAGCTATTCCTGGCAGGAAAGAAGCAGGGTCCTTTGCCTGCATCACAAGGGAGGTAGCATAGACCATGTCCCTGCATTAGCTGGGCACCATGGAGACTCACTAACCATAGGAGACTGATGCCCACTATTTAAGCTGACTTGCTCTGACCCTCTTCATATAAAATAAAGTCATGACTTTTGTGGGCAACTCTGACACCTGTACAAGAATGGATTGATAGCTCTTTTCTATCTTTCCACTGGAGGTGATAACAGACGTCTCTCTTTCCAGACAATATTACTTCACAATAAACTTTTTTCTCAATGTTCATTGGTGTTTTGGTTTGTTAAAACTGATGAAATGCAATATACTAGAAATGGGTTGGCTTTTACAATAGGGATTTATTAGCATACAAATTTACATTTCTGAGGCCATGAAAAATGCTCAAATTAAGGCATCAAAAGCACAATACCTTCTCTGAAGACCATCTACATGTGAGTTTAGGCTCCTCTGTCAGATAGCAAGGCACATGACATTGTGTGCTGGTCTTTCTCTCCCATGTTTCATTGCTTCCAGCTTCTGGCTTCAGTGGCTTCCTCTCAGCCCATCTGGGTCTTTACTTGTGAGCTTCTCTTAATTTCATCTCTTTTCTTCTCTGTGGCTTTTCTCCTCTTACAAAGGATTCCAGTAAAAGTATTAAGACTCACATGGGGCACTCTTCAACTGAAATAACTTAATCCAAAGGTCCCACTTACAATAAGTTTACATCTACAGGAATGGATAGAATCTAAGGACATGATCTTATCTAGGGTCCCTAAAACCTACAAACTACTGCAGTTGATCACACTCTAACTTGGAGCTTATCATGACTGGATCCTGGCCTTTTACCTTATATATTTTCCCTGGGTGGTCCCATCAAGTTTTATAATTTTATATAGGATCTCTATGTGGATTATCTTCAAATAGATATCTCCAATCTTGAACTGTTCCTAGATCTTCAGACTTATATATCTTATTTCCTAGATAGCTTAGCTTGTATTTTAATAAGCATTACAATCAGAACTTCCTTGAAACAGAACTCTTCATTCACTACATTTGGACCCAGGCAAATCTACTCCTTTCCTAATCATGCTATTCAGAGCAAATTATTATGTATTTTTTTTAATTTTATGGAAAACTGGGAGTTTTCATGATGCTTTATTGCCCTTGAATTTTCATATCCAATCTATCTCCAAATACTTTTAAGACTGCATCCTAAATATAATACAACTTTAGATTTTTATCACTCCCCACTACAATAATTTCAGTCCAAACTACAAATATCTATACTTGAATTATTTAATGAGGTTCCTTATGGTTTCCACTATCTACACACTTGACTCATTCAAGCAATTATCCATGTAGTGGCCAAAGTGATTTTTTCAAGGTTTATATTATGTCACACCACTTCAACTGCCCCCAACCAAAGGTTTCCACTTGGTGCTAAAATAATATCCAAACCCCACATCATTCCCTCCCAGGCCTTCTGGGATATCTCCTTACCTCCCCAATACCATTTCTTACCACTTTTCATCATCCCAAAACATTTTTAATCACACAGGACATGTGTTTGGTCACTTCAATAATAACATGTTCTATTTTGGTTTTTTTGGTCTTCAGGTTTTGCAATTATTTTTCCCTAGACTTGGAACTCTATTCTCTAAGAATTATGTATGAGTTACCTTCTTCTTACCATTTATGCCTTAGCTCAAATATCACATTCCTGGAGAAAAGTTTTGACCAGTTCAGTTCAAGTAGCCTACCCTCCCATCATTCTCTATTCTGTTCCCTATGGCTTATTTATCACTATCCAAAATTAAATTTATTTTTATATATTCATATAACCTTATACAAAAGTGTAAGGTGCACAATGGTAGGTAATTGATTAGGGGAGTAGGTGGGAGAGATAAACAACATTAAAGCCCTTTGATCACATACCTTAGTCATAGCTTCTATCCAAACTTTAATGAGTAATATAGTTGGCATATACATTTTGGCCTTCATGCTCCTCTGTTGCTATCTCATTTTTTTTCTCTCTCTCTCTTTCAGGTGGGCAAGAAAGAAATGCTATTTTTTTTTTATTATGTACCTCAGCATCTGGTGAGTGGGCTTGAAAATTTGATAAATAGTATTAGGTGTGACATAAGGTAACCAAAGCAAAGTAATTTCATCAAAACCTGGACATCCCAAAGACAAGGAAAATAAATAAATCTAAAGACCTGTATGCAACTTCTAGTAATTGGCTTTCATGAATTATGATGTGGGGGAAAGCTAACGCTGACTGGACTCTTATGTTATTTTTCAAGTATATCCATTATTTGTGTCTTTTTTTACAGTGGCTCCCATACAACCAATAAGGAACTTAACACATTGAAATGGAGTTCTTCTGCAACAAATGTAAAATACCTAGTTCTGGCTTGCCATCAAGGCAATGGGCACTGTAGGGTGGATATGACATATATAGCAGACTGGAAACCTGGAGACTTGCGATGCTAGGACAAACTAATGTCTGTTAATTTGAAAGGCAGATGACTGGCATATTAACTCTGTAGTTCTAGTCAAAACAATTGGGAATAGCTAAAATATTACAAGCCTTGGTGTTCTAGTTTGCTAATGCTGCAGAATGCAAAACACCAGAAACGGATTGGCTCTTATAAAAGGGGGTTCATTTGGTTACACAGTTACAGTCTTAAGGCCATCAAGTGTCCAAGGTAACATATCAGCAATTGGGTACCTCCACCGGAGGATGGCCGATGGTGTCCAGAAAACCTCTGTTAGCTGGGAAGGCACGTGGCTGGCATCTGCCCCAAAGTTCTGGTTTCAAAATGGCTTTCTCCCAGGATGTTCCTCTCTAGGCTGCAGTTCCTCAAAAATGTCACTCTTAGTTGCTCTTGAGGTATTTGTCCTCTCTTAGCTTCTCTGGAGCAAGAGTCTGCTTTCAAAGGCCGTCTCCAAACTGTCTCCATAAGCCAAAGCTCCTCTCTCAGTTCCAGTGCATTCTTCAAAGTGTCCCTCTTGGCTACAGCTCCTCTTCAAAATCTCGTTCTCAGCTGCACTGAGTTCTTTCTGTCAGCTCATTTATATGGCTCCAGTGATTTAATTTAGACCCACCCTGAGTGGGTGGGGTAAGAACTCCATGGAAATTATCCAATCAGCATCATCACCCACAGTTGGGTGGGGTGCATCTCCATGGAAACACTCAAAGAATTACAGTCTAATCAATACTGATATGTCTGCCCACACAAGATTACATCAAAGGTAATGGCATTTTGGGGGACATAATATATTCAAACCAGCACACTTGCTTTCTGCTTGCTTTTATAGAAAAGTATTATAAACATAAAAGTATTCTAAGTATTATGAAAGCATGGATATGAATTGCCTGGTTAACAAGAAGAGGTTGGAAGAATTACAGAAAATTGAGAAATTAAAGCCTTACCTAGGGCTGCCTGATAAAAACATAGTACCCAGTTAAACTTGAGTTTCAGATAAACAACAAATAGATAAAGATATAGATATAGATAGAGATATAGATAGATATAGATATAGATAGATATATATAGATAGATAGATTTTAACATGAGAATGTCCCAAAGATTGTATGGAGTGATTAAACTAGAGGAAGGGGTAGCAACAGACAACATGGAATTTAACAAAGGATTATGAATACTGAATCTTTACATAATTTTCTTTTTCTTAGTTGCTAGGATATTAGAATAGCTAGAAGGAAAGAATTGAATTGGTGGAACTGTAACACATAGCATCCTTTGAAATTTGTTCTTAGCTACTTGTTAGATTGTAATTTGAAAGCTATTACCTTTTTTGTATATATGTTATATTTCACAATAAGGAAATAACTGAAACTATGATCCTGTAACTCAACAATTTTGGAAATTTCCTATATAACTACTTGTTAAATCATACTTTGAAACATTACCTTTTTGTATATATTTTATATATTTATATGTTTTATATTTCACAATAAAGAAATAAATGAATATGTGGAACTGTAACCTATAATATTCTTTGAAATTTGCTCTCTAACTACTTGTTAAATTGCACTTGGAAAGTTATCACTTCTATGTATACATGTTGCATTCTACAATAAAAAAATGATAAAAAACAGTTTATCTAAAATTCAAATTCAACTGGCTATCTTGTGTTTTTATTTACTAAATTTGGCAACTCTACTCACAGGATTATATGAGTCCAAGTGTTTTTAAATCTTGAATAGCAAGAGATGAGCTAAGACTGAAATTCACTTTAAGCGCTGAAGACCATTACGAATTTTAAAACAAAAAATATGAGACAGCCTTGCGGCAAAGATAGGAACATGGGTATTGTCATCTAAGCCAAAATAATTTAAGCGGCCTTAAAATAGTGAATATAATTTAAGAGAGAGGCATGAAGACAAGGAGGAAAAGAAATAAATCAGGCACAAAAAGCATGGCAAGAAAAGAATTTGGCCATATTTAATGTAACTACTGATAATGTAGGACTTTCTTCTGCCATTTTGCTATTTGGTATTATAAGTCATACTATTTTTGACCCTCATTTCTTCTCTTCATGCCTACTTTCATATTTATTTCATTTTTGTTGTGTACCATTTTGAGTTCCAATAGCTTTCTTCCTTTCTCCCTTCCTTTTTCTCCTTCCTCCCTCCCTTCCTTCCTTCTTTCCTTTTTGTATAATTTTAGGTATGTATGTGTGCATGTATACATGTTTTTCTTTATGTTTACCATGGGCCTTAAATTTAACATCCTAAATATACAGCATTATGTTTGAGTTTATCCCAACTTAACTTAAATAGCACACGCATACCCTTTTGCATTTTGATGGCACTTGTTATTGTAGTTTATATCTCCTTGCTCCACTCTTTTTGGCAAGAAGGAGCTGCCTAAGAACTTTCTTTTTTGTTTGTTTGTTTGTTTTGGTTTGGTTTCTGTTTTTGTTTTGCAGTAAGGTCACAGGACTACAAGGATCCTGGTGTATTTAGGATATGGAAGTGCATGTTACCCAGATACCTTGGACTATGAATTAAATGTACTAAGTGTATTTTGCTTGTCAACATTAAAGAAAAACAAACATTTCATGAGTTCTGTTTGTAAGAGAAAAACTACCTTCAGATATTTTGTGAGCAAAGAAGAACATACTGAGGCTGCTAACTATTCACCAAAATATATTCTCTTCTTTCTGTGCTCATGTTTGTGCTTAATTTGCCAACCTTTTTCTCCTACTTAAGCATGGAAATATGATTAATTTCTCTCCCAAAGGATGTGTGGCTTTTCCAAGTCAGGTCTGGACTCTAGAGCCTTCCTTGTGTGCTACTCCATGTTCTTCTAGTTCTGAAGTTGGATTTTCCTTGGAAGCCAGTTATTAAGACTGACTGAGCCATCCTCAGTATGGTTCACTGGAGGAGAAACAATATTAACATAGAACATCAGTCTGTGTACTCCATGATTGAGTATTAAAATTCTATGTACCTTAAGTCACTGAATTCTTACTGACCCACTTGGCCTACCTTAAATAATAGATGGAAAAAAAATGTATTCCATAATCCTCATGTGTACATATGGAAGAATTTCAAAGAGAATAAAACATCTGTTCTCTGCTTCCCCTCTCTCACTACATCCCAGGAGAGGAGCAATGGTTTATTTGAATGATGAATTGAGAGAGAAAACAAGACATGTTCATGTCTGCTATCCCTTTCACCATTCTTTTTTGTCTTGCCTTTCTTAGAGAGGGCACTTTCTAGTGTTATCTCTTGGCCCTGGGGTCAACTTAGAAGGAAATACTATGCCCCCATTAGGGTTTTCTACAAATTTGGGATCAATTTAGGTGAATGTTACCAAGCCCTTGTGGTTGCATACTCAAGGCATGCCCTCCCAAAATACCTTTTATTGATAATAAAGATGACTATCTTTTACCTTTAGTCATTTGAGTCCTTTGGCTACATTACAAGTAACATTAAAGTTGAATGGAGAAGTAGAGGATGCTATTTCTTGACACCTTCAAGAATATTGTAATATTTAAACAAATAACTTTCTCTATTTTTTTACCCAGATATCTAGTTGATCATCCCAAATTTTTGTCTCTTTGCCCCCTTCCACCTTGGACAACCATTTGCCACTTTCATCACCCTAGGATCTTAAAATTTCACTTAGCTGACCAGGGATAAAGGCAAGCAGAAAATCCTAGACCAGTACTATTTTTGAAGTGCACTGAGCCATTGGCATAGCTCTCTATCATTCACTAACTCAAAGTGAAACTCAATCAGATTATCCCCAGGTGGTTCTTATTCTTATCCACTTATTGATGTGAAAAGACTTTTGAGAAGATGATTCTTTTTTAATATTGTAATAGCATGGATAGGTTAGTCCAGTTGTTTAAGACATAAACAACATTAAGGAAACATTCCAAATCTAGTGTATTTCTAGCATTTTGGGAGAGCAAGAAAAATATATTTTTAAATAAGGTGGCATTTCTGTTGCTCCTCATAGCATATATATAGCCCTATATTCCCAAAATATAGGGGCAGAGCTATGCAAGTTATAGGTTTGGAAGTATATCTAAAACTATGCTTAGAGAATATACCTAAAATGTGTGATGACTACACCCCCTATGATACTATTTACCCTATTTTAACTGAATGTTAAAACTGATCTGAGTTTTATAGACCAGGTAAATTTTGCCTAAACAGATTAAGCACAGGGAGAAAAAATTGAAGAAAGATAAATAGTTTTTGCGTAGACTAATGTCCATCCACATCTTCCTCCAAACTTCCATGTTACTAACTGTCAGAGAAACTTCCATGTTACTAACTGTCATAGAAAAAAATATGACATATTTAAGTGTTTTAGTAGTAGTCTCTAATTTAACATTCTCAGAGAGTATTATGTCTACATAGAGGAGAGAGAGAGAGAGAGAGAGACAGAGAGAGAGAAAGAATCCCATACCATGTGAGGGTTTGATGCTGTGTGTAGCCCAGAAAAAAATAGGCTCTTAAACTTAATCCATTTCTGTGGGTGTGAACCCCTTGTAAGTAGGATCTTTTGGTGAGTAGGATCTTAATTTAAGTTGAGATGAGATCTGCCTCGTTTGGGGTGGGTCTTAATCCTCTTACTGGAGTCCTTTATAAGAGAATAAAAGACAGAGAAGCTCAGAGACATCAAAACCAGAAAGAAACCACAGAAACAGAGAGGAATCCACTGAAGCCAGAAGCTGGAAGCAATGAAATCCAGGAGAGAAGGGAAAGATCAGTCACTATGTGCCTGCCCATGTGACAGAGTTGCTGAGGATCACCAGGAGCTGGTCTTTGGGGAGAAGGTAGTGTCTTGCTGATGCTTTGATTTGGACATTTTCATAGCCTCAGAACTGTAAACGCATCAGTTATTAAATTCCCACTGTAAAAGCCATCCTATTTCTGGAATATTGCATTTCTTCAGCTTTAGCAAACTAAAAAACCTGGGAAATCTGATTCTAAGGTCCATGCTGTAACTCTTATGGTAATGTAAATTTATACTTCAGGAGTATAAATTTTTGCTTTGTCACAGTGGGCAAGAGAAATAAACTATCCATGATTCTTTCATCATTTTTAAAATTGTGATAATAGCAGTCTGTCTTAGTTTGCTAGGCTGCTATGACAAATATCACACCATAGGTTAGCTTAAACAATAAGCACATATTAATTCATGGTTTCAGATGTTAGAAGTACAAAATCAAGGCACTGCAAAGTCCTGCCTTCTCCCTGAAATCTGTATTGTTCTGGTGCTGGCTTGCTGCACCTGTTGGGTTTCCTTGGCTTGCATCTAAGCCTCTCATCATATAGTGATCTCTGTCTCCTTGTGTCTGCTCTTCTAGTTTCTGATGACTTCTTGTTTATTCTTGTGTGGCGTTCTCTGACTGACTGTGTCCAAGTTTCTTCTGCTTATAAAAGACTCCAGTAAACAGATGAAGGTACACCCTGATTCAGTCGTGCCACACCTTAACTAAAAATGGCATCTTCCTGGATTCATCTTTACACCAGCTCATACCCACAGGGATACATATTAAGATTAAGAACATGTCTTTTCTTGGGGTACATATGTCAATGTACTGTGCAGTCCATGCATCAAACCATGGTTGTGAGAAACATATTAGTGTTGTGGTTCTCAAACTTTATCTTGCATCAAAATGACTCCCAGAATTCTGATTCATTAGGTATAAGTGGGGTCTAGGAATTTGCATTTGTAACAAATTGTCCCATGATGCCATTGCTGCTTGTCAAGATGAGAATTTGTAAACTGCTAAAAACATAAGCCATGTAAAGCACTATTAAATTGACTGCCATTATAAGTGCTCAATACATATAAACTATTAACTTTCTTGGTGGTTCTTTTTGCATCTTCATTGTTGTAAAAAGAGAAATATTCACTTTGCATTTTTTTTTCCTTAAGGTGAATGTTGCCTTGTTAACATATATCCTCCCAGAAAGTTCTTTTTTTTTTGATGATTTTCAAATTGGAAGTGTTTAGCTGTTGACAAAATAACAGAATTATTTGACAAAAGAAGGCTCATTTAATGGACTAAGTCATTCTTTTTAATCATTTGGACTCTTACATATTAGATTTTCTTAAGAATGGCATTCTTTAGTAGGTCGGTCTTTTAATCAGTAACTGAAAAGAGATGATTTGGAGAGGTAAAATGTCCTTAGTGAGACTTCTTATAACTCCATTGTTTCTATTGTGATTGCCCTTAATAATTCTTTCCTACCATTATATGCAGTTCTAAAGTTTTGTTTTTTTCTTTTTTTTTTTTATAATATCCTCACAAGGAGTACAGACATCTGTCATTCTCACTATTACATCCTCACATGTAAGCAACAATTAAATATAGGATAGACAATTAATGTATGATAATACTTTGTTGAAAAATTCCTTCTGACAACATTATTATACTATTATATCTCTACATCTATCTATCTATCTATCTATCTATCTATCTATCTATCTATATAATTAGGCAACTTTGCAATGACATAAATAAGCACAGAAAACAATGGGGACTAATTCACCTGGATTTTATTTCCAAAGCCACAAGAAAATAAGAGAATTGATGGCCTGTGCCAAGAGGAAGAACCATAAGAACCGTAAATAAAGCAATCCAGAATCCAACGGACAGAAAAATGTCTACGCTTTATGGTGACAATGCTAAATAAATGATTACTAAAGTGAAAAACAACAATAATAATTATATTAAAGACTGAGAACAATTCAATGTTTTATTTTGTTTTGTTTTCTGTTTTTGTCAAAGAGGCCATGCAGCTGTTCATAATGGCTACAGGAAGGTTACAGTATATTTTAGAAATTTTAGTAAACAACAGTTTGGTCAGTGTCTGTCAGTCAAGATGTTGCATTTTTTCATGAACATTATACCTTTAAGTATTCATTTCTCTGTAATTATATATTTTTTCTCTCTGTGTTCTCTATCTTTAATGAATCCTAGCTCAAACTCTTTTACCTAATCCCAAAGAATATATTTGTCTACCACCAAAAACGGAAGGAAAGAAAAAAATGTTTAGTATGCAGATTAAGCAGTAAAGAGTAACAACAAACTCTTGGTGACAGTTTTCCACAAGCCAAAACAAAATATTTCAACTTACTTTCACCAGTTTTTTCCTACAATTGTGTCAGATAAAATGGGGACAATATTTTCATTAAGTAGCTTGTGAAAATTGAACAAAGACTCTGAGCTAGTAAATATATTATTTTCTTCAGTGAGATTATTTACTTCTTTGACAGTTTCACTGTTGAGGACATGAGAAATTCCTTTTACTGCAGGCTGTATGATAAGTGGAATTTTTATCAGAGAGCTGTTATTAAACATTGTTTAAATGAAAAGTGACACAGTCTCCTTTAACGGTCTGAATGCTCAAAAGATTAGCAAACAAAAGGGCTTAAAGCGTGAATTGAATTTTTATAACTTTCTTCTTGGCTCTCTGCCATACTATGAAAGTTTTAAGTGATTTTAAGAGCCACCTGGAGTGATCTTAATTCCCAATTCTCCTAGAAAGCTCCAAAATATTAAGCATTGTCTTCTGGAGACTTTACTTCTTTCCTTGGCCTTTATTGATCTTAACCATCTCTGCGAACACACACTTTATATCAACAAATACTTTTCAACGCAAAGTAAAGAAGAATTGAGTGATAAGAGCAAAAGCAATAACTATATCCTGATGAAAAATTGACACTCAAGAAAATGCTCTCTTTTTCACAGATACAAAAACATTTATACTGTATTTACAACTCTTGACTAGATTTGATTATTTACATGACCTTGAGAAATATATTCCATTGTGGGAACAAGAATCATTTATTACAATAAATTTTACCAAAAAGAACTATATGAATATTAGTATATTTCAAAATATTACTATAGTGTATATTCAATACACTATCCCATTATCATCCAATAATGAATATATATATATATATGTGTGTATGTATATATATATGTATATAAATATATTTAAGGTAGATGTCAATATTTAATTAGATATATCTGCCAAAAAGGAAAATAGAATTGGATATAGAATTTTATGTTAGTAAATGATGTAAACATATTAAAACAATATTGTTTTAAATATCTTACACTAGGTCATTCTAATATCTGGAGAAAAAAATTAAGTAGACAAATTTTTACTTCAACATATCTTATGCAGATGAATTTTATTTGCACTTGCAAATAGAACCTGATCATAATGCCCTAGATTTAAAGCTACTTAATGGCAGATGTGGCATTTGTTTATTGGTGCATTCCTATTGTCTAGCGTAATAATAGTTATATATTATTTATGAATGAAGGAAACTCATTCTGTTCTTCAAACAAGTTCTCTCCATTTCTTCATCCTAGACACTTCATTCAGTCATAAACACATATCGTATATCCTAATGGTACTTTTAAGTTCTTTTCCTGCTAGCCCATCTGACTTGATGATTTGATATACATAGACCAATTATTTTCCCTCTGCCAAATCACTTTACTTTTGGCTTGTATGACCAATAAAACCAACTGTTTGTTTATTTTTTGGTGTATTTTTATTATTTTTATTTTGTTTGTATGGTTTAAATTACCTAGCATCCCCTCCTAAGATTTTTCTCTGCTTCCTCCTCCTCTACCAAATTATATATTGTAATTGCTCAGGATTCTTCCCTGGGCCGCCTTCTCTTTTCACATTTATATTCTTTCTCTACATATCCTCATATACTTAATGCCAAGAAGCAATGAAAAACTGTGGACCAAGTCATTTGAAAATTACCACACTTTGACATTATTGTTTCAAACTTTCAACTCTTTAATCATAATCTTCTATCCTGTGACACCTTGAAAGGCTCCCACTCACACTATTATTTGACCTGCATGAGACCTCTAGATAATTAATGCCTTTTGTTTTATCATTTTTCCTGAATACTAAATCCATATAACAAGTTATATAATTGGAATTTTGACTTGGAATCCCATAATGTAGCATATTGGACACAGATCCTATAACCCTTTTCCTCCCTATCAAAAATTTGTGCATCTTCTCTGATGTTTCTTGTCCCCTCATAGACACTGTGCAATATTCAAGTCAGAATTCTCAGAGTTCTGCTAATCATTTGCATGTCCAATACATTTCTCGTTCCCATAAATTTCATCTAAAAAATATCTTCAGATTCCATCCACCCCCATTTAGATCTACTGTTAGTATCCTTGACCAAACAGAGACATCAGTCTCTTACAGAGTTTAAATGAGCTTTGGATATCTGCATTACCTCCTGGTTTCAATACATTCTTCACACAGCAACTAAAATAATAATATAAAATAGATAAAATCAATAATTAAATAAATAATCGTCTTATACCATCAAGTCAATTAAATAAAATAGATAAATTTAAAGTGTAAAACTGATAAAATTATTTCAAGTTGAAACATGTCACCAGCTACCAACATGGCACACAAAGCCTTATGTCATCTGCTACTGCCAACCTCACCGGTCATACAGCATGCTTGTCACTCTCTTCTCCTTTGGGCTATAGTCTCACTGGATTTCTTTCAATTTCTAATGCTCATTTTGTCCCTTTCCCATTTTCACAAGCCACTGCTTATTCTAGGAATATCCTCACACATTAATTCCTATTGAGTGATAAGTTTCAATGACAATACGCCTTTCTCTGGAAAGTCTTCCCTGATCATCAAGAGCAGATAATCTCTTCTAGCATGTATCTTTCTCATGAAAGCTGACACATTCATTACGGAGAGGCAGAATTAGATTTGTATTCCATGTAAAGTCAGAGATAACCAGCTGGCTTCACACACAAACATGCTCAATAATTACTTGCTGAATTAATGACCATCTGTATGCTGACTACCATTAAATCTATTCCCAACCCCAGGCACGGTATTTCCACATATACTTACCATGGGCATCTCAAACTACACATCTGTCATTTTCATTCCTGATTACCCAAACAAGAAAATGGCGTGTCATGTTTACTCCACATTCTTCCTCACACTCCACACCTAATCTATCATACAATCTTATAACTGCCTAAATGTAGCTTCACTCTATCTCCTCCTCTGCATGCCCATTATACTACTTTAGGCTAAGGCATTCACTATCTGCCTAGTGCAAAAGTTTGGTTGGACTTCCTCCTTCTAATATTGTCTATATCTAGTGTAGTCTTTCTACTGCAATAAGAGGGTCTTTTAAAAATGTAAATCTTGTCTTTCATTCACCCACTTGAAATTCTTTAATAACTTTCCATTTCCCTTAAAATGAATTCCAAAATGTTTGAAAGGCCCTATACTCTTAAGTAGGCATTGTTTATAATTAAGAAGTTTAATTAATTAGTTTATTAATATTTTCTTGAGTGACACTACATAGAATAGAAATAAAATCCCTTCCATCCAGCATCTCTTTTATATAAGAGTATTTAAAGAGGGTACACACCTTTCTTAGAAAATATAAAATCAAGATTGTTTGTTTTTTTTCCCTCTGATTCAAGCTATAGAGAATTTTTAAGTGGTTTTTACCAAACCTCTCCTTTGTCTCCAGTGATTTATCTTCTTTGTGAGAATATATTCTGTGTCGTACTTAATACTATGGGACAATTATAGACATAACATTTTTATTAATATCATTTATCCTATATGGGAAAATGCTGAAATATATTTTCAATATTAATAAAATCTCAGCTATAACAAAGCCAATATAACATGCAATTGAATCATCTGGCTTTTAACTGAAATTGTTTGCATTCTAAGGCTGCCCCCCTTATGTTAACTGAGCTCCTGATGCTGATACATGTTGTGTTGCCATACAAGGTCCTATCAGTCAAAAACCCTTACCTGTGAATCAGCTCCTCACAGTCTACATGTGAGTATCAAGTCTTAAACAGTGGTAAATATTATTTCCCCCACCTTTGTAATGCTTTCTTTCTTAATTCTTATTTGACCTAGCACCTTCTTCTCCCCTAGAGAGTTTATTTCTTTTCTGGGAGGAAAATAATTTCAGGAGAGAGAGAGACAGAGTACACAGTATTTAAGAGATTAAGTGAGGACATGACCTTGGTGCTTAAACCTTCTGTAACAAAACTGTTTCCTGTAAAAATGAGGATATGGGTAATGGAAAATGGATAATGAAAGCACCCAACTTAAAGGGTGGTTATGAAGATAAAATACATTATATGTAAAACTGCTTAAACCAGTATCTGAGACTGAGGAGAACTACAGTTTTTGGTATTATTGCCCAAGAAAATCAGATTACTAGTTTGGAAGTTATTTTTTAAGGGACCTTCAAACATTTCCAAATAAAATGCTCTTCTCAAAATTCTGTGCCTTTTCATATTGGACATACCTAGTCCTGTTAGTCAATTATCATAGAACAGCATTTCGATGGTCTGAAACAGTCTGGCTGTTAATCTCTGAACATGTTTGTGTGTATTTCACACTTAAAATATGGGCTTTAAAACTGAAGAGGAAAATCTACAGATGTAACCTGAATGGAGAATAGACTGCAGCACACTTCATTCAGTCTTCATCCGTTCGTTTATTTATCCAACAAGTCTGCTACTGAACCTGGGCTTTGGCACAGGATTCTAGATGATAACACTTTACATGAGATTAACGGTATCCATGACAAATTTACCTGGGGCTGGGCCCTGGTTAGTTGCTTAGAACAATCTATTTTGTTTTCATATTGCATTTCTTTGACTGACCAAGTCATGAATTATGTTTCATTCCTTATTAAAATGGTCAAGGAAAAGAAGGAAATACATTATTTCAGTATAATATGATGAAGTTTCTCATTGAGGTCAAGCTCACCCATTACAGCCATGAGACGCAAAGCAAGAGGACTGATAATGGTGAATAAACTACATGCTTAAAATTTATAAACAGATATAAAAATTGGTGAAATGTAACAAATGTAACCTCTCCTTTTACCAACATGATTATACCTTCACATCAATAAAATGGGAAAATTATGCGAAAAAAATATGATATGTGTATGACTAAAAATCAGCAAATTATCAGAGGCAATTTAACTTAATCTTTATTTTGCATGTTTGATGGTTTCATGGATGGGTCAGCAATGTTTGAATAAACAATAAAATAAAAATACTTAATAAATTACTATATACTTTGTCCATAAAATTTATTTTTTGCCATCACTTGAGCAAAAAAAATAGAAAAATATGTGTTCTAATTATTGTAATATTATAAGAATTAAAAATTTATCTTGTATTCAAGTGCACAAATTTGTGTACATTTTTACAAAATTTTAATTTACAGTACATGTAAAATTCAAATATATTTTCATGTTTTCTGAATTATTTCTTAAGTACAAAAAGATATTCACTAAAATCAAAAGGCAAATATACATTATAATTAAAGCACAGAAATGCTTGAAATTCAAAAGAAGATAAAAATTACCTTATTAATTTCAAATTTTAAAAAGTTAATGATATTAAATTTGTTTCTTTAAAGTGAAGCTACTAGAATTTTGTGTATAATATATATGGATATACATTTATAATAAGAATTTTTTAATATTGCTATACTTTTTTCAATCTACTATGTGGAACTCTTCTGAATACCTTTTAATTCTGGAGTATCTCTGGATCATGATTTGAAAGAGAAGAGATTGAATAAGGTCTCTCAGTGCTACTAGGAAAAGATACTTGGATATGCAGAAAACTATTGCATTCATGCTGAGAGGAAGGATTTGACAAGTTAATTAATTTGTCTTTTCTCTTACATAAATGCATCTGCTCCTCAAATTGTCTCCACACTCTGTCACAATGCAGTTTGTAACAAAGGCAGCAGCACAATCCACCAAAGTTCTCAATAACCAGCCATTTTTGGTTTAAGGGCATGCAGCAGGAGACGTGATGAAGTGTTTCCCCAGGGCCAGAGGGCATTACAGGCAAGAGTTATGACAGAGGAGAGACAGAGGTGCTGAAGTATTCTTTATCAATTATTTTTTTCATGTGATTATGATATGTGTCGTGGCAACATGTAGTGGCCAAGATTGGAGGCCTTTTCTGCCCTGTTCTAAGGGACATACTACTTGAAATATATATGGGATACCTTATGAGCACCAAATGATATAGCTATCCATGAGTTTGGAGAGAGAGAAAGATTAATAATTGTTTCTTAGATAGAGTAAAATTTAAGATAAGTTATGGAGGATAGAATCTGTGGTGGTTTAAACCTGTATTTATGACAGGTAATCATGTTCTTAAAGCTAATCCAGTCCTGTGGGTGTAAACCTATTGTAAGTAGGTCTATTTGATAAGGTTATTTTAGTTGAGGCAAATCCAAAAGCACAACACCAAGGTGGTAATTACAAAAGTGTTTCGGTGAGAAAGATGAAAGATTAATTTCAAAAGTATTGAAGACAGTACTTTCAACAACATATGCAACAGCTACTAGATAGCTCTGCAGTTAGATACTCATTAGCTCTTTTCAGAGCCACATCACTACTATACACTTAAGATGTTGATCTTAGAGTGAACTAAACTCTAATTTATTACACATGTAAGAGATTTATACATGCTTTCTTTGAATTGTGATGTATCAACTATATACACTGATAATGTTCTGAGTGAATGTTAAGTTTCAGAACGTAAGTACTGGAAATTGAGTATTTAAAGATGAAAGGGGAAGTAAAAGTCATCTAGTCTGATCTATACAGTTTAAAGGCAAATACATTGAATATGAGAGAAGTAAATATATTCACCCAAGATTATCCAGGTAATTAATGCTACAGCCATGGATAAATCCTGGTTCCCCTGACAATTTCAGAGCTCTATTCAATTCATAGTATTTTTCTCTAAATAGCAGCAATATCTGAAAAGCTATTTTCACAGACATAGAATATTTACTATGCTACAGCTATCAAGTATGTAAATCTGTGAAATATTTACTTCATTTTCCAATAATGTAACACATGATATATTATTTAATATAGAGTACATTAATCTTGGTCAAAATTACAAGGAATCATAACAGGAGCTAAAAAGAAGCCATAATAACGCAAGACTGCCACAGCCAACACTATAAGCAGTTCCCATAGGAAACCAAGGCAGGAAGTAAATGGAAATCAGAACAAAGAAATATGAAGTACCAGAAATACCCTAATAAGATGTTTTTATAAGCTTAGGTTGGTTATGATACCTCAAAAAGCATGCCCTTGAAAGCAAATGTCATATTATAAATAGGAAAACATGCATTTCTTGAGAAAATACAAAGTCAAATGTTTAAAAAGTTAGTTTTCCTTCAAAATTTTCCATGTCAAAAATATCAGATATTATCAAAATTAACATAAAACAGAAACAGCAAAACTCTGCCATTTTTAACATCGTACTTAAAAACAAGAGTTAGTAGTTTAACAACAGCATGTAGTTCATGTAAGTTATAGAATGTAATTTAAGACAATTGTAGATATTTTTCAAAACAGATATTATACTTGCATTCATTTAAATTGAACAAATATTAGCAAGCAAGTTTTATGGATGAGCAAGGAAGGCAAAATATTGGTTTCTATGAATTTAATGATGAAGATAATGACAATTGTTACTAAAGCTATTTTATAGTGCTCAAGGTCCTAATTACCCTCAGTTTAAATAATTTTATACTAACCTCTTCCAACAATGAAAATTCATACTTAAGAGAAATAAGTTAAAATGACCAGGTCTATATGATTTAAAACAAGAACTGCTAAAAATCACTCAAATTCAGAGAGGCATTTGAAAAACTTTATGTTATCAACTAGTTCTAAAGCATTTTCCAGATACTTTTATAAATAGGAAAATTCTAACTCCTTTACCAGTATATTCTATAAATATATAATGCTTTAAGTATTACAAGAATCAGATAATAAGCAATAATCTCTGCCTTACCAAATAATAAACAAGAAATACTAATTTCATTTTTCACCTTAAACAAAGATCTCTGATATTCAAATTTTAATATAAGGGGAGAATGAAGTCTCAAAAGGGAGGCACAATTTAATTAATTTTTCAGTTGATATATATTTCCCATATAAACTTTAAATACTATTACATCAGTGAATTTTTGAGTTTCTATATGAACAACTTGTATTCTGCCTATGATACACATGCTAACAATAGCAGACATCTAGAAAATGATACACATGCTTCACTGAGTCAACATTTCCTTCCTCATCATGAACACAATACACTGTGGATGCTGTTTTACCATTGTAACGTCAGAGCAGGAAAGACCTTAGAGACCAACTAGTCCAACCCCCTTGTATTACAAGTGCAACTGCTGGGCTTCAGAAAAGGCCAAGTGACCTGCTGGAGTTGATAATGTATGCTAGTGGCTGAGCCAGAATTGGGACTCTGTATTCCCACTGTCAAATCAGAGGTCTCTTTGTAAATGTTTCTGAACTAATTTTCCTGCCTCCTGGTCATGCCCACAACCAATCCATTCTCTACACCACTGCCAGAATGATCTTCCTTAAATACAAATCTGACCCACTTCTTCCCCTGCTTAAAAGCCTTTTATAGGCTCCACCACTTGCAAGAGAGAATTCAAATTTCTTAGCACCCACAATAGCGTTCTCCAATCCTGCTTGGTGTTCTAACAAATTCTTTCCCTAATTCTTAGACGTTAGAGCCTGAATCATCTACTTGTACTTCTGCAAATATGTCATGTTTTCTCAAGCCCTATGTCCAGAAAAGACTTACTTTCAAAGAGATACTCTCCTATTATCTCATTTTATGATCATCCAGCAACCTAAAGAAGCAGTATTAATCCTATGAATTTTTAAAAAAGGAAGATATTTCACTTGCCTTTACATGTCCATGTGGATTTTGATTAATTTAAAATTGCATCCTACATTCTTTGCCCTTTGACATCTCACCATGGTCATGTAGGCTAAAAATTGAAGATATATTGATTTATAATACTGGAAAACAAATTTGACAAAGTCAGTATGTGTAATTTTATTTTTTGCAAAGGAAATGATAATATTGGAAAATATGAATGTTCACTTTATTATCTGAACTGTTTGCCTTTTCAGATAATTGAAGTGTTAAAGAAATTCAAGTTTCTTTTGATATAATTATGCTCAAATTTAGATTCAACTCAAAATTTGAAATTTAAGTTAATATGTCCCCTTCTTTTTTTGAGACTATAATACTCAAGAATAAAGCATGACAAGAAGATTTGAATTGATCATGACCAGAGATAGAATTAGACAAGTAGGTATTATAACAAGAATTTTTTTTAGAAAATCAATTAAACCACATTAATATGAGAAGGTTCATACTAATTTGAATTTTAAAAAGAAAGTAAGAAGAAATATGTATTAAATAAATGACAATGATATAAGCTTGATAATCATTTGGTATATGATTTGTGATTGTGGAAATTTCTTCATAAATGGTTTTGTTTTTCTCACCCATTCTATCTAGAGGCCTAATAATGAAAGCATTTAAAAAATGAACTGAAAATCATCAATTCAATACTTTAGAAAACAAACAACTGCTAGATATTTTATTTTGTTAATTAAATAGTATATTAAAAGATACATTTAAAATTACAGTTTTACTACCTATTTTAAAAATATGTATATGTGAAGAATTATATGAAATTTACTATTTTGTTGTCAAAAAAAACATTTAAAACACTTTTGATTTGTAAATAAACCTAGTAATATAGCTAATAATGTGAGAAGACAGTTTTGAAATTTATCCATAATGAGCAAAACCTACAAAGAACGTGCAAGCTGAAGCTAACAAAACCATTTAAAATAATATAATTTGTTACAGTGTGCATATTAATTTAATTTTATTATAGTTATAAATGTATTTATCACAGCAGCTAGTTCAGTAGTTTCAGGATAATATATATTTTATTAATTTTCTTAAATAACTCAGATGAAGTTAATTTTACTATGTTGTTTTATTTGTTTTTATACTAAGCAATGATCATATCAACCATTTATGAATATGGCTACAATCAGAATGAAAGTGTCAACCCCTTGTTTATTGGGTCCCCTGATAGACACCCAGCTATCATACACAAGAATATGACCATTTTAAAAAATAGAAGAAATATGAGATTTGTGAATTCAGAATATTTTAATAATTTAAGCAAAAATTAAAATTTTGTCTTTGGCAATCCATCAATCAATATATGACAGTGTTTTATCCAAGAATTTAAAATATCTTATCACAAAAATATTTAAAATCTTGGCTTAAGTTTATGTTAATGGTTACAAATTTTAACACTTATGGCAAAAACTGCTGAATTAAAAATATATTACTCAATTCTAAGGATCTGCATTTAAATAACAATACTTAGATTTCAAAAATTTGATACTTTAATAATTATTTGATATAAAACCAACACATAGCTATCTCACATTTAAATATATAAAATGTATTTGCAGTAAATAATGAGGATCAGTTTTACCAAATTTGATTCACTAAATGAAAAATTTACTAATCAAAAATTCTGACATCTAAAATACTGTTTTATGTCCTTTGGATTCCTCATTGCTCCTGCATACTGTATATTTATTTACAGTGCAGAAGACGGCAAAGTATAGTTGAAAAAAGTATGACAATAGAAGTCAAAAACATGAGACTCTACATCTGGTATAAGGCTTTACAGAGTCTTAGTTTCTTTTGTCTGTAACTGTTACTTTATTGTAACAAGAAACACTTAGGGAAAATTAATTCTAAGGTCCTTTAGCAGTTCCATCATTGCATGTCTTTAAAATTCTTTTAAAATAGTACCCTTCACAATTCCCTCTTATAATGCAGTTATTAAATGGTGGTTTAGAGATGTATAACTGTTTCACAAAAAGATTACTGAAAGTTCTTGTCTTTAAATGTTGTTAGTGCTCAGTCACAATGGAATATTAATAGGAGCTAAAAGATAAATATTATTGATAATAAAGGTAATTAAAAACCAAATTGTTCAATTTACAAAAATCAATTAATAAATATATTGACACATTATATGAAGCAAAATATATTTTGTAAACTCTCATAATTTCTTTAATGAGAATGCAAGCTTTTTATTTATATTTTATATACTTCAAATATTTCATTTCATATACTTCTATAATGGAGAACATTGAAACTACATAAAATACATGCATATTTGAAGAAAATATTTGTATAATTTGAAAATTTATGCATATATTATCTAAACTCTCTCATTCTTGTATTATGTTAGCATGGTAAAAGATCATGACCTTTAAGGTAATTCAGACAAGGGCTTACTTGCCAGCACTTGCATTTAGTGACTGTGTTAATTAGAGCATGCTACTGTGACTTTCTGGGCCTCATCATCCCAATCTATGAAAAAGGGGTAATAGGTAACATAATCACATGTCCTGGGAATTAGGATGTGGACATATTTGGGAGGCTATTATTCTGTCTACCACAATCTATCCTCTGACTCCAAAATATTCATGTCTGTACCGTATGTAAAATACATTCACCCCATCCCAAAGTCTCCAAAATCTCAATTCATTTCAGCATCAACTCAAATTCCAGTCTTATCATGTTAAAAGTTCCATATATCATGATCTAAATCATGTCAATTTGGCATGGGTGAATCTCTGGCCATGATCTATCCTAAGGTACTGTCCACTGTGGACCTTTGAAACTAATGGAAGAAATTATCTTCTCCCAAAATATGATGGTGTGACAGGCAACAGATAACTGTTACAGACATTCCAGTCCAAAAAGAGAGAAAATGGAACAAACGAAGGAGTCACATGTCCCAAGCAATTTTGAAATCTAGTTTAGCAAACTCCTTTAAGTTTCAAGGCCTAAAAATAAGAATAATGCTCTGTGGCTTGTGGCTCTGCCCACTGGACTGTCCCTTGCCCCTTCCCAGATCAGAATGCTTTATTCCATCACTTTCTGTAAATCTCTTGAATGTCACTTCATCAGTGATGCCTTCCTTGACCATTTTATTTACAGTATTTACCTCTATGTGCTTGTTGGTTTGTTTATTAGAAGTTACAAAGACAGAAACATATGGCTCATTCCCATTCTCACCTCTGCTATTTTGGTGACAACAGCTATCATGTGTGCTTAGTTTATTGCAATGGTCTTTTACCAAGAATCTACACTTTAATTTTCTAACAAATAATTTTCAAACTAGTAACAAATTATTGTTTCAGAGTCCCAGATTGGACTAGGTCATGTTTTGATAGAAAATATTAATGCTTCACTACTGCTCACAAAAATATCTCAAATCCTTACATTTCCTTTTAGTTTCCTTTGCACATGATAACATGCAACAAAATTCAGCAGTTTATTGTACATTTATTCCTCTCAGTCTTTGTTCACATTTCTGTCTACCAACTCTTTTAGTATATTCATTAAGGCTTACTCAAAAGTGTCTTTTTTTTTTTTTAATAAAGCCTTAACGATTCAGAATCCTGTAAGAAATCCATTGGTCTAGAAAATTCTCTGCACACAATTACAAAATCTCACTTTCTACCTTCAAATACTGTTATTTTTTGGAGACCTTAACATTTATAATAGACAGGAAGACAAGAACATGTTTAATTCAAATATGTATTTTCATAGCTCATTTCTTCATAACCCACTACCATCATAAAATACCTTCCTCAAATCTGAATCTAATGAGCAGAAAGAAAAATCAGCATATTGAAAATGCCTAACAAATATTGTAACCAGCAAAATGCCTTTTGCATGGCAGAAAGTTTTAATAGATGATATATTTTAATTAAGCAGAGTGATTTCCAAATATGTAACGTGAATTTTCAAAGGCCCTTGACCAACTTAAAAATCCTCAATAATATAGTTTTAAGCATCAAATAATGTATATTATTGATAATCTTTTTAATAAAAGTTTCAAATAGGTTTTTACAAAGTAAAAGGAGTTTTGAGCATATGACTAAGTTAACAGTAAAGAGGGAGACAGAAGAGAATGAGACAGATATATGATGATAGACTAAAGGCACAGAGAGATGAAGCACTGCTGGCTATGAAGATGGAGAAAAAAGAACTCAAGAAGCTGAAAAGGGCAAGGAAATGGATTTGTCCCTAGAACATCCAGAAAAGATTGCAGTCATACCAATATCCTGATTTTAGTGCAGTGAGACTTGTGCTATACTTTTGATCTACAGAACTGTAGAATAAGAAATTTGTATTGCTTTCATTAATTTGTGGTAATTTGAGATGGCAGTCAATAGAAAGCTAATACAGGAGAGTCAATATTATTTGCTGATGGATTGGATGTAAAGTGTGAAGGACAGAAAAAGTCAAGGGTAGATTTCAATGATGTTGAGGACTAAAGTAAGAACAATTTTTGGAGGCAAGATAAAATATTCTTTTTAAACTCAATAGGTTGGTGATAACCATTAACAATCCAAATGGAGCTATTTAGGTTACTGGACATATAGCTGTGAAATGTGGGGGTGGTCCAGGTTGCAGATGCACATTTGAGAGTCATCTTCATATAAAGTCATTGAAAAAGGATGAGCTCAGCTGTGGAGCAAATGTAGGCAGACACAACAGAAACAGAAAAGAAGTATGGACTAAAGTCTGGAATACTCCAAAATTTGCAAGTCAGGATTATAAAGAAAATCCAGGAAAGAACACTGAGAAGAGGTCACTGAAGTGAGAAAAATTGATTTCCTAGAAGCTATGGGTGACGATTTGAAGCTCTAGGTACAGCAGAAAAGTATGTTCTTAAAGCTAATCCATTCCTATGGGTGTGGACCCAATGTAAGTAGGATCTTTTGGTGAGTAGGATCTTAAGACTGCATTCATGCTGGGTCTTAATTGTCTTACTGGGGTCCCTTATTAGGGAATGACATTTAGACAAAGAGAGAAAAAACCACAGAAGCAAGAAGCTGAAAGTCACCAAAGCCAGAAGAGAAGGGAGAGACCAGCAAATGCTTCCATATGCCTTGACAGTTGACAGAGGAGTACAGGATCCCTGGCAGCCAGCCTTCAAGCAGAGAGCATTGCCTCATGATGCCTTGATATGGACATTTTTCTCAACCTCAAAACTGTAAGCTTGTAAGCAAATGCATTCCCATATTTAAAGCCAACATGTTTTCTGGTGTCCACCTTCAACAGCATAACAAACTAGAACACCATGTAAAGAAAGTATTTTAAGAAGGTTATGTTCAACTGCGACTTACCTTTAGAACATATATATCAGGACTGAGAATCAATTATTATATTAATCAATGTGATGTTCATAGGTGACCTAAAAAAAAAAAAAGGCAAAAAACAGTATCTGTGGGGGTGAAAAGAAAAAAAAATATGTATACGAAAATTCTTATCAGCAATTCTTATGTTCATTTCTGTTTGCTTCATGATTGTTTTCTTTTCTGACATTTTTAGGGAAACTTTTAAAGGAATCTGTCTGAAGAATTTCTTGATTTCACATTCAGTGTTCATTTTTCCAATAAGTCATATAATGGTTTCTTCTATTAACAATGAATATGATATTCAAACCCCTTAATCAAGTAATCCATGAACAATGCATATGTTAATTGAGTATTTGCTCTCAAAGGATAAAGCAATGCTAATATCCTTATAAATTGATAAAATAAGGCTAATGCCAACCTTAATTTTAGTCATATTTTGTAAGGAATTTTTGACTACATGATTTTAAGAATTTTTTAATGTTATGAATATTTCTTTGAACTACCCTGCTGACTGGCAGCTAAAAGAGAAATACAACATCCCTGAAATAGAAAGCAGACACAATACATTATGAAGTGGAGTTGCTGCAACCAACATAAGAAGATGCTTAGAGTGAACATGTGTTACTAATTTCGATGCAAGCTATTCACTTTCAACTTTCAAGTTTTCTGTGGCCTTATAATAGATTTGTAGGATATGAATTGGCAGGAAATGGCCTTAAAACTTCAAAGGACCATCTTACTTCCAATATTTGCTGATGCAAACCATGAGACAGTAGGATCTCCTGTTTGACATTATGTCTAATAATAGATGTCAGCAGGTTGCTTGTTACTTGAAAGACGTAATTACATTTGTTATTAAAAGAAGTAGGAGATTGGTTTAAGAATCATGTGTTATGATTTATTCTAATGCCCAATATCATTAGAAAAATATAATATAATATTTATTTTCAGCAAATCACTGGAACCCATTCTTATTTACTAAGATAACATTTTTTCAAATTTAAAACCCAGCAATCTAATAAAAAAAATCTATAATTTTTAGGGATCTGCCCCGCCCCCACTCAGAGGCTTTGAACAACAATCAAGAACCGACAGAAAAAAATATTTCTCAAAGTTCCAGAAAACAGTTAAAATTTGAATGACTGCCAAGTGAAGCATTGAATCAAGAAACCAGCTACTTAAAAGTTGTAGGATCTGTGTCATCCTGGCTGGTCCCTCCCACAATCCTCACCACCTTACTATGGAGCTGGCCCATGCTCCCAGTGCAGATCCTTGGTCCTGATCCTTGGGCTTATGCACATACTGAAACATGTATATCTGCTCCCATTTTCTGGAGGTAGCCTGAGAGACTCACCATCCTAGAACTTGTCCTGTATGTAGAACACAGCACACAGACCTCTCCCGTAGAATGCTGTGGGAGAATCATCAAGTTGTGGCTGGCTTAAGCAAAGGACTGATGGCTGTAAGATACACAATGCAGTATCTGGGACCATGAGGTAATTGTATCCTAGGGAAGAGGAGACATCAATATTTGTGTAAATGGGGGTATTCTTCAGGTCACTTTTGCATACTCAAAACAAAAGGCATACACAGAAAAGATCAAGATGGCCCCCATATTTTGACCACTTGTATTCTCTAAATTCATTGTAGGGATAAACTCTGAAAGAAAGCATTCAGGCAGGTCAATCTTCAAAGACTGGAAAAATGTGTTTTCTTTTTTTGCCTTATTTTTTTATTGGCTCCTGGCATTCACAGAAAGCTCTGTCATAATATTAGCTGGATGCAACTCAGAAGGATGAGAGTCTAAATTCCAGCAGTAACACATTAAAATACCAAAAATATCCAGATTTCAACGAGAGATTACAAAATCTGCAAGGAAACAGGAAGTGATAGTCCAGGGAAGGATAAAATTAAAGGCTTTGGAACCATCAGTGAAGAGGATCAAACCTGGGACATACCAGACAAAGACCTTAAAAATGATTCCAATTGTTTCCAAGAGCTAAAGGAAAACATGGACAAAGAACTAAAGGAAACCAGGAAAAAAATGGATGAACACAAAGAGGATATCCATAGAGATGGAATTTATGACAAGGAATCAAACTGAGCTGAAAACCATAGTAACAGTTTAAAAATTTCCTAGAAGGAATTGTGTCCCCACTAGACCAACCTTATAAGAGATACTAAAGACAGTTCTACAAATTGAAAGAAAAAGGCAAAATTGGAATATGGACTATATGCTTTCTATCAATGTTACATTTCCTGAACTTTATAATTGCATTTATAGTGGTTACAGAAGTGAATATTCTTGTTCTTAGGAAATATACATGGCTGTATTAAGTGTTCAGGAGCATGATGTGTACAAACTACTCTAAGGTGTTCAGAAAATGGCTTGATAAATAGATAAACAGATAGATGGAAAAAAGAAGTTCTGATAGACTGATGGATAGATAGACTGGTAGAGCAAATGTAGTAAAATATTAAAATTGTTAGGCCTGTGTATCTGGGGGAAAGAGGTATGTTTAAATTCTTTGCATAGAGTTTGTATTATTTTTGTGCTTGTCCTGCTAGTTTGAAATTATTTCAAAGTGAAAAGTTTTTAAAAAAAATTACTTCTACAGAAATAATGACTGTAAATGCATGGAAATATATATTTCTAAAAGCTATTTATTGAGAGAGGTTAGTTTGATACTGAAAAATTAAAGTGGCAACTGCAATACTTTTTAGCTATACCCCTGTTTATTTTGTGGTGGTAGCCCTTGAATTTACAATTTGCATTATTTATAAATCATTAACTTCAAATACTTTTACTATTATACTTCATCATGTGTAGTATAAGACATTTACTACAGCATATTTCCTTTCTTCTTTCCTTACTTTGAGCCATTTTTACCGTACATTTTATTTCTACATATATTATAATAGATGCTGTCAATAGAACATATTCTTATTGATTCTTCCCTAAAAAGTAAGTTATTTTTTAAAGCAATTTTAAAACATGAGGAAAAATCTTTTACATTTATCCATATATTTACTCTTTCTGGTACTCTTAAATTTTTGTTTAGATTCAAGTTCATTTGAAGTTAAACTGTACAATTTGATAACCTTTGGCAATCACACAAACATTGCATTCATTGCCACAATCAAGATAATGAGCATATTTGTTGCCCCCAGGGGCACAGGGGAACTGGATAGATTTACATTTGCACTGTATATAATTGTCTTATGGTCAAGAGATCACCTCTAGCATGTCTTGTACTGCATGTCCGCTAGTCACAAAACATGCTATAAAGCTACTCTCACTTTTTGATTATTCCAGAAAAAGAAGATTTTCACATTTTCTTTTAAAGAAAATTTTGCTAGATAGAGGATTCTAGCTTGACAAGTGACCCCACTCCCCAACAGCACATTAAAGCATTTTTTACCCTGTTTCATGATTTGTATCATTTCCATAACAATCCCTGGTCTTTCTTCTTTCTCCTCTGTATATAAGGTTTTCTTTATTTTCTGTCTAATTTTCAAACCTCGCTATTATTGTTTTTCAGCAATTTGGCTATGGTGTCACTTTGTTTAGTTGTGTGTGTATGTGTATGTGTGTGCGTGTTTATTCTGCTTGTGGTTTGTTGGAATCCTTAAACAGGTAACTTTATAGGTTACACAAATTTGGAAAAAAATTGGCCATTATTTGTATACTTTTTATCCCATATTTTCCCTCTTTATGGACTTAAACATGTGATGCTTGACACATAGATATTATCTAGTAAATAAATCGATAAAGTTTGTATGCATATGTGTACATGCTCATAAAATACACAAATACTTTTATGTACAATTTTGTTGAATGAATCATGAACCACTTTACACAGATAAATTATACTAAAATAATGGACTCATACAGCTAATTATCATCCTCAGGAAGTTTATTCTCACATTTGCTTTGAAATATATAATTAGATCTTAAACTGTCCATACATAATAGCCAAATAGCTTGTTTTGTAAAGTTATATTAGGCTGATATAAAATGTCCAGGAAAGTGGTTAAAAAAATTTATGGTTATGACTATAATATAAAACATTACTTTTGCCATTGTTAATACTATATTACATGAAATGTCATGGCCTTATAAATTCAGAAGTATATTTCAAGTTTATTGAATTTGTTAAAAAAATTTAAGTCTACTAAGCATCTATATGTATCACAATAAATATGATAACAAAAAGATAATTGCTGTATTGTAATCAAATCATGGTTTACAAAATAAAAAAAAAAACAGCTGATCTATATCATATGACATCTGAAAATTTCTATTGAAAAATCCTTGTTCAATGTCAAATCCACACATATACATTAGTAGTCATATCATCAGGAGTCAAAGTTAAGGATTTTTTATTTTTAACTGGAAAGCTCATTCCATTCCTTGGGTTTTGGGGGTGACTAAAAGATTTTTTTCTATTTGATTATATTGGTAATGAGATTATAATAGTCAAATAAATTAATGTTTTTGAAAGTCCTATACTATGAATATTCTTGAAAAACCCTCTCTCCTCTCTAACTCTCGACACTCACAGCCTCACAAACACTATCTCCCTTGGTAACTGTCTTGGTTTGCCAGCCTCTATGACAAATATCCCACAGTGGATTGACTTAACAACAGGATCATGGTTTGGAAGGCTAGAAGTCCAAAATCAAGGCATCACCAAGGCCATGGTCTCTCCCCAAAGTCTGTGGTCTTTTGAGGTCGGTTTGCCACAATTCTTGTGATTCACTGTTTTGCATCTCTGCCTTCTGTTTCATGGCAATATCTCTCTTCTTGTGTCTGCTTTCAGTTTCCATTGACTTCTGGCTTCTAGATCCTCTGTTAAGGACTCCAGTAATATGGATGAAGCCACCCTGATTCAGTTGGTCCACATCTTAGCTAAAAAATCCTATCTCCAAGGGTCCTATTTGCACATGAGTTCACCCACATAGGAACTTAGATTAAGTTAATTTTAAGATTGAGATTAAGAACATATCTTTGTTAGGACATGTAGTTCAATCTACCAGAGTAGCTAATAGTATTAATCCCATAATGATGTTTATCCATTTGTATGTTATCCCCAAAATAAGGACCCAACTTCAGGTTCTCTGACATCCCCCAAACTCACAATCCCAAATGGCTTTTATATCCCTTTTTCTAACCTCTTCTCCCCTCCCTCCTACCCTATGCCCATAACTATCCCTCTGATATATCAAGCATGTGTTATAATTCATCAGAAAATGCCCTTGTCCTCAAACTTTTCTAAGAATGTTCCCTCTAACTTTTTGTACTAACTGGAACTTAGTGGCATACATCCCCTGCAGTCTTTTCAATAATTGACTACCTTCTTCTGTAGCTACATACACGAAGGATTCTGGGAGCTTATGTGCTGAGGAGCAGGGGTGCTGTAGAGCATGTCCCTGTGGACTCACCCAAAGGTTAATATATAGCATCTAAATAGTAGAGGTCTGTGGAAACGTGTACATAAAGCTTAGTGTTCCATATCCTTAGAAACAAAGCATCCTAAATAGCACCAACAATGTCATGGGGGAGTCTTGCCTTGGAGACATGGAGACTGGCCAGCTTTTACTTCAGGGGAACACCCTTGATTATGACAAATGTATTTTGGGCTTTAGAATGGAAAGCCCCTCTTGAATTCCCTGAAGCCTTCACCTGCAAGGTGGACACACTTTGTATGGTTGATGAATTCCCTTTTGGGGAACCACCAGAGAGTGAAAGGCTGCCTGACATGTTGCTTTTTAAACTTGTGGATGCTGCTGCCTGACTGGTGATGTATTCTTATTCATTCTCTTTTTTTTTCTATTTCTGTAATGTTTGATATAGCCATTTAATTCTAATCATTTAATTTCTTTAATATTTTCTTAATTTTGCTAATACCAATAAAATTAGCTTTTGAATTCTAAAGTAGTATGAGAATGTCTATTTCTTTCATTTAAATCCAATCCTATCAATTAAGCAAAATACTTCTCTGTCACACTTCTCTTGCTAATGTGCACAGAGATAGTTACTCTCTTACAACTTCCACACCAGATCATTGTTTTGTCTCCTCTACAAAAAAAAATTAAATTAAATTAAAATAAAACAGCTTTGAAGATCAGGTGATCATATTTTATGACTAGGCCCCTTATTTTATCATTCAATGAAGATTTAAATATATTTTCAATAACCACTATTCTCAATTACTTAGTTTTTAACTTCCTTGGCTTTTTCATCTCCAATGATCCTGCAGTTTCAAGAGTGCCCCTTCAGGAATGCACTCTTGCATGGAATTTATAAGCTCTCCATTCTCTTTCAGATCATTCTCATCAGTATACAAATATTTAGTTTATTAAGCCAGTTTCTTATTTGTGGATATTTTTGATAGCCTTTTACTCTTTTTGTAATAGATAACATGTAACTGCTACTTAGATAGTATGAATTATATATGCATGTAAATTTCTTGGAATATGATTGCTGAGTCAAAGAGCAGATGTTTTCTATTTGTTAAGTATTGCCAAAGTGGTCTTCAAATTATATATAGTATATGAGTAACTGTTTATACATAGTTTATCCAGAAACCATACCACTAAACATTGTACTCCTTTTTTGCCAATCTGGTAGATGACAAATGTTATCACATTATACTTTTAAGTTGTCTTTTATTGTAGTAGACTCATTCCAAAATTGATCCCAATTCTCCACTTCCCTTTATCCTTACCCATTTCAGTGTGACATTGCAGGTTCTCCTGTCAGCAAGTCAAGTCTGCTTTTCTTCTACCCATTGAATCTAAGCAGACCTTGGGACAGATTTTGGCAAATATAATTTGGAAGAAATTACAGTGGACCACTTCTGAACCTAGGCCCCAAGATGTCTTGTATACTCTGGTCTGTCTTTTAGAACCCTGCCACCACCATGTGAAAAACTCTGGGCTGCCTTGCTAAATTATGAGACCAACTCACTCCCATCTGCCCAGCAAACCAACTATCAACCACCAGCCAGGTGACCGAGTCCATTCTAGATGAACCAGCTCCAAGCAACCTAGCCAACTGACCAGATGATGCATGAGCAAGCCCAGCTATACATGCTAGATATGCATGGATGACCCATAGATTTGTGAGCAATAGTAAAAATGTAACATTTTAAGCACAAAATTTTGTGGTGCTTTGTGATACCAGTAATAGATAATTGATTGAGTTAATATTAATGAGTTCAAGCATTTTCCCATAATCTTAAAAGTCATTTGTATTTGTTTATCTGTGTACTATTATATACTTTATTGAGGTTTTCTAGTGACATTCATCTGCTCTTTTTCAATTACTGGTAGTTATTTTTATATTAAGAAGATTAGGACTTTGCTGTGATAAAAACACATATGTTTCCTGGTTTATCATATCTCTTTTGATATCAGTTATGATGTTTTCTGTCATGAAGCAGCTCTTATTCACATGCAGTAGAATTTATCAGTTTTACACCTTCTAATTTCAACTATTTTCATAGTTTGAAAGACTTCTGCATTCTCACTTTATAAGACAATGTGCTTATATGTTCTAGTACTTTGGTGATTTGGTTCTTTAATAGTTCATCTTTTTGCACTTCTGCTTAGGTAGTAGAGAGAGATAAGAGAATTTCACAACCACCAAATTGTGAGAACAAAACATAAAATCTATAAAATTGTAATATTTCTGAGTTCTCAGAATTCTGAGTTAACAAGGATACCAAGTGAATTTGAAGGGGTGACATGCTCCTCCAAGGACTTACAGACTTTTCACCTTTGGCGAAATGCAGGAGAAAAGTGGTTGTAGTCAGAAAAGCAGATAAGAAGAAAATCACTGAAACATTCATTGACAGATGGGAAATTTTAACCTGGATATGAAAACTGTGAAGACATCGTGACAACTGGAATTGCTAGAAATGAAAAACACAATCTCAGGGATGAAGTATATTTTCAACAAACATAACAGAACTGAAAACAGACAAGGGATGAATCAATGAACGTAAAAGTCAATAGAAATTACCCAAATTGAAGCACAGAGAGAAAATAAAAGTGAAAAAATAAAACAAAATGTAACAGACTCTCCAAGGTTGTGTGACAATCTCAAACAGTGTAACAAATATATATTTGGAGTCTCATAATAAAACCAGAGAGGGAACAAATTGGAAACCTGTAAGCATTTACCTTTGCCTCATTGAATTGAGATGATGCCTTATCATACATAAAACTCCCAAATGCATTTTCTTCTGCCTCTAAGCTTTTGATTTTGCTCCATTAATGTATCTATTCATTTTCAGTAGGACATTTCTTCAGTTGTTGAGAATTTATAATAATTTACTATCTGAAGCAACCGTCCCACAGTAATTTCTCTTTCTCCATACTGCTTTCCTTTAATAAAGTTTTAACAAATATTTTCTTTATGATAATTTTGATATTTTTTTTATGATATTTCTTTATGATACTTTGCACATTTTTATTAATTTAGGACATTTCCTCAAATATGTAGCAATACTCAGCTGCATGTTCACATTAATATTAAGATTCTGAAATATTAGTTTATTGTTTGGTGATTGGATGAGGATCAGAAGTTTGACTTGGGATCCTATACAGCATGTCTTTTATTATCAGAAATATAGTTTCATTCAGAAAAGAGTAGTTTAATATCCTATGTGGAGTGTATAAGGCATTCTATTTGTTGAGCAAAGGAAAAAAAAGTCTTCCATGTCTAACAGTTGAGTTCTAGACTTTCACTTGAACATTCACTCCATCCTTCAGTTGGTCAATACCTATAGATTAGAGAGGGATTGGGGGCACTAATTTTTTCTAGTAAGTATTTTAAAGATTCTTTCTCCTTTCATCCCTTCCCCACACCCAGTCTTCAGAAGTTGCTAGCGTCTCCAACTCTTAGGGCCTTTTGGATTTGTGGGGAATCCACTTATTCCCAACCTTCAATTCTTCCCATGATAGGTTTCATTTTTCTCTGTTCTGAGAAATCATTCACCAAGTTCCAGCTTCATCTTTTCCCCTTTATTTGTATATTTGCTCATTCTTTTTTTTTTTATCTACTGCTGTTTTAATAAGGTTTTGTGAGTAAATGAAGTAAATGTATGTCTTCAGTGCATCACATTTAACTGATTAAAATGAAAGTCATGGTAACTGGAAGCCAGAGAATTTTTTTTTTTAATTTGATGTTATGTGTTGAAAAAATGAAAGAAATGAATAGGTGTCAGAGTATAAAAAGACACATTTGAATAAAAAATGATAAAAATGCAATGTATTTTTCAAAGAAACATTAATAGCATATATTAAATGCATTAAAGTGAAATTATGTGGTCTGGGGAAAGAAAACTGTTTTGGGCAAAGGGGAAGTTATTACAGTGAAGCAACATTGATAATGTTGTGCCAAAAAAGAAAAGAAAAAATGAAAAGTAGTAAATATTTCTTTCTCTTTTTTTGCATACATGGTTGGCCAGTTATTGAAACAAATATATCAACTTTGCATATAGCAAATAATCATACTGAATACAATTTAATATTCATACATATATCATTTTAAATTTAAAATAATATGATACTACTATTTAAGTTATACAATGATGTTCCGTCTTTGCCTCACTATTTATGACTTATAAATTGTTTAAAAATATGATTTAATTTTCTGTATATTTTCCTCATTCATTAATATGAGTGACAAAATATTACTATTAATTTATATAATAACATGAATGAATATGTAATTTTCTGCTAAAGTGAGTTTTTATAAACTATTTCCTTCAGTTCTTATTTTTACATGATAGTCTCTATATTAGGGTCTGTATTTTAGGTTATAAAAACAATTTAGATAAATAAGAGATAATGCCATTGAACTGTTCTATTGAGGTCTTTTTAATAATGGATTCTGCAGATTACCTTCTGATTCAATTATACTTTTGTATATTCATATCCTTACTGTTGATTTCTTGACTATCATATGACCTAATCTTTCCCATATTATTAATTTTTGTTTCTAAGCTAATTATAAATTTCTTACATGTTACGTAGAGGTCATTTTTGCTATTTTTTTAACATCACAAGTTTCATTTTGCTATATCAAATGTAACAGACATTTCTCCCTGATATGTTACTCTGAAGCACTAAAAAGGAATCCCAAAGGATTCCAAAATCTAATCAACACTAATATGTCTGCCCACACAAGATTGCATCAAAGATAACACCATTCTGGGAGACATAATACACTCAAAATGGCACATTACACACCCTGGATCCCAAAATGACATTATCTTTCCATATACAAAATACATTCATCCCACAACAACATCACAGAAACTTAAATCATTTTAGTATCAATAGTTAAGCACAGGATCCAATCAAAATCAGTTATAGGCATGGTCAGTCCTAAGAATAATTCTTCTTTAGCTGTGGATCTGTGAACTTAGAACAAGTTATGTGCTTACAGTATACAAAGGAGGGACATTCATAGGATAAACATTCCCACTGCCATAAGAGAAACAGTAAGGAAAACAGGATTAATAGGACCAAAACAGTTCCTAAAACCTGCAGGAAAAACTCAATTAGATTCTTTTTTTAATTCATTTTATTGAGATATATTCAAATACCATGCAGTCATACAAAACAAAGCATACATTCATACATTCAGTTGTTCACAGTACCACCACATAGTTGTACATTCATCACCAAAATCAATCCCTGACACCTTCATTACCACACACACAAAAATAACGAGAATAAAAATTAAAGTGAAAAAGAGCAATTAAAGTAAAAAAGAACACTGGGTGCCTTTTTTGGTTTGTTTGTTTGTTTGTTTTTTTCCTTCCCCCATTTTTCTACTCATCCATAGACAAAGGGGAGTGTGGTCCATATGGCTTTCCCAATCATATTGTCACCCCTCATAAGCTACATTTTTATACAATCGTCTTCAAGATTCATGGGTTCTGGGTTGTAGTTTGATAGTTTCAGGTATTTACTGCTAGCTACTCCAATTTACTGGAACCTAAAAAGCGTTGTCTATATTGTGCATAAGAGTCTCCACCAGAGTGACCTCTCAGCTCTTTTTGGAATCTCTCTGCCATTGAAGCTTAATTCATTTCTTTCACATCCCCCTTTTGGTCAAGAAGATGTTCTCCATCCAGTGATGCTGGGTCTAGATTCTTCCTAGGGAGTCATATTCCGTGTTGCCAGGGTGATTCACTCCACTAGGTGTCTGATCCCTTGTAGGGGGGAGGGCAGTGAGAGAGAGAGGGCCACATCTGAGCAACAAAGAGGCATTTGGGAGGAGGCTCTTAGGCACAATTATAGGGAGGCCTAGCCTCTCCTTTGCAGCAACAGTCTTCCCAAGGGCAAGTCCTGTGGTAGAGGGCTCAACCCATCAAACCACTAGTCCCCTATGTCTGTGAGCACATCAGCAAACATCGAGGTGGGGAAGCCCAACACCCCTGCATTCTCCACCAGCTCCTCAAGGGGGCTCTGCATACTTTTTCATTTTTTTTAAATTAACTTTTTTTTTAAATCAACATTATTTGCACTGGACATTTCTTGTTTTGGTCTACTCTGTTTATATTCCTCCCTTACTTGGGTTACAGCTTCCTATTTTACTGGGAAATGTCTTTTCCTTCATTTCCAACATTTACTTGAAGCTACTAATCAATGTGCCATTCTTAGGCAAGAGGAAACACTGTATGTGATCTACTGCAATTGTATACTTTGTCTTGAAGCATACACTTATGAGTTGAGTATTACAGGGAAAACCTCCGTTAGAAACAAAGTGTCCAGAAAGTGGATTCTCAAATAAATTACCCATTAGATCATTTACCCCTATCTCTGAGATGCCCTGGTTACCATCCTTTCTGTATTTTCAGCGTTTTCTTTAACTGTTTGTCCTACCTCATATTTTTGCAATATATTATTTTTAATTATGGCAAATCTTAAATTTTTGTTGCTTGCAGTAAAAGAAGCCTAACAGACAAAATATCAAATAATGAATCCCTGTTTTTTCCTGTGGTATCAGACATATTTCCAATGTATTTCACTTTTATTTATAGAAAATTAGCTTCTTCAATTGTCTACATTCTCCAGTTCAATTGAGTTAATCTTAGGTAGAAATATCAGTATAACATGTTTTATTCTACATTTTTGAATCTTTAGTATAGTCTGTTTTTTTTAAGTTCCTGTAATAGATGGAATTGTTACATTATCATTTAGTAGTTCTGTGAATTCTGGTTCACTCTGGTTCATAGTAAATGAGAAGAGTGACATTTTCAATACTGGATAATGTGTACAATAATATGTTTAGAAATTTTAGTTAATATAATTATTAAAAATACTTATTTACTAGTATGATTATTTTGTTCTACTAAATAAAATGTCTCAGATTCATAAAATTACATTGGTGCATCAGATTCCTCATAATTAAAATGGAAATGATAAAAACACATGCCTCAAAGAGTGCTTATGAATATTAAATAAGCTATGAATTAAAGTGCTTAGAACAGTGCTTGATATGTGGCACTCAGCAAGTGTTTATTAATGAACGGTTGTGTTAAAAAGGTCCAATCTCCCAGGTTAATGAGAAATATTCATTAAAATAACATTTATATAAATATAATGATTTCTGGATGCAAAAGTCTTAGGGATGTAGAAACTGATATAGTCACACACAAACTCATTGCATACTATATCCCAATCCTACAGATTTAAATTTGGTCACACTAACTTGCTGCAAGATAACTTAGAAACAATGGTGTCCAGCCTATTTTTTTGAAAACATAGTCATTTTTACACTTTTTAAAAATAAAATATATAAACAAATAAAAGAGGCAAAGATATAAGAGAAATTTATTGTTGAATATTAATGTATCATTGGTTTGGCAAATGAACAAACTGGGAAAGGTCACTTTTTCCTTTATTTGTGACTTTTTATTCTGACCTAATTTTGACTGACAGAAAAATTAAAATAATTCTTATTATGTAACTTACACCCAAATTATGCAACTATTAGTACTTTAGCACATCTACTCCATAATTATATCTCTAATAATAATGATGACAATGATGAAAAATACACAAATACTTTTTTTCTGAATCAACTGAGAAAAAGTTGCAGACTTGATGCCTTTATCGTGAAATATCTTAGTATAATCTCCTAATAATGAGTAAATTCTCTTAAGTAACAATAACATAATTATTAAAATCAGAAAATGCGGAGATAAAATCCAATCTACAGAATTTTTTCATACTTCACCATAGGTCACTCTTCTAGGAGGAAAAATTCTGGTACAATTCTAATCCAGGATCACTCATTCAATATATATTTTTTTTCATGTCTGTGCCAGTTTGGGTATATTATGTCCCCCAGAAAAAGCCATGTTCTTTAACGCAATCTTGTGGAGGCAGATGTATTAGTATTGATTAGGTTGGAAACTTCTGACTGAGTGTTTCCATGGAGAAGTGACTCACCCAACTGTGAGTGACACCTTTGATTAGGGTGTGACCTCTTCATTGAATGTTTCCATGGAAATGTGGCCCCATCCATTCAAGGTGGGGCTTGATTAGTTCATTGGAGTCCTATAAAAATAGGTCACAAACAGAAGGACCTCAGAGCAACTGAGAGTGACATTTTGAAGAGGGCTGCTGCTAAGAGAGGACAAAATGTCCCAAGAGCAACATTTTGGAGAATGACATTTTGAAACACAACCTGGGAGCCAGCAGATGCCAGCCACGTGCCTTCCCAGCTAACAGGTTTTCCAGACACCAATGACCTTTCTCCAGTGAAGGTACCTTATTGCCTATGCCTTACCTTGGACACTTAATGGCCTTAAGACTGTAACTTTGTAACCCAATAAATCTCCTTTATAAAAGCCAGTCCATTTCTGGTGTTTTGCAAAGCAGCAGAGTTAGCAAACGGGAACAATGTATCTTTAATCTCTTTGATCTGGGACAATTTCTCAGACTGTCTTTGTCTTTATGAACTTAATATTTTTTCAAAAATACAGTCCTGTTGTTTTTAATTTCTTTTTCAATTTGGACTTGTCTGATATTTAATTCTATTAAAATTTAGATTCTGCATTTTACAGGGGCACTACAAAAGTGATGTTGGGACATAATTGGTTCATCACATGTTGGGAGGCAAATGATATCAGTTTTGTCCCAAACATTACTGATGGTAATTTTGACCCCTTGTTTAAGGTAATGTCCATTCCAGGTTTCTCAATTGTAAAGTTAATCTTTTTCCCTGTGTAATTACTCAGCATTTTTTGATGAGATACTTTAAAATTATGTAGATATCTTGTTCCATATCTAACTTTTACTACCTGGATTATCATCCATTGATAATATTTGCTTGAATTAATTATTACTACGGTCATTTCAAAATGGTGATTTCCTAACATGATCATATTGTCTATGTTTATCAGTTGCCATTCTTCTAAAAGAAAATATTTCCTTATCCCATTTTCATCAATTTTTTGTTCCTGTAAGTATGGAATCATAGATTCCTATTTTTATTCCTACTTTATTAAATATACTACAGGTATTTATTTTATTCAATGTGCTTGACATACATATATATATATATATCAAGTGATTCAGTATGAATCACCAATACCAATTAATAACCAATACCAATTAATAATCAATAGTTAAAAACAAATGTATTACCTAGAATTCAATAATTGTTACAGTTCTTTTGTATTTATAACTTGAGTATTTACATCAAAACACTGTGTTCAATAACTACTTGAGTTAGTTTAAATACAGCTGGATTTATTAGATTTATTTGTGTTCCATTGTGAGTTTTCTTTATCCCCAACCTTATTTTTCACTTTTTCTGAAATAGTAAATATTAACATGGCTGCAAAAGTCAAAACTATACAAAAATGTATATTCAGAGAAGTATCTTTTTCCCACATTCCTTCCTCCTCATTCCAAACATTAATTCTTTCCCTATATTCCCAACCATCCCTTTTAGATAACCACTCTCACCAGTTTCTGGATCACCTTTCCTCTTTTTCTTTTAGTAAAAATAAGCAAATATTTTTGTTCCTCCTTATTTCTTATACAAAAGGTGGTCAACACAAATTACAGATATATTTTGCATTTTGTTATTTTCTCTTCACAACATATCTTGGGAATCACACATTATCAGCTCAGTTCATGAAGAGATTCTACATGGTCTTATTTTTTTTGCAATTGCATGCTAATCCATTAGGGATTGTTCCACAGTTTACCCATTTTTCCATGTTTGGATATTTAGATTATTTCCAATATTCTGCATTTACAAATAACAGATAAACTTGTGAATATTTTGGTATTTGTGCCAGTTTGAAACTGTTATGGACCCCAGAAGAGCCATGATCTTTTAATCCAATCTTGTAGTCTGGAAACTTTTGATTGAATGTTTCCATGGAGATGTGACCCACCCAACTACGGGTGAGACATTTTAATTAAATTATTCCCATAGAAGTGTGAACCTGTCCATCCAGGGTGGGTCTTGATTAGTTTACTGGAGTAAACTGGAGGTCATGGAGAGAAGGAACTCAGAGAACCTAGGAGGGAAATTTTGGAGAGAAACTAATCCATGAGATTTCTGAAATGATTGGTTCTGGAGTTTGGGAAATGGTTCTTTAATCTAATTAGTTTCAAAGGCATTACTGAATCTATTTGCAATAATAAACAGTGCACTGCTATTCCATGGTTTGTTTAGCAATAAAGATATGCAAAATATCACCATTGAATACACCTTGTCAACTGTCCATCAGCAGCACAGTTTAGGGTGATGATGTTTGATTACTTAGAAAATTTTTATCAAGCTAATGAGTGCTATGAGTTTTGGTGATTGTTCCTAAATACACTAAATATTGTTGTGAAAGAAAAGGATGAGCTCAGTGTTTCAATTCTCTGCTCTAGTGCCACATGAATGACATAAAAGTATATGTTTCCTGAATGAAATTTTTAGCTCTTGTAGCTTCAGAGTTGAGATTTCTGTAAAACAAGCAGGTTCATCATGAAAATGCCTAAGTTACAATGGAAATTGAATTCCAGACCTTGTAAGTTTTCTACTGTCAAATTGTGGACATTGGGAAGGAATGGAATCCTGAAAATTGGAAAGGAGATTTATGGGTAGAACATGATGGGGTGGGGCTTTTCAAAAAATAAATGCTGCTGGGTCTTCTTTGTTGGATAAAACCATAATGGCTTCCCCTGAGGCAGCAGGCCCATCATTTCTATCAGAGGAAATTAACCCCATTTTTCCAGACAAAAATACAATAGAATACCCAAGGTAGTTGCTGTGCAAGCCACTACAAGTTCCTCTCACCCATCCCACCCTTCACTGCTTTCAGTTGTATAACTAGACTGAAGTCCAAGCAGACCCTGAAACGTGAGATAGAAAGTGTAACCTATGAGGACATTCAATATGCTCCAAAATAACTGAAATTTTTCCAACTCTTATTCAAGAAATCAGGAGAATATGTGTGGGAATGGATATTAAGGGTGTAGGATAATGGCTGAAGGAAGATAAAGTTGGATCAGGCTGAATTTATTGATACGGGCCAAGTAAGCAAATATCCTGAATTGAGTTTAGTAGCTCAAGGAGTTAGAAAGGGCTCCGATTTTTTTTTTTTTTTTTTTTTTTTTTTTTTTTAGCTTCAACATGTACCAAGTGTTGGTCTGTACTACATGAAGCTCAAACTGTCAGAACTGCCTTGATATAGTGTAGAAGAAGATATCTGAAGGTTTAGGGGGAATTGGGATTTAGAGTAGATTTATCAGTAAGCCTGCTCACCCAACACACGAGTGTCCAAAGGATCAGTCTTTCACCATGACTATGAGGAATAAATTTGTGAGCAGAGCCTCCAAATCCCTGAAGTACTCTGTGGTCACTCCTCTCTGTAGGTCAGATATTACAGTGGGAACTGCTACCACTAATATGAGATAATTAAATGTAATAGGGGTGACTGAAAACCAAATTCATGAGCCAAGTTGTGGCATCCAACCACCAAAGGCAAGGTGGACACGGTTACCATAATTGATAACAGAATCAAAGTAGAAATCAGAATATTCTGACTTGCAGAGACCCAGTGATATGTAGAGAAATGTAACACAATTTTCTATAGAGTTTTTTTTTTCTTCAAATCATTTACTGATATTGGTTGTAGAACAAGAGGCTGAGTTCCCAAGCAAGGAGGCCAAGCAGAGGAAAAATACTAGGAGACAGGGTTGATAAATGAGAAGAGTTATGGCAGTTCTGTGGGGCTGGAGAGAAAAAAAACAAGATATAGGGTAAAGATTCTAATGAAAAAATAGTGGCAGAGAATGCAGCCCAACATCTGGCTAGTTTTCCCTCCAGAGGCTTGGTAAGTTCTTAATGTCTAGTATGATGGGATATTTTTAATCTTAAAAATAAATTAGTAAGGAAGAAATATAATTCATTTTGTTTTTTTGGCATTTTTTTTTCATTTTTATTGAGATTGTTCAGATACCATACAATTAACCAAAGATCCAAAGTGTACAATCACTTGCCCCTGGGTACCCTCATACAGCTGTGCATCCATCACACTTAATTTTTGTTCAATTTTTAGAAACTTTTCATTACTCCAGACAAGAAATAAAGTGAAAGATGAAAAAAGAAAAAAAGAAAAGGAAACTCTAATCCTCCCCTATCCCTAACCAACCCTCCTCAATTGTTGACTCTTAGTATTGATACAGTACATTTGTTACTGTTTATGAAAAAATGTTGAAATCCTACTAACTGTAGTATATAGTTTGTAATAGGTATATAGATCTTCCCTATATGCCCCTCTATTATTAACTTCTGATTGTATTGTCATACATTTGTTCTGGTTCATGGAAGTGATTTCTAGTATTTGTGCAGTTGATCATGGACATTGCCCACCATAGGATTCAGTTTTCTACATTCCCATCTTTTGACCTCCAACTTTCCTTCTGGTGACATATATGACTCTGACCTTCCCCTTTCCACCTCATTCACACACCATTTGGCACTGTTAATTATACTCACATCTTGCTACCAACACCCCGTTCATTTCCAAACATTTAAGTTCATCCTAATTGAACATTCTGCTCATACTAAGCAACCACTCCCCATTCTTAAGCCTCGTTCTATATCTTGGTACCTTATATTTCATGCCTATTTGTTTACATAATATAATTAGTTCCTATCAGTGAGACCCTGCAATAATTGTCCTAATGTGTCTGGCTTATTTCACTCAGTATATTGCCCTCGAGGTTTTGTCATCAACACATTTTTTTTTTAATATGGTTTTGTTCACTCACCATACATTCCATCCCAAGTAAATAATCGATGGTTCTCTGCATGGTCATACATTTATGTGTCTACCACTTTCACCACTCTCTATATAAGAGCATCTACATTTCTTCCACAAGGCAGGAGGAGGGGGAGTCAAAGAAGGTAGAGAGGCAAAAGAAAGAGGAAAAAAAATGACAGCTAGGAAGCAGCAAAAGGAAAAATAACCTTAAATCAAAGTAGAATAAAGAATCAGACAATACCACCAATGTCAAGTGTCTAACATTTCTCCCCTATCCCCCCCTCTTATCTGCATTCACCTTGGTATATCACCTTTGTTACATTAAAGGAAGCATAATACAATGATTCTATTAGTTACAGTCTCTAGTTTATGCTGATTGCATCCCTCCCCCAATGCCTCCCCATTTCCAACACCTTGCAAGGTTGACATTTGCTTGTTGTCCCTCGTAAAAAACCTTATTTGTACATTTTATCACAATTGTTGAATACTCTAGATTTCACCAAGTTACACAGTCCCAGTCTTTATCTTTCCTCCTTTCTTGTGGTATCTCACATGCTCCCCACCTTCCTCTCTCAAGCGTATTCATAGTTACCTTTGTTCAGTGTACTTACATTATTGTGCTACCATCTCCCAAAGTTGTGTTCCAAACCACGCACTCCTGTCTTCTATCACCCTGTAGTGCTCCCTTTAGTATTTCCTGTAGGACAGGTGTCTTGTTCACAAAGTCTCTCATTGTCTGTTTGTCAGAAAATATTTTGAGCTCTCCCTCATATTTGAAGGACAGCTTTGCTGGATACAGGATTTTTGGTTGGTGGTTTTTCTCTTTCAGTATCTTAAATACATCATTCCACTTCTTTCTTGCCTCCATGGTTTCTGCTGAGAGATCTGCACATAGTCTTATTAAGCTTCCTTTGTATGTAATGGATCGCTTTTCTCTTGCTGCTTTCAGGATTCTCTCTTTGTCTTTGACATTTGATAATCTGATTATTAACTGTCTTGGTATAGGCCTATTCATATCTCTTCTGTTTGGAGAATGCTGTGCTTCTTGGATCTGTAATTTTATGTCTTTCATAAGAGATGGGAAATTTTCATTAATTATTTCCTCTATTATTGCTTCTGTCGCCTTTCCCTTCTCTTCTTCTGGGACACCAATGATACGTACATTATTGTACTTTGTTTCATCCTTGAGTTCCCGGAGATGTTGCTCATATTTTTTCATTCTTTTCTCCATCTGCTCCTTTGCATGTAGGCTTTCAGATGTTTTGTTCTCCAGTTCCTGAGTGTTTTCTTCTGCCTCTTGAGATCTGCTGTTGTATGTTTCCATTGTGTCTTTCATCTCTTGTGTTGTGCCTTTCATTTCCATAGATTCTACTAGTAGTTTTTTTGAACTTTTGATTTCTGCTGTATACATGCCCAGTGCTTCCTTTACAGCCTCTATTTCTTTTGCAATATCTTCTCTAAACTTTTTCAACTGATTTAGCATTAGTTGTTTAAATTCCTGTATCTCAGTTGAAGTGTACATTTGTTCCTTTGACTGGGCCATAACTTTGTTTTTCTTAGTGTAGGTTTTAATTTTCTGTTGTCTAGGCATGGTTTCCTTGGTTATCCAACTCAGGTTTTCCCAGACCAGAACAGGCTCAGGTCCCAGAGGAAAGAAATATTCAGTATCTGGTTTCCCTGAGGGTGTGTCTTAGAAAATTGCTCCACCCTGTGATTCCTCAGGTCACTGTGCTTTTCTGCCCAGCAGGTGATGCCTGTTAGCCTATAATTCTTGACTGGTGTGAGGGGTGTGAGGAGGTATGGCCGTGTTTCCCCAGGCTCTGGGGTCTGGTTCTGAATGGAAAGGGCTCCACCCCTTTCCTCCTAGAGAAGACAGACCCCTCAGGTGGAGGTCATTAGCATTTCAATGGTCTCACTTTCTGCTTGTGCTGTCTCCACCCTTCTCCGCTTCACAGCCCTGGAAACTGAAAATGACTGGGGTTTTCTCCACTGAGCCAAAAAAGAAACAGATAGTCCCCTTCAGACCCAGTCTAAGGCAACCCTGTAGCTCTCCCAGGTCAGTTGTCACCCAAAGCTTCTGTCTGTTTTTTGGGGATGCGTACCTGTAGTGAGCAGTTCACACTCACTACTTAAAATCCCAATTGGAGCTCAGCTGAGCTATATTCGCTTGCTGGGAGAGAGCTTCTCTCTGGCACCAGGAGGCTTTGCAGCTCAGGCTATGGGGGAGGGGGTCTCACGACTTGGTTTCACAGGTTTTGCTTACAGATTTTTGCTGTGTTCTCGGGCATTCCTCCCAATTCAGGTTGGTGTATGATGAGTGGATGGTCTCATTTGTCCCCCTACAGTTATTTTGGATTATTTACTAGTTGTTTCTGGCTTTTTGTAGTTGTTCCAGGGGGACTACTTAGCTTCCACTCCTCTCTATGCAGCCATCTTGCCCTCCTCCAATATAATTCATTTTAATTTAATTTATTTTATTATTTGGGACATCTGAATTTTAGTGTTTATAAAATCAAATTTCAACCCATATATTCTTTTACATTTTTTTTCTGATTTTAGCACATCTTCAAATTATTTTAGATTTTTCCTGCTATGTATTTCTTGTCTTTGACTATCATTGTATAAAAATCAAGAGTATTCCATTCAGGCTGCCACAGATTAATATATGTGTGTGTGTGTGTGTGTGTGTGTGTGTGTGTGTGTGTGTATATATGTGTATATATATATATATATATATATATATATATATATATATATGTATATATATATATATATATAAAATATGTGTGTGTGTGTGTGTGTGTGTGTGTGTGTGTGTGTGTGTGTGTGTGTATATATATGTATCACAAGATGGCTGTTTTTGTTGCTAATCATAAAGAAACATTTAATGACATACCTGTTTTCAAGTAGATACAATCACATTTTTCAGGAAAATATAACTAAAAGAAAAGAATGTGCACACTTGAATAACTTTACTTTGTCTGTCAGTCTGCCAGGTTTCCAACAAGAAAGAGATGTACTCTCAAACTGTAAACACGTCAATAAAGGACTGTTTTCAATTGTGTGGGCAAAGCTATAGGAAACCCTAAGGGAAAGTGTAGCACAATAGGAGGTAATTTTTATCTCTCCTGGTCTTAAAAGGGCAACAGAATCTTGTGGCTGCCGCTACTTAGAGAGGTTGACTAAATGCAGAATGCCTGAAAGGAGAATTCACTCTCTGTAGAGGCACACAGCTATCATGAAGCAAGATGCGTGGTAGAGATCCCTGGAAAAAAAGTACCCTAGTCTGATTTTCTTCCCTCCTTCTGATTCCTTGCAGACTTCAATGATCCAAAACCAACTGAAATACACAGGCAAAAGGATGATGCTGATCTTAATGTTTAGCCTCCCAGAACACTGAGCAAGATGAAGAAAAGCTAGTGAATAAGAAGGAAAAACAGAAGATATTCATTTTCTTCTTAATTAAATAAACATTAGTTCAATTTTTCCTAAATATTCTTATAAATATTAATTTATATTAGTTAAAAATGATATACAACTAGAATAGTCTTTCAATTAATGCAACTTCATGCACTTGATTTTCTAATGAAAATACACTTGAGAATGTATTATTTTCTTTAAAGATGAATTTCAGGTTTAGTTAAAATGAAGTATCATATACTATCCTTAATATATAGCTTGTAGACACTGCTATTAATACTTGGGTTGTAAAATTCAGTAGCCTTAAATGAGAGATCACATTTTTGTGAGTTTAATAAAAAAATGTCTTTTCATTTGGTGTATGTAGTCACAAAGAGCACAAAAATGTACATTATTCTATAGAAAACTAATTGCAAAATGTAGTTTAGGACCATTGATAAAATGATAATCATTTCTCAACAAACTCTCCCTGCAAGGAACATGTTAGCCCCCATGGTGGCTTGGAGATATGTACCCCAGAAAAATGTTCTTAAAATTAATCCATTCTAATGGGTGTGAACCCATTGCAAACAGGACCTTTTGCTGAGGCTACTTCAGTTTAAGACATGGCCCAGCTGAATCAGGAAGAATCTTAATCTTATTACCGAAGGCCTTATAGAGGTTTCAGAGAGAGAGAACCCCAACAGTGAGCACCCAGAAGCCAGAAGTAAATGGAACCCAAAAGAAAAAGGGAAAGTCAGGAGAAAGCATTACTTTGATGACATCTTGATTTTGGGCTTTTCCTAGCCTCAAAATCATGAGCCAAAAAATCTCCAGTGTTTAAGCCAACCCATTGCATAGTATTTATTTTTGCAGCTAGGAACCTAATAGAGTCCCCATTTCTTGAGAATGGAAAATGGATAGAGGACAGATGTCAATAATCTTTTTTTACATACTCAATTAACTATAGAGTTTTGCTGTAACTTTCATTCATTCAAAATGGATTTGCCCTTTTCCTTTTTAATTTTATACATTCCCTGATAACTGAAGTGTGAATAAAATTATGAGAAAAAGCACATTACGGATTTTTATCATTGTTTTGCTTCATGGGTCTATGTGGGATTGGTGAAATACGAATAGCAACATATTGACAAATCATGAAATACTCTTCAAAATTTATGAATCCTGACTTCTTTTCTCATATAATTTCCACCAGCAATTTACAGATAGTTTATACATTTTCAAAAGTTGTTTAAGTATCCCAAATAACTAAGTTTTGCACATTGAAGTAAAAGAAACAATTGTCCTTCATGTGTCCTTTAAGATAAATTTCAGGAGATACATATGTACTACAAACTTTATAGACTATAAACATAGGTTAGCTATATGTATCAGTTGGCTAAAGAGCTAATTATTTATAACAGGAAAATAAGTAAATACTATCATCTATGAGAATCAAGCTAAATATGTAAAAATTAAATGTACAAAAGAAATTCAGTAATTTAATAAAAACTGACAGAAAGATGTCTGTTACACATTATGTAAATTTATCTAATTTAACAATGCCTAGAAATGTTCATTCATTTAATGCATTCACGAGCATGCACACACAGACACACACACGCACAAGAACACAGTGTATATACCCAAATATACTTAATACAATGTCTAGTATATGGTTTGATAAGTTCCACTTTATTATATTAAAAACATGATGGTAATGCATACTTCTGATAGACTTAGTAAATGGTATAAAGTACATGAAATTTAAAAATTATTCTTTTTTGAATTTGTAGTTCTGCTCCCTTGAGAAATATATTTACACTCTTTGAGTAAATTCCTAAATCATTAAATCAATTTTGCGTCTCTTTCTATAGCATTAATTTTCAAACTTTTTATACAAAATGGGACCACACTGCTCTACAATTTTCATTTCAATTAATAATATATACTTGGCATTTTATACATTAGCATATATATCTCTGATTCATTTCAAACCAGATCATTTATAGTTGCATCATACTTAATCAAACCAATCTTTGATGGAAATTTAGATAGTTTATCACATGTGCATTCATGCAAAGAAACCGGTAGAATGAATTACTAGAATTGATAGTTATGAGGGAAAATTAATATACTTTGAATTTTTCATAAATTGTATCAAATTGCCTTATAAAATGCAGCACAAATTTATACTCTTCAAATGTGTGAACAGGTTATTTTTTTCCCTAAACCTTCATCAAAATGGGGAATTATGAACAATTTAAAAATATGAATAAAAATATTCATATTATTGCTCAGGTATTTATTTACATGCTTATAAATGAGGTTGGTTGAGCATTTTTCGCATGCTTTACTTGCTATTTTTTCATTCCCCACATATGCTTGATTTCTGATTTTTGACAGTTTTCCTATTGAACTTTTTATCTTTATATCTAATTATTTTGAGAGCACTTTATTAAAGGAAATAAGACGTGAGCTACACATTATAACAATTTGCATTTGACTTGTCTTTTTTATGTTATATTATTAAATTTTAAGATTTAATTATATTCAAATAAATCATTTTTGGCTTCTGGATTTGGATATGAGAAATATTCTTTCATGGTTTTTAATACTGATCTTTTAGAACTTCAATCCTTAGTATTTATGTTAAGTCTAGGGAATTTATTTTGATTCAAGGAAAACTATGATATTTACAATCGGTCTGTTCAATAAATGGAGTCAGTATGCCAATATGCTAGTTATCTACTGTTCTAGTTTGCTAATGCTGCTGGAATGCAAAACACCAGGAATGGATTGGCTTTTATAAAAGGGGGTTTATTTGGTTACACAGTTACAGTCTTAAGGCCATAAAGTGTCCAAGTTAACACATCAGTAATCGGGTACCTTCACTGCAGGATGGCCAATGGTGTCTGGAAAACCTGTTTGCTGGGAAGGCACCAAAGTTCTGGTTTCAAAATGGCTTTCTCCCAGGACATTCCTCTCTAGGCTGCAGTTCCTCAAAAATGTCACTCTTAGTTGCACTTGGGATATTTGTCCTCTCTCAGCTTCTATGGAGCAAGAGTCAGCTTTCAATGGCCGTTTTCAAACTGTCCCTCATCTGCAGCTCCTGTGCTTTCTTCAAAGTATCCCTCTTGGCTGTAGCTCCTCTTCAAAAGTTCACTTTCAGCTGCACTGAGTTCCTTCTGTTATGTCAGCTCATTTATATGGCTCCACTGATCAACTTAGACCCACCCTGAATGGGTGGAGCAACACCTCCATGGAAATTATCCAATCAGAGTCCTCACCCACAGCTGGGTGGGGCGCATTCCAAAGAAACACTCAAAGAATTGCAATCTAATCAACGCTGACAACGTCTGCCCACACAAGATTGTATCAAAGATAATGGAGTTTGGGGGACACAATATATCCAAACTGGCACATCTGCTTACAATTTGAAAGTTTAAATCTGGATATCCATGGATTTTAGAATCTGATTATCAATTTTCAACCCCTCTTTCTCTCTCTCTTTCTTCTCACACACACACATGCACACACACTCACATACCTAAAAAATAACCCATTTGGACTTATTTTTTAGGTATCACAGAACTTAACAATTATAAGAATCCTTGAAACATTGAATTTTTCAATTCATGAGAATGGTTATATCTTGTGAATTAATTTGATCATTATTTTGTTCTTCATTAAAGTGCTATAGAGCATTTTCCCCAGATACTTTTTCTACTTGTCATTCATTTTATTCCTTGGTACTATGCAGTGGTTTTCTGAATGGTATTTTTTTTCTCTCTTGCATAATTGAATTGCTTATTGCTGAAAAGTTGTTAATTTCGTTAATACTCTACTTCACATGTTTGTTTAAACTTGTTCTTCCTTTTAAAATAATGCCTCATTTCTTTTTAGAGTTTTCAAGTTGGGTGAATATACTATTTGCATGTAATAATGGTTCATATCATTTATTTAATATTTTGTGTTTGTATATTTGCTAGAACCAATTTTGTATTGAACAGCAATACCAAAAACAGAAAACCTTTTGTTTTTCCTAATTTTAATAGTAATAAATCAATTATTCAAATGTAAGTAAGCACTGCATTTTTGGTAGTTTCCCTTTATCAAGTTTGAAAATAAACTTTTTTGCAAGTTTCAAGAATTCATTTTCTTTTTATGAAGAAAGATATGAATTTATGCAAATGATTTATTGGTGTTAATAAAATGAGCATATATTCTTCGACTTTTTTCACTTATCAACATTCTAATTTTAATCTAACTTAACTTTGTTTCTTTTTTTTAACCAACTTTACTTGTCAAATAAAAAAGAATATTTGTTTATTGCATTCCTGGAATAAACATTTATTAGTTATATCATTCTTACCATGTGTTACTGGATTAAATTTGTTAATGTTTTTGTCAGGATTCAATTGCCATTCTAGGTTAATTGAATTTCATAAAGGCTTTAAAGTAAGTAAAAGGAGCAATTGTAGATTGGATTTGGGAAACTTTTGCAGTATTTGAGGAAGGGATCAATATGATTGAGATCTCATTCAAAAGGGCAATTTTCTTGTTATATGCAAAATGGATTAAAAGGAGACAATATCAGGTTTTTCCTTCATTTTTTCCTTCTTCCTCCCCTTTTTCCTTCCTTCCTTCCTCCCTCATCTTCTTTTTCTTCTCTTTCTTTCTTTCTTTCTTTCTTTCTTTCTTTCTTTCTCTTTCTCAGATATGGTGTACTTTTCCCTTTAATTCAGTTTTTATACCATTTCAGAAAATTCATTTTATTATATTTGATATCATGAATATACTTTATATAAAAATGAATATTCAATAAAATGTATTTATACCCTTGCATAATAATGATAAATGACATGTCTTTCTAAGGGACAGGTGTCATTACACCCAAATGTTGATACAACTCAGTTGCAAATTGGAGAACTTTCAACACCAATGTATAAAGCCATATTTGTCCAAATTATTCTATGATGTTTAGGCAATATAGAAGAGAGTTTACTTGTTCATTGTAAGTAGATGTTTAATAATACAATAAGTTTTAAACCATCAGAAAAATTTAGGAAATTATCACTTGTTCAAGAAAGTAAAATATAAAATTATTCATATAGTAATTTACATTTTATTCATGTAAGCAAGATTATAAATTGTCATAAATATGAAGACAATTAATAATCTTTTTATGGTCTTTCCTATTGCTATTTTGGTGTTTAAAACTCATTTAATTCATTCTTACTGTACCAAATTTTTTCCAGCTGTGATGCCAAAATATACCTTTTGTTGCTTTTGCTCTACCTCCATTCCAAATGACATGAATTCAGAACCCTTCCAATTTGTAATCCTGCCTGTGTCATATGTATTTAAAACAATGTTGCCTTAGAAAATGATATTCTCCAAAAACTGATATCCCAAAAGCAATGTCAAATTAGACTGTAGTAATTATAGCAATTGCAGGGGGGAAATATTTGGAAATGTACAACCACCCAAAAAAACTATATTTTTTTGTATGTCACAGAATTTATTAAATAATGTGTAGGTAGAACACATCACAACATGTTCTAATGGACTTATCTCATCTATGCATGGCTTAATTTCAGTAATTTTTATGCATGATAAACTATATTCCAGGGACATGGAAGACTAAATGCTTAATGAAAAAAGACATATTCTTGAATATTAGATGCTTGTTTCAGATGGCATTTTATATTCTGTTACTAAATATATATAATAGACTTACTGATTTATGCTTGTTTTAGCTGAGTCAACAATGGAAACATACCAGTGATAACTTTATATGTAAGTAAGTGAAACTTGCCCTGATCGTTAAATATTCTCTTAACCTAACTTAGATTTGGAAGCAATTATATGCAAGAGTAGCTGAACTTATTTCTCGATATCTAAAATACCTTATTAAAGCATAACTTATTTAAAGACATATTCTTTTAAAAATTGAAGGAAAACAAATGCAGTTTTCAATGGAGGCTTAAGCCAACTCAAGCAATTTTCTGCAGAGATGTGTTTGTGTTCAGTTTATTTCTTAACCTCTAGGGAGAAACTGTAGAGAAGTTGACTCAAATTATTCTCTGATGGGAAATTTTCATCTTGTCTTTTACTTTGATTGAAATTCAGTCAGGTAAAAGACCATCTCACTTACTGACTACTTACACTAATTGTTTTAAAAAGGGCATTCTATGGAATAATCAAAAGAGAGAATTTTAGAGCCAAAAAATGAGTATTTTATTTTGTATGTAAGTACCTTAGTGGTGAGCTGTAGTAAAGAAAAGTAAGAATTATAGTGGCCTGAAAATATTCAAAATTTCAACTGTATTTTTTGCAGACTTTGGCAAAGTCTCATCATTATTATAGGGTTTAATCCTTTCTGTTTAGTTTATCTGAAATTTAGTAAGGTCTGAGAAACTTGATTCATATTTTTCCAACTAACAAGCTAAGATAGTACATAATCTTAGAAAGTTAATATTTTTATTTATGAAGGGTAAGCTCTCTTTCCAATAGAAATACCAGCTAGAAAGGTAAAATCATTAGGTCCAGTTGTCACAAACTATATTTGTACTGAAAATTAAAATCAAGCAATCTTTATGAGGTTTTTAGCTCAATGAGCCTGTCATGTGATCTGGAGTCAGATTTCCCTGTATAAAGGACTGAGGCATTTTGTCTTTTACTTGGAACAAAATCTGTTATTCTGGTTTCATCAATCACACATCCAAATTCACTTACTCTCCAAAGATATAAAATATGTTGTATTATGTCCTGAAGGAAAATATTAAGCAAAAAATTGTAGACCAGCCATGTGTAAGGCATTCTACTGGGGATATGACAAAGAATAGGGTCAAGCTCCAGTCCTCAGAGAGCTTGTAGTATAACTATATTACAATTTTATGTACTAACATAAATCAAGAATAAGGGGTATCCCTGTGAAAAATGTCAAATCAGCCCCCATGAGTGAGGAAGTAAAAGATGACAGAGGTGATATTTAAAAGGGTAAAGGGCATTTGTGCTAAATAATTGAGGATACAGAGGATTTTACCATTTCTTGAAGTAGAGAATTAGCATTTTATAGTAAGACAGTAGGAAGAAATGCATTCAGTAATGACAGTGTATGGTATATATTATTTATCTAAGGAATATTTATTGAGTGCCTCTTAGTTGTCAGGGAATGTGCAAATCTCCTGAATTACAGACAGGATATCCTCCTTAAAAGCTCAGTGTTGATTGGGGAACCTAGTGAACTAATCAATCTAAGACAATAGAATTATATAGGCATCCCTATCAGAAGTGGGCATGCAGGGCACTTAGAAGAGATATTTAAGCAAATGTGAATTAGTAATATGAGATTTGGTTAAGGAGAGAACACCTCCACTGAATCTCAAACAAAAGTGAAATTAATAAAAATGTAGAAACAGGATGAAGGAAAGCACTGCAATCCAAAGAAGACATCTATTTGAAGATGCAACTATGTGCAACAGCCTAGCAAGTTTGGGAAACTGAAATTAGTTGTTCACCACTTTTGTAGTGAAAGAGACACTAAGAAGGGCATCAGAGGAGTGAGAGATTATGGTAATGGAAAGAACAACACTTGTTGGAAACAGGTAGAGCTGAATATGAAGTTTAGTTTAGCCTGCTATGAGATGTATTCCATGGGCATATTGTCTACAAAATAGCCATTTATGATTTTAGGGGAAGAAAGATGGAGTGTGCCTAATTCAGATTTTGAGAATACTCATTCATTTTAAAAATAATTATTGACTAGCTACTATGTGGCAGATTCTATGATGAATGCTTCAGATACAATGAACAAAATGTTTTCTCCTTCCTCAATGCCTTTACTAACACACTGGAAAGACCAACTATTCTGCAAAGTATAATTTAGAATGAAAATTAAACCAGTCTTGAGTATTGAAGAAAGGTTAGTGCAGAGATATTTTATGTCAACCTACAGAGTAGGTTTGCCAGCAAAGAATACAGGATGGACTAATGAAGAGAAACATAGAAGAAGTTGTGGTTATGTGCAAAGGAACACAATCAAAGAAAGTATGGAACTTTCAGGGAAGTATAACATATTTAGTATGGCGAAAAAAATATGAAAAAGAAGGTGTTCAGTTTGCTATTGCTGTCAGAATGCAAAATACAAGAAATTGTTTGGCTTTTATAAAAGGGGGTTTATTTGGTTACACAGTTACAGTTGTAAGGCCATAAAGTGTCCAAGGTAACACATCAACAATTGGGTACCTTCACTAGAGAATGGCCAATGGCCTCCGGAAAACCTCTCTAAGCTAGGAAGACACGTAGCTGGCATCTGCAGATCCTGGGTTGTGTTCTAGCTCCTCTCCCAGTTCCTGTGGGTTCTTCAAAATGTTGATCTCCAAAATGTCACTCACAGCTACTCTGAGGTCCCTCTGTCTGTGAATTCCTTTATAAGACTCCAGTGATCCAGTTAATACCCACCCTGAATGGGTGGGGTGAAACCTCCATGGAAAGTATCCAATCAAATATTTCTCTCACAGTTGATTGAGTCACATCTTCATGGAAACACTTAAAGGATTCCAATCTAATCAACACCAATACGTCTGCCCCCACAGGATTGCATCAAAGAACATGGCTTTTGGTGGGACATAATACATCCAAACAAGCACAGAATGTCCATATGAAACTGTAATATAAGAAAGAGTAGATCCCAGAAATCCTTGTGAATTTTCAAAAGTTTTGACTTCATTATGAGAGAAATAATGAGCTATGGAAAGCAATGACTTAGAGGAGTGCCATGATCATATCTGTTTGCTGGAAAAGCCACTTTCCTGCAGTATGGGTGTGGGCTATTAAAAATGATAGGAACCCTTTTGTGAGCTATTGTAGTAATCCAGGAAAGAGAACACTGTGATCTGGTCTGTGGTCGTGGGGTATGGGATGGAGATATACCAACAGCTTGTGGATATTATTTGCTCAGTGTTTAGAGAAGAAGACAAGCCTAGACTGTAATTCAGGTTTGGGGCAACTGAATAGAGCTGTTGCATTAACTAAATACATAATAAATGAAGAAGAACCTGTAGAATATAAGAAACTATGTTTAGTTTGTATATGCTGTTTGAAACTAATAGGAGTAAGAAGGAAATATAAGGAAATGAAAATACAATGATTTTCAGGTGGAGAGTGAAAAGGGTAGATTAGAGGAGGACAATGAACCAAACAAGAAATTTTAAGTTTTTGAATCAAGGTGGAATTGTCTAATAAATCCACTCCTTGTATTGGAAAGTTACTGCAGCATAGATTATCCTAAGATTTTTTTCCCCCTAAATGAAAATACATTTCTTATGTTCATTACCAAGAAAATTTTATAAAAGATGGCTTTAAATAATTTAATACCAGACAAGATTTTATAGGTGGTGATAATTTTCATGAGACAAGTAAGTATTCCAATGGTTAAAATGATCATTTGAGGCATAATTGTAAACTCATGAAGAAACACTCTTGCAAAGGAAGAGGGACTGAGAAAAAGGTAATAGAACTGCATAAAAAATAATGTAAAATGTTTCTGATCCCACAATCAGTGATATGACAGTACAAAATTTTAATTAGTTAATTGCTAATTAATTAAAGACATAAACAGATGTTTACTCAGTTCTCAAAAGATTCTTCTCTCCTCCGAGATCTTATAGGATTAAATTCTGAGAAGAACATATCCAAGACTAGCATTTGAAACAATACAAGGATTATACCATCTGCATGATTTGTCTTCAAAAGGAAAGGATAAGAGCTCCAGCATTATAAATTAAGATTTCTATTTTGAAGTAAATGCAAGTTGAATAATGTTAACATATCTTGATTTTCTTCCCTAAATGGTCAAATTGCTTTTATTTTAAATGTGTTTAATTTATTTTGATGATAGTGTTCACTCATGTACTTTTTTAAAGTTTTAAAGAATTTTAATGGTTTTAAAGAACTACTAAAAATGGATTTTATCCATTCCACAGTTGAAGGGCATCTTGATTGTTTACAGTTTGGGGCTTTTATGAATAAAGTTGCTATGAACAAAAAAACATATTTCTCAAATGTTATATTCTAGTTCAGGAACAATCTGAGCTTAAGATAAAATCTTCTTTTGAAATAGAGAAGGGAATTGCTTTGACAATATATCTTCTGAAATGAAGAAAATCCAAATATGGCTTAAAAACTAAAAAATTCTCTCTGTAAAGAAATAAATGAAATAAATTTGCAAAGACTACATACTTAGCTTTAAGATCTTGAGAAACTGATTAATATTTCTGCACCTCAGTTTCCTGATCTGTAAAATAGAGATGAAAACAGAACCTACCTCATGGAGCTGTCCTTAGAAATGAATATCCCCCTCTTTTTCCTATTCTCCTTCTCCCTCCTTCTCTTTCTTTTGCTTTCTCTCTCCGTTTCTGTCCCTGTCTCTCTCTCACTTGCTTAAATAGTACCCAGAAAATGGTAGGTTCGATAAAGCTGTTAGCTATAATATATGATAGGTTAACTATTATTGTTACTTAAATTAGTATAGTAACACATTTCTATTAGCCTATTTTGTATAATCATATATAAACAGTTTTATTCATGTTAAACTAACATTAAATTAGCCTTTCATTTTAAAATTCTTTATTTTATATAAATATAAACCCTTCTATCTACATTTACTTCATATTACTATCTTAAAAGGAAAAACAAGTTTATATCAGTTAGTCTAACCTGAATAAAATAGGTATTTGATTTTGTCATGTTTCTTTCACTTTTATACTTTTAAATAATTTTGAATGCTCTCCTCTGAACTAGATGAGCAGTCATTTCAACAAAATGTGAAAAGCAAAAATGGCATGCTGAAATTTTGTTGTGGACTGATTAATGGTGTAAAGAAATTATATAATTTAAAGATGTCAAATGGAATAGAAATTTAAGTAGGATTATATAGATAGCAGCTTCAAATTATTGTAATTATTTTACATTGAGTGTCAATGTGCAATTGAAGTGGTAAAGTGTTACCTCATATTAAAGTAACAACACTGGTATTTCATTGCATTGCAGAAAATACATGAGTTTCAGTATATATGTCTAATATTTTAAAAAGTATATGTTAGTTTATTTTAAACCTCTGATTCAAGATATATACATACACAGATATGTGTGGGCATACATACATATTTCCATCTTTAATGGAAAATGAGAGTTCACAAAAATTGCATATCTGGACTCAAACTCTGTAACCTTTATCAGCCAAAAGAAGGTACAATGGTTATTCCCATTAAACAGGTAAGAAAACTGAAACTTAGAGTGGTTAATAATTTTTCCATAGTCATAGCACTGATATGTGGCATTCAGGATTCCAAAAGCATTCCAGAGGCTGAGTATAATAACACTGTCTATTCAAATACCATGATTTAAACATAAATTTAAATTTCAGGTCATTCATTTGCAATGGATCTTTCTTCTATCCTTCTAAGCCACTATGTATTTCATATGCCATTCTCCACAACTAAAATGTGTTCCCATTCTAGTTCCTGACTGAAAATCATGTTGGACCAGATATTAAATATGAAAACCCATGATGTGGCAGGGATTTCGAATGTTTATGACTAAGTGAGAAGAAACATGACACCTGTTTCTGCTTCTCAAGAAAGATAAGTGCTAACATTTGGGACCAAGTGAAAATCACTTAATAAATGTGAAAATTGTTCAGTGTTGCTAGAAGAAACTGTAAAAAACAGACATCAGTGTTGGCTTTTTTATAAGAATTAAGCCATTATCTTCAGGCAATTGTTTTCAAGGTTATTCATATTTTGCTTTGTTCATTTCATTGACTTGAAAAAAAATTAAAAATATTTTGGGCCTAGAAAATACTGAAACATGAAAAAAGGGATACATTCATATACACATATACAAAAGAAAGCTAAAGAAAAGAGATGTGAAAGATATAACAAACAATTATTAAACAAAGATAAGCATTGTGGAAATATTAACATCAGACTGAATTTCAGACATCCATGAAAAAAGTTCCATACATGATAATAAAATGAGCAAAAACAAGAAAAATAAAAATAAAAATTGACAACTATATGTGTACTCATATAATTGAATTATATAATATTCAATTATAAAAATACAACAATTAGCACAGAGAGGTTTAGGAAAACAGTGCAACTGATACAATACTCATTTAATTCAACTAATTTAGGCAGTAATAAAGAATCATCAAGAAAGTATTCTGCTAGTTGCATTCAGGATATTTTATATGTTTTGTTGATGGAATGAAAAATATTATTAAATCAGAAAGTGAATTTTTAGACATCTGCATTTTCTTGATGTTGTAACAATGTGCAGAAAAGTGAATTGAATTTCTGATTTCTGAGAATTGATCAGAGAAAGGTGAAAGATATATACCGGTAATGACCCCAGAGAGTTTGAAAATGTAAGTCTTTTAGGGAATCTCCTAAAAGGAGATGATTGGCATGATCAAATCTACTAAAGAAAATATTTTTCTATCATGTGCCTGAAAGCATGGCAATCAAGAACCAAGGACAGTCAGCCAGAATTTCCTCTAAATTTATCAATTCCTTCAGAGTGAGGCTATGCCAATTCTACCAGAGATAACTTAACCAGTGGCATTTTTCCCCCCTGACTAAAATTGACAAAAAAGATTCATTCTTTTTTTTTCCATGTAAGCATTGTATCCATGACTTTTGAAAGTTATATGAAGGCTATTTCATGAAATCTAGTAATACTGTGCTTCAGAAATTAAACATCACAGTTGATGACTCTTAAACATTTTAAATTCATAGTTCTTAGTCCTCTTCAATTGATTTAAATCAATGTCTTTCAGCTCTTCTCCATTTCATTCATGCATCAAAATACCTATTCTTTAGAGCCCATCACCCAAAATTATGTCATACTTGATATAACAAACTTTTGAATTTCTACCAATTCCCACATTCCTATCTTTTCTACCATTTTGTACCAAAAGTACTACTCTCCTAATGCCTTCTCTCAAACTTTAATCTTAGTATTTATTATATCCTCCCTAAAAGGCCCAAATCATATAGCCAACCAACCATACTCTTGGAAGTATCATGCATAATTTTCTCCATTCTTATTAGGTAGTTTCAGCTTCTAATTTGATATTAAAATGAGGCACTCAAATATTAATTTTTTGAACGATGTTCCTCTTGCCTACATGACTTAAGTAACTTTTCTCCTCACTGTATTTTCTTCTTGTATTTGTCTCAGGAAAGAAACTCTTTGACAAGTGGTAACAGTACAGAAGTTAAAAGGTGGAGTTGTAGAATTTCAATAATCAGTTGGTGTTTCCTGAGTCATTTATAAAATACTACTCAAAGACAGTTACAAGCATCCTTCTCCAACTATATTACCATCCCTCATAAAAATTCTGGTTCCATTGTGTTCCAAAATTAAAATCTCCACTATGGGCCATTTATTTCATCTGTATGACCTTTTTCTGTTCTTTTTATGCCTTTCTATTCTTTGTCTCCTTTTACATGGACTATACACATATTCAAATCTCTTCTTTTAGAAATGCTTAGCTGAGTTTTCCCTTCAAAATGCCAGTAACATATTGATGAAAATAAATAGAAAGCCTTAACTCACAACTCCTCTTATTTTCATAATCTCTTAGCATCCCAATGTCCATATTCATCTTTCTTATTATTCTCGTTCCTCAGGACTTTTATTAATTGGAATTTTTGGTGTGATAAGTATAGAAGTAACTATAATGTTAACATTTTGAAAAACTGTTGTATAATACCACAATTAATATACTGATGTTTATACAGTCCATCAATCATATGCAGATTTCCCCAGTTATACATCTACAAGTGTGTGTGTTTTGTTTTATACAACTTTATCACCTGTGTAGGTAGTATATTCACCACCACAGTAAAGATATTGAACAGTTCCCACACTACAAGTATACCTCCTTTTCCAACCACTGATACACAGCGCACTCCCTTTTTACCCACAGCTGTGCATTATTCTTGGCAGCAACTAATCTGACTTTCATATCTAAAATGCTGTTATTTAAAAATATATATATAAACAGAATCATATAGTATGTGATATTTTGTGATTGGTATTTTTCACTCATTTTATTTCCCTGGGAATTCATCCAAGTTGTTGAAGGTATTAATAATTTATTTCTTTTCCCTTTCTTTCATTCTTTCTTTCTTTTGTTCATTCATTCTTTCTTCTTTCATAGTTCACTGAGTAGTATTACATTATATCTATATACTACCATTTGTTAATCATTAAGTTGTTGTGGGATAACTGATTGCAGTTTTTGGCTATTTCAAATCTATCTGCTATATGTATTTCTTAATGGCTAATGATGAACATTTATTAAAGTCTTCCTTTATTATCTGTTATCAGCTTTCATGAAATGTTTATTTTGGTATTTTGCCCGTTTTCTAATTGAGCTTTTTACACTTGGACTTGAGAATTCTTTATATGTTTTAGATATTAATCCTTTGTCAGATACATGATTTGCAAATATTTTATCCAGTCTGTCTTCTCTTCTCCTCTTTTTCACATGGGCATCAATGTTAATTTTTTTTTTTTTAGTTTTAATTTTGATTCTATGCAGTTTATCAATATTCACTATTATGGCTTTTGCTTTTGCTTTTGGTGTCAAGTCTAATAAATATTTGTATGTCCTAAAAATGAAGGATTTTGTCCTATATTTTTTCCTAAACGTTATGTAGTTTTAGGTTTATGTTGAATCATATGATCCTATTGAGCTGATTTTTGTATAAAGTGTGAGGTTTAGGTTGATTTTTTTTTTTTTTTTTTTTTTTTTGCCTATTGAAGTCCAGTTGTTAAAGCAAAAAAATTTTAAAACATTTTTCTTACTCTTGAATAGTTTTTGAACCTTCATTAAAAATAAGTTGACAAGGCAGGGCAAGATGGTGGCATAGGGAGGTGTGGAATTTAGTTAGTCCCCTATAGCAATAAGTAAAGAGATAGGAACAACTAATAAATAGTCTGGAGCAACTGTCAAGGAGACTTCTGTGACTGGACACAGGTCATACACCAGTCTGGAATGGGCAGAACAGCTGAAATACCAGCACAGAACTGTGAGTAAAGCCCCCAAACTAAGGCACTGGTGCCCCTCCCCCACTGGCACAGAAGACTGAGTTGGAACATTGCCCTGTGAGAAAAAGAAATGATCTCTGCTGGGAGAAAGAGAAGGTAACTCAACCAAGTTCCAATTGTGGTATTGATTAACTAATTTGGATTACTGAATACAAGCTAAGAGCACAGATAAATCTGGGACAAGCAGGAAAGGAACTCTGAGGACTCTCACTGCAAAGAGGAAGCAGGGCTCATGAAAAAAATAACAAATAAATAAAAACAGAGGATTTTGGGGTTGGCTCAGCTGAAAATACTGGAAATAGGCTGTGTCCCAAGAAAAGGGGCACATAGAATTGGATACAAACCCTGGTCAACAGGCAAAACTGGGGGATCCTGAGGACTGGCTCTGAAAAGGGGATTTCCTTTTTCCTTCTTTTCTCTCTCATTCTGAGTAGCTCATTAGAGAAGACCTCAGATGTTTTCAACTGTCATCTCTGACACAGGCAATGGTGGAGTTAAGATAAGAGAGACAAAGGAAAAAGTCAAGTGAAGGAGATAATTCCCTAAAGGGCATATCTATCCTAAGATAAGGGGGGAGGCATGGCCCAGCACAAGGGGCTGCCATCCTTCAGAAAATTAAGACCCCAGGGCCTGGGGAAAAAGAAAAACAAACAGAAAGTTTAAGCTTGGCTTCTGACTACCCTTGGTGCCTAGAAAGGACAGAGTCTGCTGAGGCAACAAATCTCCTTACCTCAGTGGGGAAATTTGGGCTGACAAGCACCACCTGCTGCAGGGCAGGATAGGAAAAGCATAGAGTTTAGAAGTCTCACAGAAAAGTCTGAAATCTTCTGGGGCTCATGCTCAGGGAAATGTGATACTGATTACACCCTCCTCCTGAGATGTGGACACATCCGGTCTGGGAAAATCTGGTTGGAGTAATCAAGAAAACCAGATACTTAGACAATGAAAAATTATGAGTCACACTAAGAAAAACAAAGATATGGCCCAGTCAAAGGAACAAACTTATGCTTCAAATGAGATACAGGAGTTGAAACAACTAAAGTTGTTCAAACAAATAAGATAAATCAATTCAAAAATCAAATCGATGAGTTGAGGGAAGATAAGGCAAAAGAGATGAAGGATATAAAGAATACATTGGGTGAGCTTAGAATAACTCACAATTTTGAAAAACAATTGGCATAATGGGAATGAAAATCACAATAGATAAGTAGAAGAGATGAAAAACACAATGAAGAATTACATCAGCAGATTTGAAGAGGCAGAAGAAACAAAGGATTCTTGAACAAGAGGACAAGGCATCTGAAATCCTACACACAAAAGAACAGATAGGGAAAAAATGGGGAAAATATGAGCTAAGTCTCAGGGTATTGAAGGACAACATAATGCACCTGAATATGTGTGCCATGAGTGTCTCAGGAAAAGAGTAGGGAAAAGGGACACAAAGAATAATGGATGCAGTAATCACTGAATGGTTTCCATCACTTATGAAAGACATAAAATTACAGATCCAAGAATTGTAGAATACCCAAAGAGAATAAATCTGAGTAGAACTACTCCAAGACACTTAATAATCAGATTATCAAATGTCAAAGACAAAGAGAATATTTTGAAAACACCAAGAGAAAAGCAATCCATCACATACAAGGGAACCTCAAAAAGACTATGTGAGGATTTCTCAATAGAACGAAATGGACTTGTTTGAAACTAGGGCGAATCAGACTGAAAGGTAAAAGATGATATTCTCTGTGTTTTAAAACTTCAACTTCTATGTGAGCCAAAGGAAGAGATGTTTATTTGGCACAACGTCTATACTTTCCATAGCACACTGTATTTTAACTTGTATGGTTAATTTATTCAAGCAACATAATTACATGGAAACATGAATAGGAAGTGAGATCTGGTTGGTTGGTACAGGTTAGCATGAGGCCCTAATACATCTCAGATTAATTTGGATAGAGAATAAAAAGTAGCTGCAAAGCCACCTTGAGTGACTTGGGGAAAATGTGGAAATATTAAACTTCCTCACCTGGGTAATTCCTCATATTCTTGCAAACATTGGGGACTACTAGCTTAGTAGGCTGGCCCCAGATTTTAGGGCTTGCCCTTATGAAGTGTGTTGCTGCAATGAGAGACTAAGTCTACTTATAATTGTGCCTAAGAGTCACCCCTAGAGAACCTTTCATTGCTCAGATGTGGCCTCTCTCTCTAAGCCAACACTACAGGTAAATTCACTTCCACCCCCATGTGAGACATGACTTCCAGGGGTGTAAATCTCCCTGGCAATGTGGGATAAGACTCCCAGGGATGAGCCTGGACTTGGCATCATGGAACTGAGAAAGCATTCTGGACCAAAAGAGAGAAGAGAAATGCAACAAAATAAAGTTTCAGTGGCTGAGAGATTTCAAATGGAATTTAGAATTCATTCTAAAGGTTATTCATTCATATGCATTATATATCTATCCATTTTAGTTTTTAGTGTATTTTAATAGCTATAAGGGAATACCTGAAACTGTTGAACTGCAATCCATTGTCCTTGATTCTTGAAGATGGTCATATAATAATATAGCTTACACAGTTTGACCATGTGATTTTGAAAACCTTGTGGCTCACACTCCCTTTATCCAGTGTATGGACACATGAGTAGAAAAAATGGGGACAAGAGTAAATGAAGAATGGGAGGAATGTGGGATATGAGATGTGTTGGGTGTTCTTTTCTAATTTGTTTTTATTTTTGTTCCTTTTTTATTTTTTGGAGCAATGAAATGTTCAAAAATTGCAGTGATGAATGCACAGCTATATAATGATACTGTGAACAATTGATTGTACACTTTGGACAATTGTATGGTATGTGAATATATCTCAATAAAATTGCATTAAAGAAAAAGGAAATGACAAAGATTGGAAGTTCTATCAAGGATAGAACCATAGTGTTTCTATTAAAACTCCTTTCAAGTAAACAATTATGAAAAATAAGTGCCCCCAAAACACCAAGCTGAAATACCCCCCACCCCAATGCACCCAGTTTTATCTATTGGGATGAGAATATTGGAAAGCAGTGTAATGTTTTAGGACAAAAATTAAACAATGCCAACTTTTCTAAAATTAAAAAAAAAAAACTATAATAAGTTGACCATATTTGTATGGTGGGTCTATTTCTAGTCCTCTATTCAGTTTCATTTATCTGTATGTATGTTTGTCTGCCTGTACCACACTACCTCGTTTTCTGAAGCTCTATCCAGTAGTGTTCCTTCTTCCAGTTGATTTTTTCTTTTTCACAATTACTTTAGCTATCCAGTACCTTTCAATGTGAATTTTAGAGTATACATGTCTATAGCTACAAAAAAATAATAATAATAACCTGCTGGAATTTTGATGGGAATTTCCATAAATACATAGATCAATTTAGGGAGAATTGATACTTTTACTATGTTGACTCTTCCAATTCATGAATAGGAGATAGCATTTCTCTTCATTTTATGTTATCTTTGATTTCTTTCATCAGCACTTTGTAATTGTCACCATGCAGATTCTATGAATGCTAAATTTAAATCTAAATATATCATTACATTTGACATTAGCCATAGGATTTTTTAGATGCTCTACATCAAATTTAAGTATTTCTCTTCTAATCCTAATTTGCTGATATTTTTCATTATGAATGTGTTGGATTTTTAAAAATGCTGTATCTGCCTCAATTTATATGAATGTATGCTTATGTTTGATATGGTTATTTACATTATGAATTTTCTAGTGTTAAGCACACCTGGTTTAATCCTACTTGGTCATGATGTATAATTATTTTTGCACATTTCTAGATTAGGTTTGCTAATATTTTGTTGAGGATTTTTGAATTTATATCAAGAAATTGGTCTGTAGTTTTCTTTAACCCTATTGTCTTTTTCCTACAGGGTATTACTAGCCTAATAAAATGAGTCCAGAAGTGTTTCCCTCTCTTCTATTTTCTTAAAAAGATGGTGCATAATTGGTGTTAAGTGTTTAAATGATTGGCAGTTATATGCAGTAAAAGTATTGGCATCTAGAGAAGCCTCTTTTGAAGGCTTTTTATCATTAATTCAATATCTTTAATTATTATCCAGCCATAAGCATTGTCTTTTCTCATCTTGAATGAGTTAGCATTTTGTGTTTTTTGAGGAATTGGTTCAATTTCTTCTAAGCAGTCAAATTTATGAGCATATAGATACTTCATCATATTTCCTAAATATCTTTTTAAAAGCTGCAAGATCTGTAGTGATATCCTCTTTATTAGTATACAGTCAGGGTTCCCCAGAGAAACAGAACCTACAGGTCTACATATACAAATACATATATAATGTGTATATATAATTCTTATATATATGAGATATATTATATGAACTGGCTCATGTGACTGTGGGGATGGGCAAGTCCATATTCTGTAGGATAGGCTACAAGTTGGGAACTCCAATGAAGGTTTGATGACGGTTTTTAGGAATTCCCCAGAAGCTGGCTCACTGAAGTAGAGATGGAAATTCTTCCTTCTGACTGCTGAAATCTTTGGTTCTCTGTTTAAAACCTTCCTTAGGCTGATTGGATGAGTCTACTCTCATTGTTGAAAGCAATCTTCTTAGTTGATTTTACATGCAATCAGACATAGATGCTGCTCCATTTTGCTAATGCCACTGTTATAAAAAATATCAGAAATGGATTGGCTTTTATAAAGGGGTTTTATTTGGTTACAAATTTACATGAAGTGTCCAAATTAAGGCATCAACATGAGTGTACCTTCACTGAAGAAAGGCCGATTGCATCTGGAACACCTCTGTTGGTTGGGAAGACATATGGCTGGCATCTGCTGATTCTTTACTCCAGGGTTCTGGTTTCAAAATGGCTTTCTCCAAAATATCTCTGGGAGTTTCTTAGCTTAGCATCTCCAAACATCTTTCTGTCTGCATTTCCAAGAATCTCTAAGTGTTAGCAAGCATCTCTTGGGGTGTATTTTCCTCTTTCAGCTTCTCTGGAGCAAACTCTGTGCTAACATCTCAAAGCATCAAACAACTCTGTTGGCTTCCAAGCATCTAACACCTGTGTGTCCTGGCTTAGCATATTCCAGAACATTTTCCTCTCTCTGCTCTCTGTGAGAGTTCCCTTTAAAAGATTTCAGTAACTGATCACAACCTACTCTGAATGGGCATGGTCAAATCTCCATGGAAACATTCAGTGAAGGGGTCACACCCTAATCAAATGTTAATCAATCTGCCCCCACAAAGTTGCCTTAAAGAATATGACTTTTACTGGGGAACATCATCTATACAAACTGTTACAGATGCACTCAGCTCACCAATGATTTAAAACCACAAAATACCCTCATAGTGACAATCAGGATGGTACTTGCTTTACAAAACAAATGGACACCATCACCTAGCCATGTTGACAGATGAAGTTAATTATCACACCTCTATTTAATTTCTTCCTGATAATGATTATCTGTGTCTTCTCTGATTTTTGTCAGTCTTGTGAGAAGTTTATCAATTTTAGCAATTTTTAAAACAACTAGCTTTGTTTCTTTGTTTTTCTTTAGTGTTTCTATTTCAGTTTCATTGAATTCTATTCTTCTATTAGTTACTTCCTTCTGTTTTGATTGTTTTTTTTCTCTTTCTTTTGTAGTTTCTTGAGAGAGAAACTTAGATTATTGATTTGAAATATTTTCTCATTTATATGAAAATGATTTAGTGCTATAATTGTTTTGCTCACACTGCCTTAACAGGAAACCATATGTACTGATTTGTTGTTTTTAATTTTCATTCAGTTCCATGATTTTTTATTTTCTTTGAGACTTCTTTGATCCATGGGTTATTTATTATTGTACTGTTTAGTGTACAATTATTTAGATTTTTCCTGTTGTCTTTTTGTTAGTGGTTTCTAGTTTGATTCCTCTAGGGTAACAAAACACTATATGTGATTTAAAACTTCCCAATTTATTGACATTTATTTTATGGCCCATGATGTTGTCTATCTTGGCTGCTGTCCTATGAACATTTGAAATAATGTGCACTCAGTTGCCATTATTTAGAGTGTTCTGTATATATCAGGTAGGTCTTATTTATTGATTGTGTTGTTTAGACATCATATCCTTGCTGATTTTCAGTCTAGTAGTTCTATCAGTTGATGAGAAGGGATGATACTGAAGTTCCCAAATATAATGATGGATTTATCTATATATTCATTTCTATCAGTTTTGTTTCATATAACTTGAAACTCTGTGATTTGGTGCATAAAAATATAGTATACTTTTTCCCTCCTGGATGATTTATCTTTTATCATTATGTAATGTCCCTCTATGTCCCCTTTGGTTTTATACTACCTTATATATTTGTGTCTATTTATATTTGTTTTATATCTCTCATATATACATTATCACGTATTAATATAGACAATCCTGCTTTTTAAAATTAATGTTTGTATGGTATATCTTTTTTCCATACTTTTATTGTCAACCTGTCTATGCTGTTGTATGTGAACTGTAGTTCTTGTAAGCAACATATTGTTGGATCGTGTATTTTTTTGTTTTGTTTTTCTTGTTTTTAAGTCTGCTGTGTAATCACTCTCTTTGAATGATCTATTTAGATCATTAAAATTTAATATAATTATTGATGTTAGCAAGTAAATCTGCAATTTTAAAAATTATTTTTCTATTTGTTTTCTCTGGATTTTGTTACTCTGTTTCTTTTTCCTTCCTTTCTGTTGCCACTTCTTGGTGAGGAGTGATGCAATGTGTGTATCCCAGATGCCCCAGTGTCTCTGGAAAGGAGATAACAGTTTTGGGCCCAGAGGCACTAGCAGTGACTGGGCACTTTTTTTACTTTTCTGCCTGCCTAATGAATAATTAAGTGGAAGAGAAGACTCTCAGTCCATATACAGAAGAGGATTCCTGTAGTGAGAGATCTGATCTAGCTAGGTCTGTCTCATTGGGACTGCCTTCTCTCTTTGGTTTCTCTTGGTAGAAAAGAGGAGTTACATGCTCAGTGGAGAAGACTACTGTTTTCTCCATTTGCTTATTTTTGGTGAGGCTCCCAATTGATCCATCTTGCCTGTAGGGTCAGACTTGTCCAGTATTGCCAGAGAAAATCCTGTTCTATTCTGATGAAGAATGAACCTAGTTTTTCTGGCTTCTGTTGTTAGGATAAAAGTTGAAAAACACTGCATCTGGGTAGCCTTCTGTTGGATGAAGGGATGCAAGATGGCCTAGCACAGCGTTCTTCCCCTAGGCCTCAGGCCTAAAACCAGTCAGTCTACCTTCTTCTTACCAACTTTCACATTTATCCTTTGGTCACCTCTTGAGCCATTTTCAGGGTTTATATATGTGCTCAGCAGGTATGAAAAGGATAAATATGTCTATGACATTGCTTTTAAGTCCTCATCATGGCTTTTTAATCTAAGTAACTATTCTTAATTCAAATATTTAAAATATCATTCCACACTGTAAAAGAGATTACCAGTTCTTCCTATTTGAAATTCTTACTTTTGTTGTGGCTATCACAGTGAAATATACTGGCCTTTTCTAAAATTTTCTTCAAAAAACAATCTTCATCTTCATTTTTCACTTATTTTCCCATGCACAATATTTAAATGTAGGCATCCAGAAAGAGTTATTGTTGCCCCTTTTCTATTCTCATGGTATGCTTTCTCCCTCGATATAACATATATTCTGCTCATGGTTTTTAGCTCCTATAATCATTTGTAATACTCTATTAACACCTCTCTTTCAGACACCCAACCTTATATTTATAGCTTAATGTTGGACATGGCTACTTGGGTTTTCTGAATTTTAAGCAAACTCAACATTTATAAAATTGATTTTAACAGTAATGCCACTGCCAGTGCATCCATTTTTATTTTCCAATGTCAATCCTCAAGAATCAAATCCTGAATTCATTTTTTTGTTATTTACAATAATTCTCCATTTTAATCAGCCCAACATTACTTTTCACACAAACAATATATTACTAGAAACATATTTTTAATTGCTCCTCTTACCTCCACTCTCTTCCTCTTATAATTAATCCTCCATCCTACCACTCAAATTAGATATCTACACATACTCCCATGGAATTTATAATAGCCTCAAATCCTATTACATATCTCAACTAACACTGTCTTCACACTCTAATCAACCTATTCACTATTGTTCCTTTTCTAATTGACACACATATATTTTTTACTCTTATTCAATTCTCCACTGAAATGTTCTTTATAGATACAAGCACTCCAGTAAAATTCAAGATGTAACTATTACTCCTTTTCATCTAAATTATATACTAAATAGTAATCTTTACATATTGTGAATGTTTCTATTACATCATTTATTACAGTCTTACTTAGATTTGTCTGTCTCTATAATTTTTTATTTTATTTTTTCCAAAGAAAGTAAGCTTTATTCATTTTAATGCAATTATATTGTGATATATTCATATGCCATACAATCATCTAAAGTGTGAAAATTAGATCATCTAATTGATCTAAATAATCAATTATTCACAGTATCACCATATAGTTGTATAACATTCATCACCACAATTTTTTAATGTTTTCATTATTCCAAAAAATAAAAATGAAAATAAAAAGTACACCCAATACATCCTATATCCCTCCTCCCTCTCTATTATTCTTTTACTTTTGTCCAGTTTTCTACTCATCTGTTTATACACTGAATGCAGAGAGTATGAGCCACAAGGTTTTCACAATCACATGGTGACACTGTAAAAGCTATACAGTTACATGATCATCTTCAAGAATCAAGGTCAGTGAAATGCAGTTAGCACTTTTAGGCATTTCTTTCTAGCTATTCTGATAACCAAAAATCTAAAAGGGATATCTATAAAATGCATAAGAATAACCTCAGAATGACCTCTCAACTCTATCTGAAATCTCTCATCCACTGAAACTTTGTTTCATTTCTCTTCCCCTTTTTGGTCCAACCTACAATGTCAGGTTCAGGCCCATCCCTGGGACTCATGTCCCAAGTGACCAGGGAGTGTTACACCCCTGGGAGTCAAGTCCCATGTAGGGGGAAGGCAGAAAGTCCATCTGACAGGTTGGAATAGAGAGGCCACATCTGAGCAACAAAATAAATTCTCTGGAGGTAACATTTAGGCACAATTGTAAGTGGGTTTAACCTATCCTTTGTGGTAACAAACTTCATAGCACAAGCCCCAAGATTAAGGGCTTGGTCTACTAAAATGTTTGTCCCCAATGCTTGTGAGAATATAAGGAATTCCCCAGATGGGGAAGTTTAATATTTCCACATTTTCTCCAGTTCCACATTTTCCCCAGTTCCCCAAGGGTGCTTTGCAAACACTTTTTATTCTCTGCCCAAATTACTCTGGGATGTATCAGGGCTTCATGCTAACCTGTACAAACCAATCAGATCTCATTCCCTATTCAAGCTTCCATGTATTTATGGTGTTTGAATAAACTGACCATACAAGTTACATTATATAGTATGGTACAGAAAATACAGATTTTGCACCAAAGAAACATCTCTTCATTTGGTCTCACACAGAAGTTGAAGTTTTAAAATACAGCCAATATCATCCTTTACCCGTTAGTCTGATACCTTAACCTTAATCAAGTTCATTTCATTCATATCTATAATTAACATCTGATTACTTTTTCAACTTCTTTAACAGTTGTTGTATGGGGTAATGTTGACATTCATAGCTGCTGAACTCTGGCTCTGAATCTTGTGTGTCAAACAGATATCCAAAGTTCCAAGTACTGACCAGATTTTACACACACAGCTCAGCATCTCAGAATTTAGAAATAACCATTTGAATTCATGAATACATGTGACTGCTGTAAGACCTTACAATAGGAACATTTATGTTCCAGTTTGCTAATACTGCCATTATGCAAAATACCGGAAATCAGTTGATGTACTCTTAGGCCACTTCCATCCATTGACAATCATGAATTTCATGAAAATCAGGAATACTGCAGCCATAAACACCAGCCTGCAAATTTGCATTTGTGTCCCTGCTCTTATATCTTCCAAATATATACACAATTGCATGGTTAAAGGTGAATATGATCACTCCATACTTAGCTTCCAGTGGAACAACCACACTGACCTCCAGATGGGCTGCACAATTCTGCCTCACCATGAACAGTGAATAGGTCCATCAATCACTCCATATTTTCTACAGCACTTTATCCTACTGTTTATTTATTTTAATGGAATTTAATTGAGATATAATCACATAACATGCAATCAAAGTATAAAATCAGTTCTTCACAGTATCATGATATAGTTGTGCTTTCATCACCACAATCAAATTTTGAACATGGCATTACTCCAAAAAGTGAAATAAAATTTAAAATAAAAAAGAACATCCAAAACATCCCCTTTCCCTCCTCTCCCATTTTTCATTTACATTTTTAATACAGTTTAGCTGAGATATATTCACACACCTTACCATCATCCACAGTGTACAATCAATTATTCACAGCACCATCATACAATTGTGCATTCATCACCAAAATCAATTTTTGGAACTTTTCCTTACTCCAAATAAAACTAAAAGCAAAAAAGAACCCCTAACTATTTCCATCCCCTCCATCCCACCCTTTTATTCATCTAATTTTTGTCATTTTTCCACTCATCTTTCCATATGCTGGATAAAAGGAGTGAAAGTCACAAGGTTTTCACAGTCATGCAGACACACTATGTAACATTCATAGCTCTATAATTGTCTTCAAGAATAAAGGTCACTGGGTTGTAGTTGGACAGCTACAAGTATTTCCCTCTGGCCATTCTCACACACTAAAGATTAAAAGGTGATATCAATATAGCACATAAGAATACCCTCCAGAGTGACCTCTCAACTCCATTTGAAATCTCTCAGCCACTGGAACCTTATTATATTTCATCTCTCTTCCTCCTTTTGGTCAGGAAGATCATCTCAGTTCCACAGTTCTGGGTCCAGGCTCATTTCCAGGAGTCATTTCCCACATGGCCAGGGTGATTCACACCCCTGGGAGTCATGTCCCATGTAGAGGGGAGGGCAGTGAGTTCTGCTGAGTGGGCTTAGAGAGAGAGATGGCTACATCTAAGCAAAAAAGAAGCTCTCTTGGGGAGTCACCAAGGCACTATTATAAGTGTGCTTAGACTCTCCCTTGCAGCAACTAGCCTCACAGGGGAAAGCCCCCTGATCAAGGGCTCAGCCACCAAATTGGCAGTCCTCAGTGTTTGTGGGAAAATCAGCAACAGCCCAGGTCCAGAAGTCCAACACTTGTACATTTCTCCCCAGCTCCTTGGGGGACCCTGCAAATACACTTATACCCTCTGCCCATATCACTCTGGGATGTGTAAGGATTTCACCCCAGCATGTACAAACTCACCAAATCCCACTTCCCAAAGTTCAATGCACTTATGGTGTTCAAACAAACTGATTGTACAAGTTAGATTATTTAGTGTGCTACAGAAGATATAGATCCTGCACCAGGTAAACATCTCCTCCCTTTGTCTCACACAAAATTTGTAGTTTTAAAACCCAGTCAGTATCATCCTTTACCCTTGGGCCTGATTTGCCTTAGTCCTAACCACATCCTGTTCATTCATATCTCTAATTAAAGTCTGAATACTTTTTCAGCTCTTTCAACAATTGTCATATGGGGTAAGACCAACATTCATAGCTGCCAAGTTCTAGCTCCAAGTCTCATTTGTCACAAAGATACCCAAAGTTCCAGAGACTGACTGGGTTATACACAAGGAACTCAGTATCTCAGGATTTAGAGATATCAATTATAACTCAGGAATAGATGTGACTGCTATAAGAGCTTACGGTCTAGGGACCATTACAACAAGCATTTTCCTGATAAGCTGTTCTCTAAGATTCATTTCTTAGAATTTACACATTATAGTTAGTCCATATTAATGAGGAATTATCATGTTTGTCCTCTCATTTATAGCATGCTTCACCCAAAATGTTGTACTCAAGATCCAATCACCTACTTGTGTGTCTCACAGCTTAATTTCTTCTTGTAGCCCCTCAGTATTCTAGTGTATGCACACACTACATTTCACCATTATTTTCATCAATGTACTCAGGTCACCTCCATCTATTGCAAATAGTGAATACTGCCACTATATATACTGGTGAATAGATGTCCATTTGTGTCCTTGCTCTCCGATCTTCCAAGTATATACCCCTTACTGAGGTCACAGGACCTTGAAACCCCAACATACCTAGCTTCTTGTGGGAGCACCATACCATCCTCCAGATAAACTGCACCATTCTACTTCCCCACCAACAGTGAATACATACATCTCTTTCTCCACGTTCTCTCCAGCACTTGTGTCCCTTTGTTTATTTTTTCTCTGAAATTTTATAGGGATATATTCAAACAGTGCACAATGAATTGTTTACAGTATCATCATATGGTTGTGCATTTGTTACCACAATTAGTACTTACACATGTTCATTATTTTAAAAAAGAGAATTGAAACAAAAATATAATAAAAAGGATAAAAGGAGAAATAAAAATAAAACAGAATACAGCAATAAGGTCAGTAATAAAATGCTTAAAAAGAAAAGTAAAAATAAGATAAAATACAACCACAAAGAAAGAGGAAGAGGCAAAAAAAAGTAAAAAAAAAAAAAAGACAAAAGAAAAAGAAAAAATGGCAACTAAAAAGTCACAAAAGAAAAGGTTAAAATAAAATAAAATACCTTAAAAAAGTCAGACAACACTAATGCCAAGAATTTCATACACCTCCCTTACGTCCCCATCTTACAGGCATTTAGCTTTTTTGTATTGCCTTTGTTACAGTTAAAGAAAGCATACTGCACTGTTACTGTAAACTATAGACTCTAGTTTGCATTGATTGTGTTTTACCTCTATTACCACCTCCTTTTTAACACTTTGCAAAGTTGACATTCATTTGTTCTCCTGCATGCAAAAATGTATTTTCACATTTTAAAACAATCATTGACCACTTTAAATTTCGCTAAGCCACACAGTCCAAGTCTTTATCTCCTTTCTTTCCTTCTGGTGTCCTTCATGCCCCTAACCTTTTTCTTTCAACCATACACACAGTCACCTTTGTTCAGTGTACTTATTGTGTATCATCTCCCAACATTGTGTTCCAAACCTCTCTTTCCTGTCTTTTCCTATCTGTTTGTAGTGTTCCCTTTACTATTTCCTGTACAGCAGATATCTTGTTCACAAACACTCTCACTGTCTGTTTGTTTGATAATATTTTAAACTCTCCCTCATATTTAAAGAACAGTTTTGCCAGATTTAAAATTTGGGGTTGGTGGTTTTTCTCTTTCAGTATCTTAAATATATCATACCACTGCCTTCTTGCCTCCATGGTTTCTACTGAGGTATCTGCACAAAGTCTTATTGATCTTTCCTTGCATGTGATGAATTGCTTTTCTCTTGCTGCTTGCATAATTCTCTATTTGTGTTTGACATTTGGTAGTCTGATTATTAAGTGTCTTGGTGTAAGTCTATGCGGATCTATTCTGTTTGGAGTTTGTTGCACTTTATGGATCTATAATTTTATGTCTTTCTTAAGGGATGGTAAATTTTCAATGGTTATTTCCTCCCTTATTTCCTCTGCCCCTTTCCCCTTCTCTTCCCCTTTTGGGACACCCATGACATGTACATTCATATGCTTCATGTTGTCACTCAATTCCCTGAGATGTTGCTCATATCTCTCCATTCTTTTCCCCATTTGCTCTTTTGTGTGTAGGGTTTCAGATGTCTTGAATTGTTTCTTATGCCTCTTGGAATCTGCTGCTGTATGTCACCATTGTGTCCTTCATCTCTTGTGCTTTTCATTCCCATAAGTTCTGCCAATTGGTTTTTCAAACTTTCAATTTCTTCCTTGTGTTCACCCAATGTCTTATTTATACCCTTCATCTCTTTTGTCATATCTTCTCCCAACTCATTGAATTGATTTTTAATTGATTTAGGAGATTTGTTTGATTAATAATTTGTTGTTTTGATTCCTATATATCAGTTGAAGTGTTAAGTTTGTTCCTTTGACTGGGCCATTTCTTCATTTTTGCTAGTGTAATTTTTCATTTTCTGTTGTCTAGACATCTGGTTTTCTTGAATGGCCCAATCAGAAATTCCAAGACCAGAGTGGCTTATATCTCAGAAGGAGGCTGTTTTCAGTATTAGGTTTCCCTGAGGGTGGGTCCTAGAAGATTGACAGACTTTCCTGTGAGGTCTCTAGACTCTGATTTCCCTATCCAGCCCAACAGTTGGTGCTCGTCAGCCTGCAGCTCCCCACGAGCATAAAGAGGTGTGATTCCTTTAATTCACAGTGGACCCTGAACTGGTGAGGAGCCAAAAGTGTCAGAAGCCAAGCTTAAGTTGTTTCTCATTTCTTTGTTTGTTTTCCCCAGGCTCTGGGATCTGAATTCTCTCAGAGAAGGCAGCCACTTGAACTGGTCCAACCCCCCTTTTCTTAAGGAAGGTACAGCCCCAAAGGAGTTATCTTCTCCATTTGAATTTCTCCTTTGCCTTTTCTGGCTCTGTTAACTCCACACTTTCCTGGCACAGAATTGAAGATGCCTGAGGCTTTCTCTAATGGGATGCTTAGAATGAGAGAAAAACATGGAAAAAGAGCAAAAGCCCCTTTTCAGAGCCAGTCCTCAGCCCCTCAGTTTTCTTGTGAAACATCTAGTATTCTGAGGCCAGCCATCTCCAAATATCTCTGTTTTTATTTATTTGTGTATTTTTGTTCTATCAGCACTGCCTCCTTCCTGCTGGAAGGAATCTTCTTCCCTTCCTGTTTGATGCATGTAGCTTGTATTCAGTAGTCCAAATGTGTTAATTAAAACTGCATTTGGAACTTGGCTGAGTTACTTTCCCTGTAACCTTTTTCTTTTTTACAAATGGCTGTGTTTAACTTGGCTTGCCCTGTCTGAGGGGAGAGGGGCTTCAGCTCCAGGTTTGTGGAATTTACTTATGATTCTGTGCTACAATTTCAGCCACTCCGTCCATTCTGGGCTGGTGTATGATGTGTGCCCATTCACAGATGTCTCCCAACAGCTGCTCCAGATTATTCACTAGTTGTTCCAGGTTATGTACCAGTGACTCTAGAGGACTAACTAAATTCTGCACATCTCTATGCTGCCATCTTGCTCTGCCCTCTCTGTTTAATTTTTAAACAGTTTTATTCAAGCACCATACATTCCATCATAAGTAAACAATCAATGATTCCTGGTATAATCACATATTTATGCATTCACAACCACAATCTATATGAGTAAATTTCTATTTTTTCTGCAAAGAGGAATAAAAGAAAAAAAAGAATAAAAAAAAATTCATAGAAGAAAAAAATAAAATAAAATGCAATGAAAAGTTTGGATAACAACAGCAAGAATCCCATACCACTCCTTTATATCCCCTTCCTTTTGACATTTAGTTTTGGTATACTGCCTTTGCTACAACTAATGGAAGCATATTACAATATTACTGTTAACTATAGACTCTAGTTTGCATTGATTGTATTTTCTCCTATACCATCAAATTTTGAACACCTTGAAATATTGGCATTCATTTATTCTCCCTCATGTGAAAATGGTCTTATATTTGTGCATCTAATCACAATCATTGACCACTCTTGGTTTTGCTAAGTTTTACAATACCAGTCTTCATCACCTATCTTTCTTTCTGGTGTAATACATGCCCCTAGTCTTCCTTTTTCAAACATATTCACACTCATCTTTGTTCAGAGTATTTACAATATTGTGCTAAAATCACAGAGTATTGTGCTATCCGTTTCTGGATCTATACAATCAATCCTGTTAAACATTCTGCACTCCTCAGCATTGCATGTCTGATCTCTACTCTCTTTCTATCTCCTGATAAACTATGGTCTCAACTTTAACTCTCAAAATTTACTCATCAAAATCAGTTCATTTTATTGAGATCTATAGTATTTGTCCTTTTGTTTCTGGCTGATTTCATTCAATGAAGTGTCCACTGTCTACCATTATGTCTTTTGGATTTTATAGGTCATATCTTATTTTATTATTTTTTCTCTCTCTTTTAACAACATTGATAGTCTTCATTTCTACACTCTTCTACAGACCTCTCTCTCCTGACTTTTCCTATCCATCTGTAGTGCTCCCTCTCATATTTCTGGTAGATCAGGTATCTTGTTCACAAAGTCTCTCACAAAATATTTTTCTTAAAATATTCTAAACTCACCCTCATTTTTGAAGGACAGTTTTGCTGGATCTAGAATTCTTGGTTTTTGGTTTTTCATTTGGTATCTTCAATATGTCATATATCTGCCATCTCACCTCCATGATTTCTAATGAGAAATCCATACACAGTCATATGTTTCCCTTGCAAGTGATGGATCACTTTTCTCTTGCTGCTTTGGCTGTCTTTGTCTTTGACAATTGGCAATCTAATTATTAAATGTCTTGCAGTAGGTCTATTTAGATCTATTCTGTTTGGGGTACTCTGTACTTCTTGGATCTGTATTTCATGTCTTTCATAAGAGATGGGAAATTTTCAGGGATTATTTCCTCCTTTATTCTTTCTGTCCCTTTTCCCCACTCTTCTCCTTCTGGGACACCTATGACATGTATATTCATGCACTTCATATTGGCATTCAGTTCTTTGAGTCCCTGCACATATTTTCCCATTCTTTTCCCTATCTGTTCTTTCCGTTGTACAATTCAGATGTCTTGTACTCTAATTCATGAATCCTTTTTCCTGCCTCTTCAAATCTGCTGCTGTATGTCTCCATTGAGTTTTTCATTTACTCTATTGTGCCTTTCATACACATATGTTCTGCCAGTCTTTTTTTCCAACTTTTGAGTTATTCCTTATGTTTGTCCAATGTCTTCTTTATATCCTTTATCTCTTTTGTCATATCTTCCATAGATTCATTGATTTGATTTTTGAATTGATTTAGCATATTTGTTTGAATATCTTTAATTAGTTGTTTCAACTCCCATATCTCACTTGAAGTGTAAGTTTGTTCCTTTGGCTGGACCATATATTTGATTCTCCTAATGTGACTTATATTTTTTTTTATTTTCCAGGAATCTGGCTTCCTTGATTTCTGCAGCCAGATTTTCTCAGATCAGATGTGTCCAGGTCTCAGGAGGAAGGTGTAATCAGTATCAAGTTTCCCTGAAGATGAGCCCCAGAAGATTGTCAGACTTTCTTGTGAGGCCTCTAAACTTTGTGCTTTTCCTATACTGCCCAGAAGGTGGAGCTTGTTGGCCTGCAGCTCCCTCACTGGCATAAACAGGTGCAGTGTCTTTAAATCCCAGCATACATTGTCCCTGCCCAGTACCAGAGTGAGACAGAAGCCAAGCTTAAGATTTTTTTTTTTTCCCCCAGCAAGGCCCAGTTTTTGACTTCTCTGAAGGAGGGCAGTCACTTGAGCTGGGCCACACTCTCACCTTTTCTTAGGGAAGATATGCCCTTTCAAGTATTATCTCCTTCACTTGACTTCTTCCTTTGTCTCTCTGACTATTCTAACTCCACCATTGCCAGGGTCAGAATTGACAATTGAAAATATCTGAGACTTTCTCTAATGAGCTACTTACAGTGGGAGAAAGAAAAAGAAAAATAGAAAGAAATACCCTTTTCAGAGCCAGTCCTCATCCCTTTTGCCAGTCAAGAGCCAGAGTTGGTACTTGGTTCTAATGGCCCCTTTCCTTGGGACACAGCACTTTTCCAGTATTCTGAGTTCAGCTGACTCCAAAGTCTTCTGTTTTTATTTACTTATTATTATTTTTTTTTTCCATCAGATCTGCCTTCTCTCTCCCAGGAGAGACTTCAGATTTCCTTTCCTGCTTGATCTGTGTTTATCTGTGCTTATAGTTTATATTCAGCAGTCCAGCTTTGTTAATTAAAACTGCAATTTGATGTTGGTTGGTCTACCTTCCCTTGCTCCTACTATGGAGTACTTCTTTTTCTCACAGGAAAGTGTTCCAACTTACCTTCCATGCCAGTGGGGGAGGGATGCCAGACTCAGCAGAGGATTTACCTACAGTTCTTATGCTAAAACCTCAGCCATTCCACCCATTCCAGACTGGTGTGAAATATATGTCTGCTCATGGATGTCCCCCAAATAGTTGTTCCAGACAATTTACTAGTTGTTCTATTAATTGCTGTACAGGACTAACTAAATTCCAGTCCTCACTATGCTGCCATCTTGCCAGCAATCTCTACCAAAATATTATTGTGAGTGGAATAGTCTTTCTTAATTATGTTTTTATTTAAACCATTATTGTACTGTGTTTATATATAAGGTGCACTAAATAAATATTTTTCATTTTACTGTACGGTTGATAGCATTAAATCTATAATTGCAGCTGGATGGTTTAATTAAAAATTATAATAAATTTACTCATTTTCCCAATTCTTACTTAGTGTCATTTTTTATGTAAATAGTACAGATACAGTTTAAGAAAATTTAGGTTCAGAAATAAAGAAGGGAAACCAACTGCTATTCTGATATGTGAATGTAAAAATGATTATTTTTTATAATTATTTTTAATTTACTATTATTAATTATATTTTATTCATTTCATTATTTTATTTTTTCAATTTCTGAATAGATATAAGTGAACATGGAATAAAATTTAAAGAAGAAAGATGCCAGTCACTTTCTCTCCTCAAATGAATATATTGTTATGTAAACTTTATTTGCCTTTAAGACATAGTCTTCACAATAACAGGAAATTTATTCATGTAGACACTTTCTCCTCTTCCTTGCTGTCTTTCTCTTTCTCTCTTTGTTTACACATGTAAGTATCAAATCTTACAAATGTGTTTTTATTCATACATATTATATGTAATATATATTATACACATATATATGAGTATATTTATATATTTTCATATATTTATATATACTCAGATATATTTATATATACAAATGAATATATCTTGGAGGATCATTCCATAACAGTAAATAAAGGCATAACATTTTTTCAAAGATGTGATATTACATTTTTAGATATATCATAATTTATTTAAACCTTACCTATACTGGACATTTAGATATCAAGAAAATTTGATATTGCAAGCAATATTTAATACACTATCCCATCAAGAACTGTTAAGGGTTTGAAACTTGACCAAACTTTCAAGCTAAAAATTTAGTTTGCCACTATTTCAGTATGATTACAAAAGACATGATCTTCCTATGTTAGAATCAAAAGACTTCATTATTCACAATCAAAGTATTAGCCAGAGTATTAATATTTGTACTGGTTCCAGGAGACCCAGTTCCCACATGATGAAGAGGGCCAGATGATGCCAACAAATTACCAGTGGTCAGTAATAAGAGCTTAGTGAACCCAAATCTTTTTTAGTGGGCAGGATGTTTACCTGAATTTTGCCCCTGAAGGAAGAATTATCTTTATTATACTGGACAGTAAACAAGCTTACCTTTTTCTCTGAAAGGAACCATCAGCTCTATCTTTATCTGTAAAATAAGGCTGTCACTGTTTTGCTCACAAACTCTATGGAAATGTGAGACCCACAGATAATTTTCTACCAATACGTCCATATTCAAATGGCATGTGAGTCTATAAATGTAGGATAAATTTCCAGTAGTGAAATAATTGCATAGCATATATACTTTTTTAATTGTGATATTTCCCAACTGTTCTATAGAGATGCATAGTTTTCACTCTCATCAGCAATATTGCAGAATTTAAGTTTCATGAAACCTTCAACAACTCAGAGATTTACCAAACTTTTAATATTTTAAAATCCTATGAACGAAATATGGTTTTCATAATTTTGAACGCTATTTTTGTTTTGTATTTCATCAACATATAATTTTTCAAGTTTGAGTATACATATATATATATATATATTCCACTTGCTACATCTGTTCATGGTTCATATTAATTTTTAACAAAATTATAAGCCTTTTTTGCACCAGTTTTCAGTACATTTTATATAGTAAGTGAGCTATTTGTTCTACATGTTACAAATATTTCATTTTTTGTAACATGTCTTTTGACATTTTTTACAATATATTTCCTGTTTCATGGTCTAGATTTTTGGATTTTTTCTATTAGAAAGATCCATGAACTTTTTTCAAGATGTTTGGCTTCTGCAATATTTTAATTATTTAAGCATTAAAACTAAAAATTATAACTGGTAAGACTAGCCAAACCTAGATAATTGATGTTCAAAGAAATATTATTGATACTGTTTTTATTTTTTCTCACAAATTTTAGAATAACCTGACTCATCACTTAATCTCCTGAAATTCCTTTAAAATTTTACTTTTGATTTTAGGTTTACAGATCTTTTTAGAATAAATGACATATTCATAATAATACAAAATTGCTTACAATCATGTAATGCTTCAATATTTGTTCAATTTCTTTAGTATCCCTTGCTGGCATTTTACAATTTTAATTATATAAATCCACCACATTTCTCTTTTAACTTTTCCTACTTATTTCTTATTTTGTTACTATTTGAGTGCATATCTTTTCTCTCTTTATATTTTGGTTGTTTATTAAGAAGTTAACTTATGAATATGAACTTTATACCTAGCAAAATCATTGGAATTGATAAATCACATGTATTAGATTTTTTTCTGCTGATTCTTAGATTTTCCAGGGAAACACTCATATTTTCTCAAATAATGATAATTTTTACCTCTGGCATTCCTGTATTTATAGCATTTCTTTCTCTTCTCTGCTTGCATTGGCTACTCCCTCCTGGTGTTTAATATTACTGTTCAATACTAATGAATTACTGCAGCCTTATCTTTTTCCTCTCCTTAATGAAAAACATTTTTTTGCAGACAATTTACACACCATGTGGATCATCTGATGTTAGGAGTCATTCTATTTCTTTTTCACTAAGACAATCTTAACAGGAACAAGTATGGGTTCTTTTACAGATTCCTGTTTTTATATATGAAGATACTCATATGACTTTTTTATATGTCAATATTTTTATTTAACTTAATAGAGTTCATGTTAATAAACATTTCTATAAGAAATCCTAAATAGTCTTGTCATGTTATTCTTATAAACTCTTCCTAGATTTTGCCTGATTATATTTTCCTTAATTTTTTTGCTTTAATATTAAGCAAATATTATCTCTATTTTTCTAAATCTTATCTCTGCCAGGATCATTGATTTATAGTTTTCAAAAATATCACTTACTTTATATAAGCTTTCAAATTTTTCTGCCTAAAGTTGTAAACTGTAGTTACTTCTTTACGTTTTTACCTCCCAATTTTCATTTCACTTTTGTGTATCTGACAATTTTTCTGTTTGCCCTTGCATAGGTTAGCTGAAGGTGTGTGCATTTATTTTCCAAAGAAATAGCTGATACCCTCATTTATTTATCATTTTTATGTTTGGCTATGTTTTTATTTTTCCTTATTGTTTCATCTATTTTAAATCCTTCTTTACCTTCTTTCATTAAGAGTGTAGTGGTGACTGGTGTAAAATATTTAATTACTTTTGATTAACCTTTCTTTTTTTTAACCTTTCTGAATGGAATACTTAAGTCACTTAAAGTTCCTGTTTCACAGGTTTCATGCTATGTGTTTTGCTCTTAGAAGTTCTAATATGAAACAATATTACTATTGTCATTCTGGATCAATATTCTATAACTTAAGCAGATTTCTACTTTTAGCCAATGAGATGTGTTTTTATTATTTAACTGTGTTCATTTGTTTTAAATTTCCAGAACTTAGATATTTTTTTTTTCTTATTTATATTTATTAATTTTCATTTTCACTGTCTTCATTAGGTAGTTATTTCTATGGTAGTTATCCTTTGAAACTTAGCCAATATTTTTTTATGCCAATTTTTATAATGTTTTATAGGAAATTGATGGAAGTATATTCTCTGTTTTAAAAGTTTGTAATTAATTATATTTCACTTTGAGTTGTCTCACTTATTATGTTATTAATTACATCAAGATGCCTATTTATTGTTTTTCCACTTAATCTGTCATGAACTGAGAGTTAAAATAATACCTTCTACTAAGAACATGTCTCAATGTCTTTTTTTCTTCCTGTAGTTTTTACTTTTTGAATATTGAGTCTACTTTATTTGATCTATGTATAACATTTATAGTCACAAAGTGAATTTCTTGTTTTGTTTAATGATTCCCCCCAAAATTCTATATATAATTTTTATAGTAGGATTGAAAGACAACTTTGTTTTTGTTTGCAGTTTTCTAACATGTCTTTGCCAAGAGTAATGCTTTTGTTTTCAACCTTTTTGGATTACAATATTATTTGTAGTCCTGTGTATGGTGCAGTTGAGTTTTGCTTGCAATTCAATCTGAAGCAATTCTTTCATTGGTCAACTAATAAGAACAAGATGCATCACTTCTTTGAGTTCTATATAGAAAAATAACTTTTTTCCTGGTCTGTTCTTTTTAAACAATTATTTGTAGCAACATTAAAATTCATAATCACACACTTAACAGTTTTAATGTGCTGCTCTGATTTGTCAATTTATATTCTCCATATATGCTAGTTTTTAATCACTAATTAGTGATCTTTTTTCCAAATGTTAGACAAAATTGTTTTTCTAGTAGAAAACTAATTTGTTCATGTTTTATTATGTTATTTTTTTGTGAGTTCTGTATAGTAAAACTCTGTTACGATTTTCTGTATCTATGCTATTAATGGATATGTATTTAGTGTTCTTTCCTTGTAAAGCCTATATCTGGGTTGGGAGTCAGGGAAATGCTGGCTTTACAGATTGAATTGGGAAATTTTCCATACCTTCTATCTTCTGAAAGAGTTCATGTAGAACTTGTATTATTTTTTCCTTAAATACATGGTAAAATTCACCAGGGAAGCCATCTGGGTATGGATTATTTTTATGGAAAATTTGGTTTTGTTTTGTTTTACCAAAAATTCAATTTTTAAAAAGTTCTATGGCTATTCTTGTTATTCTTGATGAACTTCAGTAATTGTGTCTTTCAAGGAATCTGTAAATTGATGTTGTCAACTTTACTCCATAGAACTGTTTTTAATATTCCCTTATATTTATTTTAATTCTTGTAGAAATACTTAATCTATAATCTGTAGGTCTTTCCACCATGACTTGCTTGACCATGAACTAGTTCTAGTCCTGTGTGATTTCTAGAGATTGATATTTCTGATCCTTTGTAGTACTATTTCCATGGTCTTGTATAGTTTTCTCATATGCATGCACTGATCTGTTCTCAGCTGAAACCTGGAAAAGAAACTCCCTCAAATCTCTGGAGATATCTCTCTCTTTATGTGCAGTTAGTTTTCTTCTCTATAGTATTCTGCCCTGGGAATTTTACCCACCTTGGCCTCCCTGGACTCTGAACTATCTCTTTTGCTCAGAAAGACTCCATGTTTCTGTTTTGACATCCCCTGCATCACAGCCAGGAAACACTCTTCATACATTAAGTTGTGGCTATTGTAGGAATTACCGTGTTGGTTTAACTTCTCACAGGGAAAACTATTCCCTGCTACCAATCTCTGAATATTGTTGTCTCATTTCTGCTTTTCTTCTTCCTCCTCCTCTTCTTCCTCCTCCTCTTCCTCCTCCTCTTCCTCCTCCTCCTCCTCCTCTTCTTCTTCTTCTTCTCCTTCTTCTCCTTCTTCTAATCTGTTACCTGTTACTTAATCATGACTGGAAGAGGAGGTCTGAATAGAAGATTTTTATAGGGGAAAAAGTTGAGTGGCGCAATCTAAGGTGAACGAACATTTCCCAGAAAAATCTTTGGGGAGCTGAAAATTACCTGCATCCTTTGGTAATTGATTTAGTTTCCTTTTTTGTATTCCTGTTCATTTTCTATGGTTAGTGTTATTTGTTTGTTATTTGCATTTGTGATTTTCTATGATATGGAACAACTCAAAATAAATTATCATAGAGGAAAAGAAATATAGCTTAAGACACATCAAACTGCTTGAAGAAGAATGCATTGTCAATCATGGAAAATATAATTCTATTGCAATATATAATGTGACAATTTTATAGCAAATTTCAAAGTTTATAGGCTATATAGGAGGCTATTTGGTCCACTGATTTATATTTCATTTCAGTAAAGGAGATTACAAATGCTTTGACTTTAGTTCAGAGTTCAATTAACTTTGAAAGATTTGAAAGAAACTTCCAAGGCCATAAAATTATCTAATGAATCAAGTGCCAAGAGAAGTGAAAGTGCTTAAGCAAGAGATAATAACAAACCTCCCCCTTTTTTGGTCCACAAATCATGAATGAGTTTCTTTAGCCTGGTAAATAGTATAACAGGTTCCCTTGCACAGAATTGAAGTAAATCAAATATATATAAAGAGACTATAGTAGATTTGAGCCATGTACCCCCAAAATACATGTTCTTAAACTTAATCCTTTCCTGTGGGTGGAAACCTTTGTAAATATGGCTTTTTGATGAGGTTAGTTCAGTAAGATAAAGCCCAGCCATATCAGGATGAGTCTTAATCTTATTACTGAAGACCTTACAGGGAAGGTCACAGAGAGAAGGAAAGCCACAGGGAGAAGCCAGAAGCTAGATGTCAATGGGAACAGAACCCAGAAGAGAAAGAAGCCAGGAAAGGCTGCCTTGTGCCTTACCATGAGAGAAAAGTCAATGATCAAAGATCACTGGCAGCCTGCCCTAGAATGCCACGGTCTTCTGAGAAAAAAAGTACTGCCCTGATGATGCCTTTTGGACATCTCTTCACCTGAAAACTATGAAGCAATACATTCCTGTTGTTTAACACATTGCATGTTATTTGCTTTAACAGCCAAAAAAACTGAAGTAGAGTTGAAAGGTCCATTTTGTAAAATAAATTGAACAAATTTTTCAATATAATAAATAAATTTTTGAAAAATTTAAGTTACTATCCATCAAGTACCTTTATTATGATGAATTTATGTCTTCTAAGAGTTTGAAATTACTTGCTGAAGCAGCTTCAATGACTGCTTTTTTTCCTGTCATTTTCCCCACCCCCACCCCAGAAATTATAGCTTAGTCAAAAATTTAATTTTTTTATTATTTTAATGATTTTTAGATGATTTAATAATTCCATCTTAACTAGCTTAGAGTTGTTTAAGCAAATTCTGTTTTCTCTCTCTTCCCCAGTTTTTACTAATGTCCAGTACCAGTGTTATTTTGATATGAAACAGAAACTTACCACTCAGATTTCATAGTATGATACCATCTCACTATGAAACCAATGGGCCCTGTGCCAGTTTGGATGCATTATGTCCCCCAAAACACCACTATCTTTGATGCAGTTTTGAGGGGGCACACATCTTAGTGTCTGATGGTTTTGACTCCTTGTGTTCCATGCCAAGCCACCAAGATTTTTGTGAGATTTGTATAGACAGAACCACTGCTGGTATGGACTGGAGGAAATGGGGAAGGAACAAATTGAAGGAAAAATTTCTTCAAAGACAGAGACATGGAGATTGAGGTCTGGAGTCAAGAGGTCTTGGGCAGGGAGAGAAGAGCAACTCACGTATGTGGAAAGAGTGTTTGCCCCAGAGGCAGAGCATGGGCTTTCCTCCTCAATGCTCAGGAGGACTGCCACCACTCCAGGCTTCAGAGAGGGTGGAGCACATTCCCTGGGGATTGGGGAGAGCCTGGCCACTACCCCACTGTTCAGAGAGGGGAGAGCCTTTGCCCCAGAGAAGAAGAGTCTGGGTAGCACCCCAATGTTTGAGGAGCATGGGGCTGAGAAAAAGTTTGTCTCCCTCATGTGTGGATATTTTGGAACACTCACCCCAGCATTTGGAGAGGAAAGGGCTGCTGTGTAGGCCCTTGGAAAGTGTGGGACTTCTTCTGCTTTCTAAAGTCCCAAGGATTCAAGTTTCTGTAAATGACTCTCATTCTTTGAAATACAAAGGAGTTTGCCCTGTGGGTTTTAGAAATTGTTTTGGTCCCTTACACCTTGCTTTCCTTTCAGTTTCTCCCCATGGCAATGGGTATGTTTATCCTATGACTGTCCCTTATTCCTATATTGGAAGCAGATAACTTGCTCTGAGTTTCACAGTCTACAGCCAGAAGGAAATTTTGCCTTAGAACAGACCATGCCCGTAAGTGATTTTGATGGGATATTGTACTTATCGATTGTCACTGAAATTATTTGAGTTTTTGTGATATTGTGATGGGATGAATGCATTTTGTATATGGAAAGATCATGTACTTTTGGGGTCTAGGGGGTGAAATGTGCCAGTTTGGATGTATTATTTCCACCAAAATGCCATGTTCTTTAATGCAATCTTGTGGGGGCAGACATATTAGTGTTGATTAGGTTGGAATCCTTTGAGTGTTTCCATGGAGATGTGACTCAATCAACCATGGGTGAGAACTTTGATTGGATAACTTCCATGGACGTGTTACCCCCACCATTCAGGGTGGGTGTTAATTTGATCACTGGAGCGCTACAAAAGAGTTCACAGACTGAAGGAGGTGCTGCAGCCAAGAGAGACACTTTGAAGAATGCACAGAAGCTGAGAGTGGAGCTGGAACACAACCTAGGATCAGCATATGCCAGCCACATGCCTTCCCTTCTAACAGAGGTTTTCAGGATTCCATTGGCCTTTCTTCAGTGATGGTATGCTTGTGTTGATGCCTCCATTTGGACACTTTCATGGCCTTCAGACTGTAACTTTACCACAGCATTAGCAAACTGGAACAACTGGTTAATAAATTAATCAATGCTTATGATTAAATGCATTTAATACTGAAGAACTTCATAGCTTTTTAAAAAATCTCTTAGATAAATTATCAATGCATTTCTGAGTAAATAATAATGGGAATCCAATGCTCAATCTGATATCTGAAATACTGAAGAGTTGTTAATCATGGATTTAAAAAAAATAATATTTGATTTTGGGAATTCAGTTCTACACCTCTATTGTTTCTAATAAGCCCTCTTATTGCTTCCATACTGCATATATTTCCAAGGATGTTAAAATTAATGCTTTTCTTCTCAAGTTATCTATATGCCTGATTTCATAGTGTCAAGTCAAACTTTCTTCTAAACTCTGTTTTTCTCCCAGATTTAATTTTTCCTGCATAAATATAGATTTTATTTTGTTACTTACATATCTCTCAGTTGAAATAACTGAAGTTAGGAAATGTCCACTTTTTCTATTTTTAGACTTATTAAAAATTAACTTCATTAATATGTAATGAATGAAAGAAATTGCAAAGTGGCATCCACAAAACACAATTGGAATCACAAGGTGGTCTACCTGTCATACAGTGAGGATACAAAGAAATATAGAATCCAAGTATATAGTCAAAATAAACAAGAGTATAAATTAGAGATATCTGTAGTCTCCCTCAATATAACTATATTAGAATATTGCTCATTTGTAGGACATATGATTTGAGGAAAATAACTGATAATTATTTGAGGAAAAAAACCTATGATGCAAAGTAAATGAACAATTGGTCCTTAAACATAAAAACTTTCTTCTTATTGGAACTATGATATCAAGATAGAAACTGCACTGAATGACTGAATAAATTAATACAGGTTGAAATATAATACTTTTAGAGAGAAATTGCAATTGCATATATTTTTAACAACTTCTTTTTTAATAAATCTCAAAATGAGACCTCAGAGGCTTCTTTTAGTAGGAAAAGCCCACTTTCTACATTAATATTCATCAAGAATAAGTATTTTTAAAACTTGCTTACTATTAATGCCTTGCAATTTAATTCACAAGTATAAAATTTTCTCACGTTTGAAGAAATGCATGTATGGAAACTCAGTTTCTTTAAGCAATGGCTCATCTTATGACTTGCTTTTTAGAGTTTATTGTAATATATTTACTGGTAGAGTTTATGAATAAAAATTTTTATCTGCTTGTCATATATATGATTATGAGGATAACACTAATTATCACAGTTATCTGTGTCTTTCATTGAACTTGTAAATAAACACAGTGAGAATGAAATCGAATAAAATGCCCTAACCACACTGGCAAAGGGAAATTTGTCTACATGACCCTGGTGGTAAATTACTCTGTGTTTAATTTAGAGACCTGAATTGAATATTTTACATGCTAGACTGCTATTCATATTTGATGTAGATAGACCCAATAACCTTTTACAAACCTAGAACAGTAAATAAACAAGGCACTAATTTATAATATTCACACCCCATGAGAAGTGTTCCTGTATTTCTCTCTCAATTTCTGGAAAATCTGTTTATTAAAAATATGTTGTGTAGTGTAAAGATAATCATATTGGAAAACAAAATTTGCTTAAGATTTTGAAGTCTAGTTTTCACTTCTGACTGCATTGTGCAATCACTAATCTCTACACTTCCCCTCATCAACCACCTTATTTTATTTTTGAAGTTGAAAATATACTTTATGTCACACAAAAATATTAAGATAAACTAAGTTGTATTTTAACTATTACAATTAAAAAGTGACTCCTGTCTATAGTAAATAGTTTCCTTATACTTCACATATTCAAAACAGCAACAAAGAAAATAGAGTGGAAGTATTGCTGGGATGTTTTGATATTTGGGGAAAATCCATATCAAGTAAAAGGAAAAATAAAGGTACCTTATTGTAAGATTTATTTAAATATTTCAGACCAAATGGAATAATTTCAAATCATCTCTCAAAGTATTTTGAATAATAGTAATCTAGGGAGCAAAATAAAGCAATCCTAAAACAATATTTGAGAGGGTTTTTTAACACTTTGGTTTTGAAAATATGGCCCACACATTCAAATTACTTTTTTAAATAAGAAAGAGTGCACATAAATATCTTGGCAGTTATTGTCACCAATAAACATAAATTTTAATACATCATACAATGTTATGCAAGAAAAGATTTCTAAAACCCAACAAATATATGCAAAAGAAGCAGTTTGATAAAAATCATTTATAGAAAGTAGCTTTATATATAGATATTAGTATATTAATCTAATTATGAGGTGGGATAAACTGCCTATTTGATAGCTACAAATTCTTTTCAATTATTGCCAGTGTTACAGGCACTATGTCAATTCACTCTCTAGATCAGTTGTTATTTAATCAAATAAGCAGAATTGCAGCTAAATTTTATAGTATTATTTATTGAACTTAACTCAGAATTTTGATTAGGAAATTATCAGTTACTGTCTTGCTTCACCTAGAGATATATGTTTTATAAATATGCTCATTAGATTACCTGATGATATTAGTAGCAGATATTATTCTCATTGTATTCCTCATTGTTGGAAATAAAATTAGAAACACTACATAATTCCTTTTCCCTTTAAATGTTTAAAATAATGCATGTAATAATTCTTCATCAACTTCAGGTTAGATAGAATTGACATATAATAACCCAATCATGATTCCAATAAATGAAATTGAACATTATAGCTTGTTCATAATCTTAAAGTATATAAAAATCATGAATAGAATGATGGTTAAAATCATAAAATATAACTTATCTTACCAACATTGTATATCCATTGATTATGTTGTTTTTACCTGCATTTTTATTTTACTCAAAAAAGAAAACCATAAGTGAGTTTCATCTTAGGTTGCCACCTTAGGTAATGAAATCCCAGTTCAAATATTCTGAATAATTGGCACTTACAGTCACTTGCTCAAAAGTATCACCAGGGCATTTATAATAGCTACACACAATTATTTGCAGGAGAGATATAAATTTCTATTGCTAGAACTAGAATTCTTTTTTCCATTAATTTTATCCTTTGTATTATTTTAAACTTTTTTTCTGCCAGTGTTACTGGATAAAAAATGTACTCCCTATAAAACTTTCATCATCTTTTTGATGTTTTCAAATGCAATTTTGTGCTGATGGCTATTTCACATTTTGAGATGCAATGCATTTGGTTCAATACACCTTGCCAACACTAGAGACACAAGTGTAATTTATAATTATAAAATTATTTTTATTTTCCAAATATCAGAAATTCTTCTTTCATATTAGATAAAATTTTAAAACTGAGAAATTGAATGAAATCCATGTGTTCATTTTATCAACAAATTTGCATGGGACTGCATGCATTTCATACTGTGAGCCACAAGATGACCCAAATATTTCATATCCTGCTTTCAAGAATTGTAATATGATGCACCAACAGTTTGCATTTGATTTAAACTGCAGTTGAGCACATTTTAGAAACAATCTCTTTTACAATCATGTACAAAATTTCAATGTTGAAACCTTTTATTTTTAGGGAAATATATATTTCTAGGCCTACTGCTTCAAATACAGATAATTCAAGATACGAGATGCAAATATTGATAAACTGATCATGTCATTTATTTCTTTGTTCTCATAAGTTCTCACTAATTTGAAGTTGATACTTACAGCTTGCTGTAAGAAAACTAATTCTAGTGTTATAAAAGAAAGACAAGATGAGAATTTATATTCTATAAATTTAACTTGAAACAAAATTCATTTGTAGTGACCATGGAATTGAAGTACAGGTAATATTTTGACTCTTTAATCTGGAGTGGTCTTAATGATTTATTTCATATCTAAATGGTATTGCAAATAATAAAATGCTGAAAAGCATCTCCTCAAAATTGAATAGTTTTGTGTGTCAAAGGACTGTTTAAGGAAAGTAGGAAGACAGCCTAGTCAATGGGAGACAATATTTGGAAACCACATATCAGATAAGATTTTAATATGTGGAATCCATAAAGAGGTCCTACAACTTAACAACAAAAGACAAATAACCCAATTAAAGAATGGGCAAAAGACAAGGATAGACGCTTTTCTGAAAAGGAAATAAAAATGTCTCAAAGGCATCTGAAAAGATGCTCAACTTCATTAGCTGTTAGGGAAATGCAAATCAAAACCCCAGTGAGACACCATATCACACCTACTAGAATGGCCATTATCATAAAAGAGAAAACTAGAAGTGCTAGAGAGGTTGTGGAAAAACAGGTACATTTATTTACTGTTCATGGGAATGTAGAATGGTGCAAACACTCTGTAAGGCAGTTTGGATATTTCTTAGGAAGCTAAGTATAGAATTGCCCTATAATCCAGCAATCTCTTTAATAGATATATATCCAGAAGAACTGAAAGCAGGGACACAAAAAGACACTTAACACCAGTGTTCATAGTGGCATTATTCATGATTGCCAACAGATGAAACAGCCCAAATGTCCATCAACTGACAAGTGACTAAACAATCCGGTGTGTGTGTGTGTGTGTGTGTGTGTGTGTGTGTGTGTATGTGTGTAGACACACACACACCAGATTGTTTAGCCACTTGTAAAAGATAAAAAAAAATCATAATGTATACATAATGTATACAGCAACATGGATGAACCTTGAGGACATTACGTTGAGTGAATTAAATCAGAAACAAAAGGACAAATATTGTATAGTTTCACTAATAGGAACCAACTCTAATGAGCAAACTCTGAGAGTTAAATTTGAGAACTCATGTTATCAGGTTGATAGAGGATAAAGATATGGAATTTGATGCTTAAAGAGTACAGAATGATGAAGAAGATCATAAAGTTTCAAAAATGTATAGCCCAATATTGTGTGATGGTAGCACAGTACTGTAAGTATAATGAACAAAGCTGGGTGTGACTATGGTTGAAAGAGGGAGGCTAGGGTCATATATGGCACCAGAAGGAAAGATAAAGGATAAAAATTGGGACTGTATAATGTAGCAAAATCTAGAGTTGACAATGATGATGATTAATTGTACAAGTATAAGAAAGTTTGTACATGAATGAGAATAAATATGTCATGATTGCAAGGTGTTACAAATGAGATGGCAATATGGAAAAATACAATTAATGCAAAGTAGGGTCCATAGTTAACAGTAACATTGTAATATTCTTTCAGTATTTGCAACAAGGCAAAATACCAAAGCTAAATGTCAATAAGAGGGGGATATAAGGGAGGGGTATGAGATTTCTTTTTCTTTTTCTTTTCCTTTCTTTTTTCTTTTTTTTTTTTTCTTTTCTTCTTTCTTTGTGGAAGAAATGGAAATAGTCTCATATAGATTGTGGTGGTGAATGCATAACTAGGTGATTATACCAGGAACCATTAATCATACACTTAGGAAGGATTGTATAGTATGTGAATAAAGCTGTTTAAAAAATAAATAGAAAAACACAAGTGCTGAAGAAGATGTGGAGAAAGAGTATACATACCTATTCACTATTCGTAAGGAAGTAGAAAGGTGCAGCCCCTCTGGAGGGCAGTGTGGCAGTTCCACAGGAAGATAAGTAAAGAGTTGCATATGATCCCACAATCCCATTACTAGGTATATACTTAGAAGATTTAAAAGCAGGGACATGAATAGACTTTTGCACACTGATGTTCATGGTAGCATTATTCACGATTGTCAATGGATGGAGGTAACCCAGGGATAATCCACCAATGAGTGGAAGGGTGAAATTTGGTGTATACATAAGATGGAATATTGTGCAGCTGCAGAAAGGAAAGAAGTTGTAAAGCATGCAACAAGGTGAATGAGTCTTGAGGACATTATGTTAAGTGAAATAAACCAGAAACCAAAGGACAAATATTGTATGGTCCCACTAATATAAACTAAGTACAATGAGTAAACTCTGAGAATTAAATTGGGAGCACAGGTTACCAGGAGAGAGAAAGTAGGCAGAGATGGTCAATTAATGATTAAGGAGAAAAGAGTGTACAAAGGGCTCATTGTAAAGGTTCAGAAAGGAATAGCACAATACTGTGTGATTGCTGCATGATCATGTAAGTGTACTTAACAAAGTGAGTGTGAGTATGGTTAAAAGAGAAAGGCTAGAGTCATGTATGTCACCAGAAGAAAGTTAGAGGATAAACACTGAGACTGTCTAACTTAGCAAAACCAAGAGTGGACAATGGTGGTGGTCAATTGTATAAATATAAGAAAGTTCTCAGATGTACTAGAAAAAACATATGTCACTATCACAAGGTGATAGGGTACTATATGGAAAAGTACAATTAATGTAAACTAAGGTCTATAATTAAGAGTAACATTGTAACATTATTTCATTAATTTTAACAAAGGTGCTGTACCAAAGCTAAATTTCAAAACAGAGGGATATGAAGGGTATGGGATTTTTTTTGGAAGCAACAATGTTCTCATATTGCCTATAGCAGTGAATGCATAATTATGTGATTATACCAAGAGCCATTGATTATACATTAGGATGGACTGTATGGTGTGTAAATAAAACTGATTCTTAGAAAGAGAGAGAGGGAGAGAGAAAAGGAAGTATATAAATTATGTCCTACTTGGTAATTAACTATCCCTTGGGTGCTGGTTTGAAGAGGCCATGTTCTTTTAATCCCTTCCTGTGGGGACTGACCTATTGTGGGTGGGATCTTTTGATTAGTCTGTTTCAATTCAGGATGGGTCTTAAATCATTTACTGGAGTCCTCTATAAGGATAAAAAAAAAACAAAAAAAAAAAAAACAGAAAAAGCCCAGAGAGTTCAGAGAGAAACACCCAGAGGGAGCTTATAGAGAAAAGCACCCAGAGTAGCTAAGAGAGGACACACAGAAGCTCAGAGAGGAGGCCACTGAAGCCAGGAGCTGAAAGCAATGAAATCCAGGAGAGAAGGACCAGCAGATGCTGGCCATGTGCCTTGGTTGTCTGACAGAAGAACCGCAGATGCTAGTGGCCTGAGGTATCATCCTGTTGCTGCCTTAATTGGGACATTTTCATGGCCTTGGAACTGTAAATTTGTAAACTAATAAATCCCCATTGTAAAATCCAACCCATTTTTGGTATGGCAAATGTGTAAAGGTGAGACAGGTCCAAACTTCAGCTATGGTAGGTGGCTGATGAAACCAGTATAAGTCAACTGTCTAAATAGCTTCATTTAGAAAATGCCTATTAGAAAATTGGGGCCTAGATTGTAAGCTCTTATGGCAGTCACATTCATTCCTGAGTTTTAACTTTTATTTCTAAACTCTAAGATGCTTTGCTCTTTGACTGGTTAGTTCCCTGGAATTCTGGGTATCTGTGTAATACCTGAGACTCAGAGCTCTCCAGCTCTAGAAGTCAGCATTACTGCATATAGCAACTGTTAAAGAAGCTGAAAAAGTGATCAAACATCAGCTGGATATATGAATGAAGCTGATCTGGTTAAAACTAAGATAAATCGGAATACAAGATAAGGATAATATTGTCTGAATTTTAAAAGTTCCACCTCTGTGTGAGATCAAAGGAAGAGATGTTTATTTTGTCCAAAATTTAAATTTTCTGTAGTACACAGAATAGATCATGGTTATGATAGTGCAAAATTATGAACATAAGTAACAGCAATGAATCATATATTTGAATGTGGTTAAAAGGGGGAAATTTTAGGTTGCAAATGTTACTAGCGTAACATTAAAAAAAAACTAAACCATGGGATTGTACAACACAGAGAACCCTAATATAAACCATGAACTATAGTTAATAGTACAATTGTAAAAATATTCTTTCATCAGTTGTAACAAATTTACCGGATGAATGCAAGGTGTAAATAGGAGAAGAATATGGGGACTCTATTTTCAGCATGATTTTTCTATAAACCTACAACTCCTTTAATGAAAATAATAAATAAATAAATAAATAAATAAACACTGAAAGATTAGAAAGTCCTTATTCTCTCTCTGTGCCTTGAGATAGAAATAAACATAAACCATGCAGATAAACACTTATTTATTCACCAACACATTTTAGGTACCTGCTATACATAAACTATTTCTTTGAGTACTAACAGGATACAAAGCTCAGTCAACTATATTCATCTCCAGTAGAGGTTATATCTTAGTAAGAGAGGACATAAACTTAAACAAATGTAAGAGAAAAAAAGAAGGTCTTAAAAGAAGCAAAGTGACAGAGGAATACTGTGGAATTTCAGAGAAAGGAGAAATATTTGAATTTGAGGGACCAGGGAAAGTTTAATTGAGGAATTCCACTTGAACCATGAAATAGAGACAGTCGTTGAGTAATGGGAAATTTGAGAATAAAATAATTAAAATATATGGGACAATGATGACAAAATATATAATAAGAAAATAATTCACCCAATGAAGAGAAGAAATAATAGATTGGGAGATTTAAAAAAATTTTAAATATCTTCTATTGTAGTCAGGCATACTTTGATGACTTGTGAATTCTTATTGCATTAATGTGCAAAACCCTTGCTAGAGATCCAAATTCTCTATTAGCAAATTTTGTTTCTTAATATATTTTAAAAACAATTAGTAAAATAATAGTTATATAATCAAACTGGATGACTTTAGGATTTAAATTGCAAAGTATGTTTACTTTTTTTATGACTGGATAATTCTTGGCAATAAAGATACATACCCTAGAGTTTGCAGACCAAAGAGAGAAAGAGAGAGAGAGAGAGAGGCAGCAAGTGAGAGGGAGGGGAAACTATTTTAACAAACATTGAATATGCAACTCACAGAAAAATGATAATTGGAAACTTTTTTGGATGTTAATGTTTCATAGAAAGAATACTGGGTTTTTGGATCCAAGTTTTATATACTCTATGTTTAAATTTTGGGGGTAAATATACCAAATTAATTCTGTTATTTTTTCCATATGGATAAGTATGTACGTTTTCTATGTATTTATAGTTCTTTATCATGTGAGTCAATGCTTGTGAAAATAACAAATTAGATCATTGCATTTGTTGAAAGCTGACTCCGTAATAGCTCAAATATATTAGTAAAAGAAACTACAGTATTCAACTTTAAATACTACAGCATTTAAAATTCTTTGACTAAAAGGAAACATGTAGAGTTGCTGTTTTGTTATATTAACACCTCAGAAAATCCTATCTAAGAAAATGTATTTACTAACTAGTAATCTTAAAAATAATTGCATTAAATTAGATCTCATGAAGAATTCATGAGATCTAGTTTAACATTATTCCTGTTTTTGAAATGCAAGTTTTTTCATGCTGGTTTTTAATGAGTTTGCAAAATAGAAACAATAAACTAATTCAAATTCACATTTGAAAATAAAGTTTGAAACAATGGATTAGAATAATAAAAAATATAACATTTTATAATCACTTTGAAAGTGTGGTTGTATGATGTTTTTGCCTTTTTTTCTGTTTTACTTTTTTGTTCTGTACTGAAGCACATAATATAATCTGAAAATACATAGATTGGATTTCTTCAGGGGAGGGTGTGTATGTTTTTTTTTTTTTTTTAATAGCAATGAACCTACAAGGTGCCATAAAAAGGAAAATGACTATTTTACCTTTTTATATTAAATATTCCCCAAAAAGTTAACAAAGAACTTCACAGATATTACTTTGGATTTTAAATATTTTTATAATTCAAATTATTTTTAGTTTCTCCAAGTCTGTAGTCTTAAACTCTCAAAGCATTTTCAAGTTTTCAAAAGTCACACATGAAAAACACATCTTCCTTGCTCTGGAGTAAAGAGGAGTTCCCACTTCTTTCCTATCCTCTATTTTCCACTTATTCCAAAACTTTCCCTCTTAACTCCTGACCTGCTAGTTTTCTTATCATGATGACCCTTTCTTATTTTGACTCAGTCATGTATGAATTGAAAACCAATGCTTAGGGCATATTACTGATTCAGCATCCATGCCGGAAACTGTCCTAGAGCTAGATGCTCTGCAAGCAGCGAGGAGGTGCTAATCACTGCCCATCAGAGGTTTTTAAGAAAATTATAACACCCGTCCTACAACAAAGAACACCAATATATGCTCACATTCACATCAATATCACCACTGCTACCACTCATCTATTTGGAAAAGGCACCATACATTCATAAAGATCATCATTCATTTTAATGACTTTATAATGCTTATATGATCAGGATAAATTTTCATAGGCCCCATATTAGGCAAAAGAAAGAAGTCACAATAAATAAAGCAAAAATTAAAAGCCACATTATATGTAAAAAACTAACATGCCATCAGAAATGACCTTGATAAGCTTTTAAGCACAATCAGTCTTCTTGTCTGTAATTCTTCTTAGGTTCAACATTTGATTTCTATAGCCTTACCTAGTAGACGATGCATTTTAAGAGTGTGCCAATAGTAGCTGGCATAGAGTTATATAAAATGTATGGATGCTTTTCATATTTTTGACTTAAGCTCTCATTGTTCCCTTCTCAAGACTCTATTTTCCTTCTCTGGTTAGAAAACCGGAAGGTCTCAGTTCTCAAGTTTTGGTTTTATCTTTGCTTTACCCCTCTGTTGAAGATATGGTGGTGACAAGTTCTGTGACCTTGTCAGTGTTGGAGAATTCGGAATTAAATGACACTCTAGGGTATACTGCCAAAATTTCCTACGTTCCTCAGAGAATTCAGGTCAAAGGTAAGGATTTTTAATTCAATATAGATAATGTTCTATAAAACAAATGAAATATGGAAGCTGAAAGGATCAGAGAATTAATCTATCCTGATTCTCTTGTTTTATCTGAAAGAAAACAGAGCTTGAAAGTGATAGTCTTGCCAAAAGTCACATTGCCTGTTAACAACTGAAGGACAGAAGCCCAGATCTCCTGATCTGGCATAACCTCTACAACTAATTGGATGTGGAATCTTTCATATGTCAAAGTACCCATGGTGTAATAATACATCATCCATGTTGATTGATGACCATAATGAAGGGCTTTACTTAACACAGTAGAATAAATGCAGCAAGCAGATTTATGGAAATTTAAAAGCTGTAATGTATTTCTATTGGTGGTCCACATGCCCCTTGGTATTTTCCATCTGTTTATGCTACTGGTACTACACTTTTAATGCTGGGACATTTAGGTGGCCTTGGAGTAGGGGAAAAAAAATTAAGACTCAAAGAATAATAACTGTATTTAAAAAGTGTGTAATCCCAGAGAAAGGCAACTAATTTGTCAAGAAAACCATGTAAGTGTATATGCGTATATATGTGAGTGTGCATGTCATAACGGAAAATCTTACCATATGTTCATTATTCATATTTTAGAAAAAACAAAGTGAAGGAGTATTCAAAAGAAAAATACAACTTGGTTTTATTACTTTTAAGTAATTTTGGACATTTTTGAGAGCTCATTAACATTTATAGCTATTTAAGGTGGCACCTGATTTTAGTAAAACTTTTATTTTCCAAGAGCCCTTATAATCACAATTTTAATTTGTCCTCACAATAGCTGTGTGAAAGAGTTACAGGATATTTTATTTTCTTCTCATTACTGATGAGACAACAGAATCAAAATGGTGAAGTGATTTGACAAAAATGAATCAACTAGGTTAGATCCTTGGCCTGTAATCAACCATAATATATTGTATTAATATTTCACTCCCTTTTAATAGTAAATTCTATATAAAACACAAAAATTTGTTTAGTATTTCCTACTGAAAAAAACCTTTATACTTTCTTTATCCATTCAGATTCCTCTATTCTAAAGAAACCTTCCTGAAATAAAACTTTTATCATTAATGCTTGCAAAATGCATTTTAGTAGTAAGCTACTACCTATAAAATAAAGCTCAAACCACCTAGGGCTTTCCAAACATTCTGATATCCAACAATATGGGAGACATAAAAAGTGAAGTGAGTTTAGACACAGAAAGTATTAGTTTATACCCAGCTCTGTAAGTCTAAAAGGATGCCATTCCTAATATATCTTAGCTGCAATCACTAATAAGATAATTTTATTAGATAGAGTGGATGATGGAATTTGGGTTAGTCTTGCTGCCTTAAGCTCAGCATACCATGTACAGCCAAGTTCAGTCTACCTGCATGAGTGGCACTGTTTTTTTCAAGACTTAAATCAACTTTTACACCACTACTTTCCAATTTCTTGAATCATCATTGTTGGAGATTATGGCTACCTTTTCTCTCTACCTCAGTGAGATCTGGTTTTTCTATTTTGTTACAGAAACTTTCATTTGGATAGTTGAACTCATTTGGCCCAGTAATAGCCCCCTTATTTTCAGCACTCATCTGCTCCAAACCATCTCCATTCCTCATGCTTAAGAATTCTGGATGAACAATACTACAAAGCGCCTTAAAAGTATTATATTTGGTAGGGTGTATTTATTAGGGAACAACACTTCAGATTTTTAAGATGACTTCCTATCAATTCTACTCACCTTGACAATACTTCATGCAGATTCATGGCTTTTTTTTTTTTTTTTCACTTTTGAGTATTAAAAACAGTATTGTTTTCAGAAATTAAATTTTCAGTCTGATCAAAATTAAAACATACATCAAAGATCTAATTTTATAGGTGTTTCCTTTTACCATTTCATGCCTGTCTGGCAAATTTCACAGTGGAAATATGGTCTTCAATTTCTTGCTCCTTCCACATCAATCTCCATCCTCCCCTACTCATTATAGTCCTCTGCCTTCTCCAGGGTCAGGTCATAGTGGAGGGATAAGCAGTAAAGTGGCAAGGCCCTGCTTGTCTGGTATTACTACAACTGGGTGCTTATATGAACCCTCTGTGACAATGGCCAAAAATGCTGTCTCTTTTGAGCATGATGTCCTTTGGTGAGGTCTTTGCTTACCCCACAATGGGAATTTCTGACAGTGCTCTATTCCTTGCTACTCTGGATAACTTCTCACAACTTACCGGTAGTACATATTATATTGATTATTTCTCCTGACAACCTCTGGCTGCAAAATGAAACTACTCTTTGGGTATTTTAGGATTAAACATTGAGTGAATATTGAGGACACCTGGAGTTATGTTGGAGAAAGAGGTTTAAAAATATGGAAATGGGGATCTTGAAATGATAAACCTTGAGGTTTATCTGAATGTTTATCAGATAAAACATGTGCACCTATAAATATATATCTGTCTATGAATTATATACTCATATATCTCTAGTTAGGATAGCTGAGAAGGCCTACAAGCCGTATTATCCCCAGTAGCAAGGAGCTAAGACCCAGGTCTTGATACGCAAACACCATTTCTTACTAAAAGGAACCAGAACTGCTTGAAGAAATGTCTGATTCTACGCCTACAGCTTGGAATGCATGAGATTATTCCAGAACATATTTTTTGTGCCTGGAAATAATAAAGTGCCCAGTAAATGATGCAGACATGTCAAAGAGACCTTGGTGCTTATTTGAAAGGGCTTCCACTTGGGAAAATATTAGCATCAAAATGCATAATAATAGTAATGGACTATAAACCATTAATTAAATATGAATTCAGGAGAGATTTCTGATATAACTAACAAGATAGAAAGATACAGAGATAGAGAATAGATAGATAGATAGATAGATAGATAGATAGACAGATAGATAGATAGATGAAAATGCAAAGCTCTATTATTAAGGACAGAGGAATGATGGCCTTAGATAAATTACCATTTAGGTAACCTTCATAATAATAGGGAACTCAGGCTGAAATCATAATGGAAATGAAAGTTTGATGAGAAACAGGTTATTTACAAATCATTTCCCCATAAATCACATTTTAATTACAAAGGCAAAGACAATAATTTTGCAGTTGGTATATCTAGCCAACAACACCATAACTGAGTGTTCAAAATTAACATAACTAATGTGAGAGGCTTCCTGATTTGATGCACTGAGAAAAACATAATATCATTTCTGTGGTATTAATGCCAAAATTCCATAACCTGGATTTAAATACAAGGAATCATAAGACAAACAAAAATTCAGGAACATTATACAAATTAAATAGCATATATTCTCCTAAAAGATCAAGCAATGAAAGACAGTGGAAGGCTGAGGAACTGTTAAAGATTACAAAGAATAAAATGAAATGAAAACTAAGTTCAATACATGACTCAAGATTGTATCCTATATTGCAAGGGTGGGAACAAATGGAGAGCAGAGAGATTTTGAAGAACATTGTCCAGATATTTGATGAAATGTAGATATGGACTGTGAATTAGATAAAAGTACTTACCCTTATTAAATTTCCTTAACACTATACTTTAGTAATGCAAGAGAATGTCCTTCATTAGGTTGACTGAAAAAGGACACAAAAGGACAAATATTGTATGATCTTACTAATAAGAACTAAGTATAATAAGCAAATCATATAAAGTTAGAATCTAGAATATAGGTTACCAGGAGATAGAATAGGGATATGAAATGAAGAGCTGATGCTTAATTTGTGCAGAATTTCTATTTAGGTTGATTGTAAGTTTGGGAATGGATAGAGGTGATGGTAGCACATTAGTATGAGTATAAAAATTAACAGTGCTAAATTTTGCTTGTGAATGTGGATGAAAGGGGTAGTTTTAGGCCCTGTGTGTTAACTGGAAGGAAAGCTAGAGGATAAAACATGGGACTGTATAACACAATGAACCCTGTGGTAGATGATGTTTGTGGTGAATAGTACAAATACATGAATGTTCTTTCATGAACTATAACAAATGTACATCACAAGTACAGGGTGTTAATAAAAGGATGTTAGATGGGAAAAATACACCTAATGCAAACTGTCATCTATAATTAAGAGCAATATTTTTATATATTTTAAGCATAAAGAAATGTATCAAGACAGAATTAGATTAGAGGTTATATAGGGGTGGGAAAGGATAGAAGGATTGAGAGGTGACTGCTTAAGGGGTATGGGGTTTTTCTTTTTGGAGTAATGAAACTTTTCTAAAATTGATTGTGGTAATGATTATACTAAAAGCCATTGATTATACACCTTGGATGAATTGTATGGTATGTAAAAATATCTCAGTAAAACTGCTTAAAAAAAAAGAGAATATCCTTGTTCCTGTAATATACACATTGAAGAAATTTTGAAGTAGTAGAGCATGTCTGCAACAGAATCACAAAATATTCAGAAACACTTTAAATTTATATTTTTATATTCATCTATATGAAGAGAGAAAACAAGAAATAAAAGAAGCTAATGCAAAAATTTGTTAAATCTCAGAAAGAGTATTTTGAAGTTATTTGTATAATTCTTGTGATTTTTTCTATAATTTAAAAATGAATACAAAATAAAAAACTACAAAAGAAAAAACATTCTGAGCTGAATGAAAATATGAGATACAAAGTCTGTTGGCTGTAGCTAAAGAAGGAAATCATAGAGTTAAGTGTATATAATGAGGAAGAAAAAAGGCTAAAAGCAAGGAATCTAGTATCAATTTCAATCCCGAAAAAGTAAATCAAACCTAAGGAAAGTAGAAGGATGAAAATGATAAAGATTAGAACAGAAGTCAATAAAATAGAAGAATCAAAATTAAAATAGAGAAAATCAATTAAGAAGTTGCTTCTTTGAAAGAAAATTAATCAAATAAATAAACCTCCAGTAAAACTGTTTAAGAAAAATGACTTTGTTCACATATTGAAATATCAGAGAGCAAAGTACACCACTGTAGATTTTATAGACAACAGAAAGCTGATATGAGGATATTATAGTCAACTTAGTGTTAATATATTTGACAATTTTGAAGCAATGAAAAATTTCTTAAAATATACAACCTAAAACTAATAGAAAAAGAAATAAAAAGGGAGTGGCCATGTGATTTTGACAAATGCAAGAAAGAAATCATTTGACAAAAGCAACACCCATTGTTGAGAAAAATTATATTAGCAAACTAGTCTTAATATCTTATGGGGAGCTCTCTTAATATGCTATAGAGTGTCTACCAAAACTAACTAACAAACAAACAAAAAGACTCACATATGCAAAAACCTACTAGTAACAAACAAACACAATGTGAAATTCATAGAAGTACCTTTTTCTAATAGTATCCAAAAGTATCATATGCCTAGAAATAAATCAAAAGAAAAATATGCAAGTCTGCTGCACTGTTTACAAAACACAGGAATTGTTAAAGAATATATAAATAAATTGAAGTTTTTCCTATGTTTATTAGGTCCAAGTATTGGAGGACTCAACATTGTAAAGATCTCAGTTTTCCTCCAAATTAATCAATAATTTCAATGCCACCGCAATCAAAACCCACTGTAAAATATTAAAAAGAAAGGAAATCATATTGAAATCATACTATTCCCTTAATGTATCACATGCCATAGGATGATTAAATGAAATCTAGAGATGTGGGGGAAAACTGTATGACCCAGGAATGTCAAGAACCAAGTGAATGTTCACAACTCAAAGAAATAGTTTGACTGAAAGAACTGCTATAAAATGATCCCATGTATGCCTCTCATTAAAAACAACCACCACACAAATCTTAAAGAATTATTCATGGCAGCTGAATATGGAAACCAGTGTTTCAAGGTGTTGGTAAAAAAAGATGTAAACTATGAAACATAGAATTTAGTGAAAGATTTGCTATAAATTCAAATACAAAAGAAAACAGAATTAATAAATCTTGAAAGAAAAGAGATATTAAGCAATATAATTTGTGACTAAGCTACTTGGACTCAAAGAAAATAGAAACTATAAATGTAGAAGAAAGCTATAGAGTGCTAATTGGGATACTTTGAATGTTAAAAAGTTAGTGTTTTCTGAAATGCTGATGATTAAGAAAACATTTGTTTGAATCTATTATTTAAAACAATTAATTTAATAATGAGTGAATTAAAGTATTTTTTTTTGCATCAATCAAAGCCTTATAAGGAAAAAAAGCATAGAACTCCATTTAGCCGCAGACCTGACTCAAATAATCCCACATGGAATTGAAAACTACAAATTATATAATAGCTAAAATGTGTATTAATTCTAATAGGGCAATAAAGATAAGTTTACTGATTATTTGCTATGTGTCAGGAAATTATCTCAGGGCTTCCCATATTTCACCCCTCTTAACTCTCCCAGTAACTTTATTGTGAAGTTGCACAGAATAATGCTCTAGATTCCACTCCCTTTAGCCCCACCAATTTATTCCTATCCTTAACTCTTTTGTCTCATTAAAAGGCCTTATTTCCATTTACTTTCTCAGGCAAAAACCTAAATTCCCCTGAATCTCACCCTTTCATCATTATGCCTATATCAAATCCATCAGTAATTACACCTGAAGGTCTCTGACATGTATATCAAATCCGCCCATATCTTTCTCTTTTCATGGCCCCAATCCAACCACAAGTCATTATCACATCCAGCCTGAATTACTAAATTTGCTACTTCATTCATCATTATTCACAGAACATCAGTAACAATTAATTTTATAATGCAAATCTGATCTTGCCTTTCCTCTGCTTGAATCTTTAAATGTCTTTCCACTAATAATATGGTTTTCTAAATTTTACAGAATGGGGCCCATATATTCCTAATCTCACCTTATATAAATATCTCACTCCTTTCAGCTCACCGGCCTTGGTCCCCATGCTAAGCACTTTTCCCTCACTTTGCATTTGCAGGCTTCTCACCTGGAATGCTATTCCCAGGTGTTTTGGGGCTGGAACCTTCCCATTTTTCAAGTAGCTGTTCAAATGCCTCCTCCACTGAAAGATTTCCCCAAGTATTCCATCTGTCTTCATGATCCAGGGATGCTAAAACAAATACCACAGACTGGTTGACTTAACAGGGAATTTATTATCTCACACTTTTGGAAGCTAAAGTCCACAGTCAAGGAGTAAGCAGGATCATGCTTTCTCTGGAGTATGTATTGTTCTGGTGGTTACTTCCCTGCAGTCCATAATTCATTCTCTACCTCCAACACATTGCTGTCTCTCTCTGGGTCTATCTCCTACTCCTGTGTCCAAATTTCCTCTGCTTATAGGAACTCACCATTTTAAATTAAGTTCCATCCTGATTCAGTTTAGCTTCATGTTAACTAATAACATCTTCAACTATCCCATTTACAAATGTGTTCAGTTTCACAGGACTAGGGGTTAGGACTTAAACGTATCTTTGTGGAGGATATGATTCAATCCGTAATATTATCTAAAGTAATATTTCATTAAAATCTGTCAAATAGTTCTATTTTCCACACAACATATTCACAAGAAGAAATGATTTTATTTTATGAATTTATTTGTTTATTTCTTGCCTCATGCCAATCTGAGCAAGATCCTTGATGGGTCTGATATTGATTGTCATTGTTTTAATGTCTCTTGGACATAAAACACTGCTTTGCATATAGAAAACAATAAGCATGTGTAAAATGACAGTTTGCATTAAAATTACACACTTGATAAAGTGTATCTTCCACAGAGTATGATTCTAATGTTAATCAGGAAGGAAAATTCCATGTAGTCAATATTAACCTCAAAAGTATTTTCCATTCTCTGGCTATTATTAAAAAAAATGAAAAACAGCAAGTGTTGGAGACGATAGGAGAAACAGGAACACTCCCTTACTGGTGGTAGGAATGTAAAATTATGCAGCTACTGTAGAAAAAGTTTGGCAGTTCCACAAAAAGTTAAGTATAGAATTACCATATGACCTGGCAATCACACTTCTAGGTATACATGCAAAATAACTGAGAGTCAGGACTCAGATATTTGCACACCAATGTTCATAGTGATATTATTCACAGTTGCAGAAAGATGGTAGCAACTCAAGTGTCCATCAGCAGATAAAAGAATAAAGAAAATGAGGTGTGTGTGTGTGTGTGTGTGTGCATATATATATATATATATATATATATATATGTATATATATATAATGGAATATTATGCATCCATGAAAAGGGACAAAGTTTCTGATACATGCAACAACATGCATCAAACTTGAAGATTTCATGTTGAGTGAAATAAGCCAGACACAAAAGATCAAATATTGTATGGTACAACTGATATGAAACAGTTAGAATAAGCAAATTCAGAGTCAGCAGCTAGAATACAGATTACCAGGTGCTGGAAAGGGCTAGGGAAGGAGGAAGTAAAGCTAAATTGTTATACAATTTCTGTTGGGGCTGATGGAAAATGTGGCAATGGATGATGGTGATGGTTGCACTGAATTATATATCTGAATACAGTTAAAGTGTGAAATTTTAGGCTGTATATATGCTACTAAAATTTAAATAAAAAAATCATATTTTATAATTCACTCTGGCAGTGAAGATCTCCCTTAATCACTAGTTTAAACTGATGTGGCATGTCTTCCATTTAATAAGATAAACTAAAAGTAGCCAATAAAAAAGAGGACAGAGAGAAAAATAAGCATAGTTGGATTAGAAGACATTTGTCATGTTTTGGCCAACTAACAACCAACTACCTTACTGACTGTCACTCTCATCACATACATTTATGCTTACCTAGAGTCCATTCTTTTTCACAGGAGATTTTTTATTGCAAATAGTGAGCTGGATGGGAGGCAAAATGTGGTGGCCAGATTCTTCCTCTCAATCTAATGAAGCAAGTACATGACTGGATCTTTACCCATTATATGTTTTCCCCTAGGGTTTTGAATCTCCAGCTAATAACACAAAGTTGCAGTCAGATTTTCTGCACAAGCAGGGATGACACAAGGTCCTGGATATTTCTGTAGCATCACCATGCCGCTGCTTCCAGCTTTGAGGTCCCCAAGGCTCCTTGGTTTCTGAGGGTCCTCCTGGCACAGCTTCCAGCTTCCTAGACCATCTCTGAACCCCTCAATATCCTTCCAAGGCAGAATCTGTTTTCGTTGACTGCCAGCAGGAGTCAGTGTTGTATCCAGGATGGATACAGTGGTAATCCATACCTACCTAACAGAATATTTCTCAGTCTGTTCTTTCTATCCAAAAGATTAAAAAGAATTGAAGCTAAAACCTGCTATCCTCTTTTTGAAAACAACTCCTAAAAATTTCACAGAGTCTTTGAGCTCTTGGGATTCAGGAGTTTCTCATATTTCTATACTGAAATATTGTTTTCCTCTATTTATTCTTTGTAGCTGGCATAATAAATTTGATGGCACTTAACATTAGCTGTGTTTGTATTTCCAGAGGTCTTTCTAGCCATTTGTTAATTTATCTCTGTGCTGTGCCACGATCTAAGTAAGGTGGAAACACTGCCATCTCAAAAACAAAACAACAGAAAACAAAATATTTTCCATTCTTGGTAATTGTAGGGTAAGACATTTTGTGTGCAGGATAACACTCTTTAACCTATATTAACAGTTCCTCTAACTCTTCATTTGTCATATTTTCTGCATAGTAATCAGTTAAATCTTCAATAAATGCTTTGTAATATTTTCATATTTTTTTTCCAATTGGCATTAAACATTTACAATTTAGTTACAGCCATTTTCCAGAGCTGAACTATTCAAATTGCTTCCTTGTTCTTTCTTGTTTTTCTTTTTTAATTAATAGGGAAACTATTTTTTCCAAATATTGATGAATATTTTACAAAATATTATCATCTTCTGCATACTATATGAAAATAGTTAAAGGTAGGGTGGAGGAGGAATGTTTGTAAAAATTTTTAAAAGTTAGAGGAAACTTCAAAAATTCCCCAACAACTAACCACCCTTTTTTTTTATTTTCTGACAACTTTGTAATAATACAAAACATATGCTTAAAACATGATTAAAGAATTTTAACTTGGGTATTAAAAAATTACAGACATAAAGGAGGAAGATATATGGGGCTGGAGAAACAAAATTATTTCTGTTTTGGACATATTATATGTGAGGTTCCTTAAAGAAGTCAAGCAGAATGTTGTGAATTCAGTTGTATATAGGAGTTTGAATCCCAAGAGAGAAATCTTACAGATTAAATTTTTTTGGTCATCACTTTAGAGGAAGTATATACAAAGCAGACATGGATGAGCTCACTAAGGATTGAGTACAGAGAAAAAATGAGCATAGGCACTGAGCCCTAGGCAATTCACAATCCAATATTTTGTAGTGGGGAAAAGTAGGAAAGCTAGTAAAAGAGAATGAGAAGTGGGAGGAGGAAAACCAAGAGATTGTGCTATTTCAGTGCATTCCCTAGTTCAATGCTATAATTCTTCTAGAGCTGTATTTGCCTGTACCTGCTTAAAATGGGTAACTATAATTCCCCATCACTTCCTCACTCCCCTACCTGTCCGCTAGTCCTGTGGTGTATGTATATGTGTGTGTTTGTGTGTGTGTGTGTGTGTGTAGACATGCCTGTGCATGTGTGTGAAGTAACAATGTAAATGTTAGTATCACAATCAAAAATATTTTGAAACTATTAAATAGTGCTTATGTCCTAAATCTTACTTCTTTCTCCTTCATCATGAAAACATTTTATATCAGTCAGTCTCTAATGAGTTAAATATTGCTCAGTTTTCTTGCTAGATACTAGGTTTATGAACAATGTGAAATACTTTTGATATAACTTGCATCTCATATTTCCATTTAATAAATGGACACAAAACTAATCAAAGGGCTACTTTATTGTTTTCTTCTCCATTGTTTATGCCACACTTCAATGTCCTTCAAAGTAAACCTTTATTTTTCCTTTTATGTGGCATGGAGTAAATGTCAAATGGTATATATCCTTGCTAATTTTGTGTCTAAACAGGTTACATTTTCCAAAGAAAACAATTTAAGTGTGGAATTTGTTTTAATTTTTTATGCACAATATATGCTATTATGTCTTTGAAGGCTAGAAATTATATCCATATACTTTGTATTAATAAACCACAAAGAATCTCCTCCAAGATTGGTAACATTTAGACATAGTATATGATAGATAAAATATTCAGGACTTAAAAATAATTACCAAAGGGCCTTCATAATTATGTCATATTCATATACATTCTAACTAATATTCTCAATTTATCAGTTTTTCACAAAGGGCAACATAAAATACCTTTTAGTGAAAACCTAAGATAGAAATGCATGTCTCAAGAAAAAAAACTAATCTTTTGACGTTTTGTTTTCAACAGTTTAGATCTTGCTCCAAAGAGAATAGGGATACATAATAATTTACCAATTTTATACAAGTAAGCTGTGGGTGTATTAGTTACAATTCAGATCACCTTGATATTTTTTCAAGGAACTTCTGTTTATATGTGTAATATTATTTCTCATGATGGTTTGTATAACTATGGTTAACTCCTTTATAAATTTAATGTTCAATTATTATACTGTTTGTATGATTATTATTTAATGAACTAGAAGCAAACTGTCACTGTTTCTTTTTCTAAAAGTTTGTATACATGCTTGTGATCATGGATGTTTCTATTTATATGCCTATATATATACATATATATTATTTCCTACACTATCAGAGACCACTTTTGGGGCTGGAAGCAGGAAGAAAGTTAAATTAAAATGAGTCTCAGAGATACTTAGGTTATTTTTATATCAAATGGGCATTCAAACAATTTTTGAATATTATATGTATGCCATACTATGCTCAGCCTGGAATACAAAGATGTGTAAAATATGGTCCCTGACCTCAAGGACATAAAAATTAGGGGAGCAATAATTGTATGTAACTAACCATATCTCATAATGATTCGGGCTGTGTCAGAGAAGTGTGAAGGAAGTCTGATGGGATTATAGAAGCAAAAATAATTAGCTCTCCCTTTGACATTTGGAAATGGTTTCCAAGAAAAGGAAGCTCTTGAAAAATGAAGATAATTTCTCTAGTCTTAAAGAGAGAGAAGAGCAATGAGGATCAGAATGAATAGAGACAGTGCCTTATTTAAATTTGCATCATTAAAGACTTATATAGTTCTTTACATGTAACAAATATGAAATAGAAGTTCAATGTAGTAAGGATTACAGAATCACTAAGTCAAAAATATAGGATAAAGATGGGTCAGGTTGAAATGAGAGAAAGCCTAAGAACATAAAGTAGGGCAAGGAATTTACTGCCATTAAATTTTTGTGGTGAGGAATTTAGACTCTGTCCTATAGGAAGTATGAAGTTCTGATAAAAACTTAAACTGTCGTTTAATATGTTTAGATCTATGCAAGATTTAGAAAATGAAAGTGGCAACAAGAGTTGTGACTTGCAAGAGGAAGAACTTGAGGTCTGAAGGAGGCTAATACAGTTCCAGTGTGAGATTAGGCCAGATAAAACAAGTGGGGGGCAGATAAAGTGGAGTCAATACATGTATTTTGGAGAAAATCAACAGAAGATTTTTTTCTCCAAAACATTTAAATAATTTGTTTAACTAACATCTTATCACCCTGTATAATATGCAAGAAATTGTGCTATATTATACAGTATATATATATAGGATTCAATCATGACTCTCACCAAACTAATAATCTGCCCAGGCCACTGAATCGCAAATCATATCCTAAGTTAATTTTAATCAGCTAAACTTTTATCTTCTAATACTATGTATTTTTTTTTTGAGACTTTTTAAAATGCATTCAGATTCTCCTTTTTTTTTTATTATATTTACTTTAGATACCTGATATTTAAATTGTGTCTGCAATCCTTTAGAAGTGCAAAAATATAATATTAAAGATGGTCTTAACCTTGTAGAATAAGAAGTAAAAAATACTAAAATGTCATGTACAATCACAAAGTAAAGGAAAATGCATACTCACCCCAGTTTTCCTGAAGGAGGCAAATCAGATAATAATTTTTGAGATTTTCCCTCTTTAAGCATATATAAAATGGTTTTCTTTCATGATTGCCTGATATTTTTGAAAAACCATATAAGACTGCCATCAATAATATGTAATAACTTAGAATACCAAAAAATAAATTCCTGTGTGTATATATATTTTTTTCTCATGTTTGTACGTGTGTATATGCACATTCAACTAAATCATTACGTGATTCTATTTTTCTTTCATCAGCATTTTCTGTTCTGAATGACCAAGCAAATGTGGGCTTAAAAATATTGAATTTGGAGAATTTCTGGTTTTGTTTAGTAATCTATATTCAGATAAAATTCTATGCAAATCACCACTTTGTATAATGAGTCATATTTTGGTATTTCTGCTATTTAAACAAATGCAAGTTACTTATGTGCCTTAGTGTAGGCTTCTTACCAGGACTTTTCAGGAGCTTTTGTTTAACACATGGGAAAGGGACATTAAAATTCTATTTCACAGAAACTTTATTTTTATATTTGTATTCTATAACAGTTTATATGTAAATAATACAAAATATTACAAATAGTGAACCTCTTTATATTCTCTTCTATATAAATCTGTTAGTGTGTTTCTGTCTTCCTTTATAAAGATTTACATTGCACTGATTCTATAAGTCTTCCTTAACTCCTGCAAGGATGGTTGATCTTTAGAATGTCATTGAAAATGAACTTGCGGGACAGGTAATTCCTATGTGGCAAACCTATTTGCACACTGCCATCAGCATGCAAAGACAAGATATAAAAACTGTCAGAGCAACTCATGTGAAGAACATCACACCAAATAATATTATCCAGGACCCCTGTTACAAACAATAACACATTTTTCCTGATCCCTTTAATGCTATATGTGAATAAATTATTTGCCTGATTGTATACGATAAAATCTCCATTTTATTCAAACCATGTTATGTGTTCCTCTAAACAATAAACACATGCACATATACACCACCTAATTTCCAGTGCATTAAGTTCTAATGAGAAGAAATATGAGGCACAGGCAGAACTGAATACTCCCTGATAGAAGCAAACCTTTATTAACCCATGGCTCCACTGTAGTAGTTCTAGCCAGCAATTCCACAGACACTTAAATCTAAATCAGTTAATGGTCCTTGGCAGCAGCCTGCAGCTCTAGGAATGCTGCAAAGTATTTCTTCCAGTCACAGAGAGCCTTGGCTGGAGTGAAGGATATTTAGGAAGTAGGGCATGTGTCATCAAAGAAATATGTTGGATCTCTAATGTACATCTCCTAGAAACCATTATTAATCCCAGGTTTCTCAACCTGAAAGTGTAGTAGCTGCCCAAAGGAAATAGTGGTAGTGGCAGTTAGAGCAATTTAGGCTTAAAGGGTAAATATCTTCCAGGCATGGACATGTGATCACTAGAGATCAAACAAAAACTTCTACTTCTGAATATGCATCTATTCACAAACAAAATTCAATTAAAAAAAAATGCACTCTCTTTATTACAAAAACATAATATTTACCTAAATATTAGTTTTTAAATACTTTTTTTATCTATTGAAAATGAAGTGTTTATAAGCCATGTGACCTTGGACAAGTTTCTGAATATGTTTAGCTTTGGTTGCCTCATCTCTAAAATATGGATAATAATGCATATCTTATGGATTGTTATGAGGATCAAATCTGTAAATAGTTTTAAAGCTCTTAAAACAGTGCCAGTACATAGCAGACATGATACATGTGTGGTAAATAAATTGAAGAGAGACTTAAAGAAAAGTAATGAGAAAATTCATTTTAAATGCCTGCTCATCTAAGAAGATGGAATGAGGAAGATTCTAGATCAGTCACTTACAAGCTCAAGAGTTTAGAACAAATGATTTAACCATATGTGATAATGGAAATACTCATCTGTGAAATGGAAATACTCTATTTTTCATAGTGATAACTCTGGGAATTAAAGGAGTAAGTGCATGCATTATAATAGATTGGACAAAAAAGATGTTCAGTACAGAAAAGTTAGTGTTATCGAGCTTCTCTTGTCACTAATTAGTGTTGGGCTCATCTCTTGTCATCCTTTTGACCTATACTGAACCCCATTGAAACTTCTAGCAACACTTTGATAGCAAAATCCTTTCTAGGAAGTTCTTAGGTCACACAAACCTATTGGAAATGAAACTGTCATAAAGAAAAACCTCAGGGTACTCTATCTGGAGGCATGCCTGAAAGTATAATCTAGGATGTTACATAGAATCAATGACTTTTGAAAAGTGAAGAAGACTTACTCTGGCAAAATTGATCTTAGACGCTATTCTTTATGAATCAAAAGGAAGAGCCAAAGAAGATTTTATTGAATGAATGAGATGCAGTGCTATAAAGAACAGAAGTATAGAACTATAGTTGATGAAGTCTCTACATTTGAAGTCTGAAGAATAAGCAATTACATACAGGGAAAATGAAGCTAGTACTTAAGTACCAGCATAAGAAAATGACCATTTTGACTCAGACCTGTTTGCAATAGAGGAAAAAAAAAAAAAAAAAAAAAAAATCAGTGGATAGCAAAGAATGTGGATGAAAAAGAAGTTATCTCACAGAGAACTTAGATAAAACATTGACCATATCCACATCTATCTGAAATTTATCTATTTCTTAATGCAAAGAACTGAATGTTAGTTTGATAACCATTCCAGATATTATATGGTTAAGTTTAGGTGAGAAATTAAAAGGGGACAGAAGCATGCCATGTTAAGGAATTAGAATTAATATTGTATCATTTAGGGACCCACTGACAGATTATAAACAGGGAGTGAGAATGTTTTAGAAAATCATTTGGGCAGTGAAATATATACGGCTGGTGCTCTTCCCAGCCTTTCTGAGTAGGAGAACCATTCTGCCCTCCAACCACCTTCACGTCCATCTCCCCATTTTATTCCCCCTTTCCCTCCTCCCCACTGCTACTGCTGAGTGTTGACTCCTCATGGTCACAGCTGCCCCTTGAGAAAATTGCCTTCAGCCAAGATGGCCTGGATTTTATGTTCCTCCCTCCCTAGGGGACCTCACTAACAAAATGAATGACTGACATGGAAATATATGAGGCTGCCCCCCTTGTTTCAACAGGGCACCAATGCTTTAAGCAGTTCATGCTCCATAATTCCTCACAGATCACCTTAAAAGTAGGCTTGAGGTAACATGGTGGAGTGGTGAGGCGTGGAATATAGTCTGTCCTCTAGGGAAGTTGGCAATATCCAGGAACCATATGAAACAGTGTTTTGGGGGTCTCCAGTGACCAGTCACACATCGTACACAAGTTTGGAACCAGTGGAAAAGCTGAGATCACAGCGAAATTTGTACATTCCCCCGACCAGGGGTCATGTGCACCTCTCCACCCAGACACCACAGAATGTCTTTCAGCTGGCTCCCTGAAAGGAAAAGAAAACAAAAATCTGCTGAGAGCAAGAAGGGGGGCTCAACCCAGCCTCAACTGCAGAATTAATTAACAAATTAATTAACTAATTTTTGGAGCTGGGGGTGCTAGAGAAGGGTTGGGCTCTGGGAATGGAGGTCACATAAAAGTGGGCACCCATTCCCTGGCTGCAAAAATGTTTTTTTTTTTCCCCCTACATTTTGTCCGTTCTCCTTTCTCACTGACTCCTGAACTTTTTGCACTTCAATAGTCCCCAGCAAGGAGAGTAATTATCCAGACAGTAACCCAAAGTGCATCTTTAAATACTCTTCTGACACTGACAAAACTTCCAGGCTGTGGAAATACTTTTAAAAGGGACTTCTTTTTTTTCTTTTTTTTCTTTTTTCCTTTCTTTTTTTTTTCTTTTCTTTTTAATTTAAAAGCAATATTTGTGGTTATTTTGTATCAGATAGCCCAAGTTGAAGACTTAGGCTAATCTTGGGGGGAGACAGAGTACCCAGAACTTCTTTGAATTACAGGTTCACTTCTAAAGATAGTCACCACCCCAATCTTTAATTGGCAACTCAGGCTGACCATGGAATTAAGCTGGAGTTGCCTCAAAGAGGAGAGGGGAGAAGGGAATAGTGCCCCTGGGAGACAGGTGGAGATCCTAGGATTGGGAGAGTGGAGGGAGGTTCAAATCAATTGGCACCCCTCCTTCTGGGAACTCAGACCCCAGGGACTGGAATTCAGATACCAGTTTCAGTCAGCCACATCCCCAACAAGCACAGAGTCTGCAGAGAATTAAAGGCATTTCATATCCTTACACTGGTGGGGGAACTGTGGGCTGACAAATGCCACCTGCTGGACAGGATAGGAAAAGCACCAAGTCTAGAGGCCTCACAGGAGGGTCTCATTTTCAGGGAAACTTCATACATGCCTCATAGTTGTGGGCCTCTCTAGGCTGGGAAAACATGAGTGCAGTGGACCATATCTGAGGATATGCTCTCACAAAAAGGCTACACAGAGGCAGGGAAAGAAACAGAAAAATGAGAGGGGAAGACTCTGTTCAACTAAATACAACCTAAGTTAGAGGTCTAGAATAAGTTGAACTGAACAACAAAGGTTAGAGAACAAAGGCAACCAACAAGAAACTCCTAGGTAAAAGACTGAAAATGAGTTCCAGAACAAACTAATCAAGAAAATCAGATGCCTAGGCAACTTAAAATAACGAGCCACACTAGGAAACATGAAAATGTGGATCAGTCAAAGGAACAAACTAACAGTTCAACCTAGATACAGGAGTTGAGGCAACTAATGCTAAATCAATTCAATGAGCTGAGGGGAGATATGGCAAAAGAGATGGAAGATATAGAGAAGATACTAGTTAACATAAAGAAGAATTCAGAAACTTGAATAAACAAATGGCAGAACTTATGGGAATGAAGGGCACAATGGAGGAGTTTAAAAACATAAGGGAGGGACACAACACTAGATTTGAAGAGACAGATGAAAGGTTCAGTGAACTGGAAGACAAGACATTTGAATTCATACACACAAAAGAACAGGTGGTAAAAATAACGGAAATATATGAGCAGAGTCTTAGGGAGCTGAATGAGAACATGAAGCACACAAATATATGTATTATGGGTATCCCAGAAGGAGAAGAGAGGGGAAAAGGGGCAGAAAGAATATTAGAAGAAATATTCACTGAGAATTTACTGACTCTTATGAAAGATAGAAGATTACGGATTCAAGAAGCACGGTATACCCCAAACAGAATAGATCTCAATAGACCTACCCCAAGACACTTACTGATCAGATTGCCCAATGTCGAAGACAAAGAAAGAGTCCTGAAAGCAGCAAGAGAAAAATAATTCATCACATACAAGAGAAGCTCAATAAGATTACGTACAGATTTCTCTGCAGAAACCATGGCAGCAAGAAGACAGTGGCATGATACATTTAAGATACTGAGAGAGAAAAACTGCCAACCAACAATTCTATATCTAGAAAAACTTCCCCTCAAAAATGAGGGGAAGATTAAAATATTTTCAGGCAAACAGACACTGAGAGAGTTTGTGAATAAGAGACCAGTGCTACAACAAATACTAAAGGGAGTGCTACAGGATGATAGGAAAAAAAAAAAAAAAAAAAAAAAAAACAGGAGAAAGGTTTGGAGAAGAGTGTAGAAATAAAGATTATCAGGAAGGGTAAAGGAGTGAGAGGAAAAAATCAGATATGGCACATAAAATCCAAAAGACAAAATAGTAGAAGCAAATACTGTCCTTACATTAATAACACTAAATGATAATGGATTAAACTCCCCAATAAAAACACACAGATTGGAAGAATGGATTAAAAAACAGGACCCAACTATATGCTGTCTACAAGAAACTCACTTTAGACACAAAGACAAAAATAGACTGAAAGTGAAAGGTTGGAATAAGATAATTCATGCAAGCAACAACTAGAAAAAGTGCTATATTAATATCAGACAAATTAGACTTCAAAAGTAAAACAAAAGAGACAATGAAGGACACTATATATTAATAAAAGGGTCAATTCATCAAGAAAACATGGCAATCATAAATATTTATGCACTAAGCCAGAGTACCCCAAAATTCATTAGGCAAACACTGAGAACACTGAAAGGAGAAGTAGATAGCTCTACTGTAATAGTTGGAGTCTTCAATGGATAGAACATCTAGACAGAGGATCAATAAAGAAACAGAGATGTTGAATTGTATGACAAATGAGGTAGACTTGACAGACATTTATAGAGCACTACACCCAACAATAGCAGGCTACAATCTTTTCTTAAGTGCTCATGGAACATTCTCTAGGAGAGACAACATGTTTGGTCACAGAGCAAGTCTCAACAAATTTAAAAATATTGATATTATAAAAAACTTTCTTGGAGCATACTGGAATGAAGTTGGAAAAAATAACTAGCAGAAGGTCATAAAGTTCACAAAAATATGGAGGCTTAACAGCACCCTCTTAGAAAACCAGTGGGGAAAGGTAGAAATTACCAGAGAAATTAGTAAACCACAAGGTGAATGCCAATGAAAACACAACATATCAAAACTTATGTGATACAGCAAAGGTGGAGCTCAGAGGGAAATTTATTGCCCTAAATACCAATATTAAAAGAGAAGACAGAGTTAAAATTGAGGAGTTAACTGTTTACATGTAGGAGCTAGAAAAAGAACAGCTAATTAACCCCAAAGCAAACAGAAGGGAAGAAATAACAAAGATTATAGAAGAAATAAATGAAACTGAGAAAAGAAAACAATAAAGAGAATCAAGAAAACCAGAAGTTGGTTCTTTGAGAAAATCAATAAAAATGATAACAAAAAAAAAATAAAATAAAATAAAAAAAAAGAAACAGAGCAGATGCAAATAAATACAATCAGAAATGGGAAAGGAAGCATAACTACTGACCCAGCAGAAATAAAGGAGATAATGAGAGGCTACTATGAACAACTATATGCTAATAAACTGGACAAATTAGACAAAATGGACAACTTCCTAGAAAAGCATAAACAAAGAACATTGACTTGAGAATAAATAGATTACCACAACAAACCAATCACAGGTAAAGCGACTGAGTCTATCATCAAAAAGCTCCCCAAAATGCAATGCCCAAGACCAGATGTCTTCACTTGTGAATTCTAGCAAGCATTCAAGAATTAGTACAATATCTGCTCAAATTCTTCAAAACAAATTGAAGAGGAGGGAAAGCTACATAACTCATTCTATGAAGCCAAAATCATCTTAATAACAAAATCAGACAATGATACTACAAGCAAAGAAAATTATAGACCAATCTCCTTAATGAATATAGATGCAAAAATTCTCAACAAAATAGCCACAAATTGAATTCATCAGCACATTAAAAGAAATATACACCATGAGCAAGTGGGGTTTATTCCAGGTATGCAGGGCTGGTTCAACACAAGGAAATCAATTAATGTAATACACCACATTAATAAATCAAAGTGGAAGAACCACATGATCATCCTGATTGATACAGAAAAGGCATTTGACAAAATTCAACATCCTTTCTTGATGGAAACGCAGGGAACTTTCTTTTTTTTTTTCCATTTTTATTGAGATTGTTCAGATACCATACAATTATCCAAAGATCCAAAGTGTACAATCACTTGACCCTGGGTACCCTCATACAGCTGTGCATCCATCACACTTAATTTTTGTTCAATTTTTAGAAACTTTTCATTACTCCAGACAAGAAATAAAGTAAAAGATGAAAAAAGAAAAAAAGAAAAGGAAACTCTAAACCTCCCCTATCCCTAACCAACCCCCTCAATTGTTGACTCCTAGTATTGATATAGTACGTTTGTTACTGTTTATGAAAAAATGTTGAAATACTACTAACTGTCGTATATCGTTTGTAATAGGTATATAGTTCTTCCCTATATGCCCTTCTATTATTAACTTCTAATTGTATTGTCATACATTTGCTCTGGTTCATGAAGTGATTTCTAGTATTTGTACAGTTGATCATGGACATTGCCCACCATAGGATTCAGTTTTCTACATTCCCATCTTTTGACCTCCAACTTTCCTTCTGGTGACATATATGACTCTGACCTTCCCCTTTCCACCTCATTCACACACCATTCGGTGCTGTTAGTTATTCTCACATCTTGCTACCAACACCCCTGGTCATTTCCAAACATTTAAGTTCATCCTAATTGAACATTCTGCTCATACTAAGCAAGAGCATCTACATTTCTTCCACAAGGCAGGAGGGAGAGTCAAAGAAGGTAGAGAGGCAAAAGAAAGAGGAAACAAAAAAAAAATGACAGCTAGGAAGCAGCAAAAGGAAAAATAACCTTAAATCAAAGTAGAATAAAGAATCAGACAATATTACCAATGTCAAGTGTCTAACATGCCTCCCCTATTCCCCCCTCTTATCTGCATTCACCTTGGTATATCACCTTTGTTACATTAAAGGAAGCATAATACAATGATTCTATTAGTTACAGTCTCTAGTTAATGCTGATTGCATCCTTCCCCCAATGCCTCCCCATTTTTAACACTTTGCAAGGTTGACATTTGCTTGTTCTCCCTGGTAAAAGAACATATTTGTACATTTTACTACAATTGTTGAATACTCTAGATTTCACCAAGTTACACAGTCCCAGTCGTTATCTTTCCTCCTTTCTTGTGGTGTCTCACATGCTCCCCATCTTTCTCTTTCAACCGTATTCATAGTTATCTTTGTTCAGTGTACTTACATTGTTGTGCTACCATCTCCCAAAATTGTGTTCCAAACCACACACTCCTGTCTTCTATCACCCTGTAGTGCTCCCTTTAGTATTTCCTGTAGGGCAGGTGTCTTGTTCACAAAGTCTCTCATTGTCTGTTTGTCAGAAAATATTTTGAGCTCTCCCTCATATTTGAAGGACAGCTTTGCTGGATACAGGATTCTTGGTTGGCGGTTTTTCTCTTTCAGTATCTTAAATGTATCACACCACTTCCTTCTTGCCTCCATGGTTTCTGCTGAGAGATCCGCACATAGTCTTATGAAGCTTCCTTTGTATGTAATGGATTGCTTTTCTCTTGCTGCTTTCAGGATTCTCTCTTTGTCTTTGACATTTGATAATCTGATTATTAAGTGTCTTGGCATAGGCCTATTCATATCTCTTCTGTTTGGAGTACGCTGCGCTTCTTGGATCTGTAATTTTATGTCTTTCATAAAAGATGGGAAATTTTCATTACTTATTTCCTCTATTATTGCTTCTGCCCCCTTTCCCTTCTCTTCTCCTTCTGGGACACCAATGATACGTACATTATTGTACTTTGTTTCATCGTTGAGTTCCCGGAGACGTTGCTCATATTTTTTCATTCTTTTCTCCATCTGCTCCTTTGCGTGTAGGCTTTCAGGTGTTTTGTTCTCCAGTTCCTGAGTGTTTTCTTCTGCCTCTTGAGATCTGCTGTTGTATGTTTCCATTGTGTCTTTCATCTCTTGTGTTGTGCCTTTCATTTCCATAGATTCTACTAGTAGTTTTTTTGAACTTTTGATTTCTTCTGTATACAGGTCCAGTTCTTCCTTTACAGCCTCTATCTCTTTTGCAATATCTTCTCTAAACTTTTTGAATTGATTTAGCATTAGTTGTTTAAATTCCTGTATCTCATTTGAAGTGTACGTTTGTTCCTTTGACTGGGCCATAACTTTGTTTTTCTTAGTGTAGGTTTTAATTTTCTGTTGTCTAGGCATGGTTTCCTTGGTTATCCAAATCAGGTTTTCTCAGGCCAGAACACGCTCAGGTCCCAAAGGGAAGAAATATTCAGTATCTGGTTTCCCTGTGGGTGTGTCTTAGAAAATTGCTCCACCCTTTGATGCCTTAGGTCACTGTGTTTTTCTGCCCAGCAGGTGACGCCTGTTAGCCTATAATTTTTGACTGGTGTGAGGTGGTGTGGCCCTGTTCCCCCAGGCTCTGGGGTCTGGTTCTGAATGTAAAGGGCCCCACCCCTTTCCTCCTAGAGAAGACAGAGCTCCCAGGTGGAGGTCATTAGCATTTCAACGGTCTAGCTCTCTGCTTGTGCTGTCTCCACCCTTCTCTGCTTCACAGCCCTGGAAACTGAAAATGACTGGGGCTTTCTCCAGTGAGCCGAAAAAGAATCAGATAGCCCCCTTCAGACCCAGTCCAAGGCTCTCCCAGGTCAGTCGTCACCCAAAGCCTCTGTCTGTTTTTTGGGGATGCGTACCTGTAGTGAGCAGTTCACACTCGCTACTTAAAACCCCAGTTGGAGCTCAGCTGAGCTATATTCACTTGCCTGGAGAGAGCTTCTCTGTGGCACCACACGGCTCCACAGCTTGCGCTATGGGGGAGGGGGTCTCCCGACCTGGTTCCACAGGTTTTACTTACAGATTTTATGCTGTGTTCTCGGGCATTCCTCCCAATTCAGGTTGGTGTATGATGAATGGATGGTCTCATTTGTCCCCCCGCAGTTATTCTGGATTATTTACTAGTTGTTTCTGTTTTTTTGTAGTTGTTCCAGGGGGACTACTTAGCTTCCACTCCTCTCTATGCCGCCATCTTGCCCGACTCGTCTTGCAGGAAACTTTCTTAATATGGTAAAGGCAATACATGAAAAACCCACAGCTAACATCATACTCAAAGGGGAAAGACTGAAAGCTTTCCCTCAAAGATCAGAAATAAGACAGGGATGCCCACTGTCACCATTGCTATTCAACATAGTGCTGGAAGTTTTAGTTTGAGCAAGTAGGCAAGGAAAAGAAATGAAAGGCATCCAAATTGGAGAGGAAAAGTAAAACTTTCACTGTTTGCAGACGACATGATTCTATATGTAGATAATCCAGAAAAATGTACAGCGAAGCTACTAGAGCTACTCAATGAATACAGCAAAATGATATGCTACAATATAACATGCAAAAATCTGTAGTGTTCCTATACACAAGTAATGTGCAACAAGAGGAGGAAATCAAGGAAAAATTCCATTTACAATAGCAACCAAAAGAATCAAGTATTTGGGAATAAACTTAATCAAGGCCATAAAAGACCTTTACACAGAAAACTACAAAAAACTGCTAAAAGAAATTGAATAGGACCTAATAAATGGAAAGACAAACTCTGTTCATCGATGGAAGACTAAGTATTGTTAAAATGTCAATTTTACTTAAACTGATTTATCGATTCAATGCAATACCAATTAAAATCCCAACAAATTTTCAGAAATAGAAACTAATAATCAAATTTATTTGGAAGGGCAAGATGTCCCCAATAGCCAAAAATATCTTGAGAAAGAGTAATGAAGCGGGAGTTCTCACACTACCTGACTTTGAAACATGTTACAAAGCTACAGTTGTCAAAACAGCATGGTACTGGCATAAGGATAGATATAGCAACCAATGGATCAAATTGAGTGTTCTGAAATGGACCCTTGCATCTATGGACTATTGATCTTTGATAAGGAAGTCAATCCAAAGCAACTGAGACAGAGAAGCCTCTCCAATAAATGGTGTTTGGAGAACTGGATATCCACTTCCAAAAGAATGAAACAGGACTCCTATCTCACACCTTATACAAAAAAATTAACTCAAGATGTATCAAAGACCTAAATATTAATGTTAAGACTATAAGACTTTTAGAAGAAAATATAGGGCAATATCTTAAAGAATGTGTGATAGGTGGTGGTTTCCTAAACCTCACATCCAAGGCATGAGCAACCAAAGAACAATTAGACAAATGGGATCTCCTCAAGATTAAACACTTTTGTATATCAAAGGACTTTGTCAGAAAAGTGAAAAGGCAACCTATGCAATGGGAGATGATATTTGGAAACCACATATCAGATAATAGTTTAATATCCTAAGTATATAAAGGGATCCTACAACTCAACAACAGAAAGACAAACAATCCAGTTAAAAAATGGGCAAAAGACATGGATATACACTTTTCTGAAGAGGAAATACAAATGGCTCAAAAACATGAAAAAAGGCTCAACTTCAATAGCTATTAGGGAAATGCAAATCAAAACCACAATGAGATATCATCTCAGAGCTAGCAGAATGACCATGATCCAAAAATCAGAAAATTACAAGTGCTGGAGAGGATGTGGAGAAAGAAGCATACTTATTCGTTGTTGGTGGGAATACAGAATGGTGCACCCACTCTGGAAGACAGTGGGGAGGTTCCTCAGGAAGTTAAGCATAGATTTGCCATATGATTCAGCTATTCCATTTCTAGATATGTACTCAGAGGAATTGAAAATTAAGACACATATGGACATTTGTAAACCAATATTTATTGTGGCATTATTTATGTTTGCCAAGAGATGGAAATAGCCCAGATGTCCATCATTGGACTAATGGATAAAAAAATGTGGTATATACACATAGTGGAATATTACACAGCTGTAAGACAGAACAAAGACATGCAACATATGAAAATGTAGATGAACTTGAGGACATTATCTAAGTAAAGTTAGCCAGAAGAAAGGGCACAGACTGTATGGTCTCACTAATATAAACTAACATTAATGAGCAAATTTTGAGAGTTAAAAGATGAAGACACAGGCTATCAGGAGATAGAAAGAGGGTAGAGTTCAGGCACTTGATACTGAATGACTACAGAATGCTCAGCAGGATTGATTGTATAGATCCAGAAATAGCATAATACTGTGTGATGGTAGCAGAATATTCTAAGTACACAGACAAAGATATCTGTCAGTAAAGCTGAAAGAGGTGGGATAGGGGAATGTATGACACCACAGGTAAAGATAGATGATAAAGACTGTAATGGTACAACCTGGCAATAACTGGAGTGGCCAATGACTATTACTAAATGTACAAATATAAAAAAAAATTTGTATGTGAGAGAACAAATAAATGTCAACCATGCAAAGTGTTGATAAAGAGACGGTATTTGGGAAAAAAAAATACTGTTGTCTATGGTCAACAGTAGCATTGTAATATGCTTCCATTAATTGTAACAAAGGAAATATACCAAAGCTAAATGTATATGAAAGGGGGATATAAGGGAGAGGTATGGGATTCTTGGTAGTGGTGTTGTTTTCTGTCCTTAAAATTATATTGTATTGCATGACGTTTTGTTTTTCTTTTTATATGTTTTTATTATTTGCTAAAAAAACAACTATCTTTCATAGTAATCAATATGTTCAAGTGCTGACTGTGGTGATAAATGTACAACTATATAATGATACCATGAACAACTGACTATACACTGTGGATAATTATATGGTATGTGAATATATCTCTATATTATTGTAGGAAAAAATATAAATAGGGGTAAAAGAGCTGGAGAAAACATGGAGAGAGGGATGTATCTATTTACTGTTGATGAGGAGCCAGAATGGCGTATCCTTTCTGGAGATCAGTGTGGTGGTTCCACAAGAAGCTAAGTATTGGGGGGCAATATGGTCCTGCAACCTCTTTATGGGGTATATACTTGGAAGATTTGAGAGCAGAGACATGAATGGACATTTGCACACTGGTTTTTATGGAGCCAGTATTCATGATTTGCAATGGATGGCAGTGGCCTAAGGGTACATTAACTGAGGAACAGAATGCTGAACTGTGGTGTATGCATACAATGGAATATTGAGCAACTGTGAAGAGTGAAGCTGTAAGACATGCAAAGAGGTGAATGCAGACAGAATTTTGTGTGAAGTACACCAGAAACAAAGGCAAACACTATAATTCCTCACCAATATGGACTAATTGCAATGTGTAAACTCAGAATTGAATCTTAGAGCACAGACTAACAGGGGAATGATTATTGCAATGGTCCCTAGATTGTAAGATCTTAGAGCAGTCAAATCTATTCCTGAGTTGTAATGGCTATCTCCAAACTGAAATGCTGATCCCTTTGTGTATAAACTGATTGCTCTCTGGAACACTGGGTATCTGTGTGACACCTGAAACTCAGAGCTAGAACTTGGCAGACATGAATGTCAGTAGTAGTGCATACAGCAACTGTCAAAAAATAAAAAGCAGACAAAGATCCCAGACTTCAATTAGAGATATGAATGAAGCAGATCTGGTTAAGACTAGGGCAAATTGGGCCAAAGGGTAAAGGTTGAAACTGACCATGCTAAAATTTCAACTTCCATGTGAGACCAAGGGAAGAGATGTTTATCTGGGGTAGGGTCTATATTTTGTAAACAATATAACTTCTGTAGTCTGTTCAAATACCACAATTACATGGAACTTTGAATAAGAAGGGAGATATGGTAGGTTTGTGTAGGTTACAGTGAAATAGTGACACATCCCAAAGTAATTTGGGTGGAGAATAAAATATATGCAGGAACCCCTGAGGAGCTGGTGGAAAATGCAGAAGTGCTGGACTTCCTCACCTGGATTGTTGTTGATGTATTCACAAGCATTGAGGACTGATGGCTTGGTATGCAGAGTACTCTATCTTGGGGATTGCCCTTATGAAGCTCATTACTGCAAAGGAGAGGCTAAACTTGCTTGTAATTTTGCCTATGTTTTTCCCCTCAGTGCCTCTTTGCTGCTTAGATGTAGCCCTCTCTCTCTAGCTAAGCCACCTTGGCAGGTGAACTCACTGCCCTCCCCCCTCTGTGAGACCTGACTCCTAGGGGTGTAAATCTCCCTGGTAAAACAGAATATGATTCTCAGGGATAAATCTGGACCTAGTATTGTGGGATTGAGAACATCTTCTTTGCCAAACGGGGAATGCAAAATGAAATGAAATAAATTTTCAGTAGCTGAGAGATTCCAAATGGAGTTGAGAGGTCACTCTGGTGGACATCATTACACTCTATATAGATAAGACATTTGGGGTTGTAATATATTGGAATAGCTAGAAGTAAATACCTGAAACTGTCAAGCTCCAACCCAGTAGCCTTGACTCTTGAATATGATTGTATAACAATGTAATTTACAAGGGATGACAGTGTGGTTTTGAAAACCTTGTGGATTTTACTCCCTTTATCCAGTGTATGGATGGATGAATAGAAAAATGGGGACAAAAACTAAATAAAATTAGGGAGGGCTAGGGTGGATGATTTGAGTGTTCTTTTTTACTTTTACCTTTTATTCTTATTCTGATTCTTTCTGGTGTAAGGAAAATGTTCAAAAACAGATTCGGGTGATGAATGCATAACTATATGATTATACTGTGAACAGTTGATTGTACATCTTCATGATTGCATGGTATGTGAATATATCTCAATGAAACTGAATTTATTAAAAAAAAAAGTAGGCTTGAGCTGAGGGCACACTCCTATTTAGCTTTTCTCTTTCTCTATCCTGCATTCATCATTTCCTTTCTTTGGAGAGCACTTCTTCAGTGAATTCTTAGGACAAGAATTTCCATTTCAAGATTTGATTTTGAATTGTCTAACCTAAGAAACTAATTTGTTGAGTTGGGTTTGAATGGGAGACAGAAAATTGAGTGGACAAATTAACCAAAAAATCAAACTGATTACTGGATTCTTAACTAAAACTTGGGTAAGAAATAATGAGGACCAGAACTCAGGCTTAGCTATTGAAATACAGAAGATGGGAAAATTGACAGGCACATCAAGAACTTAATTGACAGGACTGAGAAATACAGGATAAGGGAGAAGTTAGAGTCAAGGTGACACCAGGGTCTAGTCATTGGCTTTACTGTTTGGTGGGGTTAGGGCGGTGGCAGTCTTGCTATTTACCTAATAAGAGAAAACATGTACCATACAACAATTTATGTGAATACAAACACACAAAGAATACAATTGAATATCCAAAAACCTACTTTGAAGGTTATATCAAACATAGTAAAATACATTTCTGGACTGGGGACAGGTAATAGTATCAAGAATGAAAGAGAAAAATATAAAATCACATAAGTGGGTTATACTAGTTTCCTAGAGGTGCCAAAAGAAAGTACCACAAGCTTGGTGGGTTAAAACAATAGAAATGTTTTCTCTCAGTTCTGGAGAGTAAAAGTTGAAAAGCAAAGTGTTTGCAGGTCATGCTCCCTATGAAACTTCTGGTAGCCCCAATGGTTTCTTGGCTTGTGACAACACACCTACAGTCTCTTATGTCCATCTTCACATGGCCGTATTTCCTCTGTGTCTCTGTCTGTTTCCAAGTTTCCTTCTTACTCTAAGCACACCAGGAATACTGGATTTAGGGCTCACTCTAATCCAGTATGACCTCACATTAACTAATTACATGTGTGAAGGCCCTATTTCCAAATAAGGTCACATTCACAGGTGCTGCAGTGTTAGGACTTGAACAAATCTTTTTGAGGGACACTATTCCACCCACAACGTGTATGTATTCTAACTGAAAATAATAATGGGCTATGTGTAAAGTGTGTGATTAACTCAGGTTTCCCCATTCCTGCCTTTGAAGTAGTAAAAACAGGGTAAGAGAAAAGAACAAAGAAAATGAGGGAAATTCAATGGAGGAAGAGGTTATGCATTAAATTAACATTTAGGTCTGGCCAAGAGAAACTTGAAAATTCTGGACTAGATGTGAAAAACATCTTGACTCCAATATCTTCATCTGCAATGAGAATGCACTTACCGCACATGGTGAGAAATAAATTTTATATTTTATTTAAATATAATTATATGCAAATATAGTTCTATATTATAAGCCTAAAACATGGAACTCAAGAAATAAATTTGTCATGCATACCCCCTTATCCTCTGATTGCATCTAATTATACACTGACAATTTGAAAATGTTGATATAAGTCTGCACAATTTGACTTATTTCCTGTCATAAGTGATCTTGAATGCTCTGTAGCTGTTGGTTATTGTTTAACTTTTCAGTTCTAAAATAAGGACTCTACTGGCCTCAGGTGCTTTTTGCTGTTACCCAATCATTTCAGATTATTCACCACAAGTTTCTGTGACATCTTACCAATCGCCAACAAATCATCACCTCAACTACTAAATCTAATCATGTCATCAATCATGTAAATTCTTTGATGGGATAAATCTGCCATTCTCATTCTATTCCTTATCTTGAAGTTACAGGAATTTTGCATTCTGTTTACATCATGGCTAGATAAGAAACAAACCAAACTATGATATATGTTTAAGATTGCTTTGAATCTCTTAATTAAAAAAAAAAAAATACCAGGTCCCTGAAGAATAATTGATGTATTTAAAGTGCATGTGATAAACAAATGGAAAATAAGGGTCGATATTATATTTCATTTCCTATTTGCAATAGCCTCCTTTTTAAAAAAAAAATCAGTTTTATTGAGATATATTCACATACTCTAAAATCATTCACAGTGCACAATCAACTGTTCACAGTACCATCATATAGTTGTGCATTCATCACCCCAATAAATTTTTGATGATTTTCCTTACTCCAAAAAGATTGAAAATAAGAATAAAAATAAAAGTAAAAAAAAGAACACCCAAAGCATTCCATCCCCTTCCATCCCACTCAATTTTTCATTTAGTTTTTGTCCCCATTTTTCTACTCATCTGTCCATACACTAGATAAAAGAAGTGTTAACCACAAGGTTCACAATTTGTCAGTCACACCATTTAAGTCACATAGTTATGCAATCATCTTCAAGATCAAGGCTACTGGGTTGCAATTTGACAGTTTCAGGTATTTCCTTTTAGCATTCCAAAACACTAAAATCTAAAAAAGGATACCTACATAGCACATAGGAATTCCCTCCAGAGTAACCTCTTGACTCCATTTGAAATCTCTCAGCCACTAAAACATTTTGTTTCATTTCACTTCCCCCTTTTGGTCAAGAAGATGTTCTTAATCCCACAATCCTGGGTCCAGGCTAATACTTGGGAGTCAAGTCCCATGTTGCCAGGGAGATTTACACACCTGGGAGTCATGTCCCATGCAGGGGGAGCGCAGTTCACCTGTTGAGTAGGCTTGGAGAGACCACATCTAAGCAATAAAGAGGTTCTCTGGGGAAGACCCTTAGGCACAATTATAAGTAGACTTAGCCTCTCTGCTGCAGTAACAAGCTTCATAAGGGCAAGCCCCAAGATAGAGGGCCTACTAAATTGTCAGTCCTCAATGTTTGTGAAAATATCAGTAATAACCCAGGGGGGGATGTCCAAACTATATTTTTCCCCTTTTCCTCAGGGAGGCCATGCAAATATATTTTTATTCTCTACCCAAATTATTTGGGGATGTATCAGGATTTCACGCTAATCTGTAAAAACCTACCAGATCTCACTTCCTGTACAAAGTTCCAGGTAATTATGGCATTTGAATAAACTGACAAGTAGTTATTTACTGTGCCATGGAAAGTATAGATCCTGCATCATATAAACATCTCTTCCCTTGGTCTCACACAGAAATTGAAGTTTTAAAACACAGTCACTATCATCCTTTACCCTTTTGTCTGATATGTCTTAGTCCCAACCAGATCTTCTTCATTCATATCTCTAAATGAAGTCTGAACTCTTTTTCAGTTTTTTGAACATTTGCTGTATGAGAATAATGACATTCATAGCTGCTGAGCTCTAGCTCTGAGTTTCAGGTGTCACAAGTTACCTAAAGTTCCAGAGACTGATGAGGTTATAAAAAAAGAGCTCAGCATCTTAGAATTTGGAGATATCCATTACAACTCAGGAATAGATGTGACTGCTATAAGAGCTTACAATCTAGGAATCATTACAGTAAGTGTTTCCCTGATAAGCTATTCTCTAAGATTCAATCCTCAGAGTTTACATATTATAGTTCATCTGTATTAGTGACACATTATAATGTCTTCTTTGTTCCTGGAGTACTTCCTCAAAATGCTGTCCTCAAGATCCATCCACCTAGTTGAATGTTTCACAGCTTCATTTCCTTTTGCAGCTTCATTTCCTCTTGCAGCTACTCAATATTCTATTGTATGCAAACAAGAAAGCTCACCATTCTGCCCTAAGGAACTTCCATCCCTTGCAAATCTTGAATACTGTGGCCATAAACACCACTGTATGAATGTCCATTCCTGTGACTGCTCTCAGATCTTCCAACTGTATGCCCCATGATGAGGTTGCAGGACCTTAAGGCACCCACATACTTAGATTCTTGTGGAACAACCACACTGTCCTCCAATTGGCTATATGATTCTACTTCCCCACCAACAGTAAATAGGAACATCCCTCTCTTCATGTTTTCTCCAGCAATTGTATCCCTCTGTTTATAATTTTCTCTGCAATTTTATATAGATATATTCATGTACCGTGCAATCATCCACAGTGTACAATCGTTTACAGTGTCACCATGCAGTCATGCATTTATCACCACAGTCAGCACTTGAACATACTAGTTACATCAAAAAATATTTTTAAAAAAAGAATAATAAGAAAGAAAAAAATTGCAATACAGTACAATAGAATATAGCAATAAGGTCAGACAACAACACCTCTACAAGGAATCCCATACCACTCCCTTATATCCCTCTCATAGACATTTAGCTCTAGTATATTGCCTTTGTTATATTTAATGGAAGCATATTACAATGTTACTGTTAACCATAGAATCCAAATTCCATTAGTAATATTTGTTTCTGCAATATCATTCCCTTTTCAACACCTTGCAAGGTTGATATTCATTGGTTCTACCACATGGAAAAACATTTTTATATTTGTACATTTAGTCACCATAATTGACCACTCTAGGTTTCACTAAGATATGCAATCCCAGTATCATCTAACTTTCCTTCTGGTGTCGTACATGCCCATAGCCCTCCTGTTTCAGCTTTACTCACAGACATCTTTTTTCAGTGTACTTACAATATTGTGCTACCAGCAGACAGTATTATGCTATTTCTGGATCTGTACAATCAATCCTGTTGAACATTCTATACTCCTTCAGCATTGAATGTCCTATCTCTACCCTCTTTGTATTTCCTGAAAACATGTGTTCTAAGTTTTAACTCTCACAGTTTGCTCATTAATGTTAATTCATATTAGTGACACCATACAGTATTTGTCCTTTTGTTTCTGGCTAACTTTGATCAACATAACATCCTCAAGATTCATCCATGTTATTATATGCTCTGGGACTTTGTTCTGTCTTATTGCTGCAAAATATTCCATCATGTGTATATATCACAGTTTGTCTATCCATTCATCCATTAATGGATATTATGGCTGTTTCCGTCTCTTGGCAATTGTGAGTAATGCTGCTGTAAACATCAGTTTACAAATGTCCATTTGTGTCTTTGCTTTCAGTTCCTCTGAGTATATGCCTAGTAATGAATTGCTGGATCATTTGGCAATTCCTGAGGAACTGTGACACTGCCTTCCAGAGTGGTTGCACCATTCTTCATTCCTACCAACAGTGAATAAACATGCTTCTTACTCTACATCCTCTCCAGCACTTGTGATTTTTTTTTTATAATGGCCAATTTAGTAGTTGTGAAATGGTATCTCATTTTCATTTCCCTAATAGCAAGTGAGGTTGAGCATCTTTTTATATATTTTGAGCCATTTGTATTCCCTCTTCAGAAAAGTATTTATCCATATCTTTTGCCCATTTTTTTAAATTGGGTTGCTTGTCTTTTTGTTATTGAGTTATAGGACCTCTTTATATAATCTGAATATTAAACCTTTGTCTCATATGTGATTTCCAAATATTGCCTCCCATTTCATCAGCTGCGGTTTTTTTTTTTTTTTTTTTTTTGACAATGCACTTTGATGTACAAATGTCTTTAATTTTGAGGAGATTCCATTTATCTATTTCTTCTTGCATTGCTCACACCTTGGATGTAAAGTCTAGGAAACCACCTCCTATACCAGATCTTTAAGATATTTCCCTACATTTTTTTTCTAAAAGTACTATACTCTAAAAGTACTATAGTCTTAGGACCTTGATCAATTTTGAGTTAATTTTTGTATAACATGTGAGATAGGAATCCTCTTTCATTCTTTGAATATAGATATCAAATTCTGCAAACACCAATTATTGAAGTGGTTGCTCTGTCCAAGTTGCTTTGACTTGACTGCCTTATTGAAGATCAATTGTCCATAGATGAGAGGGTCTATATCTGAACACTCAATTCAATTACATTGGTTGGTTTATCTATCTTTATGACAGTACCATGCTGTTTTGACCCCTGTTCCTTTGTAGTATGATTCAAAGTCAGGTAATGTGAGATCTCCCACTTCATTCCTCTTTCTTAAGCTATTTTTGGCTATTCAGCTCACCCTACCTTTCCAAATAAATTTGGTTATTGGTTTTTGTCTTTCTGCACATAAGTTAGGATTTTACTTGTATTGTATTGAATCTATAAATCAATTTGGGTAGAATTGACACCTTAACTATATTTAGTCTTTCAATCCATGAACAAGGTATGTTCTTCCATAATTTTTAGGTCCTGTTCAATTTCTTTTAGTAGTTTCTAGGAGTTTTCTGTTCATAAGTCTTTTGTGGTTTTGGTTAAGTTTGCTCCTAAATACTTGATTACTTTGGTTTCCATTATAAATGGAAGTTTTTTTCTTTATTTTCTTCTCCTGTTACTCATTACTTGTATATAGAAACACTATTGATTTTTGATCCTCTGTTGATCTTGTAGCTGGCCACTTTGCTGAATTCATTCATTAGCTCTAGTAAATTTGCTGTGGATTTTTCTGGATTTTCTACATAGAGGATCATGTCTGCAAACAGTGAAAATTTTACTTCTTCTCCAATTTGGAATGCTTTTATTTCTCTTTCTTGCCTAATTGCTCTAGCTAGAACTTCCAGAACAATATTGAACAAAGTGATGACAGTGGGCATACCTGTCTTTTCCTGATCTTAGAGGGAAAGCTTTCAATCTTTCCCCATTGAGCATGATGTTAGCTGTGGGCTTTATCATAATGAGAGAGTTCCCTTCTATTTCTATCTTTGAAGTGTTTTCATCAAGAAAGGATGTTGAATTTTGTCAAGTGCCTTTTCTGCATTGATCAAGATGGTCATGCAGCTTTTCCACTTTGATTTATTGATGTGGTGTATTACATTAATTGATTTTCTTGTGTTGAACCAACCTTGCATACCTAGAGTAAATCCCACCAGGTCATGGTGTATAATTCTTTTAATGCACTACTGGATTCGATTCACAAGTATTTTGTTGAGTATTTTTGCATCTATATTCATTAAAGACATTGGTTTACAATTTTCATTTTTTGCAGTATCTTTGTCTGGCTTTGGTATTAGGGTGATGTTGGCTTCATAGAATGACTTACATAGCTTTCCCTCCTCTTCACTTTTTTGAAGATTTTGAGCAGGAATCGTACTAATTCTTTCTTGAATGCTTAGTAGAATTCACATGTGAAGCCATCTGGTCCTAGGCTTTTCTTTTTGGGGAACTTTTTGATGACTGACTCAATTTCTTTACTTGTGATTGGTTTGTTGAGGTTGTCTATTTATTCTCAAGTCAGTTTTGGTTGTTTATGCTCTTCTAGGAAGTTGTCCATTCTGTCCAAGTTGTCTAGTTTATTAGCATATTGTTGCTCATAGTATCTTTTCATTATCTAATTTATTTCTGTGAGATTAGTTGTTATGACCCCTTTCCCATGTCTGATTGTATTCATTTGCATCTGCTCTATTTTGTTGTTGTTGTTAGCCTAGCCAAGGATCTATCAATTTTATTGATATTCTCAAAGAACCAACTTCTGGTTTTGTTGACCCTTTGTATTGTTTTCCTTTTCCCAATTCCTTTTATTTCTGTTCTACTCTTTGGTATTTCTTTCCTTCTGTTTGCTGTGGGTTACTTTGCCATTCTTTCTCTTGTTTCTACAGGTGAAGAGTTAATTCCTTAATTTTTCCTCTTTGTTCCCTTTTAATACAGAAGTGTAAGTTGAAAAATTACCCTCTCAGCACTGCCTTTGCTACTTCCCATAAGTATTGATATGTTGTGTTTTCATTGTCATTTGTCTTGAGGTATTTACTGATTTCTCATAATTTCTTCTTTACCTATTGGTTGTGTTAAAATGTGTTGTTTAGCCTCCATATATTTGTAAATTTTCCAACCTTCTGCCTGTTGTTGATTTCCAGCTTCATTCTATTATTATCAGATAACATGTTTTGTATAATATTTTGCCATCTGGATGTATTAATCCCCCAAAATGCCATGCTCTTTTATGCAATCTTGTGGGGCAGATGTATTAGTGTTGATTAGATTGGAATTCATTGATTGAGTGCTTCCATGGAGATGTGACTCAATCAACTGTGAGTGAAATGTTTGATTGGATAATTTCCATGGAGGTGTTACCCCACCTATTCATAGTGGGTGTTAATTGGAAAACTGGAATCATAAAAGGAGTTCACAGACAGAAAGACCTCAGAACATCTAAGGATGACATTTTGAAGAGCAAATGAGTGACATTTTGAAGAGCAGCTGCAACTAAGAGAGAACAAAATGCCCCAAGAGCAACATTTTGGAGAACACCATTTGAAACTCCACCTGGGATCAAGCAGACACTAGCCACATGCCTTCTGAGCTAACAGAGGTTTTCCAGATGCCAATGCCATCCTTTAGTGAAGTTACTTGATTGTTGATGTCTTACCTTGGACATTTTATGGCCTTCAGACTATAACTTTGTAACCATTTCTGGTATTTTGCTTAATGGTAGCATTTGCAAATCGGAAGAGATTTTGTTACCAGAGAAGTGGGGTGCTGCTGAGCTGCAAATACCAAGCATGTTGGAATGGCTTTTTAAATTGATAAAGGGAAGATTCTGGAAGAATTGTGAGAAGCTTGATAGAAAAGGTCTAAATTGCATTGAAGAGGCTGTGGAAATATGTACTCTAAAGATATTTCTGATGAGGCTTTGAGCAGAAATGATGAATGTGTTGTGGCAAACTGGAAGAAAGGTGATCCTCATTTTAAAGTGGCAGATAATTTGGCAAAATTGTGTCCTTGTGCCAGACGGAAGTCAAAATTTGAAAATGATGAGCTGGGATACTTAGCAGAGGAAATCTCCTGATTATATATGGAGGATGTAGCTTGGCTTCTGCTTGCAGCTTGTAGTAAAATGTGACAGAACAGAGAAATGAACTGAGAAACGAACTCTTGGGTATAAAGAAAACAGAAATTTGTGGTATGGAGAATTTGGGGTTTCCTAAAAGTGAGACCCCAGAACCTAGAGCCCCACATGAGGATTTAACCAAACATGGAATCTGACCACCATTTCAGTACAAGCCAAGATTGGAGATGGAGTTATCCAGAAAGCATTTGTGGAAATTCCTGTTTTCTGATGGGTTTGAACCCTGTGTGCTTCATGCCAAGCCAATGAGATTTTTGAGAGAACTTTATAGCTGGAGCCATAGCTGGTCTAGACTGGAGGGGACAGAGGAACAAACTGAAGGAAAAATTTCTTCAAGGACAGAATCATGGAAATTGAGGTCTGGAGTCATGAGGTTTCAGGCTGTGAGAGAGGAGTAGCCCAAGCATGTGGAAAGGGTAAATTTGCCCTTAAGGCAGAGTGCAGGCCTTCTGCCTCAATGCTCAGGAAGAGTGCTGCCACCCCAAGCCCCAGAGAGGGTGGAGCACATACTCCAGGGATTCAGGAGAGCCTGGCCACCACCCCACTGTTCAGGGAGGGGAGAACCTTTGCCCCAGAGAGGCAGAGTCTTGGTGGCACCCCAATGTTTGAGGAGGGTGGGATTGAGTAGTTGGTCTCCCCAATGTGTAGATATGTTGGAGCCCTGACCCCATCATTTAGAAAGAAAAGGGCTGCCACATAGGCTCTTGGAAAGAGTTGGACTCCCATTTTCTCAAGCCCCAAAGATAAAATGCCATTCTTTAAATGACTCTCAGACTTTGAAATCCAATGAAGTTTGCCCTGTGGGTTTTAGGAATTGTTTTGGTCCTTTAAATGCTGTTTACTTTACTGTTTCTCCTTATGGCAATGGGAATGTTTATCCTATGAATGTCCCTCCTTTATATATCGGAACCAGATAACTTGCTCTAAATTTCATAGGTCTACAGCTAGAAGAGAAATTTGCCTCAGGACAGACCACACCTGTAACTGATTTTGATGGGATCTTGTACTTGCCTATTGTTACTGAAATGATTTAAGTTTTTGCAATATTGTGATGGGATAAATTTATTTTGCATATGGAAAGATCATGTCATTTTGGGGCCAAGGGGGTAGAATATGCCAGTTTGGATGTATTATGTCCCCCAAAACACCACATTCTTTGATGCAATCTTGTGGGAAAAGATGTATTAGTGTTGATTAGATTGGAATTCTTTGATGGAGTATTTTCATGGAGATGTGACTCAATCAACTGTGAGTGAAACATTTGACTGGACAATTTCCATGGAGGTATTACAGTGCCCATTCAGGATGGGTGTTAATTTGATCACTGGAATTTTATAAAGGAGTTCACAGACAGAAGGACAACAGAACAGCTAAGAGTGACATTTTGGAGAGCAACTGAGAGTGATATTTTGAAGAACAGCTGCAGCTAAGAGGGAACAAAATACCCCAAGTGAAACATTTTGGTGAATGTCATCTTGAAATGCCATCTGGGAGCATGTGGACATCAGCCATGTGCCTTCTGAGCTAACAGAGGTATTACAAACACCAATGTTCATCTTTCAGTGAAGACATATGATTGTTGATGTGTTACTTTGGACACTTTATGGCCTTCAGACTGTAACTTTGTAACCAAATAAAACCCCTTTATAAAAGTCAATCCATTTCTGGCAATTTGCTTAACAGTAGCATTAGCAAACTTGAACAGATATCAATATTTTTAAATTTGTTGATACTTGGTTTGTGACCCAACATATGGTCTATCCTAGAGAATGACTCCTACACACTTGAGAAAAAAAATGCGTATCCTGCTTTAGTGGGGTATAGAGTTCTCAGTATCTGTCAAGTCTAGTTCATTTATTGTACAATACACCATCTCTGTTCCCTAATTGATTCTCTTTCTAGATATGCTATACATTGAAGAAAGCAGTGTATTGAAGTTTCCAACTATTATTGTAGAGGTACCTACTTCTCCCTTCAATTATGTAAGTGTTTGTCTTACGTATTTTGGGCCACTATGGCTCAGTGCATAAATATTCATGATTGTTATTTTTCTTGATGTATTGGCCCTTCTATTAATATATACTGTCCTTCTTTGTCTCTTTTAATTTTTCTACATTTTAAGTCTAATTTGTATGATGTTAATATATCTACTCCTGCTTTTATCTGGTTGTTGTATGCAAGAAATACCTTTTTCCAACCTTTCACTTTCAGTTTATTTCTGTCCTTGTGTCTAAAGTGAATTCCTTGTAGACAGCATATAGATGGCTTCTGTTTTTTAATCCATTCTGCAAGTTGATGTCTTTTATGTGGTGTTTAATCCATTAACATTTAGTGTTATTACTATATGGGCATTACTTTCTTCTATCATTTTGTCTTTTGGATTGTATATGTCATTGTTCTAGTTTGCTAATGCTGCCAGAATGCAAAACACCAGAGATGGATTGGCTGTTATAAAAGGGGGTTTATTTGGTTACACAGTTACAGTCTTAAGGCCATAAAGTGTCCAAAGTAACACAGCAGCAATTGGGTACCTTCACTGAAGGATGGCCAATGGTGTCCAGAAAACCTTTGTTAGCTGAGAAGGTATGTTGCTGGTGTCTGCTACAAAGTTCTGGTTTCAAAATGGCTTTCTTCCAGGACATTCCTCTCCAGGCTGCAGTTCCTCAAAAATGTCACTCTTAGTTGCACTTGGGATATTTGTTCTCTCTCAGATTCTCTGGAGCAAGAGTCTGCTTTCAACAGCCGTCTTCAAACTGTTTCTTATCTGCAGCTCCTGTGCTTTCTTCAAAGTGTCCCTCTTGGCTGTAGCTCCTCTTCAAAATGTCACTCACAGTTGCACTGAGTTCCCTCTGCCTGTCAGCTCATTTATATGGCTCCACTGATCAAGGCCCACCCTGAATGGATGGGGCCATGCCTCCATGGAAATATCTCATCAGAGTTATCACTCACAGTTGGGTGGGGTGCATTTCCATGCAAACAACCTAATCCAAATGTTCCAACTTAATCCCCAGTATTATGCCTGCCCCACAAGATTGCATCAAAGAATATGGCTTTTTCTGGGGGACATAATACATTCAAACCAGCACAGTCATATATATTTTTCTTCTCTCTCTCCTTTTAGCCTTCCTGACAGTTATTTCTACACTATCTCCAAACTTTGCTCTCCTGTCTTTTCCTATCAGTCTGTAGCACTCCTTTCACTATTTCCTGTAGCACAGGTCTTCTATTCACAAACTATATCAATGCTTGTTTGTCTGAAAACATTTTAATCTCTCCCTCATTTTTGTACTACAGTTTTGTCAAATATAGATTTATTGGTATACAGTTTTTCTCTTTCAGTATCTTAAATATATCATACCACTGCCTTCTTGCTTTCATGGTTTCTGTGGAGAATCTGCACATAGCCTTACTGAGCTTCCCTTGCTGCTTTTCTCTTGCTGCTTTCAGAATTCACTCTTTATCTTTGACACCGGATAATCTGATCAGTAAATGTCTTGGAGTAGGTCTATTGGAATTTCTTCTAGTATGCTGCACTTCTTGGATCTGTAATTTTATGTCTTTTATAAGAGTTGGGAATTTTTCAGTGATTGTACTTCTGTTATTCTTTCTGCCCTCTTTCTCTTCTCTTCTCCTATGAGAAAACCCAGATATTCATTGAACTTCATGTTGTCATTCAGTTCCCCAAGACCCTGCTCATGTTTTTTTTTTTCCATTCTTTCCCTATCTGTTCATTTATGTGTATTATTTCAAGCATCCTGTCTTACAGTTCACTGATCCTTTCTTCTGCCTGACCAAATCTACTGTTGTATGTCTCCATTGTGTTTTTTATTTCTTCTATTATGCTTTTCATCCCCATAAGTTCTGTCATTTGTTTTTTAAAGTTATAAATTCTTTATACTCATCCACTGTCTTCCTTATATCCTTCATCTCTTTTGCCACATGTTCCTTCAGCTCATTGAATTGACTTAGGAGATTTGTTTGAACATGTTTTATCAGTTTTTTCAATTCCTGTATCTCAGGTGAAGTGTTAATTTGTTCCTTTTCCTGGTCCATATTGTCATCTTTCCAAGTGTGACTGTGCTGGTTTGTATATATTTTGCCCCCAAGAAAAAGCCATATTCTTTAATGTAATCTTGTGGTGCAGACATATTAGTGTTGATTAGGTTGGAACATTCTGATTGAGTGTTTCCATGGAGGTGTGACTCAATGAAATAAGAATGGAACATTTTATTGGATAATTTCCATGGTGATGTTACCTTGCCTATTCAGGGTGGGTGTTAATTGGATCACTGGAGTCCTATAAAGGAGTTCAGAGACAGGAGGACCTCCGAGCAGCTAAGACTAATAATTTGGAGAGGAGCTGCAGCAAAGGTAGACACCTTGAAGAATGCACAAGAGCTGAGAGTGGAGCTGGAACACAACCCAAGTTCAGCAGATGCCAGCCATGTGCCTTCCCAGCTAACAGAGGTTTTCCAGATGCCAATGGCCTTTCTCCAGTGAATGTACTCTCTTGATGCCTTTCCTTGGATATTTTCATGGCCTTCAGACTGTAGGTTTCTAGCCAAATAAACCCCCTTTATAAAAGCCAATCCATTTCTGTTATTTTGCATAATGGCAGCAGTAGCAAACTGGAACAGATTTTGGTACCAGAGAAGTGGGGCACTGGTGCTGCTGTTTGCAAATACCAGACATGTTGGAATGACTTTTTAAATGAATAAGGGGAGGATTCTGGAATAATTGTAAATAACTTGGTAGAAAAGGCCTAGACTGCTTTGAAGAGTTGATTTGTGGATATATGAACTCTAAAGGTAGCTCTGCTGAGGCTTTGAACAGAAATGATGAATGTGTGATTGCCAACTGGAAGAAAAGCAATAATTGTTTTAAAGTGGCAGATAATTTGGCAAAATTGTGTACTGGTGTTAGATGGAAGGCAGAATTTGAAAACACTGAGCTGGAATACTTATTTGAAGAGATTTCAACACTAAATATTGAAAGTGTAACCTGCTTCTCCTTGCAGCTTATAGTAAAATGCAACAGGAGAGAGAGAAGCTGAGAAGTGAACTCTTGGGTAAAAAGAAACCTGAAACTGATAGTTTGGAAAATTCTGGGCTTCCAGAAAGTGAGACCCCAGAGACTAGAGCCCCAATGAGGATTTAAACAAATGGAAGCCGACCACCATTTCAGTACAAGCCAGGATTGGAAATGGAGCTAACCAGAAGGGATTTGTGGAAAGTCCTATTGTCTGAAGGTTTTGACCCCTGTAAACTTCATGCCAAACCAACAAGATTTTTATGGTATACACAGAGCCATTGACAGTCTGGACTGGAGGAGCAGAAAAGGAACAAATTGAAGGAAACATTTCTTCAAAGACAGAGATGTGGAGATTGAGGTCTGGAGTCAAGAGGTCTAGGGCAGGGAGAACAGAGTGGCTCATGCATGTGGAAAGGGTGAGTTTGCCTCAGAGGCAGAGTGCAGGCCTTCTGCCTTGATGCTCAGGAAGAGTGCTGCTGCCCCAGGGTTCAGAGAGGTTGGAGCACATGCCACAGGGATTGGGGAGGGCCTGGCCACCACTCTACTGTTCAGAGAGGGGAGAGTCTGGGTGGCAATGCAAAGTTTGAGGAGGGTAGAGCCAAAAAGGTGGTATTTCCAATGAGTGGATATGTTGAAACACTCACCTCAGCATTTGGAGAGGAAATGTCTGCCATGTAAGCCTTTGGAAAGTGTTGTACTGCCACTCTTTTTCAAGCCACAAGGATTCAACTCCTCTATAAATTACTCTCAGACTTTGAAATCTAACGGAGATTTTCCTGCACGTTTTAGGAATTGTTTTGGATCCTTAAACCCTGTTTTCCTTACTGTTCCTCCTCATGGCAGTGGGAATATTTATTTTATGAATGTCCCTCCTTTGTATATTGAAAGCAGATAACTTGTTCTAAGTTTCACAGGTCTACAGCCAGAGAGGAATTTTGCATTAGGATAGTCTACACCTGTAACTGATTTTGATGGGATCTTGTACTTACCTATTGTTACTGAAATGATTTAAATATTTGTGATATTGTGACAGGATGAATATATTTTGTATTTGGAAACAATACACATTTCTGGGGTCCAGGGGGTGGAATGTGCTGGTTTGTATATGATGTCCCCCAGAAAAAGCCATATTCTTTAAAGCAATCTTGTTGGGTCACATGTATTAGTGTTGATTACTTTGGAACCTTCTGATTGAGTGTTTCCATGGAGATGTGACTCAATCAGCTATGAGTGAAATGTTTGATTGGATAACTTCCATGATGGTGTTACCTTGCCCATTCAGAGTGGGTGTTAATTGGATCACTGGAGTCCTATAAAGGACCTCAGAGTAGCTAAGAATGACATTTTGGAGAGGAGCTGCAACAAAGATAGGCACTTCGAAGAATGAACAAGAGTTGATAATGGAGCTGGAACACAACCTCGGATCAGCAGGTGCCAGCCACATGCCTTCCCAGCTAATAGAGGTTTTCCAGATGCCAGTGGCTTTTCTCCAGTGAAAGTACCCTTTCATTGATGCCTTAACTTGGACATTTTCATGGCCTTCAGACTGTAACTTTGTAGCCAAATAAACCCCCTTTATAAAAGCCAAACCATTCATGATATTTTGTATAATGGCAGCATGAGAAAAGCAGAAGAGTGGCTCATTATTTATAGCTGTCTAGGCATCTGATTTTCTCAGTTAGTTTATTCTGGAGCTTGTTTTCAATTTTTTACCTAGGGTTTTCTTGTTGGTTGGCTTTGTTCTGTATCTATTCTTTTGCATTAAGTTCAACTGACACTAGTCTTTTAAAATACCTTATTTTTAGTTGATCATAATTTTTCAGTTCTTGTTTTTCTGGTTCTTGCTCTCCTTCCATGTAAACTTTTTGTGAGAGAGTCTCCCCAGATATGATCAACACCCATCAGATTTTCCCAGTCCAGACAGGCCCAAGTCCCAAGAGGAAGGTGTATTCCATACTACATTTCTCTGAGACTGAGACCCTGCAGGTTGTCAGACACTCCTCTGAAGCCTCTAGACTCAGTTTCTCCTATCATATTCAGCAGGTGGTACTTGTCAGCCTGCAGCTCCCCACAAGTGTAATCAGGTGCCACAGGTGCCTTTAATTCTCCATAGACCTGTCCTACCAGTGGGGTGGCAGACTCAAGCTGGTTTCTATTTTCTAGCCCCTGGGGACTGAGTTCTTTGAAGCAGGGTCACCACTTGAGCTGGAGCCTGTCCCCACTTTTCTTGGGGAGGAAGTTATGCCTGTTAGGGAATTGTCTCCCCTACTAGACACATTGTTTCTCAGACCTATCTTAGCTCCACCATTGCAAATATCCTGAGGGTTTCTGTAATGAGCTACTTAGAATAGTTATTTTAGCAAAAAAAAAAGAAAAAGAAATTCCTTTTGATGGCCTTTCCCCAGCCCTCAAGTTGTGTCAGTTCCGGTATAGATGATTTAAAGATATACCACTTAGGCTGTTATTTCTTTCACATGAATAGTTACTCTGAGACTTTAATTCCACCATTGCCTAGGGCAGTGCTGAAGCAGGATCTCCAAAGGGCTATTGTAAATCCAAAAGATAAAGAGTCAGAGAGCAAGAAAAGAAGAAAATCCTTTTCCAGAGCTGGGATCCAGCTCCCCAGGTTTACAGATGGGAGTTGGAACTTGTTTCTGTGGGTCCATTTTTCATCTCCAATTCCAAAAATCTTTTTTTATTGTTGTTGCTGTTAGATTCACCTCCTCTCTGCCAGACTGATTGCTCCTTATTTTTTTCATACCTGCTCTTGGTTTTTCTGTGCTCAGAGCTTTTTTCAGCAGCCCAACTTTGTTAATTAACTCTGCAGTTGGGGCCAGATTAAGCCTCACTCCTTGCTCCCAGCAGAGATTGTTTCTTTTTCCCTTGGGTAATCCCCTCTCAGACAGTCTCCTGTGTCTGACAGTAGGGGCACCACCCCCCTGGCTGGGGAAACTTACCAGTTTAAGCTGTGATCTCAGCCATTTTACCTGTTCCAGACTGGTATATGATGTGTCACTGGTCACAGATGTCCCTGAAACTGCTGTTCCATACATTTCCTGGCTATTTACCAGTTACCCTAGAGGAGAAACTAAATTTCACACCTCACCATTTTGCCATCTTGCCCTGCCTTCAGTATCCTCCTTTTTAATTGTTTTAATGTCACTGTACATTCATCTTGGTTGCAACTATTGAAAGACAAATTTCCAATACTCAACAGCTCTACTTCAGGCCAAAACAACCTGTGAACTATTTAGAAACAGGGAATTGAAGAAAGATATCAGATATGTGATCCTGAAAGACACCCCACAATCAATAAAGCAGTAGTCATGTCTAACTTGAGAGGCTTCTGGCAGCCAGAAAATGGTACCATGCCATTTCTTATAATCTAGGCTAGCTGGAATGCAGTTCCCCTTCAAGCCAAACAGTTAAGGACATAAATCAAAAATGGAATCTAAGAGGACAGAGAAGGAGTTTGGAATTAAGATGCTGACTCATAAGTTCTTCCTTCTGCTTTGAAGTAAAAACCCTAATACATTCAAGCCCAAACTCCATATCCACACACACAAACACTAGTTGGACAAGATCCACCTGTAAGGGAAATCTAATCTACCTAAAGAAAGCTTATCATGTCCATATAATTTAGATACTCCAGAAATTGAGGGACTAGTGCAAGATGGAATCAAATCTTCTAGGGAAGGGGTTTTCAAAGTACTTTGCCACTTATATAAAGAAATGTATTTATAGCATTATATAGCATGAGTATACAGAGCCTCATATACAAACAAATATATGAATAAAACAAAAAAAATATTTATTTTATATTTTAATTTTCCCTTTCCTTCTTTCTTCCTCCCTTTCCCTCTTTTTTTCTTTTCTCAATGTTTTTTGCTTTCTTTCCTTCCTTTCTTTCCTTTTCATCTTTCTTCCTTCCTAACTTCCCAATTTCCTAATTTCCATCCTCTTTTTCTTCCTTCAGTCTATCTTTTGTTCATTCTTCTTTTTCTTTCTTTCTTTCTTTCTTTCTTTCTTTCTTTCTTTCTTTCTTTCTTCCTTCCTTCCTTCCTTCCTTCCTCCATCCCTTCCTTCCTTCTTTTCTTCCTTCCTATGCTTATTGATATCACTAAAGTAATTTCACGGCACATAAAAATGGATCATGACCCTTAAAACAAAAGATTCTCCTGGGAGTGGGACAAGATGGGGATATGGTAAGGTGTGGAATTTTGTTACTTCTCTAGGGCAGCTGGTAAATAGCCAGGAATTCTCTGGAACAACTGTTTGAGAGACTTCTGTGACTGGACACACAGGGTACACCAGTTTGGAATGGCAGAGGTCAAGTGAAAAGCAGTGTTTCCCTGGCAAGTGGGAAGGTGTCCCTCCCCCACACAAGTGGCACTGTATTGGAGCTGTTTAACCGAGGGAAAAAGGAGCAGTCTCTGCTGGGAGCATACAAGGTGGCTCAAGCATACTCAAATGGGAGAAATAATTAACACATTCTGGCTGCTGAATAAAAGCTCTGAGCACAGATAAATCAAGAGCAGCTATGAAAGGAATTGGGAGGTTTCATACCAATAGAGCTGACCAAAGAAAGAGAGACTTTTTTAGTTGGAGAAATGCAGAAAACTGGAAAAGGGCTGGGCCACAAGACAAAAGGGCACATAGAAATGGGTGCCAATTCTGGCTCTTGAATGGCAAACTTGGGGAGTTGGGGTCTGGCTCTGAAAGAGTTTTGGTTTTCTTTTCTTTTTGTTTTCTCTGTTTCTTTATTTTCATCTTTATTTTTAACTTTTCAATAGCCCATTAGAATTGTGAGTACTCTCAGATTTCAGCACTGCCCCAGGGAATGGCAGAATTAAGGTATGTCTGAGAGCAACTAGTCAGGTGCGAGAGATAATTCCCTAAAGTGTGTATCTTTAAGTAGATTCTACTGGGAGCAAGGTAAACCATCCATGGCTTTAATAGCAGCATAGGAGAGGCAATGCTGACAGAAAAAATAAAATGAAATCAAATAAAAAAGAATAAAGACAGAGGCTTTTGTAGTTGGCCAAGTTCAGAGAACTGGAAGGGGGCTGTGACCCAAGAAGGGTAGTGCACAGACTTCGATAATATCTCTGGCTTTTGACTAGTGGTCCCTGGGAGATGGGGAAAGGACTTTTTCTCTTGTATTTTTTTCTTTTTAAGAACTTTCCTTTATTTTAAAATTATTCTAAGTAGCTCATTCAAGAAAGCCTCACTAATTTTCAGTTAGCAGCTTGTCCCAAGCAAGGGTGGAGTTAAGATAAGTCTGAGAGACAAAGCAATGAGTCCAATGTGGGAGATAATTTCCTAAAAGATGTATCTTCACCAAGAAAGTGGGAGTGGAGACCAGCTTAAGTGGTGGCCCTTCTTCAGAGAACTCAGACTCCAGGGACTGGAAAACAGAAAAAGCTTGAATCAACCATATCCCTGTCAGGGACAGAGGCACTGAAAATTAGAGGCACCATATCTCTTTATGCCAATGGGGAGCTGTGGGCTGACAGAAAAATCTTCTGCTGGACAGGATTTGGAAAACACAGAATATAGAGACTTCACAGTGGGGTCTGAAAACCTGCTGGGTGTCTTTTACAGGGAAACTTGATATGAATTACAAACTCCTCCCAGAACTGGGCCTATCTGGACTAGGAAAATCAGATTGGGGTTAATAATATTTTGGGAGACACTCTCAAAAAAGGTTCCATTTAGGCATAAAAATAACCAGAAAAATAAGATCTGAAAAATTCCAATCAATTATACAGAAAGTATGCTAGAGGTCTAGATAAAGTTAAACTGAGTGCCAATGAACAGATGGAGAACAAAGCCTACCAATTAAAAACCCAAATAAGACAGTGAATAAACATTTACAGAATAAAGTATTAAAGAAAGTCATATGCCTAGACAGCAAAAGATCATGAGTCATATTTGGAAGCACAAATATATGGACCAGCCAAAAAGGAAAACAAACAAACAAACAAACAAACAAACATTTCAACTAAGATACAGGAGTTGAAACAACTAATTAAAGATGTTCAAACAAATCTTCTAAATCAAACCAATGAGTTGAAGGAAAATGTGGCAAAAGAAATGAAGGACATAAAGAAGACACTAGGTGACCATTAAGAAGAAACCATGAGCTTGGAAAAACAAATGGCAGAATTTATGTGAATGAAAGGCACAATAGAAGAGATGAAAAACACAGAGGAGATGTACAAGAGCAGATTTGAAGAGACAGAAGAAAGGATCAGTGAACTAAAAGACAGAATATCTGAAATCAAACATGCACAAAAAAAAAAACAGATAGGGAAAAGAACTGAAAAATATGAGCAGGGTCTCAGGGAACTGAACAGCAAAATGAAGCACATGAATATATGTGTTATGGGTGCTCCAGAAAAAGAAGAGAAGTGAAAAGGGGCAGAAAAAATAATGGAGGAAATAATCACTGAAAAATTCCCAACTATTATGAAGGCCTAAAATTACATATTCAAGTACAGCCTACCCCAAAAAAGAATAGATCCAAATAAACCTATTCAAAGACACTTACTGATCAGATCATCCAAGGTCAAAGACTAAAAGAGAATTATGAAAAGACCAAAAGTGACCCATCACATCTAAGAGATGCTTGATAATAATATGTATGGATTTCTCAGCAGAAACCATGGAGGTGAGAAGGCAGTGGTACAATATATTTTAAGATACTGGAAGAAAAAACTGCCAAACAAGACTTCTATGTCAAAAAAAAAACAACAACAACAACAAAAAAACCTTCAAAAATGAGGGAGGAGAATCTAAGATGGTGGATAGGAGAGATAGGGCAAAAAAAAAAAAAAAAAAAAAAAAAAAACCTCAGTGAAAAATACTAGATAAAAGCCAGAAAGTGACCCAGAACACCAGTTCTAGTGATGAACCAGCTGGACAAGGTCTGCTAAATCCACAGGGACCATGCATTTTGTGAAACCAGGAGTCTGGGTTCTGGAATGAGTAAGCCTGCTGAATACCTGGCAGCCATGCTGTGGTGTGGCATTTGGAGGCAGACTAGTTCTTTTTTAAAAAACCAAAAGTGGCTGCAGATACAGCAGCAACAATTGCACAGTGAAGCACAGCAAGAATGGGCTGTGTGAATACCTCAATATCTGGCATGGAAGATAACCTTTTGCACACCCACTGCTAATCATCCCAGAGGAAGGCAGAGGTGAGCCAAAAGGAGTAAATAGTCATGCCCCTAGCAGCCATCTTCCCAGCAGGCTGGGAACACTACTGCCTGGCACCAGAGCCATAGCCCAGAGCTGCACCAAAAACCCAGTGGGACAGGAAGTGTTTCCAGCAACATGCACACATGCCACAATATTGGGCATTGACAATAGCTTTTCATGCATCCACAGCTAATTGTCCCAGAGCTGGGAAGGTGGAGCTGTGCAAAAAGGGGGAAATTGACATGCCCCATACAGCCATCCTTAAAGCAGGCTCGGAATGCACCTACTTGGCTGATGGGCCAGAACTTCCCTTGAGGGATGACACACAGTTGTGATATAGCATAACCTTCCCTCAACAGAGGCCCTAGGAGGGCACAGCTTAGAAGAGGACCCTCTCGGAAATCCCAGCAATTGTACACCAATACCAAGGACTTGTGTATCAGTGGCAGAGACAATCTGTGATGAGACTGAAATGATGGTATAGAATCCTGCAAAAGCCTTAAATATACAGGAACACTTGGGGGGTTTGATTATTAAAACTGCCCTCCCTATCTAACTGCTCAGACACACACTCCACATTCAGGGCAGACAGCACCAACAACACACTCAAACTTGGTGCACCAATTGGACCCCACAAGAATCAGACCCCCACACACCACAAAGAAAAAGTTGGGGAGAACTGATTTGAGGGGAATAGGTGACTCACAGAAGCCATCTGCTGGTTAAAGTGTATGCTACCAAGCTGCAGATCTGACAAACAATCCTACATATCCTAAAAGAACACTATCAAGTGAAGCAAATGCCAAGACACCAAAAACAACAGAAAATTTTAACACATATGAAAAAAACAGACAATATGGATAACCCAAAACCAAATACCCAAATCAAAAGATCAGAGGAGACACAGTACTTGGAGCAATTAATGAAAGAATTAAAGACAAGCAATAAAAGCATGGCACAGGATACAAAGGAAATGAAGAAGAGCATGGCACAGGAGATAAAGGACATGAAGAAGACCCTATAAGAGCATAAATAAGAAATTGCAAGAGTAAATTAAAAAAAAAAAGATCTCATGGAAATAAAAGAAACTGCTGACCAAATTCAAAAGATTTTGGATACTCATAATACAAGACTATAGGAAGCTGAACAATGAATTAGTGACCTTGGGGGATGCAGAATGGAAAGTGAAAGAACAAAAGAAGGAACGGGGAAAAAAATGAACAAATAAAAATGGATCTCAGGGATATGGTAGATAAATAAAATGTCCAAATATAAGACTCATTGGTGTCCCAGAAGAGGGAGAGAAGAGTAAAGGACTAGAAAGAGTACACAAAGAAATTATAGGGGAAAAATTCCCCAACCTTCTACACAATATAAATACACAAAGCATAAATGCCCAGCAAACTCCAAATAGAAGAAATCTAAATAAACCCACTCCAAGACATATTCTGATCAGACTGTCAAATACCGAGGAGAAGGAGCAAGTTCTGAAAGCAGCAAGAGAAAAGCAATTCACCACATTCAAAGGAAACAACATAAAACCAGGTAGTGACTACTTATGGAGTTGAGAAGGCAGTGGCATGACATATTTAAAATACTGAGAGAGAAAAATTTCCAACCAAGAATACTTTATCCAGCAAAGCTCTCCTTCAAATTTGAGGGAGAGCTTAAATTTTTCCCAGACAAACAAAAGCTGAGAGATTTTGCTAATAAAAGACCTTTCCTACTTGAGATACTAAAGGGAGCCCTACTGACAGAGAAACAAAGAAAGGAGAGAGAGAGATGGAGAAAGGTTCAGTACTACAGAGATTCAATTTTGGTTCATTAAAGGACAATAAGAGAGAGAGGGGAAAAATATATCTAACAATAATAAAACAAAGGATGGGATGGCTGATCCAAGAAATGCCTTCACATTAATAATGTTGAATGTAAATGGATTAAACTTCCCCATTAAAAGATATAGATTGGCAGAATGGATCAAAAAATATGAACCATCAATATGTTGCATAAAAGAGACTCATCTTAGACATAGGGACACAAAGAAATTGAAGGTGAAAGGATGGAAAAATATTTCATGCAATATACAGCCAAAAGAAAGCAGGAGTAGAAATATTAATCTCAGATAAAGTAGACTTTAAATGCAAGGATGTTATGAGAGACAAAGAAGGCCACTACATACTAATAAAAGGGACAATTCAACATGGATAAATAACAATCATGAATATTTATGCACACAATCATGGTGCCACAAAATACATGAGACAAACACTGGCAAAACCTAAGGAAGCAGTGAATGTTTCCACAATAATTGTGGGAGACTTCAACACATCATTCTCTCCTATAGATAGATCAACCAGACAGAAGACCAATAAGGAAATAGAAAACCTAAACAATTGGATAAATGACTTTTATTTAACAGACATTTATAGAACATTACATCCCAAATCACCAGAATACACATTCTTCTGTAGTGATCATGAAACTTTCTCCAGAATAGACCATAAGCTGGGACATAAAACAAGCATCAATAAATTTTAAAAACTTGAAATTATTCAAAACACATTCTCTGACCACAATGGAATACAATTAGGAGCCAATAACCATCAGAGACTTAGAAAATTCACAAACACCTGGAGGTTAAAAAACACACTCCTGAAATAAATGGTTTATAATGTAGAATGTAGGGGAACTAGTGATAGAGAACAATTAATGAACGGAGAATGATAATCCAAGTAGAACAAATAACCCATTGTGGGTAAATTTAACATTCTGGGAATGCCCAGTAATGACTATGGTTAGTTAATTTCTGATGGGAATGGTAGGAACAAGTTCACAGAAATGTTGCTACATTAGGTTATTTTCTTGGGGTAGAGTAGGAACATGTTGGACTCCCTTGTTATGGTTTGTTTGAAATGTTTTTTTATTGTATTTTTTTTAATTTTTTTGATATAGTTGATTTAAAAAAGTTAATTAAAAAAAAAACAATAGAATCAACAAAACCAGTAGTTGGTTCTTCGAGAAAATCAGTAAAATCGATGGACCCTTCGCTAAGTTAACAAAAAAAAAAAAATAGAGAGAGAGAGAATGGATTAAAATGAGAAAAAAAATCACAAATGGGAAAGAAGATGTAACTATTGACCCTGCAGAAATAAAGGAGATAATAAGATAATATTATAAGCAACTATATGCTAATAAACTAGACAAGCTAGATGAAATGGACAACTTTCCAGAGAGGCATGACTGAACAACACTGACTCAAGATGAACAAACCAATCAAAAGTAAGGAGAATGAATCAGTCATCAAAAAGCTCCCAAAAAAGAAAAGTCCAGGTCCAGGTGGCTTCACATGTGAATTCTACAAAGTACTCAAGGAAGAGTTAGTACCCAGCCTGCTCAAACTTTTACAAAAAATTGAAGAGTATGGAAATCTACCTAATTCATTCTGTGGCACCAACATCACCCTAACAAAGTCAGGCAAAGATAATATAAAAAGAGAAAATTATAAGCCAAACCCTTTAATGAATATAGATGTAAAAATCATCAACAAAATACTCACAAATTGTATCCACCAGCACATTAAAACAACTATGTACCATGACCAGGTGGAGTTTCTTCCAGTTATGCAAGTCTGGTTCAACACAAGAAAATTTGTTTTTGATGTAATACACCACATCAAAAAAATCAAAGTGGAAGAACCACTTGATCATTTCAATTGATGCAGAGTAGACATTTGACAAAATTTATCATTGTTTCTTGATGAAAACACTCAAATGAATAGGAGTAGAAGGCAATATATGAAATACCCACAGGTAACATCATATTCAATGGGGAAAAATGGAAAGCTTTCCTTCTAAGTTCAGTAAGAAGACAAGGATACCCACTGTCACCACTGTTATTCAGCATTGTGTTGGAAGTTCTAGCTAGAGAAATTAGGTAAGAAAAAGAAGTAAAAGAAATACAAATTGAACAGGAAGAAGTAAAACTTTCACTGTTTGCAGATAACATGATCCTACATGTAGAAAATCCAAAAAAAAATCTACAGCAAAGCTTCAAGAGCTAATAAATGAGTACAGCAAAGTGGCATGATATAAGATCCACATTCAGAAACCAGTAGTCTTTCCATACAATAGTAATGAGCAGTATGAGGGGGAAATCAAGAAAAAATAAATATAACCAAGGCCACAAAAAACTGTATGCAGGAAACTATAAAAAAATCCTTAAAAAAAATCAAAGACCTAATAAATGGAAGGACAAACCATGTTCATGGATGGAAGACTAAATATTGTTAAAAAGTCATTTCTACCTAAATTGATTTATAGATTCAATGCAATACCAATTAAAATCCCACCAACTTACTTTGCAGAAATAGAAACACAAATAACAAAATTTATTTGAAAGGTCATGGTGCCCTGAATAGCCATAAATATCTTCAGAAATGGTAATGAATTGGGAAGTCTCACACTAACTGACTTTAAAGCATATTGCAAAGCTACAGTTGTCAAAACAGCATGGTACTGGCATACAAATAGATATACTGAACAATGGAATTGAATTGAGTGTTCAGAAATAGACCCTGTCATCTATGGAAAATTGATCTTTGATAAGGCAGTCTAGCCAACACAACTGGGACAGAGTGCAGCCTCTTTAACAAATGGTATTTGGAGAACTGGATATCCTTATCCAAAAGAATGAAAGAGGACTCCTATCTCACAACTTATATACAAATTAACTCCAAATGGATAAAGATCTAAATATTAGAATTAAGACCATAAAAGTTTTAGAAGAAAATGTGGGGAAATATCTTAAAGATATTGTGAAAAGATGTGGTTTCCTAGACCTTACACACAAAGTGTGACCAATGAAGGAAGAAATAGATAAATGGGATATTCTCAAAATTGAACACTTTTGTGTATCAAAGGACATTGTGAGAAAAGTAAAAGGCAGCCTATGCAATGAGAGAAAATATTTGGAAACCACATTTCAGATAAGGTTTGATATCCAGAATATATAAAGAGACCTTGCCACTCAACAACAAAAAGACAGACAACCCAATTTAAAAAAGGGCAAAGTACACGGACAGACACATTATCAAGAGGAAATCAAATGGCTCAAATCTTATGAAAATATTTCAACTTCACTGGCTATTGCATAAATTTAAATCAAAACTGCAATGGGGTATCATCTCAAACCTACTAGAATGACCATTATACATTAAAAAGAAAAACAAAACAAAACAAAAAAACAAAATTGCAATTACAATCACTGGAGAGGATGTGGAGGAAGAGGCACACTTATGCACTTTTGGTGGAAATGTAGAATGGTGCAACAATTCTGGAAGCCAATGTGGTGATTCCTCAGAAAGTAAAGCATAGAATTGCCATATGACCCAGTAATCCCATTACTAGGTATATACTTGGAGGAACTGAAAGCTAGGACATGAACAGATGTTTGTAAACCAATGTTTATAGTGGAATTATTCACAATTTCAAAGAGATGGAAACAACCCAAATGCCCAAAAACAGATGTGTTCATTAAGAAACTGATTAAAATTTGTATATTTAATGGAATATTATGCAGCTATAATACATAATATGGTCATGGGGCATATAACAACATGGATGAATCCTTAGGATGTTACATTGAGTGAAATTAGCCTGAAACAAAAGGACAAATACTGTATTGTCTCACTAATATGAACTAATATTAATGAGACACTTTGAGAGTTAAAGCTCAGAACATAGGTTATAAGGGGATAAAAAGAAGCTAGTTATGAGGGGTGACAATGGGATTGGGAAAGCCATAAGGACCACACTCCACTTTGTCTAGTTTATGGATGGATGAGTAGAAAAATAGGGGAAGGAAACAAACAGACAAAGGTACCCAGTGTTCTTTTTTACTTCAATTGCTCTTTTTCACTCTAATTATTATTCTTGTTATTTCTGTGTGTGTGCTAATGAAGGTGTCAGGGATTGATTTAGGTGATGAATGTATAACTATGTAATGGTACTGTAAACAATCGAAAGTACGATTTGTTTTGTATGACTGCATGGTATGTGAATATATCTCAATAAAATGATGATAAAAAAAAAAAAAAAGAAGCTAGAGATTGGACACTTGATGCTGAAGGAGCATAGAATGTCCAACAGGACTGATTGTATAAATCCAGAAATGGATAGCACAAAACTGGGTGATCGTAGCACAATATTGTAAGTACATGGATCATAGCTGAGTTTGAGTATGGTTAATAGAGTAAGGCTAGGGGCATATAGGACACCAGAAGGAAAGATAGATGATAAAGACTGGGACTGTATAACTTAGTGAAACCTAGAGTGGTCAATGATGGTGATTAAGTGTACAAATATAAGAATGTTTTTATATGATGGGTAACAAATGAATGTCAACATTGCAAGATTTTGAAAATGTGATGGTGTTGGAAAAAAAAAATATAATCAATGCAAACTAGAGTCTCTAGTTAACAGCAACACTTCAATATGCCTCCATTAATTGTAACAGGCAATATACACAACCTAAATGTCTATATGAGGGTCATATAAGGGAGGGGTATGGGATTCTTGGTGGTGGTGGTGTTGTCTGACCTTCTTATTATATTTTAGTTTATTTTTTCTTGAATTTTTTTATTTGTAATTTTCTTTTTCTTTTTTTTTTTTTTTTTTGCACTTTTTTTTCTTCTCTCTCCTCTTCTGTTTTCTTTGTGGAAGAAATGGCAATGTCCTCATATAGATTGTGGTGGTTAAAGCATAACTATGTGATTATACCAGGAACCATTGATTGCTTACTTAGGATGGAATATATGGCATGTGAGCAAACTGTTTAAAAAATAAACAGAGGGATACAAGTGCTGAAGAAAATGTGGAGAGAGGGATACACCTAATCAGTGTTGGTGGTGAGCTAGAATGGTGCATCCCATCTGAAGGACAGTGTGACGGTTCCAAAATAAGCTAGGTATGGGGTTGCCATATGATCATGCAACCCTTTTATTGGATTTATGCTTAGAGAAACTGAGAGCAGAGACATGAATGGACATTTGCACACCGGTGTTTATGGTGTCAGTATACATGATTAGCAATGTATGGAGGTGGCCTAAAGGTACATCAACTGATGAATGGAATGGTGAACTGTGGTGTATAAATACAATGGAATATTGAGTGGCTAAAAGAAGGAATGAATTGTGAGTATGCAACTAGGTGAATGGACTTTGAGGACAATATTTTGAGTGAAATAAACCAGAAATGAAAAGAAAAAAAAATTATAACACCTTACTAAAATGGACTAAAAATAGTGTGGAAACTTTGAGAATTGACTCTGAGGGCCTAGGTTTTCAGGAGAAGGCTTATGGTAAAGTTTACAAGATTGTAAGCTCTTAAAGCAGTTACATCTATTCTTGAATTGTAATGGTTATCTAAATTCTGAGATGCAGAGCTCTTTCTGCATAACCTGGTTGGTGTCTGCAACTTTGGGTATCTGTGTTACACCTGAGACTCAAAGCCAGAGTTTGGGAGCTATGAATGTCAGCATTACCCCATAAAACAAATGTTAAAAAGCTGAAAAAGAGATCAGACTTCAATTAGAGATATGAATGTAATGGAGTTAGCTAGGACTAAGGTATTTCAGCCTAATGGCAAAGGATGATATTGACTGTGTTTTAAAACTTCAACTTCTATGTGAAACCAAAGGAAGAGATGATTATTTGGTGGAAAATCTGTATTTTCTTTAGCAATCTACATTATTAAGTTATATGTTCAATTTATTCAACCCCCATAACTACATGGAACCTTGAATGAGGAGTGAGATCTTGTTGGTTTTTACAGGTTAGTGTGAAGCCCTGACAAATCCCAGAGTAATTTGGGCTGAGTATAAATATGTTTTTGCAGAGGTAATGGGGAAAAATGTGGAAATATTAAACTTATCCACCTGGGGAATTCCTTATATTCTCACGAGCATTGAGGATTACCAATTAAGTAATCTGAACCCACAATCTTGTGGCTAGCCCTGATGAAGATTGTTGCTGCATAGGATAGGCTAAGCCTACTTATAATTGTCCCTAAGTGTTACCCCAGGGAACTTCTTATGTTGGTCAGATGTGACCTCTCTCTCTAAGCCATCTACCTCAGCAGGTGCATTCCTTTCCCTCAACCCTATACAAGTCATGACTCTCAGGGGTGTAATTCACCCTGGCAATGTGGAACAGGACTCCTGGGGATGAGCCTGGACCCAGCATCATGGGATTGGGAAAGACTTCTTGACCAAAAGGGGGAAGAGAACTGAAATAAAATAAAGTTCAGTGGCTGAGAAATTTTAAATTTAGTTAAGAGGTCATTCTAGAGGTTATTCTTATGCATTATATAGATAACTTTTTTTTAAGTCTTAATTGTATTAGAATAGCTAGAAGGAAATGCCTGAAACTATTTGTTCTAGTTTGCTAATGCTGCCAGAATGCAAAACAGCAGAGATGGATTGGCTTTTATAAAAGGGGGTTTATTTGTTTACACATTCACAGTCTTAAGGCCATAAAGTGTCAAAGGTAATATGTCAACAATTGGGTACCTTCACTGGAAGATGGCCAATGGTGTCCAGAAAACCTCTGTTAGCTGGGAAGTTACATGGCTGGTGTCTGCTCCAAGGTATGGTTTCAAAATGGCTTTCTCCCAGGATGTTCCCCTCTAGGCTTAAGCTCCTAAAAAATATCATTCTTAGTTGCTCTTGGGGTGTTTGTCCTCTCTTAGCTTCTCCAGAGCAAAAGTCTGCTTTCAAAGGCCATCTCCAAAATGTCTTTGTAAGCCGAAACTCCTCTCTCAATTCCAGTGCATTATTCAAAGCATCTCTTTTGGCTGTAGCTTCTCTTCAAAATGTCACTCTCAGTTGCACTGAGTTCCTTCTGTCAGTTCATTTATATGGCACCAGTGATTTAATTTAGATCCACTCTGAATGATTGGGGTAACACCTCCATGGAAATTATCCAATTAGAGTCATCACCCACAGTTGGATGGGGCACATTTCCATGCAAACAACCTAATCCAAATGTTCCAACTGAATCCCCACGAATATGTCTGCCCCACAAGATTGCATCCAAGAATATGGCTTTTTCTGGGGGACACAATACATTCAAACCAGCACACTGTTGAATAGCAATCCAGTAGCCTTGAATCTTGAAGATGATTGTATAACTATATAGCTTATAGAGTGTAAACATGTGATCTTGAAAACCTTGTGATTCACACTCCATTTATCCAGTATATGGACAGATTTGTAGAAAAATGGGTACAAAAAGCAAATACTTAATAAGAGATGGGCTATGGGATATTTTGGGTGATCTTTTTTACTTTTATTTTTATTCTTTTTCTTCAAGTAATGAATATGTTCAAAGGCTGATTATGGTGATGAATGCACAACTATATGATGATACTGTGAACAGTTGATTATACACTATGGATGATTTATGGTATGTGAATATATCTCAATAAATTTGCAGGGGAAAAGAAAGTTTGTGCTACCGTATGATTAAACAGAAGGTGAAAATTGTACCAGCATTCAGGTTGATCAAGAAAAACATGGAGTATCTAATGCTTAAAGAAATTGTTTTGGGATATAGATATAGCTTCCACTTCTTTGCAGGATAATTTCTGAAAATAGAGTAGAGAATATGTAAGAATAAGAATATTTACAATAGAGAGAGAATAATTGCAAATATCACATTATATGTTTTAATGTCATATTTAATTAATTTTCATTTAATTGCTTCCCCTACTGAGGCTGAATCACAAGTTTATCATTTTTCAAAATAAATAACACTCAAATGGGAACAAGTAAAGGCTATTTTTTCAATGCTTTCAATAGCAAAGGAATTATCCACCATCACTTGCATTTGACACTCTCAAAAACCTAGGTATTCCATTGCAAGCAGACTTTTGCTCCAGAGAAGATAAGAGAGTGCAAACACCCCAAGAGCAACTAAGAGTGACATTTTTGAGGAAATGCAGCTTAGAGGGGAATGTTCTGGGAGAATGCCATTTTGAAACCAGAACTTTGGGGCAGACACCAGCCACATGCCTTCCCAGTTAACAGAGGTATTCTGGACACCATTGGCCATCCTCCACTGAAGGTACCCAATTGCTGATATGTTACCTTGGACACTTTATGGCCTTAAGACTCTACCTCTGTAACCAAATAAACTCCCTTTTATAAAAGCCAAAAAAAAAAAACAAAAAACAAAAAACAAAAAAAAAAACCTAGGTATGGGAAAGTTTTACAATGTATAAAAAGGGAAGACTTAAATTATTCCCTGATTCATGCAGGCAAACTTGAAGTTAGACATCCTATTTGATCTCCTGGGATCTATGTTTGAATTTCCCTGGTTGGTCCTATATTGGATGTGGGGGGAAAATTAGGGCATATATCAAGTCCTGAGTGTTTTGGACCAATTGTTACAAAGATTGTGTTTCAGCTTCCTAGATTATCAGTTGTCAATATTGATTAGATTCTTAGGTCTGTTGCTGTAGATAGTTGAGTCCAAAGTCTATTTATATATATGTTCTTGTTACAGTTTGCTAATGCTGCTCATTTTGCAAAACACCAGAAATGGATTGGCTTTTATAAAAGGGGTTATTTGGTTGCACAGTTACAATCTTAAGGCCATAAAGTATCTGAGATAAGACATCAACACTCAGTTACCTTCACTGCAGAAAGGCTATTGGCATCTGGAAAACTTCTGTTAGCTCGGAAGCCGCATGGCTGGTGTCCACTTGCTCCCAGGTTGCATTTCAAAATGACAGTCTCCAAAGTGTCAGTGTCAGCTTCCAACGGCTGTCTTCAAAATGTGTCTCTCAACTGCAGCTGCTTTTCAAAACCTTACTCTCAGTTGCTCTGACATCTGGGCTGTGTGACTCTTTTTAAGGTACTACAGTGATCTAATTAAGACCCACCCTGAATGGGTGGAGCAACACCCCCATGGAAATAACCCAATGAAAGGTCTCACCTACAGTTGATTGAGTCACATCTCCATGGAAACACTGAACCAATAGGTTCCAAACTAATCAACACTAAATACTCTGCCCCCACAAGATTGTATCAAAAAATATGGCTTTTTCTGGGGGACATATATACAAATCAGGACAGGTCTTGCCATTTTCCTTATGTATATTCAATATTTTACATCCCAAGGCTGAAGAATATAGGACTGAATTTCATTTGTAAGAAAATAGACTTGAAAATATACCTGTAAAGGAAGAAAATATCTTGGTTTACACAAATGCTTTTGTAAATATAAGACAAGATTTATGATCATATTTGGTCATACATTCTTTATTATAAAGAAGATAACCTGCCTGAGATAAAGAAATAGCCATGGAGCTTGTGTGATGAGGAAAGAAGATATAAGAGAAAACCTCCCACTGCTTTACATGTGATTTTGGGAAGGAGAAAACTCTGAATAAATAATGAGAAAAGCAGTAAACTACCAGGCCCAAATCCCTCCTCTATGCGCCTTGGTACTCATAGAGGAGTGTTCTGTTCTAAATGGCTTTGTAAAAAACAGAGGGTATTAAAGAGAACATAAATAGCACAGCAGAGATAAGAAGACAAAGGAGATTGGATAAGAATGCATTGAGATGATGGAAATGTGTAATCTTAAGACTTGCTTTTGTTCTTCTGGTCTGAGACGTTGAATTTAGATTCAGAGATCCTTCTATCTAATTTTTTTGTAGGACTGCATATCCTGGCCCAAGAGAATGGATGGAGAACATTGTAGAGTTGCCTTATTAGAACTTAGAAGTCATGACTTCTAAGGAGAAGCCAAGACACTCCATTTAGATGAGAGTGACCAGTTAACAGCAGTCCAGATATCAGATGAAATGTAAACAATATGTCCTGAGCAGACCATTCATATCTCAAAAGGAATCAAACCATCTGCACCCGTAGGACAGAATGAGGTCCTATGGTCCTTGTTCCAGTTTGTTAATGCTGCTGTTTTGCAAAACACCAGAAATAAACTGGCTTTTATAAAGAGGATTTATTTGGTTACATAGTTACTGTCTTAAGGCCATTAAGTGTCCAAGGTATGGCATCAACAATAGGATACCTTCACTGGAGAAAGGCCATTTGCATCCAGAAAACCTCTGTTATCTGGGAAGTCATGTTGCTGATGTCTGCTAGCTCCAAGGCTGTGTTTCAAAATGGCAATCTCCAAAATATCTCTGTTTCAGCTTCTTGGGATTAAATCTGGGCTAGTACCTCCAAGGCATCAGCAAAACTCTGCTTTCAATGGCCACCTTCAAAATGTCTCTGTAAGTTTTAGCAGCAAGATCCTTCTGTCTGAGTTTTTATATAGGGCTCTAGTAAACTAATCAAGGCCCACACTTAATGGACATGGCCATGCCTCCATAGAAGTTATCTAATCAGAGTTATCACCTACAGTTGGGTGGGTCACATCTCCATGGAAACAACCTAATCCAAAGGCTCCAACTTAACACAAATATGTTTGTCCCCACAAGATTGCATGAAAGAACATGGTTTTTGGGGGGATGCAATATATCCAAACCAGCACAATCCTCTTTCCCCAACATCACAAGATCATAAAAGCCCCTACTACATTACCTCAGACACCAACTTGGAGGAAAGCAAAAACAATTATTCTCCAAATACTAAAGGTTAAACAATATTTTACTTTGGTGAATCATTTTAAATTATTAAATCTGAATAAATTTGTATTAGTCTGAAATTTCACATCAAACCCAAACATGTTAACAAACTTTTGGTCAATTCTAGTCAAGATAAAGAACCAGCAATTTCTCTGTCTATACAAGTTGTAGTATGATACATCTTGAGACTTCATGCATAGTCATAGGGTTACATTTGCAGATCATATACAACAATGAAGCTAGTATACTGAAATAAAGTTAGTATTCTAGAAAAAATATTTAGACCAGTTGTCATTTTCATTTTTTTTCCTTAATAAAGCTAATACTACAGATGTATAAATTCTCCATTTAGCATGTCTTTCTCCCAAATAAAAAGGATTAACTTCAAGATTTCTCAGATGGCTAATCCATTTATATTGGTTTTTCAGATAAGCTTTTACTTATTTTCTTGAATGTTCAAATAAAATGCTCCTTCATAGAATTACCCTGATGAAAGTGATTCTAATAAGACAAAGAGCTATTTCTTTTGCCTTCAGTTATACCGAAAACATATTCTCAAACATAGATAATTGCCATTTATTAAAATATGCAGAATATATCAAAATTTATTACATATTACTTACGCTACAGATTATAATTACAATCTAAATATCAGAATATTTGAAAGATTAGTACTAATTTAATAGCCCCTATCATTCCTTATTTTTATTAATTTATTAAAATAATATATTTTCTAATTGGTGCTAAAGTCTCCAGTACCTTTCTGTTTTAATAAACATAGTCTTTTCCCAAAAATATAAACTGCAAATGCTTTGTTCTTTACTCATTTTTAATCACATAGTGGTAATTTCATAACCTGTGATAACATTTCAAGACAAAAAATATACAAGTATACACATGTAGATGCGAATTGAGAACCTGAGATACTATGCAGTACATATCCCCTGGATCAAGTAGCTGCATATTATAAACACATAAAAAGGTGATTGTTGTGGCCCTTGTGTCTCTTTCCAGTCACTATCACCCTGACCAAATCTTGCCATTTCCCTAACTTAAAAGAGCATAAATAAGTTTTGCCTGATTATGTTATGTAAACGTATACATAAAGTATATATAGTCTTTCAGTGTTTTGTCTCTGGCTTCTTTGGCTCACTGTTATGTTTGTAATATCTATCAATATTTTTACAAAGACTTGTAGCTCATTTATTTTTGTTGCTTTATAGTATTCAATTGTATATCATAAATTTATAATAATTATTTATCCATTCTAATCTTGATAAACATGTGTAGTTGCCAGAGCTGTGCTATTACAAGTATTGTAGCTGTTGAAAATCTGTGCTATTACAAGTATCGTAGCTGTTGAAAACCTGTGTCCTTTGTAATATATCACTGCTCATATTTTCTGTTTAATTTTTGCTGTTTAGCTGAACTTGTAGTGGTTTCTCATTGTGGTTTTATTTTAATTACCCTGATTACTAATGAAGTAGAGCAACTTCTCAAATGTAGGGCAATGTTAATTTGGATGTCCTATTTTGTGAAATGTTTGTTCAAATCCATTACTATTTTTTCTACTAATTTTTCTAACTTCTTAAGTTCTCCAGAAATTTTTGATACAGAACACAAGACCATTTATTTTGAATTATGTATTTAATACTGTCTTCTGGTGAAGAACAGAAGTTGTTCATTTTCATATAGCTCAACTTATTTTTTTTTCTTTATGTTTAACTCATTTTGTGTTCTCTTTGAGAAATCTTTGACTTCTTGTATCACAAGGATCTTTTTCTATGTTGTAAATGTTTTATTGTTTTACTTTTTCACATGTAGATCTAAAGACCATCTACTTGGCATAAGTCCATTATTGAAAATTCTATTCACTTCCACCCTCTTAATGATAGTGTCATGGTTTGATAACTCAGGACACTTGGGTAGCTTTATGTACTGTCTTCAGTTTCATTGGTTACTTTGTCTTTCCTTGCACTGATGAAACATTGTTTTCATTTCTACAGTTTATAATAGGTCATGATGCCTGACACTATTGAATATAAAAGATTTGACCTGCACATTTAATAAGCTTGATAAATCCATCATTGTGTATGTATGTGTGTGTATATCTTCATCACTGTGTATATATACATACATATCTCCATCATTGTGTATATGTATATATATATCCCTATATAAAATCCTCAAAGAATTTATATTATTTTAAGTGCATATGAAATTTATTTCAATGAAAAGTGCACATAGAAAATTTTATTTTTAAATGACCAAGTAATAATCTAAAGACAAGTGATTTACCAACAAACTATGTTATGAAGAACATTTCTCTGAGCATAGTTTAATAAAGTGTAAAAGTAACAGCAAAAAGAAAGCTAGTTTTATTTTGGAGACTTACAACCTCAAGGTTAAATTCTTTATGATATATAACATATCTTAGGGGGAATAGTAAGTTGTGTAGTGACTAGTTATAAGAAAATAATAATATCAAAAAGTGTAACTTGAATCTAATGCAGGAATGACAATAAATAAACAAAAATATTACATAAATAAAATACAAAAAGGATTGATTGAATTTAAATAGCTAAATATTGAAATATGTAAGTTAGAGAAAACTTTCCAAATAGTCAACATTATAAATGGTAATTGGAATGAGTTACTTAGCCCCCTCTCCCTCAAAAGATAAATCTATTATTCTGATGGCAGAATTAGGGGATATTTATGATTGGAAGCATCCAAAGATATTAATTACATTATACAGATAACCAATTGAAAATTATCAATTACTCATTCACTCCTAGCAGATGAAAAAAAATGCTATCATACTGAACCTGAATTGATAATCTTTAGGAGAAAGGAATGGTTATATAAAATTTGATGGATTAATATTTCCTGAAGTGTTTATGTTTATATTTTCTAAGTTAGAGTACTCTTGGTGACAAAAGTCACTGTTTTTAGATATCTTCATGTTATATATGTAGGCTTATATAATACTGTTACCAAAAAATGTCTTGAAATTTTTACAAAATGACAAGCTTTTAAATGAAAATATAGCAATGAAAAGTTAAAATAAGCCATTATCACCATTAACAGTTATAATTATATATTATGATGTTAAATTAAATACAATTCAGTATCATGTATTATATTAACAGTTTTAATATCTAACAATATATAGATGTTTTATGTCACATACAAAGTATAAAGAAACTTTTACAAATGTGCAATATATGTAGTTTATCATTCATGAAATAAAAATACTAAGATTGTATATGAGGGGGTATTGACTGTTACAGTGCAATGGCATAAATGTAAAAGGGAGCACGGTGGGGGAACTGTATTCATGCAGCTAGACTTTGGGCTGTGGGGCCTTTTTCCTGGGTAAAAGATACAGAAAAAGTCAGGCCTCCTAATGTCTTCCTTATACCTTCTCTGTTTTGCAGACTGTCAAACAAAAGAAACAGATGACAAAAGGGTGATCAACATGCAAGGAGAATCACAGAACACATCCCCTAAGTAAAGGAAGTAGTGCATGTACACACCACCTGCCATGAAAGCCATAACAAAGTTTTAAATTGCAAAAGTAACCATGTCATTTCTGGGAAGATGGTGGATTAGGAGAGAAAGAGAAAGATTCTCCACCATGGAAAACACTAGATAAAGGACAGAAAACATTCCAGAAGAGCAGCTCCAGGGTTGCATGGGCTGGGCAGGAGTTTCTACATCCATAGTGAGTATGTACTTGGAGAAGCTGAGAGACTGCATTTAAGACCAGTGAGTTTTCAGTCCAGAAAAGAGTTGAGAAATGGATGATTGGAGCTGGGTGATGAGCACAAAGGAGTGCAGCCTTCCATGCCCTGGGCACACTCCTCAGCACTTGGCTCAGGTGATAACCCTACATGGACCCACAGCCAAGAGCCCCTGTGCTAGAGACTGGCAGTTGGAGCAGACAGATGAGCACAGAGGGGACAGCTTTCCATGTCCCATGCAACCATCTTTGTAGCTGGCTGGGGAGAGAACCCTTCACAGACCCACAGTTGGGAGCTCCCATGAGGGAATTTGGGATTTTGTGGGCTTGTGACATCATCCACTCTTCCTCCGCAGAAGCCAACAGTGTGAACAGCCTAGAGGCAAGGGTGCTGCATGGAAGTGCCAGGAGCCTTCCCCCAATGTCAGGGACTTGTGTGAATGGCAGACAGGGACTGTGGGGCATTTGAGTTATAACGTGAAACATGCAGCTCTGCAGCCCCACAGTACTCCATCAGCAGCCCCAGGAAATCCCAGGACCACTGTGTCATGGACCAAACTCCCTGCCAAACTGCACAGGGCATGACCCTAACCACATAACTGGAAGTCCCAAAGGCAGGCAACAGGCTGGGAGAAGGCCAAAGCATTGTGTGCTTGAAGGCAGGCACCAAGGCATTGTGGGCCTGGGGGCAGGCACTGAAGCATTGTGTGCCTGCCTTCAGGCACCAGGTTAGGAGAAGGCCCAAGCATTGTGTGCCTGAAGGCAGGCACCGAGGCATTGTGCACCTGACAGCAGGCAATTAAGTTAGAGAATGATGCCAGGCTCCTTCTGTGCCCCTGCTTTCCCACCTGGTTCAGAAGACATCATTCTCTGAGATTACTATTGTCCTCAAGCTTGCACCTGAAGACTGTAAACATGCTAGTCTTGTGATTTTAGAACAAATGCGGTTCCCTGAGGAAATGGGAAAAACAATTATGTAGCCCAAAGAATGCTTATGCTATATAATCTTGTGCTAAAAAGCCAATAAAGAACTTCTTGCAGGAACAGAGATGGAGTCAGCTCCCTTCTTTCACACTCATCTTACACCCAGTGACACAAAGAAATTGAAAGTGAAAGAATGGGAAAAAATATTCCATGCAAGCTACAGCCAAAAGAAAGCAGTGGTCATGATACAAATTTCAGGTAAAATGAACTTTAAATGCAAGGATGTCATAAGAGACAAAGAAGGACACTATATGCTAATAAAAGGGATATTTCACCTAGAATAAATAACAATCATAAATGTTTATATACCCAATCAAGGTGCTTCAAATTACATGAGACATTGGAAAACTAAAGGAAACAATAGCTTTTTCCACAATAATTATGGGAGACTTCAATATATCACTTGCTCCTATAAATAGATCAACTAGACAGAAGACCAAAAAGTAACTTGAGAACCTAAACAAGGTGATAAATGAATTAGAGTTAACAGATATATATAGAGAATGACATCCCAACTTACTAGGATATACATCTTTCTCTAGTATTTATGGAACTTTCTCCAGGATAGATCAGATGATGGGGCATAAACAAACCTCAGTAAATTTGAAAAGATTGAAATTGTTCAAAGCACATTCTCTGATGATAATGGACTGCAACTAGAAGTCAAAACCATCAAAGATCTAGAACATTCACAAATATCTGGAGGCTAAACAACACACTCCTAAACAACCAGTGTTTCAAAGAAGAAATTAAAAGAGAAATTGCTAAATATCAAGAGATGAATGAAATGAGAACACAACATATCAAAACTTATGGAATGAAGCAAAGACAGTATTGAGGGGAAATTTTATAGTTCTAAATGTATACATTACAAAAGGAAGAAAGAGCTAAATCAAAGAACTAGTGGAACAACTGAAGAAGCTAGAAAATGATCAGAAACTAATCCTAAAATCAGTACAAGAAAAGAAATAACAAGGATTAAAGCAGGAATAAATGATGTGGAGAACAAAAAAAAAACAGAATAAATAAAACAAAAAGTTGGTTCTTTGAGAAGATCTGCAAAATTGTCTATAGCTAGACTGACAAAGTCAAACAGAAAGAAGACCCAAATAAAAAAAATAATAAATGAGAGGGGAACATTATTATGGAACCTGAAGAAATTAAAAAAAAAAAACCTCATGAGAGGATACTGTGAAAAACTTTTCCAACAAACTGGAGAATTTAGAGGAAATGGATAATTTCCTGGAAACACATGAACAACCTAGACTGATCAGACAAGAAATAGAAGACCTCAAGTAAATGGCTGTTTAAAAGCATGCAACCCACAGAGTAGCACCACAAACCTAAATAAGTGTTAGCATGGCATAAAAATAACATATGACACTGGGGTAGAGGGTTTAATACAGAGTGGTATATGGAAAAACTACCTATTACGTATTAAAGACTATGTTTAATAGGAATATCTTACCAACACTGTGCTAATCCTAGGGATGAATAATTAGCAGCTGACAAGAGCTCTGGGATGTATTATGTTATAGTTGTTTAAAGTTGGGAGTGATCATGATTGTAAAACTAAGTGAAGATAATGTAAGAAACTGACCATTTATCTTGGGATAGAATATATATTAAGTGAAATTATGAACACACTACTTAATAAATCAAAGCCTCAACTTGAGGCTTGCTCTTTAGAAACAGGATTGTAAATGGGAGGCTGAGCCCTCCTATAATTATGCCTAAGTAGCACCTCCAGGGAACAACTTTTGTTGCTCAGATGTGGTCTTTCTGTCTCTAAGCTCAACTCGGCAAATAAATTCACTAGCATCCCACCATGAGGAACATTACTCCCAGGGGAATGAATCTCCTTGGTGATTTGGCACATGATTCCAAGAGATGAGTCTGGCCCAGGCAGTGAGGGATTTAAAACTCCTACTAGACCAAAAGGGGGGAAAAATGAAAGGTAATAAGCTGAGTTCACAGTGGTTGAGGTAACCCAAAGAGAGTGGAGGAGCTATCCTGGAAGTTTCTCTTATGCAATCTCCAGCTAGACATCCCAAATGCCCACAAAATGCCATGCCCTTACCAAAAGTAGTCCCCAAATACCTAGGTCCCTACCTGAGATTCTATAAAATATTCAGTCACTGTGTTTTAACTCTCAGAAAATTATATCCACCAGAGTGTTCTACATCAGACAAGACCTAAAACCCAGAGGCAACAGCCCCTTTAAGAACAACAGTCAGATGCAGCCCCTTTCCCCATACTGCCAACACTCCCTTTCAATATGAACAAGTTAGGGTGTCACTGCCTAGACACCTCTGAAGAGGGAGAAAGAGATTAAGTGAGAGGAAGGGATAGCAACAAACTAGATAAGATTTAACAAAGGCCTATGAATACTGAAACATATAGATATAAATATAGATAGATATAGATATCAATATAGATAGATATAGATAAAGATAGATATAGATATAGGTATAGATATAGATATAGATATAGATATAGATACAGATATACATATACATATACATATAGATACAGATATATCTATCTATATATTTAGATGCTGGGGTGTTGGAATAGTTGGAAGAGGTAAATGACATGGCAGAATTGTAACCTATAACATCCTTTTAAATCTGCTCTATAACTACTCTTTGAAATGTGCTCTGAAACTCTTCACCTTTCTGTATATACCCTATATTGCATAAGGAAAAAACTTAATCTGTGGAACTGTAACCAATAACAAGTTTGAAATTACCCATATAACTGCTTATTGAACAGTACATCAAAAAGTTAGCACCTTTCTGTACATATGCTATATTTTACAATAATGGAAATAGCTGAAGTTGTGCAACTGTGACCCGTGGCATTCTGTGAAATTTGATCTCTAACAACTTGTTAAATCATACTTTGAAAGTTATTACTGTTATGTATATATGTTAAAGTTCACAATAACAAAATGCATTAAAAAAAGATTGCATTAGAAGACATTTTTAAAGATTTAACTTATCACTTTGCTGATATTTGTAATCATATGGCCTTAGTTTCATTCTCATTGGAAGATAATGATTTTTGGGTGTCTCCATTAATATCATTATTATCTATCAAGAAGATATCACTGATATTTAACAAGTCTAAACTGAGGGGATGTTGTTATATATATGTAATATATTAAGAACCCAAAGAATAAAAGTTATGAATGATAATTAACCTTTTGGAAGAAATCATCCTCTAGCACATCAGTTTGAAAAATATCAGAGTAACACACACAGAAGCAGACATGCTTTTGAGTTTACAAAAATAAAAACTTTACTTTAGGTATATTCTGAAGGTGCCACCTTCTGATATGGGTGATGATATTTATCTCAATATGTAAACATTAAGAATACATTACAAATAGAACATTATTATAAAATAAACAGCTAAAAAGTTCTGTAAGTACCTTTTTGTGAAGACAGAGCAGACATGCAACTGTTTTGCTGAAAAGTTAGATTGAAGTTGAATATTTCATATTTATATATCTACAATAGTCTATATATAAATTATAGCTACTAACAAACAGAATTAACAAGACATTTGTGGATTTAATAAACTAGAAAGGAAAGTCAAACAAAACAAGTGCTAATGGTTTGATGAGTCTAGCCCAAATGATGATGTAGAAGTTGGATGGTGTGTATGCCTTAATCCTGGGATATAAAACGCTGTACTGGTTTGAATGTACTATGTCCCCCAAAACACCATTATCTCTGATACAATCTTGTTGGGCCAGGCTTCTTAGTGTTGATTAGGTTGAAACCTATTGGTTTAGTGTTTCCATGGAGCTGTGACTCAATCAGCTGTGAGTGAGAACTTTCATTGGATTATTTCTATAGAGGTATTGCTCCACCCATTCAGGGTGGGTCTTTATTGGATTACTGGAGTACATTAAAAAGAGCCACACAGGCCCAGGCTCAGAGCAGCTAAAAGTGACATTTTGGAGAGCAACTGAGAGTGACATTTTGAAGAGGAGCTACAGCCAAGAGAGGACAGAACACCCCAAAAGCAACAATTTAGAGAATGCCATTTGGAAATGCAACCTGGGGGCAAGCAGATTCTAGCCACATGCCTTCTGAACTAGCAGAGGTTTACTGGACCCCAGTGGCCATTCTTCAGGGAAGGTACCCTATTGTTGTGCCTTACTTGGACACTTTACAGCCTTAAGACTGTAAATTTGTAACGAAATAAACCCCCTTTTAAAAGCCAATCCACATCTGGTATTTTGCAAATGGCAGCATTAGCAAAGTGGAACAAATACTCTCTTAAATGTTGTCAGTTAAAAGGAAACTATATATGTAAGAACAGGAATTTAAATTCTAGATCTATTTGTTTTCTAAAATGGAATTAATAGTTACATTCATTTACCTTTCAAGGATATGTGCTTAAAATAATTATCTTAGAAGGTAATAAACTATTTGTTTAGAATCTAAATCAATACTTAGATGATTTTAGTAAAAACATGAGAATTAATGTTAGATCTAGAGGATGATTTATAGCCTTCTTAAAAATTTCCCTTAGAGAATCAAAGAATTTCTCCCATGATTATATTTATTAATTTTTACTTTGATCTTGATTTTTCTACTCTAGTCCACTAAGTACATATTTGTTAGATATTTGCTTATGTTCCCTTTCAAATTTAATTACAAGAATTCAAATTCAAAATGTAAAACTAAAATCCCAATATACCTTAGTTGATGAATGATATACACCATTGAAAATTCTGCTCACCAAGAAGCCTGTAAAAATGGAAGTAGCAACCATCCTGTTCCTGGGTGGATTGACAAATTTATTTTATTGTCAAAAGATTTTAATGCTTCCTCATTTATTTTTTTTTCAAGTCTTTATACTTATTTATTCATAATTAGATCTCATCTTGCAATTCTGGTGAATGTAACACTTGGCAAAAGGAAAAGTTCTAAAAATTAAGCCAAAAGAATGAATATATCAATTAGCTATTCCAAAGTAATAATAAAAAAAAAAGTTGTTATTTAACTTAATGACAATTTACTAAGTCCTAGGTACCAATGCAAGTACTCTTTGTTATTTAATCCAAACACTCTGTTAAGTAGGTATGCCACCCCTAGTAGACCCCCAACCATTTGAGAAATAAAGACACCAGCTCAGAAAAGTTAGTATTATGCTCAGGGTCACAAAGCTAGTAAATGACTGAACCAAAATCTGAACCCAGGTGGTCAGACTCCAAGTTTGTGTTCTTAACTACTTGAATTTACCATCTTTCAAAAGTGCAGTAAACAAGTTTCTAGATAATGTTACAGGAGAAAATCAGAAAAAGGTTTTATTCAACAGCTTCTATTTCTAGTGCATCATAGAACTAATACATCCACTTTTTATAGGGGCCTTTTTATATCCCTACCCCTCTTCTTTCCCAGTAGCAGAAGATTTGGAAAAGTTTGTAACTGTGGGATCCATGGATGGGCTCTCATGGCTTACATGATTCTCATTTGTGATGATTCATATTTGTAGGCTCTGGAAGAGAGGCTGGGTTGTCTTTTATCAAATTCACAAAGAGAACCTTGACCCAAAAAAGATTTCCACTCTAGACAAAATAGCAGCTCTTATTTACTAAGCTCTTATATTTGCCAGGCTATGTTTTAATTGCTTTACGTGTTACCACATTGATTCTTTACAACAACTCTGTGAGGCAGGAATTATTAATCCCCATTTTACAGATAAAGAAAGTGAGGTAAAAAAATGGGCTTTCAGTTACTTTGCCAGCAAGTGGCAGAGCTGAAGTATATCCAGATATGTTACTTTAAAACTTCTAACCAATAAACTAATTGTGGGGACAGCATATTGATATCCTCAGGACTATTTTCTTTTGTCAGATCAGTGTTAATTTTATTAATGCTTTTTAGAAAAGGCATTTAGCTATAGCATAATTCCCATTGTTATACACCTTCATTTACACATTTACTATCACTTGCCTGACCCCTGAAAGAATTTGAATTTTGGAACCTGATCAAGTCTTTGTATGTGTGTCTACTTTTCTAGACAGGATACTCAGAAAATACTTGTAATAGTATTGTTATTTAATCCAAACACTCTGTTAAGTAGGTATGCCACCACTACTAGGTCCCCAACCGATTTAGAAATAAAGAAACTAGCTCAGAAAGGATAATGAGAAAATTAGACACAGATAAGCAAAAGAAACAAAAAAAAAATAAGTTAGCCTTTTAATCTTAAGGGCCAAATTACTTGTTCTGGTACGGAGAATCTCAGTCTCACTTTTAAAAAATATTTTCCTCTTCAGCCTTTGAACTTTCCCAAGTTAACTATTTCTCCACCGGGAAGAGAGTTACAGTTCTCAGTCATAAACATTATCCTTTCAGTCATTAGGGTATTCAAAACCAAGTGAATAAAAGACAAGTAATGGCTATAACAAGCCTCATGAGAAATCACAAAGAAAATCTCTGTATTTTCAATAAAAAACTGGAAAGGTGTTAAATGTAGCTTTCCACTGGAGAGCTTCTTGACTAACAGACTTTTTGCTTTATTCAATTTGCCAGGCACTGTTCAAGTTGTTAAATAAGAGCTGATAAAATAGTTGCCTCCAAAATAGTAGTCACAGGATCATGTTATCTATTTGAAAGAACAATTCCACTGGTAACTTACAAAATTTAATTGTAAGGATCAAGCAGTGTTAATTGATCAAACCAGTACATATCAAAACTATAAAGTGTGCGGATGCTGATTTTTAAATAAAGGCAGCAAATAACCAATCAAATTCCCATAGCACTGTTCAGGAGCTAAACAAATGTGATTGGTATGTGGTTTAATACATAAAGCTAAAGAGAATGATAGTGCAGTCATCAATAATTAAACCAAAGACATAATTTCCAAAATCACTTTTAGTGATACAATAAATTCTAGCTTAAAAATAAAACCCTAAAGCTGTATAAAGTCCAGAGCAACCTATTTTTCTACCTGAGATAAAAGTAAGTTTCTTTTTTCATACCTAAACATAATTCTTGGCATTGAGGTAAATCTGAATTCACTTGATATACTTTGCTAAACTTTTTCAGAAAATTTTTAAGCCCTGCTCAAGAGAGAAACTCTCATATTACACATATACATTTACATGTTTTTTCTTCAAAGACTAATGACAAATCTATGAGATTGTAGAACCTGTAATAGGAACATGATACTGCTACTAATATGAAAATAAAAAGTTATTCATTCATACAAAGTATTTCTGAATGCAGTATGTAATGGGATCAAAGAATTATGTGCATATATTAATCTTTTCCTCATTTTGGAGCAGAGATTGCAAAGTTGTGATGCACAAGAAAAATATTGCATGTAAAATCTCCAAAACCAAACATTAGCCTAAATTGGCAAAAACTGCAACTTGAATTAAAGATTAAACCCAATTAAACTTTTCCTGTGACTGCAACTTTTGCTTTCTGGACTGCAGGTTTTTACTGCCTCAATCTCCACCCCTGAGCCCACCCTCCCCCCAAAAATCCTTCCTTCTTCATGACTGTCTTTAGCAATGCTTCCAAATCTCGAAAGCAAGAGAAACTTCTAAAATAAATGAGGATGAAAAATAACACTATGTGTATGTATGAGAACCAGTCTAAGAGGTTGAACAGAAAAGAAAATACCACAAGGAAGCAGCACAGTCTACCCTTAAGAGAAAAATAGGAACTAAAAAGTGTGTAGGGGGGGGGTGTTCTGGCCCTTCCTCCACATTATCTCCTGATTACTATGGTGTGGTGCCAAAATTTCAAATTCTGAAAATGTGTGGCTTTGAAGGAGGAGCTAGGGAAGTGAATAAATGATAAAGAAGTACAGCAGTAGCTTTAGTTGTCAATGAGTTTCTTTGCTCTGTCATTGGCAATATCAATACAATCTTTGTTGTTGTCAGCCTTTTCTGTAATCCAATGTTTTTGTTGATTTTGAGCCTCAATCTCATTGCCCATGCCCAGGGCCATGTTTTTTAGATTTCCCAGGATACTGCCCACCTGAGTCAGGTTCCCCTCCATTTCATCTTCTCTGGCATCATTAGTTATACATTAAATGTATCCTCCAGAGGCTGTTCCTGTGGCTGCTTGCTGAGGCTGACTGTCACCCGGCCTGGCTGCTTAGACATTACATTGCTAGATGAATTGTCTCCACCATTGCCCCATGTTGCCTTATAGGCCTTACCAGACTCAAAGTTCTTTGTCCTATTACATTGGCAGACACAAAGACCTCAGCAATTGTTGAGTTCTGTTAAAGTCTTGTCTGCTTTTCTCATGTCTTTATTTGGTCCATACCTTCTTCAATGTGGTTTATTTGTTCCCCTTATTCATCCAGCATAGTGATAGTTTTGATTCCTGTATCCTGAGACTCAATGGCAAAAACCAGGATTCTCCTTGTACTTTCCAGAGACTCATCAGTAACCTGGTGATCCCTCAGCTGAATTTCTTCTGGTGACAGATCATCTATGATGAATCAAAACTCTTGATAGGCAGAGAAACTGAAATGTGGATATTCAAGCAGCTCTGGCCATTCCTCTCCCAGCCACTGCAGCTCTCATTTATTTTTATAAGAGAAGTTGTGAGTTTACAGAACAATCATACACAAAGTGCAGGATTCCCATATGCCACCCCACCACCAATATCTTGCATTGTATGGAAGAATTGTTACAGTTGATGACAGCACATTTTTATAATTGCATATTCTGTTATGATATACACAATCTAAATTTACCCCTTTTACTCATATTCAGATATATATTTCAGTGCTGTTAATTGCATTCATAATGCTGTACAATCACCAACCCCATGCATTATCAAAAGTTTTCCATTATTCCAAATAGAAAACATGTACATTTTAATCCTTAATTTCCCATTCCCTATTTCCTTCCCCTCACCTGGAAACAAAAAATCCAGATTCTGTCCTTATGAGTTTGCTTATTCTAAAGTGAGACCATAGAATATTTGTCCTTTTGTATCCAGCTTATTTCACTCAACATGTCTTCAAGTTTCATCCAGGTTGTCACATTCATCAAGACTTCATTCTTTTTACATTTGAATAGCAGTTCATTATATATATATATATATATACACACACACACACTGTATTTGGTTTATCCATTCATCAGTTGATGGACAGTTGTGTGGCTTCAATCTTTTGGCAATTTTGAATAATGCCATTATATTAGTCAGGTTTCTCTAGGGAAACAGAACCCACAGGAGATATCTGTAAATAGTTTGAGATTTCATAAAAGTGTCTCATGAAACTGTGGAGATGTATGAGTCCAAATTCCACAGGGCAGGCTGCAAGTTAGCACTCCAATGAAGGTCTGCAAATGAAATCCCCAGGAGAGGTTGGCTGGCTGAAGTAGAGGTGAAAGTTCTCTCTTCCGATTGCTGAAGTCATCACCTTCCCTTTAAAAGCTCACAACTGTTTAGATGAAATCTCTCATTGCAGAAAATACTCCATAACTGACTGCAGGTGTAATCAGTCATAAATGCAATCAACCTACTGATGATTTAAGTCCACAGTATGTCCTTGCAACAACACACAGGTCAGTGATTCCTTGATCAGACAACTGGGCCCCATCATCTTACCAAGTTGACACATGAAAGTGACCATCACAGTCCACCCCTTGTCAACTTGGCAGCTATATACATCACCTCAAACCATGCTTAATCTCTAAATGAAAAACAACAGATATATTTTTCACCTAACAATACTCAACTGTCATGTACACACCAGAAATATACTAAATCTCTCCAGAATAGGAAACAAGTCCTTGGTTAATATTAACTCTTAAACTTGATATCCTATAACTTAAATCTCATAATATGAACAATACAACTTCTGTGATATGATAAGGTGATAAGATAGAGAAGAAAACAAAGATATTTGCTTTATGTACAAATACAAACATACTCATAACAAAACAAGGAAGAAATATCCATACCATCACAAACACTATGAGCATCACTGTGCAAATACCTGCTTTTTTTGTTTGCTATGGCTGCCAGAATGCAACATACTAGTAATGGGATGGCTTTTAACAATGGGATTTATTAAGTTAAAGGTTACAATTCAAAGACCATGAAAATTTCCAAATTAAGACATCAACAAGAGGATACATTCTAGGAGGAAAGGCTGCTGGCATCTGGGGTTCATATGCCAAATGGGAAGTCACATGACAGTGTCTGCTGGTCCTTCTCTTCTGGGCTCTTATTTCAAAATGGCTCTCTGTCCAAACATCTCTGGGTGTTTCTCTCTTAGCTTCTCTGAACTCTCTCCAAAATGTCTCTGCCATTTATCCTCTCATAATGGACTCTAGAAGGGGGTTAAGATTCACCTTGATTTGGCAGGGTTACATCTCCATGGGAACAACCTAATCAAAGATCCCACCCACCTTAGGTCTGCCCCTACAAGATTGAATTGAAAGAACATAGGCTTTTCTGGGGTATGCAACAGATTCAAACAAGCACACCTATTCCAGTCCCTGATTTCAATCCTTTTGGTTATATAAATAGTAGTGAGGTTGTTGGATCCTATGGAGTTCTCTACTTAGCCTTCTGAGGAACCATCAAAATGCTTTCCATAATAACTGTGGATGAATTTTTCCTTTCCAACACTTATTTTCCATTTTTTAAATAGTAGCCATTATGACGGGTATGAAGTGTTATCTCATTGTGGTTTTGATTTGCCCTTCGCTGATGGATAATGATATTGAGCATTTCTTCATGTGCTTTCTAACCATTTGTATATCAAGACACTATTGAAAATACAGAACTTTTTTCCATTATTTTTTTCTTTAGCCATTGTAAGTCTTACACCTTTTTTGTCCCTCACTTCTGTTAATATCTATTTTGTATTTATTTGCTTTTTTATGTTGTATTATATTGAGTGTCTTCTCATTTCTATATGATATATTTTTCATCTCTTTTCCTTGTGGTGACCATGGGCTTAAAATTTAACATCCAAAATATGTAACAGTCATATTTTGTTTAATAACAACTCACATTCAGAAGCATGCACATATACTTTTCCTATATCTATCTGCTCCCTATCATTTTTGTACTTATCACCATTTATATTTTTGTACATTGTATATCCAAAAACAAAACTTTGTCATTACTTTTTATGCATTTGCATGTTAACACCTGCAGGAAGTAGGAAGTTCAGTTACCTACCAATCAATACACTACAATAATACTTACATTTATAATTATTCAGGTAGTTAACTTTACTGCAGTAAAGTTTCTTCATGCTGCTTTGAGCCATTGTCTTTTGTTCTTTCCTTTCAATCTAAAGAATTCTATTTAGCATTGCTCGTAGGGCCAGTCTAGTGATGATGAACTCCCACAGTTTTTGTTTATCTGAGAATGTCTTAATCTCCCCCTCATTTTTGAAAAATATACCTTCTGGATATAAAACTCTTGGCTGGTAGTTTTATTTCAGCATTTTCAGGACTTCCTCCCACTGCCTTCTTGCCTCCATGGTTTCTGATGAGAAATCAGCACACAACCTAAATGGTACCCTCTTTTATGTAATATGTTGTTTCTCTATTGCAGCTTTCCTTGTCCTTTGCATTAATATGTGAAAAGGTGCATTTTTCCTTACATTTATTCTGTTTGGTGTCCTCTGGTATTCTTGGATGTGTGTATTCAAATCTTTTGATAGGTTTGAAAGTCCTCTGTCATTAGTTCTTCAATTATTCCTTCTGCCCATTTATTCCTTTCTTCTCCTTCTGGGACTTCCATAATACAGATATTGGTGCACTTCAAGGTGTCCAAAAGCTGTCTTAGGCTATTTTTACTTTAATATTTCTTTTTTTCTCTCTCTTCTCCTCAGCCAGACTCATTTCAAGTGTCTTGTCTTCAGGTTCACTGATTTTTTTTTTTTTTTTTTTTTTTGCCACCTCCCATATGCTTGTGAAACCATCCTGGATATTTTTCAATTCAGTTATTGTGGTTTTCAACTCCAGTAGTTTTATTTGGTTCCTTTTAAAAATTTCTATTTTACTTAGACTCTCATATTGTACATTCTTTGTTTTGCTGATATGCTTTGATTCTTTCTCTGTACTTTCCTTAATGTCCTTGAGCATATTCATAAGATGAATTTTTAAAGGCTTTTTCCAGTATATCCATATTCTCATCTTCTGAATTGGCATTTTCTATGTTTTTATCCTTTCCCTTTGGATAGACCATAATTTCTCTTTTTCTCTTTTTTCCTGCCTTTCATTGTTTTTTTGCACACTGAACATTTTAATATTAAAAAAAAAACTCTAGGATTTACTCCTGCAATGACTGTTTCTTGGTTTTGTTTTTAACTGGTAATTAAACAGAGACTTTCTTGAGCATCAGCCCTCCTATCAGCAATGTCTGCTGATGAGAATGCAGTGTGCATTCACATTCTTTAATTATGTACCTAATGATGTTCTCAGAATCCTCAAACCCATCTCTAACAACTCAGCCTATACCATTTGATCGGTGAGGCCACATGAGTGCTTAACATAATTTATTTTACATTACTATTGCAACTATATTGTAACTCTGAGTGCTGAATCTTATCTTTGTACAAGGTTTCCCTTTCAATGAATGTGCAATAAAAAAGATATTGACAATAATGATTATAGAAAGAATCAGCTTGGGTCCAACAACTATCATAATGTCCTCATATTTTAATTCACAAGTATTTACTATTGCTGACCACCAAATATTTCTAGTTCTCTTCAGAGGACATGTAAAACTATATATCCCCACTTATTTGGAGCTAGATTTAGAAATGTGAAAAACTTTCACTAATATAATCATTCTCAAACTGTATTGTGTATCAGAATCTACTGGAGTGCTTGTTAAAACAGATTAATGAGCCCCATCCTTGGAGTTGCTGATTCAAAAAGGCTGTGGTAGGCCTACAGATTTTGCATTTCTGAAAATTTCCTAATTGATTCTGATGCTATTAGTCCAAGGTACACACTTTGAGAACAACTGGCCTAATGAAATGTGAATGGAAAGGCCAGAAAACTTAAGATCCATTGAGTGATTTGTAAGTCTTTCTGCTTCTTTCTCTCTCTTTCAATTTACCATGAAACCTAAAACATTGCACATCATGGCTTCTTCATCTGCCTGGGTCCCAGCTTGAGGAAACCTATAACAGAACCCATTTATGGGAAACACAACATAGGTGTATGAGTGGGAATTATATCTTGTTACTTTGATACACTAATATTTCAGGTTTGATTTCCATAGCAAGGATAAATTAGGTCATCTCATTGAAAAGTATGCTTTGAAATTTTTTTAAACAATATATCTTTAAAAAGAAATTTCTTATTATTAGCAGGAGAAAGTCATTTTATGTCTCTTTACTTTTGTTTGGTGTTCCAGAACTAAATATACCTTAATTTCTTCATATTAGCTAGTTTCTACCTTTCTCCCCAAATTTCAACATATGTAATATATAATTTAGGAGGCAAATATGCAAAATTAAATGAAGTATTCATTTTTAAAAACCAAGGTTGATATAGTAGAATGAGTTATATACCCCAGAAAAAAACATGTTAATAATCTTAATCCCAGTCTTGTGGGTGTGAACCCATTGTAATAGGGTATTGTGTAGACATTATTTTTAGTTAAGGTGTGGTAAACTGAATCAATATGAATTTTAATCCTATTACTGGAAGTCCTATAAAGAAATCCAAGGGGAAGAACCATAAGGCAGCAATCAATTAAATTAAGAAAAGAAAGGAGAGGACATTGCCATGTGATATTAGGCTGGAATACAAGTCAGGGAAACAGGAACCCCAAGGATTGCCTGTAAACCAGCACAAGAATGATGTACACTTTGGAGATAAAGTGCCTTACTGAAGCTTCTATTTTGTACTTCTCCTAACTTCAAAACTATGGGCCAATTCCCATTGTTTTATAAAATCATTGTATGGCATTTGTCACAGCAGCCTGCAAACTAACGCAGTTGAAAATTTGATTTTTTTGTAATAAATATAATAAAATACATTGGAAAACAGGACTCCAATATATCCCACAAAACACTGACAGAATCTAGGAAATATATGAATAACACATTTTCCAAATATGTGAATTTCAATTGATGTGTGAAATTTAATTTTGAAGCCAAGGAGAGTTAGGCTGTGTTATCTCAAAGTAATCATCTAATAAGGAGAATATTTTTCATAAATTAAATGTTTTTTTTTAATTGTAGAATTTTAAAATGACTCCAGTGTATTGATTACTTTTTACGGCACAGGTTTTTTTACTTTATAGATAAAAACTGAAGAATCTTTTGTATATTATATTCTGTGTATTGGCATTCAAATAACAGTACTGAAAACATTTGAAGCATCTTTAACCCAATTTCATTTGACATATCTTGAAAAATCAAATTACATATATGAATCAGATTAATGTGTCTTAAATGTCCTCCAATTTCTTATAAGATTATACCAACAACATGAGATGATTCTTCTAAAAGATTAAAGTACAAAGACCTACAAATTGAAAAAAATAAGACAATTTTTCATTGCCATCTCTATCTGATTAAAGTACAGGAACAAAATTTTATAAATGGCTATTGAAGGTAGAATACTTTCTCTTTTTCTATCAGCAATGTATTAAATTGTTTTATGTTTATTAAATAAAGTTTTAGATAATTTCTGCAAAAAAAATGCTTGACCATTTCAATAATAAAATCTGATGGTAAATATTATTGCTTAACTTAAGTGGTATAATAGTGATCAGACATGCTTATGTAACTGTATAAGTGTGTTTGTGTGTCTGTGCACAGGTGTGTGCATATAATATGGGATACATATATATTATGTATCATTTACCTAATCATTCTATCAGGATAAAACTCTTCTATAATGAAATAATTTCCTTGATATAAGGTAATTTTTTTAAGTAGCTATGAAGGAGTCAAACACTATTGAGAATCTTATAGCCACCTAGGGACTTCTGTTGAATTTTGAAGAAAAGGGAAATTGTCCAATATGACCAATTTTTAAACATTTGGAGTTATTTTTTTCTTCACACTTTAAAGACTGAGAAAATACTCATGAAACTTTACATGCCATTTTTTTCATTATGGATTTTCTTTGAAATAGTGAGTTATTTAGTATAAATTACTATCCTAAAAAAAGTATTAATTTTCAAACTATATATATGGTCCATATATCATTCACAACCTCACACAGGATCATAAGTGATAGTATAATTTGCATGTCTTTACACACACAAATAAATCTATAGATTATACATCTATACACATTATTTATATATACCATCGTATCTATAGATTATACATCTATACACATTATTTATATATACCATTGTATGGATGCATAATTACATTTATAATTAATACTGTTGTAGGGATAAACGTGCACTTATGTGTATGTCAGTAAAATATTTGTATATAATATACATATGCACATGTGTAAACACAAGCACATATATATGAATTGATGCCTTTATGTTACATTTGAATAAACACAAATTCAGATTACCATTTATCATTATTAGAATATAGACTTTGTGAGTTTTTGTTTCTGTGTTTTCAGAACTGACTCATTTTCATCTATCCATTTATTTTTCCTCTTACCTTGTACTCATTGTCAATATTATACATGGCATTTGGCCTGATACAGCTTATCTAACAAAATTCTGAATATGTAATATGAATGCAGCCAAAATTTATATAATTATTTTAGAGTCTTTAAATTTGTATCTATTTCTAAATTTCTGCCCTTTTTTGATGATTTTCCTCTGGGCACTATACTTAACATTTTCAGCTCACACTTTATTAAAATAACATATGTGTTCCCACCAATTATTTAGCATATAATAGCATGAAGAGAATTTTTATCCTCTGATATAGCAAAAATTTCCATGCAATAGAGTCCAAAAATTGTGTCCAAATTTATAATTTTGGAACTGCATAGTGATTACTGGAAATATAATATGAAATTATGAGGGAAGCAAAAAATCTCTTTCTTTCAAAAGCATCCATATTGAATGACAATAATAACAATTGCACTTATAACTTAAAAATTAAAAAAATTAATTAAAAAATGTTATTGAAAGTCCTACTATAAATTTTCCTTGAATGCATTAATGTAAATAAATTACCAGTTGTTTTTGGAAGATTCCTGTGTTTTAAATGTAAGTTAAGACATAAGTAGATGGTTTTTAAAGGGAATATTTACTTTTTCTACTAACTTTCTTAATGTAATATTGAAATATGTAAAGAGATAGGAGAGATGGTGAATTTAGAAAAAAATGAAGAACTTAAAGAGGTTTTGAAAAACTCAAGTTAAATAACATTATATTTTAAGAAACAGCAGAAATACTGAGTAACAAGAGTTTACTTTGCCTAATTTTGAATTAGGCCCAGAGATTTTACAATTTAAAATGTTATGATTTATCTACTTATAGCATGCATGTGTTTATACAGTATTGGAAGAGACAATGAAATATTATTTTAATCATAGGACAGTTGACAACAAGAACAAAAACTTGTGAAGTAAGTGAAAAAGAAAACATTTAGAAAATACTCTAAATTCATTTTTAAAACAAATCAGATGTCTTTAAATCATGTTTTTCATAAGATTTGTCAGGGTTCATTGCTGTTTATTCTACCAAAATAAACAAGGTTAGATCTTGGGAAGTGTTAAGCAATTAAAATATCTATCTATCTATCTATCTATCTATCTATCTATCTGTCTATCTTTTTATCTATCTATCACTATCTCTGTCACCTATTTTATATAAATCCAATCCTACCTCCACAGAAATATTTTGTTTGCACAATTAACAATGCTAAACCCAACTTAATTATTTAATATAAACAATTTTGCATAAGTGAATATTCCATGGTGAGCTATTCATGAAAATATTTTATTACCCTACATTTTATTCCCTTGAAGTTAGGACTTCTTCGAAAATAGTCTTACCATGTTCTTCAAAGTTTAGCATTTTACAAAAATTGTTGTAATTTGCCAGAAAGTTATTGATTTATGAAACAGTTTAAAATAATTATGTAATGACTTAGATATATAATTTTGAATTAAATAATGAACTTCATTTTGGACTGAAATTGACATTTATACTTTCCTTGATTCCTAAGTCATTAGTGATTTTGGATACACACATACTTAACAATTACATATAAATGTAAATATTTTGGGGTAATGGAACTATTACTTTGAATTTTCTTTGTTTCATCATCATTTCTATTATTCTGTGATAACGGTATAATCCACCTACTTTTGTAGTAGCAATTATCAAAACCCAGAATTCCAAATTCAAATGTCTGTTAGGGTAGGGACTTCCAGGAAGCTGGTGGAGTGGGAGCTCCAGGACTCACTCCTCCTAGAAAACAGCTAATAAACAGACAAGAACTGTGTGAAACTTCTGTTCAGGGACTCTGGTGGCCAGGGGGTACTGTGTAGAGTTATATGAAGAGGCTGAAACAGTGCCATAAACAACTGTAAGTAACTTTTTCCTTGGCATCTACCAGCACACATCCCCCTCCCTCAAGGCAGGCCACCTTGGATTAAATCCCTGACTGGCAGCTGTGGAAGGAGAGGGATGTGGAAGTCCACTTAATAAAGAATGGGAGAGGGGGCACAGCCAGGAACTGATCATGGCAGCCATTCTTTCACCACCATCTCCAATAGGGGCAGATATGGTAGAAGTTTAATAACACAAGAACTCCTTAGGGGTGCAGGGAAGATTTTGCTGAAGAGCACCATATGCTAGGCAGGCTGGGAAGGCATAGCTTTAGGGAATCATCAAAAAGGCTTCTGGTGTCTTTCCTGACCCTCTTCCCAGAGCTCTTTGGAGCTGCTCTGCACCCCCTTTGTGGGATCCTGACCCTGTTTCGACTGGAAAATACTGATTTGGAAAGTTCTCTCCAGGATGACCCTCCTCCCAGGATTTGCCCTCCAGGCAAAAGCAAATGGAGGCAAAGAAAGGAGTGTTTAAAAAAAAAAAAACAAAACAAAAAAAAAACAGTAGAGGCAAAACAAAAACAAATAGAACAGATCAAAATTCTCAGAGAAGGAACAGAGGAAATTCAGCTTTCTCCCGGGAGTGAAACAATTGCACAAATAGTGCAAACTTAAAAATTTTCCCACATATCCAAGGCAAGAATCAGATGCATAAGAGTTGGAAAAATCTGACCAATGAAGCACAGTAAATTCTAAAAGCCTACAATAATTTAAACCAAGTGCTAAAGAAAACCCTTAACAGAAAGCCAATCAACAAAACTCTAGGCAAAAGAGAGAAACTGACCTTCAGTGTAAACACATCAAGGTAATCAGATGACTAGACATCAGCAAAATATTAGAAGTCATAATAAGAAACAGAAATAGAAAGCCCAGTTAAAGGAAAATACTAAAAATTTGGAGGAAACATGGAATTCAAAATAATCAAAAATGTTCAAGCAAATCTCTTAAATTAATTCAGGGAGATGAAGGAAAATATGGGTAAAGAGATAAGGATAGTAAGAAAAAACTGAATGAGCATAAAGAAGTATTTGAAAGTATAAAAAGAAACATGACAGAATATATGAGAATGAAAGGAACAATAATAGTGATTAAAATACACTAGAGGCACAGAACAGCAGATATTAACAGGCAGAAGGAAGAATCAGCTTCTAAAATCCTTTTAGAATTTCCAGCTTTTAGTTTTGAAGAAAAACAATTGAAATCATAAGGCAGAAGAACAGATAGAGAAAGGATTGGAAAAAATTGAGCAGGGTCACAGGGATTTGATTAACAGAAAAATGCACAAAAGCATACCCATCATATGTGTCCCAGAAGGAGAAGAGAAGGGGAAAGGGGCAGAAAGTATATTTGAAGCAGTACTGACCAAAATTTTCCCAACTCTTTAGAAAGATATAAATATACATATCTGAGAAGTACAATGTACACAAAACAGAATAAATCCTAATAAACTTTCTCCAAGCCACATACTAATCAGAATGTCAAAAGCCAAAGATAAAGAGAGAAACCTGAAAGCAGCAAGAGAAAAGCAGTTCATCACATGTAATGGAACTGTAATAAGACTAAGCGCCAATTTCTCATCTGAAACCATGGAAGCAAGAAGGCAGTGCCATAATATATTTAAGGAAATGAAAGAAAAACTGCCATCCAAGAATTCTTTATCCAGCAAAACAGTTCTTCAAAATTGTAAGAGAGCTTAAAATATTCACAGATAAACAGAAACTGAGAGAGTTCATGTACAGGAGACATGCTCTATAAGAAATACTAATGGGAATTTGGCAGGTTCAAAGGAAAAGTCAGGATATAGAGCCTTGAAGTAGAGTGTAGAAATTAATACTATCAGTAAGTGTAATTCTGCCAGTTTGGATATATTACATTCCCCCAAAAGCCACATTCTTTAATGCAATCTTGTGGGGGCAGACATTATTTCTTTTTTATTAAGGTTTGACCCCTTGATTGAATGTTTCCAGGGAGATTTGACCCTGCCCATTCAGGGTAGGTCTTGATTAGTTCACTGGACTACCTGAGAGAGCTCCAGGCCCAGATGCTTGCTGACACTTTGAAATGTTAGCCCAGAGTTTATTTTGAGATGCTAAGAGAGGACAAAAAACTCAAGAGCAGCTGAAAGGGACTTTTGGAGAGATGCTTGGGAGCTGACAGAGATGCTCAGAGATGCCTGGAGTTGTGGACAGAAGGACATTTGGAGATGGTAAGCTAAGCACACACAGGAGGTGAGAGAGGAGCTGAAATACAACTTGGTACCAGTAGACACCAGCCTCATGCCTTCCCAACAGATAGACATGTTCTAGACACCACCAGCCATTCTTCAGTGAAGGTATCTTCTTGTTTATGCCTTTGTTTGGGCACTTTTATGGCCTCAGGACTGTAAATTCATAACCAAATAAACCTCCTTTATATAAGCCTATCCATTTCCAGTATTTTGCATAATGGCAACATTAGCAAACTGGAATAGTAACTAAAGGTGTAGAAAGAGAAACAAAAACAAGATATGACATATAAACTATAAAGATAAATTGGTTGAAGTGAGTATAGCCTTTACAGTAATAACATTGAATGTTAATGCATTAAACATCCCAATCAAAAGCCACAGATTGGCAGAATGGATAAAAAAGTATGATTAATCTAACTATAGATTCTACAGAAGAGTCTCACCTTAGACCCAAAGACTCCAATACATTGAAAGTGAAAATTTGGAAAAAAAGATATTCCATACAAAGAGTAATCAAAAAAGACCTGGGGTAGCTATACTAATATTTGACAAAATATTCTTTAAATGCAAACCAGTTATTAGACAAAAGAAGAGTGTATGTTAATAAAATGCTCAATGCACAAAGAAGGAAAAATAATGATTATTTATGCACCTAATCAGGGTGCCCCAAAACACATGAGGCAAGCACTGGCAAAACTTAAGAGAGTAAGAGATGTCTCTGAAACAATAGTTGGAGATTTCAGTATTCCACTCTCATATAGATAGAATATCTAAATAGAGGATCAATAAAGAAACAGAGAACTTGAATGATATTATAAATAAACTATACCTTACAGACATATACAGAACTTTGCACCCCCAAACAGCTATATATACATTCTCCTAAAGTGCCCATGGACCATTCTCCAGAATGTACCATATGTTGTGTCATCAAACAAGTCTCAATAAATTTTAAATGATTGAAATCATACAAAGCTCTTTATCTAATCATACAGGAGTTAAGCTGGAAATAAATAATAGGAGCAGAACTGAAAAATTCATGAATATATGGAAGTTAAACCACATACTCTTAAAAGATCAGTGCATCAAAGTAAAAAGTACAAGAGAACTCAGTAAATATCACAAAATAAATGAAAAGAAGAACACAACATATCCAAACTTATGGGATTCAGTGATGGCAGTACTGAGAGGGAAATTTATAGCCCTAAATGCCTATACTAAAAAAGGAGAAAGCTAAAATCAAAGACCCAACTACACACCTGGAAGAAAAATGAAAAAGAAATAACAGATTAGAGCATAAAAAATGAAATTGAGAATTAAAAACAATGGAATTAATAAAGGTAAAAGTTGCTTCTCTGAGATCAATAATATTGACATACCAGTAGCTAGATTGAGAAAGGAAAAATTAGGCAAGATGCAAATTAATAAAATCCAAAATGAGGGGCATTACTTATGACCCCATAAAAGTGAAAATTATTATAAAAGGATACTATGAACACCTGTATGCCAACAAATTAGACAACCTGAAAGAAATGGGCAAATTCCTACAAACACACAAACAACCTACAATGATTGTAGAACAAACAGAAGACTTTAAACTGACCAATTCAAGAAAGGAAATTGAATCAGTCATCAAAAACTTCCCAATAAGGAAAGCTCAGGACCAGATGGATTTAAAAGTGAGTTCTACCAATCATTCCAATAATTAACACCAACCCCTCTCAAACTTCCAAAACCTTGAAGAGGAGAGAACACTACCTAATTCATTCTATTAGGTGAACATTACCTTAATATCAAAGCCAAATAAAGGTACTGCAAGAAAAGAAAATTACAGACCAATTTTTCTAATGACTATAGATGCAATAATCCACCATACTTCTAGAAATAGAATCCAGCAGCATGTTAAAAGAATTAGATACAATGATAAGCTGGATTCTACCCAGGGTGATTTGGCATAAAAAAATTAATTAAAATAATAAAATAAAATAAAATTATTTAATAATAATACAAAATCAATTAAAATAATACACAGTAATAACAAATCAAAGGGGAAGAAAAAACACAGGAGCATCTTGACTGGTTTTAAAAAAGAGGCATTTGACAAAATCCAGGATTGTTCCTTGATTTGAAAAAAAAAAAAAACACTTTGAAAGATAAGAATAGAAGGAAACTTCCTCTACATGATAAAGGGCATAAATGAAAAACCCATGGCTAACATCATATACCATGGTGAAAGAGTGAAAATTTCCCTATAAGATCAGGAGCAAAACAAGGATAACCACTGCCACCTCTGTTGTGTAACATTGTGCTGGAAGTTCCAGACAGAGCAGTTAGGCAAGGAAAAGAAATAAAAGACATCCAAATTGGACAGGAAGAAATAGAACTTTCCCTATTTGCAGATGATATAATCCTATATTTAGAAAGCCCCAAACAATCTACAAAAAATTGACTAGAGCTAGTTAATGAGTTTAGCAAAGTGGCAAGATACAATATCAATATGCAAAAATCTATAGGGTTCCTATTAACTAGAAATGAGCAATATGAGGAGGAATTAAAGAAGAAACTCCATTTACAATGGGCACTAAAAAAATCAAATATACAGGAATAAATCTAACTTAGGATGTAAAAAACTTGAACCCAGAAAAGTACAAAGCATTGCTAAAAGAAATCAAAAACCTAAATAAATGGAAGGACATTTCATGTTTAGGATTGGAAGATGAAATATCATTAAAATGTCAATTCTACCCAAATTGATTTACACATTCAATGCAATCCCAATCATAATTCTAACAGCCATTTTTGCAGAAATGAAAAGCCAATCATTTTATTTGGAAGGGTTAGTGGTCTGAAATATACAAAAACATCTTGAAAAAGAAGAACAAAGTCAGAGAACTCACCTTTCCTGACTTTAAAGCATGCTACAAACCTGCAGTGCTCAAAACAGCATGGTATTGTCATAAAGATATAAAAATATATATATACTGTGCAATGAAATCAAATTGAGAGCTAAGAAACAGGCCATCATATTTTTGGCCAATTGAATTTGACAAGGCTGCAAAGTCCAGTCAATTGGGACAGAAAAAATTCTTTTAAAATGGTGCTGGGAGAACTAACTGACACTTTATAAAAATATTGAATCTAATTGGACCAAAGTCCTAAATATAAATATCAGGATCATAAAACTCCTAGAAGAAAATGTAGAGGAGCATCTTCAAGAGCTTGTGGTTTTTTAGACTTTATAACATTTGACAAAATCCAGGATTGTTTTTTAGACTTTATAACGAAAACCAAAGCAATGAAGGAAAAAATACATAAATGGGACCCTATAAAAATGAAAAACCTTTTGGGCTTCAAAGGACTTTGTCAAGAAAGTGAAAAGGCAACATACCCAATGGAGATAATATTAAGAAACCACATATCTGATAAGGGTTTAATATCAAGAATATATAAAGAAACCCTACAATCAACAATAAAAGGACAACCCAATTAAAAATTGGACAGAAGACTTGATTAAACATTTTTTTTCCAAAAAGGATATACAAATGGCTAAAATGCACATGAAAAGATGCTCAATGTCACAAACTATTAGGAAATAAAAATCAAAACCACAATGAGATATCACTTCACACCTCTTACAATAGCCATTACTAAAAAACAAAACAAACAAACAAAACAAAACAAAGACCCAGTAAACTACAAGTATTAAGGAGAATGTAGGATGTGGAGAAATAGGAACACTCATTCTCTGCTGGTGAGAATGGAAAATGGTGTAGCTATTGAGGAAGATTGGTGGTTCCTCAGGAATCTAAATATAGAATTACCATATGATCTGGCAGTCCCAGTACTAGCTATAAATAAAAAATAATTGAAAACAGGGACTCAATCTAATATTTTCACAATGATGTTCATAGCGGTATTATTCACAATTGCCAAAAGATGGAAGCAACACATGTCCATCATCCAATGAATGGATAAACAGAAGGTGGTATACACATATAATGGAATATTATTCAGGTGTAAGAAGGAATGATGTCCTGATTCATGTGACAACATGGATGAAACTTGAGGGCATTATATTGAGTGAATTAAGCCAATTACAAAAGGACAAATATAATATTATCTCACTAATATGTATCATATTAGTATTATGTATTATAATAGGCAAACTCATAGAGTTAGAATCTAAAATATAAGTTACTATGAGATAGAATGGTAGTAGATATGGAGAGCTGATGCTTAGTTTGTGAGAGGATTTCTGTTTAGGTCTTATAAATGTTTGGAAATGGATAGTGGTGATAGTAGAACACTATTGTGAGTGCAATTAACAGTGCAGAATTATGTTTGTGATTGTGGTTGAAAGTGGAAGTTTAGAACATATATGTTACTAGAAGGAAAGTTAGAAGAGAAAGGATGGGATTGTATAGCATAGTGATTCCTCTTGTGGATGATGGACTATGCTTAATAGTATTACAAATACAAGAATATTGTTTTATGAATTATAACAAATATATGACACTTTTACAAGGTGTAATGATAGGGTGGTTTATGGGAAAATACACACAATGTAAATTATGGACTATAATTAACAGTCATATTTTAATATTCTTTCATCAATTTTAACAAAGGTACAACACTAATGCAAAGTGCCAGCAAATTGGGGGGTATATGGGAATGTATTTTTTACATTACTTTTCTGTAAAATTTAAAAGTACTATAATTTAAAAAAATACAATAATTGAGCAAACATTATGCTAAGTGAAAGAAAGAAAGCAGGCACAAAGTACTACATAGTGTATGATTCCATGTATATAAAATGCAAAATATAAATAAATTTTTGGAAATAAAGTTGGTTTAGTAGTTACGTAGGGCTGGGGAAGGACAGAGAGATTGAGATGTGACTGTTAAGGGGTATAACTGTTTTTTTTCTCTTTAAAGTAATAAAAATGTTTTAAAATTGATTGTGGAGATGAACACAAAACACTGATTCTACAAAAAGCCATTGATTGTACATTTGAATGATTGTATTGTATCTGAATATAGCTCAATAAATCTGCTTTGAAAATATGCATTGGGGCAATGTAGGCAACAAATTAATTATACTGAGCATTTCCATATTAAACAAATAGGAATATTTCATCCCCACAAAAATGTTTTAAATTTATAGCCTCACAGTTGATCTTTCATTTTCAATTATTAGAAATAAAAATATTAGAAATATTTAATTTTTTTAAAAATCTTATAATTTTAAAACACTACTACATGAGCAATGATAAATGGTAACTGACACTTAAACATAAGTCTGGAAGAAAATAGAAAATGGGCAAATCAGCTCCTTCTAATCTGTATCCACTCGTTCTTTTTTGGCATGTGTGCCTACTTTCTCCAGATGGCCCAATTCCTCAAGAGATTACAGAAATCAAATTTTGTTAATGGTGCTGGCAACATTGTTAAAATTCTTAAATTTTATATATTGGCAACTTGTTTAATACACATTTTTTAAATTATCTGGATCAACACTTTAGATTATCTCAATACATCTATAAGCTAAATACTGTAGTTTGAGTTCTCCTGATTGAAGCTCACAGGTACATTGAGAAGAGTGAGCATTATTCTTTTTTGAAATACTATATATATATATATATATATATGTACATAATGTAATGCCATTTGTGTTAATTAGTTTTAATGCTAATTTATATATGTTACAAAGAATGAGTTGAGTATCTGTTTTCTTTTGGCTGATTTGATGATTACAATAGTAATGAATGTCTGAATTTTAGAATTCTAGTTTCCTGACATTTAAATTTCCCATGCATTCCATTCCATGGAACAAAAAGATAAAAATTAAAAAGTATTATGATTAATTACTGCCAATACATTTAATTACAAAGACCTTCATAAGAGGCTACAAACATTGGTATGCATTTCTGGAAGTGTTTATTTTATAACATGGCATTAAGGATTAGAGTTATTTCTGCCTGTTATAATTGGGTAAAGAGGCCAGCCAGACATACTAGGTTTTCCTTGAGACAACTAACATCATCTTACTGAAGGATTCAAGTGGAGACTAGGTTAAAGAGTATCATAAATTTAACTTACTATACAGTTTTATAAATGAAAATATTTACTTATTTATTTTGAGTGTGCCCACAAACTAAATATGTAACCATCAGTGTTGGTATTACCTTATAAGATACATTTTAAAAAGTTATACCATTCATTACTGTCATGGTTTTCTTTTAGAATCATAATATTGAGCAGATGAATATTATTATTTAACATTGTAGTTTTGTATGTATATCTTTCCTTCTTATTTCAAGTATATAACAAATCTTCAAATCTTTTATCTGTATTGGCAAGATACAAATCTTTACTGATTTGATAGAGCACATTATTTCCAAATATTTTGAAACATTTATACATGCAAACATATATCATTTGAACACTGCAAAATCAGGATATAATAAATTACAATTGAATTATGTTTTGGATTATCCTTTATTATACAGTTACTGAATGATAAATTGCATTTGATACCCTGTAAAACTATTAACCTTGTTTTCCTTGATACTACATTGGGCTTTCAATGTTTTAGATCATTTGGGCCTACTTTCTACATTCCTCTGTGACCTTGTCTACATGTCATGTCCCTATATTTTATAAATTATGTCTAAGGAATGTTCAACAATATACTAAGTAATATATTTAAATCATTATCAGAATTTTGATTTTTCAGCATTCTGAAGTCTATCAATTACTCTCATTCTATTATCTTAACTTACTTTATTCTACCATTGTGTATATTCAATTTGAACTTTTCCATTCAGTAAATTTATTTCATACACTCCAGTATCCATCACATTTGATTTAACATGACAATTGAAAGCAAATGGCATTGACAGATTCTTGTTGAATGTAATTATGCAACAAGAACTATCTTGAGTCAATTAATCAAGTTTATCTCAAATTTAATTTTCTTATATTCCAGGAAAGTAGCCATTCATAACTTTTCAGAGAAGGTGCATCCATATTTCTTAAAGTTTTTAGGTGGCTTTGCTCAATTACATTGACAAGTGTTGTATCTTTTATGATCAGTAATGCACTGAAAATTAAAGTTGTGTAAATTCTAAATGTATTAAAATACATAAAAAGAAACAATGATGTCTCAATTTTATCTCAAAATTTCTTCTGTCTTTCAATAGTCCTGCAGAAAATTTCCTGTTTTTTAAATAAAATTTAGCATCATGTATTAACCAGGGTTCTCTAGGAAACCAGAACACACGGGAGGCTATATATATATATATAAAGAGATTTTTTTATAGGAATTGGAGCATGCATCTTTGGGGATGGGCAAGTCTAAATACCATAGGGCAGGCTGAAAGTTGGCAACTCTGGTGAAGGTGTTTAATGAATTTCCCAGAAGAAGCTTACTGGCTAAAGAAGAGACTGAAATTCTTCTTTCTGACTGCTGAAAATCATCACTTCTCCTTTTAAGGCCTTCAACTGATTTGATGAGACTTCACTCATTGTTGAAGACAATTCCCTGAGTTGATTATAGCCTACTTGCTGACAAGTTAAATCCATGAAATGTCCTCACTGTAGCAGTTAGGCCAGGGCTTGCTTGACCAAACAATTGGACACCATAACCTGGCCAACTTGACACATGAACCTAACCCCCACATATCTGAAATATTGAACATTTTAATGAAACCATGGATTTTAATACAAAACTAATACAGAGTTTTTTATATGTCAGAATATCAATTTAAAAAATGTAATATAATTTTAAACAAATACTTGATATATTTAATGATAAAGTAAATATGTAAGAAAATGCAAAGTAAATACATATTATTCTTTACTCCACTTATAGTTATAAAAGTTATAAACATTCACATTTTGATCTATGTATTACCATAATTAGAAAGACAAGGTATTGTGGGATTTTTCACATTGACATTTCATGCACATAAATTGCATATGACTTTTTTAACCTAACCTTTCAAGTGTTCTGAAATGATTCTACAACAAACTAAAAAGACAAAATTTCATATCATAAAATATAATAAAATGCAAATAACAGCAACAATGGCAACAACCAAACTTTTTCTGCTGTGAGACAGAGGAAGTTATCTGAATTTTGCAAAAACAAATGGCAACTTAAAGTCTTGTTTTGTTCAAAGTTAAATTCATAATGATTAATATAGCCTTTTATACATATTACACATATTTTTAAAATGATAGTTTTTAATTGCTTTTTGCAATTAACTTTACCTTGATGGGTTCAAATTGTATATTTTTGTGAGTTACAATGTAAAAATATAATTCAGACTGCATTTTTATAAACATATAAATATACATATTTCTTAAAGAATTGCTTAAACTTTTTACACTGAATTTTTATGTAATTCTAAAATGTATATTGTCCCTGAATTTAATGAAAAACAAAAACAAGGAAGATGGAGGGATTTTAACATCATTTCTGGCAGACATAATTTTTGTTAGATGTTTGAGTCCCCTTAGATCTGGGGATAATTCAAGAAGAGTCATTTAGTCCAATTTGTTAATATTTTTTAAGTTTCAAACTGCTTGATTCAGAATTAGAAAGTATAAACCCTTATGTTTCATTAAATGAGGATTTCTGTTTTGCCTCCTGCTGAGTAAAAAGTAGACATACATGTCCAGAATAATTAAAAACAATTGTGAAGTTAGAATAAAAAGATTTTCAATCTTGATGATAAAATGAAATATTAAATTGCAATTAAATTTTTTGAATTTAATTCAAAGTTCATTCTGTATTTAAAATAAATGTTTAAATATCCCCTAAAATTATTTATCTCTTCATTATGTATGTATCTATTTATTGGTGTACATTCCATATGTTATGCCCTTACTATGTATTAAGCAGTATGCTAAAAATTCTCATTAGATAATTTCTTATAATGTGGATAACTCAAATTGGCATCACTGTCAATTGGCATCTGGAAAAAGTTAACTTTCAAGAGTTTATGACTTGTGTCATAACACACAGCTCTTAAATGTCAGAATCAAGCTTCAAACCCTGGTTTCTTAATAAAACTCACACTTATCTTACATATGTAATGCTAAGCTTCTCAAGAGAGTAATCCACATTTGTTGCCTCTGCTTCCTCAGTTCCCATACTCTTTTCCATTATTTTAATATAAAGTATCCAGTAGGAATTAAAGGCAATGCTTTCAACCTTTGCTATGTGATTAATTTTATTTCCTACAAAGTGGTGTTCCAAGGAATTGATGCAAGAATAGATGGGATATCTGCAGATCTGAAGTCTAATTTGGATGAGTTAGAAAAAATGTTTTAATAAACAAGAAAATAACCTCTCATATTGAGCCTCAGTTTCCCCACAGGAAAAATATATCTAAAGTAGCTTTGAAGTTTATACAATGTGCAGAGTGGTAGGTATAGAAAATAAAATAAAAAAGCAAGCTAAAATATGGTGGTATATTTGAGCCCTACATGGAGTCATAAATCTGAAAAATTAGAAAGCATATACAAAGGTATTGTTTTAAGTCCCCTTGATTCTCAACTATTTTACTAACTTATAATATGGTAATCAAAATGTAACATGGTTAATATGAATATCATTTACTTTAATCCACTTTCTTTTTTGTTTTTTTTTTTTTTCTTACATGGTCTCTTAAAATTTCTTATCTTTGAATTGGAAACAGAATCAAAAGTACATGGCTTTGGGCTAATGTCCCCAATAAAATCATTTGAAAAAAATATATGTTCCCTTTTATTTCTGTTATCTTTTTTCACATAAATTTAATTATAAACAGTTTATTTTTACTATATTTTAAATTAACCTTTAAAAATAAAATGATTGCATTTTTATTTAATATAGCAAATTGAAACCCACATTAAACATTTTTAAAATGTGTCAAACTTCTCATCTTTAAATGTGAAAACATTACTTTTTCAAGGATATTTAATTGTGTATTTTTGTTCCACTACTACTAAAATTTTTATCATAATGTAATATGTTTTTAATTGATCATCTTATGTTGATTTCCTTATCATATTTCTCTGGAAAATATGCATTCAAATTGAAATTTAGCTTAAAATAATTGGTATAAAAGGGCCTACTGCCATCAATAATATTAGCAATCAATTGATCAGATGCATGAAGATATCAAAAATTGAAAGTAAAAGATAAAAGAATTGTTGGAAGATTGTTGAGTAGCGAACTGTGGAGCTCAGTCCTCCCATCAAAACAACTATTAAACAAGCAGGAGCATGTGAAAATGTATTTTGAAACTCTGGAGGCAAGAAGAACACTGCACAGCATTTAGTGAAGAGTGGAAGGACAAGACTGATACATTACAGTAAAAAACATTAAATTACTCTCTCCATGTGGCTGCTGCCAGAGCTCAACCCCACTCTTGCTGCAGGCCACCAGTGAATCCAGCCCCTAGCTAGCTGCTTATGACAGAAAGGGATATAAAAATCCTCTTCTACAAGAATAGGAGTGTACATGGATGATCACTGATCATGGATTTTAAATTAGGGACTTTGATCACTGGGTGCCAGGATCTGAGGATAGATATTGTTTCAACTCTTCCCCAACAAAGGCCCTGGCAGTCACTGTTTCAGCCATCCCCAGACAGGGGTGGCCAGCAGGAGGTGTGGAGAATTAAAGACCCTCCACTTCCTCAGGGCTGCCAGAGACAGTTATTTGAAGGGCTGCACTGTAGGGCAGGTCAGAAAAGCTCTGGGGAGCTCTTGGAGAAGCTCTTGTCACCATTCCTTTTCCCCTTGAAGGAGCACTTTGGAGCCAGTCTGTGCTCCATTTGTGGGTCACTGACCCTGTTTTGGCTGAGAAAGGCTGACTTGAGAAATTCCTCTTCAGCATGCCCCAGCTCCAAAATTTGCCCTCCAGACAAAAGTATCTTGAGACAATAACAGGAGAATAAAAACTATAGAGACAGTCTGGGGCAAAGGCCTGCCAGCTTCAAACACCTGAGAAAGGAAGGTCTGCCTTCTGGGAAACAGGTGGGACAACCATACTCTGGTAAACCGGGGAAATTTACTAACAACTAACAAACAAAATCCCAGGACAAGACAGAGCCCAGAAAGAGGGGGGATATCCTGCACACTACATTTGCTTTGGGCAGACTTTCCTGATAAAAGGACTGAAGCACAAGAAAATTTCTGTCTTATCACCAACCATTGACAAAATCAGACATATCAGGGGATACATCCCAGAATTAACATTTTGAAATATTACAATGTACAATGCACAACAAAGAATAAAAGATAAACAAAGAAAAGGAATGGTGGCTCATCCAAAGGAAGAGGAAAAAAAATCTGGAAAACACCATTGAAGAAGTTAAGACTGTGGGCATGCCAAACAGCCTTTAAAATATTAAAATAATGATCTGAAAAATGCTCAAGCAGGTGAAGGAAATTGCAAAGTAAAAACTAAAAGATATCAGAAAAACATTGAATGAGAAATATGAGAGTCTTAGTAAAGAGATGGAAATTTTAAAAAGGAACCAAACAGAACTACTGGATTTTAAGTCCAAAATACCTGAAATGAAAAATGTCAAAAGGAGTTTCAATAACAGATTGGAGCTGGTGGAAGAAAGAATCAGTGAACATGAAGACAAAACAGTTGAAGGGAGTCATGCTGGGCTGCAGAGAGAAAAAAATGTAAAAAGTGAAAATTTTATAAAAATGTGAACATAGCATAATGCAATTCTGGGATACAATCAAGTACACCAATATATATGCATTATGGTATTCCCTGAAGGAGAAGAAATAAAGATCAGAAGGAATATTCAAAGAAGTAATGACAGAGAAATTCCCAAATTTAGCCAAAGATGCAAATACGCACGTCAAAGAATCCCAGAGAGTATCAAACAGAACAAATATGTGGAAAAACACATCCTGACATATATTGATTCAAAGGAAAATGAGAGAGTTCTGAAAGCTACAAAAGAAAGTGATATGTCATGTAAAAAGGAGAACCAATTAGATTGAGTGCTGATTTCTCATCAAAAACCATGGAGGCAAGAAGGCAGTAGGAGGAATTACTTATAGTGCTGACATAAAACAACTTCCAGCCAAGAATTTTATACTCAATGAGACTTTCTTTCAAAAATCAGGCAAAGATCAAGATATTCTCAAATAAACAATAGCTGTGGTTTTTCATCACCACTAGACCTTTTCTCTAAGCAATGCTAAAGGAAATTCTTCAGACTTCAAAGAAAGGACACTGGGCAATATTTCAAAGCAGCATAAAGAAATAAGCACCTGTGATAAAGTTAGCCACGTGGGTTCATCAGTGCCATTATCATTATAATGTACTATTTGGTACAAAACTCCATTTCTTGCTCCCTACAAATGGTAAAAGGCAAATGCAAAACAAGTAATGATAAATCTATGTTTTTGTAAATAAAATGCACAAAGTTGTAAGTGGTGACAAGTACAAAATAAAGCTGGGGTAATTGATGGGCATAGAAAAGGAAAAGGACATTAGAATTAAATTAGTATCAAACCAAATAAGATTGTTATGCATTTTGGGTATTACATTTTAACCCTGTGGTAACCATGAGGAAAATAGAAGAAAAATATAGCCACATAGAAATGAGAAGGCACTCAATATAGGGAAACACCAAAAATAAATATAAATGAAGGCATTAACTGAAATGAGGGACAAAAAAAGGTATAAGACTAACGATGGATAAAGAGCAGATTGGCAGAAGAAAGTTCTGTGTTAATCAATAGTGACTTTCAGTGTCAGTGGATTAAATTTACCAGTTAAAAAGCAGAGATTTTTTTCTTCCTTTAACCCTCAATCTACTTGTATCTTTGTCTTTAACATAGTGTATTTGTCATAATTCATGAAAGAATGTTTTCATACTTCTATTAACTATATTCCATAGTTTACCCTAGGGTTAATTGCCTTATACTCTCTGGCGTTTTATATTTTAATTTTTATTCTAGTAACATATATACAACTAGAATTTCCCTTTTTAACCACATTCAGATATACAATTCAGTGCTGTTAATTACAATCACAATATAGTACTACCACAACCACCATCCATTTCCAAAAATTTTCAATATAAATAGAAATTCTGTACAAATTAAGAATTAACTGCTCATTCTCTACACCTATTCTATCCCATGATAGCCTCTCTTCTAGATTGTAACTCTATGAGCTTGCTTATTAAAATTATTTTAAATATGTGATTTAATACACTATTTGTCTTCTTCTGCCTGGCTTATTTCACTCAGCATGATGTTTTCAAGTTTCATTCATGTCATCATATGTATCAGAACCTGATTCCTTTGTAAGGCTGAATAATATCCCATTGCAGTATACACCACATTTGATGTATCCATTCATTAGTTGATGGACACTTGAGTTGCTTCCATCTTTTTGGGTGAGTAAAGAAGGCTGGAGGAGACTGGAGTTGGGTATTTCCCTTCCCACTTCAGTTAGGCTCTGGTAAAATCCAAGTTTGGTTAACTAAGTTGGTTAAACTGATAAAGTAGCTTCTTTTGAGAGCAGTATTTGTTAAGAATAGACAGCTCTATGAATATTTCAAAATGGTTCATTTTACCTTCCCCCTGTTGGCATGATGAGAGATTTCACAAATCTTCACAGTGAAAACCTGTCAGGAGTCCTGAAGGTAAGTCTTATGAAAGTATACCTTCTCTCATCAAGTTTTTATCTTTCAGTCTACTCCACACTTGAAGTTCCAGTAATTTATAAATTATAGTGTAAAGATTCCTATTGGAGCATCTCTTGGGCTTCTGATCCAGGTGAGCTCTGATTATCTTTATCCTACTGCCTCTCCACTTCTCAGTACACTGGCTTTCCCTGTAACATCAATTCTTGGATGAGCGGTTGCGTGTCAGTTTTTGAGCTTTTCTTTTATTGTTAGGACAGGAGTGATGGCTTCCAAGAGATTTACATGCTGGACCAGAAACCATAAGTTTTTTTTTTTTTTTTTTTTTTTTTTAACATCTCCAGCAGTAAAGACTTTAATTTGTAGAACTCTTTGAAAACAGATTTCAGTAGCATTTTGCTTTGTTTTTTGTTTATCATATAATATGTCAGTTGTTTTAACTCTGAGCTTTTTGCTGCTTGATTTCTCTTTAGAGTGATTTTTTTTCATTTATTAAGATTTGTGTGTCATTTCTTGAACTTACTCATTGTTTCTCAAACCATGATCTGCCGTTATTGAAAGATTTCTGTCAACTATATCTAAATTTAATTATGAATCATAAATTAAGATTAAATGGTAATTGCTCAATGTCTTTGGTCAGAGTACCTCAGTCTATTTCCATCCAACCCATAAATCTTGTAGAGGCATTTTCTTATATGTGCACCAACTACTGGGAGTGCTGCTACACACCATGCCCTCAGCCATCACCATGAACTTGGTCACTAGATTTCTAGTACCACTCAAATTTCCATTTGTTACTGATGCTCTAGTATGTTGGGTGGTTAAGAGAATTCACAAGGTACTCATGGGTCAGCTCAGAGAAGCCCAAGTAAATCCTTAGTATATTGTTCATCCTTGTTCTTGCTGGATAGTCACCAGGAAAGCCACCAATTATTGATGATGTAAGGCTTTTTCACAAACTAATTTTAAAAACAAGCAGTAAATACCCTAGAAAGATGTAAAAGAAAAGGCACAATCCAGTGAAGGCTGACAAGTATATATAAATCAACTCAGTGCCCACAGGTTTCAGGTTTCTAACATTACACCATTTCTCATGCCCCTTGCTGATATTTCACCTGAATCTGTTCCTTAGGATTTCCTTATTTTATCCATATTTGTCTTCCCCATTCTATCTGTTCCAGTTTGCTAATGCTGCCATTATGAAAAATACCAGACCATGGATTGGCTTTTTAAAGGGGATTTATTAGGTCAAAATTTACAGTTCTACAGCCCTATGAGTGTCCAAACTAAGGCATCAACAAGAGGATACATTCACTGCAGGATCACCAATGGTGTCCAGAAAACCTCTGTTATCTGGGAAGGCACATGGCTGGTGTCTGTTCCAGGGTTCTGGTTTCAGAAATGGCTTTCTCCCAGGACATTTCTCTCTAAACATCTAGGGGTGTTTCCTTAATTTTCCCCAGGCTGACTCCGGGCTAGCAAAAGTCTGCTTTCAATGGCCATCTCCAAAATGTCTCTCTCAGGTACAGCCCTGGGCTCCTTCTGTATGAGCTCTTATAGGGCTCCAGTGATTTAATTAAGAACCACACTGAATGGGCAGGGTAACACTTCCATGGAAATAATGTAATCAAAGTTATAACCTAGAGTTGGGTGAGTCATCTCCATGGAAACAATCAAGAGGTCACACCCTAATCAGAAAGATTAATAAATCTGTCCCCACAAGACTGCATTAAAGAATATGGTTTTTGGGGGAACATAATATATCAAAACTGGCACACCTGCATTTCAATTATTCATTCTTCCTGTGATAGACAATTGATTGTACAAGTGTTTGTGCATAAATGTAATGGACCTATGTAAGAATATCTCTGTGATAATTACTTGGTACAGGAATTCCTGGGTCATTGGTTTTACATACAATTAATTCTATCAGGAAGAAAAAGACTGCTTTTAAGAATAATTTTACTAGCAGCTCTATATTCTCATATCACAACACTCACTATTGTCCAATTCAATACATTTAAACTGATACCTCATTATTTTGACACATTTACCAGATTAATAATTAATTATATCATATCTTCATATGCATCTTATTGTTTGAGTTTTCTCATCTGTGTTTTGCCTATTGGTACTTTTGGCTCATATTCCAATTTGGATTACTGTCTATTCTCTTCTAGTTTATTTGCAGTTGTGTTAAAATATTTTAATATGGTCTGTATATCCAAAATATTAATCCTGTCAGTTTCATATATTTTCTTTAATTTTTTCATGGTTTCTTGATTAAAATTCATCAGTATTTATCATCTTTTTTGGTTTTTTGTTTGTTTGTTTAATGGATAGTGCTTTCAAAATCTTATTAAACGAAATCTTCACTGTTCCTTAGTAAGACAGGTAGTCATTAACATTTGTGTCTATTGACTTCATACATTTACTTTTCCTTCTGTGTTAAACCATCAGGAGTCCACCTTTCTATGTTTACTCCAAACAATTTTCAACTCTCCCAAATATGAATGTATGGCTTGAGAAATTTTTCATGTTAACTAACGTAAGTGTCTGGCTTTCACCTTGGTGGGTGATCTCACTGCCCTCCTCCCTATATGGGACCTGACTCCCAGGGATGTAAATCTCCCTGACAATGAGGGATTGAGAACATCTTCTTGACCAAAAGGGGGATGTGAAATGAAACAAAATGAAGCTTCAGTGGCTGAGAGATTTCAGATGGAGTTGAGCGTTCACTCTGGTGGACATTCTTAAGCACTACATAGATAACACTTTTTAGGTTTTAATACAATGGAATAGATAGAAGTAAATACCTGAAACTGTCAAACAGCAACCCAATAGCCTTGACTCTGGAAGATAATTGTATAACTATGACACTTACAAGGGGTGACAGCGTGAGTGTGAAAACCTTGCGGATTGCACTCCCTTTATCCAGCATGTGGATGGATGGGTAGAAAAATGGGGACAAAAACTAAATGAAAGATAGGGTGGGATGGTGGGAATGACTTGGGTGTTCTTTTTTATTCTTATTTTTTATTCTTATTCTGATTCGTTCTGGTATAAGAAAAATGTTCAAAATAGATTGGGGTGAAGAATGGACAAGTATGTGACGGTACTGTGAACAATTGATTGTACACCGTGGATGTGAATATATCTCAATAAAACTGAATTAAAATAAGTGTCTGGCTTATACTTATCATACTTTATTTTACTGAGCTAGCATTATTATACCCAGAGGAGAAAAACTAAATTTTATTAGCCTCAGTACAACAAAACTAGGAAGTTAAATCTACTACAGAAAATAACTTCACATAAATTCTTTAAAAATTAACTGCACTTGCAGATTATTCATGCCACTACTACACTCAAATAGCATGGATAAGTGAAAGTTGATGAAATTGCTAAATTGAGTTCTTCAGAACAGCACACTGGAAACTTTCCAGGAAGTTAACACTTTTCTTGATTGAAGATCAAATCATTTATTTTAAGGAATAGTCTCTTCACAGTATCACCCCAGAGCATTTGAACTGGGGGTTTCAAAATCACAGTTTGAAATTTCTCATCTCATCAACTCCCACATTGAAGCTAGGTTCAAATATGTTGAAGTTATGAAACAATCTACTCTAAACTAGAACCAAAGAATTAAAAAAAAATAGTGGAAGTTGTAAGAAAATCAAGCAAATGCTATTACCAATTTCTTTGTTCCACTTGCAAGTGTTTAAATTTAAAGAGGAACTATATTTCCTGAAATCTTTACATTTCATTACAAAATCACCATTTTTAAAAAGACATCTAATGTCCTCTTTAGAGGGAAATATTTATTTGATTATTTTTATAAAATTATATGAAAATTTTAACAGTAACTCTTTTGACTATATTGCAATGATGGTTTGTTGCAGGACTTGAAAAATTGATTACTTATTTCAGAGCTGTGTAGGCAACCTAATTTTATTCCACTATATTGACTCTTTTAACATATCAGAATTCTATACCAACTGTATATCATATATTCTTCCTCCTTTAGGTTTTTCAATACCTCTGATTCTTAAGAATTTCAATAACATAAGTAATTAGTATAACACACTGCTTTCTTGGTAATAAAAGTCAAAGGCACACATTCCAGTTTATAGTTTCCCAGTGTAGTTCCTCTGATGTTGATACATCTCCCCATGACAAGTTTTCTCTGGCACCCTACAAGATAAATTCCTAGAAAGTTCTGGGAGGCACTTTTCCAGAGAATTCTGCTGGCAGCACTCCAACAAATTCTCTGTCACTAAGTGAACCAAAAATATCTGGATCTAGCCCTAGAGGTCTTTCATCTGTGGTTGTTCTATCTCAATCCTAGGATTAGTAACTTTTTTTATATCTGCTATTTGTACATTTTCTAGAATTCTCTTTACTTCTTAGTTGTTATTTCCTCATTATTCCAATCCCCTAGTATAATTTGTAATTATTTATATTAAGCTTTTGCTTTTCAAATTACCATGTGATTTCTACCTCCTACTTGGATCTTAACTGATGCATATGAAGATGATAACAGTGAGTTTTACTTAGATTTTCACTTTCTGTTGACTTCTACAAAGAGAAAGTTTAATTTTAAAAATAACAAATGCTAATAGAATTTTTTTTCTTGTAGGAAATAAAAGGCCCCATGAAAATACTGAGACTTAAAATGGAGAGAAAAGGAGACAGATGCAAATTCCTTCATTAATGTGATGGAATAAACAAGTGGTCAGAAAATGACAATGACCAGGAACATAGGGTAACCCATATGGATGAAGACTAGTCATTTATCTTAAGAAATAGAGTCAAAAAAACATTATCCCAGAGCATTTGAACTGTATATCAAGAGCCCAAAGGAGATGCAGATTTTATGAGTGTGAAACTTAAAATTTAAAACTAAAAATACAGAACTGAGAAAATGTTACTATTTCCCCCCCTTTCCTTACCCATGTTATATTCGATGAACGTGAGTTACAGATTTTCACTAAAGACAATTGCAGACAATTGATCTCCTTGAGGAAGAGGTCAGTTTCATTTATCAGATTTTGTCTCCTCAAATGGAACAATCTAATTTTAATAATTTTTTATTTTATAAAGTAGTTCAGCGAGCACATTGCTAGGTCAATGATACCCACATATTTTGGATAATGTCAAGTAATCTTGAATATGTAATTACAGCAAAATGGTAATGCAAATAGAATATTTTCCTTGCTGTCTCAGAGAAATCTATCATTAATTTAACATACACTAAGATAATTTTGAGATTTCAATTGAAGGTAGTTAAGGGAAATGTTTGAATCACTTCAAAAATTGTATGGTGTACACCTGCTAAGTAATCACAAGAGTTAGCCATGTGAATAGAAGAACTACAAATAAAATGCCAGATCACAATAAGAGGTATTTAATTTGGTGGGCTTTGAACTTAAAAAGAAATCTAGACTAATATCTTTGTTAATTTGACTGGAATTATAAAAACAGATGATATATAACTAACAAAAGAGTAAAATCCCATAGAAACAAGAGTCACAATCCCAGTAATTTTTCTTATTTGCTATGAAATAAATAAGCTCTAAATTTTCCAAAGAGGTGCTCTTTTAATAAACTGTTCTTTGAATAATTTTAGATTAATAGTTTCCAATAAGATTTTAAGACAAATCTAAAATATGTATCCTGAGTTATTGTCTCATTGCTTTTACAAGTACATCCTATTTAAATATCCTGTATTTACTATTTCACCTTAAAGATTCCCAATAATTAAAATGAAATATTTAATACAATTTAATAAGCAAAAGTATTACAAATTCTGTTTCTATCAATTGCCATTTCATTGCAATAAACAGATATATTGAAATGTCTTGTTAATATTCCAACATTGATACTTTATCTTTGTCCCATTCCTCTTTAAGTGTGCCATTTGAGCTACCCCTGCAGCAAAGAGTCATTTTAACTTTTAGTCCAATTTCTTACCTTGGGAAGCATCTAACTTCAGTAAGGGTCTTGATTTTGATAAATATGCTTTTACTTTGCTTCCAATATGAATTTATTTTAAAACAGACTGGCTTCTACTTTTTGCTTTTCTTCCTACAAACAGGTGGTCAGTGTTTTGTTTTGTTTTTTTTCATCAGAAAACCTTGTTTGCTAACCTCCCACTGCCTATTCAGGTTCTTCAAATACCATGCTGTATATTTAAACTCTCAACAGTGATTGTTTTTCTTTATGTGTTCTGGAGTTTCTGGAGTTACTTCCTTATTTCCATGCTCAGATTTCTGGGTGTAGCTCTTCCAAATAGGAAATAGAATTACTCCAGGATACAAATAGTGTCAGCCCCTAAAATGAATATATTTTGGTATGTTGGTTTAAGAATTAGTCTCATTAATTTTGGAACACTATTCTATTTTAAAACATCGTGTTTTATAGGTAAAGCTGTTTTCCACAGAATTACTTTAATTGACTAGATCAAAGAATATTTGGCTAGTAGGATTAATAACTGATCATGTCATTAGAATGGTATAATTAATTTATAAGCACAAATCTGGGACTTTGCTTTGAAGAGTTATGAGCATTCAATAATCTTAAAGTTTTAATTAAAAATTCACATGAAATTACTACTGGGGTAGAATTTAATGATTCCCACAAATAAACTGCAAATTTCTCCAAGAGGAGCTCTGCTTCTGACGCAATCATTAGAGAACCTAATTCATTGTTAGTTATTCCACTTTGCTTTTGAATTTTAAGGAATATAAAATGTAAAAGACAACATTAAAAATGAAAAATGTAATAATAATATCATTTATGTTTACTATATAGTTGCCTACACCAGAGTTTTTATTTCTTCATATCACTTAGAGTTATTGCCTAGTGTAATCTCCTTGCAATATGTCCCACTTAAGCATTTCCTATAAGGCAAGTCTACTGGTAGTGAACTACCTTGGCTCCAGTTTCTCCAGAAATAACCTAGATTTTCTCTCATTTTTGAAGGACAACTGTGCTGGTTTGGATGCATTATGCCCCCCAAAATGCCATTATCTTTGATGCATTCCTGTGGGGGCAGATGCATTAGTGTGGATTGGGTTAGAACTTATTGGTTCAGTGTCCTTGGAGATGTGACCCACTCAACTGTAGGTGATAACTCTGATTGGATAATTTCAGTGGATGCATGGCCCCACCCATTCAGTGTGGGCCTTGTTTAGTTTACTGGAGCACTATATAAGCTTAGACAGAAGGAGCTCCTAACAAGCTGGAACTAGCTGATGATGAGACAGACATTTTGAAGATGGCCATTGGAAGCAGATGCGGACATTTTGGAGAATGCCATTTTGAAACGCCACCTGGGAGCAAGCAGATGAGAGCCACATGCCTTCCCTGCTAACAGAGGTTCTCCAGATGCCAATGGCCTTTCTCTAGTGAAGGTACCCTTTATTAACGGACATTTTATGGCCCCAAGACTGTAACTGTGTAACCAAATAAATACCCCTTTTATAAAAGCCATTCCGTTTCTGGTATTTTGCTTAACAGCACCATTAGCAAACTGGAGCAACAACTTTGCCAGATATATTATTCTTAGATAACAGTTTTTCTTTCCGTACTTTAAATACGTCCACCACTGCATTTTTGACTCCATGGATTCTATTGAGAAAACAGATATTAATCATATTAATAATCCCTTATATATGATGCTTCACTTCTTTCTTTGTATTTAAGATCTGTCTTTGTTCTTGGAATTGATTTTATTAAGTTGTTTGGTGTTGATCACTTTGGGTTGATCTTGCTCGGCATTCCTTGAGAATTTTGGATTTGTATATTCATATCCTTCATCATATTGTGGAAGTTTTCTGCCATTGAAGTAATATTACTTCAAATATTTTTCTACCCCTTTATTTTTCTCTTCTCCTAGGACTCTTATGTTGCATATATTGTTATTGTTACACTCAGTGGTGTCTCATAGGTTCCTTAGGCCCTGTTAAATTATTTTTCACTATTTTTCTGCTCCTCAGACTGTACATTTTAAATTATATTATCTTTGAGTTCACTGATGCTTTCCTCTGCCTCTTCAAATAGACTTGAATTTTTTATTTCAATTATTGAATATTTCTTTCAGTGAGACGAAGAGTTTTTCCTTTCAATGAAATGAAAATTTTTCATTTCACCCATTGTATTTTTTAACTCATTTTATTGAGATATATTCACATACCATGCAGTCATACAAAACAAAGCATACATTCAATTGTTCACAGTACCATTACATAGTTGTGCATTCATCACTGAAATCAATCGCTGACACCTTCTTTACCATACACACAAAAATAAAACAAATAATATTTAAAGTGAAAAAGAACAATTAAAGTGAAAAAGAATACTGGGTGCCTTTGTTTGTTTGTTTGTTTTTTTCTTCCCCCACTTTTCTACTCATCCAACCATAAACTAGACAAAGGGGAGTGTGCTCCATATGGCTTTCCCAATCCCATTTTCACCCCTCATAAGCTACATTTCTATACAATCATCTTCAAGATTTATGGGTTCTGGGTTATAGTTGGATCATTTCAGGTATTTACTGCTAGCTACTCCAATTCAATAGATTCTAAAAAGGGTTTTCTGTATGGGTCATAAGCGTGCCCACCAGAGTGACCTCTCAGCTTCTTTTGGAATCTCTCTGCCACTGTAGCTTGTTTCATTTCCTTTCACATTCCCCTTTTGGTCAAGAAGATGTTCTCCATACCATGATGCCAGGTCTGCATTCCTCCCTGGGAGTCATATTCCACATTGCCAGGGAGATTCACTCCGCTGGGTGTCTGATCCCATGTAGGGGGGAGGGCAGTGATTTCACCTGCCAAGTTGGCCTAGCTAGAGAGAGAGGGCCACATCTGAGCAACAAAGAGGTATTCGGGAGGAGGCTCTTAGGCACAATTATAGGCAGACGTAGCCTTTCCTTTGCAGCAACAGTCTTCCCAAGGGCAAGCCCTGTGGTAGAGGGCTCAGCCCATCAAACCACCAGTCCCCTATGTCTGTGAGCACATCAGCAGCCATGGAGGTGGGGCAGGCCAATACCCCTGCATTCTCCACCAGCTCCTCAAGGGGGCTCTGCATAATTTTTTCATTTTCTTTAATTAACTTTTTTTTAAATCAAGTATAAAAAAAAATTTAAAAATGCATACAATAAAAAAAAAAACATTTCAAACAAACCCTAACAAGGGAGTAAGAAAAAGACAACTGACCTAAGATAACTACTTTACTTCCAACATGTTCCTACTCTACCCCCAAGAAAACAACCTAATATAGCAACATTACTGTGAACTTGTTCCTACTATACCCATTAGAAATTAACAGACCAGAGTCATTCCTGGGTATTCCCAGAATGTTAAATTTACCCACAATAGCTTATCTGTTCTTATTGGGTTACCATTCCCCCTTCCTTAATTGCTCTCTATCACTAGTACCCCTATATTCTACATTATAAACCATTTGTTTTACATTTTTCAACATTCACATTAGTGATAGCATATAATATTTCTTTTTTGTGCCTGGCTTATTTTGCTCAGCATTATGTCTTCAAGGTTCATCATATGTTTCATGACATTGTTCCTTCTTACTGCCTTGTAGTATTCCATCGTGTGTATATAACACATTTTATTTATCCACTCATCTGTTGAAAGACGTTTGGGTTGTATCCATCTCTTGGCAATTGTGAATAATGCTGCTGTGAACATTGGCCTGCAGAGATCTGTTTGTGTCACTGTTTTCAGATCTTCCGGGTATATACCGAGAAGTGCAATCTCTGGATCGAAGGATATTCTATATTTAGTTTTCTAAGGACCTGCCAGACTGACTTTCAGAGTGACTGAACCATTATACAGTCCCACCAACAATGAATAAGAGTTCCAATTTCTCCACATCGTCCCCAACATTTGCAGTTTCCTCTTTGTTTAATGGCAGCCATTCTAATCGGTGTGAGATGGTATCTCCTTGTGGTCTTAATTTGCATCTCTCTAATAGCTAGTGAAGCTGAACATTTTTTCATGTGTTTCTTGGCCATTTGTATGTCCTTTTCAGAGAACTATCTTTTCATATCTTTTGCCCATTTTATAATTGGGCTGTGTGTACTATTGTCATTGAGTTGCAGGATTTCTTCATATATGCAAGGTATCAGTCTTTTGTCAGATATATGGTTTTCAAAAATTTTTTCCCATTGAATTGGCTGCCTTTTTACCTTTTTGAAAAATTCCTTTGAGGTACAGAAACTTCTAAGCTTGAAGAGTTCCCATTTATCTATTTTTTTCTTTTGTTGCTTGTGCTTTGGGTGTAAATTCTAGGAAGTTGCCACCTAATACAAGGTCTTGAAGAAGTTTCCCTACATTATCTTCTAGGAGTTTTATTGTAGTGTCTTTTATATTGAGATCGTTGATCCACTTTGAGTTAATTTTTGTGCAGGGTGTGAGGTGGGGGTCCTCTTTCATTCTTTTGGATATGTATGTCCAATCCTCCCAGACCCATTTGTTGAAAAGACTGTTATTTCCCAGTTCAGTGGCTTTGGGGGTCTTATCAAAGATCAGTCAGCCATAGATCTGGAGGTCTATCTCCCAATTCTCAATTCAATTCCATTGATCTATATGTCTATCTCTGTGCCAGTACCATGGTGTTTTGACAACTGTGGCTTTATAATAAGCTTCAAAGTTAGGGAGTGTAAGTCCTCCCACTTCCTTTTTCTTTTTTAGAGTGTCTTCAGAAATTCAAGGCATCTTCCCTTTCCAAATAAATTTGATAACTAGCTTTTCCAAGTCTGCAAAGTAGGTTGTTGGAATTTTGATTGGGATTGCATTGAATCTGTAGATGAGTTTGGGTAGAATTGACATCTTAATGACATTTAGCCTTCCTATCCATGAACATGGAATGTTTTTCCATCTTTTAAGGTCCCCTTCTACTTCTTTTAGTAGAGTTATGTAGTTTTCTTTGTATAGGTCTTTTACATCTTTGGTTAAGTTTATTCCTAGGTACTTGATTTTTTAGTTGCTATTGAAAATGGTATCTTTTTCTTGAGTGTCTCTTCAGTTTGTTCATTTCTAGCTTATAGAAACATTACTGACTTATGTGCATTAATCTTGTATCCTGCTACTTTGCTAAATTTGTTTACTATTTGTAGTAGCTGTATCTTAGATTTATCTGTGTTTTCTAGATATAAGATCATATCACCTGCAGACAATGATAGTTTTACTTCTTCCTTTCCAATTTTATTTCTTTGTCTTGCTGGGTTGCTCTGGCTAGCACTTCCAGCACAATGTTGAATAACAGTGGTGATAGCGGGCATCCTTGTCTTGTTCTGATCTTACAGGGAAGGCTTTCAGTCTCTCACAATTGAGTATTATGCTGGTTGTGGGTTTTTCATATATGCTCTTTATCATATTGAAGAAGTTTCCTTCAATTCCTACCTTTTGAAGTGTTTTTTTTTTTTTCAAAAAGGGATGTTGGATTATATTGAATGCTTTTTCAGCGTCTATTGAGATGATCATTTGATTTTTCTCTTTTGATTTGTTAATGTGTTGCAATACGTTGATTGATTTTCTTATGTTGAACCATTCTTGCATGCCTGGAATGAACCCCACTTGGTCATGGTGTATGATTTTTGTAATGTGTCTTTGGATTCAATTTGCAAGTATTTTTTTGAGAATTTTTACACCTATATTCATTAGGGAGTTAGGCCTGTAGTTTCCCTTTTTTGTACTATCTTTGCCTGGTTTTGGTATTAGATTGATGTTAGCTTCATAAAATGGGTTAGGTAGTGTTCCACTTTCTTCAATGTTTTGAAAGAGTTTAAGTAAGATTGGTGTTAGTTTTTTTTGGAAAGTTTGGTAGAATTCCCCTGTGAAGCCATCTGGCCCTGAGCATTTATTTGTGGGAAGCTTTTTGATGACTGATTGGATCTCTTTGCTTGTGATTGTTTGCCTGAGGTCTTCTGTTTCTTCTCTGGTCAGTCTACATTGTTCATATGTTTCCAGGAAATTGTCCGTTTCCTCTACATTATCCAGTTTGCTGTCATATACTTGTTCATCATATCCTTTTACAATTTTTATAATTTCTTCGAGATCCACAGTAAAGTCACCTTTCTCATTCATTTTTTTTGTTTATATGTGTCTTCTCTCTTTTTTGATTTTGTCAGTCTAGCTAGGGATTTGTCAATATTGTTGATGTTCTCAAAGAACCAACTTTTGGTGTTATCTATCCTCTCTCTTGTTTTTTGTTCTCTATGTCATTTATTTCTGCTTTAATCCTTGTTATTTCTTTTCTTCTACTTGGTTTAGGATTGGTTTGCTGTTCATTTTCTAGCATCTTCAGTTGATCCATTACTTCTTTGATTTTGGTTCTTTCTTCCTTTTTGATATATGTGTTTAGTGCTGTAAATTTCCCCCTCAGTACTGCTTTTGCTGCAACCCATAGGTTTTGGTATGTTGTGTTCTCATTTTCATTCATCTGTATATATTTAGCAATTTCTCTTGCTATTTCTTCTTTAACCCACTGATTGTTTAGGGGCATGATCTTTAACCTCCTGGTCTTTGTGAATTTTCTAAGTCTCTTTTGATTATTGACTTCTAGTTGTATTCCTTTGTTGTCAGAGAATGTGCCCTGAATAATTTCAATTTTTTTAAATTTGTTGAGGCTTGTTTTCTGTCCAGAATATGATCTATTCTGGAGGAAGTTCTTTGAGCACTAGAGAAGAATGTGTATCCTGGTGATTTGGGATGTAATATTCTATATATGTCTGTTAATTCTAATTCACTTATGAGATTGTTTAGGTTTTCAATTTTTTTACTGGTCTTCTGTCTGGTTGATGTATTTATAGGAGAGAGTAATGTGTTGAAATCTCCCACAATTATTGTGGAAACATCCATTGATTCCTTTAGTTTTGCCAGTGTTTGTCTCATGTATTTTGTGGCACCTTGATTGAATGCATAAACAATTATGATTGTTATTTCTTCTTGTTGAATTGCCTCTTTTATCAGTATGCAATGGCCTTCTTTGTCTCTCATAACATCCTTGCATTAAAGTCTATTTTATCTTCCAGTCATTGTATTTTTAAGCACCAGAATTTATATTCAATTCTTTTTTCTAATTTCTATCTCATTATTGTGGTAGTTCTTATTTTGTTCATATATTTTTCCATGATTTTTTTTTTTAGTTCTTTGTTTACTCTTTAATTCATTAATCCTATTTGAGAGAAATGATATATGATCCTTGATTAGTAATTCCAGAGACTGAGCTTCCTTTGGAATAATTTCTGTTGATTTTTATTCCCTGTGATGGGGCCAAACGTTCTTGTTACCTTACATCTTTTATGAAATTTTTCCTGAGAACTGGACCTTCTAAGTATCGATTTTGGTCACTCTGGAAACCATGTTGACCTACTCAGCTGCCAGACCAAGAACAAGAATTAAGAAAGAAAAAGGAAAGAGACAAAAAAGAAACAAATACTAGTAGAAAATTTTCCACAGAGTATTAAGTAAACAAGAAAACAGATGAGTATATTAAGAAATCTACACAAAATTAAATGAGCAGTCATTCAAAATTCCTCATTATAAAAGATCACATAAACAAAGTGGAATGCATTAATGTAAGAAAGTAAGGACAAGAAAAGATATGACTTACAAAAACAATTAGTAAAATGGCAGAATTAATTTTTCTTATCAGTAATTACCTTAAATGTAAATAGATTAAACTCTCCAATCAAAAGCAGAAATTAGCAAAATGGATAAAGAAACATGTCCCAACAATATAGTGTTTACAAAATACTGATCATAAATCCAAAGAAACAAAATAGATTGCAATTGAAAGGATATAAAATATGCAAATAATAACCAAAGGAGAGCAGAAATGGCTACAGTAATTGTGCAATTTTGGGTCTATTGTGTCCCTGAAAATGCCATGCTCTTTGGTACTATCATGTGGGGCCAGTCATATTAGTGTTGATTGGTTGGATTCCTTTGAGTGTTTCTGTGGAGACGTGACTCAATCAACTGTGGGTGAGACTTTTGATTGGATAATTTCCATGGAGTTGTTACCCCACCCATTTAGGGAGGGTCTGAATTAAATCACTGGAGCCATATAAAAGAGCTGACAAACAGAAGGAGCTCAGAGCAGCTGTGACTTTTTGGAGATCAGCTAAGAGTGACATTTTGAAGAGCAACTGCAAAATTGCATGAAGATGGCAAATTTTATGAAGAGCAACATTTTGGAGAATACCATTTTGAAATGCCACCTGGGAGCAAATGGACACTAGCTACATGCTTTCCAAGCTAACAGGTTTTCTGCATGCCAATGATCATCCTTCAGTGAAGGTACCTGATTGTTGATGCCTTACCTTGAACACTTTATGGCCTTCAGACTGTAACATAGTTACCAAATAAACCCCCTTTAAAAAAGCCAATCCATTTCTGGTATTTTGCATAACAGCAGCTTAGTAAACCAGAACATTAATACAGACAAGTAAAATATAAGTCAAACTCTGTTACAAGAAACAGAGGGAGCATTGTATATAAATAACACAGTCAACTCAATAACTAGATTTAACAATTGTTAAAATATATGGACCTTACAACAGGTCTCCTAAATATATGGCAAAATCAAATTGACAGATTTCATGGATGAATAAACAGTTCTACAATCATAATTGAAAATTTCAGTGCACCACTTTCAGTACTGCATACAATATATAAACAGGAGATCAACATATTAATAGAATCCCTGGACAATAATATCAAACAACTAGATTTTATACATATATATTATATATATATATATATATAGTTATATATGTATATAACACTTCACCTAACATCAGTAGAATGCACATTCTTTTCAAATGCACATGGTTCTTTCTCTGGGAAAGACCATATATTAAGGAATGAGAATTTACAATAAATATTAAAATATTAAAGTCATATAAAGTTACTTCTCTGAACACAATGGAATGAAGCTAGAAATCAATAACAAAAGGAAACCTAAAAAAATTACATAGATGTTGGAACTAAATAGCACTTTATTAAACAGCAAATGGTTTATAGAATATATTAAAAGAAAAATAAAAAAATACTAACAAATAAATGAAAATGAAGACACAGCACAGCAAAAACTTGTGGAATGCAGTGAAGGCAATGCTTTCTGAGAAATGTAGAGGTATGAAAATCTATATTAAAAATGAAGAAAGATCAAATTATGACCTAACTTCACATCTGGAGAAACTAGAAAAAGTTAAAGAATTAAACCAAAATTTAGAAGAAAGAAGGACATAATTATGATTAAAATAGAGATAAATGAAATAGAGATAAACAAAAAATTGAGAAAAATAAGCAAAATAAAAAGTTGGCTCTTTGAAAGAATCAATGAATTTGACAAATCTCTAGCTAGATGGACAATAAAAAACATATAAAATACAACTAACTAAAATCAGAAATTAAATTTTGATATCGTTATTGACCCCCCAGAAACAAGCAAGCAAAACAAAAAAACAAAAAAAAAAAAAAAACAAGATTATAAGAGAATACCATGAACAATTGTAGACTAAAGAATTAAATAATTTAGATGAAATTTAAAAATTCCTGTAAATAAAAAAACATACATTCATTCTGGAAAAGAAAGAAAACTCAACAAACCTATAACAACAACATCAAAAAAGGAATGAATCAATAATCAAAAACCTTCCAACAAAGGAAAGTCCAGGACCAGATGGCTCTACTGATGGAGTCTACTAAATATTAAAAGAATAATTATCACCAAACTTTCTCAAACTCATCCAAATACTTCAAGAGGAGGGAGGACTTCCTAATTCATCCAAGAAGAAAGCATTACTCTGATCACAAAGGCTGGTAAAGACCTCCCCAAAAAAAGAAATTTGAAGGCCAATTTCACTTATGAATATAGATGCTAAACTATTTAACAAAATGCTAGCAAACTGTATCCAACAGCATATTGAATACTTTGTATACCAGCTTTTCACTTTCAACCTGTTTTTTCCATGGGTTTAAAGTGTGCCTCTTGTAGACAGCATACAGATAGGTCCTGCTTTTAATCCACTCTGTCAGTCTATGTCTTTACTGGGGAGTCTATTTAATGTTATTTCTGTAAAGTTATTACTGTAATATCTTCTAACATTTTGTCTTTTGGATTTTATATGTGATATCTTATTTTCTTCTCTTGATTTCTACCATTTTAATTAACCTTACTGTTAATCTTCATTTCCACAGTCTTCTCCAATCTTCTCTCTACTGTCTTTTCTTGTATCACTCTTATTGTAGCACTCCCTTTAGAATTTCCTGTAGCTCAGGTCTCTTTTAACAAACTTTCTCAGTATAGGTTTGCCTGATAAAATTTAAAACTCTCTCTCATTTTTGAAGGACAGTTTTGCCAGATGTAGAATTCCTGTTTGGAAGTTTTTGTTAAATATATAATATAAACCCCTTGCCTCCATGATTTCTGCTGAGAAATCCATGCATCACCTTATTGAGCTTATTTTGTATGTGATGGATCAGTTTTTTCTTGCTGCTTTCAGAATTCTCTTTTTGTCTTTGACATTTGACAGTCTGATTAGTAAGTATCTTGGAGTAGGTCTACTTGGGTCTATTCTGTTTGGGTTACACTTCACTTCTTGACCTGTAATTTTATGTCTTTCATAAGAATTGGGAAATATTGTGCGATTATTTCCTCCATTATTCTTTCTTCTCTTCTCCCTTTTCTTCTTGTACTAGGACAACCATAACATGTATGTTTGTGCCTTTCATGTTGTCATTCATTTCCATAAGACCCTGTTCACATTTTTCCATTCTTTCCCCAGCATGTTCTTTTGTTTGTAGGATTTCAGATGGTGTGTATTCTAGTTCATTAATTCTTTGTTCTGCCTCTTCAGACCTGCTGTTGCACATTTCAATCGTTTTTTTTTTTTTTCATCTCTTCTATTGTATTTTTCATTCCCATAAATTCTGCCATTTGTTTTGCCAAACTTTAAAGTTCTTCTTTATGGTCACTCAGTGTCTTATTTATATCTTTCATCTCTTTTTATCAAATTGTCTTTCAACTCATTGATTCAATTTAGAAAATTTGTTTGAACACCTTTAATTAGTTTTTTCAACTACTGTATCTCATTTGGAGACACAGGAGTTTTTTGCTTTGAGTGAGTCATATCTTTCTGCTTCCTAGTATGAACAGTGATTTTTTGCTGGTGTCTAGGTATCTGATTTCTTTGATTTGTTTATTCTGAAGGTTGCTTTCTCTCATTTACCAAGGGTTTTCTTCTGGATTTGTTCTGTTTCTGCTCTTTGACATTCAGGTCAACTTATTCTAGACCTCTAGCATAGCTTCAGTTTAAATGAACAGAATTCTTCAACTCTCATGCCAAAATCAACAAAAAAATGCAAGGGTATCTATTACAAATGACAGATGAATTGTGCTTCAAAAGTAAAACAATTAAAAGAGGCAAAGAAGGACATTATGTATTAAGAAAATGAACAATTTATCAAGAAGACATAACAATCATAAATATTTATGCACCAAGCCAGAGTGCCCCCAAAAACATGGCAAACACTGACAACTCTGAAGGGAGAAGTAGACACCTCTACAATAATAGTTGGAGACTTCAGTACCCTGCTTGCATCAATAGGCAGAGCATCTAGACAGAGGATCAATAAGGAAAAAGAGGTTTTGAATTGTGTAACAAATGAACTGGAATTATAAGACATTCACAGAAAATCCCACCACAAAACAGCCAGATACAATTTTTTCTCAAGTGCTCATGCATCATTCTCCTGTTTGGACACAAAGCAAGTCTCAATAATTTAAAAAGATCAAAAGTATTCAAAAAAGTTTATCAGATCATAATGCAATGAAGTTGGAAATCAATAACAAGTGGAAAGTTGAAAAATTTACAAATATATGGAGGCTAAACAATAAAATTTTAAAAATGGGGTCAAAGAAGAAATTATAAGAGAAATTAGTAAATATCTCAAAGCAAATGAAAATTAGAAAACAGCATATAAAACTTATGAGATGTAGCAAAGGCAGTGCTGAGGGGGAAATTTATTGCCCTAAATGTCTATATCAACAAAGATGAAAAAGCAATATTGATACCTTAATTGCTTACCTGGATGAATTAGAGAAAAAAGCAAACTAAACCCAAAGCAAATAAAAGGAAAGAAGTAACAAAGATTATAGCAAGGATAAATGAAATTGAGAATATGAAAACAATAGAGAGATTCTACAAAACCAGAAGTTGGTTCTCTGAGAAAATCAATAAATCAAATAAATCAGTGGACACCTAGGTAGGCTGAAGAAGAAAGAAGAGAGAGGTTACAAATAAACACAATCAGAAATAGGAAGGGAAAATACCTACTTACTCTGTGGAAATAAAGGAGACAGTGAGAGAATACTAAGAAAAACCATATGTAACAAACTAGACAACTTAGACCAAATTGGCAAGTTCTTAGAAAAGCATGAACAACAAACATTGACTCAAGAATAAATAGACAACTTCAACAGACCAATCACACACACACACACACACACACACACACATGCATGCACACACACAAAAAAACAAATTAAATCAATCATCAAAAACTTCCCCGAAAAGAAAAGTCCAGGACCAGATGACTTCACATGTGAATTCTACCAAACATTCAAGAAATAATCAGTACCAATCTTGCTCAAACTCTTCAAAAAAATTGAAGAGTAGGGAAAGATACTTAAATCATTTTTTGAAGTCAAAATCACTCTTATACCAAAGCCAAAGATACTACAAGAAAATCAAATTATATAATAATCTCTTTAATGAATATAGATGCAAAAATCATTAAAAAATATTTGCAAATTGAATCTAGCAGCACGTCAAAAGAATTATGCACCATGAACAAGTGGGTTTTATTCCAGGTGTGCAAGGGTGGGTCAACACTAGAAAACCAATTAATGTTTTATGTCACATCAATAAATCAAAGGGGAAAAACCACATGATCATCTATATGGATGCAGAAAAGGCATTTGACAAAATTCAATATCCGCTCTTGATGAAAGCACTTCAAAGCATAGGAATTGAAGGAGATTTCCTCAACATGATAAAGGGAATATATGACCCATAGGTAACATCATATTCAAGCTGACTGAGAGCTTTCACTTCAAGATTAGGAACAAGACTAGGATGCCCATTATCACCATTGTTATTTAACATTTTACTGGAAGTTCTGCTAGAGAAATTAGGCAAGAAAAAGAAATAAAAACATCCAAATTGGAAAGGAAGAAGTAAAAGTTTCACTGTTTACAGATGACATGATCCTATGTTTAGAACCCCCCCAAAAAATACAGCAAAGCTAATAAGTGAGTACAGCAAAGAAGCAGGATAGAAGATTAATGTGCAAAAATCTGTAGTGTTTCTATACATTAGTAATATGCAATCTGAGGAGGAAATCAAGAAAAATTCCACTAAAATAGCAACCCAAAGAAACAAATATTGAAACATTAATTAAGCCAAGGAAATACAAGACATATACAAAGAAAACCATAAAACATTTCTAAAAGACATCAAGGAAGGCCTAAATAAGTGGAAGGAAATACCTTGTTCATGGACTGGGAAACTAAATTTGGTTAATATGTCAATTCCACACAAATTGATTTATAGAATCAAAGCAATAACCAATTAAAATTCCAACAACTTACTTGCAGAAATAGAAAATTCAATAATCAAATTTATTTAGAAGGGCCCAATGCCCCAATAGCTAAAAATATCTTAAGAAAGAAAAATGAAGTGGGAGGTCTCACATTACCTGACTTTAAATCATATTACAAAGCTGCAGTGTTAATAACAGCATGATATTGGCATAATGATAAGTATACTAACCAATAAAATCAAATTGAGTGTTCAGAAATAGACCTTCTCATCTACAAATGATTGATATTTGATAAGGTGATCAAGTTGACTCAACTGAGACAGAGCAGCCTCTTCAACAAATGGTGCTTGGAGAGTTGGATATTCATATCCAAAAAAATGATAGTGAATCCCTATATCACAACTTGTACAAAATTAGCTCAAAATTGATCAAAGATCTAAACATTGTGTCTAAGAACATACAATTTTTAGGAGAAAACATAGGGAAGTGTCTTTAAAATCTTGTGATATGGTGTGGTTTCTTAGACCTTACACCCAAAGCACAAGCAATGAAAGAAGAAATTGGCAAATGGGATCTCCTAAAATTTGAATACTTTTGCATGTCAAAGGACTTTTTCAGAAAAGTAAAAAAGCAACCTATGCAATGGGGGACAATATGTGGAAACCACATATCAAATAAGTGTTTAATATCCAGAATACATAAAAGACATCCTACAACTGAACAAAAATAAAAGACAAGCAACCCAATTTATAAATGGGCAAAAGACATGAATAGACACTTTTCCAAAGAGTAAATACAAATGGATCAAAATATATGAAAAGATACTCAACTTCACTCACTATTAGGGCAATGAAAAACTTAACAGCAATGAAATATCATTGCATGCCTACTAGAATGGCCACTATCAAAGAAAAGAAAAAAAAAAAACAGAAACAGTTGTTGGAAAGGATATGGAGAAAGAGGTACACTTGTTCACTATCCGTGGGAACAGAAAATGGTGCCACTGTTCTGAAAGAGAGTTGGTGGGTCAAGCAATCCCATTACTAGTTATACACTCAAAGGGACTGAAGGCTAGGACTTGAATGGACATTTGTACACCAATGTTTATAGCTGCATTATTCATGATTGCCAATGATAGAAACAGTACAAATATCCATCAATGGATGAGTGGATAAGCTAACTGTATATTACAGAATAGTAAAGTTGTAAGACAGAACAAATTCATGACATATGCAAAAACATGGCCAAACCTTGAGAACATCATGTTGAGTGAAATAATCCAGAAACAAAATAACTGTCTCACCAACATGAACTAACTCTAATGAACAAACTCAGATTCGAGTTAAGAACACAGGTTATCAGGAGGTAGGAACATGGTAGAGATTGTGCATTTGATGCTGAAGGAGTACAGAATGTTCAACAGGATTGATTGTAATGACCCAGAAATGGATAGCACAATACTATGTCATGGTAGCACAATATTTTAAGTATAATAAACAAAGCTGAGTGTGAGTATGGTTGAAAGAAGAAGGCTGGGGCATGTGTGACACTAGAAACATGAAAAAGCTCTATAGCTTACCAAACCTAGAGTGGACAATGATGGTCATTAAATGTAGAAATATAAGAAACTTTTTATGTGAGGGTGAACAAGTGAATGTCAACATTCCAAGGTGTTGAAATGGAATGGCATATGGAATAAATGCAATCAATGCAAACTACTGCCTACAGTTAATAGTAACATCTTAATATTACTCCATTAATTTTAACAACGGCAGTATATCAAAGCTAAATGTCAATAGAGGGGAATGTAAAGGAAGGTTATGGGATTCTTGCTGTTGGTGGTGGTGTTTCTCCTCTTACTTTTTGTTCTTTATTATTTTATTCTTTTTCCTCTTCTTTCTTTGTGGAAGAATGGAAATGTTCTCACACAGATTGTAGTGGTGACTACATAACTGTGTGATTATATCAGAAGCTATTTGTTGTTCACTTAGGATCGATTGTATGGTATGTGGATAAAACTGTTTAAAAATAAATATACAAGTGCTGAAGAATATGTAGAGAGACAGAGATATACCTATTCACTTTGGTAGGGATGTACAATGTGCAACCCCTCTGAAGGGCAGTGTGGTGGTTCCACAGGAGGCTAAGTATAGGGTTGCCATATGATCCTGCAACAACATTATTTGGTATATACTTGGAAGAACTGAAAGCAGGGACATAAATAGGCATATACACATTGGTGATTATGGCATCATTATTCACAATTTGCAATGGATGGAGGTGGCCTAAGTGTATATTGATGGTTGAATGGAAGGGTGTACTGTGATGTATATGTTCAATGGAATATGAGCAGCTGTAAGAAGGAATGACATTGTAAGGCATGTACCTAGGTGACATTATGTTGCATGAAATGAGCCATAAACAAAAGGACAAATTTTATAAGACCTCACTAATATAAACTATAAGGAACAAATGCTGAGAATTGAATTCAAGTGCATAGATTATCAGGTGATAGAATGTGGGAAGAGATTGGGCAATTGACAATGCAGAAGTACAGAAAGTTTAATAAGACTTATTGTAAAGGTTCCTAGATTGTAAGCTCTTATAGCCATCACATATATTCCTGAGTTTTAACTGTAATTTAACAGATGCTTATTTGGTACAAAATTTATATTCTGTACAGCATACTATCTAATTTATCCTGTATGGTCAGTTTATTTGAACAATATAATTGCATGGAAACTAGGATAGGGAATGAGTTCTTGTTATTCTGTACAGGTTAATGTAATATCCTGATACATCCCAGAGTATTTTGGGTAGAAAATATAACAGTATTTTCAAAGTCCCCTTGAGGGAGTGGGGAAAAATGTGGAAATACTAAACTTCCCCATTTGGAGAATTCCTGACATTCTTGCAAACATTAGGGATTCCCAATTTAATAAGCCAGACACTTGATCTTAGGGCTTGCCCTTATGAAACTTATTCCTGCAAAGGTGAAGCTAAATCTACTTATAATTATGCCTGACTCACCCCCAGAGAACCTCTTGTGATGCTCAGATATGACTTTCTCTCCCAGCCAACTCTGCTAGTAAACACATTAACCTCCCCCTTATATGGACATGATTCCCAGGGTTGCAAATCTCCCTAGCAATGTGGGACATGACTGCCAGAGATGAAGCTAGCCCTGACCTTGTGGGATTCAATAAACCTTCTTGACCAAAAGGGGGAAAGAAATGAAACAAAACAAAGTTTCAGTGGCTAAGAAATTTCAAATAGTCAGGAGGTGAACATGGAGTTTATTCTTTTGCATTATATAGATATTCCTTTTATATTTCTAGTATATTAGAATTGCTAGAAGGTAATACCTGAATCTATTGAACTGTGATCCAGTAGATTTGATTCTTGGTGATGACTGTGTAACTATGTAGTTATTATCACATGACTGTGTGATAGTGAAAACCTGGTGAATCACACTCTCTTTAACCAGTGTATGTGCAGATGAGTAATCAAATTAGTAATAAAATAAAGACTATATATAAATAGGGGAGATAATAATTGGGGGATAAGATGTGTTGGATATTTTTTGTGTTTTTATTTTTTTGATTTTGGAGTAATTAAATTTTTTAAAAATTGATTGTGGTGATGAGTGCACAGTTGTATGATGACACTGTAAGCAATTGATTGTATACTTTGGAAGGATTATACAGTGTGTGAATATTTCTCAATAAAATTGCCTTAAAACATTTAAAAATAACATTGTTCACCATGAGCAAGTGGGCTTTATCACAGGAATACAAGTGTGGTTCAACATATAAAATCAATGTAATTAATACAACAAAAAAATAGAATTAAAAAAAAAAAAGAAAACATGGCTATTTCACTAGATGCAGACAAGGTATATGACTAAATCCAGCCTACTTTCTGGATAAAAGCACTTAGTAAACTTGGAATAGAAGGAAACTCTCTTAATATGACAAAGACCATTTATGAAAAACCCACAGTTAACATCATACTAAAGTGTGAAGGACTTAAAGCTTTTCCCTTAAAATCAGGAAGAATACAATAATGGCCATTTTTATCAATGCCATTCAAGTTTTTTAAGTGCTAGCCAAAGAAGCTAGGCAAGAAAAAGAAATAAAAGATACCAAAATCAGAAAGAAAGGAGTAAAATTATGTCTCTTTGCAAATGTATATATATATTCCAAAGGAATCCACTAGAAAACAATTAGAGCTAATAAATGCTTTAAGTAAAGGGGTGAAGTATAAGATTAACAAATATTAATTTTGCTCCTATCTACCATCAATGAATAATCTGAGAAGGAAATTACAAAAACAATTCTATTTATAATAGCATCTAAAAGAATAAAACATCTAGGATAAATTTGAACAAGGATATAAAAATGTGTATACTGAAAACTACAGAACACTGTTGCAAAAATTAGAGACCTAAATAAATGGCAAGTTAGCCCTTTTTCTTGGAGACTTAATCATTTTAAGATACCAGTATTATACAAAGTGGACAAAATTCCAGCAGCTTGTTTTGAAGAAATGGAAAAGCCAGTCCTCAATTTTATTCAGAACTGAGTAGCCTCAAACAGTAAAACAATTTTGAAAAAAATGTACAAAGTTGGAGGACTCAGACTTCCCAATTTCAAATTGCACTACAAAGCTACAGTAATCAAAGCAGCATGGTATTTGCAAGAAGCTAGACAAATAGACCAATGAAATAGAATTGAAAATCCAGAATTAAATCCATACATTTATAACCAATTGATTTTCAAGAAGAGTGCTAAATACAGGCAATGGGGAAAGAATAATATAGTCAACAAATGGTGCAGGGGAAATTGAATGTCCCCATGCAAAAGTAGGAAGATTGACCTCTACCTCATAATAAATTTCAAAATAATCTCAAAATGGATAAAGTACCTAAATATAAAAGCTAAAATTATGAAACTCTTAGAAATAGAATAGGGGAAAATTTCATAATATTGGATTTGACAATGGATTCTTAGCTTTGACCCCAAAAGCACAAGCAACAAAAACAAAAACAAAAAACAAAAAAACAAAAAAGATAAATTTCACTCCATCAAATTAAAAACTTTTAGGCATTAACTAAAATTATCAAGAAAGGGGAAAAGCACCTATAGAATGGGAGAAAATATTGCAAAATGTCTATTGGATAAATGCTCAATATCAAAAATACATTAAGAACATTTTCAATGCAAAAGCAAAAAGACAAACACCCTAATTTAAAAATGGGCAAGGGACTTGAATTGACATCTCTCTAAAGAATATAAACAAAGGGCAAATAAGCACATGAAAAATGATCATCATCAAGGCATTAGGGCAATGTAAAGCATAACCTCAATGAAATACAAAATCAAACCTACAAGGATGGCTATTAAAAAAAATAAATATAAAAATAACAACTATTGGAGAGGATGCAGAAAAATTAGCATTATAATGCATTGTTGGTGTGAATGTAAAATGATACAGCCACTGTGGAAATCAATATGTCAGTGGCTCAAAAAGTTAAATATAAAATTACCATCTGTCACAGCAATTCTATTTCTAGGTATGCATGCACATAAAGTGAAAACAGGGCCTCTAATTGGTACTTTTACATGAATGTTTATAGCAGAATTATTCACAAGAACCAAAAGTAGCAACAACCTAAGTATCTGTGAACAAATGAGTGGATAAACAAAATGTGGCACATACACACAATGGTGTCTTATTTGACCATCGGAAATAATGGAGTTGTGAAACATGCTGCTACATGAAAAAAAAAAAAAAAAAAAAACCTGGAAAATATCTTATTGAAATAAGCAAGGCACATTAGGGCAAATATTGTATCATATCATTTATAAGAGATTACTAAAAGTAGCAAATTCACAGAGAACAAAAGTAGATTCACAGAGATAGAGCATAGGAAGTTGGTTAGGGGATGGAGGGAGGATTGAAGAGGCAGTGCTTGGTTGGGAAAATAAAAAAAAAATAATAAAAAGGAGCCTTGAGTACCTTGTGCTGATAAGAGTGAGCTTGATTTAGCCAGCACTAAATCCAAAACCTGTGCTAATGGCATTCTCTCAACTTTAAGGACTAAAAACCAAACAACTAAACAAAGAAAAGCCCATTTAATAAAATAGTTCACAGGAAATATCAACTTAAGAGTACTTTTACTTAATGAATCAACTAATTATTAAGTGTCTATTAAATGTTACTTTGCTTAACAAGAAAGTCCAGAAGGACCATTGCAATTTTTGCTTAAGATGATTTAGGAACTATTCTCTTTGTAGTACAGCTGATATAGACTTTTAATAACTTTGCCAGATTGAATGTATTATGTCCCCCCAAATGCCATTATCTTTGATGTAATCTTGTGTGAGCAGATGTTATCAGTGTTGATTAGATTGTGATTCTTCGAGTCTTTCCTTGGAATGTGCCCCACCAAGCTGTGGGTGATGACTCTGGTTGGATAATTTCTATGGAGATGTTGCTCCGCCCATTTGGGGTGTGTCTAAGTTGAGTCACTGGAGCCAAATAAATGAGCTGATGGACAGGGGGAGCTCAATGCAACTGTGAGTGATATTTTGAAGAGGAGCTACAGCCAAGAGGGACACTTTGAAGAAAGCACAGGAGCTGCAGATGAGAGACAGTTTGAAGACAGCTGTTGAAAGCAGACTCTTTCTCCAGAGAAACTGAGAGAGGATAAATATTCCAAGTGCAACTAAGAGTGACATTTTGGAGGAACTGCAGCCTAGAGAGGAACATCCTGGGAGAAAGCCATTTTGAAACCAGAACTTTGGAGCAGATGCCAGCCACATGCCTTCCCAACTAACAGAGATTTTCCAGACACCATTGGCCATCCTCCAGTGAAGGTACCCAATTGCTGATGTGTTACCTTGGACACTTTATGGCCTTAAGACTGTAACTTTGTAACCAAATAAACCCCCTTTATAAAAGCCAATCCATTTCTGGTGTTTTGCATGTTGGCAGCATTAGCAAACTAGAACAATAACCAAAGTGAAAATTACATGAACTGATATAGCCCTACAATATCCATGGTCTGAAACCAACGCAGTATTCCAGGGCACAAAAATGATTGGTAAAGTCTGTAATGCAGGTAGTAGAAGTTTTAGGAAGTTGTCTAGTATAATGGAGAAATAGCCCTGGATCATGGAAGGAGCCACAGAAAGAGGTTATTAGTTAGAAAAAGCTAAAGGTTATAACAGTGCTAAAAACCTCAATAAATACCATGCTTGGTTAAGAAACAAGAACATAGAGCCAACCTATTGTAACAGGGGAAACGAGGCTAGTGTCACATAGATACCAAGGTACCAGAAGAGCTTACCTAGAAGATAACAATAACAGCAAAGTAAACTGACCCAGGGCTTTTGGTCAAAATGATATTTGTAGCAAAGGTGACTAAATGCTATAGTTTGATATATGACTTGGAGCATCTCAGTCTCCCCTTCTTTTGGAAAACATGGGGTTCAGAGGATGTGGTTATATTAGTTGTCTACTGTTATAGAACAAACTGCCACAAATTCAGAAGCTTGAAACAATACAGATTTATCATTTCACAGTTGCTGTTGTCCAAATTCTGACACATTTTATCTGGGTTCTCCATTTGGTATCTGAAAAGTCTGAAATCAATGTGTCAGCTGGATGTGTTTTCATTTGGAGACTTGAGGATGGAAAAGTCTTCCAAGCTCCATCCCATTGTTGGAAAAAAATATTTCCCTGAGGCTGCCTTCTGATCTCCCTGTTTTCTAGCTAGCTGTAAGTAGAGTACCACTGTTAGCTCCTAGAGGTCACTCTTAGGCCCTTGCATCATGCCCCTCCATAGGCCCTTTTATATTTTGAATATCTTCCATCTGTAAAGGCCCAGTTCTATTGAAGTGTTCATTTTATTGAGTCAAACCTATCCACGGTAATCTCTCTTTCAATTAGCTCAAAGTCAAGTGATCTGGGATCTTAATAATATCTGTGTAATACACTCATCTTTGTTATATAAAGTAAACTAATCATCCCATTCACAGTTCTGACTACATGAGAGGAGAGAGGATTACACAGTTAACTACAAGACATATAATACATTATTAATGGCTTTTATAATTACCTATATGGTTACCTTTATTAGAGATTTTTATTTCTTAATCCACTTTGACCCACTGACTAGTGCCCCTCCTTCCAGTCTGAACTTCTTTTATTATTGCTTGTAGGGCAGGTCTAGTGATGACAAACTTCCTCAGCTTTTATTCTCTTAGAATTTCTTAATCTCTCCCTCATTTTTAAAAGACATTCTCACTGAATATGAAATTCTCAGCTGGCAATTGTTTTCTATCAGCACTTTGATATTTTGTACCACTGCCTTCTTATCTCTGTTGTTCCTGATGAGCAGTTGACAATCGAATGGGGACTTCCTGGTAAATGACACATTGTTTTTCTCTTTCAACTATCACAACCCTTTCCTTCTCCTTGACATTTTTTTTTTAATCAATTGCCCCCAGTACCATCATAGAGCTGTGCATCTATCACTGCAATTATTTTTTTTTTCAATTTTTAGAACATTTTCATTACTCCAGAAAAGAAATACAGACATAAAAGGAAAGTAAAATCCTCCCATATCCCTAAATAACCCCCTCCATTTTTGACTCATAGTATAGGTATAATATATTTGTTACTGTTGATGAAAGAATGTTAAAATACTACTAACTGTAATTAGTTTGCAATAGGTATAGTTTTCCCTATATGCCCCTCTATTATTTTTTAAAGTTTCAGAATAGTATTTAATTTTCAGATATTTATCATCATCTGATTTGATATCACAAAATAGTGGCCATGTTATAAATTTTACAGATTGAGGATATTGTTGCCCTATTATCACCATACATAGGTTGCAGAATAAATCTGAATACAGATCAATACTTCCCCTTCTTCTTTCGTTGTATATTTACAAACATGCTTACACATAACCCTTGCTATTCAAATTATTTTTATCTGAACCAAGGAACTAAATGCATTGAGATAATTTTGTTTTGTTTATAGGAATTCTCACTGTAAACTATACAAGCTTAGGGATCAGAGAGTAAATAGATTTTTTTTTTTTTTTGCCAAACCCTCTCTTTGAACTCAGAAGCTAAAATGATTCAGTATTTTCCATTAACTATGCAATAAATAGCAAATCTTGAGTCCACAATGAATGCTATTTTTTTGAATTTTTATTTTGAAAGAATTTCAAACATATAGGACAGTTGCAAATACAATACAAATCCCATACAGAGAACTCCAACACCCTTCACCCCAGATACCTGTATCTACCAATTTTACATTTTGCTACCTTTGCAGTACCTTTCTTTCTTTCCTTCCTTCCTTCCTTCCTTTCTTCTTTCTCTCTCCCTCCCTCCCTCCCCCTCTTCTTTCAACTATATCTATTATCTTTCTATCAATTATCTTTCTACCCATTATCATCTTCTGAACATTTGAGAGCAGGTTGCATTTATCATACTCTTTGAACTCATAACACTTCATGACATTTCCTATGAACAAGGATATTCACTTATGTCATTAACTTAACTGCAGTTAACACAACAAAATTAATATGGATGTAAAGCTTAAATTCTATATTCCAGTTATTCCTTATGCACCCTTTCAGCTTTTCTCCTCCATTCTTAGATCCACTCCAGTATCATACATTGCATTGATTGTCATTAACTCTTAATTAACTCTTTTTTTTAAATTAACTATACCAAAAAAAAAATTTCTTTAAAAAAGATAGACAATAAATAAAAACATTTCAAACAAACCATAGCAGGGTAGTAAGAAAAAGACAACTAACCTAAAATAAGTACTTTACTTCCAACATGTTCCTACTCCACCCCAAGAAAATAACCTAATATAACATTTCTGTGAACTTGTTCCTACCATACTCATCAGAAATTAACAAACCATAGTCATTCCTGGGCATTCACAGAATGTTAAATTTACCCATGATAGCTTTTCTGTTCTTACTGGGTTATCATTCCCTCTTCATTAATTTCTCTCTATAACTAGTTCCCCTACATTCTACATTATAAACCATTTATTTTAGGAGTGTGTTGTTTAACCTCCAGGTGTTTGCGAATTTTCTAAGTCTCTGAGGGTTATTGACTTCTAATTGTATTCCTTTGTGGTCAGGGAATGTGCTTTGAATAATTTCAATTATTTTTTTTTTAATTTATTGAGGCTTGTTTTATGTCCCAGCATATGGTCTATTCTGGAGAAAATTCCATGATCATTAGAGAACAATGTGTATCCTGGTGATTTGGGATGTGATGTTCTATATATGTCTGCTAAATCAAATTCATTTATCAGATAGTTTAGGTTTTCAATTTCCTTATTGGTCTTCTGTCTGGTTGATCTATCTATAGGAGAGACTGATGTGCTGAAGTCTCCCACAACTATTGTGGAAACAACCATTGCATCCTTTAGTTTTACCAGTGTTTGTCTCCTGTATTTTGTGGCACCATGATTGGGTGCATAAACATTTATGATTGCTATTTCTTCTTGTTGAATTGCCCCTTTTATTAGGATGTAGTGGCCTTCTTTGTCTCTCCTAACATCCTTGCATTTAAAGTCTATTTTTTCTGAAATTAATATTGCTACTCCTGCTTTCTTTTGGCTGTAGCTTGCATGAAATATATTTTCCATCCTTTCACCTTCAATTTCTTTGTGTCTCTATGTCTAAGATGAGTCTCTTGTATGCAACATATAAATGGTTTATATTTTTTCATCCATTCTACCAATCTGTATCTTTTAATTGGGGAGTTTAATACATTTGCATCTAATGTTATTACTTTGAAGGCATTTCTTGCATCAACCATCCTATACTTTGGTTTATGTTTGTCAGATATATTTTTTCGCTCTCCCTCTTAATGTCCTTTAATGAAACAATATTGAATCTCTTTAGTACTGAACCTTTCTCCATATCTCCCTCTTTTCTTTGTTTCTCTGTCAGTAGGGCTCCCTTTAGTATCTGATGTAGGGCAGGATTTTTAGCAAAATCTCTCAGCATTTGTCTGTAAAAAATTTAACCTCTCCCTCAAATTTTAAGGAGAACTTTGCTGGATAAAGTATTCTTGGTTGGCAATTTTTCTCTCTTAGAATTTTAAATATGTCATACCACTGCCTTCTGGCCTCCATGGTGGCCACTGAGTAGTCACTACTTAGTCTTATGTTGTTTCCTTGGTATGTGGTGAATTGTTTTCTCTTGCTGCTTTCAGAACTTGCTCCTTCTCTTCAGCATTTAACAGTCTGATCAGAATGTGTCTTGGAGTGGGTTTCTTTGGATTTATCCTATTTGGAGTTTGCTGGACATTTATGGTTTGTGTATTTATATTGTGTACAAGGTTTGGGAGTTTTTCCCCAACAATTTCTTTGAAAACTCTTTCTAGACCTTTACCCTTCTGGGACACCAATGAGTCTCATATTTGGATGTTTTATTTTATCTATCATATCCCTGAGGTCCATTTTGATTTTTTTGATTTTTTCTCCATTCTTTCTTTTGTTCATTCATTTTCTGTTCTGTGGTCCTCAAGGTCACTGATTCATTGTTCAGCTTCCACTAGTCTTGTACTATGAGTATCCAGAATCTTTTAAATTTGGTCAACAGTTTCTTTTATTCCCATAAATCATCTTTTTTTTTTTTTTAATTTACTCTTGCAATTTCTTCTTTATGCTCTTCTAGGGTCTTCTTCATGTCCTTTATATCCTGTGCCATGCTCCCATTTTTTGTCTTTAGTTCTTTGATTAATTGCTCCAAGTACTGCATGTCCTCTGATCTTTAGATTTGGGTGTTTGGGTTAGGGTTATCCATATCATCTGTTTTTTCACATATCCTTTAAAATTTTCTGTTGTTTTTGGCCTCTTGGCATTTGCTTAAATTCATAGGGTTCTTTTAGGATATGTATGCTAATTCAAAGGTGAATCTCTAATTTATCAGATCTACAGCTTGGTGGTATACACTTTAACTAACCAGCAGGTGGCATCTGTGAGCCACCTATTCCCCTCAAGACAGTTGTCTCCAACTTTGTCTTTGTGGTGTGTGGGGGTCTGATTCTTGTGAGGTCCAATTGGTGCACCAATTTTGCACGTGTAGTTGGTGCTGTCTGCCCTGAATGTCGGGTGTGTGTCTGAGCGGTTATGGAGTAAGGGTGACTTTAACACTCAAACCTCCCAGTTTTTCCTGGAGATTTAAGTCTTTTCCAAGAGTCTAAACCTTCAGTTCTGTCTTGCCACAGATTGTCTCTGCCACTGACCCACAAGTCCTTGTTATTGGCATATAGTCCCTGGGATTTCTGAGTGGGTCCTTCTTCTTAGCCATGGCCTTCTAGGGCCTCTGCTGAGGGAAGGCTGTGCTACATCATAAGTGCACACCAACCCTCAAGAGAGGTTCTTGCCACTGGGCCATGTAGTTGCATTCCCAGCCTGCTGAAAGGATGGCTGAATGGGGCTTGCTAATTTCCCCCTTTTTGCACTGCTCTGCCTTCCTAGCTCTGGGACAATTAGCTGTGGGTTCACAGAAGGCTATTGTCCATGCCAGATATTGTAGTGTGTGAGTACATTGCTGGAAACACTTCCCATTGCACTGGGTTTTTGGTGCAACTCTGGGCTATGGTGCCGGTGATGTGCAGGAGTGTTCCCAGCCCACTGAAGATGGCTGCAAGGGCTGTGGTTTTGTTCCCCCTTTTGTCTCATCTCTGCCTGCCTTCCTCTAAGACAACTAGCAGCAGGTGTGCAAAATGCTATCATTCATGCCAGATACTGAGGCATACTCACAGATTGTGGAGAAGCCGTTCCTGCCACACTTCCCTGTGAGGTTCTTGCTGCCATATCTGTGGCCACTTTTGGGTTTTTAAAAAAAGAACTAGTCCACCTCCAAATGCCAACCCATGGTTTCTCTGCACCACAGCATGGCTGCCAGACATTCAGCAGAATTTCCTGTTTCAGAATGCAGGCGCCTGGTTTCACCAAATGCATGGTCCCTGTGGATTTAGCAGACCTTGTCCAGCTGGTGTACTGCTGGAACTGGTGTTCTGGATGAATTTCTGGCTTTTATCTGGTATTTTTCATGGTGGTGTTTTTTGCACTGTCTCTCCTAATTGCCATTTTCCAGAGGTCTGGATCCACAGTTTTTACTTACAGATTTTATGCTGTGATCTCAGGCATTCCTCCCAATTCAGATTGGTGTATGATGAGTGGACAGTCACATTTGCCTCCCCGCAGTTGTGCTGGCTTATTTACTAGTTGCTTCTGTTTTGTTTTTTTTTTCATTTGTTTCAGGGAGACTACTTGGCTTCCACTCCTCTCTATGCCACCATCTTAGATCCTCCCTTCCTCCTTGACATTTAGCAGTTTGACTACTACGTGTCTGGGCATGGTTCTTTTATCCTGTTTGGGGTTCTGTGGGATTCTTAAATATGTTAACTCATGTATTTCATTAAATTTGGGAAGATTTCTGTCATTACACTTTTAATATCCCTTCTGTTCCATTCTCTTTTTCTTCCATTGGGTCACCAATAATGCTTGTATTGGTACACTTTACGGTGTCACACAGGTGTCCTAGGATCTGTTCATCTTTTTTTCATTTTACTCCTCAGCCAAAATCTTTTCATTTGTCTCTATTCATGTTCTTTGATTCTTTTTTCTATCAACTCCAATCTTCAATTCAAACCCTCTGGGGAATTTTCCCTTTACATTTACTGTATTCTTTAATACAGTATTTCTGTTTGTTTCTTTTAATATTTATATTTCTTTATTGAGATTCTTATATTGCTCATTTATCATTTTTCTATTATCCTTTATTTCCTTTTCCATGTTTTCTCTTATCTTCTTGAGAATACTGAGGTTCTTTTTTTTTTTTTTTTCTAAGTCTTTTGTATGTCCAATGTCTGGTGTAGTTTGTTAATAATTTCCCAATTTTTATCTTGTTCCTATAGCTGGACCATCATTTTCTATTTCTATTTATTTGTTTTTTCTTGTAATCTTTTACAGAATGCATTTTAATATTTTACTGTGATAATTATGGGACTTGATCCCTGAGTTATCTATTCCTTAAATTTTTACCAACCTAATGATATCACTAGATTTCCTTGAGTGTCAGGAGTTAACAAAAACAAACAAACAAATAAACAGAAGCTCTCACTGTGTTGCAAATTGACTCTACAATTGACTGGTACTCTTCTTCAGAGTTTAGCTTTCTTGCTGAAATCAGCCTGAGGCAAAAAATGTTGTGCATGGTCCCCTTTGTGTTTTCTGAGCCTGTGTGTCATCCTCAGTTAGTGCTCCCCTTGTGGACTTGGGAATTGTCCCATTTATAGGAAGGTGAACACCCCTTCTACTCCCTATGAAATGACTTTCCCCCATCTAGATACTCTATTGCCTTTCTTAAAGCAAGTGATCCTTTGCCCTAGGATGCTTTGACTTGTTTCTTACACTGTTTTAGTTGTCTTCAAGCTGCTTTTGTCTGTGGGGTAAGTTCTGGGAGAAGAGGGGCATAGATGAGTTTCTTGTTTTCTGGTTTTCTATTGTGGAAAATGGTATTTGGAAACCAAATTTGAATTCTAGTTGTTATCACACCTTCCCTTAATTCTTTAAACAGGGTTTCATTTAGTTTTTGAACATATTTATAATTGGTCCATTGACATCATTGTCTGATAAGTCCAACATCTGGACCTCTTCCAAGATAGTTTCAATTCCTACTTTTCTGTGTTTGCCTGGGAATACATTCCCGTTTTCTTACATATTTATTATTTTTGTTGTTGTTGTTGGGGAGTGGATATCTGAGATAGTATATTGTAGCAATTCTAGATACTGATCCCACATCATGTTTTTGGTTGTTTCATGTTTGCTTATTGGTTTAGTGACTTGGCTGATTGATTCAGTTAAGTTTATTTCCCAAGCAGTGTACAGACTATCATATTGCTCCACAGAAAATACCTTCTTGGACATGCACAGTCTTCCTCACCATCATGGATGGCTGAAGTGTTAGTCTATTCTCTTAGACTGTCTCCTTCTCACTTATTTGGCTTCTCTGCCAATATTTGTATTACACACAGAAGTTGGACCTCATTAATTGCCAGCTGTTTTTCTATTTTTTTTTATTGAATGATCTGCTGGAGGAAAGAATTATTCACAGTGTAATCCAATTAAGGTTGCTTCCCCAGGACAAGTTGTTTCCAGTCTTTCTAACCCTCCCCTGGGTAGAATCTCTGTACCACAGAGTAGGAGCTAGGGGAGGATCCTCTTTTGGGATTCTCTCCATAGAACAGGAGCCATGTGTATTTCAGAAGTATGGGATGGAAACTGATTACACTGCCTGGCTGATGCTATCTCCGCTATCAATAATTCACAGCCCTGATTGGGGAGGACAGGATCCACCTATATACACTGGCCACTAAATCTCTCAGGAATAGTTCTTCCTCCCTAGGGAGCTGGGGGAGATGGGAGCTGCAACTCACTTGTCCAGCAACTAGAGTAGCTATTCCACAACACAGAGCTATGAGAAAAAGGAGAACAACACTCTTCAACAGCTGCCATTCATAGATCTTCCATAACTACTGGCAGTTCAGAATGTTAGAAAGGCATTGCCACATACTTGCTACCATCTATTTAATATGGGCTTTTCACAGTATCATGCTGTGGAAAATGATATCTACCAAGTTCACTGGCTTCCTAATTCAACTGGAATATCTCTTCTACCCTAGGAATCTGGAGGACTTGGGAACTGCCACTTGGCTACCAAGTCTGCTGGAAAATCTCTTCATCACAGGAGAGGTATGGGGTTATTGTTGCAGTCCCATAGATCAAATGCCCTGTTCTCCCACTTTTCTTTTCAGTTTCTATACATTTTGTTGAGTAAATAAATATTTCTCAATTTGTTATAAGCAATCTGATCAATTTAGTTTTTGATAAATTTCTAATCTGTTAATTTTGGTCAGCGTAATAGATGTCTCTGGGGGAGAGATTTCCCTGAGCTCTTCACACTACCGATCTGTAAGTTACATCTTCCTCAAATCTTTCATTCAATTTTTTTGTGAACTCTTCAGTAAAGTTTTGAGTTACAGATAGAAATGCTTTATCTACACCTTTGTCATAAGACATATACTAATTTTTATAGGCTTACATTGTTTTATTTTTTCATTAGAAACTCTGAGTTTAGCAGATGCTTTTGTTTCCAGAAATCACATAACATTGGACCACCTTTGATTTCAAACAGATGCAGTGGACTTGCTCTGTATGAGATCAGATTCATACTGACTGTGTTCCATATCAAACAGAAGCTCCAAGTCTCTTAGGTTTCTTGTGTGATAACTGTCTATCAAGATCAACAGATCTACTCATAACATGTTTAAGATGAGAAGTGAAAAAAAGTCATTATGCCTGGGATAACCTTCAACCAATTTGGCTCAGTAGCCAGTAGAAAATGTCCTGGAATCCAAATGACAATTCTGGGAGGCATTCTGTATCCTTCTTAGGATACTACTGCTTACTTTGATAATGTGATTCTGTATTGGATTTTCCTACTTCCATTTTGTCTCCTTCCTCATGCATTCTTGCTTCCAGAAATTTCCTCCAATGTGTTATTCATCTCAGAATCCATTTCTGTAAGATGACCCTCAACCATTTTCAGTTCATTCAGGTTTATGGAGATGATCATATGATTTTTCATATTAATCTATTAATATAAATATTAGCATATTTTATAACACTGAATATCTCCATATTCCTGGAATAAATTCTACAAGGTCATATTATACTTTTAAAGTGCTGCTGGAAAAGACCTATGCAAAGAAAACTACATAACTCTACTGAAAGAAATAGAAGGGGACCTTAAAAGATGGAAAAATATTCCATGATCATGGATAGGAAGGCTAAATGTCATTAAGATGTCAATTCTACCCAAACTCATCTACAGATTCAATGCAATCCCAATCAAAACTCCAACAGCGTACTTTGCAGACCTGGAAAGGCTAATTATCAAATCTATTTGGAAAGGGAAGATGCCTCAAATTGCTAAAGACACTCTAAAAAAGAAAAATGACATGGGAGGACTTACACTCCCTGACTTTGAAGCTTATTATAAAGCCACAGTTGTCAAAACAGCATGGTACTGGCACAAAGATAGACATATAGATGAATAGAATCAAACTGAGAATTCAGAGATAGACTCCCAGATCTATGGCTGACCGATCTTTGATAAGGCCCCAAAGTCACTGAACTGGGTCATAATGGTCTTTTCAACAAATGGGGCTGAGAGAGTTGGATATTCATATCCAAAAGAATGAAAGAGAACCCCTACCTCGCACCCTACACAAAAAATTAACTCAAAATGGACCAAAGATCTCAATATAAAAGAAAGTACCATAAAACTCCTGGAGATAATGTAGGAAAACATCTTCAAGATCTTGTATTAGGTGGCCACTTCCTAGACTTTACACCCAAAGCACAAGCAACAAAAGAAAAAATAAATAAATAGGAAGTCCTCAAGCTTAGAAATTTCTGTACCTCAAAGGAATTTGTCAAAAAGGTAAAGAGGCAGCCAACTCAATGGGAAAAAAATTTTTGGAAACCATGTATCTGACAAAAGACTGATATCTTGCATATATAAAGAAATCCTACAACTCCATGATGATAGTACAGACAGCCCAATTATAAAATGGGCAAAAGATATGAAAAGACAGTGCTCTGAAGAGGAAATACAAATGGCCAAGAAACACATGAAAAAATGTTCAGCTTCACTAGCTATTAGAGAGATGCAAATTAAGACCACATGGAGATACCATCTCACACCAATTAGAATGGCTGCCATTAAATGAACAGGAAACTACAAATGCTGGAGGGGATGTGGAGAAATTGGAACTCTTATTCATTGTTGGTGTGACTGTATAATGGTTCAGCCACTCTGGAAGTCAGTCTGGCAGTTCCTTAGAAAACTAGATATAGAGTTACCCTTCAATCCAGTGATTGCACCTCTCTGTATATACCTGGAAGATAGGAAAGCAGTGACACGAACAGATATCTGCACACCAGTGTTCATAGCAGCATTATTCACAATTGCCAAGAGATGGAAACAACCCAAATGTCCTTCAACAGACGATTGGATAAATAAAATGTGGTATATACACATGATGGAAAGCTACATGGCAGTAAGAAGGAACAATGTCATGAAACATATGACAACATGGATGAACCTTGAAGAGTGAAATGCTCTTCAAGAGTGAATGCTGAGTGAAATAAGCCAGGCAGAAAAAGAGAAATATTATATGCTACCACTAATATGAACTTTGAAAAATGTAAAACAAATAGTTTATAATGTAGAATGTAGGGGAACTAGTGATAGAGAACAATTAAGGAAGGGGGAACAATAATCCAGTAAGAACAGATAAGCTATTGTGAGTAAATTTAACATTCTGGGAATGCCCAGGAATGACTACAGTCTGTTAATTTCTGACCAGTATAGTAGGAACAAGTTCACAGAAATGTTGCTATATTAGGTTACTTTCTTGGGGTAGAGTAGCAACATATTGGAAGTAAAGTAGTTATCATAGGTTAGTTGTCTTTTTCTTACTCCTTTGTTATAGTCTCTTTGAAATGTTCTTTTATTGTATGTTTTTTTAATTTTTTTTTTTTATTTTTCATACAGTTGATTAAAAAAAATTTAAAGAAAAAAATGGAAAAAAATATGCAGAGCCCCCTTGAGGAGCTGGTGGAGAATGCAGGGGTATTGCCCTGCCCCACCTCCATGGTTGTGAACATGACCACAGACATAGGGGACTGGGTGGTTTGATGGGTGGAGCCCTCTACCACAGGATTTGCCCTTGGGAAGACTGTTGCTGTAAAGGAGATGCTAGGCCTCCCTATAATTGTGCCTAAGAGCCTCCTCCTGAATGCCTCTTTGTTGCTCAGATGTGGCCCTCTCTCTCTAGCTAAGCCAACTTGGCAGGTGAAATCACTGCCCTCTCCCCTACATGGGATCAGACATGCAGGGGAGTGAATCTCCCTGGCAACGTGGAATATGACTCCTGGGGAGGAATGTAGACCCAGCGTCATGGGATGGAGAACATCTTGACCAAAAGGGGGATGTGAAAAGAAATGAAATAATCTTCAGTGGCAGAGAGATCCCAAAAGGAGCTGAGAGGTCACTCTGTTGGGCACTCTTACACACAATATAGACAACCCTTTTTACGTTCTAAAGAATTGGGGTAGTTGGTGGTAGATATCTGAAACTATTAAACTACAACCCAGAACCCATGAATCTTGAAGGCAATTGTATAAAAATGTAGCTTATGAGGGGTGACAATGGTATTAGGAAAGCCATAAGGACCACACTCCCCTTTGTCTAGTTTATGGATGGATGAGTAGAAAAATAGGAGAAGGAAACAAACAAACAAAGGCACCCAGTGTTCTTTTTTACTTTAATTGCTTTTTTTCACTGTAATTATTCTTCTTATTTGTGTGTTTGTGGTAATGAAGGTGTCAGGGATTGATTTGGGTGACGAATGTACAACTATGTAATGGTACTGTGAACAATCAAATGTACAATTTGTTTTTTATTACTGCATGGTATGTGAATGTATCTCAATAAAATGAATATTAAAAAAGAACTAGTACAACTCAATGACAAAAATACAAACAACTCAAAAAATGGGCAATGGACATGAACAGACTTTTCTCCAAAGAAGATAAACAAATGGCCAGTAAGCATATTAAAAGATGTTCAACATAATTAGGCATTAGAGAAATTTAAATAAAAACCACAATGAAGTCCCAGCTCACAGCCACTAGGATGGCTATAATTAAAAAAAAATAGCAAGGATGTAGAGAAATTGGAACCCCCATGCACTGCTAGTGGGAATGTAAAATGGTGCAGTTGGCTTTGGGAAACAGGCTAGCAGTTCCCCAAAATCTAAACAGAGTTACCATGTGACCCAGAAATTCCACCTCTAGGTATATACCTGAGAGAAATGAAAATATAAATCCATATATCCAGGGGTAAGGGGAGTTATTGCTTAATGGGTACAGGGCTTCAGTTTGGGGTGATGAAAAGTTCTGGAAATAGATAGTGGTGATGGTTGCACAATATTGTGAATGTAATTAATGCCAATAAGTTGTATACTTAAAAATGGTAAAAATGACAAATTTTTGTTATATATACTTTACACAATAAATTTTTTTAAAATAAAAATGTGCTATTGGATTTGGTTTTTAATAATTTATTCATAATTTTCCATTTAAAATCTTTTATATTACTTTACATTTTACTTTTTATAGTTTTATCAAAAGAGGGTATAATATACTTGCTTCATAAAAAATTGTAAGTTCTCTTTCCCTGTGTTGTGGATCAGTATAAACAGCATTGGGATTATCTGTTCTTTGAATACTTGATAGAAATTCACTCATCTGATGTTTTCTTGTGTGTTGAGCAGGGGATTTCTGATGGGGTAATCTTTTCAATTTCTTCTTTGGAAATAGGCCTGCTCTGGTTTGTTAATGCTGCCATCATGCAAAATATCAGAAATGGATTGGCTTTTTTAAAGGGGATTTATTAAGTTATGAATTTATAGTTCTATAACCATAAAAATGTCCCAAAAATGCATAAACATCAATATACCTTCACTGAAGAAAGGCTGCTGGCATCTGGAAAGCCTCTGTTAGCTGGGAAGGCAGGTGGCTGGTGTCTGCTTGCTCCCAAGTTGTGTTTCAAAATGGTGTTCTCCAAGATGTCTAAGCATCAGCCAATGTCAGGGGTCCACAACTCCAAGTATCTCTGAGCTAAGCCAGAAATTATCTCCACCTGGCCAGGATTTTTAAAGGACTCATTAAACTAAACAGTACCAAGCTGAATGGGTGGGGTGACACCTCCCTGGAAATAATCTAATCAACAGGTCATACCCTAATCAAAGGTGTCATTCACAGTTGGGTGAGTCACATCTCCATGGAAATACTCAATCAAAAGTCTCCAACCTAATCAACACTAATATGTCTGCCCCCCACAAGATTGCATTAAAGAACATGGTGTTTTGGGGTACATAATACATCCAAACCACAACATTCCACCCCTTGGATCCCAAAAGGACATGATCTTTCCACATACAAAATACATTCCTCACATCACAATATCATAAAAACTTAGATCACTTCAGTAACCATAGGTAATTAAAGGATCTTTTCAAAATCAAACAAAATTTTGTCCTAAGGCAAAATTCTCCTCTATCTGTGGACCTGTGAAAATTAGAACAAGTTATCTGATGCCAATATGCAAAGGATGGACAGTCATAGGATAAGCATTCTAATTGCCATAGGAAGAAATTGAAAGGAAAAGAGGGTTCACAGGACCAAAACAGTTCCTGAAACCTCCAAGGCATACTTCATTTAGATTTCAAAGTCTGAGAGTCATTAATAGAATGATGTTTTATCTTTGGAGCTTGAGAGCGCAGCAACGACCTTTGCGGCAGCTGTTTTCTCTCCAAATGCTGGGGTGAGTGTTCCAGCATATCCATACATTGGGGAGACCACCTTTTTCTCAGCCCCACCCTCTTCAAGCATCAGGAGCCACCTGGACTCTGTCTCTCCAGGGCAAAAGCTATCCGCTCTCAGAGCCTGGAGTGGTGACTGGGTTGGCAGCACTCTTCCTGAGCAGCAAGGAGGAAATCCCACCTCTGCCTCTGGGACAGACTCACCTTTTCCAAGTGCATGGATTGCTCTGCTCTCCTTGCCCAAGATTTCTTGACTCCAGACATCAGTTTTCATGATTCCGTCTTTGAAGAAATCTTTCCTTCAATTTGTGCCTTCTCCATCTCCTCCAGTCTGGACCAGCAGTGGTTCTGTTTATACAGATCTTGCAAAATTTTGTGGGCTTGGCATGCAGTTTACAGGGGTCAAAGCCATCAGACAATAGGACTTTCCACAAATCCTTTCTGGATAACTCCATCTCCAGTCCTGGTTTGTACTGAAATGGCTGACTGATTCCAGGTATCATTAAATCCTCATGTATGGCTGTAGCCTTTGGAGTTTCACTTTCTGGAAGCCTAGAGATTTGCAGACCATCAGTTTCTGGTTTCTTTGAACCCCAGAGTTCAGATCTCAGAATATCCCTTTCCACTTACATTTTACTATAATCTGCAAGGAGAAGCTAGGCTGCATCTTCCACATGTAGTTTAGAGATCTCCTCAGTTAACGATCTAACTCATTGTTTTCAAATTCTGCCTTCCATCTGACACCAGGACACCAATTTGCCAAATTCTCTGCTACTTTAAAATAAGGATTGCCTTTCTTCCCGTTTCTAATGGTGCATTCTTCATTTCTGTTTAAGGCCTCATCAGAGTCCATATTTCTACCAACAGTCTCTTCAAAGCATTCTAGGCTTTTTCTATCAAGCTCTTTGGAATTCTTCCAGAATCTTTCCCTTATCCTTTTAAAAAGCCATTCCAACATGTTTGGCATTTGCAAACTCAGCAGCACCCTACTTTTCTGGTACCAAAATCTGTTCCACTTTGCTAATGCTGCCATTATGCAAAATACCAGAAATAGATTGGCCTTTATAAAGGGGATTTATTTAGTTACACATTTACAGTCTGAAGGCCATACAAATGTCCAAAATGAAGCATCAACACAAGTATACCTTCATCAAAGGAAGGCCAATGGTGTCCTGAAAACCTTTTCCTGGGATGGAACATGGGTGGTGTTTGCTTGCTCCCAGGTTGTGTTTCAAAATGGTATTCTCCCAAATGTCTAAGCATCAGCCAACATCAAGGGTCCACAACTCCAAGCATCTCTGAGCTAAGCCAGCAATCATCTCTGGCCAGCATTTTTAAAGGCCTTCAGTAAACTATTCAAAGCCCAAGCTGAATGGGTGTGGCCACACCTCCAAGGAAATAATCTAATCAACAGGTCCTACCTTAAGCAAAGGTGTCGCTCACTGTTGGGTGAGTCACATCCCCATGGAAACACTCAATCAAAGGGCTCCAACTTAATCAACACTAATATGCCTGCCCACACAATATTGCATTAAAGAATATGGCATTTTGGGGAACATAATCTATCCGAACTAGCACAAGGTCGCTTTAAACCTTTCATCTTAAATGTGATGCAATTTTGTAAATTATATTTTCCCAGAAAGCCTCTCATGATATCTTTGAATGACTTCTATTTAAATTTAATTGATTATTTCCTTTCTGTCATTTCTTGTTTGGTGTGCTGTGGTTACTTCTTTTTGCTCTGCATTAATTTAGGAAGTGGTTAATTCATTTCACTGGGGAGAAAGTTGAAATTTTTTGATTTCTTTATTAGTCCAATTTATTTTATTTCTAGCTCACTATTTTCTACTTCAGTAATTTATTTTTTTCTGCTTTCTTTATTTTGCCACATAGTAACACTTACTGTTAGAGATTTATTTATTTTTTAATTCTTTCAAGTTTTTTTGATATGCTTAATTAAAACTGAATTTTGCATAAACATGACTTGAATTGTGTCTCTGAGACACCTTTTCCTCTCCTTTCAATTTTAGTATTTCTTCATTTTTAAAGGCATGCCTCCTATTTGCATGATAAAATTGGATTTTGCTTTATTAAACAATCTGAAATTCTTTTCCTTTTAAATAAGTTAAAGTTAAATTAAAGTGTCTCTTTCTGTTTCAATATTAAATCCTCTTTAGTTTACAATATTGTTTAAAAATTCCTTTGCTTTTTAAAAATATGTTTTTTATTTAGCTTTCTTTAGTTATCAGTAAGATTCTATTATTCATTTCACATAAGGCCCTTAGACCTCCTTATTGCCTTAATTCAGATTTCTACTATTTAGTTTGCCAATTATAAATGATATATCTTCATTTTTAACTATTGTCTATATGATAATCAATGCATATTAAACTTTTCCTCTTCCCTATTTCTTCCATATTTTCTGTATAATTTGATATTTCTGCTCTTACAGAGTACATGTTTTTATATCAATTTTCTACTTCTTTTCTCTACCTTTACTTTAGTCTTAGATTTTAATTAAGTATTAAATTACTTAGATTTTAATTAAGTATTAAATCATTTGATGATGCCTTGATTTGGACATTTTCATAGCTCATAATGATAAGAATTAACTTACAAGCAAAGCTTTCCAAAATTTCTTCAATAATCTCTCAGTTCAATAAAATCATCCATTAGCAGATTGATCAGTAATGTCTACCAAAAAATATTCCCTCAGTACATCCATACTAGAAACTAAATTCTCTAAAGCTCTGATAGTGGAATGTTAGATATTATAGACAAAAAATATCTTTAGTTAATTCTTTTTTTATCTTTGGATTTCTTGAACATTTTGCTTCAAGATACTCTTGCCCTCTATGCTGCTCAAGAGAATTACGTTTCCAACTTATTTTCCTACTTTTGAGTTAGACTCTGTTTTTCCTGGAGGCTGAGGCAATTTCTTTTCTTTATCTTTGCAACCTAAATATTTTATTAGAATGCATCCCAGAATTGACTGTCTTAGCCATTTTTCCCCAGGTTATTGTGAACACATTTAAATATGTAGCTCAGTTCTTTTCCTATTTCCTCCTTATTTTTTTCTTGAATATTTGCTTTAAATATTAGTTCTGTTCCTCTTCCATTGTCTTATTTCCCCTTGTTGGTGACTCAGAATGTTGACTTTTGGATCTTCTATTCTGGTCTTGTATATTTATCAACTCCTATCACTTCATTTCTACTTCTTTATGTGTTATGGCTTAATTTTCTTAGGCTTCTCATTACTAAATCTATGTTGTTCCCTAAACTTTGAGTCATATCTATTCTCTGTTGGGTGCCTCATAATTTAGACTTCATTTTTGAGACAATTATATTTTTTTTTCCTGAGTTCAGTCAGCTCCCAGTTCAATCTTCCTGTTGATTTTCCTTCTTTATATGGATTTTTAAATTCTGATTTGTGGTATTGATTTATGTTGGTTGTTTAAATTAAATTTATATTGACATATTTTCTTAGTTTTTATTTTCATTTCATTTGCTGATGAGAGTAGATACTGTAAAATGGGTTGGCTTTTCAATGATGAGAATTAGCTTACAAGCTTCCAGTTTTGAAGCTATGAAAATGTCCAAATCAAGGCATCATCAAGTGATGCTTTCTTCCTGAAGACTGGTTGCTGGTGATCCTAAACTCCTCTGTCACATGGCAAGGCACACTCTGCTGTCTACTTCTGTCTCCCTTCTTTTACAGGTTTCATTGCTTTCAGCTTCTAGCTTCCATGGCTTTCTCTCTTTGTCAGAATTTCATTCTCTTACAAATGATTCCAGTTAGAGGATTAAGACCTACCCTAAATGAGGTGGTTCACACCTTAACTTAAGTAGTCTCACCAAAAGAACCTACTTACAGGAATGGATTAACATACAGCTTCATACAGCTTCAAAGCACCATGATTTTTTTCCTCACATTATTTAGGAAAGAGTGTTTTCATAAATGTGCATTTAATTTCCTGTTCTTTCTTAAAATAACTATATTTGGATCATTGTGATCTTTTTCTATTGATGATTCTTTTTGTTTTCCTGTTGATTTTTCCTAGAATAACGAAGGCAGGTAAACTCATGAAGGATGAGGCAGAAGGCATACCAAGTTTCTTAGTTTATAAGTTCATTTTAGTGGCTACAAGAAGGAATGAATTTGTGAGGTATGCAACTACGTGAATGGATCTTGAGGACAGTATGTTGAGTGAAATAAACCAGAAATGGAAAAGCAAACATTATGATGCCTAACTAATATGGACTAAATCTAATGTGCAAATTCTGAGAAGTGAATCTTTTTGACACCTGATACTCAAAGCCAGAGTTTGGCAGCTATGAATGTCAGCATAAACCCATACAGCAAATGTTAAAGAAGCTGAAAAAGAGATCAGATTTCAACTAGAGATAGGAATGAAATGGAATTGGTTAGGACTAAAGTAAACCAGAACAAAGGGTAAAGAATGATATTGAGCATCCTGTGTGAGACCAAAAGAAGAGATATTTATTTGGTGGAAAACCTACATTTTCTGTGGCACACTATATAATTTAACTTAAATGGTCAGTTTATTCAACTACCATTAATACATGGAACCTTGAACAAAGAGTGAGATCTGGTCGGTTTCTACAGTTTGGTGTGATGCCTCGATATATCCCAGAGTAATTTGGGCAGAGAATATAAAATTATTTGCAAAGTCCCCTTGAAGGACTGGGGAAAAATGTGAAAATATTAAACTTACCCACCTGGAGATTTCCTTATATTCTTGCAAGTATAGGGTACTGCAGGCTGAGATCTCGATCTTGGTGCTTGCCCTTATGAAGCTTGTTGCTGCAAAGGAGAGGCTAAGCCTACTTATAATTGTACCTGAGACACCCCCAGGGAGTCCCCTTTGTTGCTCAGTTGTGGACTCTCTCTCCAAGCCACCTCAGCATGTGGACTTGCTCCCCTCCCTCCTATGTGGGACATAACTCCCTGGGATGAGCCTGGACCCAGCATTGTGGGATTGAGAAAGGCTTCTTGACCAAAATAATATTCAGTGGCTGGAAAATTTCAAATGGAGTTGAGGGGTCATTCTGGAGGTTATTCTTATGCATTACACAGCTATCCTTTAGTGTTTTAGAATAGCTAGAAGGAAATAACTGAAACTGTTGAACTACAACCCAGTAGCTTTCATTCTTGAAGATGATTGTATGACTATATAGCTTATACAGTGTGACTATGTGATTTTGAAAACCCTGTGGCTGACACTCCCTTTATTCAGTGACAGATGAGTAGAAAAATGGGGACAAAAACTAAATGACTAATAGGAGGGAATGGGGAGATGGGATCTTTTGGGTGTTCTTTTTATTTTTATTTTTATTATTTTTAAAATTTTTTTTTGTAGTAATGAATGTGTTCAAGTGCTGACTGTGGTGATGATACACAACTATATACTAGCAATTGATTGTACACTTTGAATGACTGTATGGTATGTGAACATCCCTCAGTAAAATTGCAGGATGAAAAGATTGTTAAGAGAAATCAATGAGTCAATGCATGTAAAACACTTAGAACAGTACTTGACATATATTAAGAATTCAATAAACATTGCATAAAAATAATATGGGTTGAAAGGACACAGTGCGGTAAGTATGAATGACCAAGAGGTTCAAATTTATAGATGAACTGTTTCTGGCTTAGAAGAAAGCATTTGAAAAGGAGAGGCTTCCAATGGAGACCTGGTGATTTAAGGAAAGAGAGTGCAGTCAATCATGTTTATGTTGCTTAACATAATTGCCTCTCTCTTCTCTTTGTACAATTCTTGCCTCTCTGCTATGCTGTGTACTTCAGACTTGAAAACAAATCTTTTAGTTTTCAATGTTTATTTCCTAACATATGTGTAAATTAAAGTAATGGCTTTCATTTTCTCTTCCTTATGCTGTGTGTTCAGGGTATTGGTGAATTTATGAGTTCTCCTTTTCAAGCGCTATGTTAACTTGGAGGATATATGAAGTGATTCGAATTTCTGTTGCTATCTTCCTCTTAACAGGGCCCTCTCTGTAGTGAATATGCTTAAGTTTAGAGCATCAAAGGGGAAAATTTTAGATTGAAAAATGTTGTTGTCTATCAAGAAGGTAGCAGTAAAAAAGTCATAAATCTTTACATATGTAATAACAATGCATATAAAAAGCAAAGTACTTATAATAAGTAGGCGTTAATAAATCCATGACCGAAGAGAAAAAAATTAAAACATCTCTTCTTATCATAGCATTATTTATATAGATAAGTTTAAGAAAGGATTTACAGAAACAAATGAAACAAATAGTCTTTGGAAATTTTGTGTTTCAGCATATAACAAAAGCAGTTTTTCATAATTTCTTTTATGTTGTCTTAAAACTTGTGTCATTGACATCTATTTGTCTAATTTATATTGTCATTCCTGCTTTTTAAAAATTACACCTCTCAGGTACATCTTTGCTGACCCTTCTATTTTCAGACTTTCTTTAATTTTTCACTTTTTTGGGGGGTTGAGGTGTTTTTGTTAGAGAAATAGCTCTTTATAGTTTTTGTAACAAATTCTAAAACTTACCTTTTAACTGAGGAATTTAAATAATTCCTCTATTAGAATTGTTATGAATTTTGTCCATTTCTTTACATTTCTATCCCATTTATTTTTGGTTTCTCTTTCTGTTTCTCTCCTGGCTCCATTCTATCTGAGCTGATCAAATTTACCTTTATTCTCTGACTCTCTTTTTCTCTCTCTTTCTAATAATACCAGACATTATGAACACTACTTTTTCTATAAGTTTCTTCCAGAATAAATAAAGTATATGAGTTCTACCTTAGCCATTACCTTAATTTTTAATCAATTTCTCTGATGACTACCAGAATCTACTCCATTATCCAGGCTCTGCTGGTTTTGATATTATAGCAATTACAGTATTCTGACAAGTAAACTTACATTTTGGAGGTCTTCCCTGGAATGGGGTTGTGGGTTTCCCAGTCATTGCATCTTCCAAATATTATTGACTTCCTGGTGTTATCATAACAACCCTATTGAATTTTCATTGCTGCTGTGATCACATTTTTATTTTTATATTTTTCATAAAATATTATTGGGAAGTTAGGTGGAAAGAGGTATAAATGTGTACACTCTGTCATGATGAACCTGAGCAGTCTTTTTCTTATTTCAAGGATTTTCTTAAATGTTACTTCCTCTATCAACTTGCAACAGATCTGACCCAAGGAGAATATGTCTTTGATGCTCCAATTTAACTTTTTATAGACCTTTATTTCCACTTATCTCATGAAATGATAATGGTATGTTTTAATGACTGTGCCTTCTATTTAGAAAACTGAGATCATGTCTTCATTAGTATGAATCTAGAATTATAACACAGTATATTTTAAAATATAATTTGAATGACTGAACATTAATTGAATGACAGAATGAATGTTAATCTTATTGTAAATATTCTGAATACTATACAACTCTATTTAGAAAAATAGTATTAGAGATACACAGAAAATTCAGCTTTTAATTCTGGGATAACATATGTATATATTGGTAAATAGAAGACACAATAAATTTAATTAGTGTATGTCTACATCAATATACATAACATAGAATATGGGAAACACTTTTGTTTTGTTAAAGGCTATGTATATATTGGTAAATAGAAGACACAATAAATTTAATTAGTGTATGTCTACATCAATATACATAACATAGAATATGGGAAACACTTTTGTTTTGTTAAAGCTTTGAATTTACTATATTATAATCATTTAAACTGTCTGAGCCTCAGTTTATCTATCTATAATATGAGAATAATGATACCTGCCAAATTTATTTCATATACTTACATGCATTTGTTCATTGACAATAGACCAGATGCTATTCATGGTTATTTACCACTGACAAGATAATTGAGAAAGACGCAATCACTACACTGAAGAGGAAAACGTGATAATCAAGTAATATAAATCATGTAACACAAAACAGTAAATTCTGACTAATAAGTAAACTAAAGCTTTACTAATTACATCTCTACCATTTCAAAAATACATTAAAAAATGAAGAAAACTAAATTATATGCTGCCAAGTGTATTCTGATAAAGTCTAAGCAAACATAACCTATTTGTGTTTAACAGTTTATTTCTGTTGTTTAGACAAAAACATTGTTATGAAGACAGTATTTTCTAATCAGGCCAATGTACTGTAAATTATAGAAATTTAACTTATAGTATTTAGATTCAAGTGAAATGCTAAGGAAAAGTCTGGCCATCTAGGGAAAGCTTGGCAAACTGAGACTTTCAGGTCAAATTTGACCTGCTGCCTGTTTTTGTACATCCTGAGACCTATCAAATAATTTTCAAATTTTAAATGTTTGGAAAAAAAATCAAAACAACAATAGTCTCCCCGGACACCAGAAAATTTCAGTGTCCAGGCAGAAAAGTGTTTTGGAACATAGCCATTTTAATTCATGTATGTATCATATATAGCTATTTTTGGCCTAAAGACAGATTTGAGTAGTTGTGACAAAAGCTGCAAGATTGAAATAATTACTGTCTAGCTCAGTATGGAAAAATGCCTCCCTCCTCCTGATCTAGGAATTGTGGAAATATATACATTAGCAAAGAAAGTAATATAATATTGCCATGTTGGAAAACTGTTTTAAAGATGTTTTATATATTGACTAGTGAAAACCTACATAATGGTAACATTTCTCTGTTTTTTTGTTTGTTTCTGCATCATGAAAGGAAGAAAAAAAGTGAAGTTCTAAATAAGTTAGGGTTGCAAGACTTTAGCACTCAGTGTAAAACAATTCATTAATCAAAAGCGCCTCACTAATAATTGGAAGAAACTGATTATTTCTTTCACATAAAATTGTAAAATGTTGAAACATTAAGGATAAAGTTTCAGCAATAATATTGATACAGATACATGTGTCCTCCTCAAGCCAGTTATCACACTGAGGAATGTTGTCAAAAGAAGAGTCAAATGAATCCAAATAAATATTAAAGTAGAAACCTAAAAATAAGATAGCAAGTTAGATTAAGCTGTGTTAATTATAGTTAAGAGTTAATGACAGAAACAGCTATACCACTTGGTGTTACTATCACCAAGTAGTGTTTATTTTCTTAAGATTTGGAAGAAATGAGAAGAACAATGTGAGAAAATGTCAATCCAAATTTTCTGTTGAAATTTGAGAAAATAATATACCTCAAGGGACCATGGCAGGTGTAAGGGGTTGCAAATACCCAAGCCTTCCAAGGAGAGAAGACTTTCCAAAACTCAAGGGAGGGAGGTGCATGATAAAATGGAGCCTCCTTGCCAAAAGCTGTTGGATTGAATTTAAGCAGCTTTGTTCATTACAAAAAGAAATTGTAGGCAGTAACCTAGGTCTCCCAGCAACACAGAAACACAAAGGGATGTGAAGTTCCATTCCAGGAGTTTACACAGTCAAATGCTCTTACACAGTTGTGTTCTTACTCACTGTGGAAAGTACAACAGAAAACAAATTAACAGGTATAGTCCCATTGTTTTCTTGTATTCTATAAATGTATAGCCCTACTATGTGCCAGGTGTTCTCATTTAACATGGGATACAGTGAAAAATGAAGCAGGAGCCTTGTGCCCATGTATTTAATAGACTAGCAGGCTATATAGTTTTCCTTAACCAATGAAATTGCTAATGTAATCAATTCTTAAAAATTAAACATTATAAAATTATAATTTGGTAGAAGTATTACATATAAGATAAATTGTTCAGTAATTTTTCAAGAACTATGGAAAAGCAAAAGAAAATTGTATCTAAACTACAAGAATCCTTAATAATGACTGTTTTGTATAGTCCTCATACATACAGATAGATATCAAGATATAAAGAATAGCTTAGTGGTAGATAAATGTCAAAGAAAACTATCAAAACCATTGATTTCTCCTATATAAAATGCTCCAGATTTTCAACAGGTAGATGTTTAAGCATGCATATGGGAGGAGTGCCATATACATCATATTTAGATTTAAACTTTTTCCAATGTACAAAAAGAATCATCTTTTTATAAGCATACTGCATGCTATTTTTTCCTAAAATGTGTTCCCTATTAGTCTGTTAACCAGAAGCTAGAATGTGTGAGAGATACACATTATATAAAATGGAAAGTGGAGACTTGAGTAATGATGATTTTAGATGATTTTTAGTGTGGAAATGGTGATCAAAATTAGCATCTCACTTTCAGTGTGATGAAATAAGGGAATTTGAATTCCTCTATCTGTTCAAAGTAAGTTATATTTTAAGACTGAAATATTTTCCTTCAGATTTCATCCTTTACCATTAAACAAATTTAATATATTTATAGAAAGCTTATATGGGACTTTATGTCAGGTGCTGCAGTAGATACAGAAGCTCTGCACCGTTGCATTCCTGACAGGTACAAGGATGACAGTGACTGAAAGATACTGTGCTCTAATAACTTGTTCTTGTTTTAAATATATTGATTTGTCCTCCAGTGTATTTCTGACAAATCATAGCATTTTCCTTTACTTCTGACTCAGAATATCTACTGTTTCCACAGCAAGTATAATTGTCAAATTTACCCCAAAAAACCTAGCCTCATATTCTAAAGGTAATTCTTTCAAATAAGGTTTATATTCAGATGAAAGGGCTCTGTCCATTTTCACTGTTATTGTAATACCTAAAGTAACAGAATTTACCAGTTCTTTGTCTTTTTAGGCATTCAGGCAAATAGGATATAGTAAGAAAAAAAAAAAAAAAAAAAAAAAGAACCAGGTTCTGTTTAATTTATTTGCTTTTTATTTCAAACTGCTTTTTTCATTACTTTCACATATCATTTTAATTATCTGCCATCCTTTCATACTTTTAATGAGTTAACCTCTTTTTACTTTGTTAATAGAAATGATAATGACAACACTTTTAATAATAACCCTAATGAGACCTCCAAACAGAAGACCTGAAATCTTATCCAGTGTTCTAGTTGTGTACCTTTGAATATGATGAAAAGATGGAAGGCAGGAAGAAAAGCAGGTAAAAGGTAAGAAGAAAGGAAGGAAAATAAGAAGAAAAGGGGAGGGTGGGAGAAAAAAAGAAAGGATAGAATGGAAAAGTATTTATTATTAGAGAAAAATCTAATAACCATCACAAAAGTTGGGTTAATTTACAGTGGGATTTATGAAGAATAACTAAATTATGTTAAATGGGTAGATTTGAAAAAGACTAATATGTATTAAACTATCAAAAATATTAGTTGGAACAAATTTATGTCATTTAATAACTCCTAGAAATATATATCCATATCAGATGGCTGATACTTTTGAGTGATTTACACTATAATCAACTCATTACAATATATACAGTTATTTTCTAATTTGTCACCAATATATAATCATGTATCTTATACTGTAGAGTCAATATTTTCCTTTCTTCTTTCTACCTGTCTTATTGTCTTTCCTTTCTCTTTTTTATCCATTGTTCTTTTATTCTTCCCTGTATAAGAACACGGGATTAATGGTGGGATCAAAAGAAAATTTTAGAGTACTGCTAGCTATGAGAGAGAAGGCATTAATTGTATGCCTCTAAAATATCCCCTATATATTATAAATTCAAATTTAAATGTTTATGATAGTATAGATTCAATGAGCATACTCCAAGTTTTCTAGGGCTCAGACATGTTGGGGGATATTTCCCTGGGTATCAAAAAATTACTGTCATGTGTGCTATATAATCTATACCAGAGATTCTGGTTCCAGATACTGCCTTTGACACTGGGAATTCTGAGTCATTCCAGGGACATAGGTGGAAAGTATGTTTCCATATTCCTTTATTATCCAATAAGGTATCAATTTTCCTTAGGCATATTAGTGACTGCCAAGGTCCATTCACTCAACTCTTGGTAGTGAAAAGAGGTACCTTTTGCCTATGATATTTTGTATCCACTGGCTTGATGCTTTGTTGTAGGTCTACACAGTGGACTAGACATTTTTCTTCTTTAACTCAGGCACTATATTTCATAGAAAATTTGTTTCTTCCATCTCCTACCTCTAAGTAAGAATTTTTAAGAAATGTTGACAAAGGGAAGTGACCTTAAGTCCATTTGAATGACTAATCCTGAACTATTGGACTTGCTGTTTCCTACTGTCACTGTGAGTGTCACAATTCTTACAGTAACTCTTGCATACAAATTTAGCTGCTGTCTTCTACTGTGCTTCACTCATACCAATTAGGTCCTTCAGGCAGATCACAGTCAGCTGGCTATTATTTAAACAGGTTGCGTTCAAAGTGCCCCCAAGAATAGGGTACAAAAGCTGTTTTTCAAACTTGCTAAATAGAAGCCTTGAAATCAGCAAACTGTCATTCTTCTTAAAAATGAAAGGAAATGCTGAAAACCAGGAAATTTAAAATTAGGCAGGAAGTTATCATCATGCTGCATTATTCTGAAATATCCATACCTAACAGCGATTACAATTATGAGTTCAGGAATGACTCAGTATGCAATGGTTCAATATATTGACCAAAAAAAAAAAAAAAAAAAACAACAACCCTGTAGTATAATATTTGTGAATAAAATCAGATAGATAAGAAAGAAATAATATTGCCTACTGCTAACATTTTATATATCCTTCTCAACATTCCTGGGTCACTTTCAGAAAGCACAGATGCTTACAATCATGCCAATTATTTTCAAAAGAATATTTCTGCATCTAGCAAAAAACAGTAACAATTCTATGAGTCAAAATTTATCAACATTAAAATACAGACAGAAAAAATTAAGGAGTCTCTTTCAAGCTTTTGGAAATTTTGTAGTCAGGCGTTTGGGAAAGGAGCTAGAAACAGAGAAAAGCAAGAGTTACTAAAATTCCAGTGTAAAAAGACTAGCTCATTCATTCTGTGTTTTGCAGTATTATTTCTTGTAGAAGTTTTGCTTCTAAATTACATACTGTTAGATCTATTTTTGAATACTTTAAGTCTCCTCAGCTCTATATGCCTAGCCTTATGTCAATAACACCTTTATTTTCTTCTAAGTTCTTACATTTAGATCTGTGATCCCTAAAAGTTAAATTTTGTATATGATGTTAAGTAAAGTTTGATTGGTTGGTTGGTTGGTTGGTTGTTTTTCCCAAATGCCTATTCAATTGTTCCAACAAACATCTGTGGAAAATATCTTCTTTGATTTGAATCACTTTAACACTTTTATTAAAAATAAATGTAGAGGTGGGGAAAGATGGTGGATTGGTGGGCTGTATGTTTTAGATACTCCTCCAGGAAAGTAGGTAGAAAGCCAAGAACTGCGTGGAATGGACACCACAGAGCAATTAGACTTTGGACACACTTCATACAACACTCATGAACATGTCGAACTGCTGAGATCAGTGAAATCTGTAAGTTTTTGCGGCCAGAGGACCCACGTCCCTCCCTGCCAGGCTCAGTCCCGTGGGAGGAGGGGCCATCAGTACTGGGAAGGAGAAGGGAGAACTGCAGCGGCAGCTCTTATCAGAAACTCATTCTACTGATCCAAACTCCAACCATAGATAGACTGAGACCAGACACCAGAGAATCTGAGAGCAGCCAGCCCAGCAGAGAGGAGACAGGCATAGCAAAAAACAGCAAGAAAAACTCCAAAATAAAAGCAGAGGATTTTTGGAGTTCTGGTGAACATAGAAAGGGGAAGGGCAGAGCTCAGGCCCTGAGGCTCATATGCAAATCCCGAAGAAAAACTGATCTCTCTGCCCCCTGGACCTTTCCTTAATGGCCCTAATTGCTTTGTCTCTTAGCATTTCAATAACCCATTAGACTTACAAGGAGGGCTTTTTTTTTTTTTTTTTTTTTTTACCTTTTTTTTTTCTATTTCTAAAACAATTAAGAAGCCCAATACAGAAAGCCTCAAAGACTTGCAATTTTGGAAGGTCAAGACAAGAGCAGAACTAAGAGAGCTCTGAGACAAAAGGCAATAATCCAATGGCTGAGAAAATTCACTAAATACCACAATTTCCCAAGAAAGGGGTGTGCCCACTCACAGCCATCATCCTGGTGGACAGGAAACACTCCTGCCCATCACCAGCCCCATAGCCAGAGCTGTCCCAGACAACCCAGTGTGAGGGAAGTGCTTCAAATAACGTGCACACACCACAAAACTGGACGTGGACCTTAGCCTTCCCTACCCCCTCAGCTGGTTGTCCCAGAGTTGGGAAGGTGGAGCAGTGTGAATTAGCAAAGCCCCATTCAGACATCATTTCAGCAGACTGGGAGCCTCCCTACACAGCTCAGCAGCCCAGAACCACCCAGGGGGAATGGCACTCACCTGTGACATAGCACTGTCATCCCTCAACAGAGGACCAAGGGGTGCATGGCCTGGAAGAGGGAGCCACTCACAAGTTTCAGGAGCCATATGCCAATACCAAGGACTTGTGTGTCAGTGGCAGAGACAAACTGTGGCAGGACTGAACTGAAGGATTAGACTATTGCAGCAGCTTTAAAATTCCAGGAACACCAGGGAGATTTGATTGTCAGAGCCTCCCCCCATCCCTGACCACCCAGACACACACCCCATATACAGGGTGGGCAACACCAACTACACACGCAAGCTTGGTACACCAATTAAACCCCACAAGACTCACTCTGCCACTCACCACAAAGACAAAGAAGGGGAGAACTGGCTTGTGGAGAACAGGTGGCTCATGAATGTCACCTGCTGGTTAGTTAGAGAAAGTGTACTCCACGAAGCTGTAGATCTGATAAATTAGAGACAAGGACTTCAATTGGTCTACAAATCCTAAAAGAACCCTATCAAGTTCAGCAAATGCCAAGAGGCCAAAAACAACAGAAAATTATAAAGCATATGAAAAAACCAGATGATATGGATAACCCAAGCCCAAGCACCCAAATCAAAAGATCAGAAGAGACACAGCACCTAGAGCAACTAATCAAAAAACTAAAAATGAACAATGAGACCATAGTACGGGATACAAAGTATATCAAGAAGACCCTAGAAGAGCATAAACAAGACATTGCAGAACTAAATAAAAGAAAAAAAAAATAGAGGATCTTATGGAAATTAAAGAAACTGTTGACCAAAATAAAAAGATTCTGGATACTCATAATACAAGACTAGAGGAAGTTGAACAATGAATCAGTGACCTGGAAGATGAAAGAATGGAAAATGAAAGCACAAAAGAAAGAATGAGGAAAAAAATTGAAAAAATCAAAATGGACCTCAGGGATATGATACATAATATGAAATGTCCAAATATAAAATCCATTGGTTTTCCCGAAGGGGAAGAAAAGGGTAAAGGTCTAGGAAGAGTATTCAAAGAAATTGTTGGGGAAAACTTCCCAAATCTTCTAAACACCATAAATACACAAATCATAAATGCCCAGCAAACTCCAAATAGAATAAATCCCAATAAACCCACTCCAAGACATATTCTGATCACACTGTCAAACACGGAAGAGAAGGAGCAAGTTCTGAAAGCAGCAAGAGAAACGCAATTCACCACATACAAAGGAAATAGCATAAGACTAAGTAGTGACTCCTCAGCAGCCACCATGGAGGCAAGAAGGCAGTGGCACGATATATTTAAAATTCTGAGTGAGAAAAATTTCCAATCAAGAATTCTTTATCCAGCAAAGCTCTACTTCAAATTTGAAGCAGAGCTTAAATTTTTCACAGACAAACAAATGCTGAGAGAATTTGCTAACAAGAGACCTGCCCTACTGGAGATACTCAAGGGAGCCCTACAGACAGAGAAACAAAGAAAGGACAGAGAGACTTGGAGAAAGGTTCAGTACTAAAGAGATTTGGTATGGGTACATTAAAGGATATTAATAGAGAGAGGGGAAAAATATATATGACAAACATAAACCAAAGGATAAGATGGCTGATGCAAGAAGTGCCTTCATGGTTATAACATTGAACGTAAATGGATTAAACTCCCCAATTAAAAGATATAGATTCACAGGATGGAATAAAAAAAATGAACCATCAATATGTTGCATACAAGAGACTCATCTTAGACACAGGGACACAAAGAAACTGAAAGTGAAAGGATGGAAAAAAATATTTCATGTAAGCTACAGCCAAAAGAAAGCAGGTGTACCAATATTAATCTCAGATAAATTGACTTTAAGTGCAGGGATGTTTTGAGAGACAAAGGCGGCCACTACATACTAATAAAAGGGGCAATTCAACAGGAAGAAATAATAATCATAAATGTTTATGCACCCAATCAAGGTGCCACAAAATACATGAGACAAACACTGGCAAAACTAAAGAAAGCAATTGATGTTTCCACAATAATTGTGGGAGACTTCAACACATCACTCTCTCCTATAGATAGATCAACCAGACAGAAGACCAATAAGGAAATTGAAAACCTAAACAATCTGATAAATGAATTAGATTTAACAGACATATATAGAACATTACATCCCAAATCACAGGATACACATACTTTTCTAGTGCTCATGGAACTTTCTCCAGAACAGATCACACGCTGGGACATAAAACAAGGCTCAATAAATTTAAAAAGATTGAAATTATTCAAAACACATTCTCTGACCACAATGGAATACAATTAGATGTCAATAACCATCAGAGACTTTGAAAATTCACAAATACCTGGAGGTTAAACAACACACTCCTAAACAATCAGTGGGTTAAAGAAGAAATAGCAAGAGAAATTGCTAAATATATAGAGACAAATGAAAATGAGAACACAACATACCAAAACCTATGGGATGCAGCAAAAGCAGTACTGAGGGGGAAATTTATAGCACTAAACACATATATTAAAAAGGAAGAAAGAGCCAAAATGAAAGAAATAATGTATCAACTGAAGAAGCTAGAAAATGTGTCCGGCGCCGCCCCGCTCGACCCCTGTTCCCCGGCCGGCGAGGGGAGAAACAAGGGATGAGAGAGAGAGAGATGCAGACCACGCAAACTGACCTGGCTGGAAGTCACGACTCGAGCCACACGGCGGTTGCGAGAGCAAGTCTTTTACTGAAGCTAGATAAGCATTCTCTGTTACAGGTTTCCACGCGGGGCAGAGTGCCTCGCGGGAGAGCAGCCTCGATGTGGCCGTCAGGTACGGCTCCTAGTGGGCTGTCTCCCCGAGGTTCGCTTGGGCAAACTCTTAAGTACTCTACTCATAACCAATGATCTAGCGCCGCGCATATGCACTCAATTGGCAGATAGGAATAGTGAGTGTGCACGTCATAAGCGGAAGCAGGATATGGGCGCCATCTTGGCTCATTCGATGGGCGGGGGGACTTTGGAGCAGGTTTACAGCGCATGCGCTATGCCCGTCCCGGGAGACGGCTCTCCACATCTCCCCCTTTATTATTTATATCGACCCAGTGTCCCCAGTGATGAGTGTGCTCCCGTGAACCCAGATGGCTCACAATTTGTTCCGGTGCTTTGGGGAGTCTGGACTAGGTCTCAGCCATTTAGCGGCGGAGCCTCTAGCACCGACCAGAATGCTCACCTCATATGGAGACAGGAGAGTCCGTGAGCTGGAAACAACATGACTCTCCCTGCAGTGCTTTGCCTTGCAACTGGGGGACAAAGGCGGGGGCAGGGATAGCATTAACCAGAGTCGGAGGCGTCACTAGGCGTCCCTATGCATTGGCTAGAGTCAAGTCTGGCCACAACTATGACTCTGCCTTAGGGACCTACCTGAGACAAAAATTATGACTGCTGGCGTCGCCCGTTATACCCGGGACACAGCTGCGCGCTTAGCTACAAACCTCGCTCCCGAGTGCCCCGCCCGAGGCAGCCAGGATGGGGTATGGCCATCAGAATGGTCGCTGTTGGGGGTATCAAAGGTGGAGGACAAAGCCATCATAATGGTAACACGGTACTGCCACGCTTGAAACAGGCGTTCTAGCAAAGATTTAACAATGACTAATCCCACCAATAGTCCCACCATCAAGAGAATCCAATTAGTCAAATTGGGCCAAGAGAACCAAGAGGTGACTTGGTCCCACAGATTTTTTACAGTCTCGCCCAGTGTGGAAAGGTCGAAACTAACAGGCTTCAATTTCCTAATGTTCTCAAGTCCCTGAAGGTCGGATTTCACTTGGTCGGAGAGATTGGTGAAGTTGGGGAGATAAGTGTCCTTGAGCCACTCGGCGACATCTTGCTGCTCCTCTGTCAAGTTCACCCTAACCGGGGTGACACAAAGCCTCCCGAATAACCATCGGGTATCACACGTCTGCTGGAGAACTCTCCAGAGTCCATCTATTTCTAGTCCAAGTTCATCTATCTCCGCTAGGAGTTTCTGAATGGCCTGGAAATTTAAGTTCAGCATCTGATTGTGGCGGCGTAGCACGTCTCGGGTAAGGTATGCCTCTTGGACGCCTAGACTTAGAGAAGGGGATATTGTTAAGTGAAACAACTTGAGAAACAGGGCCAACCCAGTCGGTTGCCTTGACGGGGAGCCAGACATAACTTGGGCGATACACTAGGATAGCGGGGCAGCGAGGCATCCGGGTCTTTGGAACGGTTTGCAGACTGTAGGAGCAAACCCCGGAAGGAAAAGGCACCTTTGAGTCTCATTTTACTCAAGATCCCTTCACAAGACTGGCGGCTCTTCCCTGTAACGTTAAGAAATTCAAGCAAGACTCCCTTACTTAACTCGCCATTACCAGTTTCACAAGTAGCATTCGCCGCAACTGTGGTGTTGACAACCTTGACAGAGAGGTTAGCAAAAGAGAGGATCAGTGTGTCATTGGTGAGGGGGAAGGACTCGTTGAAGCTTGTGGAGGAAATATTTCTGTCAGAAGGCAGGTGGTGGAGACCTAGAGACAGGGTACGAGTGAAAAACACAGGAGAGGCGGGAGACCCAGCAGAGAATGGGGCCAGGGTCGGGGGATGATGCCACAGGCCCCAAAGACCACTCTCCTGCGCTACCACAGTTCCACTAAAAAAAGAAAAAGGCAGATTAGAAGGATTGCTATAGGAGAGCAAAGAACAGAGTTACCGATCCTCTTTCTGGGCAACCGCGGGGTGGTCAGTCCTACTATTATCGTCTTGTCGGTCGTCGCCATCATCAGCAGGGTCGGAGGCTTGGTCTAATGGTTCAGGTTGTATATTCGTTGGCGTTTCTGACAGCTGTTCCTTGGCTTCTTCAGGTGATGTCACGGTTCTCACCAGTCTTTCCGGAACCCACACTGGTTGACGTCCTGGTTCCTGGGGAAAAACACAAACAGAGCCTCTGGCCCAGCTGAGCACCGGGTCAGGGCCTTTGTGGCAACGGCCACACGGCCTGGTTACTGCACCTGGTTCGCCAAACCGTTGAGTGGCAGGGGGCTGACGTCTATTGGGACAATCTCTCTTAAAGTGCCCTGATTGGCCACAGCCATAGCACCCGTTAGACTTTGCCCCTAAGGTTCTCGGGCCTTTTGTAGCCACCTGTAGGGAGCTAGCTAGCATGGCAGCTAGACCTGCATTAGTTAAAGGGCTGCCAGTATCTCTACAGAGCCTGACCCACTCTGTCAAATTTTTTGCTCTGTTTTGTGCCAGGATAACTTTGCACTCCTTGTTGCACTGCTCAAAAATCATTTGCTTAACCACAGTCTCTGCTACTCCTGGATCTGAGAAGATTCTCTCAGCTGCGGTTTGCATCCTGGCTACAAAATCCGCAAATGGTTCTGTGGGGCCTTGGTGTATATTGCTGAGTGAGGCCTGAGCCTCTCCCTTACCTGTTAGCTTTTTCCAGGCACCCACAAAACAGCGGAAGATCTGGGCGTAGACCTCTTGTGGGAAACCCATTTGGTTCTGGGCATGGGCGCCTCTCCCCAACAGCATGTCAGCATTCCACCCGCCACGTCTCCCCGCCGCATTCCTTGCGGCCTGCTCTTCAGCTAACTCCTCAAACCATGCTTTCCAATCTATGAATCGGCCTGACGGCAAGCAAGCACGGGCTAGCTGAAAAATATCTGCGGGTGTATGATTTAGAGCAGAGAGGTTCTCGATCATGTTCAAGGTATAAGGGGCATTGGGGCCATACTGATGGACGGCCTGCCTCAATTCCCTCAATAGTTTGTAATCATATGATTCGTGCTGATTGCCACCTTGGGGATTGATAATAACCGGGTACATTTCTGAGACTGGCTGCGGCTCAAGTGGCTGGTAGCCACCCAGCATGCCAAAAGGTCTAAATGTTGTGAAAGGGTTCCATCTCCAGAAATGTCTCCCACCACTACCTAATGGCAAAGGGTCCTGAGGGCCTGTGTACTCGGGCGGGGGGTACGGCAAAGGTTGCCCCTCCCCTGACCGGCCCATCGGGGTTTCCGGGTCTGGCAGCAAAGGATAATTACATTTACTGGGCATGGCCACTAGAGGGAGCTCTCGGCGAGGTCCTTTGGTGGGACCGCCCAAGGCGTCAGTTGGGAGCTGGGGTGTCCCTGGGGGTGCAGCGGTAGACATTGGCGGGGCGGAAGGCCGCACGGGTGTGGCGGGAGGCTCCTCCCACTCAAGTAGCGGGGATGCTTCCGCCTCCTCGTCAGTATCGCTATCTGACTCTGAGTCAGAGTCACTGGACTCCGGCGGTTTGCCCTTATAGGAGCCGTCCGCTGACGAAACTGACTGGGTTTCTTGGAGCGCGCACCGTGCTTCTTGCAAGGCAGAGGACGGGCTTAGGCCGGCAGCCGATTCTAGTTCAAGGACCGCACGGACGGTCTCCCATATGGGTACTAGAATCGGGTCCATACACACGCCCGTCTGGCGCGCTCGGTCTATGTCGCGACCGAGCTTCATCCAAGAGGGTAGGCTAAGGCTGCCGGTGCAGGCAAACCAAGGGGCAAAAGTATCAACATCATCAAGAAAACGCTGAAGGGAGCTTTTCCTGACCGAGATACCCCGTTGTTTCAAAAGGTTCTTTAAGGGAGCTAAGAGAGGTGAACTTCCGGACTGCCCCATGATTGCAGTCGGCACTATACTTCAGTCACTCGGAGAGCTCTTCCGAGTCCCCCGGGGTCACCTGAAAACCCACGGGCCCTAACTATCATGTAATAAGACGCACTCACCTTCTCGCGTTGATCAGGCGCGGGAAGTCCGCCGTAAGCTCGATGCGCAGCGCTGCTCTCCTCACAGAGGGACCGTCGAGAGCGAGGCAGGAGGAGGAGCGTTCCCCGTACGGGCCACCACTTGTCCGGCGCCGCCCCGCTCGACCCCTGTTCCCCGGCCGGCGAGGGGAGAAACAAGGGATGAGAGAGAGAGAGATGCAGACCACGCAAACTGACCTGGCTGGAAGTCACGACTCGAGCCACACGGCGGTTGCGAGAGCAAGTCTTTTACTGAAGCTAGATAAGCATTCTCTGTTACAGGTTTCCACGCGGGGCAGAGTGCCTCGCGGGAGAGCAGCCTCGATGTGGCCGTCAGGTACGGCTCCTAGTGGGCTGTCTCCCCGAGGTTCGCTTGGGCAAACTCTTAAGTACTCTACTCATAACCAATGATCTAGCGCCGCGCATATGCACTCAATTGGCAGATAGGAATAGTGAGTGTGCACGTCATAAGCGGAAGCAGGATATGGGCGCCATCTTGGCTCATTCGATGGGCGGGGGGACTTTGGAGCAGGTTTACAGCGCATGCGCTATGCCCGTCCCGGGAGACGGCTCTCCACAAAAATGCACAACAAACCAATCCTAAACCAAGTAGAAGAAAAGAAATAACAAGGATTAAAGCAGAAATAAATGACATAGAGAATAAAAAAAAAAATACAGTGGATAAATATCATCAAAAGTTGGTTCTTTGAGAAGATCAACAAGATTGACAAGCTCCTAGCTAGACTGACAAAATCAAAAAGAGAAGAACCACATAAACAAAATAATGAATGAAAAATGTGACATAACTGCAGATCCCGAAGAAATTAAAAAAATTATAAGAGGATACTATGAACAACTGTATGGCAACAAACTGGATAATGTAGAGGAAATGGACAATTTCCTGGAAACATGAACAACCTAGACTGACCAGAGAAGAAACAGAGGACCTCAACCAACCCATCACAAGCAAAGAGATCCAATCAGTCATCAAAAATCTTCCCACAAATAAATGCCCAGGGCCAGATGGCTTCACAGCGGAATTCTGCCAAACTTTCCAGAAAAAACTGACACCAATCTTACTTAAACTCTTCCAAAACATTGAAGAAAATGGAACACTACCTAACTCATTTTATGAAGTTAACATCAATCTAATACCTAAAGCAGGCAAAGATGCTACAAAAAAGGAAAACTACTAGCCAATCTCCCTAATGAATATAGATGCAAAAATCCTCAACAAAATACTTGCAAATCGAATCCAAACACACATTAAAAAAATCATACACCATGACCAAGTGGGGTTCATTCCAGGCATGCAAGGATGGTTCAACATAAGAAAATCAATCAATGTATTACAACACATTACCAAGTTGAAAGGGAAAAATCAAATGATCATCTCAATAGATGCTGGAAAAGCATTTGACAAAATCCAACATCCATTTTTGATAAAAACACTTCAAAAGGTAGGAATTGCAGGAAACTTCTTCAATATGATAAAGAGCATATATGAAAAACCCACAGCCAGCATAGTACTCAATGGTGAGAGATTGAAAGCCTTCCCTCTAAGATGAGGAACAAGACAAGGATGCCCGCTGTCACCACTGTTATTCAACATTGTGCTGGAAGTGCTAGCCAGGGCAATCCAGCAAGAAAAACAAATAAAAGGCATCCAAATTGGAAAAGAAGAAGTAAAACTGTCATTGTTTGCAGATGATATGATCTTATATCTGGAAAACCCTGAGAAACTGATGATACAGCTACTAGAGCTAATAAACAAATTTAGCAAAGTAGTGGGATACAAGATTAATGCACGTAAGTCAGTAATGTTTCTATATGCTAGAAATGAACACACTGAAGAGACACTCAAGAAAAAGATACCATTTTCAATAGCAACTAAAAAAATCATGTACCTAGGAATAAACTTAACCAAAGATGTAAAAGACCTATACAAAGAAAATTACATAACTCTACTAAAAGAAATAGAAGGGGACCTTAAAAGAAGGAAAAATATTTCATGTTCATGGATAGAAGCCTAAATGTCATTAAGATTTCGATTCTACCCAAACTCATCTACAGATTCAATGCAATCCCAATCAAAATTCCAACAACCTACTTTGCAGACTTGGAAAAGCTAGTTATCAAATTTATTTGGAAAGGGAAGATGCCTCAAATTGCTAAAGACACTCTAAAAAAGAAAAACGAAGTGGGAGGACTTACACTCCCTGACTTTGAAGCTTACTATAAAGCCACAGTTGTCAAAACAGCATGGAAGTGGCACAAAGATAGACATATAGATTAATGGAATTGAATTGAGAATTCAGAGATAGACCCCCAGATCTATGGCTGACTGATCTTTGATAAGGCCCCCAAAGTCACTGAACTGGGTCAGAATGGTTTTTTCAACAAATGGGGCTGGGAGAGTTGGATATTCATATCCGAAAGAATGAAAGAGGACCCCTACCTCATACCCTACACAAAAATTAACTCAAAATGGACCAAAGATCTCAATATAAAAGAAAGTACCGTAAAACTCCTAGAAGATAATGTAGGAAAACATCGTCAAGACCTTGTATTAGGACACTTCCTAGACTTTACACCCAAAGCACAAGCAACAAAAGAAAAAATTGATAAATGGGAACTCCTCAAGCTTAGAAGTTTCTGTACCTCAAAGGAATTTCTTGAAAAGGTAAAGAGGTAGCCAACTCAATGGGAAAAAATTTTTGGAAACCATGTATCTGTCAAAAGACTAATATCTTGCACATATAAAGAAATCCTACAACTCAATGACAATATTACAGACAGCCCAATTATAAAATGGGCAAAAGATACAAAAAGACAGTTCTCTGAAGAGGAAATACAAATGGCCAAGAAACACATGAAATAATGTTCAGCTTCACTAGCTATTAGAGAGATGCAAATTAAGACCACAAGGAGATACCATCTCACACCAATTAGAATGGCTGCCATTAAAAAAACAGGAAACTACAAATGCTGGAGAGGATGTGGAGAAATTGGAACTTTTATTCATTGTTGGTGGGACTGTATAATGGTTCAGTCACTCTGGAAGTCAGTCTGGCAGTTCCTTAGAAAACTAGATATAGAGTTACCATTCGATCCAGCGATTGCACTTCTCGGTATATACTCAGAAGATCAGAAAGCAGTGACATGAACAGATATCTGCACGCCAATGTTCATAGCAGCATTATTCACAATTACCAAGAGATGGAAGCAACCCAAATGTCCTTCAACAGATGAGTGGATAACTAAAATGTGGTATATACACACGATGGAATACTACACAGCAGTAAGAAGGAATGATCTTGTGAAACATACAACATGGATGAACCTTGAAGACATATGCTGAGTGAAATACGCCAGGCACAAAAACAGAAATATTATATGCTACCACTAATGTGAACTTTGAAAAATGTAAAACAAATGGTTTATAATGTAGAATGTAGAGGAACTAGCAATAGAGAGCAATTAAGGAAGGGGGAACAATAATCCAAGAAGAACAGATAAGTTATCATGAGTAAATTTAATGTTCTGGGAATGCCCAGGAATGACTATGGTCTGTTAATTTCTGATGGGTATAGTAGGAGCAAGTTCACAGAAATGTTGCTATATTAGGTAGCTTTCTTGGGGTAGAGTAGGAACAGGTTGGAAGTTAAGTAGTTATCTTAGGTTAGTTGCCTTTTTCTTACTCCCTTGTTATGGTCTCTTTGAAATGTTCTTTTATTGTAGTTTTTAAATTATTTATTTTTATTTTTTTATTTTTCATACAGTTGATTTAAAAAAAATAAGTTAAAAAAGAAAAAGGAAAAACATATGTAGAGCCCCCTTGAGGAGCCTGTGGAGAATGTAAGGGTATTGGCCTACCCCACCTCGATTTTTGCTAACATGACCACAGACATAGGGGACTGGTGGTTTGATGGGTTGAGCCCTCTACCACAGGATTTGCCCTTGGGAAGACTGTTGCTGCAAAGGAGAGGCTAGGCCTCTCTATAATTGTGCCTAAGAGCCTCCTCCCGAATGCCTCTTTGTTGCTCAGATGTGGCCCTCTCTCTCTCGCTAAGCCAACTTGAAAGGTGAAATCACTGCCCTCCCCTCTACGTGGGATCAGACACCCAAGGGAGTGAATCTCCCTGGCAACATGGAATATGACTCCCAGGGAGGAATGTAGACCCGGCATCGTGGGATAGAGAACATCTTCTTGACCAAAAGGGGGATGTGAAAGGAAATGAAATAAGCTTCAGTGGCAGAGAGATTACTCTGGTGGGCACTCTTATGCACAATTTAGACAACGCTTTTTAGGTTCTAAAGAATTGGGGTAGCTGGTGGTAGATACCTGAAACTATCAAACTACAACCCAGAACCCATGAATCTCGAAGACAAATGTATAAAAATGTAGCTTATGAGGGGTGACAATGGGATTGGGAAAGCCATAAGGACCACACTCCCCTCTGTCTAGTTTATGGATGGATGAGTAGAAAAATAGGGGAAGGAAACAAACAGACAGACAGACAAAGGTACCCAGTGTTCTTTTTTACTTTAATTGCTCTTTTTCACTTTAATTATTATTATTGTTATTTTTGTATGTGTGCTAATGAAGGTGTCAGGGATTGATTTAAGTGATGAATGTACAACTATGTAATGGTGAACAATCGAATGTACGATTTGTTTTGTATGACTGCTTGGTATGTGACTATATCTCAATAAAATGAAAATTAAATAAAAATAATAAATGTAGATTTATTTCTGGGTTTTCTATTCTGTAGCAGTGATCTATATGTCGATCCTTATGCCAATAACCTACTGTTGCAATTATTGCAACATTATAAAAAGTTCTAATATTAGGCAGTCTTCAAATTTTGTTTTCTTTTATGAAATTATTCTTGATATTCTAGTTTTTTTTATTTCCCACCAAAAATTTTTGAATTGGCCTGTCAATTTTTACTCCACCATTTCTCCAGAAAATAGCCTGCTGGGATTTTCACTAGTATCAAATTGAATTTGTGGACTATTTTTGAGAATTTACTTTTTCGCAGTAAGAGGTCTTGCGAGTCATAATATATCTCTCAATTTTTAGGTGTTTTAAAATTTCTCTCAGTAATGTTTTGTAGTTTTTAGCTTATGAATCTTGTACATATTTTATAAAATTTATTCTTGTGTATTCTGTATTTGCAAATGGTATCACTTATTAATTCAGCTTCCAATTATTTGTCATTATTTGCAATTGATTTTTGGACATTGACTTTTTTTTTTTAATAATAGTCTGTTTTAATATAAACAAGTGTTAGAATCAATGTCCATTTCAGGAAGTTTCTTGTCTGAAACCAAAAGCACAGCTGTGTCTGTATGCTGCTCAGCAGCATGAGGCCCTGGACTGTCTCCTTGTCCATCCACTGGTCCATTCTGCTCTGCATTTTTTTGTTCTTGTTTTGGAGGTTTAACTTTGGGTTTGGGCTTTCAAATTATAGGGCTACAGATACTCATGAGTTCCTTAATTTTAGCTTCAATTTATTTTGCCTTGACAACAGGATCCATGGTCTGACTCTGCTTGTTCTGTAAATTCAGCTTGTTATTCATCCACTCCATGGCCTCAGTCATGCTCTTCTCCACTTTCATAATGTCACCAGGAACCAAATGGTCATACTGGTCCTCCTTGTTTTTGAAAGAGCTGATTACTTTCATATACTGCTGGATTTGTTTCCCTAGTTCTTCAAATAATTTTGGTCTTTCTTCAGATTCCTGGAACCATATCTTAATAGACCTAGACCTAGATTTTTTAATTCAGCCAATTTATTGACGTAAGCTTGCTTTGACTGGTCCTCTCCATCCTCATATAACCAATTTTCAGTATCCTCTAGGTTCAAGGTAAAACTGTTACAATCATCTTCACTCACAAACTTCTTGCATTCACCGTAAGCTTGTCTCTCATTTCATAAACATATTCTTCCACTGCATTCTTAGCATTGGTACACTCCTTCTCCAGTTTATCCTGCATGATCATCTTACCCTCATTTTCAACGTACAAGTGGAGCATCTCTCTATCTGCCATAATAGCTGATTCTCAATTGGCAGGTCTACTGTACTGGTCTTCACTTTGGCCTTCTTGGCTTAAGGTGGTTGATCCATTTTTTTGTCTTTTGATTCAGCTTAAGAGGTCTGCATTTCTTCATACTCTGCCTTATTTTCTGCTGGAGTCTGCTGCTGTTGCTCTTCAACATGTGGTTCCTCCTGGTCCACTTGCATCTTCTCTTCCTCCTTTGCATTCCGATCCATTTCCATAGGTTCCTTATTTTCCTCAGACTTGTGCACTTCCACTAGGGATGCACTAGACACACTGAAAATGCCATGCACATTTACTGGAACCTTTACTTTCACTTTTGAAGTGGAGCCATTAAACTGGGGGTGACTTTCTGAACTGAAAACTGAGCAACAGCAGGATCTGGATAGGGCAATTCCTGAGAAGAGCTGCAACAGGCCTCAAGAGTGCAAGGTTCCTTTCTATAAGATGCGAGGACTTTAGAGAAGGGAGCAGCATGATTTTTTTGGAAAGACTTCACAGTCACTTAACCCTTCTTCAGCTGGAGAATTCCATCTCAGAGATATTGGATATGGTACTAACATCAGTGATGGAAAATTCTCTGACTTTGAAGGCAGGTGACAAGATGGCACACAGCAATGCACAGCCTCCAGTGACAGCTTCATCAGCATTTAATGTTGTACTAAGTTCTTTACCAAAAATTTGCTGATTTTCTCTTTTACTGCAGGGATTCATGTAGCACCACCTACTATCTCTACTGCATAAATATCTTCTTTCTTTAACTTGGCTTGTTCCAAAACACTACAAAGTGGTGGATCCACTCTAGCTAAGAGATCATGAGACATCTCCAGAAATTTGCCTCTATTCATAGTTCCAGATACATCAACACCATTCATAAAACATTCCATGTTCAAAGGGAGGTCTGAAGCATTTGCACTCATCAATTTCTTGAGATTCTCACATTCTTGAGACAGTCTTAATAATGCATGGATTTTGGACTTTATGTCTAGTTTGTATTTATTCCCAAATTCTTTGCATAAATGATTTACTAACACCTCATCAAATTTTCTGCCTCCCAGTGTTGTGTCAAACGCAGTGGTCATAACTTTCAGTTTTCGTCTATTAAATGCACATACAGAAGCTTGATAAGCAGAATGCCCCATGTCTACAAAAAACACACTTCTTGGTTTCTCTTCTAAGTCAGGAAGATCTTGTTTATAAATTCCATATGCAAGAGCAACTGCAGTAGTTTCATTGGTTAATTGAAGACAACTGAGAAGAGCAATCTGTGTTGCATCCATCACTGATCGTCTTTCTGCATTAGTATAGAAACAAGGAACCGAAACAACACAGTCAACAACAGGCTTCATAGGAACATTTTCTGCTGTCTCCTTCAGCTTGGACAAGAGCATGGCAGTCACTTGCTCAGTGGTAAAATTTCACTCTTTCTCCATATATCTTACCTTTATACCTGTTAAACCAGTGGGCAACTGCACAACATTATAGGCAAGTTTAGATTTTTCTGCCTCCACAAATGGATCAGAGAACGCATGGCCATGGAATCTTTTAAACCCTTGGACTGTGTTCTTTGCATTGGAAATTACCTGGCTTTTAGCTGCTGCTCCAATTGAATGATTCTTAGGACCAAAAGAAATGCAAGCCAGCGTGCAGTGGTCACTATACTCATTAGCGATCGTCTCGATGCCGCCAGCGCGGGCCACAGTGACGTAGCAGCTCTGGAAGCCCAGGTCTATGCCTGCCGCCGACATGACGCCGGTTACTGCTCTGGCCCGGGCCCAGCCGGCTAGACAGGACTCGGATAACGGTGGGGCTGGGACACGGAGAGCAGGCCCGGGACGCGGAAAGCGAACCCTGTGGACCTGGGGCCCAGGAGTAATGAAGCACTGCGGGTGTCCAAGTGAGTGCCCAATTCCTTAGAAGGGGGTCTGCAGCCCACTGCCCTGCTTGGCCGGCTCTAGCTCAGGCGCTGCACGGGAGCGCCAGTAGCGGGGGCGGAGAAGATCTCGGAAGATCTCGTCGCGATGAGAACCGAGCTACTGTGCGAGAACTGGGTGTACATTGATTTTGCATCATGCAAATTTGGTAAACATTATTATAGGAGCTAGTCTTTGATATTCTTGGAATTTTCTATATAGATGATTATGGATCTGCTAAATAAATGGTTTTATTTTTTGTTTTCCATCAAGTACACTTATTTATTTTTATGTCTTTATTGCACAGGCTTGCATTCCTCATATAATGTTAATTAAATTATTGAAAACACATGTTTTTGCCTTGTTCTTGATATCTCCAAGCTTTCAGTGTTTACTTTGATGTTAGCTGTAAGTTTTTCTGAGATATTCTTTTTCAAGTTGAGTAATTTATGATCAATTTTTAGTTTATACGGTATTATTGTGAATGGATGTTGAATACTTTCAGATGCTATTTATGAACCCATAAAGTGTTCAAATGATATTTTGATGTATTAATATAAAAATTATATTATTGAATTTTCAGTTTTAATTTATATTATTGCTGAAATCAACTCAACTCTGTCACCTTTTATAAATCATTGAATTCAATTTGCTAAAATTTTAAGGCTTTTGGTTTTTACAGCTACAAGGGATATTGAAATATTCTTTCTGGTAATGCCATTGTCATATTTTATTATCACTGCTGGCCTCATAAAATGATTTGGATCATGAACTTCCTCACATTTTTTAGAAAAGATTGGGTTGAATTCCACTTTTAGGTGGGATGTTTTTAACTGTGGAATTAATTTTTAATGGCATATAGTACTGCTCAGATTATCTGTGTCTTCCTATGTACCCTTGGTAGTTTGTGTCTTTCAAAGAATTTATTCATATCTAACTTGTTGAATTTATTTGGCATAAAGTTTTATATAATATTCCTTTATTATTCTTCTAATGCCTGTAGCATTTGTAGTGTTGTCTTCTCCTAACATTAGTCTTCATGCTTATTTTCCCAAATAGTCCTGTTTTTTTAAATTGATTTTGTTATTTTTTTAAAACGAGGTTTTAATTTAGTTGATTTTACTATTGATTTTCCATTTTCTATTTCATTGAATTCTGTTCTTATCTTCATTAATATCTTTTTCTTTGCTTGCTTTGGACATAACTTTCCCTTCTTTACTAGTTTGTAAAGATGGATGCTTAGCTTATAGATTTTAGACTTTTTGACTTTTCTAATAAGAGTGTTCAGTTATAAATTTTGTTTAAAAATATTGTTTTAGTTGAACCCCACAATTATTTTTTTCAATTTTCATTCACAGTAAAAATTTTTAAAATTCTATATTTATTTCTACTTGGACACATGGATTATTTTGAATTTTGCTTATTAACTTCCAATATGTGGGAATTTTCCAGATAGTTTCCCATTACTGATATCTTTTTTAATTTGGCTGTGGTCAGAGTATATATATTATATGATTTCATTCTCCCTAGATTTACTGAGACTTGATTTATTACCTTGAATATGGTCTATTTTGGTGAGTATTCCATCTGCACTTGGAAAACAAAAATGTATATTTTACTGCTGCTGACTGCAGTGTCCTATAAATGTCAATTAGGACACATTTTTCAAATCTTCTACATCTTTATTTTTCCATCAACTTTTTCATTTGATTATTGTGAAAGGAGTTCAGTTTGAGTTCTCCATCTTTGCACTGGGCCCTGAAACTTATCTTTAGGAAGTAAGGTTTTATAATCATAGAACTTACTTTGTTGTGTTTCTTCTTTCTCCCAGGGACTCACAGTTCCATGTTACTTGTTTAATAAATATCTGAAAACTGTTTTTTACATGTATTCTGGTTTTGTTTGTTTAAGATAGGATGGTAAATTGGGGTAACTTTTATGCTACCTTGGCTGGAAGCCAAATATATTTATTTCTTTTTGTTAAAAATATCTCTCTTCTTTCTCTAGAATGATAAATACAAAATTGTTAACAATGGTTTTCTCAGGAAGAAGAGATTACAAGGAACTTGAACTTTTCCTCTTTGCTCATTGTGTTGAATTTTTTACATCTGATAATACTTAGGTAAAATACAACCTGTTTTACATGCAATAGATAATTTAATATTTTTCAATTCCCTTTTAAGAACAGAGGATGTAATTGATACAAATTGTCCTATTTTCCAAAAGAGAAACCTGAGCCTAAAAGGTTACTTAAATTGTTTACTCATATCATTTTTATTTATCATGCAAATCCACTTTATGTAGGATGAAAAACCACTTCTGCTGGATCCAAGAGGAGTGTTACCTACAATAGTGCAAACTTTTTACTGCAGTATTGATTTCAACCATACACTTATTCCACTACTGCATTTTAATTTTCACAAATCAGATTCACCCCAAAGGCAGAATAATCAGAAACCACAGACCAATTTTAAAAATTGCAATACAGTTTCCATAAATGACTAGGGTATCATTGGATTTAAAACTTCCCAGGGTCACTTCTTTGAAGACCCTTGTTCTTTTCTATGTATTTATTTAAAAATCAACAGTATTTCTATAACCACCCATATTCAGTGTCAATAAATAATATTAAAATCAGAAACATAATTGATGAATTTGACCATCATTTCAATGAATAAAAAGAATCTGAATTCAAAGTGCATCATTATATTTTCTTCTGTCCTCTAGTGCAACTCACAGAACAATTTTACAGAGGAATGGTATGTAATTAGCAAATCAATGGTTAATTTAAAGGTATGCAATTTTGAATAATACTGAGAGTTCTATCTCCTGTGAGAAGTGGCTTAAAAGGGTTATGAGGAGGTATGAATAGTTGAAATAAAATAATTATCTTTCAAATTTGGAACATTAAGTTTGAATAAAATGTTTTTTAAAGGTTCTATTAAAATGATATCTTTGTGTGTGCAATTCAGGTCATAGATATCTTTTTTCAAATTTCCTTTCCCCTTAAAACTCATATTTTAAACCATTTCACTGAAAACCATTTAATGGAAATGATAGCATGTGGGAATTTCACCAATGATATTGAAAATACACTAATATTATATTTATTAATGTATACCTTGATACAGATAAATTGAGAATTCTTGAACAAGCCAAGTTTCTTCAGAAGCAACCCCCCTTTCTGAATAGATATTTTGGCAGTTAACTTGTAGATCCAAATTTTAAATGTAAATGTCTTCACTACGATAAAATTTAATTCATTTTATTAAACTACAGGTTAATTTGTTCAGGTACATTTTTTAATTAGGCACTCTGATTTGAACATTTTATTAGCCCTCAAATCTTTACGTACTAACTCTAAAATATTAGTAATTCAACTTTATTTTTTGTGGTTTCTACTTTTCTGTGCTTACCTACTGCTGCAACATCTATAGCTGTATAATCTGTACTTGGAAAGCTGAAATATGGCCATCTTCCAAAACTTCTTGCCAATATAAATTAATATGTACCATGAGAGGTAACCTCAGAGGTATAAGAATGCAGTCTCTTGGGTAGTTTTTACAAAAGAAGCTTGAAGCAAAACTGAATAACTCTGGCTCCCCTACAGCAGACAGGAAAACACTTGTGCCTTTAGTGTTGTCCCTGATGGTATGCACCAATTCACTCTAAATTCTTCTATGTTATAATTTGAAAAAAAAGGAAGATGAGAAAAATGTATTCAATATAAGGGTATATGTACGTGTGCTTGTGAACACAAATGTATAAAGAATCTGTATCTATCATCTGTCGATTTATCTATTGCAATCTATCTTCTATCGCCTCTGAAAGTACCTTAAAATATATTTAAATTCACATCTGAAGACCACTCATACATCAGTTCTTCACTCTAAGGGAAAATAAATCTAAAATTACTATTAAGGAATATTTAGATACACTTTTAAAATTATGTATGTTTTTCTTTAAATAGTAAGTTTACATTATATTATATATATTATATATATGCTGATTTACTTATTTATCCATTGTTCTTGGACTGATAAACATATGGTGAAATATACTTTAAGATCATGAGTGAATTTTAGATATTGATACCATTCTTAAAATATTTTTAACACATGAAGAATTAACACTTTATCCTAAAACTCCATAGTACGAAGAGACTCAGGAGACACATATATACATATAAGTTATAAAAAGTTGTAAGATTATATTTTAAAAGAAGACTTTTTGGGGACACATACCGAAAATTTTCAAAAAATGTGTTGTTTTTATTTTAAGTATAGAAGATGCTCTGGGACCCTCTTGGGAGATGGCTATGGTTGGATAGGATATAATATTAAAGTTATTTACGTATGCTTTTTTCATATATATGGTACAATCTTAGTAATATTTTTGCATATTAATAGAAGTGAGGCAGAACATTTTAGACTTTCTCCTGCCATTTAGATTATTTTAAGTCCCAGTAAATTTTAATAACCTAGTATAACATCAACCTCAATGACTTCAATTTAAGGGATTTTAAATAAATTAGTATGTCACAAAAATAGGATAGAGCAAAAGACAAAGGCAATGCTGTTATTGATTATATTAGCCATAAGGATATTTGCCATTGGCATTTCACAATATTTATTCCTTTTTTTGATGCTCCATCAACTTAGCATAGGCATCATATTCTCTCAATTTTATTACACATATGCCAAAGATACATGTGGCTAGTCAGTAACATTTACTCAAATTCTTTTCTCAAGACACTTCTATTGATGCCCTATTTTCAGCCTTCCAAAAGCTTTTTGGCTGACAACTGTCTTTCCTCTGCACTCTTACTTTTAAAATCCATCCTTTGTCAAGTCATGTCTCAAGACCATATATCAGGAATGAACTAGCAAATCAATGAGTCTACAAATGAAAGGATACATATATATCATGAGTAATATGTCATCAATGTGAGGCAACTATTTCTGTATAGCTGTTAAAGTGGGAAAATAAATAGCTGATCTGTTTCACAGATAGTGGCACATTTTGAATATGATAATCCATATGCTCTGAAAATAATTCATTTTCTTGAATTCAACATTTCTTTCTTCTAAATAATGAATTGAAGAGACTGCTGCATAGAAATTAAAAATATATAACTAAATTTTAATGTTTGTATCTCCCTACCCACACCATGTTAGTGATGATATTGTTCTTTCACAAAACAAATAATAAATTGAGATGTCAGTATAAAATTCTTTACTTACCTTTTCTGAAGATTAAAATAAGATTAATTATAAGCACAAAATGTACAAGTCAGTTAATTGGTTTCATTTTTGTTCATTAGTTCAATAAACACTTACTAGACCCTAATGAGTTACATTAGCCAAGAGCTAATGACAGTGACATCCCAGCTCTCATGATTCTCTTATTCTAGTGAGAGGGGAGTATACAAATTAAAAAAGAGAGAAGTGTCACAACACATAGGCACATTTTTTTTTCTTCTCTTGACCAAGCTGCCAGCATTACTCTTCAGTTCCCTATTCACTCCTTCCCTGTCCTGACCACCTTGAAAACAACCTTGCGAATGTGGGACTGTAGAGAAAAACAAATTTGACTGTTAAAAAAAGAAAAAAAAAAAAAAAAAAAAGACTAATTCAACCACTAGCTATTCAAAATACCAAACTTCCTGCTGGCCTCCCCCATCTTTTTCCTTCTTTCTCCAGCTACCCAAGGCCCCTGAGAGCCTCCTAAAAGGATAATTCCTTACCTCCGTCCTCATCTCTCCTAGTCCTCACAGGCTCCAAGCAGCCTACTTACCTAATTACTGCAAAGATAAAAATTCTTAACCAACTAGTTCTAATCACAAACTCATTAAATCAACCTCTACCATTCTCTGGTGTTTTTTCAGTAACCCACTTCAGCCCTTAAAACCTTTGATTCATAGGTGTAGAGTTTTACTTCCTCTCTCCTGCTATAGCAGTCTATGAATAAAGTCATCCTTGCCTATTTAACATTGTCTGATGAAGTTTTTTCTGTGACACAGGAAATGAAAACTATTGAGGAAAGAAAAAAAAAAAAAAAGCTCTCTGAGACCTGAATGTAGTTTGGCAGAAAACTATGCAGATATGTGATGAAAATGTGTTCTAGGAAGAGGGAACAAAGACTCTGTATTAGGTTTTTTGAGGCTGCTTGTAACAAATTTCCACAATATATATGGTTGAAAACAATAGAAATTTATTATTTCACAGTTTTAGAGGCCATAATTCCAAAATCAAGGTGTTGGCATGGCCGTACTCTCTCTTTAGGAGTCTTTAGGTGTGAATCCTTCCTTGCTTCTTCCAGCTTCTGGTGGCCCCGGTCATTTCTTGGCTTGTGACTGCATAACTCCAATATCCTCCCTCTTTTCCCATTGACATCTCCTGTGTATGTCTTCTCCCCAGTGTATCTCTTACACTGGAATTTTCATTGAATTAAGGCCTTTCTGGATAACTCAGGATGATCTCATCTTGAAAGTCTTAATTAACTCTGCCAAGATCCTTTTAACAAAAAAGATCACTTTCACATATCCCAGGAATTATGATAGGGAAATATAATTTGGGGGGCCATCATTTAACACACTGCATGCTTTATGGCAGAGGATACATAGGGAATTCAAGAAAGAATGTTGTTACGCTATTGTAGTGTGTGCAAGGGAAAGATGAGGCAAAAAATATAACGGGCAGATACTCAAAACTGTGCAGATAAATCTAGAGCATTGAAAACCATAAGTATCTATTAGCGACTATGTTCTGCTTCACAAAATAGAAAATGCAAATAGCAACTTAATTTATTGTCTAAATATATATATTTAAATTTTCCCACATAACAAGGACTCCAGGGAAATAATGGTGGCTACAGTTTGTCATCAAATACTCAGGGTCTTTCTAGCTTTCTTTATGCCATCCATAGAACGTGAACCTCATCTTAAAGTTTATAGAATTGCTTTAAACCACAGTCTCACACTCCAGAACTCTAGAAGGAGAAAAAAGCAAGGGCAAAATAAGAGAGTCAGCTGCACTTGTAGAAGCATTCCTGAATGTACCCTAGAAAGAGTTCTGCTTATATTTTATTAGCCTCTATCTTACCTCTTTCTGCATAGTTTTGGGGATAAACACAGTGCCACTTCCATTAATATTAGAATTCTCTTAGTAAAGAAGAATAGAAGGGCAAAAATGGATACTAGAGAGCCTCTGCAGTACTATGGTAAGGATTTGGAAGTATATGCTGATTGATATTAGAAAATCATTTCAGGTGATTTTGAACTGAGGATACCAAGAACTGACTTACATTTTTAAATGTTTACTGTAGCTTCCTTGTTGGGTGTACACTACAGAAATGTGAGGATAAGATCAGGGAGATCAGCTAAGACACAGGCAAGAAATAATGGTGGCTTGGATTCAGATGGGAAAAGAGGTGAGTCTAGATAAATTTCAAAGTTGAGCTGTACAAGATTTTCTCATGGTTTGAATCTGGTGTATTCAATACATATGGAAGATAAGGAAGACTGTAGTTTGTTGGGCCCTAGAGACTGAGGTTACCATTTACCGAAATAGAGGATATTGTGGGAGAAGCTGGTCTGATGGTAGAGGTCAAATGTTCTCTTTTGTAATGTCAGGTTTGAGAGGAGTACTGTTACAATTCTAAACACAGATATCTATTGTAGATTGAATAATGTACCCCCAACAAAAGACATGTTCTCAATCTTACTCTAAGTTCCTTTGGGGGTGAATCCATTTGTTTAAAGTACTCTTTGAAGATCTATTTTCAGTCAAAGTGTGGATTAATTTGTGAATAGTATCTTCTAAGATCCTATTTAGGTGTGGCCAAACTGAATCAAGATGAACCTTAATCCACATTATTGGAGGCCTTATAGAAAGAGCCAGAAACCAGAGAAAGTCACAAGAAGAAGCCAGAAGTCAGTGGAAATTGGAAGACCAGACAGGAATTACCAGGTGAAGGAAGTCAGAGATGAGAGCCAGGGAACACTAAGGATTGCAGCTAGCCAGCACTAGAACACTATGGACTTCAGGGAGAAAGTATGGCCTCATTGATGCCTTGACTTTGGACTTCTGTCCTCCAAAATCATGAGACGATAAATTCCTGTTGAAAAAAGTAGTATGTGGTATTTGCCATAGCAGCTCTGCCAAAAGTAAGACAATAGCCTATAGAAAAAAGTTTTTATCATTCTAAAGCTCGGAAGTATATCAGACTTGGATATATTATATAATATATATTATACAATGGATTTTTAATTGTTTGTTTTGCAAAAACACCAATATGCTAGAATAAACATTGATTTGCAAAATACAAGTATAAAAGTTTCTCACATTATTGTCATTAATATTTTAGTGTTCATTATCCAGACATTCTCTATGCATTTAGGTTTACATATAAAATACATTAATATGTGGTATTTATGCAGAAATATGTTGTTATTATGTAATTTATTGTTGTCATAAGAATGATTATTTTAAAGGGTGCATTATACAGGAGAAATACCAAACTTTTGGAAAACCAGATCAGAAAAAGATTACTCTATGAAAAATTGTGTTTATTAGAATGTGTTACATTTGAGATTTTAAAATCAAAATTATATTGTATTACTGGAGATAGCTATGTAATTTTAAAATAACATTATCATGCTTTTTATCACCCTCATCTTCGTGACTACTGCTCTCTATTACTTCCCATTCGGAAATGTGTTTGGGGGTTGGTTCTCTTTGCTTAATTGACTTACTGTCTCCCTGGCCTTTTCATATGTTGTCCTATTCAGGACAGATTTTCAAGCATTTAAGTTCTTCACAGGCTACAAAAATCCCTTCTGCCATTTTGGACTTTCTTCTTAGGAAGAGGAGTGATTTCTTTGCTGCTCGAGGCAGTTGATCCCCAGTAGGAACAAAGACTCACACAAACTATAAAGCTTAAAAAGATTATTGTCTGTACTCAGATATGCCTTTTCATATGAAAACAAAGCTTCTGAATGCTACAGATAGCTGCAGAGATTTAAGATGCATTTGAAATAAATATAATAAAGTATGAAGGTGGTATGTAAGTAGTAGTAGTAAGAAAATTCCTTTATGAATATTTTAGTTTTGTTCCCTGCATATGAGAGGTTTATAAGAGAAGTTGTTAAAAAAAGTAAGTAAGCATCGTACACTACACCATTATACAAATATTTTAAGTCTTTCTATACCTGAATAATTTGGGATCATCTTATAAATCAAATGAAAATAATGGATAAATTATTTTCACAAAATTTAATATGAAATGAAATGAACCTCAGAAATTCTATAGATTCACACAAACATGAGTGCTCTTTTTGTAGGAAATGAAATACTTTTCTATTACTGAAATGAAGCAACATAATTTTCAAAATAGTCATTTGAAGATTTGTGTTTCTAATAATTTAACAAGCAGTTTGACGTAATGTTATAAAAATGTAAAAAAGTCAGGTGATATTTGCATTAGTCTTTTCTCCTAAAATGTGAATTTGGAGGAGTCATTTTATCCCACTTCTCTCCCCTATTTGTAAAATGAAGGAAGCAATCCATGCTAATTAGAAATATTCAGAGGGAAATCTACAGGAGTCCTTAAAATGAAGTTACATTAGTTTATCAGGTGTGTATATTCCAGAAAAAACAATTATCAGAGATACCAATTGTTCTACATAGTGAATCTAATTTCATTTTAGGATGATAATACTTGTGTGTTGAATGTATCATTTGAAAATCTTCTGGGAAATTTTTATGATTTAAAAATTGAGACAATGATCATTGTCATGAAAAGTTGGGATTTTTTTATTATTACTGTTATCTTTATTATTGTCATTATTATTATTAGATACTCTACCTTGTCTAAGTAGAAAGAACTATTTATTAGGGTAAAGGAAAGAAAAGTCAGGAAAGTCAATTATTCATGGACTATTGACTGAGAAACTGAGAAGATGCATGAAAGGAACACTACACACAGACATTTCAAGTCACTATCTGAAATTATATTTTTAGATAAACTTACAGATATGAAATGGAGTGTTTCTTTTTGCATGTGAATAATTTTTTGTTTTGTTTTTTTCCTTTATTTGGATTTTAATGACAAACTATGATCATGGTTGATTCAAATCCATCAAAAAAATTTAAAAGAAAATTCTTGTGATGAGAAATTAATCAGATATCAAACAGAAGAAATAGGTAGTTCTAGAATTAGCAGGTCCAAATTCAATGATCATTTTAAGGATCATCTACAAACCAGAAAATTCAATCATTTTCTGCCCAAGAGTTCACTTCACTATAAACAGGACTTAGAATTTATACTTCTAATTACACATGTAGATTTTGGCTTGCTCATTCTAGCACTTTAATTTTTAAAGCTCCATTATTTTTCTTTCTTTATATCTTTAAATTTGGATTGTGAAATGTCCCTCCAGTTATTTTTTTAAATGTCATTCTATATGATGCAAATATTTAATTTTTCTGAATGACGTTTTATTTGAATATAGCATCAAGTTACATTAATAACTTCAGAAAACCAGCATCCAGATTGTTCCTTTTGAGGATGCACCACTAGGTCCATAATTTAATATCACTTCTTCCTTGGGACAGCTCTGTTATGCAGAGGCACATGACCTGCTTCACAGGCTAGGATAAAACCTTATTTGTAAGAGACTAAAATAATTCCGTCTATAAACTATAGCAGTGAATATTGTATTGTTCATCAGATTTTTATATTTTTCACTAACATGGGCTTCCCAAACTCTGTCATTAATAACCACTGAATAATGTGGGAGAATATACAGGGACTATATTGCAAATTAAAGTAAAAGAAAGTAGCTTAAATCTGTTTATCATATAAAGTCACATGGAAATCAAAATTAGTAGTAGGCTACTTGAAAAATGGTAAGGACAAAGGGGTGATGCCATTGCCTAACACACTTGATGTTACTCTGCTTCATGAGTTACATTTAAAAAAACTGCAAACACTGCCAAGTACTACAATGAAACTACCTTTACCTCCCCCCCCATAATTAGGGTTGACTTTAGGTATTGATTCTGCTCCTAAATTAGTATTTGGTATATTAGGTACACATAATTATCATGTTTTTTTGAGAACTTAATGATCAATCTTGGAAGTTCACCACTAATGATTCAGGCAAGCTATGTCTATGTAAAAATACTTATAAACATCTCTTCCTACCATAATATGTTTTTTTTTTAATCAAAATAGTTGGTTCCCTTAAAGTTTATATCATAAATAATCATATTTATAGATTTTGAAGCTTATATATGGACACAGTACAAAAATGATGAAATTAAATCCAAGAGGCCAATGCTCTCATCTTGGGGAAAGAGTAAATAGATACATGTATTTAGGCCAATTATTCCATGCACTAATCTGTTTCCTTGTCTGTGAATAGGATATAAAATGTATATTTTATTTGTTACCAGTTCTAAACCCTATTAGCTATAGCTCTATGACAGAAGTCAGTAAGATTTTCATGAGTTTGATCTCTACATAGTGTTCTCTAAGAAAAGACACAAGGGCTCTTTGGAGAATATCTTAGTTTGTCAGGGTTGTCATGACAAACACCACATAATGGGTTGGCATAATGGGAATTTATTGGTTCATGTTTATGAGACTGAAAGTCATGTTTCTTCCCCAAAGACTGTTATGTTCTATTGCTGGCTACCACCAATCCTTGAGGTTCCTCAACTTGTATCTTTGCTTCCAGTTACATGGCAATATCCTATCTACTCTTGTATCTATCAAATCTTCTTGTTTCTGCTGAATACCTACTTCTCTCTGTGGTCTTCTCTGACTCTGGCTTTCAATTTCTTCTCTTTATAAAGTATCCAGTAATTGGGACAAAGACTCACCCTTATCCAGGCGGGCCAAACCTTAACTAAAACTAGGATCTTCAAGAGGTCCACTTTTCAGTGGCTTCACATCCACAGGATGTTATTAAGAACATGTGTTTTTTGGGGTACATAATTCACTCTACACATAGAATTAATTTATTTTGGGTCAGGAGCACAGAATCAAATTAAACATGGAATATTATGGTGAGAAAGTGGGAGAGTGTTAAAAATTAATAATGTTAAACTGAGAACAGAAAAAAACAGGCTTAAAAAATTAGGTGTAGAAGATGTTTAATAAGCCAAAGTAGCATGCATGTGGAGCAGCACCAAGAGAGGTGGTTTTCTCAAAAAGCTGGGCTGGGGAACTGGCTTATATGGTTGTTCAGGTCAAAGGGAAGATAGGAGGGGGGATGCAGGGGAGGTGAGGGAGATTGTGAACTACTTGGGAAAGGATGCCCTTGAGTGATGGTAAGTTAATCAGCAACCTGCAGAAATAAGACATTTGTGCAAGATGGGACCATCTGTTGAAGATCAGCAAACTCTCTGGCACCTGCTTGTCTTATTTATTATAGTTCCTCTTTCTTGCAGGGACAGAGTTCTCTATCAGGACCACAAAGGATCATTGATATGTCAGCCTGGCTCAGTTAGCCTCTGTTTCTTCTTTGCAGTTCTCTGGATAAAACAGAAGTTCAAGCAAATCAAGATGGTTAGTAAATTACTTATCATTCCAATTTCACAATAATAACATGCTGAAAGGACAAAGAAGTGTTCCTGAGAGAGCTCCCAATGGCCAAAGCTGGTGCAATTTAAGCAACAAAATAAATAAATACAAAACAATAGTATTGTATTGCAAGCTATAGTATATAATAAATATCTACAGGTCCTTACTGAGATAAATAAATGCAAAAATGAATAAAATTATTGGGGAAGATTGGATAGTGTCTGTGGTAGCTTGGACCTATTATGTACCCCAGAAAAGGCCATGCTCTTTTAATCCATTCCTGTGGGTGCATATTTATGGTTGGTGGGACCTTTTGGTTAGGCTATTTCAGTTGAGATGTGACTCAGCCTATTCAAGGTGGGTCTCAATCCTTTTACTGGAGTCATTTACAAGGAAGAAAAAAAAAAAAAAGAAAAGAAAAGAAAAGAAAAAAATCCCAGAGATCCCAGAGAGAAAAGCCCCAAAGAAGCTAAGAGTGGACCCACAGGACCTCAGAATGTAAGCCACTGGAACCAGAAGCTGAAAGAAACAAAACCCAGGAGCAAAGAACAAGTAGACACAAACCATGTACCTTGTTATCTGACAGAGGAATACCAGATGCCAGCAACCTTTCTTCAGAGACGGTATCTTCCTCTTGTTGCCTTAATTTGGACATTTTCATGGTCTTAGAAGCGTAAATTTGTAAGCTAATAAATCACAATGCAAAAGCCAACCCAATTTTGGTATATTGCATTCTGGCCAGCTTTAGCAAACCAAAACACTATCCTTTACTGAATTTTTCCAGTGGCTAAATAAAGAAGGAATGAGGGGAGGGAGGAGCTAAGATGGTGGCACAGAAAGGAGTGGAAGCTAGTTAGTCACCCTGGAACAGTTAATATACAATAGGAAGAACAAGTAAATAACCTGGAATAACTGCAGGGAGACAAACATGACCATTCACTCATCATAAACCAACCTGAATTGGGAGGAATGCCTGAGATCACAGCATAAAATCTGTAAGTGAAAACTGCAGACCCAAGCCAAGAGCCAAGAGCCCCTCCCTCATAGAAGCCTGGCTGGTCTAGAGAGCAGTACTCTCTAAACAAGCAAATATACCTCAGCCCAGCTCCAACTGGGGTTTTAATGTTAACCACTCAATATAGACTGTGAATCCCCAACAAGCAGAGAGAGGCTTTTGGAGACGACTGACCTTGGTGAGTCAGGGGATGTATCTGTCTCAGGATGGGGAGCCCAAAGAATCAGGTGCTATCTCTGGCCAACAAGTGAATCTGGGCACTGAAGATTGACCCTGAAAAAGGGTTTTCTGTCTCTTTCTCTCTCTGTCAACCTGGGCAGCTCAGTGGAGAAAGCCTTAACCATTGTCAGCTCACAGTGCTCTGCAGTAGAAAAAGCCCCAGCCATTTTAAACTTGCAGCACTCTGACCCAGACAAGGGTGGAGAAAGCAGAGTCAGAAAACAAAGAATCTATTTATATGCAAATGACCTCTCTCCAGGGATCATAGCTTCCCAAGAGAAAAGAGGTGGGGCCCAGGTCTACTACCCACCTTCCATTCAGGGCCAGACCCCAGAGCCTGGGGGAAAACAGCCATGGGCCACACCTCCTTACACCAGTCTGGAGTGACAGGCTGACAGGCACCACCTGCTGGGCAGAAAAGCACAGGGTGTGTCACTCCTCTAAGACACACCATCAGGGAAACTGGATACTGAATATTTTCTCCTTCTGGGACCTGAGCTTGTTCTCATCTGGGAAAACCTGATTGGGGTGGCCAAGGAGGCCAGATGCCTAAATAACAGAAAACTACAACCTACACTAAAGAAAAACAAAGTTATGGCCCAGTCAAAGGAACAAACTTACACTTCAACTGAGATACAGGAATTGAAACAACTAATGCTAAATCAATTCAAAAAGTTTAGAAAACATATGGCAAAAGAGATAAAGACTATAAAGAAAACACTGGGTGTACATAAGGCAGAAATCAAAAGCTTGAAAAACAACTGGCAGAATCTATGGGAATGAAAGGCACAACACAAGAGACAAAAGACACAATGGAAACATAAAACAGCACATCTCAAGAGGCAGAAAAAAATGCTTAGAAACTGGAGAACAAGGCATCTGAAAGCCTACACACAAAAGAACAGATAGAGAAAAGAATGGAAAAATATGAACAACGTCTCTGGGAACTTAAGGACAAAATGAAATACAAGAATATACATATCATTGGTGTTCCAGAAGAAGAAGAGAAGGGAAAAGGGGCAGAAGCAACAATAGAGGAAATAAACAATGAAAATTTCCCATCCCCTATGAAAGACATAAAATTACAGAGCCAAGAAGCATAGCATACTCCAAACAGAATAGATCTGAATAGGCCTATGCCAAGACATTTAATAATCAGATTATCAAATGTCAAAGACAAAGAGAATTCTGAAAGCAGCAAGAGAAAAGCAATCCATCACATACAAGAGAAGCTCAATAAGACTATGTGTGGATTTTTCAGCAGAAACCATGGAGGCAAAAAGGAAATGGTGTGATATATTTAAGATATGAAAGAGAAAAACCACCAACCAAGAATTCTATATCTGGCAAAACTGTCCTTCAAATATGAGGGAGAGTTCAAAATATTCTCTGACAAACTGACAATGAGAGTTTGTGAACAAGATACGTGCCCTACAGGAAATACTAAATGGAGCACTACAGACTGATAGAAAAGACAGGAGTGAGAGGTTTAGAACACAATTTTGGATGATGGTAGCACAGCAATGTAAGTACAGTGAACAAAGAAATCTACAAATATGGTTGAAAGAGGAAGGTGAGGAGCATGTGGGACGCCAGAAGAAAAGGAAAGACAAAGACTGGGACTGTATAACTCAGTGGAACCTAGAGTGTTCAATTGTGATAAAATGTACAAATATGGTTTTTCACAAGGGAGAAGAAATGAATGTCAACCTTGCAAGGTGTTAAAAATAGGGAGGTATTGGGGGAAAAATTCAATCAATGTAAACTAGAGACTATAATTAATAAAATCATTGTATTATGCTTCCTTCAATGTAATAAAGGCAATATACCAAGGTAAATGCAGATAAGAGGAAGGCATAGTGGAGGGGTGTGAGACTCTTGGCATTGGTGATGTTGTCTGACTCTTTATTCTACTTTGATCTAAGGTTATCTTTCCTTTTGCTGCTTCCTACCTGTCATGGATTTTTGTTTGTTTGTTTTTTCTCTCTTTTTCCTTTTTCTTTTGCCTCTACCTTCTTTGACTCTTCCTCCTGCTTTGTGGAAAAAATGGATATGTCCTTATATAGATAGTGGTGAGGGTGATGAACACATAAATATGTGACTATACAGGGAACCGATTGTTTACTTAGGATGGAATGTATGGTGTGTGAACAAAACCATCTTAAAAAAAAAGGGTTGATGATGAAACCCTGAAGGCAGTATACTGAGTGAAATAAGCCAGACACGTAAGGACAAATATTGCATGGTCTCACTGATAGGAACTATTTATAATATGTAAACTCATAGACATGAATTATAAGTTACCAGGATATAGAACAAGACTAAAGAATGGGGAGCGGTTGCTTATTATGAGCAGAACATTCAACTAGGATGAACTTAAATACTTGGAAATGAACAGAGGTGACAGTAGCACATTGTGAGAATAACTGACAGTGCTGAATGGTATGTGAATGTGATGGAACGGGGAAGCTCAGAGTCATTTTTGTCACCAGAAAGAAAGTTGGAGGTTGAGAGACGAGAATGTATAAAACAGTAAACCTTGTGGTGGGCAATGTCTGAGATTAACTATATAAATATTAAAAATCTCTTTCATGAACCAGAACAAATGTATGGCACTACAACTAGAAGTTATTAATAGAGGGGTATAAAGGAATGAAACATATACCTATTGCAAACTATATACTACACAGTTAGTAGTATTTCAATGTTCTTTCATAAGCAGTTACAAATGTACTACACCAATACTATGATGGAGGGGGGTTGGTTAGGGATATAGGAGGATGTGAGTTTCCTTTTCTTTCTTTTATTTTTCCTTCTTTGTCTTTTTCTTTTCTGCAATAATGAAAATGTTCTAAAAATTGAACAAAAAATAATTGTGGTGATGGATTCATAGCTGTATGATGGTACTGGGGGCAATTGATTGTACACTTTGGGTTTTTGGATAATTGTATGGTATGTGAACAATCACAATAAAAAAAAAAGAAGGAATGAGGGATATAGACAATTGCCATCAGAACATCACAGTAATAAGGGATGAAGGCAAGATTCATGATGGATTCTAAAATGACTGACCAAAAATTTAAAGAGAGAAAGGATATTTGCACAGTCTCAAAAGATCTCCTGCAAGATATTTATTAGAGTCAAAGCAAAAAAAAAAATAAAAATAAAAAATAGAAAAATAACTTTTCCAGTAGAGAACCATGGTGCATCACTCTTATCAAGCAAAGATTGCATCTCCAGAACTAAGACATATGGGCATTATGTACTGCTAATATGATTCATGAGATGGACAAATCGCATGTCCTTTATTCTTAAAAAATTTCATAACTTCAATCTGACTATGAGAAAACATTAATCAAATCTAAATTGAAGAGCGATCTATACAATGCATGACAGTACTCTACAAAAGTGCCAAGGCCATGAAAGACAAGAAAATACTGAAGATGTCACAGATTAGAGGAGACTACAAAGACATGGCTGCTAAATGCAATTTTACATCCTGGATTGGAAGCTGGGGCAGGAATAAACATTAATAGAAAAACTAGTGAAATCTAAATAAAGCCTGTAGTTTAGTTATTATCATGGTACCTATGTTATTTTAAAAAAATTAATAATTACATTATGATAGTGCAAGATTTTAACATTAGGGGAAGCTGAATAGGGAAAATATGAAATTTCTCTGTTATTTTGCAAATGTTTCTATCAGTGTAAAATTATTTCAAAAGACAAAATAAAATATGTGTGAATCATAAATTAAAGTTTAATTTTCAGCACCGGAATCTAATTACCATTTTAACATTATTTGCAAGTCATGTTTTCTTGCCCTCAGTAATACCATAGTAAAATATTTAGATAGTTGATAACCAAAATTGTTAATGTGTAATTTTCCAGTTTCATTTATATATACTCTGATTTCCTATCACAGTTCTAATAGTGGTAAGATATACTTTGTTCAAAACTAAAATGTAATATAAGAAAATATTTTTAAAAAATTCAGACCTAAGTAGATATAATACTGTTGAATAGGGGAAATTGCAGTATTGTGCTAAATGGATTCTTCCATTTCTTTTCAAATAAAAAAAAGAAAATGATGCTTCAGCTTTGGTGCCTCAGTAATGTGTCTTGTGGACCTTGTTAGCACTGCTTGCTGTAGGAGCAGTAACAGTGACTGTCTAATTGGCATTGTCTCCTAAGAAGTCATTATGTAAGCAGCATAGCATGTGTCATTTCATTGTGACAGTAATTAAATCACCTCAACCATTGCATGGAAGTGTGAGTTAGTATAATGCACTGATGAATACCAAAGTTTTACAATTCTACATAATGTTGCCTGAATTATGCTCTCAATAAGGGAATTTTAATACACATTAATTTGATGTATTTCCCACTTCTCCCTGGCTCATAAATTAAAAAAAAAATATTGTATGGCTGTTCCATCCTGATTAAAAATTCAATGAAACTTTCTTCCTCAATTAAACACTCCCTTTCCTACCAAACAAAGGATGACTCAGACTTTCCTTATTGTTGTTGCCATTGTAGTAGTAGAAGTAGTAGTTCTGAACATTCAAAAGTAATACAGTACTTATGTAGAGGCAACATATTGTAGTCAACCTTATAAAGAGGCATGGTTAAGAAACACTTTTTGGGAATTGTAGTGGATTCCTTTTCTAATCCATGGTGTCAATATTTGAAATCAAAATAGGTTCAATTAGTCTTTCATCTAGTGTTTTATATACTTACAGAAGCATTAGAAATTTACTTGTATTAATCAAAGATGAAGATAGCTAGAAAAGGAATGGCTACTTAGTTTTATTGCTTTGATTAATAACATTGATGTAAGTGAAGGTAAATGAGATTTTTCTACTGAATATAAGAGAAGCAAAGTACATTTAAAGAAGCAAATTGACACTATATTTCCTCAGCATACAATTAAAAGAACACAATTTCCAGAATTACAGACATAGATACATATTGATTGTATTACTTCTTCATTCTTCCTTGAGTAATGAATTCAAAATATCATTGAATTTGTTAGGCAATTTCTAGATTACCAACAGGTTTTACGAGTTGGTTTTTGAGATTTTCAGATAAATGGAAAAATCATATTTGTTATGAAAGAGGATAATCTTGACCCTGCTATTTTCTGATTGACTCAAATAAAATAATACATTGAAATATCAGACTAATGGACAAAATTTCTAAAAATGGTGAGAAAATTGACTTTAAACTTACGTGAATTAAAAGTTATTCTAATCATATGGAAGTCCTAAATTTCTGAAATTACCATAGAAAAATAACATATTCTAGGTATGAAAATAACATCTTTTAGAACAAACTTATAGAGAATCATCTATCAAGAAACATGTCTTTCTACATCACTAAGTACTTTTAAATATCTACATTCAAATAATTTAATCTCATAATCATCAAAATTTTAAATTTTAATAGAATTACTATTAATAGCCCTATAACAAATTACCTGTTTTAGAAGAAAGAAATCACAATTTTCACCTACCTGTGTGCTCTGCTCTCTCATATCAGAAAAATAAATACTCTGTTTGATTTTCACACAGAATTCCAGTAATGTTGTATTGACAAAGTCTCTCTAAGATATTGCCTCTCAAAGAGATCAAGGAAACTCCAGCAACTGAATCACTTTGGAGCTTGTTAAAGATGCAGAATCTTGGGTTTTGCCTCACAAGTCTTAGATCAGAAACTGAATTTTAAGTTTGACACACAATCTTCTAGGAAACTGATTCTCCCAGGCTATGCATGAGAAACACCTGAGGATTAAAAAAAAAAAAAAATTACTGATGTTGTTCTAACACCCTGAGAAATTCTAATTTAATAAGTATATGGCACAACTTAGACATTAGGATTTTTAAAATCCCAAATCATTTTAGTGAGCAGCAAATACTGAGAACCGCTGCTCTAAGATACATATAAATCACCAATAGGTAACTTCTTGACAACAGTGCCACACCCAACCAAAGTCAATAGCATTGATATTTATCTTCATTACTATTAAAGAGAAATTAACCTATATTGGGCTTTCCTTAAAAAAAAGTTGTTGAAATGTTGTATATATGTTAAATCAAGATAAATCATATAATAGGTTTAACTTCATTCTGTTTTCTCTTTAAAGAAATGGCTGCACACGCATTCACAATTGAAAACTATTTTCATTCCCATATTAACATGCTTTGTGTCTAAAATTATGCAAGTTATTCAAAGCAATCATATTTAAACATTTTTCTTTGATCTCCAAATATGTCCGTTTTTAAAATGAAAATAAGAATCCTTACTTAGTTTTGATTTTTTAAATATTTGCTTATGCTGGAATTATTGGTTATTTCCGAATTGAGGTATCAAATTATTGAAAAAGGCATTACACAGTACACTTACACTTTTTTCCCAGTAAAAAGTGAATATCTTAATCTAGTCTACAGGAATTGTTAATAATGAGGGTTATATGTATTTGTTTCAAATATGTATTTTGGGACAGTTATCATGACTGAAATCTGTTTTACATTGTTTTGGATAATGCCAGTTTATAAATGGGCATTTAATAAGTACAACTGTCTCAGTTATTTCCTTCTTGTGAAGTATGATATATATACAGAAAGATGATAGTTTTCAAGGTGTGATTTAGTGAGTGGTTATGGAGCAAATTTTGAAGAATGTTATGTAACCAGTTCTACCATTTCAGTTATTTCCTTTTAGCTATTCTAATACCCTAGCAACTAAAAAAAAAAAAAAAAAAAAAAAAACATTTTTTTAAAAGTTTAAAAAAAAAAGTACTAATAATGATAATTCTACAGTAGTGTCCCCGAAGCAATGTAAGCAAGCATCATGTGCCAATAACATAGTTCCTATTTCAATTTACCTGTCTGAAGTTAGTAATGCCACATGATACTTTATAAATATACCTGATGACCCTACTAGTAAATATATCAATAATATTTCAGTTTTTATTTTAAGAAGGACTGTGTAGTTGTCCCGGCTGGCGGGACGTTCAATGGAAGGCTCCAAGTCCTGTGAGGGAGGAATGGTATGGGACAAGAGACACGAGGAATGACAGCAAGACAAAGATTCTGATCAAGCTGCAAATCTTTATTGAGGGGGCAGAGCATATATACTCTAGGAGAGAGGGGGAGTGGCTAGCAAGGGCGGGTGGCGGTCTAGGATTGGTTGCTGCTGTTGCTAGGGCGGATGGCAGATGTAAGGCTAGCACAGGATTGGTAGCTACTGTTGCTGGGGTAGAAGGCAGATTGTAAAGCTAGCACTCTAGGCGCGAATCTTAGGCGCGAACGGCTATCACTTCCGTAAAGAAGGCTGAGGGCAACTTAAGCCGTTATTGCATCAGCCCTAGCGGCCATGTTGCATATCTCCGGCATCGCTGAGGGTGGATTTTATACATGCTACCTTAATCGTCCCCAACATGTAGTAATTCCTCTTTTTATTATTTTTCTTCACAATATTCTTTATCTTACACTTGGCCTTGTCTGGAGTATGCCTTTCCCAGAAGTTGTGACCCTGAAAAGGTAAATAAGGCAGAAAAAGATATTAAAAGTAGAGAAGTGGAGAATATATTTAATTTCCTATAACTAGTTAATGTATTTATTGAAAAGTATATATTCACTAATAAAAATTTTTCATGTTACAGTGTCAAGTTACATTAATTATTCTATCACCTTTATAAACTAATGAAAGTAATTCTGATCATTATAAATATACATTTGAATTGCCATATAATCATTAATACTTTTTAAAACATTTTAAAAGAGTTTAAATATACAGTACATAGACCTCCACAAAGAGAATAACACATCCTTGATTCTTCACTATTTTGAAGAGAGCAAAAGTCATCTCCACAATCCAATCCAAGTTATTCGCTTTAGATTTGTGAGGTCAGAACTCCTGATGCTTAGATTAATTTCTATGCAGTTTTGGCTGATTGGCTTATTACTATATATAGTTGTGATCAGAATTCTGGATTCTGTCCATGCATTTTCCATTAATATTGAAATCATCTTGCTGCACTTATGGTTACTTCAACAAAAGTTTTATCAATAATTTAAAAAATTTATTCTGTGAAAAATGTAGGCTGACACATGCTGGCATCTTCATGTTTTTGCTTGAAAATCATGTTTTGGCTATTATACCATCATATTTTATGATATACAAATATTTGACTGTCCCATTTTAATAAAATTAATATAAAAATAAATTTTGAAAGCTGCATCTCCTTAGAAGGCTCTATTTGAAACTTTCCATAAGAGAAAAAAAAAAAAAAACAAAACAAACATCACCTCCCCCACGAAAAAGACTATTGAAAAATGAAGGAGAACTACATCTCATGTCAGAAACATGAAGAATAACAGGTTAAGAAAAACAGTATCATAACATTTGGGAAAAATCTGAATTTTAAGCAGCATATAGAGTGTGATTATAAACTGACTACACATATTTAGGAAGTTGAGTTCATTCTACATCTAGAATACCAACAGCACTGGTTGTAAAGATAACCAGTGAAAGTTTGGGTTTTGCTATTTAGAAATTGATATAACCACCCTCATCTGTTTCTTAAGTATGGCAGGCACTAATTAAATACTATAAAACACTTTGGAAATAAAATGCTACTACATACAGGCTTAATAAGGCTAATAACGTTTATAATGATACCAGCTGTTGAAATCCAACAGATATACATAATTAATGGCATTTGGAGTTTACCTGCAGCTTTTCCATATGCTTCATTAGAATACAATTTCCAAAATACAGACTGGTACTTTTACTTAAGAAATCAAGGTTTTCTTCCAGACCCATGCCAACATACGTGTAGGTTTTATATGTAACATAAAAATAACTTTTTGTGACAAACCATCCAAAGGGAACTTTTATGATAGGTGCATTTAGGAATACACCATCTCTTTCTCAACATATTTGTACATGTGTCAATTCACAATACTTTATTAAGATATGAATAATAATAACAATAGTTTAACTGAATTTGTTTCATCAATTTTATACCAATTTCTAGACAGTCTATTTCTTGTGTGCTATTCAATGCAAGGCTGTTAGATAAGTTTAGTTATCACCAATTTTTATTAACAATAAAATTTTTATGACCCAATTGTATATTTTAGGAAACTAAGGTCAAATAATGTATTAATACAGAGATGTCTTTCAAAAACTAGAAACAAATGTTCCCATAGCTTTAAGTCCAAAACATAGAGAAGAAGAAGATTTAACATTTAACAGCAACAATAAAAAGAGAAAATGGATATAAACTTACTACATGTTCTTTGAATGAGCCAATTGTGTGGTTCGGCATGAGTTGGGTAAGGTTTTTTATAACGTCATAGTTTCCTGATGCAAAGAAGTTGAGTTGAGTGACTGCTGAGTGCCATCAACTATAGACTGAAAGTCAGAACTGGTGAGTTAAGTGAATGTTAGTGTAACAATAAAGGACACAGAGATAAGATATTCCATTGTCTATATGGAATGGATCCCATCAGGCATTTATTAGAACCCTAGGAGAGATCACAGTCCAGTAACCCGACCCATATTCAGATATGGGTTCTGTTTCTCTGTTTCTACTAATTCTGTTTCTCCTCATTCCTTCTAACCTTTGTGTTTCAAAAAAAAGAAAGAAAGAAAAAAAAGAAAAAGAAAAATGAATAGAGGGGCAAGATTTAGCTTTCAAACTTTACCTTATATCAGAAAACAGACTGATGTTAATTAGGTGTGAAAAGTGTCAAGGAAAATTCAACCACACTAAATCAGAATAAAAAGGGAGAAGTTCTGGATAGCTCTATCTGCAAAATTTAAGCATAAAAAGTTGCTAAATATCAGTAATTATGGTTATCCTCCTGTTAAGCAAGAAAGAATGGAATACATAGATGAATAATTCAGTATATAAGAAAACATAGCCCAAGCTAATAGAATCAAATCCCCTGAATGCTTAACAGTACACACAAACTTATTAAAACAAGTAAAGATAGTGGAAGAGAGTTTAAAATCCAGTTAAAACAAACTACAAACAGAATCAATTGCAAAGTGTGACTGTAGTGTTGAGGGAAGCAATTCAGAAAAATAAACCATGCCAACATAATATATAACTGGAAAAATCCAGATGCATGGATGGATAGCTGAAAAAAAAATGAAAACATGGTATGGAGGAATAATTTAAAATAAAAATGAATGCAAAAAGAAAAAGAGACAAAGAATAAAAAAAAAAAAAAAACATTTAAAGAGGGGCAATTAGGGCAATTATTCTGAATGATGAAGATGAGCTAACACAAGAGTAATTGTCATCTTTAAATTAAAATACCTGAAAAAAAGAAGGCAGAAAAAATGTTCAGAATTAGAAAAAAAGTATAAGTTCTAGGCATCAAAAAAAAAATGCAGACTAAAATGGCACAGCATTTATAAGTGAAAAAGTTATAGGAAAGCAATTACAATCAGCATATAACTTGTTTTGGGTATTGAACTTCAAACATGAAGGAAGAATACTGCAGGCAATCTGTATGAAAAATCACATCACCTACAAGGGGGAAGATTAGGTAAAATTTTATTTCATCACTGCTATTGTAAGAAAAAACACATGGATGTTGGGATTCTGGGAGATAAACAATTCCTTTATTTTTATGTTATTGACATGAGTGTTCTGCAGTTTTAAGAGAATGTATCATCTATAAAAATATAAATTCATCATTCTATAAAATCAACATGTATATCCATAATCAAAATTCAAAAGCTAACACCATTCCATATATTTTTGTGCCCTATTATACTACAAATATTTTATTAATCTGAAAGTACTGTTTTGAATACAGTTTGCAATAGTCTGCTTTCTTTCATAACTTGAAAACTTCTACAATTGGCTTTTATCTGTTAGGTTCTATTCTAGAGAATGAAGACACAGCAAATGAAGAGCATAAAGAAAATCCTATGCCCCCAAGGAGCTTGCATCATAAAGGAGGAAGACAGAAAGCAAACTTATAACATAAATTATAAGCCTGTTAGAAGTTGATTTGTTTTAAGAAGGAAATAGATTATAGGATAGTATAAGAAATACAGATTGTGGTGACAGAGGAATAGTTTGAAATTTGAAATGAGTCAATTGGGTAAGCATCTCTGAAAAGGAGCAATTTGAGCAAAGACTTAGATGAGACTACAGAACTAGCCATGTGGATAGCTGAGAGAAGGGCTCTAGAGTGAGAAAGAAACATAGGTGAAAAATATCCTGAGGTAGAACATGCCATGCATATCAAAGAAAGAGTAAAGAACCCTGTGTCAAAGAACAGAAGTAATAGGAAATAAGGGAAGAAAGGTAAGATTGGGAGGGGTGTTGTAATTTGAGTGGATGCTGTTAGAGGATTCTGCGCTAAGGAGTGAAAGGATCTGACATGCATTTTGAAAGACACACTTGAGTTGCATTGAGAATGTACTTTAATGGGACAAAGTAGGCAGGAAGCAGAGCAGTTTTTTTTTGTTTTTTTGTTTTTTTTATTAAATTCAGTTTTATTGAAATACAGTCACACACCATACAATCATCCATGGTATACAATCCACTGTCCACAATATGATAACATAGTTATGCATTCATCACCACAATCTATCTCTGAACATTTTCCTTACATCAGAAAGAACCAGAACAAGAATAAAAAATAAAAGTGAAAAAAGAACACCCAAATCATTCCCCCATACCACCCCATTTGTCCTTTAGTTTTTATCCCCATTCCTCCACTCATCCATACACTAGATAAAGGGGGTGTGATCCACAGGGTCTTCACAATCACACTGTCACCCCTTGTAATCTACATTATTATATAATTGTCTTCAGGAGTCCAGACCGCTGGGTTGGAGTTTGGTAGTTTCAGGTATTTACTTCTAGCTATTCCAATACATTAAAGCCTAAGAGGTGTTATCTATATAGTGCATAAGAATGTCCACCAGAGTGACCTCTCGACTCCATTTGAAATCTCTCAGCCACTGAAACTATTTCATCTCATTTTGCATCCCCCTTTTGGTCAAGAAGATACTCTCAGTCCCATGATGCCTGGTCCACATTCATCCCTGGGAGTCATATTCTGCATTGCCAGGGAGATTTACAACCCTGGGAGTCGGGTCCCATGTAGGGGGGAGGGCAGCGAGTTCACCTGTTGAGATGGCTCAGTTAGAGAGAGAGGGCCACATCTGAGCAACAAAGAGGTACTCGGGGGAGACTCTTAGGTACCATTACATGCAAGTTTATACTCTCCTTTGTGGTAATGAGCTTCATAAGGGCAAGTCCCATGCTCGAGGGCTCAGCACATCAAACCGCCAGTCCCAATGTTTGTGACATCAACACCAGTCCAGGTGAGGATGTGCAACACATCTGCACCTTCCCCCAGATCCTCGGGGCTGGGGAGGGGGAGGCTGTAAATATATTTTTTATTATCTGCCCAAATTACTCTAGGATGTGTCACTATTTCACTCCAGCCTATACTAACCTACCGTATCTCACTTCTTATTCAAAGTTCCATGCAATTGTGGTGTTTGAACAAATCGACTGTAGAGTTGTACCGTTTAGAAAATTTAGATCCTGTACCAAATAGATACCTATTCCCTTGGTCTCATATGGAAGTTGAAGTTTTAAAACACAATCAGTTTCAACCTTTACCCTTTGGCCTGGCTTGCCCCGGTCTTAACCAGACCTGCTTCATTCATATTACTAATTGAAGTCTGGGCTCTTTTTCAGCTTTTTTTTTTTTTTTTTTTTGACAGTGGCTGTATGCACTAATACTGACATTCATATCTGCCGAGCTCTAGCTCTGAGTTTCAGGTGTCTCAGAGATATGCATTGGCGCAGAGCAGTTTTGAAGTAAACACAATAATCTGGGTGAGAGAAAATGGTTTCCTTGATCAGAGAGGTAAGAGTGAAGATGGAAGAGAAGTATTCAGATTTTGAATGTAAACATGTATGCACACACATGCACATGTTTAATCAATCTTATTGAGACATAAATGACATGCAATAAAGCATACTCATTTTAAATGTACTGATCAATATGCTTTAAAAATAATATACCTGTGAAACCAATATAATTACGATATAGAACATTTCCATCACTGCCAAAAGATCCATCGTGCCCTTGTGTAATCAGTCCCACCAACCATATCCAATTTTAGGTAGCCACTAATTTGCTAAGAATCGTGAGTTTTGACTATAATAAAAGTTCATATTATTGGAATCATACAGTATTTTGTTTTGAGATCTTGCTTCTTTTGCCCAGCATTCTTTGAGATTCTTCAGTGATGTGTGTATCAGCAGTTTGCTCCTTTTTATTGCTGAGTAATATCCTGTTTATGTATATACCATGATTTGTTTATCCATTCACTATTGAAGGAAATTTGAGTTATTTCCAGTCTGGGGCTAAAATGAATAAAACTGCTATTGAATATTTGAAACAAATCTTTGTACAAGCATATACCTTTATCTTTCTTCCATAAACATCTAGCAATGGAATAGAAATTGCTCAAAATCCTCAGGAAATGTTCCTCTGCAGCAACACCCATGGCAGGGATTCATTTTATTTTACTTAGTATCATGTTTAAGTCTCTGATCCATTTGGGCTTAATTTTTACATATGGTGTAAGGTAAGATTCCAAATATATTCTTTTATATGTAAAAGATACCTGTTTTTTCCAGAACCATTTGTTGGAGACACAATTCTTTACCCATTCAGTGGAATTGGCACCCTCGCAAAAAATCAATTGGCCACAGATCTGAGAGTTTATTTCTGAGCTCTCAATTCTGCCCATTGGTCAATATGCTTGTCCTTGTGCTGGTTTCACAATGTTTTGATTATTGTACCTTTGCAGTAAATATTTGAAATCAAGAAGTGTAAGTCTTCCAACATTTTTTCTTCTTTTACAAGGTTGCTTTGGCTATTTGGGTCTTCTTATCCTGCATTATGAATTTGATGATTGAGTTTTCAATTATGCAAAGGAGGATATTGGAAATTTGATTGGGATTTTGTTAAATCTGGAAATCACTTTGGGAAGTATTGACATCTTAACGATATTTAGTCTTCCAAACCATGAACATAATTTAGGTCTTTTAAAATTTCCTTTAGTAATGTATGGAGCGTTCTCAGTACCAAGTCCTTTACATACTTGGTTAAATTTTATTCCTAGATATTTGATTCTTTTAATTGCTACTGTAAATGGAACAGTTTTATTGGTTTCATTTTTGAATTGTTCATTGCTGGTGTATAGAATCACCAGTGATTTTCATGTGTTGATTGTGTATGCTACTACATGATGGTTTAGAAGTTATGTACCTCAGAAAAGGCTATGATCCTTTAATACATCCTTGTGGGTGCAGACCTATTGTGGGTGGGACCTTTTGGTTAGGTTATTTCAATTGAGATGTGACCCACCTCATTCAAGGTGGGTCTTAATCCTTTTACTGGAATCATTTATGAGGGGATAAAGGACAAACAATGCTGAGAGAGAGCTTAGAGAGACAAACCCCAGAGATGCTGAGAGGACCCACAGAAGCTCAGAGAGGAGACTACTGGAAACAGAAGCTGAAAGCAATGAAATCCAAGAGTGAAAGACCAGTAGATGCTGGCCATGTGCCTTCCCATTTGACAGAGGTGTCCAGGATGCCAGCAGACTGACTTCAGAGTCCAGGTATCATCCTGTTGATGCCTTAATTGGGACATTTTCATGGCTTAAGAACCATAAATTGTAAATTAATAAATTCCCATTGTAAAAGCCAACCCATTTCTGCTATATTGCATTCTGGCAGTTTTAGCAAACTTTAACAGTCACTTTGGTAAAGGATTTATTAGCTTCAATAGCTTTCTTGTATATTCTTCAGAGATTTCTATATCCAGGATCATGTCATCTATGAATAGGGAAACTTTTACTTTTTAATTTCCATTGTGGATGCCTTTCATTTATTTTATTTCCCAAATCATTCTGGCTAGAAATTCAACATTGAATACAATGTTGAAAGCATTGGTGAAGTGGGAAACATTGTCTTGTTTCTAATCTTAGGAAGAAGATTTCACCTTTCACCCTCAAGTATGATGTTAGCTAAGAGATTTCAACATATTCCCTTTATCATGTTAAGGAGGTTTCTTTCTATTCCTAGTTTTCAAAGGGTTTTTATCAAGCAAGGGTGCTGGGTTTTGTCAAATGCCTTTTCTGTCTCAAATGAGTTAATTATGTATTTTTTCCTTCATTCTTTTAATGTAGTGTGTTGGTTTGTATATATCACGTCCCCCAGAAAAAGTCATATTCTTTAATGCAGCCTTCTGGGGGCAGACATATTAGTGTTGATGAGGTTGGAGCCTATTGATTGAGTGTTTCCATGAAGATGTGACTCAGTCATCTGAGGGCAATTTCTTTGATTGGATAATTTCCATGGAGGTGTTACCCCACCCATTCAGAGTGAGTCTTAATTGAATCACTGGAGCCATATGAAAGAGCTGACAAACAGAAGGAACTCAGAGCAGTTATGAGTAACATTTTGGAGAGCAACTGAGAGAGTCATTTTGGAGAAGGACATTGAAAGCAGTCATATGATAGCCCAGAGTTTGCTCCAGATAATCTAAGAGAGGACAAACACCCCAAGAGCAGCATTTTGAAGAATGCACAGGAGATGAGAGAAGAGCTGAATGCAACCTAGCCATGTGCCTTCCCAGCCAGCAGTGATTTTATGGATGCCATTGGCCTTCCTTTGGTGATGGTATACTTGTGTTGATGCCTTTACGTGGACATTTTCATGTAGCTTTGTAACCAAATAAACCCCCTTTATAAAAGCCAATCAATTTCTGATATTTTGCAAAATGGCAGCATTAGCAAACTGGAACATGTGGTATGTCACATTTACTGATTTTCTTATGTTAAAGCACCTTTGCATCCTTGGATAAATTCAGTTTAATTGTGTTGTATAATCCCTTTAATGTAATTTTGGATTTAATTTACTAGTATTGTGTTGACTATTTTTTGCATCTATATTCATAATGGATATTCATCTGTAATTTTCTTTTCTTGTGATATCTTTATCTGGCTTTGGTACTAGAGTGATGCTGGCCTCCCAGAATGACTTAAGAAATGTTCTCTCTTCTTCATGTTTTTGGAAAAGTTTGAGCAGGATTTGTGTTAATTCTTCTTTGAATGGTTGACAAAAATCACTAGTGAAGCCATCTGGTCCTGGACTTTTTGATTACTGATTCAATCTCTTTACTTCTTATTGATCTTTTGAGATCTTCCATTTCTTTTTGTGCCAGTTTAGGTAATTTGTACATTTCTAGGAATTTGTCCATTTCATCTAGGTTATCTAGTACGTTGGTATACACTTGTTCATATTATGCTCTTATAATCCTTTTCATTTCTCTGATGTTGGTAGTATTGTCTCCTCTTTTATGTGTAATTTTAATTGTTTTCATCCTTTATATATTTTACCTTGTCATTTTAGCTAAAAGTTTTTCACTTTTATTGATCTTTCCAAAGAACAAAATTTTATTTTTTTTAATTCTATCTTTCTATATTATTATTATCTGTTGCATTTATCTCTACTCTGCTCTTTCCTATTTCCTTCCTTCTGCTCACTTTGCATCTACTTAAGGTGTGGGAACTGAAACAAGTTTGGTTTTAATCTGATTCTATAGGCTTTATAAGGAGAAGGCCACAGAGAGAAACAGGAAGTGATTTGGAATCCAGAAGAGAAAGGCCAGTACATTACCATATGTTGGAAAGCAGAAATGCAAGCCAAATAACACCAGTCCTGTGCAATTTATGCAATCTTGTTCTTGGATGTCAAGTGAATTTTCAGGTGGCAGTAATCAACTTCTTAGTCATTCATGGAAGTAAATGATGTGGAAAAAAAAATGCCAAGTTACATAATGGGAGAAAATGGAAAAGAAAGAGAAAGAAAATGTTAAGGGATACCTGGCACAACCTGGTTGAGAACTTTTCATGGCTTTAGAAGAATGGGATGCAATCAAAGATGATTTATAGTATTACCATCAAGGCTGTGATAGCTCAATATCAACATGAGGTGTGTTTGTGGAGGTGAGAGAGCTGATCTGCCTACTTCTTTAAGTACTCACCTAATTCTCTCTCTTTTTCAACCTAAAAGAATTCAAATGCAATTAAAAGGATAGTGTTTTTGAATGATACATACTGAACAGCCTAAGGAGGAAGGTTTATAGGGGGTAAAATTACAGTCTTAGTTAAATTCAGAGAATTTGAAAATGATTGAAGTTCATGTAAAAGATTTAGATTTTTTGGTCAACCCCTGATGGAGGGATCTTAAAAACATTTGAAAATGATTGGTAGACATATCTAGAGGGTGATATGGAATGCATTTTAGGATTTCTAGATAGAGGTGTTCAATCTCCATTAACCCCTTTGATAGATACTGAAAGCCCATTGATGGGCCTGAAGGCAAAACTGGGAAGTTATGGAGATGTGTGGCAGAGGGAATTAATGGGAATATTTAGTTGCAAATTAGAAAGTGGAACTGAAGAAAATACTCTGTGGTTACATTGTCTTTACCTGAGTCCATAACTTGATTGGATATTTTTGTGTGTGGGTGGGTGAAAGTGGCATTTTCCCTTACCCTTTTCACAGACTAAATCTTCCTTTCAAGCAGTTAATTGGGCAACTAAAGTACTTTTGGCTGGCAGTTTTTCTTTTTCAGTACCTTAAATATATTGTACCACTGCCTTCTCATCTCCATAGTTTCTGATGAGGAAATACCACTTAGCATTATTGCAGATCCCTTGTATGTAATGAATTGCTTTCAGAATTCTCTGTCTTTGGCATACAGCATTCTGATTAATATGTATCTCAGAGTAGGTCTGTTAGGAATTATTCTATTTGAAGTACATTGTACTTCTCGTACATGCTTATTTATGTTTTTCATAAGATTTGGAAAATTTCAGGCCATTATTTTCTCAAATGTGCTTTCTACCCATTTTCCCATCTCTTCTCTTTCTGAGACACCCATGACATGTATGTTTGTGTGCTTCATGCTGTCATTCAAACACCCGAGACTATGTTCTTTTTTTTTTTTTCCATTCTTTTCTCTATTTCTTATTCTGTCTGTAAGATTCATATTGTCATGTCTTCTAGTTCACTGATTCATTCTTCTGTCTGTTCAAATCTGCTGTTGTGTGCTTCTAGTGTATTTTTAATTTTTATATTGTGCCTTTAATCATCATAATTTCTGTTATGTTTCTTTTTATACTTTCAAATTTTTCTTTATGCACAAACATTGTCTTCTTATTATCCTTTGTCTCTTTAACCATATTTTCCTTTTTCTCCTTGAATTGATTTAGGTTTGTTTGAACATCATTGAGTAGTTGATCCAAATTGTCTCCTATGAAGTTTTAGCTTTTTCCCTTGACTGGCTATGTCTTCCCATTCTTAATATGGCTTGTACTTTTTGCTGATGACTAGGCATCTGATTATTCTGATGAGTTTACTCTGAAGGTCAGTTTCTCTCTTGTATAAAATTTTATTGTTGATTGGCTATGTATTAAGGCTTTTCTTTGATGCTTAGTCTGCCTTATTCTATACCTTTAGAATAGCTCATGTTTAACTGATTAGATTTTTTCAGTTCTTCATCTGTTCTTGCCCTGAATATATGGTAAAATTGTTGAGATTTCACATTTTTACACAATTGCTTCATCTTCTGTTCCTTTGCCAGGAATCTTGATCTATTCTTTTTTATATAGTTTTTCCTCTATACTCTTTTACACACTTTCCATTGTCTTTAGAGGCTTTTGCCTGGAAGGCAAATTCTGGGAGGCAGGTCATCCAAGAGAGGACTTTTCCAAGTCATTATTTCCCCCACTAAATCAGGGTCAGGGACCCACACTGGGACCTAGGGACACAGACCATCTCCAATGTGCACTCAGTAGGGGATCAGAAAGGGCGCCAAAAGCCTCTTTGACATCTCTTCAAATTTCTGCCTTCCTGGCCTGCCTCACCCCAGCAAATACATCCCTTCAGCTTGCTATCCCCCAGAGCCCTGATTAAGCACTGTATCTTTAAATCTCCTCTTCTCCAGTCTGGGGCAGATTTGAAATGATTACTGCCACTGCCTTTGTCCATTGTGGGTTGAAACCCTAGCTCAGACCTAATGTTATTCCAAATTCACTAATCAAAAGCCATGATCAGTGATCCTCCACACTGACCTCTGGTCTTGGGGAAGAGGATTTTTATGTCCCTTTCTCTCAGCAGTGAGCTAGCCAGGGATTGGACCCTACAGTAGCCTGCAGCAAGAGTGGGGATGGGTGCTGGTAGCTGCCACACAGAGAGATAAATTTACTGTTCTTTACCATAATTTATCAGCCTCTTCCTCTGTTTCTTCCCTGAATACTATATAGTGTTCTTCTGTCCTCCAGAGTTTCAAAATAACAGTTTCAGACAGTTTTTTGCCTGTTTAATAGTTGTTTTGGTGTAAGGACTGAGTCCTGGAGCTCCCTAGCCTGCCATCTTCCCACAATGAATATCACTTTAATTATTTTTAAAAGGAAGCAACTTTGGACAATGCAATTGAAGGTTTGGGAGAACAAATTGTTAGTTCAGAGCACTAAATATATTTACTCTAATTATATGACTTCACTGCTACCAATGTACACTACCAATGTACAAAAATCGTCAAGGAAACATACCAAAAGGACATACTGCATTCCTCACCACATATTCAGAGCACTTTTCTTATTTCTAAAAGTAATATGTAACCAAAGCACTTGTTATCTGAAATAAGTGCTGGAAAGCATTTTAAAGTTTTGATTAATTATTTAAATGATGGCATCCTTAAATTGCATATGAGGGGCAGACAATGACTTGACTGGAAAGGTGTTGTATCCTCTAGAGTAAGGCATACAAATGAACCAGAAAACCTGAGAAAAGATGAAAGGGTGTGGGTAAAAACAGATAATACATGAAACAGGGTGATCCTAAGAATAGGAGGGTTTCTCATAAGTTGCACTGAGTGCCAAGGATGAAATCAATCATGCTATTGTGAAGCAAGAACCTCAAATCAAGAAAACACCATTATCCATTATTTCTTTTATCTCTGTTACTCTCTTATGATTGACTCTGAGAGAAAATTCCTGTGGAGATATGTGATCTTCACAGAAGGAAAATTGGCTACCAACTGATTTATGAAGTCTGTCTATACAGAATGATGTTGCATGTCATGGTGACTCAACTTCTTAGTAGTCCAAAACAGTTAATCATTAGGTTGTAGGTTATAGCCCTGAACATCAGGGCTTTTGCACTCTTTGGGGCCATAATTCAAGATGGCACATTGGTGTGATGGGAAACAGATTGGTCACATGCCCAATGTCCAAGTTGGGTTACTACTCTAATTACACCAAATTTTTTATTTAGATGGTGTGTATTTAAGGAAATTGAAAAAATTTTAGCATTGAAAGAGACGAATTTGGATGCTATTTGGTTGACAAATATTATCAAAATCACCCCCTGAATGTTGGCAAATATGTTTCCATGAAAATATATTTTCCACTTGTATGTAGTCATATATGATGGCAGAGCATACCCTGTAGTAGGCTCAAGGAGCACACAATATTTTCTGGTACACAAATTCCATTAACATTCAATGGCAGCAAAATGTTTGGTGCCTTGATCAGACCTGGTCCTGCTGTGAGGGATTTTAAGATATGGTCTTAAAATCTGTCAATTTGAAATAACATTACTGTTAGCTTATCATCATCATGAGTAAATAAAGACTCCAGAGGGAATTGTCTTCTAAGAAAATGGCTATGTTGCTAGAATTCAATTTAGAGAAAAATAAAGCTATCAGTAAATGGAGTAATAAAATAATTATTCTAATGTAACAATGCTCACAGATGGCTTGAACATTCACCAGGAAGGACTATTAGTTATTCTGGTTACCAAGAAATGTAATATATTTTAACAGTAGCCAGGACTGATAAAGATGAAGTTAGAACAGAGCACTTACGAAAAACATAAATTATGGTAGGTTGCCACTTGACTGGCTGCTTGATCATCAGTTCTAATAGCCTAAATACTATGGATAGAAATGAATGTTCTTTTCATTGTAACTGTCTAGGACAAAGTAAAACATTGTGTCATCCCAGCAGTTGGGCTATGTTACATAATAACATCAGAAAGTTAAAAATTAGTAATCATTACTGTAATATTACCATAAATATACTGCCTTAATACACATTATTTCACAGGAAAGGACAATATGAGGGCACTGTGTACTTAGAGATTTGAGAAAGAGAACTAATTAGCTAGTACTGCTTTGAGCTACTGAAATACATTGCCAATCATTTTTGATAGGGTACCTAGTTTAATTAACCTTTTGTAACTTACTGCACAGCTATCTATCACCTTATCCTGTTTAACTACATTGATCACCATTTGAAATTTTGCATATTTATTAGAGTATTGTCTTCACATGTTTTGTCCAATAAAATTTAAGTTTTATGATTTGAAGGATTTTTTATTTTTTATATTCATTTACTCCTAGCAACTAGAACAATATCAGGTATATATTATGTCTTTACTATGTTTTGAGTGAGTGAATGAGTGATTGTTATCATGCTGGGATGTTTTATTGCTGATACCAATAAAAAGATAAATGCAAATAAAATCTTTATAAAAATTATTTCATAACTATTATCACTAAGTTTATTAACTGTTGAGAAATCTGGAGAAAAAATCACCCTTGATGTTCTATCTTAAAGATCTCTGGAAAAATTCTGGCCTTTCAATACCTGTTAAAGAAGAATAGCTAAAATGTGTTTGAATAGAATTGCAAGTTTAATGTTTCCTTGGACATTCAGTTCTAGAGCTTTCAATCATTTCCTCTTCCTTGCTCTGAAATGCCTGAGTCTTTTTAGGCATTTGGTAATTTCTGAACCATTTTCTCAGTCTGAAAATTCTTACTTGGATAGAGTACTTCTCTTCACGCTCTTTAAAAATCAATTTTACCTTTTTGCTTCAGCTTCATAGTTTTATCTATTTCAGTGAATGATGGTTGATTCTTTCCATTAAAATCTCAAAGCTTAAAACCTTGCAGTTCAAAGCCCTGGATAATAATTTGACAACATTTCTGAAGTCTGTCAAGTATCTTGAACACCATAATGCTCAAGTATTGAGTTACTCTCTCATTTTGCTTACTCTTACTCCCTCTACATAAATCCATAGTTACTTGAATTTTAAGTGAGCACATTTCTTGTAATAAAAGGATCTTCTCGTGTGTGTGTGTGTGTGTGTGTGTGTACATGTGAAATGGTATAGGATGCCAGATGCAAGGCAAAAATTCCCTTGGTTTGGAAAAAAAAGGAAAAGAAAAGAAAGAATGAAAAATATGGAAGCTACAAATATGCATTGCATATTGGCAAGGCCTCATGCATATTCTCCTCCACCCTAACAATTACCTAAATGAGAAAGCCAGGTATGCTATGTTTGCCAAATTCTATACATTATGCAGTAATTAAAATTATGTCATTCCTTTATAATAGAATGCATTGATGACTACATGATTTTAGAAATCAAAATAAAGGAAGATGGAATTTACTAGATGTTAATGTGAATTCAGAAAAAAAGGTGAGCGTGCTCTGTATACTTCTGAAAATAGTTTGCCATTAACCTGTTTAGTAATGGTGAGATAATAGAGTATTTATTAAAGGGTAACCTTTATCAGATTTGATAGAAACCATAGAAACAATATTAGTGACTATGAATGAATTTGACAATGAATTAAGAACATGATTTAGAACTCTTTTTCATAGCAATGGATTTTAAAACACAGATTCATTTGGGATAAAATAAATAGGGCCTGAAAACTTAATAGATATAGTTTGAAACAGGGAAAGGTCCATAGGATGATCCAGAGACTTTTGAGATATGTGAATTAGTGGGGGTGACTGATTATGAGTGTGTAGCAGAGAACAGGCAGATAGAGTTTATGCAACCATTTTATATTATTTTAAATTAGATTAAAAGGAAACAAAAGAAATCAGTGGATTGATTTAAAACAGGTGTATAAATCAACTTTGACCTTGAGTGTAAGATTAAGTTAAAGGAGAACATCAATAAGATGTAAATAAGTTGTGAGAATTAGTAAAGCTCCTGTTAAGGGTTTTCATGTGTGAATTTCCTAATGTTGTGAGGGAGGTAAAGGATGATAATGTTTGCTAAATTATGGCTGATCACAGATGGTGTTAAGAAAAGAGACTGGATAAGGACAAAGAAAATTGTGAATCATCACAGATGCACAGTGAGGTGGAAGTCCATGGATTTGAATTTTCACCAGATCTACTTGATGTTCCTCAATAACACTAAAGGCTTGCCCCAAATTCCTGTTCACAAAGAATTTTAGAGAATGAGGAAGTCAGGCATTGGGTTTATGGAAATTATAAAGATAAATTCTAGGTTCCTAGTAATATTTGGACTGTACTAGATTGGATATATTATGTTCCCCAAAAGCCATGCTCTTTAATGCAATCTTGTGGGGGAAGATTTATTGGTTTTTTGATTAGCGTAGAAACTTTCAATTGAATGTTTCCAAGGAGATGTGATTCACCCAACTTTGGGTAATTATTTTGATTAGATTATTTCCTCAGAGGTGTGACCCTGCCCATTCAGGGTTGGTCTTGATTAGCTCACTGGCATATTTAAGAGAGAAGCTAAGAGCTAACACAGATCCAGATGCTTGCTGATGCTGAGAGATGCTTGGATTTGTGGATAGAAGGACATTTGGAGAGGCTAAGTTAAGAGATGCAGCCCATTGTGTGCCCTGGAGAAGCTAAGAGAGACCAAGAAACATTTTGGAGAATGCCATTTTGAAACACAACTCAGGAGCAAAGGATCAGCAAATGCCAGTCACATGCGTTTCCAGCTGACAGAGGTGTTCTGGACACCATCGGCCATTCTTCATTGAAGCTATTATCTTGTTGATGCCTTACTTTGGACACTTTCATGGCCATAGAACTCTAAATTTGTAACCTAATAAATCCCCCATATAAAAACCAATCCATTTCTGGTATTTTGCATAATGGGAGCACTAGCAAACCAGAACATGGACACACACATACACACACCCCAAAAACAATGGGTTTGGAAAAGTCAAACTGGTGGCAGAACAAATGAGCAGTTAAACCTGTCAGGGGGAAAACATTCATAATATCAATTATATTCTTTGTGAGCCTATAACCCTGACAATGCTCTAACATAAAAATTGAGTGCCATAGAGTAACAAAAAATGCCAAGCCAAAACCAAGGATGCCGTTGTGTAATAGGTCTCAATTCTTTTTTATTTTATAGGTCACCCATCTCATGTTTCTTTTCCCTTTTTTTTGTCTTGCAATTTATTTTTTCAGGAAACTAGTTTACAATTTCTAAAATTCAGAACGATTCCATTATGTTGTATTATATTATATTCCTCTGAAACTTTTTATTTCCCATAAACTGGTGAAATCTACAGGCTTGATGAAATTTGAAATTATTAATTCTTGTTGTAGTTTTGGACAAGAACATTCCATCAATTCTATGATGTTCTCTCATCAGAAATTACATGTCTGACTGTCTCTGTTTGGCTAGCAGCCTAGACATTTTATTTCATTAGGATCACAAAATGGTAAAAACCTAATTTCATCTTGTTTTACATTTACTAGTTGAATGATGTGTATTAAGACTACATCTGTAAGGAGAAAGCATCCCTTCTTCAACCATTTGCTTACACAGTGGTATAGGTAACACAGGAAAGACAGTTCCAAAGCATCATCCAAATATTACCAAAAAGGACATTATTTGTTTGTTTGCTTTTAACCATTAAGAATCCATGAATTTAAACACATTTGATGAATTTCAATCCAGTACAGGTTTTGTTTTGTTTTCTTTTCTTTTCATTGATGCTTACATTAACCCATCTTTGGATAGGGGGAACTTATTCATGTTGGCTGCTAAATCTTTTTAACGTGACTACAGTAGATTTTGAAAGATTTTTCTTTTTATAATGACAAGTTATTTTAAGTTATGTTGCACTTTTTCTGTCAAATCCCTAAAATCAGTCATTTTTCTGGGAAACCCTTATTTTTGTTAGGGGGGATAGAATTTAGGAACTGTCATTTGAGAACTGGGATTTTCATTGTTACTGGCTATTTACTTTTACTAAGTGGAAAGATCAGGTGCATATTTTATATTTTGATATCTTTTATTCTTGGTTCCTTAATACATGAGTATTATTATTACTGGAAATATTTTTAATTAGCTTTTTTTCTGTCCTTAGATGTAACCAACTAGTGACCTGCCATCAAATTTCAAGGTTATAAAGTGTGATGGCAAAGTTCATGTGTCAATTTGGCTAGATTATGGTGTCCAGTTGTCTTATCAAGCAAGCACTGGCCTGATTGTTAATGTGAGAATATTTTGTGGATTAAATCGTCAGTAAGTTGTTTTTATGGCTACAACTTTTAATACATAATTTTAGATTTACAAAAGTCTGCAATGATACATTGTGTGTAGGTACCACTTTTACTCAATTGAAGGTGAAATGCAGTGTTTTGGGAGATGTAATGACTGTGACATTAAGTTTTTATGGAGAAAAGAGGGATTATAAAATTATAGCATTACAGTCTCCATAAGCATTTGGTTTTCCCCATACCTGCTTATACCTTTTTTCAATCAAAGCCTGTGAAGAATTTCCCAGTTTTGCTGACCAATCTTCATGCTTCATCTCAGGATATTATTTTGTTTTCGGTGACTTTTGTTATTGCTCACTACCAAAGTTCATATGCACATACTCACCATCACCTGCCACTGTTCCATACTTCACAGTTGCTAATATTTTCCAGTTCATACTGCTTTGGTAGTTGGACCCAGTTCCACTAGTCCCATAAGAGAGAATTTTCATCTCCTATTTTTGTTGAAGATTTCTAATGTTTTCCCTAAACTGATTGTCCTGGTTTTCAGGTGGAGCTCATAATCATAACACCAGAAGTTCTCCCTTTATGCATACTATTCTATTTTTTCTGTGTCATTTTTCTAGGTTTTTAACTTCTTTTTCTGGTTAATATTATTTAATAATTCTCAATATCAGTGATATCATGTTTCATAATAAAAAATCCAGTTTTTAGCAAGCTTTCTAAATTCACATATTAAAAATATTCTCAATTATAACCATGAAGAAATAATGACTATGATTGATTACAACACATCAAATATGAAAATCCATAAGGTTATAATACTACAGAAAAACAATCTTCTCTCTAAATCATTAGAAATAACTAAATCATCAACACCACTCATTTGATAATTAGCAATTTAAAGGAATAAATTAAGAATATATACTATACTAAACTGTCTACATTGATAACCTAAAATCTCTAGTTGATGAGTGAAAGTTCTTCTTTACACCAGAATTTCAGCTAACAATAATGGAAGAAATGATAGAATTAGAAAATCAGCTTTTTACAACCCATAATAAAATGATTCAGACAATAATTGTCAATAGAAAAGAAAGCATAAACTGAAAAGTTGATGGGAGACTTTACCATGTTATTATTAAACTATCAATATCTGAAATAATGTATTAACTTAATGAACAGTTACATGAATGTACTAGGCATGATGTGTACTCTCTGATGTGATGCAATCTGAAGCACAAAGCAAATCTATTGTATTCTTGCAAAATAAGTTAAACTCAAATGTAATCAATCATCTAGAACTAATTTATATTTATTGGTTGAGGGAAAATTCAACATTATCATCAGAAAGTTAACATTAAAACCCAGGTGAGGAAATTTACAGGTACTGTGAAGGATTGTGAAGAAAAATTAAGGATTAAGTGGTCTCGATTAAAAGATATATAAGACTGAAGAGAACAGATAAAACATGTTGACCTTATTTGGATACAGATTTACAAAAAGAATCTTTAGAGTTTTTCTTTTATTCTTTTTTCACATTTAAACAACATTTGTGTATACACTGTTTGTTAGATTTCACAAAGGAAATGTTACTTTTGTTAGATCTTACATCAGGGTATTTATGAAAAAATCCATCATTTTTAAACATGCATACTGAGAATTTACATTTGATAATTCACTACTTCTAAGATTTGCTTTAGAATACAAAATAAAAGCATAAAACAATGAGACAATAGGAGAGAAAAATTATTAAAGCAGAAATCACGGGACTTGAAAAGCACAGACCATAAAATTTAAAATTGACAGTCACTTTTAATTGTGAAAAGAAAATAAAACACTGACAGAATTTATTGAAACAAAACAAAACAACATATAAGAACACAAATAAAAAATAAGGCATGGAGAAGGATTCAAAATTATAGATAAAGCCAAAATTAACACAATCAAAAACCACCACCACCAAAAATGAATTGAATAATAAAAATCATGTACAAAACCATATTAAAGTTAGGAAAAATGGGCAAATTTTTAGAAAAAATATTGATCAATACTGAATGAATTTTTCCATCAAAACTTCTGTATTTCTTATCGCTTAATAATTTATAAGGCAGAACAATGCCATTGTGAGTTAAAAAAAAATCTATAATTGACTTTACTCACTTTTTATGCCCAGTAAGATTTTTAGATTTAGTAAAATGACTTACGCTTATAAGAAAGAGCATGCAACCTAAGCCAGTTAGTTCTAATGAGCTTCAAATTGTTACCCTTATCTTGAAAGAGGATGGCAGAACAGGAAAATGAATAAATTATTTAAAGTTTATGTCTGAAGAGGGCCTGTATTTTAAAGAATAAAACTTTTATTGTGGCTACTTGAAAATGGAAAACACTATTAGCATATTGAGCAGACACTTGCTAAGTTTTTGAGAACATTGTCTATCTAAAGAAAGAACAAGCCTGGACCAAAGTGGTTTTGATACTTTTTAGTCTGAAACAACCTTTCACTCCTAAAATTTACACATAAATGATCAAGTTTTAACAGCTGGGCACTGCCAACAAGGAAGTACACATGTCAATATCCACTTTAGATGTGGTGGCAGAGGAACCAGAGGCCACATAAAACAGTAGATAAGAGAGTTTCTTCCAGACAATAGGATGAAGGTCTGAGCAATGAACTCTAATCACCACATGTTTTTGATGTTTTGGGTGGAAGCATCCCACTAATAAGTGTTAAGTCAGGGTGTGGTGGCTTAGAGCTATGTTGCCCAGAGAAACATGCTCTTAATTCATTCTTGTGGTCTGAACCCATTGTAAATAGGACCTTTTGATGAGATTACTTCAGTCAAGGCATGGCCCAACTGAATCAATTCTCTTACTGGAGAACTTTATAAGCAGAATGAAATTCAAACACAGGGAAAGTCATGGGAAGGAGCCGGAAGTCAATGGAGCCCAATAAAACCAGGAGAGGCCACCATGTACATTGGCATTTGTCAGAAGAAGCAAGTACCAAGGATAACTGGCATCAAGCCCAAAACACCAATCTTCTGGGAGAAAGTTACATTGACAACACCTGGATTTTGGACTTTTCCTAGCCTCAAAATTGTGAGCCAATAAATATTCTAGTTTAAGCCAACCCACTACATGGTATTTGTTTTACTATCTAGGAAATTGAAACACAAGGCTCACCAAAATCACCCTCAGGCTCAACAATTCACTAGAAGTACTCACATCACTCAAAAGTTGTTATACCCACTTTCAGGGTTTATCACAGCCAAAGCATAAAGAGTAAAAATCAGCAAAGGGAAAAGAAATATAAGTCAAAGTACATGAGAAACTAGGTAAAAGCTTCCAGGTTTCCCATCCCAGTGAATTTACATGGGACATGCCTAACTCCCCCAGGAATAATCCATGACAACATGTGAGAAATGTTGTCAATCAGGGAAGATCACCCAAGCTTGGGTGCCCAGGGTTTATTTGGGAGTAACTTACATAGGAAAAAATACCTGCATGTCTGATTGCAGTTGCTTAAGCTCCAGAATCCCAGAATGTATCTGCTATCTCCTGGAGACTGAAGCCTTGTGGTATTGGCTAGCAACAATCCTTGGGATTCCTTGGCTTGTATTTCTGCCTTCCATTATGCAGCAATGTTCTCTCCTTTCAACTGCTTTTCTGGTTTTCCATTGACTTTTGGGTTCTTGCTCTTCATTTGTTTCTCTCTGTGGCCTTTTCCAATTCTTGGCCTCTGGTTTCTTCTTTTTATATAAGGCCCCCAGTAATATGGTTTAAGACCCACACTTATTCATTTGAGCCACACCTTAACTAAATAGAACATCAAGGGGTCATATTTTCAATGGCTTCACACCTATAGAAATGCAAATAAAGTTTAAGAATATGTCTGTGTTCAGGTACATATTTTAATCTACCACACTATGGAAAATAAAATATTTCTAAAATTGTATTGTAAATAAAGAACTAAAATTAAATTAAGAAACTTAATATGTAAATTAAAAACTAAAATACAGAGCATTTTCTAAGTATAATATGCTATGCAGTCACATTTTCTCACCTCCAAAGCCAAGACTCTACTAGTTCATCTTCTGCTCATACATCTGTGCTGTTTATTTTTCTCCACCTAGGAGAAATTGAGAGGCTGCTGTCATAACCATGATGACTGATCCTGCCCATTAAATGTCAGACTCACTAAACAGCTATACTTTTGTCTATTCATTATCAAGCAATTCCCATACGATGGTTTACAAAGATGGGCTTTAAATGAGGTATGAAAGCTATTCCTATTTCCTTTCAAATTTTTGTTGAAATTTTTTAAATTTGCTAAGGAGCAATAACCTATGAACTACCTTTGAACTGGATATCACATTAAGTGACAGCTTGTTTTTTTTCCAAAAAATTCACCACGTGGATTACAACTATAAATTCACAAGTACATTATTGAAATTTGTGAGTCATTCCAATGTTTCACACAACAGTGATTTATTGCTTAGCTATCAAATCTCCTGGATAATGTAATCAAACTTATGCATTCTTCTAGGTTACCTTGCAGCCTATTTATATTTTTACATAACTAATAAGAATATACTTTATTTACACATTTTATATATCTTTCTTAATTCATTTTTTGTCATTATGAATTTTTTTTCGAGAAACCTCCATCATGATAGCCTGTGACATTTCATCAACATTGACTTTCTAACCTTTGCTATTGTAGATCAATATTACCCAACTGTTTAATTTGACATTTTTTTTATGCTTGGTTTCAGTAGCACTAAGTTTTCTTCTTTCCTTTTCCAGCTTTAAAATTGCATTTCTTTCCTCTATTTTTATCTTCATCATCATCTTATATCTATGATATTTGAGATATCTGCAGTGTTTTATTTGGTTTAAACAAGGGAAATAATTTAATGGACAATATTTATATTCATAGATTTAGTGTCTATGATTTAAGTGAGTTATTAACATGGACATTTCATGACTTGCATAGTTGGTAACTTTGATAGGGAATGTCATATACTTATCATTTCTCTCCACTTTTGTGAAGTTATTAATTTCCTATGTTCCTTTATCTTCTTGTTACAATCAAACCCTATTTTAAAACTGATTTCCTTGAACTATATTCATTTATACTATTGGAATTTTTATTTGCATTTTTGCTTTACTGAATTTGATCTACAACTTTTGTTTTGTCTTTTTATTGGCATTGTGCTTTTCTTATTCTTGGTTATTCTTGTTTCCTTTAAGCAGATCCTTAAACATTTTATAAGAAAGTATACATACATGATATATTATTTTTAAAAATTGTCATGTCTAAAATTGTACTTATTCTTCATATTTGATAATTTAGTTAACAGTTATATTACATTTTCTCAGAATTTTGAAGATTTTAAAAAATTCTCTTATATCTTTCATTTTTAGTGTCAGAAATCTGACTTTTTTTATTACCAATCTTTTTTTTTATTTTTGGACATATTTATAATTTTCCCCTAATCCCTGGTTTTCTGAAATGTTAGTGTGATGAAACATTTTGTGGTTCTTTTTTCATTCTTTGTTCTAGTACATATTTCAGTGACCCTTTTATATCTATTGTTTAGTTCTGGAAAATATACTCTTTTTATTAATTTTAGTGCTTATCCCCTAATTTCCTGTTATTTCTTTCTGGAAGTTTTGTTATTTTTCTTTGAGATATTTTGCAATTTTTAGTAAATTTTAACTTGCTTTTCCTCTTAATTTCTATTTCTATTCATTTTTTAAGTTAGATAAGTGGATTTATAAAAAATGATGCATAAAACACAGGTTTCTCATGTGCCACCTTGTTCTTAACATCCTATAACTGATGAAAGTACAGTTTTCTTATTGTACTATTAACTATACTCCATATTTTAACTTAGGTTTCACTATGATGCACAGTTACATGGATTTTTTTATTTTTTTTTTAAATTCTAGTAACATATATACAACCTAATATTTTCCCTTTTAACCACACTCAAATATATACCTCACTTCTGTTAATTATATCACAGTGTTGTGCTACTATCACCACCATCCATTACCAAAACATTTCCATCATCCCAAAGAGAACCTGTGCATCTTCAGTACAACTCCCTACTCCTTATCCCTACTCCATCCCCTAGTAACCTAACCTAGATTCTGTATTCTGACTCTGTAAATTTGCATACTCTAATTATTTCACATTAGTGAGATCATACAATGTTTGTCTTTTTGTGACTGTCTTATTTCACTTAAAATGATGTCTTCAAGGATTATGCAAGTAATCAGATGTATCAGAACTTCATTCCTTTTTACAGGTGAATAATGTTCCATTATGCATATATACCACATTTTGTTTATACATTCCTCAGTTTGTGGACACTTGGGTTGCTTCCATTTTTGTCAATTGTGAATAATGTCACTTTGTTCTTGTGCATATATAATTGGGATTTCCAGGTAATGTGGTATTTCCATACTTGTATTTTTGAGGAATTTTTTTAGAAATGTTATCAACAATTTTCTCAACATTTTAATATAATCTTTTTATCAGGAGTATAAATTTTTTTAACTTTTCAGGGACACTTTCATGTTTTCTGAAGGTTATGCTTCTATAACAAGTTGTATTTTTCTTGATTCAAGTACAGCTCATCTCTGAAATGTATTGATAGTTTGTTGGATGTTTTCTTCTGTTTCTTCTCTGCATCTGTCAGTTGTTTTTTTCTTTCTGTTTATTTTGTTCTTTCTCTTTCATTTTGTAGGACTGTCTCTCTCAAGTCATATTTAAGAATAAGGCAATAGTTTCTGCAAAGGATTCCTAGAATGTTTCACAACAAATTTCCATTGTTGACATACGAAAAAAAATGAAAACAAAAAAACACAAAAACTTTAGCTTGATTTTGTCAGAATCAGGTGAGTTATTAGAGGACCAAGACCAAAAGAATAAAGAAACCAGAGGTTTAAGTCTGTCGTGTTTGATCCTTCCCATCTTCAGATGATAGGTGATTTGAAAGTGATGTTTGAGAAGCTGAACAGAGCTTTAAAAAAGTCTGCAGGAACTAAGAGGTCAAATGTTGGTGATCAAAATTTGCAAAGAGAAGGGTTTGTAATAACACTTCATGTTTGTATTGAGAGTCCAAAGACCTATTCTTTAGGAGGAAGAGTATTAGGAAATAGAAAGACTCTCAAGGATTGTGGCCCAAAAATGAATTCTCTAAATTTCTGAATGGCATATGTTGATTCAATATTGCTAACACCACTACCCTAGACAATTCCAAAAGTAAATTTGATAATATTTTCCTCATGTGTTACAATTTTTCATGTATAATGTAAATAATTCAGTAGGAAAAAAGGTAACTGAGACAATGTTGCATTAATGAAAAAAGAAAAGATGACAATAGGAATGGCCCCAGGAGAGTTAACAATAATAGACTAATATGTAAGTTTATTATCAAAATAATATTACAAAATGCATGACAAAATTTTATAACAGAATGAACTGTTATATAAAATCAGAATTGTCTCATAACTATCAGAGGAATCAAATATATATATACATATCCATATATATTTATATATGTGTGTGTGTATGTATGTATGCATGTATATATATATATATATATACCATCCCATGAAGAAAGCTTCAGGCCTGGATGTGCCCACCAGAAAATTACACAAAACAATTAAGAAATAATGCCAACCTTGTAAAAACTCCTCCAGAGACTGAAAAAGAAGGAATACTTACCATCTCATTTAATAGGCCAGTATAACATTGGGACTAAAACCTAACAAGAATGTTACAACAAAGGAAAAAAATACAGGTCAAATGTTTCTGTGATGTAAATAATCATCAAAACTGGTAAACTAAGTCAAATGTGGCTTTTTGTAAAAAAAAAAAAAAAAAAAAAAAACAAAGAAGAAAAACACCTTATTCTCAAGCCTGTTTTATTTGGCTAATGACTGAAAGAAGAAAAAAAATGTTACTTGCAGATATAATGGAAGTGTGTCCTTGAGTATATCTAACATTCTGCACCTCTTTGGAAGAAATATTACAAAGATTAAGATATCCAGACATAGACAATGCAGTAACTATTTTGTAGACTATGTTACTGATTTCCACTTTTCTCAGTCTTGACAAAATGTCTTTGCTTATAATAAAACATTCTTATTTTTAAATAAAACAGACAACATTCTTATTTTAAAGAAAAATGGATAGGATTTTATACAAAGCTTGAGAAATGTGCCATCTAATTAGTTTTCTCAGCTCATCTTCTTGTCTTTGTTCTGTTATTTCAATATGTCTGTCTTTTCTTTGGCAATTTTACCTTTATAAACAAAAGCAAACAACTGAAACTGCATGGAATATATTAGAAACTGAACAACAATACAACTATATATAATTTTATAACTAGTTCTCTAATTTTCAGGTGTAGAAACTGGGAAGTAAGAATAAGATTTACTTATTATGGTAAACCAAAATGAAATAAAATACTAATGCATTTTCCAGTAACTCACTTATTGGGAATCTATAATTTAGCCAGAGAAAACTCATTTCTATTGAATTATAAAATTCTTGTAGGGAAATTGGTACAAGAGCAAATTCAATATATATGGGAAAGCTCTTAGAAAGACTTTGCCTCCAGGGTCACTAGTGAGTTCTTTGACACTTAACAAAAGCAAGGAGCAGTTTATAGAATATCACTGATTCCTCAGAAATAAGGCAAGGATAAGACTGTCTCATGGGATCTTACATGGTAGGTTAACTGGACAGGGTCTGTAAGGCACAAATAGATTTCAAGCATAATGCAAAAATTTAATATCCTAACTAAATTTTTCAGTGGTACTTTTACATTAGAATTGTATTTAAGAGGTAAAATAGGAAAATACAAATATAAGTTAAGAGCCATTACATACTAATTCTGTTGTACATTCTTAGCAATATACTAGGACCTCAAGTTTTGTATAATAAATTAAAATATATGTTACTTCCCATGAAACACATTATAGCTAGATATAGTACTAAGAAAAATAATTTAAAGGAAAGTTACTCTACATATTTTTCAGGCAACTTATTTTAAACCTTTCCTATCCTTACTGAGCTCCCCAACACATGCCTGCTGTTTTGGTAGACAAATTAATTCTGCTCTTGTTTGACGATATTGACAATGTGGTAGGAGATCATTTTAGGTACTCGATCACAAATTTTATGGCACTTTCACTACACTTTTCATCCTTTTATCTCATTTCAAAAGAGAATTTATCATTTCTTCTCTCCAAGGCAAATCACTCTCTTGTGTCATGGAAACTGTCAGCCTCCATAACCATTTTGTTCTTTTCATTTTTTACTTCTTGAAATTTTATTTCTTTGACTTCAGTTATTTATATCTCCCCTATCTAACAAAATGTTTTTGTAAACTTTGCAAATATCCAATCTCTTAATCATTAAATTTCTTGAAATATCAGTCTGTAGTTATTGCTTTCATATAATCATTTTACACCCATCCTTTACTCTTTTACAATAATAGTTTGCATTTCAGTCATGTATTTTCAACTTATCTTAATGAAAGAGGCTAAATGTATCAGAGACTTTCTGTTTCTAGCACTTAAAAAACACTTGCAATCAGTTGTCATTTCTTTTTCTGCAATTAATCTTATTTCTGTGAATTATTATTCTTCAATTTATCATCACGTCCAACATCCTAGTTTAAATCCTCATCCCTTAACCTGAATTGTCAAAATTACTTTCAAATGATGGTGCTATTTTTAGCTTCTTTGTCCTCCAATTCACCATGCACACAGTTTCAAAATGAATTTTTCTGAAATACAGCCTTGATAAATAGTGCAATTATAGAAAACTTCTGTTGGATTCCAGTTTTCTACAGAATGAAGGCATCCATTTTGTTTGTATTTCAGGTGCAGCACATTCTGATTACAAATTACATTCCTGATTTTACTTTTCGTTACCTCTTTTATCATGTCCTTTTTTTCAAATATCAGACCCCTATCTATGCTTTTATTCATCCTGCTTCATTAAACCTTCCCTGATACCTCCAACAGAATACACTTTCTCTTTTCAACTTCGATCATGTTTTTACCTATATTTTAATATTTCCTTTAAAAAAATTATTACTTAGTGGAGAAATTGGAAGCTTCATTCATTTGGTGGTGAAAAGCAGTTTGGCAGTTACTCAAAATGTTGAACAGAATTACCATATGACCCAGCAGTTCCACTCCCAGGTATATGCCCAAAGAATTGAAAACAGGGACTCAAAGTTATACTTGCACACCAGTGTTCACAGCAGAATTATTCATGATAGTCAAAAGGTGGAAACAACCCAAATTTCCTTCAACAGATGAATGGATAAACAAATGTAGTATATTTTTACAATGAACTAATATTCAAGCATAAAAAGGAATGACATTCTGATACATATTATAATGTGGATGAACTTTGAAAACAGTATGCTGAATGAAATAAGCCAGACCCAAAAGGACAAATAATGTATGATTCCACTTACATGAGCAATCTAGAATAGGCAAATTCATAGAGACAAAAAGTAGGGTAGAGGTTACCAGGGACTGGGAATAGAAGCGAAGGAGAAGTTAGTGTTTAACAGGTACAGAATTTCAGTTTGAGATGATAAAAAAGATATGGAAATAGTGGTGATGGTGATGGTTCCACATTATTGTGAACCTACTTAGTACCCTAAATCATACACTTAAAATGGTTAAAGATTATAAATTTTGTCACAATCAAAATTTTTAAAAGTGTAATAGGAATAATAGTGATGAATGAGAACAATATAAACAAGTTGCAAGAAAATAATATTTTGGTGTTATATTTAAATACAGTAGATAATAATACTTTTTTGATATAATACCTTGATTGATCATAAGATTTTTCTGCCTCTCTTTTCTGCAAATCCATTTATTAGATCATAAAAATATATGTTTTATCAGGTATATTTTCATCTAATATAATTGAAAGGTGTGTCAATCATTCTTGACAATGGTAATATCACAAAATATTTTTGATATTTTTTAATTTTTAGAAATATCTTTCTGCTGATACAACTTTATAGGAACTGAAAACATCATTTTATGGGTTGTTAAAATACTGGGTTAAATTTATAAATTATTTTGAAGTATAATTTTAGTGTAACTAGAACCGACGATTCTTATGGAACAATTTTTGTTATTTAACTCTTCATACATATCAGTATTCTGTAATTCTGAATTTAATTTTAAATGTAAATTCATACAGACTTTTTTTAAAATTTTGAAATAACTATAGTCAATCTTTTTTTAAAATAGTACATTGAGATCCTGTATAACCTTCACCCAGGATTTCACAAAGTTTTCATTTACACAACTGTAGTTCAATGTCAAACACATGAAACTGACATTAGTACAATGTGTGAGTACAGTTCTATATCATTTTGTAACATGTATAGAATAACATATCCATCACCACAATCCACATACAAAACTACCACATAACCACAATGATTTCTCTCATGATGTCCCTTTATTACCACACCCAACCACTTCCCTCTACAATAACTAACCTCTGGCAACAACTAATCTGTTCTCCATTTTTAAACTTTTGTTATTTCAAAGATGATATCATATAAACTGAATCATACATTATGTGATCTTTTTAAATTGACAGTTTCACTCAGAATAATGTCCTAGAGGTTTATCTGATCTGTTGTGTGTATCAATAGTTTATTCTTTTATCAATGAATACTATCCCATAGTTTAGATGTTTATCAGTTTGTTTAGCCATTTACCGATTAGAAAACACTTTGGTTATTTTCAACTTTTTGGCTATAAAAATAAAGTAGGTAAGAAGATCCATGTACATACATTGAAACCTATGAAACATTTTGAGTCAGTTTGAGGTTTTTTTTTTTTTTTCCTGACTTTGACTATCTAATTTTTCCAGCATCATTTGTTGAAAAAACTGCCTTTCCTCCATTGAATTGCTCTTGCACCTTTTTACACAATTGATTGGCCATACTTCTGTTTTTCTATTTTTGGTTTTCTCTTATGTTACATTAATCTGTATGTCTATCCATCCACAAATACTGCACAGTCTTTATTACCATAGCTAAACAAAAAAACTTAAAATCAGGTGGATGGATCTTACCACTATTTTTCTTTATTAAAATTGTTTTAACTATTTGAATTCCTTTGCCATGCCATATATATTTTAGTATGATCTTGTCAAATTAAAAAATATTGCTGGTATTTTGAAAGGAATTGTGTTAAAACCTGTATATCAGCTTGAGGAGAAAATGTTAGTCTTAATATATTTAGTCTTCCAATTGACAGTCATGGTATGTGTCTCTATTTATTTGATTCATCTCTGATGTGCTTCACCAACAATTTGTAATTTTCAGCATACAGGTCCTGTACAGGTTTTGCTAGATTACTTTGTTTTTGGATAACCATGAATGGTATTGTATATTATTTTTTTGTTTCACTATTTTCACTGTAATGTATGCAAATACAAATAATTTTGTATGTCTATAAATGTATCCTGAAATTTTGATGGCCTCAATTAATAATTCTAATTTTTTGCAGATATTTTGGAATTTTCCATGCAGCAAATTATGTCATCTGAAAATGTTTTACCTCTCTATTTGTGTCAATATTTTTACATTCCTAAATGTAGTATTATAGATTTGGAAGTGGTATCATATACATCCTTCATTAATCATAGAAGTGTCTAAGGTCAGTACTTTATCTTCTTTAGTGTTGCACATTAATACAGTGCACAATAAATAACTTTGAATTAATTAGGTGAAATTATTCAATTTCCTAAGTATCCTATAATAACCGTAAGGCAGATTAATGGTTGTCAAGATTTAAGAAGGGAGAGATCAGGAGGAGGATGTGGCTATTAGGGGTAGCACAAGGGAGTGTCGTGATAGTACAGTTAAGTGTCTTGTGATAGTGGTTATATGAAGCTCCCCATATGTTAAAATCACACACACACACACACACAAATGAGTGCATGGATAACTGGAGAAATCTTATTAAGCTATGTGTATAATACTGATGTCAATCTCCTTATTTTGAAATTGTGCTAAAGTCACACAAGATGGTAATATTGTAGGATAATGGGTTAAAGACACATGGGATCTCCCTGTACACCTCTTTTAAAGTTCCTAGGAATCAATAATAATTAATTTTTAAGCTTTAAAACAAATCATATAAACCTTCCCAACTAACTTTTATGCAGTCTACTGACTCTGGTCCCTGACTGGCATATGTGGGAATCCCCACGTAGGAAATGTTCAGAGAAATTCATGGAGCTGTTGTAAAAACACTGCTTCCTTTGATGCTAAGAATTTTATGACACTATTTTTAAATGTTTCAATTGCATAGCTGATGGAACAAAACCATACAATGAGTTAGCTTAACAAAAGTAATTTATTGATCACTGTTTCAGAGACTAGAATGCTTGCATCCTCCCAGGATCAGTATATTCCAGTTGGCAAACTTTGGGGCTCCTTGGCTTTAATGACACATGATGTGTCAGTTTTTATATATTATGTCCCCCAGAAAAGGCCATATTCTTTAATGCAATCTTCTGGGAGCAGATTTATTAATATTTCTGATTAGGGTGTGAACTTTTGATGCAGTGTCTCCATAGAGATATGACTCACCCAACGGTAGGCAAAACCTTTGATTAGATTATTTCCTTAGAGGTGTTACCCCACCCATTCAGTATGAGTCTTAATTAAATTACTGGAATTCTATAAGAGCTCACAGAAAGAAGGAGCTCAGTGCTGCATCTGAGAGAGGCATTTTGGAGACAGCTGCTAAAAGCAGACACTTGCTGATGCTTTGGAGATGCTAGCCCAAAGTTTACTCCAGAGAAGCTAAGAGAAGACAAAATACCCCAAGCAACATTTTGGAGAACACCATTTTGAAATGCAACCCGGGAACAAAGGAAGAAGACACCAGCCAGGTGCCTTCCCAGCTGACAGAGGTGTTCCAGAAGCCATTGGCCATTCTTCAGTGAAGGTGCTCTATTGTTGATGCCTTAGTTTGGACACTTTTATGGTCTTAGGGCTTTAACATTGTAACCAAATAAAATCCCTTTTATATAAGCCAATCCATTTCTGGCATTTGGTGTAATGGCAGCATTAGAAAACTGGAACACATGGCAATGCACATGGTGATGCCTTCTGTCTTTTCTAGTTTCCTTTGACTTCCAGCTTCTTGCTGCTCCCTGTGGCTTCCCCTTCTTGGTCCAATTTCCTTTGTCTATAATGACTTCAGCTATATTGGATTAAGAGCCACCTTCATTCTGTGTTGGCCCACCTTGACTAGTAACATCTTCAAAGGGCCTATTTCCAAATAGGTTCATACCCACAGGACCAGGTGTTGGGACCTGAACATGCCTTTTGTGGGGGATATGATTCAATCCCTAACATTTATTTAATAAATGTCATTTTTAGTTTGAGTGTTTTTGAATAGCACAGAAACACTGCCAGACATATATTAACAACATACTGTACTGCTTAATTTAAAATTAATCCATCCATGATTTTCTGCTCCACATTCTGTTCCAGAGCTTTTATTATATTGAGAAAAGATAAAAATGAGTTTCACAGTACCCATGCTGGTAGATAATATGTCCAAGGTAAGTTGTAATTGAGAATCAATTCAACAATGAGGGTTTTCGCTGGGTTTGCATGATTATTCTTTTATTGTGAATGTGTAATTCACATTTGATCCTATGAAGTGATGTCTTTGGGTCTTTGGTTCATAATCCAAATGGGAGCTATTCATTAGCAGTGGGTAACAAGATGAACTAACAAGATGAAGATGAGTAAGCAATGTCACTCTTTAGATATAAAAATGTGCAATACTTGGAGTCATGGTGAGAGGAAGAATGTGTTGATACCATGAGATAATTCTCCCATTACACTCAGCATCTCAGCATGATTAAAACCTTTCATTAGTCCTATGTCTACTTTTGCTTCTGTAACTTAAAAGAACTTACAGCGGATTAAAAGAGAGTTGCATAAATGATTAAGGAACTCAAAACGTGACCTCTAAAAAGAGGTTGAAAGGGCTGTAATTATTTAGCCTGGAGACTAGTAATTCAAGAGATAACTTAGAATTATCTATTAAGAATAAGACAGACAATTATAGAGTATTGTCTGTATTCTATACCGTATTCTCTAACTCCTCTTAATATGCCCAGAGTTACACGTATTACACACATTGCAGTGTAAAGGACTCAGATTATATTTTAAATGGAATTTCATGAAAATTTTCTCCTCTAATTATTTTATGTTATTTTCTATGAATACTGTAGCAATTTCATTGTGAAAGCAAATGCAAATATATTCTATCAAAATGTATCTAATTGAATTGACCTACTTGTAGGAGAACTGGGAATGGAGTGAATGATGTGCCATAGATTCCCCTCAGCAAAAAGTTTCTCTGTGAACTTGACACCATGTTAAACAAAGACAAAAACAAAAACAACCAAAAACACTTACATAAATTGTATAAAGATGAGTTTCTTTTACAATATGGTGGAAAAAATACCTCATTGAACCAGATGAAGGTAAAGCAAATCAATATTAAGAAAAATTAATCTCTCAGCCTGCAGCTGTTCATCTTACCTCTATTTACTGTTATGGCATATTTTCACTAATTATACTTTAGGGATCCAATATCTTACTATTCTCCCTGCTTCTTTCTTACTTCCATCAAATTACATGTTTGTTTATTTATTCTGAAAATATTCACCGCATATGTAATATGTTAAAGGTATTAGGCTTGGTGGAAAAGATACAGTGGACAATACAAAATTTAATTTTAAAAAGCTGGCACAAGTGCTTTCATCATGGTTCTAACAGTCTATTAGGCAGGTAGAGAAATAAACAGTCAAAAAAATGCAGCCAAAGAAGGGGGTTACTGTATTTGCAGACATGAATAATAATAGTCAAGAAGAAACTGAATTACTACTACAAAGTGAGGGCAAGGAGTATCTCTAGAGTGCAGGGAATTCCCCAGGGACACTTCTTAGTACCATCATGCCCTGTATGGTGATTTAAGGCTGTATGTGCCCCAGAAAAACATGTTCTTAAACATAATCCAGTGTGAATTCATTTTAAGTAGGACCTCTTTTCTGAGCTTTTTTTTTTAAAAAAAGAAAACAGTTTTGTTCACACAACATAAAATCCATAGGAAGTGTACAATCAATGGCTTTCAGTATAATTACAGAGTTTTGCTTTCATCAACAAAATCAAATGTAGAGAAGATGGAGCTAAGATAGCAGCATAGAGGAGTGGAAGCCAGTTAGTCCCCCTGGAACAAGTAATAAACAACCAGGAACAACTAGTAAATAATCTGGAACAACTGGGGTGACAAACATGACTGTCCACTCATCATACACCAACCGAATTGGGAGGAATGCCCAAGATCACAGAAAAAAATCTATACATAAAAACTGCAGACTGAGCCAAGAGCTCCCTCCTCCATGGCAAACTGCAAAGCCTCACTGCTGGAGAGCGGCAGTCTCCGAGCAAGCGAATATAGATCAGTTGAGCTCCACTGGGGTTTTAATTAACAAGTGTGGACTGTTCAGTTCAAGCTATGAATCCCCAACAAGCAGACAGAGGCTTTTAGAGAGCTGAAGGACCTCTCTGGGAGGGAGGGGGAGCCCAGATGACCAGGTGGTGTCTCAGGCCAATGGGTGAAACTGAGGGTGGCTGTGGACTTGGCCCTGAAGGGGGGATTTCTGTCTCTTTTTTGGCTCAGTAGAGAAAGCCTCAGCCGTTTTCAGTTCCCAGAACCCTGACCCAGAGGAGGGTGGAGATAGCACAGGCAGAGAGACTATTTGAATGTAAATGACCTTTTCCCAGGGTGTGGATCTTCCCTAAGAGGAAAAAGGTGGAGCCAAGCTCTAATACCTGCCTTCCATTCAGAACCAGACCCCAGAGCCTGGGGGAAAACAGCCATGGGCTACACCTCCTTACACCACTCTGAATCTACAGGCTGATAGGCACCACCTTCTGGGCAGAAAGCACAGTGACTTGAGGCATCACAGGGTGTATCAATTGAAGACACCCTTAGGGAAAAGGATACTATTGCCTTCTTCTGTACCTGAGCCTGTTCTGGTCTGGGAGAACCCAATTGGGGTAACCAAGGAAACCAGATGCCTAGACAACAGAAAACTACAACCTACACTTAGAAAAACAAAGTTATGGCCCAATCAAAGGAACAATCTTACATTTCTGAGCTTCTAAAAACCAAGTTTCCAGAGAAGAGTATTCAACAAGAGGGTTTAACTGAACATTGCAGGAGAAGTTCATTTGGAAATGCAGCTATGCAAGAAAGATCTATGGAAGGCTTTAGTGGATAATGGTTTAGACCCCTGTGAGCTACTTGCAAAATCAACAAGTTTTTGTGAAATTTCTATGACTGGAACCACTGCCAGCTTTGACTAATAAAGAAAGATAGAGAAGGGAAAAATTGAAGAAGGAATGGTTTCAAGGGCAGAACCATGGAAGACATCTGCTTGGGCAAAGAGAACAGGTTCATGTTTCTGTGTGGAAAAGGCAGATTACCTTGGACTTAGTTTTCCCTCCCCGCCCTTGGTGGCAGGCCTTCTGCCCTGTTGCTCAGGTTGAGTGGGCCCTATTTGCCAGCATTTGCAGAAATTCTGATAACCATGCCAGCACTCAGAGACAGTGGAGCCATGCTCCAGTGTTTGCAGACAGTTTGGCTGCCATCCTCATGCTTGGACAGGTGGAACCATCATCCGTGTTCGGCAAGAGCATGGCAGCTGCATAAGCTCTTGGAATGGGTGGGACTATCACTCCATCAGGACTGGAGGACAAAATATCATTCCATATATGACTGAAATCTAATGAGTATGCCCAGCTGGATTTCAGAATTTTGAGGGGCCAATGACCCCTGTTTTCTTTCCAATTTCTGTCTTCCATAATGGGAATGTTTATCCTATGCCTGTCACTCCATTATACATCAGAAGCAGAAACTTGTTCCCTAGGTTCCACAGATGGAAGGAAATTGTACCCCAGAAAGACCATATAATAATTGATGTTTTACATAGTTAAGCATTCACCACCACAACTTATATGAGAGCATTCCCATTTCTTCCAAAATGAAAGAAAAAAAAAATCCATGCCCTTCCCTTACATCCCCCTGATATTCAGACTTGGTATAGTGCCTTTGTTACAATTAATGAAAGAATGTTATAATGTTACTGATAACTATAGACCTTAATTTGCGTTAATTGCATTTTTACCAATACCACCCCATTATTAACACTTTGTAATAGTGATATACATTTGTTCCAGTTCATGTAAAAATTTTTTATATTTGTATAATTAACCACAGTCATTGTCCACTCTAGGATTCATTAAGCCATCTCTAAGTGTAAGCAAGCATCTGGGTCTGTGTTGGCTCTTAGCTTCTCTCTTAAATACTCCAGTGAACTAATAAAGACCTGCCCTGAATGGGTGGGACCACACCTCCATGGAAACAATCTAATCCAAAGTATACCACAGTTGGGTGAGTCCCATCATCCATGGAAACACTCAATCAAAATTCCCCCCAATCAAAAGTCTAATAGATCTGCTCCCACAAGATTGTATTAAAGCACATGGCTTTTGGAGGGACATAATGTACCAAGACTGGCACAATCTCACTGATATGAAATAATTAGAATAAGCAAACTCAGAGAGACAGAATCTAGGATGTAGGATACCAGGGGCTGGGGTGAGATTAAGGAATAGGGAGTTCAGGCTTAAAATGTATAGAGTTCCTCTTTGGGCAGATGGAAATGTTTTAATAATGGATGGTGCTGATGGTAGCACAGCATTGTGAATGTTTACAATACTGAAATGTATATCTCAATTTGGTTAAAAGGGTAAAAGTTAGGTTATATTTCTGGTAATACAGCAATGTTTTTAAATAATCCACGAAACCACACTATACAAACAGTGAACCCTAAGTTATACCATGGAATATAGTTAATAATACAACTATAAAAACAAGCTTTCATCAATTGTAACAAATGGTCACACCAATAGAAGTGTATATATACAGGGTTGTAATGGGAATCTTGTATTTCATACATGATTGTTCTGTAAACCCACAACTTCTCTAATAAAAAAAATAAAAATAATAAAACAAGAAAAGAAAATATAGAGCAGTAGTAGAAGAAAGTAGGCATAAGTATTAGTTGCAACCTTATGACCATGTACAGAATCAGACTTTAATATTTATACATATTTTTTCTGATTTTGATTTGAATATACTTGTACATATATTAAGCAATTTTTAAACATAAGATGTTTTAGAATAGTTACACTAATATCTGAGTATAAACATTATACCACATCATAGGTAAATGTGAAAATAAAATACAGTGATGATACAGGTAATTTATATCATCTTTGGGGGAAAGGATAGAATATTTTCTATTTCATGCAGAAAGTGTTGTATTACAATAAATGGATGCATGATTTTGCTTTTTGCCTTTATTTGGAAGTTAAACATGGTTAAAAGAGCTGTACATAAATGTCAAGTTGACAAGGTGTGAATTGTCGTGGGTTTGCCTTGTGTCAACATAGCTGAGCTGGAACTGTTTTATAGAATTTCTTCCTTGTTAGCATGGACCACAGGAGACACTTTCCGTGAGAGTTGAAGGCACATGTGAAGCAGCAGAAATTTGATGCTTGGAAATTTACAGCAGGACATAAGGTGCTGTTGCAGTTCACATACATTAACATTTATCTGCTGGCTCACTTGGTTGATGTGTGACAGAAGCCAGACCCATAATTCCTCTAGCTCCTTCCAGGTCTTCCTTCAACTTCCCCAACTCTTGGTCCAGGTGTGTAGTAAGCTCTCTGACAAATGAGCACCCACTTCTCCTGCTGGATATCTCCATCCTTGATATTAGAGGCTTTGGGACAGCGAGAGTTCTTTCTATTCCCACTTTAAATCCATCTTTATTCCCAACTGCTTAGTCTTCATGCTTCAAGGTCTAGCAACAAGTGTCAAAATATAACTTCAAATAGATTGCATGAACAGTGTTCATAATTATTGTATAATATCAAATATCTAGAATAATGTCATTAAGTGTGTATGTATATTCTAAATAAAGATATATATTATATATTTTATATAATCATATATATAAGATAAACAAATATATATATGTGCTTTACTTATTTAATCAAACTCTGATATATGTAGATAATATTGTTCATATTAATAAGTGAAATGTGGATATTATAGCTAATAGGTACTTGTAAAAATTAAATATGTTACTATCAGACCCATAGAGTCATTTTGAGTATAAAATTATTGTCATAAAGCCCTTAGAACACTCCTGCCTGTCCTACAAAAATCAGTTTAAAGCATATTATACTTTTATTAACACAATACCCCTATTTTCATAAACAATTTCATTGTTTCTTAAAGACTATCTCTTTCTTTATCTCAAAATTTTATATTTTTCAAATCCGCTTGCTTTTGAAATTTACATAAATTGAACCAGACTACTTGCATTTATTTATTTATTTATTTATTTATTTATTTATTTATTATGCTCTAGGGTTTATTAAGAGTTTAGTCTAGGAGTTGCAAACACAAGTTAAATCTTCACAAAATATAGTTACATTATGAAAAGGAATGTTCATGAGGAATTGAGTGTGAATCAACATCCATTAATTACTGACAGAATATGACCAATCATAGGTTTGCCCATTAACATAAAACTTTCTGTTAATCTCTTTCAGTCTCAGTTCCCTCAACTGAAATATGTTTGGGTTGTATGGGAAACATAATATCTACTCAACAAAAGACATCGCATTTTGTCTTATTTAAATTCATAATATTATTAAATAAATGCTCATTACCACCAATAATATCTACTTATCATAAATTGCAAAGAAAGATGTTAGCAGCCTGTTATGGTTAGGCCATTTTTCTTATTTTCTTGAATGGAGAAGATACATTACAATGAAATTAATGATTGCATGAATCAATAAATCAGTCAATCCATCAATCCATCATTTATGATGTGCTTACTTTGCACAGCAACATGTGGTAATTGCTGCATTATACTCCCTTTCCTAAATAAACATGTATTTATCCAATCTACTACTGAAAATATTGGATGGCTTTTAGTCTTTTTTTTTAATATTATGAGCAATGCTATTATAAACATCACATATCTATTGCTGAATACTAAATCACCTTACAACTTGGTGGTTAAAAACAATAATCATTTATTTTCTCATGTTTTCTGGGGGGTTGAAATTATGGCTGTTTTTATCTTGGAATATTTTACATCTGATTCCTGTAGTATGTGCTATGATTTACAATATGTCTAGAGTCTCAGCTGGGATGTTAAGGATGGCTGGGTCTTCCCTTCTACATGGTCTAATATTCACAAGATACATAGGTCAATCTTTTTCATATGGTGGCAACATTCCAAGCAGGCAATAACAAAAGGTATAAAGCTTCTCAAGGGTTAGTTTTGGAACAGAAAGAGCATAAAGACAATCCCATATTTAATTGGTAGAGAAATAGAGTCCTCCTTTTGACACAAGGTTTTGCAAAGAATTTTTAGTCACAAATTATTCTCACACCTCTTACATTAAAATATACTTGGAACCCTAAAAGTATTCTCCCATTAAAATCTGCACCAGGTTTGGGTGTGGATGATGCTACTTGAATCCAGTTTTTCTTAATTGAAGTACCTGTGACTTATAAAGAAAAAACAGTCTCCTATACACTCAAAATATAATCAGGAGCCCATACAGAATAAACAGAGATAGCCACTCCTAAGCAAAATGGGGAATGACAAATGATAATTCATGGTCACTGATCCATAGCAATTCTTATTCAATCCAGTCACAAGTTGAGAGATCCTCCATTCCAGGTGTTAGAAGTGCCCCCAAATTAGGGTCAATCCTGCAGCCTGATAGTAGTTTCCTAACCCTTTTGTTTCTAGTTCTTGGATCCAACATCTGGGCTCCTGGAGCTATGCTCTGAGGCATCTATCTGTTTCAAAAGAAAGGGCCTATGTTTTCATCTGTGTAGCATTTTCAGTCTTATTCCTGTCCAAAAAAATAGTGGGGTACCAGAGACTTTTTTTGGTGTTTTTACAATTTCTGTACCCTTTAAACCTGGCTCATGGTAACTTTGTTAGTATAACTCCTTTAAAAATGGTGTGGGATTCCTGTGCATCTTATTTGTGTCCATGGTATGCCCCAAGATTCACATTCACATTTCTTTTCAAGAAAGGCTTCACTCTATTTAGAGCCATATCTCAGTATACTGTATGATGCTATGCTTAAGATTCTTAAAGGTGTTTCTTTTCTTATGATTTCTCCTCTTATAAAATGACAATTTGAACCTGGCATTCATAATTTCCAATAATAGGCATAACCTAGTTAACTTATTAACAAAAAATTTTGGTAATATTTGCCTTGAAGTAAAAAAAAAAAAAAGATTTAGTACCAAGCATTTTCAATTTAGTTGAGTTTTGTTTTATGGATGACCATATGCATATGGTCAATTTTTGTAGATCATCCATTTGAGTTTAAAGGGAATGTGTGTTCTACAAAATGTGGATATAGCATTTAAGTTTATTCATCATATTATTCAAATCTTCTGGATCTTCATAGATACAATTCTGGTTTATATTCTGCTATGACTATGGATTGTTTATTAGTTTTGCCTATTAACTTTATTCAGAGTTTATGTTAGAAGGAATGTAAAATTAAAATTTATGTCTTTCTGTTTAATTGAATTTTTACATTATGATATTATGAACTAATAGATTTTATCACCAGTAAATAATATTGCCTTAATTTTTAAAATGAATTTTAATGAGCACTAATTTACGAACAACAAACTACACTTATTTAAAGTTTACAATTGAATTAGTTTTGACAGATATATACACTTGTGAAACTATAGACTAATTGCTATATTCTTCCAATTTTCTTCATGTAACTATGCATTCTGCCTTTTTCTTAGTGGTTTCCAAGCAACCTTTATTGTTTGTCACTACAGATTTGCTTTCATTTACCAGGATTTTATGGAAATGTTATCAAAGAATATGTTTTCTCTTTATTTGACATCTCTCAGTATAATTTTGAGATTTCTCCCTGCTTTTATGAGCCTCAATACTTTATTTCTTTCTGTTGTTAAGCTGTTTCCAATGCATGGATATACAACACTTTATTTCACCATTCATCTGTGTTTTTCCTCAAAAGGTAACCACTCATTTATCTCAGGTTGCTGTTAAGATCTATTCTTTTTCTTTGGTGTTCTCCATGGTATGACATTATGCTAATTTGTTTAATTTTCTTTCTGGTTATGAATATATCTAGGGCTATTTCAATCTATTACATTACTTTCAGTTGGGAAAGACATTGAGGTTATATAAGTGGCCATGCTGCTGTAAATACCTTCTCACAATTAAATTTTCAAATATGACTTCTAGACCATTCTGTCTCTTCTCTCCTGTAATCCTGAAGAGACTGTAGATTCTTCTCAAATAACCTTTGTCTCTTAATCTATCTTTCAGATTTCCTGACCCTTCAGGATGTGCACTGGAAATTATTTTTCCTAATCTTTCTTAATCTTTAAACATGTCCATTGAATTAATTTTAATTACCATAATATCATTTAATTATTATGACATCAATTTCTATTTCTACAATATTCATTTAGTTATTTTTTTAAATCTCCTTGATTGTTGTTTTATTCTTTCTGCTCCCTGCCTGTATATTCAAGTTATTATTGTTCCTTTATACTTTTAAGCATATTTGTTTTTTAAAATTTGTGTCTGATAATTCTAACGGTTATATTTAGTGGACCCTATCTGCTTTTATTTATACTGATTCTCACTCAATGGTGTCTTATTTATTTGTGTGATTTTTGCCTTTGAGCCACTTATTTTTTTCATGGAACTTAATCTGTGGTCATATTGAAGTATTCTTTTACTTATGCTCCTCTGGATAGGAGTTGCATTTATTCCTATTACATTGCCTGGGACCACTAATAAACAGGATGACTATAAATTTAATTCTCTCTTTGAAGCACAATGTTTTTCACAGAATGTAGGAAGCATGCAGGTATGAAAAATCAGTGTTAGAGACATTTTAGAATTTTGAAATTTCAAAATACATTCTTATTTATTTTGACAAAGTTGAGTTAGCTGAGCTCCTTTTCTGTGACCAGCTCAATGCAGGTCATTTCTTGTTGATTTATACCCTGAAGGTGCACCCTTTAATTCTAAGTTCTATAAAGGGGTTCTTTAGGTTTTCCACCTTCTTTCTGCTTCTCTGTCTTCAGTTGTGAATTCTGGAGCCCTTGTTACCAGTGTTCAACAAAAAACCCCAGGGTGAAGGCCAGGTATAACACTTACATTTTTTTTATTTTAACAAGACTCTTGCTTTCACTTTCTTTTCTGGGTTTCTTTCAATGCACTTCAGCAAAGTTTACAAATGTATCTAGGGTTGTTTCTATCTATTATATTAGCTGTTTCAGCTGGGAAAGACATTTGGGGTATATAAGTGGTCATGCTGCTGGAAATATAAGTTCCAACCGCTTTCCCAGCTTGTAAATTGTTTTATCTGTTCACTTTTTATTGTTTACCATGTAATTCATGAGAAAAGGAACTATCTCTCTTACTTATACATCCCAGCACCTAGCAAAAGTGCCTGGCACAGAACAGCTAGTCTGTATCTACCTTGCAGAATGGAGGTACTTGTGTGGGGGAGACTTGATTCAGTTATACTGGATTTTTTTAGACCTTAAAAGCAACTGTCCCAGCACAAGGTTCTATGATCTTCTCTTCAGTTCTCCTGCTATGCTTTGCTTGACATCCCAGGAACAGATTTTCTTTGTTGAAACATGAATGAGATTGAGATTAACATTTGCAATACAAGTAGCACAGTGCATGGCATATAACTGAAACTCAAAACATGTTAGTCTTAACTTCTTCTATTCTATACCAACTCTGTCCTCTCCCTGACAAAGTTCTATTTCATATCCCAAAACACAAATTTGTTTTTTCCTCACCATTGAATTAATTTCTGTCTGTTTTTAAATGATTCTTCTGCATTATAAAACAGATCTCATCCCCTACTACATATCAGGCAGTAAAATTGTACCAAGTAAGTACATTATTTTAACTCTGGTTATGCAGTGTCTGATGAAAAATATATGTAATTTAAATCAATCTTTTCACTAATAACTATCTTATTATGAGTTCTCAACACCTTTTCCAGGTATTTTATCCTGTTATGTATTAGGCACTCAATGAAATATGAGGGATAGTGTAATAATGAATTATGTTGAGATAATATTGACTTTTTGATTAAAACACTAAATATATTTAAAGCTAATTTATATTTCCAAAATGCTAATGTTCTATTGTCCTCTGTTATCACAGTATTGTTTGTTATTTTAGAAAGTATGCAGTACTTTAGATTTGAGACTTTTCTTTATCAAAAATTCTTATTTAGTAAGCAATGTTGTAGTTATGTTGACCTTTAATTCTGCTTGTATTCAATTTAAATCTTTTTTGCAATTTCCCTTATCAGGAAAGTTTTCACTCAGTTTCCATGAGCCCTTAGCACTTGCCCTTTTGGGGGTACTTTTCCACTGATTATAAAAGCATCACATCAAGTATAGCTGTTAATTTGCTTGACAGGATTAATTCACTGGAAAACCAAATGACATTTTCAAGATAAAATTTTAGATGTGCTGATATTACCCTGAACAAATAAATGAAACTTCAGATTTTACTTGTTTCTATGATACCGTTGCCTTGACTTCAAATGCATTTAGAAAAGATAAATATATTAGAAAAAAATGACAGAAAGGAGATGAAGTACTTCTTAAAAAAGACTATGTCAGAAATAGTAAGATCCTAGGACAGTGTATCTATTTGGCAAAATTCTAAAGCAATAAACAAAATTTTCATTTAACCTACTCAAAACTCAGACTGTGTAATAGAAGAAACAAGCTGTGTTGCAAGGCAGCAATAGAGTCTTTAGCAAAATGGGTTAGCAGGAAGGCTTCTAGGAATCTGTATTTAAAAAGGCAGACAGATATCCATAAAGTAGAATTTATTTAGAAAAGGAGACAAAAACCCTAATTATGATGAAGATAAAAAAATTAAAGAGCAGGCAGGTGTAGTAACTTCACTGCCTTGCAAATGTAGGTGTTGTCTTAGCAGACATCAATATAGTACTTCAGGAATCTAAAGTAGGATTTTGTTCTAGTGGCATTTGCTAGATCAAAAAATACTTCAACATCCAGAATATGAGGATGTCTGCTAGCAGTGAGACACTGACCACAGAGAGATAAATGAGCTTCTCTATAGGAAAAGAGGTGGGCAGGAAATCAGGTGTCTAAATAAACAATCTAGGTTAAAGACTGGTCACTACAGCACTGAAGGGGAACAGGGAACCTGGGAACAAACCCATTTACACAAATCAAATCTAGTTATTCCTGTGAGGGAAGGTTGAGAAACAAATTTTGTCATTTGCAAATTCTTTGGACATTCATGATACTGCTTTTGGCTCACTGATAATGGCTTTGTTCTATACACAATCAAAGGCAACTGAAAGACTACCTGTTCAGTTTCCCTACTGTCCTGTTGGACACTTCCCCTCACACTTTTCTGCAGGTAATATCTCCTCAAATAAAGTTTTTAATGTCAGCATTCTTCAAGCTGCAGGACAGAACCAATTATTTCTCTTTATTATTTAGACATAGGGGGTTTTCAACTTTGTTTCATTTTAATAAATATCACCATAGTATACACTGATGTTGCCCAAATGTGTTCTCCAGCCATACATATCCATTTGCTTTCAGGTGTTTATGTACAGTGCTTTAATTATCATCTCCATTTGGCTTCATATTCTTCTTAAATTCAGTAGATACAAAAGAGAAATCTTGACTTTCTCTCTCAGAGCCTTATTATCTCCCTGTTATTCTTCCAGTCATTTCACAATATCAGCAATCTTAATGAATACTAAATATGTACATCAAACTAAGCTCAAAATCTGACCTTATTCTTTGATTCTTTTTATCCTCTACTTCCTCCACTAACCCATGTTTAAGTTTAGAATCTTTCTCAAATTTACTTTCTTTTCATAAATCCACGTGGACCTTGGCCATTTTCTAGTATCTTTTTTCCACTTTCCATCTTGCCCCTTATGTTTACCTTACCTTAGCCAGAATGAACATTTAAAACCATGTAAATCAGATCAGCCACTTCCAATTTATAAACTAACACTTTCAATTTACAGTGGTCTCCATGCTGCTCCTCATGATCCTGGTCTGATTCAGTCCCTGCCCATCTCTCCCAACTCAGCCCATTCTCGGCAGGAACACATTCTTTCTGCCAATTCCTAGAACACACTAAGCATTTTTCCTCCTCAGGATCTCTGCACTTCCTATTCTCTGTGACTGGCTTCTTTCCTGGCATTTTGTCTGCCTGAATCATTCCTATTACTGATAAGCTCTTTTAAATGTCATCTTTAAAACAACATTCTCTGACTATCCTGTTCAAAGTGCAATTCCCCTATTACTCTCCATCATAAAATCATATTGGTTATTAGTTAAATATATGTATATATAAATATATGTATATTTTTTTAATTTAAATGTTCTGAATGCTTTTTCCCACAGTTCTATAAGCTTCATGAGGGCATAGACTTGTCTGCTTGTTTTGTTTTATGTTTCTTAGCACATGATAGGGTATGTGCATTGCAGTTTCTAAATAATGATTGTAAATTTGAAGATGCATAAATATTTAATACAATACAGGAATTTAAAAAATGTATATTTAGTTGAAGGTAGATTGCAAGTAGGTATCATTGTTCCTCTTAGTTCTGTTATTTAAAAATTCTGTCTCTACCCAAAATATGAATGACATTTCAATTAACACTTATTATAAACCTAATATGTGATAGATATTGATTATGAAAGTTCCATTTCATGGCAATGCTGTTTTATTATCTGGAAAATATACTGTAATTTAAAAGGCAAATATTATCAAAATTATTACAAAAATCTGGGTAAATTTTCAACTTTGTTCTTGATTAGGAAGAAGTTGTATAGAAAATATCTTGTGAGTTTTGCTATAAAATATTAGACATTAAATACATGAGTAGGAGGTGAAAAAAAAATCTGGTTGAGAGAATTGCTTATAAAAGCACAGAGAACTGGTTGAATTTGTATTATATTTTTAAAATGAGGTAAATAATGACATTTAAAGAAATATGAGGGATAATGATGGAGTCCAAGGGAAAAATGTCATACTTTGAATGAGGATGATGGCAATAGAGATTGAGAGAATAGAAATGATTTGAGAGAAAGTTCTGTATATAAAATTTAAAAAGGTTGTTCAAAATCACACTATCAGAATGACCATCTCTGATTACCCAATATAAACATTGCCAAATATCAAATGTAGCTTGGTGACATCATCAACATGGCCACATAAACGGTTACTGAAAACTCTCCAGAGATTCAATAAAAAGGACAATTCAGAATTGAAACTCTGGAGGAAGATATGGACTGTAGCACGACACTGCAAATGCTGAATTGAAGAAAGAGGAGAAATATCAGGTAGAAATCTTCTGTCCCAGACCAACCAGTTCTCTCCCCTCCCCCTCACTCAGTCTCAGTGTGGGAAAAGCACAGAATCAGCAGACAGTATCCTTTCCACCAGTGACACAGATTATAAAACCTCTCACAGCAGCAACACACCCCCACTGATTGAAGACCCAGAGGACAGGGAAGGACATTTCAAAACTGATTTCAGTGAAGGACAAAGAGACTGAGTAAACATGAACAGAGACTGTGTTTCTAGCCCTAGTTCTGAAATCCTTCCCCACCATTGAGGGAAACAGCTGCCAGCAGCTGTTTCCTTGCCCAGGGGACAGCTGGAGTACTAGGTAAACTGAGGGAGTCCTCTGCCACAGGTGGAGAACCACATTGTGCTAGATTTTGGCCAGCAAAGTAAGGGCATAGGAATCCTGCAGTTTCAGCTCTTCTATGTAGATTCAGCCTGTGCTTGGAGGAAAAGCAACTTCTGAGATAAATTACATTACTCAACAGTGCCATCTGCTGCACAGTCCAGAAAGTGCAAGGAAACTGAAACACTTAAAAAGATGCCCCAGACCCTTTCTTAGGATCACAGGAGCTGGTCTACACACCCTGTACAGAAACCTGGCCCTGTTTTGGCTTACAAATATGGAAGACAAAACTGTTAAATCAGGGCTCTAAAACAAACCCAGGTCTTGCTGGCAGGCATAAAAGAACACCACTTGAAACTGGAAGATGTGTTACCACACACAATGAACTTGCTGGGGTGCCCAGTTCCTGCTTCCCATTCCTGTGCAGGCCATGGTGAGCACCAAATTTTGGGGGGAAGACTGAGGGGCAGAGCCGTTCTGACAACTGACCAGAGAGAAAAACAAAGAACAGATAGAGTTCAAAGACAACCAACAAGAAAACCCTAGGCAAAGGATAGAAAAAAGACCTACAGAATAAACTAATCAAAAAAATCAGATGCCTAGATGACAAAACATTGTGAGCCATACCAGGAAGCTGAAAGATATGGGCCAAAGGAAAAAACTAACACCTCGGCTGTGATTCAGGAGTTGAAACAACTAATTAAAGATGTTCAAACAAATCTAAATCAAATCAATGAGTTGAAAGAAATGTGACAAAAAAGATGAAGGATATAAAGATGAGACTGGAAGACAATACAAAAGAACTTAAAAGCTTGAAAAAATAAATGACAGAACTTATAGTAATGAAAGGAACAAAAGAAGAGATGAAAAACACAATGGAGACATACAGTAGCAGAATTGGAGAGGCAGAAGAAAGGATTAGTGAACTAAAGGACACGATATCTGAAATCTAATGCAGAAAAGAACAGATGGGAAAAAGAACAGAAAAATATGACCAGGGTTTCAGGGAACTGAATGATAACAAGAAGCATGTATATATATATTATAGATATTCCAGAAAGAGAAGAGAAGGAAAAGGGGGCAGAAAGAATAATAGATGAAATAAACCATGAGAATTTCCCAACTCTTATGGAAGACAAAAAATTACATGTCCAAGAAGCTCAGCATACCCCAAACAGAATTGACCCAAATAAATCTCCTCCAAGACATTTGCTAACAAGATTTTCAAAGGTCACAGACAAATAAAGATTCTGAAAGCAGCAAGTGAAAAGCAATCCATCACATACAAGGTGAGTTCTGTGATACTAAGTGTGTCTTTCTCAGCAGAAACCATGGTAGCAAGAAGGCAGTGGAAGGATATATTAAAGATACTGAAAGAGAAAAATTGCCAATGAAGAATCCTATATCCAGCATAACTGTCCTTCGAAAATGAGGGAGAGTTTAAAACATAAACAGACACTAAGAAAGTTCATGGACAGGAGACCTTCTCTACAAGAAATACTAAAGGGAGTACTACAAAGAGATAGGAAAAGACAGGAGAGAGAGGTTTGGTGATGAATGTAGAAATGAAGATACCAGGAGATAGAAAGTGGATAGAGATCAGGCATTTGATGCAGAAAGAGTATAGAATGTTCAACAGGATTGATCGCATAGATCCAGAAATGGATAGAACAATACTGTGTGATGGTAGCACAATATTATAAGTACACTGAACAAAGGTAACTGTGAGTATGGTTGAAAGAGGAAGGCTAAGGTCATGTATGACACCAGAAGGAAAAATGGAAGATAAAAACTGGGGCTCTATTGTGTAGTGAACCCAGAGTGGACAAAGATGGTGTTGAAATGTACAATTATAACACAGTTTTCACTTGAGGGGTAACAATTGAATGCCATCATTGAAAAGTGTTAAAAAAGAGATGGTATATAGAAAAAAATAAAATTATTGCAAACTAGAGTCTATGATTAACAGTAACATTGTAGTGTCCTTTCATTAATTGTAGCAAGGGCAATAAACCAAAGCTAAAAATAAATAAGGGGGATATAAGGAAGGGGTAAGAGATTCTTGCTGTTGTTGTTGTTTCTCCTTTTTCTTCTTCTTTTTTTTTTTCCACTTCATTCTTTGTGGAAGAAATGGAAATGTTCTTATACAGATTGTGGTGGTAAACATATAACTATATGATTATACCAGGAACCATTGATTGTACACTTAGGATGGATTGTATGATTTTTGGATAAAGTTGTTTAAAACATAAACAGAAAGATACTAGTGCTGGAGAAGATGTGGAAAGAGAGATACACCTATTAACTGATGGTAGGGAGGTCAAATGGTACAGCCGCTGTGGAAGGCAGTGCAGTGGCTCCAGAGGAGGCTAAGTATAGGGTTGCCACATGATCCTTAAACCCCGTTATTAGACAAAGACTTGGAAGAATTGAAAGCACACAAACCATGGGATATAATATGATGGACCATTGAGCAACCACAGGGAGGAATTAAGTTGTGTGGCATGCAACTAGGTGAATGAACCTTGAGGACATTAAATTGAGTGAAATAAGACAGAAAAAAAAGGACAAATATTGTATGGTCTCACTGACATAAACTAACTAGAATGAACAAACTGATAATTGAATTCTAGAGCATAGGTTATCAAGGCATAGAAAGTGAGCAGGGATTGGGCAATTGATGATTAAGGAGTACAGAATGTTCATATAAGTCTCAGCAAAGGTTCCTAGATTGTAAGCTCTTATAGCAGTCACATCTGTTCCTGATTTTTATCTGTTATTTCTAAATTCTGAGAAGTGCTCTTTGTGTATAAGCTGGCAGTTCCCTGGACCATTGGATATCTGTATGACACCTGAGACTCAGAGTAAGAGTTCTGCACCTATGAAAGTCAGCATTACTCTATACAGCAACTGTTAAAGAAGCTGAAAGAGAGATCAGACTTATTAGACACATGAATGAAATGTACCTGGTTAGGACTAAAGTAATTCAGAATGTAGGGCAAAGGATGATATTGTCTGTATTTTAAAATGTCAACTTCTGTGTGAGACCAAAGGAAAAGATGTTTATTTGTTCCAAAATTTAAATTCTCTGTAGCACACTATCTAATTTAATTTGCCTGTCTATTTTATTTAAGCAACCTTATTACATGGAATCTAGAAAAGGGAATGATATCTTATTATTCTGTACAGGTTAATGTAATACTCAGATCATTCCAGAGTATTTTGGGCAGAAAATAAAGAAGTATTTGCAAAGTCCCCTTGAGGGACTGGGCAAAAATGTGGAACTATTAAACCTCCCCACCTGAGGAATTCCTGATATTCTCTCAAGCATGAGGGATTCTCAATTTAATAAGCCAAGCCCTCCATCCTGAAGTTTGCCCTTTCAGAATTTATTTCTGCAGTGGTAAAGCTGGTCCTGCTTATAATTATGCCTAAGAGTCACCCCCAGAGAACCTCTTTTGTTGCTCAGATGTGGCCACTATCTTTAAGCCAACTCTGCAAATAAACTCATTACATTCCCTCCTAGGTGGGACATGACTCCCAGGAGTATAATTCTCCCTGTCAATGTGGGACAAGACTCCCAGGGATGAGCATGGCCCCTGGCATCTTGGGATTCACAATGCATTCTTAAACAAAAAGGGGAAAAATGTGACAAAATAATGTTTCAGTGGCTAAGAGATTTCTAATACTGTCAAGGGGTCATTCTGTAGGTTACTCTTCAGCAAGATTTAGTCAGATATTGCATACTACCACATTATGTCAAGCCCCAACCAACAGTATTTCTGAAGATCCTTTGTAGTATCCTGGGCTGTACCTAATTTTTTATAAAAGTTTTCTTAGTAAATTTATTTTTTCTGGAAACTTAGACCTCCAGATTGATCCCTTGCCAGATAAGCCCCAATACCCAGAGGTACCAGTCTGTCCAAGAACATCAACCAGTTTCATTCCTCTACCCTATATGGTCAAAACCTCTTTCCAGCATGAAAAAGTTAAAATGGTCACTGCCCAGATATCCTTGAAAATTTAGAGAATAACCAAATGAGAGAGAGGAGGTGCAACTGAGAAATTAGGAATTAACAAATGACTGTGACTACTGAATCATTATACAGACATATATTTTATTGTCTAGTTTTTCAGAATAGCCAGAAGGAAATACCTAATGTTGTTGAGCTGTAATCCATTAGCCCTGATGTTTGATAATGATTGTATAAGAATATAGCAAAAAAAAAAAAAAAAAAAAAATTCAGTTGCCTGTGTTTGTATGGATCTACTTTTGGATGTTTTGTTCTGTTCCACTCATCTATGTGTATCTCTGACAACACTACACTGTCTTAGTTAACCTACCTCTATTTTAAGTCTTAAAATTGGGTAAAGAGCAATACTAGTGGTCAATAAGGGGGAGGGATACAGGGTATGGGATGTGTGGAGTTTTCTTGTTTCTTTTTATTTCTTTCTCTGGAGTAATGCAAATGTTCTATAAAGGATCATGGTAATGAATTTACAAATAAGTGATGATAATGTGAACCACTGATTTTGTACTTTGGATGAATTGTATGGTGTATGAATATGTCTCAATAAAATTATGTAAAAAAGAGACTAAAGATATTTGACTAAGGAAACAAGAAGCCATTCAGAGATGGTAGAAAATCATAGAGATACCTTTAAGCCTGAAGGAGCACAGGTGATAATGCTGAAATTTCTTTCTCTTTTTTTTTAACATATTGATTTTAAGATGCACATAGATTCATCCAAATGGAGATGGAAAGGTATACTCTTGCCCTTAGTCAAGAGAAACTTGGGTTGTTTACAAAAAATAAATTGAATAGAAAAATGAAGAAAAGTTGTTTTTCCTTTTTTTCTTTATTTTTTTTCTTTTTTTTGGACTAATGTGGTGGGTCGTTTTACCTGTGGTTTTGTAATTGAACTAAACATTTTGATTTTCAGACTTGGTAACAACATTCCATTTATTTAGCAAGATGGCTCAACAGCATGAAATGCTAATACTTATGGTCTCTGAACTAGTAAAGTGAAAGCCAGTTCTTAAACTCTTTTTTTCCTATCTGTGAAAAATACAATATAAACATTACAGGGTTTTCAGCAGTGATTTCTGTCAATTCTTTTTTTTTTTTTTCTGGAGAGGTTGATAGAGGAAGAAACGGAGGGAGTCAGAGCCACTGCAGAATTTGACACAGTTTGCTGTTTGTCATTACCTAAACTCAATCAAGGATATTGGATTATGAAAGAGATCTGCTGCAAGAATAAGGATTTTACTGGAACATTCAAAATTACAATGAAGTGAGATTTATAGCAAAACTTAAGATTAAAATTAATGCTTACTCTGTCAACTGCTGTTATGTGAGGAAATGTGCAGTGTTGAGGCACATTATCTTCCCGGCCAGAGCAAGCTATGAAAAGAATAAAAGGAATAGAGGAAATGAAGGGGGAGGAGCTAGCACAAGATAAACAAAGGGCCTTTGAAGGAAATGAAGGGAAAAGAGAAAGGAAGGAATAAAGGAAACACAGGAATGATCATAAAATAAATTTGGTTCTAAGAACATTAAACAGAAAGAAAAATGATATAGTTTCATATTTTAAAAAGCATAGAAAATAAGAATTGAAGGAATAAAAATAAACTAGAAACCAACAGGAAAACATTCTCATTATCTTTGTTTTTTGCTACGCAGTCTTCAAGTTATATTTTTTTAGTAAAAAATGTGTTGTTCTTACTAAAATTATGCTTACTTATTTCTTAATTCCATTTCAGCTTTTATGTGTTGCTGTAAGCCAGAAGCTGTACATCAAACCTTGGGTTTTACCTGGTTTCAAAGACTTGGTCAAAGTATTCATTCTCTTGCTGACTCAATTTCCTCCAATGCAAAATGTGAATGGTTACAGTAGAACTTATCTAAAATGAGTATTCCATGAATTAGTTCTTGGGAAGGAATTAAAATGAGTGCTGCATAGTATGTTTTTAATATTACTATTATTATTAACAGTTGCAGAGCACTAGTTGTATCTGTGCATAAATAATTCTAACAACACTTCTGTCATTCTGTTTTTCCTAATGCTAGCATTTTATGCAACCATAGCACAACTAACAAAACCAGGAAATTAACAGTGGTACAATATTGTTACCTAAATCAAGTCTTAATTCAAATTTCAACAGTTTTTCCAGTAATGTCCTTTTTCTCTTCCAGAATTCTAGCCATGCTTCACATTACATATAGTTGTTATTTCTCTTTAACATCCTCCAACTTGTAACATTTTCTCTGCCTTTCCTCAGTCTTTCACAACCTCGACATTTGAAGAGTAGTAATCAGTTCATTTTGTTCAGTGTCCCTCAATTGGGGTTTGTCTAAAGATGTCTCATCACAGTGATAAGGTGATGCATTTCTGGAAAGACTGTCATAGAATGATGCTATATTCTTTCCAGTGAGTCTTATCAGGAGGCTCATAACGTTGATGTCTTATCACAGCCATTGTTACCCTTGATCACTTTGTTCCGGTGGCTTCTGCCAGATTTCTCCACTGTAAAATTACTATCCTTCAATGTCTGCTTAGTAAATATTGTGAGGAAGGTACTTTGAAGCTATAAAATCCTGATTCTCCTCAATGTTTTACCTAATAATATTAGTCTTTTAGTGGATCTTGTCTGAAACAGTTATTACTATGCAATCGCAGGTCAACTTCTTTTCACATCTCCTCTCTCTGAGTACAGTGAGGGAAGTTTCTTAGATTTTAAAGATGTGATTATTTTAGGCCCACTTTGTTAAATGAGGATAATCTTCCCATCTCAAGATTAATAGCTTAATCACATCTACAATTTCCCTTTTGCAATGTACAGTAATAAAATTCACAGGTATTAGGTCTTGGGTATCTTTGGGGGACCAGTATTCTGAGTATTGCATGCAGTGTAGGGTCACATCATGGGACTTGTGTGTTGGACACATTGTCTTCACACAAGCACACAATTCCCACTATGTGAGGCCTGCTATTGCTGGCTTTGAGGAAGGATGAAGGGAACCACCAAGGAATGAAGTGGCCTCTAAAAGTGAGGCTTGAGCACCAATTTAAAGACAGTAAGAATAAAGGGACCTCAGTCCTACAATTGCAATGAACAACTGAATTTTGACAACAGGTTCTTCCCTAGAGCCTCTGAAAGGAAAACAGCTTTGCTATCACCTTGATCTTAGCTCAGTGAGACTTCTGTCATATTTCTGACCTACAAAATAGTAAATATAATAAATATGTGTTGTTTTAAGCCACTGAGTTGGTGGCATTTTGTTACAGCAGCAGTAGTCAATTAATACACCAGATTTTGCCTGAGTTCTGTATACACAGAAGAGGCTGAGAGAGTTCAGCATAGTGAAATGATTAAATTAAAAGCTGAGTTATATTAAAATGGTGGACTGCAAATGAACCTCTGTTGAACACTGATTATGTATCAAATATGTTAAACACCTTAAATAATTATCTAATATAATCAGCATCATTTTCTTCATTCTATTCTTATAGAAACTGATGTTCAATTAGGGAGGTTGAATAATTTTCTGAGGGATGTATAATTATGAAAATAAGATTGCAAATTCCAGTTAATGTAGGTCTGGCTTCAAAACCCATATCCAATAAGAGGCCATGTTTCTTAAAACATCTGTATTATGTGCCTTCCATTCATTATCTTATTTGCCACTCATAACTAATGATTTTGCTAAGGACAACTGTGAGCAATCTCTTTAAAGAAGGGAAACATTAGCTTAACAGATTAGTTTTTGTTGTTTTTTTTAATTGGAAATTGGACACACTGTGTCTTCTAGGATGGGGTATGGGTAGTACTTAGGTTGGTGGAAAATAGAAAGGAAAGAACCAAGAAGCTAGCAAGATCCATTTATACATAATTTTTTTAAAGATCAAAAATTAGAAACACTAAGAATTATGTGTATATTTAATCTCCAATGTGTATATATGGCGATGTGCATTTTACAATTTTAGCATTACTTCTTTTTCCTTATTGGAGAAGTTGTGGGTTTACAGAACAATAATGCATAAAATACAGAATTTCCATATCCAATCCTATTATTAACACCTTACTTTTGTGTGCAACATATGTTACAATTGATGATAGCATATTTTTATAATTGTATTATTAGCTATGATCCATGGCTTAACTTAGGGTTCATTGTTTGTGTAGTATAGATTTATGTATTTTTTTTAAATGCTAATCTGTTACCATAAATACAATCTAACATTACCCCTTTTCATCACATTCACACATATATATCCATGCTGTTAATTACATACAAAATGTTGTGTTGCCATCACTGTTATCCATTACCATTGTTTTTGATGTGTTATTTATGTAGGCTGGTTTGTCCCTTTTAACCGTATTGATAGAATTTTGATACTTCATTAAATGGAAGACATGGACATGTAGCCAATTGTTAAAGACAATGTAAAGAAAGTTATCAGGCTTGTATCTAAGGACAATTTTGTCTCTCTATTTAGAATACTCAAGAAATACAACCTAGAAAGAACCTTTAAGATGTAGTAATAAGAAAAGAAGCAACCTTTTCTATGTTATAGAAAATAACACTATGAAGTTAAAATTCTAGCTAAATTTTGACTGCCACATCTGAAACAATGAGACAATTTTGACCAATTTCCTTTCATTTTTTTTCCTAGTTTTGTCACCAGAATGAAGTATTGGCATTTGCATGCTCCATTTGTTCTCTGAAGTATAGTAATATGCTGTACTATTTTGACCTTTTTGAAAGTCTGAAATTTAATTAGTTGACTATTTTCCACTAGTCATCATCTCTACCTCACTGAGTTATGAAAAAGGATAGACTAGCCATAAAATGTGTGAAAAATGATTTAAGGATTTAACATTTCATATGTCTTTAAACCTTGTGATACTCTAAGTTCTGTTTCAGGAATCTCAGATACATAACCAGCACTTGATCATGTTGAAGACAAGATAATACATGTAGCACAGCCTCATTATCAACACACATATCATGATGCTTTAAAAACTTGACTCACTTTCACATTTCTAGGAAATAATGTCCCTTTAACGTGAATGTATATTATACCAGAGACAGAGAGCATTTGGAGTGTAGACAAATGATTTATCATTTTGCTATCTAAGGGTTTTTCTCCTTATTGCTACTGAAATGAAGGGCAGTGATGTATATAAAGAGGTTCCATAAACTGCATGAAAGGAATAGTCTATCTAGTCTGCACTCTTTCTAAAACAATCTGATATTAGTCTTAAATACATTTCTCTCAACTTACATTAATTAATGCAGAACCATCTTTCCACAAAATAAGGAATAGAACACACATTGGTTTCCATTTGAAATGAATGTATAGATAATAGAAAATTGAAATGCAGTGTTTCTTTTAAATAACTGTATTTCTGGATAATGAGTTTCTTATTCTGGAAATAACTTTTAAGTGTATATGATATTGATTTCTGTGACATATTCTGTATTCAAATGTATTATTTTTGTGAAACATTGTACTGTAGTAATTATTAATTTATAAAGGATAATGTGATATTCTAGTTTTTTTATTCCTATCTAAGGATGATTTTCAGAAAATAGAATATTTTTTCTGTCACTTCCTAGTGATCATAGGTTTCTTTCTTACCTATTACACCCAAATTTAAAGGTAAAAGTATATTTTAAAAAGATGCATTATCATAACTATGAGATTTACAATGGCATATTTAATTTTCATTTCTTGATGAGGGTTACTAAGATTTTTAAAATTTAGGATACCGTTTAAAACCTATCATATGTATGTTAGATTTGGAAACTTGGAGGTGAAAGTAGGGGCTCTTCACTTGCTATCATCATAACTTGGTTATTGCAGGAAAAAAATATGTGAATACTGGCATTTTTCTGTTCCTAATGATTTGGGAAGACAGGCTTAAAGTCAGAAAGTGGTTTCTTATATATTCATAATTTCACCTTTCCCAATATTCTCATTGGTTCTCAGAGCTGTGCTGCCAGCAGCTAAGCTCATTTATTTATGTCACTGAATCAAATACTAATCAGACTCAGTCCCCCAAAATGACATATTTTAAAATAATTCTACTCCACTTATGCACTTTGTAAGAAAGGGAACACTTTAATTAAGCCAAGAAGCAAGCTTAGAATTGCTACAAAGTAATTCACACCAAAGGAATAGTTATAAACAGTATAATAATTCAAGTGCCATGAGTGTATGCTTATTGTTGTAAAGTGATACTTTTAAAATGCTCATTTGAGAAATCACGTGAGGGTACATTATACTTTGCATGCAAAAATGAAAAAGATTCTGCAAAAATGAAGATGCTAAGGCCAGTAGAAGAATCTCTATATGGAAAATTCATTAATTTTCCCTTAAAGATCAGCATGTAGCATATTGATTCAGTTAGTTTCTCTCTTGCAATGGCAAACCATAAGACAGAAAAACAAACACATATTTACCTAACATATTTTATCATTCTTTTTTATATAACAAAATACATAATAATTGTGGCATATTTGAAAAATTTTTGCTAGCCACACAGAATGTCTTGCTTATTTTGTATTCACATCAACAAAACTCTGTGTCCTCCAGTGTCTGGATTGTGACAGTCATAAGTGGTTGGCAAAAGGTCTGGAACATGGTGGCTACTGTGTTACTTTTTAGTATGATAAAGATCTCAGAACTTCAGATTCTTCTAACACAACTTAGAGCATCCCATGGATGATAGATTTTATTTAACACCTTTTTTAATCTAAAAATCACAGTCCTAGTGAGTACTCAAGACACTCATAATTCCCTCTTCCCTTAAGATATGTCCAAGTGGTCAGGAATGAGGAGAAGGAAATAGGTAATATATTCTCCATTGCAAAGTCCTGGTGCCTTTTTCTTTTTACTCATTATTAATATTTTCTTTGGTATATTAGAGTTGAGTAGGAGCAACTTGATTTAAGCTAAACTTACCTTTTATTAGATTTACATGATACATCACAGTGCTGACTATGCTAGACTTTAAATAATAATTGGTTGATAAGTAATTTAAAAATGTTTATTGCTGCTCAGTGATATTTTATTTCTGGTTCTTCTTTTTCTTATTGCAAATTCCATTGCTTTGAAATTATAGGAGGCAGTGATTGCCTTTGTACACAAACCTTATGTGTTTCACTTTTAGGTGGAAATATTTACCATTGAATAGCCAGCCAATTATTCTCCATGCTCTTTTTTTCTCATGCCACAGTGGCAGCAGAAGCACATATTAATATGGAGATGCCACAAAATTAGAGTAATTTGAAATAAGACACCACCACCTGGACGGTAGTACTCTTGGAGAATTTCCGGACTCAATGATAACAATACATCTTTGATGTTTTAAGTCACTGAAATCTTTGAATTATTTGTTACCTATCCCGAATAATACAAATAGAGATTTCTAGCTAAAACATTTACCAGTAGTATGGTTAGAAGGCACATATGTATGTGTGCATTAATAAGTATAAACACATAAGAGATCTAAAAAACTGTAGTTGAACCAATGGACTGACCCTATGACAGGAATGAGAACAGGGAAAATAAACGGAGGTTACAGACAGAATTTTCTGTGAAGAAATTGCACAAAAGCCAACATTATTGGTGTCAGAGATCCTCTCTTGTCACAAACTGTCCCTTGAGCGTTATACTTTGGGAGTTATAAAATGCTTCCAAGTCTCTGCACATTCCAAGTAATTTCTTGTCTTTCTGTATTTGCTTATGTATTTTATCTAGAATGTCCTCCTCTCAAAATATTGTGTGGCTAGCTGATATTAAATCTTTTTTTTTCAGCTGAAGTATAAAATATTCCTAGAAGCCTTCCTCATATTGACTTATTTATATAATTGTAATTTCCATAATAAATGTTAATTACCTATTTATTGGTCTTTCATCCTTAATATAAATGTTGAATGCAAAGACCAACAATTTCTTTTCATCTCTGCATTTCAGTGCCATTGAGACATTTTGTGCTCAATAAATATTTATAAAACAAATGAATGGGCAAATGAATGTACAAAATAATAATTATGTACTAAATGATAATTAACTGAATAACTATATGTTACACATGAGTGGGAATAACCATTAAATGTTTACATTCTTATGTCAGTAAGTTGTAATTCATTCCAAATCTGTTTCTTGGCCTTGATGTGCTTTTCTAAAGATCTAAATCAGGTCTTTAAGTTTCCCCAGCATAATTACAATAAATAAATTCATAGTGACCAGTTAAGGCTATTAATTTCATTCACTGATAAAATCATGGTACTTTTTTCTCCCTTTTGTTGCTGTTTAATCCTTTATATAATGTGTGTGTGTTTTCCTGATTAACTTATGTTGGGTATAAAAGTTGCAGCTGTGAATAAACAATTCAGGATCACCAAAATCTAGAAGTTATCTGTTATACTTTAGCAGTAGACTATGAGTTTCCCTTTCTCAAACAGGCTTACTCGCAGAATCATGGCCCACTTGCATTTTGTTTCATTGGCTTTTCTTGTATTTCCATGGATGACAAGATGTAGTATTTTCTAAATTTTTAAATTTGCATTGATGCTGTGGCTCCATCTCCAGATCCTCTGAATTTAAGTAACACATTTATGCAGCAAACTTTGAAATCTGTATTTCTTTCAAGTTCTGAAATAACGGCCCTTGATTCTAGTTCTATGTTTAATGTCTCCAACCTGAGGTCCCACAAGTGCCACACACTTTAGAACCTTCCCTTTTCTCTTCCCTATTCTATCACGTCTTCTTCCTTCTGCTTTACTGTTTTTTCCAAGGCAACATCATTCACCCTGTCACACAGATGTGAAACTCTTAGACTTATTTTTCTACACAGGATTTTCATTATGAATGTGTAATATGGCTTTTAAAACTAGTTGGGAAACACTGTTTTTTAATTCAAAGTTTTTAATTCAAATTTTGTTGTGACATTATGCCAAGCGTCTACACTGAAGTTTAGTGTTAAAAAGATGGTATGATAATTATACTATGAATCTTTAAGAATCTAATTTACTACTCTATCAGCCAGGGTTCAACCAGAAAAATAGTATCAGTAGGAGATTATATATTATATTATATATATATAATATATATATATATGTATATATACATACATATGTATATATATATCAAGAGACTTAATGCAAGAAATGGCTTAAGTGATTGTGGGGTTTGGCAAGGCATTTCCAAAAGCTCTTGGGCAGGCTGTGTCAGGAAGGGCAGGCTGGAACTCTAGGGCACCAGCTGAAGCTGTTGTCCAGAGATAGACTTTCTTCTTCTGGGAAGCCTTAGTTCTACTCTTAAGGTCTTTCCACTGATTGAATCAGCCTTGCCCTGATTATCTGACATAGTCTGCCTTTCTTAAATTCAACTGATTATGGACTTTAATTACATATACAAAATACCTTCACAGCAATACATACATTAGTATTTAATTGAATAATTGGGAGCTGTAGCCTAGCTAAATTGAAGCGTAACATTGACCATATAATTACATGGGCCTGTAAAATCTTAATGAGGATGCTGAGCAGAATTTCTCCCAATCCTAAGAACCAGGAACATACAGTATGCTTCTAAAAAGCAGTTATTTTTGTTTGTTTGCTTGACTGGAATCTTTTCATTCTGACTTACTGGGTGCATTAAATTGCAATCAGGAATTCTGAGATGGACATACCCTTAGGTGACCTCAATGTATTATAACCTCACTTCGAGTATAGACAGAACCTATTACTTGCTTTTAGAAAATAGAATATAGCAAAAGTGATGGAATGTCAATTCCATAAATATGACACATTAGGTAAGACCTCATTTTAGGAAATGGAATGGGAGCTTCTCCTGCTGGCCTTAAAGAAGCAAAGAACCATACTATGAAATTTTCCTCTAGAGGGCCAAAAGGCAGGAAACCGTAATAACCTCCATTCAACAGTCAATAGGAAGCTGGGACCCTCTGTCCTACAACTGTGAAGAAATGAATTCTGCTCCAAATCTGAATGAGCTGGGAAGGGGCCCTTCCCTCATGAAGCTTCCAGATGAAAATGTAGCACCAATAGCCTGAGAACCCTGAGCAGAGGATCTTTGTAACTGTGAAATAATACATGTGCATTGCTTTAAACCACTCAGTGGTTGTAATTTTTTATGCAGCAATAGAAAACTAGTAAAATTTTCTTTTTCTTTTGGCCATGGCATGACAGAATATTTCTATATCACACCTTGTGTCAAGAAGGAGGGATTTTCTCAAAATTTCCCACCCATTTTTCATCTCTTGCTTACTCTTCTCCTGGGAGTAAGGAATAAGTTAACTCCATAAATTTGTTATTCTAAGGTTGGCCTGCTCCTTTCTGTCCCCGTGATACAATATCAAGTTGAGAGTATACATCCGCTGTTATTCTCAGGATAGCATACACTTACTGTTAATGACTGATGGCTTGAGTTATGTACCCTAAATTAAGACATGTCATTGGTCTTGATCCACATTCCTGTGATTGTGAGCTCATTGTAAATAAAACCCTTAGAATATGTTACTTTTAGTGAAGTTGGGGCCAACTGAATTAGGTTGGACTTTAATCCAGATTACTGGCATCATTTGTAAGCAAAACAAAATTCAGACATAGGGAGAAAACCATGAGGAGGAGCCAAACTGAAAGTCAACAGAACCTGAAAAGAAAGAAGAAGACATTGCCATGTGACAGAGAAGCCAGGACTGAGGATCACAGGCAGCCAGCCCCACAATGCCACAGTATTTGAGAGAAAGCATTGCCTTTCAGAGGACTTGATTATGGACTTCTCCTAATGTCAAAACCATGATGTAATAAATTGCCAGTGTTTAAGCCAAAACCAGTGTGTGGTATTTGTGATCACAGCCAGGAAACCTTGTCCTTATTCAAGAGGGCTAACTCTTAGCTGGTGTTTTGTTATTCAGGTCACTTAACAGTCACATTAAACTACCCCTCTCACCCTAGATTGTATCAAAAGGTGATATTTTGACTTCTATGTGTTTTAAAACTTGTCTTATTGATCAATTGGTTCAAAATTCACCCAGAGTAAAGAGAACGGATAGATGGTTTTAATAAGGCTACATCAGAGACTCCATGTATTCTGCCTGATCTGGGGATAGTGGGAGAGGGCTGAAGTAGAGAGAGAAATTCTCCCTTCTTACTGCTGAAATCATCATTTCTTCTTTTAAGGCCAACTAATTGAATAAGATTTCTCTCATTGTTGAAGGCAATCTCCTCAGTTGATTGTAGATGTAATCAGCCATGGATGCAATCAACTTACGCATGATTTAAATCCATAAAATATCCTTACAGCAACAATTAGGCCAGTGCTTGTTCCTTCTGAGACCTTCCACCTCCCCCATATGCTAATTATCCTTGTGAATCTTTGAGCACAAAATTGTGAATCTTTTCCCTCTGAAACCTATTAATTAAAAATAAAAGGCAACAGGCATCCAGCCCTACCATTTTGGAAATATCACCTTCACTTGCACAGAGGTAGAGAAAACTAAATGATGTCATAGCAATGCTAAGGCCAAGATAACTTTACCGAGTACTTGTTCTTAGGCAATTTTGGAAGTAGACACAGTGCAAGGACCTAGAACAAAAGATAGAGAAACTACAGCACACTTCAAATGAACAAAATAGTGGCTCAGGAATTAGTTTCAGGTCTAGAGTGTCAGAGGACAGAGAAGTACAGAAAAATAAAAAAAAAAAAAGAAAAGAAAAGAAAAGAGGCCTTCTTCAAAGGAGACATAAGCCTTCAAAGGAGACATAAGCCTTCAAGGGATAAGTTGGAAAGTTGGATCTATATTATAATACAAATTAGAAAACAATGAGTATAAATCAATAACATAATATAAATTATTAAAGAAGAGGTATATGTAAGACAACTCAATACCAATTCTAAATGCTGTGAAAAATAATGTTACAAAGGGGAAGATTTAGTTGGATACCTGATCAAAGAAAATGATTGGGGACCAAAGGGACCTTATATAAAAGAAAAGGATCAATTTAGGAGAAGACTGGAAAGAAAACCCTAGGATAAATCATAATCATAACCCAAAGTTCTGATATCTGAAGTGCTCTGAAAATAAACTGTCTTTAACAAATCTATCTGAAAACAAAACATAACATTACCTAAACTATATTGGGCCAAATTTGAGTTGAGACTATTTATAGTATTTATGAATCTCATTGTATGGGAGTATTCACATATTTGATGCAGAAATATTAGTAAGCTTGATTATGGGGTACTCCCCCATGTCCCTATGAGTCTTGCATATTATACAATATATAAAAAAATTCCTATAATCACAAAATTATGAATTATGAAATGTATTTGACTCTAAGTGTATGGAATACACATCACAGAACAATTTTAAGAATCACCCTTTCAAATCTGAAAATTCAGAAGACATTACAAAACAATTAGAAAACTACCACTAGTGAAAATATACAGAAAATGTAAAGGAATTTATGGTGGTATGAATATTGACTTTCTCCTGAGAGAAAAGATTAAAAATATTCCTGGAATTAGGACTCACAGGGATAGGATCAACTATAAGAAGATATGTTAAAGAGGAGCCGTACAGGAAAATTATGGATTGAATAGCCTGAGACTAAAATTTGTCCCATGAGAAAGTATCACTTGTATAGATTATCCAATCAAGGAGATTAAGTTAGCCTCTAAAGAGACCACAAGAGCTGCAAATAATATTATAGCAAATGTTTAAGAGACCAGATGCACACATTGTAAATTTACTTTCTATTGGCTCCATCTCATTTTTCTTTCCAATTTCCTTTCTCATATAATTTTTATTTATTACATTATATGCATTTTAATAAGCTTCCTTCAATTCCATATAAACAACATGGTGCATAAACAAATGCAAAAACATGTATCTTTATCCTGGTAACCAGATAAATATTTCTAAAGAGTAGTTTTGTTAACATCACTATTCTACCAAACACTTTTTATTGAATACCCATTCCTTATTCAAAATATGGGCCTTCAGGTTTCAACTTTTATATCTCATTACTTCCTATCATCCCTCAGAATTGATGAGTATACCTTAAATATTATTTACTTAGACAAAATGTACTTTTCTGATAAATTGAATGAGTATTCATTTCTTTATTTTTTGCCATTGTCAATTGGTGTGTAAGAAACTTCCCTAAAAGTAAGTCACTTATTCCAACAACATGTATTATTCCTCATGATTCCATGGATTAGGATTTCCCAAGTGGTTATTCTGATCCTTATGGCATCAGCTAGGGAATTCATTAGGCTGCATACAGCTGGCTATTGGGTTAACCTAGAAGGTACAAGAAGGTTTACCTCACCTGTTTGGCATCTCAGTGTTCCTCCACATGGCTGCTTTCTACCCTGGTGGTGTCTTATTCTCCAGGGTTTCTTCTTGTTGTCTCTCTCTTTCCTGCAGGAAAGCCTGCATTTGCTTACAGCATGGTGGTTGGTTTTGCAAATTGACAGGAATTGAAACTGTCTGTCTTCTTAAGTCCTGGGTTTGGAAGCTATAGGCTACCATCACAGTGCAAACCACAAGGCCATACCTGTGGAGGGAGTCACTACACAATGCATTTTGTGAACACAGGCTCAAGGACAACAAACTTTTAACAAATGACTGCTTTATTACTTACACAGTAAAAAAGGGTCCAAAAGAGCAGATGAAGAGATCCCATGGTGACCTCCTCCCCTAGAGAAGCCAGCAGCTCAGATCAGGGTCGGTGGAAGGCAGCTCCACATGCCCACTTTGAGTGTTGATTATTTATATACCCCAGGGTAAGGAGTCCTGCCACAGAGTTCACACCCCAATAAGCATTTGGAGTTGCTTGTTTCCAGTTTCCCAGTTTCAGATATGGTGAGGCCATTTCATTAGATCTAACATTCTCCCTGGGGCTGCAGAATGGAAACAAACAGAAACATCTGCATGCAATGGAAAATGAAGAGAAGGGATAGTAGGCCAGAGCAGGAAGATGACTGCTGAGTGTGTGTCTGTGACTTCCCCAGCAATGCCAGATTCAAGGAGAGTTTTAATAGAATCCACTTCTTGAAGGATACATGTGAAAGACAGGGAGAAATTGTTAGTGGCCCTATTTGGGGACTATCTTATATTAAAAGTATTTATTTACATTATTAATATGTCAGACAAATAAAGACCTCACTTCATTGAGCTAAGTGTCTAATACTGAAGACAGACATTTTTCCAATAGTCTCTTTAAAATATTATTATAAATTTTTATATTAAAAATCAGAAAACTTCCAAGGAGCTCTGAGAGTATGTAACAGGGAAGCATCATTTTATATTTGGTAGTCAATGTGTAATTTCTGGATAGGTATTTAAAAGATGAATATGAGTAACAACATGAAGCTGAAGAGAGGGGATGGTAGAATTTCTGGCAGAGATAAAATGTGCAAAGAGTTAGAAAAAATTATGGACCTTCAGGTAGGCTAGTGCTACTAGGTTATTAGGTTAGGCAGATTAAAAGAAAGAGTGTACTCATTTTTGAAATGTGATGACCAGAAGTGCTTGCAGTATTAAAGGTGCAGGTGCACTATATATATTTTTTTAATAATAATAGGATAATATGGGATTTGGGGGATTGATTTTGTTTTTATGTTTGCTGGCTTCCAAGAGCTCTCCTGAGGGTGTTGAGATATTGTGTTGGCTTCTTGGTCTGCTCCAGCACATTGGCCTTATCACTGCAGGGCTGAAGCTTCACCTTCCCATATTGATACACATCATATTGTCTTAAGGGTGCCACAAATATGCTCAGCTGCTATTAAAAATTGGCAATTTAAAAGTACCTTTTGTCATTGCCTCAACAAAGGTCAATCTGACACCAGGAATGTGAATTAATGAAGGGGGCATGCTTCCTCTGAAAGTCACTACCTTGTCCTAGCCATAAGAATTTCAGAAACTGTGACATTTTGTGTTTGACAACTGAAATCTTTGAAAGAAATGTTAATTTTTTAAAAAAAGGAAAAGAAATATGTTTCTGAAAACATGTGTTAAAACTTCTCTGGATTTCATCCATATAAATAAAATAAATCCCTCAATTGTTTACTACAAAAATGAATATATTTTATTCTTAATTAAGATGTGCTTTTTCATAAGCATTATGAAGTTAAGACAGAGATAAAACCTTGTTTTCAGAACAGCTATCTGTTGTTCTACTTCCTAGGCAGAAATGGCTATAGTTTGAAGAAGTATGATCTGTATAAGTTTCCCCTTTTTCTTTCCTAATAATGGGAGGTTTAAAGTTCTGTATGAGAAAATTTTATGCCGTTACTTACCAGACTGAAATTGCTGAGGAGAACAATATGGAATCATTTTCTCTTAAAAAAATAGTGACAAAAATTCCATTCTGTGCCCTCAGTTACTAATTCAGTTTTCCTTCCAACTAAAAGGAAATGCTCTGTGAAAGTTACTGAGAATATAGACACGAGCATTTATCAGTTATACAAGACTCCATATAAACTAAGCATTTTTTTTTCAAAAATGGCCACTTTTCATTTTAAGATTACAAAAGGGCAAGGAAGCTACCGTTTAGAAAAAGTCAGAGAAAATTAAAACATGAATAAAGTAAATGGATGCATCCAGATTAGCATGTACTGCTGCTCATAGTGATGATTAAAATTATCACTAGAAAAAACATTTAGTAGTTATCATTTTTTTGGTCCTAGAACAGATACTGTATACTACCCTTTTTATTTTTGGTACAACTTAAACAGGATAACAAGACCATGAATAAAACCTCACCAAAGTGCAGAGCGATGGGGCTACTATACAGATTCAAGCTGTATATTTAGGGTAGAACTTAAGGAAGGTATCCATGGGCGAATTCTGTAACTGGTTGTTAATAGTTTATTTGTATAAGTCCTTTGGGCTTTACATAAACATTGGTGATTAAGTCTCATCCTGGGGGAAGAGGGAAATTGGGAGTTGGTTAAAAGTTAAGTAGTAAATTAGATACTTTGATTAAGTTATTCAAGATATGGCTCAGGAACCTGGATTTTTAGCACACTTTTCTGAAAAAGGTATATTCTTTAGTCACTCACAGCTGCAGAGACATTGCCATAGGAAGACCATTCTAAAAACACTCTCATAGGAATTACTAAAATAAGAACATAAATTAAATCCTCCAAATGAAGAAAGAGTGTGAGAGAAAGAGAGAAAGAGAGGAAGAAGGAGAAAGTGATAAAGGGAGAAAGAGAGAGAGAGAGGGAGAGATAGAGGAATAGTGAGAGAGGGAAAGAGGGACAGAAGGAGAAAAGGGTGGAGGGAGGGAGAGGTAATAAAGAAAGAAAGAAAAAAGTAAGGACAAAAAGATGGAAGAGGGTTTGCGGAAACTGCTCATTATATGTAGAAGAATGAAAGTGAATTCTTGGGCAATAAGATTTATAAAGATATGCTCTGCATGGATTAGGAACTTAAATATGAAAATTAAAACTAATACATTTAATACAAGTTAATAAAACATAAATGAATAAATTTTAACTAAAGTAAAATAAGTTAATAAGAGATAAAGTAGAATATGTCCCTGTTGTGCAAACTTTCAAAAACAAAAATGTATAATGCATGGTGTTGATGCATTTTAGAAAATGAAAATTAAAGAATTTCTGTATAAAAAGGCCATTATTGAAAAAAAAAATCAAGACCACATGCCTGCTTAAAGAGAACTAAGTACACCTTTATATTTTAAAAAATATTTTTACTTATTATAAAAATCCAAACTATGCAGAAATTCATGGTATGAAAAAGTAGTGTTTCCTTACTTGCTGTTTCCTCTTCACCAATAAAATAGCTAACTTTTTAAGGACCTCAGTAGAGTGTGGGTAGAATTGAAAACCATGGTTAACAGTGAAGCATGCATTTATACATACACATTCTCAGTTTGTACTAATTTAATTTTTTTGCAAAATGCACATTGCATGACTTTCTTTTTCACTTAACATAAATTGGCATTTTTTTTTATAATTCATACAAAACTACCTTATCATTTTCACTACTGCATATTATTCCACAATATTCAAAAATATGTTATGTAACATATCCAGTCTTTCTCCTTCAGATGTCTATATATAGTGTATGCTTTTATACAGATTTATATAATAATATCTATACCATATAATTTTCTATGCTTATAAAATTATAGAATGTAATTGTATAATTATTATATAATGTACATATATTTATATTTATTTTGGTGGCAGTAATAGTGGCTTGTATAAAACTAAGTTTGTTAGACAAAGAAGACTTTGGCTTTAAATGTAATATATTTATTTCGTAATTATAATAATGATTTTGTGTTCATATTTTACCTGTGCTACTCAAAAATTTAAAAAAAAGTAAGAAAAAACTGAGGTCAGTGAACAGACACATCACTGTGAATTGAGGAAATCTATTTGTTTTCACATTCAGATAATAATAGTCCTACTGATTAATTTAACACTTAATCAGTTCATCTTAAACTGGGTGATTTTGAGCTATAATTACATATTTGGGAACAAAAGCTAGTTTTTAAATGTTTTATTTCTAAAAGAAATAAGCATTATTATCTAAGATAGTAAGTGCTAGATATTGGTGCCTTCCATAAAGATTTTATTTAATTTTTAGCAGATTTTATGGGAAACAGATACTGATTTGTCTTTTTTAAAAAATTTAAATTCATGTAACAATAATCTTTTCAGTCTACTATCTCTTTGAGAAAGAAAATTCATAAATATTTTCTTATAATAGAGGAAATTGAAGCATAATACAAGGACTAAAAAGAAAAACATACAAACAAAAGACAAGTGTAAGATCTTAAAATAGCATGTCAATAACACCAGCAAAAGCAAAATTAAAGAATTAAAATGGACAATAAGAAAAATGAATAAGTATAAATCTCAAAATCTTGGCATGGGGGCATGATGTCATCAACATGGTGACATAAACATCTACTGAAAACCTCTCTCCAGAGATTCAACAACTAATAAAAGGACAATTCTGAATTGTTCAGAAATCTGGAGGAAGATATACACTGGAGAAGGATCCTATAAATGCTGAATGGAAACAGACAAAAAATAAAATATATATCAGGTAGGAATCTTCCATTCCATCCCAGCAAGTCGTCTCTCTTCAAACCTTACTCAGTCTCATACAGCACAGGAAGGGCACAGAAACAGCAGCTGGAATCCTTCCCACTGGGGACAAAGAATATAGAATCTCTCACAGCAGTGAGACAGACCCCCACCATTCGGAGACTCAAGGAACAGGGGAGAACATTTCAGGACCCAGATCAGTGAGGGACAAAGGGTCTGAGAAAATGTGACAGAGACTGTGTTTCCAGTCCTGGCTCCAAAATCCCTGAGGCAAACTGCAGCAGGTGACCATTTCCTTGCCTAGGGAACAGCTGAAAAGCTGAGATAGCCAGAGGAGTCCTCCTCCACAAGTAAAGTGAAGGCAGAGACCCACATTAGGCAGATTTTGAAAGGCAAAGTGAGGGCACAGATATCCCACAGATTCAGCCCCATTTTTCAGACACAGTCTGTGCTTGGAGGGAAAACAACCTCTGACAATGATTAAGGTGCCAGACACCACCATTGACTGGACAGACCAGAAAGTTCAAGGGAATTGAAGGGCTTTTAAAAGACTCTCTGGATCCTATCTTTAGGACCACTGGAGTAGTCTACACCCCCTGCACAGAAACACAGCCCTGTTCAGGTTGAGAAATACAGATGACCAAACTGTTAAAGAAGATACCTTAAAACAAAACTGGATCTTGGTGGTTGGTGAAAAGTGGAGTACCACTGGGAGCTAGTAGACTTGTTTTACCACAAAAAGAGAACTTGCTGTGCTGCCCAGTGCTAACCCCCATCCCTAAGGGAGGGCATTGGGGGCAACTGTTTTTTATGGAGGAGTCTGGAGGGCAGAGACACCCTGAAAAATGAACAGCAAGGGAGATGAACAGAAAGAGAACAAATCAATCCAACAAGAAAACCCTAGGCTAAAGAGAGAAAATTATCTCAAGAATAATCTAATTAAGAAAATCAAATGCCTAGACACCAGCCAAAAATCAAAACTCATACCAGCTATCACAAAGATATGACCCAAACAAAGGAACAAAATAAAATCTCAACTGAGATACAGGAATTTTAACAACTAATTAAAGATGTTCAAATAAATCTTCTAAAATCAAATCAATGAGTTGAAAGAAAATGTGGCAGAAGAGATGAAGGATGTAAGGAAGACACAGGTTGTCTATACAGAAGAACTCAAAAAAAGTTTGAAAAAACAAATGGCAGAATTTACGGGAATAAAAACACAATCTAAGCCTTGGGGGAAAAAATGGAGATATAAAACAGCAGAATTGAAGGGCCAGAAGAAAGGTTAGTGAGATAGAAGACATGACATCTAATATCCTGACACAAAATAACAAATAGGGGAAAGAATGGGAAAATATGAGCAGGTCTTCAGGGAATGGAATGGCAACATGAAGCATATGAATATACAAGTTGTGGGTGTTTCAGAGGAGAAGAGAAAGGAAAAAGGGCATGAAGAATAATGGAAGAAATAATCTCAAAATTTCCCAACTCTTATGAAAGACAGAAAATTACAAGTTCAAGAAGTGCAGCATATCCCAAACAGAATAGATCCAAATAGACCTACTCCGAGAAATTTACTAATCAGATTGCCAAATGTCAAAGACATAGAATTCTGAAAGCAGCAAGAAAAAGGTAATCCATCACATATGAGGAAGCCTCAATAAGACTAACTGTGAATCTTTCAGCAGAAAGCATGGGGACAAGAAGGCTGTGGTATGATATATTAAAGTTACTGAAAGAGAAAAACTGCCAACCAAGAATTTGATAGCCAGCAAGACTGTCCTTCCATAATGAGGGAGAGTTTAATACATTTACAGAGAAAAAGACACTGAGAGAGTTTGTGAACAACAGACCTGCTCTGCAAGAAATACTAAAGGGAGCACCACAGGCAGATAGGAAAATATAGGAAAGAGAGGTTTGCAGAAGAATGTAGAAATGAATATTAGCAGTAAGAGTAACTAATAGGGTAAAAAGAAATGATAAAATAAGATTTGACATAGGAAATCCAAAAGAAAAAATGATTGAAGAAAGTAAGGCCTTTATAGCAATCACATTAAATGTTAATGGATTAAATTCCCCAATCAAAAGACACAGATTTGCAGAATGGATTAAAAAAAAAAAAAAAAAAAAAACAGAATCCATATATACGCTGTTTACAAGAGACTCATTTAAGACCCAAACACAAAACCAGTTTGAAAGTAAAAGGTTTGAGGAACACATTTCATGCAAACAAGAAACCACAAAGGGGTGGGGGTGGTTATACTAATATCAGACAAATTAGACTTGAAATGTAAAAATTAAATAAATTAATAAATTAATTAATTAGGGCAAAGAAGTACATTGTGTATTAACAAGAGGGGCAAGCCATTAAGAAGACATAATAATCACAAATGTCTATGCACCAAGCCAGAGTACCCTAGAACACATGAGGCAAACACTGACGACACTGCAAGGGAGAAACAAACACTTCTACAAGAATAGTTGGAAAATTCAGTACACCACCACTCTCTATCAATGAATAGAATATCTATACAGAGCATAAATAACGAAACAGATTTTGAATAATATCACATTCAAAACTAGACATAACAGACATTTACAGAACATTTCACTCAACAACAGCAGGATGTATGTTTTTCTCAAGTGCTTATAAATCAATCTCCAGAATATAACACATATTGGGTCACAAAGAATTTCTTAATATGTTTAAAAAGTTTGAAATAATACAAAACACTTTCTCAGATCATAATGGAATGTAGTTGGGAAATAATAACAGGTAGAAGGCTGGAAATTCACAAATATATGGAGGCCAAACAACACAATCTTAAATACACAGTAGATCAGGAACAAATTACAAGACTTGTAATTTGAGGCAAACAAAATGAGAACACAGCATATCAAAATTTATGGGATGCAGCACAGGCAGTGCTGAGAAGGAAACTTATTGCACTAAATGCCTATATTGCACTAAATGCCTATATTAAAAAAAAGAAGAAAGAGCAATATTGAGGACTTAGCTGCCCACCTGGAGGAACTAGAGAAAGAACAGCAAACTAACCCCAAAGCAAACATAAGGAAAGAAAACACAAAAATTAAAGCAGAAATAAATGAAAATAAGAATGTGAAAACAATAGAGAGAATCAACAAAACAAGCAGGTGGTTTCTTGAGAAAATCAATAAAATCCATGAATCCTAAGAAGGCTGATAAAGAAAGAGAGCATGCAAGTAAGTACAATTAGAAATGGTGGGGGGGGGGGGGCATAATTACTGACCCCAGATGAACAATGGAGATAATGAGATCAACAACTATATGCTAACAAACTAGATAATGAAGATGAAATGGGCAACTTCCTAGAAAAGCATGAACAACCAACATTGACTTGAGAAGAAATAGAAGATTTCAACAAACCAATCACAAGTAAGGAGATTGAATCAGTCATCTAAAACCTACTCCTCCAAAAAAAAAAAAAAAAAAAAAAAATTCCAGGACTGGATGGCTTCACATTTGAATTCTACCAGGCATTAAATAAAGAATTAGTAACAGTCCTGCTCAAACTCTTCAAAAAATTGAAGAGGAGGAAAAGCTGCATAACTTATTCTATGAAGCCAACATCACCCAAATACTAAAGCCAGACAAAGATACTACAAGAAAAGAAAATAACAGACCTATCCCTTTAATGAATATTAATGCAAAAATCCTGAACAAAATACTTGCAAATTGAGTCCAGCAGCATGTTAGAAGAATTATATGCCATGACCAAGTGGGTTTTATTCCAGGTATTCAAGGGTGCTTAAACACAAAAAAATCAATTCATGTAATACACCACATCAATAAATCAAGAGGAAAAACCACATGGTCATCCCAGTTGATGCAGAATAGGCATTTGAAAAAATTCAGCATCCTTTTTTTGGTTTATTTCAGTTTTATTGAGATATACTCACATACCATATAGTCATCCATAGTGCACAATCAATTGTTCACAGCACCATTATATAATTGTGCAGTCATCACCCCAATCTATTATTGAACATTTTCAGAAAGAGTAAAAATAGGAATAAAAAATAAAAGTAAAAAATCTTCCCCCCACCCTACTTTTCATTTCATTTTTGTCCCCATTTTTCTACTCATCCATCCATACACTGGATAAAGGGAGTGTGATCCACAAGGTTTTCACAACCACACTTTTACCCCTTCTAAGCTACATAGCTATACAATCATCTTCAAGAGTCAAGGCTACTAGGTTGCAGTTTGATAGTTTCAGGTATTTACTTCTAGCTATTCCAATACACTAAAACCTAAAAAGGGATATCTATATAGTGCGTAAGAGTGCCCACCAGAGTAACTTCTCAACACCATTTGAAATCTCTCAGCCACTGAAACTTTATTTTCTTTCATTTTGCATTCCCCTTTTGGTAAAGAAGATGTTCCCAATCCCTCAATTCCAGGTCCAGTTTCATCCCCAGGAGTCATATCCTGCATTGCCAGGGAGATTTACATCCTTGGTAGTCAGGTCCCATGTAGGGGGGAAGCCAGTGAGTTATCTGATGAATTGGCTTAGCTAGAGAGAGAGGGCCATATTTGAGCAACAAAGAAGTACTCAGAGGGACACCCTTAGAAACAATTGTAAGCAGGTTTAGCCTCTCTCTGCAGCAATGAGCTTCATAAGGGTAAGCCCCAAGACAGAGGGCTCAGCATACAAAACCATCTGTCCTCAATGTTTTTGAGAACATTGGCAAAAACCAAGGTGAGGAAGTCCAACACTTCCACATTTTCTCCCAGCTCCTCAGGGGGTCCCTTAATATATATTTTTATTCTCTGCCCAAATTATTTTGGGATGTGTCACTATTTCACACTTATCTGTACAAACTTACCATGTTTGACTTCCTATTCAAAGTTCCATGTAATTATGATGTTTGAACAAGCTAACTGTACAAGTTAAATTGTTTAATGTACTACAGAAAATATAGATCCGGCACCAAATAAACATCTCTTCCTTTGCTCTCACATGGAAGCTGAAGTTTTAAAACACAGTCAGTATTTCCTTTACTCCTTAGCTTGCTTTGCCCTAGTCCTAACCAGATTTGGTTCATTCATAGCTCTAATTGAAGTCTGGACTCTTTTTCAGCTTTTTCTTAAACAGTTTCAGCATCCTTTCTTGATGAAAACACTGCAAAGGATAGGAATAGAAGGAAACTCCTTCAACATGTAAAAGAGAATATATAAAAACCCATAGCTAAATCATACTCAGTGGGGAAAGACTAAATGTTTTCACTCTAAGATTGGTGTATTAGTTAGGGTTCTCTAGGGAAACAGAATCAAAGACAGATATCTATGAACATAAGATTTATAAAAGCGACTCATGCAACTGTGGGTATGCATGAGTCCAAATTCCAATAGGAAAGTCAGTAAACTGACAACTCCAATGAAGATGTTTGATGAACTCAGGAAATGAATTGGCAACTTTGATGAACTCCTCAGGAAATGAACTGGGATCTTCGACAAACATGTTCGATGAACTCCTCAGGAAACGCTTCACTGGGCAGCCTAAGAAGAAGTGAATGTCTTCTATCTGTCTTGATTAAAAGTCTTCAACTGATTGATTGGATTAAATACAGCCAACTGCATTTCCTCATTGTGGAAGACACACCCTTCACTAAGTCGTCAGTCACAGCTGCAGCCAATTGACTGCTGATTTAATAAACCAGGCTGTTGGTTTATTAACCAGCCACAAATGTCCTTACAGCAATGGTTAGGCCAGTGCTTGCTTGACCAGACAGCTGGGTATCATCACCTGGCCAAGCTAACATATGAATCTAACTATCACAACTGGGAAAGAGACAAGGATGCCCACTGTCACCATTGTTACTCAACATTGTGTCTGAACATCTAGCTAGAGAAATTATGCAAGAACAATTAATAAAAGGTATACAAATTGGAAAAGAAGAAGTAAAACTTACACTGTTTGCACATAATGTTATCCTATATGTGGAAAATCCTGAAAAATCTACAACAGAGCTACTAGAGCTAATCAACAAGTATAGCAAAGTAGCAGGATACAAGATGAACATGCAAAATTCAGTCATGTTTCTATAACCAGTAATGAGTGATCTTAGGAGGAAATAAAGAAAAAAGTTCCATTTACAATGACAACCAAAAGAATTGAATATTTAAAAATAAATTTTACCAAGGATATAAATGACCTAAGCAAAGAAAACTACAAAAAATGCTAAAAGAAATCCAGGAAGACCTAAATAAATGGAAGAACATACCATGTTCATGAGTTGGGAGACTAAATATAGTTAAGAGGTTAATTCTTCACAAATTGAATTATAAATTCTATATAATACCAATTAAAATACTAACAGCTTACTTTGCAGAAATAGAGAAACCAATACTCAAATTTATTTGGAAAGACAGTGTGCCCTAAACAGCCAAAATATCTTGAGAAATAAAAATGAAGTCGAAGGTCTCACACTACCTAATTGTAAAGCATATTAGAAATTTACAGTGATCAAAAGAGCATGATACTGGCATAAAGATAGGTATACTGACCAGTGGAATCAGAGGGGAACCCCCTCACATCCAGACATTTGATCTTTGATAAGGACGTCAAGTTGACTCAACTGGGACAGAGAACCCTCTTCAACAAATAAGACTTGGAGAACTGGATATCCATATCCAAAAGAATGAAAGAGGACCCCTATCTCACACCTTATACAAAAATTAACTCCAAATGGATCAAAATCCTAAACATTAGAGCTAAGACCATAAAATTTTAGAAGAAAATGTAAGGAAATATCTTAAAAATATTGTGATACAGAGTGGTCCCCTGGAACTTGCCCCCAAAGTGTGAGCATTGAAAGATGAAATATATGAATGGTAGCTCCTCAAAATTAAATACTTCTCCACATCAAGGAACTTTATCAGAAAGTAAAAAGGCATCCTATAGAAATAAGAGAGAAGATTTGGAAGCCACATATCTGTTAAAGGCTTAATATCCAGAATATATAAAAAGATGCTACTACTCAACAACAAAAAGACAAACGAGCCTATTAAAAAATGGGCAAAAGACAGAGGAAATACAAATGACTCAAAGGCATTTGAAAAGATGCTCAACTTCACTAACTATTGAGGAAATGCAAATCATAACCACAATGCACAATGAGATATCATCTCACACCTACTAGAATGGCAATTATCAAAAAAAAAAAAAAAAAAAAAAAACCAGAAAATTACAAGTGGTGGAGAGGATTTGGAGAAATAGGTACACTCATTCACTGTTAGTGGGAATGCAGAATGGTGAAACAGCTCTGGAAGGCAGTCTGCCAGTTCCTCAGAAACTAAGTATAGAATTGCCATATGATCCAGCAATCCCATTACTAGGTATATACTTAGAGAAATTGAAAGCAGGGGCATGAGCAAACATTTGCACACCAATGTTTATAGCAGCATTATTCATGATTGCCAATAGATGGAAAGAGCCCAAATGTCCATCAATGAACAAGTGGATAAACAAAATGTGGTATATACATATGATGGAATATTACACATTGGTAAGACAGAATAAAGTCATGATTCTTGCAATAACATGCATGAATCTTGCGGACATTATGTTGAATCAAATAAGCCAGAAACAAAAGGATAAATACTGCATGGTCTCACTAATATGAACTAACTATAATGAGAAATTCTGAGAGTTAAAGTTGAGAACACAGATTATTAGGAGATAGAAAAAAGGTAGAGATTCACTGAAGGAGTACAGAATGTTCAACACAATTGATTGTAAAGATCCAGAAATGTATAGCATAATACTGTGTGGCACTTGCACTATATTTAAGTACAATGAAAAAAGCTGAGTGTGACTATGGCTGAAAGAGAAAGGCTTGGGCATGTATTACACCAGAAGGTAAGACAGAGGATGATGCCATGAAACCAAGAGTGAACAATGAAGGTGATTAAATGTACAGCTATAAGGAAATTTTTTATTTGAGGGAGAGCAATTGACTGTCAGCATTGCAAGGTGTTAAAAATGGGATGGTATATGGAAAAAATACAATTATTGCAAACTAGGGCCTATGGTTAATAGTAGTATTGCAGTGCTTTTATCATTATTTGTAACAAAAGAAATATATCAAAGCTAAAAGTCGATAAGATGAGGATATAAACGAAGGATATGGGATTCTTGTTGTTGTATTTTCTCCTTTTTTCTTGTGTTTTTTTTTTTTTTTTTTTTTCCCAACTCTTCTTGCTTTGCAGAAGAAACAGAAACATTCTCAAATAGATTGTGGTGATGAATGCATAACTATGTGATTATACCAGCAACCATTGATTGTACAATTAGGATGGATTATATGGTACATGAATAACTGTTTAAAAAATAAACAGGATACAATTGCTGGAGTAGATGTGGAGAGAGACATGTACCTACTCAGTTTTGGTCGGGAAGTAGAATGATGCAGCTTCTCTGGAGGGCAGTGTGGTGGCTCAACAGGAGACTAAGAATTGGTTTGTCACATGATCTTCCAACCCTGTTATTAGACAAAGACTCAGAAGAACTGAAAGCAGGAACAAGAATAGACAATTGCACACTGGTGTTTACGGAGGCATTATTCACAATTTGCAATGGAAGGAACTCCCCTAAGGGCACACAGTGTATATATACATGATAGAAAATTGAGTGGTGCAAGAAGGAATGAAGTTATGAGGCATGAAACTAGGTTAATCAACCTTGGGGGCAATAAATTGAGTGAAATAAGCCAGAAATAAAAGGACAAATATTGTTTAGTCTCACTGATATAAACTGACTATAATGAACAAACTCTGAGAATTGAATTCAACAGCATAGGTTATCGGGGAATAGAAAGTGGACAGACATTGGGCAATTACTGATTAAGGAGTATGGAATGTTCAAATAAGTCTCAGTAAAGGTTCCTAGATTGTAAGCTCTTAGTGCAGTCACATCTGTTCCTGAGTTTTATCTGTTATTTCTAAATTCTGACATGCTGTACTCTTTGTGCATAACCTGGTAGTTTCCTGGATCACCAGGTATCTGTGTGATACCTGAGACTTAGAGCAAGAGTTCTACAGCTCTGAAAGTCAGCATTACTCTATACAGCAACTGTTAAAAAGCTGAAAAAGAGCTCAGAATTCAATTAGAGATATGTATGAAATGGACCTGGTTAGGTCTACTGTAAATCAGACTATAGGGTAAAAAATGATATTGTTTGTATTTTAAAACTTTAACTTCTGTGTAAGGCCAAAGGAAGAGTTGTTTATTCTGCCCAAAATTTAAATTTTTTGTAGCACACATTCTGTTATTCTGTCTGATTAGTTTATTTAAACAACCTGATTATATGGAAGCTAGAATAGGGAATAAGATCTTATCATTCCATACAGGTAAATGTAATACCCAGATACATTACAGAGTATTTTGAGCAAAAAATGACAAAAGTATTTGCAAAGTCCCCTCTAGGGAATGGCAAAAAATGTGGAATTATTAAGCTTCCACACCTGGGGGTATTCCTGATAGTCCACCAAGCATTAGGGACTCCCAATTTAACAAGCCAAGTCCTCAATCTTGAGGCTTGCCCTTATGAAATGTATTTCTGCAATGGCAAAGCTGGTCCTGCTTGTAAATTTGCCTGAGTCACCCCCAGAGACCTCCTTTGTTGCTTAGATATGGCCTCTGTCTCTCTGCCAACTCTGCAAATGAACTCACTGCCTTTCTCCACTATATAGAACATGACTCCCAGGGGTGTTTCTCCCTGGCAACATGGGATATGACTCCCAGGGATGAGCCTGACCCTCTTGCATAATGGAATTGAGAATGTCTTTTTGACCAAGAGGTGCAAAAGAAATGGAAAAAGTAAACAAAGTTTCAGTGGTTAAAAAATTTCAAGTAGAGTTGACACATATTCTGGAGGTTAGTCTGATGGAAGCTTAACCCGATACTGCAAGCTACTACAGTATGCCAAGCCTCAACCAATAGTATTCTTGAAAACCCTAGGAAGTGTCCTGGTCTCTAAGCCTCTGTAAAAGTTTTTCTTAATAAGTTTATTCTTTCAGAAACTTCAGGCCTCCAGATTGATCCTATGCCAGATAATCCCTGAAATCTAGAGGTACTAGTCTCTCCAAGAACATCAACCAGTTTCATTTCTCTCCCCATAAGGTCAACATCCCTTTCCAGCACAAAGAAGTTAAAATGGTCATTGCCAACATGGAATATGACTCCTGAGGAGGACTCTAAACCCAGCATTGTGGGATGGAGAGCATCTTCTTGACCAAAAGGGGGCTGGGAAAGGAAATGAAATAAGCTTCAGTGGCAGAGAGATTCCAAAAGGAGCCGAGAGATCACTCAGGTGGGCACTCTTACACACAATATAGACAACCCTTTTTAGGTTCTAATGAATTAGAACCTAATTCATTCAGCAGTAAATACCTAAAACTATCAAACTACAACCCAGAGCTCTTGAATCTTGAAGACAATTGTATAAAAATGTAGCTTATGAGGGGTGACAATGTGATTGGGAAAGCCATATGGACCACACTCCCATTTGTCTAGTTTATGGATGGATGAGTAGAAAAATGGGGGAAGGAAAACAAACAAACAAACAAGCAAAGGCACCCAGTGTTCTTTTTTACTTTAATTGTTCTTTTTCACTTTAATTTTTATTCTTATTATTTTTGTGTCCGTGGCAATGAAAATGTTCAAAAAATAATTTTGATGTTGAATGTGCAACTATATAATGATACTGTGAGTAACTGAATGTATGTTTTGTATGACTGCATGGTATGTGAATATATCTCAATAAAATTGAATTTTAAAAAATGCTCATTCCCCAGATATCCCTGAAGATTAAGAGAATGATCAAAATGAGAGGGAGGAAGTATAACTGAGAAATTAGGAATTAACAAATGACTGTGAAAACCTCCTCACTATATAGATACTTCTTTTCAGTGTCTGTGGTTTTAGAGTAGACAGAAAGAAATACCTGAAGTTATTGAGCTGTAGTCCAGGAACCCTGTTCTTTGAAAATGATTGTATAACTATATATATAAAAAAAAGTCAATTGCCATATTTGTATGGCTCTACTTCTGGATGTTTTTTCTGATATGTGTGTGTGTGTGTGTGTGTGTGTGTGTGTGTATAAAACAGAACATATATATATACATACATATATATAACGTATATATAACAGAAAAAAATATATATGAGAATACTACACTGTCTCTTAGCTAACCTACCTGTATTGCAAGTCTTAAGATTGGGTAGAGTATAATACTAGTCATCAATAAAGATGGAGGGGTAAGTGATGTTTGGGGTTTTCTTGTTTCTTTTTTCTTTTCCTTTTCTGGAGTAATGCAAATGTTCTAAAAGGATCACGGTGATGAATGCACAACTATGTGATGATACTGTGAACCAATTATTATTTACTTTGGATAAATTGTGTGGTATGTGAACATATCTCAATAAAATTACATTAAAAATCCTGGCATGCTTAGAAAACTCTGATTTTTAAATTGCGTTTATTTTAACTTCTAGACAAAGAAAATAACAATTGCAGTTCCTCAAATAATGCCCTTAGTCTGTGAACTAATTTATGATTTCCTTCCAAAATGAACTAATCAGCATAAAATTCAATTGTGTAGTCTTTTTTGAAGTCAGGAATATCTTGTAAGTGCCCTTCAGTGGTTTGGCATCGAAAGGAGAGGTTTCTAATTGGCAGAAGAATAGAAAACTCTATTTAATGTATTATTACTTTGTTATATCACTTAAAAACAAGCAAACTAAAACAAAACTTCTCTTGTGCATGCTCCTATGAATATATATATTCTCCTATGAATATATATATATATATTCATTTATTTATCTCTATTCACACAATGAACCCACCCAATCACCCTCTACCCTTCACTTAAGTAACCATATAGTATTCATTACTTAATTCACTATTTGTAGTGTCAGAAATGTACATTATTTTACATCAGGCAAGTCTGAAATTTTCCCATATTGCTTTTTAAAAATCACCTACATCACCAAGAAATAGGGAAATCAGAATTCAATCTAATACCATAACGAAATTAAGAAGAGGCTATAGAAACAATGATTACTAATATGTCTTTTTTTATGATTTCAAAAGTTACTTGTAGGGATTGAAAATAAATTGACACTTGTCTTGCAATTTAGTAACAGTAATCAAAAATATATATTTGACCTTTGTCTTTCAACATTAAACAAAACAGTTTGGGAATAAATTTACTTTATCTAATATTTTTAAATGTGTGTAATAATTGCAATTATGCATAAATTCCTAGAAATAAGCAAATAATTTTTGCTTCTATGTTTTTCAACAAAATCAGATGATTGCACCATTTGCCCTTCTTCACTTCATGTTCATTTCATCTAGCACCATAATAAAGATAACACTTTTAGAAATATATTTCAAAGTTTTATATAATCAAAAATTCCATCAATTTTTCCAAGGGCCATTGTTATCCTTTGATGTTGAAATCATTCTCCATGCAAGTACCTAGTAATTTTACTTTTCATTTGCCTGTTAGAATTTAAGTGTTTTGCATGCTTTGAGTCATTTTTAAAACATCAGTATTATGGATATAGAATTATACATATTTTGTACTGTTTTTCTATTTAAGATTTCAATAAATTTTAATTTTAATTTTAATTGTATTTCCATTTATTGTTAGGTATTTACATCTTTCACAACCAACTTGAGAATAAAATAATCATGGGTACATTTTGTTAATTAGAGAGAGATATTTGAGTTGACTGATAGTTTTAGTCGCCTACACTTATGTTATTATGATTTTTCTTGCCTATACAGTTTTGTAGCCATAAGTAGTTAGGTAAAGAATACTACCATGATGGACGCACTTCACTTAATTTACAGAGGAAGTGCATGATTAGATTCTGTAGAGTTTACCATGCTAAAAATCTGAAATTCCTTAAAAAGCATTGAAGTATGTAATGATAAACCCTACTGGACAGTTTACTTTCATGGAGGTTTAACTGTTACCATTCATATTACAGAGAATTTTTAGAGATACTTCTGAATTAGTTTCTTACTATAGTGATGGTTTCACAGGTGTATAAATGTATCTAAACTTTCAAATTATGCACATTACTTAGCCACAATTTATTGTATATAAAATAAAGCTATACAACTATGCATGACAAAAAGAAAAATCTATATTTCTGGCTATATTTTAAAATTATATTAATATAATTATTACAGTAGTTGAAAAGAAGAAACAATATTAATCAGAACTACCATAATGAACATCTGAAATGTTATTGCTATTGTTACATAGATATGTAAAAGAGAAAAATTATATATATATATATACCCTTGATTTCTATAATCAAATTGCTTCATTGCTGTTTGTTGCTTACTTTTTTTTTTTTTTAATAAATTCAGTTTTACTGAAATACATTCACACACCATACAATCATCCATGGTATACAATCCACTGTCCACGGTATGATAACATAGTTATGCATTCATCACCACAATCTATTGTTGCTTACTTTTATAGTGATCCTATGTCATCTCAGATGTCTAGCCATTTTTAGCCTATGAACACATGTCCCCTGGAGGTTTCAGCTACCTTATATTTATTGGGTTGCTGGCATAGAAGTCAAGCCCCAGCTTTGTCATCCTGAAGATGTTAAGTATATGGTGGGGGGATTGATCTGTGGTAGATCATCTCAGGTCATACAGACTAAATGTTGACCACCCAGGTATCTATTACTGCCTCATACAACCTCATAAACAGAATATATCACTTAAACACTTAAAAATAAGTATCACCTGAAAAAACATCTCCTGCTTATTTTGTAATCCTCAAAATATGAGTATGTGGATGAGAGACTAATGAACTATTAATTGCCCATACGTATTTCATTAGACATCTCCCTCAGGAGGGCCTTAGTCTGCTTTGATATTATATAACTTATTTCCTATGTTGTAAGCTATTGCTGCTTTTTTGTTCCATCTCAAAATGGATGGAACAATACCCCTTACAAATGCAGAACTTTAATCTCTCATTCTATACATCCTGTTTCTGATAGGCCTATTTCCAAATGTCCCTAGTTGCTGCAACACATACTAATTCCATACCAGTTCAAATAACTTCAGTCTTTAGAAATATTTCTGTTATTCATAGTCTGTTAGGTTCATGATTAGCTATATTTTCTGTAGTTTCTACAGAACAAATTATGGTGGAAGGAGTTATCAGTCTATGACAGTTCTCCAACTCCCCAGGAAGTAAATTTCCTCCCTGAGTTTAATTGCAGGATTGTGTTTTTATCAGCTTTCTATTTTTGTTGATTCTCTTTTTATGCATAAATGGGATATTTCCTTTAGCCATGTAAAATGTGTACCTTTTTCCCATTACTATCCTTTATTTAAAAGTTGACATCTGTAGCTGATAAAAGTTGTTTTAGTTTACTAGGCTGCTGAAAGCAGTTACCATGAAATGGGTTAGCTTATCAATGAGAATTTATTACCTTACAGTTTTGAGGCTGAGAAAAATGTACAAATTGTGGCATTATCAAGGTGACGCTTTTTCCCAAAGACTGGCTTCTGGTGATCTTTGGCTCCTCAGCCACACGGAGAGGCACATGACAGTGTTTGCAGATCTCTTCCTTCTCCTCCAGGTTTTGCTTGCTTTTAGTTTCTTGCTTCCATATCTATCTCTCTCTACCTCTGTATTCATTCCTTTCATAAAGGACGCTAGTAAGAGGATTAAGACCCTCCCTGGGCCATGCCTGAACTGATGTAACCTTGTAAAAAGGCTCTATTTATGCTTATGATAGGTTTACACCCACAAGAATGGATTCACTTTAAGGACATGATTTTCTAGGGTACATACAGTTTCAAACCACCATAAGGTGTTCAGGAAACAATGATTTTTGGTGCCATCAATAATTAACACTATCCTAATTAAATGTGTACACATATATAAGTGAGTATAAAATTTTCAAACCTAGTGAATACAATTATAAAACAAAAACCCCAATTATGCACGAGTAATACAGTCATGAAATTTTAGTTTCCTTGAAAGTCCCTCTTTGTTGGGTTAATCTGGTAAAGCATTCCCCCAGGTATCAGAATAGACTCTTTTAAATGTCGATGAGGCTTGGAAGAAGTTTTCTCTTCAAATACACATTAAATCAATTTTAAGTCTATCTAATTATTTCTATAAATCTATGCTATTTTTTGCCTTGTAGCATTATTCTTCTTTCCTTTGTAAACCATAATATTGACAGCAATGATTGCTAGAGATTATGAAAAGTCAATACAATAGACACTCATATACTTGCAGTTTATAACAATTATGTAGTTCAAACTTTTATTCCATTTGATGCAATGACTCTTGATTCTTACATTTTGTATTCATTAATTTACATAGATTAATCAGGAAGAAAATATAAACTTTACATATGCATTATACTTTAATAATACACACCAACTCCAAACCATTTACTCAGCACTCTATTCTACTTATATCCTACTTATCCATAGATAAGATAATAAAGAAGCAACTTTCAAAATATCACCATTGTGTTTCATGCAAGAAACACAGATTTTTATTAAACTTGGGGAAATAGTAATTCAAAATATAGACCAATTTTGTTGATTTTGTTTTTTTTCCTCATTGATATTCTTGGTTCTTACATGATTCTTTGGGACATATTCATGTAATCAAATAGTGTTTTGTGCAATGAGTAACAAATGAACATATTTAAAATGCTTTTAAATGATTTATTCATTTACAGAAACACTATGCTCAGCTAGTTTTGAATTTGTGGCCATAAAAAGAATGGCTCAATGATATAACTATCAATTGAAAGCGAACTATCTACTTTACAGGGACTCAGTTCAGATGTATCTCAGAGCAATCTAAAAGAGGAAATACTATCAAAACAATGTGCAAATAAAGTTGTGCATATTAGTATCTGAATATATGTAGTCTCATTTTTACATTCCCTATCATCAGTACCATCTCATTTCAAGAGACAAATATTATAACAATAGAGCAGGCTAGTAACAGGTATGCTGTTATAGCAAATGTCAGAAGATGAAGAGATTGTAATAAAAACAACACATTGTATTCTAGGTGCCTTACATGTATTAACTCAATAAACCCACACATCATCATCCCAGTTTCAGAAGCAGTCCACCTCCAAAGGTCTTGCTCTGAAACACCAGAATATGCTGAAGACGTTGGGTTTTTATCGTCATTGAACATCATAATCAGTAAGCTCTGGCAAAGCAGTCCAATATTGATTTGTTTTGCTTTGTTTTGGTTGGTTGTTTTACCTTTTCAGAATTTGTTGGCTTATCACTCATTTCCTGGGTTCTGACTTTCAATTCCTCTTTTATCTTAGCCAGGCACTGTGATGTGTGTGCATGTGTGCATGTGTGAGTGTGAAAGGAGGAATGGAGCCAAGGTATACGGATTTTCTACCCTCCATTTATAGATCTTAGAATCTATTAATAAAGAACTTTCATCATTTTTTAGTCTTCCCTGCTAAGAGTAACAAATGTTTGGATTTTCCCAGGACTAAATAGGCTGTAAGGATGTGGAACATGTCAGTTTAAAACTAGGAAAGTCCCATAAAAACTGGAGTAAGTTTGTCACTCCATCTTTATGTTTGCTATGCATAGTTAGAAGCAGTGGATTTTCCTAACCCCGTCCTCCTTTATACACATCTAATAGTTTGTTTGCTTCACTTTTTTAAATAACATAACATAACATATCTTCTGATATATTTGGTAATGACTGACACTAATACCTGAAACCCTTGGAATAAATATAACTTCTCTCTTGTTTAAAAGTTTGCATAAAAGAAATCCCATGCTTCAGATGCATTCAAAAGTTACCATTTACAGCCTTCTGTAATAAGGATTTGTTCTTATGGGACTTCATGGAAATTTGTGAAACCTGCCTGGCTACCAGTGTTACCCCTTCCCATACAGAACATTGTTTTCAAAAGCGTTTGTATATCATACTTAGCTTCCATTTAAGAGCTGTAAATTTCAAATGACACTTCTATCTAGTGCTGGCAAATTACTCTAGTTTGTTGCTTTCTGGGATTTAACTAGAGAGCCCTATATCTTGCCACTTTGATGGCTGTATGCTGAATGGCCATTGGGCAATAATAACAATGTAAAATGTATACGAGTACACTTTCAATGATACATATGGTGAAATATAGGTAAAATTTCTTCTATCAATAACAGCACTTATGCTTGAAATAATGGCTCTTTCAGAGAATAGAAAATGGATCTTTGCAATGTTTAAATCTAAATCATTGGACAATGGGTTCTCAATCACCACAGAGCACTTGACATGCATAGAGATAGCACTTATTTTGATAAGAACATCTTATGCACACTGCATAGCCAAACAACATTTCAAACCCCCTAATGATTGCAGCTATAATTATCCTGTGTTTTATGAGTATGTGTATATGTAACTGCATGACTCTTTTTCTTGTAACTACTATGTTATTTAAATTTGTTCTTGATGTCAGTACCTGCACTATAATTTCTTCAAGACTATATTAAAAAAAATAAAACAGTGCCATGAAACACTATTGTAATCACTTGTGTATTCCACTCTCAGCACATAAACATTTATTATACAACTTTTCCAGACAAGGCTCTCCTACAGAATTTTAGGACACCTCCTATGCAAGTATATAATAAATGGAAGGTAAATTTCAAACAAAAAGCTTATTTTTATTTCCAATTCGGTCATCCATTATATAGATCCATTACTCTTTGGCTCCTATGGAGCTGAGGACTGCAGGAACAACAAGTTTGAGCAGTGCCAACTACCATTCTGATTACACCAGAAGCTGAGACAGGGTAATTTAAATAGAATAGGCTGGCCAATGTCTGGATGGAGGGGGTTGAATGAAGTGGGGAAGTCATTTACAAAATTGGACCACATCACAAAGATGAGATTATTCAGCCCCAATCTCTCATCCATGGCTCATGTGGTCCTCATTGGAATACCATGGCCATCACCTGCTGTTAAAGCTTACTTTGTTCTCTTGCAGGTGGCAAATAATTTCTACTTGGAACTGTTAGGATTTGCTCTGATTTCACCAAGAAAAACCTCACAGAGCTTTAAATAAGAAACTGTACCTATATTTCTCCAAGTCTAACTTTGTATAATCTACACCCTGGTAATTGAAAATACAACAAGCATTGTAAGAATGGTAAGGAATCAAGCCTGGATAGCTGTCCCATCTCAGAAAATTTCAGTGTTGGTCTCATCTAATGCAACATTTTTTTGAACTCTAACAATAATTCACACTACTATACATATTATACAGTTAAATAGATGAAGAAAAGTTATGCTATTATGAATGTCATGGATTGGGACATTACTGGCATCTTTCAACATATGCTTTGATGTTGGCACCAGAAAGCATGCCACAAATTAAAAATTATACCTTCCTCCTGGCAGTCTAATCCACTTAATTTTAGTATTTCAGAAATAGTTTGGTCATAACCAGAGAAATAATGACCACTTCACTTGTCATAGTATCAATAGTACTATCATCTTCATTGCACAAAATTTCATTACCTAGTCTTACTATAGTCTTTAAGAAACATTTAAGTAAAATCTTTTTTACTATTATTAGAACAATTTCAAAATTTCTTTTCTTTTATCATTTAAGTATTTGATTAACGCCAAACACTTGCTTTCTTAGTAAATTCTGTGAAACAAATCCTGTCCTACTCCTGACTTTCGGTTTTCAGAATACAAAGAGTTCCTTTCTGGAGATTTTCTTTCTAAAATTCCTAACTTCTTTAGTTAAGAAAGCAAATCCAAAAGATCAAGCATGGCATATGCAGATAAAATTTGGCCCTTAAGACAGAGCTTGCCCACATCCTGTCTTCAAAAAGCTAAAGGCAAAAGATCTTGTACAAAATGTCTTTTAGTTGGCAATTTCCTCATCTAGTGCAGAACATTATTCTATACCTTGGGGTAAAGTTGGGAGATTGTCATCAGTCCTCTTTCTGCCTCCCAATGCAAATTGAAAACATAAAATTTGGTAGGTATGAATTAAATTAATGATAGGAAAAACACCAAGGCCTATTTTATACCAAGAGATGCAAACATAAAGTTGACAATTATTACTTTAGTCTGCTCTGGGGCCCTTTTACCATGGCTTGGTTTATTTCATCTGTTTTTCTAGGGTCAAAGTTGTAGCCAACCCATAGGGCACCAGACACTGGAAATAGCCCTAGCCAAAATATACTCAGTTGGAAGGAAGGAATGCCTGTCTGTGAGCCGTTGTGTAGTCGAATCCTATTATTAGTGATGAGGGAAAGAAAGATGTTTTTCAAAGAGCAGGTGCAAAAAATAAAACAGTCCAAAGTAGGAATAGCTCATGCAATAATATGTTGCTTTAACAGCTCTTTACCTCTGTAAATCCTTAAGCAGAAAAGTTCAAATTCCCAACTCACTGAATAATAGTGTTGACATTATTTGTGACTCCTCTTACAGTGTGTGTTCCTCAGTAGTACATCCTAAAGTCTATGTCTCTTCTTTTGTATACAACTAAAGCAAAATGTCCACACAGGGAACAAAATTCCTCTTTTCCCTGTGCAGGATATATATATTTTTAATGGACATATTTAATTAAAGTTAACCTTCACAACTGTTCTATTCTATAATTACACATGGAAAGAAAAATAATCATAATTCACAACTGTATTATAAAACATAAGTTGTATGTGATTACATTTGTGTGCTGTCTATACTTTATTCCAGGCAGTATACATCTGTTATGTTATTTTCCTTTTGCAGGCATAAATCAACAGGAGAATGTTTTTCCATGGGGAAGAATATCGTGCCGCCTTTTCCCCTTTGTAAACAAAACATGTTTTTTCCTTCAAGACTATCATTTCATTCATTGTTAGAGGACAGTTCAGATGATTATCTTGGCCTTATGAGTTTGCTTTGATTCCAAGGACCCACACTTAAACAAACAAAATGCTCAGATAGAAGAAGCAGTCATTTCATGAGCATTTTACAAATACTAATTCACAAAGAAGCCATTAATTTTATTGTTTTTTTTGGGGGGGGGCATCTTTTTTTTTTTTAATTTAAGCTTTGTATTTGAAGCAAGTTAACAGTTAGATTGTTAAGTGTGAAAACATACTAGACTATAGTCCTCATTAGAAAAGCCAAATCTCTGATTCCAGAACCTCAAATCAGACTAATTAATTCTATCTTCAGTGCAGTCAATTCATTGTTTTTCATACTGCTAAGAGTCAGAGTGTTTTGGGATAAAGAAAATTTAGCCACATAATTTAGTTTAAATTGAAAAATTGCTATTCAAAATATGTAATTTATAACTGAATTTGTATTGTGATTAGAAAATATCAGACAACCATATTATTGTAGGTACAGTAGGTATTTTATAAATGTGTATTACATTTATAATACACATTTGAATTGAAGAAAATAAGTATCTGCCATTCATCTCATTTTCTCTGCTTCCATTTTCACTTCCATTGCCTTGTACACTTAGTTCTTTTATAAAGACAGTTACCTAACCAGTCTTTTTTTACAAGCTCTTTGCTCCAACATATCTTCTGTGGTGCTCCAAAAATTGATCATTATCAATTACATTTTTTCCTATAATTAACTTCATATTTGTTAGCTATCCAACACATGCCAAATTACTACCAGACTCTACATTTTGGATTCAAACTACAGATCTCTACCCTACCTTTATTCTATTTCTCATCCTGGGCAATTCTTTAGACATCATCAAATAGCACTGTATTATATTTTATTTGGCATTATCCCAACTTTTTTTCTAGTTTCTCTATATCAAACCCCATTTCTGCTATTTAAACTTTCCATAACTCCTCTTTCTTAGTATATTTTCACATTAAGGATATTTGAAAAAAAACAAACAAAATTCCATCTTCTAATCCCAAGATTCCTGTTCCTTTTCTTCTCCCTCTGGGTGCAGAAAAATATCTTTTAGTCTTGTTTACCAAAGCAAACCTGTCCACTGGGTCTATGATCCTTTCCTCTTATCAAGCATGCCTTTTCTCTTTTTTAGTATCTCTCCTTTCACTGTATCCTTCCATTCCACTAAAAATGTGCTCAAGGAAATGTCATCCTAACAAATAAAAACAAGAAAAAGTAAAGGCATCTTCCATTAAACCAACTACCTGTCCAGGTTCATAAACCTACTGCTCTACTGCTATATTAATTGGACAAGTAATGTTCATTTATTTACTGAACCTGTTCTATAACCATACCCAAATCCTAAATTCCTTGCAGACTGGCTGGATTTTCATCATTCTCTATAAACTGCTCTTACAAATGTAATCAAACCCTCACTCATAAGATAAGATAACTATTGAGGACTTTCTTGTCAGGCATAACCTAAACCCTTTGCATGCATAATCTAATTTTGAAAGGATAGAAAACTTAGAAAGTCATCCAAGTTCACAGAGCTATCAAGTGGCAGGACTGCGCTTGAATCCAGGCTAAGACAAGAACCTATATATCTAACTGACTCTTTCTTATTAGAAACTAAATTTCAAAACAAACAACTTACCATGGAATTACATTTTGCTGTCGTCTTAAATTTTCTACACCATTCATCACTATTAACTGACACATTAATAATTCAATATTTTACTTCCTTGGTATCTGACATTGCAACATTTCTCTTCTTTTCTTAATTTTCTACTTGCTCTTCCTAATGTCTATATTGCTGAATTTCATTCCTCCTTCTCTCTCCTAATGCAAGTGTTACCCAAGGGATCTATCTACTACCCTTTGATCTCTCAAGAATCTCTCCTTTTATACTGTTAAATCTTTCTAGCTATCACCTTTATTTGGATGATTACCAATTTTATAAATTTTTCCCTGACCTTCCCCCTGACATCTGAACCTCCGTTTAGAATTGAATCTTGATCATTTGTTGTTTCTTGCCGAAGCTGATTATACTAGTTTCACTTCTAAAACTGAAGGACAGAGTTAAATATTGTTATCATGATGCCATCACAAACATTATGTTTTCTGGCCCCAGAGCTGCCAGTATTGCTACTGAGGAACTGGGTCAGAAGGTAAGGTATTCTGCCAAGGGTTATAGGTAAAGATATATAAAAATGTAGAAATGAGAAGCCATTTTATTAAGTAATAAAATAACTGGAATTTGTTGTGTAGGGACATACCATCCCTTGCAAACTCAGTGTTTCAGCCTTGTGGGATAATAGGTGTACCATGTGACATATTTTTAAATGACAAACTTCCTATGAGCATTTTGATAGCTCCATCCCTTCCTTGAAACCAAATTCTGTATTAGACCATAATGCTAATTGTCATCTTCTCAAATTAATTTTCTCACAATGTACTTATTTTTCCTATTCCAGTTCATCCTCAGTGGACACTTTGTTATACTGAATATGCTAAATTCTAATCTTCAAGTAATTGTCTCAGGATTGAGAATGGTGAAAGAGAAAGAGGACTCATAGGAGGTTGGGAATTTGTATTAGACAGTTTGGTGGTCTCTATAATGTTAATGGATGCTAGTACCTACACTGAATTTTCAGAAGAGTGGGAGATACGTGTCATTCAGAGATAATGGGTATAATTTTTTAATATGATTTTCCTTGTGTTCAATATCATTCTGTATGAGATATGCACTACATTATTCTTTGCAATTCAGGAGAGTCTTCAATAGATAATCATAATTAAACCATTGCTCCTGGAGCTTGTAATGGACTTGGTGGTTCAGGAGGTGCAAGGAAATCACAGAATTAAAACAAAAAGAAAAAAAAAGACATGTTCTAACTGAGGGTTTGCTCAACATGAACAAAGTTTAACAAAGTTCTGGATAGAGTAAATTTTTCCTGTGGTGTATCACTGTTAGGGATACATTGGAAACTATACCTTGAAAATGTTATCAAGTATGTGCTGAGAAAAAATACGGAGGGAGGTTGGTAAATCAAAGGGGTTTCATGGATGCCACACATTAAGCTTAAGTGAAATGGGTAGTAGATGAGGTCTTATATTTAAGTGCAGAGAAAGCAAATATATTTAGCCTGAATAATCTGCACACCAGTGTGATATCCAATATGCTTTTTAATGCTATTCTTCCTGTCTATAGCATGGATATGCCAAATTCATTTACTAGAACTAAAACAAAGACAATATTTTTATGTAACTTGTAGTCTGAAGATGGAAGATATTAAATGAAGGTAGGAAGGACTTTGAGCAGCCGTCTATTAAAGTAGTATATAAATTAGGAGTCATGATCAGGGTTTTTTTGTATAAAGGAATCTTTTATTATTGAATAGAGTATGGATTGCTAAGGTTTGGATGTGTGACTGCTAAAGTTACAGTGTTCTATTGTGGTCAGAATATTAGTTATGGAGATGATGGAAATGCCATGGGATAGAATGAGACTGAAATTAAGTTCAATGTTGTAGAAATCCAAGAGTTCTTAGAAGCTGGAGTGTTCTCAGCAATCTATTATACATTTTATTGCTGTCTTTACTCCAGGTGTCCCATATCTCTATGTACTTAAGATTACTCTTTGGGAAGAATGGCTACTGAAAGATTCTGAAAGCCAAGTTATGAATGGATCTTGGTAAATAATTAGGTAAGCATCCACATAAAGCTATACAAAAGTAGTGTAAGCCTCTCATCAATCCATTCAAATGATCTTTCTTAGATAATAGGACCATCTGTGCTTTGAAATTCCCTGGAGGCTGGAGGCCTCTCAGTCTCAGTCAACATCATTTGAATACAATCATCTGCCTATTGTCTCAGCTACTTATATGTATTTGGGGCAGTAAGGCCATTGATTTCTTAAATCAGGACATTTTTTAGAGTTGAGCAAACATTTTCTTTTCCTTATCCAACGTTTTAAGAGAGAAGGGGCTCTACATGTTGAGCTCCTGGCTTTAGAAGTTGTGTTATAAGATGGGGGCCCACATGCACTGTCACAGCCTGGATTTATGAGCCACCTAAGCTTCTGTAGACTTTGGTGCTCAGAAATAACCATGATTGAATGAGCTCTTCTTCTGGATGAATACTCCTTATGTGTTGTTTTAGTTATTTTGTGGTCTGTGATAATTATTGAAGCTGTTCACTTGTGTTCCAGTTCTCCCCTCCTGGAAATATGGTAAAATTGTACTTCCTTGTGTTCTTTGGTTAATGTGAACAAAAGTGACAGATTTTTTTCTTCTGGGTGGGATCTATTATTAGCCAGTGATAAATTTGCCTGGTTTTCTTCCCCTTGCATAAAGATTCTTTGCTCTAGACTTTTACTATCCAAAGCATGTTTCACAGATCAGCAGCATAAGTGTAGCTTGTGAACTTTGTAAAAATGCAGAAACTCCTGTACCACCCTACAGGTGAATAAAAATATGAATTTTAAAAAATGATTTATATGCACAATGAAGGTTGATTAAGTGTTGCAGGAGAGTCTCTGTCAGTGTTCCACAATGAGAACAATGTTGAAGACAGCTGCCAGCTAACCAATTATGAACTTACACCTTATAAAAAAATAAACTTTTGCCGTTGTAACTCACAGTGATATGGGGATATTTGTTACTGCAGCATAAACTAGATTACTCTGTTTGAGACAGCCATCAAAATTCCTACTGCCACATTAGAAAAGCGTTCCCATACAAATAATAAAAATAGAGTACCAAAAAAGGAAATATGAAACATTGGAGTAATTAAATCCTTCCTGAAAATGGGATGTCATGCATAAAGCAATAAAAATATCTTCAAATTATGGTATTTTCCAATTGCACAAAAATGAAGACATTTACTTTTTAATGAGTCTAGTTAATTAATGTAAGAAGTAAAGGTTTCTCCAAGTCAACTCAGCAATTTTAGTATTTGGAACTTTTCAGAGAGACCATTTGAAAATGAATATTGCTTTCTCTTAAAATCAAAGGGAAATTTCCCAGCAGTTTCCTTTGCCATAAAAAAGAATAACAACCTTGAAGCATTTCTTTTTAAAACAATGGGTTGACAATTTTCAAATGAAAGTTGCATTACTAACAATAGCATTTCTGCGCGGCAAATCATATGCTGATCATCTATGTCATTATTTGTCATATTTTTTCAAAGAACACATATAAAAGAATAGTCTGACTTTCAGTTTTATACTAGAAAAAAAGAAACATCATAGAAGTTAAAGGAGAAGTGAGAACTTGTTGAAGATTTAACAAAGCATGTCTAGCAAATTGAGTCCTATACTATGAATGATGGGTGCATGTTTCTAAAACTCAGTGGGTAAGAGTCTTCTAGAAAACAAGAATTAGGTAAATGATTAGGGAATAGGCATTTTATAAATCATAGGTTTGGATAAAATCAGCTAAGAATTTGTGGAGAAAAATCTCATTCATCTGGAACCATTCCTATAATAGAAATAGCTTTTTTGGCACTCTGGGTAATTTAAAGGGAAAGAAACGTTGGATTACAGAAAATTAGGAGATATTATTAAGTGCATGGTATCCATTACAACAGGGACATCATGCAATGTTCCAGTCCAAACCTAAATAAGAGAGAGTTATCATCACAAAATATTGCCCATGCTCCCTATCATGGCATACTAATTAACCTTCCATGAACAGAGTAAGCCTTACTAGAAACCTCTGCCTATTATCCTTCTTTACATACCATGAAAGGTATTCCATGGTAGGCAATGCTGTTGTAAATTGAAAAATTGAAAAGTTTTAAGTTCAATTTTGTATACTTGGTCATGTAAATGAAAATAAATTTTACTTATGTGGGATAATGTTTCTATCAGAAATCTAGAAAATCATAATAAACCGATTAGATTCTAAATCAATTAGTGGAATGACAAGTGAAAGAAAACAAATATATTTATATATGCAAATATTGTGCCATGCAAGGACATTCCACCATTAGAAACTAAAAACAGCACTCTGCATAGGACTCAAGAGAAGATTCAAATACACCTGTATATCAAATCAATTCAAATTCAGACTTGAAGTAAAGGGGGATGAGTGGAGAGCAGGGAAGTTAACAGATAACATAGAAGCAATTTACTTGAAGAATGAGTTGGGAAAAACTTTGTGGTATATTTTTCTCTTAATGACTATTCTAGTCAAATGGACCTTAAATTAGTACTACCAATTGTACTACCACTCCTATCAATACAAATTACTGAGTAGGCACTAGGTTTTTTGCTAAATTCTTTACACACTTTAAGTTCTTTAATACATCAAATCTGTAAGATTTATCATTATTTAAAATTTTCACATTGGAAATTTGGAACTTAGAGGTCTATATAACTTGACCAGGTTGTGCAGCTAGTAAGTAGTTGAGATTAGGAACAAATAATCTCTCCTTGCCTAGTCTATTGCACTGTATCTGATATCACTATTTTATAATTCCTGGGGTAGACCATTTAAATATGTTTGTTCTCCCAAGTGCCATAGCTTGTTCCATCCCAAAGAAGAATAACCTCATCTTAGTCATTTCTTCAAAGAATGGTTGAAAGATGGACTCCAATCCTGTCTCCCTTACTCTCCCATGTTCCTTGAAGAGTCTACCACATACATGTATTTTTTTTCTGTTCCCAAACATCTTAGGCCTTTCTAATGCACCTCCACCAATAATCATGTTCAGCTGATGTTATTAGCACAGATTCTTTGTAAAAATAAAAACCATTACATGGGAACTCCCATATCCTCCTCCCAGCAACACTACAGACCTATGCCGCAGGCTCTTAAAAAGAAGAAAGGATTCCTCTTCCTGATGAGATCAATTCTTCACATTTTGTCTGCATCTTTTCCTCTCTTGTCTTTTCAGTGAATTCACACCTACAATTATTGTAACTTTCTGATACATATTCAAGATATTCCTTTCAACTGCATAATTTGAATATATTTGAATATTTCTCATTTTAATGCTCACTTGATCCTACACCTCTATCCTTTAATGTCCTGGTTTTCCTTTCCTGCTGCTCACACAGCAAATTTTCCTGACAGATTTTTCTACATATAGGTCCTAAATTCCAAGACATCAATTTAGTCTTTATGTGTGTGGTCAGTGGTGATGGGAAAAGGGAGGAGATGTAGGTTAGTTTGACATTCAACTATTATCCTTGGTTAGCCAAAAATGAAGGTTGGAATCAGACAATATACTACTCCTAAGCATCACATTTAGAAAAGGTCAAATGTCCCAATATACCTCCACTCACCATATTTGTCACTCTCACTGTCATCATTATCAGGCCATTATGACAGAGTGGGACACTGGTTAAGGTCTAGAAACATGAGATGGTCTGCTAGTGTGTCAGTGGCTTTCATCTCTTCATGTCCACACCTTCTTTAAGGCCTTGATGATGGTCTATGTAGTTTTAGCTTGGTATCAGAAGGCCAGCAAGAAATGATTCACCTCAAAGCAAACTAACTGACTGACCCTGAACTTAGTAAATGGATAACACTCATCCATCTGGTTGAACCATGAAACAATTCGGTCCCCATATTGTGGATGTTGAAAGACACATAAGATTTTCCATCTGCCTTTGGAGCAAAAGCTAGATTTGCACCTGGCCAGTCTTGATCCCTTGTGCAATTTCATTTACTGTGCCTCAGATGACCCTTCGTATGCTCCAGTACAGCACTTCTATGTTCAGTTGATAGTATAATCAGCATAGGTGATCATTTACTAGAGATAGAAACTGAAGAACTTTTTTTGCTGTTGTTGATGGTTTTGTTCACACACCATACATTCCACCCTAAGTAATCAATCAATGTTTCCCTGCATAATCACATAGTTATGCATTCACCACCACTATCTATATAAGGACATTTCCATTTCTTCCAAAAGGAAAGAGGAAGAGTCAAAAAAAAGTAGAAAGACAAAAGAAAAGAAAAAAGAAAGAAAAAAAGACAGCTAAAAAGGAACAAAAGGAAGCATAAAATTAGAATATAATATAATAAAAAATGTCAGACAATAGCACCAATGCCAAGAATCCCATACCCCTGCCTTATATCCCCCCTTATAGTATTTACCTTTGGTATGTTGCCTTTGTTACATTAAAGGAAGCATAATACAATATTTCTGTTTACTATAGACTCTAATTTGCACTGATTATATTTTTCCCCAATACCACCCTATTTTTAACACTATGCAAGTTTGACGTTCATTTGTTCTCCCTTGTGTAAAAACATATTTGTACATTTTATCATAATTGTTGACTGCTCTAGCTGTTACTAAATTACACAGTCCCAACCTTTAACTTCTCTCTTTCCTTCTGATGCCCCACATACCCCTAACCTTCCTCTTTCAACCATACACACAGTCATCTTTGTTCAGGGTACTTGCATTATTGTGCTACCAACACCCAAAATTGTGCTCCAAACCTCTCACTCCTGTCTTTTCCTATCTGTCTATAGCACTCCCTTTAGTATTTCCTGTAGAGCAGGTATCTTGTTCACAAACTCTCTCATCTGTTTGTCAGAGAATATTTAAAATCTCCCTCATATTTGAAGGACAATTTTGCATGATATAAATTTCTTGGTTGGTAATTTTTCTCTTTCAATATCTTAAATATATCACACTGCTGACTTCTTACCTCCATGGATTCTATGAGAAATCCGCACATAGTCTTATTGAGCTTCCCTTGTATGTGATGAGTCACTTTTCTTTTTCTGCTTTCAGTAGTCTCTTTGTCTTTGATGTTTTATAATCTGATTATTAAGTGTCTTGGTGTAGGTCTATTCTGATAAATTCTGTTTGGGGTAAGCTGTGCTTCTTAGATCTGTAATTTTATGTTTTTCATAAGAGATGGGAATTTTTCAGTGATTATTTCCTCCATTGTTTCTGCCCCTTTTCCCTTCCCTTCTCCTTCTGGGATATACATGACATGTACATTCATCTGCATCATGTGGTCATTCAATTCCCTGAAATGTTGCTCGTATTTTTCCATTCTATTCCCTATCTGTACTTTTGTGTGTAGGATTTCAGGTGTACTGTTATCTGGTTCATGAATATTTTCTTCTGCTTCTTCAAATCTGCTGTTATATATCTCCACTGTGTTTTTTTTATCTCTTGTGTTTTGCTTTTTGTTTCCATAAGTTCTGCCAATTGGTTTCTCAGACTTTTGAGTTCTTCCTCATGTTCACCCAATATCTTCTTTATATACTTCTCTTTTGCCATATCTTCCCTCAACTCATTGAATTGGTTTTAGAGTTGATTTAGCATTTTTATTTGAAGATCTAAAATTAGTTGTTTCAATTACTGTATCTCAGTTGAGATGTAAGTTTTTTCCTGTGACTGGGCCATATCTTTGTTTTTCCTAGTCTGATTTGTAGTTTTCTGTTGTCTATGCATCTGGTTTCCTTGATTACCCCAATCAGACTTTTGCAGACCAGATGGGCTCAGGTCTCAGGGGGAGGATATATTCAGTATCAGATTTCCCTGAGGGTGAGTCCTAGAAGATTGACAGACTTTCTGTGAGGCAACTAGACACTATGCTTTTCCTATCTTTCCCAGTAGGTGGTGCTTGTCAGCCTGCAGCTCCCCACTGGTGTGAAGAGGTGTGGTCCATTTAATTCTCAATGGACCCTGTCCTGGCCAGGGACCAAGAGTGTCAGAAACCAAGCTTAATTTGTTTCTTGTTTGTTTGTTTTCTCCCAGGCCCTGAGGTCTGAGTTCTGAAGGGAGGGCAGCCACTTGAGCTGGGCACTGCCTTCCTTTTCTTAAGGAAGATACACCCCCTAAGGAGTTATCTTCTACAATTGAATTCCTCCTTTTTCTGACTCTTTTAACTTCACTCTTGCCTGAGTCAGTGCTGAGAATTGAAAATATCTGAAGCTTTCCCTAATGAGCTGCTTAGATTGAGACAAAAAAAAAAAGGGAGAAAGAGTGAAAGCCACTTTTCAGAGTCAGTCCCCAGCCTCCCCCCCCACCCCAGTTTCCCTGTTGGCCAGAGATAGTACCCAGTCCTCTGCACTCCATTTCATGGGACACAGCTATTTTCCAGTATTCTAATCTCAGCAATCTCCAAAGCCTCTGTATTTTTTTTTTCCATCAGCCCCACCTCCTCTCCACTAGAAGTGACCTCAGGGTACTTCTTTGCTTGTTAGGGGTTTATCTGTTCTTATAGCTTGTCAGCAGTCCATATTTAATTAAAACCACAGTTGGAGCTTGGTTGAGCTACATTCCCTTGCTCCGAGCCAGGACTTTTCTTTCTCCTGCAGCAAAGTTTTGCTGTTCAGCCTGCCATACTGGTGGGGAGAGAGGCACCAGCTGCAGTTTGCAGAGCTTTATTTGCAGTTTTTATGCTGTGATTGCAGTCATTTCAGCCATTCCAGCCATTCCAGGCTGTTGTATGATGTGCAAATAGTCATGAATATCCCCCAACAGTTGTTCCAGGCTATTTCCTAGTTGTTTCTAGACATTTACTAGTCACTCTAAAAGACTAACTAAATTCCACACCTCTCTATGCCACCATCTTGTCTCCCCTGCTTCTTGATTCTTAAGTTGTCTATCTGATTCCAGAGTCAATGCTTTTCTAAGACACATTCCCCTTAGTTTAACGTATCCACATTTGCATTAAAATATTAACTCCTAATGTTCAAAGCATGCCAATAAAAGAGAAATTGATAAAGTGGCTAAATCAAAATTAAAAATGTTAACTCTTCAAAAGACACTCTTAAGTAAAAGACATGGGTTGGAAGAATAAAATTTGTAAAACACTTATCTGATAAAGGACTTGTGTCCAGAATGCATAAAGAACTCTTAAAACTCAATAATATGAAAACAAGCAACCCAGTAAATAAATGTGTAAACTATTCAGATACTTCACCAAATATTGTATGATGTAAAATAAGCACTTAAAAAATCAACATCATCAGTCATTAGGGAAATATATTAATAATAATGATATTATTATTATTAATAACCAGATAGCTATACAACTAAAATTAAATGCCTAAAATAAAAGTATAAAAAGTGATAATAACAACTATTGACAACAATATAGATCAACTATAACTGTCATATAATTGCTGGTGATAATGAAAAATGTTACATCACTTTGGAAAACCTTGGCAATTTCTTGTAAAGTCAAATGTATATGTTCCAGTTTGCTAATGCTGCCATTTTGCAAAATACCAGAAGTGGACTGGCTCTATAAAGGGGGTCTCTTTGGTAGAAAGTTATAGTGTTAAGGCTTTAAAGTGTCCAAGGCAGCAACCATAGGATATCTTCACTGAAGGATGACCAATGGTGTCTGGAAAACCTCTGTTAGCTGGGAAGTGTTCTAGTTTGCTAATGCTGCCAGAATGCAAAACACCAGAAATGGACTGGCTTTTATAAAAGGGGTTTATTTGGTTAAAAAGCACAGTCTTAAGGCCATAAAGTGTCCAAAGTAAGTCATTAACAATCAGGTACCCCCACTGGAGGATGGCCAATGGTGTCCAGAAAACCTCTATTAGCTGGGAAAGCACATGGTTGGCATCTGCTCCAGAATTCTGGTTTCAAAATGGCTTTCTCCCAGGATGGTCCTCTCTAGGCTGCAGTTCCTCAAAAATATCACTCTTAGTTTCTCTTGGGACATTTTTCTTCCCTTGGCTTCTCTGGAGCAAAAGTCTGCTTTCAATTGCCATTTCAAACTGTCTCTCAGCTGTAGCTACTCTCTCAGCTCCTGTGCATTCTTCAAAGTGTCCCTCTTGGCTATAGCTCCTCTTCAAAATGCCACTCTCAGTTGCTCTTCAAAATGTCACTCACAGCTGCACTGAGTTCCTTCTGCTTTTCAGCTCATTTATATGGCTCCAGTGATTTAATTTAGATCCACCCTAAATGGGTGGGTTAACACCTCCATGGAAATTATCCAATCAGAGTCATCACCCACAGTTGGGTGGAGCACATCTCCATGGAAACACTCAAATACTACAACCTAATCAACACTGATACTTCTGCCCACACAAGATTACATCAAAGAAAATGGCATTTTGGAGGACAAAATAGATTCAAACCAGCACAGGAAGGCATATGGCTTGTGTCTGCTCTGGAGTTCTGGTTTCAAAATGGCTTTCTCCCAGGACATTCCTCTCTAGGCATCTGGGGTGTTCTCTTGGTTTCTCCCAGGCAAACTCTGGACTACCAAAAGCCTACTTTTAATGGCTGTATCCAAAATGTCTGTCTCTCAGCTGCAGCCCCAAGCTCCTTCTGTCTGAGCTCTTCTAGGACTCCAGGAATTTAATTAAGACCCATGCTGAATGGGCAGGGCCACACTGCCATGGAAATAATCTAATCATAGCTATTACCAGCAGTTGGGTGGATCAGATCTCCATGGAAACAACCTAATCCAAAGATTCCTACCTAATCAACACTAATATGTCTGGCCCTACAAGATTGCATTAAAGAACATGGCATTTTGGGGGATATAATACATCCAAACCAGCGCAATACATGTAACATATATCCCAGAAACCTGAATCCTAAGTAATTAACCAAGAAAAACAACTTATATATTCCACAAAAGTTTTCATGTGAATGTTTAAGGCATCTTTATTCATAATCATGAAAACTGGAAACAACTCAAACCTACTTTAAATAGATACATCTTTACATACATCCATGCAATGAAACAAAAGGGAACAAATAACTGATTCATGCAACAATGTGGATGAATCTTAAATGCAATATGCTAATAGAGAGAAACTAGATTCCAAAGCTACACACAATTTATGGCATGTATAAAATGATATGGATAATAGATCAATGGTTATTAGGGGATGTGGATATGAGGAGCACATGACTTTAAAGGGGCATGAGTTTTTTGTTTTTTATTTTATTTTTTTGTAGTGGTTATGGAAACTATTTTATACCTTGATTTTGATTTTTGTGACATGATTGTAAGTATTTGTCACTACTCATACTATTAAATGCTGAAATGGCAAATTTTAATGAAAATAAATTATATCTCAAAAATCTTATTTTCAAAAATATTGATTCTTTTAAAAGTATTTTATTCTCCCAACTTTGAAGGCTTTATAGGAAAGGCAGCCAAGAGAGAGAAGGCCAGAGGAAGCATCCAGAAGTTGAAGGTCAACTGAACCTGGAAGAGAAAGGAGAAACCAAGAGAGGTCAGCATGTGCAATGCCATGTGACAGAAAAGCTAAGGACCAAGGAACTCTGGCAACCAGTCCAAGAATGCCAAAGTCTTCTGATGCTGCCTTGACTTTGGACTTCTCCTAGCCCCCAAACCATGTACCAATACATTCCTGTTATGTAAGTCAACCCATTGCATGGTATTTGTTTTAGCAGCCAGGAAACAAAAACACATACTTTAGAGCTTAGTGATCTTGGTATACACATAGAATGTTACTATGAATGGCATGCCAAAGTTGATCCAGGTACATTATAAGACTTTCTTTCTTCATCTATATAATCTGTATATAATCACTCTCTGTTTTTCATGTTTATATTTAACTAATTTTTGTCCTATTAAAATCATTATGAAGATTATACAGTATAATTTACCCCCATGCTTATCTAGCTTGGGGAAGACTCAGTGTCTTCCATCTGCCTGAGAGGTTTAAACTATTAAATTGAGTTATGGACTTTTTATCATTCCAGACCTCAATGCAAAAGAAACATAGCCTAAACTCTGTTCTCCTGTAATTTCAAAAATAAAATTTCCATATGAAATATGTAGTCTACCAACTCACTTTTGTAATAAGAAAATTATGTCTTTGAAAGCAAAATGACAATTGCTTGATGTCCCCAGTCATGATGGCCAAGGTGTCTTTTCCCTGCCAGCTGGGAATGCCTTCCAAATCACAAGAACATTTTACTAAAGATTAAGGAATGATACATCAAGGTGGGAATTTTCACCAGGTCATTGCGTCTTCTGCTAATACCAACTTGGAAGTCAAGAAATTGTGAATTGTGACAAAGAAGAACCCCATTATTAACATGCTTTGGTGTTGCATGGTTGTTAAATACTATGATTCAAATTGTGTCCTGTCTCATAGTTGGAGTACATGATTTAACATTACAGTGCCAGGTGGCTGCCCCAGGAAGATATGGAGGAATGATTCACAGGAAGTACCATGGTGTTCAGTGATGGCTTCAAAATAAAGGGGCATTTTTCTCTTTGCACCCAAGCAGCAAATTTGCTTTTTCTGCCAAAAGGAAGCAATAGATAATATGTCTCACCCTTTGTAGCATAGGAAACATGAGAAAAAGCCGAAGTTCACTAATGCCGTAAAGTCATCCTTGGGATAAAAGAGGTGGCAGGCATTTTTCTACATATAAACTGTATTCAAAATGAAAGGACATATAAAATCATAGAAATACATGCAATGAAAGTAATTACACATCAACAAATTAAGTTTTTTTTTATTTTTACAGTACAATAGATTGATAAATTTCAGCTAACATTCACTTGCTATTTAATATACATCTTATTCACTTCCAGTACACAAATACATTAGTTTGCATAATTATTCAGCTGTTCAATATTCAAATCCATAAGAGATGATGAAGTGTGGCATATGGAAATTTTCCTATCTTGAAGGTATTAGATGTGGGGCTGTGAGATCAGTGGTTTTGTCTTGTTTCATGTGTGTCCTCTGCTGTGGGGAATTTGAGCTCTTCCTAGGTTATGTTCTAACTTGTATCTGTTGAGGTATATTCCCTTCCCTGTGCATCTTCCCGGTATTGGCTACTAAAATCTGTAATCATTTTTGGCCTGTTTCTCCTGACTTGGGGCTTACTCATATCCCTTTATGACAGTGTAGCTGAAATACATGATTCAAAATCATACACTCTGAGACACTGAAACTGCATAGGTCGATTCCAGGTTTACCTGTGTTTCCATACGTGGAAGATAAGCCTGGTGTTTCTATCTAATGGAATATTTTTCTATAATAAAGAAATTCTGGGTGTATATAAGCTAAATGTGTATTTCATACTCTGTGATTTATATGTGCACATTTATAAAAATATTATATACAAGCATTCTTAGCAATAAAAACCTTTGAGAATTTTTTGTTCTGAATTTTTAAGTTTATTAACAAATGCTCACTAAACAGTATTAAATTAATCTTGAACTAATACATAGCATTATGCCATGAAAAACATTTCACGTTTCAATTTTATCTACAGTGAAATAGCAATGATTTCAGGCATTTTTTTCAGGAAAATATTTATAACAAAGACACGTGTTTTAATGTACTAACTATCTGACAATATTGATATTGTAATTATTGGGGACTTGTTTAGAAACAATGAACTACCTGTCAGCAGAATTTTTGACTTTGGAAAGCCTGATTTTTGGACATGGGGCCCACCTCACCACAGAAAAGCATAACAAAAAGCTCAATTGTTGTAAATCCCTGTTAGCGGGGCATCCAGCAACACTTCCTCTTGGCTGATAATTTGTGTGGAATTCAACTATCTGTCCTAAGTGCTGTAAGTCCTCATAATCATATTATGTCTGCTCTTGCTCATTCTGAAACTGAAAGCTTTAGACATGATGAATTGTTTTTAGTTGACTCTACCCTATTTTAATTTTGTAAGGAGAGTTAGTTGAATAGACTTCTGTAAGAGAAAATATACCTTCCCAAGTTTTAAGATAAGGCTCTTGTTTCTCTATTGGGAACACTCTTATAAACAAACACTTAAAATATTATATCTTTAAAATCTCATGTTACAAATTCATATTAATGATCAGTACTGTTTTGAAGATTTCAGGATTAATTAAAAATCTTTCAGGTAGAATAGTAAAAGAATTTCATATGAAATGGATATTCTAAAATAGCTAATATGTGTATATGTATTTGTTTTATGGAAATTTCTAATATTTAGATTACTGTTCTTCACTGCTCTCTAGACTCCAAATATATTGTGAGAGTAGTCACAATTGAATACTGAGGGGCAGGGCAAGATGGTGGAGTGGTGATGTGTGGAATTTAGTTACTTCTGTAGGGAAACTGGTAAATAGCCAAGAACTGTCTGCAACAGCTGTTTGGGGGACTTTTACAGGAAAGTGTAACAACCTGCTTGGTCTCACCCTCAGGGAAACTCATACTGATTACACCCTCCTCCTGAGACCTGGACCTGTCTGGTCTTAGAAAATCTGATTGGGGTAGATCATATCTGGGTAGACCTTCCTGTCTAGAACCCCTAAATATTTGGAGAACAAGGTCCCCTCTTCTTCCTTGACATCAGTCCACTCTTCTAGAAATGTGGTTCATTATCTCCACAGCCAGCAGGGCTGAGGAATGGGGAAAGGTAGCTGGTTTGTGCCCACTACTTTCTTATCAACTATTAGCAGCATCTCCCTTCATCTAGCACCTCCCTCGTGGTTATAAATGTCTGATCAGTTTCCCAAGTTTCAAGATAATTTATTTCAATCAGTCCAGCTGAATGGTTGGTTTGATGGAGGGCCTGACCCCTACAGCTTCCTACCCCGCCATATTGCATGGTGAATTTTATTACCCCACCATATTACCCAGGAGAGTTTGCTTTTAACAGGCTTTTTTTTTTTTTTAATTCAACAGGAAGATTTTCATGAACAAATTATAGCCTTAACGTTCAAGAAAATTAGAAAGATGAGAAAGTAAGATGGGGAAGTTAGGACAAAATGTGAAGGAAAGGAAGGAGAGGAAACCATAGGATATATTTCTATTTTCTTCTGTGTGGGCTACAAAAGGAAAAATGTTCATATATCACTCAATCCATAAACAATATTTAAGACAATATTTAATGTATTATCTGTTTTTTAGAAACATTCTTATCATGTATTAAAATAATATTCATCATTTGAATATTTCCATTATATTAAAAAAGGGTTCAAAGTTGTAAAAACAAAAATGTCATGTGGAATGCTTCACTTAAAATTATTAAAGTGCTAATGACATGCTTTCCATTGCAAAGTTTCATTTTCAGATGCTTATTAACCTGATAGAAAATATATCAAACATTCCTTTTTTTTTCAAATAAATGAAATTGAAATATCACTGATCTGCTAAAAAAAAAAAAAAAAAAAGGACCTGTTTCATCTTTATCTCAGATTTTGTGAGTTCCACCAAGACTGGGAATTTGGGGGTTGGCATGGGGCATTCCACAGAGTAGAAGGGTGAAATGCTGAAATGCTGTATGCAGGGACATGAGCCTATGTTATTTAAGGTAGCTTGGTAGCAACATTCCATGAAATACTTATGACAGAGCTGTTGCAAAGAATGATGATTTCATTTGATCTTCTTGGTATGGTGTAGGTGGTACAGCCTTGAGGCAGTATAGCTGGTAAACATGTTTTATTACCTGGAAATATTTCTGTACTTTTCAGGTAAACCTAACAGTGTTGAAAATGAGAACTATCTTCCTTGCCTGTACTTAAAAACAAATGAAATGTGATCACCAAGACGAGTTTGATCTTGGAATACTTAGAAGAAATGCTGCTACATAATAGCTCATTTTCTTTTTTAATGTAGTTTATGCCACATATTAAGTTAGCAAGCAGAACTGCAAAACAACTTAGCTGAGTGACAACCACATGTTGGAAATATTCATTTTGCAGTGTTTTATTAAATTTAGCAATGCAGAAATTAAATGACATCTAATAAGTACAGCTATGGAAATAGATCAGAAATATCTATATACAGTAAATTTTCCTATATTAAATGTACACTTAATAAAACAATATTGTGCTCCACATGAAACTCTCATAAAGTAAAAAAAAAAAAAAATCAACATGGAATATTTGTCAAATATCTATAAAAATAAGCACACTTTATTTTTAATTTAAATACATTTGACCAAACAACTCTTATGAAACCTCGATGTAAAAATCAATATTTTTGTTCTATATACATTTGTATATCAAAGATTTTTCCACACATTTAGAGAGTAGGGTTTCTGTCTTGAAATAAGATATGCAAACCAAACCTGTGTAGGTACCAAAGGGACAAAAGGGAGAACAATTCAAGATTAAAATATCTGCATCTTCCAAATGAAAACCCTTCTTTCTGTGGATAATATTACTTCTTTCTGGTTTTTTTTGTTTTTGTTTTTGTTTTTTTTTTTGTCCTTTATAATCTTCCTTCCACCTAAAACATGAACTTATTACTCAATCTTTGCTCCAAAGGCAATGTTAAAATATATTTTTACATATTTTCTTGATGCTGATGGGGATCACTGCCTTCTGGAAGGGTTTTCTCATAAACACTGTGCAGCAGGCAACATCATTATATTAAAATATTATTTCTGGCCTCTTGCTTTTACCTAGATCTCATACACATATCAGGTAAATCATGCATTACCAAAGCATCATAATATAAAAGAGGTTGCAGAAAGTGGTTCAGAAAAGGTAGCAGCAGTAGCAGCAAAATGAGTCCAACTATGTCTTATATATGCACTGGCTAGGAAAGTAAGCTTTACATTGAGTTTAATTTTACATGGCCAGATCCTCCTTTTGAAATAACTTTACAATAGGGGTAAATTATTAAGTTATACCCTGAATGGATATGGAAATGTTAACTTAGAAGTTTTCTTTCCTTCAAGACACATGATGCTATAGTAATAATTATGTTGATAGTAAGCAAAATTCTGTAATTGATCCCTGACTGAGACTAACATATAAAGAAATTTCACCTCTTCCTTCATCAATTAATTTTTTAATTGAATCATTCTCTTATATGCTAAGAAGTAAAAGAGCACCCACTGATCTGAGGGTCATGAACCCTTGTTTCTAATTGCCTTATCATCCTTTCTGAACTGGTCATGCATCTTTATGTTAAAACATCCTTTAAGTAATGAGATTATTCTCTTCAGGTTTTAGTTGTCCCATCTGTACAGGAATTCAGGAGCTCTAACATATCTTTGGAAAGCATTCATCATCTCTTTGGAAATGAAATTTTTCACTGAGAGCCCTAAATATGAAAGAGGCTCCCTCAACCCATTTAAGTAGCCCTTAGTTTGTCAGAAACAGCAATAAAGTGTTTCAGGTTACTGTGGATGATTTAGGCCTATGAAATACCTTACGTTATGCTATTTTCCACAATCAAACATCATTATATATACTTCTTAAAATTCAGAAGGCAGAGCAACCTGAGGATCTCGAACAAATCTTATTAATGTCTACTTTCTGTATGTTTTATAAGATACAAGGTGTATCAAATGAATTATGCATGCATATAATATGTTAATAAATAAATATAATTATCAGAGCTTCAAAAGATTTTCCTGATTGAAGTATATCATTACAAGAAATTGAGAGCTATTGTATAGAAGGTTCATTGTTTCAAAGCTAGCATGCTTATTTTTTAAAATCTTAATTTATTAAAAAATATTTTATGAAATGCCATAAGAATTTGGGTGTGTCAGGTACTTATTTCTTAGTTATATAAAGTAGATGCCTTTAAAACTCAATGACACTACTAAAATTTAAATTTTCTCATCAACTGACATCTAATATCATTATTATTCTTATGACTAATCTCCCAAAGTAATTTCCAGATGCTATGAAAAAAATTCTCTGTGTTTTTCTTTTATACCCTCTTTTAATGACATTTGACTTTGTAAACTATACCTTCCTACAGAGCAGGCAATGTGATACTCAATTCTATCATTGATTCCTTTCACTATAATTAAAATAATCCCTACTCATTTTTTTTAAATAATTGATATGAGAGTAAACAATAAGATTTAAATAACTGCTATAATATGCTCACAAACCTCAAAGGTTTCAAGACTTTTAATTTCAGAAAAGTTAAGGACTAGTCATGAGCCCTTGACATTTGATTCAGATTTAAAGAGAATTATTTGAAATGTTCTTATTTCATGTTCAGTCAATGTGAGATTTTCTTTTTAAATGCAACCTACATAATTTCAACAATACAAGCCTTGAATTCACCAGGAAAATAATTTTTGATATTCTTCTTCTTTTAAAAAAATATCTATTACCAATAAAGGCAAGAGAGTGGAATGGCAAGATCATAAGAAAATCAACGGGGACATATTTATTCCTTGACTTGAATTTTTTACTTTGAACACATTACTCAACTTAATAAAACTCCATTATTTCTCCTAACATGCCAAATATATTATATTTTTCACTTTCCTTTGCAGCTTTTATGCTGATAGTGATTTGTAAATCATAGGCTAATATATATATATATATAAATATATATATAGTAGTAGTATTTTCACTAGCCACTCCAATGACCTCATGAGAGAATCTTTTTAAATCACTTGAAAACTAGAGATGTAATAAGAATCCATCATATTATATGATAATTATTATTATAATGAATTTCTAAAATTTGTCAGTTATTTCTTCAATTTTCTCTATTCCAAGGCATCAAGTATATGGCTTGTTTGCTTTAAAGTTATTCTTAAACGCAGACAAAAGTTCATGTACAGATTGTAAATTTGTGTTTAGGACACCTATCCTTAGCTAATTTTGCATTCAGAAAGACTTACAAGTGGTAAATGAGTGGTTGGCACTTTTTTTAAGATGCCAACTGAGCTGGTACCCAAAGCAGACAAGAGTGAACTCAAATTCTGTAAGGAGCTGGGATAGTCTGGGATAGTGTGCTATTTGTTTTCAGACATAGACCAGATCCATGATTCAATCAATGGACATTCATCATTTAAATATTAGGCATTGATAAACACTTTATCAAATGCTTGGTGAACTTTATTTCAAAATCAAGGCCAGTTTCCAATGACAGCTTAACTCTGAAGCTTTTCCAAATGCAAGAAGCATCTTTTATGTCCTCACAAATTTGTTATTATAGCCTTTCACTTGAACATTATGGTATAACATTCTGCATTTATAACAACCCCATTGGAGTGAAAACTCATTGAGGACAAGCCTTAATGTCACATACTTGTAAAGATCTTATCAAATATTTAGAACTCAATAAATATGTTAAATTTTGAAAATAAATTTGGAATGATATAGTAAGAGGGATACTTAGGAACTTAGAAATGCACTTAAGAACACTATCTTCTCTAAGATGGGATGTGTCTATGCTTGATATTAATACACACAGAGTAGCATTCTATGGTTGTATTCATTTCTTACACTTACATTATGTCATCCATTTTACTATACCTGCCAATCCCCAAAAGGCTAATTATATCTTCCTTTCCTTCCCTATGTTTTGCCTCTGGCTCACATGTTATTATGCTGTGTCTCTGTTTCCTGAGTCCTTCTGATCATGAAAGATGGTTTCTATAATACAAAATTATTCAATGTAAAACAGTTTCATGAAGGTAAGTTTTTTTTTTGTTGTTGTTTTTTTTTTAATAAATTAGATTGGGTCAGCAAATATACATGCACTACTCCCATGTCTTGAATACATGGCAGGCACTGCTAATTGAACTCTGTACTTTTTTGGTATAAATAACTGAAACAGCTATTTTTCATACACAAAAGAAATTTAGTGAGATGGTCCCAATCAACAAAACACCCAAAGAGGAAACTTTTTTTTTTTTTTCATTTTTGAAATAGTAAGTATTCTTGGTAAAGTTAAGGACACATATCTAACTTGCTACCTCAAAAAAAATTCTATTTTTAGTTTAGGGAATACTGCACTTTGAAACTGAAATGGTCATCTTGAAGGTATTTACTTTTAGTCACAGGGAGAGTATACGCATTTATTCATTTCTGACATTTTCATAGATTTATTAATTTCATCCTGCTAAATACTCTGAGGGACCCAAAGACATATAAAATGTATGTTTTTTTTTTTTACTTCAATGGTATTTTGATTTAGTTAATGTGTGACTAACAGTATAGAATTCACACATATTACATATCTAAGTTTATGTAAAGCCCATCAATCTTTAATTCATAAAGACACATACATACATGCACACTCACAATTTTAGGCAGCTAAGGAGAATAAATCTATCTACTTTGGAAAAAACACTAAAATTTTCAACAAAATTTTTCTACTATAGGATTGTGTCAGTTTGCTAAAGCTGCCAGAAATATAAAATACTAGAAATGGATAAGTGTTTATAAAGAGAGTCTCTTTGGTAACAAATTTACAGTCCTAAGGCCATAAAGTGTCCAAACTAAGACATCAACAAGAGGATATCTTCACTGAAGAAAGGCTGATGGCATCTGGAACACCTCTGTCAACTGGGAAATCATGTGGCTGGGGTCTGCTGGTCCTTTGCTCCTGTGCTTCATTGCTTTCAGCTTCTGAGTTTAGTGGCTTTTTCCTTAAGCATCCATGGGTTCTCACTTAGCTTCTCCAGGGCAAACTCTGGGCTTACTCTCTTTGGTTAGCATCACCAAACATCTGGGTCTATGTCAGCTCTGGTTGTTTTCTCTCTAACCTTCTCTGAGTCTGTCTTCAAAATGTCTCTGCCTTTAATCCTCTCACAGAGGATGCCTGTAAACTAATTAAAACCCACCTTGAATGGGTGAGATCACATCTCCATGGAAATAATCTAATCAGAAGGTCTCACCAAAATTGGATGGCTCACATCTCCATGGAAACAACCTAATCAAAAGATCCCACCCACAACATGTCTCCTCCACAGAATTGCTTTAAAGAGCATGGCTTTTTTATGGGGTACATAATAGATTCAAACCAGCACAAGGATCAAAATAACCACTTTATTTTGTAGTTACTTTATACATTTGTATCTGTTGACAAGGCTGCTGATGGTATTTTTAACTCTATTGCTCTAATGTCCATTCCATATTACCTTTGCCCTTAGCCAAAACTTCAGATAGAATTTTTTGGTTTAACTGGAAGTTAAGTAAAATTTCAATATTATTTCTGAGGCTTTTGGTCCTTTTTGATCCACAGAGCCAATGGTTAATGAGTCTTTCATTAAATGTTATCATTGAATATGCTGAAATCAAAAAATATTCCCACAAATTCACTTCAATTTTAGTCTCATTCCTTCCTTTCCACAGTGCTATAACAACTTAATGGAAAGTATCCCTCAACCTACAGAAGCAGTTTCCTTGTTGTGTCTTTCTTCAGTGGCATGAGGAGCACCAAGTGGCCACATGGCAACCTCCACCAAGAAATTTGATGGAAATATTGTTGTGTTTATGGGTAGACACATTCCTTGCTTGGGAACTAAGCTCCTTAAACTAATAATGCACAATTCTTATGGAAGGAATGTAGATTTTTTTTTAGAATTGGATTATTAGGAGTGACAATGAGAGGTGCCACACCCTGAAACTCCCTTCTTTTTTAGATTCATTGTAATTACTATGGAATAGAGGATAATGTCTTGATCACTAGTTCAAAGTTCACATATAGTGCAAAATGACTCCCAACCTTGCACTGTAACTTGATCTTCAATAGAGCATCCCATTCTTGCAGAAATACATCTGATCATGATTGACGGAGAACATGGTAGCCCACTAACACCAATATGTATCAATCAATATAGCTTATTTCTTTCATTGTAAAATGAGTTCTTAATCAAAATCAATATTGTTTCATATAGCATTGAAATGAATACATTGTTTTTTTCTCTAAGTTCAATGATTACGCATTGGAGGAAGTGTAGCAGATCAGGAAGGCAAACACCTAACCAAAACAAATGGCTATTAGAATTAAGAAGGCCTGGGATTATAGTTATCTGCAATTGTCTCAGATATTTTGAGCACCATTGAATCTGCTACTCATGAACAAGAAGTCACAGACTCATCCATTGCTGACTGGAGCAAGCTGGATCTTGACGTATGATACCTTCAAAGCTTGTATAATGTGTTACTAAGTAAATGCATTAGAATAACACTCCCAAATGTGTTATATGATTTCTCAAATCCCAAAGACACTCTACATGTATTCTGACTCTAGGCAGAAGGGAGGGGAAGATATCATAACTTGCATATCCCTTTAGAATATGTTTCAAAGTATGCCTCAGACAACTAAACTTATGGGCTACTCATTAAAATAGTAGGCTCCTGAATTTTCATAGACTTGATCTCTCTCCATTTGGCCCATGTGTATCTTAAAAGAGAATTAAGAATATCTGTTGTTTCCTACTCACTAATTTGCAAGTAATTACTAACTTATGTAGCACCTATAAACATGTACCATCAGTGTAGTGGAGTTGCATGAGAGTTTATGACATGTAAGATAATCAGGATTCCTACAAACTAACCATGACCTAGAAAACTAATGTCTCCTTGAGTCAAGAGAGTATAGTTGTCATGTTGTACCCTCAAAATGAGAGCAAACTGTTTCTGATGTTCTCTGCTAATTAGGAACTAGGTAGGGGGAGAGAGAATGTCATATAAATATCTATATATGGGGTTCCAAAAGCTGAGCTGATTTACTGTGATGCAGAGGCCACCTTTGGATGAGCATCTTATAACTGTATTTGTGAATGTATACCTGTGAACATATTTTAAGGATGTTTTTCTCCTCTTGACTTACCACTAGACTTCTCAGTATTTCACATGTAAATAATAAATGGAAATGTATTTTGATGGGTGTTGAGGAATTCTATAGTTTCTAAATTTTAGATTCATTATTAGGGGTATGTAAGCCACCAACGTGGATATAATACTTCACAATTTTATATCTTTTATCTATTCATGACAACTGCAAAGTCAATATCAATACAGCTGAGTTTTCATTTCTTTATTCCTAAGTCCATTCTTCTACCTGAATTTAGCTACTTACCTAAGATATAACTTATAGCCCCTCTTTTTTCTTTATTCATTTTATCATCATAACAGCCTAGACCTACAGCAAGAAAAATTGCAAAAATTTCTCAGGCTGTCATTTCATCTGCTTTATTCTCTCTTTCATACATTTAGGGAGAGACATATCCCAATTTTATCTTACTATTAACTAAAAATATAGGCTGGTGCATTTCTTTGGCTTCCCATCATATACAGCTTCCCAATACTAAGAAACAGTAATCTGTCTTTATCCTATATTTAGAAATATATCTTCTATTTCTTTATGGTACAAATCCTTCACTTAGAACAAACTGTTTTTTCAATGCTCCCTCCTAATTTTCCTTTTGCCCTGAACACTTTGCATTTTTCTGACTGCATGATTTAGAATGCCACACCTCATTCCTTTCAAAGTCCAGTTCAAATCCAGCTTTCTCCATACAAGTGGTAGAACCATGTGTCATCAATCAAGCCAGGAGTTTCTAGTGGTTGGTGGGATGGGTGGGATGGGTATACTTCATACTACATATCCCCTGGGGTGATGATAATAATTCAGTGGAGGTATCTGACCAAGATCTTTCTCAACCCCAATTGAATATGAAAACAGTTAATACATAATAATGTCTGAACATTCATGAAATAGCACTAACCAGAAAAATTGTGATGAGAAAGAAAATGTATTGATAACCATGGAAATAGTTAATAAATTTATGGAGAGAAGCATGCCTTTTCTTCTGTATTCTTTATACCTGGTATAATGTGTCATATTAGAAAGCAGTTAAGAAGTCATATATTAGAAATATTATCCAAATAATCAATAGGCATTATATTTTCGGTTAATATCTGAAAGTAGGTTTTTAAAAATTGACATATTATGAGGACTTCAGAATTGGTAAAAAAAAAATTATGAATTGCCAATATATGAAGAATTTTTATTATGTTCATATATTAAAGGAAAAGATCAATGTTTTGAAAGTACTAACTTCATGATGTAATTTAGTACGCCAAAGCCAATTTTTATTATAGCTAGAATAAATGGTATAGGAAATAAACATGAGCAATGCCTATAAGATCCAAGAACATTCAATCATATAGCATACAATTGTTTGTGGATATATTCTTTAGTACTATGACACATCACAGTGAACCCTGCCCTTAATTTGTTGTGTTCATATATATATATATTTATTAGAAATAATACGAAATAAAAAATGAAATGAAAAAGTAAATCAAGAAATACAATAATACAGCAATATTTTTAGGAGGCAAACATGCGAATATGAGCCTTGATTTAGCTGTCTCATAAAATTGCAGCATCAAATCTGTCAGAATTTGTATAAAAGTTCTTCAAAGAAAATTGAGATTTTATAGGAAGTAGTGTGGTGGCATCATTCATTTTGAATGATAAATAAGCAATCCCTGAGAACTGATATAAGTTTGGCATTATTTCAGTGGGACATAAGGCTATATTCTTCAGTATTTATTATGTGATGATAGTGTCACACAAAGCTTTTGGAACTGGGTAAAACTTATTCAAAGGTAATTTATTTGGAGCTTTTTCATGTACACACACACAAACACACATACATGTTTATGAGACTAGACCAAGAAAATTTTTATTTATTCTTTATAGGCTATCAAATTAAATATATTTGTAGTGATTTTTAATATATTTACATTTAAACTGTTATTTAGTGAAAGAAAATTTGCATAATTCTGGCCCAATGCATTAGACCTCTTTAATAAAAGAATTACATGAATATATATTGAGTCACATGATATCGACTAGAGAGAACTATCAAAGGGTGATTAGAAGATATATGGATGGGTGGATTCACCACCCAAAATGGTAGTTAAACTGCATATGATTTGCCTAAAATAAAATGCAAGTTTAACTTTGTCACTCAATATTCACTTAATGCCATTTATTACTAGGAAAGACCACACAATTGATTGTAAAAGAGCATCCTATAGAAAAAAAAAAATAAATGAGCAGCAATAGCCACCATAGCAAGGAAAATCAATTGACAATCAAAAGAGAACTCTTTTCACTAAGTCTAAAAATGATGAAGTTCTATTTCTTGTCATGAATAACAAAAACCTTCCAATATTCTTGAATATTTTTAAATATTAATTTGGATTTCAAAATTAATATTTGGAAGTCTCTATTGCTATAGTACAAAATTCTCACTCTCTTCCATCAGTTATCCCAATACCCATTCCATCATTAGACACACATAAACAAAATTCCTTTGTAAAATAATTTTAATAAGTTAAATATTTTCTCTAAATTTTTTGGCATTTCTCCTCTTGATTTGTCTAATATCTCCACACCATATGGATTAAAACAATTCTTAACTTTTATGAACTTATCTTTTGCAAATTTTTCCTAATTTCATCCCCATCTTTTCATACTGAAACCACCAGTTAAACTTTTTTTTTTTTTTTAAACTTCCCATTATGTTCTGGACAAATTACCAGGTATACTGTACACTTTTTAAACTCAAATACATCTTAAACAATTTTTTTCCAAGGTTTTGACACTTTTTACCTCATTCTGGGAGAAATGGCTTCCAAGTTAGTAAATATATGCACCTACCTATCTGAAAGCTTAGCATTTATTACATGATATCAGTATTATGACCTCAAGAACTTTGGACTCATTAGACATATAACACCTTAAAGGACTGTTTTAGAAATAATATAGCAAAGGAAAAGTTGCTGGAGCAACAAAATACACAATGAGAACACTTTTTCTAGGTGCTGTTTTAATTTCCTAGGCTGCTTAAAACAAATGCCATGAAATAATTCAGTTTGAACAAAGAGAATTTATTAGCTTACAGTTTTGAGGCTGAGAAAATGTCCAAATCAAGCATCATCAAGGTGATGTTTTCTTCCCAAAGACTGGCCACCAGCTCGCCTGGTCTCCTCTGCCACATGGCAAGGCACATGATTGCATCTGCTGTCTCTCCCTTTCCTTCCAGGTTTCATTGTTTTCAGCTTCTTGCTTCTATCGCTTTCTCTCTCTCTCTCTCTCTCTCTCTCTAATATATAAATATATATAGATATATAAATTCTTTTTATAGTGGACTCCAATAATAGGTTTAAGACTCAGACTGAATAAGGGTCTGAACTGAAGTAGCCTTATCCCAAAATCCTACAAGGGGTTTACAACCAGAGGAATGGATTAGATTTAAGAACATGTTTTTCTGGGGTACATACAGCTTCAAACTACCACAGATGGTTTCTACATATTTTATTGTTTCCCACATTTCCCCCTTTGCTTCCTTTTGTTTGAATTAGCAAACCTGAAATGGTATAGTAGTTTAATTGATCAAAACACCATAGAGTATGTATTTTGATAAAATTTATTAAACATAAAAATACAATTTTATTGAAGTTGAATGTCTTAATTCATAGTTTTTTTTTTTTAATTAGTTCACATATTCAGGAATGGATGCTACTTATTGTAAGAATATTTCTTACTAGAAACAATCAGTAGAAAAATTATTCCAAAAATAAAGAAATGGTTCTGGACCATTAATAAATTTGATGCTTATAAAAAGTGTATTAATGATTCTTCCTAATTATATTATTTATGAAGAATATGCCTATGCTCATTAAGTTCATTGAAAACCAATACAAATATGAAAAAAATGATCAGAGTTCATTTTCAAATAATTGAATAAACTCACTCTCAAGGGCATTCTGGGCAGAGGGGAGAGCCAATGAGGAAGTCCGAAATGGGTACATCCCTAGTTTGGTTGAAGAATAGCAAAGAGCCCAATATACTGGAACAGACTGATATTGAGGATGCATAATAGGCAATGAGGCCGAAGAGTATATGGCTCAGGTAAAGTCGAGAAGGCCATTTTAGGGAGTTGGATTTTACAGATGATATTTTTGTAGGGTTGATCTTCTTTGACTTGACATTTTAACAGGATCACTCTGGCAGTCACATGGAGTGGAAAAAGGTGGAAGAAAGGTAAGTCAGGAAGATATTGACATATTCCAGGTATGAGATAATAGTAACTTGGAGTGAATTGCTAGCAATGAGGGTAGTAGGAATTGATTGAAGAAGTGGAATGTTCTGACACTATAAGAGAAATAGAAGTATAAAGATTGACCTCAAAAATTTTAAAGTGAAAATCTCTGAGGGGGGAGTGACCATAAATGGAGATGAGGAAGACTTAAAATGGAGCAAGTCTGGGGCAATATTCAGGGGTTTCTATTAACATAAGGAAGATAGAAAGAATATTGAGAGATGGTTAATTGAAAAATGCTAATGATAAACTTGGAGAAATAATTTGCTGTAAATGTGATTTCAAAGTAGTTAATTAAAAAAAGAGTTCATTGAAATCCAATTCTTTCATTGAAATCCAATTCTTTCACTGAAAAAATACATAAATTATATGAACAGACAATTGTCAGAAGAAGGAAAGTAAGTGGTAAAAATTATTTTTAAAAAATTCAATGTAAAGGCAACTATAGAATTATATAGATGTACTGTAACAGAAAAAATACTTAATGATGGTTTATCAAGTTTTCAGAAGGGTGTGTTAGTGTGTGTGTGTGTGTGTGTGTGTGTGTGTGTTTTAATGATTATACCCAACACCAGGTAAAAGTAATGAGTTGAAATGTGCAGAGTTATACAAAGCTGTTGCTGAGGGTGTCAGATGGTTTAATCATCTTCAGTTAATTTAGATCCATATAATATTGATTTACTTTTATTCAGCAATTTCAATAATAACCCAAAAGAGAGGAGAAAAGATTTAAGTAATAAATTTTATCACAATTTACAATTATGAGAAAAATGTTAAAAAATCTAAAAATATGACTCAATATGCTTAATTGTTCTGATTTATTTTACCTTGAGACAGTGAGATTCTGTGTTGAATTTACTTAACCTCCTTATGTGTTTCAATATTTTTCAGATACTTTTAAAAATAATAAACACTATTATTTTATGATCAGAAATGAGGCAAAAGTATGGTAAAATTCATTAGATTTTGCATTATGACACATGTATAATGAAGCACAATAAAACATTTATAAATTGCAACAATAAAATATTGATACCCAGAGGAAATAAAGCCATACATGAAAGTATCTATCTATTAATCATCTTTTATCTATCCATCTGGCTATCTATCTTAATCTCCTAATGACAATAAAGTATTGTGAATCATTGGAAATTTCAGGTTACCAAAGAAATACTCGGTAACATAATGGGAGCAATCAATTTTAACCTTGTAGCTTTGTATGTGCACATTTTATACTTGGTTTTCACACTGAGAACTATATTGATGGATTTATTCAGCAGAATTTCCATGGAGTAATGTTCATTATTTTGAATAGGTGATTTTTAAGAGATGGGGTAGCACCCTTAAGATAGGGTAGTGTTTGCCATTCTTGAGGTTCTTGTTTACTGACAAGCATGAAAAGCATGTCTGGATTGCCTGGTATATTCATGATTCAGATTCTGGAAAAAGTATGTCTCCGAAAGTGGGATCATCTTGAACAGGTTGAAAAAACAAACACCTTAGATACTGAGTTCCAAATGTAATTATTTTTCTTTTGAGCACTATACCATTTCAGTAGTCTCTGAATATAAACACTGTAAAATTTTTCTTGAATTGATTATGCAAAAAAAACATAGAATTTTGATGTTTCTATAAGATAATATGCTTTAGATTAAAACTATGATCAAAATTAGACAATATAGGATAAAAAATTTCCATTTGCACATTGTACTAGTATTTATTTTGCTAAAGGTAGTAAAGCCATTCCATTCTGATTTTCTTTATCCCATTTAAAAGTTACCAACCAAATGGGAAAGAAAAAAAAACAAACTTAAGTAATATCCTACAGCACATTGCTTTTATTTTAAAATGTCCATTCTAATAAAATATGATCAGAATGCCTGTATTTTTAAAATCAGATAATATCCACACTGAAGATTTATGCTGAAAAACTAATGCCCATGTTTTCAAAGCCAAAGTACCCAGAACAAAGATTTTTATTCTTGTCTTTCAATTCTAAAAAAATGAAATCTGATTCTCTGGCCAAGAAAAAAAAATATTCAGGTTATGACATAATTTATTTTTGGAAAAAAACTTTTATACTTTACCATTCTTACTCAAAATAATAACTTGATTGAGCACAAGTGAAGTTCAAAAGGCAATAGCTTTAGGTAGAACTCTAACTTCCCTCTTTCCCAGCCCACTGCCACTGTGGAACCATAACTCCTAGCTTGATTTGAATTGCTTAAAATATATACTATCATATACACATATATACACATATATACTCCTGAAGTCCCAAAAGAAAAAAAGGAAGAAAAAAAAACCCTCTTTGCAGCAGGATTCAAAGCTTTAGTTCTCTAATTACTGTAAACAAACCTGGACATTGGAAAGAAACCACCCCTGGAATTTCCCTAAGGCAGCAGAAGGCTGCCAGAGGACTGCCTCTGGAAAAGGCAAAGACCTTTCCTAATTGTCTGGATCACAGCTTTAAGTGAAATAAATCTAATAATTGGAAATAATTAAAAGTAGGGTGTAGAATTCCCAAATCCCACTGCCTTGATTTAAAATGTTTAAATCCAAGTTCAACAAGATAAGCCTCTTTCTTTCTGACTCACCTATCCCTGCCCCCAAGGCCTAAGTACCTAAGGCAGCTATGGGGAAAGGGCTGGGTGCAGAAAGTTAGGGAAGAGTACTTGAAAATCTTTTTCTTTTTTTTTTAACCAGGCTTGGAAATTATAAATGGTAGGCATAGAAAAAATGCTGTATAATAGGCCATATTCTTTCAATGTCATTTTGTATTGGATCTTGCTAATGTTTTCTTTTGAGTATCTCTTTAGGAATATCAAGCCAGCCTGCATAAGCTTTCTCCTGGGGAGACCAACAATGTAATTTTCCCATGCTTTCCCAAGTCTCATGGCAAAGCTCTTGGCTAAGTGGAAAAGTCCCACAAGTGTAACTCGATTTCACTAACCAGTAACTCTCTTTAAGGTGCAATGTTTCCCCTGTTCTACAAATGCCAAAGCAAATGCCAAAGCTTTCTTGGGGTGGTTGGGGTATTGAAGACTTTTGTTCCTCACTTAACCCAAAGTTAAAACTGTTGTATGCCTTGACTAGGAAAGGCTATCCCTGAAAATGGAATATCTCCCAATAGGCTGCATTTAAAAAGGCAAAATGGGAGACAGCACAAGAATAAGCACTGTGACTTAGATGTAGCCAGAAGTAATATTGGCTTTGGGTGGGGTCTGTGGCAGAAGCAACATTCTAAATGAATGCCCCTTGACTTTGGTCACTATACAGAAAGGGGCAGAACTGAGATACAGCCCCTTAAAGAAGCAATTTTGTGCTGCATGTAATTCCTTATTGCAAGTAGAGGGACAGATGCAAAAATGCCCAGTCACCTTAAAAATGTCCACCCCTATTCAGGAGTGGATTATTGATACAGCCTCTAAGCCATGCTCTGGCAGGGCCTAGCTGAGGACACTGGTAAGGTGGAGAGCTTAGCTGTTACAATGCAGCATTTGTAATACCAGCTCTCTGAATGCAGAAATGCAGAAGATTCTTAGACTAGTGTCCTCTATAGAGGATTCAGCAGCTAAAGTTGCTGCACCTGAGGTAGCTGTTGAACTAGAAAGAATTTTGTAAAGACATCTGGTATGCCCACCAACAATGAAAGGTAACTGTTGCCAGCAGCTAGTGGACATCACTGAACATTGCCTGTTCTGGTTTGTTAATACTACCACTATGCAAAATACCAGAACTGGATTGGCTTTTAAAAAGGGGATTTATTAAGTTACAATTTATGGTTGTACAACCATAAAAGTGTCCAAACTAAGGCATAATCATGAGCAGACCATCACTGGAGAAAGGCCATTGGCATCCAGAAAACCTCTGTTAGCTGGGAAGTCACGTGGCTGGCATCTGCTTGTTCCCAGGTTGCATTTCAAAATGGTGCTCTCCAAAATGTCTAAGCATCAGCCAACCTCAGGGGTCTGCAGCTCCAACCATCTCTGAGCTAAGCCAGCAAACATCTGGGTCTGTGCCAGCATTTTTAAAGGACTCCAGTAAACTAATTAAGACTCATGCTGAATGGGTGGGGCCATGCCTCCATGGAAATGATCTAATCAAATGTTTCAACTACAGTCGGGTGAGTCACATCTCCATGGAAACAATATAATCCCAATATTCCACAAGACTGGATTAAAGATCATGGCTTTTTGTGGGGGACATAATATATCCAAACTGGCATAGTGCCCTTCATGCTCCCTGCACCAACCATATAAGCTGCCTCAGCAGATGGGACACATGGAGTACATCAGTCCCCTTCTCTTCTTGAGGTATGCTTTTACTGCCATGGACATGGCTACAGAACATTTGTTAGCTTTCCCATTGGGGAAGGCAAACCAGCAGTCACCATCAGCTGTTCAGAAAGGGTTGTGTTCTATATGGCATACCTATGCAAATAGACAGTGATTGGGGGACCCCCTTCACTGAACGAATGACCCAAGATGGACTGTGGACTATAAAATCTGTACGACAAAACATTTTATCAGGCCTTAACACTTCTGAACAATACACTCAGAGCTGCAGCCCCAGCTCCTATTGAAATTCTAACAGTGGGATCAATGCAGGCATTGACAATCCAAGCTAAAGTGTCAGTCACTTTACAGCCTAAGTGGGGAACCAGTAATAATTTGTTTTTGCCTGTGCCTCAGGCCATACAAAACAAGGAAAGTGAGGTCAATTGGACTTGGTGCTGGCCTATGCAGCCATGGTGGTTAGGAATCCTAAGTCTCTGGGGAATAGGAGTTACCCAAAGTAGTGTAATAAAACCTAAATGCTGTAAAAATCTTCATCACCAATCCCTTCACCATGGGAACCTCATGCATGACTATATGGACCATTTTTATTCCCAGATTAGCAATTAATGAAACATTAGAGGCTCTCAAAATGTGCAAAGGGAGAGTATCTGGTATTTAAAACCTCCCCACAATATTCCTCTGCCTGGTACCTTGTTGCCAACTAATGAAACTCTAGCATATATATTGCTATCCTTTATTCTCCATAAACATTTTTCTTTTCAACTAGCAAACACCTTCCCTCAGTTGGCCTCAGCAGCAACCCATTTCCACAACTGAACCCAATGTTGGGTTTGCACAAACTTTCTACCTTTAGGCACTACTGGCCTTCCTTGGACTGTGACTCCTGTGAATTGGACTGCATGGAATATCCTACTGACCTGGCAGAATTCAGCAATTATCAATAGGCCAGTTGTCTAAATGGTTTAATTCCCTTTCTTGGCCATGGTGACATCTCTTTGTGAAATTGTTATCTCTATTGGAGGGATTCTAGTGTTCTGTTGTCTATGGATGCAATTTCTGTCCTATGGTCAATGTAGCTGGCTACATGGGGGTGGATTGTGGGGGCCCAGATAGGGCCCCCCTCTCCTCCACAGTGATTTCGCATAGCCACTACTTGACCAGGACAAGTGTTAAAAGTCAACAGATCTCCCCAGTGGAGGAAAAAATGTATCATTGTAGTAGCATTGAAACTCCCCTTCCCCAATTACTCCCCTTCCCCAATTACTGTTGATAACAGAGCTCCATACCCTTTTCACAAGACCCTGCTGAAACTCTGTTCTCACACCCCCTTGTCCTAACTCTTATAAACTACTCCCTTGTACACCCCACTTTTGTAGAGCACTAACTTCCATCTTTCCCAGCCCACTGCCACTGTGGAACCATGACTCCTGTAAATAAGTCTTATTAAACTCATATCGGACTCTGAAAAAAAAAAGCAATAACTTTATACAAAATAAAATTAGAAATGCCACCCACCCACTCAGTAGGACTATAATATTAGAAAGCAAATAAAAATTCTACTTTCTTCTAAGTAAAAAATGACATGATGATCAATATGAGTTTTTAATAGTACACTGAAATGACACATTTCCTTGATGTTCTTACAAAGATATTTGAAAAGTCAAAATACTCATTCTGAACACCTATTGTTTCTTTTTAAATTCAGGAAAAAAAAAACTGTTTAAAACATTATTTAACGATGTTTTTCAGGGTGTAGTTACAAAGTAGACAGCATAAAACCATTCAATAAATGTTTAATCAGCTTTGGAAATTAGTTGTGTGCAAGGCATTTTATGGAACAAAAAGGTCAAATTCAAAACAAGAGCGCATTTTACTTTTTTGTTTTTGCAGAAATATGACTTCTGTTCCAATTTTTTGAAAGAAGCATAACCATACAGATTTTTCCAAGTACTATTTGCCAAGTTAAAATCCCATGCTGCCAGACCCCACACTCAAGCAGCATGAGTAAACCTTCTTTAATATTTTCCACTATTTAGCTCTCCAAGGCTTGTCTTATTTGAAACACATACAAGGACATAATGATTTAAGTTGTTAGCCTTTTGCAGCATCAAAGGAATAGTATTTCCCATATATAAATACGGAAAACAGGAAAGTGAAAACTTTCATCACAATGTAATATGACTGCACTTGTGGAAAATGAGATCCAAGAACAGATCAATGTCAATATTACCTTATTCATTTTTTTTTTAAAAAAGGAGATTCATATGATTTCTTCTGTAACGTGGTAAAATGTGCCCGTGGTGGTAAAATTGTGCATAGCTTTCCAATATAAGATAAACTAACTTTTCCTGGGATAAATAAACTTATTTTCAATATTCCTTTTGGATATTTCAGAGGCACTATGGTAGCCAAAAATAAAAATGAAGAGAATTGATGGGGGGTGTCTGTGCCTAGCATTCACAGAGACATGTGACATCCCACGGCTTGAAGAAGTGGGGATTTCACCCCCCAATTTCAGTTAGGGTAACTCTTAATTTGGGGAGAAGATGGCTGCTTGCAAGTACTTGAGAGGGATGAGGCTGCCATTCCATCAGGATTGAAGGACAAAACATTGATCCAGAGTTGACTCCCAGACCTTCAAAACTATTGGAGTTTGCCATGCTGGCTTTTGGACTTGTTTAAGATTATAACCCCAATTCTCCAATTTCTTCCTTTTAGAATGGAAATGTTTATCCAATGTGTTTCCCACCATTGTATATCGTAAGCAGATAACTTGTTTTCCAGGGTTCACAGGTGCATCTGACAGGAGAATTTTGCCCCAGGAATGGACAATGACAACAACTGACTTTGATGAGAAATTTTACTTAGCTTGTTTTAAACTGGCTCAAGTCTTCTGCAATATTTTGATGAGTGAATGTGTTTCGCAAGTGGGAAGAACATGACTTTTGGTGGTCCAGATGAAATAATGGCCCCCATGAAAGTTATCTTTAAGTCCCAACCCCTGGTCCTGTGAGTATGAACACATTTGTAAATGGGACCTGTGGAGATGTTATTAGTTAGGGTGTGCCCAAACTGAATGAGTACCTTAAAGCAAAATGACTGATGTCCTTATAAGCAAAGGAAATTGAACACAGATGGAGAGAAGCCATGGTGAGCAGCCAGAAGCTGGAAATCAACAGAACCAAGTAGAGAAAGATTTGTTACCATGTGGTAGAAAAGCCAAGGAACCCCAAATATTGCTGGCCAGCTGGAAGACACTGACTCCAGGAGGAAGCAAGCCTTCTTACAATTGAAACTGAGTGCCAATAAATTCCTGTTTATAAGCCAATCTATTATATGGTATTTGCTTTAGTGGCAGGAAAATTAAATCACTCTCTCTCCTTGGTTAGGATAAATATTTGTAGTTTATTGGCCAGAACAGCGTAAGCTGGCTCCAAGTAAGACTGAGAATATGAATAATGAGGCTTATAATTAGTTTGTAGGGGCAGAACAAAGAAAAGTTGGTTGGTTCTATTAAATTTTCAGTGAGGGTTACCATTAATTTCAGGAATTTGCATATGCCTGTAATATGGCCAGAACAGAAAAAAATGACCAATTAGTAAGCTTGCTTTACAGGTCTGTCTGTGTGCCAACATAGTCTATTAAGTGATCTTGAATTTGCCCTATTTCAGATCGACATGTGGTGTCCATATGGATTCTTTGCAAAGCCAGATCATATTTAATTACATGACATAATAGTACATTCAAGTTTTCATTTATTCAAAAATTATTTTTGGCTAATTCTATTTGCCCACCTCTGTGACAGATGTTATAGTGTATTTGAAGAATCATTGACTTTAAACCTGTCACAGAGATTTTATACCAAGATGAAAATAAAACTATTGTTCATATAAAATAATATATTTATTGAAGAGAACTATATTATCTTTCTATGGCTGCTTTATAAAATGACTAAAAATTGGTGACTTAAAACAATAGAAATTTATCTTATCACAGTTCTGGAAGACAAAAGTATGAAAGTAGTATCATTGGGCTAAAACCAAGGCATTGGCAGGGCTGCACCACCTCCAGATGCTCAAAGGGAGAATCCTTTCTTTGCCTCTCCAAACTTCTAGTGGCTTCCAGAATCACTTGGCTTGTGGCCACATCACTTCTATCACTGCCTCTGTCTCATATATCTTTGCCCTCTTCTTTGTGAAACCTCTTTCTGCCTCTTTTATAAGGACATTTATGATGGCATTTAAGGACTACTCAAATTGTCCATGATAAACTACCCATCTAATTTTTCCAAATTAGGTTACAGTTCCCTAGCTGCCAAGAGTGGCCATGCAATGGATGGCTTAAACAATAGGGATTTTTCTTTTGCTCATGATTTTGAGGCTATGGGAAATCAAAATCAAGGCAATGTTTTCTCCCAGAAAACTGTTTTAGGGCTAGATGCCAGAGATCCTTGGTTCTTGGCTTTTCTGTTGCATGAAAATACACATGGCAGCCACTTTTAGCTTCTCCTTTCTCATCCAGGTTCTGGTAATGTTCAGCTTCTGGCTGCTCCCTCTGGCCTTCTCTCTCTCTGTGGCCTTCCCTATAAGGCCTTAAATAATATGATTAAAACCCATCCTGAGTCAATTGGGCCACACACCAACAGAAGTAATGTCATCAAAAGGTCCTGTGTACAACAGGTTCACATGTACAGGAATGAATGATGTTTAAGAACATGTTTTTCTGGGGTAAATAGCTCCAAGACAACATATATATTCAAGTCTAAAGAGTGAGATCTGCAATATGAAGAGAGGGGACATTTTTCTGTTAACCAAAGTAGTAATAGATTTTGAAATTTACAAAATAGAACATAGCTAATAAAAACTATAGAATTATAAGTTGATAGAGTTAAATCATTGTTAATATGATTGAGTTTAGGTCTAAATATTATGAAATATTTTTGGAGATAGCAGGAATGATTTTATAGATGATTTTGTGTAATGGGTTATAGACTGCATTAGTGTAAGTTTAAAATTATTAAAGAGAAAAAGAAAGGGGGAGGCACATCATAACCAATATAGAGCTTTTCAAGATATTTAAACTCACTCCCTTGTAGGATTGAGAATGACTGTTTGAGTAAACCATTGCTATACTGGGAGTTTAATTATTTCTCAATTTCTTCTCAAAAAAGGCTTTAATCATTTTATAGAAAATGGGGGCTTACTGAAGTTTTTGTAATATGAACAAACTATTGTAATAAAGAGTGAAGCACTGTAATAAAGAATGAAGTAAACTTTGATAAGCAAATAAAAAGGACATGGGGAACATTTAGGAAACTTATTTTGTATTAAATTAATCAGATAAAGTTCATAACTTAAAAAGAAAAGAAGTGAAATATATGAGAAACCTTCTCATAAAACTTCATTCCAGGATTTTATTACATATAATTATGCTTGGTCTTTACAAATAGGAATATTCCTCCCTAGTAGTAGCTTCAAAAGTGTTCTAAAATTGTTTTAAAATAAAAACCCATATTTTAGGCAGGTTCAATTGCTACACTCTAGAAATTTGGATGCAATTACAGTAGGTACCTCTTCTTTCTTCATGTACTTAACACCCCTTTAAAACCACAATCATCTCCAAACATCCAAAATCCATGTCAACTTTTAGAATTCAGTGTTGAAATTTGTAAAAATTGAGTACATGATTGTTTCATGGTAGAGATAAAAACTCAATACTGGCTTTAATTTCTCTGTCAAAATTTAGATACTTTCTATTACACACTTCTGAAAATTTTATGAGAAATTAGACTATGAAAATGGCTTTGGGTTTTCTTTCATAAAGTGAGCTTCATAAATAGAATATGGAGATATCAGGTATACTGGAACATACAATGTTTACTGGAAAAATTCATATTACTAAATTTAAACAGTCTTTTGATTGAATATGTTTAAATAATCTCTTCTCACTTAAGCCTTCTGATAACTCTGTGTCTATGTTACAGAACAGATTTGAGGAAATAGAGATGTTAGATAATTTACCCTAAATTATATTATCAACTTGAGGATAGGCAGTTGATATGGGAATATCAGCTGATATTGAAATAGAAAAATCCCTAATGCATTTAAAAATCAAGAAACAATTTTTCTGTTTATTGTAAAATAGATCACTCTTTCACATTTTATACACTTCATAATTGTAGTTATAAAACAAAACAAAAAAAGACCATCCTTTCCTCTGAAATTTGTTTTTCACCTTAATTCTTTGAATAAATAAAAGCAGAGGCATTAATTACTTAAAAACAGAAGTTGAGTCAATAGAAAAAGAGAGTAGATTTTAGTAAATATATTGTCATTTTCATCCCAAATAGACAAAAGCAGAATATATAACTTCTTGGTGAATTATAAGACATTTCAGCTTAATACTATCCAAAGTAACCAGGAATCTTCTTTTGTTTTATAGACAAACAAAGCACATGGAAAATTTGAGTATCAGATTAAGCTTGGCAGAATCAGTAGATATTCATCCAAAATACTGTAAGTGCTGGGATGTACAAGTGAATATTTTTCAGTCTTGGTGACGTAAAATTGAACAAAACAGATGTTTTTTTTTTTTCATTGAACTAATATTCTGGACACTATTTAAAAACACATGCTTTTGCCTTAACACAGTAAATGGGAGGGCTATAGTCCCATGCAATTTGACAGAATCAGTTAAAATTGTGGTCCACATATGGAATAAATTTCATGTTGAGTAAAAATGACTGATAAATAGGTTTCTGTGTAGCAATATTAAACTCCTTCTCTGTCTACCTCATCTCCAGTTATTTGATTGTGTAAGGATTTTATAACTGAACCTCATCTTGTCCAGATTACCTAAATTCTGGTTCCCAGAAAGCTGTGAGATATGTAGTTATTGTGCCCTGGATCTCCATTAATTCACTCATTTTTTATTAGCTCATTGAGTCTTTCAACAAGTGTTTATGGAGTGACTAACGTGCCAATGAGAACAAATCAATGTGAAATCACTTGCTGGTGAAACCTAGGAAGAGAAAAGGAAATGTTATTTGGAGTTGGGTAAATTGGTGCTCAGGCCTCCTATCCACAAGCTGGTAGTATAATTTAGGGTAAATTAACATCTCTGTGTTCTCAAATCTGTTCTCTAACACAGCCAAAGTATTATTGGAAAGCTTAAATGAGAAGAGGTCTGCAACATGTGTGACAGAAATACAGGAGATAACAAGAATTCAATACAAGTTTGAAATTTTGCATGTAGGTAAGATTTATTTACAAAAAGACAATGTGGTATCATGAAAAAAACATTAAGGAATAATTAGATACAATTTCAGACTCTGTTGCTAATACATGTTATAACTTTGACCAAGTCACTCAGAGTTGCTAGGTCCTAATTCCTCATTTGTTAAACAGAAATCCAGCACTTAGTCTAAACAACTAAATAAGAATAGTTATTCCAAGATCACTCTAGAAAAAATGGTTAAAATGATTTGCAAACCACATATCATTATAAAATTTTAAAAGGCAGATATATTCTGTTTGCCTTTTCCCTTAAGGCAGTATTTACAAGCAAATATTTCCAAGTAAAATCAACTTCAGTGTTTTTCTTGATAGTTAACCTCCTTTATATTTTTATCTTGATACCCTTTTCTAGTCCACAATGTCACTCTTTTATCCCTTGCATTGTGTTGCATTACTTTGTAATCTTTCACTGCAAACTACAACATAACTTTTGATTATTTTCCTCCATTTTTCAAAAAACTACACACACACACACACATACACACACACACATGCAATGGATTGTGCTGGTTCAGATATATTATGTCCCCCCCAAAAGTCATCATATTTTGACACAATGTTGTTGAGTGGAATTTCTCAATTGAGTGTTCCATGGAGATAAGAGTCACCCAACTGTGGGTGACATTTTTGATTAAATTATTTCCACAGAAGTATGTCCCCACCTATTCCAAGTGAGTCTTGATAGTTCACTGGATTGCCTAAGAGAACTCAAGATCTGACACAGACATTTGCTGATGTTCAGAGATTCTTGGAGTTGTGGACAGAAGGACATTTGGAGATGTTGAGTTAAGAGTGAAACCTGGAGTTTGCCCTGGAGAAGATAAGAGAGGACCCCAGTCACTTAAAGAGAAACATTCTGAGAGAAAGAAGCAAGGATGCACAGGAGGTGAGAGAGAGGAGATGAAACACAACCCAGGAACAGCAGACAGCAGCCACATGCCTTCTCAGCTGAGAGAGTTGTTCTGGGCACGATCAGCCTATCTTCAGTAATTGTATCACCTTGTTGATGCCTTAGTTTGGAAACTTTTATAGCCATGTAACTGTAAATTTGTAGTCAAATAAACCCCTTTTATAAAAGTCAATCCATTTCTGGTATTTTGCATAACGGCAGCATAAACAAACCAGAACAGATTTTGGTACCAGAGAAGTGGGGTACTGCTGAGTTTGCAAATACCGAACATGTTGGAATAGATTTTTAAATGGACAAGGGGAAGATTCTGGAAGAATTGTGAAGAGCTTGATAGAAAATATCTAGATTGCTTTGAAGAGACTGTTGGTGGAAATATGGACTGTAAAGATACTTCTGATAAGGCCTTGAACAGAAATGATGAATGTGTTATTGCCAACTGGAAGAAAGACGATCCTTGTTTTAAAGTGGTAGAAAATTTGGCAAAATTGGGTCCTGGTGGTGGATGAAAGACAGAATTTGAATGCAATGAGCTGAGATACTTAGTTGAAGAAGAGAAGTCTGAACTAAATGTGGAAAATTCAGCCTGGCTTCTCCTTGCAAATTATAGTAAAATGTGAGAGGAAAGAGATAAGGTGAGAACAGAACACTTGGGTTCAAAGAAACCAGAAATTGATGGTCTGGAAAACTCTGGGCTTCTAGAAAGTGAAACCCCAGTGGATAAAGCTCCATGTGAGGATTTAATGAAACTTGGAACTGTCAGCCATTTCAGGACAAGTCAAGATTGGAAGTGGAGTTATCCAGAAAGAATTTGTGAAAAGTGCAATTGTCTGATGGTTTTGACCCCAGTACGGTGCATGCCAAGCCAATAAACTTTTTGTGAGATTTGTATAAATGGAACCACTGCCAGTCTGGAGTGGAGTGGATGGATTGAAGGAAAAATTTTCTCAGAGAATGCAGAACCATGGAAGCCAATGTCTGAAGCCAAGAAATCTCAGGCATGGAGAGTAGGGCAACCTATGCATACGGAAAGGTTGTTTGCTCTGGAGGCAGAGAGCATGCCTTCTGCTTCAATGTTTAGGAAGAGTGCTGCCACCCTAGGCCTTAGAGTGTGTGGAGCATATTACCAGGAATTGGGGAGAGCCTGGACACCACACCACTGTTCAGAGAGAGGAGAGTATTGCCCCAGAGAAACAGAGTCTAGGTGGTGCCCAAATGCTTGAGGAGGGTGGGGCCAGGAAGAAGGTGGTTTCCCCATTGCATGAATATGTTGGAACACTCACCCCAGTGTTTGCAGAAAAAAGGGCTGCCATGAAAGCCTTTGAAAAGGGTGGTATGGCTGCTCTCTTGGGCTCCAAGAATGAAATATCATTCTATAAATGACTCTCAGATTTTGAAATCTAATGACATTAGCCCTGCAGGTTTCAGGAACTGTTTCAGACCTTTGAACCTGTTTTCCTTCTAATTTCTCCCTATGGAAATGGGAATATTTGTTCTATGACTGTCCCTCCTTTTCATATTTTCAGCAGATAACTTGCTCTAAGTTTCATGTGTTCACATCCAGAGAATAATAAGACTTTGTACTTACCTATATTGTGATGGAATGAATGTATTTTTTGTATTTGGAAAGAACATGCCTTTCTGGGGTCCAGGGGATGGAATATACCAGTTTGGATATATTATTTCTCTCAGAAAAGTCATGATCTTTTAACCCAATCTTCTTGGTGGAAACTCTCAGTTGGTTCCATGGAGATGTGACTCACCCAACTGTGGGTGATACCTTTGATTAAATTATTTCCATGGAAGTATTGCCCCACCCATTCAAGGTGAGTCTTGATCATTCACTGGATTACTTAAGAGAACTCAAGGTCCAACACATGTTCTTGCTGGCATTTAGAGATTCTTGGATTTGTGGACAGAAGGACATTTGGAGATGCTAAGATAAGAGATGAAACCCAGAGTTTGCCCCAGAGAAGATTATAGAGAACCTCCAGTCACTTAGAGAGAAACACCCTGGGAGAAAGAAGCAAGGATACACAGGAGGTGAGAAAGAGGAAATGAAACACAACCCAGGATCAGCAGATGCCAGTCACATGCCTTCCTAGACTGACAGAGGTGTTCTGGACACCATTGGCCTTTCTTTGGTGAAGGTATCCCATGGTTGGTGCCTTAGTTTGGACACTTTTATGGACATAGAACTGTAAATTTGTGGCCAAATAAATCCCATTTGCAAAAGCACATCCTTTTTTGGTATTTTGCATAATGGCAGCATTAGCAAACTGGAACATAGTCCTACCAATATTCTGCTTCCATATTGTCACAGAGAATTTAGGAATCTTTTTTAGCACATAACACATAATTACCACCTTGATACTAAAACTAATATGTCTCAAGTTCTTACTACGTGATAAATAGAATGTAAAGCACTTTTATATACACATGTCTAATTTAATCTTTCCAACAAATTTGGGAGGTTTATGTTTAGCAAGTGCAAATAACTTATATTATAATTATATCAGAAAGAGTACAATTCTAGTTATTTCAGAGAAGAATGTTTGACTGTTGCATATGTATGTTTTATTGGAGAAAATCCCATAAATATAGTTGTTGCCTTATTTTGAAACATGAAAATTATAATAAGAGGACAATAAGGAGAGGATTTTGGAAACATGGGGTAGTAGAATGCTCCAGAAATCAGTTCCTCTATCAGAAAACTATTGAACTTGCAGTAAGTGTTTGAATCAACTCTTTTGAAAATCCAGACTGTAATGGTACACTGTGGAGCATCCAGGGAGAAGCAGGAGAAAGCTGCTGGTATATTGTCATAAATGCTGATGAGTTTTCACTCCCCCTGCAGTGTCTATGATCCTTCTGTTCCCAGTCTCAAGGTTAGATCCTGGAATAGCTTGCTGGTGCCATGGTGGGACATAAAGACTAATTCTCCAAACTCGGTGAGTGCATGTTCTCATCACTGATCACTTCTTTTTATCAGTTACTTCAGATCACTCAGGGCTGGCTCTGATGGTAACAATTGTTCCAATCTGCTTTGGCTGAATGTGGAAAAGGATCTTCCTCAAAACTATGGAAAATAGTTAAAGGGTTACATTAACTGGGCAAGTGCTGAATCAAGGAAACACAGCATCAAAAGGTATAGAAGAAGCTACTGGCAATCTTTCTGGCACTTCCATTCCTTCCTCAGTGGGGGGTAGAACCACCTTGTGCTCCTCTTATGGTCCCTGGCCCAGTTACAGAGGGAGCAGAGTGGCCCCTGTGACTATACTGAGATGAATGTATATCAGTGTCAATCTATCAGATGAATACCTTAGAGACTGAGCCAGAGAAGTTGTCTCAGGCTCATCCCTTCATAATTTACCCCGAAAGCGGAGATGCAGCTTTCAGATGGCTGGGACAGTGACAAACAATCAATTTGAAGCAGCCTGGGACAAAGGGCTGTCTACCTTATCTCACTCAAGAGAGCAACCATGAAGGGTTAAAAGTCTCATTCAAAGGGAGTAGTGAGGCCCTACAATCAGAGACCCATAAAAGGTAAAAATGGACTTCCTAAAGCTTTTAGCAAGCACAAGCTCAGGAAAGAAGCAGGACTATGACTCCATACAGTGCCAGATAAAGCAGAAAGGACCTCAGAGTTCACACTTGCCTTGGGCTGATTCCACAGGAGGACTAAACTCCAAAGGTTTCTAAAGGAGACCACTTGCAAAGACAGGGAAATGTGATTTTTTTTGTTTTGGTTTATTCATTTTGATTAATTCATGGCATTCAAGCAAATCTATGTTATAACACTAGTGGATAAAAACTTAAGAACAGACAGATCAGGCACTATCCTCAGAGTTAACACTTTAAAATAGTAAAATGTACAGTGTGCAACAAAGGATTACAAGACAAACAAAGAGAAAGGAAATAATGGACAATCCAAAGGAAAAAAGATAAAAATCTAGAAATCATCAACAAGAGGGAGCAACTTTGGAGATACTGGACAAAGTTTTAAAAATGAAACTCAATATGCTCAAAGCAATAAAGGAAAACACTGAGAGAGATCTTAAGGATATGAGGAAAACAGGGAATTAATAATATGGGTAGCACTTTTAGATTCCTGCTGTGAACCAAACAAAAATAATGTAATTGAAGAACACAATAACTGAAATGAAAAATTACTTAGATGGTTTCAACAGCAGATTGGAGAAAACAATAAATCATCTCAAAGATAAGACAACTGAAATGATTCAGGGTAAGGAGCAGGATGAAAAAAGAATAAGAAAGAATGTACAGAGCCTAAGAGATCTCTGGGACACTGTCAAACATACCAACATATGCATTATGGGGACTAAAGAAACAGAAGAAGGAGAGAAAAGAGCAGAACAAATATTCAAAGAAATAATGGCAGAAAACTTCCCAAACTTAACAAAAGGTAAGAATATGCACATTCAAGAATCCCAAAGACACCCAAAGAGAACAAACTCAAAGAGAACCATCCCAGATTCACAGAAATCAAAACTGTCTAATGCCAAATATGAGGAGAGAGTTCTGAAAGCTGCAAGAGAAAAGCAATGAGTAATGTACAAGGGGCTCCCAATAAGATTAAGTGCAAAGAAGCAAGAAAGCAGTAGTATGAAATATACAATATACTTAAAGTCCTGAAAGAAAAACAATTGCTAACCAAGAATTTTATATCCAGGAAGACTTTCTTTAAAAAATATGGTACAGATTAAGCTGAGGGAGTTCATTACCACCAGTTCTGCCCTACAAACAATACCAAAGGGAGTTCACACTGAAGGGAAAGAATACTAGGGAGTGGATCAAAGTGCCATAAAAAAAATAAAGATCTCCAGAAAAGTTCACAATATGGGTAATTATAAATTTCAGTAGCATTGTATTGAATTTTTGGTATTTAATTACACTGCTTACTATGAAAAGATGGCAAAATGCAAATGCATTACAAGTAATGATAAATCTATAGCTTTGGATAGACAAAGAAATTTGTAACATAAAAAATGGTGGGAGAGAGTCAGAGCAGTATAGGAACAGTGAATGTGTATGCTATTAAATATAAGTTGCTATAAAATAATTTATTATTGTTATAGATTTAGAATGATAAATTTTTACTCCATGGTAAACACAAATAAAATACATGGAAAATATATTCAGAAAGAAATGTGAAGGGACTCAAATGGTATACAATACAAAAAAAAAAATCAAATAAATATGGAAGCAGGCATTAACAATAGAATTGATGGGGAAGTGTATTAAATTTAAAAAAGATACAATAGCAAAATCAAAACAAATTTCTATATTATAAGTAATTTCTTTAAAGTATACAGTTTAATCTCTCCAGTAATTATGCAGATATTGGAAGAATGGATTTAAAAAAAAAAGCATAAATTAACTATATGCTATTTACAAGAGAATTACCTTAAATTCAAAGACTTAACTGGGTTTAAAGTGAAAGGAATTTTTAAAAATATACCCTGCAAATAGTAACCAAAAGAGAGCTGGGGTAGCTATACTAATATAAAATAAAACATACTTTAAGTAATAAACTGTTATCAGGCACAAAGAAGGACATTATATATTGTTAAAGGGCTCAATTCAACAAGAAGACATAGCAACTATGAATATAAATACATCTAACAGCAGAGCTACCAAATATCTGAAGCAAATATTGGCAGATTTGAAGGCAGAAAATTCTACATTAATAGTAGGAGATTACAATACCACACTTTCAAAAATGGATACAACATCTAGACAGTATCTCAATAGGAAAACAAAAGACTTGAATGAAACTCTGAAAAGGAAATACCTAACACCTCACCCAACAGCAGCGTAAAACTAGTGCACATAGGATAGACCCTATCTTAGGTCACAAAACAAGTCTCAATGAATTAAAGAATATTGAAACTGGACAATGTATCTTCTCCTACCACAATGGAATGAAGTAGAAATAAATAAATAGGGAGAAATGGAAACTTCAAATATATGTGGAAATTAAACAATATACTCTCAATAAACCAGTCAGTCAAAGAAGCAATTATGAAGGAAATTAGGAAATACCTTGGAGCAAATGAAAATAAAAATACAACATACCAAAACTTATGGGATGAAGCAAGGGCAATACTGAGAGTGAAATTTATAGTTCTAAATGTTTATATTAAACAAGAAGAAATATCCTCATTTTGAGAATTAACCCCAGAACACTCAAAACTGGAGGATTTATAAAAGAAAAGCAAACTAAATCCAAAGCAAGCAGAAGGAAGGAAATAACAAAAGACTAGAACAAAGATAAAAGAAATAGAGGATAATAATTAAAAACAAAAACAAAAACAATAGAATCAACAAAACCAGAATAAAATTAGCAAACCTTTACCTAGACTGACAAATTAAAAAGAGAGAGGACACAAAAAAATTAGAAGCATAAATGAAAAGGGTGAAATTACTATTGATCTCACTGAAATAGAAAAGGACTGCAAGGGTATACTATGAACAAGTCTAGGCCAACAAATTAGATATCCTAGATGAAATGGATAAATACATAGAAACATACAGACTACCTATACTGACTCAAAAAGATCTCAACCAGCCAATGAGTAAAGAGAAAATCAGTAATAAAAATCCTCCCCTAAAAGAAAAGCTCAGGACCAGATGACTTCACATGTGAAATTTACCAACTGTTCCAAGAATTAACACAAGTCCTGCTCAAAGTCTTCCAAAAAATTGAAGAGGAGGTAATGCAATATAATTCATTCATTCTATGAGGCCAACAGTTCCCTCATACCAAAGCCAGATGAAGACACCACAAGAAAAGAAAATTGCTCACCAATATCCCTTATGAATATAGATGCAAAATTACCCACTAAAATACAAGCAAACATAAGTCAACAACAATAAAAAAATTGTACACCATGATCAAGTTGGATTTTTCCTAGAGATGCAAGAGTGGGTCCACATGAGAAAATCAAGTAATGTAATATACCACATTACCAAAACAAAGGGAAAAAAAAAAAAAAAACCCAAATGGTCATCTCATTTGATGCAGAGAAGGCTTCTAACAAAATCCAGCACTGCTTCTCAGTAAAACAAACAAACAATCAAACAAAAAACACTTAAAAAACTGAGAACAGAAGAAAATTTCCTCAACATGATAAAGGACATATAAGAAAAATCCACAGCTAACCTCATCCTCAATTGTGAAAGACTGAAAGCTTTCCCTCTAAGATCAAGAACAAGAATGTTCTCGAAGGCCTAGTTTGAGCAATTTGTCAAGGAAAGAAAGAAAACACATCCAAGTGGGAAGGAAAAAGTGAAACTTCCCTATTTGCAGATGACCTGATCCAATATATGGAAAACATGGAAAAATCCACAACAAAGCTCCTAGAACTAAGGAAGGAATCTAGCAATATGACATGTACAAGATCAACATACAAAATTCAGTAGTTTTCTATACACTATTAATGAACAATATGAAGAAGAAATCAAGAAAAAAAAACACAAAAGCAACTAAAAGAATGAAATACCTAGGAATAAATATATCCAAGAATGTAAAGGACTTTAAAGCATAATACTACAAAACATTGCTAAAAGAAATCAAAGGAGAACTAAATAAATGGAAAGATATTCAATGTTCATGGATTGGAAGATGAAATATTGTTAATATGTCAATACTACCCAAAGAGGTTTACAGATTTAATGCAATCCAAAATTCCAGTAGCCTTCTTTACAGAAATGGAAAATTCAATCACCTAATTTATTTGGAAGGGTAAGCGGTCCCAAGTAGCTAAAGTCATGTTGAAAAAAGAATGAAGCTGATAGACTCACACTTACCAATCTTAGAACTTATTACAAAGCCAACTGTAATCAAACGAGTACAGTATTTGCACAAGGACAGATATATAGATCACAGAAATCAAAATAAGAGTATCAAAATCAACACTCACCTGTGTCCAGCTGAATTTGACAAGAGTGGCAAGTCTATTCAATTAGAAAAGAATAGTCTCTTCAATAAATAGTGCGAGGAAAACTGGATCTCCATATAGGAAAGAATAAAGGTGGAACCCTACCTCACATCATTTACAAAAATCAACTGAAAATAAATCAGACCTAAACAGAAGAACCATAACTATGAAACTCCTAGAAGAAAACTCAACAAGAAAAGAAAAAAATAGATAAATTTTTTCATCATAATGAAACAAAAAAGTTTGTGCATCAAAGGACGTTCTCTTGAAAGTAAAGTGAATCTTAATATTGGAAGAATATATTTGGAATCTACATATCTCATAAGGGTTTAGTATCCAGAATATAGAAAGAAATCTTTCAACTCAAACACAAAAAGATAAATCACTCAATTTAAAAATGGGCAAAGGCTTCAATAGACATTTCTACAAAGAAAATATACAAAATGCCAACAGCACATGAAAGATGCTCAATATCATTAGTTATTAAGGAAATGAAAATTAAAACCACAATGAGATACCATTTCACATCCACTAGAAAGGCTGCTATTTCATAATGGAAAATTACAAGTGTTGGAGAGAATAATGGACAAACAGTAACACTCATTCATTGTTGCTAGGAATGTGAAATGGTGAAACTGTTGTGGAGGACAATCTTGCAGTTACTCAGAAAGTTAGGTATAGAATTACCATATGACCCAGTGTTCTGGTTTGCTAATGCTGCCATTTTGCAAAATATCAGAAATGGATTGAGTTTTATAAATGGGACTTGTTTGGTTACAAATTTACCATTCTGAGGCCATAGAAGTTTCTAAACTAAGACATCAACAAGAAGATACTGTCCATAAAGAAAGGCTGATGGTGCTGGAACATCTCTGTCAACTGGGAAGGCACATGGATGGTTTTTGCTGGTTCCAGACTGTGCTTTAGCTCTTCTTGCAGCTCCTTTATATGCTTAGCATAGCATCTCCGGACATCCTTCTGTCCACAGCTCCAAGCATCTCTGACCATCTCTGTCAGCTCCCAAGAATCTCTCCAAAAGTCTCTTGCAGCTGCTCTTGGAGTGTTTTGTCCTATCTTAGCTTCTCTGGAGAAAACACTGAGATAGCATCTTAAAGTGTCAACAAGTCTCTGGGCCTGTGTCAGCTATTAGCTTCTCTCTTAAATACTCCAGTGAACTAATGAAGACATATCCTGACTGGGCAGTGTCAAATCTCCACGGAAACATTCAGTCAAGAGGTCAGACCCTAATCAAAAAGATTAATAAATCTCCCCCCCACAAGATTGCATTAAAAAGATATGGCTTTTGGGAGGACATAATATATCCAAAATGGCACATTCTACCCCATGGACCCCAAAAAGACATGTTCCTTCCATATACAAAATACATTCATTTCATCACAATATCACAAAGCTTAAATCATTTCAGTACCAAGATCTTATCAAAATCAGTTACAATTGTGTTCTGTCCTAAAGCAAAATCCCCTCTAGCTGTGGACCTGTGAAACAAAGAACAAGTTATCTGCTGCCAATATACAAAGGAGGGACAGTCATAGAATAAATGTTCCAATTGCCATAGGGAGAACTGAAAGGAAAACAGGATTCACAGGACAAAAAGCATTCCTAAAACCTGCAGGGCAAACTTCATTTTCAAAGTCAGAGAGTCATTTGTAGAACATTTTATCCTTGAGGCTAGGGAGAGTGGCTATGCCACCCTTTCTGAGGGCGTCTGAGGAAGCCCTTTTCTCTCAAAATGCTGATGTGAGTGCTCCAACATACCCACATATTGGGGAGACCATCTTCTTTTCAGCCTTACTGTCCTCAAGCATCAGGGTGCCACCCTGATTCCACATCTCCAGGGCAAATGCTCTCCCCTCTCCAAACAGTGGGGTGGTGGCCAGACTCTCCCCAACTCCAAGGAATGTGCTCTACCCTCTCTGAGGACTGTGTTGGCAGCACTCTTCCTGGGCATCAAGGCAGAAGGCCTGTGCTCTGCCTTTGGGGCAAACTCACTGTTACCACATGCATGGGTTGCTCTGGTCTCCTTGCCTGAGATTTCTTGGCTTCAGAACTTGGCTTCCATAGTTCTGCCTTCTCTGAAGAAAATTTTTCTTCAATCTGTCTCTTTTCTGTCCCTTTTAGCCCAGACTGGCAGTGGTTCCATTTATACAGATCTCACAAAAAATTTGTTGGCTTGGCATGCAGCATACAGGGGTCAAACCATCAGACAATAGGACTTTCCACACATCCTTTCTGGCTAATTCCTTTTTCAATCCTGGTTTGTACTGAAATGGCAGTCAGTTTCCATGCTTTGTTAAATCCTCACATGGGGAACCATCATCTGGGGTCTCACTTTCTGGAAGCCCAGAATCTTCCAAATCATCAATTTCTGGTTTCTTTGTACCCAAAAGTTCAGTTCTCAGTTTATCTCTTTCATCTCACATTTTAATATAAGCTGCAAGGGGAAGCCAGGATGCATTTTCAACTTTTAGCTTGGAAAACTCTTCAGCTAAGTATTCCAGCTCATCGCATTCAAATTCTGCCCTCCATCTGACACCAGAACTCAATTTTGCCAAATCTCTGCCACTTTAAAAAAAAGATCACCTTCTTTCCAGTTTGCAATGACACATTCGTTGTTTCTGTTCAAGGTCAGATCAGAGGTATCTTTACAGTCCATATTTTTACAGTTGCTTCAAAGCAATCTAAGCCTTTTTTTTTAATCAAGATCCTCACAATTCTTTCAGAATCTTCTCCTTATCCATTGAAAAAACCCATTCTAGCTTGTTTGGCATTTGCAAACTCAGTAGCACCCCACTTTTGGTACCAAAATCTGTTCCAGTTGGCTAATGCTGCCATTATGCAAAATAGCCTAAATGGATTGGTCTTTACATAGGAAGGTTATTTGGTTACAAATTTACCATTCTGAGTCCATAAAAGTGTCCAATCTAAGGCATCAACAAGAGGAGACATTCAATAAAGAAAGGCCAATGGTGTCCAGAACACTTCTGTCACCTGGGAAGGCATGTGGCTGGTGTCTGCTGGTCTGGGGTTGTGTTTCAGCTCCTCTCTCAGCTCCTGTGCATCCTTAGCTTAGCATATCCAAACATCCTTCTGTCCAGTACTCCATCTCTGTCAGCTTTCAAGCGTCTCTCCAAAAGTCTCCCACAGCTGCTCTTGGGGCATTTTGTCCTCTCTTAGCTTCTCTGGAGCAAATTCTAGGCTAGCCTTTCAAAGCATCAGCAAGTGTCCTGGCCTGTGTCAGCTCTTAGCTTCTCTCTTAAATACTTTAGTGAACTAGTGAAGACCTACCCTGCCTGGGCAGTGTCAAATCTCCATAGAAACATTCATTCAATCAAGAGGTCAGGCCCTAATCAAAAAGATTAATAAATCTGCCCCCACAAGATTGAATTAGAATATGGCTTTTGGGGTATATAATACATCCAAACTGGCACACCCAGCATCCTACTTCTACGTATGCACCCAAAAGAATTTAAAGCAGTTACTTTGGCAGAATTTGCACAATGATGTTCATAGCAGCATTATTCACATCTGCCAAAAGATTAAAACAACCCAAGATTCCATCAACTAATCAACAGATAATTAACATGTGGCATATACATACAGTGGAATATTATTCAGTCATAAAAAGCAATGAAGTTCTGATTCATATTACAACATCTGTGAACGTTGAAGACATCACGTTGAGTGAAATGAGCCAGACACAAAAAGACAAATATTGTATGATCTCATAGATATGAAATAATTGGTATAAACAAATTCATAGAGTCAGATATTAGAATATAGGTTAAAGGGCCCAGTTGCAGGGAGGAATAAGGAGTAAATGCTTAAATTACACAGTCTCTATTTGAGGTGATGAAAACGTTTTGGCAATGGATGTTGGTGATGGGAGCACAACAATGTGAACATAATTAACAGCACTGAATTTTATATTTGCATGTGTGGTTAAAGGGGGAAATTTTAGTTTGTACATATATTTCTAAAATTTAAATTAAAAATAAACATAGGCCTGTAAAACACGAAAGTGACCCCCTAATATAAACCATGTACTATAATAAACAGTACAATTAGAAATTATCTTTCATCACTTGTAACAATACACCACACTAATGAAAGGTGTTAATAATAATGTGGTATATGGGAACTCTGCATTTTCTGCATGCTTTTTTTGTAAACCTACAACTTCTCTAATAAAAAAAATAAATTATTTCAATTGTATTCATTATTTTAACTTGAGTTATTTTTGCAAATGCCTGACATGTATAATATACATATCAGGATCTAGGTTTCTGATTTTTTCCTTCCTCTCTACTTCCTTTTATTCTCTTAGTCATGATGTTTGTTTCTCTGTAAATAACTTTAGCTGTTGCACATCCACTACATAAGTGATCTCATTCACTGTTTATCAGCACAAAGTAAGAATTAACCTTGAACACATTTGTTTGCTTTTCTATTTATGTGATAAAGATGGCTTTGGATAGAATACAGATAAAAATCAAATCCTGTCCAGAGACTAACTGATTAGTAGATGCTATGTAAATATTTGTTAAATTATGAGATTTTGTGAATTCTCAGTAATATCAAGCAGTTTCTCAGGCAGGATCAGCTACCATGTGAACCTAACTTATTATTAAAAACTGCAATGTTTTCTTTTGATTTTCAGTCACCACAAACAAGACCTTTGTTTTAAAAGATTTCATTCTAAAGTTTCCTGCACAGCAAAGTGCATGGTACTCAATTTATCTACCTAGAGAAGATGATGGGCTTAACTGGCCTTAGGTGATTGGAAAACCTGGCTGTAGGAAGTCTCCCAGAAATACAGCTTTGTAAGCCACCCCTCTGACTCTCACATTGTTATTATATAAATGCTATGATTTTTTTTTTCTGAAGAAAGCCTGAAATTGGCTATTTTTACCTCAAGACAAAGCATTTTAGATGGGAACAATGTTATTTTTTTCTGTCAGAAAATATTTTATCTAAGCACATTGAGTATACTTCACTAAATAAGCACAATCGGCTACAAGAACAAAGTCAAACATCTCCAAGTCTAGATTCTAGATTTTATTAAAAATAGGGCATGCTCCTAGAGGGGGGAATGTCATGTAGGCAGATATGAGAAAGGGAGAATTTTGATAAAAATTGAAATAATATTTCTTTTTTCATAATATATGAAGCATGTCACTTGTTTTAGGACATAGAGATACACACACACACACACACACACACACGCACATATATACCTCTTATATATCTCTTACATATGTACAGAATCTTCTACTCTATGTGCATATATACAAAAATAGAAAAAAATATTAAAAAAGTAACATAAGTAGGCAATTCACAGAAAAAAATACATACCAACAATAAACAGGTAAAAATCTCAACTTTATTTATAATTGCAGCTATGGAAATTGAAGCTAATATAAGACACTGTCTAGACGAGGTTGCCAAAAATGAAATCTTTGTATAATCATCATTATTCATGAGAGTCCATCTCAGGCATTGTGGGGAAAGGATTCATATTTGTGGGACTATTTTAGGGTGTGGTTTGACACTAGATTTCAACAGGTAAAATATGCAAACCTTTGCAGAATGGGTTTTTCAGATACACACATATATACCCAAACATACATAAGTATAAAGATGTTTATTTTTTATCTTGTTAAAATACTAAAATGAAAACATAGAAACATTTACAAACATTTATAAATAAAGGACAGTATAAATATATATAATTATAAAATGGATTGCCATGCAAAAGTTAAAATAGTTAGATCCGTACATTCCAATACAGAATGATTACCAATAAAGCAAAGGAATAAGAGTAATATTATCTGGCTTTTGTGAGAAAGGAAAAAAAATGACGTATGCTTGAAGGATACATGTAGACATTCTGAATAGTTCTGGTGAGGGCTTGAGGAATCTGATGTGGATAAAAGGCTTGTTTTTAATGTTCTTTTTCGATCCTTTTTGTTCTTTGTTTTATGTTTGTTTATAAGCATTTTTAATAAATGCTTGAAAAATTGTTAAGACACATTTGGAATGTAGAATTGAATTGTAGGGGCTTGGAGGAAGATTATAACTTTTTCATATTATATAAGTTTAATATTCTTCCATTTAATTTTTAAATGAGTTAATATTATGTTTATAATAAAATTGTAAATATTAATTAAATAATTCCTGAATCTTAAATGCATCCAATATAGTTCTAGTCAGCCATTTTGAATAATCAACTATTTTATTTTAAATGTTTTAATGAACACATAGAAGAAAATAACATGTATATAAAGACAGTTTGTTCCTTAAGATGTGAGGAAATTATTTTTAATAATCAATGATGTGTTAAATGCAGCACAAGGCTCAGAAAATTATTTTGGGGGTATTCAGATGTTGTGCTATTTGAACAAATTACAGACAAGTTAAAGACTAACATTGTTACTGTTAAGATAAGACAAAATACATGAAGATCTATTGTCACCTTAAAAGAAAAAAAAAGACAAATTTAAATTTGTGTTCCTATAACATTTGCCAGTAAAAGACTCCTTTATAAAAATTATTTTATACAATATTACTGAGTATATTTGCCAAAATTTTAACACTTTTCATTGCCACATTATTTTCATCTCTTATAAAGCAAAATAAAATTTGCTTTTTAGAAATGCACTAGAATTTTCCATATCTACTCAAAGAAGAGCTGTTTGTTTTAAAATTATCAAGCTAGTTGGATTAATCCCCAAATTGACCTTGATAAAATGCATTTTGATTCTTATAAAATATTCTTGTGAGCTAGTACTTTCTGTAAGAATTTTCTTTTCTCAAAAGCTAGCACATTTAAAGTTCAGTTTCTTTGCATTTTAGAAAATTCAGAGACTATGAGATTTATATTAGTGTTTATAAATTTCTACAAGACAGTTAAGGCAGTGATCCTTGAATTTAAGACATTTTATCATCTAACTTATTAATACTTTTATGAGGTAGCAAAGCATTAAAAAATCATACTGGAAAAGTAAATGGTTTCCTCACATATGGACACTCAGGTACATGGAGAATCCATGTTTTACGGTTTTACAATCTCAGCCACAGGTCAAAGTAAACACAGAAATATAAAAACTCACCAGTCCAGATATTAAAGATATGTTCAGGTTTCCAGTGGTCATGAAATACTGTTTTGAGCTCACAAATTGTTAAGCAGAAAAACAAAAAAAGATTAACAAACAAGATTGTCTGTCACCCAAAAGTGATCACTAAATAGGTATAAAATTCCCCATCATTTTTGCCACCGATGAGGAAAAGCATATTTGCCATATCCAAACCAAAATCCCAAACCAAAGTTGAAAATAACCATAACCAAAGATAAAAAAAAGAGGAGGCAGACATGGGAAGGGGGAAAGAAAGGAGGGAGAGAGAGTGGTTAGGGAAGAAAACAAGAGAGAGACTTGTGAATGTAAAGTTCTATTGCAGATTTTCTTCATTGCAAATCTGACAGGTTTTCCTTGTTTTAAGTCAAATGGTAAGCTAATTTATACAGAAGTCTAGCAAAATTCCTTGTGATTTAGCAATGTAACAAATATAAATCTGCTAAATATTGTCAATTTGAAGCAGATTTTTCTCCCTGGATATTTCACGGAGTCAGCAGCTCTTTCTCAGAAGGTTGTGAAAACTATAGACCCAGAGTGCACTGCTGAGAAGGCTTTTCTTTTCTATTTTACCACCTATAGTTGCCTTCTTCTCACAAAATGACAGCTGTCTTTCCATCCATCTTCTTCTGCTTTGGAAGTATTGAATTACAGAGAAATACAGTCTTCAAATTGATGTTTTATGAGAGATACTGATATAAATAAAGAAGCAGATATTGGCTCTCCCTGACTGAAAAAGTAGTTTCCTCTTAGTAGATGCTTTATTTGCTTTCTTGGCATTTAGAGGGGCGAATGGAAAAGATAATTGGGTATGACAACTTAGCCATCATCACATTCTAAAGCAGAGCATTAATATTTTTATGTTATTAACATAGAACTATGATTTATCAGAAAGATTTTGAGATTGTGATCAAGCTGTGTAAGCAAGACTGTAGTCTTCTCAGAGATAAAATATGATTTGATTTCAGTTCTAATATACAATATCTGATAATCTTTGCTTAGAAAAAGATTCTCCTCTTGGATTATGATGAATGACACTATTACAAAGCAGAGTCGCTACCCTTTGTTTCTTATGTACCCTTAGAACATGGCCTGTAAGATTTTGTGCCACTGAATGTTGCACAAAAGTGCCTGCATGTGGCTCTTGTCATTGCTCAAACAAAGAAACATGTTAATTGAGGCAGTCTCAATTCAACACACAAAACCAAGTAAATTATAACACAATACAAGTTCAATGAAAGGCTATTTTCTTGTTTGATATAATAATGCTATCTAAAGAATGGATATCAAACACACAAAACTATTTTTCAATAATTACAAGGTATGAATCCAGCCTACAAATGTGAGAACTTTCAATTGGAATATGATTGTCTGCCTTGAAAAATAAGAGCATTTTCTTTCTTCCACCAGGGCCCAACAAAAGTCACCCTGACATACCACAAAGCAAATGTTTATATTGAATATGTCCTGATTATATGGCAGGATATAAATGATTCCTGTATAAGTTATAGTACTATTTAAGGGACAAAAGCAGAACATGCCATAGAGAAAAGTAATCTCCAACTGGGTTGTAACATTATTCCTTGCAAGAATGCAGTATATTTAGCCTCAGAATTTACCAATATAACCTTGAACTACAAATATCAGTATATTTTTTCTCTAAAGTTCAAGGCATTATTTTAAACCTTAAATATTCTCTTGCCATCTTTTGAAGTATTATAAATGTAATACATTTTGAAGAATCAAGACAAAGTTACTAAGTAATAAAAATAAAGAAATTATGCCATAGTCATAAAATTCAAAAATTAAAAATTTGATTACACTACTTTAATTTGTCTTTATTAATAGGAATATTGTGTAAGGCAATCTTTATTTGACTGTGATTACATCTTTGATACAAAAAAATTCTAGGGAAACAATGTTAATAGATGATATGGACTTATGGAATGATAAAACTGAAAAATAAATGTAAAAAAAAAAGCTTTATTTTAGTCATGTTTCTTTTCATTTCTAGCAGTTTCAGTTTTAAAATGGCATTGAACTCATATTGAAAAATCTATATTATTAGTACATAAAAGGGTCACCCTCGACCAAAAACTTTTTCGTATGGTTGGATATGTGCAGTGAGGAAGTGATGGATGTACATTTTCACTAGAGTTGAAGCTCAATAGAAAGAGTCAAATCCCATTGCATTCTGCTTCTAAGCATTGTTAGAGCAGATCAGAGAGGCATTTAATTCAGGGTAAAATTTTATGAGAAAGGAGGCCTTGGTCTTCCCCTTCAGTTGCATATTTATATTCAAGAGCATTACAAACTGCAGAAATTATATTTCTTGATAATCAATATATTTAAATATTACATAATGTTACAAGCTAATATACTGCAATGATTGATTTGTAGAAAGAGAATGTAAATGTACAACTTAGTCCTGCCCTTCCAATTAAGTCTCTCTAGGTAATGCTATATTTATACTAACCTTAATTGTCAAAAAATATATTGGAACTCTGCTTAAAGTATTTTTAAAACACCACTTCTTAAGCCACAGGAGATAATCTAAATTGTCTTCGTACAGTGATACATCTTCTGCACTCTCAGTTTTATTTTCCACCATATTCACCAGATTTGGTTCTGAATATCTGAATATTTTTGGCTATTTTCAAACCAGTGACTATTTTATCTCAATTAATGTAATTAATAATGTGACCTGCACTTTGAAGACAAATCTGAAAGAGAAAGCAACCATTTTTAGAGATAGCAGTCTATAAACTTTACAAATTTAATGAAGAAATCTGCCTTGGCTTGTTTGTGTGTGTGTTTGTGATTTTGTGTAAAGTAGTTCTAGATATCTCTGTGTTTTCTTTCAACCATTCCATAAATTACACAGAATAATAGTTATTATATAATCCTTTATAGATGAAGAAACAGAGAAATAGAGGTCAAAATGTATTCATTCCCATAATATGCAATAGAGACTTTCTCCAAGTTTGCTAGTCTTACATTAATCCAACTTCTCTTGTTTTGAAATGTGTTGTTAAATATATTTTTGTTAAGCCCAAATTACTTTAATTTGTGCAATAAATTCCAATAATTCCCGTGAAATGTAAGATTAATTGGTACTGAGTATAAATATCTAAAATTTTTGTATAACTCTTTTTATGTTTCATCAAATGCTTTGTGCTGGATATTTTCCTTTTGCCTTCAATATTCAACACGTCCCTTTTCATCAACCTGCTGTTCCCCAGGTGCTGATCTTTATGAATTCCATTGGTCTCTGGCTTCTGTTTGGGGCGGGCTAATGGAGGACTTCAGAAGAAAAATGGAGGACAGGAACAAAGTGAATATAGGTTAAAAGTTCCCTTTGCATTTTCTCTCATCTTAAGGCCAAAGCTCATGTAAGATAGCCCTATCCTAAGTGTTTCTCTCCCAATAGAAGAAACGTCCCACTCCTTAGTCCTTTTAGGCCTAATGGTTGAACTTCACCAAGTTAGTATGAGGGTAAGGAACCACCAGTCCAAATCTTTGTAACTGACTCCCCTAATAAACTCTCTGAATTAGTATCTTGGGTGTTTAACTTTCTTTTAAGGTAAATGTCTTTTATTTGTCTATTTTCATTTCTATTTGATAACACTCATACTTGTCATTAGGCAGTTTCCATCTCACCTATGTTGCCTTTTAATTTTCAAGCAGGCTCAACTGCTCCTTTTCATTAGGGCTTGGGCATAAACAAGAGCTTCATTATGAACTTTAAACATTTAGCATTATTTCAGAATTGTTAATATATGATGGATCATTTTTCTCTGTCAAACTCAAAATTTCTCTTATTCTTTTGTATATATTTTAAAACTTTTTATTCTCAGACAGTATAAAACAATTACTACTGGAGGCGGGGCAAGATGGCAGACTGGTGAGCTGTATGTTGTAGTTACTCCTCCAGGAAAGTAGGTAGAAAGCCAGGAACTGCGTGGACTGGACACCACAGAGCAATCTGACTTTGGGCATACTTCATACAACACTCATGAAAACGTGGAACTGCTGAGATCAGCGAAATCTGTAAGTTTTTGCGGCCAGGGGACCCGCGCCCCTCCCTGCCAGGCTCAGTCCCGTGGGAGGAGGGGCTGTCAGCTCCAGAAAGGAGAAGGGAGAACTGCAGTGGCAGCCCTTATCAGAAACTCATTCTACTGATCCAAACTCCAACCATAGATAGACTGAGACCAGACACCAGAGAATCTGAGAGCAGCCAGCCCAGCAGAGAGGAGACAGGCATAGAGAAAAAAAAAAACACAAAAAACTCCAAAATAAAAGCGGAGGATTTTTGGAGTTCTGGTGAACATAGAAAGGGGGAGGGCCCTGAGGCGCATATGCAAATCCCGAAGAAAAGCTGATCTCTCTGCCCTGTGGACCTTTCCTTAATGGCCCTGGTTGATTTGTCTCTTAGCATTTCAATAAACCATTAGATCTCTGAGGAGGGCCCTTTTTTTTTTTTTTTTTTTTTTAATACTTTTTTCTTTTTCTAAAACAATTACTCTAAGAAGCCCAATACAGAAAGCTTCAAAGACTTGCAATTTGGGCAGGTCAAGTCAAGAGCAGAACTAGGAGAGCTCTGAGACAAAACGCAATAATCCAGTGGCAGAGAAAATTCACTAAACACCACAACTTCCCAAGAAAAGGGGGGTGTCCGCTCACAGCCATCATCCTGGTGGACAGGAAACACTCCTGCCCATCGCCAGCCCCATAGCCCAGAACTGCCCCAGACAACCCAGTGTGACGGAAGTGCTTCAAATAACAGGCACACACCACAAAACTGGGCGTGGACATTAGCCTTCCCTGCAACCTCAGCTGATTGTCCCAGAGTTGGGAAGGTGCAGCAGTGTGAATTAACAAAGCCCCATTCAGCCATCATTTCAGCAGACTGGGAGCCTCCTTACACAGCCCAGCAGCCCAGAACTGCCCTGGTGGGACGGCACTCACCTGTGACATAGCACAGTCATCCCTCAACAGAAGACCCGGGGTGCACGGCCTGGAAGAGGGGCCCACTTGCAAGTCTCAGGAGCCATACGCCAATACCAAGGACTTGTGGGTCAGTGGCAGAGACAAACTGTGGCAGGACTGAACTGAAGGATTAGACTATTGCAGCAGCTTTAAAACTCTAGGATCACCAGGGAGATTTGATTGTTAGAGCCACCCCCCCCCTCCCTGACTGCCCAGAAACACACCCCATATACAGGGCAGGCAACACCAACTACACACGAAAGCTTGGTACACCAATTGGACCCCACAAAACTCACTCCCCACTCACCAAAAAGGCTAAGCAGGGGAGAACTGGATTGTGGAGAACAGGTGGCTCGTGGATGCCACCTGCTGGTTAGTTAGAGAAAGTGTACTCCACGATGCTGTAGATCTGATAAATTAGAGATAAGGACTTCAATTGGTCTACAAATCCTAAAAGAACCCTATCAAGTTCAGCAAATGCCACGAGGCCAAAAACAACAGAAAATTATAAAGCATATGAAAAAACCAGACGATATGGATAACCCAAGCCCAAGCACCCAAATCAAAAGATCAGAAGAGACACAGCACCTAGAGCAGCTACTCAAAGAACTAAAGATGAACAATGAGACCATAGTACGGGAGACAAAGGAAATCAAGAAGACCCTAGAAGAGCATAAAGAAGACATTGCAAGACTAAATAAAAAATGGATGATCTTATGGAAATTAAAGAAACTGTTGACCAAATTAAAAAGATTCTGGACACTCATAGTACAAGACTAGAGGAAGTTGAACAACGAATCAGTGACCTGGAAGATGACAGAATGGAAAATGAAAGCATAAAAGAAAGAATGGGAAAAAAATTGAAAAAATCGAAATGGACCTCAGGGATATGATAGATAATATGAAACGTCCAAATATAAGACTCATTGGTGTCCCAGAAGGGGAAGAAAAGGGTAAAGGTCTAGGAAGAGTATTCAAAGAAATTGTTGGGGAAAACTTCCCAAATCTTCTAAACAACATAAATACACAAATCATAAATGCTCAGCGAACCCCAAATAGAATAAATCCAAATAAACCCACTCCGAGACATATACTGATCACACTGTCAAACACAGAAGAGAAGGAGCAAGTTCTGAAAGCAGCAAGAGAAAAGCAATTCACCACATACAAAGGAAACAGCATAAGACTAAGTAGTGACTACTCAGCAGCCACCATGGAGGCGAGAAGGCAGTGGCACGACATATTTAAAATTTTGAGTGAGAAAAATTTCCAGCCAAGAATACTTTATCCAGCAAAGCTCTCCTTCAAATTTGAGGGAGAGCTTAAATTTTTCACAGACAAACAAATGCTGAGAGAATTTGCTAACAAGAGACCTGCCCTACTAGAGATACTAAAGGGAGCCCTACAGACAGAGAAACAAAGAAAGGACAGAGAGACTTGGAGAAAGGTTCAGTGCTAAAGAGATTCGGTATGGGTACAATAAAGGATATTAATAGACAGAGGGGAAAAATATGACAAACATAAATCAAAGGATAAGATGGCTGATTCAAGAAATGCCTTCACGGTTATAACGTTGAATGTAAATGGATTAAACTCCCCAATTAAAAGATATAGATTCGCAGAATGGATCAAAAAAAATGAACCATCAATATGTTGCATACAAGAGACACATCTTAGACACAGGGACACAAAGAAACTGAAAGTGAAAGGATGGAAAAAAATATTTCATGTAAGCTACAGCCAAAAGAAAGCAGGTGTAGCAATATTAATCTCAGATAAAATAGACTTCAAATGCAGGGATGTTTTGAGAGACAAAGAAGGCCACTACGTACTAATAAAAGGGGCAATTCAGCAAGAAGAAATAACAATCGTAAATGTCTATGCACCCAATCAAGGTGCCACAAAATACATGAGAGAAACACTGGCAAAACTAAAGGAAGCAATTGATGTTTCCACAATAATTGTGGGAGACTTCAACACATCACTCTCTCCTATAGATAGATCAACCAGACAGAAGACCAATAAGGAAATTGAAAACCTAAACAATCTGATAAATGAATTAGATTTAACAGAAATGTACAGGACATTACATCCCAAATCACCAGGATACACATACTTTTCTAGTACTCATGGAACTTTCTCCAGAATAGATCATATGCTGGGACATAAAACAAGCCTCAATAAATTTAAAAAAAGTTTGAAATTATTCAAAGCACATTCTCTGACCACAATGGAATACAATTAGAAGTCAATAACCATCAGAGACTTAGAAAATTCACAAATACCTGGAGGTTAAACAACACACTCCTAAACAATCAGTGGGTTAAAGAAGAAATAGCAAGAGAAATTGCTAAATATATAGAGACGAATGAAAATGAGAACACAACATACCAAAACCTATGGGATGCAGCAAAAGCAGTGCTAAGAGGGAAATTTATAGCACTAAATGCATATATTAAAAAGGAAGAAAGAGCCAAAATCAAAGAACTAATGGATCAACTGAAGAAGCTAGAAAATGAACAGCAAACCAATCCTAAACCAAGTAGAAGAAAAGAGATAACAAGGATTAAAGCAGAAATAAATGACATAGAGAACAAAAAAACAATAGAGAGGATAAATATCACCAAAAGTTGGTTCTTTGAGAAGATCAACAAGATTGACAAGCCCCTAGCTAGACTGACAAAATCAAAAAGAGAGAAGACCCATATAAACAAAATAATGAATGAAAAAGGTGACATAACTGCAGATCCTGAAGAAATTAAAAAAATTATAAGAGGATACTCTGAACAACTGTATGGCAACAAACTGGATAATGTAGAGGAAATGGACAATTTCCTGGAAACATATGAACAACCTAGAAACCAGAGAAGAAATAGAAGACCTCAACCAACCCATCACAAGCACAGAGATCCAATCAGTCATCAAAAATCTTCCCACAAATAAATGCCCAGGGCCAGATGGCTTCACAGGGGAATTCTACCAAACTCTCCAGAAAGAACTGACACCAATATTACTCAAACTCTTTCAAAACATTGAAGAAAATGGAACACTACCTAACTCATTTGATGAAGCTAACATCAATCTAATACCAAAACCAGGCAAAGATGCTACAAAAAAGGAAAACTACCGGCCAATCTCCCTAATGAATATAGATGCAAAAATCCTCAACAAAATACTTGCAAATCGAATCCAAAGACACATTAAAAAAATCATACACCATGACCAAGTGGGGTTTATTCCAGGCATGCAAGGATGGTTCAACATAAGAAAATCAATCAATGTATTACAACACATTAACAAGTCAAAAGGGAAAAATCAATTGATCATCTCAATAGATGCTGAAAAACCATTCGACAAAATCCAACATCTGTTTTTGATAAAAACACTTCAAAAGGTAGGAATTGAAGGAAACTTCCTCAACATGATAAAGAGCATATATGAAAAACCCACAGCCAGCATAGTACTCAATGGTGAGAGACTGAAAGCCTTCCCTCTAAGATCAGGAACAGGACAAGGATGCCCACTATCACCACTGTTATTCAACATTGTGCTGGAAGTGCTAGCCAGGGCAATCCGGCAAGACAAAGAAATAAAAGGCATCCAAATTGGAAAAGAAGAAGTAAAACTGTCATTGTTTGCAGATGATATGATCTTATATCTAGAAAACCCTGAGAAATCGACGATACAGCTACTAGAGCTAATAAACAAATTTAGCAAAGTAGCGGGATACAAGGTTAATGCACATAAGTCAGTAATGTTTCTATATGCTAGAAATGAACAAACTGAAGAGACACTCAAGAAAAAGATACCATTTTCAATAGCAACTAAAAAAATCAAGTACCTAGGAATAAACTTAACCAAAGATGTAAAAGACCTATACAAAGAAAACTACATAACTCTACTAAAAGAAATAGAAGGGGACCATAAAAGATGGAAAAATATTCCATGTTCATGGATAGGAAGGCTAAATGTCATTAAGATGTCAATTCTACCCAAACTCATCTACAGATTCAATGCAATCCCAATCAAAATTCCAACAACCTACTTTGCAGACTTGGAAAAGCTAGTTATCAAATTTATTTGGAAAGGGAAGATGCCTCAAATTGCTAAAGACACTCTAAAAAAGAAAAATGAAGTGGGAGGACTTACACTCCCTGACTTTGAAGCTTATTATAAAGCCACAGTTGCCAAAACAGCATGGTACTGGCACAGAGATAGACATATAGATCAATGGAATCGACTTGAGAATTCAGAGATAGACCCTCAGATCTATGGCCGACTGATCTTTGATAAGGCCCCCAAAGTCACTGAACTGAGTCATAATGGTCTTTTCAACAAATGGGGCTGGGAGAGTTGGATATCCATATCCAAAAGAATGAAAGAGGACCCTTACCTCACCCCCTACACAAAAATTAACTCAAAATGGACCAAAGATCTCAATATAAAAGAAAGCACCATAAAACTCCTAGAAGATAATGTAGGAAAACATCTTCAAGACCTTGTATTAGGCGGCCACTTCCTAGACTTTACACCCAAAGCACAAGCAACAAAAGAGAAAATAGATAAATGGGAACTCCTCAAGCTTAGAAGTTTCTGCACCTCAAAGGAATTTCTCAAAAGGGTAAAGAGGCAGCCAACTCAATGGGAAAAAATTTTTGGAAACCATGTATCTGAGAAAAGACTGATATCTTGCATATATAAAGAAATCCTACAACTCAATGACAATAGTACAGACAGCCCAATTATAAAATGGGGAAAAGATATGAAAAGACAGTTCTCTGAAAAGGAAATACAAATGGCCAAGAAACACATGAAAAAATGTTCAGCTTCACTAGCTATTAGAGAGATGCAAATTAAGACCACAATGAGATACCATCTAACACCGGTTAGAATGGCTGCCATTAAACAAACAGGAAACTACAAATGCTGGAGGGGATGTGGAGAAATTGGAACTCTTATTCACTGTTGGTGAGACTGTATAATGGTTCAGCCACTCTGGAAGTCAGTCTGGCAGTTCCTTAGAAAACTAGATATAGAGTTACCATTCGATCCAGCGATTGCACTTCTCGGTATATACCCGGAAGATCGGAAAGCAGTGACACGAACAGATATCTGCACGCCAATGTTCATAGCAGCATTATTCACAATTGCCAAGAGATGGAAGCAACACAAATGTCCTTCAACAGATGAGTGGGTAAATAAAATGTAGTACATGCACACGATGGAATACTACGCGGCAGTAAGAAGGAACGATCTCGTGAAACATATGACAACATGGATGAACCTTGAAGACATAATGCTGAGCGAAATAAGCCAGGCACAAAAAGAGAAATATTATATGCTACCACTAATGTGAACTTTGAAAAATATAAAACAAATGGCAATAGAGAGCAATTAAGGAAGGGGGAACAATAATCCAAGAAGAACAGATAAGGTATTTAATGTTCTGGGGATGCCCAGGAATGACTATGGTCTGTTAATTGCTGATGGATATAGTAGGAGCAAGTTCACAGAAATGTTGCTATATTAGGTAACTTTCTTGGGGTAAAGTAGGAACATGTTGGAAGTTAAGCAGTTATCTTAGGTTAGTTGTCTTTTTCTTACTCCCTTGTTATGGTCTCTTTAAAATGTTCTTTTATTGTATGTTTGTTCTCTTTTTAACTTTTTTTTCATACAGCTGATTTAAAAAAGAAGGGAAAGTTAAAAAAAAAAAAAGAAAAACAAGGAAAAAAAAATGATGTAGTGCCCCCTTGAGGAGCCTGTGGAGAATGCAGGAGTATTGGCCTACCCCACCTCCATGGTTGCTAACATGACCACAGACATAGGGGACTGGTGGTTTGATGGGTTGAGCTCTCTACCACAGGTTTTACCCTTGGGAAGATGGTTGCTGCAAAGGAGAGGCTAGGCCTCCCTATGGTTGTGCCTAAGAGCCTCCTCCCAAATGCCTCTTTGTTGCTCAGATGTGGCTCTCTCTCCCTAGCTAAGTCAAATTGAAAGGTGAAATCACTGCCCTCCCCCCTATGTGGGATCAGACACCCAGGGGAGTGAATCTCCCTGGCAACGTGGAATATGACTCCCGGGGAGGAATGTAGACCTGGCATCGTGGGACGGAGAACATCTTCTTGACCAAAAGGGGGATGTGAAAGGAAATGAAATAAGCTTCAGTGGCAGAGAGAATCCAAAAGGAGCCTAGAGTTCACTCTGGTGGGCACTCTTATGCACACTTTAGACAACCCTTTTTAGGTTCTAAAGAATTGGGGTATCTGGTGGTGGATACCTGAAACTATCAAACTACAACCCAGAACCCATGAATCTCGAAGACAGTTGTATAAAAATGTGGCTTATGAGGGGTGACAATGAGATTGGGAAAGCCATAAGGACCACACTCCACTTTGTCTAGTTTATGGATGGATGAGTAGAAAAATAGGGGAAGGAAACAAACAGACAAAGGTACCCAGTGTTCTTTTTTACTTCAATTGCTCTTTTTCACTCTAATTATTATTCTTGTTATTTTTGTGTGTGTGCTAATGAAGGTGTCAGGGATTGATTTTGGTGATGAATGTACCACTATGTAATGGTACTGTAAACAATCGAAAGTATGATTTGTTTTGTATGACTGCGTGGTATGTGAATATATCTCAATATAATGAAGATTAAAAAAAAACAAAAAAAAAAAAAAGAAGGGAAAGTTAAAAAAAAAAAAGAAGAAAAACAAGGAAAAAAAGACGTAGTGCCCCCTTGAGGAGCCTGTGGAGAATGCAGGAGTATTGGCCTACCCCACCTCAATGGTTGCTAACATGACCACAGACATAGGGGACTAGTGGTTTGATGGGTTGAGCCCTCTACCACAGGTTTTACCCTTGGGAAGACAGTTGCTGCAAAGGAGAGGCTAGGCCTCCCTATATTTGTGCCTAAGAGCCTCCTCCCGAATGCCTCTTTGTTGCTCAGATGTGGCCCTCCCTCTCTGGCTAAGCCAACTTGAAAGGTGAAATCACTGCCCTCCCCTCTACGTGGGATCAGACACCCAGGGGAGTGAATCTCCCTGGCAACGTGGAATATGACTCCCAGGGAGGAATGCAGACCTGGCATCGAGGGACGGAGAACATCTTCTCGACCAAAAGGGGGGATGTGAAAGGAAATGAAATAAGCTTCAGTGGCAGAGAGATTCCAAAAGGAGCTGAGAGGTCACTCTGGTGGGCACTCTTATGCACAATTTAGACAACCCATTTTAGGTTCTAAAGAATTGGGGTAGCTGGTGGTGGATACCTGTAACTATCAAACTACAACCCAGAACCCATGAATCTCGAAGACAGTTGTATAAAAATGTAGCTTATGAGGGGTGACAATGGGATTGGGAAAGCCATAAGGACCACACTCCACTTTGTCTAGTTTATGGATGGATGCGTAGAAAAATAGGGGAAGGAAACAAACAGACAAAGGTACCCAGTGTTCTTTTTTACTTCAATTGCTCTTTTTCACTCTAATTATTATTCTTGTTATTTTTGTGTGTGTGCTAATGAAGGTGTCAGGGATTGATTTTGGTGATGAATGTACAACTATGTAATGGTACTGTGAACAATCGAAAGTATGATTTGTTTTGTATGACTGCGTGGTATATGAATATATCTCAATAAAATGAAGATTAAAAAAAACAAACAATTACTACTACCAACAAAAACTACTATTAGTTTAAAATGAATTGTTTTCAGGGGTTATGGTTCTACATGAGATTTCTTGATTTGACATACATAGATTGATTTAATATTTTTCCAACAGATAGTTTTTAAGAGCCTACTGCATGCCAGTATGCCAGACACTGTCCTCAGAACTGGAGCTAGACTAGTGAACAATAAAAGGGAAAAAAAAAAAAAAAAAAAAACAGAAAGAAAAGGAAAAGAAAACTTTCATGGAGTTTACATTGAGGTGAAAGACAATATATTTCTGAGTGTTTGTTTCTAATGATTGGATTTGTTTTCAAATAAAATGAATAAAGTTGGCTGTATTTTCTTTGATTTGCAGCATTCACCCTCATCAGTCAGCTTTTATCAACTTTGAATAATTGAATATCCAATCTCACTTTCATAGTATCCAAAGTTTCCACAATAATTGGTCATCTTTTAAATGTCATCTTTGAATGAATATGTTCTTATGACTTGATTATTTAGTAATTTTTAATTTTGGTCCTATGCCTTCCACATTCTGAAAACAACTGTACTCTTTTTTGAAATTCAAAAAACTCACGTACTCTAAAAACAATCCATAAAAGAAAAACAAAAACAGATAAACCAAAAGAGATGCTACCTGAAAGGCATTTCAACAAAATTTCATCTGATCTAATACTATCAGTTTTCCCTATTAATGCTCTTCCAGATGTCCAGTATTCACTGATGTCATTCATGTAGATCAATGGTATGAAGAAATTGGTTCATCTATTTCATTTCCCATTAGGTTCCACAAGATGAACCTAGAAATATGTTGCGCATATATTTGCTAAATTTTTCCAGATAAAAAAGGAATGTTTTCATTTTCTTTCTTAATACATTAATATGTGTAAGCTGAAAACCCCCATGGAGATCTCTCTCAGACAGCACAGTGATATAATTGAATAGTGCACTTACTTCCCAGGGCACATTCTGAGTCCCACTCTTGCAGCAAAGACAATGAAAACACAGAAGTCAGTTTTTTCCTCATGAATGTTTTCCATTCTAAAAGTCCCATGGAGTAACTGATGTTAAATTTCTCAGGGTTTTCAGAAAATGACACTTTTTCATAATGAAATCTTTTGTTATACTTAGAAGGAAAAGAACCTTACAGCTATGTTTTTTACAGTCCAACTTCAGGAAATCAGATCAGTTTACTTTTGCTATTAAGTTTCTGTTTGTAATATTCTGCAACCAATATAAATACCTTTTGCTTTGTTATATGTGAGCAGAAATTTCAACAGGGGTGCAATGGACTAGGAACACCAATGAAGCGGATCTATTCCCTTATAAAAGAATCTTTTGAAAATGGATACTTGATATGCCCTTGACACCAATGACTATTTTCTTTTTGATTGAAGAGAACTCAGTGTTCCAAAATCTGCATGTTTTTGCTTCTAGGTGCTTATTAGAATGCAATGATTACCTAAATGTGACTATACAGTGTTATTTCTTGTGCAAAACAAAAATGATCATAGATTTTTTTTTAAACATAGCTGAGTATGCATCCATTGAGAGATAAGGTTAACTCCTCTTTACTTTGTATTAAGGAACATTTTGCAACTACTTTGTCCCATACCATACTGAGAGGTGACTGTGTGCAGGTTTATCAGCCCAGTTCATAAGAGTTTGGCTGCTATCTGTCCCTTGGAATTCTTACTTTAGTGATGATCCTCTGAGATTCCAGCTCCCATACTGTTGGAAGCCAAAATCACATGGGGAATTCACATATAGGCACTGTGGCAGAAACTGCAGTGTCATAAGACTTTCCAGATGATTATGAGCATCAACTGCAACCGTGTAAGTAAGTTGTCTTCAATACCCGGCCCTGACATACCTTCAGATGACTGCAGTCCCATGACTGCAATATCTGACCACAATTGCTTGAGGTGGCTCAAGGGAGAACCGGAGAGTTGATCTCAGTCAACCCACAGCATTATGAAAGATAACAATGTATTTTTTTAAGTCACCAGTTTTTGTTGTGATTTGTAGGCAGAAATAAATAGCCAAAACATCTCCCTTCATATTTCAAAATCTTTCCAGAATCTCTAGTATATTGGAGAAATTATTACATTCTCACAAAAAGGCAGATTTTTTCTTTCTATTCTAGTGCTGTTTAATTTCACTTTTCCAAGGTACTGTGCAATATTTATAACTGGGATTAATTTCCCATATGTGAACAATTTATCCTTGCATCCATTTCATTCATTGTAAGTGTCAAAGAAAGTTGATCTTTTCTCATACTCATCATTAGTGCTGTAACTCTAAATTACCAAGGTTAAATAAAGTGAAGAGAAGAGCAACAGTTTGGATTCCACCCATCATATTGTACAATTGCTCATCAAACTCTTCTCATTCATTTTGAATACCAGACCTATGGCACAGAATATTTATCAAATTATCTTTGCCTTGTCTAAAAATTCTTTCTAGCTAATTTGAATGTGTTTGTAGGTCATTTTTATCAACTGTGAGTAATTGAGAATCTGGCTTTGTTTTCCTTACCTCTAAAGTTTTCACTATAATTGTTCACCTTGCAAGAATCTTCTAATGAATATGTTCCAAATATTCTTTAGTCACTGTTTTTGTTGTCCTGATTTTTTTTTTTTTTTATGCATGCTGTGAACATAAGTGGAGACCTGTTCACCCTCATTTGGGTTAGTAGTTAGGAATTTGATATGGAGATTTTTCACCCCTCCACTCTCGCCACACAGTAAATCAAAGCTTCAAGCCACTATGTACTGTGGCCAAAGAATTATCACCTCTTAAATCGTAGAACACATCAAATATTTGGTCCTTGAGACCATCTAACATCTGTCTCTGTCATTCTGTGTGGTCATTTGCTACAGCTGTAATATTTCAGAGGACAGATTCAACCAGCAGTTAAATTCTTCTCCACAGATTTGAGAAAATGTACAGGCACAATTTTTATTATCCATATTAGCATTAACCATATTTCATATTCCTTGGCCTTGCACAAAACATGAATACATATGTCTGGAGATATCATACTCTTTGAAAAATAAGCAGCACCATCTCCTCTCTAAAATTTTGGAAAATCTGTCATAATTCTCCTTTTCTTTCTTAAATGGGAGTCAATAAAAAAAAATGCCCTTGTGGCTTATGATAATATAATAATTTTATTTATGATAAACTGGCTTACCTCCATAAATACACTGAAGCAGTGGGATATGTATCAAGAATTTCTGACAAAAATTCTATTTATATATTATAGTATATTTGCAAAATAATTTAATTAATAGCTCCCAGTGTATTTGAACCAATATCCATATGGACTCCCTATAGTTCTAAAATGGTCAATGTCTTTTACTAAAGACATTTCTGGCAAATTTTTGTTATATGTCTTCCATGAATGAAAAGAAAAACTAAAATCAAATAATTAATTTATGGGTTTAAAGAGGCAAACTTTTATCCTATACTAATAATAAACATATACATATATATTATTAGTGTTATAGTATTATAGTGTTATTCAGAAGAGGGATAGAGATATAGAAGAGGGAGGGGTAAATTGCTGGACTCTGCTTTGGTCCTTGGAAATGCAAGTGGCTACCCAATCTAGTGCTCAGTTGAGGGGCTTTAGATAGGTGCAGGGAGAGTGTCTTCATAGGTGGAAAACCAGACTATGCAGTTTTTATTAGCATATATTTCTATTTGAATACATGCATGTATTTTGTTGTTTTTTTTTTCATACTTATAGGGAAACTTAGAGGAGCCGTTATTTGTTAGTCAACTTAAGGACCTGATATCAATGGTGTGCTAGAGAAAGCATGAGCCTTCCTCAACATCCAGACGGATTTACTTCTTGTCTCTGGCATGTATTTTTCAATCTTATGAATCTCTTCAGGCAATTTGCTATCTCTGTCCTGTGCATCCAATTCCTCTTGAGTCAGCTGAGAGCAGACTGCTGGGTAAGTCAAGGACACACCTAGCACCCAACCCTTGTCTCCCCTTCCCCACCATTTCTACTGTGTGTGGATGTTTCAGTATGCTTCCATCCTACAACCCTGAGGAGATGTTAAGTCTAATAGAGTGGCCTGACCAACATTAAACCTGAAATGAAAACTGGGGACAAGCAGTTCCAGCTCCTTACCAGGGTGGAACTCTCAGTGGCAGGGACCCCTCCCTCTGGGTTGTATAAATATCCTTCCTCTAGGCAGTAAAGATCTGTCTGTCTTCTCCCTCACAAAGTGGGACTGCGGAGCTGCCATCCATTGACCCTGATCACAGCAGTTGGCCTCCCCGGAAGACTGGCCAAGATAAGATCTTTTCCCATGCTCTTTTGGACATTTTGTGCTGTGTATATAAATAAAATGGTTATTTGTTTAGGCTCTTGATTGTGTCTGAGCCTGTGTTTACAGGACGCACAATGTAGTTAAATCCCTCCACACACATGAATCCCCATCTTCTCCTATAGAATTTCTTTGACAGATAGAATTGAGCACTCGGAAGTCAGAACTCATTTGGTACTTTTAATATTTTATATCAGCTTGCAGTTATGGTAATGCTGGTGATTTTGAATCACCAGAAAGTTTATAAGCCCAGGTGAGGTAGACGTTATATGGACATGTGTTGTGAGCAGTTTATAATTTTGTTTGATTTTGTTTGGCTTAATTTTTTTGTAGAATTAGGAAAGGGAGTTTTTTAGAACAGTTGTGGTATATTACATATTAAGGCAATATAAATTCCTCCACTAAACAGCGAACTCTTAGAGAACAGGAACTTTAAACTGTTCTGTTCATCAGGATATGGAACATCACCAAGCTCGTACCAACTTTTTTAAATGGAAAAAAATGCATAAGTTAATTAATTAATACATATTTTTAAAAGATATGCTATGAGTCATGGTATCCTCTTCTGAGAAAGACTGAATATATATATATATATATATATATATATATATATATATATATTTTCAATTTTCACAATTTATTTTAATCTCACTTCATAAAAATGCTAGATTGTAAAGTGCTAAGGTGCCTGGGCTTTTTTCTTTTGTTTTGATTTTGGCTTATAGTGGCATGATAGTATTAGTGAAAATTTACAAAATAGAGAAATAAAAGCACATCATTTATAGTTCAAATACCAGAACACAGATACTATCTTCTTAACGTGATGTCTAGTCTCAGTCATTTTATGGAACATGCATATATTTTTAAGGAGTGGTTTCATCCTTATTATTTTACTGATAACGAATGGTGACAACAAATATTTTATATGTCATTTAACAACATGTTCATGTTGTATGAATGAAAGACTGATAATTTTAACTAATTTGAAGTTCAGATATTCTTTCTCCATTAGAGGTCATTTCTGCAACAAAGATATTCAATTTCTTTAACCATATGCCATTCTATTTTTTCATCTTCTTATATAAAATAAAATAGTTAACTATGCTCACTTGATCTTATTTCCATGTTTAAAAATATTTCATCTTTTGTAGTTGTCAATGGATGACATTCTGTTCTGTATAGCTATTATAAACATGCAGTTGATTTTTTAAATGAAATTTCTTATTTGAGATTATTGTAGATTGACATGCAGTTTTAAGAAATAATATAAAGAAATCCCTGTACCATTTACCCAGTTTCCTCCAATGGTAATATCTTAAAAAACAATAGTATAATATTGCAAAAAAGCTATTGACATGTATACAATCATGATACAAAATATTTCCATCACTTCAAGGATTCCTCCTGTTGCCCACCCCAACTAGTCATTAAGCTCTGGCAACCAATATAATTTTCATTTATATAATTTTCTCAGTTGATGGTAATCATATATATGAATCATATAGTATGTAACTTTTAAGGATTGACATTTTTACTTATGTAATTCTCTAGATTTACTCCTAGGTTTATGCATGCATCAATAATTTTTTCCTATTTAATGCTGAATAGTATTCTATGGCATGGATATATCACAGTTTATTTAACCATTCACATTTGAAGGAAATGTGAGTTATTTCCAGATTGGGGCTATTGTGAATAAAGTTGATATATTCTTGTACAGTTTGGTTGGGACATAAAGCTTTCATTTCTCTGGGATAAATGCCCAGGTGTATAATGGCTGAGCTGTATGGTATTTGCAGATTTAGAATTTTAAAGAAACAGCCAAAATGTTTTCCAGAATGGCTGTACCGTTTTACATTCACAAAAGCAGCATATGAGTGATCCAGTTTCTTTGCATCGTCTTCAGCATTTTTTCCTATCACCATTTGTTTTAAATTTCTGATAGATATATAATTATATCTTACTGTGGTTTTAATTTTAATTCCCTAGTAGTTAATGATGTTGAATATATTTTCATGTACTTTTTCACTGACTGTTTTATCTTTTTCAGTAAAGTTTCTTTTTGTGTATTTTGCCTATTTTAAAATTGAATTGTTTGTTGTTGTTTTCTATGGAGTTTGGAGAGTTCCTTATATTCTAGATGCTAGCTCTTTGACAGAAATGAATTTTGCAATATTACACCCACTCTCCGGCTTGAACTTTTATTTTCTAAATTCTCTAAATGGGATATTCTTCATAGCACACATTTTTAATTTTGATGAAGTCTAATTTATCAGTCTTTTAATTTTATACCTTGTGCTTTTGGTGTTGAGTCTAAGAACTCATTTGCTAGCTCCAGATCCCTATTGTTCAGTGTTGTTTTTAAATAGTTTATACTTTCATAATTTTTCATTTAACAATTCTATGATCCATTTTGAGTGAATTTTTGTGTGATGTTTAGATCACAGTTCTTTTTTTCACCTATCATGTTCAACTACTCCAGCACCATTCTTCGAAAAAGTTATCGATCCGTCCTCAATTGAATTACTTTTCAGCTTTGTCAAATATCTGTTGGTTATATTGTTTTGGGTCTCTTTCTGGGTTCTTAGTTCTATTCCATTGGTCTATGTGTCTATCCTTCTGCCAATACCACACAGTCTTAATTTTCGTAGCTAAAAATAAGATGTGAAATCAGGTAGATTGAGTCCCATTTTATTATTCTATTTAAAAATTATTTTAAATACTCTAGTACCTTTGACTTTCCAAAACCTTAGGAATAATCTTATCTATATATTCATGAAATCTTGATGGAATTTTGTTGGGAATGGTCGTAAGCCTATTTATCAATTTGGAGAGAACTGATCTCATTACTATATAAATCTTCCAATCCATGGACACATATGACTCTCCATTTATCTAGATCTTTGCTTTCTTTAATCAGCTGTGTGTAGTTGCCTGTATGCAAGTCTTCTACAAGTTTTGCTAGATTTACTTGTAATTATTTCATCTTTGAGTGATTATAAATGGTATTGGGCTTTTAATTTCCTGTTCATTTCCTCATTGCTGATATGTAGAAATACAATTTATTTTTATATATGGCTATTTTAAAATCTGTGAGATTGCTGGAATCATTTCTTCTTAGAGTTTTTGGTAAATTACTTAGGATTTTCAGTGTAGGCAATTAGGTCATCTGCAAATAGGTATAGCTTTATTTCTTCCTTTCTAATCTGTATGTCTTTTATTTCCTATAATTACGTTATTGCACTGGCTAGTACTTCTAGCAATATACTGAATAGTCATGGTAAGGGTAGACATCCTTGTCTTTTTCCTGATTGTAGGGAAACAACATTCAGTGTTTGTTCATTATGTGTAATGTTAGCTGCAGATTTTGTGAAGTTGAGGAAGTTCTCCTTCATTCCTATTTTCTGAGAGATTTGATCATGTTTGGGTGTTGAATTTTGTCAAACACCTTTTTCTCCAATGCTTGGTATGCTCGTGTGTGTTATTTGTTTGTTTGCTTTGTTTTGTTTTTAGCTCATTCATGTGGACAATTGCTTTGATTGACTTTCAAATATTAAACCAGCCTTGCATCTTGGAATAAACCCCATTTGATCATGGTGTATAATTATTTTGTATATATTGCTGAATTCTAGTTGCTAAATATTTTATTTTTATTATCAATATTTTTGTGAAGGATTTTTTGCATCTAGTTTTATGAAGAAGATTGATATTAGTTTTCTTTTTTGTACTATCAAGGCAATTTAACTTCATTTTATATTTTCCTGGAGAGGTTATGTATTTGAGTTTTAATTTTTCTTTAAAAATTTGGTAGAACTATCCAGTGAGATTATCTGGATCTGGAGATATCTTTTAGGGGATTTTTTTTGATTAAGTGTTCAAATTTCTTAACAGCTATAAAATTTGACTGTTCAAATTACCTTTCATATTGGATAAGTTGTAATAGTGTGTGTTTTTTAAATAAATAGTCAATTTCTGCTAGGTTGTCAAATTTATGTATAGAGATTTTGTAATATGCCCCTATCACATTCTGATATCTGCAGGGTCTGTGGTGATATCCCCTTTTTCATTCCTGATATTGATATTTTGTGTCTTCTCTCCATCTTTCTTTGTCACTGTTCTACATGATTGTTAATTTTATTTCTCATTGCAGAGGAACAGGTCTTTGTTTCACTGAATTTAATATTATATATCTTCTTGATGATTTGACACTTTTAAAATTATATGATGTCCCCTGTGTCTCTGGTAATTGTCTTTGCATTGAAGCATACTTTATATGGTATTGACATAGCCACTTCTGTTTTCATTTGATTAATGTTTGCTAAATATATCTTTTCTAATAATTTACTTTCAAAACTCCATACATTTTTACAATTGAAGTGAGTTCCATGTACACATAAAGTAGCTGAGTCTTTGTTTTTGTATTTTTAAGAGAAATTTTGGTTTAAAGAAATATAATGTATAAAATGCAGTATTCTCATGTAAAACCCTATTAACAATTTGCAATGGTGTGGAATATTTGCTACAATTGATGAAAGCACGTGTTTATAATTGTATTATTTACTATAGTCTATGGTTTAACTTGAGGTTCACTGTTTCTATAGTTCATGGATTTTTTTTTAATTTATTCTGTTACAATATACATAATCTAGCATTTCTCCTTTTACCCACATTCAGATGTATATTTCAGCACTGTTTATTATGTTCACAATGTTATGGTACCTTCACCACCATCCATTACCAAAACATTTTGATGACCCCAGTTTGGAACCCTACACATTTTAAGCCTTACCTTCCCATTCACTAACCCCATCTCATTCCTTGATAACTATAATCTGGATTCTTACTTTAGGAGTTGACTTTTCCCATTTTTGTCAAATCAGTGAGGTCACCCAATATTTGTCTTTTTGTGTTGGGTTTATTTCATTCAGTATGATGATTTTGAGTTTCATCTATATTGTGTCATGTATCAGAACTTCATTCTTTTACACAGTTCGATAATATTCCATTGTATGCACATACAGGTACCACATTTTGTTTAGCCATTCATTAGTTGATGGATACTTGTGTTGTTTACATCTTTTGGAAATTGTGAATAATGCTGCTATGAACATTGGTATAAAAATACCTGTTTGAGTCCTTGCATTCAGTTCTTTTGGGTATATATCTAGGAGTGTGATTGGTGGATCATATGATAATTCTATACTTAGCTTTCTGAGGAACTGAAAAACTCTTCCACAGTGGCTGCACCATTCTACATTGCCACCAGCAATGAATGACTGTTCCTGTTTCTCTGCATACTCTCCAATGCTTATTTCCTTTTGCTTTTTTAAAGCACCCATTCTAATTGGTGTAAAATGATATCTCACTGTGATTTTTATTTGCATTTCCCTAACAGCTAATGATGTTCAGCACCTTTTTATGTGTTTTCTTGCCATTTGTATATCTTCTTTGGTGAGCTGTCTATCCAAGTCTTTCACACATTATTTTGACTGGGTGGTTTGTCCTTTTGTTGTTAAGTTGAAGGATTTTTTTATAAATCTTTATTGGATACAGTTTCCAAATATTTTTTCACGTGTATGTTGTCATTTTACTTTCATGATAAAGTCCCTTGAGGCGTAAACATTTTTAATTTTGTTGAGGTCCCAGTTACCTAATTTTTCTTTTGTTGCTTGTGCTTTGTGTGTAAACTCTAAGAAACCATGTGCAACACAAGGTCCTTAAGATGCTTTCTTAGGTTTCTTCTAGGAGTTTGATAGTTCTGACTGATATATTTAGATCTTTGATCCATTTTGTGTTAATTCTTATAGCTGTTGTGAATTAGGGGTCCTCCTTCATTCATTTGCAAATGGAGATCCAATTTTCTCAGCACAATTTTTTGAACAGACTATTCTTTCCCAATAGAACGTTCTTTGCCCCCTTGTCAAAAATCAGTTGACCATAAATGTGAAGGTTAATTTCTGAGCTCTTCATTTGATTTCATTGGTTTATATGTCTGTCTTTGTGACAGAACCATGCTGTTCTGATTACTGTGGCTTTTTAAATAAGTTTTAGGGTCAGGAAGTGTGTGTCATCAAATTTCATTCCTCTTTTTCAAGATGGCTTTGGCTATTCTGGGATTCTTGCTCTTCCACATAAATTTGATGATTGGTTTTTCCTTTTATGCAAAGAAGGCTGTTGGAATTTTGATTGGGATTGAACTGAATCTGTAAAATCACTTTGGGCAGCATTGACATATTAACCATATTTAGTATACAAACCCATGAACATAGAATGTTCTTCCATTTATTTAAATTTTTATTGATTTCCTATGGCAATGTTTCATTGTTTTCTGTGTACAAGTCCTTTACATCCTTGGTTAGAGTTAGTCCTAGACTTTTGATTCTTTTAGTTGCTACTATAAATGGAACTTCTTTCTTGATTCCGTCTTTCAATAGCTCATCACTTTCATATAGAAACACTGTTGATTTTGAGTGTTTGTCTTGTACCCTGCCAATTTGCTGAATTCATGTATTAGCTCTAAGAGCTTTTTTGTAGTTTTTTTTTTTTTTTCAAGATTTTCTGTATATAGGATAATGTCATCTGCAAATATGGAAAGTTTAACTTCTTCTTCTCCAATTTGGGTGCCTCTTTATTTGTTTTTCTTACCTAATTGTTCTTGCAAGAAATCCCAATACAATGCGGAAAAATAGTGGTGACAGTGGGCAGCCTTGTCTTGTTTCTAATGTTAGAGGTAAAACTTTCAGTCTTGACCACCAAGTATGGAGTTAATTGTGTGGTTTTCTTATATGTCCTTTTTCAAATTGAGAATATTTCTTTCTATTCCTAGGGTCTAAGTAATTTTATCAAGAAGGGTTGATGCATTTTCTCAAGTGTTTTTCTGCATCAATTGAGATGATCATGTGGAATTTTTTTTTCTTCATAGTGTTAATGTGTTGCATTACATTAATTGATTTTCTTATGTTGAACAACCCTTGCATACCAGGGATAAACCCCACATGATCATTCTGTATATTTTTTTAATATGCTGTTGTGTTTGCTTTGTTATTATTTTGTTAAGGATTTTTGCATCTATATTCAAAGGAGATATTATTCTGCAGTTTTCTTTTACTGTGGTATCTTTATCTGTCATAGGTATGAGAGTGATGTTGGCCCCATAGAATGAATTAGGGAGTGTTCCCTTCTCTTCAATTTTTTAAAAGTTTGGGCAGAATTGAAATTAAGTCTTGGAATGTTTGGTAAAATTCCCCTGTGAAGCCATCTGGGCTTCTCTTTGTTGGGAAGTTTTGGATTAGTGATTCAATCTATTTACTAACAATTGGTTTGCTGAACTTTTCTTTTTCCATCAATGTAGTTAGTTTGTGTATTTCTAAGAAATTGCCCATTTCATCTACACTAACTAATTTAATGCAAACAGTTGTTCATAGTATCCCCTTATAGTCATTTTTTTTTTTTTTAGTGTAGTTGGTAGTTATATCCTCCTTTTCATTATTTGTATCCTCTCTCTTATTTTCTTTGTGTGTCTAGGTAAAGGTTTGTCAGTCTTATTGATCTTTTCAAAGAACCAGACTTTGCATTTGTTGATTCTCTATTGTTTTCTTCTTGTCTATTTCATTTATCTCCACTCTGATCTTTTTTATATCCTTTCTAATGCCAGCTTTGAGGTTAACTTGCTCTTTTCCTGGCTCCTATATTTTTTAGGTTAAGTCTCTGATTTGAAGTCTTTTCTTTTTTAATGTAAGAATTTAGAACTATAAATTTGACTCTCAGCACTGTCTTTGCTCCATCCCATAAGTTTTTGGCATGTTTTATTTTCATTTTCATTCACCTCAAGATATTTCCTAATTTCCCTTTTGATTTCATGTTTAATCCATTGGTTATTTAAGATTATATTGTTCAATTTGCACATTTTTTGTTAATTTCCCATTTCTTCCTTTGTTATTAATTTCTAGCTTCATTCTGTTGTGGTTGGAGATGATACATTTCATGATTTCTGTATTTTTGAACTTATTGAGACTTGTTTTGTGATCTAATATATGCTCTGTCCTGGAGAATGATCCACATGTACTCAAGAAGAATGTGCATTCTATTGTTGGATGTAAGTTTTATATATGCCTCTTGGTGTCTAGTGTTGTTCTTTATCTTCTGACTAGATGTTATACCCATTAATGCAAGTGGTGTATTAAAGTTTCCTGCTTTAATGTAGACCCCTCAGTTTCTCTCTTCAAATCCATATTAGCTTCATATATTTTGGGGATCTTCTATTAGGTGCATATATATTTATAATTTTTACAATTTCTTGTTAAATTGACACTTTCTCAGTATACTATGACCATCTTTGTCCCTCATAATTGTTTTTGACTTAAAGTCTATTTTCATCAACCCCAGATCTCTTTTGATTACTATTTGCATGGTATATATTTTTTCCATCCTTTCACTTTCAACCTTCTTTTATCTCTGAATTTAAGGTAAGTTTCTTATATATAGCATATAGTTGGGTCATGCTTTTATATTCTTCCTGCCAATCTTTTCCTTTTGTCTGGAGACTTAAACCATTTACATTTACAATCCCTACTGATAATGCAGGACTTTGTTCTGCCATCTTGCTATTAAACCTTTGCATGTCTTATGGCATATTTGACCTCAATTATTCCATTAATGACTACTTTTATATTTATTTGATTTTTTTTACCACATTGAGTACCTTCTCTTGTCTAGTCAAGATGATACATATGCCTAAATTTAATTCAGTTTATCAAGCAAATTCTCATATAATCACAAAAATTAATATCCATTCATACCAAAACAGCTAGGGAGAAATTAAAATAAACATTTAATAAATAAACTATTTGTTTTGTTTGTTATTATTGACCAAATAAACATTTTTTTTTAGTTAGGTTAATTTTATATTTGACTAAATTTGCAGGCTATTTTGATGTTCAGAAAAATGCAGTCTAACTGAAATTAGAAGCTGTATTTTAATGTTTTGATTTCTTAATTTTAGATAGAGTCTCTCTTTCTGTAAGATACAATTAGATTTAGTGTACTACTTAGATTTAGTGTACTACTCAGAATTCAATACTTAAGATATACAGCATTTTCACTGGGAAATACTAGACAAGGGCACAAGAACAATTCAAGGTCTATTTAGTTTATACATTTATATTGGTGTCAATACAAAGATCACTAATCCATATTCATTTCCCAAACCCAGGAGCCAACATTAAGGAAATTCATAATTTCTTTATGGTTTTACTGTGCCCAACTTTTCATAAAATATAAGATCCTAAAGTAAAATTTTCTTAGACTTAATTAGGATATATAGTCCCACGGGTAAAGTTTTAGTGATTCTGAATAATCTTTTAAAAGTCACATTCTATAATGAAACAGCTACAGATGAACATGAAGAATGGATCAGTTTTAGGAATGGAAGATGTCCCAAGATCATCAGAGGGATTGTGAAGTGCAGCTGGACAGATACACATAGTATTGGAGAGTGACATTTTCAGGTGTATGTCTTGGAAACAGAAGTATAAGGTATTAAAGTGTTTGAGCTTTGTCATTTGAAACAGTAGTGCTATCATTTCCATCTTTTTCTTAATCTAATATCTGAAGTTTCAGGGTCTAAGATGATCATCTCCTTTACATGCATAATATCTGCTATCTAGTTTGTGTTCAATGTATATTCTAGGAAAATATGAATGAGGATGATATTGCAGTCTTTTCCTGATTCCCTACACTCTATTATTTCTACCTTCATCCATTTCCTTACCATCTCTTGCCTAAGCCGTTATTTAGCTATTTTTTTTTTTGCTGTTGTCAAAGTCATCATGTAAACCCCAATACTTACTGTTACACTTTATTGAAAACACTTTAATGCCTCCTCACTACTGTTATAAGACAATTTAAATTCATTAATTTCATATTACAGGACTTTCATTTGTCAGGAATTATTTTGAACCCTTTCACACATTAAAATTTTAATACTCACAACAATTCAAATAGGTAGACACTTTTATATTCCCCATTTTATGCAAGAGAAAACTGAGGCAGAGTTAACATAAATAACTTGCAAAAGCTCACAGATAGCATTTAGATGAGCTGAGTTTTAGGAGAAAGAGTCTAATGCCAGAATCTTGCATTCTAACCTCTACACTCAAATACCTCTCTAAATTAAACATTTACTGCATTCTGTTTAAAAATTAAAATTACTGTATTTTTTCACAATAGATTTTCAATCTTTAATGGTTTTAATTAAAAAAAATGTCAATAACCTTTCAATGTCTGGGCAAGTGTACCTATTTTTACAAAATCTTCCATGGGTGAAATTACAAGTACTTTTACTTTCCCAGTGATCATGAAACTGTTTATCTTATAGGATATATTTCTTTCTAGCTTATATTTTAGTGACTTATGAACTTACACTCAATAGACTGTAATCTATTTGAAAATTGGCAGACTAAGTCTTAATTTTATTAACCTTATGCAACTATCAGTCTCTTTTTTATTTAAATCTAAATATAAAATATATGTTGAAAGAATGGAGGCTATGGAGAATTTAGCCTTTTGTTAATTCCCCATCTCTATCCCAAATGGCCCTTCTTTTTATTTATGGAACAGCTAATACATAATTGAGATTAATCTCTTGTTTCTATCTTCAATATTCAATTTCACCATTATCCTATACAAGGTTTCATCTGTATTCTATAAAATAAAAAAGTATATTTTCAAAGAAAATTGTCAATGCATGTAAGGATGCAATTGAATTGATGAAGGGATGGTTAATTGAAAAGGCTATTAGGAAACGATTTTAACAATATCTATCAAGCCTCCAAATATGTTAAAGTATAATCTTTATATAAATGTTATTAATACTCCTAATCCAATTCTTGAACACTATCCTAAGTAAATCAGAAACATGGAAGTGTTTATACAGAAATATTTGTTTTAGTATTACTTTTTATAGTGGAAAACCTGAAAACAACCATAATATTAAGCTGAAAAGGCATAACTGAGGTAATACTCATTGTTTGTTAATTTTCTGACATTAAAATATTGCTTACAAATAGTCATTAATATCATGTAAAAATTAACTATACTTTCTAAATAAAAATTCGGTAAAACATTTATCATAGATGCTTAATAAATGTCTGTTGAACTGTACAAAAGTATGAGTAGAACAATTATTGAAAGCTAAACCCTAAAAATCTTTGCTTTTTTTCAGGTTATAGTTCAAACAGAAGTATCAAAGATGTCCTACCTTCTAAATCCAGTGACTGCTCTGCAGACTCCAATTTATTCGCTATCTCAATCATCAAATAATGTTCCTCATTTCCTACTTCTTGAATTATCTCTATATTCTGACTATTTCTTACATTAAAAATTATCCTTGTTTTCTCTTTCTTTTTTCATTATATTTATCATTTCGTGCCTATTTCTCTGTCAATGGGTTAAATATTGGAATTCCCTTAGGACAATGTTCTTAGACTTTGAGGCATTTTCTTTTCTGTCTGTATAATTGTCTTGAATACTCTCATCCACATAGTCACTTCATGAGCATAGATACTCTCATTATTCTCACTATCCATTTGCTATTTATAAAACTGTTGAACTATTTTTTTCAGCTCCTGACCTATGTATCTAGCTGCCTATTCTATCTCTTGACCAAGTTAGAAGCCACCTATTCTATCTTCTAATTAAGTTTTTTCATGGACACTTAAAATTCAGTATATTCCATATGAAATTCATCTCTCTAAAAGTGTGCATTCTGAATTATCACCTACATGATTAATAAATAGGAAAGTCTGAAACTACTGTTCCAGTTTGCTAACGCTGCCAGAATGCAAAACACCAGAGGTGGACTGGCTTTTATAAAAGTGAATTTATTTGGTTACACAGTTACAGTCTTAAGGCCATAAAGTGTCCAAGGTAACACATCAGCAATTGGGTACCTTCACTGGAGGATGGTCAGTGGTGTTTGGAAAACCTCTGTTAGCTGGGAAGGCATGTGGCTGGTGTCTGTTCCAACGTTCTGGTTTCAAAATGGCTTTCTCTCAGGACGTTCCTCTCTAGGCTGCAGTTCCTCAAAAATGTCACTCTTAGTTGCACTTGGGGTTTCTGTCCTGTCTTAACTTCTCCGGAGCAAGAGTCTGCCTCCAGTGGCCATGTTCAAACTGTCACTCATCTGCAGCTCTTGTGCTTTCTTCAAAGTGTCCCTCTTGGCTGCACTTCAAAATGTCACTCACAGCTGCACTGCACTGAGTTCCCTCTGCCCATCAGCTCATTCATATGGCTCCACTGATCAAGTCCCACCCTGAATGGGTGGGGCCACACCTCCATGAAAATTATCTTGTCAGAGTTATCACCCACAGTTGGGTGGGGCTCATTTCCATGCAAACAACCTAATCCAAACTTTCCAACTTAATCCCCACTAATATGTCTGCCCCACAAGATTGCATAAAGAATGTGGCTTTTTCTGGGGGACATAATACATTCAAACCAGCACAACTACTTTTCCTGAAACAGTAGTACTTCAAATTATGTTACCTATGTCTCTTAAATATTAGAATTTTCCCTCCTCTTCATACTTACCATTATTTTGTTTTTATATTTAACATATCTCATTATTTATTTTATTTTTTTGTTTTTTTGAGTTTTGAATATCCTTATTTATTTTAACCTAGCCATCGACTTTTTCTTTAGGTCTCTACTCCATCGGCATCATGGTACAATGGTTAAAATGGTACAATGGTAAAAATGCAAATGATGTTGTGTAACTCCCCTCATTAAAATAATCACTGGTTCTTTTATCTTAATGGGGAATTACATTGGTTAATATGAAAAAAATAACTGTTAACAAAATGTCATAGTGATCTGGTTCCAGCCTATATCTCCACATTCATCATCATCTTGTTCAAATACAAAGTAACTTCAGTTAAGTCTGACCCATATAGCCAAAGTTAAATAGCCTTTCACATATCTTTTCACATGAAATTTCCTCTTTGTGGAAACTATAAACCCAATCCTCCTACCAAACTCTTAAGTATTCTTCAAAACTAAGCCCAACGAAAACTTCCTGAAATTATCTTGCCTTGGCTCTTTCCAATTCTATAAGAACTGATCTTACAGAAAATGTTGAAAGAATTTATTCTAAATTAAATTAATTCAGATATGTCACAGGACTTCAGTAAAGGAATATCTGTGAAGTGCTTCAGATTTCTATAATGGGTTAAAAGTTTCTCATGATGACTAATCTAATAACCACCCAATAACATTAACATTAATTTGTTATGAGTAAAAAAATCATTTAAAAAATAGAAATGGAAGATATTCAACATAAAAATTAATCTAAAAATCTCAATAGTGAAAACAATGTTTTGAGAAACAGACTATTAAATGATGAGAACAATGTTCTGCTATGGCTTGGGTGACAACCATCATTCATTCTTTATCATTTACATTTAATATGGAACATCATGTCTCATAAAATACATTATTTACAGTGCTCTTTTTTATCCTATTTTCTGAAGGGAAAAAACAAACCAGATTCACTTTTATGTTTGAATATACGATTTATTGCTTCACAAATGCTAAAGGAAGGCCTTTGAAATTACCATGACATGATGTATTTATACTTGCATATGCTAAGGTATTATACTTTATTAAGCCCTTTAAACATTTGCTTGATTAATCCACTATTTTTGTATCTTTTTTGCCAAGTACTTCATCTGTGAAACTTAGAACATTTTGAGACTACGGTGACCTTGCTAATTTTTTTTCTCTTCTTTGCAAATTGTTTCTTGTGGGTACCAGTTTCTTAATACACTACTTCTCTGAAGACCTCAATTCATTTACAATGGCATTCTACAATATCAGACTTTCTATAATGGAAGTGAATTTCAGATGCCTGAAACAGAACGGTAGTCATTTGTTGTGTAAAACAATACTATTTAAGGATTTCTATTGTTGGATCAGGATAGATTTCAGTCTAACCACCCTTAGAGTTTTACCCTAAGAAATGCCTTTTCAGAACTACTGAAAATTGCTTTCCCTGTGGTGGTGAGAGGTAAGTCCTAGGGAGCCAATAGACATGGCCTCACATCTGAACTAGGATTATGAACCACTGTGAGCAAGAGTAGCAGGTGCCAGGCCATGTGCCTTGTTGGTAGCAGGACTCACTTGGTTTTGCATTATTACCCACTGGGCTCTTAAATCTTGTTTATTCAAGAAGGCTGCAGGGAAGAGATTAAGCCTGGTTGAAAGTAGCAGCAGTGGTTATCAAAGATAGAAAGAGAAAAGTCATATATTCTGGCATTATTGGCACTTGAATTCCTGGAATATTGATGAATTGACCCAAATTAATTGACTAATTGCCTTTTCTTATCCCTGCAGTCTTTATGCCTTCCTGGCATGCTTTCTCATTTGGTTCACTGTTCACTGTTATCTAAGTTCTAATTAGATCTTAGATAATAGGCTATACTCCCTTTCTGCAAAAATGTTTTGCTGAATAAAATATGTAAGGAACTATAAACACTGGAATGTTTATATGCTTTCCATATATTTATATTACTTAAACATACAATCTCAATGGGTAAAAATGTCAGTACTATTATTTCCAAACTTCATACTTGATTTACAGTGACATGCTACGTATCTATAAATTCACAATCATAAAGTCATAGCTCTTAGACATAGAAAGGCATTTACAGTTTATCAGGACAAACTCTATTAGACGTATTTCTTCTCAAGAATCATCCTATTTCATAAGACTGTCAAAATGAGGTTTGGGCAGCTAAAAGAGATTTTTCTTTATGTTGAATCTAAGTCTGCTTCAATGTGTATTGATATCAGTGAATCTTGTATTACCCTTTGAAACAACACAGGATGAATGCAGTCCCTTATTCACATAAAATATCTTCAGTGTTGCCAATGCAATGGTAAAATTGTCCTCTATGTCTTATTTCCTTACTTCCTTTTTAGACTAAGCATGATAAATTCCTTCAAATCTTCTGCAGAAATGTGGTTTTCTACCATCAGTGACTCCTTATCTGGAAGTATTCCACTTGATCACTGTCCGCCTCCAAGTAGAGTATGAAATACTCAAGAAACACTTCAGATAAGGTTTTAACAATACCAGGGTAAGTGCAATTATAAATATGCTTTGTCTTCTTGATCAAATTAAAAGAACTTGACTGTAAAGAACAGACAGGAGAATATCGTACCACATCAAAGAGTCAAATAAATATATTAGAATTAAACAATAATTGATACCTAAGGACATTTAAGAAATCATGCATTAAGGGGGACTATGACTGTTAAAAACATTATTGTTCTGAGAAAGGAAATCTCAGTAGGGATAATTAGTAAGTGTGAGTGCCTGAGAAAGAAAATGCAAGATGAGTTAGACCCTGATATAAAAACATTTGTAAATGACCTAAAGTACTATTAAGCAATAAGGAAAAATCTTTACTCACAAATAAAGGATCCTATAAAATGTTCCCTCTGTTTTATGTCTATAATTGAAAGGTGATGAGGAGAGTGAGGATTGGCATGTGGCAGCACAGCAGGGACTAAACAAACACAACACATTTTGCTCTTGCACTAAATATCATGAGAAAACACATTCTCCTACTTTCCTTATGCATAGAAATGTGTTAAATTATGTATCACCTGCTTAGACAACTCAATGAATCAAGTCCTACATTTTCACTTTTTACAAGAATAATGTATACATAATGCATATTCATGTATAGGCTTATATTTTTAATAAAATGTTCAGCATGGATTTGCAAAAGTAGGAGATTTTAAAGTATGTTTTATAGAAGGTATGTGTTTTAGCTTTCTGGCTGCTAACACAAATACCATGCAGTGGGATGGCTTAATAATAGGAATTTGTTGGTTCATGGTTTTGAGACTAGGAAAAGTCCAAATCAAGGTGTCACCAAAGCAGTGCTTTCTTCCCAAAGTCTGACATTCTGGGGCTGGCTGCTGGTGATTCTTGGTTCAGTGCTACTCTGTCACATGGTAATGGACATGGAGGCCTCTCCTGGCCTCTCCTGTTTCTTCCGGGTTCCATTGACCTTCAGCTCCTTGCTTTCCTGGCCTGCTCCCTGTCTGAATTTCATTCTGCTTATAAAGGGCTCCAATAATAGGATTAAGAACCATCCTGATTTAGTTGGCTCATTCCTTAACTGAAGGATCCGCATCAAATTTCCTATTTATTATGGGTTCACATCCAGAGGAATGGATTAAGTTTAAGAACATGTTTTTCTGGGTTCATAACTCCATATCTTCACAGTAGGTAATTAGTCAATCAATCAAATTTTGTACATCACAAAGTCTCCTGTGTTATAAAGAATTAAGGGAAATATATAGATGAATTCTTGACTTGTCAAAGAACATAGACATGCTACTTTATATATCGAAAAGCTTGTGGTTTTTTTTTTTTAAATAGCAATAAACTCAAGGAAATGTAACGATAAAATATAAGCATATTCTCCATTATTCTAGATTTAGGACAGAAGTGTTAGAGACTTCATACATTGGTTAAGTACAAGGATGCTCCTAGGATTAGAATTTGGGGAAAATGATAAAGCAAGGAATATGCTGCATATAATACAGTCACCCTTTGACTACAGAGAAGTTTAATAGTGTTTTTAACTTGTAAGGCTGAATTAATCACATGAAAACTATTACGGCAACACATGGGAAATCTTTAAATTATTCTTATGATTTAAGCTGGAATATATTTTGTTTAAACCGCTCTTAGCACATTGGAGATTTCATATATTTGGAAAATATGAAAGCTTCAGTTATTTTAGTCCTCTTGCTGCTTCATCTGTGCACACATATTTCCAGAAGAAACATGACAAAATCCAGTCAATGGCTGAAAATGTTGAAACAAGAATGAGAGTACTTGATCACTATCCCAAAGAGAGTTAAGTTGCTTTCTCACTGACATTTAGGTAATATGAGCTTCAATATACTTTATGGAAAAAAAATTGACAATTTCTTGATTGATGAAGAGTTGGTGATGTGGACATAACTGTAGCAAGCTCTGGCCAATAATCCCAATATATTTCTTTCACAGTTAATAAAACTTCAAAACCTGAGATGTCATAGTAAAGTAATTGCAGTATGGTTCTTGGATGATGAGAAGAACTTTAGTGAATGTCCTTTAATAAATGTACCTGCTTGCTAAATTCTTTAGCTAGTGTTTTAAATTTATGTATGATATATATTGTAATTAAAATGTTATATTTCTTTATTACTTAGTGGTTTATGTATCAACTTGTTCTTTTACCCCATACTTAGATTTTATCATTATTTATTATTATTAATTTATCATTAATTATCATTAATTTTATTTATCATTAATGATATTTTGCATAAATTAAATCTATCATAATCTAGTTAAACTGTTTCACTGCTTCAAATTCCCACTCCAACATTGGTATCTTCATTAGAGAAGCTGTAGATTTACAGAACAATCATGCATATATATGCATAAAATACAGGATTCTCATATACCATCCCACAACCAACATGTTGCATTGGTGTGGAATATTTGTTTTAATTGATAATAGCACATTTTTATAATTGCACTATTAAGTAAAGCCCATGGTTTAACTAATGCTTATTATTGTAGGTGGTAGTATAATTCTATGGATTTAATTCACCCTTGAAAGTTTTCAATAATATTCCTATACATAAATTTGATGTATTGTACTGTATTGCATTCTTATTGTAGTTTTAAAACAACAGGGATTAATCAGAAAATAATAACTCAGGCTCCATAATTTTTTTCAGTCACTGAATTCAGTATGGTTAAAGTTAACAACAGTTTATTCCATTGTGGCCAGTATCATGGTAGAAACTTCTAATGGTTGGATAGCAATTTAGGAACATTCACCAATTTACATTTTCTTATATTCCAAAAGCTGGGAACCAAGAGGTTTGGTCTTTTGGAATGCAGATTTTTTTCCCCCTAGAAACCATACCATTAAAGGCAATTAGTTTTCAGGGTAGGTCGTGAATCTTATTGACTATAATTTCAAAATCTGTATTTTTCTTAATCTTAAAACCAGGTTTTTATGGGAAAGTATATTCAGGTTCCTATTAGAGAATGTAAAACCATTTTCTCCAAACTAAGGAACAGGAGTAGGCACTCGAGTTGCTTTGGAAGGAGGAAAGAGGATCCAGAATGAAATTTTTTCCAAGGTGACATTTTTAGGTGAACTAAGATTGGCCTGCAGTGTGGGGGATTTAGGGACAGGCACAAGTAAGACACCCTAAGCACTTATTTTTTAATTACACCTATAAAAAGGAAAATAAATCAACAAATAAGAAATTTTTAAACTTTCCTGTTTATAGGCATATCCCACTGCTTTCTAACTACCCGGAACTCCACTATTGAGGCCCATCCTTTTCTAGGGCATGTTTCACACTACAAAATGTCTACTCCTTCCTATCCATTAGTCCATAATCAAAAATTCAGAAAAAAACTGCTACAGAATAGCGTTTTCGAAGAATCTGACAAAACAAATTCACAAAAATATTGGAAGGATAATAGTATAACCTTGCATTTCATGCACTTTAAGCTGTGTCTGCATTATAATGTCACAGGGGACTTCTCCTATGTAGAAAGACTTTCTAGATACCACTAAAATCATACCATCAGTCTATACACAGCATTGTTAGAAACAAGGCCCATCCTGATCCCAGAGTAATGTAGGCTCCTGCCTTGTAAGATAAACAATAAGGAAGAATTCAACACTAATTATTATTTTAAAGGGAGTGACAAAACTATATGTCTTTTAACACAATGCCTTTAGTTATAAAAAAAAAAATGGTAGTTTGGTTGTTTTGAGTCAGAAAGAAGCAACCAGTTACAAAAATTATGAAAATAAAATTGCTTATGTTTATTTTCTAAACAAGATGATGGAAGACAAAACTTATTTTCCTTTGACATACATATTTCAAGCATATAATTATGACATATTAAAACTCCATAACCTTGGAGGGGGGAATTCTTAATCACAGAACTTCGCAATATCTTTCAGCTTTTTGGGGGAAAGTAACATTTATTGCTTCATTTAATAATCATCTTATCTGCGTTCAGTCAGGCATTAATTAACTTAAAGGTGAGAAGACTTAGGTAGAGAAAGGTTAATTTTTACCTTGGTAAAAATTCTGTCAGTGTCCAGGAAAAACAAAAACAAAAACATTTCCATCAACACAATGTTACTAAGAGTTCATATTTGTGGAAAACATTAATACAAATAAATTAGGGCATTAGAAAATAAAAAGAAATTAGAATTGGAAATTGGAAAATAATGTATATTTTCTCATATACACTTCTAACATATGATTTATAATCACTTTTCAACACAATACTTTTTAGAAAGATGTTTTATGGCTTAATAACCAGAATTTACATGTCCAGATTTTAGTCAAAATGTTTCATTATCTATGCATAGCATAACTGAACATTAAACAAAATAGAATTATTAAAATTTCCTGAGATTAAAAACCAATCTTTCAGCTGCAAAGGTAAAAGTTTATACTTTACTAATATTGAAAAAAAAAAGCCAAAACATTGCCAAACTTAAATGAATACTGGAGAGAAAGAATACTTTAAAATATTGTAATATATATTACATAGTGCATAATAATCTCTAAAATATTTTATTATTATAATACTATAATATTAATTTTACCTTAATTTAAAAGTACAAGATATATTGGATACTTCTAATTTTATCCTAAAATTAGTCTTTGTAGATGACTGATATTTGACTATAGCATTGAATTATGGTACAGAAAGACCTAGATAACTATCTACTCCTCTGAGGTTGTTTATATGAAAAACCTCTACAAAATAAATGTATTCTTAATAGAGGTTCCATGAAAAAATGGGCGATAAAAATAAAGTATGGGTTCTTAACTGTGCATCTGTTAATAGAAAATAAGAAAGCAGGGTCATGACCTTAATGAATACGATGTTAACTAAAAGATTCAATAAGTTGGACCTGATTAGCTTACCAAGAGAAATTCTCATGTATGCTCAGAAATACCGCAAAAAGAAAAAGAAAAAAGAAAAAAGGAAAAGAAAGAAAATTGGCTGCTTTTGAATATAGTTTATGTTCTGTTGTAGGTTTAAAATTTTAGTGGTGGAAGACCGAGAGTGTAATCTGATTTGTGTGTTTGGTCGGATCACTCTATTGATCTTGTTCATGATAGCATTCCACTTGGCAGATAAAATTGAAAATGAATGTCCAAAATGATGCATTTTATTCTCAGTGCAAGTAGTCATTAAAGCTAAAAGTCAAAATGCTAGCAACTACTATATCCTAATAGATGTATTGCAAATATTGAAGGGAAAATCTACATTACTACATCCTGCATAGTTTTCAAAACAAGCAAAATATTTGATTTAATATGTTTACAGCATAATACAAATAGGAATATTTCTCCACTAATATACAGAGTTTATGGCTTTAGTCTGGCACTGTAATCTTATTTAAAGGTATACTAGCATTTGAATTTCAAATAATAAAGCCAGGGAGCAGACAATTATAAAAGACATTACAAAATATTCCTAGACAGCTTAGTTACTCTGCACTATACTTTCCTTGTTGTGCCATTCTAGTACCTAATATTGGCTGCACAGTTGGAATTTATACTTGTCCTGACAACTTTTCTGAATGTTTCACTAATAAATGTTTTGATCATGATTAAAGAAAAAAGACAGTCCCCCAAGATATACAATTGCAGCATACTACCTTGTACTCTATCTTAGGTCGTATCATTCTTGCAGTCCCCTGAACGCAGGGCAGAAAGGGATCAAACTTAATAGTCCTTTTGAATGAATAATATATTTTCCTTACTAAAGGAATTTATATTATTTTCATGCATAAGAAAACGTGTAAGATACTTTTGAAGACATCTAACAATTTGAAAGGGATTTTAATTTTTTTCATTTTAAGAAAGTAAAATATTTGGCAAAAATTGAATATACAATTAGACATAATTTCTTGCATATACCATGTAGTTCTACTAAAACTTACTTTAATAAAATCTGAAAAATTATTCTCCTAATGTGAGTTTCATATTGATATGATCACAGTGAGCCCAATCAAAATGAACAATATCTGTGGATTAAATATTTATCTTTTCAAAATTTAGTTTTAAGGGTAGGGCAGGAGTTAAGAACTAGGTTTCTAAGATGGTTAATTTGGGTCTATGGATATACGGAAGTTGTAAGATTTTGAAGTTTCATAACAATATAAGATTGTTGTAAAGATTACATAAATTAATATTTTAAATTACCTAGAATAACGTCTTAAGTACAAAGAGCACCATAGAAATACTAGCTCTTATTTTCTTCATTCAACATGTAAGAAATCCTCTGACATATGACTTGAATAAACCTAATTAAAAAATATATATAAAGTCAGTCAAAGTTATGACCAAAGTGATTTGGGGTTAACATTTGGTCACATGCCATAAAAATCTCCTTTTATCAGTTGCCATTCACTCTCCAAATGAAAGAGTTCCGGAGTCCCTTTTCTTGTTTATATGATAAATTTTCTATTATTGAATCTACCAGGCACTGATCTGGAATTAATTTATTTTTCTAGATCTTTTCCTAAGGTAATGAGCCAGACATGAGTTTCTTCAATAGTTATTTTTTGTCTAACTTTCAATTAGTCCCAGTAATATTTTATCTTTTATTCTTATATATTGGTGTAATCTATAATTTATTTATATAGCATGTACATAAAATTCACTCCAGTGTAGTAACATATTTAACATATGCTGTTTCTGTAATAATTAAATTTAGCACCTAGAAATTTAATGATACCTCCTGAATTCTTATTTTTGAATGTCTTTTGTATGTTCACACAGATTTATCTTAAAACAAGTCTTTGCATAGTTTTGGTTTTTAAAGATAAGCTTGATAAATAAAGTGTTTTCTCATGCCTTCCTGGAAATATTTTATTATTATTATAAATCCTCAATCAATATTTAACATATTACAAAAGTTTAATTAAAAAGTTTTAAAGTTTATTATTCCAAATAAGAATAAATCATTACCATATTTCATGTCTTCTTGTCAAGTTATTTAAAAACTATTATTTAAGCAACAATTTCTACATGTGGATTTCACTAGAATAACTTTCAATTAATTACTATGATATTTAGTATCAGTGATCATTTTCATTTCATATATGGAAATTTTTTTCTTGTTTTTCTCACATATACAATGATTAATGGGAATTGTAGTGCTTCTTGGGGTGAAATATATACCAATTATTCCTCTTAATAAAGGATTTTCTGCAGAGGATGTTAAAAAATAGTTAATAGTTTGTGTTTGTCTTCATAAAACTGCAGTGTTTAAACTCATCCTTATAAAGATATTTTGGTGTAATATTAAATGATCTATATTCCAGATCAGGGAATGGCAAATGTTTACTGTGATGGGTCAGATAGTGAACATTTTAGACTTTGCAACATTTACAAGTTTGTATTCAAAGTACTCAACTCTGCAAGCATAATGCAAAGGCAGCCATAAGCAATACATAAATAAATGGATACAGCTGTGGTCCAATAAAACTGTATGTGCAATATCAGGTGGTAAGCCCATCCATGGGCCACAGTTTTTCAAATACTGTTCTAGGTTATCAATTTGTAAGTGGATAAAATCAGTACATATGTTTAAGTTATTTGAATATGATAGCACCTATAATAAGCTTCATTTTCATTGCTAACATTTAATAGCTACATCATCATAGCATTATCCCTTCAAAATAATATTTGATTCCTTTAATATTCACTTATATCAATTTAGAGTAAAAAAAGTTTCACTTTTATTTTTCTACACATATTCAATAAATAAAAAATTAAAAAGATTGAAAACTAAATGATCCAAGACTTAAGGACATGTGGAAAAATTTTTTAAAATTCTAACATATAGGCAATTGGAGTCACAGAGAAAGTAGATATAAAAATGGTGTGGACATAATATTTGCAGAAAATAATTGTTGATATTTTCACAAATTTAGTTACATATACAAATGTACAGATTCAAAAATCACAGGAAAACCAAAATGAGATAAAAACAAAGAAAATCATACATAGGCATATAATTGTCAAACTGCTGAAAACAAAGATGAAGAGGAAAATCATGAGAGCAGCCAGGAAAAATAGCACATTTGTACAAAGGAACAATGATTTGAATGGTTCTTCCATTACCAGAAAAAAAACTTGGAGGCCTGAAACGGTGGAATAACATACTTAATGTGCTGATAAAATTGATTTATAAATCCAGTGACAATATTTAAACGAAGTTGAGCTAAAGTTATTTTCCTATTTTAAAAGATGAAGAAATTTTTTTTTGCCAGAAAACCTGTATTTTAAGAAATGCTAAAAGAAGTTCTTTGAAATGAAGAACAATGATATGAAATGGAAACTTTGATCAGGAATAAGAATTAAGGAACATCAGAAATGGTAAATAAATTTGTAAATTTAAAATGCTACATTTTCCTCTTAGTATTTTTAACAACCTGTGACTGTGTAAATCCAAAATTATAACATTTTATTATTGGTTTTGTAACACATGTAGTCATAATAAATATATATACGTTTATAGCAAAATGGTCTTGGGAGGTAAACTTTCATGTACAGTTGAAAGGTTTCCAAATTTTATTCCAAGTGTAAAAGAGCTAATCCAAGTAAATTATGAAATATCATGGATGTATATTTTAATCCTGAGATCAAGCATTAAAAATTATGGAGAGTTTATTTTAAAAAGCATTAGAAAAACTGAGACGAAAGTCTAAAATATTCAAGTAATGAAGACAAGAAAAGAGTGACAGAATTTAAAGAAAAGAAGGTAAGCAGTAAAATAAAGTAAAATTCTAGAACTAAATACAAACTCTTCAACAATTACATTAAGTATTAACAAACAAAACACACAAATTTAATGGCAGAAATCAACAAAGGGATCTTTAAAAACCTACAAAGAAGAATTTTAATAGAGAAACATAGATACATTGCCAAAAGCAAGAGGCTGCGGATGCTATATTAATATCAGAAAAAAGGAATTTCAAGTCAATATATAATTACAAGAGATAGAGACAAAATATTTCATAATGATGAAAGATCAATTATTCAGAAAATAAATTAAAAACACATAGGCAGAGATAACAGAGCTTCTAAAAAACATGAAGCAAGTGAGAGAAAGAGAAAAAGACCATAACATGAGTAGGATGAGTAGGACTTGTGATATTAACTCTCATCTTTCAGATATTGATAAACCCCTAGAAAAAAAAAATCAGTTAAGTCATAGAATATCTGAAAAAATGCACTCAATTATCTGGAATTATGTATGATGTATAGAATGCTCAACTAAATTTCAGAATATGCATTCTTTTCTATTGCACATGGTATATCCATCAATATACATCATTTCATGAACCTGAAAACAAATGTCAATTAATTTAACATGCTCAATATCATACAGAGGTAGTTTTCTGACATTTCGTTAGTGAGAAATAACATCTCTATGAAAACCAAAAATTCTGGAATTAAATAATTCACATAAATAATTTATGGATCAAAGAGGAATCCCACAGAAACAAAACACTATAAACTATTTTAAACTAGAAAATATTTTGAACTAGAAAACAAGTCATATCTAAGTCTATGTAATGCAGTTACAAAAGTGTTTGGAAGGCAATTTATATTAGAACAAAATAATGAGTCATCACTTGCTGGTCTTACTTCAAAAGCTATAAAAAAAAAAGAAGAGCAAAGTCAACACTAAAGAGTAATAAATAGCTGAATGAAAATAACCCAGAGAAGATATCAGCGGAGATATCTTAGAGTATTAACCAAGCCAAAAGTTGGCTATCTGAAAACATCAACAGAATTGATAACTCCCTAAACAATCTGTTCAGTGTAACAAAATGAGAAAATACAAATTACTGACACTGAATGAAATGATAGATATCATTAGGAATAGGTCAGGCATTAAAGGAATTATAAGGAGATATGGAAACAGCTTTATATCATTAAATTTCAAAACATGAAACAGAGATTCCTTGAAAATTACAACTTCAAATATTGACATGAATATTCAAAATTTGAATAGCCCTGTATCTATTAATCAAATTGAGTGTTATTAAATATCTTCCCATGAAGAAAATGTCAAAGCCAGATGGTTTTACTGGTGAATTAATCAAAGTATCAAGGAAACAAACAAACAAACAAAAGTCTCACATGAGTAAATATGTACAAAGTAATGGAATACAATTTAAAATAGAAATGAAAACAAAACAATTTTTTTGTGGAAAGTTGAAGATTGAACATTGGGGAATGATGGCATAAATTTCTTTTAAAAGTATATTCAAAACAAACAAAGACTGGGCTGTTAATTTAATGAGAACAAAACTATTGTATCCTCTGATGAGGTCCACGGGAATATTTAAACAAGTTAATTTAATTTAAAAAGCAAGTAAAAAAAGTCAGAAATATCATTATTTACTTCTGTACTTGGTTTTTATAATAACTATTATATTACCTTGGAACATCTCAATTCAATAAAAAACTCCTTAAGTAAAATGATTTAGGAAAGAGATCATTTATTTGTTTATTTTGTGGAGCTAAATATTGTCTGGCAGAAAATCTTGCCTTTGTTATCATATAATTGTTTGCAAATGACTTATGTAAATACACTTGGTCTTTAACAAACTAAATTTGAAAATTAATAAACAACAACAAATGGAATATGCATTGCTTTATTATATTACAAATAATCACTTTTCAGGAATTCTGATGCAATGTAAGATATGATACAAAATTCAGGAATAAACTCTTTACCCTTATTTTTGTTCCCCACCTTCTCAGCCGGTATGTCAGCTTTTAAAAATTTTATACATTAGGTTTTATAGCTGTAGGCACATATGATCCTATTTCACAAATTTAAAAAATATGCACAAATTCACTTGAAACATTGCTGATTTTTTTCAATATTAGGTACTGAAGTACCCCTTTTTTATTTTAACAATGTATCATTTCTTTCAATTAAAATGAATTGTATTTTGAGAAATTTCTGACATATTCATGACACCTCATGGTTAACTATTTATGCAGAATGAATGACATAGGCCAATTTATTATTTTTTTGTAATTTTATTGCCATGTTATCTGAAGACAATTTGTAGTACAAAGAGTTAAATCTGCTCTTTGACCATTATACACTGTTAATAAATGTCTATAAATTTCCCCTTTTTCAAATTTAAAGGATGTTCAAACTGTTTACAATTAGGGTCACCTAAGTATTAAGATTCACTTGGTTTTGCTTTGTCTAACATTTCCAGTATGGAAAGTGAAATCTATACAGTTTAATGTTTATCTTTATATTTATTATTTTGTGGAAAAGTTGCAGCATTTGCTTAATGTTAAAGAAGCTAGCACTCTAAGCTCAAGGTTCCACTGGAATATAATTAGAACTCTTATTGAAAAATCTATTACCTTAAATTTTACCTAATAGTTGTGAAAATACATTATTTATCAACAGGATAATTGGAGATTTGAATTGCTCCCTCTTAAAATGTTAAAGTATGCCTGTAGGATAAACCTGGGATCCTATAGATTCCTTTTTTTTTTTTTTTTTAATCATCATTTTATTGAGATATATTCACATACCACGCAGTCATACAAAACAAATCGTACTTTCGATTGTTTACAGTACCATTACATAGTTGTACATTCATCACCTAAATCAATCCCTGACACCTTCATTAGCACACACACAAAAATAACAAGAATAATAATTAGAGTGAAAAAGAGCAATTGAAGTAAAAAAGAACACTGGGTACCTTTGTCTGTTTGTTTCCTTCCCCTATTTTTCTACTCATCCATCCATAAACTAGACAAAGTGGAGTGTGGTCCTTATGGCTTTCCCAATCCCATTGTCACCCCTCATAAGCTACATTTTTATACAACTGTCTTCGAGATTCATGGGTTCTGGGTTGTAGTTTGATAGTTTCAGGTATCCACCACCAGCTACCCCAATTCTTTAGAACCTAAAAAGGGTTGTCTAAAGTGTGCGTAAGAGTGCCCTCCAGAGTGACCTCTAGGCTCGTTTTGGAATCTCTCTGCCACTGAAGCTTATTTCATTTCCTTTCACATCCCCCTTTTGGTCAAGAAGATGTTCTCCGTCCCACGATGCCGGGTCTACATTCCTCCCCGGGAGTCATATTCTACGTTGCCAGGGAGATTCACTCCCCTGGGTGTCTGATCCCACGTAGGGGGGAGGGCAGTGATTTCACCTTTCACGTTGGCTTAGCCAGAGAGAGAGGGCCACATCTGAGCAACAAAGAGGCATTCAGGAGGAGACTCTTAGGCACAAATATAGGGAGGCCTAGCCTCTCCTTTGCAGCAACCGTCTTCCCAAGGGTAAAACTTATGGTAGAGGGCTCAACCCATCAAACCACCAGTCCCCTATGTCTGTGGTCATGTTAGCAACCATGGAGGTGGGTTAGGCGAATACCCCTGCATTCTCCACAGGCTCCTCAAGGGGGCACTACATCTTTTTAATGTTAAAATATAAGTACTACTTCTAAAGTTAGAGCCTACCTTTTTGACAGAGGATCTGCCACAGTCTTCTTTGTCAATCACAGGAGACCAGTATGAATCTCTGATATTCCCTCTTTCCTTTCTCTCTCTCCTATTCTCTTTCATTACCTCTCTCTCCCTCCGTCCCTCCATTCCTTCCTCCCTCCCAACCATGAGTGAGTTTGATGCCAAGTATAACATTTTTCAACTCTTAAACAATAAAATTCTGTAAATTTAGAAAAGGTGAATATTATTGCACTCTCTTTTAAGTAGAAACAGATGTAAAATTCCCTTGAGTTTCACTAAATCTTTTCTTATCTCTGCATGTCTATCTCCATCTACCTATGGTAACATAAATATGTTTTTATATATTCTCTAGTGGTTCCCAGTTTGGATTTTTAAAATAAATGCATCATATAATTTAGATATTTCAATCATATTATGACTTTTCTCCCTTTAATGTTGCTAGAATCAGGTTTTTTGGTTTTTTTCATTGTCATGTTTCATGACTTTAGGAATTAGACTTGGCAGAAAGCAAAATATTTACCAACTCAGAAAGATCTTACTATTACTTTTGAATATCAAGAACATGGTATGAATTTCAAAATACTATAGAGTATTACTAGAGATTCCACTTATAGACTAAATTTTGATGTAGATGTAATGTACATTATATTAAGCTAAGGAGAAAACAAAAAGTCTTCAGTAATGCTTTTTGTTTTCTCCTTAGCTTAATATAATGTACATTTCCCTCCATTTAGCTATTTAAGCACTAGTGTTCTAACAAAATGTCTAAGGTGGTAAGTTTGGATCAGCATGCAGTAAGATCTTTCAGACTTTGTTTTCTGTTATCTCTTTGTTTTATGAAGGCTGCCAAATTTGGCTGCCCTTGCCCTCTGGGAGAGGAATGAGCCTGAGTATTTTCTTAAAGTCTTTTCTGAATTTCTTCCACCTTTATTATGAGAATTGTAAAGTCTTTTCTCTTAACCTTTTTCAGTTGATTAATGTGGTCGGTCAGTGCTGGGTCTTTGTGTAAGCCACTTTGATTCCTCCCTCTAGGAATGTATTCACAATTTTTTATACTTTTTTTTTTGTTCCCTATTGATTCTCTTGCTAAGAACTTCTCTTTTCTGTCTAGCACATTGAGTTTCCACATCTAATTCTTTCAGCTTTTAAGAAGGTTCTCAGTGAATTGTTCATTCTACAATAAGATTGGGAGAATCCAGTAGACCACAGAGGACTCCATGTCTTCAGGCACTCTGGATAGGAAACTGAATTTAAAATGAAGAAATAAATACACAAATAAATAATATCATAAATTACTTAATTTCACACAGAGAATTTCTAGAGAAGGATGTTAATAATTTGGTATCATAGAATGTTATAGCTGTAAATGGTCATGAAGATCATTTCATCCAACTCTCATTTTACAGAAGTAACTGAGATGCAAAGGCTGGAAATTTGCCTAAAATTCATATGAAACTGGAAAACAATTTTGGCAACAATGTCAAAGGAAACAAACCTTAATTTCTCCTTGGCAAAGTTCTCCAAATTTTCAGACTTCAGAAGAAATTGCTAGTTTCAACATGCGTTAAGTTTAAGGTTGAATATTCCTATTCATTCAACAAATGTAAATCGAATGCCTCCTATATATGTGATAATATGCTTCACTATGGGAATATAATGATTAATAAGACAAGCTCCCAGCTTTTAATGAATTACAGTAAAAAGCAGGGGAAATATATGTAAAATATACATAATAAAGTTGTACATTCATTAATTCAGGAATGAGTAAACTATTGCTTGAATATTAGTGTCAGTAAATGTCCTAGTTGATAAAATTAATAGTAAAGCATTATTTTAATTACCATGATGTTTTAAACTTTAGGTTTCTTTTTGGAAGACATAAAAACTTCCTGAAGAATATACAAGTGAAATCCTTAGGTATTTTAATGAACTTAGAATTTTGATACTAATTTTGTAATATATTCATCCTATGTATTTTTTCAAATACATAGGATGTGTAGAAATCCTTGGGTTATCAGATTAAATAAATAAATAAAAAGAATGGTTAATTTCTATAGACTATGCATCTCACACATTGATCATGCAAAATGTTTGAAAAATTCTGAAAACTGTTTATTGTTTAATCAATTTAATCACTTTCCTCTTATGTTTTGAAACACCAGAAAGTCTCTTAATGAATGCTCACTTACCCAGTTTCTGAATTAGCTAATCCTCTTCTTTACCTCCAAAAAATATGCTGTCTAAAATTATGGCATCGTAAATGCTGAGTGTTAGGAAGCTCTTCTCTTATATGCATTTTGGTTCTTACAAGTTATAAAACATTTTGATTTCAAATCTCTTTATGCCAAGTAAACTTGTAACTTTATTTACAAAATACTATTTATAATATTCGTAAATATTATTATAGATACAATGTGAGACTTGAAGGAAGCAACTAACAAAAGCTTTGGATATGTATATATTAACTTTAAAATTTAGGTTAAATCATAAACAAATCTAAAAGGACTCTTCATTCAAGCTCCTTCATAATTTCCTTTAAACTTGTTTTCCACTTTAAGATAGTCACACTAGAAAATGTGGGCAATACTGTAAGATGTGATGTATGAAAGCTAGGCAATATAGAACTACTCTCAAAGAAATAACCTTAGTGAATATATTTATATTCATATGTGTATATATGTGTATATATGTACAAGTATATTTGTATGCATATATGTATACATATTGTGAATGTATTTATGCACATGTATGTGATATAAATGTATACGTGTACATATGTGTATTTGTATGCATGTATGTACACATATATGCTTATATACACATGCATACATGTATACAAAGTGAAGTAAAAACTTCAAAAATGTTGAAGCATGTTTGTACTATGATTTTGCTTAATGGCCTTTGTTCCAAATAAAAATGGGTGCTAAATTTACTTGCAGCCTGGGCCGGTTTGAATGTATTATGTCCCCCAGGAAAAGCCATATTCTTCGATGCAGTCTTGTGGGGCAGACATTTTGGTGCTGATTAGATTTGCATGGAAATGGGCCCCACCCAACTGTAGGTGATAACTCTGATGAGATATTTCCATGGAGGCATGGCCCCACCCATTCAGGGTGGGCCTTGATCAGTGGAGCCATATAAATGGGCTGACAAACAGCAGAAACTCAGTGCATCTGTGAGTGACATTTTGAAGAGCAACTACAGCCAAAAGGGACACTTTGAAGAAAGCACAGGAGCTGTGGATGAGAGAAAGTTCAGGGATAGCCATTGAAAGCAGACTGTTGCTCCGGAGAAGCTGAGAGAGGATAGATATCCCAAGTGCAACTAAGAATGACATTTTGGAGGAACTGCAGCCTAGAGAGGAACATCCTGGGAGAAAGCCATTTTGAAACCAGAACTTTGGAGCAGACGCCAGCCACGTGCCTTCCCAGCTAACAGAAGTTTTCTGGACACCATTGGCCATCCTCCAGTGAAGGTACCAATTGCTGATGTGTTACCTTTGACACTTTATGGCCTTAAGACTGAAACTGTGTAACCAAATAAACCCCCTTTTATAAAAGCCAATCCGTCTCTGGTAGTTTGCATTCTGGCAGCATTAGCAAACTAGAACACAGCCTGTGACTATATTATGTTGACTTCTATTTATTCAAGTTCATTTGTTTATTTAGTAATAGTAATAGAGTATGTTGCTAATGTTAGAAACCAGAAAATTTACTGGATCTTTTTTTCTATACATGAAAAGTGTAAATAGTTTTTGAAATTCATTATAACACTTCTTCCAATAATTACAATTTAAGAAATTTTTGTGGAATCTAAGGCATAGTATTAAAAATAGTGCTGTTCTCTACTTTTCTCAAGATGTTTGTGCCAGTTTGAATGTATTGTGTCCCCTAAATGCCATTATCTTTGATGTAGTCTTGTGGGGCAGATGTTTTCATGCTCATTAGATTAGCTTGGAATGTGCCCCACCCAGCTGTGTGTGATGACTCTGATGAGATATTCCCATGGAGGCATGGCCCCACCCATTCAGGGTGGGCCTTGATCAGTGGAGCCATACTCAAAGAGAAGGAACTCTGTGCAGCTGTGAGTGACCTTTTGAAGAGGAGCAAGCTTGCTAGAGAGGAACATCCTGGGAGAAAGCCATTTTGAAGCCAAAACTTTGGAGCAGATGCCAGCCACGTGCCTTCCCAGCTAACAGAGGTTTTCCAGACACCATTGGCCATCCTCCGGTGATGGTGCCCGATTACTGATGTGTTACCTTGGACACTTTATGGCGTTAAGACTGTAACTGTGTAGCCAAATAAACCCCCTTTTTATAAAAGCCAATCTGTGGTGTTTTGCATTCTGCAGCATTAGCAAACTAGAACAGATTTTGGTACCAGAGAAGTGGGGTGCTTTTCCTGCTGAGTTTGCAAATACCAAACATGTTGGAACAGCTTTTTAAATGGATAAGGGGAAGATTCTGTAAGAATTGTGAGGAATATGTTAGAAAAGGCCTGAACTGCTTTGAAGAGACTGTTTGTGGAAATATGGACTCTAAAGGTACTTCTGACGAGGCCTTGAACCAAAATGATGAATGTGTTGTTGCAAACTGGAAGAAAGTCGATTCTTGTTTTAAAGTGACAGAGAATTTGGCAAAATTGAATCCTCGTGTCAGATGGAAGGAAGAATTTGAAAGTGACAACCTGGAATACTTAGCTGAGGAGATCTCCAGACTATATGTGGAGGAGGTACTCTGTCTTCTTCTTGCAGCTTATAGTAAAATGTGAGCAGAGAGAGATAAACTTAGAACTAAACTCTTGGGTTCAAAGAAACCAGAAGCTGATGGCTTGGAAAATTACAAGCTTCCAGGGGGTGGAATCCCAGAAGCTACAGCCCAACTTGAGGATGTAACCAAATATGGAATCCAGCCACCATTTCAGTACAAGCCAAGATTGGGGATGGAATTATCCAGAAAGCATTTGTGGAAAGTCCTATTATCTGATGTCTTTGAACCCTGCATGCTTCATGGGAAGCCAACAGAATTTTTGCAAGATCTTTATAGAAAGAGCTGTTGCCAGTCAGGAATGGAGGAGACAGACAAGGAATAAACTGAAGGAAAAATTTCTTCAAAAACAGAGCCATGGAGGTTGAGGTCTGGAGTCAAGAGGTCTTGGGCTGGGAGAGCGGAGCAGCCCACATGCATGGAAAGGGTGAGTTTGCCCTGGAGTTTGAGGGCGGGCTTTCTGCCTCGATGCTCTGGAAGAGTTTTGCCACCTCAGGTCCCAAAGAGGGTGGAGCACATTTCCAGGGAATTGGGGAGAGCCTGGCTGCCACCACACTGTTCTGAAGGGGTTGAGCATGTGCCCTGGAGATGGAAGGGAATCTGGGAGCTGCCCCGATGTTTGAGGAGGGTGAGGCCAAGAAGGTGGTCTCCCCAATGTGTGGATATGTTGGAGCACTCACCCAAGTGTTTGGAGAGGAAAGGGCTGCCACAAAGGCCCTTAGGAAGGGTTAGACTCCCGCTCTCTCAAGCCCCAAGGATGCAACATTGTTCTCTAAATGACTCTCAGACTTTGAAATCTAATGGAGTTTGTCCTGCGGGTTTTAGGAATTGTTTTGGTCCTGTTAACCCTGTTTTCCTTACTCTTTCTCCTTATGGCAATGGGAATGTTTATCCTATGAATATCCCTCCTTTGTATATTGGAAGCATATAACTTGTTCTAAGTCCACAGACCCAAAGCTAAAGGAGAATTATGCCTTAGGACCCACCACACCTGTAACTGATTTTGATAGGATCTTGTACTTAACTTTTGTTACTGAAATGATTCAAGTTTTTGTGATATTGTGATGGAATGAATGTATTTTGTATTTGGAAAGATAATGTCATTTTGGGGTCCAGGGGGTGGAATGTGCCAGTTTGAATGTATTGTGTCCCCCAAACTCCATTATCTTTGATGTAGTCTTGTGGGGCAGACGTTTTGGTGCTGATTAGATTTGCTTGGAATGTGCCCCACCCAGCTGTGGGTGATGACTCTGATGAGATATTCCCATGGAGGCATGGCCCCACCCATTCAGGGTGGGCCTTGATCAGTGGAGCCATACTCAAAGAGATGGAACTCAGTGCAGCTGTGAGTGACCTTTTGAAGAGGAGCAAGCTTGCTAGAGAGGAACATCCTGGGAGAAAGCCATTTTGAAGCCAGAACTTTGGGGCAGATGCTAGCCACGTGCCTTCCCAGCTAACAGAGGTTTTCCAGACGCCATTGGCCATCCTCCGGTGATGGTACCCGATTACTGATGTGTTACCTTGGACACTTTATGGCCTTAAGACTGTAACTGTGTAGCCAAATAAACCCCCTTTTTATAAAAGCCAATCTGTCTCTGGTGTTTTGCATTCTGCAGCATTAGCAAACTAGAACAATGTTCAACTACTTTGCCATCAATTTATTACTTTGTGGAATGCAGGCAAGTTGTACATTAACACTTGTTTGTGCCAAACATATTAGAAATAAAATATTCTCAAAAAACACAAACAAAAACAGAATGAGTCAAAGAAGAGCAACAGAAACAGTTATTTTCATATTTTTTTGCAGTGACAAAAAAAACAAAACCTCTCTTTCAACAGTAACAGTTTCAAAGGGTAATTCCCTAGTATTTTTATTCTAATTTTCCCTTTTATATGATATATTTACTTTCATTTCAAAATGAAAGGAAAAATGTAAGTCTAAATAAAAGAATCATGGTTCCCAATTATATTGACTCAGAATAATATCAAAGATTAGTGATGACTGATGAGTGTGAGGGAGTAACAGTGTTTGTGTACATTATCCTATATTTCAATGTTAAATTGAAGAGAGAGGATAACTCTTGAAATTAGAGATATAATTACTGTATATCTAAAGAAAAGCATTATTAACTGCAGCTTGGGAAAAAAAGATGAAATTAATTTCACATTAAAAGTTTCTAAATTCTCAAAAATATTAAGCTGGCATTATTTTCTATGCCTACATACAGGTCAAATAAAGTCCTGGATATTGAAAATACAAAGGTGTAAATGTCATGGACACTAAATGAGCTCCCAATTTAATAGGAAGAGAAGCCTATTATGGTAGTTCTGCTTTCTACAAGTAGAAGGGAGTGACTTCTAAACTGATCAATGAATGATAAATAGGAAATCATGGAGTTTTGGGAATGAGTGGTATAGTAAAACAATGGCACCAACTGAAAAGAGTTCCAACCAGATATAACTTCATAATTTCATGATCTAATGCTCAGAGGCAAAAGAAAGAAACCAATAGTAGATGAAATGAAACAAATATATTATGACTGATGAGTAAGTGTCAATTTTCTAAACCTTAATATTGGCTTGGTTAGGATGATAATGATGATAATAAGAAGCAGTGCTCCTTGAGCTTTTATTCCCCCAAATCTTTGCAGATAAATAGGCTGGGTGAAAGCACCAAAGACCCTTCTAATCTTTAACGGGTTTGGACTTTGTACTGGAGGCTGTCAGAGTCATTAAATACATAAGGCCAAGAATCATAATAGTAGAGGTTAAGATAGTCAAAGTGGCAGTTGGGAAAAGTAGATAGATTTAATAAATATTTAATTAGTGGAACATCAAGACTTGTCAATGAATTGCATGTGGTGACAAAGGAGATGAAGAGAATTCATTTTGGAGGAAATGGAAAAAGTTCAGTATTTAACTTGAGTTTGAAATATCTATAATATCCTTTTCTCATCTAGCTTTTATATGTTTACATGTGAATATAATTATATTTTATAGTCATTCTTTAAAATAATTTTAAATAATTTAAATACTACAGGAAAATATTTTGAACAAAAAACTGGGCAAAAGGCCAAAGAGCCCATTCAAAAGGATTTCTAAACTAACTTTTCCCAAATTCCTCATTTATTGATTTATTGCTGCCATATTTCTTTTCTTGAAAGATTAGGCAAACTTATCTTCTTGATGGGATAGTTTACAGTCATCTTCCAAATCTACTGTATCCTCTTCTCCCACTTGTTCTGGACCCTGGGGAAAGACCAGTAATACATCCTTCATCAACAGGCATCTCTTGCCTGATACGGGATTTGCTCAGAAAAGATCCTTTCTTTTCTTGGCCTGGTGCTATCAATTAGGCTTTGATGTTTTCATAATATACATAAACAATTTCACAAAGTATCAACAATAAGTCAGGTTCCTTTCATATCAAAATGAATCAAGACATAAACAGCACCATTCTAGACTCATGTTTGAACACAGATAAACACGAACATTCTCAAAATCACAAAATGAACAAACATTGCCCTATCCTCTTAATGTGGGTGACTTACGTCTCTTTACAGATTTCAGCTTTAGCCTCACTCTATTCTTTCCTCCTTCTACATAAAAAGATACCCAACCCTAGAATGCAGAACATGAATCTAAATCCTTCCTAACACCCTTTTCCTGAGAAATCCCATGGACCCTCTTATTGTGCATCCTCCCTCACTACAACCACAGGTGTTTTCCTAGTGGACTTTGGCTGGAGGGCATTTACATTAGTGAGTAAATGTAGTGATGAAAATAGTCATTAATTTATTTTTTTAATTTAATAAATTTTATTTTGAAATAAATTCAATCTTACAGGAACAGTTGCAAAAACAGTACAAACTCCATACATAGAACTCCAGCATACCCCAACCCCCTCCCCCAATACCCTGATCCACCACCTTTAACATCCTGTCACAACACCGTTTCTTTCTTTCCCTCCCTCTCTCCCTCCCTCCCTCCCTATCACCCATCATCTATTGCTCTGCCCTCTGAACATATGAGAGCAAGCCGCACATATCTTTGAACAAAAATTATAATTCACATATACCTTTCCCATGGACAAGAACATTCTTTTATTTAATCTCATTAAACACAGCTAAGTTCAAGAAATTCAACATTGATGTAAAGCTTACATTCTATATTTCCTTTTTCTTGTGTCCCATCTGTGTCCCTTTGACCCTCCTCTCCTCCATCCTCAGATCCCATCCAGGATCATCCTTGGCATTTAATTATCTATTTAGACTTTTTTTTTTTTTCAATTGTGGAAACATATATATATAGCCTAAATCTTCCCATTCCACCCCCTCCCTAACATTCCATTAGTGGGATTAATCACACTTAGAATGTTGCAATGCTATCACCATCCCACCATCCATTTCTAGAAGTTTCCCTTCACCCCAAACAGAAACCCTACTCTCATTTCTTAACTCCCCATTGCCCCTTCCTCCACTTTTCAGAACCCCTACTCTACTTTTCATCTCTGTGCTCATATTCTCTGATACTTTCTTTGTGTTTACATCTTAAATCTATAACAATCTTGTTTTTCTTTGATACCAACTTAACTTCAATATGACACATAAACTATGTTCCTATACTCCATCATTCCCCCACCTTTATGTAGTTCTCATCAAAAATTACATAATTTTACATTGAGTCCAAAACCACTGATTTATCATTGCAGTTTATATATTTTAGATCCTGTAGGAAGTAAATAGTGGAGTTATAAGTCAAAAATACAGTAGTATTGGTATTTATATTTACCATGTGATCTTTTGTCCTAGTTTGCTAATGCTGCAGAATGCAAAACACCAGAGATGGACAGGCTTTTATAAAACGGGGGTTTATTTCACTACACAGTTACAATCTTAAGGCCACAAAGCATCCAAGGTAACACCTCAGCAATCGGGTATCTTCACCGGAGGATGGCCAGTGGTGTCCGGAAAACCTCTGTTAGCTAGGAAGGCAGCTGGCGTCTGCTCCAAAGCTCCGGCCTCAAAACGGCTTTCTCCCAGGACGTTCCTTTCTAGCAAGCTTGCTTCACTTCAAAACATCACTCCCAGCTGCACTCTCTTTCTTCCCCCCGAGTCAGCTCATTTATATAGCTCCACCCATAAGGGCCCACCCTGAATGGGTGGGGCCACACCTCCATGAGAACATCTCATCAGAATCATTGCCCACAACTGGGTGGGGCACATTCCAAACAAATCCAACCATCACCAAAACGCCTGCCCCACACAAGACCACAAAGATAATGGCATTTGGGGGACACAATACACTCAAACCGGCACATCTTTACTGGAAATCTTTATTTCTTCATGTAGTTTCAGTCAATTGTTTAGTGTCCCTTCCTTTCAGCCGGCTCAACTATCTTTAGCATTTCTTATAGGACTGACTACTGGTGATGAAGTCCCTCAGCTTTTGATTATCCATGAATGTTTTCATCACCCCCCCATTTTTATCCTCCAGATGTTTGTGAGTTCTCCAAGTCTCTGGTGGTTATTGACTTCTATTTGTATTCCATTGTGGTCAGAGAATGTTCTTTGAACAAATTCATTTTTTTTTTAATTTTATTGAGGCTTGTTTTTATGTCCCAGCATATGGTCTATTCTGGAGAAAGATCCATGATCACTAGAGAGGAATGTGTGTCCTGGTGACCTGAGATGTAATATTCTAAATATGTCTGTTAAAATTCTCTATATCTCTCTCTCCTTTCTTTGTTTCTCTGTCTGTAGGGCTCCCTTTAGTATCTGAAGTAGGGCAGGTCATTAATTAGCAAAATCTCTCAGCATTTGTTTGTCTGTGAAAAATTTAAGCTCTCCCTCAAATTTGAAGGAGAGTTTTGCTGGATAAAGTATTCTTGGCTGGAATTTTTTCTCTCTCAGAATTTTTAAATATGCTATGCCACTGCCTTCTCGCCTCCATGGTGGCTGCTGAGTAGTCACTACTTAGTCTTATGTTGTTTCCTTTGTATGTTGTGAGTTGCTTTTCTCTTGCTGTTTTCAGAACTTGCTCCTTCTCTTCAGTATTTGACAGTCTGATCAGAATATGTCTTGCAGTGGGTTTCTTTGGATTTATTCTCTTTGGAGTTCACTGGGCATTTATGGTTTGTGTATTTATATTGTGTAGAAGGTTTGGGAAGTTTTCCCCAACAATTTGTTTGAATACTCTTTCTAGACCTTTACTCTTCTCTTCCCCTTCTGGGACACCAATGAGTCTTAAATTTGGATGTTTTATTTTATCTATCATATCCCTGAGATCCATTTCTATTTTTTCAATTTTTTCCCCATTCTTTCTTTTGTTCTTTCATTTTCTGTTCTGTGGTCCTTGAGGAGGCTGAGTTGTTGTTCAACTTCCTCTAATGTTGTATTATGAGTATCCAGCATCTTTTTAATTTGGCCTACAGTTTCTTTAATTTCCATAAGATCTTCTATTTTTTTATTTACTCATGCAATATCTTCTTTATGTTCTTCTAGTGTGTTCTTTATGTCTTTTATATCTTGTGCCATGCTCTTCTTCATGTCCTTTATATCCTATGCCATGCTCTCATTGCCTATCTGTAGTTCTTTGATTAATTGCACCAAGTATTGTGTGTCTTCTGATCTTTTGATTTGGGTGTTTGGGTTTGGGTTATCCATATCATGTGGTTTTATCATATGCTTTAAGATTTTCTGTTGTTTTTGGCCTCTTGGCATTTGCTTTACTTGATCTTTAATTTGTCAGAATTGCAGCTTAGTGGCTTACACTTTCTCTAACTAACCAGCAGATGGCGTCCGTGAGTCACCTATTCCCCTCAAGTCAGTTCTCCCCAACTTTGTCTTTGTGGTGTGTGGGGATCTGATTCTTGTGGGGTCCAATTGGTGCACTTAATTTGGGTGTGTTGTCGGTGCCGTCTGCCCTTAATGAGGAGTGTGTGTCTCAGCGGTTAGGGAGGAAGGGCAGCATTAATAATCAAATCTCCCAGGTGTTCCTGGAGATTTAAGGCTGTTCTCTGCTGCTGACCCAAAAGTCCTTGGTACTGGCATAGGTTTCCTGGGATTTCTGAGTGATTCCCCCTTCCCTGCTGTGCTCTTCCAGGACCTCTGCTAAGGGAGGGAGGGCCGTGCCATGTCACAAGTGCGCGCTGGCCTCCAGGGAAGCCCTGGGATGCTGCTCTGTGCAGGGGCATTCCCAGCCCGCTTCAAAGATGGTTGAATGGAATGCATTAACTTCCCCCTTTCTGCACAGCTCTGCCCTCCTAGCTCCAAGACAGTCACCTGTGGGTGTATTAAAGGCCATGGTCCATGGCGGATATTGTGGCGTGTGTGTGGTGCAGCAGGAAATACTCCCTGTCACACTGGGTTTCTTGGCATAGCTCTGTGCTGTGGGTTTGGCCCCGGGCAGGAGTGTCCCTACCCATCGGGGAGCTGGCTGCAAGTCATGCATTTTTTTTTTTCCTTTTGGTTCTCCTTTGCTCCCCTGGGCCCAAGACAATCAGCAGTGGGTGTAGGAAGGGGTATCCTCCACGCCAGACACCGAGGCATTAGCCTAGCCCACTCCCATCATATCTGCAGCTGCTCCTGGGCTTTTTATTTTTTTAAAGAACTAGTCCATCTCCAAACACCAACCCACCATTTCCCCACACTGCAGCATGGCCGGGGGACTTTCAACCAACTCACTCAGTTGTTTCAGAATGCAGACTCCTGGTTTCACCAAATGCATGGTCCCTGTAGATTTAGCAGACCTTGTCTGTCTGGTGCTACTCTGGGAGTGGCGTTCTGGGTCACTTTCTGGTTTTTATCTAGTATTTTTCATGGAGGTGTTTTTTTGCCCTTTCTCACCTAGCCGCCATCTTAGGTTCTCCCTAATCTATTTTTTTATAAATTTATATTTAATGCATAAATTAATATTTTATTTAAACTTTTCCAGCGTAAAAGTAAAAGGGAAGATTAATGGCATACAGAAATTTAAAAAGAACTTATTTACATTGTTGGTCTTTTTTTCTTTCTCTATTGGTCTTAAAAGAATGCATCTTCAAATTTCTTTTAAAATGATCACATTTCAAAAATGGTAGATGTTTTATTAAAAAGGCAATATGATTTTTCTTATATTAATTACCATTAATTCTATAACACTCTTATTTTATAACTGCTTCCAATTATCTTATTCATTAGGCTCTTTGAATAATGACTTATAAAAGAATAAATTTTCTTTTGTCATATTTAGCTATGTATGTTATGAGTCTTGGTATACTTCCCATAGTACTGTAAAGAAGTATAGTGTTTCTTTTGCTTATTTGTTAGAAAGGAATCACTCATTTTATGCCCTCAATATTAAGGAGATGCATTTTTTTATCAGATTGTTACTGAGATTAGGTAACAGCTGTGAACTATAAGGATTAAACATTTCCAAGTTTATTAGATACAAATGCAATTTCATCCATTGATAGTACATATAATTTGTGTAGGCCATTTTATATAAACTGCCATAGTATAATATTGTTTGATATACAAAGAATAATTTTTCAGGTTTTAATTAATTATGATTTTATGAATGTGTCTGTTAAGCTTCTTCTGCATTGAAAAACCCTGGGAGATAAACAGTTTTGTCATTTATTTTGTTGCATCCTACTTGTTGAATATTCATTGTTTTGTATGTATTTTATGTACCAAAATATATGGGCACTGAGTCTTATAAAACAAAACTTTTGCAATATGAAATTTTATGTAGAAATACATCTTGAAATATTTAAGGTGTAAAATAAATTATTGATATGAAGAATAAGCAGGAGAATTTCTGAGTTTAGTATTTGAAATGCTTATCTATTCGTTGATTGTTACTATCAAAAATAGTAAAAATGTTTGAATTAGTGATACTTTTAATTTAATAGATCAAATTATTAGACATGATATGCAAGATTATTTGAAATATCATTACATAATATTTTTTCTATTCTATAGCAACTAGATGAATCTACTAGTAACAAAATACAATAGTTCGCAAAATTGTACATATACAATTTGGTATGCTGTATAATTACACCTGATATTACAAGACTGGAATTGTATTGTATACCTCATTCTTTCCCACAGAATTTGACCTAGTCTTAGAAAAGGAATGAATTTATGTCCCATTTAAAGATGAACTCTGAGGAGATTGCATTAAAGTAGTACTATGTGTTTCCTGTGGAAAGGATGTGATGGTAGTATCTTTTAACATAAAAAAAAATTGTTGGTTAGGCTGATAGTATGACTGTATTAGTATGTAGGTGTTTAAAAATTTCTGAGGTATTTCAAGAAGTAATAATTGTTTATATGCAAAATAAAATATTAGATGGTTCTTAAGCTAATACTTTGGTTTCTTGAATTTATAAAAATTAAGTCTGTCTTCATGAAGATTTGTTATAGCAATAAAAATCAAAGTCTTGTTTTCTTAAAGATTATATATTTGCAAAATAAACCATTAGTTTGGGGAGAAAACTCTTAATATCCTGAATCTTTGAATGTATTGTTCTTTTTTAAGACATCAACTAACCAGCAGAATTAAGATTTTTTCTCATCTGCATTCCAATTTCTTCTTTCTTCCTCTCTACCTTCATTCCCCCTTTCTCTTTCCTTTTCATTCCTCTTTCTTTCCTTGCTACCTTCCTTCTTTCCTAATCTTTCTTTTTTCATTGTTTATTCCTTTCCTTTTAAACAAAGATGCAGAAAACTTGACTTTAAAAAGAGGGTCCCATATTTAATGGAAGGATCTTTCCTCTTCATTTCTTCTGTGCACATGTGGGCAGACTACCTTGAACTTACTGTTAAGAAGGTATTACATTATCCAGAGCCTAGTCAAATATTCAAGTGCTTTTAATTGTTTCAGAGGGATAATATACTTTATGAGCAATACATTGCATTTATTTCTTAAATGCATATTACCTAAAGAATAAAAACAATTGTTTAGATTTTCAAGTGACTTTGTATTCATGTCAGCATGATGAAGTTTAACCAAAAGGTTGTTCCTTCTAACGTCTGTTTCTGCTTGAGTTGTGTTTACTTCCAGAAAAATATAGCTGCAAATACCTGCAAAGAAGCTGCTGAAAACTGCAGTTCCTGCAGCCATCACTCCCTTACTCCATGGTGAACCACCAATTTCCCAGCCAATGAAATGAGAACCCATCTTGGTGACAACCACTTGCCATAGTCAAGGAAGCCCCCTTCCCAGAACATGCACACTGAGCCCCCAACCCTGACCTTATCTTACTTTTGCTCATTATAATAGTAAATTTGCCATCTCTGGGCGGGATTTAGACACTATTTTCTGAACATGTGATGTTTGTAGAAGGATGTTCTAGCATGACCAGGGATTGTATGCACTGAAAACCAATCCATCAGAAATCCCCCTGAATTCATCGGAAATCCTCTTGCCTACTCATTCCAGTAACCTGCACTGGCATCTCCTGATCATTTATAAAAATTCCCACTCTCCTTCCTTTGGGAAGAAGGTGCCTTTAGGACATGAGTCCACTCTTCTCCTTTACTTGGCCAAAGAATAAAGTGCTTCTTTACTTTACCAAATCTGATTTCATTCTATTGGTGTGAGCACACTGGACAGGAGACCTACTTTAGGGGTCTGGCCCAAAGAAGATCGGTAAAAAATTTTGGTAACTCTTCCAGAATGGTGTCATCTATCTCTGAGCCCAGAAGACAGAGAAGGGACCAAGACCATCCTGTCTGATGTTCAGCCACCAGAGTGTGCCTCCCTGACTCCTGAAGCTCCAAATGGATAGTGGCCATACTCAGCCTTTTCTGAGTTTTATCCACTTTGCAGGTACATGCAGAAGGGCAGGAATACATGATTTATTTTGTCACAACAAAGTTTGACCTGGAATCAGAGAGCTCTAAGGTAAAGACACCCAAGGATGTTTCGGTGTGAATAACTCGGCCAGGGGCTCCTGACCACAGGACTGATAACACCCAGAATGGGGGGCCCTGAAAAGGGTGGGGTAAGTCCCCTTCCTATCTGCTATATCTTCTGTTGCTATGGTTGATGGCAATTCTTCTGACCCCCCTCTGTCTCCCCTTAACTCCTTCTCCCAGTCTCTTCCTTCTTTCTTATCCTCTGCTGCTCTGGCCTTTCAATCTCCTTGCAAATGCTGAACCATAGCTCAGCCCTGTCTTGTTTATTTGACTCAGAGAGCACTGGGGGGCCACTCTCACACCCATCTGTGCTCTTGAAGCCATCTGGCTGATGCTGGCAGAAATATCCAATTGCCAGAGGAAATCACGAATAGCCCCTGGGTGCCCCTTTTTTTACATCCTATACCACCAGGGGTTTGCCTGGACTTCTCTACATCCCAGGGAACCTTACAGAGAAAGCCAGACCATCCCCTCACTACTTCAGCTTCTTAACGGGTATCTAGCTTTATCATATAGGAGCTCCTATCGCTAAAAGAAACAATCCTATCCCTACCCCTTCCTTGGTGCTGGAGGAGTCCCTGGGAAAAGAGGAATGAACTCTCCCAGGGATTACAGTGGAAGAATTTGAAAACTTGAGCCCACAAAACCTGATGCCTTAGTACCCACTAGGAGCCTGGCTGTCTAATCCATCGCATAACAACTTGGTCATAGGACCAACAAAGAAAATTAAGAAACCTTATCTGCACCAAGCCCTGCACAATTTGTGTCCCCACTAATCATGATGGACTGTCATTGGGCAGCTGGTCTCAGATAAAGAACCCCACTTTTCCAGTATGGGAAACAGGCATCAACCTCGATACCAAAGGAGAGCTCATTGAGGCGTATCCTAAAACACTGGAGATCTTTTTAATACCATTCTTCATTTGGACTTGTTGTGCCAAAGAACCAAAAATTGGGATGAGACCCCATATGTTCAATTCTTTATAACTTTGTACCAAAATACAGGATTACAAAAATGGTGTCACAAAAACCCATTTTCCTGTTTAACATAATGTTCAAACCTGACAACTTTTGATATTTTACTTTCTCAAGGCAAATCCTGAAAAGATCTTTTTTCATTTCAAGCTATAGCAAAAGATTTGCTCTTTCACCTTAGAAAACTGAGATGCTAAAAATAACTAAAAGTTCATTTAATATGCTATGAGTTGTATGAGAAGTATTTACGAAATATTATAAAAATTACAAGGGATTTTCTAACCTGTTGGTCAAATTTATATTAATAAAATATTGTTCATAGAAATATTTAAAGACTTTAAAAAATTGCAAAAGACTAAACAAATTTCTCATTGTCCATGTTATATCCTAATATTAATCTGTATGGTATTAAACACCACAGTATAATATTGCCAGTCAAATCATAGTTTTAGTTATGTTATATGTCATGGAAGCAAGCAACCAACCTTCCTTATCAGTTGCATTATATTACTCTAAAGCTTCTCTGAAAGTGCTTACTCTCAAAAGCCAGTCAAAGCCAAAAAACAAAAAAACAAAAAGGAACTTCAAATGAGAAGAAAGACAAATCTATAAATTATGTTGTTCTACCTGTTAATTAACATAACAAGAAAAACATTTGCTCTAGTCTGTGGTTAATAACCTCGAGAGAAGTCACTGACAAATGTTTTGTTTGTGGAAATAGCTGAATTTGGAAGATATTCATGAAGGAATTAAGGCCTAGATTGCAAGCTTTTATAGAAGTCACAATTTGTTCCTGGGTTTTAGTTGCTAATTATAAATTTAAAATGCTCTGCTCTTTACGTATAACCTAATAACTACCTGGAACTTTGAGCATCTGTGTAACACATGAGACTCAAAATTAAAGTTCTCCAGCTCTGAAATACAAAAGGAGATACATTAATTCGAAAACTTACTGTATGTAGCCACAACTGAAAGAGCTAAAGAAAGGATTAAACTTCAATTAAGACATGAAAGAAACTGAACTGATTGGAACTAAGGTGAATCATAATACAAGGTAAAAAGTGACATTATCTATATTTTGGAACTTTAATTCTTATGTGCAACCAAGGAGGAGAATTTATTTTATACAAAAACCTAAATTTTCTTTGGCATACTATTTGATTTAACCTGTCTGCTCAGTTCATTTAGACAAACTAACTCGGTTTTATTTAACACAAAACCTAATGAGAAAAATTTTCCTCTCTTACATTCCAACCTGGACTGACAGCAACCCTATTAAACTTGATGGGGGAGGAAAGACCTCTGTCATAAAAAAGCAAGGGAGGAAGCAAATAAGGAAATCAGGACCATGAGAGTCACCTTCTAAAGATATCAGATAACTTAGCCAGCCCAGACAATGATCCTGGGTGGGACTATCTAGATAATCAGTACAAGCAAAAGGTAGACCAATACTGGAATATGTTCCTGAGGGGGAATGAAAGTCATTGGGAAAAAGCCCATAAATTGGAACAAGATCGAAAACATTAGACCAGACACCACAAGAAGAGCAAGAGCTTTCAGTCTTTCTTGAGAGACTAAGGGAGTGTCTGAGTCTCTATTCTACCTTAGACCTGACTTCCCTGAAGGCTGAAGACAGCACAGTCCTGAAGACACATTTTATTTCACAAAGTCCCTCATGCATCCAGCACATGTTACAGAAGTTAGAGTTAGAACCTGACTTTGCCATGTCTAGGCTGGAAGACTTTGTCAACAAAGTGTTCAACAACCAAGATACAGAGGAGAAAGAAAAGAGGAGAGAAAGAGCCAGTGGAAGGCCGCCCTGAAGGCTGTTGTCCTCCAGTGTCAGGCAGGTAAATCGGGAAGGGGATTAGGGGATTGTCCCAACAGAGACAGCTGACACTGGTGAGTGAGCCCCCAATGCCCAGGAAGAATGGGGGACCAGGGAGACTAGGGCCCAAGCAGTGTGCAATATGCAAATAGGAAGGGTATTGGAAAGGGGATTCCCCAGGAGAGGGCAAAGAAAGACACCCCAAACCAGTCCCACCCTGTTCCGGTTTGCTAATGCTGCTATTTTGCAAAACACCAGAAATAGATCGGCTTTTATAAAGGGGGGTTATTTGATTACAAAGTTACAGTCTTAAGTCCATAAAGTGTCAAGGTAAGGCATCAACAATAGGGTACCTTCACTGGAGAAAGGCCATTGGCATCCAGAAAACCTGTTAGCTGGGAAGGCATGTGGCTGGCATCTGCTTGCTCCCAGGTTGTGTTTCAAAATGGCATCTTCCAAAATGTCAGTGTCAGTTCCAACGTCTTCAAAATGTCTCTCAGTTGCAAGCTCCTCCGAGTTCCTTCTGTCTGAGCTCTTGTATAGGGCTATAGTAAACTAATCAAGGCCCATGATGAATGGGTAGGGCCACATCTCCATGGAAATTATCTAATCAGAGTTATTATCTACAGTTGAGTGGGTCACATCTCCATGGAAACAACCTAAGCCAAAGGTTCCAACTTAGTCAACACTAATATATCTCCCCCCACAAGACTGCATCAAAGGAACATTGCTTTTTCTGGGGACATAATATAGCCAAACTGACACATTCCATCCCCTGGACCCCAGAAATACATGATCTTTCCATATACAAAATACACCCCCAAAGGGCTTCCAGATGGCCCAGATAGATAAGGAATGACAAGACAAAGGGGTCCATCACTAGGCTCTTGGGCATATCAGCATAACCTCCAAGAAGCCCTGGCTGACACTGGACAGAGGGGGCAAGGCTGTCAAATTTTTAATCAACATTGGAGCCACTAAATTGATGTTGAAAACCAAACCTAGCATACTTACCCAATAAAAATGCAATATAATGGGAGTATCAGGAAATGCCAATAGTAAATCATTTATAGAACCCCTAGAATGCAAATTAAATGAACAAACTCTGTTACATTCCTTCTTGTACATCCTGGAGTATCCCATCCCTCTAGTGGGAGGAGATCCCTTACACAAGTTAGGGGCAGTCATATATTGACAAAGGGATAAGTTAGAAATAAATGTTCCCCTCTCACAGGGACACAAACTCATCATGTTAATGACCAAAATGGAAAAGGAAAGAAGCCCAGTCAATCCACTCCTAATAGACCTTCTGGGAGTGGACCCTAGAGTTTGGGCACAAGGGCTAGTGGGATGGGCCAAGGAAGCCCAACAGGAAGTAAAGCTAAAACCAGGACACACTGGTCCCAACAACAGGATACAATACCCCCAAAGCAAAAAGCCTTGAAAGGCTTAACCCCCTTAAACAAACAAACAAACAAACAAACAAAACAAACAACAAAAAAACCCTGCTAAGCTAAGAACTCATTCAGTCCTGCAGATCAGCCTGCAAAACCTGATCCTCCCAGTTAAAAAATGGAGAGTATTGCATAGTTGGATAGTACAAGATTTAAGAGTAGTCAGTGATGCCACTGAAGATTTATGGTCCATGCAATTTGTGTAAATATAAAAGATAGCCTGCTCAGCCATGAGTCTTACTTTCCTGCTTAGGCTTCTCTCTAGAACTGAAGCCCTGGATCAAACAAGTCCATGGGCCTATAACACATTAGTTAAAATTCCGTTAGATGTTGTTAAAGGACATAATCTTTCCAACTGCTGGATCTGCCATAGCCAACCCACCAGAGGTTCTCAAGATTCCCTCTGGCTAGAAGAGCACCCAGTTAATAAGTCCATATGGCTACAACACCCCATATTTAGAACCAACAAATCATTCCCCAACTGGATATCTGCATCCATACTAATAGGTTTCATTGTGTGAAAAGCAATGGGAGGCTCCCCTTATGGGCCAAGGTGCCTACTGGTGAGAGAAATTGCCTAGCATTCCAATAAAGACCCCAGATTGAAAGCCACCTGAGGATGAGACAGAACTTGCCTCAACCAATTCCAAACACAACAGGCTAGCTCCTTCTTAGGCCAGGAAAAACCATGGAGCAGCAACTACCCAAGCTGTGATAATAATGACACTGTGCTCTGTCTGCTACTTGTCACTGAGTCTCGGATCTCTCCCAACATCACATCTAAAGGGATAAACACAACAACTGTCTTACCCAGGGAAATTGTGTCTTGGGAAAGGGCTCAATAAGAAAGGGCTTGCAATTGCTACCCAATGCCTGGGCACCGATAAGACAATTGGCATGTGAACATGAGGTTATGTGATCCTTTCCCTAAAAAACATTCACCTATACTCCAATTTGTTTAAAATAACAGACAGCAGACCCAATATCATCATAGAAACAAGTGGGGATTAGGGCTAATTATCCTAAAAGCCTCTTTTTTTGTAGGCTCTCTCATCAGCCTAGCTGGAGGCATCCTCTCAATGCTGTGGCAGCTCAGAACATTACCATTGCCACAGTCAACCTAGTACAGGAGATGCGTCAAGAATTCCACCTCCTTCAAAAATCCCTGCACTCACTGGCCAAAATGGTGTTAGACCATAACATTGTCCTAGACTATCTCTTAGCAGAGCAAAGGTGTGTGTGTGTGTGTGTGTGTGTGTGTGTGTGTCGGGGGTGGGGGTTCGGGGGGTGGAGGGGAGTGTTGTGCCATAGCTAATACTTCCTTTTGGTTCTAATTCAATACCACAATACAGGTTAAAGCTATCATTAAAACCATTCTAGAGCACACTATATGGCTCAGAGGTCAAGTCAAGGGCCAGCCAGCAGCAGATATCAGGAACATAGTGAAACAAGCAATTCCCAACTTTACCTGATTTCTCCCCTTCCTAGGACCCCTAGTGGCAATTTTGTTGTTACTCATATTTGGGTGACTCATATTTGTTGAAAACTGCAGTTCCTGCAGCCATCACCCTCTTGCTTCATGGTGAATCACCAAGTCACCAGTCAATAAAATAGCGAGAACCCATCTTGGTGACAACCACAAGTTCCTGCCTTGCCACAGCCAGGGAAGCCCCCTTCCTGGAGCATGCACACTAAGACTTCAACCCTCATCTTACCTTAACTTTGCTCATTATAATAGAATATTGTCTGCATCTGCATAGGATTTAGTCACCATTTTCTGGACATGTGATGTATGTAGAAGTATGTTCTAGCATGACCAGGGAATGTGCACACTTATAACCAAATCTTTAGAAATCCCCCTGAAATTCTTTGGAAATCTCCTTGCCCGCTTGCACCATCCACTTGCATGCACATTCCCTGATCCCCTATAAAGAAATCCCACTCATCTCCTTTCAGGGAGAAGTTGATGTTATTTGGCCAAAGGAAAAAAAAAAAAGTGCTGCTTTATTTTACTGAACCTGGTTTCATTCTATTGGTGAGAGTGACATCAGACAGGAGACCCATCTTGGGAGTCCAGTTCAAAGAGGGCCAGCAACATTCAGTGTTTATCAGTTGAGAAACAGCTTCCGACTGCTATGACACATAAAACTGTTAACATGGCATACATATAACAGAAGTCCAATTCTACCAGCTTTTATTCTGGCAGAATCTACTGTGCTATTGCTGATGTTATTAAGGCCAACCCAGAAACTAACACAATATCAGTTGCAAATACAAAGTGATGGAACTTTAACAACTGATTACATTCAATGGGAAGTGTACACACATGTAACAAAGAACAAACATTTTAGCTAATAAATCTCTAAGGCTTTTACCTTTTTTTTTCACTCTACACAGATATTATTTTAATTTCAGCATCTTAGGTGGCTAATAGACAGTTGAAGAGACAAAAAAACATCTGCATTTTTTTTTCCAAAACACACATACACAAAATGTGAGAAGTGTCACAAAGGTCATTAAAATGACATTTTAAAAAGTTATGGTATTGGTGCTATGAAATATCTTGCTAAGAATCCCTTGATTCTTTCAATATTCAACATATGGGGATGTTTTATGATAATTTCAAGATGTAGATTGGTGTGTGTGTGTCCATATGTTAGAGTTTGTATGCATAAAAAGTAGAAAAGCAGAAACTTATTTACAGTGATATCAAAAATGATTTAAAAATAATGAAGTGTGATTATTATATATGTTTTATCACCACACTATGGCTATTTCTAAATACACCCAGAAAAGTGGCTCTTAACGTGAGATTCATGCATAATCATCAAAAGTAGCTAAATCCCCTGAAGTTATGTAGAGTGTTTGGTTTGTTTTCATTCATTTTTATTTTTACTGGGATGAGAGAAAGAACTGATATTCACACAAGGCAACATAGTTTGATGCCTAGACAGGCCAGGCCAGGCATTCTTTCTGACTTGATGAAAGTTTTTAAGATTTCATATTTCATCTTGGCATTTAAAACATTCATGGCTGTAACTATATTCTTAAGATGAAGATAAGTTCCTCGAAAAAAGTTATCACTAATTCATCTAGTATTTTCCACAGAATGTCTGATTTTATTTTTGTGAGAAATAAAGTTGCTGACATTTACATGATATGACAGTATCGTGTAAATGTACATTTGACAGTAATATATATATAAACAAGCAGTAACAAATCATTCTAGGTGCTTAATATAGCATTATTTCAGCACAGGAAAATGGTACCTCCTATAATTTGATTATTGCGGACTATTCTTTGAATAAAAAGCATATCTTTTCATTGGTAAACAATGCCATTTCCCTTTTTTGGTGTAAAATAAAATTAGATCAATTTGTCACTTTTAATAACATACAAAGGTGATCACCATATTTTATTACATGCTTAGTCAAAAATATTGCCAAGATAATCCCACTTATAGGGCAAGAATAACTATATTAAATATTATTAATATTTTCCCCAAGCCCCAAGAACACAAGGTATAGACAGAGAAGCAGGATATTAATAATTTCATGTTGTAAATTGAGCTTCGTAGCTTGGTTTTTATGAAAAATACTAAACATTAATGGAAAACTTTGACAATACACCCTACAAAGATATTGGACATAAGAAATGTGTAATATAAAAAATGTGTAATAGAGTAGAATATAATAAAATAGAGGTCAGTATGGTCAAGGAATACAAGTCATTTAAAAATTATCTGTATCATTATGTTTTAACTCTCTCCCTTGGTCTATGAGAAAATATTTACAGAGGACATCCACAAACGATTCAAGAATCAAAACTTAATTAGAACCTCCAGCATTTATTTTATGTGTTAACTTGACTGTTTTGGTGTTTAGCTATTTGGTCAAACACTAGTCTAGTTGTTTTGGTGGAGGTATTCCATAGATGGAATTGGCATCTATAATCAGTTGACTTTAAGTAAAAAGGTTATCCTTTGTAATGTATGTGGGCTTTGTTCAATCTGTTGGAGGTATTAAGAATGAGAACTAAGGGTTTCAGGGTTGAGAAGGAATTACAACTGTGCCGTTTGAATCTGTTATGGACCCCAGAAGAGTCATAATCCTTTAATCCAATCTTCTTGGGTAGAACATTTTGATTGAATGTTTCCATGGAGCTGTGACCCACTCAACTGTGAGACCTTTTTATTAGATCATTTCCATGGAGGTGTTACCCCACCCATTCAGGGTAGGTTTTGATTAGTTTACTGGAGTCCTTTAGGGGAGCTCACAGAAAGAAGGAGCTCAGAGAAACTGAGAGAGATATTTTGGAGAGAAGAAAAGAGCCAACTCAGACACAGATGCTTGGAGATGCTTGGAGATGCAGACAGAAGGATGTTTGCAGATGCTAAGCTAAGAGATGAAGCCCAGAATTTGACCTGGAGAAGCTAAGATGGATGCTCAGATACTTATAGAAAGACACTCTGGGAGAAAAAGCAAGGATGCACAAAGTCTGAGAAGGATAAGCTAAGAGACACAGAAGCCCATAGACATTTTGGAGAAAGCCATTTTGAAAGCAGAACCCAGGAGCAAAGGACTAGCAAACACTAGTCACATGCCTTCCCAGCTGACAGAGGTGTTCAGCACACCACTGGCCTTTCATCATGAAGGTATCCCCTTTTGTTGCAGGATAGTTATTGTTCTAATATGCTTTGGACAAAAGCAACAAAGGAAATTTAAAGGCAGTACCCTTTCTCAAAACTACAGAAAAGAGTTAAAGAGCTGCATTTACCCGGAAAACAGTGAATCAAGAAAACACCAATTCAAAGAACCATAGGAGAAGCTCCTGGCACTTTTCCTGGCCCTTCCCTCAACTCCTGTGCCCAAGGCAGTGTGAAGCAGCCAATGATCCCTTTGTAGGTCCTTGGTCTTGTTCCAGCTGGCAATGACTGACCTGGGAAACTCCTTTCTGGCTTTCCCCTGTCTCCCAGACTTTGCCTTCCAGGCAAAAGCTATTTGAGACAGTAAAAATAGTGTAAGAAACAATTGAGTCAGGCAACTTTGGGTAAAGGCTTACCTTCTTTAAATTCCACAGTGTAACACTTAGGAGTGGTAGAAGGTCTATTCCCTGGGGAAGTAAATGGGACATTCAAATTCCTGTAAACGGAAGAACCCCTAAGGCCACTAGTAAGCATAAGCCCAAGATAGAACACAGGCCAAGAAAAGACAGGGAAGGCCCTTCCTTTATTTTGCATTTGCCTGAGGCTGACCTTCTTGATAGGGGAAAGATGAACTCTGAAGGAGAGTAGCAATCAATGCAAAGCCAATTTGCAAAGACTGTGAAAAGTTTTTTTTGTTTTTGTTTTTGTTTGTTTGTTGGTTGGTTGGTTTGCATTGGTTTGTTTGGTTTTGTTAAGTCTTGGCAAAGATATTGGACATAAGAAATGTGTAATATAAAAAATGTGTAATAGAGTAAAATATAATAAAAGAGAGGTCAATATGGTCAAGGAATACAAGTCATTTAAAAATTATGTGTATCATTATGTTTTGACTCTCTCCCTTGGTCTAGGACAAAATATTTACAGAGGACATCCACAAACGATTGAAGAATCAAAACTTAATTAGAACCTCCAGTATTTATTTTATGTGTCTCACAGGTTTCTTAGTCTTTTTTCACTTTTTCTAATCATTTTTCTCTCTGGTTCTCAGCCTGACTCATTTCAATTGCCTTGTCCTTGAGTTGACTGATTGTTTTTCTACCTGCTTCAATCTGCTGTAGAAATCCTCCTGGGAATTTTTTATTTCAGTTACTATGGTCTTCAACTCTAGTAGTTCTGTTTGGTTCCTTTTTAAAATTTCTATCCCTTTATTGAAATCCTCATATTGTTCATTCATTATTTTGCTGATATCCTTTAGTTTTTTCTCTGTCTTGTCTTTCACTTCCTTGAGCATATTGAAGATCGTTTTTTAAAAAGTGTTTGTCTGGTATGTCTATAGCCTGGTTCTTTTGTTGATATTTTCAGGATTTTATCCTCTTCCTTTAGATGGGCTGTCATTTCCTGTTTCTTTATTGGTCTAGTAATCATTTGTGCACACTGTGCATTTTAATATATTAAAATGTTTGCTCTTTGATTTAGTCCCTAAGCTTTGTTTCCTGAGTTTGCATCCACATAGCGACATGACAGAGATTTTCTTGAGTGCCAAGACTTAATAAGTAATAATAAGTCTATGATTTAGACATAGAATATATAAAGATATAATTAGCAAAAGTTTTAAAAATGGTGGCACTATAGAGGGTATAAGAGTAGTGTGTATGTACACAATTAAAATTAAGTTGGTATCAAGTCAAATATAATTGTTATATTCATGTTATATATTTGATGTTAAACTTTAATCTCATAATAAACACAAGAAAATATGTGAAAAACATATCCAGAAAGAAATGAGAATAGATTCAATACAGTAGTAATATGAAAATACGAATGTAGGTATTAACAGAAGTAATGAGGGTCAAAAAGTTATGACTTGCATTGATTAAATATCAAAATGTCAGAAAAAGCTCTTGCATTATTAGTAGTTACCTTAAATGTAAACAGATTAAACTGTCCAGTCAAAAGGCAGAGATTAGCTAAATGGATATAAAGCATGGCCCAACTCTATACTGTTTACAAGGGACTCACCCAAAATTCAAAGAAATAAGTAGTCTGGAAGTGAAAAAGGATGGAAATGGTAACCATACAAGCATAACCAAAAGAGAACTATACTAATATCAGAAAAAAATGAACATTAATTAAGAAACTTTTAAAAGGGACAAAGAGGGTTATTATGTATTCTAAAAGAGTAAATTCAAAAAGAACATTGCAGTTATGAATATATATGCACCTAACTCAAGAGCCACAAAATATATGAAACAGAGATTGACAGATTTGAGGAGGGGAATAGATGGTTCTATATTAATGAAGGAGACTTCAATACACCACTTTCAATATTGCATAGAACATCTAGACAAAAGATCAATAAGGAAATAAAAGACTTGAATGATACTTTAAACCAGCTAGTTTTAACATAAATTTATAGAACTTCAACCAACAGCAGCAAAACACACATTCTTCTCTGGTGCACATTGATCATTCTCTAGTATAGATCATAGTTTAGAGCACAAAACAAGACAATAAATTAAAAAAATATATTCTCCAACCACAGTGGAATGAACTAGGAATCAATATCAGGGGAAGAAATAGAATATTCACAAATGCATGGAAATTAAACAACATATTCTTAAACAACTAATAGGCCACAGAAGAAATCACAAGGGAAATTAAGAAATATGAGGTAAATGAAAATAACAATACAACATATCAGAACTATGGGATGACAAAGGCAGTGCTGGGAGGGAAATATGCAACTCTAAATGCTTAAATTGAAATGAAGAAAGATCTCAAATCAGAGTCCTAAACTCAAAACTGGAGAACCCAGAAAAGAAGAGTAAACCAAAAGTGAGCAGAATTAAGGAAAAAGAAAAAAAAAAAACAAAGAAAACAAAAAACAAAGACCAGTTCTTCCTCTTTTGCTCTAAAGCATACTGCCTGGTATCCAAGTGAAATGCTAGATCCCCACATAGTGCTGTTAACATCAGATTATGTAATAAGAATTTACTCTCTACATGAGCCTCAAACCCCTGCTAAGGTGATTGTACTTTCAGAAACAGAAGAGGAAAGCATAATACTCAGTAAAGGGAGGTCATATACCACATCTCTAGGAGATAAAGCACTTGAATTTGACATTGAGCCTCTGGCAGCAGTCCCGAAGAATATATTTGGACAAAAAGGCAAAGACAAAGTAGTGGCATACCCATTGTACATCTTATATGAGAATGGGAAGACTTTCGTTACATGTATTACACAGCCCTATAAGGAATCTTGGAAGGCTGTTAGGTCCATTACTCATGCATCCTGCAGTTGAAGATAACTATGGTTATAATGCTCGTAATATACTCTGCTTACCTGTATCTCAAACACTTTAGCCATTGCTACTGAATCAGGAATGCTGTTACCACCGTGTTGTGCTAGAATGGGAAGAAGATGATGGCCAAACATCAGAAAAGTCCTGGGATCCCCGGACCGACCTCATTCCTTCTCTGTATGTGTTTGAATGCATTGCGTTGGAGCTTGTTCTGAAACTGGCATCTGGAGAGGATGATGACTTTGATTCTGACTTTTCTTGTTCAATCAAACTTCACAGAGATCCTAAATATCTCTGAAGATAGCACTGTACTCATGAAGCTGGTGTTCATAGTATTGGACTAACTTGGTGTTCTAGTTTGCTAATGCTGCAGAATGCAAAACACCGGAGATGGATAGGCTTTTATAAAACAGAGGTTTATTTAACTACACAGTTACAGTCTTAAGGCCACAAAGCATCCAAGGTAACACCTCAGCAATCGGGTACCTTCACCGGAGGACGGCCAATGGCGTCCGGAAAACCTCTGCTAGCTAGGAAGGCAGCTGGGGTCTGCTACAAAGCTCCGTCTTCAAAACGGCTTTCTCCCAGGACGTTCCTCTCCAGCAAGCTTGCTCCTCTTCAAAACATCACTCCCAGCTGCACTCAGTGAGTTCCCTCTCTCTGAGTCAGCTCATTTATATGGCTCCACTGATCAAGTCCCACCCTGAATGGGCGGGGCCACACCTCCATGGGAACATTTCATTAGAATCATCTCCCACAGCTGGGTGGGGCACATTCCAAGCAAAGTCTGCCCCACAAGATTACAAAGATAATGGCATTTGGGGGACACAATACATTCAAACTGGCACACTTGGATTCATAAACTTCACAAATTTCTTGGGTCAGATGAAGAAGATAAGGACAGTTTACAGGAACTTGCTACAGAACAGAAATGCTTTGTAGAACACATCCTTTGTACAAAGCCATTGCCATGCAGGCAGCCAGCTCCAATTCGAGGATTCTGGATCATCCCTGACGTTCTGGGGCCCATGATGATCTGCATCACCAGTACCTATGAATGCCTCATAAGGCCCTTATTAGGCACAGTCCATCTAGACTCTGCTCCTCTGCTTTGTACCCGAGAAGATGTTGAAGCAGCAGTGTCTCCCCTCTGTATTCTGGCTGAAACCCCAGATTCATTTGAAAAGCATATAAGAAGCATTTTGCAATGTATTGTTGCCAGCCCAGCATTTTTTAAATCATCTGAAAAGGATATGGCCCCTCCCCCTGAAGAATGTCTTCAGCTCATCAGCAGAGCCACACAGGTCTTCAGAGAACAGTACATTCTTAAACAGGACCTGGCAAAGGAAGAGATTCAACAGAAGATTAAATTATTGTGTGACCAAAGGAAGAAGCAACTAGAAGATCTCATTTACTGTTGAGAGGAAAAGAAAAGTCTTAGGGAAATGGCTGAGCGCTTAGCTGACAAATATGAGGAAGCCAAGGAGAAACAAGAAGATATCATGAACAGGATGAAAAAAGTACTTCAAAGTTTTCACTCTCAGCTCCCAGTTCTTTCTGATAGTGAGAGAGACATGAAAAAACAATTACAGCTGATACCTGATCAACTTCAACATTTGGGCAATGCTATCAAACGTTACTATGAAAAAGACTATCAACAGCAGAAGATGAAAGAGGTACTAAGTCCTCAAAACTCACATTACTCTCCATGCCTACTAGTGCAAGTGCCTTTAGTCCATCCTGAAGAAGGGTGAACGCATAAGAGAAATTGTGAAGCAAATCAATGAGATCCAAAATCATAGTCTCTTCAAAACATTGTGCTTGGAGAACTGGATATCCATATGCAAAAGATGAAAGAGGATCCTCCCCTCACAAATATATACAGAAATTAACTCAAAAAGGACCAAAGACATAAAGGATCAGAGATTATAAAACTTCTAGGAGAAAACATAGGAATGCATTTTCAGGACCTTGTGTTAGGCAATGGTTTCTTAAACTTTTCACCAAAAGTATGAACAACAAAAATATACAGATATATAGGAGTTTAAAAACTTTTGTGCATCAAAGACTTCATTACAAAAGTTACAAGACAGCCTATAGGTTGAGAGGAAATATTTGGAAACCATGTACCCAGTAAGGGTTTAATATCCAGAATATATAAAGAAACTCTACAAATCAACAATGAAAAGACAAACAATCCATTTTAAAAAATGGGCAAAAGACTTGAATGGACTTTTCTCCAAAGAAGATAAACAAAAGGCCAAAAAGTATATGAAAAGATCATCAATACCATCAGTGATTAGGGAAACATAAATTTGATACTATCTCATAGATGCTAAAAAAGTACTAAAAAATGGAAAACTGAAAGTGTTGCAGAGGAAGTATAGGAAGACTGGTTCCTTGTTTGTAGAAATGTAAAATGGTGCAACCACTATGGAAGATAGTTTGATGATTCATCAGAAAGTTAAATGCATAATTACCATATGACATGGCAATTGCAGTTCTAGGTATATACCCAAAAAACTGAAAGCAGGAAATTGAAACAGATACTTTCACACTGATATTCATAGCAGCATTATTCACAATTGACAAAAGGTGGAAGCAATCCAAATATCCATCAACTGATGAACAGTCAAACAAAATATGGTAGATACACAATGGAATATTATTCAGCTGTATAAAAGAATGAAGTTCTATAAGTGCAAAAACATGGAAGAACCTTGAAAACACAATGTTGAGTGAAATAAGCCAGACACAAAAGGACAGAAGTATACAATACCACTGATAAGAAATAATCAGAAAGAACACATTCACAGCATCAGAAACTAGAATATAGGTTATAAAGGGCTGGGATGTGAGTAGGGAGTGGGTTGTCAATGCTTAAATAGAACAGAATTTCTATTTGGGTTAATGGAAATTTTTTGGTAATGGATAGTTGTGATAGTACAACATATTGAATGTAATTAGCAGCACTACTTCAGTGTGGTTAAAACAGGAATTTTTGTATTATTTAAAGGTTACTAGAATGAAAATTTTTTCCAAAGTCTGTAGGACTGTATAATACAAACAGTGAACCCTAAGGTTAACCAGCAACTATACCATTATAAAAATGTTCTATCATCAATTACAACTGGCACAACTATGGACTTGTAGACCGAATACAGCACACTAATTCAAGATGTTAATAATGGGGTGGTATATGAGAATTTTGTATTTTATGCATAATTTTCCTGTAAACCTACAACTTCTCTAATTAAAAAAAATGTTAAGAATCTTTAGCAGCATCAATTAATACAAGGCTGGAGATTAGGAAATTTTGAAAGAAATGGTGGAGAAATGTTCTTTTTCCTCAATATCATTTACTGCAGCAGTTTGTGGCTTGATACTAAGCTTGCATGTTTGTTTTGTTTTGTTTTGTTTTTCTACTTCCTTATAGACATTTTCCTGATTTCTGCACAAAGATGTTATAAATGCAGGAGACATCTTCCCTTCTTGCTCCTCTCTCTTCTGGGAGGACAAGACAGGAAGTGACTAACAGTGTAAAGCTCACAGTGAAGAGACTCAGAAAGTTAAAACTTCAAATAAGCAAGAAATAAGCAGCATCCTTACTCTCCGATCTTTCTGACACTCCTTCTGAAACTCAGAATAACACTACTGTGTAAATATCTCTGTCCATCTCCAGGAAATATAATCAGAAGAGAATTGTTCTTACTTGCCAAGTTGCTTGGTATTTGATAGAATTTGGTAGCATAGTGTTTCCTACATTGCATATGCTAATGTTACATGTTTCACTCCTCCAAATCTAGGCCATGACTCCAAAAACTTCTTCAATATTTAGAATTCTTCTCTATTACCTACCCTCACTAACCTTTGTTAACACCAAGGCAGCTTTTGGATCATGCATGATTCATTTTTAGATTTTTGATTGTCCAGATCTCTGGCACTTGGGTACTTACTAACTACCACCATGAGCTCCTATATACTAAAGGAAAATTTTAAAAGCTCAAATCTAACCTTGGTGATTTAGCAAGAAATTCTTGCCTTTACAAAAATAGATTAGGGGAGCAATGACCAGAGAAAGAGTGGAGCTCATTTATACTATGGAGGCAATATGTAAAACTGAGCACCAATATTTGCTTATCTATCTATCTCTTACTATACAAATTTTTGTTTTGTGAATGTTTTCTGTCCTGCAGTGAATCTGATAGCTTTTAATAGCATAGCTTTTAATAGCAGAGTTCAATTATCCCTGCTACCCTGTGAGCAATGGAGCCCTAAAGAAAGCAAGTCTATTTTAATCTGAATATCTAGTGCTATTTAAAAAATCTGTGGACTTTGATAGTTTTTATTATAAGGAACTCTGAATTCTGACCTGATTCTGTCACTAGGTTGTTATTAGTTTCATATGTTTGCTGTATATTTGAAACTTTCTATATTTTGAGTTTGTCTCAAAGTTTTCTTTGGTCCCTTGGACATATCTGTTAGATTATAAATTTAAATTTTTGTCATCTAAACCAAAATGTTCACTAGACTCCTCTTTAACTGAGCTTAGAGAAGCATAAAACAATGATGGAATTGATAATTTCAGCTGATGTTTATTTCCTTTTAAATTTAATGAATATATGAAGAACAAATGAAAGGAGAAGATATATAACATGTAGGTTTTATGAAATAGAAAAATGCAATGGAAATTTCTATTTCAGTTTTGTTTTATTCTGACTTTGGCAGGAGCCACTTCTCTACATGTTGATAGATGGTTGTATAAGTGACAAATGTCAGGACAGTATAAACCTTGAATATAAACAGTCACATCTCAAATTAGTTTGTGTGACTGCTTTTAAAATTCAAACTACTTTTCACAGTTAAAAAGAAAAAAAAGAAAAGAAAAGAGTAGCAAGTCACAGATGAAAAAGCTATGCCTATCTCAGGAGTCAGGTAAAGTTTTCAGGTTGTAAAAGCTATAAACACTTTCCTCAGGACCAAACATATGATAAATTAGCTTAGAATTTAGGAAAGCAGAAAGTGAACTACTACAACAAACTGTAAAAGGAGAAATCATAAGCCTTCTGTGTATTCTCTGGATTTTACTTTGTAGCTTTACATTTCACTCAAGATCTGATTGTAAAAACTATACAGTTGTGGTCAAATTTATTTCACATTCAATTTAGTAATTTACTTTGTGGTTTTTATTATATTATCTCATAAATTAGGCATATTTTCTTGGCAAAGTGGTGAATAAGGTGCATTTTTGATTGCATGCTTTCTGATACTGTCCTTTAGTTTGCACTGGAAGTCACTTTTACCAAAGAAACTAGTGCAGATAATAAAATAACAAGACATGAATTTACACTGAATAGTCCTATCCAAGGCATCATCATCCAGAATTAGGAATGTGAAAGGACCCTGAAATGCATCTGTTTTACATTGAGTTTGAAGGGATGGAGGCTGGAAGAACTAAATTTATTTGCCCTATTTCCTGCGGCTTTGCCCAATGCTAAATCCTGGTTAATATCACATTTTAGAAGAGAGCATCTGTGGGTTAATCTTGTTTAATGGTTATTATACCTGAAGGTACAAAGATACTAAAACAATCATCAATTTGACATCTATAAAGGTAAATGGCATGTACTCTCAAATGTACTCACTGAAGATAATGCTTAGGATTGCCTGCTGTTTTCTAGTCCTGAGACATCTATATACATCTTTGTGGAGTAGTTCATGCAGTGTTTAATCAAAAGTTGCAATGTTTTTTATTTTTCCGCAGTGTGCAGCAAAGGAAAAGATAACTAACCATTCTCCCCAATGTTCTTAAATTCAATTGGGTGCATACTATATTATTGTTTTCTGCTGTTTTCCTTTGCTGAAGACTTAAAATCATTTTGATACCATTTTTCATCACAGTTTCTACAAACAGGAACATGGGAAAAGAGGCATTCTAGGCAAGTAAAAAACTGTGAATGGTTCTTGCCAATCCCCTAGTGTCTCTTGCTCTGAGTCATTTGTGTTCCCCCCAAAATATTTCAAGGTTCTAAAGAGAATCTTACCTTATACTTATTGGTATAAAGCCATGATGATGAACACATATGCATCATTTTTTACAGCAGTGATGAAAATAGTCTTGTCAACATCACTCTAAACATACACATCCCAACAACCTTCAACCTCTAATTGGGGCATTAGGGGAAGTAGCACAAACAATTTCATATGAGGTCACCCTAGCAATTATTCTCCTGTCCCTCATGCTAATAAATGGATCATTCACACTATCGACCCTAACCACCACCCAAGAACATACATGACTAATCCTACCAACATGACCCCTAGCTGTGATATGGTTCATCTCCACTCTAGCTGAAACCAACCGAGCCCCCTTCGATCTCACTGAAGGTCAATCAGAATTAGTATCTGGCTTTAATGTAGAATACACAGCAGGCCCCTTCGCCTGTTCTTTATGGCCGAATATGCTAACATTGTCTTAATAAACACTCTCACCGCCACTCTATTCTTCGGCGCATTACACATGGTCTTTTGAAACCACACGGATCTATCCCAGAAATTAAAGGAGATTTCTCAATTCAAAGGAAAAGGAAAAACACTTTGAAGTCAATAGCCTTCTGTATTGGTAAGTTCAGCAAATAATATTTTATAAGAAAAGAGAAAGAAACTGTACTATTTATTTAAAAATATTTAAAAATAAGAAAAATATCTTGGACTTCACAGGATGTTAGACTAAGAATAGTAAAATGAGCTAAGAACTCTTAAATGTTTATTCTAGGTAACTGGCATTTTTGAAACAATATTGATCACAGTAAAACTTCTTTCAATGGATTGTTAGATTGTATGTAGAAACTCTATTTTTTTTTTCTTTAGAGTATGGATGAATTTTTAAATATTTCTCTGGTATTTTGCCTTAGGCTTTCTTCTGCAAGAAAACCGAACAGAAATTTCCTGAAGAGGTTTCTAGTGAGGTGGAAGAATGGAAGTGACATTGAATAAAGCTAATGCAAACAAAACTTTGATTCTCTATTTAAAGCTTCATGGAATCTAACCTTTTAAACTTGCATTTTGTGAGCACACAAATGACCTTTAAAACTAAATGGTAAAATCCGTTGTTAGAGTCATTGTAGTTTGATACTGGTGGTGGGTGTTGAATTTTTTTTTTCCTTGACATATCCTTAGAAATGCTTCTGTGATCCAATAAATGGTGACTATTAAGTAGCAGAAAAAAGAGGAAAAAAAAAAAAGCATGGTTGGAAGAAAACTGCATTGTCTATAAATATGTATACTAATGTAAGCAGATAATCAAAGCAATTTTCCAGTGGTTTATTAACAAATGTATCTCCTAAAATATCCAAAAGCATTGGGTAAACACATCCCATTTAGGCTGTCAGCATACAAATTTAGGGGGCAGAATCTAAATTCAGAAACTATATGTGCCTCTTTCACAATAATGCAGCCTTGGACAATTTAATTAGCCTTCCTAAGTCTTCCTGCTGTAATCTAGATAATCAGGCCAAGGCTATTATCTTCCTTATAGGGTTTTGTGGAATCTTAAATAAGATAGTATTTATATATCAACTAGTTAATGCCTGGTTGACACTCATAATTCAATGTATTTGAGAAATTATGGATATTATCCAGGAAGACTTTTGCATACATTGATTTTGAAATTTAATATTTCATGATTTCTGACATTTCTTTGTAATTGTTCACTTATTTTTATGTTTATATGTTTTCCTCTTTAAATACATTGTGACCATTGTCCTTTTGAAAAGAAGATCAGCACAATGCACATAGTACATATTCAGATAATATTTCTTTACTATAAATTTTATATTACAGAAAATGATTGCTATTAAACAATTCAGTTAATGGCTAAATCAATGTGGGTTTCCTGGTGCCCTTATTGATAGATATCTCTTTGTTATTTTTTTTCTATAGCATGTTATTCATTAGAAGGAGTTAACTCCTGATCTATGACTTTCATTCCTTGGGGTAGGCAACTTTTCAGAACCTTTTATTTCTCCTGCTATTTCCCCCTTGTTTCTAGAAGTTCCTTTTTTTCCTAGAAGAAGTACTTTTATGTTTTTATGTTTTTTTTTTTTTCTCCTTTGCTGACATCCTTGGATGGTTGTGACATTGTGATTCTGCTCTCTGCTTAAAGTCAGTGTCCTTATCCCATAGAAATAGAAACTCTATTTTGGAAGAGTTTCATCACATTATATAATTCAATTATTTTAATACTACTCTCTTGAAATGAGTCTATTATTTTGAGATTTCAGATTAATGGTATGTAAACATTCTTATCTCTCCATGGCTAAATATCGTTTATTGACAGTCATAACCAAATTTAGATGGAATTATCAGATTTTATCTATTTTGATCATATGTTATATCTATGATGACTTTATATCTATGATGACTATAACTTAAAGCAATATAAATACGAGTGTATTTATATAGATAGTATGTGTGTGTATGTGTGTGTGTGCATGTGTGTAGATATATACCAAATAACATTCTGAATGAATGTTTTTGAAATGTCCAGATAGAATATAAAGAATCAAATAACTGTAGTCATACCCTGAAGATTCATGGATTGGACAGCAATAGCTATGTATAGGGATTGTTAGAAGTAAATTTTTTGAAAATAGCTGTGTATTTTATTAGTGAATGCTTCCTCTTATAAGAATCTCAGCTGCAACACAATAAGTGGTATGATTGATCCATACATGTTTTATCACCAAGGAATATGGACAGCAATGAAGCAGTTAAAGCATGTGATGTGGAAGTGCTAAGAGGTATTAAGTATTGGTAAGATGGGGAGTTTCTTCAGATGTTGCTGGTCAAGAATGACAAGAAAGGAAATTGACATGGATAAGCACAAACATGAATCCTGGGAACTGGAGGATAGCATTCCAGAGAACTGAAAACTAAAAGTAAAAATTAAGAGGAAAAACTTGAGGATTCAGGGAGGAAAGTTTAAAAATCATATAAAATATTGAATAGAGAGCAAAGCAAGTCCGTAAACACAGTTGTTGCAAATAGGTTTGAAACTACAAGTTTTATCATTGAATTCTTTCTCTGTCCTATTTCTGTGATTCCCACTAGTGCTGGGAAATTTTGAATATGAAGATACTGATTGTGATTGAAAAGAAACGTAAGGATGCTAGTGTGATCTCCTTCTGGATAAAGGAAAGTTAGAGTTACACTTCGCGGCTCACATATTACCACAGTGGCAAAAGATCAAGGATTAGTAATTGACGGGGAGCCACAACACATAGGTGGTTTTCTCATGGGCATGTCCATAACGAGGAGATTCCAGACAAGGCTTTTAAGTAAAGGGTCAAGATAAGAACCGGATTGTATACTTGAAGACTAGCAGAAAAGTATACAGAAATTTTCAAAAGAGATAGAGTGCTTCCCACATACATATCTACTGAAAAGGCAAATAGTTTAAGGCTATTTCATCACCAAAGCATTTTGTTTTTCATGAGTTATTTGAATTGCAGAAGATGTATAACCCCAAAGTGTGAACACAAAGAAAAAGAGAAAGATTAAGATTGTGTTACAGACAACACAACGTTTAGTTATAAAGTATAGTTAATATTATATGGTGCCTATTATATGGGGCTAACTGGAAAAAACTGTTAGCATGAGCAAGTAAAGAATATGAATTGTACTCCTTTTAAGCAAAGGTCATTATAATTGCTTTAAAATATACTAAAATATCTTGTTCCTTATGAAATATTTCAAGTAAAATTATATTTTTAAAGATAAAGTATTGAAATTTCCTTAAGTTGTGATTGAATAAGTACAGAAAACAATTCTCCACAAGTGCTAGAATGTGGATTAATACAGTGGCAACAACTTGGAAGGGATAGTGAGGTTTATCAGTCCAATACCACCCAGGTACCCTCTGTTGGTATTCAATGTTGGATAGGTTATAATTTTGTAAATTAATCAAATGCAGCAATTTTCAAAGTCTGGTTTCCTGACTATCAGTACCATCATTACCTGGAAACTTGTTAGAACTGCAAATTATGGGGCGTCAAGTCAGACATGCTGAAGCAGAAACTCTGGAGTAAAGTACAGCAGTCTGTGTTGTATGAAGCCCCCTACATAATTCTTATGCATCCCAACCTTTGGAAACTATTAATCTACTACTATTAAACTTGAAGTAGGGTTGCCATTATACTCAAGATTATCCATTGTTTTCAGAAATTGAAATTTAAGTAAATATTCTCTATTTTATCTGGTAACTCAGACTTGAATGGAAGAACCTAAAGATAGATTGGCTAGTATAACTGTCTCATTTTAGATAAGGCGACACTCAGAGACATAAAATAAATGCCCATGTTCCAGAGTTGGTTAATTTTAAAGATTAATCTATGTACCAAAATAAGTTGAATCCTAGCTCAGTGTTTTTTCCACTACTTCCCCTTGATATATCCCACACTTAATGAGGGGTTATATCTGTATTTTATAAACAGAAAATTATGAAATTGAAAAATTGTGACTTTGCCTTGAAATAGTGTACTTAGAAATTTGCTTTAAATAAAATAAAATTTTGAAATACCTAATAAAGTATGATATACCTTAGAAAACTTCTGGAGTTATGAATTACCCCATGTTTGTGAACTTCTAAACTGTACAATAGCCACTGAAATGACATACTCTGGGGTGTATACAGAGACTGATTATATTGTGTGCAAATCAACTAATAAGGATTCATTTCAAATTAGATGTTTTCATTAATGATGAAGTGAAATTATTAACTGCATATATATTTAAAAGGAATTATTTCAATGATGGAACAGGAAAATCTTTAATTCTTATACCCACAGAAGAAGTTTCCATAGCTGATCATTTGTGAATTTCATTCTTATCATTCTTGTTTCCCTTTTCTTTTTTTTTTTCAGTGAGTTCAAGGGTCTAAATTATATGGAACTTAGAGATGAAACTTTTTCTCTCCCCAGATTCACCCCCATCACTACTTGAAATTAAATGAAACATAGAAAATAAAAATAATTAGAAAAGGCCTACAGAAAATCAGAGTCTTCCTCTGTGAGTCTCTTGACAACACTAAGTGACATAAAGGAGAAATTTATGCTACCTTTTTAATAGCAAAGCAATCTATTTTATTTTCTGTATTCAAGCACTAGCATCTGGTTGGTTGCATTTCAGCTAAATTTCGTGTTGCTAATAGTCTGTTCAAAACAGTCACTTCAAAGATTTCTTTCTGCAGCCGTGTTTGATATTGGTATTTGTTCTTAGTTCTTTGTAGGGTGCATTAATTGGATCATTTTACACTAATCGAAACTGTTTGTGAAACAGTTACTTTGGCAATTTGGAATGGAATTTCTATTTTTGCCTTTCATTCAGGCTCAGTCTGGATCAGGGTAGATACAAGAAAACTGATAGATATGCATTTTCCTCTCACCATTCCTCAACATTTTAGCTTCATGGTTAATTATGCAAAACTCACATGCCTTTATAGATAATGGGAAATTTTAGTTACAAAACTTCTTTTTTATTTTTATACTTTTCAAGTTCTGCTGACTAGAAAACAGTATCTATTTAGGTCACTATATATATTTTACTTTAAATGTTTATTGGTTCCTTACAGTCTAATAGGAAAAATACATTTATTTTGTTTAATAAAAACATTGTTAATTAAAAAGAAGCTAATCTGATGAGACACTTACTACTTTCAAACATTGGATTCTGACAGTTATCTTCCTAGGGAAATTTTGACCTGCCATTTACATTAGTTAAAAGCATTCTATTTAAGCTACAAAATGACCCTGAGTTAAATTCATGATTCATGATTCATGTTAAATGATTCATGGACAGTCAATAAAGAATAAAAATACAAGAATAGAATACCACAATACTTAAACATCTTAAAAATTCTTTGGAGGTGTCTTTTAGGTGAATACTCTGAAATTTGAGAGTCATGGATATTAGACATGGGAGGAATATTTTGGTATTAGAATATTTTTAACAATACTTTCTTTAATCACATTCCTTCTTACTCATCAGTGACATATTTCAATTTTACTTGGCAAGCCAGGATAAATTTTGACAAATCTAATAGGTAGGGGCATTTGTCTTAAGTTTTATGTTATCTTTCCTTTAGATTTTACATCTACCTTTATGTTGAATGTCCCTTTTACATATCATTGGTGCTTTACACTTCTGTCTGGTTAATTTTTCTCTTTGTGGAATGCTTACAAATGCACAAGTATTTGCCCTCAGTTTGGTTGCTATGATTGAATCAATTGTCTTCTCTCTGCAAATTCACAAATTACATATATACAGCTATACCATTAATATCAAAGTTTAATCCCCAAATTCAAAAAATTTGATGATACTTTCTTCAATTCTCACTTTCTCTCTCTCTTTTTATGTTCATTTTTAAATATAGGATGCATTTTACATTTCAAATCCGTTTCTTTTTTTTTCTTTCTTTTGACAATGAGTTATGTCTCAGTCAGTCATTTCAGGAATAGAAGAAAGCATCAGTTTTACTCTACATCAGAAAATATAAGTCCCCTGCTCTTTTCTTTAAAACAACATTTTCTCAGTATATGCAATAGAACAGTAACCCCATGCTCATATACATTCGGGAAACATTGCAGGTGCTTTCCTTCTCTTCCATCCCCACTGTTGACATAGTAATGGCTCTGATAAAAATGTAAAAAAAAAAAAAAGGTGAATTAACCTATTACCACCACCACTCCCTTTTTAGGAGGACCTATTAATATTACCTGGAACCCATTTTAACATGTTGCTTTAAATGTTGCCAGGGTGGTGGACTGGAAACTCATGCTTCTGCTTTCTGCCTTTGATGTTCTATACGTCTTTAAACTACTTAGCTCAATTGTAACATCATTGAGGACAACTGAAACATTGTTGAGGACAGAGTTAGTGCTTTACCCTTCTCAGTATCTTCCACAAAACAAAAGCATGTCTACATACATGGTAGACTCTTAATTAAAAAAAATACTGAATGAGTACTGAGGAATGTGTTCATGGTCTTTGGGAAAACCATTCCCCTACCCTGAATTTTTTTTAAAATACTTAATAAATCACTTTCATAAGGATGAAAGCACTTTTCCAAAAGCCTTTAATTTTGAAAATGAACCACAATACGAAACAGAACATACATACACACAACACATAAGAACAAAATGTGTTTTGCAAAAACACATTGGCGGGAGCTCGGGCAAGATGGCGGCATAGAGAGGAGTGGAAGCTAAGTAGTCCCCCTGGAACAAATACAAAAAAACAGAAACAACTAGTAAATAATCCAGAATAACTGCGGGGGGACAAACGAGACCATCCACTCATCATACACCAACCTAAATTGGGAGAAATGCCCAAGAACACAGCATAAAATCTGTAAGTAAAACCTGCAGATCCAAGTCGTGAGACCCCCTCCCCCATAGCCCAAGCTGCAAAGCCTCGTAGTGCCAGAGAGAAGCTCTCTCCCAGCAAGTGAATATAGCTCAGCTGAGCTCCAACTGGGGTTTTAAGTAGTGAGTGTGAACTGCTCACTACAGGTACGCATCCCCAAAAAACAGACAGAGGCTTTGGGTGATAACTGACCTTGGAGAGCCTGAGGGTCGCCTTGGACTGGGTCTGAAGGGGACTATCTGTTTCTTTTTCGGCTCAGTGGAGAAAGCCCCAGTCATTTTCAGTTTCCAGGGCTGTGACTTGGGGAAGGGTGGAGACAGCACATGCAGAGAGCGAGACCACTGAAATGCTAATGACTTCCACCTGGGGTGTCTGTCTTCTCTAGGAGGAAAGGGGTGGGGCCCTTTCCATTCAGAACCAGACCCCAGAGCCTGGGGGAACATGGCCATACCTCCTCACACCAGTCAAGAATTACAGGCTAACAGGCATCACCTGCTGGGCAGAAAAGCACAGTGACCTGAGGCATCAAAGGGTGGACCAATTTTCTAAGACACACCCTCAGGGAAACCAGATACTGAATATTTCTTCCCTCTGGGACCTGAGCCTGTTCTGGTCTGGGAAAACCTGATTTGGATAAACAAGGAAACCATGCCTAGACAACAGAAAATTACAACCTACACTAAGAAAAACAAAGTTATGACCCAGTCAAAGGAACAAACGTACACTTCAACTGAGATACAGGAATTAAACTAATGCTAAATCAAATCAAAAAGTTTAGAGAAGATATTGCAAAAGAGATAGAGGCTGTAAAGGAAGCACTGGGCATGTATAAGGCAGAAATCAAAAGTTCAAAAAAAACAACTAGTAGAATCTATGGAAATTAAAGGCACAACACAAGAGATGAAAGACACAATGGAAACATACAACAGCAGATCTCAAGAGGCAGAAGAAAACACTCAGGAACTGGAGAACAAAACACCTGAAAGCCTACACGCAAAGAGGCAGATGGAGAAAAGAATGAAAAAATATGAGCAATGTCTCCGGGAACTCAAAGATGAAACAAAATACAATAATGTATGTATTATTGGTGTCCCAGAAAGAGAAGAGAAGGGAAAGGGGGCAGAAACAATAGTAGAGGAAATAATTAATGAAAATTTCCCATCTCTTATGAAAGACATAAAATTACAGATCCAAGAAGCGCAGCATACTCCAAACAGAAGAGACATGAATAGGCCTATGCCAAGACACTTAATAATCAGATTACCAAATGTCAAAGACAAAGAGAGAATCCTGAAAGCAGCAAGAGAAAAGCGATCCATTACATACAAAGGAAGCTTAATAAGACTGTGTGCGGATCTCTCAGCAGAAACCATGGAGGCAAGAAGGAAGTGGTGTGATATATTTAAGATACTGAAAGAGAAAAACCACCAACCAAGAATCCTGTATCCAGCAAAGCTGTCCTTCAAATATGAGGGAGAGCTCAAAATATTTTCTGACAAACAGACAATGAGAGACTTTGTGAATGTGAACAAGACACCTGTCCTACAGAAAATACTAAAGGGAGCACTACAGGGTGATAGAAGACAGCAGTGCATGGTTTGGAACACAATTTTGGAAGACGGTAGCACAACAATGCAAGTACACTGAACAAAGGTAACTATGAATATGGTTGAGAGAGGAAGGTGGGGAGAATGTGAGATACCACAAGAAAGGAGGAAAGATAACGACTGGAACTGTATAACTTGGTGAAATCTAGAGCATTCAACAATTGTGATAAAATGTACAAATATGTACTTTTACGAGGGAGAACAAGCAAATGTCAACCTTGCCAGGTGTTAAAAATGGGGAGGCATTGAGGGAGGGGTGCAATCAGCATAAACTAGAGACTATAACTAATAGAATCATTGTATTATGCTTCCTTTAATGTAACAAAGGTGATATACCAAGGTGAATGCAGATAAGAGCGGGGGATAGGGGAGGCATGTTAGACACTTGACATTGGTGGTATTGTCTGATTCTTTATTCCACTTCGATTTAAGGTTATTTTTCCTTTTACTGCTTCCTAGCTGTCATTTTTTTTCCCTCTTTCTTTTGCCTCTCTACCTTCTTTGACTCTCCCTCCTGCCTTGTGGAAGAAATGTAGATGCTCTTATATAGATAGTGGTGAAGGTGGTGAACACATAAATGTATGACCATGCAGAAAACCATCGATTATTTACTTGGGATGGAATGTATGGTGAGTGAACAGAACCATATTAAAAAAAAAAAATGGGTTGATGACAAAACCTCGAGGGCAATATACTTAGTGAAATATGCCAGACACGTTAGGACAATTATTGCAGGGTCTCACTGATAGGAACTAAGTATAATATGTAAACTCATAGACATGAAATATAAGGCACCAAGATATAGGACGTGGCTTAAGAATGAGGAGTGGTTGCTTAGTATGAGCAGAATGTTCAACTAGGACAAACTTAAATGTTTGGAAATAAACAGAGGTGTAGGTAGCAAGATGTGAGAATAACTAACAGCACCGAATGGTGTGTGAATGAGGTGGAAAGGGGAAGCTCAGAGTCATATATGTCACCAGAAGGAAAGTTGGAGGTCAAAAGATGGGAATGTATAAAACTGAATCCTATGGTGGGCAATGTCCATGATCAACTGTACAAATACTAGAAATCACTTCCATGAACCAGAGCAAATGTATGACAATACAATTAGAAGTTAATAATAGAGGGGCATATAGGGAAGAACTATATACCTATTACAAACTATATACTACAGTTAGTAGTATTTCAACATTTTTTCATAAACAGTAACAAATGTACCATATCAATACTACGAGTCAACAATTGAGGGGGGTTGGTTAGGGATAGGGGAGAATTAGAGTTTCCTTTTCTTTTTTCATCTTTCACTTTATTTCTTGTCTGGAGTAATGAAAAGTTTCTAAAAATTGAACAAAAATTAAGTGTGATGGATGCACAGCTGTATGAGGGTACCCAGGGGCAAGTGATTGTACACTTTGGATCTTTGGATAATTGTATGGTATCTGAACAATCTCAATAAAAATGAAAACAAAACAAAACAAAACAAAACCCTGGGGGCTTTCGGGAGAAAACAGGACCTTGCCAACAAATTGATTTTAGGGCTTCTAGCCCCCACAATAGTGAGCCAATAAATGTTTGTTGTTTAAGCAAAAAAAAAAAAAAAAAAAAAAAAAATTGGCACATTTTTTCTACAAGAAGATAAGATGAAAATACCCAATTCTCAGAATAACTTCTTGAAAATATTTCACTCAGAAATAGATGAATAAAACTTAGAGAACTAGTATGAGAAATTCTGAATCCAAAATCCAACTCAACTACTTGATAACAGTGTGTTAATTAGATAACTACTTTACAGCTCTAAATTTCAGCTTAAAATTAGGACACAAATAAAAACCACATCATTGGTTAATTTGGATTTTATATAAGATTGTTCATATAAAATCGTAGCACAGTGTCTGGAACATGGTGAGCATACATGTAGTTATTGTCATGTAAATCTGTCTTGCACCTTGTCAACGATATAAAAATTCTGTGTTCAGAAAAGAGCAGAGGTATCTAAGACTCTCCTTGGCAAGAAAACTGGGAAATTGGAGCAGTGAATGATTGTGTCAAATACTTGAAATTTTTTTCTCCAGATTTGCTAAATGCTATTAAAGGCTTTGGTTATTGGTATGAAAGATGATAGTTTAATAATAATAAAATGATTGCTTCACATCCTATAATTAAAAAAATAATACTTCAAGGCAGGGATAATTGATAACACAAGTTGCAACTCTTCAGATCTAAGGTAATCTAAACCTAGGGTGGTTTCTGAAGCATGTATTAAAATGAAGAAGTTATTAAGGGAAGTTCAAAAGTCAGCCTTTTATTTGGTTTCCCTGAAAGATGTTTGTAATGCATGGTCTCCAAACAGAAATAAGCAGAAATTACAAATTTACATAATTAAACTGTTCTAAATACTCAAAGAGGAGGCTTGAGACACATCACTCTGAATTTAAGGTCTTGCAAATAGAATGAAAAATATATGAAATGTAATTATTAAATTATTTAAAATTATTAAATTGTGGACAAATGACATCAGAAAGAGAAAGATAAATTTTAAATATTGAAACTATAAAATATGTACCAGTATTTCATGCTCCTTGGATCAGAGGTGATATAGCCAAAGGAAATCTGAACCACTGATTGACAATTGTGGTGTGTGACAGAGAAAAGAACAAATATAAAATAACCATGAACCACCAGAGATACCTGAATGCTGCAGTGCTTCAAAGTAAAGAGACTAGACCCTCACGGGATAAAACACTGAAAAAATGAGGTAGAATCCAAATTCTGGTGGATTAAATAATCATGGAACTGGCTTTCAGAGGCAGAAAGAAAAGTCTATTCACTACCCTTCAGGGTAGAATGGATATGATAATATAAAGATTCGACCTTGCGCATTGGGAGGGAAGTTTTTAAATCCTCAATTAATTGTCTGTGCCTTCATTCCTGCCCAATTCAAGATTTTACCAGTAACACATGAAAACATACAAAAGTACACTCATACACTTTTGAATTACATTAATCTAGAGGGGGAACTTAGATTGCTATTAGAACCAATAAGCAAAAAGGTTTGGTTTATCAAAAGCAATAACCAAATATAACAATATTAAACTTCCCAAAGATAAATAGTTTATCCTTGGAAACCAGTACTTAGAGGGTGGGTGAAATGGGGGAAGGAGGGCTAATTCACATGCACATTTATAGCAACTAACTGAAAAGTATGCAAAGAGCATTTAATTCATCATTAATTTTATACAATCAAGTTCTGCCTTCTTAGAATGCCCTTGAACTGTATTTGAAGCATTATGTTAGTTTCTTGGCAGGACACTTTTCAGAAGAAGGTAGCAAATTCAAATACATTCACCCAATAACAAAGCTGGTAATTGAACTAAAAATGTGCTTTATTATTAATAGACTAAAGATAAGATTTGGAGAAAGAAAGTCACTGCAGCAATAATCAAAAATTGAGGGGTGTTAAGCAAAATTGTTACTATATTTGTTTTCCTTTTTACCAGAATAAGAAATGTAAACAATAAGTGGAACATAAAGAAACAAATTTCAACATATCCATACTGCAGTTAACAGAGAATAAGGTGGTAAGAAAAGATAACCCATATTGTTCCTTTCAGACCCGAGATGGTTTGATTCTGTGCTAACATGATAAAGTATACCTGAAGATTCTACAAAGATTCAGTTCAGGGATTTAAATCCAAAGGGAAAATGACATAAAATGTCTTCACCAAAAGCAATAACCAAAGAATATAAGCATAAGAAAAATAAGAAAAAATTGTCATACTGAATCAAATTTTTAACAGGTTTGGAGGAATATATGCTATTCACTTTGATTACATGAATGTTACTAAACTCAGCATATGTGAACAGTTACTAAAATCACAATCCGATATATCCAAGGTAGCACTGAAATTCCACACTGGCCTTTTTATTTATTCCAATGAGCTGATGATCACTAGGGCTCTGCCATCTCTAATATTTTATGCTTTGTGAGCTCTTGTAGCTTTATGAGTTAACAGTTTAGAATAGAGTTAATTAAGAAAAACCTTTTTCTTAATAACAATTTATTGAAGACTTACTTGTCCACTACCTGTTACTGCTGACCCAACAAAACAACCATTTAAACATTGTGACTTTTCACTTTTCAAGCAAATATTTGACATCATATTGGTAAAGTTTTAATCCCTTTGAATTAGTTTTCTTATCTCTAGATTGCTGTTACCTATATGCCTTTTGGAAAGGTTCTAAGTAATAACAAAAAAAGTCTCATATTGAACACTTTCGGAACAAGGAAGCATATAGAAGATATCATTAATGACTTTTTTATTAATCCTCATACTTCTGTAAGGAGTATATCCTTGATGTGCAGGTGAAAGAGGATTATATAGCCAAGCAGTGAGCCAGAGTGTTTCAATATAGTTTATGGAACTATATAGCAAGAGTTTCTTTTCTGATTAGGTTTACTATTTGCGGAGAGTTGCTCTTCTCAGAAATAATCTCAGAAACAGGCTTAAGAATTCTTTTCAGGATTTTTATAAACCTATGATATGAGCTATAGTGAATCACCAGGCATTTAATAACCTGGTTATGCACATTAACTGTACTGGTGATGAACAAATGAGGTACACATAATTTTAATTGTTGAATGATTATTTTTATTTTTATGTATATATACAATGAAACATCATCTAAAAATATCTAGGGGTCCACGTGGACTTTTCAATGTAATTTTAATATAAATTTGCTGTCAGATATTTATAAATGTTTTCATGAAGAAAAACTTTCATTTATTTATTTATCTTCTATATTTTATTTAGCATAAACAAGGTGAAAAGCATTTCTAGGAATTTGAGGCAAGCATAAAATGTGGCATTTATCTCAACATGCTTAAAATTTGGGGGAGATAAATTTTACCTGTGAAATGTTTAAAATCAAGGAATTGATTATGTTCATAGTGCCTGACTTCTATGTAGTTATGTGTTCAGGGTAAATATGATGTTTAAAGCAGTACTTAGATTACTTAACAAAGAAAGCTGACTCTATTAGAAATCAAACTTAAAGAAATAATGATAGAATCATATATTTAGAAAATAATACATGTAAATTAAATTATCACATTGTTTCATTTGACATAGTGAAGAATACTGTGTGCTATTTTATCTATTATTTTTTATTTATTTTTTTATTTCTTTATTAGAGCAGTTGTAGATTTATAGAAAAACCACGCAGAAAGTACAGAGTTCCTATATAACCCCCTTGAATAAACACACACACACACATAAATCCATAAGCAATTTTCCCTGTTATTAACATTTTGCATTATGTGGTAGCTTTGTTACAATTGAGGAACTAATATTATTAGTCATACTGTTAACTATAATCCATAGTTTACATTAGGATTAATTCTGTTTTGTACACTTCTAAGGTGTTTTTTAATCCTGATTACATATATACAACCTAAAGTTCCCCATTTTAACCATTTCAAATATACAATACAGTGGTGGTATTTACATTTAAAATGTTGCTCTACCATGACCACCATTCATTACCAAAACTTTTCTATCACCCCAATCAGTAGTTTAGTACCAATTAAGCATCAATTTATTACTCACACATGGCCCCCCCTTACACCATATTCTAGTTTCTGTCTCACGGAATTTGCACCTTGTAATTATATCATATAAGTGAGATCATACAATATTTCTCCTTTTATGTCGGTGTTATTTACCCTCAACCTGATATATTCAAGCTTCATCCATGTTGTCCACATATATCAGAACTTCATTTCTTTCATGGCTGAATAACATTCCATTTATGTATCTACCACACTTTATCCATTCATCAGTTGATGGACACTTTGGTTGCTTCCATCTTTTAGCAATTGAGAATAAGCTAGGCAGCTATCAACATTGGTGTGGCAAATAACTGCCAAAGTACCTGTTTTAAATCGTTTTGGTTGTATACTAGATGGTGGGAGAATGTTGGGTCATATGATAATTCCATACTTAACTTGCCAAGGAAACTCCAAAATGTTTTCCACGGTAGATGCACCATTTTACATTCTCAACAAAAATGGATGAGTGCTCCTATTTCCCTACCTCTTCTTCAGCACTTATTATTTTCCTTTTTTTTTTTTTTTTCTTTGTCAATAGTAGTCATTGTAGGAGGCAGGAAATAGTATCTCATTTGGTTTTGATTGCATTTCCCTAATGGATAATGATGTACATCTTCTCATATACATTTTGGCCTTTTGTATATCTTCACTGGTGAAATGTCTAAGTATTTATTCATGGGTTGTTTGTCTTTTTGTTCTTGGTTTGTAGGGTTTCTATATATTTATTCTGAATACTGAAACCTTATCAGAGATATGGTTTCCAAATATATTCTCCCACTCTGTCAGTTGCTTTTACTTCTTGATAAAGTCCTTTGAAGTCCCATTTGTCTATTCTTTTTTTTTTTTTTTTTTTTTGCTTTTGCTGCTTGTGCTTTTGTGTAAAGTATAAGAAACTGTTACCCTAAAACAAGGTACTGAAGATGTTTCCCTATGTATTCTTCTAGGGATTTTATAGTTTTGTTTCTTATATTTGGATCTTTGATCCATTTTTGAGTATATTTTTGGGGTATGGTTTTGAGGTAGTGGTTGCCATTCATTCTTTGGTTATGAAGAACCAAATTTATTGTTGTTTATAAAGAGACTATTCTTTTTCCACTGAGTGGATTTGGCATCCTTGTGGAAAATAAACCGGCCAGGGATGGTAGGATTTATTTGTGAACTCTCAATTTGATTCCGTTTGTGTATATATCTGTCCTTGTGTAGCACAATGTGGTAATTGATTATCATAATTTTGTAATATGTTTAAAAATTAGTAAGTATGAGTCTTACAACTTCATTCTTCTATTCCAAGATGATTTTGGCTATATGAGGACCTTTATACTTCCATATGAATTGATGATTGACTTTTCTTTTCTGCAAAGAAGGCTGCTGGAGTTTTTATTGGGAATGTTTTGAAACTCTAAATCACTTTAGGTAAAATCAATATCTTAGCAATATTTAGTTTCAGTCCATTTACAGAATGTCCTTTCATTTACTTAGGTTTTCTTGAATTTCAGCAATGTTGTATATTTTCTGCATGAAAGTCCTTTACATCCTTGGTTAAATATATTCTAGACATTTGATTGCTTTAGTTGCTCTTGTAAATTGATTATTTTTCTTGATTTCCTCTTCAGATTGTTCATTACTATTGAATAGAAACACCACTAATTTTTCTTGCTGATAATGTAGCCCACTACATTGCTGAAATTGTTTATTAGCTATAGAAGCTTTGTTGTGGATTTTTCAGTATTTTCTATTGTTAGAATAATGTTATCTACAAATAGGTAAAGTTTTGCTTCTTTCCAATTTGGATGCCTTTATTTCTATTTCTTGCTTAGTTCCTCTGGCCACAACTTCCAGTAAAATGTTGAATAACAGTGGTGACAGGGGGCATCCATTTCTTGTCCCTGATATTAGGGGGAAAGCTTTTATGCTTTCAACATTGAGTATTATGTTAGCTTTAGGTTTTTATATATGCTTTTTATTATGTCATTGCTGTTTCCTTCTCTTCCTAGTTTTCCGTGTGTTTTTATCAAGAATGGTTGCTGGCCTTTTTCAAATACCTTTGCTGCATCAATTGAGATAACCATGTTTTTCCCCCCTGTTTATCTTATCAATGTGGTGTATTATGTTAATTGGTTTTCTTATTTTGAGCCACCCTTGCATATCTGGGATAACTGCCACTTAATCGTGATGTGTAATTCTTTTCATTGCTTTTGGATTCAGATTGCTGGCATTTTGTTGAGAATTTTGATGTCTACATTCATGAAGGATATTTTTCTAGTAATTGTCTTTTATTTGGATATCTCTCTGTGGTTTGGGTATTATGGTGATACTGTTCTCATAGAATAAGTTGGGACGTATTCCCACCTCCTCAATTTTTTTGGAAGAGATTGAGCATGATGGGTGTTAATTCTTTTTTTGAGTATTTGGTAAATTTCACATTGAACCCATCTTTCATGGGATTTTCTTTTTTGAAGGTTTCTGAGTACTGATTCAATTCCTTTATTTGTTAATTTTCTGTTGAGATCTTCAATTTCTTTTTGAGTCAGTCCAGGTAGTTTGGGCGCTTTTATGAGTTTGTCCATTTCATCTAGGTTATCTAATTTGCTGGCATACAATTTTTCTTAGCATCCTCTTGTAGCCTTTTTAAAATTTTCCTGTGGGATAAATAGCAATATCCCCCCTTTCATTTCTGATTTTGTGTCCTTTCCTTTTTTTGCCTTTTTCAGTCTAGCTAAAGGTTCATTGAATTTGTTGAGCTTTTCAAAGAACCAACTTTTGGTTTTGTTATCTCCATTATTACATTTTTATTCTCTATTATTTTATTACTGCTCTAAAATTTGTAATTTCGTCCTTCAGGCCTCTTTTGACTTTAGTTTGTGCTTCTTTTTCTAGTTCCTGCAGGTGTGAAGTTATGCCTCTGACTTGAAATCTTTCTCCTATTTTAATGTAAGCAGGGAGATACATATTTCCCTCTCAGCATTGCCTTTTCTGCATCCCATAAGTTTTACTACATTGCATTTTTGTTTGCACTCACTTCAAGATATTTCATGTTTTCCCTGTGTTTTCTTTTTGACTAATTGGTTGTTTAAGAATGTATTTCTTAATTTCCACATATTTGTGATTTTTTTTTTTTTCAGTTCTCCCCATGTTACTGATTTCTAGCTTTAATCCATTTGCTCAGGGAAAGTACATTGCATGTTTAAAAGTTTTAAATTTATTTAGACTGCTTGTGACCTAATATCTGGTCTCTCCTTGAGAATGACCCATGTGCACTAGAGAAGAATGTGTATGCTGCTGTTACTAGATGAAGTGTTCTATATATTCCCTTTAGATTTAGTTATTTTATTGTTTCCTTCAAGTCTATATTTTACCTTTGACTTTCTCTCTAGATATTCTAAACATTATTGAAACTGATGTATTGAAGTCTCCTAATATTATTGTAGAATTTCTCCCTTTAAATCTGTAAATATTTGCTTTATGTATTTTGGTACTCAGTGGTTAGGTGATTATATATTTATAATTGTTATATCCTATTGTTAGAATGATTCCCCTAACAGAATATAGTGACCTTCTTTATACCCCTAACAGTTTTTTACTTAGGGTCTACTGTATCAGTATAGCTGCTCCATATCTGTTCGGGTTACTATTTGCAAGGAATATATTTGTCTATCTGTTGGGGAAGACACAGACAAACCTAGTGGCTATCTCCAGGCCTTGCCACCGACCCCATCCCCACTTTTCCATTTTGTGCAGATATTCCAATATGTTTCTGTTCTGCATCCTAGGAGAGTTGTTAGACCTAATGGAACAGCCTGACTGTACCTTGGATCCAAAACTGGGAACAAGAAGCCCTGCTGCTTAATGGGATGGGATCTCTGCAGAAAGGTAGCTTCGTTGTTGCTTTTTGGTCAATGGCAAGGCCAACTCCCATGGGGTATAAAAAGTTTACTCTCAGGCAGCACGAATTTGTCTCTTCTCTTAGTCATGAAGTGGGATGTGCAAAGTTGCCATTCACCAACTGTGACTAAAACAGTTGGCCTCCTCAGGAACCCATCCATGATGAGATCCCTGCTCTTTTGGACATTTTGTGCTGTGCAAGAAATAAAGCTGTCATTTGCTGACAGTCTTGCTGGGCCTGAGCCTGTGTTCCCATGGCACACCATATAACAATTTTCTCCACAGAATTTTGGTGCAGTGAGGAGGGTACACATGGCAGAATGGAGTGGGTTGGTTTTTTTCTTTTTTTTTTTTTTTTTTGGCAGTTTTTTGTCACTCGTGCATTCCTTTTGTACAGGAGTGTCTTGAGCAACAGAGAACTCATGGTTCTGTGGGATAAACTGAAGGGTCACCCCTGTCCAACCAGCCTGGACAGAGGCATTGATCTGCAGCTGGGCATAAGGTGTCTGTTCATTGGGGGAAGGCTGATGATAGATGGGACTTTGGGAACTCCCCCATGAAGGCCAGGGAGTTGGCTAGCTGGTTCCAAGCTGAGATCAATGAGGTTGAAGCTTCCACTGCCCAGCATACCCTCCCCTGGCTCATGGACTCTTATATTTGTTTCCATTTTGGAGGCAAGCATACCTGCACTCGGGACACCCAGACTGATCTTTGGGCCAGTCATTATTCAAGAGACTATTAGGACTGAAGATGGGCACTGGAGGTGAAAAAAAAAATGAGCCTTTATGGAGAAGATTTGGGCTATGAAAGAAAAGTATTGGGAGGAGCTTGGAGAGGATATCCTGTCATGGCTGCCTGACTTTATGATGAGGATCCCATACCACCTTGACTGAGCAGGCTGAATGAATGGTGGAGTCTTGATCACCTCACATTCAACCCTGGGCTGCATTAAACCCTTAGTTAGAGATGATGGAGGAGGAGGCAAGGTGTGGAGGAAGAGGAGCTGACCACGTAGCTACAGATGCTCCATGACAACAGCCTTTGTTTAAGTGGATCCATCAGGGAGTCAGAAGAGCACATCCCACTCTGGGTGACTTCCCCTGAATTCCAGCTAAGCCTTGGAGTAATGAAGAGGAAGCTGTGGTCACATTGTCACAACTGGTTGTTGGTGTGTGAATATTCTACCCCTGCTGGGGGGATTTAGCCACTCATCAGATTCCCATTTTGAGGCAAGACATTGATTATATTAGCAGAAAAGGGCATCCTGGGTGGGGAGACAAGCTAGTTTTCCTCCCAATCTCAGAATTTCCTCTGGAAGAAGTGACTGAGTGGGTTTACCTTACCCTTCCTGCTTGGGGCAAGGGATCCCATATCAAGAAGTTGACTGTTATGTGACTAACAGGGGAGCCAGACTGGTAGGCAGTAGCCCCTGCAGCTCAATCCAGTAGGTTTTGAGACTTGCAGGATAGGTTGGTAGCCTCCAGTTTCTCCTTGGGGCCTCTACTTCCTGACCTATATTCTTGTGGCTACTAGAAAAAGGGGCCCGGAGTTCACCATAGACAGGATACCCAATGAAAAACTTGGGGAAAAATATAAACTAGAAAGATGGCCACAGGATCCACAGGGACAATCTGACCCTGCCCAACCCCCTCCTCACAATCTCCAAATATAAGTGGTAGAGAAGGAGGAGCCTGTAGATTTCCTGATTCCCACTTTAACCATAACTGAGGAGTCTGGACTCTGGGAAGGACATCTTTACCCAGACTTGATTAAATTGACAGTGACCTAGGGGTGGGGCCAAGGGCCCCAACCACTCCCAACACCTCCACACACACCCCCAGGGACCAAAGGCCATATATCCCAATGCATGTGTAATTTGGGGGCAGTGAACAAGCCTTCATGGCTTCAGATGCAGAACCCAGGTCAATCATTTCAGGAGACACAGAGAGGATGGCTAACAAATAGTTTTGGGAGGTTTTGGGCATTCCACCCTGGTATGGGGAGAGGAGGTTACTGCTATCCTGTGGGTTGGTCCCTGTGGCCCTTTAACTGCCCCTGCGATCATGTTTCTCACTGGGAATGCATTATAGAAATTAATATCCTGTACCTCTGCTCATCCCAGCAACAAACCCAAGGATCTGTTCTCCCTTCCAAAAAAATTCTGGCCATCATAATTGGGCAAGTGATAGATTGCAAACCCTCAGTGCTCCCATATCCTGGCCATATTGTTCAATAGCTGAAATACCACCTCCCTGTTGGGGAAAAGGACATTACTGAACTCATAAAGGAATTTCTATCTGTGAGTGTCCTTCTCTATCTTTGGCTGTAATAACCTGGTGTAGCCAGTGAAAAAGGTTAAGTGGAGCATGGTAGCTAAGCATAGACTACATGTGCTTAAATGCAAAAATGCCCCCAGTGGCACTTGTGGTCCTAGACATTGGGCTATTTGCATATTGGTGCAAGCATAATCCTAATGTTGGTATCCTTCTGGAACCCCTATATTGGGTGACATAGAAAGCAGGTACTTTCCACTGGGGAATGGAAGAGGAGCAGGCACTGCAGGAGGTAAAAGTGACCATTTCAGCTGTCCTGCCTCTAGGACCTTTAAACCTTGGATATCTTTTTACTCTACAGGTTTCTTCACTCAAACCCTTGCTGACTGTCCCCTCTGACAAAAGGAGGAAGCAAGAAGAATCCACTGTCCCCTGCGTTTTGGACCAAGAAGTTCCCAGACACTGCCCAATGCTACTCTCCCTTCAAGGAGCAACTTCTGGCATGCTACTGAGCTTTGGTGGAAATGGAAAAGATCAACAAGAGCTTCAGGTCCTCCTGAGGCCAAAAATCCCCATCATAACCTGGGTCTTAGGTAATCAGAGCATTCAGCCTGGCAGTGACCAACCACAGAGCATCATCAAATGAAGTGGTACATTCAGGTTCATGCTCTCTGGGGCTCCCAGAAAGCGACATATTTTCAAGAGCAGACAGCAGAGGCCTCCCTAAAAAATGATCCTGTTGGAATCCCAAATGAGGACTCTCTCCCTGTAGTGGCATCTTGGGGACCTTGACTCAAGGATGCTCCACCAGATATCCAGTTCTGGTTTAGTGATGTATCAATCAAGACAAAGGCAATGACATCTTTTATGCAGCAGCCTCTTTTTCCTTTGACTTGGGCAGACTATCTATCACTGAACTTGTGAGCAGTTTTCATGAACATGAATGGTGGACAGTGAGGGTCAGTGGCAGAAAAATGGGATTATAGACATTGGCCTAGATGTGCTTAACACACATGGGGTGACAATTTAGTAAGCTGGACTTGCAGGGCCTGACACACAGATATTGGAGGTTAGTGGGCAATGCCTACTCTTTGTTGGGCTACCATTCCCACTGGGAATGGTCATGGGATACTTCAAGGTGTCCTGACAATTTCTATCAGGAAGGAAAGGAAGTGGGCCAGAAGATATGGGTAAGTCATTCAGATCAATGGGAAAGAGGTGAGGTTATGGTTCAGGGCAAGAGCGGACAAACTGGGTAGCCTTAGAAGGAAAAGAAAAAATGTCTTTCATGGGACATGGTTGTACAACCACCTTATCATGACTAGTTTCTTCTTTCTACCTGCCTTGTTTTCTACAGATTTGACCAGGGGGCAACCTGGAAGGGAAACACCTTCATCCAGCTGACCCAGTTCATCACAGTGGCAGGAAAACTGACCAACTGCTGGATTTGCCATCTTATCCCTCACTCCGAATTCCCTCTTTGCTGATTATGGATTGACACGCCAGGAGGTGATTTCTGTCCCTCACATTTGCACTAACATCGGGAAGTCCTTTATTTACACCCTGCAAAAAAGATAATGGCACAGCTGTTGGCTGTGCACTCTTTCTCTCTACACCACTGGACAACTGGTTGGAATGCAACAACTCCCAATGTAATGAAACTGACAAATGGCTCAGTCATCTCTTCAACTTACTATCTCCTGCAAAACATGATTCGCCTTGCGGGGGACATGATTCTGGATTTTTGTCTTTTAGCAGATCATTATTATCCTGGCTGGGAGTAAGCAATAATGAACACATGATACAAAATCTGTCAGCCACTTTGGCTGACATTGCTGAGTTCACAGCATGAACACTTCAGGCTCAGTAAAAAATCATTAGACTTTCTAGCCAAAGCAGGTTTGTTAATTTGCATTGACCTAGACTTCCTCTAGTCCATGAGGAGGTATATTGTGCGATTACTAAGATACGTAGATTAATACCTCAGGGAGATGGAATTGGGCATTGACTAAAATCCAATGTCAAGCATACTGACTGCAAAATGTACAAACATTTTTCTGGGACCTCTTCAGCTGGCTGTCAGGGAGTAGGGGGACAAGGATGCAATCATTACTCAAGATAGGCATGATCACTCATTTGGAGTGATGGTGTACACAGATGAAGCCCGCTTCTTATATGCTTCAGTCACTAGTGTTCCCAAACCTTTACTGTCAACATTGTTGAGAGCCACAAGCAGGTGGGCCCAACCCATCTCCACCTTCAAGTCCAAGGTGGGAGGTGGGCTTCTGTTGTGCAATATAATGGGGAGGAGTAGGCCAACTCTGGTTAAGAGGCCAAGGGATGGACTGCTGGTGAAGTCACAGATGCATCTAGCAGCAATCTCCCAGCACTTGCCTTTCCCTCCTTTTCTATTGTGTGCAGATGTTTCACTATTTTTGCATTCCAAAGCCTGGGATAGACATTAGGAGTAATGGAGCTGACTTATTCTTATCCTCATTTTTCAAAATCAGTCTTGCTAGAAAAAAATTCTTGATTGGCAATTATTTTCTTTCAACATTTTAAATATGTCATCCACTGCCTTATTGACTTCACGGCTTCTGATGGGATTCCAGCACTTAATAGTATTGGGCCTCCCTTGTACATGAAACATGTTTTTCTTACAGTTTTCAGAACTCTGTCTTTATCCTTGGCATTTGACATTTGACTAAAATGTATCTGGGCATGGTTCTTTTTAATTTTATCCTGTATGGGGGTTCATTGGGTTTTTTTAATGTGTATATTCATGTCTTTCATTAGATTTGGGAAGTTTTCTGCCATGATTTCTTTGAATATTCCTTCTGCCCCTTTCTCTTTTTCGTCTTCTGGGACTCCCACAGTACATATATTTATAAATTTTATCATATCCCACAAGACTCTTTAGCTCTGTTCACTTTTCTTCACTCTTTCTTTTTTCGACTCCTCAGCCTGAATAATTTCAGTTGCCTTTCTTTGAATGCACTGATTCTTTCATCAGCTAACTCCAATCTGTTGTTGAAACTCTAAGGATTTTTTTTTTTTTTTTTTTTTAAATTTCAGTTGTTGTGGTCTTCCACTCCAGTATTACTGTGTGGTTCCTATTTTATATTTTCTGTGTCTTTATTGAGAGTCCCATTGTGTTCATTTATTGTTTTTCTCATATCCATTAGTTCTTTATTCATGTTTTCCTTTAGCTCTTTGAGCATATTGAAGATCAATTATTCAAAGTCAGTTTCTGGCATGTCTAAAGTCTGGTTTTCCTTATTGATGATTTCTGAAGCTTTATATTTTTACCTTTGAATGGGCTATTATTTCCTATTTCTTTGTCTTGTAATATTTTGCTACACATTGTAAATTTTAATATTTTAATGTTTTCAGTCTGAAATTTAGTCCCTAAGAAGAGTGTTGCTTATGTTTCTATCCAGTTAGTGATATAACAGAGATTTCTTTGAGCGACAGAAGCTAATAAAACAAACAGTCCAGTGCAAAAAGAAAAAAAAAAAAAAAATGCTTTTCACATTCTTTGTGAATTGGCATTTAGTTGGCTGGTGTTTTTCTCTTTCCTTCACAGTTTAGCCCTCCTTCAAGGTCAGCCTATGGTGAAAGTGTACGGTCCTCTCCTGTCTTTTCTGAGCATGCATTCTTTCCTGGGAATACACTGGTGGCCTTCAGAACCCTCCATTTATACTGATTAGAATCCTCCCTACACTCCCTTGAAAATAGATTTTCCCCTGCTCATTGGCGCTCTGTTGTATGTCTTGAAACTCTTGATCCTTTTCTTTAGGTTTCTTCAATTTGATTGTTTTTTGAATACTGCTCTAGTTATCTGCAGGGCAAGTTCTCGGAAGGCAAGCTACAGATGACTTCCCTGGCTCTGTCTGTCTGGCTGCCACTAGACAGCCACATCCGTATCTTCATAGGGATTACACTGCTTCCTTTAGAACACTACTAAGGACCTACCATGATAACACAGGCCACTTCACACCACACTGGGAGGGGTTGTGTATGTCCAGAAATGGTGCTCTGAGCTTCTCTCAACATTTGTAAGCTTCGTTTCCTTGAAATGGCCTTTGTGCTGTTACTGAAACCTCTAACTGTTTTCTGGAGTTCTGAGGAAGATGGCTTTGCCAGTTTTTTCTAATTGTTCCAAGATTCTGTGGGGAAATGGCACCCTGGACCTCCTGCACAGCCATGTTCTTTGACCAGAAGTCTCTCATTCTCATTTAAACTTAGAACATTATTTTTAAATAATTTAAGTGGTTTGTCAAAATTTACATAGGTAATAAATTTGAAGCTCAGTTTTCTTAAATCCAAAGATGTGTTCCTTCCATATTTGCATCTAAGTCTCTATCCTTTCTTCTTCAAAGTGGATTGCAGTGATAACTCCTGTACACAATTTTGCAAATGGGCCTGTAAGGGGTGGTAGCCAGTTGAGGTAGATAATTGCAAGTCAACACTACATGTAATAGCAAGCTAGTAATTATGCCTAATGATAAAGATTCCTGCTGTATTTCTTTAAAAAAATTTCTGACCTCTTTAATTCTATTTCTTAGTAAATTTTCTTCCCCATATTTCATTTATATTTTATGTTAAAAAAATTTCCTTGAAGAAGTTTCATTGAGCTTCATGGGAAAGAAAATGGCCTGGATTTAGTTACCATGCCTCTATTGCACCATACTAATTTGAGGTCCTTAAATAATTATCACACAAAATATAAGAATCATTTTCAACACTAAGTATTGAACTAAATGAATATTTAAATCCTGAATGAATTTTTTCAAAATCTTTAAAACAGGGTATACATACTAATAAATATAAATCCATAATTATAACCCTCCTTTTCCCTGAATCATCCACCTGCACTCTGATACCAATTTTTTCCACACTGTCTTTCAATTCTTGGTACCTATCAAATGATATGTGAGTATATAAGAGAAGATAAGTTATTCATTTTACTGGATCCTAAATTATGTTTATTACATGATATTTAGAAACAAGATACTAAAAATATAGTTCAAGTTTTGCAAAGATTATTAATATCCATAATAACTCTGGAATGATATAAAAAATATAATTAGTAGGTCACTCTTTCATTAGTACAAGTGCATTACTCATCCTTCTTTTCACCAGTATATACTAAGCTTAAGGGATTCAATAATAAACAAAAGAAGAAAAACATGCTATTATTTAATATAGGAAGCAAGCCAATGTTGACAGAATGGGATGTAAACAGCTCATGATATATATGGGATGTCAACCTTTACTCCACTTAAAAATGAATCTTTGGAAAATCCTAAGAAGCATATAGGCAGGTTAGTTTTTATTTTGTTTTTTGTTTCTGTTTTGGTTTCATTTTTTGATTTTTCTGAAAAGGTACTTTGTCTTCAAGCTCAGAACTTGGAGGACAGGCCACATAAGCAGGACAAATACCATCCTTTAGATATTTTGGAAGGAAGTGTCCCATGAATTTCCTGGTGAAAACTGGAGTTTTTTATCAGAATCTCTTATTATTGAATTTGGTACAATAATGTGTTTCTGAAATACAATGGCTCAAATTAATGCACAGATACGGTCAAGTTTAGGCATCCTCTACAAATTGCTCTTAAAAGTTCAAATGAACCTGGGTAAGGAATTCTACTAAGATATATATATATATTTTTTTTACTTTGAACATGTACAATTTCTTTTATGTCAATTACATTTTTTTAACTTTTTTTTATTCATTTTACTGAGATATATTCACATACCATGCAGTCATACAAAACAAATCGTACATTTGATTGTTCACAGTACCATTACATAGTTGTACATTCATTACCAAAATCAATCCCCGGCACCCTCGTTACCACACACACAAAAATAACCAGAATAATAATTAAAGTGAAAAAGAGCAACTAAAGTAAAAAAGAACACTGGGCGCCCTTGTCTGTTTGTTTGTTTGTTTCCTTCCCCCACCTTTCCACACATCCATCCACAAACTAGACATGTGGGAGTGTGATCCCTATGGCCCCCCCAATCCCACTGTCCCCTCTCATAAGCCACATTTTTATACAATTGCCTTCAAGATTCATGGGTTCTGGGTTGTAGCTTGATAGTTTCAGGTATCAACCACCAGCTACCCCAATTCATTAGAACCTAAAAAGGGTTGTCTATATTGTGCATAAGGGTGCCCACAAGAATGATCTCTCGGCTCCTTTTGGAATCTCTCTGCCACTGAAGCTTATTTCATTTCCTTTCACATCCCCCTTTTGGTCAAGAAGATGTTCTCCATCCCATGATGCCGGGTCTACATTCCTCCCTGGGGGTCATATTGCATGTTTCCAGGGAGATTCACTCCCCTGGGTGTCTGATCCCATGTAGGGGGGAGGGCAGTGATTTTACCTTTAAAGTTGGCTTAGGTAGAGAGAGAGGGCCACATCTGAGCAACAAAGAGGCATTCGGGAGGAGGCTCTTAGGCACAATTATAGGGAGGCCTAGCCTCTCTTTTGTAGCAACAGTCTTCCCAAGGGCAAATTCCGTGGTGGAAGGCTCAGTCCATCAAACCACCAGTCCCCTATGACTGTGGGCATGTTAGCAACCATCGAGGTAGGGCAGGCCAATACCCCTGCATTCTCCACCAGCTCTTCAAGGGGGCTTTGCATATTTTTTCCTTTTTTTTTTTTTAATTTTTTTCTTTTCTAAATCAACTGTATGAAAAATAAAAAAAATAAAAAGAATAAAAAAAAATACAATAAAAGAACATTTTAAAGAGACCATAACAAGGGAGTAAGAAAAAGACAACTAACCTAAGATAACTACTTTACTTCCAATGTGTTCTTACTCTACCCCAAGGAAGTAACCTAATATAGCAACTTTTCTGTGAACTTGGTCCTACTATACCCATCAGAAATTAACAGACCATAGTCATTCCTGGGCATTCCCAGAGCGTTAAATTTACCCATGATAGCTTATTTGTTCTTCTTGATTATTGTTCCCCCTTCCTTAATTGCTCTCTATCGCTAGTTCCCTTACATTCTACATTATAAACCATTTGTTTTACATTTTTCATAGTTCACATTAGTGGTAGCATATAATATTTGTCTTTTTGTGCCTGGCTTATTTAGCTCAGCATTATGTCTTCAAGTTTCATCCATGTTGTCATATGTTTCACGACATTGTTCCTTCTTACTGCCATGTAGTATTCCATTGTGTGTATATACCACATTTTTTTAATCCACTTGTCTGTTGAAGGACATTTGGGTTGTTTCCATCTCTTGGCAATTGTGAATAATGCTGCTATGAACATTGGCGTGCAGAAATCTGTTCGTGTCACTGCTCTCCGTTCTTCCAGGTATATACCGAGAAGTGCAATAGCTGGATCGAAGGGTATCTCTATATCTAGTTTTCTAAGGAACTGCCAGAATGACTTCCAGAGTGGCTGAACCATTATACAGTCCCACGAACAATGAATAAGAGTTCCAATTTCTCCACATCCCCTCCAGCATTTGTAGTTTCCTGTTTGTTTAATGGCAGCCATTCTAATTGGTGTGAGATGGTATCTCCTTGTGGTCTTAATTTGCATCTCTCTAATAGCTAGTTAAGCCGAACATTATTTCATGTGTTTCTTGGCCATTTGTATTTCCTCTTCAGAGAACTGTCTTTTCGTATCTTTTGCCCATTTTATAATTGGGCTGTCTGTAATATTGTCATTGAGTTGTAGGATTTCTTTATATGTGCAAGATATTAGTCTTTTGACAGATACATGGTTTCCAAAAATTTTTTCCCATTGAGTTGGCTACCTCTTTACCTTTTCAAGAAATTCCTTTGAGGTACAGAAACTTCTAAGCTTGAGGAGTTCCCATTTATCTATTTTTTCTTTTGTTGCTTGTGCTTTGGGTGTAAAGTCTAGGAAGTGGCCACCTAATACAAGGTCTTGAAGATGGTTTCCTACATTATCTTCTAGGAGTTTTATGGTGCTTTCTTTTATATTGACATCTTTGGTCCATTTAAAGTTATTTTTTGTGTAGGGTGTGAGGTAGGGGTCCTCTTTCATTCTTTTGGATAATGATCTCCAACTCTCCCAGCCCCATTTGTTGAAAAGACCATTCTGACCCAGTTCAGTGACTTTGGGGGCCTTATCAAAGATCAGTTGTCCATAGATCTGGAGGTATATCTCCGAATTCTCAATTCGATTCCATTGATCTATATGTCTATCTTTGTGCCAGTACCATGATGTTTTGGCAACTGTGGCTTTATAATAAGCTTCAAAGTCGGGGAGTGTAAGTCCTCCCACTTCGTTTTTCTTTTTTAGAGTGTCTTTAGCAATTTGAGGCATCTTCCCTTTCCAAATAAATTTGATAACTAGCTTTTGCAAGTCTTCAAAGTAGGTTGATGGAATTTTGATTGGGATTGCATTGAATCTGTAGATGAGTTTGTTTAGAATTGACATCTTAATGACATTTAGCCTTCCTATCCCTGAACATGAAATATTTTTCAATCTTTTAAGTCCCCTTCTATTTCTTTTAGTAGAGTTATGTAGTTTTCTTTGTATAGGTCTTTTGCATCCTTGATTAAGTTTATTCCTAGGTACTTGATTTTTCTAGTTGCTATTGAAAATGGTATCTTTTTCTTGAGTGTCTCTTCAATTTGTTCATTTCTAGCATATAGAAACATAACTGACTTACGTGCATTAATCTTGTATCCTGCTGCTTTGCTCAATTTGTTTATTAGCTCTAGTAGCTGTATTGTTGACTTCTCGGGGTTTTCCAGTTATAAGATCATATCATCTGCAAACAATGACAGTTTTACTTCTTCCTTTCCAATTTGGATGCCTTTTATTTCTTTGTCTTGCTGGATTGCCCTGCCTAGCACTTCCAGCACAATGTTGAATAACACTGGTGATAGTGGGCATCCTTGTCTTGTTCCTGATCTTAGGGGGAAGGCTTTCAGTCTCTCACCATTGAGTACTATGCTGGCTGTGGGTTTTTCATATATGCTCTGTATCTTATTGAGGAAGTTTCCTTCAATTCCTACCTTTTGAAGTGTTTTTATCAAAATGGATGTTGGATTTTGTCGAATGCTTTTTCAGCATCTATTGAGATGATCATTTGATTTTTCCCTGTTGATTTGTTAATGTGTTGTAATACATTGATTGATTTTCTTATGTTGAACCATCCTTGCATGCCTGGAATGAACCGCACTTGGTCATGGTGCATGATTTTTTTAATGTGTCTTTGGATTCGATTTGCAAGTATTTTGTTGAGGATTTTTGCATCTATATTCATTAGGGAGATTGGCCGGTAGTTTTCCTTTTTTGTAGCATCTTTGCCTGGTTTTGGTATTAGATTGATGTTAGCTTCATAAAATGAGTTAGGTAGTGTTCCATTTTCTTCAATGTTTTGGAAGAGTTTAAGTAAGATTGGTGTCAATTCTTTTTGGAAAGTTTGGTAGAATTCTCCTGTGAAGCCATCTGGCCCTGGACATTTATTTGTGGGAAGCTTTTTGATGACTGATTGGATCTCTTTGATTGTGATTGGTTGGTTGAGGTCTTGTGTTTCTTCTCTGGTCAGTCTAGGTTGTTCATATGTTTCCAGCAAATTGTCCATTTCCTCTACATTATCCAGTTTGTTGCCATACAGTTGTTCATAGTATCCTCTTATAATTTTTTAATTTCCTCGGGATCTGCAGTAATATCAGCTTTCTCAATCATTATTTTTTTTATATGGGTCTTCTCTCTTTTTTATTTTGTCAGTCTAGCTAGGGGCTTGTCACTCTTGTTGATCTTCTCAAAGAACCAACTTTTGGTGTTATTTATCCTCTCTATTGTTTTTTTGTTCTCTATGTCATTTATTTCTGCTTTAATCATTGTTATTTCTTTTCTTCTACTTGGTTTAGGATTGGATTGCTCTTCATTTTCTAGCTTCTTCAGTTGATCCATTATTTCTTTTATTTTGGCTCTTTCTTCCTTTTTAATATATGTGTTTAGTGCTATAAATTTCCTCCTCAGTACCGCTTTTGCTGCATCCCATAGGTTTTGGTATGTTGTTCCCTCATTTTCATTTGTCTGTATATATTTACCAATTTCTCTTGCTATTTCTTATTTAACCCACTGATTGTTCAGGAGTGTGTTGTTTAACCTCCAGGTATTTGTGAATTTTCTAAGTCTCTTAGGGTTATTGACTTCTAATTGTATTCCATTGTGGTCAGAGAATGCGCTTTGAATAATTTCAATCTTTTTAAATTTATTGAGCCTCATTTTATGTCCCAGCATTTGATCTATTTGGAGAAAGTCCCATAAGCACTAGAGAAGTATGTGGATCCTGGTGATTTGGGATGTAATGTTCTATATAGTCGGTTAAATCCAATTCATTTATCAGATTGTTTAGGTTTTCAATTTCCTTATTGGTCTTCTGTCTGGTTGATCTATCTATAGGAGAGAGTGATGTGTTGAAGTCTCCCACAATTATTGCAGAAACATCAATTGCTTCCTTTTGTTTTGTCAATGTTTCTCTCATGTATTTTTTGGCACCTTGATTGGGTGCATGAACATTTATGATTATTATTTCTTCTTGTTGAATTGTCCCTTTTATTAGTATGTAGTGACCTTCTTTGTCTCTCAAAACATCCCTGCATTTAAAGTCTATTTTATCTGAGATTAATATTGCTACACCTGCTTTCTTTTGGCTATAGCTTGCATGAAATATTTTTCTCCATCCTTTCAGTTTCAATTTCTTTGTGTCCCTGTGTCCAAGATGAGTCTCTTGCATGCAGCATATAGATGGTTCATTTTTTTTTGATCCATTCTGCAAATCTATACCTTTTAATTGGTGAGTTTAATCCATTTACATTCAATGTTATAACCATGAAGGCATTTCTTGAATCAGCCATCTTATCCTTTGGTTTATGTTTGTCATATATATTTTTCCCTCTATTAATATCCTTTAATGTACCCATACCGAATCTCTTTAGTACTGAACCTTTCTCCATGTCTCTCTGTCCTTTCTTTGTTTCTCTGTCTGTAGGGCTCCCTTTAGTATCTCCAGTAGGGCAGGTCTCTTGTTAGCAAATTCTCTCAGCATTTGTTTGTCTGTGAAAAATTTAAGCTGTCCCTCAAATTTGAAGGAGAGCTTTGCTGGGTAAAGTATTCTTGGTTGGAAATTTTTCTCACTCAGAATTTTAAATATGTCGTGCCACTGCCTTCTCACCTCTATGGTGGCTGCTGAGTAGTCACTACTTAGTCTTATGCTGTTTCCTTTGTATGTGGTGAATTGCTTTTCTCTTGCTGCTTTCAGAACTTGCTCCTTCTCTTCTGTATTTGACAGTGTGATCAGAATATGTCTCTGAGTGGGTTTATTTGGATTTATTCTATTTGGAGTTCAGTGGGCATTTATGATTTGTGTATTTAACGTGTTTAGAAGATTTGGGAAGTTTTCCCCAACAATTTCTTTGAATACTCTTCCTTTTCTTCTCCTTCTGGAACACCAATGAGTCTTATATTTGGATGTTTTATATTATCTATCATATCCCTGAGGTCCATTTTGATTTTTTTCAATTTTTTCCCCATTCTTTCTTTTGTGCTTTCATTTTCTGTTCTGTCATCTTCCAGGTCACTGATTCATTGTTCAACTTCCTCTAGTCTTTTACTATGAGTATCCAGAATCTTTTTAAGTTGGTCAACAGTTTCTTTAATTTCCATAACATCATGTATTTTTTTATTTAGTCTTGCAATGTCTTCTTTATGCTCTTCTAGGGTCTTCTTGATGTCCTTTATATCCTGTTCCATGCTCTTCTTGATGTCCTTTATATCCTGTGCCATGGTCTCATCGTTCATCTTTAGTTCTTTAATTAGTTGCTCTAAGTACTGTGTTTCTTCTGATCTTTTGATTTGGATGCTTGGGCTTGGGTTATCCATATCGTCTGGTATTTTCATGTGCTTTAAAATTTTCTGTTGTTTTTGGCCTCTTGGCATTTGCTTAACTTGGTAGGGTTCTTTTAGGATTTGTAGACCAATTGAAATCCTTATCTCTAATTTGTCAGGTCTACAGCTTCGTGGCATACACTTTCTCTGACTAACCAGCAGGTGGCGTCTGTGAGCCACCTGTTCCCCTCAAGCCAGTTCTCCCCCACTTTGCCTCTATGGTGAGTGGGGGAGTAAGTCTTTTGGGGTCCAGTTGGTGTACCAAGCTTGCATGTGTAGTTGGTGTTGCCCGCCCTGTATAAGGGGTGTGTGTCTGGGAGGTCAGGGAGGGGGAAGGCTCTAACAACCAAATCTCCCTGGTGTTCCTGGAGTTTTAAAGCTGCTGCAATAGTCTAATCCTTCAGTTCAGTCCTGCCACAGTTTGTCTCTTCCACTGACCCACAAGTCCTTGGTATTGACGTGTGGCCCCTGATACTTGTGAGTGGGTCCCTCTTCCAGGCCTTGCACCCCCTGGTCCTCTGTTGAGGGATGACTGTGCTATGTCACAGGTGAGTGCCGTCCCCCCAGGGTGGTTCTGGGCTGCCAGTCTGTGTAGGGAGGCTCCCAGTCTGCTGAAATGATGTCTGAATGGGGCTTGTTAATTCCCACTGCTCCACCTTCCCAAGTCTGGGACAAGGTGCAGGGAAGGCTAATGTCCACGCTCAATTTTGTGGTGTATGCATGTTATTATAAGCACTTCCATCACATTCGGTTGTCTGTGGCAGCTCTGGGCTATGGGGCCAGTGACGGGCAGGGGTGTTTCCTGTCCACCAGGATGACAGCTGTGAGAGGATGCCCCCCTTTTCTTGGGAAGTTGTGGTGTTTAGTGAATTTTCTCAGCCACTGGTTTATTGCCTTTTGTCTCAGAGTTCTCAGTTCTGCTCTTGTCTTGAGCTGCCCAAATTGCAAGTCTTTGAGGCTTTCTGTATTGGGCTTCTTAGAGTAATTGTTTTAGAAAATGAAAAAAAGATAAAAAAAAAAAAAAGGAAAAAAAAAAGGGCCCTCCTAGCAGATCTAATGCGTTATTGAAATGCTAAGAGACAAAACAATTAGGGCTATTAAGGAAAGATCCAGTGGGCAGAGAGATCAGTTTTCTTTCAGGTTTTGCAAATGAGCCTGCAGGCCTGAGCTCTGTCCTTCCCCTTTCTATGTTCACCAGAACTCCAAAAAGCATCTGCTTTTATTTTTGAGTTTGTCTTGCTGTTTCTTTTGCTATGCCTATTCCTCTCTGCTGGGCTGGCTGCTCTCAGATTCTCTGGTGTCTGGTCTCAGTCTATCTATGGTTGGAGTTTGTATCAGTAGCATGAGTTTCCGATAAGAGCTGCCACTGCAGTTCTCCCTTCTCCTTCCCAGTGCTGACAGCCCCTCCTCCCACGGGACTGAGCCTGGTAGGGAGGGGCGCGGGTCCCCTGGCTGCAAAAACTTACAGATTTCGCTGATCTCAGCAGTTCCACATTTTCATGAGTGTTGTATGAAGTATGCCCAAAGTCAGATTGCTCTGCGGTGTCCAGTCCCCGCAGTTCCTGGCTTTCTACTTACTTCCCTGGAGGAGTAACTAAAACATACACCTCACCAATCCACCATCTTGCCCCGCTTCTCAAGATATCATTTTAAATGGATATATGAGCAGGCTGGGCCTTTTTAATAATATGTTTTTTTTTTTAATTGTCATAAAATTTTCCTGCCAGAATTTTTTACAAATGTTTATTTTTGTTTAGCTGAACTATAAAAATTATCCCCAAGTTTTCTTACAAGTTAATTTTTTTCAGTCAGCTCAGAAATTCCCTTTGAAGAATATTCTAAAAATCAGGATGTTAGCAAACTCAAGAATTTATTGAGTCAGTAATGAAGCGTCGTGAAGACCATGCTTTTTCAATTCTAGTAGATTAGGTTTCAGGCCTGATTTCATAATAGATCAACAATATAACCATGGACAAGTTATTTAAACTTTCTTAATATCAACTTCCCTACAATTCTTTAAAAAATGACATGTTAAAAATGAAAGCTAAATATAGAACCTAAAGATCTGCTGTGGAGATTAAGAGATGCAATTAATTTAAAGCAGTGGCTAGAACCTAATTTTTATGTACATTGAAATTAGATGTTGTATTTTATTTTCTGTAATACCTCATGTGAAGAAAATATTTTATTGTAAGGATATTTAAGCCCATTCCATCATTTTGAATCCTACCCTAATTGTTGCTATCCCCTTAGAATATTATATTACCATTGATACAAGAATCAAAATACCTCATCATTTTTATTTCAATTCACAAATTTTTGAGCATTGCTATTTACATCCAAATTTTAAAGCTTAGAATTCTAATTTATTTTTTTATTTTTTTAGTTTCCAATTAGTTTCTCAGAAAAACACATCGAGTGTCCAACAGAAAAAGTGTGAAAAGAAGATCCTACATTCAGAAATTGGTTTTACAAAAATATTGCAGTGACATATGAGTTTCATAAACTAATGTTCAACTCTTTCAAAGATGTGTAAACATATAAAAGTCTGCGCAAAATATTCAATTTTGTGAGATTTAATGTTCTCAAATTTAAAAATACACAGATGGCCAAAGTACACATGATCTTTGTGAAGTCTTGCTCCCTAATGCCTCTGGGTGTGCTGTGCTTTGTTTGTCAAAATGGTGTCAAGTCTGTTAGAACAGCTTGGCCAGTTTTGACAGAATTTCTTCCTAAATTAAATAAAGCAAGAGGAAGCTGGTAGTTCAATGTGGGAAACTCCAGTTCTATCCAAAGCTTTCAATGAACAAAAGTTGTTTCTCACTGAATAAATTATATTTCCTTTTCTATGTAAAATGATGTAATTATTTTGAATGTTTCATTTTAAACCTTAGCCATGATGTTTAATTCAACTTTTTTAAAAATTGTATGTTACATGTATAATGAAAACAAAGTGTTTATGTATAGTATTTCATCTGGTATTGATTTGACATCAAAGAAAAATGAATTTGAATTCTGCTTCTGCCATTTAATACATGCATGCCTCATATGTCTTCTTAAAGTCGTATTCAAACTCACACCATTATAAGATTATGTTTATATTCGGCAACTGCAATATAGTTATCAGACTGCTTAGCATATGGTAGGTGCTCAACAAATGGGGCCTATTTTTGTAGAAGTTGTTGTTACTCTCTATTATCATTAGGAGAGGCTGAAGTCTTGAGAGAGAATTCTTTTATCATATTCGATTCACAGAGGACTGAATGACCAGTTGGGTATGACAATGACAAAAGTCACAGTTAAATTAAACTGATAATTAAAGACTATCTACTGTATGTACACCCATGATAGGCACTGTGCACATATTGCATCATAAAACTTGTCTCCTTTTTATAGATCCACAAAGGCAAAGATTAAATATCTTGTTCAATTTTATATTCATAGAAAGTATTCAACCCACCATTTAAACCTAGGCCTATGTCTAAAGCCTTTGCTTGTTTTCTTATGTTAGGCTGTCTGTGACATCCCGTTTTGTTTAGATTCAGAATTATGTTGAGATTTCACTATTTTGGGAATCTTCACTCTCTCTAATATCATATCAGGTTTTATATGATTAACTTGTAATGAAAAGTAATTTATTGAAAATAGGTCAATGACAGACATTTTTGCCCTTGTATCAATTTTTAGAAGGGGAATTAATTTTATTAGCATTAATGCATTGGCAACTTTGTCTACTGAAAAAATAATCTCATCTATAACACTTACACTACTTTTTTAGCATATTGTTAATAATTTTAATATATTTATTTCAGCAGTAAATACCAATCACACTTAAAACCATGGTTTCATGACAAGTGGCAATCTGAGTAATTCTTAGGACATATAAATTACTAAATATGCAACTGACAATAGTGATTTCAAATTATGTTTGTGGAAGAGATGAATTACCAAATCTGAAAATTAATAAGAAAATAGTTTTTTTATGTATAATAACACTACACTAAGTACTGTAAAGCAAGTTACTTAAGTTTCCTATTGTGTGTCCATTAATGAGAATTAACAATATGAATTATGCTGTGATAAATTCCGTATTATCTTAGGGCTTTACCTTAATAATATCTGATCCACAGTTAGATCTGATAAGATAAAAATTAAGGTGATTACATTTTAGAATTGTCAGTTAATTAAGTTAAGTAATGAAAAACTAGATACAGAGCAGAGAAATCCAGTGACCCAGAATCAAAGTATAAAATGAAGGCTTTTAGAATATCTAATCAATATCTTACACTCCTATTTTTTAGGTGTGTTTTTCTTTTTAGTTACTTTGTGTAATTGTGAAGTACACAGGACAGGGGCCACCATTAGGGTATCCCTTTACTCTCATGATTAATTCTACATTTTATTCATTTATCTGTAGACATTCCTTACATTCCATAGCATGTATTTAGAGATGGATATACACTTTGCAGGGACTTTTAAAATGTTAGAAGTTAACATGTAGTAGTGAAGTACATTTATCTTTGATGAACTTGGTACTCATAATGTCTTGAACTAGACGTGTTACTAAATATTACTGACCAAATTTGTATTCTAGTTGGAATAAGTGAAAGTCCTTGGCTCTCTCCTGCTGTGATCTTATCTCAGGAGGTAAAACCAGAATGCACATAGTAACAGATGAGAAGTGATGATTAATTCTCTCCACAGAGTCTCCAGACTGAGCCTTATGTTCTTGGGCATGAATAGAGGAGCACAATCAGTGTTTAACAGGACTGAGGCAGCCAAACAGGGCCACTTGGATCTCCCTTTAAGAAAGTACTTGCTATTCACCTGCAAGGAGTGAAGTCATCTGGCAGTTCCCTGTTATCAGCACCTTCAAAATCAACCACAATTCTGTACCGAAGCTACACCCTTCCAGGCAGTTCTCAGCCAATGACTGAACATTGCAGAGGTACTGGGTCTTGGACAAGTATGCCCAATGCAAGACTGATATGGTGGAAAATCTTCGTTTGGAGTTTCCTATTATGTTGGATCAGAATTTGTCAGATATGGTTCATGGTCTGAGGCTTTCTTTGCTCTACTCTGCCTCCTCCTCTCTTTGCTTTCATAGGTGTCACATCAGCATTGTGATCCAAACACTCTTCTTGCCCAATTCTAATTTCTCCCCTTTTATCTTTCACAGACATTACCATGCAATAAACTTCTTCCATTCCTAACTCAGCCTCAGAGTATTCTTCCCAGAGAACCCAGTTGATTCTGGTCTTGCATCAACATGAAGAAAAATAATTCTTGAAATAGCACACCATTTCATAAATCAAATTAGATTCCAAATGCCTGGGGGTTGCTGTTCTTTTATAGGTTGTTTAAAATCCATAATTAATAACCCAACCTGGGATCAAATCTGCCACTTTCTGGTTGACTTCTGGGAAGTCATGGAACCTTTTTTTCAAGGTCGTTGATCCTTGTCTTACAAAATGAAAATGCCAATTTCTACTTCATTGATTTGTTCTGATGATATAATAAAGTAAATATTTAGCCTGCTTTAAAACACACTGTACATGCTCATAAATTACAGCCACCCATCATTTAGTTATAGTTTTTGTCATGGGTTATTGTTCTGCTCCATCTTTCAGGTCAGGATTCTATTTCACATTGGATTGTTAATATTCAAACGAACACTATAAATAGCTTTACTTGTTGCCATATCATATAATTAAAACCCATATTAATATGTCCATTTTCAAGGCACTCTACAGTGCTTTTTCCTGCCATTTCCTTCAGTGCTAAGGATCACCTTTGGAAATGTTATGAAACCTCTGTATTAATGGGTATAGCTAAAAGGACTAAAATATCCTGAGCCTTAGCTACTGCCTAAATACTATGACCCTATATTGTCTCCTAGATCACTAAATTGCAGCCACATTAGCCTACTTGATAATTTTGACCTGTGTTCTCAACTCCAAGCCTTTGCACTTATCCTCAAATCTGAAATGCATTCCTTCCAGAAAACATCATGGTTTACTCTTTCACTTCGCTCAAGTCTGCTCAAATGTCACATTACCAAGTTAGTTTTTCCTGACAATACAATTAAATTATCCCTCCTTAAGTCTCTATCTCCTAATCTTGCTTTAATTTTGTTGAAAATCTGACAACAATTGACATAATACATATTTGTTGTTGGTGGTGCTGTTTATTATCCATCTCCCTGGAAGGTAAGTCAATGAGTTCAGGGGCTTTGTTTCTGATCAGTATTCTATCCCAGTACCTAGCACAAAAGCACATTCAACAATATTTGTTGACTATTAAATAACAAGCCACAGGAAACTTAAAACATAACCTAAAATATCTCTAAATAACAATATATATATATGTGTGTGTGTGTGTGTGTACATGTGTATATACACACACATATATGTAATATTTAAAATTCCCTGAATAGAAGTATGAATTTAATGAAAACCAAAAATAGTTATTATACTCATACTTCTGAAGGTACTTTAATTTTCACCATTACAATCCTGTAAGTATTTTCTTCCAATAGAAATCCGTGATTTGAAGAACACTAAAATATAACTTTTATCACAATCTATATCTTAGAAGTGAGGCACAAAGTTCAACACACAAAAGTACAAAGCAAGTCAAGGAGATAGAGAGTCAGTTTTTATAATTATCCTCACACACTGGAGCAGGCAGATGCTGTGGAAAGGGCTCAGATGCAGAGCCATGCCTCTGAGGGTCAGCCAAGATATGCACTGCATTTCTGGAGGACTTGGCAGGCTTAGGTGGGATTCAAACAGGAGATGGAACTTGATTTACCAATGAGGTACCCAATGAATCAATCAATGAATACAATTTCTGCTGTTATGCCTTTCAGATCGTCTCTATGTCCTTCCTCTCTTAGCCATCTCTATGCCTAGAAGTATATTTTAGTTTACTGACTCCCAACCAGATAGCTGCAATTCACTTTCATATTGTCTCCCAATTAAGACTCATCGTCCTCAATTATATATGCTGCTCTACTACCCAAATAATCTTTCTCATATTCAAAACGTATCTTGTCACTTCAAGACTCAGTGTTCTTCAAAAACTCACCACTGATTTCTTACTATCTGGTTAATGATGAACTTGCTAATAGGATGTGCAAGACATGCCACTATCACTGGATAGTTTTATCTGCTCCCAATCTCTTTGGTTCTTTAAATTCCTGCAACAATCAATCACTTTCTAGTTCCTAAGTGATGCTGTGATTTTTGTGCCTTATGTTTGCCTACTAAATAACAGATGTTCATAATAGGGTTCTAGTCCTGGAAGGAGAGGAAGGTGGACTAAACTTATAAAATAGACATTGATTTGTATGTGTACATTTGGGGATGTTTAGGTAAAGGGAGAGGTATATTATGATTGAGGGAGAGTATAGATGTTGGAAAGGAAGAAGATAGATAAGCTATTATATGAGGAAAAACAGTTCTAGAAATAACTGTCAGATTTATGATCTTGGGCCTGTTCAGAATTAAAGGAAGCTCTAGAAACAGTGCTTTGTCCATTATTGAGTTATTCATTCAACAGATATTATTGAACACATGATAAGTGGAGTACATCAGAGAACAAAAGAGAAAATAATAGGCTTCCTTTTGCAGATTTTATAGTCTAGATGGGAGGAGACAGAAAATAAACAGCCAAGAAAGCCCAAAATAAATAATAATACAATTTTAGACTATTCGAAGCTAAATGCTATGAAGAGAGAGGCAAAGGAGGGAGACAGGAGAAAAGCAGAGCACAAATTGTTGGGAATGCTGGATTGGAATGGGACTGTGGTTCTTTTGCATCACTGTCTCCATCTTGGTCTTTCCTTTTATCACTCTGGCAGTTCTTTTTATCAAAAGTCTTACCAGGTCATGCAGGACCTTCCAATATCAACCCATGTGTAACAAATGAGAAATTCAGGTATTGGGCAAGTATACTAAGCATTTTCTGCCTCAACTCTGTTGGCTTGACCTTGAAAAGTTAACAAAGTAGGGCTGGTCTCTCTTCTGTGAACCCAGCTCTGAGTGGTTAGCAAAAGCAGAGGCAAAAGATGACCTAAATTTGATATAACATATATCATTATTTTTCCAACCTATAAATCACTTTGGGGAGATAACTGTACCCTCAAGAAAAGCCTTAACTCAATTTACCTAACATCAAATCACATTCACTCATTATATCAAAGCAAATCTAGAAGTAGGAATCAAGATACGTGCCAAGCAGAACCAATGCCATAAACGGAGCATCAGTCAAGTCAAGGGACATTTTCCACTGAGGAGAGAGAACAAGGAAGAGAAATGGGGGGAAAAATGGTGTGACAATAGGAATCAAATAGAAGATGGCATTGAAATTTATGGAACTCTAATAGTAACCTTCACCTCTTTCACAATTTAAAGTTAGCCCTGGTTGTACTACCACTTATGACATTTCTCAATGCAAGAAGGAAAGGATGAATTTTTCAGACTGAGTTTTTTAATTAACTATTAGGACAGCTGAATAATTGTTTTGTGTTTTTGTATGAATGATATGTTGATTTGAAGACATTTCTTTCTCGAGTGGTTTCACTGAAAATTTTGTCCAAACACCTTATCTTGTAGATAAGGAAAAATAAAAATTTGTCAGAAAGAAAAAAAAAAAAAAACCTTTATATTCCAGTATTGTTTTTTTTTTCTTTTAAAGAAAGAAACAGAAAAGAGATCAAACTGAATTTTGAAAGATCATATATGTGAGTCAGATGATCACAGTGAGAAAGGAAATAAGTAAAAGAAAGTAACATCTACTAGGTCTTTCAATCAGATAATTCGATCAGGCAAGAATAAGCTTATCCAAATGCTGTTTGTTTGTATACTTTTCTAACCAAAATCTTGATACTGCTGAAGTTTTTGTGAAAGTATTCTAACATAAAACCCACTACTTTCATCAAGAAGAATGAAGCTCTGGCAGAAACAGCCTGTTTTTAAATCCTACATGTGGTGTTCATCCTAAATGACTCATTCTCTGTCAAAGTGCAAAAGGGACACGGAAGGACTAATGTAGTAATGAATGGTGTAAAAACAATGCTACTGTGCAGTTGAGGGCAGTTATTAATTTGTTTCAGATGGATGCATATGCCAGAAAGCTCTATTTATGTAGTCCATTCAAGGAGAGAGAGAGAGAAAGGGTTGGCTCAGCCTAAGGGAACATAACAATGAAACATTTCTTAAATAAGATTTGTTCTTGCACACAAGACAATGTCACTTTCACAGGTTGATATTCAGAAAAAAAAAAAAAAAAGAAAGAAATCAGAAAGAATTCCTTTAAGCTTTTCTCCAAATATTTTAAATTAAGGAGTAACGATGAGAGGAATTTCCATCTTCTCTCCTTTTTCCTCCTCTTGCCTTTGTAACACGTATTGTTAGTACAAAAGGTGGTATTCTTATATCTGCAATTTCTTATTATATACCTTTGAGCTTTTAAGTACTGAATAATTAAAATGTGCATTGGCATTTTTTGACATTTAAATGTCTAGTTAAAACTCATGGCATTATTGATTTTGAATTGTCTAGAAAAGAACCACCTCTTATTAAGGAACTATTCTACCCCTGATCTGCTGCATTTTACTCTAATTTGAATACAGTGAAACTTATCTCCTATGCCATAAACTGTTTTCATATGAAGTTACACATTTAGCATAACATGTTAAAAAAGAATTGCACTTTTAAAGTAGCTGAAAATGAATCATAGCTAAATCTGCCTGTTAATCATGCAAATTTTATAGCTTCTCCCAGTATTTCACCTTTTTGTTTTGTTTTGTTTTGAAGTATTCACAGTGGATGTTAGGTAAAATTCTCAGAGATGTTATAATATTCTTATGTATCAGGATTTTTTTATTTACATGTCAGTTAACTCTGGGTAGTGTGTCATCAAGGGCTATTCCCTTTCCTCTAATTGTGAGATAGTAGTGTTTCCAGTAAAAACTGAAAATTGCATGATATTTTCAAAATATCTTTCAGAGGGATGTGTGTTCTATAATGCATTACTAATTTCAAACATTATTAATTATTCTATGTTAACTTATATAAAATAGTCATAAAAATAGTTTTATTAAAATCTATAAAAGTCGATCTGTCAATATGCATTCAGAAAACCTGATGATAAAAATAGTCAACCCATTCTATTTACATTAGAAAAACACCAAGGGTCTTTTAAAATCAAATGAAAATCAAAGTTTCTTCAAAGTCCTATGTCTAATAAAATGTGGGATACTTAATTGTGACTTGTAATGAACTGTAATCATCTAAAAATTCATCAGATCGATTTTTAGAATTTTCCTTTAAATTTTTAGGGTGATAAAAATACCCAAACCAGCTTCTACTTGAGCAGAAGCTTTTATATTCTAGCTATTGGAGCAGTGTCAATATGTTTTCAAAAAGATATAATTTCTGCATATGGATCAAAACATAAATAATGTTGAAATTGTACAGAAAGTGGTAGGTGCATAGTATAACTAATTAAAATTCTGGAGAGTGTTTTGTCCTGGGACACATGGTTTGCTTTGAGATGAGCAGGAATGTCCTCTAAAATTGGTCCAGGTGAGAGATTTGTCTTCTGGTAGATACTGTTATCTGAGATGTGAACCAAGAAAAATATTTCATTGAAATTTGGTTTGAAAAAGACAAACTACTTTAAAAAATGATAACAAACAGAAAGTTGACTAAAATACTGATATTTAGGACTTAAAAAATTCTACAAGAGTGTTGTGAGAAATTAGGAAATATAATTTCAAATAAAGGAGAAAATGGGGGAAATAATGTGAAGAATGTGAACAAAAAGAGTAAGACTGAACTTGGGAGTATAAGAGCAAAAAAAGCAGACAAAGAAGAGAGGCAAATATTGATGCCCTCTAAAATCTGCATATAATTTGTATTTTTCCTTAATAATAATTTCCTCATGTTTATGAGCTTCTTTCTGGACCAGTTTTACCAGTAAATTCTCTGTGGCAATTTTTTTGAAGTCAATCCTGTGAAAAAAATGAGGGATGTGCAAACAGAAAAGTTCTGCTGATATCTACAGTATGTCTGGAGTGGGAAAGAAGGGGTTGGGGAGCTGAGAAGGGCAGCACAAAAGCCCTGCTGAGGCAAGGAAGAGAGATTTTTTGCATAATCTCCATGATCTGCTACCCCATTTTAGAGGTAAAGTAGAGGGGACAGGAGATTCTGTAATAGGATACAGTGAGGAGACATTTTGAAGTATCTGTGTTACCTGAATCTATGTTGCTATTTTTTTTACTCAACATTAAGAGCTTCATTCAAGTTAGTAGCTGTGTAGGTGAGATGTTGAAGACTTGAGCATAAGAAGAAAAAGGGGGAAATCAGCATGACTGAAACTGAGGCTGTGGTTGATCACACTACAGCTGTTGAAGTTATGGGGACTATATACTATGTTACAGGTAATGGAATTTGAGATCAAATGTAAAACAATGCTTTAAATTTTTTCTTTAAGAAGAGTTTCATTTCCAAGTTGCATGTTAAAATGACTCTATTGCCAAGGCAAGACAAAATATCAGATTCAAAAAGACACATTTTTATTCACCATTTTTTTTTCCAACAAAGCTCTGAAAAACACTGTGAAACCTTCCTGTGCACTAACTCAGCAAGCAATTAAGAAAATTTTGAACATACAGAAAATACCATGGTTTCAAATGGTTTTGCACAAGCATGATAAATGCATACATTACAGAGTCAAAATAATGCTGTGGTTTCTCTCAGCGCATGAGATGGCAAGTTGCTAAATAAACGATATCAGGTCAGGTCAAGGTGAGACAAAAGTGAATGCACCTCCCTCTTTTATTAAAATTTAATTTTAATGTGCTATTTCATTTATCTCTCTCTCTTTCCCTTTGTCTGCTTCTTTGTCCTTGTAAGAGGTCCTCTTGGTCAAGCCATGGATTTTTAACATTAGTATTTTCACCAAAGTGTTAAGTAGTTCTCTTTGTTTCCTCTGATCTGTGAATGCTCACCTTGCATTAAGAACTTGCCCTATTTATTTGGAGTCAATAATGCACTCCATGAGTTGTGAGCACTAGAATATTACCTTTGTGCACTAATTAATTGAATATGGTAATGAGGGCATGGCTACAAAGTCAAAGAAGGAGAAAATGAGAAACAGACATTTTATTTACTAGTGCAGAATCATTGAAAGCTGTTTTTCTTGTCTCTAAAACAATACTTTTTAAAAATTGTATTTCACAAATATGAATGTAAATACAAATTCAACAGACATATTGACAGAAGTCCACTTTATTTTTAATGAAAAAAAGTATAGTGATATGGCATTAAACCAAAGATATAGCTAAACTTTATGATTGTCATATTCTTCTTCCAAGTTGCTCTTAAAAATGCTTTTTTCTACCTCATATTTTCATATTCTTCTTACAAGTGAAAGCATTCTTTCATGGCCTTTTATATTTGCTTCTTGAATATATACTACTGCATACTTTATATCCAATTATTAATATTACAAACTACATTAGGAAAGTTTCTTGATTATCTCCATTATGATTTAGGACTGAAAATAAAGTTGCAAATTTTTATCATTAACAAACAGTTATAATAATTGTACAATGATTGTGGTAGACAGCTGTAATTTCTCAAAGTAAGAAAATTGCTTATAATGAATTGCTTATAACAAATGAATCTTTTTTTTTTATGAAATAAATAGGTATTGTCTGCTTAATCAAAAAGGTTGGTTGTTACTCTAACCAACCCCACAAAGGGAAAATTGGTGACCAATTAACTATAAATAAATAAATCTATAAAATGAAATATTTTAAGCTTGATGTTCAGTAAATTGCCTAATATTTTCAGACATTTGTCATGTAACATTGATGTAGGTTCATACAATCCATAAAATACTTCAAGAAAATTTGTGTTATTAGTGTCTGCTTCACAAAGGTTGACCCAGGAAAAAAAGAAGGTTGGAGTTTAATGGAATGGGATTTTATTATGATTGTTGCATCTAAAAAAATTGCTATTGTTTTTAAAGATGTAGACATAGAGGGTAAGGGAAAACTACAGTGTTTTTTCCTCAAAATGTCACTTTGGCCATTGTCTGAGTTAGAAGTCATATTAGTTAGATAACTGTATTTCATTGTTTTATAATTGTTTGGAATTTGCATGACAAATTGTAGTGACAAGCATTTTTAATATTCTCTAAGGCAGTAGTCTTTCACATAGATAGCTGCTCTAAACACTTGTTAAGGGGAAAAAGTTAGGGAAATTTGTCTTAAACTGATTTCTTGATAATGGCTGAGCTGGTCAGAATGGGAGTGGTGGTAAAATCTAGAAATATTCCTGTAGAGGTAATGATATTATATTAGTTGATGTTCTCACCAGAAATATCTGTTATGTAATGATAAAAAATATATGTGCATGTAATGCCACACAGACTATTTCATTCTCTACTTCTCTAAAGATAGCTAGTTTTGAAATAATCTTTTGTATAATATATATCCCTTTGAGTACCCTGATTGATATGGCTCACTTTCTCAACTTCCTCATTTATTTTCTCCCAACTATTGAGCACCTCTGTTTACTTTCTCATTTTAGATTGACTGATTTGTGACTATTTCCAGTCTGTATTCTCACTGTTGCCATTCAATTACAGATGGCAATCACTAACACATCTTTCTCTTCTGGTAACAAAAATATAAAATGATCCAAATTAGCTCTTCCTTTCTTCTAATTCAAACATGATTCCTTCTATTAAGATAAAAGATACTAAGAAAGCTTTCTTTCTTTATTTTCCACTCAATTAAATATACCTATACTGACTTTTGAAAAAGGATTCATATATATTTAAAATTTCAGATACTTCAGGATATTAATATTTCAGGAAAGCTTTGCCTAAATCAGTAACTTAGGACTTACCCATCTAAAGCCGTGATTCATGAAATATAATGTTCCGCTGAATCATCTGGGGATGATTGTTAAACATGCATATTCCTGGACCCACCTCCAAATTCATTAAGTCAGACTTTCTAGGTGGGGGGAGAGTTTTTATGCATATAAACATGGATCATTCTTTGGCAAAGACTTAGTTAGCTGAATGAACCTAGCTAGCCTCTTAAAAAGTACAGATGAAATGCATTCTCTATTCTTTGAAGCTCATCTTAAAATTCACAGAGTGCAACAAATTAGCCAGTTTTCTTTTCTATAAAAAGGAAAGTAACATTTGTTACAAAGTTAGAAATTAGAAAAGTAGGATTCAAATGCAGATCTGCTGAGCTCCCATATCTGTGCACTTTCTGCAACAATATGGACATCAATTTCAGTTTAAAAGTCTTGTCAAGAATATCTGAATCACTTTGGGATCTTTTGAATTTCACTTATTGCAAATTATAAATACATGACAAAAAGATCTTTACATTGACTTAAATTTTCTAAAATAAAATTTAAAAATTTACTTAAAAAACAAAACAAATTATAATAAAAGAAGCTATTACAACTGTAGTTTAAAAGCAAATGAGAGAATTTAAAAGATTCTGTGAATTTATCAAGGGATAGATCATGGACACATACAAGACTTTGATTAAAAAAAGTCTTAAAATTCATTTATGAAAATTCATTTAAATTATGTAACTTTATAAATTGATTTTGTGTTTCTGCATGAGGCAGTGATAATCAATAGGTTTATCCACAAGCAATAGGTTCCAGTCATTTACAGTTGATAGTATATGATCACTTTACTAACAATCTGGTTTAAAAGTTAAGTAGAATGTTAATGAACTGTACAGTTGCCAGAAAATCTAGAAACTGTATTTTGCTTCAAAAATTTAGAGTAATAATAAAGTACACACCAAGTTTTTTGTGTAACTGAAAAAGACAAAATTGCCTTCTTGGGAGAAAAAAAAAATGAAGCTATGCCAAAGAAAATAATCTTAAAGTTGGAATGATTAATTATGTGGCAAGCTTATATTTAGACTGCAGATAAAATAGGTCATTATTTGCAATTTTTCTATTTGATACAGACCCACTCCCCACACCTCACTCCCACACATACAATATACCCCACAGTAACTATTATACCAGATTTCCATTTAAACATACTGACATTAGGATATTGCAAAATAAATCCTATTAGCTGGATCACTAAGCATACATTTGCCTAAACATAGTAACAATTATTTTCTATTCTCTTCTCACCACTCCTGTTATTTGCACCCTTAAACACATTATCCCAAGAGTTCTTAAAAAGAACATTTTTACTTTAGTTACAGCTACAATTTAGGGCTTATGTAAAATGTGAAATCTGTACTAATTATGCTGTCTATGGTTAGAGGGAACATAAAACTCAATAATACACCTAAACAGAGTAAAAATAGAAAAGTTAATTGACATGATGATGGGTGTAGGAAGAGATCTCAGAGATATGAAGTTAAATGGAAAGATAAAATTAAAGGTAATGTACAATACAGTACTAAAACTCATTACTAATCTATTAAGTTATTGAAGAGTCTCCTTTGAGAAGACAGAGAACTTTTATTACTGGCTAGATATCTAAAGTTTGACGTGTATGAGGGAATTTACTGAAGAGAGCAACATATCTCTGGTTCAAATATCTTAAGTAAAGAAGGAGGTTTATAATCTGAGGCATATTTTGGATTTCTAATTTGGACAATTATTTAATACCAATGGCTTGATTATCATTTGAATAAAGTTTAATATGATATATGAACATAGGCATGCTGTGACAAAGTCTTATGATATCTGAATTTTACATCAGGCTGTAGTCTGAGTCATTTTGTGAGAAATGAATTCTACATTAGTCATCCCTTAAAATTAAAAACAAAAAAAATATAAATCAATTGGATGTCTTGATTAGTACAGTCCTTTACAAATATAATATCATATATTTTATTACTTTATCCTGTTTAAAAAAAGAACAAACTTAAATGATGATAGCATTGAGACATTCAGGTAATAAAAAAACCCAGGATGAACAAAAAGCTATCTTCAAAGGAAAGATACAAATGAATTTACATGGAAACCCATAGTGAATAGAGAAAGAGCTTAGTCTTGAAATATAAATTGTGACTTTATAAACAGACAAAGAAGAGAATATCAAATGAAAATTACAAAGTTAAAAACAAGAGGAAAACTACAAACACTGGAGAGGATGTGGAGAAATTGGAACTCTTATTCATTGTTGGTGGGACTGTATAATGGTTTAGCCACTCTGGAAGTCAGTCTGGCAGTTCCTTAGAAAACTAGATATAGAGTTATCCATCGATCCAGCAATTGTACTTCTCGGTATAGACCCGGCACTTCTGAAAGCAGTGACACGAACAGATATCTGCACGCTAGTGCTCACAGCAGCATTATTCACAATTGCCAAGAGACGGAAACAACCCAAATGCCCTTCAACAGATGAGTGGGTGTTCTAGTTTGCTCATGCTGCTGGAATGCAAAACACCAGAGACGGATTGGCTTTTATAAAAGGGAGTTTATTTGGTTGCACAGTTACAGTCTTAAGGCCATAAAGTGTCCAAGGTAACAAACACATCAGCAATCGGATACCTTCACTGGAGTATGGCCAGTGGTGTCCGGAAGACCTCTGTTAGCTGGGAAGGCACATGGCTGGCATCTGCTCCAAAGTTCTGGTTTCAAAATGGCTTTCTCCAGGACGTTCCTCTCTAGGCTGCAGTTCCGCCAAAATGTCACTCTTAGTTGCACTTGGGATATCCTTTCTCAGCTTCTCTGGAGCAAGAGTCTGCTTTCAACAGCCGTCTTCAAACTGTCTCTCATCTGCAGCTCCTGTGTATTCTTCAAAGTGTCCCTCTTGGCTGTAGTTCCTCTCAAAATGTCACTCACAGCTGCACTGAGTTCCTTCTGTTATGTCAGCTCATTCATATGGCTCCACTGATCAACTTAGACCTACCCCGAATGGGCAGAGCAACACCTCCATGGAAATTATCCAATCAGAGTCATCACCCACAGCTGGGTGGGGCACATTCCAAAGAAACACTCAAAGAATTACAATCTAATCAACACTGATAACATCTGCCCACACAAGATTACATCAAAGATAATGGCGTTTGGGGGACATAATACATTCAAACTGGCACAGTGGGTAAATAAAAAGTGTTATATACACATGATAGAATACTATGCGGCTGTAAGAAGGAACGATGTCATGAAACATATGACAACATGGATGAACCTTGAAGACATAATGCTGAGCAAAACAAGCAAGGCACAAAAAGAGAAATATTATATGCTACTACTACTGCTGTGAACATTGAAAAATGTAAAATAAATGGTTTATAATGTAGAACGTAGGGGAACTAATGATAGAGAGCAATTAATGAAGGGGGAATGATAACCCAATAAGAACAGATAAGCTATCATGGGTAAATTTAATGTTCTGAGAATGCCCAGGAATGACTATGGTTTGTTAATTTCTGGTGGGTATGGTAGGCACAAGTTCACAGAAATGTTGCTATATTAGGTTATTTTCTTGGGGTAGAGTAGGAACATGTTGGAAGTAAAGTAGTTATTTTAGGTTAGTTGTCTTTTTCTTACTCCCTTGTTATAGTTTGTTTGAAGTGCTTTTTTATTGCATGTTTTTTTAAAAAATTTTGATATAATTTTTTTTTTAAAAAAAGAGTTAATTAAAAAAAAATTTGAGAAAAAATATGCAAAGTCCCCCTGAGGAGCTGGTGGAGAATGAAGCGGTATTGGGTTTTCCCACCTTGATGGTTGCTGATGTGCTCACAGACATAGGGGACTGGTGGTTTGGGCTGAGCCCTCTACCATGGGACTTGCCCTTGGCAAGACTGTTGCTGCAAAGGAGAGGCTAGGCCTCCCTATAATTGTGCCTAAGAGCCTCCTCCTGAATGCCTCTTTCTTGCTTGGATGTGGCCCTCTATCTCTAGCTAAGCCAACTTGGCAGGTGAAATTACTGCCGTCCCCCCTACATGGGATCTGACACCCAAGGGAGTAAATCTCCCTGGCAATGTGGAATATGTCTCCCAGGGAGGAATTTAGACCCAGCATCATGGGATGGAGAACATCTTCTTGACCAAAAGGGGGATGTGAGGGGAAATGAAGTAATCTTCAGTGGCAGAGAGATTCCAAAAGGAGCCAAGCGGTCACTCTGGTGTGCACTCTTATGCACAACATAGACAACCCTTTTTAGTTTCTAATGAATTGGAATAGCTAGCAGTAAATACCTGAAATTATCAAGCTACAACCCAGAACCCGTGAATCTTGAAGATGATTGAATAAAAACATAGCTTATGAGGGGTGACAATGTGATTGAGAAAGCCATATGGACTACAATCCCCTTTGTACAGTGTATGGATGGATGAGTAAAAAAATGGGGGCAAAAAAACAAAACAAAACAAAACAAAAAGCAAAAAGCCCAGTGTTGTTTTTTATTTTAACTTTTCTTTTTCACTTCAATTTTTATTATTATTTTTGTGTGTGTGGCAATGAAAATGTTCAAAAATTAATTTTGGTGATGAATGCACAACAATATAATGGTACTGTGAGCAATCGAATGTATGTTTTGTATGACTACATGGTATGTGAATATATCTCAATAAAAATGAATTTTAAAAAAAAGAGGAAAAAATTATAAAATTGAAACAATTACGTTTTATGAAAAAAAAAAGAAAGTGAACAAGGCTGCCCTTTGAAGATGCCACCTGTTTAGAAGTCATATATCACTATATCCAAATTTTAATTAAAATACTTTGAGGAGTGGGCAGGGCAAGATGGCAGAGTGGAGAGATGTGGAATTTAGCTACTCCTCTAAGGAATCTGGTAAATAGCCAGGAACTGTATGGGACAGCCATTTCGGAGACTTCTATGAGTGGTCACACACAGTACATGTGCCAGTTTGAATGTATTATGTCCCCCAGAAAAAGCCATATTCTTTGATGTAGGCTTGTGGGGCAGACATTTTGATGCTGATTAGATTTGCTTGGAGATGCACCCCACCCAACTGTAGATGATAACTGATGGGATATTTCCATGGAGGTGTGGCCCCACCTATTCAGGGTGGGCCTTGATCAGTGGAGCCATATAAATGTGCTGACTCAAAGAGATGGAACTTAGTGCAGCTGTGAGTGATGTTTTGAAGAGCAGCAAGCTTGCTAGAGAGGAACGTCCTGGGAGAAAGCCATTTTGAAACCAGAACTTTGGAGCAGACGCCAGCCACATGCCTTCCCAGCTAACAGGTTTTCCGGACGCTATTGGCCATCCTCCAGTGAAGGAACCCGATTACTGATGTGTTACCTTGGACACTTTATGGCCTTAAGACTGTAACTGTGTGCCCAAATAAACCCCCTTTTTATAAAAGCCAATCCATCTCTGGGGTTTTGCATTCTGCAGCATTAGCAAACTAGAACAGTACACAAGTCTGGAACTGGGTGGAATGGCTGAGATTGCAAAAGATCTATAAGTTTCCCTGGCCAAGGGACTGGTGCCCTGTCCCCCTACCCTCCACCCCCCACCCCCCCACAGATATGGCAGACTGTTGGGGAGCTGGTTCCCCAAATGAAAAAGAGACAATCTCTGATGGGTGCAAGGACAGGGTCTCTACCCAGCCCCAATTGCAGAATTAATTAACAAATTCAGACTGCTGAATTAAAGCTCCAAGCACAGATAAATTGAGAGAAGGCACAAAGGAATGGGAGGAATTGGTTCAGCAGAAAGGAGGTGGGGCTGAAAACACCAGCAAAAATAACAGACTTCTGGAGTTGAAGGTACTCAGAATACTGGAAAAGGGCTGGACTCCAAGAATAAGGGACACATAGAAGTGGGTACCAACTTGGACTCTTGTCTGCAAAACTGGGGAGCTGGGGTCCGGCTTTGAAAATGGTGTTTGTGTGTGTGTGTGTATGTGTGTATGTGTGTGTGTGTGTGTGTGTTTTAATTTCTTGTCTTCTTTCTTTCTCTTGTTCTCTGACTGTGTATCTGTTTAATTTCAATAGCCTATCAGAGCTCCTGCTTTAGCACTGTCCTGGGCAAGGGCAGAATTAAAGTTGTCTGATAGTAACTATTCAGGTGAAAGAGATAATAGCCTAAAGAGAATATCTTTAAACAGTCTATACTGGGACTGACAAAACTTGGGGTCTGCGGAAAGGCCTTAAAAGAGATTTCTCTTTTTTTCCATTTTTTTTTTAAATACCTATTCTAAATAACTCATTACAGAAACCCTCAGATATATGAAATTGGTCACTGGAGTCAGGCAAGGGTGGAGCTTAGATAGGTCTGAGAAACAAAGAAATGAATCCAGTGGGGGAGACAATTCTCCAAAGGGCATAACTTCCCCAAGAAAAGGGGAAGCAGGGCACTGCCCAAGTAGCAGCCCTCCTTCAAAGAACTCAGAACCAAAGGACTGGAAAACAGAAACCAGCTTGAGTCAACCATGCCACTGGCAGGGACAGCATGTGCAGAGAATTGAAAGCACCAATGGCACTTTACACTACTGGGGAACTGTGGGCTGATAAGTGCCATCTACTGGATAGGATAGGAAAAGCACAGAGCCTAGAGGCTTCAGAGAAGGGTCTGAAAATCTGCATGGTATCATTCTCAGGGAAACATCATACCCTTCTCCTGAGACCTGGGCTTGTCTGGACTGGGAAAATCTGATTGGGGTCAAGCAAATATGGGAAGACCCTCTCACAAAAAGGTTACATAGAGGCAGGGAAAGAACCAGATAAATAAGTGGTGAAAAATTCTGATCAACTAAACAGAAGCTGTGTTAGTGGTCTAGAAAAAGTTGAACTGAATGCCCCAGAACAGATAGAGAACAAAGCCAACCAACAAGAAAACCCTAGGTAAAACAGTGAAAATGAGCTCCAGAATAAACTAATCAACAACATCAGATGCATAGACAGCTAAAAATAATGAGCCATACTAGGAAACATGAAAATAGAACATCTTTCACATCCCTTGTAGGACTGGTCTAGTGGTGATTAATTCTCTCAGCTTTTGTTTATCTGGGACTGTCTTAATCTTTCTTTCATTTTCGAAAGATAGTTTTGCTGGATATAGAATTCTTTGTAGGAAGTTTTTTGCTTTGAGCACTTTAAATATGTTGTCTCATTGCCTTCTTGACTCCATGGTTTCTGATGAAAAATTGGTACTTAATCTTATTGAGACTCCCTTTACATGACATGTTGCTTCTCTCTTGCTGCTTTCAGAATTCTCTCCTTAGTTTTGGTATTTAGCAGTTTGAATATAATATGTGGGTCTATTTGGATGTATCCTGTTTTGAGGTTGTTGAACATCTTGGATGTGTATTTATATAAGTCTCTAACTTTTAATTGAAGTATTTAGATTGTTTATGTTTTATGAGATTATATATATATGCTTGGGTTTATTCTATCACTTGCCCATGAAAAATATTGTTTCTGGAGAATACCTATAAATATATGAATTGCTGCTCTAAAAGAAAAATCTTTTCCTACTATCTGGTCTTAAATAAGATATAAATGTAGACACCATAAATTCTATTTCGAATTTAGTCCAGCACATATCTCTACAAAGATAATGTTGTGCTTTGTTCTTTATTTTTTATTGTTATTGTTGCTAATAATGAGAACAAATGGCCTATTAGCCATCTAGTTTGCATTAACACACGAAACTCTTTGTTAGAGAAATCACAAGTCACTAATTAAAAAACAGGGTTTAATACTTGTTTGGACAAGTGAGAAAATCAAGCTAAAATTCACCTCACCAAAGTAATGAAGAGAAAATATTTTAGATAAAATTTAAAAGAAGCTCTATTTTTGAAACTCTCAGATCAAAGCAGGGCTTTTATGTAATGGGTTGCACTTGTACCTGGGATATGAGTAATTCAGAGTCCCCTTTTGTGAAATATGGCATTAATAACAGGTGACCTACTATATAAGAAAAGCCGTTACCTGATTATCTGCAACTGAGTTGGAATTCAAGGCTAATTCTTTGTTGTCAAAATGACTGATATGTGTCCTATCCTTTAGAAAAAATGGGATATTCTCTGATAATGATATAATTTTTAAAAGTCAGTGCTTAGTTCCACATATGATTTTAAGGAAGAGGTTTTATCAATATTATGCTGTTGACATTATTCAAAAAATAGTGTTTCAGATATAGCCTCAACCCTCCCAGTTAGGGCCATTGTTGGGCAAGTCAAAAGCCAACAAATATTGCTCAAAACTTCACCACTATTGTGGTTCTCTTTAGGATTTAAAATGGTGGTCTTAGGGATCATTATTCTTCCATTCAAGTTTTGTTTTAAGATAATCAGTGGCACCATCTGATCAGTGACAATACATTAATTCTTAAGACCATAGACAGTGTATGATTATAATATACAAATATTTCAACCAACAATGTAAGATGTTTTGGAAGGAACTATATGTTTATAATCTCAGTTTTCACAAATTAAACCATGAAAAACTGGTTTTAAACTTGGTTGCATTCTTTAGAGCCAGATCATGAATTATCACTCAACCTCCATTTTTTTTTCCTTTATATTTGCCATTTCACTAATTTTAGAGGGGATGTCAAAACTTTCTGAGAAACCCTAATTTTTTTCTATTCACAGTCAAGTGTTTGATGTATGCAAATAATTTACTACTAGCAAGGTTGTCAACAAAAGAGGCAGAAAAAGGAGATGCCCATGTTGAGAACCATCCTAACCCAGTGAGTTTTGAATAAGTGGAAGCAGAATAATGTAATCAAAAGAAGCATGCAAAGGGGTCATGTTAATCAATGTCAGCCAGTATGTGCAGGGTAAGAGTGAGGGTATTTTTTTGATTTTCTTGGATGGAAGAAGTCTACTTCATGCTGTTATCATCTTGTTTCATGAATCATAAGTTTGCTGCCTATTCCTTTAATTGTTTGTTTCTGGAGTTTCTTGAGGAAACATCAGCTTAAGGGCTTCAATATGTGCAGTTTTCTAAGCATTGTTGTTGAAAGTAGATAATGCTATATTTAGATGGAAAACTTGTAATCTATGATGTGCCCTTTAGAGTTATACTTCTATGCCAGTTGCTAACTGTACCTAATAAGATATTTCTAAATGAAGTCAGGTGAAGACTTTCCTCAGTAACTTATTCCTAAAATTTGGTAGAAAAAGTTAATAAATTCCTGTTGCTTATAATAATGAACAACTGACTAAAATATTTTCTCAAATAGAATTATGAGAAATGAAAGAATGGAAACTTTTATTGACCTACAGTGGAGCCAACCAATAAGAATCTGGAAAATGATTTTCCTAAAACCTCCAGGGCCTATTGATTTATTGAGATGTGATTATAACTATAACATTAAATGAGCCATGATTGTTCCTAAATTAAAAGATTTTTGAAAGGTAGAAACAAAATAAATTGTTGACCATTACTATGCAAGTCTTTAACATGAATACATGTATATGACTTTTCTAAAACTACAAAATACATAACCATTGTAGCAAGTTATATTAATTTCTTTAAATAATTAATCAAATATATTTTAATATTCCAGGTTTTATCCATTTTAAAAAAAATAATTCCCACAATAAATTTGAGACAATTGAAATTTGGAGAATTCCAAAATATTTTAGGTTACTCAACGACTTTCCAGATGACCCCAATATATGTTAGATTTACTCTAAATATAGTTTTAACAGTTTTATTATTCAAATTTATGGCCCCGAATCTAAAGAAGGCAAATTAGTTATAAGTCATTAGGGCAGACTTTTTATAGGAACAGCAAAGGTTGGTTTCCTGGTTAACTCATATACCAGAGTGATGATACATTTAACATATACATAAATGTAAAATAACATAATTGTGATTGTTTGAAGTTACATGAACCCCAGAAATGTATATTCTAAAAGCTGATTCATTCTTACAGGTGTGGACTCATTGTAAGTAGGATCTTTTGGTGAGGCTGCTTAAGTTAATGTGTGACCACCCTCATTCAGGATGGGTCTTAATCTTTGAGTTCTTTCAGCAAGAAGCTGAAAGCAACAAAACCTAGAAGAGAGAAGAGAGACTGGCAGATGCTGCTGTGCACCTTAACACGTGACATAGGACTCCAAGATCACTGACAGCTGGTCTTCATGAAGCAAGTATCATCTTTGGTGCTTTGGACATTTTCATGGCTTCAAAACTTTAAGCTTGTAAGCTAATAAATTCCCATAGTTAAAGCCAACACAATTCATGCTGTCTGCTTTGAGAAGTGCATTGCTGCTATTGCAAATACCAAAAATATTTAAACAGACTTTGTTAATTGGATAATGAGTAAAGGTGGGAAGAATTGTGACGTGCTTGATAGAAAAGGACTAGATTGCTTTGAAGACACCTGTTGGTAGAAATATACTAGTTGCTAATGTCCCTTTGTTCAGGAAGAGTATTAACACCCCTATGTTTGATGAGGGTGGAGCCCAGGATTGGCCACTACTCTGATGCTTGAGTGGGTGGAATCTTTACCCCTCTATTCAAGGAGAGCAACAACTGGGGCAAGCGTGGACAGTGTGCAAGCATTTTGCAAAGTGTGGAACTGCCATTCTGATGATGGAGAGCCCCAGTAGTTCTTGGAGAATTCAAGACCTCAACCAGGGGTTGGAGCCATGAGGGTTCTTGACTCAGCTGCAGGAAAGAATTCAACTAGTCAGTATTTACAGCCAAAAAAGTTTAATAAGCTTGAAACCAGAGAGCCCTGGGAGCTCTAGGCTAGATGTTGGAGAGCCCCAGGATTTCTCTGCTGCACGCTGGAGAGCCCTGGGAGTTCTTGGAGAGGTCGAGATCTTGACAAGCAGGTGATACTGTGGAGGTTCTGGACTCAGCTGCAGGAATGAATTCAAGGACTAGTCAGTGTGTACAGCCAAAGAATCCAAAGTCTAGTCAGTGTTTACAGCCCCAAACATTAATGTGTAGAGAAATTACTCTCAAAAGAGGTGAGAATGGGTGTTCTCCAAAGCAGGAGAAGCACTCTGAGATAAGGATCCATTCATTATAAGGGCTTGGAGGATTCCTTCCCCCCCGCCCCAGATTATGCTAATAAGGGATTGATGAGCTGCACTTTTCATTGTTTTTTCAGGCACCCACCTGAGTGAGGGCTAGGTGTGTGTGTGTGTGGGGGGGTAGGTGTGTGTGCACCAAAAGAAACTTCTTGTTATGAGTCTTCAGGTCATTTCTCCTTCCCTCCTTGTTTATCTAACCTGCTTCAATTCCATCAGGATTTAAGGATAAAACATCCTTCCATTGATGGCTTTCAGGCTTTGAAATGAAAGCCCTGCAGGGTTTCAGAATTGTTTAGGACCCAAGTTTTTTCTTTCAATTTCTCCCTGTGGGAATGGAAATATTTATCCTATAATTATCCAGCCATTGTATATTAGAAATCTTGTTCTCTAAGTTTCAAAGGGCCAGAGAGTTGGGGGAATTGTGCCCCAGGACAGACCACACCTATAAATGATTTTGATGAGACTTTGTATTTAATATTGTTACTGAAATGATTTAAGTTTTGGGGGATATTGTCATGGAATGAATGTATTTTGCATATGGAAATAACATATCTTTTTTGGGGTTCAGGGTGTAGAGGGTGGTGGGTTGAAGAGACTCGTTTTTAGAACCTGGAAATTTATTGAGAGGCCATGATTCAGTTTTTGTGATTCAAGTTAGACTTGTTCATTTGAAATAGAACTCTTCTGCTTCTATATATGGAAGAAGAATTTGGTAGACTACTCATCTATTTCATTTCTAGTTACTCCATAATCAAATAGTCAAACCCATAGGTCTTTCTGAGTCAGACTATTCCAATTATTGATTTGACTCTGCTGTCCATTATGGTATCCATGTCTACCTTGTCTGTGGCAATTAAGTGCCAACACTTGGCTCCTTTCAACTTGGCATGAAATCATATCCATTGTATTTAAGGATCCAATCAGCTGCAGCAGTTTCCATAGAGCAGTTGGGGGTAGATGGAATTGCTCTCACAAATTTATTACTCATAGTTGTGGTGAAAGGTATGTTCTCTGGACACTCCCAAGGTGAGTAAGCAGATCTTACACAATAAATCCACTCTGACATTCCAATCTCGCTAAGTCATCTACATTATATCATGGTAGTTCTGGAATTCTAATTTATTTGATACTTCAATTATATTTATTGTAGGCAAGCACTTTGTCCATGTTTCATCCAACTAATGGAACAAACATTTAGAGCCCTTTCTATGCCCTCAAGAATAGTGAGACCATATCAATAAATTCACCCTGATTCAATTTTATTTCCCTTCCACTTTATCCCACACCATTAATATCCATTCCCACACATATTCTCCTGATTTCTGTCTAAATTGGAAAAAATCATGCAGTTCTTTTGTAATACTTCCTCATGGATTGTACTTGGTGTCTCATCTTTTGGGGCCTATTGGGACTTCAGTCTAGTTATAGGTATGGAAGTGAAGAGGGGTATCGGGGGTGGGTCTTGAGAGGTATCAGCAGTGTCTTGCAAGACAACTACCTCAGGAGCTTCCATTTTAGTTTCATCTGGTGATACCAATTTAACCTTCTTAAGAAGGAGGTGTGAGGGCTATTCGGGGAGACAATTACAGATTTACTAGGCTAAGCAGGGTTAATCTCTTCAGACTGATTGGGATTACTGATTGTGCTGGGATGACTGATTGCTTAGGGTAGACCACTACAGGTTTATCTAGCAAAGAAGAGTCAGCAGATTTGGGGGGGGGGTTGATTTCCCCACCACCATCATTGTTACCCCAGATGTCCCCATTTCAATTTTTAAGATACCATTCTTTCCCAATCAATATCCTCACTTCAACAGCTAACATACTGCAAGATTGGGAATTCAATTTGTATTGTAATTCAGCTACTCACATGATGAGACTCTGCATTTGGTTTTTAGAAATATCAAGTCTGCAGCTATAAGAAATAAGAGTTTCTTTTAAGTCACACATAGCAAATTTCATGTCATTCATATGGTGCTTGACCTGGGACTTTGAATACCTGAACTCATCCTTTTCTTTAACAATTTATTTAAAGATAACCAGGTGATATCATTACACTTTTTAACTTCACAAAATCTGCTAGGTTATCAAATACCCTGTCACCCAGAACCTTGCCTCTTAAAAGCCTTCGAGTAGGGCTATCCAATTGTGATAGTTTGTGAATCTATATTGTCAAATCATGCCATGAACTATCAGTGTTCTCTTGATCAACATACTCATTAGAGTTTTAAATCTAATCAGATTAGATTTCCAATTCCAAAACCCTAGAACCAACTCAGAGATCTCATATTTAAGTTTCTGTTTCTCAAGAACCACTCTTGGCACCAAAATCTGTGTTAGTCATGGTTCTCCAGAGAAACAGAATCAACAGCATGTGTATAAGTATGTATATGTATACATATATGTATTTATTTATTTATTTATTAATGGAATTAGGTCACATGACCATGGGGATTGGCAAACACACATTTCATAGAGCAGGCTGCAATTTGGAAACTCTTATCAAGGGAAGGCTGAATTGCCCAGGAGAAGCTGGCTGGCTGAAATAAAGGCAGGAATTCTTTCCGCCTTCTGAAACCCTCAGTTCTGGAATCAAGTCATCCAACAGATTGGATGACAAGACTTCTTACTGCTGAAGGAAATCTCCATTGCTGATTGTAAATGCAAAAGGAGAGGTCACTATAATTTTTTGGTGGTGCTTGTTAAAACATTGTCTTAGTTTCTTGACAATTAAATAAATGCCATAAAATTTATGTAACATATTAATGTACGTTATATGGAAATTTGGAAACAAGGATCTATTTTTAAAACAAATTAGTGATCTCTCTTTTAGACAGTCAAGTTATAGAATCTCCACTTATACTCCAGGCAAAGTGTTTGCTCCAGAGAACAAATGCCAATCTAACAAGCTCCACATACCTACTATAACACCGAAAGCAGCAAATTGGTGATTTGTTGAATTAATTATTTCATCTGAATCCTATAGAAATCATGGTGGTCAGGACAAAGAAACCAAAGAACAACAAAAATATCTTGAATAATATGAAATGAACATAAAAGAAGATAAAAAGTGTTAGTGGAGCAGATGTTTATCTATTGAATTCTCTAAAGAGTAATCACTGAGCAATAATCTCAGTGTTGTACTCTTAAATATCATTTAACTAAATAAATTCAACTAAATTTAGCATTAGGGGATGTACAAAATTTATTAGAATTCAACTTTCCTTTAAATTACTCATTTGACATGAAGGGACCAAAGGAAGCTATATCATGGATACAAAAGGCTCTGAGAATATGTGCTGTTCTAATGAGTAATCCCAAGATACATTGGGCAAAAATGCCAAAGATAATATCTATACAGAATCTCCAACTTGCCAAATAATAAATCAATCCACTCTGAAAAACAATAGCTGAATTTAATTACTATTTGAGCAAGGGAGAAACACAAACAGAAGTATAGCCTCTCATAATCACTGTAAGAGAAAGGATTATTGTTGGATTTTAAGGAAAGTTGGAGTTTAGGTAAAATATAAATGAAGCAGTATTTGATTGGCCCAAAGCAAAGCAGGGTTGTATGTAAATGAGTTACTAATCTTAGGCCTGGGCTGTGTAGTAAACTTAGGATGCTAAATCCTGGAAATCTTGGAGAGCCTAAGAGTGCCTGTATTTGTACACTCTACAATGTTTTCGATGTTATCACTCACAAAACTTTCCTAATGAGAAAACTTGCCTTACTCATTATTTTAAGTAATTTGAAAATATTTCAAATGTTATTATCCATGTGCATTGCCTTTGAGGTATACAGCCTGTTGTTTGTTTGTTTGTTTTTTTTGGCAAAATCTTTTTTTTCCTATTTTTTATGTGCCTATTATGTTACAAAAGAATATCAAACTTCTATCATGATTTATTTAAAATCTGTTTCCCATTTATTAAATGTATTATACATTTATTTTCAATATTTAGGAACTTAAATTATATCCAGTTACATTTATTCATAATGTATTTAAATTTTGATAACTCTTACCTATTCAAAAAGTGTATTGCCTTTTAAGACTTACTCTCTAATATACCTTAAATTCATTTTGATGGGTAACAGGAAGAGAAGTTCTAATTTGTTTACCTTTCCTGAAAATAAATGTTCATGCCAATTTCATCACATTGAGGTTTTAAGTTTCCTCTTTACATTTAAGTGTTTAATATGCCTGGGATATATTTTTGTTGTTAGAATTAGGTGAGAGTCTATTTTTTTTCTTTATCATTATTATTTTTCATACCACCTTGTGAGTTGAGCTATTCTTTGTATTTTTTATATAATCAAATTTTTAAGATGACATGGATTTTTAATGCATTCTTACATCCACTTTCTAGTGTAGTGCTCTAAAATTCTAACAGTAATAATTAAAGTAGCCAACCAGTGCTGAATAATAATAGTTGGCTGCTTCAACTGTGAAGCCAATCTAATTTGTCTCCCTATAAAATATACAATCATTATCCTAATAAGTAAGGTTCAAATTCTAGAAGACATTTTTAACTCATCTTCTTTTTGCTCATTATCTACATTCACATTGTTTTAAAATTATTAAGATTTTTCAGCACCAACATTTATCAAACTGATAAATACATCATATCCTTCCCATTTGACCACTGATTTATATTTGCATATACAAAAGAGATATTATAGCTTATTTACTTTTTTCCAATGTCTTTTATTTCTTCCCTCTAATTGTTTGTTCTCAATGCTGCTTTATTTTGCTTTTCACATAGACTTCTGATCATGTATTTTCTTCAATGAAATATATTTACTAGTATTGTTTTGCTCATTGAATAAATTCCAAATTTTAAATCCTGGATCACATACACCTCAATCTCTACTCCCAGACGGCATCACACTATTGATTCAGTTTTAATTTCCATTGTGTCCTTCAATCAAGCTCAACTATTTTTCTCTCTTTCTTATTTCATTTTCCAACTTCATTAACTTTCCATTTCCCTCCTCTTTAAAGTTCCCTTACACATACTCCTTACTAGCCTTAATCCTAATATATCACTTTAAAAATTTTCCTAGCCTAGTTATAATTTTTTCTTCTAGGACTCTCCATAACATTTATTTTATTTCACTTTAACAGTATTACTTCATCTTGTTTAATGGGCACTTTGTATTTGTTTTTTTTTTTTTTTTTCCTTTCTTCATTTACAAATGATCTGGGTGTAGCAACAAACACTGGCCCTTGCGTATAATAAGACCTCTTCTTATTTTCCTTAATTTATGCCAAGTAAAATATAGAGTATCTAAAGTACAATTTCCAAAATCACTATTATTATTGTTTTTCAGTTTATTTAAAATCTTATTTTTCTTAAGAAATAAGATTTCAAAATTTCTACTGTAATACTCAGAGTTTTTACATTTTAAGAGAAAATATCAAGCAAATGAATACAGTATTTGCAATGAGCACAAGACTTCAGAATTTTTACCAATAATGTAGCAAAAATGTTTACACAAATAAGGAAAGGAAGGTAAACAGGAGATGGAAATATTCTAACACATATTTCAAAGTGAGTAGATTGAGTATTGTTTTGAGCTAGCATGTAAAATTTTCAAGTACATTGTCAAGCTATATTGTAAGACATTTGATTATTTAGCCCTGATTAGTAATAGTAAAGCTCAAGCTCATTTCAGTTATTTAATGAAAGGGCTTTCAATAAAGAAAACAAAGAAAATAAGTACAGAATGACAAGGGAGACAGTTTTAGAAAGCATGCCAAGTAAAGCACCTCAGAAGCCAAATTACTCTCATAATCAAAGGCTTGGTGAGTTAAGTGACAATGAATCAGAGAAATAGCATTCACTTTGAAATATGTAACATTTATCAGTTGCCTTTGACCTTTGCACAGTGGAACCAATTTTTGAGTATTTATGGATTTTTCAAAATATATATTTTTAAAATTCTTTACTGGGAATATCCTGATTCTGATATTTTATAAAATGTTAAGATGAATGAGCAAATATTGTTTCAATTTAATTACAACCAGATTATGGTCAAATAAGCATACTTCTAGAACTAGACATATATGATAGTTTCTACTTGTCTTTTGTTAGGAATGTTATATGCATCATGTATCTCATCAACTTCTGTATTCACAGCTGTTAAATAATTGAATTAATATGTTTGCTATGCAATATATCAAGGAAAAGAGATTCATATAACTGATGCTTCATCATAAAATTCTAGTTTATAACATTGTTATGATATATATATATATATATATATATAGTAGTTATATATAATGTGTGGTTCATGTTAATGTCATATTTTTCACAATTTCAATCTTTCAAAAATACTATTTAAGTAACAGTAGAAAAATGAACTATGTTTTCACAGCACTCAGAATAAGAGAGAAGGATATTTTCAATGCAGTGATTTTGCATAATTACAAAAAAAAGGAGAATTTTGGGCTTGGTTAGTAATATTCAATCTAGAAAGGAAGGTGTTATAATCCAGATATGTCCCTGGAGTGTTTGCAAAAGAAATGGGAGCAGAGTCACAGGCAGGCTCTGAGTACAGAATTCTGAAAACACATAAGAAGGAAGACAGAAAACAAGACAAGCAATTGAAGACGAACTGAATAAAATTTCCTAATGCCCCCCTTAGTGTTTTTACTCTCAAGCTCATACCATATAGTCAATGAATATTTTCAAAATAATTCATGAAGCTTGCTCAGAAGGCAGAAAGGTCACTACCACCAATCTCTGCTGTTATATCAGGGTTCAAGTCTCCTTGTTGAGGCTTTTACTGACCCACACAACCTAAAGTGAAGCTGCTAATTGATATTGGCACATGCACAAAACAAACCCAGATATATGTGGTTACCTAATTTGTGGCACAGATACCTATGCAATTTAGTAGAAAGTTATTGATTTTTTATATAAATAGTGATGCATTGATTGGATATCTATAAGGAAAAAAGAGAATCTTGACACATATTGCATCACACACAAATGTAATTTGAGAATAACAAACCAAAATATGAATGTTCAGATAATAAACCTAATAGATAAAAGAAAGGAGAATATCTTCATGTCTTTGTGTTTTCATCAGGACACAAAAATCACTAATCATGAAAGAAGAGATTGATATATTCACTATCAGTAACTGACAAAAACTCATATCCAGAATACATATCTTGCGTGTTTATTCATAATCCATCCTTATGCCTAACCCACAATGTCTTAATGACTGTACCTTTATATTAAAATTGGTATGGGACACCAAGATTACCCAAGTGTGGTCTTTAAAATATTGACATCTTAATTTTTTTAAAAGTTAATGCGTAAAAATTTATTTTGAGAAAATATAGACTCTCCTCCTTTTACATTGATTGCTCAGCTTAAAAACAAAAATGTTGTGACCTCTTATTAAGAACAGAATGATAATCCGTGAAAATATTGTCACTTTTGTAGAGAGAATATTAAATTTTAGTTTTGCATCAGTACACTATTTTATTTTCAAGCCCCAAGTTCATAGTTATTTATGTTGGCATCCCTAGGAACTAATACAATTTTCATGGCTATGGTTTTTTATAGTGGAAGGATACAAAGCAAGATCAGCAAAGGAAAATAGCTATATGGGATGAAGTCCTGTAGAAACAAGGTGCAAGCTTCTGGGAGCTGTCCCTCACATGGGATGGGCTTAATTCCTCCAGCATGGAATTATGACAACACATGTGAAATGTTGTATACCAGGGAAGCTCACTAGAGACTCAGTGCCCAAGGTTTTCATTGTGATCTGCTCATGTAAGCACCCTTTGCCTGGCATATACTAAATTCTAGACTCCCAGAAGTAAAGTATACCATAAGCAGTTTAGGCAAAGTGAGACATTCTTCATTAGGGAATACTGAGAACGTTCCTGAAATCTAAGTCCCCAGATGCCAACCATAGGGCAAGCTTGCATGCAAACCTTTAGAAAGACAGCATTCTCCAGCCTGCTATGTTAACTCTTCCACACTGATAGGATCGAGCACACCCAACTACACAGCCCAAGAGTGAATCATGTGTGATAATAAAGGAAATATAGTGTGTGTCCCAGGAAAAGTGGAAGTGGATCCTGGTGACCCAAATTACAAATATCTGCTCCAAAGGCCCTTTAGCTCTCCTAAATTACTTTTTTTTTTTTTTTTACCTCATTACTGATAAGTTTCTTTATATCTTTAAGCCTCCGAATTCTGTCACTTGTCTGAAGCTGTTCTCAACCAACATGGTGTAGAACAAACTCTGACTTCTCATATAATTTTCTGTAGACACATTTTTTCTTGTTTTATTAGAGAATTTGTGAGTTTACAAAGCAATCATGCATAAAATATAGGATTCCTGTACACCACCTCAACACCCACATCTTGTATTTGTGTGGAACGTTTGTTACTATTAATGATAGTCCTTTATTTTATAATTGTAATCTTTTATTAACAGCAGTTACCTTTGTTACAAATGATGAAAACATATTAAAATAGTTATATCTATTGTCCTTTATTTACATATGGTATCTTTGCCAATCTGTATCTTTTGTTGGGGGAGTTTAATTCACTAACATTCATTGTTATTACTGTAGAGGCAGTACTTACTTCAACTATTTTATCCTTTGGTTTTTATATGTCATATCTCTTTTTTGCCTTTCTTTTTACCCTTTTAGTTACCCTTACTGATAATCTTCATATATACACTCCAAGCTTCTCTTCCCTGTATTTTCCTTTCAGCCTGCAAAACTCCCATTGGTATTTCTTGATACATGATCTGAGTTTGTTTATCTGTGAATATTTTAAACTCTCCCTCATTTTTGAAGGACAGCTTTGCCAGCAAAAGAATTTTTGGATGGCACCTTTTCTCTTTTTGTACCTTAAATATATCATACCACAGCCCTCTTGCTTTCATGGTATCTGATGAGAAATTGGAACTTAGGCTATTGTGGTTTCCTTGTAAATGACAAATCACTTTTCTCTTGCTGCTTTCAGGATTCTCTCTTTTTTGGGCATTTGACATTCTGATAAGTATGTATCTCTGAGTTAGTCAGTTAGGATTTATAGTGTCTGGAGTGTGTCACACTTACTGGATATGTATACTTGTGTCTTTCATAAGAGCTGGGAAATTTCTGGTCATTATTTCTTAAAATGTTCTTTCTACCTCTATTTCCTTGTCTACTCCTTCTGGGACATGCATGACACATATATTTGTATGTTTCATGCTTTCATTTAAATCCTTGAGACTTTCCTCAATTTTTTCCTTTCTTTTCTCTATCCATTCTTCTTTCTGTCAGATATTGAGTGTCCTGCCTTCTAATTTCCTGACTCTTTCTTCTTCCTGTTCAAATCTGCTGTTTTATGCCTCTCATGTATTTTTAATCTCTTCTAATGTGTCTTTCATTCCTCAAATTTCTGTTATGTTTCTTTTTATACTTTCAAATTCTTCTTTATTCTCACAAATTATCTTAATATCCTTTAGCTCTTTACACATATTTTTGTTCATATCCTTCAATTGATAAAGGAGATTTGTTTGAACTACCTTGATATATTGTTTCAAATTCTGTGTCTCTTCTGAAGGTTTAATATGTTGCCTTTACTCAGTCATAACTTCCTGTTTCTTAGTATGGCTAGCAATTTTTTGCTGCTATCCAGACATCTGATTATCTTGATGAATTTATTCAGAAGGTCAGTTTCTCTCTCTTGCCTAGGGCTTCATTGCTGAATTGGATTTGCATTAAGGCTCTTCTTTGACACTTTTTCTAGACCTTTAGAATTGCTTATGTTTAACTGAACATATTTATTCACCTCTTCATCTGATTCTTGCCCTGGATATGCTGCAATTTTTAAGATTGAGCTACTTGTGCAATTGTTTCATCCCCAGGAGAAAAGTTCCTCTCTGCTTTTCCTTCTCTGGGAAACTTGATCAGTTCTCTTTGTTTTTGTTTTGTCTTTTTTTTAAAAAAAAAAAAAAAAACACTCCTTTTGTTGCCTCTAGCTGTTTTTGCCATATGCAAATACTGGGAGGTGGGTGTCCCCAGAGAGGATTTTCCCATGTCAGTATTTCCTAGCCAAAACAGGGCTAGGGACCAATGTAAGAGGTACAAACTGGCTCCAAAGAACCATTGGGAGACAGTCATGAAAAACACCAAAAAGCCTTTTGATGACTCCTCAAATCCAGTCTTTCCTGGCCTCTCTAGCCAATGGTGCCATCCAGCACACTTTTCCCAGAGCTCTAAGGAGATATTGTATCTTCAAACTTATGCTGCCTTTGTCTCTGTTGGGTGCAGCATTGAAAAAAATGGCTGCAGCTGGTCCCAGGCAGGTTGCAACAGTAGTTCAGAGCCAGGACCCAGGATACAAACTTGCTAATAAAAAGCCATGTTCTGTGTTCAGCTGTGCCCACCCCTGTTCATGGAGAAGAGGATATTTATGTCCCTTTCTGTCTGCAGCAGTTAGCCAGTGGCTAAATTCCAAGGTAGTCCACAGTAAGACTGTGGGATGGGCTCCAGTAGCTAATGTGGACCAAGTTACTTACAGTTCTTTACTGCAGTTTCTCATCTTGTCCCTCCTACTCTGCCCTGGATGCTGTGCAATGTTCTTCTGGCCTCTGGAGTCAGGAAACAGTAGTGTCAGACAGTTTATTCCCATTTCCTAACTTTTAGAGGAAGAAATGAGTCCTGGAGCTCCCTACTATGCCTCAGAAGTCCATGATATGTTAACATTTTGAATCTTCCAATCCACATGTTTGAGTCTAATATCCCTGTATTTATGTAGGTCTTCCTTAATGTTGCCCAGAAATTTTATCATTTCATTTTAAAGACCTATCATATTCTTATTAGGTTTGTTAATATCAATGATATCTTTTAATGTTTTATTTTCTAATGATTTGTTCTCAGTATAAATAATGGTAATTGTTTTTGTATATTGTCCAGAAATTTTGCTAAATTCTCACTAATTTTTGAAGTTTTCAGTTTTAAAAAAACTAATACAAAATTATGTCATTCTGAATGACAGCTTAAATACCACTTCTTTTTCAGAGTGTATATATATCTATATCTATCTATATATGCATATATAAATATATATAAATATATATATATATATTCTTCTTCTTGTCTCATTGGACATTCAGCATAATTTTGAGTAGAAATAATGGTATTGGACATCTTGCTCCATTCATAAACTCTGGGGAACAGTGTTTAATATTCACAAGAAAGTCTGATTTGGGATATGTTGTTTCTATATAGTGTTTATTAAACTAAGGAAATCCTGTTCCATTACTAATTTTCTAAGATTTTATTTTATAAACCAGTGTTTAATTTTGTTAGCTTTTTTCTGTATCTATTTAGATAAGCTTAATTTTTCCTCTGTTTATTCTGTTCATATAGCGATTTGCCTTGATTCATTTTCTAAGATTTAGCCAACTTTTCATTTCTGATACAAACCCCATTCAGTCATGATATAATTTTTCTGTAATGCTAGATTTAATTTCCTGTTATTTTCTTCAGAATTGTTTATACTAAGTTCATGGGTGATGATGTCCTGTAGTTTTCTTTTTTGTAATATCCTTTCACATACTTTATTTATGAGGTCTGAATTCTGCCTTGCGGGGACTGAGCTTGTACCTCGGCTTGCCAGGCCTGGGCCAGGGGACCTGATATCACCCCCTGGGGAGGGTAGTAGGTACGGGCGTGAGTGCCCTCTGCAGCCCCCCCGAGCCTGGGGAGCGAGGTCAAGGCAGCTCCCTTTTCCTCACCCAAAATGCCACTGGCAGGGGAGGCTTGCCGGAGGAAACCGCCTTTCTCCCAACTGCCCTTTCCCCACTTCCTTATCTTACCCACATACTCCCTTGTGCCAAGGCCACTCCTGCCACCGCCAGTGCGCATGCACCGTGGCCAGAACAACCCCCGCCCGTTGCAACGGCTCCTGCGTCCTCTCAGAACCAATCCTAGCCCCTCTCCCTTCAGTATTGCCATTTAAGGCTGCTTCACCTCCTTTCCAGCCCTGCCCTTCTTACCAGCCTATATAACCTGTAATCACCCCTGAATAAATCTCTTTGGCTCATACTCCTACTGGATGAAGAGTGTTTTTGTCCTTATCGCCGCCCTCCATACCTTGCACGCCTCTCGCCGAGGACCCGGCCACGTCCTCCGCCTCGCCCTCGCCTCCGGGAAAGAGCCCCCGCCGCCGGTACCCTTTAAGCAGCCCCGAGAGCTGAGGGCTCGGCTACCGGCCGCCACTCCCCCTAGAAGCAGTAACCCCGACCGCAACTGGTGCCCCGTGTGAGGAACGTCTCCGCACAACAGTTTGGCAGGTCACCCGCTCGCCCGGACGCCTCTCCAGCTTCCCATTTCCTCGCCTGCAAGATGATGCAGCACAACCAATATGGATCCCAGGAAGGGCAATCCGGCCCGCCACCAGCAACCACGCGTCCAACGAGACGGGAACGCCGTCGTCTCCGCAGCCTGGTGCACCAGATGACAACAGTATACCTGGGCCTGGACCCCAGTCCGAGCAGAGCGCAGCAGCGGCGAGAAATTAGAAAAATTATACGCCTCTATAAACAGGCAAAAACCAATGTCATACACCCTCTCAACCCTCACCCAAGCATAACCTCCCTTCTAATGGTCATGTTAGTTCTTGCCTCTTCTACCCAGGGTGATCCCCACCAGCCTTGGAAGTGGACTCTTGCGCGTTGGAAAGACTCCACAGTAATTTTTTCCAACACCACAGCGGGATCTCCCTCCTTCGTCTTTTATGCCATTGATCTGTTTATCCCTCCTAATCCAAAACCTCCTGGTTATCCAGGCAGCCTAAAAATTCAAGATTATTATGTTCAGGATTATTATATGTGTCCAGCTTCAAATCCTGGAAAATCATATTGTAAATCCCCAAAGGACTATTACTGCCCGTACTGGGGGTGTGAAACATTAGCCACTGGCTGGAAACCTTCTGTCCCTGACAAATTTCTAAACCTCGCAGTAATCCCGTATACTTGCCAAAATTCAGGCTATCACTATTTCAACAGGTACCTTTGTCCTAAAAAATTAATGCTCACCATACAAAACCCTGCCGATACGTCTTGGCTCCTAGGTAAAACTTGGGGCTTCCGAATTTGGCTATCGGGGTTCGATCGGGGAACCCTTATAATCATAAGAAAGGAGGCTTTAAACCAACCAAAGAAAAATACTGTTATAAAAAAGCCCTTTAACATTGGTCCCAATAAAGTCATTAACCCCCTTTTTCCACAGCCCTCCAGCCGCACTTCAAGTACAAGCAGCGCATCCGGAGGCCGCACCTCAGCTACAAACAGCGCATCGCCAACCCCACCACCCCAGCTTCCTCTGCCCCCTTCTCGTTATTCTTCTCCCCTCCTCAGCCTCATCCAAGCCGCCTTTGCCTCAGTGAACTCCTCCAACCCCAATTTTACCTCCTCCTGCTGGCTCTGCCTCTCCACCTCTTCCTCACTGTACGAGCCCGTTGCCTCCAACCTCTCCTTTTCAGAAAGCACAGAAGACAGCCCCTCGGAATGCAATTGGAATACCTCTGCCGTCCCCCTGACCTTTCATTCAGTCTCCTATACGGGAAAGTGCGTCCGCCCTCGCTCCAGTAACTCTCCCGACCTCACTGCCTGTGCCAGCTACTCATCTCCCAGTAGCTCGGCAAAATTTCTCATTCCTCATAACTCCTCCCAATGGCTCTGCTCCTCTACAGGACTTACCCCCTGTCTCAGCACGAATATCATCAGCGAATATAAAGAAACTTGCCTCCTAATTGTCCTTATCCCTAGGGTCTTATATCATAGCGAAGAAGACTTCTTCCTCCGTCTGGAAAGAACTGCAGCTCCTGCCCTCCTGCAAAAGCGAGAGCCCATCACCGTCCTTACAATTGCCTCCCTCCTAGGTCTTGCCGGCGCTGGCACCAGAATCGCTGCACTAGCCAGTCAAGGCTCCGCCCTAACTCACCTCAGGGCGGCTGTTGACGAGGACATTCGCCACCTACAAAACGCTATTTACCATCTAAAAAATTCTGTCAATTCCCTCTCTGAGGTAGTGCTCCAAAACCGCCGAGGTCTTGACCTTCTCCTCCTCAAAGAAGGAGGCCTCTGCGCCGCCCTAGGAGAAGAGTGCTGTGTTTATGCCAATTCCACAGGTCTCGTCGAGGACAGCCTGAAAAGGGTCCGAGAGGGACTAGAAAAGCGTAAAAGAGATCGTGAAGCCACCAGTTATTGGTCCAGTTTTTTCACTCCCATCCTCCCATACATCCTTCCTTTTCTTGGCCCCCTATTAATAATTATTCTAGCTCTCATCTTAGGACCCTGCCTCATCCGCAAAATTGTCCAGCTTGTAAGAAAACAAACAGATGCCCTTTTTTCCTCGTTCGTGCAAATCCAGTATCAGCGACTCGCCACCTCTGACACCCCCCACTCCAAGATGACAGCCAACCCTCCGCGACCTCAACGCCACCGGTCAACCCGCCGACCGCGAGGCCCTTCTCAATCACCTGAACATTGCTCTCGCCTCGAGTTCCAGCTTCTCTGAACCCCTGAACTTTAAACCCCTCACCTTCGCCCAACCCGCTGCAGCGAAGCCCTTGTCGAGCGCCCGGGCACCACACCAACACTGAGCTCCAGCCTCGCTGAGCCACCGTCAACCCCTTTTTCCCTTCCCTGACCTCCCCCTTCCCTCACCCTTAGCGGACCTCTCCGGTAAAGCCTCTTCCTCTAATTAGAAAAGAAAGGGGAATTGCGGGGACTGAGCTTGTACCTCGGCTTGCCAGGCCTGGGCCAGGGGACCTGATATCACCCCCTGGGGAGGGTAGTAGGTACGGGCGTGAGTGCCCTCTGCAGCCCCCCCGAGCCTGGGGAGCGAGGTCAAGGCAGCTCCCTTTTCCTCACCCAAAATGCCACTGGCAGGGGAGGCTTGCCGGAGGAAACCGCCTTTCTCCCAACTGCCCTTTCCCCACTTCCTTATCTTACCCACATACTCCCTTGTGCCAAGGCCACTCCTGCCACCGCCAGTGCGCATGCACCGTGGCCAGAACAACCCCCGCCCGTTGCAACGGCTCCTGCGTCCTCTCAGAACCAATCCTAGCCCCTCTCCCTTCAGTATTGCCATTTAAGGCTGCTTCACCTCCTTTCCAGCCCTGCCCTTCTTACCAGCCTATATAACCTGTAATCACCCCTGAATAAATCTCTTTGGCGCATACTCCTACTGGATGAAGAGTGTTTTTGTCCTTATCGCCGCCCTCCATACCTTGCACGCCTCTCGCCGAGGACCCGGCCACGTCCTCCGCCTCGCCCTCGCCTCCGGGAAAGAGCCCCCGCCGCCGGTACCCTTTAAGCAGCCCCGAGAGCTGAGGGCTCGGCTACCGGCCGCCACTCCCCCTAGAAGCAGTAACCCCGACCGCACTGCCTGGACTCATAAAATGAAACGGAAAATATTTCTTGTTTATTTATTCTCTGGGAGAGGTTGTAGAAGATTTTTTATTATTTATTCTTCAAATTTTAGATAGAATTCACTAGCAAAGCCTTCCGTGCTTGAATTTCCTTGTGGGAAGGTTTTAGTTATAGATAAAATTTATTTAATAGATAAGTGCCCATTTAGTTATTCTACTTCTTTTTGCATTGTTTTGGTAATTTGGATTTTGTAAGAACTTGTAAGAACATATTTTTATGTAAAATATGAATTTTATTGGCTAGAGTTGTTCATCAGATCCTCTTGACATCTTTGTAATCTCAGACTTTCTTGTGAAGACCACTTTTCCTTCCTGAAACTGGTAATTTGCATTTTCTTTTTATGAATATTCCTGCTAGGGTTCCATTGTTTTATTATTTTAAAAACCCAACTTTTTGCTTAGTTAACTTTTTTATTATAAGTTTACTTACATTTCCTCCATCTTACATTCTTTAGTTTTAATTTGTTTTTCTTATACTAGTTTCTTTTCTACATAACCTCTTTTCTGATTTATCTTTAAATACTGCTTTAGCCACATAGCACATATTTTTATATTATATTTCCGTTATCATCTAGTTCAAAGTATTTCCACATATCCATTGCAAATCCTTCTTCATTTTTTGTTTCTTTAAGGTTGTTCAATGTCCAAACATCTAGAAATAGTGTAGTTCTCTTTCTGTTCTTTTTGTGTAGTTCAATTCTATCTTCTTAAGAGAATATGTTCTGTATGGTTTCAGTTATTTGAAATATGGTGAGCCTTGCTTTATAGCTTGTAAGTCTATATTCTTTTTCACTTTAAGAAATAATATATTCTGCACTTGTTGAGTGTAGTTTTCCTTTCAGGTCAGTTTGAAGGTCTATTAATTGTGTCTGTCAAAACTTCTATACTTCTCTATTTGTCTTTCATTTTTATCAGTTGTACAGAGAAATGTGTAAAAGTGTCCAGCTATGATTATCTGTGTCTTTTTAAGTTCTGTTAATCTCAGTTTACATGTTGCAAAACTATTTTATCAAGTGCATGTAATTTTAGGATTGTTACATCTTCCTGTTTGAGTATTTTATAATTATGAAATGTTTCTTTTACATCTCTCTTATATTCACTTGCCTTAAAGTCTACTTAACCTAATAGTTGTAGCACACTAGCTTTCTTTTTGTTGTAATTTGCATGGTGTGTCTCCTTTTCCACTCTTCATTTTCAATTTATCTGTGCCCTTATATTTTAAATATTCTTCTCGTAAGTTGATACAGTTGGAGTTTTTTTTTTTTTTGTTCCTCTGGAGATCTTAGTATATCAATTGGAATATTTAGTCTATTTGTATTCATTTTAATTAGTCAAATACTTAGGTTTAAACATACTGTTAGCCATTTTTTATTTTTTTCTACTCACCTTTCTGTACTTCTACTTTTTGTTCTTCTTTTCCAGTAAAAAGATATTTTTATTATTTCAATATTCCCTCCCCTAGGAACTCCATACATTCCTTTCTGTTTTATTTTTAATAGTTATCTATAGATTTTAATATTCAACATTGACCTACCATAGTCTACTTTAAATTATTATCTTTATCACTCATTAGCAGTGAAGAAAACTTACAGCAATTTAACTATTTTACCATCTTCAGCTACCATATTAAGGAGAATTTAAAAAATTTTCTTCAATAATTATGTATATGAGAGAATATCTGAAAATAAGTGTATAAACCAAAATTAACTACATATTTCTCATGTAAAATAAAGTTCTGTTTGATGACTATTGGCAGGTCTCTATTGAGTCCATTTAATTAAATTGTCATAATAAATGAGTTCAGTCATAAGTCAGAGAAAAAATTGAGTATTATTTATTTTTATTATTCTCAAAAATATTTGCATATTAAATTTAAGATGAGAGAAAAAATAATATTTAATAAATAAAGTCCAAGCAGACTAAGCATACTAGAGTGTCTGCTTAGAAAATATATTTTGGTAATAGTCTATATTTACTGTAAAAATTGTCTTATACTCCTGTATTGTTAAATTGAAAGTTTATCCAGACTCAACATCTATAATGTTCCCAGAAAAGAAACATTAAAGGAGTACAGAACAATGTTTGCACTTTTTTATTACAAACATTTAAATATCGTACTTGCTGCCTAGGACAGTCATAATCATGTATTTGTAAGCAAAGACATAGATTTAAATTTACACTTGCATTATGAGAATATAATGTAAATATATGTATATTAAGTAGATAGTTCCATGGATATTAAGAGCACTTTTTCGCGTTACTCATTATTACTTTGTTTCCCATATATTACTTCTCTTATTGCTTAATTCACACTGAAAGTGTTTTCTTTTTCCTGTTTAAAAATGGAGAAACAAATCTTAGGAAAGTTTTTTGCCTTAAAAATGTAAAATGCTGTGTTATTAAGGAACCCAAATGTTATGTGTTACTTTTGACTGGAATTACCAGTCAGAGCTGATATACTGAGACTACCAAGTTGGTATTGCCACTGTCCTGCATTTGTTTCCTGGATATTTTAGACACCAAACCTGATTGACGGGTGTGCCAGCACACTTACAAACACTGTGATCTTTGTGGAGTAACTTTTTGCAACCCAGGAGGTATGACTATGCAAATATTAGCAGATGGCTATGTAAATGTAAATGTAGTTGTTCTACTAAAGCTTGACATAGTGACACATTTAATTAGTTTAAAATATATTAATGAATTTTTTTTAGACAATTTATATTAAGAAATGTCTTACAGACTTTTCATCCACTGCATAATCCTTCTTATCTGTTAGTTGGGCTGTTGGGCATTGTGAAATCTTGGCAGAACTTTTTATAGTTGAAAGATTTCAATCTCTGAGAGGTTTACATGGCAGATGGCAATGTAAAGACACTACTCCACTATCTGAGTGCTCTGTTTATGTGCCATCTGCTGTGTATTCATTCCCCTGGGCTTCACAATTTACTTGGAGGCTAGGAAATGTGCCTACAAATTCAAAGTTTTTAGGCAGTGTGTGTCTGTGTGTGTTGGGGGGGGTGGTGCATGAATGAATTTTCCTGTGGTGTTGATGTTCTTAATTTTAAGTTGTTTCATAGGACATTGTGTTAAATATTATAAATATACACATTTTAATTGTGTTGTTTGGTCTTTTAATTCAAAAATTTGAGTTAGAATCCATCAATACTTAATCTTAGTTCAATTAATTTCCCAGTGATATATTTAAGATTATATTTGTAAAAGTATCTATTTATAGATGACTACATATTTTGATATATATTTTACTAGTGATATATTTAAATAATAAAATAAAAATTATTTATAAGGGTAATTAAACAATGAGGTATCACAGCAATAATTCAAATATCCAGGTTTTTTTTTTTTGATTGCTATCTTTGCTTGCTTTATGTTTTATCACCCTTCTTAATGAGTTTTTTGAGTAATATCAAATTCAGTTATCAAGTACTTGAGTGACTGCTACATTAATAATATTGGAAAATATCTACTTAAATGCATATATTCTGGGAAATAGAAAATTATTGATTATATGCTGTCCTTTATACCTAAAAATGATACTCAGAAATACCTATGACCCTGGTTAAAAGCATACATCCATTTATCTAGGGTAATTGACTGAGTTAAAGTTTTTTTGTTATCATTGAAGTGTTTGAAGCTTTTTTGGTATATATTTTTTGTCTTATTATTAGGAATTTGCTGATATTACTGTAAGACAAAAATTATTTTAAATAATCTACATTATTATGCAAGTTTTATGTTTCAAAATATCATGCAGCTAACACAAAACAAGATTTATTGGGATCTCTCATATTTTAAGAGTGGAAGCTTCACCAAGGATAAAAAACAACAACACACAAGCTAAAATAAAGACACTGTGTGCTCTGTGAATTTCATAATGATAACTTCTCCAGACCTCCTGGAGGATGGTCAATTGAGATGTCAGGGTAATCAATCACGCTTTATTTACAGAGTATATCTGAGATGAGTTGTATGTATGCTTTTCCAGAGTAAAGTGAAAACTTGGAATTAATAACTTATATAATAGAACTAATTTAGGGACACAAAAAGCCATTTTCCCCTCTGTAACTGAGGTTTAGTAATGTCAGAGTATATATATATTTTTTAACTTGAATATTTTTTTATTAACAATTCTTGATGTATGTGATGTCTAAAGCTATTTTCTGATGGAAAATCATCTTACTGAAGCTCTCGGAAAGCTTTCATGGATTTATTTTCCAGGACATCTCTGAGGATCCACATCCTCTAGTTTAGCCACTTGTACCAAACAATTAACACCTTCTTGATCTCTGGTAAATAATTAATTCCAATTAGTGGTGTGGGGAATCCAAAAGAAGTTTGTCTGAATATTAAGCTGACTGATCTCATAACATAATGAAATTTGGGGAAATAGGATTGTTTATCTGTCATAGAAAAAAAAAGACAGCTGTGCCAGTTTGAATGCATTGTGTCCCCCAAAATGCCATTATCTTTGATGCAGTCTTGTATGGGCCTGTGTATTGGTTTTGATTAGATTGCAGTTTTTTGAGTGTTTCCATGGAGATGCGACCTACCCAACTGTAAGTGATAGCTCTGATTGGATAATTTCCATGGAGGTGTGGCCCTGCCCATTCATCATGGGCCTTGATTAGTTTACTGGAGCACTACATAAGCTCAGACAGAAGGAGCGAGCTTGCTACAGCCAAAAGGGACACTTTGAAGAACACACAGGAACTGAGAGAGGAACATCGTGGGAGAAAGCCATTTTAAAACCAGAACTGCAGAACAGATGCCAGCCATGTGCCTTCCCAGCTAACAGAGGTTTTCCCGATGCCATTGGCCATCCTCCAGTGAAGGTACCCGAATGATTGTTGATGCGTTACCTTGGATACTTTATGGCCTTAAGGCTCTAACTGTGTAACTACATAAACCCCCTTTATAAAAGTCAATCCATTTCTGGTATTTTGCAAAAGGCAGCATTAACAAACCAGATCAATGGTAAATATGTTACTGAGAAGCAAGCATAAATAGTTTTCTTTACTCCTGCTGCAGTTGAACTTCAAGTAATAAACTCTTTAAAATAGATCACATTGTTGTTTTAGTTTACTAAAACTGCTAGAATGCAATATACTAGAAATGGCCTGGCTTTTTCAATGGGGATTTATTAGGTTACAAATTTACAGTTCTAAGGCCATGAAAATATCCATATTAAGGCATCAAGAGGAAGATACCTTCTCGGCAGAAAGGCTGTTGGCATCTGGGTCCCTCGGTCACATGGGGAGGCACATGGCGATGTCTGCTGGTCCTTCACTCCTGGGCTCTGGTTTCAGCGGCTTTCTCTCTCAGCTCCCGCAGAGGTTTTTCCTCTCTTAGTTTCTCTAGGGCAAACTCTGAATTTTATCTCTTAGCTTCTCTGAACTCTCTGAGTTTCATCTCTCTTTTATTCTCTCAACAAGGACTCCAGTAAGGAGATTAGACCCATCTTGAATGGGTTGGGTCACATTTCCATGAAAACAACATAATCAAAAGCCCCACCCACAATGGATTTAAAAAACGTAGCGTTTTCTGGGGTACATAAAGTTCCAAGCCATCATGATTGTCTCTCTCCATTTTAAAAGTCACAGTGGGTTTTAAATGTTTTTGTAAAATATTTTATAAAATATTACTTATAGATACACAAGTTAACTCAAGTGACTCGTTCACCTATTCCAGTGCAAAAGCTGAAACTGTGAATCGGCAATATTTAATCTTAGTTAATTTTCCTAAAAATATAAATGCATAATGTTTGAGATCATATTTGTAAAAAGAATATTTAAGGATATATTGTCACACAGACACACATGAATATAAGCTAAAAAGGAAATTTAAGCCAGAAACAGACAGAGCTGTTGTCTCAGTTTTATTGTTTGTTTCTGTTTCTTATTTTAACCCCCCTGCCAACCTTTGGTTGATTTTTTTTTTTTTCCCAGTAACTCAGAATTTAGTTATTATCTACTCAGGTGCTGGCTACATTATTAACATTGTATATATCATCATTATGAATATTGTACACTAATATCACTAACATTGAATATAAAATCATTAACATTAAAATGCCTTACTTCTGGAGATGCCCGTTCAACTGCTTTTTCCTAACTTTTGGTCTAATTCTAGAAATATAGTATGTGCTCTGTAAAGAATTATTAAATTGAATTGCTTGGGATCATTAATAATACATGGTCTCTCTATTAACCTTTTCCTGAGGAATTTGAAAATTCCACAGTAGCTTAAGCAATTAAATCAAGGAGAAAAAAAAAAAAAACAGCTTTAATAGCACACCATTATTATATCTAATTTTGGGCAAGGGGACATTCAAGACTTCAGGTATTCAAAGTAATCCACACTGTGTCAGTAGCATTAGTGACGTGAAAAGTCTCTATTTGCTCATTAATTATATTTATTCCCATAAAGTATTGAAATAACCAGGGAGTCCATAAGGACTTCTCCCTGTATTTTTTCTTATAATTTGTAATTTTTAGGCTAATCTAAACATATAGTAGATTCTGAATGTCAATCTAACTGTCTAAATTTAAAGATGGCTTTCTGGGTATACAGCAAATTTGTTAAGGAAAGCGAAATGAAAGAACTAAGTTACTGAGTTCCCATAAGACACCAAAAAAATGCTCCTTAGTTTCCAGTAGTCTATTTAAGGAAGCAAAGGGCTTAATGATTGGCAAGAACCAGTAATCCATTTATTTTCTGAAGTCCTAACTCAATATTAAAATTTTAAATAATGATTAAGGTGCTGTTGTGGACATTTCAAAAACACAATGACTGATGATTTGCTGTAGCTCAGGGTTAAAAATTTGTGTGTAATCTTTTGTCTGCTTAGACTCTTACTGAGGTTAAAGTTCGCATTGAGGAAAGAAAGACACATCCATGTATTTTAAATGGTGATTTTTTTAATAAATTGCTCACAGAATAGTGAGTTCCCTATTTTCTTTCTGTTATTTGTCCAAAATTTATCCAGTACTATATGTTTTTTTGGCAAATGATTTAAAAACCAGATCTGTTTATATTCCATTATGTGAATTTCACTGTTGTAGATTGCCCATTTAAGAGAAATCTCTTTTCAGAGATAATTGAACCTAAGTCTGATATATGACATTTTCATTTCTGAGAGGATATAACCTTTACCCTTACGGGAAGGCAAGTTGAAGGTGATATATATATATGACAGCCCTATTCCTTATCTTAGATGAAATAAGAAAGTACAGGTTCAATTTCAAGGTGACTGCATTAAGGGATATTGGACTTTGTTGGGGAGCAGAAAGATTAAAAAGGTATTGAACACAATATAAAAAGTGTCCATCTGGCCTTATTTTTTGAAATTTGATGCACATATTAATGAATGAAAGTTTTTCTAAAAGATTGGAAAAATGAATTTTAGCTACAGATGAAATAAATATATTATTTTGAAAATTCCTCATTCCAGGGGCAAATCCAGGTTTTGGGGGCTCTACTTAAGGAAAATAAATACAGAATTTAAAATACAAAATTACATATATGTGAATATTGAAATGAGGATAAATTAATTTTTTATAAGATCACAAAGACCACAAACTTCAAAAAATCCAGAAAATAACATATTTATATGAGTTAATAGTTTTACATATTTCTAATGTTTTTATTAAACATATTTAAATTGTCTCAATAAAAGTATTTCTATGGAGGAAATAGAAACATAATTTGTATTTTCCTCTGGCATGGTTTATCAAAATAGGTTTTCCATTCATAAATTAGAAAGGTTTTGTTTTTATCCCCACAACTCATTTTGGTAAAGGTAAATGATCAAGATTTATACAAATGTGGAAATATTCTACAAATTTCCTTTTATATGTAACTGTAGGATTTGAATACTTCTGAATATATATTTTAAACCTTGTCTTTCTTTCACAATCTATATTCTTCTTGTGCTGTGTATAAACATCACCAAGTTTATATTTTACTGAGCTCTAAGGATTGACTTTTCCAAGATTTATCTTCTTGCAGGCTAGACTCCAAGAAATGTAATTGGTGTCTTGCAAAGCTTGAAGGAAATTATCTAGTCCTTGTGAGCAACTCACATAAATGCTGGTATGTTCACACCTCACTCTATCCCCAGTTTATGCCAGGAGATAAGAAATGTGGCAAATTCTGCCACTGCCTTGCCAGGCCATCTTCAAGGCATCAATCCCTGACCACAACACACAATGGCTGGGACCGTTATCAGTACAAACACTGAGTTGGCAGGATGGGGGAGAGCCCAGGTTGTAACAAGTCATATTGCTTTTATATCCAGATCCAGGCTCTCAACAAGGGGAAAGGCAAATGCTTCCCCAAATGCAGTTCAAAATTCCCAAATCCACATGCCAAGATTACTTTCCTAGACTCCGTTGTTCAATATGCCAGATGGCTTTGGGCTGCCCAGAGAAGGGCACCTGCAATCAATCCTATGCCCATGAGTTTTCTCCAGTGAACACTACTACAGCAGGCCAGGTGTGTGTGCTGCTTGGCTATCTGCCCTTGTTTGTAGAACATGCACTCTGAAACTCTAATAATAAAGAAAACTCTATAGTATAATTTGATGTTTTTCATGTTAGAGAAAAATAAATTGTTCATTTTCTATGCCTTCTTTTTGAACCATGCCCACTTCTTCAACATTGTCTTTAATGGCTTGGAAAGAGGAAATAACCCTCAAAGACACTTTGAAAGAATCCTTAAGATTTTTTTTTTCTAAATAGAAACTAAAAATGAGAAGTAACCATTTTTACATATAAAATAAACTTGATGTCTAATCTCCTTTTATTAAAGAAAAGAGGGCATTATATATAGAATGTAAGGTAATCTAAAATGATTTTCAAGTAAGTTGCTCCTGAATGAATTGTTTAAATTGCTTAAAATAATGAATTCATTTTTTCATTCAAAGATTGCAATTTCCTAGATTCCATGACAGGAGCTGGGGATATAATAATGATAAACAATTTCCTGCTTTCTTCAACTTTTAGTCTATTGGGGGGTATATAGACAATAAACAAGTATTTATGTAATGTATGTTGATATGAAGATAAATAAATCAGGATAAAAAGATAGAGTAGATCAGACTAGTGGAGTTTACAAGAGCTGACAATGATACCAAATGTAACTCTCTCATGTTTTAGAGTGAACTGTGAATATAAAATTAACAGGTCCTGTCAAAATTGCTAGTCTTTCCACAGGCAAAAATGAGTGTTTATGAAGTAAATACTTTGTTTCCTAAATTGATTTTAATTGTATATTCAGGTCAGCAGCTTTGCAAACTAGAAAGGTATTTTGGGAAATGCACCTCTGATACAAAGACTCAGAAAAGTTATTCAATATATATTTGTTTGCTATACACACTGCCTTTCAATGATAATTCAAATACACTAAAAATATCTGTGAAAGAGGCAGTGAGAATATCAGAATAGTTTTGGAAGGCATTTTCAAGTCGGTAATAGAAGAGTTCTATTATTTGGTCTTTTTCTATTTTATTCCAAAGTGGCTTAATGCATTCAAATAGTTTCTGCATACTCTATGTCTTTCTCACATCATTAGTCTAGAACTACTGCTGAGAAGTAGCATTACAATATCAGCTTCCACTGAGAGGCTATTCATACCATTGGAAATTATGGAAATTTGGAAGTAGTGACAGGTGTTTCTAAAAACTCTTTGAATTGCCATGTTTACCTGCTTGGTAATGTTGTCCAAAGATAGTGCCCTTACTTTCTAAAATTTTTAATAAATAGTATTTAACGGTTTATTGGACACATGAATCCAATTAAGTACAATCTACCAAATATAAGTAAATGTAGGAATAAGAGTAGAGGTATAAATATTAGGAGAAAATGGAAGACATGATTAGGGGAGAATAACTTTTTAACACATTAAAATTAATATCTCAGAAACAAAGAAGATTGAGGCATTAGTGAAGCTGATAATCCCAGGAATTTCCTTAAAGATATTTTTGTAAGAAAATTCTTAGTAAAAATAAAGAACAAGCAGTGTCCACTAATTTAGATTCACTGCTTTTCCCGTATATACCTGATAGGTAATTACAAAATTCTTGCAAATATCAGTGAATCCTATGGTGTTAGTTTATTGAGAAAACTGTCTACTTCTGCTTTAAATTAAATTGCTAATTTCAAGTCTCTATCTATTTGAGAAGAAAGTAAATGGAGATAATTATAGCTGAATAAAAGTAAATCTTGGAAGCAAGAATGTATTCTTATTATCACAAAGTTAAAATCTTCTTAAGAGAAATGAATTTGGGAAAAGTAAGGAATATTAATCTATTTAAATACTCAAAGAAGAATCCACCCTAAATCATAAGGAGATTTATTACAAATAGCAATTCTGCAACCTGGAAGAACTTAACGTCAAACAATCTGCTGAAACTGACAGTCTGTGATTTCTCTTGTGCTTTAAATAAACAGGATATGAAAACATGACAGGGAGAAATAAAACCAAAACTATTGATGTGACTATTAAAACCTGCAGATCATAAACATATCTAATGTCCTACTTTACCTAGAATTATGATATTGATATATTTCCAATATTGATGAAAATTTCTAACAAGCCACAAGAGTTCATAAATGCCTAAAATATCACTGATACAATCATATAAAGATAAGGGTGTTGCTACATATATAATAATCCTCTACAATTGGTGAACTATATAGATGATATTGTAGAATGATTAGTATGTAGAATGATTGGCAGAGCCTTGTAACAATCAATGTCTAGTTTTCCAAAGGGGGCACTTTCAGTGTCCCACAAAGTTAAATATAAGCTTTCGAAGTTCCTCATATCATGAGATTTGTTAAATGAGTAAGCTGCGTAAGCACTATCCAGGTGCACTGTCCAAAAATTACATGGTTCATCTTCAATATCAATATCAGTAGTTGCACAGATTCATAGATTCTCCAACTTTAACAAGAAGAAGAACAACCTTCAGAGATTATACAGTTCAAAATCAATTAAAATGAAGCCCAGGAATTCTCATGAGAGTTCTCAGGACCTGACATCAAGTGAGTTTGAATATTCATCTCTTGGGACAAAAGTTTTTAAATTGATTTTGAAAACTAGAAAATTAATCAGGTAAATATGACATAGTGATAATCTATCCATACTTCTATACTATTTGATTTTGTTGAGAAAAATATTGGCTTTTTAACTTCAACAAAGATACATATATTTTATCATATACTTGTCAGAAAAAATTTGTCGTGATCTGCAACCCTAATTCTCCAGGAAAATATGTATTCATTTCTTTTCTGCTATCAATCCTATGCCTTACAAATGCTGTATTTCTAGAAGATGGTATGCTGGACATTCTGTGACTTTTACTTGGCATGCAACAATGTAATGCAATGTTCATAACAGTATTCCTTTGCACTATTTGGCAGAAGCATTATTATTTGCAACTCTAAGTATGCTGGATTCTTTTCTGGAGCAGCTTTTCACAAGTCAGCAACAGCATATTTAAATTGGAGCAAGAAAAGCAGTTAAATGTCTGAAAATTTGAAAACCTCCAGTGTTTTTTTAAAGAAATCTAGAATTTAATTGCAATTTTTTGTTTTAATTGTTTATATTTTTAGCAAGCAAACATGGATTTAATTGACTAGTCTCACATTTTGCAATGAATACCTTAGGGTCATGCATTCTCTTATTACTTAGGAGATTGCATTTATAAACTTTGACAGCTCTCACTCCCTTTTTTTTCAAAGTTAATTCATTCCTATTAGCAAACTTGCCCCACTTCAGCCTTATATTTTACTCTTTCTATCTATCACCTCTATCTAATCTTAAAACACTACAAATATATGCATGGATACCTTTATGCCTTGTTTCTGAAGATATTGGTCAACTGATTTATTAGTGTCCTTTTGTGCCAGGAATAAGACAGATTATGTGGAGACCTGAGTTAAAAGACAATTTATGGCCAGCCAAGCTTTTCACATGAGATTTGTATGAAGACTTCCCTTCTTTATGGGAGCAGTCAATGTATATAGACTAGCCTGCAACATGACTTTTGGCTCATTATATTACTCTTTTTATCTTTTTAAAAAATTCTAACTCAATACCTACAGCTTTTACATCCCACTATTTGAAGGCTCTCTGGCACAAAACAGAAACCACTTTGAAAAATGGTTTCAGTGCTTGGACTGATGATAAAGAAGAATTCAAGGACTAATTTTCAAGGACGAGCCTCTAAATACAGTTACCAGCTCCCCAAGCTCAGGCATTCATAATAGCATCACACATTTCAATAGCACTCTTTTATTTTTTCTCAAGGAGTTTTCGCAAAGATTATTGAGATGATTCTTATTCAACCTCCCGGCATCTCTGTAGGTTTGGGTTCTCTTATTATTCCTATCTTGCAGATTGTTAAGGTTGTTGCAGCTTGTGTGTTTAAATAAAGTCTTACTCAAAGCTTTTTGCAATATTTGTGGAAAAACTGCATAATGGAGACTTCAGAATTTAGTTTCCTGGGGTCTTTCCCATCATAAGCAATCCTTATTTCTTTTTGAGGAACTGAGTAGACCCCATTACAAAGGAATTGAAAATTAGAATGTTTCTACCACAATAGAGCTTTCTTGAGTGCAATGCATTATTCGACATTCAATAAAAGACAACATCATATGGGACTTCTGTGAAACCAGTATCCATGCTGAGAATAGTTTTTAGAAAAATATGCAAGAGAAATAATTCCTAAACTCAAGCCTCTTTAAAAAATAAAAAGAAACCTTGAAGTTAGTGTCAGAACCTAGGTTTAGGAAACTAAAAGGCAACTTATTTCATTGATAAAGAACAATAATAATAATAATGTCACCAGCATTCAATAGACAAGAGGGTTGGCTTCCAAACAGTGGTTATAAATCTTAGTAATGTAGTCACAGAAAGTAAAAGGGACCTAAAGGGGTTTTAAAATAATTATATGAAGCTTGTGACTTCTGTCAACTTTAGCTAAGGATGTACAGATACTCTCAGCTACAAGTGGCTTTTTATCAGCATAAATGTATTACTGTTCACCTCTTTGACAACGATATTAAATTGGCTAGTATGGTAAAGAACACTGTATGCCCAGTGCTACCACGTATCTGTTAACTTATTACAAATAACTTTACAAAGAAATAAAGCAATTAGAGGTAGAGTGGAGTGAAGTAATACTATAAGACTGCTCCACTCTGACTTCTAATTTTAAGGGGGTCAAAAATAATGTATTTTCTGAGGAAAATATGTAATAATTTGAATATATTAAATTTAAAGTGAGGTTTTTCACAAAAGAAAGTGAATTTTCTCACTTTGTTTCTAAGAAATGGATGGTGACTTATGTAACATTCAGGTGAGGGACCACAATAAACATCAACACATGTACATACTCATGAAGGTGAGATAGTTATTATCTGCAATTTGAAGATCAGTGTGTAACTGTGCATGGTACTTGAAAAAATTAAAATTTAAGGCACTTATCAAAACATTTTAGTTAATTAAACCAACTTCAAGAACATGTATTTTGAAATCTGGTAAGCTTTTAGAGAGAGAGGTCAATATGTTATACACAGACACACACACACACACACACACACACACACACACACACACACAGAGCAACCTTTCAAAACAAGCATAAAGATAGCTATAGGGAAAGTACCTAAGACCATAGTTTGAAAGTATCTCAAAATAAACTCCACCAGAGCAGGGACTTCCTCTGTGTGTTTTGGTCTCTGCTGTATGCCCAGGTGTAGAATGTGAACTATTTCATAAACATCAGATGAATAAAAGAAAACGTGTACAAAGCAGAAAGCATCACCTGTTTCGATGCAATGAGAAACTGTTTGAAATGGGCTTCTACTGTGCATATTAATCTTGTTTTAAGAAACACTAAAAAATACTACAGTTTTTTCAGAAAGAAATAAGGGATGCATAAGAAATGCAATTCTCCAGAAAACTGAACTTTGAAATTCCCATTAAATGCAGTCCTGAAAACTTTGCAAAAGGTTTTGTTTAAACACACCAACTACAACAGCGTTAACCATTTGCAAAATAAGAATGATAATGATACCGATGTAATTTTGTATGATATAAATCATGAATATTTTATTAAATTTACTTCATTTTTAAGCAAAAAGTCTTATTTCATTTATCAAGTTTATTAATATTCCTAAGTCACATGCCTTATTATAATATTGAAGAATATTGTTAGGCTATTTAAAAATTTTAAGGGATGTCTTTTGATTCAATTTGAGGGTTGTATGTTGATAAATTGAGATGATGAAAAAACTATTTTACCATAGTACATTATACCTCAAGAAATAAAGTTAAAATACCATGAAAATTTACTCATCTCTGTTTTCTTTATTATTAATATTATATGACTGTATTAAAGCAAATATTCAAATTTACCTTATCAAATTTCTAGATCTGAATGTCCTAGATTGAGTTACTGGCAAGTCTTGAGACTTGCTTTGGAAATGGAATATTAGCAGATTTGACACCACAAAAGACTTGGAAGAGCACTTGCACATTCCTGCTTGATTTCCTGTGCATTTGCCATCACCAGAGAACAAGCACAAGCTAGGCTGCTGAAGGATGAGAAACAGCCAGGATCAGAGTCAAATGCCCCTATTTTCCCAGCCAAGGTCATCTAAACTTCATGAACAGCTAGACATGAATAATTTGTTAAGATGAGTACCTAGCAACCAGCACAGTAAAAAATAAACACTTATCACATGCCACTGCATTCTTATGGAGGATGGCTGTTGTTATTGTTTTTGGTTGGTTATTTAGGCTCATAGTGTCCATGGTTAAAGGTTACTAAAGTATTAATGAAAGAAAAGTTATAGTATTACTTTTATTTACCTGTATGTGTATGCATGGTTCGTCCTTCTTTTGGGACTCTCTAACCCTTTATTATTAAATCACGAGTACAGCATTTTTCTAAAGAACTTGGCAATAATTAATTCAAGCTTGAGTCAATTCGATTAAAATATCTGAAAAGACCCTACTAGCAGTTAAAGAATTGGTAGTGTCCTTTCTATGTCCTAATGGTGAACCAAAATTTGACCCCATCAACTATTCTATTGATATCCCAGATGCATTCTCTGAAGTATGTTCCCTATGGATTTTGCTTCAGGTTGTTCTCTTAAAAGCTTTTAGGAATTCATTAGCAATGACTGGGGGAAACAATCTGCCTATTTTCACTTGTGATCCCTGACTTTACCCTGGAAATTTCTGACCGCTAGAACTTGAAATTCATTTAAAAAGACATAGATGAAGCTTTTTTCCTCTCTTTTTATCAAGATTATGCAAGAAAACAATGTATCTTGGGGCAGTACAGAGACCACTATAAATACCCCTCTAAAATGTATACGTACCTTTCTGAGTTTTGTGATTAATATTCTCACCTTGAAATTTGAAAATATGTATGTATTTTCCTCAGAGTCAGGTACATGCAATGGTCTAGTAGTGTGATATAACTGGATCCTGAACAGTTTGCATCAGGTTATTTAAAAATAAGAACCTACAATTTTAATCCTCTATGAATTCACAAATACATATTTTCACCTTTCCAAATATTGGGCTGCTGCAGTATGAATAATGGCACTCAAATGTGTTCATAACATCATCCCCTGAAACTATGAATGTTATATAGCAAAACGGACTTTGCAAATGTGATTAAATTAAGGGTCTGAGATGGGAAGATTATCCAAGATGATCAGAATAGGAATGATGTACTCACAATGGTCCTTAAAAGAGGGATGCCAGAGGAGTCAGAGCCAGATGCGAATGGGATGTGATGACAGACGCAGAGATTGGAGCATTGAGTTTTGAAAATGAAGGAAGGGGCCACAAGCCAAAGGGTGCAAAAGCCAAGGAATACAGATGAACATTAGAAGCTGAAAAAGTCAGAGAAATAGATTCTCCTTGCAGAGCCTCTACAAGGAACCAGCCTTACCAACACAATGACTTTAGCCCAGTGAAACTGATTCTGGACTTCTAACTTCCAGAACTGTAAGAGAATTAGTGTTGCTTTAAGCCACTAAGTTTCTAGCAATTTAAAGTGTTACAGCAGAAACAATACATGGGGCTAGTGAATTTGCAAGTCTATCACCTGCTTTTTTAAGAGAATGTTTAATTTTATTTGTGTCTTCATTATTCTTTAGGCTTTTGTTTTCTCCGCTTCTAACATTACAGTGTTAACTGCACAAATATTGAGACATGAGACTCATTCCCTTTTTGTACTTATATTTTTAAACTGACAAAAAACAATTCAGCATCTCCTTACATGGCTATATTATGGTCAGAAAAACTAAGTCTCATTCAAATATGGTCCTTGAAGATGCAAATACTATTGCTTAGAGTATTTGAAGTGGGGTGAAAGAACTAAATTAGCCTCTCTGGGTAATAGGCTTGTCATGGATTATTTTAGTTGAAACATTACTAACGATGTATTTGTAAACATTGTTTAAATTCTTTTTTTATCTCCTGTCTGTCCCACTTTGACCTAGAAGTCTACAAACTTTTTACACACTGAATGCGACAACATTTTCTTTTATTTGACTTTTAGGTTGGCTTTATTATTCTGTGATATATGAAATATGCCAATGTTATTCTACAATATAAAATATTTCATGTGTTTTGATCATGTGTCCTCTTACTCTTTTCTGAATCAGAGGTAAAGGTGTTTATTTTTATTTTTATTTTTTTGACTGACCTCATTAACTTAACTCTTCTCATTTTCTTCTGGAACTATATACTATAAGCTTCATTTTTTGAGTGAAAACATTTTGGACAAAACTGTGAATTAGGCAAAACACTGCTTTATTGTCTTTATAGTTTTCTGGTAAGCAAATCATTTTTTTCCTTCCTAAAACTTAGGTTTCATCTCTTTAAATCTTATCCTTGGCTTAATTCCAGAATGATCCTGATATTTGTATCAACTTTCCATCAAGACGTGAGTTGGTCTCTAATAAATTATGCTTTGGCTGAAAACCAGAAGTGATCGCCTAGGGAATAACTGCATTTTAAAAAGAAATAAATAATCAGTCAAACTTTTTCAAAATTGAAATGAAAAAAATTCACTAGTAAATCGCATAGGTTAAAGAAGTTATTTTGAATAAATTTTCCCAGTCTCAAAAGCCTCAAACTTCTCCAAAATTTCATATAACTGAACTTGTTTGCTTTGTGGTAAACTAAATTAATTTGAGTATACAGGGATTACTTAAGAATTAGCTGAGCGTATGTAGAGAAAAAAATTTTTCACTATACATAATGATTCATTAGAGTCACTGCATGAAAATGCATTTAGATGAAAACAAAACATTGTCCTTTATCTTGTGTGCAACTTTGAGCAAACTCTCAGACACATATTGTCTATTTATAAACTTATTTTGTATGTTACCCCTTGAATTGTTATTTAGTGCTTTGTTAATGTTCCAACTGAATGAATGCAGAGAAATTATCAGGGTTCTTCCAATATTCTCATTCACAAATACATATTCCAGGTTCAGGTCAAATTTCATAACCAGTATTTGGCCCTCTGCATTTTCACAGTGTTTCATAATTTCTAACAAGATGCTATAGAGCTCTTTGTTACCAAGAGTGCTGGTATCACATTAGCAAGTTGCTGATATGAGTAGGGAAATCATTCTTGACCCATTCTAGTTCCAAAACAATGATAGTGTGACTTAGTTTCTGACTTTTTGGGGATTCCCAGTTCCTGCTACTAGTTAGTCAACAACTCTCTGCTGTTGATCATATCACATAGATGGCAACATCCACAGAACACAATTCTCACAAACTACAATTGCAATTTGGGCATAGGTGAGAAATGTTGTTTTGAATCAAAGAAAATTTTCTAAGATTGGAAAGATATAGCAAATGTTTAATGAAAAATCAGGAAATTGGGGAATATGTATAACACATTCTAAGTTGCATTTGAATATTTACTCAGAAGATATATCGCCACAGAATGAATGTTTGTTTAATAATTCAAATATAAACATGAGTATATATATATATATATATGTTTACATACATGGCATATATAGGACATATACATATATCTATATGATATAGGTCTTAACCCACTATAAAATATTTACATAAAATTTAAACATAAATGCTTTGTGTAAATTATATGCAGAATTGACAATTCATGACTTGAAATATCCTCTCAGATGTATTGACACCCAATAACTTGTGGTTATCATTCCCTCTAGGCTTTTTGCTGAAGCAAGTATAATCTGTTAAGAGATTGTTTACTGTTTCTCAGTTTGGAACAAGGATCATGGGAAATGACTGATATAGTAAGGCTGGTTTTTATTCTTGTTATTGCTGATGTTGAAGAAATATCAGGTCATTCAGTAAGGAAGGAGAGAAAATATTTATGCCTAGAAATAAAATCCAAAGATCACTTACCCCATTTCTCTCTTCTTGCCTTTTGACCAAACTTCCTAAAGGATGTGAAATTGCTGGTTTCAGAGTTCTTCCTGCTGAATGTGAAGTTAGGTGAATCTGGAGATGAATAAAGCTAGAATCAATGATTTAGGTGAGAGAAGAAGGGCAGACCCACTCTGAAGGAACCTGGAAATATATTCACATTGTTGCAGAATTATTTTTCTCAATTTTGAAATGTTAGTCTTCTGCCATATTAAATGATTCTGAAAATGGATACATTTCAAAGAAATGCCAAAATGTGACTTTTGATCAATTAATGACCAAAGTATAAATTAAAGTATTGTAAATTTCATGAATCTATTGCTTTGCTCCTTTTAAGTAAGTTGTTACCTACCTTTTCAGATACTGAGGTAATCAAGCAATGCTGGACATTTTATTACATACGTTTTCACTTATAAAACATTCCTGTTGACAGGTATTCTACTCTGCAACAATCAACTTCTAATTTGCAACAAATCACACCAATTTGAATGTTTTTGCATGCTCAGAATTTAATACAGTTGTACCCATGGAATATGCTCATTAAATTATTGTTTATAATAATACATTAACATTTTAAATCATGTAATATAAGCATTAAGTGATAATGGCACAGTGTGAATTTTGTTTACTAGAATTGGGGCAAATTACCATTTTTGGCAATTTTATTTAAGGAAATATCCAGTTAAAACATTATTTAACACACAAAAAATACTATCTAGAAAATATAGAATTTTCAGTTGCTTCAATTTCAAGCACTAGATAATAAACACTGGTGATTACCCTTGCAATATTTCATATAATATTTCTTTTCCACTGAACTTAAAAAGAACAGAGCATTTTATTCGCTGTCCTTTGCATATGTTGGGCTATTTAGCTATTTGTATATTTCTTATACAATGCTAGAAATATGACACAAAAGAATAAATCTAATGTAATCTAGAGCACCATATTTGGCACAAATTATTTGGCTTAAATTCTGATGCTGCCACTTACTACCAGGATGACCTTATAAATATGGATAATAATGGAACCAAAGGCAAGATTTGTAATGAGAGATGAATTATATGTAAAATGTTTAGAATTGTGACTAGCCATGTATTCTATAAAAGTAATTTCCATTATTTGTGCTATTACTTTCTCAAGAACTTTCTTTTTGGCATGCAAATTTCTAGTTTTTATATTCTCTTTCAATGTTGTTGAAATTTGCAACTTAGATTTCCCTGAGCGCCTTACTTAAATTGCTGAGACATGCTGCTTACATTTGCTGGGTAAATATTCTCAACAACTCCAACAGTACCTAGTCATGCTGTGAAGAGTCAGCATTGGCTGGCTAGGGAACTGTTTGAAAAGAGCAGTTAAAGCACCACTGCTCATGAACCATTGTTCGTAAATGCAAACAGTTGCACCCTAGTATATCTCTGTCTCTTAAAGAACCAAGGCTGAATTATCCCATGATTCTTTAAGGGTCCATGAATGGAAGCTTACTGATCCATTCTAATGAGTGCTCTGGGCTCTACCTTCATTATTAAAGCAAAACTGGGTGAGACACAATAGCCTCTGCAAATCTGAATAACATTTTTAATTCTTGATAAATCTTATTTTTATCAATATATGTATTAGCTCCAGATTGATTTGTTAAGCAGAACTAGATGATACATAAGTGATATATGGATTAGAAATCTTGAAAGCCCATTTGTTTTGCTTTTCCCTCTTTTTAAATAGCCTTTGTAATTTCTACAGTCATATTTTTCTTTTTTATTGCTACCATACATACATTAAATCTTTACGGGCACTTACACCCAGTTAGACGAGGCACTGCTTTCCAATTAAAGCATGGGGTTTGAGTGGATAGAGGAATAGTGTTACAGTTGTTCTATGTAATGGTATGCAGAGTAAAGAGTAAAAATAACTTCCCAATTTTTATATATACCAATTAAGTTTTAATTAAATTTGATTGGCCCTATTGCACTGAAGTTTGAATTATTATTCATGCTTCTAAGTTTTTAAAATAGTTTTTCCTCCTTTTTTCTACTAAATAATTTTTAATCTAGTGACCTATTTTTGCCTCCCTTTAATAAGACAGTGATATTTTATAGATAAGCTTATAGAAAAATATAAGTAGTAATACATTTTTCTAACAGTATTTCTTAAAGTCATACATTCAGTTCACAGAAGCGTCCTATATTCTGAAATTATACCTCTTCTTTTATTGGTGCAGAACATATGTCTTTGTGGTAGTAGAAAATTTGTGAATGTTCTTTCTTATTAGAGAAACAAATGAAACAAAACAAATTTATTAAAAAAGTGACACTTATATAGGGTAGGTCCCTCAGTTTTGTTTTTTTTTTTTTGTTTGTTTGTTTTCATTTTCAAGAATTTGTGACATCTCGCTCCTGTACATGAAGTAGAAAATTAAGAAGTCTATTGTATGTTCTATATGTTCTCAGTTTATATGCTATAAAGTTCACTGCTACTTCAAAACTTTTCCTAGGTGGCCAATATATTTTGACTATTATGGTTACATCTGGCAAACAGCAAGTTTAAACTGACAAAACCAAACAATGTATTTGTAGAGATATCTGCAAATGGTTTCAGGTTTACGGCTAGTGGTAGAGCATCAACACATGCCTGCTCCAAACAAATATGGTCTCTTCCAATAGACGCAAGATTATTCCCTTATGAGCACCTATTGGAATATGTGATCAGGGTAGTAAGTAGTTCAATTCAAGTAATGATTCTGTACTGAAGCGACTTAATAAAGAGTAAATGTCTGCAGAGTTTTTACAGAAGTTGAAAGACTTTATTAAAATGAGCTTTTAATTATAATGGTTTTTGGCTCCTTATATACCACTTTCAATAATGCTAAATTCCTACAATGATGCTAAAATTTAAAAGCATGTCATTTACCCAAAAAATTTGAGTACCACTACTCATTCTGTAGATGTGTATCTGCATAAGTATGTGTGTGTGCGTTTAGGCAACCACAATATAGCCTTACACGCTACACACAAATATACACATATACACTCAGTAGGATACATATCTTAAGGGACTGAAACACACACACATGGAAAGTAAGGTGAAAGGCTATGTACATTGAGCTTTGCATTCCAGAAAAAATGACACCATACAGCATTAACATTTCTCTGTCAATACTGGTATATACAATAGAGATGTTCTAGGATGTATATCCAATACATTGGCTAAGGCCATTTTCCAGCCTAAGTAATGTGATACGTGTCACCCACTTAAATATGTCAAGGTCTGACTGCCAAGTGGAAGCAAAGAATGAAATTGTAAACTTTGTTTTGTTTTTTAAAATAAATCTGACTCCAATCAAGTGTAATATATGTTATAAATAAATACATGGGAGGAAGCAAAATCTGGCAGAATCAATTTTACCTCCCATTCTCCATCATCACCCCCTGCCCACACAAAAACAGAAAAACAAGCAAACAAAATACACCAACATATGCACGCAACTATATAAAGTGCATCCAAGCTTAAAAGCAAGAAACAAATTTATAAGAAAAGTGGAAAAATTCTTGGTAAGGATCTCTGTGAAAGAGGCCTACATTCCTATCCCATTCCAGGAACTAAAATCCACAGGGATATAAGATAACAATCCAGGGACATAAGCCTGGAGCATTAGAGGCAGATGAGACGTATACCCTACATTCTGGGCAATGCCCCCTCCAAGGCGTTTCCACCTCTTAATGACATGAGACAGTTAAGGATGGCTGTGTGACTTATTCATTGTTAGTGGGAATGTAGAATGGTGCAACCACTCTGGAAGACAGTGTGGAGGTTCCTCAGGAAGCTAAATATAGATTTGCCATATGACCCAGCTATTCCATTGCTAGGTATATACTCAGAGGAACTGAAACTTAATACACAAACAGACATTTATAAACCGATGTTTATTGCAGCATTATTCACAATTGCCAAGAGATGGAAACAGCCCAAATGTCCATCAAAGGACGAGTGGATAAACAAACTGTGGTATATACACATGATGTAATATTATGCAGCTGTAAGGCAGAACAAAGACATGGATCATGTAATAATGTGGATGAACCTTGAGGACATTATGTTGAGTGAAGTTAGCCAGAAACAAAAGGACAGATTCTGTATGGTCTTACTAATATGAACAGACATTAATGAACAAACTTTGGGAGTTAAAAGCTGACAACACAGGCAACCAGGAGATAGAAAGAGGGCAGAGATCAGCCATTTGATGCTGAAGGACTACAGAATGTTTAGGATTCATTGCATAGATCCAGAAATAGATAGCATAATACTGTGTGATGGTAGCACGGTATTGTAAAGTATACTGAACAAAGATGTCTCTGAGTAAAGCTGAAAGAGGTGGGACAGGAGAATGTATGACACCAAAGGTAAAGATAGATGATAAAGACTGGGACTATATAACGTGGCAAAAACTGGAGTGTCCAATGACTGTTACGAAATATACAAATATAAAAATGTTTTTGCATGTGGGAAAGCAAATGAATGTCAACCATGTAGAAATTTGAAAAGGGGATGGTACTCAGGGTAAAACATAATCAAAGCAAACTGGAGTCTATGGTCAACAGTAGCATTGTAATATACTTCCATTAAATGTAACAAAGGCAATATGCCAATGCTAAATGTATATGAGGGGGATATAGGGGAGGAATATGGGATTCTTGGTAGTGGTGTTATTTGCTGTCCTTACTAGTATATTGTATTGTATGACATGTTATTTTTCTTTTTATCATTTTTTTCTTATTGCTAAAAAAAAAAAAAAAATTTTTTTTTCTTGTAGTAATCAGTATGTTCAAGTGCTGATTGTGGTGATAAATGTCCAACTTTATGATGATACCATGAACAATTGATTGTACACTGTGGATAAATGTATAGTATGTGAATATAACTCTATAAAATTGTAGGAAAAAAAAAAAAAAAGAATGGCTATGTGAGATGTAAATGCAACATCATGATGATTCACCACTCTGAGGAAACCCTGCTGAGTTTCTGGTGTCCCTCTCAGGAGAGAGAATGACTATATTTTCATGGGCTTCCAAGAATAGTACCCAGAAACAGCTGAGTGAGAAAGGTGACAGATTTGAGAGGTATTGTGATTGTGGAAGGGTATACTGCCAGCAGATGCAGCCTGGAAGGTAAGATTCATGACTGGATGTGGATAAGGGGATCTCAATGCTTGCTTGTGTAGTGAGATGAGGATAGCTCAGAAATAGAACCAGAGTTCATCTCAGATGATATAAGTTTAAAAAGACGTTGACCAATGACCAGATACTTCTGCCTGATGTTATATTGCCAACCAGAGATAAGGAAGAGGAGGAGAAAAAACTTCAGTTAACTTCCTGACTTTGCCTAGAATTGAACAAAACTTATGTTTTCCCCTCATTTTATGGAAAGCAGACCTTAGATAAAAGAAAACTGAGTATACACCTGTAAAATGTATATCTACTATATATGCAAGATCAGAACTATGTGACATCAACAATCATTATAATTAAATTTATGTAAAGCAGGTTTGCAAAATTGATAACATTTTATAATTGAGAAGATAGTGTTGTCCTTTCAATAAGGATGTATTTTAATTATGTTCCTCCAATTTGAAATGCTTAATAAATCTTATAGTCATATGTAACCAGACTGTTACCCAACAGTGAGTTAAAAATTCCAAAAATGAAGTGATTTTTATTTATTAATATTAATATTTAAAATAAAATTCCTTGGTTTTAAATTTTACCCATTATTCTATAGCAATATCAGTAACTTTCTACTGCAACATTTTAAAAAATAAAATGGAACTTTAGATTAAATGCTTCACTTGAAGAAGTTCTGTTGTTTCTTTTTTAATGGGTAGTATCTAAGTGAATTAAAATTTTTAAAATATAGAAGAGAAGCAGAAACAAGGTCATTTTTATCTTTAAATCATTTATGGAGACTAGAATATCAATTGTTCTTGTCTCCATAAATAATTGATATTATTGATATTAAAAAGGTTACTCAACAATAAACCTGTAATGGAATAAATTAAGAAATGTTTTCAAATGCAGGTAGGCCATTATGTAATTGTTATATCTTATGTTGTTTAGCTTGCAAATTAAGAAAAAACAATATTAATGGCACCATTAAAAGTCACAAATAAATACCATGGTGATATTTATAAAAATCAAATTGTCTTGGAAAATAACTTGTAGGGGCTGTGTGATATGGAAAAAATATTTTAAATGAGTGTAGAAGCTATTCTAATTAGTTCGGTTCTCATTTCTCAGACCTCCATTTAGTCATTTTCCTAAAGCTGTAACAGAATCAACTATTCATTGCCAATCAATTCTGATACACTCTGTTGTTTCAGTTTCCATTTATCATGGTGATAATTATTTGAATTTCGACAAGTGCTAGGTCTTCTTATTTCTGCTACATTTTTCTTTTTGCATCATTTAGCTAGAAACCAGCTGCACAGCAGCATTTAACCCTCTGGAGATAACACATATGAGTACTGTAAGAAGAGAAGGATCACCATCCAAGTTTCATCATCCACTGATAAGCTAATAACCAAACTTACATATTATGTAAGAGAAAAGATCCCAACCCCAATATGAAGAGCTTGAAAACAAGATATGTGGATAATAACTGAATTTCCTAATTTTTCCATCATCTTAAGAATCTCAGAAAGATATTTAGATATATGAGCGCTATATTCTTTGCAAAGCCAATATATGAATCCAATGATATTCCTCACAGTTTGACTGAAGTGCTGGTGGTCAACGAGACATGATACATCCCTCTCCATCCTGGTTCAAGAGCAAATTCTTCTGGTATACATAAGACCAGAAGAGCAGTTGTCCAGATTTTAGTTTATGAAGTTGTTGCTTGGGCAGATATTATAGAAAAGCCATCTATACACATTGATGATAAGACTATGTATATTCAGTCTCTTGTATTATTAAGACATATCTGTTCATAACAGATTCTAAAATTGGGTTGTTATTTCTATGTCCATGGGGCAGTCATCAGCATCCTTAAAAGGAGAGTTTGTGGACCCCACAAGGGGAAGAACATAAAGTCATGAGAGTCAAGAGCAAATATTTTAGGAAAGATACTGCAAGTACCTCTGAGATTTAGCCAACTTGAATATTATACTTCCACTTGCTCTTTCCACCTTTCCAGAAGATTTAGGATGATATGGGCAGTGAAACTTTTTTTGTGTGAGCGCAACACCTTGCTGAATTCATGGATTATGATTGTGAGAAAGTGAGTATCTTTCATGCTAGAAAATAAATGGATATTCTTCAAGCAGAAACACAAAATCTAACACTTGTGTGACACCATGATGGCAGCGACCTTCCCACAATGAAAGACCTTGACTTATCCTGAGATTATGTTGACCTAATGTGTAACAGTGCCTTCGGAACCTATTCTTGTAGGTGATTAAGTGTATTCTACCTGAAGATGTTTGAAGAGTCACTCAAGATATGGTCTTAAACCATGACTTATCTTTAAAGATTTTCTAGGAGAATGTGGGCCATTATTGCATATAAGCTTGCCATATTTTCTATTATTCTGGAAAAAATGTGGCCCCTTCATCCCTACCATAGTTAGTAATCTCAAGCACTTTTTTTCTTGCCAGTATACATTTGATACTATTTAATAATACTAGGTAGACATCTTATCTTTGCCAGTTTGATAGATTCCAGAAGTTCCTTTTTACTTAATCTGGAGCCCAATTTTATGCCTTTCTCAGAGAATCCTTGAACCACTCCATTAATCTGCCTTCTGTTTTATCAGAGACTTCTATGTAAAAACATCCATCAATGAGATTTGTTAGCATAATAAAATGCCAAAGCATTTGTCTTTCATAAACAAACAGATGAAAAGGTCTTTTGGTAGTTAGAAATATCTAAATATGTAGTTCATAGGGAAATATTATTAAATTCTAACTCAGGAAGGCATTCAAGAAAGAGTTTGCAATATTTGAATTCTAGTTAAATCATATAAAAATAATAAAATTCATAAAATGCTGGAATCCATTTTCTACAATAGCCAGTGGTTCCTAAGAATAATTTTAATTTTCTTTTGATGGCTGGTTTTGCATAGTTTTCTAATATTTATACTCTCTTCTTTACAAGACCCTTTCTTCCACATACAGGTCATGGACAAGGTCATATACGTTTTATAAAACTTGAGCTTTTTCTTGGAAAATTATATACTTTTATGAACAGGGTGTAGACTTTCTTGCCATTCTTTAGATCAGAAAAGGGAAAAAAAAGGTAATTTGATCACATGGTGAATCAATGTGGATCTACAAATGAACAAGTGAACCAATTATCTTTAATTTTCTGATTTAAAATTTTAGAAAAATTATGACAGGACTTTATTAAAATGCTAGTGCATTCATCTCCAAAAGTAGGTTGTTCTACCATGTGAAAATGCACAATACTGGCTATCCATATCAACTGGGCATTAAATAAATCTTACCAGTCTTCCAGAGTGCATTTTTTCCCCTTCAGGTGGCACTAAATAGAGTATATTGGAATTATGAACCAGTGGAAAACTGCTTATGATTATTCTGTTGATAGCCCAAAGTATAGGGATTATGCAAAGTATACTCATCAATTTTAGACTTTTCATTCAGAAGACAGGATACTGAAAGGATATCATTTTCTACAGAAGTGTTTACAATGTGCCTAAGGCCTTCTTTGACTTGGGTCTTACTAGGATACTGAGGTAGTTTGGTCAATGGTTTGAGGAGACAATTTGGATATTTAGGATTTTTTTCCTATTATCCTACTTATGTTGGTAGGGCCATTGGCCCTTAGTGTCTATGAACCAAGGTCAAGTCTTCAATTTTATATGGAAGCAATCGATTTATTTAATCTGAAAGGAACAGTTATGAAGCCAGTGGTGAATTGCTTAATTGTTAGTGATATAAGTTTATACTCTTTTTGAGTGCTTAATTTTTTTGTTTACATTCTGTATGATCAGCTATATATTGATATTCCTCAAAATCAGTGATTTTCCCATCTTAATTTGATTTTCCTTAATAGTTCACTTACATTGCAACTTAATCAATTGACAAAAAGTGAAAACAGGGCTTCCCTAAATTCAGACTACACATATCTATTTCTACTGTTCCTGTTCATTATTTTTTCCTATTTATTGGACTAGCTTCTTTTGTCCAATGTAATATTGTGGGACAGTTTCATAAATATACTGTTAAGTTTTCATCAACATTTATTTCCATATCTTGCTATTCCCTACTACTGTAGAGGGCTGGGCTTTATCTTCCTAAGTACCTCACCATTCTTCACCATTTATCCATTATTTGCTATTTTATGAATTCATCAATGATGAATTGTGATTAAGCATTCCTGGACAACACATATCCAATAGAATTCAGAACTCAGTTGTGATTTTTTTTTTCAATCTTTCTAATTTTAGGAAACTCTTTCTTGATGACATGAAGTTCAAACTGACATCAACATTTCAATTGCACTTGTATAAGGCTATTTTTAGGCTTATTAAACTTTAAAAGAAATTGAAAATTTTCCTTGGGTGGGACATTCTGAGGGAAAGGAAATTGTTGGAGAAGACTAGAGAGGTTGAAGTAGTGGTAGGATGACGCTAAGGAGATAGAGAAGGATGCTGGAAATAGAATGGATCTGAAGACTTAATGGCATATTTGATATAGAGTTTTAGAAAAAGAGAAAAATGCCAACCATAAATCAAAGATTTTTTAGATAAGCTACCAGAAGGATGGAATTGTCATCAACTGAAATGGGAAATAATGTGGAGGGAGCCACTTTGGCATGTGTTTGGGTTTACTAAAGCTGCTGGAATGCACTATGCAAGAAATGGATTGACTTTTACAATGGAGTTTATTAATTCATAAATTTACAGTTATAAGGCCATGAAAATGTCCCAGTTAAGGCATCAACAGGATGATACCTTCTCTGAAGGAAGGCTGATGGCATCCTGGGTTCCTCTGTCACATGGGAAGGCACATGGCTGGCTCTGCTGTTCCTTCTCTCCTGGGTTTAGCTTCTGGTTTCAGTGGCTTTCTCCAAAATCTGGGCTTCTGTCTCAGCTTCTCTGTGGTGCCCTTCTTGCTTCTCCAGGGGCATTTTCTTTCTAAGTGTCTCTGAGTGCTCTTCAAAATGTCTCTGCCTTTTATCCTCTCATAGAGGGTTCCAGCAAGGAGTTTCAGACCCATCTTGAATAAGTGGGGTCACACATCCATAGAAACAACCTAATCCAAGAGTCCCACACACAGTAAGTCTGTCCCCCACAAGACTGGATTAAAAGAACATAGTCTTTTCTGGAGTATATAATCGATTCAAACCAGCACAGCATGTTACATTTAAGATGTCACTTAGATGTGCCAACAGGAGTTGTGAATAGGAGTTTGGGAATCATGGGCTCAGAGCTGTATCTCCTGCCAGGCAAATAGATGAGACAGATCACCACGGATTGATTATATGCAGAAAATAGGACTGTGGTTTGCACTTAGGCCATGTGTATTTGCACATCCAGCTCAGAATTTCATGGTTTCTTATTGATTCAAGTAATGTCTTTATGCTTTTCCCTTTGCATGTCAAAGTCTACTCATCTTTGAAAATTGAGCTCCCTCCCTCCTTATTTCATTCTCTGTATCCCAACCTCCTAACCAAGTAAGCACTATCTCATCTATATTTCTTAGTCTGTTTGCAAACATAAGCAGCAGTAAACAATGAGCACTTAGCTTTCTCTGTTTCATGTGTCTTAGATCCTTCTTATTGCTAAATTTTAGAAAGACGGTGATGGATATTTGGTAAAACAGAGTAAAAAGAGAGTATTTTTGGTATAATCATACAGCAACGTTATTTTATGTATGTAAAGGAAAACATCAAAATTACCAGAGGAAAGTTTTGTTGATCTCCTGATCCTCCACTTCAAAGAATTAGAAGAACTGTCCTGTCATCAAGCCAAGGCTAACCTGTGCTTTCCCAGTATGGGATAACAATTTGTGGCACTCTCACAGCTCTGCCCTTGGAACTAACAAGGGCACCATAAACTGGGCACTGTCACCCAAGTAGAAGATCAGACTTAGGGGAGAAAATTCATGTTGTTCTAATACAAGAATAGGCAGGAAGGATTGTATGGTTGTTTAGTGATGTACCAAAGCCATCATGATGAATAACTGTGAAGGCCAACAAGATTCAGATGGTTGCAATCAGGGTGAGAAATGCACTTTTGGAATCATTTACTGCTTTGATCATTAAAGGGAGTGTGGTATCCTGGAGTTTATCAAGTGTCCTCTCTCGTATCAAGGAACAAGAGAAGAGACTGAGAGGGCTAGCATATTAGCCATTTAGCTGCTTTACTGCAGTAAATTCATTCTGTTTTAACATTCTTGGTGTCAGGAATGCTGAATGTTATTGGGAGGTAAGCAAGGAGAGTGAAAGAGTCTCAAAGTTTTCATGTTCTATGATTCAGAACTGCTCTTCTTTAAAATTTCAAATTTAAAAAGTTAATTAAGAGTACATCTACCTGTTTTAGAAATTTTTATACATCTGCTGTAAACCATACAAAATAATAACTATGTATCCTGTCAGAGTAAAAACAATGAAAATGACAGTTGCTTTTTTAGAAAGAGTTACTATTTTTTCTGATAGAGAAATAAGAGGTTTTCCCTAAAATATTTAGAATTAGTTGTTTAAATTGAAGATAATGTCATAAGTAAAATTTATATGTGGCCCAAAACACAATTATTTAATATTCTAAACTAAGAGCATGAATTGGAGTAATTTTAAAAATTCAAAGTGCTTAAAGTCTTGCTGTAAAAAGGAATGTAATGCTTCCAATATACAATAAACTTAATTTTTCTAATTTGAGAATTATTTTCTGGACAAATGCCAAATATTTTTATAATACATTGAGGTTGCATTGTATCATAATACTCTATTTTATCTTGAACACAGAATTTGATTACTTATTTTAAGAATACCACTACATTTCAAAATATCTTCTTCCAATCTTTTATTTTTTTATTTATGTTAATAATCAACATTTGACATTAATTTGAACAGGTTGCATAGTACTTACTAATCGATAGTAAAAATTATTTTGATTCACTTGAGATACCAGTTCTTGGAATTACATAATGTGGTGGTTAGTGATTCAAAGTATAATTCTTTAAACACCATTAAAATACATATTTTCTACAGTACCAAGTTATCCTTTTAACTAAAACATTATTTTGAACTGAATAACTTCTTAAAATAGTATTACATTTTAAGATTGCATGTAAAATACCACCCTTTTTGTTCCTGGAATTGAGAGCTCTCTTAGCAAACAAAATAGGATTTACATTCATGTAGATCAATGAGGTGGAAAAAGTCTTGTTCTGTCTTCTAGAAAAATCTTAGATGTGGGCACATAAAATAGAAGGCTATTATTTCTTCATTGTATACAATTATATCATATACAAATCTATCATTTTAAGATTATATTAATTTAAATTAATATTTAAATCACTAATTAGGAATATGAGATTTAACATTTTCCAATATAAAATGAAAATTTACATTGGATCTACATTGGACTAATAAATGAATCTTTATAATTAGGAGATAGAACATGTATGTGCTTGTGTGATCTCCATATTATTTTGGTATATCAGAGGTTCTTAACCGTAGCTACACCTTAAAACCCCTTGATGGTCTTTAAAACAGAATGCCTTTGTTGGGGCTCTAGCTTCAGATATATAATGAGGAGGGCTGAAATTGGTATATTTTAATAGGACCCCAAGAGATTTTAATGTGCAGTGAAGGTTAAGAATCACTTTCCTAGAGCACAAGTAGGTGACAGCACAGGCTTTTTAAAAGATTCCTGTGGCCTTTGTTAAGAACACAGGCAGAGAGTGGTTGGTAGTAGTTGAGGAAAGCTGATCTGTCTTCTTTGGCAAAAACACACTTGATCTTTACCTTGGTGAGGAAACAGATGTTGAGTGAGAAGGAAATCATTTGGAAGCCAAAATCTATTTTGGTCCATTTCCTTTCTCTCCGTAAGGGTGAAACTTTCAATCTATCATTTCCCATGTCTTTTGGTAAATTTTGGTGCCTGAAACAATGGGCTGCTGAACCTGCTTATGTACCCTCCGTTTTCTGCACAACTGCATTTAGACTCACTCTTCAAGTCTTTCTGCCCTTAGCTAGAAAAATAATTTGGCTTCTTGGATGAACTGTGTTTATCTTTCCATAGAGTAATAACATGTTTGTTTTAAGGTTTCATAACAATTTTTGAACCATTTTACTAAATATAAAATGGTTGTGAAATACTGTGCAATCAGAAATATGAATGATTATATATACCAAAGTAAAAGAGTATTTATTCTTTTCTTAAGTGCCCCATGTTCACTACTTTATATGGAGGCTATGGCAAGACTCACTGGTATTTTCATGTGCAATACAATACTAAATTCAACTTTGTGTATACTGTGCTTAGAGTGTGGAAATGCAATTGATGGTCTATTAGTAAATGCCATCAGTACCAATTATATTTCTGATCACATTTATTTCATTAAATGATGCATAATCACTACTTTAACAGATCCATTTTGTTTTTAGATAAAGACTGTGTGATTTATGTTGTGACTTTGTACACAATAGTTTTGGCCAGACAACACATATGAATTTTGGCTTCAATGCAGCAGAGCAGGCTCTAGCTTCTCCCACCAAATTCTCTGTTCTATGTTTCTCCTCAGAAAGAGAAGCCTGCCATAGTTTGTAGGAGCTGCTCCACAAATATTTTTAGAGTAGTAGAACTGAGCAACAAAATAGGGTGGACTGTGGTAGACATGGAGATAAATCTCCCAGACCCTCTTTTTAGGAAGGAATAGCTGCCAAGTTGTGGGGTGTGTACTCATCAGACTGCCTCCAGCCTGTGTATCTCCTCACATATTGACCCTGGGAGGGTCCTAAACAATAATTAATTAATAGAGGAAAACAAAAAGCATTGAGTTGAGAAAAAGAGAGCAGTAATTATAACCCCGGATTCTGATCCACTAAATTTCTTATTTTTGGAAAGGACCAGATGCCAACACAAGTCCCCAGGTGGTACACTGGCACAATTCTGAGCTTAAATGTCATTTCTGAGGGTACAGGAGAAGTTTTACAATTGAATAAGACTGAAATATTGGTTGCAAAATTGAAGCTGCATTTGTAACCTAGACAGTTTAGAAAACTGTTATTAAAAAATAATGCCAAGATAATTATACACCTAAGGAATTTATAACTTGTTAAAGGGAACATTCATAATTTAAATTTTTTAAAGTATAGTGGGAAACAAAAATATATGTGTGCTTTGATTATGTCATGAGTAAAACTCTAATTCATTCATTATTTATATTATAATTTTTATGTATAAAGATATACTTTATATAAAAGTTGAGTATATATTATCTCTTGACAATTATAAAATCTTATAGAGATATTAAGGATGGAATAAAACATGAAGTCTAAGCCTTTTGCTTTTTCATACAATGCTATAACATCAGTGTCTGAAACAGTGTCTAACATGTTAGACATTTAATAAATATTTTTGAATGATTGAATTAATGAACAAAATAATTTATTATTGATAGGCTACTTTACATCTATTTCTACCTTAAAATCAAAACTATTCTCCAGCCAGGATATTCTTCTAATTTACTGCAAAATATACTGTAATATGTATTTCTTTTTGCTTAATCTGTTTGCTCAGTCTTAACTATCTTTTTTCTTCTCTATGTCTATCCAAATTCTCATAGCCAGTCATTTAGGGCTAGAACTCAACCTACAAGATAACACTCACTGACTGTTTTAACTCAGATCCATTGTTCTTCTAGCTCCATTTTTTTTCAATATTTGTTATTTGCTCTAAACAATGTAGTGCATTTTAATATTTATTTGAACTATGTGTTTTTATCTTCTATATGATTTTGCAAAATCTTTGAAGACTTTGTGTCTTATACTATTTGTTTTTGTTGTTGCCATCTGCACCAGATGTTGTTGATGTCTACTCTATATCCATTCAACCTCTTATGAATTCTCAGTGAAGCCATGGAGAGCTGACAGCCTCCCACATCAAGCACCTGCATTTCTCCTCTGGTCTCTCTGCCACTCTGCCTAAGGGCTTTCTCAGGATCCTTGGAAGATTACTTAGCCCTCATGCAGAGCAGAGTGCCAGGGATTAAACACTGCTAGGCTCAGTACTTAACTGAAGAGAGACAGTTTTCAGACATAATCTACTTGTACCATATCATATTGGTACAATTCTGTGGTATATTGCAAAAATGGTAACGATGCTATTGAGCCCCAGCTGTTCATATTGGTAAACTGATGACTATCCCACCCTTTATCGGTCATTCTTTTTCCACTGTCTTGAGTCTTTATTTTCACTTATAATTTCTGGTATCACCTCCAAAATAAATGATCTGCCCTCAAGTCCTGGAAGGAGGATCTGCTTTCCAGGGAACCCAAATGATGATAAGGTCTGTTCCAATTGTCTTCTTCCAATTGGCTGAATAATGGCTCCTTAATGATGTCCACATCTTACTGCTTGGAAGCTGTGAATATGTTAACTTACATGGAATGCAGGCTTTGCAGATGTGACTAAATTCAGGATATTGAGATGAGATTATGTGAGAGTATCCAGGTGGGTCCAAGGTAGTCATAGGATCCACAGAGGAGGTAGCAGGGGAAAAATCAGAGGGGCAAGAATTGAGGATGGAAGCAGAGGTCAGAGAGGAGAGAACATGTCACACAGCTGATTTTGTGGAAGAAAGGGCCATGAGTAAAGGAATGAAGCAGGAAAAGACAAGGAAACAGAGTCTCTCTCAGAGCCTACAGAAGGAATGTAGCTTTGGGGACTCATTTTTCAACTTAATAACTCCAGAAATTAAGATAATAAATTCGAGTTGTTTTAAGCCAATAAGTCTGTGGTAAATTGTCAGAGCAGTAATAAGAAACTAACACAAACATTGTTTCCCCAAAAGCTTTCACTGACCATCCTAACTTTGGGAAATTTCCCTAAAACAGACATGGAAAAGTGATACAGTTTTGCTTTATCACAAAATGTGTAATCCAAATCAAGTCAAAAACAAGAATTTTGTGCAGTCTATTTTATTTACTTTATTAGTTTTATAATATTACTGTCACACACAAAATATATGTTCCCACCCACCGCATATGGATAGATAATTGAAAGTCTTTTCCAATATGGTATCCTCCATTATTCTCTGAAGCTTTTCATGGACATTTTTTTCCTCAGTCAATCTCAATGCCAAGTCACATATTTTATTTCTTTCCACTGGGCTGACATATGCTTTACAATTCAGCGATATGTGACTTACCAGGTCTACATCCATTTTGCACTTGGTCATTCAACTAAGTCGGAGACTGTCATCCTCAGAATAAATCATTTGTGAATATCTTCCCAATAACACCTCCTTATTACACATTTTAACCTCTTGATTTAATATTTCTATTATCTTTCAATGTGCACATATTTCTCAGGAGTTCAAGGATTTATGTGTATATCCTTGAATGCCTGAGGATAACAAACCAGATCAGGCAAACAATTGCTGCCTGTTTATCACCATCAAACCTTAAATTATGCAGCAAACCATTCACTTTCTACTAGTAGCGAAGGTTCCAATATGTGGAAACCATGGATAACAAGTATAAAATTTTTTTCATATATATATATTTGAAAATCAAGTTTTTAAAAATAACTAGTTTAACTTTTCTATCTCAAGTTTGGATATAGCAAAGTCAGTTATATTTTATGCCATTTTTCTTTAACCCATAAAATCAGTTTTCTATACCACATTTATTACATCATACAAAGTCATGATTAACAGAAACCACAAACATTCTCTTTTATTAGGGTCTCAGAGCTGGATGTGCACCATAAAAATGCATGGTATATTGTTCCAAGGTTGTTGTGAAAATGAGAAAATGGACGTAGAGCACGTTACAAAGTGCTACTTAACTTCTCAAAGCTTCATTTTCTCTTTAGTAAATGACCAACAATACCATTCTTCCAGGATTATTGTGAGCAGAAAAATACAGTTAATCTATGTAAAGTACATGCTCAGCGCTCCTGCTCAACTCAATTCTTTTGCTTTCCCCTTCTCTTCAATCTTCCTTCTCTCCTTTCTTCTAGGTTTTCTGACTCTCAGGGCCAGAGGTCTTTCTGTCATTTCATCCTTCTGGGAATAAAAGATAAATAAATACAAATAAATAATTTACAAACTAAAAAAATGCATGGTATATTAGGCATCTGGTTTTAGGATGGGTTGCTAGAAAGCTGCCTCAGGCTTGCTGCTTATCAAACTATCAATTAAGTAAGACTTGCATCCAATCATTTATTCAATAAGTATGCATTGAATTTCTAGAATACTGAAGACACAGTGCCGATATCTAGGAATACAAAGCAAACAAAGCATGCATGGGCTCTGCATACATGAAGCAATCCAGCGAGGCATAGATAATAAATAAAAACAATTATGGTAAATGCTTTAAAAGAAAAAGATATTAGGGTATAAGAGAAAATAGTCTCGTGAGTGCCCATTTTCTTTCATTTTATTAAAGTAAAATGTCTTTTATAGTGTACTATGAAGTACACATACACATGTGTGTGCACTTATATGCACAGGACTTGAGATGAGTAAACAAAAAGGATAGATTCCAAACTAGATTAGTCATTGAGGATCTCTTGGAAGGAGGTGGCAAAGAAATTGAGAGTGAGAACTGAAGGAAGAGAAGGAGCAAGCCCTATGGAGAAAGAAGGCAGGAGTCTCACAAAGGGCAGAGCAAAGTAAATTTCCTCAGGTATGAAAATGTGAGGGTGTTCAGTGAACTGAAAGTAAGCCAGGGAAAAATGTTAGGGGAATGGAGTACAGCATAACTAGGTAAAGTTTGACTGTTAGGATGTGGCCAGAACCTGCAAATTTTTCAAGCTGGAGTTGCCAGTTTGCTGCCTGCCCTACGGAATTTGGACTCGTACATACACACAGTTGCATGAGACACTTTTATAAATCTTATATTTATAGATATCTCTCATTGATTCTGTTTCCCTAGAGAATCCTAACTAACACACATACAGAGCCTGGATTCTCTTACTATTTCTTTGTGATGTCTCTTAAAGGTTTTAAAGAAGGAGCAAAGCAACCTAATTTATGTTCTTAGATGATCACTCTGGCTGCTTTGGGAAGAGATTGTAGCCCAGATATTCCCATTTCCTTGACTAAAAAACAACATTGATTTTGTCATTGACAGGTTTATATTCAACAAAGTTGTAAGCCAATAAATTTTATCACGGTAACAATAATTTTCTTTTCTAATTTCTGTGAAAAAATGCCACCCAAAGATTTTGATTTGTCTTGAATTGGCTCTTCTACTTAAAATGTTACTTTATCCAGCTAATGAAAACTTACAAAATTTCATTTCTAAATTAGAGCATTTCTCCTCTTAGGAAAGTTGTGTGGTTATTGTCATTATAGAATACTCTCAGCAGAGATTCTTTTCTCCCTTTATAGCATTTTTCTTTTTATAAAAATCACTTGGGACTTGGTCTAATATACTGCCTAAGCTAGGGAAGTATGTTTCTTAACAGAAAAAGGGACCATTATGTTTCTATATTTCCAACCCCCATCACCTAAAATTGATCCTAAACAAATATGATGTCTGTTTAACTGAGGAGCTAACACTATCTACATCTAATAGGAATGCCTCTAAAGAGGTAGTTATAAATGGATAGATACAGCGCTAGGTAACTAGGTGTCTCTAATATAATAATAGTATTTTACAGAAAGTAAGATTAAGATCAGTGTCTCAATGCATATACATAAATGATCAAAGGCCAATTAGTACATAATAATCAACCTAAGGCTCAAATACACTTTATGAAGATAGAGATATTGTATTAGTTTCCTGTGGCTACTGTAACAGAGAACCACATATTGGATGGCTTAAAACAACAGAAATTTATTGTTTCACTGTTCTAAAGACTAGAAGTCCAAAATCAAGCTGGCAATAGGTCATGCTCCCTCTGAACCCTTTGGGAGTATCCGTCTTTGTGTCTTTCTTGCTTCTGGTGGTTTGCCAGCAATCCTTAGCATTCTTGGCTTGCAGCTATGGCACTTAAATTTCCGCTTCCACCATCACATGACTTCTCTCTATTTCTGTGTCTGTTCTCCCCCTCTTATAAGGACACCAGTCATATTTTATTAAGGGTCACTCTACTCCAGTATGAGTTCATGTTAACTAATTCTGTCTGCAATGACCAAATTTTAAAATAAGGTCATATTCTTAGGTCCCGGGGATAGGACTTCAATACATCTTTATGGAGGACACAATTCAACCCATAATAGATGTTAAACATGAGTTGTTTGCTATAACACTGCAGTGGCAGTAATGACATAATATATCACCAGCAACAGCACCACCACCAATATCAAGTGCAGTAATAGCATTATGAGGAGGAAGAGGATGATGAGGAGAAGGAAGAGAAAGACAGGGATGAGCAGGAATTTTAGTAATAGGAACATTGCTAATAATAATAATAAATATGGGCATAAATGGAATTCTAGTCAAAGTCATAGTGGATTGATCTTATATAGCTTGGATTTTACATGGATAATTTCTTTACCTCCTATTGGCTTCACTTTGGTTTTTTCATCTATCAGGTTAATTCAACATAGGTATTCCTGATAAGGAATACTGATCCCTTGTAAATTCAGTCAGAATTATTCTCAGTGTCAACTTCAGTGGTTTTATTTAGGTTAGAAGTAATAAAGTTTAAATGAGTGATCAATTCATTAAAAATTATATCACAGGGAATGCAGCAATAGGTTGAAAACATTTCTCACCTTTAAAATTAATTAATCTGAACTAGATTTGTCTTGTAAACACATGACCCATAGAACAGAACTGACATATAGAATTAAAGCAGATGGCATTCTTATTTGCCTAATTATAGTTTTACTGGGATGACTTATTTATGGAGGACTGTGAGACACAATTACAAGAAAACTTTGTTGTGTTTAAACAAAGTGACAGGTAGATTTGTGTAAATTGTCTTGATTAATCTGAATAGACTCTTTGGCTAGAAATACTAGCAACCATGAATATAATTTTTTGTTGTTTTTCTTTGCATTAATTGGGTAAAGTTTATATGAAGATATAGGGTTGATGATTTAAGGAAGTGAGCAGATGGTATCTAAATTTTACAGTGTTCTTGAAGAAACTATGCACTGTTTCTCAAAGTTTTAAATTCCAGGTAAGAATTGAATGAAACAAATATCAACACAGCAATCATGTAGCTTTTTAAATATTCATTATGGTCTATCTAAATCTAATTTTATGTTCAGATTTCTTTTAGTTGCCTAACAATTTGAGAGTGCTACTCTTGGAATTTTCATATAGATTTTCATTTATCAAAATAAAAATATATTTTTATGGTTGTTTCCTCTTTTTGCATTTCCTGCTAAAAATCACCACCCTTTAATTAAATCTATGTGTTAATGGGCTTAGGACTGTTTCCCACCTCAATAAATCAGAACAACCAAAGCTGTTCAGTTTACTCAAACTGCAATCAATGCTAATTTCTTTTTGGTTCAGCAACTGCATTTACTTCTGTATTGAAACTTCAATTATTTGCAATTATAGTTTCAATGTATTAAATTAAATGTGACATAACAGCTAAATTTTAACTTACAGAAACTCAATATTTATTATTTTGTGTACTGGAACCTATTTAGAAAATAATCTTAGAAAGTAAGTATAAATGCTAATAAATCCAAAACAACCTCTAATATTTATATATATTGCCTGGAATTTATTTATGCAAATGTAAATACCCCCCCCCTCACACACACACACATTAACTGTTAATATATAAAATTTAAGTAACAAAATGGCAAAATCACCCCTGAAAATTTTTAGTAATCAACCCTGCTAGAAACCTTCTATAGCCTAACTATTGTAACACAGATATTATCCTATGCTTTGTTTCTAATGAATTATTTCTTAGGATTTTAGATTTTAAACAACAAACAAGTTATGGTATAATAAGCAATTTCATCCAGTGCAAATACATTTTCTAGAATTGTGCAGGACTAATTCATAAGTTTGTTATTTATCTAAGACAAATTTGATACATTTTATTCCCATAAATCAGTAATTTTTATTTGTTATATTTATCATTATCAGAAGAATATTGAACCCAAAATAAGAAATGACAAAACACCAGCTTTTTTTTAGACAATAAAAATTGATATACAATAAGAGCATCAAAAATTGAGTAGCTATTTCAGAGAATATTTTAGAGGTTTCAAACATCTTTTTCCAAAATAAGTATAATATTCATGATGAGCAACTGACCCTGAATATTATGAATAATTTTATTCTAAAAAATGAGGTTTAGTTCTTGCAGATAGAGTGAACAATACGTGCAGGCCTTTTCTTTTAATCAATAAATCTACTTTTAATATGTATTTAATATTCTGATGAAATTTTTCATGAGATCAAAAAAGGATTTAATTAAGAGATTCATACCATGGTGAGAAAGACAACTTTTTAAATCCTTGTCACTTCACCATATTTTTTTTTTTTTATATTTCTAAAGAAAATTATTCAATCTCTTGAGATTTCAGTTAAAAAAAAATAAAAGTTTGGGTTCTGTTGAGCAATCGGATCTTTGATGTGGAAAATTGAGCCAATTCTGAGAAGATTTTTTATATGCTCTGGGCTATGTTCTAATATTTTCACCTTCATTTTATTCTGCTCAAGCTGGCTTTTTTAAATATTAAAAAATCTGACCAAATCTTGACCATGCATAGAAAGAATTATTCATAACTAACACTTTAGAATTTCTGTTTACACACAACTCGTTAAAATAATATATACACAACCTCAAGGGCAAACAGAAATTATAAATTCTATGCCAAAATCTTTTGAAAAGACCTACTAAATCTCATTTCAGATTGAAGGCTAGAGAACTCAATTTATCTAAGAAAATTCTGAAGAATTATTTTCTTAAAGGAATGGTAACATTTGGGCACTTTAAATGCTTTCCAACCAAAGATTCACTGGTTAATGGACTAATGTTACTCTAATTTGGACTCTATTTAAATGCAAATTACTGTTAAAATATTTAGCATATTCCACCTAATACTACAAAAAAATTTCACTCTGCATCTGTTTCCTCAAAGTCAATTAAAACTTTTTTTTTATTACAGAAGTTGTAGGTTTACAAAAAAAAATTGTGCAGCTAATACAGAATCCCATTTACCCCCTGTATTTGTCTGGGTTCACTAGGGAATTTCTTACTTGACAGTGGGGATACACAAGTCCAAATTTTGCGGGGTAAGCTGCAAGCTAGCAACTCTGATGAAAGTTGTCAACGATTACCCCAGGAGAAGCTGGCTAGCTGAAGTAGAGATAGAAATTCACTCTTCTGACTGCTGAAATCATCACTTCTCCTTTTAAGCCTATGTCTGATTGGACAAGACATCTCTCATTGTTGAAAGTATTTTCTTCAGATAATTGTAGATGCATTCAGCCACAAAATGTCTTCACAGTAACAATCAGGCCAGTGTTGGCTTGACCAAACAACTGGACAATAAAACTTGGCCAAGCTGACACATAACTTAACCATCGCACCTCCATTATTAAAATTTTGCAGTAGTGGTACCATTGTTACAATTGATGAAAGAATATAATTATAATTGTACTATTGACCACAGTCCATAATTTACATTAGCATTCACTGTGTTCTATACTTCTACTTTTTTTTTTAATTTTTATTTTGGTAACTTATACACAACTTAAAATTTCCCATTTTAATCACATTCAAATGCATAATTTCATTCACCATGTGTGCTACTATCACCACCATCCATTACCAGAACTTTTTCTTCACCCAAACAGAAATTCTGTACCAAATAAGCCTTAACTCTCCATTACGTACCCACCACTCTGGTCCCTGGTAACTTATTCTAGTTTATGACTCTGAATTTGCTTATACTAATTATTTCGTATCAGTGAGGTAATACAATATTTGTCCTTTTGTGTCTAGCTTATTTCACTCAACATAATGTATTTATAGTTCATCCATGTTGTTGTATGTATCAGAACTTCATTCATTTCATGGGTGAATAATATTCCATTCTATGTATATACATTTTGTGTATCCATTCATTGGTTGATGGACACTTGGGTTGCTTCCAACTTTTGACATTTCTGAATAACTCTGAATAATGCACTATTAACATTGGTGTTGATCTGTTCCATTTGTTTGTGTGCAGAATTTTCTTCTCAGACCCCATGACTTGCTTCAATTCTCCCCCTCAGTGCCCTACTTTTCCTTATAGTTTTCAGTTCTGGGGCCCTCCTGTCTTATAGCAGTTCAGTTTAATCCCACATTTTATTTTCTGTGAGGCTTTTCTGCCTCCAATTTCTTTCCCATTAAGGTAGCCCACCCTGTGAAGCTACATGGGTTCAATTCAGAAAAGATGGGTCACTTCATAAAAGTCCATTTTTCATTTAGGTGATCCAGCGAACAGAAATTGTATTCAGCAAGTTCACTTTTTGTCAACAGCTCTGCTGGGGTCTCTCTTGATGCTCCCTCAACCGCCAAGGGCCCTTTGTATGTAGCCTGACTCTGGCTTGTGATCTGGGCTGGGTCTCTGTGGGCTTAGGTCCTTGTGCCTGGGTATGTGTGGGGGCCTCTCTTGCTGTTGTGAATGGCTCTATAGTCTGTGCCCACAGTGGGAGGGACCCAGGCTGTGCTGCCACCATGAGACTGTCATGCCAGCAGGTCTGGGACAGAAATCTCCTACTTGCTTTTTTTTTTTTTTTTTTTTTTTTTTTTAACATTTTATTTTGGAATAAATTCAAAGTAATAGGAACAGTTGCAAAAACCATACAAACCCCATACACAGAACTCCAGCATTCCCTGACCCCCCAACACCCCCCAATACACCCCGATCCACAAACTTTAACATGTCGTCCCACTGCTATTTCTTTCCCTCTCTTCCTCCTTCCCTCCCTCTCTCCCTATCTATCATCCATCATCTATTGCTCTGTCTTCTGAACATATGAGAGCTAGCTGCACACCTCCTTGAACAAACACTATAATTCTCATATACAATTCCCATGAACAAGAACATTCTTCTATGCAATCCCATTAAGCACAGCTAAGAAGTACAAGAGATTCAACAATGATACAAAGCTTACATTCTATATTTCCTTTTCCTATGTCTCAACTATGTCCCTTTGAGCCTCCTGTCCTCCATCGTCTGATCCTATCCAGGGTCATCCTTGGCATTGAATTGTTGTCTATTTAGACTGTTTTTTTTTTTCTCTTTTTTTCTCAACTGTGGAAACATATATACAGCCTAAATCTTCCCATTCCACCCCCTCCCTAGCATTCCATTAGTGGGATTAATCACATTTAGAATGTTGTAATGCTATCACCTTCCCACCCTCCATTGCTAGAAATTTCCCTTCACCTCAAACCGCAACCTTACACTCATTTCTTAACTCCCCATTGCCCCTTCCCCCATTTCTCTTTGATACCAGCTTAACTTCTATAGGACACATAGACTATGTTCCTATACTCCTCCATTCCCCCACCTTTATATAGTTCTTGTCAAAAATTACATATTTTATGTTGAGTTCAAAACCATTGATTTGTCCTTAGAGTTCGTGTATTTTATATCATGTAGGAAGTAAATAGTGGAGTTACAATTCAAAAAATTATTGACTTCTATTTGTATTCCATTGTGGTTGGAGTACATGCTTTGAATATATTCAATTTTCTTTTTTCTTCTTAAATTCATTGAGGCTTGTTTTATGTCCCAGCCTATGGTCCCTTCTGGAGAAAGATCCATGATCCCTAGAGGAAAATGAGTGTCCTGCTGATTTGGGATGTAAGGTTCTATACATGTCTGTTAAAATTCTCTATATCTCTTTCTCCTTTCTTTGTTTCTCTGTCGGTAGGGCTCTCTTTAGTATCTGGAATAGGGCAGGTCTTTTACTGGCAAACTCTCTCGGCATTTGTTTGTGAAAAATTTAAGCTCTCCCTCAAATTTGAAGGAGAATTTTGCTGGATAAAGTATTCTTGGTTGGAAATTTTTCTCTCTCAGAATTTTAAATATGTCATGCCACTGCCTTCTTGCCTCCATGGTGGCCGCTGAGTAGTCACAACTTAGTCTTATGTTGTTTCCTTTGTATGTGGTGAATTGCTTTTCTCTTGCTGCTTTCAGAATTTGCTCCTTCTCTTCAGTATTTGAGAGTCTGATCAGAATATGTCTCGGAATGGGTTTATTTGGATTTATTCTATTTGGAGTTCACTGGGCATTTATGCTTTGTGTATTTATATTGTGTAGAAGGTTGGGGAAGTTTTCCCCAACAATTTCTTTGAATACTCTTTCTAGACCTTTACCCTTCTCTTCCCCTTCTGGGACACCAATGAGTCTTAAATTTGGACGTTTTATTTTATCTATCATATCCGTGAGATCCATTTCGATTTTTTTGATTTTTTTCTCCATTCTTTCTTTTGTGTTTTCATTTTCTGTTCTGTGGACTTCTAGGACTTTGAGTCTTTGTTCAACTTCCTCTAATCTTGTATTGTGAATATCCAGGATCTTTTTAATTTGGCCAACAGTTTCATTTATTTCGATAAGATCTTCTATTTTTTTATTTACTCTTGCAGGGTCTTCTTTATGCTCTTCTAGGGTCTTCTTTATGTCACTTATATCCTGGGCCATGGTCTTCTTGATGTCCTTTAAATCCTTTGCCATGTTTTCATTCCTCGATTGTAGTTCTTTGATTAATTGAGCCAAGAACTGGGTGTCTTCTGATATTTTGATATAGGTGTTTGGACGTGGGTTCTCCATATCATCTGGTTTTATCATGTGCATTGAGATTTTCTGTTGTTTTTGGCCTCTTGGCATTTGCTTTGCTTGATAGGGTTCTTTCGAGTTGTTAAAAAGAAAATGCCAATCTAATTTTTCAGAAACACAGGTTGGTGGCGTACACTTTCTCTAGCTAACCAGCAGGTGGCATCTGTGAGTCACCTATACCCCTCAAGTCAGCTCTCCCCAACCTTGTCCCCGTGGTGTGTGTGGAAATGATTCTTGTGGGGGTTCAGTTGGTGAACTCAGTTTGGGTGTGTTGCCAGAGACGTCCGCCCTGAATGTGGGGCGTGTGTCTGGGTGGCCAGGGAGGCAGGGCAGTTTTAATATTCAATCCCCCCAGGTGTTCCTGGAGATTCAAGGCCATCACAAGAGTCTAAGCCTTCATTTTGGATCCGTCCCAGACCCTCTCTCTCGCTGACCCACAAACCACCAGACTTGGCGCAGCTTCCCTGGGTTTTCTGAGTGGGCCCTCTTTCTCAGCTGTGATCTTCCAGGACCTCTGCTGAGGGAGGGCTATGCTACGTCACAACTGTGCGCAGTCCCTCAAGGGAAGCCCCGGGCTGCCCTGCCATGCTGGGGCGCTCTCAGCCTGACGCAAAAATAGTTGAACAGGGCGTCTCCACAACACCCTCTCTTCACACAGTTCCTCCTTCCCAGCTCTGGGACAACTGGTGGGGCTCTGGGCTGTGGGCATGGCTCCGGGCAGGAGTTTATCCAGTCCTCTGGGAATCCAGCTACAAGCTGCAGGGCTTCTCTCTCCCTCCGGCTCTCCCCTGCACTCCCCTAGTCCCGAGGGTGTCTGCTGTGAGTTATCCTCCATGGCCAACAACACCGAGAGGCTGGCTCAGCTTGCTCCTGTCATGTTTCGCTGCACGGTTTCCAGCACTGGCAACTGCGGCCACTCCTGGGTTTTTCCCTTTTTTTTTTTTTTTTTGTTTTGTTTTTAAAGAACCAGTTTGTCTCCAGCCACCAACCCTCAGCTTCCCCACACCACAGCACAGCTGCAGGTCTTCCAGCCAGCTTACTCACTCATTTCAGAATGCAGACTCCTGGTTACACCAATTATATGGCCCCTGTGGTGCTAGGAGGCCTCATCCAACTGGTGCATCGCTGAAACTGGTACTCTGGGTCTCCTTCTGGTTTTTTTCTAGCATTTTTCACAGAGATGTGTTTTTTGTCTTGTCTCACCTAGCCACCATCTTAGGTTCTCTCTCCTACTTGCTTTCGTAGTTTATTTTTCTTTTACTTCAGTTCAGCATTTGTGGAGTCCTTCTCCAATGTCTATTGTTCTCCAAAGTTTTAAGAAAATGAGATTTGTCCTTTTATTAGCTGATTCTAAGGGCACTTTTCCAGGGGATGTCTTATGTGGTAAGTTGATGATGTCACTCCACTAAGCATTTTTAAAATATACATATATAATTTTAATGCAATTTTATTGAGATATATTCACACATCATAAAATCCATCCAAAGTATATAAGTGGTTCCCAGTATCATTGTATAGTTGTGCAGTCATCACCATAATCAATTTTAGAACATTTTCATTACTGCAATAAATAAAACAAAATAGAAATATAAAAGAAAACTAAAATATCCTATACCCCTTATTCCCCCCCCCCATTGTCAACCCCAAGTATGGTGTGGTGTATTTGTTAATGTGGATGAAACTATATTAAAATATTACTGTTAATTATAATCCATAGTTTGAAATAGGTACCTTTTCTTAGACATATCTCTGTATTATTAACTGCCTGTAATAGTATCATACATTTCTTCTAGTTCATGAAGGGATTTTTTTATATTTGTACTGTTAACCACAGTTGTCATTCACCAAAAGATTCACTGTGTTATACATTCCCATGTTTTCACCTCTAGCTTTCCTTCTGATGACATACATGACTCTAAACTACCCCTTTCAACTGCATCACTCACAATTCAGCACTATTAAGTATACTCACAATAATATGCTATCATCACTTCTACCCATTTCCTATTGTTTAAGTTCAACCTAGTTAAACATTCTACACATATTAAGCAACACTCTCCATTTTCTAGCCCCATTCTCTCCCCTTGTAACTTCTCTTCTAGATTTTATATCTATGAATTTACATATTATAATTATGTAAATTCATAGATATAAAATTTATATTAGTTTTACTATATTATATTTATTATATTATATTATATTATATTAGTTTATATTAGTGAGATCATGCCATATTTGTCCTTTTGTGTCTGATTTATTTTACTTGACACAATTTTCTCAAGGTTCATCTACATTGTCCCATGCTTCAGAACTTCATTCCTGCTTACAGCTGAATAATAGACCATCATACGTATAAATCACATTACCCAGTCATCAGTTGAGGGACACTGGCTTGTTTCCATCTTTTGACAATTGTAAGTAATGTCACTATGAACATCAGTGTGCCAGTGCCTGTTTGGATCCCTGATTTCAGGTCTTCTGGGTATATACTGAATAGCAGATTGCCAGATCACACGGCAGTTCTATACCTAGCTTTCTGAGGAACCACCAAACTCTTCCACAGCAGCTGTACCATTTTATAGTCATACCAGCAGTCAATAAGCACTATTTCTCCAGATCCTCTCCAACACTTGTGGTTTCCTTTTTTTTTTTTTTTTATAGCAACCATTCTAGTAGGTGTGAAATAATATGTCACTGTCACTGTGGTGTTCTTTTGCATATCCCTAATAGTTATTGAAGATGAGCATTTTTTTTCATGTGCTTTTCAGCTATTTGTATTTCCTCTTTGGAAAAGTGTCTATTCAAGTTTTTGCCCATTTTTTTATTGGATTGTCTTTTTATTTTTGAGTTGTAGTATTTCTTGGTATATTTTGGGTATTAAACCCCTATAGATGTGTGGTTTCCATATATATTCTCTCATTGGGTAGGCTGTCTTTTCACCCTTTTGACAAAATATTTGGAGCAAGGAAGTATTCAATTTTGAGGAGGTCACATTTATCTAGATTTTCTTTTGTTGCTTGTGCTTTCAGTGTAAGAAATAAGAAACTACCTGCTATCATTAGATCTTGAAGATGTTTGCCTATACTTTATTCTAGGAATTTTATGTACTGGCTCTTTTTTATTTGTTATTTTTTGTTTATTTTATCTTTGGAACTGGCTCTTATATTTAGGTCTTTGATCCATTTTGAATTAATTTTTAGATAGGGTATTAGACAGGAGTCTTCTTTCACTGTATTTGGATATACATACATATTCAGTTCTTCCAACACCATTTTATTGAAGAGATTGTTCTGTCCCAGTTGAGTGGATTTGGGATCCATGTCAATAATTAATTGACCACAGATCTGAAGGTCTATTTCTGAGCACTCAGTTTGATTCCATTGATCAGTATGTCCATCTTTATGCCAGTACAATCTGTTTTGACCACTGTGGCTTTATAATGTGCTTTCAAGTCAGGAAGCCTGGAAGCCTGAATACTCCCACTTCCATCTTCTTTTTCAAGATGTTTTTGCCTATTCAAGGACCCTTACCATTCTAAATATCTTTGACAATGTTTTCCATTTCTGCCAAGTAGTCTGTTGGAATTTTGATTGGAATTGCATTGAATCTGTAGAACAATTTGGGTAAAATTGAGATTTTAATGGCATTTAGCCTTCCAATCCATGAACACATCATGTCTTTCCATTTATTTAGGTCCTCACTGATTTCTCTTAGCAATATTTTGTAGTTTTCTTTGTACAAGTACTTTATGCCCTTGGTTAAGTTTATACCTAGGTATTTACTTCTCGTAGTTGCTATTATAAATGGAATATTTTCTTGATTACCTCTTCAGATAGCTTATTACTAGTGTATAAACCCTACCAATTTTTGCATGTTGGTCTTCTATCCTACCACTTTGCTTAACTCATTTATTAGTTCAAGTACTATATATATATATATATATATATATACACACACACACATATATATATATATTCTAAATATAGGTTCATGCCATCTGTAAATAGTGAAAGTTATAATTCTTCCTTTCTGGTTTGATTGCCTTTTATTTATTTGTCTTGCCTAATTGTTTTAGCTAGAACTTCCAGCAGAATGTTGAATAGCAGTGGTGTTCTAGTTTCCTAATGCTGCTGGAATGCAAAACACCAGAGATGGATTGGCTTTTATAAAAAGGGGTTTATTTGGTTACACAGTTACAGTCTTAAGGCCATAAAGTGTCCAAGGTAACATATCAGCAATCGAGTACCTTCACTGGAGGATGGCCAATGGTGTCCAGAAAACCTCTGTTAGCTGGGAAGGCACGTGGCTGGCGTCTGTTCCAAAGTTCTGGTTTCAAAATGGCTTTCTCCCAGGAAGTTCCTCTCTAGACTGCAGTTCCTCAAAAATGTCACTCTTAGTTGCACTTGCGGTATTTGTTCTCTCTTAGCTTCTCTGGAGCAAGAGTGTGCTTTCAACGGCTGTCTTCAGACTCTCTCATCTGCAGCTACTTTTTCAGCTTCTGCACATTCTTCAAAGTGTCCCTCTTGGCTGTAGCAAGCTTGCTCCTTCTGTCTGATCTTATATAGTGCTCCAGTAATTTAATTGAGACCCACCCTGAATGGGTGGGCCAACACCTCTATGGAAATTATCCAATCAACGTCATCACTCACAGTTGGGTGGGGCACATCTCCATGGAAACAAAGAATTACAATTTAATTAACACTGATAGCTCTGCCCACAAAAGAGTAAATCAAAGATAATGGCATTTGGGGGGACACAACACATCCAAACTTGCATAAGAGGTGATAATGTTCATCCTTGTTTTATTCCTGACTAAGAGGGAAAGGTTTCAATTTCTCACCATTGAATACAATGTTAGCTGTGGGTTTTTCTTATATGACCTTTATCATGTTGAGGCAGCTTCCTTCAATGCCTGCCTTTCAAAGTGTTTTAATCAAAAAAGGATTCTGGATTTTGTCAAATGCCTTTTCTGCATCAATTGAGATGAGTGTGTGGTTTTTCTCTTTTAATTTGTTAATGTGGTATATTACATAATTGATTTTCTTGTGTTGAATCACCCATGCATGCCAGGAATAAACCCACTTGATTATGGTGTAGAATTATTTAATGTACTGTTGGATTCAATTTGCAAGTATTTTGTTGAGCATTTATTGCATCTATCCTCATTAGAGAGATTAGTCTGTAGTTTTCTTTTCTGGTAGTATCTTTAGCAGGCTTTGGTATTATTAAGGGTGATGGTGACTTCATAGAATGTATTAGGTAGTGTTCCCTCTTCAATTTTTTTGGAAAAGTTTGAGCAGGAATGGTGTTGATTCTTCTTGGAATGCTTGGTAAAAGTCACCTGTGAAACAATCTGGTCCTGGGCTTTGTTGGAATGTTTTTTTTTTTTTTTCCTCTACTTTTTTTCTTTTTCTTTTTCTTTTTCTTTTTCTTTCTTTTTCTTTTTATTTTATTTTATTCTGAAATAAATTCACAGTTATAGGAACAGTTGCAAAAACAATACTAACCCCATACAAAAAATTCTATCATACCCTGACCCCCCTCCCCCCATAGCTCAATCCACCAACCTTAACATGCTGTCACATCGCTATTTCTTTCCCTCTCCCCCTCCCTCCCTCCCTCCCCCATCTATCATCCATCATCTATTGTTGTCTTCTGAACATATGAGAGCTAGCTGCACACATCCTTGAACATACACTATAATTCACGTATACACTTTCCATGAACAAGAACATTCTTTTATGCAATCCCATTGAGCGCAGCTAAGAAGTACAAATGATTCAACAATGATACAAAGCTTACATTCTATATTTCCTTTACCTATGTCTCAACTGTGTCCCTTTGAGCCACCTGTCCTCTATCCTCCAATTCCATCCAAGTTCATACTTGGCATTCAATCATCTTCTATTTAGACTGTTTTTTTTTTTTTTTTTAGTTGTGGAAACATATATACAGCCTAAATCTTCCCATTCCACCTCCTCCCTAGTCTTCCATTAGTGGGATTAATCACATTTAGAATGTTGTAATGCTCTTTCCTACCATCCATTACTAGAAATTTCCCTTCAACTCAAACAGCAACTCCACCCTCATTTCTTAACTCTCCATTGCCCCTTCCCCCATTTCTCTCAACCCAAACTCTACTTTTCATCTCTATGGTTGTATTCTCTGATAATTTCTTTGTGTTTACTGTGGAGGTTAAAATTAACCTCTTAAATACATATCAATCTTGTTTTTCTTTGATGCCACCTTCACTTCAATAGAACACATAAACTATGTTCCTATACTCCTCCATTCCCCTACCTTTATATAGTTGTCTAAGATTACATATTTTACATTGAGTTCAAAACCACTGATTTGTCCTTAGAGTTTTTGTAAATTATATCATGTAGGAAGTAAATAGTGGAGTTACAGTTCAAAAATTATTGACTTCTATTTGTATTCCTTTGTGGTTGGAAAATGTGCTTTGAGTATATTTAATTTTTTTTTTTTTTTTTTTTTTAATTTCTTGAGGCTTGTTTTATGTCCCAGCTTATGGTCTATTCTGGAGAAAGATCCATGATCACTAGAGGAAAATGAGTGTCCTGGTGCTTTGGGATGTAAGGTACTATATATTTCTGTTAAAATTCTCTATATCTCTTTCTCCTTTCTGTTGTTTCTCTGTTGGTAGGGCTTCCTTTAGAATCTGAAGTAGGGCAGGTCTTTTATTGGCAAAGTCTCTCAGCATTTGTTTGTCTGTGAAAAATTTAAGCTCTCCCTCAAATTTGAAGGAGAATTTTGCTGGATAAAGTATTCTTGGTTGGAAATTTTTCTCTCTCAGAATTTTAAATATGTCATGCCACTGCTTTCTCGCCTCCATGGTGGCCGCTGAGTAGTCACAACTTAGTCTTATGTTGTTTCCTTTGTATGTGGTGAATTGCTTTTCTCTTGCTGCTTTCAGAATTTGCTCCTTCTCTTCAGTATTTGAGAGTCTGATCAGAATATGTCTCGGAGTGGGTTTATTTGGATTTATTCTATTTGGAGTTTGCTGGGCATTTATGCTTTGTGTATTTATATTGTGTAGAAGGTTGGGGAAGTTTTCCCCAACAATTTCTTTGAATACTCTTTCTAGACCTTTACCCTTCTCTTCCCCTTCTGGGACACCAATGAGTCTTAGGTTTGAGCATTTTATTTTATCTATTGTTTCCCTGAGATCCATTTTGATTTTTTCAATTTTTTTCTCCATTCTTTCTTTTGTTCTTTCATTTTCTGTTCTGTGGACTTCTAGGACACTGAGATGTTGTTCAGCTTCCTCTAGTCTTGTATCGTGAATATCCAGAGTCTTTTTAATTTGGCCAACAGTTTATTTTATTTCCATAAGGTCTTCTATTTTTTTATTTATTCTTGCAATGTCTTCTTTATGCTCTCTAGGGTCTTCTTTATGTAGCTTATATCCTGGGCCATGGTCTTCTTGATGTCCTTTAGATCTTTTGCCATGTTTTTGTTCCTCAGTTGCATTTCTTTGATTAATTCTGCAAGGCACTTCATTTCTTCTGATAACTTGATTTGTGTGTTTGGAGTTGGATTCTCCATATTGTCTGGTTTTATCATATGCATTGAGATTTTCTGTTGTTTTTGTCCTCTTGGCATTTGCTCTGCTCGACAGGGTTCTTTCAATGTGTAAAAAAAAAAAAAAAAAAAAACCTATCTAATTTTTCAGAAACACTGTTTGGTGATGTACACTTTCTCTAACTAACCAGCAGATGGCGTCTGTGAGTCACCTATACCTCTCAAGTCAGTTCTCCACCTTGTCCTCACGGTATGTGGGGAAATGATTCTTGTGGGGTCCAGCCGGAGAACTCAGCCTGGGTGTGTTGCTGGAGCCATCCTCCCTGAATGCGGGGCGCTTGTATGGGTGGCCAGGGAGGAAGGATAGCCTCAATATTCAAATCCCCCCAGTTCCCAGAGATTCAAGGCCACCGTGGGAGTCCAAGCCTTCATTTCATTTCAGCCCCAGCCCCTCTCTCTCACTGTCCCACACACCACTGGACTTGGCGTAATGTCCCTGGGATCTCCGAGCGAGTCACCCCGCCCAGCCGCAATACTCCAGGACCTCTGGAGGGAATGCCGTGCTACGTCATCAGTGCATGCAGTCCCTCAAAGGAAGCCCCAGGCCGCTGGGCCAAGCCGGCTTGCTTTCAGCTGTATGCAAAAATGGCCAAACAGGGCCTCTCCACAACCCCCTCCTCACACAGTTCCTCCTTTGCAGCTCCTGGACAACTGGCGGGGCTCTGGGCCGTGGGCACGGCCCCAGGCAGGAGTTTATCCAGCCCTTCCGGGAGTGAGCTGCTAGCTGTGGGGTTTCATTCAGCTTCTGCCACTTCCCTCCATTACCTCTGCCTTACGGATATCTGCAGTGGGCTATCTTCCAGGCCAGACACCGAGAGGCTGGCCCAGACCCCTCTTGCTGTGTTTTACTGCATGGTTCCCACGATCGCACCTGCAGCCACTCCTGGGTTTCTCCCTGTTTTTTTTTTTTTTATTAAAAGAGCCCGTTGGTCTCCAGACGCCAAACCCTGGGTTCCCCAGATCGCCGCGTGGCTGCGGGACTTCCAGCCAGCTTACTCACTCATTTCAGAATGCCGACTCCCAGTTTCACCAAGTATACAGCCCCTGGGAACTAGCAGATCTCGTCCAGCTGTCTCATCACTGTAACTGGTATTCTGAGTCACTCTCTGGTCCTTATCTAGTGTTTTCCACGGAGGTGTTCCTTAGCCCTGTCTCACCTAGCCTCCATCTTGTTTTCTGTGGAATGTTTTTGATGAGTGATTCAATCTCTTTATTTTGATTGGTTTGTTGATGTCTTCTATTTCTTCTCCAGTCAGTGTCAGATGGTGTGTTTCTAAGAAATTATCCATTTCATCTAATTTGTCTAGTTTGTTGGTATACCGTTGTTCATAGCATCCCCTTATGATCTGTTTTTATTCTTCAGGTCCATGGCAATGACTACCGTCTCATTTTTGACTTTATTTATTTGCCTCTACTCTTTTTTTGTCTTTGTCAGCCTAACTAAAGATTTGTTAATTGTATTGATCCACTCAAAGAAACAACTTTTGGTTTTACTGATTTTCTCTATTATTATTTTTTGTTCTTCAGTTCATTTATTACACACTCCAAGACAACTACTAATCAGGCTGTCAAATGCTGAAGAGAAGGAGGGAATCCTGAAAGCAGTAAGAGAAAAGCAATTCACCACATACAAGGGAAACCACATAAGGCTCAGCACTGACTTCTCATCAGACATCATGGAAGCAAGAAGGCAGTGGCATGATATATTTAAGATACTGAAAGAGAAAAAATGCCAGCCAATAATTCTTTATCCAGCAAAGCTGTCCTTCAAAAGGAAGGAGACCTTAAAATATTCACACATAAATAAAACCTGAGAGAGTTTGTAAATAAGAGGCCTGCTCTTCAAGAAATACTACAGGAAGTTCTGCCAGCTGACAAAATAAGACAGGAGAGAGAGGCTTGGAGAAGCATATAGAAGTGATGATTATCAGTAAGGGTAAATAGAAGGATAAAAAGAGAGAAAAATAATAGATCTGACAAATAAAAGCCAAAGGATAAAATGGTCAAAGGAAGGATGGCTTTTACAGTAATAACACTGAATGTTAATGGATTGCACTCCCCAATCAGAAGACACATATTGGCAGAAAGAAGAAAAAAATGATCAAAATTTATGTTGTTTACAAAGGACACATTTTTTTAGACCCAAATATACAAATAGGTTGAAAGTGAAAGGATGGAAAATGATATTCCATGCAAGCAGTAACCACTAAAAAGAAAAAAGCTGGGGTAGCTATACTAATATCAGGCAAAATAGACTTTAAATGCAAATTTGTTATAAGAGACAAAAAAGGACACTACACATTAATGAAGGGGGCAATTCACCAAGCCAAGAAGAAATAAAATCATAAATATTTATGCACCTGATCAAGCTGCCCCAAAGTACATGAGGCAAACACTGGCAAAACAGAAGAGAATAATGGTAAAGCTAGACCTGCATGTAATTATGCTTGAGTCACCCTTAGAGAGAGCTCTTTTTGTTTGTTGCTCAGATGTGGCCTCTCTCTTTAAGCCAGCTCTGCAAATAAGCTCATTACACTCCTTCCTACATGGGACGTAGCTCTCAGGGATGAGCCTGGCCCTGGCATTGTGGGATTGAGAATGACTTCTTGGCAAAAATGGGGAAAAGAAATGGAACAAAATAAAATTTCAGTAGCTAAGAAATTTCAAATAGACTTGAGAAGTCATTCTATATATTACTCTTAGGCAAGCTTTAGTCAGGTATTGCAAACTACCACAATATGTCAAACCCCAACCAACAGCATTCCTGAAAACCCTAGGGAGTGCCATGGGTTCTATCTAAGTCTATATTAAAGTTTTTCTTAATAAGTTTATTTTTTCTGAAACTTAAGGCCTCCAGATTGATCCTATGCCATATAAGCCCTGAAACCCAGAGGCACCAGTCTCTCCAAGAACATCAACCATTTTCATCCCTCTACCCCATAAGGTCAAAACCCCTTTCCAGCATGAGGAAGTTAAAATGGTCATTGCCCAGATATCCCTGAAGATTGAGAGAATGATCAAATGAGAGGGAGGAGTTAGAACTGAGAAATTAGTATTTAACAAATGGCTGTGACTACTGACTCATTACATAGATACTTCTTTTTAGTGTCTATGGTTTAGAATAGCCAGAAGGAAATACCTGAAGTTGTTGAACTGTAATCCAGTAGCCCTGATCTTTGATAATGATTGTACTACTCTATAGCAAAAAAAAAAAAAAAAAAAAAAAAGCCCATGTTGATATGGATCTACTTCTGGATGTTTTGTTCTGTTCCACTGATCTAGATATCTATCTTTGACAATACTATGCTGTCTTAGTTAATTTACTTCTATTGTAAGTCTCAAAATTGTTTAGAGTGCAATACTAGTGGTCAATAAGAGGGAGGGGTAAGGTGTGTGGGATTTTTGGGTCTTCTTTTTTTTATTTCTTTTTCTGGAGTGAAGGAAATGTTCTAAAAATGCTCATGGTGATGAATACACAAATGTGTGATGATTCTGTGAACCATTAATTGTGTACGTTGGATGGACTATGGTGTGTGAATATATCTCAATAAAATTATATTAATAAAAAATATTGAAGGGAGTAATAGATGACTCTACAGTAATAGTGGGAAACGTTAACAGACCACTCTCCCCTCTCTCCAACAGATAGAACATCTAAAGAGAGGATCAATAAGGACACAGAGAACCTAAATAATATGGTAAATGAATAAATCTAAAAGACTTTTATAGAACATCACTGACCAAAACAGCAGGATGTACAATCTTGTCAAGTTCTCATGGAACTTACTCTAGGATAGGTCACATGCTGGGGCACAAAACAGGTCTTAATAAATTTAAAAAGATTGAAATTATACAAAGCACTTTCTCCCCTAGGCATTTTTATAAGTACTCAAAATCTAGTTTTTATTTTATTTTGAAGAAACCATCCATTAAAAGCTGTCTATGAGATTATGAATACACCTGAAAATATTCAACAAGATAGCTGGTTATAATGTAAAGCATAAATGAAGAATGCATATGGTTAATTAAATTGCATTTCTTGAGTTAAAAAAAAAAATGTCAATCAGATAATCAGATAGGAGTTTCTTACTCTATCTCCCTGTCTTGCATTTATGACTTTAGGAGAAAAAATTAAAGAGTAAGTTGATTTTAGCATTATTATAGATGTGAAACACATCACTAGAAGATAATACTGTATTATTTTTCTGGAATGACAATGAAGACATTCAACTTAAGAGGCTCCAATTGATGCAGTATTTAAAATCACAAGTGAAGGATGTGTTAAGGATAAAATAGAACCACAGGTGGTGTTTTGGTTCTCCAGTCCCTAATGCTTCAGATAGAAAGAGTGAATTAACAAATGAAATGCAGAATCTGTATGAAGCTGAAAGAAATTCTTCAAATAATTAATTTGTCTGTTTAGATGTTATCAATAGCAACACAACTCTGTATTATAAGAACTGGCAGGTTTCAAATGTTACCAGCTAGTGAATCATTATCATTGTCTCCTATTACTTTAATTTAGTTTTGCTTTTTTAGGATGGATAAAACATCCTTTTTTGTTTGTTTGTTTGAGAATTCACAAGTGAACAGACAGGTTTAAATTATTTTAATCACAATTTTCTTAGTCTTTTATTTAACGCCTTTTTTTATCCTTTCTCCCAGAGTAAAACTCAACTATTTAGGGGATATTTATCTCTTTTCCTTACTATATAAGCCAATGTAGTCCCAGTAACTAATAAGGGTTTTAGGTTCACAAGGCTTTCTGAGCAGTGCCTCTCAGTCAATAACCAGTTTAGCATGTGGTTAACAGGAACTGTGAGTTTGACTTTTCAGAACATTTCCAGCACAACTGCTAAAATGAGAAAGTCATGATACTGCACCACTGATGCCTAGAATTTATTAAAGTATGTCTAATTGTAAGCTGATTATCTTATATAGTGAGTAATGGGAATGCTGTCTGCTGTTTCTGTGAATCAGCGATGATTTACAATGCTAGGGATAAATAAAAGAACTAAAGGAAAATTTGGAGGACCAGAAAAGATGGCATTCTATTAAAAATGAAATTAATATAAAATTTTAAAAAGGAACATACATATTGATAAATAAATTCCTGCTCAAACTATTACAAAGGTCATCATTAAAATGCATACACTTGAGTACTGTTTTTCATGAGCAGGTAATATATTGGTGCTGTTTGTAATTAGAATCATTATTAAAATCAAGAACATTATGGTCTATTAATATTTGCATTTTGTTTTGTAAACTCAAAAATATGTGACTACTGAGAAAAAGGTGAAAAAATTTCAAAAATTATTTTTCACTAGACACCCAGTAAAATGATTCCTGAACATTTAGGAAAGTGCTATGCCTTTACTTTATTAAAATTTAAGTAATTTACAACATCACTTAATTTTTTTCCAGCATGTGGCTTTTTCTTCAGTCATCTGACAAGTTAAGCATAGCCTTTTGAATAATTAAAAGAAACTTATATGTGTGTATCTTAACAATCTATCTCTGTGACTTTTAAATAAAAACAGATATTATGAAATATATCAATGCTAATTGTTAAAGGAGTTTCCTTTTTGGTGTTTTAGTAAACAAAACCATAGGGCAACCAGGAGAAAAGAATAAAACAATGAAATAAGCTATTGGGTCAACCGATGAACACTTGTTCTCTCTAAAAGGGGTGACCTGAACTCAAGTACAACACATTGTTTCCTATGGGGATGTGGGGCCAAGGTCATCAAATCTGATTTTTCAAGAGAGAATAAGAATTTGAATTCAATCTCAAATTTCTTAAGAGTAAAGATAAGTGACAAATTCAAACTTTTGTAACACTCTTTGCAAACCAAGAAATCAGCATGAGGGCTCCATTTAACATAAATTCCTAGATTTTTCATCTCTAGGTATTAGGACATAAGAGATTAAAATTTTGTTTTGAGTGTGTCAATTACTTCACTGAGATTATTTATTCATGCATCTAATTTATTCAACATTTGCAAATTTTTTATGTTCAAAAGATTGCTCCATTTTCTGAGATTTGCAAAAATAAACCAGTTTTTCTTTTCTTAAGAATCATATAATTCTTGTATGAGATAAACAACCATTGACCTAGCTATACACGAAAAATACAAAAATAAGGTGGTTCAAGAGTTTCAAGGAAGAGATTGTACCTGTCTAATGGACATTGTAAAAGTTTCCCTGGGTGATGTAGGTCTTCAAGTTGAATATCATCTTCCATTTTAGTTAAGTAATATAGGCACGTAATAGAAATAAATGGTATAATGCTAATAATATTTGGAGCAAGATTCATAGTTTTGTTATTTGTTAGTGGTAAGACTATTAAAGCATGAATATTTATGAATTGTTATTTTGAGGTATACTAGTCTGAGCAGTGAATATTCTATTAAACTGTATACTCATTCAGATTTCTCACATGCTGCTTCTATTTCCTAAATGTTATCCTGGCCTTGCAAGTTGTAATTAATTTTTAATTGTGAGGTGATTATATGGCTTTCTGCTAACACCCAAATGCCATCCATCATTAAATATATTTTACAAACTTATTCCCTTCATCTCCTGATCACCTGAAGTTTACCTACTCCTTTGACTACTTATCATTTGACATGTTAGAAATAAAACAAAAAATGCATTATTTTGCACTTGGGTTCCTTCCTTCTTATGGTAACTTAAGGTGTAATTTCTCATTTACATACAGCAACAGCTTAATTGGATTGTTATCTTAGTTTCACCTAGAAAATTCTCCTGCATAAAAACAGCATTTTGGGCTCATTCCTGTTAATCGTGTTTATTTGCAAACATCCATCTATTTATTATTCATTGAAAAACTGCCTGTTCATATTTTTGCATATTCTCATCCTTTAACCTAATAGAATCTTTGCAAGTCATTTAAATACGTTTAAGATTCTGTCACTTTCCCAATTAAAAAAGTGTTGTTAGCTCACCTAAAAGATACTGTATGGTTAGTTATGAATATTATTTTGCCATTTCTACATTTGCATCATCTGTTTTATAAATGAATATAGCTAGCAGTGAAAACTACTTTGGCCATCAGAAAATATATGCACTGTATAAATAAGATTAAAGTCTTCTTTTTATTAGTACAATGTTTCATATCACATGACATTCAGATTTTCATTTAGAGCATTATTAATTAGAAGAAAAAAGGTTGATTTCAGAAAAGGTAAAAAGTAGAGGAATGTTAAATTGAGAATGGTTGCAGTGCATTGAAAGAGGCATGAGTAAATTCCTAAATTCGATAAATTGCTTTGCATCTTGGAGGTAGGTCTTTTAGTGTGAATTTCAGTGTCAATTAATTTCAAGTATAAATTACAATGAAATTCAATGATTTTTTGTATATTCTTTAACCCTAAAAATATATTGAATTACATTTATATGACAAGAATGAAAAATGTAATTTTCCTATCTTTATATGGGTATCTGTTAACTTCTTACTTTGGGTTGATATTACCCTTATTCAGGGACAGAACTAGAGACAAGAAACACTCCAAGGAGCAGAACCTTTCTGCAGATAGGTACATATAGAACTAGATTAGAAAGAACTAGTCTCATCCTTTTATCTTTACTTCTAATTCTCATTTCAAAACTTATCCTACAGACATGTGAACCACTGTTTCCCAATAAAAGCTTCCTCATGAGTTAAGACTATGATTTTGATAAACATTCACAACCTCCAGATCAAACCTAATCTTTTGCTTAGATGACTTCTTATTCTCCATAATTTCTCCCCCACATGTCTGCCAAAGTGCTGGAAATTCTGACAATCCAATATCTATTTCACTGGGCTAAGGTTTTCCTACTATTAGAAAATAAATTAAGCCACAGTGGTCATTAGACCTAGAGCCAATTCCTGCAGCTTGAGCTATGATTCCTCAAACATGTGTTTGATCCACTGTCACTTCAAAGAATAATGTTGAAAATATTAAATTAGTAGAAAAGAATGTATGGTAATATTCGGCTTTTAGGGGAAGAAAGGATGTATTTGAATTTTTAATACTAGGCATCCCATCTATGTAATTTACTAACGTCTTTACCTATCAGTGTCCCCAGAGACACTGAGGTTCTAGAAGAGAAGCTCACCTTAAAGGAGTGTTGTAGAACTGAAATGAAACAGTATACCCATCAGGTCGTCTGTTCTAAATGAAGGGTCTCTCTGGACATTGATGTTGAAGGAAAAGTTTAGACCACATTGAATTGAATGGCAGTCAGGTATGGAAACAGGAGGTATGAAAACAGGGAAGAAAAAAGCCAAGCTTAACAAGTGGAGCAGCCTGCATGTAACCTTGGAGATAAGATCACCTCTATATCTTTTTACACCTATAACATTCTATTTAACTACAAATACAAATCTATCTTCCATTTTCAGAATTCTTACAACAATAGATCTCTCTTCTTCCCTTTTAGGAAAGTAATATTATTTTAAATTTTGGATTTTTCATACATATATGTAAAATAAAAGAATTAACAGAAGAGACACATTACTAATTTCCCAAGTATCTGTTTTAGAGACACAGAAGGCTGGATACCAAATGACTAAAATATGAGATGTATTTGTGTGGTTCTTATACCTCCCACTAATGCTTCCAAGTTCCTCTGTATCAATAAAACTATTAAATGACCCCAGAGTGAAGGAGAGAAAAACAATTTGCTTCTGAGTTACAAACAATCATTATACTTCAGATAATAAGCTATTATGTTTCATTCTGAAAACTTTTTTTGTCCTAGGATCTTCGGAAAGTAATTGCAAGTTCCCAAACTTCAGCAATGTCAATAGCTCAAGGAGTGATTGATTGAAAAGCGATAATAGTATAATATATGTATTATGGACTTGGGTACAGGATAAACACACACAAAAAAGCAAAGATTAATTGAGTGCTTACTCCATATCAATTATTTTTTAAGTGATTGCATGTATTTGTTCATTCAGTACTCTACCAATCCTATAAACTAGTTTTTGTAATTATGTACAGTTTTCAGTTTAAGAAATTATAGCAGAGGCAGAAAATATAGCTTATCTAAACTCACAAAGACAGGAAGGGGTGGGCAAAGGATTCAAATCCAGGCAGTCCAACTCCCAGTATGTGTTCCTAGTGACACAACTACAGCTTTTATTACTTAATAAACCATGATGGCTCATTATTATTACCAGTATTATTTACTTTATTACAGTGTTGTTTCTTTCTAAATAAAAAAGCTTTTATTATCTCTGAGATGTATCAATTCTAGGTACAAGATAACAATAAATCTTGTTTGAGTTTAGAGCATGATATCTAACCTGGGACAAAAGTAAGCGTACTAAAAGATGTTCTACTTTTCATATCTGATTTAAAAAAAGAGTGGATTGTTGTAATAAACTTTGAAAAACATGAAATTGGTGTCTTTTCAAGTTAAAGCATCCATTAAATATTAATTTAATACTTATCAAATATAACTTAATAATTTAATAATCATTTAAATAAATATTTATTAATTTAATACTTATAATTACCCATAAGCACTCCATGCTATTAAGATCTGAGAATGAAAGATGAATTAATAGAGACTTTTTGCATCTAATTGCTTACTAGAATCTGAATTCTCCACTGAATTAGATTGTTTACTAAATTAAGAGGTTCTCCACTCATTCCTCACGTAAGCATTATTACCTACAAGGTAGGTCTCCATTTTTTTTCACCTTCCACTAAACCAAACTGCATCTGGCTTCGGTCCATTATTCTAGTAAAAATGATGTTTATGTCTTTTAAGTCTAATAGAAATACTTTTAGTCATTATTTTGTTTAACTACTGGGAGAACTTGAATTTATTGTGCTTTGCTTCAAAATATTTTCTCCCTATTTGGAGTCACTCTATTAATTTTTCTATCCACTCTCAGTTTCTGTTGCTAGCTCATGTTCCTCTGTCTAACTTAATATATGCTTAACGTTTCTCAAAGCTAGGTCATGGACCATCAGCTCTGTTCACTGTCTCTCTAGGAGGGATTTAATCAATACATATGATTGAGTCATCACCTCTATGCCTGGAAAAGACATATTCATTGAGTTTCAGAGGATATCCCATGGCCTATAAAGTATTTCCACTTGGATGTTTTAAAAATTACTGAAAATCATAAGCAGTTTTCTTATCTTCTGTTGCCTTAGCTTGGATTATTCCAAAAATAGCCTAAGACAGCAACTTGAGAGCAGGAAGATTTAGGGGAAGGGATTTCAGGAAACAGAGTAAAGGAGTGCAGAGGGTGAAATGGGGAGGAAAAGTCACTGAAGTGTTTGCTATTGAGCTAGTCTCTGCAGTGGACACCCAGGTCTCAGTTCCTTAGGCGGCCCTTTAAGGTACTGGGTAGAATCCATCAGAATATCTCTGTGAAAGATGAGATATCAAAAGAGGGATAGAAGGCTTCTGAAATGAAACTTTATTATATATATAGGAATTGAGACTTGGTCTCCAGACTAGCCAGAATATACTGTTCACAGGTTGTGCACAGATGCCACAGTGGCAAAAGATAGTTTAAAGAAGGGTCCTGTGAAAGGGATAATTTGTCACCAGTCAGACACATATGTTATTAGAGTATCAGGTAGAGGCAGCTAACACTGGTAACTGTGGTTTCCAGTTCTAATGGCTGTGCTCTGCTGCAAGCTCACTGTCACCCCCGCTGCTGTGCTGAGACCAACTTTACCACTGGCCTTGGACCCTCCTCTCATGCGGCATCGGACCCATCAATGAAGGTACCCACCTACCTACTGTCGGCCCTGGGGCCAATAGACTGTAAAGACTCTGGTTTCATCCACCCTTAACTATGTTGTGTGCTCTTGACCTGGTCATTGTTCACTGGATATTTTGACAGTATGCAATTAAGCAACCAAAATTGCATTGAGCATTCAAATCATTGTCATGCTGGATCTGCTTTTAAGTCACACTGAATTTACTTTTTACTTTTTACTTGTTCATTTTTACAGAAGTCATGGGTTTACAGAACAATTATGCATAAAATACAGGATTCCCAGATACCATCCCATCACCAAGATCTTGCATTGGTGTGGAACATTTGTTAAAATTGATAATAGCACATTGTTGCAATTCTATTATCAGTTTAAAGTCTGTGGTTTAACTTAGAGTTCACTGTTTGGTAATATATTCAGAATATGAGGTTCCATATTCAGATATATATTTCAGTGCTGTTAATTGCCTTCCTAAATTTACTTTTGATTCATGTTGAATTTGCTTTCATAATATGCCAATTATATTTTCACAATATTCAGACAAACAAAAACTGAGGGAATTCAACTATATCCCATAATTTTGATAAATTAGTTGATATAGACCAATTTATTGAAAGACGTGGAGTACCAAAACTTACACAAGGAGAAATATATACACTGAATAGCCTTAATAAATAATTATTAATCTTCAAAATATCTCAAGACCTAGAGGATTTCACTACTGAATTACTTGAAATATTCAATGTAAAAAAAGTTATAATTCTCCACAATCTCTTCCAGTAAAATAGAAGCAAAGGGAATTTTTAAACACATTTTATGATCCAGACTTACTCTAACACAAAAAAATAAAGCCATTACCAAAATTGATATCTAAGACTAACATATTCAGAAACATTGAAAGGTAAAAAATAAACTCAACAAAATTTAATTCAACAGTATTTATAATGAATTACACACCAAGTGGGATTTATTTCAGGTATGTAAAGCTGGATTAGCATATGAAAATCAGTCCTTGGTATCCATCATGTCAACAGATTAAAGAAGAAAAGTTATAACTGTATCACTTGGTGCAGAAAAAGCATTGGAGAAAATTCAGTTCCCACAACTTTAAAAGAATTCTAAGCAAACTAGGAAAAAGGGAAACTTCTTCAATTTGACAAAGAACATCTAACCACTTCCCCCAAAAAAACCAAACCAAACCAAACCAACAAAAACAAACAAACAAACAATAAACAATGAACCAGTACTAACATCAAATAATGGTAAAAAAAACAGACGTTTCTCACAAAGATTGGGAACAAGACAAGGATATCCTCTATAATTATTCCAATTCAATGTTTTATAGGAAGTCACAGTAAGCACACTAAGATAATAAATGGAAACAAAAGATATACAGTTATGTAAGGAAGAAACAAATCTGTAACTATTTGTAGATGACATGATTGTTTATGTAGAATATCCCAAGAACCTAAACAACAAAAACAAACAAATGAAATACTTCCTGGAACTAATAAATAGGTCTAAGAATAAATGTTGATATAATAATGTCACTAGCTTCCTGCTGTAGCAGCAATGAACAATTAGAATTTTAAATGTAAAAATAGCATTTATATTAGAAGAAGAAATTAAATACTTATATATAAAGTTAACAAAATATGTACAGGATCTATATTCAGAAAACTAGAGAAAACTGATGAAAAAAATCAAAGAACTAAATAAACGGAGAGCCATTCAATGTTCAGGGACTGGAAGCCTGAATATTGTTATGATGTTAATTCTTCCCAACTTTGCCTATAGATTCCACATGATACCAATCAAAATTCCAGAAGCTACTTTTAGAAATTGATAAAATGATTCTCAAATTTATATGCAATGGGAAAAGTTGTAGAAAAGACAAAACAATACTGAAGAAGTAGAACAAAGTTGGAGGACTCACATCACTCAATTTAAAGTCTCCTTTTAGAGCTACAGTAATTAAGACATCATGTTATTGCCTAAAAAGAAGAAACATAAATCAATGGAATAGAATAGAAAGCCTAGAAATAGGTCTATAGAAATATAGCCAACTGATCTTTGACAACAGAACAGCAACAATTTAATGGAGATAGGCCTTTCATCAAATGGTGATAGAAAAATTGGACATCCACATGTAAAAAATTCTACCTAGACACCGATATTACACCTCTCACAAATATTAACTCAGAATGGATCAAATACCTAAATGTGAAGTTCAAAATTATAAAACATATATATAATATATATATAAAATATAAAAAATGCATGTGAAATATAAAACCTACATAAGCATGGGTTGGGTGATGAATTTCTTTAGCATAACCCATGAAGGAAAATTTTCATAAATTTGACATTATTAAAATTAATAACTTCTCTGCAAAAGATACCGTAAGAAAATGAAAAGACAAGCCATAGACTTGGAGGAAATATTTACAAAACATATATCTGATAAAAGACTTGGATCCAAAATATACAAAGAACACTTCAAACTCAGCAATAAGGAAGCAAACAACCAAACTCAAAAATAGGCAAAATATTTGAACAGACATCTCATCAAAGAAGAGATACAAATGTACCTTTGGAAATGAGTGGAACCTACGGCAAAAGGACCTGTATTTAAGTACTGTACTTGAGTTAATAAAGTTATTTTCCATGGGGGTACAGGTTAACCATTCCTAAACCACTAGGTATATTCATTGGAATAAAGTAATTAAGTAAATGAATCAGCGATAGTGAGAGTTAGGTTTCTCTTTGTCAAATTGAAAAGTTACAGATAAGCAAGGAGAGGACTGTACAGTGATCCATATGATTATTGATTAGAGCTGCAGACATCAGTATGAACTCATATAGAGCACCATATATAGAGATATATTTGTATATAGAAATATCTAGAGACATATGTGTTTATATGGGTTAGCACACTCATATGTATCTCCTTACCTTGTCAGTTGAAAGGCCCTAGAAATAATGACAACCCATTAGCAATAAGCATATCTAGTATCCAGACCTTAGTATCTAATAACACCAGGGTTCTTTGGAGAAATAGCTGATTCTGGAAGTGGGGCAGGAAAATATAAGATGAGCCTGGAGCATGTTGCAGCGCTGGAAAGTAAAGTTCTAAACACCTGCACACACACACACATGCACACACAGACACACAATGGTATTAGGTATAAAATAAGGAAATCTGAATGAACAATGACTATTGGTTAATAATAACACATCAGTACTGGTTCATAAATTGTTCATCTATATTACTATAAGATGTTAATAATAGGGGGAACTGGCTGTGGGACACATGGGTATTATCTGTATTAACTTTGCAATAATTATGTAAATTTATAATTGTTTTAAAATAAAAAGTTAATTTAGAACACCCTATCAAAGGTTATCCTTGGCAAATGAATAATGCACAATAAATAATACTCTAGTCATGTATGGATATTTAGTTCTTAGCATAAGTACAAGAAAGATACTGAATTTAAAATTTTTATTGATTTTAATTAATTAAATATAAATATAAATCACTCCATGTGGCTAGAGTCTACTGTACTGGACATCAAACTGCTCTACCCTGATCTATATCCTATATCCTTCTATATCCTTCTTTTGATCAGTACAGAGAACTTTGATGTGTAGTACATACAGCATCTCCTACCTGACAAGGATTGACCTTGCTCTGCCCTCCTCAAACATCCCTTCCTATAATACCCTGAAAGCCTACCAGTTTTGGCTGGTATAACCTTGAATGCAGCCCAACCCAAACACACCTTATTTTGAGAGAAGAACATGCAAGGCCCTGGCTCCTACACATCTTTGTTCCTCAACCATGTATAATCTGTAGAGTGGACCAGAGTCACAGATATACTAATGTGAACTGCTAGCCTCTCACTGTCCACTGTGAAGTAGCTGCAGTTTTCTGATGTAAGTTTCCCTAATACATGTATTTCAAATGATTACTCAAGTGGTTTAGTGCCTCTTTCTTTGGAATCTCAACTAGCCCTACTTAAGGGAGGTTTGGGACAGTCTAGCTGGGTCTTCCCTTATTTCTTCTTTTGGGGTTGGTCCTGCTGCTGGTTCAGTGGGACACAACAGTTGAGTCATCAATAAATGCCTCTATGTGAATTGTTAAAAATAATTTCCTTTGTGTAAAAAAGCAGTACAAACTCACTATCAAAGCTACTTAAATGGGAATCATTTGAATCACATACTATTTTCAGATGTTATAAATTCATAATTTCTTAGAAAATGAAGATATTAAGACACTGCTAACAAAATACTTGTTGAAATATATATAAAATTATATTTTATAAAGAGTAAGGAATTATTAATAATTTACAGACAATTACCCACATTTTTGTAGTCTTCAGAACCGACTGTTAGCTCATAAAGTCTCATGTCTTCTACAATGTTTATTTTAATATTTTTCTAAGAAAACAGTTTTATGAAAGATATAGCTATGATTCAGACTTCTTTATTCCAAATTTGAAATGAGTATAATCAAAATTAAGAACTTATGGTTAGAAAATGAATTTTAAAAAGTCATTCTATTATTAAGTGTTACAAGACACAAGCTATATACGTCTTTTTAAAATATCTATTTTGAATCTATTTAGAGCCATTATTTTTTTGAGTATTCTGTAGGGCATAATTACATTTTTCTTGTCTTAATTGTTTCATGCATAGCACAGTTAGTCTGACAAGAGCCTTAGCTGTCATTCTGATGAATAAATTGAAGCCTAGTTTGTTATATTTTTAGGTTAATAGGCAGTTTAAATTTTATACATTCTTCTGAAAAAGTTCCATTATCTAAGGAGTTATAGCTTCCATGAATCTACATCTATGTCTGGTTTCTGTATTTAAAACATTACGAACATTACTCTATTCTTATACCAACATGAGAATAAAAATCAAAGGCCATTAAATCTATATAATAACATATTGATACATCTAATTGTAACCAAATATATCTTAGGGATTTCTGAAAGGAATGTATTTTCTAAATTCAATACTAATTAAAACTAATTTTGCATGTAGTAAAATCGATAATCTTGGAGTATTTCTCCACTACTCCCCCCCCCTTTTTTTTTTTACAAATACTTGCATCTAAAAATATTTATGGTTTATGGGTAAAAGATAGTAAGACTTGGTGAGATACAATGTCCAATGTCCATCTGTGTCTGGCCCTGTAAAGTGCCCTTATTTTTTATTTATTTATTTTTACATTCTTCTTTTTGAGGTTGAAAACATAGGTTACAAGGTATTTATTTCATTTTTTTCATTTAGCTAATTAAAAAATATATACTTACCATGTATTAGTTATATTTGATTAACGGACTTCTGTAGTGAAAATATAAATATGCTTTCACTTTACTTTATCTAAGGGTTCTGAGGAAATTTCTGAACTGTAATTGACAATGTTTAAGGAAATGTTTTGTTTTGATTGACATAATAATGGACTGGCAAGTAATTCCAACATAACAATTAGCAAGATACTTGAGATTTAGAGCTCTGTTAAAAATTTCTCAGTTGTAGTTTCTCACCTGTAAGATGATGATGTTACCATGCCTGTCTTATATGATTGTTATGAGGACCATTTAAGATAAATATAGGGATTTTTTTTCTGTTGTATAATACACCAGGTAAAAGTAAGGAAAGGCATAAATGTAAGGAAACCTTGCTTCACTGAAACTCAGTTTCCTCATTAAAAAGTACTAAATAGATCATGTAGAATTATTGCTTTACAATTCTATTCTAACTTATTTTAAAAGTATATTACTAATTATTTAATCATTAATTTGTTGGGTAAAATATTGGGCATATCATTATTCATGTAAATACAAAAGGAAAAAAGTATTGATATACTTCTGTTGTCAGACTAAGCATAATTTAACATTTAAATTACAATTAATCTTCCATTATTGGGCAGACTGCTAAGATAAATTGAGTGATCATGGGAAGCTAAAATAGCATGGATAAATTTATTTTAGAGATATTACAAAAACTGAATTTCTGTCAGTGTCAGTTACACAAACATTTGGAAGCAAAACATATATATAAATAAAAAAAAATTACTTTGTTGGAATTTTGGTAGTGGTTTTACATTTACTTCAAAGTTATTCTAAGGTTTTGTTCTGTTGCTATTTGTTTTAAGTCAGAATTTGAGGGTTTAGAATCTATTTTCAAAGATCTCAGATTCCAACTCTAAGAATTAACTCATAAGGGAACAATTTCAGAGATTTATGGCTTTCAATTCACATAGATAAATATTCTCCTGTGATGTTGAATACATACACAGTGGTTTGCTCCTCTACAATCAAACTGTGTATGAGAAGATTGAAAAAAAGTAAAACAATCTATTTAATATTGTCAGCAAATTTGAGGTTAGTAGAAAGCTATGCTTTAAGATATTCAGGGAAGTGAAACTACAGCAGAAACTACTATGTAGTCTCTAGATCTCCATAAAATAAAGAAGATTATAAAAATATAATTAAAATTCTATCATAATATAGTTAATCATGCTATATATTTCAATATGCCATGCATCAAATGCATACTTAACAATCAATAATTATTTTTATCAGGAAGCTTTGTTCTTCTATGAATGGTATTTAATGCAGCATATAGCTTCATTTGCTTGTATTTTTCTTCTTGACTCTCATTCTTAAGCTACTTATTTTCTTTACCCAAGTAAAAGTGGTGATACATTGTAAAATATTAGCAATTTTTCCTTTCTTTCCTCAGGAATCCTGTTGACTCTATCCACTAATTTTGTCAACTGTCTCTGTTAACTCTCTGCTCTTTCAACTAGAGGAAACAAATATGTACATAGTCTTCTTGTGCTTAATTGTACTATTTTTAGTTTTTCACATTGTGGACTCAGAAATAGCACTCCTCTATTTGGAATATCAATGACATAAATCTTGAAAATGATAATGTTCTGGTATAAAGTGTTAGAAGAGAAATTTGAAATAAAACGACTAATCTATGATGGAAAAAATCAGAAGGGTCCGTATTAGTTAGGGTTCTCCTTGGAAACAGAATCAATGAGAGATGTCTCTTACTATCAAATTGTAAAAGTGACTCACGCAACTGCGGGAGCACACGAATCCAAATTCTGCAGAGCCGTCAACAAGCTGTCAACTCCAAGGAAGACATCCGACGAACTCCTCGGGAAACGAACCGACAACTTTGACGAACTCCTCAGGAAATGAACCGGCAACTTTGAAGAACTCCTCAGGAAACGAACTGACAACTTTGACGAACTCCTCAGGAAACGAACTGGCAACTTCGACGAGCTCCCCAGGAAAAGCTTCGCTGAGCAGCTGAAGAAGAAGTGAAGGTTCTCTAACCGTTCGGTTTATAAGCCTCCAACTGATCACCCGGACCAAATCCAGCCAATTGCATTCTCTCACTGTGGAAGCACACCCCTTGATGAGTCATCAGTCAGCTGTAGTCAATTGACTGATGATCCGACAAACCAACCAGCCTCAAATAGCCTCACAGCAATCATCAGGCCAGTGCTCGCTTGACCAGACAGCTAGGCCACCTAGCCAAGTTGACACATGAACCCAACCATCACAGGGTCATTGTCTTTATGTAGACTGGGGTTGGGTAGAGTGACTTGTAGAGGTAATGATCAAGTTCTGTGTCTCTACATAGAAATGGTTTTACACTGGTGTATAAATTTCTCAAAACTCAGCAACTGCTTCTTGATATTTTGCATTTCATTTTATGTTATATTTGCCCCAGAAAATAAAACATAAACAAATACTGAATTCTAGTTAATGAGATGCATGATGAATAATTCTAGAGGATGTATACTAATATCTGCAATTTATTTAAATTCTTCAGAAAATAAGATAAACTAATGGATGAATACAGGAATGTTCAGATTAATAGTGATAAAACAATTGTGGTAATATGATAATGGTAGAATTTATGTATGGTTCATTATAAAAGCCTGTCAAATTTTATGTATGTTGGACAATACTCAAAATAAAATTGAAAACTAGTTAGTAGAGCACATCGCTTTTTGTCCTTTCTCGTGACCATAATTTTGAGCATTTCTGTCAAAATACAGTGTATGGCTAAACTTTTCTAACTTTGATGGCTAGAATTTGGTATTTTTAAATGTTTATTCTCTTTTTAACTGAAACATCTTATAAAAAGTTAACAGTGGAAATTTCTTCACAGTCATTGCTCATTAATGCATTTATGCATTTTTATCCATTACAGAAAATCCATGTATTAATTAGTATAATAAAATAATAAAATGGAACATTATTAAAGTAAAATTTAAGGTCCTTAATGATGGAAAGGAAAGGAATTATAGATATTTGCAGAGAAGCTGCAGGGAAGGGCAAAGTCCAAACAGCTATGTGATGATACTGTGAGCCAGTGATTGTATACTTTGAATGCATTATATGGTGTGTGAGTATATCTCAATTAACATTGCATTAAAAAAAATAGTACACGGCAATACTATGGACTGTTTTTGTAACCATTTGGTGAATCTAAAATACTTCAAAATAAAAGTTTTTTAAAAGAAAATAAAATGTCCTGTGCAAAAGCTTCCATTAGGAAGCAGAGGTAAAGGCTGCAGTAGTGTTTGCTAAACATTTCCAGAGTTAGGAAGGACAAAGCTATTAGCTCTTAGAATCATAAGGAACTGATAAGATATGAAAAGGAGCTGGAAAGTCTTAGGATCATTTCCATAATATTCTGGAAGCAAAGTTATTCACAAGGTCAAAATTATCTTTTGTGTTTAAATGCTTTTTGTTTTGAGATGATGATTATATCTCTGCCCTATTTGTATTAACATTTACCTGATAAACCTTTGTTTTTCATTTAACTTGTAAGTTTTTGCAATTAGTTATTTAAGTATATCTCATATTGCTAGTGTCTCATTGGATATTGTTTGAACTAATTTGCAATCAGCTATTTTTCAATGTAAAAGTTTCATTTATATGTTTAACAAGATATTTGTACAAAATATCAAGCTGTAAAATAGTATACTTAGTCACTATGCATGCAAGTGGGATAAAAATATTAAATTTTCCTTGTCAAAAATGATCCATGTTTTATCTCAGTGTTGAAATGTTTTCTCTTCTTTTTCTTTTTGCCTATCTTTATTTTTTTAATGAATGCATTATTTATGTGGCATGAAAAGATTGATTGATTGTTTCCTCTCTACTTTCATTTTCAATCAAATGAACTTGATATCAGCACATGAAGACATCTGGAAACTAAAAAATCTAAATCTTAAGTTATTTGGACATATTATCCATAGGGATAAATCTGACAATTAAAAACAAAGTGCTCAGCATATTTACATATATGTCTATACAACATGATAAAATGGGATTAATCATACAGAAGCAAACTTGTTTAAACATTTAGAAAACAATTAATGTAATACTTCATAGTAATGGGGAAAAGTAGATTCTCAATAAGATACAGAAAAATGCATTTGAAAAAACTCAAAACACATTCACTTAAGAGCAAATTTTTCAATTAACTAGGAATAGTAGTGAGCTTCCTCAAGCTTATGAAAGATATTTACAAGAAGAAAATCACAGTTAACACTGTACTTTGAATTTTTTCCTCTTGATGTTGGAAACAAGGCATGGAGGTCCTCTCTTACCACTTCTACTCAACATTGCACTGGAGGTTCTAGCCAGTGTAATAATATTAAAAAACGAATTAAAGGCAGACAAGAGATTGGAAAAGAAGAAATAAAAATTGCCTGTATTCTCATATGACATGTTTTTCTTTATTTAGAAATTCTAAAAGATATTACTGAAGAGGGGGAAAAAAAAAAACTACTAGAACTGATAAGGAAGTTTAACTAGGTTACAGGCACAAGATCAATATAAAATACCAATTATATTCCTATATATTAGCAAAAATAGTCTAAACAAGAAGTTAATAAAGCAGTTGAATTCATAATTTCATCAAATAATATGAATAATTTTAATAAAATGTGTGAAACTTGTACTGAAAAGTGTACGACACTGTTGAGAGAAATTAAAGATCTCTAAATAAATGGAGAGGTATAGTATGCTCATTGATAGGAAGAATGATATTGATAACATGGCAATTTTCCCAAATTAATCTAAAGATTCATTACTATCCCTATGAAATTACCATCAGTCTTATTTTATAAACTGACAATAATATTTGGAAATGCAGAGGCCTCAAATATCTACAGCAGTATTGAAAAGAAAAGAAAAAATAAAATTGCAGGACACCTGATTTCAAAATTTCCAATAAAACTATAATAATTTAAAACATGTAGAATTGGCATAATGATAGACTTCTAGATCAATAGAAAAGAAAGTCCAGAAATATACCTTCTTTAACAAGGTTAACTGATTTTTGACAAAAAGTGTTAAAGAATTCAAAGAAGAAAGGATAGTCTTTTCAAACAACATTGTAGGAACAACTAGATATCTACAAAAATATATACATATGTAGTATATATACATCTATATATAACCTCCATAAATATTAAATAAATAATCAAATGAACTTAGACCCTTACCTCACATCATGTAAAAAAATTAACTCAAAATGGACAACAGACCTGTATGTAAGAACCAGAACTATATGATTACTAAAGAAAAATATAGGAAAAGTTGTGACTTTCATGAGGCAAAGATTTATTATATACGACACAAATATATGATTCATAAAAGACAACATCAATAAGTTTGACTTTATCAAAATAAAAAAAAAAGCTTTTTCATGTGGGCTTGTCTAGGGACAGAGTCACTCAGATTATTGGTAGACTTCATTCCCTTGAGGTTGTAGGAATGGGAGCTTCTGCTTTTTGCTGAAAAAAAAAAGTCTGCTAGTGTTAAGGTGTCTAATAGAATGCAACATAATCACAGAAATGCCACCCCATAATTTGACATTTTTATTGTTTAACAGCAAATCGTAGGTCCCATCCAGACTCAAGAGGGGGGGATTATACAAGAATGTGAACTGCAGGAGTTGAGTATCATTGAATCTACTTAGAGTCTTTGTGTCACATGTGGTGATGCATTAATTAAGACAAATAGGTACTTGAATTATTAGTATGTGTGCTAGTGAGGTGACTACATTTTGATGTTGTCTAGATTTTGTAGCCTAAACCAAACTTCTTAAACTATTATGCATATCACAATAACCAGTAGGGCTTTTTAAATAAACAAATGTTTAATTCAACACCTGGATTTACATTGTGTACAGTAAATTGGAGTGAGGCTCAATGCATGAATTTCAAAAAAAGGGCCACAGTTCATTTTGATGTGTGCATATGCAATTGCAAACCATCATTAGCATAATTCCACAAATTAAATTGTTGTGTTGGTGGTTTTAAGGCAATTTTTTTGAATATTAATAGCTGAAATCTTAAATCACCCTGACACATTTATTTTTATAATTTAGGTCTTTTTTTAATGTTTTGGGCTTTTTGTGTGTGTTTTCTTTTGCTTCTTACATTTGTTTTTGTTTTTTTTTTTTATCCCAAAAGAGAAGAGATCTTAAAAGCTGAAAATATATAATGAAATTAGCTAAGAGATTAGCTACACCAATCACTTATTTTAGAATACAATAACTGTGGCTCTAGATCACTTTTTCCTGAGTCCACAGATTGACTCTGGAGCCATGAGTTTCTGATTTGTTTGCATGTTTGCAATATTAGCAAATAAATTTACCTGAGCATTTGTTAGGTGGACGGTTAGTGTTATGCCCCAAGATTTTCTTCAGGCTCTCAAACAGACCTGTAACTAGGTGAGGACTATGACTGTAAGGGAAGAATAACCTATCTCTGAAGCACATTTTATTGAAGTATAAAACTTAAATAGAAAGTGCCCATAGCACCTGCTAACATACCATATACACACTCCATAGGTCAAGAAAGAAAACATTAGCAACCCAGAATCCTCACTTGCGAACTTTACCTTCCTGCTCATCAAAGGTTACCAATATACTGAAATCCAATAACAGAATGGTTTGACCAGTTTAAATTTGGTATAAATGAAGTAATACAATCAGTATATATAAAGTCTGACTTGATTCATCAGCATAATCTGTTATGAGATTTGTCCATGTGATTCAGAAACTTTAACATATTCTTTTTCATCGATTGAAAGTATTCCATTGTATGAATATACCAAGACTTATGCATTCTATTTTGAGGATAATTTGGGTTACAGATCTGCACTATTATAAACAATTCTGTCATGAATATTATGATATGTATTTTATAGAGCAAATGTGCATTCATTTCTGATGAGCATATACCAAGGACTGGAATTGTTGAGTCAATAGTTTGCATCAGTTCAATTCTATGAGATAATATAAGAGTTTATCAAAATTGGTATAACCAATTTACACTCCCACCGTCACTGTATATGTTTTTGATTTGCATTTGTCTGATGAGTTAAAAAAAGGTAAAACATTTGTTCATATACTTACAGGACATTGTATATCTTCTTTTACATAGTGTCTCCCTACCTTGTCACTGACTGGTACAAACAGTTCAAGGACTATCAGCTGGTCCATAAGTGACACTATTTGAGTAGAACTGTCTAGGGCACAAGCAATCCCAAATACAAGGGTCTCTTTTTTTTTTCATCTCTCAGGTATTAACTGTCATTTTTCAATGCTTTGCAATCCCTCTGATGCTGCCACAAAAAAGGGCTTTTTTTAAAAAATATAGTTTGCCAACTTTTTCTAATTCTCTCAGTAGGAAAGTGTCAGTCCAATTTACCTAGACCTCTATAAACAATTCACATTCAAGACTGTGGAAGTACTTTTTATTTCTGGAATCAATTTTCTAGCCTAAAATTATACTTATCAACTTGCATGACTCCATAGGCAAGAAGGATGTCTTTGAGGATTTTGTTTTATTTCCAAATTTCAGAATTCTGGGCTAACATCATACTTATAGTCACAAAATGGACTAAATTAATGTTTTTCTATTATTCTCAAATTTATATTTTTGTTAATCCTGTAAAGGAAAACATATTAATTAAATCACATTTTAGTTTATTAAGATGCAGTTTTATTCATTTATAACTTAGGAATTTAAATACTTTTATGATAACGCCACAGCCTATAAAGGTTCAGAATTTTAGAAAGTTAAAGAAGAACAATAAGAAAATGAAATATTAGTTATTTAATTAGGCTGGAACTTTATCTGGTAAATTAACTGTGACAACAAACCATATTTCTGTGTTAAACAGAAGGTATCATCTAAACAAGTATTGATATTAGTTTTTGCATCAGGAGTACTAAAGAACTGGTCTCATTTTATTGTAGTCAAAGAATGCTATTGAACAAAGAGTGAGCTGATTATCCAGAATGATGATATATATATTGTTCTCAGGAAAAAGCTCTGAATAACTTCAATTATTTTCAATTATCAAAAATACCAACAGAGAATGCCCATACACCATTAAATTTTTAAAATAAATTAAGCAAATGACAAAGGCAATTTTATAAATAAATTATTGGATCAGTTATTTTAATAGGGACTTCACACTTATGTGAGATTTCTGAAGATATAAAAAATGTTAAAATGTTAGGCTAAACGATACAATTATTAAGTTCAATTAGGTAGTGTTTAGTTTGTTGCTAATTTTGTTACAGAAGTTCTCATTTGATAATGCCTACAGTGAGAATTATCTGAGTCAACGGTTTTGTCATTGATCATAATTTATGCTGTAAGATTATACTCTACACATTCAACATTGTGTTAAAACTTTTTTTTCAAAAAAAAAAATAATCTTTACATCGATTAAAAGTTCAGTTGGAATCCTTATTTGGCTATGTTTGTATAATTTAAAAGGTTAGGTGACCTATTCCAAAAACTACATTATTTAGCATAATATTTCACCTATGATTTAGTTAGCATAGATTAATTTTTAATTTTGTCACTTACTTTAATAGTGTAAAGCCTTATTAGAGTAACATATCAAAGTATTTTTCATCTATTATGAAAATAACTTGCTTATAAGGAAGTGATATGTTTCTAAACAAAATTAATATAAGTTTTGTCTTTGGCAGTGATTCCTAAACTATTTAGTTGTTTGAAAAACACTTTTAGATATACCTGGCATTTTTCAAGCCTCTAGTTTCTTTTGCTTTGAGCTGTCCAATTTATGTGACCTTCCATTAGCTTTTGGAAATATGCTATTGACACTCAGTTCACCACCAAGTTCTGATTTATGATACACAGAGGGAACTCAAGGAGTCCATTTAGATGACAGATAGAAACGTGTTCTTTTTTCCTTCCACTGAATATCACTTTAAGTACCTAACAGGAAGAAATGTAGTTCTCACAGTATCCTGAGTTCTCGAGAATTCTATGTTCAGCCAAATCTGTCTAAAATAAGAAAAATTTAAATAGTTGATTTCCCCAACTTACTCAAATGCTCCAAGTATATTTTATCTTTAGTATCAACTGCTAGCTTTTTAAATGTGTTATTTTGAATGTACTTGTTTTTACATCAACTATAAAATGAACAATCTCTTTTTACGTCCCCATTTTCTTATTGTTGTTCTCTTATTTTTATTTTAAACTTGTATTAAAATAAAATGTCTATAGCTGGAGATAGTCCATTAATACTTCTGAAAATAGTTAGGAAACAAACAGATTTATATAGGCCACATATCATTAGAACCTGCAATATTTTGAAATAACTTTGCAAAGAAAATATCTTAAAACTCATGCTCTCTACAATTAATGAAATTAGTTAAGTTCCTCTTCTCTTCTTTGGAGCAGATTGCAATCACATTGGGCTTAGCTATTTATATAGTCAAACACTTTATGGTAGTATCTGATGTAAGTCATCTTTATGAATAGAATGCCTAAGAACAACCACATGGGGAATTGCCTTTGGTCAACATGGAATCTTTGTAGCACTAAGAGAAAGGTTCTTCCTCAGCAGTGAACTGGTGAGGTGAATAATTCAAGTAAGAATTGCCATTGCTGGAGGCCAAATTGCTGAAATATTTCCCAGGTAGAATTATAAGAACATGAAAGATTTTTGGAGAGAGAATAAAGGTCATTTGGCCCATCAAGGCATATCCTTTTTAGCATTCCATTTCCCCAAGGATGGCATCTAATTGTTTCTTGAATGACACTCCTGCTTTTTGTCTCAACAATTCTGCCCACAGTCTCTTCCAAGCATTTATTATTCTCTACATGAAAAGGTACTTTCTGAAATATGTGCTGAAATTATGTTTTTAATTTTCATTTATGTCTTTCTGTCCTATAATCTGTGTTGAAATGGAAATAATAATTTGGGTTGACATTATCTGTGGCAGTTAAGGCTTTATATGCTTCAAATCAGACAGCTCTGACCCTATCTTCAACAGTATATGCCTAGATTTATTGTCCTAGCAACAAGAACTGCATAGCAAACGGTGGTAGGGGTCCCACTTAGCCTATTTAATGCCTCTAAAATGTATAAGCTCTCAGTTACATATATATATATTATTTTCATAGTACATACTGACACTTATTGAAATTAAAAATAAATGAATCCATTCATTTGTATTTCCTGTCACTTGTAAATATGCATGAATATGACCATGCATATGCATATGTATGTGTGTGTGTGTATATATATATATATATATATATATACACACATAAAATACAGAATTTCTGCTGGTAAGATAACAATGAAAAAAAGCTATCTGATGTTTAGTATTATCTCAATAGGAATTTTTATCTGGTATTTTAAACCAAAAATCAAGTAATTATTTTATTGCTTTTGAGTAAATATTTACAAAATATAAATGATAATTAAAAAACCCTCAAAATTAGAGTTTACATAAAATGCCACATGTTTTTAAGTTAAGTGTGAAAAATTATACTAATAACTATAATATAGATACAAGGTGACTTAGTACATTTTTCAAACGTCTCATTTAGTGAGTCTCTGGACAGCTACTCTTGGGAATTGAATCATATCCTCCATGAAAAGCATGCTCAGGTTTCAGCTCCTGATCCTGGGGATGTGAACCCACCTGGAAATAGGACTTTTGCAGATGTTATTAGTTAAGGTGTGCCCAAACTGAGTGACAGTGGGACTTATTCAAACATAGCTGAAATCCTTATAAGTGAAGGAAATTAGACATGGAGAGAAAAAAGCCACAGGGAGCAGCCAGAAGCTGAAAGTCAGTGGAACTAGGAAGAGAGAGGAGAAGATACAGCCATGAGCATTAATTGCCATGTGAAAGAAAAGCCAAGGAACCCCAGCCAAGCCAAGACTGCCAGCAGCTGGGAGATACCTACCACTGGAAGGGGCAAACCTTCCAGCCTCTGGAACTGTAAGCCAGTAAACTCCTGTTGTTCAGTCAACCCATCATATGGTGTTTATTTTCAGTTCTAGGGAACTGAAATAGCAACCACCCCACCCCTTTTTTGGACAAGTTAGGATTACTTACTCCAATATACATTTCCCTTCTTAAGGTCAACAAGATTTTAGAAAATCAACCAGTCACTGTTCTGTAACAACGGTGCTGTTCAGCATGCCAGTTAAGACCAGCATCAAAATCACAAATCCTGAGTGAACAATAACCAAGGTTAAGTCAATTAGTTGAACTAACCAATTTCTGGTATTCCGCTGACCATGATGATTGGTTCAGGTCGATCCAAGAGAAGCAAGATTCCAAATCACTTTTCTCAGTTTGTGGGGATTTTTTTTTCAATCCCTTCTGTACAAAGGAGGAAGCATGAGGCCTATTCCTAGTGACAGCACTTTGCCATCATAAAGGAATCCAGGACACAGTCCAGCAAATATGAATAGAGACAATGTCTTAGTTTCCTAGGGTTTCCATAGTAAAGTACCCCAAATGAGTAACTGAAAAAAACAGAAATTTATTGTCTCACAATTCTGAAGACTAGAAACCTGAAATCAAGGTGTTCGCAGGACTATGCTTCCTCTGAAGCCTGCAGGAAAGAATCTGTTCCATCCTCTCTCCAGGCTTCCGGTGATGGCTTTCTGGCAATCCATGGTGCTCACTGCCTGTCATCACATGGCTTCTCTCCTTTGTCTGTCTGTGTCCAGTTCTCCTCCATAAGGACACCAGTCATACTGAATTAGTGCCTAACTTAATCCAGATTGGCTGAATTTTAACTAGTAATATCTCCAAAGATGCTGTAGGCATACTTGGTATTACTGCACTTAGCTTTGTGCTTTGCAGATATTGCATTTTTTACAAATGAAGCTTTGTGGCAACTCTGTGTTGAGCAAGTTGGTTGGTACAATTTTTCCAACAGCATGCACTCACTTTGTGTCTCTGTGTCACATTCTGATAATTCTCAGAGTATTTCAAACTTTCATGATTACTATATCTGTTATGGTAATCTGTGATCTGTTATCTTTGATGTTACAATTGTAATTGTTTGGGGGCACCACAAACTGCACCCGTATGAGAGGTGAACTTGATAAATGTTGCATGTATTCTGACTGCTCCACTGACTGGCCATCCCCCATCTCTCTCTCTCTCTCTACTCAGGCCTCCCTATTCCTAGAGATACAACAATATTGAAATTAGATCAATTAATAAGCCTTTAATGGCCTGTAAGTGTTCAAGTGGAAGGAAGTCTTCCATGTTAAATCAAAATCTAGAAATTATTAAGCTTAGGAAGGCATGTTGAAAGCCAAGGTAGGCTGAAGTTAGGCCTTTTGCAACAGCCATGTTGTGAATGCAAAGGAAAAGTCTTTGAAGGAAATTAAAATTGCTACTAAAGAGAACACACTAATGATAAGAAACCAAAATAGACTTACTGCTTATATGGAGAAAAAGTGATCTGGATAGAAGATCAAACCAGCCACATTATCCCCTTAAGGCAAAACCTAATCCAGAGCAAGGCCGTACTTCTTTTCAATCATATTATGGCTGAGAGGTGAAACAACTGCAGAAGAAATGTTTGAAGCTACTGGAAGTTGGTTCATGAGGTTTAAGGAAAGAAGCCATTTCCATAACTTAAAAGTTCAAGGTGAAGCAGTGAGTGCTGATGTAGAAGTTGCAGCAAGTTATCCAGAAGTTCCAGCTAAGATAATTGATGAAGGTGGCTATACTAAACAGCTCATTTTCAATGTAGGTAAAACAGCCTTATATTGGAGGAAGATGCTGTATAGGACTTTCGTAGTTAGAAAGAAGTCAATGCCTGAATTAGAGTTCCAAAGGGCTGGCTGAATCTCTTGTTAGGGGTTAATGCAGTAGATGACTTTAAGTTAAAGCCATTGCTTACCTACCATTCCAAAAATCCTAGGCCCTTAAGAATTCTTAATCTACTCTTTCTGTACTGTATAAATGGAACAAGAAAGCCTGGATGACAGCATATCTGTTTACATGGTTTACTGAATTTTTTGTGCCCATTTTGGGGGCCTACTCAGGTAAAAAGATTCTTGTCAAAGTATTACTGCTCAATGACAATGCACCTGGTCACCCAAGAGCTCTGATGGAGAGATACAATGTGGTGAATGTTGTTTTCATGCCTGCTAGCACACATCCAGCTTATGGATCAAGGCAGCATTTAGATTTAAGTCTCATTATTTGAAAAATATGTTTTGTAAGGATATAGTTGCCATAGATAGTGATTTATTCAAGGATCTGGGCAAAGTAAATTGAAAATCTTCTGGAAAGAATTTACCATTCTAGATGCCATTAAAGATATTTGTGATTCATGGGAAGAGGTCAAAATATGAACACTAACAGGAGTTTGGAAGAAGTTAATTCCAACCCTCATGGATGACTTTAAGGTGCTCAAGACTTCAGTTGAAGGACAATTGATGTGGCAAACTTCACTGTCTTAATTTAAGAAATGGCCGTAGCCTCCCTAACCTTTAGCAACTACTACTCTGATCAGTCAGCAGCTATCAACAGCATCAAGGCAAGACTCTCCACCAACAGATTGCAACTTACTGAAGGTTCAGATGATAATTAGCATTTTTTAGCAATAAAGTATTTCTTAATTAAGATATGTACATTGTTTTTTAGACACATGATATTGCACACTTAATAGACTATGATGTAATGTAAATATAACTTCTTTACTACAGGAAACAAAAAAATTTGCATGATTTGCTTTATTGCAAAATTTGCTTTATTGCAAGATTTGGTTTATTGTGGTGGTCTGAAACAGTAAACACAATACCCCCTATGTGTGTATTTCCAAGTAAGGTCACATTCACAGGACCCAGGGTTAGGACTGGAACCTATTTGTGGTGTGGCACAATTCAACCCATTATAGACAGACAGACCCCTCAAAGTGAGAACTGGAGCCCTGAAGTCCAATCTAACTCAACTTTTCAGTTATGTAACCAGTAATATCTTTCTACTGTTTAAACCAATTTAGTCTGGATTTTGTTAACTGGAACTGTAAGCATTCGAACTAATAATCTTAATTTTATTTTCAATTTAAACTATAAGACATTTACCTTCTGGTTTTGACATATATGTATATTTCACAATATTTGTGTGATTCTGAATTGTACTATTGCGTTCATACTACCCCATAAAACTTCATAAAAATACTTTCAAATCATTAAGAATAACTAAAAGATAATAATTAATAGTCTAAAGCTAGGGGGGAAGACAAAACAAAAAAATCAAATAAACAAAAAAGGTGGTAGATGGACAAGGAAGGCAAAAACATTGATTGCAGTGCTGGCAGTGTTTTGACCTCAAGAAGAGCTATTGGAGCATCCACTCCAACCTCAGCTATTATTTTATAATTATATAGGATGCCATGCTGGTCAAATAAGCCCAGTTACCCAAGATAAACTTTCTTATGGCACCGATGATTCCTTTAGAACTGAAATAGAATGTCAGTTTGGATTTGTCATTTTTGTGCTACTTCTAAAAAGGACGTAGAGAAGAGAAATGTGTGCTTTTAATCATCAGGGTTCTTGTCATTAGTTTTTATTGTCACAAGAGTAGGGGAAACTTTCCTTTGATAATAAGAGATTCTTTAATCACAAGAAAAGAAATCTGAGTGTGGGGAAAGATGGTGGATCGGTGAGCTGTATGTTTTAGTTACTCCTCCAGGAAAGTAGGTAGAAAGCCAGGAACTGCATGGACTGGACACCGCAGAGAAATTTGACTTTGGCCGTACTTCATACAACACTCATGAACACGTCGAACTGCTGAGATCAGCGAAATCTGTAAGTTTTTGCAGCCAGGGGATCCATGCCCCTCCCTGTCAGGCTCAGTCCCGTGGGAGGAGGGGCCGTAAGTGCTGGGAAGGAGAAGAGACAACTGCAGTGGCAGCTCTTATTGGAAACTCATTCTACTGATCCAAACTCCAACCATAGATAGACTGAGACCAGACACCAGAGAATCTGAGAGCAGCCAGCCCAGCAGAGAGGAGATAGGCATAGCAAAAAACAGCAAGAAAAACTCAAAAATAAAAGCAGAGGCTTTCTGGAGTTCTGGTGAACATAGAAAGGGGAAGGGTAGAGCTCAGGCCCTGAGGCTTATATGCAAATCTCGAAGAAAAACTGATCTCTCTGCCCCCTGGACCTTTCCTTAATGGCCCTAATTGCTTTGTCTCTTAGCATTTCAATAACTCATTAGATATGCTAGGAGGGCTTTTTTTTTTTTATCTTTTTTTTTCTGTTTCTAAAACAATTACTTTAAGAAGCCCAATAGAGAAAGCCTCAAAGACTTGTAATTTGGGCAGGTCAAGGCAAGAGCAGAACTAAGAGAGCTCTGAGACAAAACGCAGTAATCCAGTGGCTGAGAAAATTCACTAAACACCACAACTTCCCAAGAAAAGGGGGGTGTCTGCTCACAGCCATCATCCTGGTGGACAGGAAACACTCCTGCCCATCTCCAGCCCCATAGCCCAGAGATGCCCCAGACAACCCAGTGTGATGGAAGTGCTTCAAACAACACGCATACACCACAAAACTGGGCGTGGACATTAGCCTTCCCTGAACCCTCAGCTGGCTATCCCAGAATTGGGAAGGTGAGCAGTGTGAATTAACAAAGCCCCATTCAGCCATCATTTCAGCAGACTGGGAGCCTCCCTACACAGCCCAGCAGCCCAGAACTGCCCTGGGGGGATGTCACTCACCTGTGACATAGCACAGTTATCCCTCAACAGAGGACCTGGTGGTGCACGGCCAGGAAGAGTGACCCCCTTTCAAGTCTCAGGGGCCATACGCCAGTACCAAGGACATGTGGGTCAGTGGCAGAGACAAACTGTGGCAGGACTGAACTGAAGGATTAGACTATTGAAGCAGCTCTAAAACTCCATGAATACCAGGGAGATTTGATTGTGAGAGCCACCCCCCCTCCCTGACCGCCCAAACACACTCCCCGTATACAGGGCGGGCAACACCAACTACACATGCAAGCTTGGTACACCAATTGACCCCCACAAGACTCACTCCCTCACTCACCACAAAGGCAAAGCAGGGGAGAACTGGCTTGTGGAAAACAGGTGGCTCATGGATGCCACCTGCTGGTTAGTGAGAGAAAGTTACTCCACGAAGCAGTAGATCTGATAAATTAGAGATAAGGACTTCAATTGGTCTACAAATCCTAAAAGAACCCTATCAACTTAAGCAAATGCCAAGAGGCCAAAAACAACAGAAAATTCTAAAGCATATGAAAAAAAAACAGACGATATGGATTACCCAAGCCCAAACACCCAAATCAAAAGATCAGAAGAGACACAGTCCCTAGAGCAACTAATCAAAGAACTAAAGATGAACAATGAGACCATAGTACAGGATACAAACGATATCAAGAAGACCCTAGAAGAGAATAAACAGTCATTGCAAGATTAAATAAAAAAATAGATGATCTTATGGAAATTAAAGAAACTGCAGACCAAATTAAAAAGATTCTGGATACTCATAGTACAAGACTAGAGGAAGTTGAACAGTGAATCAGTGACCTGGAAGATGGCAGAATGGAAAATGAAAGCACAAAAGAAAGAATGGGGAAAAAAAATTAAAAAAAATCAAAATGGACCTCAGGGATATGAAAGATAATATAAAATGTCCAAATATAAGACTCATTGGTGTTCCAGAAGGGGAAGAAAAGGATAAAGGTCTAGGAAGAGTATTCAAAGAAATTTTGGGGGAAAACTTCCCAAATCTTCTAAACACCATAAGTACACAAATCATAAATGCCCAGCAAACTCCAAATAGAATAAATCCAAATAAATCCACTCCAAGACATATTCTGATCACACTGTCAAACATGGAAGAGAAGGAACAAGTTATGAAAGCAGAAAGAGAAAAGCAATTCACCACATACAAAGGAAACAGCATAAGACTAAGTAGTGACTACTCGACAGCCACCATGGAGGCAAGAAGGCAGTGGCACGATATATTTAAGATTCTGAGTGAGAAAAATTTCCAACCAAGAATTCTTTATCCAGCAAAGCTCTCCTTCAAATTTGAGGGAGAGCTTAAATTTTTCACAGACAAACAAATGCTGAGAGAATTTGCTAACAAGAGACCTGCCCTACTGGAGATACTAAAGGGAGCCCTACAGACAGAGAAACAAAGAAAGGAGAGAGAGACATGGAGAAAGGTTCAGTACTAAAGAGATTCGGTATGGGTACATTAAAGGATATTAATAGAGAGAGGGGAAAAATATATATGACAAACATAAACCAAAGGATAAGATGGCTGATACAAGAAATGCCTTCACATTTATAATGTTGAATGTAAATGGATTAAACTCCCCAATTAAAAGATATAAATTCACAGAATGGATTAAAAAAAAATGAACCATCAATATGCTGCATACAAGAGACTCATATTAGACACAGGAACACAAAGAAATTGAAAGTGAAAGGATGGAAAAAAATATTTCATGCAAGCTACAGCCAAAAGAAAGCAAGTGTAGCAATATTATTATCAGATAAAATAGACTTTAAATGCATGGATGTTTTGAGAGACAAAGAAAGCCACTACATACTAATAAAAGGGGCAATTCAACAAGAAGAAATAGCAATCATAAATGTTTATGCACCCAATCAAGGTGCCACAAAATACATGAGAGAAACACTGGCAAAACTAAAGGAAGCAATTGATGTTTCCACAATAATTGTGGAAGACTTCAACACATCACTCTCTCCTATAGATAGATCAACCAGACAGAAGACCAATAAGAAAACTGAAAACCTAAACAACCTGATAAATGAATTAGATTTAACAGACATATATAGAACATTACATCCCAAATCACCAGGATACACATACTTCTCTAGTGCTCAAGGAACTTTCTTCAGAATAGATCATATGCTGGGAAATAAAACGAGGCTCAATAAATTTCAAAGATTGAAATTATTCAAAGCACATTCTCTGACCGTAATGGAATACAATTAGAAGTCAATAACCATCAGAGACTTAGAAAATTTGCAAATACCTGGAGGTTAAACAACACACTCCTAAACAATCAGTGGATTAAACAAGAAATAGCAAGAGAAATTGTGAAATATATACAGACAAATGAAAATGAGAACACAACATACCAAAACCTATGGGATGCAGCAAAAGCGGTACTGAGGGGAAAATTTGTAGCACTAAATGCATATATTAAAAAGGAAGAAAGAGCCAAAATCAAAGAACTAATGGATCAGCTGAAGAAGCTAGAAAATGAAGAGCAAACCAATCCTAAACCAAGTAGAAGAAAAGAAATAACAAGGATTAAAGCAGAAATGAATGACATAGAGAACAAAAAAAAAACAATAGAGAGGATAAATATCACCAAAGTTGATTCTTTGAGAAGATCAACAAGATTGACAAGCCCCTAGCTAGACTGACAAAATCAAAAAGGGAGAAGACCCATATAAACAAAATAATGAATGAAAAAGGTGACATAACTGCAGATCCCGAAGAAATTAAAAAAATTATAAGAGGATATTATGAACAATTGTATGGCAACAAACTGGATAATGTAGAGGAAATGGACAATTTCCTGGAAACATATGAACAACCTAGACTGAAGAAAGAAGAAATAGAAGACCTCAACCAACCCATCACAAGCAAAGAGATCCAATCAGTCATCAAAAAGTTTCCCACAAATAAATGCCCAGGGCCAGATGGCTTCACAGGGGAATTCTACCAAACTTTCCAAAAAGAACTGACACCAATCTTACTTAAACTCTTTCAAAACATTGAAGAAAATGGAACACTACCTTACTCATTCTATGAAGCTAACATTAATCTAATACCAAAACCTGGCAAAGATGCTACAAGAAAGGAAAACTACCAGCCAATCTCCCTAATGAATATAGATGCAAAAATCCTCAACAAAATACTTGCAAATCGAATCCAAAGACACATTAAAAAAATCATACACCGTGACCAAGTGGGGTTCATTCCAGGCATGCAAGGATGGTTCAACATAAGAAAATCAATCAATGTATTACAACACATTAAAAATTCGAAAGGGAAAAATCAAATGATCATCTCAATAGATGCTGAAAAACCATTCGACAAAATCCAATATCTGTTTTTGATAAAAACACTTCAAAAGGTAGGAATTGAAGGAAACTTCCTCAACATGATAAAGAGCATATATGAAAAACCCACAGCCAGCATAGTACTCAATGGTGAGAGACTGAAAGCCTTCCCTCTAAGATCAGGAACAAGACAAGGATGCTCGCTATCACCACTGTTATTCAACATTGTGCTGGAAGTGCTAGCCAGGGCAATCCAGCAAGAAAAAGAAATAAAAGGCATCCAAATTGGAAAAGAAGAAGTAAAACTGTCATTGTTTGCAGATGATATGTTCTTATATCTGTAAAACCCTGAGAAATCGACGATACAGCTACTAGAGCTAATAAACAAATTTAGCAAAGTAACGGGATACAAGATTAATGCACATATGTCAGTAATGTTTCTATATGCTAGAAATGAACAAACTGAAGGGACACTCAAGAAAAAGATACCACTTTCAATAGCAACTAAAAAAATCAAGTACCTAGGAATAAACTTAACCAAAGATGTAAAAGACCTATACAAAGAAAACTGCATAACTATACTAAAAGAAATAGAAGGGGACCTTAAAAGATGGAAAAATATTCCATGTTCGTGGATAGGAATGCTAAATGTCATTAAGATGTCAATTCTACCCAAACTCATGTACAGATTCAATGCAATCCCAATCAAAATTCCAACACCCTACTTTGAAGACTTGCAAAAGCTAGTTATCAAATTTATTTGGAAAGGGAAGATGCCTCGAATTGCTAAAGACACTCTAAAAAAGAAAAACGAAGTGGGAGGACTTACACTCCCTGACTTTGAAGCTTATTATAAATCCACAGTTGTCAAAACAGCATGGTACTGGCACAAAGATAGACATATAGATCAATGGATTCAAATTGAAAATTCGGAGATAGACCCCCAGATCTATGGCCGACTGATCTTTGATAAGGCCCCCAAAGTCACTGAACTGGGTCATAATGGTCTTTTCAACACACGGGGCTGGGAGAGTTGAATATCCATATCCAAAAGAATGAAAGAGGACCCCTACCTCACCCCCTACACAAAAATTAACTCAAAATGGACTGAACTCAATATAAAAGAAAGTACCATAAAACTCCTAGAAGATAATGTAGGAAAACATCTTCAAGACCTTGTATTAAGTGGCCACTTCCTAGACTTACACCCAAAGCACAAGCAACAAAAGAAAAAATAGATAAATGGGAACTCCTCAAGCTTAGAAGTTTCTGAACCTCAAAGGAATTTCTCAAAAAGGTAAAGAGGCAGCCAACTCAATGGGAAAAAAATTTTGGAAACCATGTATCTGACAAAAGACTGATATCTTGCTTATATAAAGAAATCCTACAACTCAATGACAGTAGTACAGACAACTGAATTATAAAATGGGCAAAAGATATGAAAAGACAGTTTTCTGAAGAGGAAATACAAATGGCCAAGAAAAACATGAAATAATGTTTAGCTTCACTAGCTATTAGAGAGATGCAAATTAAGACCACAATGAGATACCATCTAACACCGATTAGAATGGCTGCCATTAAACAAACAGGAAACTACAAATGCTGGAGGGGATGTGGAGAAATTGGAACTCTTATTCATTGTTGGTGGGACTGTATAATGGTTCAGCCACTCTGGAAGTCAGTCTGGCAGTTCCTTAGAAAACTAGATATAGAGTTACCATTCGATCCAGCAATTGCACTTCTTGGTATATACCCGGAAGATTGGAAAGCAGTGACATGAACAGATATCTGCACGCCAATGTTCATAGCAGCATTATTCACAATTGCCAAGAGATGGAAACAACCCAAATGTCCTTCAACAGATCAGTGGATAAATAAAATGTGGTATATACACACAATGGAATACTACACAGCAGTAAGAAAGAATGATCTCGTGAAACATATGACAACATGGATGAACCTTGAAGACATAATGCTGAGCGAAATAAGCCAGGCACAAAAAGAGAAATATTATATGCTACCACTAATGTGAACTTTGAAAAATGTAAAACAAATGGTTTATAATGTAGAATGTAGGGGAACTATCAATAGAGAGCAATTAAGAAAGGGGGAACAATAATCCAAGAAGAACAGATAAGCTATTGTGGGTAAATTTACGTTCTGGAAATGCCCAGGATTGACTATGTTCTGTTACTTTCTGATGGATATAGTAGGAACAAGTTCAAAGAAATGTTGCTATATTAGGTAACTTTCTTGGGGTAGAGTAGTAACAGGTTGGAAGTAAAGTAGTTATCTTAGGTTAGTTGTCTTTTTCTTACTCCCTTGTTATGGTCTCTTTGAAATGTTCTTTTATTGTATGTTTTTTTTTTTAATTATTTTTTTATTTTTTTATTTTTCATACAGTTGATTTAAAAAAAAACAAACAAGGAAAAAAATATGTAGAACCCCCTTGAGGAGCCTGTGGAGAATGCAAGGGTAGTGGCCTACCCCACCTCAATGTTTTCCAACATGACCACAGACATAGGGGACTGGTGGTTTGATGGGTTGAGCTCTCTACCACAGGTTTTACCCTTGGGAAGACTGTTGCTGCAAAGGAGAGGCTAGGCCTCCCTATAATTGTGCCTAAGAGCCTCCTCCCGAATGCCTCTTTGTTGCTCAGATGTGGCCCTCTCTCTCTAGCTAAGCCAACTTGAAAGGTGAAATCACTGCCCTCCCCCCTAAGTGGGATCAGACACCTGGGGGAGTGAATCTCCCTGGCAATGTGGAATATGACTCCCGGGCAGGAATGCAGACCCGGCATTGTGGGATGGAGAACATCTTCTTGACCACAAAGGGGATGTGAAAGGAAATGAAATAAGCTTCAGTGAAAGAAAGATTCCAAAAGGAGCCAGAGGTCACTCTGGTGGGCACTCTTACACACAATTTAGACAACCCTTTTTAGGTTCTAATGAATTGGGGTAGCTGGTGGTATATACCTCAAACTATCAAACTACAACCCAGAACCCATGAATCTTGAAGACAATTGTATAAAAATGTAGCTTATGAGGGGTGACAATGGGATTGGGAAAGCCATAAGGACCACACTCCCCTTTGTCTAGTTTATGGATGGATGAGTAGAAAAATAAGGGAAGGAAACAAAGAAACAAACAAAGGCACCCAGTGTTCTTTTTTAATTTAATTGCTCTTTTTCACTTTAATTATTATTCTTGTTATTTTTGTGTGTGTACTAATGAAGGTGTCAGGGATTGATTTAGGTGATGAATGTACAACTATGTAATGGTACTGTGAACAATCGAATGTACGATTTGTTTTGTATGACTGTATGATATGTGAATATATCTCAATAAAATGAAGATCTAAAATTAAAAAAAAAAAAAAGGAAATATATGACAAGAGCATATCTTTTCCCCTTACCACAAAAGCAACAGGAAGCTCTCCCTTTATCATGAGCAAAGAAGTGAATCTCTTTTTCCATCTCTATTCAAACTTTGGGAATGAAAGGGTCATAAATTTGAGGAAGGAAGGCTATGATTCTGAGACTATTTAGACCTATTTTCTAAGAAGGAAATGTGGTTTGAATCTATAAGATTGCTTTTACAATTCTAAAAATCTCCCTAATGTCCTAAATTCCATTGGCCAAGTCATTGAAAAAATATAAGTAAAAAAAAAAGACAGTGATTCATGAATTCATTGATCCAGTCCTGCGATTCCTTGAGTTCATCAAGACAGTATAATTGAAAGACATGAATTCTGGCAATAAGACATTATAAAACCTTAAAGTAGGTTTGTGCAATGCAAAACAACGCAGGACTACAGAGTAAGAAGGGTCACTTTTCAAAGTTATTCAACAGCTATTGGTTTGAAGTGACACACAGAAATTCATTTATGAGTGAATAACTATATTTTACAATTCTTATCATACTATAACTTAACTATTCAAAATACCCAACTCTGATTAAATTTATATTGCTCTTTTATATGGAGCATCTGTAATTTTATTTGAAATTTTAAACTAATTGTGAATAGTAATATGACTTGTTTGAGCATGTGTCCAGCTTATATACACCTTTACTTTTTGATGAGCGCTGAAGAATTGTTACAAATTATACTATTTCTCTAAATTATTTTAACAAGAAAAAAGAACTGTACAATCAGTAAATTACCTTCATTCCAATTATTCTAATACATAATTGTGTTGACCTTTCACTTTCAACATATTTTAAAATATATTTTCTACTCTAGAAATAAAACAGAGTAAGAAGAAACATGCACACATCTAAAGGTTTAAATTCTACACATATTATTCATGATTAACTTTTCCATGATTAATCACTTCACAATGATAATAGAATACCACCAGAAAGGTACTTTATTTGCTATTAGGTCTGGAAAAAACAAAAATCTCAGTATGACTAGAAAAGCATGTAAATCACCTGCCTTTTAATAATTCAATATAAGGTACCAGTTTATATTATTTAAAGTAAGTGAAGATATATTTACTCATTGGGTGTTAATTAGTTCAGCACAATTATAAATTCTTAGTTTGCAAGAAAGTATAAAGATAGCTGTAACAGGAGGTTCATGTTCACCACAAACCACAGTCATTCTAATAAATGACACCAGATTTCTAAAGCAAATAATTATGTGTGAGTAAATTGCATGTTGGCTTGACACTGCCTCCCACAGAAGCTGGCATATTTCTTGCCAATCTCTTTCTTCTCCCTGGTCTATCTCTTTTCAACAAACACATTTAACAGCTGTGGATACAAACAAGGCACATTTGGCAAAAGTGGTAACCAGATGCCAAAGTGTAAATGTATTTTCTATTCAAAGCATCAGGGCCTGTTGCTAACTCCTTGGTGTCACCTCTGCTGGCTTAGTTTCTAGATCCTCTCTTGGCAGTAAACAGAGGTACATCTGGAGATACTGTCAAGTTCATGCAGCTGTGGCCTGGTCTTGGCTACCTGGTTGCATAACAACTATTTTGAGGTGGCTTTCTGGTTTTAAGAATGTGTTTGTAGAAAATACTAATATGATTTCCCCCCCCATGTGTGTGTGCGTATATATATGTATATATATACGTATGCATATATATACATACACATATATAATATATATGAATAATATATATAAGTAATGTTTTTGAAAATATTATCAGTGTTCATTGAAAACAGAATTTCTGAATTTAAGAAAATTAAATGTTTCCTGTAAGCAAAATGCCAATATCTAAAACAGCTAAAACACATCCTTAAGGATCTTTTGAACTAGTGTGAGATAATATTACAGTACAAACTAAATTAGGATCTTTCAGAAAAATGGTGGTTTCAGCTCCCCAAGAAAAGAATTAGCAGCTTGTCTTAGTGCAAATCCTCTTGAAGCCTAATAGAAGCTTGCATGCATGTAGTTTATCTGGGCAGTGATCCCAGGGAGTAGAAGGAAGGAAAGGAGTGTGGAAGGTGGGGGACAGTCATGAAACTGGAAGGAAGTAAAGGCAATGAAAGAATAGGCAACTCTTGTAGTTGTTTAATGCTGGATCCTATGATACCTTCCGGGGAGCTTTTGGGGATAATTTTTTCAAAAGTGTACATACACATTGTAGAGTAAAGGAGGATGCATTTACCCATTGATTTTCATCCCACTGTTCAAGAGCCATCTTCAACCATCCCTTTCTGGGTTATGCATTGTGCTGGTTTGGATATATTACGTCCCTCCAAAAGACATGTTTTAATCTAATCTTGTGGGATATTTGGATTATGTTGTTTCCATGTAGATGTGACTCATCCAACTATAGGGGATAAGTTTGATTACATTATTTCCATGGAGGTGTGGCCTTGCCCATTCAGCATGGGTCTTGACTAGTTTACTGGAGTCCCTTAAAAAGAGCCACACAGGCCCAGATGCTAGACATGCTTGGTGATGCAGACAGAAGGATGTTTAACTAAGAGATGAAGCCCAGAGTTTGTCCCAGGATATGCTAAAACAGGAGCCCCGGGAATACTTGTATCAATGCCTTAATTTGGACATTTTCATGGCTTTTGGACCACAACTTTGTGACCAAATAAACCCCCTTTATAAAAGCCAATACATTTCTGGTATTTTGCTTAACAGCAGCATTAGCAAATCAGAACATGCACAGTAAGAGTGCCAAGCAGGTTCCTGTGGTCTTCCCCTCCTATGGAATCATGGAAGACAGTAGTATTTTACATGACATGGCTTGAGGCAATTTACTGTCATATTGCAATGGAAAGAAAAGTAGCTGAATTTTGGATTAAAAGGTGGGGATTTGAAACCTTAAAGGGGTGAACAATTAGTAGCTAAAACACAGATACTATTAAAAAAATAATGCTTCCATGTAATGATCTTTGGAAAAACATAGGAACTAGAAACCACATTCAAAATAATTAAAAACTAGAAATTACACTCAAAATAATACTTGATAAAATGTTTTTCTAAACATATAATTAATATCAAAACAAATTTAGCTTGATTTCATTCATTGAAGACTATATCAAGTAATCTTATGATTTTTCATATATCATCATATTAATTCTCACAATAATTCTAAAACTAGATATTCTCATCATTACTGTCCTATTTTAAACTTAAGGAAAGTAAAACTCAAACGAGTTGAACAACTTGCTTAAAATTATGCAGGTAGAGAGGCAAAGTTATAGGATTTGACCTGTCTCCTGGATAATGCACAAAATGTGGTTCCCTGTTGATGGATGGTTCATCCAACAATGACTTAAAGAATTGTCCCTCAGAACAGATGAAATGCCCTTTTTCACTCTCAAATATCTCTCTAATGCTGGAATTAGATGGTGCTCATGCTCCACTTTCATGTGTTTCATTTTTCCCTGCTCAGGTGACCCTCATCCCATCTCCCTCTATGCTCTGCGACAGGACTGCTTGTTCCCTCTCCCCACACATACCTATTCATATGGCTGTTTCCTTATTATTCTCAAAGACAAGCTTGAGAAATAAACCATAGCAAAATCAAACAAAAATAACCTTGACTGTTTCTTTTTATTTTTGCATTCCATATATAATAGTCTTCTTTTATTCTAAGGAATAATGGATGCTACTGACTCATGGAAAAGAAGAGTCAAGAAAAAGCAGAAAAGAAAAAAGATGAAAGTAAATGATCCATATTACAACTTATTATCATTATATGTTTAGAAGAATAAGTGATTTCTATAAATGTTATCTATAGAGTTTTGCAAAATTTAAGTTTGAGGCAAAAAAAAAAAAGAGATGAAATGTGCATTGGTTTAGTACAGATAATTTGATAACTTAACTAGTGGGGTGGTATATATTGTAAATGAATTTAAGGAGGATATACATGAAGATATGAGGAAAGAGCTAACAGTTATCATGAAGTCAAGTGAAAAGGAATTTGCATTGATAAGCAGAGAGGAAATCAGTGTAGGACCTCAAACAAGAGTATAGGGACTAAGGGAGTTGATAGGCCTTGAAAAGGAAAATGCTAGCAGCTATGTTAGGGGATGGGTCAAGTAGAAAATAAAAAGATTGAAATAGGAAAAACAAGATTGCTGACTTGTCTTAATGCAAATTTGAGTTGGTGAGTCATCCAAAAGATTTATCAAAGACATAATTGCAAAGATATAGTGAGGTGAGAAGTTATCTAACACATGAATAAATGTGACTTTAAGTCAGATAGTATACAGCCAAGCCCTACTTAAAGTTTGAGAAAGTCCTTACATAAGAAAAAGATTTCAGGGAAGATGTGTAATATACACTGATTTTAGTACTTTATTATTTTTAGATTTATGTTGCTATAGTTCAATCCATTTTGGATTTGTGAATTAATGAATGAATCAATAAAACTATTAATGAGTAAAAGAATGAATGTCTCTGAGAAGATAGGAGAGAATATTGTATATTACTCAAGCCCAGAAAAAGTATATAAATGGTTTATCCCAACAGAAAAATAAATACATAAAAAGTTTAAGATAGAATAGTGTTAACTATATTACAAAGTCTCCAGAGGTTTTTCAAGTTAATGGTTAAGGAGGAAAAAAGTAATAGTGGAAAACACCAAATATAGTAAAAAAGATCATAGGAAATTCCTAAGAGCACAATATCAATTCAGAAATAGAGAAATTTGTGATCAAAGGATTGAAGAAAAAAATCCTGTTTAAAAACTTGATATCATAAAATAATTCCAGTGATACAGAAAGAAGGGATATCAGAATGCAAGAGATGAAGCTGATGCATTGACAAATAAATGGAATGCAAAGTCAAATTGATTGTATCCTAACTTAGGGAAGGTGATATTTTACATGATTCATCTTCAAATCTCCCATAATAGAGTGCAGGGATCCTTGAATAGAGCAAATTCTTAATGAAAACAAAATGCTTTTACTGAAATACTATAAAATAAATGAAACATTTAGTTGTACTACTGAAAGGTGAATATGAACTTTAATACATAAAAGTAATGAATATACAAGACTAATCTATTGAAGTATGTAAGCAATTAATGTGTCAAAGAACTATAGCATTGTTTCCAGGCAAAACATGCAAAGTCCATTAGTTGTGAAAATTGTTTTGCTGAAAACTAATACTGATGTTAACTTGCTATATAAGTGAAGGTAATATATACCTAAATACGTATCTAGGCCTTTTTTAGGTAACATGACTATACTAATTTCAATAAAGAGCTTTATCCAGTAAAAAGATTACCAAAGTGGAAGCTATTCTGCCTCCTATGTGAGTTGGAAAAAAGAGGTATCTGAGATCTAAGATATACAGAGAGATAGTTGTTCAGAGGATAGACTGTAGTAGGGATTCCAAGGCTGTTCTGAGAAGTATTATCGAGAAAGTGGGAGATATTATTTTGGCATTTAAGAAACTAGTGGAAATTTTTATTCTAAACTTACTTCCAGATTAATGAGTACATTAATAATGACAATACGTAGTCATTTCTACTTTATAACTATGAAGGAATTCTTTTGAATAGGAAGCTAAATTTCATCAAATGAAGAAAGTTAATAACATGAAAATTAGCAATTTTTCTACATTTGAAAATATGTTTGTTCTAGTTTGCTAATGCTGCAGAATGCAAAACACCAGAGATGGACTGGCTTTTATAAAAAGGGGGTTTATTTGGCTATACAGTTACAGTCTTAAGGCCATAAAGTGTCCAAGGTAACACATCAGTAATCAAGTACCTTCACTGGAGGATGGCAAATGGTGTCCGGAAAACCTCTGTTAGCTGGGAAGGCACGTGGTTGGCATCTGCTCCAAAGTTCTGGTTTCAAAATGGCTTTCTCCCAGGACATTCCTCTCTAGCAAGCTTGCTCTTCTTCAAAACATCACTCACAGCTGCACTCCGTTCAGTCTCTTTGAGTCAGCATGTTTTATATGGCTCCACTGGTCAAGGCCCACCCTGAATGGGTGGGGTCACACCTCCATAGGAGTATCCCACCAAAGTCACCACCCACAGCTGGGTGGGGCACATTCCAAGCAAATCTAACCAGCACCAAAAGGTCTGTCCCACAAGACCACAAAGATAATGGCATTTGGGGGACACAATACATTCAAACCGGCACAATGTTCATCAGTTAAAACTAATAATCCTTATATATAGTTAAAGCTTCATCTTACTATACATGTAGGGATTATGCTTAAGAAGCATGGCATTCAGAGAAAGTATATGTATTAAATTTGCTATTTGAGGTGTGGATTATAAGTAATAAGTGCCTTTTTTATTTTAAAATGTAAATAACCATATATGTTCAGTCATTTGAATCCAAATACAAAATAGAGTGTTGCCTACTGGTTGAAGAGTTTTTTGTGTTTTAATGACCTTTAATATATAGACCTTTAGGTATATATGTTAGCAAGTAATAATTGGCACTTCTCAAACAGAAAACTTTTACATTTTAATACTAAATGGTCAAGAACCGAACACTAAAAGATGAAAACAGGAGCGGCAGATGGGTGGGATGTGAAGCCAACTATGTTCAAGAAGCTGAAACCAATTAGAAAGGTATCACTGAAGATATTCAACAACAGAGCTAAAATGGAAAGCAAGTATAATAATAAAATGACATGGTCCATATCTCCTAAGGCCCGTGGAATGTCAAGAAGCAATAAGAGTGTAATGTTGGCACCTTAATAAACAATCAGTAATGGAATGCAAGACTGTTTCTGCTTTTGGAATCTAGATTGCACGTTGGATGAAGTGGAAAACAGTTGGGCAATACCATTTATCTGTGCAGTAACCACATGTTCAGATTGCTTCTGTGGGTCTGATAATTGGCAACAGGTTAAAAATGGAAGATCATTACATGTTAAGGATTTAGAAAAGATAATAATGGATTTCTCAAGGGAAAGGAAAAATGAATCCGTGGAAAAACAAAGGATTTCTGAAAAAATAGCAAATTGTTTTCACACTCTCAGTATTTGTTTAGTCTGCTAGACTTCAGATTTGTATTAAAATTTTTAAAAATCAAATACATATGTGTGAACCTTACAAGATATTTTGAAAGAACTGTTGACTCACTTTCCCTTCTCCCCTCTGATGTATTAATATTCCACATTTAAGCATGTAAATTTTCTTGCAGACAATCACGCAAATAGGTTGAACATTTCAAAACAATGATGCAAAATCTTAAATTGTCTCATCATTGTCGGAAAATCATACTGCATTTCCTTAGTTAAGTTACTTTCTGATGAGATAGGGCATGTTCAGGGTGGTATGGCCGTAGATCATTCTTATACATTATACAGATATCCCTTTTTAGTTTTTAGTATATTAGAATAGCTAAAAGGAAATGCCTGAAACTGTTGAATTGCAATCTAGTAGCCTTGTTTCTTGAAGATGAGTCTATAACTATTAACTTATATGGTGTGGTCATGTGACTGTAAAAAACCACGTGGTTCACACTCCCTTTATTTAGTGTATAGACAGATGAGTAGAAAAATGGGGACAAAAGTAAATGAATAATAGGAGGGGCTGGGAAGTTGGGTTGTTTTGGGTTTTCTTTTTTACATTTATTCTTATTTTTATTTCCATTTTTTAATTATTTTTGAAGTAATGAAAATGTTCAAAATTTGACTGTGAAGATGAATGCACAACTTTATGATGATACTGTGAACAACTGATTTTACTTTGGATGATTGTATGGTATGTAACTATATCTCAATAAAATTGCAAGAAAAAAAGTTACTTTCTGAATCTTCATTTTACAACATTCCCTGCCTCTTTAACATCTCCCAAAAGCCATCCCCCTTCACTGTCTTCTGATAGCCCTGTCATTTCATTTACTTTCCTATACCTGAAATCACACACTGTACTTTCACTCTTACAAGAATGGAGTAAGTGGTCACTCCATTTTAAGAAAACTATGTATCCTGGATCTCATCCAATATTCCAACTAAAAACAAAACAAACAAAACAACCTCTTTCCTACATGTGTACCAATTTTATCCTTTATCACTAATTTCTTCCCTTCTGCTGAATCATTACCATCATTATTAATGGCATAAAAATAACTGTCATGATGCATTTCTTTGTAATCACCATCCATCTAAGGAAAATGCCATAAACCTACACCACCTTCAGTTTCTGTCCCTTTCTTTATTCCTCTTCTCCAGCCTAAAAAAAAACTTGTATCTGTTCATATTCTCCATTTATTCATTGTTTCCTTTTTGTTTAGTACACTATAATTAAGACTACTATACATGTAGGGATTATGCTTAAGAAGCATGGCAGTTCCCTCTAATTTCCACATCAGTAAAGTTAACAGCTTTTATCAGGCTAACAACAACAAGGCTAACAATAACTCATTTCCTGTGAATACCAATGGCTGGTTTTCTGTCTTCCTCTTACTTAGTTCCACAGCAGTATTTGACATTATAGGACACTTAATATTTTATGAAACTCCATTTGGATTTCAGAATACCACATTGTTGTTGCATTGTGTCCCCCCAAAAGATCTGTCAAATCCTAGGGTTAAGTCCTAACCTCTCATTCTGTGAATGTGGTCTTATTTGGAAATAGGTATTTTGAAGATATTATTAGATACAATGAGGCCAAATGGCATTAGGGTGGATCCTAATCCAATACAACCAACACTATTATATGGAGACAAGGGTTGGACACAGAGGCGAGAACACCATGTGACGACTGAGACATGGTTTGCTGTCTGGCCATCTCTGGAAGCCAGATGAGAGACATGGAATTGATTCTCCCCTACAGACTTCAAAGGGATCATGGCCTTTCCTACACCTTGATTTCAGATTTCTAGCCTACAGAACTATGAGACAATAACATTCTATTGTTAGAAGCCACCTAGTGGTATTTGTTACAACATCCCCAAGAAACCAAGACACATGTCCTTCCATTTCCCCCCACATCTCTAGTGACCCATTTTAGTTTACAGTGCTGACATCTTCCACACCAATTGTCTTCCAATTTCTTAATGTCATAATTTTTAAAGTTGAAAAATAAGTACAATTTTAAAAATCGAACTACTAAAATAAAACTGCTATGATACTCAAAAAATGCATCCATTGAAATCTTGTTCAATATTTACCATTATCCCTTGAAAATATAAATCAACAAAATATTCTTTTCAAGTAGGAAATAATTAAATATTTTTCTCCCTTGAGTTGGCATTTCTATTGCACTTCCTCAACAAAATATTACCCTACTTTAATTTATTACTTATTTTTGAAAGACCATAATTGATCATGCTATAATAATTTTTATGCACAAAATACATAGATAAGTCAAAAATTACTCTTACGGTTTCAATCATAAATTTCTACATATTAAAAAGTAACAATTATATGAAAAAATTATTAGATCAGAATTGCTTAAGGAAACATATTTATATTACACTATAAGCAGTTATGAAGCACAAAGAATAACATTGTATTAGAAATTCATTTCTTGATGACATGGGTGGAGCTTTTAAAAATATTAAATGATGTATCCATGGATGAATTTTACTTGTGAAAGAATGATAAAGGATTTTGTTTCTATGTTTCACTTTTGTAGGCTTAAATACTGAGAAAATTTTCTTACATAAAAAAAGTAGGTACAAATTCTTGGCAGTTTTAACAGAACACAATTCATTTAATTCCTTCATAGTTATGTACCAAAAATCAAGTGATAACCAACATCAAAAATACTTTTAATCATTTTTTTTTGGCTAGCAACACAATGAAACACTACTTTAAATTTACTAAAAGTAAAGATTAGAAGCCAAATAAATTACAAAATATTTTAATAACTAATCATTTAATTTATTTACCTTCACAGTTTCTGTGAGTGTCCACAGAAGGCTTTACTTAGATTTATCAAATGAGTATTAATTTGGTCTGCTACTCTGTCCTTTATAAATATACTTTTAAACTTGCTATACTAAAAAAAAAAAAAGGAATATTGTTCATTTAAAAACATCTTTTATAATGCCATTTTGATAAAAAAAAATACCTTTTATCTTTTCACATTCTCTTCACATACCTTTGGCTAAACTCAGGAATGTAGATTTAAGTCTTTTGATTTAAGCAAAGAGTTTATGATTTCATGTAATTTGCAGAGGTAATCAGCCAAGCAGAAGTATTTTGGCTATTTTCCCTAGTTACTATGTCTTCATCTTCCTTCTTTTGCATTGCACTGGATACCTGTTTTATGTATGTATTTATTTACCTTGTATCATTAAAAACCAACAAAGACATGTGAGAATCTTAAATTCCAGTTTAATAGAAACTTTTTTATGTCCCCTGGTGAGGATTACTCCCTTGGTCACAATAATACCTCTTAAACCGGCAGATCTGGAATCAGACTTCTGGAACCTGCAGAATATTTTTAATCAGCAGAGTCCATATTTGTGGTCAGAAAATAAACACATAACAAGTATTTTCTTAGGTGCAATAGTGAGAAATACAAGCTCTACTTCTACTCCATTGTTCTCGGACTCATGTATTCTGGTTATGGGAGAAATAGCACAATATATATTACCGGTTCAGAGCATAAAGGACTGCCAATCTTGAGGTTATGTTTCCAGTAGTTACAGTAACAGGATTGAATAAGCCATTGAATAACCTTATAAAACAGGATGCTGCTATTAAAGGGGTTTATTGAGCTGCCTATTCCCCTATGTATGAACCTGAAGCATCAAGTTATAATATTATTTCTTTTTTAGAAAACAACTTTATTGGAATATATCCACAAACCATACAATTTGTACATTTAATGTGCACAATTCATTGGTTTTAATATATTCAAACATAACCACAGTTAATTTTATAACATTTTCATCATCTCAAAAATAAACTCCATCTCCATTAGTTGTGAATCCCAATCATTCCGTGCTGCTGCTCATACCAAGACTTACCCAACCATTAATATTCTTTCTGTTTCTATAGATTTTCCTTTTCTGGAGTCATATGAATGGAATCTTATATTATGTGTTCATTTGCAAATAGCTTTTTTTCATTTAGTATAATGTTGTTAAGCTTCATCTATGTTGTAGCATGTATCCTATCTTTATTCCTTTTTATGACCAAATAATATCCCATTATATGGATATGCCACATTTTGTTTATCCATTCATCTGTTGATGGATTTTATTGTTTCCACCTTTCTGCTATTATGGGTGCTGCTGCTGTGAACACTCAGATACAAGCTTTTGTGTAGACATATATTTCCATTTCATTTGGGTATATACCAAGGAATGAACTGTGTGTGATATGGTAATTTTATGTTTAATCCTTAGATGAACTGCCAGACTTTTTCCAAATTGGCTAGACTATTATATATTACCATGTGGCAACCCGTGGCCTGAGCAAAACAGGCCTGCAGATCTTTGGTGCACAGCAGTCTGTGTGACCCAGGCAGCTAAATGTTTAACCTATTGTCTTTGTAAGCCAGTAAGGAGAAAAAGGGTAAATTGAACTTAAAATGTAATTTTATGGGAAGCAGGCAGGAAGTGAGAGACTCTTAGTCTCACAAAAAGAGCAAAATGTAATTGTTCAAATGTTATACTAGTCCTTCTTGTACCAAGCCTCAGGTCAGAGTGACCTGTTCCTGCATCTATACTCCCCCACCCTTAGGAATGTTTTTGTCTAAAACCCTTATAAAAGGGCTTGCTGTTCTCTGAATCGCATGGCTGATTTTTTCCCTGTGAAAGTGGTACCTGCCCTGCAAGATAAAAGCCGTTTGAAGTCTGCCTCCCTGTGAGTAAGCCCCAAATAAAGTTCATGTTTCAGCAAATGCTGGGCATTCTCTTTGGTCTTTTGACTGGTAAAGACCCCTCGGGCTGTGACATCCCACCAGTTGTGTATTTGCATTCCAATTTTTCCATATCCTCATCAACAATTCCAGTAAAATGCCGCATAGAAGTGGCAAGAGCAACATCTTTGCTTTCTTCCTGATTTAGGGGGAAATCATTCTGTCTTTTACCATTAAGCATGATGTTATCTGTGGGTTTTTCATAGACACATTCTTCAGTTTAAGGAAGTTCCCTCTCATTCCTAGCTTTTTTGAGTGTTTTTATCATGAAAGGGTGTTGGATTTTGTCAAATGCTTTTTCTGTACGTATTGAGATTATTGGGTAATTTTGCTTTGTATTCAATTGATATGATATGTCATTTTTTTAGATGTTAAACCTATCTTGAATACCTAGGATAAATCCCACTTGGTCTTTTTATATGTTGCTGAAAATGGTTTGAAGTATTTTGTTGAGTAATTTTGTGTCCATATTCATAAGACATATGGTCTGTATTTTTCATTTTAGTATGTATTTTTCATTACTTCTGATATATTTGTCTGGTTCGGTATAAGGATAGTACTGTCCTCATAAAATGATTTCAGAAGTATTCCATATTATTCTACTTTTGCAAGAGCTTCTGAAAATTTAATATTAATTCTTCTTTAAATGTTTGGTAGAACTCAGCAGTGAGGCCATCTGGAACTTGGCTTTTCATATATAAATATAATTACCAACTCTATCTTTTCATATGTTAAACATCTATTCAGAGTGTCTAGGTCTTCTTGAGTCAATAGTTCAAGTTCTTTTCTAGGAATTTGATCATTTTATTTGTTATCTGATTTGATGTTGTACAAGTGTTCATAGTATTGCTTTCTAATTCATTTCATTATTATGAAGTCAGTAGTAATGTATCCTCCTTCATTTGTGATTCTAATAATTTGTGTCTTCCCTTTTCTTCTTTTTGGTCAGTCTGGCTAAAATTTGTCAACTGTGCTGAACTTTTCAAAGAACAAGATTTTGGTTTCATTGATTTTCCCTTTTTTTCTATCCTCTATTTCATGCATTTCTTCTCTAATTTTTATTATTTCCTTCTTCTGCTTGCTTTAACTTCAGTTTGTTCTTATTTTTGAGTACCATAAGGTAAAATGTTATGTTACTGATTTGTGATCTTTCTTCTTTCTTAATATAGATATTTATAATTATAAATTTCCCTCTAAGCACTGCTTTATATGCATTCCATAAATTTTGGTATGCTGTGTCCTTATTTCATTCATCTTAACGCATTTTCTCACCCCCCCCTTTTTTTTTTCATTTCTTTTTTGACTCATTGGTTATTTAGGGGTATGTTGTTTAATTTCCACAAATTTAAAGCTCCTTAATTTTCCTTTTACTAACTTCTGACTTCATTCCATTTTTGGATGGATAACATGTTTTTTATTATTTCCAGCATTTTAAAATTATTTAGGATTTATTTATGGACTAGCACATAGTCTATCCTGGAAAAAGTTCCATGTACACTTGAGAAGAATTTATACTCTGTTCTCATTGAGTGAAGTCTTCTATAGACGTCTATTTTATCTAGTTGGTTTATAGTATTGTTTAAGTCTTTTATTTCTTCATTGATTCTTATATTTCTTGTATCCATTACTAAAAGTATATTATCAAAATTGCCATTCATTATTGTTGAGTAGTTTATTTCTCTTTCATTACCATCAGTTTTTTCTTCTTGGACCTTTGGTGCCTGTGGTGGTTTGGAGCTATAACCCCAGAAAAAAACATGTTCTTAAACTTAACCCATTTCTGTGGTTGTAAACCTTTTTAAGTAGGACCTTTTGATGAGGTTACTTCAGATAAGGTATGGCTCAGGATGGGTCTTAATCCCATTACTTAATACCATATAAGGAAGTTCACAGAGAGTGAAAATAAGTTGCAGAAAGAGAAGCCAGAAGCTGAAACTCAACAGAACCTGGAAGACAAGGCAGAGGTGAGGAGAGGCTTCTACATACATTGCCATGTGACAGGAAAACCAAGACCAAGAATGCCAGTCTTTGGGAAGAAAGCATTGCCTTGATGAAGCCTTGATTTGGGCATCTCCTAGACTCAAAACTTTGAGCCAATAAATTCTCATTGTTTAAGACAACCATTGCATGATATTTGCTTTAGAATGAAGAAACTAAAGCAGTATTCTCTTATTAGATGCACATACTTATAGTTTTTTTCCTAAAGAATTGACCCTTTTGTCATTAGATTTCTAGTAACTTTTTTCTATTAAATTCTATTTTGATTGCTATTAGTATAGACACTCTAGCTTTCCATTGGTTGCTGTTTTCATATCTTTCTCCAGTTATTGCTTTTATCTGTGTCCTTGAAACTAAAGTGTGTTTCATGATGCTGACATATAGTTGCATCATGTTATTTAATCCATTTGACAGTGTCTATTTTTTAATTGGCTTATTCAATTTGTTCATATTTAATGTTATTGAAAATTGGATTTCCATCTGACATTTCACTTTTGCATTTATTTTTTTTATATTTCTTGTGTATGTTTGTTCATATATTTCTCCTTTACTGCTTTCTTTGTAATGAGTGAATGTTTTCTAATGTAGCATTTTAAATTCATTGATATTTTCCCTATTTTTAAAGTTATATTTTAGTAATTGCTCTAGAATTTGCCATATATATCTTATCAGAATAAGCTTTAGATTTATACTAGCCTAATTTCAGTGATATATAGAAATACATATTGCTCTATTATAGCTTTATATGTAGCTCTATTCTCTTTCCCACTTTGTGGTTTTATTGTTATACATATTGCATCATTAATGTTACAAACCCCAAAAACACTGTTATTATTACTGTACAATCTGTAATCATTTCCTTAGCTTATTACAGCTTTATTCCCTGTGCTCACTTTGTGCTCTTACTTGAAAATATGTTACACATTTATTCCATTTCTGTAAGTTAGAGGCCCAAAATTACACTACACACATATTATTTTACATAATTTTTTTTTAAATCAGTTAGAAGAAAGGGGAAAAATATGCAACAATAGTCTCCTTTATAATTACATAATTACCTTGAACAGTGCTCTTTCTTCAAGTGGGTTTATATTACCTTCTGGGGTCGCTTGCTTTCAGACTGAAGATTTCCCTTAGTATTTCTTGCAAAGTTTGTCTACTCTTAACAAATTCTCTCAGTTTTTGTTTTTCTATAGAAGTCTTTATTCTACCTTCATATTTGAATGACAGCTTTGCTGGATATAGCGTTCTTGATTGAAAGCATTTTCTTTGATACCTTTGAATATGTTTTCCCACTGACTTTTGGCCTCCATTATTTTGCTGAGAAATCAGTTGTTGATCGTAATGTTTCCCTTGCAAGTGATGAATTGTTTTCTCTTGCTGCTTTCCAGATATTCTCCTTGTTGTTGAGTTCTGGCATTTTACTTCAATGTATTTATTTGTAGGTATCATATTCTAACTGGGGTTCACTGAGCTTTTTGAATATTATATTATTGCTTTTTAAATAATTTGGGGAGGTTCTGTCATTATTTGTTTAAATATTGTTTCTACACCATTCTCTGTCTCCTCTCCTTCTGGTAGTGCTGTCATGCCTGAAGTCATCTATGATTTTTGTAATTTCAACATGGTTACTGATAGTGGCAAGAAATGCAATTAGCAATGGTGGTAGCCATGTCAGGTATCATTCAAGGAGGACATGTTCTTGAGCTGCTTCTTAACCTACATACTACCACCATGGCTATTTTTTTCATGAATTTTTGGCCAGGGAAAGAAGGGACTGATAGCTTCAGATCAAGTCATCTTGTGCACATGATTATTGAGATACTTCTCACTGGCTTCTTCATTTGTATGCCCCCAAATTATCATTTTCTGGGATTCTTATTAAAGGTCCATCCACATATCATTGTATAAACCCTCTGATCTCATGAACAGTTGTTCCTTTTTGTTTGTTTGTCCTCTATCAGGAAACATCAGTGAGCCAAGTTTATTTGACATAATAGGAAGGGCTTTGTTCCATATTTCTAGGGAAGAATTTTGTAATTATCCCATTGAGGTTTGTCAGTGTTTCTGTTTGTTTCGGTTATGTAGATAAAGTGCACAGCTAATTCATTGCTAGGGAATGGATGATCAATAAGCCACTGTACCAGACCATTCTGAACACCACTTTGGTGCTCCTGCATATTACAACAACCATGTCCTTTTGTTCTGCTTGTTAAGTACTGCTAATTAGTGTTTACCACCCTGAGGACCTATTCAAACAGCAGCATCACCCACTTTCATCACTAATATGTGGAAGAGATCCACAAGGGTGATTTTCAGAAATGCTTACTCAATGCTCACCAGTTATTTCAATAGCACCTAATGAAGTGAAGTATCTTCTCTAGCCTTTATTTATATTCATTTGTGATATCACATATCATATGTGATAAAACCTTGAAAATGTGTCTATCCTTCTAAACCTCTAACATCTTCTTCTACATTGTGCAAGGCAAAGTCAAATTCATGGATATTTGGCTGTGTAGTTTAATACTCTGATTTCACCATCTTGAAATTCTTTATAGTTATAACTTTGAAGATGCTTTGTTTAAGCAAAGCCCAATGGGAAGATGGAGCATTCATGTGAACAAAGGAGATATGTGCAATGTGGGTATGTGCAGTCCCTTGTCCTTGCTTCATCTGCATATAGCATTTGTGATGTCCCATGGGCAAGGAGACTCACAATTTCAGGGGATTCAGCAAGAATCAAAGAAAATGCACAGCAAGGTTTACAACTATGACTAAGTAAGCTAGGGTGCAGACAGAACTGAGAGGCCACACATTCTATTCAAACCAGAGCTTCTTGCAATTGCAGAAAGAAGGAATGGTGTTCTAAGTAATATGAATGATTAAAGAAGTCTATCCCATCCTTTATTAGTTTCTTATTTCCCTGTTTGGCCATCCACTCATACTGAAAATATCATAAAAGGAAAGGAAAATATAGGGCAACCTATAGATTTTTTACAATTCAGTCCTTCCTTACTCATCAGTAAACTGAAGATAGTGTTGGTAGATTATGCTCACATCAAGAAGTGAAATAAAAGCAGTTGAGTTAATCTTGTGAAACATTTCTTTTCTTCTGATAAAATGAAATACATATACTGATGAGCTACAAAAAATATGAATTGTGGAATTTCAGTGTTCTATAAGAATTAAATGCTCTTACATGTGCACATAAAGCTAGCATTTTGTAATATAAAAATGAACTACATAATCCATGCTAATAATTTAAAATTTTAAATAGCAAATACAAAATGCCATGACAAGTCAAGTCAATAGAGACTTGGAAAGAAAAGTGGGAGTTTCCATATTTTAGTACTTTAACAGCATGTTTTTCCTGCTTTTTGAACAGGGGTATTTGCATTTTCACTTTGCCTTGCACTCCACAAATTATGTAGCAGGTCTTGCACAAAAGCATTTCTTGGATCTCAATGCCATTCAGAATAGTCCGTTATTGAGTCCAGGTTCCAGTCAAAACAAACCACAAAGGAAATGATTAGAAACATACTCAGCTAGTTCCAAAATTAATTCAAATGAGATTGTTAAATTTATCATAATGATAAATTAAGCCTAATCTAGTTCATATGGTCTCCTTTCATGACCTAATGAGGTTAATATTCATTCCCATGTATATTTCCTAGAATTTTTCTGACTTCAATTTATATATTGATATGGTATTTATGTATTATTGGTAGTCCTTCAGTGTAATTCTTCTTTTCCCAGTTTTGATTTTGTGATCCAAGGAATATAAAATCTGCCTTTAATCCTAAATCTAGAACCTTAAGAAGTCTTTACAATGCGTTCAAACAAAATAAGAAAATACTCATCAGACAGAAAAGTGTTGTTTCATGGGAAAAGGGATGCTGAGTGAGCTTTGGAAGTTTGGAGTACTGAAGTCATTATGATCTTTCCTCTATCACCAGTCCAATTATTCTTGTCCCAATGTTTCTCAATCAATACTCTACTTCTACAGCCTGGCAGTCCTGGTGATCTCAAGTAGAATGTTGGCACCAAGAGTTACCATAACCGGTGGTGACTGGGGCAGCCAACAGGGAGGGGAGGGGCTGTAGGGGGTGGCCTGATGGAACCTGCCCCGAATGGGGAGTGGCGGTGACTCCAGGGGCCGGGACCAGAGCTTTCCGAGCTTTGGTTAAACCTCCTGGGGCCCCATCTGCCGGCGGCCACAAGTTTGTGATGCTCGCTGCTGCCGATGCCCCGGCTGCCATCTCCTTCTCCTGGGCTGCCACCTTCTTTTCCTCCTCCTCCTGAGATGGTGTGATGACATACCTGGCTGCTGCCTCCTCCTGGGCTGGCCTGGCGGTGTCTTGTCCCTTCGCAGAGCCACCTCCTCGTTCTTCCTCAGGCACCATAGGCAGCACAACCTCCAAGATGTCCAATGAAGTGGTCTGCCAGGAAGTCAGTCATGCCGGGAGCTGATACACAGCCTCAGGTATGAAATGACAATGGAATTTGTGTTAACTGCATTAAAGTTTTGAGAAACACTCTAAGTGAACATAAACTTCATTGGCTTTCGCAAGTACAGTCTGCAGGAAGATCTGCTAGAGCCAGTATTGCACCTCATGTAGGATATATGAACTGTGGATCTTGTGCTACCCATGCTTACAAACAAGTGGATCTGTCTATTACCCAGAGAATTTTCATCCTTGGGTCTTCCCATTATGTGTGTCTCTCTCTATGTGTACTTTCCAGTGTGAATATATATATATATATATATATATATATATATATATATATATATGTATACACACAGGACATCTTTGTATGACTTTTGTATTGACCAAAAGATTTACAGAGAACTATGGAAGACAGGAATGCTTGAGTGCATGTCTTTGCAGACAGAAGAAGATGAACACAGTATTGAAATGCATTTGCCTTACACAGCTAAAGCCATGGAAATCCATACAGACGAGTTTCCCATTATTCCTGTACTGGTTGGAGCTCTGAGTGAGTCAAAAGAACAGGCATTTGGAAAACTCTTCAGTAAATATCTAGCAGATCCTAGTAATCTCTTGTGGTTTCTTCTGATTTCTGCCATTGGAGTCAAAGGCTCTGTTACAGTTACTGTGATGAATCCCAGGAGATTTATAGATCTATATAAAACGGGTATGAGTATTATAGAACAATTAGACCCCATATCTTTTAGCAATTACTTGAAGAAATACCATAATACAATATGTGGAAGACATCTCATTGAGGTGTTATTAAATGCTGTCAGAGTTCCAGAAGAATGGAAAGAATATGAACTTTTCCTTTTTGAATTAGGCCCAGTCAAGCCAATGTAGAAACTAGCAAGACAATTAAGTGAGCTATGCAGCTGGAGCATTCACAGTCCTCTGAAGCTCTGAATCCTCAGGGATGCCACCTGCACATATTCGTACTCTGTCTGGGTCCCAGCCTAGCCCTTAGAAACATACTGTTCCCGTTTTGGGGGAATTCTGAAACCTCAAACTGATAGAACTTTCTTCTCTTCTTTTCTAGTAGGTGTAGTCCTTCCTTAATTTCAACTCAATAAAAAATGCTTTATTGTTTAGAGCAGTGGAAGGAAGGCAGGCATCAAAATATTTTGATCAAAAAAGATGACAATATAAAGCCCCAGTTGTGGCAGAGCTATTTGAAAGTAACCTGTAAAGCATTTACCATATCCTAAATTTGTACTCTTTGCAGGCTTGTACACGTAAGTTCTGCTTTCAGAATAGTTTTGTAAATTGTACACAAAGATGGGTGGAAGCTTTTTAATAAAGAAATTGCATTTATAAATGATCTGTATTAGATTATACAATTACAGTACAAAGACAATTACTGTACCTGTGTTGTACAACAGATATCTTCTATTTCAGTTGCTAATAAAGGGCTTCACAACTTAAAAATAAATAAATAAATAAAAATAAAAAGGTTACTGTAATGCGTGTGTTATTTACCCCGGCCTTCATGAAAATATGGAATACTGTATATAATGGGGGCAGGGAAGAATATGTTTTATACTCAGGTGATCAACTGGGATTTCTCTTGATTGGGTGTAACTGTAAATGGGTGTAGAGCATCCACTGCCTGCTAAGAGTAGGGGAATCAGGGTAGGGTAGACATGAATTTGCTATCTACTTCTCTCTTCAAGGAAGTATGTTCTACCTGGTTGAAGGAAGTATCATCAGCAAACAGCTTCTAGCTGTTGTTTTCTTCAATGCTGACTTCAGCTGCATAGACTCACTTCTACCAAGGTCACACCTTCACAGGGAAGCCTGAATCTGATGGCTGACTAAAGCGTAAGAATAGAGGTCTGGCAATTTTGTCCTGACAAGGGATAATTCTGAGAGCCAGTATTTGTTTCAGAACTCACTGCCAGGTTATCAGGCCCACACTGCATTTTTTCCTCTGCCTAAGTCAGCTTCGTCTTCCCTCATTCCCAAGTATTGATCCTAATTAACAAACCTGCACTCCAAACTTCTACTCAACTTCTGTTTCCAAACAACCCATCCTATGGCCCAGGATACCTGACTCATCATGGATAAAACTATGATTCACTCCAATAGGCAAACTACTTTTTTTCAGCAGAAGTACTGGCAAGGAATCTAGGATGGGTGATGTAGGAGGGCAATGATGAATATCATATGGCCTCAGGACCAACTGCCGCATCAAGAAGGCTATAGATCTTCCCACTGACACTCCTCTTAGGTTGCTTCACAATTTTTTCCCTACTACTAAAATGTGATAGTGGAATTCCTTTTGTACACATCCATCATGTGATTATGGAAGAGGAAGAATAATCATACAAAGAAGAATTTGGGGGGTAACTTGAAAAGAATTTTTAATGGCTTCATATAATGAGAGGAGAAATAAATGGTTTATTCACTATACTTGACCACGGAAGAATTGTGGTCTATAAATATTCGGTTTTAGTTTGTCATGAATTTATTAAATTTGTTTTATTAATTACAAATTAACAAAACTTGAACGGCCATAGCAACTAGATCTGTTAACAGGGTGCCCAAAGTAATTTGTAACACCATAGCAAAAAAGAAGTATGTAAAACTTTTGGAAATTTAACAGAAGTTCTGGTAGAAAAGCAATGTTCTTGAGGCATATTCTTAAATTAGGCAAAGTATTTCCATCTTTATGGATTTTTGAGTTTCCAAAACATGTTGTTTGGAAAAAATAAAAGGATGTAAAATATACTTTTTTTTTTTCCTGAAGTTAAAATACATTCAGGGGTTTCTTAGTGTAGCACATGCTCCAGAAAAAAAACAATGGATTATCTTTCAAGAGTAACACAGTCTGAATGACCTTTGCTTGGAAATTTGAATGATCACTCTTTTAAACAGCATGGATGTTGATACAGTGTTCTCCCACCTGGTAGTGTGTTAACCAGGATGATTCATCCACTTAATCTTTCATTATTAATCATTTATATATTCAAACATTTGCCCAATAATTGTTTATTTACTACTCACTATGCCCTGGGCACTATTATAGGTGTGAAAATATATGGGGAAAAAAAAAAGAAAACTGTAACCTGTTTCTTCTAGAATTAGTCTTTTAAAGGATTTCCTCAATTATATTGTTTTACTAATAAAATACTTTTATAAGTGATTTATAGAAAGGACAATTATTTAAAAAAATCCAACATCATACTTTTTTTTCTTTTGTATACACCAGAAAACAAGGCATTGTATATTCACAAGTAATATGTTCACTCTTCAACTCTAGCTAGATTTAACTGTTTCAAAGAAGTTTGCTATACTGGCTATTGTATCTTTAGTTCTTAGACTAGAATTAGGAGAATCATTTCTGAATTCCTGCTCTATGGGATAAAGTGGCAGCTAATCCAGGCTTCCTGTCTGCTTTTTGATTACTGTATTCATAACATTTAGGTATAAATACATATGCTTTTCTCACTAAATATAGGCTACATTAAAGATACACTTCAAAATGACATACCAAGAAGACCACTCCATTTATCTCAATTACTTTCAGAAACAGCTTGATTGGTAAAGAAAAAGAACTCTGGAATAGATAAACCCAATTCCTGAGTAATATCCATTTTATTCCCTTCATACACAAGAAGGTATAAGTAAAACAAGGGCAAAGTCTATCAAATGAAAGGCAGAGAGATGCCTTCCAGCATGACAGAGTGTGGTGCTATGCTGATCTTCAAGAGGGAAAATGCTGGCATTGACCCCAGAGAGTAATCTGAATCCATAAAAACATGAAAAGTGCAATGGTAAAGAAAGTTATGTAATAGCAAAAGAAACACTTTCTTTACTGAGTTAAGAAGCAATTATATAAAATAACATTTTCATAAAGCATTGTTCAAGATATGATGAATAAAATGTAATAGCTTAATAAAAGAACAAAGAAGAGGTTTGGAAACAAAGCAGTAATAGGTTAAGGAATGATTAGAGATAATAAAATAGTAATCACAGCAATGTGTTTTTGGATTCACATCATTAAAAGATGTACTATATATACCAATAAGACCACAAAAGGGGGGAATGAGATTAAAACAATACAGGAGTAAATTTGTATTTAACACTAGAGTTATATTCAGAGTATAAATCTGAAGCTGATTCTTATAAGTTAAGATGTATACTGTAAACTTTAGATCAACTACATACAAAAAATATAACCTCAAAAATATAGCGAAAAAAATCATTAAAGGAATTAACATGCTACATTAAAAATGTATTCCCTAATGTAAAGAAAAAAAAAAAAACAGAACAAAACACAATAAGGGAAGAATAGAGGGGGAAAAGGGTCCTATAGACAGGAAAAAGTTTAATGGCAGACATAAATCCAACTATATAAATAACAACATTAAACGTAAATGGATTAAACAATCCAGTCAAAATGTAGTGATTGGACAACTGGAAAAAAGATCCAACTATGCCATCTACAGGAGATAAAACTTAGATTCAAAGACACAAATAGATTAAAAGTAAAAGACTAGTGGGGAGAGAGGGAAGATGGCGGCATAGAGAGGAGTGGAAGTTAAGTAGTCCCCCTGGAACAACTGAAAAAAAACAGAAACAGCTAGTGAATGATCCAGAATAACTGTGGGGGTGGGGGGCAATTGAGACCATCCACTCATCATACACCAACCTGAATTGGGAGGAATTCCTGAGATCACAGCATAAAATCTCTAAGTAAAACCTGTGGATCCAAGTCGTGAGACCCCCTCCCCCATAGCCCAAGCTGCAAAGCCTCGTGGTGCCAGAGAGAAGCTCTCTTCCAGCAAGTAAATATAGCTCAGCTGAGCTCCAACTGGGGTTTTAAGTAGCGAGTGTAAACTGTTCACTACAGGTACGAATCCCCCAAAAATAGAGGCTTTGGGTGACAACTGACCTTGGAGAGCCAGAAGGTCACCTTGGACTAGGTTTGAAGGGGCCTATCTGTTTCTTTTTTGGCTTAGTGGAGAAAGCCCCAGCCATTTTCAGTTCCCAGTGCTGTGACTAAGAGAAGGGTGGAGATAGCACAAGCAGAGAGAGAAAGACCATTGAAATGCTAATGACCTCCCACTAGAGGGTCTATCTTCTCCAAGAGGAAAGGGGTGGGACCCTTTACATTCAGAACCAGACCCCAGAGCCTGGGGGAACACGGCAATGCCTCCTCACAACAGTCAAGAATTATAGGCTAAAAAGGGGAAAAAAGCGCACTACTTGCAGCCATCTCCCCAGTGGATGGGGGCACTCCTGCCCGGGGCTGAACCCACAACACAGAGCTGTGCCAAGAAACCCAGTGTGACAGGGAGTCTTTCCTGCAGCACTGCTCACACGCCACAATATCCACCGTGGACAGTGGCCTTTAATACACCCACAGCTGATTGTCCCGGAGCTGGGACGGTAGAGCTATGCGAAAGGGGGAAGATAACGTGTTCCATTCAACCATCTTTGAAGCAGGCTGGGAATGCCTCTGCACAGACCAGCATCCCAGGGCTTCTCTGGAGGCCGGCATGCACTTGTTACATGGCACGGCTCTCCCTCCCTCAGCAGAGGTCCTGGAAGAGCACAGCAGGGAAGGGGGAACCACTTGGAAATCGCAGGGAACCTACACCAATACCAAGGATTTTTGGGTCAGTGGCAGAGAACAGCCTTAAATCTCCAGGAACACCTGGGAGGTTTGATTATTAAAGCTGCCCTTCCTCTCTAACCACTCAGATGCACACTCCTTATTTGGGGCAGACAGCACTGACAGCACACCCAAATTAAGTGCACTGAGTGGACCCCACGGGGGTCAGATCCCCACACACCACAAAGACAGGGTTGGAGAGAGCTGACTTGAGGGGAATTGGTGACTCATGGATGCCATCTGCTGGTTGGTTGGAAAGAGTGTACACCACCAAGCTGCAATTCTGACAAAGATCAAGTAAAGCAAATGCCAAGAGGCCAAAAACAACAGAAAATCTTAAAGCTTATGATACAAGCAGATGATATGGAGAACCCAAACCTAAACACCCAAATCAAAAGATCAAAAGACACACAGTACTTGGCGCAATTAATCAAAGAACTACGGACAGGCAATGAAAGCATGGCACAGGTTGTAAAGGACATGAAGAAGAGCATGGCACGGGATATGAAAGACATAAAGAAGATCCTAGAAGATCATAAAGAAGATACTGCAAGAGTAAATAAAAAAATAGAAGATCTTAAGGAAGTTAAAGAAACTATAGGCTAAATTAAAAAGACTCTAGATACTCATAGTACAAGATTAGAGGAAGTTGAACAACAACTCAGCCTCCTCGAGGACCACAGAACAGAAAATGAAAGAACAAAAGAAAGAATGAGGAAAAAAATTGAAAAAATAGAAATGGATCTCGGGGATACGATAGATAAAATAAAATGTCCAAATTTAAGACTCACTGGTGTCCTAGAAGGGGAAGAGAAAGGTAAAGGTCTAGAAAGAGTACTCAAAGAAATTGTTGAGGAAAACTTCCCAAACCTTCTCACAATATGAATACACAAAGCATAAATGCCCAGCAAATTCCAAATAGAATAAATCCAAATAAACCCACTCCAAGACATATTCTGATCAGACTGTCAAATACTGAAGAGAAGAAGCAAGTTCTGAAAGCAGCAAGAGAAAAGCAATTCACCACATACAAAGGAAACAACATAAGACTAAGTAGTGTCTACTCAGCGGCCACCAGGGAGGCGAGAAGGCAGTGGCATGACATTTAAAATTCTGAGAGAGAAAAATTTCCAACCAAGAATACTTTATCCAGCAAAACTCTCCTTTAAATTTGAGAGAGAGCTGAAATTTTTCACAGAGAAACAAATACTGAGAGATTTTGCTAATAAAACACCTTCCCTACTTCAGATACTAAAGGGAGCCCTACTGACAGAGAAACCAAGGAGAGAGAGAGAGAGAGAGAGAGAGAATTTTAACAGACATATACAGAATATTACATCCCCGGTCACTGGGACACACATTCTTCTCTAGTGATCACGGATCTTTCTCCAGAATGGACCATATGCTGGGACATAAAAACAAGCCTCAATAAAATTTAAAAAAAAAATCAATTTGTTCAAAGCACAATCTCTGACCACAATGGAATACAAATAGAAGTCAATAACCATCAGAGACTTGGAGAATTCACAAACACCTGGAGGATAAAAATGAGGGGGAGATGAAAACATTCCCAGATAATCAAAAGCTGAGGGACTTCATCACCAGTAATCAGTCCTATAAAATGCTAAAGGGAGTTGAGAAGGCTGAAAGGAAGGGACACTAAACAATTGACTGAAACTACATGAGGAAATAAAGATTTCCAGCAAAGATCACATGGTAAATATAAATACCAATACTACTGTATTTTTTATTTATAACTCCACTATTTACTTCCTACAGGATCTAAAATACATAAACTGTAATGATAAAAAAAAGCCTCTGTTTAGGGCTGTAGGAAAATGGTGACTGGGGAGCAGAGACATGGATTGAGCTATGTGAAGTTGCCGCAAGATGACTTCTGTGATGATGGTGCTCAGAAGGCGATTGAACTTCTTTTATGACATCCATGGTGTGAAACATGCAGGAGTCACAAATAGCATTGTTTTAAAAGCACCCTTATTAGTTGGCATTGAAGATTCACTCAAAGACAGCTCTTAAAACCTTTTATTCCATTGTTCCTGTAAGATTTTCTTTGGTTTCCATCTATGCTTCCCTGGCTGCTGTGGGAAGTCACTTCTACCTTTCCAGTGACAAAATGGTGTGCTACCTCTTAAAAACAATAGCCATCCATGGTAAACCCTTCTGAGATGGATATTCACAATGTACCCCTATCAGAAAAGATTGGAGAGCTCAAAGAGAAGATAATATTAACATATACTCGCTTAAATTCACTAATGAAGCTTCTGAAGGTAGGGATTCCCGACCAATACAAGCCAAAAAACTGATCCAGGACCAAATCTTCAGTATCCAATTCAGGATTTATTGTGTATCTTCAACAATAGGTGCTGCTTGATCATTTCTCAAGAATGGGTGGCTCAAGAATGGGGGGGGGGGGGGCATGTGGTTTATTATGTTTACTTCCAGGCTGATTTCCCAAATGATTTGTGAAACTGTTACTAGAAAATGAGAAACTAAGGAGCTTTTTGTTCAGGTTTCATAGCTATTTGCCTTAAGAACTTAGATTCTTATCAATTTCATATTTGTTTCTAAGAATAATTATGCATGTAAATTTTGGGATTAGAAGGTAATATTTCATTTGTGCTATGATCAACAAACACATGGTTGGTTTGAAAACAGAGCTGGAGTTGACTACCATTCTTCCTACATGGAGCAATATTATATGAATACTGATAAATCATTTGTTTCTCATGTAAAATATATATTCTACAGATAATATTCAATAAATTGACTTGTTAAAATGTATCTCTCTCTTTTATGTATCTGTGTTTAACAGTGTGATAATGAAAGGAATGATAAAATATATTAAACATTCACTGAAATGCTGTTTTCTCATTTTTTAATAAAAAGCCTCTTCTGAGAGATTTCAGATAGAGTCAAGAAATCATTCTGTAGGTTATTCTTATGCATTATATAGATATCCCTTTTTAGTTCTTAGTGTATTGGAATAGCTAGAGGGAAATACCTGAAATTGTTGAACTGCAATCCAGTAGCCTTGATTCTTGAAGATGATTGTATAACTATATAGCTTACACTGCGTGACCATGTGATTGTGAAACTTTGTGGCTCCCACTCCCCTTATCCAGTATACAGACAAATGAGCATAAAACTGAGGACAAAAAGTAAATGAATAATAGGGAAGGATGGGGGTATGGGATGTTTTGGCTGTTCTTTTTTACTTCTATTTTTATTCTTACTCTTTTTGTGTGTAGTAATGAAGATGTTCAGAAATTAATTGTGGTGATGAATGCACAACTATATAATGGTACTATGAACAATTGATTGTACACTGTGGATGATTATGTGGTTTGTGAATATATCTCAATAAGATTGAATAAAAATAAAAAAAGTAAAAGACTAATGTTACATATAGCAATAAATATATCATAGAAACAGCTGGAGAAGTTATAATAATATCAGACAAAATAGAATTTAAAATTTAATTCATGCAGAATACCGAAGTTATTATATACAAAACAGACTTTATATGTTACTAGAGGTAAAGAGGGTCACTTCCCAATGATAAAAAGATGACTCCGTCAATAATACAAAGCAAATAGAAACATATGCACATGATAGCAGAGCATGAAAATAGATGAAGACAAACTGATAGAAATGAAGGAACAAATAGACAATTCAACAATAATAGTTGTACTTCAATGCTTCACTTTCAATAAGGAATAGAAAATATAGACAAAATATCATGAGGAAATAGAAGAATGAAAACACTACAAATGAATTAGCTATGATAGACAGCTATAGATGACTCCAACTAACAAGAACAGAATATGAAATCTTCAGTGTACATGGAACATTCTCCACAATAGACCATATGATAGAGCAGAACTCAAATCTCAACAACTTTAAATGGATAGAATTAAAACAAATTATTACCTCCAACTATAATAGAATGAACTTAGAAATCAATAGCAGGAAAAGACTGGGAGAAACATAAATATGCGGAAATTAGACAGCATACATCTAAATAACCAAGGGGACAAACAAGAAATAAAAATAGAAATCCAAAAATATTTTGAAATGAATAAAAATGACACAACACTCTAAAACTTATGGTTAGAATTTAAAGCAGTACTTACACAGAAATTTATTACCAAAATGCCTGTATTAGGAAAGAAGAAAAAAAATCACATAAATAACTTTACTTTCCAACATATGACACTGTAAAAAGAAGAGAAAACTAAACCTAAAGCAAGTAAAAGGAATGAAATAATAGACTATATCAGAAATTAATGAAATTAATGAAATAATACTTGAAAATCTAGAGAAATCATGGTGAAAGTTGCTTCTTTTAAAAGATCAACAAAATGACAAATATTTAGCTAGATGTACCAAGAGGAAAGAAAGAAGACTTAAAATATTAGAATCATAAATGAAAGAAAGAGTATCATCATCAATGCCATGGCAATTAAAATAATTATAAATGAATACTAAGAACTACTGTAGGCCAATAAATTATGCAACTTACATGAAATGGAATAATTCCTAGAAAATTGCCAACTCTAAAACTGACTTAAAAAATAAACCATCTCAGTAGAATTATAACAAGTGAAAAAATCAAATTAGTTAACAAACAATTACCCACCAAGAAAAGTCCAAACTCAGATGGCTTTACAACTGAATTTTAACAAACATTTAAAAAAAATTAATACTAAATCTTCAGAAACTCTTGCAAAAAATAGAAGAGAACAAAACACTTTGAAATCATTTTAGGAGACAAGTAGTACCCCAATACCAACTAGACAAAAACATCATAAGAAAAATAGAGAGAGCCCATGTGTCCTATAAATATGGATGCAAAATTATTCAACAAAATACTATGAAACCATATCCAGCAAATAGAAAGAATTATGCTTTGTCTTAGTTTGTCAAACTGCTATGACAAATACCATAAAATGGATTGGCTTACACAATGGGAATTTCTTGGCTCATGTTTTTGAGGCTAGGAGCAATCCAAAATTGAGGCATCAAGTAGGCAATGCTTTCTCCCAAGATCTGTAACACTCTGGTGCTAGCTTCCAGAGAGCCTTGGAATTCCTTGACTTGTAGCAATGCATTCTCCTTTCTTTTCTGGATTCTGATGACTTTCAGGCTCCTGCTCCTCTCCATGATTTTCTCTATGTCTGAATTCTTTCTCCTTATAAAGGACTCCACCATTACAGACTAAGACCCAGCCTCTTTCATTTGGGCCACACTTTAAGATAAAATGATATCTTCAAGAAGTGTTATCTCCAATGGGTTCACAGCTACAGGAATGTGGAACAAGATTAAGTACATGTCCATATTGGTGTATGTAATTCAATGTATCACATACACTATGATCAACTGGGATTTGTCCCTGGTGTGCAAAGTTGGTCTTACATATGAAAATCAATTACTGTAATATACCATATCAATAGACTAAAAGATATCACATGATCATCTCAATAGATGCAGAATAATAATTGGATAAAGCCAATACACTTTCATGATGAAAACTCTCAAGTAACTTGGTATAAAAGGGAATTTCTTGAACTTGGTAAAGGGTATTGTTCTGGTTTGCTAATGCTGCTATTATGCAAAATACCAGAAGTGGATTGGCTTTTATAGAGGGATTTTATTTAGTTACACAGTTACAGCCTTAAGGCAATAAAATGTCCATAAAATGCATCAACAATCAGGTACCTTCAGTGAAGGATGGCCATTGGTGTATGGAAAACCTCTGTTAGCTGGGAAGGCATGTGGCTGGTGTCTGCTGTGGAGTACTGGTTTCAAGATGGCTTTCTCTAAAATGTCAGTGTCAGCTTACAAAGGCCATCTTAAAAATGTGACTCTCAGCTGCAGCTCCTCTTCAAACGGTCACTCTCAGTTGATCTGAGGTCCTCTCTCCATGACCTCCTTTACACAACTCCAGTGATCCAATTAACACCCACCCTGAATGGGCGGGGTAACATCTCCATGGAAATTATCCTATCAAATGCTGTACTCACAGTTGATTGAGTAACATCTCCATGGAAGCAATCAAAGGATTCCGATATAATCAATACAGATAAGTCCGCCCCCACAAAATTGCATCAAAGATAATGGTGTTTTGGAGGACATAATACATCCAAACTGGCACATTCCACCCCCTGGAACCCAAAATGACATGATCTTTCCATATAAAAAATACATTCATCCCCTCACAATATCACAGAAGCTTTAATCATTTCAGTAACAATAGGGGAAGTACAAGATCCCATCAAAATCAGTCACAGGCATGGTCTGTCCAAAAGCAGAATTTCCCTCTAGCTGTGGACCTGTGAATCTCAGAACAAGTCATCTGCTTCCAATATAAAAAGAAGGGAGAGTCATAGGATAAACATTCCCAATTACTTAAGGAGAAACTGAAAGGAAAACAGGGTTAACAGGATCAAAACAGTTCCTAAAACCTGCAGGGCAAGCTTCATTAGATTTCAAAATGTGAGAGTCATTAATAAAACAGTGTTGTATCCTTGGAGCTTGAGACAGCCCTTTACTCTCTAAACATAGGAATGAGTGCTCCAACATATCCACATGTTGGGGAGACCATCTTCTCGGCCCCACCCTCCCTAAACATTGGGGTGCCACTTGGACTCTGCCTTGCTGCCTCTCTGGAGCAAAGGCTCTCCCTTCTCCAAACAGTGGGGTGGTGGCCAGGCTCTCCCCAATCCCTGAGAAATGTGCTCCACCCTCTCTTGGGCCTGGGGTGGCAGCACTCCTCCTAGCATTGAGGCGGAGGGCCCATGCTCTGCCTATGGGGCAAACTCACCCTTTCCATGTGCATGGGCTGCTCCACTCTCCCAGCCTGAGACCTCCTGACTCCATACCTCAATCTCCACGGCTCTGTCTTTGAAGAAATTTTTCTGTCAATTTGTTCCTTTTCTATTCCCTCCAGTCCAGACTGGCAGTGGCTCTGTCTATACAGATGTGGCAAAAATATTGTTGGTTTGGCATGAAGTTTACATAGGTTAAAACCTTCAGACAATAGGACTTTCCATATAATCCTTTCTGGATAACACCATCTCCAATCCTGGCTTGTATTGAAATGGTGGTTGGGTTCCATGTTTGGTTAAATCCTCATGTGGGGCTGTAGCCTTTAGAGTTTCACTTCCTGGAAGCCTGGAATTTTCCAAACTATCAGTTTCTGGTTTCTTTGTTCCCAAGAGTTCATTTCTTAGCTTATCTCTGTCTTGTCACATTTTATTATAAGCTGCAAGGAGAAGCCAGGCTGCATTTTTGATATTGAGTTTCAAAATCTCCTCAGCTAAATATCTCAGCTCATCACTTTCAAATTATGCCTTCTATCTGATACCAGGACACAATTTTGCCAAATTCTCTGCCACTTTAAAACAAGGATCACCGTTCTTCCAGTTTGCAATGACACATTCATCATTTCTGTTCAAGACCTTATCATAAGTATCTTGAGAATTCATATTTCCACAATAGTCTCTTCAAAGCAGTCTAGGCCTTTTCTTTCAGGCTCCTCACAATTCTTCCAGAATCTTCCCTTTATCCATTTAAAAAGCCATTCCAACATGTTTGGTATTTGCAAGCTCAGCAGCACCCACTTCTCTGATATCTATGGCACATGTGTCTATGAAAAACCAAAAGCTAAAATGATGCTTAATAGTGAAAGATTAGATGATTTTTCCCTATGATAAGAAACAAGGCAAGGATGTCCTCTCTTGCCACTTATGTCCAACCTTGTACTGAGGGTTCTGGCAATGGCAACTAAGCAAGAAAAAGAAATTTAAAAAACACACCCAGGCATCAAGGGAAGGAGTGAAGGAGACAGCATGATTTTCTATATAGAAAATCTTGAGAAATGCACTAAAAAGTATTTTAAACCAAGAGATGAGCTAAATTGTAGGATGTAAGATCAATATGCAAAAATCAAATGTATACTATATACATCCAATGAACAATAAGAAATTAAGGAAATAAGTACGTTCACATTAGCATCAAAAAGGAGAAAATGTTTAGGAAGAAATTTTACAAAAGGAGTGAAAAACTTACACATTGAAAAGTATAAAGAAATATGTAATTGAGAGAAAATAAGAATCTAAATAAATGGAAAGAAACCCCAAGTTCAAGGATCAGAAGAATTAACATTGTTAAATGGAAATACTCTCCAAATTGATTGACAGATTTAGCACAATTTATCAAAGATCCTAAATATAAAGGCTAAAACTTTAATTTTTTAGAAGAAATAACAGTGGTAAGTCTTCATGACCTTGGATTTGACAAAGAGCTCTGTTGCACAAGCAACAGAAGAAAAATAGATAAATAGATCAATTGTTTCACCAAAGTTAAAAATGTGTTTCAAAGGACACAATGAAGAATATGAAAAGTCAATAACTTAATGGGAGAAATATTTGCAAAGTGCAAATCTTATAAGGGGCTTGTACCTAAAATACATAAGAACTTTTGCAAGTGAATAATATAAAGACAAAATACAATTAAAAATGGGAAAATCTGAGTAGATGTTTCTCAGAAAAATATATATAAATAGTTAACAACCAAAAGAAAAGATGCTTGACATCATTAGTCATTAGGGAAATGAAAAACAAAAATGTGTGCTGCCATTTCACACCCATTGGAATGGTTTGAATAAAAAAATGAGGTAAAGCTGAAAGCATAGAGAGGTGTGGAATTTAATTAGTCCTCTAGAGCAACTAGTAAATAATCATGAACAACTACTAAATAGTTGGAAGCACCATTGGGGGACATCCATGACTGAACACACATTGTACATCAGCCTGGAATGGGTGAAACAGCTGAGATCGCAGCATATAACTGTAAGTAAAACTCCCTATACTGTGGAGCTGGTGCCCCTCCCCTACCAGCATGGCAGGCTGAGGTGAAACATCCCCTGTGGAAAAAACAAGCAGGTTACCTGGAGGGATAGAAAGTAACTCAACCGAGCTCCAACTGCAGTTTTCATTAACAAATTTGGACTACTGAATACAAGCTACAAGCACAGATAAACCCAGAGCAAGCAGAAAAGTACTGTGAGTCACTCCCAGCAGAAAAGAGGTGGGGCTGATGGAATACAAATAAAAACAGAAGCTTTTGGCAATGGCTGAGCTCAGATACTGGAAAATGGCTGTGTTCCAAGAAAAGGAGCACAGAGAACTGGGTACCAACATTGGTCAGCCAGTGAAACTGGAGTACTGGGGACTGGCTCTGAGAAGGGGCTTTCTCTATTTTTACCTTTTTGTTTTCTCTCACCCTACATAGCTCATTAGAGAAAGCCTCAGGCATTTTCAATTTTCAGCCATCAGCACTGACCCCAGCAAGGGTGGAGTTAACAGTCAGAGAGACAAAGGAGGATTTCAAGTAAAGATGATAACTCCAAAAAGGGTGTATCTTACCTAAGTAAAGGGGGGTGGGCCCAGATAAAGTGGTTGCCCTCTCAGAGAATTCAGATCCCAGGACTGGGGGGGTGGGGCTGTAAACCAAAAGCAACTTAAGCTTGGCTTCTGACACCATCAGCCCCTGGCCAGAATAGGGTCCACTGAGAAATAAAAGGGCCACAACTCTTTATACAGTGGGGAGCTATGAGCTGACAAGAACCACCTGTTGGGCAGGATAGGAAAAGCACAGAATCTAGAGGCCTCACGGGAAAGTCTCAAAATCTGTTGCATCTCACCCTCAGGGAAAACTGATACTGAATACATCCTCTTCCTGAGACTTGGGCCCATCTGTTCTGGGAAAATCTGATTGGGGTAATCAAGGAAGCCAGATACCTAGACAACAAAAAATTAAGAATTCACATTAGGAAAAATGAAGATATGGCCCAGTCAAAGGAACAAACTTACACTTCAACTGAGTTACAGGAATTGAAATAACTAATTATTAATTGAACAAATCTCCTAAATCAATTCAAAAAATCAAATCAGTGTGTTGAGGGAAGTTATGGCAAAAGAGATGAAGGATATAAAAAAGACATTGTGTGAACATAAGGAAGAGCTCAACAGTTTGAAAAAAAAACTGGCAGAACTTATGGAAATGAAAGGCACAATAAAAGTGATGAAAAACACAATGGAGACATGCAACAACAGACTTGAAGAGGCAGAATAAAAGATTCATGAAATGGAGGACAAGATCTCTGAAATACTACACATAAAAGAACAGATAGGGAGAAGAATGGAATAATATGAGCAGTGTATCAGGGAACTGAATGACAACATGAAGTGCATGAATGTACATGTCATGGGTGTCTCAGAAGGAGAAGAGGAGAAAGGGGTAGAAACAATAATGGAGGAAATAATCAATGAAAATTTTCCATCTCTTATGAAAGACATAAAATTACAGATCCAAGAAGTGCAGCATACCCCAAACAGACTAGATCTGAATTGAACTATGCCAAGACACTTAATAATTATATTATCAAATGTCAAAAATAAAGAGAGAATTATGAAAGCAGCAAAAGAAAAGTGATCCATCACATAAAAGGGAAGCTCGATAAGACCGTGTATGGATTTCTCAGTAGAAGCCATGGAGGCAAGAAGGCAGTGGTGTGATATGTTTAAGACACTGAAAGAGAAAAACTATGAACCAAGAAATCTATATCTGGCAAAACCGTCCTTCAAAAATTAGGGAGAGTTTAAAATACTCTCAGACAAAAAGACAGTGAGATAGTTTGTGAACAGGTTACCTGCTTTACAAGAAATACTAAAGGAAGTACTACAGACAGATAGGAAAAGACAGGAGAGAGAAGTTTGGAGCACAATAATGGGTGATGGTAGCACAATAATGTAAGTACACTGAACAAAAATGACTGTGAGTATGGTTGAAAGAGGAAGGTTAGGGGCATGTAGGACACCAGAAGGAAAGATAAAAGATAAAGACTGGGACTATTTAACTATGTGAAACCTATAGCAGTAAATGATTGTGATAAAATGTACACATATGTTTTTACATGAAGATGAACAAATGGCTGCCAATTTTGCAAGGTGTTAAAAATGGGGTGATACTGGGGAAAAATGCAATGAATGCAAACTAAAGTCTATAATTAACAGTAACATTGTCATATGCTTCCATTAATTGTCAGAGGCAATATACTAAAGCTAAATGTCTATAAGAGGAGGTATAAGGGAAGGTTATGGGATTCTTGGCCTTGGTGTTGTCTGACTTTTTTACTGTTTTTATTTTAATTTTATTGTTTCTTTTGTTGCTTTTTAGTTGTCTTTTTTCCCCTTTACTTTTTTTTTCTTTACATAGATGGTGGTGGTAAATGCATAACTATGTGACTCCACCATTACAGATTAAGACCCAGCCTCTTTCATTTGGGCCACACTTTAAGATAAAATGATACCTTCAAGAAGTGTTATCTCCAATGGGTTCACAGCTACAGGAATGTGGAACAAGATTAAGTACATGTCCATATTGGTGCACGTAATTCAACCATTGATTGTTACTTAGGATGGAATGTATGGTGGGTGAATAAAATCATCTAAAAATAAACAAGGGAATACAAGTGCTGGAGAAGATGTGGATATAGGGATGTACCTAATCACCATTGGTGAGGAAGTTAAATGGTGCAGCCAATTTGGAGAGAAGTGTGGTGGCTCCACAGGAAGCTGAGCATGGGGTTGCCATATGGTTGGGCAACTCGATTATTGGGTATATATTTGGAAGAACTGAAAAGAGGCACATGAATGGACATTTCCACAGTGGGGTTTATGGTGTCAGTATTCATGATTTGCAGAAGATAGAGATGACCTAAGGATACATCGACTGATGAATGAAATGGTGAACTGTAGTGTATACATACAATGGAATACTGAGCTGCTACAAAGAGTGAAATTGTGAAGTGAGAGGACATTGAGGACAGTATGTTGAGTGAGCTAAACCAGAAATAGAAAGAAAAACATTATAATGCCTCATTAATATGAACTAACTTTAATGTACAATCTCTGAGAATTGAACCTGAGAGCATAGTTTCTCAGGGGAAGGCTTATTGTAAAGGTTTCTAGATTGTAAGCTCTTATATCAGTTACATCTATTCCTGAGTTTTAATTGTTATTTCTAAATTCTGAGATGCTGAATTCTTTACACATAACCTGGTTGGCCCTTGGAACTTTGGGTATCCCTGAGACACCTGGGACTTAGAGCCAGAATTTGGCAGTTATGAATGTCAGCATTAACCCTTATAGCAAATGTTAAGGAGTCTGAAAAAGGAGATCAGACTTCAATTAGAGATATGAACAAAATGGACTTGGTTAGGACTATAGGATGATAATGATGATATTTTTAAAACTTCAGCTTCTCTGTGAGACCAAAGGAAAGATGTTTATTAGGTGCAAAATCTGTATTTTTTTTTTTGTAACACACTATACAATTTAACTTTTATGGTCAGTTTATTCAAACAACATAATTAAATGGATATATGAATATGGAGTGAAATGTGGTTAGTTTCTAAAGGTTAGTGTGGAGCCCCAATACATTTCAGAGTAATTTAGGCAGAGAATAAAAATGTATTTACAAAGCCCCCTTGAGGGACTGGGGGAAAATATGGAAATAATAAATTTCTCCACCTAGGGAATTAAAGATATTCTCATAAGCATTGGCGGCTACCGATTTAGAGGGCTGAGCCCTCAGTCTTGGGGCTTGCCCTTATTAAGTTTGCTATTGCAAAGGAGAGGCTAAGCCTACTTAAAATTGAGCCTAAGACTCACCCCCAGATAACCTCTTTTGTTGATCAGATGTGGCCTCTTTCTCTAAGCCAATTCTGCAAGTAAACCACACCCCCCCTCCCAACATGGGGCATGACTCCCAGGGGTGTAAATGTCCCTGGCAATGTGGGACATTACTCGCAGGAATGAACTTGGCCCTGGCATCATGGGATTAAGAAAGCCTTCTTGGACCAAAAGGGTAATGAGAAATGAAACAAAATAAAGTTTCAGTGGCTGAGAGATCTAAAACAGAGTCGACAGGTCATTCTGGAGGTTATTCTTATGCATTTTATATATATATACATATATCCCTTTTTAGTTTTTCATGTATTGATGTATTGGAATAGCTAGAAGGAAATACCTGAAACTGTTGAACAGCAACCCAGTAGCCTTTATTCTTGAATATGAGTATATATACAGCTTATACTGTGTGTCCATGTGATCGTGCAAACTTTGTGGCTCCCACTCCCTTTACACAGTGTATGGACAGATGATTAGAAAAGTGAGGACAAAAAGTAAATAAATAATTAGGAGGGATGGGTTGTATGGGATGTTTTGGGTGTTTTTCTCTACATTAACTTTTATTCCTATTCTTTTCTTGTGTGTGGTAATGAAAATGATCAAAAATTGATTGTGGTGATTAATGCAGAGCTATATAATGGTACCGTGAACAATTCATTGTACACCATGGGTGATTGCATGGTTTGTGAAAATATCTCAATAAAATAGAATTAAAAAAAGTTAGGTAACAAAAGATAATGGTGAGGATGTGGATAAACTGGAGTCTTCATACACTGCTGCTGGGAATGTAAAATCATGCATTTGCATTGGAATTCCATTTGGCAGTTCCTCTAATTATTAAATATAAAGTTATCTGTGCTGGTTTGAAGCTGTTGTGTACCCCATAAAAGGCCATGTTCTCTTAATGCATCCTTCTGGGGGCAGACCTACTGTTGGGTGGGACTTTTGATTAGGTTGTTTCCACGGAGATGTGACCCAGCTCATTCAAGGTGGGTCTTAATTCCCTTGCTGGGGTCCTCTATGAGAGGATAAAAGACAGAAATTCAGAGAGCTCAGAGAAGCTGAGAAAGAAAACACCCTTGGAGAAGGAAGAAGGATCCACAGAAACTAAGAGCTTAGAGAAGCTGAGCAAGAAACACACAAGAGACATTTGGAGACAGCCATTTTGAAACCAGGGCTGGGGAGAGAAGGACCAGCAGATGCTGTTGTGTGCCTTCCTATGTCACAGAAGAACCCAGATGTCAGCAGCATTTCCTCAGAACAGGTATTGTCTTTTTGATGCCTTAACTTGGACATTTTCATTGCCTTAGAATTGTAACTAGTAATCTAATAAATTGTAATAAATCTTAATAAATTGTTAAAGGCCAACCCATCTCGGGTATATTGTATTCTAGCAGCTTTAGCAAACTGAAACATAATCATAGTATTTTGCAATATCCACTCCCAGGAATACACTAAATCAGAAATGAAAACATATGTCCACAGAAAACTTGTACATTTTCTTGGTGTGCAGGGATACTATGGCAAATACTGCTAACTGTTTAGGTTAAACAACAGGATTTTTTTAATTTCAGAATTTTGGAGAACAGAAATCTAAAATCGAGGTACTGCTTTCTTCCAGAGTCTGTAGTATTTTGCTTATGTCTCTCATAATTTCCACCAAGTTTCTTCTGCTTATATGGATCTCAGCAATATTGGATTAAGGCCCATCTTGATTCAGTTTGGCCTCACACAAATAGATTATTCGAAGGTCCTACTTACAAATGAGTTCACACCCATAGGACTGGGGTTAGGACTCGAACCTGTGTTTGTGGGTGACAGAATTCAATCTACCATACACACAAATGTGTGTATCACTATTTAACATAGTGTAATCACTATTTAACATTATTCATAATAGCCAAAAGGTGGATACCATACAAGTGTCTAAAAATGGGAGAAAGAAAAAGCAAAATTTAATATGGCCATACTATGCATAAAAATGAAAAATATACTGATATATGCCTCAACATCGAAGAACTTTGAAAATATTATGCTAACAGAAAGAAGTAAAATTTAAAATGACTCTATATTATCTGATCCACTAATATGAAAGTAGATTAGTCATAGTTTTAGGAATGAGGCAGTATGGGGATATAGGAACATGAGAGCTACAGGGTATGGCATTTCCTTCTGAGGTAATGAATATGTTATAAAATTGAGTGTGGAAATCATTGCACATGTGAATGAATATACTAAAAATCATCAAATTATACACTTAAAATCAGTGAATTGCATGTTATATAAATTATATCTCAATAAAGCAGGTTAAAAACACAAAAAGCAGGAAGTATTTTATTGTAGTTAAGGATATGATTTATGTCTCATTAGGGAATTCTGTACAATTGGCATACTCTATGTGGAACACTATTTTCCCACAAAATCCAACTCATATTTCTGTATAACCAAGTGTGACAAGAGCCTACTTTGTTTTACCCCCTGCGTACCAAACATTAAAATCTAAGTTTCTGATGTTACCTTTGTGAATCATGGAGTTATTTTGCAGTATAAATACTCAAGAAAATGAAACCAAAAAATAACAGGTGATGAGTTAAAGTGTGATTGCACGTCTGGTCTGCACCCAGAGCAGTGAATCCAGACATAGCTCTTGCCTTGTGGGTGGAAAAAGCATCAAAAAAAACAATCAGGAATGTGACAAACAGACTGCAAGATGGTGCTGATGATTCCCACCTCCTGGTGTTCATGCTCTTGTGTAATCACTACCCACCCAACCTTCAGTTTGGGCAGAACTGATTTGATTTTAAGCAATGATATGGCAAAGGTGGTAAGATAGCACTTCCATAACTAAGTTACAAATATAAGATGTTTTCTTGCTGGAAGATTCTTTTTAGCAAGCTGTCATGAATCTTATGGCAAGGAACAGAATGCTAACAATAGCCATACTAGTGGGAAAACATTTGCTTTCCTAGATGACTCCAGATGAGAACCCGCTCCTGGCTGATACCTAGGCCAGTTTTATGAGACTCTCTGCAGAGGACCAAAGTTAAACCATGCCTATATTTCTGATTCACAGAAACTGTAAGATAATAAGATAATAAATGTGTGTTGTTTTAAGCTGTTAAGTTTGTGGTCATTTGCTACACTTATGGAAAACTAATATAAAATATATGGTCATCTGGTCTCTCACAATTCTAGCTTCAAGGAGGAGAGAAAGCAGAAAACAAATGAGGCTTATTCTTATGCACTGCAATCTGAAATATAAAGAATGAGTCATGTTGAGAAATAGAGAGGGTCTTGCTGTCAAGGTCAATGATCTGCCCAAGTAAGCAATATCTCACCATTATAATTGTAATTACATCACTGCTAGTATTTGAAACACTTAGGTTTTCATTTGCTTTTCCAACAAAATCATTAGAAAGTTTCATAAAACCCTGTATTGAGCTCTCCCCCCTGCCTTATCAAGGACCTTTTGTACCTAATAAATTTTAGCTCCTTTTTCATAACTCAGTCCCACCATTGCTTTCTCATAGACACTTTTTATGACACCCAAGACCAGGTCAAACCCTCCACCTCAACTCTTCTTAAATCATATGTGTTTACCCAGAGTGGTGAGGAATTTAGTGGAGAAGTTTGTAAAAAGGAAACAAGGAGCAAAGACTTGAAGTTTACCTGTTTACAGACAGTAAGCATCCAAATATGATTTACTATATTGGTGAAAGATCATTTAATTTCTAAGTATAAATTAATGATATGGAGACCAATTTTCAAAGTGATAAATGCAGCTCAGACCATTAGGAGATTTGAGAAAGGCAGATTTCCAAAGGGTTCTGATGGCAACTCAAATATACAACACATTTAAAAGTCAATCAATATATGCATGCTTCAGAGAAACCTCTTATATGTCATTCAAAATATTTGGGGTGTTTTTAACATATGTCAGAAATATTAAACTCAAAGTAATATAAGAACATTTCATAGGGCAGTTTGTTTTTCTTCTAGCACAGTGCACTTTCATGCTCACAAACAGATGGTTGCAGGTTAGAATATTTCAATGAAGTATCTCCTCTTTGAGACTTGTGTTTTACTTCTTTTAAAAAATAGTTTTAATAAAAATCATCTCCCTATCTGACAAATATTCTTCACTCATGTACTATGTTCCAAGAAATGTGTTATTAAATTTAATTTTTAGAGTTTTTTCCACAGTAGTATCCCCACTGTGGTGAATTACAATTATTAAGGAAATTTGTTGACAGTTGTGACCTGAGAAAACCCACAACTGACTATTTTTTCTATTTCTCTGGGACAGTATATTCATTATACAAATCACATTAACTAGCTACTATATTTGTTATCTTTTTATATTGGATAGAGTGACTATTCCAACAGCCATGACTTAAATAAGTCTGTTTCCTTTTATACTCAGCTTAGTCTGAAGTGTATGGCTCTATCCTGACTTGATCTCATAATATGCTGAAACAGCAGAAGTCAGCATTTATTGAACATTTTCTCATCTCACTGTGCAATAAAAGCATTTTTTAAAAGGCCTACTGTATGTATTATTTATTTTTATATTTTATACTACCTTCCAAGAAAAAAAGCTGAAATGTTTGTATATGAAATTTTAAACAGAAAACACAAAAGTAGCAAGTGAAAACACCAAGATGAGAAAATGATTAAAGGAGCATGTACTGAGGGAAAAAGTAGTGTAGAGATAATATTTTTAAAAAAGGAAAAAGGATTCTGTAAAAATGGGTAAATATTTTGATTAGCATATTTTTTCTAAAATTTTTGTTACTTTAGCCCACAATTTGACATTTTAGCCAACAGCAACTATTTTAATATTTTTAGATAACATACAAGTTAAAATTCCAAAATGGTCAGAAACATCATGTGATGTTCAACAATTTTGTTAGGGCTTTATAGTCATTCTGGTTAGATTCATATTTCCACATTTGAGTAATATATGAACCATTTTCCAAAGCCCACATTAGGTATGCTGCCTCGGGGTGGTCATAGTTACCTGCGATCTCTGAAGTTTTAAATTTAAGAAAGGAGACATTAACAATACCATAACTATATTTTCAGACTCTATAAAAGTATCTGTATACAAAACTAAACTGTGTGTGTATTAGTCTTCTACTGCTGCTGTAACAACTTGAAACACATTTATGACTTAAAACAGCATCCACTTATTATGTCCCATTTTACATAGTTCAGAAGTCCAATGGACTAAGGTGCATCTCTGCTTAGTGTCTCCCAAGGATGAAATCAAGGTATCCATTTTGAATTAATTAGGTTGGATTTTCAATTTGGGTTCAGGTGAGGTCAGATGTGCCACAATGGGAATTCAAAGCCATAATGTGTGAGAAAAGATAGCTTGTTACTCACAGGTCCCAGAGAAAGTAAGGTGCCATGAGGGGGTCACTGGGGTGTGCAATCAGCCTTTGTGGCTCAACCAGTGGGTGGGGAGCAAACAAATAGAGAAAAGAGGTACCCATGGGCTTGTGCCTTTATTGTAGTCCAATGGTGGAGGTTAGTAGATTACCTGCAGGAATCAAAGATTGGTTAGTTTAAAGCAAATGTGCCCAAAATGGGAAAGTGACTGTCTGAGGGCAGTGGGCATGTTTAGTTTATCATTTAGGACCAGCTGTAGATCTGTGATGAGGTGTATGCACAGTGTAGGTGGTGGCCACAGATGTGGGTTTGGGCTCTGGAAGAGTTTATATCCCATTGCTAGAAAGCTGCTTATTAAATAGGCCAAAGGGCAGTGCTGAGGAAATGGCTTAGCCACAGTAAGATGGATGCTGTGGAAGCACATGAAAACAAATTGATGGTTGGGTATCCACTGAGATGTGTTACTTTTTGGAAGGTCTGGGAAAGAATCTCTCTCTAGATTCATGCAGGATATTGACAGATTTGAGTTACATGCAGTTGTGGGACTGAGGTCCTGATTTCCTGCTGGCCATTGAATGGGAATTATTATCAGCTTCTAGAGTCTATCTGTACTCCCAGGCTCATTGTCCCTTTCAACTCTGAAGCAGCAATAGTGAGTGTGAACTCTATCAAAAACCTTCATAGCCACTGCGAAGACTGGTGAGTCACTCAATCCAATTCAATCATGACTTTAAAAAATACTAAACTACTGTTAATTACAATTTATTCTATTTATTTTCTTCAATCTAATTTTAGTAGAGTGTTTTTTTATAAGGGTGCAAAATTCTCATTTTCTTATCAAACTTTCTAGACTACTTGACTTGGCAGTATGAATTCTTCCCAGAAAATTTGCTCACACTTTCTCTCCAGTAAACTTATTTCTCTCTAATAAACAATTTCACATTAGAATTTCTTCCTAATATTAATCTAGATTAGGCATATCATCTTAATTTTAATTAATGTTATAGTCAATTTATTTATTTTCATATTTCAAAAAAAGAATATTTATTGCTTCTTCCTTATTAGAACTTCCTTTACACATCACAAAGTAAAGCTTAACCAAGACTCATCAGACGTGTGAGCAGCACAGCAACAGCTTGTCAACAAGCGATGGAGACAAAGGTCAGTGTGCTCATGAGAACACAACACAGTCTTTCTCAGGATCCCTGGCACCCTCATGCCAAGAATAGTCTACATCATGCCCAACCCTGGCTGCCTTGTGACCAGGGAGGTTGGAGGTGGGAAGGCTGCCAGGGTCTGGGAAAGGATGATTCTACTATCTTAATAAAGACCTTACAAATCCCACCCCACCCTCACCAGGAACTTCTGTCTCTAATGTGTTTTGATTCTAATGTTTAGTTAGAGTCCATTTATTTTTAATAAATGTTTCAGCATCCACTTATTCAATCATTTAACTGAACAAAATATACTTACACTATATATCTATGATTTGAATTATTGCAGACACCCATGCAGAGCAACAACAAAAAAGTGTTTTCTCTCAACAAGATTACATTTTAGAATACCAGGCAGAAATGAAAAGTAAAGCATCAAATGAAGGCTGATGGTTGGGGGATTTTGGGAACTCTCACAAATATATATTCTGATATAAGCCATAAGTGATGGGCAGTGGAAAACATATACAGACGATTTGATTGGATGTTATTGGAGGGAAGAAGTATCAAATCCTAAAATGTGGAACTAAAAGGTAAGTCTAAATTTGCTAAAGATTAGAAATTAGATTAAAGTGATATTAAGGGAAAGACTTGAATATTAACGTCAGATTCTCAGTCTCCCTGTTCCTTTATAAAGTCTGTCTACAAAGTGAAAATGACTTTCCTGCTGAGAAACCATCTTCCTGCTGTACTTTCTACCCTTAGTGCTGCATTCAAGATCCTGCTATCACAATTATGCCCTATCTTTTCTATTGCAACTTCAATATTTCTCTGCATACTACTTCTTTCCCATTGTTTTCAAAACTTTGGGAATCTGGGACTATCCCTCTCTCACAAACTTCTGCATATGAATTAAGCTTATTGTTAGCAGAAACAAGATTACCTAATAATAGCTTTTTATTTTCCTGGTTTTCACCACAATTGAATTGGACACTTTGCCTAGTGGTCAGTCTATCTCTTCTACATATTTGTTTCTGTCTTAGTCCACCAGGCTTCTATGACAAACACCACACAACACAGTTACTCAAACAATAGGAAGTTATTGATTCATGGTTTTGAGGCCAGTTGAAGTCCAGAATTGAGACATCATCAAGGTGATACTTTCTCCCCAAGGTCTGTAAAACTCTGGGGATTGTTACCAGTGATCCTTTGGGTTCCTTAAATCATGTCCTTGACTTGCATCACGTGGCAATGTCCTTTCCTTTCTCTTCTAGGTTCCATTGACTTTTGGTTCATGGCTCTTCCCCATGGCTTTTTCTCCCTCCGTCCAAATTTCTTCTGCTTGTCAAGTGCTCCAGTAACCCAGATTAAGACTCAACCTCATTCAGTTGGGCCACGCCTTAACTTAATATCTGCAAGAGATCATAATTAAAATGGGTTCACACTCCCAAGTATGTGGGTTAAGATTAAGATCAAGCCTCTTAACTCAATATACCACAGTTTCAATCTCATATCACAGCAATTGCTACAAAATCTATAGCTGCTCTTGAATTCATGCAACTAACTTTTGAACTAATGAGCAAGGCCAGAGAGACAGAATGATTTAACAGAAAATATTTTTGCCTAAATCTCCCTGAAGAGCAAGGTTTGCAGGTATGGTAGTACCCATAAATGGGGCCTTGCAAGTGGAGGCAAGTGATTGGAATTTGCAGTGCATCAATTATAATTACAACAGTTTGCCAATTAACAATTTACTTGATGAGTATTTATAACGATGAAGAATATAAGGATCTAGAATTTTCTCACTGTTCAACACTACCTTGAATTGTTGTTTTGAGCATGGAGTAGGGCAGATTTTTCATGAATGGAAAAACAATTGTAAAACCATAACATCCTTTTTTCAAAGAAGATTTTTCTGACTAACTAGAGTTCATTTAAATAGAATGTTTTATAATTAAGTGGCCTTTGTGCATGCAAAAGTATGCTTACAATTATTTTTATGTTGTTTCTTGGTAAATGTAGTACTATTTTGAATTTATTTTAAATCCCAAGCTAGTTCATTTTGCCCCATCTCTGTTCATTTCAGTCCAGGCTGGCACTGTTTATACTGACATATAATTCCCCAAACCTGACAGTCTTCATTGCAATTCATGGGGATCCATACCACCAAGAAAAAGCAGTTTCCTAGCTGCTAAAACAGATATTGTGTAGTGGGTTGGCTTAAAAATAGGAATGTCTTGGCTCACTGTTTTACAGAATAGAAGGGCTTGCTTTCTCCCAGGGTCAATTGTCTTCTGACTGGCTGGAAATCTTTGGGTTTCCTTTGCTTTTCCATAGCAGCATGTTCTGTATTCTTTTCTGGTTCCTTTGACCTCCAGCTTCTGGCCACTCCCATTGACATCTGTCTCTCTCTCTGTCTCTCTGTCTCTGTCTCTGTCTCTCTCTCTCTCTCTCTCTGTGTGTGTGTGTGTGTGTGTGTCTTTCATTTTGCTTATAAAGGACTCCAGTAACTTGGATTAAAGCCCCATCTGATTCAGGTGAGTCATAACTTAATGAAGTAACATCTTGAAAGTATTTTATTTACAATGGGTCCACAACAATGAGACCAGGGATTTGGAACTGGAGATGCCTTTTTGGGGGGACAAGATTCAATCCCCAATAGTCTACCCTCTGGGCCTCAAAACTACATCTTCCCATGTGCAGAATACATTCATTTCATCACGACATCCCAATGCTAAATACAACATTTCATCAAAATCAGTTATGGGTGTGGTGTAACCTAGGGGGAAAAAACGGATGTATGAAACCTAGGAAACAAGTTATCTGCTTCCAATATGCAATGGAGGTGATATGATAAACATTCCCATTCCATAGGGACAAATTGGAAAGAAAACAATTATGAAACTCAGCAGGACGAACTCATGGTCTGTGAGTCATTTATGGATTGATGCTTTGTCCTCTGGGCTTGATGGAGTGGTATATCTATCCCTTCCAAATGCTGTACAGTGGCCATACTCTCCTTGAACACTGGGATGAAGGCCTCATCCTCTCCAATCATCGGGGTGGTACACTCTCCCTGAGCTATGGGCACCCTCAGAGCACCAGGCAGATGGTCTCCTCCCTGTACATAAAACCTTGTCGGATTTCCATGCATTTCAGCTGGGTCCAAACCTTCAGACAATAGGAATTTCCACAGACTCTTCTTGGATAAATGCATTTCCAGTACTAACTTGCATTGAAATGTCCGGCTATCCATGTTCAGACACACTCTCTTTAGTAGAGGGTTTTCAGTTAAACCTTCATGTGGAACCCTGACTTTTGTAGGGGACATTGCTGAATCCTCAACAATTCCTCAATAATTGTATTCCCATTCCTGATTTCCACTGAGATATTAGATTGGATCTATGAGTCATGCACTTATTCACCATAGCAAATGGTCTTGCACTGAGCCCCATTCTCTAGGGACTCACTTCTTGGGAATTCAGGGAAGGCCCTGTTAGGGCTGCTTCTGACCAAGTCTTAGAGCACACTATCTGAATAGGCTTAAAATTTTCCAAATGAATGGTGCTAGTTCCTTTTGCCTACAGGAATTCTCTTCAGCTAAATATTCATCACTTACATGTTCCACTTTCAATCCAAAACTAGGATATAATTCAATCAATTATCTGCTACTTTACAGCAATGATTAACTTTTCTCCAGTTTCCAATAACACACTCATCATTTTCATCCAAGGGCCCACTGGAAGTACCTTTAATGTCCATATTTCTACCAACAGTGTTTTCAAAGGAATCTAGAGTTTTTTAATCAAGTGACTCAAAATTTTCCCACCCTCTATCCATTACCCAATTCCAAAGCCACTTCCATAGTATGATGGTTTGAAGTTGTATGTATGCTAGAAAGGATCATGTCCTTAAAGCTAATCATTCCTATGGCTGTGGACCCATTGTAGGTAGGATATTTGGAAGACTAGAATTTTAACTTGAGATGAGACCCACCTCACTCAGGGTGTCTCATAATCCTTGTTTTTATTCTGGAGTCCTTTATAAGAGGCTAAAGACAGAGAGAAGATACAGAAAAAAAGGCCCCAGAGAAGTTCAGAGAGAAAATCCAAAGAAGCTCAGAAAGGACACACAGAAACAGAGAAGAAGCCCTTGAAGCCAGAAGCTGGAAGCAACAAAACCATGGAGAGAAGGGAGAGACCCGCAGACTTGCATTTGCCTGTCTATGTGATAGAATTGCTGAGGATTACCCATAATTGGTCTTTGGGGAGAAAGCATCATTTGTCAATGCCTTGATTTGGACACTTTCACAGCCTCAGAACTGTAAGTTGTAAGTTAATAAATCCACATTGTAAAAACCAGTCCATTTCTTTTGTATTACATTTTGTCTACTATGGTAAACTAAAATACACAGGTTTAGGTGTTTGTTATGACAGCATTCAACTTAAATAATGCCTAAATTTGCCAGGGCTTCTGTAAAAAATAACACAGACTCATTGGCTTAAACTACATGAATCATTGTCTCATGGTTTTGGAAGTTAGAAGTATAAAATCAAGGTGTTGGCAGGTTCATGTTTCCTTTGAAATCTGTAGTACTCTAGTGGTGAGTTTTTGGCAGTCCATAAGTCAATCTCTGTCTTTGTAACATGGCCATCTAGTTCTACATCTCTGTGCTAAATGTATCCAAATTTTTTCTCCTTATCAAGACTCTGGTAATAACTGGATTACAGCCCACTTTGATTCAGTTTGGCCTCATTTTAACTTATAACATCCTCAAAGATACTTTGTATAAAATGAGTTCACATTTATAGGACTGGGAGTTAGGACTTAAGCATATCTTTTGTGTAGGACATGGTTCAATTGATAAAACATACAATATGTGCAATTTTCTATCTTTGCTTTCCTCAGCATTATGTTTGGAGGATTTACCAGCTTTGTTGAGCATATCAATAGTTTACTCATTCTCACTGCTGTATTAAAATTTGATGGTATTGTTTAAAATTTTACATATTTGGCAATGGTAACTGAATGTAGTATTCTAGATTTGGTTCATTAATGTAAAAAGATAGTTAAATTATAACCCAGTAGCAAATTTTTATAAATCATTTTTTAAACCAAATGAAAGGTTTTGACATATTTCCTGTTCCGTGTACTTTAAAATAAACTTTGGGCCTTGTATTATTGACTGACTTACTTGATATACTTTTTCTTCAAAAAGTTGGAAAATTTTGGAATGAGCAAGAGGTAAACAGATGAATGATCATTCTTTTTATGCGCTCTGGTATAGAAAATATGTGAAACTGAATTACATCAAGTGAACCTATTTTTTAAATATTTCCCTGGAACAATAACTTTAAAAGAATGTAAACAATAGATGGGGATTGTGGAGTATAGGACTATCATGTATTGGCCTAATGGACAGGGTGCAAGGCTGTGGAGAGCCGTCTCCCGGGACGGGCATAGCGCATGCGCTGTAAACCTGCTCCAAAGTCCCCCCGCCCATCGAATGAGCCAAGATGGCGCCCATATCCTGCTTCCGCTTATGACGTGCACACTCACTATTCCTATCTGCCAATTGAGTGCATATGCGCGGCGCTAGATCATTGGTTATGAGTAGAGTACTTAAGAGTTTGCCCAAGCGAACCTCGGGGAGACAGCCCACTAGGAGCCGTACCTGACGGCCACATCGAGGCTGCTCTCCCGCGAGGCACTCTGCCCCGCGTGGAAACCTGTAACAGAGAATGCTTATCTAGCTTCAGTAAAAGACTTGCTCTCGCAACCGCCGTGTGGCTCGAGTCGTGACTTCCAGCCAGGTCAGTTTGCGTGGTCTGCATCTCTCTCTCTCTCATCCCTTGTTTCTCCCCTCGCCGGCCGGGGAACAGGGGTCGAGCGGGGCGGCGCCGGACAAGTGGTGGCCCGTACGGGGAACGCTCCTCCTCCTGCCTCGCTCTCGACGGTCCCTCTGTGAGGAGAGCAGCGCTGCGCATCGAGCTTACGGCGGACTTCCCGCGCCTGATCAACGCGAGAAGGTGAGTGCGTCTTATTACATGATAGTTAGGGCCCGTGGGTTTTCAGGTGACCCCGGGGGACTCGGAAGAGCTCTCCGAGTGACTGAAGTATAGTGCCGACTGCAATCATGGGGCAGTCCGGAAGTTCACCTCTCTTAGCTCCCTTAAAGAACCTTTTGAAACAACGGGGTATCTCGGTCAGGAAAAGCTCCCTTCAGCGTTTTCTTGATGATGTTGATACTTTTGCCCCTTGGTTTGCCTGCACCGGCAGCCTTAGCCTACCCTCTTGGATGAAGCTCGGTCGCGACATAGACCGAGCGCGCCAGACGGGCGTGTGTATGGACCCGATTCTAGTACCCATATGGGAGACCGTCCGTGCGGTCCTTGAACTAGAATCGGCTGCCGGCCTAAGCCCGTCCTCTGCCTTGCAAGAAGCACGGTGCGCGCTCCAAGAAACCCAGTCAGTTTCGTCAGCGGACGGCTCCTATAAGGGCAAACCGCCGGAGTCCAGTGACTCTGACTCAGAGTCAGATAGCGATACTGACGAGGAGGCGGAAGCATCCCCGCTAATTGAGTGGGAGGAGCCTCCCGCCACACCCGTGCGGCCTTCCGCCCCGCCAATGTCTACCGCTGCACCCCCAGGGACACCCCAGCTCCCAACTGACGCCTTGGGCGGTCCCACCAAAGGACCTCGCCGAGAGCTCCCTCTAGTGGCCATGCCCAGTAAATGTAATTATCCTTTGCTGCCAGACCCGGAAACCCCGATGGGCCGGTCAGGGGAGGGGCAACCTTTGCCGTACCCCCTGCCCGAGTACACAGGCCCTCAGGACCCTTTGCCATTAGGTAGTGGTGGGAGACATTTCTGGAGATGGAACCCTTTCACAACATTTAGACCTTTTGGCATGCTGGGTGGCTACCAGCCACTTGAGCCGCAGCCAGTCTCAGAAATGTACCCGGTTATTATCAATCCCCAAGGTGGCAATCAGCACGAATCATATGATTACAAACTATTGAGGGAATTGAGGCAGGCCGTCCATCAGTATGGCCCCAATGCCCCTTATACCTTGAACATGATCGAGAACCTCTCTGCTCTAAATCATACACCCGCAGATATTTTTCAGCTAGCCCGTGCTTGCTTGCCGTCAGGCCGATTCATAGATTGGAAAGCATGGTTTGAGGAGTTAGCTGAAGAGCAGGCCGCAAGGAATGCGGCGGGGAGACGTGGCGGGTGGAATGCTGACATGCTGTTGGGGAGAGGCGCCCATGCCCAGAACCAAACGGGTTTCCCACAAGAGGTCTACGCCCAGATCTTCCGCTGTTTTGTGGGTGCCTGGAAAAAGCTAACAGGTAAGGGAGAGGCTCAGGCCTCACTCAGCAATATACACCAAGGCCCCACAGAACCATTTGCGGATTTTGTAGCCAGGATGCAAACCGCAGCTGAGAGAATCTTCTCAGATCCAGGAGTAGCAGAGACTGTGGTTAAGCAAATGATTTTTGAGCAGTGCAACAAGGAGTGCAAAGTTATCCTGGCACAAAACAGAGCAAAAAATTTGACAGAGTGGGTCAGGCTCTGTAGAGATACTGGCAGCCCTTTAACTAATGCAGGTCTAGCTGCCATGCTAGCTAGCTCCCTACAGGTGGCTACAAAAGGCCCGAGAACCTTAGGGGCAAAGTCTAACGGGTGCTATGGCTGTGGCCAATCAGGGCACTTTAAGAGAGATTGTCCCAATAGACGTCAGCCCCCTGCCACTCAACGGTTTGGCGAACCAGGTGCAGTAACCAGGCCGTGTGGCCGTTGCCACAAAGGCCCTGACCCGGTGCTCAGCTGGGCCAGAGGCTCTGTTTGTGTTTTTCCCCAGGAACCAGGACGTCAACCAGTGTGGGTTCCGGAAAGACTGGTGAGAACCGTGACATCACCTGAAGAAGCCAAGGAACAGCTGTCAGAAACGCCAACGAATATACAACCTGAACCATTAGACCAAGCCTCCGACCCTGCTGATGATGGCGACGACCGACAAGACGATAATAGTAGGACTGACCACCCCGCGGTTGCCCAAAAAGAGGATCGGTAACTCTGTTCTTTGCTCTCCTATAGCAATCCTTCTAATCTGCCTTTTTCTTTTTTTAGTGGAACTGTGGTAGCGCAGGAGAGTGGTCTTTGGGGCCTGTGGCATCATCCCCCGACCCTGGCCCCATTCTCTGCTGGGTCTCCCGCCTCTCCTGTGTTTTTCACTCGTACCCTGTCTCTAGGTCTCCACCACCTGCCTTCTGACAGAAATATTTCCTCCACAAGCTTCAACGAGTCCTTCCCCCTCACCAATGACACACTGATCCTCTCTTTTGCTAACCTCTCTGTCAAGGTTGTCAACACCACAGTTGCGGCGAATGCTACTTGTGAAACTGGTAATGGCGAGTTAAGTAAGGGAGTCTTGCTTGAATTTCTTAACGTTACAGGGAAGAGCCGCCAGTCTTGTGAAGGGATCTTGAGTAAAAATGAGACTCAAAGGTGCCTTTTCCTTCCGGGGTTTGCTCCTACAGTCTGCAACCGTTCCAAAGACCCGGATGCCTCGCCGCCCCGCTATCCTAGTGTATCGCCCAAGTTATGTCTGGCTCCCCGTCAAGGCAACCGACTGGGTTGGCCCTGTTTCTCAAGTTGTTTCACTTAACAATATCCCCTTCTCTAAGTCTAGGCGTCCAAGAGGCATACCTTACCCGAGACGTGCTACGCCGCCACAATCAGATGCTGAACTTAAATTTCCAGGCCATTCAGAAACTCCTAGCGGAGATAGATGAACTTGGACTAGAAATAGATGGACTCTGGAGAGTTCTCCAGCAGACGTGTGATACCCGATGGTTATTCGGGAGGCTTTGTGTCACCCCGGTTAGGGTGAACTTGACAGAGGAGCAGCAAGATGTCGCCGAGTGGCTCAAGGACACTTATCTCCCCAACTTCACCAATCTCTCCGACCAAGTGAAATCCGACCTTCAGGGACTTGAGAACATTAGGAAATTGAAGCCTGTTAGTTTCGACCTTTCCACACTGGGCGAGACTGTAAAAAATCTGTGGGACCAAGTCACCTCTTGGTTCTCTTGGCCCAATTTGACTAATTGGATTCTCTTGATGGTGGGACCATTGGTGGGATTAGTCATTGTTAAATCTTTGCTAGAACGCCTGTTTCAAGCGCGGCAGTACCGTGTTACCACTATGATGGCTATGTCCTCCACCTTTGATACCCCCAACAGCGACCATTCTGATGGCCATACCCCATCCTGGCCGCCTCGGGCGGGGCACTCGGGAGCGAGGTTTGTAGCTAAGCGCGCAGCTGTGTCCCGGGTATAACGGGCGACGCCAGCAGTCATAATTTTTGTCTCAGGTAGGTCCCTAAGGCAGAGTCATAGTTGTGGCCAGACTTGACTCTAGCCAATGCATAGGGACGCCTAGTGACGCCTCCGACTCTGGTTAATGCTATCCCTGCCCCCGCCTTTGTCCCCCAGTTGCAAGGCAAAGCACTGCAGGGAGAGTCATGTTGTTTCCAGCTCACGGACTCTCCTGTCTCCATATGAGGTGAGCATTCTGGTCGGTGCTAGAGGCTCCGCCGCTAAATGGCTGAGACCTAGTCCAGACTCCCCAAAGCACCGGAACAAATTGTGAGCCATCTGGGTTCACGGGAGCACACTCATCACTGGGGACACTGGGTCGATATAAATAATAAAGGGGGAGATGTGGAGAGCCGTCTCCCGGGACGGGCATAGCGCATGCGCTGTAAACCTGCTCCAAAGTCCCCCCGCCCATCGAATGAGCCAAGATGGCGCCCATATCCTGCTTCCGCTTATGACGTGCACACTCACTATTCCTATCTGCCAATTGAGTGCATATGCGCGGCGCTAGATCATTGGTTATGAGTAGAGTACTTAAGAGTTTGCCCAAGCGAACCTCGGGGAGACAGCCCACTAGGAGCCGTACCTGACGGCCACATCGAGGCTGCTCTCCCGCAAGGCACTCTGCCCCGCGTGGAAACCTGTAACAGAGAATGCTTATCTAGCTTCAGTAAAAGACTTGCTCTCGCAACCGCCGTGTGGCTCGAGTCGTGACTTCCAGCCAGGTCAGTTTGCGTGGTCTGCATCTCTCTCTCTCTCATCCCTTGTTTCTCCCCTCGCCGGCCGGGGAACAGGGGTCGAGCGGGGCGGCGCCGGACACAAGGCCAATTGACTTTGGAATTAAGATTGCTAAAAGGGTAGAATTTGACTTATGTTCGATTGCTAAATGTGGAATTAAAAGGGTACTAGAGATCATGAGATAACAAGAAGGCTAAAGAAGAATAAATGAAAAATGAAGACTAAATTAAAAAGTTAGGAATCCATCTGGTAAATTCATTCAAGTTAAAGATGGGAAACGGAGGCAAAACTTCCTAAATTATGAAATCGCTCATAGGTTTCTGAAAAGAGTAGCACTTGTTGCTGTTATTACTAATTATTTAATTGTTAATGCAATTATAAATAGACCAAGGAATTCTTATTCTAGAAATTTTTAAAAATGGAAAACTTTATACTAATGTCATAAATTTTGACAATCTATAAAGGTGGAGATTAAAGTTCATCTGGTTAAAATAGGGAAATTAAAAGCCTTTGCCTACACAAATGTAGTCTGGAGATCAGCAGTCATGCGCATCAATTGGGAGCTTGTTAGAAATGCAGAATCACAGGTCCATGCTGAATTTAGTGATGCGCAATCTACATCTATGACAAGAGACTCAGCTAATTTTTATACACATCAGATTGAGATGCAATGGAATCTTTTACCACGTATATTTAACTTCATAACATGCAAGGTTCTTCATCAAAATTTTACAAATCATTGAATATATAGTTAGAATGATCCATGGATACCATTTAATTCAAAATCTTTATTATATATTAGGAGGAAATTGAGACCCAGAGGGACTAAGTTATTGCCTGAAGGCCACCTGGCTAGCAAGCAGCAGATAAAGGTCTGCAACAGAAATCTGGTAACATTAAGATCAGTTTTATTAAACATGTCACACAACATCTTTATACATAATTGAATAACAGTGGGTCATCCCATAGTAGCTTCTGAGTTTTAACTTTTGGCGTTTGAAAAGCATTATATTCAGCATGAAACTTAGTCTAATACTAACATATCCTATTTCAACTAATATATAAATAGAAAAGAAATCCAAAATAAACATTTTTAAATGGATGATATTTTTAGAATTGCTATATAAATATGTTAAATATGTTAAATATGTATGCCACAGGTTTTAAATCTCTAAATAATCGGGAGCACTGGTTATTAAACTTGTAATTTGAAGTTGTCAGATGCTCCTAAATGAAATTGGAGATGTGAAAGTCATATTGAAATGAATACTTTTCATTCTAAAGAATAAAATATAATTATATTATGAGTAAGAAAATGATTATTACAAAACCTTTTGAAAATATGTGCTTTCATTTAATCCTTAAAATATATTTATGTATTAAAAGAACAATATTTAATCAAGCAAGTGAAATGTAATTTTATATAATTATTTTTAAAGTTGTTTCATAACATTTACGTAAAATTTTTAAATCTAAAGCTTCCAAATTGACCATTCCTATGTCTTCTTCCTACAATAAGTAAATGTAAGCATTCATTTTTGTAACTAATACTTTACTAAATCAAAGTTCATATATTTTAGAGGTATGGAGAAAACACCTTGTTACTGAATATCAATGAATAGTTTATATTATTATCCATAGTTTCCCAAGGGGTTTCCAGGGGACATCCACTCTCTTCTCCCTTCTTGTCCATTCACATCTAATTAATATATACATTGTTATTAATTCTACTTCTTATATCTTCCCACTCAACTACTCTAAACAAGCCTTAATTATTTCAGCAACCTTTTAACACGTCTGTCTACATCAGTTCTTGATCCCTCAAGGTTTTATCTATGCTAGAACTAGATTGACTTTCTAAAACAGAAATATGATTATGTCATGCTCTTGTTGAAATATTTCAATAGCCTTTGACCTATTCTTTAAGAGTGTGGACTGATAGCAAATCCCCAAGTTGTAAACTTAGCTATTATGTTAATTAGCTGAGTGAACTTGACCTTGATCAAATTTATTTATACCTACCATCTATCAATTTCCTCAACTGGGAAACAGTGATAATTAATAGTTTTGCCTGCCTTATGGATTTATTGTGAGTAATAAAAAATGTAATATGTGTAAAGCATTTAAGGACTGTATAAATGTGATAAAGTTGTATTTGTCATTACTGAAAACTACATGAAGTTTACTAAAAGGATGTGGGCAAGGAATCATTGGCTCTAGGGCAAGAAATTTTACACCAGACCTGACACCAAGGGCACTAGTCTCTCTTGACTCATTATAGTCCTGTGTCATCCATTCTTCAGCCATAATTATAAATAAGACCTACGTTTACTCTCAAGATTGCTTATTTTTGGGTAATAAAGTATATGATAACATATTTTATACACCCAAATATCCAACCCATAATGACGTAATATACATTTACTTAAGAAATTTTAACATAAATTAATTAGCTAGCAATAATGATGATAAAACATTTCAAAGTGAGCACACTTAATCTACCTTTACTCTGTACGCAGACCCAGAAATAAAAGTAGTATCTAAAACTCAGTCTACTCCTCCATCTACTTTGGTCATGTTTAGGAGCTTTACAGATGCTAACTAGTTCAATCTTTACAACAATTCTATGAAGAAGTGGATATTATTCTCTATTTTACAGAGAAAGGCAGTGAGAGTTTAAATAATTTAGGTCACACAGAAGGTTATTGACAAGACAGTATGTAATCCTGGCACTTGATTCCAGAGTCCATGCATACAACTACTTGCAAATAACTCACCACTTAATGATCTCCATAGATATTCTCCAATGACCATGCACTTGTCAAGCTCTTCTCTTTCTTGACACTAATTCCAGAGAAGCTTAACTTGAATAACAAGTAACTTCTATAGGGCTTATGTCTTCTGTTGCTAGAAATTGTTTAGTTCTATTTAAAGAGATATTCATTGCCTCTTGAAGTCCCTTGCAATATAAAATAAGTATTTAATTGAATAATTATTAATAAATACCAGTTTACTGCTGTTTTTCCTACAACTATACAACTGGTAGCTGTATAAATTCTTCCTTGAGTACCTTAGGATACCCAAGACCTAATCATCCTTGCTTACTAGCAATATTCATTATCCTTTTCCTAAAGCAAAAAAAAAAAACAAAAAAAAACAAAAAAGGACTATCAACCAGTGAACTGAGAATAAAATTCAAACACATTGTTCAAACTGCAGGAAGAATTAGAAAAAAAAAAACAGAAATTTAAAGACAGGTAGGAATAATTTAAAAGTTCCCTTCTTGTGGTACCTGTGCTTTTAATGTAGTTTTGATTTTTTTAAAAAGTAAACACTCAGAGAATTTTGGAGTAGATAGGAAGAGAAAACCGAGGTTTTCTACTTTTGGATAAAACTAATTCATGTTAAAGGAATGACAAATTGAGAGTGAGTAATATGTGTTTGAAAGAATAAAATCTAATTCTCTAGAAGTTCCTAATCTTATATACGCTGGAAAATGGTTATTAAATGAATCATAAGAAGTCAATTGTGTCATAATAATATCATTATTAATTCAAAACTCTATTAAGTAGCATTAAAATCCGAATCCCTAATGGTTTATAATATTATGCAAAAATATCTACAAATTGTTCTTTTAACAAAGAGCATAATCTTTGATGTTAATGTCAATCCTCAGACAGGTTTGAACATTTATGAGGAAACAAAAGATAGTAAATATCCTAACTTCATGATTCTGCAAAAATTCTTATTGTGATTAAATAATTTAAAAAGAGGCACTTGGAATTTTAAATTATTTTAAGACAGGTATAATGCAAATATGCATTTTTAACATTTAAATTTTGTCAATAATAAAACTAATTTTGCTTAAAAGTCAAATTCACTACGAATTTTATAGAAAAAAATTATATCATATAAAGTTAAATAACCCACTAAAAAAATTTATAGTTATATGGTCAAATTTCAATCATTAAAATAATAGCTAATGCTATCATGTTTAGTCAACTAAATGGATAGCTGATTGAAAATCATGAAAACATTTTCATCTACTTTAGCAAATGCATGCACATTATTTAAACTATCAGCAATCACAATGTTATTTTTTCAATTAAAAGGATGTTTTGCTGGACTGGATTATAATCAGGAACATAACCATCTGAGAATATTGTGACATTAATAGTCTGATTTAATTGCTTGCATTTCAAATAAGAATAAATCAGATTTCAAAGACAAAAATTATAACAGAGAAATAGAATACATTCTTCTTTATGATTATGTACTGTAATAGCTAATATTTATATTATCCTAAAATAAAAACATAGCTGAACAATGCTATGACAAATATGCAATAGCCATTTTTTCAGAAAAGTATGGTGGGAAAAAAGACTGATGTAAAATGAAAGTATCCTTTGTCTTGTTTTCTGCAAAGTACTGCTGAAGAAATAAATACACAAAGTTAAATAATAGGAGTTGCATTATTGAATAAAAACCTATGGCTCTTAGGTCCTCTTTAAGAATAAATGCTCTTCTTTCACTCCATTCTTATGATCTATTTCTCAAAGTGTTTAGATGTTATGAATGAGCTGAAATTGCACAGAGACAAAAAAAGCTAAGAGAAAGTTCAAGTAAGTATATATACATAACAATACTAAGGATAGTTACGTAAAATATGACATCATCCCAAATTTATCATTACTTTGAACTCAGAATAATTGACTATCACATAAACAGATGGTATGTAGAAAATCAATAAAGTAAATATTTAAAAAAATTTCTGTAGGAACCTCTAAGTTAAAAAAATTCCCTGGCATTTTCCAAGGTTACAAAAAGCAATGATTAAAAAAAAAAACAAAAAAACACACACACACACACACAAATTTGCCTCAAGCTGTTTTTACATGCAAAATTACTGTTTTCACAAAATTTTATGAACCACTTAAGCAGTTTATGAAAAGAAAAAAACATGTAAAATTTCAGTCAAAAGCTTCATCCAGTTTTATGCTACATGGCCTCTCCATACTTCCACATAATCCCAAATTTAATGCTTAATTTAACAACAATGTATGAATATAGGTTCATTAAGTTTAACAAATATATAATAGTAATTTAAAAGGTTATTAATGAGAGAATTTGAATGTGAGATTTATGGGAACTCTCTGTACTATATTTGATATATTTCTGTATATCTAAAATTATCCTAAAATTAAAATAGTATTTAAATATGATGTAAATCTTAAGAATAAAGAATGGTATTTAGGAAGCACTCAATAAATGTTACCTATTTGTTTTATTCTTATTAGTGTCCTCTTTTTAAAAGTATGAGAAGGCTGAAGCTTAGGAGGAATGTGAATGTAATAACACCAGATAGTACAGACAGGACTCAAATCAAGTCTCTGTCCTCTTAGCCATTTAACTAAACTGTGTCTCTTATTGGAGTAATTAGGCATTTGGAGTTTTACAAAGCTGAATGCCAAAATTTCTAACTAACCATACCTCCCATTTTATTTACCACAGTATTATATTATATTATATTATATTATATTATATTACTGGTTAATTTCTGTCATATAGCTAATTTTAGCTAATTCTATACATGTTTTCTCAATTTAAAACATTAAAATACAAAGCAAATGATAAGGCCCATCAGCAATATTGAATTTATGATTTAGCTCATAAAGATAAAAGCAATCGCCTTTAGACAGAGAAGCATAGCAATGTTTTGGACCTTACTATTTCAACAATTATTTAAAATATAGCACCTACTTTTCAAATATGCTTTTAGAAATAAAGATCTACATATAAGGTTATGACATTGTTCTGCACTAATTGTAATGAGAAGGTAAAGAGAATGTCTTTGTGGTTATCTTACTATGTTGAAGAAAATTTTGAATTCTCTATAACAAATAAAAATTAAATCTGCATAAATGATTACTGGATACATTCATTATAAAATCCTGAAACTCAGGTTTTCTTTTCCAGCAGACTTCAGTGTTATACACATATCATCCATAATAGAATGTTCAACCTATTTTTACTAATTTCTATTTTATTTTGATGACTGACACTTCACTGGTATGTCTGCAAACAGTAGGATTATTTAATTATGGTTTAAGTATTTAAACTCAAATACTTCCAAAATAAGAATATTAGCCATTGGCACATAATTAAATTATTTTAAAATTAATTAATTACAGATTACACATATCTCCAGCCCCCACTTTGCTTTTTACTGGAATAATATATAAAGAAAGAAATTTACATTACTAACTCCTAACTCAGTGGTAGCAAAGGCAGTTGGTTGCTCTGGTGAGTATGCCTTTAAGAAAAGTCTCTTTGGACTTCTCTGAAAAAATAGCTGTGGGATAACATCAACACAGAGGAGTGTCATCTCTGGGGTTACAGCTACTCAGTCACTTTTGATGACCTGCTCCAACAGTGAGTTATAATAGTCAATTATACAGACATTGATTGCCACACAAACTAATTTGTAAAGCCAAAAATAATATATATATATATATATATGTATATATATAAAGAAATGAATGATAAAAACACATATATTCAAGCATTTTCATTTTTTTCCTACCTTACTTCCTTCCTCCCTTCCTCCTTCCTTCCTTCTCTCCCTCCTTTCTGCCTTCTTTCTTTTCTCTGTCCCTTTTTTTCCTTCCTTCCTTCCTTTCTTTCTTCTTTCCTTCCTTCCTTCCTTCCTACCTTCCTTCCACCATCAGTCTTGTAAAAACAAATCTGGACTTAGTAAGGAGTGACTTTATTCAAAAGGATCATTGTAATGGGGAAAAGAGACTATTGCAATGGGGAGAAGGCTCAGACCACTTAAGGCCCTCAACCATCTCAAGAGATAGATAAAAAGGAGTTTTATTTTATAGGGAAGGAAAAACAGACAGAGGGAAGTGGGATGGAAAGGTTGGCCTTATCAGATAGTAGATCTGAGAATATTTTGTGCTGAAGCAGTCTATTTTCAGGAAAAGATGTCCTTAAATTTCAGTGATCTGGAGGAAGGAAATAAGCTTAACAAATGTTTGGTAAACAAGCACTTCATTCTGATTGCTCAGTGGGGACAAGCAGTTCAGTCAATCACTTATTAGGCAAAGAAGGGTCATGTGGAGGATCTGTGTCTGGCCTTGAACATTGTTGAGTTTTATTGAAGTCATATGGGAAGGGTAGTTCTTTGCAGTAAGCTATTTTTCTGAAATAAAACAGGGTAGGGGTTTTATGAACCTTCCCTTTTTTCCTGATCAGAGGGCTCACATAAAAATTTAAGAGTGTCACTTCCTTCCTTTATTCCTTCCCTCTTTCCTTCCCATTTTATTTTTTCCCTATCATCTCCCCTCTTTCATTTATTTTTCCCTTTACCTTCATTTTGGGCTATAAGAGGCCATATAGTCTCTCTTTCTGTTTTGCATTGGTTGATTAGAAATCTGGTCACTTAATGAAGGGTATTTAACAAGATTCTGTTTGCTAAAGATGCTGGAATTCAACATACCAGAAATGGATTGGCTTTTACAATGGGGGTTTATTAGTTCAACAAATTTAGAGTTATAAGGCAATGAAAATGTCCCAGTTAAGGCATCAACAATACTATGCCTTCTCTGAAGAAAGGCTGATGGAATCTGGGGTTCCTCTGTCATATGGGAAGCCATACAAATGGTGTGGGAACCCCATGCCCAGGGCCTTCCCGAAGGGCCTTGAAGACTGCACAGCAGCTTGCATGACCTAGGTCAGTTAAGGCTTGACCTATTCTCCTTGTAAAATCAGGAAATGTAATCTATAACTACCTTCTCCTTGAAACTCCCTGAGATACTGTTATCTACAAGATATCTACAATCCTCCCCTCCTCCCTGTTGATTACAATCAATCCCTCCCCACATTGCAAGACCCCCCACTCCTGCCTTATGCGCTTATACCCATTGGAATGCTGAACCCTTGTAACCAGATTATTCAGCAACCCCTCCCCTCCTGCCAAAGTGTAGAGTATCCTCATGTTGAGCTCTGAACCCACCACCATTCAGAGCAGCTCCAGAATCCATTCAGAGCATCTCCTCAATCCAGGCAATGTGACTGACTTCCATTTTTCCTTGTAAGCAGCCCTGAATAAAAAGTTCATGCCTCTGAACATGACTGGAATCTTCTTTCATCTCTCTGTAGCAACTGCTGATCCTTCTCTCCTATGTTTAGCTTCCAGTTTCAGTGCTTTCTCCAAAATGAGTCTGGGCTTCTGTCTTAGCTTCTCTGAGGCCTTTTCCATGACTTCTCTGTGTTCTTTGTGTGTTCTTTATCCTCTTACAAAGGAAAGGCTGCTGGCATCTGGGGTTCCTCTGTCACATGGGAAGGCACAAGGCAACATCTGCTGGAACTTCCCTTCTGGGTCCTGGTTTCAAGATGGCTTTCTCCAAAATGTCTCTGGATTTCTGTCTCTCTTATCTTCTCCTATGGGTCTTTCTTGCTTCTCCTGGGGTGTTTTCTTTCTCTTTTAGCTTCTCTGAGCTCTTGCTCTCTCCAGGAGCTTTCTTAAAAGATTCCAGCAAAGGATTAAGACCATATTGAATTGGGTAGGTGACATCTCCATGGAAACAACCTAATCAAAATGTTCCTCCAACAATAGGTCTGCCTCCACAAGACTGAATTAAAAGAATATAGGCTTTTCTGGAGAACATAACAGATTCAAGCCAGCACAACAAGAGAAGGAGATTTAAGGTGAAACTTACAGATATACGCACACAGTTTCTGCATTTGGAATTTCTTTTTCTTTCTGTCATAGGCAGTTGCACACTACACACAGACCAGAAATTAGTGATTTGGGTCAGAATGATATTCTAGGCTTTGTGATCCAGGGGTGTTTATTGTGTTATTTTAAATTGTGAAATTTGATGGAGTAAGATTGATTTGCATATGATACTAAAGAGGGTTATTCTCTATTTTTTTGTTGCAAGTTTCAATGTAAAATAAACATCTATAGAAAATTTTCTTTCATTTCAACCAGTTAATACGATGACACACATGCTTCTAATAATTTCATTATTGTCATATTTTAAAAGCACATTTTCTCTATAATATGTTGTTGTGTCTTCAGTAAATGATTTGAGATTAAGATAATGTAAACTGGGAGAAGGCTTTTACAAATGCATTTCTTTGAAAAAAATATAATGGTTCACTTCAAGGAATATTAGCAAAGAAATAATAATGCAAATGGTTTTTCTGTACCTGCCTAGGACTGAGATTGTTGTTTATTTTAATGTAGATGCCTGTACTCATTTAAAAAATTAAGAAACTGAATAATATACACAACTTTGAATTTTAAATTGCATTTGGCAGCGCTACAAAATCCAACCACACACTAGTTTGAATCATGTTTAATAGGTTATATTTATTTCTTTATTAAAGCCCTAAAAATGAATTATTTCCAGTTTTATTTTCCCAGAAGGTATTGTTCTAATTCTAAATTCTATAACAACACTGAATCATCACTCAAACACTAAGCTATCTACACAATTCTTTAATATGAAGAAGAATATTTTTATGGTTAGGTAAAGACATTGGCTTTCTTTTACTCCTTTAATAGAGAAGCTGTGGGTTTATAGAACAATCATGAATAAAACAGAAGATCCCTGTACACTGACTCACCAGCAACACCTTGCATTGTTGTGAAACATTTGCTGTAATTTATGTTAGCAAAATTTTATAATAGTACAATTAAATAAAGTCCATGGTTTAACCTAAGGTTCACTGTTTTTGTAGTATAGTTCCATGAATTTTGTTTTTAATTTTAGATCTGCTACCATATATACAATCTAATATATGTGTGTGTGTGTGTGTGTGTGTGTGTGTGTATTCAGATATATATTTCAGTGTTAATTACATTCACAATGCTGTACTTCCATCCCACCATCCATTACCTAAACATTTCTGTCATCCCAAATAGTAACTTTGTGCATTTTAAGCCTTAAATTTCCATTCCCTATTCTCATTATGTCTTCTGGTAGCCTATATTCTAGATAATGACTCTATGAGTTTGCTTTTTATAATTGTTTCAAATCAGTGAGATCATACAATATTTGTTCTTTTTTGTTTGGCTTATTTCAAGCAACATGATGTCTTCAAGGTTCATCCATTTTGTTCCATGTATCAGGACTTCATTCTTTTTTACAGCTGAATAATATTCCATTGTATGAATATACCACATTTTGTTTATCCATTCATTAGCTATTGGACACCTGGTTTGCTTCCATCTTCTGGCAATTGTGAATAAAGCCACTATGAACATTGGTGTGTAAATATATTGTTCAAGTCCTTGCTTTCAGTTCTTTTGGGTTTATACTGACTAATGGGATTGACAGGTCATATTGGCATTTCTACACTTGAATTTCTGAGGAATTGCCAAACTGTCTTCCACAGTGGAAGCACCATTTTTCATTGCTTCCAGCAATGAATGAGTGTTCCTATTCTCCATATCCTCTCTAACACTTGTTATTTTCCATTTTTTAAATAATATATATATTTTTTAATTTTATAAAAATAATTCTAATTTGGTGTGAAATGGTATCGCATTGTCATTTTAATTTGCATTTCCCTTATGACTAATAATGTTGGGCATGTTTTGTGTGATTTTTGGCAATTTGTATATCTTCTTTGAAGAGCAGTCTATTCAAGTCTTTTACTCAGTTTTTAATAGAGTTCTTGTCTTTTTGCTGAAGGATTTCTTTATAGACTCTGGACATGTGGTTTCCAAATATTTTCTCCCATTGTATAAGTTGTCATTTTACTTTCATGATAAATTTCTCTGAGGTGCAAATGTTTCTAATTTTTATGAGGTCCCATTTATCTACTTTCTCTTTTGTTTCTTGTGCTTTGGGGATAAAGTCTAAGAAACCATTGTCTAACACAAGGCCCTGATGATGCATCCCTATATGAGACCACCTGCTGAGGTGGCTTAGGGAGAGAGGCCACATCTGAGCAACAAACAAGTTCTCTGGGGGGTAATTCTTAGGCACAATTGTAAGTAAGCTTAGCCTCTCATTTGCAGTAAGAAGCTTCCTAAATGGCAAGCCCCAAGATTGAGAACTCAGCCTACAAAATTACAACTATGCTTTTTGATTACTGTGGCTTTGTAATAAGTTTTAATATCAGGAAGTGTGAGTCCTCCAAATTCATTCTTCTTTTTCAAGATTGCTTTATCTATTCTGAGCCCCTTACACTTCTATATCAATTTGATGATTAATGTTTCCTTTTCTGCAAAGAATGTTGTTAGAATGTTGATTTGGATTGCATTGATCTATAAATTAATTTGGGTAGGTTTGACATGTTAATGTTATTCAGTATTCCAATCATGAAGACAGAATGTGCTTCCATTTGTTAAGTTTTCTTTTTTTTTTTTTAGCAATGTTTGGTAGATTTCTGTGTACTAGTCCTTTATATCCTTCTTCAGACTTATTCCTAGATATTTGATTCGTTTGATTGCTATTGTAAATGGATTTTTTCTTGATTATTGTTCTAGTTTGCTAATGCTGCTAGAATGCAAAAACACCAGAAATGGATTGGCTTTTATAAAACAGGGTTTATTTGGTTACAAAGCTACAGTATGAAGGCCATAAAGTGTCCAAGGTTACACATCAGCAATTGAGTACCTTCACTGGAGGATGGCCAATGATGTCTGGAAAACCTCTGTTAGTTGGGAAGGCTCGTGGCTGGCATCTGCTCCAAGTTCTGGTTTCAAAATAGCTTTCCCCCAGGACGTTCCTCTCTAGGCTGCAGCTCCTCTTCAAAATGTCACTCTTAGCTGCTCCAGGCATTTGTCCTCTCTTAGCTTCTCCAGAGCAAGAGCCTGCTTTCAATGGCCATCTTCCAACTGTCTCTCATCTGCAGCTCCTGTGCTTTCTTCAAAGTGTCCTTCTTGGCTGTAGCAAGCTTGCTTCTTCTGTCTGAGCTTATATAGTGCTCCAGTAATTTAATTCAGACCCACCCTGAATGTCCAGGCCAGCACCTCCGTGGAAATTATCCAATCAGACATCACCCACAGTTGGGTGGGGCACATCTCCATGGAAACACTCAAAGAATTACAATCTAATTAACGCTGATAGCTCTGCCCACACAAGATTACATCAAAGATAATGGCATTTGGGGGGACATAATACATTCAAACTGGCACCATTATTTTTCTTCTGATTTTTCATTCCTTGTGTATACTAACACTACTGATTTTTGGATATTGATCTTGTACCATGCCATTTTGTGCTGAATTGATTTATTTGTTCCAAGAAATTTGTTGTGGAACTATCAGAACTTTTTGTATCACATCATCTGAAAATAGTGAAAGTTTTCCTTCTTCCTTTCCACTTTGGGTGCCTTTTAATTATCCTTTTTTGCCCAGTTGCTTTGGCAAGAACTTCCAGTACAATGTTGAATAGCAGTGGTGACAGTGAGAATACTTGTCTTTTTCCTGATCAGGTTATCTAATTAGCTGGCATATAGTTGCTCATAGTGTCCTCTTATAGTCATTATTTCAGCATTTTCAGTAGTAATGTCTCTTTTTCATTTCTGATTTTCTCTTTTTTTGCATCCTCTTTTTTTGTTTGTCAATCTAGCTAAAAGTTTGTTAATTGTATTGATATTTTCAAAGAACCAACTTTTGGTTTTGTTGATGCTATTTTTTTTTTTTAATTTTCTATTTCATTTATCTCCATTGTAATCTTTGTTATTTCCTCCATTCTGCTCATTTTGGATTTTATTTGCTCTTCTTTTACTAATTCTTCTACTTTTGAGGTTAGGTCTATGATTTGAAGTCTTTCTTAATTTTTTAATGTATGCAATTATGGCTATAAATTTTCCTCTCAGCCCTGCCTTTTTTGCATCCCAAAAGTTTTGGTAAGTTCTATTTTCATTTTTTTTACCTTAAGATATTTCCTAAGTTTCCTTCTGATTTCCTCTTTAACTCATTGGTTGTTTAAGAGTATGTCATTTAATTTCCACATATTTTTGAATTTTCCATTTTTCCCTCTGTTATTGATTTCTAGCCTCATTCTGTTGTGGTCAGAGAATATACATTTTATGATTTCAATATTATAGCATTTACTGAGACTTGACTTGTGATCTAACATATGGTCTCTTCTGGAGAATGATTCATGTGCACTTGAGAAAAATATGCATTTGGTTTTTGTTGGGCAAAGCATTCTGTGTGTGTGTGTGTGTGTGTGTGTGTGTGTGTGTGTGTGTAAATATATATACATATATATGTCTGTTAGGTCTATTTGGCTTTAGAGTATCATTTAAATATTGTAATTCCTATTGGTGTTCTGACTAGATGTACTATCTATTATTGTGAATGGTGTGTTAAAACCTCCTGCTATTAATATAGAACTGTAAATTTCTCTCTTCAAATCTGTCAGTACTTGTTTCATGTATTTTGAGCTTATGGTGTTAGGTGCCTATATATTTATAATTGTTATATCTTCTTGTTGAGTTGTCCGCTTTATCAGCACGTAATGACCATCTTTGCCACTTGTAACTGTTTTTGACTTAACGTCTATTTTATCTGATGTTATACCTACCCTAGCTGTCTAGATCTCTACTTTCATGGCATATTTTTTCCGTCCTTTCACTTTCAACCTACTTGTATCTTTGAATTTAAGGTGAGTCATTTAAAGTCAGCCTATAGTTGGGTCATGCATTTTTTATCCAATCTACAAAATCTCTGCCTTTTGCCTGGAGAGTTTAATTCATGTACATTTAAATTTATTATTGATAATGCAGAACTATCTCTGTCTCTGTAGCTTTCGCTCTCACCTTCTGGGTGTGTCTTTCTCTCATAACTACTGTGTGGTTCTGTCTCTCATCCTTTTACAAAGGTCTCCAATAAGAAGATTAAAACCCATCTTGGGCATGCCTCAATTGAAATAACCTAATCAAAAGTTTCCACCCACAAAAGGTCTACACTGACAGGAATGGATTAGCATTAAGAACATGTATTCCTGAGGTATATACAGCTTCAAACCATCATGAAATGAGTGCAGACTGCCTTCACAGTGCCCTGAGAATGGAATCAGGAAGGGCTCCAACAGCTTCTACCACAGCTCCAAAGCTCAGGTTTGTTGGCCTGCCCAGCAAATGTAGACCTTCAGCTTGCTGTCTCCCACTGTCCTCAGGAAGCACAGATTCCTTAACTCTCCATCACCACTGCCCTTCACTGGGGCAGTTTAAAGTGATGACTGTTGCTGCCTTTGTCCCAGCTGGGTTGAAACAATGTCTGCCCTCATAGACAGGCTCCCAGGGATCCAAAGTTACTTCCCAAAAATCATGATTGGTGATCAACCATGCCCACTCCTCGTCTTGTGGAAGGGAATATTTATGTTCCTTTCTATCAACAGTGAGCTAGCTAGATGTTGGAATCCATGGGATACTGCAGGAGTAGAGGATAGGCACCGGTAGCTGCAATGTGGAGAAAGCAACTTGCTGTTCTTTACCATAATTTAACAGACTCTTCCTCTTGGTCTTCCCTGGATGCTGTACAGTGCTCTGCTGTACTCAGTTTTTATTTTTCAGAGAATTTCTGTCTGTGTTATGGTTGTTCTGGTGGAAGGACTGAGTCCTGGAGCTTCCTCCTCTACCATCTTCCCACATTCACCATTCAAGGCATAGATTTTAATTCAGACAGGAAATCTACATTCTCCCCCCAAAAAGTGAAAAATTAAATACCCTTTATACTTGTTTTCAGATTTTTTTCTACCAGGAAGTTGAAAAAATACTTAGAGTGGTAAAATGAAGTTGAACACAAAATGGACTTTTACAAAATCAGAGGATGAATAAAATCCATTTTAAGAGGGATGCAAAAAAATGCAGTGGACTCTATTTGCCAAACTTTTAGAGCTAATTGTTTTTCTATTAATAGCTTTTTAAAGACTACTTCATTTATATTGTAAAATTTGAAAAAAAAATGAAAAGTTTTAGTCCTTTTTTTTGAAGACTAGGCTTGAAATTAAAAGTATTTATGGAATACTCTATTGCATCTTTTAAATGAAATATAACTGTCTCTTTCTAGTTTTAAATATGGTAAAATCAATTTCCAGTTGCATTGACTAAAAGCTTCCTTGTTATGCTGTTTCTTGTTAGCGCATTTCCTAAAATCTTTTAATTTGTATTAGTTTTTTTTTTTTCCATGTGTATACAAAGTCATCTTTTAGAAACTGTGGATTTTACTCTGACTCCTAAGTAATAAGAATTGCATTTGTTCAATTCTTTGAAAAACATAAAAATAAGATCAAATAGAGTTTATATTTTAACATTGTCACCTCAATCAAGTGTATTTAACAATATACTATTTTTAGAGGTCACAATCTAAAACTGAGGTTTTGTTGAAAAGTATTACTAATTGTTATTTGGCTTCTGCTATTGGGCTTTCTTTCACACAGTGACTTATTACTATGAAATATATATTTCATATAATAATATATATTTATAATACAGTAAACAAACATGCTTATGGATTTTTCCACATGTTTGTCTGTTCAAGTACATACTAGGTAAACATTAAGTCTTCTAATCAGTAAAACTTAGGTTTATTAGAAGTTCTAGCTTTAAAAATGAAGCATACAAAATATTGATAATATAAAAACAACAGTACATATTCTTATCCGTACTGTTGTTTTTATATTAGCAATATTTTTAAATTTGTTGAGACTTGTTTCGTGACCCAACATGTGGTCTATCCTAGAGAATGTTCCATGAGCACTTGAGAAAAATGTGTATCCTGCTGTTGTGGGGTGTCATGTTCTATAAATGTCTGTCAAGTCTAGTTCATTTGTCATATAATTCAACATCTCCATTTCCGTATTGATCCTCTGTCTAGATGTTTTATCTATTGATGAGAGCACTGTATTGAAGTCTCCAGCTATTACTGTAGAGGTATCTACTTCTCTTTTCAGTGTTCTCAGTGTTTGCCTCATGAATTTTGGGGCACTCTGGCTTGACGCATAAATATTTATGATTATTATGTTTTCTTGATGAATTGACCCTTTTACTAATATATAGTGTCCTTCTTTGTCTTTTTTAATTGTTTTATTTTTGAAGTATACTTTGTCTGATATTCATATAGCTATTCCTGCTTTTTTCTGGTTGCTGTTTGTGTGAAATATCTTTTCCCAACCTTTCACTTTCAGCCTCTTTTTGTCCATGTTTCTAAAGCAAGTTTCTTGTAGACAGCATGTAGATGGGTCCTGTTTTATAATCCATTCTGCAAGTCTGTGTCTTTTTATTGGGGAGTTAGTCCATTAACATTTAGTGTTATTACTATAAGGGCAGTAGTCTCTTCTACCATTTTGTCTTTTGGATTTTATATGTCATGTCTTATTTTTTCTCTCTCTCCTTTTACCCTTCCTGATAATCTTAATTTCTCCACTCTTCTCTAAACCTCTCTCTCCTGTCTTTTTCTATCAGCCTGTAGCACTCCCTTTAGCATTTCCTGTAGCACCAGTCTCTTATTCACAAACTACCTTGGTGTCTGTTTGTCTGAAAATATTTTAATCTCTCTCTCATTTTTGAAGGACAGTTTTGCCAGATATAGTATATTTGTTTGGCAGTTCTTCTCTTTCAGTATCTTGAATATATCATATCATTTCCTTCTTCCCTCCATGGTTTCTGCAGAGAAATCTGTACATATTCTTATCAAGATTTCCTTGTATGTGATGGATTGCTTTTTTCTTGCTGCTTTAAGAATTCTCTCTTTGTCTTTGACATTGGACAATCTTATCAGTAAGTGTCTTGCAGTAGATCTAATGGAATCTATTCTGTTTGAGGTACACTGTACTTCTTAAATCTGTAATTTTCTGTCTTTCATAAGGGTTGGGAAATTTTCAGTGAATATTTCTTTTATTATTCTTTCTGCCCCTTTCCTCTCTCTTCTCCCTCTGGGACACGCATAACACTTTTATTCATGTGCTTCATGTTTTCACTCAACTCCTTATGACCCTGCTCATATTTTTACCATCTTTTCTTTTTTGTATATGAATTCAAATGTCTTGTCTTCCAATTCACTGATCCTTTTTTCTGCCTGTTCAAATCTACTGTTGTATCCCTCCATTGTCTTTTTCATTCCCATAAGTTCTGCCATTTGGTTTTTCAAGTTTATGAATTCTTCCTTATGTTTATCCAGTGTCTTCCTTCATCTCTTTCAGTGTATCTTCCCTCAGTTCATTGAATTGATATTTGAATTGATTTAGGAGATTTGATTGAACATCTTTAATTAGTTCTTTCAGTTCATTGAATTAATTTAGGATTAGTTGCCTCAACTTCTGTATCTTGGTTGAACTATTAGTTTGTTCCTTTGGCCAGTCCATATTTTCATGTTTCCTAGTATGGCTCATTATCTTGAGCTGTCTAGGCATCTGACTTTCTTGATTATTTTATTCTGGGGCTTGTTTTCACTCTTTTTCCTAGGGTTTTCTTGTTGGTTGGCTTTGTTCTCTAATCTTTGGTGTTCAGTTCAGCTTACTCTAGACCTCTGACTTAGGTTCTATTTAGTTGATCAGACATTTCAACCTCTTGTTTTTCTGTTCATTGCCTGCCTTTATGTAGCATTTTTGTGTGAGGGTCTTCTCAGCCATGTTCAACCCATCAGTCCAGAGAGGCCCAGGTCTCAGGAGGTGGGTATGGAGTTTCCCTGAGAATGAGACCCTCCTGTGAGGCCTTTAGACTCTGTGCCTTTCCTATGCTGTCCAGCAGGTGGCACTTGCAATCCGCACATCCCCCACCAGTGTGAGTAAATATGGAGCCTTTAGTTCTCCTGGTGACACTTACCTTGTCAAAGGCATGGCTGACTGAAACTGGTTTCTGAATTCCAGCCCCGGGATCTGAGTTCCCTAAAGCAGGGCTGCCACTGGAGCTGGACCACACCCCCTTTTTCTTGGGGAAGTTATGGTCTTTAGTGAATTTTCTCTCCTACCAGACTTATTGCTTTGTCTCTCAGAGCTATCTTAGCTCTGCTCTTTCCTGGCCCAAATTGCAAGTCTTTGAGGCTTTCTCTAAGGGGCTGCTTAGAATAGTTATTTTTAAAAAAGAGAAAAAGGTAAAAAAAGAAAAAAGGAAAAGTAGGGTCCAATATAAGCTACTTTAAGGAAAGCCATTTAATTCAGTCCTTGCGGTTCTGTTGCAAAAAGACATGGAGTTGGAGAGCAATTGAGGAGCAATCAGGAAACCAGAAAAGCTGCTTTTCAGAGAAGGGCCCTAGCCCCCTGGGTTTGCATATGTGTCTGATTCTGTTTGAGCCCAGCCCTTCTCTGTATTATATTCACCCCCAATTCCAAATTTTTCTGCTTTTATTTTTGTTTTATATGCTGTTTTTTTGCTAGCCCTATCTCCTCTCTGATGGGCTGACTGCTCCCAGATTCTCTGGTGTCTGGTCTCAGTTTATCTATGGTTGGAGTTCTTGTTCAGCAGTCTGAGTTTGTTAGTCAGTTCTGCAGCTGCAGTTCTCCCTCCTGGTTCCCAGCACCAACAAGCCCTCCTCCCTTGGGATTGTGCTTGGCAGGGAGGGGCATGGGCCCTGTGACTACAAGAACTTACAGATTTCACTGATCTCAGCTGCTCCACATACTCATGAGTGCTGTATGATGTGTGTCCAAACTCAGATTCCTCTGCAGTGTCTGTTCCACACAGTTCCTGGCTATCTACCAGCTGCCCCAGAGGAGTAAGTAACTACAACACACACCTCACCACTCTGCTATCTTGCCCTGCCTCCAGACTTGTGCCTGTACTGTTGTTTTTAAATGGACTTTTTAATTTTTTATTTCTATGTCATTCTTAATGTGGAATTCAGTGGAGGATAGAAGACACAAAAATGACTTAATACATTCCAGAAAATCAGCATAGGAAATGCAAAATGGGTAGAGATGCTACTTAAAGGAAATTCTCTTCCAAGGTCTTGTGGTTATATTAAATTTGTATAAAGTTCAGTTATATATATATATATATATATGACTAGGTCATGGAGTATACAGTCTGTTAGATTAATACACTCTCACTGCTGGTTTTCATTTTTCCATGTGAGATTAGAAGTGAATCACCCTCATCAAATTTATCCATATTTGGACTAGCTTACATGTGTTAGGCCAGGTTACCACCTGACACCTTTACATGGTTTTAAATCACACAGAGTTTTGCTGCTAATGTTGGAAAAAAACTCTTACTCTTCTGGAGTTAGTAAGCATTCCTGGGATGAATTTGAATTATTTTTTTCAAATATGTGTGCCTAAAACTTCTGAGCATGTTTTATCAATGTTTCAATGTAGCTCTACTTTTTCTTAATTGTAGGGTGACATAAAAATAGTTATGACTCTGTCTTGGGTACATTTTAAACATTTTTATTATGTAAACCATTTATTGTATCATATATGTAACATACTTGAAATCACAAAAATATGGAGACATTATGATAGAAAATATTAAATAGTTGTTTTCACATTTTATTTCTGAAAAATAAAAACACATAAAAACAAATAAAACTGGTAATCAGAAGGAAATAGGATACCTTTCACAAATTTCACAAATCTACTAAAATGTTGGTTGTGTGTCAAGATTTGCTGTTATTTCTTAGTATCAAATTCTCTCTTAGCTACTCTGTTTTTTCTCCCAGAGCTGACTTCACCATGTCCCATCCCTAGTCCATTGATACAAGAAGCAACTGGACAGATTCCTCTGCTCAGATGACTGGGTCAGAGGCCATGGGGCCTCACCTCTTAACTTTTATGGTCTGATAACTACATCTTCCCTCTGTTCCTCCTGCCCTAGAACATGCTGGTTGCCTCCTGCAGTTATTTCTATGTTACCTCATGTCCTGTGTTACTGTTTAGTCTTCCCACAACTAAAATTCATGGAATTTCTCAATCCTCTATAATTAAATTTCCTCTGTTAAATTAACTACTCTAATGTCTGTTTTCCAGAGAAACCCTGACTGATACAGCCAATGTGTTTTAAATTAGGTTCTGTAATCATCCATATGTGTGAAATGTTTAGTGATAATTTAAATCTGAAAATTTCCAAAAGAATATTCTAATATTTTGATATGAACATATAAGAGAGAATATTTGAAGCAGTATGTTGCACAATAGAGATAATTGTCTATGATGAAGGAATCAACTCAGAGTTCATATGACTTTATGATTATTTGAAGTAGAGTACTAAGTGATCATTCACACATTAGACCTTAATTAGAGATGCAATACACTTATACTTTATTAAGATTTCCCTAAATAATCTCTCATTTACTGAAAGAGAGGAGATCTTTTAGGATTCCAAGGTCTCCATTTCCTTTAATAGCAGAGTGCAAAATTAGGGAGACATAGATGTTGCCATGTTATGTTAACTATGGACAGAACTAAGCACCTTTAGTTCCTCTTCCTATAAGTCATGTGCATTTATACCAATAAAATTTATCATCATGATGCCACTTTTTATTACCAAATCTAATCAATAGATACAGTTCAAAGGGAATTTGAGTTTGTATTCTTTGGGCTTGAAAAGAGGGAAAATGTCTGAGGGTTCATTTAACCAATCCTTGGAGATGAAAAGCATATGCAATTAAGTTACTTGCTCAAGTCCATTGAGATCATTGGTGGCAGAGTTCAGCCTAGGGCCCAGGTACCACATGTCTATTCCAAGATCCTTTCTGTCTCACTACTTTCTTCCTTAGTTGTGTCAAATGTGCTGTTATGAATTAGACAGTTGCACCTAATAATCATAGTTGACATTCTAAAATGTTTTACACTTTCCTATTAATTCACATTTTACTTATTTAACATTATTGGCAACTTCATGAAATTTCCAATACAGAGGTTTATTGCACAAGGATGACACTTATGTACAAGCTAAGATAGAGATGGTCAATAAACTTTTTACCTCCATGTTACCTAGATTTTCCTGTTCATTTCCAAAGAGCTCCATGGGTATTCATGGCAACTTGCACATCACCACATTGCTAAAAGTCTTTAGATATGTAACTATGATCATGAAAAATAAAAGAAAACAAGTATATCACACAAGAATATTTCTAAAGTAGGTATAGTTCATACAAGATTTATATTATAAGTATAAACATAGAGCAGAGAAAAAGTATAAAAAGTATAATTTCTAAAAAAAATTTATAAAATAGAATCCAAGCCATGCTCTATTTCAATGACATATAAATTCCTAGTAAATCATGTAAATGACAAACTACTTTAATATAAATACAATCAGTAGAAAATTAGAAGTGCTTAAAGCCAAATGGGAGGCAGCCCAGGAAAAGGATTCATATTAGCTCTGTACATTTTAGGTCTGAGTTGGAAATAGTAAGCATGCTGTGACACAGAATGTTTATAAACAATTGTCATTCCACAACATACTAAATGCTACTTAGTCATATTTTAGTTACTTTTTAAAATCATAAAAGTAATTTTAATCATGTGGTAATCTCTATGATAGAGATTTCCTGATCTACAAAACTTAACTCTTGTCAATTTAATGTCATTGAATCTGTGGGGCTGTTCTGTACATTATACATATTTCTCCCAATAAATACATTCTGAAACAAACACATATAAAACAAATTACTTGCAAGAATTTCCACAAGTTCTTGATTTTGTTTAAACTGCTTATCTTTTCACTTGGAACAAGTCTTTTGAATTAGCAAACTTTAGGAAATCATATGCCATATCTGCTTGAAATGAAAGCATAGCAATATGGCAATTGGCAGATGGACTAAAACAAGTGTGCAGACAGATCCAGGGGTCTGATTTAGGAATAGGGTCAAATTTGAAGGTAAAAAAGACGGGCATGTTTTCAAATAGAGTTTTGAAACTAAGATATGGCTTACAGGTGTAAATATAAGTCCTGGGATTATTAACATAAGTGTAAATTCCAAATCAAATCCAATACCATGTGTCTACATGACCATCATGGAAGGCAAGCAGTCAAAGTCTACAAGATTGAATAAGCATTCTAGATTGGCAATTAGAATCAGTGTAGCCAGATAATCAGTATTGAGGTATAATTATAATGAGAAAGGAGTGTCGATGGAAATACCTAAAAACATATAAACTTAAGACAGATAAGGTATGTATTGAAAGGTGTGCACAGACAAATCTCAATTACAAAAAGACCTGTGAAATGTTCATTTAGTATTTGGCAATGTGAACAGGTTTGTTTATCAATGAATATATATGATTTCATTGCACACAGACTTTCTTGGGCACTCTGTTAACTGAAATGCCACAAATTCTGTAAAAGCTGAGAAGTTCAGCCCTGGGCATTGGACCCTTAATACATTCTTCTCTTTTCCTTAACTATCACAGACAGAAACAAATCATCTCTCTTGTCTAAGGACAATGTGTGCTAAACAAAGCAGTTAAAGATCTGGAATTCCTTACTAATAAGTAATATTGAGAAAGTTCACTTTCAGATTGTCTTAATTTTTACAGAGATAATAAACAGTGTATCAGAACAATGCATGCCAGTGATCAGCCACTCCCATTTGATATATCTGGATATGCTTAGGTCCTATGTAATCCTGATAAAATGACTCATCTTATAGTTATAAGGGTTATCCATTGGCTCCCTAAAATATATTCTTAGGCTAGCTATCCTTGCACCCACACGTAATTCCTCTAGTACCTACACATTTAAACATCTCCAATAAGAGGTAAATTTTTGGCTACACTTTGTTGAGAATCCTAGCTATAAGTACTGTTATAACTTCTTGGACTATAAAATGAGTAAACCAATTTCACAATGATTAAGTTTTAATGAATGATAATAGGCTTTCTTCATGGGGAAATGAGGGAAACAAGCCAGTGATTCAGACACAGAGAAAAATAAGCCTATGAAATTTCAGAAAGTCATTCTATCTGTAACCTGTATTACTTTTTATTTGATCTTTACTTTTCTCAACCCACTATATACATTTTCTTTGACAAGTTTGATCCACAAAATTTTGACAAAGTAGAATGAATCAGAGATCTGAAACTCTATTTAGAGCTTTTGTTAGACATCGTCTCCCAGATGCAATATAAATCCAACAAGTTCATCTTCCAAACTGAACTCATTGTAATAGCTCCTTCCAGTACTCAAACCAGTTTTTCTTCTAAGATCCCCCATTTCAATCAGTGATTCTGTATGTTTTTCCATAAACTCGAATCCTTAGAGTCTCCTAAATCCCTCCAACATCCTCATTTTTCAGATCTAATCACAAAGCTTTATTTTGCTGCCCTTTTTAGTATTGTTCTGTTCATTCTTTTGTCTACATCTCCACTGCTCTTGTTTATATAGCTACTCTTTTCTATAAATTTCCTAATGTTTTCTGACTTTTATTATACTGCAATCCAATCTATTCTGAGCTTTAAATTGGTATTTTTTGTTTTCTTACAATGAAGAATAATTATTTCAATTTTTACTCAAAATTCTTCTAGAGTTTCTCCTTATCTCATGTTTGTGGTGATTTGGAGCTGCATGTAACCCGCAAAAACATTTTTAAACTTAATCTGTTCCTGTGAGTATGAACCCATTGTAAGTAAGACCATTTTATAAGGTTACTTCAGTTAATCTGTGGGCTACCTCAGTCAGGATGGGACTAAATCCTATTATTGGAATCCCTTGTAAGCAGAGTGAAATTCAGATAGAGAGAGCCATGGGAAGCAAGAAGCTGAAATTCAGTGGAACACAGAAGAGAACAGAGAGGCCAGGAGAGGTTAACATGTGCAATGCCACGTGACAGAGGAGCCCAGGATGAAGGATCACTGGCAGCCAGCCCCAGAATGACAGTCTTCAGGAAGAAAGCATCACCTTGATGATGCCTTGATTTGGATCTTTTTCCTAATCTCCAAACCATGAGCAGAAAAATTCCTTTGTCTATGCCAATCTATTCCATGAAAGCCAAGGAAACTAAAACATTATAGATAAACATATAAAGCTCTTCTCATGGACTATATCATTGAACTATGGCCCAGTCCTACTGACCAATATTACCTATCCCAACATTGCCTGGATATTATACTTGAGCAATATTGAACCACACTCTGCTCCTGAACTTACATATTGGCAGACTTTTGCATAGCCTGGAATATGCCCAACCTTTGCTGTTCAGCGTCCAAACTTCTTCCTCTACAAAAGCATCCTTAACACCCTCAGCCAGACATACAGTTTCTTTCTGTCTGCTTTTATTCTTTTTGTATATATTTCTTTTACAGCAGTGACCACATTGTTTTGAACTCTTCATATGTATTTTTTTTTTGTCTGCTTTGTCTCTAGAACATATGCTCCTAGTGCACAGGGATCTATCTTATCATCGTTGTGAACATGTAACTCAGCATTAAGCCTTCCACCTAAATGTTGTTCAACAAAGCAGGATTTTCAGCTGGATATTTGTAATAATTTTTACACTAGTGCCATTTATACCTCCCCTGCATAAAAATGGGATAATTTTTAAATGTGAAATGGGCAGGGGAGACACATGAACTCAGTTGTGGGATTAGGGAAGGGAAGGTTTTAATAATAAAGAAAGGCTAGATTATGGTATGCTGAGAAATTACCCACAAATCTACAATTTACAAATTGTCAGTAATAATGTTTACTTCTCACTCACCAAGTCAGATGTGGTTAGGGTGTCTTTCCAGGGCAGCCATCCCCTAGGCAACATCTCAAAAAACGAGATTAATGGAAGCTCTACTGTCTAAAATCCTGTTTTTCAACAATAAGCATGCCAGGGAAAGCAAGAATAAAGAATATCCTTTAATTCTTCTGTACTGCCACCAGGAATTGTTCCACTTTTCCTTGGTTTATTTTTCATTGGTGAAGTAAGTCACATATCCATGCTTAACTCCTAGTGGCCAGGGAAGAGAAATCAACCTCTATGCTTTGAATATGAGACAGCAAGAAATATTGGTTTCTACCATGAAGTTATGGGACATAAGCAACCAGCAGCAATGATTACAAAGAGGCTATAATATGAATTATGTCCATGCCGATTAAAAGCATTATAAATAGGGAAATTAATCAACACTGATACAACTGTTAAAAATGTTTATGATAGAGTCCATTATCATTCTAATTGCATCATCTGTGCTGGGATTAACTATCATTGAAATTGAAATATTGTGATTCAACATTTCAGGATAGTGTTCTTTTCAGAAACTGATATGTGACTGTGTAACATAAAATAGCTGGACATTATGAAAAATGTTTGCTTGAATAATATTAAATATTTTATTAGCTTATATAATCATTAATAATTTTTTAATTTCTCCTAACTTATAAGAGTAAATTTGCATATGTATGTGTATGCTTGTATCAGACAATTGCTACTGAGGAAAGAAGGCACTTAAGCGCTATAAAATATCAGGCTACACAAGCATCATTCATTCCACAAATATTACATGGATATTACTGTACTTAAAATCCTTTATTTTGAAGCAGTTTTGGTTTCTACATAAATTAATATATAAATTGTGTATAATGTATTGTAAATGTATGTGGTGGTTTGAAGCTGTCTGTCGCCAGAAAAACATGTTCTTAAATGTAATCCTTTCCTGTGGGTATGAACCCATTGTAAGTGGGAACATTTGATGAGGTTACTTCAGCTAAGATGTGGCACACCTCAATCAGCTGGGTCTTATTCTATTAATGGAGTCCTTTTTAAGAGAATGAAATTCAGCAAGAAAGAGAGAAAAGCCACAGGAATCAAGAAGGGAGAGCTTAGAGACACTGCCTTGTGCCTTGAAGAAACCAAGGCCTGCTTGCAGCCAGCCCCAGAATGCCATAGCCGTCAGGGAGAGAGCATCTCCTTGATGCTCTGATTTGGACATTTTCCCAGCCTCCAATGGTGAACAAATAAATTCCCATTGTTTGTCAACCCACTTCACAGCATTTGCTTGAGCAGCTTAGGAAACTAAAACTGTGGAGTTCTGTTTTTCTATTGCCTAATAATTTTGTGCTCTTTGTAATTACAGCCTTAAGAACTGCTTCCAATCATTGTGGCTATAATGAATCTGCCCTTTTCAACTATCTTCCTTTTGTCAATATCACTGTGCTTTGCCCAGCAGTCACTTTTTTGGTGATTTTTTTCTATTTACTATTAATTCATTTGAATATCTACAAAGCCATTCCATATCCCTAAATACTTTGATTTGTAAGAATGGCAGCAGATGTTTAGTTGAGTAGGAAATCCCTCCCGTTTAGTTTCTGCCTCTCTTTCCCATTTCAGTCACACATAAAGTACTCATGACAGTCAATTTTCTTTCTCAGAAGGTGACTTAAGTTTTCTCTTGCCAGCTGCTTTAAACATTTTTTTCTTCCTAAAAATGAGAGAATTAACAATTTTCTCATTCTCTGTGCTTTAGTTTCTGATTTAGGATATTAATAGATAAGTGCCTTTGTACATCATAATTCCATTCTGCATTTCAAGCTGAGGAAGAACTAAAGCAACAGTTGGAAGAATTTTTGCTATAGAACTACTGAGAATTTCAAGAGTCTCTGGAGACACAAGATCATAAAATTATTTGAGAGTGATTATCTGCATGCTTCTCTTGTTCTGCCTATTATTTATTTATCTTACACAATTTCCCCTTAGTAAGCATTAATTTTGAGTTTGTTACTAGGCTACAAAATGAGAACTTTATGGGTCCCTAGCCAGCTCTAAATTTAGAAAAATTTTTGATGTGTAGAAAATTTAGTTCCTGTTTAATATCAGTAGGATTTACTGGTAACTTCAGAGGTATCTGAGGAATCTGTGCAATGCAGTCAGCAAGGAGTATTATCACAGCTCCATTAATGCTATTTAAAATTTCACTGTAGAAGGGTCTATCATTTTGAAGCATTAAAAGGAACTAGATTCATAAAATAACTTTATAAATTTTTATTAAATTTGTATTTATAGTTTTCCTTTTGCCATGATAATTTAAAAGAGCCTTTGCAAGATTTTTGCATGTTTACTTTTCCCTTAATTATATGTAAACTAGAAATACATCAGAAAAGACGGTGAAATCATTGTTCACCAAAAATTTGTATCTCTATGTGTGTTCATGTTGTATATACACATTTGCTCATAAATCTTTCATATTTATTGAAGATAGATGGCTTTATGTTTTTGAATTTGTTAATATTAACTAATAAATTTGGTTAACTTATGGGTTCATCATCCAATCAATATTCAACTTCCTCATGTGAATTTCTAAAAGGGGAGTACTAGAATTCCTGCTTAAACAGGAATAGTCCCCTTCCTTGTAAACCTAGACCTGACCTTAACTCCGAAATTTTTCTTTCATAATGACCACCTAATGATGCAGTTTTACTCATTGCAAACCATCATGTTATTGAGTACTGTAAATGGAAATACTAGTCATAAGTGACAATGCTAGTTAATGGAAAATCAAAGGGGGGTTGTGTTTATGGGAGATAATATTGGAGAATAGCTTTAAGAATGTAAACTTTTTTTTTTTTTTTATCTAGCATTCAGAAAATCTCTCAGTTCTCACTTTATCTGTAAATTTTGAGAAGGCTAGAGTGACCTGTGTTAGATTTTACATCATTGAGCTGTATTCACTATGACTCCTACTGTACCAATTTGACTAATAAAATAAATCATTCATTTTTAGTGCAGTTTAGTGATAACTTTAAAAATAACAAACAATATTTACCACCTGATGTACATTTACTCTGAAACTCATAATATGCTAATGCTTTATTTACAGTTACCCTATAAGTTAATTATTTCTTTGCACAGTTTTCAGGTAATAATATTTGTAAATTAGTTCCACAATGTTTGCATGAAAAGGGCTATAAAAACAGCAAAATTAAGAGAACTTAATTATTAAGCCTCCACTGAGGGGTTGTGATGGCAATAGGTATATTATATTCTGTAATAATCTCTTTCTTTCATCATAACAGTGCACAAGTAGTTAACAATACATAATGTGAACCATATAGTATTTTGGATTTTTCTATTCTGAAATATTTTATACATAGTAGAGAATCAAACTAATATTTTGATTTCCTATTTTCTTCATGGTTAGCTTTTTAAACATTTGAAAACTAATTTTAAGTATTTTATATTTTATTTTGTTCCAGGTGATGTGATCAGGTAACATAAACACTTTTATGACAAATGTTTATTAAATTTTTATGTTGTGTTCATTTTCCTAAGAAAATTATTATTTGGTAGTCTGGAAATTATTGGAATTAAGATTTTCTTAAAAATAATTCAAGATAAGACATTTTATACAGCATCCATACATTTTTCTGCTCATCTTTTCAATCTTGTTATGAAATTCTTAAATTTATTTGAGAAATAAAAAAATCTATTATTTTGTATGTTCCTGTGGGCCCTGCCCTCGGGTGCTGAAGAACTTCTACAACACAGACACACATATGACTTTCTCATGGTAGTCACTTATTAGTTGAGGTCACTCATGGGGTATTTCTATTCACTTTGCATAAAACTAAAGATAAAAGGAAACAGTAATGCTCACTCTTTACTAGGCATTCCACACAGCTATTAAAATGTTTGGAAAAATTATACTAGATATAAAATATTAGTCATTGATAAACTTGAACATCAGTTATTTGAACACATTCATTCAACAGTAGGTGAAGTTTTAAATGGATGTATGTGTGCAAAAACACCTTCCAAGTATTTTGAACTTGTTTCCAAAGTTCCTTGGAAAACTAGATAGGTGAAATAGAGAAAACATGATATCAAAAGAAAATTGTAATGAACTTTGCCCAACAAGTTTAAATTTAACCTTATGTTAACTAGTGCTTCTTGATAAAACTTTTTAAGAGGCATTTAATTAATTTTTAAAAGATGTTAGAATGAATTTCAACCATAGTATAGTTTGGACATACTTTGGCTATTTTGAAGTGCCTTTAACAAAAGTTCTGCTATTTTGGTTTTGGCAGCTTTTTAAATGAACTCTTTTATGCTTAAGATAGTATTATAAAAATTGGAAAGGTTTTAAAATATATCAAATTTGTCTATGCATAATATATGAAATGAAAATTAATATAAAATAAAGTTGCAAAAGGAAAAATATATTTATCATATTTGTTTTAAATGCTTGGAATAAAAAAATACTGGATTTTTGGTGCATTAGTGGGATGGCTTAATATAGAAAATTATATGTTATATATTCATTCAAATAGTATATTTTGTCATGCACTATTTCCAAGGTTCTACATTAGTTGCTGGAGATACAAAGATGGCAAAGACTGTAAGCTTGCCCCAACTGAGATTACAGTTCAGTAAAAATGCATGAGGAGGAACTAAGATGGCAGCTAGCTGAGACAGGGTGAAAAAAACGCCTCTGTGAAAAACACTAGCTAAAAACCAGAAAGTGACCTAGAATACCGGTTACAGCGATGCACCAACTGGATGAGGGCTCCTAGCTCCAGAGGGACTGTAAACTTGGTGAAACCGGGACTCGGCATTCTGAAACGAGTGAGTAAGCTGGCTGGAAGACCCGCAGCCGTGTGGCGGGCTGGGGAAGCCAGGGTTCAGCGTGTGGAGACCAGCTGGCTGTTTGTTTTTTTTTTTTTAAAAAAGGAGCGGCTCCAGTAGCAATTGTGGGAACCACGCAGAAAAACACAGCAAGAGGGGGCTGGGCTGGCCTCTTGCTGTCTGGCCAGGAAGATAGCCCACAACAGATACCCTTGGGTTCAGGGGAACGGAGGGGAGAGCCGGAAGCAGAAAGAAACCCCGCGGCTAGCAGCTAGTCCCTGGAGGGCTGGATAAACTCCTGCCCAGGGCCCTGCCCACAGCCCAAAGCCCCGCCAGTTGTCCCAGAGCTGGGAAGGAGGAACGGTGCAAGGAGGAGGGGGCTGAGACACCCTGCTCGGCCATTTTTGCTTCAGGCTGGGATTGCACCGCTGCATGGCCCGGTGGCCCGGGGCTTCCCTTGTGGGACGGCGCGCACTGACGATGTAGCACAGCCTTCCCTTGGCTGAGATATTGAAGGAGCGCCACTGGGAGGGGGGATTCGCTCAGAGAACCCAGGGACGCTACGCCAAGTCCGGTGGTTTATGGATCAGCGAGAGTGAGAGTCTGGGGCTGAACTGAAATGAAGGCTTAGACTTGTGCGGCGGTCTTGAATCTCCGGGATCCTGGGGGTTTTGAACATTAGAACTGCCTTTCCTTCCTGGCTACCCGTACGCACGCCCCACATTCAGGGCAGACAGCTCCAGCAACACACCCAAACTGAGTTCTCCAACTGAACCCACAAGAATCATTTCCCCACACAAAGCAGTAAAAAGGTTGAGAACTGACTCGACGGATATAGGTGACTCACAGACGCCATCTGCTGGTTAGTTAGAGAAAGTGTACATCACCAAACTGTGCTCCTGAAAAATTAGGTCGATATCCCTTTTTCTTTACTACTTGAAAGAGCCCTACCAAGCAAAACAAATGCCAAGAGGTCAAAAACAACAGAAAATCTTAATGCATATGATAAAACCAGAAGATATGGAGAATCCAACTCCAAACACACAAACCAAAATATCAGAAGATACAATATACCTCGCAAAGTTAATCAAAGATCTACAATCGAGGAATGAAAACATGGCAAAGGATTTAAAGGACATCAAGAAGACCATGGCCCAGGAGGATATAAGCGACATAAAGAAGACCCTAGAACAGCATAAAGAAGACATAGCAAGAGTAAATAAAAAAATAGAAGATCTTATGGAAATAAAAGAAACTGTTGGCCAAATTAAAAAGGCTCTGGATATTCACAATACAAAACTAGAGGAAGCTGAACAATATCTCAGTGTCCTAGAAGCCCACAGAACAGAAAATGAAAGAACAAAAGAAAGAATGGAGAAAAAAATAAAAAAAATCGAAATGGATCTCAGGGATATGATAGATAAAATAAAACGTCCAAACTTAAGACTCATTGGTGTCCCAGAAGGGGAAGAGAAGGGTAAAGGTCTAGAAAGAGTATTCAAAGAAATTGTTGGGGAGAACTTCCCCAACCTTCTACACAATATAAATACACAAAGCATAAATGCCCAGCAAACTCCAAATAGAATAAATGCAAATATACCCACTCCAAGACATATTCTGATCAGACTGTCAAATACTGAAGAGAAGGAGCAAGTTCTGAAAGCAGCAAGAGAAAAGCAATTCACCACATACAAAGGAAACAACATAAGATTAAGTAGTGACTACTCAGCAGCAACCATGTAGGCGAGAAGGAAGTGGCATGACATATTTAAAACTCTGAGAGAGAAAATTTTCCAACCAAGAATACTTTATCCAGCAAAACTCTCCTTCAAATTTGAGGGAGAGCTTAAATTTTTCACAGACAAACAAATGCTGAGAGACTTTGCCGATGAAAGACCTGCCCTACTTCAGATTCTGAGGGGAGTCCTGCTGGAGGAGAGACAGGGAAAGGAGAAAGAGATATAGAGAATTTTAATAGACATTTATAGTACCTTACATCCCAAATCACCAGGACACTCACTTTTCTCTAGTGATCACAGATCTTTCTCGAGAAGGGACCATAAGCTGGGTCATAAAACAAGCCTCAAGAAATTAAAAAAAAAAAAAAAAAACATTGAATATTCTCAAAGCACATTCTCCAACCACAATGGAATACAAATAGAAGTCAATAATTTTTGAACTGTAATTCCACTAGTTACTTCATACATGATATAAAATACACAAACTCTAAGGACAAATCAGTGGTTTTGAACTCAATGTAAAATATGTAATTTTAGACAACTATATAAAGGTGGGGGAATGAAGGAGTATAGGAACATAGTTTATGTGTCCTATTGAAGTGAAGGTGGTATCAAAGAAAAACAAGATTGATATGGATTTAAGAGGTTAATTTTAAGCCCCACAGTAAACACAAAGAAATTATCAGAGAATATAACCATAGAGATGAAAAGTAGAGTTTGGGTTAAGAGAAATGGGGGAAGGGGCAATGGGGAGTTAAGAAATGAGTGTAGGGTTGCTGTTTGAGGTGAAGGGAAATTTCTAGTAATGGATGATGAGAAAGAGCATTACAACATTCTAAACGTGATTAATCCCACTAATGAAAGGCTAGGAAGGGAGTGGAATGGGAAGATTTAGGCTGTATATATGTTTCCACAACTGAAAAAAAAAAAAAAGTCAGTCTAACTAGATGACAATTGAATAGTAAGTATGAACTTGGATGGGACAGGAGGATAGAGGACAGGTGTCTCAAAGGGACACAGTTGAGACATAAGGAAAAGGAAATATAGAATGTAAGCTTTTTATCATTGTTGAATCTATTGTACTTCTTAGCTGCACTTAATGGGATTGCATGAAAGAATGTTCTTGTTCATGGGAAGTGTATACGTGAATTATAGTGAATGCTCAAGGATGTGTGCAGCTAACTCTCATATGTTCAGACGACAGAGCAATAAATGATGGATGATAGGGAGGGAGGGAGGCAAAGAAAGAGCAATGTGACAGCAAGTTAAAGTTGGTGGATTGAGCTACTGGGGGAGGGGGGTCAGGGTATGAAGGAATTCTGCGTATGGGGCTAGTATTGTTTTTGCAACTGTTCATATAACTTTGAATTTATTTCAAAATAAAAAAAAGATGTAAAAAATGCATGAAATTAAAATTTTGAGGTATCTGCTATAATCATGAAAGTAAAATTGTAACATAACGTAGCACCTAAGAAAAGGCAAAATCTGAAAATGAGTGGAATTTAGCTAGTGATAGAAATGAGTCTTCATTCATCCTCATACGCACATCCTTTGTCATGCAACCTTGCTGTGACTTCCCACACTGACTCTGAGCCAGCCAGCCACAGAGAATACTTTTACCAATAGGATATCAGTGAACAAAATATAAGCAGAGACTTGTAAGGCAATAGTATTTATAATTCTGCTTTTGCCTTTTGTATTAACCATGTGAACATAAGCCCCGTGCTAAACTGCTAGAGAACAAGTGACACATGGAGAAGAGATATTACCCTGATATCAGTTTTCTGTGCCATTCCTGCTACAATAAATTGCCACATTCTGGATATCTTAAAACAATAGAAATTTATTCTCTCACAGTTTTGGTGGCCAGGAGTCAAAAGTCAGTATCACTGGACTGAAATGAAGGTGGGGATTGCACTCACTCCAAAGGCTCTATGGAAGAATTCTTTCCTGGCTTGTTCCAACTACTGGTGACTGCAAGCATTTGTGGCTTGGGGCTGCATCACTCCAAACTCTGCCTCTATGGTCATATTGTCTTCTCCTATTCTGTGTGAACCTCTGTCTCCTCTTTTGCCTCGCTCTTAAAAGGACACTTGTGATTGAATTTAGTGCTGATAACCCAAGATAATTTCCTCATCTCAAGATCCTTAACCTAACTGTACCTGCGAAGAATTTTTTTCAAAATAAGGCAAAATGTACAGGTTTTGAGAATTAGGACCCAACATCTTTGTAGTACTCTTTTTTAAACTACATCATCCTACTCTTTAGCCTCAAACTAATGTGTCCTTGACACGTGTAAAATGCATTCACTGCATTGCAGTACGCCAAAATTTGTCAACCCATTAGAGCATTAATTCAAGTCCAGAATCTAATAAAAACATCATCAGCTCAAAGTCTCAGTTTTCATCATTTAAATCAGTCATGGCTTAGACTCTGAGTATGATTCATCTTGGGGCAAAGTTCCTCTTCATTTATAGACTTATGGAACTAGAAAACGATTTACTTGCTTCCAAAACACAATGTTAGGGAAGGTATAGGGCAACAGTTATAGGCATTCCTATTCCAAAAGGGAGAAAATGGAAGGAGGAAAATGTTCACTAGTCCTAAGCAATTTCAAAATCCAGCAGGACAAATTTCAATAGGTTTCAAGGCATAGGAATAATCCTTTGTGGATAGAAGCTTCAGCATCTGGGGCCACAACTCTTATAAAGACATGTTGATTGCATTTTTATCCCCACTCAGATAACTCCAGACAATCAGATAACTCCAGACAATCTTCCCATTTCAATATTATTAACTTAGCCACATCTGTAAAGACCCTTTTTTCCAAATAAAATGATTTATAGGCTCCAGGTTCTGGGTATTAGGACTGATATCTTTGGGGTGGCTACCAAAAGCTGCCTATGTTTCAGTCTACAATATGCAGCCAAGGCAATTACAGATCAGTAAGTGCATTCAACTGAGAAAAGCCTGAATCACAGAACCACAGACTCAAACATTAAAGAAAGTTTAACAAAAATCGCACAATGATTTTTCTGATTGTTTGTGGCAAAATATTACTGTGGATATAGATGCTTGATATGAAATGAAAAGGCTCAAAAATTTGGGAGAGCATAATATGTTTTAAGAACTTGGGGAGATTCCGTATAGTTAAAGCCTAGAATTTATAGAATGGGAGTGGAGATAGAGCTAGGGGATGCAAAAGATGAAGCAGAAAAATGAGCTAGATGTTGAAGGGTCATGAGAGCCATATTAAGGTATTTAAAATGTGTAATAATTTCAAAGACAAAGAGGAAACATTGAGATATTGTAAGCAGAAAGGAAAATTTCTCAGATATTCTTTTTTAAAAAGATTGGAGAAAGGAAGACTGAAGTTAGGGAGACTGAAATGCAGTTTTTTGGAATACTGTGGGTCAAAAACATAGAAGGGCATACTATAGGGATTCATTGTTATTTAGAGTCTCAAGTTGACAACAGTTGGTTTCTAGATTAGACAGCATTAAGATTTAAGATTTAAGCAAAATTTTAAGATTTAAGCAAAAAACAGCATTTTGTTAACCTTATGAAATGCAATATTAAAGATGAGAGGAGTAGATTTTACAAAATTTAGTTAAATTTTGTATATGCTGTGTTTGGGGCAGCTGTGAGATTTCCACATGGATATGATAAATAATATTAGATATATGGTCATGTATTTAATAGAGAGATGTGTATTGCAAAAACATGTTTAGAGATTGACCATCATGTACAGAGTAACTGAAGTATAAACATAGAGCGTATACTCAACACAAATGGTATACAATGAGTCCAAGGAAGATCATCATAAACCTTAAATTTAACAAAATAACTAAGGATAAGTAAAGGATGATTAGAGAAGACTGAGTAGACATGACCAGGCAGATAAAAGGAAAGGCATACCTGCATGTTTTCAAACAAACCTAGAGAAAAGCAAAAAACCCAACTTAAAAATGGGCAAAAGACTTGAATAGACATGTCTGCAAAGAAGATATATAAATGGCCAAAAAGCTTATGAAAAGATTCCCAACATCATTCATCACTAGGGGAATGCAAATTAAAACTACAATGAGGTGCTATGTCCCACTGATTAGAATAGCTACTATTAAAGAAACTAGTGTTGGAAGGATCTGGAGAAATATGAACAGCCTTTGATTGTTGGTAGGAATATAAAATGGTGCAGCCACTGTGGAAAACAGACTGGTAGTTATTCAGAAAGTTAAGTACAGCATTACCATAAGAAATGGCAATTCCACTCAAGGTATATACCCCAAAGAATTGAAAGCAGGGACTAGAACATATATTTGCACATGGATGTTCATAGGGGCATTATTCATAGTTGCCAAAAGATAGAAGCAATCCAAGTGGGTATCAATTGATGAATGGATAAACAAAATGTAGTATGTATATGTATACACAAAGGAATATTAATCAGATGTATAAAGGAATGAAGTTCTGATACAGGAAACAACATAGATGAAACTTGAAAACATCATGTTGAATGAAATAAGCCAGACTTTAAAGGACAAATATTGCATGATATCACTGACATGAAATAGAATAAGCAAACTCATAATCTAAAATATATGTTACTAGGGGACAGGGTGGGGATAGGGAACAGGAAATTGACGCTTAAAAGGTACAGAGTTTCTATTTGGGAGGATGTAAATTTTTGGTAATGGATGATGGTGATGGTAGCACAACTTCAGGGACATAATTAAGACACTGTATTATATATTTGAATGTGGTTAAATAGGGAAATTTTAGGTTGTATATATGTTATTAGAATAAAAATTTTTAAAAATATCAATGTCACTGCACAATTCAGTCAGTAAATCCTAAATTAAACCAATTATACAGTGTGCTTTCATCAATTGTAACAAAGGTACCACACCAATCAAAGGTGATAATAATAGGGTGGTATTAGGGAACCCCATATTTTATGCATGATCTTTCTGTAAACCCACAACTTCTCTAATAATAAAAATACCTACAGAAGATAACTTTTAAAGAAGTTAGGAGTTTCCATAGTGGCATTGGCCCATGATCTCAATTTGGCCACTAAGACAGTCCAAAAATGCATCTGATTCCTTAGACTCTTCTTAGTGCTATTTTTCCTAGTAACCATTTCAAATATTTACAGTCAACTTGAACTTACTGTTCTAGTTAGCTAATGCTGCTGGAATGCAAAACACCAGAGACAGATTGGCTTTTATAAAAGGGGTTTATTTGGTTATACAGTTACAGTCTTAAGGCCATAAAGTATCCAAGGTAACGCATCAACAATCAGTTGGGTACCTTCACTGGAGTATGGCCAGTGGTGTCCGGAAAACCTCTGTTAGCTGGGAAGGCACATGGTTGGCGTCTGCTCCGAAGTTCTGGTTTCAAAATGGCTTTCTCCCAGGATGTTCCTCTCTAGGCTGCAGTTCCTCAAAACTGTCACTCTCAGTTGCTCTTGGGGCATTTGTCCTCTCTTAGCTTCTCCAGGGCAAAAGTCTGCTTTCAAAGGCCATCTCCAAAATGTCTCTGTAAGCTGAAGCTCCTCTCTCAGTTCCAGTGCATTCTTTAAAGTGTCCCTCTTGGCTGTAGCTCCTCTTCAAAATGTTACTCACAGCTGCACTGAGTTCCTTCTTTTTGTCAGCATATTTATATGGCTCCACTGACCAAGGCCCACTCTGAATGGGTGGGGCCATGCCTCCATGGAAAGATCTCATCAGAATTATCACCTACAGTTGGGTGGGGCATATTTCCATGCAAACAACCTAATTTGAATGTTCCAACTTAATCCCCACTAATATGTCTGCCCCACAAGATTGCATCAAAGAATATGGCTTTTTCTGGGGGACATAAGACATTCAAACCAGCACACTTACTATGCCTACTTCCACTTGTATCTCAAATCTCATACTCAGAAAAGGTTTTGTTTTCTAATCTACATGACCCAAAAATAATATTTTCTCAGTTTTTTTTTTTTTCAAAGAAGAATTCTTCAGTTTTCTGTCACTGATTGGGTTCTTTGTGACAGTTTGTCATGCTGGGTATTTATTAGAGATCAAAACCTATGGAAGGAAGGGGAAAGAAACAGGATTGGGCAGAGAGAGAAGACAAACTGTGAACTTGGAGAACCCCATGGGAAACTGTAGAACATATATATTCCATTAGAGTTGCTCTGTGTTTGGCCAAAATATATCCCAGCCTTGGGAAGGGCATGACTTTGGGAAAAGTGGCTCTCTTAGCTTACTTCAGCATTTGACAAATGCTAAAACAAATGACAGCTATAACAATCGATACATTTTTAAAGGGAAATCCAGGCCAGGCAATTTCCTGCTCACAATACCATTAAACATACTATCATGCTTGCATATATAAATATTTTTCCTTTCTTCCCATTACATAGAAAAGGCCTTCTATCCTTGGCTAACTTCTTTTTACCAATCTTTCACTTTCAAGTATCTTCAGTATCTTTTTTTATATTAGCTTTTCTTCACAAACAAATTTATATACTTCCCTTCTAAAAAAAGTAACAAAGAAAATCTCACTTATCTGCATTTCTCTTCCCAACCATAAACCTATTTCTCTGCTCTTCTCTACACTAAACAACAAGAATCATCTATTTTATTGTATTCAATGTTTCCAATATTTGAACATTTACTAGCTATTTCAATTTAAGATATTCAAACCAGAAATCTTAATTTCTCCCACAAACGATAGTCAGGTGTAAGAGGAATTAATTAGCACTCTACTAATATCTGTAGCTTTTTATTTTGTCTTAAGGTCAGTCTTCTAAACATCTTGTTTTATAGCAGAATTAACACTCAAGGCAAAGACTTTGAGATACAAGAATAGCTCTCCAAAGATCTATTCTAATCTATACATAATTTAGACCAATTTAGAGATTTGTTGAATTATTTAGCTTGTACTCTCATATACATGGAGTTGTGCCCTCCAAATGGGTAAGCACACAGCTGAATGGGTGAACCAGACCTTGGTGCTGCTTCTCTTGAAATGAATATGTACCCACCTTGTGCCTTGAGCTCATAGCACAAATCCTCACCTCATAGTCTCCCTGTTGAAGGTGCTAGGGAGACTGACCACAAAGACTGGCTGACAGCATTTAATAAAGGAACAGTAATAACATAACCAACAAAGAAAAGCCAAAGTGATGCTGGCAACAGAAATAGGAGGACAAGAGTACAGATAAATTATGTGAAGCTATATATAGGGACTCTGGCTACTGTTTAACATAATTAAAGAGAGCTACAGAAAAGAAAGAAAGTTTTTTTTTCTCCCCTTTTCCTTCATAAAACTCATGCTAACATTTCTGGGATATAGGGAAAATTAGAATAAAATTCCAATTTATATATTCAAAATTCTTTGGCTCTGGGGCAGCTGGTAGTTAGCCAGGAACCATGTGGAATGGGCATCTCAGGGAAATCTGAGTTTGAACATGCATCATATAACAGTCTCCAGCACGTGGAGCAGTTGAGAGCAGCAAAATCTCTAAGTTCTCATGGCCAAGGGGCCTCTTCCCCTCTCTGCCAGGCACAAGGAACTGTTTTGGGGCTGGTTTCCCAAGGGAGGAGGAGCCATCAGTGCTGGGAACAAGGAGGTGGGCCCAACCCAGCCCAAGTTACAGAACTGATAACAAAGAGACTGCTGAACAAAAACTCCAACCATTGATAAACTGAGACCAGAAACTAGACAATCTGGGAGCCGTCAGCACCATGAGGGGAGATAGGGTTAGCAAAAACAGCAAACAAGAACAAAAACAAAAACAAACTTTTGGAGTTGGGGGTGAACATAATAGGGAGAAGGACTGGGCTCAAACAAAATCAAACACATATGCAAACCCAGGGGGCCAGGGCCCTTCTCTGAAATGTTGTTTTTTCTGGTTTCTGCTTTGCATCTCAGTTGCTCCAACTACTTGTCTTTTTGCATTTCAGTAGCCCATCAGAACTGCAAGGAAAGAATTAAAGCTCTTTCTTTTCAATAGTCTTTACAGGCCCTTTCTTTTTCTTCTCTCCTTTTAAAAATCTTTTTTTTCCTCTCTCTCTCTTTTTTAATAACTGTTCTAAGTATCCCATTACAGAAACTCTCAAAGACATGCAATTTGAGCCCAGGCAAGAGCAGAGGTAAGATAGCTATGAAAGACAAAGCAATATTTCTATTGGGGGAGACAATTCCCTGGAGGGCATAACTCCCCCAAGAGAAGGGGGAAGTGATCCAGTGCCAGTGGCAGCACTCCTTCTGGGAACTCGGGTGCCAGGAGCTGGAATTCGGAAACCAACATCAGTCAACCATGCCCCCAACGGGGTCAGAGTCATCAGGAGAACTAAAGGCTCCATACCTCCTTACCCCTGTGGGGGAGTGGTGTGCTATCAAGGGCTACCTGCTGGACAGGATAGGAAAAGCACAGAATCTAAAGGCCTCACAGGATGGTCTCATTCTCAAGGAAACAATAGGTACTCCACCTGAGACCTGAGCCTCTCTGGACTGGGAAAAACTGAGTTGGGTTGATCATATCTGAGGATACCCTCACACAAAAAGGTTACATAAAGGCAGGGCAAGAAACAGAAAAATAAGCAGTGAAAAACTCTGATCAACTAAATACAACATAAATTAGAGGTATAGAATAAGCTGAAGTGAACACCACAGGTTAGAGAACAAAGCCAACCAACAAGAAAACCCCAGGTAAAAGAGTGAAAATGAGCTCCAGAATAAACTAATCAAGAAAGTCAGATGCCTAGATAGCTTAAGATAATGAGCCATACTAGGAAACATCAAAATATGGACCAGCCAAAGGAACAAACTAATAGTTCAACTGAGATACAGGAGTTGAGGCAAATAATGCTAAATCAATTCAATGAACTGAAGGAAAAATTAATTAAAGATGTTCAAAGAGATCTCCTAAATTAATTGAAAAATCAAGTCAATGAACTGATGGAAGATATAGCCAAAGAGATGAAGGATGCAAGGAAGATACTGGATGACCATAAAGAAAAATTCATAAGCTTGAAAAAACAAATGGTGGAACATATGGGAAAGAAGGGATAATGGAGGAGATGAAAAAGACAACAGAGGGATACAACAGTAGATTTGAACAGGCAGAAAAAAAAGGATAAGTGAATTGGAAGAAAATACTTTTGAATTCATACACACAGAAGAACAGATAGCAAAAAGAATGGAAAAATATGAGCAGGGTCTTAGGGAGCTCAGTGACAACATGAAGTGCACAAATATATGTGTTACATGTGTCCCAGAGGGAGAAGAGAGGGGAAAAGGGGCAGAAAGAATAATAGAAGAGATATTCACTGAAAATTTCCCAACTCTTATGAAAGACAGATTACAGATTCAAGAAGTACAGTGTAATCCAAACAGAATAGATCCAATAGACCTACTCCAAGACACTTACTGATCAGATTGTCCAATGTCAAGGACAAAGAGAGAATGCTGAAAATGGCAAGAAAACAGCAATCCATCATTTACAAGGGAAGCTTGATTAGACCAGGTACAGATTTCTCCACAGAAACCATAGGCAAGAAGACAGTGGTATGATATATTTAAGAAATGGAAAGAGAAGAACTGCCAACCAAAAATTCTATATCTGGCAAAACTGTCCTTCAAAAATGAGGGAGAGATTAAAACATTTCCAGACAAACAGACACTGAGAGAGTTTGTGAATAAGAGAGTGGTGCTACAAGAAATACTAAAGGGATTGCTACAGGCTGACAGAAAAGAGAGGTTTGGAGAAGAGTGTAGAAATGAAGATTATCAGGAAGGGTAAAAGAGAGAGAGGAAAAAATAAGACATGACCTATAAAATCCAAAAGACAAAATGGTAGAAGAGACTACTGCCCTTACAATAATAACACTAAATGTAATTGATTAAACTCCCCAATAAAAAGACACAGACTGGCAGAATGGATTAAAAACAGGACTCATCTATACGCTCTCTTCAAGAAACTCATTTTAGATTGAAGGTCAAAAAATAGGCTGAAAGTGAAAGGCTGGAAAAAGATTTTTCAAGAAAACATAACAAACATAAATATTTATACACCAAGCCAGAGTGGCCCAATATTCATGAAGCAAACACTGAAAACACTGAAAGGGGAAGTAGATACTTCTACAATAATAGCGAGGATTTCAGTACAACACTCTCATCAATGGAAAGAACATCTAGACAGAGGATCAATAAGGAAACAGAGATGTTGAATTGTATGATAAATGAACTAGACTTGACAGACATTTATAGAACACTACACCCCACAACAGCAGGATAAACATTTTTCTCAAGTGCTCATGGAACATTCTCTAGGATAGACCACAAAGCAAGTCTGAACAATTTAAAAAATATTGATATTATTAAAAAGAGTTTCTTGGATCATAATGGAATGAAGTTGGAAATAACAGGTAGAAGGTTGTAAAATTCACAAATATATGGAGGTTAAACAACAAACTCTTAGAAAACCAGTGGGTAAAGGAAGAAATTACAAGAGAAAATAGTAAATAACTCAAGGAAAATTGACAATGAAAACACAACATATCAAAACTTATGGGATAAAGGAAAGGAGGTGCTGAGAGGGAAATTTATTACCCAAAATAACTATGTTAAAAGAGAAGAGAGCCAAAATTGTGGAATTAAATATTCACTTGGAGGATGTAGAGAAAGAAGAGCAAAATAACCCCACAGCAAACAGAAGGAAAGAAATAACAAAGATTAGAGCAGAAATAAATGAAATTGGGAACAGGAAAACAATAGAGAGAATCAACAACACTAGAAGCTAGTTCTTTGAGAAAATCAACAAAATTGATGGACCCCTAGCTAGGCTAACAAAAAAATAAAAGAGAGTGGATGCAAATAAATACAATCAGAAACAGGAAAGGAAACATAACTACAGACCCTGAAGAAATAAAGGAGATAATGAGAGGATACTATGAGCAACTATATGCTGATAAACTAGACAACTTAGACAAAATGGAAAACTTTCTAAAAAAAATAAACAACCAACACTGACTCAAGAAGAAACAGATGACCACAACAAACCAATCACAAGTGAAGAGATTGAGTCAGTCACTAAAAAGCTCCCAAAAAAGAAAAGCCCAGGACCAGATGGCTTCACCTGTGAATTCTACCAAGCATTCAAGAAAGAATTAGTACCATTTCTGCTCAGACTCTTCAAAAAAAATTAAAATGGAGGGACAGTTACCCAACTCATTCTATGAAGTCAACATCACCCTAGTACCAGAATCAGACAAAGATACTACAAAAAAGAAAATTACAGACCAATCTCTCTAATGAATCTAGATCTAAATATCCTCAACAAAATCCTTGCAAATCAAATCCAGCAGCACATTAAAAGAAATATACACCACAACCATGTGGGGTTTATTCCAGGTATTCAAGACTGTTTCAACACAAGAAAATCAATTAATGTAATACACTACATCAATAAATCTGAAGAAACACATGATCATCTTGATTGATAAAGAAAAGTCATTTGACAAAATCCAATATCGTTTCTTGAGGAAAACACTTCAAAGGATAGGAATAGAAGGGATTTTTCTCAGTATGATAAAGACAATAGATGAAAAACCCACCACTAGCACTGCACTTAATGGGTAGAGACTGATAGCTTTCCCTCTAAGACCAGGGATACCCACTGTCACCATTACTATTCAAAATTGTTCTGGAAGTTCTAGATAGAGCAATTAGGCAAGAAAAAGAAATAAAAGGCATCCAAATTGGAGAGGAAGAAGTACAATTTTTCCTTTTTTTGCAGATGACATGATTCTGTATGTAGAAAATCCAGAAAAATCTACAGCAAAACTATTAAAAATAATCAATGACTACAGCAAAGTGGCAGGCTACAGCATCAACATGTAAAAATCTATAGTGTTCCTATACACAATTAATGTGCAACAAGAGGAAGAAATAAGGAAAACAGTTCCACGTACAATTGCAAACAAAAGTATCAAGTATTTAGGAATAAACTTAACAAAGGCCACAAAGGACCTATACAAAGAAAAATATATGAAACTGCTAAAAGAAATTGAAGAGGATGTAAAAAAAATGGAAGAACATACTGTGTTCATTGATTGGAAGACTAAGTATAATTAAGATGTCAATTCTACCTCAATTCATTTATAGATTCAATGCAATACCAATTAAAATCCCAACATCTTACTTTGCAGAAATAGAAAAATGATAAACAAATTTATTTGGAAGGGCAAGGTGCCTCAAATAGCCAAAAATACCTTGAGAAAGAGGAAGGAAGTGGGAAGTCTCACACTCCCTAACTTTGAAGCATATTACAAAGCTGCAGTGCTCAAAACAGCATGGTACTTGCATAAGGGTAGATATACCGACCAATGGAATCAAATTGAGTACCCAGAAATAGGCTCTTGTATCTATGGACAATTGACTTTGATAAGGCATTGAAGCCAAAGCAACTGGGAAAGAGCAGCCCCTTCAATAAATGGTGTTTGGAGAACTAGATATCCATTTCTAAAAGAATGAAAGAGGACACCTATCTCACACCTTACTGGAAAATTAAATCAAAATGGATCAAAGACCCAAACATTAGTGCTAAGACCATAAGACTCTTAGAAGAAAATGTAGGGCAATTTCCTAAAGATCTTGTGATAAGAGATGGTTTTCTAGACCTTATACCCAAAGTGCCAGCAACCAAAGAACAGAGAGACAAATGGGATCTCCTCAAAATTAAACACTTTTGTACATCAAAAGACTTTGTCAGAGAGGTAAAAAAGGCAGCCTACACAATGGGAGGCAATATTTGGATACCACATATCAGTTAATTGTTTAATAGCCTGAATATAGAAGGCAATCCTATAACTCAACAACAAAAAGACAAACAAACCAATTAAAAAATGGGCAAAATACATGGACAGAATCTTTTCTGAAGAGGAAATACAAATGGCACAAAACATATGAAAAATGCTCAACTTCACTGGCTATTAGGGAAATGAGATATCATCTCACACCTACCAGAATGACCATTGCCCAAAAAAACAGAAAAATTACAAGTGCTGGAGAGGATGTGGAGAAAGAGGCACACTTATTCACTGTTGATGGGAATGTAGAATGGTGCAACCACTTGGGAAGACAGTATGGTATTTCCTCAGGAAGCCAAGCATAGATTTACCATATGACCCAGCTATTCCATTACTAGGTATATACTCAGAGGAACTGAAAGCTGAGACATGAATGGACCTTTGTATACTGATGTTTATCATAGCATTATTCATAATAGCCAAGAGATGGAAACAGCCCAAATGTCCATCAGCAGATAAGTGGATAAACAAACTGTGATACACATACAATGGAATATTGCACAGATGTAAGACAGAACAAGGACACCGAACATATAATAACATGGATGAACCTTGAAGACATTATGTTGAGTGAAGTTAGCCAGAAACAAAAGGACAAATACTGTATGGTCTCACTAATATGAACTAACACTAACGAGCAAACTTTGAGAGTTAAAATATCACAGCCTACCAGGAGATAGAAAGAAGGTAAAGATCCAGCATTTGATGCTGAAGGATTACAGATTGTTCAGCAGGATTGATTGTATAGATCCAGAAATAGCATAATACTGTGTGATGGTAGCACAATACTGTAAGTATACTGAGCAAAGATGTCCATGAATAAAGCTGGAAGAGGTGGGCTAGGGGGATGAACGACACCTAAGTTAAAGATAAAAGGTAAACACTGGGCCTGTTTAATTTAGCAAAAACTAGAGTGGTCACTGACTGTGAATAAATGTACAAATATAAAACTGTTCTTGCATATGGGAGAACAAATGAATGTCAGCCATGAAGAGTGTTGGAAAGGGGATAGTATTGGGGAAAAATACAATTAAAGCAAACTGGAGTCTATGGTCAACAGTAACATTGTAATATGCTACCATTAAATGTAACAAACGTAATATACCAAAGCTAAATGTGTATGAGAGGGGGATATAAGGGAGGGATATGGAATTCTTGGTAGTGGTGTTGTTGTCTGACCCTCCTATTTTATTGTATTGTATGGTATTTTATTTTTCTTTTGATTATCTTTTTTTATTATTCATTAATTTTTTTCATAGTAATCAGTATGTTCAAGTGCTGACTGTAGTGATAAATGCACAACTGTATGATGATACCGTGAACAACTGATTGTACACTGTGGATAATTAAATGGTATGTGAATATAGCTCTAAAAAATTGCATGGAAATGTACAAAAAGGTATAAAAATCCTGGAGAAAATATGGAGAGAGGGATGTATGTATTTACTGTTGGTTAGGAGGCAGAATAGTGTAGCCTTTCTGGAGGACAGTGGGGTGGTTCCACACGAAGCTAAAAGTATACAGGTGCCATAGGGTCCTGCAACCTCATTAGGGAGTATATACTTGGAGGATCTGAGAGCAGGGGCAAGATTGGACATTTGCACACTGGTGTTTATGGAGAGAGTGTGCATGATTTGCAATGGGTGGAGGTGGCCTAAGGGTACATCGACTGAGGAACAGAATGGTGAACTGTTGTGTGTGCATACAATGGAATACTGAGCAACAGCAAGAGGGAGTGAAGCTGTGAGATATGCAACAAGGTGAATGGTTCATGTGGACAGCATTTTGAGTGAGCTATGCCAGAATCAAAGGCAAACAGTATAATGCCTCACCAGTATGGACAAACTACAATGTGTAAACTTATAATTGAAGCTTAGGGCACAGCTTATCAAGGGAATGCTCATTGTAATGGTCTCTGGATTATAAGCGCTTACAGCAGTCACATCTATTCCTGAATTGTAATGGCTATCTTTAGATTCCAAGATGCTTATCCCTTTTTGTATAACCTGATCAATACCTGGAACTTCGTTTATCTTTGTGATACCTGAAACTCAGAGCTAGAACTTGACAGATATGAATGTCAGTATTAGCACATATAGCAACTATTTGAAAAGGTGAAAAAGAGTCCAGACTTCATCTAGAGATATGAATGAAGCAGATGTTGTTAGCATTAGGGCAAATCAGGCCAAAGGATAAAGGACAATAATGACTGCATTTTAAAACTTCAAATTCCATGTGAGACCAGGGGAAGAGATGTTTAGCTGGTGCAAGATCTATATTTCCTAAACAATTTAACTTGTACAGTTTGTTCAAATACCATAACTACATGGAAATTTTAATAGGAAGTGAGACCTCATTGGTTTGCATAGGTTAGTGTGAAATAGAGATACATTTCAAAGTAATTTGGACAAAGAATAAAAATATACATGCAGGGCCCCCTGAGGAACCAGGGAAAAATGCAGAGGTGTTGGACTTCCTCACCTGGATTGCTACTGATGTTCTTACAAACATTGAGGATGGCGGTTTGGTATGCCAAGCCCTCTATCATGGGACTTGCCCTTATGAAGCTCATTACTGCAAAGGAGGGGCTTATAATTCTGCCTAAGTGCCTCCCCATGAGTACCTTTTTGTTGCTCAGATGTGGCCCTCTCTCTCTAGCTAAGCCAACTCAGCAGGTGAACACACTGCCTTCCCCGCTATGTGGGATCTGAGTCCCAGGGGTGTAAATCTCCCTGGCAACATGGGATATGACTCCCAGGGATGAATCTGGACTCCACATCATGGGCTAAAGAACATGTTTTTGACCAAAAGGGAATGCAAAATGAAAAGAAATAAAGTTTCAGTGGCTGAGAGATTCCAAATGGAGTCGAGAGGTCACTCCAGCAGGCATTCTTAGGCACTATATAGATAACCCTTTCCAGGTTTTAATGCACTGGAATATGTAGAAGTAAATACCTAAAACTATCAAACTTCAACCCAGTAGCCTTGACTCTTGAAGATGATTGTATAGCAATTTAGTTTATAAGTGGTAACTGTATGATTGCAAAAGCCTTGTGGACCACACTCCCTTTATCCAGTGTATGGATGGATGAGTAGAAGAATGTGGATAAAAAACTAAATGAAAAATAGGGTGGGGTATTTTTTTTTTTTTTTGCTTTTATTTTTTATTCTTATTTTTACTTTTTCTGGTACAAGGAAAATGTTCAAAAAATAGATTGGGGTGATGAATGCACAACTATATGATGGTACTGTGAACAACTGATTGTAGACCTTGGATGATTGTATGATATGTAAATATATCTCAATAAAATTGAATTAAAAAAACTATTTGGCATGTTTTCATGTCGATGGGGAAAAAACAAACAGACAGACAAAGCAAAAACAATTGCGCTATGTCATCCTATTTCCAAGCCCAAAGCCAGAGAAGTCAGTGATTAGATTAATTATTTCTGAATCTGACTGAAAAGGACAATTACCAGAGTGGATTTAGAAATATATTAAAAATGAAGTAGCCCATGCCAATCTTACTAATGAAAAACTTTAAGTGTGGGGGCATACAAATATATAGTTTCAAAAGCCACCATGGTGATTTGATGATAAGGAAAGTTTGGGAACCTTGAATGTGTTGATGGGATGAGAGGATGTTATACACAGTAACTCGTAGGTATCCAAAACTTTATAAGGGAAAAGAGAGGGGAATCCAAGACTTAACCAGGACTATCAAGTAGAGACAAAAGTTCAACACATTTTATTATTTCTCAAGGTCATCAGTTCATGATTCATCAAAAGAATCCTTAAAATGATATCAGAGATATAGTTCAGAAGGTATACAGGATATACTAGTAGTCTGCTTAAGAAGACAAGTCATTGCATCTCATGTTTTAGAAATATTTCCATAAAACTCAGGGGAGCAAATTGTTTGAAGTTAGAAAGCTTACTTACAAGATATGCTTCAGGAAAAAGATTCTGAAAATTCCAATAAATTATTATATTCTTTAAATAATTTTTCCAATATAAAAATTACCTTATTTGCAAAACATTAAAAATATCTATTCACATGTTTAAAATTGATGACTCCATTATTAAATTTCAATTTTGGTGGCAATAATAGGCATTAAAATTTATAGGAAATACATTTCATTTGCATTTTAATATTGTACCATAAAGCTAAAACAGGTTATTAGCAACTATCATAGATATTGCTCAAGCTTCTAGCTTTAGGTCAAATGAACAAATATGCAGTAGAAATGTGAACTTTCCTAGTAAGTCTGCTTTTCTTCCTTTGTCCCCTGGTTTCATAAGAATCAAAATTATGCATTTCCATCAATTGAAACAAATGTACTTGTGCTGGTTTGAATGTATTATGTCCCCCAGAAAAAGCCATATTCTTTGATGCAGTCTTGTGGGGCAGACATAATAGTGGGGATTAAGTTGGAACTTTGGATTAGGTTGTTTGCATGGAGATGTGCCCCACCCAGCTGTGGGTGGTCACTCTGGTGGGATACTCCCATGGAGGTGTGGCCCACCCATTCAGGGTGGGACTTGATCAGTGGAGCCATATAAAACATGCTGACTCAAAGAGACTGAATGGGGAGTGCAGCTGTGAGTGACGTTTTGAAGAAGAGCAAGCTTGCTAGAGAGGAACGTCCTGGGAGAAAGCCATTTTGAAACCAGAACTTTGGAGGAGACGCCAGCCACGTGCCTTCCCAGCTAACAGAGGTTTTCCTGATGCCATTTGCCATCCTCCAGTGAAGGTACCTGATTACTGATGTGTTACCTTGGACACTTTATGGCCTTAAGACTGTAACTGTATAGCCAAATAAACCCCCTTTTTATAAAAGCCAATCTGTCTCTGGTGTTTTGCATTCTGCAGCATTAGCAAACTAGAACAGTACCACACTAAAAGTGAGGTGCTAATAATAGGGTGGTTTGGGGGAACCGTGTATTTTATGCATGATATTTCTGTAAAAGCACAACTTCTCTTATAAAATAATCATTCTTATTCCTTCATTTACCCAGAGTGACATTTGTAAAACATGCATCAGAATAATTTTAATTTTCCACTTAATACTAGTAAACATTTTAAAAGGGAAATATAGGAAGCAATCACATTTTTCTGGAGAACAAGAGAGAATTAGGTATAGTAATTCCTCCATCTTATTTTCTAAATTTGGAGTCATGAACCACTCACTACATTAACTGGGTTTTATGGCCACATAAAATATTTGAAAATTGGGCAACAAAATTTTAAGGGAAAACTTTTTCTCTTCAAAACCTTTTGTGAAAAATGTTAGGAAACTTTGAAATATGAAAAACCAAATTCTGAAGCAAGGGAACTTGAACAGCTGGGAATAGACCAGAGAACAGTGCATGGAATTAGCATTGTGGAAAAACATTTGTCCAGACAGCAGCCAGGATTGCCTAGGGATTTGGTTGTGACAATGTAATAGAATTAATTTTGATGAATATTTCTGAGGAAGATGAAGAGAAACAAAATTTTAGCAGTCTATAGCAAGATAGTCTTAAATGATAAGAATTTATAAACTATTATTTACCATTCATCCAGTATCTTTAGGCATAAGTCTACCTACTTGCAAATAAAAAAAGAATAATAAAAGTCAAACAAAACAAACAGGAAAATAACCCAATTTTAATTTGCCAAAGTTCTTAGAAATTCAAAAACATTTTCTTGACCTATGTTTCTTCTTTTCAAGGCATTTTTTATTCCAAAGCTGTCATACTTTCATCTTTTACAGGAAAATCTTTTTCAAATGAATCTTGGCAAGAGTAATTAGAGAAAAAATAAAGGATTTTGCAATGTGTTGGTTTTCTGTGAATGGTTTTCACTGTGTCTTGATCTGAAGAAATAATTCTGAGTAACTCAGTATTCAATAAAAAGAGATGAAAGGAGTCTTGGAATTATCAGTATGTACCTATATTTGAATATGTGAAAACAAAAAGGAACATATGGCCATGACTGAGAAACCTCAGAGCAGAGCACTTAAGGAAATCAGCATGAAAAATAAAGTGTCCATTACCAAGTGATGATTTACTGTATAATTTACAGGAGGGTAGAGTATGCTTGAAACTGCACTTAGCACCTGGATGCCATGAAATACAAATTGAGATGAAATGTGTTCATGAAATTCTATTAATAAAATGTATGATGTTGGTTTTCTTTCTATTTTGTTTCTAGCTTAATAGAAAGCAGTAGAAAACCTAGGCAATATTCAATACATTCTACTTGATTATTTCTTAGACTCAAGAAATCTTGTTTTTCAAAGAAAGTTTTGAGATTATCTGGTAAAATGTCTCTCCTTGTCACTCTCTCTCTCTCTCCCTCTTTCTTTCTTTCCTCACTCAATATCCCTGACAAATGCAAACCTTACTCCACCAAATATATTATAGAAAGATTGGTATTGATTTATTTGGTAATTACTTATTGTCTACCCACTATGTTCCAGGCACAATTTTTGGCACTTGGCTTACCTTAGTGAACAAATTCAATACAAAGCCTTCCTTCATGGAGCTTCCATTCGAAAATTCTAGGTTATGGGGATATTGGTTCAAAGAGGGAGGAGATATAAGGAGAGATACTGATCATGAATAAAAGACACAGTAAACAAGTAAATTGTGTCATGTGTTAGAAGGTGATAAATACTACTGGGAAAATCTAGAACCATCTATGGAAGACTGGCAGTATGAAAGGGAGGAAAGCATGGGAAAGTTTCCGGTATTAATCTGTTCAGATCAGGGTTTATTGAGAAAGTGAGATTTGAGCTAAAACCTGAAGAACGTGAGGGAGTTGGCCAAGCAAATATCTGAGAGAAAATAACCTTAAGCATGTTAAATAGCCAAAGCTAAGCACCTAAAATTTGTTGATACCTGGCATTTAGAATATATTTAAAATAATAATCACAATGCCTCTCTCCCATGTTCTTAAACTCACCTTCTCTGATCCATTTTCAGTATCAAGCAGTTAGAATTTGAATCATGACTTACCCTAGAAAATGGGCATTGGGAGAGAAAACAGGAAATGGAGTGAGAGAAACAGAAATGAAGTAAAGTTATGGCTTTCCCTCAAGTCAGGCAACAACTAGGCCACCTTGCCACACATGTAAGTTAATTGCATTGGAAATGGATTTTTCCACTCCAGTCAAGCCTTCAGATGACCAACCACTGGCCAACATCTGACTGATTACCTCATAAGAAACCCAGGGCCAGAATCACCACTGTAGAAATTGTGATATATTTATTGTTTTAAGCTACTAAGTTTTGGGGTAATTTGTTTTACAGCAATAGATAACTAATCTCACCCACAGCTTCTTTCAAGTTGTCCAGGCAAAGATGTGTTCCTATTTATGCGTGATGGTGCAGGGGTGTTTCAGATCCGGCTTTATGCAAATAAACTTTTCTAATTTCCTGCCTTAAAACCTATGTTCTCAAACCCTTACTATGATCTAAGACTCCTCATAGTTTATACATGCTTAACCAGTAACAATTTCCTTTTCATATCTGGGATATAATTAATTTCCATTCTTGTGCAAAATATAAGAGTCTGGCATCCTGGAAAAGGAGGCCATATTTTACCAAAATACTCTAAAAGATTTAATTGCTTCATCAGGCCAAAGTTAGGCAGTAATTAAATCTGTTTACATGTCCACTGTCTCCTAATGCAAATCTTCCACAATTGAATATCAGTTTTCCTAGTGACAAATTAACCTTAGGCTAATATTGCATGCAACATTCCATGAAGGCCATCCTTCACTCAGTGTGTGCCATTTTCCAAAATTACTCTTTCATTTCCAAAACTAGGATTTAGATTCTTTCCGTGCTCCTTAATCTGGTGGAAAGTGTTAGGAAAACTCTTTGCTGAATGAATAAATTCTTTAAAATAATTGAATGTTTGAAAATGCTGATTCATGGGCTCCAGAAAATGCTGATTCATGGGCTCCAGCCCAGGTCTACCAAATTGGTTTATTAAATTTCTGTGCATTGGCATAATCTAGGGTTTTAACTGGTTCTGTGCCTGAGAGGTTCTGATTTAGTAGATACAATGTAGGGCCTCAAAATCTGCATTTTAACAATCACATCAGGGACTTTTGATAAAATGGGAGCTAACAACCACCCTTTGAGAAATATTGTCGATGTAGTTTTTCCTTTACATTGATTTTTTTTTCTTTTGCTTCTTACCACTGATTTTTTAAAAGCATATTTGTTTTTTTTTTTTAGTTGTTTTTTTTGTTGCTTGTTTGTTTAATTTGCTTTTATATGGCTTCCATGACTGTGATAAAAAGTGGTATGGTAGTAAGGAATAAATAGAAAGGAAAGAGGCAGCAGCAAGTGTAAACCAGGTTTTTATATGTCAGAAGGAGATATACATAATTTCTTTGAAAATGCAATCACAATGAGTATAATACAATAACTTAAACATTCTATGAAAAACAATAATATAAACAGTAACAGACTTTTCTACTTGACTCTGGTTAGCTGTCAAATGCTAACTATTTTAAAATATTAAAATAAGAAAAAACTGACATTAAGATCATGAGTGTTGGGAATGTTTCAAGAAAAGATGGAGATTATTGATTGAGGTTTAGGGTTGGAAATATCCTTTCAATTTGTATAAGAACTTATGCTTCTTAGTGCACAGTTGGGTGTATCATGTTCCTTATAAGAAAAGTTACTTATTTGATAGACAACAGCAAGTGCATCATGGGAAATGGAGGTGAAATGCTCAAAGAGCACATTTATTTGTTTTTCTTTCACCCTATTAATACAGATTGACTTATGATTACCATAAAGAGAGAGAAGATTTACATTCAGGATAAGAGTTTATTTGATGCTTTTTTCCAGAGAAGCATTCAGAAAAAAATAATAAAAGGATACACACACATACACACAAGTACAGATTTTAAAAAATATTTGGAATGCACTGACATAAATAAATCTTAGGGAAACTTATAATAGATCAAAGCAATAATAGTATATTTTGAGGTAAGATTGACTATTTTTGAATGAAGATAATGAAGCTTTTGATAATATTGATTTTGATATTTAGTACTCTGCTCACGTTGAGATGCCACATAATTGGTTAAGACAATTGGATTTCTCTTTGCTTACTATAGTGAAGAGAATATAGGATTTGGAATATGGAGTTGTCATTCAAAGATTTCATAATTATAGTTTCCTCTATCTGTGGGTAACCCTGGAAGTTCCTGAATTCTAATGGTAGTTTGCCATTTTGCTGAGGTGAGGCAAAAACTTTTAATTGCTTGCTTTACAAAACTGGAGAGCAGGAGAAAAACACCTAGGTGAGTGAACCTATTCTTCAGGGTATAGCATCATCTCGAATCACATTTTTAGCCTCTATCACTTGTGAAGTAAACATTACATGGGGTAATGAGTTTGGATGTTATTGAAGGTTTTGAAAACTCATCTTGGTTACTAGTCCCTCCCTTCTCTTAGATTCAGCTGAAAATCTACAATCTGAGTATTTATATGATCTATGTTCAGAAAATTCAAGTGAGGAGGATAAAAACTAGTGTGTATAAAATATAGCTCATACTCTCTAATTGTTTTACAAATTTCTATAACAATACGATTGAGAACTATCATAATTATAATGACTCATCTGCAAGGCAATTGCAAAAGACACTCATATTTTCAATTATTTTATAGACTATAGATAACTGTTAATTCAAAGCAATAGAAAAGTAGATTTTATTAATAGAAATGTCCTTCTAGAGTGACAGCAGAAAGTTGAATGTTGAAACCAGATCAAATAAGACAGTATAATAAAAATTTATATCCTTGACACTAAAATCTAACTCTTTTAAATATGAAAAAGAATAAATATTTTAGAAATAATTCTTTTTTCATATAAATCTTTGTTTAAGGTGCCAGTAGCCTTCAAAGATACATCAATAATCTTACAAATTAAATTTTTAGGAAAAAATAACTGACGTTGCAGTTATAAATATGAATATGTCTCATAAAATAGCTAACACATTTTAGCATGTATTTTTAGCTTTCATCCATATATTAAGAACCTGTCTTTTCATCTGGAATAAATAATGTATTAAAAAGCTCCAAATTAATATATATATCAATAACTTTCTGAGTAAAAGTCAATATTTTTTAAAATAACTGCTATTTGTCACATGTTAAACAGATAATGGGGATATTATGAATAATTTCATCAAATAAACTTAGATGAAAAATAAAAATTTCATGAAAAAACAAAATTTACCCAAAGTGGCAAAGGAATAAATAACTTTTTTTTTTTTTTATAATTCTTTATCCAATGAATAAAAAAAAGTTTCAATTCATAACTTACCCACAAAGAAATCTGCTGGCCCAGATGGCTTTCTTGGCTGAATTCATCCATTAATTTAAGGAAAAAAATCACACTATTTTAAAATAATTCTTTCAGATATTGGTATTCCCTAGCTATTTTATGAGACCAGTGTAAACTTGATACCAAAACCTTAATAAGAGAACTGCAAGACGGGATGATTATAATGCAATCTGTCTATAATGAGGTTGGATTTGTTTGAAGAACACCATATTATTTTCAATAAAACCAAAGTAATTATACACACTAAGAGAATAAAATGTATATATGACTTTCTCAATAGAAGGAGGAAGATCATTACATAAAATTCAAAGTAAATTTTCTGACAAAAAATTTATATGCTAACTAGGAAGATAAGGGAACTTTCTTAATCTGATAAAATGCATTTAATTCTTTCCCTTGAGATTAGGAATGAAACAAAGTCACTTGCCATCACCAATTTAATTTAAAATTAAACTTCAGATTTTAAAGGGTCCAAATGGTAAAAAAAAGAAGCAAAATACATAAGGATGAAGAGAATGAAAGAAATCTGTCCTTTTTTATGCTCAAATGCCTGTATATGCACATGATCCAGAAAATCCTACAGAAGAAATAATAGACTAAAAAGTGACTTCAACAACTTCTCTTGCAACAAGATAGAATATCAATTGCAATCCTTAATAACATCAATATGAAAATTTAAAAGAAAAAGAAATTTTAAAATGATGTAATTTAAAATAACATCAATCACATCAAGCAGAATTTTAACTGCCAGCTATAGTCTTGAGTTTGGCAAATTCCCCACCCCACCCCCAGCCCCATACAACAATAAAAGTTGATAGCTAATCAAAATTTTAAACAAACATTTTCTACCTCTGGGAATTGAAGAAAGGCAAACCACAAAATGATAAATGTTTTTCAAGAAAAACTGCAAAACTATGGTGAAAACCAGTGGGAGTCTGTCACCTTCTTGCCTAGTGCTATTTTTGTCTACACTGCACCCACATCAAACCACCCCTGATCCACCAAGCTGGATTTGGCAGTATTACTATGGTGGGGCTGTAAATGTAAAACCATAGCTTCAATGTTAGGATATAGATTTGATACTCATGTCTGGCTATATTATCAGCAAATGGTGCAAACCCTGTAGGAAATCCCATGGCTCTTCTAGACTGGGGTGATCATCCAGATTGGGTCAGTGACAATCCAGCCAGAAAATTACTGGTCAGATTCTTGAAACTGGAAAGCTATTGATTGCTATTTAACTCTTCATGCATCCCTGGCTGACTGGCAAGCTTATGTTTAAGTACAAGAGACCTAAGTGGGCCCAGGGAAAAGTAAAAGCTGAAGAAGACTAGGAAATGGCCTCAGAATGAATAATGTCTACCTCACATTCCAATTTATTGGCAGAGATCGGATATTGTTTAAGTTCAAAGTGTTTTAGCACAACATCTGCCCAATCCTTGATTAGCCACTATGTTATGCAGATGAGGAAGTGACATTAAAGAAGTTAGGAAAAAAAATAAAAATAAAAAAAAGCAAGAAAGGAAAAAAAAAACAAAAAATAGGAATGATATAAGTGGTCATACACTGCAAAGAAGACAAATTCCCCAGATTAAAACCAGGCAAGTTAATAAGATAAATGAGTATTCATATGTTAATTATTTAATTAAATAAAAGTATATACACAATGTAAAAAGTTTTTAAAGTAGTCATAACCATCCTCAAAGTGAAGTGTGTGATAAAATACAGAATTACTATGAAATAATCCCTAAAATTTCCAATTTTCAATAAAAATTTTGACATATAAAAGGAAACTGTGACATTTACTCAGAAAAATAAATGTTGATAGGGAACTGATTCTGAGTGGATCTACATCTTGGATTTACCATAGACTTCAAATTAGATGGTATAAATAATTTAAAAGAATTAAAAGAAACCACACTTAAAGGAATAAAGAAAAATATTATTATAATAAGTCAAAAATAAGAAATAGCAATGGAGAAATAAAAGCTATAGAAAACAACCAAATGAAAAATCTGGTGTTGAAAAGTAATGTCTTGTGAGGTTTATAATATACGTAGGGTTGGATGAATAAAAAAAATAATGCAAATGATGAGAAGGGTGAAAGGAAAGTACCATTTATGAGAAAGTACATTCTATTAAGCTAAAGATGAACATTGTAAAATAAAATTTAAGATGCAGATTTAAAAATAAATAAACAGTTACAAAGATAATAGTCAAGGTGGTATCCAAACAAGTATGATTCTTATATATTTAGGATCTTAAATATTAACTCCATAGCAAACACAAGGAAAATACATGAAAAATACGCCCAGGTAGACATGAGAAGTCATTCAATATGGTACCATGCAAAATAAAAATAAATATAAAAGTAGGCCTTAATGGAAGATTTAAGGGCCAAAAAAGGGATAAGACTTACAAAGGCTGAATAGAAAAATGGTAGAAGATAGTCCTGCTTTATCAGTAATGACTTTAATTATAAATGGATTATACTCTCCAGAAAAAGGCAGAGATTGTCAAAATGGATTTAAAACAAAAGCATAACTAAACTATATGTTATCTGCGAAAGACTCACCTTAAAGGCAAAGATACAAGTTAGGTTGAAAGTGAGAGGAAGGAAAAAATATACCATGTGTGATGGTTAGGTTCATGTATCAAGACTCTTCTGAATCTTAAGAGGAAAAATCTATGTTTTCAGAGTATCAAGTAAAAAGAACACTGCGTTGTTAGGTTCATGTGTCAACTTGATCAGGTGATGGTACCCAGCTGTCTGGTCAAGAAAGCACTGGTCTAACAGTTGCTGCAAGGACATTTGTGGCTGTTTAATAAGCCAATGGGCTAGTTTATTAAATTATCATTCAATTGGCTACAGCTGTGACTGATGACATTAATGAAGGGCATATCTTCCACAATGAGAGAATGCAGTTGGCTGGATTTAATCCAATCAGTTGAAGACTTTTAAGGGAGACAGATAGAGGACCTTCACTTCTTCTGCAACTGAACAATGAAGCATTCCCTAAGGAGTTTGTCAAAGTTGCCAGTTCGTTTCCTGAGGAGATTATCAAACACACTCCTCAAAGTTGCCAGTTCATTTCCTGAGGAGTTCATCGAACATCTTCATCAGAGTTGTCAGTTTGCTGCCTGCCCTACAGAATTTGGACTCATGCATACCCACAGTTGCATGAGACACTTTTATAAATCTTATATTTATAGCTATCTCTCATTGATTCTGTTTCCCTTGAGAATCCTAACTAATACTCCATGCAAGTAGTAATCAAATGACAGCTGGGGTAGGTACACTAATATCAGGTAAAAACAGCTACAAGAGACAGAGATGCTCATCATATACTGATAAAGGGGTCAATTCAATAAGAAGGCATAATGATTATATATATATATAATGAATATATATATATAAAATGAATATATATATATTTCTAACAGCAGAGCTCCAAAATATATGAAGGAAATGCTGACAGATTTGGAGGGAGAAATTTATGGCTACACATTAGTAGTAGAAGGCTTTAATGCACCACTTTCAATAATGGTTATAATGTGTAGACAGAAGATCAATAAGGAAATACAGGACTTGAATGGTACACTAAACCAAGTAGACCTAAGAGACATATACAGAACACTTCATCCAACAACAACAGAATATACATTCTTCTCAAGTGCACATGGATCATTCTCTGGAGTAACCCACATCTTAGGTCACAAAACAAGTCTCAACAGATAAAAAAAATAGAAACCATGCAATGTACATTCTCCACAAAGAAATGAAGTTAGAAATAAATAGCACATGGAGAAATTCAAAATCCACAAGTATGTGTAAATTAAACAACACTTTCTTAAAGGACCAATGGGTTAAAGAGAAAATCTCAAGGGGAATTAGGAAATATCTTAAGGCAGATGAAAATGGAAGTAACAAAGACAGTTTGAGAGGGGAATTCATAGCCCTAAATACTTACACTAAGAAAGAAAGATTTCAAATCAGAGACTTAACCTCAAAACTGGAGGAACTAGAAAAAGAAGAACAAACTAAAGCCAAAGCAAGAATAATAAAGAAATAATAGAGAATAGAGTGGAGAAAATTAAATAGGGAATTAAAAAAATTGAGAGAATCAGCAAAACTAAAAGTTGGTTCTTTGAAAAGATAGATAATATTGACAAACATTTGCCTAGACTGTTGAAGAAAAAAAGGAGGATGTCATAATGAAAATCATAAATGATGAGGGGTACATTACTACCGACAATGCTGAAATAAAAAGGACTATAAGAGGGTACTAGAAACAACTGTATTCCAATACATTACATATCCTAGATGAAATGGACAAATTCCTAGAGACAGAGAAACTGACTACACTGACTCAAGAAAAATTAGGTCTTCACAAAACAATTGCTTGTAAAGATATTGAATCAATAATCCAAAACCTCCCAATAGAGAATGCCCAGGACCAGATGGCTTCATAGGGAAAATTTAACAAACATTTCAAAAAGGCATCAATTCTGCTCAAATTGTTCCAAAAATTAAAGAGGATGAAACACTGCCCAATTCTTCAAGGCCAACGTCATCCTTATACCAAACCCAGATAAGATACCACAAGAAAAGAAAAGTGCAAATCAATACCTATTTTGAATATAGATGCAAATATCCTCAGCAAAATACTAGCAAACCAAATCCAACAGCACATTAAATGAATTATTCACCATGATAAATTGGGGTTTTTTCCTGGTTTGCAAGGTTAGTTCAACACAAGAAAATTGGTTAATGTGATATACTATATTAACAGAACAAAAGGGAAAAAACATACACATGATCATTTCAATTGATGCAGAAAAGACATTTTACAAAATCCAATGATGCTATTGATAAAAACACGTAGGAAACTAGGAATAGCAGGAATCTTCCCCAACATTATAAAGGGAATATATGAGAAAAAAAAAACTCAACCAAAATCCTATTAATGGTGAAAAACTGAAAGCTTTCCCTCTAAAATAAGGAACAAGACAAGGATGCCCCCTAATTCCACTGTTATCCAACATTGTGCTGTAAGTTCTTGTCAGAGCACTTAGGCAAAAAATAAAATAAAATAAAATAAAATAAAATAAAATAAAATAACCAAAGGTATCCAAATTGGAAAGGAAGAATGGAAGAATTAAAACATTTCCTATTTACAAATGACATGATCCTGTACAAAGAAACCCCCCACACACACACAAAAAAAGAAACACAATAGAATTATTGTGCTAATAAATGCATTCAACAAAGTGGCAGGACAGAGATCAATACACCCAAATCAGGAGCACTTCTATATATAAGCAATGAACCATCCAAAGAAGAAATCAAAAACAAAAATCCCATTTACAATAGTGTTTTAGTTTGCTAGGCAGCTCAAAGCAGATACCATGAAATGTGTTGGCTTTAACAATGGGAATTTATTAACTTACAAGCTTGCCATTCTGAGGCTGAGAAAAATATCCAAATCAAACCATCATCAAGGCAATGCGTTCTTCCTGAAGAATGGCTGCTAGTTAGCCTTGGCTCTTCTGCCACATGGCAAGGCATGTGGTGGTGTCTGCTGGTTCTCCCTTCTCTTCCAGGTTTCATTGATTTGAGATTCTCACTTCTGTGGTTTCCTCTCCTATTTAAAATGGGTATACACACACAGGAATGGATTAAATTTAAGAACATGCTTTTATGTGGTACTTATAGTTTCAATCACTAGAAATAGCAACGAAAATGATCATATATATAGCAATAAATCTTATCAAGTTATAGACTTATACACAGAACACTACAAAACATTGCTAAAAGATCTAATAGAAAACTTAAAGAAATGGAAGGACAATCTGTGTTAATGGATTGCAAGACTAAGTATTATTAAGCTGCCAGTACTACCCAAAGCAATTAACAGATTCAATGCAATCCCAATGAAATTCCCACGGTCTCCTTTGCAGAAATGGAAAAGCCAATCATCACATTTATAAGGAAGGATAAGGAGCCCCTCAATAACTAAAGTCATCTTGAAAAAGAGAATTAATTTGGAGGATTCACACTTACATATCTCAAAACTTATAACAAAACCATAGTAATCAAAACAGCATGGTTCTGTTGCAAGGACAGACTTCATAGACCTAATGGAAATGAATTGAGGGCTGAGAAACCAACCTTCACATTTATGGCTGGCTGATTGTGTTTGTGTTTGTGTTTGTGTGTGTGTGTGTGTGTGTGTGTGTGTGTGTGTGACTGATGTCTTTTAATCAGCATAAACATTTGCATACATGTTTTTGCATAGCTGTATGTTTTTTTTTTTTAATTCAGTTTTATTGAGATCTATTCACATATCATACAGTCATCTTTGGTGTAGAATCAACTGTTCACAGTACCATCATACAGTTGTGCATTCATCATCCCAATCTCTTTTTGAGCATTTTCCTTGTGCCAGAAAAAGTAAAAATAAGAATTAAAAAAAAAAGTAAGAAAGAACACCCAAATAATCCCCCTCACCCTATTTTTCATTTAATTTTTGTCCCCATTTCTCTACTCATCCATCCATACACTGGATAAAGGGATTGTGATCCACAAGGTCTTCACAATCACACTGTCACCCCTTGTAAGCTACACTGCTATACAATCATCTTCAAGAGTCAAGGCTACTTGGTTGCAGTTTGATAGCTTCATGTATATACTTCTAGCTATTCCAGTGCATTGAAACCTAAAATAGGTTATCTGTATAGTGCATAAGAATGCCCATCAGAGTGACCTCTTGATTCCATTTGGAATCTCTCAGCCACTGAAACTTTATTTTGTTTCATTTCATATCTTCCTTTTAGTCAAGAAGATGTTCTCAATCCCATGATGTCAGGCCCAGATTCATCCTAGGGAGTCATATCCTGTGTTGCTAGGGAGATTTACATCCTTGGGAGTCAGATCCCACACAGAGGGGAGGGCAGCAAATTCACATGCTGAGTTGGCTTAGGTAGAGAGAGAGGCCACATCTCAGTAACAAAAAGGTACTCAGGGGGAGACTCTTAGGCACAACTATAAGCAAGTTTTATGGCCAACTGATTTTTGAGAAGAGGATAAAGACCCCTCAATTGGGGGAAAAAATGGTCTCTTCAACAAATAGCTCTGGGAAAACTGGATCTCTATTTGCAAAAGAATGAAGGAGGACCCCTACCTCACAACAAATACAAGAACCAATTCCAAATTGATCAGAGACCTAAATGTAGTAAACCAAACTATCAAACTCATAGAAGAAGACATAGGCAGACATCATCAGGACTTTGAGTTGGGTAATGATTTCTTAGACTTTACACTCAGAGCCCAAGCAATAAAAGAGAAAAATTGATAAATGTGGCCTCATCAAAATTAAAAACTCTTTTGCTTCAAAAGACTTTATTATGAAAATATAACAACAGCTACACAATGGGAGAAAATATTTTGATAACAGTTTACTATCCAGAATATATAAAGAAACCCTTCATCTTACTAACAAAAGACAAACAAATTAACTTTAAAATGGACAAAAGACTTGTTTCAGTTTGCTAAAATTGCAAAAATGCAGTATACCAGAAATGTATTGGCTTTTACAATGGGGATTTATTAGTTTACAAGCTTACAGTTCTGAGGTCGTGAAAATGTCCAAATCAAGGCATCATCATTACGATATCTTCTTCCTGGAGACAGGTTGACAGCAATCCTAAGTTCCTCTGTCACATGGCAAAGCACATGGCAGCATCTTCTGTTTTCTCCCTTCTCTTTTGGGTTTTGTTGCTTCCAGCTTCTGGCTTCAGTGGGTTCCTCTCTGTTTCTGTGTCTTTCTCTCTCAGCTTCTGTGTCTTTCTCTCTGTATTCTTCTGTGAATTTCATCCTCTATAAAGGACTCGAATAAGAGGATTAAGACCCACCTTGGGCATGCATCAACTGATCAAATCAAATCAAAATTTCCACCCACAATAAGTTTATACTCACTTAAAGCTAAGTAATGGATTAGCTTTAAGAGCATGATCTTCTGTGGTCCACTCAGCTTCAAACTACCACAAGACTTGAATAGATGTCTCTCAAAAGAAGATATACAAACGACCAAAAAGCATCCAAAAAGATGTTCAACAGCATTAGCCATCAGCGAAATGCAAGTCAAAACCATGAGATAACATTCCACACCTAGTAGAGTGGCTAATATTTTAAAAAATTGAAAATTTCAAGTGTTTGAGGGAATGCAGAGAAATAGGAACACTCATTCATTGCTTGTGGCAATATACAATGATATACCCAAAAGAATTGAAAGCAGGGGCTTGAATGGATATTTGCACACCTATATACATAGAGGTATTATTCACAATTATCAACCTAAGTGTCCACCAACAGATTAATGGATAATCAAAATGTAGTATTTACATACATTGAAATATTATTCTGTCATAAAAAGGAATGGAGCTCTGATACACACACAACATGGATGAATCTTGAAGACAACACATTGAGTGATATCAGCCAGACACATATGGACAGATAATTTATGATCTCACTGATATGAAGTAACTAGAATAAGTAAGCTCATAGAGTCAGAAACTAGAATAGAGGTTACCAGGTGATGGGGTGGGGATAGGGAATAGGGAGTTGAGGCTTAAAATGTAAAGAATTCCTGCTTGGAATGATGGAAATGTTTTGGTAATGGGTGGAGATGATGGTAGCATAACATTGTTAATATAATTAACACTGAAATATATATCTGAATATGGTTAAAATGGGAAATTTTAGGTAGCATACATGGTAATAGAATAAAATATAATCCATGGAAATGCACTATTCAAACACCAAACCCTAAGTTAAACCATGGACTAGATTAATAGTATAATTATAAAAATGTACTTTCATCAATTGTAACAAATGTATCACAGCAATACAAGGTGTTTATAATAGGCTGGTAAATGGGGATTTTGTATTTTATACATGACTGTTCTATAAACAAACCACTTCTCTAATAAAAATAATACATATATGAATCAAAACCTTTCTAAAAAGAGAAATGGATAAATATACAATTATAATTGGATATTTAAGCACTCTTCTCTCAATAAGCGATAGTGGAAACAAAATTCGCCTAAGTATAGACAAAATACTACTAAGGAAATAAAAACTTGAACACTTTTGAGGCACTTACTTAACTGATGTTTTAGAAAACTATAAACAAAAATTCCAGAATATACATTTTACTCACATGAACATGAAATATTCACCAACATAGACAAAATATAGGGTTATAAAACAAATCTCAATAAATTACATTGTTTGAAATCATAGGTGTATTTTCTGACCACCAAAGAATTAAATTAGTAATACTAAAATCTAAAATATTGGAAAATAGACAAAACACTTACAAAAAATCCATGACGATGTAGGCAAGGATCTCTTAGGAAATAAAAAGCTTCAACTAGTTAAAAAATGATTTATTTTAATTTAATAAAACAAAAAATGTGCACTGTAAAAGTTGTAAGAAAATAATAAGACAATTCCTAAAACAAGCCAAAAACATTTACAATACACTTATGTGAAAGAAGACGTTTCTAGAAAATGTAATGAATTCTTATACACAGCAATTAAAAAGACAAGTGTTCTCTTAAAAAGGGCAAAATCCTTATATAGACACTTCATGAAAGATGATATATGAAAAACCAATAAACACACAAAAGATGGTCAACACATTACTCATCAAGAAAATGCAAATTAAAGTCACAATGATGAACAGTTACATGACCATTAGAATTTCTAAAATTAACAAGTACTGGTGGGCATGTGGAAAAGCTTGAACTCTGATATAGTGCTGATAGGGATGTAAAATCATGAGGCTACTTGGGAAAACCTTATGGTAATTTAAAAGTTTAAAAATACACTCATATATGGTTCAGTTATTCCACTCCTAGATATTTACTCAAGAATAATGAAATACATATGCACACAAAAACTTGCTGATATACATTCATAGAAGATTTATTCTTAATATCCCTGAACTTTAAACATGCAAATATCCATAGAAGGTGAACTGCTATTTTTTTTTTTTGCTAGTTTTTTAAATGTGGTGCCTTAATACAACAAAATATAACTCAGCAACAAAAAGAAAAGAAAGTGCTAATATATTCAACAACATAGATAACTCTCCAAAAATATTATCCTGAACAAAGGAGGATGTACACCAGAGCATACATAAGGTATTATTCCATTTGTAAAATTCTCCAGAAAAGATAAACAAATCTATTTTTCTACAAAGTCCATCAATTTGTACAGATTAATTGGAAATGAGTACCTGGGTTCTTTTCGGAGTGGTGGCAATCTTTTAATCTTGATTGAGTTTTTAGCTCAATTGACTGAGTTTTAGATTTATCAGAATCTACTTGAGTAATTAGAATGGGTGTATTTTATATTATGTAAATTAAACTTAAGTAAAGTTTTTTTAAATATATAAAAATGACAAAAAATTTAAAAATAGACTAAATAAAAATTAAATGAATGTGATATTATAACACACTTAAAAGTGTCACTCTAATGGCTTTATGATATACTTAAAATAATTTCCAAACATTTTAAAGAAATTTCTGAGTAAAATTTACACTTCAATCAATTTCCTGTCTCTCTTGAACCACTTTCTTTGTTTTCACTATATTCCAGGAACATTAGCCTTCTTTATTCACCCCAAATTGTCAAGTTCTTTATCATTCCATTGCTTATATATATTGTGTTTCCTTTGCTGAAAAATTTGTGCTTCTTCCCACCCCTTACCCTTCAACTTCCTATTTATTGACTTCTCCACACTCTAACTTCTCTCATTCATTTACTCAACAATATTTAGCCTAGAGGAGCCTGAGACAGGTAGACCCTGGGGATTAAAAAAAAAAAAAAAGACAATCCCTGCCTTTTCAGATCTTTCATTCTAGTGAACAATACAGAAAATAAACAAATGTATAAGTAAACATGCTATAGGTCAGCTGTTGGTTTGTATGATTACAAGAAAAATTAGAAGGGTACGGTAAAGCCAACCCTCCTACCACCGGAGAAGGAGTGATATTTTATACAGCTTATTTGAGAAGGTGACAATAGAACAAAGAATTGAGAGAGAAGACAACGTAATTATCTGGGGAAGGTATGCTCAGGCCATAAAACAGCATTATGAAGTCCCCTGAATTTCTAGTTCCCTCCACTATTCTTTTGCATTTTCTTTTGTTTTGTCTGCTTTATGGTACTTATCAGAATCTATAATTATATTATGTATGATTTTGTCTTTTATCTGCAAAGATTTGTAAATTCCTTATGGGAAGAACCATTTCTGTTTGTTCACCCTTGTTTATAAAGTTGGAAAAAAAGTGAATGTCCATGATTGTTAAATATCTGTTGAATAAATGCTTCTATGTTTGAATAAGTACATAGTAGGACATATGTTTCTTATAGTATATATATCACAAAGATGTGAGTTCAGTAAGAGCAGATTAATTGATTTTTAATTCATGCCATTTAACAGGATATGCAAAACATAGTGAAGAGCCAATTTGCAATCGGGATGTGGAAGTCTGTAGTTTTCTATATGTGAAGTCAAGTTCAGGTGATTGCTACAAAATAACATCTTTGACATATTTTATCTGTGTTTCTGTATTTCTCTTGACACACTTATCTTTCCAACTTGCTTTTCTTTTTTCATTTGTATCTTTATTGCTCTCTAGTCATAATTCTGGAGACAACAAAGTTACAGATTAAATTTTCTGTGTCTTATGATGTTTTACTTATAATTCATCAAATGGTATCTTTCAAGCAATAGTAGTAAAATAAATTGGTTTGAATACATACACAAATGGCATAAATTCCATCACCATAAATTATATGAATGAGGATGATGTGCAGACATTATGTAAATGGTGTGGAAACATTGAAAAATACATTTCAGTGGGGATTATAAATATCACATAAATACAGGATGCTGCATGGCATTTTAGAATGAGCATAGATTTTCAAGATCCATGGAAAATAACATTTACTTTGACATTAGTAAACATCAGATACTTGTCTAAGCAATAAGTAGAGATAACCTTATTTGAATTTTATAACAATCTCATGATGTGAGTACTTCCAACATTTTACAGATAAGGAAACTAAAGGGGGAAAAAAGAAAAAAAACCTTTAGGAAACTTGTCAAAGTTCTCATCACTAGTAGGTGATTGAAACCAAGTCACTGGATTCCAGAACCCACACTTTGAATTGCTGTGTTTTAATCACTGCTTTATATCTGATTATTAGATTTTTACCCACAACAGCTACTTATTGACAACATGACCAAAGGCACATTATTTAAACTGTACAAGAATGCTTGTTTTTCTGGAATTTAAATTTAAGTATGTATTTAATGCATCTAGCAAATGCATGGTTTATCAGAGGCCCTCCAATTTTTAGTTTGTTCCATTCTTTCTTATACTCAAGGATGAGAGCTTCTGTTATTTCACATTCTGTTTCTGCTTGTATCAAGTTTCCTATGGGCTGTCAGAGCTGCTAAATCAGGTATCGCTTCACACATGCCACTTAGAAGATGCAGGAACACAGTCTTCCTGCTCGTGGGTCCTTAAAGACAGAGTGAGAGCCTTTCACTGCTCTCCCTGTGTGGCAGCTAACTGTCAGCATTTCACCGTGGTCTGACCGGCACTGGAGCCTGGAGCTCCTTGATAATACAAAGAAATGTCTGCTTCCTGACAGACACTGATGGAGGGGCTGCCAGTCTCAGCGAGCTGTGACTTGGACCACAACCATATACAACATGCCGTGGGCTGAATCCACTTTAATGTAATAGAAATCCTTCTGTTGCAGAAGAGTTCATTGGGATCATTTAAATTAGGTTGTAATTCTCACTAGAGCAGACAGATATTGGTAACCAGTCTAACATTTTTCATCATTCCTTTGGAATACAGTAGGTTGCACAGGAATTTTAGCAAAATCTTTTAGCAATGTAACTTTCGGTCAGAACTGCATTCTGCATTATTTTATTCTGAATTCTAAAATTCTTATATCATTTACAGTATTATTGTTAATTGGAAGAGATATTTGAAATTTCCAGTTTCCTCCTCATTTCATACTTCTGTAACTGGGCTTCCTTGAAGAAATTTCAGATTCACCAATATTTCATTTTATTAAATAGATTTTTTCTGAAGCTTTTGTTTGCCTTAGGGATACTTAGAACATATATAGAGCAGAAAAGGCACAAATATTTTAGTACAAGTGCTCATTTCATAGATAAGAAAATGGAGATTCTGCAATTTGCACTGTTAGCTAATTCAGAGTAAAAATGAGGATTCAAAAGTCCTTCCCTCCAGTCTAGTGCTTTGTGACTTGTTAACATATACAAGTAAAATGGAAGGCAGAACTTCTGATGCCAAATTAACATGGTGAATACTACTTAGTTAATATAACACCCATTTATGCAATTATAATATATATTTTTATACTGAACAAGTTTTTAAACCCAACTCATAGTAAATATCCACTAATCTTTGTGGGGCAGGAATTTATTGTTTTTTATGAAAGGAAATGTTGAATGACTAAGCCAAAGGAAAACAGGGTTGGAGATGTATCATCAGTAGTTTTCATTTAAATTCAAAGATTTTTGCATTTTCAAAAATAAAATGGGTTGTGTGAAATGCTGTCCATTTTTAATGTGGAGCAAGAGATAAGCTGATAGGTTGAAGGGTAATTTCCTAGGTAAGCAAAGCGAAACTTCAAAAGGTAAATGTATTAATTTCCGTGCAATGCAGTGATATTGATCTGTGGGTGATACCATGTGCTGCTATAATAAAATGTTCAAAAATCCATATTTGTCTTTAAGACCTTGTGCCTAAATTCCCATATTTCATATCCCTTTTAATCAAGGAGCTGCATGTAATCAAGTTTACACGCAGCGTCACTTCTTATTTGAGGATCTTGGAGTAGATATCAAGTCAGTATAAACCTCAAGATACTGGCTTTTCCAACTATGACATTTAATCTAAGAGTTATGATAACTTCCTTATTCTTTATAAAGAAAATTTTCTTATAAGAGAGAGAAGAGTTACCAGATTTTAAAGAATAGAAACATGAGAAGTTGTTGGATTCTTTTAATTCTTCAAATTCAGGAATTTTCCCCTATTCTCACTAAATTTTTCTAGGATCCTAAAATAAATCTCTAAAATTGCATATGGCTGATGGCAGGAAAATAATGGGAATATCTTTTAAAATATGAAAATCAGGAGGATAAGTATAATTTAAATATTTATTTAAAAGTATTTCTAAGATGTCAGCTGTAAACTATAGAAAACTGTACTCTAAGCTGTGAAACAAATTCATATCTTAGAATTTAGATTTTGGTACTGCCAATATTTTAATTTCAGGCTACTCATACAAAGTATAATTAAATCCAAAACTCATTTACATGTAGTAAAAGTTGTCTAATATGACATGGCTATGACTGACAGTATATAGAATATCATCAAAATTTTTCAGAAGAAATTGAGGCACCAATAATAATAATTAATAGAATGGGTTTATTGACAGAGAAACTGCACTAGCAGGGAGATCTTAAGCTGAAGTAAGAGTGGTTAGTAAGTAAATGGTTAGTAAGTTATATTGGTTTATAATGGCAATTAGGGGATTTCCAAAGGGGAAGTTATAATAATTGGTTGACATTTAAGTTCCTTATTACAAAGGAGGGTCTTGCAGTGTGGGGAATGATCACAGATTGTTTATCATAGTAAATTGTCTACATTTTTGTAGGTTATCTCTACTGAACTGGAATCAGTTTTAATCTTTTAAGTGTAACTTAAACTGCAACTTTTACAGGATATGTTCTTTTCTTTTCTTCTTCTTTTATTAATATTTTTTTCAGAAAGCTCCCCCTTTCATTATTAACTCTTCACAAAGTCACTTCTTGGAAAAAGGGGTCACTCCCAGCAATGCCAATGTAGGCAGCCAATTTATTTTGCTTAACACTACAAAAATAACAATAGAAAAAGAATTCCGGTCCAAAATGAATAGCAAGTTCAAACTCTGGCATATCCGGTTGACTCTAAACCTATATATACTATATACATGGTTAGGTTAAAAAATAATCCAAACACCTCTGTGAACCAAAAAAGAAACTTAAGACAAAAATACAATAATAATTAAAAAACAAACAAACAAGCAAACAAAACCCCCAGAAATAACAAGGGGGCAGTGGTTTTGAAGCCATTACTTCAACTCTAGACTGAGAGCAGGTATTGGGGCCTAGGAATTCAGCCCTTTTTGGAAAATGGGGACAAAATATGCTTCATGCAAGACGGATGGCCTGAAGCTAGACTTAGAGCCAGAGTAAGGGATAACATTTTCTTGCTATTAAAGGAAAAATAGCTGTGGTGGAGAGCAAACTGCCGGCCCAAATAAGAGGGCAGAAACCCAAGCTTCTGTCCTTGAAGCTGAGCCAAGCTGCCTTTTGCCATGGTTCCCTGAATTGAATATCTCAATAATCTTGCAGAGGGCTGGGACTCCAATTAGAAGTTATTGACATGTCCAGTGTACGTAGAGGAGGTGGAAGCAGAGGTGGGAGGGGAACAAAATCCCAGAGACGCTGGGGTTAAGAAGAGGCAGAGGAAGAAAAGAAATGAACAAAATAAAACAGGAAACACAAACTTTCCTTCAAACAAACCTAAACATTTTGAATACAGGAAGGTGTTTACTCAATAAACCATTGTTTAATGAAGTCTAAAAATGTCAGCAAAGAAAATAAAATTGGCACTTGAATCATACTAAATTTAAACAAACAAACAAATAAATACAAGCAATACATGAAATATTTTACATAGTAACAAAGCATTTCCAAATGACCAAAAAGTAAATTATTGAGTATACATATTTAATATGATTATTTTATATACATATATAAGATACATATATTTTCTGATTGGAATGTAATAAATGTAATTTAAACAAAAATAAATATAGTAGGGAAAAGAACTACCTTGAAAACGTAAAATAATATACTATGTTACGTCTACATTGAAGAAATCATTTTAACTAAAGGACAATGGGCATTTTAAATGCCAAAAAAATCCTGGAATGCTACTGAAATAGGTACCAATAGGAAAATTTATCACCTTGCATGCTCTAAAAAGTGTAAAGATATACATAAGAAACACTGATTTGGAATTAGATAAATATTTGAATAAAAATGTTAGTAAAATGACAAAATAAAACTAAATGTAGTAGAGATAGGGGAATAATATATAGCATAAAGAGATAAAATAGGACACACCAAAAAAGATTTGATCAATAACTGAAATCATCTTCCTTGAAAGACACAATATAATAGACAAACCATTAGATAAATATATATACACACACACACCATCATATATTACATATACACATGTATGTGTAAAACCCAATAAAAATTAATAATGAAAAATTAAATTGATAATCAAATGTCTCACTACCTATGCCTCCCTTCTAAACCTAAAAAAATCAAGTTCAAGAGAATTTAAGCACTATTTAAGCACAGCTCACAAATATTAAATGTTAAATATATACTCCTTTTATCATAAAACTACTTCAGGGAATAACAAAATAGAAGATGTTCAATCATTTTTATCATTGTAGTAAATTCTTAATTCACAAATGGGACAAAATTTGTAAAAAGAAAATAACTTAAAGGACCCCTTCATCACTTATGAACAGCAAGGCAAAATTACTAATCAAAATGCTGACAAATCAAATACAGTACTGCATAAAAACTATACATAATTATCAAGTAGATTTATAGCAGAAGTAAAAGGATGTTTCAAACTCAGAATACCTATTCAAGCAATCCATCATATGGACCTAATAATGGAGAATAAAACTGATTATCTGACAACTTATAGAAAAAAACATTTGTTGTAATTTAATATCTCTCAATGACGCAAGAAAAACAAAAAACGAAAACAAATCATATTAACATAAGCCTTCAAGGCAGTGTACTTAAAAAATATAAAGTCATGCATAAATTACCTTTCCTTCATTTCAAGAACCTTATCTAAATACTCTTCTCTGCATTGCTGGGGTTTAAATTCTGCTCGTTACATTTTCCAGAATCCCTAGTCAATAAAATTCCTGTTAATTTCTGCCAGTTGGAGAACTTGATAGGAGATCAGAAGACAGGAGGAAGAGAGGAAAGTCCTCTATTTGGCAGTTGCTTGTGGTTATTGTTATGACAGCAAGTGGTTGGATGATTCTGGAACCTACAACCTAACCAGAGGATGTACAATTTGGATATTTCAAACCCTACCTGAAACAGCTTTTTTATGGTGAATCCATGACAGTCTCCAACAGAACTGTAGTTGCATTCTCTTGGATTTCAGCCCTGTGCCATTAGCAGGTTCTGATATCTGGGTATTACCTGATTCATTTTGTACCTCCTAGACAAGTTTTTCTCCCTTTTGCTTCTTGAAAATTTCCAAGATCTTTTAATCAAAGTCCATAAATTAAATCCCTCCTGGAGTATTTTATATTTTTCTGACAGGACATGATGCCTGCTAACATCATCTCTACTTATTTTATTGGACAATTTTTTTTGTACATATCTGCATACATGTATAAAATTATTAGCTTTAAGGAAAACATCCAACATTTGATAGCATTAGTATTTACTAATATTTTAATGAAAAGTTATGAAAAAAATCCCATTTGCAATAGTAGCACAACCAGGAGTAACCTAAGAGCAAATTTAATGAAAGAAATGCTTGTGTTCATGGAGATAACTTACTATTATTGAAGAAATTTTAAAAAAGCAAAAATTCCTTGGTTATGGAAGGAAATACTTGATATTATCATGTTGTTATTTTTCTGGATATTATATATAAAGTGGCAAAAGACCAACCAAGGCATTTACAAACTTTGTTAGGTTTTATTTGGGCCACAAACGATTTGCCAATTGGGAGCATTAAATAGAAAATTGTAAAGAGCTTCCAGGGAATGGAAAGGGGAAGTTTATACAGGGAAGCAAGCAAGGAAATGTTCTGATTTGCCTAAGTTTCCATTTTACATAGGGAGATTTTACAAATAGGGGAGCAGATATACTTTGGTTAGTATGGCACATCCATTCTGATAAGCTATCTCTCCTAGACCCAGACTGGTTTATCACCCTGTGTTGCTTATCTGCAATTCTGCAGGGCATGCTCCATTGTTCCATTTTCTCAGAAAGCTCCTGCAGGTCAAGTATTTTGGTCTTCTGGAAAATCCTTTCTTAGAAATGGGCCTTACTGGCAATGCCCAATGCAGGTGGTCATTTTATGTTTTGTTAAACATATATGTCCAAAGGAACTTGTACAAGAACTATATTTATTGAATATGCTAAGATCAAAATTGAAGTTGGAGTTTTAGCTAAGGTCTTTTTATGCAAACCCATAACAAATATCCTCCATTGTTATTCCTTAAGCATATATGGAGATGTAGGGGTCCCTTAACAGGGAGGTATTTTAATTTTAAAAGATGTTTTTATTTAAAATCATTCATGCTCTTATAGTACATACAGTAAATACAGGAGAATAAGAAATATTATCATCTATAGTTACATAATTGAAAAGAAAGCTACTAGTCTTGCCTTTATATGAAACCAGGATCTTTTCAAAAATTGAAAACTTTGGAACATATAACACTATACTTACATGTTCATAAATTTTGACTGAGGTATTTCTCTCTTCAGAACAAATTGCCTCTGGTATAGAATGTCTTCCTCTGTTACTAAATATAGAAATAGGTTAAAATTCCTCTTTTCATAAAAAGGGGTGGATTTCAAAAATGTTTGTTTTTATAAATGTGGATTCATTTAGTACTTAACATCTTGCAGTTTCAGTATTTTTCAGTTGTTCTCCATTTAACATCAGTAACTTTTTCTTAAAAATCAGATGTTCATTTCTGTCATGGTGTGGAGAGCCGTCTCCCGGGACGGGCATAGCGCATGCGCTGTAGACCTGCTCCAAAGTCCCCCCGCCCATCGAGTGGTGCCAAGATGGCGCCCACATCCTGCTTCCGGCTTCTGATGTATGTAACCACCCGCTGTATTCACCAATCATGCTTGTGTGCGTGGCGTTAGCCCATTGGATACACGCAAGGTTTATAAGAAAGTTCCCGGGCAAAGCTCGGGGAGACAGCCCACAAGGAGCCGTACCTGACGGCCGCATCGAGGTTGTTCTCCCCCGAGGCGTCTTGCCCCGGGCGGAACCTGTAAAGATGATGATTGCCTAGTCCCATTAAAAGTTTATCTGCTTTACCACCGCGAGTCCTGAGTGATCACAAGTGCTCCGGGTAAGACGTTGTCCGCACCCTCTCTCCCCTTATCTCTCTGGTCCCCATCGCCGGCCGACCGAGGACTCGAGGCGGGGCGGAGAAGCGCCGGACAAGTGGTGGCCCGTACGGGGAACTCATTCGCGTTCCCCTCGCCCCGACGGAGACGTGCTCCCGGGATCCGTGGTTTGACCTCCGCGACTGATCACCGCGAGAAGGTAAGCACCCCCTTTCCATACGAGGACTAGGGCCCGTGGGCGTTCAGGTAGCCCCGGGGACTCGGAAGAGCTCTCCGAGTGATTAAGAGATAGTGCCGACTGCAAGCATGGGGCAGTCTGGGAGTTCACCCCTATTAACCCCCTTAAAGACCCTTTTGAAACAGCGGGGTATCTCAATTAAGAGAAGTTCTCTCCAGCGATTTCTTGATGATGTGGCCACTTTTGCCCCCTGGTTTCCCTGCTCTGGCAGCCTCAACCTGCCCTCTTGGATGAAACTTGGTCGTGATATAGACCGAGCGCGCCAAACGGGTGTCTGTTTGGACCCGATTCTAGTCCTTATATGGGAGACTGTTAAGGGCCATATCGCTCCCTCCACGTCACAGTGGAAAGGCCCTGACCCGGTGCTCGGCTGGGCCGGAGGCTCTGTTTGTGTTTTTCCCCAGGAACCAGGACGTCAACCAGTGTGGGTTCCGGAAAGACTGGTGGGAACCGTGGCATCACCTGGGGAGGCCGGGGAGCAGCTGTCAGAAACGCCAACGAATATACGGCCTGGGCCATTGGACCAAGCCTCCGGCCTTCAGGGACTTGAGAACATTAGGAAATTGAAGCCTGTTAGTTTCGACCTTTCCACACTGGGCGAGACTGTAAAAAATCTGTGGGACCAAGTCACCTCTTGGTTCTCTTGGCCCAATTTGACTAATTGGATTCTCTTGATGGTGGGACCATTGGTGGGATTAGTCATTGTTAAACTCTGGTTAATGCTATCCCTGCCCCCGCCTTTGTCCCCCAGTTGCAAGGCAAAGCACTGCAGGGAGAGTCATGTTGTTTCCAGCTCACGGACTCTCCTGTCTCCATATGAGGTGAGCATTCTGGTCGGTGCTAGAGGCTCCGCCGCTAAATGGCTGAGACCTAGTCCAGACTCCCCAAAGCACCGGAACAAATTGTGAGCCATCTGGGTTCACGGGAGCACACTCATCACTGGGGACACTGGGTCGATATAAATAATAAAGGGGGAGATGTGGAGAGCCGTCTCCCGGGACGGGCATAGCGCATGCGCTGTAGACCTGCTCCAAAGTCCCCCCGCCCATCGAGTGGTGCCAAGATGGCGCCCACATCCTGCTTCCGGCTTCTGATGTATGTAACCACCCGCTGTATTCACCAATCATGCTTGTGTGCGTGGCGTTAGCCCATTGGATACACGCAAGGTTTATAAGAAAGTTCCCGGGCAAAGCTCGGGGAGACAGCCCACAAGGAGCCGTACCTGACGGCCGCATCGAGGTTGTTCTCCCCCGAGGCGTCTTGCCCCGGGCGGAACCTGTAAAGATGATGATTGCCTAGTCCCATTAAAAGTTTATCTGCTTTACCACCGCGAGTCCTGAGTGATCACAAGTGCTCCGGGTAAGACGTTGTCCGCACCCTCTCTCCCCTTATCTCTCTGGTCCCCATCGCCGGCCGACCGAGGACTCGAGGCGGGGCGGAGAAGCGCCGGACATCATGGCCCACAGGGGCCTTTGTCAGTGAGAGGCCAAAGAAGATGTGAGACAGCTTCAGAGTCATGAACTTTTTATTCAGGGCTTACTTATAAGGAAAATGGAAGTCGGTCAAGTTGCCTGGATTCAGGAGCTGCTCTGAATGGTGGCGGGTTCAGAGATCAATGTGAAGATACTCCATAAAAACAGGGGGTGACAGAGAGTGGTTGATTGTAGTCAACAGGGAGGAGAGGAGGATTATAGATAATAATATCTCAGGGAGTTTCAGAGAGGAGGTAGTTTCAGGTGGGAGGTAAGCTATAGATTACATTTAGCACTGGAGGCCTGATCCTACAAGGAGAGTAGGTCAAACCTTAACAGCCCTAGGTCAAACAACCTGCTGTATGCAGTCTTCAAGGCACTTGGGGAAGGCCCTGGGCCTGGGACACCCATAATTTTGAAAATGAGAATGGAAAAATTTTAATACTCACTATATATTCACCCAAAATATAATTGAAACACCTGCATGGAAGTAATAAAGAATCATATCAAGAATTCTTAAAACCTCATGTACTGATCACTCTAAAATTACCGTGGTTGCAAGAATTCTCTCAACCTAGCAAAATCTGAGTCATAGTCTTATAAAATGTTGTAAAATGTTTTGTGTATGTAAATACTGCAATTTTTTTTAACATATAAAGATATCTGAAAATACATTGAATAAAGGTTGACCATTTACAGATTTCCTTTGAATGTGAGTGTCTGTGTATTCGAATCTTGCTTTAGAATAGAACTCTATTGAATATATCTTTCAAGATTTAAAAAAATTTTGTATATAAATATGAAATATATGAGAGTATTTTAAATTTTTCATTAAGAGAGCTTTTAATAACATTTAAAACATTAGAGCATAATATCACAAACCTCTAGTGATGTGGTATAAGTGGGTTACAGTAAGATACATATTATATAAAAGTTTACCTTTGATATTAAAATTAGCAAACTGCCTGCAGTAGACAGTGTTAAAGTCAACTTTCTCATATTCATGTAAAATATGTGAATTACTCTCCACTTAATCATATTCAAAATGAATATCTTTTATATAGTACTTTTTATATGCCTAATGATGTGCTAAATTCTCTAAATGGGTTATCTAATTTAATCCACACAACTATGTGAATTATATGAATGATATGAATTGATAAAATGATCCCCATCTTAGAGAAAAAGAAACTGAGATTTAGAGATATTTATAACATGCCCAATTTCATAGTCAACAAATTCTTACTCCAAACTTTCACTGCCCTGCCTAAGCTTTTAAGCACTAGGCTGTACTTTACTGGTAAAAGAACAGGAGGTATGGATCCACTCTTTCATATATTTATTAAGAAAGAGTTTACATCATACACTATGTATATAAACACCCAAAAGATTATATTTAATTCTACCATTTCACAGTCAGCTAAAAATCTAATGGTATGTAAATTTATAAGTGCTCCATACAACAATCAGCAATAAAGGATATTATTTTTTCATAGGCTATTAGCATAAAGGAACCTAGAACATTTGGTATTGGTGATATTTAGAAAGTTCTTTTAAGCAAAGGGAAAGGGAAAAAAGAAAAAAAAAAAAAAACTGCCACATTTCACCCATAACCAGATGGCCAGGCATAGCAAATCAGTAGTATGTAAATAACAGCATTGCAAGGCCACATGAAAAATGACTAGCTACTTGGCATCTACTTTATCCATAAATGATCCCCATGTAGACAAGACAAAAATATGTAGCTTTTATTGTGACTAATGCAGTCCTTGGAGTTGCTAGTATCATTTTCAAGTTCATTTATATAAAGGTATGAAACAGCTGTGTCAGGAACATCTGGATCCTGTGCTAAAATCAACTATGAAATATAGTACATATGGAATTCAAAATGCACATAAAAATCAAATGAGAAAATATAGTCACTGTTGTTACTGATTTACCAGCACCATTATTTTCCATCTTGATGTATGTAACAAACTTGTTTCCTATATTATTAGTAAACATTAATTAAAAACTAATTTTTGCCCTCCAAATGTGCCAGTGTCTTTATAACAACAAAGAAATAATTTCTGAAAGAGTATATGAATGCATTTTGTTATGGGTACAAGTTTATCAGTGACAATCGCATCCATTCCACAAAAGAATTTTGTCGAAATATTTGCTTCAAATGAACATTTTGGACATATCAAAGAGAGGTTTCCAGCCAAAACAGGTCATCCACAACTAATTATGTGGTGTTTGTCTTTGTGCATACATTATGATTGGCAAGCTGCCAATGGACATGTGTAAATAATGAACAAAAGTGACAAATTTTAAAATTCGAAACCACTGTACCAGGGTGCTGACTTAACAATAGAATATTAACTTCACACCTGGTTCCCAGTCTGATAATCCTGAGATATCTTCACATTTATTCTCATTGTTTGCTATCAAATATTAACACGCAATATATAAGAGTAATATAATCTGCTGGGAAAAAAAATTAAAAGATTAATTTGGCTGAAGGGTCATTAAATATATAAATCAATAAAGATTTATCTTTTTAAAGAATTGTTTCTAGTTTTGTTCTGCTTTAATCCATTTGTTTAAATCATTTTCTCTCAGCCAACATTTATGCTACCTATGTGTAGTTTTTCCCCAATAGCTTATCCTAACAATGCTGACATTTTTAAATTGGGACCTTATAGTCTCTTCCTTTGTATGGTCCCTAAAAATAGCTATTTAGTAGTTTGCACACAATGTGTATTCAGATTTCTCCTTTAACAGGTCACAAGTTTGTCATAACTTCAGCTGAGGAAGAAAAAATTCTTCAATATTTATGTAACAACCCTTCATACACTATAAAATCTGGTAATTCACTCTATAATACAATCCTTATTTCTAAGACAAATAATTATGCTTGACTTATTTGTATCTTTAAAAATTTATTTAAAAATGTGTATGGTTGCATTTTGCCAACATTATTATTTCTAGGAGTTCTACTTTGCCAAAATATCTTACATTTATTAAGGAAAGACTTAAATGCTGAAGAAATTTGATTTTCATAGTTTCTTATTCAAGAAGATATCTCCCATTTTTAACCTTTATTATATTCTTGATCTTTTCTTCTTAAGTATAATAAAAGTTTAGATACCTTTGACATTTATTCAATATTGGTTTATCTTTTGCTATAAATGCTCACATTAGATTTCAAACTTTTTAATTTATTTTTAAGTAAACTTTAAAACAACTTAAAAAATATGATTAAAGGAGGAATCATATTAAGTTAGAAGAGCAAATTGCAAACATGAGTCTTATCTATCTTCCCTCTTTTTACTTTAAACAAGGCATGGCACAGTAACTGCCACAATATAACTTTCTATGTTCAAGGTACATGTTGCTGATCAGTTAGAGTGCTCTATCAAATTAGGAGCAAGCTGTGATGTGACTAAAACCAGGTAACCAAAAAATTGGATTTGGTGTTTTAAACCAGCTGTTTCTAAATATGTTTATTTCAGAATCATTTAGAACTTGCCTTAATATAAATGTGTACTTCTGCTCCCGGGAGATTTTGATTCTATATTGCGGAACAAGTTGCTGAACAGTGCATCATGGAAACATAGGCTTAGATACAACAGAGATTCTCAACAAATGGCCACTTTAATACTTACACAGTGAAAAAAAAGATCCAAAGAGCAGGGAAAGAGGTTCAATCATATCTTGCCCCCCAGGGAGGCCAACTGCTCATGTCAGGGTTGGTGGTTGGTCGCCAAGAAAATAGAGTCATTAACCATTAGGGGAAGCAAGAGTTTTTTGTATGAATTCTATCTTAACCAAATATGTGTGGGGGGAATGTTTGGGAAATGAAAGCCTGGAAAGAGGAAATCAGATAAAAAATGACTAACCAGTCCTCCTGTAGCATGGCTGCACAAAGAGCTCACAGGAAATTCCCAGAAGTCAAGCATACCGGGTGCCTGAAGGAGAATTGGGAAGGGACAATTTGGAGAGGGATTCATGGAAATTTCCATCTGTCAGAAAGCTTTTGCCTATGTAACTACTTCTATGGGTCTGCAGTCAAGCACCTGAAGGTTAGCCTGGGGCTACTTGGGTCAGCAGGGACAATAATCAAAAGGCCAGTTTGATGTCTTAATAGAGTCAGAGAGCAAAACCAAGCTAGGACTCACAAATACCTCTCCAAATATCTTGAGTTTGCCTGTGAGAATCTTCTAAGAGTACAGACTGCTGCTTCAACTTTGCCTTCCAAAACTCTGTAAGTTTCATTCCTAACTAACTGTAATCCAAATATGTGTAATAATAAAGCATTGGCTTGGGAGTTAGAAAAATGGGATATAATACTATATAGTCTTCTAACAGCTCATACCACGATGCAAATTCAATATTTTTGGGTTAAACATTTCCTCATACATGAAATGAACTATAAATTAGGGGCTGAAGTTTTTCCTGGTCTAAAATTCTATGATTCTTTTTATTATTGGTTTTCTCCTTGTTGGTCATAAACAAACAAACAAAAAATTCTAAAAAATATGGTAAATGATTGGAGTCTTTAATATATTAAAGATGTCTAAGTTAAGTACAATGTGCCTTGTTTATCCTTGCACCTTGTATATTACATGGTATATAAAGCCTTTACATTATCATGATTTATCCCAGAGAAAATTTGCTTTACTAACTCATTCAGGTCTGTGTTCCTCTGCAATACTTAGATCATTTCTCATTATGATATTTCATCATTCTGCACTCTATTTAAGAAGCCATGTCTGTAAAGGCATTATAGTGTAGCTGAATTTAGAAAGCAATACTTTAATTATCAAGATTGCTCCACCATAATAAAATGAAGTTTATATATTCCCTTAAAGTATCATACTATTTCAGATTGAAGAATGCTTTCTTATTGATTTTTTTTTAATTAAAAGAAACTATTGTTATGGGGAAGAAAAGTAAAATTGCCCTTACAGAAGAATTCCAAATAATTTATGAATAAACACCCCACTCAAGAGGGTGGAATTATCTCACCCTACCCACTCTTGAATGTGGTATGGTTAATGACTTGCTTCCCAAGAGTAGAGTATAGAAAAAAGGGAGGAGTAACTTCACAGTGGAGAAACCTGGCAATCACTACCTTGGGAAGGTGATCTTTGACATCATCAGTGGTGAATGCTGTTGATAGAAAGTGCCCTCCATGTAATGTGATGAGCACAGCATTTCACCTCTGTGGTCTTCTGCCCAAATCACATACCCCAATCTAATCATGAGAAAAACATTAGGCAAATCTGAATTGAGTGACATTCTATAAAGTAACTGGTGAATGGTCCTTAAAGATTTCAAGGTCATCAAAAACACAGAAATTATGAGAAACTGTCACAGTCGAGAGGAACTTAAGGAGACATGGAGATTAAATATAACTTGGTACCCTAGATGGGATTCTAGAGCAGAACAAGATCTTTAGGGACATGCTCACAGAATCTGAATAAATTGTATAGATCAGTTAATAGTAATATACCAGTTTTGGCTCCTTAGTTGTGACAAATATACCATACAAATATAAGATGTTAAAAATGGGGAAAACTGAGTGAGGGGCTTATGGGAACTCATTCTACTATCTTTGCAGCTTTTCTATAAGCTAAAACTAGCCTAAAATAAAAAGTTCATGAAAATCACAAATTATTAGAAAAGAATAATGATTATTTTATCCATTCAGTCAGTCAACAAATACATTGAATGCTTGCATTTACACACGCACATGCACAGCTATTTTGGTTCTCTTAAAAACCTCAGTGGTTGTTAATATTGGGTCCCTTTTCTTTTAGAGTAATATTTAATTGGAGATAATTTTGTTTGTTTTTTTTTTTTTTGCCTTAGACAGGGCATTGGTCCTCCATGTCACCAGTTTCCATCCAACTTGTCTTTCTCATTTATTTTGTTTGCTGGTCCTTGCAGGCATTTGCAGTTATAACTTGTGGTCAGGATGGAGAAACAGTAGATTAAACCAGTAAGTAGATTATAGTATCATAAAAATGGTAAAATAATTTAATACCATTTGAAGAAAAAAAGTAATTAACTCCTCCTCCAAGTTTCAATTTTCTGGTTGTGTTGACTTATGCTTCACAGAATAATTATTCTCAGATATGACTGGGAATGTTTCAGACAGAGATGTGAGAACAGGGCAGGATAAAAATGATAGCAGGTATACAAGTTTGGGAATCAGGAGATTAGCTGAATTTCAATCACATAATAGTATTTCTTAATCCTGGATAATCACCAGCACCCAAGAATTTGATAAAAACACAGATTCTCAAAGTGAGAGCCCCAAACCAGCAATATTAGCATCATTGTGAACTTTTTAGAAACGCAAATTTTGGAACTCCAGTGCCAACAAACTGAATCCAAAACTCTGGAGATGGAACACAACAATCAGCTTTCAGAAGCCCTTCAGATAATTCTGATTTCAGGCTAAAGTTTGACAACTACTGCCCAATAGATTTTGAATTATTTATTTTAGACAGTATTTTTGTTTTTGCTTTCGTTTGTTTGTTTTTTTACCTAGCATTCAGGGTGTATCTGATGAAAAGTATCACAAAATCCTGCCTATATGAGGACACAAATGCTATGGAGATGTGTGTTGATCCCATGTCCAACTGTTTAACTCAGAGAATGCAATATTTTTACCTATGATTCTGAATAGTGAAGACTGATAAGCAAAGAATATGAAAATGCCTCTCTATATAGTGTTAATCACTTGATTTTGATTCTTGATTACTTTGGTTATCAACTACTTCTTTCTTCATTTTTAAAATACCTATGGGTCTAGTATTGTGCCATATGCTTTATTTAATTTATAGTAAACATCTAGAGGATCAGTATTATTTTATCCATTTCAGAGTTAAGAAACCTGAGTGTAAGAGACATTTGATGACCTGGTGAATCTGTGAAGTAAACCTAACCCTGTTGGGCTCTTCCTCTCTACAACCTTGCCTCTCTCACTCATTCAATCCAGCTATCATTTAAAACAGCTAACATAAGCCAGACACTGGAAAATGTGCTGTAACTGGGAATAAAACAAAAAAAGAATAAATGAAACATTTTTTTTTACTATAATTAAAATTATAATCCATTGTCTTAAGTGTTATAATAATAATATAAAGTATCTTATATGCATTGGGGATCTCCTTAACATGTGAACTACCAAACTCAGCCTAGAAATTGCATTCCATTCTCAAATCCAGGACATAAATGGACCATTGCTTTAGTGCTTGTATATAATTTAGTATATAAGTCTGGGCTACTTGTCCTATGGTTTATCAAAGTTGATTGGGGAATTATAATAGTTACATTTCTGTCTTACAAAGAAATTGCTATTATGTAGAAAGGGTGAACAAATCTTCCTCCATTTCTTATGCCATCTAAAGCATGAACAAGAAAAAATATATTGGAAAATTTTAGATAGTAATATTAGAAAATCTGCATTATAAATGGACTTGTCATTAATATATATCTTTTAAATTCATAGATATGTAGATGTTGTTTATATGAAAGGATTATTAATATATATTAAGCCAGTAAAAATGATCACCCATTTTGACATACAGGCATTATACAAAATGAATTCCTCCTGATAATGGGTATGTTTTCAATCTTCAAATTTTTGTTAAAATATTGATAGAATAAAATTTAAAATTACCGTAAATTTAAACAGAAATGTAATTATTTGTAATTTGAAAGAAACTGAAAATTATGAAACATCTGTGTTCTTGAGGAATCTCACAATAAAAATATATGTGGTAGTTTTAATTTCTTAATTTTTTCTATTTTGAGATGAAAATAGATCTTTGAGACTCTACCATCAGTGAATGTAATTGGATGCTGATGATGAGGAGTCTATGGCATCTTAAGTAACAATGGTTGTACTGAACTTTCCATTTCTGTCTCTTTCCTAGGAGGAAAGAGAATTAAACCACTTTGGAGTAGACAAGTATACAAGGATTTTGACCAAAGTAGTGGGAAACAGGAAAGGGGAGATAACTTCCTGAGGATGAAGATACAGAGTTAGTACAATGCATGAGTAAAAATTAAAAGACAGGTAAGTGACAATATGTTTTTTACTTGAAACTATATAACTGCATTATTCCAGTTGTAATATCACTGAACAGATACTATTTGTTCAACATGGTATTTATGGCATGAGGTGGGTTTTTTCCTGGCTTGTTTTTATAGTCCCTACTCCCTTAATTTTTGTTCAAAAACACAATGAAATTAATGGCATTGTCTGTATTTGCTCATTTCTTTTTGGTGGTTAAATATTGGTATGTTTATTTCTCCAAACAGAATATATTTTAAAAAACAAAAAATAACCACCTGAAAAATGGCATCTCTGTGGGTTCTTATTTAGGCAAGATTATCATTCCTCTTTTCAAAAAGGCAACAGCAGTTTATTTGTCCATTTCACAATTTATGTGACACAATGCATATCAAACAATATCTAACAGGATTACCAAACACTTCACATTCCTTATTCTCAGTATCTTCTTTCACCCTTACCTTTCACCTTTTAAAGCTTTCTATCTTTGAATTTCTTTCTGTTTCTCTCAGACCAATACTAAACATGTTTTCATTCTTCCTATACTGATAAACAGTTTTCTTTTTTTTCTTTTTCAGGTCTAGAAGATTGTCTCATTACAATGTTTAAAAACACTGAAGCTCTTTTACATTCATCTTTGCTTTTGTGTCATTGTGAAGGTCAAAATCTGCTGGGCTGTAGCACATGTACTTTTAATAAGGCTGTCTTTCTTGTACTTCTTCACCCTCAGGCAAAGCACATAATTCCTCATGAGTGTCTTCTCTCCCAAGGAAATACTCAGATTCAAAAATACTTGAAATGAGGGTTTAGTGGCTTAGTGGATAAAACCCCTGACCCTTTACTTCATAGAACATGGCTTAAATTCAAACTTTCAATGTAAGTGAAAAGAGATTTATGGAGTTACTGATATTACCTGTGCGCAGTGTTCTCAAGTAAGACTCAAAATATCTGTTACTAAAAGTCCCAAGACCAAATTTACTTGAAACACCACTCATCTCCAAGGTACATGGCCTTGGAATTTGAAATTAAAACTGCTATTTAATCCCTGAGTTACTAATATCATTTCTGCTTTTCAAACTGAATGTATTTGCCTCTGAGCCTATGTTAATTTTTTCAGTGTCCCTGGAAAATACGAGATCTTTAATTAAAACTAATGCCTCTATCCATTTTACAAAGAAAACCATTTAAAAGATCAGTATTTATCAAAAATGCCATTCTTGGAAAGCTCTCCTTTATCAAGGTCAAGAGAAAGGGAATATTCCTCATAAGAACTAGATGTCTGCCAAAAAATAATGTGAATGTTTTCCTATGAGAAAAGAGTCTGTAATTGATTTCTTTGGTGGTGCCTGGGTTTTCCCAACTTCATCTTAGGCAAGGTATATGATCTGATAGAAATGGAAAATAATGATATTAGAATTGTGTGCAAAGTACAACTTCTTCCACCTTGTGAGATAATCTACTTGTTGGCATCTGCAAATCATAAAAATAATATAGTCATGATGACATTTGCATGTGCAATCTATAATGGAGTCATTGTTTTTAATATGTCAGATTTCTCTTCACAGGAGAATGATAACAAAGATGCGTGGAGAGGTATTGGAAAGTAGGTTAACACAGTGATGTCATGAGCTGTATTCAGCAACGTGTTAACAAATACTTCCTTTCTTTTTGACTCTACTATAAACGCTAAATAGTAACATTGTAAGTGACTACAAATGAAATCTATTTTATCACTAAATAATTGGTGTAAAATTTTATGGGAAAAGAAATTGTATAACTAATTTGTAAAAATTCCAAGATCTCACATAGCTTAAATTACTTGTATGAAATTAAACAAAATATTGTTGTATAGATTCTCACTTAATGCTTCCTTCGTAACTTCAAAAGAGCAAGTCACAACCATGGAAATGGAAAATATATTTCACATACCTCTTTTTTGAGGGAGCAACATTATATTTCATCAGAATTATTTTTCTAGAAACTAGGAACTCAATGAATAAGTTAAGAAAAATGGAAAATATTTTTAGTGGATAGTTCTAACAGTAAGCAACTAATAGTTTCATAATTTAAAAATATTAATTTTGAAACATATTTCAAGTTGGAAGAACAGATTAATTGAAAAATTCACTCAGATAAACTGACAGTTACATGATACATGCCATTTTATATCATCCAAAATTAGCAAGTTCTTATACTCAATGATACAGCTGGCTATTAAAAGCAGATACTATTATCCCTTGAAAATACTCACTCTTGTTACAATTGTATACTCTATGTCTTTGACTCACATTGACTTGAAAATTTGGGTTCAGCAATGTCACATGGGTAGCATGAAACTGACCTTGGTGAGAGAATTCACACAATAGAAAGCAGTAGAAACTTCAAATCAGCTCCACAAGCCTCTTCAGATAGCTGGTTGCTAAACATTTACCAGCAAACCACAACTTTCATTCCAAAATTAGTGTCAAATTTTTATCCAGTTTTCCATTTTTAGGAAACTGCAAACTTGAAAAAATGAAATTACGTTCATATGTTGAAATAAAAAATTTAATTTAATTATCTCTATGAACTATGAATAAGATGAGGTAGATGTGGATAAAGGAAGGATTAAGTTTATGAGGTAGGTATATATATTTATGTAACAAGAAAACATCTTACAAAATGCTGCCTTGGTGGAGATTGCTACATTAAATCATTGGTTACATCACCAGTCATTCAGGTAAAAAGACATATGAACAGAAATCTATGAAAATCAAGAATGTATTTAAATAGTGGAGATCCTAGAGACAGCTATATCCTTTCTCTACAGTAGAAAGTCAGTATTCTAAACACAAATATTATAAATAGGTGAATAAATATAATATTCCTCTCAGAATTTTGATTTGGTAATCCTGAACTAACTTTCACTAAAGACATGAAGAATGGGCTTTTCTAAAGTTCAAATTCCTATTTCTCATAAAGGATCCTTAAATCATTTAAATGCTTTATTTTTGTGCATTATTTGGAAAATGTTAATGCAGATATTCTTTTTCCTTATATGGATGTCTTTAAATATTGATTTACAAAAAAAAAAAAAAACAAAGCAACCCAAGTCATTTAATGCATTTAGAGAATCTGTGAAATTAAAACTTAGTTCCAGCCTTCTCTGTCCTCTGCCTCATGACTGATCCTGGCATTTCCCCAAGGGACCCTCTGCAACGTGCTGTGCTCTCCTCAGGGAGCTATGAGTATAATGAATTTTTGAAACTCTTCCAGTCTCTTTCTCTTAATCTTTGTCTCTCCTTACCTTATGTCACACATAGTGAGATATGAGTAAAACATCTGTGGAAATGAAGAGAAAAACAATTCAGACTGAAGATAAAGGAAGACAACTTCAGATACCAGCTATTGAGAACTTCCAGGGAAGATGGGAAAGTAGGGAGCTCCAGGACTCACTCTTCCTCCAAAACAGCTAGTGAATAGGCAGAAAATATCTGAAACAACTGTTCTGTGGCTCTGGAGCCCAAAGGAGCACTGTACAGAACCCAGGGAAGAATGAGATGAGGAGGCTGAGAAGCTTCAGTAAAACAATGTAGGTCACTCTATTGTGGCTCCTGGTGTTCATCCCCCATTCTTGAGCCAGTCCACCTCAAGCTCTGGTCCCTGGTTGGCTGCTGTGGACAGAGACAGATGTGGAAGCCCTCTTCCTCAAGAAAACTGTGGGAGGGTGGCACAGTTGGGCACTGGTCATGTTTTTATCAGTGAATTTGAGTCAGGAAACCCAGCTCTGAGTTGCTGCTTCAACCTGTACCAGCAGAGAGAACTGTGGCTCTTGCTAAAATCCTGCTCCCAAAGGGGATGAGGTGGTGGAGTTTCAAAGATGCAGGGCTTCCTTAGGGCTGTGGGGAACAGTTTTCTGGAGTATACCTTCTGCTGAGCAGGTCAGGAAGGTGTAGCTTCAGTGAGTCATCAAAAATGTTCCTGGTGTTGTTCCTGACCCTCTCCTCAGGGCTCTCTGGAGCTGGTCTTCTCCCCATTTGTGGGTTCCTGATCCTTTTTTTGGCTGGGAAATACTGACCTGGGAAAATCCTATCCTGGGTGATCCACATCCCAGAATTTTACCTCTAGTCAAAATCAGCTAGAGGCAATGAAAGGAGTGTATCAAACAAACAAGATCAAGAGTCTGGGAGAAGAAAGAGAGGAAAAGAAGATTTTTTCTGGAAGTGAAACAATTGCACAGTGTGATTTTAAAAGCTGAACTACATACCCAGGGCAAGAATCAGAGGAAGGAGAGCTGAAAAATCTAATCCATTAAGAATGGGCAATTTTAAAGGTCCAGAATAAGTTGAACCAAGTGTCAAAGAAGAGCCTTAACACAAAATGAATCAACAATAAAGTCCTAAGCAAGAGAGAGAAACTGACCTTCAGAGTAAACTCACCAAGATATTTAGATGCCTACATATCAGTAAAAAAATACAAACATACTAAGAAACAGGAAGATGTGGCTCAGTCAAGGCAACAAATTAAAACATCATAGGAAACAAAAAAATTGGGACAACTAATCAAAGAAATTCAATTCTTAAATCAACTAAAGGAGATGAAGGAAAATATGAATAAAGATCTAAAGGATATTAAGAAGACTATATGTGAGCAAAAAGAAGACATTGAACATATCAAAACAAACAACAGAAATCATGCAGATGAAAGTCAAAATATTAGAAATTAAAAATACACTAGAGGCATACATCAGCAGATTTGCACAGGCAGAAGAAAGAATCAGTGAACTAGAAGATAGGGCAATTGAAATCCGACACAGAAGAGCATAGAATGGAATGCAAAAAAAAATGAGCAGGGTCTCAGGGATTTGAATGCCAGCATGAAGTGCAAAAACATATGTGTCATGGGTATCACAAAAGAAGAAGAGAAGGGAAAAGGGACAGAAAGAATATTTGCAGAAATAATGGCTGAAAATTTCCCAACTGTTATGAAAGACATAAGTATACATGTCTAAGAGACACAATACACTTCAAACAGAATAAATCCTAATAGACTTTACTCCAAGGCACATACTAATCAAAATGTCAAATGCCAAAGATAAAGAGGGATTCCTGAAAGCAGCAAGAGAAAAGCAATTTGCCACATACAAGGGAACTGTAATAAAGCTAAGTGCTGATTTCTCATCTGAAACTACAGACACCAGAAGGGAATGGTATAATATATTTAAGGTACTAAAAGAGAAAAACTGCCACACTGTAATTCTTCATCCGGAAAAACTGTCTTTCAAAAATGAGTGAGAGTTTAAAATATTCACAGATGAACAGAAACTGAGAAATTTGTTAATAAGAGACCTAAACTACAAAAATATTAAAGGGATTTCTGCAGGCAGAAAGGAAAATGCAAGAGAGAGAGGCTTGGATTAGAGTGTGAAAATGATTGTTGGTAAGAATGACTAAAAGACAGACAAAAATGAGATGTGACATATAAAAACCAGAGGATAAAATGTATGAAGAAAATATTGCCTTTACAGTAGTAAAATTAGAAGTTAACAGATTAAACTCCCAATCAATAGACATATTACAGAATGGAAAAAAGGATGAGACATTTATATACTGTCTACAAGAGGCTCACCTTCAACCCAAAGACACAAATAGGCTGAAAGTGAAAGACTGGAAAAGATATTCCTCTCAAACAACAACCCCAAAAGAGCTAGGGCAGCTATACTTACATCAGACACAAAATACTTTAAATGGAAAACTGTTATAAGAGACAAGGGGCAATCCACCAAGTAGGAATAGCAATCATAAATATTTATGCAACTGACTATGGTTTCCCAAACACTGGCGAACATTGGCAAAACTGAAGGTAAAATATATATCAGTACAATAACAGTTGGAGACTTCAATACACCACTCTCATCACTAGAAACAACATATAGACAGAAGTTCAGTAAGGACACAGAGAACTTGAATAATATGACAAATGAACTAGCCCTAATGGACATATACAGAACATTGCACATCAAAATAGCAGGATATACATTATTCTGAAGCAGCATGGATCATTATTCAGAATAGTCCACATTTTGGTTACAAAACAAATCTCAATGAATTAAAAAATATTGATATTATACAAAGCTCTTTCTCTGACCACACAGGAAAGAAACTGGAAGTCAATAACAGGTGGAGACCTGGAAAACACACAAATATTGAAGTGATACAACACACTCCTAAACAATCAGTGACTGAAAGAAGAAATGGCAAGAGAAATCAGTAAATATCTTGAGACAAATGAAAATGAAAACACAAGATATAATTAATGGGATTCAGGGAAGGTAGTGCTGAGAGGGAAATTTTAGCCATAAATGCCTACAGTGAAAAAAGAAGAAAGAGCTAAAATCAAAGACCTAATTACACACATGGAGGAATTAGGAAAAGAACAGCAAACATTCCTAAAAGAAGCAGAAGGAATGAAACAAGATTTGAGCAGAGATAAATGACATTTAGAATAAAATAATAGAATTAACAAATCTAAATGTTGATTCTTTGAGAAGATCAATAAAATTAGCAAACTCTTAGCTAGACTAACAGAAAAAAAAAAAAGAAAGATAGGAGATGCAAATAAATTCAGAAATGAGAGGGGTCATTACTACTGAACCCACAGAAATAAAAAGGATCATAAAAGCAAATTATAAACAACTGTTTGCCAAGAAATCAGATGACTTAGGTGAAATGGACAAATTCTTAGAAACACACAAACAACCTACTTTGACTCCAGAGAAAAGAGAAGACCTTAATAGGGGAATTAAAAGTAAAAAAAATTAAATCAGTCATCAAAAAACCTCCGAAAAAGAAAAGCCCAGGACAAGATGGCTTCACAAGTGAATTTCACCAATCATTCCAAGTAGAATTAATACCAATCCTGCTCAAATACTTCCAAAAAATTGAAGAAGATGGAACACTACTTAACTCATTCTTTGAAGCCATGACCTTAATACCAAAGCTAGATAAAGGTAGTACAAGAAAGAAAAATTACACTCCAATCTCTCTAATGAAGAGGGATGCAAAGACCCCCAACAATATTCTTGAAAATCTAATACAATCTATACTGTCTACAAGAGGCTCACTTTCAACCCAATAGCACATGAAAAGAATTATACATCATGATCAAGTTGGCTTTATCCCTGGAATGCAAGTGTGGTTCAAAACAAGAAAATCAATTAATGTAATATAGCAATAGAAATCTAATGGTAAAAACCATATGATCATCTCAATTGATGCAGAAAAGGCTTTTGACAAAATCCCACATCCTCTCTTGATAAAAACACTTTGAAAGAGAGAAATAGAAGAAAACTAAACATGATAAGGGACACACATGAAAAACTCACAGCTAATATCCTACTCAACGGTGAAAGAATGAAAGCTTTTCCTTTAAGATCTGGAAGAAGACAAGGAAGCCACTGCCACCATTGTTATTCAACATTGTGACAGAAGTTCTAGATAGAGCAGTTAGGCAAGTAAAAAAAACAAAAGCCATCCAAATTGGAAAGGAATAAATAAAACTTACTGTTTGAAGATGACAGGACCCTAAAGATACAAAGTCCTGAAAAATCTACAAAAAACAAACAAACAAAAAAACTACTAGATCTAATAAACAAATTCACAAAATGGTAGGATACAAGGCCAACATGCAAAAATCAGTAGTGTTTCTATAAACTACTTATGAGCAATCTGAGGAGGAGATCAAGAAACAAATTCCTTTTGCAATAGCAACTAAAGGAATTAAATAATCAGGAATAAATTTAACCAAGGATGTAAAGGATTTGTACACAGAAAACTTTGAAACATTGCTAAGAAATCAAAGACCTAAGTAAATGGAAGAACATCTCACATTCATGTATTGGAAGATTAAATATCATTGAGATGTAAATTCTACCCAAATTGATGCTCAGATTTAGCATAATTCCAATCAAAATCCCAATAGCCTACTTTGCAGAAATGGAAAATCCAATTATCAAAATTAATTTGAATGGTAAGGGCCCCTGTATAGCCAAAAACATCTTGAAAAAGACAATAAAGTCTGAGTACTCACACATCTTGACTTTAAGTATATTACAAAACTACAGTGGTCAAAACTGCAGGGTACTTGCATAAAGATAAATATAAATTTCAATGGAATCACATGGAGAGTTCAGAAATAGGCCCTTATATCTATGACCAATTGATATCTGACAAGGCTGCCAAGTCCACTCAACTGGGATAGAATATTCCCTTCAACAAGTGGTCCTGGGAAAACTGGATATCCATATGCAAAAGAATGAAGGAAGACCCCTATCTCATGCCTTATACAAAATTAAATAAAAATGAGCCAAAGACCAAAATAAAAGACACAGTACTATAAAATTCCTAGAAGTGTAAGGAAGTATCTTCAAGTTCTTTTGGCAAGCAATGCTTTCTTAGGCTTTATATCAAAGCACAAGCAATGAAATAAAAATAAATATATAGGACCTCATCAAAATTAAGAACATCTGTGCTTCAAAGGACTTTTGAAAATGCAACCTACTCAATGGGAGAAAATATTTGGAAAACACACATCTGATAAGGGTTTAATTTCCATAATATATGAAGTAATCCTACAACTCAACAATAAACAACCCAATTGAAAATTGGGCAAAACATTTAAATAGGCATTTTTTTTTTCCAAAAAGGAAATACAAATGTCTAAAAAGGACATGAAAAGATGCTCCACATCTTTAATAGCTAACTAGCTATTAGGGAAATGCAAATCAAAACCACAATAAGATATCATTTCACACCCACTAGAATGGACATTATTTTTAAAAATAAACAGAAACTACAAGTGTTGGATAGGATGTGGAGAAATATTAATACTTGTTTACTTCTGGTGGAAATGTAAAATGGTGCAACTGCTGTGGTAGAAATGTAGCAGTTCTTCAGGAAGCTATGTATAGAATTTCCATATGATCCTGCAAACCCACTACTAGGCATGTACCCAGAAAAACTGAAAGCAGGGACTCAAACAGACATTTGGACACTGATATTCATAGTGGCATTATTTTCAATTGCCAGAGGATGGAAGCAACCCATGTGTCCATCAACCAATGAGTAGATGAACAAAATGGGTTATATTCATATAATGTAATATCCCTTTGTATATTATTTTTATGACTGAATATATTTTTATGAGGGAATATATTCTCATAAAAAGGAATGAAATCCTGGTACATGTGACAACATGGACAAACCTTGAAGATGTCATGTTGAATGAAATCAGACACAAAAGGACAAGTATTGTGTAATCTCACTGATACGAACTAATTATAATAGGCAAACTTGTAGAGGTAGAATCTAGAATATAGGTTATCTGAGGATAGAATGGGGGTAGAGAACAGGAAGCTGATGCTTATTTTGCAAAATTTCAATGTAGATTGATTATAAATGTTTTGAAATGGATAGTGGTGATATTAGAACATTATTGTGAGTGTAATTAACAGCATTGAGTTATGTTTGTGAATGTGGTTAGAAGGAGAAATTTTGGGTCACACATGTTACTAGAAGGAAAGTTAAAAGAAACAGCATGGGACTGTATAACACAGTGAGCTCTGTAGTGGACAATGGACTCTTGTTAATAGTACAAATAGAAGACTGTGCTTTCATGGATTATAACAAATATACAACACTATTACAACATGTAATAATAGAATGATATGTGAGGAAAATACACTTAATGTAAACCATGGAATATAGTTAACAGTAATATTTTACTATTCTTCCATCAACTGTAACAAAGGTATTACACTAATGCAAAGTATCAACAATAGTGGTATATACGAGGACATTATATTTTTTACATGAAACCTACAATTTCTCCAATAAAATCAAAATTTTAAAAATTAGTTTCATAAAATTGGAAATATGCTATAACCCACTTTTCTGGGCATCCCCTTTGTGATAGGTTCATGTGTCAACTTGGCCCAGGTGTCCAGGTGTCTGATCCAGCAAGCACTGGCCTAGCCATTACTGCAAGGACATTTGTGGCTGGTTAATAAACCAGAAGGCTGGTTTATTAAATCATCAGTCAATTGGCTGCAGCTGTGACAGATTATGTCAATGAAGGGTGTGTCTTCCACACTGAGAGCATTCAGTAAGCTGGATTTAACCCAATCAATTGAAGACTTTTAAGTGCAAAAGTTAGAGGACATTCATTTCATCTTCAGCTGGTCAGTGAAGTGTTTCCTGAGGAGTTTATCAGAGTTGTCAGTTCATTGCCTGAAGAGTTCATTGAACACCATCATTGGAGTTGCCAGTTTGCTGACTGCCCTATGGAAATTGGACTCGTGCATACTCACAGTTGTGTGAGACACTTTTTTAAATCTTATATTTATAGATATCTCTTGTTGATTTTGTTTCCCTAGAGAACCCTAATAATAAATTACAAATAATTTTAAAAAAACTTTTCTATATTAAAATGACATTTGTTGTGATGGGAAAAAAATATAGGTCTGAATTCCACAAGTTGTTATTCTACTCTTAATACTCAAGCTAAATGAATTTTTGTTCATGGATAAGCCATTTTGTCTGTCCGGAAATCAGTTGTCTCACAGCTTATCTCTGATTCCATTATGTTCCTGTATTTCATGTTAGTGTATTTTCACATGGTATGATAATCAATTATTTCCTGGCCTAAAGCCATAGCTTATAAGTGAGCTTCATGCCATATTTACCATCCATCTCTTATATCAAATAGAACACTGACAGCTAGAAAGTGTTTAATTGATTTTCAGGGAAAAAAAAATGTAAGTATTTGAATCTGATAAATTACTGCTTTGTAGTAAATCTGTAGTTAGCAAGTTATTTTCAAGAAAATACTGATGATTTGCAAATTAAAAATGGTGTTTCACTGCTGAAATTAAATGATTAAGGTTTATAGCATGTTTATAGGAAAACACTCAGCTAAACCATAAAATTTCTTTAGTTTTTCTTTGTGTTGGTTATAGCACTGTACTAAGAATTTATATTCACCTGGAAAATGATCAATTTTCCTGCTACAAAATATTTCTTATTTATGTGTTGGAATTAATTATAATATAATAATTGAAAAATATTCTAAAAGTTCACATGATTCTCAAAATACACCCTGATTTCACAATGTCTTCCCAATGCATAAGGAAGCCCAGGGTTTCCTACATGTGACCACAGGCCACCGTGCCCACCATAAGTTTTTTTCCATAACAATCTCATTTTTTATATCAACTAGGGTTCAATGTCATACATGTACTTTATTCCTATACCTCTCCATCCTTCCACCATTGTGAAGTTATTATAACAAATTTCCTTTTTTAGTGATATTTTTTATTTCATTTTATTGAGATATATTCACATACCATGCAGTCATACAAAGTGTACATTCAATTGTTCACAGTACCATTATTTGTGTGTTTATCACCAAAATTAATTTTTGAACATTTTCATTACCACACACAGAAAAATAGTAAGAATAAAAATTAAAGGGAAAAAAGAACAATTAAAGTAAAAAAGAACACTGGATTTTTTTTGTTTGCTTGTTTGTTTTCATTTTTTTTTTTTTTTTTGTCCCCATTTTTCTACTCGTCCATCCATACATTGGACAAAGGGGAGTGAGGTCCATATGACTTTCCCAATCACATTGCCACCCCTCATAAGCTACATTTTTATACAATTGTCTTCAAGATTCAAGGGTTCTGGGTTGTAGTTTGATAGTTTCAGGCATTTACTGCTAGCTATTCCAATTCATTAGAACTAAAAAGGGTTGTCTATATTGTGTGTAAGAGAGCCCACCAGAATGACATCTCAGCTCCTTTTGGAATCTCTCTACCATGAAGCTTATTTCATTTCATTTCACATCCCCCTTTTGGTCAAAAAGATGTTCACCATCCCATGATGCCAGGTCTAGACTCCTCCCTGGGAGTCATATTCCATGTTGCCAGGGAGATTTACTCCCCTGGGTGTCAGATCCCATGTAGGGGGGAGGGCAGTGATTTCACCTGCCAAGTTGGCTTAGCTAGAGAGAGAGGAACATATCTGAGCAGCAAAGAGGCATTTGGGAGGAAGCTCTTAGGCACAATTGTAGGGAGGCCTAGCCTCTCCTTTGCAGCAACAGTCTTCCCAAGGGCAAGTTCTGTGGTAGAGGGCTCAGCCCATCAAACCACCAGTACCCTATCTCTGTGAGCACATCAGCAACCATCAAGGCGGGAAAGCCCAAAACCCTTGCATTCTCCACCTGCTCCTCAGGGGGAGCTCTGCATATTTTTTCATCTTTTTTAATTAACTCATTTATTAAAATTAACTGTTAACTATATTAAAAAAATTAAAAATGCAATACAAACATTTCAAACAAACCATAACGAGGGAGTAAGAAAAAGACAACTAAGCCAGAAAAACTACTCTACTTCTAACATGCTTCTACTCTACCCCAAGAAAATAACCTAATATAGCAACATTTCTGTGAACTTGTTCCTGCCATAGCCACCAGAAATTAACAAACCATAACCATTCCTGGGCATTCCAGAACATTAAACTTACCCACAATACCTTATCTATTCTTATTGTGTTATTGTTCCCCCTTCATTAGTTGTTCTCTATCACTAGTTCCCCTACATTCTACGTTACAAACCATTATTTCACATTTTTCAATGTTCACATTAGTGGTAGCATACAACATTTCTCTTTTTGTGCTTGGCTTATTTTGCTCAGCATTATGTCTTCAAGGTTCATCCATGTTGTCATATGTTTCACAACATCGTACTTTCTTACTGCCACATAGTATTCCATCATGTGTATACACTGCATTTATTTATCCACTCATCTGTTGAAGGACATTTGGATTGTTTTCATCTCTTGGTAATTGTGAATAATGCCGCTATGAACATTGGCATGCAGATATCTGTTCGTGTCACTGCTTTCAGAACTTCCAGGAATATACCGAGAAGTGCAATGGCTGGATTGAAGGGTAATTCTATATCTAGTTTTCTAAGGAACTGCCAGACTGACTTCCAGAGTGGCTGAACCATTATACAGTCCCACCAACAATGAATAAGAGTTTCAATTTCTCCAAATCCTCTCCAGCATTTGTAGTTTCCTTTTTCTTTAATGGCAGCCATTCTAATTGGTGTGAGAAGGTATCTCATTGTAGTCTTAATTTGCATCTCTCTAATAGCTAGTGAAGCTGAACATTTTTTCATGTGTTTCTTGGCCACTTGTATTTCCTCTTCAGAGAACTCTCTTTTCATATCTTCTGCCCATTTTATAATTGGGCTGTCTGTATTATTGTCATTGAGTTGTATGGTTTCTTTATATATGCAAGGTATCAGTCCTTTGTCAGATACATGGTTTCCAAAAATTTTTTCCCATTGAGTTGGCTGCCTCCACATCTTTTTGACAAATTCCTTTGAGGTACAGAAACTTCTAAGCTTGAGGAGTTCCATTTACCTATTTTTTCTTTCATTGCTTGTGCTTTGGGTCTAAGGTCTAGGAAGTGGCTACCTAATACAAGGTCTTGAAGATGTTTCCCTACATTATCTTCTAGGAGTTTTATGGTATTGTCTTTTATATTGAGGTCTTTGATCCACTTTGAGTTAATTTTTGTGTAGGGTGTGAGGTAGGGGTCCTCTTTCATTCTTCTGGATATCGATATACAGCTCTCCCAGCCCCGTTTGTTGAAAAGACTGCTTTGTCCCAGTTCAGTGGCTTTGGGGGCCTTATCAAAATTAGTCAGCCATAGATCTGGGGGTCTTTCTCCAAACTTTCAATTCAATTCCATTGATCAATATGTCTATCTTTGTGCCAGTATCATGCATTTTGACTACTGTGGCTTTATAATAAGTGTCAAAGTCAGGGAGTGTATGTCCTTCCACATTTTGTGTGTATGTGTGTTTTTAGCAATTTGAGGCATCTTCCCTTTCCAATAAATTTGATAACAAGCTTTTCCAAGTCTGCAGAGTAGGTTGTTGGAAATTTGATTGTGATTGCATTGAATCTGTAAGATGAGTTGGGGGAGAATTCACATCTTAGTGAAATTTAGCCTTCCTATCCATGAACATGGAATATTTTTCCATTTTTAAGGTCCCTTTCTATTTCTGTTAGTAGAGTTATATAGTTTACTTTGTATAGGTCTTTTACATCTTTGGTTAAAATTTTTCCTAGGTACTTGATTTTTTTTAGTTGGTATTGAAAATGGTGTTTTTTCCTTGAGTGTCTCTTTGCTTTGTTCATTTCTAGCATATAGAAACATTACTGACTTATGTGCATTAATCTTGTATCCTACTACTTTGCTAAATTTGTTTATTAGCTATGGTAGCTGTATCATTGATTTCTCAGGGTTTTCCAGACACAGGATCATATTATTTTCAAATAATGACAGTTTTACTTCTTCCTTTCCAATTTGGATGCCTTTTATTTCTTTGTCTTGCCAGATTGCCCTGGCTAGCACTTCCAGCACAATGTTGAATAACAGTGGTGACAGCGGGCATCCTTGTCTCACTCCTGATCTTAGAGGGAAGGCTTTCAGTCTGTCACCGTTGAGTACTATGCTTCCTGTGGGTTTTTCATATCTGCTCTTTATCATATTGAGGAAGTTTCCTTCAATTCCTACCTTTTGAAGTGTTTTTATCAAAACGGGATGTTGGATTTTGTTGAATGCTTTTTCAGCATCTGTTGAGGTGATCATTTGATCTTTCTGTTTTGATTTGTTAATACATTGATTTTCTTATGTTGAACCATCCTTGCATGCTTGGAATGAACCCCACTTGGTCATGGTGTATGTTTTTTTAATGTGTCTTTGGATTCAATTTGCAAGTATTGTGTTGAGAATTTTTGCATCTATATTCATTAGGGAGATTGGCCTGTAGTTTTCCTTTTGTGCAGCATCTTTACCTGGTTTTGGTATTAGATTGATTAACTTCATAAAATGTGTTAAGTAGTATTCCATTTTCTTCAATGTTTTGAAAGAGTTTAACTAAGATTGGTGTCAGGTTTTTTTTTTTTTTTTTTTTCAGAAGTTTGGTAGAATTCTCCTGTGAAGCCATCTGACCTTGGACATTTATTTGGCCCACCATAATTTTATCACAACATTCTAGTGCATGTTATCATGGAGATTTTAATTCTCATAATCATTTTCTTTTAAATGTTTGCATTTTAATGCTGTTTACAACTTTTTTTTAGGGTCTCTCTCTCTCTCTCTCTCTCTCTCTCTCTCTCTTTCTCTCTCCCCCCCATGTGTGTGTGTGAGAGAGAGAGAGTGTATGCTTCTCTGTCATTGCCTGTCTGCCTGTCTCTCTCTCTATCGATGGTTTCTACACACTGTCAGTCTGCACCACAAATCTTGCTTCTCTTGTGAACATATCCTTCCAGATTTACCATGGATCTTTTGATAGATGCTTAGGTGCACTACTAGGTCTGCTTTCAGGACCAATGCACTTGTTATCCCTGCTGCTGAAAGTGTGCTGGGTGATGATGACTGTCAAGAACTGTGAAAAGTCTAAGATTTTACTGTACTTCAAACCTAACAAGTTATTCTACCACAATTTCATGGATACAAGTAGAAGATATGAGATTCCTGGTTCAGAGACAAAGGAGAACCTTATTACTCTATACAATAGCAATAACTAAATTGTCAGCATTTTTCACCAATTTCCCAAGCACCATTTCCAAAAGGGTAACATGAAGAAGGCCACATAAATAAATGCCCACATGTGTAGTACATAAGAGGAACCCTGAACTAAGGGAACTTAAACCTTTTATAATAGTCAGTAAGCACATCTGCCTTTACCTCTAGAGGGAGATGGTTTTATTATATTGGAAAGTAAGCAAGCCTACTTTTTGCTTCAAAGGGAGATACCATCTCTATCTTCTAAAGCTGTTAGAAAACCTGCATTTTGATCCAGATGGAGATATCTTTATCTTCCAAGCATGTTCACCATGCAAACATCCTTGAAAAGATAGTCTGAAAAAAGGAGGGTTTAGTGCTTCACTCATAAACATGCAGAAGCATTAGGCATATAGATAATTTCTCCCAACAATGACTTACTGGTGAACACTTCTCCTGAAATTGCAAATTACATTTGAATGAAAATAGCTGCATTACCCAAAGTTACACTCCTCACCAGAAGCAGCCTTTATCCAAAGAGTAGCCACTGTGGGAATTCAAAAACCTGACCCTGATCTTCTTACCTCAGTTGGCACAAATCTATATAGCTCCCTGTAGGATTTTTCTGAAACCTCAGTTATTTCAAATAAACATTTTCCTTGGCCTAATCCTGCCTACCTCTCCCCCTTATAGTTGTTGTTCAAGACAGGACTCCCCAATTATTGCACAGAAATCTGTTATCTCAGAGTCTGATTCCTACTTAAGACATTTCCTCTCTTTGCAGCCAGTGAATTATCCCTACCTTATGCCAGCACACAGGTTTGTCTCCTGGAATCTAAGCTGTGAGAAAGGATGAGATTCATCTTACTTATAACTGATTTTTGGATATAAATTATCATGAAAAATATGCTTCTTCATTTTCCCTCAAGCCTTTAATTAAATGCTGTAGGGCTATTTAGGTATATCCCACAACTCCCACTAGTCATCAAATATTTATTATTTGTAGTGAAGAAGATATTCTTTCCTGCATGTGAATCACGAGATTCTGTAATATATGTGTATTTCAATTTTCAGAGAAAGAAGTGTGATAGATGTTCTTATTGCTGAGAGGAGAAAATTTTTAAAAGTTTTATTTTATAAAATTCTTACAGATGTGTGTATATATCAGAGTGTGCAAATTTAAAAATTAAGTGTCTTAAAATAATCAATTCAAGCCCATCTTAGATATAAAGTGCTATTGAATTTTCTATGATGTGTACAAAGATAAAATAATGCAATTTGTAATTTTAACATGATTTTGATTGATAGAAAGACATGATGTGAAACTAAAAGTTTTGTCTAATTAGAGGAGCTATACAAAAAAAAACATAACAAGATGAAATATGGGGCATTTTATTCTCCACACAATAAAATTTGTAGCATGCCATGTTTATCAGGTAAGGGTATTTTGGAACCCCGTATTTCAATAAACTCACACCTTATGTTTCATCACATGAAAACCTAAGAAGTATGAACAAGTTATGAGTAAAACTGTCTCTTTTCTGTTTTTAATGACTTTACAGAGAATGCTGGATATATTTATAACTTAAAAATTGTTTGTGTTGATATTGAAGGGTATCACTGTTGCCATGGCTATGGTCACTTAAAAAAATAGTTTAAAAAAAGAAATAAAAAATGAAAGTAATCTTACAACATGTAAATTATAAATTGGGTGGAATCATCTGCAGATTTATCAAGTAAAAATTTAAAGATTACATACATTCTTCTAAAATTAGATCTAACATAACTTTTAACATTTAAATTGCATTTAGTTAAATATGTGACATTTTTAATACTCAATGACCAGAAACATGTTACTAATTAAATGTATGTAAAGTTATCTGCTAATGTAGGAGGGAGGAGTATATTAATGAAATGATTTTTAGATAAAATTCCTCTGCATATTGCTAAACTCAAATTCTGTAGTAAAAGTTTTTATTTATTTCACTGTAAAAGCAAAACAAAACAAACAGAAAACAGTATTTTGTCCCTAGAAAAATTCCAAGTGATGTATTAAAGAGATATCACAGTAAAATAAAACCTCATAAAAATTTTGTAAGAGGGGAGGCAAGTATTCATTCACTTAAAATGCAGGGTGGCATTGCTGACAGGTTATTGAAAACACTGTACAGAGTTTGTACAGTTAGCCAGTCAGGAAGTGCAGTGTTCAGCTACTATATTCAAATCTGTTTAGATCATAACATGGTGTGTGCATATTGGTGGTTTGCTGAATGGAGTCTCATTGGTGCTGGTGGTGGTAAGGATGGAAATTCCCTGGTCAAACTTCTCCAGTTAAGCCTCAGGTGAGCCCCTTAAACTTGTATTTTTCATACTTCCCTGAATCTCTACAAAGCTTGGTCATTTGTAAATTCTACAATATGAATGATTGAAAGAGAAATATGATCCATCAATAGCTACAAAAAACACTGCAGAGAATCTCATCATTTCTCTCCATAAATCAGAAATATGCATACATGTTTAATGTTTATTCCCAAGTATTATCTAAGGGGTTCATTCATTTGACTTCTCCATTAAACACGTATCACCCAATCTTTGATATAACAGTTTATCCCTTCTTCATTAGGGTCCATTAACTGGTATCAGCAAAACTCCTTTAAACTTTTGTCTGCATTTGATACTTGTTGTATGCATTTAGGTTTTATTTTCACAGCTATATTTAAAATTTTTATGGGATAATTTATAATTTCTGCTTATTGGGTGTGATCTAAGTGTTTTATACACTATTTGGAATACAGTAGATGATTAGTAAATACCTGTTGTTTACTTTATTTTTTTATCTTAAAAATGTACCCTGCATGTCTTTCCATAAATGATAAACACTATGATCTAAGTGAATCTATAATTAGTTACTCTGAGACTAACTTGAAAAATTCAAGTCATGTATTTAGCATTGTAATAATATATATTATCATTATAATAATAAACTTTCAACATTTGACATCATTTCAGAATATTAAACCCAAAAATGTTTACTAAAAATGTGTTTTTTTAAGAATGATTCTGTGGTAACAAATATATATAGATGAAAATTACATGAGCTATATATATATATTTATATCATATATATATATATATACATATGAACATTGCATGAACAATTAGCCTACTGCTGGTGTCCCAATGATCAGCACCAAAATTTGATTTTTAGGCACAAATTTTATGTGACAATGAGAAAAAGAAAAAGAAAGTACACTTTAATTGCATTGAAGTAACAGAAATTACAAGGTTACTTTAAGTTCTGTTTCAAATTGAACAATTTTAAAAGACATTTTTTATCTCATATTCTGCTATATACAAAAAGAAGGGCCCAATTCCTTCTGAGTAAAGTTATAGGGATTTCTAAAGTGCAAATGTTGCCTGTAAAGTTAGGCAAGGCATTGCTTTCACAAAAATGGGAATAATAGATAAGCTCTAAAATTATTTAACATAAGCTATAACAACAGAACAGAAATAAAATGGGATTTTTTTCAGCAGAAATAACACCTCAATGATAAGGTAACTTTTATTAAAAAAGAATACAGAAAATAAATCTTCCATTCAGAACTTGAGATTGTTTCTCTTCCTAATATTTAACCTCATTACTACTAATAAAATGCCCAATTAGGTTGGATTGATTTCTTTTCCATTTTTAAAATTGGTATATTTATATTATTTTGCTAATACATTGATGTTACATTTTTACACATGTGCTGTATAATTGAAAATTTTATAATTTTTTTAAAATTTTTAAATCTAGATGTTTAACCTTTTTAAAAATCATATTTCTAAATTATGCCTGACATTAAATATTGCACTTGAGATAATAAGAAATCTACTAATATGAAGTATAGAAATGGAAGTTAATACATATATTATTTTTAAAATTTCCCCTCATTTTTATATGCAAATGAGGAAGATTATCTTTTGGAATTAATACATTTAGACAATTAAAACAAATGGGATGGACTATTAATATATTTAACAAGGCTTATGGTTACTCAGAATCCCTTCCCAATCTCTTTCATATTCTCTTCTGTTTTACAGAGACTGGTAGATTTAAAAATCACATTCCCTAGACCCTTAGTAGCAGAGATACTGGATTTAGTTGGGTTCTGACAATCTCATTCAAGTGAGATATGGAAAGTGGAAGTGACCTGCAGGCCATCCTCCCATGTCTATGGCAGCTGAAAAACAAGTTCTCAAGACATGGATGTTTGCAGCTGTCAGATTCAATGTACTGGGACCTGGTTTGGAAAGATTCATGGCTATCAGACAACCAAGGGGAAAGAAGAGGCTGAAGTGATGTGTTAATGACAGATGCTTTTGGCCTTTGGATTTCTGCTTCAATAATTTGATCTTGAAACTAATATTTACACATTAGCACACAGATTTCCGGTCCTCTACCCTATCATAGTTAATGTAAGAATATTAATATCTGTATTAAATAATTTCCTGCTTGTAACACCAAAAGTGAATTGTTTCTACTTCTGAGCCTTGACTGTTACAGAGATTAAGTATGCCATCAATTCTTTTTTTTTGGCTTTTATAAAAGGGGGTTTATTTGGTTTCACAGTTACATTCTTAAGGCCATCAGGTGTCCAAGGTAACACATCAGCAATCTGGTACCTTCACTGGAGGATGGCCAATGGTGTCTGGAAAACCTCTGTTAGCTGGGAAGGCACGTGGCTGACATTTGCTCCAAAGTTCTGGTTTCAAAATGGCTTTCTCACAGGATGCTCCTATCTAGGCTGCAGTTCCTTAAAAATGTCACTCTTAGTTGCTCTTGGAGTGTTTCTCCTCTCTTAGCTTCTCTGGAGCAAGAGTCTACTTTCTACAGCCATCTTCAAACTATCTCTCATCTGCAGCTACTCTCTCAGCTTCTGTGCATTCTTCAAACTGTCCTTCTTGGCTGTAGCAAGCTCACTCCTTCTGTCTGAGTTTATATAGTGCTCCAGTAAACTAATCAAGGCCCGTGCTTAGTGGGTCAGACCACACCTTGATGGAAATTATCCAATGAAAGATGTCGCCCATAGTTCAGTGATCACAGCTCCATGGAAACATCCATCAAAAGTCTGCAGCCCAATCAACAACAATATGTTTTCTGCCCACACAAGATTGCATCAAAGATAATGGTGTTTTGGGGGATATAATATATCCAAACCAGCACACATATTAATGAAGTCCAATTTATTGATCTTTGCTTTATGAATTGTGCTTTTGGTGTCAAGTCTAAGAACTTGTTGCCTAACTCTAGATCCCAAAGATTTTTTCCTATGTTTTTTTCTATGAAAGTTTTATAGTCTCATGTTTTACACATAAGCTCATTGTCCATTTTTTGTTAATTTTTGTATAAAACGTGAGGTTCATTTTTTTGCTTATGTATGTATAATTCTTCCAGCACAAGTTGTGGAAAAGGCTATCTTTCCTCTATTGAACTACTTTTGTACCTTGTCAAAATCAGTTAAGCATATTTGTGTGGGTATATTTTAGGGTTTTCTAGTCTATTCCATTGATCTACGTGCCTCCCCTCCTCCACTAATACCACACAATCTTGACTATTCTAGCTATATAAGTTTTAAATTGTGTAGACTGATTCCTCTGATTTTATTCTTTTTTAAAGTTGTTTCAGTTGTTCTAAGTCCTTTGCCCTTCCTTATAAACATTAGAATAAGCTTTTATGTGTCTACAAAAAAGACTTTCTGGGATTTTTTTTTAAATTCATTTTATTGAGATATATTTACATTCCATGCAGTCATACAAAACAAAGAATACATTCAATTGTTCACAGTACCATTATATATTTGGGCATTCATCATCAAAATTAATTTTTGACATTTTCATTACCACACACACAAAAATAATAAGAATAAAAATTAAAGTGAAAAAGAACAGTTAAAGTAAAAAAGAACACTGGGTGGCTTTTATTTATTTTTTTTAATTCCCCAATTTTTCTACTCATCCATCCATAAATGAGGCAAGGGGGAGTGAGATCCATATGGCTTTCCCAATCACATTGCCACCCCTCATAAGCTACATTTTTATACAATTGTCTTCAAGATTCATGGGTTCTGGGTTGTAGTTTGATAGTTTCAGGTATTTACTGCTAGCTATTCCAATTCATTAGAACCTAAAAAAGGTTGTCTATATTATATGTAAGAGTGCCCACCAGTGTGACCTCTTGGTCCTTTCGGAATCTCTCTGCCACTGAAACTTATTTCATTACTTTTCACATCCCCCTTTTGGTCAAGAAGATGTTCTCCATCCTATGATGCCGGATCTAGATTCCCCCCTGTGAGTCATATTCCATGTTGCCAGGGAGATTTACTTTCCTGGGTGTCATATCCCATGTAGGGGGGAAGGCAGTGATTTCACCTGCCAAATTGTCTTAGCTAGAGAGAGAGGACCACATCTGAGCAACAAAGAGGCATTTGGGAGGAGGCTCTTAGGCACAATTGTACGGAAGCCTAGCCTCTCCTTTACAGCAACAGTCTTCCAAGGGCAAGTTCTGTGGTAGGGGGCTCAGCCCATCAAACTATGTCTGTGAGCACATCAGCAACCATTGAAGTGGGGGAGCCCAACATCCCTGCATTCTCCATCAGCTCCTCATGGGGACTCTGCATATTTTTTCTCTGTTTTTTTCTTTCAATTAACTTTTTTTAAATAAATAATATCAAAAAAATTTTAAAAAATATACACACACAAAAAACATTTCAAACAAACCATAACAAGGGAGTCCAACATGTTCCTACTCTACCCAAGAAAATAACCCAATAAGACAACATTTCTGTGAACTTGTTCCCACCACACCCACCAGAAATTAACAAACCATAGTCATTCCTGGGCATTTCCAGAACATTAAACTCACCCACAATAGCTTATCTGTTCTTATTGGGTTATCGTTCCCCCTTCACCAATTGCTCTCCATTGCTAGTTTCCCTACATTCTACATTATAAACCATTTATTTTAGGAGTGTGTTGTTTAACCTCCAGGTGTTTGTGAATTTTCTAAGTCTCTGATAGTTATTGACTTCTAATTGTATTCCACTGTGGTCAGAGAATATGCTTTGAAAAATTTCAATTTTTTAAAATTTACTGAGGCTTGTTTTATGTCCCAGCATATGGTCTATTCTGGAGAAAGTTCCATGATAACTAGAAAAGAATGTGTATCCTGGTGATTTGGGATGTAATGTTCTATATATGTTTGTTAAATCAAATTCATTTATCCATTTGTTTAGTTTTTCAATTTCCTTATTGGTCTTCTGTCTGGTTGATCTATTTATAGGAAAGAATGATGTGTTTAAGTCTCCCACAATTATTGTGGAAACATCCATTGCTTCCTTTAGTTTTCTTTTTTTTTTTTTTAACTTCATTTTATTGAGATATATTCACATACCACACAGTCATACAAAACAAATCGTACTTTCGATTATTTGCAGTACCATTACATAGTTGTACATTCATCACCTGAATCAATCCCTGACACCTTCATTAGCACACACACAAAAACAAAAAGAATAATAATTAGAGTGAAAAAGAGCAATTGAAGTAAAAAAGAACACTGGGTACCTTTGTCTGTTTGTTTCCTTCCCCTATTTTTCTACTCATCCATCCATAAACTAGACAAAGTGGAGTGTGGTCCTTATGGCTTTCCCAATCCCATTGTCACCCCTCATAACCTATATTTTTATACAACTGTCTTCAAGATTCATGGGTTCTGGGTTGTAGTTTGATAGTTTCAGGTATCCACCACCATCTACCCCAATTCTTTGGAACCTAAAAAGGGTTGTCTAAAGTGTGCGTAAGAGTGCCCACCAGAGTGACCTCTCAGCTCCTTTTGGAATCTCTCTGCCACTGAAGCTTATTTCATTTCCTTTCACATCCCCCTTTTGGTCAAGAAGATGTTCTCCGTCCCACGATGCCAGGTCTACATTCCTCCCCGGGAGTCATATTCCACGTTGCCAGAGAGATTCACTCCCCTGGGTGTCTGATCCCACGTAGGGGGGAGGGCAGTGATTTCACCTTTCAAGTTGGCTTAGCCAGAGAGAGAGGACCACATCTGAGCAACAAAGAGGCATTCGGGAGGAGGCTCTTAGGCACAACCATAGGGAGGCCTAGCCTCTACTTTGCAGCAACCGTCTTCCCAAGGGTAAAACTTATGGTAGAGGGCTCAACCCATCAAACCACCAGTCCCCTATGTCTGTGGTCATGTTAGCAACCATGGAGGTGGAGTAGGCGAATACCCCTGCATTCTCCACAGGCTCCTCAAGGGGGCACTACATCTTTTTTTTTTCCTTGTTTTTCTTTTTTTTTTTTTAACTTTCCCTTCTTTTTTAAATCAACTGTATGAAAAAAAAGTTAAAAAGAAAACAAACATGCAATAAAAGAACATTTCAAAGAGACCATAACAAGGGAGTAAGAAAAAGACAACTAACCTAAGATAACTGCTTAACTTCCAATGTGTTCCTACTTTACCCCAAGAAAGTTACATAATATAGCAACATTTCTGTGAACTTGTTCCTACTATATCCATCAGAAATTAACAGACCATAGCCATTCCTGGGCATCCCCAGAACGTTAAATAGCTTATCTGTTCTTTTTGGATTATTGTTCCCCCTTCCTTAATTGCTCTCTGTTGCTAGTTCCCCTGCATTCTACATTATAAACCATTTCTTTTACATTTTTCAAAGTTCACATTAGTGGTAGCATATAATATTTCTCTTTTTGTGTCTGGCTTATTTCGCTCAGCATTATGTCTTCAAGGTTCATCCATGTTGTCATATGTTTCACGAGATCGTTCCTTCTTACTGCCGCATAGTATTCCATCGTGTGTATATACCACATTTTATTTATCCACTCATCTGTTGAAGGACATTTGGGTTGTTTCCATCTCTTGGCAATTGTGAATAATGCTGCTATGAACATTGGCGTGCAGATATCTGTTCATGTCACTGCTTTCCGATCTTCCGGGTATATACCGAGAAGTGCAATCGCTGGATCGAATGGTAACTCTATATCTAGTTTTCTAAGGAACTGCCAGACTGACTTCCAGAGTGGCTGAACCATTATACAGTCCCACCAACAATGAATAAGAGTTCCAATTTCTCCACATCCCTTCCAGCATTTGTAGTTTCCTGTTTGTTTAATGGCAGCCATTCTAACCGGTGTTAGATGGTATCTCATTGTGGTCTTAATTTGCATCTCTCTAATAGCTAGTGAAGCTGAACATTTTTTCATGTGTTTCTTGGCCATTTGTATTTCCTATTCAGAGAACTGTCTTTTCATATCTTTTGCCCATTTTATAATTGGGCTGTCTGTACTATTGTCATTGAGTTGTAGGATTTCTTTATATAAGCAAGATATCAGTCTTTTGTCAGATACATGGTTTCCAAAAATTTTTTCCCATTGAGTTGGCTGCCTCTTTACCTTTTTGAGAAATTCCTTTGAGGTGCAGAAACTTCTAAGCTTGAGGAGTTCCCGTTTATCTATTTTCTCTTTTGTTGCTTGTGCTTTGGGTGTAAAGTCTAGGAAGTGGCCGCCTAATACAAGGTCTTGAAGATGTTTTCCTACATTATCTTCTAGGAGTTTTATGGTACTTTCTTTTATATTGAGATCTTTGGTCCATTTTGAGTTAATTTTTGTGTAGGGGGTGAGGTAGGGGTCCTCTTTCATTCTTTTGGATATGGATATCCAACTCTCCCAGCCCCATTTGTTGAAAAGACCATTATGACTCAGTTCAGTGACTTTGAGGGCCTTATCAAAGATCAGTTGGCCATAGATCTGAGGGTCTATCTCCGAATTCTCAATTCGATTCCACTGATCTATATGTCTATCTTTGTGCTGGTACCATGCTGTTTTGGCAACTGTGGCTTTATAATAAGCTTCAAAGTCAGGGAGTGTAAGTCCTCCCACGTCGTTTTTCTTTTTTAGAGTGTCTTTAGCAATTCGAGGCATCTTCCCTTTCCAAATAAATTTGATAACTAGCTTTTCCAAGTCTGCAAAGTAGGTTGTTGGAATTTTGATTGGGATTGCATTGAATCTGTAGATGAGTTTGGGTAGAATTGACATCTTAATGACATTTAGCCTTCCTATCCATGAACCTGGAATATTTTTCCATCTTTTAAGGTCCCCTTCTATTTCTTTTAGTAGAGTTATGTAGTTTTCTTTGTATAGGTCTTTTACATCTTTGGTTAAGTTTATTCCTAGGTACTTGATTTTTTTAGTTGCTATTGAAAATGGTATCTTTTTCTTGAGTGTCTCTTCAGTTTGTTCATTTCTAGCATATAGAAACATTACTGACTTATGTGCATTAATCTTGTATCCCGCTACTTTGCTAAATTTGTTTTTTAGCTCTAGTAGGTGTATCGTCGATTTCTCAGGGTTTTCTAGATATAAGATCATATCGTCTGCAAACAATGACAGTTTTACTTCTTCTTTTCCAATTTGGATGCCTTTTATTTCTTTGTCTTGCTGGATTGCCCTGGCTAGCACTTCCAGCACAATGTTGAATAACAGTGGTGACAGCGGGCATCCTTGTCTTGTTCCTGATCTTAGAGGGAAGGCTTTCAGTCTCTCACCATTGAGTACTATGCTGGCTGTGGGTTTTTCATATATGCTCTTTATCACGTTGAGGAAGTTTCCTTCAATTCCTACCTTTTGAAGTGTTTTTATCAAAAACGGATGTTGGATTTTGTCAAATGCTTTTTCAACATCTATTGAGATGATCAATTGATTTTTCCCTTTCGAGTTTTTAATGTGTTGTAGTACATTGATTGTTTTTCTTATGTTGAACCATCCTTGCATGCCTGGAATGAACCCCACTTGGTCATGGTGTATGATGTTTTTAATGTGTCTTTGGATTCGATTTGCAAGTATTTTGTTGAGGATTTTTGCATCTATATTCATTAGGGAGATTGGCCGGTAGTTTTCCTTTTTTGTAGCATCTTTGCCTGGTTTTGGTATTAGATTGATGTTAGCTTCATAGAATGAGTTAGGTAGTGTTCCATTTTCTTCAATGTTTTGAAAGAGTTTGAGTAAGATTGGTGTCAGTTCTTTCTGGAAAGTTTGGTAGAATTCCCCTGTGAAGCCATCTGGCCCTGGGCATTTATTTGTGGGAAGATTTTTGATGACTGATTGGATCTCTTTGCTTGTGATGGGTTGGTTGAGGTCTTCTATTTCTTCTCTGGTCAGTCTAGGTTGTTCATATGTTTCCAGGAAATTGTCCATTTCTTCTACATTGTCCAGTTTGTCGCCATACAGTTGTTCATAATATCCTCTTATAATTTTTTTAATTTCTTCAGGATCTGCAGTTATGTCACCTTTTTCATTCATTATTTTGTTTATATGGGTCTTCTCTCTTTTTGATTTTGTCAGTCTAGCTAGGGGCTTGTCAATCTTGTTGATCTTCTCAAAGAACCAACTTTTGGTGATATTTATCCTCTCTATTGTTTTTTTGTTCTCTATGTCATTTATTTCTGCTTTAATCCTTGTTATTTCTTTTCTTGTACTTGGTTTAGGATTAGTTTGCTGTTCATTTTCTAGCTTCTTCAGTTGATCCATTAGTTCTTTGATTTTGGCTCTTTCTTCCTTTTTAATATATGTGTTTAGTGCTATAAATTTCCCCCTTAGCACTGCTTTTGCTGCATCCCATAAGTTTTGGCATGTTGTGTTCTCATTTTCATTCGTCTCTATATATTTAGCAATTTCTCTTGCTATTTCTTCTTTAACCCACAGATTGTTTAGGAGTGTGTTGTTTAACCTCCAGGTATTTGTGAATTTTCTAAGTCTCTGATGGTTATTGACTTCTAATTGTATTCCATTGTGGTCAGAGAATGTGCTTTGAATAATTTCAATCTTTTTAAATTTATTGAGGCTTGTTTTATGTCCCAGCATATGATCTATTTTGGAGAAAGTTCCGTGAGCACTAGAAAAGTATGTGTATCCTGGTGATTTGGGATGTAATGTCCTGTATATGTCTGTTAAATCTAATTCATTTATCAGATTGTTTAGGTTTTCAATTTCCTTATTGGTCTTCTGTCTGGTTGATCTATCTATAGGAGAGAGTAATGTGTTGAAGTCTCCCACAGTTATTGTGGAAACATCAATTGCTTCCTTTAGTTTTGCCAGTGTTTCTCTCATGTATTTTGTGGCACCTTGACTGGGTGCATAGACATTTACGATTGTTATTTCTTCTTGCTGAATTGCCCCTTTTATTAGTATGTAGTGGCCTTCTTTGTCTCTCAAAACATCCCTGCATTTGAAGTCTATTTTATCTGAGATTAATATTTCTATACCTGCTTTCTTTTGGCTGTAGCTTGCATGAAATATTTTTTTCCATCCTTTCACTTTCAGTTTCTTTGTGTCCCTGTGTCTAAGATGAGTCTCTTGTATGCAACATATTGATGGTTCATTTTTTTTGATCCATTCTGTGAATCTATATCTTTTAATTGGGGAGTTTAATCCATTTACATTCAATGTTATAACCGTGAAGGCATTTCTTGAATCAGCCATCTTATTCTTTGGTTTATGTTTGTCATATTATTCCCCTCTGTCTATTAATATACTTTATTGTACCCATACCGAATCTCTTTAGTACTGAACCTTTCTCCAAGTCTCTCTGTCCTTTCTTTGTTTCTCTGTCTGTAGGGCTCCCTTTAGTATCTCCAGTAGGGCAGGTCTCTTGTTAGCATATTCTCTCAGCATTTGTTTGTCTGTGAAAAATTTAAGCTCTCCCTCAAATTTGAAGGAGAGCTTTGCTGGATAAAGTAATCTTGGCTGGAAACTTTTCTCACTCAGAATTTTAAATATATTGTGCCACTGCCTTCTTGCCTCCATGGTGGCTGCTGAGTAGTCACTACTTAGTCTTATGCTGTTTCCTTTGTATGTGGTGAATTGCTTTTCTCTTGCTGCTTTCAGAACTTGCTCCTTCTCTTCTGTGTTTGACAGTGTGATCAGTATATGTCTCAGAGTGGGTTTATTTGGATTTATTCTATTTGGAGTTCGCTGAGCATTTATGATTTGTGTATTTATGTTGTTTAGAAGATTTGGGAAGTTTTCCCCAACAATTTCTTTGAATACTCTTCCTAGACCTTTACCCTTTTCTTCCCCTTCTGGGACACCAATGAGTCTTATGTTCGGACGTTTCATATTATCTATCATATCCCTGAGGTCCATTTCGATTTTTTCAATTTTTTTCTGTGGAGAGCCGTCTCCCGGGACGGGCATAGCGCATGCGCTGTAAACCTGCTCCAAAGTCCCCCCGCCCATCGAATGAGCCAAGATGGCGCCCATATCCTGCTTCCGCTTATGACGTGCACACTCACTATTCCTATCTGCCAATTGAGTGCATATGCGCGGCGCTAGATCATTGGTTATGAGTAGAGTACTTAAGAGTTTGCCCAAGCGAACCTCGGGGAGACAGCCCACTAGGAGCCGTACCTGACGGCCACATCGAGGCTGCTCTCCCGCGAGGCACTCTGCCCCGCGTGGAAACCTGTAACAGAGAATGCTTATCTAGCTTCAGTAAAAGACTTGCTCTCGCAACCGCCGTGTGGCTCGAGTCGTGACTTCCAGCCAGGTCAGTTTGCGTGGTCTGCATCTCTCTCTCTCTCATCCCTTGTTTCTCCCCTCGCCGGCCGGGGAACAGGGGTCGAGCGGGGCGGCGCCGGACAAGTGGTGGCCCGTACGGGGAACGCTCCTCCTCCTGCCTCGCTCTCGACGGTCCCTCTGTGAGGAGAGCAGCGCTGCGCATCGAGCTTACGGCGGACTTCCCGCGCCTGATCAACGCGAGAAGGTGAGTGCGTCTTATTACATGATAGTTAGGGCCCGTGGGTTTTCAGGTGACCCCGGGGGACTCGGAAGAGCTCTCCGAGTGACTGAAGTATAGTGCCGACTGCAATCATGGGGCAGTCCGGAAGTTCACCTCTCTTAGCTCCCTTAAAGAACCTTTTGAAACAACGGGGTATCTCGGTCAGGAAAAGCTCCCTTCAGCGTTTTCTTGATGATGTTGATACTTTTGCCCCTTGGTTTGCCTGCACCGGCAGCCTTAGCCTACCCTCTTGGATGAAGCTCGGTCGCGACATAGACCGAGCGCGCCAGACGGGCGTGTGTATGGACCCGATTCTAGTACCCATATGGGAGACCGTCCGTGCGGTCCTTGAACTAGAATCGGCTGCCGGCCTAAGCCCGTCCTCTGCCTTGCAAGAAGCACGGTGCGCGCTCCAAGAAACCCAGTCAGTTTCGTCAGCGGACGGCTCCTATAAGGGCAAACCGCCGGAGTCCAGTGACTCTGACTCAGAGTCAGATAGCGATACCGACGAGGAGGCGGAAGCATCCCCGCTAATTGAGTGGGAGGAGCCTCCCGCCACACCCGTGCGGCCTTCCGCCCCGCCAATGTCTACCGCTGCACCCCCAGGGACACCCCAGCTCCCAACTGACGCCTTGGGCGGTCCCACCAAAGGACCTCGCCGAGAGCTCCCTCTAGTGGCCATGCCCAGTAAATGTAATTATCCTTTGCTGCCAGACCCGGAAACCCCGATGGGCCGGTCAGGGGAGGGGCAACCTTTGCCGTACCCCCCGCCCGAGTACACAGGCCCTCAGGACCCTTTGCCATTAGGTAGTGGTGGGAGACATTTCTGGAGATGGAACCCTTTCACAACATTTAGACCTTTTGGCATGCTGGGTGGCTACCAGCCACTTGAGCCGCAGCCAGTCTCAGAAATGTACCCGGTTATTATCAATCCCCAAGGTGGCAATCAGCACGAATCATATGATTACAAACTATTGAGGGAATTGAGGCAGGCCGTCCATCAGTATGGCCCCAATGCCCCTTATACCTTGAACATGATCGAGAACCTCTCTGCTCTAAATCATACACCCGCAGATATTTTTCAGCTAGCCCGTGCTTGCTTGCCGTCAGGCCGATTCATAGATTGGAAAGCATGGTTTGAGGAGTTAGCTGAAGAGCAGGCCGCAAGGAATGCGGCGGGGAGACGTGGCGGGTGGAATGCTGACATGCTGTTGGGGAGAGGCGCCCATGCCCAGAACCAAACGGGTTTCCCACAAGAGGTCTACGCCCAGATCTTCCGCTGTTTTGTGGGTGCCTGGAAAAAGCTAACAGGTAAGGGAGAGGCTCAGGCCTCACTCAGCAATATACACCAAGGCCCCACAGAACCATTTGCGGATTTTGTAGCCAGGATGCAAACCGCAGCTGAGAGAATCTTCTCAGATCCAGGAGTAGCAGAGACTGTGGTTAAGCAAATGATTTTTGAGCAGTGCAACAAGGAGTGCAAAGTTATCCTGGCACAAAACAGAGCAAAAAATTTGACAGAGTGGGTCAGGCTCTGTAGAGATACTGGCAGCCCTTTAACTAATGCAGGTCTAGCTGCCATGCTAGCTAGCTCCCTACAGGTGGCTACAAAAGGCCCGAGAACCTTAGGGGCAAAGTCTAACGGGTGCTATGGCTGTGGCCAATCAGGGCACTTTAAGAGAGATTGTCCCAATAGACGTCAGCCCCCTGCCACTCAACGGTTTGGCGAACCAGGTGCAGTAACCAGGCCGTGTGGCTGTTGCCACAAAGGCCCCCACCGCGCAGAAGATTGTAAATCGGTTTTCGATGCGCAGGGTAGATGCCTCTCTGGCCGCCCCGAGCAGATTCCAAAAAACGGGAAGAGGGGGTCCGCCCTTTCGACGGACCCCCTTGCATGCCATTCGACAACACAGGATCCGATCAAATTCGTGCGTCCCCCGGCTCAGCAGGACTGGACCTCTGTGCCACCTCCAGACTCGTACTAACCCCCTCCATGGGTGTCCAGTTAGTAGGGACCTCCTTCAAGGGGCCCTTACCGGCTGGTACTGTAGGGCTCATATTGGGGAGAGCATCCACGGCCCTGAGAGGATTAACAGTTATACCAGGACTTGTAGATTCAGATTTCACAGGCCGTGCCCAAGTTATGGTTCAATCTCAGCGGGGCACCTTAGTCATTGCAGAAGGTGATAAGCTGGCGCAGCTCCTGCTCTTACCCAGCTTACATGCAGTCTTTCCAAGCAGAATCAGACAGAGAGGGGAAAAAGGGTTCGGATCCAGTGGAGCGATTTTTGAGGGACTCCATATGTCCCTGGAGTCTCGACCTATGCTAACCATTAAGGTGCAAGGCAGATCTTTCTTGGGCCTGCTCGATACAGGGGCCGATCGGTCTATCATAAGACAACAAGAATGGCCCCCCACCTGGCCAACGAGCAGGGCGGAAGAGCCCATTAGAGGAATAGGCCAAAATTTCAGCGCCCATGCTCAGTGCAGCTGCCCTTCATTGGGCCGATGAAGAAGGACACCAAGGCAGTTTCCAGCCTTATGTATTAGCCCTGCCTGTGTCTTTGTGGGGAAGAGACATTCTGACCCAAATGGACGTTACTTTAATTAGCGGCTACTCCCCAACCTCTAAGCGACTGCTAAAAGAAATGGGGTATACCCCCGGCAAGGGTTTAGGAGCTTCACTGCACGGACGTGCGGAGCCTATACAAGCTGCCCCCAAGTCTGACAGACGAGGCTTGGGTTTTTCATAGGGGCCACTGAGGAGAGATTCCCACCCACACCTATAAAACTAAAATGGAAAACCGAGGCTCCGGTGTGGGTGCCTCAGTGGCCCTTGCCACAGGAAAAACTTGCAGCGTTGCACGCCCTAGTATCAGAACAACTAGAAAAGGGCCATATCGATCCCTCCACGTCACAGTGGAACACCCCCATATTCGTAATAAAAAAGAAATCTGGAAAATGGAGACTGCTGCATGATTTAAGGGCTATCAATGATTGCCTGGAGCCTTTGGGACCCGTTCAGATGGGACTGCCCCTCCTCTCGGCGTTGCCAGGGCACTGGTCGGTTGTCATCTTAGATCTTAGGGATTGCTTCTTTTCTATTCCACTCCACCCCGAAGACACCCCTAAGTTTGCCTTCACTGTGCCCTCTCGTAACCAAGAGGAGCCCTGTCAACGCTTTGAATGGACGGTCCTGCCCCAGGGTATGGCTAATAGTCCTACCATGTGTCAGCTGTATGTTGCTACAAAGCTAGTTGGCGCCCGGCAACAATTCCCTCACGTAAACATTCTGTTAGCCCATAAGGATGCTGTAATCCTTGAAACTGTGTTGTCACACTTGGTCTGTGACCTTAGAAAAGCTAACCTGGAAGTAGCCCCTGAGAAATGAAAATTCACAGGGAGTGACACCTGCCCTGCAACACACCACCCCGAGTCCTCAGCATAGAGGTCTAGTCCGTTGGAAGGATGTCCTGTCGGGGCAGTGGAAAGGCCCTGACCCGGTGCTCAGCTGGGCCAGAGGCTCTGTTTGTGTTTTTCCCCAGGAACCAGGACGTCAACCAGTGTGGGTTCCGGAAAGACTGGTGAGAACCGTGACATCACCTGAAGAAGCCAAGGAACAGCTGTCAGAAACGCCAACGAATATACAACCTGAACCATTAGACCAAGCCTCCGACCCTGCTGATGATGGCGACGACCGACAAGACGATAATAGTAGGACTGACCACCCCGCGGTTGCCCAAAAAGAGGATCGGTAACTCTGTTCTTTGCTCTCCTATAGCAATCCTTCTAATCTGCCTTTTTCTTTTTTTAGTGGAACTGTGGTAGCGCAGGAGAGTGGTCTTTGGGGCCTGTGGCATCATCCCCCGACCCTGGCCCCATTCTCTGCTGGGTCTCCCGCCTCTCCTGTGTTTTTCACTCGTACCCTGTCTCTAGGTCTCCACCACCTGCCTTCTGACAGAAATATTTCCTCCACAAGCTTCAACGAGTACACACTGATCCTCTCTTTTGCTAACCTCTCTGTCAAGGTTGTCAACACCACAGTTGCGGCGAATGCTACTTGTGAAACTGGTAATGGCGAGTTAAGTAAGGGAGTCTTGCTTGAATTTCTTAACGTTACAGGGAAGAGCCGCCAGTCTTGTGAAGGGATCTTGAGTAAAAATGAGACTCAAAGGTGCCTTTTCCTTCCGGGGTTTGCTCCTACAGTCTGCAACCGTTCCAAAGACCCGGATGCCTCGCCGCCCCGCTATCCTAGTGTATCGCCCAAGTTATGTCTGGCTCCCCGTCAAGGCAACCGACTGGGTTGGCCCTGTTTCTCAAGTTGTTTCACTTAACAATATCCCCTTCTCTAAGTCTAGGCGTCCAAGAGGCATACCTTACCCGAGACGTGCTACGCCGCCACAATCAGATGCTGAACTTAAATTTCCAGGCCATTCAGAAACTCCTAGCGGAGATAGATGAACTTGGACTAGAAATAGATGGACTCTGGAGAGTTCTCCAGCAGACGTGTGATACCCGATGGTTATTCGGGAGGCTTTGTGTCACCCCGGTTAGGGTGAACTTGACAGAGGAGCAGCAAGATGTCGCCGAGTGGCTCAAGGACACTTATCTCCCCAACTTCACCAATCTCTCCGACCAAGTGAAATCCGACCTTCAGGGACTTGAGAACATTAGGAAATTGAAGCCTGTTAGTTTCGACCTTTCCACACTGGGCGAGACTGTAAAAAATCTGTGGGACCAAGTCACCTCTTGGTTCTCTTGGCCCAATTTGACTAATTGGATTCTCTTGATGGTGGGACCATTGGTGGGATTAGTCATTGTTAAATCTTTGCTAGAACGCCTGTTTCAAGCGCGGCAGTACCGTGTTACCACTATGATGGCTATGTCCTCCACCTTTGATACCCCCAACAGCGACCATTCTGATGGCCATACCCCATCCTGGCCGCCTCGGGCGGGGCACTCGGGAGCGAGGTTTGTAGCTAAGCGCGCAGCTGTGTCCCGGGTATAACGGGCGACGCCAGCAGTCATAATTTTTGTCTCAGGTAGGTCCCTAAGGCAGAGTCATAGTTGTGGCCAGACTTGACTCTAGCCAATGCATAGGGACGCCTAGTGACGCCTCCGACTCTGGTTAATGCTATCCCTGCCCCCGCCTTTGTCCCCCAGTTGCAAGGCAAAGCACTGCAGGGAGAGTCATGTTGTTTCCAGCTCACGGACTCTCCTGTCTCCATATGAGGTGAGCATTCTGGTCGGTGCTAGAGGCTCCGCCGCTAAATGGCTGAGACCTAGTCCAGACTCCCCAAAGCACCGGAACAAATTGTGAGCCATCTGGGTTCACGGGAGCACACTCATCACTGGGGACACTGGGTCGATATAAATAATAAAGGGGGAGATGTGGAGAGCCGTCTCCCGGGACGGGCATAGCGCATGCGCTGTAAACCTGCTCCAAAGTCCCCCCGCCCATCGAATGAGCCAAGATGGCGCCCATATCCTGCTTCCGCTTATGACGTGCACACTCACTATTCCTATCTGCCAATTGAGTGCATATGCGCGGCGCTAGATCATTGGTTATGAGTAGAGTACTTAAGAGTTTGCCCAAGCGAACCTCGGGGAGACAGCCCACTAGGAGCCGTACCTGACGGCCACATCGAGGCTGCTCTCCCGCGAGGCACTCTGCCCCGCGTGGAAACCTGTAACAGAGAATGCTTATCTAGCTTCAGTAAAAGACTTGCTCTCGCAACCGCCGTGTGGCTCGAGTCGTGACTTCCAGCCAGGTCAGTTTGCGTGGTCTGCATCTCTCTCTCTCTCATCCCTTGTTTCTCCCCTCGCCGGCCGGGGAACAGGGGTCGAGCGGGGCGGCGCCGGACATTTTTCCCCATTCTTTCTTTTATGCTTTCATTTTCCATTGTGTCATCTTCCAGGTCACTGATTCATTTTTCAACTTCCTCTAGTCTTGTACTATGAGTGTCCAGAATCTTTTTAATTTGGTCAACAGTTTCTTTAATTTCCGTAAGATCATCCATTTTTTTATTTAGTCTTGCAATGTCTTCTTTATGCTCTTCTTGGGTCTTCTTGATTTCCTTTGTATCCCGTACTATGGTCTCATTGTTCATCTTTAGTTCTTTGAGTAGCTGCTCTAGGTGCTGTGTCTCTTCTGATCTTTTGATTTGGGTGCTTGGGCTTGGGTTATCCATATCATCTGGTTTTTTCATATGCTTTATAATTTTCTGTTGTTTTTGGCCTTTTGGCATTTGCTGAACTTGATAGGGTTCTTTTAGGATTTGTAGACCAATTGAAGTCCTTATCTCTAATTTATCAGATCTACAGCTTCGTGGAGTACACTTTCTCTAACTAACCAGCAGGTGGCGTCCACGAGCCACCTGTTCTCCACAAGCCAGTTCTCCCCTGCTTAGCCTTTTTAGTGAGTGGGGGAGTGAGTCTTGTGGGGTCCAATTGGTGTACCAAGCTTGCGTGTGTAGTTGGTGTTGCCTGCCCTGTATATGGGGTGTGTTTCTGGGCAGTCAGGGAGGGGGGGTGGCCATAACAATCAAATCTCCCTGGTGATCCTAGAGTTTTAAAGCTGCTGCAATAGTCTAATCCTTCAGTTCAGTCCTGTCACAGTTTGTCTCTGCCACTGACCCACACGTCCTTGGTATTGGCGTATGGCTCCTGAGACTTGCAAGTGGGCCCCTCTTCCAGGCTGTGCACCCCGGGTCCTCTGTTGAGGGATAACTGTGCTATGTCACAGGTGAGTGCCGTCCCCCCAGGGCAGTTCTGGGCTGCTGGGCTGTGTAGGGAGTCTCCCAGTCTGCTGAAATGATGGCTGAATAGGGCTTTGTTAATTCACACTGCTCCACCTTCCCAACTCTGGGACAATCAGCTGAGGTTGCAGGGAAGGCTAATGTCCACGCCCAGTTTTGTGGTGTGTGCCTGTTATTTGAAGCACTTCGGTCACACTGGGTTGTCTGGGGCAGCTCTGGGCTATGGGGCTGGTGATGGGCAGGAGTGTTTCCTGTCCACCAGGATGATGGCTGTGAGCGGACACCCCCCTTTTCTTGGGAAATTGTGGTGTTTAGTGAATTTTCTCAGCCACTGGATTATTACCTTTTGTCTCAGAGCTCTCTTAGTTCTGCTCTTGACTTGACCTGCCCAAATTGCAAGTCTTTGAAGCTTTCTGTACTGGGCTTCTTAGAGTAATTGTTTTAGAAAAACAACAAAAGGATTAAAAAAAAAAGAGCCCTCCTCAGAGATCTAATGGGTTATTGAAATGCTAAGAGACAAAGCAACCAGGGCCATTAAGGAAAGGTCCACAGGGCAGAGAGATCAGCTTTTCTTTGGGATTTGCATATGCGCCTCAGGGCCTGAGCTCTGCCCTTCCCCTTTCTATGTTCACCAGAACTCCAAAAATCCTCTGCTTTTATTTTGGAGTTTTTTATGTTGTTTTTTTTTCTATGCCTGTCTCCTCTCTGCTGGGCTGGCTGCTCTCAGATTCTCTGGTGTCTGGTCTCAGTTTATCTATGGTTGGAGTTTGGATCAGTAGAATGAGATTCCGATAAGGGCTGCCACTGCAGTTCTCCCTTCTCCTTCCCAGAGCTGACAGCCCCTCCTCCCATGGGACTGAGCCTGGCAGGGAGGGGCGCGGGTCCCCTGGCTGCAAAAACTTACAGATTTTGCTGATCTCAGCAGTTACACATTTTCATGAGTGTTGTATGAAGTATGCCCAAAGTCAGATTGCTCTGTGGTGTCCAGTCCACACAGTTCCTGGCTTTCTACCTACTTTCCTGGAGGAGTAACTAAAACATACAGCTCACCAGTCCACCATCTTGCCCCGCCTCCTCTTCCTTTAGTTTTAACAGTGTTTGTCTCATGTATTTTATGGCACCATGATTGGGTGCATAAACATTTATGACTGTTATTTCTTCTTGTTGAATTGCCCCTTTTATTAGTATGTAGTGGGCTTCTCAGTCTCTCATAACATCCTTGCATTTAAAATCTATTTTATCTGAGATTAATATTGCTATTCCTGCTTTCTTTTGGCTGTAGTTTGCATGAAAAATTTTTTCCATCCTTTCACTTTCAATTTCTTTGTGTCTGTGTGTCTAAGATGAGTCTCTTATATGCAACATATTGATGATTCATATTTTTTGATCCATTCTGCCAATCTATATCTTTTAACTGGGGAGTTTAATCCATTTACATTCATTACTGTGAAGGCATTTCTTGAATCAGCCATCCTATCCTTTGGTTTATGTTTTTCAGATGTATTTTTTCCCTCTCTCTCTTATTGTCCTTTAATATACCAATATTGAATCTCTTTAGTACTGAACCTTTCACCACCTCTCTCTCTCCTTTCTTTGTTTCTCTGTCTGTAGGTCTCCTTTTAGTATCTGAAGTAGTGCGGGTCTTTTATTAGCAAAATTTCTCAGGATTTGTTTGTCTGTGAAAAATTTAAGCTCTCCCTCAAATCTGAAGGAGAGCTTTGCTGGATAAGGTATTCTTGGTTGGAAATTTTTCTCTCTCAGAATTTTAAATATGTCATGCCACTGCCTTCTCACCTCCATGGTGGCCCACTGGGATGATGGCTGCAAGGGCAAGGTTATTTTCCCCTTTTGGCTCACCTCTGCCTGCCTCACTCTGAGACAATTAGCAACAAGTGTGTGAAAGGCTATCTTCCATGCCAGATACTGAGGTGTTCACACAGCCTGTTCCTGCCACACTTCACTGTGTGGTTCTTGCTGTTGTATCAGCAGCTGATTTTGGGCTTTTTAAAAAAGAACTAGTCCACCTCCAAACACCAACCTACAGTTTTCTCACACTGTAGCATGGCTGCCAGGCATTCAGCAGGCTTACTCACTCATTTCAGAACACAGACTCCCAGTTTCACCAAGCACGCGGTTCCTGTGGTTTTAGCGGACGTTGTCCAGCTGGTGCATCACTGGAACTGGTGCTCTGGTCACTTTCTGGATTTTATGTAGTATTTTTCATGGAGGTGTTTTTTTTTGCCATCTCTCCTAGCCACCATCTTAGGTTCTCCACCATCAATTCTTCAATTTATACCTAAGATTCAACTTTCTGGTGGTAAACAGAATCCAACTTTCATTTAATTATAGACCATTTTTTCCCAATCAAAGTTTAACACCATCTGACATTGAAAGAATCATTTCCTAATATTGTAAACAATTTATTTATAATGATTGAAAGACTCAAGAGAGTCTTGCATTGAAAAATGTGATTATGTAAGAAGCTGGTCCTGTAAAGAATACCGGAGATAGAATATCAAAACTTTGCTCGAATTATACTATTCCATTAAGCATGGTCAAAATTTATCTTCCCTTCTCTAAGTTTCAAGTTTCTCATATACAAATAAGATGAATAAAATAGTTTTTCTCAGCAGAAATAATACTTCACAGATACAGTAACTAATAAAGCACTTACGATCCTGGTTAGTCCTAGCATTACATATTCTGGATTTCTTCTAATTGGGAAATTTGAAAGTCAGCTAACAATTAGACATAAAGAGAAAATGTATTCCTGTCCTGATTTTTATTTATTTGTTTGTTTCTTTTAATATAAACTTATTGAGCTCCTACCCAACAATTACAATATGAGTGAACTATAGTACAAATTTTGCCAACTAAGATTGCTCTATCATCACCAAATGGCAAAATTAACATTAGATTCAAAAATAACTTCTAATATTAACAGCAGAAAACCTTTAACACATTTTTTTTTTTTTTCACCAAAACCAAAGTATGTGAAAATGATAAAACTACTATTTGCTTGTCAGGAGATCTTGTGTTGGTGATGGTGGTGTGCATGTGGCAAAGATGAGCAGGGATAACATTTAGAGGAATTAATGAAAAGATTAAAAAATCACTGGTTTAGTGAAGACATAGGCATAGCCATTTCTAGGTCTGGATTGCAGTCTTCCGCATTTACTTACTTTGCTTAATTTTGAGCATGTTATTTAACCCTCCCTAGTCACATTTTTTTCACATCAAAAGTCACACTAATAAAATCATCCTATGTTTTTCTTCAGAAAGTCAAACAAAAAAAGTAAGTCTATTCTGAAAATATCACATAATATTAAAATCCTGTGATTTTTTTCTATATAATGATTATCATATCATTCAAAAATACTCAGTAAATATGTACTCATCAGAATTTCTATTTCTAGGGCTTCTCTGAGTAGAATACTCTAATCCTTGCAAATTTTCACAATTATTAGTTCAATGGTTACATTATATTTAGTTTCCCTGTGAAATATTGGAAAAAGGCAATACTATAAGTCCCATATAGTACAGATTCATTAGTTTACTGGAAATCACTCTTAATGCCTATTATAGAACAAGTATTGTGGGGTTCTTGTTTAAAATAGTAGATCAAGCCCATAGTCTTTCACCCCTCCTTTGGAATACTAATGGAAGAAGTTAAAACATTAACCCAGATCACAGATCTTGGTAAGTAGATATTCTGGGATTAAAACTCATAAGTGCTCCCAGACCATGGCATGCAGGTTAGTGCCCAAAGTGCTGCTATGTTGTATCTCTACACCAGGTCCCAAGATGAGGAGTAGAGAGAAAGGGACAGAAATTCTCCATGCTGCCCTGGATGTATTTACTCTGGAATCCTGATTCTATGGATAATACTTTAACCCCATGGTCCTCTGTGATGCCAGTCAATGCTGCAAGGACAGCCATCAGTCAGTCCATCCTGCTTGGTTCTGCTGTACTTTTCTCTTGCTGGAGGAGCAATTATATTTAATCTTGGACTGATATCAGAGTAGCTGGTCATCATTTTGTGTATGGCTTTCTAGTTCTGCAGACACTTAAAAAATGACCTTCATTATCAAGATTAAGAGTGGAATGCTTCAAGCCTCCTTCACCCCCACAGAAGCTTGAGCAACCAGCAAGAACTGGCCAAAACATCTTTCTCAGACATCCAGAAAAAGGTTACAGAATGTAGTAATGCAAAGAAAAAGGCTTCTTAAAAGCAGTGGGCTCTCCTGGCACCCTGACTGGGCCTTCCCTCACCCCTCACTGGCTCAGTGCATAGCTGGCCTGTGCTCCAAGTGTGAATCCTTGGTCCCAGTTCTGGAAGGAGCAGAGTAAGCTTTGTGCATATACTGGGAGCATGTATGTCTGGCTCAGTCTGTCTGGTGGTGGCCTGAGGAACTCATCAACCAGCACTTGCCTTGCTTATACAAGGTAGTTCATGGATGGGAGAGAAGTCAAGTTGTGCTGCTTGGAGCAGGGGATTGCTGGCAGTGGAACATACAGTGTAGTGACCAGGACCACAAGTAAACTGTCTTAGGGAAGAGGAGATTTTTGGGACCATGTAAGCAGGGAATTCCTAGGGGACATTTGTGACTGTCTAAATGAAATTCCTAGGGCCACATGTGCAAGACAAAATACACTTGCTAAAAGGAAAAGGGAGGCCCCTACAGTTTGGTCTGGAGCTCTTCTGGTACAACCCATTGTATGGAGAATCCCTGAAGGAGAATGCATGCTGGCACAGGTCAAGAGGCAAAGACTGGGAAAGACTGGGAAAGATGTTCTCCATTTTTTCCTTTTTTTGTTTAGCTCCTGGCATTCAAGGAAAACACTAATAGTATACAAGCCTAAGGATCAGATGCTGCAGAGTCTAAATTTCAGTGATAGCACATTTTAAAATATCAAAATATCCAAGTTTCAACAAAAGATTACAAAACATACAAGAAACAGCAATGATCTAGGCAAAGGAGAAGATTTAAATGTTAGAAACCACCAAAAAGGAGGATGAGTCTTGTGACATAACATAGGCTTTTAAAAAGTGGTTCTAATTATGTTCAGAGAGCTAAAGGAAAACATTGACCAAGAAGTGAATGAAATTAGTAAAACCACAGATGAACACAAACTATCAGTTGAGAGATGAATATTGTAAAAGGGAACCAACCAGAACTGAAGACCACAGTAACTGAAATTAAAAATTCCCTAGAGGATTTCAACAATATATTGGAGTTGGCAGAAGAAAGATTCAGTGAACTTGAAGCTAAGACAATTGAAATCATACAGTTTGAGGAAAAAAAAGAAAAAAGCAAAGTGAACAGAGCCTGATGAACCTGTGGGACACTGTGAAACAAACCAATTTATGTATTGTGAGAGTACCAGAAAGAGAAGAATGAGAGAAAGGAGCAGAGGGTATATACAAAGAAATAGTGACTGAACACTTCCCAAATTGAAGAAAGAAATGAATATGCACATTAAAAATTCTCAACAAACTCCAAACAGGAGAAATCCAGAAGATCCATGCTGTTACCTTTTATAATCAGAGTTTTGAATGCCAAAGATAAAAGAGATAATTCTAAAGCTGCAAATGAGAATGAACATATCACATAGAAGGGGGCCTCAATAAAATTAAGTGCTGCTTTCTCATCAGAAACCATGGAGGCAAGAAAGCAGTGGAAAGACATATTTAAAGTGCTGAAAGTAAAAAAAAAAAAAAAAAAATGCCACCCAAGAATTCTGTATCTGACAAAAATATCTTTCAAAAATGAGGGAGATCTCTCACTAAGCCCAGTCAGCCACTCAGCAGTGAACTCATTACCCTCCCCTCTACATGGGACATGACTCCTAGGGCTGTGACTCCCCCTGGCAACATGGGAAATGACTCCTGGATATGAGCCTGGATCCAGCACTGTGGGATTGAGAAAATCTTCTTAACCAAAAGAGGGAAGAGAGATGAAACAAAATAAGGTTTCAGTGGCTGAGAGATTTCAAATGGAGTCAAAAGGTCACTATGGAATTTATTCATATCCACTATATAGATATCACTTTTTAGTTTTTAGTGTGTTGGAATGGCTAGAGGGAAATAATTGAAGCTGTTGAACTGCAATCCAGTGACCTTGATTCTTGAATACAATTGTGTAACTATGTAGCTAGCATAGCGTGACTGTGTGACTGTGAAAACCTTGTGGATTGCACTCCCTTTTCCAGTGTGAGGACAGATGAGTGGAAAAATGGGGACAAAAATTAAATGAAGAATAGGGTAAGATGGAGGGGATGGAAAGTTTTCGGTGTTCTTTTTTGCTTTTATCTTTATTTTGGAGTAAGGAAAAAGTTCAAAAGTTGATTCTGGTAATGAATGTACAATGGTATGATGGTGCTGTGAATAACTGATTGTACATGGTGGGTGACTGTAGGGTGTGTGAATATATATCAATAAAACTGTACTAAAAAAGTAAATGAGAGGCGGGGCAAGATGGCAGACTGGTGAGCTGTATGTTTTAGTTACTCCTCCAGGAAAGTAGGTAAAAAGCCAGGAACTGCATGGACTGGACACCACAGAGCAATCTGTCTTTGGGCATACTTCATACAACACTCATGAAAACGTGGAACTGCTGAGATCAGCGAAATCTGTAAGTTTTTGCAGCCAGGGGACCCGCGCCCCTCCCTGCCAGGCTCAGTCCCGGGGGAGGAGGGGCTGTCAGCTCCAGGAAGGAGAAGGGAGAATTGCAGTGGCTGCTCTTACCGGAAACTCATTCTACTGATTCAAACTCCAACCATAGATAGACTGAGGCCAGACACCAGAGACTCTGAGAGCAGCCAGCCCAGCAGAGAGGAGACAGGCATAGAAAAAAAACAACACGAAAAACTCCAAAATAAAAGCAGAGGATTTTTGGAGTTCTGGTGAACACAGAAAGGGGAAGGGCGGAGATCAGGCCTTGAGGCGCATATGCAAATCCCGAAGCAAGGCTGATCTCTCTGCCCTGGGCACTTTTCCTTAATGGCCCTGGTTGCTTTGTCTATTAGCATTTCAATAACCCATTATATCTCTGAGGAGGGCCGTTTTTTTTTTTTTTTTTTTTTTTTTTTTAAATCCTTTTTGCTTTTTCTAAAACAATTACTCTAAGAAGCTCAATACAGAAAGCTTCAAAGAATTGAAATTTGGGCACGTCAAGTCAAGAGCAGAACTAAGAGAGCTCTGAGACAAAAGGCAATAATCCAGTGGCTGAGAAAATTCACTAAACAACACAACTTCCCAAGAAAAGGGGGGTGTCCGCTCACAGCCACCATCCTGGTGGACAGGAAACACTCCTGCCCATCGCCAGCCCCATAGCCCAGAGCTGCCCCAGACAACCCAGTGTGACGGAAGTGCTTCAAATAACAGGCACACACCACAAAACTGGGCGTGGACATTAGCCTTCCCTGCAACCTCAGCTGAATGTCCCAGAGCTGGGAAGGGGGAGCAGTGTGAATTAACAGAGCCCCATTCAGCCATCATTTGAGCAGACTGGGAGCCTCCCAACACAGCCCAGCAGCCCAGAACTGCCCTGGGGGGACGGCACTCACCTGCGACATAGCACAGTCATCCCTCAACAGAGGACCCGGGGTGCACAGCCTGGAAGAGGGGCCCACTTGCAAGTCTCAGGAGCCATACGCCAATACCAAAGACTTGTGGGTCAGTGGCAGAGACAAACTGTGGCAGGACTGAACTGAAGGATTAGACTATTGCAGTAGCTTTAAAACTCTAGGATCATCAGGGAGATTTGATTGTTAGGGCCACCCCCCCTCCCCGACTGCCCAGAAACACGCCCCACATACAGGGCAGGCAACACCAACTACACATGCAAGCTTGGGACACCAATTGGGCCCCACAAGACTCACTCCCCCACTCACCAAAAAGGCTAAGCAGGGGAGATCTGGCTTGTGGAGAACAGGTGGCTCGTGGACGCCACCTGCTGGTTAGTTAGAGAAAGTGTACTCCACGAAGCTGTAGATCTGATAAATTAGAGATAAGGACTTCAACTGGTCTACAAACCCTAAAAGAACCCTATCAAGGTCAGCAAATGCCACGAGGCCAAAAACAACAGAAAATTATAAAGCATATGAAAAAACCAGACGATATGGATAACCCAAGCCCAAGCACCCAAATCAAAAGACCAGAAGAGACACACCTAGAGCAGCTACTCAAAGAACTAAAGATGAACAATGAGACCCTAGTACGGGATATGAAGGAAATCAAGAAGACCCTAGAAGAGCATAAAGAAGACATTGCAAGACTAAATAAAAAAATGGATGATCTTATGGAAATTAAAGAAACTGTTGACCAAATTAAAAAGATTCTGGACACTCATAGTACAAGACTAGAGGAAGTTGAACAACGAATCAGTGACCTGGAAGATGACAGAATGGAAAATGAAAACATAAAAGAAAGAATGGGGAAAAAAATTGAAAAACTCGAAATGGACCTCAGGGATATGATAGATAATATGAAACGTCCGAATATAAGACTCATTGGTGTCCCAGAAGGGGAAGAAAAGGGTAAAGGTCTAGGAAGAGTATTCAAAGAAATTGTTGGGGAAAACTTCCCAAATCTTCTAAACAACATAAATACACAAATCATAAATGCTCAGCGAACTCCAAATAGAATAAATCCAAAAAAACCCACTCCGAGACATATACTGATCACACTGTCAAACATAGAAGAGAAGGAGCAAGTTCTGAAAGCAGCAAGAGAAAAGCAATTCACCACATACAAAGGAAACAGCATAAGACTAAGTAGTGACTACTCAGCAGCCACCATGGAGGCGAGAAGGCAGTGGCACGATATATTTAAAATTCTGAGTGAGAGGAATTTCCAGCCAAGAATACTTTATCCAGCAAAGCTCTCCTTCAAATTTGAGGGAGAGCTTAAATTTTTCACAGACAAAGAAATGCTGAGAGAATTTGCTAACAAGAGACCTGCCCTACTGGAGATACTAAAGGGAGCCCTACAGACAGAGAAACAAAGACAGGACAGAGAGACTTGGAGAAAGGTTCAGTACTAAAGAGATTCGGTATGGGTACAATAAAGGATATTAATAGAGAGAGGGAAAAATATGGCAAACATAATCCAAAGGATAAGATGGCCGATTCAAGAAATGCCTTCACGGTTTTAACGTTGAATGTAAATGGATTAAACTCCCCAATTAAAAGATATAGATTCGCAGAATGGATCAAAAAAAATGAACCATCAATATGTTGCATACAAGAGACTCATCTTAGACACAGGGACACAAAGAAACTGAAAGTGAAAGGATGGAAAAAAATATTTCATGCAAGCTACAGCCAAAAGAAAGCAGGTGTAGCAATATTAATCTCAGATAAAATAGACTTCAAATGCAGGGATGTTTTGAGAGACAAAGAAGGCCACTACATACTAATAAAAGGGGCAATTCAGCAAGAAGAAATAACAATCGTAAATGTCTATGCACCCAATCAAGGTGCCACAAAATACATGAGAGAAACATTGGCAAAACTAAAGGAAGCAATTGATGTTTCCACAATAATTGTGGGAGACTTCAACACATCACTCTCTCCTATAGATAGATCAACCAGACAGAAGACCAATAAGGAAATTGAAAACCTAAACAATCTGATAAATGAATTAGATTTAACAGACATATACAGGACATTACATCCCAAATCAACAGGATACACATACTTTTCTAGTGCTCACGGAACTTTCTCCAGAATAGATCATATGCTGGGACATAAAACAAGCCTCAATAAATTTAAAAAGATTGAAATTATTCAAAGCACATTCTCTGACCACAATGGAATACAATTAGAAGTCAATAACCATCAGAGACTTAGAAAATTCACAAATACCTGGAGGTTAAACAACACACTCCTAAACAATCAGTGGGTTAAAGAAGAAATAGCAAGAGAAATTGCTAAATATATAGAGACGAATGAAAATGAGAACACAACATACCAAAACCTATGGGATGCAGCAAAAGCAGTGCTAAGGGGGAAATTTATAGCACTAAACGCATATATTAAAAAGGAAGAAAGAGCCAAAATCAAAGAACTAATGGATCAACTGAAGAAGCTAGAAAATGAACAGCAAACCAATCCTAAACCAAGTACAAGAAAAGAAATAACAAGGATTAAAGCAGAAATAAATGACATAGAGAACAAAAAAACAATAGAAAGGATAAATATCACCAAAAGTTGGTTCTTTGAGAAGATCAACAAGATTGACAAGCCCCTAGCTAGACTGACAAAATCAAAAAGAGAGAAGACCCATATAAACAAAATAATGAATGAAAAAGGTGACATAACTGCAGATCCTGAAGAAATTAAAAAAATTATAAGAGGATATTATGAACAACTGTATGGCAACAAACTGGATAATGTAGAAGAAATGGACAATTTCCTGGAAACATATGAACAACCTAGACTGACCAGAGAAGAAATAGAAGACCTCAACCAACCCATCACAAGCAAAGAGATCCAATCAGTCATCAAAAATCTTCCCACAAATAAATGCCCAGGGCCAGATGGCTTCACAGGGGAATTCTACCAAACTTTCCAGAAAGAACTGACACCAATCTTACTCAAACTCTTTCAAAACATTGAAAAAAATGGAACACTACCTAATTCATTTTATGAAGCTAACATCAATCTAATACCAAAACCAGGCAAAGATGCTACAAAAAAGGAAAACTACCGGCCAATCTCCCTAATGAATATAGATGCAAAAATCCTCAACAAAATACTTGCAAATCGAATCCAAAGACACATTAAAAAAATCATACACCATGACCAAGTGGGGTTCATTCCAGGCATGCAAGGATGGTTCAACATAAGAAAAACAATCAATGTATTACAACACATTAAAAACTCGAAAGGGAAAAATCAATTGATCATCTCAATAGATGCTGAAAAAGCATTTGACAAAATCCAACATCCCTTTTTGATAAAAACACTTCAAAAGGTAGGAATTGAAGGAAACTTCCTCAACATGATAAAGAGCATATATGAAAAACCCACAGCCAGCATAGTACTCAATGGTGAGAGACTGAAAGCCTTCCCTCTAAGATCAGGAACAAGACAAGGATGCCCGCTGTCACCACTGTTATTCAACATTGTGCTGGAAGTGCTAGCCAGGGCAATCCGGCAAGACAAAGAAATAAAAGGCATCCAAATTGGAAAAGAAGAAGTAAAACTGTCATTGTTTGCAGATGATATGATCTTATATCTAGAAAACCCTGAGAAATCAACGATACACCTACTAGAGCTAATAAACAAATTTAGCAAAGTAGCGGGATACAAGATTAATGCACATAAGTCAGTAATGTTTCTATATGCTAGAAATGAACAAACTGAAGAGACACTCAAGAAAAAGATACCATTTTCAATAGCAACTAAAAAAATCAAGTACCTAGGAATAAACTTAACCAAAGATGTAAAAGACCTATACAAAGAAAACTACATAACTCTACTAAAAGAAATAGAAGGGGACCTTAAAAGATGGAAAAATATTCCATGTTCATGGATAGGAAGGCTAAATGTCATTAAGATGTCAATTCTACCCAAACTCATCTACAGATTCAATGCAATCCCAATCAAAATTCCAACAACCTACTTTGCAGACTTGGAAAAGCTAGTTATCAAATTTATTTGGAAAGGGAAGATGCCTCGAATTGCTAAAGACACTTTAAAAAAGAAAAACGAAGTGGGAGGACTTACACTCCCTGACTTTGAAGCTTATTATAAAGCCACAGTTGCCAAAACAGCATGGTACTGGCACAAAGATAGACATATAGATCAATGGAATCGAATTGAGAATTCAGAGATAGACCCTCAGATCTATGGCCGACTGATCTTTGATAAGGCCCCCAAAGTCACCGAACTGAGCCATAATGGTCTTTTCAACAAATGGGGCTGGGAGAGTTGGATATCCATATCCAAAAGAATGAAAGAGGACCCCTACCTCACCCCCTACACAAAAATTAACTCAAAATGGACCAAAGATCTCAATATAAAAGAAAGTACCATTAAACTCCTAGAAGATAATGTAGGAAAACATCTTCAAGACCTTGTATTAGGAGGCCACTTCCTAGACTTTACACCCAAAGCACAAGCAACAAAAGAGAAAATAGATAAATGGGAACTCCTCAAGCTTAGAAGTTTCTGCACCTCCAAGGAATTTCTCAAAAAGGTAAAGAGGCAGCCAACTCAATGGGAAAAAATTTTTGGAAACCATGTATCTGACAAAAGACTGATATCTTGCATATACAAAGAAATCCTACAACTCAATGACAATAGTACAGACAGCCCAATTATAAAATGGGCAAAAGATATGAAAAGACAGTTCTCTGAAGAGGAAATACAAATGGCCAAGAAACACATGAAAAAATGTTCAGCTTCACTAGCTATTAGAGAGATGCAAATTAAGACCACAATGAGATACCATCTAACACCGGTTAGAATGGCTGCCATTAAACAAACAGGAAACTACAAATGCTGGAGGGGATGTGGAGAAATTGGAACTCTTATTCATTGTTGGTGGGACTGTATAATGGTTCAGCCACTCTGGAAGTCAGTCTGGCAGTTCCTTAGAAAACTAGAGATAGAGCTACCATTCGATCCAGCGATTGCACTTCTCGGGATATACCCGGAAGATCGGAAAGCAGTGACACGAACAGATATCTGCACGCCAATGTTCATAGCAGCATTATTCACAATTGCCAAGAGATGGAAACAACCCAAATGTCCATCAACAGATGAGTGGATAAATAAAATGTGGTATATACACACGATGGAATACTACGCGGCAGTAAGAAGGAATGATCTGGTGAAACATATGACAACATGGATGAACCTTGAAGACATAATGCTGAGCGAAATAAGCCAGGCACAAAAAGAGAAATATTATATGCTACCACTAATGTGAACTTTGAAAAATGTAAAACAAATGGTTTATAATGTAGAATGTAGGGGAACTAGCAGTAGAGAGCAATTAAGGAAGGGGGAACAATAATCCAAGAAGAACAGATAAGCTATTTAACGTTCTGGGGATGCCCAGAAATGACTATGGTCTGTTAATTTCTGATGGATGTAGTAGGAACAAGTTCACTGAAATGTTGCTATAGTATGTAACTTTCTTGGGGTAAAGTAGGAACATGTTGGAAGTTAAGCAGTTATCTTAGGTTAGTTGTCTTTTTCTTACTCCCTTGCTATGGTCTCTTTGAAATGTTCTTTTATTGTATGTTTGTTTTCTTTTTAACTTTTTTTTTCATACAGTTGATTTGAAAAAAGAAGGGAAAGTTAAAAAAAAAAAAAAAGAAAAAAGACAAACAAGGAAAAAAATAAAAAAAAAAAAAAAAAACGATGTAGTGCCCCCTTGAGGAGCCTGTGGAGAATGCAGGGGTATTCGCCTACCCCACCTCCATGGTTGCTAACATGACCACAGACATAGGGGACTGGTGGTTTGATGGGTTGAGCCCTCTACCATAAGTTTTACCCTTGGGAAGACGGTTGCTGCAAAGGAGAGGCTAGGCCTCCCTGTATTTGTGCCTAAGAGTCTCCTCCTGAATGCCTCTTTGTTGCTCAGATGTGGCCCTCTCTCTCTGGCTAAGCCAACTTGAAAGGTGAAATCACTGCCCTCCCCCCTACGTGGGATCAGACACCCAGGGAAGTGAATCTCCCTGGCAACGTGGAATATGACTCCCGGGGAGGAATGTAGACCCGGCATCGTGGGATGGAGAACATCTTCTTGACCAAAAGGGGGATGTGAAAGGAAATGAAATAAGCTTCAGTGGCAGAGAGATTCCAAAACGAGCCGAGAGATCACTCTGGTGGGCACTCTTATGCACACTTTAGACAACCTTTTTTAGGTTCTAAAGAATTGGGGTAGCTGGTGGTGGATACCTGAAACTATTAAACTACAACCCAGAACCCATGAATCTCGAAGACAGTTGTATAAAAATGTAGCTTATGAGGGGTGACAGTGGGATTGGGAATGCCATAAGGACCAAACTCCACTTTGTCTAGTTTATGGATCGATGTGTAGAAAAGTAGGGGAAGCAAACAAACAGACAAAGGTACCTAGTGTTCTTTTTTACTTCAATTGCTCTTTTTCACTCTAATTATTATTCTTGTTATTTTTGTGTGTGTGCTAATGAAGGTGTCAGGGATTGATTTAGGTGATGAATGTACAACTATGTAATGGTACTGTAAACAATGGAAAGTACAATTTGTTTTGTATGACTGCGTGGTATGTGAATATATCTCAATAAAATGATGATTAAAAAAAAAAAAAAAAAAAAAAAAAAAGTAAATGAGCAATGGTGGAGAGAAGAGGAATGGGATGTTTTGGATGCTCTTTTTTATTTTAATTTTAATTTTATTTTTTGGAGTAATGACAATATTCAAAGATTGTGGTGATGAATACAAAATCATGTGATCATACTGTGAACAACTGTTTGCACACTTTGGATGATTGTGGGTTATATGAATATATCTCAATAAAATTGCCTTTAAAAAAAACATATGTTTCTTTCTGTGGTTTATTCTTGTAACCACTATACAGCACCCCTCTGCTAACTCTACGAACAATTAAAGCATTCCTTTGCACCAAAATTTTATTTATTCCATATTTATGTACTAAGGTGTGTGGAGGCACAGAAGGTTCCCTGGCTTGGCAAGTTAGTCAGGGAGGCTGCTCCCTAAGCATTGGATACCTGAAGGCAGGCACCAGGTTAGGAGAAGGCCAAAGCATTGTGTGCCTGAAGGCAGGCAGCAGGTTAGGACAAAGCCAAAGCATTGTGTGCCTGAAGGCAGGCACCAAGGCACTGTGGGCCTGGGGCACATGCCAAGGCATTGTGTGCCTGAAGGCAGGCACTGAGGCATTGTGCACCTGACTGCAGGCAGTTAAGTTAGAGAATGATGCCAGGCTCTTCCATGCCCCTGCTTTCCCACCTGGTTCATAAGAGATCATTCCCTGAGATTACTATTGTCCTCAAGCTTGCATCCAAAGATTGTAAACATGCTAGTCTTGTGATTTTAGAACAAAAGCAGCTGCCTGGGGAAATGGGAAAAACAATTACATAGCCCAAAGAATGCTTATGCTATATAATCCTGCGCTAAAAATCCAATAAAGAACTTCTTGCAGGAATGGAGTGACGGAGTCGGCTCCCTTCTTTCACAAAGGTGTACTATCAACCCATTTTTGGAAATCTCTCAACTTCATTTTGCTTCAGAAACATGAATGATATCTAAACATTACTTTTAACCATACTCTACACCACCATACACAACCTATTAATGAATGCCTGCCATTGTCACTGGTACAACAACTAGCAGAGATTTCAAATTCTGGACATAAACCTTGATCACAGAAACCCTGGGGTAAATGCCTTTCCTTATTACTCAATACCCTGTCAACTCCTTCAAGCATATCCAATGGCTAGTTTGCTACTTTGTTTTATCAGGGGCAAAATAGGAATAAATAGAAACACAGGCATATAGACTAAAGGGGAGGAGAAAATATCCTAATAACAGAAGCTCAATCATTGTGCATTGACACAGTATGGTATTTAAAAAGTTTTAAATTTAAACAATTTCAAATTTACCTGCAATATTAAAATTTCTTGAAAACCTTCCTTTCCTTTTTCTTTTCCTAATAGTTACCTTATTTTGGTCCCAGGCACCAATCTCATGATCCTTGTTAATTTCCAGGTTTATGATAGGTAAACTAAATATTAAAATTTAAAGTTGATATTGTTGCTATGGTTGACATTATTGTTTCTTTTTGAAAATTTGGTGGCAGTTAAACTTTTTAAATACAATATGGGTAAATAGTTCTCAATTTATAAGTAAAAAAAGAGAATTGTAATATAAGTGATTGAGTGACTCCTTAGCTGTGGTAATACATGAAGAAGTTTTGTCTTTACTCTCACTGAAGATGAAAATTTTTTTCACTTACCTATTATTCTCTTCTTGAATATATTCTCTGGAGAATGAAACCATGCAGATATGGATTTGAATAATTGCTTTAAGTATTTTTATTTACAGAATGGAGAAAACTTTCCTCCAGTCAAACAATCATCTCATTTATTTTAGTAAGAATGTTACCTGCTTTCTGAAAGCAAAATAAATTACCAGCTATGTTTCAATTTGATGTTTATTATTTAAAATGTGAAAGACTCATTGGTTTACATAAACTCATTAAACTATTGAAGCAGTTAGAAATCTTTTATTTTCCCCACATATTATACGTATATGCATACTGACTTTTCATTCATGAGTTGTAATTAGTTAAAGTTAATATTTTTTTGAATATAGACCATATTCCAGGACTTTAAAAAGTGTTTTATATTCCATATATGGAAATGTACATTTTAGTAACCAACAAATAATCTGTATTGACATAAATCATTTATTCATTTATTTACTTGTATATTTAAATATAGATACCTAAAACTTAATTATATCCATTTATGGTGTTACTTGTTTTCATGTTTCATATGAGACCCGTATGGGTTATTTTCTTACCTTAATCAAATCTTTCTGGTAAAACTAAATACCATGGATTTTAAAAATATGCATGCATATATGAACTCTGAGTTGTTCACTGTGAAGTTATTTGTACTACACACAAGTATTTATAAACTATGTTTGATCATAGTCCTTTTCAAAATGAGGAGTCATATATCAAATATTTAATAACATTGTTGGTATTTGGATGCAAGTCATTTCCTAAATCACTCAATCTAGTGATATTCCATAGCAAGCTGAAATTGTTGAGGAAGACGGAAATTGACTGATGAATGAATTGGTCACTTTAGAAGCATGATCAGCTCTTCCTTTTTGTTGCTGTAACAAATATAGAATTGTGATTGGATTTTAATAACTACAGGGTCAGAGGCTTTGTAAAATAGAAATCTGCTTGCACGGTCACTAGTGGCAACCAGAGTATGGATCTGAGAGAAAAAAACAACAATAATCAGAAGGATCCATATGCATATATGTACAAATGTATGTGTGAATTCTATGGAAATTCAGAAGAGAATGTTTAGCAGGAAATTGTAATGCACTGTGTCTGAATAATAAAAATGAGCTGGAAGTATTCTTTATCTTTCCTTATGCATAATACAAGGATTATAAATTAGTTTCTTAACATGCAAGAAATATTTGATTATAATAGGTTCCTACATTTTACAAAAGATTGTGTTTGCCATTAAATAAACTATACCTTTTAATCACAGTATTCTCATAGTATGTATACTTTAAAATAGAACATGAGAAATTATCTGGTCCCATTGTTTGGGGTCAGAAAAAAAGAATCATTGACAGGGAAAGAAATGTATAAAAAACTCACCAAATTAAAAATGAGATGCTCACTACTTAAACTCTTTTTCAACCTATAGGAAATGTTCAGTTGTGAATAATTAGGAAGCTAATGTAAAATAAGTATGTTACTTCTCAAATAAGATATGTCTTGTTATTCAGTTGGACTCTCACTAATATGTAAGGGAAACAAACAATATGTTCATTTAAAGAAGAGTATCTGTCAGCACTGTTAATCAGCATTGTACTGGAAGTTCTAGCCAGAATAATTAGGCAATAAAGAGAAATAAAAGGCACCCAAATTGGAAATGAAAAGTAAAACTTTCACCATTTGTAGATGCCAAGATCTTTATATAAAGAAAGTCAACAATGACAAAGGAAAACAAACAAACCAAAAAAAAAAAAAAACTACAACAAAGCTACAAGAGCCAGTAACTGAACTCAGAAAAGTGGTGGGGTACAAGAACAACACACAAAAATCAGCTGTGTTTCTATACACAAGCAATGCGGAATCATAGGAAGAAATTTTAAAAAAAAGTCCATTTAAAATAGGCACTAATGGCAACAGATCTAGGAATAAATTTAACTGAGAATGTAAAGTATTTATACAAAGAAAACTACAAAACTTTGTTAATAGAAATCAAAGAAGATCTAAATAAATGTAAGGGGTTTCTGTGCTCATAAATTGGAAGAATAATTATTGTTAAGGTGTCAATAATACTTAAATTTATTTAGCAACTCAAGGCAATCCCAATCAAAATTACAACAGCCTACTTTGCAGAAATGGAAAAGCCAATCATCACATTTATTTGGAAGGGTAATGGGCCCTGAATATCCAAAAACATCTTGAAAAAGAACTTAGTTGGAAGACACACTTCCTGACTTTAAAACGTACTACAAAACTACAGCATGGTACTGGCACAAGGATAGATAAAGTGACCAATGGAATCAAACTGGGAGTTCAGAAATAGAAATTCACATCTATGGCCAACTGATTTTTAATGCAATCTTATTGAGATATATTCACATATCATACAATCTTCCAAAGTGTACAATCAGTTATTCACAGTATCATCATAGAGTTGTGCATTCATCACAATTTTTGAACATTTTAATTATTCCAAAAAATAAAAAGAAAAGAAAAAATAACACCCAAAACATCCCATACCTCTTTTCCCCACCACCAACCCCACATTATTCATTTGCTTTTTGTCACCATTTTCCTACCCATCGCTCCATACACTGGATAAAGCAAGTGTGTGCCACAGTTTTCACAATCACACAGTCACACCATATAAGCTATATAGTCATACGAACATATTCAAGAATCAAAGATTCTGTATTACAGTTCAACAGTTTCAGGTATGTCCTTCTAGCTAGTCTAATATTCTAAAAACTAAAAAGGATATCTATGTAATGTATAAGAATAACCCCCAGAATGACATCTCAACTCCATTTGAAATCTCTCAGCCACTGGAACTTTGTTTTCATTTCTCTTCCTGCTTTTGGTCCACAAGACTTTCTCAAACCTACAATGCCAGGTCCAGGCTCATCCTGGGAGTCATGTCCCACTTTTCCAGGGAGAGCTACACCCCTGAGCATCATGTCCACATAGGGGGAAAGGCAGGTCCATCTGCTGAGTTGGCATAGAGAGAGGTATGACTAATTGATTTTTGACAAGGCTGCCAAGTCCACTCAATTGGGACAGAAGAGTCTCCAGCAAGTGGAACTAGGAGAACTGGATATCCATATGCCAATAATGAAGGAGGAATCTTACTTTACAATATATACAAAAATTGATTCCAAATGAATCAAATATCTAAATATAAGAAACCAGACTTTAAACCTCCTAGATCTTGTGTCGGACAGTGGTTTCTTAGACTTGACACTGAAAACACAAGCAACTAAAGAACAAAATAGATAAATGGGACCTCCTCAAAATAATTACTTTTGTGCATCAAAGACTTTATCATGAAAGTGAAAACACAACACATTCAATGGGAGAAAATATTTGGAACAACATATCCAATAAGGGTTTAATACCCAGAATATATAAAAAAAATCCTATAACAATAATAAAAAGGCAAACAACCCATTAAAACAAGAGACAAAGGACTTGAATAGACATTTATCCAAAGAGGATATACAAATGGCCAAAATGCACATGAAAGGCTCCTCAACATCATTAGCTATTAGGTAAAAAAGTCAAAACCACAATGACATAACATTTCACACATACTAGAATGGCTACTATTCAGAAAATAGGAAATTATAAGTGTTGGAAAGGAGAAATAGGAAGACTCACTAATTGTTGATGAGAATGTAAAATGGTGGAGCCGCTGTGGAAGACATTTCCTCAAAAAGCTAAGTATAGAATTACCACATGACCTAGCAATCCCACTTCTAGGTATATACCCAAAAGAATTGAAAGCAGGAATTCTAACAGATATTTGCACAACCAAACATCGTAGTGGCATTATTCACAATTGCCAAGAGGTGGAATCAACCCAAGTGTCCATCAACCAATTAATGGATAAACAACATGTAGTATAAACATAAAATGGAATGTTATTCAGCAGTCAAAAGGAATGAAGTTTTCATACATGCAACAACATGAATGGACATTGAAGATATCATGTTGCGTGAAATAAGCCAGACATAAAAGGACAAATATTGTATGAGCTCACTAATATTACACAATTAAGATAAGCAAACTCATAAGAATCAGAATCTAGAATATAGTTTACCAGAGGGTAGACTGGGGGTAGGGAATGGTGCATTAATGCTTAACTTGTTCAGAGTTTCTATCTGAGTTGGTTATAAGATTTTGGTAATGGATGTGGTGATGGTGGCACAGCACTGTGAAAATCATTAACAACACTGAATTATATATGAGAATATTGTTAAAAGGGGAAATTTTAGGTTGTACACATGTTATTACAATAAACGTTTAAAAAAAGAACATTATCTTTTGAAAAAAATGAGAAATCATCCTAAATTCTAAGAATTGCAAAATTATCCTCTCAAAGAATTATGCAATACATTTTAGCTATGCTGTATTACATCAACTTAATTCATTATACTAATATACTAACTCTTTCACGTACTTGCATCTTTAATTTTCATGATGTTATTTACATTACAAAAATGAGTAGGTGTTTAGTGAAAGGAAGACAGGTCAGTGTTATATAGTAATTTTCTAGTTAATAGAGCAAGAACACTTGAAAGTTCCTTTCTGCAAATAATTTTGAATGCAAATACACTCTAAATGATAAATAAAACTTCATATACAGCCCTGGATGTGTATAAAAGGAATTTATGGTAAAATAAAATTCTAATAGTTTACAACTAAAAATGGCCAAGACCTCATATTGGGAAACTAACTATGATCCATGAAATCCAGCCAATATCCAATTATTTAAGCTGTATTAAAAGTAATTGTACACAAAGACCATTTGATTTCCATTTTAAATCCCAAATCCTTACAGTGTTTTGAACATTGCAACTAAAATAAAGAAAACCCCATACCAAGTAAATACCTATATTGAAATGAGGAAAAAATTATTAACCTGAATAAAACCTGAAAAAAGCACAAAATTAGCCTCACAGCTTTGTTACGAATAAATCAGTGGCTTATGTATTATTGAATGCATGCGTAACTGTTTTAGTTTCCTAGACTGCTCAAAGCAAATGCAGTTATCCCTTCCACGTCACGACTTCCCCCATCACAGTTTCATTGTATTATGGGTTAGCATAAGACATTAATTGAGAATTTTGCTGCAGCCCCAGATGACATGCACTGGTCAGCAGAGTAGTATCACAGGCTAACGGTGTGTACTAACAAGTAATTTCAAAGGTTATTTTTTGTAATATCTTTTTTCATGCAAGCAGTACGTTCAGTATTACTCTCCTCAAATTTGTTTCATTTTTAAAAATATTTTCATATTTATTTTGTGTTTTTCTAATTTTTCTTAGAGTATTTTTATTTAACATTGACCTACATATAGCATATAACCAACTACTTAATCCAAATTTTACAATAAAGTACTGTAAACATCCCATAAAAGAAAAAGAAGAACTTCAAACTTCTTCTCTAGTACAAAGGGAGTGCCAAAAAATTTTATGCAGATTTTCCAGATAATGGGGGTGTCAATCCCCAACCCCGGCAATGTGGAAGAGATAACTGTACCATGAAATGGGAATTTATTCACTCACAGTTTTGAGCCAGGAAAATGTCCAAATCAAGATATCGTAGTGATGCTTTCTTTTTTGTGCAATTTTATTGAGTTATACTCACACACCACACAATCATCCAAAGTGCACAATCAATTGTTCACAGCATCACAAACAGCTGTGCATTCATCATCACAAGTAATTCCTGAACATCTTCATTACAAAGCAAAAATAAAATAAGACTTAAAAGAAAAATAAGAAAAAACGCCCAAAACATGCCATACTCCTTCTCTCCCCCTATTATTCATTTACTTTTTGTCCCCATTTTTCTAATCTTCTGTCTACACACCAGAAAACGGGAGTGCAAGACACAAGGCCCCCACAGTCACATGGTCATTCTGCATAATCCATATAGTTATAGGATCATCTTCAAGGATCAAGGCCACCGGACTGCAGCTCAATAGCTTCAGGTATCTCCCTCCAGCCACTCCAATACACCAAAAAGCAAAAAGGACATCTACACAATGCATAAGAATAAGCTCCAGAATGACCTCCCAACTCCAACCAAAATCTCTCAATCACTGAAACTATCAAAACTATTTTTTTCCAAATTCAGAAGTTAATTGGTCCTTATGTAAAACTAAGGTGAATTAGGAAGATAATTTTCTAATAGTGAGAATACTAAATACTCTTTGAAAGTCAAAATACACTGTAACGTATGAAAGATTCTGGGAATAATTAGTAGGGGAAAAGTAGAATTTGAAAAGCAAAGGATCCCAAACCTTCTCCCAACATTTTAAGTTTAAGGTGGTCATGTAAATTCCTCAGAGCCAATAGAAATAGTCATTTTCTCTTGTCTTTGGTAAAAAAAAAAAAAAAGAAAAGAAAAGAAATATGATGGAAGAGTGAAAGTCTTATTGCAGGAGTTAGCATGAGTATAAAGGCCTTTCATTCAATTAATTGTGGTTGGGATATCTGTCACCTCCTACATAAAAACTCATTTATGCATGTGAATATGTGCAATAGAATATGACTGAATTACATTTCTAGAAAATATGTGTCTAAAGACAAACAGGAAATTTCAGAATCTAAATCAGTTTGTCTTCATATTACAATTTTGAATTACAGAATTATTTTTCATTTCTAAAGCAGCTAACAGATGGAAAATAGAAACTAAATTTAATGATAATTACAATACAACTGCAATGTAATGATCCCAGGGATCCCATTCTTCTCTCTATTATCCCCAGTATTTTTTAATCTCTCAAGAAGGCAATTTTACATTCTTATTACCTGACTATATTCTTATTATCAATCATATGATATAGTACAATGTGAACAATTTTTACTACTGTGTGATACTGTAAGCCTCTTGCTTATTAAACTACATTACAACTTGCTCAGATCAAGTTTTGTTTTATGAAAACCTAACAGGAGGTTCACTTGGTTGTAGTATTGTTTAATTTTATCATTATTAGATTGCACACCTGTGAAGGACCCTGCCCCTGATAACTGTTGCTCTAAACTGTAAATTTGCTGATGAATTTCTCCTTTGGCTAGTGTTCCGTAAATTGGGGCTATTTCACCAACAGTGAGAGTTGTTGTGTCATATCTTCTTGAATACTTTCATTTAAAAACAATGCATGTATTTATTTTCCTCCACATATCCATGCAATGGCACAAATTGAGTTGATAGTGAAAATTAATGCTTTCCATTCTTTCAAAATCTGTATTCTATAGATGTTAAAATTTACTACGAAAAAGTGCTGGTAAAAAAGGAAAAATTTTTAATTTAAATTAATAAAAGCAACCATCCAAACATCTTTAATTTAACTTGTAATTAGACTTTATGTACTTATTAGTATAAGAATCGTTGAAATATTGTTAGGAAGGAAAACAAAGACTTCTATATTTTCTTTCTCATAGCATGGATTATGATCTTGCAAATAAGACAGAGATCTTGATTTTAAGTATACCTCATAAATTGGATTCAATACTCCATGTTATTTCAATTTTGATGTGTCATTTAAGTTATTAGGGTCCACTAGAATATCAACCATATTAATCTATTAACAACAAATCTAGGTACTTGGATATTTAAGTTATAATTCAGAATATATATTAGCAAAGAGACTACTAATTTTAAAGGCATGGCCCTCTATATTTAACTCACTAACTGTCTCCAACTAGATAAATGAAACAGTTTTGGCAGCCAAATTCAGTGATTACAATAAGAAAACTTCAATATTTAATTTTTCTGTTTTGTTTGCATAAGCCTTTTTACTTTGCTTGCTTTTAACTTACATTTTATTTCTTTTTCCTATTTCATTTAAACTCCAGATAAATGGGATTACTCTGAAGATGCAATTTTAATAAGCTTCTAGTTACATTTACTTCTGTTTTGCATTTGATTTTACAGTCACTGAAAAAAACAGGTTATGAGGGAAAATAAAATTTTCTGTTAACTTCCATACATTTTCATTATGGGAATCAAAGAAAATTTCCCAAAGAATGAATTATTTATTTATTCTTCCCCAAATTAATAAACACAAGTTGTTGTAACAATCTGTGAACATTCATTCTAGATTGTTATAACTTGTTTTCTATTAGATTATCAACATTTCTGTTAAATTTTTGATTTCTAAGGAATGGATTAATTACTTCTGCTTGTATGAGAACAGTACCAAAGGAAAAAGAATAACAAGATATACCCTAATTTGTAGCAGAGTAATCTCAGTGGTTGACTTGGAGATGGAAAGGAACTTTTCTAAAATTGGGAAGAGGTAGATTGTCTCCCTTCCTTTCTTTATGATACCTATGCAGTAATTCTGAGTATATAATGCTTGGCACACTTAGGATTAACACCTGCCACATGCATCATTTTGCAACCTAATTGCTTCCATCAAATTCTTCTCAAATAAAATTTGGAAGCCACGAAAAATAATTTTATTCTAGAGCTGTGCATTAGAGTCAAGGCAAATTCTATAGACATCTACATATGAAAGAGTATTTAGAGGGATACCACATAAAAAACATAAACAGGACAATTCTATTTTCTTTCATGTCCAGTTGAAAAGAAAGTTGTCACAAGTATTTCATATAAACTATGGACTAATGTAATATTCTTGTGACCAGATGAGAAATAGTCATAAAAGGGAGATTAAAATAATTTTGTATAGTGAATGAATCTAATTAATAGAAAACAAACAATATCTTCCTTACAAGAATTGCTGCATTATACTAATTTTAGGATGCTACAATGTATAAGGAACAGAAGTGATTTAATAGTGGCTTTTTTTTACCTCTGCTACTACAGAGGATGGAGGCAATAATAGTAACACAGAAAATTGCTAAGTTGGCCCATTGATGGCACAATACATTCCATTTCATTAGAGGTAGAAATATAGTGCATCAGAGTCAATATATTACCCCAAACTCAATATAAGTGCCCAACATAATACTTTTAAAAATTGATTTGTCATTGAAAGAAATAGTTTACATTATATTTTTAAATTTTAGAAAATTGAATTAAACTCAAAGGCACTTTTGAAGCAATTTTTGATATTATAAGAAAAAGGTAAATTGAAAATTCAAATCCTATGTTTAGATCGTTTCCAAAACAACAGAAGTAGATATTTATATGAATTTGATAACAGTGAAGAAATATTAATTAAATGAATTAATAATAGTAATATATTTACCTTCAGTTGATAATGCAGATTCTATTAAAAAATCATTAATAATCAATGATAAATACTTTTCTAAATGTGAGCTAGTAATTGATACAAGCAATGAAATATGAATAATAAAATGACTTTTAACCCTAAATAGTTTAAGGAAAGTGCATGTGGAATTCATTTCTGTTTTCTAATTGTTAGTTTGATCTCCAATATTCACATAATGGTACCTATGTAATCTTCCTGAGGCTATAGTTAATGTTGAATATACTTAATAAGTTTCACAACATAAAATTTTACCAAAATAATATTTTCTCTTGTTAATGTCTCTTTTTAAAATATAAGGAACAATAATACATACTTCATGGAGTTTACTGAAACAAAAAAGGAGGTAATATTTGTGAAATTCCTAGCACAATGCTCTCATAGAATTAGTATCTTATAAGTATTCTTAAACACATATGTTTGTACTTTTTTTGTGTGTGATTTCAAATGCTGAGTGGTTTCATACATAGGACTATGTCATCTGTAAATATATTTCTAAATAAAATCAATATTTTATTTTTCATTTTCTTTAAAATATTTTACAGTACTATAGTATTCATATTAGAATTTTTTGAGTTACATGCATATCCTTCCCATGTCCTTCACTTTGTAAACAAATTAAAAAGTTATAAAGTTATCAAGTAATGAATTAAGAATATTGTTTATTTAATATTTCTAAACATGGCATATTTCCTGAGCTTCAAATGAATTACTTTTCAAATTTTAGCCCAAATATTTTAAGTTCCAGGCTGCTGGAGGACATATTTTTCTTAAACGCTACATTCAAAATTGCAATTAATTTTTCTACCCCTTTGAGCACATTTAAATCTGAATTTGTTACTTTAATTAAACTGAATAATTCAAATATTAAATGAAACTGCATAACCTCAACTAATTGAAAAGTGAGTGGGCTGATTACTGAATCTGATGACACACTTGAAAGTATAGAGTTCTTGCTAAAACCATATTTAATTTAAAGTATCCTTAGAATTATATTTTTATCAATCTTCCTTAAAATAGAATAGAATACTCACTATCAGCATGTTTGTGTGTGTATGTGTGTGTGTGTGAGAGAGACAGAGACAGAGAGACAGAGACGGAAAGAGACACAGAGAGACAGAGACAGAAAGAAACAGAGAGACAGAGAGTGAAAGAGAGAATTAGAAGATTGCATCAGATTTACTGATCAATGTGCATATGCTCTTCAGATATTATATTGTGATTGAGAATGTATAAGTTTCCATTTTGATAAGCATCATTGATTAAATATGATTTTAATAGTACTGTTGAATTTGATTAAGTTAGGATTTTTAAATATGAGAATTCTCTACTGAATTAATGAATATATATGGAGGAATAAACTTTCAAGATGTTATCTCTTTTGCTTTTATTTTTAATTAGAATGGCATCAGAATAATATGCCTGATTATGACTGTGTCTGATTGAGAAATTATTTTCTAAAGTAGATAGATTTTATATGGACACAGGTAAATATTGAAGTTCTAGCAACAGAAAAGAAATATTGAACTAAATAGAAAAATAAAGACTATTAAATATAATAATCATAAGATGTGACATTGATTTAAATAAGACTGGAGATTATTTAGAATTATAACAAGGAAATTTCAGTATAGGTATCAGGGATATGTGTTTGTAGAAAATAAAAGCATAAGAATAATTGAGAAAAGTAGTTTTTTTTCTTTGTCACTGATGTTTCATAAGAATAACCAGTTCTTGGAATTTTTTCACTTATTTTTCCACCAAAACAATGTTTTTAGTTAAAATCAAGCCTCATGAGGTAAAGATATCAGACAAATATCAATTAAGACAAAAACTTTTTATGAGACAAAGAGTCATTATATATTCACAGAAGGGTCAATGCAGATACGTTTAAAGTAAAAGAATGGAAAATGAATATTCCAGTTAGAGTGACTATATAAATATCAGTCAAAATTGAAGTTAAGACAAAAGGTATTAAAAGAGAAAAAAAGAACAGTATATAATGATAAATTGGTCAACCTTTCAGGATGATATAATAATTCAATTATTATATTTAGTTATATTATATAATATATATGATATATATGATTATAAACATATATGAATCTAAAAAAGAGCACCAAATACATGAAGCAATTACTGTCAGAATGAAGGGGGAACTATACAGATCATCAAAAATAATTGGAGATATCAGTACTCCACTTTCAATAATGCATAGAACAAGTAGAAAATTAGCAGAGAATTAGAAGATTGGCAACACTATAAACCAACTAGACCTAATGATCATCTATAGATACCTATAATAAGAGGACAAATTAAATGAGTAATCTGAATCCTGCCAACAGATAAAAGTTCAGGACCAAGTGGCTTCCATGGCTTTGTTTGTACCAAATATTTAAAGAAATTTAACACCAATCTTTATAAATCTCTTCCAAAAACAGTAGCAGAGGGACATTTCTTAATTCATTCTATAATGCCAGTATTACCTTGATAACAAAGTCTGACAAATAATACAAAAAAGAGAACTATAGACCAGTACCCTCAACAAATGTTAGCAAACTGGATCTAGCAAAATTTAAAAAGGATTATACACCATGACCAAGTGGGATATATCCCAGGAATGCCAGGATGGTTCAATTTATGGAAAATGATGTAATATACCGTATCAGTAGAATGAAGAAAAAATATGATCATCTCATGTAGATACATGATTTGACAATATTTAATGCCATTTAATGATGAAAAAATCACATAACAATGTAAGAATATATGTGAAAATCCTTACCTTGATAAAGAACATCTAAGAAAAACCCACAGCTAATGTTCCAGTTTGCTAATCCTGCCATTGTACAAAATACCAGAAATGGATTGACTTTTATAAAGGGGGCTTATTCAGTTACACAGTTACAGTCTTAAGGCCATAAAGTGTCCAAGGTAAGGCATCAACAATCAGGTACCTTCATTGAAGGATGTCCAATGGCATCCAGGAAAACCTCTCTAGCTCGGCAAGCACATGGTTGGTGTCCACTTGCTCCCAGGTGGCATTTCAAATAGCGTTCTCCAAAACGTTGCTCTTGGGGCATTTTGTCCTCTCTGAGCTGCAGCTGGTCTTCAAAATATCACTCTCAGTTGCTCTTAAAAATGTCAGTCACAGCTGCTCCAGGTTCCTTCCATCTGTGAACAACTTTATATGACTCCAGTGATCCAATTAACATCTATCTTGAATGGGTGGGGTAACACCTCTTTGGAAATTATCCAATCAAAGGTTTCCCTCATAGTTGATTGAGTCACATCTCCATGGAAACACTGAACCAATAGATTCCAACCTAATCAACACTAATACATCTGTCCCCACAAGATTGCATCAAAGGACATGGCATTTTGGTAGACATAATAACCTGAACCAGCACAATTAACATCATAGTTAATGGTGAAAAACTGAAAATTATCCCCTTAAGGTCAGGAACATATCAAAGATGTCCATTAGCCACTTCTATTCAACATTGTAATGGAAGTTCTAGACACAACCATTAGACAAAATAAGAAAAGAAAGGAAAGAAAAAAGTAATAAAATTCATATTGCTTGGAAAAGAAGAAATAAATGCGTCTGTTCAAATATGAAATAAATTTATATAGAGAAAATCCTTTAAAAATCTATGAGAAACAATTAGAGCTAAGAAATAAGTTCAATTGCCAGATAAAATAGTGACATGCAAAAAATAGTTGTGTTTTAGACTTTTGCAATTAACACTCCAAAAACAAAATTAAAAAATCCACTTACAATAGAACAAAAATAATAAAATATATTGGAATAAATTTAGTAAAGGTGGTGCAAGACTTGTTCCACTCAAAGCTACAAAATATGGCTGAAATAAATTTAAAAACTACATAAATAAATGGAAAGGCACCCATATTCATGGATTGGAAAACTAATATTGTTAAGATGGCAATATCACCAAATTAATCTACAGAATCTGTGTAATCCCTATCTAAATCCCATCTTCCTTTTTTTCTTTATCTTTATCTTTATCTTTTTCTTTTTCTTTTTCTTTTTTTTTTTTTTTTTTGCAGGAAAGTAGAAGTTGCTCCACAAATTTGTACATAATTCCAAGGAACCTCAAATAGCAAAATAATCATGAAAAAAAAAGAACAAATTTGGACAGCACAGACTTCTCAATTTCAAATATGACTACACAGCTATAGTAATCAAAACAGAGTAGGACTAGCATAAGTATAGCTATCTAGATCAGTGGAAAAGAAAGGGGAGTCCAAAAGTAAAAATGAACACATACATCTGTGGTCAATTGATTTTGACTTGCCAGCCAAGATCATTCAGTTGAAAACTAACAGTCTTTCCAACAAATGGTACTGGGATAACCGGTTATTCATATGCAAAAGAAAGATGTTGTAACTCTATTTTATACCTTGTACAAAATTTAACTCTAAATGGAGCAAAGTAATAAAACTATTAAAAGAAACATGTGTAAATCTTTGTGACCTTTGATTAGGCAACTATTTTAAAAATATTACTCCATAACACAAGAAACAAATGAAAAATGAAAAAAACTGGACTCCATTAAAGTTAAAACTTTTGTGTGTCCAAGGTCAATATCAAGAAAGTGAATGATGAAACACAGAACAGCAGAAAATATTTGCAAGTCATACAACTCAAGGATTTATGCATCCAGAATGTAAAGAACATGCACAGTACAACAAAAGAGATAAGCCAATTTAAAAATGGACAAAGGACTTGAATAGATATTTCTTCAAAGAAGATATACAAATGGCCATATGCACATGAAAATTTGCTCAAATAATTAGTCATTAGGGAATTACAAATAAAAATTGCAGTATAATAACCACTTCATATCCACTCTGAGTTCTATTTAAAAATAACAGAAAATAAGAAGTGTTAATGAAGATGTGAAGAAATTTGATCTCTCATGCATTGATTGTGGGAATGTGAAGAGTTCATCCACTGTGGAAAACAATTTGGCAGTTTTTCAAAATGTTAAACATAGAGTTACCATACAATCCAGCAAGTCTGTTCCTAAGTATATATCCAGCAAATATGAAAGCATGTTCATTCAATAACTAGCACATGGATATTCACAGCACCATTATTTATATAGCAAAAAAAAACAGAAACAACTAAAATGTCCATGATTTGTTGAGTGAATAAGGAACTCATTGCTTTAGTTTTCTGGCTGCTGAAACAAATACCATACAATGGGCCAGTTTAAACAATAGGGATTTATTAGCTCACAGTTTTAAGGCTAGGAGAACAAAATTGAAGTGTCATCAAGGTAATGCTTTCTCCCAGAAGACTGTGGTGTTCTGGGGCTGGCTGCTGGTTATCCTTGTCCTTGGGTTTTCTTTCACATGACAATGAACATTGTGGTCTATCCTGGCTTCTTTCTTCTTTTCTAGGTTCCACTGACTTTCAGCTTCTGGTTGCTCCCTCTGACTTTCTCTCTCTCTCTGTGGTCTTCCCTATAAAACCTTCAGTAATAGGATTAATTCCTATCCTGATTCAATTGGGACTTACCTGATCAGAAGTAGCCTCATCAAAAGGTCCTACTTACAATGGTTTCATACCCTCAGGAATGGGTGGGTCAACATTAAGAGCATATTTTTTCTAGGGCACACAGATCCAATCCACCATAGTAATCTTTTGTTAAAATCTGGGCATTTGGTATTTTAAAATGTTACCCCTGGAATTTAGACTCTGAGGTGTCTTTTCTTTGAGCTTGCATCCTGTTATGACAGTGCTTTCCTTGAAGGACAAAAACTAAAAGAAAAGAAAAGAAAAGAAAAAAGATAAAAGAAGCAAAAGTACAGAAAACATCTTTCACAGATTTTGAAGATTCTCCTGTGCAAATGCTTTCCTTCAGAGCTTATCCATAAAATGAGTTTAGGGATTATCCCCAGGCCAAAGCATAGGATTCTCCCTGATCTGTTCTGCACATGCATCTCGTCTTGGACTTGTGCGTTGCCCTGGCAATTCCCCTGTTTACATGCATACAAATGTACCCTCTTCCCTAGGAAATAGTTTCCTCATGGTACCAGAATCTGTACTGTATGTCCTACAGCCAGTAATACTTTGCCCCAGGCAGCACAACTTGACTGCTGTCCCATAGCATACTGTAGGAGAGTTCTGTGAGCTGCCTTCTACATGAAGAGCACATTGGGGCAGCTAGTTCCTCAGACCACAACCAAATCAGGCCAGATATGCTAGATCCCAGCATGTATACAAGTGTTAACTCTGCTCCATGTGGTGCCAAGATGAGGGATCCACAGTAGGAGCATGGGCTGGCTCTGTGCTGAGAATGAAGTTGGGTGGGGTCAGCATAGGCACCATGAAATCCTGCCACTTTATGTAGCGTTCATCGTGTTACTGTAGCCCTTTGTTTTCTGACGCTTTGATAAAGATGTTTCTGTCTGTTATTGGTGGTTATTCCAAGCTTCTGTGGGGAGATGTAGCCATGAATATCTCACTTTGATGCCTTGATCAAGACAAGTATCTCATATTTTATGAGACAATAATTCCAAATAATTATAGGTGCAATTTATTGCAGTGTCCTAATAAGTACAAGGAGTTAAGATAGATGCTAGAAATATACAATGAATGATTTATACCTGTGAAAATATTTTAGTGTAACACTGATTTGAAAGTGCAATTAACGATTAATTGGAATGCTGTCTATTTTTTTCCATCCCCAAAAGAAGAATCTAAATAAGAAATTAAAATGTTTGATGATGGCTATGCCAAATAACCAAAACCTATGTGGTAAAAACTACAAACAGGGTGGCTTTATAAAACAGGAATTTATTCTCTCAAATTTCTGGAGACCTGAAGTTGTGAAATAGATTTTACCTGGGATGTGTTTTTCTAAAGAATTCTATAAGAAGATTTCATGGGAAAATTTAGTTGTCAACTTTTCTAAAGCACTCTCTAAAAATAGCCAATTGTTATTGGGAGTATTTATTTAGGTAATTTATTAAATTGTATTGAATCTATGGTTCATATTAATTCCAGTACATTAAAGAGGAATATTATTTTAAATGCAAATAGAAGTTGACTGCTGATTATTTCATGTTTAACCATATTACTTAAGCAACAGAAATAAAAACTAATTTGAGTTATATACCTTTTGCCAAAACATCCATGTCTATCTCCCAGAACTAAACTTCTGCAGAAAAAGTATACCTGAAATTTAACCAATTTCCTGATAGAGTGAACATTCTAGCAGAAATTCCTTACACTTTTCTCTTCTCACCTATTGTTTTCACATATGGCATTCCCTTTAGTATTTAATTCTTCCATTCAGGTGCTATATTTTGTGTAAGTATTTTAAATTATGTACTCTGTATTGTACTGCTGGTTTTGGCATTCCCTTTAGTATTTAATTCTTCCATTCAGGTGCTATATTTTGTGTAAGTATTTTAAATTATGTACTCTGTATTGTACTGCTGGTTTTGGGCATTGTGTATATTTTAATAAACTAAATGAATAAATTAGTTTTTCTGTTTTAACTGCCTCTTACCTCCAGTGTTTCTCTGAAAACATATTGCCTAAAGCAATAGTTGAAGCACTATTTCAGTAGCAATTCTTAGTAAACAGTGAGAGGCAAATGCAAAAGTTTTATGAAATATAAATATTTAGGTTAAATATATTTGCCATAATTTATTTTATACTTACTGACATTTCAAATATATAAAGCTGAGAGTCTATTTAAGAAAAAATAAAAAGAGGAACACAACTCAGAAACTCAGTATACTTGGGAAAGCAGTCAAGAAAGAAAGAAAACATAATTGTGGATAAAAATATCTTCCTTTATACTTCATTTCACATGAATAATTGAAGTATAGTCATGGAAAGAAAATCAGTTAACAAAAGAGATCTTTAATGATTACAGTTAAAAACCTCATTGCATGGAATTTTGTTTATTTAATATCAACTGTAATAAAAAGCAAGCTAATTATCTTTCCATAAAAGTTATTTTATATATTAATACTATTCCAGTAACAGATAAGTCCCTTAACAATATTTGATGAGGTCTTGTAAGTTATTAATTTTATTTTTATTTGATTCTAAGTAAGAGTAACTAAAGAGTTATTAATTTGTTATCCAAATGTTTAAGACCGTTGAAATGAAAGACACTGTGGATGCAAAGTTTCAAAAGATGGAGTCCATGTTCCTTTGTCAGTTATATAATATAATTTAAAGACAGAAAACTCTATAAAGTTGTTTTATTAACATTGAGGTGAGCATTTTAAAATTTTGAATAGACAGAGAAATTAGCAAAACAATAAACTGAATGCAGTCATGTTAAGGCAAATGGATGTAAATATGGTAGTAATAGAAAATAGGATTATTTTTATATTATCAGAAGACATTTTTCATTTCCTAGAAAACCTGGCAATGGTGTCAAGATATGGCTTAAAAAATTAAATTTGGTGCCTCATATTTTTTGCCTGGTCGTAAGTTCCCCTACTGAGAGACCACCTCAGCTAACTCTGCCATGGACATAGCCACAACTAGCAAGACATGCACCTCCATATGTTTGGATAAGAGCCACCCTTAGCTTCTCCAAACGGTCTTTGTAGATTTTTCTCCCACTTCTGCCCTTTCATGCTGCATAATTTACTAGCAAGGCATGTGTGATGGTTTGAAGCTGTATGAACCCCAGAAAATATATTCTTAAACTTAATCTATTCCTGTGGGTGTGAAACCATTTAAGAAGGACTTTTTGATGAGGTTATTTCATTAAAGGTGTGGCCCACCTCATTCAGTATGGATCTTAATCTTATTACTTGAGTCTTTGTAAGAGAATGAAATTCACCCGGAAAAAGAGAAAGCCACAGGAGGAGCAGCCAGAAGCTGAACATCAACAGACCCAGAAGAGAAGGAAGAGACCAGGAGACACTGCCACTGGGTCTTCCCATGTGACAAGCTAAGGATCGTGAATCACCAGCAACCGGCCAAAGAATGCCCTAGTCTTCAGGAAAAAAAGAATAGCCCTGATTACACCTTGTTTCGGACTTTCTTTTAGTCTCAAAGCCATTAGATAATAAATTCCAGTTGTCTACCTTGAACATTTCATGGTATTTGCTTCGGCAGCCAAGGAAAAGAAAACAGCATGTTTCTCCATATGGCTTGGATGATAAGAGCTGCCCTCAGCTTCTCAAAGTTACCCTTGCCACTTCTGCTTTTCACAAGGTGTAGCTTAAAACTACCAATCCCCAGGATCCACAGGAAGGCCCTATTTCTACCCTCTGGGTCACAATAAAGAAAAGAATTGGGGACTTATATGTACTCACCTTCCCCACATCCTTCTGCTGACAGTCACAGGAGCCTTTAGATAAGCTCTGGGCCCCTCTGCCACTCTCATTTTCCCCTCTTCTCCTCCAGGCTTTTGATCTAACACATCTGTCCTTTCATACATTCTTGGCTGACAGGCTGTGTTTATGCCTCATCACCCAGAGAACTTCCACATGAATTCTAATATATTTAGATTCATCACATTTACAAAAAGTAGAAGATTGAAATCTATCAATTCCCTCAGAAATGTAGGGAAATAGAAACTCTCATGATCCTCTGTGGGAATATTTTACACACACACACACACACACACACGCACACACAAGTTTATATATAAAGTTGTATATATATACAAGTATATATGTATATGTGTATATATATATATAATGACTTTCTGTATGGTTAAGTAAATATACTGAGATAGGCAGGATGTGAATATATCTCTAGATGGTTTTAGTATAAGTGACTGGATAGATTTCATAAATTTTTGGAATGAAAGCATTATATTGGAAACTTTTAAGAACTTGCCTATCAGTATAAAATGCTACTAAGAAGTCCATAAGGAAAAGATCCGATGATATGTATTGATTACAGTAAAAATATTAAAGAGAATATTCTCAGCTGTGGTCTGAGAGTAGAATCAAATACTTCTTAAAGTCTGGAGCTTGGAAATTTAACCAATTGATTGAAAATTTTATGTCAGTAAATTTGCTGGGTTATGCTGCTATAATATATAAATCTGAAGCAATTAGGACCTTAAAAAAACATAGATTTACTTCATACTCACAAACACATCTGTGGATCCAAATACTTCTCCAAGGCATCAGTCATCAACACATTGCCACAGCATCTCAAACTGGTTTGAACTCAATCTTCAAATCCAAAATTATCAGGGTAGGAAAAGAGGTGATGACAGATCTCAACATGTCTCTTGAATAGTTCCACCCAGTAGTGATACACCTCCCTTCATCAGACATTTCACTGGCCTGAGCAAGTCTCATGGCCATGTCTAAGCTCAAGAAAGTTCAAAAATGTAATCTACCTATTTGCCTGCAGAGTTTCTCCCAACCTAACATATTGGTTGGGAACTATACAGTCTAGCACAAGTTCCTTTCAAGAACTTTAGTTATAGAAGAAATGAAAAATGAAAAAATGAAGTTTACAACTAGAATTATGTTATGGTCAAGAGAATGTACCCATCAACCTTAGTTCTTTTCTTCTTCGATTTCCTTTTTCCTTCATTTTCCTCTAAACTCAGAATCCTTCAGATTTTCTTTCAAATTCAGAATGCTTCTTTTCATTTGTCTTATTGGTGCAATAAAATACTAATTATCTTAGTATCACTGATCCTGTTTATTTTATTATTAGGATTTTTTAACATGGAATTCATGAAACATTGAGTGCCCAAGAATGACATTCAGGGGTATGCTAATTTCTTGACATTTTACAATGAATTCTTGTTCTGTCTTTTATTTTCAAATGGAAGGTTCATAGCTTTTTTCTGAATTCCCATATGGTCCTTGTCACAACTACATTAGAAATAACCAACATTTACATTTTTTATGGATGGCTTCACCTTCCCCCTCAATTACCAGCCACAAACGTAATTATCCACAAATCTAATTCTCCATACTATATTAATCTCCTGACAACCAACTGCCTATTCATATGATGGTAACTACCCCAGGAATAGAAGATAGATTAGTAAGTTAATAATTATTTTATTTTAAGATAATAATAATAATTACTATTCTATTACTAAATACTAATAATAAAAAATGGGACAGCTAGATAGATGGATTGATAGACTAATATTTCCAAAATTGAAGTCACATAAATGGACACATATTATTCTTCCAAAAACTACATATACTTTAATAACATTCACTGATAATTAAATTAACCTTCTTATATTTCTCTCATTTTTTTCATCATTTTTCAAAAAGATCAATGCACTTTTCTTCTTAAATGTCATTAGTATTCTCTTCTTCAACTAGAGTATGTGGTTCCTTATACCTCAGATAAGCAAAATGCTTGAGTCCTGCATCTCTAGATTTCAGCATGACCCTTAGGTCTGGGATCTGAGTATTCTGCTGGGTTCATGAGTGGTAATTAATTTGCACTCTGCTGTATATTTTTTCTCATATGGATGGAGCTATATGTTTACATCTCTCCATTTCTGAGCTTAAAGCAGAAATTTGTTGCTTTTTTGTTTATTTTACTTAAATTATATATAGTTAATATTTTGTTTATTCATTTTTTTAAAATAAATAGAATATAGAAAGGTTATCAAAAGTGCAGGCACATCAGAACAGGTGATGTTTATTCTAAACTTTGGAGGAAAACAGTAATCCCTGGGTTTTATGGATTTACATAGTTTGATTGAGTCACTGTTACAGTAAGTGGTAAGAAGAACCATACGTATTAAACTAAAAAATAATTTTCTGGTACAGTTCAATGATTAAATATTTAGTTGTCTTTAAAGCAGGTGCATGTAATATGCAAGGTGGTATAAAGGAAGGATTATAACTTCATCATTAGTTCTGATTCTTTTCATGTAAACTAAAAGGCAGTGCTTGCACTGAAAAGATTATTTTTCTAAACGTGTCTGGGCCTTATAAGTAACAAGAGGGTGTAGAATTAGTTTATGACTTTCAGATTCTAATCCCTGGGATCTACTTCTTGGAAATTGTGAATAGATTTTTATAAACCAAGAAAAAGGAGTAGTAAGGTTATTGCTACAGTTTGAATTATAAAGCATGACAATGAAATAGTCCTGTGCCAGTTTGAAACTGTTATGGACCCCAGAAGAGCCATGATCTTTTAATCCAATCTTGTGGTGGCAAATTTATTAGTCTTTTGATTAGGGTGGTATCTTCTGATTAGGTTGTTTCCATAGAGATGTGACCCACCAAACTGTATGTGAGACCTTTTTATTAGATCATTTCCATGGAGGCATGACCCCACCCATTCTGGGTGAGTCTTAATTAGATCACTGGAGTCCTTTAAGAGAGCTGACAGCCCACACAGACCCAAATGCTTGGAGATGGTGGGGGATGCAGACAGAAGGATGTTTGGAGATGAAGCTCAGAGTTTGCCCAGAGAAGCTAAGAGAGGACCCTAAGACACTTAGAGAGAACTCCCTGGGAGGACAAGCAAGGATGCATAGATGCTGAGAGAGAGACGCTTAGAGAGCCAGACGCCCAGAGGCATTTTCAAGAAAGCCATTTTGAAACCAGAACCCAGGAGCAAAGGACCAGCAGATGCCAGCCACATGCCTTCCCAGCTTACAAAGGTATTCTGGACACCATCAGCCTTTCTTCAGTGACGGAAACCTCTTGTTGATACCTCAGTTTGGACACTTTTATGGCCTTAGAACTGTAAATTTGTAACTTAATAAATCCCCTTTATAAAAGCCAATCAATTTCTGGTATTTTGAATAATGGCGGCGTAAGCAAACCAGAACAAGTCCCTTTTATTTTATTTTATTTTAAATGTAGCATCTCATTTTTTTCAGGATTCTACATTTTTAGAGTAAATAAAAACTATTACATTTTGGCTTGATTAATATTTAAGCAATGAAATATTTGAATTGTTATATTAATACTACTGCTAAACAACCATTTGTTAAAACATAGAATTAGTTTTAAAACTGGTTATTCTATCCCTATTGTAAATCTTAAAATTTTGTAGAGTGCAATACTAGTGATCAAAAAAGGGAGAGGTAAGGGGTATGGGATATTTGGGGTCTTCTTTCTTCTTTTTGTTTCTTTTTCTGGAGTAATGCAAATATTCTAAAAATGATCATGGTAAAGAATATTTAAATATATGATGGTACTGTGAACTATTGACTGTACACATAAGATGGATTGTATAGTGTGTGAATGTATTTCAATAAAATTATGTTTAAAAAAAGCAATGCAAGCCAATCAGAATCTAAATATAGAGTGAAGAAAATTAAAAAAAATTATAAAACTTGTTATCTGAAATTTGACAATAAATTTCTTTATTTTTAAGAGGGCAAATCATGGCCCTAATGTTCTGTCTTCTATCAATGCCCTACTCTTTTTCTTATATAGTCTACAATTGTTATATAGCACACTCTTTTGAGCTCAGAAAGAGGAGGAGCAAGAGAACTTCAAGAATTTGATGTTATGCTACAAATTATAAATATTTTCCATATTTATCCTTTATTGAAAAATTATTATGGATATTAACCTATCTGTGTTTTTGTTTGTGTGTTTATTTGTCCAAGTGGAAAACACTATTGGGAGGTTCAAACATTTATCTAAATCTTTTACATTCATATTTTTTATAATGCAAGCACATTGCAAAGATCTGCTTGAAAATAAAAAAATCCACTAAATGATCAAGGTGCAATGTTAAATGTATATGTTTAATTTATTGTTATTAATACAAGATAGTGTTTTAAACAGAGATACCATGTTTGTTTTGGCATATTTTGGTTGGCCTTTTCTTTGGTTTTCAAAAAGAACTATCTTTTTTTTTTCTATAAACTTGATTAAATATATTTTTTTGGTTGTAGGAAAACAATACTAAAAACATTAACTCCAAAATTCTAATCTGAGAGAATTAAAAAATCATCTGCAAAGCCCACATTTTGCTGAGTAGATTTAAAAACAAACCATCATCCCCAAAAAACATGCCTTATTTTTTTATTGTTAAGGAATAAAGAAAACCTCTTCTTGGTAAGTACTATTGAGAGTCATGACCATAAGGCAGCTTATTTCATTAAAAATAGTTTTAAATTTATTTTTGTTATTTTTACAGATACCCAAGCAGCTGCAATGTACTATACCATTTATATGCAGTGTTATGAAAAATTAAGGTTTATTTTTACATTGAAAACAAAGAAAACATTTTTATTTTAATTTTAGGAAATGGAGTTTTGTTTTTCTTTTATTCTGGACATGGTAAATCTCTGCTAAAGTCTCCAACCTTTGTGCGACCCTGCAGATATATATGTATATAGCTTTTACTTATTTATTTTTTTTCATTTTCACTAGATTGACTGGATTAGCTGCTTTTCCTTTGATATACAATGTGACAGACATGAAAGAATGAGCCTCTGATTCTCTCATTTCAATTTCTATCACCCAATTCTTAAGCCCTTCCATATCAACTTATTTCAAAATTTAAAAATAGTGGTTACTTAGCACATTGTCCATCTATCTATCTATCTATCTATCTATCTATCTATCTATCTATCTATCTATCTAACTACCTATCTATGCACACACACACACACACAGGAATGTATATATGAATTTATATTTAATTTATATACATACACACATGTGTATACATATGGGATTTTATTAGAAACAGTTGTTTGAGATGCCTCCAGAAAACTTGGAAAGTAATTAAACCTTTTGTTAAGTTGTCTTTTGAACCTTCTACAACTCCTTTCTAGTAGCCAATTCAAATATTTCTTTTCTTTTCTTTTTTCTTAAGGAAATTATTTGCAGTGTACAATTATGTGTATTTGTGTGTTAGAATTAAAAAATTAAATTCTCAAAAGAACTAAAAAAAATTACTTAAATTCCTTCATCTGGAGATATTAAGAGTTTCCAAAGTCAACAAATTGGTTTTAACTCAATTTAATTATAATACTAACAAACACACAAGAATATAACACTAAACACATTTTTGAAACAGATTTTTACAGGTAACAATTTTTGTGAAATATTTTCAGATAGCTTTATTTCACATCACAAAAGTGTTTGGAATATCTGAAGTTTAGAAACAGTCTGTATACCTGAGAGTTATAGAAGAAGTTTAGTTAATAAACTTAATGAGGGCACTATCTAAAACTAGTTTAGACAGAAGAGAGTCACCCTGGGTTACTACATTGTCCATTTACTACACTTGTCTTTGGCATTCTGTCCCAGACCTAGGCTTTTATGAGAAACCAGAATCTTTAACTGCTTTGTTCTTCAAAGTTAACAGGTTATCCTTGAAGCATAGACCAAATTCCCCTCCTGGATGCACCCCTCATGCATCTTCATTGACGTTAGCTGCTCTCTCCTTTTCTAGCACTGGCTCTAACATAGATCAGAGATGGTTTGAGGAGCAAAGGCAAAATGGCAGGAGTTTGGTACTTACTATAATTAGGATGAATGTGTCTAGGGGCCTCTAAACATCATTGGAAATATGACAGGATATGGCAAAATGGTTTTACCTAAAGCCATTGAGGAATATGAATGTATGCATTGGGAATTATTTGGAGTGGTAGTGTGAGAACAATGCCGAACTCTCTATCAAAGTACAGTCTTCAGTAAAGATAGATGTTTTCTAAACTGATTTCTGAAAAGAAGGAATTTGTGTAATGGTCAAGTTATTATTTGCTGAGCCAGGTGGTCAATTTGATATCAGACCTGACCATAGCAAATTTATTTCCTTAATGTCCCTCGGAGATCACTTTCTTCTTTAAAGAATAAGTAAAAATTACAAAGGTTTTATTTGTAGAAGTGCATAAAATTAAATGAATATTCTGTGCACTAGCATGCTCTGGATTGACACAGTCCCGAGGGGTCCCAGAAGAAAGGAAAAATGACACTCATCATCTCTTCCAGTCAGGTATTTACTCATACAGTTTTCTTTCCTCACAGCATTTACTGGAGAAGATAAAATTGTTTCAAATACATATATGACTCTAGAACTACAGAACTTAACTGTCTTCGATTGACTAACTGATTAGATCCTACATTGTTTGGACATGTGCTGAATGGCTTTAGGATTACACAGATGGATGACAGTGTGGAAGAAAAAACACCATATATTTTGCATTTATATATGTTAAATAGCTTTTTCTGAAGTGAGAAACATTTTTCTATTAGCCAAAATTTACCTCAACCATAAATATAATTAAAGGATTCTCTTTTTGTTAATGTTACTGCTGCTTTTGTTCTACTTTTCTTTATAAATAATGGGTGTTGTCATCCACCTCTCATTTTATATATAGTATATACTGTAAAATTTTTGATAACTAAAAAATAACCATCCTTGGTAAAACCAAATAGTTGTAGCATTTATCGTCCTTAACATGTGTCCAATAAACCATTATTGGTGCTAAATTTGAAAAATCATCATAAAGAAATTGGAAAAATGACTTTAAGTACTACAACTCATTCAGAGATAGGATTTAGTCACTTTTTATTCCTATATAAAGCATTAAATATTGAATGTATTTTTCTTAATTGTTTAATTCTGTTTTACATATTATTCTTTTAAATGAAAGAGCATAACTATATACTTAGCCAAGTGCCTGAATGATTTGTGTTCAATGAATGTCAGCAATTGTCATAAGTATCATTATCATTGTATACCATGCCTATGTTCTTTTCATAAAATTTGAGCATATTGCAGGATAATTTTATATTAATATTTATTTCATATTATTATATTTTGAGTATTTAATATCATAATTAATCTTATTGGTTATAACTAATCTTATTCAATGATGTATTTTATTGGATATAAAATTTTCCATTTTATAGGAATACATTATACTACAATTACCTGTGCATACTTTCTAAGATGATTAAAACTGGGGAATCAGATTTTTTGACATATACATACACACATGCATAGCTGTAAAGTTGAAAGTATTATGTCTGTAATTCCTCTGATTTTTTTCACATAAGTTTCTACAAACTGTTATTTACTACCAAGCGTTCATATATTATTCTCTTGGTTATGTAAACTTCTATGCATGTTTTGATAGAAGTCAATTTTATTCTCTATGCTTCGATATATAAGCATTAATATTACATTATTTTCTCCAACTATTAAAGAACATGTTTTTGCATGTTTAAACCTGGGAAATATTTTATGATGGATTTAATCAGTGTGAATATAGTTAAAAGATTTTCCAAGCATAAGAAAGGTTTTTTCCAATTTCTCTTTTCTTTCTGTATTTGTTAGATGAATATCAGTTGGGCAAATTTAATATACGCAGGTCAAACATAATGTTGAGGGACAAATGATATTTGAATAGTACACCAAAGTCACACTTAACAGCATTCATGGAGTTAGAGGATTACTCAGTTGTAATATATGTTTTGATGATGTCTTTCAATATTTTAGATTTATACTTTCCTAGATATGGATTCCAGAAACTGCATTTATCAAGTAAAACAATCATGGATATTTTAAAGATATTTAAGAAACTCAGATTTAAATAATTGCAAATGACATACATTCTGAAATCACATCAGTACAATTAGCATTCTAAATTTATTTCCCAATTTTTCTTACAATTCTCCAGATTAATCAGTGTATTTTAGCTCATTGGTATTTCTTTACTCTGGTAATATTTAGGTCAGTATCAGTAATAATTATGAGTTGCATAACAGTTTGGTAAAATGTAAGGCATTAAATTTTTTAATTTTACGTATAACAACATGCAAGTAAGGCACTAAATTCTTCATAAAATTCTGTTCATTACTTCTGCTTTATGAAGGTGAAGTACAATCCATTTATTCATCCATTCATTTGTGCATTTAGGAAATATTTATGGATTTGTCCATCACATCTAGTCACTCTTTTGCAAAAATGGCCTTATGTAGCTTTCCTTATAGCAAAGAGAAAAATATGTAATTAAACTAACAGTACCACCTAGCTTAAATGCTCATATAAGAGATCTATGGTATGCTATAAGAAAACAGTTAGAGGGATATGAAGCCTGGAATGGGGAGAGGTGTGAGGGGAAAGGCTTTGATGAAATGACATCTGGATATTTCAGAAATGACATTAAATAGGGGTAAGATTAAGAGTCATCCAGATGTAGTGGATGTAATTGCTTACCAGGATACAGTAATATGAGTTGTCTTTCTTTCCAGCATATAGAAGGTTTATGTTTTCCTGCTTTTTTACCAATGATCTGTGAGCTAAAGATGTATGTCTATCTTCCTGATACAGACATGTGATTACTAGGACTAAACTCTCTCTCTTCATCTGCTCCATCAATTATGTGTACATGTTCATATGAAGAAAGAGACATTACATGGGGTGTGGCTTCCCAGTTGTAATAAATAGAGTATGATTTGACTCAATTATTTTCATGAAATTTGTGACATTGAGCTAGAAGAAAATAAGTAAAATATTTCTCTCATCATGCTCAAAGGGAAAATTTGATTAAAAGAATAATATAAAGTACTGCATAAGGAGTAACTACATAAACTCTAAAATGGCCACAGAAGTTCTCAAGAAAATGATTTCATGAAATTTGAACAGAAACAGTCTCATTAAAGTTGACAATACTTTAAATATATTAAAACTTTCAGGCGATTAAAATAATGATTAAAAGTTCAGGACAACTAAGACTTTATTGCTTGCTAAACATAAAAAAAGAAGTGTGCCACATGATTAAGATTGAAGTTTTAGGTAAGAACCCCTATACCAGTGCCAGCAAATTTCATTGGATTGAAGATGCAACCTTTATTATTTACAATATAAATAACCTGTGCTAAGAATGTATAGGAACTCTCTTCTCATATTCAGCTGTGACTGGAAAGACTAGAGTTCCCAGCTTGGTAATGTATTAATTTATATTTGCTTTGTAAACCTGTTCCTTTTACCTTGGGTGTTCCTTTACTAAATATACAGAGGATTTGAAAAAAAAAAAAAAAAGTTCAGGACAGCTTTTGAAATTAAAAAAATCATTATAGTTTTATACCTTTTACCTCTTTGAGAAATGTAAATGTATATGAAGCAGAGATCCATTATTTTATTACATTTCTTATCTGTAATATGTATCACAAATCTTCCAGAAAGTTTAAGTGATTCCAACAAGTATTAAGTGAGATTATCTTCTACATACCCACATAGTGAATAAAATCATTGTAACTCAAAATGCTTAGGAAACTAAATATAACCTGTCACAAACGTCTTCTTCCTAATTAGACTAAGATTGATGTGTCATTATGGTTTAGAATTGTCAAATGGGGATCTTGCTATATATGGACTGGCAATGACAAAGGATACTTATTCAGGAACTTTAAGAGAAAACCCACTGTTAAGGGAATTGTAGTATCTATAGTGAATAATGAAGGTCATAGAATCTCACATTAATGAGTTGAATTTGGAGGATAGGAAACCTTTTGGGAAGACTACTCTTTGATAGTATATTGGGAGGAAAAATATTGGGCTATACACTGGACAGGCTTCTCTGTCAACTCAGTCTTTCTACTTTTGATTTGTATACATATCGGACATGTCTATTGATATACTTTAAAGTGCCATTTGAACTTATATTAATTAGATGAAATGAGATGTGATGATGAGTCATTGCAATAGAAATTCTTTAAGCCAGGACTTTTTCAAAAATGTTGACCTCTTACCAAAACATTTTCATCATTCCAAACAGGGACCCTGTACATTTTAAGTATTAACTTCCCATCCCCTACCCCTACCTCATCTCCTGGTAACCTAAATTCTAGATTCTGACTGTATGAATTTAGATATTTTAATTATTTCAAATCAGTGAGATCATACAGTATTTGTCCTTTTGGGTCTGGCTGATTTCACTCAATATGATGTCTTCAAGTTTTACCCATGTTATCACATGTATCAGAACTTCATAATTAGAAGCATTAAAATATATATCTGAATATGATTAAAAAGGGAAATGTTAGATTGTTAATCTCATAACAGAACAAAACCTTTTTAAAAATCCATGGAACTACACTACACAAACAGCGAACCCTAAGTTAAACATGAATATAGTTAATAGTACAATTATAAAAATGTGCTATCATGAATTGCAACAAATGTTCCACAATTGTAATAAATGCAAAGAGTTAATAACAGCGTGGTATATGGAAATCCTGTATTTTATGCATGATTGTTTTGTAAACCCATTTCTCTAATAAAAAGAAATTAAAAACAAGTGACCTCTTTTTGAAACTCCAAAAGAGATGGTGCAAACATATATATGAATTTATATATTAAAGATCAGACTTTCCATAACTATTTGCCAGAGATATCCTAAGACAATAATTAATGACATTTAAAACTGCAAATTCTATATTGAAACTGATATAACTTCCAAAGAGCCATTTATAAATGCTGACTTTTAGTCACAAAAAGTCATGATTATACCAGGTAAGTAATGGGGTGAAAGATGATGAAGTTATTAAAACTGTCTCCTGTGTCAAATTACTATGGATCAGAATTAAGTCATTTCCCTTGTCAATTTCCAGTCTTATCACCAGCATATGCTCAATTTACTGTTTTGATTGTGATTGATGGATTTTAGTCTTGATTTTGTACATATGTTTTATTTTTCTTCATGAAAAATGTATGCAGTGTTGTTACACAAATGGTTTATGGAAAATAAGATTAAATGTAGTATAAATGATTCATCATAGAAGTGCAACAAAATCTGATTTTAAATTATTAAAAATAAACCTCAGTGCTTAAATCATGATTATTTTCTAGATTTAATGAACTGAGTGGATTTAAAATGTCTTATTTGTGGCACTATCTTTTAAGAAGTGACTTTATAAGTTGGAAATCTTTATTACAAAGGTAATCACAAGATCCATATTCTAGGTACCAGAACTTGTGGCTAGAAGAGACTAATGATATATAATATAAAATAATATTCAAGTATGTAAATATGTTCCTCAATCACAAAATGTAAGAAAAAAGTATTAAATATATGAATTTCCTCAGAATGAGAATATTAAATCTAAGATGAACAAAACATACTGTTCAAGTGGTCTAAAGAGTATAGTTAAGCTCATGTGTTGTGATAATTGTCAATAATCCCAATTAATTATCGAGCTATTATTAAATAGGCACTTTTCAGAGGTCCAAGAAAATAAAGTTCATAAATTTACTCTTTAACTGTGGAATGGGATATGTAAATAATTACACTAAAGAGCTACCCAAAGTAAATGATAAGTACCTTGGAAATCAGAGAAGATTTGGTAGAGGATATGACTAGAGATAAAAATGATATTTGAGGGACAAATTTATTAGGTTTTACCTTAAATATCACTTGAATCAATGACTTGTCTCCCTTTCATAGTACGGATTAGAGTCTCCTTTACGTGGCATTTTGTAATTTAACCAAAATTGTACTCTTTACATTGAATTGAAATTTCTTCTCTGCATATCTATTGCTTCCTCAAGTCTGTAATTTCTTAAATATGGGGACTTGCCCTATTCCTTTCTGTATCAATAGAGCATAGCACTTTACCTAGAATATTGTAAGTACTCAATAAATTTTTGTCAAATTTATGGAAGAGACATTTAAACACACATGGGTATATTGTCAAAAGATTTTACTTTAAAAGTAAAGACAGAGGCTTAGATTTCATGGTACTCTCACCTATGTTCTATGATACTTCCTCAAAAAGTAGGCATAGGATTACCAGATGACCAGAAATTCCACTCTTATGTACATAGCCCAAAGAATTGAAAACAGGGACTCAGAATATTGAAAAGAGGGACTCACTAATTTTCAGAGAAGCATTACTCACAATAACCAGAAAGTCGACACAACCTAAGTGTCCATCAACAGATGAACAGGTAAACAAATTTTGGTATATACATAAAATGGAATATTATTCAGTCATAAAAAGTAGTGAAGTTCTGATTCATTTATGAATCTTGAAAAATATTATGCTAAGTGAAATAAGCCAGACACAAAAGAACAGATATTGCATGAGTCCACATACATGAAATATTTAAATAAGCAAATTCATGGAGACAAAAAGTAGGTTAGCTGCTCCCAGGGGCTTGGGGAAGGGAGAAATGAAGTTATTGCTTAATGAGTACAGAGTTTCTGTTTGGGGTGATAAAAATTGTTGGTAAAGGACAGTGGTAATGGTGGCACAACATTGTGAATGTAATGCCACTGATTTATACACTTAAAAATAGTTAAAATGGACATGTTTACCTTGTGCATATACATATATATACATATACATACAAACATATGTTACAATAAAATTTTTATAAAAAAGAATTCTGTGATTCTATATATAAAGTCACCAAAATAGGGAGTGTTTCCTATACTGGTCTTTCCACAGTGATCTTATAATTTAATATATTCCAATATTAAAGATTGTCTTTTACAGGATTCCAATATTTCTCTCTTCCGTGGTATTTCTCTTACTTCTCGAGGCCCTTTTTCTCAATATTTTGGCATTCATCTTTATTTCTTAGTGTTCAAATGGTTATAATATTTTATCAAACAACTTCAATGTTTCTATAATTTTATTTTTAAATGCAATTTTGATCTTAGATTTTTAATGATAGACACATGAATGATGCATACATTATAGATAAAAATGCAATGGAATGTTAGGGAAAGGTGGGAACAAATAAGTAGAGCAGGTTGATTGTAACAGAAGGATATGAGATTCAGTGATGATACATTAACCTGAAAAAAAATACATTTGCCCTGAAGACGGTCTTGTTTAAGACATTTAAGATATTCAGGGCCAAGTCCTTTACTCATTTTACATATTATTATATATTTTCTGGCAACTTCCAAGTTGTTCCATGTTTATACCTTCCTCCCAAAACTCTTATGTAGGTCTTCTATAAGAAAACAGAGCATTACACCAGACTTTTTCTTCATCTTTTTCCTCCACAATCAGTCAGTTGCCAAGAAAGATATATTTTTTAAATGGTTCCACTTTCTCCCATCAACTCAAACTCCTTACGTGTCTCCTCATATCTTTAATTGGTCACTCCAGTCCACTTTCATACTGTAGCCAGGACACTTTCTAATATGAAAATGTGTTCATATTATATTGCTGTTTCCATCTCTTCTCCTTATTAGCTACCATTTGTTCTGATCATAAATTCCAAACATATCACTTATTAGTATGTTTTAAAGTTACTCCAGTTGAATATTTCAACTCCACCTTCATATTTTCTATAAAATCAAGCCATATGAATTTTTTTACAACAAAGTGCCACACTACCTCTCGCATTCCAGACTTTTGCATGCAAAGTTTTCTCTTATTTAAAGCTCTTCTGCACACACTTAATCACACTGCATTTGACCAGTATATTATGCAGCGTATTATGGATTTTACTGTAGAAAAAAATAGTATCCAAATTAAAGGGGATTAAATTACCAAAGTTTAGCTGCTGTTGGACCACACACTCTATTTTTAACTTCAAGATCCAATAATTTAAGCATATTAGCAAGAATGCAGTATAAAAATAAACATTATTAAATTTGTGAAAGAGACCTTATTTTGTGCTAACATTTTATTCATTATATTTTCAAAAAAATTATTGATATACATACATATATACACAAATATCTAGTTCATCTCTTTAATTGCTATCTCCTAAAATATGTTGCCTATTTAATTATAATATATAATCATATAATTATATTACATATGATAAGGTTATGTTATGTTAATATATAATAACAATAATACATGAGTAATTTTTGTGTATTATCTTATGGATAGATACTTAGATTGATTCAAAATCTTTACCATTATAAACATTGGTTTCATCTACATCATGTGTATGACTCTTTGGAAAACTGAATGCCATTGTATATTCTTCCTATGCCATAGATATGGAAGTGATATTCTGTCTGTTAGGGTTCGCATCACTTTCGCTATATATTTTCATATTTTTCATGGGAAAAAATATGTGCATTACTATCTTAGCTTCAAAAAATCTTCAAAAGATGCATTATTTTTAAACATTTAAGATTTTTTTATCTGAATTGTTTGAAGCCTTCTTGAATTTGTCTTAATTTTCTCATATCTAATTACTATTGAATTTGAGATTGTTCTGTTCATATACAACTGAAAATATTGAAAGTGCATGCAAATTAATTTATTTACTTGAGAATCTAACATGGGAAGTAAGAAATCTGTCACTCTTAACACAATGAAACTTACAATGTGGCAGGACATCATGCAAAGCATATGAGATAGATAATATCGATATGGATATAGATTATATAGAGAGCAGTAGCCCACAAGCATGGAAAGGGTGAGTTTGCCCCAGCGGTCGAGGGTGGACCTTCCACCTCGATGCTCCAGAAAAGTTTTGCCACCCCAGGCCCCAAAGAGGGTGGAGCACATTCCCAGGGAATTGGGGAGAGCCTGGCTGCCTCCCCACTGTTCTGAAGGGGTTGAGTGTGTGACCCAGAGATGGAAGGGAATCCCCAATGTTATAGGAAGGAGGGGCTGAGAAGGTGGTCTCCCCAATGTGTGGATAAGTTGGATAACTCATCCCAGCATTTGGAGAGGAAAGGGCTGCTGAAAAGGCCCTTAGAAAGTGTTAGACTCATGCTCTCTCAAGCCCCAAGGATGCAACCTCATTCTGTAAATGACGCTCAGACTTTGAAATCTACTGGAGTTTGTCTTGCAGGTTTTAGGAACTGTCTTGGTCCTGTGAATCCTGTTTTCCTTTCAGTTTCTCCTTATGGCTATGGGAATGTTTATCCTATGAATGTTCTAAGTTTCCAGGTCCACACTCAGAGGGAATTTTGCTTTTGGACAGACCACACCTAAAACTGATTTAAAGGGATCTTATATTTAACTATTGTTACTGAAATAATTTAAGTTTTTGTGATACTGTGAAGGGATGAATGTATTTTTTATATGGAAAGATCATGTCATTTTGGGGTCCAGGAGGTGGAATGTGGGGATTTGAATTATTATGGCCCCCAAAAATGCAATCTTGTGTGGGCAGATTTATCAGTGTTGATTAGATTTTAATTCTTTGACTGTTTCTGTGGAGATGCACCCCACCCAACTGTGGGTTATGACTCCGATTGGATAATTTCCATGGGGGTGTTACACCACCCATTCAGGGTGAGTCTAAATTAAATCACTGGAGCCATATAAATGAGCTGACAAACAGAAGGAACTCAGTGCAGCTGTGAGTGATGTTTTGAAGAGGAGCTACAGCCAAGAGGTACACTTTGAAGAATGCACAGAAGCTGAGAGTAGCTGCAGATGTGAGATGGCTGTTGAAAGCAGACTCTTTGTCTTAGTTTGCTAATGCTGGAGAATGCAAAACACCAGAGATGGATAGGCTTTTATAAAACGGGGGGGTTATTTCACTACACAATTACAGTCTTAAGGCCACAAAGCATCCAAGGTAACACATCAGCAATCGGGTACCCTCACCGGAGGATGGCCAATGGCCTCTGGAAAACCTCTGTTAGCTAGGAAGGCAGCTGGCATCTGCTCCAAAGCTCCGACCTCAAAAACGGCTTTCTCCCAGGACGTTCCTCTCTAACAAGCTTGCTCCTCTTCAAAACATCACTCCCAGCTGCACTCCATTCCCTCTCTTTGAGTCAGCTCATTTATATGGCTGCACTGATCAAGGCCCACCCCGAATGGGTGGGGCCATGCCTCCATGGGAACATCCCATCAAAATGATCATTACCCACAGCTGAGTGGGGCATATTCCAAGCAAATCTAACCAGCACCAAAAACGTCTGCCCCACACAAGACCACAAAGATAATGGCATTTGGGGGACACAATACACTCAAACCCGCACATTCCACCCCCTGGAACCCAAAATGACATTATCTTTCCAAATACAAAATACATTCATTCCATCACAATATTACAAAAACTTAAATCATTTCAGTAACAAAAGTTAAGTACAAGATCCCATCAAAATCAATGATAGGCGTGGCAGTCCTAAGGCATAATTTTTCTTTAGCTGTGGATCTGTGAACTTAGAACAAGTTATGTGCTTCCAATATACAAAGGACAGACATTCATAGGATAAACATTTCCATTGCCATACTGAGAAACAGTAAGGAAAACAGGGTTAACAGGACCAAAACAATTCCTAAAACCCGCAGGACAAACTCCATTAGATTTCAAAGTCTGAGAGTCATTTACAGAACAACGTTGCATCCTTGGAGCTTGAGAGAGCGGGAGCCTAACCCTTCCCAAGTGTTTTTTCGGCAGCCCTTTCCTCTCCAAACGCTTGGGTGAGTGCTCCAACATATCCACACATTGGGGAGACCACCTTCTAGGCTCCACCCTCCTCAAACCTCGGGGCAGCTCCCGGATTCCCTTCCATCTCTGGGGCACATGCTCAACCCCTTCAGAACAGTGGGGTGGCAGCCAGGCTCTCCTCAATTCCCTGGAAATGTGCTCCACCCTCTTTGGGACCTGAGGTGGCAAAACTCTTCCAGAGCATCGAGGCGGAAAGCCCGTCCTTGACCTCCAGGGCAAACTCACCCTTTCCATGCATGTGGGCTGCTCCGCTCTCCCAGCCCGAGACCTCTTGACTCCAGACCTCAACCTCCATGGCTCTGTCTTTGAAGAGATTTTTCCTTTAATTTTTTCCTTGTCTGTCTCCTCCAGTCCAGACCGGCAATGGCTCTGTCTATAAAGATCTCGCAAAAATTCTGTTGGCTTTGCATGAAGCATACAGAGGTCAAAGCCATCAGACAATAGGACTTTCCACAAATCCTTTCTGGATAATTCCATCTCCAATCTTGGCTTGTACTGAAATGGTGGCTGGGTTCCGTGTTTGGTTACGTCCTCACGTTGGGCTGTAGCTTCTGGGATTCCACCCCCTGGAAGCTCGTAATTTTCCAAGCGATCAGCTTCTGGTCTCTTTGAACCCAAGAGTTCAGTTCTAAGTTTATCTCTCTCTGCTCGCATTTTACCATAAGCTACAAGGAGAAGCCAGGGTACCTCTTCCACACATAGTCTGGAGATCTCCTCAGCTAAGTATTCCAGGTTGTTGCTTCCAGATTCTTCCTTCCATCTGACACCAGGACTCAATTTTGCCAAATTTTGTGCCACTTTAAAACAAGGATCACCTTTCTTCCAGTTTGCAACAACACATTCATCATTTCTGCTCAAGTCCTCATCAGAAGTATCTTTAGAGTCCATATTTCCAAAAACAGTCTCTTTAAAGCAGTTTTGGCCTTTTCTATCAAGCTCCTCACAACTCTTCCAGAAACTCCCCCTTATCCATTTAAAACGCTGTTCCAACATGTTTGGTATTTGTAAACTCAGCAGCAAAAGCACCCCACTTCTCTGGTGCCAAAATCTGTCCTAGTTTGCTAATGCTGCAGAATGCAAAACACCAGAGATGGATAGGCTTTTATAAAACGGGGGGTTATTTCACTACACAATTACAGTCTTAAGGCCACAAAGCATCCAAGGTAACACATCAGCAATCGGGTACCCTCACCGGAGGATGGCCAATGGCCTCCGGAAAACCTTTGTTAGCTAGGAAGGCAGCTGGCATCTGCTCCAAAGCTCTGGCCTCAAAACGGCTTTCTCCCAGGACGTTCCTCTCTAGCAATCTTGCTCCTCTTCAAAACATCACTCCCAGCTGCACTCCGTTACCTCTCTTTGAGTCAGCTCATTTATATGGCTGCACTGATCAAGGCCCACCCCAAATGGGTGGGGCTATGCCTCCATGGGAACATCTCATCAAAATGATCATTACCCACAGCTGAGTGGGGCACATTCCAAGCAAATCTAACCAGCACCAAAAACGTCTGCCCCACACAAGACCACAAAGATAATGGCATTTGGGGGACACAATACACTCAAACCGGCACACTCTTGCTCTGGAGAAGCTAAGAGAGGATGACCACTCCAAGAGCAACTAAGAGTGACATTTTTGAGGAACTGCAGCCTAGAGAGGAACATCCTGGGAGAAAGCCATTTTGAAACCAGAACTTTGGAGCAGATGTCAGCCACACACCTTCCCAACTAACAGAGGTTTTCCGGATGCCATTGACCATCCTCCAGTGAAGGTACCCAAATGTTGATGACTCACCTTGGACACTTTATGGCCTTCAGACTGTAACTTTCTAACCAAATAAACCCGTTTATAAAAGTTGATCCATTTCTGTTGTTTTGCATTGTGGCAGCATTAGCAAACTAGAACACTTGGTATTTGAAATGGACTTTTAAAAATTTTGGATGGATTTTGGAAAAGGAAAAGAACACCAGAAAATGTATATTTAACAAAAGAGAAGACAGTAATTGTATTAGTTTCCTACAACTGTCAATAAAATTGCCACAAATTACTGGTTTAAAACAATGAACGTATATTCTCTCACAGTTCAGGATGCCAGAAGTCTGAAATAAAGGAGTCAGTTGGGTAGTTTCCTTTTCAAGGCTATGAAGAAGATTCTGTTCCATGTATCTCTCCTAGCTTCTTTTCTTTTTTTTTTTTCCCAGAGATCCTTGTCATTACTTGGCTTACTGTTACATCACTTCAATCTCTGCCTCCATTTTTGCACAGTCTTCTTCCTTCTGTATCTATCTCTGTATCTTCATATGATCTTCCTGTAAGGACTCCAGTGACTGGGTTCAGGATCCACCCTAATCCAGTATGACCTCATCTTAGCTTAACTAATAAATTCTGGAAAGTCTACGCTTATTAATAAGTTCATATTCTGAAGTCCTGGTGTACATATAAAAAGAAGCATAAGACATAGAAAACAAATAGCAACGTAAATCCTACCTTATGTATAATTGCATTAAATGCAAATGGATAAACTGCTTCAATTATAAAACAGATATTATCAGAATAGATTTAAGGAATCATGATCCAACTATATTCTGTCTATAGGGGATGCTTTTAAATAAACAGACACAAATAGTTAAAAGTAAAAGGATGGGAAAAAGGTAACCAAAATAGAACTTGAGTAACGATATGAATATCAGACAAAATAGACTTTAAGACAACAGTGTTTAATAGTAGAAAAGTAGTACAATTTAATTAGGGAAAATTGATCAATCCATCAAGAAGATATAACAATTGTAAATACATGCACTTAACAGAAGAGCCACAAGAAATAAAGAGAAAAAAACAATAGAAATGAAGGGAGAAGTTGGCAATTCAATAACATTATTTGGAGATCTTAGTACCTTATTTTCAAATGAAGAAAACACCTAGATAGACGATCAAGAAAGAAGTAGAAGATGAAAAAACTATAAAACAAATAGACCTAACGGACATCTATACAACATGCTGCCCTGAAACAGCAATATACACATTCTTCTAAAGAATCATGGAGAATTCTTGATGGCTGACTGTATGATAGGCCATAAAATAAGCTTCAATGAATTTTAAAAGGTTGAAGTCATACATGGTGTATTATTCAACATCAGAAAAATGGAATTAGAAATCAAAATATAAAGAAACTTAGGTCATTCATGCATATGTGAAAACTAAATATCACATTTTAAATAACTGCTGGGGAAGTCACAGATGTGCTCAACAGCCATCTGTCATCCCTCACCTAACCCCCCTAATTTTCTTTGTGTGCAGATGTCTTGATATGTTTCCAATTCAAAGCCCAAATGAGACAATAGGTCTAATGGAATGGCCTAACCATACCTTGAATCTGAAGCCAGGAACAAGCAGCACTGGTTGTTTATCAGGGCAGGGACTTTGCACAAGTGTGATACTGCTGTTTGCTCCATGGTGTTTCCTCCCCCTTTGATGTACAAATACCTAACTCTTGGGCAGCTTGGGCCTCTTTCATCTCTGATGCAAAGGGAGTGTGTGGAACAGCCACCTGACCCTGACGTGAATAGTTGATTTCCCTGATGGGTCAGCCATGATGGGATCTCTTCCTCTGCTCTTTTTGACCCTTTGTGCTGTGTAAATAATAAAACAGTCGGTTTTTGAAAGTTTCTGGTGTGCCTGAATCTGTGTCTGAATGACACACCATATAGCAAACTGCTCCCACAATAACCAATAGGTCAAAGGAGAAATCACAATGGAAATCAGAAATTACTTGGAGATGAATGAAAACAAAAGATAAACATAATAAAAATTAAGGAATAAACTAAAGCAGTGCTTAGATGGAAATTATAGTTGTAAATGCCTATATTAATAAAGAAGAAAGACCTCAAGTCCATATTCTAATAGACTAAAGAACCTAGAAAAAGAAGAAAAAACTAAACCCAAACCAAGCAAACAAAAGAAAACAGTCAATATTAGAGTGGTAACAAATGGAAAAGAGAATAGGAATACAATTGAGAAAATTAGCACAGCAAAATGTTGCCTCTTTGCAAAGATCAAAAACATTGGCAAAGCTTTAGCTGGACTTAACAAAAAACACAGAGAAGAATCGAATTACTAAAATCAGGAATGAAAGAACTTATATTACTATTGACTTTACAGACAGAAAAATATTTAAAGGAATGCCATGAACAATTCTATGACAAGAAACTAGATAATGAAAATAAAACAGAAAAATTAGTAGAAAAACAAAAACTACTGAAACTAAAACAAAAGAAATAGAAAACCTAAGTAGACCTACTACAAGTAAAGGGATTTAATTAGTAATAAAAAATTCCCTAAAAAGAAAAGTTCAGGGCTACCCAGATTGTTTTACAAGTGTATTATACCAATCTTTTTAAAAATAATTAATACCATTCACAAAGTCTTCCCAAAAATAAAAGAGGAGGAAAGCCTTCCAACTCATTTTGAGGCAAATACTACACTGATATCAAAATTTTGTGACTAGTGCACAAAAAGTTACTACAAACCAATATGCCTTATGAATATAGATGAAAAAATTATAGAAAATACAGTTCACAAATATTTAAAAAGTATTATACAGCTTAGCAAGCAGGATATATTCCAGGACTACACATTTGTTTCAAAAATGGAAATTAATCCATGTGATGTCATTTAATAAGATAATAAGAAAAAACACATGATAATTTTCATAGACACAGAAAAAGCATCTGAGAAAAGATAAAACTCTTTCATAATAAAAACTCTCAACAAACTAAGAATAGAAGGGCACTTCCTCAAACTAATAAAGAACACCTATGAAAACTCAACAGTTAATGTTATTCTAAAGATGAAAGTCTGAAAACTACCCCCTAAGATCAAGAACAAGACAAGCATATGCCCTTTACCACTATCAGGCAATATTGTACTGGAAGTTATAGTGAAAGCAGGTAAGCAAGAAAATGAAATAAATGACTATAATACTGGAAAGGAATCAGTCAAACTATCTCTATTCATTTATGACACGTTAGAGGATATAGAACATCATAACAAAGCCACAAAAAATATTAGAGCTAGTAAAAGGTTTAGAAAAGTTGCAGAACACAAAATCAATATACAAATTCAATTGTATTTCTATACTCTTATCAATGAACAACTCAATGATGAAATTAGTAAAGCAATACCATTTACAATAGCACCACAGAAATAAAATACTTAATATTTTTGATCAAACATGAAACATCATTGGAAGAAATTAAACAAGACCTAAATAAATGGAAAGTCATCTTGTGTTCATGGATTGGAAAGCCTTGATATGGTTAAGATGGCTGTATTCCCCAAATTGATATTCACATTCAAGGTATTCTTTTTCAAAATCCCAGTATCCTTTTTTGAAGAAATTGGCAAAGTGATTTTAAAATTCATGAGCAAATGCAAGACACCAGAATAGCCTTATCAATCTTGAAAAATAACACTTTTCTTTAGGTTCTCACTTTCTTCAGACATTAGGAGACTTCTCAGTCTCCTTTACTTTTTCTTCCTCATTTTCCTCACTGAATTTTGGAATTTCTCTATGACAGTCTCAATGAATTCTATAATATTGAGTTCTTAAAATGCAGTTCTCCTTACATTATTGGATTATGAAATCAATTTAGTGCATTAAGAAAGCAAGTTTTAATGAAGTAGAAACATAGAGAAGATAGCAGAAAAATAGATAATGTGAACTTAAAAAGACAATATCAAGGAAAAGAAAAAGACCACACACAGATGGGGGGATACTAATGGTGTGATAAATTAAATTATGTACCCCAATTTGGACATATAATTAATCTTAACACACATTCCTGGGGGTGGACACCCATTATAAATACAACTTTTTGAAGATGTTGTTTTTAGTTGTGGGCCAGCTGAATAAGGGTGGGTCTTAGTCTGGATTACTGGAGGCCTTATAAAGAGGACCCAGAATCATAGAAGTCAGAAAGGAGAGGACATTGCCATGTGACAGAGGCAGATATAGAAGCCAATAAGGTCCAAGTGCTGCTGGCAGCCAGGTCCAAAATGTAAAGACTGCAGGAGAAAATAAATATTCCTGATGTATTGAGTTTAGACTTTCTGCCTCAAACCATGAGCCAATAATTTTCCATTGTTTAAGCCAAGCTATTGGGTGTTATTTGTCATAGCATCCTGGTAAGCATAAATGTGTTTTGCTACTACAAAATGCAGTGCTGCACCTATAAATACCTAGAAATGTGGAACTAGGTTGGAATTGGGTATTGGGTAGAGAATGGAGAAATTGTGATGTTAGGTTGCTCTGAAGAGACTGTTGATAGAGATATTGATATTAGAGGTGCTTCTGCTGAAGCCTTAGGAGAAACCAATGACTGTGCTATTGGAAACTAAAGGAAAGATGATCTTTATTACAAAACGCCAGAGAACTTGGTGAAATTCTGTTCTAATGTCCAATGGAAGGCAGAATTGTAAGCATTGAGCTTGGATATTTAGCTGAGAAGACTTCCAAACTATGTGTAGAAAGTACAGCCTGCTTTCTCATTGTAGGTTATAGTAAACTGTAAAAGGAAAGAGATAAACTGAGCACTGAACTATTAAGTACAAAGAAACCAGCCATTGATTTGGAAAGTTTTCAGTCTATCCAGACAACATGAGAGTAAGGCCAGAATTTGCTCTATTGGGATCCTCACTGAGCTCCAAGGAACTGAGTTCCCAGATTACTGAGCCCCTCATATGAATGTAGCTAAATAATCCTTTGTTAAAGAGAGTGTGGTTGAACATGGATCCAGCCAGCAATCTCAGAGGTTGTGCAGTTATCTAGGAAAATCCTTCTGTATGATTTTTTGGACCCAATTAAGCTGCAAAGAAAGCTGACAAGATTTTTACAGTTTTCTATGAGCAGGAACATTGTCAGTCTGTACTGAAAAGGACAGAGAGGGGATGAATTGAAGAGGAAATGACTTCAAGGGCAGAGACATGGAAGCAGAGGCCTGGACCAAAATGTTATCCTCAATCTAAGAGAATGGGGCTTCTGTCCATATGTTTGGATAGGGCAGGCCTTCTACCCAAAGCTTGGAGAGTATGTGGCATACATTCCTTTTAGGCAGAGCGTGATTGAAACTCCAGTGCTCAGAGAGGCTGTGGTCTAGATCCCAGCATTCCAGGAGAGTACTCCTCCTACTCCAATGCTTGAAGAAGGTGGGGCATACATTCCAGTTTGGCAGGAAGGGCATGCTGCTATCCCACATTTGCAAAGAGGGGACCTGCTGCTCTAGTAGGCACAAAGAACAAAGCATGTAGCCACAGATGACACTCAGATCTTACCTAATAAAAATAACCCTGCTGAGTTTCTCCTGTTTGGGACTTGTAACTCCTGTTTTTCTTCTACTTTCTCCTTCCAGAATGAGAATTTCTATCCTATGTCTGTCCTTCCATTGTATTTTGGAAGCAGACAATTTGTTTTCTAGGTTTCACAGGCTGGAGATTATTTTGATGAGAATTTGGACTTGGAGTTGTTATGCATATAACTTAAGGCTTTTGGGATACTGGCATGTGTGGATGGATTTGGATTTTTGTGAGGTCCAGATGGTGTACTGTGGCAGGTTGAATTATGAATATCAATTTAGTCATGTTCTTCACCTTAATCCACATTCCTGTTAGTGTGAACCCTTTGAAGATGCTATTTTCTCTTAAGATATGGTCCACCTAAATATGGGTGGTACTTAATCCAGATTATTGGAGACCTTACAAAGAGGACCAGTAAGTCAAGAAGCCAGAAAGGAGAGGTGACATGAGGTAAATATAAAGTCAGGAACCAAAACATAAAGCTCCATTAGAAAGCTAATCTTGCTGATATTTTGATTTTGGACTTCTTCCAGCCTCAAACAATAAGCCAATAAATTTCCATTGTTTAAATCAACCCATCAGGTGGTATAGGTTATAGCAATTTGGCAACCTAAGATAATTTGTAAATCTTAAATTTGATAAAGGTCTAGCATTCATAACATATAAAGAAGCTTTGTAAATGCAATAATTAAAAAAAAACACAATTTCAAGGTGAGAAAGGATTTTAGTAGATAGTTCGAAGAAGAAGATGCAAAAATGGCCATTTTAAACATGAAAAAAGCTCATAATCATTAGTCCTTAGAGAAGAGCAAAGGAAAACGACAATGTAATGCCATTTCACATCACCTTGGATATCTATAATCAAAAAGATGAACAATAACAAGTGTTGCTGAGGATATAGCAAAATTTGAATTCTCATATCACTGCATGGAATATAAAATAAGCAGCCTCTTTGTAAAACAGATGGTCAGGTTTCCATATGGTTAAACATAGACTTACCATATGACCCAACAATTCTTTTGGTTCTATATAAATATATACCCCAGAAAAATAAAAACCTATTTCCAAGCAAAATTTGTGCATGGATGTTCATAGTAGCTTTATTCATAATAGGCAAAATGTAGAAACAACCCAAATGGTCTTCGACCGTGAATGAATAAACAAGACATTTTATATCCATGCAACATAATAATATTCAGACATAAAAAATAATAAAATGCTGATACATGCTGCAACATGGAGGAACCATGAAAACATTATGACCAAGTAAAACAAATCAGACACAGAGTTCATATGCTATATGATTCTATTCTTGGGAAATGTCCATAATATGCAAACCCATAGAGGTAGAAAATAGATTAGATTTTGCCAAGCACTGGAGGGAGACGAGAATGGAGAATGACTGCTTAAAGGGTTTGGGGTTTCTCTTTGGTGTGATGACCTTGTTCAGGAATTGTGCTGGCTGCATAGCATTTTCAATGTACTAAAAATGAATGTCTTGTACATTTTATGGTATGTTTGTCTATCATGAAAAAGAGAATAGGAACAAAATTATATTATTATAGGTATACACTATAGAACTCCTGGTAAGATAGAGGAAACAAGGTTATATACATATATTATAGATATAAATGGTCATCATCAAACAGTTTCATATGCAATGTTTAATAGAGATGTGAGTTAGAATTGAATCAATTTGAGCAGTGTCAGATATACACTTGATCTGTCCTTCTGAGATAACTGTTTCTTGGTAGGGAAGGCAAGAAGAGGAGAGCTCAAGACAGTATTTTGACTTATAAGACGAAATTATATACAAAGGTAGAAATAACAAGAATATTAGGAGAAAATGATCATGGCATTTAGCTAAGGAAAGCTATCTTTAGTGTCATTTTATATTTATCAAGATTTGAGAAAGCAGCTTATAACATAGTTAAAATATGGTTTGATCCAATATGATGAAAATTTAAAGAAAAGATAATATAAGTAAATAGGAGTTTATTGGAAAAAAAATCAGGGAAAGTCCTTCTCACAATATAATTTTTATTATCCCATTGAAGGAGGAATGGGGAGATGAAATTTCATATAATATTTCACAGAATTTGAAATGCATTTTATTTTGCCCCACTACATTTTGTACTTCTTGGAAGGAAAACAAAAATATGACTTTAAACTATCACACTTTTAGTTGCAAAAAGCACCCTAATTTCAAAGATGTTAAAATGTACAAACTTTTATGCTTTATATCAAATAAATATGATGCATAGTTTCAACAGAGGAAAGTCCTATATGCAAAAATATAGATAATAACTAGAAAAGAATCACTTAACTCATAAACAAGAAATGTCACAAACCCTAGAATAAGCTGAAAACTGGGAGAAATATGAAGTCTAATAACAAAGGTTTAGAGAGTTATTTTCAGTCAAGATGATTATGAGTGATATATATGGAAATCTCACTTAGTACTCAGGTCCATACCATAGCATTAAAACCAATAAGAAATATTGCAGTGAACTCTAATATACATGTTGGACACTGAGCAAATTATCTTATTCATTGAGTAGGTAAAAGAAATTATGTTTGTTGCCTCATCATCTTGCCTGGCTTTTTCCTAAGTCGCCCTTTTGAGTGAATACCCCAGCTAGTCGGCCATCAGCATAACAGCAACTAGTAAGAATATGAGCCACCCCTAGCTTCTCCTAACAGCTCTTGCTGCTTCTTCTCCTAATGGTCCTTTGCCCTTTTATGCCACATAATTTGCTAGCAAGGTCTGTATCTCCCTATGGCTTGGATGATAAGAAGCTGCCCTCAGTTTCTCTCTTGCTGCTTTCTGCTTTTCACGCCATGTAGTTTGAAACATCCAATCTCCAGTATCCTCCAGAAAGTCCTACCCTTCCCCTCTGGGTCACAAGAAAAGCAAGAGCCCAAGATCCACATGTCCTTCCCTCCTCCTCCACAGTCCCTCACAGCAGCCTGGGTTAGTTAAGCCCAGATGGCCTCTCCACTGCCCTAATTCTCCCTTCTCCCATTCCAGGTTCTTTGGTCTAACAAAGCTGTCCCTAAGCATTCTCGACTGGCTATCTGTGATTGTGCATCATCACCCAAAGAACTTTCATATAACATCCAAAACAGTGTATTAATCATCTTATCCTAAACTCTATGAAATCTGCCCTATAAAAGAAATCAACTTCTGTTCTTTCTACTGTTTTTTTTTTCTTGATAATAGCTTATAACTGAAAACAAGCATGCAAATATAGTGCTGCAAAAACAATTAAAAGAAAAAATGAATATTGTGATAAACAAGTAAATCCTAGAAGAATGTCTTCCAGCATTTTAAAATGCAATTACTTTAAATTACATGGAGTGACTTCAAGGAATTGATGGGGGGAAAAAAAAACTCTATTACCAACAGCAAAAAAATTAGGGATTTGTGGAAGTCGTTTGAAATTCTGAAGGGCATCAAACCTAACTGCTCTCTGTGAAGATCAACCAAGAAATTCATGAATTTTTATCTAAAAGAAATTAGCCTGAAGCATGTGGAGACTTCAGGGAAATTGAAGAACAGGACATTGGATCCCTAATGAAAGAAGCTATATAGATCTAATTCAGTTAGCAATCCCATTTTCAAGGAGGTTGTCCATTCACCCACACATTTCAGTGCTCAGACTGACTTGTTTAGGCATAATGTTTGCCATCCTTCATGGACACAGAAGTAACAGGCCTCCAATGCCCTCCTCAGGCAGAGCTAGAGAGCTTTTTGAACAGCCTTTGGAAACTGATTGGAACAGCATGGGTACTTGACTCAAGGGCAGTCCTCCAGAGATTTACAGAACTTTCAAGTTTGCTTAGAAGAGATAGCTATTCAAAAGGGACAACTTAATTAGCTAAACCCATCATCACAATAACAGAATGTGAATTTGCCATTTGTAGTGAAAGAAAACCAAATGGATTTATTTTTATAACAAGAATTTATTGAGTGCCTATCATGTGTCAAACATTGATCCAGAATGATGGTCGGAATATAGCAATGCACAAAATGATCAAAATTTCATGCCCCTTGGGGAATGGAGACAGAAAAATCATGAGAGAAGCATATAAAACACATCTGACTTATTGAATAGTTTTTAATCCTACATGTTTAGTTCAAATTCCAGGTTAACTGTGTCAAAGACGATTTCATAAGGTGGTTATAAATGAAGTTTTGCTTCCTTTTGACCATATAGTCTAACAGACAAAAGAGCAAAATTAAAATATAATTGATAATGATGAGAAATCAGAATTGTTACCTATTTTACATATTAATTATAGCAATTATTTGATTAATGCCTATTTCACCCACTAGAGGGTAAGTTTATGGCAGGACATTCAGCTGTTCATTTTTTTTTTTTTTCTTCAATTACTGGCCCATTGTTGCTCCAAAAATTTGTGGTAGAATTTTCTTAGATATTCTCATATTCATAAAAAGAAAATAGTATCTAAGATAGGTCAAGCAGTAGGATTAAGTCTGCTTTTAAAAAAAATCAAACTCTGGGTTTGCATGAATTACATCCCAGCATGTGGAGAAATTTAAAGATAGGATCACTGAAACACCTTTTATTGTCTTTAGGAAATTATGAGGAAAAGATTCTGATTTTCATTTAATGAAGATGGAAGTAGGTGAATTCTCCAGGCCACCAAATCTGAATGTTTTTTATGTTGATGTTATGAAAAGCATAAAAGGAATTTTGACAACTGAAACAAAAATTATACTTGTAATAAAAATCCTGGGACAATTAGAAAGTCCAATGCTCAAATCTCCTGTTAAATACAACCAAATAAGTTTCAACTTCAAAGATATAGTTACTTTATTCATGTACTCTCCGATTATTCATCCAGCATCTATTTTTGAGAATCCCTACATGACACAAATGCTTCCAAATGGGGATACAGCATGCACATTTCATTTTTAGGACCAAATATGATGTAACCTGTATATTCTGGGGATAGAGATGACTCACCTGTGTTATGCTTATGCCACAGAGAATGTCTGCAAAGTGGATCCTTCCATAAATTCTGATTCTTCCAGTAGTCTTCATCTCTGCTACTGCTCTGTTGCCTATTTCAGATCACTGACTGAACAACTAATACTAGCTCATCAAATGCCCAGTGTCCCTTTAATGGCCTGAAATGTACTTTCTCAACCATTTCAAACCAGAAATCTTTTGGCTTTTTATTCCACTAAGCCTCGAACAGGAAAGATGGTATTTCCTCTCTAAGTAAAGGTTTCTCTCCAGTTTTTTGGTCTTTTGACAAGAGGAAATCAAAAATAATCAAATTAAAAAGCAAACTGCCTCCAACTACACAACACATTTTTGAAAGATAGACTTCCCCACCAATTCTGTGTGTACCAAACTAGTGGGTGCTTTCCAACTAAATTATTCATATCCTTCTCTGCATTACCAGTCTGAAGTTGAGTATTAATTGAAACAAAGCAATCAAACTATAAGACTTCATAAATTTTGTATATAGTATAGGACTGAGTGGTTCTCATATATAGGAGACACTCTTAAATAGGAAATTAAAGTAACTACATTTGTGTGGCTTTTATATCAGGTATGATTCTTAATCCATGAATTCATATATACAAGATTTTTTTCTTTTTTAAATAAAATAAAATCTATAGCAAGTCCTTATCTTTTTGGCCTAATGAAAAAAGGTAAGAAATTAAATCTTAGTTCTTACTGGAGTCCTTCACCACCATCCAGAAGAGCATCATAATCCATGAACGCTTTCTGGAAATAAAAATAAAAGAATGTTGTTCATATCCAATGGGGGACATTTATTGTGTTATATATAGCTCAAAGATCCAACTTGCATATGAAATGATAAATTGAGCACACAATTTAATTTCCTTAGCTTTAGTAATATATGAACATAGAAATGCTTAATCAGGAAACTGTGCATCCACTTGGAAGATATACTGAGTAGAATGTGTTAGATTGGCACATTTCACTGGTGTGCTATCCACGCATGCAAATGCATCGGCTTCTTGACCCAGCCAATGGTAGCTGTTGTAGTCATAAATATTTTTAAGTATTCAGTTCCTCGTATGTTTTGGCAGCATTTGAAATTAGGCAAGGCCACATGTCACACTTTGGCCAAAGAGATATGATTATAGTGATTTTTCATTGCTTCTGATGAGAAACTTTAAGAGCCACTCTTTTTCACATCATTTTTTCTTCAGTGACTGGCCCATTGTTTATCCTCCATAAAGACATGTTGACATGGTCTCCACAGCTTGGGTCCTTGAATAAATAGGATAAAAACAAACCTCCCTGCTGACAAGATATGTTTGGGGATAAAGCATGAGGAAGAAGCAAAGTTGTGTTATGCAAACCTTTCAGATTTGAAGGTTATTTGTTACTGCATCATAGATAGCCTATATTCATTGATCAGCCTTGAAGAGTGATTTACCAAATTTCTAAGATATTTAATACCCATTTCTGGCATGGAAATGTCTTAGTAATTATAATAGCATATTCAATTTAACAGAAATTTATATAGTTAATTTAAACCATTGAATATTTGGTCATACAGGGTTCATGTCTTAGGCATCTTCTTTAGACAGTCGTCCACTCTTTTGGGGACACTGACCTTATGGATACGTTGTTACTCATGTTGTTTTCACTTAATCCTACATACAGATGCTTAATGGATGCCAGCAAAATAGAAGATATGTTAATCTTCATCTGCTACCATTAATAATAATGTCATACTGGCATAAACCACGTGAATTCTCTTGAAGAGAAAGTAACTCTTCTTCCATGCCACATATGAGGCACTGGAATTTTTGCTATGACTAGAAGTCTGTTGGTAAGAATGTAGCCCCCACAGAAACGCCAAAAAGTGAGTTCCAATAAGGGTTTTTCTACTCGTCAAGTTTTTGCCTCATTTTTCTCCCGAACTTCTTTCTTCCCCAAATCGGTTGTCTCAAAACTATTTTTAAAATTTCTCGGTTAAAATGATTTGATGACATTGTCAAAAATCAACTGGCTATCCAAGTCTGGGTATATTTCTGACTTGCTATCATGTATGTTCCATTGATTTCTATTTCCAGTGTTATAGAAAACCACACTGCTTAATTTACACCAGCTCTATAGTAACACTTGTAGTAAGGTGATTTAAGTACTACATATTTATTCTTTGAAAATCATTAGTGGGTGTTCAAATTTGTTAAAAGGTTTTTCTGCAGCTATTCAATGAATTGAATCATTTTCATAAGTTAAAACCATTTTCCTAATGATAGGGTAGCATCTCTTTCTTCTTTTGCTGGGTTGGATTTAATAACATTTTGTTGATAAACTCTGTATCTAATTTCAAAGGCGATTTTTGGTCAGTGACCCTTTTTTTTTTTTTTTTTTTTTGAATAACCTTTATTTTTAGAGAAATTTTAGGTTTGCAGAAAGAATTGTGCAGAAAGTAAAGAGCGTTCCCATATACCCCCTACACACATACACACACACAAACACACACACACAGTTTTCCCTATTATTATATTATTTTTGGATTACTGTGGTACATTTGTTATAATTGATGAACAAATATTGAGAGAGTCCAAATTTTCCATCAGAATTCACTATTTTTACTATTTTCCTTTTTAATAATGGTTTTCAAATTTACATCAGGGCTTTGCCAAACTAAGAATAATAGTTTAAAATGTTCTATTTTCTAAAAATATTTATATCGGATAAGCATTATTTCACCCTTAAATGTTTGACTGAATTCACCAGTGATCCACCTGAGCCTGTTTTGTATGTAACTGTGTATGTTTGTATGAGTGTGAGTACATACATGTGTGTGTGTAGGAAGAGCTGTTTATTAAAATTTTTAATCTGCTGAGGGATATAAAGTTACTTAGATTTTCTAATTCTTCTTGTGTCAGCTTAAGGAAATTGTGTTTTTTAATGAACTTGTTCATTTTTCTAAGCTATTGAATTAATTAACATAGCATCATAATACTCATTCTAGCTTTTATTATCTGTAGAATCTGTTCTAATCTGTACCTCCTTCACTATTCATTCCTAATATTGGTAACATGTGTTTTCTCTCATTTTCCTTTATTAGTTTTCTCAGTTTTATCTCTTTGAGTATATTTTCCTTGTTTGTTATTTTACAATTTTGATCTCTGCATTTAGTGTTATTTTTTCCTTTTTGTTTGTTATAGCTTACATTTATTTTTCCCTCCTTAACCTGAAATCTGGGATTATTTATTTCAATATTTTATTCTTGTCTAAAATTTACATTTACTTCTAAAAATAGTCTTTTAAGCAGTATTTTAACTCTAACCCCCAAATGTTGATATGTTGGGTTTTCATTATCATTAACTTTGATTTTTTTAAAATTTCCTGCATGTGTTTTTCTCTTTGAACTATGGGTTACTTAAGAATCTGTTATCTTATTTTAAAATAGAAAGAGGTATATTTTTAATTTTATTTTGTTAATATTTCTTTTGTTTAGAGAAGTACTATGTAACATATAAAAATTAGAAATACATCAAGACATTTCACATTCCAGAAATTCATGAATGTTCTATGTGCTCTTGAGAAATATGCATTTTTCAGTAGTTGAGTATAAGGTTCTTTGAGGAGCAGTAAGTTCATGTTATTTCATAGATTTATAGACTTACATATTTTTGTCTATGCATTTTATAAATTAATAAGAAACTTATAATCTCCAATATTATTGTGGATTTATCTCTTTCTACTTTGTTCAGTTATTTATTCCTTCATGTATTTTGAATATCTGTTTTATAAATATGTGTTTATAATTGTTATGATTTCTCAATGAATTACTGATTTCCCCAGTATAACATCTCCTTTATCTCATGTTTAATTTGTCTGGTATAATATCCTTCACTGCAGCATTATTATATTTACTGTTCACATGGCATATTTTACTTATGAAATATTTTTGCCTATATCTATCAGGGCTATATATAATTTGGTCTAAATTTTAAAATACAGTCTGATAAGCTCATTGAATTGTTCAGGACATTTAACATTAATGTAATTACTGAGGCATATGAATTTAATTTAATTTTATCATGCCACTTCATTATTTTTCCATTTCCATTCATTTTTTTCATTCTTGTGCTGCATATTTGCTGCATTCTTTTGATTATCTTTGAATTATATCTTTTTCTAATGTCTGCTTAGCTATTATCTATTTAAAAACATGTTGTGGCTGTTCTTGTGTAAAAGTATGTGACTTTATCTCATAAAAATATTTTAGAGTCAAGATTCTTATCCTTCATGTTCATACCTCTCAACTAACACCTTCTACCTCTCACTTCCCACTTCACAAATGCAATAACCTCACCAAGTGTAATTCCATTTACAAAACCTTTTATCATTTTTTGATCTATTACTCTAAGATTTTTACATCTACTTATATTTCAAATCCTAACTTCTATAATATTATTTGCTTTAAATTATCAATTTTCTTCTTGGAGATTATAACAAGAAAAGACATAATCACCTTTCTTTACCCACTTATTTGCATTTTTTATGCTCTATGTTCCTTCCTATAAATACAAGTTTCAATCTGGTATCATTTGCTTTCAATTTGAAGAACACCCTTTAGCATTTCTTTGTGTGTAGTGTTACTGGTGATGAGTTCCCTTATCTGAAATTTAAATTAGTTTATGTAAGTAAAGAAGTTTTTAGGTCATACCATCTTGAAAGTAGTTTTGCTGAATACACAATTGTGGGCTTTTTCCCCCTCTCTCAGAAACTCCCAGGTGCTTCCACTGCTCTGAGTTGTTACCTCCGCTCATGTTGCTCAGTGGGATCACCATACCATTTTGGATTATAGATCCCTCCAGCATGAAACAAGGCTGATCATTCAGCTCACATCATGAACTTCACTTCTTTCATGGATTATGAACTTGCACTGCCTGTTGTCTAATACCTGAAAAGAGCTACCTCATATGTTTTGTCTATTTTAAAACTTGTCCACCATGGTAAAGCTAGTCAACTAGTATTTAACCTACTATAGCCAGAAGTGGAGGTTTACAGAACTGGTTTTTGAAAATGAATGAATAAACAATTTGAGAAAATAATATTCTAATAAAAGTAGAAAGTAACATATTGTTGTTTTTTTTTTTCCTAATTACCTCATCACCATTATGTTTTAACAATGTCTCTCTTATTTCCAGATAGTTCAGAGATAGGCAAAAATAGCTGAGGTCCATTTATGTATAATAAAATTCATGACGAATTTTGTTAATATCCCTTAAGTGTTCTGTAGAGTTCCAACTCTTCTTTGGAACACAGTGCTGTGTTCTAACATACTTGGGCTTTCCTCACTCTATCTCAACCTCATTTTATTCTGCTCCAATGTTCATGTTGTTTTGTTTATTTTCTTTAACTTTTTCCAAGCTTATCTTTGTTCCCTGACTTCTAAGTTTCTGCACTTACAGTAAAGAGATGCTATGAGATTACTTCTGCAATTGATTTGTTTAAAGTACTTAGGCTGATCCAATGGATTTTAAAGGGACAAATATATTTACTAAAATAATGATGTCAAATACACAAAATTAACTTTTTACAGTTATGATAACCTGTATTATTAACAATTTTAAATTTAAGCATTTAATGCTAATACAAAGATTGAAAGATAAAGGATTCTGTATAATGGCATGGGGAATGATTCATATCATTGCTATGGGACTGTAAGTTCTAAGCAAGTGCAATGCACTACTTTTAATAGAAATTTACAAAATTTGTATGTACATGTGTAACTTTGGGTATTACTTTTACAGTGAAATGCTTTCTTCTGGTTAATTTTACCGATGAGGAAGGTTGTACACGTATGGTATTTGGGGTTCATTAGAATCATCTAACCCTTCATGCCATCCTGGCAACAGATAAAAGTTCCTCCAAGAGGAATTTGATTCTAGCTAAGAAGCATATGGAGCACAGCAGGTTCAAAGAAAACATCTATTCAGGCTGTCTATTCATACTGTTCAGGTACAATAAAAATGCTCTCAGATGTGAATTCTCACTAAAAGTTATTGAGATATAAACTGATGATTCTGATTCAAGCAAGCAAGAAACTATAGAGAATCAAGAAAGTACCCAATTAGGTCTAAATATTTTTGTTAGCCTACTTCAAAGAAAATTTGATGATTTCCTTTAAGTTGAATAAGTAATGCATAAGAGAATGAAATTGAATTTATGAATTAACATTAATATTTTGACTTTTCAAAAATATTAATGAACAAAATTCAAGTATTTATAAACTTTTTCCAAATATACTTTTATACTGTGTCAATCTACTCTTTCCCTTCAAAGTCATGCCTTGCACATTATAAATTTCTTGATCACATACCTACAAAACCTGTAGATTTTATCCAAAAACAAAATGAAAGTGGAAATTCAAGTTGAGCATAAATTAAAGGCTCAATTAATTACTCAGTTCATTTTAGAAATATGCCTTTATATTTTAAGTCAGCATCCATCCTGGATTTTTAGTGCTAGCCAGGTCTGCAGCAAAAGTAGTAATGGATATCAGACTAAAGTTGTTATTTTAATGGGTGGTACATTAGAGAAGATAGACACTAGATCCTAAAAATCTGGGTCTGTCACTAACTAAATAACATTAGAGCACTTTTCTTCTTCTGCAACATAGATTACTTATTGGCACAAAAGGCATATATGACTGCATATTAGAATTGTTTTTAGGTATTATGCAGTAGTACTAAATATTGGCCCTATAAAATTTTTTTTAAAAAGTCATCTGAAATGCAGCAATTTGAATGACTTGTGCTTCCAGATGAAAATGATAAGCTCTTTATAACTCCAATTATTAAGAATATTAAAGAGGAGCTGATGCATAGTACAGAGTTCCTACCAATCAAAAATTCTTCTCTTAGATAGAACAGAATTGAATTTAGTATTTATCCCATGAATGTATTCATTATAAACATTCTTTATTGTAAAATATGTAAAATACAATAAATTTCCTTTAATAATTTTCTCTAAATATAATAATCCCCAATGATCCTTCTCATTCCCACTCTTAACATCATTTTCTTCTTATTCTTAAAGCTAGTAGAATGAAAACCTGTAGGAGAATCCAGAGTTGTAACTAAAATTCAACTGTTTGATATACTAGACACAAAATTTTTATATTTAAGGGAAATATTAGCATTTTTGGATTTCCAAAAGTGAGCTGTTCATATAGGATACATATTCAGTAAGGAATACACAGCAATGCTGCAGTTGAATTGCTATCACACTTAATATGGGGATATCTGCTTTTCCATGTAAAAAAAAAAAAAAAACAATGAGAAAACAATTCTCAATGCATAGAATTTCAAATTTCATTTTCAAAACAGTCACACTCATGAAAATTTAGATTTGTAATCTGGATATTCAACCCACAATCATTGTTGACACATTATACAGCATATTTTAATTTCTTTAAAATGTTTATCAATCAAGCATATAGCTTTAAAATTGTCAACATGCATTTAAAAATAAAATATGTGAGTTTTTATATATAACACAAATAATATTCCTTTGCAATATAATATTAGTAAGAGAAGGGGATTTTTAAATGTATTGAACAAATATTTCTAGTCTTTGTTTGTTAGCCTCTTTTTCTTAAGAATACACTATAATTCATGTCGTGCAAATGATTTCTTAAGAACTAGAGGATAGTTCTGAATTTTTCCTAAAAAATGACACTTTATTAACTTAAGTTAATTAATAAACTACTAATATGTCTGCCCTATATTCAAATATATGAAAGGAATCCTAATTCCTTTAGCATAATGAAAATTTGTGTTGCTTAGGTTTTTTGTACTCATATCTATATTTTTTTCAGTATTCACATCAAACATAAATATGCTAGATTGAATGATTGTATGTATGTGTTTATGCATGTTTGCTTTATATGTGTGTTTTTTGGGAGATACTTTGCCATGGCTTTCACATATTTCTACTTGTCTAGATATTAAAAGACAATCTGTTTCAGTCTGTATTTTCAAGAATTCTTAATCATCTAACAGCCTTGGAAAAATAGAGAAAGTATCTCTTTCTGAACAGATTTACTTACATTTTCAGGTAGTGAAAGAGATCTCGCTCCCCTCTCCAGAGAAGGTTAAATTACATTCCAGTGTAATAATGTTTCTCTCTAGAGAAGAGAATGGGCAAATTTATGAGCAGGTGCCATATGAAAACAGGGTATTTTAATTTCAGGGAACATCTCCTATAACACATGTGCAGGCAACTCCTGGTCCTCACTGTGTTACCATGTGATAATTGGGGCTCGAATAGCTGGTACAAGGCATTACTGTACTACTGCTATTGCTGTGGTTAATTGACTATCCTTTGTCTCTGACACAGAGATCTTATGTTTAGCTGCCAGTAACTATGAAACTGTGACAGACTAACTTGCCTGCATATAATTGTCTTGTCAAGAGCTGAGGTATCACAGGTGTCAAATGTGGCCAATTAAAATAATCAAAGCCAAATTGGAATTAGCAGTAGCACTTTCAATAACTTACTGTGTTGGTATAAGCAAGAGGTTAACCCAGAGAAAAAGCACCAGCTCCTCCTATTTCCATTTCCCCCCCAGGGAATGATGCCACCTGGTGAAGGTTCAGATGTATTAAGTATAGTTGTGAGGGTATGTCTCACCAACAAGAGACCCCCAAGAGAAATGATCCTTCAATTTCATGGACCCATGGGTTGGGAGGGTCCAGGGGGCTATGAGTAGAAAAGTACTGAATGCTGAGTTGGATTAGAGAAAAATGTCTTCAAGTTCTCCTCCTCTCCCTGATAAGTAGGTCTCAGCAGAGGCAACAGAGGAAGGCCTTTGTCTAGGAATATGCTATGTGTAAGAGCATGACTAGCAAGGGGACATGAGTCCTTGACAGCAGCTGTCTTCAGGAACTGCAGTGCACAACTGTGCACCAAGTATGTCTAGAGAGGACAGCTTTCTCAGCTTTCACCCATGAAGCTTGTCAGGTAAAACCTTTGTAATTGCCTGTGGTCAGAATGAAAATTTAAAATAGGATTTTGGCCAAGAGCTGGACACCTCAACAATTTGGGTAAAATCTCAGACCCTTCGCAGTTCTTGACTTGATATTTTAACATGCATGAAAATAATGTACCAAAATGGTCTAGTTTTAGAAGTAAAAAGAAAAAAACAAAAAACTGGACACTATAATTACATTTTTTCATCGGTACATGCATATGTACATAAATAACATATAAGACATATATACATGATAACATAATGATGGCATAAAAATTATCCATGAGGATACAATACTTGATTTCAGATGTTCAAGAAAATGTGAAATATTTTATTATTTTTAAGATGCACAAAATATTACATAAGGTCAAGGGGACATTGTCTGTAAATTTCCATTTTTCTCCTTTTCTTTCCCCCTCCTCTAATAAATTTTGTTACTTACGGTGTCATTTCATTGAGGCATTAACAGCTACTGGTTTTAAATAACTGATAGTTACTCTATAGTTGATATTATCAGAAAATTAGATTAACTTAGATTAAAAGTTAAGCTATATAGAAATAAATATTCATGACAAAATACCCCAAAAGTTCCCACTAGAATATTTCCCAGTAGACTAGTGAAATGTGGATCACAAAGATTTTCCATGGTGCCACTATCATTATGGTATGCTAGAATGCAAATCTGTATGAGGTAGAGACTTCTTTCCCTGCACTATGAAAGCTTTTCTCCTGCCAGGTGCAGATATCAGGCTTATCAGAGTATGTCAGGAAGATTACAATGTAACATTGCTTTTCGCTCTGCCATACACTTCCCAAGAAACAATCATTCTCAACTAATTGCGTGATTGGGATTCAGGAATAGAGAAAATGGAAAATAATATTGTTTCAGTTTGCTAAAGCTGCAGGAATGCAATATACCAGAAACGGACTGGCTTTTACAATTGGGGTTTATTAGTTCACAAATTTACATTTCTAAGGTCATGAAAATGTCCCAGTTAAGGCATCAACAGGATCACACCTTCTCTATAGAAAGGCAGATGGCATCTGGGGTTCCTCTGTCACATGAGAAGGCATATGGCCAGAGTCTGTGGTCCTCTCCTGGGTTAAGACCCACCCTGAATGGGTGGGGTCACATATCCCATTGAAACAACCTAATCAAAAGATCCCACCCACAATAGGTCTGCCACCACAAGATTGCATTAAAAGAACGTAGGCTTCTCTGGGGTACATAATAGATTCAATCCAGCATAAATATAAAGGTTAATAATATCCTAAAATGTCATCCAGCCTCATTTTATTTTATTTATGATGTTTGTAGTGTCTAATAGTCCTGGTGGAGGGAATTTTATGAGTGAGACCCTATATAAACACCAAACGTAGCTACCAGTGTCAAATTGCCTTACAGAACTACTCAGGAATATTTCAGTGACTTCATTAGATGTAGGACAGATTTGGCAAATTAAAGATAATTCAGAAACTATCTCTTCTCAGAGATTTCAATTGTAATAATAATTACATGGCTAAGTAATAGTTTTAAACTTATAATAGTTTATTTATTGAAAAGATGTTTTATGAAATAAATCTGACTTCAAATAAGTAAGACAAACTATCCTGCAAATATAAAGCCAACAACTGAGCACAGTTTGGAAAAACTCTTGAGTTTTCTTCTTTCGTATTATACTCTCCCTTTTCTTGCTGGAGCCTGAAGTTTAGAAATTATGTTTTCCAGACTCCCAGACATTTTTGTTCTACCAATGAAATGGAATCTTGTGAGATCTGGAAGTTGAAAAACAGGCTGAATAAATAATTTTCTTCCAGCAGAGCAGGCAGATGGATAAGCTTGGCAGACTGAATTCCTGCAATAGTCTCCAAGTGTTCCCTTCTGAATTGCTGTCGAATATGTCAGGAAGCTGTACACATCAGTGGTAATATCCTGCGATTCCTGATTTTCTGAAAGTTAAAGGTGAAGCTGGGAGTTAGCAGCAGCAAATTCTGAGGTTTACTCACCCAGCCCTTCAGCTGGAGCAACCTCCTTCAACAATTTCAATATGCCCAATCCCTGTGCTAAATCCCATACTACTTAGAATAGAATTCTAGAAAGGTTTCTGTGTTCCACACAGAATCCTAATGGAAATAAACCAATTTGTGCATGGTGCTGTGCTGCAGTAGCTGCTTAAAACAAATTTATAATCCACTTGGGGAGTCTAAAAATATACGTATGAATTGTAGAAAAGGCTACATTATACAAAATAACTCTGAAACAAATGATGACATGGAAACCACGCCAAATTATTCTGACAGTGTTGGAGAACATGATAGTAAGTTACAGATCACAGTTCAGATAGTCTAAGAAGAATGATCTCCATAGGGAGCCATCATTAGAGGAGCATTTCTGAGGAAGTAAGAGACTTGAGGAACAGCTGAATTAGACTAGACAGAAAGGTATTTTACAGAGTAGAAGAAGCTTCTACCTGTGAGTAATATGAAATCAATAAAAACTAGCTTAATTAGAAGTTTTCCATTAGAAATTAGTAGAAGATAAAATTGGGCACATAAAATGATGTCAGATTATGAAAGATCACACATGCTTTATAAAATAATTTAGATTCAATATATCACTTTAAGTTTCTAAAGTGTCATTTGTATACTGTGATGTATCATGATCACCATAAGAACACTCCTCCAATAAGTAAACTAAATTGTTGGAATGTGTAAATATTTTATTGTAATATTTTTTGTTATTTTCCTCTGATGTTTTAAATTTCCACTATTTGGCAGACCACTCTTTCCCCAGTTATTCTTTGCCATGTTATCTACTATAATAGGTATATTTAGGATATAGATAGATAATATAAAATAGATAATATAAAAATATAATATAAAGCCACAACAGATTTTAGAAAAGTGTTTTTTTTTTTCTTAAAATATTTGGGTGAAAATATGGGGAATAAAGGAGGGTCACAGTTTCTACTTTTATTAATACTTATAATTAACTACAACTAAGGTATTAAAACAAAACAAAGCAAAAATAACCAAAACATCCCACATGTACCAACAGCATTTCTCTTCTTGATACAGAGCTCTCAGCAAAAATTCTCCCTTTTCAAACAGTATTGATTTGTGTGTTAGAGGAGAGCTTGGTTTTCATCCAAGTGTTATTTTTACAGTGTTTGTTTATTTCTTAAAGTACAGCAGATTCAAGGATGCAGCAGTAGGGCCTCCAACCTGGATTATCAACTCTAACTTCCCATTGACTCCAATTTCTCTCTTATCTATACTTCAGGGGGAATGACCACTCAAGTTCTTTGTTTATATGTCTTGTCACGGTTAGAAACCTTTCTCTTTTTTAGTGAACTTTCCCTACTGATATCCTACTACCATTTTCTCTACCAGCCATCCACTTCTCTAACACTTGTGTAGCAGATGGTATAAGCATGTATTTGCTGAGTGAACATAAGGAAAGCTGTCACTTGGCTTGTATCTTTTTTTTCCTTTATTAACATTTTGCTATTAATTATTATACATGGCAATGTTGGATGGAAATAGTGAGACCAGAACTTTTTGTACTTTACAATACAAAGTAACTAGCTTTTTATTTCCATTTTTGTGACAGGCAATTCATGAAATCAGTAATTTGGTAGAAGTGACCTCCTTGCATTCTTTATATACATATATTCTTTATATACATATACATACATATATTCAATTTGGCTAATAATACTCAGTTATCTTTTCTTCTGATTTGCCTTCCTGCCCTCTTTCCCTCCTTTCTTCTTTCTTTCTCTCTTCCCATCCTTTCTTCTTTTCTTTCTTTTTCCATTTCCTGATTTTAAGAGCTACACAGTTTTACTGAACATTATCTCACCCATATGTTTTGGTGATTTCTTAATTGTGTTTGGCATGGGCAGTGAAGAGAAGTTTCTCTTTGTTTTGGCAATGACTAATGTGCCAGGGTGCTGTTTCAGATCTGGAAAGGTAAAGCACATATGTGATACTGAACATGTGTAATTGAAAGGCTCCCCTGGAAAAATGAGCCACTGCTTTCTATGCCCAAACCTCCTACATCTAAGGATGAAGCATAATGCCATATGAGGCTTCTTTCTAGTTCCATAAGAAGCCAGAGGTAATATTCACACTTATCCAGGAAGTTGTAAATTCAGATGTTATAATTGACTGTACTTCAGTTTCTCAAGGGTGCTGTTATTGGGATATTTGATGTGCATTTTTCTCTTTACCATGGTGTCTTTTCAGATCATTTAATTTGGAGAATTTGTTTTGTTATAATGTTTTTAATTCCTCATTATAATGGGATATATACCATATATGCATGAAATTCAGTCAAGTAGAGAAAGCATTTCACATTTAACTTGTAAGAAAATCAGCAAGAGAAAACTAATTGCTATATTATAGGAATATGTTGGTAGTTTGCTGAAGTAGAAGTATATCAAAATGTTGCACTGGAAAAAGTATTTAGATGAAAGATGAGTACAAACTGGGACAGCAAGGTTATTTTTTTCCAAGGTTATTTATTTCTCTCCTAGCTATCTATACTTCAGGGGGAATGACCACTCAAGTTCTTTGTTTATATGTCTCGTCATATAAATGTTTTCTTGGGAAATTATGAGCTGAATGAAAATATTTTTCCATGAAAATTTGAAAAGGAAAGTATAAATTTGGTGTTTATTTAAAAAATTGCTCTGAATTATCTTATTGCTTTTAAAATGATTAATTTTATTTATTTGCACTGAAAACTGTTTAAAATTATTTTTCCTTCCTTTAGAGCATTAGCACTTAAAGAAGAGTTGAGTCTAAGATAATAGCATGCTTTCTTCAATATCTGCCATGTAAAACTGGAACCAATACAATTTTTCTTAATGTTCTCTTCTAGCCTTGTGTCTGTAAACTGCTTTCTCTAGCCCTATTCAGCCTTACCCTTACTTTTAGCAATTCCATCTCTAGGAGAGATACTATTTCCAATTTCTGCATCTAATTTTTCCCTGGGCAAGTCCTCTCCTCTGCTCTCTCCTCCCCACTAACTGCTTCTGGTGGATCTTTTTTCACAACTCATTCTGGGAAGTTAATAAAAGTTGGCCCAGTATTTTCTGTGTAGTATATTTGTTGCTATTAAATTTGTTTTTTGTTCACAATGATTGTTTGATATTGTCAAATAAAGGAAATGTTTTTAACCACTCTAAAGTGGCAACCAATATCAGGTTTTACTTCTTCATATACCCCTACATCTTCTCAAACATATGCAAACAATTTGGGAAATACATATGCATTTTTATAGTATTAAATGCTATTATGTGTATGTCCCTACTAAATATTACAAATGAGAGTATTCAAGAAAGTATTGATTGCTTATGGCAGTTTTTCTAAGCTACAACTGAATTTAAAAAAAAAGAAATCAAAATAGGTCCAATACTAAGGAATATATTTAAAGAAGAAAGAAATTCATTTCTTTAACATAAAAAAATATTATAATAAATTTTCTACTTATATAATTGATTAGGCAACAAACAATTTATCTTGCATAAATGAAATCATTAAAGAATAGTTAATCGTATCAGTAAATGTTAGAAAATATTCAAGTTCAATTACCCAATATTGTTATTTTGCATGTAACAATTTTTTTTTCTTATCCATTACTTTAAGAATGTTAGCCAAAAGCTAATATTTATTGAAAATTTAATTAGGGTTTGATATTTTAAGTGCTTCATTTGTGTTTTCCAATTTCTCTTAATAAAAAAAAAAGTCATGTGATAGAAATTATGTTTCTATTCTATGGAGGAGGAATCAGAAGCCTACAAAGTTCACTTAGAAAGGAATCTGCACTCTTAAACCATTGCACTATATGATATGCAGAATACAATAATAATTTTTTACTTACAGAAAACAGTATACTGTAAAAATGTTTTGATAATGCCCAAAGCTAGAGTAACTTCAAGGAATATAATCTGATAATTAAAGCCCACATTTAATGAATATGGTAATTATTGTTTGCAACACTGATTAGCAATCCTGTACTTTTATTCACCAACTGTTGATAATGCTTTGCACAAAGTTTCCAATGATTAATAAAAAATAAATCATAAAACACTGCTTCAGTCAAAGCAATCACTGGTGTAATAAAAATTTATCAATAGTATAGTATTTCTAAGAGACAAAAATAGGTTCCTTTGGCTTATTTCCTTTTTCTCAAAGTGTATCAGTGGAATTCACTCAATTAGCACAAGAATTTGTCATATTTCAAATGTCAGTGCCTCATGAAGAAAGTAAACAAGAACTCTTGTCACTGTGAACTTCTTTCCATAAAAGCTGTAGACTCTTAATGTGAATTTTGGAACTGTGAATTTTGGGGGCTAAGAAAATGTTAAGAACAACTGAAGTACTGTACTACCTAGTATATTATTTTGATGAGGTCTGGCTCTGTTCAATTCTAAATTCTAAGGATGAGATCAATGCTCAGCATTTAAATTATCTATCATCTTGAGTGTAACCACCACTTAGACAGTCTCCAACATTTGCTGCCTATATGTTAGCAAATAATTTCTTTTTCTGACAATTGTCCACAATATGGCAGAACAGACTGATTCAAAGCAAAGTTTTGATGAAATTTTTTATCAGGGAAATCTGTTTCTGCTGCTAAGAGGCTGCCACCTACAACCATCTGTGGTTTTGTGTTTCTTGCCAAACTTTTCCCTTGTCTTTATGTAGATGTTGCCTTTGTCTCTTTTTTGGTATACAAACATGGCAAGCAGTTTTATCAGTTGTTCCTTTACTAAAAATGTTTTACCCTCCTACCAAATAACGTAGTGTGCATACATATACATACATACACACATTGCATACTTTAATATATTAGGCACAGTGCCACTCTAAGCATCTTATCCAAATACAAGCATATCATCCCCCTTTTAAAGACAGTCACCTTTTAATATCAGCAACAGTGATAGATCCAAGGATCTGGGTCATAAAATAAATTAAGAAGTATGAAGAAGAGATAGAGAAACTCAATAATAGCTCAAAATACCATCTTATGGGCTAAAATACATTATATGGCAGATAATAAATAGTGGAAATCATAATTATTGACAGATCTCCAGAATTGAAGACATATGTTCTTCTGTAAAAAGCACATGCTGATTGCCAACCAAATAAATAAAAATAAATCCTCATCATTGTGAAAATATAGTACATCTAGAAAAAGTGGTAAGGCCTATTAGGCACAAGGGATGAAAAAAAGATTACCTAAAAAAGGCAAAACAGACTTCTACTTTCAGCTATAATAGAATATCTTACATTAGACTAATCCTTGTACTGAGAACAGCTAAAAGGATGGATTTTGTTATTAATATTTATTTTTTAACAAAAATATCTCTGAAACATTGGAAGGTGAACAAATCAAGCTAAGATACAAGGGAAATTTAATGAGATGTGCGGGTGTCTGAGCTTGTGCCTCGACTTGCCAGGCCTGGGCCAGGGGACTTGATATCACCCCCTGGGGAGGGTAGTAGGTACGGGCGTGAGTGCCCTCTGCAGCCCCCCCGAGCCTGAGGAGCGAGGTCAAGGCAGCTCCCTTTTCCTCACCCAAAATGCCACTGGCAGGGGAGGCTTGCCGGAGGAAACCGCCTTTCTCCCAACTGCCCTTTCCCCACTTCCTTATCTTACCCACTCGCTCCCTGGTGCCAAGGCCACTCCTGCCACCGCCAGTGCGCATGCACCGTGGCCGGAACAACCCCCGCCCGCTGCAACGGCTCCTGAATCCTCTCAGAACCAATCCTAGCCCCTCTCCCTTCAATATTGCCATTTTAGGCTACTTCACCTCCTTTCCAGCCCTGCCCCTCTTACCAGCCTATATAACCTGTAATCACCCCTGAATAAATCTCTTTGGCGCATACCCCTACTGGATGAAGAGTGTTTTTGTCCTTATCGCCGCCCTCCTTGCACGCCTCTCGCCGAGGACTCTGGCCAACGTCCTCCGCCTCGCCCTCGCCTCCGGGAAAGAGCCCCCGCCGCCGGTAACCTTTAAGCAGCCCCGAGAGCTGAGGGCTCGGCTACCGGCCGCCACTCCCCCTAGAAGCAGTAACCCCGACCGCAACTGGTGCCCCGTGTGAGGAACGTCTCCACACGACAGTTTGGCAGGTCACTCGCTCGCCCGGACGCCCCTCCAGCTTCCCATTTCCTCGCCTGCAAGGTAGGGCCGCCTCTCCCTCGCCGCTTCCGGAGCCGTGGGAGGTTTCTTGCTCCGAAGCCGCTCCTCCCTTCCCCCACGCTCTCTTCATCCAGTAGGAACTCCTCCCTTCCCCCACGCTCTCTTCGTCCTCTTGTATGCGCACTTCTATGACCCCCGTTCCTCCTAACACTCTCCCTCTTCCCCTCCATTACTTTGCTGCAGTTCTTTGTATCTTTGTTTCCTCATTTGGTGCCGTGTGCCTCTTTGCAACTGCCCCCCCCTGACTGCTCTCGTTGCCAAAGGGTCCTGCTTTCCGCTCTCGCCGTCTCCTTCGGCCTTGCAGCCACAGTTTATCTCATTCTCTCTGCTCGATAAACAACTCCTCCTTCTCCTCCCCGCCAGCCGGCCGGCCCGGCTCGGGAACAACTCCCCCTCCTCTCCCCTCAGCTATGGGTAATCGTATATCTACATGTCAGGCACCTCAAGTTCGTGCTCTAGCGGGTCTCCTAGACACGCATCGCTGTAAAGTGTCTGTCCGGCAGCTGCAGATATACTGGGATCTCCTGCTGCCCTTTAACCCATGGCTCACCACTTGCCATCTTTGGGACCCTGTTACTTATGATCACCTTATTGATCGAGTCACTAATGTCATGGAACATGAGAGCAAGCGCTTCCCTCCCGGCTTGCTCCCCACCTTGATAACCATCCGCTCCTGCCTTCAAGGCTCCCTCCCCCCTGATAGAGGCCCCGTTAAATCCAAGGAGGCCCTATCAACCCAGCCAACAGACTCAGATAGTGATACTAATTCAAATCATGACTCGGACACGGAGTCCTTAGTCGAGCAGATTAACAATGCGCTCGAGGTGACTCCCAAAAAGCAAAATAACACTGCGCCACGCCAAGATGGCGAACTTCCTCCTTCTTCTTCCATCGAGGGGAGGAAATGCTCCGGTGATGACATCAGCCCTAAGTTGGGCCGGAAACCGCATGCGCTTTACCCCGCCCTTTCACAGGGCGGAGCTAGTCCACCATCTTATGCCTTGGGCCCCACCCTTTCACAGGGCGGGGCTGATCCACCATCTTGTGTCTTAGCCACGCCTACCGCGCCGCCATCTTGCGACGCTTGGGGCCTCCCACTCCCGCCTCTCCCTCCGGCGAGCTCCCCCTCGGAGCCGCTACCGGCAGCTGCCGCCGCTCCTTCCACCCTGCCGACTAACAACCCCTGGCTGCCTTCAGCACCTCAAGGCAACCCTTGGGGCAACGCTCCCCCTACCCCCACTCCCGCGCCAAGTCCTCTGCAAGCGTGTCCTCCTTTCTCTCGTGCTTTTCGCTGTTTTCCTCTTAACCTTGCCCCCACCCCACAGAGGCCGCATGACTGGTATCCCATTGACTTAGATACTATCAAGCAGCTTCGCAAGGCCGTCAAGGAGGACGGGTTAGGTAGCCCATATGCTTCCCAAATACTACAGGATCTCGCCATGAACTATTGCATCCCCCAAGACTGGGCCTCGCTTGCCCGTTCAATTTTTAACCCCGGTCAGTTTGTTGACTGGCGTGCTCACTTCCAGGCAGAAGCAGCTAAGCAAAGTGAGCAAGATGCAGCCATTGGAGTCTATCATCCCCCCGAAGCCTATTTGGGCACTGGAGCGTTTCTAAATGCGTCTGCTTATATTAATGCCCCTGCTGCCTTCTGGACTGTCCTCAGAGGCATCGCCTTACGCGCGTTTGCCAACTGCTCTACCTGTTGGCCTAATAAATTCACCAAGCTCTTCCAGGAGCCGAGTAAGCCTTTCGCCACCTTTGTCTCCAGAGTCGAAGAAACCTGCGCCAGAAAGGTAAGTGATCCCCAGGCCCAATATTACATGTGCCCATCCTCAAATCCTGGAAAATCGTGCTGTAATTCCCCCAACGAGTACTACTGTGCATACTGGGGGTGTAAAACATTAGCCACTAATTGGAAGCCTCCTGTTCCTAATCATTACCTTACCTTAAAGTGGGCCCCTACAGGGTGCAAACTCCCTACTGTTAACTGGCTCGGCCAAGAAAGTAAGGGATCCTGCACACATCTTAATCTTACAGTGCAGCTCCCCACTAATCCCTCCTGGTTACTCGGTCAAACTTGAGGCTTCAGAATCTATGAAAAAAGGAGCCGACCGAGAATCACTTATTCTTATAAAAAAGGAGGCTGTAAACCAACCAGGCCAAAATACTGCTTTAAAAACACCCTCTGGCATAGGTCCCAATAAAGTCATTAACCCCCTTTTTCCACAGCTCTCCAGCCGCACCTTAGTTCCAACTAAACGCACTTCAACTACATCTCAGACTCCACCACCCCAGCTTCCTCTGCCCCCTTCTCGTTATTCCTCTCCCCTCCTCAGCCTCATCCAAGCCGCCTTTGCCTCAGTGAACTCCTCCAACCCCAATTTTACCTCTTCCTGCTGGCTCTGCCTCTCCACCTCTTCCTCACTGTACGAGCCCGTTGCCTCCAACCTCTCCTTTTCAGAAAGCACATAAGACAGCCCCTCGGAATGCAGTTGGAATACCTCTGCCGTCCCCCTAACCTTTCATTCAGTCTCCTATACGGGAAAGTGCGTCCGCCCTCGCTCCAGTAACTCTCCCGACCTCACTGCCTGTGCCAGCTACTCATCTCCCAGCAGCTCGGCAAAATTTCTCATTCCTCATAACTCCTCCCAATGGCTCTGCTCCTCTACAGGACTTACCCCCTGTCTCAGCACGAATATCATCAGTGAATATAAAGAAACTTGCCTCCTAATTGTCCTTATCCCTAGGGTCTTATACCACAGCGAAGAAGACTTCTTCCTCCGTCTGGAAAGAACTGCAGCTCCTGCCCTTCTGCAAAAGCGAGAGCCCATCACCGTCCTTACAATTGCCTCCCTCCTAGGTCTTGCCGGCGCTGGCACCGGAATCGCTGCACTAGCCAGTCAAGGCTCCGCCCTAACTCACCTCAGGGCGGCTGTTGACGAGGACATTCGCCACCTACAAAACGCTATTTACCATCTAAAAAATTCTGTCAATTCCCTCTCTGAAGTCGTGCTCCAAAACCGCCGAGGTCTTGACCTTCTCCTCCTCAAAGAAGGAGGCCTCTGCGCCGCCCTAGGAGAAGAGTGCTGTGTTTATGCCAATTCCACAGGTCTCGTCGAGGACAGCCTGAAAAGAGTCCGAGAGGGACTGGAAAAGCGTAAAAGAGATCGTGAAGCCACCAGTTATTGGTCCAGTTTTTTCACTCCCATCCTCCCATACATCCTTCCTTTTCTTGGCCCCCTATTAATAATTATTCTAGCTCTCATCTTAGGACCCTGCATCATACGCAAAATTGTCCAGCTTGTAAGAAAACAAACAGATGCCCTTTTTTCCTCGTTCGTGCAAATCCAGTATCAGCGACTCGCCACCTCTGACGCCCCCCACTCCAAGATGACAGCCAACCCTCCGCGACCTCAACGCCACCGGTCGACCCGCCGACCGCGAGGCCCTTCTCAATCACCTGAACATCGCTCTCGCCTCGAGTTCCAGCTTCTCTGAACCCCTGAACTTTGAACCCCTGAACTTTAAACCCCTGAACTTTAAACCCCTCACCTTCTCCCAGCCTGCTGCAGCGGAGCCATTGTCAAGCGCCCGGGCACCACACCAACACTAAGCTCCAGCCTCGCTGAGCCACCGTCAACCCCTTTTTCCCTTCCCTGACCTCCCCCTTCCCTCACCCTTAGCGGGCCTCTCCGGTAAAGCCTCTTCCTCTAATTAGAAAAGAAAGGGGAATTGCGGGTGTCTGAGCTTGTGCCTCGACTTGCCAGGCCTGGGCCAGGGGACTTGATATCACCCCCTGGGGAGGGTAGTAGGTACGGGCGTGAGTGCCCTCTGCAGCCCCCCCGAGCCTGAGGAGCGAGGTCAAGGCAGCTCCCTTTTCCTCACCCAAAATGCCACTGGCAGGGGAGGCTTGCCGGAGGAAACCGCCTTTCTCCCAACTGCCCTTTCCCCACTTCCTTATCTTACCCACTCGCTCCCTGGTGCCAAGGCCACTCCTGCCACCGCCAGTGCGCATGCACCGTGGCCGGAACAACCCCCGCCCGCTGCAACGGCTCCTGAATCCTCTCAGAACCAATCCTAGCCCCTCTCCCTTCAATATTGCCATTTTAGGCTACTTCACCTCCTTTCCAGCCCTGCCCCTCTTACCAGCCTATATAACCTGTAATCACCCCTGAATAAATCTCTTTGGCGCATACCCCTACTGGATGAAGAGTGTTTTTGTCCTTATCGCCGCCCTCCTTGCACGCCTCTCGCCGAGGACTCTGGCCAACGTCCTCCGCCTCGCCCTCGCCTCCGGGAAAGAGCCCCCGCCGCCGGTAACCTTTAAGCAGCCCCGAGAGCTGAGGGCTCGGCTACCGGCCGCCACTCCCCCTAGAAGCAGTAACCCCGACCGCAAGATGAACTGTGTTAATTTTCTTTTTTCTTTTTTTTTTTGACCATTTGCTTATATTGTTGTAGACCATAGCAGCCAAACTGAAACAAGAAACTTAGGATTTAGGGAGATAAAACTTGAAGTTTAGTACCCTCAAGACACCTGGGTTTGGGGGATCAAGATGCTAGAAGATAGAAATCTCCAGGCCAACAGTTTCATCACTCAAACAGCAATTTTCCTGAAGCATTTGCCATCTCAAAAACTATAGCTGTGTGTGTGTATGTTTGGACATGTTTGTCTGGATGTGGAATGTGTGTATGTTTGGGTGGTGATACACCAAGAAATGGAACATACTGAAGCTATTATAAAGTTAACAAAAAGGCTGAGAAGGAATTCTTTAAGTTTTCTTGCCAGAAAGACAATAATTAGCTAAAGACAATGGGCCTAAAGAACAATCTCTGGCTTTCAGGTGAAATTCTAAAGCATTAAAAGTAAGGGCAAATTTTGCTGGATTGAGATAATGCAAACATTCTGCATTTTCCTTACCAAAGAAAAATACTCTCCTGAGAAAGATAATCATTCAGAGTTATTAAAATATTTTTTCATATGTTTAGTGTTACAATCAGCAATTGTTATAACGAAGTTCTTCAATAAAGCACCCCAAAACTTACTGACTTGAGGCAGTAATCACTTATTCTTATATTCACAGGTTCTAAAATCTGTAGGTTTCCCTGATGTAGGCTTGGATCAACTGGGCTTGACTTCAGAAAATGGATTGTATTCAAGTCTGATCCACATTATTTTGAGGCTGCTGTACTTTTTAGCGTTAATTCATGATAATGGCAGAAGCAAAAATCTGTACCATGCACACAGTGATGCTTAAAATTTTCACTCATAGCACATTCACTAATGTTTACTGGCAAATATTAGTACCGTGATCAATTTCATTTTCAATAATAGGTCAGAAAAATATGCCCTACCTCTAGTGGAAATAAAAGTCAAATACATATGCTAAAAAGAAATGCAATCTACAAACTCTAGCATTCATTCAATATTTCCAAAGCATGCAGGAGAAGAGAACCATGTGATGGAAAAACAAAAAGAGGGATCATGGGGAAAAAAAAAAATATATATATATATATATATATATAATCCAAAAATGGAGTTACCAGATATTGACAAGTAATAATTGACTGAGTTTCACAAACTGCTACAGCAAATACCTCACAACAGGTTGGCATAAACAACAGAAATTTATTCGCTCATGGTTTTGAGGCTAGAAGTCCAAAATCAAGACGTGAGCAAGGCTTGCTTTCTTCTGGAGTCTATACATTATGGTGATGGCTGTTGGCAATACTTGAGGTTCCTTGACTGATATTTCTGTCTCATGTCACTTGGCAATGTCTTCTTTCTAACTTCTATAATTTCCCAATTCTCTTTATAAGGCCTTGTTCCAGTTTGCTAATGCTGCCATTATGCAAAATACCAGAAATGGATTGGCTTTTATAAAGGCGATTTATTAGGTTAAAAATTTACAGTTCTGTGGCCATAAAAGTGTCCAGGCTAAGGCATCAACAAGAGGATACCTTCATTGAAGAAAGGCTGTGGCATCTGGAACACCTTTTTAGTTGGGAAGTCACCTCTGTTAGCTGCTGATCCTTTGCTCCTGGGTTCTGGCCTCAAGGTAGCTTTCTCCAAACATCTCTGGGTTTGTCTCTCTTAGTTTCTTCAGTTCCTGTGCATCTGTGTTTCTGGGGGTCCTCTCTTAGCTTCTCTGGAGCAAATTCTAGGCTAGCATCTCCAAACATCTCCAAGCATCTGGGGCTGTGTTGGCTTCTGAGCTCTCTTAAATACTCCAGTAAACCAATCAAGACCCACCCTGAAGGAGTGGGCTCCACACCTCCGTGGAAATAACCCAAAGTTGTCACCCACAGTTGGGTGAGTAACATCTCCATGGAAATAATCAAAATGTTCTAACCAACAAGATTTGGATAAAAAATCATGGCTTTTCTGGGGAACATAATATATCCAAACCAGTGTAGGCTTCCAGTAATATGGATTAAGACCACCTTGTGGAATTTTTTATAGAAGTCTGGCAAACTAAGACAAAAACTATGATTAACACTTTAAAAAATAGAGAAGAAAGGAGAATATGGTGAATATCACACAGAAGTCCTAGAATTGAAAAACACAAAAACTAAAATTAAAATTCAGGGAGCATTAACAGCATATTGGAAAAAGTAAAAGGGAAGACAGGTCAATATATTATATTCAAATAGAGGCTGCGATGGTTAGGCTCATGTGTCAACTTGGCCAAGTAATGATGCCTACTTGTTTGGTCAAGCAGGCACTGGCCTGCTACTGTGGGGACATTTTGTGGACTTAAATCTTCAATCAGTTGATTGTATCTATAGCTGATTACATCTGCAATCAACTGAGAAGTCTGCCTTCAGTAATAAGAGGTGTTTCATCCAATCAGTTGAAGACTTTAAAATGAGAAAGGTTTTAAAATGAGTCAGAAGAGAGAATTTTCATCTCTAAGTCAGCTAGCAAGCTTCTCCTGGGGAATTCATTGAAAACCTTCATTGGAGTTCTCAGCTTGCAGCCTGCCCTATGGAATTTGGCCTCATGCATCTCCACAATTGTTTGAGACCATTTTATAAAATTTCATAATATTTACAGATATCTCCTGTTGGTTCTGTTTCCCTTCAAAGAGCCCTGAGGAATACAGAGGCAAAGTAAAAAAGTATAAATAGAAGAGTGGAAGGGACATGTGGGGCATTGTCTAACAGATATTTTATTAGAACATAGAAGACAAAAAGTATGATAATGGGACAGAAGCACAATTTCAACACAAAATGGGTAAAATTATCATAAAATGATGTAAGACATGAAGGAACTGATTAAGAAAGGCAAATCATCCCTAAGAAGAATAAATACAAAGAAAAGTAGACATAGGCACATTGAAATAACTTCAAAAATTAAAGACAAAAATAAAATCTGAAAATCAATCAGAGAGTTCATTCCACTTCTGCTTAGGATATAGAAAGTTTGAAAGAATGAGGATCTCACCATAATAAAAAGGAAATATAGATCAAATAAGAAACAATTTTTCTTAAACCGTCATGGTTAGTTATAGGGCAACCACTAAGCCTAAATCTAAAGAAAGACATGTCCTCCCAAGAGAGATAGGCCACAAGCAATTAGTCACATATGGCAGAACATGGGAGGAAAAGATAAAAGCAGGTAAAAATAATCCAGCTAAAATTGTCATCCATTTCTAAAGGTCAAAAGCTATCATAAGTTTGTGGAAGTACTTGGAACCAGAAACATAAGGACACATATTCTCTACAGAACTTCACCAGGTGCTCATTAAAAGGATTGGGGAACAGGAAAAGAAACTGAAGGGGGTCTCACTAAGTGATGTAGTTGTAATGGAAGGAAACAATATCGGAAGAAGGAAAGACACAGAGCTCAAGATGGACCCCTATCCATTATTGATCAAAAGTCTTAAGCCACAGGAGAAGGGAAGCAAATGCTGTCACTGCTGATGCATAAGGTGAAGATCAACTGTAGCTAGGGGAAGGATACAGGAAAATAAGCCTTTATTATGAAGGTGGGTCAAGACAGAATACTGGACTAGAAATCCTATGCCAAAATCATTAGTAGTATCTAATCACTGGGGAAAGAGAAAGAAACAGTCCCTCCTATAAGGCTTTCCAAAAATACAACTAGATTTTAATTACCATGGGCAGAAGAGAGTCACCTGAGATGACCCTCTCTTGACACCCAGGTACATCATCTGCATAAGAGTCAGTTTGAATAAAGAACATAAAGAACCACCCTCGCCCCTCACCATCAGGCAGGAAAGTGCCAAGTAACAGCAAATCCAGTCCTACACCGGTGGAAGGATAAAAGTGCAGAGAGAGAGAGGATTACTGTGGCATGGACACAACAATCTAATATTAAGAGACAAAGCAATCCACAAACTCAGACACTGCATCAGGCCCAGAGGTGTTTCAGATGTTGAAATTATCAAACAAGGAGCTGGGGGAAAATGCAAAGGTGTTGGGCTTCCTCACCTGGACGGTTGCTGATGTTCTCACAAACATTGAGGACTGGCAGTTTTATGTGCTGAGCCCTCTATCATGGAACTTGCCTTTATGAAACTCATTACTGCAAAGGAGAGGCTGGGCCTGCTTATGATTTTGCCTAACAGTCTCCCCCCGAATACCTCTTTGTTGCTCAGATGTGGCCCTCTCTCTCTAGTTAAGCTAACTTGGCAGATGAAATCACAGCCCTACCCCCTACATGGGATCTGACACCCAGGGATGTAAATCTCCCTGGCAACATTGGATATCCCTCCCAGGGGGGGATCTGGAACTGACATTATGGGATTGAGAACATCTTGACCAAAAGGGGGATGTGAAATGAAAAGAAATAAAGTTTCAGTGGCTGAGAGATTCCAAAATGGAGTTGAGAGGTCACTCTGGTGGGTACTCTTGCACACTATATAGATAACCCTTTTTAGGTTTTAATGTACTGTAGTAGCTAGAAGTAAACACCTGAAACTATCAAACTGCAACACAGTGGCCTTGACTCTTGAAGATGCATGTATAACAATGTAGCTTACAAGGGGTGACAATGTGATTGTGAAAGCCTTGTGGATCACATGCCCCTTTATCCAGTATATGGATGGATGAGTAGAAAAATGGGGACAAAAACTAAAGGAAAAATAGGATGGGAAGGGTGATGATTTGGGCATTCTTTTTTCACTCTTTTTTTTTATTCTTTTCTTCATTTTTTCTGGTACAAGGAAAATGTTCAAAAAATAGATCAGGGTGATGAATCAACAACTATGATGGTATGTGAACTATTGATTGTACACTTTGGATGATTGTATGGTATGTGAATATATCTCAATAAAATTGAATTTAAAAAAAGCATGCATGAACAAATGATACATTTAATCCAAGAAATGAAAAATATAAGAAAGACTCAAATGGAAATAATGGGGGAAAAAAAAACAAAAAACTTGAGAACAGAAAAGAAGCATGCCTTATATAAGCTCATCAGTATATTCAGCAAAACTGTGAAAAGAATAAGGGACTTATTACAGGTCAAGAAAAATATCAAACTAATATAAAAAGCATAGAGATATAGGGAATAAAAGCTGTGGGTGATATTATAAATGGTCTAAACTATGTGTCACTGAAATTGCAGATAAATAAGAAAGAAAGAGATAGCAAGAACTTACCAAGAACAATGAAGGATCAAAGAAATCAGGAAAAAAAAAAGAAGTTTTGAAAACTCTAATCAAACTGAATACCAAAACAAACAAACCTAAACTAAACAGCTAGAAAAGACAAATTCAAATTCTCTAAAGTCAAAAAAAAGAGAAAATCTTTCAAAGGACTGAAACAACAAGAAATGGTAAGTCCAGAGTTTTAAACTCAGAGAGAATTTTTTTTTTCAAAATTGCAGGCAAAATAAAGACTTTCCTTAGAAAATCAAAAGCTGAGAGAAGCCATCACTAGCAGACCTGTGATACACGAAATGTTAAGGGAAATATTTCAGGCAGAAAAAATATGAAAACACCCAAATACTTGGATCTACAAAAGAGAAAATGAACTCCAGAAATAGTTAGAAGCAATGTAAATATAAAAGACATTTTTTTTTTCTTTTTTAATATTTACTTGAAATTATAATTAACCATCTAAAGCCCAAGTAGTAGTGATTCATTGTGTTTCGGAGAATAATGTTCTAAGATCCTTACATTATATAACAAATATTATATCTTTTAAAATAATAAGGGTATATATTTCATAACATAGAAAAACAAGTAAAAATTAATGTATACACAATAAAACAATGGTGGAGATTAAAACAAATCATTTCAAAGAATCTGATTATTTCAAAAGCAGGGAGAGAGAAAATAAAGTAAAAGAAAAGAGATGGAACAAACTGAAAATGTCTACCATAGGTTATTTTAATCCAGCCATGTCAATAATTGCACAAAATATAAACGGTCTAAAGACAAAAATTAAGAGATTTTGAGATTAGGTAAAGAAAAAACAAGACTCAGATTTTTGTGTCTGCAAGAGACTAACTTTAAATGTAAAGAGAGTTATAAGATAAAAGCAAAAGGATGGAAATTTTTTAGTATATAAATAACAAGTAAGCTAGAGTGGCCTTTTGAATATAAATCAAAGTGCAATTTAGAACAAATTATTACCAGCAATTAAAAGAGGTATTACAGAAAGTGACCAAAAAGACATAATCCTAAACGTGTATACCCTTAACAACAGACCTTTGAAATACATGCAGCAAAGAATTGATAGATCTGAAAGAAGAAACAGACGAATCCACAAATATAGTTAGAGAATTCAAGAGTCTTCTGTCACTAATCAATAGAACAAGGAAACACAGAATCATTAAGGATACAGAATACTTTGATAACATTATAAAATAACATGACTTAATTGACATTTATGGAACACTCTCCTAACAACAGCAGAATGCACATTTTTTCAAGTACACATGAAACATTCACTGAGATAAATTTTGTTCTGTACTTGAAACACATTTTAATGAAATAAAAAGACTTGAAGTCATGCAAAGAATGTTCTTTGACCACATGGAATTAAGCTAGAAAACAATGAGGGAAAGATATCTTGAAATTCTCAAATACTTGTATATTAATTAGTACAACTCTAAATAATCCATAGGTTAAAAATATCATGAGTGAAATGGAAAAATATTTTTGATTTAATGAAAGTGATAAAAGTAATATATGGGAGACATATTTGAAGTAGCAATAGACTCATAAAAAGCACTTTCAAAATTCAACATTGATTCAAAATTTAAAATATAAAGGCAGAGAAAACTCAGAATTAAATGGAACTTCTTCAAAATAATGAAAGGGTTTTATTGTGAACAGACCAAAAAAATTCCACAATCGTCCTACTTTATTGTGAAAAACTGCATTATTGCCCCCTGCAATAGGAACAAGATCAGAATTTCCATCCTCAACCTTCATAATTGCATTACTCTAGATCCTCATGAGTGTAATAAGGCAAGAAAAAAGGAAAAAAAAAACTGTTTAAAGAAGACATAAAGTCTACCTATAAAATACCCAAAAATCTGCAAAAAAAAGAAAACAAATTCTACCAGAATTAATAAGTGTATTTATCCAAGTCATGGAATACACAGTCAATATACAAAAATTGATTGTATTTCTCAGGATTAGTGGGGAATAATTGGAAATTAAAATTTTAAAGAAGTACTTTTAAAAAGCACCCAAACTCACTTAAAAGTTAGGTATACATTTAGTAAAATGTATGTAAGTCCTGTATGCAGAAAAGTATAATGACTGGTGAGAGAAAGCACAGAAGATACGAATTAAAGAATGATACACCATGTTCCTGTTTGGGAAAATTTAACATTTTTAAGATGTCATTCTCTCAGTATTGATTTATAAATTAACACAATTCCAACAAAATCCTCAGAAAGATATTTTGTTGATTAATTTTTGGAAACCAAGAATATATTTCTAATATACATGAAAAAGCAAATGAATTAGAATAGCTGAAGCAACTTTTAAACAAGAACAGAGTTGGAGACACATAGTACTTGGTTTCAAATTTATTCTGAAATTACAGAATCAAACAATGTTGTGTTGACAATAGAGAGACATGGACCTAGACTCTACAGAGAATAACATGTATTTTAACTTTATATTCATGTATTTGTATATGTGTGTATGTATGTATATGCTAAAATGATCTTAGATCTAAATATAGACCCTTGACTAGATAAAGATTCTAGAAGGAAACACAGGAGAAACTATATGTAGCCTTAGGCTGGGCAATTATATCCTAAATACTACACAAAGACACAGAAAATTTCATATATTGTCCTTTATAAAAATAAAAAATTTCTGCTCTTTGAACAGCACTGAAAATTAATTGAAAAGTCACAGTCTGGAAGAAAATATTCACAGAAAACATATCTTTCGAAGACTCATATTCAGAATACATAAGTACTACCAAAATCAATAATAATAAAAAGAATGCTTTCCAAAAATGGAAAAACTTTTGAATGTACACTTCATCAAGGGATATATTAGTATGGCAAGTAAGCATTTTAAAGTATGGCAATATCGTTAGTCATTAGGGAGATGTAAATTCAAACTGCAATATGATACCATTACATAACTTGAGAAGAGCTAAATTTAAGAAAAAATAACTAATAAGACCAAGTGTTGATGATACTGTGGGTATCAATAGGAACACATTTCTTATAAATTTATATATACATTTATATGAATGAGCATTTTTGGCTCCAAAGTATTTATCTAACAAGGATGAACATGTATGTTCACACTAAAACCTTTATGCAACATTAGAAACATTAAATATTAGTTCACTGAATACTTAAAACTAAAAATGAGATATTAGAAGGCAAGATATAAATTTGTATGTATCTAATATTCAACAAGTTAAAATTCACAAGGCCTAGCAACCAACTGAAAAATTAGTAGACAAATGAAAATGTAGAATATGACCCATAATGAGCACATAAAAATATTCAAAACTAATACAGAGGAGGCAGAGTTAAGATGGCAGTAATGAGACAAGTGGAAGCTACTTAGTCCCCCTGTAACAATTAATAAACAATATGAACAAGTAATAACCTGGAATAACTTTAGGGAGAAAAATGTGACCATCCACTCATCATACACCAACCTGAATTGGGAGGAATGCCTGAGATTGTAACATAAAATCTGTAAGTAAAAGCTGCCAACCTGAGCTGAGAGCCCCCTCCCCCATGGCAAACTGCAAAGCCTGAGAGCCCCCTTCCCCATGGCAAACTGTAAAGCCTCACTGTGTTAGAAAGCAGCACTCTCTGAGGAAGCAACTATAGCTCAGATGAGCTTCAACTGAGATTTTTATTAACAAATGTAGACTGCTCAATTCAAGCTATGAATCCCCAACAAGCAGATGGAAGCTTTTGGTAATGACTGGCCTTAGCTGGAGAACCTCTCTGGGAGGGAAGGGGAGTCCAGAGGACAAGACGCTGTCTCAGGCTGAGGGGTGAAAATGAGGGTGGCTGCAAACTTGGCCCTGAAGTGGGGATTTCTGTCCCTTTTTTTGGCTACATGGAGAAAGCCTCAGACATTTTCAGTTCCCAGCGCTCTGACCCATACAAGGGTGGAGATAGCACAGGCAGAGAGACTATTAAACTGTAAATGACCTCTCCCCAGGGGGAGTATCTTCCCTAAGAGGAAAACGTGGGGCCAAGTTCTTCTACCCACCTTCCATTCAGAACCAGACCCCAGAGGCTGGAGGAAAACAGCCACAGCTCACACTTCCTTACACCAGTCTGCAGTTACAGGCTGACAGGCACTACCTGCTGGGCAGAAAAGCACAGTGACTTCAGGTGTCACAGGGTATCAACTGAAGACACTCTCAGCAAAAAGATACTATTGCCTCCTTCTAGACCTGAGCCCATTCGTGTCTGGGAGAAGCTGATTGGGGTAACCAAGGAAACCAGATGCCTAGACAACAGAAAACTATAACCTACACTAAGAAAAATCTAGTTATGGCCCAGTCAAAGGAGCAAACTTACACCTCACTGAGATACAGGAATTTAAACAACTAATACTAAATCAATTAAAGCTTATGGAAGATATGGCAAAAGAGATAAGTGTATAATGAAAACACTGGGTGAAAATAATGTAGAAATTGAAAGCTTGAAAAAAACAGCTGGCAGAATCTATGGAAATGAAAGGCACAACACACAAGATGAAAGACACAAGGGACACATACAACAGCAGATCTCAAGAGGTGGAAGAAAACACTCAGGAACTGGAGAAAAAGACACCTGAAAGCCTACACACACACCAAAAAAAAAAAAAAAGCAGATAGAGGAAAGAATGGAAAAATATGGGCAACATCTCTGGGAACTGAATGACTACATAAAACATGGGAATGTACATGTCACGGATGTTCCAGAAGGAGAAGAGAAGGGAAAAGGGGCAGAAGCAATAAATAATCAATGAAAATTCCCCATCTCTTGTGAAAGAAATAAAATTACAGATCCAAGAAGCACAGCATACCACAAACAGAATAGATCTGAATAGGCCTATGCCAAGACACTTAATAAGCATATTATCAAATGTCAAAGATAAAGAGAAAATCCTGAAAGCAACAAGAGAAAAGTAATCCATCATATGCAAAGAAAGCTTGATAAGATTATGTATCAATTTCTCAATAGAAACCATGGAGGCAAGAAAGAAGTGGGGTGATATATTTAAGATGCTGAAAGAGAAAAACCACCAACAAGAAGCCTATCTCCAGCAAAACTGTCTTTCAAATATGAGGGAGAGCTTAAAATATTCTTTGACAAACAGACAATGACAGTAAACAGGATACCTGCTCTACAGGAAACACTAAAGGGAGCACTACAGACTAAAAGGAAAAGACAGTAGTGAGAGGTTTGGAACACAATTTTGCAAGATAGTAGCACGGCCATGTAAATACACTGAACAAACATTACTGTGAGCATGGTCAATAGAGGCAGGTTAGGAGCATGTGGGACACCAGAAGGAAAGAGGAAAGATAGAGATTGGGACTGTATAACTCAGTGAAACTTAGGGTGCTCAACGATTGCAGTAAAAGGTACAAATATGTTTTCCATGAGGTAGAACAAAGGAATGTCAACATTGCAAGGTGTTAAAAACAGGGTGGCATTGGGGGAAAATGCAATCAATGCAAACTAGAGACTATAATTAACAGAAACATTGTACTATGCTTCCTTTAATATAACTAAGGCAATATACCAAGGCTAAATCTGTATGGTGGGGCATGGGGGAAGGGTATGGAAATCTTGGCCTTGGTGATGTTGTCTGACTCTTTATTCTACTTCAGTTTAATGCTATCTTTCCTTTTGTTGCTTCCTAGCTATTATGTTTTTTTCTTTCTCTCTTTCTTTTTTATTTCTTTTTTGCCTCTCTGCCTTCTTTGACTCTTCCTCCTTCTTCATGGAAGAAATGAAGATGTCCTTACATAGATAGTGGCAATGGTGGTGAATGAATAAATATATGACTATACAGGGAACCATTGATTGTTTACTTAGGATGGAATGTATAGTGTGTGAAAAAAAAACTGTCTTTACAAAAATGGGTTGATGAAGAAACCTTGAGGACACTATATTGAGTGAAATAAGACAGACACATAAGGACAAACATTGCAGGGTCTCACTGACATGGACTAATTATAATACATAAACTTATAGACATTAAATATAAGTTACCAGGATACAGAATGAGACTAAAGAATGGGGAACAGTTGCTTATTATGAGCAGAATGTTCAACTAGAGTGAGCTTAAACATTTGGAAATGGACAGAGGTGATGGTTGCACATTGTGACATTGACTAACAGTGCTCAATGGTGTGTGAATGTGGTGGAAAGGGTAAGCTCAGATTCATGTATGTCATCAGAAGGAAAGTTGGAGGTTAAAAGATGGGAATGTATAGAACAGTGAATCTTGTGGGGGACAATGTCTGTGATTAACTGTACAAATATTAGAAATCCCTCTCATGAGCTAGAACAAATGTATGACACTATAACTAGAAGTTAATAAGAAAGGGGCATATAGGAAAAAATACCTATTTCAAACCATATTCTACAGTTAGTAGTATTTTAACATTATTTCATCAACAGTAACAAAAGTACTATATCAATACTATGAACCAATAATGGAGTGGGGGTGGTTAGGAGTATGGGAAGATTTGAGTTACCTTCTTTTGCCTCTATTACTTTTTTGGAATAATGAAAATGTTCTAAAAATTGAATTTAAAAAATTGTGGTGATGGATGAACAACTATGATGGTACCATTGGCAACTGATTGTACATGTTGGGTCTTTGGATAATTGTATAGTATGTGAACAATCTCAATAAAAAAAATAGAAAAGAAAAAAAATAAAAAATCTAAAGGGGCAGCAGAGTCAACAATCACTCTAGCTCCCTATCTCTGAGAAAACAAACAAACAAAAAAACTTGAACAGATACTTCCACAAAGAAGATATACAAATGGCCAAAACCACCACACAAAAAGACTCAACATTATTAGCCATTAAGAAATGCAAACAAAAACCTCAATGAGATACCAATTCACACCCACTATAATGGCTGCTATTGAAAAAAAATTGAAAATTACAAGTGCTGACAAAGATGTGGAGAAATAGGAACGATTACATATTTTTGGTAGGAATGTAAAATGTTGCACCACTGTCAAACACAGTTTGGAAATTCCTCAAAAAGTTAAACATAGAATTACATTACGACCCAACAATCCCATTTCTAGGCATGTACCCAAAATAATTGAAAGCAGGGACTCTAACAAATGTTTACACACTGATACTCATAGCATTATATTTCACAGTTGCCAAAAGGACCCCTTTTTCTAGTAGCTGCAAGAACATAGCTTGGCAAATGGGTCCCCAAAAGGGAGGGGCAGTTGCTGACTTATTCCATGGGTCTCAGCACTTGCTGGGTTAACAGGCAGGCACCTACTGCCTCCAGTCTGGCTCCTCTGTCAGTTGCTAGTGGCAACTTTCCAAGTACAGGAGCCCTTGCTCAAAGCAGGGAGGGTACGATAAACCTGCTTTATCATGTCTACCAGGGAAAACCCTGGAGTGAGGAGCAAAGCCAAACTTGTTGCCCCACTCAGGAGGCCCCTTACTAATAAAGTCTTCAATGTTCTATCATAAAATGGGAATCCTTCTGTCTGGGGTGGAATATCCATGCACCAACACCCAGTTGTCACAGCATGACCATAGGTAGGGGACCGTACAAGAGAGTTCCCACCCTGAAAAACAGTTGGGGCTGCTTGTTTCCAATTTCTGGGTTTAAGGTATGATCAGGGCTTTTCATTAACTGTAACATTTCCCCAGGTTGCAGAATGGAATCACATTGAAATATCTACACACAATTAAAAAGGAGAAGTCAGGTAGGTGAGGGCTGGGAGATGGCCTCTAAATCTATCCATGTCTTCCCAGGAATTTTATAATAAAAACAATGTGGTATTGGGCAAACATCAATGGAAAAGGAGAGAGAATCCTGAAATTGACCCACACATACATGTTCAACTGATTTTCAACAAATGTTTAAAGTCAATTTAGTGGAGAAAGGATAGCCTTTTCAACAAATGGTTCAGAAACAAGGATTGCTTAGCACAATCCTAAACCTTAAAAATTGAATAATTGGACTTCATCAAAAGTAAGAACTTCTGAAATTTGAAATACTTTGTTAAGAGTACACAAAGATAATCCACAGATTAGGAGAAAACATTTGAAAATAACATATTTGATGAAGGACTTGTATTCAGAAATTTAAAATAACTATCAAAATGCAATAATAAGAAAACAAGCCAATTAAAACTGGGGAAAAATTTGAACACTTTATCTTATACACACATGGCAAATAAGGTCATGAAAAGTTGTTCAAGATTATGTCCTTAGGGAAATGCAGTTTAAATTACAATTAGATATGACTTCATACTTAATAAAATCTACAAAACAATACTAAACTATACCAGTTGGCAAAAAATATGGAGCAACTGTAACTTTCATATGCTGCTGATGGGAAAGTAAAATGGTATAATCACTTTGGAAAACAGTTCAGCAGTTTCTTAAAATTTTAAACATACACCTAATGTCAGGCACAGTTCTTCATCTCCTAAGTGTTTACCCAAGAGAATTGAAATCCTATACTTATAAAAAATCTTTTACACAAATGTTCATTGAGGCTTTATTTGCAGTAGCAAAAAATTGCAAACAGCCTGTGCTGGTTTGAAGTATTATGTTCCCCAAAATGCCATTTTCTTTGATGTAATCTTGTGGGCAGATGTATCAGTGTTGATTAGATTGTAATTCTTTGAGTGTTTCTGTGGAGATGCATCCCAACCAAATGTGGGTGAAGACTCTGAATGGATAATTTCCATGGAGGTGTTACCCCACCCATTCAAGGTGGGGCTAAATTAAATCACTGGAGCCACATAAATGAGCTGACAAACAGAAGGAACTCAGTGCAACTGAAAGTGACATTTTGAAGAGGAGCTACAGCCAAGAGGGATGCTTTGAAGAATGCACAGAAGCTGAGAGAGTAGCTGCAGATAAGAGACAATTTGAAGATGGCCATTGAAAGCAGACTCTTTCTCTGGAGAAGGAGAGGGCAAACACCCCATGAGCAACTAAGAGTGACATTTTTGAGGAACTGCAGCCTCGAGAGGAATGCCCTGGGAGAAAGTCATTTGAAACCAGATGGAGCAGATGTCAGCCACTTGCCTTCCCAGCTAACAGAGGTTTTCTGGACACCATTGGCCATCATCCAGTGAATGTACCTGATTGTAGATGACTTACCTTGGACACTTTATGGCCTTAAGACTGTAACTGTGTAACCAAATAAACCCCTTTTTATAAAAGCCAATCCATTCCTGGTGTTTTGCATTCCAGCAGCATTAGCAAACCAGAACACAGCCCAATATACATGCTACTCAAAACAATATGCATCTGCAAATAATTTTACTTCCTTGAAGAAGCAGACAAGAGACTGCACATAATTTATAATTGCATTCATATAAATTCAAAAAAATGCCAGCTGATCCATAGTTACAAAAAGCAGAACAGCTGTTGTCTGAGGTAAGTGAAATACAGATTGGAGGACAAGATTATGCCGGGGTTGGAAGAAACTTATTGGTGGGATGGATGTTTATTGTATTGATTATGGTAATGATTTTACAGGCATATACATATATAAAAACTTATCACATTACAGATTTTAAATGTGTCATGTTTATTGTAAGTCAATTGTACCTTAATAAAGCTGCTAATATTTTTCATTAAAAAATTAAGCACTACCTATAAACCAGGGGAAATCTGACTCAAAGAGCAAAACTTTAGATGCTTCATCATGCTTTGTAGTACATATGAACTCTTTATTAGGTGTTTCATAAAGCAAAGATGCAAGAGCAACTTTTCATTTCCACCATTGGGTTTACTGAAGATATGTATCATTTTTATTCACAGGGAGGATTATGAAGTAGAGGAGTAATGAATCAATGTCCATATGCCTTTCCTATATTCTGCAACATAATACTGTCATAACAGCCCCAATTTAATAGTAGCACAGGCAATTCTGAAAGCAGAATTAGGAAAAGTCTATGAAACTAAAGCCATTTCAGTTTAGTATTTAACATGAAAGAAGTTTATTATCAATTTATTCTAATATTTGTACACAAGAAATTATATTGCACAGACAGCAGTGGTGATTTTTGTATATTAATTTTGAAAAAAATAACTGGGTGCTTTTGAACAGTGTTTCTCAAATAGTCTGAGCCCTATGTGGGAATCATTTCTGACAAATCATGATGTCTTTCTCTCACACACCAAGAGTGTGTGAATGTGTGGGGGGTGTATGGGAGTTCAAAATGTTTAAAAGGTATCTTTTAGAAATATACCCAGGAACACTCAGTTTGAAATAAAGATATCTATGAAAGACCCTTTCAAAAATTGAAGTCAGTAGGGTAGAAAGTGTAGAAATAAAGTCTAATAATTCATTCAAAAGTAATATAATTTAGTAATTACAGGAATATTTTAAATTTATATTGAAAATAACATGGGGTTTAATTTCAGTAGGCATAGAACTAATTGTTGCTTTGCTAATTTACAAATAATGATGAGCACTTGATCACATATACCTGATTTCCTGATGGGTTTGCAATATTTTTCATTTAATCTTTTTAAAAAAATAATACAAGAAAGAGGTCATCTTTTTTCTCAAAATGTTCACATAATTGTTGGACATTGTAGTGTGGCCCCTCAAGGAGAACGATAGTCATAATTTAGCTGCTGAAACTGAGGACCTAAGAATGTCCTGAAAACTTCTTAAGAAGTGACACATATATATTCTGTTGCTATATGACAAGTGCATATGAATGTTAGCATCAAAAATGAGCCTCAATCAAAAGAGGGCAGAATCTCTTCATAACAGATTTTGATTTGCTAATCAGATAGTCTGGCATGCCAATCAAAGCATTCTTCACGTAGTGGCAGAAATGTTTTATTCCATAATGATTATACAGCTGTGACATATATCCAAGGAGGTCAGTTGGTAATTAATAATTCTATGGTTGCAGATATATATCTTGCTTTTTTAAACAGATTTAATATGAAAACATCAACATATTAAAAACCTAATGTAATAGTCAAAGATTAATTAACTTCAGGGGAAAAATAAATGTGTGTATATTAAGGAAAAGAAGTAATAGCTGTATTTTCTTAAAAGTCTATTCATATAATAAAAAATACATATGCCATATAGGATAATGAAATAATTGAAGACAAATTAAATATATATTCTGAGTACACAGGAAAAATGTACAATAGCAATATTTATAAATGAAAGCCAAATTGAAATGAAACAAGTTTCAAAATTTAACAAATATTACTCCAAAAAAAGGGTTTTAAATAAAAATGGCTGAGATTGTTGAGGATACAGGAAAATGGGTAGTGCTGCTGATGTGAAAAAAAATAGGTAAACTTTTATGGAGTTAAATTTTTTAAATTTTAAGTTCACTTTTATTGAGATATATTCACATACCATACAATCATCCACAGTGTACAATCAACTTCACAATGCCACCATATAGTTGTACATTTATCACCCTAATCAATTTTTTAACATTTTCCTTACTCCAAAAAGAATAAAAATAAAAGTAAAAAAGAACCCTCAAAGTATTCAATCCCCCCATCCCTCCCCATTTTTTTCGTCCCAGTTTTTGTACTCATCTATCCACACACTGAATAAAGGGAGTTTGAGCCAAAAGTTTTCACAATCACACAGTCACACCATGTAAGCCAGATGGTTATGCAATCTCCAAGAATCAAGGGCACAGGGCTGCATTTACACAGTTTCAGGTACTTCCTTTTAGCTATTCCAATACACTAAAAACTGAAAAGGGATATTTATATACTGCATAAGAATGCCCTCCAGATGGACCTCTCAGCTCTATTTAAAATCCCTCAGCCAGTGAAACTTTGTTTTGTTTCATTTTGCTTCCCCTTTTGGTCAAGATTATTTTCTCAATCCCATGATGCTGGGTCCAGGCTCATCCTGAGAGTCATATCCTGCATTGCCAGGGAGATTTACACCCCTGGGAGTTAGTTCCCATGTAGAGGGGAGGACAGTGAGTTCACCTGCCAAGTGGGCTTAGCTAGAGAGAGAGGTCACACCTGAGGAAGAAAGAGGTTCCTTGGGGAAGACCCTTAGGCACAATTACATGTAGGCTTAACAAGATTAAGGTCTTGGCCTACTAAATTGGTGTTTGTGAGGATATCAGTAATAACCAAGGTGGGGAAATCCAACATTTCCACATTTTTTCCCAGTTCCTCAGGGGGGCCATGCAAATTTATTTTTATTCTCTGCCTAAATAACTTTGGGATATATAAGGATTTCAAACTAACCTGTACAAGCCTACTAGATCTCACTTCCTATTCATAGTTCCATGTAATTATTGTGTTTGAATAAACTGACCATTCAAGGTAAATTATTTACTATGCTGCAGAAAATATAGATACTGCACCAAACATCTCCTCTCTTGGTCTCACATAGAAGCTGAAGTTTTAAAACACAGTCAATAACATCCTTTATCCCTTGTACTGATGTTTCTTAATCCTAACCAGATCTGCTTCTTTCATACTTCTAATTGAAGTCTGAACTGTTTTTTAGCTTTTTTAACAGTTACTGTAGGAGGTATGTTCTAGTTGGCTAATGCTGCCAGAATTCAAAACACCAGAGATGGATTGACTTCTATAAAAGGGGGTTTATTTGGTCACACAGACACAGTCTCAAGGCCATAAAGTGTCCAAGGTAACACATCAGCAATCAGGTACCTTCACTGGAGGATGACCAATGGTGTCCAGAAAACCTCTGTTAGCTGGGAAGGCACGTGGCTGGTGTCTGCTCCAAAGTTCTGGTTTCAAAATGGCTTTCCCCCAGGATGTTCCCCTCAAGGCTGCAGTTCCTCAAAAATGTCACTCTTAGTTACACTTGGGATATTTGTCCTCTCTCAGCTTCTCTGGAGCAAGAGTCTGCTTTCAACAGCCGTCTTCAAAGTGTCTCTCATCTGCAGCTCCTGTGCTTTCTTCAAAGCGTCCCTCTTGGCTGTAGCTCCTCTTCAAAAGTTGACTCTCAGCTGCACTGAATTCCCTCTGCACATCAGCTCATTTATATGGCTCCACTGACTCAACTTAGAGCCACCCTGAATGGGTGGAGCAACACCTCCATGGAAATTATCCAATCAGAGTCATCACCCACAGCTAGGTGGGGCACATCGCCACAAAAACAGTGGAAGAATTACAATCTAATCAACACTGATGACATCTGCCCACACAAGATTGCATCAAAGATAATGGCATTTGGGGGGCATATAATACATTCAAACTGGTACAAGGTAATACTGACATTCATAGCTGCTGAGCTCTAGCTCTGAGTTTCAGGTGTCTCACAGATACCCAAAGTTTCAGGCACTGGCCAGGTTATACACAAAGAGCTCAGCATCTCAGATTTGAGGATAACCATTACTCTCAGGAATAGATGTGACTGCTGTAAGAACTTACAATTTAGGGAACATTATAATATGTATTCCCTGATGAACTATGCTCTAAGATTCAATTCTCAGAGTTCACACATTATAATTAGCCTGTATTAGTTAGGATATTATAAGGTTTGTCTTTTTGTTTCTGGTGTATTTCACTCAAAATGCAGTTTTCAAGAGCCATTCATGTAGTTGCATGCCTCACAGCTTCATTCCTTCTTGCAGCTTCTCAATGCTATTGTATGCATACATCACAGTTCACCATTCTCTTCATCAGTTGATGTACCCTTAGGCCACCTCCATCATGACTACTGTGGCCAAAAACACCAGAATGCAAATGTCCATTCATGTCCCTGCTCTCAGAACTTCCAAATATATACCCCATAATGAAGTTGAAGGATCTTATGGCACCCATATGCTTAGCTTCTTGTGGAACCACCACACTGTCCTCCATATATAGGCTACATCATTCTACTTCCCCACCAACAGTAAATAGGTACAATCCTCTCTGCATGTTTTTTCCAACACTTGTATCCCTCTGTTTATACTTCTCCCTGCAATTTTGTAGAGACATATTCACATTCTTTATAATCATCCACAATGTACAATCAGTTCTTCACAGTATCATGATATAGTTGTGCATTCATCACCACAATCAGCACTTGAACATATTAATTACTCCAAAAATTTTTAAAAAAGAATAATAAAAAAGATTTTAAAAATACAATACAATAATAAGGTCAGACAGCAGCACCACTACAAGAATCCCCTTATATTCCCCTCTCATAGACATTTAGCTTTGGTATATTGCCTTTGTTACATTTAATGGAAGCATATTACAATGTTACTGTTAACCATAGACTCTAGTTTGCATTGTTTATATTTTTGCCCAATACCATCCCTTTTTCAAACACCTTGAAAGATTGACATTCATTTGTTCTCCCACATGTAAAATATTTTTGTATTTGTACATTTAGTGACCATCAGTGACCACTAAGGTTTCACTAAGTTATACAGCCCTAGTCTTGATCTGCTATCTTTATGTCATAAATGCTGTAGCCCTCCTCTTTCGGGTTTACTAACACATATCTTTGTTCAGTGTACTTTACAACATTGTGCTACCATCACACAGTATTATACTATCCATTTCTGAATCTATACAATAACATTCTCATCTCATTCTATACTCCTTCAGCACCAAATGCCCAATCTGTACGCTCTTTCTATCTCTGGAAATCTTCATTTCTACACTCTTCTTCAAATGTTTCTCTCCTCTCTTTTCCTATCTGTCTGTAGCACTCCCTTTAGTATTTCTTATAGAGGAGGTCTGTTGTTCATGAACTCTCACAGTGTCTGTTTATGTGTAAATATTTTAAATTCTCCCTCATTTTTGAAAGACAATTTTGCCAGACACAGGAATCTTGGTTGGCAGTTTTCTCTTTCATTATCCAAAGTTTTTGCTGAGAGATCCACACTTACTCTTACTAAGCTTCCCTTGTATTTGATGGATTGTTTTTTTTCTTGCTACTTTCAGAATTCTCTCTTTGTCTTTGACATTTGAAAATCTGATTGGTAAGTGTGTTTGATTAGGTTCATTGGGATCTATTCTGTTTTGGGTATGCTGCACTTCTTTGACTTGTAATTTTATGCCTTTCTGAAGAGTTGGGAAATTTTCATTGATTATTTTGTCTATTATACTTTCTCCCCCTTTTCCCTTCTCTTTTCATTCTGGGACACCTATAACATGTATAATCATGTGCTTCATATTATCATTCAGTTCCCTGAGATCCTGCTAATATTTTTCCTTTCTTTTCCCTATGTGTTCTTTGGTTCATAGGATTTCATGTGCCCTGTCTTCTAGTTCACTGATCATTTCTTCTGCCTTTCCAAGTCTCCTGTTGTACATCTCTATTGTGTTTCTCATCTCTTCTATTGTGCCTTTTATTCACATAAGTTCTGCCATTTGTTTTTCTTCAAGTTTATAATATTTTCCTTATGGTCACCCAGTGTTTTCTTTATATCCTTCATCTCTTTTGTCACATTTTCTTTCAACTCTTTGATTCAATTTAGAAGATTTGTTTGAACATCTTCAATCAGTTGTTTCAACTCCTGAATCTCAGAAGTGGTATTAGTCTGTTCCTTTGACTGGAGCATATCTTCATGTTTCCTGGTATGGCTCATGATTTTTTGCTCTCTAGGCATCTGATTTTCTTGATTAGTTTATTCTGGAGGTTGTTTTCTCTCTTTTTCTAGGGTTTTCTTTTATCTCTGTGATGTCTTTGTTTGTCTCACTTGCCAGTTGTCAGATGTGCTTTGCACCCTAGTCTTTCCCCCAAAATCTGGCACCCGTTGTGACCTGCAACAGGATGGGAGGTAGGCATTTGGCACCCCAGCATGTTCACTGTATATGGTAATACACATTTGCTAGCTTCAATTGGTGCTCTGCTTTCCACTAGCCAAGAAGACCTGGGTTTGTTTTAGAGTCTGGTTTCAACAGTTGGGTCTTCTGTATTTCTCAACTAAAACAGTTGGGTTTCCATACAGAGCATGTAGACCAGCTCCTGTCATCCTAAGGATGGGTCTGAACCGTGTTTTTAAATTTCTCAATTCCCTTGCAACTTCTGGACTATCCAGCAGATGGCAACATTCAGTAACTTAATTGACCTCAGAAGCAGATTTGCCTGCAAGCACAGACTGTGTCTACACAGTTTATCTTAAAACTGTGGGATTCCTATGCCCTCACTTTGCTGGCTAAAGTGTGGCTTGATTTAGAACTCCACCTGTGGCAAAGTATTTCTTCAGCTGCCCCAGTACTCCAGCTGTCTTCCAGGCAAGGAAACAGCTGCTGACTGCTGCTTCCCTCAAGGGTGCAGGAAGGGCTTTCAGACCCAGGGTTGGAAACATAGTGTCTGTCCACATTTTCTCATCTCTTTGTCCCTCAGTGACCTTAGCCTTGAAATGTCCTCCCCTATCCCTCAGGGCTTCAAATGGTGGGGTTATGTATCACCGCTGTGAGAGATGTTGTAGTCTGTGTCTTTGGTGGGAGGGGTCCTGTCTGCTGATTCTGTGCCTTTCACATATGAAACCAAATGACGGGGAGGGAAGGGCACTGGCTGGTCCCACACAGAAGATTCCTAACCGATATTCTTCTCTTTCTTTAATTCAGAGTTTGCAGGGTCCTTCTCCAGTTTATATCCTCTTCCAGAGTTTCAAACAATTCAGAATTGTCCTTTGTTTAAATTGAATCTCTGGAGAGAAGTTTTCAATAGCTGTTTACATTGCTATGTTGATGATGTCATCCTTCTAGTTTCTTGATTTATGTCTAACTTTGTAATTTTATTATTTCTTTTAATATTTCATACATAGTAATTCTATTTTTTGAACTTGACACATACAGCATCTATAGATCTTGGGGATGAAATTTCTTGTATCTACTTTCTGCTGTCTTTCATTCATTATTACTTCATTCTCCCAAATTTTGTTGATATTTAGGAAGATATTGGTAATTGCATTATTCCAAATCTTTCACATTCTATTCATTCATATTCTTTCCCCTGAACTACCATTAGTCACATGAAAAACAGAATGTATTTCCCTACCTCTCTGATATAGGGCTTGGCTATTTGAATTGTTTTGTCCAGTTGTTATGGCTGACTAAAAAGAATGTTGGTTCTGAGACTAGGACTTTAAAATGCATCATGTTTCTCTTTGCATTCTTGGATTTCTACCATTGCCATGATAAGAACATTCCTCATGTAGCCCACTGATTCCATATAGTGAGATCCACATGAAACAAAGATCCTCAAATCATTCTGAGAACTATTGCTTAAGCAGAGCCCAAATCACACAAACTGCGGTTATGGAATGGGTGGGTCCATCAAATCTTTTATTACCCATACTCTCTATAATGGCCTCAACTTTTTTCCTAAAACAATGTACACTAAATCCATAATAAGTATCACCATGTGTATTTAAGATGGTCTCTGATATGTGATGTCCTTCTCAGAGGCTCTGGTAGCATCTAACCATTTTCCAAACTCCAGAGTAATTCAATACTTAACCTCATAGAGCCTCTTTGAAACTTAGGAAACTCTACTTTATTTCTGGGATTCTTTTTCCTAATCAATAAGCATTTTCTTTTAAAAGTCTGAAATAGAGGATTATATCATGCTGCTATCATATACTTCTCATTCTTTCCAAGTTTTCTAGAGCCAATGTGTGCCATGAGGCCAAGTCATCATCATTCTTTATGCTCCTTGCTGTATATAAATGGAAATGGGATACTAGGAAATATGAAGACAAAAATTTCTGTTAAAGTTTTCTTCCTGAATGTCTCTTTAGTACTAATTTGTGGGAACACATTAAGAATTTGAATAAAAATAGACTATATCTCATAAATATGTGACAAAAATATTTTAAATGGTTTTAATTTGCAAAATTTTATTTTTATTTACATATAATTTTGTAATTATTTACTTAAAGTTATAGATGATTTTTAAGGGTGGATCTCCTCTGCAAATAATAATGCTCCACCATAAGGGTTTAATAATTATTCAACATGTGTTTGATGAAAAGTTTTTGCTTGAATGACAATGCTTTAGTTTATTTTAACATAAATGACAGTATCAACCCACTGTAGTCTCTTAGAACCCTCAGAATTTTATGTTTGATAACATTTTTTTATATACATACAACTTTAATTTCAAGCTGTTATTCTGATAGGAGTACTCTAATTTCACAGCCTGCATGTTTGAGAAAGTCTATCTTTATCATAGCAGGGATCATCTCAGCTTTATATATTTGTATTTTATATTCAATTTAGTGTGGTCTTACAAGGAATCATATTTTCATGTCAACATTTTCAAATGTAGCATCACAGCACCACAGCTAAGCAGTTGGAATAGATGAAAATTTACCTTCCTGTATATGATTTGAAGGCAACTCAGCAAATTAAGATAGGATTTTTTTAAAAGAAAATGCTAAAATAGAAAGTTTGTAGAAGGAATTTCAGTTCTCATCATCAAAACTGGTTTTTAATATTCAATTTAAAATGTCCTGGCATAGAAAAGAAACTGCAATCAAGAAGAAGAGATAATATTGAGGAAGCCAAATTGTATTTTACTTAATTACAACAATGGGACAATCCAGTCTTGAAGATTTCTGAATAGTTAATGGTAAATTCTAAATCCCCCACTTAAAATATGGGCATGTGAAATATTCAAATACATCAAACACACTTAGTTGTATGTAGATATTCCTAATTACTCAGGAGGAGATTGTCTTCATCATGAACATAAACATCTAGAATCCACAAATTATAATACTGATGCCATTTAAATATACATGTCTCTGTAATGTGCTTTTGGGTTAATTTTTGCTGATGAGTTTATTACTCTGATTTCATTGCATTGCTGTGAATTCCTATAGGCAAGCACCTGGAGGTAATTACCTGAAAATCTTAACTGTATGCACAGGTATGGCATAGGAGAGCAAAAATATGCTTTAGCTCATGAAAAATTCAACAGCTTGCCTACTGTTACATTTATGAGCATTTCTGAGTTAAATGATGATAACAACTCCCAACCTTTAGGATCTAACTAAGCCAAATTTATAAAATTCAACTTGGTTTCTTTGCCCATAAATATTTTTAATCTTCGTGGCTCTATCTGCCTAACTAAGACCACATTGCAAGATGAAGCACAATTTTAGAAAGAGGAAATTGGACATCTATCCTGCATTGTGGAATTAAATCCTGACCAGAATATTGGCTTTCCTGGACTGTACTTAAGTTTTCCACTAGATAAATTCCCATCCTGCAAGGTTTTTATTATAATTAAATAAAATTCAACACATAAATGACTATGTAGAGTCCCTGGCACATTGTACATAAAATATGGTCATATTTTTCTCTGTACATTGTGTTCCTTAGTCAGATGGATGGTTATCATTGACACCCTAAAGACATTTAAATCTTTCAATAAATCCACAAATTAAGCTATTGGAAGTGGCATGATAGTGAAAACAAGGTAATATCCACAATAAGTGGCTATTCCAGTGTCAACAAATTAATGTCTCTGCAATGGTGACCAATAAAACTGATCGGTTCCCCCAGAAAATCCCTACTCTCCTCAAGAGTGTGCTGTATTGTAGGTTCAAGATGAAAACTACTAACGGCTAATTTTATGCTTTATAGAAACAGTGACAAATCAATGTTAATGGTGCTGGTAGGGTTATCCATAGTTTTAAGCCAATACTTATTTCTATTCTCATGACTATGAACTAGTTGGAAAAGGTTTACTGGCATCTTTAGCTTAGCTGAACTTTTTATCAGTGATTGTTAGTGCTTTTTCACCTATGGCTCTTTTTGTTGCAAATTCATGTGAGACATCACATATATTCATATTCTATGGCAACGTTTAAAAAAAGTCTGTAAACCACCTCTCCAAAACACGTTATCATCAATCAATTGCTTCAGAAAGTTTCTTACCATCTGAGCTAAATATAAAACATTACGAAGACATTGCCATGGATTCTATCAACAGGTCATCTTTCTTCCCTTCCAGGCAAAAGAACAATAAAATATATTGTTTGAGTTACATCCCGGTGGACTTGGTCAATGGAAATTTTCCACAATACTGTAAAACTTGGTTGAGATATGTGCACCATTTTAGCTGGTTTTGAGAGTAATATATTCAGGGCAATGGCATGTGATTTCTGGTCATTCTCATTAATGTCATTTCTATTTGGTGTACTTTGGGTTTTCTTAATTATATGGTCTTGAATACCAAATGGCATCCAGTTTTTAACAAGTAGTTCAGTCCCTTGGTCCTCAGTATTTCACTGCTAAATATTTGCTTTGCACCAGACAGAGTCCAGTAGCAAGCTGGGAAATATTTCTTAAAAGGAGAGAAGCTAAATATTTAGTGGTCATTGTTTTATTCCAAAATCCTTTGATGTTTATAGTCCTTCAGTGAGACCTTACCACCTGCCTTCTTTAGAACTCCTAGTATTCAAGAGAGATTTGGAACACCACTGGCATGCTGTAAACTTTTGCAGTGTTATAGCACAGTCCAGCCATAAGAGTACTGAATCTCCTCACTTCTAAAAGGAATTCTGATTCTGTAACTGACTCAATTGGGCAGGAATGTAAGATTCTTAATGTTGTGAGTTGAAATGAGCTTCTGCTTCAGATTAGTGTTAATTATTGAAAAAAAAAATACAGCTCAAATATTTGAAAAAATAATAATGAAATACTAGCCCCAAGAAGGAAAGAAGCAAGGAATTTTAGTGTTTCTCACAGCAGGTTCTCAAAGACCGCCACAGGATTGTCCAATAACCTAGGTCCAGATTCCTTATTTTATGTGTTTTAACTCAAGGCTCAAATTCCCAGGAAAAAGAAAAAAAGTATTACCATCCCTTTCCCTGAGGGCAGTATCTTGTGATTAGTTCCCCTACTGAAATTAATTGGAGACGGTCAGCATCAATAAAGAAAAAGTTATCAGGAAAGAGACAGAGAAGGCATGCACCAAGTGTAATTTCTTAAGTAAATATTCAGTAATTCTTTTCAATTTTTTCTAGTAAAAAGCAATATGTATTATATATAAATTTATATATAATATATAAATAATATATATTTATATATAATAGACAAATTATAGACATATATAAAATATACAAATAGTATATATATTTATCCATCGTATACAAGTTATATATATATAAATTTGTGCCGGATATTTCTTGAAGCATTTTTCAATATCCATTTAATCTCCAACACAAGAGATGAATAAACAGACTTAAGAGATAGTCACTTGCCAAAAGTCACACCACAAGAATGGACAGGCTGATATATGCCAAGACATTCTGGTTCCATGTTCCACTCTTTTAACCACTACTCTATACTAACCTCAGATTAGAAGGAAAAAAAATCAAAGTGATTAATATCTTTATTAGTATCAAAAGTTCAATCAGCAACTTCCACAACAGTTTCTGACACCAATATTTCAGTAATTTTATCAATTCTATCAATTCATTTCTTTTTTATTATTATTAATGAAACAAAAGTTTGTTTATTGTTATGTTTTGCTGTGGTTAGTTTGTACAAAAAAGTTCAACTTTTCAATGAGCTCTAGTTAGACTTAAAAGTAAAGTGGATCTTTTGAGGTGAAGCAAAATGCCAGGTTCTACTGGAGCAAAAAAAAGATTATCTCAAAGGAACAGAGTCATCTACCATGTGCTTTTATAAGTGCCCATGCTGGAAAAGAAAAAAAAAATATATATATATATATATATATATATCAATATGAAGATATCAATACAACTTTTCCTATTACACATCTTACAAAACCGTGTGTTACATTTATAGACAGATTTACAATTTGAAAGCAAAAAAAATTCTGTCTTAATAAAATTAGCTTTTTTACAAACTGTAGTTCAACCAAAATTCTCTGTGTTTTCACACAGCAGATGCATTATCTACAGTGGGTGTGGATGAGAAAAACACTTCCTAGTAGATCTTGCCCATTTGGTTCTTTCCACTCTGTAACACTGCTTGGAGCACCACACTAAACTAACTTCAGGGTCATCACAGGTCCAGTGTCTTGGTCTTCTGCTCTTGGATTTTTTTTCATTCATCTTCATCAATTCATTTCTGACTCTAACTACCCAAGTTAGGCCAGACTCTACAAATTAAAATCTGTCATCTACAAGGTCACCTTCTAGATGCCAGTTCCAGCACAGTCATGTATCTTCTCAATCATGGAAGCTCCTTGGTGCTTCAACAGTCCCAAATCTACATAGGATCTCATTACATAGAAGGATTTTCCAGATTCCAAAATCATTTGACCTGGAGAGGCTTTCTGAGAAAATAGAAAAGTGGAATTCAGCTTACACAACATGAGGTAAACAACACCCGGTTGTAAACCCATTTCATTCCAGTAGAGATAGCTTATCAGCATGGACAAGCATACCATACTAATCAATGTATACCTGCTCTTTACTCTGTAAGAACACACTATGTACATTATAAATAATATCAGCCAGTTAGAACATTTCTTCACTTGCTCCTGTGTTTGCCTTTTATTAGCTTCTCCTTCCTATTCTCTCATTGGAGCTTCCTTCTTATGTGCTGAACTGTATGCTACCCAATTCATGGATTGCTCAATAAAGCTGTGAAATACTAAATTGCAGGATTTTTTTTTTTTCTTTTAACAATTTTGGTGATGAGGAAAAGCTCTCCAGGCAACTGCTGACAATACTGGAGAAAGGAAAGACAGGTAAAGATGCCTGCTGAACACCTTGAGTTCTCCTTCCTCCCCACTGTCTCCAAGGGTCCCAGGTTAGTCCCTATCAGATCTGAGCTCCACTGTCTTTGGCTTAGAGCACTCTGATCTCAGTAGGTTTCAGTCCAAAGACTAGTGGGCCAACTTTGTTGATGAGAAAGTGCAAATTTTGAGCCAGAGTCCCAACCTTTTGGTGCAGTTCATGGTTTCATTTTTGCTATTGCTCGTTTCTTTTCCTCTGAACAAGGTAAGTAGTGACAAGATAAAGATATGATCCTTAAGCTCTAAAATTTGATTTCCATCCTCAGGCACCCTGGCATATTACAGATTCAAAAATTATAGGTCTAGAAACTGTGTCTATCAAACAAAATGGCAAAATCCCACCAAAGACAACCTAGAGTTGCAATGGCAATTTCGAGGAACTTATTCATCTCAGAGGTACACTTACTCATCTCAGAGAAGGCCTCCTGATTTAAACAGGCCAAATAGGATGCCTATTTTAATTGGTACTCAGTACCTACTAAGAAACTGCAAGTCTCTAAAACAGCTTATATAAACTTGTATATTTTATATTTTTATGCCTTCTGTGTTTTTGTGTTTTTATGACTAATTCATGGATGAAAAATTTTAAATTGAAGCAATAAGTGCTCTATTTGTGCCTGTCTGTATGTTTGATACATGATATTTCAATACTATCTCCATATGGTATTAAGAAATTAACTTATAAAACTCCTTAAAAGAGCTCTAATGAAATTGGCTTAAAGATAAATAAGTGCTCATACATAAATTAGTACTCCCAATTTCTAGAAGTTAAGGAACCAAACCACGAATATTTCCAATGCAAAAAAGAGTATTTGTAGAGCTAAACCCAAATGTTTAAAAAATTCAATTTCACATAATTCAGATAAACCTTCAATAAACTGAACTATTTTAATATTGTTAAATAAAAACATCTCTGTCTTATGAATTATCAATACTCAGAACAATACAAGCATACAATTTTATTCTACTTATGTATGTTCTTCATAAATGTATGCATGTTTACTGGTCAAATAAATTAATGTTATATCTATTGGGTCTTTAAGACAATGAAAAATGTAAATTTGTGTTTAATAAACTGGGTTATTATTACAAAAATCTTTATTTCAAGAGCTATTTATAACTCATATGATGTTGGCTTGATCACAGTCTCCAAGGTCTTTTTGGTAACATAAATATTTAAGGTATGCAGGATGTGTTTTTGTTACGGAAAAGGAGTGTAGTTTTGCACTAAAGTAAAATGTCTGGTAGCTACAGAAATAGAAAGAGGAATGTCTAGGACAAAACCTGAATGAATAGAGCTGTAGAAGCTTTGCAAAAAAAGAATTTTATTTGTCATTGTCAAGGTTAGTTAAGATTTGATAGGTTTATGAGATTTTTAGGAATTTTCTTGGACAGAGTATTCAAAAAATTCTAGAATTTGATTTTTTCTTTATTAAATGACAAATTTTCTTGGTTTATTAGTCTGATCTTAGGAAGAAGTTGTAAAATGTTTTGTTTTTTTTTTTTTTTTCTTAACCATCTGAGTAATATGCTTAGAAGGCAAAGAATCTGTATCTCATCAGAATAATCTCTGGTGCTTTATATTGATCATATTATCCATTATTGTTTTAGAGAACAAGTCTTCTCACTTTTGAAAGAACTCTAGTTGTTGTTTCTTTAACAATCATGTTAATTCCTCTATTTACTTTTATAGCCATTTTATTGTTTCACTTCATCTAAATAGGGAGCAAAATATTTTTTCACAATGACCAAGGATTCTATTTAACAAAATGTTCAAACCTGACAACTTTTAACATTCTGCCTTCCCCAAATCAAATACTATCCTTTGATCTCATATTCAAAAGTCAGATTATTTTTTCACATTTTAAAGACAGAGGCATTAAAATTAGTTAGGTTTATTTGATATGTTATAAGTTACATAGGAATTATTGCTAATAGAAAAATAGTATATAAATAAATATAGCACACACCTGTAGGTTATCAGATTCTTCTCCTGTTCATTATCTGAGATCTTCTCCATGCCCTTCATAAGCTGCAGATAACTGCATGGTTTTATTACCTATTTGTAAATTGGACTTCATCCTGTAGTCTTACACATATTATCTACTCTAAATGCCTGTAAGAAAGCTAACTTAGGATTCAAACTGACTAAGGAGGAATAACCTCATTCTCTTGACCCATTATAATAAAGATTTCCACTCTTTCATTTGCACATGATAGATTCCTTTAGAACATATGACTTGAAGGACAGTTATAAATATATCTAAATTCATGAACCAGGGCTCTAGCACCACTTTCAATGCTCTTCAGTCCCTCTATGATGAAGTTGCTGGCTTAGCATCAGTGGTCTTGCAAAACAGATAGGCTCTAGATACCCTGTCTGCCCATGAACAATGTTGCATTTATGTTAATAGTCTGGCATAGTGACAACCAGAATATTTTAAAGAACCAAGTTTAGTGTTTTGTAATATCTGTCAGGCTCACATATTTCAATGGACAGGCCTATTACTGGACCTTTATTGGTATATGGAGATAGCTCGTTCATTTTGGATTTATACTTTTGATTGTGATTATCAGTTTATGTGTTTTTATTTATTGTAAAAACTAGTTAATTCTGTCCAAATTCCTTGTCACTATCAAGAGAAATTGTTGCTCTTAATATAGCTAATCAAAAGGGAAATGTGCTAGAAATGAGACATTCTTTGGTGGATTGAGACTAAAAATAAAAATAATAGACACTCTGACCCAGAGAGCGGGCTATACCCAAAATCTACTCCATTGAGTATGTAACTCCACTCCAAGGGTCTTAATTGAACAGTCACCCAATGAAACTTACTGGAATAAAGAGAGGAGACCAAACATGAAAAATGAAAAGAAAAAAAGGAATAAAATAACTGATCAAGCCTACTCAATTGCTTGACATGAAAATACATCAATGGTTGTGACAAGAATGTTTTGGTCAAGTTTCCAATGAGATCATTGGAAAAATGATTGGAAGGCAGACCGTTAAGTAAAATAAAATGGCCATCTACATTTCGGTGTCCTGCAGGGACTTTCTGAGAAAATGGAAAAATGGAATGTACCGTACAGAACTGCATAAAAGCAACACCTGGTGATGAATGAGTTTTGGTCCAGTAGAGATAGCTTATATAGCATAGGCAAGCATACCATAGTAATCAATGTGTATCTGCTCCCCTTGCTGATAGACCCCATCCCCCCACTATATAAACTGGGAAACTTATCATCTTATCAGAACACTTCCTTGCTTACTTCCACATTTGCCGTATAAAAGATCCCCCTTTCCACTCCCTTGATGGAGCTTCCTTCTACTTTCTTAATGAGATGCTGCCTGATTAATGAATCATTGAATAAAACTGTGAGATTCTCAAGGGCCCAAAAAGTTTTTCTTTTATTAAAAGTAAATATTTTGCCTATAATTCCATCACACTGTAAAGATCATATCTGAAAGTGATAATTACATCACAAAATGAAAAGACACATCTAAAAGATTACTTTGACCAGATTTAACTATCAATTAAATTGTCCATTAATGTATTATTTCTACATGTGGTTACATGTATAGTATATGCTATGTTTTATTTTTCTGTGTATAGCCAACGCATAATGAACACATACAATATTCAAGGTTCTGTGTTTTGCATATATTAGTTCACTAAGTTTCACAACTAATTATAAGGTAGGTTCTATTAAATATCCCATTTTATAGCTGAGGGTAAAAAGACAGAGATTTAAAGTAACTTGCCCAAGGTCATTTAAGTAACTTTTCAGAGTTAAAAATTAAGGCTAAATGCTCTGGATTCTGATTTCTCTTCTTAAATTAATATATATATATATATCACACCTCTCACAGCAAACGCTACCTTCTGATTTAAGAGCTCGATCCACATAACCACACAGTTTAGGATTTTTACTTTTTTTGCTATTTTTTATAAAATTTTGTTATAGTTATGATTTTTGGGAGCATGCATGTTCTACTTTCTGCATATTATAAATATTTTAAATACTATAAATATTTTATAAATGGAGCATATTTATATCAAAATCCTTCTATCAATGGTCATTAACTTTGTTTCCGAATTTTATGTTAAGCACGCATAATGGCCTGATAAATATCAACATTCACTAATATTTGGGCAGCAAATATGAATCTTTAGGGTAAATCATGAATGGAAAATTGATTCAAAACCTAGGAATATTACTGAGTGGTGCACTGGCATTTCCAAACATGTCTTTATCATTTTATTGAATTATATTCAAAATGTATCAGTTTACATTATCAATATCAGATATAATTATTTTTGAAGTCCTTTGCCCAATTGACGTTTTAAAATGTTAGACATAAAAAAATTGTTGTGCTACATTTATTTTCTTTGCATTTTCTTCTTAACTTCATTAGTGTTCATGTCCTCTATTTTGACTTGACATCTCATTGTTTATCATTGCATTAAACAATTCACAATTTATTGAATTTTATTGAGAATGTGGAGTAAACAATGCCAAAAATATGCATTAAAATCAAAAGTAAAAATATTTTAAGTGTGCTTTTTTTCCTAAATCTTGAGGAGTAAAATTAGTAATTACTTCTGTTATGTAAGATTTTATATAGGCTGAGACTGTTGTAGATTTGGGGGTCCCCATTTGTAACCTACTCTATATTGTGATCTTTATGCCTTAGGTTTTGTGATATACATTGTTTATTTTCACATCAATTCTCACAGTCATGTAAAACATATCAATTTTAGAGCTAGGAAAATATAACCAAGAAACTTCAGAGTATTTGGATTTATATCACACAGCAACTATGTGACAGAGCTAAAGCTCAACAAACTCTATTTCAAAATCAAATCCAATTAAACAAGAAGCTCTTCTGACTCATTTTCTAAAACTTCATCTTCTTTATTCATGTCTGAATGAATATTGTTTTACTCAATCTTGAAATGTGTTCAAAAACCCTATCCATATATATTTCTTGTCTTCTAATATACTATTTACAACCTCCTCTTGTAACATAAGTTGGATAGCTGGTTCATGCAAGTATATATTAACAGTTTAGTGATCTTGCAAACTGAGGGACTTGGAGAAAAATTCAGAGTCATAGGCAATCCCACTTCTATGAAGAGTTTCTTTGCAAATAGTGAAGTCAATGTGCTCAAAGCCAAATGTCCATATCTAGTATTGTGAATGACCCTTATTCAAGTATATCTTAGGACTGTGTCAGGCCTCCTTGCCAAAGCTGCCATTCATGACTTCAAGGCTGAGGCTGCTCCTAATAGCAGACATTCTACACATTCTACAGATTTTTTTTCTATGTGGGTACCTCAAAACTGTTGTTACTAAAAACCTAGCGATAGACATGTGACTGGGCTGCCAAGTGGCTTGTTCTGTTCCAAATTCTCTCAGGTTGTAGACAACTTTTCCAGCTTTAAAAAGGGAAGCATATCTTCCCTCATTTTTATATTTCTCTACTGCTTTCAGCAAATTTCTGTTGGAAAGTGGTTGTCAAATTTGTCCTGTAAACAAGAATTCTACTTTTTCAGTAAATTAAATCATGTAATAGAATAAACTCCATTCATGTGACTGCTACATGTATTATGCCATATCCATATGTTTCAGAGTTAAGCATAATCTCAGCTATTTTACTTATTCATTTTCTAAGAAATTTTATCTAAGTTTTCATAAATTATTAATATTTAGTTACTTTCTAATATATTCCCTCTAGTGATATTTATCCTTTCACATCATAAACAAAGGTGATATTTCCTGGATTCCACTATTTTAAGTCTCTTTATCTACATTAAACTCATTTTTAGAGGCAACCACTATTAAGACTATAACAACTTTCTTATCATTTGTGCACATTTATTTACTTATGTCAAAGTGTTTTTTAATTGACACAATGGAATCACTCTCAACCTATTTTTCTGCAACATATTTTCATTTACTAATTCCATCATTAGCACTTGTCACTATACATCATTATTTTAACTGATAAAGTACAAATTTATCATAATTTAGCAGGTGAATAATTTCCCATTTTTCAGCATTACAAAAAATTCTGTAATTAATATATCTTTATAAAATGCTTTGTGTGCTTGAGCAGATATTTATGTAGTTAGACACATAAAAGTGTAGTTATCCATTAAAAAATATTCTTATTGTATCTCTCAGTATACTTTTGGCTTGAAATAAGAGAAACCTGATCTCAAAATGCCTTTTGCAGCAAAGGCAGTTTATTGGCTCAAGTGACGTATATTCCAGAGTGAGTTGGGCTTCTTGAGCTTGATTGAGCAACAGGTATCCAGATTCTTTGTATCTTGCCTGTCACCAACCCACAGCTCTTGTGTTGAAATCATTTAATCTTGGTTATAATGAGGGTGTATGCAGCAATCTGGACTATATGTTTTCTGATTCATGGCAGCTTACCTATTTGGGGCATTTTTATTTGCAGTTTTAGCAGGATTGCTTCCCATTTTTATTATGCATTCTCTATCTAATAACTTGATACTCATGCCCTGAAAACAAATCACCAAGCTGAGGTGCTTTGTAGGAGATATTTTCAGGAAGAGAGTAGTAACTCTAAAAATATGATGCTTGAACACTGAAGATGGGATGCATATATAGGAGATCTGAGGAAGCATATTTGGAGACATAGGAATATACTTAGTAAAATTAGAGACATTACTCATTCATCAAGTATTAGGACATTATTTCCAAACATATGCCATAGCCATTTCAATTACTTGTGGACTATTCAAGTTATCAAAATTTAATTTCCAAGAAAATATAAATGTGGTAATATTCTTTTATCTATGAAATTTAAAACAAATTTGGAAATTCAGGTTTATTTTCCCCCTATAGACTTTTAGGCTGCATGTGTTTCTTAAAGAGCAGATAGCAATAAGGGCTACAGTTCTGTATTACACATGACCATTATGAATATTTAGGATTCAAGTTGAAGCAATATGTATTGGTTTGGAACTATTATGCACCCCAGAAAATGTCATTTTATTTTAATCCATTCTTTTGGAACAGTTCTATTGTGGGTGGGACTTTTGATTAGGTTGTTTCCATGGAGATGTGACCTTGCCCATTCAAGTTGTGTCCTAATCCCCTTGCTGGTGTCCTCTATGAGATATTAAAAGGCAGAGATATTTTTGAGACAGTTTAGAGAAGCTAAGAGAGAAAGAAAACACCCCAGGAGAAGCAAGAGAGACCCAAAAAAACTGAAAGAGCCGTTTGCAAACCAGAACCCAGGAGAAGAATGACCAGCAGACATTACCATGTACCTTTTCATGTGACAGAGGAACCCTGGATGCCATCAGCCTTTCCTCAGAGAAGGTACTTACCTCCTGATGGCTTAATTTGGACATTTTCATGGCCTTAGAACTGTAAATTTGCAATCTGATAAATCCCCATTGAAAAAGCAACCCTATTTCTGGTATATTGCATTCCAGAAACTTTAGCAAACCAAAACACAATAGCAAACTCATTTGCAGGAATAGTAAAAAAACAAAACAAAACAAAACAAAACTGTTTATTTGACTAACAATATTATGTGTTGTCAAATATCCAAATATCTCAATGATTTTTCTTTATATTTTACCTATATTTTAGGATTAAAATATTAGAAGTTACAAGAAAGTTATAGGTAAGTGCAAAATGATACTCAAAGTTGTTTTCTTTTTTTAATTGTAGAGTATAATATATATGCATAGAAGTGATAACTTTCAAAATGCAATTTAACAAGTAGTTAGCAAATTTCAAAGGATATTATGGGTTATGGTTCCACAGTTACAGTTATTTAGTTATTTCCTTATTGTGAAATATAACATCATACAAAAAAATAATATTTCAAATAATGATTTAACAAGTAGTTATATAGGAAATTTCCAAAGTTGTTATGAATTACAGTACCATAGTTTCAGTTATTTCCTTATTGTGAAACATAACATACATACAAAAAGTTGATAGCTTTCAAATTATCATTTAACAAATAGCTATAGAACAAATTTCAAAGGATGCTATGGGTTACAGAACTACCATTTAAAGCCTTCCCTTCTAGCTAGCTATTCCAGTACCCTAGCAACTGAGAGAAAGAAAATTATATAGTCAGTATTCATAATACTTTGTTAAATTTCATCTTATCTGTTGCTACCCGTCCTCTAATTTAATTACTTTCCTGATCTTCAGGGATGTCTATGCAGTGACTACCCTAAATTGTTCTTGTAGAAAAGGGGTATCGACATTATGGGAAAAGGGGACACATCTGGTTGATGTTCTTGAAGAGGCTATTGTTTCTGTGTTTTGGGACATAGCTGGCATAAAAGTTATCTGAAGGATTTAAGTTTCTGAAGAATAAACTTAATGAGTGAAACTTTTATAGAGTCTCAGATAAGGATCCAGATATTGTTCAGGGTTTTGGGGACTAATGTTGATTTTCACTTATCATACTGTGGTCATTTGGCACATGTAGGTGAAGCTTACAAAGGAGTAACTCCAGGATTGTCTCATTCATTCCCACCAGCAATGAATGGGTTCCAATTTCTCCACATACTCTCCAGCATTTATTGTTTCCTGTCTGTTTAACAGCAGCCATTTTTGTTGGTGTGAGATGGTATCTCATTGTGGTTTTGATTTGTATTTCCCTAATAGCTAGTGAAGATGAACATTTTTTCATGTGTTTTTTAGCCAATTGTATTTCCTCTTTGGAAAAATACCTTTTCATATATTTAGCCAATTTTATAATTGGGCTGTTTGTGCTATTGTTGTTGAGTTGTAGGATTTCTTTATCCGTGCAGGATATCAGTCTCTTATCAGGTATATGGCTTCCAAATATTTACTCTCATGGAGTTGGCTGCCTCTTCACCTTTTTGACAAAGTTTTTTGAGGCACAGAAGCTTTTGATTTTGAGGAGTTCCCATTTATCTTTTTTTCCTTTGTTGCTTGTGCTTTAGATGTAAAGTCTAAGAAGCTACCTCCTATTACTAGGTCCTGAAGATGCTTCCTTATATTATTTTTCTAAGAGTTTTATTTTGCTGTCTCTTACATTAAGGTCTTTGATCCACTTTGAGTTCATTTTTGTATAGGGTGTAAGGTAGGGGTCCTCTTTCATTCTTTTGGTTATGGCTAGCCAGTTCTCCCAGCCCCATTTGTTGAAAAGACTGTTCTGTCCCAGTTCTGTGGATTTGGGGGCCTTATCAAAAATCAGTCAACCATATATCTGGGGATCTATTTCCAAATGCCCAATTCATTTCCACTGATCAATATGTCTATCTTTATGCCAATACCATGCTTATTTGACCACTGTAACTTCATAGTAGGCTTCAAAGTCTGGAAGTGTAAGTCCTCCCACTTTGTTATTCTTTTTTAATATGTTTTTGGCAATTTGAGGTCCCTTTCTCTTCCAAATAAATTTGATAACTAACTTTTCCAAGTCTGCAAAGTAGGTTGTTGGAATTTTAATTGGAATTACATTGAAATTACAAATCTGTTTGGGTAAAATTGACATTTTAACAATGTTTAGTTTTCCTATCCATGAGCACAGAATATTTTTCTACCTATTTAGGTCCTTTTTTATTTCTTTTAGTAAAATTTTGTAATTTTCTGTGTGGAGGTCTTTCAAATCCTTGGTTAAGCTTATTCCTAGGTACTTGGTTCTTTTAGCTGCTATTGTGAATGAAATGTTTTTCTTTTTTTTTTTAATTGCCCTTTCAGTTAGGTCATTACTAGTGTATAGGAACATTACTGACTTATGTGCCTTAATCTTATATCCCACCAGTCTGCTGATTTTTTTTGTTAGCTCAAGTAGCTTTGCCATCAAATTCTCAGGATTTTCCAAATATTAAATCATATCATCTCTAAATAATGACAGTTTTACTTCTTCCTTTCCAATTTGGATACCTTTTATATTTTGGTTTGGCAAATTGCTCTGGCTAGAATTTCTAGCATGATGTTGAATAATAGAGGTGACAGTGGGCATCCTTATCTCATTTCCAATCTTAGGGGGAAGGTTTTCAGTCTTTCACCATTGAGTACTATACTGGCTGTGGGTTTTTCCTATAATGCCCTTTATCATATTAAGGAAGATTCCCTCTATTCTTATCTTTTGAAGTGTTTTTAAGAGAAAGGAATGTTGAATTTTGTCAAACGCTTTTTCAGCATCTATCAAAATGGTCATTTGATTTTTCCCTTTTGATTTGTGAATGAGTTGAATTACATTAATTTATTTTCTTATGCTGAACCACTCTTGCATGCCATGAATGAACCCCACTGGGTCATGGTGTTTAATTCTTTTAATGTGCCTTTGGATTCAATTTGCAAGTATTTTGTTTAGGATTTTTGCATGTATATTCATTAGGGAGATTGGCCTATAGTTTTCCTTTTTTTGTAGTGTATTTGTTTTTGATATGAGAGTGATATTAGCTTCATAAAATGAGTTAGGTAATCATCTTCCTTTTTCAATTTTTTGAAAAAGTTGAGCAGGAATGGTGTCAATTCTTTTTGGTAAGTTTGGTAAAATTCTGTGGAGCCATTTGGCCCTGGGCTTTTATTTGTAGGTAGATTTTTGATAACTGGTTGGATCTCTTTGCTTGTGATTGGTTTATGGAGGTCTTCCATTTCTTCTCTGGTCAGTCTAGGTTATTCATGTGTTTCTAGAAAATTATGCATTTCTTCTAAGTTGTCCAGCTTGTTGGCATATAGTTTCTCATAGTATCCTCTTATTATTATTATTATTTTTAATTTCTTCAGGATCCTTAAAAGTTACCCCCTTCTCATTTCTGATTATGTTTATTTGGGTCTTCTCTTTTTTGACTTTGTCAGTCTAGATAAGGATCTGTCAATCTTGTTGGCCTTCTCAAAGAACCAACTTTTGGTTTTATTTATTCTCTCTATTGTTTTTTTTTGTTTGTTTGCTTGTTTTTGTTTGTTTTTGTTGTTGCTGTTGTTGTTCTCCAGCTCATTTATTTCTGCTTTAATCTTTGTTCTTTCTTTTCTGTTATTGCTTTAGGGTGAGTTTACTGATCATTCTCTAGCTTCTTCAGTTGTTCAGTTAGGTCTTTGGTTTTAGCTATTTCTTGCTTTTGATATATGCAGTTAGAGCTAAAAATTTCCCTCTCAGCACTGCATTCACTGCATCCCAAAGGTTTTGATAAATCGTGTTCTTGTTTTCATTCTTCTCTAGATATTTACCAGTTTCTCTTGCAATTTTTTCTTTGACCCACTGGTTTAGGAATGTGTTGTTTAACCTCCATATATTTGTGAAAGATATGGTGCATTTCATTATGGTCAGAGAATATGCTTTGAATAATTTCAAGATTTTTAAATTTATTAAGACTTGTTTTGTGCCCCAGCATGTGATCTATCCTGGAGAACATTCCATGGGCACTAGAGAAGAATGTATATCCTGGTACTTTGGGATGTAATGATCTATATATGTCTGTTAAGTCTAATTCATTAATCATATTGTTCAGGTTCTCAGTTTCCTTACTGGTTTTCTGTCTAGTTTCTCTATCTATAAAAGAGAGTGGTATATATTGCTCCCTTCAGTTTAGCCAATGTTGGTCTCATGTATTTTGGAGCTCCTTGATGGGGTACATAAGCATTTATGATTGTTATTTCTTCTTGATGAATTGTCTCTTTTATTAATATATAGTGTCTCTTATGACATCTTTGCATTTAAAGTCTATTTTTTCAGGAATTAGTATAATTACCCAAGCTTTTTTTAGTTTAAATTTGCATAGAATATTTTTTTTCCATCCCTTCACTTTCAGTCTCTTTGTGTTGAAGGGTCTAAGATGAGTATCTTGCAAACAGCATATTGTTTAATCCATTCTTACAGTCTGTATCTTTTAATTGAAGAGTTTAACCCATTACATTCAAAGTTTAATATTGTGAATGGAGTCCTTGAATCAGCCACCTTATCCTTTGGTTTTCAGTTATGAAATCAATTATATATATATTTTTTTCCTCCTTCTCTTCTTTCCTTTAAGTTACACTTACTAATACTCTTCTCCAGACATCTCTCTTCTTTCTTTTTTTCTCAGCTTGTAGAGCTCCCTTTAGTATTTCTTGCAGGGCAGGTCTCTTGTTAACCAATTCTCTGAGTGTTTGTTTGTGAAAATTTTAAACTTCCCCTCAAATTTGAAGGAGAGTTTTGCTGGATAAGGAATTCTTGGCTGGCAATTTTTCTCTTTCAGAATCTTAAATATGTCATACCACTGTCTTCTCCATGGTACCCACTGAGTAGTCAGCACTTAGTCTTATGTTGTTTCTTGTTTCCCTTGTATGTGGTGAATCACTTTTGTCTTCTTTCAGAAGTTTCTCCTTCTTTTTAGCATTTGACAATCTTATCAGGAAATGCCTTGGCATAGGTTTATTTGTATATATTATATTTGTGGTTCATTGAACATCTTTTATTTGTATACTTTTGTCATTTAGAAGGTTTGGGAAGTTCTTCCCTACTATGTCTTGAAACACTCTTCCAAGCACTTTACCCTTCTCTTTTTCTCTGGGAAACCAATGATTCTCATAATTGTTCACTTCATGTTGTCCACCATTTCTCTGAGATCCATTTCAAACTACTCAATTTTTTCCCATTTTTTCCTTTGTGTGCTCACATTCAATTTCTCTGTCCTGAAGTTCAAGTTCCTTTCTTCTGCCTCTTTAAATCTGCTATTGTGTGTCTCTAGTATATTTTTAATTTGATCCATAGTTTCTTTTTTTCCCATAAAGTCTGCTGTTTTTTATTTACTCTTTCAAATGCTTCTTTGTTTTCTTGTAGCTTTCTTGATTTCCTTTATGTCTTTAACCATCTCATTAAAGTTGTTTTGGAGATTTGTTTGTACTTCTTTAATTAATTGCTCCAAAATTTGTGACTCTTCTGGCTTTTTAATTTGTTCATTTAGCTTGTCCACATCTGCTAGATTCTTGAAGTGCTTTGTAATTTGGGGGCATTTGCTTGCCTTGATAAACTTATTTTAGGATATGCAGGATTATTTGAGCATTCATATTTAATTTGGTTAAGCTAGATCTTGCTGGAGTACGTTTCCCCTAACCTACAGGAGGTGGCACTCTCAAGTAACTGAACTTTGTGTGGTGGGTGGAGTCCAAACCAGGTGTGGAACCAATCAGTGCACCAGTTCTCTGTGTTCACTGGAGACTGCCTGCCCTTGGGGTGTGATGTGCTCCCTGAGCAGATAGGCAGAGAGTCCACTCAAGAGCACCCCATGGATGGAACATGGGCCCTGCCTGCCTTGTGCCTGTGAGTCTCTGGGGTATGGGAGGGGCTTCTGATCATCAGTATGTTTGCCACTCCCTTCCCTGCTTCTTGCCAGTGCACCGTGTTTTATTTTTATGAATTATGCAACAAATTTCATTTAATCTCTAACTTTAAAGGTAAAATACATCTATAATAAGAGTAAAAATATACCAAGTTATAAATGCATTTTCTGCAAACTTTGTTAAATATTAATGGGAATAAACTTCCAAAGACATCAGAAATTAGTTGTGTTAACACTACCAGACAGTTGTAAATCATGCATAAAGATCTGTCTTATTTAAAGTAAGATTATTTTCAATATGACAAAATTTATCATCAGCTGCTCTTCAGAAACATCAATGACAAATAAATAAATATATGTAGATAACAAATATATGACATAGATAAGTAAAAAAATACGACAATATGATACTCTGTAGAATAAGAATTTTCCCCCAAACTCTCTTTAGATTCCATGAATTGACAATATTTTAGCATAAATGAATACTGTCTGCAACCCTAAATTTGTGCCAAATTTTAAGAATAGAGCACCATTATGATACAAAGATTAAGAAAAATAAACAAACAGAAATGCCTGTATATGAATTGTAATGTTCCTACTTCCAGGCAGGAAATGAATATCCCACTGAAACCTGTGCTAGTAAGTTGATTTATCTGAATTTGAACCATAGATCACATAGAATTGAGGATATAAAAGAATAGCTTTGTTTTCTACTCCATTTGCAGTCTTTTCCAAATCTAGTATCAGGCCAGTGTGGTATAGTAAGAAAAAAACAGATTTTATTTGAAATTGTGCACAAAATATATCACCCCCAAAATGGTCAGATTCAGAGTTTTAGAAAGATTCACTTTTAGACTTAAGACAAAGATAAATCTGTTTTCAGGTGTATAATCATAAAAAAGAGAAAAGTTGGTTATTTAGTTTATGGCCAATGTCTCCTCAGGCTATAAATATTGCTAGTGGGATTTCACATATATGGGAGATCACATATTTTGTGTGGATTTTGTCACACTAATTACACTGAAAATAAGACAAAAATATTATAAAATTGACAAGAAAAATACCATTGTGTCATTTCCACAAGAGTTCTTGCAAATTCTTTTCAAAAGGTTTAAACTCTACAGTAAATGATGGACTTTTATGTCAGGTGGACATTGCATTGCTTCACAGGTATTGAGGTGCTGCATCATATTCATTTTCACACAACAAAGCCAGGTGTACAGCAAGCAATTAATCACATATTTGTTTACTGTTTGGAATTAAATATATTTTGTATACTTTTTGTTTTAGAATTTAATTTATTTGCAAATTATTCCTAAGTGAATCAGTAATTAATTTACTATATTTACAAAAGGAAAGAGCAACAGAAAGAGAAAAACAAGTGGCTTTCTGTTAAAATGAGAATGGCACTTTGGATGCTAGTAATAGTTGATAAAGAAAGAAATTATTACTAATATTATCTGAATGAGATGGACAAAATTGTATTTACTCTTTTATGCATCAATTAATAAAGAACATCCTAATAACCTTATTTCTATTGTTTTTTGAAGATTATTGGAAAACCCATCTTAAGGATCACAGCAACAAAAGGCTTTGTAATTAAGCTTTCAATTTTTGAATATAATTTATGTGATTGCAGTTTGTGTAGCATTACAGGAAAAAGCATAAAAATCTTACAGGTAACTCATGACTAAAAATTAAGATATGACAATTCTTTAATTGTTCATTTCCGCACAACATCATTATACATCAGAAAAAAGCAGATCAAAACCACAATGAGATACCATTTCACACCTATTATTATTAAAAACAGAGAAATTTACAAGTGCTGGAAAGGATGTGAGAAATAGGAATGCTCATTCATTGCTGGGGGCAATGTAAAATGGTTCAGTAGCTGTAGAAGACAGTTTGGTGGTTCCTCAGAAAGCTAAGTATATTTTTGCCATAAGATTACCACAAGAATTGAAAGCATGGTTATTTGCACTCCCATGTTCATGGCAGCATTATTCACAATTGCCGAAAGATGGAAGCAACCCAACTGCCCATCAACTGATTAAGGGATAAACCAAAATGTGGTCTATACATACAATAGAATATTATTCATCATTAAAAAGGAATGAATTTCTGATACATGCAACATGGATGAACATAGAAAACATCATATTGACTGAAATAAGCAATACACAAAAGGACAAATATTGCATGATCTCAGTGATATGATCTAATTAGAATAAGCAAACTCAAATTCAAAATCTAGAATACAGATTACCAGGGGACAAGGTAAAGAGAGAAGAAAGGGAGTAACAGCTTAAAATGTAAAGATTCCTATTTGGAAAGATGGAAATGTTGTGGTAATGGATGGTGGTGGTGGTAGCACATTTTGAATGTAATAAACAGCACTGAAATATATACCTGAATGCAATTAAGAGAGGGAAATATTGAATTGTATTTTTGATAATAGAATAATTTAAAAAAAATCCATAGAACTTCACTACCCAGTGAAACTTAAGTTAACCATGGACTCCAGTTAATGGTACAATCATAAAAAAAGTGCTTTTACAATAACAACTGTATCACACCAATACAAGGTGTTAATAATAAGGTGGTAAATGGGAATCCTGTATTTTATGTATGATTGTCTGTAAACCCACAACTTTTCTATTAAAAAGGAAACTCCAAAAATAAGAATTATACATGAGTTTCTTAGTCACTATTAATCTGAACAAATTAAAATTATTAGTTTATTAGGTGTTCCTTTATATTCTCCTCCACATATCTAAATTAATATTGAAATTGGGAAAGATAAATTACTTTTTAACTGTTTTAGTTTTTTAAATGGCTCTTTAATATAAACTGTTTTAATGAATAGCATATTATGTAATACTATAGTGAGTTATGTACATTTGTTGAATGTTGAATTCCATGAATGATTAATTCTTTTCTCAAATCAGTATATATTAGTGATTAATATTTGAATGATAATCAAAATTTCAGATTTTGATAGGCCAGTAAAACTTACAAAATGGATCAGAGTTGACTTTAATTCATACAAGTGTTTTGGTAACGTGGAATATTTGTACAATTTATAGTAGCAAGTGGTACTTACATCTGTAATGGCACTTTGACTATTTTTTCCTTTGATATTATTTTATTGGATTGGTATGGAATACTCATTAAATATCTGATAAAATTTTCTTCATGTACTCTGAGCTTTGTTTCCATATGGAGTCTGCCCTGAGACTTTTGAAGACATTGCCACTATGTGCCTTATTTCTTCATAGCTTTACAGTGTGCAAATTTAAGTGGATTTATCTTTTGTTTCTATTGTATCTCTTAATTGGCTAGGTTGCTTGAGGGCCAAAATTAAACCTCATTTGGTGGGAGAGGAAAAGGCATTCCACATGTCTTTTCCATGAAGGAAAATACAAACAGATTGAGAAGTAAAACCTGGTTCATAACTCTTCCAAAAGGAACAAGCATTGTAGAATTTTCTTGCCTTCCTAATATTCATTGTCCCTTATGTTGACTTGATGTATTAATCTGTTTGAATTGTGATTCTAATGTCAATAAAATATTTCCAAATTTTCCCATGTTAATCACTATATAAATTGAGTTTTCTATTTCTAAAGTGATGAAATAAAGCACTTTACATATTTCTTTATATTCAAATCATGACAAACTCAGTAGTTTTCAATTTTTTAAGCTATAACATTTCTGAATTCTAAACTCTAATGAAAATATACAATATTTCTTTGCTTTTTTAATATTGGTTTTAACACTGTTAGGGAAATGTTGAACTTTGGCATGACAAAGTATGCCAAGATTACATTATGTTTCTTAAGGATTAATATGGATTATATTTGATTGATATGTGTCAGACATTACTTTTATAACTCTTAACTATCGAGATCCCTAGTAATTGTTATTGCCATTTAACACCTAAATCAATAAATGTTGTGGTCTGCATTGATTACACTAATCAACTGAAAAATTGACAGTTTATTCTCCCCATATACCTATGTTCCCATGTGTGTGCTCCATTGCAGTGGATTTATATAAATAAAATCAGATGAGTGAGTAAGCAAGGATGAAGGAAAGAGGAAGAATAAAAAATTGCAAAGAATAAGAGATAAACTAGCAACCTTCTAAAAGTTCCATTCTCCTTTTCTCTGAACTTGTGCTTAGTTTATTATATTCCAGTGAAGCTTGAACATGTACTGAGCAATGAAATTAAAGTTTTACTTTTAATGGAAACAACAGAGACTTCAGTTATATAGTACTTACATACAGATCTCTGACATCTTGTCTGAAATTTCTTTGAAAAATAAAAATAAACCATAGATAATAATTATCAGATGACTCAAATGTTCATGATACATTCTAGCTTTTATAGTGCACTTAAAGTGTCTATTTTACAGATCAAAAAAGAATTCCTTGTAATTTTTTGTTTTAGCAAAAAGTGCCCAAAAATGCAAAAGTCATCACAAAGACCACTTATTCAGCATATTAAGGAAAACAGGGTGTTATAAAAGGTAAAACTGGTAAAATATCCATTTAAAAATTTAGAACTTATAAATACTGCCCTAGATGAAGATTGTTTTTTGAGAAAAAATCTCTGCAATGATTCGAAGTACAGCAACTAATATTTAATTGATTCAGGGTCATATCACTTGTTTTAATAGGGACTTTGAAATGAAATCATATGTATGTGTATGCATACATCAATCATATAATTTTATCATTTAATGATAAAAATTTAGAATGATATATTTGTTTAAAAATATTTCAAATACATTACAGAAAAAAAATTAAATTGAATGCCGATTATGCTTACAATGGGATTGAACCATTTTCTTATAATTATTTTCATCTCAATATTCTTAAAAAGATATTGCATTTTAAAACTCCATTTTGAAAAATTTTGATTAGTGTGTTCAGAGAGAATGGCATGTCTTTGAATTTTCTAAAGTACTTTCTTATAATCATTAGCAACTAATTGTCCTTGAAAATCAACATTGTATCAAGAGTATCTCAAATTTTCTGCATGACTTTCTCCAGCTACTTCACTTCAATTTCTAACTATTTTTTCCAAAATGCTCTATTTTCATTACTTCCCTATCTCAAAAGAGGATATGAGAAGAAATATGGTATATAAAATCATTTTAGCTTCTGATTTATCCAAATTTCAGAACAGGGACATAAAGTTATTAGCCTTTTTAATAGAATGCTTTATTTGGTTATTTATCCCTACAAATATAAAAGCTGCATTCAGAAACATTACCATAATTGCCATTGTCTGAGAGGGTGGGGATTGCCAATGAAGTTATTACTTAAGAGAAGTCAGAAAAACCTTCGGAGTGGGTAGGGTCTGGATAGACTTATATTTTGTTGTCAGTAGCAATGGCAACCTTGCATTTGGTGAATATGATGACATAATATCAAGTGATGGAATTTTAAACAAAATTCAAAGACAATACATCAACTGATAGCATTCACAACATACATAGAAAAATCACAGCTTTTAGAATATATAGAGCTTTCTCCATGTTAATAAGAAAACTAATAAAAATCCAATTAGAAAATTTTAAAAGGATATAGACAGTCATTTCTTAGAAGAGGAAATGAAGTGTATCACAAACATGACTATTTCACATCTACTTGATGGCCAAAATCTTAAATTATAATATTTAGGACTTGTGAGATTTTGAGTACATATTAATTTGTATATATCTCTGGTAGAAGTATAAAATCATAAAAAATTTAAAGAGTGATTTAGAAATATCTATTAAAGTTTAAAATATGTATCACAAAAGATAGTGAACACAGGCAATAACTGGGTGTAGAGAGATTTTTAGTGTTCACATTCATGCAATATTCCTCTTTTTTTCCACCATAGAGTAAATTATATATTCTTGCCCTCAGTACATTTAAGTTGGGACACGTGATTCATCCTGGCCAATGGACTTGAATAGAAATTTCATTTGCTTTTTCAATCCAAAGAATTCATTGTTCATTTGAAAATCTAGTGTTGTTTCCCTTCCCCCTGTTTTGTGGACAAAAGAAATTGCTGCAGGTTCCAAACTGTGATTTAATTACGGAAGCATCTTGGATCACTCGTGGCTGTGTGGAGACTAGTGCCTTGTGGAATTTTCTAAACTATAGTGTACTTTGCATAAATGCATGTTGTTTTAAGATAATGAGATTTGGGGCTTGTTACTGCACCATAACATGAGCAATCCTGACTAATATGGCAATTCTACTACTTTATAATTTGTAAAAATTTGTAAAAGCAAAACACAGTGATGACCCTTGTAAAAACCGTTATAATTTCAAATAAGCAAACATATTTGTCAAGTAATGGAAAACTATACAGCAATTAAATGAAGAATATTTTGCCGTATATGTTTACTCAGTCAACTGATTTATTGAATAATCTAAACTCACTGGTTTATAAACTAGAAACTGATTTTTTATTCTTTTCACAGACTTTATACAGGCGCCAGTCATTATCTGTGCTTCACCCCTCAGTTCCATAATGGACAGATCTCATGATTTTTTGGTTATTCTCAGTCAAAAGAGCAGTTTTATTTTTAGAAATTCTGCCCAACCTAATAAAAGCTCCAAAGTAATACAGTAATTCAATTCTCAAGCCTTCCCTCCAGTACAGATCTGTCCAGAGAATTGGGGACAAATATATCTCAACCTCTATTATTTAGGGAATATCCCATGGTCTACCAATGGAGTGTTTGTGCAATGGGAAACAGCCCGCTGGGCAAGGCTGCAGGGCTGATATTTCCTGGTAAAAATTTGCACAGGGTAACAGCTGGGTCAATTCTGATTGGTCATTCATTGCCTTGTCAATATTTGATAAATATTTTTAAATTTACTCCAGCAAAGACACTTTAAATAGTGCAAGTCCAGCTACCTTTTCTGCAAATGGTCTGCAGGAGACACCAGTTTACCTTGCTACACTCAATGCTGGATATGCAGCATGATTACTGAAGCATTACTTATTGCATGCCTTGCTTTTGCAGGCTGTTCCAGCCACACTCTTGATTTCAGTTTTCTCTGGTTATGATACAGACACACAAAGATTGACAAAGGTAGATTTCACTGTGTGGGGAGTTAGTGTACTTCAGTAATTTTTAAATATTGTTTATTTAAAAGTCTATACACCTGAGAGAAAATTTCATACTTAACTTTTAAAAAGCACAAATTTATAAAGAGATGCTATTCTGTAGAAACAATATACCTAATATTCATCAGTTATGTGTTTTAAATGACTTTAAAATTCTATTCTTATTGTGTTTCTATGTCACATAATAAAATCTAAATAAATATTATGATAATATTACTAATACTGAGGACTGATACTAACCAAAAGGATTTCTAATAATTCAGTCAATTTTAATAGATGAGACAAGCTATATCTCTAAGTTATATTCTTTGCAAACTACCTACATTTATCTCCTCAGATACTAATAGTTACGATAATCAGATCTTGTGTTACTCCATTCACTCACTGCAACTATTTAAAAATATACCTATTAATTTTGAAGTTCCTTAAGAAAGGTCTTGCTGTAGAGTATTTTGTAAATCTTAGGTAACTCAACAGAATTCAAACAATTTAAAATTTAGGGGTAGATTTTTAAATACTTACATATAAATGTAGAAGACAAGGTATCTCGAGAGGTAGACATTATGAGCTCTTATGAATTGCATAAAGAATGGGATATAATGACAGGTTTATTGTGATTAGAAAAACTTTATGACTATTTCTCACTTATGGTTGAGTTTGATCTGAGACTTAATCATAATGTGGTAAATTACATGGCATAAAAAGAACAGTCATAAAATAACTTTAGTCACTCACTCCCCATCTTGTTTAAGTAAAGATATGAAGCCAAAAGTTGATGAAAATCTGTGTACATATATTTTAAAAGAATATTGATTGTTTTTTACTTAAGGCAGTTTTGTGAGAATAATATCCATTTATATTTCAATCTAAGCATGCCCCCCATTGGTGTTTAAACAATATATTCTAGAGACAAATTTTTTATTGCCAACAAGTTTGAAACACGCTATATTATTCCAGAATCATAAAATATTTTCAAAAAGAATAACTTTCTATCTTATTTACCAGCAATTATTTTATTCTTTTCCTTCCTTTAACAATTATTTTCTCCAAATCTTTTTTCAAAGTCTCACTTTTTGTCATCAATATATTTGTTTCTAATAGGGCATTAATGTTTTATTCTATCAAATATTCTATTCTGTGTTAACTTATCCTAGATTTCATCATCTTCCAGGAATCATTTCATTTTCTAAACTCCTAACTTGTTTCCTACATCACATACCCCTCACCTCTCTCTCCCTCCCCCCATCTCTGTCTATCTCTACCTCTACCTCTACCTCTACGTCTATCTCTATATCTTTATCTCTATCATCTCTACCTCTCTCTCTCCTTCTCTCTCTTTCTCTCTCTCCCTATCCACCTACTTTTCTTTTTGCTGAGGAAGTCACAGACATGCCTAATGGCCATCTCCCAGCTCCTGCACACCACCAACCACCACCCCCATCCCCCTTTCTTTGTGTGCAGATGTTTCAATACATTTCCATTCTGTAATCCTGAAAGATACATTAGGTATAATGGAACAGTCTAAATCAGACACCAGGGATAAATAGTTTTAGCTGCATATAAGGGTGGTAACTCTCAGTGGCCGGGTACTCTCCACTGTGATGTATAAATATTCGGCCCTCTAGCAAGATGTCTCTTCTCTCCAATGCCAACTGGAAACTGCAGAGATGCTACTCCCCACCCCTGACCTGACCACCTCCCTGGCCTAACCAGGGGACTGGCCACAATGGTGTATCTTGCCCTCTTCTTTTGGACCCTTTGTACTGCGTAAGTAATGAAGCAGACATCTGCTGAAAGTCTTCGTTGTGCCTGAGCCTGTGTTCTCATAACATACCATATAGCAACTTGCTCCAAACTTTTGATCTATATTATTTTCCCTAATAGAAAATAGATTTTATTTAAGCAGGACATGTGTCTTCCACATCTTATTCATATAGTTGCCCAAAACACCAAATGCTTATTTTTATAAAAATTTACTAAATAGGCAAATTAGTAGCAAATTTGAATGAGAGACACAGAGAGAGAGAGAGGGGAGAGAGCAAGTTTTTTAAACTTCAAGGCACAAATAATTAATTTTTCCTACAAACTATGTCAGGAAAAGATAAAGATTAAAATATATTCACAAGAAACTAAGATGGCAGCTAGCTGAGACAGGGCAAAAAAAACGCCTCCATGAAAAACACTAGCTAAAAACCAGAAAGTGACCTAGAAAACCGGTTACAGTGGTGTGCCAGCTGGACGAGGGCTCCTAGCTCCAGAGGGGCCGTATACTTGGTGAAACCAGGAGTCTGCATTCCGAAACGAGTGAGTAAGCTGGCTGGAAGACCCGCGGCTGCGTGGCAGGCTGGGGAAGCCATGGTTCAGTGTATGGAGACCAGCTGGCTCTTTTTTTTTAAAAAAAAAAAAAAGGAGCGGCTGCAGCTGTGATTGTGGGAACCACGCAGTAAAACACAGCAAGAGGGGGCTGGGCCAGCCTCTCGGTGTCTGGCCGGGAAGATAGCCCACAGCAGATACCCTTGGGTTCGGGAGAACAGAGGGGAGAGCCGGAAGCAAAAAGAAACCCCACAGCTCACAGCTGGTCCCCCAGAGGGCTGGATAAACTCCTGCCTGGGGCCGTGCCCACATCCCAGAGCCCCGCCAGTTGTCCTAGAGCTGGGAAGGAGGAACGGTGCGAGGAGGAGGGGGCTGACTGCTCCGTTCGGCCATTTTTGCTTCGGGCTGGGAGTGCACCACTGCACGGCCCGTCGGCCCGGGGCTTCCCTTGTGGGACAGCGCGCACTGGTGATGTAGCACAGCATTCCCTCGGCTGAGCTCCTTGAGGAGCAAGGCTGGGAGGGGGGATCCGCTCGGAGAACCCAGGGACCCTACGCCAAGTCCGGTGGTTTATGGATCAGCGAGAGAGAGGGTCTGGGGCTGAACTGAAATGAAGGCTTAGACTCTTGTGGCGTCCTTGAATCTCTGGGATCCTGGGGGATTTGAACGTTAGAACTGCCCTTCCTCCCTGGCCACCCGTACACATGCCCCACATTCAGGGCAGACAGCTCCAGCAACACACCCAAACTGAGTTCTCCAACTGAACCCACAAAAATCATTTCCCCAAATACCGTGGGGACAAGGTTGAGAACTGACTCGAGGGATATAGGTGACTCACAGACGCCATCTGCTGGTTAGTTAGAGAAAGTGTACATCACCAAACTGTGTTCCTGAAAAATTAGATCGATATTCCTTTTTCTTTACAATTTGAAAGAGCCCTATCAAGCAAAACAAATGCCAAGAGGCCAAAAACAACAGAAAATCTTAATGCATATGACAAAACCAGAAGATATGGAGAATCCAACTCCAAACACACAAACCAAAATATTGGAAGATACACTATATCTCGCAAAATTAATCAAAGAACTACAATCGAGGAACAAAAACATGGCAAAGGATTTAAAGGACATCAAGAAGACCATGGCCCAGGATATAAGTGACATAAAGAAGACCCCCAAAGAGCATAAAGAAGACATTGCAAGAGTAAATAAAAAAATAGAAGATCTTATGGAAATGAAAGAAACTGTTGGCCAAATGAAAAAGACTCTGGATATTCACAATACAAGACTAGAGGAAGCCAAACAACATCTCAGTGTCCTAGAAGCCCACAGAACAGAAAATAAAAGAACAAAAGAAAGAATGGAGAAAAAAATTAAAAAAATCGAAATGGATCTCAGGGATACGATAGATAAAATAAAACGTCCAAACTTAAGACTCATTGGTGTCCCAGAAGGGGAAGAGAAAGGTAAAGGTCTAGAAAGAGTATTCAAAGAAATTGTTGGGGAAGACTTCCCCAACCTTCTACACAATATGAATACAGAAAGCATAAATGCCCAGCAAACTCCAAATAGAATAAATCCAAATATACCCACTCCAAGACATATTTTGATCAGACTGTCAAATACTGAAGAGAAGGAGCAAGTTCTGAAAGCAGCAAGAGAAAAGCAATTCACCACATACAAAGGAAACAACATAAGATTAAGTAGTGACTACTCAGCAGCAACCATGGAGGCGAGAAGACAGTGGCATGACATATTTAAAATTCTGAGAGAGAAAAATTTCCAACCAAGAATACTTTATCCAGCAAAACTCTCCTTCAGATTTGAGGGAGAGCTTAAATTTTTTACAGACAAACAAATGCTGAGACTTTGCTGATGAAAGACCTGCCCTACTTCAGATTCTGAGGGGAGCCCTGCTGGTGGAGAGACAGGGAAAGGAGAAAGAGACATAGAGAATTTTAACAGATATATATAGTACCTTACATCCCAAATCACCAGGACACTCACTTTTCTCTAGTGATCACAGATCTTTCTCCAGAAGGGACAATAAGCTGGGACATAAAACAAGCCTCAAGAAATTTAAAAAAAAATTGAATATTCTCAAAGCACATTCTCCAACCACAATGGAAAACAAATAGAAGTCAATAATTTTTGTACTGTAATTCCACTAGTTACTTCATACATGATATAAAATACACAAACTCTGAGGACAAATCAGTGGTTTTGAACTCAATGTAAAATATGTAATTTTAGACAACTATATAAAGTTGGGGGAATGAAGGAGTATAGGAACAGTTTATGTGTCCTATTGAAGTGAAGGTGGTATCAAAGAAAAAAAAAAGATTGATATGGATTTAAGAGGTTGATTTTAAGCCCCACAGTAAACACAAAGAAATTATCAGAGAATATAACCATAGAGATGAAAAGTAGAGTTTGGGTTAAGAGAAATGGGGGAAGGGGCAATGGGGAGTTAAGAAATGAGTGTATGGTTGCTGTTTGAGGTGAAGGGAAATTTCTAGTAATGGATGGTGGGAAAGAGCATTACAACATTCTAAACAGGATTAATCCCACTAATGAGAGGCTAGGGAGGGAGTGGAATGGGAAGATTTAGGCTGTATATATGTTTCCACAACTGAAAAAAAAAAATAAAAGACAGTCTAACTAGATGACAATTGAATGCTAAGGATGAACTTGGATGGGACAGGAGGATAGAGGACAGGTGGCTTATGTCACAGTTGAGACATAAGGAAAAGGAAATATAGAATGTAAGCTTTGTATCATTGTTCAATCTATTGTACTTCTTAGCTGCACTTAATGGGATTGCATAAAAGAATGTTCTTGTTCATGGGAAGTGTATACGTGAATTATAGTGTATGTTCAAGGATGTGTGCAGCTAACTTTCATATGTTCAGAAGACAGAGCAATAGATGATGGATGATAGGGAGGGAGGGAAAGAAATAGCAATGTGACAGCATGTTAAAGTTGGTGGATTGAGCTATCCGGGGTTGGGGGTCAGGGTATGATGGAATTCTGCGTATGGGGCTAGTATTGTTTTTGAAACTGTTCATATAACTTTGAATTTATTTCAAAATAAAAAAAATGAAATAAAATAAAATATATTCAACACAGTCTATAAGACTGGTAAAATCTTTAAAGTAAAATGACACAAAACATTATCAGATAATAAAAATGTGAGTTAATGTCACTTATAATACAAAAAGAAAATTCTAGAAAAAAAAGTATTTACAATTTACTTGTGCATTAAAATATTTAAAACATCATAACTAAGAATAGTTTATTCCAGGTAAGATAAGATAGCTTAATTTTGAAAAGTTGACAAATTTAATTACCTATATTTACCTATTTAAGGAGAAGAAACATGATTATTTCAATAGGTATTTAAAAAAAGCATTCAATGAAATTTAGAAGTAGTTCATGGCAGTACAAAAAAGTTTGGAAAATATTGGAAATTCCTTTATCTTTAGTGAACACATAATGGCCTCTTCCCATCCCTATTTCCCATTACCACCTAAAGTTGTGGATTTCAGCTATGTTTGTAGTTTGTTACTACAAAAAAAAAAGTTTGTTACTGTAAAAGATATGAGACAAATATAAATAAAATATTGGCACAATTTCATTGTGGAAAGTTAATACACATGTCCATTATATTCTTTCATAGTTTTGCACATTTTTACAAATCAAAAGAATCTAAAATACAGAAAGAGAAGAAAATGGGAAGTGAGGAAGGATATAGAGATAGCATTACATACAACTGCTTTTAGTGGCCTGGATTTGCTTTATAAAGATGCGAGAATGTTTGAATGCTGAGGAGAATAATTCATTAGAGAAAGGAACTGATTATGCAGGCATGAGAGGACATAGCTTTAATTGCAAGCTCTTTTGTAGAGAGTTCATCATTGAGCACATAGATAGAGGAGTTGGATTTGAAGGGCTGCAGTGACTCACAGGCATAAAAGACAACCTCAGAGAATAGACCTCAGAGAGTAGACCCAGAGAAGCAGAGAGCATTTGTTTTATAGATATAATGGGGAAAGCATCTTTGGTGAAACTCATTCCCTTCAACATAGTATAGACATTTATTTCATTGCTTATTCTAGGCAGAAATGATTGTTAAATTGGTGATGGCATCTCTGTGTATGCGTGTGTGTACATAAAATCAATTCATTCTGACCACAACAGAGTGAAGCAGAAATATATAAGAAATCTTTAATCACCACATTGTTTACTAGAAGTTCTTCTCTGAAGGGCCGTGTTGTAAATGTGTGTAATTTGGGGATCCTATCATGAAATTTATTTGCTAGCCTTTTTAAAAAAAGCTTAGTATCTGTGGTAGAAAACAATCCTCTCACTTGTAATAAATCTATTTTACCATTTATATGTTGATGTTGATGATTCAATATCAAGTCTCTAGGAATTACATTTTTAATTTAATGTTTTAGTTTTTATTTTAAAGGTATGAATCCAAAATGTTGATAAAAATAGCAGACTTGATGAAATGATCTCTGATGTATTACAACAAACAAAAATATGTATATGTATATACACACATACATACTACACACACATACATTCATACAAAATTTGTTCATTCCCTTTTGTTTACAAATTTGTTCATTCTGTTGTTCATCACACCATAAAAGTCACGTAATTATAAAGGGATACTTTTTTGTTTTTGGTTTTTTGCAAAGTACAAAATTAAAGCAGTCTAGAGCATATCTAACTAAGTAGCAAGTAGTTTGAGTACATGGCTTCATCCAGAAATAACCATTTTATCTTTCAATGACAAATGCAACATATCTTTTCAATTGCATGCAACAACCAGAATCAAACTTACTCTAAAGGAGTGGATTAAATCTTCTAAAGGTGACTCATATTTCCATATATCTTCTTCCATTTTTGACCACTTAAGAGAAATATTTTTCAGTAAAAATTATGTCAATATATCAATAAAATATCTTATCTTATAAAAGTAGTGAATATGAAAAGTTTAAGAGAAAGTGAGCAGTTGTTTATAATGTGACCAATTTGTCTTATTGTCATTTTTTTTTCCAGATTTCTAGATTTGGTAAACAGTCTAATTAACAAATTGTTATTCTACCACTTCCATTCCATGTTTTTACCTTAATTTATTCATATTGAAGAAGAGACAATATTATATTTAAGTTCACCATTTCAACTAATAAAATAGGACTCAAAATATAAATCCTTAATCATCCTGTGCAAATGTTGATTTTAAAACTTATTTCAAATTACATGTAGTGTGTGCAAGGTACATTGAAGTAATCAATAATAAGAAAATTTTACCCATTGTAGTGTGTCAAATTGCGTACCCCAGTTTGTACATATTTTTTGTCTTGGTCCACATTCTGTTGGATGTGGAACCATTGTATGTAAGATCTTTTCAAGTTGTTACTTCAGGTAAAGTGTGGCCCAACTAAATCAGATTGGCCTTTAATTCTGATTAGTGTAGTTATTTATGAGGAGAATAAGTCAGACAGGGAGATAAGCCATGGTGAGCAGCCAGAAGCTAGAAGTCATCAGTGGAACTCAGAAGGAAAAGAAGACACTGCCATGTGCATTGTCATGTGACAGAAATGTAAAGGACCAAGGATCACCAACAGCTGGCCCCAGAAAACCAAAGTCTTCTGGGAGAAAGCATCTCCTTGATGATGCCTCAGTTTTGGACATCTCCTTGACTCAAAACTGTGAGCTGATAAATTCTGTTGTTTAAGCCAACCCATTGTATGGTATTTGTTTTAGCAGATGGGAAACTAAATCGCCCATTAATTGTGGTATTGCAGAAATATTAACATGTTTATAATTTGTATAGAATTTGGGGTGGAGTTAATCATGCCTTTAAAAGACATTTAGAATTTACAAATACTTTAGAATACACATTTGAAGACATAGATGGAAAACATTAATCACTTTGTACGTACATTTGTATCAGAATTTCTAACTGGATAGTAAAGTTAGTGACACAAACCAATTTTTTTTATTATGTTAAACAAAATTGTATCATTTTAAGTGCAAAGTTATACTTTTGCAAGAATCTTTGAATGTATGATATTTATTTTGGTCATTCTCAATATTTTATTTAGATAAACAAATAACTTCCAAATTTAAGTAATCTATGTGGCATTGTACATAATAAACATTAACAAGTTAATCTTACAAGAGCTTAAAATGTGTAAATATAATTTAGTAAGTTATATTACTACTTTAATTCAAATACAAAACTAAAATTTTAGAAGTACCTATGTAGTTTCCATGTTTGTAAAAGACTTTTGATATTTCTAAGTTATTCGGCAAAGAATTTAAAATAGAAAACTGTAGTCCCATAAATAAATATAATAGCCAGGAAAATATGCAAAAGGTTGCATGGTTTGGAGAAAAAACGGATTAGTGGTTTTAATAAGCATGTGCTTCCACTAAAAAAAGCATTATGAGCTATTTTCATGGCTTGTTTGTAACCATGCTTCTAGAAAATATTTTTAAATAAGATGCTAGTGAAATTGCTTTCTGTAGCATCACATTAACTTTCATTAGCTGTGGTTTCTTTATCACTTAGAAAATAATTGAAGCATCATTATTTTACCTTGGTACAGATGATTGACATGTGTAAATAATGTCCAGGAATGATTTGAGATACCCAAATTAGTAGTTGACAAAATTATGCCAGGGAAGCATTATTCTCTCCTCTCTCTGTCTCTTTCTCTCTTTCTCTCTCTCACCAGGTAAAGCACCATCCTCTCACTCTAGGTAATCAATCATATGTTATAATGTAATAATGCCTGTTTTGAAATATAGTGCAAACATGTTTTACAAAAATATAAGGTTTTCCTAATTTTTAACTTAGCTGTATTGGCTAAAGGCCAATTCCTTGACTGGGACAAATTTAATATTATTTTCTTTAAAATTACTGAGCATGAAATAGTATTCTAAAATACTATTGGCATTTTGCAACAACCACAAGCAAGCCTTCTAGCATGGCAAAATACTTTCCTACATGGAAAATCACCTTTGATCTTCCTCACAGACCTTTGCTATAATGCTGCATACAATTATGAAAAGGAACTTAAAATGACACCTTATTTTCATCAAATGATTATATTATAGAAATATGCACAGTCCACAAAGCCTTTTAGAAGACCATGCATATTAATTTTCTAGATGTTACACAGTCATTCACATTTCTATAAGACTGTGTCTACTTCAGATTTTTAAAAACAATTACCAAGTTATGAAACAAGTTATACAATTTTTTAACAATTATGTTTTCTCTAGCGTTTACAGGCTTACAGATAAATTTGATGTTTCTATTAATGGCTGTAGAGATATGATAAAAACAAATAATCTAAGTCTACACAATGTGTGTCAGGACTCCTGTAGGTCACATCTAGAAATATAATCAATTATCTCCATGTTATAAAATTCTGAAATACTACAAACCACCAATCTAAATATCATCAGAACTTTACAAGTTAGTATGCGTAGTAATTTATAAGTTAAAAAATGTTAATAGATGACTCAAAAATTTGCATATACTTGTGGCTTTTATTACTATTGATTCTTCCTGTGCTACTAAAATAAAAAAATTCAATAGGATTTCTGGAATGGACTATCAGAATGATTAACAGAAGGTATTTCAAACTTGGTAAAAGTTTGAACATGAAATGACACTTAGCCAGAAATATAATATGGGCAGATCATTTCAGTTTGTGTTTGTGTATATTTTCTCTGTTAATCGTGTATATTGGAAAGGGACTGTTGGTGATAGAAACACGTCCCTAAAAAAAGCATGTTCAAGTCCCATGCTCCTGTGGGTGTGAACCCATTTGTAAATAAAACCTTTGAAGATATTATTAGTTAATGTGTGCTCAAAACTGTATTGGACACAGAGGGACAGAATACTTGGGGAACAGCCAGAAGCTGAAAGTCAATGGGACTGGGAAGAAAAAGGAGAAGAAGCCATCATGTGTCAGAAAAGCCCAAGACCAAGAATCCCTGGCAACCAGCCCCAGAAGCAACAATCTTCAGGAAGAAAGCATTACTTTGGTGAGGTCTCAATTTTTAACTTTTCCTACCCCCAAAATTGAGCCAACAAATTCCTGTTGTTTAAACCAATCCTTTTCACGGTATTTGTTTAGCAGCTGACAAACTAAAACATGTAACTTCTATAATCATGTTCTACTTTTTCAAATTAATATATATTTATGCCATATGCTCAGATATTTTTGGAGTGAAACAGCATTTGCATTTAGTAAAACAGCGTTTGCATTTGTTAACCAATCAGCTTGATCAAATGAAGTATCCTTCATTAAGTCAAAACTCACCCAAATCAGTTGATTAAATCAATAAGCAAATACATATTTATAGTGTTTAATTCCAAATGAAAGCTCAAAACTTCCTGACATTTTTCTGTTTCCTGGGAAAATTTTTTCACCCATCCAAATCAAATCCAGCAAGTTATTTCTTCCATATCAAAAATTTCTACAGCTATATACAAATCTTCTACTTTAAATCTCAGGAAACAATAATAATTTCTGCATTTATTGCCTTGCATCAGGAAAATCCTAAGTACTTCACTTAGCATAATATCATGCATCCATATAATAATCCCATGAAATAGGGATTATGGCCATAACCATTTACCTTATGGAGAAACTGAAGCACATAGAAATTCAGAGACTTGTTGATGTCACAAAACTAGTTGGGGTTGGTGCTGAGATTGAATTCAAGCAACCTCTATATATAGTTTATCATAACAGTTAAACATTTATTTCCTATATGATAGAAACCATATGTTTTAATTCAATCAGTTTCCTCTTGCTATTTAATAAATTTTTCTAAAATTCTCCCAATATTCTGATGTTCAGTTTCCCACCCACAGACCAGAAATCAGCCTCTCCACCCTCTTCGGTGACATCATCCATCCACTATTCTCATACATTGCTGTTAAGTTTTTTCACTACTAATTTCTTTCTACAAGAATTTAGGCATAGTCAAGTCTATAGGCTTAAAACAAAGAACAAAGCAACAACAACAAAATCCACAACTAAAGCTCTTCCTCTGGCTACCATTCTAACTCCATTCTTACTATTCACATTTAATATTATATAATAATCATCAAAATTCATTCTCCTTTATGTCCCCCATTTACTCCCTGGAAGCCACTGCTCCACTCACTCTTGCTTGAAAATAATTTAACTTAAGCCATCCACACACTATGTAAAATTCATGTCAGTTTTTACTTGACTGTTTTGTAGTGTTTGACCCTGTCATTAATTACTTCTTGACATAGTCTTCCATATGTATTCATATTGTCCACTGTCCTCATTTACCAATTACTTTTCTCCGTATTCCTTCTCCTTGAGCTCATCTTTTTCCCTCTTCATGCTCTTTTACATGCAGTTATATGGTATTCCTATGCAGCTCCCACATTCTATCTCTTTAATTATTTAAATATCCTCAGTTTTGTACATGGAATCATGATCTAGACATATGCTGAAGCCAGAGGTCTGTCTTTAGTACTACTCCAATTTTCTCACATTTAATCAATTGCAGTATCTTTTCAAGACAATTTCTTAAATCTCTTATTTGCCCACTTGTCACCCCACTTTCTGTCATCTCTTAAATGTAGACAGCATTCATTCTCATTTGAATTATGACAATTATTTCCTAATTTAAACTCTTGATCAAAGTCTTGCCTTCTCCAGTTCTTTTTATCACATATATTTAGAGTCATCTTTCAGTAGCTTAAATCTGATCATAGCCACTTCTCTGATTAAAACATTTCATTGAGCCCCACTATTTTGAGAATCAGCTCCAAATTTGCTAATATAACTCCTAAGCTTCTTTAGACCTGGCTTTTGTGAGCTTGCTCACCATTTCTCACTTTTCTTAATGAACTATTTTTGATACACAGAAACTGTCATGTACATTTTAGCCAACCGTATATATGGTTCTGTATGTGTTTATATGTATTATGTGCCTCTGCCAGGAAGATCATTTTCTCTCTTCACCTAATTCACACTAGTTTATTCATTATCTGGAAAACCTTGCTAGGTTAGGGACTGTTTTTCATGTCCCTAAAGTATCCTCTTAGAAGGTAGCAATATGTTTTGTAATTTCTTTTTTGCTGTCTCTCTTACCTACTCTATTGTAAAGTTCATGAGTAAAGAACTATGCTTGATGTTATATCATCAATGTTTAAAACTTAGCAGTGTCTCTATAAACATGTGTTAAATGAATTAATGAAAATTGAAAGTATATATTAGATCATTCAAAAAAATGCAATTGCTATATGTCTATTTTTATTTTGATGTATCCTCCTTTCTACTGTAGATCTAGTTCATATTATTCTTTTTTGCACTTGTTCAGTCATATCCTCAAGGTTACAATATTGCCAGAATTCAGTCTATATGATTGAGGAAATGATGGTGCTATTTATAGGCATCTGAAAGTTGAAGGAAATACGAATTGAGACAAAATGTTAGAGATGACTGAAATTGTCTCAGAATTTTTAGTTTGTGGAACTAACAAAGTATTTGAAAGCAATTTCTGGCAAGTAATAGAATTTGAAAGCCTGAAGCTTAGGAGAGAGTTCAGAGCTGAAGATCTAGAATTAATCTGCATAGAATTAATATATAAACCTGGGGTTTTGGTTAAGCAAGATGACTGAGAAAAATGAGGAGTGGACCATAATCTGAGTATTTTTTTTTCCATTTGTCCCTCATATTTAAGTTATGGGACAAGAATAGGAACAATGGAAGCAGAGGAGAAGTCAGCAGTGACTTTTGGGCTAGAAAATTCTTTTTGCAAAGCAATCATTTATCTCAAGTAAATAAATAAGAATTTACTGATAAATGAGTAGGTGAAAATGCCTAGCTATGCACTGTAATGAAGAGTAAAGACTCTAAGACATATCCCCTAAATTCTAAAGGCTCAAAGTCTAGTGAGGGAAATAGTCATAATAATGCTAATATTTATTGAATTACATTGTATAGTAGGACATGTATTCAGTACTCTCTTCACAGCCTATCCTCATAACAAGCCTAGGAGGCAGATACTATAAAATATCCATATTTTACAGGAGAAATATGAACCTCAAAAATATTAAATATCTTCCCAAAGTCAGAGATAATCAGTGAGAGAGCCCCTACATGAACATAAATCTGTCTCAACTCTGTTCTTTTGAGTGTTTGCCATTTAATTACAGGAACTATAATCCATGGAAGATTGCAATAAGTATCATAACAGAAATGTCTTCACATATAGCAATTTGTCTAAGAAGGATTTCTAAGTCTCTATGGAGAAAAGGGGATGTGAAAATTCTGAATATTTAAGAGGTAAAATGTCATCAACACCTATTAAATTTTCTGCCTAGTACAATACATTTACCCTGTAAGAACACTCGATGGGCCATAAAAAAGTTCTAATAAATTTCAAAGTGTTGATATCCTGTAGTGTATTATCTATGACAATAATGGAAACAACTTAGACCACAATAAGAAAAATTATATGGACCATCTCCATATATTTGGAAATTAAGAAGCATATTACTAAATAACTGAGACAAAAAAGAAATTATGAAGAAAGTTGGAAAATAGTGTGCATGGAATAATAATGAAAGTGTAAGTGAGAAATTATGAATTAACAAATAATCATGATGACTGAATCACTTTGTAGCTGCCGTTTTCTTACTTTCTAATATATTGTAGAATAGCCAAAAGGAAATACCTGAAATTACTGAAACTCACTGAACTATAACCCAGATGCCTTGATCTTTGATAATGATTGTATAAGTATATAACCTTTATCTTGTTATTATTAAAAACCTTGTGACTGGTCCTTCTTGTACCCCTTTAATCCTGTTTTACAACTTTGAAGTCTTATGATCACAAAGACAACACTTTAATGTTTATTAATGAAGGAAGCTGACTCAGCCCAGAACTAACCCACCCAATCCATAAACTATCTTTCTAGATGAAGCTAGATCTAACCAAAACTGACCTGCCAGATATGCACAGTAGCTTAAAACTTAACCTATAAGTGACCTATACTTCATTATAATACTAAAAATCACATCTATCATCATATTAAGGTCGCCATTTTCTTACATATGTTCTGTGAATAGATGTCTAATCAATCTTTGCATGCTCAAATAATTAGAACATCTCTAACTTTGTCATCGTGAACCATTACAATCATCATCATTAATTTGCCTGTCTTTAGATACTATAAAACTATCAGAGTTACTGAAGTTCTGGGAAAAGAATTTTAGGCCCATAGACCATCTGTTCCCCTTGTTTCACATGGCAGTAAACCCCTTCTCCCTTTTGAAACTCCAGTGTCATAAATTGGCTGTTATGGGCACGGGGCAGAGAATCCTGCATTTGATTGTTACCAAATCAAAACATATAAAAATCTGTGGAATGATTTTTCCTCTTTATGCTCTCTTCTCTTCCTATACTGAACAATTCAGTTTTAGAACCATTAGGAGAGGTAATACAAGGTCAGAATCCATGATGGAGTCTGTGAGAGGACTTGCAGTGCCCAGGAACAAGGTAACAAGGGTGTCTACATGGAAGGGTATAGGAGCTCGAGCAGAGTAAAATGTTCATTCATGTGGGGTTTATCTGATGAGGGCTATTAGAGCTCAAGTGAGGTGCAAATGGCATTAAATGGTAGGCAGGCTAGCATAGCGTGCTAGAGCCCACTGAGTGAGGATGGAGTACATACCTGTGGCAGTGTGGAGCAGGGTGTCAGAGACAAAACAGGAAATAGAGTGTAAAGACAAAAGTGAGAGGGTAGTTTAGCTTGTTGCATGAAAATGAGTTGATGAGGGTTCAATTGTGTGTACATAAGCTGGATAAAAATTGTGTTGCAATGGAAGGTTGAACTGGGTTGAGTAACAGAGTTCAAACAGAATAAGTAGTCCATCCATGCTGAAATCCAGACCACTGTGTAATCTGAGAGGTCAAGTGGGTTTAGAAGAGTGTCCAAACATGGGGACATCTTGATGAAGTGCATAGGAGCCCTTATGGTAATATTTAATCCCCATAACAATAATGAGTTATCTCCATTTATAGGTGAAGAAAGTGAGAAACTGAAAGGTTAAATGACTTCCCTAAGGACGTATAGTTTAGTAATTGGGGGAGCTGGAATTTATTGCAGGTATACAATAAGTATACATTAACAATGCACTAAAATTAGTAGAAAATGTGAAAATCATTTACAGAGGGAGAGTAATGCTTCCCCATGTATTAACATCATAAAAAAAAAAAAAAGAAAGTTTGACAAAAGTTCAGAATGCATGCCTATTTCCATGGCTAGGATTTCTTTTAAAAAAGGTTTTGAAGAGAAGGAAAGAAGGAAAGGGGATTATTAAAGTACAAAATTGGAAGTCACCTAAATAAATCCATGAGGCTAAAACAATGTGTTAGAGGAAATTAAAGAAAACTTATTCAAAGCTTCTACCGGTTCTTTGTGTTTCTAAAGGTGGAAACTAAAGGTAGATGACTCTTTTGTTTAGTACAATACATTAATCACCCTTCGGTTATTAAAGGAAAGGCACTGTCTGAAATGAGGAATTTGAGATAAAAGGAAACTGGGCTGCTTTGCATAAAAATTAAAAAACTATTCCAGGTGGGTGGAAGATTATTAGAACTTTAAATGATTGTTGGACTTCCTCTTGGTAGATTCAGAAAGTTTTGTTTGTTTGCTTTTTACATCTGAACTCAAAAGTGAAGGGAGATTAGAGGGGATATTGGTAAGGAATCAGTCTTGCAACAGAATGAAGATGAAGTAAGAGATGTTAAAAATCAGTTCGATGTCCAATACTAAATTTTAATTTGTATTCTTTACTAAGTTATAACCCCTTTACTCCATTTTTATGATACACTTGTACCTCTTTCCTCCTGCCTCCACCATCCTGCATCCCTCTACTCTTCGCTCTCAGATATAAAAAAAAGCTTTAGTTAATCACTATCTTTGTCTGTATTTGTGTTAGCACTGCCTTGGAAAATAAAAAGAAAGTTAAACAAGTGGTTGCATTTTCTCTGTAAGCAAAGAACAGAAGCAAGCAAGAAGATGTCAACATGGACAGAGATTATAGTGTTTTAAACCATGAAATATAACTCTTGGTTTTTGAATATTTCTAAGGTTTGGAAATATAAAAACATTAAAAGGTACAATGAAACAAGTCTCTTCTAATCCTATCACCTCTTTCTATCTTCCATATATGGAAAATCACTGTTGTATTTTCTATTCAAACAGCCCAGGATTTTTCATGCATATTTAAGCAAGTACAAACACATATTTTTCTAAAAAAAAAACAAGTATAGCTAAAGATACATCTCAGAGAGTACGACGTAATAGTGTTAAGGGTTTTCTTACAGCTGCATCATATTTGCGTATAGCACCCTTTAAGTTTTAATTAATATTTTGGCTATTTTCAATCATTGGCTTTAAAGCTGTATTCGTTAGGATTCTCTAGGGAAACAGAAGTGTAAGAAAGGCTTAAGTTTAGCTTTCACATAAAGGCAACATGGAATAGGGAAAATGGAGACTCAGAGGCAAAACTGGCCTAAACTGGCTCCGTGGTGAAGGGAAGGAGAGAGAGAGAGAGCGCGCCATAACGTAAGCCTAGCATCAACGGAGGCTCCTTATATGGGAAAAATAACCAGGGTTACTGGAATGTAAAGGGATATAGGATATGATCAAAGGCAGGGATTCTCAGTGAAAAATTTTGACTAGTTAACTCTCTCTCTGATAGGCTGTACAATTCAAAATCCCAAAGGCAGACTAGTTAGCTCTCTTGGATAGGCCATACCCTCTGGAGTATCCAGCCAATGGAGGACCAGGGGAGGGACTTGCATGTTAGGCTTAGGATAAATAGTGCTTGTTTGTTTTGTTCCACACGCCTGCCTCGTTTCTGGCTGTGCGTCCATTCTTGCAAGATACTGAATAAATTCTTTCTCCTCCACAATCATGTGAGCATTTATTACAGTGTTATTTCCAACAGAACCAACAGGAGATATCTGTAAATATGAGATTTTATAAAACTGTCTCATGCAACCGTGGAGATGCACAAATCCAAATTTTGTAGGACAGGATGCATGAGTCCGAATTCCATAGGGCAGGATGCATGAGTCCAAATTCCTTAGGGCAGTCAGCGAGCTGGCAACTCCAGTGAAGTTCTTAGATGAACTCCCCAGGAGAGGCTGGCTGGCTGAAGCTGTAATGAATGATCCTGTAATTTTATCTCTTTATGTATGAGTGAGTACATCAGTTGGATAAACACTCAGAAGTGGAATTGCTAGCTCAAAGGGTATATGAAATATTGCTCCAAAGCTTCCCAAAAAGTTTGCTCTAGTTTATACTCCTATCAGCAGAGTATGAGAGTGGCTCCTTCCCCATAGCCTTGCCAAAAGACAGTGCTTTCAAAGGTACTCAGAGTCACTAACCAGAGGTGAAAAAGCTATTTTTTATGAAGTTAAGCATTTTTTCATACGTTTAAGTGTTTTTATTTTTTAATACATTCTCTGTTTATATGCTTTCATATTTTATTGTTGGGTTTTCATTTCTAGAAATTCTTCATATATTAGGAAGTTTAACCCTTAGTTAAAGTTATGCAATGCAATTTTTTTTACTGGTTAGTCATTTGCATTGTGACTTTGCTTATGCTGCATGTGTGTCAGAAAAAGACAATAGAGAGGTGTTTTTTTTTTTAAGAAAGTCAAATTCATCTATTTTTTATTTTATTAAAATATATTACATTTCATTTTGCGCTTGGAGTAAGAGTTAGAAAGGCCTTTCTTTCCCCCTTGTTATAAAATAAACATTTCGATAGTTTATATATTTCTGATCGTTTTATTTTTCTGCATTGAGATCTTTAAACCAAGTTGGAATGTATCATGGCATATGGCTTGATGTAGATTTTTTTTATTTTTATTTTTTTTTTACAGCTAGAAAGAATACGGTATATATATTCAATTACTGAACACTTCCCTTTTGTCCTAATAGTGATATTTAAGTGTTTTTTCACATCTTTCACATTTCTTTCTAAATTTATCCATCAGAATATTATATTTTAAGTTACAATTACAAGTAATATTTCCTACATGCTTGCTGTTTGTACATATGAACATAACTGTCATGGATACAATTGATTTCTTAACATTTTCTTGTTTTTAATAGTTCTTTGCTTTTTTCAGGTATACCATTCTATTGTTTGTATGCATGATACTTATATTTTCTCTTTTCCTTATTTATAACTCTTGTTTCTTTCCTTTGTGTAATTTTATTGATTGATGCACTTAGTACAATGAGAAATTCTACTTATGAGATATGGTCACTTGTTTTGTTCCTGACTTTAGTGGGGAGTTAACTAGCATTTTTCCATTAAGAATAATAATTAAGAATTGCAGTAGAACTATATTATCATATAAGTAATGTATCTATCTAATGATATAGTAATTGCAATTCATGGTTCTAAACTTCTTCTATATGTGCCTTTTCACCATCTATGAATATGATCAGATAATTTATATCCTTTAAATTTACTAAAATGATCTGTTGAGTCAACAAACATTTATTTAGCATATACAATTTATATCAATATGTTTGCTAATATTTAGCTAAACTTATTTTTCTGGCATAAATCCCCAAGCTCAACAGATACTTTACTTTTGATGTGCTGATATATTCATTTGCTAACTGTAAAAGTCTGTGCTCAACAAATATTTTCACCTCTCCTTTTACTGAGCATATACTACAAACATGCTTTCCTACCACTTTTGAAGTTAGGTATCTTAGCAGAGTTTGAGAGAAGGGTTTATATGCAGGTTTTTTATTGTGGGATGCAATCCAGAAAATAAGAGTAAGGAAACTAGGAAGTATGAAACAAGGAAAGAGGGAGTTTCAGTACAAAGATGAGTTATTGCACTATTATTCCTGTGACAAATTGGGGCTCAGTCTCCTGGAGAACTCTGAAAAATCATGACGAATCAAACTTAGAATTGACTGCCTGCAAACAAGGAAGAGTAGATTATTTTCATACCTTATTGATCGAGGATTGCTCCAGTAGATAACTTTTTTGCAGCTCCTGTTTGTGCATGCCTCAGGATGACTAAGTGGGCTCCCCTGTAAATGCATTCCAATGCCTGTGAAGAAGACTCTGTGTAGAATGTTATGCATTGTGTTACTAAGCACGTAGTGCTGTAAAGCCATAATTATACAGCTGGTTGCTATAGCAAAAGACAAAGCAAAAAGGAAGGCTGAGCAGATTTGGGATGGAGAATTAAAGATGTCCAACATATTAAGCACGGGTGATTGACTTTTCTAGACAATAAATTAAGTGGAGGTGAAATATGCGTCATCTAGGAGGAAACCTAAGAGTCATGTGCATTTTCTGTATTCCATTCCTTCTCTCAGTGACCAACCATATTCTAGGTGATGACTTCTTTAACTTGCATCTGTGAGTGAGCTAGAAAAAGCACCTGGCCCTTGATAGATATGCAGCTTAAGGGAAAAATAAACTCTTGCTTTGTTAAAATATAAAATTTTGTAGATTGTTAAAAGGGCAGATAGCTTACCCTTTCTGGTAACTGATATTTTACTTAAGATTTTGAAAATATCCATGATTGAATTTGCTGTGTGTGTGTGTGTGTGTGTGTGTGTATTGCAATCTTTTTTTTTTTTCTGTTTGGAAACTACCCAAAAATGTAAGAGTCACTTTATTAAACATTTAGGAGTATTGATCCCAGAAACCTTCTAACCCTACTCTTTAATTTATTAATTTGTTTATATTTTTAATTCCTATATTTGTCGATTGACAAACTCTATTCCATCTATAGAAAGTTGTCTTTTTAGATGGTCTATCTCTTCTGAAATTAACTTTGGTAAACTGTATTTTCTTAGAAAATAATCCAATATTTTAGGTTTTCAATTGTTTTCAAGGAATTAGAAAAGTTTACTCTTATAATCCTTTTTTCTTGCATTTTTGCACTATATTCCCATCATTAGCTTTTTTTTAACAATAGTTTACCTTTTATTAAATTTTACAAAATTCAACTTTTGGAATTCTGTATTATGTCCAGTATTTTCTAACAATATATCTAATTTTAGATACATTTATCCTAAGCTTAACCTTCCTTCTGTTCTTTTGGTTGTTCTTTTTTCATGTTATAAGATGCTTAATTCGGTTATTCACTCTCTTAATTCTATGGTTATGTTTCCATCTTCCCCTAATCAGAACCTTTTTATCCCATGGGTTTTGAAATATATTGTCTGCCTTCCTAATTTGTAATTTCAACTTCAATTATCTCTGATACAAGAAGTATTTAAGCACTTGCTAATAGCAGAAGGGAAATACTTTTTCTCATTAAAAAAATTGTTCCAAATTTCACTATAGTGGAATCAAAGACTATTTTCTATATTTCATCTATATTTTATTATGTTACAGAATATAATGATATTAACTTTGTGGCAGACCATATAGTCAATTGTGAAAATTCCATAGGCATTTTAAAGAAAATGTATCCACTATTTTAAAGATAGAAGATGTAATTCAATGAAATCTGAATTTCTAATACTTTTAGGTCTTCTGTAAAATATTTTTCATTAGCTTGCTCATTTATGCTTAGATAAAGGTGAATTAAGATTTTATATTCCACCAAAAGTGGAAATAATTAAAAAAAAACATCAACTTAAGAAAGGATAGATTAAATATGATATATCCATTGAATGGAATATTATTCAGCAATTTAAAAATGAAGTACTGATACATGTTAGAAGATGGATAAATCTGGAAAACATTGTGCCAAATGAAAGAAGCTAGTTACAAAGAACCACATTTTATGTGATCCGATTTTTACAAAATGTACAGAATAGGCAAATTCATTGAGACAGAAATTAGATTCATGGTTGCCAGGGCTTGAAGTTCACCCTTCATTAATTTCTATAAAAAGTGCTCATAGGATCATTATTTTCTGAGTTTTTTTCAATTAAAAAAACATATTTCTGTAACTTCTAGAAGTGAAGTTAAATATAGCTGAATATAATATTAAGGGCATTTTAATTTTTTAGGAAGGTCAATGTTGAAAAATATTTTGGCAATAGTGCCTCCAATTTTGGTCTTTATATTTAAATTATATTAATTTCACAAGGTTCCTTCACAGTGTAGATACATTTTGGAACAAATTTATCTGTCAGTTGGTATATTCTTGTCATGTCTTTTTATAATTTATTCAGGCATAAAACAGATATTTATAGACTATATCAGCATTCCAGGCTGTTTGCAGGTGCCAGAAAGTTTTCCTGAATTGCATCTTTGGTTTGGTTTTCTTCTTTTGTATCTCAGACCTCATTAACTCCTTTATAATTTCCATATATTTTGCTTGCTTTTCTTATTGCTTTCCTTGATCCAACTTAGTGTGTTTTCCAAAGTGTCTACTTTCCTTTCCAATTTTGTCTTAATTTCCATGATTTTTTTTTCTACCACATTCCTGGATCTTCTAGTTAATGAATCATCTCCATTTATTGCTTTCTCATCTCTTCCTGTGTACTTCCATTGCTGCTGTGAGTTCTTCCTACACAGAAGCAAGACTTCCTTCAGTAATTACAAGTTTTTTGGTAATTCATGCAGAAATTGAGGCACAATTTCCATTTAAACCTGTGCCTACATTTTTCTAATGAACATCTTCAGCAACTTTTAAATGTGCCTTTCTTTCTAATATGTTTCTTTTATAATTTTTACTTATCTCTCTGCCAACCCCATTTTATATTTTTGCTTTTTGAATGGAGTAGAAATTCATTGGCTCAGCTATTCACAGAAAATTATTTGCAGTCAGGAGAGACATTTGAACCTGTTATTGGTCAATTGAGTGGCTGAACGCCACTTGTCCCTCTAAGAAGTTGGGGGACACCTACCACTGGTGGGCTGTGTAACTAGTTAGCATCTTGTTTGCTATGTGCATTAACCAGAAAAATCATTTCACCGACTAGGAATAGCCATGCACCTCCACCCATGGGAGAGAGAAAGAGCCATCAATCTGTCAACCCTGTCTGAGTCTGGGCTGGGAGAGGTATTCTCTTTCTGTGCTATTGAGGCATAGTCTCTCTGCTGTAAACATGGCTTGCCTGTGGGATACTTTGTGTACCTCAAGGTATTCAGCTTTTCTGATCCAAAATGGACCTAGAAGGATTTCAGCCATCAAAGGCTCCCAACCCATTTTCTAACAAGAGATTTTGCAAATAAAGGATAGTTGTGTGCTTTGTGATAGGCCAGTCACCTAATGAAGAAGTTTTTGACTTGTTTTCAGGGAACTTTGATGGCTGACCTTTCTTGATATATGCTATCATTTTTGCTTATTTCATCCACAAAGCATCTGCTTAATCCCAGCAACTTTTGTAAATATTCCATAGAATATGAAATGTGGATACTATCTGTCAGCTTGTGCTGAACATGCAATTTTTGTTTTTTTTTTACTTTCATTGATTTTGAATTTGTATGATTCCCAAGATAAGGGGGGAAATGATAACTTTTGTAGTTGTGTACATACATTTGAATAAAAACTTTAATCAAGGTGTTGACTTCTCCCCACCCCATAATCCAAATCAGGTATTGGGGAGATTGTTAGAGTCACTATTGTTAAATAGTGCAGTGTCTGTTATTATCTATTTATGATGTTAATAGAAGAGAGATTAGAGAAAGCTACAGGACTTATGTATGTTTAGCTTATAGGAAATTTGCTGATTTACAACAGATGATGCACATAGAAGCTGAACAGCATATTTACAGTATAGTTATATTTTATAGTATATTTAGTTAATGCCAAGTTTACTTTATTTGATTCATATGTTTAATAGGTTGTGTGGTACAGGAAGTATTTCATATTATTATTTCATCCTAGTGATAGTTCATTTATGTGCAGTAGTTGCTTATAGATTAATTATGCCTAGGTTGTTGGTTAATGGATTGTTATACACCTGGAGGAGGGATTCTGAGGGTATGGCACTGGATTCCATTATTGATTTTACACCATTTAATATGTTTATTAATTACTTAGCAGACTATATAGAAAGTGTGTCATTTAATTTACAGAAAACCAATGATACTGTACAATAGCCAATGTTACTTGCTAAAATTAAAATTCTAATTATTTTTTTAAGTTATGAAAAGCCAACACATACAAGATGAGCTCAAAAGTGATATATATAAATTACAACACTTAAGGCCAAATTTCATTTAGATTGTTATGAAACTGAAAAATAAGTTTGATAGAGATTTGTTTCATCCAAAATACCTGGAAATCTAGCTTGAATGTAAGTTCCTTGGTGAATGACATGAGTTAAGAATTATTAGTATAAAAGTAGACTGAATTTTAGTGTAACCAAATCTTGGTGCACTGTGATGATAGGATATAAGAATCTGTAGGAGGGATGTTGGCTGAGTGGGAATAATCTACCACACTCCTGATTTATCAGATCATATTGAGAACAATATTTAAATATCTAAAAGGGGAAAATGTGTCCTCAATGAGAGAGAATACCAGCTCTGAATCCAGTTTCCCAGGTCTTGCTCCTTCAAAAATAATTGACACTGGGCCATTTTTAAAGCTGTCACTTACTCCTCATATGCAAAATTAAACCAATAATAGTGCTTTACTCAAAGGGTTGTTGTGAGAATTAAATTAATTAATAATACAAAAAAAAAAAACATATTAGTTCCTTGCACTTAGTATGCTTAATAAATGTTGCATTAATATTCTGGGTGTTTCTATTCATGGCATTTGAAATAAAAGATCAAATATAAAGCTAATGTTCATTTGTGGTAATCAAATACTATTAATCTAAGAAGCCTTATATTTATGTTCAGTATTCAGTTTATCTGATAATTTTAATAATTAAATCAAGAATAATACCATAAATTCATACATTCTGAAAAGCTTGAATGATAAATTTCAAGTGGAATGACAGCTATATAATTGCCTTATATCATTGAAGCAGTTAAATTTTCCCCCTTACACCATAGAATTACATAGGTCATGCTACACAGAAAATAAATATGTAGACAACTTACAATAGCATTTATAAATCAGAACACTTGTTTTGTATAAATTACATAAGGAAATGATGGACAAAATTTTTAAGTTCCTTAAATTACATATTCCAGAAATCTGACACCCCCCACCCCCAATTTCATTTACCTATTTATTCACGTGTGGAATTTGGGCTTTCTTCATGTGTGGAATTTTGGCTTCCTTTTCTTTTTAAACACTATATTTGATAAAAAGAGTATTTTTTTTCCTGTAAGATTTTGTTTTAAACAGAGTTTGATGTAGTATTTATGACACAAGTAAATACCAGAAACTATTTATGCACAAGACAAAATTTTGTCTCGGTCCAGACAAATTACTTTTAATAAATGGATGGAGGCTATTAATTGTTGTTCTGTTACAGCATGCTAACATAGCATCACTTATTACACAGGTGCCAGACATGCCTTTGACAGAAGGAACATTGGGGTGGTTAATGTCAGATGATATGAGCATTGCAAGCTTGATACAAGCGTGTTAGCTGTAGCATTGGTATTTGGAACTAGAGCAGTCAGACTTGGCTGACCAGAGGTGCTATAATAGATGGCAGTTGGCTGTGACCACCCAAACACATAACTGTCAGTCGTACCAGATTTGTAAAGGAGGCACATTCAAAACTTTAAAACTGTCCTCTACATATTTTTATTTAAACCCAACTCTGAATTTTGTCCATCCATATGCTTTATTCTGTTTGCCTTGTTGTTCATGTAACATTTAAGATAAGAAGACATCTGCTGACTTTGGCTCTGAATGCTATATGAACTTATTCTCAGTCATTCAACTCTTAAAACAATTTTCTACTAAAAAAAAGAAAAAAATCAGGATGCTGCACACCCAGTCAGTCAGTTCATATAATTCAATCTCTGAAACAACTTTTTTTTTCTTAAAAAAAGTAATGATTTTAACAGGTTTTTCAGAGTTACATTTGCAGGTTGTTTCCTCTCAGAAATCTCTTAACAAAATGGCCTTAAGCATGCTCCAAGAACAAGCTGCTCTTTGGCATAAGCTATTTGACATTCATCCTACTCCCTGAGACTTGATTCATTGGGGCTCTGACATCTTGCTGAATTTAGCCAGAAGCTAGAGATTTTGCCTTCTAGCCTTTTTTTATGCACCTCCTGGACTTGGATATAGGTTTCTTTACATTTTGACCTTCAACTTCTGCCGAGGTCTTGTAGACTTTCTATTCCTGAGGCATTTAGGAGTTATCTAACATTGTGCTGTCAACTGTTCTTTGTGCTTGAATAATATTGATTACAACTGACATACTTAGAAAAATACTAAGTCATACATGCTTTTTACTGTGTAGTATGTTCATTGTCTATTTGTAAGATTAAAAGTTTATGTTACAAAAGATGAGCTGGCATTTAAAGTTGGGAAACAGAACAAAACATGTCCTACTTCAGCTACTTTATTTAATTGCACTGACTTTTACACATTTAGTGAGTAGATAAATATGTTGTATGCTCATTTTCTTATGGGGTAAAGTCTCTTTTCAAATGTGCTATAATCTATAGAAGTTTGTTGTTTCAACTTCAATCAATATACTAAAAATCACAAAGAAAAACAGAAAATAGACTCCATGTTCATGTCAGACCTCATATTCTGAGGAAATTATCTTTTCTTTAGGAGAATAAAAATTAATAAATGTCTATTTTAACTACTTTAGAAGTATTTTATAGTTAAAAAAGGGTGACATGCTCCATATTGGACTGGGTTTGTATTTCATAAATCTGTGGCCCTTCATGACACACATATTTTTTAAAATGAGTGTTATCAGGATCTGTTATCATATCATTTCACAACATTTTTAGTCACTTGCTTAATTTTTCCACATTACTAGAAACATCAGAATGAAAATTTTCATTAGCAAATATAATTTATATAAAAACCTTTATTTTAGAGGCATAAAAATCAACTTTGCTCAACCTAAATTTCCTGGAAAAGCCTGCCTGACAATTTTTATTTTTGGTAAACATTTGTTTGAAACAGCACAGTATCTGATACAAAGTAGGTGAAGCAGCTGCTTTAGCTTCACAGAAAATGTTACCAGAGAGAAATTGTGTCCCTAGGGTGTGGGCTGAGTTACAGCTTTAAAAAATTAAATTAGCCCAGCACACATTTGGCTCCCATGTTGCTTGGCTTCCTTGCACTGTGGTCTTTCACCATGGCTTCCTATTTGCTTGGCCCAAACTCTTCTGTAGTTTATTGACAGTAGCATGATAAATCACAGTTTCCACTGGGCACAGTACCTGCTCACATGGTCCTAGTTCCTGTAAAATATCCAATATCCATGACTTCTCATGCAGGATTGTGAAACTGGTCTTTCAAAAGCTTAGAAATTGTTTTTCCATGGAACAAACTGTTCTTAAGCCAGGCAGTAATTCTTAGGTAGTGCGACATCCCTCAAAAATGACTACAATTCTGAATCCAAGGTAGCATCCTCTCATCTTTGTGCAAGACTCAGTTAGTCACAAATATTTAATTCATGAAGAAGATAGTAAATGTAAGTACTGTATAGAATCCAGGGAGAACCTTTCTGATCTTAATTCTTTAAAATATTTTATGTTAATATTTGTTTCTTTCTTAAATTAACATATAAACTGTTAAATAACAACAGTAGATAATAGCCTTTCAATATGAAACAGTATAATCAAATCCCATTTAATTTTTATTTGGGACATAGAATTATCTCATTTGTGGAAAGCAAAGAAACCAGTATCACATTGCTTGCTTTAAATGTACTTACCGATCCTTTGCTTACTTTAGGCTACTGTCAAATTAAATTTTAATAATTCTACAGGTTTTCAATTTATGGACAACCAAACAAATTATATTGTATCACACCACAGCACTACTATAAGATGAAATTAAGGGTCTTTATGGCTATTTGTAGAGAAGTGCCATTAAATCACAATTGAATATTAATCTAAAATCTTTATAAGACATAATAGAAAATGAATAACAGAATGTCTGCTAACTTGGCATTAGTGAAAGCTAGTATTGTTGTCACCATTCTAATTGATAAGTGACAGAATATCTTACCTTAAATGGAAAAACTTATTATCTTTTGTGCATTATCTAAATAGAAAAATACCACGTGTTTTTTATTTGAACAATTTGAAGAGAATAATTCACCTTTGACTTCTTGAAGCATTGTTTAAGGGTTGGCTGTTCAAATTACATGAGCAATACTGTTTCAAAATAATGTTTGCTCCCAGTTTGTATAATATTCATTGATTCAACTATGTTTCCAAAAAATGAAAATAAGAGAATAGTACATCCCAAAGGGACATATATGTAAATTAAAGTAAACCAAAAATTTCATGAATTATTTTATAAAGCAAAAGATCAAATGGATTGAGTGAGGTTCTTGGCTGCTTTTCAATACAATTTCTTTTCTCCAGGTTTTACCCTGGGCTAATGATGTTATCCAAAGGACAACATTTGTAGTGTGAACTTTTTGCTATTTCTTGGGTAGTTTGATTTTTTTTCAGTGCTGTCACTAATATAGTAAATCAATGCTACATGACACTTTTCCAGTGGTGTATAACATAACTCGTCTTATTTTGTCTAGATTCAGAAGGAAGCTTATGGTAGATGAATCCCTTGCAGCCTGATTCATTTCTAGTATTGATTTCCAAAAGTCTAGAATAGGATGGCAGCATTTCAAGTTATTGACCACTTAAAGAATAATCTTCTTGGATTTTTTATTCACCCTAAAAGTTGATACTAAACAGACCTCACATATTTTTAAGATATAAAGGATATATGAAAGCAAAAGTTAAAGAATTGTTCTCTTTCTAAACTTTTGGTCCTTTCCTCAGTTTGTTCAAGAATTAATTATAATTTCTGCCATGTGAATGGATATGGGCAATGATAATATAACCAGGTATCTGCTATGGAAAATATGTGTTTAGTAAAACCCACATTAAATAACAAATCTCCTCAAGCCTCTTTATTTTCATTTTACAATGCTAGTGGGCACTCAAAGCCATGTTTCCTAGTGATGTTTCTTTTCTTTATTTTTTTTTCATCATTTTAATCTTTGACATCTTAAAGTTAGGATGCACTTATTTTTTTTATTAAATTTTATAGATGTTCTTAGAATTTTTGTTTTGATAAGGTTTTGCTAAATACAATCCAAGTATTAAAGGAAAAATTATAAAAGTAACAATTGTGGTTAGTAATATTATTTGCTCTTTCTGTGTACACCACATTTATGATATTGATTATATTGATGTTATATTTTGAAACTATGTAAAGTGATAGTCTAGCAGACTGGTTCTGTTGTTAAATATTTCCTGCAGACCTTAAACCAACTGATTAAGTTTTCTGATGATCTCTTTGAGTAACCTGTAAAGTGAAATCATTCCTCCACTCCCAGGAAAACAATTAACCCCCAAAATAATACTATAAAGGAAGTATTGCCAGTCTCATTCTGCACATGAGGAAATGGAAGCTCATAAAGTGCAATTCCCTTGTCTAAGCAGTAATAGAGAGGTAGCTAGTGAAAGAACTGAAATTTGAACTTTAATCTTTATAATATTGAATTCCAAACTTTTTCCATTTTACTCTTTAAAAGTAGAAACAGATTTCCAGGTTCATTTTGTAGTGGAAATTGCTATATTTTATTTTATTTTGTTTTATTTTTTGTTTTTATTTACTAGTGCCTTTAATCAAAAACGAAATGACTGACACTTGTTTCCATTTGTATTGTTTGAAGCAAAACTGCTAGTAATGCTCTAGCAAGAATACAACTTATTGGTAAGATGAATTGTCATCACTCCCCTCTTCTCCCACTAATCTAGACATTGGAAAAAAGAATAGTTCACTAATGTAACTAACTACAAAACCAAAAAAACTCTTGATATTTCTTCCTTTGTAAAAATGTTAAAAGGTGCCATCTGGGGCAATGGATGACCTAAAATATATATCAGTATAATGTATTGTGGTTATCATCATGACCTGTGGAGTCAAATTGCTCAGGTTCGTGTCTCAGCTCTGTCACTTAATTCTTGGTGTTGGGCATGTGGCTTAAACTTTCTGTGCCTCCAAAAGTAGGGATCATAATATAATTCTTGCAGATTTTTTTTTGTTTTTCTTATGAGTGCTCAATAAGTTTATAGAGTTTGTATATGTAAAACTCTTTTCCATGGAGCCTGACTCAATAAGAGATAGCTCTTATTACTTTTCAGTGCTGTTCTTCACTTATTCAACTGAAGTGATTATGTATAATATATATTGGTTTTTATTAGTTAGAATGAAAATAAATTATAGGAATAATTTGAAAATATTAATATATTTGATTGAATTTTAAATAATAAAATATTAAAATAATAGAATATAAATGTATCATTTGTAGAAATTTAGTTTTTCATATATATGACTGTTTCTGTGCATCCTCAAGAATATGCAACATATTTATTGATATCATAGCTAAGGAAATGAAGGAACAAATCAAGAATAAAATTAAAGTATTTTATTTTCAGATATCTCTAGTTATATTATCAATATTATTTGTTATTTCAGATTATACTCTTACCTGTTAATGCTAATGTTGCCAGCGGGGGAATTAAGAGTTAGGGGATTGAGATGAACCCCTCACCTGTGGGCAGAAACTAAAGTGATGGCATTGATATGTGTTAATGTTCACACTTATGCACAAAGGGAGAAAACACACTGCCCCAGCCTATTAAAGTATCTGGAACACTTAAAAGTCATCCTTGTCTGTGCACATTATTTAGTGATTTCATTGATACAGTTGTCTTTTGTAAAATTTGCATGAGTCTTACTCTCTTTAGGACACTAAGGAGATCACTAGTTTCCTCTCAGTTTTGCTCTGAATTTTCTTCTTAGCTTTCCATTCTAACTATTAGCACCTCTTCACTGGAGGATGGATAGCTGTATTGGTTGCCCTACTCACACTCCTTTCTCCCTGTATCTTCTCATTACCCATGTTTGTCACAGTCTATGGATGCTATGGCTACCCAATCTTTGTATGAAAATACTGCTGTCAGAATATTAGTTGATTTGAATATTCATGTTGACAATGCTCTATTTCAAAACCTCTCAGTTCCTTAAACTTATTTCTTCAGGGACCTTTTCCTCTTTACTGCCTCAGCAATGGTCAGGCCCTAAACTTTGTCACTACAAGAATTTTACCCATACCTTATTCTGTTTCGTGTGTCCAGTTCCCAAGTAGCTCCCTTTTCATTTCACTTCCACAAGCACCCTGACTCAAATGTTTTAGAACTCACTGGAACTGAAAGTCCCTAACCAATTTTGCACTGCTCCCCACCTGTCCAGCATGCTCAGTTTTTGTTTTTGTTTTTGTTTTTTTTTCCTATCTTTCCCTTCAAAGGACATGCCTGGCAAAATCTCTCTCTTTATTAAATCCAACTTTCTGCCCCTGTAATGGCTGTACCAGTGCTACTAAATGTGGCTAGAGAAGAACTGAAACTAAACTAAATGTTGTTCTTTAAATTCATTATTCTCAACCACTGTTGGGCCCTTAATGCTGCTTGACAACACCCTGTATTTTCTCATTTTCTTAGAGACTTTTCTAAATTTATGTATTAGTTCTACTAAACATTTTGTAGTTTTTCTTGAGTCTTCTATGTAGGTAATTCTTGCCTCTCCAAATAAAGGCAGTTATACTTCTTCATTTCTATATGCATTTTATTCATTTTCATTAATTTATTGCACTGACTTGGACCTCTAGTCCACTATTGAATAGAAGTGGTGCCAGAAAAAATCCTCATTTTGTTCCCAATCTTTGGATCCCATCCTTTATTTATCTTAATACAATTATCTTTCCCCCATTCCACTCCACAGAAACTGTTTTGTTCTTATCAAGATAACTCATAAACCACATACTGCTAATTATAATGGTTAATATTCAGACCTTTTACTTGACCTGTGAGTAGTACTTGAATGCATTCATTCCTTCTTTCTTTGATTTCTGCAATATGACACAATGCTGATTTTATCCTACCTCATAAGCTGCTTTCTTTTAGTTACCTTTAGTCTGTCCTCCTTATCCCTCCAAATTTTAAATTTGGATTGTCTCTGGGCTCAGCCTTCACTATTCTTCTATTCTTGAGGAGTCTTGTCCAATTCCTTCCTGGCTTACATATTATAGATAATGGATAAACCATCAAATTATGTATTCGAGTAGCTCTATCTTGCAAAATGTAGATTCATATATCTTAATGTACATATGAAACATTTTCTTTGATTTCCAGTGCATATATCAAACTTAAGACCAAATTAATCTCATAATCTTCCCTCCTAAATCTACTATTTTGTATTCTTCTCCACCTCAGTAAATAGCAACTTCACTTTTTCCAGTTGCCCAGACTAACAATCTTGAAGTCATTTTTCACTGTTTCATTTCAATCCACATCCCAGCAAATTCATCAGCAAAGCTTGTGTACTTTGCCTTCAAAACATACCAGAATCCAATACTTCTCATCACATCTGTGTCAATACTATTTAAGCCACCATTTCTTCTGGCCTAGATTTTCTTCGTTATTCACATTTTGCTTTGGATCCCCTTCCCAATACATTCCTTCCATAACAGCTAGGCAGATCCTTTTCAGAAAGTCATTCTTTTAACCAAAGCTCTCAACAAGCTTCTTTGTTTTCTCACATAGAAATTAAATCCTCAACAAATGGGTTTCAAGTGCTCTGGCCTCCCCCTCTTGTCTCTGACTTTATTTTCTACTACTTCTCCATTTGTTTATTCTGATCTAGACACATGAACCTCTTTTCTATTCACCAAGCATGACAAATAGATCACAGACTCAGAATTTTGTACTTGCTGTTTCTGAACTTGGGACATTCTTCCCCCTGTATCCACACATTTTATTCTTTCATAATCTCCAGGTACCTTATCAAGTGTTAGCTTTGGGTCCTACCTTCCCCGTGTCTCCTCTTTAAATTAGTAACACCCTATTCTAGTACATGCATTTCTTTAATCTGTTTAATTTTCTCCACATCATATATCATCTTCTGAAATACTATTTTTTACTACTTGTTTATGCTTTTCCTTCATGTGAATTGCAAAGAAGAAGGATAGCTTTTGTTTATTTGCTCACTATTGTGTTCCAAGCACAGAAGTTTTCATGGCACAAGGAAACACTCAATAAATAATTTTGAATTAGTGAATGAGGAAATTCTCTCTTTTATTTTAAAAATATTTTCTCTGTTGTCTGAAATCTCTCATCAGTAACAGTTCAATGGTTTAATTGTTATAGAAAACAATGACTGGAAAAATAATTCTAAAATAAAGAGTGAAAATTAGTCAAAAAAATATATATGATAAACAAACAATCATCTGAAATACTTCAAGGTTTATAAAATATATGAGATTTATATTGCCTTACTGCCAAAAAAAGACAATTACAAATCACTATAGTCCCACATTAATGGTTTATATGAATGGATGCATATATGGCATTACAATTTTATTTTGACCTTGATGGCATCCACATCTGTTAAATTTTTACTACAAATATTTATTGCTGAAAATGACTATCACAAGATAATAAGCTAAAACCAGTCAAATTTAGCTAAAACTTTGCATACTTCTGTTAAGTCAATTTTCAGCTGCTCTTACTGATCAAACCCTTAAACTCCTTGGGAGGTTTAGTTATCAAATATATTAATTGTTTCAATTAAAAAGGGGACAAGGAAACAGTTGAGACTGTAGATTTAGTTACCAAATTAAAAATGCCAGAGAAAATATAAATGTTTCCATACACAAGGTACACATTACCTCAAGATAACTTGAAGAACTTTAACACATAATATAGCAAGAACCTATCTGAAATCTAGAAAATACTGTATTGTTATTTTTTTTTCTCCACTAGAATAAAAATTTTTGGCTTTATTTACTTAACAAAAGTATCTGCCTCATAAAACTTTCTATGTGTTCCCTTCTAGTTTACCAAATTATTCAATAAAACCCTAAATTTTATAAATAGAAGAAGAAATTCCATGGAGGTTTTGCATTTCTGGAATGGTGTTAATGTTTTTGCAGATTATTTTCCATTATAGACTAGAGCCATGATATTAATGCTCTTTAAAAAATAAAGTTATGGTATCAATATGATTTTAGAATTTTTTATATATATATATAAACATTAGAAGACATTTGTTAACATGGCCCATAGTCTTAAGAAATTATCTTGTAAAAGTTTTCTTTTAAGAATCTCTTTGCAGCATAATATAAAATCTAATAAGGGACTTGACTTAATTGTATTTGGATCCTCAGGTTAAGTGCTATAATATGGCTTATTAAAAGGCTTTTTACCCATCGTCAGTGGTAGACTCACAGCATCTATTCCCTACTCCACCTAGAAAGAGCACCCCAGGATATGGCACCTGTTATCTTGAATGGCATTTCTTACTTTCTTAATCATTATGTGTGCACATCATATTTGCATAAGTGTCTTGATGACTTCTTCAGTAATCATCGGGTTTAGATTGTTGGCCTGTACAAATTGATTTTCAACTTTTGTAGTAAATTGAAAACTTTACTTCAAGAAAATGAACTTTCAAAAAGAGACAATGGGTTACTTTGTTCCATACTGAAATATTTTTTAAACCATTGAGCAAAAATCTATAAGTCTTATAAATGCATGAAGGTACAACATGTGTAGTGCTATTTCTTTTCCCTTTTTGTTATAGTTTAGAATACCATCAAATGGCCTTATGTTCCTATAAAAGAATCCATGGTGTTGGGATTATTTTGAACACATTCACTGAAATGTAACCCATTCTTTTGTCTTAAGAGATAATAAAATCTGGAGAGATAAAAAGGAAGTTCTGATATAGAATACCTCTAACGCTATCCTCCAATGGGTTTTTCCTTTTCTAACAGATTATGTAAAAGAAAAATACATTATAAGAGACCTCCAATATAATGATGGCACAAGAACCTATTAATGAGAGAAGTGTCTGAGTGAGGCCTAAGAATATGTCCACTTTCCAGGTTATGTTTCCTATTGTATTACTAATTCTTCTTGAGAGATCAGAAACTGAGGTAGTCAAATGGTGTGTCAACGAATATAGGAGGTCTTCTAATCTTCAGTTCTAATAAGAAGAGATGAGTCATTCTAAATTTGGTATCAAATAAAAGTAATTATAATAGCTTTGATCATTATGTATTAGACAATTTGTAAATGTTTAATTTAAGTATTAAGGCAGGACTTTTTATACTGATTTTCTTGATAAGAAAATGAAGTCTTTAGTAACTTTTCTGAGGCCGCGGAGGCTCAATTCAGATACTTAACTCTGGTTGATATCATTTTATAGTTTTTACTATTTCCAATATTACAATAGTTGCTCTTTCTTTCTAAATTGGAAGAATAACCAAATCACATTTAACTGTGTTTCACATGTGTCATATACTGTGTTTTGCTCAATAAACCTGAAAGTTAAGAATTATTCTTAATTTTTAAAAAAATTGCATAAAGTGAAGTTCCAGGAAATGATGCAAATTGCAAAGGATCACACTTGGATAAATGATTGAACTAGAATTAGGATTTAGTAATTTTTTGATTCTCCACAAATGCTCTTCTGCCTTTTCTCACTGTCTATGAAAGCATGGGTCAGAAATATAAAGTTCTTTGGTGATTTCTAGTGTGCTAGTGCTCAAAATGGGTTACACAGAAAACAGTGCTCAAGGAACAAAACATTTTAATGATCTTTTGTCTTCAGTGATTAGATAGCGAAGATTTAGCAATTTTCCTTGATTATAATCTATAGATTTTGGTATAATCCAATGTAATTTTATGGAACCAGCATTCTCTCTTCCATGATGTATATGTGAAGCCCAAAATTGTTGCATGAGCACAAAAGAATTTCTAAGCTAGCTGTTGTGTCATTGATACATTACTCGGGTATATTTTAATTCTAAATTTTGGCTGTTCACAAAAGTGATTCAGGTTGAGTAATAAAAATTATAGTGTGAGTTCTATCAATGTAAATAATTGATATTCATGCTAATACATATAATTGAAAAGTAGAGATTGAGGTTTATGTTACCACGTTAATAGCCAATATGTTATATGGTAATAGTTTTTTTTAATTTTATTTATCAAAAAATTAAAAAAAAACAAAAAAAAAATTTCAAACAAAACAAAGCAAAGAATTAAGAAAAACAAATAACCTAAAATAACTCCTTTGCTTCCAACATGTTCCTACCATACCCCAAGAAAATTAGTAAACCATATCCAAACAAAGGAATAAGAAAAACAAATCATCTAATAAATGTATTGCTTCCAACATATCCCTACCATACCCCAAGAAAATTAACAAACCCTAGCAAAACAAAAGAATAAGAAAAATAAATAACCTAAAATAATGATATTGCTTCCAACATGATCCTACCATACCCAAGAAAGTTTGCAAACCATGTTCGTTCCTGAGCATTCCCATGACGTTGAGATTCCCCTCAATAGCTTATCTGTTCTTATTAGATTATTGTTGCCCCTTCACTAGTTGCTGTCTATCTCCAGGTCCCCTACATTTTACAATATAAAATATTTATTTTACATTTTTCACAGAGTCCACATTAGTGGTAACATACAATATCTCTCTTTTTGTGGCTGGCTTATTTCACTCAGCATTATGTCTTCAAGTTTCATCCATGTTGTCACATGTTTCATGACCTTGTTCCTTCTTACTGCTGTGTAGTATTCCATCATGTGTATATACCACATTTTATTTATACACTCATCTGTTGAAGGGCACTTGGGTTGTTTCCATTTCTTGGCAATTGTGAATAATGCCTCTATGAACATGGTAATAGTTTTGATAACTTTAAGTTTCCTCCAACCTTTAATGGAAAATAATACAGCAAATACGTTTAAAGGTTATTTCAAGGATAGGAGATACTATTTCAGTTGCCTACATTGGAAGATTCTGGTAATAAAGGCAAGAGGTTATAAACATAAACATTTGCATTTTGTCATAATATTTATCATATATAAGTAGATAGATATAACATATATTCCCCTAGTGTTATTATTTCTCAGAATGTCTCTCACAATAAATTTTGAACTTACCTTGAATTTTTAAATCACTTTTATCTTACAAAATTAAAATGAAGCACTCTTAGTTAATCAGATTTGATTAAGAGGTGACAGATCAAAAACAGAGCATCTGTTTCCTAAATAATGTATTTTCATCATCATTGTTATTATATGTCATGATCATAAAAAGGTTGTATAGAAGAATGACTTAATTATAGGTTTAAACATTGTATAAACAAATTCGTAATGGTGAAGTATAAGAGAAATATCCTTTTTTACATTAACACTTTATTTCCAAGTTGATTTTATAATATCCTACCTGAAGTTTGTTTTCAACAGGGCATTCAGTTTTATGGAAGTATAAACTTATTAGCTGAACTCTTTGGCATCCTATCAAACAAATCTGTGAACTTCTGGGCCTAGAACACGAAAATGCACATTGCATAAAAAGCAGAAGACATACTATTATTTTTTTTTTTTTTTTTTTTAATTATAACATTTTGAATGTAATTTATTTGGTATATTGGGAAAAGACAATACTTGGGCCCATTTTGTTCTCACAGTTAAAATAGTTATTTTGGTGTTTGGGGGTCATCTCGGTAGGGGTATAGTGATTTTACCTACTTATAAAAACCTTAGATAGTGAAATAAAGAGAAATCAAGAAGGATAGTATATAAAAGTAATGAGAAATTTTATACATGATACAAATCAGAAGTTGGAACTTAGACAATTGCAACCTTGATAAATGTTATTTGATGGCCCAAATTTGATAGCAAATTTTAATGTACTTGATTGTTAATGGTCTCATTGATTTATGGAGACAAAGTACAGAGGGCGTTGCTTATCTAATGTTCCTCTGAACACATTCCAGATTACTATTCCTTAAGGAAATTCTGTTTTTAACTTTATGACAAGCCAGTTGCAATTATCTACTACCACTAAGAAAGTATTCACTGGAATATGATGATTTGTTTGATTTAAATCTTTATAACTTCTATGATGTAACATTTTTATTAACTATTATTTCAGATCACATTGTTCAGAACACTGTGAAATGATATTATACTTAAATACTGGAGTGTGCTTAGCAAGATCCTTCAAATGTTCTTCTGTACACTTAAAGATAAGTATGAAAAAAAGTATTTTAAATTAATACGTAAGAGATGAAGGTGACCTCAATAAGTTGTAAAAATTCCACTTCAAACTTTTCCATGGAGTTATTTGAGAATAATTAAAATGAGAACTTCCCAACTATACTCCCCTTTTTGAGACAACCCAGGCCTCAAATCTTGGTATTCAGATAGAATTTTCTCAAGACGGAATTATTACTAGTTTGCTAAGAGAAACATGGCCTTCACATATTTCATGTTAATGAGTTCAATGAGTTGAATGGAATCATTTTAGGAAGGGGACAAATCTTGAAAAAATTTGGAGCAGTAACATAAAACTATGTTTTCCTGACTGCACTGTGAATTATCTTTATTTGAAATACATATATGATTTAGCAGTAGTAATTCCATGCCTTCCAATATGATGACCTCAAACTCAGAGATTAAAGCAAATATTAAGCATGTTATAATACCACACATTACAACATGAAGAGAATAATACAGGGCATATTACATCATAAAATGTATAATGAACTTAAATAGTAGTTTATATGAGAAAATAAAATAACAGAAGTTTTTTATTGATTTCATCCCTTTATTATATATGCTATGTTCACACAAGAATTTCTAATATGATCAAATATTATAATGCATGAGCAAAATACATAAATATAATAGTACCTGAGACAAACCCAATTTTAAATATAGGAACTAATAATGTATATTTCAAAGCAAACTTATAAATTCAGCATTTTGATGTTCAAGAAACTGATCGGAAGAATGTTCTAGAGAGCCTCCCAATTCTCAGAAGACTATTGTGATTATAAAATATTTATTTGTTATGTTTAACCATTGAGATTTCAAAGTAAATTTGATACTACAGCATACCAACTAACACATTAAGTGATAAGATGATATTTGTTTGGTAAGGGGCAAGACAGATACAGTCTCTGTAACCCAGAGTGAGCCAAACTGTGAGGTTGAAGACATAGTCCTCCAGACTTGCAAGTCTGTCCAAGACTTCTGACATTGCTGTTAGGGATTAGGGTCCAAATACAAAGCTAGAGGGAGGATTCTACACAAGACCACTCTCACTTTGACATCAACTGCAAGTTTAAAGGTTTTCCCAAATCATTCTTAGTTTGGTAATTCACTGCAAAGACACGGAATCTGCTGCAACTTGTTCTACTCATGGCTAGAATTTACTAAAAAGGGAAAAGGATACAGAAAACCAGCCAAAGGAAGAGATTCAGAGGCCAGAGTATGGGAGGGTACAAAGGAGAAGCTTCTGTTGCCCTCAGACCTGGTTATCTTCCCAGTATATATGTGACAACGGCCAAGAAGTATTGCCAACATGGAATGTTCACTCAAGTTTAGGTGTCCAGAGTTTTCACGGGGGCTTCATTTTGTAGGCATGATGATTGATTGATTGTCCACATGGTTGAACTCAGTCTTCAGATTCCCTCCTCCTTACCCACCACCGGGGTGTTGAGCCTACCCTAAATCACCCCATTATCAGGTGATTATACAAGGGACCCAAGATAAATAACAAAGACAGCCTTTCAGTACATAAAGTCCAAGGGGTTAGAAGTTACCTCCCATGAAGTGACAACAAAAGCCAGGCTCCTCTTTGGTTAAGGCCAAATTCTTACTACACACTCCCTACATGGATCTAATCTTCTGGTATAGAAGAGCAAGAGAAATCACATAAAAATTGTATTCAAGTTAATCTTGAACTGTGATCATATCAGTCAGGGATCAGGCAGAAAAACAAAGTCAATTATCCATATATATTTTATTATTACATGTAATTGGCTTGCACAATGGTGGGGGCTGGCTAACCAAGCCTGAGATTTGTAAGGCAGGCTGTTAGAAAGGGGGGATCATGAAAAGGCTCAAGCTCCATGTGCACTCTACCTGCTGAAGCTGCTGTCCAGAAGATTTTTTGTCATTGTTTTAATCTCTTTCAGGAAGTTTCATCTGTGCTTTTTAAGGCCTTCTAACTGATTTAGTCATGAACACCCAGATGATTAAGAAAATTTCCTTTACTTAATTTCAACTGATTAAGGTCTTTCATTACATCTGCAATATCCTTTCAGAGCAACACCTAGATTAGTTTTGCATTGAATAACTGGAGAATGTAGCCTAGCCAAAATAACACATTCAAAAAATGATCACAGCAATCATGAAATTAACAGTGGTTAAAATATTTAAGGATTTTCTTGACTAGAGTTGTCAGGGAAGTCTTTTCTGAGAAGGTAACTTTTAAATAGACCCAAAAGACATGGAATCAGTCATGAGGTCCTGAAAATCATATTCTAATGTGCAAAAGCTCACTGTGTACATTTTCCATTTTCTAATCTTGAGGTGAGAAACATACCACACTGAAGAACTGAAAGCTCAGTACAGCTAAGATAGAGGGATTGATGTGAGAATAGTAGGATACCTAATGGAGAGGTGATTTTGTAGGTGGGGCAGATCATGTAGATCCTTTTAAGACAAAAGAAATTTGGTCTTTTGACTATAGGACTGTAAGTCATTGGTCAATACTGCAGAGTTTAATGAGTTGGCATTTTAAAAATTGATGGCCTTAGATTATGCATAGGGAATAGTCTGAAACAAGGATGTAAGCAAGGAGTCCATTTAGAATTATATTTCAATATTCTAATTAATAAATAACCATGGATTTGTCTAGGGTAGTAGCATGGATGTAGTGAGAATAAATTGGATTTTAAATATATTTTGAAGGTAAAGAAAGCAAGATTAATCCATGACTTGGATGTTGGGTACAAGAGAAAGAGAAAAGTCAACAATAAACTCTAAGATTTTCCATTTTAATGGCAGTTGGCAAATTGTTCTCAAAAATTATAATAACAGTCTGGTCTTAGAGTGACTCCATTTTTTTGTTACAAGCCATGGGCAAATAGCCTGTTTATAGAATTAAACTGTACTTTATGGGTGAGAAATGCAGCCTCACATCTAGCTTTGTTTAGGTGACCTGTTTCTCACCTTCACTTAAGCAGTTGTAGCTCCTTTCTCTGGTCATTTTTGATATGATATTTCAGCAGCTCACTTCCAGGCCAGTTCTTAGCTCCTCTCTGCTATTACTGTGTGCATGTGTTTTAAGGTAGTTTTTCCTTCTCCTTCTTGTTTTCAAATGAGGCTGTGATTTTTAAAATTGTTTCCACATTTTATCTAATATTTCCTTGGAATTAAACAGAAGGGCTCAGTCAACCACCTTGTCTTAGGATGACAAAGTTGTATATGTGTGTTTTGTTTTTCCCATAAATTCTTACTAACCCTGTAAAGCAGTTTCTTTTTTTTATTATTTTCAAAATACACTATGGCAACTTAGTCTTTGTGAAGGCAATCTAGATTGTATTCATTAACAAGTATCACTATCTTTCTACGTAACAATGATTAAGAAGTTTAGCATCAGAGGGAGTAACAGTGGAATTGAAACAGAAAAGCCACTGAAAAGGTCCTTCATCTGGTATCTGGCTCTGTTTTATCTTTCATGTAGTTGCTAAGACCATTTGAATGGAAATGTACAATTTATTCTTGGTTGTGGATAGTATCATGTAAGATTGTCCTCTCCAGAGATCTTCTAATAATAAAATATACATGAAGATAATTTGGCTTTATTTTTGAATAATGTATCCCATCCTATATATATATTCTACTCTTAGGGAAAACAGAAACATAGAAAGCAGAAAGGGATTTTTTAATATATTTGTCTCAGTCTCCTCCCTTTGAAAAATTTCCCACTTAAAAACATATTTTGACATTTTATATTCAAATTTTAGACTTGCAATTATCATTATATTATAGCATTACATAATCCTATAAGATATATCATTTTATGCAAATACTCTTAATGGTCACAATTATAAAATGTATATCAGTCATTATTTACATAAGCATTATCCAGTTGTTGAATATTTAGGTGTCTTCAAATATTTTATACTAAAGATACTGTGATGTATATACTAATATACTATAAAGTACTATACACCATGAGGGAAATGGCAGGAGAAAATATAATTAAATGAAGATTGTTCTCGGGGGAAAATAAGCATAATGAATGTGGTTTTCCATCTGAAGAAGTAGTCAAAGTAGTCTTAGAGAATAATAGTAATTATGGAATGGAGGAGTCAGGCAGAGTTCACGGAAAAGATGGTAGTGAAAAGCTATCCTCCATAAAGCAGAAGGGGTTCTAGAAACTTTACAACAGTGTCCTCTAGCCTGCAGCTGAATTAAAGACCCTGATGTGACATCAGTTTGGAAAAGTCTCTCTTAAGGATCACCATGAGCATGAGGGAGGCCAACAGAAATTCTTCTGACCTATTTTCCTCCTCCTAAAAAGGCAGTAGAGCAACAGGGAGCTGAGCAAAGAGGAGATAATCAGGTAATTACAAATTCAATTCATTAGAGGAAAAGTCTTTTCAGTGCAAACTTTTTTTTTTTTTTTTTTTTTACTTTTCCTAACACATTTTTCTCTAGAGAGCAAGAAATATGTAGCACCCAATTACTGTTTCTTGGGCCATGCATAGTTATTCAACTATCTTGAGTTGCAATTTCATCTTCAAATCTCTGCTGAAATAAGACCTTGATGTAAGCAGCAATTTCTTTGTCTACTATATTTTGGACAAGTTCTTTTTCGCCAACAGATCCAGTTTCAAATAGTTTTCTTCTGAGAATTGCATTAAAGAGAAGGTATATTTCAAAGGTGGGATATTATTACCATTCACCAAATATAAGTAATATCTCACTTCACCACCTTGGCAGTAACAAGGTCAAATTAAAATGATATCTCAAAGCATGACAATGAGAGTCCCATGTGAAACTTTGAAAAAGTGGCCAAAATAATGTACAGTTTGTTCCATCAAAAAGTGGATGTTATTTCTCCATGCATTGAGTCTAGGCTGTCTTTGTGATTTGCTCAGTCAAAAAAATGTGGCAGAATTTCAAGTTCAGAGTCAAGGCATTAGAGGCCTTCCATGCTTACAGTCTTGATGCAGTTTAAGCCTTGCTATTGCCTGTGAAGAAACCAAGATAATCTTCTAGAGTATGAGAAACAACAAGGTGACAGATTCCAGTTGCTACAGTTGTTCCGCCTATTTTGACCATCCCAGTCCTGACATGTGATTGAGACTATCTGAGAGCAGCCCCGACTAGAAGGACTGCCCATCTGAGACTTGCCCAAACTGAGGGCCAACAGAATCATGCTTTAAAGGACCTAGTTTTAGGGCTGCTATGCAGCAATAGAAAACCAACACATCACAGTCCAAATTTAAAGGGTTTCTAGTCTTTTCTCTCCCACGCTACCCCCCTTAACACTGAATAATCACCAAGTGATGATAACTTGGAGCTAAGTCCAATTATGAATACTTTTAACTAATGGATGGAGTTTGAATTCAGATACTGTCTTTGAGCTAGAGAACTATATATTCAACTTCCAGGATACTCTTTGCTTTAAACATATTGTCACATTGCTGATGAAGCCACATTAGTATCAATACAGAAAGCTGGAAAATTTTAAAAGAAGCTTTTTAAACTATTTTTTTCTGGCCACTGCCAGCAAAGCTAGTACATGTCCTTGCAATAGTTTATCAAGAAATGAAGAAATACTTCTCTTAGGTGTATTTTAGGTCTGAAGTATGCCATAGCAAAACTGACATATCAGAATTGGCATGAAATGTTTTACAGCAATTTACTTTTACTCAAAGTCACCATCATTCTTAAAATGAAAAGTTTTCTACAACTTCTTCCCGTGGGATCATTATAAATCTATGAAATTTTTGTCATATGGCATTATATAGGGCCAATCCAGACCATGGAATATATTTTATTGCCTTTAATCCTTACTGAGAAAGGATTATAATATTGGTCCTTTTTCTTTCATGAGATAATTCTTTTACTTTATTGATTTACTCATCTCCTCAACAAAATGCTCTGAATAACAATGTGTACATCAAAACACTGAATTTATAATTTCATCTGTCTACAGACTCAGAAACCAAGAGCTAGCACTATGGAAATACCCTGTTTAACTAAAGTCAGATATTATATATTCAGCATATATATTTGTATACATTTTTTTATTTACTTATTTACTTAGTAGCCAAAACTTCCAGTTGTATTTTTCCCTTCCTCCTTTGATACATTGTCCTGGATTTAGTTGAGTACATGGTCACCTGGAATAAATGCTGTATTTCTCAGAATTACTGGGAAATAGGTATAGTCATGTGACTACGTTCTGGGCAATGGAAAGAAAGAAATAGCATAGGCTATCTCTTTGAAGAAATAAATGCCTTTAACATGAAGGAGTGTGTTCTTCAGCTTTTAAATTATCTAAATTGAAAGTGGAATAAACTAACATGCTAAGTATGGCACAGAAGAGAGAAAGTAGGAAACTTGGTCCCTAATAAAGCACTGGGCTACTTCACAGTCCTGTTAAATCCTCTACCTTATATAGAAGGTCATGATAATTCATTCTACAATAAAAGTTCCATTCCAGTGGTACTCTATACATCCTACCACTGTCAGATATGGCCATCCAAGTGATAATGAACGTATCTCATCTCTAAGAAAATAGATTGTTAAAGACAAATCATCCTACCATCTATAAAATTGCATGGTGTGTTGTGGGGAAATTCTAGAAATTTATTAGTTATTTAGACAAAATATCAAATAATGCATTGCCTTTTTCACTTTAGACAAGGTTTTTTGTTTGTTTGTTTTCACTCTGTTCAGTCACAATGCTTTTTTTTCCCAAAAATCAAAGCAGAAAAATTAAATCCATTATAATTTTTTGCCCAAATAATATTATGGTATTTTCTTAAATCAGTCATTTTAATATACTAGAGCTATAGATCCATTCAATTATTCATTCATTTATCCATCCACTTATTCTATGAAAGAATTAGCTCACCAATTCACTAGGTAATGTACTAAACTCCAAGGATGAATAAGGCAAAACATCTGCTTTCACATTTCCAGTAATCTCTTAAGGAAAATCCTGAGATTTATCAGACCATGAGTCAAATTCAAGAAAGGGATAAGTACAGGGTATCATTGTTGGAGACTTGTTGGCAGTTATAATTCTTACTGTTTATTACTTCTATATCTGATGTTGCTGATTTCTCCATTCCCAAAGTTTTCTTCTCTTGGAAATGCTGAGGAACTATGAGAAGAATGAAGAGTCATTTGGACAATAAACTAGTGGACACATCTTGAATGTGGATCCACAGTGACATTCCGAATTCCTCTGGTCATTATATGAGTGTCAATATTCAAGAAGCTTGGCAGTCACTGTTTTCCTGACAGAGCAGTTTTGTGTTAAGAATAAATCCCTAAGGGAATAGAAAGTCTAAATTGGTTTGGATTCACAAGAATACTCTCCTCAGACTGAAGCTGCTAATATTACTCTTTCTCTTTCAAGCAATCCATGTTGCCTGGGACTAGGAAGAAATAACTCATAGAAGGTTTATAAATGAATCACAGAAGAAAATATAATACATGTGCACCAGACTGTTTAAGTTAAATTTGTTCCCTACTGGATTTATCAAGGTTTGTCTTTATGCTGATAAAGACAGATAGGCTGAGAATGAAGCGTGATCATAGTTGATAAGTCTTACAGGAGGAAATAGAACTCAGCAGTAGTTGATAAAAGTGCTAAACAGCTGAAAATAAGCCTCAGATGTTCTGAAACCTTTGCAGACTCACCTCTGCAGTTCTCATGATGCTATGGATAGAAGGGAGAATTAAATAAATGTCAGTCTTTCCATCCACCCTTCTTAGAAATGTAGAGTGATTAATTTAATGAAGGAAAGAGAGGTTTCATAAAGGGATGTCACCTTTGCCTTGGAGATATAAACTATTGAGTTTTTAGATGAATTAACAGGCATTAATGAATGGTGTTTCTGTTAGTTGGTACAAAATATCACCAGAATTTGATACCAAAAGTCCCTAGTTGGGAGGTAAAAGGATATATATGAATGCTTAAGGAATTCAGGAATTGAAAAAAATATTGTATAAAACCTTGGTCAAGAAAATATTAGAAAGGGACTCAAGGAAAAGAGAAGGGAAAATTTTGACTTATAATATGAACATTTTGAAGAAGAGAGAAAGAAGAGAACCTCCCATCAGAAATCAATATTTTGGGAAGCAAATAAAGAATGATAATTCTTAGTACTTCTAGTCAAAAAGCTTCAACCTGAGGATTACAGCTACAGCATCTAGAGAACAGCATTAACAGAAATGCTATATAATTTTTTTGGTTTATGAAATCTAAACTTCTCTCTAAAGCTGATTCTATCTATACCCAATCTCCTTTATCATGAACTGGCACTGCTTTATAAGTTTGGTCTCTTTTAAATATAAATACTGGTGCAGCTCTTCTTCAAATGGAAAGTTAAAAATGGTCTTCTGGTCTCTGGAATGCAATATGAAGAAAGCAGGCTAAGAAAGATACTAAGCTACAAACAATGGCTTTTTTCTTACAGAAAAGAATATCCAGGTCAGGGTTCAGATTCATAGAACAGAGTTCAGATGCCTTCACAATGATGGACTAAGAGCCACTTCCAAGGAAGAATCAATAAATATTCCATGACTCCAGAATTGGAAGACCTGTAGGTGTGGAAGAATTTCCAAATTGCTATGGTCCAATGACTTCCATGAAACTCCCAATCTTCATATTTCCAAATGCAAGTGACTATTGCAGCTGCACTGTCCCAGTATCACTATGAAATGTTGTTTGCTTTCTGAATCAGTAGGAACCACATCCAAGAAGCCACCTCTGCATATAATCATGAATTTCTGTACTTAGAGTCTGATTCCATGATAGGATGAAACATCTGTGGGTATTGGGAGTGGGTATATATCTTTTTAATGTAAAAAAGGCATGCATTATGGCTGCAAGTGGGAGGAATTTCATAGATTGCTGTATTAATATGCTCAGTCCTATTAACCTTTGGTAGTTCCTTACCACAGGGACTCTGGACTTGGTACAATATGTCACCATAATTCCTTAGACAATAGAACAAATGAAAAATTAAACCAGCACAGACTTGAGTTGTGTTTTCACATTGTGTCTTTCCCTCTTTTATTCTTAGAACATACTCTTTGACCCCTATAACTGTCATGTAAAGAACTCCAGATTAACTTGCTGGATGATAGGATGGTGAGACATGCAACCTGTTGTGATGACTAACAATCTACCAACATATAAGCAAGTGAATAAAGTTACACAGTATTATTTATTCACCTGCTGACCAAACAGATATACTCAGCCATATGAATAAGCTCAGCCAAGTTAAGCTGAGTCAGCTCAACTAGAAGAATCATAACCAAACCTACAGAATCTAGAGCTAAATGAGTGTATTTTTATAAGACAGTATGTTTCAGGGTATTTTGTTGCAAAGCAAAAGATAATTGTTAGAAATAGTCATATTTGATTATGGAATTTATATTAGATAATATAAATTTCTTCAATGCCATTCATATGAATGAGGAAGTTATTTAATAATATATCCTTTTATCACATTGATATTCAAAAGATGCAAAAAAATGAGACAAATGAAGTTAAGTAGAAGAAAACAGAGAAAGTAAGAACCAATTATTTCATAAGGTCACCCTAGAAGGGAGATAAATTTTCAAGAATTAGGAGTGGTTGTAGGGAGGTGAGAACTTGTAGGAAAATACTACAGATTGGCCAATTACAAGGGCAGTGATTCATTTAAAGATCATTTTCCAAAATATTTTTAGAGTTGAAGCAACTTTAGAGAGATAAAATCAGTATGAAAATATGAGCAACTTGTGTAGGGCAATTACTCAAGAAGTTTAGTGATGACATTAGTCAGTTCAGTCTAAGTAATTACTGTGTCACTGCAATATGCAAGGATCCATCCTGGTTAACGAAGGTTCGAAGACTTTTTTTTTTTTCCTTACAGTGCGAACAGTCCACTAGGAGAGACTGAAAAATAAATTTAGGTGGTACCAAGGTTAAAGAAAGGCTATAGTCTTCTTATTGGTTTATTTAATCATTTCATGATAACAAATATGAGAGAAAAGTTGCAGCCTCAGTTGAATGATCCAGTGTATACTAAGACAAGAGTTTATTCCTAACAAGATGCAAACATGTGCAGAATGAAATTGTGACTTTTATATAACAGCTGGTTTCTTCTCTTTTTATTCTGTGTTTAAGGGAAAATCTGTCCCTGTAGTTACTCTTCCAGCAAAGCTACTTGGCTAGTTTGTTAGATTTTGGATTTTCTTCCTAGCGTATAAAAAAGGCAAAATTGAACAAACTATGTAAGCAGCTTTAGAGAGAGTGAAAATCTACATCTGGCTGACATTCTAATGTCTTAACTTTTTCAGTGAAAACTACAAGTTATAGACACACATTCAAATGCCCTGATTCAAGCAGGAAAGGACCAATCTACCCATTAGAAAAACATAGCTAAGAAATCACTATATTTAATAAGTAAATAAATTTAATTCCTGACTCAACTGTAAGCACTACAATGTGAGATTAACCAAACACTGTCCATGCTGTAATTCAGGGTTACCATTTTATAGATTAGTACCTTTTAGGGGATCTAAAAAAAAATCTAACATTATTGTAGATAAACTATGGTGATTGGATGAACAAACTGTGAATGACATGTCTCCAAAACATAATGAAGGCAAACCTAATTGTGGTTTTCTCTTATTAGGATTTGGATTTATTACTTAAAATGGCATTCAAATAACTTTTGTCTTTTATTGATGAGATAAAAATTACATAGTCAATAAATGCCCTAGACTATCTAAATGAAACATTCTACTTTACTGACTACATCATGATTACATTTGAGCAACTGAGTATGAATTTTCATTTGTTGCCTTGTTAACAGAACCATTTTATTTGAACTTCAAACATCACATTATGTACATACCTTTGCTCCAAATAAAGTAATTAAAAGAATTCCTGCTTAACTAATTGATGTACTTGATATATTGACTAGACTATTTCTGAGAGCTTCAGTTCCCATTTCTTAGAGACATAGAATAATCAGCACCAAAAGTATCCCTGATGCATTAAGAGGTTGGATTGGGGTTGTTCTGATCAGATTTTGACTACTTGTATGCTAGTGATTTCCAATATCCTTAATGAGTGTTACAGAACTTGTTCAGCTTCAAAGAATAAGGATCTTTTGGCCTAGGCTGGATGCATTATTTGCAGTCACTAAGATTCACAAAGGATGTCAGCTAGGAGATTCTGTGTTTAAAAAACAATGCTCCTCCTCCCTCAATCAAATTAAAAATAAGCTTCCTATTCTGATCCCCAGATTGTTATGAAGCAATCAGTCTCAAACAGCCCTTAGTTCTTCCTTCATGGTCTGCAGTTTCCAGGGAGTAGAGATTCTACTAATGATCTCCGCTTGTTTTCCTTTCCTCTACCCAGGGGTTCTAGACTGTCATAAGAATGCAAATCCCAGCTTCTTTATTCAGGAGAAAGTTTTTTTGTTTTTTGTTTGTTTGTTTGTTTCATTTCGTTTTGTTTTTCACATTAAGCACAATGATTCAACAGAAATCTAAATGATACTTTTAGGTGGTATTAGTGTTTTGAGAGTGGATGCTTCCTATTCTTTCATGTAACAGAGAGTAGGGCATTGGTGGCTGTTATTTTCTCTGAGGATGCACAGAAGGCAGAGCTGATAGATGATTTAGTTGTGCCCTCTTGCAGTTATATCTCTTTCTTGGAATGTGGGCGTCAAAGATTCTGAGACTTAGTGTGACCTGGTACACACAATTATATTCAGCATGAAAAGGTTCTAGCTTCATTTTGTTATTCAGCCGTATTATATGATAAAATGACCTGTTGTGTTTGTACTATACCTTCCTGCCACCCTCAGGGCATTAAAGATTGTCAACAGAGTGATAACACCCAGATAGAACTGCTTCTATATTTGGTTGGCAAAGCTTTGTCTTCATAAAATCAAGGAAGAATAGCAGAAACTATAGGCATACTAACTTCCCCTCTACCACCTGAGAATGTGTTACAATCATTAAGAGCACTCTTTCAAGTGACCACTTGAAAGGGGTCGGGGGCCTGCCTTTTCACACACTGGACAATGATTGCATTTTCACGATCTATGCATCAACATTGCCAGGAATGGTCTTCTTAAGGTGCAATATGTCTTTTCACTAAGAGATTTCCGATATATTGCCATCTGGTTTTAGTGTAGGCTGGTCACAGAAAAGATACCTTTGGATGACAGTTTGATCCTTATTAAAATAGAAAGACAATTCTGAATAATAAACCTTTCCTCTCCAGTGCATTATTATGACTGGTAAGAAAAAGAAAAGTTTATTTTTTGTGTTGTCCACCATATTCTTCATATCCAGTTTTGTATAACTCACAACTCTAACTGTCCCCTCCCTAATTTAGAAGAATTTTCTTGCTTCCTTGATACATGCATTCAATGGAGGGTATTTTTGTTGTTGTTGTTTGATTGGTTATTTGTTTATTGGTTGGTAACTTCTACTTACCTGAAAATGTTGAAATTGATGCTAAGGTTTGTGTCTCTAAAATTTACAGCTGCCCTTTCTTTTGCTGATCCTCCCCCTTACCTCTTAGGTTACCTGCCACAAATACAGAGTGGTTGTGCCACCCCAGATGGATGTCTGTACAACTCCAGAAAGTCTTGTAATCATGAACACCTTGGACATGACAAGTACCTCTGTTGAGGTTTCAAGGAGTCAAATGCTTTTTATTCATGTATGAATTTTTTTCAATACATGACAAAGAAAGGAATGCTACTCCCCCATTTGCATTGAAACTTGTTAGTTATAGAAGCACACAGAGATAGATTTTTTATAATAAATAAATACATAAATATATAAATACATACATAAATAAAATAAAACCTCTATTTGTACTTGAAGACTGGATCTCTCTACATGGGATTTCTCAAAATTGGCACTACTGATATATTGGGTCAGATTATTATTTGTTTTTGGGAGATTCCTGTGAGTTGTAGGATGACTTACAGCATCCCTGGCTGCTACTAAGACACCAGTAGCACTCCCAATATTGGTAACAGACAAAAATACCTCCAGCCATTCCTAAATACCTCCTAGGTGGCAAAATCACCCTCGTTGAGTACCACTACTCTGGAGGTTGACCTCAGTTCCATAGGACTAGTCCATGGGAAAATTTTGAGTGAAAATATTTTTCCTTAAAAATCTAATTTCCCTTCAAATAAGTCTTTATTACTAAAAAGTTTGCCTGAGTCACCCCTCTCTGTGCCCACAGTACACAGGCCTAGACAAATCTATTTCCTTTGCTGAAAAACTTTAGCTTTCTATCTGGCTTTCCTCATGATGGTTTCTTTCATGACTCTATCATTAAAAAACATTGCATATAAAAATGCATACAGTAAAATGAACAATGATTTTTAAATTAATAATTAAATGCTTAATTATATTTAAATCTGTCAGAAAAGTCTTACTGCTGAGATTCCTCCAATCTCCCCCCAAAAAGAGAAGCTTAATACCATATAAATGTAATGAGCACCAGATCTCCAGAAATTTGAAATTTTATGACATTTTTGAACACTTTTAAAAATATATCCTATGTGTGCTGTCAAAATAATATTCTAAATCTTCATATTGGATGAAAACAGGTATCTTTCAGCTACACAATTTTTGATGTAATCAGTTGATCAGTCTAACATGTAAGAAGACAGCAAAGCACAACTGGTAAGCTCTAAACATTCCGTTCCCTTCACAATTTTCTAGTAATAAGTTGGTTGTTTATTTTATCTAAAGTTGTCTATCACATTTTGTTCTGAAAAGGTGTGCATGTGTATTTGGATTTGTGCAGATGTTTAAGATTTAAATGTTAGACTGTGCTTTAAATGGACAATGATAAGCTTGAAAATAGAATAGTTTTGGTTGCATAAGTAATTTATGTTGTTTGGTCTTCTTTTCTGGAAATGCATTAGGCCTTGGTCACTTCCTTTAACAGGGTTCATTGATTTGCTTTAGAAGAAAATTTAAACTAAAACACCTTTCGGGGACACTTTAGGTCAGTGGTTCTCAAAGTTATGTCCCCAGACCAGCAGGATCAGCATCATCTGGGAACATTTTAGAACAATAAATTGATTAGACCTCCACCCCCCACCACTACTGGTCTCCTTCCCTCCTCTCCCTACTGATTTACTTGGTGTGGAACTCAGCATTCTGCATTTTAGCAAATATTCCAAGGGCTTCTACTTCTACTGTATGCTCAATTTTGAGAAACATTTAGTTAGGTAAACTGTGAAACTGCTCACATAATTAATATGGTGTGTCAGAGCCTGTGGTAAGCCATAGAATGTACAGTCTCCTTTAAGTCACTTTAATATATTATTTAAAAAAAAAACAAAAAACAAAAAACACTGATGCCAAAAAAAAAAAGGAATAAAAGGTAAAAAACCTTTTCTGTAGGATGAATTCTGCCTGTTTTTCTTGCTGGCTGCCAGTTTGTCAAGCTTATTTACAAAAATGTAGTGCTGTTCTTTTTTCCACTTAAAGATTCATTTTTTAGTGATAATTATATCACTTTTCTTTCTTTCTCAGTTTTAATTTTATATATCACATGAGCCATGTGGTTCAAATCCAAACGTCATTCATTAGCTATTTTTAGAAAGTGTTATACAACTTGGCATAAAATATCTGTAAAAAGAATGATATTCATTCTTACTACCAAAGCCCCTATATTTGGTAAAATTAATCATATAATAGTGTAATAAAATACTTTTGAAAAATTTGTGTTAGAAAAACAATAACCATTTGATAGCCGGTGGGTTATTTTTGTGAGTTTTTGGCATTTGTAAATGAAAGACATGATTTTGGGCACAAAGATGTAAAAAGTCAACCATAACTTTGACTTTCAAAAATAGCCAAGAATCCTCTAATGGTTCTAATCATTACCTTTATATTCCAATTGTTCTTCTACTTAGTATCCTGAAATTTTATATGCTGAATTTTAACATGATTAGAATTTCTATAAGCAAAGCAGTTGTTTTCACTCCATAGAAATTAGGAACTAAATGTTTCTTGCAAGTATGATGATTCTTTTTTAAGATGAAAAACATTTTCTAGGGAAACTCTTAACTCTTGGTAATTAGAACAGTAGCACACTCAGGTAATGAATTACTCATAGGAAGTCTTGACCTATGGCACCTGATCAGAAACTTTAAATATTCTAAACACTACATTTTTCCACAATGCAATAATATGTCATTTAAAGTAAATGAAATATATGAACTCAACATTGGAAATATAAAGAAAAATCAAAAGAAATGCCCTGTTTTATGTGGTAAGCTTCTTGTGTGTGAAATGTCAAGGAAGGTTTTTAGACTTACACTAAATTATAATGCTTCATGGTTTAAATTATTTACATATTTTCTTTAATGCCAACATTTTTGGATGATAAGAATAATTAAAGGCTGAGACTGCCATGATCCATATGACACTGCCAAAAATTTAAATACCCAGAAAGTAGAGTCGTATCATAGGATTTGAACTTCTAACCTTTCCAATCTTACTTAAACACTTTATTTTCTAGGACATCAAGCTTTTTTGTTAATGAGAACGTGAGAAAGTTTCCAGATTTAATTGGATAAAGGATCTTGACTCTAAATATGAAATGTCTAAAAACCATTTTTACAACTAAAATGTTATTTTTTAAAAATAACTTTTAAATATTTCAAAATAAAAATATACTAATCTTTCCATTTTAAAATGTTATGCTTAAGATGATTTTGAGTTTATTTTCTGTGATTTAAAATTTGTGAAGAAAAGTAGCCAAATTTTTAAGTTAAGGGGTGGAGGGTGTGTATGTGTAGTTCTCAATGACTTTTTAAAAAGTACACATACCCACCTAACTACTACCCAGATCAAGATACAGAATCTTACAAGTACCCCAGAAACCAACCCCATGCCCTCTCTAAGCCTTTATCTGTCAAAAGTAACAAATCTGGCTTATGTCACCAAAATTTCTTATGCTTTTCTTAACTTCACATAGATTGAATCATAGAGTATGTACTCTGTGTCCAGCTTCTTTAGTTCAACACTATGTCATTCATTTATTTGGTAGCATATTATTCCATTACATTACTATATCAAATTTGAGTTTTTTTCAAATTCTTGACTGTTATGAATAATGATACTATGAACAGGTTTGTACAGGTTGTTTGGTGAACTTAAGTTTCCATTTTTGTTAGGGAAACAATTATGAGTGGATATGATGAATCTTTAGAATATGTGTATGTTTAGTGTTAGTTTTTTCACTACTTTTTCAAAGTGGCTGTATAATTTATACTCCCACAGGCAGTGTATGAGACTTTCTTTTGTTCTACAACTTTTGGACATTTGGTAATGTCCATCATTTTTTAAAAATATGTTAATAAATAATTGTGTTTGGATGTGGCTTTAATTTCTATTTCCCCATTACAAATGTGGTTGAGCACATTTTCTTATTTGTTGTCCACATAAAATCATACGTGTGTGTGTGTGTGTGTGTGTGTACACATGTGAAGGACCCATGCAAATCTTTTGCTATTTTTATATTGAGTTTTACCTTTTTTTTAATTGATTCTTAGTTCTTTACATATTCTGGATATGATTCCTTTCTCAGATACGGGTATCACAAATGTTTTCTTCCATACTTGTGACTTGTCTTTTCACTTTTAATGCTTTATTTTTTTAAATAAAGGTAAGATCTTAGTTTTAATTAAGCTCATTTTGTCAAACTCCTTCCTTATGATTAGTACTTTTCTTCTAGGTTAAAGAAATCATTTATTATTTCAATTCATATAGATAGTTTCACCTTATCTCCTAGAAGCTTTATTTATTTATTTATTTTTTTACCTTTTCATATTTAAATCTATGATGCTTCTGAGCTTGATTTTGATGGATGGTGTGAAGTTTATTTTTTATTGGTTTTTCAAAAATGTTAAGCACCAACTATTAAAAATACCTTTATTCCCCAATGTACTTCAGTGGACATGCTTATCATAACACAGATGCATGTCAGTTTCTAAAGTTTCTACTCATTTTCAATGGTGAATTAATTCCTTTATGAATGCAAGACAAATTTATTCTTGTTATCTTGTAATATAAGATCCCTAATTTATTTATCTATTTTAAGAGAGTCTTGGCTCTTCTTGTACCATTGCATTTCCATATACATTTTAGAATAATCTTGTCAATTTTCACCAGAAAAAGTAAAAAAATAGCAACTAGAAATTCTATATTGCTTTGATTGTTGCCTCTTGCTTCAGCCCCAACTGAGAAACATGGCCCTTGGGAAGGATCTATTTAGCCAGTTCTGATTAAATTGAAAATGACATAGAGGTGAGACCAAAGGCCATGTCCAATCCCCAGGGACTGAAGGTCATATACCGCAGTGTGTATAAAATCAGGAGCAGTGAACAAACTTTTATGGCACTTTTAGATACAGACACTCAGTTCACTTTTCATTCCAGGAGACATAGATGTGGGGTGGTGGTGGGCAACGCATATCATTGGGAGGTTTGGAGCATTCCACACAGGAATGGGGGCAGAAGGCTACTACTATCATGTGGGTGGGATGGGTTGGCCCTTTGGCCACCCCTGTGGTCATATTTCACCCCAGGGAATGCATTACTGGGTTTGACATCCTGCACTTCTGCACATTTCTGTGACAGTTGTGGGGATATGCCCCACCATTCCAGTGAATTCTGACCATCATGACTGGATGAGTGATGAGCCACACACCCCTAATACTCCCATCTCCTTGCCACTTGATTGTCAACAGTGGCAATACCACCTCTCTGGTGGGGAAAAGGATGTTATAGAACTCATGAAGTCCCTTCCATCTGCAGGTGTACTCTATTCCACTCTCTCTGCCTATAATAGCCTGATGTGGCCAGTAAAAAAAGGCAAGTGAAGGATGGAGGCTGATTATAGACTGAGACTCTAAGAGTCAAAGGGGAATGAGGACATATCCCCTTTGGCACCCACAGTCCTAGACACTGTGACTCTCATGGAAGCCATTGTGGCCTCCACTGGCATTTGATATGCAGTTGTTGACCTGTATAATGCATTTTACTCCATCTCACTCCTGGAGGAAGATCAGGTATTAATAACATCCAGAAAAAAGAACAAACCATGAAGGAATGCATGATCTAGTTGGACCATGACTGCTGATGAGATAAAAGGCCCAGCCTGGTAGGTAAACTTCTTTGGCAGCAAACGGGCCAGAACCCAGTGCCAGATCACTGACTGGGTATGGGACAAATCAATGGTCCCAAAGTTACCTTTATCCACAAAGGAGGACCCGCAGTTGACTGAATAATCTGCATATTGGTGCCAGCATATCCCTCATCTTGGTATCTTCCTGGCACCTCTATATCTAGTGACATGAAAAATAGGTACTTGCTGCTAGGGAACAGAGGAGAAACAGGTCCTGCAAGAGGTAAAATTGCCTATTTCAGCTGCCCTGCTTCTAGGACATTTAGAACCTGGATTTCCATTTCAGCTATGGGTTTCTGTCACCTGGGCCCATGCTGACTGGTATTTCATTCAGGAGGGAGCAACAGGAATTTGCAGGTCCATGGGAGTTTGGACTAAGAAGTATCCACAAAAAGCCCAGTTATACTCTTCCTTTAAGAGGCAACTTTTGGCATTGATGGAAACAGAAAAGATTATTGAGAGCTCCAGGTTGTCTGGAGGCCAGAAATTCCTGCCATGTCCTGGGTCTTTGGTTTTTGGAACCCTCTTCCAGGAAGTGCCCTCACAGGAGAATATCACCACAAAGAAATGATATATGCAAGATCACATTTAACCTGGATCACCATGAAGTGACATGCTTGAGTGATCTTACATTGCAACAATGATCCTATCATAATACCAGATGAGGGAACTTTCCTTCTTGCATTGGCATCTTGGGGACTCCAACTCAAAGACATCCCACTAGATGCTAAGTGATGCTTCACCGATGGATTGGCCAAGTTGAAGCCATCTGGCATACATTGGACAGCAACTACTGTTTTCCTTGCCACAGGCAGACTATATACCACCTCTGGCACCATAATAAGTGCCTGAAGGGCTGAACTGCAAGTGGTCTTAATAGTCCTGGAGCACTTGGACACAAGCACCCTTGTTTACCTGTTTACTGAATTAGGGGCGGTTGCCAATGGTTTTGTAGTCAGGTTAGTTTGACAAGGGGAATGTGATTGAAGAATCAAATGTTCATCAGTGTGGAGAAGGAAGATTTGAAAACAATTGATGGTGTGGAAAGGCACCATTAGTTACCCATGTTGATGTGCATTGCAAGAGTCATATGACAATGGACATCATTGGCATGCACAATCCACTCAATGATAGGCTCAAACTCATGGAACTGGATGGATTGTTCATGCCACCTAATACCCACAGGCAGCCAGCATTGTGGAGAATCTTAATGGCCACCTAATAAAGGAGCTTTGTCATCTAAACCCTGATAATTTTCTTACAGGATGGATTGTCCACCTTACATGCTCTCTCTGGAAGCTGAACTCAGCAGTTTACCAGAAAGGAGACATGACCTTACCCTGATTCCTAACACAGGGAGGGGATGAGGTTGGGGAAAGAACCCAAGCTTTGCTGCATGTCTGCCCTTATAGCCATCAAGATGAGGATTAGCCTTGAAAGGGGAACAAGGACAAACAAACAAACCACTTGGAAATCTGTTCTCAGCCATTGTTGGGATCAGCCCAATTTTTACCCCATATAACCTCCAAACAAGTCCCAGAGTTGTGGAAGGTTAGGGCTGCCAGGTGGAGGGGTGGATGACAGAGACAAGCCTAGAAGTGCTTAACACACATTGCACAATTCATTGGGCTGGATCACTGAATTCACGGGGACTGACATATACATACAGGAGGTAAGTGGTCAATGCCTGTCTCTCGTTGGGTCACCAGTCCCCTTGTGAAAAGTCATATGACAGCTTCGAGGACTCCTGACAACACTTGTCTATCAGGAAGAGGTGGAAGTCAGCTGGAAAATATGAGTAACGCTCTCAAATAAAAGGGGCAAGGGGCAGACAGACTGGGTGGCCTTAGAGAAAAGAGATAAGTTACTGCAGAAAGGTCAAGAAAAATGTCTCCCATTGGAGGTGGTTGCACCCCCATCCTGTTTATACAGATTTGGGCCAGCAGCAAACTGGAAGGAAAACACCTTCATCCAACTGACCCTGAAAATTGTGGCAACAGGATCTGTCATCCAATCTCTCATTCCCTCTTGCCTCTTTGCTGAGTCTGGCCTACCACCAAATGAGCTGCCTCATGTTTGTAATGATATCCAGAAGTCCTTCATTTATGCCATGTGACAAAGATATGGCACAGCCATTGGTTGTTCACACTGCCCCATATGCCTGGATAATCTGTTGCGATTCCGCAACTCCTGATACATCGAAACTGGCAAATGATTCAGTACTCTTTCTTCCAGCATCCTTGAGATGACTTTCTAGCAGTGGGCTCTGCCCTCCAGAGTTTATCTTCCTTCATGAAGGAACAAGTTTATTGGTTGGGTCACTCCCTGCATAGGTTGTTAGACAGGACAAAACATCCTCAGACTTCTTACTGTCCCCTTGAAACAAGCCCATTGGTTGCAAAGTGTACAAACAGATTCTATATGAGACATCTTCAGCTGGCTCCTGGGTGTTAGGGGACATGGATGTGATCATTACTCCAGACAGACCTGATCATCTTGCTTGGAATAATGGTACACCTAGGAAGAGTCAAGGCCCTCCTAATGTTCTGAAGTCACTGGTGTTCTCAAACATTTACCATAAATGTTGAGAGCTACTAGCCAATAGGCCCAATCCTTCTCCACATTTGTGGGTTTATGTTGTAAAAACTAATGCAGAGTAGTGTAATGTAGGCCTGATCAAGATGCCAAGGGGTGGACTGCTGGTTAAGTCATGGACACACTCAGCAGCCATCTCCTAGCCTAAGCCTGCCCTGCTCCTTTTCCACTCTTGCTTGTTTGTGGACAGGTATTTGTTATGTTTACACTCTTCTTTATTTGCATGTAGGTTTTTGGTATATTTCTATTTCACAAGAGACCACAGGGAGGTTGGGATGGGAGATGACATTAATTCTTAACCAGCCTCAGCTGTTTGCCAGGCACAATGTTTTCTCTTTGGCAGAGCCTCCTCCCTCTGGAATGTATAGAGGCTCATCACTCAAGCATTCGGGTAGTGTAGTGTCCCTCTTCTCCCATGTGAAGAAAGACATGCAGGCTTCCTAGAAGTTGGCCTCCCTGGAGACCAGCCAAAATTGGTTCCTCGTTTCTGAAGTAATCTTGGATGTGCAGAGCTGCCGTCCACCAAGCCCAAACTGAGCATCTGGCTTTGCTGGAGACCATCTATGATGGGATATTTCCTCCTATCCTTTTGGACCCTTTATGCTATGTAGTAATCAAGTAGTCACTTGCTAAAAGTCTCCATTGTACATAAGCCTAGTTCCCACAACACACCACGTAGTTACTTGCTCCTCACACTGTTAAAGCAAATACCTAAGTGTGATATAAAGGGATCAGGAATTTTTCACATTTCTTTTTCCAATCCTTCAAGAATCAATTCTTATGTAATATGCAAAACCACTTAGTATTATGTAATATGCAAAACCATTTAGTATTATGTAATATGCAAAATCATTAAGTATTCAAGGTGTTAGTAAATGCTGAACTAACTGAACTTCTATATATTCATCACTCAGATTCAATAATTATAAAGATTTTTTTCCAAAAAGATTTCATCTAGCCATATTTTTTAATTTGGAGAGTTTTCAATTTCATAATATCATGTCAGTTAACCCTTACATACTTCTATATGCATGTCTATATCTGTGAGCATAGTCATTATCCTAATAAATTGAAAAAATAATTTTTGGTATCACCAAAGACACATTTCATACACAATTCTCCAAATTCTCTTCAGATCATCATTTAACATTGTTTTGTTCAAATTAGCATGCAAAACAGTTCAAAACATGACTGCATATCTTAGTTTTTCCCTGACAAAGCTAGAGACAAAGGTGACATAAACTAAGAGACCAAAAAATCCCTCACCTTTACTACTGTATTCAATTTTAAAAAGTGGCTGTGGGTTCAGGATACTATTCTTGCTAATTTAGTATCCTTCCCAAACTATTTTCTGAATTGACATAAAATCTATCACATTGTTTCATTAGACTTTTTTTCTTAAAATACTGGTTATCATTGTTTTCATTTAACACTTCATATATGTTTGAAAATAATATCTTCAGACAATTTTCCAAATACTGTTAATATGTAGAGAGCATCCACTTAATTCTTAAAGCTGTATATAATTAATTTTATGGAAGGCTTTTTAAATTAACTATTGACTCAGTTATTGGTGTTGCTACTCATATATAAGGTCCTATATTAGAAAAACTTTAAAAGTGTTATCTGAATTATATTGTCATTACATTATGATGGTTATTCTCCAGAGCTAAGTATGTGCAATAAACAGCTGTTAAAAGGTGTCTAGAATATTATCAACAGATTACTCTAAATTAAGTGTCAAATAATTATATATTAAATACACTTACATGGTTCAAAACATTACAACCTTATAACTTGATGAAAATAATAATTCTGTTTTGGAAAGGAGGAACATACAAAAATCTTTTCTGAACTTTCTCTATCTATAATTAATTAATTAAAAACATTTCATGTCACATAAATTATGTGATCATATAATTATTTATATCACATGTTAAGAAGTGATTGAAAACTTAAATGTATGTCTGGACTTAAAGAAATAGAAGCATAAGATAAATTTAAATTTAAGTTACTTCTATAATATGTCAGAAATTCTGCTTAATTAGTTATGTACTGATGATTGATTTATTCACTTTTTTCACAGGGAATTCTAATTACAGTACCTTCCAGAAAGTTCTAGAAATGTTTAACATAAAGGTTACATAAATAAACAGATGAAATACTTCTCTTGGTTAGTTATTCTTTCTAAAATTGTTATTTTAATTCAAGAACTTAATATCCAGTTGTATAATTTGGTTAAAAAAAAATAATAATGGCCAGCTTTCTTCATAAGGCAGTCTTATTATTAAGTTACAATGCTCTAAAAGGCCAGCATTTTGCCACTGTTTTTTAGAGATTTCAAGTTCTGTTATATTTTCTCACAGAGGCTATTTATAATATTTTAAATTTTAGTGAATAAAATTATGAGGATTTATTTCAATGAATTTGTCAATTAAATTCCCATTTTTTGCCCGTATATAAATTAGCTGGTTTTTATTTGCATTTTATTTCAAATAAAATTGTCATACTGAAAACCTACCAACTCAAAAGTTGAGATTAGAAATTAAATTTTGCAGTCAGCATTCTGATTATCGTCCCATTGGTCTGAGGAGATCTTTGAGTATAATATTGAAAAATAAAACTTTGCCACTCTCTACACAGAACTTTTCACATCATTGTTTCTTGTTGTCATTTGTGAACAAACAATCTCATGGACTTCTTTACTGAATGACAGTTATGTTGTGATATTTTTAGTCTTATGCCACCAGTAATTTAAACCCAACTCATGAGGGCCATGGAATCCCTTTCCTTTCGTGTGATTCTTTTTATGTATGTAGTTTGAATGTGATAGCATCACTGAACCATGAACATTAAGTTACTAAGAGTACAAGTTAATGATTAATAGTTAATTGATAACAGTGGTTTAACTTCCATAATATGTTTATCCTCTCTCTTATTTTTCTTAATATTGAGGAACTTCAAGAATAATTAAATTTTCTTCATCTACTCACAGTTGATATCTAGGTTCAAAATAGCTTAAAATGTCAAGAATCATAAAATCATCCATAATAAGCATAGTATAAAACTCAAAAGTAATATATATCACCCAAATTTTAAAAAGTGGAACAGACCAATCAAATATAGATGGGGGAATTTTGTTTTTCCTTGATGAGTAGAAAATGAATGAAAATAAATGAGATAGGAAAAGTTGTAAGGAAGTACATTTTGCTTATGACATGATAAAAAAATGAATCAATGATGTGTTTTCTTTTTAAACAATTTTGCATTTTCTCTAGAGTCCATAGTTCTGATGAAACAGATTTTTCTCAATTATTTTCAGGATTGTTTTGTATATTTCCCTAACAATAGCTTTCTCATAGGGTAAAAACTATGAAATATACCCAGGTGATATACCCAGGTGTGGCAAGTAAAATAGGTATATCTACTCAGACATTGCTATTTAAAATTATACTAAGAGTAAATAAAAATTAATGTGCATCTATAATATATATATGTTCATACATGTTAACATGAAAATTTTCATTTTCTATGCACTTGCAGATACACACACATAGTTGTAGAAACAACTATTGTGAATACATAGAAGAGAAATTATTCTTAAAATTATTTTAAAATATATATCTTTTAGAGTTACTTTATTTTCTAAATGGAATCTTTGTGGTAATCTCTAGGCTTCCCCAATATTCAGTTTTCCTCTTCTTCCAGGCAGTTTACCTAATTCCACGTGACTCAGTCAATGAACTGAGAACAAATAAGATGAATGCTACTTTTGGCATAAGATTTAAGAACCAGTATGCAATTTGATTTCTCTTTTTGTGTTCTTAGCATTCATGTAAAACAGTTTGAGGAAAAGGTGCCAAAAATTTGGGTCCTGAGACTATAATAAATGTGGCTCGGATAGCCCTCATGTGAAATAAAGAATGAATAAGAAATTGCCCTGTGTTTAGCCACTCAGTTGGGGATTGTTTAATACTATATCATAGCTTAGGTTATCCTCTCTAATACAATAACTTATGATAAGTGGGTTAAATAAAGAATGGGGATTGTTTCTCCAGGTTTCTCAGGCACATTATATATTCCTTTCTTGCATGGAAATTATATCTAAAGTTACAGCAGTAATATACTGAATTTAATAATTACTATTTATATAGATGATAAACTATTGTATTTTTAGTCTCTTTAGTGTCTGTAATTTGGGTGTCATCTAAATATGAACAGGTACATGTAATATTTAGTACATGTAGTATGGTGGAGAAATAAATTTTGCTCTCAAGCCACTGAAGTTTAAGATACTATGATTTTGTAGCATTTTTCTAGTCTTTCCTAAGTCTCAGTCTTAATATTTATTTCTGCTTATTTATCAACTTCTTATATTTTTACTGTGCTTAATCTTTAAAAATGTTTCTTGAAAGTTGAGATTTGAACTGTATTTCTATATTAGTTGTTCTTTTTTATGCTTTCTTCACTATATAAATGGAATAGTGCATTCATTTTTTAACTTTCTTGAAGAAATGTAAAACAATTTTATATTCAATGTGCATGCACACACAGAAAAACATACGCATACACATTGAGTGAGCCAAATAATGTATGGCTCAATAGTATATGGTTCAGGAATATGGTTACATACATGTGGGGATAGATAGATATATAAAAATTAGTTTACTTTTTTTTTTAGTTTTACAAAATTTTATTTATTTGAAGAATCTCAAAATTTTAACACATTGAAAATAAATTATAAGTAGCCATGGTATACAATGAACTTATAGAATGTTTATTCTTTCTAATCTGAAGAAATAGGGTTGAAATACTTTAACTCTAGCCACAGACAACATTCTGAAAAGATGTGTTGTCAGTAATGATGAATCTCAGTGATATTTTTAAGAAATACAATAGAATTATTGCTCAGTGTGCACACAGCAATAACAGTATGCAGCAGATTGTACCTACTAGACAAAAATGGATTATTAAAATCTTCAAAATATTATACACAAAGTAAGTTATAAAAACACTCCCTAGCTCTTCATACTGCAGCTTGCATACACAAGCTACTGTGAAAAAAGAAAAAAAAAGAAAAAAATACCCTCTGGTTTGTATAAAATCTCTGCATTTAACTTAAGATAAATATCTAAACTGGGTCTAGACTTTAGTGATTTCATTCATAAAAATGAATATTTGACACTTTGAATTTACTGAATAGTTTTACTATACAGACAGGGAATTCTTAAATTATAGTTAAAATTTTCAGAGTAATGCAGATAATTTACAAAGAGTACAGGCATTCTCTTAATGTAGAAAAGAGTAATTGGGAAAAAACTTGGTCCCAGCTAAGTTCCCAGCTAAGTTATCAGTTCAAGTCAGCATTGATGGGCAGATAGATGCCAAAGCAGGTAATTTTCTTCCAATCCATTTCAATTAGCTGGAAATATGAACATTTTGAACAAAAACAATGATTGGTGTATATCTGTAATTCTTTCTCATGTTAAAAATATTATCATGGTACTAATGATTGATGTCTGTGATGCAAATATGCCCCCAAATCCAAGTGTAAACTAGATCTAAATCCTCCTATCCAAATCCCCTTTTAAAAAATAATAAAGGAAAACAAAAGAAAAATCAGTATACAATTAAATTTAAGAACACATAACTACCATTGCCAAATGAAATATTTTTCAAGTTGCATTATATATCACCAATATATTTGAGTCAAAACTGCTTTTAACAAGCACAACCCTTGAATTTTTTATTTTACTTGAATTGAATCCTACTTCTTAGCAGGATTTGTCTCCTTAAATATTTTACAGAAATAGCTATTTTATTGGTAAATGGTATTTCTTACCTTTAACATGTTATTTTCCTTTATGGTAAAACACAGGCGAGTCTCGAATTAGTGAATTCAATGCATAATATGACTTATTTTATTTTAAGACTAAAACTGCTAAGCCTACCATTGTTTGGGGGAATGTCTGTGATATTCAAGATGCTTTCAATGGCTTAGATTAAAAAGAATAGTCTCCTTGTTTATTGCTTTATTTAATGATTGACTGTTGCAACTATTTCCCAGCAGTCCTCAAATTTGCTGTATTGCATGAAATTGTACTTTGTTGTATGTTTACATTTATACTTCTTTCCATCCTGCTCACAATTTTACTTCTTCAGTTTACCATACAATAAATATTTGGGAAACCTGTTGTTTTTCATTTATCTCATGACATTTAGCTCAGTGGAGTTTTATTCACCATGCATGGATTTCATTCCTCATTGTTACAAAATGTATCTTACTTATAAGACTGATTAATCTGTTTTAGAAAACTTGTCTAGAGCAAGTTCTGGTGTAACCATAATTTTAAAATTCTCCAGCTTCATGAGCACACTTTCCTTCTTATGTGTAAGTAATACTGGCTCAATTTTGCTTCTCAGTTAGTGGGGTATGTCCACCCACACTTTGCCTAAAAGCAGATGCACTTATCTTGTTTATCAGTCAGTCCATTATATGATTGCTTTTTAATTGCTGCCTGATTGTAGTCTTTGTTTCCCCATTTTGGTTGTTCTGTCTGCAAATCATGATTCAATGTACTTACAGTATAGAAAGCCTTTCTTTAATAGATTACCAATACACCACTGATAGAGTACATTCATATTTTGCACAATTTATTAAAGTTCTCTGAATAACGAAGGTGATGTTACACAGAACCAAAAACAATGTAAATCTAAGTAATACATATGTATCACAAGATCTTTCTCAGTGGCCATTCTTTTGAGCCCTAGTCTTTTTCCATCTTCTCAGGGACTTTTTCTCCTATCCACCTTTACATAGGAACTACAAGGTCAAAACAACTCATATTTTGATATTGAGAAAAACATAATCCTCCAAAACTTTTCCATGAAATCACATTTCTAAAAAAAATCTTATCAAGAAATTGCTCTAAACATAAAAGGTTGTTTATTAAATAGTAAGACTCATTTTAAATAGAATAGTTTCTCCTGCTGTACACATTTTAAAGGGTTGGGTATAATGATGACAACACATTTATTCATGCAAATCTATCTTTTAAACCTCCCTTATTAGGTAGACTTATAAATGCTAATTTGGTATTAAGAAGCATCTTAAAATTTCTACCCTATGAATTTCTCAAGAAAGTTGCCTATAAGGGAAATCTAAACACAATAGTCAGCAGATGATACAAAGGAACAGTGTTGAGAATTGAATCATGTCCCCCCAAAGGACGTATTCAGATCCCAATTCCTGGTCCTATGAGTATGAACCTATTTGTAAATAGGACCATTAAAGTTTTTATTAGTTAAAGTGTGCCCAAACTGAATGAAGGTGAGACTTAATCAAATATAGGTGGAGACCTTATAAGCAAAAAGAAGCCATGGGAGAAGCCAAAAGCTGAAATCACTAGATACCAGAAGAGAAAAGAGAAGATGCAGACATGTGCATTGCCATGTGATGGAAAAGCCAAGGACCAATGCTCACCAGCAGCCAGCCCTGGAATGCCACAGACTTCAGGGAGATAGCATCACCTTGCTGATGCCTAAATTTTGGATTTTTCCTTGCCTCAAAACCATAAGCCAATAAATTCCCATTGTTTAAGCCAATCCCATGTATGGCATTGGTTTTAGCAGCTAGAAAACTAAAACAGAGAAGGTATGACTTTACCATCAGAGCTCAAAATCAGAAGATCTTTTTCTCCAAAGCACTCCTCTTTTACAATAGCTGGAAAACATCTTATGGTTTGTCTCTAAGGAATTCCCTGGATATGTTTTGTGACTAGAAAGCAGCAAAGGAGGCTGCCCTAAAAAATGTTTGTGAAGATATGCAAGCAGGCTAATTTGCAGGGAACAGTCAGTTGATGGGTTTGGTTGTAAATAAGGAGCTGAACACTATCAACTACAAAAAGTCAACACCACAAGAAATCATGTGTACACACAAACACACACACACACTCAGTTAAACTACATGAAAAACTGTTGCTTTGAATCAGTGAGAATCATGCTGTTCCAGAACACTACACTGTCCACATCCCTTCATACAAGAAGAGTCTAAAATTTACACATCTGCTTGAAAGAAACCATCACTGAATCTGTAGCAAAAGAGTACAAGAAAAAAAATGGAAGAAAAGAACAGGATAAAGTAAGATAAGAAGGAAACAAAAGAGGAAAAAAATGACACATGAAGAGAGACAATTATGACCTAATATATCCATAAACTGAAATAACACAAAGATAAAAATAAAAGACCTGAAAGGAGATAGAAAAATTTACAAGAAGGGACTGGAAAGAAAACTGAAGGAGATATTTATATATATAACTCAAGAAATGAATGTATCTGGAAGTTCCTCATACAATTAAATGCAGAGTTACCATATGAACCATCCATTCCATTCCTAGTTATATACAAAATAGAAATTAAAGCACATCTTCCATGAAAAAACTTGCTTATGAATGTTTATAAAAGCATTTTTCATAGTTTCCAAAATGTGGAAACCTGAATGTCCACAGTTCACAAATGGATAACAATGGAATATTAATCAATCATAAAAAGGAATGAAACACTGAGACATGCCGCAGCATATATGAAACTTAAGAACAAGACACTAAATGAAAGAATCCAGTAACAAAAGCCCATATATTATAGGATTCCATTCATGTGAAATATCCAGATTAGGGAAATCTATAAAGACAGAAAGCAGAGGAATGGTTGCTTAAGACTCATGAGGATGGGAGATAAGGAAGGTCAATAGCTAAAGAGTATGGAGTTTCTTTTTGAGCTGATGGTTGCATGTATCTTTGCATATATACAAAACATTGGGTTGTAAACATCAAATGAGTGGATTTATAGTATGTGCATTATATCTCAATAAAGCTGTTAAAAAACTAAAGAAAGGAAATGAATGGAATAGCAAAGTTAAAAACTGCAGAGATTGGTGGCCTTATTGGAATCAACATAAAGAAAAATATCATGGATGAAAAGACAGTAAATTTAATGAGGACCAAGATTGAGAATGTAGGCAAAATTAATGAAATTGAAAAAAAACTAAAAAAAAAAAAAAAAATTAAGGAGAAAGTGATAGACATGAGAGGTAGACCAAGGTAGACCAACCTAGACATAATAGACTCTCCAGGAAAACTAAACTCAGTCAAAAACATATCTAATATAAATTCAATAATTTTTTCCAGAAATAAAAGAAGACTTTACTCTATGTATGGAAATAAAACAGAATGTTCTTGGCAAAAAAAAAAAAAAGGAAATCTTACTATTTACTGGTACTATTCTAATTTTTTTCTGCCATATATCAAATCTTCATAGCAGTCTTGGTTACATATTATGACATTCATTTTATAGATGGGAAAACTTGCACATAGGGCTATTAGGTAATTTTTCCAACATTGCACATCTAGAAAGTGACAAAGTCATGATTTAGTTAAGGCAAGTTAAATATATTACAAATATTAGTAGCAGCAGAGACAGAGAATTAAAATGAAGAAGCAAATGTGATATGCAAAACTATCACAAAACAAAATGAAGCAAAATGTTACATAAAATATGATTATTTGCTGTATAAATATATGTAGTAGACTAAGTTTAGCTCAAAATCTTCAAAAACAGCCTCATGTCAAATCACATGGTATAATAGAGTATATACTTTAAAAAGTGAAGCATATAAAAATGAATTGAGAAGTTTAAAAATTAAAACAGTGGACAAAATACACCAGGTAAAGAATAGATAAAGCATGTCTACAATTTATTGATATATGAGGAAGATGAATTCAGGGTCAAATGCATTAATATACCAAATGAGTAAAATATAGTCAGTAAAATAAAGATCCATTTAGTACAAAAAATGAGTTACACAATTTATTATCAAAATTCATAAATTAAAGATATCCTCCTTCCAGAAGTGGTGGATTAGTTGTTTTCCAACAAATCAGTTTAAGGAGAATAATTTTTAAACTCTGAGAAAATTATAAAAAAATAATTACTTTTTTGATGGTTTTGGAGAGCTAACAAGCAATGAGTAAACAAGAGAATAGCAAAGGTCATCATTGAGCACTGTGGTCCACTTTTCACCTCAAGGCAGTGGCCTAATCTAAAATGAGATCTGATAAGTTAAGTTAAATGGTGTTTTTGAAGAGACTCACATAGCTGAGAAAGCACAATTTGAAATTCAGAACCCAGAAATGAGAAAGGTCTTGGATAGTACCTACAGAATTCTGCTGGAATCCAGAGGAAATCTGTAAGTAAAACAGACCAGCCATCACAGGATTGAAGCCTGATTTTGAGTTTTCTCAATCCCTTATTATTTAAAAGTGTTTGGCATTTCTAGTGCATTTAAGCTACATGCATTTTGGAAGCAAAAATGTAACTTCTGTAAGATTGCACACAGTTACATATAATTACAGAAATAGTTCATAATCAACAACCACTATTCTGTAAGAAAAAGGCAAGAAAAAGTAAAAAGATTAATATTAGAAACAAAATGTGACTTAAAGCCAAGAGAAAAAGACCATTTAAACAGTTCTTCAAGATATAAATAGACTTTTAAAAAGTTGTAATTGATATTGCAGGTAATTAAAATACATGATGGAGAATAATTTGCAAAAAGATATATATATATATAATCACCAGGTATATATTTGAGTATACCTGGTGATTCTGGGGTGAGGAAAGTAATAAAGAGTGGGTCAGGGGCAATTTGTATCTTACAAACTCAATCATATGATACAATTACCAAGAAACAAAAGTCAAATCGATTTTTAAATTCATAGAGAAGACACATTATGTTCAAAATACAACAATAGCATAGAAATTTGGCTTCCTAATAGAAAAAAAAAAGATACAGAAACAGAAAAAGCAGAAGACAAAGGAATGTTATATTTACATTACTGAAATAAAACAACAACCCAACTAATGCCCATTGAATTTAAGAGAGAAGGTGGCAAAGGAAGGAAATATGAAAGGCTATCCTTCCATAAAGGCATTTAAAAATCTAGCAAAAATCACAAACTTTTGCAGAGCTTTGGATTATGGAAATAAAAGGCTGAGAATGATACCTCACCAAATAGACAATACCAATAGTGATGGAATTTATAAAAAGGAACAAAATTGAAATTCTGAGTAGAAAAGTATGACTGTATGACTGCAATGATACATTAATGAAAGGAGCTCAAGAGCAGATTTGAACAGGCAGAAGAAAGAATTAGTGAACTCAAAGGTAATGCAATTGAGATAATCTGGTTTGGGAAATAGAAAGAAAAAAGATTAAGAAAATTGTGCAGAGTCTAAGAGACCTGTGGAACACAAGCAAGCATGTGAATATATGCATAATGAGAATTCCAGAAGAAGAGAAAGAAGAATGAATATTGGAAGAAATAACAGTCCATAACTGCTGAAAATTTTTGGAATATTAATCTACCTATAAAGGAAGTTAAACAGATTCAAAATAGTATTGAATCAAAGCAATATACACAAACACACATCATAGTCAAACTGTCAAAACCCAAAGACAAGGAGAGAATCTTGAAAGCAGAGAGAAGTGACTCTTTGCGTACATGGGATCTTCACTAAAATTAAAGCTTATTTATCATCAGAAACCATGGAGGATAGAAGGCAAGGAGATAACATACTTAAAGTGCTGAAAGGGGAAAAAAATGTTAACCAAGAATTTTATATGAGATAAAAATATCCTTAACAAATGAAGGGGGAATTAAAACATTTCCAGATAAGCAAAAGCTGAGAAATTTCATCACTATTATATTTGCCCTACACGAATGCTAAAAGGAGTCCTTCAGTTTGAAATAATAACATGATTCCATATGGAGAAATAAAGAACATCAGAAAGGTAAATAGTTAGGTAAAAATTGCAGAAATAAGTCCTTTCTATCAGCAATTATATAAAATGTAAATGGATTAAATATGCCAATTAAAAGGCAGAGATTGACAGAATAGATGTTTCAACTATATGCTGTCTATAAGAGCCACACTTTAGATTCAAACCATGCAAATAGGTTGAAGGTAAAAAGATAGAAAATGATATTTAATGCCACAGTATCCAAAAGTGAGCTGGAGTAGTTCTACTAACATTAGACAAAATAGACCTTCAGACAAAATTGTTATAGGAGACAAAAAAAAGATATTATGAAATGATAAAAGGGTCATTTCAGCAAGTAGATATAATGTTAGGGATATATATATATATATCCCTAACAACAGAGTCCCAAAATGCATGAAGCAAAATTTGACATGAGGGGAGAAATCAACAGTTGAACAATGCTACTTGGAAACAGCTATTAACCATTTTCAATAATGGATAGAACAACTACACAGAAGGGCAGCAAGGAAAAGAAACTTGGAAAGACTATAAACCAGCTATCACTAACATATCTAGAAATCACTCCAGTCAATGACAGGAGAATACAAATTTTTCTCAAGTACATGTAGGACATTCTCCAGAGCACAGCATATATTAGTGGTGAAAGACCAAAAATTAAGGTTCAATATTATGTGCTACTTTGACATCTCATAAAATTGGGAGGGCCTTGAGTGGTATAAATACATGTTCTCCACCCCACTCTGCTCCTGTGTATAAGGTTCCCTAACCAAAAGATCCTCATCAAACAGGCTAGGTGTAGTTTCTGCTTACCCAAAATATTAGGTTTCAGTACCCTGTCTGCCTGCAGAATTACTCAAAAAGCCATTAATACTCCCCTATGAGAGCCAGGGTGCACCTCACCCCTTTACTACAACAAAGCCCACCTTCCAAAACATCTGGTTGTTCATTCTTTTTCCAAGTGGAACTGCATGTTGGCCCTGCACTGCATGCAGTGACCTCATTCTTCAACTGTGAATATACATGACTAATAAACTGCTATGAATCCCATCTGTGCAGTGTCAGATGTTGTGTGTTTAGCCATCCCCACAACCCTAAGGTGAAAAGCCCTGCATCTCCAGTAGGGTGAACAGGAGGTGATCAAAACAATATTAGGCCAAAATCAAGTATCAATAAATTTAAAAGATTGAAATAATACAATGTAGGTTATCTGAGTACAGTGGAATGAAATTGAAAATCAATAGCAGAAGGAAATTTGGTAAATTGACAAATATGTAGTCAATATACAAATGTATACAAAAAAAATATGCAAAACACTCCCAAATAGCCAAAGGGAAAATAGAAACTTTTCCAGATAAATGAACATAAAAATGGTGTGGTACCTGTGTAAGGCTAGACGTATACATCAGTGGAATAGAATTGAGAGTATGAAATGGCTTATAACTTACACAATTGAGGTATCTGTAGAGACCCCTCTCAAACAGATCTGAACTGTCTTGAGAGTGCAAAGTAAAGGAGATTGGCTTGGAGCCTTGTTAGGACTTAGGGAAACGCGTCAGGTTTCGGCTTTATATATAGGCAGAGATTGGGAGAGTGATTTGACTCTCCCAATGGTATCAAAGGAAGAAGGCTCAATCTTTCTTATCATCTTAGTGAGCCTCAGGGCAAGAGGGAAATACAAACAGGTGAGACTTAAAAGTCCTCAGCAATCAAACATCAAAAAATGGAGACAGATTTTGAGAATACACCTTAGCAAGGAATAGACAATACTAAATTCCACTCAACAATGACGTCTTTATATAAGATAGCATGAAAATAAATAAAATAAAATTCAGTGAAATTCATTCTAGGCAAAAAGTAAGAAAGCCACTAAAGTATTAAAAAAACAAAATGAAACACTGAAGCATACATTAAAAACTATTTAAAATGATTAGCTCTGCAGAGCAGGGACAGGGAAGAATTCTGTGATTAGGAGCAGAGATGAGAACAAAATTTCTCAGTGAATACCTTTGTGGGTTGTTATGATTTTTTGAACCAAATAAATGAATTGCTTGTTCAAAAATAAAAATTTATCTTCAAATTTCAAAAAATGATATCAGACTCCTGTGCCGGTTTGAATGTATTATGTCCCCCAGAAAAAGCCATATTCTTTGATGCAATCTTGTGGGGCAGACATAATAGTGGGGATTAAGTTGGAACATTTGAATTAGGTTATTTGCATGGAGATGTGCCCTACCCAACTGTGGATGATAACTGATGGGATATTTCCATGGAGGCATGGCTCCACCCATTCGGGGTGGGCCTTGATCAGTGGAGCCATATAAATGAGCTGGCTCAAGGAGAGGAAACTGAATGCAGCTGGGAGTGATGTTTTGAAGAGGAGCAAGCTTGCTAGAGAGGAATGTCCTGGGAGAAAGCCATTTTGAGGCTGGAGCTTTGGAGCAGACGCCGGCTGCCTTCCAGCTAACAGAGGTTTCCTGGACGCCATTGGCCATCCTCCGGTGAAGGTACCCGATTGCTGATGTGTTACCTTGGACGCTTTGTGGCCTTAAGACTGTAACTGTGTAGTGAAATAAACCCCTATTTTATAAAAGCCTATCCATCTCTGGTGTTTTGCATTCTGCAGCATTAGCAAACTAAAACAACTCCTCATTACAATTCACTTCTGATGTTTGATGGAAAACTGAAACATGCTATGTTTCATTTAACTGAATTTGATCATAATTATACAAGCCATTTTGCTGGTCTTTCAGGTCAGAAGTCCAAGACTGGTAAGGGAGGTGAAAGTTTCCTTGGATGCCTTATTCAAGGTCCCAGCATTGTATCTTATGAAAAGTGAAATTACTATCTTTGCTACTATCAGTAATATCTATATTTCCCAAGGAGGTGTATCCTGGTGAAGTCTTGTATTTTGGCTTCGTTATATGTATAAGCATGTGTAACCTTGATTTTTATTTTGGGTACCTGTGAGGCAAGAGATTCCACAATCCTTCATCTCAAAAGGGGCAACCTTGAATAAGGAACTGTTACTGCCATAGGCTGATACAGACAGACAGCCCATTGAGAGTCTGTAGAAATGTGCAGATGAGGCCGATTGATGGCCAGGGGATCCAGTGTCAAGAAGGCTGCCTGAGTGTTAGCCAATTATGCTGAACCCTGGGTCCCATCCTTTATTAGGAGTATCCTGGCTAAGGGATAAAACCAAGCAATTCCCCAATGAACTCTTTCATATGGGATGATGGCATGCCTTTTGTAAAGTTTACACACTCCCACCCTGTAAACTCAGTTTATCTCAAGGGGAACCCCAGGTCTCCAAAGGGTTTGTGAGAGGGATGACAACCTCCAGTACCATGACATCTAAAAAGAGACTGAAGACAGGGGAGGCCACACTGTCTTGCAGGTGGAACATGCCAGAAGACCCAGATTTGGCTCCATCTGGTAGTAATGAGTCCTTGGAAGCTGATCATATTTGTGGAATGCTTTGCCTATGACTGAAAGTAAAATGGACTAATGGATGGCTAGGTATGGAGAGTTAACAGTCTCAGGCTCTCCATGAGTCTCTATTTCCAGGAGAGTACAGCCCGTGGTCAGCAAATGTTGCTCTAACAGTATATAGCATGTGGCCAAAGAGGACAGTTTCTTGCATAAGAAGCACATGGGCAACTTGTGGCTATTGTGAGTGATCTAGACACTTGAAGTTGCCAAGTCTGTATAGTGAAGAAATCTCTGGAAGCATTAATATGAGTATCTGATGAATGATAATTTAAACCAATTATAGAGACTTTTGTTGTGGAACTCTGTAAGAACTGCTAGAGCAGTTCTTTAGGCTGTAGGAAAATCTTTGATGGAAATATGAAGCTATAAAGAAAGAAAAAAATCACTAGGGGGGGAAATATACAAACAAATATAGAGAATTATGCCTTTTAAAATAAAGGCCATAATAATATTAAAATTTTGGTATATTTGGGAAATGGTATAAATACTAATTTATGATAGATTGTAATATTTCAAGGATGTATATTCTGATCTCTAGGGTGACCAGTTAGGAACCATACATGAATTTAAAATTGTAAAATATAATTGAGGCTCAGGGGTGGGGCAAGATGGCAGAGTGGTGAGGTGCAGAATCTCATCTCTCCCCTAGAGCAACTGGCAATTACCCAAGAACTATATGAAACAGTGTTTTTGGGGTCTCCAGTAACCAGTCACAAATCAGATGCAAGTTTGGAATTGGAGGAAAAGCTGAGATCTCAGCAAACATTGTAAGTTCCCCAGACCAGGAGTCTGGCACCCCTCCCCACCCAGAACTCTTTCTGCTGGCTCCCTGGAAGGGAAAAAAACAAAAAAACAAAAAACAGCAATCTGCTGAGGGTAAGAAGGGGTGTTCAACCCAGCCTCAACTGCAGAATTAATTAACAAATTAATTAATTTTTGGAGCTGGGGGTGCTAAAGAAGGGCTGGGCTCCAAGAAGGGGGACACAAAAAAGGGGGCACCCATTCCCAGGCTCCAAAAAAGCCATTTTTCCCCCAACAGTTTATCCCTTCTGGGTTCTTACTGATTCCTTATTTCAATAGCCCCCGGCAGGGGTGGAATTGAAGCTGTTGGAGAGTAATTATCAGACAATAGCCTAAAGTATCTTTAAATGCTCTATTCTGACACTGACAAAACTTCCAGGCTGGAGAAAGACTCTTAAAATGGACTCTTTTTTTTTTTTTTTCTTTTTTCTTTTTCTTGTTTTTCTTTTCTATTTTTTAATCTAGAAGTAACATCTATGGTTATTTTCTATCAGAAAGCCCAGGTTGAGGGACTAGGCTGGGCTTGGGGGGAGACAGAGTACCCACAGTGTCTTTGAGTTCCAGATTCACTTCTGAAGTAGGTCCCCATCTTCAATTGGCAACTCAGGCTGTCCAGGAAATCTAGCTGGAGATGCCCCAAAGAGGAGAGATGAGAAGGGAATAGTGTCCCTGAGAGACAACTGGAGTTCCTAGGATTGGGAGAGTGGAGGGAGATCCAGCTCAACTGGCAATCCTCCTTCTGGGAACTCAGAACCCAGAGGCTGGAATTCAGATTCTGGCTTCAGTCAGCCATTCCCCCAACAAGATCAGAATCACCAGGAGAACTAAAGTCTCCATACCTCCTTACACTGGTGGGGGAGCTGCAGGTTGGCAAGTGCCATCTGCTGGACAGGAAAGGAAAGTGCCAACTCTAAAGGCCTCATAGGAGGGTACCCTTCTCAGAAAAACTCCATACCCTCCCAATGAGACCTGGGCCTATCTAGACTGGGAAAATCTGACTGGGGTCAACCATATCTGAGGAGACCCTCTCATAAAAAGACTACATAGAGGCAGAGCAAGAAACAGAAAAAAACAAGAGGTGAAAAATTCTGATCAACTAAATAGAACCTAAGTTAGAGGTCTAGAATAAGTTGAGCTGAATAACGGAGGCCAGAAAACAAAGCCAACCAACAAGAAAGCCCCTAGGAAAAGATAGAAAACAAGCTCCAGAATAAACTAATGAAGAAAATCAGATGCCTAGACAACTTTTAGATAACAAGCCATACCAGGAAACATGAAAATATGGACCAGCCAAAGGAACAAACTAATAGTTCAACTGAGATAAAGGAGTTGAGGCAACTAATGCTAAATAAATTCAATGAACTGAAGGAAGATATAGTGAAAGAGATGAAGGACATAAAGAAGACAGTGGATGACCATAAAGAAGAATTTGTGAACTTGAAAAAACAAATGGCAGAACTCATGGGAATGAAGGCCACAATGGAGGAGATGAAAAACACAATGGAGGGACACAACAGTAGATTTGAACAGGCAGAAGAAAGGATCAGTGAACTGGAAGACAAGACATTTGAATTCATACACACAAAAGAACAGATGGTGAAAAAAATGGAAAAATACGAGCAGGGTCTTAGGGAGCTGAGTGACAACATGAAACGTAAATATATGTGTTATGGGTATACCAGAAGGAGAAGAGAGGAGACAAGGGGCAGAAAGAGTAATAGAAGAAATATTCACTGAAAATTTCCAAACTCTTATAAAAGACAGAAAATTAGAGATTCAAGAAGTACAGTGTACCCCAAATAGAATAGATCCCAATAGACCTACTCCAAGACACTTACTGATCAGATTGTCCAATGTCAAAGACAAAGAGAGGATTCTGAAAGCAGCAAAGGAAAAGCAATCCATCACATACAGGGGAAGGTCGATAAGACTATGTACAGATTTCTCTGCAGAAACTATGGAGGCAAGAAGACAGTGGCATAATACGTTCAACATACAGAAAGAGAAAAACTGCCAAACAAGAATTCTATATCTGGCAAAACTTTCCTTCAAAATGAGGGAGAGATTAAAACATTTTCAGACAAACAGGCCCTGAGAGAGTTTGTGAATAAGAGACAAGCACTAAAAGAAATATTAAGGGGAGTGCTACAGACTCACAGGAAAAGACAGGAGAGAGAGAGTTGGAGAAGAGTGCAGAAATGATTATCAGGAAAGGTAAAAGGAGAGAGAGGAAAAAATAAGATATGACACATAAATTCCAAAAGACAAAATGGTAGTAGAAAGTACTGACCTTATAGTAATAACACTAAATGTAAATGGATTAAACTCCCCAATAAAAAGACACAGGCTGGGAGAATGGATTAAAAAACAGAACCCATCTATATGCTGTCTACAAGAAACTCACTTTAGACACAAGGACAAAAATAGACTGAAAGTGAAAGGTTGGAAGAAGATATTTCACTCAAACAACAACTGGAAAAAAGTGGGAGTAGCTATACTAACATCAGACAAATTAGACTTCAAAAGTAAAACAATTAAAAGAGACAAAGAAGGACACTATATATTAATAAAAGGGTCAATTCATCAAGAAAACATAACAGTCATAAATATTTATGCACCAAGCCAGAATGCCCCAAAATTCATGAAGCAAACACTGAGATCACTGAAAGGAGAAGTAGACACCTCTACAATAATAGCTGGAGTCTTCAATACACCTCTCTCATCAATGGATAGAACATATAGACAGTGGATCACTAAAGAAATGGAGATGTTGAATTGTATGATAAATGAGCTAGACTTGACAGACATTTATAGAACACTACATCCAACAACAGCAGGATACACTTTTTTCTCAAGTGCTCATGGAACATTCTCTAAGATAGACCACATGCTGGGTCACAAAGCAAATCTCAACAAATTTAAAAATATTGATATTATAAAAAACACTTTCTCAGACCACAATGGAATGAAATTGGAAATAAATAAAAGGCAGAAGGTCATAAAATTCACAAACATATGGTGGCTAAACAACACCCTCTTAGAAAACCAGGGGGTAAAAGAAGACACTGCAAGAGAAATTAGTAAATACATTGAGGCAAATGACAATGAAAACACAACTTATCAAAACTTATGGGATGCAGCAAAGGCAGTGCTGAGATGGAAATTTATTGCCCAAATGCCTAAATTAAAAGAGAAGAGAGAGCAAAAATTGAAGAATTAACTGTTCACTGGGAGGAATTAGAGAAAGAACAGCAAACTAACCCCAAAGCAAACAGTAGGGAAGAAATAACAAAGATTACAGCAGAAATAAAAGCAATTGAGAACAGGAAAACAATAGAGAGAATTAAAAAAAAAAAAAAAAAAAAAAACAGAAGTTGTTTCTTTGAGAAAATCAATAAAATTGATGGACCGCTGGGTAGGCTAACAAAGAAAAAGAGAGAGCTGACATAAGTAAATGCAATCAGAAATGGGGAAGTAAATATAACTACTGACCCTGCAGAAATTAAGGATATAATGAGAAGTTACTATGAGCAACTGTATGCTAATAAACTAGACAACTTAGATGAAATGGACAATTTCCTAGAAAAGCATAAACAACCAATATTGACTTGAGAAGAAATAGATGACCTCAACAAACCAATCACAAGTAAAGAGATTGAGTCAGTCACCAAAAAGTTACCAAAAAGGAAAAGCCCAGGAACAGATGGTTTCACATGGGAATTCTACCAAGCATTCAATAAAGAATTAGTACCAATCCTGCTCAAACTCTTCAAAAAAATTGAAGAAGAGGGAAAGCTACGCAACTCATTCTATGAAGCCAACATCACCCTAATACCAAAATCAGGCAAAGATACTACAAAAAAAGAAAATTATAGACCAATTTCTTTATTGAATATAGATACAAAAACCCTCAACAAAATACTCGCAAATAGAATACAGCAACACATTAAAAGAATTATACAGCACTTACCAGGTGGGATTTATTCCAGGTATGCAAGTCTGGTTCAACACAAGAAAATCAATTAATGTAATACACCACATCAATAAATCAAAGCAGAAGAATGACATGATCATCTCAATCGATGCAGAAAAGGCATTTGACAAAATTCAACATCCTTTCTTGATGAAAACACTTCAAAGGATAGGAATAGAAGGGAACTTTTTCAATATGATAAAGGTGATATATGAAAAACCCACAGCTAACATCACATTCAATGGGGAGAGACTGAAAGCTTTTCCTCTAAGATCAGGAATAAGGCAGGGATGCCCACTATCACCATTGTTATTGAGCTTTGTCCTGGAAGTTCTAGCTAGAGCAATTAGGCAAGAAAAAGAAATAAAAGGCATCCAAATTGGAGAGGAAGAAGTAAAACTTTCACTATTTGCAGATGACATGATTCTATATGTAGGAAATCCAGAAAAATCTACAGCAAAGCTACTAGAACTAGTCAATGAATATAACAAAGTGGCAGGCTACAAGATCAATGCAAAAATCTGTAGTGTTCCTATACACAAGTAATGTGCAACAAGAGGGGGAAATCAAGAAAAAATTCCCATTTACAATAGCAACCAAAAGAATCGAGTATTTAGGAATCAACTTAACCAGGACACAAAAGACCTTTACACAGAAAACTGTAAGAAACTGCTAAAAGAAATTGAACAAGACCTGAAAAAATGGAAGAACATACCATGTTCATGGATTGGAAGACTAAATATAGTTAAGATGGCAATTTTGCCTAAACTGATTTATAGATTCAATGCAATACCAATTCAAATCCCAACAACTTACTTTACAGAAATAGAAAAACCAATAACCAAGTTTATTTGGAAGGGCAAGGTGCCCCAAATAGCCAAAAATATCTTGAGAAAGAGGAACGAAGCAGGAGGTCTCACACTATCCGATTTTGAAGCATATTACAAAGCTACAGTGCTCAAAACAGCATGGTACTGGCATAAGGACAGATATACCGACCAATGGAATTGAATTGAGTGTTCAGAAGTAGACCCTCGCATCTACGGACAACTGATCTTTGATAACTCAGTCAAGCCAAAGCAACTGGGAAAGAGCAGCCTGTTCAATAAATGGTGTTTGGAGAACTGGATATCCATTTGCAAAAGAATGAAAGAGGATGCCTATCTCACACCTTATACGAAAATTAACTCAAAATGGATCAAAGACCTAAACATTAGTACCAGGACCGTAAAACTCTTAGAAGAAAATGTAGGGCAATATCTTAAAGATCTTGTGATAGGAGGTGGTTTCTTAGACCTCACACCCAAGGCATGAGCAACCAAAGAACAAATAGACAAATGGGATCTCCTCAAAATCAAACACTTTTGTACATCAAAGGACTTTATCAGAAAGGTAAAAAGGCAACCTAAAGGAGATGATATTTGGAAACCACATATCAGATAAGGGTTTACTATCCTGAATATATAAAGGAATCCTACAACTCAAAAACAGAAAGACAAACAATCCAATTAAAAAAATGGGCAAAAGACATGGAGAGACACTTTTCTGGAGAGGAAATACAAATAGCTCAAAAACTTATGAAAAAATGCCCAACTTTACTGGCTATTAGGGAAATGCAAATCAAAACCACAATGAGATATCATCTCACACCTACCAGAATGGCCATTATCCAAAAAACAGAAAATGAGAAGTGCTGGAGAGGATGTGGAGAAAGAGGCACACTTATTCATTGTTGGTGGGAATGTAGAATGGTGCAACCACTCTGGAAGACAGTATGGAGGTTCCTCAGGAAGCTAAATATAGATTTGCCATATGACCCAGCTATTCCATTGCTGGGTATATACTCAGAGGAACTGAAACTTAAGACACAAGCAGACATTTGTAAACCGATGTTTATTGCAGCATTATTCACAATTGCCAAGAGATGGAAACAGCCCAAATGTCCATCAATGGATGAGTGGATAAACAAACTGTGGTTTATACACATGATGGAATATTATGCAGCTGTAAGACAGAACAAAGACATGGATCATATAATAATGTGGATGAACCTTGAGGACATTATGTTGAGTGAAGTTAGCCAGAAACAAAAGGACAGATTCTGTATGGTCTCACTAATATGAAAAGACATTAGTGAATAAACTTTGGAAGTTAAAAGCTGACAACACAGGTGACCAGGAGATAGAAAGAGGGTAGAGATCAGGCATTTGATGCTGAAGGACTACAGAATGTTTAGTAAGATTGATTATATAGATCCAGAAATAGATAGCATAATACTGTGTAATAGTGGCACAGTATTGTAAGTGCACCAAACAAAGATGTCTGTGAGTAAAGCTGAAAGTGCTGGGATAGGAGAATGTATGACACCAGAGGTAAAGATAGATGATAAAGACTGGGTCTGTATAACTTGGCAAAAACTGGAGTGGCCAATGACTGTTACTAAATATACAAATATAAAAATGTTTTTGCATGTGGGAGAGCAAATGAATGTCAACCATGTAGAGTGTTGAAAAAGGGCTTATTTGGGAAAAACCATAATCAAAGAAACTGGAGAATATGGTCAACAGTAACATTGTAATATACCTCCATTAAATGTAAAAAAGGAATATGCCAATGCTAAGTGTATATGAGAAGGGGATATGGGGAGGCATATGAGATTCTTAGTAGTGGTGTTATTTTCTGTCCTTACTATTATATCGTATTGTATGACATGTTATTTTTCTATCATCTTTTTAATTATTGCTACAAAAAAAAGTTCTTGCAATCAATATGTTCAAGTGCTGATTGTGGTGATAAATGTACAAATTTATGATGATACCATGAACAACTGATTGCACACTGTGGATAAATGTATGGTATGTGAATATAACTCTATAAAATTGTAGGAAAAAAATATATATAGGAGTAAAAGTGTTGGAGAAAACATGGTGAGAAGGATGTACCTATCTACTGTTGATGAGCAGGTAGAATGGTGTAGCCTTTCTGAAGGTCAGTGTGGTGGTTCCACAAAAAATTAAGTATGTGGGGACCATAAGGTCCTGCATCCTCATTATGGGGTATGACATTTGAAGATCTGAGAGCAGAGACATGAATGGACATTTTCAAACTGGTGTTCATGGAGGCAGCAATCATGATTTTCAATGGGTGGAGGTGACCTAAGGGTACATAGACTGAGGAACAGAATGGTGAACTGTGGCGTATGCATACAATGAAATATTGAGCAACTACAGGAAGGAGTGAAGCTGTGAGACACACAAGGTGAATGGATTCTGTACACAGTATTTGAGTGAAGTATGCCAGAAATAAAGGCAAACACTACAATGCCTCACCAATATGGACTAACTACAATGTGTAAACTCAGAACTGAATCTTAGAACACAGCCTAACATGGACATGATTATTGTAATGGTCCCTAGAATGTAAGCTCTTTCAGCAGTCAACTCTATTCCTGAATTGTAATGCCTATCTCTAAACTTTGAGATGCTGATACCTTAGTGTATAACCTGATTGGTCTCTGGAATGATGAGTATCTCTAAGACACCTGAAACTCAGAGCTAGAGCTCAGCAGATATGAATGTCAGTATTAGTGCATACAGCAACTGTTAAAAAAAAAAAAAAGCTGTAAAAGAGCCCAGACTTCAATTAGTGATATGAATGAAGCAGATCTGGTTGGGACTGGGGCAAACCGTGCCAAAGGGTAAAGGTCGAAATTGACTGTTTTAAAACTTCAACTTCCATGTGAGACCAAGGGAAGAGATGTCTATTTGGTGCAGGATCTATATTTTCTAAACAGTATAACTCTACAGTCGGTTTGTTCAAACACCACAATTACATGGAACTTTGACTAGAAAGTGAGATACGGTAGGTTAGTATAGGCTAGAGTGAAATAGTGACACATCCCAAAGTAATTTGGGCAGAGAATAAAAAATATATTTACAGCCCCCACCTCCCTGCCGTGGAGCTGGGGAAAGGTGCAGAAGTGTTGGACTTCCTCACCTGGACTGGTGTTGATGTTCTCACAAACATTGGGACTGGCTGTTTGATGTGCCGAGCCCTCTATCATGGGACTTGTCCTTGTGGAGCTCGTTACTGCAAAGGAGAGGCTAAACTTGCATATGATTGTGCCTAAGAGTCTCCCCCTGAGTAACTCTTTGTTGCTCATATGTGGCCCTCTCTCTCTCTCTCTCAAACTGAGCCACCTCAGCAGGTGAACTCACTGACCTCCCCCCTATGTGGGACCCTACTCCCAGGGGTATAAATCTCCCTGGCAAAACAGGATATGACTCCCGGGGATGAATCTGCACCTGGCATCGTGGGATTGAGAATATCTTCTTGACCAAAAGGGGGATGCAAAATGAGACTAAATACTTTCACTGGCTGAGAGATTTCAAATGGAGTCAAGAGGTCACTCTGGTGGACATTCTTATGCATTATATAGATAATACCTCTTAGGTTTTAATGTATTGGAATAGCTAGAAGTAAATACCTGAAACTACCAAACTCCAACCAAGTAGTCTGGACTCCTGAAGATAATTGTATAATAATGTAGATTACAAGCGGTGACAATGTGATTGTGAAAAACTTGTGGATCACACTCCCTTTATCTAGTGTATGGATGGATGAGTAGAAAAATGGGGACAAAAACTAAATGAAAAATAGGGTGGGATGGGGGATGGTTTGGGTGCTCTCTTTTTCACTTATTTTTTATTCTTATTCTGATTCTTTCTGATGTAAGGAAATAGATTGTGGTGATGAATGCATAACTATATAATTGTACTGTGAATAGTTGATTGTATACCAAGGATGATTGTATGGTATGTGAATATATTTCAATAAAACTGAATTTAAAACAAGAAAAACAAAAAACAAAAAATATAATTGAAAAAACAATGAGATAATAAAACTGTGTGGCTATGCTAAAATAATAGAATAAGAGTATTAAACAAATAACAGATGAGACAGGAAAAAAAAAAACAAAAAAAAAACAAAACAGGAACATGGTAGATTTAAGCCATGTAAATATACTAAACACTGCAGTTGAAAACAAAAATTACCAATCTTGATAAAATAACACAATGCAACTACATGTTGTTTGTAACTGAAATATTTCAAGTATATGGATACAGAAGGTTAAATATAAAATACAGAAAACAAATGCATGCTATTCAAACACTAACCCAAATATGTTTGCATAGTACTCTTAATATCAAAGGTATCAAACATCTATAGAGAAAGAGAGCAGACTTATAATGATTAAAAATCAATTCAACTAGAAGATAAAACAATCCTAAATTTGTATGTACCTAATTACATATCTTAAAAATCACAAACCTCTGAATAAAAGTCACCATTTCAGAAGGGCTTTTTTTACTGCTCATTTAAAAGTAGTCCTAAAATCACTACCTATCACCCTGTATAACTTCTCTGTATAGAAATGTCCAGTGATTTTTTTTCAGAGTTTTTTTCTATTTTTAATTTTCCATGATCTTCTGTTGGAATTTATACCTATATAGCCTGAGCTATATTATGTTATCAGTACATACTGTATAAAATTGATGAACTTTTAAACTAAAACTGTGCTAGAATTTTCTTCTTCACCCTCCTTTCTTAGCCTCATTTTATAAGGAAAATCTGTATCCAGGTGGGCAGGTTTTTATTTTTTATTCCCTAAAATCTATCACTGCTTTCCATTATATGGCTTTTTGTTATACACACTCAAATTTTCATACTATTTTCATTATGAACAATCCCAAAGTAATACTCAGAAAAATATTACTGTATTTAAATTTTGATTTTTTTTGGAAGAAACTCTCACTAATAATACTGCCTTATGACTATTTTGTATACTGCTCAAAAGGTGGCTCAAAATTTATTAGAGCAGAACGTATTTTATCAAAGGTAACAAAGAAATAAGTGAGGTTGATGGTACTGTGGTTTTATTTGTTTGTAGTTCCTAAAGTATTTTCATTTATTCCATTCATTCCTAACATCATGTTGCTCGAGTACTGAATTAATTATTTGTTCTTTTTATTTATCTCAGTGAAGTTCATGTGATTACAAAAGATTCATTTAATCTTGTTCAAGTAAATTATGATTTTCCACAGGGTTATCTTTTAAATTATGTCTTCTGTGTTATTTGCATATTTGTATTAGAATTAGTTTTAGGATACAAGTTGTGAATTATTGCTGTTTCATGCATCAAACAACCTTATCTGTGTTACATTGAAGATGTAAATATAAATTTCTGTCACCAAATTTATTCAAAAATGATTCTTATAAACACCTAAAGATTGAAACTATTTTTGAATTGCTAAAAATTCTCTCCTAGCATCAAAGAACTCAAGCAATCTTATTTGGCTTAGGTTTGTGTTGACAAAAAGAAAAGTCATAATAATTGACAGGACTTATTTTTTTCTGTCAATTTTGACATTCTTATATTAATAGGCTAATAATGTTTGTCATGGCCTGATGATATTGCATCCTTTTATATCATTAAAATAATAGAACAACCATTTATTAGCTTGTGAAATTTGAAAGTGTTTAAGTTGTTATTCTAGACCACAGTTCATCACAGGACCCAGGAATGAGACTTTTCTAAGAAACATTTGCCAAAGTCTCAGAAAAAGAATTGCTCTTATCTCTATTCCCATTTGGATCATGCATTTATATCCAATGGGAAGGAAGAAGTGAGAACATCCAGACTGTAATCCATTTCTTTCTCTATACTTTTGTGGGAATGGTCTAATGGTCTAATGTGGGAATGGTCTTTTGTGGGAATGGTCTAATGGTCTAATGTTTGTTTCCTTGCAAACATAGTAACTGGACAAACTATATACACTAAGAAGAATCCTTTAATATGGAATCCTTTTAACCTTGATTTAGAATTTCTTATGAATTTACGAGTCACCACTCCCTGGAAAATATCATGTGTTCAATGTAGGAGCAAGGGTTTTGGGGCACGGTCCTCACTGTCCTAAACCCCTCTCCGCTTCTCCTTTGCTTCTTGATTGCCCTTCTACTTGAAATTAATAGTAAAACATGATATTGGGTAAGATCTCTGATTCTTGTAAGTCTGATTTCACAACTTTGGTAGCTCTCCCAGTTTCAACCCCTAGGGACCTTAGCAAGAATCCATAAGAATCAAGTTATGCTGCAGTACATTCATAAATTTGCAACTGCCATGTTTACATCTGTTTATCCCAAGGAAAAAGACTCGTAGTCCATCGCAACCTAGAGCTTCAGGCCATTGGTTTGCTTGTCCCCTTTCATTCCTCCCTCTCTTCATGCCTGCATTCTTCCTGTTTTTTTTTCCCCTTTCCTCCTTTCTTGCTAATTTCCTTCCTTCCTTTCAAATTTTACAGTTCTAGCTGTTTATTAGTGTACAAAGTAACAAGCAAAAGCCCACATGAAAAAAATTCTTTCAATCTCTTTCCTCCCCAGAAACGGTTCTAAAAACTTGTACACAACCTTCCTGAGAAATTTACATATACACAGAAACATACATGTCAAATTTGTTGCTTTGTTTACATAAATAGGATCCTACTCTATATTCTGTACTGATTGCTATTGTTTTCGCTATATTTAACCAAACATTTTGGATATCACCATCCCTACCACTCTAGCTTTCTCTTTCTCACTATCACCTTCTTCCTCATACCTTATCATTGTACTTAATCCTCCAGATGAACCATCTTTAATTTAATGATCCCTAAATAATTGGGATTTGAGGTTGTTTCCATTTTTCCTGTATAACAAAATGTATGTATAGGCAGTTTAGAATTTGACTTGCCTTTATGACTGAACTTTATTTCACTTTGTAAGTGATTTAGTGCTGGTTTATATTATGTTAATCATTGTTTTGCAGTTCTAACTTGTAATTGATATTTTCTAGTTTCCTTTTTCCTGTACATATCACTGTCAATTATATTTATATAATATTTTGTGTCACCTGTCTAAAACATGGTACCTTGTACATAGCATGTATGTTGTAAATATTTGTTGACTAGAATTTCAGATGGAGGGAACATTTCAAATAAAAGTAAAAAGATCAGACACTGTGATTACCTAATCTGTAGCTGTAACTAAACCAGTTAGGAAGGTCCATATATAACATCATTAGATTTTTTGCTTCTTTTTGTTCATATTTTCAACAATTCCTGAAATATTCTTCATTCCTTTATCCGTATAGAACCAAATTCTTCTTTTCTCTGAATTTTACAAGCATTTCCATTCTGTTCCACACAATCTAGCATTATGCTGTGTTGCTCTCCAGCTGTTTCACATCTCCCTGGTTGGATTTTAAACTAAGACAGAAATTTTTACTTCTTTTGAGTCATCCCAGCACTGTGCATTTAGGAATAGAATTTGGGAAAATAGAAGAGTTTTTCATTCCTTTAAGCAGAGACATTGCCTAATTGTTCTAAAAGTGGTAAATTTTAACATCTGTCAATAAAAAATATTTTGAATAAAACATTTTGATACATTTCTAGAATAAACTGTCTTTTTTGAGCATTATTAGCTAGACCTAGGAATAAAAATGCACAATTCATAAATCTGACTAAAATAATATGTGATTCTGTCATGTTTTAAGGGGCATCAATTCAAGCTTTTAATTTTTGGAAATACAAAAATAAATTGATACAAATGTCCAAGTTCACATGTATGTGTATTGAACCCAAACTGGAAGACATCTATTTAAAAATAGCATAATAAATCATAAATTTATTCTATCTCCTACATAGACTATGAAGAGCCCTCATATCCCTTCTCAGTCAATAATTCCCACACAAAGGTGACAGCTATTCTAATTTTTATGAACACAAAATAGTTTTACCTAAACTTATCTCCATATATACATAGAATTATATATTATATATTATTTAATTGTTTTCACTCATCTTTATACTTGTATCTGTTTTGACTTGTGGTTTTAAGCATTGCAGTAGCTCAATGTTATTGCTGTTTGGCATTCTACATAAATATAACACACTTTATCTATTCTTTTGTTGACAGACATTTGGTTATTTCCAATTTTTACCAATTATAAGCAACAGAATAAATGGATGTTTGTGTGCTTTTCTAAATTTATTGAGCAGTTCATAAAATAATACTTATTTGTGCATTTTCTATGTGTATGTTATACTCCAATAGTTTTTTTCGTTTGTTTGTCTTTTAAAGATGACATTCAGGTGAAATGAAAAAGAAGATAACTAAAACTTCAGCCATATTATTCTAAATAGGTTAGAAAAAACAAAAATAGTCAACATACTACCAGAGACATCATTAATTTATCCTTGGCATCACATACATATTGTTAAAACATTGTTTAATGCAATTGTGCTCAATTAAGAACACTATTATGACTTTCTACAAATGTATTTAAATAAATAAATAGTAAAATAAAGTGTTAAGAAAAATGAGATTGGTATATATGATATATTTATTACATATATTACAATTATACTCAAACAATAAACATTTAGATCCAAAGTTAACACCACTTTGAATGTATGATATATTTTACAATAATGGAAATAGCTGAATTTGTGAAACTGTGACCCATGATATTCTTTGAAATTTGCCCTCTAACTACTTATTGAATAGTACTCTGAAAGTTATCACTATTATGTATAAATGTCAAAGTTCATAATAAAAAAAAAATCTAAAGAAAACAAATAAACATTTTATATTATTTAGGAAAGTTATCTGATGTAACAGAAGTTATAAATAAAATGTTGTTTTAAGATTTAATGTATTGGTCATTTATACAATTTACTTACCAGGCTTATAAATAAACCACAAATACATGGGAAAAATGTTTCTTGTAGTTATAAACTATCTCATAATAATAAAAATAATGGGTTAAAAATATCATAGAAGACTGCATAATTTTCAGAAGGATATAAATACAATGTATTTAAATGTTTGCCACATTTTACTTTAAATAATTAAAATTTATTCCCCCAATCTTGATGCAAAGTGTTCCTTCCCAATAATATATTTAAATAATTCGTTTTATTCCTGGTACATCACTGGAAAGTCCATATTAGTATCACCTTTATTTAGCAAATAAAGAAATTGAGCTTAGAAATGATAAGTGGCTTGCTAATGGCCCCCAGCAAGTTAAATAACTTTGAGAAGCATCTACCTCTGATGAGTCCTCTTCATGTTCTACCGGAAAAGGGAATCTGCTCACCTCTAGCAAGGGGGAGACACACAGCTCTGTTGGTCAGGTAGTTCAGAGGAATTTGAGTATGGGAGGTTCTTAGGAGCATCCACCTAAACATCAGTCTTCCACTCCTTCTTTCTCTTAGGTCATTAACTTTTTTTTTTTTTTTTTTTTCCTTTAGAGACTTACTGAGGCTGTGAATTCAGCTTCTTTTTTAATTCCACTATTTTAAAAATCAGAACTTTTGCTAAATTTTTAGCACATTCTGCCATCAAAGAGATGAAGGTATCTTTTAATGTTGCCATTGAGGTTGTCTGGATTTCACATCATGCTGCTATTATTTATATTGGTGTATAGCAGGCTGACCTGAAACTGGTTTCCTCCCAACAATGTTTCAGTGGGAAATAAAAAGCAATCTACAAATTCCATTCTACTTATAATTACCATCATCTCATTATCTCTGTAGTGCAAAGGGTATTGCATATGCCAGTGAATACCCTTCAACTTTACCTCATCCCATATGTCATAGGTGAATGCTATAGATCTTGTAGTGCTCCACCCGCTTTCCAACAGTGCTCAGTTCTTTTTGTCTTCTGGTTAACTGGTGATCCATTGCAGTGTTTCCTCCTGAGAATCTTGTTCTTAGGACTATATATCCTGCTATTTTATATGAGTTTCCCAGATGTAAATAAAAGGCAAGTATATAGTTTATTTGGAAGATAATTCCCAGAAACTTAGATAGAGGAGTGAGGAAATTAGAGAAGAAAAGGAAAAAACCAACAAAATCTTGTCATTATATATTATCACTGGAAACTGGTGAACTTGGGTAGAACACACTTCAGAGTTATCCTACTGTGGTAGAAAAATTCTAAGATGGTCCTCAGGTGGATAAAACAATTTATATTTTCATTATGTCTCCTAAGGATCTTTTTGGCTGTAACAGTTTCTTAGACTTTCTGTGTTTTTGATGACCTTAAGTTTAGAGGTGTACTGATTAGGACATTCTTATATGTTCCCCTATTGGGATTTGTCTGATATTTTTATCATGACATGACTTGGGCAATGGGTTTTTGTGAGAAATATCTCAGAGGTGAAGTACCATTCTCATTATGTAATACCTAGAACACATGCTACCAACGCGAAGACACTTTTGATGTTGAGCTTGGTCTCTTGGCTGAGGTAGTAGTTGTCAGATTTTTTCACTGTAAATTAATAATTTCCCCTGCCATTTCCACACTGCACTCTTTAATGGGAAATCACTATGTACAGCCCATACATAAGGAAGAAGGCAAAGAAACTACAAAAATTATTTGGCCTTCTGCAAAGAAGATTTGCCTATTCTCCCTGATTTTTTATTTATTCAATCATGAATTTATATCAGTATGGACTCATGAATATTTATTTTATATTTTGGGTTATAATCCCATATTATTATAATTATTTCTTAAATCAAATTGTTCCAGCTTTGGTCATTGTTAATTATTTCAATTGCTTCCTAATCCCCTTGTCATTTCCATGTGTCCATAATTGTCATGGGGGTGGTATTATCCTTACTTTCTGACATTACAATATGCTCCAGGCTCATCTTGTGCATTTCCTGGTCCAGTCTTAGCATCATCCACTTCGTCCACTTCCCCAAGGCATCATATTTGATGGAGGGGAGGTCTATGGATGGCAGAGTACTCAGGGGAAATGTCTCCCCTTTGGTGCTGTCTATGTCAAATATGAGTCTCAGGCAGTATATGATTCTTAAGCATATTTATTCATGCAGTGCTCTTACAAGAATAATAATAGAAGCATTCCAGTGTTGTGAACATCTACAGTCAGGAGGTCATGCAACCTACTGATTGACCAAACTGGAGGGCCTGTGTCCGAAGACAACTCTCAAAATTTGGGAGAATCCCTCCCCTCTCATATACCTGTATTCAGTCTAGATCAGTTACCAAGTGTTTCTTTCATAAAGGGCACTGGAACTAATCTTGTAAGGTTAAACCTCAGTTTAAGGTTTCTGAACATTGCATCTGTGCTGAGTTGGCTTTGACTGGGGGAATCCCCTGGCTAAGAGTGCATCATACTCTTGAATGACAGGCAGTATCAGCCTTGCAAGACTCTCCAGAAGGCTTAGTGGCTAGCATTAATTTCAGAGCCATAATGTGTCTTTAGAATATACCATACTTCTCCTCCTGACTACCAAGGGGTAATATTTTAGGAAGCTACCCTAGAGATGATTCATCACTGCTGGATCAGTAAAACCTCAAGAGATGGATCTTAAAAACAAGAGTGAGGAGTAGATTCAAAATAAATAATGCTAGGAAGAGTAAGTGGAGATTCTGAGCTATGGAGCATAGGAGGTGAGCCAGGAAAATAAATCAAAGGAATATAAGGTTTGCTTGATATGTGTGATGACTTGAGTGACATTGGGCTGGGAGTCTTTATCATCTGAGACCACCTGAGATATCTGGTGGTTTCATCAACACAGATACTAGCAAGGGAGCAGACTCATCCCTGGCGAGACAGAGATTATAGAGGGCCATATGATAGTCCAAGGCCATGGCTCCCAACATACTGTGGGAGGCAGTGAGGGTTTCAAGGCTCCTGGTCATGAATTTGACCTGGTGGGACCTCTCTTTTGCCATGATGAGTTGTGCTGCCCACAGTTGTTGCTGTCCATCTCTGACACAAAAGACAGCACTGTCTGAAATATAGCGGTCCCCAACATGACTGCCACAACTACCCCTGTCATGCACTTAAGATGTTGAGCATGAGTTGAAGGAGTAGGGACCCAGAATACAAGTGAGCTCTCCAATCCCACTAGGATGTGTGTAAGGGGATCCAGGAAGCAGGTGGGGAGACTGTCATAGGTGTAAAAAGAGATTTGCTAGAACAAGACCACCAAGGACCTTAGGGGTGGTCAGATGAGAGGAGTCTAACCAGCCAGTCCAGATACGCCAGTCCACATGAAGATATCCAGTGGTGGAAGAGGAAGGCATACTGTAAAGGGGAGGCAGGACTTAGTGTTGTCCTCTGAACTCCTCTGAACATTCTAGAGAAATCTGGATGGCAGCTTCAGCAGAGAATGTGCAGTAGGTTCAATTTCCAGCTGAACACTTAGGGGAGATAGAGTAGGATTATGTTGTTGATTAAGATATAGACATAGTAATGTCAAGGGAAGAGTGGTTAATAGGAAATAACCAAAGCTGGACAGTAAGAAGTGGGTGAGTGACAAAAGAATGGCACAAGCCCAACAATCTGACAGATTCAATGCTCAGTAGCGGCAATAACTGGTGTGGTGGAGGTTGTCTTTGACGTTGATGCTGAATGATTGGATGGTAGGTGTGGAGAAGCCACAGTTGGATGTGAAGTTCTGGCAAAGTGGAGCAGCAAGAGGCAGCAGACACACTGGTGCTTGGGAAAATGGTTGCAGGGAGATGTTAAGGAGGTCGCCCAGACTTGGTGATAACAGACTTTCAGTGAGTTGGTTGCCAAGCAATGGGAAGCTGAGATGGAACAGGAGGACCAGGAAGAACCTGAACTGAGCAGAATATAAAGATGGATTTTGTATTTTACATTTAGCACTGTCAGCCATTTTGAATTAAATTTTATGAAAGCTGTAAGGTTGGAATCTAAGTCCTTTTCTTTCTTTCTTTCTTTCTTTCTTTCTTTTTTTTTTTTTAATATGGATGTTAACTTGTTCCAACACCATTTGTTGCAAAGACTCATTGTTCTCCTCTGAATTGTTTTTGTCCGTTTGTGGAAGATCAGTTGGCTATATGTGTGTGGGACTATATCTGGCCTTTTTGTTCTGTTCCATTGGTCTGTCCATCTATTCTTTTGTGAATAGATAGAAAGATAACAAGTCTTGAATATTGAGTAGTACGAATCTTCCAACTTTGTTCTTCTTCTTTAATATTTTGTTTAATATTCTAGTTTTTGTTTTTTTTTTTTTTTTGGCTTTTTACATAATCTTTTGAATCAGTCTATCAATATCTATACATATAGCTTGCTGGGATTTTGACTAGGATGGTTCTGAAACTGTAGATCAAGTTGAGAAGCATCAAAATTTTAGCAATATTGAGACTTTGAATCCATGAACATGAAATATCTCTTATCTTTTCTTATTTATTAATATATGCATTAATGCTAAAAAATCCCTCTAAGCACTTCTTTCACTGCATTGTAGAAATTTTGATAATCTGTATTTTCATTTAATTAAAAAATATGTATTTTTAAAATTTTCCTTTAAACCTCTTCTTAAACAATACGTTATTTAGGATTGTGGAAATACTTGGGTGCTTTCCAGCTATCTTTCTGTTTCTGATTTCTAGTTTAATTCCATTGCGGTCTGAGAATGCACTTTGTATGATTTTCTTCTCTTTATATCATTTGGGTATGTTTTATGGCCCATAATGTGGCCCATCTTTGTGAATGTTCCATGTAAACTTGAGAAGAATGTGCATATGGCTGTTGTTTGATATAATATTCTATGAATGTCACTTATATTAAGTTGATAGACAATGTTGTTCAGGTCAATTTTATCCATACTTATCTTCTTCCTGCTCAGTCTACTGATTACTGAAAAAAAAAATGGATTTATCTACTTCTCTTTATAGTTCTATCAGTTTTTGTCTCATGTATTTTTGAAGAATTGACACTGATGACTTCACTTGCTCTGAAGTTTGATTTGTTTGAAATTAATATAGTTACTCTTGCTTTCTTTTGGTTATGGATATCAGGCCAAATATTTCTCCATCCCTTTACTTTAACTTGTGTAAGCCTTTATATTTAAAGTGGGTTTTTTGTATGCATCATATAGTTAGGTCTTAATTCTTTATCCATTCTGACAATCTCTGTCTCTAATTAGGGTATTTAGACCATTCACTTTTAAACTGATTATTGAAATAATTGGAGTACTGTCTACCATTATTGCAGCCATTTTTAATCCATTTCACTTGTTCTTTATTTCTTTTTTTCCTTCTTTTTCTGCCTTCTCTGGTTTTAATATTTTCTTCCATTTTCTCTCTTAGTTTATCAATTGAATTTCCTTTTATAATTATTGAATGATTACTCCAGAGTTTACAAAATATATTTTAAACTAATCTAAGTTCACCTTCAAATAGCATTGTATCCATTCACAGGTACTGTAATACCTTATAGCAGAGTATTCCCAATTCTTCTTTCCATCAGTTTGTCTGACTGTGAACTTAGTTCACTTTAGGTCCAAGAAAAGTCATTGATAATCAGTTTGTTCAGCTTTATTCTTGTTATGATGATGGGAGTAACAACTTTAAAGTTCTTCATATTTTGGAGCTGAAATCAAATTTAATGCTAATTTTTGTTTTTTTTTTAATTACAAAACACTATGCCTAGAGACAACAAACTAAATTCAGTTAGATAAAAGAGGAGACAGTCCAATGGGGATATCAGTTTGATTGCCAAAAGAATAATATAAGACTGGAGACAATAAATAATTTGCTCAAATTACTTAGGACTATAATAATTAACCTAGAGTTCCATAGCTAGCTAAATTATTATTCAAAATTCAGAACCTAGCATGATATAACAAAAAGATCAGAGATGGCACTCCAAAACTACATCCACTAAAGCAGTGATTTAGCTGATGAAAGCTTTCAGAATCAACTTTTCTCAGATCCCTGAAATCTCATTAACAGTTAGAACAATTACTGGAATTCTTAATTGGAAAATAAATAGCTGCTTTTCATTAAGAGGACTTTGTGGTGTTCTTAACATATATACCTATCATCCCCAAAACTCAGCTCAGTGATGACTACAGAGATGACAACCTGCAGTCCTGGTTCAGCTAGCTGATGCAAGAGGGAGCAACACAGATTTTTTCCCTCAAATACTGTGATTTTGTTTTGAACTATCTAGTAACCACTGGAAGGACTGTCTCAATGAACTTTCTTTTTTGCCCACCTAGGAGATTTCTAAAGGATGAAGTAGGTTAAAGCTGCATTGTTGGACAAGGCATAGCAATCAAGGAAAGCAGTAGACAGACTAACGGTCAGAGAAAGAAGAATCTGGAGAAGGAGATACATGGGGAAAAAGGGCTTTGAAAAGTCCCCTCATATACTATGCCATCAAGATGTTCATGTCATTACCTGGGGCTGCATTCTTGCTCATAAAAAAAAAAAAAAAAAAACAAAACTGAAAGACATGAAGCTGTCACCCGTGGTTGACCTTTATGCCCCATGCAAGCAGGAGATTATACACAACAAAAAAAAGGAAATTAATAAAACTGTCCCTGGTGAAACCCAGAAAATGAAACCCAGAAAAGTAATTTAAATCAACTGCCTTAAGTGTTCTCAAAAAGCTAAAAGAAACCATGGAGATAGACTGTAATCAAAAAGGAAAACAATATATCAAAAAACAGAGAATATTAATTGACAAATAAATTATATAGAGGAATCAAAAAGAAATTCTGGAATTGAGGAGTACAATAACTAAAATAAAAATTCACTTTGAGAGTTCAAAACATAAGATTTAAGGAGGTAGAAGAAAGAATAAGCAAACTTGAGGACAGATTGATTTAGATAATCCAGTCTGAAAAACAAACAAACATAAGAAAATGAAGAAAAGGAACAGTGCCAAGAGACCTGTGAGATACCATCAGTCATACCAATGGAAGTACAATGGGGGTCCAAAAAAGAAAGGAAAGAGATAAATGAGAAGAAAGACTACTTGAAGAAATAATTTCCAAACTTTCACCAATTTGGTGAAAGACATGAATCTACACACACAAAAAGCCTCAACAAACTCCAAGTGGGATAATCACAAAGAAATTCACACTGAGACACCATCTAATCAGTGAAGAAGTGAAGCACTGGTACATACTACAGCATGGATGAAGCTTCCAGACTTCATGTTAAGCAAATAAGCCAGAGCCAAAGGACAAATGTTGTATGATTTCTCATATGAAATACTTAGAATAAGCAAATTCCTAGAGAGAGTAAGCAGAATATTGGTTACCAGGGATAGCTGGATGAGGGAATGAGGAGTTATCACTAAATGAATATGAGTTTTGGTTTAGGATGATGAAAACAATCCAGAAATAGTGAAGAAAGTTAGATAGTATTGTCAATGGACTTAATGTCAAAGAATTGTTCACAAAAGATAGTTAAGATGATTTTATGTTACATATGTATAACCAAAACTAAAAATATATAATTTTCAAAAATCAAAGACAAATAAAGACTCTTGAAAGCAGCAATAGAGGAGCAGCTCACCTTGTACAAAAAATGCTCAATAAGATGAACAGCTTAGTTCACATCAGTACCATGGAAGCCAGAAGGCAGTAGGATGATATTTTCAAAGTGCCAGGTAAAAAAAAAAAAAAAAAAAAAAAACAACCTAGAATTCTGTCTCTGGCAAGAATTTTCTTCAAAATTTAAGCAGAAATTAAGATACAATCTGAAAGAGTTTATCACTAGGAGGTATGTCCTAAAGAAATGCTCAAAAGAGTCATCCAGGTTGAAATGAAAGAGCACTACATAATAACTAGAAGCTGTAAAAAGAAATAAAGACATGAATACATAAACCACATATATACCCATTATTAATGTATTTTGGGTTTGTAACTCTTTATTATTTTTATATGATATAAAGACGAATGCATAAAACATAAATCAAATTAATAAGCTAGCAATGTTTGAATATATAATATTTATCAATTAACAAATGTAAAGGTTGTGAACTCTTTAGGAAAAGATTATTTATATACTAGTGTTGCTAAGTTAGTATTTATTCAAGCAATATTGTTATCAATTAATGTTGCTAATGGTAACCCCCAGGATAACCAATAAGAAAATAACTTTAAAATATACAGAAAAAGAAATGAGTATGAAATTAAAATGACACCTGAGAAAAAATCAATTAAAAACAAAATAAGGTAATAATGGAGAAATATTAATATTTGCTAAGTGGTGGAGGAAGAGGTGAATTTGGAGTGCCTGCTTAATGTGTAAGGTATTTCCTTTTGAGATGATGAAAATGTTCTTGAACTAAACTGTGGTGATAGTCACACAATATTGCAAACATATATTAAATACCACTGAACTGTACCCTTTAAAATGGTTAAAATGGTGATTTTAATTAATGTATGTGAATTTTACCATCAAAAAAGAAACAGCACTGTGCCGGTTTGAATGTGTTATGTCCCCCAGAAAAAGCCACATTCTTTGATGCAATCTTGTGGGACAGACGTTTTAGTGTTGATTAGATTGGAATCCTTTGAGTAGTTCCATGGAGATGTGCTCCATCCAACTGTGGGTGATGACTCTAATTGGATAATTTCCATGGAGGTGTTGCCCCAGCCATTCACGGTAGGTCTAAATTAAAACACTAGAGCCATATAAATGAGCTATCAAACAGAAGGAACTCAGTGCAGCTGAGAGTGACCTTTGAAGAGGAACTACAGCCAAAAGGGACACTTTGAAGAGTGCACTGGAACTGAGAGAGGAACTTCAGCTTACAGAAACATTTTGGAGATGACCTTTGAAAGCAAACTTTTGCTCTGGAGAAGCTAAGAGAGGACAAATGCCCCAAGAGCAACTAAGAGTGACATTTTTTAGGAGCTGAAGCCTAGAGAGGAATGTCCTGGGAGAAACCCATTTTGAAACCACAACCTGGAGCAGACTCTGGCCACGTGCCTTCCCAGCTAACAGAGGTTTTCCGGATGCCATTGGCTATCCTCCAGTGAAGGTACCCAATTGCTGGGTTATCTTGGACACTTTATGGCCTTAAGACTGTAACTGTGTAACCAAATAAACCCCTTTTATAAAAGCCAATCCATTTCTGGTGTTTTGCATTCCAGCAGCATTAGCAAACTAGAGCAAGCACCAAAATTATGTTTGCCAGATAAATATAAGAAAGAACTAATACACAAAAACACACTGAAAAAATTTTAAACGTTTCAAGTCTGGAGGAAGAAACTGAACACATAACAAAGATTGAGATTCAAACAAGAAAGCTAAGACAGAAATTGGTGCTCAAATCTAAATAAGTATTGACTGTGAGAAAAACAAACACAAATAAATGTCAAGCATAGTGTGAGATTAGTCAAATAAGTCATGTACTAGTCAAATATTTCTCAAAGTGTGGTCAACAGGAGATTTATTTGGTCAAAATGATTTTAATAGCAATGCAAAACTTTATTTACTTTTTTCATTATATTAGCAATTGCATGCATGACACAAAAATAGTTATGTGTAAAACCCTTGGCCTGAGCTTGATTCAAGGCATGGTATCACCTTTAATTAATACTTTAAATCTCAAGCTTTTAGTATAGCTCTTAATACTCAGTGTGATGAAAATGGGAAGTACACAAAAAAGAACTTCTCCTACATACTTAAGCAAGCATGTATTGACCAGCAATAGCCTTATGAGGTAAACTAAACACTCTTTTGTTAAAAAAGCATTTTTACTTGAAAGACTAGCAAATACACTTTGGTTATTTAGACTTGTAATATATGGCTTTAAAATTAACTAAATCAACATGTCACTTCGAAAAACAACTGAAAGTATGTTGTTTTCAAGATTTCAGGTGAAAACTAACATTTTGGAAAAATTTTATTTGTCGCTATTGGGTGTATTTATCAGAATAAGGTGATACATGCAGTAGTAACAAACAGGTTCAAAATTTCATTAACTTAGCAAAAACAGTTTATTTCATTATCTTAGCAAAAACAGTCATTCAAACTACATGTCAAAGTTTAGTTCATTGGGAACTATTAATCATTTTTCATCAGAAATCCAAGCTTCTTACTGCCTAATGTGCAGGCACAATGAAATGTGACAGATCACAAACTGTCTATTCCACTTCCTGCCTAGAAGTAACACATTTATGCTAATGTTTTCTTGGACAAAGGAAGTCACATGTCACATATAACTTCAAGGGTCAGGAAAGTTCAATCCTACAGCTACCTGTGTGAGATCTGGAAATATTTGGTAAAAGCATTAACACCACATTTCATGCCTCTCATTACTAAATATTTTGTTCACTCTCCTTTAAAATGCACATACACACACACACACACACACAGGCACACACCATCTCTCCATGAAAGACTACCAAAATTCTCATCCTTTCACCCCATTAAACTCAACGACCTGGATCCATTCCTTAGTACTGTATGGTAGTTTCTTCATCAGAGGATGAATACGCAAGAAAGAAAAGCAGGTAACTTCAGTTAAAATTAACAATCTATTTGGTGTAACCATGCACAAATATACTGCCTTGACATCTCAGATTAACTATATTCAATTCAGAATAATTTTAATAGTAAAATGGTAGGCCACTACAGTTTAGGTAAGGGTCAGGTTAAGTGTTTTCAGGAAATTCTATTCTCAGAACCCTTTAGACAAAATCCAAGAAGTATGCTCAGTCCTCTCTGGTGACCTCATTATCTTCCCAACGTGTGTCCTAAGCGAAAAATGATTTTGTCAATCACTGTCCTAAAGGACCAGTTTCAGCTCAGTGAGAGGATCCCCTTTTATCTTTCAGATCTTTGATCTTTGTGGGGTGCAATTATCAGGCTACTCTCTCTTCTGTCATTTTTGCCTAGGGAAACACCTGCAAGATTCGATTTTCAGATATGCTGTAATTCAGCCTTTCTTTTATTTTGTTACATGATAGAGGTTTAAATTTAGGTTTATCACCATTTAATAACTGTTTATAAAACTATATTGGTTGCTGTGCTCCACCAATGTAAGAGGGAAAATTATTTAGCTATTTTATAAATTTTATTCTCATAGCTACAAAAAAGAACTTTCCTGTCATTATTAAATATTTTGTTTCATTCTCCTTTAATAAAAACATACACAGACACAGACACACACACACACACACACACACGCTTTCTTCCTAACCCCCTTATTTTACAGGAAGACTTAGCATTTTTTTGAAAGAATTTATATTTCAGTAGTGCAAACAAACACATGCAGCTAGCCAAAAGTCAAAATTCTCACTTAAATGTCAACACATATATTCATAATTCTTTTGTAATCCTACTGAAAACAAGAAGACAGTCCAAGTGATAACAGAAGTTGGGCTGCTCATCTAAGAAGCAAAATCACTGGCACAACTTATAGATTATAACCACATGGTTATAATATATGAGACACTTACTATACAATAAAATGGCACTTACAATGAAATCCAACAGTCCACTCCTAGATATTTACCCAAAAGAAGGGAAAATATAAGACCATAAAGGACATGTGCTGATAGCATCTTTTTCCATAATAGCCCCCAAACTGTAAAAAATCAAAGTGTCAGTTAATTGTTGAATGGATCATATTTTGTTATATCCATACTACATAGTAATCAAGGAGAATTAACTAATAGAACATGCCACACTGTAGATGGCTCTCAAAAACACCATGATGAATGAAAGGAACAGACCCAAAAGAGTACAAACTGTATGATATTATTTATATAAAATTGTAGAAAATTCAAACAATTATAATGAAAGAAAGCAGATCTGTTTTGTCCTCATGGTGGCCTAGAGTAGGAGACTGACTGCAAAGGGGCATGAGGATACATTCTTGAATGATGGAAATATTCTATATCTCGATGGTTGTCGTTTTACAAGTATATTCATTTGTCAAAACTCATCAAATTGTACATTTAAATTGAGCATTTATTTTATTAAAATTATACCACCTTAAAGTTGGGAAAGAACACCAATGAGAATATATTAAATATTTTTAAGATTATCTAAAATGTGGATTATAATAAAGTAATGACCTGGGTTAGCTGCAACCTAAATGGATGGGTAGATTTCCTTTGACTTAAATCAGAACAGTGTACAGTATAACATGAACTCAGAAGATACAAGTTATGAAACTAAATATTTTAAAGTCTACGAATGCATCCCTTTTTGGGGAAAGGACTATAAAAATTCCCCAGTATTTCCACACTTAACAGATCACCCTGATTATATATTAGGCCAAATACTGATAATTATAGTTTAAAATCTTTGTCAATACAAATTCTCAGCCCACCTGAGATTTTGTCATAAATTGTAGACTCAGTGATTATGCTCCTTTAAGACGGTAAATTTTGATCCTTCCCTTAATGAATACCTATCTTTTAAGCCCTAGTATAATTTATAATTAAAATAGATGTAATGAATCAAATTAAATCCATTAGTTTTAATAATTTAGTTTTAAAATTGGAACATTCGTGCCTAAGAGTCTCCCCCTGAGTACCTCTTTGTTGCTCAGATGTGGCCCTCTCTCTCTCTAACTGAGCCATCTCAACAGGTGAACTCGCTGCCCTCCCCCCTGCATGGGACCCGACTCCCAGGGTTGTAAATCTCCCTGGCGATGCAGAATATGACTCCCGGGGATGAATGTGGACCAGGCATCGTGGGACTGAGAGTATCTTCTTGACCAAAAGGGGGATGCAAAATGAAACGAAATAGTTTCAGTGGCTGAGAGATTTCAAATGGAGTCGAGAGGTCACTCTGGTAGACATTCTTATGCACTATATAGATAACACCTCTTAGGCTTTAATGTATTGGAATAGCTAGAAGTAAATACCTGAAACTACCAAACTCCAACCCAGCGGTCTGGACTCCTGAAGACAATTATATAATAATGTAGATTACAAGGGGTGACAGTGTGATTGTGAAGACCTTGTGGATCACACCCCCTTTATCTAGTGTATGGATGAGTGGAGGAATGGGGATAAAAACTAAAGGACAAATAGGGTGGGATGGGGGATGATTTGGGTGTTCTTTTTTCACTTTTATTTTTTATTCTTGTTCTGGTTCTTTCTGATGTAAGGAAAATGTTCAGAGACAGATTGTGGTGATGAACGCATAACTAAGTTATCATACCGTGGACAGTGGATTGTATATCATGGATGATTGTATGGTGTGTGAATGTATTTCAATAAAACTGAATTTAATAAAAAAAAAATTGGAACATTCTATATGTTATATGTGTGATATTAAATTTCTTATGATTTTAAGAGAAGTTTACATATTAAAAACATGAAAGAAAGATCTTGATTCTACTTTTAAAAGTATGATTTAGACTAAGCTTGGGTTTTTAAGTAGAAATATATCAAATTATTTAGCTAAATTTGGGAATAGATCTGAAACTTTAAGTAAAGTTTCTGTATATAAATAAATTAGATTTATTAGATTATTAATGTACTTAGCTTTATAAGGGATAATAAGCAAGTATTTAAGTAGTTAAGTAGTTTTTCTGTTTTGGATACATGATTGCCCAGTTATCTGTAGTTCTTTTATTCATATATATACATATATTTTTGTTTGTTTGTTTCAGGAAATTATATTAAGATTGAAAATGGGAATATATAAGGATTATTTCATCTCTATTGTTTACTTTGAAAGATCATTAGTAAATTTCCCTATGAAAAAAAATCTTTTATATTTTATTAAAAATTTTGGGGTGCTAATTAAAATTAAAAGTGCCAATATTGGAACTCTAATATAAACAAGATGTTTGAGATGAAATCGTATGCTTTATATGGAAAACAGGTTTAAATGTGCTACCTTACTAAACAAATGTAAACTGCAAACCCAAGTTACTTCAAATACTCCTTTGTGCACCTGAAATGGCCTTCAGATAGCAAAAGCTCACCAGTCCTGTAAAGTGGAGGCTCTAAGTCAAATATGATTCCGCTGGGGACACTTACGGCAAGACATTGTGACGGAAGTGTAATTTTTCAAAGAGAAAAATTAGGTAGCAAAATTGGAAATCCACAGAAAATATGTCAAACAAAAGTAGGTGGCAAAGTATGCCTTTAGCCCCCAAACATAAATAAATGAGAACAAACCACAAACAGTAACAAGATCTTCTTCGTATCAACAATTGTGTGAGAAGAAAACAAAGCAGCAAAAAAGCAGCCTCTGATGCACTTGAGACAGGCAAACATCAACATATATAATGGGTATTCACTGAAAAGAACGGAGCAGGCAAATTTGAAAAAAAAGCTAAAAATGGGAAGGGCAGTAGCAGGGGACTTCAAAAGGCCTGTTGTAAGGACTGAAGGGCTGGAACATTCTATACGTTATGAACTCAAAACCTACTCATCAGGGCTCCCTTCTATGTCAGAGCCCTGCACTGATGAGAAACTACTACACTTCAGTTCAAAATTAAGCAGGAAACAGAAAACAGAGTTGAATAAATGTGGAAATCCAGACCTAAGGTGAAAAGGTGGATCAAGACAATAAATCTCAGAAAACATACCACAAACAAGAAACAACTAGAAATGGAATTATAATTACCATTAACAACAGCATCAAAAAGGTATGAAATTGTTAGAAATAAATTTAACAAAGTATAGGTAAGAGTTGTATATCTAAAACTATAAAGTAATGATGAGAAAAATTAAAGAAGTCCTAAATAAAGTTAAATATCAGTTAAAGACTTGATATTGCTAATATGTCAGTTTTCTTCAAATCTATCTGTAAGTGTAATTCAATTAAGTCAAATTTCTGGGAGACATTTATTATAGAAATTAACAAGCTGATTCTAAAACATATGGGGCACAAAGAGTCAAGGACAGCCAATATAATTTTAAAAAGAATAATTTTGGAGGAATTACACTATTTGTTTTCAACAGTTAAAATACTATAAAGCTTTATCATAAATCTGTAATAATCATGACAGTGAAGTATAAATGTACATAGAGACATGTAGATCAAAAGAACAACATAGAGTGTCCAGAAATAGGCCCACAATGAATGAATTAATTTTTTTTGAATGAATTGATTTTTGACTACCACGTCAAAGTATTTTAATAGAGAAAAGAATGTCATTCCAACAAACTGTGCTGAAACAAAAAATTAAATGCAATCGTTACCTCACAACATGCACAAGTAGAAATGGATCATCTTTTTATCAAAGATGTCACTAGAGAAATGAATACACAAGTCACAGGATGATATAAAACCTTTGGAAAGCATATACCTGGCAAAGGACTTTCATCTGGAAGATTTAGATAATTCTTCCAAATCAATAATAAAAAAATTAAATCAAAGTATTGAAGGGGCATTTCACAAAAGAAAATCTGTAGATGACAAGCAGAAGTAAAAGCATTCCACATCAATAGTTATTGGGGAAATATGATGTGAAATTATAGTGAGATACTAGAACATACCCCTTAGAAAAGCTAAAATTAAAGAGTCTGTGTATTGATGAGGATGTGGAGAAACTGGAAATCATATTCAATGCTGGAGGAAGTGTAATATGATAAACAGTTTGGAAAAAAGTTTAGCAATTTCACTCTCTGGGAGAAATATATACTTACACCACAGAATTCATACATTGGAATAAGGGTCTGCAAATAAAATAAATGTACTACTGATAGCCACAAAAACATGGAGAAAAATCCAAAAAACCATATGCTGAAATAAACCAGGAACAGAAGACTTCAAATTCCATGATTCCATTTACATGGAATTCTAGAAATTTCAAGATGTTGAGGGACAGAAAGCAAATTAAGATTTGACAGAGGCAGGTTATGGGGGAGATTGAATACAAAGGAATGTGAGTATATTTTTGTCATGATAGAAATGTTCTATAACTTATTGTACTTGTGGGAACATAGATCTGCATATTTCCAAATCTCATTGAACTCTGCAGTTAAAATTTGTGCATTATAGTATGTATGTAAATTATACTTCAGTAAAATTTGAGAGAAATATAGATTATAAAGAAGAGCAGAACATTCCTAAACACAACAAAATCATAACAGATGTTGTGCTAAAAAAGATCAAAATTGTAACCTATAATTTACACTGAGTTACAAAAGATAGAAGATACTAAAGTACAAAATTAATCAAGTATATCTCTTGATTTTTCTATATGAAATGTACCACTGCATAAATACAAGAGGATAAGGGAAAGAATATCTTTATAACAATGTTCCAAAATTACATGAAAAATTTAATAGAATTAGAGTATAACTGTTTGCAACATCCAGTGAATATGTACATATATATATATATATATATATATATATATATACACACATACACATACACACACACACACACATACATACATACATACATACAAGATACATCTCTAGTACCCCATCTTATTCTTTTTAATTGGTTCCTCCTATTTTTGTAGCCTGTCAAGTTTGGTGTAAGTCTCCAAACCTATACATGTAATTGCAAGACTAAGTAACCCTTTGGAATATCATCTGTCTTAATGATAGTACAGTCACAGATATTGTTTAAAATACCATATGTTTACTGAAGACTTCTAAAACTATTCTTAGCTCAGATCCTCACTGTTATTCTTGACCAGTGTACAAAACTAGATAGGTGTATCAAACTAATGTGTTCAAAGCTGAACATATGATAAACACCCCCAGACTGTCTTCTCCTGGATTCTCCCTCATCTCAGTTAAAGGGAATACTATTATTTTTCAGATGCTGAGACCAGATATCTCAATGTCATCCTTGATTACTCACTCTATGATTTATAAGTCCCTACATGAAATATACCCCTCCTGCTATCTTTCTGATCTCAACTGCTATTATCTGCCCCCTCCCCCACCCACACACACTGCTTGTTCTAGCTATTTCTGTCCACTAGCCTACCAGGCACATTGGCTTTCTTAAAATACAGACAGGCAAACTCTCATTTCACAGCTTTTGCACTTGCTTGCAAATCCTTTGTATACATGTGGGAGTTGGAAAAAGCTCTCCTACTTCCTTTAGGCCTTTACTTGCAAGGTTTATATAAATTTTATTCCTCTAGAGCCATGGTATCACTTTTCTCTGCTTTATGTTTTCTTCTTAACACTAATGAATACTTAACCTTCATTATATTTACTTGTTTATCATATTTATCTTCTATTTCCTCCACTACAGTGTAAACCCCATCAGAGTAGGAATTTTTGTCTGTTCACTGCTGTAACCCGTGCCACAGTAGGAGCTCAATAAATATTTATTGAATGTATAAATAAATGAATGTGTGAAGTGACATGTGGTATGCAGCATAAGGAGAGATTCGTGAGAAAGATGATTTTATTGTTAACTTTGAGCTATTTGTAGAAAATCCAAATAAAGATGTATAATGCATAGCTAGCAAAATAAATATGGAGTTCATAGAGATTTTATATTCAAGTAATATATCATTCATTACATAAAACATTCCATTTTCCAGGCTCAGAGCTAAGTATCAAGGTAATAGAACTGAATAAAAATAGCCAAACCCTTCTTCTGTTGAACTTGCATTGAGACTTTGCTTCTGTTGATACTAGTTGAAATCTTCATAATAAATAATATTTCCTTGGTGAGGAGGAGGTGTAATGCATAATATCAAGTTGTTAAAATATACCCATGAGGACTATCATTTTAGGGGAGGCAGATAAATATAAACCATATTAAAAATGAGAAATAGTACAAAGTGGGGGGAAGCATAGTGATTAAATTCTCTGGAGAAGATTTACAGAACAGTATATTCACCACTGTCAAATACTGCAGCAGGGATTAAGTAGGATGAGAACAAAAAACAGGGATTGGATTTATTGATAAGGAATTCCTTAGTAATTGTAGCAAAAGCTCTTTCTATGTAGTTGTAGAGATAGAGACCAGATTGAATGCATTTGGAAAGAGTGTAAATAGAGACATTGCCAAAAGAGTGTAAATAGAGACATTGCCATTAACTGTTTAGATCAAAGCTTTACGATTAAGGGAAAAAAATAGGGTATATCATTGTGGGTGAGGTAGTTTCAATGGAAGATATGTATATATACATATATTAGCATGGGAAAGATTAATATGTATGTGGATTTACAGAAAGACTTGCTGGGAAGTGAGAAACTGAACAGGCTGAAAGAACAGGACTGGAGAACAAATGAGGTCAAGAAAAATGTAACAAAGCCTTAGAAAGAAGGTCAATATTTTGTTCTGGATTAGGACAAAATAACTCCAAAGAAGTAACTCTAAAGAAGGGAAAATTTCTGAAAGCAAGAAGAGTTATATATAACAAATTCCTTCAAAGTAATTTTTATCAGGAAAGATCAGAAACAATATATTTGCAATGTATTAGGACATTTTATTATGGATTAATTTTGGGAAGGTTTTGTTTTTAATTCTTTCTGAGCTCTAACAAATGGTTGTCAAAATTTTAATGAAAGCTGTCGTTTCTTTTTAGGGGGAACAAAGTTTAGAATTCTTTAAATTTATGTATTATTCTAAGAAGTCTCAACAGTAAATTACCACCTTCAACTTCATAACGTTACTGCAGAGCAGGATGAGGTCAAATGGCAAATTATTGGAAGAGATGAGAATTAACCCAATACTGATTTTTTTTTTGAATGAAAATGATGACACTTAATAGATATCATGATAATTGGAGAAGGGCCTAATGTGTACCTTTCAAATCCTGATAACTTCAGGGAAATTTTGTTGAAGAGAATTGGATAGGGTATGACTAAAAGCACAGAGTGGGAAAAAAAAGTGGAAAAATTTGGAGGAGCAGAGGACAGGGATCCCTCTTAGGGATCCTTAGATGTTGGGATATTTTAGGAAGAACAGTCCTCCTTATGAAGTTTCAGGAAAAAGTGAGTACCATTGCTGTTATCTCATAAGACACTGTTCTGAGGAGATACATGATGAAAACCATCTCTTTTAGTCTTTTGATAAATACTTCCATATCCTTCTGTTTGGTAATGATGGTGATGACAAAACAATAATAATAATTGCAGCAATGGTAACAGTTGTAGAATTAGTAGTAAAATCTAACATTCAAGATATTATGCTGAACTCTTATGCCAACTACTGTCAAAGTCATTTTATTGACAAAAATTAATTAACTTGCCCAAAGTCACTAATATAAATAACAAAACCAGTATCATTGATAAATTTGTTTCCTGGAATCTCATATTTTTCAAAAGATAGATTGAGCAACATACAGGGAAATCATTAATAACAGTCCATGGATTAAAAGGAGGGAAACTGACAGAAAATTTACAGGTTTGGAGGGATAAAATCTAAAACAAATGAAAATCCATTTAAGAGCCATTCTACTACATGTATATTCTAACTGAAAAATAAAATCATTTGACAGAATTTCAATCTACAATCTCTGAAGCAGTCATCAAATAAGCAGAAAGTTGAATTAATCCATATTTCTGCTTTGTGAAGTCAATATAATGACAGGAGAGAGGACAAGAGTCAAGAGTTTAAGCAAGGGAGTGCTTGTAATGACTGATTATGAAATTTAAACTGTGTAACTACAGACATAAAAGGAATGAGAGACATTGAAATGGTAGGAAAATAAATGAATAGATGGTCGTAGTGAAGTCTAAGGTTTGGGGCTTTGGAGGCATTAGTATTAGAGAGAGTGAGCTGGAGTAATGAAAGGTGGTGGTCAGGCAATTTGATGCATAAAGATGAGGTTATAGAGGGGTTATTGTTATTAGAACTGATAATTTCTGGGCTGTTTACCTGTAAGTAAATAAAAGAGGTAGAGGGAACATACAAAGCCTTTGTAAGACAAGAGTTCAAGGTACCAAGAGACTGGGGGTTGGAAGGATGATACACACATATTGTAATACCAAAATATTAAGAATTAAGACAAAATTAAGATTGGAGAGAGTACATTGTTGTAGTACATTCTTCTGTGAACTAGAATTCATGCAAAAATTAAGGGGAATATGTGAGGATGGATAGATGACTGCAAAATCAAGAGTCAGTCAGTATATGATAGTATTGCATGAGATCCAAACCTAATTGTGTGTGTGTGTGTATGTGTGTGTGTTTTCCCAGGAAGGAGAGAAAATGGGTTAAATGTGGCTGCTTGGAGCCACCACTGGAAAAGGCTTGAGGGGAATTAGTGCTCTCAGGGGAGAGTGAGGCTTTTATTAAACAAGACGATGAAGATGTAGGAAACATACAGAGAAAAATTAAGTGTATGGGCTTTTTGAATATATTGGATTATAAATCGCAAAGTGTATCATGGAAGAACTTCAGGAGTTGGAGAAGGATGGGTAAGAAAATGGGAAAGAATGAGGAAAGTACAGTGTCTGTGAGAGGAGGATTGAATTGGGTGTTCTAGGTGTGGATGCCATGACCAGGCATAGAAGGTATAGTGATATTGATCCCAGTGAATTCAAGGAAGACAGCAGTGACAGAGCTCAGAATGTGAGGGGATTGAAGTGGTAGGTTTTGTTAGATCCCTTTTAATTCTAATAATAAGGTGTGCCAGTTTGAAACTGTTATATACCCCAGGAAAGGCCATGTTTTTTAATCCAATCTTGTGGGTGCAGACTTATTATGGGTGGGATGTTGTGATTAAGTTGTTTCTATGGAGATGTGACCCACCCAATTGTGGGTGAGATATTCTGATTAGATTATTTCCATGGAGGTGTGACCCCACCCATTCAAGGTGGGTCTTCATTACTTTATTGGAGTTCTTTAAGAGAGCTCATGGAGCCCTCTACCATAAGTTTTACCCTTGGGAAGACGGTTGCTGCAAAGGAGAGGCTAGGCCTCCCTGTATTTGTGCCTAAGAGTCTCCTCCTGAATGCCTCTTTGTTGCTCAGATGTGGCCCTCTCTCTCTGGCTAAGCCAACTTGAAAGGTGAAATCACGGCCCTCCCCCCTACGTGGGATCAGACACCCAGGGAAGTGAATCTCCCTGGCAGCGTGGAATATGACTCCCGGGGAGGAATGTAGACCCGGCATCGTGGGATGGAGAACATCTTCTTGACCAAAAGGGGGATGTGAAAGGAAATGAAATAAGCTTCAGTGGCAGAGAGACTCCAAAACGAGCCGAGAGATCACTCTGGTGGGCACTCTTACGCACACTTTAGACAACCTTTTTTAGGTTCTAAAGAATTGGGGTAGCTGGTGGTGGATACCTGAAACTATTAAACTACAACCCAGAACCCATGAATCTCGAAGACAGTTGTATAAAAATGTAGCTTATGAGGGGTGACAGTGGGATTGGGAATGCCATGAGGACCAAACTCCACTTTGTCTAGTTTATGGATGGATGTGTAGAAAAGTAGGGGAAGCAAACAAACAGACAAAGGTACCCAGTGTTCTTTTTTACTTCAATTGCTCTTTTTCACTCTAATTATTATTCTTGTTATTTTTGTGTGTGTGCTAATGAAGGTGTCAGGGATTGATTTAGGTGATGAATGTACAACTATGTAATGGTACTGTAAACAATCGAAAGTACAATTTGTTTTGTATGACTGCGTGGTATGTGAATATATCTCAATAAAATGATGATTAAAAAAAAAAAAAGAAGTAAAAAAAAAAAAAAAAAAAAAAAAAGAGAGCTCATGGAGAGAAGGAGCTCAGAGAAGCTGAGAGAAGTATTTTGGAAAGAAGTGAAGATATGTAATCCAGAGTGTGTCCCCAAAAGAAGCTAAGAGCCAACACAGTTCCAGATGCTTGGAGATGCAGACAGAAAGACATTTGGAGATGCTAAACTAAGAGATAAAGCCCAGAGTTTAATCCAGAGAAGCTAAGAGTGAACCCCCAGATACTTAGAGAGAAATACCCTGGGAGAACAAGCAAGGAAACACAGGAACTGACAGAGAAAATCTAATACAGACAGAATTTCAGACAGATTTTGCAGAAAGCCATTTTGAAATAAGAACCCAGGAGCAAAGGACCAGCAGATAGCAGCCACGTGCCTTCCGAGCTGACAGAGGTGTTTGGATGTCATCTACCTTTCTTCAGTGATGGTATCATCTTGCTGATGCCTTAGTTTGGACACTTTTATGGCCTTCAAACTGTAAATTTGTAACTTAATAAATCCCCTTTATAAAAGTCAATCCATTTCTGGTATTTTGTATAATGGCAGCTTTAGAAAACAGGAACATGATAGTAGAAGGCTTAAAGGAGTCATGATATTAGTCACAGTGGACCATTATAATGTTTACAACTGTCAAGATCTTACTTCAATTATCTGTGTTCCATCATTTGTTTCTTTATTTTTATTTAAGCATCTGTAGGTTTATGGAAAAATCATACAGAAAATATAGAGAACCTATATATCAACCCCCACAATTATCCATACTATTAACATTTGGCATTAGTGTGGTACTGTTGTTAAAACTGATGAAATGTTATCATTATAATTGTACTCATAATTACATTATATACTTTACATTAAGGTTCACTCTTTTTGCTGTGCAATTCTGTTCTTTTTAATTTGTTATTGTTGTAACGTATATACAAATTTCCTTTTTAAACTACTTTCAAATACACAATTCAGTGGTGTTAACTACATTCACATTGTGCTACTATCACCACTATACTTTACCAAAACTTTTCCATCATAGCAAGTGAAGCTATATACCAACTGATCATTAATTCCATGTTCCCTACCCCTACCCCTCCCTTGAAATCTATATTCTAGATTCTGACTCAATGAATTTGCATAATGTAATTATTTCATATAAATGAGATCATGTAATGTTTGTCCTTTTTTGTCTAGCTTATTTCACTCAACATGTCTTCAAGGTTCATCCATGTTGTTGCATGTATCAGATCTGCATTCCTTTTTTATGACTGAATAATATTCTGTTACATGTATTTACTACAATTTCTTTACCCATTCATTGGTTTTTGGATACTTGGGTTGCTTTCATCTTTGGGCAATTGTGAATAATGTTGTTATGAGCATCAGTGTGCAAATATCTGTTCATCTCCATGCTTTTAGTTCTTTTGGGTATATATCTAGAAGTGGGATTGCCAGGTCAAATGGTAATTATAAAGTTAACTTTCTGAGGCACTGGCACAGTTTTCCACAGTGACTGCAATATTTTACATTCTCATCAATAATGAACAGTGCTCCTTTTTCTCCACATTCTCACCAAACTTGTTATTTTCTGTTTTATAACTGTAGTATGGGATGTGAAATGATATTTCATTGTGGTTTTGATTTGCACTTTTATACTGGCCAAAGAAACTGAGCATCTTCTCATGTGCTTTTTGCCATTTGAATGCCTTCTTTGGAGAAATGTATATTAAAGGCTGTTCTAGTTTGCTAATGCTGCTGGAATACAAAACATCAGAGACAGATTGGCTTTTCTAAAAGGGGGTTTATTTGGTTACACAGTTACAGTCTTAAGCCCATAAAGTGTCCAAGGTAACACATCAGCAATTGGATACGTTCACTGGAGGATGGCCAATGGTGTCCGGAAAACTTCTGTTAGCTGGGAAGGCATGTGGCTGGCGTCTGCTCCAAAGTTCTGGTTTCAAAATGACTTTCTCCCAGTATGTTCCTCTCTAGGCTGCAGTTCCTCAAAAACATCACTCTTAATTGCACTTGGGATATTTGTCCTCTCTCAGCTTCTCCAGAGCAAGAGTCTGCTTTCAACAGCTGTCTTCAAACTGTCTCTCATCTGCAGCTCCTGTGCTTTCTTCAAAGTGTCCCTCTTGGCTGTAGCTCCTCTTCAAAATCTCACTCACAGCTGCACTGAGTTCCTTCTATTATGTCAGCTCATTTATATGGCTCCACCGATCAACTTAGACCCACCCTGAATGGGCAGAGCAACACCTCCATGAAAATTATCCAATCAGAGTCATCACCCACAGCTGGGTCGGGTGAATTCCAAAGAAACACTCAAAGAATTGCAATCTAATCAACACTGATAACATCTGCCCACACAAGATTACATCAAAGATAATGGCGTTTGGAGGACACAATATATTCAAACTGGCACAAAGACTTTTACCTACTTTTTTTTTTTTTATTTGGGTTGTTTGTCTTTCTGTTGTTGAGTTGTAAGATTTCTTAATTTATTCTATATATTAAACCCTTACAAGAGGTATGATTTTTAAATACTTTCTCCCATTCTGTAGATTGTCTTTAATTTCATGGTAAAGTCCTTTGATGAACAAAAGTATTTAATTTTAATGAAGTCCCATGTATCTACTTTTTTTTTCTTTTGCTGTTCATGCTTTTGGTGCAAAATCTAAGAAACCATTGCTTAACAGAAGTTCAAGATGTTGTCTTAAGTTTTCTTCTATGAATATTATAGCTTTGTCTCTAATATAAATGGACTTTGATCCATTTATAGTTATTTTTCATGTATTGTGTGAGGATCAGTTCCACCTTCACTCTTTTGCACATGGACATCCAGTTTTCCCATCACCACTTTGTGAAGAGATTATTCTTTACACAGAAAGAATTTGGCATCCTTGTCAAAAATCAATTGGCCAATGATGTAAGGGCTTTTATCTGAACTCTCAATTTATTTCAATATGTCTGTCTGTGTGCCAGTACTATGCTATTTTGGTTACGGCAGCTTTTTATCAGTAAGAGTAAGACCTCCAAATTTGTTCTTTTGTCAAGATAGTTTTGGCTATTTCAGGCCCTTTACACTTACAAATAAATTTAATGATTGACATTTCCATGTCTGCAAAGAAGGCTGTTGGAGTTTTTATTGGAATTGCATTGAATCTGTAAGGGCAGAATTGGTATCTTAACAGTATTTAGTCTTCCAATCCATGAGCATGGAAAGACCTTCAATTTCTTTAGGAATTTATTCATTTTTTTCATAATGTTTTGTAATTCTCCATATATAAGTCTTTCACATCCTTGGTGAAATTTATTCTTAGATATTTGATCCTTTTAATAGCTATTGTATATTTAATAGCATAAATATGCTATCTTGACTCTCTCTTGATTTCTATCTTGATATCCTCTTCAGTTATTCATTGCTAGTTAGCTGATTTTGCATGTTGATTTTGTATCTGACCAATGCCAAATTCATTTATTAGCTCTAGTAGCTTTGTTTTGGATTTTTCAAGGTTGTTTATAAATAAGATCATGTCATCTGAAAATAGGGTTTGTTTTACTTCTTCATTTCAAATTTGGATGCCTTAATTTCTTTTTCTTGCCTAATTGCTCTGGCTAGAATACAATGTTGAATAACATTTTTGACAGTGGGCATCCCTATATTGTTCCTGATCTTAGAGGGGAAGTGTTCAGTTTTTAAACATTGGGCATGATATCAGCTATGACTTTTTCATATCTGCCTTGTATCATGTTGAGGAAATTGTCTTGTAGCCCCAGTTTTCTGAGTATTTTTTATCAAGAACGGAAGCTAGACTTTGCCAAATGCCTTTGCTGTGTCTATAGAAATGATCAGGTGTGTATTTTTTTTTCATTTTTTCTTAGTGTGGTTTATTATACGAGTTTATTTTATTATGTTGAACTACCCTTGCACATCTGAGCTAAATCCCACATGGTCATATTATGCAATAAAACCCACATGGTATAATACTTTCAATGCCCTATTGGGTTCAGTTTGCTGGTATTCCGTTGAGTATTTTTGCATCTATATTAATAAGATAAATTGGTCTTTAATTTTTCTTTCTTGTTATATCTTTATCTGGCTTTGGTTTTAGGGTGATGCTGGTTCCACAGAAGTGTCCCCAATTCTTCAAAGTTCTGGAAGAGCTTAAGCAAGATTGGTGTTAAATCTTCTTGGAATATTTGGTAAAATTAACTAGTGAGGCAATCTGCTTCTGAGATTTTTTGTTGTTGTTGTTGTTGGGAGGTGTATTAGTTAGGGTTCTCCTTGGAAACAGAATCAATGAGAGATGTCTCTTATTATCAAATTGTAAAAGTGACTCACGCAACTGCGGGAGCGCACGTGTCCAAATTCTGCAGAGCCATCAACAAGCTGTCAACTCCAAGGAAGATGTCCAACGAACTCCTCGGGAAACGAACCGACAACTTGGACGAACTCCTCAGGAAACGAACTGGCAACTTTGAAGAACTCCTCAGGAAACGAACCGACAACTTTGACGAACTCCTCAGGAAACGAACTGGCAACTTCGACGAGCTCCCCAGGAAAAGCTTCACTGAGCAGCTGAAGAAGAAGTGAAGGTTCTCTAACTGTCCGGCTTATAAGCCTCCAACTGATCACCCGGACCAAATCCAGCCAATTGCATTCTCTCACTGTGGAAGCACACCCCTTGATGAGTCATCAGTCAGCTGCAGACAATTGACTGATGATCCGACAAACCAACCAGCCTCAAGTAGCCTCACAGGAATCATCAGGCCAGTGCCCGCTTGACCAGACAGCTAGGCCACCTAGCCAAGTTGACACATGAACCCAACCATCACAGGAGGCATTTTAGATTCCAGGCTGCCAAAACAAATACCATGCAATGGGTTGGCTTAAACAATGGGAATTTATTGCTCACAGTTTTGAGGCTAGAGACACAAAATCAAGGTATCATCAAGGTGATGCTTTCTCTCAGAGGACTGTAGCATTCTGGGGCTGGTTTCAAGTGATCCGTGCTTCTTGGCTTTTCCGTAACATTGCAGTGTACTTGGTGGCCTCTCTTTGTTTCTCCTTTCTCTCCTGGGTTCTGTTGATTTTCAGCTTCTGATTTCTTCCCATGGCTTTCTTTATAAGTCCTCAGTTTATACATTAAAACCCATCTTGGAAGAGAGAAGAAGATGGTGGCATAGAGAGGAGTGGAAGCTAGTTATTCCCCCTGGAACAATGAATAAAGAATCAGGAACAACTAGAAAATCATCTGGAATAACTGGGGGAACAAACATGACTATCCACTCATCACACACCATCTTGAATTGGAGGAATGCCCAAGATTGCAGCATAAAATCTGTAAGTAAAAACTGTGGATCCAAGCCAGGATACCCCTACCCCCATGGCCCGAACTGCAAAGCCTTGCAGTGCTAGAGAGCAGCATTCTCTGAACAAGTGAATATAGCTCAGCTGAGTTCCAACTGGGGTATTAATTAACAAATATGGACTGCTCAATACAAGATATGAATCCCCAACAAGCAGAAAGAGTCTTTTGGTGACAACTGACCCTGGAGAGCAGAGGGTGGCTGTGGACTGGCCCTGAGGGGGGCTTTCTGTCCCTTTTTGGCTCAGTGGAGGAAGTCTCAGCCATTTTCAGTTCCCAGTTCTCTGACCCAGACAATAGGGGAGATAGCACAAGCAGGGAGACTATTCAAATGTAAATAACCTCTCCCTAGGGGGTATAATTTCCCTAAGAGGAAGAAGGTGGTGCCAAGCTCTACTACCCACCTTCCATTCAGAGCCAAACCCCAGAGCCTGGGGGAAAACAGCCACAGGCCATGCCTCCTTACACCAGTCTGGAGCTACAGGCTAACAGGCAACCCCTGATGGGCAGAAGAGAAAAGAGACTTGAGGCCTCACAGAGTGTACCAATCTTATAAAACATAACCTCAGGGAGACATGATACTATTGCTTCCTTCTGAGACCTGAGCCTGTTCTGGTCTGGGAAAACCTGATTGGGGTAACCAAGGAAATCTGATGCCTAGACAACAGAAAACTACAACCTACAGTAAGAAAAGTGAAGTTATGGCCCAGTCAAAGGAATAAACTTACACTTCAACTGAGATACAGGAATTTACACAACTAATACTAAATCAATTCAAAAAGTTTAGGGAAGATATGGCAAAAGAGATGAAGTATATAATGTAAACAGTGGGCATACATAAGGGAAAAATCAAAAGTTTGAAAAACAACTGGCAGAATCTATGGAAATGAAAGGCACAACACAAGAGATGAAAGACACAATGGAAACATACAACAGCAGATCTCAAGAGGCAGAAGAAAACACTCAGGAACTGGAGAAAAAGGCACCTGAAAGCCTACACACAGAAGAACAGATAGAGAAGTGAATGGAAAAATATGAGCAACATCTCTGGGAACTTAAGGACAAAAACAAGTGCCAGAATGTATGTGTCATTGGTGCCTGAAGGAGAAGAGAAGGTAAAAGGGGCAGAAACAATATTAGAGGAAATAATCGATGAAAATTTCTCACCTTCTATGAAAGACATACAATTATGGATCCAAGAAGTGCAGCATACCCCAAACAAAATAGATCTGAATAGGACTATGCCAAGACACTTAATAATCAGATTATCAAATGTCAAAGATAAAGAGAGAATCTTGAAAGCAGCAAGAGAAAAGTGATCCATCACATGCAAAGGAAGCTTGATAAGAGTATGTGTGGATTTCTCAATAAAAACCATGGAGGCAGAAGGAAATGGGGTGATATATTTAAAATACTGAAAGAGAAAAACCACCAACAGAATCCTATATCCAGCAAAACTGTTCTTATGAGGGAGAGCTTAAAATATTCTCTGACAAACAGACAATGACAGAGTTTGTGAACAAGGTACCTGCTCTACAGGAAACAATAAAGAAAGCACTGCAGACAGAAAGGAAAAGAAAGGAGTGAGAGGCTTAGAAAACAAGTTTGGGAGATAGTAGCACAGCAATGTAACTATACTGAACAAACATTACTGTGAGCATGGTTGAAAGAGGAAGTTTAGAACAATGTGGGACACCAGAATGAAAGAACAAATATAAAGACTGGGACTGTATAACTCAGTAAAACCTAGGGTGCTCAATGATTGTAATAAAAGGTACAAATATGTTTTACATGAGGTAGAACAAATGAATGTCAACATTACAAGGTGTTAAAAATAGGGTGGGGGTGGGGGAAAATACAGCTAATGCAAACTAGAGAATATAATTAACAGAAATGTTGTATTATGCTTCTTTGAATATAACAAAGGCAATATACCAAAGGTAAGTGCATATGGGGGGAGGGACCTAGGTGAAGGGTATGGGACTCCTGGCATTGGTGATGTTGCCTGACTATTCTACTTTAGTTTAATGTTATCTTTCCTTTTCTTGCTTTCTAGCTGTCATTTTTTTCTCTTTCTCTTTTTCTTTTATCTATATACCTTCTTTGACTACTATTCCTTCTTTGTGAAAAAATGGAGATGTCCTTATATAGATAGTAGCAATGGTGCTGAATACATAGACATGTGACTATACAGGGAAACAATGATTGTTTACTTAGGATGGAATGCATGGTGTGTGAACAAAACCATCTTAAAAAAATGGGTTGATGAGGGCACTGTATTGAGTGAAATAAGACAGGCACATAAGGAAAAATACTGCAGGATCTCAGTGATATGAACTAATTATAATATGTAAACTCATAGACATAAAGTATAAGTTACCAGGATATAGAAAGAGGCTAAAGAATGGGGAGCGGTTGCTTATTATGAGCAGAATGTTCAACTAGGGTGAACTTAAACTTTTGGAAATGGACAGAGGTGATAGTAGCACATTATGAGAATAACAGTGCTGAATGGTGTGTGAAGGTGGTGGAAAGGGTGAGCTCAGAGTCATGCATCTCACCAGAAGGAAAGTTGGAGGTTAAAGGATGGGAATGTATAAAACTGAATCTTGTGGTGGACAAAAACTGTGATTAATTGTACAAATATTAGAAATCCCTCTCATGAACTAGAACAAATGTGTGACACTATAACTAGAAGTTAATAACAGAGGGGCATATAGGAACAAACAAAAAGAATATATGTATATATTCCTATTGCAAACTATATGCTACAGTTAGTAGTATTTTAACTTTCTTTCATCAACAGTAACAAAGTTATTATACCAAAACTATGAATCAATAATGGAGGGGAAGGGTGGTTAGGAGTATGGGATAATTGGAGTTTCCTTTTTATGTCTTTATTTCTTTTCTGGAGTAATGAAAAGTTTCTAAAAATTGAAAAAAAATTAATTGTGGTGATGGATGCACAGCTGTGTGATGGTGCCATGAGCAATTGATTGTACACTTTGGATATTTGAATAGTTATATGGTATGTTAACAATCACAATTCAAAAAAAGTAATTATTAAGGATTTAAAAATAAAAAACCCATCCTGAATCAATTAGACCAAACCCTATCATCAAAAGTCCTATTTACATTGGGTTAATACCCAGAGGAATGAATTAAGTTTAAGAACATCTTTTTCTGGGAAACATAGCTCCTAGCCACCACAGGAGGTTTTGATTACTGATGCAATCTCTTTATTTGTTATTGGTCTACAGAGATCTTCTATTTCTTTTTAAGTCAGTGTAGGTAGAATGTGTTTCCAGGAATTTGTCCATTTCATCTAGATTTTTTAATTGTTTATAGTTACCTCTTATATTCCATTTTTATTTCTCTGTGGTCAGTAGGAATGGCCTCCTTTCATTTCTGATTTTAGTAATCTGCATCTTCCCCCTTTTTTTTTCTTAGTAGAGTCCAGTTAAAGTTTGTTGAATTTATTGATATTTTCAAAGAACCAAGTTTTGGTTTCATATTATCCTCTCAATTGTTTTCTTTTTTTAGCCTCTATTTAATTTTTTTTCACTCTGATGTTTGTTATTTCCTTCCTTCTGCACATTTTGACTTTAGTTTTCTCTTCATTCTCTAGTTCCCCCATTCTTAGTTAGGTTACTGGTTTGAGATCTTTCTTCTTTTTAAATGCATCATTTAGAGCTACAGATTATCCCCTCAGCACTGCATTTACTGCCTCCCCTATGATTTGGTATCCTGTGTTTTCATATTCATTCATCTCAGTATATTTCCCAATATTGTTCAAGTCTTCTTTTTCCTTCTGAATTTTGTTTATAGCTGTCCTATCCATCATTTAAAGTGGTGTAGTTTCCTACTATGATATCAGAAACATCTATTTCTCCATTCAAATCTGTCATTTTCTTAAATATTTCTTAAATATTTTCTTAATATATTTTCAATAACTACTGTTAGGTGCATATACATTTATAATTGTTCTGTTTTCTAGTTGAATTGATTCACTTATCAGTATATAAATGTTCTTATGTAAAGTCTATTTAATCTTGTATTAGTATATACTCTAGCTCTCTTTTAGATATTATTATATTATATTATTTGAATGGTACATTTTTTTTTCTATCCTTTCACTTCCAACCTACTTGTGTCTGAATTTAAGGTGATTCTCTTTTAAACAGCATATATCTGTGTTGTGCTTTTTGTCAATTCTTCCAACTTCTACCCTTTTCTGGAAAGTTTAATCCTTTAAGATTTAAAGTAACTACTAACGCAGGACTCTTTTCTGTCATTTTGATGTTCTTTCTTTCTATGCCTTTGGCTTTGTTTTTGTTCCTCAGTTCTTCTGTCAATGCCTACCTTAATGTTTATTTGAATTTTTGGTAGCATATTGTAGTGTCTCTTCTCATTTCCTTCTTCTGTTTCTTTTTTTTTTTTTTCCAGATATTTTCTTTGTGGCTACCATGGGGATAAAATTAACATTTTGTCTATAAAAATCACACTTGACTTGAACTCAAATCAACTTCATCAGCATTTATAAACACTATTCCTATGTCCCTCTGTCATCCTTTCTTTATGGTTGTACTTGTTACAATTGGCATTGCAATCTATTGGATATCCAAAATGATAGATTTATGGACAGTTTTTATGCAGCTGCATTTTAGAACTTGAAGAAGTAGAAAGTTGAGTTACATACCAAAAAAAAAAAAAAAAAACCCATAATACATCAGTATTAGCATTAATAATAACCTATACAGTTATCTTTACCAGAGCTACTGATGTCTCCTCAATTCATTGGATTGTGTCCTTCCCTTCAGTCTGAAGAGCTCCTTTTAAAATTGCCTGTAGGGCAATAGTAATAGTGACAAACTCCCTCAGCTTTTGTTTATTTTGGACTGTCTTAATCTTTCCATCATTTTGGAAAGACAGTCTCTTCAGATGTAAAATTCTTGACTGGCAATTGTTTTCTTACAGCCCTTTAAATAATGCTTCCCATGACTTTTAGCTTCCATGATTTCTCATGAGAAATTGGCAATTAATCATATTGGAGCTCCCTGTACATAACACATTGCTTTCACTGTATGCTTTCAGAAAGCTATCCTTTCCTTGTCATTTGACACATTTACTGCTACATGTCTGGGTGTGTTTTTCAAGTCATGGCTCTTTGGAATTCTTAAATGTGTGCATTCATATCTTTCTTTAAATTGGGAAATCTTATGCCACTATTTATTTACTATTTCCTCTCCTGCTTTCTCTTTTGTTCTCCTTTTAAGACTCCCACAATGAGTACATCAGTACACTTGATGGTATGTCACAGTCTCTTAATCTCTTAAACTCATTTTTTTCATTATTTTCCTTTCTATTCCTCAATTTGAATCATTTCAAATGTCTTATCTTTTAGTCACTGATTCCTGATTCTTCCAGTTCTAATCTGCTGTTGAAACCACATAAGACATTGTTTATTTCAGTTATCATTTCAATTCCAGTATTTCTGCTTAGTTCCTTTTTATAATTGCTGTCTCATTATTGAGATTCTCATTTTGCTCATTCCTCATTTTCCTGACATTCTTTAGTTCTTTCTTTGTGTTTTCCTTTAGCTCTTTGAACATATTGAAGATCATTTTTTAAATGTCTTTGCCTGAGATGTGCAAAGTCTTGTCTCCTTTATGGATAGTTTCTGAAGTTTTTATTGTGTGTATGTGTGTTTGTGAATGAAACATAATCTTCTGTTACTTTGTTTTCTTATCTTTTACTGCAAATTGTACATATTAGTATTTTAAAATGTTTACCCTGTGAGTTATTCCCTGTGTTGTGTGTTCCTTAAGTTTGTATCCAGCTAGTGATATGATGGAGATTTCCGTGAGGGCCTAGAGCTAACAAAAGCAGATAAACAAATGCAAAAGAATCCTTAAATGTCTTTGCAAATTTTACCAGTTTTGGCTAGTGTTCTCCTTCAGAATTTAGCCCTCTTACCAAGAAGAAAAGCCCAAAGCAAAGTGCAGGACCCTCTCTGTCTTTTTTTTTGAGACTTTGTCTTTCCCTGGGCATTTGACCATGAACTTAGGAATTTCCCTGTTTAAAGGAAACCAAATGTCCCCTCTACTTACTGTGAGATAAGCTTTCACCCACCTCCAAGTTACTCTATTTTCTGTATTGAAGCCAGAAATCCTCTGCCCCAGGCCACTTTGATTTGACTGTTTCTTATAATTCTTTAGCTGTGCACAATTTCTTTCTGCTTACAAGGCAAGTTTTAAGAAGGGGAGACAGAGATGAATATCATGGTTCAGTCCTTCATGCCTCCACCTGGTAGCTACAGTCACCCCCATATGCACATAGGTGTTACTGTGATCTCTCAGATCAAGTACAGAGACCACAATGAGACTTCAGGCTGTCTCTACATTTTCCAGGGAGAGGATTGGAGGAGGGTCCAACAAGGGTTCCATGGACTTCTCCTACACATTCTACAGCTCTGTTTTCTTTATTTGATGCTTTCCCAGTTACTGTAACCCTTTAACTGTTTTCCTGAGCTCTGAGGAAGATGATTCTCTTGGTTTTGCTAGTTGTTCAAAGATTCTGTGGTGAAATGCAACCATGGAGCATTTTATGCTGCCATCTTGGTTGACAAGAATTCCTTTGTCCTCTGTCTCATCTTGTGCTGATGCACCTGAAAATTCCTTGGGAAATTGGACATCTTCTCATTTTAGGATATTTTATCTCACCTGATCTTCCCCCTAACTTTCCCTTGTTCAGTTCCCTCACTTCCTACAAGTCCATGCTCATATTTCATTTTGTCATAAAAGACTTTCCTAACCACAGAATTTTCTACTGCAACTTGTGCCCTTCCCCGTTGATCACTGAACTTAGTCTATATATTATATATTACTTTTGGTATCACTTTTCACCTTTTAACATCTTTCTCATTTTACTTATTTATCATGTTAATTTTTATTTACCATTTCCCCAATATATAATCCAACATTTTCAAGATCAGAAGGCCATGATACTTGTTTTCTTCATTGATTGATAAATGCATCCCAAGGACCTAGAACAGTTCCTGTGCATGAATCACATGATAAATATTGCTGTAATGAATCAAGCAGTGGAAAATTTATACAGAGGAAGGTTCTTGTGGTTCCTAGCCCTAAATTTAGCATCTCCTCTGTCATGAGTTTCAGGCCTTAGTTTGTTGAAATTCAAAGCAAAATGCTTGCTCCCCTTAAGCTAATTCTTAATTTCTTGAATAGTTAAAGACTAACATTGAATCAAATTTTAAACACCTGAATATGACCTAAGATAGTAATAGGATAGATTGGCTGACCACTAAATCTTTCAGTATTTCTTTCTGTTTTCAATTTCTGAAATTCTTAGCAATGATAATGACATATTCCAACTTCCTCATACAGAATGGAAAAGACACTGTTCTCACCTAATTTTCCTTGCTGTTCATGCTACCAAGATCTCTTTGTTCTTTGACTAATATTTTCATTAATGGCTTATTTGCCTCAAAGTGAGATGGTGCTTACAAAAGTAACTGTTCTTGCTAAAAGGATCTTAAGTAAATTTAAGCTGCCTATAGATACTTTTTTCCATTTTTCCCTAAAAACTTTTCCATAGTTTCAGGCACTTGGTAGTATAGTTGCCTTGAAAGTGTTGACCTTATTCTTTTCAATTTAATGCATTAAAATATACTGCTACTATTTTTTTTCTTGGTGATAGTCAATTTTCAAAGTAATTTATGAAAAAAGTAATTGGAAATTTTCTTGACCCATGCTTTTTAAATAACAGAATACCATTGCCACTCATTAGATAGCAGCGTTAACATAGGCAATAGCAGCTTCCATTTTCTCATGTCTAAATATATGCCAAGTGCTCTTTTTAATACTTTACATGCATTAACTCACTTATTTCTCACAACATTCCTCTGACATTGATTAACAGATAATGAAATTGATTTCACAACAAGAAAACTGATGCTTAGAGAGGTTAGATAATTTTCAAAATATTTCTGTTCTAGAAAATGGCAAGTCTGAACTTCAAAGGTGTGCCTGACCACAGACTTATGTATCTTATCTAAGATGTAAAAAGGGCCCATAAATATGTTAAGTCAAAAAAAAAAAGATTATAAATAACATTGAAATACATATCAAAAATCTGGAAACACTCTTATACCAAGAACTGCTACCAGCAGATCATTTAAATCCCAATGAATAGTCATTCTGTCTTTCTTAGCAAACAAGTTTATCTATCAGAAGTTAAACCATTTTATCACCATTTTTTAAAAAAATATTTTTAACTGAAAAAAAAAGGACCAGGTTGCTGGAAATGAGAGGGAAAACAACATATGAATTACTACTACTTATACTTTTTTATTTTAAAATACGTAAATAAAACAAATTAAGTGTAAAAGGCATTTTCACTGTAATAATGCCTTTGAAAGCAAAATTTCTATTTCAGAGGATCCAGAGGATCCCTGAAGTTAGGAATTAGTATAATTTAATCATCCTGTAAATATATGAATATAAATAAATAAATATATATATGTGTATGCACACACACACCAACATACATACATACACACACAAGTATATGCATATTGTGTCAAATAAAAAAAAAAAACTGGGTTGACATAAGGAAGACTTTAATCAGAAAGATTATTGCAATAGAGAGAAACTTCCAAACTCAGAAATATCTAAGTATCTCAGAGTCAATCAGGAAAGGTTTTTCTTTTATAAAGTGGGAAGGAATAGGCAAAACAGCACCAACTTTAAAGGGGAAGTTTGGCAATCAAGGTTAAATTACTAGTGGGTCTGACAGGAATAGTCCCTCCCTGTGGTCAACCAGTTCTCAGGATAAGTGGGCTCATTCTGTTTCTTAGTGCATTCTCAGGCTGGGAGCAAACAGAGTTCAGGAACTTGTAGGGAGGAGAGAAAATTGACTAAAATATATTCAAGAAAAAGCAGAGAGTAAAAACTTGGCAATTGTGAACACTAATTTCTCTCTAAATATGTACTTATTTTATGTAGCTTAAGGTATTTTATAAATGTAGTCTTTTTACTTATGTTCTAAATGCTGAGATTCATTTAACTCCTATATAATTTCATTCCTTTTTGAACTTTTACAATATGCTGGGATAGATAAAATAAAGACATAAATGTTCGAAATGAATACTATGTTTAAAGTGGCTTAACAAATCTCATGGAGAATGAGAATGCATCTGAAAATTTACAAAATTTGTAGTGTAACATACAGCACTCAAGTATGCTGCTACAGCCTGTCCGCATCACAAACCTTTATCCCATCTCCTCATTATCACTGCTTTTGCAGTGGTATGTCGACATTGGCATCCTTAAGACTATTGTTATTAAATATGATAGTGCTTTTAAGTACTTTTGACCATCAAAAATATCACTATTATTTGCAGATACCACTACTTATTGCCTGTGAACAGGGCTTGGAGATAAAGAGATAAAACGAGGCATTATAAAATTATACATTATATATATATATCACCCTGAACAGTTTGTAGGAAGGGATGCTGGCCTGCTAACTGATGGATAACTCATAGTATTTTCTCATTGACTAATCAGTTCCATGTCGTTTTTCCTCCAAAATTTTATTGAGATATATTCACATGCCATATAATCCATCCAAAGTATACAATCAATGTCTCACAGTGTCATCACCTAGTTGTGCAATTGTCACATTCAATTTTAAACTATTTTCATTGCTCCAAAAAGAAAAATAACAGTTATACATGAAAAAAGAAAACCCAAAACACCCCATATCCCTTATCCACCCCTGTTCCAGTTTGGATGTATTATATCCCTCCAGAAGACATGTTTTAATCTAATTTTATGGGATATTTGGATTAGGCTGTTTAGATTGGAATCTTTTTTATTGAGTGTTCCCATGGATATGTGACTATCAACTGTGGGTGAAACATTTGATTAAATTATTTCCATGGAGATATGGACCCCACCCATTCAGGGTGAGTCTTAATTTAATCACTGGAATCACTCCTTCTTAAATAGAAGGAGCTGAAAGCATCCAAGAGGGGCATTTTGGAGAGAAGCTAAGAGCTGATGCTTATGCTTAGAGATACTTGGAGATGCAAACAGAAGGACGTTTAGCTGCAGGATGAAGCCCAGAGTTTGACCCAAGATATGCTAAGACAGAACCCCCAGGTGCTTAGAGTGAAACATCCTGGCAGAAAGAGCCAAGAATGCACAGGAGCTGAGAGAAGAGCTAGAACAGAACCCAGGATCAACAGATGCCAGCCCCATGGTTTACCATCTGACATAATTTTTCTGGAAGACATTGGCCATCCCTCAGTGAAGACATCATCTGTTGATGCCTTAGTTTGCACACTTTTATGGCCTTAGAAATGTGAATTTGTAACTTAATAAATTACCTTTATAAAAGCCAATCCATTTCTAGTATTTTGCATAATGGCAGCATTAGCAAACCAGAATAGATTTCCATGGAAATAACCTAATCCAATATTGCATAAAATTAGATTGGATTAAAACATGCATTTTGGAAGGACATAATACATCCAAACTGGCATAACCCCCCATTACTGACCTTTAGTATTGGTGTGGTACTCTTATTACTGTTGATGAAAGGATATTAAGATATTACTGGTAACTGTAGTCCATAGTTTGCAATAGGTACTTTTTTCCCTATACCAATCTATTTTTAACTCCTTATATAATAGTACATTTGTACTAGTTCATGAAAGAACTTATTTATATTTGCACTGTTAATCTTTAATCCACCTCAAGGCTCACTGTGATATACAAACACATATTTAAACTTCTAGCTTTCCTTCTGGTGACATACATTATTCTAAACAACACCTTTCAAACAAATTCACCTAGAGTTCAACACTATTATTTATAATCCCAGTAATGAGCTACCCTTTTTAGTTTTGCTATATTGCCTTCTTTACAATTAATGAAAGAGTATTACAATGTTGCTGTTAATAGGATGTAGTTTGTATTGATTATATTTTCCCCAATACCATCCAATTTTCAACACCTTGCCAAAGTTGACATCCATTTGTTCCCCCTCATGTTAAAACATTCTTATATTTGTCCATTTAACCACAATCATTGACTACACATTGACCAGTCCTAATCATAATCTTCTAACTTTCCTTCTAGTGTTGTTCATACCCCCAACCTTCCTCTTTCAACTGTACTCACAGTCATCTTTGTTCACCTACTTACAATATTGTGCTACCATCACACAATATTGTGTTATCTATTTCTAGATCTATAAAACCAATCCTCTTGAACATTCTATATCCCTTCAGTATCAAATGCCCTATCTCTACCCTCTTTCTATCTCCTGATGTCTAACTCCTACAATCTTCTCCAAAACTCTCTCTCTTGCTTTTTCCTATCTGTCTTTAGCACTCCCTTTAGTATTTGTTGCAGAGGAAATCTCCTGTTCATGAACTCTCTCAGTGTCTGTTTATAAATATTTTACACTCAACCTCATTTTTTGAAGGACAGTTTTGCCAGATATAGGATTCTTTGCTGGCAGTTTTCCTCTTTCAGTATCCTGTCCTCCAGCTCACTGAACCTTTCCTCTGCCTCTCCAAGTCTGCTGTTGTATGTTCCATTGTATTTTTCATCTCTTCTATTGTGCTTTTCATTCACATAAGTTCTGCCATTTGTTTTTTCAAGTTTATGAATTCTTTCTTATGGTCAACCAGTGTCTTCTTTATATCCTTCATCCCTTTTGTCACATTCTCATTCAACTCATCAATTTGATTTAGAAGATTTGTTTGAATGTTTTTAATTAGTTATTTCAACTCCTGAATCTCAGTTGATGTATTAGTTTGTTCCTTTGACTGGGCCATATCTTCATATTTCCTAGTGTAGCTCATGGTTTTCTGCTGTGTAGGCATCTGATTTTCTTGATTAGTTTATTCTGGAGGTTGTTTTCTCTTTTTGCTTAGGGTTTTCCTGTTGGTTGTCTTTGATCTCTATATTTTCTTTGTTTCTTCCCACAGATTGGTTCTGCCCCCGCCCCCCAGTCTTCTTACAAAATCATGCACCCACCATGGCCTGCCACAGGGATGGGAGGTAGGAACTGGGCATTCCAGCATGTTCACCATCTGTGATAATATAAATCTGCTGACTTCTAGTGGTGCTCTGTTTTTCTTTTGCCAGCCAGCAAGACCTGGGTTTGTTTTAGAGCCCTGCTTTAACAGTTGTGTCTTCCATATTTCTCAGCCAAACAGGGCCAGGTTTCCATACAGTGCATGTAGACCAACTCCTTTGGTCCTTAGAAAGGTCTAGAGCATCTTCTTAACACTGTTTCAATTCCCTTGCACCTTCTGTATTGTCCAGCAGATGGTGCTGTTTAGTACCGTAATCATCTTCAGAAATTGCTTTGCCTCTGAGCACAGGCTGCATCTACACAGGTGAGCTGAAACTGTGGTATTCCTGTGGCCTCACTTTTTAAGCCAAGTTATGGCTCAATGTGGGGCTCCACCAATGGCAAAATACTCCCTCAGCTGACCCAGTACTCCAGCTGTCCCCAAGGCAATGAAATGGCCACTGGCTGCTGCTTCCCTCAAGGGTAGGGGAAGGGCTTTCAGATCCAGGGCTGGAAACACAGTCTCTGTACACATTTTCTCAATCTCTTTGCCCCTCACTGAACTGGGCCTTGAGATGTCCTCCCATGTCCACCAGGTCTTCAAATGGTGGGGGTATTTCTCATTGCTGTAAGAGATTTTATAGTCTGTGTCCATGGTGGGAGAGGTCCCATCTGCTGATTCTGTGCCTTTCTCACACTGAGACCAGGTGGGAGATGGGGGAGAGGACCAGCTGCTATGTGACAGAACATTCCTACCTGTTTTTATTATCTTTCTTCTGTTTGGCACTTGCAGTGTCCTTCTCCAGTCTATATCCTTCTCCAGAGTTTCAAACAATTCAGACTTGTCCTTTTATGTTGAATCTCTGTTGAGAAGTTTTCAGTAGCTGTTTATATAGCCATGCTGATGACATCATTCCTTGTTTTCATTGTTTTTGTTTGTTTGTTTGTTTTTTGTAATATACATATTCATTTTGGGCCAAAACTTAAAACTATTCTGTTACAGTTAAGCTCAAATGAACTCCATTATCTAAGCTAAAATAGTCTGAATAGCACCTTTTAGATCGAAGTCACTCTGAAGTGGATGGAATGATATTCTGAGAGCAGGATCAAACAGCATTCTTTTTGCTCAGCAGAAAGAGTTTACTGTTAAAGGGGAAATACAGGACTCAATAGATGCCGTAGAGATCCAGAGGCATTATACTGCTGGTTTGGCTAGATATTTAAACCTCAATCATACAAAGCCAGTGTAATCACTAAGAACTTTCCATCAATCACATATATGAACACAATTCACTACACCAATAGAAAATATTTCTAACATATATTGTGCCCAATTAAAAATTATTTGGGGGAGATACTGATTAACAATATTTAAAGTACTTGTGATGTCCATATCTGTGGTATTGATTTTTTATTAGTACTATTTAAATGCTAACTAACAAACAGTACATGTAGATTAATTTATCAAGCACAATTTAGAATATTTAGTCTGTGTTGTTTTAGTGTGTATCATCATACAGACAATATAACTCTTTATATACTACATGTCCTTATGCAATAAGCTATTATAGGAAATCACAGATAAAAACTTAGTAGATATTTCAAAATGCTTTCCAAAATATTTATAAATATATCACATGCCCACATGATTCTTCTAGAATCATCTTATGTAAATCCATTCTCTTTGCATTTTAAGTTGTCTTTTATATATTGACTTTTAAGAAGTATCTATCTATCTATTCTGAACTCTAATTCCTTATTAGTTTAAGAGTTTGAAAATGTCTTCCTCTATACCTGAGATTTTTTTCACTTAGTTTAAGATCTTTTGTTTTAAATTTTAATTTCAATGAGGTTGAATTAATCAATATTTTAATTTATGCTGTGTAGTTGCTGTGCTTCTTTTTTTAAGCTATCATTCGAACATCAAGGTTATAATGTTATTGTCTTATAATTTCTTGTAAACATTCAAAAATTTTAATATATGTAGGTCTTTTATGTTAACAGATGGTATAACTCAGAGGTCTACTACTAATGTGATTGCATGGCAATAACTGAGTGAAATGTCCCAAGACTATTAATGACCAGTTCATCCTTTATCCACTAATTTGTAAATAGTTGGCAAATTAAGTTTACCCATGGGTCTACTTGTATGCATCTATTATTCCTGAAGAAAATTTAGCATCAATAAAGCTGTAGTTCCTCTTCAGGTTTTCATCTATAGTTCATTTTCTATTCAATTATCTTGAGGTCAAATGTATTCCAAAATTCAGAAGTTTTTTTAGAATTTAAAAAGGTAATTCTGCAGATATACCATGCAGTATACAATATCCCCAGTGTGGTTGAGGCCAGCACCCTATAATCAAACTAATTGAAATTTCTACAGCAGAACATATGAATAGTCACATTAAACAGAATAAATAATAAATCCTAATAGTCCCAAACCATATTCCTGTCAGATTTTGCCAATTAATGAGGTCAGCTCAGTTCAAATTTTGCTATGAAATTAGTTATCAAAAACTAAGTTTTCAATAAGATTGTAGGATCAAAGGTCATTATGCAAAAATCTTTGTATATTTTTATATTACAATGGATATTGGAATTTGATATTTTAAAAACCTGAAAGGGAAATATAACTTTATTGATGTTATTATAGCATAAAATAGCATATTTAGGAATTGCATTACAAGAAGATGTGCAATAACTCTATATTTACAAGTATTACTGATGGAAATGAACAAACACTTAAATTCATGGAGCTATATACAATTTTCATGGATTAAAGGACTCAATATTAAGGTTGCATTATTCCCAAATTTATCATACATTCAAAGCAATCCCAATCAAAATGTGAGCTGGCATTTTCAAAAAGTGGAATAGATTGTTCTAATTTATATGGAAAATAAAGGGTTTATAATAGTGTTCAGCTTTGCTAGAGCTGCTGTTATGCAAAATACCAGAATTAGATTGGCTTTTGTAACTGGTGTTTATCTGGTTTCAAATTTACAGTTCTAAGTCATAAAAGTGTCCAAACTAAGGCATCAACAAGAGGATATCTTCACTAAAGAATGGGTGATGGCATCTGGAACACCTCTATCAGCTGGGAAGACACATGGCTAGTGTCTGCTATAAATTTGCTCCTGGGTCACATTTCAAAATGACATTATTCAACAATTATATAATAATGTTGATTACAAGGGGTGACAGTGTGATTGTGAAGACCTTGTGGATCACACCCCCTTTATCTAGTGTATGGATGAGTGGAGGAATGGGGATAAAAACTAAAGGACAAATGGGGTGGGATGGTGGGATGATTTGGGTGTTCTTTTTTCACTTTTATTTTTTATTCTTGTTCTGGTTCTTTCTGATGTAAGGAAAATGTTCAGAGATAGATTGTGGTGATGAACGCATAACTGTTATCATACTGTGGACAGTGGATTGTATGTAAATTATATCTCAAAAAGCCAAAAAAAAAAAAATGGCATTCTTCAAAGTGTTTCTGGGCTTGTCTCTCTTAGCCTCTTCAGCTCCTTTATATCTAACCATCTGGGTGTCCTCTCTTAGTTTCTCCAGAGCAAACTCTGGGCTAGCATTTCCAAACACCTCTAAACATCTTCAAGTGTCAGCTCCCAAGCATGTCTCCAAAAGGCCCTCTCAGCTGCTCCTGGGACATTTTGTCCTCTCTTAGCTTCTCCAGAGCAAACTCTGGCCTAGCATCTCAAAGTGTCAGCAAGTGTCTCTATGGATCAGCATCAGCAGCATCTGAGCCTGGAGCTCTCTTAAGTAGTCCCATGAACTAGTCAAAACCTACTCTGAATGGGCAAGGTCAAGTCTCCATGGAAATATTCAACCAAGAGGTATCACCCACAGTTGGATGATACCAAGGAAACAACCTAATCCAAATATCCCACAAGATTGGATTAAAACATGGCTTGGGGGGGAGGGCATAATATATCCAAACCAGCACAAATACTAAAAATATAAAAATGAAGATCAAGGCTGGAAAACTTCCAAAACTTTATTTTTAGACTATTAAGTTAGCATAATCAAGACCATATGGTATTGACATGAGACTAACCATACAGGTTAGTGGAACTGAAAAGTAACTCATACATGTATTGACACTATTATGTATTAATTTTTGAAGTCACCAAGATAATTTAATGGAATAAAGCATAACCTTTCAAACAAAAAGGGCTGGATCAACTGGATATCTGTACAAATTTTTTTAAATGAACATTGAAATTTGTATCATTCTATATGACAGTTATATTAAAATGGAAAATAGACCTATATATAACAACTGAAATTATAAAATTTCTAAAAAATCATACAAAATATTTGTTACAAATATTTTGAAGAAACAGAGGTGAAAAATATTTATTATCTTGTTATAAAATTGTATAGAGAAAGTCCTGGCAGCCCCTCAGAGCCAACTAACCCATGTCCTACTTCCTCTATGAATTCCCTTTTAAGTTTCCTCTTTATCATTTGAAATTTGAAATCTCTGCCAAGGCAGCTAACCCAGATAGTCAATCAAGCCCCAAGTTCATTGCATTTGACCCAATACTAAATATAGTCCCCCTGCCCTAAACCGCCACCCCTGTGGGATAAACAAACCCTCCTCCAGTCAGGAGTCAAGCTAGATTCCTGTTTATGTTTATAAAAATTATTGCCCATCCCTAGATCCCCAAAGCTACTTCTGTTCTGGCTTCATTTGCTGCAACAAAACTTTGTGTCCTGAATAAAATGCTGTAGTCTGCAAACTCAACTCTGATTTGTCTTTCACAGGTTTGTGAGGTTTGTGAAGTTTGTGAACAAGTTTCAATGTTTATTTTAAAAAGAAAATATTTGTACAGATACCCAGGTGATCCAGCACTTTTTGTTGGAAAGACTATGCTTTATTTCACTTGCCTCAGCAAGATATAGAAAGTGCTCTCTGGAGCTGCATTCTCTGGGGACCAGCCAAGTGAGGTGCTCATGAAAGACCCCTTTGTATCTGCTGTCCCATCATGAAGACTCCACATCCCCAGGTAACTCCTTGCTCTATCTGAACTCTGCAATTTGTATCAAGTTTAATTGCCTTTTGTTTGGGACTTTGGTTTAGATATCTTTGGTTTGGGTTTGGTTTATATTCTATTGTCAGACCTTCCATTTGGTTTAATTTAATCTCTCCCTCCAGCTCACTAACTTTCTGTTCTCTTTCAGAAACATAAGATTTGGGAATACACGAGATCCACTAAGCCAACTCCCAAACTAGGTCACATGGTGAGTGGTTTACCAGTTCTTTTGCTCCTGTGTAATGATTCTCCTTTACCAATTATGTTGTCTGTGTTCAGTTCTAGACACCAATCTGGAACTTCCACTCCTCAGGGATTCTGCTAAGGTCAGTAACTGAGCAGTGTCTCTGTGACTGAGCCAATAGGCCCAATGCCCTAGAGATATTTCATCAGACCACAACATAATTGGGTGTTCCTGCCTTAAATCTTTCTCTTTTCATCTTGCTAAAACTCCTGCTTTTAATGCATATATGTACTATGGACCTGTGATTTTCTGTTCATGAGTGCATCTGACAAATGGATTTGTCTTTGTAGTGGACCCTTTGAGAAACTTTATAGAAACAAAGTGTGCACTTGAGTGGTGCTAAAAAGGGGGGTTAGGAATCCAAGATTGGTACTTGGAGACTGCCAGTGGACAATCTACCTCAACAATAGATTCTTTTAAAGATTTATAAAAATAAATAAATAAAAAGCCAAAGACAGAACAAAGGCAAAAGAACTCCAAAACAAACCAAAAGCTCCTCCAGCTTCCAGTACCCAGCCCTTCCTGCATTGCTATCCTAAAAGTTTCTTATTGACCCCCTGAGGGAAAAATTATCTAGTCCAGGCTCCTTGGATTAAGCCTTCCATGGAAACTAGCTGCCTGATAAGGCAGAATTTAAACCTTGGACCTCAACTCAATTAAGAGCCATAATTAAAGATTTCCCCCAAACAAAACCAGCAAATATTCATAGAAGGGTTTAGAATTCTTTGGGGTGCCTGTGATCCCATGGCTGTTTGACTTATATCAGCTTATACACATGTTGGTTGAATAATCCTGGATAGCAAAACTGGATGAATTGTCCCAGAAAGGGACCTACAAGATTTTCTTTTTTCCACAATAAACCTTAGAGTCAAAAAGGACTGAGAAATAGGGCAAATTTTCTTTAAAATTACACATCAGGGCAAAGAAAATCTTAAAAGTCTCCTCTGCAAATTAGAATGGGAAAGCGTTAGCTCTCATATTAAATAAATAACTTCCCATCTTCCAAGAAGAAAATTCCTGTTAAAATTGAAGACTAGATCAAGGAGAGAAAGCCAGCACTTGCATAAAAGTTGGTGAGATTTGTATTTCTGTGTTTCTGTGTTTTTATGTCTAATCCATGGTAGTAAAAATTTTAATTGAAGCTATAAACTCTCTATTTGTGTCTTTCAGTTTGTTTGATGTATATTTTCCTACCTCTGGATGTTAATATCAAATTAATAAATAAAAATCCTTAAAAGAGTTCTATATAACTTGTTTAGAGATAAATAGGTGCTTGTATATAAATTAATACTCTTAAAGTCCCAGAAATTATGGAACCAAACCTCTAACATTTCCAATGGAAAAAAAAATATTAATAGAGCTAAACCCAAATATTTTAAAAATTTAAATGCGCACAGTCCAGGTAAACACTTAACAAACAAGACTTCTTTAATATTGTTAATTAAACAAAATCAGCTATGTCTTCTGAGTTACAAATGTTAATTAGAATACCTGCATTCAATTTTATTCTACTTGGATATGTTCCTCCTAAACTAATCCAGGTTTACTGACCAAATATGCTAGCATTATTTCTACTGGATATTTAAAATGATGAAAAAAAGTAAATTTGCATTTAACCAAATTGAGTTATTATTCTGATAAACTTCATTTCAAGAGTTATTTGTTTTGTAGGATGTCAGTTTGAAGACAATTTCCAATGTCTTTTTGGGAACTTAAATATGCAAGGTATACCAGATGGGTTTTTTTATTAACAAAAAAGAAGAGTTCTGTCCTTAAGTGATTTGACTGGGTGCTTCAGAATAAGAAACAAGAATGTGTAAGACTAAACCTAAATAGAAATAGAAAATTGTAGAAGGTTTGTGGAAATTAATATTATTTGTCATGGTCAGTGTGGACTAAGATTTGATAGGCTTATTTGATAGCCTTATTTGTAAGATTTTTAAAAGAGCTTTCATATTAAACAGTATATTCTTGCAAAACCAGAATTTGTTCTTCTCTCATAAAATGATGAAATTTTCATGGATTATTAGTCTGCTCTTAGTGTGGTAAGATGATAAAAGGTTTTTCTTAACCATTTGAATAATCTGCCTCAAAGATTCTATGTCATATCAGAATAATATCCTCATTGATATTTATATTGACCATATCAACCTTTATTGTTTAAGAGAGCAAGACTTCTCACTTAAAAGAACTATTTTTGTTTCCTTTTTTTACAATTGTGTTACCTCATATATTTTAAAATCTTTTACTGTTACTTTAGTAAAGTAGGTAACCAACTATTGTTTATCATACACTTATGGTCTTATTTAGCCAAGTGTTCAAATCTCCCACCAACTTTTGACATTTTACCTTCTTAAAATCAAACACTAAAAGATATCATTTATTATTATTATTATTTTAAACTGTGTTAGGGATTTTCTAGGGGGTCCCTGGAAAATCACAAAGGACTTGTCCTTTCTCCTTATAAAAAGAGAGATGCTAGAAATGGTTAGGTTCATTCGATATGGTATAAATTGCATGGGAAGTGCTGCCAAGTTAAAAGGGATTTTCTAACCATCTGTTGGTTAAATTTGCCTGGGTAAAATTTTATTCATATATAAAATAAAAAAGTATTTTCAAAGTCTCATTGAGGGACTGTGGGAAAAGTGGAAATATTGAACTTCCTCACCTGGGGTACTGCTGATATTCTCACAAGCATTAGGGACTACAAATTGAGAAGGCCAAGCCCTCGATCTTGGGGCTTAATCTTATGAAGCTTGTTACTGCAAAGGAGAGGCTAAGCCTACTTATAATTATGCCTAAGAGTTACCCTCAGAGAACCTCTTTCATTAATCAGATGTGGCCTTTCTCTCTAAATCAACACTGCAGGTAAACTCACTGCCCTCCACACTATTTGGGACAGGACTCCCAGGGGTGTAAATCTCCCTGACAATGTGGGGCATGACTCCTGGGGATGATCCTGAACCTGGCATTGTGGGATTGAAAAAGCTTTCTTGACCAAAAAGGGGAAGAGAAATGAAAACAAAGTTTCAATGACTGAAAGGTTTCAAATAAATTTGAGGTCATTTTGGAGGTTATTCTTCTGGATTATATAGATATCCCTTTTCAGTCTGTAGTGTATTAGACTAGCTAGAAGGGAATACCTGAAAGTGTTGGACTGTAATCCAGTAGCCTGGATTCTTGAAGATGATTGTATAACTAAATAGCTTGTACAGTGTTAATGTGTGATTATGAAAACCTTGTGGCTCACACTCCCACTCCCTTTAACCAGTGTATGGACAAATGGGTATAAAAATGGGTACAGAGATCTAAGATGGTGGCATAGAGAAGAGTGGAAGCTGAGTAGTCCACCAGGAACAACTAAAACAAACCAGAAACAACTAGTAAACAATCTGGAATAACTGCAGGGGGACAAATGTGACCGCCCACCCATCATACACCAACCTGAATTGGGAGGAATGCCTGAGATCACAGCATTAAATCTGTAAGTAAAAACTGTGGATCCAAATCAGGAGACTCCTCCCCCACAGCCAGAGCTGCAAAGCCTCCTGGTGCCAGAGAGAAGCTTTCTCCCATCAAGTGACTATAGCTCAGCTGAGCTCCAACTGAGGTTTTAATTAGTGAGTGTGAACTGCTCACTATGAGGTATGAATCCCCAAAAAGTAGACAGAGGCTTTGGGTGATGACTGACCCTGGAGAGCTGTAGGGTTCCCTCAGACTAGCTCTGTTCATTTTTTGACTCAGTGGAGAAAGCCTCAGCCATTTTCAGTTCCAGTTCTGTGACCCAGACAAGGGTATAGCACAGGCAGAGAGAGACCATTGAAATGCTAATGACCTTCCCCTAGGGAGTCTATCTTCTCTAAGAGGAAAGGGGTGGTACCCAGCTCTACTACCTGCCTTTCATTCAGAACTTACACCAGTCAAGAATTATAGACTAACAGGCACCACCTGCTGGGCAGAAAAGCATAGTGACTGGAGGCATCAGAGGGTGTACCAATTTTCTAAGACACACCCTCAGGGAAACTGGATACTGAATATTTCTTCCTTCTGGGACCTTAGCCCATTCTGTTCTGGGGAGGCCTGATTGGAATAACCAAAGAAGTCATGCCTATACAACGGAAAACTACAATGTACACCAAGAAAAATGAGGTTATGGCCTGGTCAGGGGAACAAACTTGCACTTCAACTGTGAGGCAGGAATTGAAACAACTAATAATAAGTCAATTCAAAAAGTTTAGGGAAGATATGGTGAAAGAGCTGAACCATATAATGAAAACACAGGATGTACATAAGGTAGAAATTAAAAGTTCAAAAAACCAACTGGCAGAATCTATGGAAATGAAAGGCACAACACAAGAGGTGAAAGACGCAATGGAAACATACAACAGCAGACCTCAAGAGGCAGAAGAAAACACTCAGAAAATGGAGAACAAGGCATCTGAAAGTCTACACACAAAAGAACAGGTAGAGAAAAGAATGGAAAAATATGAGCAACATCTCCAGGAACTTAAAGACAAAATGAAAAGCAAGAATTTACATGTCATTGGTCTCCCAGAAGGAGAAGAGAAGGGAAAAGGGGCAGAAGCAATAATAGAGGAAATAATCAATGAAAATTTCTCATCTCTTATGAAAGACATAAAATTAAGGATCCAAAAAGCGCATCATATCTCAAACAGAATTGATCTGAATAGGCCTATGCCATGACATTTAATAATCAGATTATCAAGCATCAAAGATAAAGAAAGAATCCTGAAAGCAGCAAGAGAGAAACGATCTATCACATACAAAGGAAGCTTGAAAAGACTGTGTGGATTTCTCAATAGAAACCATGGAGACAAGAAGGAAGTGGGGTGATATATTTAAGACACTGAAACAGAAAAACCACCAACCGAGAATTCTATATCCGGCAAAACTATCCTTCAGATATGAGGGAAAGCTTAAAATACTCTCTGACGAACAGACAATGACCGAGTTTGTGAACAAGAAACCTGCTCTACAGGAAGCACTAAAGGAAGCACTGCAAACAGAAAAGAAAAGACAGGAGTGAGAGGTTTGGAAAACAATTTTGGGAGATAGTAGCACAGCAATGTAAGTACACTGAACAAAGATGACTGTGAATATGGTTGGAAAAGGAAGGCTGGGATCGTGTGGGACACCAGAACAGAACACGAATGATAAAGACTGGGACAGTGTAACTCAGGGAAACCTAGGGTGCTCAACAATTGTAATAAAAAGTACAAATATGTTTTTACATGAGGTAGAACAAATGAATGCCAACATTGCAAGGTGTTAAAAATAGGGCAGGATTGGGGGGGAAAATACAATTAATGCAAACTAGAGGCTAGAATTAACAGAAACATTGTATTATGCTTCCTTTAATGTAACAAAAGCAATATACCAAAGCTAAATGCATATGGGGGGATGGGGAATAGGGGAAGGGTATGGGACTTCTGGCATTGATGTTGTCTGACTTTATTCTACATTAGATTAATGCTATCTTTCCTTTTGTCACCTTCTAGCTATCAAGTTTTTTGTTTGTTTGTTTGCTTGCTTTTCTCTCTTTCTCTTGCCTTTTTCTTTTGCCTCTCTGCCTTCTTTGACTCTTCCTCCATCTTTGTGGAAGAAATGTCCTTATATAGAGAGTGGCAATGGTGCTCAATATGTAAATACATGACTATACGGGGAACCAATGATTACTTAGGATGGAATGTACAGTGTTTGAACAAAACCATCTTAAAATAAATGGATTGATGAAGAAACCTTGAGGACACTGTATTGAGTGAAATAAGGCAGACACATAAAGGCAATTATTGCAGGGTCTCACTGATATGAACTAATTATAATACATAAATTCATAGACATGAAATATAAGTTACCAGGATATAGAATGAGGCTAACGAATGGGGAGTGGTTGCTTATTATGAGCAGAATTTTCAACTAGGGTGAACTTAAATATTTGGAAATGGACAGGGGTAATGGTAGCATGTAATGAGAATAGCTAACAGTGCTAAAAGTTGTGTGAAGGTGGTGGAAAGAGGAAGTTCAGAGTCACACATGTCACCAGAAGGAAAGTTGGAGGTTAAAAGATGGGAATGTATAAAACGGTGAATCTTGTGGTGGACAACGTCTGTGATTAACTATACAAATATTAGAAATCTCTCTCACAAACTAGAACAAATGTATATCACTATAACTAGAGGTTAATAATAGAGAGGCATATAGGGAAAAAAATATATACCTATTGCAAACTATATACTACAGTTAGTAATATTTTAAAATTCTTTCATCAGCAGTAACAAATGTACCATAGCAAAACTATGAATCAATAATGGAGGGGGGGGGCATGGTTAGGGGTATGGAAGGATGTGAGTTTCCTTTTTTTTTGTCTTTGTTTCTTTTCTAGAGTAGTGAAAATGTTCTAAAAATTGGATAAAAAATAATTGTGTTGTTGGATGCACAGCTGTATGGTGGTGCCATGGGCAAGTGATTGTACACTTTGGATCTTTGGATAGTTGATGGTATCTGAACAAGCTCAAAAAAAAAAAAGAGTCAATGAAGGGGATGCCAGGTTAAAATAAATAAAAAAAAAAAAGGGTACAAAAAGTGAATTAATAATGGGGGGGGCAGGAGAAAGGAGATGTTTTAGGTGTCCTTTTATACTTTTATTTTTATTCTTATTTTTGGGAGCAGTAATGAAAATGTTCAAAAATTATTTGTGGTGATGAATGCACAACTATATGATGATAGTGTGAACTTGATTGTATACTTTGATTAAATGTATGGTATGTGACTATGTCAATAAAATTGCATTTAAAATAAAAAAACTATAAAATTTATTCATGTAAATATTTAGAGAGTAGATAAAATTCCTAGAGATCTGAGAATGTTCTCACTCTCCATGATATGTCCTGATACTGATCTACAATAATATTAGACAGCAGCATAGTGTTGCTGGTCATAATTTTAATTATTCTTTAAAAAAATGCTACACATCACAAAAACAACTGAATTTCCTTGCCAATTACATTGTTTTGCTCTGATGCTACTCTGAAAGTGCTTGAAATCAGCTACAGGTCAGAGTTTCATCTTCAGCAAAATTTTTAAAAAAGGAAATTAAAAGAAAATCAAGGTGATTATGTAAATTATGTTCTACCTGTCAATTAACATAACTCTGGTAAAACTGTAAAGGTGGAGAAGTGTCAAATAAATCAACCAACAGGGCTATTTTGGACATCTTCAAATAGACTTTATATAGTTATCCTGTTCTATATGTTATAAATATATCTTTCCTATTGTATGCCTATTTTATGGATGAATAGTGACTTCTCCTTGTTGCAAAACTACTGCCCTCACTGTAGCTGAAAAGCTATTAGACTTAATTTTCCTCACCTGGGGAATTCCTGCTAGTCTCTTAAGATATAGAGGCTCCCAATTTATTGGAACTGTAAATCAAAGAACTTTGCCAGGTGTTATCCATTAACCAAAAACTTCACTGTCCCTACCATTAATTGTCAGGAAAGGTAGAATGAACAAATGGTATCTGTACTAGTTAGGGTTTTCTAGGGAACAGAACCAATAGGAGATTTCTCTAAATATGAGATTTTATAAAAGTGTCTCATTCAACTGTGGAGATGCATAAGTTCAAATTCCATAGGGCAGGATGCAAGAGTCCAAATTGCATAGGACAGGTGGCAAGCTGGCAATCCCAATGAAGGTCTTTGATGAACTCCCCAGGAGAGACTGGCTGGCTGAATTAAAAGTGGAAGTTCTCTCTCTTCCCCCATTAAAAGTCTTCAACTAATTGGATTACATCCAGCTAATTGAATTCTCTATTGGGAAGGCATGTCCTTCATTAATGGAATCAGCCACAGATGCAATCAATTGACTGATGATTTAATAAACCAGCCTTCTGGTTTATTAAACAACCACAAATGTCCTTGCAGTGATGTTTGGGCCAGTGCTTGCTTGACCAGACACCTGTGCACCATCACCTGGTCAAGTTGGCAAATGAAACTAGCCATCACAGGTATCCTAAAAATTAAATTCCTAAATATTTGAATCTCTTTCTCTCTGTAAGATGGCCTAGTGTTCTTTCTTTACCCTTGATGGCCATAACATCTACCCAATCCTGAAAACCCCAGCTATGCCCTTATAAAATTATAATGAGACAACCACAAAGCTTATTATTTCCCCTACTTTACCAGGCTGCAGCCTATTAAAATGTGAAATTGCTAATTATTATAAATAACTAATCACATATACTCAGTTTCCCCATTCACAGATCTGGATTGCCTTTCTTGAGATTCCTCTACAGTAGAATATACATGACCTTCAACCCAGAGACGACATATTGGAAAAGGTATCAACAAAAGACTACTTTAGAACCTAGATGTAAAAAGTATTTTATCAAGTATTTGACAACCACTATGGCAGTAAAACTACAAGGAGTTGACCTCTACATCCACCTGTCACTAGTAAAACATACTGTAAGTCCATGAGAGGTTACTCTTATTTGGATCTCAAGCTAAAATTGACACAAGGATTCCACAAGCAGATAGCATCTGCTGTAGACAGCTTCTGCCCAAGATATCAGAACAAGTACATGATATCCAAGGTCATAGATCAAGACATGCCTGAATTTCCTTATCTTATTCTCTGTCTCTTCCTTTTTAACATCTGCCTAAATGTTCTTTTATTTGTTCTATACCCCTTACAATGCCCAGTCTCTATCCCCAATAATCCCTTACCTTCACCATGATTTTCTTTTATCTCTTCTTTACCTTATTTCTGCCCTATGTACTCCTACTTTGAACACAATTCCTTTGTCTTTCTAGCATACCATGTAGCAAATAAAGCCAATCAGACCCACTTAGTCCACAAAGAAGTATTCCTCTAATACAGCCACCCCTATTACCCTTGTAGACTTGGCCCTTAGAGGGAATATCAGATACCCAATCAGATAGATTCCTTTTTGAAGTGACTCTGAGCTGTGCCATAAGAGCTCCTGAGAACAGGTTTATAATGTGGCCTTCTAACCCAAGCAATATTGTGTTTTACTAGAAACCAGACACATAAAAATAAACGCACTGTAAAGCATAGGAAATGTTCAGTTTCTATATAGTAAGATGCTTTTTACTTTCATAAGCCAGGAGCACAGTGTAGGGGCAAGATCCCCTTTAGAGACAGCATTTCTCTCCAAGCACCCAAAGATGTTAATAACATCAGAATTTTCTCCAGCTAGGCACAAATTTATGGTGGGCTGAAAGGTCAGGTAAATGGAATTTTTAGTTAAATGGGACTAAAATATAAGGTAAAAATGAAGGTGGTGGTGGTTATGAGGCTCCTTTTGGATTGTTTACCCAATTAGCTCCTTAAAGGCAATAGAAAATTTTATTAAGCTCTTCAAGGATGTTATTTTTTATGTGGACATAAGACATACAAAGTAGCACCTGTAAATTGAGATAGTTCCTGTGATATAGCTTAAGCTATTCTCCAAATGGCCTTTTATGTTATGCTTCTAAATTGGGGAAATTAGAAACAATGAAGGCTCTTAGGACCTCTTCCCATATTATAAAAACTCATTGCCAGGGTAGGGACAGCAATTGCCAGAATAGAGAAACTTCTATCTGTATCATGCAAAACCTATAACCCAGCCTAACCTCATGGAATTTTCTGATCTTGGTATTTTTCTCCATGTCTTTAGGGCAAATATCTCCTGTGTTGGAAGATACACTATAAGAATATAGATGGTATTAGAAAATGTAGCTTTAGAATTAGAGAAATCTATCTTCTACCTAGGGCAGGTCATCAGCTCTCTAGCTGATGAATTATTGGAACTTTGCAAAATGACTCCACAAAATTGATTAGCATTAGTCTATTTTCTGGCTTCCCAAGGAGGGGTGTGTGTGTGTGTGTGTGTGTGTGTGTGTGTGTTTGTGTGTGTGTGTGTGCAGTAGTGGAGACCCAGTGCCATGTATTTGTAAATGAAAGTCAAGAGGAGGTTAACCAAAAGGGAGTGAAAGCAGAAGCCCATGCCAGAGAAGCAGACATATCAACTTACATACATTCCAAATCTGATTGTTCCGAGTCATTTTTGGGAGGTTGGCTTCTAGGCTCACAGGGAGTCTAAACTGCTTCTGTTATGACTTCCTTCACTGCAGCAAAATTCTGATGTTCCACTTCAAGTGCCATTGTCTGCAAACTCAACTCTGATTTGTCTTTCTCACCCATGTATGACTAAGGTAAATTGAACAGGACACAAAATTCATGCTTATAAAAGAGAAAATTGATATAATGGACTTCATTAGAATTAAAACTCATTCCTCTTTCAAAGATAAAAATAAGCAAATAAATGTATAATTAACAGATTCAGAGAAAATTTTGGAATTAATATGCTTGATGAAGCATTTATATCTAAAGTTATGAAGAACTTATACAACTCAATAAAAGTAAAACAAAAAATCATTTTTAAAATGGGCAAAATTGAACTGACAAGTTAACAAAGACATATCAATGAATAGTAAGCATGTAAAATAAGTTGTCAACATCATTAGTAATCAAGAAATGCATTTTTTATTAGAAAAGTTGTAGATTTACAGAAAAATCATGCATACAATACAGAGTTCCCATATACCACCCTATTATGAACACCTTGCATTAATGTGGTACATTTGCTACAATTCATGAAAGATCATTTTTATAATTGAACTGTTAATTCTAGTCCATCGTTCAAAATAAGGCTCACTGTGTTGTACAGTCCTATGTTTTTTGCTGTTTGTTTTATAAATTTATTCTAGCAACATACATAAACCTAAACATTTCCCCTCTTAACAACATTCAAATTTAAGCCACAATGAGATACCATTACACTCACACAAGAATAACTAAAATTAAAAAGACTGAAAATGCTATGTGTTGATGACTATGTGATGCAATTCCCACACATTCCTGGTGGGAGTGCAAAATGCTACATTGACTGAAAAGCAGGTTGATGGTGTCTTATGAATTTAGTATATATTTAACATATGACTCAACAATTCCAATCCTAGGTATTTTTAAAATATAAATATAATTATATTCTTCATAAAGACTTGCACAGGAAGCTATAGCTGTTCATAGCAATCTTGTTAATTGGCAAAAAAAAATGAGAATACTGCCCATTACCTGGTCAATGGATAAACAAACTGTGGTATGTCTGTTCTTAGGAATTCTACTCAGGAACCAAAAAGGAATGAATTATTGATGGATGTGAAGACATGGACAAATTTCAAAAGTATTGTCTTGTCTTAAAGAAGTTGAACTAAAAACAATGTATCCTTCATGATTCTATTTACTTTGAATTCAAGAAAAGATAAATTTATAGTGACAGAAAACAGATCAGAGCTTCCCAGAAGTTCAGAGTTGAGGGGAGGGGATTAACTGCAAAGCAGCATGAGGAAGATTTGTGGAGATGGTTACAAAGCTGTATCCAAATCAAAATTCTAATTTATACACTTAAATTGGTTGAATTTATTGACCAAAATTATACCTTAATAAATGAGGTATCAAATGAAATTAAAGAAAAAATATTTCTAGTGAAATATTAAAAAAATTAAATGTCCTTACAAGGGGCATGAAATATTTTTAAATGACTGTCTTGAAGACCTTTTCACTTATATCAATATGTAAGAATAAAATATCTTATTGAACTAATTGTCAGTTACTCTAATCTGACAATGAAAGCATTCTACATACAGCTTGATAGGTAAAATTTTCAGATGGTGGCATCACAAGCCTAAAACTTAGGTTAATTTTCTGGGAACTTTGCGTAGTATTATTCAAGCAACTAGTTTGCTAAATTTGGTATAGATCTAATTTGGCGACTGAATGCCTAACCTAGATTGCAAATAATTTATTTTCCCATGTGCACAGATCCCTGTGGCTATAAATGAATAAAGGATATTTCATGATTTGAACACCTCTAATTTAAAGCAACTTAATCAAGACTCTTCATTGAAGGATTCTGGGCTACAATTACAGCATTAATGTCTAGCTGTCGGTTCTTTTCAAGACTGGAACCAGAGAATAATTGCATCCCATGTATTTGCTTGTAAAAATTGCTTCATGCCTGGATGTGTTTTTTTTGTTGTTGTTTCCTTTAACCATTTTCTTCTGTATGGAGTAAATGCTAATTATATAAATGACTCTTTAGCTATAATTTTAGTTATGATTCTTCCCCATCTGGAAAACACCTGGGTGAAAAAAATATAATTAAAATGTAAGTATTTAGCAATGCCAAAATCACATTCAAAAATAACAAGTTCATCAAGTCATTGCAATATGACCCTTGTTGTTTGTAATGTGTTCTAAGTTCTAAGGTTCATCATATACTAGGAAGATTTTATTTCTTAAATTTTAACAGACAGTACATTGGCAATTATTTTGTCATTTATGATTTAAAGACAATTTTGTACAATACTCAAAAACCTTCTTAATATACTCTTCTAAAACATGTACCATGCAATTCTTGATAATACTATGAGAAGATTTTAGTGGCTTTCTCAAACATTTCCTGGGCAGAAAATTACAAACATCAGAAAACATAATTGTATATTTATATATTCAAATAGTATTTCAATATGAGTTAATGATCTAAAATACCCCAGCATTTACTTCATATTTTGAGTTTTAGTGTTTAAGACCGACTCTTAATAAAGATAAAGGTCATTGACCCAATTATTAGACTCTTCTTGTTCTTGCTTCTCCAGTGTGTTATGGTGAGAAGACAGAAGGAAAAAAGGCAACTATCCTTTTCAAAGTTTCTATTGTTGTAGTGCACTCTCTGTTAGGATTCACTGCCTTCATGGCCAGCATGGATTGGTAATCAGTGTTTCAAAAGTACAAAGGCTGCACAAAGGCTATATATATATTTAATTCATTCTGGTGTAGGAGATTTGACTTGGGCACAGTGTCTTTAACAGTCTCTTTCAACTCCTGTTACCCTATAGTAGGAGTCCCTTTTCCACCCCTGGTTGGTGTGAAAACAAGAGACTTCAAGTAGAGCTATTTCTGAAATAGTGATATAATCTGAATCATGTATTTTTACCACACTAACTGGGGAGTTTTCAATCTGTTTCACTGCCATCTTATTTTCTAGCCTACCATCTCCTTCTGTTTCTTTTTCATCTGTTCAAAAGGCATAAGAGGAGGTTAATAAATTGACTGACAGATCCCTCCTGATATTTATTTTCCAGTGATTTTCTTGAAAACTCTTCTCACTGGGCTTCAGGCAAGGGAATATTGCTCTGCAAAGGTTTCCACTGCAAAATTTTACAAACCCCTATCTCTCTATAATAGTGTCAATCAATTATTTTTTATTTATACCAGATATGACTAATTTAATGGGCACTGCACAAACCTCATCTTATACTATGCTCAGCTGAATTTAACGCTAATGTAAACTCCCTCTTATACATGTGTAGTTGCTCTTCTCTTGGTCCTAAGATGGCATGATTTCTTGGTTTTCCTCTCAAATCTTGGCTACTTGCTCTCAGCTTCTTTCAAGGCCCCTTCTTTTTGTTCCCATTCTCTTTATTCTTAGTGTTGGTTAAGGATCTTTTCTAAATCATCTTAACCTTTACACTACTTTCTCCTCAGACAGTCTCAAAGACATCATATATTTAATTGCTGTGGCTGGCAGACTGTATATTTTATAAAATCAATTACTCCTTGTTTCCCTACAAAAAGATTCCATATTCTTGTTCACTACTATGTGATTTGAAGAGACTTTCTGAGGAAGTAGAAAAATTTCTTGTCCCACTGTGTTTAGTCTTTACCATGAAATTTCTCTGTCAAACAAAATGTGAGTAAAAATGACTGACCAGAAGCTTGAGGAATATCACATATTTCTACCAGTTGTATTTGCACTTTCTTTCTTTTACAAGATTGGAATATCCCAAATGGGGGCTGCAATTTCTCATAATCAAGAAAACATACGGACATACCTGTAAGTTATCCATAGCCTGGTGCTAAGTCGCAATTTGGAGTAGAAAAATAGCCAGTACAGAGTTGAAATACAAAGGTCAGTTTACATGCAACTTCACTATTGTAAGTCATAAAGATATTTTTTGCTTGTTACCATAGCAAAATTGACTGTCAGTCTATGCATATATTTAAAATATCTAGCCATTAATCTGTGCCCAGGTCTTTCTCCTGAGCACAATATCTGAATCTTCACCTGGATATCAAACAGAAGCCTCAAACACAACATGTCCCCAAGTTAATCTATCATCTGCTTGAGCAATCCTTTTCATCTTCCCTGTGTTTCTTATCTCAGTGAATGACACATCTTATGCCAGGAATTTAGATGTTGTTCTTGACTTTATTTTACTGGCACTCTTCTGTCATGACTTACATTCTTTTGCCTTCCAAAGATTGATCATTTAGTTCCATTAATACTTTGTAATAAATATATCCCAAATAAAACATTTCTCTATTGCTATTACTTGGCTCAAGTAATCCTTATTTCCCTTCTGGTTCATAGTAACACTTTCCTGATGATCTGAATCCTGCCAATCCATTCACCACATTGCCACAAAGGACATTTTAAAAATATAATATCAGCATTCTGTCTTCTGGGATTGAAGGAAACAAACAGGCAGCAGACAAGCATACAAAACATACCTAATGCCTTTGCATTAACCTAAAAATAAAGTACAAATTTCTTTACATGCCTTAGAAGCATAATCTAATTACTAATTATTTCTGAAAGCTTACATTTGAGTTTCTTTTCTTAAATTTTAGATACTAACATGAATTTCTTTCAGTGCTTGTAATGCTTTCTCTTCACTTCAAGAATTTCTTTGCATAAATTATTTCTCTTAAATCATCCTTACTGAGTCTTTAGCTAATTAATTCATACTCACCTTTCAAGTTTTACAAATTTCATTACTGTTTATCTTCTGTATCTTTTATACCTATCTTCATCTCCCCTCAACTCCATGGGTACCCCTTTAATTTAAATCCCTACCCCTTTTCTTAAATTTAACTTTTGCTTTTATACATCATTAGATTGTAAACTTAGTGTAGATAGAGAAGATACCTTGTTTGCTTATGTAGTGAAACTCTATATCGTGCAACCCAGAGTCTGACACTAATTTGGTTTTCAATACTTGTGGGAGAGTGACTGTATGAATGAATGTAATCTGCCCAAATATATCAATACAACTGTTCTCTATCCTCAAAATCAAATCATTGGCAACATACTCTTTGAATCTTCTTGTATGGTCATAAACACAAAATCTTGGGCAACTGAATCATAGTTAATAATAAATCAGTGTTGTTTTAAGCTGTTAGGTTTGTGACATTTTGTTATGCAACAATATATAACTGATATAATCTATATTAGGGAAAGCCTCATATAATGGGAATTGCAGTGGATGAACATTCAAGAAACTTAAAGGATAAATCCAGATCTACTGGATCCAGGTTCTTCAACAAGTTTTAAATTTAACCTTTCTGATACTCAGTTTCCTCTTCTGTAAAAATAACCAATGAAACCTATGCTACATTACTCAAAGGGATGTTGCCTGGGTCATTTTATGAGCTTTAAAAGGGCTATATAGGATGGAGACTATGCACACAGGCTTTTGAGTCAAACAGATTTTGTCCAAGTTCTGTCTTCACTGCCAACTACCTGCTTGTTTTGGAGCAAGATCTTTTAACTTTCCTAAGCATCAGTCTCTTAGTTTGTAAATAATGATTCTTTACCTATTATTTACTGTGAAGCCCAAGTGATGTGATATCTGAAAAGAATTTAGCACACTGTGTGGCACATAATAATGGGTCTGTAAAGTATTTTTTCTTTTGTATTATATGTATTACAATTATTATTTTTTGTCTTTCGGTGCCTACCTAACTTACCCACATTTCATTTCAAATCGGCATTATTGTTTTGATTGAATTTCAATAACACAACTAAAATGGTTCAGAAGATATTAAATGATGGACCTCAATTACACCACCTCAAAAATATTTTTCATTGTTTAATTTATAATATAGTATAATGAAAGCAATCCTAAAGAAGTTCTATAGCCAAACATGTTTCAAAAGATCTTTAGTGTTCTCCATTACTGGTTATTCGATTAAAAATAAAGTATATCTTCATAAAATAGGAATCTTTATCATGCTTTACATATATTTATCCATTTTTTAGAATAGTAATGATGATCTTGAAAAGCTTGTTCATTCCAGCATAGTTTTGCAATAATGCAAATATACTTCATGAGATTCAGTACAAGAAAATTTCATTTCCATTCAAAGCACTATCACCACTGACTGGCACTAAAAACCAAATCGATAGTACTTCATCTAAATTTCCGGGTAGATGACAGTAAAACCTGAATTAATTTTTCAAATAAATTTCATGAGACACTGTATCAAGTGTTTTAATAAAGTCCAGATGTGCTGTATTACATACACTGCATTGCTGTTAACTATTCAATTTTTTAGCCTACCCTTTCAGTTCAAATCTAATAGAAAATAGAGTAAAATATGTCTTGGAGGTATATAACAAGCATACATTGTTAATGATATTCTTCAATTTTGAGAAGAGGTGGTCAAGCATATTTTGTCCTGTATCAAGATGACAATGCCTTCACTTGAAAATGTTACAATAGATAATAACATACAACATAAGCCTTTACAAATTGAGTGGAAACTCATATGAATAATATAATTCTAAGCACTATTTGCTTTTAATCCTTTAGGCTATGAATCACAATTAAATTAAATATTTCTATTTGTATTACAAAATGCAATATCCTCAATACCTATTTTTATTTGAATGAAAACACAAACTCTATGTTTGCAGTGACTGCATAATTTTATTATATTGACTTGTAGACAATCAAATAGCTATTCTGGGGTAAGAAGGTTAATAGACTTAAGAATGCATACCCTGTTATTACTTATTAAAAGATTTTTTCTATTGCATAGGCAAGATTCAAAATTATTTTGTTTCTCACAATAAAATAAGGGAAGCTTTGTAAAAATGGTTAACCTTATTTGTTTCCCTCTCCCAAAATGTATTTTCTCCTCAGATTATATCATTTAAATTCTTATAAGAAATGTGTCAAGTATCTTTAGTGATCTCCATTAATGTATATTATTTGTTGTACCTGTGAATTACTTGAATAAAACTGATAAAGTATCATCAACACACTACCCAAGGCAGTGGGGAACAGTTTCATAACAGAAGATGTAAAAGCATATTAATTCATCTGGAGAGCCAAGCTAAAGACGTACTGCATCAGGTTCTAAAGAAGCCAAAAAGACTGAATATTTAAAATTCTATGGAAAACTTGAAGTGACAGAGTCAAGGAGGAATGCAAGATAACATCTATTTATGTAGAAATAATGATATACAGAATATTATATTGTTTACTCACATCAATTTTTACATAACATTATGGCAGGGGAACCAGAGAATAGAATGTGTGCATTTTATACCATTCAATTCAGTTTCAGTCTTTTAATGAAACACACACACACACATACACACACATACACAAACAAATCAACTAATAGTTTCATTTTAAATACCCCAATTGCCTGTAAATCATATAATCTTCTTGTCAACATTCTATCAATTGAAATGCTATATCAATATTATATCTGTTATGATGAACTGCAACCGCTGGCATGTCAGTGACTTTGCTAAGGCTTAACACACAGGAAATCATATAGGGGAGAATCATGCCCCTGACTTATTTCTCCAAAATGATCTCTAACTTCTATAATCAGTGAGAGAGGGGATAATTAGACTCATTCATTTCTACAATCATAAAATTTTAAGCATCTATGATAATATTTCTGCAAATATGAAATGTAAAACAACTCCCTCAGAAACTCTTAGCTATCTGGGGTCTGTCTGGCAATTTGCATTCAAAACAACCAAGTAATTCATATGCACTTGGCCATTTTAACCAACCAGGAATTAAAATGACTCCTGTACAAAGAGGATATGAAGAGGAATTGCCATAAATTTCTCTGTAAAATTTTATAAAAATATTAAAAAAAAATAAAAAAACTTTTCAAAACTGCTTTCTTCTGTAAGGATGATAATGAAATCTGTTTTCTTTTGTAACTAGGCTTGAGATATTGAATCAAATTCAATTTTCATTAAGTTCATTGGCATGAAAATTCCTGCTCTGTTTTGAAATAAAATTGTTCTAAATTATTCACTTTAAGATGTTGCTTTATATCCTTGTGTGAGTAGGTGTTACATACATATTTTATACACAAACATGAATGCTTTGTAGGTTGAAGAGTTTTGATGGGAAATTATTGACAGCAAGGAGACAGTACATGTTCTAGAGCTAGAGAATAGTATAAGCATCTCTTTAGTGTTTTCAGGAAATGTCATTTGCTTCTATGTGAAGAACCTATTGCAACAGGAGCTTAGTGGAAAGGACACTTTGTTTTAAAAGGTGCTTTATTAATTCAACATTAGGTATAAGGTTATCTCATCAAATGGCCTTAAAAATAGAAAAGAGGTGGTGTGTCGAGGAGGGAGAGAGAGACACAGAGAAACAGCAATGACAACAATAAAACAATGAAAAAAAAATCAATGGATATGATGTGGTGACCAAAGAGATGGAGGAGTTAGTAGTAATTATGGAAGAGGGGAAACAATGATTCCAAGATGGCAGATCTACGGGGCTGGGGCATATCTGAAAAGATTTCTATAAGCAAAAGGAATAATTAGTATGCTTTAACTTATTTTTAAAAGTTACCCTCTAATCTTTTAACTCAGTCTTATCTAAGAATAGGAAAATTATTTTCAGCTCTTTCCTTGGATTGGCTAATAGAAACTGTAATCAACTCAAGAGAGCCAATACTCACTTTTATGGAGTTTGAGTGCTAAGACATGGGCATACAAAATTAGAAGGCAGGAAGTAGAATACAGTTCATAATATTAAGAATACCTTACTAATACTAGGGTTTAAAATATATAAAAGGATAAAATAGTTTTGAAAGATATATAATCTATACATATAAAATAAACACTTTCATCCCTGTATTTGTATTAGAAGATTGGTTTCCATTTTATTTTAGCTAATGATTTTAAGTCTCTACCCCAAAATATTACAAGTCATAAAAATCATGTAGACTGTAGTAATTGCATGTAAACATTATTGTCTCTCCATATGAGTTGACATTTAAAAATTAGGACTTGAAAGACTATACGCATAGTAGAACACCATTTTTCTTTTTCCACATTCAACAAGCATGAAAACAATCCTAAATTGTAGATCGCAGCTCCTTTGCAATGTGTGTAGTCCTCCAAAAAATCTTTATAAAAATAATAAGATAATTTTTTTATTGAACACCACCAAAATGAATTTACACATTAGGGAGGCTCTTCTGTTTACTAGGGAAATTTCATGGGCTATAGACTTTCAATATTATGCTATTTCCATAGTCTTTTAATGGTTTCTCGGATAAGACTTTGTACAGTAAATATTGTACTTTTCACATTTTATGTTCTAGATAAAAAAACATGAAAATTGTCTTATATGTTCTCTTCAAGGGTTTAAAACATTTCTTTAATTTTTCCACAAGTCTTCTGGGAAGTACAAGGAGCTTATTCAAGTTGAAATTATTCACACAAGTCACTTATTGCTTCCTTTCCTGAGAGATGCTAAGATTCTTCCCCTTTCTTCTTTGATTGCTTTTTTCCTCCTTTTTTGATTGTTCCCTTGTTAAACAATTTTTTATGCTGCTAAGAAATATGTCTATTTCATCACAGAAGAATATGCATAATGATATAAAACATATTTCAGTTTACTTAGCCTTTTCTGGGATAAAGTCCAATTACATCTTTTAAAGTATGCCCTAGTTGGTATTATGCCTGTATTGAACTTTCAAGATATGTTTTATGATAAAGAGCCATTAAAAGAATGTATCTTGGTACAGGCTGATTTTAAAGTGCTGTTTTAGTTACTATATCCTTTTGCCAATTAGTCTTTACTGTATAATCTGTGTGTACATATAAACAGCATACATTTGAAAATCACATTAAGCAAATGAGCACTTTGCAAATACAATTTTTTTCATCAGTGCTTTTATTTGATGCAATTGCTTATATTTAGATGATAATAAAATCATTTAAACTGACCATAGAGGTAAACTTTATTATTTTTCTAATTTGCATATACAATTGATCATTTTTTCACATTATTAAAAGCCCACATATTTTTCTATTGTATTTACAGATGCATAAATTCAATAAAATGTAAATATAAAAAACCTTCAAACTTTAATGTCAAAGTTTGGATATTTTATACTAACAACATTTATTTGGATATTTTATACTAACAACATGTATTTCCTTCCAATTTTCACAAGGGCAGGTTCTAAAGACAAGAAAGTACTAGTTAAAGAATTTGAGTCTACTCTACTGGATTTAAATATTTCTCTAGTTAAAGAATTTGAGTCTACTCTACTGGATTTAAATATTTTTCCTCAAGAATGGATTAAGTAGAAAATGTGTCTTGCCTTTAATTCAACTAGTTTCTGCCTTTATCTTGCTTAAACTACATTTCATTCCATGGTAAAGAAGTTGCCTTCCTCCTGTTTATTTATTTGCCAGTTTATCCACTCTTATTGGGTGATTCTTGGTGATACATGAATGATCTGATTCTTCTAGGACCTTAGCAGTGGGATTCAGAGTAAGGAGAAGACCTTGATCAAGGCAAAAGAAGGAAGAGAGTTCAGTTTTATATATATATATATATATATATATATATGTGTGTGTGTGTGTGTGTGTGTGTGTATGTGTGTGTGTGTGTGTGTGTGTGTGTGTGTAAAATTAAATGTACAATTTATTCAGGACTCTTGAATGATACTTGCAGTTTGTAATCAAGGAACAAAAGTATACCTGTATGTATTTATGTGTTCCTCATTTAGTCATGTAATGGTGACTTTTGACTATGGGCCTGGAAGAAATTTAAACTGACCATTTTGAAAGCACATGCATAACCATTTAACAGCCCATGGAGAGGAGGGGAGAGAATAATCAGAGGTACCCTCTCAGGACAATCTATTTTACTCTAAATTACGGAGACTAAATAGATTATGTGGGTACATCCCATTGCTTAACTCCTAATAAATGAATAAAGTAATGTCAGTCTTAGTTTTAAAAACTCATGCTGCCACTCCCTGCAAATTAAACATATGTTCTTCAACAAGAGGACTCGCTACTGAATTCAGTGATATCTCATTGCTTAGATATTGTACTAGAATGATTTCTCTGGATACTGGTGCACATAACCTGTTCATGTATTTTCAATTCCAGAAATCTGTTAAAAATCCATCAGATACAATTTAAACTTGAGTTATGCATTGATTTCAAAGCAAGATGAAAACTCTGTCAAAAATCATTTATGGAAGAGATTTTATCATTTTATTAACATTAGGTCACCTACATTATTAGACCTATCTGACATTAGACAAAAAACAAGCCAGAGTGTAAAATCCCACACTGTGATTTCTGTGTTACCTTCTGACCCCTTGCAAAAGCCCACAATAAGTGTTCCGTAGTTTATAAAGCAGCAGCACAATCATCTTATTTGACATTTAAAGCCATTCAATGAGGTAGACCTATGATATCCCCGATTCCCAGACAAGGTTTCCAGTATTAACAGAGTTTAAATCTATGTTAGTCTAATCCTTATAATTCTTGTTTACTTTGTATATTTCATGCTATAAGTCAAATTTTTCTTTAAAAGTTATCCAAGCAAAATGAAGTATATTTGAAAATAATAATATCCTTATTAATCATTACAAAGAAAAAATGTCAGAAAAACTGATTTTTTTTTTTTGGTTGTTATTTTTGTTCATGTGTTTTGGGTTTCTTTATATATATTTGCCAATGTTATTTTTCCCAGTCTGACCTGTCATATTGGAAATCATTAATAGTCAATAGAAAAAAAAATGAGAACACCTTTCTTAAATGTTTCTGATCATTGGTCTTTGATTATTAAGAAAATTAAACAATGAGACTGCATTTTTCTAAAAGCTGACAACTGTCTTAGTAGTATTTCATATATATGTATATACATATATAACAATTTATGCAAACACACCTACACACACATAGTACAAGATCTTAAACTAGTATGCATAGCTTAATATAGATATTTTGTTCCCTAAAAGGCTTCTATATTTCAATCTATTAATTCTCAGTCTTAAGAAGTTTTGCTAATTAATTTCTCTTACATTTATCAGACACATGTTTTCTTTCAAATATTATAGCTGTTTTGTTTCAATTACCTGGAGGTAACAGAAGATGACCATTAAAAATTCCATGGTATGGATGCATCATACATTGCTTAATGACTTGTGATTGAAGGACATTTGCATAGTATCCAGCTTCTGGAATTGTGAATATACCTGCCGTGAACATTCATGTACTATTTTTGCATGAAAATGTTTGTATTTCCCTGGGATATTTGCCCAAAAGAGCAATGGCTAATACAGAACACAGTCACCAGAGTTGCAGATTCCATAGGTTTGTGTGCCTTCTGATAATTTGCATTTCTAACAAGTTTCCCATGCAATGATGATGCTGATATTACTTCTCTGGGGTTGGCCCTTTGGAACCACTGTTTTGGATAGCAGTGATTACTCAGCAATACATAGGAACAAGTTATTGATACACACCACACATTTTATGAATCTCAATGAAATCATGTTGAATGAAAAAAAGACAATCCAAAAGGATAGACACTGCATGATTCTATTTAAATAACAGTGAAACAATATAATTATGAAGATGGAAAACATACTGTAGTTGAATGAGTTTTGGGATTGGGAGTGTAGATGTGACTCTAAAGGAGTAGTACAAGAAAGTCGTGATGGTGCAGTTAAGTATCTTGATTGTTGCAGTGGTAACATGAAGTTTTTTTGGGATAAAACTGCATAGTTCTACACACACAAGAACACACGCACACAAATGAGTGCATGTATAACTGGTAAAATCTGAATAAGCTCTATGGTTGCACTAATGTCAATTTCCTGGTTTTGACATTGTACTATATAGTTAGGCAAGATGTCAATACTGAGTAAAGGTTGATGAAGAGTGTAGGGGTACCAACTTCCTTTGGAATTATAATTATTTCAAAATAAAATATTTAAAAATATATCTTCTCCTCGAGTCCATGAATTATTGAATCATGGATTTCCTATGTGGTATTGAATGATTCTATTTAAGAAAGTCTATATTTGTTTTTTCAGATGTTTGTAAATCTTCACAATATGGACATTAAGTCTTTAATATCTGTAGTCATAAGTATTATTCTGAATTCCTATACAAGGTTTGTGGAGCAAAGCAGATTAAAAATTATTTACTTAGAGCAAATAATAAATATGTTTGTTCTCCTTTTCCCCAATTCTTCTCCCCTGTGTTACACAAGAAAACTGGATGTTACCCTACATGTAATGGTGTCTACTGTAGGTTAGGAATCCTTAAATCATAAATTTGGGAATTTATATAGGATTTATTTAGTATTGGATGTATTTATTTACACATACACACACATTATTACTTTCCTTTGGAATGTAAATAAATTTCTCCAGGGAAAAGATAAGGCAAGTATTTGCTGCTTTACAATTCAGGGATACCTCCATGTTTAGGGGTTTTATCCCTTCTTGAAATGTAAATATATAATTCCGAGGAGATTTATCTCACTAGTAGTCAGTATTAATATTGCTTCAAGGTTTTTCTTTTAGACTAGGTATCAAGTTTTGGTAAACTTACTTAGACATTTCTCACTGTACAGAAGCATAAACTATTTCATTACAGCCTAAAGAGGCTATGTACATGATCAGAGCTAAAACACACACTCACAAACACACATATGTTCTTCGATATTTTCCATCAGTGGTTTCTGTTCCACTCCTTGAATGTGATCTGAAATTCACCATCTTATGTCACGATTTTCACGGAGACAGCATTTTATCCCACAGGTAGATCATTAGAGTGAGGATGAGACTTTTGGGACTCCACCTACTTTCTCCCAAGGAACTGAAAGGGAGTTAGAAATATTATGTGGACCATTTATTCAACTTATCCAATTAAATTTTGAGAGTAAGTGACCTAAGCAAATACATCTCCTCCCTTTGAGAAGTACTCTCCTAAATTGTTTAAGAATATACCTTTTTCTCCTTGTGTACCCTGTATTCAAATTTGTGATTTTTTTTTCAATTATCATTACTTTTCATACATCTTTTAATATGTCCCATTAAGCCTCCTCTAGACAAAATTTGCCCATATACATAATTAAAGTTGTTGATAAATACTTTGACATATTAGGAATATTAGTGTTATTAACCATTGGTTTATGTCTTAATTTCAATGACATTTAAACAATCTAAGAATCTCATTGTAAAACAGAGCAAAAGGTTAAGTCTTATTGAATGTATAACTTGGCTTACGAAAGTTGTTTGGAATATTTCTTTTTGTAATAGATACAGAATTTAAGTGTGATGATCTGGCCCTATCAGGCTCTTGTTATAAACGTTTGCCTTTCCTGCTCTACACTGAATGTACAGAATGCTTCTTTTCTTTTACAATGCCTAGCTTAACTGCAAAAGGTTAAAAATTTAATAGGTACCTGTAGCTTCAATTTTAAAAACTTCTTATTGACAGTAATTCTTCTAAGGTGGCAAAAGTAGACGTATTAGCAAAACTGCTGTTCAGAGCCTTGGAGAGTGACTAAAATGATCAACAATAATTTTTTGGCAGGTGCACCCATGTTCTTATCATTCACCTACAAATTCAAGTTCTAAATATTTTAAGTATGTGCAAAATATTGTAAACCTTCCCTCTCTATGAGCTATTATAGTATCATCCCAATTTCACTGACTATACATCCAACCCCTCATATTTATGCATGCAAAATAAAGATGGAAACAGTTGTAGAAAAACTTTTTAAGTGGTTTAAACAGCCTTAAATCAATATATACTTGGTAAATTTACATACATATACCTTTGTAACTAATATGCATAATTATTGATGATAAAACCCAAGGAAGGCAACATAAATACAACTGTATTTAGCTAAAATGCCTCTTAAGCAGAAGGCCAGATTTGGGAGATGAGGGGAGTGGGAATTGAGGCAAGGGAGGGAAGTTGCTATGAATAAAATATAAGCATTTTTTTTTTCTTCAGGGGATTATGTCATCTAGATTAAGTTGTAGATGTGGATGAGGTTTATCCATGAGCTCATGAATTTCAATCACTGATAATTATGAATTTGCACATTAAAATTATTTTCAATAAAAACTGTTTTAAAACATCTTTACATTTCATGGTTCTTTGTTCTATGCATATGTGATCTATGATGTCATGGAGTACTTCAGACAGTAGTATGTCATGAAATATGTTGGGCACTAAACCAGTAACTGTGATAGTAAGGTATTAGTGCACCTAGACCTTTTAATAGTCAATTTACCTACCTTGCAATAACTTGTAAGTTCTGCCTACTTGTAAGTTTTTGCTTAGGTATTCTATATTGCACACAACATAGGAAACAATCACAGACATTTCACCTGTTGGGACTTTGAAAAGAAAGACACTAATTATTCACATTTACATTTTAATAGAGACACTATACTGTCTTGATATATGAAAGACAAACATCCTTCTTCTCTATGTAATCTGATTCTTCTGATTTATGTTTTGGTACATGATTTTATTTCTAGTAAACCAGAACAAAATGGTCACTTTTATGTAAATATAAATAGCCAGTTACTTTGTATTCTACTCTCTCGACTTCAGATATTTTGTCAGATATTCCCCCTAGAGAATGTCTATATCCATTTCTGTGGTTTTTATTTCAGGTGTGGTTTTGTTTTGTTTTGTTTACTATTAAAGGCTATTTGGAAACTCCATTGAATATTATCACTATTGTCATTAATAAATCATTAAATTTTTCTGTAAATTTAATATGCTTATAGAAATAGGACTTGAAATATTATGCAGATGTATGTTTAAGTTTTTACTAATATTGAGTTTACGTCTATTTTTCACTTAGTGATTGGACATACAATGTACTCATACTCAGGCAAATTTTGTCTTCTTGAATAAATTCTCATGGATGTAGCAAAAAGGAGGTATGTCCAACATCGAGTCCCAACCACATACATCCTCCTGCTTTTGTTCCTTGGCGCATAGGAGAAGATCAAAATAGAAGGATCGAAAGCACCTCTATAAAGTATTGGCCACCATCTCATATAATTTTTTCTTCATTCAGATAATGTCAGTATTCTACTTTGATTTTCTTGTTTTTGACATCAAATCCAAACCAAAATTAACATTTTAAAATTCAACAGATTTAAAATATTTTAGTAATCAATATATCATATATAGTGTATATATTTGCAAACAATTTTATTGCCAATAATTTGCTGTGCTTTCATTTTATTTGTGGTGAAAAAATTTAATAAAAAATAATTATTTTAAGGGATTACCAGAGAAATCAGATAATATACATTAGAATGAACATGCCTATAATGATTTTGAGAATTACCTAAGCAGTTGCACAATCATATTTCTATTTGTTTGAATGATTAATTTTCATATGATAATTTTATTCCAGTAAATAATCATCTTCAGTCTCTTCTTTACTTTCAGATTTATTATCAGTTTCAATCTGTGTGAAAAAAAAAAGAGAGAAACATACATTTTATAAAATATTGATATACAACTATGGTCTGCTTTCACAAAATATTATAACATAAGAAATAGTTGTAAAAGTATAAATAATATACAAAAAAAGATGGCTCAGTAGACATCCTTAGACATTATTAAACATGTATGTAAGTTTTCTTTTTTTGCAATATCTATCAAAAGTCCTTAAATTTACTCTAGCTTTTTTATGTCCTCTTTTTAATACTTATCATACATGGGAAAATAATCTCTAAATTTATCATATCGATAAAAGAATAATATCAAATTTAGAACCAACTTATAAATCCCTAAAAAGGAACCCAATTAATAGATCTATGTAGGAATAAATCTAATTGCAATTAAAATGAATGTGAACATTATATAATGACATGGATAAATGCTCACAGTACATGCTGTATGAACTAAGGAAAAGCTAAATATAGATGTATGAATAGGTAAATTTTTTTTCATTTTGTAGCTTTCTATATTTTATTCATGTTTCAAGAGAAAAAATGTTGTTTATATTAATCTGAGCATCACTGTAGTAAAAATATAGAAAAACAATAATAAATACCACAAATGAATAGTTTTAGGTAATTGGTCACTAGTGCTGTTTTTTTCTTTACCTATTCTGCAACTATTTAATCTACTCTTATGATCTGCTATTACTTTTGAAACTATGGAAACTTTTCAAACATATACAAATTTAGAGAAAATGGTATTATGAATTCCATGATCTCATTATTTAACTAAAACAATTATACCTATTTTACAAATTGTTTCATCTATATACTTGCTACTTGCCACTCACCAATTATTTTAAAGCTAATTTCAGACATCATATCATTTTATCCATAAAGCCCCTATTATGTAGTTGTGAAAACTTAAAGAGTATTTAAAACAATTCTCTAAATCTCTACCATCACCTGATATCTATTTGCATTCAAATTTCTCTGCTTATCTGAAAAATGTGTTTATTTTTGAAGTTAGTTTGTTCAGATACAAATAAGTCTTACTGATCACGATTGTTTAATATGTCTCATAACTCTCTTTATGTGTAATGTGTCCATCTTTCCCATCTTCTAAGCCTTTTTAATGTCACTATTTAAAAAGTCATACATATTACATTAAAATAAAATTTGCACTATTAAAAATAATCTCTCCTCTGCCTAAAATATGCTACCTAAAAGGAATGGCATTCTATTTCTCAGGGTGGTATTCCTCATTCAAACTTTCACTTTTTAAAGATTTTGTCAAGTCACAATCATACAGTTATCTATGAATAATCCCAAAGGCTTTTTTTGTCTATTAAGTACATTCTCTATAGCTAAGTCCATAATTATGATACTTTGAAGTAAACATACAAGGTTTCAAGCTATTTCTAGAAAGGTGACTATATTTAAAAATACTGTACAATATTATTTTTGAAAAATAAAAATAATTAGGATTTCTTCCATATGCGTTTACAAATGTTTCTGTTAGAGATAGTTCTCATTTTAGGAAGATGTGCCAATAAAAGTTACTACAGAAATTTTATTTTCCTTTTTTTCTATAGACCGATTTTCTATAGAAATTTTATCAGCATAATTAATAGAGTCAATGCACTTAACACAATACACCAAGCATAAATTTCAGTAACTTATTTTTGAAAATTACATTAGGCTGAATGAAGCTTGCACTGATACAATAATATAATATATTTGTAAATTTCAGGATGCTCGTCTGTAGTATTTCCATCTATAGACCACCACCTGACATTTTTGTACACAATTATGCACCTATATAAACAATTCAGTTCTGTCTAATATGGCACCTCAGATTTTAGTATTATTTTTTATCCACTGAATCATAAAATATTAGAAGTAAGAAATGGAAAAGATCTTCTAGGTCATCTTGACTCTCTGTTCCAATATGGGATTGTTCCAGGCAATATATTCTAAAATATTCCATCTAAAGAAGATTTTAAATGATTCAAGTGAGAGAGCTTCTGCAACTTCCCATGGGATCCCATTCAGCTATCTAACACACTTCAATAAAAACCTTTTTCACATTCTCCCTTAGATTTTCATCTCTTCCCTTTTACTACACTTTGTTGACTTTGGTGTTGGAATGCTGCTTTGTCATGTTGTCCTTCAGATATCAGGAGCATTTCTGCAGCTATACAACTTTATAAGTGCATAGGGAAGAAAACCCTTATTTGAATAATAAAAGAAACACAGTATCATAACAAGTTTAATGCTGTAGAAATAGTTTTAAAATATTAGTGCCATATAAAACTTCAATAGAAAATTTCAATACTTTAGTGACATACCTAAAACATGCATTTTCCAATCTAATGTCACATGCTTAATTTAGAAAAATGGCATAAAAAATATGCTGGACCAGTCTTACCTCTTAAAATGGAGTGGCGATTTGTCCAAAATCAGCTGAAACCAATATACCAGTTTTATATTTCTGCACTCCTAACTTTTGAGCAATGAAAAGATTCATAGAAATAAACAGACAGTGAAAGAGGAGTCATTCAGTAAGAATCCTTTTGGTTGAGAAAAATCGATTTTGGACAAACTCTACGCCAAAGCAGCGGCACCAAACGTACAGGAAAACACAGAAATCCCAAATATCAAAGTATTCTTTCCGCATAGTCTGAAGTGAGCTTTTATATTAGGAAATCTTTTCTCCTAAGAGGAAAACTGATTTTATTCTAACTAACATAATCAAAGGATAAGCTACAGTCTAATCAGGGAATGACCATACTTCTAGTTTTTTCAACTACTGTGTATTTATTCATATTAGATATATTTTCATTAGGCTTTTAACTAGGGTAATCAGAGTCTCCTCAAATTATCAACCCACTTTCAACATTTTAATCTCTTTGGTCCTCTAGGATTAGACTTTAGAGTAAAAGCAATTTGTCTCCCCATCCTTGTTTTCTTTTCCTAAATGAAAATATTGATTATTAGCATATCAAACCCTTTTTGTTTTCATTGAGTTCCATCCATGGGATAGCTGTCATTATTTATTTCAAATAGAATATTTTAATTTGCTTATCATTATGTGAGATTAATTCAGAAAATACACTGGTTTTCTCATGACTTCAAGTTTCCTTCTAGGAACATATTGTTTTCTCTTCCTGCGTATTGTTAGCTCTTCAAATAGGCCTATTCGTGTGTGTGTACCACCTAACTATAAGAACAAGTCGTTGCACATATTTCTTACAAAAAAAAAATCTCAGCATCTCTTTTTGTACTATCACTATTGATATTTGTATATTTTAAAAATATATTTAAAGTTAATATCTCAATTAAGTTTTGTGTCTTACTCTAAATAAAGATGTATTTTGTCCAGAAAGCATTGAATTGGCAAGTGGTATGACCTGGTTTAAGTTCTGGTTCTACTAGTACATAGTTGGGTAACCATTTTCAAGATTCTTGTTGCTCATTTTCAAAACAAAGTACTTAAGCTGAATTCTCAATAAGTTTCCTGTAACTCTAATTGTCTTTTCTTATAATGTTTGTTGTTGTTTTAAATATACACAATTTGGTGGGAATTTTGATAGCCATGAAATCTCAATATAGAGGAATTTGAGATATTTTATGTTACCATTCTTGAAGTATTTCTTTTGTTTGTACATAGCATGTTAACTCCATTTGCCTCTTGCACTCTGATCTCTTAGTCAATCATTTGCATTTATATAACACACCTCTTGTTCACACTGTAAAGCACTTTACAGATCAGAAGAAATTAAGAAAGCACCAACTCAAATAAAAGTGTTTAATTTGGATTTAAATTGTGACAGGGCAATGAGAATTTAATCCTGAGAGGAATAAAATAAGGAGAATTGTACACTGGCAGTGATTATTCAAACACTAGTCAATTATACAGCTAACCTATTTCTAAATATTGGGCATTTAAAATTGAAATTAAAAAAAATAATAAAGTACAATTTAAAAATGTCAAACATGCAACTTTATTCTGAGGAACTGAAAACACCACCAATTTCTTAGGCACAGTGTGAATATCCCAGAAGGAAGTATTGTCATATGGAAAAGCTGAGGCATGCATACAAAATACTAGAATTATGTAACAAGTTACACTAGACTTAGCATTGAAATAAGGACTTCTGCTGTTAGTATTATATCAAATCTCTATAATGTGCATACTCTTCTGCTAAGCACAACAGTTTTCTGAAAAATGTGGATAGTGTTTAGCTTTGTCTTTGTCCATGTACATTTTCCTTATGTCCAGACTTTGCTCTGTGAGATTTTGTAGTTTTAGGAGTGGAATTGGGAGATAGAAGGCAATGAAAAATGATAACTTAGCAAGTATACAACTTTGTAGAAACTAACAAAGTATGATCTATGAGAAGATAGGCATCAGTGATAGTAATCACGCTTTTCATTTTTAATTGCTCCCTGTCAATTTGTATTCTTCTTATTGATAACTATATCCTTGTCTTGGTTATTAAAATATTCAATTAAAAATAAACATTTAAATTGGACCTAACTTAAAAATCGTTTATATGACCTTTTGAGACACAAGTAAACTGAAATTCACCACTGAGAAAAAATCTACCACCAAGAAAAAAAGATAACATTAACCTGGAATTTTTTGCCATCTCATTCTCCCTATCTACAAGTTTACAACTAATGCTTCATCAATAGCTTGCTTGTTTTACAAAGATAACATCATCTGCTATTCACTGATTTACCTCTGTCTCCATATATTCCTTAGTCATTGAATCTTCTTTTGCAACAAGGCTATGACTGTTAATGACTTGTAGAATTCTGTTGCATACAGAAGTAACAAATATACTATATTCTTTTCTGTCACAGGTAATTTTTCCACATTAACATTTCTTAATTTGCTGGCATTGATAACCAGCTTTTAGATTATATTTCATTAATAACTTAACATAAATTCCTAGAAAAAGAACTCTGGTGGCAAATAATATAAGCATATTTCAGCATGTGGAAAATTTAATAAATATATTCCTTAGAGGAAATGTTAACACACATAGGTAAATGTAACCAATGCACATTGAGAAACCTATTAAAGTTTTCTTATTTAATTTTCTTATGAGCAGATGATGTGATGAATTGTATTGAGACTGTATAGTATTAAACAATTCCAGCGTTTACATAATAAACATGGTAGATATTAAAAACTAGTCCTAATTAAAATATATATTATTTTATTTTTCATTTTTGCATAAATATCAATATTTGAAACAGATCTATAGATTTTTTCAGCCCAGCATTGGGATCTAGGCTATTATTGCATCATAATATAATTGGAACATGTTTTCTCTTTTGGCTTTTCAAAAAATAAGAATATATGCAAGAATCAGAACTTGGATTTATTAGTGATAAACAGATTTTACATTTCGCTTCCCAATTCCTAAGTTTGACTTTAATATTTACTTATTCAGTTTCCTTTCTTAAGTTTTGTTCTTTTTTCTCTATTTGCCTTTTCTTTTTCTTTAATATTTTACTGAAATTTCTCTTTAAAGTCATTATTTAGTATATAATCAAGTTATTGTAGGCTATAGATGTTCTAAGCTTTGACTCTAATCAATTTGATCTGGTACATATATTTTCATATATCATGAGTTTCTACATGCACTATAACTGTGGATATGAGTATCACTTTAACTTAAAAAAGTACACATTTTTATAATTATAACTTGATAATTTTATAATTTATATTTCAATTTCTGTTATATATTAAAAAATATATACCTATATTTCTCTATATATTAAGTGCATAGAGATCTATGATTCATATATTTGTCAACTGTAAATCTTATTAATGTAAAGTTGCTTTTACCTTGTTTAGGGTTTTTTACTCTTATTTTAAACTTTCTATTGCCTTCTTAAAAACTTATATATTATCCTTACATGTGTCTCGCTTTCTAAATTATATATTTTGTTCGCAGAAAGACAGTATTTTAATGTTTCTTGTAAAGAAATCTCCTGCTATATTTAGCCTGAGTTAGGAATATCTTCCAACTAAAAATAGCTGCCTGAATTACACCAGAGAATAATAGCCACCTTCTAAAAAGTGAGAAATATTTTCCCAATATTGCCTGCATCCTTTTGCCATTAGACTTGGATCAAAATGTATAGATAGGACACATATTTCTGGGGTCAGAAGCACTTCATTCTGCTGAAATCTATTCAGGAAATGGAAGGAATGATTTATTTCTGTACAGAAATTCGGAACATGCTTTTTCTCTATAAAAAATGTCTAAAACAATTGTTTAGTTCTCAAGTTAATAAGGTGGCATTTCAAATGGAAAAAGAGACAGATGTCTGAGACAGAGCAAAGAAAGAATTTAATAGACTTTCCAATTAATGGGCAAAAAGAAGGCTCAGAGAAGAGAAGGTGGTATTTATTCCTACCAATATTTCTAGCTTGAAAACCTGAGATAATGTCCAAGCCATTGTCAGAAAGAGAGAAACCTTGAAAATAATTTGATTTAGCTAGTTAAGGAAAGGTAGGTGTGAATGACAATTATTTTGTTCTTAAGCATTATAAGTTTAAGCAAGATATTCAAATAGATGCTGAAATTTACATTAGGATATGCCAGGAAATGTAATAGTGAGAGTTAAGGGGTTGAAGGAAAAGTTTTTTTTTAAATTGTCAGCTAAATAAGGGAGTCGAACAGTGTGTGCATAATTCTGATAAACTTGAGAATGGTGATGGTAAAAGTACTTGTTCTTATCAGAATATACAGAGAACTCTTACAACTTAATTATGATAAAACAAACAAACCGATTACAAATGGGCAAAAGTTCATTAGGTGACTCTCCAAAGAAGACATACACATGCCTAATAATGTCCTGTAAAAGTGTGCACTATCATTAGTCATCAGAGAAATGAAAAAATAAAATCACGATGAGATATCACTACACATAAGAGACAGTACCAAGTGTTGACAAATATGTGGAGGTATTAGAACACTCAAACTTTGCTGTTTGGAATGTGAAGTGCTGCAGCCAATTTAGAAGGCATATGGCAGTTTCTTATAGGGCTGAACATAAATTTATTGTATGTTCCAGTATTTCCTCCCTTGGAATCCAATCAAGAGATATGAAACATTTGTACATACAAAGACTTGTGCACAAATGTTCATAACAGCCTTATTCTTCATAGCCATGTCAAAAAAAATCCATTCAGCTGGTGAAGTATTACAAAATGTGACATATCCATAAATGGAATACTAGTTGGCAATAAAAAGGAATGAACTATGGGTACGCTGCAAAACCATCATTTTGTATAAAAAAGCTAGATAGAAATATTACATATTCTCTGAATACATTTTGCATGAAATGTCTAGAAAAGACAATTTTATAGAGATGGAAATCAGACAGTGGTGACCTGGGAGAGGGGAAGTATGAGTGAGGACTGACTGATAACGGGTTTGAGAGAAATCTGGGGGGCAATGAAATGTACAATAACTGGAATGTGGTTATAATTGATAAATTTACTTTGAAAATATTGAATTGTACATTCACAAGAATTAAATTGTATGATAGGTAAGTGATAGCTCAATATACTGTACAAATATTTAAAAATACTATTTTTTCCCTGAATAATTGACCAAATGGTATTGGGTTATCATTCTGTCTTTTAAAGGACTTGCATTTGATAGCATATTTGTTGATCTGCCTCTCTACATATTGCATTACAAATTTTAATGGTTTATTGTGTTTATTATATTTTGAGACAGAATTGACAAAAATTGAATCCTTCTTTTTGTATATTTGTCTAGGAGCAGCAGTATTCTATTGCCACTTATATGCTAGTAATTCCAAAAGCTCAAGCTGCAGTTTAGCTCTCCTAAAGCTTCATATACTTATATCTCTCCTGCTAATTAGGTTCATTTAGATTGGTCATAGGTAACTTAAATTCATCATGTCCAAAAATGAGCTCAGAATCTTTCAAATGTGTTGATTCTCAGATGTTCTTCCATTTCCTGATAAATGGCACCATTCACCGTCATCTTAAGATAGAAACGGGTGCTATGGTGATTCAGACTACTCAATTACTCTGTTATCAGGAAATAATGTCAACGAGACTAGCCAATAGGGACAGCCTATATCACAGGTCTCAATAATATGCTTTTTAACCCACTTAATTTATTAATTTGTAAACATAAAACTGTAAAAATGTATAAGACAAGACAGAAAAATAATATAAAATGATGAAGTACACAGAAATGAGTGTTTTCCACAATTAGATTGACCACAATTTATATCTGGACTTGTTAGAAATATAAGCAAATTGGGAACTATATAATTTGCAAAATTTACATCATTAATGTGTCATGTGGTTGAAATGCATAGGTCTTTCACTCTCTCCCTTTCATTCTCTCTCCTCTCTTTCTTCCCATTCCTCTTCCCATGAGAATTGAGAGATTTCTCCTTTCATCATATATGTGTTTAATATGTTAAAATTTTATTTTCAGTTTCAAATTTATGATCATTAGCAGATCACATAAGACTCTCCATGATTTGGCAGCTGCTTTTTTCTCTTGCCCTTTGTTTTATTATCCCCCAACCAGCATCTTTACTGTGTTAATTGCAGATTACTGAGCTCGCCAAAGGCAGGTGAATACATGGCACTTGACTATTGCACCCAGTTTCCTATACTATTCTGTCTACCAGGAATGACCTTCCACTACCCTGCAGGTTAGATATGTAATTATTCTTCCAGATTAACTTTGAATATTATATCTTCTGATGAGTATACCCTGATGCCCCTTCCCATACTAGGGAATATGTTGCTCATGTCATCATCATCTAACCACATATACTATTCTGTATTAAAATTTGTCACTTATCTTTCACTTTACTTTTCCCAATACTTTTTTTTTTTCTTACTCATCTTTTAACCCCGAAATCAAGCACAATGCAAGGCACATCTTAGGATCTCAAAATTGTTTGATATATAATTGAAATAATGCAAGTATATTATGACAACACAATAATTAACATGGGAATATATTATTTGACCTTCCGTCTTTTAAGAGGAGGAACACTCTCTTTCTGCTGGATAGCCCCATATCCATTTCCCCTCCTACGACACCTGTGATGGCCTAGCAATGAGATGGTTCCCCAGTATTCTGCTGGCTCATCAGGATAAGTTACAAGGTCCCTATCTCATACCACGCTAAGGTAAGAACTCCCTTAGACAACTATCTTCCCAGCACAGTCTATTCCTCTGCTAGTATGGTCATTACTGTGAGACAACTCATATTTTCCCAGCTCTGTGCCCTCCTAACTACTCTATAATGTGTAGAATAGAATGGGATTTCCTCTCCTGGGGTCTCTGTCTTGGCATGGGCAGCCATGCCTAAGGCAAACTTGCATCTCCATGGACAGGTGAGGGCTTGAGCAATTGTGTGCATTTAGGATATGGATATTGCATGACCATTTATTATTAGTTGTGTTTGTTTCCTGATTTATTTTTAAGGGGCCCATATGCTTCTTAGTACTTAGGGTGCTATATGATTTTCTGCATAAAATAAGTATTGACAATTTTCCGTTTTCTTTTTCTACGTGTTTTATTAAATAAAACTACAGGGTTTGTTACTCATAGATATATTAGTTGAGACAAATGGAATTGACATGTTTAATGTAAAAAATGGTAAAATATCAGCAAATATATGTGTTTTGATATAACAATAAAATATGTGTATATAATTCTCATTAATACTAATTTTGCATCAGTGGTTTCTAAGTATAATTTCTCATTCCATAAGCTGGTAATCAATGAAAATTAAGAATAATTATTAAATTTATATAATCAGTACTTTTTAGGTATAAAACTTAGTGCATGATCTATAATTCATCCACAATCATTGACTTCTAAAAATTTCTCAAAGCATATTGAGTTGCACTGAATCTGTTATGGTTTTATTAAAAATTACTTAATCCTACAATACTTATATTTTTGAAGGGAGATGTCTTTGTTGTATTTCAAAATAACCCCTCAGAGTAATAAAAAAATGAAAATGTTTTCTATAGCATACGCAACATTTTTCAATCAATTAAACATGCCTGTCTGATGCCAGAAAGTGAAGAAATAGAGAGTTGCAAAATGTGTAATACATTGTCCATAATAATCTAGGTATGATAAAGAGAGAAAGAATTGAAAACTGCTGTCTAGGCTTGGAGCATTACTGCTGCATAAACTTGACCAGGGATTGTTGCCATCCATGACTAGAAAATAATCAGTCATTTTAGCATATTATTTACTTTTGGAGAGACAGATCAAGGTTTCTTGCAAAGGTTTCACAACTCTTCCAATATTTTTAGTACATAAATTGCAAACTCATCTTTTGTTCACAAACTATTGGTTTTCAACATTCTTTTTTAATTTAAACTATATATTATTAGATACGTTACATATGTTGGAGATTTTATTTTATTTGTTCAAAATCGAAAGTATTCTTGAGACTTTGTTCAATAAAAATTGCCTAGTATGTTCTATTTAAAATTTTCAATGGTTTTGATTGGTATATATAAAATTTCATAATTCTAGAGTGTTCAATAGAGTTATATTTAATTCCTTAGACTTCTGACAGCAAAGTGATATTTTATATGTTGAATTATAGTTTACACCTTCTCCATGATTTTACATGAATGTATTTTATAGCATTTTAATTTTAAAATATTATGCACTGCATATATACACTATATATAATGAACAATGAATTCATCATTTAAAAATATTATCTTCAAACACTAAAACATCATTAAAAATCTAGAGTAAATTTTGCTGCAAATGGAGATATAATTCAATGAGATACATGGTTACTCTGGGTTATTAATGTAGAATCAATGTCTTAGCATAAGTATCTTTCAAAAATATAATGCTGATATAATAAGCAACTATTATATTTGCTATTAGGCATAGATTATAACATTATAGTTTAAATTTTTTGTTTGTTTTACCTCTTAAAGAAAATGATTTGAAGATACTATCTATTCTCTCTTCTCAGAAAGCAAACATTGTCATTACTTTGTTGTGTATTATATATGTTTTAACTCTTCTTGCTACATATCTCTGAACAATAGCATCACTTTTTATGACTTCTAAATATAAACATATTTATATATACATATATAAACCAATACATATATTTAAATATGCATGCATTATAACATATTAGGTGTCATAATATGCAAGCTGTTTTATGAGTCAATAATATATATATATATCTTTCCAAGTTGATAAATGTGTTTGATTGTTCATTTGACTTGCAATATAAAAATACATCATATTTCACTTTGATTCTGTAATACAGTGAAAAGCCTCATCAATAACCCTCCATATATGTGAGAGAATAAACAGTGGTCTTGCTACGTTAAAAGAGATGCAAATTTTCAACTTTATTGTAGATTATCAAATTGCTTTCCAAAGAGTAAGCAGCAGGATATGAGCATTTCCATTTACCCATATTCTTCTACCATTTGGGATTGTCAAACTTTTCCAATTTTTTTTCAAATAATGATGGTAGTGAAGACCACATTTTCTTCTTAAAATTTGTACCTGTTTCATTAGTAATGAGGTTGACCATTTCATATATTTATTGGCCATTGAAGTTCTATTTGAACTGCTTTCTCCTATCTTATGTTCAATTTCTTTTTAAGATTGTTGATATTTTGTATTGGTTGCTTGTTGTGATCATTTCATTCTAAATATGTATGAATGTTAACCATATGAAGATGTCCCGAGCATCATTCATAATGTGTGAAATATTTATCCGGTAATGAATTACCAAAACACAGTCTTCATAATAGCTAATATTTAAAAAACAGCAATTCATACCATTGATGAGCATTTGGAACAATGAAATCATCATATTTAGGTGGTAGGAAAATAAACTGGAATAATCACTGAAGTAAGCAGTCTGGCCTTGACTAGTTAAGTTGAAGTTAGGCATATTTGATACTAGAAATGACACTCCTAACTTTATAATCAACAGAAGTGTACATATATATTCAACAAAAGAAAACAATCCATGTTTTTAGCAGCATTATGTGTACTGGAGAAAACTGAAAACAACCCAAAGCATATCTACTGTAGAATGGATAAATTATGACATAATCATGCAATAAAATATTAAACACTGATTAAAATGAATTACAACTACACATAAAAACATGGAAAAATCTCAAATATAATGTTGAGCAAATTAGCTTAAAAATATAAATAAAAAATACAGAGTGCATGTTTCCATTTAAATATGTAAAAATCAATACAAAATACAAAACAACAATAAACAAACAAAAACAGGGAGTACTAAAATATACTAGTTAGGGCTTCATAATTAGGTGTGAAAATTAGCAAGAATTCAAAGAAATGAATACCATAAAATTCAGGGAAGGATTTTTAATTTGCATTTTTTGATGAGTGAAGACCTTGAGCACATTTTGTTACACATTCAGCTTTTTTTCATCAAATGACTTTTTAAGGTTTTTGCACTTTTTTCTATCTTTCAAATTGATTTGAAGATAGTCCTATCCACTTTTTGTATAATAACTACTTGAGAAATATGAAGCATGAATAACTCATTCCACTCATTTGGTTGCATGTTCATTCTCTTGGGTGATTTTGAAGAATAAAATTTAGTAATAATACTGTCTCCAATCCCTTAGGTATAAAAACAAATTTTTAATTTTTTTTTTTTTCTGCAAGCTTTTTAAATTTAAAACAATATCCCTATCGTTTTTAGGGGTTGATGACTTCATATCATACCTTGGTGAGATTTTGTGAAAATGGATTGGTAATTTTCTCTTATAGCATTAGCTCTTATTTTTAGTTATTGTGTAACAGTTTTTCTGTTGTCTTGACTCAGTTTTATTATTCATAGAATAATATCCATTGACTCCAAGTTGTGAAATGTATTTCTTGTTGTATAAGCAAATATGTAAATATCTATTTTTTCTTTCTTTTCCTTTCCTAAATAAGAACTTTGAATTTATATTTTTAAATTTTAATTTTTGTCTTGTAGAAAAGATGTCGGATTATTAAATAATTCTATTTCATTAATTGACAGAAATAAAATCTTTCCCTTTGCATCCTGTTTTTTGTAGTTTTTCTTGGTTTTTGAACTGTTTATCATGCATTTTCATTCTTAATTATTTAGTAATGTTAAGAATTAAATCCATGACTTTTTATTTGAGCAGTTGTTTAAAAATATGTAAGGTATGAAACCTGAGCCCTTTGGTTCTTTCTTTCGGTAGACAAGGCAAGTTTTCTCTGTAGCTCTTTTCTGTGAAAATCAGAAAGCAGAAAAGATTTACTATTATTTGAGCCAGGTTATTATTCAATACTGCAATTCTTTTCCTCCTTGGAAGGAAGGAAATTAAGGTTAGCTAATTTTAGGTAGGTCCTCTTTCTAATATTTTTGGGTCCCAATGAGAATCATAGCATCCTTCCAAAACTTTATGGACATTATTATGCTAAAGAATGGGAACCACTTCTTATACATAAATTTCCCTGAAAATACAAGTTATCACTAAAAGGCACAATGGCTATATCTGAATTTTATCTCTGACTGTAATGAGAAATAGACAGGAGAACCAAGAAGATGCAAGATTTTCCCACTGTTTTATTTTAGCACTTCCAAGTTCTTTATGTGGCCTATTACACATGGAAAGAAATGGTACTCTTTAATTCTAAGCTTTATGTATATGAATAAACAGAGATTTTGATAATATCTTGGTAGATATAGATAGAAAGATAATAGCTAGATGTATATAAACATATTTTTTCCTTAATTCAACCTTGTTTTGTATTACTTTCATACTTTTTTTAATTGAGTATGTTTGTTTCATAATCTGTATAAAGTTAAAAAGATTAGTAGGTGTTACCTCCTATCATTGTTTCTGTGTATTTTCTTTGTAAAACACATATTTTGAATTAAAATTTCACTGCAATTTAATCATGTTAAAGCAACCTTTGTATCTTGTTCAATGCATTGGTTTTGTCTTAAATTTTTCATGCCAACAGATTATTTCCATAAATATATTTCATTTACATTTATTGTAAACAAGTATGTATTTATTCTCATTCGTCTAGTATTTTTTACATATTGTCTTTTTATAATGATTCTTTTGATTTCACCCACTTTACAATCTGTGTTTTTTAGTATTCTGTATACAGAAGCTTTGCATTTGTTTTAAGTTCTTCTAGAGATTACTTTTATTATTTTAAATAATAGTTGATTTTTTCTTTCTCTTTCTTTGTCTTTCCTTCCTTCCTTCCTTCCTTCCTTCCTTCCTTCCTTCCCTCCTTCCTTCCTTCCTTCCTTCCTTTTGCTGTGTACAGGCACCATTGATTCTAAATACAGAAATTGTAATTCCATTTACTTCTCTACATATCCCATCAACTTATCTATATTTTAATTATAACATAGCTTTATACTATGCACATTCATAAAATGCACAATCTAATCTTCAGCAAGATTTTCACAATTATAAGCTTCCTAGTTAAATTGATTCAATACTCATGTTTAAAAATGTGATTGGATATATTTAAATTAATTACTTGGCCATCAGTATTTTATTTCATTATCATTAATGTTATGAGAGATAACTAATGCCTCACGTGATTCAGACATTGCTAGGTAGAATCAAAGATCCTGGGGTCCACTTTGTTTTGCCTCATGTTCTCAGTACTTTTACATTATGAAAATTAAATCTGATGTCTCTGAAACCAAGCCATCACTTTTAGTCAAGTGTTTTCATTACTATAGAGACAGTCTCTGCTTCTCTTAATTTGCTTGCTCCTTTCAACCCATTTCACCCTTATAAAAGATTATTGCTTGTGTTTTTCAGATTTTTGTCTATTATTAACAGAAGTTCCTAAATCATGTGCTTGGCTTAAAGGGCTGAGCACCAACTCTTCAATTAGTATCTTCCCTTTATTACCATATATTTCCTATGTTTTCTTTACAATACATATAAATATATAAAGAGGTTTAGGTTTTAGCTGTTTTCTGGTTTGAATGAAGATGGAGTTCTCCCTACACCTTTGTTTTACTTTTTTAATGAAAAATTCAGGTTGCAGAATAGAATTAAAATACCTAGACCCCACTGATTTTAGCATAAATTCTGTTTGTATTTCAATACTTTCTTTGACATATTTTGAAAAGTATTAATAAAAGCCAGATTCAGACTAATTTCTACCCTTTGCGTATGGACAGAAAATCAAGTGAAGTTAAATATTCTTAATGCACATATGCCTTTTGTGAAAATATTTAAGACTGTGCAAATGTTCTCTTGGCAAATATTTAAAATATGAGTTCATACTTTGGGTTTCAGCTTTATAAAATCTCTAGGCTTATGTATTCTCAATTAAACATATTAATTTATTTTTAGAACTTAGATTTAGAATTTGTGATTTTTTTTAAAATTCAAAAGAATAGAGGATAGGGAAAATTTCTGAAAAAAGTAAGCAAAATAATTCTTCAAACCAAAACCATATTTGTACATCTCTAATGATGATAATAAAATATTCTACAAATTAAAGAAAGGAAAGTTAACTACTTAGGAAATGTAAAGTTCTTACTGTTCAACTATGTGAATTGACTGCCTACACTGATTCATCCTGCTGGATAACTTCCTATAAATACTCTTGCTTATTGATGGGAAAGAAATAGTTTTTCTCTAAATTCAAATAAATCCCCATTTAAGCAAACAAAAATAAATCAAAATCTAGAGGGACATTTTTAAAAATGGTGTCATGAACTATTCATTTTAATAGGCACCCAAGAACACATATTTTTTATTTGAAGTTTCAGGTATGTACTGTTTTTAAGAAAGCAAGTATATGGATTTTTCTTAACAAAATTTCACTGTTGCTCTTTGAGCCCCTAAAATCCTCAGAATTTTAAGAACAATTTTTTTCACCACTTTAGATTACCATAATTGTTAAACCATAAATTATTAAAGCTGGAAAAATTAGAAATCATTTAGTATATCAGCAAAATTTCAAGGTAAAAAATGCTATGCTAGATTTTATTTGCAGAATATTTGATCAGCAACATATAAACATTTTATTAATATTTGTTTTCTTTTATTATTATAAAATAAATACTTTTGATTACAAAATGTTTTTTAACACATACAATATATAAATAAAATGAAATTCACTAACAATAAACCTCTTATAATTTTGATATATAAAATTGGGATCTTACTGTATGTTCAATTTATGTCCCCTTTTTTAAAAGTATCATGCTCCTTAAAAACATAGTTCTGATAGTTCCATATTAAGTATGTTGTTTGCATAGCCTCAGTTTATGTAGCCATTATTTTATAATTGGATACTTGGTTAATTTTCAATTTTCCTATAATTGGACAATAGGACAAAGAATATACTAACACAGATGAATGCCAATTTCTACTTTATCAGTCTTTTTTCTTAACAAACTCAAGATTTTTAATATATACTGGTAAATTGCATTCTAGATATTTCAAACTATGAAATTCAGTTAAAAGTATACTCTTCTTTTCAATATATTTATCTGATTAATTCATGGTTATATCTTTTATGTAAAAGATTATTTTTTATAAAAGATATAAATCTCAATTTATTGTTTTACTATTGCATTAGGTTAAAATATTTCCTAAAACAAAATATTGACTTATCAATCTTTCTCAACTACTTTGAAAGACAACTTTCAATAATGAATGGAACAGCCACATGAATTTGAATCTTTTCTGAGACCTTTGTATTCTGTTACATTGATTCGGTCTTTTCTTTTCTAGTACTACAGGCTCTTTAGTTTTAGATTATTTTATTGAAATAAATGATGCTAAATCAAGTACTAGACTTAGGGCTTTAAAAATCTGAGCTAACTATACTAATGCCATATATAATTAGACATCAATTTAAAATATCATCTTGATACACTGATTGTGATTTAATCAAGCCTATAAATTAATTTGGGGGTTTTCACTTTGTAACATTGCAACAGCCAGTGTGTTTCAATAATGCTGCCTACCAAACAAGGAGAAAAATCTCAGTGGTACACAACAAAAAGATACTTCTCTGATATGTGGTTTAGCTGCTGTTGGCTAATTTCAACAGAGTTAAATTGAATTTTTTTTTCCAGGCTGTAGGTTGAGTTTAGTTCTACATTATGTACTTTTTCATTATTTTTGGAACAGCATATATATGTTCCTAGAAAAGTGAATGGTAGAGACACAAAGAGCAAGCAAAGCGTACGATGCCTCTTAAGTCTTTGACTTCCTGCCACAAGTTAAGAATTTTTTTATTTTGAAATATTTTGAAATTTAAAGGACAGTTATAGAAATGACAAAATCCCCTACAGAAAACTCAAATATACCCTACCCTTAGATACCCAGATCCACCAATTTTAACATTTTGCCATGTTTGCCATGTCACTCGATCTATCCATCCATTCATCCATCCATCCATTCATCCATCCATCTGTATTTCTATTTATCAATCCATATTCTGAACACTTGAGTATAGATTGTATTCTCCTGATCCTTGAACACTTAATACTGTCATATACATTTCCTAAGAACAGGCATATTCACTTATGTAGTCACCTGAAATATAATTATCAAGTTGAAGAAATTTAAAATTGATATCAAATTTACAGCCTACATTCCAAATTTTTCATATGTCCCAATAGTGATCTTTTGAGCCTTTTTCTTCTCCCCTTTTACATTGCATCTATGATCACGTATTTCATTTAATTCTCATTTTTTCTTTCGTTGCTCTTTTTTTAATTGTGGGAACATATATACAATATAAAATTTCCCATCTGAACCATTCCCAGGCATATCATTCAATGGGATTAATCATTTCAAAATGTTGTGGCATGTTCACCAGTATCCATTGCTAAAACTTGCCCATATCCCCAAACAGAAATCCTATACCCACTATGCATTAACTCCCCATTTTCCTATCCTCTGCCCATGGAACTGTACTCTAATTTCTATCTCTTTGAGGTGGCATATTCTCCAATATTTTCTTTATAGTTACTACAGGCTTAAATTTAACATCTTAAATGTATAAAAATCTCATTTGACTTTATGCCAATTAACTTCAATAGCATACAAAAACCATGTTCCCATATCTCTCCATCACTCCATCTTTATTTAATTCTTGTCACAAATTACTGTCTATATATTATGAGTCGAAAACCACAGATGAATTTCATTTTATGGATTTGTTTTTTTGATACAGTAAGAAATAAAAAGTGGAGTTATGAACCCAAAGTACAATATTGCTGATATTTATAATTACTCATGTCATTAGCTTTACCAGAAATCTGTATTTCTTCATGCAGCTTTGATCAATTGTGTTTTGTCCTTTCTTTACTACCTGCAGAACTCTCTTTAATATCTCTTGTAAGGCTGGCTAGTGGTGATAAACTTCCTCAGCTTCTGTTTATCTGGAAATGTCTTAATCTCTCCATTTCTGAAAACCAATTTTTCCAGCTTTAGAGATCTTGGTTTGGTTGGCAAGTTTTTGCTTTCAGTGCTTCAAATATGTCATCTTACTTCTTTCTTGCCTCCATTGTTTCTGATGAGTGCCAGTTCAATTATAAGTGAGTCTGTTTGGTTTACCCTGTTTAGAGTTATTTGAGGATTCTCGATGTATATATTAATGTTTTTCATTAAATTTGAGAGGTTTTCAGCCATTATTTTTTAGAATATTTTCTCTGCCCTTTTCTCTTTCTTTTCTCCTTCTGGGATTCTTAAAATATGCATATTGGTACTCTTGATAGTATCCCACAGGTTCCCCAGGCTCTGTGTACTTTTCTTCACTCTTTCTTCTTTCTTCTCTGCAGACTAAATGTTTTTAATTGTCCTATCTTCAAGTTCACTGATTCTTCTGTCAATTCCAATTGGTTGTTGAACACCTCTAGGGAATTTTTAATTTCTGATATTGTGGTCTTCAGTTCTGTTTGGTTCTTCCTCATAATTTCCACCTCTCTGCTGATATTTAATTTGTGTTAATTTATCATATTCCTGATTTCCTTTAATTCTTGATCCATGTTTTCCTTTCATTTTATGAACATATTTAGGACGATTTTTAAAATGTCTTTGTCTCATATGTCCCAGGTCTGGTCTCCTCATTGATGGTCTCTAACGTTTTAATCTTCTCCTTTACCTGGCCCATTGCTTCTTGTTTCTTTGTGTATTTTGTTATATTTCATAGAAGCTTGGACATTTTGATATGTTCTGGTGTTATTGATAGAATTTAGACTCTGAAGCAAATATTCACTAGAATTAGGCTTTGAAGCAAATGTTCCCTAAACTTATACCAGTTAGTGTTATAACAGAGCTTTCTTTGAATGTCAGGAGCTAAAAACAAGCAAACAAACAAACAAACAAACAAGCACATACAAACACACACACACCTTTCCAGACTCTGCAGATTTGCAGATTGACTTGTGTGAGTGCTTTCCTTCAGAACTTATCCATTCAATGAGATTAAAAAATTGCTCCAGGCCAAGGCATAGGAACCTCTCTGATGCTTTTTGTGCATGGTCTTCTCTTGGGCATCCACTTATAGCCCTAGTAATTCCCCTGTTTACGTGGATACAATGTCCCCTCTTCCTTAAGAAACAGTTTCTTCACAGTCCCAGGAACTGCACTTTATAACCTATAGCAAGGAGGCTCTTGCCTCAGGCAGCCACGAGATTGCTATCCCACAACGTTGTTCAGGAGGGTTCTGCTAGCTGCCTCTACATTCAGGGCAGATCTGAGATGGCAAACTTAGTATCAGTATCCTGTTCAATCCCTCAGAACACCACCAGAAAGACCGGGCAAGATGTACATGCTCCCAATATGTGCATGAGGGTTACACTGCTGTCTCCAGAACCAGGACTAAAGCCCCACAATAGGAGTGTGTGCTGGTACTGGGGAGCCATAAGTATGATCAGCAACCATCTCTCCAGCTCTCAGGTACACCCATCCTTTCCCCCTCTTGCTTGATTGTATGTAGATGTTTCAATAAATTTATTTTACTCAGCACAGGGGAAACATTAAGTGTAACAGAACATAATGAACCATACTTTGAAACAAAAAACAGGAACAAGAAGTCCCAGCTGCTTATCAGGTTGTGAACTTTACACAAATTTTGCTTGATACTTGCTTTTATCTCAGTGGCAGGGCCCCCTCCCTCTGCATTGTGTAACTACCTGCCCCTTGGACAGCACAGGGTCCCTTGCCTCATGCAAAGCAGGACATGTGAAGCTGCCATACACCAAACCTGACCTGAGCAGCTGACCTCCCTGGGGATAGGATACAATGAGATATCTTCCCCTGCTCTTCTGTGCTGTGTAAGCAATAAAGTGGTCATTTGTTGAGAATCAGTGTTGTGCCTGAGCCTGTGTTCCTACAATGCACCATGTGGAAACTTGCTCTGCAGATTTTGGTGCAGTGAGCCAGCTGCATGAGGCAGTATGTAGTGGGTTGATTTTTTGACAGTTTTTTCAGCCCTCTTGCAATCCTTTTATACAGGAACATCTTAGGCAATATAGGACTCATGGCTCTGAGGGCTAAAGTGAAAAATCATCCCGAACTTACCAGCCAGAGAAGAGGTACTGACCCATGGCTGGGGGACCTTGGATGTGCATTTTCTGAACTTTGGTGAAAGGCAGTGATAAATGGGACCTTGAGAACTCCCACATGAATGTCAGGAAGTTGGCTAGTTGGTTCTACATAGAGTTCAATGGTCTTGAGGTTTCTATCATCCAACAAACACTTCCCTGGCTCATGGCCTCTTATATCTGTTTTCATTCTGGCATCAAGCATACCACACTCAGGCTACCCAAACTGATCTTGAGGTTAGGGTGAGGCCAGGCATCATTCAGCAGACTGTTAGAACTGAAGATGGGGACCTGGAGGTGCAAATGAAATTAAAAGCTTTACAAAGAAGATAAGTATGGACAAAGGCCTGGATAGGCTCTCCACTCATGGCTGTGCTGACTTTACTGATGCCACCACTACCATCCTGACCAACCAGGCTATGTGTGGGAATATTGGCCATGTGCTTCCAACCCTGTCCTCCAACAAACTCTTGTTTAGTTGGAGTTAAGCAAGGAGGAGATAGGGGTTGGGAGGGAGTGGACAATGATGTAGTTGTAGGTGTTCCATGCCCAGAGCCTCTGCTTGTCTGGGTCCTTCAGGGAGTCAGATTAGCATATCCTATTCTGGGTGACCTACTCCAAATTCCAACTAAGCCTTGGAGTCACAAGGAGGATACCATTGTTATGCCATTGGCATGTGCTAATTCAAACCCTGTTGGAGGGACTTAGCCCCTCAACAGTTGCCCATTTCAGAGAGAGACATTGATGATTTTATTAGAAATGGGCCCCCTGAATGGGGAGACAAGATAGTTCTCCTCCTCACCCCAGGGCTTCCTCTGGGAGACATGATTGAGCAGGTTTATCATACCCTAACTGCTTCAGACAAGACCTCCCATATGACAAGGGTGGCCTTGAAGGTAACTGACCTAGGAGCAGGACCGGTGGGTGATTTGATACCTACCTGTTAACCCAGGAAATCTTAAGACCCACAAGATGGGTTAGCAGCCACACCGTTTCTTGGGGACCCCACTAGTGTGGCTGCTAGAGCAAGCTGTCCTGAAGGACACCATAGACAGAATCTCCAATGGAGAACTTTGGCAAAAATATAAACTAGGAGGATGGCCACAGGCATGACAGGGGCAATCTGCCCCTGCTGGGCTCACTCCCCACAAGCCCCAGATAGGGGTAGCAGAGGAGGAGGAGTATCCTGAAGATCTCCTGCATCTTCAACCCCATAGGAACCAAAGGCCATATTCCCCAAAATTGTGTATAGTTTTGGGAGCAGCAAATAAACCTTTGTTGCACTTCTGGATACAGGTCCCCAGGTCACTATCATTCTGAAAGACACAGAGGGAAGGATGACAAATAAGGTTGGGAGGTTTCTGGCATTTCACATAGGGATGGTGATGGGAAGATTGGTCCCTTTGGCCTCTTGGCTCCCCTGTGGTCATGTTTTTCCACTGGGGAATATATTTTAGGGATAGATATCCTCCCCTTCTGCACATCCCAGTGATGGTTGCAGCAATACACTCTTCATTCCAGAGAATTCTGGCCATTATGATTGGGGGAGTGGTGAACTGTGCAACCTCAGTGTTCCAGTCTCCTTGCCACCTTGTCCAAGAGCAGCAATATTTCCTCCCTGGTGGAGAGAAGGACATTACTGAAATTGGAAATACCTTCTTTCTGCAGGTATCTTCTGCTTCCTATCACTATCTACAATAACCCATTGTTGGCAGTGGAAAAGGAGAGTGGAATGTGGTGGCTGACTACAGACTAACAGTACTTGAATGCAGAAGTGCCCTATTTGGCACCTGCAGTCCCAGACATTGTGACTCTTACAGAAGCAATTATGGCTTTGATCTGCATTTGCTATGTGGTTGTTGACTTGGTAAATGCCTTTTTCTCCAGCCTACTCTGGGAGGAAGTACTTCCGTCCAAAAAAGGAGTTTTAACAGTTCATTGGATTATTTTCATATTGCTGCCTCCACTTGGTGTCCTCCTGTAACCCCTTTAGTGAGTGACAGGAAAAGTAGGTACTTTCTACTGGGAAACTGAGGAAAGCAGGCCCTGCAAGAGGCAAAAATTAGTACTTCAACCATTCCTCTAGGACTGTTAGATTCTGGATCTCCGTTTAAGCTACAGGTCTCTACCACCCAGACCCATGACAACTGGTCGCTACAGAGTCCTGCCACAGTACAAGATGACTGGTTCCACTGGCAGGAGGGAACAATAGAAATCTGCAGATCCCTGCATTTTGGACCAAGAAGCTCACATATGCAGCCTAGTACTATTCCCTCTTCAAGAGATAATCTTTGTTGTGTCTGAGCCTCTTCCCATGACACACCATGTTGCAACTCACTCTACAGGCAGCTCCATGCTGAGCTGGTGAGGGGGAAGGGGGGTGGCCACCCAAGGTGCCATGAGATCTTACCACTTTTAAGTAGTTTTTTGTTTTGTTTTGTTTTGTTTTCTGAGAAAGCTGTTTCTGCCATTTTTTTGCTGGTTATTCAAAGCTTCTGTAGGGGGATAAAACCCTGAAGCTTCTCCCTCCACTGTCTTGATGGGGATGGAGCTTCCTTCCTGCCACATTTAATTGGCCAAAAACAGTTTCATGGTCTAGCAGATCAGTAAGGTGATAATGTCTTCTTTGCATACTATGGTGCTCTACAATTTTACATACTAGAGGAAAAAGGTGAGGGATTGAAAAAAGGTGATTAAATCTTCCACGGTGTTCTATTACACTGTATATTTCATCCAAGAACAACATATATTGCCAATTAAATTGTTATTTTTCTGCATATATTACCTGAGCTACTATTTTAGGCACATTTTTCAATACTTTATAATTTTTTGTCATTCTTATTAAAAATAATTTAATAACATTTTATTGAGTAGAACTGACTAACAAAACAAAAGGAATTTATTCTATACATTTATTTTTGGTCATATGAACTAATTTCAAAGTTTCAAAATTATTACTAATGAGTTTGTAATTTCGAAAGGATATCAGTGACAATCATTTAGTCTTTTATTTTCCAGAGTTTAAATGTCATAATTATTCTTTAGAAATACAAATTTCCAGGATAAAGATAAATAACTGCAAAATAGATGGGAAGCATGCTAAAATTTTTACATATTAAAGTCATGATAATTTCATAAAAATAGTTGGAGCATTTTTTCAGTATTCTAATGTTTTTAACATTTTATAGATCTTGTCTATGAATGCTTCCCAGCCATGAATCCTACAAAGGCAATATATTGCACATCTTGGTTGTCTTTTCTACTTATATCTAAGTTAAATGCTGTACTTTACACAGGCTAACTTTCCAATTTATTAAAATTCTCAATATCATCAAAATGTCAAAATATGGTGTTCCTAAAAATCTAGTAAACAAAAAAAAATAAAAAACAAACAAAAAACTATGTCTGTGAACATATTACCATATGTTACCTTTCTCAGTCCTCATTTTGAGATTTTCTTTTCATTTTTCTTTATTTTTTGTATAGTTTTTATTCTTTATTTACTTTATCATTGTTTTATTTTGATCCAAGAACTAGTTTCTGGGATTATTTATCATTTAATTGATTTTTTTTTGTTACTTACTCCTTTTCTGACTATTATTTTAATTTTGTTCCTTTTCTCTCAAGCTTGTCATTTTAAAAACATTCATCAACTTTTGCAAATTGAATGATTAATATATCATATTTATTGTTATTTCCTGATTATAATGAGCATGATTAATACCACATAATTATTTTGAATATAGCTTTTGCTACATCCCATAACTTAGAAATATTAATAGATGGTGTAACAAATTCTATTACCTTGGACATTTTCTTTAATTTTACTCTTGATATCCTCTTTCATTAAATGATATTTTAAAAAATCAATTAAAACATCACATTATTGTAACAGCTTAAAGCATGTCAATTTTCTCCGATTAGGAAACTATTGAGATTTTCCTTTTTCATTCATCACTCATTCATATTTTTAAATCTTGAAACAATTTATTTTCTCACCATAATTCATGAACACTGATAAGGCAATACCAAAAAACCAGATGATATTTTGCCTCTTAAATAAAAGAATATTATATCTGCAAAATATTTATTCTTGCCTTTCATTTTTTTCTCATAACATGGTGTTATATTCAGACATTAAAATTTCATGATAATTATAACATAAATGTTAGTTTTAATTTTTAACTAAGTTCAATAATCCATATATTCTAATTTAAAGTTTGACTCAAATTAGTCCCTGCCTGCTAAAAATATTGATATACCTCCATGGTTGTAATATTTCTGAACCTATATGCCTAGACTTTCTGAGACATATAATTTAGTTTTGTCTATTACAGGTAACATTTTAGTTTTAAAATCTGCACCAGCACCAATATTTTTCTTTAACCAAGTCACATTTATTTACATTTATTTACAAAGTTTCAGTTAATTTCTGGGTACTTTTTTGTTTTTTTTATTTAAAAATACAAAGTTTCTTTTTATGTTTTATTATTTTATTCATCTTGTTTTTCTCTCTTTTTCTTTGTTAATTTTTACTCATCTTTGAGTAACAATTTATCTATTACTAGGAAAGAGGTGAGATATTTATGAGTCCTTTTTGAAATATTTCAAGCTCAGATGAAAAATAAAAGGTTAAGGTTAAATTTCCTAAAGATTTACTATGCCAATTTAAGAAGCTAGAAAACTGTCAGTATTAAGAACAGAGGAAAGATAGGCAATATTCTTTTGTACTGAGGTGTTTCATACTCACTATACTTATTCTTGTCTGTAAGAAGCATCCAAATTAAGATAAAACTAATAGGAAGCAAACCCTGGACTCAGTTTAGAGGCAATACTCATCCTTTGTGTCTGGAATAACTGTTAGCATCCTGCTGAGGACTTTTCAGGTATACCCCCGAAAGCCGTTTATTCACAGATGGGAAGTCTTCAGCTGATTTTCTTTCATATATCTTGAATTCTGTATGAATTCAAAATTTTATGAATTCTAGTAAAGATTTCACTTTTTTCTCCTTTTTTTATAACCTTCTTCTTTCAAGGGAAATTGTGTTGTCGCAGTTTCCACATGCATATGAGAGGATTATTTTTAGAAATCCAAGTGGCATCAAGAAGAGTGAGGAAAACATTGACTTGAATTCTTTAATAACATTAATTTAGGAGAGTATTAACAAATTGGTCATCCATTTCTTATTTTTGAAGCTTTGCAGACATTTCCTGTTTCAAGTCTGGTTCTAAGCTCCTCTAATCTACTCATATTTATTACATTTCCATCTAGCCCCACCTCACTTTCTAGGGAGAAGGTGACCTTAAGTAGGATAGATTTAAGGGACTTTGTTATCCTTCCTGAGCTGAACATCAGGTCAACTTAATGCTTCTTGGCCTGAGCTGGCTCACCTCAGATGCCTGCCACCTTGTAAACTGAAGGTGACTTCACCTGACATTGCACTTCTTTGCTCTGTCAAAATGTGTTTTGCATCCTCTCCCAGGATGTTTTCTCCACCAGTGTAACAGACCCTACTGGGACTTACTGCACACAGTAACAATCTATGTTTGTCACAGTCATTTTAAGAAAAACAAGTAGCAAATTTTGACTATTATTATATTACCTTAACTGATATTGAAATGGCTACCACCACTATCACCAACAAAAAAGAATCTTACAAAAGATTTTAAGGTCTGCTTTTTTAAAAAAATTATTTATTTTTTGTAGCACTCTGAAGCTAGAAAATACAATTTCATTTACTATCAATTTTATCCTATGCTATTTAACAAACACTGGGATCCATGGAACTAACTTCCCATGCAATAAGATGAGAAAATACAAAATTCTATCATGCTATGGTTTATCATGCAAAAATAAAATATAACTTGATCTCCTTGTGTTTGTTTCCTAGACCATTTATTGAGTTTCTCCATTTTAAATATTTGTTGATGATTTAAAATTTTGGATTTTAAGAGCAAGTCAAAATGAGAAGGTAGATATCATTCCAACCAAACATTGGCACTTAAGTCCATCTAAATCAGTAGGCTTAGTTATTAACATCAATTCAAAACTAAGTTGAATCTAAATCACAAAAACAACACATAACCATATACTTATAGAAACAATTTAATGTACTTTAGCCACCAGTGATTTTAAGAACATGTTATTCAATTTTTTACCAACTCACATGCATTTTTAAAGCTTTTTACTGTATGTAAATAAATAAGATAAATGCCAACATTGGGAAGAGTTTCCTAAATCTAAATAATTATGGTCACTCCTTCTCTTTGAATGGCAATATTTCCTGCAACATACAATTTAGAATGTATTTTTATGCCCTCCACAACTGAATAGTTAAGATTCCACACCAATAAAGGAAATGCCTACAATCAGCATGTAACTTCCCTGCAACAGTACAAAGAAATATCAGAAGTGGGTCTTAAAGTATAAAGGTCAATTCTTTGTAAATGAACAGGATTATCCAAACCCACATGTGTCCCTGAAGTTTCCTGGACGGATTCATGAGGGGAATATTTGCTCTAGCATGAAAGGAGCTGAAGCATTCATTTATTCCTAAATAAACACAGAGGAGGTGATTTGGAGTTTTCTTCACTGGTAAACTCTGACCAAATAATGGAGACAAAATTGCTTAATATTAGTGATTTTTTCAATCATAAAAAGTAAAAGTAGATGCCCCCATTAAAAGATTTTGGAAAAGAAAATCAACTGTTCTAATAAAACACATACAAATTACCATGTCACATACTGTGGGATGGTGTGAAAAATGAGATGGATGCACTTAAATAGAATTTTCTTGATTTGCAAATTTTATTTAAATAACATTAATCTGATGTCAGTTTTATTGATGCTACAGTCAAATAGAAGAAATTAAGCAAACAAAAATAAATCAAACCAAACTTCTATGATCCAAGAAAAACTTATGAAATGAGGACAAGAAATGAGAAGTTAAACAAAAATAAGCCAATTATGTCAGATCATATACTAGAGAAGTGTAAAATTTTTAGAATAGGGGTTTGAACATTATTTTAAGACAAAAATCAAATCAAAGAGGATTGGCAAGCTCCACGGGGCATAATCTAAGATTCAAATGGTGATTGCGTACTTACAATTGGATTTCAAATTTTGGTGATCAATAAATTGAAGTATGATTCCATTCCAATGTGAGCCAGCTGAAAACAGGATTATTATTTCCAACATGTCCCTGACATGCAGATTGATTTTATTCTCCCCTTTGGCTGGAATCCAAAGCAGCAGCCATAACTCAGTTAATCTCAGATAATAATAATTTTTAAAAAATTGGTCACTCTTACTTCCATGAACAGCATCATTTAAATTATGAAAATTTCCAATTTACTAATAAAAGTCCCAAACTTCATTATACCCCACCTCCCTACATCTCAAGACTCCACTCAAATGACAGAAAATAGATTTTTGAATAGACCTGGTCCAGAAACATATCCACAGATATATGGTCATTTTGTTTAAAGTGACAGTGAGGAAAGAATGCAATTTTCAGAAATTGCACAGCTAAATTTTAAGTTCAGATAGGAAAAAATAATCCCATTTTCACCATAAGAATATAAATCATATCCAGATGTATTGTTCATATCATCATAAATGCTAACACAACAGAGCTTCTGGGAGATTATGGTCAGTACCTTATGTATTGTCCCAAGGAAAATACATTCATGATATTGGAGTGACTCATTTAGAGGCACAACTAAGTATAATCCTAACCTGACAGTGGAAAAAGCTGAGATGCATTCCAAATGACACCACAGGAATCCCCAAAGAATAATGAACTGATGTCATAGAATTCTAGAACCTTTCTATCCTCTATGTAGTAGGAATATTTTTCATGGGACACATTTTGGTTATAGTGTATCTGACAACTGCTATGTGAGAGTACAACATAACCCAAAGAAACCACCTAATTTTGGGAGTTCTGAGATTTTTAAACATGGCTAATCATAAAATCCTTCTAACTAACATTCTCTAGTACACACACACACACACACACACACACACACACACACATCAATACCCAAGTATATTCTACTAAAATGGATTCCTTAGGTAGGATTTCAGTGCCCCTGGAAGACCCTGGTTTATCTTCTAACAAACAAATTTCTTCATCTTTTTTACAAAAATATTTGATACAAGGCAAAGCTCCCTCAGTGGTCCTGAGCTACATACCTATTGTTGACCTTTACATCCCAGATACCAATCTGAGAAAAAAGGAAATAATTTTAAATTTAAATTCACCTAATGAATTAATGTCATGATTTTCTTTCTCATCTCAGCCCCAGAATGTTGTCAGGGTATAAATTCTAGGCTTCAGATTGGAAGAGTTAAAGAGTAATATCATAATGTTACTGACTTCAGGGTTTTCCAAAATGCAGTGATGGTTAAGTGGAGCCACTCCTGCTTCTACTCTTTGGTTCTCAGTGCCATGTATGCATCTTATTGAAGAATGAATGTCATAACAATTCTTCAAATCAGGGCATTAAATGCATCTTGGAATGGCACCTCATTCTCACAGAATATTACCTCATCTACATATTTAGCACTCATCCTCCCAACTTTGAATACTTCTGCTGTTATGAACTTAGTTGCAACCTTGCTGTCTTCCCTTATGTTTTGCCCCTAGGTATGCTGTGTTCTCATAAGCAACTCCATAACTTTCTGTTGGCCTCTCTCCTCCCTTCCATACCGATGTTGCCATTCTGACTTTGTTGGTCATTACAATACATGCATTAACCTAAAAGGGGGTAGCTGAGCAATACAATTTGGCCTCTATATTTTACGGACCCTATACCTCCATTTCTACCAACAAGCCTAGAAGTCTCTTGGGTGGTCAGCCTGGCTGGAGAACTCCCTATCATCAACACACTCCTCTTTGCCTTGGTGTATACAATGCCTTTTAGTTCTCCCAGAGGAACATAATCATTTAGTGCCTCTTCCAGCTATACACAGAATGTCTATTCTAATATGCTCACCTCTCCACATTTTTAAAACTTTGGTTGACTGTGTACAATAGCAACTTTGCTATTCAACTTTGCTCAGTTTAAACTATCTTTATTCCCCATGCTTGTTGGACAAATCCTAGTAGCTAGTTCTTAGTATATCCTGAGATCCTTGCAATGTTATATCCTGTATCTTGGGAGAAGATTCCCTGGTCAAAAACTCTAAAACCTGTTTTATGCTCCACTCCTTTCTCTTGATCTGCCACCCTCAGAACTCAATCCTGCGTGCAATCTGCCAGTTACTGCTGGCAAAAACTGTTTAGATATTTCAGTTCCTTTGGGCATGGCACCTTTCTTTCCTGTTCAGACCTAGCACATCCCCAATTAAATTATGCTGCCACTAAAACCCAGTCATAAGTCTAGGAGTCAGGAAAAGATGTGGGAACAGATTGAATAGGAGAACATTTGCTTGTGAAGGAGAGGCTTCTATATTGCCTTCCACCACAAGAGTAGCATTAGCTCTTAATAGGGAAGGAGGGCTTCTTTTGGAAGCTCAGAAGCCTCGGAGAGTACAGGGAGTCAGATATTTAGAAATCTAGATATTTCCACACAAATGGGCCTACTTAATATGTCAAGGTTTTAGATTTTTGCAATCAGGTCCCTAGCTTTGGATGTTTAATCACCTTTGAAATTCATCTACTCCATCAATTCTTGGTCCATAGTTCTTGGCTTTCTTTCTTCTTTCCCCCAAATGCAGGAGATGATGGTTCCTTTGTACATATACAACAGTGAAGAGTCATTTGAATTTCACACCTGGCTTTCAATTTCCCATTACTGGCCCTCAGCTCTTTATTATCTTTCTGTCCCACATTAAAGGTGCTTAATTGTTATTCTTATCACTACTACTTTATCAACTTATCCTGTCTTTTCCTATCTGCTAAAACAAATACCATACAAGGGGGTGGCTTAAACAACAAGAATTTATTGGCTCATGGTTTTGAGACTATGAGAAGTCCAAAATCCAAGGTGTCAATAAGGCAGATGCTTTCAAACTTATTCTTTGCTTATTCTTCACATGGAGGCAACATGGAGGCATCTTCCCCTTTCTGTTCTGAATTCTGTTGACCTCTAGCTTCTGGCTGCTCCCTTGACTTCCAGTTTCCTTTGCTTATAAGACTTCAGTCATATGGGCTTAAGGCCCAGACTCATTCAGTTTGGGTTCACATTAATTAATAAAAACTCAAATATCCTATTTACAAATGAGTTCACACACAGGGGCTCTAAACATGCTTTTTGTGTGGGACATGATATAATCCCCCAAATCTTCAAATGCCTGATGCATCTCACCAGCTACTGAATTCCACAGGTAAATCACCTTGATTCACCACCAGTGAAAATACCTAACAATGGGAACTGTACCATGTACCCTGTACCAGGAGATGTATGTGTTCACAATCACCAGTAACTGGGTCCTCATTGACGTCATTGGGGCTTTCTCCAGTCACTCCTGGTACCAATGGTTTCTGGTGGGTTTCCAGGAAAGAGATCCTGAGACAGAGTTTTTTGTGTAAAATATTTATTATGGACCAATAGCAGTGAAAGGTAAGGGGAGAAAACAGAGTTCAACCTGCAGATAGTGAAATTGCAATGCAGTCCTGACAAATTCTAGACCAATCCTGCAGGAAGCTCTAGAGTGAGTAGTGTTCAATTATGTAAGGAGCTCAGAAATGAGTAGTGCCCATTAGAGATGAGCCTCTTGAGCTGAAATGGCTGAGCCTTCATACCTCCACCCAACTCAGTCACAATATCTACGCAGATCTAAATAGTTCATGATGTCACGTGAGGATCTTCTCTACAGCTGAGGCAGAACCTAAAATGGCCCAAGAGCTTGGAGTTTACAGATGCCTATACTTCCTACACCTGAGAAGCAATTCCTAATTTGACTGGATATCTGGGTGGCACATCTCTGCGGCAACCAAGACGGTAATTACAGATTGTGTTTGCGGGTCTCAGTACCTCTCAATAAAACCCTCAGGTACACTGATTTGATAGAAGCACTCAAGTTTCATTAGCAGGTTATATTTACAGAAAAGATTTATTAAAAAAAAAAAGACTCAAAGTGTAACAGGAAAAATATATACACTGGATGGAGTCTGGAGATTACAGAAAATGCTTCTGCGTCCCTCCCAATCCAGAGTTGCACTGAGTGCTTTCTTTCTAACAATAACCAATGAGACAAATGCAAAAGGTGTTTGCCCAAGGATTCCCATTCAAACCTGAGGTTCCAACATTTTTAATGTAGTTCTGGTCACATAGGTACATTTTGCTATGAAAACAGATGTGGTAACCAAAACTTGAGGACACAATAATGAAAAGAAGTGCATATTGTCAATAATAGTGTTTGTGTAATGCAATCCAAGCAAGTAATGGTACAGTCCCTTACTCCATGTGTAAATCAAAATACATTAAAAATAAAGAAATCTCCTTCTGCTACATTCCCAGGATTTGGTCAGCAGTCAATGATTTCTCTGCCCAGCCTCCCTTGGAGACATTAAAGAACTGAGAAACCATACCTGCTGGGTTAACTTTTTTTCACAGATCCCAAAATTAATGATTCTAGAATAAAAAGTGATTCAATTAGTTACTCATATAATCAGTCACTTATTTTCATATGCAACTGATTAACACTTATTAGGCAGCTTCTATGTGCCAGTCAATATTATATATGCTTATGGTGCAGGTTTAAACCAGGCAGATGGGTTCTCTGTTATCATAGAATTTACATAGCCTGAAATCCAATCCTAAGTATCAACATATCCAAAGGATGGAATGAGGACTAAATTAATAAGGAAAATAAATCCCAGTTGGATTTCATTTTGAAATCCTTTTTAAAAATGTCAGTACTTTCTTTTTTATTATTTAAATGCAGTAGTCTTAATTTTGATGGTACATTTCCATGAGACTTAACACACATTCAGATTCTTGTACTTATCATCAAAAAATAGATCTATAACAACTACAATAACCCAAAAAAATTCCTCATGTGTTGATACTTTTAATCAGAGTGTCTCCCACCCAACTCCTTACACCTAGCAGTGAATTCTTTTACTTTTTAACCTGATTTATATTATAGTTTGTAGTTGATGCCTTGAGATTTAAGCCATTCAAAAACAAGTAAGCTTCTTTATTATGTTATTATTTATTATTGTTTAAAAATATAATGGAGGTAGAGCAAGATGGTGGCATAGAGAGGTGTGAAATTTAGTTAGCCCTCTCGAGAAACTAGTAAACAGCCAGGAACAACAAGTAAATAGAGTACATAATCTGTAACAACTCTTGGGGGACATCTGTGACTGTTCATATAACATACACCAGTCAGGAATGGGTGGAACAGCTGAGATTGCAGCACAAAAACTATAAGTAAGACTTGGAGCTGGTGCCCCTACCGCTAGCTTGGCAGGCTGAGTTGCAAAACTTTGCTGTGGGAGAAAGAAGCAGTTGAGCAAGGGAAAGTAGCTCAACCAAACTCCAATTGTGGCTCTAATTTAGCAAATTTAGACTACTGAATACAAGCTACAAACACAGATAAACCCTGAGCAAGTAGGATTCTGAGGTTCCTTCCTGCAGAGAGGAGGCAGGGCTGGAAAAAAAAATACATAACTAAATAAAAACAGAGTCTTTTGGAGATTGCTGAGCTCAGAATACCAGAAAACAGCTATATCCCAACAAAAGGGGCACAGAGAACTGGGTACAAACACTAGTCAACTAGTGAAACTGAGGGGCTGGGGACTGGCTCTGTGTCCGGCGCCGCCCCGCTCGACCCCTGTTCCCCGGCCGGCGAGGGGAGAAACAAGGGATGAGAGAGAGAGAGATGCAGACCACGCAAACTGACCTGGCTGGAAGTCACGACTCGAGCCACACGGCGGTTGCGAGAGCAAGTCTTTTACTGAAGCTAGATAAGCATTCTCTGTTACAGGTTTCCACGCGGGGCAGAGTGCCTCGCGGGAGAGCAGCCTCGATGTGGCCGTCAGGTACGGCTCCTAGTGGGCTGTCTCTCCGAGGTTCGCTTGGGCAAACTCTTAAGTACTCTACTCATAACCAATGATCTAGCGCCGCGCATATGCACTCAATTGGCAGATAGGAATAGTGAGTGTGCACGTCATAAGCGGAAGCAGGATATGGGTGCCATCTTGGCTCATTCGATGGGCGGGGGGACTTTGGAGCAGGTTTACAGCGCATGCGCTATGCCCGTCCCGGGAGACGGCTCTCCACATCTCCCCCTTTATTATTTATATCGACCCAGTGTCCCCAGTGATGAGTGTGCTCCCGTGAACCCAGATGGCTCACAATTTGTTCCGGTGCTTTGGGGAGTCTGGACTAGGTCTCAGCCATTTAGCGGCGGAGCCTCTAGCACCGACCAGAATGCTCACCTCATATGGAGACAGGAGAGTCCGTGAGCTGGAAACAACATGACTCTCCCTGCAGTGCTTTGCCTTGCAACTGGGGGACAAAGGCGGGGGCAGGGATAGCATTAACCAGAGTCGGAGGCGTCACTAGGCGTCCCTATGCATTGGCTAGAGTCAAGTCTGGCCACAACTATGACTCTGCCTTAGGGATCTACCTGAGACAAAAATTATGACTGCTGGCGTCGCCCGTTATACCCGGGACACAGCTGCGCGCTTAGCTACAAACCTCGCTCCCGAGTGCCCCGCCCGAGGCGGCCAGGATGGGGTATGGCCATCAGAATGGTCGCTGTTGGGGGTATCAAAGGTGGAGGACATAGCCATCATAGTGGTAACACGGTACTTGCCGCGCTTGAAACAGGCGTTCTAGCAAAGATTTAACAATGACTAATCCCACCAATAGTCCCACCATCAAGAGAATCCAATTAGTCAAATTGGGCCAAGAGAACCAAGAGGTGACTTGGTCTCACAGATTTTTTACAGTCTCGCCCAGTGTGGAAAGGTCGAAACTAACAGGCTTCAATTTCCTAATGTTCTCAAGTCCCTGAAGGTCGGATTTCACTTGGTCGGAGAGATTGGTGAAGTTGGGGAGATAAGTGTCCTTGAGCCACTCGGCGACATCTTGCTGCTCCTCTGTCAAGTTCACCCTAACCGGGGTGACACAAAGCCTCCCGAATAACCATCGGGTATCACACGTCTGCTGGAGAACTCTCCAGAGTCCATCTATTTCTAGTCCAAGTTCATCTATCTCCGCTAGGAGTTTCTGAATGGCCTGGAAATTTAAGTTCAGCATCTGATTGTGGCGGCGTAGCACGTCTCGGGTAAGGTATGCCTCTTGGACGCCTAGACTTAGAGAAGGGGATATTGTTAAGTGAAACAACTTGAGAAACAGGGCCAACCCAGTCGGTTGCCTTGACGGGGAGCCAGACATAACTTGGGCGATACACTAGGATAGCGGGGCGGCGAGGCATCCGGGTCTTTGGAACGGTTGCAGACTGTAGGAGCAAACCCCGGAAGGAAAAGGCACCTTTGAGTCTCATTTTTACTCAAGATCCCTTCACAAGACTGGCGGCTCTTCCCTGTAACGTTAAGAAATTCAAGCAAGACTCCCTTACTTAACTCGCCATTACCAGTTTCACAAGTAGCATTCGCCGCAACTGTGGTGTTGACAACCTTGACAGAGAGGTTAGCAAAAGAGAGGATCAGTGTGTCATTGGTGAGGGGGAAGGACTCGTTGAAGCTTGTGGAGGAAATATTTCTGTCAGAAGGCAGGTGGTGGAGACCTAGAGACAGGGTACGAGTGAAAAACACAGGAGAGGCGGGAGACCCAGCAGAGAATGGGGCCAGGGTCGGGGGATGATGCCACAGGCCCCAAAGACCACTCTCCTGCGCTACCACAGTTCCACTAAAAAAAAGAAAAAGGCAGATTAGAAGGATTGCTATAGGAGAGCAAAGAACAGAGTTACCGATCCTCTTTTTGGGCAACCGCGGGGTGGTCAGTCCTACTATTATCGTCTTGTCGGTCGTCGCCATCATCAGCAGGGTCGGAGGCTTGGTCTAATGGTTCAGGTTGTATATTCGTTGGCGTTTCTGACAGCTGTTCCTTGGCTTCTTCAGGTGATGTCACGGTTCTCACCAGTCTTTCCGGAACCCACACTGGTTGACGTCCTGGTTCCTGGGGAAAAACACAAACAGAGCCTCTGGCCCAGCTGAGCACCGGGTCAGGGCCTTTGTGGCAACGGCCACACGGCCTGGTTACTGCACCTGGTTCGCCAAACCGTTGAGTGGCAGGGGGCTGACGTCTATTGGGACAATCTCTCTTAAAGTGCCCTGATTGGCCACAGCCATAGCACCCGTTAGACTTTGCCCCTAAGGTTCTCGGGCTTTTTGTAGCCACCTGTAGGGAGCTAGCTAGCATGGCAGCTAGACCTGCATTAGTTAAAGGGCTGCCAGTATCTCTACAGAGCCTGACCCACTCTGTCAAATTTTTTGCTCTGTTTTGTGCCAGGATAACTTTGCACTCCTTGTTGCACTGCTCAAAAATCATTTGCTTAACCACAGTCTCTGCTACTCCTGGATCTGAGAAGATTCTCTCAGCTGCGGTTTGCATCCTGGCTACAAAATCCGCAAATGGTTCTGTGGGGCCTTGGTGTATATTGCTGAGTGAGGCCTGAGCCTCTCCCTTACCTGTTAGCTTTTTCCAGGCACCCACAAAACAGCGGAAGATCTGGGCGTAGACCTCTTGTGGGAAACCCGTTTGGTTCTGGGCATGGGCGCCTCTCCCCAACAGCATGTCAGCATTCCACCCGCCACGTCTCCCCGCCGCATTCCTTGCGGCCTGCTCTTCAGCTAACTCCTCAAACCATGCTTTCCAATCTATGAATCGGCCTGACGGCAAGCAAGCACGGGCTAGCTGAAAAATATCTGCGGGTGTATGATTTAGAGCAGAGAGGTTCTCGATCATGTTCAAGGTATAAGGGGCATTGGGGCCATACTGATGGACGGCCTGCCTCAATTCCCTCAATAGTTTGTAATCATATGATTCGTGCTGATTGCCACCTTGGGGATTGATAATAACCGGGTACATTTCTGAGACTGGCTGCGGCTCAAGTGGCTGGTAGCCACCCAGCATGCCAAAAGGTCTAAATGTTGTGAAAGGGTTCCATCTCCAGAAATGTCTCCCACCACTACCTAATGGCAAAGGGTCCTGAGGGCCTGTGTACTCGGGCGGGGGGTACGGCAAAGGTTGCCCCTCCCCTGACCGGCCCATCGAGGTTTCCGGGTCTGGCAGCAAAGGATAATTACATTTACTGGGCATGGCCACTAGAGGGAGCTCTCGGCGAGGTCCTTTTGTGGGACCGCCCAAGGCGTCAGTTGGGAGCTGGGGTGTCCCTGGGGGTGCAGCGGTAGACATTGGCGGGGCGGAAGGCCGCACGGGTGTGGCGGGAGGCTCCTCCCACTCAAGTAGCGGGGATGCTTCCGCCTCCTCGCCAGTATCGCTATCTGACTCTGAGTCAGAGTCACTGGACTCCGGCGGTTTGCCCTTATAGGAGCCGTCCGCTGACGAAACTGACTGGGTTTCTTGGAGCGCGCACCGTGCTTCTTGCAAGGCAGAGGACGGGCTTAGGCCGGCAGCCGATTCTAGTTCAAGGACCGCACGGACGGTCTCCCATATGGGTACTAGAATCGGGTCCATACACACGCCCGTCTGGCGCGCTCGGTCTATGTCGCGACCGAGCTTCATCCAAGAGGGTAGGCTAAGGCTGCCGGTGCAGGCAAACCAAGGGGCAAAAGTATCAACATCATCAAGAAAACGCTGAAGGGAGCTTTTCCTGACCGAGATACCCCGTTGTTTCAAAAGGTTCTTTAAGGGAGCTAAGAGAGGTGAACTTCCGGACTGCCCCATGATTGCAGTCGGCACTATACTTCAGTCACTCGGAGAGCTCTTCCGAGTCCCCCGGGGTCACCTGAAAACCCACGGGCCCTAACTATCATGTAATAAGACGCACTCACCTTCTCGCGTTGATCAGGCGCGGGAAGTCCGCCGTAAGCTCGATGCGCAGCGCTGCTCTCCTCACAGAGGGACCGTCGAGAGCGAGGCAGGAGGAGGAGCGTTCCCCGTACGGGCCACCACTTGTCCGGCGCCGCCCCGCTCGACCCCTGTTCCCCGGCCGGCGAGGGGAGAAACAAGGGATGAGAGAGAGAGAGATGCAGACCACGCAAACTGACCTGGCTGGAAGTCACGACTCGAGCCACACGGCGGTTGCGAGAGCAAGTCTTTTACTGAAGCTAGATAAGCATTCTCTGTTACAGGTTTCCACGCGGGGCAGAGTGCCTCGCGGGAGAGCAGCCTCGATGTGGCCGTCAGGTACGGCTCCTAGTGGGCTGTCTCTCCGAGGTTCGCTTGGGCAAACTCTTAAGTACTCTACTCATAACCAATGATCTAGCGCCGCGCATATGCACTCAATTGGCAGATAGGAATAGTGAGTGTGCACGTCATAAGCGGAAGCAGGATATGGGCGCCATCTTGGCTCATTCGATGGGCGGGGGGACTTTGGAGCAGGTTTATAGCGCATGCGCTATGCCCGTCCCGGGAGACGGCTCTCCACAATCTTTGTTCAGTGTACTTACATTGCTGTGCTACTATCTCCCAAAATTGTTTTCCAAACCTCTCACTCCTGTCTTTTCCTTTCTGTCTGCAGTGCTTCCTTTAGTGTTTCCTGTAGAGCAGGTTTCTTGTTCACAAACTCAGTCATTGTCTGTTTGTCAGAGAATATTTTAAGGTTTCCCTCATATCTGAAGAATAGTTTTGCCAGATATAGGATTCTTGGTTGCTGGTTTTTTTCTTTCACTATCTTAAATATATCACCCCACTTCCTTCTTGCCTCCATGGTTTCTACTGAGAAATCCACATAGTTTTATCAAGCTTCCTTTGTATGTGATAGATCGTTTCTCTCTTGCTGCTTTCAGGATTCTCTCTTTATCTTTGATGTTTGATAATCTGATTATTAAGTGTCTTGGAATAGGCCTATTCAGATCTATTCTGTTTGGGGTATGCTGCACTTCTTGGATCCATAATTTTATGTCTTTCATAAAAGATGGGAAATTTTCATTGATTATTTCCTCTATTATTGCTTCTGCCCCTTTTCTCTTCTCTTCTCCTTCTGGGACACCAATGACATGTAAATTCTTGCTTTTCATTTTTTCTTGAAGTTCCTGGAGACATTGCTTGTATTTTTCCATTCTTTTTTCTATCTGTTCTTTTCTGTGTAGGCTTTCAGGTGCCTTGTTCTCCAGTTCCTTAGTGTTTTCTTCTGCCTCTTGAGATCTGCTGTTGTATGTTTTCAGTGTGTCTTTCATCTTTTGTGTTGTTCCTTTCATTTCCATAGATTCTGCCAGTTGGTTTTTTGAACTTTCAATTTCTACCTTATGTACATCCTGTGTTTTCATTATATGGTTCATCTCTTTTCCCATATACTCCCTAAACTTTTTGAATTCACTTATTATTAGTTGCTTCAATTCCTGCCTCAGAGTTGAAGTGCAAGTTTGTTCCCCTGACCAGGCCATAACCTCATTTTTCTTGATGTAGGTTGTAGTTTTCTGTTGTTTAGGCATGGCTTCCTTGGTTACCCCAATCAGGCCTCCCCAGACCAGAATGGGCTAAGGTCCCAGAAGGAAGAAATATTCAGTATCTGGTTTCCCTGAGGGTGTGTCTTAGAAAATTGGTACACCCTCTGATGCCGTCAGTCACTGTGCTTTTCTGCCCAGCAGGTGGCACCTGTTAGCCTGTAATTCTTGACTAGTGTAAGTTCTGATAAAAAGGCAGGTAGTAGAGCTGGGCCCCAGCCCTTTCCTCTCAGAGAAGATAGACACCCTAGGGGGAGGTCCTTAGCATTTCAATGGTCTCCCTCTGCTTGTGCTATACTCTTGTCTGGGTCACAGAACTGGGAACTGAAAATGGCTGAGGATTTCTCTGCTGAGTCAAAAAAGGAACAGAGCTAGTCTGAGGTGACCCTCCAGCTCTCCAAGGTCAGCCATCACCCAAAACATCTGTCTACTTGTTGGGGGTTCATACCTCATAGTGAGCAGTTCATACTCACTAATTAAAACTCCAGTTGGAGCTCAGCTGAGCTATATTCACTTGCTGAGAGAAAGCTTCTCTCTGGCACCACAAAGCTTTGTAGCTTGGGCTGTGGGGGAGGGGCCTCCTGATTTGTATCAGCATTTTTTACTTACAGATTTTATGATGTGATCTCGGGCATTCCTCCCAATTCTGGTTGGTGTATGATGAGCGGATGGTCATGTTTGTCCCCCTGCAGTTGTTCCGGAGTATTTACTAGTTGTTTCTGGTTTTCTCAGTTGTTCCAGGGGGACTACTTAGCTTCCACTCCTCTCTATGCTGCCATCTTAGATCCTCTCTCCCTCATTTTCTAAGGACAGTCTTGCCAGATATAGAATTCTTGATTGGCAGTTCTTCTCTTTCAGTATGTTAAATATATCATACAACTCCCTTCTTGCCTCCATGTTTCCTGTGGAGAAATCTGTACATAGTCTTATCAAGCTTCCCTTGTATGTGATGAATTGCTTTCCTCTTGCTGCTTTCAGAATTCTCTCTTTGTTTTTGACATTGGACAATATGATCAGTAAGAGTCTTAGAGTAGGTCTATTGGGGTCTATTCTGTTTGGGGTGCACTGTATTTCTTGAATCTCTAATTTTCTGTCTTTCATGAGAATTGAGAAATTTTCAGTGATTATTTCTTCTATTATTCTTTCTGCCCCTTTTCCCCTCTCTTCTCCCTCTGGGACACCCATATCACAATATTTGTGCATTTTGTGTTGTCTCTCAGCTCCCTTAGACCTTGCTCATATTTTTCCATTCTTCTCACCATCTGTTCTTTTGTTTGTGTAAATTCATATGTCTGTTCTTACAATTCACTGATCCTTTCTCTGCCTGTTCAAATCTGTTGTATTCCTCCATTGTCTTTTTTGTCTCCTCCATTATGTCCTTCACTCCCTTAAGTACTGCCATTTGTTATTTCAAGTTTGTGAATTCTTCCTCATGGTCATCCAGTGTCCTCCTTATATCCTTCATCTCTTTTTCTATCTTCCCTGAGTTCATTGATGGTTGAACTATTAGTTTGTTCCTTTGGCTGGTCCATATTTTCATGTTTCCTAGCATGGCTCATTATCTTAAGCTGTCTAGGCATCTTACTTCCTGGATTAGTTTATTCTGGAGCTTGTTTTCACTCTTTTACCTAGGGTTTTCTTGTTGGTTGGCTTTGTTCTGTAACCTTTGGTGTTCAGTCTATTCTAGAAATTTAACTTAGATTATATTTATTTGATCAGAGTTTTTCACCTCTTGTTTTTCTGTTTCTTGCCCTGTCTTTCTGCTCTCTGTAGGCTTTTTCGTGATGGTCTCCTCAGATATGGTCAACCCCAGTCATGTTTTCCCAGTCCAGTGAGGCCCAGGTCTCAGGAGAATGGTATGGAGTTTCCTTGAGAGTGAGACCCTCCTGTTAGGCCTTTAGATTCTGTGCTTCTCCTATGCTTTCTAGCAGGTGGCACTTGCCAGCCTGCATTTCCACCACCAGTGTAAGGAAATGTAGAACCTTTAGTTCTCCGGTGGTGACCCTGACCCTGTCAGGGGTGTGGCTGACTGAAGCTGGTTTCTGAATTCCAACCCCTGGGATCTGAGTTCCCAATAGGAGGGCTGCCACTGGAGCTGGTCCATGCTACCTATTTCTTGGGAAGTTGTGTTGTTTAGCAAATTTTCTCTGCCACTAGGCTTATTGCTTTTTCTCTCAGAGCTATCTTAGCTTTGCTGTTACCTGAACCCAAATTGCAAGTCTTTGAGGTTTTCTGTAATGGGCTCCTTAGAATAATTGTTTAAGGAAAAGAGAAAAAGATGAACAAAACAAAGCAAAACAAAAACAAAAATAAAAGGGTTGCCCATTATGGACTATTTACAGTCCTTGCAGATCTAATGGGCTATTGAAATGCTAAAATACAAGGAGTTGAGGGTGATTAAGGAACAATCAAGAAAGCAGAGAAGTGAGCTTTTCAGACAAGGGCTCTCATCCCTTGGATTTGCATATGTGCCTGATTCTGTTTGAGCCATGCCCTTCTCCATATTATGCTCACAGGGACTCCAAAAAGTCTTTGTTTCTATTTTTTTATTTAATTAAATTAATTAATTAATTAATTTATTTATTTATTTTTGCTGTTTTTGCTAGCCCTATCTCCTCTCCACTGGACTGACTGCTCCCATATTCTCCATTGTCTAGTCTCAGTCTATCTATGGTTGTTGTTTTTGATCAGCAGTCTTGAGTTTTTAATCAGTGCTGCAACTGCAGTTCTCCCTCCTGTTTCCCAGCACTGATGGCCCCTCCTCCCATGGGACTGTGCCTGGCAGGGAGGGGTGTGGGCCCACCTGGCCATGAGAACTTACAAATTTTACTGATCTCACCTGTTCCATGTGTTCATGAGTGTTGTATGAAGTATGTCCAGTCACATTGCTCTGAGGTGTCCAGTCCATGCAGTTCCTGGCTTTCTACCAACTGCCCTGGAGGAGTAACTAAAACCAATACCTTACCACTCTACCATCTTGCCCCACACTCTCAAGAATTTTTAATTTGATCAACAGTATCTATTATTTCCATAAGAGCCATTATTTTTGTTTTCTCTTGCAAATTCTTCTTTATGCTCTCCTAGGATCTTCTTGATATCCCTTATATCCTTAGCATGACATTGATATTTTTGTATAATAGTTTGATTAATTTCTCAAAGTTCTGTGTCTCCTCTGGCTTTTTGATTTAGATATTTGGGTTGTCTATAGCTTCTAGTTTCTTCATATGCTTTGCAATTTTCTGTTGCTTGCCACTTGGCATTTGTTTACCTTTGTAGGGCTCTTTTAATAAATGCAGGATTATTTGAACATTTATCTATCATTTGGCAGAGCTACAGCTTGGTGGAATACACTTTCCCTGTCCTACCAGCAGATGGCACTCTTAAGCCACCTCTTGCCTTCAAGCCAGTTCTCCCCCAACTTTGTCTATGCACTGAGTGAAGGTTCAAACCATGTGGAAATCCAATCAGTTCACCAATTTTCTGTGTACACTGGGGACTGCCCACCCTATGGGTGGGGTGCATGTCCTGTGCAGTTTTGCAGGGAGTTTCTTCCAGGGCACAGTGGTCCTGGCCATTCCTGAGTCTCTGAGTGGGGTACTCTGGGGATGCAGATCTGCATGTCTCACCTACCAGCTCAAATACCCCATAGTCCCTGTCATGCACCTGAACATTCCTGGGATTGGGAGCAGGCTCCTGGCAATTCCATATGGCACCCTTGCCTCTAGGCTATGCAGACCATGAGCTTCCATGGAAGAAGGGTGGATACTGTCACAAGTCTGCCAAACCCCAAGTTCCCCAAGGGAGTTCTTGGCCATGGGGATATGAAGGGTTATCTCCCCAGCCAAATGCAGAGCTGGGGCTTAGAAAGCTGCTCACTCTATGGGGCTGCCAAAAGTGTTCTCCCCAGCCAGCTGCTGAGATGACTGCATTGATCATGGAAAGTGCCCCCCTCTTTGCTCATCTGCCTGATCCAATCCTCATTTCCCAGCACAGGGGCTCTTGGCCATAGGTCTGTGAAGGGCTTCTACCCCAGCCAAGTGTTTAGGTGGGTGCACAGGGTGTGGAAAGCTACTCCTCTCCATGATCCTCAGCTTGCTCCAACTGCCCATATCCTGGAAATGCTCCAGACCAAACACTCTCCACTTTTATATGCAATCTCGTGGCTTTTCCAGCCTTGCACTCACTATGTGGTGTAGAAATCCTTACTCAGCTGGTAGAACCCTGGAACTGCTGTTCTGGAGCACTTTCTGGTCTTTAGCTAGTGTTTTTCATGGAGGGGAATTTCACTCTATCTCTCCTAATCTGTCATTTTCCTGGAAGTCCTAATCTTTGTGCTTTGACATCAAATTCTAGAGCTTGAAAAAGTGTATTGTCAAAGATATCACCACATATATGTTGAATGTTGGCTTCGGAGTACAGGGGCTTGGCACAGGTAAAACAGCATGCAATATAAAGTGGAAATGGGATTGAGAGTGCAAATAGGATACCCATTTATAAACATGATATTCATATTTTTCCTTTAAAGATAGGATCAAGGTGTTATTAGGGGGCTAAGACTACAGAAAGATTTTTGGGTGGAGACAAAGGGAGCTCATGTTAGATGTAATGCTATTTGCTAAGAGTGGGTAAAATTGGAAAAACTTTATACACTCCAATGGAGAGAGGTCTTGAAAAGCACTCACAACAAATTTAACTGGAAATAAGTATCAAATGAGTAATGAATTCCTCTGCACCACTGCAAATACAGGTTAGGTAGGATAGGTCATTAATATTGGGTCTAACCACACTTAATGCAACTGCATTTCAAAACTCATTTCATCAGAATGGAAAAAACAGATGGTGGCTTAGCATTTCTGGAGATAGTTGTATTAGTCTTGTATTTCTATATAACAAATTATCACAAATTTATTGCTCAAAAACACTATTTATTGTCTTATAGTTCTATAGGTCAGAAGTCTGAGAGGGTTTGACTGCGTTTTCTCCCTAGTGACTTGCAAACCTGAGTTCAAGGTGTCAACTGGACTGAGCCCTTTTCTGGAGGCTTTGGGGGTGAATACACTTCCAAGCTCTTTCAGATTGTTGGTAGAATTCAATTTTATACAGTTGTAAAACAGGGCCACTCCCATTTCCTTGCTGTCCACTAACTAAGAGTGTCTTTCAGCTCCAAAAGGCTGCTTTTCAGTCCTTGAACATGGTCCTCCCCATCTTCAGGCCAGCAGTGTTTTATTTTATTTATCTTCCTTTCAGAAATAAATGGAGAAAACTTTTTGCTTTTCAAATGCTCATTAAATGAGATAAGGCCTATCCTGATAATCTTATTTTAAAGTCACTGATGTAACCTTAATTACAACCACAAAATCTATTTTGACATGTAATCTAGAAAAATCAAAAGAGATATATCACATCATATTCAAAGTCTCAGAATTTGGGAGACAAAACCTTGAAGTGTTAAAATTCTACCTATCACAATGGATGACATATAATGCTCAGCACTCTTAAAAGTAACTCACATATATATTCTAAGTTAATAATTCTTAAAGAGCTATCCCTAACATGGTGGGGTCCAGAGCAAGAGTTAAAATGGTGGCCTGAGTAGTGTATATCCAAATATTTAAAAATAATATACAGAGTTCATACATTATGGAATAAAAAGTTATGTCTTGTTTCTTTGTCCAAAACCAAAACAAAACAGAACAACAGAAACTTAAATGACTTGGATGGCCAAGTACAAATATAGTTCTGGGAAACCATGAATTTATGTGCAAGAATGTGTTGACACAAGAAGAACTGGAGCCCCTTCTCCTGTCCCTCTTCTCCCAAGTGCCTCAAATCCCAAGGAATCCCACATGCTACTGTTGACTTACATACCCTACATAAAATCTGGATCCAAATCTTCTGCAAATATCCTCCACTTGGCTACCATGTAGTTGAGTTTATACACAATGAAGACACGGTTCTCCCTTAAAAGAAGAGACTTGGAAAGAGGTACACACAATCCCTGCAAGTAGATTTGGGAGTCCCATCTAGCCAAACATGGTCTAGAAGCAGAGGCATGTGGCTCCAAGTACAAATATCATCTCAATTCCATAGATTCCTAGCCTCAGGCCATGGGACTTTCTTGTCCAGAAATGAGTGATATTAAATCTATGTAATCTTGTGAACTATTAGCACCCCTACTGGATAGATGAGAAGAATGCATGAAAGACTAATAAAATTACCCAAGTACAAAAAAACAATAGTAAATATCAGAGCCATAATTTAAATCCAAGTCTGCTTGAATTCAAAGCACTTTTCAGTATATCATGTCAGAAGAACTGCAAATAGCCAAGAAGGCAAATGGAGGTGAAATGGAGATTATCTATTTAAAATATTATGTAAATGAATTTCCTGAACCTAAAATGGTTCTCTGCATGTTGTTCTAACACATAAAATCAGAATTTCCTCTAACATTGACAAAAATTAAAAGCAATGACTGGCAATTAAAAAAATATCCTTACAAGCACTGGTTAAAATACAAACTGCCAAAGAGCAGCATGAGAAGCTATTTATGATATATTTGTCTTTCCTATCTCATCAGACCAGTTAAAACAAACAACCAAAAACAAACAAACAAACAAACAAACAAACAAACAAAAAACTGTCATCATGAATAGCATAATCTTTAATTAAAAAGGACAGGTCTTTGACAATTTCAGCCAACTGCTAGTGAGTTTTCAGTGTTTTGTCTTAAAGGAGTAACTGTACAGGTCATCATTTTTAATTCCAATTTTAGTTGAAATAATTAAGTTTCAAGAAAAATAAATTATAGACACAACCAAAAGAAAGAAATTGATGGTTGGATGCTGGCTGCAATGTTCTGTGCCTTCTTCATCAAAGGTATTTTTGTACACCAGAACTTGGAATTAAATTTATAAAAATAGTATCCTTAGAAAATGCAAAATGGGAAATGTTAGATCCCAGAAAGAAAGGAACTAACATGTAGAAGGAGTTTCTAACCCAGAGGCCCCACAGGTTATCTCACAGAAAACAGGCACCCCATAAACTAAAGAATGAAGGCTGTTTAAGGCTGTCGCCACCACAGTGGTGCCCCAACTCCAAAAGGCGGGTAAAAGCAAGATCAGATATTTCTGTAGGACAAACAACTGAAAAGGCCTGGTCTCCCTAGATAGATAATGTAGCTGCTTTTCTGAGAAGAATAATGGGCTAGAATCCTAACAACCTATCAGCCTAGAAGTTGACAGACACCCAGTCGAGGCCCAGAACACACTCAGCAGGACCCTTCTCCCCCAACACCCTTCCCTCCCCACGTGGGTTTTTCCTTTAAAAAATGCTGCTCTCAGACAGAGAGCCAGAGCCATTTTTCCTTTCTTTCTTTTCTGATGGCTCCCACCTGCTTTCTTCTGCTTTCTTCCTCTAATAAACCTTAAATTCTCTACTTAAACCATGACTTGCTGTGTTTGTGTGGATTCTTGAACAGCTCTGAACCTAACATTTGATGCCGAAGACCCGGGACGGAGGTTTGACTGAGGTTTAAGTTTCCTGGCCCCTCAGGACAATGCGGCAGCCTCCCAGTCAACTCCATTCCCTGAACTACACAGCCATTCAGGTTTCCATGCATTCAGTGGCTTGAGTCCATCAACTCACACCACCTTGATGCGATGCCGGCTCACCCTCACGACTCTCAAACATCTGCAACTAATTTGGCCCTAGGTAGGTAAGTGATGACTTTCTGCCCAGATACCCCCTTGGGAGTTTTGTTCAATTTCCTGTGGACATCCCAGCCCACCTGAGGGTGGCACCTCGGCTCACTTTCACACGACGCCCAGCTTCGTAAGCCTAGGAAACCTTAGCGCTCAGTCAAAACTCTCCAACACTCTGTGTCTTTCCCCATTGCAGCAGTCAAAGTAACCTGGGGGACACCTTGGGTGAAAGACTGCATGCATTTCCTGACCCCCAATGACAAACTGGGGATGCCTGCTTTGTTGTTGTGATCAGGTCATATGGGTCTGGGCTGTAAGTCTCACTTGAGCAATGTTTTGGGTGGTCTCTGTAAGCCTCTAAAGGAGTGGGGAACCATGGGTCTTCCCATGGGCAATCTCTGTAAGCCTCTGACAAGTGTAGCCCCAATTCATGTCAGCCTCATCCGGGGAAATTGTAAGCCTCTAAAGGAGCAGGAAACCATGAATATCTCTCATGGGCGATTTCTGTAAGCCTCTGATGAGCAAAAATTCCCTAAAAAAATCACAAGCCTGTCAAATTTCTTAGATAATCATAGGTAATATACAGTCACTTTCCAATAGCTCCAAAGCTAAATTTTCTCCACCCCTCAGATGTTTAAACTTCAATTAAAAGGGGTAGTAGAACCAATACAATTTAGCTGCAGTATCCTTTAGAACAAAAACATTAGCCAGAAAATGGCGCTTTCAATTGGCAAATTCTTGCTGAACTTAATAATTTTATTCAGCACAACAAGCGGTCTGTAGCTTTTAATCTTAAGCTTTCTAAACTGTTTTGTCCTGGCTATTCTTGGGCCACTCTGTCGTCTCCTACCAAATCCTCCTCCTTCACAAAAAAATCCTTCTAAGTCTTCTGCTTTCCTCCCTACAAAAGTTAACCCTGAAAACCCTTTAAGCAGCCTCTCTTCTTTAACCCTGCAAATCGTCCCTCTTGTAACTCTTCTCTAACCCCTGCCACTCCCCTCCCCTTGCTGTTAACCCGTTCCCCCACTTCTTGTCCCGTCACTGCCGCCCCCTCCTTATCTCACCCCACCCACACACAGCCTGCTGGCTACCTGTGCGCCCCTCCTGTCTGTCTTCCACTCCAGCCTGCCTCTCCTGGGCAGGAGACTGCAGCACAAACCCAGAGTGTGCACACCTGGTGTAACCAGAGGATAAATGAATAAGGCAAGAACTCCTCAATTACTGTCTGCTGCTGTTTTACTATCAACAAACCTACCCCATCCCTAACAATGTTTAGCCTCTGATTAACAAACACTAAATTTACATCCCAGTGAGCAGCTTCAATGTGTGAATGACCTCCTACTGTGCAGCTGCCCTAGCCTTATTGCACTCCCCTTAACTTCCTCCAACAAAAAGTATATAAAGTTTCCAAAAAAAAAAATTTTTTTTCTAAGCCACAAGTCACTTACTTAAAAATTTCCCTCTCCCCTGACAAAAAAAAAAAACCTTATTTCTCTATTTAATGAGAGGTCAGGCAAGCCTAACTATTTAAAACCATGTTTTCAAATGCCATAATCCATGTCTTGTGGGCTGTGGAGCTCCCCTCAGCTGTCCAGAAATTTTTCCTAGAGTACCGGGACTCAGAAGTCCAAATGGAAGCAACTGCTGTAAACACCAAATGCATCTAAATTAAGATTGCTTTATAATTGAGACTTTCCCTGTGTTCGGTAAGTGTGTAATTTTTTGTTTATTATGCTCACTTTGCTTTCTTTTGTTTCAATTAGTCTATTGTGCAGTAATGTTAATTAAGTTAATCCAAGGGTCATGAATGCAAACTCAGTGGGTTTAAACCCCACTAAACATAACCCAAATTTTGTAATTCTTTCCTTTTAAATTTTGTGCAGTTTGCACAGTTTGCATTTGTGTAAAAAACCAGTAACATTTAAACAGCTCCTACTCCTATGATCTGTCTTTATTTCTTTTGCTGTTGTTCAGCTATGGGAAACTCTCAAAATGTGCCAGTTACATCTTCCCTAAAAACTATTCTTAATAATTAGTCTAAATTTAGAAAGTGTCATTAAAATTTTTAATAAGCTATAGCTGCAACCACCCAGCCTTTATATGTGGTATGGCTAGCTATAGCAAACTGTCTCAAAAAAAAAAACAAAAAAAAAACAAAAAAAAAAAAAACAAAAAAAACAAAAGAAAAACAAAGAAATATGTAAGTTAAAAAGAAAAGTTACAGTTTAGAAAATACATGTAAAACTTCCACCTCTGCTTTAATATCACTACTTTCAAGGCAATTAAAAATTATAGTAATAATGTAAATGTGCTAGCCTATCAGTTTTTAAAATTAAGAAGTCAAAAAGACCTAGTCAAAAGAGTCCTTGCTAAAAAGACATCAAAAGTAACTAATACAATTTAAAAATCAGCAAAAGTGCAAATTATCAAACCAGTGTCATAAAATAATTTCTCTACTAAGGAATCTGACAATGAAGACTTTAACTTCCTCTCTCTATAAAAAATGTTTTGTTTTAAATATTTAGCATCATTCTAATAGGTTTAATTTTAGTGGTAATAGCATGTTGTATAGAAGGTATAAAGAATGTTTTTCTAATTAAGAGAAAAAGACAAGTAGCTTTGTCCTAAATGACTAATTGTTTAGTAATGTAAAAGAAAGCCTGGAAGGATAGGAATGTGGGATAAAGCTTAGATAAATACAGAAAGCTGTAAAAGGTTTGTAGAGTGGAAAATTTATTTCTGTAATCAAGGTTAAAAGATAAGTACAGAAAGCTGTAAAAATTTTGTAAAAACAATTATTTCTGTGGTCAAAGTTAAAAAAATGGTAAAAACTAGTAATAACACTGCTTAACAACAAAACCTCAAAACTTAAAGAAAAAAGTTGTTTTATAAAACAAAATAGCATGAAATATTTTAACCACCACTCAAAGCAGTAATTAATTAATATTCAATATTGTTGTGTATATGCCTAATAATTCACAAAAAAATAAAACATTCCTCACTGTACTGCAAGCTTCTCATGTTAATATCTCTTGCTGTTTTTATTAAGAAAAAGTATCCTTAAATTATTGGGATGTTATTTCTTAATAAAAGGTTGTATAAGTGTTTTTCTCAATAATCAGTGTAGAATGCAAAAAGTCTCTTTTACCAAAATAACTTCTTGCATGTCATGTCAACATTATTATGTCCTTGACTGTTTATTTAAATTCTTGTATTAGGCACTCTCTACTTTTAAATTATTGTCTGTCCCTATACTCTTATTTAAATGGGAGATTACCTGATGAAACCCAAACTGGCTAAACAATGACCTGATAAGGCTCAGGCCTTTTCTAATAGAAACAGTAGATTTAAAGTGTAACAAACAAACCTGTAACACTAGCACAAAGTCCCTTTAACAGCCTTGTTTAGCCAGTAAATAAAACTATGCATCGAACAACAATGTAGTACTGCTAGTTATAATTTCAGTTATTTTTAAACTGTTATCTGTCACAAAACAGCCAAATTTCTTTGTAAATTACATTGTTTTACTCTAATGCTTCTCTGAAAGTGCTTGCAGTTAGCTACAAGTCAAAGCTTCATCTTCACCAACAACAAAGAAACACTTTTAAAAAGAAGCAAGGCAAGTATATAAATTATGTTCTACCCATTATCTAACATAACCCTACTAAAAATGTAAAGAAAAATTAGACCTCTATTTTAATTAAAGTGCTTGCATGTTTAAACCAAGCTCCTAGTACTGTGCCTGAATGCTCTCTCTCCATCAGTTATTGGTAAAACCCATTTCTGTAGTCACTAAAACTATAAAAGTGTCAACCACATCACATGGATGTGCTCCAGAAGTAAATGGACACATGCTGTTACTGAAAACACCTTTTACTACAGACACCTTTGCCTCTGCCTGCCAGAAAAGACTCAGTCACTTAAACTTTTCAGTGAACTAGCCTCCAGACTAGCTCTGCTGCATGGTGCCACAGGGTGCTGTGGAACAACCAATGAAACCCTGGAACCCACTGTCCTTTTTCCCAGAGGACCAACAATGCTGCGCTACAACTGTACAAAGAAGATACCTCCCGTAGCTGTGGTTGCCAGTGTAATGTGGTTGAAACCTAAAAACATAATTAACCCTAAGGCCTGCTCTTATGAGAGACACCATGTATGGTATTATAAAGTTAACACCCAATGCAGCTCAGGAAAAACTTGAGCATTCATTAGCATTCAGTGCTATATGTATATATTAAATAAATATAACAATGTCTCTTTAATATTAAATCATATGTAAAATAATAATAATGTTAAAATTATAGTAAACTAAATGCATTTTCTAAGTGGTTAATGAATTTACTATAAAATAGAAAATGGCCCTTATTACCATAGTTTGTGTTCTGCTTGTCACTTGTTTGTCTTAATTATTGCCTATATTATATGTATAAGTTTATGTCCAAAGCATCTTCCAGATTAATATAAGAACCTATTAACCCTTGCTCAGCAAAAAAGCAATTACAAGAAAAACCTCCACCCATTTCCCCCTTTATAGAAGATGCTGACAAGATACCATTTCTTAAAAATAAGAAAATGTCTCATAAAAAGAAGAAATTTAATTGCTGAGTAAGTCTAACTAAGTCAGAAATGTTCAATAAAACTTTCTCTCAAATTTTAATTCTTTTCTATGCAATATTCAATAAAACTTTCTCTAAATTTTTCTTTCATTCTTTCCTATGCCTCCACAAACTATTCTACTCCCCCCTATTGGGCCATTAATTATCATTATATTAATTTTTTTTTTTTTGCTCCTTGTCTCTTACAATGTCTAATTAAATTTATCAATAGGTCAATAGCAGCTGTAACCCACCAACAAAATTCCAAAAACATACTTCTACTGCAGCAAAAATTTGAAAACCTGCTCCTGCCACAATAGAAGCCCCACTACCAACCAGTTCCATCAGAAGATATTTAAGCATCAATTTAATAATGCTAAAGATTAGTTTGAGGCAACTATCCCCAACTACACCCCCATGCAGCCGGAAGTAGCCAAAGAAAGAACGATGCCCCAGTCCCCTGCAAAGGTTGCCTCTAGCTAATTTAAAGCCTTAACCCCAATACAACCCAAAACCCCTGCCAATTTTATTAAAAGCAAAAAGCAGGAATGTTAGAGCCCAGAAAGAAAGGAACTAACATGTAGAAGGAGTTTCTTACCCAGAGGCCCCGCAGGTTATCTCACAGAAAACAGGCACCCCATAAACTAAAGAATGAAGGCTGTTTAAGGCTGTCGCCACCACAGTGGTGCCCCAACCCCAAAAGGCGGGTAAAAGCAAGATCAGATATTTCTGTAGGACAAACAACTGAAAAGGCCTGGTCTCCCTAGATAGATAATGTAGCTGCTTTTCTGAGAAGAATAATGGGCTAGAATCCTAACAACCTATCAGCCTAGAAGTTGACAGACACCCAGTCGAGGCCCAGAACACACTCAGCAGGACCCTTCTCCCCCAACACCCTTCCCTCCCCACGTGGGTTTTTCCTTTAAAAAATGCTGCTCTCAGACAGAGGGCCAGAGCCATTTTTCCTTTCTTTCTTTTCTGATGGCTCCCACCTGCTTTCTTCTGCTTTCTTCCTCTAATAAACCTTAAATTCTCTACTTAAACCATGACTCGCTGTGTTTGTGTGGATTCTTGAACAGCTCTGAACCTAACAGGAAATAAGAGGAATTATCCCAGGATGTAACCCATTGGAAAAGAATACTGATACCTTAAGAATGTTTTGCTTTTTAGTTTTTTCCATAAAAGGAGAAATTCAGAGGAAAAATTAAAATTATATATGACGCAATTATTTTGAACAGCGCTTAAAATTATTCAGGCACTGGTTTAGGAATTTGAAAATATTCTGTATTAACAATTTTCTGATCATAAAATTCAGTGTATTATTCATCACTCAAAGGTATAGTTTAATCAGAAAATAGTTACAAATATATAAATTAATTTTCATAAATTTTGTTACTCTTTTATGCTAATGTAACTGCAACTTCCTGAAATTTGACACCTTGAATCTGAAAAGAATGAAGGAAAACTCAAACTCAACTAAGGAAACTAATTGCTGCCTGAGATTTCTTTTGTGAATATATTAGCTTCCATAGTACCAAGCATACTCAGAGACAGTACTTTTCAGTGAGGTGGTCTAAGGTTAGAAGAAGAAATTTAATTAAATATGTGTGCTTTATGGAATTGTGGCAAATCAGGGTCATTATCTATCTGATCAGTAAGAGTTTGTTCTAATTTTTTATGAAATGAAAAAGCATTTTTTGTATGTGCTTGAATCTCAATTGAGAAAATTAGATGTGAATGAAAGATCTTATGTCTTTATTTCTTACACATAAACTTATGGTAATTTGGGTTTTGAACTCCTTTCACACTGCCGTGATGGGAAAATCAGAGGATTTCTTCCAAGTTCTGAGTCTTTGGCTTTGTGAAGGCAAAAAGCTCCTTTGTTTATTATCTGGATACCCAATTTCATTCAATGAAAATGCAATGGCTTTGCATTTTGTGCTGGGCTTGGAGTCATGTGAATCTTTTGTAGCTGGATACAGATTTCCAAATGTGTGACAGGGTGATTCTGAGTTCACCATCATGGTACAGCCTGAGAGCAGAGCTCTCTTAGATTATTTACCCCAGAACAAGTCAAGCAAAATCACTTTTTAATTTAAGAAAAATTTCCTTCCTGCTAACTCAGTCTACCTCTAAGGAATTAGGAAGCTTTCTCTTTAAATACTTTTCTTCTTGGTGTCTTTAAGACTTTTGAAAGAATAACTAGGTACCCCTAATCCCACAAATATCATCTGAGGTAAGGAATATAGAGATTTTATTCTCTTCAATATATAGAAGCTGAATGGGAAACAAAAGAAGAAATCATAAATCAATAACAAACATAAATCTGTCATGATATATAGATCATGGTTGAAAAGTCATTGCTTTGCTATTAATATTGTTATCTTTTTCATTTTTTATTCAATGCCAAAGCAGTTTTCTTTACCTCTGTTTGTAATTTGTTCACACTTTCAGCATTATTTTGTCATTTTATGGTTATTATTCTGTTCTTGCTTTTGTATGTTGGTGCATATAAGTGAACAATGTTTTCTTTTGTACCTTAGTTTTTTGATTCATAAATTTTCTTATCTATGCTGACTTCTAGGTGGAAATAATATTGGAAAAATTATTACTCCTCATAATTTGACCATTGTATTTGTAATATTAACTCCAAAGAAGAATACTGGTTATAATTAAATCTGGTTGAATCTAATACTTTAGGTTGTGTGGCATATAACCTGAAAGACACAGTGGCAATCTACAGACTCATTAACAAGCATTTCTGATTTTAAAATGTAACAGACATTTTAAATTCCATGATATGTTCTATAAAGTGCTCAGAAAATGGGTTTGATTTGTACTATATATTTTGAGATAAACCAACAAATTTTTTGAGTTTTTGAAAAATGTAGCAATTTGGGGTGGGGAGTGAATGATAGGAAAAGACAAATAGTATAAGATCAATATTTTGTTACTTTTTATGAAGTAGGAACTCAGTTGCTTAACCTTTTTTTTATTTGTCAAAATAATCAACTGGAATTAATAAATTGCTGTGACCCTCATGTTCCTATTTAAAATAATGCTAAATTAGGAATGACTTTCTATGGAAACAAGAAGATATATTGTGAAGACAAATCAACATTGCTTTTTTCTATTATGTGATACAAACTCCCTAAAAACATTTTATGATAAAGGTCTTAAATTCAGAAATTTGGAATTTGAATCTCTGTTTTAAAAAATTTAAGGTTTGAGCATACAGTCATGAAGTCTAAAAAAGAGCATGAAGAAATATTGCAGATATCATTAACTTAAATTTTAAATTTTTTAATCAAAATTATAGGAAAATCAAGAACTCTGAAGAAATATTTCTAATCTTTGACCTGTAATTTTGAAAAGTTTGTTTTACTACTTATTCATCTCCAAATTATCCCTATAATTCTCTGACTTACTCCTGTATATAGACCATCCAACTTGTCTTTATAACTGATTTCTCTGTTTATCTTACTTGTTCTTTTATCTCATTTTTCAGAAACCAAACATTAAAAAAGTCCAAATTGATATTTAATATTCCACCTGTATGGAAGAGAAATCATTTAAAATTGCAAATGGATTCTGTAAGATCATGCATTATATTCTTTTAAGTATTTTATTTATTTGTGTATTTATTTGTATATATAGTTAATGAAATTGCAGCTTTTTACAATGTTATAAAAGATCATGGTGGGTTTAGTGCTTACATGATTACTCTCTCACAATTTCATAAGGATAAATCAATAGTCCAAAAGAAGAATGTGGCTAAAATGTTGTGCTGTTAAGAAATTTTTTAACATATCTTCATAGTTGTTTATAGTCTTTCAAATATATTTGGCCTGCATTGAGCCAAGATCATAAGGTGACATTATAACATATATTTATCTATATCTCTCAATTGGAAAGATCTTTAACAATGAGGACATTTATGTAATTTATATTTTTTGATGTTAGTACTTCATAAGCAAATAACAGCATTACATATTTAAAATTATATTATAATACATATATGTAGGAATTTTCATAAAATAGATAAATAGCTTAATGAATGAATTATTATCAATTGAACTCCCATATAACCTCCACCAGTGTCAAGCAATAGAATTTTGCATTATAATTTGGCTTTTGAGATATACTAATAAAAGTTCTTGTATAAAAATCCATGCATTTCATAAAACAGCCTTCATGATAGATGAGTTTAATTTTCCTTCCAAGTAATCTTTGTAATATTGCAGCTAACATAGTCACATGAAAAAGTATACAAGCTTCAAACAACATGCCTTCATAAGTCCTTGATCTCCCTTAGGAAGCCTGAAAACTTGCTTTAAAGAATGTTAAAATTATTTTACTTTGTCTAAGAAACATATCTAGGCCACCATGGTAGGGAACATTCTATTACTAGCATAACCATTAATTGTAATATTAGCAGATGCACAAAGCAATGATGTCTCAGATCTGTTTTTAATTTTGATGAGATGTATTCATTAATGACTGCTCAAGCATAAACCTAATGCAGAGAAATGAATCTGTCTTTCTTCCCAATTCATGGCAAAGAATAAAGAAGAAAATAAAACAGAAAAGAAAAGAAATGCGTGTCAATCCCAGGAAATTCTGGGATTGACAATTCTTATGATTTGTACTGCAAATGGGCCAATGAATGCCATATTTAATTGTTTCTTGGTGAGTTAAAAAGGCACATCTGAAGTTCAAGTGTCAAGTTCAAGTCCATGCCATCCATGTAATAGTTTGCTGTCATTGATGTTACATTCATGTCACTATTTTCCTCCCAAAGGAAATAATTTCATCAATTTCACTCCCTTCCCTTCATAATACCTGGTACTTGTATCAGAATACAATAACCTAGACTTTGTAGTCTTGCTCTGTGTATACATCACCTTCAGTTTTTCTTCAGTGTTTTCTAGACTTTACCTTTAAATCAAACTTAAACAAGACTTCCTCTTACTTACCACCTACTGCTAAGCTGCTCTTTTGTTTATCGTTCATATTGAGTATCTTTGACTTTTATTTTTACTTTCCTATGCACGTTGTTCCCTCATTATGACTTTCTTTTTTATTTTATATTGACCTTCAAATGATGGATATCATTTGATCCTTCATCTTTAACTTCTGACTGTTTTTCACATTGTTAAAAAATCCATATAAGGTAGAATGGAAGGAGATTAATAAGTAAATTCAATGAGAAATAAAATGTAGGATTCTTAAGAAATATTGATTACTAAATCATTGGCACTGAATCCTTTTAACTGTCAATAATGAATAACAACTTGAGGCAAGCATCAAATAAATGAAAATTGACTCATCAATTAGAAGAAAAAGAACACATTTGTTGTAAATAGAAAAATCAAATTTCTGAGTGAATGAGGGACTGAATGTGATGGCTAGTAGAACAAGTTTATGATCAAAAGATAGGACATATCATCTATTATAGTCTTCATCTCTGAAAATCCTCTTAACCTCTAATTCATCTCACAACTGCAAAAGCAATCCATAAGAAAGTAAAAATGATAAAGTTACTTCAATGTAATCCCAATGTAGTAACTGCTCCCAGGTGGTTGGCTGTTCTCCCTGAAGAAAAGAATCATATCAAGTGCTCAATTGTGGGCACTCAGCAGTGACAGTAGCCAGATTGTCCTTAGTCAATGGAAGTTCCTATTGCTGAACCTATGCACCACCATAAATGCCATTTTTTTTCATGAAGTCATTGAGAAAGGATGGGTTAACTAGGGAAAAATGGTGGATTGATAGCTTGGTGTTCCCACAACACTTTCTCTGGACCACCTGTTTATTTAGATCCTCTTCTGTTGAGGTCACTTTTGGTGAGCTTTTCACCTAATGTGTGTTAGTATATTATTCGGGTTTCTCCAGATAAGGAGAAAGAGTAGGAGGCATTACTACTGAAGTCTGAAGGTAGACTTTCTTCTTCTACTGGAAAGCTCAGCTCTTGTTTTTTAAGGCCATGGTAGATTAAATTATGTACCCTAATTTAGACATGTTGTTAATCTTAATCTACATTCCTGTGGATGTGAATTCATTGCTAATAGGAACTCTTGGAGATGTTTTTAGCTAAAGTGATGTCTACACGAACAAAGTTGGATCTTAAACCAGACTACTGGAGGCCTTATAAAGAGGAGGAAACCAGAAACCCAAGTGAGAAAAAGCTGTGGAGAAGAGTCAGGAGTTGGAAGTCAAAGGAACTCAGAAGAGAAAAGAGAGGACACCATCATGTGATGTGAACCAGGGATATAAACCAAGGAAACCCAAGGGTTACCAGCAGCCATTACCAGAATATTTTGAACTTTGGAGAGAAATCATTACCTTGCTGACACCTTGATTTTGGACTTCTTCTAGACTTAAAACTGCACGCCAATAATTCCCATCGCTTAAGCCAACCCATTTTGAGTAGTTTGTCATAATGGCCTGGCAGATAAACACTGAACAGGAGAGGTCTACCCACATTATCAAGAGTAATCTCCTTTACTTAAAGTCAAATAATTGTAGATGTTAACTACATCCACAAAATACCTTCACAGCAACACCTAAGTTAGTGTATGATTGAATAACTGGGTAATATAACATATCAAAGTTAAGACATAAAACTAACAGTCACACCTAATTGTCTTCAATTATACTGGGTCACTATTCACTTTTTAAATATCTTTTTTGCAGAAATCTAGTCACATAATTCTTCTGACCAAATTTCCAAGCATTTTCTTTCAAAGTCTCTGATTAGTCAGCCATATTATTAGACACAGTCCAGTACTCTCTGTAGATCTGGTTCTCCAGACAAAATTATCAACCATTGCCTTTATGGACCACCATGGAGTATTGCAGCTATTACTTTTGGGTGGTGTGATGGTAAGTTCATGTGTCAACTTGGCCAGGTTATGGCCAGGCAAGCATTAGCCTGATTGTTACTGTGAGGATATTTCATGAACTTAAATCATCAGTGAGTTGACTGCGTCAATGACTGATTACATCTGCAAACAACAGGAAATTTCCTTCAATTATGAGAGGTATCTCATCCAATCAGTTGAAGGCTTTGAAAGGAGAAGTGATTTCAGCAGTCAGAAGAGAATTTCTATCTACTTCAACTAGACAGTTCTCCTGGGGAATTAACTGAAAAACTTCATCAGAGTCCCCAGTTTGATGCCTGCCCTATGGAATTCAGACTTACACATTCCCATAGTCAGAGACAATTCTTATTAATAAATCTAATAATATTTATGTATATCTCCTGTTGTTTCTGTTTCCCTAGAAGACCTTACTAATACAGGTGGTGTCCCCATATCATGCAGAACCATCTGTGAACTAGACTTAAATTATTTCTTTTTCCATCATTTGATTATAGAAACCTCCCCCTTGAAACCATAGGTACAGGTTGAGAAAGAAAAGACAATTGAGCAGGAGTAGATGCTATAGGCATTGAAGCCACTTGCTCAGGCAACTTATTCCAGGCATCAGGACATGAGTAACTTCAATTTCATATATACCACTTGCATTTTATTATGTAGCCCACATATATGCCTTAGTAGGTTTGGTCACACCCAATTTATGATGAGTAGCTTATAACTGGGTAATGTAACCTATCAAAGTTAAGACATAAAACTAGCAGTCACAGAGAACCAACAAGATGGCGGCATAGAGAGGAGTGGAAGCTAAGTAGTCCCCCTGGAACAACTGAAAAAAAACAGAAACAACTAGTAAATAATCTGGAATAACTGCAGGGGGACAGACATGACCGTCCACTCATCATACACCAACCTGAATTGGGAGGAATGCTTGAGATCACAGCATGAAATCTGTAAGTAAGAACTGTGGATCCAAATTGGGAGACCCCTCCCCCACAGCCCGAGTTACAAAGCCACGTGGTGCCAGAGAGAAGCTTTCTCCCAGCAAGCAAATATAGCTCAGCTGAGCTCCAACTGGGGTTTTAATTAGTGAGTGTGAACTGCTCACTATGAGGTACGAATCCCCAACAAGTTGACAGAGGCTTTGGGTGATGTCTAACCTTGGAAAGCTGGAGAGTCACCTCAGATTAGCTTTGTTCCTTTTTCGACTCAGTGGAGAAAGCCTCGGCCATTTTCAGTTCCCAGTTCTGTGACCCAGACAAGGGTGTGGCACAGGCAGAGAGAGACCATTGAAATGCTAATGACCTCCCCCTAGGGTGTCTATCTTCTCTCAGAGGAAAGGGGTGGGGCCCAGCTCTACTACCTGCCTTTCATTCAGAACTTACCCCAGTCAAGAATTATACGCTAATCCTTGCATCAGGCAGAGAGGGCCCCTGCACAGCCCGGCAGCCCGGGGCTTCCCTTGAGGGACAACACGCACTAGTGATGTAGCACAGCCTTCCCCCAGCAGAGGTCCTGGAAGATCACACCTGAGAAGGGGGGCTTGCTTGGAAAACCCAGGGACGCTACATCAATGCCGGTGGTTTGTTGGTCAATGACAGAGAAAATCTGCAGCAAAACTGAAATGAAGGCTTAGACTCTTGCAACAGCCTTGAATCTCTGGGAATACCTGGGAGGTTTGAATATTAAAGCAACCCTGCCTCCCTGACCACCCAGACACACACACCAGGTTCAGGGTGGACAGCTCCAACAACAAACCCAAACTGAGTTCACCAACTGAACCCCACAAAAATCATTTCCCCACACACCACAGAGACAGAGTTGGGGAGAACTGACTTGAGGGGTATAGGTGACTCGCAGATGCCATCTGCTGATTAGTTGGAGAAAGGGTATGCCACCAACTTGTATTTCTGACAAATTAGATTGGTATTTTTTTTTTTTTACAACTAGAAAGAACCCTATCAAGCAAAGCAAATGTCAAGAGGACAAAAAAAAACAGAAAATCTTAATGCATATGATAAAACCAGACGATATGGAGAACCCGATCCCAAACACCCAAATCAAAATATCAGAAGAGACACAGTACTTGGCACAATTAATCAAACAATCACAATCGAGGAATTAAAACATGGCACAGGATATAAAAGACATGAAGAAGACCATGGAACAGGATAAAAGGGACATAAAGAAGACCCTAGAAGAGCATAAAGAATAAATTGCAAGATTAAATAAAAAAAATAGAAGATCTTATGGAAATAAAGAAATTGTTGGCCAAATTAAAAAGACTCTGGATACTCATAATACAAGATTAGAGGAAGTTGAACAATGACTCAGTGTCCTAGAGGACCACAGAACAGAAAATGAAAGAACAAAAGAAAGAATGGAGAAAAAAATTGAAAAAATCAAAAAGGATCTCAGGGATACGATAGATAAAATAAAATGTTCAAATTTAAGACTCATTGGTGTCCCAGAAGGGGAAGAGAAGGGTAAAGGTCTAGAAAGAGTATTCAAAGAAATTGTTGGGGAAAACTTCCCAAACCTTCTACGCAATATAAATGCACAAAGCATAAATGCCCAGCGAACTCCAAATAGAAAAAATCCAAATAAACCCATTCCAAGACATATTCTGATCAGACTGTCAAATACTGAAGAGAAGGAGCAAGTTCTGAAAGCAGCAAGACAAATGCAATTCACCACATACAAAGGAAACAACATAAGACTAAGTTGTGACTACTCAGTGGCCACCATGGAGGCAAGAAGGCAGTGGCATAACATATTTAAAACTCTGAGAGAGAAAAATTTCCAACCAAGAATACTTTATCCAGCAAAACTCTCATTCAAATTTGAGGGAGAGCTTAAATTTTTCACAGACAAACAAATGCTGAGAGAGTTTGCCAATAAAAGACCTGCCTACTTCAAATACTAAAGGGAGCCCTACTGACAGAGAAACAAAGAAAGGAGAAAGATATATAGAGAATTTTAACAGACATATATAGAACCTTACATCCCAAATCATCAGGACACTCATTTTTCTCCAGCGATCACAGATCTTTCTCCAGAATGGACCATATGCTGGGACATAAAACAAGCCTCAATAAATTAAACAAACAAACAAACAAACAAAAAAACACAATTGAACATATTCAAAGTACAATCTCTGACCACAATGGAATACAAATAGAAGTAATAATTTTTGAATTGTAACTCCACTATTTACTTCCTACATGATACAAAATACACAAACTCTAATGACAAATCAATGGTTTTGAACTCGAGGTAAAATATGTAATTTTTGACAAGAACTATATAAAGGTGGGGGAAGGAGGAGTGTAGGTACATAGTTTATGTGTCCTATTGAAATTAAGTTGGTATCAAAGAAAAACAAGATTGTTATGGATTTAAAAGTTTAATTTTAAGCCCCACAATAAACACAAAGAAATTGTCAGAGAATATGACTGTAGAGATGAAAAGTAGAGTATGGGTTAAGAGAAATGGGGGAAGGGGCAATGGGGAGTTAAGAAATGAGTGTAGGGTTGCTGTTTGAGGTGAAGGGAAATTTCTAGTAATGGATGGTAGGAAGGTGATAGCATTGCAACATTCAAAATGTGATTAATCCCACTAATGGAAGGCTAGGGAAGGGGTGAAATGGGAAGATTTAGGCTGTATATATGTTTCCACAATTGAGGGGGAAAAAAAAAAAGACAGTATAAACAGATGACAATTGAGTGCCAAGGATGACCCTGTATGTGATCTGAGGATGGAGGACAGGAGGCTCAAAGGGACACAGTTGAGACATAAGGAAAAGGAAATATAGAATATAAGCTTTGTATCATTGTTGAATCTCTTATACTTCTTAGCTGTCCTTAATGGGAGTGCATAAAAGAATCTTCTTGTTCATGGGAATTGTATATATGAATTATATATATATATATATATATATATATATATATATATATATATATATAGTGTTTGTTCAAGGATGTGTGCAGCTAGTTCTCATAAATTCAGAAGACAGAGCAATAGATGATGGATGATAGATAGGAAGAGAGGGAGGGAGGGAGAAAGGGAATGAAATAGCAGTGTGACAACATGTTAAAGTTAGTGGATCGGGATATCAAGGGAGGGGGGTCAGGGAATGCTGGAGTTCTGTGTATGGGGTTTGTATTGTTTTTGCAACTGTTCCTATAACTTTGAATTTATTTCAAAATAAAATTAAAAAAAAGAAAAGATAATATGGTCTCTGCCCAAGAAGAGCTCATTGGCCAATGAATGAGGCAAATGACTGAGCAGATAATTTTAATGATATGCTAAGTGCTGTATGACAGAGGTTTGTACAGGTGCTATGGTTTCACAGGGCAAAAGCAAAAACAAACAAACAAACAAACAAACAAAAGAAAAAAACTAGCAGTCACACCTAATTGTCTTCAAATATACTGGGACACTATTCACTTTTTAAATATCTTTTTGCAGAAGTCTAGTCACATAACTCTTCTGACACTAGTCCCTACTTATAAACTAGATACTATTTCTTCTTGGCACTAGTTATAAGCTAGAAACTATTTCTTAAAAGAAGAAAAACCTACGGAAAATGGAATAGTTCGTTCCAAAATACTCAAGTTCCATGCAATGGATTGTGGGCAATTAGAAGAGGAAACAGAGGTTTGTAAATGCCATTATATGTTCCATATGATTCAGCTTTTATAGAGAGTATTAGTTTTCTGTTGCTGAAGTAACAAATTACCACAACTTAACAACTTAAGGCAATACTGTTTTATGGTTCTATAGGTCAGAAGCTTAATGTGCTAACATCAAGGTGTTGGCAGGACTGCATTTCTTTGGAGGTTCTAGGGGGAATATTCATTTCCTTATCTATTTCAGGTTCTGGAGGCCACCAAATACCATGCTTTATGGCCGCCTTCCACCGTCTTCAAAGCCAGAAATAAGTAGTCAGTTCCTTTTAATGTTACATTTCTTTGACCCCTCTTTCATTGTCACATATCTTCACTTTTAAGGACTCCTGTGATTAGATCGGCCCATCTCATAAATTCATGACAATTTTCACATCTCATGTCTGCATATTTCCTTTCATCATTTAAGGTAACATACTCACAGATTCTAGAGATTAGGGCATGGACATCTTTCGGTGGTCATCATTCTGCCTGTCTCAAGGAGGTTTATATATAGAAAGGGCCACAGACAGCTATGAGATTTTTTTCATAATGCAAATTCTTTTCTTTCTTACTATTTCAGACAAAGATTGTGTCTTAACATGTGGTTTGTTTGTGTGATTCCTCATTTAATCCCTCCTTATCTTCTCAGACACAAACCAGGTCTCGGAAAACTCCATCAGCTCCCTGTGAACCTCATTCTCATTGTTGCTATCACAAGATATAGATGTTGCACTTCATGTTATGCCATTAAGCTAATGATTTGCACTTTGTGTGTGCTTTCTGAGAGCAAGAAGCATAACAACCTCCTTCTGTGGCCACCAAAACACACCTGCAAATTTCCCACTCCTATCAGAAATGCCTCTTCCCATTTTGTGTTTTAGAGTTTGACTGCCTCCATGTTTCATGGATAATGAAAAGTTTCATTTTGTCTCTCATATTCTGCATAGCTTTGGCATAATTTCCAAATTCAGTATGTCAATTTACACCACCACCTCCACACTGGATATCCATACTTCTCCTTTGATATTGCAACTGAACTGCCAAATTTCTCTTCTGCATATAAGAAATTGATGAAATTTCACTTAGTTTGAAAATAAAAAACACATTCTATCAATGACTATGTATGTACTGATATATGCTTATATGGAATAATTTTTAAGGCATATTTAAATGTGAAACACTCAAGAACATGAGTAATCATGTTGAAACTATGGTCACATTTATCTAGATCATATCAATATATAAATAAATATATTACACTTTACAGTAAGGATCCAAAAACCATTTGCTTCAGCAGTGATATTAGTGATATTTAGGAATAATTCACTAGGGAATACAAAGTAATAGTTTCAGTATTTTTTTTTTTTACCCTCAGAAAGATATAAAATGAAAATAAAAATGATTTATGTGTGTGTGTCTGTGTCACTTGTATTTGGAAAAAGATACAGAAAGTGTAAAAGAAACTTGTGTCCATTCATTATTCCTAGGGGCATTTTAGACATGGATCAGAGACATTGTGTCAGTTGTATTGCCCTTTCACTAAGAGAACAGTGTTCTCAGCATGTGCAATATCATTCTGTTAAACCTCTCTGGTTATGGATCTTATTGGAAATCAATTTTCCCTGCAAGTTGAAGTAATTCATTTAGCAACTGATGTTCAAAATTTCTCCCTTGATTTGAATCAATGTAGGCAGGAAACCCATAAACAGAGGATTTTTTTCTAGGATGCCCATGCAAGTGTAGAATTATTGCAGGACATGGTAGGTCATACTTGACATACTAAGAAAAGAAAGGAGAAGCCAGAGTATGTTTCATAATTTCTTTCTATATTAGCCTAGGTGCAAAAGATCCAAGTATATCACTTTAGGGATGTGCTGATATGAACAGTATTTTGAAAAGTTGCACTTGAAGGCAATGTTTCCTGTTAAAATCATTGGCCATAGTTGTCACATTTAGTTTTAACAACTTTTGTTATATTGGCCCAGAAAAGTCACAACTTAATTACTTATAGCAATCTTTCTCTTTCAAATGTACATTTTCTTCATAAACAATAAATACCAAGAAGAAAAAAAGAATAGAACTACACAAAGTGTTTTCACTCTTAGTTTAGCTAGAAGAAAGAGAATACCCACACTTAAAAATAACCATAATATATCAATCTCAACTTATGGGTATTTATTTTACTCTTTTGGTTATAATTTATTACCATCATTATTTTTTCTTTCAATTTATTCCAGGCTTGCTCAGTAACATCTCTTCCAGTTTTACTCTTTTGTCCCTTTGATATATTTTTCCCCACTTCCTTACTTCTAGTAATACATGATTACAGAATACACCAGGCTCATCTTGCATTTCCATTCCCAGTCCTAGAATCAGACATTTCTTCAAGGAAACTTTATTCCTATCATTAGAAATGGTTTTAGAAACCAAGATCTGGATGTGAGGTGTGCTTGTTGCTTCTGGATTGTTACTACCTGTAGGCCCTGTCAGCATAAAGATCTAGAAAATATACGTATTTATGCTACTCATTTGGGCATTCATAAATACATTCATTACTGTATTCAGCTACCTATTTTATGGCTATATATATATTTAAATGCATTCATACTGATATCTCCCACTTTAATCTAGCACTGCTTAATTCTTACTCCTTCCCTCTCCTATCAACCTCTTTGCTTATTTGTCACATCTTGTTCTGGCAATGAGAAACCTGGCTCTCATTACCTGTGTTGTGTTTACTTATGGGTTCAACCCATTTATACATATAAATTAATTTCAGAACTGTAAACTTGTATCCTATAAGAAGCAAATTTTCCCAACTAGAACACAGTGTGTGTTTACGTACAGTATTTGTCTTTGGTCTTACAATATCTACTCAAAATTCTGTTTACCAAAGTTATTTGTCAATGCACATTTTCCCCACCCTCTTCAATGTGGGTATGTCATACATTTGTAATTCAGTTATTAGTTTTATTTGTCACAGTCTATGTTGCATCTTGGGATCCTCTGATATCTTGGTTAATTATTTTAGCATTTTTATATAGAAATTTTCAATCTCTTTGCTATGCAGTTCTATGGATTTTGATGAAGTATACAGTCATATATCCAGCATCACAATTACAGTTTCATCACCCTAAAAATTCTCTTGTGCAAGAATTTAGTCATATCATAGCATCTAACTTAAAGGAAGACTGAAGAATGTTGTCTGGCCAAACACTTAAGAAGAAGGGGAGAATGGTAAAAATGGATGATGTTGGATAGCAGTTGTCATTGCCAGAGATGTTTTGTTATTTTTAATATGTAATTTTGTCTTACCTACTTCCACCCTTTCCATCCTTTTTAGATAACTGCAATCAGTACCAACTCATTAAAAGAGTATACATCTGACTTGTATTTTGAACATGAAATTAAAAATAAACATGAATGAATGAATGAACAAATCTTGGTTAAAATTAAATAACATGGGAAGGGGAGCAAAATAGTCACTTAGATATGGAAAGATTATTCTCCCAAGTCCAGTATCAATTTTGCAAATTCAGTACTATAGAGGAGAAACAATAATAATTTTTAATAGGTGAGCCAGATTTTCCCAGTGTAGACAACTATTGAGATGTAGCATTGTAAGCTGAAAAATGAAAAAGAACAGGAAGCCATCTTCCCTAACTCTTGGAATTAGGATTTGGCCCTTCAACATAATGTGACCAATTGAATGATGTGATGTGTACAAGAAGGTGTGCCTTGAAAGAGTGCCAGGTTCAGGAGGCTTTGCATGTTTTTGCTCCTTCTCTTATGCCTCTGGCATCACTGCGGGAGGAGCTTTCCCAGTCGGCTCCTGCTCCCTTGGCCTGGCCACAGAACTCACTGCACATGAAGCAGACACGAGCCCACACCTCCATGAGGTGCCAGGCATAGTCAGATCCACAAGTTGAAGCCCAGCAGTCTAGCCACTCACTCCAGCTTGGCTGTGCCTCAACCAACCCATGGACTTTTGCATAATAATAATAATAATAGTAATATAATAATACAGTGTTGCTTTAAGCTAGCCACTAAGTAATGGAAGGGTATGTTATCCAACATTAACAACCTGATAGAATCAGCATTACCATCTCCCAATTGCTTGGAGGGCTGATACTGTAAAAATTTATGTCCAATATACCACTCACGACTCGAGCCAAACTCAGTTTGTAGAAGTCTCAGCATGCCAAATGCGTGTCTGAACACTTGAAGAGGTTTTATTAGAATCATCAAGTTTAAAATAAAATCCTTTCTGTAGGTCTCTTTTGTCAGACCTCCTTCAGTGTCTGTGGACAGGAGAGAAAAAGAGAATAAAAAAAAGGATGGCTTCCACCAGACTCTCCTGCTGGCACTGACCCCTTTCCCCAGTGCTCTGATTAGAAAGTAAGATTTCCCTCTGGATTTTTATTCCTCATGTTCACCCTTATTTCTGCACTGGGACCACCCCTGTGTCAGCTAAGTGTTAGTTCAGTATATGTGGCTGAGTTAATTTCAGAGAAATCATTACATATCCTTGCCCTGAACATATTCAGGCTCTAACAGTGTCCAGTAAACTGGGCTTTACAATGCATTTATACAATACAACCTCAGTATAGCCTTAGTGTAACAACTGAAAGAATGATGCCCTTCAATTCCCAAATGGGACAAAATACCCACTGAAAAGAAATATGACGAAAGGGAAACTGTCAAAGAATGTGTGAACTCATTTATGTAAATGGGGGAATAATTGACATAATTCTTGTTGATCTGCAACAAAAGTAAATATAGTTAGCTTTCAGATATATACTTTCAAAATATAAACAACACATTGAGTATTTCAGTATAACTGATCTGAAAATAACTGTTTAAGCTATTATGATTCCTATGGTCTTTTCCTATGGTCTTTTCCTATGGTCTTTTTTTAATGTTGTTATAGCTACTTCCTGTGGTTAATATTTCTAGTCTGATATAATTGCTACAATTCCTCTTTGTCTCCCTTTCTTTCTTTCTTTCTTTCTTTCTTTCTTTCTTTCTTTCTTTTTCTTTCTTTCTTTCTTTCTTTTTCCTCCCTCCCTCCCTCCCTTCCTTCTTTCTTTTTATTTCTGTTGGTCTACCATTCTCTCTCTTTCCTTCTGCATATAGTAAACTGCATAACAGCATGAAATTATTTACTAGAGTCAAGGCTTATTTCAAATTAGCCTGCTTTGAGATATTACATAGGATTTTTCACAATCTTAACCATGGAGTTGAGGATAACTCATCGTTTTCGACTTGGATATAGTCAGTTCAATGTAAAATGAATAACAGTAGCTTCATGTTTCTTTCTTGTAATTTATCCCATTATATTACATTTCAGATTAACCTTTATTCTCAAGTGGTTTCTGGAAGATATTTTACTGATACTAGGCTACCATCACTCAATATATGTAAAGAAAGAAAAGCAATAACAAGATTGCTAGTACATTGACGTTCCAGAGGGAATTTAAGTGTTATGATATTTTTGCTATTGGTTACAAACAGTGCTAGATGTGGTTCCCCATAAAATCCTGTGTTTCACTATTATGAACTGTTTAAATGAAACTGCAGTTCTTATAAAATTACTGTTTTATCTCTTCAAATTTATAGTATTTAAAATCTTTAGTTTTCAATGTTAAGAAATGTTTGTCAACTGAGGCAAGGACAAGGTCAGTTTTAGACCAATAATCACTGGCCTCCACAGTATGCAAAAATGCTTCCTGATTATTATTAAAATGCAAAGCTTTTTGTGAGTGTACTTGTAGCTGTTTCATATTTAGCTGCCCTTTCTCTCTAGCTTCCCTTTATTGGAACTCATTGCCCATTTTCATTTAGCTGGTTCTCTGGGCATTATGCCCAGCTTGGATTAATGTTTGTTTATTACAATTTTCATTATCCAGGATAGTGTATTTAGCTGGGTGCCTTAGAAATGATTATAATTAAGTAGCAAGGAATACATTTATTAAGCACATAAGTACATTAGGTCACCAAAGATGTTTTTCACACATCAATCCAAATAACAGGTTTATATATAAAGTATTTTGCAATTTTATAACTTGGTAACCTTTTTGTCTTCAAGCCAGTTTATATATTTTGTGCATCTAAATGGATTAACTTTCTCTTCATTTTATTATAATAGCACCTTAAAAAAAGGAGAATACGAACTTTAAAGGACTATTACCTTGGGTAAAATGAAGAACTGATTAGATGGATATAAGCTAAAATGAGATGACTTGAATATCATATTAGAAGGATTGGTTCAATAAAACAGAAGATACACTAGACATTTTAGCAAGAAAGGGTTTAATTCTAGAAAATTAGAAGTGTATACATCTTTGGCTGCAAAGAGGTAAAAAGGTCAGGTAGAACCACTCCTGGCATTCAAAACCCAGGAAGAATGGGAAAGGAAGCAGGATTAAAATTTTAATGTATAAACCATCCAAGAAAATTGTAAATTCACCGTTCACTTTCTCATCCTCAATAGCATATTGATTTCCTATCAACAGATAAGCAGCAATATTTGGTGAGGACTACAAGAACTGCAAAGCCATTTCACTTCAAGAAAACCTTATGGGTAAATACAGTCACATTTGAGGTGAAATCTTAATTTTAAATTAGAACAAAATTATCAAGAACTACACAACATAAGGAGAGAAACCCAATTTTCTTTTGAGACAATCATAGCTATAGGTAAAATCATCAGAGATAAAATATCAACAAATAAAGTTCTTACACTGGAAGAAACAGTTAATAAAGCACTCTGAGTGGGACTTGAAACTAAAGGTAACTAGTATACTTAGAACGAAAAGAGAAGCTAGATGGCTGGAGAAGAATTATTCTGAATCAAGTGGAAAACCAAAAGTGAAAGTGATTGTAGACCATACGGATGGATGTAGGAATCAGAAAATGGAAATTTCTAGATGTAAATTTTAGTTCTGTACAGATATACTTTATTTTTATACTTTTTTCCCTTAGCTCTGAAAGGGTTAAATTTCATTAAGTCTGTTATAATGCCATGACATGTTTTAATCATTGGATCATGGAGTCCATGTTCTCTTAAAATATAATAAATGAAATAATATTCTTAATATTAGACCTGAATTCTCAAATTAAAAACATTCTCCATGGAATCAATGCAGAGCTAATTCCTATTTTAAATAACCTAGCTAGCCTAACCTTGACTCTATGAAAAAATAAAAAGTTAACATAAGAAAAAATACCATTAATAATGTGTTGTAACATGGGCTCCCACCCCAGGGAAGTTTCAAATTCATGGCCAATTCAGAAGGTAGAGAGAGCAAAGAAGGAATCAGGATGTAGCGTGTGTTACAAATCAGAGTGATCACAACTATTTTTCAACCCAGTTTTCTTTTGAGACAATAATAGCTGTAGGTAAAATAAGCACAATAAAATGGAAGGTAGTCTACTATCAATTCAAAACTAAATTAAAGGGTGAAAGAACAGGTTTGCAGTATTACTAGAAACTTTCAAATAATTACAGGAAGCTTTCAAATACAGGAGTAAAATCAATGTTTGTATGCATTACTCAATTTTGCTCCCATCATCCTCCTGCATAGGTTACAAACCCCTCAAATTATCTTTCATCAGCTGTCTTCAGCATGCAGTTTACTATGTCATGTGCATTTCTGCTTTACTCTAGTTATTCTTTAAGTCATTTGCTCATGATTATTCTCATTAAAATATCATTGTTATAAGGTTGAGTCACCATGGTAGGGCAACTAGAAGTCACATTAAAAATTAGGTTTTAATGAACTCTTACCCCTTCTTGAACAATCTACCTTATTTCTCTATTCAAAAGAATTTAAAGCTCACCACAAAGTTTTGCTGGTTTCTTTTTTAGCTTTTTTGATCTGCATACCTTTTTCTAATAGTGATATAATTATTTTATTTTTAAAAAATTCTTGGTACATTTTTTCAACCTTTATAGAATAATCCACTTCTACTTTTCTAATATAAGATATCCGCCTAATCAATTCTGACCATTTAAAAAAAAAGGAAAGAAAAATCTTATTTATGAATGTAAAACACAATTCCAAATAAGACATCAGCAAATAATAGCCATTAATATGTTTAAAATAATATATCTCTAATTGAAATTAATTCTAGAAATAGAAGTTTCTAGAAATATTAAGAAATATAGCAATTTTTTTCTTAATTTTACTGAATATTAAGAAATATAGTAATATATTACTTATGTCTCACCAAGAAAAATAAAAACGATACATAACTACATAAGTGGCAAAGTCATTTGAAGAAGTTACATGTTAGTATTTACTAATAATTTTATTAGAATGAGTTGAGTTAGTATTTTACTAAAATTATATATGCAATTTTATACAAGCCTACATGCACTTTCCTAAATTGTATAAATATAAAAGCATTCACATTAAATAAGGTACAAAGCAGAGCACTCATTCCTACCACTCTTATTTAGCTTTCTTCTAGAAGTGATAAGACAATAGAAGTAGGGAAGAAAAAAATAATGTAAAAGTATAATTATTAGGAGGAACAATTAATTTTTTCAGAACACATCATTTTTATGAGAAAATCCCAATAATCTTGAAAAACTACTTAAAAATATAAACATTCAATAGTGACTATTTTAAAAATAAATAAAATAATATTCTCCCTTTATATAATAAAAGGAATTATTTTACTTCCTTGGTAATGAAACAAGTGACATTCTATATTTCAATACAAGAAGACTTAATTTTGTAAAGATGCTAATTCATTCAAATTATTCCTTAGATTTAAAAATTTCCAGATATATACCATGGTAGTTATTCTTTTCATTGAAAAAAAAAATAGCCTAAAATTCAAATGGAAATACATGAATAAGGAAGAGGGAAGTGGTGAAAAATATCACTACAGTTATTGTATAGCATTTATTAAATTATAGTGTGCATCAGAATGAATCACCAGGAGAAAAGACTGTTGGAGGCCTCCCTCAGAGATTCTCACACCATAGGTCTGGAAAGAGAGCCAAAAAAATTGCATTTCTATCCTGATGCTGCTGGATCAGGAGCTGCATTTTGAAATCCATTTGCGCTACTAGTTGCTAGACTCCAATATCAGTTTATTGTAATTGAAAACATTTTACTATCAAAGAATTACCAATTAATAGACTGATGAAAAAATCAAAATACCTTGTGAAGTGAAAATTATATGAAATTTAAATTTCAGTGTCCTGTTTTATTGCAACACAGACATGCTCTTTCATTCATGGATTATCTATGGCTGGTTTCACAGCACAACAGCAAAGTTGGATGGTTGTGACAGTCTGTAGTGCCTGCAAAGCCTAAGATGATTACTATATGGCCCTTTACAGAATAGGTCTGCCAACCTCTGTTGCCAAAGATGAAATTGTAGAGGGAATATGTAGTAGCTCTTCTGGGCAGAAGAGAAAGTAACTTGTGTCAATATACTGTATCTGGGAAGGCAGTATGTATGAGAATGAGCATGAAAATATACTGAATGTGAAAATGCAATCTGGCAGACTTGGGGCAGTGAATGTCTGTCTCTAAGGTTTCCACTACAGATGCAAAAAAAAAAAAAAAAAAAAAAAAAAAAAAGAAAAGAAATCCTTGTGCTTGCTGTCTGTCTGATTGTGGCAGCCAAGATTGAATAAGGGAATACAGGAAATTCTAAAAACATGGGAAAGAGGAAATAATCTTTGCAACTCAGAAATAAACTTTAAACAACAAATAAAAAATTATAATATCCAAAATCTTCACAATATGTTATCTATAATGGTCTTCATACAATTAAAGATTACTAGAACCTGTAATATTGCTAGATATGAAAAGAAGGAACGAATTGTGACCGGTATTAAAGGAAAAAAGCAGTGAACAGAGTTAGACCCAGAAATGTCAACAATGTTAGAATTAGCAGGCAATAATTTTAAAGATATGAAGTCTACGAAGTACAAAGTACCTACTATAGAATAGAACATATTAAAGAACTAAAGTAAATATGGTTTTCAGGAGTAAAATAATGTGCACTCTAAGCTGAGAAAGAAAATGAATAATATCAATTTGTAACTGAAATATAAAATAACAGGAATGCTAAAATCACTTGAGTAGTATAACAATGGATTAAAGATGGTACAAAAAAATGGTTCAGTGAATTTGAAGACAGGTAAGTAGAAATTAATAAAATTAAAGGAAAGAAAGATAAAAGCCTAAAAATTAGAGATTCATTGACCTGTGGGACAGTAGTTAATATCCAAATATATGTCTTTTGGAGTCCCAGAAAAGAAGAAGGTGAGAAATGAGTAGAAAACAATTGGACAACAAAGTAGTTGGAAACAACAATCAACAATGTCCCCCATTTTTTTTTTAAATATCAACTTCAAGAATCTCAGTGAACCAAGCAAGTAAAATAAAAAGGAAATCACATTCAGGCATGTTAAAGTTAAATTGCTCAAGAAAAAAAAGAGAGAGAGAGAGAGAGAAAAAACATTTTGAAAGAATTTAGAGCAAACAGAAAAATGGCTTATAGGGGAAAAATGATGCAAATATGTCTGACTTTTCATCAGAATCAGTGGTGTCCAGAGATAAATGATATAGCATCTTTAAATATATCAAATTGGAAACTCTGGAGCTGAATACAGAATATGTATAATTAAAAAATAAGTGGGTCTAATAGCAAAGTAGATATCACATAAGAAATGATAACTGAACTATGCAAACTGAGGCATAAAGGTAAACCAAACTTAAAAATAATAAAAGAGACTCTGTAACCCATGAGCCTATATCTAGCACTAAATGTATTTGGAGTGCCAGAAAAGGGAAATTTTCCATATTCATAAAATGTAAAAACCTACAGAACAAAGCTCAATGAAGCCCAAGTATATAACTACAGGAAAGCTACATCATGGAATATCATAACAAAATGAGTGAAGAGAGCCAACTTTTAAGAATGCATATATATCTTAAACACAGCATAGTGAGGTTTACTAATGAAAATTTTGAGAAATATATATTTGAAGTTCTTTAAAACAATCAATTTCAAGTACATTTTTAACAATTTAAGTTAAATTACATTTTTTTGTTACCCAGATTATTTATGGGATGATTGAATTAATACAAAACAATTTTCTTTTTCTGTGTGTCAGCCTATCTTTCTATATTTATGTATCCTCCCATCCAACTATTTATTTCTCTATTTCTCTATCAGCACTTCCATCCATTCATTCATCCATTCTTCCAGCTGTATATCACTTCATATATAATGTTTATCTGATGATAAAATGCTTGTCTGCTTAGTGATTCTGTGAAGATAATTTTTTTCATACTTTCCTTCTCTATCTTTATTGCTTTTATTTGAGTACATGCTAGTCTTATTGAAACATATTATTAAAATAATTACTTATTAAATCATAAAATGAAAAATTTATTTTTCAAAACACAAGTTTTACTATCATTAGTGCATGTCTTACAGAGGATGAATTTATGCTTAGTGTATTGAACTGCAGTGTATCAATGTTCTTGTTATGCATATAGCAATTACTTGCTAAATGTGAAATGTGTTTTTGGAAAATGTTGTTCAGAGGAAAAATGCATTAAGCAAACACAGTAAGAGACTAGAAGAAATAACTGCAATAAAATTATGTGTCAGAGTATTTCTGCAATCACTCCTCACAGGCTTAGTCTCTCATGCTGTTTAAAACTTGACTTTAGAAGATACTTTATTTTTACCTCTTCAGTAATTGCTTTTTTTTCTTTCTCTGTTAAGAGTGTTTTAATTTTTTTTTTTCAGAGAAGTTGTGGGTTTACAGAACAATCCTGCATAAAATGCAGGATTCTGATACACCACCACACCAACAACACCTTGCATTGGTGTGGAAAATTTGTTAAAATTGTTGATAACACTTAAAAAAAAATGTACTATTTTTAACAGTTACCTGCGTTAGAATTGATGAAAGATTATTAAAATAGTGCTATAAATTATCAGCCATAGTTTACATTAGGTATATTTTCCTCATATACTACCCTATTATTGATATCTTGTATTAGTGTTATTTATTTGTTATAATTCATGAAAGAACATTCTTTTACTTGTATTCTTAACTATTCTCCGACATTCCTACTTTCAGTTCTTCTGGGTATATCCTAGTAGTGGGATTGTTGTGTCATATACTAATTCTATACTTAGTTTTCTGAGGGTACAGCCAGACTGTCTTCCATAGTGGCTGCTCAATTTTACATTTCCATCAACAATGAATAAATATTCAGATTTCTCCTCATCCTCTCCAAAACTTTTTTTTTTTTTTTAATAGTAGCCATGCTGGTGGGTGTGAAATATTACACTGTGGTTTTCATTTATATTTCCCTAATAGCTAGTGATATTGAATATCTTTTCATGTACTTTTTTGCCATTTGTATATCCTCTTTGGATAAATGTTTATCCAAGTCTTTTGCCCATTTTTAAATTGGGTTGTTTGTCTTTTTTATTGTTGAATTATACATCTTTTTTGTATATTCTGAATAACAAACCCTTATGGGATATGTGTTTTCCAATATTTTCTCCCATTGAGTAATTTGCTTTTTTCACTTTCATTAAAAAATCCTTTGAGGTGTAAAACATTTTAAATTTTGAGATTGCATTTACCTATTTTCTTTCATTGATTGTGCTTTGAGTATAAAGTTTAAGAAAACATTGCCTAGAACAAGGTCCTGAAGATGAGTCCCTACATTTCCTTCTAGGAGTTTTATAGTCCTGGTTCTTATATTTAGGTCTTTGATACATTTCAAGTTGATGATTGTGTATGATGTGAGATAGGGGTCCTCGGTCATTCATTTGAATATGGATATCCAATTCTCACAGCACCAATTGTGGAAGAGACTACTCTTTCCCAATTGAGTGGACTTAGCAGTCTTGTCAAAAATGTATTGGCCTTAGATGAGGACTATTTCTGAATTCTCAGTTTCAGTCCATTGGTCAATGTGTCTATCCTTGTGCCAGTACCATTCTGATTTGACCAGTGTAGCTTTGTAATATATTTTAAAATGAGGAAGTGTAAGTCTACCAAGTTTGTTCTTCTTGTTAAAGATGTATTTGGCTATTCAGGGCCCCTTCCTCTTCCAAATACATTTTATAGTTGGTTTTTCCATTTCTGCAAAGAAGGCTGTTGGAATTTTGGTTGAGATTGCATCAAATCTGTAAATCATTTTGGATAAAATTGACATCTTAATGATATTTAGTCTTCCAATCCATGAACACAGAATGTCCTTCCATTTATTTGTCTTCTTTGATTTCTCTTGGCAATATTTTACAGTTTTCTATGTACAAATCCTTTAGATCCTTGGTTAAATTTATTCCTAGAAAATTTGTTCTTTTAGTTGCTATTGTAAATGGAATTTTTTTTCTTGATTTCCTCCTCAGATTGTTCATTACTAGTGTATAGAAACACTACAGATTTTTGCATGTTGATCTTGTATCCTGACATTTTTCTGAACTTTTTCATTAGGTCTAGTGGACTTGTTAAATTTTCATGTCTTTAAATGGATCATGTCATCTGCAAATAGTGAAAGTTTTACTTCTTTCTTTCCAATGGGGATGACTTTTATTTCTTTTTTTCTTCCCTAACTGCTTTTGCCAGATCTTCCAGTAAAATGTTGAATAACAATGGTGACAGTGAACAGCCTTGTCTTGTTACAGATCTTCAAGGGAAAGCTTTTAGCCTTTCACAATTGGGTACAATGTTAACTCTGGGTTTTTCATATATGCCCTTTATCATGTTGAAGACCTTTCCTTCTATTCCTGTCTTGCAAAGTGTTTTTATCAAGAAAAGGTGCTGATTTTGTCAAATGCTTTTTCTGCATCAATTGAGATGATAATGTGGTTTTACCCCTTCAATTTGTTTAACGGTGTATTACATTAATTGATTTTCTTGTGTTGAACCACTCTTGCATACCCGGGAGAAACCCATTTGATCATGTTTTATAATTCTTTTAATGTACTGTTGGATTCAATTTCAAGTATTTTGTTGAGAATTTTTGCATCTATCTTAATAATAGAAATTGGTTTGTATTTTTATTTTCTTGTAGTATCCTTGGCTTTGGTATTGGGGTGATGATTGCCTCACAGAATTTGTTATATAGAGTTCCCTCCTCTTCAATTTCTTGTAGAGTTTGAGAAGAATTGGAATAATGCTTTTTGGAATCATTGGTAGAATTGACTCAGGAACCCATCTGGTACTGGACTTCTCTTTGTTGGAAGGGTTTTTGTTTTTTAAAATAATTTTATTGAGCTATATTCACACACACCATACAATCCATCTAAACTATACAATCAGTGGTTCACAGCATCACCACATATTTGTGAATTCATCACCATGATCATTTTTAGAACATTTACACCCCAGAAAAAGAAACAAAAAGAAAAATAATAATATCCCAAACAACCCACACCTCTTGCCCTCCCTCTTCTTAATCACTAGTACTGCACTCTAACCAATTTTAAGACTTAGAAAAGAAGTAGATTTAACTAAGACAGTGTAGTATTTTCAGAGCTAGATATATAGATCAGTGGAACAGAACAAAACATCCAAAAGTAGATCCATGCAAATACAGGAAACTTTTTTTTTTTTTTTTTTTTGCTATATATATAACATAATTATCAAAAACCTAGGCTATTGGGTTACAGTTCAACAACTTCTGGTGTTTCCTTCTGGCTATTTGAAAACATTAGACACAAAAAAGAAATAGCTATAAAATAAGTTAATATTTGCAGTCATTTGTTAAATCCAAATTTCTCAGTTACACCTCGTCACTCTCATTTGATATTTCTCTCAATCTTTAGGGATATCTAGGCAATGACCATTTTATCCTCTTCCTTCTGGAAAGGTGTGTTGACTTTATAGGGTAGAGGCGTGAAACTGGTTAATGTTCTTGGAGAGACTGGTACTTCTGGGCTTCAGGACTTATCTGGCATAGGATCAATTTTGGAGGACTTAAGTTTCTGAAAAAAAAAATCACTCACTAAGAAAAACTTTTATAGAGACTTAGATAGAACCCAGTGCACTACATAGGGTTTTTGGGAATACTGTTGATTGGGGGCTTGGCATACTGTGGTAGTTTGCAATATCTGGCTTAAGCTTGCACAAGAGTAACCTCCAGAATGACCTCTTGACTCTATTTGAAATCTCTTAGCCACTGAAATTTATTTTGTTCCATTTCTTTTCCCCATTTTGGTCCAGAAAGCATTTTTAATTCCACCATGCCAGGGCCAGGCTCATCCTGGGAGTCATAGCCCACATTGCCAGGGAGATTTACAACCCTGGGAGTCATGTAACACGTAGTGGGGAGTATAGGGAGTTATTTGCAGAGTTGGCTTAAAAAGAGAGACCACATAAGAGCAACAGAAGAGACTCCCTGGGGGTGAATCTCAAGTATAATTACATGCAGGCCTAACATCACTATTGCAGAAATAAGTTTCATAAAGACAAGCCTTAAGATTGAGCAAGGGTTTGGCTTAATAAAGTCCCTAGTGCCTGAGAGAATATAAGGAATTCCTTAGGTGTGGAAGTTTTATAGTTCCACATTTTCCCCCAGTCCCTCAAGTAAACTCTGCAATACTTTTTAATTTTCTGCCCAAAATACTCTGGAATATTTTTGGGTGTTACATTAACCTGTACAGGATCAAAGGATCTCATTCCCTTTTCTAGATTCCATGTATTTGGGTTGTTTAAATAAACTGGCAAGACAGGTTAAATTAGACAGTGTGCTACAGAAAATTTAAATTTTGGACCAAATAAAAATCTCTTCCTTTGCCCTCACACAGAAGTTGAAGTTTTAAAATACAGACAATATCATCCTTTACCCTGTATTCTGTTTTACCATAGTCCTAACAAGGTCCATTTCATTCATATCTCTAATTGGAGTCTGATCTCTTATTCAGCTTCTTAACAGTTGTTGTACAGAGTAATGCTGACTTTCAGAGCTGCAGAATTCTAACTCTGTATCTCAGGTGTCACACAGATTCCCAATATTTCAGGGAACTACCAGGTTAGTCAGCACAGCATCTCAGAATTTAGAAATAACAGTTAAAACTCAGGAATAAATGTGACTGTTGTAAGATTGTACAATCTAGTAACCTTTACACTGAGACTTGTTTGAACATCTGTACTCCTTAATCACTGACTGATCATTCTCTGCCCACTTTCTATCTCCTGATAACCTGTGCACTCAAATTCAATTCTCAGAGTTTGTTCATTTTAGTTAGTTTATATTAGTGAGACCATATATTATTCGTCCTTTTGTTTCTGGCTTATTTCACTCAACATAATGTCCTCAAGGTTCATTCATCTAGTTGCATGCCACACGATTTCATTTCTTCCTGCTGACACTCAATGTTCTGTTGTATGTAATCACCATGAATTGCCTTCTGCTCATCAGTCAATGTACCCTCAGGCCACTTCCACCCATTACAAATCATGAATAATGTCACCATAAACACAAATGTGTAAATGCCTATTCATGTCCCTGCTTTCAGTTCTTCCAAGTCTTTGTCTAGTAACAGGGTTGCAGGATCATGTGGCAACCCTATACTTAGTGTCCTGTGGACCAAGACACTGCCCTTCAGAGGGGCTGCACACATTTCATTTCCCCACCAATGGTGAATAGGTATATGTCTCTCTTCACCTCTTCTCCAGCACTTGAATCCCTCTATTTATTTTTCTCCAGCACTTGAATCCCTCTATTTTTTAAAGAGTTTTATTCACACACCATACAATCCATCCTACGTGTACAATCAATGGTTCCTGGTATAATCACATAGTTGTGCATTCACCACCACAATCTGTATGAGAACATTTCCATTTTTTTTTCCACAAAGAAAGAAGAAGAAAAGAGAAAAAAGAGAAACAACCTCCACAGCAAGCATCACATACTCCTCCCTTAAATCTCCCTATTATTGACATTTATCTTTGGTAAGTTGCTTTTGTTAAAATTAATGAAAGAACACTACAATATTACTGTTAACCATAGACCCTAGTTTGAATTAAAAGTATTCTTCCATAAACCACCCCATTTTTAACACCTTTCAATGGTGACATTCATTTGTTTTCCCTCAAATGAAGACTTTATTATATTTGTACGTATAATCACCATCCTTGTCCACTCTAGGTTTTGCTATGTTGTATAGTCCTAGATTTTATCCCCTATTTTTCTTTCTGGTGTTATACATGCCCCTAGCTTTTCTCTTTCAATCATACTAACATTCAGCTTTTTCATTATACTTACAATATTGTGCAACCAGCACATAATATTATAAAGATCAATTTCTGGATCTTTAAAATCAATCTTGTGGAACATTCTGTACTCCTTCAACATAAAATTCCCAATCTATACTCCTTTGTATCCTGACAAACTGTGTTTTAAAATTTAACTCTCAGAGTTTGCTCATTATAGTTAGGTCATATTAGTGATACCATGCACTATTTGTTCCTTTGTTTCTGGCTTATTTCACTCAACATAAGGTCCTCAAGGATCATCCATGTTATTACATGCTTCATGACTTCATTCTCTTTTACAGCGGTGTAATATTCCATTGCATGTATATACCACAGTTTATTTTTCCACTCATCCCAATGGATGACAGACATCTGGGCTGCTTACACCTCTTGGCAATCCTGAATATGCTGCTGTAAACATCAGTGTGAAAATTTCTGTTTGTGTACCTGCTTTCAGTTCCTCCAGATATATAACCAAAAATGGGATTGCTGGATCATATGGCAATTCTATACTTAGCTTTGTCGGAAGGGTTTTGATGACTGATTCAATCCCTTTTAATTGACCTGTTGAGATCTTCTATTTCTTGTAGACTCAGTGTTGGTTTTTAATTTGTTTCTATGAATTTGTCCATTTCATCTAGGTTATCTAATGTTTTGGCATACAGTTGTTCCTAGTTTCCTCTTAGGATCATTTTATTTCCGCGTTGCTGCTGAACCAGTAGTTGTGTCCCTTTTCTCATTTCTGATTTTATGTATTTGCTTCTTCTTTCTTTTTTGTCAGTCTGGCTAAGTTTTTGTCTGTTATATCAATCTGCTCAAACAACCAACTTTTGGTTTTGTTGATTTTCTCTATTGTTTTCTATTCTCAATTCATTTTTCTTTGCTCTAACCTGTATTATTTCTTTTCTTCTGCTTGCTTTGGGATAGTTTTGCTGTTCTTTTACTAGCTCCTCTAGGTGTGCAGTTAAGTGTTTGAATTTGGCTCTTCCTCCTTTTTGACTGCAATCATTTAGGGCTATGAATTTCCCCTTCATCCCTGCCTTCACTGAATCCCATAAGTTTTGATATATTTTGTTCTCATTTTCATTCATCTGAAGATATTTATTGATTTTCCTTGCAATTTATTATTTGACACCCTGATTATTTAAAAGTATGCTATCTAGCATCCATGTATTTATGGAGTTTCCAGTTCTCCACCTGTTATTGATTTCTAGCTTCATTCCATTATGTCAGAGAAGATGCTTTGTAAAACTTCAATCTTTGTAAATGTATTGAAGCTTGTTTTGTGACACAATATGTGTTCTATCCTGGAGAATGATCCAAGTGCACTTGAAAAGAATATATATCCTGCTGTTTTGGAGGACAATGTATGTTTGTGTCTGTTAAGTCTAGTTAATTTATCATATTATTCAAGTTCTCTGCTTCCTTATTGATCTTCCATATAAATGTTCTATTGAAGAGTGTAGTGTTTTGAAGTCTCCAATTATTATTGTAGAGGTGTCTATTTCTACCTTCATTTTTGCCAGTGTTTGTTTCATGTGTTTTGGGACAATGTGGTTAGGTGTATAAATATTTATGATTGTTATTTCTTCTTTATGGATTGTCTCTTTTTTAATAACTTGTGTCCTTCTTTGTGTCTTATAACAGCTTTTGACTTAAATTTACATTGTCTGATATTAGTATAGCTGCCCCAGATCCTATGTGGTTTCTATGTTCATGGAATACCCTTTTCCAATCTTTTACTTTCAACCTATTTGTATCTTTGGGTCTAAGTAGAGTCTCTTGTAAACAACCTATACCTGTATCATGCTTTCTTATTAATTCTATCAATCCATGTCTTTCAATTGGGGAGTTTAATCCATTAACATTCAGTGTGATTACTGTATAGGCAGTACTTGTTTCAGCCATTTTGTCCTTTGGTTTTTATATGTCATATCTTTTTGTTGTTGTTTCTCGTTTCTTTATTGCAACCTCCTTTTTTTGTATAGTTGATCTTTTATCAGGTACCTGATATTTTTCTCAATTCTATTTCTGTTTATTATTTAAATAGTTTCTTTCTGAATATCTGAGGTTTATATTGAACAACCAGCATCTATAACCTACTAATTTGAAAATTATCAACTTAGCTTCAATACCGTGAACATTATCTTAGTCTTCATTTCTTCATGCTTCTCCAAACCACTCTCTCCTAACTTTAGCTTTCAATCTGAAGAACTCCCTTTGTTAATTCTTGTAGGGAAGGTCTTTCCTATATTAACTTTCTCAGTCTCTGTTTATCTCTGAATACTTTAAATTCTCTCTCATCTTTGAATGACAGTATACCAGATATAGAATTTTTGGCTGGCAGCTTTTCTCTTTCAGTAATTTAAATATATCATACCATTGCCTTCTCACCTCCATGTTTTCTGAAGACATATTGGCAGTTAGTCTTATTGCAGACCCCTTGTATGTTATGAATCACTTTTCTCTTACTTTTCAGAATTCTTTCCTAGTATGTGTATCACAGTAGGTCAATTCAGATTTATTCTGTTTGGAGTACATTCTGCTTCTTTGATATATATATTTATATCTTTCACAAAAGTTGAGAAATTTTCAGCCATTATTTCCACAAATATTCTTTCTTCCCCTTTATTTTTCTCTTCTCATTCCCATGAGGCATATGTTTGTGTGATTCATGCTGTCACTCAGATCCCTGAGAAATTGCTCAATTTTTTCTGTTTTTTTTCTGACTGTATAATTTTGATTGCTTTGTCTTCTAATTCACTGATTTTTTCTTCTACCTATCTAAATCTGTTGTTATATGCCTCTAGTGTATTTTAATCTCTACTATTGTGCCATTTATCCACATAATATTATGTTTTTCATATTTTCAAATTCTTCTTTATGCTCACACATTGTCTTCTTAATATCCTTTACCTCTTTTTGCATATTTTCCTTCATCTCCTTGAATTGATTTAGGAAATTTGTTTGAACTACTTTGATTAGTTTTTCCACATTCTGTGTCTCCTCTGAAGTTTTAATTTGTTGCCTGGCCTTAGCCATCTCTTTCTGCTTCTTAGTATGGCTTGTAACCTTTTTTTTTTTTTTTTTTCTGATGTCTAAGCATCTGATTATCTTGATAAGTTAATTGTGAAGGTCAGTTTCTGCCCATTGTCTAGGGTTTTTTTTGTTGTTGTTGATTTGCTTTGTTTTAAGGTTCTTTTTTGATGCTTGGTCCAACTTATTCTGGACCTTTAAAATAGCCAGTGTTTAACTAATACAATTTTCTCAGCAATTCTTCATCTTATTCTGGCCCTGGATAGGCAGCATAATTTTTAAAATTGCACTTTTGTGTAATTGTTTCACCTCCTGGAAAAAGCTTCCTTCCCTTCTCCGGAATTTTGATCTGTTCCATTGTTTTTGTGAATAATTTTCTCCCCAGATCCTATAATTTGTTTATATTATTTCCCTCACTCAGTGCCTCATCTTACTTACACTTTTCAGTTCTGGAAGCCTCCTGTCTAACAGCAGTTCACCTTAACTGCCCCCCCCCTTTTTTTTTTACTCTGCAAGGCTTTCCTGCCTCCAGTTTCTTCCCCTTAAGGTATCTTGCCCCAGGAAGCCAGATGGGTCAATCTGGGAGGTGAATCTCTCCAAAAGAGATGTGTTTATGTAGCCCAGCCAATAGTAACAGGATTAAGTGCACCACTCAGCAGCCACCTTTACTGAATTCTCTTTTTCTTTTTCTTTCATATCTTTAGCAAAACTTTTGCATGCAGTACTCCTCAGAAGCTTGTGTTCCACCCATGGTTTCTGTTGACTTGGGTCCTGTTGTAGTTTGCAGCTGCTGTGTACCCCAGAAAAGACCATGGTCTTTTAATCCATTCTTGTGGGTGCAGACCTATTGTGGGTGTGACCTTTTGATTAGGTTGTTTCAATTGAGTTGTGACCCAACCCATTCAAGGTGGGTCTTAATACTTTACTGGAATCCCTTATGAGAGGTTAAAGGTAGAGACATTTGGAGACAGCAGAGAGAGAGAGAAATGTCCTGGAGATGCTAAAAGAGAACAAGATACACTCTGAGAGAAAGTTGAGAACAATGAAACCCAGTTGTGAGGGACCCAGGAGCAAAGGATCAGCAAACCCTTTCCATGTGCCTTGCTACCTGACAGAGGAATCCCAGATGCTAACAGCCTTTCTTCAGAAAAGATATCCTTGTTGATGCCTCTATTTGGACATTTTCATGACCTTAGAATTGTAGCTTGTAACAATAAACCTCCATGTTAAAGTCAACCCATTTTTTTGTATATTGCATTTCAGCAGCTTTAGCAAATTGAATCAGGTCCCAATGTGCAGATATGCATAGGGTTCTAATTCACTGCTCAGAGTCCTATATAATCTGGTTCCTCAGTGGGAAAGACCTGGGCTACTAACTTTAAGCAACTCCCAAGCTACATAGGACCAAGTGAGGAGGAGGAAGGAGGATAGTCTGGGATGGTAGTTTCCTACTTATTTTCCATTTTCTTTGATTCAGCATTTGTGGAGTCCTTCTCCAGTCTCTACTGTCCTCCAGAGTTCTATGCACATCAAGATTTTTTCCTCTTTATTATTGACTGTGGGAAAGTTATTTCAGGGGATGTCTTATACTATCATGTTGATGACATCATTCTGAAATTGTTTTTACCTACTCTGGAACTACACACACATGAATGAATTCAGCTATCTAAAAAGTGCCTTTATATTTTGAAAGTTTTAATTCTATACTGAATAGGAAAAGTAGATGACGCTGCCCATAAATATGTGTAATGCTTATATTTACTGATACCAAAACTGATGTGTCAGAAAATAAATTATCTAAGAGACTGATATAGATGCAAAAATCTTCAGTAAAATACAAGCAAAGCAAAAAGAAAAACACATTAAAAGACTTATATAACAATCACATAGAATGTATCCCAGTTACAAAAATATGGTTCAACATAAGAATGTCAATTAATGTAATACACTACTTTAATAGAAGAATGGGGGGAAAGCACACAATCCTCTCAATTGATGCAGAAAAGACAATAGTCAAAATCTAGAACCTCTTTTTGATATAAAACACTTAGAAAACTAGGAATAGAAGGGAACTTCTTCAACATGATAAAGAGCATATATGAAAAACTTACAGCTAGCTTTATACTCAATGGTGAAAGACTGATACTTTCTCTCTAGATTAAGATCAAGACAAAGATGCTCATGATCATCACTGTTATTCAACATTGGAATTGTGAAAGAAGGGGGAACACACTCCGTCCTCAGTGTCCATGCAAAAAGAAAGTTTTATTCTACTTATTTCTACAGGTCTTTATAGCATACAAGGTAGTCTCCTACGTGACTGTCCTCAGGTATCTCAGGGAGGGGTACATTCTCTCCAAAGCCATGAGGTGTATTTACATATCTTTAGTCTTAAGAGACAATTTCTTCAGGGGCTAGACAGGAAACAGCAGGGGCAGGGGGCAGGAGGCAGGAGACAGGAGCACGGAAGGAGCCCAGCAAGAGCTCAGAGATTATTCCCTCATCTAAATTGCTGTCTGATTTCAGATGTGCAAGGCTTTTGGCCTTTCCCTAGCTCCAGTGTCTGCCTTCAGACATCTGTAGCTTTGGGGAGGCCCTGCTCTATAGTTTGTTAAGCCAGGGGGCCTTCCATGTCTCCACATGGAATTGCTAGCAGAATCAGTTAGGCAAGTAAAAGAAGTAAAGGACATCCAAATTGTAAAGGGAAAAGTAAAACAACCTTACCTATTTGCAGATGACATGATTCTATAAACAGAAATTCTTGAAAAACCCACAACAAAGCTAATATAGCTAATAAACATATTCTGTAAAATAGTGGGGTATAATATCAACATGAAAAAATCCATAGGGTTTCTACACACTATTAATAACATAAAAAAATAAGAAAACTTCTATATACAATAGCAAACAAAATAATCAATATATCTAGAAATGCATTTAACCAAGGTTGTAAAGAATTCATACACAGAAAACAGCAAAATATTTCTAATGTATATTAAAGGAGACCTAAATAAATGGAAGGGCATTCCATTTTCATGTATTGGAAGACTAAATATTTTTATCAATTCTACCCAAAGAAATTTACTGATTCAATGCAATCCCAATCAAAATTCCAATAGCCTTCTTTGCAGAAATGGGAAAGCCCATTATCAAATTTATATGGAAATTTATTTGACCTTGAATAGCCAAAGTCATTGAAAAAGATGCATGAAGTTAGAGGACTCACACTTTCCAATCTTAAAACTTATTACATAGCTACAGTAATCAAAGCAGCATGGGAATAGGAAAAGGACAGACATATAGATAAATGGAATTGCTTGACCATTTGGAAATAGTTTTTCACATATATGGCCAATTGATTTTTGACTAGGGTGCCAAATGCACTCAACTGGGAAATAATCATCTCTTCAACAAATCATGGTGGGAAAACTGGAAGCCCATTTGCAAAAGGAGAAAAGATGGCACCTATCTCACACCATATACAAAAATCCATACAAAATGAATCAAAGACTTAAATATAAGAAACAGGACTATAAAATACCTAGAATAAAATGTAGGAAGCATCTTCAGGGACGTTGTGTTAGTCAGTGTTTTCTTAGACTTTACACACAAGCAACAGCAACAACAAAAAGCACAAGCAACAAAATTAAAAAAAAATGATAAATGGAACTTCATCAAAATTTTAAAAGTTTTATGCATCAAAGGACTTCATAATGTAAATGTAAAAGACAACCTACAGAATGGGAGAAAATATTTGAAAACTATGTATCTGATAGTTTAATGTCCAAATATATAAAGAAATGCTGCAACTAAGCAACAAAAAGACAACCCAATCATGGGCAAAAGACATTTAAAATTTCTCCAAAGGAGATATGCAAATAGACAAAATGCAAATGACAAGCTGCTCAACACCATTAGCCACTAACAAATCAAAACCACAATTAGATACCATTTTATTCCCACTAGACTCTCTACTATTGAAAGCACAAAAAAAATAAAAATAAAAATAAAAAATAAGAGTGTTGTAGAGGATATGGAGAAATACTCATTCACTTTTGGCCAGAATGTAAAATGGTGCAGCCACTATGGAAAACAGTTTGGCAATTCCTCAGAAAATTAAGCACAGAATTACCATATGACAGAGCAATGTCACTTCTAAGTATATGCCCAAAGACCAGAAAGCAGGGACTTGGACAGATAATTGCATGCCAATGTTCATAGCAGCATTATTCACAATAGCCAAAAGATGGAAGGAACCCAAGTGTCCATCAACAGATGAATAGGTATATAAAATGTGGTATATTATTCAGTCATGTAAAGGAATGAAGTTTTGTTAACATGCGACAATATGAATGAAACTTGAAGACATCATGTTGAGTGAAACTAGCTAGTCAGAAAAGGGTAAATATTGTATTACTTCAGTTAAATTAAATCATTGGAATAATCAAGTTTGTAGAGTCAGAAACTAGAATACAGTTTACCAGGGTCTAAGGAGAGGGCAGGGAATGGGGAGCTAAAGTTTAATTAGTACAGAATTTCTGTTTGGGATGATTGAAACATTTTGGTAATGGATTGTGGTGATGGTAGCACAACATTGTGAATGTATTTAACACTGCTGAATTTTATCTTTTCATGTGGTTAAAGGAGGAATTTTTTTTTTAAGTACCGTAGTTCTATACAACACAGAAGGCCAACTCTAACGTAAATTATGACAGTGGTTAGTAGTACAATTATAATAATACTCTTTCTTCAATTGTAAAAAAGTCTCCACACTAATGCAAAATGTTAATAATGGGGGGGCATATTGTAGCTCTGTATTTTTTGCATGATTTTTCTGTAAATCTATAAGTTCTTTTATTAAAAAAATATTTATTTATTAAAAGTACTTAAACAATGCCATATTGGTAAAATGCCTCAAGTTTACTATTTATAAGAGACTAGCACTGCTGCTTCTCCTAAGTAGTTATTTTGACCAAACAGCATTCACTTGATAAGAGGACTGTTTATAAGAAGTTTAGGCTTTAGCTCTATTTGGTGCCTTGGGGTATTTCTAATATTATAATTATGGTGAAGGATTATAGCACATGTCAAGTGCTTCAGCATAATTTGCCAATGGCTGTGGTACTTATGCAAGGAACTTTGATGAAGTATCTATATTGTCTGTAAAAATGATTTTTAGTTAAGGATTCTTATAATCTTTCCCCCAATGACTTGTAGTGCCCTTATTTTCATCTAACTGTAGCAATTTACATCCTTCAACTAGTTATTTTTAGCACATGTTTTTGCCTGACATGATTATTTTAAACAATGAGTTTGGATTTCATATTTATTTCTGTGGTATTTTAGTAAAATGGGGAAAGAAATTTCATCTACCATATGTGAATGAAAATGTGTATACAGTGAAATGTATCCTGAGCAGATTATTGATGGAGACTAGACAACATGACTTATGAGATTGTTTACCTCTCCACACACTATTCATGATTAACAACAATAATGAATTATGTTAACATAAATGAAGCAAGCTGCCATTATTTTCTATACAGGCCTTGAAAGTAAATTTACCTGCTGTGGGATCTGTCTCCACCTTATTCTTCCTTTGTGGCTTTAGAACCTAATTTATCCTCTTTGTGATTCAGTTTTTTCATCTCTAAAGCAAACATAAATTTCTTTCCTTTTAGGTAAGTAATCTGATAATTAGATAGATGCATTCATTCATTTTTAAATGCCTTATCCTATACACTCTGTTTTAAAAATGAACATTTAAAAATTTCCTGATTGATTTATATGCCACTTATTTTCATCAAGATTGCTAATCTATGCTAGAAATTACAAACCTAGGCTAATGCTTTATTCCCTTTAAAGAGATGGGACTTATTTGTTACCCAAGTCTAGATTCACATTCATAATCTTATGTGAATGCACGGAAAGAAATTTCTCCTAGGATATCTGACTAGTACAGAGCCATAAGAAACACTTTTTGGAGCCCCTGAAACTTATTTGAACTAGTAAAGATCACCCTACTGTTATTTCAATATCTACCAGTATAACACAGGCATCTTTGAAAAATGATACACTTTGCATTTAAATAGATAGGGGTGAAAGGAATACTGTGATTTATTCATGCAAGGATGTTGTCTCTCTTTTGCTCCTTTTGATCCTGTGAATGTGTTGCTGCAATATTTTAGAAGATTTTGTTTTAATATATATCCATTTTTAAAATCCTACACATTCCTTGTACTGAGTTTCAACAAAAATGGCACCCAATTCCTAATAAACTTATATAAGTTTGAACAATTCTAAGGTAATTTTGAATATCTTCATGTCAATTTTATTTCTTGAAATTTACAATAATTATTTACTATGAAAGAAAATTTACTTGTAAAACAACTAAAAATTTATTAGCTCTCAAAGAATTAGTTATCTTAACAAGATCAGAGAGTTAAGATTGTAAAACTATATTTTGCAAGCATCCTATTTCCAAATAATTTTATCTAAAACACCTCTTCTGCAAAATGTTTTTTTTTGTTTTGTTTTGTTCTTAGTACACGCTTAACAGGTAACACATTCTTAATAAATGGTAAACATCCTAAATTTTAAGTATCTGATGGTTTGTAGACATTATATTAAAGTATCTGTTGGAGTTGGCAGTAATCATCCATAAATAAACATTGTATTTTAATCAATTGTTCAAACAATATATTTAATTTTAGAAGTCCTAATTTGATATGATTTGCAATGAAAATCAATTAAAGTGAAGAATTATGACAAATGGTACACATGTACTGTAAATATTAAATTTTATCCTAAAATGTTTGTTAATTAGATACTTTTCCAGTGTTAAGGAAAGAATTTTTTGTGTATATGGTTTCCCTATTTCTATGTCAACTTTGTCATTTTTTTGCCTAGACCGACAACAAAGAGGTCACAGCTCTACTTCAGATTTCTTTAAAGTAGATAAAAATGTAAAGAAATTTGTTAGCCTGCTGAATGTACTTTTTTTACATTTTATAATATTCAATTATTACTTACAATTATCTCGTTACCATTTGGTAGGAACATTTGCTTAGTAATTCTTTCTTATCACATCCAATGCACTATCCAAATAATGAAATTCGTTTCTACTAATTTATTGAATCTTCTGGATTAGTAACCATGTAAGCATTTCACACACCTAATCTATAATTTCTAAAATCACACTCATAGAGAGCTTTGATTCCCATTTTATGGATGAGGAAATAGAAAGTTTAAATCATATGCCTAAAAGCATATATATGAATTAGCTGACCGAGAAAGAATTCTTCTTGCCCAAAAGTATGTTCTTTTCATTAAAAATTGTATACCTTCCCCCTCCAATTGTCCCTTGGGGGTTACCCCTCAGCCTTCCTCTGTATGGGGCTGGGTAGAGGGGATACTTGAGTTCTAACCTCTAAATAGGGGAGACCCCAGCCTCTACACAGTGGCCCTTTCATTTTTTATTCTCATTAGCCATTTTAAACCTACAAGGAATGAAAAGAAATCCTCAACCAAAAACAAACACACAAACAAAAAAGCAGGCCTTCTGTGCTACAGACCATTTGAAGTTTTTTTTGTTTTGTTTTGTTTTTTCCCCACACAAAGATTTTTATTTAATGTAATGCAATTAATAAAACACGGGGGTATCAAAGGTCAAAAGACAAAGTGTGAAATTTTACAATGAGGTATTATAACAAATTATCAATCACATATCAGAATGTACATAACAAAATGAATATAGTCCCGAAATATAGATGATTTTAGGAAACTATTCATCCAAATTATGCTGCAATTGTTTAATATACTTCTGCAGCTTCTTTTTAGGAATCACCTCTGGACTAGCTAATAAACTATATGAGCAAACTTTATCATTGGGTTATTAATAATCACACCTCAAAATTTCCAGGAATAAAGTAGATGAATAGATTTGGAAGGAAGTTAGGTGTTTTATATTTCAAAATATTTGCCTTTGAAGAAAAGTATACAGAACAAAGAATGTTTAAATGCTGGTAACAACAAGCTGTGGACATCTACCCACAAATTGTGCAAGAACTTCTATTTCAGTGCTTTTTCAGTGTACCACCAAATTTGATTAAGAAAAATTAAGCTAATCTAAGCCTTGGAAATTAATATTGGCAAATGTATTGGTGTTAATCATGCTTACAGGGCTAGCAGGTAATAATATAATTCCTATAATTTAAAATAATATTTTAATGGTTTATATTAATTTTTCTTATTGTTTTGTTTTTATGGCATTATTTACATAGAACATTCACAAATTATCTTGCCAAGTTTTATAATTTACACTGTATGAGTCTTACACATCTTTCATTAAATTTATTCCTGAATATTGTATTTTTAAGATATTACTGTGAATGGAGTTTTATTTTTAATTTTATTCTCTAATTTTCCCTTGTATATAGAAATGCTCTTGATTGTTGTATATTAACATGTACCACATATACAAACTTGCTAAATTTATCTATTAGTTTCTGTAGCTTTTATTTTTGAAGATTTTCTTAGGGTTTCACTATATTATCAACAAATAAGGTCTGTTTTCTTTTTCTACTTTCTAATCTATATGCCTCAGATCTTTTTTTTTGACATATTGCCTGGCTGGTGCTTCTTTTATTCCAATTACAAATATACCTGGCAGATAGATATCAACTGAGGTTCTGCTCATATTTTTTCAATATTTTTTCTGTTTAACCTTCACCTTGATTGATATATGTTGTTCTCACCTATCTCTGTTACATCCATTTATTGTTAAGTCCATTAAATGACTTTTTTTTTTTTCAGGAATTGTGTCTCTCAGTTCTAGAATTTCTATTTGATTCTTTTTATTGTTTCTCTTCTTTGTTGAGAATTCCCATTTTTCTACTGAGATTTCACACCTTAAAAGCATGTGTTGTTGTATTTAATTGATTATTCTCAGGGCCAGTCTTAGTTGCTTTTTCTTTTATCTTGGTAATGTGTTACATTCTTGGCTCTTCATATGTTGGCTAATCTAATTTTGTACTGGACATTGTGATTCACCACTCTTTTTTCTTTTAGTTTGTGAAGACTTTACTTATTATATATTTTATGCAATGAATATTGTTTATTTTTAACAGATACTTCTCTTAGCTGGGTTTGAACTGTGTACTCGTTTTCTTACATGACATTTTCTCTGTCATTCACTTCTTTTGGCCTTTAGCTGGACAGCTTTGGGTACGTTTGAAACCTATGTTCAGAAAGAAATTGGTGTGAACAGAGTTTGGGGATAGTCGCTCTGGTTTTTTCAGTTGAAATATTTTCTCTGTTCTCTTCAGTGTTCATGACTTCTGTTTTGTTTTATTCACCAAGTCAGAAAGATTGTGAGCTTTTGATATACCCCTTCATTTGAAGCTGTAGAAAATATAGTGGTTCTCCTTACCCATACACTAAAGCCATGAAAATGGGAACGTACTTGTGTAACTTCACTTTTCTCCTTCTTCAAACAAGCATGCACTACCACTAAAGTCAGTCTACTTTTGTTTGCTATTCAACTATTCAGTACATTCAGGTAGTTGCTTTTTGAAACATGTACAAGTTTTATAGTTGCTTTCTGAAAGAGGAGAGGTCATTTGGTAAGTCTTTGTCATAATGGGAAATAGAAGTCTCGTATTATTTTTTGAGTTTTCAGAGTTCACTCAATATTATACTAGTTTTAAATAATTAAAATCCAGCTCATATCATCTTAATGTTTATGGAATTAGTCAATAATGCATTCATATTGTAGAAAAATATAAAATACCATAAAAAAGATGAAGTAATAGTCATTAAAAATCCTAAAATGTGTAGAAATCTACTTTTGAGATTTTTGTGTATACTTCTACATACTATTTTTCTAATGGTTAAAAATTATGGTTTATATTTTTCATAATATTATATTAATATGAATATTCTATATTCCTTTTCACTGTATTTAAACAATATAAAATTTACTGAAGTATCAATGCTAATTTAAACTGCAATACATTACCATATTTACCATAAATACATGTGTGCATACATATGCTTCATAAGATATGCAAAAATACCAAATTTCCATACTTGACTTTAACTGCTCAAACTGATTAGCATGAAATTTGTTGTGCTAAATAGCCTGAGAAAAGGAAACCATGAAATTGACTTGACATGTTAATACTATATTTTACAGTGGGGCACAATATAATTAAACAGGAGTTTTATTGTAACTATACATGGTGACTTTGCCTTCAGAAAATACTTACTCTAGACAACTGTGCAGGAATATTTTTTATTTCATAAGAGGATGTGTTTATTTGAAACCTGCTAAAGATTCTGAGATTTGTATATGTCCAATTTAGAGAAAACTCTTAGTATTTAAGTGTTCATAGTGTGAATTTAAGACAAAAAAACAAGAAAATCAGAAAGTAAATCATATCCGAATCCTGAAAATAACACTTATTTTTTAGTGCACCTGTTAAATATTTTGTGCCTGATTCAGGAAACTTACCTGTGTCAAAATAAATGAAAGTAATATCTAAAGTCAATGTTGCAACTGAAACGAGTAGCTGCTGATGTGAAGAAAAATATAAATAAGTTTATGCCATTTTAATAATAAGGCAATTGTCTAGTTTCTTAGAAATATTAACTATATTTTTTCTTCCTCTCTAGTAAAATTTTAATCGTTTTTCTATTTTTTTAAAAACTGGGCCTAATATCTCATTGTAAGCCATTATATTATACATGTGTATTTTTACAAAATAATTGGATAACATTTTTTAGTTACAGTCTGGATCATCATAAAAAGGGTTACATTGATTACAACAATTCCTCTGGTCATAATTAGAACCATGCAAATAATGTTGACAGCTGGGTTGAGTGAATTTTTATTTGATTTTAATGGGTTTACCCCTGAAAATAAAACAAAGATCAAAAGAAGTTAAAATTTTGTCGAGGTGGAAAACTGATTTGCACACGGTTTTGATGCCAAGCCGTAAGTTCAGTCTCAACTTACCTAAAACTTTAAAAACTCCATTTTCAATTCTGCCCAGTAAAATGACATCCTTTTCAAAATGCATATATGTTTTGGCTGATTTCTTCATATCAATAACATGTTAGTGTGACATATTTTCAAGACATAATTTACAATAATTGGCCACAAAATCAGTGTAAACAAACAGCTGCATTTCTTTTTTTTGTCCTCTCAAAATCAGTTCATTGCTGGCTCATTGTAGAGGAACAGTATAATGTAGTAGTTAGAGCATCATCTCTGGAGCAGAACTATGAGTTTGAAACTTGGCTCTGTCAATTACTTTGTAGTTTGCCATCAGGTAAGTTTCTCTGTAAAAAGTACATAAGAGAAATATGCATACCTCAAAAAGTTGTGTAGATATTTTCTGAATTAATATTTATAAAACATATAGAATAGTGCCTGGCGTTTTTCCTACTATTAAGCGCAGCATTTCAAGAAAAATATAAAAATAACTTGGCTATCTTTTTCTTGCTTGCTCCATTAACCCTCACACATGGCCAAGGTATTTACAAAATCTCCAATGAGCAAATTGCCATCTACATAAATTTAATAACTTTTTGCTTAATCCAACACAGCTAAATATGTGGTGATTCTATTCTGTTCCTATATCCAAGTATCTCTATCCCCTACAGAGGTTTTTTTTTGTTTTTGTTTTTGTTTTCCATATATAACATATCTAAATTTGGCAGGTAAAATAGCTTAATTCAGTAGATTCTGAATCATGGAGGTCAGAAAATTGGAAATATAGTACCAAAGAAATTTGAGGGAAAAAAAGGACTACCTTTTGACACTACCAGATAAAACCCTAGGTGAATTTCTTTTTTAGTATGGAAGGCAAGTCAATAGTTTTGTATTCATTCAGGAACTCTGGCATTATAGTGGCTGCTTGCCCAAATAGCAATGTCTGGGAACAGGTGGACTTAAAGCTTCAAGGCTACATCTGGTTAGCAACAAATTGAATTCACCAAAAACAAAACACATCAACAAAAAAGTTTGCTTGGTAGTGGCCTGATATCAAGCCAAATGGGCAAGCCACAATAAACCTTTATGGATCAAACTGAATTCAAGACAATATGTTGTGCATAGCTATTTTCTTTGCCTTTCTGTCCAGGTAGTAAAATATCTGCACTCAGCAGTTTTGATAACCTGCAGGGTCAAAAATTACAAAACATGATTTAAAACAGCTGCTTGAAATTTATCATACTGAGCAAAACCTAAGGAATAGACTTTTCTACTTGTTTATTTGAAAGACCAATTATTAAATAGTATTCATAAAATTGATTATATATAGTATAAACGTGAAGTTAAGCATTAAAAATACTTGTCTCTTGGTCACAACAAAAAGCTATTGTTTTGATGAAATCTGTTGAATTCATAAAATATTTCAGATGGTTTAATATTTTTAAGCCATTGAGAGATTAGTAAATTTTATGTTGAAAGTTTTAAACAAATGAATATTAACTCAAAGTAGGTTTCTGAAATTATGATTATATTTCACATTTGTGGATCTATGATATAAAAGTCAGTCTTTTAGATATCATATATTTTTGATGGGCAGAGTTAATTTTTATGGAATGGAAGTGATGTTTTAAGAACTGTTATTTTTAATTTTTAGGTTTATATTTATATTTCTCAAAGTAAATAAATATTATTTTAATTATCACCCCTCTTTCAATAAAAGATGAATATTGGTAATCTATATTCTAGAAATTAATTCATTAAAATTGTTCACTTGATATTTCAGACAACTTCTATATATAATGCATTGTTGTCAGCATTAAGAATTAACAGAAAGAATCTGGTTTTGTTCTGTGGAGCTGACCATATGTAGCACTTGGAGGGAGTTTTTCAGGGTGGACCTAGGCTCTCTCTTTATTTTTGAGAATTCCAAATTCATTATTTTCAAATATGAATGAAATTCTTTTTTTCTTTCTGAATCTGAGTGCTTTCCCTTTAACAACAAATTACCTTATAATTGGCATATTATAGAAATGAAAAAAACTATAGCTCTTTAGAAAGGTTCTAAATTCATCATAAAGAATCAATGACTGGCAGTAAAAGGGAGACTATTTAAATAAACAGGACTGACCACTGGGCTAAATTTCAAACTAGAATAACAATGATTATAACAGGAAGCAGGTCAAAATGGGAGCCTAGGACAGTGAATTAAAGATGTAAGTGAAAAATATTAGAAAATCAGGAATGGAAAGTGCAAAACATCACTTGGGTCACTCCTCACTTATCTGTACATGTATTCATTCAACAAATGTTTGTGAAGAGTCTATTGCATGCCAGTAACTTGGAGAGACACTGAAGACAGGGATGAAGAATATATGAATGAAAAATAAAATGAAAAAGAATACATGACTGGTAATCTCTTCATGAAATGCAGTATCTAATAGAGAACGAATTGGAGAATGGGAAAAACATATAACAGAAATAGATGTCATGAGTTGTTACACGTGTATGTGCCCTAGCTAGGGCATTTGTTTTCAAACAGAGTTTTGTTAAATAAATATTAAGACCCCTTTCATACTGGAAAATATATGACTCCAGTTTGAAATCATAAAGAAAATGTTGCTTCTCAAGATAAAATGGTTTACATTTTCTTACTATCAGTAGTTGTAATTGTTATTTTCATGTAATTAAATTGTCTTACTATTTGCTTTGGCCATTAGTAAATCCAGAGCCAATTACATGGAATAATTTTCCAAGGCTGTACAGCATTTCTTTTCTATATGCAATCTCGCAGCCTTCCTCTTACTATTGATTTTCTTTTTTATTCTTATTCCTGGGTTGGTTTAAAATTTATTATATTGTCGGAATATTTTTACATAAACTTTCATTTTAGTACAGTTTGTATTTAGAGAAAAGTTTTGAAGATAGTACAGAGAGTTCCTGTATACTCCATACATAGTTTCCTCTAGTGTTAACATCTTACACTAGTATGATATTTTTGTCACAATCAATGAACCAATATTCATAAGTTATTCTTTATAAAGTATATATTTTATCCCTATTTCCTTATATTTTAACCTAATATCCTTTTTCTGATCCAGTATCTCATGCAAGTTACCATATTACCTTTGGCCATGTTGCCTCTTTAGACTCCCCTAGACTGTTCCATGTTTCTCAGACTTTCCTGGTGTTGATGTTCTTGACCGTTTTATGATGTTTGGCCAAATATTTTGTAGAATGTACCCTAATTGAGATTTGTCACATTTTTCTCATGTTTAGATATGTTTGTGATGAAAGCTACAGAGGTAAAGTGTCTTTCGCATGACATCATATCTAGGGTACGTATTTCCAACATGACCTTTCGCTGTTGGTATTGAACTTGATCATCTAGCTGAGATAGCATTTGTCAGGCTTCCCATCTGTAAGTTTGACTTTTTCCCCCCTTTCCATACTATACTCTTTGAAAGGAAAACACTATGCAAAACTCACACTAAGGAGTAGTGAGTTATGTTCCACCTACTTAAGTGTGGACTGTCTACATAAATTATTTGTAAGACTTCTGTACAGGAAATTTGTCTATGCTCCCCCATTTATTTATTTATTCACTCATTTATTTATATCAGTATGGATTCATGGATATTCAATTTATGTTTTGGCTTATAATCCACTAGACCTTCAATATTTTGCTCAAATTGTTCTATATGGGGTTGGGGAGGAGGTTGCTCTTTCATTGGTTTACTGTAACCCTTTGATACACATATTTTTAAAGAACTTCTTTAATTTCTGGCACTACAAGATTCTCCAGTCTCATCTTGTGTATTTACTGCTCCGGGTCTACAATCAGCCATTTTTCTACAGAGCCATTGTTCATTTTATAGGAAAATAATATTAGAAATCAAGATCTCAGCCCTAGGCATGCTTGTCGTTACTGACAGTTGTTGCCTCTAGGCCCTCTCGGTAGAAAGAGTGAGAAGATATATGAGTATATGCTAACTTGTGCTGGATTTTATGGTAAGTCTATACGTATGTTTTTAGAAATGGCCAATATGTCTTCAAAGGGGTAGTACTATTTTGATTTCCTACCAGCAATGTATGAGTTCCTGTTGCTTCACATCTTTACAAGTAATTGGTAATGTCAGGTTTTTATTTTGTTTTGTTTTGTTATTTGTTTTTTTTTTTTTTGGATTTTAGTGATTATAATAGTTGTTTAGTTGTATGTACTTTTTGTTTTAATGGACATTCCCCTAATATTAAATGATGTTAAGCATCTTCTCATGTTTATTTGTCATCTGTATATCTACTTGGGTGAGGTAGCTATTCAGATATTCTGAAAATTTTTAAATGGCTTGTTTGCTTCTTAACTATTGGTTTTTAAGTGTTCTTTGTATATGTTGGATTCAAGGCCTTTATCAGATGAGTGCTTTAGCAGATATTTTCTCTTTTGTGTTTTCATTCTCTTAATAGTGTCCTGTGCAGAGCAGGAGTTTTAATTTTAATAAACACCAAAATTTCCATTTTTTTTCTTTCATATAGTTCATGCTTTTACTATCATATATAATAACTAATCACTGAAATGAAGGTCACATATATATTCTCAGTGTTTGTGTAAAAATTTTATCTTTTTTTTATCTTTTGCAGTTTACATTTAGGTTTCTGACTTGAATTAATTCATTTTGAACAAATGACAAAACATGTCAATACATATGACATATGTCAATACATGAGAATACATATAGATATTCAAATATCTATATTTCCCCTGTATCCTGTGGCATGGTTATACTCATTTATTAGTTCCAAGAGTTAATTGGTACATTCTTTGGGGCTGTCTACATAAACACTGAAGTCATTTGTAAATACAAAAAAAAAAGTCTTGTTTTCCACTCTATATACATATTTATTACTTTTTTGTGTTGAGGGTGTGGTGTTGAAGACTCCAATTATAATTGTAGACTTGTCCAATTCTTATTTCAGTTCTATTAATTTTTGCCTCATGTATTTTGATCCTTTGTTGTTAATAGATGCATATGTGTTTAACACTATTATGTCTCCCTGGAGAATTGAAACTTGCATTAATATTTAATGATCTATTTATCCTGATTATCTTCCTTATTCTGAAATATGATTTTTATGAAATTAGTAGTGTGACTTCAGTTTTCTTTTAATTAATTTTTGCAAGGTATATTTCTCTCCATCCCTTAACCTTTAGCCTGGATCCTTTTTTAATGCGATTTTATTGAGATATATTCACATACCATATAATCATCCAAAGTGTACAATTAATTGTTCATAGTGTCATCATATTGTTGTGCATTCATCACCACAATCAATTTTTGAACATTTTCATCACTCCAGAAAATTAAAATAAGAATAAAAAGAAAAAGAAAAGAAAAAAAAGAACACCCCAAACATCCGTACCTCTCTTTCTCCCCTATTATTCATTATTTTTTGTCCCCATTTTTCTACTCATCTGTCTATACACTGGATAAAGGGAGTGTGAGCCACAAGGTTTTCACAATCACACAGTCACACCATATAAGCTATATAGTTATACAATCCTCTTCAATAGTCAAGGTGACTGGACTGGATTGTAGTTCAACAGTTTCAGGTATTTCCTTCTAGCTATTCTAATACACTAAAAACTAAAGAGGGATATCTATATAATGCATAAGAATAACCACCAGAATGACCTCTTGACTCCATTTGAAATCTCTCAGCCACTGAAACTTTATTTTGTTTCATTTCTCTTCCCCTTTTTGGTCCAGAAGGCTTTCTCAATCCTGCACTGTTAGGTCCAGACTCATCCCTGGGAGTCACTTCCCAAGTTGCCAAGGAGATTTACACCCCTGGGAGTCATGTCGCACATAGTGGGGATGACAGTGAGTCTACCTGGCAAGTTGGCTTTGAGAGAGAGAGGCCATATCTGAGCAATAAAAGAAAACCTTTTGTATTTAACTCTGGTGTCTTATAGACAACATGTAGTGGGGCATTTTTTTTTAACACCATTCTGCAACCTTTGTTTTTAATTGTTATATGTAGGACAATTGCATTTAAAGTGATTACTGGTACAGTTGGAGTGATGGCTGCCATAGATTTAACTATTTTTCTATTATTTCTGTCCATTTTGAATTTTTTCCCCTTTTTATCTGCCTTCTCTGGTTTTATTTGAACATTTTGTATGATTCAATTTTATCTTCTCTCTTCGTATACCAATTATGTTCTGGGATATTTTTGTACTGGATTCCCTAGTGTTTGTTATATACATTATTAACTGAAGTCCCCTTTTTTTTATAACATGTCGCTTGTTGTGTAGGACCTTATATCAGAGTATTTCCAATTCCTTCCTTCCATTCCTTTTGACATGCTACCATTCATTTCATTTACCTAATATTAATACTATCATTTGAACACACTATTCTCTTTTAGAACAATTAAAATATAAATGATAAAAGTCTTCATTTTACCTTAATTTATGCCTCCTCTAATGGTCTTCCTTTCTTTATGTAGGTACATATTTCTGAACTATATAACTTACCTTGTGATAAAATAAATACTTTTAACATTCTTGCAGGGTAGGACAGAACCATTGGTAATGAATTCCCTCAGTTTTTATTTGTCCAAGTATCTTTATTTTTCCTTCACTTTTGAAAAATAACTTCTCTAGTTTGAGAATTCCTGGATTTTGGGCTTTATTCCTTCAACCCTAGACTTTTTTACTTGACTGTTTTCCTGCTTGCATTGTTTAGGACAAGAAGTCCACTATAGTTCTTGTCCTTGTTTCTTATATGTAAGACTCCCCTGACGCCCTGTCTTCTTTCACGATTGTCTCTTTGTTTTTGGTTTTCTGCAGTTTGAATATTATATGCCTAGATTGATTGTTAGCTTGGAAATTATCTTACTTGGTGTTTTTTGAGATTCCTGAATCTGTGGTTTTGTGATTGCCATTAATTTTAGAAAGTTTTTGATTATTGTTAATTCAAATATCCTTCTGATACATTTGCTCTTTCTTTTTCTTTGCATATTCCAATGATGTAAAAGATTATACCTTTGAAATTGCCCACAATTCTTGGATGGTCTTTTCTGTTATTTTTTTTTCCTTTTGTTTTCCTCTTTTCAATTCTATGTTCAGAAATTTCTATTGAATTATTGTCAAACTTATACATTCTCTTCTCAGCCAGTCATTTCTACTGACGAGCCCTTTATAGGCATACTTCCTTCTTGTTACTTAAAAAATATATATTTTATTTATTTTTGATTCCTTATTCGTTACTAATTCTCTGCTGACATTACCTATCTGTTCTTTCATGTCATCCACTTTTTCCATTACTTTTTTTTAATATTAATTTTTTTTTATTAAATTCAGTTTTATTGAAATACATTCACACACCATACAATCATCCATGATATACAATCCACTGTCCACAGTATGATAACATAGTTATGCGTTCATCACCACAGTCTATCTCTGAACATTTTCCTTACATCAGAAAGAACCAGAACAAGAATAAAAAATAAAAGTGAAAAAAAAACACCCAAATCATCCCCCCATCCCACCCCATTTGTCCTTTAGTTTTTATCCCCATTCCTCCACTCATCCATACGCTAGCTAAAGGGGGTGTGATCCACAACGTCTTCACAATCACACTGTCACCCCTTGTAATCTACATTATTATATAATTGTCTTCAGGAGTCCATTACTTTTTCCATTAGAGCTCTTAACATATTAATCATAATTATTTTAAAGAACCTGTCAGCCCCAATACCAGTGTCTGATCTGATTTTTGCTTTGGGGGTCATTTTATCTTTTCAGACTGTGTTTTTTCTTGCTTTTTTGCATGCTCACAATTTCTTTTTGAAAGTCAGAGATATAGTGAACAATAGAAATTGAAGTAAATAGATTTTAGTGTGCGGTTTAATCTTAGCATGTTACTACGACTTGGAATTGGGGTGTGTTTAATCTTTGCTGGAATTGTAGGTGGCAGAGGCTTCAAATTTCTCTTGTGTTGTTGTTTTGGTCTGTCCTTTTTAGTATGTGCTTTCCTAAGTACTTCTTCTCAAAGTCTGTGTTTTACAGCTATTCCAGTACAATCCAAGGTAGGAGGAAAGATTATAATCTTGTCATTAAATCTTAGTCTTGAAGTGGGCCTGTGTTTTCAGGCTGTGACTTTCCCAAGTGTTTCTCCAGTGGTATAGCTTTTTCCCTTACCCCTAATTTCTCTTCTGGCTCTGGTGTTCCTACTCCATTTCCTGAAGCTCTGATCCTTGTTGATTATTTATTTATTTGCCCCTTGATAATAGGAAGTATAGAGGGGTTGAAAGTGAGAAGAATATTTTATGTTAGATAGGATAAAGCTCTGGCATGGTTCTTTCTCATGTACTATAGGTTTGGTATGGAGAAAACTCTTGGTGTATTTCACAATGATTACCCTTTTCCTCCTCCTGCTAGGACCAAGAGGGATTATTTACCTTGAGAATATGGTGGAGTTCCTAAAGGTAAAACCCACTAATGGGTTGGGCCCCCTCTAAGTCTATGCTCCTAGGGCTTTCTCACTTTCATGTTAGTCTGCACCTAGCCTCCAACAATTTCTTAAAATTACCATTTATAACTCCAGAACTTCTGTTCCAGGTAAGCAGATCTCAGCTGTGTCTCTCTGTATATGCATTTCTCTCCAGTTTTGGTGGTAGCAATTTGCCCTGTGACCTCAATTCCCTGAGGGGTCCAAGAAAAGTCACCAGTTTTCAGTTTATCCCTAATTTTCTTGTTGTAAGGGAGTGACATATTACAAGTTCTTTACATGTTGAAACTGAAATCAGAAGTTACAGGTATCTTTTTAAAGTAAATTTTATTAGTATTTCCATCAAGACTCAGAAAATGTATTGCATTACACAAAGTTAAAAGATAATCAAACCAAATAAGACTTTATTTGCCTAATAATTACCAATGGTAGTTAACAGCAGGATGTGCCCATGGACTTCCATTGGCTCCTTTTGCTAGGATGTACCCATGACCCAATTTCACACTTTTCCACATCCTCTCCAGACTAATACTGTTATCAGTAAAATTTCATATATTGTCTGTCTCTTCTCTCAATGTATTAAATTTTGTGTGAGAAATGACTTCCCCCAAGGACAATGCTTCATCTGCTTCTCTTTTCAAGTTCTGGCTATTTTACCTACAATATTAACTTAACTTTGTTGTATAGGTGAGAAACATATTCTCCTTGCTTCTTATTACTCCTTCCAGATTGATACCCTGCTGTCTTCCCAAAAGACCACTGTTCCCATGAAGCTAGTGACATTAGAGTTTAACCTCTTTTACTCCTTCCAGTTGCTCTCAGCAACATAACTGCCTCTCATTTCTTGAAGAGTCATGCCTATTCTCTTTAACATTATCCTAATCTAATATTTGATCATTTTAATATACCTCAGTTCAGACTCTTGAGTACCACAACTTTCATTTCTTTGACCCTTTAACATACATTGATGTGTTCTCCACCCTTCTTGAACCACACACTTGCCCTTCTTCATCATCTAGATTTTGCCATTATGAAGTGTTCCAACCCCTCTGTAATGCCTATGTATAATCATCCCACTGTCTGATAACCACTTACCTTTCTCTTCTCTTTTTCGTTAGTGTGCCAACTCTAAAAATTTTTAACCCCACCAAGCCTTTGATTTATTGATTCTAACACTTTGCTACTTTTCCCCATTCCCTACATGCTCTTGTTTCTCTTTAGCCATATATACTCTCAAAACTCCTGATCTTATTGACCATATAACAATAGCATGGCAAAAAAACAGGCATAGTTTGCAATTGATCACACTATGAGAGATGGGAAACAATGAAAATGCAGGAAAAAAGGAGATAATTTCAAAATCAATGTTCTGACTAGATGGAAAGTGATGAAATGTGGTACATAACTAAGTGGAGAAATTATCCACATAAAGAAACATGAATAGTTCACACATTGTAACAGGAGAAGAAGAATATACAGACACAGACTTAAAGACTGGGGGAAAAGAGTATTGACTATCCTTTGTAAGAAATGTGATTGGAAGTAAATATGTTTAAGAACCCACTGGGGTTAAAGAGTAAACTTACATACTGGAACTAATTAGCGTTGCTATGTACCAATTATCCATGATGTGTGAAGAAGCAGGAGCATAAAATCCCTACCAAACAGTTATGGTCACCCAGAGTTTGTGAACTGGAAAGACAAATATGATAGGAATTAGAAAAAGTAAGTAACTATAGAGTGTTGGAACAACTTTACTCTGTTGGTTGACCCATGAGTCCACTTTTAATAGGGAGAAAAATTAAACCAGACATTGGTTATTAGACAGAAGTAACAAGGATAAAATATGAACTGATAGCATTGAGAACATTAAAGATCAAAAGAAAAGGTATCATGACAATGACCTAAAATCAATCCTCTCTCCACCACTGACTACAGTTTTATGTTTTCTTGAACTCTGAGTTCAAACTTGTTCTTTATCTGTGGAATTGGTAGTCTTAGCCAATGATTTATAAGATTCAGTTTCAGTCATTTTACTGCATGCCTAGCAACCTGATTTTGTGAAATACTATTGTTTGAATGGAGACCATATTTTATATGACTCTGCAAAGAATTCAAAACGTTCCTTTTGGTTATATTTTTATTCTATAGAAACAAAAACACATGGTTCACAGTTTGACTCCAAACTATCTCAGATATGTACATGTAATATAAACCCAAGTTTAGAACAGAAAAAAAAATTATGATTCATCCATATACTTTACTTAATAAAAAAGCCTTTATGGGTATGGTCAAGTGTGTTTGATATTATAATGGCATTAATATATAAACCTTAGCAATCATTATGAAATTAGTTGAATTCACAGTGCTCATTTCACTTAACACTTTTAGTTTAACAATGATCCTAAAGAGAAAGATGAGAACTCACAGAGGAACTCATAAAATTTTTTAAAAGGCTGTATTTTCTAAGATTTTTTTTTTATCTTGAATATGCTTGAAAAATTAACACTTTGAAAAGCAGGCTTCATTGAAGGCAGCTTCCCTAGATCTGATTTACATTAGCCCAAGTTCCAGTGATAATTATTAGAGCTGGGTCATTTAACTGGCCTGTAATTAGAATACCAATGAGCCAGTTCTCTTAGAAAATGTCCCTGTTGTAGACAGACACCTCTAGTTTGAATATTTTAGCCAAAAAAAGCTGCTCTTATATATAAGATATATTTTTCCAGCTTGAAAAAGGAAAATTTGTATGCAGAGCATCCTAAATAGTCTCAAAGGAAAATTGCCCACAGTATTCCAGCACATCTATTTAGTCAATAGCTAGAATTGTTAGCCCGAGCTTACATAGTTGATGAGCCAGATTTTTCTAAACAAGATAAAGGGAGCTTGATTTTTAGTAGTAATAAGGAGACAGGTTATGATACTCTGTATAATTTTTCACTGAGTTAAGCTCTAGGGAATGTCAGTTCTTATGGGATTAGGGGAAAATGAGTAGTAAACAGGAATGAAATGAGTATCTAGCTTGGAAAGCAGATTAAAAAAATATTTAAGTCAAATATCAATAAATCCATTTTTAAAATACTTAATGCTCTAGAGATACACTGTGAGTGTTTGAAGAACTTATACATTGAGAGGACAATGTATATGCATTGTTCAGAAGGATTTGTCACAATCACAGTTTGCAGGCTAAATTATTTACACATGCATTCTCTCTCTTCACACACACACACACACACACACACACAGAGCTCTGAGACTTGAGAAATAACATCTAAACTCCTACTATTTGGGGGAGTTTTAAAACATGGCCATACTTTGATGCTTTCTCCATGGAGTGATGGGGTATATATCTCCTTGCTTTTAATCTAAGCCAGACTTGTGATTCTTCAATAGAAAAGACTGTAAATGACAACATGTGACTTCCAAGTCTATGTCATCAAAGGCCATGAAGGCTCTATCTTATTCACTGAATCATTTGCCCTGGAATTCTCAATTTCATGTAAGAAGTCCAAGTATCCTGAGACCACCATGGTCTAAGAAAGTCCAAGCCACATAGAGACACCACATGAAATATCTCCAATAGACAGGCTCAGCTGAGCCCAGCTGTTGAGTTATCCTTGCCCAGTTACCAGATGTGTGCACAAAGAAGTCCCTAGAATATTTGAGTTCCCAGTTGTTCCATTAACCAAAACCACTCATGTCTTCCCAGTTGGGATCCCAGGCAATGTGGAACAGAGAAAAGCAATTTTGACTGAATTCATTACTCCCACTATGAGTAAAATATCATGATTGCTCTTATTTCATAAGTTTTGGGACAGACACTACTTAATTAAATACTTAATTATCTATAATTAATGATTCTCAAGTTTTCTTCTAGCTATATAGGTGTAGTGAATAGTTGACATTTTTGTCACTACATTTTCTTTTTTCCACCCTTCATCATAGCATATCAATTAACTTTGGGGGAAATTCCTTCTCCCCTTCTTTTGCAGTTTGTCTCATTTTCCTGATTTCTCTTAAGGCTTCTTACACCAGATTCATCCTCTCTTGCCAACAAAGGGAAGGAGACGTCATTGAAGCTCAGCCTCAGAGATCTCTCTTCTCTCTCATATGCACATTCTTTAATCTTTGATAGCGTGAAACAGGGGCAGATGAAAAATGGCTATCATTCATTCATTCTCGATGGGTCATCCAAATAATTTTATCTAGACTACATGGAGTAGCCCTGTTCTTGTCTTGTACAAATCTAGGTTTCAGCCTTCCATTTGATCTGTGACCCTCTCATATCGCCGTCATCATCATCGCCATCATCTTTAAATAGATTCCCCTTTTGCTTAAGTCGACTAGAGTCACATTTCTTTCCTTTCTAAGAACCAAATAGCCTAACTGACACAAGGACCTTTGTATGCTTGGTTATATTTTTAATAATGTGTAAAATGAATACATGTCGAACTTTAGAACATGAGTAGAGATGAATATTTTCAGATAAAATATTTCTGCAATTTGAATTGGTATTGATAGAATGAGGCCTTCCATAACAGGTAGGTTGTATAACAAAATTAACATATCTTATTTTCACTGTGTTCTAACATTTTTGTGTCACTAAATTTATTTGGCATAGGTAATGTACTATTTGCTATTGGGTGCGCTTTACAATTGATCACTCTCTTTTAAAAACTGGCCATTAAAATAATTTAATTTATTCCAATTAACTTCCAATATGAAATACATTTTCCACTTAAAGAGATATAAGACTTTCTAATTGAAAAGGTGAGAAAATGACAGTATTTTAAATTAGTTACAAAAACTCAAAATAAAATCTTCTTGATCTATAAACTAGAGTGGCAGCTCTAGAAACTTCTAGGGACAAAAAAATCAAATCATGATTTATTCAGAAGAATTCCTAGTAAAATCCCACATAATTATGACCTATTCCAGTGGGTTGTACTTTTTTCCCAAGGGATATTTTGCCAGGATATATAGAAACCGGAAAGGACACCCTTTCTGCCTTTCTATTACCCAGGTTCTTCTCATGACTCAGAAAATGTAACTGCAGGGTTTATCTTAGCAATACTCTCTAAAAGTCTTGCTTTCAGACAAATCCCTTATGGTAAATGTCAGGTATATGCCCTTATTTTGTCTCCTGTAGAAGGAAAATACATAAAGTATACTTTTTCAAAAAATTGTATATTGTAGTGGATGAGAGCACTTGTTTCTGGAATCAGAATGCAACCTCTAACTTGCATTAGCTCTGTGATTTTGTGCAATCTGTTTCACCTCTTGATGCTTTGATTTTTCATATGTGAGGCAAGATTATTAAAGGCACCTATATATCAAGAGATTTCTGTTATGATTAATTGATGTAATCCATGTGAAATAATTGCACATTTCCTGGCATAAGTATGTATTCAGCAAAGGTTGGCTTTAAACTAGTAATATTGTATATCCTTTATGTAAAACAGAAGAATTGGTAGACCTTTTGTTACCCTGAAAAGCCATATTCCTTGAAAAGATAATCTAGGAAAAATGTGTAATTCATTCAGCAACAGGAATATTTATTGTCTCTGCTCTGTGTCAGGTACTGTTAGAACTAATGAAATTTGATAAAGAAGAATAGCTCATGAGTGAGAATATCTAATATGATAATTTCTTAGTGAATGATTTTCAAGAGGAGCATTTTTAAATAGCTACTAAGTCATATTGGTTTTCTGTTCTCAAGTAAATGGGAGCAGATTTCAAAGAGATAGTGATTGAATAAGAAGGGCCTAATTTTAACCCTGTATTCTAACCTAAACCAAAGGACATTACACATTTCAGCTGTGTCAACACTATAAAGCATCTTTGAATACAAAAGCCTCTAGTGCATGAAGTGATTGATAATGATACTTCTGATGTTGTAAGGTTGTTACCTGTCTCTTGTTCAAATGGGATGCTAAGTTAACCAATAAATTACTGGAGAGGAAGCCCTGTGCATGCAGAGGGTCAGTCAGAAGAGAGTACATTCCTTTTCTGGGTTTTCTCAAACACACATCCAAAATCCCTTATCCACAAAAACATTTTCCTTAAATTTGTTGGAATCTCATCTGGCAGCCATACCTGATATGAATAATGTGAGACAATAGTCATTGTCTGTACTCTTTGCGGAGAATATTCATACTGAAATGTTTGAATAGAGTAAACTGCCTCAAACTGCTCTGGAGTATTAGACAATATGCACTACATTTCCTTTAAAATTGAAAAAAAAAAAAGCTAAATTCTGCTCCATGTCTGGAGTCAAAGTTTCCAGGAAAGTAATTGAGGACCTGTTTTTGGAAGGTGGAAGAGTTGCTTTCCTTTTCCCAATTTTACTTTCCCCATTTCTTTAAGAGCTACATGGGCATGTGTGTGTGTCTGTGTAATGCAATTTTCTCTTTTAAAAAATTAGTATGAAAAGCTTAAGATAATTGTACAGTTCATGAAACACAATAAATTGTCTTTTTAAGAAAATTCACACCATTCTTAGTTTATTTTATTTCAATTTTTACAAATTTGACAATTTTAAATTCTCTTTTCTAGAATTTTTAGGAAAGTAAATTTTTTATATATCCTGACAATTTGCATTGTGTTTTTTTATGAGTAAGTCACTCATATTATGTGCCCTATTTTAAAATAGAACTTTGTGTCTCATTGATTTGTGAAATGTTCTTATTATTTGAAGTTAATAGCCATTTCTCATCATTATTTTATTGTCATATTATTTCAATTTTCAATTACAGTTAGTCACTAAAAATATATAGCTAGAAAACACTTGATGCTTTTTTTCAAACATTTTGTGAATTCTTCCCTTAAGGTTGCATTTTGGAATTCCTACAAGAAATTCTGTTAAATATGCACAAATAGATTTTCTCTTTTAGATATATAAATTGTAAACTTTTGCTCTTTTAATTCTATTGAAATTTACTCTATGTAAAATGTGAAATGACAGAAATATATTTTCCCAAAATAATGATTTTTTTCAGAAGTCTTCATTTAGTCCTTATTGAGCACATTTATTTCATTAAATCTTTATATCCATTAAGTTAGGACAGGCAATGTTCATAGGCTTCATATGCATGCAAATTTTGATCAGTAAGCAATATCTGTGAATATGCAATACAGTAAGAGCAATAGGAATTCATGTTAAGGCAGTGAGAAAGAGTGCCAGGATGGATTAGCCAACTCTCTTACGGATGAAGGAGAGGAAACTGCTGGCCCAATTAATAGTATTTAACAATGTAAGTTCTGAGGTTTCATTTCTGACCATTTTTTTTCTAAACCATTGTTGAGTCTCAGATTCCATGCCAGTACCACCATATCAATTTTTACATTTTTCCAAATTATTTTAATAACTAGTTCTAATATTATCTCGTCCTTTTCCCAACATTTCTTCTAAGTGATCACAGTTTATATTTTCAAATAAACCTTAGAATAATCCCACACATGCTAGAAAATTTGTTTGAAATGTCTTTAAATCTATTAACTAATTCATGGAAAACATATCTCTATGTGGTTTAACAGACAGATATTCATATTTTTATGTCACTGAGAAGATGTTAATATTTTAACTAAGATGCTCCACAGGTGCTATTAACTTTATCTCTTACATTGTTCTCATAATCAAAACACTTACTTTTGCTATTATTGTTTAATTAGTCAATTTAAAGAAGTTATTTTTCTTACCAAAGTATATACTAAGTATACAAAATCATTTTTCCTTTATTTTATATTTGATCAATTTACTGAATATTTTATGTTTCCCTGTGAAATGCCATTTTGCCACTTTCTGCCCTATAGCTGTTTGATTTGTTTCACATACCTAATTATTATGGATAAGACTTCCAAAATTCTTTGTTGAAAAACAACAACAAATAATGGTAGGCATTTTATCTCCATTCTGACTTTTAAAAGAAAAAGACAAATGAATTGTCACAAAATATACTTAGTTTAAGAAAATAATATTTTTCGTACTAAAAAAATTTGGTACCAAATGGTATCAGAGTTTGTCAAAAGATTTTAAGGATTATACTCCAGTGTGTTATGTCTTTCTTTTCCCATTGACTTAGTGCCCTTGTTCCAGTGTTTAAGTGTTTACATACAAATAAGTAAATATATATAGATATATTTATATTGACCAATGCCAATTAAAGAATAGGACATAGTGACCATTTAGAATCTATACACACACACACACACACACACACGCAGACATGCACACACACATACACACACACAAGGGCAGATAGCTTTTGCTTTATCCCTCCCCTACAAGCAGTGGATCTTTGCCTGAGCCTAGAATAAGGGGTTTTACAGCCAAAAGCCCTGAGGTTCAGTGGCTAATATCTTTGGCTTCACATAAGGGAAGGGTCTGGGAAGGGTTTTTAGTTCTTTTCTTTCTGTTATTCCTGTTTTTGTTTGTTTCACCTTTTCTTTTTTCTTTTTGGTCCCCCATTGGCTGCTGATCATATGGGGCATGCTTGTGCACTAACTGGACACTCTCTCCTGCCCTAGCCACATTTTTTCTTGTGATTAACTAGTGGAGGACTATGGAAAGTAACTTGTGAGTGAGTACAAACCCCCTTGTGCCTGATGCTCACAGTTATTTTAAAGTGATATGCTCTCCATATAAAGCGTAGAGAAATTTTTTAAAATTTTAACTGATTTCTTCTTACCTGCTTCTATGGCAGCCACTTCATCCCCCCATGTTCTGCAAAATCTGTTACAGTTTGTGCATTCCATCTCTCTTCAGAGAGGTTTGACAATCTTTGGAATTCAGTCCTCTTAGTTGCATGATGACCTCAGTTCTCTGAGTTCCAGAAAAGTGTGTTTGTGGATTATCTGGATTTTTCTCATCATTAAGAAAGAAGCAATATTGTAAATTTCTGTATCTGAAGAAGAATTGGAACTCCACACATTTAGTCATTTTTCATTATAATTTAGCAACATATTCTCTAATATTCAATGGTATTTCTTTTCTGAGGCATGGTTATGTTATTTAGAAAAGTGGTGCTTAATTCCAAAGTACATGGAGATTATCTAATTTTATATTTTATATAATTTCTAGCTTAATTCTACCATGCAATTCAGTGTTTTTATATTTGTTGAGACTAGCTTTTCGTATCATTATATAGTAAAATTTCGTAATTGTTTTGTGTGTGTTTAAGTAACCCTTCTCTATAGAACTACAAATATACTGTACAATTACATGCACACATCCACACATGCAGACATTGTCATCCTAATTCAACAATCAGGCACATTTTTATATATGGACAATAACCATGTCCCTTACATGCTGTTGTTTTTGTTTTTGTTTGTAGACAACAAGGTCTGCACATCATTTAATGAATTAAACTACCTGAGTGTTTCATTAAATACATGACTACAGTTATATATTTGGTAAAACAATGCCATGATTTTGGATTGTAAGAGATATCACAAAAGTTAAAATCTGACAATTAACAGATTTTCATTCTCTACTTGGAACACATAAATTATAAATTCATGTTATATGGATTAGTCCTTGAAGCCAGCTGCACTCCTCAGTTTCCTGTAGTTCATTTAAGAGCCAACAAAAATATTCTTTTTCCTAAGCTAATTTGAGGTGAGTTTCTATGATTTGTAACCAATAACCTCTGTAGCCAAGTAGTTATACTGCATGTGAAAACTCCTTTGTAATTATTTTGGTTTCCTAGGCTGCTCAAGTAAATACCATACAAAGGGATGACTTAGACATTGGGAATGTAATGGCTCACTGTTTTGAAGCTAAAAGAGAGTCCAAATCAAGGCATCATCATGTTGTTGCTTTCTTCTCAAAGAACAGCATTCTGGAGCTAGCTGCCTCCTTGATCCTTAGTATGTCACATGACAAGGCATGTGGCAGCCTTCTCTGGCCTCTCATTTGTCTTCTGAGTTCTGCTGATTTCAGCTTCTGGTGATTCCTCTGAGGTTCTGATCTCTGTATCTGAATTTCATTCTGTTTATAAAGGACTCCAGTAATATGATTAAGTCCCATTCTGATTGGGTTGGGCCATACCTTAAATGAAGTAACCTCACCAAAAATCCTGCCTACAATGGGATCACACCCACAGGAATTGATTAAGTTTAACAACATTTTTTTCTCTTTTACATACAGCCCTGAACCCTCACAATAATTAAGCAAACCATTCAATTTATCATACAAGTTGGGTCACTTGGGAGAATGAAAGGACATTATTGGTAATTTATACCTGGAAATAGGCATAAACCCAAGCTGTTCAGGAAAAAATGGAATGTCTGTTATTCAACTTATAATCACCTGCAAACTTGGCAATGACATATTTTGCTACTGCCTGCAATAATGCCCCTGCATGTACTAAACAGATGTATGAACAAGTAGAAGTTGAAAAATTTAATAAACATTGAGTCAGATAAAATCACATATAGGACATTTATCTTTTCTGATTCTTACTTCCTCTTCCTTTAAAATTCAAGTTAGCGTTCTTTCTAATTAACTCCCAAGACCAAGACTCTCCAGGTATATCACTGTATAAGCTTATCCTTCCTTTGTGTAGTGTTAGAATAGGATAACTTTCAGATATGTTTCAATTCTGAGAATCTTTTTAAAAATTCTGTTGAATAACACAAGAGTTATTCTGGAACTACACAAATAGAAATTCAAGAATGGAATTAATAATGTAGCAGTTAATTATACATGTAATTAATTGAAATATGACAATATATGACTTTAAACTAAAAATGAAGTACCACAATAATTGGGTAATTGAAATCTTACAATGTACCAGACACTGTTTTGAGTATTTTATATATAACTAATTTAATCTCAGGATCACCATATTTTAAAATTCCAAGGGTCACCATCCATGTGAATGCTACCCGTAGGGTGGTTTGATTCTGTGGTCATAATTAATCTTCTTAATTAGGTTGCTATTCCTATTGTTCTCATTTCACAAATAGAATAATGAGAAAGATTTAAGTAACTTGTTCCAAGTAATTCATGTCGTAAGTGTGAGAGCCAGGATATAAACCAATGGACTATGGTTTCAAAGAGCACACATGTCATCAATTCATTCATTTAACAATTATTTATTGGGCACCTCCTTAACAAAGCCACTGTAATAAGTACTGGGGATATGATTGGAATTAGTTGTCAGAATGGATACAAAAACACACACATACATAGATACTTAGCTGATGTACAAACAGATACATATTCCATATTTAATATGTTGGCTACATAAACATATACATCCTTATATCTATCTATTTATCTATCTATCTATCTATCTATCTATCATCCTCTAGCTGCATAATAATGTAATTAACATAAATTTTGATATAGGATTGATTCAAAGGGAAAGTGATGCATGCTAAAACTATGTAATAGAAGGAAATTAACCAAATAGGTTTGGTGTTATGGGGAGGTTTACATCCTTTGACAACAAAGAATGAGAAAAAATTATATAGATTCAAGTGGTTTGGTGTTAGTACCCATTTTGAGGGTAGGAGGAGAAGTAGTGGTACAGGGCAGATGAATATCAGAATTGCCAGTTTAGCTGGGCCTCAACATTAGGTGCATGATGAAACTTGCAACATATTCAGAGGTCAAATAAAAATCACCTATTTGTTGTTACTTATCATTTCCCATCAAACATAGCCTGCCTTGCCAGTTCACTTTTTCATTAGTGCTAAGAACTGATGATAAATTTGTCAGTGTGAGGCTAAACATGAGTAAATCTATTTAAATGGGATTAAAGGCTGAGAAACTTTTTCTTGCTTACTTAAACTCTATGACAAATTCAGAGCTCAGGAATTAAAGGCATTATATCAACCGTTTTTGTTTATCAAAATCTACCATTTTTGTTTGTCAATTCCCAGGAATTATATCAACCATTTTTGTTTGTCAGTTCCCAGGAAGCATTTCTTTGTTCCAGCAACAATTTGTTATTGGTATATAAAAGTAGATTTCTTAACTATAATTAATGGTCTCATGTAAATATATTTTCTGTATTGAGTCCTTGATTGTAATTCAAGATATAAGTATGTGATATTTATGGATTTCATATGGGAAATATATAGAATTTAAACATTCATGTGAGGTCTCTCAATCTTTTCTTTTCTGACATTTCTGCTTTAATGTAAAATACTAAATATTAGTTAGAGACTCAAATCACATCCTAAAAAACTATCACCATAATTAAGAGGGCTGGATCTTAATGCATTTATACTCATTTGATTTTAGTTTATGTTTTAGGGTTTAATAGTGGCTTTATCTGAATTTAAAGAGGGATTCTAAGATAACTTATTAGATAAGAAGAAATAACAAATTATTATTATAAATTATATATTATGGTAAAAAACTTATTTCTTGAATCTGTAATTTGAACAAATCAATTACTTCTAAGCTATGAATAGTTCAAGGCAACAACTGCTAAACATATACACTGTGTGTTTTCATAGCTTTAATTTTCTAATTTGTATACTGTTTTTCTACAAAAATATGAGATGAAGACTTTTCTGTTTCTTTAAAATAATTTCCAGACTCTGCTTTAGTAGCTCTTGAGGTGGAATAATATGAAAAGTCAGGTAAATGGCATTACCTTTTTCTTCCTCAAACCTTTTGTATATAATCAGAATTTATTCCAGAATGCAATAAATTGTCTGAAAGAACATGTTGCCTTTTCATTGTTATGTGAAAATCTTCCTGTAAAAATCCATGAGAGACTCTTTCTACTTTTTAAGCATGTATTAGTAACCTTTGTAGGATTCAGTGCTGAACCCTTGTTAGCCACAATACACACTGACTACAATTCATTTTTAAATGCATTCAATGACTCAGCTCATTTTTCTCTTCTAATACAAATTAGAAACAGATTATTGGCAATTTCCAGTTATTGTGCTTTGTCAAAACACTTATTGACTATAATTTGTTAGATTTTCATTTTAAATGCAGAAAGGCCTGAAGAAAGTACATCAAGGTTATTTTTCAGGAAGATTATGAACAATGTTGGTTTATATAAATGTAGTGCTTTGATAGCCTAAATTCTTGTATGGAATATGTTACTTTTATTTATTCAATACCAATTTAGAAGAAAATACATATGTAATGTGAAACTTGTTCTGTTACAGTATTTTCAATGTTATCCATACTTCATACAATACTCTTCAATATTTTCCTTTTGAATGTATATATTATATGTTACAATATATGTTATATTTGCATAATTTTGTGTGTGTGACTATATATATATATATAATTTTTTTTCTAAAGCTTCCATAATAGTTCTTATTCTTCATATATATGAGGCATGCTAATACTTTCTTATCTATACAGTTTTGTTTGGTTAAATATCACTGATGACTAATAAAATTAATTTTGTGATGAGTTCCTAAAACCCTAGTAGGTCCTTTTTAAAAATGCAGAATTGAACTGAGTTGAATTGAGTTGAACCATAAGTATTAATATAACATTCTACCTTTCGTGTTAATACTATTTTGACTACCCAAACATACATTTAGTCATTCATCATTCAACTGCTAATCCAAAATAAATTTATTGACTGTCATCTAGAGAGAAATCAGAAAATTCAGCAATCTGTGAAAATGTATTATATCCTTACATAAAACAAGCTAATAACTTTAATAGGTGAAGAAAAGTCATGAGGAATGGAAACAAAATATATTTTAAATATTTATTTTTATGCATGGTGGATCCATTTAGGATTATGGTTGAAATACATTTAATTCAAAGGAAATAAATAAATTAAATCTGTTTTAGTAAAAATAGTCACTGTTGAGAAAGGGTACATGATACTCATTCAACATTCAACAAATATTTATTTATTACCTAATAAAACTTTATATTCTTTGGTCTATGTGGTCAAAATACTTCCTATTTTTTTTTCACACTTTCAATTAAAACCTTTTGGTTTAGGTTAATTTATTTTCCTAATTATTGAAGAGATTAGTGTTATTATTTCTTCATTCTATGAATGGCATTGACCTAATGTTCAAAACTTCTGTATATTTATCTCCTAAATAATTCACCAAATTTTTGATTATTATTAGAAAATAAATTAAGATATTTTAACTTTTTAAAATTTTTACCCGATTTATTTTCTGTCTCTGCACTATGATTCTGATTTTTTTTTTTTAATGAAGCTGGTACCTTTGCAGATTATAACATAATGCTGCAATTTCATTAGGGTGATAACATAAACCATTCTTCAGTCATCCAAACATTCAGTGAATAATATAATTGGCTTATTTCTAAAGAGTCATTGGCTCCATGGATGAATTAATCTCAAATCTCAAATTATCTGAGGAAGTTTCCAGGCATACTGCATAATTTAATTAGTCTCTTGTTAATTTAGCTTGTAAATTTCCTTTCCTATTTTTCTTCATTTCTAAGTTTTAGCTATAGCCTCTTTGAAAACATTTAAAGCAACTTGATAGATATTTTATCTATTTCTTCTGACTCTTTCCTATTATGATTGCTTTTGAAATCACATGTACCCAGGCTACTCATGAATCTTACCTGTTCACTTGGAATCAGAGAATGGATATAAACTCTGAAAGAGGAAAACTTGATAGAAATTGAAAAACTAAGGGGATAGAAAACTAGACTAGCCACATGTCTTTGGGAAAAGCACACCAGAGTACCAAAGAATTATATCGTTCTATGGGAGAGAAAGCTAAGTGACCCTTAGCATGAAAAAAGAGTGAGAAGACTGTTGGAAATAATATTTGTTTATTCTCAAATAAATTTGAAACTCTTCCAATAAAAACAAGTTTTCTCTATCAGTTCTTCTTCTATAAATGCATCCTAGTAAGATTTTCAATTCTTTAACAAATCTACCAAATTTAATGAATCGACCCAGGACATAGATTGATTAAATCTATGCCCTAATAGTGATACATTCTAATTTCATGTTCTATGGGTCATCAGATGATAAAAAATTATTTAAAAATCTGAAGTTGGATTGAGATAGTTCTATTTACATGTTTAGACCATTCATTTGTAATAGGGAAGTTTGCCTAGACCTTACAATGTAAAAGGACATAAAATGCTTTAAGCCTTTAAATAAGACAGATATTACAAATTTACATTGTTCATGACTTTAGTTATCAAAATGTCATGAATTTCAATTGGACAATAAAAATCTACAATTTAAACCCCCTTTTTAGAGACAATAAAAATTTCCAAAAAAATACAAAAATAAGAGAAAATGTGTTACATGTATGCTAAGGGAAGCTGAAATCCATGTTTATTTTTGAAAAATATTCTAAGAATTGAAAGACATGGGATTACAATTAAGGGAAAGCAAACAAGTGGCAATCAGTCTGAAATTTGGCACAGCCTAAGGAAGGCCCATATGGAAAGTAAGAAAAGATTTGAATATATGCATGATTAAAAATATATTTGAGGTGGGGGAGGAAAGAATAAAGTTCTGTAATTTCCTTATTAATTGAAAACTTTACAGCAAAATCAATGACATTAGAAAACTGCCTCTATATACTAGTAAATTCTTTTTTAACTGAAAACCAAAATGCAGCTAGGAAATACAGACATACATATATACGTATATACATACATACATACATACATACATAAAAGTGTTATCTATTATCCTACCCAGCAAGGTTCTACTCTTTATGTGATGTAGAGATTAAGCAAAATAAATGAGGCAGAGTACTCAGCTATATTTTTCAGTAAAAACAAAATTCTTGAACAAAATCTGTGTGAAGAAATCTAATTAACACAGAGGTATTTAGTACACTTTCTGTGTCACCAAGATGTCTTTAATGTAGTGACAGAGAAACTCAAGGAACAAGTAATAACTTCCAGCACAACAGTGGCTGGCCCAGGACTCTAAGGGATCATACATTAGGGTCATACAGAGGGGCAGTTACCCTTTGCTTGGGATGATCATGGGAAGTTTGCAAAATAAATTTTCTTAATACTCTTAAGTCTGAAGGGCCTGTTGCAAGTAGCTAGTGAAGAAAAGGAAAAGCATTTTCCGCAGAGGAAGCAAAATGAGCAGATGTTCCCAGGTAAGAGAAAGCCTGTATACTAAATATAAATAGCAAAGGAAGATTATAAAAATTGGCATAATATATGTAATGTCTCCCCAGGTTGTCACTTCTACATTTCTATTTTTGATGTCTTTTGATGGAAATTAGTTAGTAATTTTAATGGTGTCTTATTCATCAGTAGTTTATTAATGTTTATGGATTTTATGGTCCTGTTTGACTATCCCAACTCAAAAAATATATATCCTTCAATGTTTTCTATAGTAATTTCATTGTTTCAATGTTCATATGGAAGGCTATTATTCAACTTGAATTTTTGAACATCATCATCATCATCATTAAAGATTTGAACTGGTGTGAGATAGTTACCCAGGTTTATTTTCATTTTTTGTTTATTATTTTTCCTTTGACCTACAGATTTCTATTTTTATTGAGACAATTTTCATAGCAACTGAATTGCTCTAGAATCTTTACTATAAATTAGGTCTCTCTCTCTCTCTATATATATATATATATATACACACACACACACACACACACACACACACACACACACACACAAACAGTTTTTTGTGGAATCTATTATATTTTATTAGTCTATTTTCTGTCATTGGACAAATATCTTACTTTTGTAATTACTAAAATCTACACTGAATCTAGATATCTGGTAGGATAAGTCCACCAACTTTTTTCCTTTTGTAAATGCCTTTATTGAGATATAATTCACAATAAAATTTACCAATTTGAAGTATGTAATTCAATGGTTTTTAGTATATTCAGAGATATGTGCAATTATCATCATAATTGTTTTAGAACATTTTCATCACCTCAAGAAAATATTCATACCCTTTAACTATGACCCCATACCCAACTCCCATCCACCTCCCAGTCCCAATTAATGACTTAATCTCCTTTCTGTCTCTGTACATATCCCTGTCCAGGATAATTTGGAATTTTATAATTAATGTTCTTTTATTATTGCTTCTTTCACTTAGAAGACTGTTTACAAGATTCATCCACAATGTAATGTGTATTGTGTCTTATTCCTTTGATGACAAAATAAAAGTCCATTGTATAGATATATCACACATTGTTTATCCATTTCTTAGATTATAGACATTTGGGTTATTTCCACCTTTTGGCTATTATGAATAATGCAGCTATAAACACTCATGTACAAGTTTTTGAGTGGTCATATATTTTATTATCTCTTGGCTATATGCATAAAAGTTGGATTGCTGGGTCATATGGTACTCTATATTTAATTGTTTGAGGGCCTGCCAGATTCTTTTTGAAAGGTAATGTATCATGTCAAAGTCCTACCAGCAGTATATCAGGGTTCCAATTTTGCTACACCCTAGCCTACCCTTGTTATCATTGTTTTTGATTCTAGCCATTCATTCTAGTAGGTTGTGAAGTGTTATTTATTTGTAGTTTTGATTTGCATTTCTTTGATGGCTAATGATGTTGAACATCTTTTGAAGTGCTTATTGACCACTTGCACCTCTTCCTTTGAGAAATGTCTGCTTAGAATCTTCACATTTTTCATTGGTTATTTGTCTTTTTATTATTAGTAAAAGTTATTTTTTTCTTTAAACTTTTTATTTGAAATAATTTCTATTTTGCATGTCAATTGCAAAAATAATACAACCCATCTGCAGAGAACTCCAACACATCCCCACCCCATCCGCAGGTACCAAGATCCACCAATTTTCATTGTGGTTACCATGGGGTTTAAATTTACCATCCTAAATCTGTAAAAATCTCATTTGTCTTGATACCAACTTAATAGTAATAGTAAACACAAACTTTGTTCCTATATCCCTGTTCACCCACCTTTGTGTAATTGTTACCACAAGTTACATATTTATATATTATGAGACCCAAAGCATTCATTTGTTGCATTTTATGCATTTGCTATTTAGATCTTATAGGTAGTAAAAAGTGGAGTTAGAAACCAAAAATTACAACACTGCTGGTATTTATAATTACCCATGCCATTAATTTTACCAGAAATATTTATTTCTTCATGCTGCTTTGATTTATTGTCTAATGCCTTTTCCTTCCAACTTGCAGAAATCCCTAAAGGGCATGTTTCTTGTAATGATGGTCTAGTGGTGAAAAACACCCTCAATTTTGTTATCTGAGAATGTTTTGATCTCTTCCTCATTTTTGAAAGACAGTTTTGCCAGATACAAAATTCCGGGTTGGCATTTTTTTCCCTTTAAGTCTTTAAATAAGATATCCCATTACCTTCTTGTCTCCATTGCTTCTGATGAGAGATCAGCACTTAATCTTATTAAGGCTCCCTTATATGTGATATGTTCCTTCCCTCTTGCTTTCCTTTGCAACTTTCAGAATCTTCTCTTTATCTTTGGCATTCAATCTTTTGATTATACTATGTTGCAATGTAGGTCTATTTTGATTTGTCCTGTTTAGATTTTACTTTTTGTCTCCATTTTTCTACTCATCTGTCCATACACTGGATAAAGGGACTGTTAGCCATGAGGTTTTCACAATCACACAGTCACACCATATAAGCTATATAGTTACATGATCATCTTCAAGAATCAAGAATACTGGATTACAGTGCAACATTTTCAGGTATTTCCTTCTCGCTATTCTAGTACACTAAAAACTAAAAAGTGATATCTATATAATGCGTAAGAATAACCACCAGAATGATTCTTGACTCCATTTGACATCTCTCAGCCACTGAAACTTTATTTTGTTACATTTCTCTTCACCCTTTTGGTCTGGAAGTCTTTCTCAATGTCATGCTGCCAGATCCAGGCTCGTCTCCAGGAGTCATATTCCATGTTGTCAGGGAGATTTATACATCTGGGAGTCATGTCCCACACATAGTGGGGAGGGCAGTGAGTTTAACTGCCAAGTGGGTGTAGAGAAAGAGGCATCTGAGCAACAAAAGAGGTTATCTAGAGGTCACTCATAGGCACCATTATAAGTAGGCTTAGAATCTCCTTTGTAGTAACAAACTTCATAAGGGCAAGCACCAAGATCAAGGACTTGGCCTGTTACAATGGTATTCTCCGATGGTTGAGAAAATATCAGTAATTCCCCAGTTGGGGATGTTTAATGTTTCCACATGGGGGAAATGTTTTGACATTTTCCCCCAGAAAATATATAATATATAATATTTATATATTATACATTATTATATATATAATATGTAATATATAATATACAATTATATAATATATAAATATTATATATTAATATACAATTACATAATATATAAATATTATATATTAATATACAATTATATACTATATAATATAATATAATATATAATATATGTATTATTCTTTGCCCAAATTACTCTGGGATGTGTTGGGTTTCCCACTACCATGTACAAACCAACCAGATCTCACCCCTTATTCAAGGTTCCATGTGATTATGTTGTTTGAATAAACTGACCATTACAAGTTAAATTATATAGTGTGCTACAGAAAGTATAGATTTTGCATGAAATAAGCATCTCTTCTTTTGGTCTCATACAGAAGTTGAGGTTTAAAACACATTCAATATCATCTTTTCCCTTTAGTCTGGTTTACCTTAGTTCCAATCAAGTCCGTTTCACCCATATCTCTAATTGAAGTTTGATCTCTTTTTTCAGCCTCTTTAACATTTTCTGTATGGGTTAATACTGACATTCATAGCTGCTGAACTCTAGCTCTGAGGCTCAAGTGTCACACAGATACCAAAATTCCAGGGACATACCAAGTTATACACACAGAGCTAAACCTCTCCAAATTTAGAGATAACCACTACAACTCATGAATAGATGTGACTGCTGTAAGAGCATGCAGTCTAGGAACCTTTACCATAAGCCTTTCCCTGATAACCTGTGCTCTCAAATTCAATACTCAGAGTTTGCATATTATAGTTAGTCCATATTAGTGAGGTGTTATAATGTTTATCTTTTTGATTCTGACTTATATCACTCAACATAATTTCTTCAAGGTCCGTGGACCAAGGTGCACACCTCACAACTTCAAATCTTCTTGCAACTACTCGGTATTCCATTGTATGTATACACAATTGTTCACCATTCTGTTTATCAGTTGCTGTTCTCATAGGCCACCTCCATCCACTGTGAATCCTGAATATGGCTGCCATAAACACCAGTGTGCAATGTCCACTCATGTCCCTGCTCTCAGATCTTCCAGGTATATACCCAATAATGGGATTGCAGGAGCATATGGCAAGCCCATAAAAGTTTCCTGTGGAACCACCACACTGCCCTCTAGATGGGCTGTGCCATTCTACTTCCCTACCAACAAGGAATAGGTACATCCCTCTCTTCACATTTTCTCCAGCACTTGTATCCCTCTGTTTATTTTTCTAACAGTTTTATTCACACACCGTATAATCCACCCTAAGTAAAAAATCAATGACTCTCAGTATAATCACATAATTATGCATTCACCACCACAATCCATATGAGGACATTTAAATCTCTTCCCCAAAGAAAGAGGAAAAGGAGGACAAAATGAAGAATAAAAATACAAAAGATAGAAGAAAAGTGAAAATAAAATACAATGAAAAGGTCAGACATCATCTCACCAAGAATCCCATATCATTCTCTTATCTACCCCTCTTATAGACATTTAGCTTTGGTATATTGCCTTTGTTACAATTAATGGAAGCATCTTTCAATGTTACCATTAATTATAGACTCTAGTTTGCATTGATTGTATTTTTCACCTATATCTTCCAAATTTCAATGCCTTGCAATGTTGATATTTATTTGCTGTCCCTCATTAAAAATCATTCTTACATTTGTAAATTTATTCACCATCACTGACCACTCTAGGTTTCACTAAGTTATACAATCCCAGTCTTTATCTTCTATCTTTCCTTCTGGTGTCATGCATGCCCCTAGCCTTCCTCTTTCAACCATACTCACACTCATCTCTGTTCAGAGTAGTTACAATATTGTGGTACCATCACATAGTATTGTGTTATCCATTTCTGGATCTATACAATCAATCCTGTTTTACCTTTGTATGCTTTCAGCATCAAATGCCCAATCTCTAACCTCTATCTCCTGATAACCTGTGCTTTCAACTCTCAAATTTTGCCTATAAATGTTAGTTCATTTTAATGAGACCATACAATATCCATCCTTTGTTTCTGGATATTTTCACTCAATGTAATGTGTATTGTCTACTATTTTGTCTTTTGGATTTCATACATCTATCTTACTTTACTTTTATTTTTCCCCCCTCTCTCTCTTTTTACTCTTATTGATAGTCTTCATTTCTACACTCTTCTCCAAACCTCTCTCTCTTGTCTTTTCCTCTCTGCCTGCAGTGCTCCCTTTAGTATTTCTTGTAGAGCAGGTATCTTGTTCACAAACTCTCTCAGTGTCTGTTTGTCTGAAAATATTTTAAACTCTCCCTCATTTTTGAAGGACAGTTTTGCCAGATATAGAATTCTTGGTTGGCAGTTTTCTTCTTTCAGTATCTTGAATACCATACCACTGCCTTCTTGCTTCCATGGTTTCTACTGAGAAATCCACATATATTCTTATCGAGCTTCCTTTGTATGTGATTGATTGCTTTTCTCTTGCTGCTTTCAGAATTCTCTCTTTGTCTTTCATATTTGATAATCTGATTTTTAAGTGTTTTGGAGTTGACCTACCTGGATACACTGGGGTACACTGGACACACTGGGGTACACTGCACTTCTTGGAGCTGTAATTTTATGTCTTTCTTAAGAGATGGGAAATTCTCCAAGATTATTTCCTCAATTATTCTTTCAGCCCCTTTTTCCTTCTCTTCTGCTTCTAGGACACCCATGGCATATATATTTGTGTGTTTCGTGTTGTCATTCAATTTCCTGAGACCCTGTTCATATCTTTCCATTCTATTCCCTATCTGTTCTTTTGTGTGTAGTATTTCAGCTGTCCTGTCCTCCAGTTCATCAATCCTGTCTTCTGCCTCTTCAAATCTACCATTATATTTCTCCATTGTGTTTTTCATCTCGTGCTGTGCTTTTCATTCCTATAAGTTCTGCCAATTGTTTTTTTAAACTTTCAAGTTCTTTCTTATGTTTGCCCAGAGACTTATTTGTGTCCTTATTCTTTTTTGCCTCAATTCATTGATTTTATTTTTGAATGGATTGAGTAGATTTGTTTGATTAATAATTAGTTGTTTCAATTTCTGTACCTCAGTTGAAGTGCAGGTTTATTCTTTTGACTGGACCATATCTTCGTTTTTCCTAGGGTGATTTGTTATTTTTTATTGCTAGGCATCTGGTTTCCTTGATTACCCCAATCAGATTTTCCTAGACCAGTGTTTTAGTTTGCTAATGCTGCAGAATGCAAAACACCAGAGATGGATAGGCTTTTATAAAACGGGGGTTTATTTCACTACACAGTTACAGTCTTAAGGCCACAAAACGTCCAAGGTAACACATCAGCAATCGGGTACCTTCACCGGAGAATGGCCAATGGTGTCCGGAAAACCTCTGTTAGCTGGGAAGGCACGTGGCTGGTGTCTGCTCCAAAGTTCTGGTTTCAAAATGGCTTTCTCCCAGGACGTTCCTCTCTAGCAAGCTTGCTCTTCTTCAAAACGTCACTCACAGCTGCACTCCGTTTCCTCTCCTTGAGCCAGCTCATTTATCTGGCTCCACTGATCAAGGCCCACCCCGAATGGGTGGGGCCACACCTCCATGGGAGTAACCCACCAGAGTCACCTCCCACAGCTGGGTGGGGCATATCTCCATGCAAACAACCTAATCCAAACGGTCCAGCTTAATCCCCACTATTATGCTTGCCCCACAAGATTGCATCAAAGAATATGGCTTTTTCTGGGGGACATAATACATTCAAACTGGCACAACCAGGTATCAGGAGGAGTCTGTATTCAGTATTAGGTTTCCCCGAGTCTGAAGATTGTCAGACTTTCCTGTGAGGTGTCTAGACTCTGTGCTTTTCTTATGCTGCTCAGCAGGTGGTGCTTGTCAGCCCTCAACTCCCCATCAGCATAAAGAGATGTGGTGTATTTAATCTCAGTGGATCCCGTCCCAGCCAGGTACCAAGGGTGGTATAAACCAAGCTTAAGCTGTTTCAGTCCTCCCCCCAGGCCCTGGAGTCTGAGTTCTCTGAGGGGTCTGCCACATGAGGTGAGCCCCATCCCCCTCTTTTCTTAGCAAAGATAAGCCCTTTAGGTAATTGTATCCTACATTTGAGTTCTTCCTTTGACTCTCTCTTCACTCCACCCTTGCCTGGGTCAGTGCTGACAATTGAAAATGCCTGAGGCTTTCTCTAATGAGCTACTTAGAATGAGAGACAAAAAAGGAAAAAAAAAAACAACAACAAGAAATCCCCTTCTCAGAGCCAGTCCCAAGCCCTCCAATTCCCCATGCAAGAACCCAAATTGGTACCTGGTTCTGTGTGCCACATTTCTTGGGGGCCCAGCCCTTTTCCAGTATTCTGATCTCAGCAGACTCCAAAAACCTCTGTTTTTATTTATTTGTTTTTTTTTTTTTTCATCATCCCTGCCTTCTCTCTGCCAGGATAAACCTCCAGGTTCCCTTCCTGCTTTCTCTGGGGTTACCTTTGCTCACAGTCTATTTTCAGTAGTCCAAATTGGAGCCTGGTTGAGGTACATTCCCTTGCTCCTGGCAGGGACTGCTTCTTTTTCCACAGCTAAGTTTTGCAACTCAGCCTGCCATGCTGGTGGTGGAGGGCCACCAGCTTCACAGTTTGAGGAGCTTTACTTACAGTTCTATGCTTTGATCCCATCTGTTCCATCCATTCCTGACTCATCTATGATAGTTTCTGGTCATGATGTCCTCCAATCAGTTGTTCCAGACTATATTATAGTTGTTCCTGTCTATTTACTTGTTGCTCTAGGAGACTAACTAAATCCCACTCCTCCCTGTGCAACCATCTTTCCCCACCAACTCTATTTTTCTTAATCTCTTTGAATATATTGAGCATTGTTTTTTTTGAAGACTTTGGGATGCCCAAATTCTGGTATACTTCATTGATGTTTTCTGATGTTTTATCTTGTACTGGATGAACCATCATTTCTTATTTCTTTGTCTTTTAAGCTTTTCTTTTTGCACTCTGTTTATTTTAGTATTCAACATGTTAGCTCTTGGATTTAGTCCTGAGTTGTCTGTTCCTTAAGTATGTTTCTAGCTGGTGATATGAAAGTGATTTCCTTGAGTGCCTTTCACAGTCTTTGCAAATTGGCTCTGTATTGGCTGTTAGTGTCTTTTAGTGCTTAGCCCTCCTATCAAAAAGATCAGCCCAATTCAAAGTGCAAGGCCTTCTCCAACTTTTCTGAGCCTGCATATTTTCCTGGGCTTGTGTTCATGGTTTTAGCAATTCCTCTGCTTTTCAGAATCTTAATACCCCCTCTAACTCTGTAGAAATAGACACCTTCCTTTTCTGGTTTGATCTATTTTATTTCTTAAAGCCAGTAATCCTTTGCCCCAAGCCACTTTTATTTATTTATTTACTTACTTACTTACTTATTTATTTATTTATTTATTTATTTATTTATTTTAACACTGTTTTAGCTGTTATAAACTACTTCTGTCTGCAGCACAATTCTGGGAGGGTGAGCCAGAGATGAGTGTCCTGGTTCACTCCTTCAGTCTGCCTCTGGATAGACTGTCAGCAATAGATGATACCCTAGTATGCACACAGGGTTTACTCTGCTTTTGTCAGTAAAGAGCCAGGGACTGCCCACTGCCTAATGGAAGTACAGACTGTCTCCACACTTTGCCAGGAGCAAGTATAGGAGGGCCCAACAAGGGTGCCACCATCTTCTCCTACCACTTTTACACTGTGTTTTTTTCAGTCAATACTCACCATTTACTGCTACCCTTTAGCAGAACTGCTTTCTTTTACGGAGGTTTGAAGATGATGTCTCTGCCAGTTTTTTTTTATATTTGTTTAAAGATTCTCTGGGTATTGGAACACTGGAGTCTCTTACGCTGTCATGTTGGTCTACTAAAAGTGTATTAATTGATTTTTCAGATCTTAAACCAACTTTTTTATCCCAATGCTGGGATAAATCCCAACTTGTTATTGATTGAATTTTGTACTCCAATTTGGACATGGTCTTTTTCTTGGTCTGCATCTGGTGAGTGTGGACCATTTATAAATAAGATGTCTTCAAGGTATTACGTCAGTTAAAGTGTGACTCAAAGGAAATAGGTTGGGCTTTAATCTGAATTAAAGTCAGACAGAGAGAGAAGTGATGAGGAGCAGCAAGAAGCTGCCAGTCAATGGAACATGGAAGAGAAAGGAGAAGATGCTATCATGCACGTTGCCATGTGATAGAAAAGCCAAGGACTATCAAAGAGTTCTGGCCAGTCAAAAGATACAGACCCTGGGAGAAACAAAGCCTTCCATCCTCTGAAACTATGAGCTAATACATTCCTCTTAAGCCTAATATTTGGTTAGTAGCTGGGAAATTAAAACAATAATCTTTATATATGTTGCTGAATTGGTTTGTTAGTTTCTTCTTGTTGAGGATTTTTGTATTTGTAGTCATAAGGAGATATTGGTCTGCAATTTTCTTTTTTAATAATGTCTTTGACTGACTAGTCTCAGGGGAATACTAGCCTAATAAAATGAATTGGGAAATGTTACCTTTTCTTCTATTTTTTGAAAGTTTATGAAAAGTTGGTATTAATCTTCCTTTAAATGTTTGGAAACAATCAGCAGTGCAGATATCTGACTCTGGACCTTTCTTTGTGGGTAGATTTCTGATTACTAATTCATTAAATTAATTTTCTTAGTCTATTTAGGTCATCTATTTTTTCTTGAATCCTGTTTCAATAGTTTGTATCTTTCTAGGAATTTGTTCATTTCATCTAAATTATGTAATTCATTGGCATACAATTTTTCATATTATTCTTTATTCCTTTATAATCATTTTTATTTCTGTAGGCTTGAAAGCTATGCACCCTTTTTAATTTCATTCTTGATTTAAGAATGTGAGGTTCTTTTTCTTTCATTTTTGTTTAACAAAACTTTCAGGTTTGTAAATTTTGTTGATCTTTTCAAAGAAACAGCTTTTGATTTCATTGACTTTATTGTTTCCTAATCTCTGTTTCATGAATTTCTGCTCTATTTTTTATTGCTTCTTTCTGCTTGCTTTAGATTTGGTTTGCTTTTCTTTCTTCAGCCTCTAAAGATGGAGTGGGCTTATCGATTTTTGATCTTTCTTTTTATTTACAGCTATAAATTTCCCTTTGTGTACTACTTTTGCTCTATCTTTTAAATTTTGGTATGTTTTATCTTTATTTTCATTAATCTCAAAGTATTTTCTGATTTCCATTTTGATTTCTCCTTTTAGTCATTCTTTGATTTGAATCATCCACATATTTAATTTCTTAATTTTTTCTTGCCACTGATTTCTAATTTCTTTTCATCTGGCTGGAGAACAGAGTTTGTATTTTTTTCTGTCCTTGTATATTCATTGAGTTTTGTTTTATGGCCTAGTATGTGGTCTTCCCTGAATAGAGTTCCATGTGCACTTGAGAATAATATGACATCTGTTGTTATTTGAGTGGGGTATTCTATAGATGTCACTAGCTTAATTCCAGTGACATGTAGAAACAGCACTTACAGAGCTTTACTCCATGTTGTTTTTGTTATAGTATTAATATACATATTACATGTCTTAATGTTGCAAACACAAAAATATATTGTTACAGTTATTACTTTATCATCTGTAGTCATTTCCTTACCTAAATGCAACTTTGCTTTCACACACTTCCTTTATGTTATTATTGGCAATTATATTACACATATATTACCTTTCTAAATGTTAAGGGTCCAACAATAAATTATATACATATTTTATACATTTACTTGAATCCTTTAAGAGAAATGTCAAAAACTATGTATTTACAATATGTTTTATAATTACATAGTACGTGTGTATGTGTGTGGATTTGATATACTGCCTGGGGTCACTTGCTTTCTGCCTGATGAACTTCTTTATTATTTCTTGAAGGATAAGTCTGCTAGCAACAAATTCTTTCAGTTTTTGTTTATTTGGGAAAGTTTCCATTTTGCCTTCACTTTTGAAAGATAGTTCTGCTGTACATAGTATTCTTGGGTGACTTTTATTTTGTTTTATTTTGTTCTCCTTTGAGCACTTTGCATATATTATTCCATTGCCTTTTAGCCTGTATTGTTTCTTCTGAGAAGTCAGCATTTAATGTTACTAGTGTTCCATGTTAATAAGGATTCTTTTTATTCTTTTTGTTTTAAACAGTTTCTCCTTGCTTTGACTTTCAGCATTTTTATCATGATGCACCTATTAGTGGATCTCTGCATCTGTCCTACTTAGAGTTCATTGAGTTTTCTGGAAGTGCGGTTATTGTTTTTCAATAAATTGGGAAAGTTTTCATCTATACTTTCTTCAAATAAATTTTCTGTTCTTTTCTCTCCTCTTCTGGTACTCCAATTTTTTATATGTTGGTGAGCTTAATGTTGTCAGATATTTATCTGAGATTCTCTTCACTTTTCTTCATTTTTTCATCTCTTTTCTTCAGCTTCCAAATCTCTATCATTTTATTTTCAACATCAGGTGTTCTTTCTTCTTCCAATTCATATCCAGGTATGAGTTCTCTAGAGATGTTTTTCTTTAATTTTAACTATTGTTATTTTCAACTCCAGAATTTTCCCTGGGTTCTTTTTGATACTTTCTCTTTCTTGTATTCTTTATTTGATGACATATTGTCATCATACCTCCCTTTACTTCTTCAAACATGATTTTCTTTAGGTCTATGAAAATGTTTACAATGGCTATTTTTGACATCTTTAATAAATTTGGCATTGGGTTTCTCCCACAGATACTTTCTGTTGTCTTTTATTCCCTGTTGTATGGGCATATTTTCCTATTACTTGTATGTCTCATAATTTTATTGTTGGAAACTGGACAATTTATATAATATATTTTAGCAAACATTAGTACTGGTCAGCCCCTACCATCAATAATTATTGTTTTTATTTTCTTGTTTATTTGTTTTGTGACTGACTTGATGACATAATTGGAATCTATTCCTGCCTCACAGCATAGAGCCTCTGATGTTGGTTTTCTGAGAGGTGCAACCTTGGGCTTCCCATAGTCACCCTGGGATACTAATGGTTTGGATAAAGATCTCTTTCTTTCTTTCCCTAACCACATCTTGCTGTTATACTCAGCTAATTTGCTGCCTGATTGTGCTATTGTTTACAACAATGTAATTGGTATAAATTGTTCTTCAAACTCATCAAATCAATTTATGGCTTCTTGGAAAGAATAGTTTCAGAGGTTAGTGCTTGATTTTTGTTCTTATCCCAGTAGAGCTCCTCCCACTTGCCTTATTTCCTGATTTTCTCCTACAAACTTGCTGTCCTATAGTTTAGCCTATATCTTGAATCTCCTTCCAATTACATTTCACCAAGACTTCTATGTTCTTGATAGCACTCTTGAACTTGAATTTCATCATACTGTGTTGCAAATGAGGTGACTTCCTTTGCAAAGTAATTAGGAGAAGACAATTTTATGACTTTTTTTCCCTTCAGGTAAAATCTTTGACTCAAGGCTCTGGAGTGGAGCTGGGGATGAAGACAATGGTAAATTTCTTGCTTAGGAGTACCCAGCTCTAGAAGATGAACTCTTATTGGGGGGGGGCAGCATCTGGAAGTCCTTTCACCTTGTCTTCTGGCATGAAGTCACCAGGTCACATAATGGGGCAAGAGTGATCATGGCCCCAATATTCTCAGTAAGCCATGCTTACTCTTGAGACTCCTTCCTACAAGTTGAGGCTGAGCAGAAGATGGAAGCCTCTAACTCTCAAGCACACTTAAAAGAGACTTAGCCTTAGCAACAGGTAGCTTTGGGAAGGATAAGAAATGATGACATCCTGATCCTGGTTTGGGGGAAATGAGGGAAATCCTCCTACTGGGAGCTGGGGAGAGAGGAAGCCCTGACTGGAATGGAGTTTAGCCTGGATGAGCTGGCAGCTGGGGAAAGGGAGGAGTGGTCTTGTTCAAATACCACAGTCTCTTGCCTTTTTTACAAACTTTTCAAAGGTTTTCTTGAATGTGTGTTTACTAATTTGCTATTTGACCTTAGGATAATTTCCAGAGGCTTTAAATGGTTGTCTTTAAAAATAATTTTCATCTGTTTCAATGAAGAATTGTTCAGCAGAACTCATCAGGCTGTCATCCCTGAAGTTGATCCTTCTAATTTTATTCTTATTCAGTGTTTCCTAGCAATTTTAAATCTTTTGCATGTGTACAATATTTTAGAAACAGTTCATCAATTTATATTTTAAAAAACACTCTACTGTGATTTTTGACTGGAATTAAATTCAGTGTGTAAGTTTGGCAGAAATAAAAGTCTTAACTACAGAGTGTTTTTTAAATCTATGTTTTTGGTAAACTCTTTTACTTAAATCTTTTTTAATTTCTCAGTATTTTGTACTTTTATTGTTTTAATATAGAGTTATTGAATATCTTTTATCCATTGATGAGAGTGGTGTATTGAAGTCTCCAATTATTATTGTAGAGGTATCTATTTCTCCTTTCAGTGATTGCAGTGTTTGCCTCATGAATTTTGGGGCATTCTGGCTTGGTGCATAAATATTTATGATTGTTATGTTTTCTTGATGAATTGACCCTTTTATTAATATATAGTGTCCTTCTTTGTCTCTTTTAATTGTTTTGCTTTTGAAGTCTAACTTGTCTGATATTAATATAGATACTCCCGTTTTTTTCTGGTTGTTGTTTGCATGAAATATCTTTTTCCAACCTTTCACTTTCAGTCTATGTTTGTCCTTGTGTCTAAAGTGAGTTTCTTGTAGACAGAATATACATGGGTCCTGTTTTTTAATCCATTCTGCCAGTCTGTGTCTTTTTATTGGGGAGTTTAATCCATTTACGTTTAGTGTTATTACTGTAAGGGCAGTTCTTTCTACTACCATTTTGTTTTTTGGAATTTATATGTCATATCTTATTTTTTCCTCTCCTTTTACCTTTCTGGATAATCTTCATTTCTGCACTCTTCTCCAACTCTCTCTCTCCTGTCTTTTCCTATCAGCCTGTAGCACTCCCTTTAGTATTTCTTGTAGTGCCGGTCTCTTATTCACAAACTCTCTCAGTGTCTGTTTGTCTGAAAATGTTTTAATCTCTCCCTCATTTTTGAAGGAAAGTTTTGCTGGATATAGAATTCTTGGTTGGCAGTTTTTCTCTTTCAGTATCTTAAATATATCATGCCACTGTCTTCTTGCCTCCATGGTTTCTGCAGAGAAATCTGTACATAGTCTTATCGACTTTCCCTTATATGTGGTGGATTGCTTTTCTCTTGCTGCTTTCAGAATCCTCTCTTTGTCTTTGACTTTGGACAATCTGATCAGTAAGTGTCTTGGAGTAGGTCTATTGGGATCTATTCTATTTGGGGTATGTTGTACTTCTTGAATCTCTAATTTTCTATCTTTTATAAGAGTTGGGAAATTTTCAGTGAATATGTCCTCTATTACTCTTTCTGCCCCTTTTCCCCTCTCTTCTCTTTCTGGGATACCCGTAACACGTATATTTGTGTGTTTCATGTTGTCATGCAGCTCCCTAAGACCCTGCTCATATTTTTCCATTTTTTTCACCATCTGTTCTTTTGTGTGTATGAATTCAAATGAGCTGTCTTCCAGTTCACTGATCCTTTCTTCTGCCTGTTCAAATCTATTGTTGTGTCCCTCCATTGTGTTTTTCATCTCCTCCATTGTGGCCTTCATTCCCATGAGTTCTGCCATTTGTTTTTTTAAGTTTATGAATTCTTCTTTATGGTCATCCAGTGTCTTATTTATATCCTTCAGCTCTTTTGCTATATCTTCCTTCATTTCATCAAATTTATTTAGCATTAATTGCCTCCACTCCTGTGTCTCAGCTGAGCTATTAGTTTGTTCCTTTGGCTGGTCCATGTTTTCGTGTTTCCTGGTATGGCTTGTTATCTTAAGTTGTCTAGGCATCTGATTTTCTTGATTAGTTTATTTTGGAGCTTCTTTTCTTTCTTTTACCTAGTGGTTTTCTTGTTGGTTGGCTTTATTCTCTGGCCTCTGTTATTCAGTTCAACTTATTCTAGACCTCTAACTTAGGTTCTATTTAGTTGATCAGAATTTTCCCTCTCTTGTTTTTTCTGTTTCTTGCTCTGCCTCTATGTAACCTTTTTGTGAGTGGATCTCCTCAGATCTGGTCAACCTTAATCAGATTTTCCCAGTCTAGTGAGGCCCAGGTCTCATTGGGAGGGTATGGCATTTTCCTGAGAATGAGACCCTCCTATGAGGCCTTTAGAATTGGTGCTTTTCCTCTCCTGTCCAACAGGTGACACTTGCCAGCCCACAGCTCCCCCACCAGTGTAAGGAGGTGTGTAGACTTTAGTTCTCCTGATGACTCTGATCCTGTCGGGGGCATGGCTGACTGAAGCCAGAATCTGAATTCCAGCCCCTGGGGTCTGAGTTCCCAGAAGGAGGACTGCCAGTTGAGCTGGACCTCCCTCCACTCTCCCAATCCTCAGAACTCCAGTTGTCTCTCAGGGGCACTATTCCCTTCTCCCCTCTCCTCTTTGGAGCCTCTCCAGGTAGATTTCTTGGTCAGCCTGAGTTGCCAATTAAAGACAGGTGTGGAGACCTTCAGTAGTGAATAAGGAACTCAAAGACACTGTGGGTATTCTGTCTCCCCCCAAGCCCAGCCTAGTCCCTCAACCTGGGCTTTCTGATAGAAAATAACCACATATATTACTTTTAGATTAAAAAAAAAATAGAAAAGAAAAACAAGAAAAAGAAAAAAAAAGAGTCTCTTTTAAAAGTCTTTCCCCAGCCTGGAAGTTTTGTCAGTGTCAGAATAGAGCATTTAAAGATATGCTTTGGGCTATTGTCTGATAATTACTCTCCAACAGCTTCAGTTCCACCCCTGCCGGGGGCTATTGAAATGCAAAAAGATAAGGGATCAGTGAGAAGCCAGAAGGGACAAAATGTAGGGGAAAAGAAATGGCTTTTTTGAAGTCTGGGAATGGGTGCCCGCTTTTAAGTGCCCCCACTTCTCGGAGCCCAGTCCTTCTTTAGCACCCCAGCTCCCAAAATTAGTTAATTAATTTGTTAATTAATTCTGCATTTGAGGCTGGGTTGAGCCTCCCTTCTTGCCCTCAGCAGATTGCTGTTTTTTGTTTTTTTTTTCCCCCCTTTCAGGGATCCAGCAGCAAGACAGTCTGGGAGGTCTGGGTGGGGAGGGGTGCCAGACCCCTGATCTGGGGAACTTACAATGTTCGCTGTGATCTCAGCTTTTCCTCCAATTCCAAACTTGTGTCCAATGTGTGACTGGTTACTGGAGACCCCAAAAACACTGTTTCATATAGTTCTTGGGTAATTGCAAGCTGCTCTAGGGGAGAGATGAAATTCTGCTCCTCACCACTCTGCCATCTTGCCCCACCTCTGAATATCTTTTAATTCCTTGATATGAGAATGATATAAAATTCTTTCATGCTACTGTGAATAAATAATATATTTTAAATTTTCTTATTTCACTTTATTCTTGCTGGCATATAGAAATAAATATTTCATATGCAGACTTTACATTCAGTAAACTTCTTAAATTCACTTATTATTTCTAATGGTTTGTGTATGGTTATTCTGAATTTTCTACATGTTCAATAATGCCATTTGCAAATAAAGACAAATTTTTTTCTAATAGCAATATTTTTATTTGACTTAAAAATGTTATTTTTTTAGGTATACAAAACTCCTTTACTTTTACAAATGTACATATGCCCTTTTGTTATTCTTCATCTTACAGTTCTGTGTTTCCTTCTGTGATCATTTTCTTTCTACCCAAAAAATTCCTTTTAGCATTCATGGTAATGATGACAGATTTTTTTCACAATTGTTATTTAATTTAAAAAGTCTCTTATAAGTTCTTATTTAAAGTCTATGCTTGCTAGGTATAGAATTCTAGGTTGGCAGTCCTCCCTGTCTTGCAGGAATTTAAATACATCATGATCTTATCTCTGGCTTCTATAGTATAATGTTTGTTGAAATAGCTGTTAGTCTTTTTCTTGGACATTTAGAGGTGGCATGTCTTTTATTCTTGGTATTAATTTCCAGCTTCATTCTACTATTGGTCAGTGAATGAACTCTGATTATTTCAAAATCTTTTTTTGTGCTTTTTTACAATTAATTGATGGACCTATATATTGTCAGATTTTATAAATGCATTTGTATATTGAAAATTAATGTATATTCTCATATTAAGAATAGTATTCTATATATTAATTGGGTTAAACCTATTAATCACTTTTTTCAAAATCTATATATTTAGTAATAATTGTCAGCTTGTAATTATAATTACTGATTGTTATTTATAGTTCTATCATTTTTTGGTTTTACATATTTTGATGCTAAATTATTAGATCCCTACAAATTTTAAATTGCTATATTCTCCTTTTAAGCCTCATTATTTTTTTTTATTAGGAAGTATCCTTCTTTATCTCTGATATCTCTTTTACCTTAAGTTTCATCTGATATTACAATACAAAGTTTGACTTTCCTTTTTTAGCACTAGCATGACATATAGGGTGGGTTTTATTTTCAAAAGAGGGCTGCACCAATATCATATCTCTCTTAGTATTCTTACAATATGACATTAACATTCCTCCTTGGAGAGATAGGATCTATTTTCCTTTCCCTTGAGCCTGGGTGGAACTTTGTAACTGCCTTGACCAATAGAATGTAGTGAAAGGGGAGGTAGTAAAAAATGATATAAATTCTTCCTGGCTTTCTCTCAGGACACATGTTTTGGAAGCCCTGAGTCTGGTTATCCTAATCCTCCCATGCTTGATAGGTCACAATTAGAGTCTACACACAGAGTTCCCATGAAGCATCAGTTCCAGCCCCTAATTGTTCAGGTCTTCCCATTAGAGACACCAGATATGTGAATGTAAAAGACATTTCACACTACAATTTCATAAGAAAATGAACCAGAATGATCCAGCTGAGCCAGTTCTTAATTCTTGACCCACAGGTGTTATGAGAGGTAGTAAATAATCACTGCTGTTTAAAGTCACTGAATTTTAAGTAATCATACAAACATGAATAACTGATACAGAAATGCCTTTATTAATTTAAAGTTATGATCATTAATTATATTTTTTAACAGTTACCCTAGATATAATAAGCTCATCCATATTTAAAATTTTAATTTTCATTCTTAATTCAGAAAAAGGTATTAGAGTGATGTGACTCCATTTGTACATCTTCTGCAAATACATGCTAACACACATCTATATATTTATAATTTTTAAGCAGGCAATAAATCATCACAGTTGTTTTAAAATACCAATATTTATTTACATTTTCCTATACATTTATTGTTTTCTGAAAAAATCTTAGTCATTTTAAGTTCTAATATTACCTGTGCTATATTCTCTCTCCTGCTCTCTATCATCTCTTCCTTTATCTCTATATCATCCCTTTCTCTATCTAGTTCAATTTCTATTTCTCTCTTCTTGTAGAACCCCAAGATGTCTCTTTCACATCTCAAAACTTCTCTTTTATTTTTCATTATTTTTCTTTTAGTTAATTCAGCATAATTTTGTTTAATATATATCAGCTGATTACTTATTCTCTCAACTATGTCTAAACATTGGTAAACACACTCATTACTGGTCTATATTTTATCTTGATACTCTGTAAGTTTAATTTGATTCTTTGTTTTCCATCTCTGCTATGAAACTTTTCAAATATTCTGTTACCTACATATATTTCCAGTCTTTTAAAGACAGTGTCTTTGAATTTAGTGAGCTTAACCTGTGTCAAATAATTTCACTATTTGAAATCTTTGAGGGCCAATGTGACATCTGTTTTGTTGTTCTTCCTGTTTCTGCTTGTAGGAATTCCCTAGATCATAGATTGAATGTGTCTTCATAAATAAAGGATTTGCATTTCTTACTGCCAAACACCTGGAACACTACAAATCCAGAAATATATTAAGATATCTCACTCTGAGGAATGCTGGAATGGCATAAGTACTATTTTGTAATTCTATCAATAGTATGGATGACATTTTTATTTCCATTTTAACTGGTTATTGATCTAATATATACAGTCTGGATGTGAACATATCTATATCTTTATCCATATAAGATATCTTTATATCTTCATCTATATAAGAATTAGCTAATTCCAGTCCCTTTAAAAATTGTTCAATATTTTATATATTTTGCTTAGCTGAATTTCTTAGTTTTGCCTGCCCTTTGGCATTTACAATTAAAAGAAATTCTGTCATTTGTTAATTAACACTTTCAAAATAAAACTGAGAATTTGAGTTTAAATAATTCCTGATTTACAACTTAGCCTGTTGTTGCAAAAAATTGTTAGTCATTTTTTGATGTTGAATTATCCTTAAACTGATGAAATCGATTGAACTTTATGTTTTCTAGCTGACATTTTGGTACTGAGTTACTAACTAGTAACTAATTCTTTTTTTGAAAGTTTTTTACACACTTTATTAATGAAATTCAGTGTTTTCCCTTATTTTAGCTTTGTCTATATAGGGTTCTGTTTCTAAGTTTATGTTTACATCATAAAATCAAATTTTCCCCATCTCAATGGCTTTAAGCTTTACCTTCTCCTTCATTTCATTCTGTAGAAAATATTAATTATCTTTCACTCCTAAATAATATGTGATATTTTCCTAATTAGAATAAATTAAAACCATCTTTTCCACCCATTTATTTTTCTTATATCATTATAATATATATTATAGGATAAATTTTATTTCAATATTGGTTTGTTGATTCCTCCCCTGTATTATTAATTCCATGTGGCAGGTGCATTTTTTTCAGCATGCTTATATATGTTCTTGAATGTGATTGATCATAAATATAATGAACACTTATTAAGCACATAACAAAACACCATGCTGAGTGTTTTGGATACAGTGATTTAAAAAAATTCTTGCCCTTACTAAAATATTAGTGGTATATAACATACATTGAGTTTTCAAGAATTTTTCATGTGTTTCCAACCATAATATTCCACTTATGAAGTAAAAGAATGTCTTGTAATATGGCACTTTCCCAACCCAAAACTTTAAAAATATGTAATTTAGAATTTTCCCCAAATCTTTATTGTAAAGACAGTGATCTACATGTTTTAGTAATATACATAATCAAAAATCAATATTTGTATTTATTTTACATGTTGAAAATATATGGAGTGTTATTTTAATAAAAAAATTTAAATGAACTGAGATTTTACCATATAACAGATGTTATATTTGGCAGTGAGATAATAAGGATAAATGACACTATGCAAATGCCCTCAAATATCAAACAATGTTGTGGGATAAAGGCAAAAGGAGACACATTTATTTACATGCAATGATAATTTTTAGAGGCCCAATACTCAATCTGATTGAAGGGGAAAGTGATTGCTGGTGCTCAGGAGAGTTGAGGGGGGAGGCTAACTGTTGGAGAGGGGCTGCTGCTTCCCGGTCTCCCAGATTCAGTGGAGCATCTGGCACTATATCCCAGAAGAGGTACTCGCTTAGCTCTGTGATCCTTAGTAAAGTGGGTGAGGTTTCTTAATCAAAAGTAGAAGGTTGAAGTTAATATCCTCTCTTTCACGTGTGATTATATAAATTTTTTATGGTGTTCCACATTCTTCTTAAATAAATTGCCATCTCCTTTAAACCTACTTGGAAAAAAAAAAAGTTCAGGGAATTTTCTGAGTTTTGTAAACCAGAATGAAACCTCGAGATGAGTATGTTGTGTCAGGGTAAAATGAATGGAAAGATAACCATTAGAGGCAGTGAGTGAACCAGAGGGATAGGAAGTCTGAAAATAAATTCATGTTTTCAATGTCTTCCAAATGGCCATGTTTAAAATTTTAAATGTAATATAAAATACTTTCACATGCCTCTAAAAATGTCTGGAAGTATCTAAAACACCATGATCTCATTTAAAAAAGTGTTGTTACCATTTTTTCCCTTATACTTCACAATTAATTTTCTAATTTGAAAATATAATTTTTTAAATCTGATGAACACAGCCTCAGATACCCTAATTTTATATTAAACCCCAGACAATTAATTCTCTGGTATGTATTTCTTCTTTCAGCTAGTTTTTGCTTTTTACCCTCATCAAAAGCAGACAGCACATACTCAAGAGACCCAAAGTGTAATATATTCAGCTTTATTGCTGCCAGTATGACACACATATTTTCCAGTGGAATAGTATGAGAATATTAAATCTCTTTTAATAGTGATCATTTTACAATTGTGAGCCTGGCCATGAAGTATCATCAAGTGCTATTGACCTATATATTTTCTGAATTATAATGTCCCTGTATTTTTAGTAATCAACTGTATGATAATTAGAACAGCAATAATGAATCTTTTTTTACATCTAAGTAAACATGTTTTTAAAGTGATAATTCCAAGGCTGGATAGAATTATAAAATGGTGAAACTGTCATGTTTTTAGTACCATGTTGAAGTGTCTATGTAACAGTATTCCTGGATGATTGATTAGAAACCATCAGAAAGCATTATGACAATATGCTCAAGAAATATGATATTCATACACATTTCTAATACTGTCATTTTCCAGTTAATAATAAAAAAAGTATGTATAAACATGCTTGTCAGAATTTTTAGCATGGTGTATGTATATATGTATGTATATACATGCACATACATTTAAATTATCCATTCTTTTAAAATATGGGCTTTTGAAAAATGTCACAATATGTCTATAATTATAAGTACAAACAATCTGCAGATATAGTGATATGTTAAGGGTAAAAGCAGGGAAAGGTTTCTGTCAAAGTGCATGGATATGGACTCATACTGAAAGACAAGGGCAAAAGGTACACCAATGTCTTAGAATTTTTGTAATATTTTTCTTCTTATTTCCAAATATTCTGAAAGAAAATTAAAATAACCAAAGTACTGAGTGTGAATTATTTTAAATTGCCCCAATTTTTTACTTAAATAAAATTTATATGAAGAAAATATAGATTTTGCTTACTGTGTGTTAAACATGTTCCTTTACCCCCCTCCCCCGAAACACACATGCAAAAATTCTTCATCTCTCACACCCCAAATTATGGCTATATAAAAAATAGAAATGATTTTTGTATACTCTAGTAGGTTATGGAATTAGTGTTACCTCTATATGGTTGGGGGAATAAAATGAAATGTAAAGTTTGGGTGAAAATAAGTTAGTGCCTGGTATGTAAGTTAGAAGCCAAAGAATTGTTTTCCATGAAGTACATATGCAAGAATATTCATGACTGATTGAGTAGTGGCAAGCCTAGAAAGCTAAGCTTTGCTACACATTTAGTTGTGATTAACAACAATTCTCTGGTACTTTCTGAAAGTGAAAACTCAAGTTAAGAAAGACGTTAACTTGCAACATATCTTATTTCCTATGTTCTGAAAAGTAACACAATCACATGTTAGACTTTTTGGCTTCCATATATTCATTTCGTTAGGTAATACCCCTTGCACAAGAATGGCAAAGTAGGATGCTTTCTTACTATGTCAGAAGTAAAATTACTATATAAAATGATTTCTTCAAAATACATATTGGGACATTGACACAGATGTCTCCTCATACTCCACAAACTAGTCAAAATTAAATTATTTAGAAGAGATCTCCTTCAGGGATGATGAAAATGTTTTAGGACTAAATAGAGGTGATTGCTATACAACATTGTAAGTATACTATGTGCCACTGGTGTACACTTTTAAATAGTTAAATTTATGTTCTGTGAATTTCACTCCAATAAAATTTTAAAAGTAAAAATAAATAAAATTATTTATATTTATGCTATTTTTTTCCTGAAAAGGTTTTCCTCAAACTGGTGTTCAGATTCTCAAACTTCAAGTGTTCTGCAGGATTTTTAAAAAATAGTGGTTTAAAATATGCATTGCTTATTCAATCATAGAGTTAACTATATTAAAACCACATATTCCTATAAAATGTGAGTGCCCTAAAATATTGTATTTTTAATTTACTGTTTCACTGCTGCAAGGGCTATCTTAAATCAGCAACCTTTAATTTTTAACATGCTGGCAAGTGTTCCTAATAGCTGTCAGGAAGACATACCCTGCATTAAAACAATTAAACTGTACGTTTTATCTCCCAAAAGACTCCTGATGAATGCTTTTGCATGTTATAAAGCATGCCTCCTCATCTGCAGTGATCAATTTCACTTAAAAGATATTCTCACAGAAGACAACATTTTCTTATTATACATTTTTTTTTAGTAATTTGAGACTTGGACTTGACCTCTTAAAAATGGTATATTGAGGAATTCTGTGGATGAAAAATAATGTTGAGCAGCTGAGGTTAGAAAAAAAGGTACTGAAAGAGATGCATTTCATCAGAAGAAGTGGAAAACAACAGTGACAACAACCACCACAAAATACTGGAGGAGACAAATCTATAATTAATAATAAAAGATGATCTATTATTCTTCATATATGTGATCCTGAGCTAAAAATTGACAAGGATTTAAATAGATTTTTATAACATGCTAAGTAGACCAACCCCTCCATTATGTAGTTGTACTTTTACACTGATGATGTGGCAGTCAGTATGGAAATGAGCTGTTCCAAGGAGGTGGTACCACATTTCCTTGTATTCTGTATTCTACAAGCTAAGCAGCTACTTCTGTGAGTATAGTTTAATCCAGAGGAAATGACCAACCTCAAACTATTTTTTTATTTTAAATTGTGCAATATTGCAAATCAATGCTGCACTAAATTTGGGTGCTCTTTTGCCTGCAGTCCAAGGGGTCATTTTGTCACATTTTGAAATTATATAGCTGGAAGTAAGGACCACTGTATCTGGTGTTCTATTTTTTGTTTGTTTGTTTGCTTCTTTGATTCTCCATTGCAAAAAATGAACATTATATCTATAAATGTGATGTGTTTGAAACCAGCTTGTATAAATCTCTTTCTTTTCAATTAATACTAAACATTTCCTTTAGAGAAATTGTAAAGTTATGGACTATATCAACTGAAGGAAAATTTATGTGGATTAATTTATGTATTTATAGATTCTTTTATCTACTATTACAAATTTAAAAGAAACAAATACACCTAAAATTATAAAATGCATCCCTTACAGAAATCAATATTATAAGGCAAGCTTTGTATGCTTATGACTAACAACCATATTATAAAATGACTAGAATCTGGTAATAAACTTTGATACTCATATTGCTTAAATTTAATGAAACAGAAAATGTAGCATGTGATTCTTAACTGTAATCATTGTTATTACAGAAGGTATTATAAGGATATATTGTCAAATTCTTAAGTATGCACAACAATGTGATCAAATTACTTGGTGATTTCTGAGATAACAGTGCCTATTGTTAAAATAACATTCTGAGCATGCAGTTGACTTGCTTTCTGGCTGGAAGCATAGGGTTTATTCTTTTAAAAATTTACATGTCATAAATATCTTTTATTTGAATTTCCATAACTTCTTGATTCAACTGTTCTTTTGGTCACACATCTCTAATAATGGTCTTGCAACTCACTTTACTGTCAGAAGTTCGGAAGTGATTTTGAAAACGTGACATTATCTGCTTTATCATTTATCATCTATCTTTAGTTACTGTTTATGTTTTGATTTCTAACACAGAAAGGAGTAGTTGTATAATTGCTTTAGAGAAATTTTGAAAATTAAAAGGGTAAAAGCTATTTTGAATAGTTTTTATGTTAAAAGGACTATGTGAGGAATGCCTGGTAATGCTTGAGAATTCTTCCAGGAGACTTAGGTCATGCTGGCTTACATTAGCTTGCTCTTTTTGTACATTACATTAGAGCCATATTTTCCTTCAATGTAGTCTGAGAATTGAAAAATCCCTAGATGCCAGGTTCTTGATTACAAGGAAGCAATTAGTAAAAGAATCTAAATTTGCATTTCTTGAGATGGAGAAATAAAAACCTCATGATTAGAATTCTGTGAGATGAATTTCTAAGAGAGAAATACCTAGAAGATTAAAGAATACTGGGAAAAAATTACTATACCATCAGTTTGCTTACATATATTTATATTTATCTCTTAACCATATTTTCCTATGATGGTCTAATACATCACATTAACACAATTAAGAATGAGTTCTAATGTAAACCATGGGAAAGACTATTTATTATACTTGCTGAAGTATTTTGAAGGACTTTCTGTGCCTAAGTGAGGTATTACTCTTTTTGTGTTTGCATTCAAAAGAGTACATTAAGAAAGAATTTCTGCAAAGAAAGAGGAAAAATGGGAATTAAAGGTCATTGATTTTTTCACACATGCTTTTTGAAAGCTAGGTATCTAATTGATGAGAATATTTTTTATAAAAAAGTAGAAAAACATTCTATAATTAGCAATGTAATGCATTATACTTCACAAATTATATCACTTTTAATAATAACAAATTCACTTCATGGAATTTTAAAATTATTTTTGTAAGTACAAATTTAGAATCATAGATGTAACATTGATTAGCCCATGAGATATTTTAAATAGGTAGATGAGGCATTTCATCTACATACTGCCCATTAATTTGTCTATTTTACAAATATAAAACATTCTTTCAGATTTTATTATCAGGCCCATTTTGCAGATGAGCAAATAAAGACTGTTTAGCTAATTCTTTAGTCAATAAGGAGCACAATGGAATTAAGCAATTTCCCAGAGAATGTCAGTCTGAGAACAAGGATTATTCCACCTCTTTATTTAGCTTCATAGATAAATAAAAGATTGGTCTCCATTCCATGCCATCTGTTCCTGACCACTTGGCCATTCTTCAAACCACTGTGATCTGGATTTGTCTAATCACACCTCCGAACTTTGTATCAAGATCATTCAACTAGTCATATTTTGATCACTCCTGACAAACTCAAATTATTGTTTCAACTTTTAAGTTACTTGAGCTCATTGTTCAATTTTCTTGGCCATTCACTCTTCAAGAAAATTTGTTTAAAAAGTAGACAAAAATCATTGACACATTAGACTTGGAGCGTGAACTTGGCAGCTATGAATGGCGTGTATTACCCCATATGGCAACTGTTGAAAGAGCTGAAAAAGAATTCAGACTTTAAGTAGTGATACAAACAAAGAGGATCTTGTTAGGACTAAGGCCAAGCAAGCCCAAGGGTGAAGGATGATACTGACTTGGTTTTAAAACTACAACTTATGTGTGAGACAAAGGGAGGAGATGTTTATCTGGTGCAGGATCTACTTTCTATAGCTCACTAGATAATTTAACTTGTATGATCAGTTTGTTTGAACTCTATAGGTGCAGGGAATGGTGAATGGGAAGTGGGATTTGGTGAGTTTGTACAGGCTGGGGTGAAATCCCAACACATCCCAGAGTGATATGGGCAGAGAGTATAACTGTATTTGCAGGGCTCCTGGAGGAGCTGGGGAGAAATGTGGAAGTGTCAGATTTCCACTCCTGGGCTGTTGCTGATTTTCTGGCAAATATAGAGGACTGCCAATTTAGTGGGCCGAGCCCTTGATTTGGGGGCCTTCCTCTGTAAGGCTAGTTGCTGCAAGGGAGAAGCTAAGCCCAGTTATAATTGTGCCTTGGTGTCTCCCCACAGAGAGACTCTTTTGCTCAGATGTGGCCCCCTCTTTCCCTAAACCCACCCAACAAGTGAACTCACTACCCTCCCTCCTATGTGGGACATGACTCCCAAGGGTGTGAGTCCCCTTGGCAATGTGGGAAATGACTCCTGGAGATGAGCCTGGACCCAGCACTGTGGGATAAAGAGGATCTTCTTGACCAAGAGGGGGAAAAGAGATGAAGCAAATTAGGGTTCCAGTGGGTGAGAGATTTCAAATGGGGTTCAGAGATCACTCTGGAGGGTATTCCTATGTGCTAAATAGATATCACCTTTTAGTCTTTTGTGTGTTGGAATGGCTAGAGAGAAATATCTGAAGCTGTCAAACTGCAACCCAGTGGCCTTGATCCTTGAAGATGATTGTATAACTATGTAGATTGAATATTGTGCCTGTGTGACTTTGAAAACTTGTGGCTTGCACTCCCTTTATCCAGAGTATGGACAGATGAGTGGAAAAATGGGGACAAAACTTAGAAGAATAGAGTGGGGTGGGGGGATGGAAAGATTTAGTTGTTCTTTTCTGCTTTTATTTTTATTCTGGAGTAAGGGAAAGGTTCAAAAATTGACTCGTGATGAATGCACAACGATATGATGGTGCTGTGATTAATAGATTGTACACTGTGGATGACTGTAGGGTATGTGAATGTATCTCAATTAAACTATATTAAAATAAATGAACAATGGGGGAGGAGGGAAATGGGATGTTTTGGATATTCTTTTTTATTTTAATTTTCATTTTATTTTTTGGAGTAATGAAAATGTTCAAAGTTTGACTGTGGTGATGCAAGCACAACTATATGATGATACTGTGAACAACTGATTGTACATTTTGAATGACTGTATGTTATGTGATTATATCTCAATAAAATTGCATTAAAAAGGGAGGGGGTCCCTAAGATCTATTAAAGGGAATAAATATGCTCTAACATTGAAAGAAATTGCAATTTAATTCCCATAGAATATCTACTAATAGTACTGATTTTACTTCTAATTTTAGTGATAAATATTAGTAACATTGCTGTAGGATGGCCCATGTTTAAGAATTCTGTCTCTACTAAGGCCAAAAGCTGTTTCTCAAATGGAGAGTAGTTATCTGCAGAGGATTGTAAGGCTTTACTCAAAATCCTAAGGGCTTGAATTTTGATTCTCCTATAGGAGACTGCCAAAGGTTCCAAACAGAACTTCTATTTGCTACTGACACTTCCAGCACTATTGGATCAGCTGGATCATATGGTCCAAGTGGAGAACAGCTTGCACAGCAGCCTGGGCCTGTCACAGAGTCTTATCTTGTTCTGGTATCCAGTAAGAACTAGAAGCTTTTCTAGTCACTCAATGAATGGGTCAGAGTAGCACACCCAAATGAGCAATATGTTGTCTCCAAAATCCAAAGAGTCCGACTAGTCATTGTGTCTCTTTTTTGGTCATAGGAGGGACCAGATGCAACAGCTTTCCTTCACCTTAAAAGGGATATCTTGACATGCCCCACACCACTGGACACCTAGAAATTTTACTGAGGTGAAAGGCCCCTGCATTTTTATTGGATTAATCTCCTATCCTCTGACACACAAATGTCTTACCAATAAATCTAGAATAATTGCTACTTCTTCCTCACTAGATCCAATCAACTTGATTTCATCAATATAATGGACCAGTGTGATGTCTTGCGGGAGGGAGAAATGATTAAGTTTCCTCTGGACAATATTATGACATAGGGCTGGAGAGTTGAGATACCCCTGAGGTAGTACAGTGAAGTCATACTGCTGACCTTGCCAGCTGAATGCAAACTGTTTCTGGTGGTCCTTACTAAAAGCTACTGAGAAAAAAAGCATTTGCTACCTCAGTAGCTGCATACCAGGTATCAGGGGATGTGTTGATTTGCTCAAGCAATGATAAAATATCTGGCACAGCAGCTGCAACTGGAGTCATCATCTGGTTAAGCTTATGATAATCCACTGTCATCCTCCAAGATCCATCTGTTTTCTGCACAGACCAAATAGGAGAGTGAATGGGGATGTGGTGGGAATCACCACCCCTGCATCCTTCAGATCCTTCAAATTGGCCTCAATCTCTGCAATACCTCCAGGAACCAAATATTGCTTCTGATTTACTATTTTTCTAGGCAGGGGAAGTTCTTGTGGCTTCCATTTGGCCTTGCTTACAATAATAACCCTCATTCCACAAGTCAGGGAACCAATGTGGGGATTCTGCCAGTTGCTGACTATGTCCTTTCCAATTATGTATTCCAGAACTGGGAAAATAACCACAGTTATAATGACACACTGGACCTACTGTGAGAAGGACCTGAGTTCAAACTACATCAATCATCTGGCCTCCATAAGCCCCTAATCTGACTGGTAGACCAGAGTGATGTTTTCATTCTCATGGAATTAATGTCACTTCAGAGCCAGTGTCTAATGATCCCCCAAATATCTGATAATTTCCTTTTCCCCATGCATTATTACCTTGGGGAAGGCTGGGAGGAATATTAGCATTATAAATTTTGACAGTGTAACAGATTCCTTCCCCAAGGTAACTGGCCTTGCCCTCATTCAAGGGGCTCTGGATATGTAAACTATCTCAAATCTGGGAATTGATTAAGAGGCCATGACTCTCTGTTTTTGCAATTCAAGTTAGGCTTTTGTTCACTTGACCTATAATTATGCTTATATAAGTCAAACAAGAATTTAGTCGTCTGCCCATCTTTTTTATAGCCAATGCCATAATATCTGTGAGTAAGATTATTCTGACTGCTGCTTTAAGCCTGCTGCCCATTATGATAGACATGCCCACCTTGCCTTCAGTGTTTAACTGCTACCACATGGCTTCTGCCAACTCAGGATCTGGTTATTCCCATTGTGTTTAAGTATTCCAGCTCAGTGACAGCATTTCCCACAGTAATATCTGACCTACAGAGAAGAGTGACTGTGGAACTCTTCACAGATGATAGAGCTAGTCTCACAATTTTATTCTTCATGGTCCTGGTAAAATGCATGTCCTCTGATCATTTCTGAGTGTGAAGAGCTCTTCCATGATAAGTCTACTCTAACATTCTAATCACTCTAAGCCTTTGGATATCCTCCACTACATTATACCAGGGCAGTTCTGGCATTTTAATCTCAAGTAACATTGGCTACCTTTTGATCCATGTTTCAGCCACCACCCAAATAGTTAATGCCCATTCTAACCCCTTGAGCTACGACATTGAATGCAGAGTCTCTTGTTACTGGATCCATATCAATAAATTCAGCCAGATCCAACTTTATAGTACTTCCACCATTTTCCCACATCCTTAATATCTATTCCCACATATATTCCCCTGATTTCTGTCTATAAAAATTGGAAAACTCATGCAGGTTTTGGAGTATAGAATGCTTCCTCATGGGTCACACTTTGTACTTCACCCTTCAGGGCCTATTGGGATTTAAGTCTAGTTATAGACCTTAAAGAAAAGAGCAGTGGTGGTGGTGGGTCGTATAAAGAATTAGAAGAATACTTCAAGCCAATTACCTTAGGGTATTCCATTGCAATTTCATCTGGTGAAACAGGATTAATGTTTCATGATGGAGGAGGAGTGAGGGTTGTTTCATCAGGGGAGGTGATTACAGGTTTAGCAGTCATGGATGTGTTAATCTCTTCAGGTGGAGGTTGGATAGCAGGCTCTTCAGGGCAGACTGGAGGTTGGAAAGCTGTTTCCCCAAGGGAGGCTGCAGGTGGGGTAGCTGTCTCCTCAAGGAAGAGTGGAGGTAGGGGCTGTTTCCTTAGGGCAGACCATTACAGGTGTATCTAGCAAAGATTCAGCAGAATCCAGGGTTCAAATGTACCCCTGCCAGCATTACCAACCCTTATGTCCATATCCCAATATTTAAGATCCCATTCTTTTCCAATAAATGCCTTTACTTTAACAGCAGACACCCTGTGAGACTGAGATTTTAGCTTATGTTGTAAATCTGCAATTCATGCACTGAAACTCTGGGTCTGGTTTTCAGAGAGCTCATGTCTGTGACCACAGGAATTAAGATTTTCTTTCAGGACATACATAGAAACCTTTACATCTGTCATATGGCATTTAGGTTTCAAATTTGAAGCCTTCAGCCCAACCTTTTCTCTTACAACTTTATCCAACATATCTAAGAACAAGCAGCCAATATTATGACATAGGGCTGGAGAGTTGATATAAGTTTTAACTCCACAAAACTCCGTTAAGGTGTCAAAAACACGGACACCCAGAGCCTTGCCTCATAAAAGAGTATGATTCAGAGAATCAAATGGTGATATTTTGCATATCTCCATTTTCAACTCATGCCATGGACTCTCAGTGCCATCTTGATTATTGGAAATGGAGTCCTTAGTGCCTTTGTATCTAATCAGAATAGGTAACCAATTGTAAAAGCCCATTTTAAGATTCAGTTTCTCAAGAACCACTCCCAGTAGCAAGCTTTATTAGTTAGGGTTCTCTAGGGAAAAAGAACCAAAAGGAGATATCTGTAAATATGAGATTTTATAAAAGTGTCTCATGTAACTGTGGGGATGCATGAGTCTAAATTCCATAGGGCGGGGTGCAGGAGTTCAAATTCTGTAGGGCAGGCAGTGAGCTGGCAACTCCAATGAAGGTGCTCAATGAACTCCCCAGAAGATACTGGCTGGCTGAAGAAGAAGTGAAAGTTATCTCTCTTTTCTCTTAAAAGTCTTCAACTGATTGGATTATATCCAGCTGATTGAATTATCTCATTGCAGAAGAATGCCCTTCATTGATGTAATCAGCCATAGATGCAATCCACTGACCAATGATTTAATAAACCAGCCTTCTGGTTTATTAACCAGTCACAAATGTCCTTTCAGTAAGGTTAGGCCAGTGCTTGCTTGACCAGACACCTGTGCACCATCACCTGTCCAAGTTGACACATGAACATAACCATCACACTGGGGAAGATAAAATAGCTTTAAAAAGGCCAAATAGCATAGTCATTAAAAAACAGAGATTTTGAAGTCAGAGACTCCTGACTTTTAATGATAACTCAAACATTTACACCTGTATTTTGAGCCAGTTATATAAATTTATAATCTGTAGTTTCCTCATCTCTAAATGAGGGTAATAACAAATTTTTGATGCAAATAATTGAAATGGGTGAATATTTTAATATACAGATTTCTATTCAAAAAGAATTTTATTATCATCCTGAATGTATGACACATTTTTAAAGGTAAGACTTCCTCAATAAAAATATTGGCTATGGTTTTTCAATGATTGAGTGTATATTTTAATTCTCTGTTTACTCCAAATTATCAAACTGATGTTCTCTCTGGGCATAAAACATCTTTTTGACATTACCACATACAGACTTCTGTTAAGAGGACAGTGTAAATTAAAGACAGGTTAGAAAATATTGTGTAATATGCATTGAGTATAAATTAATAAAATAAGTGTCAACTTATTTACACATATAAATACTGTTGTAATTTTAAGTTCAGACGTTAAATGCAGTTCATGAAATTTTTATCATATTTGTAATAATCTATAGATTAGGCTAAAATAGTCACATAAAAGTTGAAAAGATAACATTGCATGCATATTTATTGCAGCAGACATTTTTACCCTCCAAAAACCTGAAACATAGTTGTGTAAGTCAGCCATTTACTACTATAATATTCATCTACATATTTGGTATTTTATATAATATACAAATGATTTAAGAAAAACTAAAATTAAATGGGTAAAGAAACATAGAAAATTGGAACCTGGCTTTTTGTATTGCATTTGTTAGATAAGAATGCATAGACTATAATTTTACACAAGTAGAATGATTCTATATCACAGAATTGACTAGTAATGGGTGAAAATCCATTCACATTATATTGCTCTTTATACAGATTTCTACTTTATCACCTAAAACATAGTGAATTAAGAAATATGTCAATTTAGCTTAATGAAAGGACAGCCAGTTTTTTTAAGGATGTAACTACTGATGCAACATTGCAGCCTTTCTTCCCTTGAAAAGTCATATTTTTTGACAAGCTTGACATTTCTCATTGTGGGAATTGCTTTTCTTGAGACAATATCAAATTCTCAAAGTTTCAGTGTAAATCTACTTGGATATCTTTAAACTAAATTTAATTCAAGTGAATGAAAGAGAAAATCCCTGAAATTGAAACACCTTTCCCTGATGTCGTAGGTCAAATTATGTACCCCAATTTAGACATGTCACTTATCTTAATATTTTTCCCTATGGTTGTTAACCATTTATAACTAAGACTTCTTGAATATGTTTTAACATCCAACTGAATGAGGCTGAGTCTTAATCTGGATTATTGGAGGCCTTAGAAAGAGAAAGCCACAAAAAAGCAGGAAGTTAACAGGAACCCAGAAGAGAAGAAAAGAATATCACCAAGGAAACACAAGGATTGCCTGCAGCAAGAATCTGAATGCTACAGTCTTCGGGGAGAATGCAAGCCTGGCCAATATCTAGATTTTGTATTTCTCCTAGCCTCAAAAGTGTGAACCAATAAATTCCTATTTATTGTGTGGTATCTGTGATAGCTGTTCTGGAAAACTAACAAACCTGGTTTAAGGCATTTAATAAAAAATAACTGTGTATATCTCAAGTAAATGAAAACAAATGCAGTTTAAAAAAATTAATCAACAAATTCAAACAATGACATGAGGACATTTGACATAAATTGCCAGGTTTTAGGTATATATGCAGAAATTAAAGGGTTGGCTTTGTGAAAAGTTAGATAAAGGTAATATCCTTCTCTCCCTGTTTCCCCCACAAGAATTCTCCTGTCAAAAGCTCTAAGAGCATATAGCAGATGGTATTAAACTCATCACTATTCATTTAATTATTCAAGCCATATAACTGGCAGTCATTGCTGACATGTCATTTTTCCTAACTCTCCCAATCCAGTACATCAAGAAGTTTGGTTAGTAGCTCTACCTTCATAGCAATCAAAAAGCTGACCACTTCTCATCAGGTGCACTACTACCTCTCTAGTCCAAGCCATCACTTTTCCCCTTGGACTGCTGCAATAATCTCCTGAAGGGTAGATCTGCTTCTACTTATAATTCCTTAAGCCCATTCTCCACACAGCAGTCTGTGTGATCTTAAAAATAATCATCTAATTTCACTCTGTGATCCTGGCTTCTACCACAACTAACAAAACACTTTTGGGTCCAGGGAAAGATCACAAAATTGGCAAATATACTATTTCCCTTAATATTTATTATATATAGTGTTATTAAAATGTTAAATAAAATATATTGCCTGCCTGGCTTGACAATATGCCATCATTAAAAAATGTGAATTTAGAACTTTAAAAGTTCCTCAGAATTCTGCACCCTATGTAATAGCAAAGGGGAACTGGAACCCATGAACCCAGGTCTGTGGCACAAATTCTGACTTCTCTCCATCATTATTTTGTCTCAGACCTCGAGGGTCATCCTGTACATGAATTTGGGCATACTAGTTCTCATATCCAAATTCTGTCCATACTCCACTTGAAAATAGCCACCTTTGGCTACCCATTGAGACAGGAGACAGCACATTGGCTGTGTGGTGTGACTTCTAGAGAATGGGCCTGAGTAAGTCTTTGAAGCTAAGTTAGGACTACTTGGGTTCCTCTCCATCTCTCATAGCTCACTTCCTATCACTCTTCTTATTGCTTCCCTACTTACATTATTCATGGGTGAGATGCTGGGGCATGACTTATCTGGGTCATTTGCTTAGGTCTCAAAGCCCATAATCATGGTATTGTCCTTACTTCATTCTTGCCTAGAGATGAGAGTTTGTGAGTTGGATGAAGTAAGTGGACACTTGGTGGGGAACCATGAACAGCATCTAAGACCCAAGGACTACTGCCAGTTGAAAGCCAGCAAGAAAATGAATTCTGCCAACTGAATGATGTTGAAAATGGTTTCTTCCTCACTGAAGCTTCCAGATGAGAAGATGGTCTGCTCAACATCTTGATTGCAGTTTTATGAGAGACCCTGAGAAAATGATCTAGCTAGTAAGTACTTAAATACAAGGAAAATGAACTAATGCATGTGTTGTTTTAGACTGCTACCTTTGTGGTAATTTGTTGCCCAGCAGTAGAAAACTAATCTAGACTTTGTTCTATTGCTTTTTTCTCTTCTTTCCTTCATATCTTCCTTCTTTCCTTTGATCCTTCATTCTTTCATTCAGTCCTTTTTTCCTTGATTCCCTTCTTCTTCTTTCAAATATGTTACTAAGTATCCTTTATGAAGCAGTGTGTTAGTTTCTCTAGGTGCTCAGAATTTTACCAGGTATTAGTGATTTTCTAAGAACTTCAAACATGCTGCCTATTTATATTACATCTATTTCTTAAAAAAAATCTAAGGAAAATGCATAGTTACGTATGAGTGAAATAAACACAAGGAAAAGAATTTTAAAAAATGTTATTGAGAAGTATTGACATCATTGATCCTGTTAGAGTGGTTTATTGAATAATTATCATAGCTGTGAGAAGTCTACAACTATATGGGTTTTTAGGTTTATAAGACTTTTGAAAGGTATCTCTTTAAGGCTTCAATTGAACTTTTTTTGTTTTTGTTGCTCTGTACTGAATTTTTAAGTACCTTAATTTAAGAACTTTTTACAACTTTATGCTATCATAGGTCTTAAAAGTTGAATCATATTCTTCTCAACAATTAATTTACAGTTATTTTATTGAATTTTATTTTTAAAACAAAAAATTTATTTCAGGAATATTCTAGTTCATGCTTTCTTCTAAACTGAGCTTAAAATCCTCTGTGGCAATATAATTTGAATTGTGTGATTATTAAATCCATGTGCCAGTTAGGTTAAGTTATTAAATCCATGTGCCAGTTAGGTTAAGTTATTATGGTGTCCATTTGTTTGATCAGGTAAGTACTGGCTTGATTGTTATTGTGGGGATATTTTCTGCATTTAAATCATTAATTCAGTTGATTGCATCTATGGTTGACTATATTCACAATCATAAAAGGAGATTGCTTTCAACAATGTAAGAAGTCTCATCCAGTCAGTTGAAGAGTGCAAAAGAGGAACTGCTGGTTTTAGCAGTCAGAAAGAAGAATTTCTATGTCTTCTTCAGTCATCCAGCTTTTCCTGAAGAATTCATTGAAAACTTTGTTGGAGTTCCCAACAGGTGGTCTGCCCTATGAAATTTGGACCTGTCAATTCCTAAGGTCATGTGAACCAATTTCTATAATAAATCTGATAACATTTGCATATATTTACATATATCCTGTGGGTTCTGTTTCTGTGGAGAAAAATGACTAATTTCAGGTTTTGGTACTAAGAATAGTTCTTGAGAAATAAAATCTTAAGGATGTGATTTCTGAGTTAGTTCTGGGGTATTTGGAATTGTTTCTCTAATATGACCAGATTAAAAGCCACTAATGGGTCTATTTACAATGATCAAGATGGCACTGATATTCCATGGGATGAATTGGCAATAGACATATGCAAAATACACTATTGGATCCTGCTACACAAATGTTTATAAGGGGAAAGGTTCTGGGTGACAGTGTATTTGATACTTCAGAAAAGTTTTGTGGAGTTAAAAAGTAGTGTAATGATGTTGGATGGTTGTTCCTAAATATACTGGACACTGTTAAAATGATGAGTTTAAGGCTTCAAATTCCCAGCTCAAGTGTCATATGGAGGACCTGAAGTCTTCTATATATGTTCTGAAAGAAACTTTTATTTCTTGTAGCTGCAAACTTTAAGATTTCTGAAAACCAGATGGAGAGTCTCATTGTATGAGTGGTTGAAATACAATGTAAATTGAATTCCCAACCTTGCAGGATTTCTGCTGTTATAGGAAAATCATCAATGGGGAAGGAATGGAATTCAGAAAATTGGATTGGGGACATATCAGCTACTCATGATGATGATGGGGACATTGAAATCCTAGACTTTGCTGGGTCTTACTTGCCAGATAAACCTGTAATGGTCTACCATGTAGAACCAGCCACCTGATGCTCTGTCTGCCCTGAGAAATCAGCCATCCCACTTCCACCTGTACCTGGTAAACCTGTAACTGCCTCCCCTGAAAAACAAGCCCTCATACCTCCATATGAAGAGATTAACTCTGCTTTACCAGATGAAACTTGATTGGGATGTTCTGAGGTAGTTGGGTTACAGGACCCTGTCAATTCATCACATGAACCATTCCCACCAACCTCTCTTCTTCCAGGCCTATAATTATATGGGAGTCTCTACAGACCCTGAAAGGTGAGGTGCAAAGTGATACATATAAGGAAGTGTGTTACACTCCAAAACAGCTGTATTATTTTTGCAATTTATTTGGACAGAAATCAGGGGAATATATGTGGGAATGGATATTAAGGATGTGCAATAAGGATGGAAGGGACATAGTTAAGTCATGCTGAATTTATTGATATGTGCCCACTAAGCCAAGATTTTTAGATTCACTCTTGTAGCTTGATGGGTTAGAAAAGGTTCTGACAGTTTGGGTGGTTAGCTGAATCAAGCATGGAACAAAAGGTGGCCTACATTGCTTGAAGTTGAAATGCCAAAACTGCCCTGATATAATGTAGATGAGAGGATCCAAAGGCTTAGGGAGACTGGAGTGGTAGAATGGATTTATCATGTAAGACCTGGCCACCCAACACAGGAATGTCCAGAAAACACACTTTTCATCAGGGCTGTGAGGAATACATTTGTATTCCTCATGATGATGATGGCTCCATCATCTCTAAAGTTCTCTGTTGTTTTTCTTCTCTGTAGGTCAGATTCTGATGCCAGTGATTTTGCATCCTTAAACACAATGGGAGTGATCAAATCCCAACTTGGCAGAAGTCAAGTGGCAGGACTTAATCACCAAAGAAAAGGTGGTTGTGGTTAGTTTAATGAACAGCAGAGTAAAAACAATCAGAATACTCTGTCTTGCAGAGACCTATGGCATTGGAATAATTGAAAGTGAAAGAGATGAGTAATATGTTAATTTAAATTATAATTATAAAATTCTTACTTGATCTGCATAAGCAGAAATGCTTTCAGTCAAGTGAACATAAGTGTAACTGGAATCACAAAACAGAGCCATGGTTCATCAAACAATTCCCATGCCTCAGATTGTTTGGAAACTCAGAACCCCCTGAATGAAATGAAGACTGTCAGGGAAGGACCCTGATATACTGCCAAAAATTTATACTGTTGATGTTCCTCACAGCCTTTTCCAAAATTTCCTTGAGTCTTTTGCCAGGGTGACTCTGAACTGGGGCAAAGGAGATAATCAGACATTTTGGGGACTTTTAAGCACTGGCTCAGGAATAACATTAATTCTGGGAGACCCCCAAAATAACTGTGGTTAGTTACTACCAGTCAGAGTAGGGACTTAAGCTTATGGAGGTCAAGTGATCAATGGAGTTCAATCTCAGGTCCATCTCACAGTGATTCCAATGGGTCTCCAAACACATTATATAGTTATTTCTTCAGTTTCAGAATGCATAATTGGAATAAACGTACTCAGAAACTGGCAGAATCCCTACGATTGGTTCTCTTATGGAGTGAGGACTATTATGGTAGGAAAGGCCAAGTAAGAGCCACTAGAACTGTTTCTACTTAGCAAAACAGTAAATCAAAAGCAACATTGAATTCTTGGAGGGATTTCAGAGATCAGTGTCTCCATCAAGGATTTGAAGGAGGTAGGGCTGGTGATTCCTACCACATCCTCACTGAATTTTCCTCTTTGGCCCCTGAAGAAATCATCTTAGAGGATGCCAGTGGCTTATGGTAAATTCAACAGGTGGTGATTCTAATTGCTGCTACTGTTCCAAATGTGGTATCCTTGCCTGAGCAAAACAGCACATCCTCTGGTACCTGGTATGTGGTTATTGTTCTGACAAATGCTAAGTCATCTATGCAACTTCACTGTCCTACATCATGAGTATTATCAATTCTTCAGCTTTATGTCATACTCTAGTCTTCAAGGACCTTGATCATCTTTCCCTTCTACAAGGTAACACATTAGCCCAGTATTGGACCCAGAGAGAAAGAAGTAGCAAACATTTTAGACTTATTTTTAAGGCATTTGTGTATCAGAAATTGGGGACTAAATTGAACAAAAATCCAGGGGCCTTCCACCTTACTGAGATTTCTAGGTATCCAGTCCCTTCTAAGGTGAAAGTTAAGTTGTCATATCTGGTTCCTCCCACACCAAAAAGAGACAGAATACTTAGTTGACCTCTTTGGATTTTGGAGGTGACATATTCATCATTTTGGTATGCTATGCCAGACATTTACCCTAAAATTTGCTAGTTTTGTGTGGGAACTGGAATAAGATGAGCTCTGCAACAGTTCAGGCTAATATTCAGCCTTTTCTGCCACTTGGACCATATAATCTAGAAGATCCTATTGTGCTGGCAGTTTCCCTGTCACGTAGAGTTACTGTTTTGAGCTTTTGGCAAGCTCCTAAAGAAGAATCACACCACAGACCCTTAGGATTTTGATGCGAAGCCCTCCTATCCTCCATGAACAACTGCTTTACTTTTGAGAAGCAACTTTTGTTCTGATACTGGATTTTAATGAACACTTAAACATGGGCTACCAAGTTACCATGAGATATGAGTTTCCCTTCATGAACTGGGCATTATCTGACCCACCAAGCCATAAAGTTGAGTGTGCACTGCAAGACTCCATCATCAAATGCAAGTGGTATATACATGTGCCGGTTTGAGTGTATTGTGTCCCCCAAATGCCATTATCTTTGTGGTCTTGTGTGGGGCAGAAGTTTTGGTGCTGGTTGGATTTGCTTGGAGTGTGCCCCACCCAGCTGTCGGTGATAATTTTGATGAGATGTTCCCATGGAGGCGTGGCCCCACCCATTTGGGGTGGGCCTTGATCGGTGGAGCTATATAAATGAGCTGACTCAAAGAGGAAACGGAGTGCAGCTGGGAGTGATGTTTTGAAGAGAAGCAAGCTTGCTAGAAAGGAACGTCCTGGGAGAAAGCCGTTTTGAGGCCGGAGCTTTGGAGCAGATGCCAGCTGCCTTCCTAGGTAGCAGAGGTTTTCTGGACGCCATTGGCCATCCTCCGGTGAAAGTACCCGATTGCTGAGGTGTTACCTTGGATGCTTTGTGGCCTTAAGACTGTAACTGTGTAGTGAAATAAACCCCCGTTTTATAAAAGCCTATCCATCTCTGGTGTTTTGCATTCTGCAGCATTAGCAAACTAGGACAATACAATATAGGGCCCACAAGGTACAAGTAAGCTACATGAGAAAGTGCTCCCTCACTCCTGCCACATTACCTTCTGTTTCCCAGCCTGCAGATATGGCCTCATGGAGAGTTTCCTTATTCAGCTGAATGAGGAAAAGAAAACCTGGGCTTGGATTACAGACTACTCCGCATGATATACAAGTACCACTTAAACTGGACAGCTGCAGCATCACAGCTCCTTTCTGGGGCATCCTTGAAGAACAATGATGAATGGAAATCATTCCAGTGGGCAGAACTTTAAGCAGTATACTTGGTTATTTTGCTTGGAAGGAGAAATGGCCAGAAGCGTGCTTGTATACTGATTCACAGGTTTTGGTCAATGGTTTACCTGAATGTTCATGGATTTAGGAAGAATATGATTGAAAAGCTGGTGACGAAGAGTACTGGGGGAGAGTATATGACTAGGCCTTTCTGAATGGGAAAAGCATGAAGATATTTATGCCCCATGTGAATGCTCACTTGGGGTGATGTCAGAAGAGGAAGATTTTAATAATCAATGGCTATAATAGCCTGCTCTGCAGGTACCAGTCAACTTAATTCCCCAGCCACTTCTGTCATTGTCCAATGAGCTCATGAACAAAGTGGTCATTGTAGTAGTTATGGATGCTATGCATGGGTTCAGTAACACAGACTGCTACTCACCAAGGCTTCACAGTAAATGAATGTGAGAATGAGCACATGCTCATATAATTCATTGGCCTTACCATATTCCCAATCATCCTAAGTTTTGATGGATTGATAGAACAGTGGAATGGCCTTTTGAAGACTCAATTATGGTGCCATCTGGGTGACAATACCTTGTAGGGATGTGGCAAAGCTCTCCAGGGTATTGCATATGCTCTAAATAAGAGTACACATTATGGTGCTGTTTTTCCCATAACCAGGATCCACAGGTCTAGAAATCAAGGGATGGAAATGTCAATGGCAACACTCACTATTACCCATAGTGATCTAGAAAATCTTTTGTTTCTTGTCCCTAAAACTTTAAGGTCTGCTTGTCTAAAGGTCTTAGTTCCAAAAGTATTGTGTCTCACCAGGAAACACAGTAATGATATCATTGAATTGGAAGTTATGACCACTACCAGGCCACTTCGGGTTCCTCATGCCTCTGAATCAACAGGTAAAGAAGGGAATTACTGTACTTGTTGGAAGTGATTGATCCTGATTATCAAGGGGCAATGAGACTACAACTACACAATAAAGAAGAGTTTGTCTAGGATACAGAGATTGCTCTAGGACATTTCTTAGTACTGCCATGACCTGCGGTTAAAGTTAATGGAAAACTGCAATAACCCAATCTAGGCAGGACTACTAATAACCCAGACCATTTAGGAATGATGGTTTGGGCCATTCCACCAAACAAAGGACGGCTGAGGTGCTTGCTGAGGGTAAAAGATATATGAAATGGGTAGTAGAAGAAAGTAGTGACAAGTATAAGCTTCATCCACATGACTAGTTGCAGAAATGAGGACTATAATGGTTATGAGCATTTCTTCCTCGTTTCATTATGAGTATGTCTGTATATACACATAAAGAAAAAAATATTTGTTTCCATCCCTCTGCTATCCCCTTATCATAATACATAAGTTGTATTAATTTTAGGTCATAAAATTCAAGTTATAGGATATCAAGTTTAAGAGTGAATATTACCCAAACACTTTCATCCTCTTCTAGGGAAAGGGCTAGTATGTTTGTTTTTGTATGCAGGAGTGTTGAATTATGTCAGGCAAAATTATGTTTGTTATTGTTTCTGTTTAGGGATTAAGTATGGTTTAAGGAGATGTGTATGTGTGCCAAGTTGACAAGGAATGGACTATCATGGTTAAAATCATGTGTCAACCTGGTTGGGTTATGGTGACCAATTGTTTGGTAATGCAAGTACTTGCCTGATTGTTACTGTGGAGGCATTATGTGGATTTAAGTAATTAGTCAGTTGATTGCATCTATGGCTGATTACCTCTATAATAAACCAAGGAAACTGCATTCACCAACAAGAGAAGTCTCATGTAATCAGCTGTATGCCTTAATGGGAGAACTGATGTTCAGCAGTCAGAAAGAAGAATTTCTAGCTCTTCCTCAGTCAGCCAGCTTCTCCTGGGAAATTCATCAATATCTTCATTGGAGCTCCCAACTTGCAGTTTGCCTTACGTTATTTGGACCATCAAATCTCCAACCTCCACAGTCACGTGAGACCATTTTCCATAATAAATCTCATAATATTTGTATATATTAAGTAAATATAAATATACAAATAGAAATATAAATATCCTGTTGGTTCGGTTTCTCTGGAGAATCCTGATTAATGCACAGGTGATCATTGACAAAATATTTGTATTCCACCTCAGTGTCTGTCAACTATTAGTAGTTTAAATTTGGGCAAATATGAACTGAATGGAGTCTGGATTTGTTGTAAACTATAAAAGTGATTAAGAGTAACAGCTGTCAAATGTAGATGCAAAACATAAACAGTAACATGATGGACAAACCATAACACCTATCAATCTGTGTTTGGTTCAGTAATGCCTTCCAAAAGCCTCCAGGTGTGTCATATTAAAATTAAGAGACTTAGTTTAAGTCTTGCTCTAGCTATTGAAGAAATGTTAATAGGTATGAAATTATGAAAATGCTTGAAGCCCAGCAAATAATGTATGGCTCTGAATCTAGATAAAAGGAAGAGGCCCTTCTTTAATTTAAACTTTTCTGACTTATTACTCAGCATGGAATTCTGGACTAAATAGAGGATTGAGCCATTCCAATTGAAAGAGTGAACACTTGAGAGAATAGACTGAGAACTTGGGGTTTGATTGGGTGACTAGAAAAAAGAATATGTCAATTCTTGAAGCTACTAGCAAGTTCAGTGGATTTTTCTGGTTGAAAAGCTTTAACTGATGATCACAAATCAATTACAGTTAACTTATTTTTCCCTACTGCTTAAAGATTGGACTTGAACAGCAAGGGGCTTGTTTCTATGAAGAGAAGGTATCATGAACAATTGGAAAAGTTATACTCTCTGTAGAGAGCATTGACAAATTGAAATAGCATAGAGAAAAAAAAAACTTAAAAAAAAGCTTGGGGAAAATCCTGGACACTTTATTTCAGCAAATATCCATTCAGTTGCCCAGAAGTATTTTTAGATGAAATTTCAGTAAAGAAATCATTCTTAAATTCCATATTTTTCAATACCCATATAACTGAATGTGTTATGTGTGAATAAAGCCAGAATTTTAAAACTTATGCTACAATAAGAAAAGAGCTTGTTTATCAATATATATTGATAAACAAGTAATTATATTACTAAAATAATATAATTGTTATATATTTAGAATTAAAAATATTACTATAGGACTTTGGATAACATGTTCTTAGCAAAAGATCATATGCAAAATATTAGTAATTCAGTTTACTTATTCCTATAATATTAAATGCTTTTAAAATAAAATAGTCAAAAGTATATTAATATCTGAATACAAATTATATTATCAATGTAGTAGGATATGAATACAAGTTTAGAAGAGATTTAATGCAAGAAGACTTGAATTTAAGTAATCACTATTCCTTTCATTCAGTATTTGTTTCAGGCTGGTCATTTTACATTTGAGTCTCAGCTATCCATAAAATAAAGACACTGACAATTAAAGTCCAATAGGATTATAATACTATAATGAAATAATGACATTGTAAGGGCTTTGTAAACTAGAAAATATGCCATAAATGCTTATCTTCAAAGATTGTATATGTATATAAAACTTAACTTATAAATTCCTTAAAGTTTTTTTTTTTTCTTTTTTTGGATATGTTCATGATTGGATTTTCAAGCTCTTTTCTCTTTTGTTATGTATGTTTTTCTAATCATTTCATTGGTCATTACACTCTGTCAGAACAAGGAGTGTGTATGAAAAGAGAGTCATCATCTGCAAGCCACTTGTAAAACTTTAGTAATATTAGTAAAAAACACTGATATCTGGTTTAATATTTGCCAAAGGCTTTTATGTAATGTAGTCTAAGTTAGATGAATGGCCTGTGTAAAGCTATGATTGTCTCTGTAAAGAACAGAGAACATTTTTCTCGTATTAGTTGAAAAAATATCATCTTGAAAATATCTACTGCTAAGAAAATTTTAAAAAGGCAATATTATTTGGATAAATGCATTGAGGGCACTCTTTGGTAAGTGAAACAAAATAGAAATCATATTTCAAATAATGTGATTTTTTGCTCAAAGCTTGAGTTTTGCCATTAGTGGTATCTTCAGGGAATAAATAAAGAGAAATGTTGAAACCTTGTTTTCTATATTTCATTTTACAAAACAACATTTAGATATTTAATTGTGTCTAGATGCATTTTTCTTTTGCACCTTTTTTTTGGAAAAATGATTGGAAAGATATAAATGAGTTACAAACTTAGATCCTTTCTCCACAACTTAAAATAAGTATTCTCAGAGGTAAGAAGATAGTGCTTCAAATAATCTCAGATGTAAAAGTAAAAGTGGAGGAAAAAGAAAAGTTGCTCTCAAAATTGATAAATAATTATGTATCTTCTGGTCATATGTTACAATGCTGCAAGTAAGAATTCTCAGTAGAATAAAACCAATGGAATATTTTCACAGTAAAATGCACCTATAATATATAATTTGAAGGAATTTATTTCTGCAGCATAGACAGGTATTGCTAGTAGAATAAAAAATTCAAAATAATTATATTAATGGACTGAATCCACATCTGTCTTTTATCCTCATCCTGTTACCTCTACATTCCAACAGAATGTCTCTGTGTGAGAAAGTAACATGTTGATTTATAACTGATAAAGAGATAAATCATCACATCAAAAAATAATACAACATATAAACAAAACTCATTTAATACATTTAAAAATACTCACCATTAACAATTATAGATGAGTTAAACATAGATATATAGAAAGGTAGATGTATTGTCCCTCAGAACTTTTTTCTTCAATGCTTGTGAGTAAATTTGAACCTAGGAATATAGCCAGAAGAGCATCTGAATTATAATCAAAACTTAAAATTCATCCATGAATATTTGGATTATTGATATTTTGCAGAAAGAAAACAGAATATCATGAATTTGATTGGGTATAACCTATTTTTATAAGGACTTTACACAGAATATCACCCATATTGTAAAATATTACAGGGATTTGTAGTTTTAAGATATGACTAGTCTTTGGGAAACAAATAGAATCAGTCCATATCTTACAGTCACATTAGTTTGAAGGTGATGAGGCAAGACATAAATATTTGATATAATCTGCTATGCCATTATGGATTCTGATTCTAATAACACAAGTTAACATCTTTTTTAAAGTCTCAATTTTATTTCAATGTTTTCAAATAAATTTGTGATTAACATTATATTTAAATTTCTGTCATTTATTATTGCTGTGGAAAATCTTGAAAGTGAGGTTTTTTATAACTATAAGAAAATGAGTTGCATCTGTTAGATTATTTGGCATGCATGATAGCTGATATTAAACATTCAGGACACTAGTATTTTGAAAACAAGAAATAATCTGAACAATGGGAAGTGTTTTGCTTTAATGAAAAGGTGAAGACGGTTAATTAAGCTGTTGGAATGTCTACAAAGCAGGTGAGGTGAAACACAAATGAATTGAAGCAAACAATACAACATATCTCAAGAAGCAGTTCATGTGATTATTATTCCTAAATGCAGGTCAAGAATAATATTTATCCATTATTACTTTAGGGAATAATGTTAAAAATGGCATAATGTTAAAAATGACCATAAAACAATTTTTGAAATTTTTATCTGTTATTTAAATCTATACTGTAGACCTCATGGAACATTTATTATTATGCTCCAAATAAATGAGGAGCATTGATATTAAAAATAATGTTAATATGGAGATTGTGGGAAGAAGGTAGAGTAGGTAGCTCCAGGATTCAGTACTTCCACAAGGACAAGTATTAAGCAGGCAGGAATCATCTGAAACACTATTTTGAAACTACAAGCTAGTAGAACACTGTACAGCATCCAGTGAAGAACATGAGGAAGAGGCTCGTAAATTATGGTAAAGAGCAGTAAATTGTTCTCTCTGCAAGATGGTTAATGTAGCCCATCCCTCACTATTGTTGCAGGTGTCCATGGGATCTGCTTTCTGATGGCATAAAGGGACATAAAAATCCTCTTCCCCAAGACCAGGAGTGGACATGGCCAATTGCTGATCATGGTTTTTGATTTGTGGATTCAGATCAGTGGGGGCCCAGCTCTGAGGATGGCCATCTGGGCAAAGATGGTAAAGGAGATTTAACAATGGCATGCTTCCTCATGACTGCAGGGAAGTTCATGGATGGCATTTGCTGAGCAGTCAAGAAAGCTCAGCTCTGGGGATCCATGGAAGTAGCTCCTGGCATCCTTCTTGATAGCCTCCCCAGAGCACTTTGGAGCTGGCATGCACCTCCTTTGTGTGTCTCTGACCCACTTTTAGCTGGGAAAGACAGACTTTGGAAATTACTCTCTGTCATGCTTCCCCCCACCCCGAATTTGCCCTCTAGGTGAAAGTAGCTTAAGAAACAAAACAAACTTCAGAAGCTGCCAGCTTAAGACAAATGTTTGCCTGTTTTAAATACACAGCAAGGGGAGGTCTGTCTCCTGGGAAATAAAGGAGGTATTCAAACTCCTATAAACATGGGAACTCCAAAATAATTAACAAGCACAAGCCCAGGACAAGACACAGGCCCAGAAAGGACGCTGCACTCTGCATTCTCCTTGGGCAGACCTTCCTGATAGGAAGGCAGAAGTTCAAGAAAATCTCTATGCCATCACCAGTTGGTTATAATATCAAGAAAGAAACATCTCAGGGATGTCTGTTAAAATATACAATGTCTAATGAAATATTATCTAAGACAAAAAAAGAGGAAATGATGACCTATCCAAAGGGAGAGGATAAAAACACAGAAAATACCAATGAAGAAAATCAGAATGTGGAAATACCAAAGACTTTTTAAAAACTGATCTTAAAGATGCTCAAGGAAATGAAGAAAAATACAAACAACTAAAGGCTATCAGGGAAATAATGAATGAGCAATGTTAGAATCTTAAAAAGAGATAGAAATTTTCAAAATGAACCAAACAGAACTACTGGAGTTGAAGACCACAATAACCGAAATGAAAAAGTGCTCAGAAGGTTTTTGAGAGTGGATTGGAGTTGGCAGAAGAAAGAATCAGTGAACTCAAAGACAAGAAAATTTAAATAAGTCAAGCAGAGGATCAGAAATATGAAAGGAATTATAAAAAGTAAAAATAGTGTAAGACATCTATGGAATACCATGAAGTGTACCAATATACACATTACGGGGGTTCCGAAGGGGAAGAAAGAAAGGAACAGAGGAATATTCACAGAAATAATGACAGAGAACTTTCCAAACTAAGCAAAAACATAAATATGCACATCCAAGAATCCCAGAGAATGCAATGCAGGAAAAATATGAAGAAAAATACACCCCATCACATGTCAATCACAGTATTGAATGGAAAGTAAAAGGCAAGTGTTCTGACAGCTGCAAGAGAAAAACAAATGTGGTATGTACAAGGGTGTTCCAATTAGATTGAGGGACAATTTCACATAAGAAACCATGGAATCAAGAAGGCAGCACATTGAAATACTTAAAGTATTGAAAGAAAACTACTGCTAATGAAGAATTTTATATCCAGTGGAAACTTTCTCTCAAAAATGAGTGAGAAACTGAATTAAATAAAAGATCATGGAGTTCATCAACACTAGATCTGCCCTATGAGAAATTCTAAAAGAAGTTCTTCAGAATGAAAGGAAAACACAGTAGATGGTGGTTCAAAGTGGTGTAAAGAAATAAAGACTTCAGGTAAAGGCAATCATTTGGGCAGTTATGTATGCCAGTATTATTGTATTGTATTGTATTGTTTTGCATGTATCACTATTTCTTACTTTCTACAGTTCCTAAAAATACAGAAAAGAAAAAAAGGTGGAGGGATGTAGAGGTACAGGAAAAGTGATTGTGTATGCTACTGGAGATGGATTAGTATCAAATCAAATACGATTTATATAAGTTTAAGATGTTAAAATTTAACACAAAGGTATCCACAAAGAAAATATATGAAAAATATATCCAAATAGAAAAAAGAATGATCTCAATATGGTACACAGAAAATCAAATAAATATAAAAGTAAGCAAAACAGAAGAATTGATGGACAGAAAAGGTAAAAGACTTATAAAGGCTAAATAACAAAATGGCAGAAGAAAGTTGTTCATTATCAATAGTGTATTTAAATGTAAATGGATTAAACTGCAATCAAAAAGCAGAGTTTTGCAAAATGGGAAAAAAAAAATATTAACAACCCATGGCCCAACTATATGCTGTCTGCAAGAGACTTACTTTAATTTCAAGCATACAAGTAGGTTGAAAGTGACAGGATGGATAAAAATATACCATGCTATTAGTAACCAAAAAGGAAGCTAAACTAATATCAGAAAAAATAGATTTTAAGTCAAAAACAGTTACAAGGGACAAAAACCATCATTATATGCTGAAAAAGAGGTTAATTCAACAAAATGTAACAATTGCAAATATATATGCACCTAACAGTGGAGCCCCAAAATATATGAGGCAAATACTGACAGATTTGAAGGGAGAAATTAATGGTAATACCTTAATAGTAGGAGACTATAATTCATCATTTTCAGTGGACAGACCATTTAGTCAGAAGGTCAATAATGCAATAAAAGACTTGAACAGTACTCTAAACCAACTAGACCTAACAGACATATACAGAACATATGATGCAACAAAGCAGAATACCCATCTCCTTGAGTGCACATGAACATTCTACAGGATAGACCATATCCTAGGTCACAAAACAAGTCCCCCCACATTCAAAAATATTGAAATAATACAATGTATCTTCTTCAAACACAAGGGAATGAAGCTGGAAATCAGTAACAGAGGGAAAAGTGGAAAGATCATAAATAAGTAAAAATTAATTTATTTTTAAACCACTAATGGGTTAATGTGGAAATCAAAAGGAAAATTAGCAAATGTCTTGTGGTGAATAAAAATTAAATACAACCTACCAAAACTTACGGGATGCTGCAAAAGCAGTACTGAGAGGAAAATTTATAGTTCAAAATGCTTACATGGGAAAAAAAAAAATGATGTCAGTCAGAGACCTATCCTAAACTGGAAAAATTAGAAAAAGAAAGAGCAAACAAAATCCAAAGTGAGTCAAAGGAAGGAAGTAAGAAAGATTAGAGTGAAGATAGATAAAGCAAAAAAAAAAAAAAAAAATAGAGAATCAACAAAACCACAACTGGTTCTTTGACAAGATCAATAAAATTGGCAAACCATTAGCTAGGCTTACAAAGAAAAAAAGGAAATGATACATATATGAAAACCAACTGAAAAATGGCAAAACACTACTGATCCTGCTGAAATAAAGAGAACTATGAGAGGATATTATGAACAAATAAATGTCAATAAATTAGATAACCTAGATTTAATGGACAATTTTCTGGGAACACACAAACTACCTACACTAACTCAATAAGAAATAGAGCATCCCAACCAACCAATTACTAGTAAAGAGATTGAATCATGATCAAAACAACCTCTCAACAAAGAAAAGCCCAGGACTTGATGGTTCCAGAGGGGAATTCTGCAAAACATTTCAAGAAGACTTAACTACAATTCTACTCAAGCTCTTCCAAAAAATTAGAGGAGAGCACACTCCTCAATTCATTCCATGAGGTCAACATCACCTTCATACCAAAGCCAAATTTTATATATATATATCTCACAAGAAAAGAAAATTACAGACCAATACTCCTATGAATATAGATATTAAAAAACACAATTTAATACTAGCAAACCAAATCAACCAGCACATTAAAGAATTATACACCATGACCAAATGGGATTTATCCCTGTTAAACAACCATGGTTAAACATAAGAAAATCAATAAATGTAATACACCACATTCACAGAATAAAGGGGGAAAAACACACACACACAATAATCTCAATTGATGCAGAAAAGACATTTGACAAAATCCAGCATCCTTGTTGATAAAAACATTTAGAAAACAAGGAATAGAAGGAAATTTACTCAACATGATAAAAAAACATATATGAAAAACCTACAGCTAATATTCTACTTAATGTTGAAAACTGAAAGCTTTCCCTCCAAGAATGGAGGCAAAATAAGGATGCCCACTGTCACCACTGTTATTCAACATTGTACTGGAAGTTCTAGTCAGAGCAATTAGGCAAGAGAAAGAAATAAAAAGCATACCTATTGGAAAGAAGGGAAACTTTCTCTATTTTCAGATGATGCTATATACAGAAAATCCTGAAAAATCCACAACAAATCTCTTAGAGCCAATAAATGAATTCAGGAAAAGGGTTGAGTACAAGATCAGCATCCCCAAATCAGTAATATTTCTATTCACAAGCAATGAACAACTGGAAGAAGAAATCAAGAAAAATATCTATTTACAATAACAACTAAAAGAGTCAAATATCTAGGAATAAAGCTAACCAAGGAGGTAAAATATTTGTATACAGATAATCACAAAACATTGTTAAAAATAATCAAAGAAGACCTAGATAGATGGAAGGGCATTCTGTATTCATGGATTGGAAGACTAAACATTGTTAAGTTGTCAAACCTACCCAAAGTGATTTAGAGATGCAATGCAATCTCAATCAAAATTCCAACAACCTTCTTTGCAGAAATGGAAAAGTCAATCAACAAATTTATTTGGAAGCATAAGGGTACCTGTGCTGGTTTGAAACTGTTATGGATCCCAGAAAAGCATGATTTTTTAACCCAATCTTGTTGGGTAGAACATTTTGATTGAATGTTTCCATGGAGATGGAAATGTATCCTCTTGCTGATGCGTTAGTTTGGACACTTCTACGGCTATAGAACTGTACATTTTTGGCCAAATAAACCCCCTTTATAAAAGCCAATCCATTTCTGGTATTTTGCATATTGGCAGCATTAGCAAACTGGAACAGTCCCCCAAATAGCCAAAGCCCTCTTAAAACAAAAAAATAAATTTGATGGAATCACACATTCCAATCCCAAAGCCGAGTAATGGCTTTGTAGCAACCAGCACAAGGATAGACATAGACAAATGGAATAGAATTGAGAACTCATTAATCAGCACCCACATTTATGGCTCACATTTTGACAAAGGGGCAAAAGCCTCTGAATTGGGAAAGAACAGTCTCTTCAACAAACGGCACTGGGAAAACTGGATCTCCATTTTCAAAAAGAGAGGAGTACCCCTACCTCATAGCATGTACAAATACCAATTCAAAATGAATCAAAGGCCCATATCTAAGAGCCATAACTATCAACCCTAGATGAAAATATAGGGAAACATCTTTAGGACCCTGTGTTAGGCAATGGTTTCTTAAACTTTACCACCAAACACAAGCAACGAAAGAGAAAATTGATAAATGGGACCTCATCAGATTTAAAAACTTTGTGACTCAGAGAACCTTATCATGGAAGTACAACAACAACCTACACAATGGGAGACAATATTTGGAAACCATGTATCTGATAAAGGATTACTTTACAGAATATATAAAGTAATACCTCAACTTAAAACAAAAAACAAACAACACAATTTAAAAAACGGTCATGAGACTTGAATAGACATCTCTCCAAAGAAGATATACAAATGGCCGCAAAGTACACGGAAGGTTACTCAGCATCATTAGCCATCAGGGAAATGCAAATCAAAACCATTAGATATCATTTCCAATCTATTCATTCATAAAATTAACTCCATTAAATTTTGTACATATTTTTCTTGAATTCCTTAAACATTTATAATAGTTGCTCAAAGCTTTGTCAGATAGATTCAATCTGGGTTCTAGTGTCAGTTTATGTTGGCATTTTTTTTTTTCTTATATGGGTGATGTTTCCCTTCCCTTTTTTTTGTTTTTACAGTAGGTTTTGGTTGAAAACTGGACATTGTTGATAGTATATTATTGTGACTTTGTATTCTGTATTGTGCTCTCTGTGTTTCCCTTGTTTCTAGGAAATTTATACTTCTTTCCCAGATGTGCTATACCAGCCTCAGGATCTGTTCTAAGACAGATCTAGAAGGAATTCTGTTTTCTGCTTCCAAGTGATGCACAGCTGGGTAATGCGCATAGATCAAAAAGCAAAATATCCTGTCTCATCCAGTGCAGTTCTATCTTTGAAAAATAGATTCCTCTCTTCTCTGCTTGCTTTTTGCAAGTCCTCCTGCTGAATTTTCTATGATTCTCTACTTTAGTTGTCAGCCAGGAATATGGGCAAAATTCAGACTCTGATTTTGGATATTATTCTGTTTGCCATTCTTTAGCTGCCACAGTTTGGCTTTTAATTTTTCAGTTGTTCTTCCAGTACTAAACTCTGTTCTCCAGCATCTTGAGTTGATAAAGCTGTCATTTTTCTCTGCTTATTTTGTCCTTGGGGATTGGGAAAAGCCCTCAGGCTAGAAAAACCACAGATTTAAAATTCTCACCATTTCTAGTTTTCAGTTTTTAAAAGAATAAGCTTCCTCTATCTACTTTTGAATACTTTCAGTATATTTTAAGTTTTATTTGTGGGAGAGGTCAACTGTCACACTTACTGGAAGTTCTCTAGGTATAAATACTTTCTTACAAGAAAAAATTAAATTCCTTATATATATTGGTTTAGCAAATATAGGGGATTTCTCAATTATAGCCTTTTTTTTTTAAATGAAGAGTAGGAAGAATAGATATGTTCTAGGGGATTTCATAACCAAAATTTACTGAAAGAAAAAGAATTTACACTTTACATAAAGCCTGGTACAGTATTTATGATCCTTGCCCAAAGACACTTGCCTCAACCGGAAGGCTATGAGAACTTCCCTGTAGCCACTATGGATTTCCAACCTTTCCCCGTGCAAGCTAGAGACTAAAAATGCAGCTTTATGGCTGTTACTCTTGACACCTCTAGTAGGGTCTACAGGGAAGGCTGCTATTTTGAAGTAAATAAATAGGAGAGGGAAAGGAAATAAAGCATTCTAGATAGATTTTCTCTCTAAAACTGCCTCTTTCATTGTTATCCATTTTCCAGGTCTATTAGCAATCTTCTCACAAATATCCCTACCCTTTTCACATCCTCAATTTACAGACTCTAGATGCTCTCACCTCAAAATGCCCTATGGTGGCCATGAGAATGTATCTTTTATATTTTTAACTGCAGAAAGTACAATTGAGTAGTGGTACAATTGCTGTACTTTAATATCCATCACTGGGTTCCACTGAGACTGTGCTTACCATGGGGTACTCCTAGGCAATGACTCAACAAAGAACAGATACTAAGGTAGGTCTATTTATGGAACAGAATGTCTCTAATGGGCAAGTTTAACTCGATGACTCTCTAGTGCCCTTGCTGAATTATCTTACACCTGCAGTGTCCTCTAGGATGCTTGCACCCCACATTCTTTCCTTCTCTGTTACCTTCATACAGGGTCTGGAAAAATTTCCTTGATGAGATGAATTTTATTTCCTTTTGCTAACTGTATTTTCTTCCCCACTCCATACATACAAAAGAAAAAAAACGGAGAAAGAATATCATGGATGGAGTGACTTACTGGGAAGGAGAATATGTTCATTTCTGTTTATGTATCCCAAATTACTGGAAAATTCCCAGTATTCTGTGTCTTAAGTTTTAGAAAAGTGTTAGGACAATTATTTTAAAAATGTATCTGTTTGGAAATGAAATGAAATAAAAAAGGAGCCAAGGTTAATAGCATAAGATAGTTACTTATATGGGAAATTGATGGGCCAATTCCTGAACTCTAAATATTAAAAAAGGGGAAATTCCTGGAACATTGGCAATGGTCCTTTATTCTTTTAATTGTAAAGGACACGATGGCATAATGTAGCCATCAGTTTACATAACTCATTATTTATGCATTAAATCAGTCTTTGCTGTTTTCTCAGAAGCTCATACAAATTTTTTAAAAAAGCAGTATTGAGAACCACCATGGCTGTGAACAGATATATAAACATGAGAACCAACATTCTCTGTTTGTATTTGGTTATACAGTGGTCACCCAGATGATCCAGACTGCATGTGTACATTTTAAGGGGAAAATAATTTCATAGAGAACTCAAGACAGATAATATATTTGTGGACCAATAGTTGCACAGAAACTACAATTTGAAAATCAATGGCCTTGACCTTGAGCCACTTTTAACCTCAACTCTTCAAGATCTTTTCTAACTTCATTTCCTATCTGAATCAGAGGAATGCTTAAAACAATTATAATACATAAAATATTATGTAACCATTTAAATTATATTATAAGTAATTTTGTGACACAGCAAGAGGCCAATTATATAATATTTAGTAAAGAAATCTGAACGAAAACTTTAGTCAATTTTTTTAACTATGTAAAAATATGTAACCAGTGGTAACCACTGTTGATGGAGTTGAGTTTTTTTATTCTATGTTTCCGAATTTTACTTTTTTTTCCATGTTCTACAAAAAATGTATTGATTTGTAGCGATAATATACTTTAAATTTTATTTCATTTAATTCACAAAATGTTAGTCTCTCTAGTAATGACAAAGAACAGGGCACCGGTTTGCTTAATTTACTCAATCATTGTGTAACCCAATGGTCGTATTTCAAATAAATGCTTGTAAATAATTCATGGCATTTATTCATCAGGAAAGAAAATATGTTAATACTTGGCCATTCCAGAGAGAACTTGAGACATGTTCCTTTGCTTCATGGAGTGTATTGAATGAGTCAAAAACAATAAGAATAGAGGAATGTGCTGAAAGGGACATATTCAGTTCTACTAAAATACTTACTAAGAATAGAGTAATTAATTATGCCTATGAAGGATGATTCAAATAAATCTTTGTAGATGTGCAGACATTTAAATGAACACACAAGTCAAATAGAGAATGAGAAAGTATATTCCAGGCACAATGGATTACATATGCAAAGTTTGGTAAATTTTATAATAGGGCATAAAAAGAAATTGACCCATTACATTATTAATATATAAATGAAAATATTTCATGAACACCTGAATATATTACAGAAGATGAGGAAAATGAGCATAATAAATATCAGAAAAAATTATAGAAAATGGAAAAAATGCTTAAGTACAATTGGCTGAATGTCTTGAGAAAGACATTAGAAAATCTTTAGGAGGTGACTTCACAAAGGGGAATAAAAAGCATGTTCCACAGGGGTTAAAAAGTTAAAAAGAAGCAAATTATACATTTTTGTTTTACTTTTGTATCTGTGTTAGTTTATAAGATTTTATATTTTAATGCATGAGAATGACTGAGGTTTTTACAAGACAAGTTAATTGTGAATGCATTTTTGCAACTCACCACACATATTTCTTTCACCTGATAACAATGTAAAAACATTTTCTATGAAACAAAAAAATAAATATATCTTTCCTCAAACTAAATAACCTTATTCATGATTCAAACTGAGGAAAAGAGGGGAAAATATGTCAGACTAAATAAGCCTTCACAAAATGGATTATTTCAACAGAGAAAGGAAACTTTAATTACTTTAAGAAAATATATCATTTTATATTTTTTCCTGGTAGCAATATACAAATGGTAGTATTTGAGACAGACAACAAAAATTTAAATATTCTGTGTGTTCTATTATATTTCATTGACACTGTTGCAATAAAAAAGTTGTTTTGTTTCATCTTGTTATATCTTTACTTATTTTGAGGCTATTTTAACTGAGAGAAAAAAATATACTTAATATTTGGACCTATACTCCTTACTCAAAGTACTCCTGGGCAATTTACACTTTAGAGAAGTGGATCACTGTTTAAGGAAAGAAATAGTCAAGACATTAATAAAAATAGTTGGATGAATTTCCTTGAGGTCTTACTCAGCTGTAGATATGACAGCTTAGTTCACCTGGTGCAAACATAGCCTTCAGTGGTAGCTGTATTATAAGGTCTGATTCAGATTGATAACTCAAAGAATCTCAGTCAGTTTAACATTTATTTAAGAAATATCAAAAGCAATTAGGTCAAGAGTTTAGCATTTCATTAAATCATAGTCTATTTGAGCCTTTTACACACACACACAAATGGACCAGGGATCCATAGATATATATTTTATCATGCTCCACAAATTCCTACTGATTTTCTCATCAGAAAAGAAGAGAAATTGAAAAATAGAAAACAAGTTAATCTGTAATTATAGGAGCAAATTTTAAAATATAGGGGTTCTCCACGCACTTCACATCTATTATTTTTTCCTATGAAGAAGTGATTAGAGGGTGTATGATAAAATTGCGTATGGGAAAACATGTTGCTATGAGGCAGAGCAATTATTGTTCATGTTGTCATATTGACATACTACTCTGAAGTACATAAAAATGTATGTGATATGCCTTGGAGGACTACAAGGGACAGAAATCTGTCTTTCTACCAGCTGTCTTCAAAAGGAAGGACAGAATGTATGGCCACATAGAACGCCAATAGGATAGGCTCCCAGAAACAGGCAGAACGCTAGCAAAATGAAGCTTTAAACTAGAAGGAAGGCGGAGGGTTAATAAAGGAAAGAGAGAGGAACACTATTACGTGTACATAGGGTATACAGGACAAGACCACTATAAACTGAAAACCACTCAATGAGAGAAGCCAATGTAATGTACCATGCACTCATATTCAAGTTTGTTCATTTTTAGCCACGAGATAGATGGTGGAATTAATGGTAATGGATTCAACTTGTATGCCCTTAATATGATTCAGGGAATAAGAGCATAGTTGTAGTTGTGGAATTTCTAAAGGAAGTTAGATTGCTATGATAAAAGAAAAGAAGTCCAGTTAGAAAATCACAGAACAGATGGGAGGACTCTGACAACTTGGGTTACAGCTCCACTCATTATGGAATGTACAGCTCTGGGCTGGGCAAGCAACTGGACAAGCAATGCAGCCTGGGTTAGATGCCACCACTAGGTGAAAATGCAAGATATTCACTGGGTTTGTAGATTGAAGACCAGGGGAAGATGAATGGATGGAGCATTCTAGGGTCATGTTAGAGGAATTCAATTATCAGAGCCAGAGACACAGGCAAATTTTGGAACACTTACAGGGCTGATCCTTGAGAAAGCACATGGACTAGAACATGAGGAAAGTTTACCTGTTCTTGATTGGTTCCTAGCCCTTGAACAAGTCTAGAGTGGGGTAGAAAATGCTGAAGAAGCCTCAACACCAATACAACAACCATACTGTTTCATTTAAATATTGTCTATGACTGCACTCATGCTGTAATCACAGAGCTGAGTAGTTGTGACAGAGACTACATGGGCTCTAAAGCATAAAATATTTGCTTTCTGATCCTGCACCATAAAAGTTAGCTAACCCTTGTATAAGATAGTACAGTTAAGCAAAATCTTAAGGGCCCAAGGACAGAACTGAAACTGGAGAGATTTAATAGTCATAAGCCATGCTCAGGCTGTTACTAAAAAGGGCAGTGAAGCTTTAATGTGGGCTTGTTGGTCAGGGCACATGATTTTTCTAAGGATACCATGGTTTCACTGAATAATTATTAGTGATAGGAAGGGAAACTTAGCTGTCCTTGATCTCTTTGGGGATAGTAAATTAGGAAGCAGATTGGAAGCACTTCACATTGCATGCAGCTAAATTAGGAAGCAATCCCTAAACTATATCTACAGGTATTAAGAGCAATTTAAAATATATTTTAATACTGTTATCAATTGCTAACAAACCAACTCAAAACTTAGTAGCTTAAAAAACCCCACCATTTATTTAGCTCATGATTCTGTGAATTTGCCATTTGTACTGGAATCAGCTAGACAGGATGAAATCAGCCAGTTTCATCCATGTGTCTGAGGACAATTGATAGTTGATGGCCTCACTTGTACAGCACTGGTAGTTGGCTGGGATGACTGGATTAACTGGGCCACATGTTTTATACTTCTGTAGGATAACCTGGAATTATTCACTTAGTTATGTTTCAGGGTACCAGAGAAAGGGCAAAACCCAAAGCAAAAACACGTACAAATCTATTATACTATTGCTCTATTGGCCAAACCCAATCAAATGGCCAGACCAAGAGTAACTATGAATGGGGAGCACAAAAGGGTAGGGATTATTGAAACAATCTAAACACAGAGCATATCTAATAAGGCACAAAAGTTGCATACTGAAGGTAGGAATCTGGAAGTACTGAGATGTATACAAGTTTTGAGGTTTTGTCCCTTGGGGAACTGATAGGAGAGGGAGAGCCACACGGCTGCAGTAGAGTAAATATCATGATCTGATTACCAGAGAGTACTTCAAGACACCATCAAGAAGCCTCTTCTTCACACTGAGAAAGTGAAATGAGCTGGAAGATGGCAGTGACAAAATGGCCTTGGAAGGGTTTGTGACACTCTCAGTACTGGGAGGCAGAATTCCTGCTTATAGGCCTTAATTCAGTAGTCTCAGATTTGGGCCAATTCAGAGACTCTATAAGGAGAAAAGAGTGTCATGAAAATAGGAATGAATAGTCTCACGCAAATGGAGATGATGGCAATGGAAGTAGATGAGCAAGGAATAATCAGAGAATCTACCAATATCACAAATGGCAAAATTGTGCCGAGTGGTCTAAGACACCCTCCTTGTGCTCCTACTTGGTAGGGCATGAAAGAAATAACAAATTTTATTATTTTCTGTTTGCTTGTATTATTTATGATAAAGTTGACATTCAAAAATAAATTTGGTAATGGTTACACAAATAATAATAAAAGGTCAAATTTAAGCACTTACACTTACTAGTTGTTACTATCATACATTTATGAGCATTATCTAAGACTCAGCTGAGGGACTCTGATTTATTTGTTTCAGAATGTGGGATAGGAGACTGTGCTTACTTTTAAAATCTTCCCAGATGACTCTAATGTGTAGTCATCTAAGTTAATCCTCATTACCTGTATTTGGTAGGTACTATTATTATAGTACTTGGTAAATTATTATTATAGTACTTGTATAGTACTTGTATATTATAGTACTTGGTAGGTACTATTATTATTCTATTTAAAGATGTGAAAACCACATATAGTGTGTTAAACAATAACTCCAACATCATAGCACTAGGAAGTATGAGAATCAGGATTTGAACCCTGGCAACCTGGGTACAGAGCTTGCTTTCTTGACCACTAAACTCTCCTTCCTAGAAATGTTTATCACAAAACTACTTGTGTTTTTTACTACACTACTTTCTATAAGCTAAGATCTGGGGAGTTTTAAACATTTAGTGAAACAGCACCAGTGATGAATATTGTCAGTCCCTTTCTAACCAGGACAGGGAAAGCTAGTGAGAATCTTCAACCTGTATCTTTAATCACCTAGTCTCTCAGGCCATACTGATGAAGGCTGGTAATGGTCTAAACTACTCATCTGCAGCAGCAGAAACACTCCATGTTTTTTAGGTGTAGCTCAGAGCCTGGATTATCTGGTGAGTGGCATTGACCCCAAGTGGACTTTCTTTCAGGAGAGTGACCTTGGGAGTTAGCACCAAAAGGCTAGATAAAGCTTCTGGAAACATTCAGGACTCAATGGTATACTATCTTAACTTTCACAGGACAGGTGGAAAGCTAAAACAATAGATGAATCAGCAATAAGCTTTTTAAATCCAGTCAGTTATTAGAGACAATTGGGTCAGATTTATGGATCCTAATTTGATTTGAAAATTAGGAAACGATGACCCAGGTGCAGGGATGTGAACAACCAGCTCTCTATGATTTTGATTCATAACTGAAAGTGGTTCGGCATGGCATTTATGCTCATGAGAAACACCTGTTGATGTCCACAATTATAGACCTAGTGTCCCAGATTGAATATGTGAGCAGTAAGTGACCTCAGGGAAATCCCAAATTTTGCTTGAGGAGGCCAAATTTTGGGGATTGTAATTGTTTTCCTAATGGGTGTATTAACCATTGGGAGATTTAAATTTAAGTCTAGAAGCCAATCAAAATAAATCTATAGTTTTAGTATTTTTGTATTTACAAATCATGTATATTTGTTATGTAAGCACTTGTAATTTTTTAAAAAGAATTTGATGTATTGGTCAGTCCAACAGATTAATCTTGTAGTTCCAATTTTAAAAGTTGTAATTTAGAAATTATTGTAGATTTTCTAATTTCATGTATGGTATTATAACATCTAAAAGAACTGAAGGTTTAGCTACTATATGAAATTTATATGAGTTATTTAAGCATTCTAGAAGTTTTTATTTGTTAGTTATACAATTGGAATACTAAAAAGAAATTAAATTTACTAAATTTATGAATGCAATTTAAACTATTGAATGTGTTTAATTAACTAAGTTTGTAAATGGGACCAAACATTATTCAAAGCCCATTTAAAACAGGTAGTAAAAAGTTACTAGACCTAGAAATATAATATTCATATGTAGAGATTAAAGGTTAAGGAAGAACTAGTTTTAGGATTTGTAACTTTAATTAATTGAATATTAATTTTTAAAACCAAAGTAAACTCCTAATAATGTTTCTGAATATAAAAACCTCTTTTGAGGATATAACAAATACTTAATTGATATTTAATTTTGCAGTGCTTTTGCTAATCCAATTAGTGGTAGCTTTGCCCAGTGGCTCCTTTTTAATTCTAGTTTCAAGTTTATATTCCTATTCTACCTATGCAAAAATTCCTCTAACAAAACCAAGTCCTTTGGCAGGGACATTGTTTTAATTTCCTAGGCTGTTCAAAGCAAACACCATGAAACAGTTCCATTTAAGGAATGGATTCTATTTGCTCATGGTTTGAGGCAAGGAATATGTTCAAATCAAGGCATCATCAAGATGATGCTTTCTTTCTGAAGATGAGCTGCTGGCAATTCTAGGTTCCTCTATCACATGGCAAAGCATGTGATGGCATCTGCTGGTCTCTCCCTTCTCTTCCAGTTTCCCTTGATGTTGGCATCCTGCTTCCATGGTTTTCTCTCTCTCTCTGTATTCATTTCATTTATAAAGAACTCCAGTAAGAGGATTAGGATCCATCCTGGATGAGGTAGGTCACACCTTAACTGAAGTAGCTTCACCAAAAGGTCCTACTTACAATGGGTTTATACCCAAAGGAATGGATTAGATTTAAGTACATGTATTTCCAGAGTACAAACAGCTTCAAATCACCACAGACATCAATCATTCTATCATTCCTTTAACTCATTCTTCTTGTAGGACATGCCTGTTCACCAGAGTTTCACTGACTTCCTGCTTCAAACTGAACAGATTTTATTGGAACTAGACTTTCCCAGCTCTTCACTCTTTCCTAAATTCCTAAAAGCCTGGTGGCATTCCCTTATAACACATAAGCAAAATAAATGGCTTCCTGGGTCCACAGTGAACTCACACAATTATAATAGGGGTTGGTGTTTGCACCCTTGAGAATACAGTTGGTTTGGCTCTTCTCATTGCCCTTTATGTCCTCTGCTTACACTCCCCTACAAATGCTTGCCACATACATCCAAGTCCTATGGTTGAAGTTTAGTTATTTTATATACTGTGACCATCAAAACAGAGAAAAATATGATATTTTACAGAAATGTTAACAAATATATGAGGAAATTGACATCATACTAGCTTTTGAATAATTTCAGTGCCTGGGTTAGGGCAAAATCATTCTATTTCATTATCACCAACCTAATCCAAGGGATCTCTACTTTTATCTAGACTATTCCAATATTTTCCTAAATGGGTTTAACTGGTCGTCTCATACACATTTCATATCAAACAAACATTAATCATTTCTTCATTTTACAGCTGCAGAACTCTTATAATCTCACATTTTCTCCAAGGTATTCTCCCACTTAAAATGATTTAATGAATGCCCTCCTTTTTTATATATATAGTAAGTTCAAAATCCTTTTTAAGACATTCAATGGTCTGCAATATTTGATGCATACCTACATCTCTAAACTCATCTCTTATTTCTTTACCCTTGTTCTTTCAATGCCTAGAATGTAATATGTCTCTAAACTCTCTGGATAGACCCCCCAACTTTTGTACCTCCCCACTAACCATCCACATACAAATGACCTAAGAGCTACAACTGTGCATATCTCCATGATTGCACTTCTGGCTTGATTCACCTGTTGATTTTACATTGGGAGACTATTCTCCATGGATTTCTTATGTTTCTAAATGGACCAGGCATTCTGAGCATAGGGCATGTTTCAATAGCAATTAGTCTTGGAAGGTAAAGATAATGCATCCCTCCAGAGAGATTTAGAGATGTATCTCCCAAGAGATATGGTACCAAAGATAAGTTATTTCTAGACTTTCTTTGAAAACATTTGCTTACATTCCATGGCAACAAACCTAGAGATAGCTCCCTTCTGCACTCAGAAAAGATATGCTCTCCTTCTCTCTTTCTGGAAAGGAGGATGGGCAGATGTGCTAGCATCTCTATAAAGACTCAAAATCTCCTAAAATATGGGATTCTTTTATGGGGAACTGACACAAGATACTGTCCAGGCTGTTGTTTTCATTGTGAGAAATAAATCATCTGTTTCACTGACTGTAGGATCTTGAGTTCTCACAAGTGCATGTGTGTATTTATGTAATATATTCTTCATGTTTTCTGACCTAACCTTTCACTTCTATATTATAATCATGTTGTGAACCTTCTATATCTTACATATTTATCCACAGTTTTTATAATGTTTCCTAAGAAAAGAAGCTCAGGGCATGGATGGATAAATATGTGCATTTTCAAAAGTCTTAGGAATTTCAGCCTCTTAACTTGGGTCACAGAATACAGACATCTATAAACACATGACATGTACAAAACTCAGTTAAAAATTCAGATGTGTAAAAAAAAACACTCATTTCTTCTAAGTCAGATTAATTCTCTCAAACTCATTTTCTATCAAGGTTTTGCAAATACATGTCTTGGTTATTAATGAGACCTCCTTCACTCTATATATAAGGGCCACATAAGAATGCTTAAGGTTTAATAAATATCATGAAACTTGGTAAGAAACTCTGATATCTAGTCTATCTACAGTTCTACTGGCAATCTATTTGTCTAAGTTTCCCATGGAGCCTGACAACTTTCTGCTTCCATGTCTCATTTGGATATCATAATTTTTGCAAAGATGGGACCCTTGTGTGTCTAAGTCCTACACAGCTATTCCCTGTGAGGTTTTGCCTCTTCCTTTCAGACTCAGTCTCTGAGTGATAAAGTCCCTGACACTTAATGAAACCTTATCTGTAAGCTCAAAATTTTGGAAAAAAAATAAAGGAATCTCTGCTATAATCCTCTCCTAGGAAAGGGAACTCAGCAATTGCTATTTGTTTAAATGGGAAAAATAAAAATCTATAGGCAGAAAAAATATGTGTGCATATTTATATACATATGCATATTGAGAGAGAGAGAGAGATCAGATCACTGCTCCCTACATCCTCTTTTCAGCAAAACATACATGCACTTTATGGTAACTGCATAGTTCATGGGCTGGTCATCTAACAAGAGAACAGCCTGATCTTCATCCTGCATGGAAGCTGGCACATGCCCTGACCTATGTTGTTCACAGAAAGGCACTAGATTCATGCAGAATGAAGCCTCATCAGCATCTAGTTCCTGCAACAGCAGTTGCAAAGTGCCCCCACACCTTCTGCATGCTGCCCACCAGCCTCAGTTTGTTTGTGCCAACCTGGAGATTTGATTTCTGCAGCCTAATGCAAACACTATGGGTTCCAGGCCTCTCACCCACAGTGGCACCTGACTCCCTCTGTCAACCGCTTTGGCTCAACCATGCCCCAGAGGGTTTACTGTTTGTCCAGTGACTATGAACCATTTCTACCCTGGGCAATCCAGTGAAGTGTTCCATGCAGAGGGTTGCAGCCACACTTTTTAAAGGGGATCTGAGCCCCTCTAAGTCTGTATTACATTGGTTACACTCTCTCAGCCCTAGGCTATTCTTTAAAGTTCTTTTTCCTTAATTGTAATTATCTTTCTACTGTAGCTTAAAAATTCTTGATATTATCCTCTGCTTAAAGTACTCTCTTGTTTCTTTCTTCTGAACTTACTAGCCTCATATCACTGAAGATCACAAATCCTGCAGGTACACTAGGATTTAGAATATCTCCTGCTGAGAGTCTGGCACATCCATCTCCTATAGTGTGGTCTGATCACTTCCCTGGGGGAGGGTGTCAGATTACAGATTCAGACAGAGAAGATATTCTAGACGCTTCTCTTTCTAGAAAACATGACATGTTAGAAATACACCTGCCTCCAGGAGGCAGGCAAAATGACACATTCCTATAAATAAAATTATCAAAATAAGAACAATGCCAATACATATGGGAGAATTAGAAGTGATCCAAAGACTGGAAATATAGATTGGAAGAAAAGAAAACTTTAAGACCTAATCTCATTTTTTTCAATATCCAGTAGAAAAAAAACATTTCCCATTGTTTTAGCTCTTTAGGCTGCTTCAAGCAGATACCATGACATGTGTTTGCTTAAACAATGGGAATTTATTAGTTAACAGTTTGAGACTGTGAAAGTGTCCAAATCAAGGCATCATCAAGGCAGTGCTTTCCTCCCAAAGACCAGCTGCTGGCGATCCTTGGCTCCTCTGCCACATGGCAAGGCACATGGCGGTGTCTGCTGGTCTCTCCCTTCCCTTGTGTGTTCTCTTGATTTTAGATTCTTGCTTCTGTGTTTGTTTTGTTTTGTCTTTTTTTCTTCTTCTTCTTCTTTTCTCTTTCTCTGTATTTATTCCATTTATAAAGGACTCCAGTAAGAGGATTAAGACCATCCTGAATGAGGTGAGTCACACCTCAACTGAAGTAGCCCCCTCAAAAGGTCCAACCTACAATGGGTTCACACTCACAGGAATGGATTAGATTTAAGAACATGTATTTCCGGGCTACATACAGTTTCAAACCAACAAGTCCATTACCTGAAAACTGGTGATATAAGAATAATAAAATTGTCCTTAAGAAAGACTTTTTTAATAAAAACTTGTTAGTTTGACCCCTTAAGCCTTATTTTAATTAATTTATTTCATTTTTAGAAGCATGTTTGCTGTCTAACCATTGTATTTTAAATATTTTCCTAGCTGTAGATAATTGCTTTGGAAAGGCTTATGCAAAATATAGATGCATTTCTTAATTATTAACCAAGAATAAAATGAAGATTATTTCTGTATAAATGGAAACTAAACTTTTGATTCAAAACTTTCACACATATCATAAATCTAATTGAGAATTAGGAATTATTTAATCTTATTGAATATTTATTTAGATTTATTTTCAGCCAGCTATAAATCTCTGGATAAATTTGTATAATGAACAGTGATTTCATTAAAAGTTAAATTGAACTAAAATGATACGACTAGGATAAATCTCCCAATTGATTTTGATTCCATAAATTAAAGATATGTGATAATATAAACACATATTGAATATGCACAATTAAAATAAGGTGTGCTTAGTGAATTAATATATATGATATAACAAGAGAAATGTTTAAACTAAGAAAGAGACTTAGTTTTCTAGTTCCTAATTATGTTCATTTGCATATGAGTAATGTGTTACTTTTGCATAAATATTTGGTGTTCATAAAGTTGAATATCTTTTTGGAAAGAAGCACTTAGGCATTTGTTCTTATTTTGAGAATAATAAAGAAATTATAATACTTTTAAAGTATGGCATACTGAAAAGTTACATTTACCTCAGTTAACCCAAATTAGCTCTGAGATTTAATTAGTGGCCTGACACTGTGAAATATACCAGGATCTAATCCATAGCCTTTGTATTTTCTGAGTGTTTTATGAATAAATCTTCCTAGACAATAGAACAGGAAAGGGAAGGTTTTATTTTTAAAATTAAATTGTTGAGCATTTAATTTCTCATAATTGCCAAATATTTGGAAATAAAATGAATTATGGATAAATAAATCAAAATTTGTAGATGATATCATTTTCTACTACAGAACTCATACTAGAAAGTGTCCATAATAAACAAAGATCAATTAATGTATAAAATGAATTGTTTAGGTTTAAACTTCAAATGTAAAAGTGAATTATTTTTGAAGTTTCTTTAGTTTTGATAATACACCAGAGAATAAATATGAATTTATTAGGCAATATAAGTGTCTTTCAGCCACACAACTTAATTCATGCTAAGTAGACTTAACTCTGAAGCCTCAGTAATAGTCAACATGACTGTAGAAAATAAGGTGTAGATAAATATTTAAAAATCAACAAAAGAACTCCTTTAAATTTTGGGTTCCTGAAAAAGAAAGAGTTTGTGCAAACTATTTAAAAGCTTACTAATTTTGGTTTTATTTTCGCTTTGCTTCAATGAGCATTCAAATTAACTGCTGTTTTATTAACCTGTATTCATTTTTTCAGTATATTAAATTGTTTAAAATTATTTTAGTGAAGTATAAATAAAATAAAATACATCCATTTTAAGGTATATTTCAATGTATTTTTACTAATTTGTATTCCCAAGTATCCACCTCAAAATGTTCTCCTGTGTGCCTTTGCAAGAAATTTCCTGCCTCTTTTTCCTCAGCCCATGCAAACACTGATCTGTTTTTATTCACTGTCAATTAATTTGCCTGCTCTGGAATTTCATATAAATCACCTTTCATAGCATGATCTCTTTTACTTAGGAAAATATTTTTGAGATGAATTCGTGTTTTTTTGTCTGTATCAGTATATTGCTTCTTACTTTGACTAGTACCTTCCCCATCCCTACCCTTTAAAAAAAAAAAATGTTCTCCTGTTTATGGACGTTAGTGTTGGTTCTGTTTTTAGGCTGCTAGGAATAAAGCTGCTTTATAAGCATTTCTGTCCAAATTTTTGGGTGGACATATATTTTCATTTCTCTGGTAAATAACCAGGGAGTTGAATTTCTGGATTGTATGGTAAGTGTATGTTTAAATATAGAAAAAAAATAACTGCCAAATATCCCATTTTCTGCTAAGACCCAAAGTTAGACAGCACCAAGAAGCTTAGGATAGATTAGAAGAAATCTTATGGATCAAAGAATGTTCTAAGGTAGAATTTCTTTACAGACAGAAAGGATATATTTCAAGGACAAAGTCTCAAAATATGACATTTATGTGAGAGGCTATGACTGAATCACATCAGAGTGGACACATGTTATTTGAATAAATGTTTAGTATTCAATTTGCTTAACAGATGGAGCCATTGCTGGGGTGGGGCCACCTGCCCCAGCAAGGCTTCTGAAATGACACCCATTCATTAGACTGCAGCAGCCTGGGCTTCAATACTGACCCTGTGTAGCAGTAAAAGCAAAACAAAATAAAATGAAACAAAAACAAACAAAAAACAAACTGTGGTGAGCTAGCCAAACTTTAATTGCCTTCATGCCTGACATCTTCAGAGGATTTTGGATTTAGTACACCCCTAGGTCTTTTGCACATGTCAGGATGAGTCTATGGTAAGAAAGACTCTCAAGAGAAAATTGTTCAGAATTCTTGACAAGAACTAAAATTAAAAAAAAAAAAAATTGTATCTTACTTGTACCCGAAATTTATGGAAATTTTACAGGTGACTGAAATAGAGAGATAAAAGCATATAAAAAGAGCATGAAGACAGTTAAGTTAGCATTTATTTACAGGAAATCTAGAGCATAGTTTTTGGGTTTGGTCAGATCTGTGTTAGAATAACTACCATCTTTTGAGGATAATTTTCTTAAACTTATAGTGTTGCCTTTTGCTGATTAAATTATAACATCATTATAGTGAATCAAAGATGACCTTAAAATAAGGAAAAGACTCTAGGCCAACCTTTAAATATGTAAACATTTCTAAAGAAAGAAAGGTATTTTCTCTAAGGGGTATAACAGAAATTGAAACAAAAAAAATTGAGTTATGGGGAATACTTTGGCAGTTCGCTTTCAATATGTCCTGCAGAGAATAATACATTCATGCCAATCTGACAGGTACATTTTTATTAGTGCTGTGCATCATAGGTTATAAAAAACATGAAACCAACTCCCATAACCCAAATTCCATGTTCAACAAGAAACTTTCCAATTTTAATTTTACTACTCATTTAGATTTGCTTGTAAATAGACAAAATCTAAATGAGATTATCTGTCTTCTAAACAGTCATGTTTTCTTATCACACATTTCTTTAGCAGTTTTCACATTATTTGTATCAGCCTGGGTGAACTCAGCTATCTATAAATCTGCCCACAGGAGAATGACTGACTCTCACATAAGAGCTCATTTTGGCTGATGGTGAAAATTTAGAGCATGGTAAATTGACCACCATTACTGTTCCCTTAGTGGGGGTGGGATGGGGTGGGGGGTAAAGGAATGGGGGGTTCTCTCTGACAGGCAGATATTTCTCTTATTTTGTTGCAATAGCTTCCTCTATTCAAATTATTTCAGAAATAAATGAGATAAAAATCAGTTCTGTTGCTGCCCAAAATAAACATTCAGTAATATGATGATCACCATTATTAGTGTTATTAACTATGAAAAATTAAGGTGTTGAGTACCATATTGGTTTTAATCTTCCTTGTTTTACTTTTGATTACTGGTGTATGTGTTTACTTAACAAGAAATTTCTGTATAATCAGATTGGTTATTCTATTTTATACTGTCATTAGCTGTAAATATTTTAGAATGATTGTTTTTCAACATAATTTGCAATGTGCTTCTTATATATGAATGGAATGTCATATAGCTTTGTTTGCAAATATTATCACAAGTTATATCACCACAAGTAATAACCTATAAAAACAATATTATTATTATGAAATTCCATGCCAAAGAATTTTGTGGAATATGGTTATTTTCAACAGCAGACAATAGAACATCTAAAATGGTTTAAAAAGTTTTTCACTGAAAGATAACCTCTGAAAATCTAAATTAGACAAATACAAGTTTTTTAATTTTAAATGTCCTACCAATAGCATAAAATTCATTATATAATTGCAAATCATTTGTCTAAAAAAACATTTTTGTAAAAATCAATTTTATAATTTTAAAAATAAGATTCTTTATGAGAAACAGGCACATAATCTTACCATGAATATTGTATTGTATTCTCCTTTTATTTACTCATTTAATTTGCACCAAGCTATATTTTCAAAAATGTATACAAGTATAGAAACCTTTTTCTCTGATGAAAAAATGTTGAGGTGTTTTATAGGTATAATTAGTTCATTGTATTAGCAAAACTGAAAGTTGACTTCTCAAAAGAGATTGTGCTGATAAGACCTTAAAAACTACCAAACAACATTAAAATGGCATGTGAAAAGTATAAAACAAATTACATAGCTTCTCTAATTTCAATAAATATTATTAAATAATATTATTTTGGTTAAGCTTTCCCTAGGTTAAGGAATTGTGAAATAATTGCACTCTAAAACTGCCTATATGAAGAAAGCAGATTTATTTTCATCTTGGTACTTTTGTTTTCAGTACTTAGTTTTTAACAACTGGTAGAACTACTAGAAAAATATTAAATATTAAATAATGAACTATTCCAGTCCCCTGTTAACACAATATAAAATGTGGATAATTTTATTGAAGAATGTCTCTAAATAAATGAAGAAATACAAATGGCAATTTTCAATGTTTCTCATTATAATAAAGAAATTTCAAATTCAAAGTACATTTGTAAATATATCAAACAAAAATTTCCAAAGATGTTGCATAGGATAGTGGGAATAATTTAATGGATTTAAAGACAGTAATGCCTGGATCAGAATCTTTGCTTTGGTCCTTATCATTTGTGTATCCCCAATCTGATTATTTATTTAACTATTTTGAGCCTTACTTTCATCACGTATTAAAGGCAGATAGTTATACTCAACTTTTGGGGGTGAATGCCTGGTAAAAGAATTAGAAAACATAAGCTTTACTGAAAATGTGAGTCTCATGGGTATTTATAGAAAACAACATATTTTTCCCCACTACTTATTCAATAGCCACTCTGCATGCTCCTTTGGATAAAACTAGGGCAGGTGACATGACTTCCAATAACTCTTGAGTAATTAAAAGTTTTTTGGTTCTCTCAATCGTAAAAAATATCAATTATAATTTTTATTTTTTATAATTACATATTTAGATAATATATTTTATCAGAAAATATTAATTTATTAGTAATATATATTCCCAGTAAATAATAGTTAACATTTCTCTCTTACCCCAACTTAGACTGCTCCATGTAAGTTACTTGCTATAGGGAAGGGTATATGGATGCTTTTTCTCTGTTTTTGCACTTTGTACTTTTCCTAATTTCTGTGCTGATACTGATGTCTTTAGGATTAAAGTGGAGAAAGAATTGTAACTTAAGGGAGAAAAAAGTATACTGTATCAATACCATTGTGATATGGTATTGATGCTCCTTGTGCTTGGCAGATGTTTAAATGTGATTCTTTCTCTTCTGAGGGGCTTTCATACATTTTTCACCATCATCATTAGTGTCTCTCACAAGCTTTCCACTTAGATCTCTTTCACTCCTGGAAATCAGAAACTGCACATCCCTATTGGATCTTCCTCTTGGAGAGAATATAAGGCAGTCCCAGTTCAGTTATATTGTATATACTAGGTCCCTATGTGGTACATGGCAAGAACTAGTAATATTCTTATCCAAAGCTGCCCAATATACCATTTCTCAAAGAAGGTAGACAACTGTATGTAAACAACCTTTAGATTTCTTAGGCATGAACCAGACATTCTTAGGGATGTGTTTATTGACTGTCTAGCAAATACTATTTACTATTAACTCTTCTTTCCCATATAATTCAAATAGCATCCATTAAAATTGCATGCTAACATGTCCAAGACAACCAAATTAAAGAAAAGTGTTTCCTGGGAAGACCAATATTTTATTTTACCACTTCAATGTAATGGTAAAAATAGATTTTACTGACTAGAAGTAGAAATTTCACCCTTAAAGAATATGTGCTTGTTTTCCTATGAGGTTGAAAATGAATAAAGTTCTTTCCTTATGATATGAAAACAAAATCACACAGACTTTATGTATGTTAGTTCTATACAGCTACTTAGTGCTGTCTATTTTTTTTAATTGGTTTGAGTCATTAATGAGACTCTAAATACCAATACCAATATGCATACTTGCATATATACATATATTCAGAGAGATAGATGCAGATATAGGTATAGATATATGCAGATAACATTTTAACCCTTTATGTAAGTGTCCCATTGGCCTCTGATGAAAGGAAGCTTTAGGGAAAACTTCTAAAGTCATATGCATATGTTTGTAAAAACTACTCAGAATTTAAGAACATCTTTACCCTAAAAAATGGTAACTATTATTATTATATTAAGGTTAAAAATAAATTATGTAGCTCTTTGTTAATGCCGGGATACCAGATTATGAATTGAATTAGTTAAGAAAGGTCATTTTCCATGGGAGAAATTTTGATTCCATTGGAAATGTTGTCTCAAAGATAGGTTTAGTAACCTCGAAAGGAAAGAATAGGAAATCATAGAGGAAAAATACTGGAACCTGTTGAGCTATATAAATTTTATAATAGGAAAATTATTATCCCCAAACACCACAAAATAATTTTTAGAATAGTAAATCTTTTGAAATCATAAAATTCATGCAACACTCTGTGACTATACAATGAAATGATACATTCACTTTACCAACGCAAAAGTACTTTTTAAAATAATAGATTCCTAGGTAGAAATATATTTGCATCTCTTCTTAGTTGGGTAAACAGATCCCCCCAAAATTTAATTCTAACATGGTATGCAGTAAAATTTAGTTGCATATATCAGGTGTAATTAAGAGTGGCTTATCCTATTAAAATAATTGAATATTTTCAAAATGTTACTTCTTTAAAGAGCCAATGCTAGTAAGATATTTGTTGAGGAATCTAATATGAAGAAAGTTAAATAGCAAGCACAGGATCTTTACTATTCTCTTGACTGTAGTATTTTTATGTGTAAACTTGCATGTGACTGTGTGTTTATATTATATCACTGCATGTAAATTTTGGACATATATTTAGGTTATTAAATATTAGAATTAAATATGATTTTAATGGGTGAATAATTATCTATCATATATCATTGGCTTTATCAAAAGAAATATAAACAACACCATTATAAATAATGGTAGATATAATTCACCCCCACACCTCCCTTAGGAGTGATCTCTTAAAAGGGAAGAATTATTGGGTCAAAGGATATAAATGCTTTAAGGTGCCTGATCTATATTGCTTTCCAGATAGGCTGTACCGATTTAAATTGCCCACCATCGTGAAAGAATGAATAGTATCTATTTTATTATTCCACAACAGACAAGGATATGTGTGTCCTGTGCTCATTTTTGTGCTTGATTGTACTATTTTTATTACTGATTTACTATTGTTTTTCTTTTTTTGTTAGTAGCAAAGTTTATTGCAAATAACTAAACAATATAAAAATGGGATTTCAAAAGGGAAAAGGAGAAGGGTGCAGGTGAAGAGCACAGATATGCTTTGCTAAATGCAAAAGAAACGGACCCTGAGAATCCTGGGGGGAGTAGGGGAGTAAAACAGGTCTTGGTGGATATAGATCCTCCATAAGGGTGAGAATCCTTAGAGTGTGGGATGGGGTGATATTTCCTTTTAGGTGCTGAGGTTTACCAGAGATTATGTGGACTTACAAACTCCCTCCCCCTAACAAGCTGCCCAATCGCAGAAGCTATCAACCCATCAAGCACCAGGGACAGGGAACCAACACCCACGGATGGGCCAAATCGCAGACGCCACGTAAGAGAAAGTGGTTTCCAGACCAGCAGACATCACTTCACTAATCCTCACAGCAAATTCTGTGAGATAGGTATGATTATCAGCATTTTATAGACATGGACGTTGAAGTTAGAAGAAATTAAACCACTTGAGATAGCTTTCCTGGCTGGTACGGTGGAGATCTGGTCTCCCAACCCGTACACACTGGTTCAAAATCGAACACTTAAGTGCAGGAATACCAGCCCCCGGCACAAACGTTGCTAGGAGTACTCTTAAAAGTTAAACTGGTGGGTCCCAGCTCCCTTCAAGCCTCCTGAAATATCAGTGCAGGACAATTTCATTAATGGAGACATAGGCCACGGTAAATCGAAGACTTCTGGGTGTTTCTGAGGCACACCTTTACCAAGCAGGGGTTCAATCACAACTGAGTTCCCAAATGCCAAAGGAGGGGGCAAGGGTTCCCAGAACGCAGGAAGCCCAAACAGAAATAATAGTCACCAGGGTATTCCGTTTGGGAAAGGACAGAGGATGACAGGGGTCGGGGAGTGGGAGTGGCTGGGGCAGGAACCGCTGGCGTTCTGGCAGGCTCATCTGGGTTTTCCAACCAGTTGACAACGTCTTCCGGGAGGAGAAGATAATCCACAATGGATAGTGAGGGAGACACGATATTGTTCTCAGGAAGTAGTTCTCAGGAAGTCTGAAAATGTCTCCTGATTCCGAGCTGGGCTCGACGCGAAGATCTGACTGTGGCGGAAGGCAATCTGGCCTCCGAGCCTCAGGGAAACATGTCACCATCCTGGGATCCTGGAAGCATGCTCTGAACACGGAGCCCAGCGGCTACCTGTCTGTAGACTTTGTGGTTCTTGTTGTTTCATTTATGATTGTGTTTTAACAATGTCAAACTTGGCAACCATTGCTGAAAAATTACAGAATGTTATATATATATTCAGATTTATAATTTAGAAGAGAATCAACTATAACTTTTAACACAAACAAAAAATTACTGTATCCAAAATAAGGATGAATTAAATGATTAGTTTTCTTTTTACCAGCAATAAACTGTTAGAAGCCATTATGGAAAATTATCCCCTTCATAATAGATAACAGACAATAAAATAAAATTAATATGTATGCTCATAAATGAGCAAGAAGTAACAGACTTATATTAGGAAGACTAGAAAAACAGTGATAATATATTTGAAAATACACTTTGAGAAAATTTTAAATACACAAGTAAAGAGAACAGAATGATAAACCATCATAATGCTCAATGCTTAGATTTTACTTTTGCAAGTGCACCTCCCTTAATTTTAATTTGTTCTTAAGACCTCCGTTATTAAATGAAAAGCTGAAAAATGGCAAAAAACATCACAAATTAAAAAGTATATAGATTATACAGTGAAATAAGTTTCATAAGTGATAAACAACAATAGGAAGGTAAAGAAAAACTGTAGGTAATACAGTGTAGTACAGCTTTATTTTACTTTGTAAAGGAGGAAAAGAAAACTAGATAATGGGTGATAGTAAGTGGAGGAGGGTTGTGAGGGTCATTATTTAAAACATGCATTCTTTTATTATGAATCATTTTTTATATCAATGTTTTAGCCTTATGGAGAAGACATGGTTATCTTGTATTTAATCTGAACTAAAAAATAATGCTTAGCAAAGGACAATACAATGAGAATACTTTGTTATTCACGGAAGCAGTGCACATGGAAATTGGACTGGAGAGTCATAGAAGATGCCATCTATTCATCCATCTCCTTTTAAGAAAAAATTTCTAATAACATATATCAAACCTAAAATTACCCGTTTTACCCACATTTCAATATATAATTCAGTGGTTAATTACATTCACAATGCTGTGCTACCAGCACCACCATCCATTACCAAAATTTTCATCATCCCAAATAGAAACTCTACACGAATTAAATCTTAACTCCAAATTCCCTAACCCCATTATGTCCCCTGGTAACTTATATTCAAGATTCTGATTCTACACACTTACTTATTTTAAATATATGATATCCGTGAGACCATAAAATGTTTATCCTTTTGTATCTGGTTAATTTAATCAACTTGATGTCTTCAAGGATCATCAAGCTTGTCACATATATCAGAACTGCATTCCTTTTTATGGATGAATAGCATTCCATTGCATATATATACCACATTTTATTTACCCATTCATCAGTTGATGGGCATTAGGGTTGCTTACATTCTTTTAGCAATTATGAAAAATGCTGCTATGAACATCAGTGTGCAAATATCTTTTCAAGTACCTGCTTTCAATTCTTTTGAGTACATAACTAGAAATAGGATTTCAGAGTCAGATGGTAATTTTATACTTAACTTTCTGAGAAACTGCCAAATTGTCTTCCACAGTGGCTGGACCATTTTGCATTCCCACCAATAATGAATAAGTGTTCCTATTTCTTCATATCCCTCTAACACTTCTCATTTTCTTTATTATTATTATTTTTTGTAATAGTAGTAACATTAACCATTCTAGTGGGTGTGAAATGGTATATCATTGTGTTTCTGATTTGCATTTCTCAAATGGCTAATGATGTTGAGCATATTTTCATGCACTTTTTGGCCATTTGTATATATTCTTTGTAGAAATGTCTGTGAATTTTTGCCCATTTTTTAATTGGGTTGTTTGTCTTTTTGCTGTTGAGTTGTAGGATTTCTGTATATACTCTGGATGTTAAACTCTTATTGGATATGTAATTTCCAAATATATTCTCCCATTGTTTAGGTTGTCTTTTCCTTTCATAATAAAGGCCTTGGAGGCACAAAAGTTTTTAATTTTGATGAGGTCTCATTTATCTATATTTTTCTTTTCTTGCTTGTGTTTTAGGTATAAAGTCTAAGAAACTATTGTGTAACACAAGGTCCTGAAGATGCTTCCCTATATTTTTATCTAGGAGTTATATAGTTTTGGTTCTTATATTTAGATCTTTGATCCATTTGAGTTGATTTTTGTTTATGGTATGTGCTAGTGGTCCACATTCATTATTTTGCATATGGAGAACCAGTTTTCCCAGCACCATTTGTTGAAGAGACTATTCTCTCCCAATTGAGTGATCTTCACCCCCTCGTAAAAAGTCAGTTGGCCACAAATATGAGGGTTGGTTCCTGAAATATCTGTTCAATTTCATTGGTCTATATATCTGTCCTTGTGCCAACACCATAATCTTTTGATTACTGTGGATTTGTAATAAGTTTAAGATTGAGAAGTGTGATTCTTACAACTTTGTTCTTTTCAAGCGGGGTCTGGCTAGTCAGGGACCCTTACACTTCCATGTAAATCTGAAGATTGGCTTTTCCATTTCTGCAAAGGAGGCTGTTAGAATTTTTATTGGGATGGCATTGAATCTATAAATTGTTTTTTGTAGAATTGATATATTTACAATATTTAGTCTTCCAATCCATGGTTATGAAATAGCCTTCCATTTTTTCAGGCCTTCTTTGATTTCTCTCAGCAATGTTCTGTGGTTTCTGTATACAAGTCCTTTGCATCCATGGTTATGTTTATTCCTAAATATTTGATTATTTTAGTTGTTATTGTAAATGGATTTTTTTTTCTTGATATCACCTTATGATTGTACATTATTGGTGTAGAGAAATACTACTGATACTTGGGTGCTGATCTTGAACCCTATGACTTTGAATAAATGAATTCATTTATTAGTTTTAGTATATTTGTAGTCATAGATTTTTCAGGGTTTTCTGCATATAAGATCATGTTAGCTGCAAATAGGGGAAGTTTTACTTCTTCTTTTCCAATTTGGATGACTTTTGCTTCTCTTTCTTGGCCAATTGTTCTGTCTAGAAGTTCCAGTACAAGGTTGAATAATAGTGGTGACACAGGGCATCCTTATCTTGTTCCTGATCTTAGAGGGAAAGTTTTCAGTCTTTCACCATTAAGTAGGGTGTTAGCTGTGGATTTTTCATATATGCCCTTTATCATGTTGAGTAAGTTTCATTCTATTCCTAGTTTTCGAACTTTTATTATCAAGAAGTTGTGCTGGATTTTGTCAAATGCCTCTTCTGCATCAATTAAAATGATTATATGCTTTTGTTGACCCTTCATTATGTGAATGTGCTGTATTACATTTATTGATTTTCTTATGTTTAACCATGCTTGTTTACCAGGGATAAATCCCACTTGCTTGTGGTATATAATTCTTTTAATGTGCTGTTGGATTAGATTTGCTAGTATTTTGTTGATCATTTTTACATCTATATCCATAAGAGATATTGTTTTGTAATTTTCTTTTCTTGTGGTATGTTTATCTGGTATTGGTATTTGGATGATGGCCTTAGAGAATAAATTAGGGACTATTCCCTCCTCTTTAGTTTTTGGAAGAGTTTGGTCAGGATTCCTGTTTATTCTTTTTGGAATATTTGGTAAAATTTCCTTGTGAAGTCATCTGGTCATGGACCTTTCTTTGTTGGGAGGTTTTTGATTTCTAATTCAATCTCTTTGCTAGTTCTTAGTGGGTTTTGTTGTTGTTGTTTGTTTTGTTTTTAAAGCATACTGTAACTTTTTAATAACTTTTGTTTGTGGTGACCTTTTATGAAGAATAATTCTGGAACCTCTGTTTTACATATAATCGGAGTTAATTCTTATGATCCTTGTCTTTCTTTAGGGTGCTACCTGATGCAGAAAAGTACTGGTTCTGGAATATTTCACAAGTAGCTTTCCTTTTGGAAGAAGAAATTATTTCTTCTTCCAAAAGTCTTCTTTTTTCTCCAAGCTTCAGTCTCTCTTCATGATGGACTTTTTTAAGGTGCTCAAATTTGGCCTGTAGCTCTCTTTCAGCTTCTTTCAATGTGGCTTCTTTCTCCTTTACTCACTGCATGAACATCTGCTTCATCTCTTCCTCCTTCCTCTGACACTGACCACAGATTTCATGGGAAATCTGGCTTCATAAGTCTCTTGAAGACTGATAGGCTTGTTCTCAGGGCCCATGTCTTTAAAGCTCATTTCCTCCAGTTTGCAACATCTGTAAAGTTCATAGTGTTGAGTGTGGGTCTGTTCTTGGAGGTCTTCCATATTTGTAAAAATGAGCATTTTCTAGAGCTTTACAAAGTCACAATGGTTTTCATTCTCCACTTGTACAACTCCCCAAGGGTACTGACAAGCTTTGACCATTTTATATCCAACTTTTACCTCACCCATACTTCCTACAAAAGCAAAATCATCGAAGCATTGATTTTAGCAATAGTTTCATCATCTGTTGGAAACTGGTATATCTGGACAGATTGGCCATTACTAACCAATTCATTCATGAGCTTGATCTTAAACTTCTGTAATTCAGTTTTAGAAATTTCATCTGCTTTGGCAATTACTGGTATAATGTTCACCTTACTGTCAAGACTCTTCATGGTTAAGAGATCAAGTGTCTTCAGAGAGTGGCCTGTGGGTGAAATGAAGTAAAGTCACACTTGGATGCGAGAATCATGGTAGTTAAAGAGAGAATGTTTAATCTTCAGTTCTTCTTGGAGATAGGCCTCAAACTGAGCATCTATGTAGTCAACTATAGGTTGATAGCTCTCCTCTTTGCTTATTGGTCACCAAACCCCACTGTTTTCACAACAGTCAATTTCAACTGAACATGACTTTCCTGGAGGTCACATGTCTGGGCCTTCAGTCTAACATGTGGGTAAAAATGTGAGGATTCACAGTCTTCAAAATTAGTATTAAACAATGTGTCAGTCAGTATTGATTTTCCAATTCTAGTTTCCACCACACAGAGAATATTAAAACAGAAGCCTTGCTGAATGGATCTATTGGCCAACTGATCAGGCAAACTTTCAAAACCAACATGGCCACAAATAGTTGGTGAACAAATGTTTTCTCATTTTACTTTCTGTTCATCATCAGATAGCTATGAGGATGTACAAGTTCCTCTTGTTTCTATGACTGAAAGAGCAGGTGCAATGACACCTCAGTGGAGGCCATGGTCCCAAGCAGGAGCATTGCAAAGGGGATTTCTTGGATTTTAAAGACCTTCCATTTCTTCTTGAGTCAGTGTAGGTTGTTTGTGTGTTTCTAGAAATTTGTCTGTTTCGTCTAGGTTTTCTAATTTGCTAAAGTACAATTGTTCATAGTATCATCTTATGGCCCCTTTTATTTCTGTGGGGTTGTTAGTAATGTCCCCCTTTTCATTTCTGATTTTAGTTATTTTTGTCCTATCTCTGTTTTTTTTTCTAAATCAGTCTAGGTAGAAGTTTGTCAATTTTTTTTTATCTTTTCAATGGACTAACTTTTGGTTTTGTTCATTCTATTTTTTTATTCTCTATTTTATTTGTCTCTGCTCTAATCATTATTATTTCCTTGCCTCAAGTTTCTTTGATTTTTGTTTGCTTTTCTTTTTCTAATTCCTCCAGTTTTCAGTTTAGGTCTCTGGTTTGAAATTTTTTTCTTTTTTAATGTAAGCATTTAGAGCTATATATTTCCCTCTTAGCAATGCATTTGCAGTACCCATTAAATTTTATTTTGTTTTCATTCTCATTAACATCAATATATTTCATAATTTCCATTCTGATTTCCTCTTTAACCCACTAATTGTTCAAATATACATTTTTTTCATTCCTATATATTTGTGAATTTTCCATTTCTTCCTTTGTTATTGATTTCTACTTTCATTCCACTGAGTTTGTATGATTTCGATATATTTTTTTTTAATTTACTTAGATGTTTTTTATGACCTAAGATATGTTCTATCCTGGATAATGATCTAATTACACTAGAAAAGAGTTTGCATTCTCTTGCTGTAGGATGAATTTTTCTATATATATATCTGTTATATTTAGCTGGTCTAGAGTATTGTTCAAGTCTTCTATTTCCTTAGTGATTTTCTGTTTAGGGTCTGTCCATTGTAGAAAGTGACCTATTGAAATTTCCTACTAACAATGTAGAGCCATCTGTTTCTTTCTTCAAATTTATCAACATTTGCTTAATATATTTAATATATATGACTTCTTGTTGAATTAACTCCTTTATCAGTATGTAATGACTTTTTTAACACTTTTTTTTTTTACTTAAAGACTGTTTTATCTGATATTAATATACCTACCCCAACTCTTTTTGGTTACTACTTGCATGATACAATTTTTCCATCCTTTCACTTTCAACCTACTTGCAAGTCAGAATTTAGTATTAGTCTCTTATGAACATCATATACTTTATCATACTTTTTATCCATTTTCCCAGTCTCAGCCTTTGAAAGGAGAATTTAATTTATATTTATCATCACTACTGATAATGCTGGACTTTCTTCTGCCATTTCGTTATTTGGTCTTTGTAAGTCTTATACATTTCTTTGGTCCTCAATTCTTTCATTAATGTCTACTTTCATATTTATTTCATTTTTCTGTTGTACCATGTGCTGGTTTGGTTATATTATGTCCCCCAAAGAGCTATATTCTTTAGTGCAATCTTGTGGGGGAAGATTTATCAGACTGTTGCTTAGGGTGTGACTCTTGATTGAATGTTTCCATGGAGATTTGACACCACCCATTCAGAATACGCCTTGATTAGTTCACTGGATGACTTAAAAGAGCTCCAGGCCTGGACGCTTGTGGACACTTTGAGATGTTAGCCCAGAGTTCACTCCTGAGAAGCTAAGAGAGGAGAAAGTGCCCCAAGTGCAGCTGAGAGAGCCTTTTGGAAAGATTCTTGCTATTGCTTTGATGTGCTAGCCCAGAGTTTGCTCTAGAGAAGCTAAAAGAGGAGAAAACATCCCAAGAGCAGCTGAGAGAGACTTTTGGAGAGATGCTTGGAGTTGCAGACAGAAGGATGTTTGGAGATACTAAGCTAAGGATGCACGGGAGCTGACAGAGGAGCTGGAACACAACCTGGGGTAAGCAGTCACTAGCCACATGCCTTCCCAGTGGTGTTCCAGACACCACTGGCCTTACTTCAGCAAAGGTATCCTCTTGTTGATGCCTTAGTTTGGAAACGTTTATGGTCATAGAACTGTAAATTTGTAGCCAAATAAACTCCCTTTAATGAAAGCCAACCCATTTCTGGTATTTTGCATAATAGCAGCATTAGAAAACTGGAACATGCCATATTGAGCCCTCTCTCATTTCTTTCTGGATGTATTTTTTTCATATATTTTCTTTGTGATTACTTTTAAGTTACAATTTATCATCCTAATTGTAGAACAATCATATTTGATTTGAAACCAACCTGACTTCATTGTATACACAGACACTTTTCCTATACCCCTCCTCCACTCCACATTTTATGTACTTTATATGAATTATACCTGTGCATTGCATGTTCAAAACTACAAAATTATCACTACTATTTATGCATTTGCATTTTGACACCCGTAAGAAGAAAGGAGAGGGGTCATATATCAAAAAGTGCACTATAATACCACTGGCATTTATAATTATCCATGTGATTATCTCTACTGGAGGTCTTTATTTCTTTATGCCTCTTTAAACCACTGTCTACTGTCCTTTCCTTTCACTCTAAAGAACTTCCCTTAGCATTGCTTGTAAGGTAGGTCTAGTTTTAATGAACTCTGTCAGCTTGTGTTTATCTGGGAATTTATTAATCTCTCATATTTGAAAGAAAGTCTTGCTGGATATAAAATTCTTGGTTGACAATTTCTCCTTTTAGCACTATAAGTATTTCACCCACTGCCCTCTTACCTCCATGGTATCAAATGAGACATCAACCCTTAATCTAATGATGACTTTCTTGTACATAATTCATTGCTTTTCTCCTGCATCTTGCAGGGCATATTTCTTTTTAAGGTCATCCAGTTTGATCTTCTCTGGGCTTCTTGGATATGTATGTCCAAGTCTTCTGCTAGGCTTGGTAGTTTCCGTCATTATTTCTTTGAAAAATCCTCTGTCCCTTTGTCTCTTTCTTCTTCTTCTGAGATTCCCATAATGTGTGTATTGATATACCTGATGATATCCCACAGATCTCTTAGGCTATTTTCACTTTATATAATAATTGTTTTTCTTTCTGTTCACCAGCCTGACTCATTTCAATTATATTTTCTTCAAGTTCACTGATTCTTTCTTCTGCCAGGTTGAATATGCTTTTGAAACCCTTACTGGGTGTTTTTCATTTCACTTATCATAACTTCAACTCCATTAGTTCTAGTTGGCTCCTTTTCAAAATTTCTATCTCTTTATGTAGACCCTCATATTTCTCTTTCATTGTTTTCCTGACATCCTTTAGTTCTGTCTCTGTATTTTCCTTCATCTCTTTGAGCACATTGAAATTATTTTTTTCCTTCTTTAGAACCATAATATGATAAATCCAGTCAGATTTTGTTCATTGAGATTTTCTGGATCCTTATGATCTTCCTTTGAATGGGCTGTCATTTTCTGTTTCTTCATTTGTCTTAAATTTTTGTTTCATACTGTGTTTTTTTATATGTTAAAATGTTAATTCTGGGATTGATTCCCTGCAATATCTGTATCTTGAGTTTCTATACAGCTAGTGATATGAGATTTTCTTTAATAACAGGAGCTAACAAAACTAAGCGAACTGAGGCAAAAAAACACCTTTCACAATCTTTGCAAATTGGCTCTGCATTGACTGGTGCTCCCCTTCAGAGTTCACCCCTCCTATAAAGAAGGTCAGCTCAAGGCAAATTCAAAGTGCAAGGTCCTTCCTGTCTTTTCTGGGCCTGTGTCTTATCCTTAACTTGTGCTTACTGGTGGACTTTGGATTCCCCCTCTTTACAGGAATTTGAATTCTCCTTCTAATCCCCAGGCAAGAGACTCTCTCTCTCTCCAAATTATTCTTCTGCAAGTCATAAGGCAGGTAAGTCTTTGCCACAGGTCACCTGACTTGTTTACTTCATATTCTTCTTTCCCATCTCAAGCTTCTTTTGCCTGCAGGACTAATTATGGGGGAGGGGAGGGAGGGGTGGCTTACTGGAGAGGAGTTTCTCAAAGCAGAACATTTTGAGTTCATGTTAACATGGAGCAAAATTCAGACTCGGACCGTGTGATATTCTCTGGGAAGAAATTGCTGTTTATTAAAATAGTTTGTGTTGTGTTTTCATGTGTGTGTGTGTGTGTGTGTGTGTGTGTGTTTTCCCTGAAGCTAAACTTCTGAATTATGACTTGTGGGAGCCCAAGGCCCAGGGCCTTCCCCAAGTGCCTTGAAGCTGGTGCACATTGCAGTTTTCTTGATCTAGGACAGTTAAGATTTGACTTATTCTCCTTGTAAAATCAGGCCTCCAGCACTAAATGTAGTCTATAGTTTGCATCCCTCCTGAAACTAACTCCTCCCTGAAACTCCCTGAGATACAAGATAATCTATAATACTCCCCTCCTTCCTGTTGATTACAATTGATCCCTCTCCATGTCACAAGACCCCCACTCCCAACTTATGCTCTCATACCCATTGGAATGTCAAGCCCTTATAACCAGCTTGTCCAGCACCCCCCCCCCAAATGGCAGAATATCTTCATGTTGATCTCTGAACCTGCCACCTTTCAGAGCAGCTCCTGAATCCAGGCAACATGACTGACTTTCATTTCTTTGTAAGTAAGCCCCAAGTAAAAAGTCCATACCTCTGAACATGCCTGACATCTTCTTTGGCCTCTCAGCAGCAAAGGCCCACTTTGGCTATGACAATTGATGAGCCACCAGCCCAGAGACTAAAGAAATACCAGACACTGATGGCATGAACCTCAGGAAGGGAAAAGGGAAGTCCCTGGGTGGGATACTTGGGTGGCCTGAGACACCTATGTGGGGAGGGATGGCTACCCTCCTAAATGAATGCAGCCCACCAAGAGAGTATGGAGGTGCCTACACCTCCCTGGCTGGACTAATAGCCATCCTGCAGCTGGCTTCAGGACTATTGGGACTTCACAAAAATAAAAAGTGTTGTCAGACTGCCACCACACTAGGCTGGCCATTGTTAAAGTCTGTTCATGCAGCCACAGAGGAGGCTATCACAGATAAAGCAGCAGTGCATCATTTGGAAGAGGAATTGAAGTTAGAGAGAGATATGAGGTTGACCTAAGGAGAATTAAAGGATGCTTTGAATGAAAGATTAAAACCAGTATGTAGAAACCCAGAAACTTTAGCCTGTTGCTATGTTAAAGTGAAGGGATGGGAACTGCATAAGGCCCAAGACAGGTGCATTTTAACCTCCTCTGACTGGGATCCCAATATATGGGATCCAGTGGATTTTTCCTCAAATGAAGATGATGTACCATCAGAGTGGGATGAAGAGGACTGCAAGGTTGTTCATCCTCTGGTCCAAAACAAAGTCATATCGGAGCATGTCACAATCTCTGGTGAGGCAAGTGGAAAGAGGGAGGGTGCTGCTAAGACTGTCCCTGCTGCACCAACTGAGCAAAAATTGCTCATTACAATGTAGGACTTTACTGCAGCTGAATTAAGAGACATTGAGAATCAATATAAACAAAAACCTAGGGAACACTTAACAAATTGGCTGCTTTGGCTGTGGAACAATGGTGCTGATGGCATCTTGCTCTCTGGGCATGAGATATCTAAACTATCCTCACTCACCACCCATCTGTCTCTATGCCAGTGCATGTATGCAGTAGTCCCTAACATGGAAGCACATTCACTACTTGATTGGCTTATATGCCAATGTAAAGAAGTCTAGCCTAATGAAGGGAGTTTACCCCACACACCCCTTCAGTGGAGCACTATAGATGAGCTCCAAGATGTACTACAAGGGCTGGGAATGAAGCACTCAATATATGTGCCAGGTGCCATTGGGCCAAATAATCACTACCCTTCACTGCAGGTCTGTGTGGGACAATTCTACATACTGCCCCTAACCAATGGTGTGTAACATTAATGCCAACCCTCAATCCATTAATAGGAAGTCTCATGTCTGAAGCAGACTAGGTAATTGACCAACTAGGAGAAACAACTCCCTGAGGTAATACAAAGCTAGAGTTAGAGCTACCAGTCATATCTTTAGGGGGCAGGGTGGCCCAAACCCCAGGTGTCATCTAGACAAATATGGGCAGACTTGGTGGCTGCTGGGACAAAAACAGAAGACATTGACAGGCAACCAAATGCAGTGTTAATTAAGCAAAGTTTTACTAAGCCAGAGGTTAGAACTTTGTAAGAGGGTACTATTTCTAGCTACGGAATCCATGATCCCCTGCCCATGCCTCATAAGGAGCTTTCTTCTCTTCTTGCCAAAGAAGACTGAGAGATCCTTTCCCCTTGATTAGGGGTGGGGCCAAGATCCCCAAGTGAGAGTAATTCATATGGACACTGGGAATCAGAGGCCACATGTAGAACTATGAGCATAGAGTTTTGGCTCTAGGGGACACTGGAGCCAGATGTACCCTAACATATGGAAAAAGACCATGAACTGGGGACCCCACATTAACCATTGTTGGGTATGGGAGCCAAGGAATTTAAACAATTCAGAGGTGGGCAGTAATGCTGACTGCCCTCTCAAACTTATACAGTGTATGTATCTCCTATTCTGGAGTATATACTAGGAATTGACATTTTGCAGAATATTACCTTGCAAACTACCATAGGGAAGTTTTGCCTCCAGTGTCAAGTAGTCAAAGCTGTTCTTAGGGACCATGCTAAATGGCCACCAGTGAAGGTGCCTCCTCCCTGGTGCATAGTAGCAGTGCACCAGTATAAGCTGCCTCAAGGTCATCAGGAGATCATTGCCACTATAAAGGACCAGAAAGAGTGGGCATCATTGTTCCCATTCATAGTCCTTTCAATAGGCCTGTTTGGTCAGTGAAAAAACCCAGTGGGACCTGGAGGATGACTATTGATTATAGAGAACTAAGTAAAGTTTCGCCTCCTTTGTTTGTATTGGTGCCAAATATAGCTATCTTATTGCAGGATATAATTACACAATTAAACCAATTGGACCATGTGTTAAACTTGCTAAAGTTTTATTTAGTATTTCTTTAGATCCCTCCAGTCAGACTGTGTCCACCTCCATGTGGGAAAACCAACAATGGACATTTGCTGTGCTTCCACAAGGATGCCTCTACAGTCCCACCATCTGCCATGGACAGGTAGCACAAAATTTAAAGAAATGGACAACCCCTAAAAATGTCACTATATTTCACTATATTGATGATATCATGCTAACCATTAATTCTCTTCTAGAACTATAAATTGCCACTAACACAATGGTGACCCACCTTGAAAGTCAAGTATTGGCAAAAAATTGAAGTAAATTACAAGGTCCTGGACATTCTGTCAAGTTCTTGGGTATTGTCTGGTTGGGTAAAACTAAAGCTATTCCTTCAGCTGTTGTTGATAAAATGCAAAGTTATCCCACACTGCATGCTCCTAAACAATTAATAGATTTTCTTGGTTTGTTGGATTATTTGTAAAAGACACCCTATTTAGTACAAATTCTAAAACATTTGTACAATCTAATTAGAAAAGGAAAGGCATGGGAATGGGATTTTTCCCACAGGGGCATTCAAAAAGGCTAAGCAAACTATTTCACAAGTACATGCTTTAAGGGGGTGTACTCCAATGTACCCTGTGAATTGAATGTGACCAGTGCCTAAATATTGGCTTTGGGTGGGGTTTGTGGCAAAGGCAACAGGCTTAGCATGTACCTATTGGATTCTGGTCCCAAAATTATGGAAGGAAGCAGAACTCAGATACAGCCCTTTGGAAAAGCAATTGTGTATAGGTTATAATTATCTATTATAAGTAGAAGGTCTAACTCAAAGTTGCCCAGTGACCTTGCAGACACCCATACCATATGGGGTGGATATGGGACACCATAAACAAGACTCACTTGGGTGTGTCCATCTGAGCACACTGACAGAATGGAAAGCCTACCTCATCCAACACAGCATTTTTAACAACAGCCCTTTGCATGTAGAGATGCATGAAATTTCAGGACCGGTCTCCTATGTGGCAGAGCAGCATGCCCCACTTCCTAGTGATCCTCTTGAGGTGGATCCTCCCATACCCACCATTGAAGGACCAGGAAATTTACCCAAATCTACATGGTACACTGATGGATCAGCACTAGGGCAACCTGCTGCTTGGATGACCATGGATGTCCAGCCCACTACTGACACCATCTGGTGCAAGACTGGAACTTTGCCAAGCAACCAGTAGTATGTGCTGCAGACTATGTGGATGGTCATTGTCCACAAATGCAAGGTAACCATTTTTCATGTCTCTGCCCATAACACCAATTCATTAGCAGGTAACACAGAAGCAGATTCCCTGGCAAAGTTCCTCAGCCTAGCAACAACAAAGATGAGGTTGCTGAGTGGCTGCATTGAAAAACAGGACACTGAGGACATTAGACCCTGTGGAGACTGGCACAGAAGTTTCAACTACCCATCACCCAATTTCAATTTAAAAGAATAGTGAATGCTTGCCCCTCTTGCTTGCTGTGATGGCCCAAAATGCTTCCTTACTGACTTGGGAACATCGGCCAAGACCAGATCTCTGTCAACTAGTGGCAAGTAGACTATCTGAGCCCCACCATCCTCTGTCGAAAGGGGCAAAATATGCCTTCACTGTTGTAGATATGGCCACAGGACTTCTACTGGCCTTCCCAGTGGGCAAGGCCAAAAAAAAAACAGGCTATAATATGTAGCTTAGAAAAATTAAGTGCCTTCTTCAGGGTCTCCATGCATGCGAACAATGATAGAGGTACCCATTTACTGGGCAGCTAATCCAAGCCTGGGCTGTCAAACATGATGTCCTTTGGACATTTCACCTACCCTGCAACCTCGCTGCATCAGGGTTGATTGAGAGAATGGATGGCTTTTTAGAAGAACACTTGAAAGATGATAAAATTTCCCTACAGTAATGGACCCAAGGATGGTATTCAACACTAATCAGTATCAATTCCTCATATCAGGTGGCTGACCCTGCTCCTGTCCAGATGATAACTGTTGGGCCCATGCAAGCTTTTTGACTTCAGATAAAGGGACCAGCAACCTTACAACTGCAGTGAGGTAAAGACAACACTTTACTCTTGTCTGTACCACAAGCACTAGAAATTAGGGAAAATAAGGTTATAGGTTCTGGTTCTGGCACATGCAGCATGCTGGTTGAAAATCCTAGTCCTATGGGGTATTAGAGTTATATTAAATGCCAAAAGCTATTTGTATTACTAATTTGGGACCCCCATCCCCCAGGGTACTATATGAATAACTTTGTGAACACTCATTATGCCCCAAACTGACTGTAGAGCTGACCCTGAAGAGCTCCCTACCACTGCAGGAGGAGAGAAATATAATATTTAAAACTACCCAGTGACCTAATTTAATGCTATCTGTGCAATTAAATCTTTTATATTACTGTTTCAATAATGCATTAACTAAAATGTTTTGAGTATTTAGTATTATTAAAAGGAAATTTATTTCTGTGGTCAAATTAGATAAAATTTAATGAGTCTGTCTACAAAATATTGAACATTTGTCTGATGGTCCTTTGTCTAAATGGTTTAATACTTCAACTTTGCCATGGTGCCACCTATTAATAGGAATATGGTCCATATGTTCTGGTTTATGTGTACTCTGTTGTTTACTGTTTTGTTGTGAATTACAAATGCAATGTCTGTCTTATGGAATGCAAACTGCTGCATGGGGGTGGATTGTGGGAACCCAGGGCCCAGGACCTTCCCCAAGTGCCTTGAAGTCTGTGCACACACAGCAGCTTGCTAGACCCAGGACAGTTAATGTTTGACCTACTCTCCTTAAAAATCAGGCCTCCAGTGTTAAATGTAATCTATAGCTTACCTCCCTCCTGAAACTAACTCCCCCCCAAAACTCCCTGAGATACAAGATAATCTATAATCCTCCCCTCTTCCCTGATCCCTCCCTATGTCATAAGACCCCCACTCCTGCATTATGCTCTCATACCCATTGGAATGTCAAGCCCTTATAACCAGCTTGTTCAGCCCTGCAAAGGGCAGAATATCCTCATGTTGAACAATGAATCGGCCACCATTCAGAGCAGCTCCTGAATCCAGGCAATGCTCCTGAATCCAGGCAACATGACCAACTTCCATTTCATTGTAAGTAAGCCCCAAATAAAAAATTCATGCCTCTGAACATGCCCAGTGTCTTCTTTGGCCTCTCAGCAGCACAGGCCCACTTGGGCCTTGACATGGCTCCTTTAGTATATTTCATTAGTGTTTTTGGATTAAACAATTGTTATTCTTAAAAAAAAATGGAATTCCTATTCAAGAATAAAAGTAAAATCATCAAAGTCTTAATGACAAAAAGCAAGTATTTAAGCACATTTCCTTTACCTTTATTTTCTAGCTAATTTAAAGAAATATCAGGCATATGACATTTCACTACTAGTTTAGCATTCACCTGTATAAAAGTGAATTATGTTACATTTTTAACATAAACAAAATAAAAAAAAAACCACTCTTTTCTTATTGCATAATATGCAGGCAATATTAAGTTTTACCCAATTATCCTAAAATTGCCTTTTATACAGTTGATTTCAGTGGTGAACTTTTTTTTTTTAATATTAGAAGATTCAGCTAAGTAGAAGTGCTAAGGCTTCACTGCAGTTCTGGATGACAGATCTAAAATCAGTGGGCAGAATTTTTAATCAAATTCCTGCTCATTATAGGGAGTTGTCCAGTATTGGAATAACCTATCTTGTGAAATATAAGTCTCCAGACATTACAAATATTTAAGCAAAAGCTGGCTGGCCATAAGTCAGAAATACAGGAGTGAATATTAATACATTGAATGAGATATTGAACAAAATTCACTTCACTTCCACTCTAAGAATCAATGATTTGGGACAAAATGTCACTGCTGTATTACTTAAAATCTTCCCATGATTAATGTAGCTTTCAAATATATAAGTTATGTGAACTGTGAGAGTCTCAGTGAATGAGTATAGGTATAGGAAAGCAATCTCATACTATTGTTCCTTTTATGCTTCATTAGTTTAAATATATTTCTTCTTCACTGAATCTTCTTAAAATTCCTATAATTTCTGTTTTGATTTGCTGCTGTCATTATACAAAATACCAGAAATGGATTGACTTTTATAAAGGGGATTTATTAGGCTACAAATTTACAGTTCTACAGCCATGAAAGTGTCTAAACTAAGGCATCAACAAGAGGATACCTTCACTGAAGAAAGGCTGATTGTGTCTGGAACACTGTCAGCTGGGAAGGCATGTGGCTGGCATCTGCTGGTCCTGGGGTTGTGTTTCAAAATGGCTTTCTCCAAAATGTCTCTGGACTTGTCTTTCTTAGCTTCTCTGGATCAAACTCCAGGCTAGCATCTCAAAGCATAAGGAAGCATCTCTGCCAGCTCTTAGCTTCTCTTAAGTACTTCAGTGAACTAATTTAGATCCACCCTGAATGGAAACAATTTAATCAAAGTTATCACCCACAGTTGGGTGTGTCAAATCTCCATGGAAACAATCAATCCAAATATTCTACCCAACAAGATTGGAATAAAAGATCATGGCTTTATGGGGAACATAATACATCCAAACTGGCACATCTCCCTTAAGAAGTCATTTAATAATTTCAAAAATTTTAACTACACAAAATGAAACTCATATTCAACAGAAATCACCTGAGTCATTCAAATGGACAGATGAGAGTATTTACTTAAGCTAAGAATTATTTAAACACTGATGTTCTGGATATATTTTCACTGAGGTCACTGAAATTTCTTCTTACCTAAATATGATTGCTATTATTTTAGGTAAGTTAAGATTTTTAATGTGAATTCATCAAACAGTTGTATTATAAATGACTAAATTAACTCCTAAGAGAAATAAAGAAACATAAAGTTATGCTTCCATTTCAGTTGGACCCAAATGGAGAAAAAGGGACCAAATTTATCCTCTGGTTTGAAACTACCCAACCAAACAAACAAGCAAGCAAAATATTTGAAAAGAAAAAAAAATATTTTTAAAGACAAGAGATATCAAGCTATGAAGTAAAATTATATTGAGAGATGAGAAATGAATAGTATGAGATCTATAATTACTCAAGATTACTGCCTAGAGAGAGATTTCAGGCTGTGGCACAGAGAGGGATAATCATGTGGAATCTGTCTGGCTCCCTGTGTTAAGAAGACAGAGATAAGTCTCCTGGGAGACAAAGGCTAGACATCATGTAAAGTACCAGAGAAGAGAAAGCTGAATAGAGGTAGAGCCCTAGAGATCAGCAAAGAGATAAATAACGAGTAAAATCACCTGTACTGACACAAGGCTGGGAGAGTTCTTGCTTCCACCAGTCAAACTGGAAAACCTCATGATTCATCTGGCTTGGGGTAGAGTACACAGAAAGGGCTTGCCTCAGTAATGGGGAATAAGAAGTCCAAGAATAGGATCCAGTTATGCCTAAAATAGATGAAAAGCAATACTTGAAAAGTTCAAACTTCTCCAAGAAACATACTTGCCCAGGAATTAAGCTGAAAAATTATACACAGGAATACAAAAACATCCAGCATTTCATGAGGCAAAATTCCATTATTTGCAACCTAATAAAAAATTATCATTCATATAACTAAGCATAAAAGTGAGAGGAGATAAATCAATCAAATGAAACATTCAAAACCAGCAATGATTTTAGAGTTAGCAAACAGAAACATTAAAATAGTTATTATATCTTTATATATAAAATATATATATGCTCAAATATATGTATGTTCAAATATACACATACACACACACACACACATAAGACATGTGGAAGGTTAATGTATAATTATAATACCACAGATGTCAGGAGGATAGAAATTGAAGTATACTAATGTAAGTTTCTCATACAAGATGAGGAGTGATGTAATATCATTCAAAGTTACACTAATGTGAGTCAGTAGTGTATGCTATAAACTCTAAAGTAATCATTAAACTAGAATGAATAGCTAATAAGTTAGCACTGTGGATAAAATAGAATCATAATGAATGAGGATAAAAAGAAAAGATGGGACAAATGGAAAATAAAGGCAAAATGTTAAAAACAATCTAAACATATGAATAACCAAATTAAATATAAAGGTTCTAAACCTCAGAGACTGTCAGATTTTAAATTTTAAAACAGCAAGATGCATCTGTATGCTGCTCAAAGGATGACACAATTAGTTTGAAAGCAAAAAGATTGAAGTGGGTATATCATGATAATACAAACAAACAAAATCTAGAATGAGTATACTAATAACAGAAAGAGTAGATTTAAGAGCAAAGAATTTTACCAGTGTTCAATAAAGTCATTTTTTTTTAATTATCATTTTATTGAGATATATTCACATACCACGCAGTCATACAAAACAAATTGTACTTTCGATTGTTTACAGTACCATTACATAGTTGTACATTCATCACCTAAATCTATCCCTGACACCTTCATTAGCACACACACAAAAATAACAAGAATAATAATTAGAGTGAAAAAGAGCAATTGAAGTAAAAAAGAACACTGGGTACCTTTGTCTGTTTGTTTCCTTCCCCTACTTTTCTACACATCCATCCATAAACTAGACAAAGTGGAGTTTGGTCCTTTTGGCTTTCCCAATCCCATTGTCACCCCTCATAAGCTACATTTTTATACAACTGTCTTCGAGATTCATGGGTTCTGGGTTGTAGTTTGATAGTTTCAGGTATCCACCACCAGCCACCCCAATTCTTTAGAACCTAAAAAGGGTTGTCTAAAGTGTGCGTAAGAGTGCCCACCAGAGTGATCTCTCGGCTCGTTTTGGAATCTCTCTGCCACTGAAGCTTATTTCATTTCCTTTCACATCCCCCTTTTGGTCAAGAAGATGTTCTCCGTCCCACGATGCCGGGTCTACATTCCTCCCCGGGAGTCATATTCTACGTTGCCAGGGAGATTCACTCCCCTGGGTGTCTGATCCCACGTAGGGGGGAGGGCAGAGATGTCACCTTTCAAGTTGGCTTAGCCAGAGAGAGAGGGCCACATCTGAGCAACAAAGAGGCATTCAGGAGGAGACTCTTAGGCACAAATACAGGGAGGCCTAGCCTCTCCTTTGCAGCAACCGTCTTCCAAAGGGTAAAACTTATGGTAGAGGGCTCAACCCATCAAACCACCAGTCCCCTATGTCTGTGGTCATGTTAGCAACCATGGAGGTGGGGTAGGCGAATACCCCTGCATTCTCCACAGGCTCCTCAAGGGGGCACTACATCTTTTTTTTTTTCGTTGTTTTTCTTTTTTTTTTTCTTTTTTTTTAACTTTCCCTTCTTTTTTTTAAATCAACTGTATGAAAAAAAAAGTTAAAAAGAAAACAAACATACAATAAAAGAACATTTCAAAGAGACCATAACAAGGGAGTAAGAAAAAGACAACTAACCTAAGATAACTGCTTAACTTCCAACATGTTCCTACTTTACCCCAAGAAAGTTACATAATATAGCAACATTTCAGTGAACTTGTTCCTACTACATCCATCAGAAATTAACAGACCATAGTCATTTCTGGGCATCCCCAGAACGTTAAATAGCTTATCTGTTCTTCTTGGATTATTGTTCCCCCTTCCTTAATTGCTCTCTACTGCTAGTTCCCCTACATTCTACATTATAAACCATTTGTTTTACATTTTTCAAAGTTCACATTAGTGGTAGCATATAATATTTCTCTTTTTGTGCCTGGCTTATTTCGCTCAGCATTATGTCTTCAAGGTTCATCCATGTTGTCATATGTTTCACCAGATCGTTCCTTCTTACTGCCGCGTAGTATTCCATCGTGTGTATATACCACATTTTATTTATCCACTCATCTGTTGAAGGACAATTGGGTTGTTTCCATCTCTTGGCAATTGTGAATAATGCTGCTATGAACATTGGCGTGCAGATATCTGTTCGTGTCACTGCTTTCCGATCTTCCGGGTATATACCGAGAAGTGCAATCGCTGGATCGAATGGTAGCTCTATATCTAGTTTTCTAAGGAACTGCCAGACTGACTTCCAGAGTGGCTGAACAATTATACAGTCCCACCAACAATGAATAAGGGTTCCAATTTCTCCACATCCCCTCCAGCATTTGTAGTTTCCTGTTTGTTTAATGGCAGCCATTCTAACCGGTGTTAGATGGTATCTCATTGTGGTCTTAATTTGCATCTCTCTAATAGCTAGTGAAGCTGAACATTTTTTCATGTGTTTCTTGGCCATTTGTATTTCCTCTTCAGAGAACGGTCTTTTCATGTCTTTTGCCCATTTTATAATTGGGCTGTCTGTACTATTGTCATTGAGTTGTAGGATTTCTTTGTATATGCAAGATATCAGTCTTTTGTCAGATACATGGTTTCCAAAAATTTTTTCCCATTGAGTTGGCTGCCTCTTTACCTTTTTGAGAAATTCATTTGAGGTGCAGAAACTTCTAAGCTTGAGGAGTTCCCATTTATCTATTTTCTCTTTTGTTGCTTGTGCTTTGGGTGTAAAGTCTAGGAAGTGGCCGCCTAATACAAGGTCTTGAAGATGTTTTCCTACATTATCTTCTAGGAGTTTTATGGTACTTTCTTTTATATTGAGATCTTTGGTCCATTTTGAGTTAATTTTTGTGTAGGGGGTGAGGTAGGGGTCCTCTTTCATTCTTTTGGATATGGATATCCAACTCTCCCAGCCCCATTTGTTGAAAAGACCATTATGACTCAGTTCAGTGACTTTGGGGGCCTTATAAAAGATCAGTCGGCCATAGATCTGAGGGTCTATCTCTGAATTCTCAATTAGATTCCATTGATCTATATGTCTATCTTTGTGCCAGTACCATGCTGTTTTGGCAACTGTGGCTTTATAATAAGCTTCAAAGTCAGGGAGTGTAAGTCCTCCCACTTCGTTTTTCTTTTTTAGGGTGTCTTTAGCAATTCGAGGCATCTTCCCTTTCCAAATAAATTTGATAACTAGCTTTTCCAAGTCTGCAAAGTAGGTTGTTGGAATTTTGATTGGGATTGCATTGAATCTGTAGATGAGTTTGGGTAGAATTGACATCTTAATGACATTTAGCCTTCCTATCCATGAACATGGAATATTTTTCCATCTTTTAAGGTCCCCTTCTATTTCTTTTAGTAGAGTTATGTAGTTTTCTTTGTATAGGTCTTTTACATCTTTGGTTAAGTTTATTCCTAGGTACTTGATTTTTTTAGTTGCTATTGAAAATGGTATCTTTTTCTTGAGTGTCTCTTCAGTTTGTTCATTTCTAGCATATAGAAACATTACTGACTTATGTGCATTAATCTTGTATCCCGCTACTTTGCTAAATTTGTTTATTAGCTCTAGTAGCTGTATCGTTGATTTCTCAGGGTTTTCTAGATATAAGATCATATCATCTGCAAACAATGACAGTTTTACTTCTTCTTTTCCAATTTGGATGCATTTATTTCTTTGTCTTGCCGGATTGCCCTGGCTAGCAATTCCAGCACAATGTTGAATAACAGTGGTGACAGCGGGCATCCTTGTCTTGTTCCTGATCTTAGAGGGAAGGGTTTCAGTCTCTCACCATTGAGTACTATGCTGGCTGTGGGTTTTTCATATATGCTCTTTATCACGTTGAGGAAGTTTCCTTCAATTCCTACCTTTTGAAGTGTTTTTATCAAAAAGGGATGTTGGATTTTGTCAAATGCTTTTTCAGCATCTATTGAGATGATCAATTGATTTTTCCCTTTCGAGTTTTTAATGTGTTGTAATACATTGATTGTTTTTCTTATGTTGAACCATCCTTGCATGCCTGGAATGAACCCCACTTGGTCATGGTGTATGATTTTTTTAATGTGTCTTTGGATTTGAATTGCAAGTATTTTGTTGAGGATTTTTGCATCTATATTCATTCGGGAGATTGGCCGGTAGTTTTCCTTTTTTGTAGCATCTTTGCCTGGTTTTGGTATTAGATTGATGTTAGCTTCATAAAATGAGTTAGGTAGTGTTCCATTTTCTTCAATGTGTCATGGATGCCCCAGAAGGACAAGATAAGGAAAAAGGGACAGAAGAAATAATACAGGAAATAATCAATGAAAATTTCCCATGTTTTATGAAAGACATAAAATTACAGATCCAAAAACCACAGCATACTCCAAACAGAATAGATCTGAATAAGCCTACACCAAGATACTTAATAATCAGATTATCAATGTCAAAGACAAAGAGAGAATCCTGAAAGCACCAAGAAAAAAGTGATCCATCACGTACAAAGGAAGCTCGGTAAGACTACATGCAGATTTCTCAATAGAAACCATGAAGGCAAAACTGTCCTTCAAATATGAGGGACAGCTTAAAATATTCTCAAACAGACAACTACAGAGTTTGTGATCAAGATACCTGCTCTACAGGAATCTTGTGATCAAGATACCTGCTCTAAAGGGAGCATTAGAGACAGATAGGAAAAGACAGGAATGAGAGGTTTGGAACACAGTTTTCAGTGATAGCAGCATAGCAATGTAAGTACACTGAACAAAGACGACTGTGAGTATGGTTGAAAGAGGAAGATTTGGAACATGTGGGACACCAGAAGGAAAGAGGAAAGATAAAGACTGGGACTGTATAACTCAGTGAAAACTACAGTGCTCAACAATTGTGGTTAAATTCACAAATATGTTTTTATATGAGGGAGAAAAAATGAATGTCAGCTTTGCAAGGTGTTAAAATAGGGTGGTATTGGGGGAAAATATCATCAATGCAAACTAGAGACTATAATTAACAGAAACACTGCATTATGCTTTCTTTAATGTAACAAAGGCAATATACCAAAACTAAATGCATGTAAGAGGGGGACATAAGGGAGGGGCATGGCACTCTTGACATTGGTGATGTTGTCTGACTCTTTATGCTAATTTAGTTTAATGCTATCTTTCCTTTTCTTTCTTCCTAGCTGTCATGTTTTTTTTGTTTGGTTGGTTGGTTCATTGTTTTTGGCTTTTTGTTTTGTTTTGTTTTCTTTTGTCTCTCTACTTTCCTTGACTCTTCCTCCTTCTTTGTGGAAGAAATGAGATGTCCTTATATAAATAGTGGTGATGGTGGTGAATACATAAATATGTGAGTATACAGGGAACCATTGACTATTAACTTAGGATGGAATATATGGTGTGTGAACAAAACCATCTTAAAAAAATGGGTTGATGAAGAAACCTTGAGGGCACTATATTGAGTGACATAAGACTGATACATAAGGACAAGTACTGCATAGTTTCACTGATATGAACTAATTATAACATGTAAACTAATAGACATGATATATAAGTTACTAGGATGTAGAACAAGGTTGCTCATTATGAGCAGAATGTTCAACTAGGGTGAACTTAAACATTTGGAAATGGACAGAGTTGATGGTAGCACCTTGTGAGAATAACTAACAGTGCTGAATGGTCTGTGAATGTGGTGGAAAGTGTAAGTTCAGAATCACGTATGTCACCAGATGGAAAGTTGGAGGTTAAAAGATGGGAATGTATAAAACAGTGAATCTTGTAGTGGACAATATCCATGATTAACTGTACAAATACTAGAAATCTCTTTCATGAAATAGAACAAATGTATGACACTATAACTAGCAGTTAATAATAGAGGGGCATTTAGAAAAAAATATACTTATTGCAAACTATAGACTACATTTAGTAGTATTTTAATATTCTTTCATCACTAGTAACAAATATACTGTACAAATACTATGAGTCAATAATGGAGGGGGTTTGGTTAGGGGTATAGGAGGATTCATGTTTTCTTTTTTGTCTTTTTTTTTCTGGAGTAATGAAAATGTTCTAAAAATTGAAAAAAAAATTAATTGTGGTGATGGATGCACAGCTATATGATGGTACCATGGGCAATTGATTGTATACTTTGGATATTTGGATAATTGTATGGTATGTGAACAGTCTCAATAAAAAATATAATCAATTAATCTGCAAGGTTAACAAAAAAGAAAAAGCACCACATGTTCATCTTATTAGATGCAGAAAAAATATATTTAAAATTCAACTTCCCCAACCCTAATAAAACTCTCAGTAATCTATGATGGAAGGAAATTCCTCAGCCTTACAAAAGGCATCTTTGAAAAGCCTACAGCTAACACCATAATTAGTGGTGAAAAACAGAATGTTTTCCCTCTCAGCTGAGGAACATCACTTGCATGTCCATTCTGCTCATCTCTATTTAAATTATCCTAGGGGTTCTAGACAGTGTAATCAGAGATTAAAAATAAATAAAAGTCATCCAGATTGGAAAGGGAATTAAATTGTCTTTATTCATAGATTACATGAATAATTAGTAGAGATTCAATGGAAAAAATGCCACTATAATAAGTGCATTTAACAAGGGTGTCGGATACAAAATCAATATCTAAAATAACTTGATTTCTATATACTATCCATAAGAATTGGAAAATTAAATTTTAAATTAAAATTTAAATTAAATTAAATTTTAAAACCCCATCTACAATATCATCAAATATATAACACAAGGAAAAATATGCTAAAGATCCAAAATATCTGTACATTTTAAATGTTAAAACATTGCTGAGAGAAAGTTAAAAAAGATAAACGGAGTGAGATATAGGTAAATGGTCAGAGGTCTCAATATATTTACAATATCCAGTCTCCCCAAATTCACAAATAGATTCAGTGTAAGCCTATTTAAAATTCCAGTAGACATATTTTTAGAAATTGGCAAGCATATTCTAAATTCATAAAGAAATTCAAAGAAGCTAAATAGCCTAAAAAACCTTGAAATAGAAGAACAAATATGGAGTACTAACTGTCTGGTTTCAAGATTTATCATAAAACTACAGTAGTCAATAGAGTGTATCAGCATAAAGGCAACCAATGGAGCAGAATATAGAGTCCAGAGATAAAACCACACATATGGAAAACTCATATATGCTCACAGTGCAAAGGTGATTAAATGGAAAATTGATAGTCTTCAAAAAATCATACAGTAACAATTGGATATCCATATGAAAAATATAAATTTGGATTCATGACATTTACAAAAATTAACTCAAAATGTCACAGACCTAAATGTAAGACTAAAATTGTTCAATCTCTAGAAGAAAACAGAAGAGAACCACTTTGTGACCTTGGTTTATGCAGAGATTCCTTATATATGACAACAAAAGATTATGCATAAAAAGACAAATTATTAAATAGGACCTCATGAAATTAAAATTTTTTGCTCTTTGAAAGACACTGTTAAGATTATGAAAAAACAACAACAAAAAAAAAACACAAACAAACAAACAAAAAACAAGCCACCTGCTGGGAGAAAATATTTGCAAGGGGCTGAAGAACTATCCAGAATCTATACTCCAAACTTAATAACATGTAAACAAGTAACCTAATAATAATATGGCTAAAAAATCAGACAGTCATTTCACCAAAGAATATTTACAGATGGCAAATAAATATGGAAAAAGAAGCCTAATATCATTAGTCATTAGGGAAATGCATAATTAATTCACCTCAGACCAATTAGAATTGATAAAATTTAAAGAGTGAACATAACTATTTTCACCAAGTTTCTGGAGGTATTGGAATTCTCATACAGACCTGTTAAGAAACTAATAGGGTTCAAACTCTTGGGAAAATTGTTTGGTAACACCTTATACATTCACCTATTATATGATCCAGGCAGTTACTCCTAGGTGTTTATCCAACGGAAATGAAAGTGTATGTTTATACAATGACACATACATAGTAGCTTTACTGTAAAAATTTGGAATCAACTCAGATGCACTTCATGAAGTTATTTAATAATCGAAATATGGTAGCTCCATAGAATGCATTATTATCAATAAAATGTAATGAACTAATTATGTATGCTAGAACATGGAAGATTCTAAATAACTATGCTAATGAAAGAGGCCAGACAAAAAAGAACACATTTTTTATTACATTTGTATAAAATTCCAGGAAATTCAAACCAAATTATTATCTAGATCAGCACTTCCCTGGAAGGGGTGATATGATGTAGCCTCAGGTCTTCCCAATACCTGAAAAAGAAAAAGAAGAAGCTGGGAGAGAATTTGTACAGCTGGAATCTTCCTCTCATTAGAACAGAGGATTAGCTTTTTGCTTAATTTTAAACACTACCCCTACAAGAATGGAAATTGCTTTCACTACTCTTTGAATTGCCACTGCTTCCATGGCTTTCAAGACTGATCCAACTACAAAGAATGTGGCAAACTCTAATCCAAATAAACTAACAAAGCACAACAAAACTGAGCACTTAAGGGAACTTGATAAATGAAGAATAGGAGACCAACTAAACTCCTAAATCAGGCTGTACAATGAAACCAGGCAAAGGATATTTGGATTTATTTTTTGATATTGATAGTGATTACAAATAAATAAGTATGCTACCTTTATTTGGATTTACACATTTCATTAAAGTGAGAGTTCAGCTCATTGCATCATAAAAGAAAAAAGTAACAAATCCAGATTGAGGGAAGGGGTAGCAGTTTTTGAAGCTTTACTGTCCATTAATATTAGAACTTTGTTATTAAATACTAGGATGAAATAAATTAAGCCAATAGTGTTAGCAATTTTCTATTAAATTTAGGAGGAATCTGTATAAATTTGTTAAATAACCTATTAGTAACAGTGAATTAGAGGCTGAGTAACTGATATTTAGTTTGAGATTTAAATTTGAAATGTATTAACAATTTAATTAAGTCTGTAGCCAGTATTGGGCTTCAAATCCACACTATTTATAAATTAAATTTAGTAGGTTTAAAAGGCATGGTTAATCATTACAAAGTTTTCCTTGCTATGTCAGAAATAAAATATTTCAGATGAAATTGTATATATTAAATTTTTAAATTAAATTTAAACAGTTTGAGAACATTGGAGTTATAAATTGAAAAGGATTATTTAAAGGAATTTAATATGTTTAACTTTGAATAATCAAACATGAATAAAGCAAAATGTAAGTAGTTTTACTATTTTGCTAGATTTATACTTATAATGTTATTTATAAGTTGAATTAAAATTCTTAAAAACGCTAGATTATTAATATGTTTTAATGAATTAATATTTTCTAAAGTTTGAATAATTTCATTAATTCTAGTCTGAATGAAAAGTTGATTGAAGATTTCAAATATCTCACAATAATATTGGCCACTGACCCATACAGAACAATGAATCTTTAAAGAAAAAAGTATTTAAAAGGAACTAGAATCAATTAGCATATGACCAAATTCAGTTTCTAGATCAAGAAATGGGAGTTACACTAACACAAGAAAAAAACAGTCAAGTAAAAGAGAGATGATAGGAGATGAAATTATGGCAGAGAAAGTGTGGATTAAAGGAAGTGGGTGAATATTACAGATCATTAGGAGGAAAATCAACAGTACTATGTGATGGATTCAATGTGAGCTATGAGGAGTAGTGGAAGTTCAATTGTCACTTCAAGGTCTCTGATCCTGAGGAGCTGTTTGAGGACATAATTGACTGAGATAAGGAACCTAAAAAGAGGGTCATTTTGAGGGGTACAGTTTCAATCAGATATCATGAGCTTGTTTTCCAAATGTTGATTTTGGGCATATTTAAGACTTAGAGAAGATACCAGAGCTGAAGTTAGAAATTTGGGCATCATCTTAATACAAGTATTTAATGTACCTTTAGTAATAGATGAGGAGAAATTTTAGATTAAGACAAAGAAGTTTCAAGACAAAGTCTCGGGAAATATTAACATTAATGACTGAGTAAAGGAACAAGTGTTTGTAAAGGAGATTGCAAAGAGAAAGAGTGGCCAGAATGGTAGGAGGTAAACCAACAAAAATTTGTTATGGAATCCAGCAGAAAAGAGATTTTCAGTGCAAATATTGCTAAGAAGCCAAGCAAGATAGAATGTATAAAATATCCAATAAATGTGAAGTCATAGAGGTCAACAATAAACTCCTATGACTAGGCATATAAATCAGGCTGAATTCAGATGAGGAGCTTGCAGGGAAGTTAATGGAAGAAGAAATTCAGCTATGAAGTGAAAGAGATGGATAGGAAAGAGGATGATGTGTGGTCAAGGGTGGTATTTGTTTAGTACTTTTAGTGTTTTTAAGATAGGATGCACTCAACTGTGAGGAAAATGGAAATATTGAATGTGCAAGAGAAAGCAGTTGATATTTAAATTATTGAGATGGCAATAAATAAGAACTCAATCCAATAAATAGCTTCAAGCAATAACCTAATTAACTGGAGGGACACATCCTGAATTGTATCAGAAAAGTAGACATAGAAATATTGATAGGTTTGTTAGAAAAAATTCCCCTCTTAAAACCCAATGTATAGAGAAGTCTCAGTGAAATAAGAACAGATACTTATAAGAGTGGAAAAATTTTAAATACATTGTTTTACAAATTAGAACATTGTACAGAAAATTATAGCAGTATAGCTCCATATAAAAATACAGTTTCATACTATTCAGGTCACATTTAAGTTCTTGATCCTGAATTGATCAAGTTTGTAATACTGCCTTAAATATAACTACATCTAACAGGGCACAAAGTCAACTTATATATTCTTCCACAGTTAGTGTTTGTGCTAGTCAAGGAAGATGGAAAGTAAAAGAACTTTAGGTTGTTAATGGGTGGATAAGCTATGAAATTTACAGTGGATATGAAAAGAAATTAAGAAAAGATTGAGAGAAAAGAAAAGGATCTGTGACCTGGATGTCCTGAAGAGAAGAAAAATGTATCACAAATGAAGTGGAGAGCATTTTCCAGAGAGTGATATGTTTGAATTGGTCATTTTAGAGATTAGAAGAGTGGCAGAGGATCAATAAGTCCTATATGCTGAGGACACATAAAACAGTCACTGTAAATTGGAGGGTAAGAAACTGTGACACAAAGTCATCAGAAGAAAGTTTTTCCATGTAATAATGGAAGCTCTCTAAAAGGTTGACCAATGCCTTTTCTGAAAGAGGAACATTTTCTAAGAAGTCAGCAGATGTCAATTATTAAGGGTGTAGGGACTTCTGGAAGATGATCACTAGGAGAGACAGGGCAAAAAACACCTCCAAGAAAAACACTAGATAAAAGCCAGAAAGTGAACGAGAACACCAGTTCCAGTGATGCAACAGCTGGACAAGGTCTGCTAAATCCACAGGGACTGTGCACTTGGTGAAACTGGGAGTCTATGTTCTGAAATGCATGAGTAAGCCTGCTGAATATCTGGCAGCCATGCTGCAGTGTGGGGAAACCATGGGTTGGCATTTGGAGTTGGACTAGTTCTTTTTTAAGAAACACAAAAGCGGCTTCAGGTACAACAGTAAGAACCACACAGTGAAGCATGGCAGGAACGGGCTGGGCCAACACCTCAATATCTGGCATGGACAATAGCCTTTCATGCACCCACTGCTGATTGTCTCAGAGTGAGGCAGGCAGAGGTGAGCCAAAAGGGGAAAATAACCACATCCCTTGCAGCCATCTTCCCAGCAGACTGGGAATGCTCTTGCCCGCCACCAGTGCCACAGCCCACAGCCATGCCAAAAAACCCAGTGTGACAGGAAGTGTTTCCAGCAACACACACACATATGCCACAATACTGGCATGGACAATAGCCTTTTGTGTACCCACAGCTAATTGTCCCAGAGCTAGGAAGGCAGAACTGTGCAAAAAGGGGGAAACTAACACACCCCATACAGCCATCTTTACAGCAGGCTGGGAATGCCCATACCCAGCCTGGCAGCCCTGAACTTCCCTTGGTGGAAGGTGTCCACCTGTGATATAGCACATCCCTCCCTCAGCAGAGGCCCTAGGAGGGCATGACTTGGAAGAGGAACCCACTTGGAAATCCCAGGAACCACACACAGATAACAAGGACTTGTGGGTCAGCACCAGAGACAATCTGTGGTGAGATTGAACTGAAGGTTTAGACTCTTGCAGCAGCCTTAAATCTCTAGGAACACCTGAGAAGTTTGATTATTAAAGTTGCCATCCCTCCCTATCCACTCAGACACACACCCCACATTCAGGGTGGACAGCACCAACAACACACCTAAACTTGGTGCACCAATTGGAACCCCACAAGAATCAGACTGCCACACACCACAAAGACAAAGTTGGGGAGAACTGGCTGGAGGGGAATAGGTGGCTTGTGGTAGCCAACTGCTGGTTAGTTAAAGTGTATACCACCAAGCTGTAGATCTGACAAATTAGAGATTTGTCTTTGAATTATCATACATATCTTAAAAGAACCCTATCAAGTTGAGCAAATGCCAAGAGGCCAAAAACAACAGAAAATTTTAAAGCATATGAAAAAACCAGATGATATAGGTAACTCAAACCCAAACACCCAAATCAAAAGATCAGAGGAGACACTACTTGGACCAATTAATCACCGAACTAAAGATAAACAATGAGAGCATGGCACAGGATATAAAGGACATGAAGAAGACCCTAGAAGAGCATAAAGAAGAAATTGCAAGAGTAAATAAAAAAATAGATGATCTTATGGAAATAAAAGAAACTGTTGACCAAATTAAAAAGATTCTGGGTACTCATAGTACAAGATTAGAGGAAGCTGAACAATGAATCAGAGACCTGGAGGAGGACAAAACAGAAAATGAAAGAACAAAAGAAAGAATGGGGAAAGAAATAAAAGAAATTGAATTGGACCTCAGGGATATGATAGATAAAATAAAACATCCAAACATAAGACTTATTGGTGTCCCAGAAGGGGAAGAGATGGGTAAAGGTCTAGAAAGAGTATTCAAAGAAATTCTTGGGGAAAACTTCCCAAATCTTCTACACAATATAAATACACAAAGCATAAATGCCCAGTGAATTCCAAATAGAATAAATCCAAATAATCCCACTCCAAGACATATTCTGATCAGACTGTCAAATACTGAAGAGAAGGAGTAAGTTCTGAAAGCAGCAAGAGAAAAGCAATTCACCACATACATAGGAAACAACATAAAACTAAGTAGTGACTACTCAGCAGCCGCCATGGAGGTGAGAAGGCAGTGGCATGGCATATTTAGAATTCTGAGACAGAAAAATTTCCAACCAAGAATACTTTATCCAGCAAAGCTCTCCTTCAAATTTGAGGGAGAGCTTAAATTTTTCACAGACAAACAAATGCTGAGAGATTTTGCTAACAAAAGACCTGCCCTACTTCAGATACTAAAGGGAGCCCTACTGACAGAAAAACAAAGAAAGGAGAGAGAGAGATGGAGAAAAGTGAAGTAATATATTGTTGGATTCAATTCTCTAATATTTTGTTGAGAATTTTAGCATCTATACTCATAAGAAATATTCATTTGTAGTTTTCTTTTCTTGTAATGTCTGTATCTGATTTTATCATCAGGGTAATGCTGAGATTTGTGTAACTTCCCCCCTTTAGTCTCATCAAATATATAATTGGGTTTAAACAATAGATGCTACATTTTAGGTTATTATGCAGGTTAAACCACTAAATACATTTAAAGCACCTACACAACAGGGTCTAGTACATAGGAAGTAATAAATACATATTTTTTAAAGTATTGCTTTCTTGGAAGTAAATTCTACAGGGTTACAATTCAGTATTCAATTACCATGTCATTAGATTTCACTTGTTAAATGTTTGTTTATGACTTTTTCTTTCATGTTTGTAAAGTGATTCACTTATCATCTTTATATATCCTGTTCTTGTCCACCTTTGGTATCAGGGTTTGACTAACTTCCAAAAGCAAGGTGAAGAGCTGTCCATCTTCTTCTATGCTCACGAAGTGTTTACAGAATATAGAAAATCATCTGGACCTGGGACCTATTTTTGTATTAGTTATATATTGCTGTGTAATAAATTACCCCCAAAACTTAATGGTTTAAACAACAAACATTTATTGCCTCATAATTTCTATAGATCAAGAATCTAAGCATGGATCTTTTACAGGCTACAATCAAGGTGTTGGCTGGGATTTCAGTCATCTTAGGGCTCTCTAGGGGGAGCATACATTTCCAACTTCACTCATGTGGCTGTTGGCAAGATGCAGTTTCCTGTGGGTTGTCTGACTCAAGACCTCAATTCTTCATGGGCTGTTGGTCAGAGACCCCCTCAGTTCCTTGACACATGGAACTCTCTCCAGGGCAGCTCACAACTTGGCAACTGGCTTCACTAAGGGAAAGAGTCATGTAGCAAAACAGGAGTGACTGTCTATTTTGTAACCTAACCTAGAAAGTAATATCCCATCACTTTTGCTGCAGTCTATTGGCTAGAAGAAGTGAGTTGCTAGTTCAGCCACCCTCAAAGGGAGGAGATTACACAAGGGTGTGAATACAAGTAGGTGCTATTATGGGCCATTTTAGAGGCTGCCTGCAACAAATTTTAAAGTTAGATCTTTGACTATCCTTCCACTTTCTTCTATGGCTATTGGTCCATACTAGTCATATACCTTTTCTTACACAATTTTGGTAATTTATGATTGCCTACCAAATAATTATGTTTCTGTTTTGAAGATTCATTCGTTAAAAATCTAATCTGGAGCTGAAGCTTATTCCTATCATTATTTATGTTTCCCCTCTCTTTTTCTTTATTAGGAAGAACATTTGTCTAATTTGCTGGTCATTTCAAAGAAGCAATTTTTTGTGTAGTGCACAACTTTATTTTTTGTATTTTCTTTCATTGATTTCTGACTTTATTAATTACTTCCTTTACTTTTATTTGAGCTTATTTTGTGTGCTTTCACCTAGATTCTTGAAAGCTTGGTTTCTTTGTTTTAAATTTTGATTTCTAATAAAGGCATTTAAGGCAATGCATTTTCCTCTGAGCCCTAGTTTGGCTACACCCCACTGGTTTTGTTATGTAGAGCTCTTATTGCTTTCATTTTGCAAAGGTTTGTAATTTCCATTTTAATTGATTTCTCCTTAACCAGATTAAAAGTGCAGTGCCCCACCTTTCTGATTTCCATGGGCATAGATTTTAAACTGTCCTTATTTTTTTTTTTGTTAAACTGTAATTTTATTGCCCTGTGGTTAACATGGTCCTAGATGATTTTTTCTTTTAATTTTTATTCAAATAACATATATATGGCCTAAAATTCCTCCCTTTTACATATACAATTCAGTACTATTAATTACATTTGCAATTCTGTGTTACCATCACCACCACCTATGACCAAAATTTTACAATAGACTCAAAGAGAAACTTTGTACAATTTAAGCTTTAACTCTCCATTCCCTACCCCCAACCTAGACCCTGGTAACCTGTATTCTAGATTCTGATTCTGAGTTTGCTTATTCTAATTATTTCCAGTGAGATCATAAAGTATTTGTACTTTTGTGACTGGCTTATTTCACACAACCTGACATCTTCAAGGTTCATCCATATTCTTGCATGCATCAGAATTTCATTCTTTTTTAATGCTGAGTGGTGTTCCATTGTGTGTATGTGCTGCATTTTGTATAGCCTTTCATCAGCTGGTGGGCACTTGGGTTGCTTCCATATTTTGGCAATGTGAGTGATGTCATTATTAGTGTTGGTGCACAAATATCTGTTTGAATCCCTGATGGGTCACATGGTAATTCCATGCCTGGCTTTCTGAGGAGCTGTCAGTCTGTCTTCCACAGTAGCTGCATTATTTTACATTTCCACTAGCAATGGTTGAGTGTTCCTGTTTCTCCACATCCTCCCCAACACTTACAATTTTCTTGTTTTTAACTGGGAGCCATTCTCGTCAATGTGAGATGGTTTCTTGTTGTGGTTCTGATTTACATGTCCCTGGTAGCTGGTGATATTGAACATATTTTCATGTGGATTTTGGCCATTTGAGTATCCCCTTTGAAGATATGTCTATTCAAATCTTTTACTCATTTTTTAATTGAGTTGTTTATCTTTTTGTTGTTGAGTTGTAGGATTTTGTTATATATGCTGGATATTAAATCCTTATTGGATATGTAGTTTCCAGATATTTTCTCCCATTGAGTGGGTTCTTTTTTCACTTTCATGATAAACCCTTTGATGCATAAAGATTTTTAATTTTGATGAGGTCCCATTTGACTATATTTTTCTTTTGGTGCTTGTGGTTTGAGTCTACAAAACCATTGTCTGATGTGGGGTCCTGGGGATGTTTCCCTATTTTTTTTCTGGAGTTTGATGGTCCTGGTTTTTGTATTTTGGTATTTGATCTATTTTGAGTTGATTTTTTGTGTGTGGTGTGGGAGAGGGGTTCTCATTCATTTTTTTTTTTTCCCTGGCATGTGGATTTCCAGTTATACTAGTACCATATGTTGAAGAGATTATTCTTTCTCAATTGAGTGGACTTTGCAGTCTTGTCAAAAATAAATTGGCCAAAAAAAAAAAAAAAAAGGTAAATGTACAATGGAGGGGAGGAAGGGAATGGGATGTTTGCGATGTTCTTTTTTATTTTAATCTTTATTTTATTTTTGGATAATGAAAATGTTCAAACATTTATTGTGGTGATAATTGCACAACTATATGACAATACTGTTAACAACTGACTGTACACTTTGAATGATTGTAGGTTATGTGGTTATATCTAAAAAATTGCATTAAAAATAAAAAATAAAAAGAAATAAAAAGAAAAAAAGGGTGTAAGGATATGTAAACAAGCAAACAAATAAAATTGCCATTGTTTGTTTAATTGTTGATTGATTTTTTAGGAAGTTGTTAGAAAATTGATTCTAGAAGGAGCATCATTCAGAGGTCTGTAGAAGAAGTGGTGCCCTTAGGGACATCAAATGTCAGTTAAGAGAGGAGGAAAAGTGATTTCCTTCAGGAGGTAATGATGAGCTTCCTCAGTGTAAAAAGTTCTTTCCTGTAGGCAGAGAAGAAGGATTTGGGAGGTGGTGGATGTCCAGAAGTCATATTTGAAATACGGGATATAGGGCAGATTTGGCCTGGGAATTTAAGCTTTGAGCATTGATTTTTGAAAATAGGCCTGGGGATTTGGGTTCAAAAGTTTCCTTGAGGTCTGCATTAGTTTTCTAAAACCACGTATTAGCTCATCATTCTATAGGTTGGAAGTTCAGTAGAACTTGACTGAGTTCTTATAAGGCTAAAGTCAAGATTCCAACAAGGCTAGGCTCTTATCTGGAGCATCTGGAGAAGAACCTACTTCCAAACTCATTCAAGTTATTGGTAAAATTGAGTTACCTGTGGCTGTAGGACAAAGGCCTCATTCCTTACTGGCTCTCTATTGTGGACTGCTCTCAGCTTCTAAAAGCCACTTGCATTCCTTATTAGGGGCACTCCCCATTTTCAAAGCCAAATGCAACATGTCAAGTCAAACTCACATCTGAAAGCTCTCTTTCCTTCCATCACCAGGTGGAAGTTGCTTTCTGCTTTTAAGGGCTCATGTGAGTAGTCAAACCCACATAGATAATTTTCTTTTCATAAGACCAACTGTGACACATAATATAACATCACCATGATGGTGATTTCTCATCATATTCATAGTTTCTGGGGATTATGGTGGCATATCTTTGGGGTGCTAATTTACAAATTCTGCCTAATATAAGGTCTTTGATGAAGTTAGGCATTGGGCTTGGTGGCTGAAATACTGTCCATGAATCTATTCCAGCATTCTTTTTTTTTTTTTTCTTTTGACATTACCTCAGTGATTTGACAGCTTCCTTGCTTTCTGGTGAGTGAGTATATTTTTTAATACAGTTTTATTGAGATATATTCACACACCCTACAGTCATCCACAGTATACAATCAATCATTCACAGTATCAGCATACATTTGTGCATTCATCACCAGAATCAATTCTTGAAACTTTTCCTTATTCCAAAATAAAAATAAAAGCAAAAAAGAGTGCCTAGATCTTTCCATCACCTCCATCTCACCCTATTCTTCATCTAATTTTTGTCTCCATTTTTCCACTCAACTGTCCATACATTGGATAAGGGAGTGTGAGCCACAAGATTTTCACAATCACACAATCACACTGTGCAAACTACAAAGTTTTACAATCATCTTCAAGAATTAAGGTCACTGGGTTGCAGTTCAACAGCTTCAGGTATTTCCCTCTAGTCATTCCAACACCCTACAAATTAAAAGATGATGTCTTTATGCTGCTTATGAATACCCTCCAGAGTGACTTCTTAACTCCGTTTGAAATTTCTCAGCCACTGGAATCTTATTTTGTTTTATCTCTCTTCCATCTTTTGGTCAAAAAGATTCTCTCAATCCCACAGTGCTGGGTCCAGGCTCATTTCTGGGAGTCATTTTCTGTGTTCCAGGGGATTTACAGGGGGTCAGTTGTGAGTTCACCTGCCTAATAGGCTTAGAGAGAGAGGGGCCACATCTGAGCAATAAAGAGGCTCCCTGGGGGGGTGGGACCCTAGGCACAATTGTAAGTAAGCTTATTCTCCCCCTTGCAGCAACTAGCCTCACAAAGGAAAGCACCCAGAACAGGGGCTCAGCCCACTAAATTGGCAGTCCTCAATGTTTGCAGTAAAATCAGATTTTACTACATATTGTCTGTACAAACTTCTCAAATCCCAATTCCCTTTCACAGCTCCATGCATCTATGGTGTTCAAACAAACTGATCATACAGGTTAAATTAGCATGCTAAAGGAAATATAGATTATGCAACAAATAAACATCTCCTCTCTTGGTCTCACAAAAAAGTTGTAGTTTTAAAACTCAGCCAGTATTGTCCTTTAACCTTGGGCCTGATTTGCCTTAGGCCTAACCAGATCCACTTAGTTCATATCTCTAATTGAAGTCTGAGCTCTTTTTCAGCTCTTTCAACCATTGCTTTATGGGGTAATACTGATATTTATAGCTGCCAAGTTCTAGCTCCAAGTCTCAGATGTCACACAGATACCCAAAGTTCCAGAGATCAATCAGGTTATACACAGGGAGCTCAGCATCTCAGGATTTAGAGATAACTATTACAACTCAGGAATAGATGTGACTGCTGTAAGAGCTTACAATCTTGGGACCATGACAATAAGCATTCCACTGATAAGCTGTGCCCTAAGATTCAGTCCTCAGTGTCTACACATTATCATTAGTCCATATTAATGAGGTATTATAATGTTTGTCCTCTCATTTCTGACATGCTTCACTCAAAATGCTGTTGTCAAGATCTGTTCACCTATATGCATATCTCACAGCTTCATTCCTTCTTATAGCTGCTTAGTATCCTATTGTATGCATACACCACTGCTCAGCATTCTGTTCTTCAGTCAACGTACCCTTAGATGCCCTCCATCCATTGCAAATTGTGAATACTGCCACCATAAACATCAGTGTGCAAATGTCCATTCATGTCCGTGCTCTCAGATCTTCCAAGTATATACCCCATAGTGAGTTTGCAGGACCTTATGGCCCCCACATGCTTAGCTTCTTGTGGAAACACTACACTGACCTCCAGATAGGGTACAACATTATGCTTCCCCACCAACAATGAATATATACATCTCTCTCTCCAATTCTCTCCAGCACTTGTGTCCCTCTGTTTATTTTTCCCTGCAATGTTAAAGGGATATATTCAAATACCATACAATCACCCACAGTATACAATCGTTTGCAGTATCATTATATAATTGCGCATTTGTCACCACAAATAGCACTTACATATATTCATTACTCAAAAAAAAAAAAAAGAATTAAAAGAAAAGAATAATAAATAGGATAAAAATAAAAGTAAAAGTAATACAGCAAGAAAGAAAGAGGAAGAGGTGAAAAAAGTAAAAGGGCTAAAGAAAAAGAAAGAAAAAATGGCAACTAAAAAGCCACAAAAGAAAAAATAATATTAAAATAAAATACAATTAAAAGGTCAGAAAACACTAATGCCAAGAATACTATACCCCTCCCTTATGTCCCCCTCTTCTTGGCATTTAGCTTTGGTGTATACCTTTTTTACAATTAAAGAAAGCATACTGCAATATTACCATTAATATAGACTCTAGTTTGCATTAATTGTCTTTTCCTCCAATACCACCCCCTTTTTAACAACTTGCAAAGTTGGCATTCATTTGTCCTCCCTCATGCAAAAACATATTTGTACATTCTATCACAATCATTGATTGCTCTAGGTTCCACTAAGCCACACAGTCCCAGTCTTTATCTTCTTTCTTCTGGTGTCCTTCATGCCCCTAACCTTTCTCTTTCAGACATACGCACAGTCATCTTTGTTCAATGTACTTATGTTATTGTGCTACCATCTCCCACAATTGTGCTCCAAACCTGTCTTTCCTGTCTTTCCCTATTTGTTTGTAGTGCTCCCTTTAGTATTTCCTGTAGAGCAGGTATCTTGTTTACAAATGCTCTCATTGTCTGTTTGCCTGAGAATATTTTAAACTCTCCCTCATATTTGAAGGACAGTTTTGCCAGATATAAAATCTTGGTTGGTGGGTTTTCTCTTTATTTATCTTAAATACATCACTGCCTTCTCGCCTCCATGGTTTCTACTGAGATATATGCACATAGTCTTAAGATCTTCCCTTGTATCTGATGGTTCACTTTTCTCCTGCTGCTTCCAGAATTCTCTCTTTGTCTTTGACATTTGATAATATGATTATTAAGTGTCTTTGAGTAAGTCTATTCAAATCTATTCAGTTTGTAGTTTGCTACACTTCTTGGATCTGTAATTTTATGTCTTTCATAAGAGATGGGAAATTTTCAGTGACTGTTTCCTCCATTACTGCCTCTGACCCTTTTGTCTTCTATTCCCCTTCGTAGACACCCATGACATCATGCCCATAATGTTGTCACTCAGTTCCCTAAGATGTCACTCATGTTTCTCCATTCTTTTCCCCATATGTTCTTCTTAGTGTAGGGTTTCAGATGTCCTGTTTTTCAGTTCATGAATCTTTTCTTCTGCCTCTTCAAAGCTGCTGCTATGTGTCTCCATTGTGTCCTTCATTTCTTGTGTTATGCCTTTCTTTCCCATAAGTTCTGCCAATTGTTTTTTGCAAACTTTCATTTTCTTCCTCATGTTCACCCAATGTCTTCTTTATATTCTTCATCTCTTTTGCCATATTTTCCCTCAACTCATTGATTTGATTTTTGGATTGATTTTTTCATTGATTTAGGAGATTTGTTTGATTAATAATTAGTTGTTTTAATTCCTATATCTCAGTTAAGATGTAAATTTGTTCCTTTGACTGGGCTGTGTCTTCAGTTTTCTTAGTGAGATTTTTCATTTTATGTGGTTTAGGCATCTGGTTTCCTTGATTAACTCAATCAGATTTTCCCAGACCAAAGGGGCTCAGTTCTCAGGAGGAGGCTGTACTCAGTATTAGGTTTCCCTGAGAGCGGGTCCTAGAAGATTGACAGACTTTCCTGTGAGGCCTCTAGAGTCTGTGCTTTTCATATCCTGCCCAGAAAGTGGCACTTGTCAGTCTGCAGCTACTCACTGGTGTCAAGAGTTGTGGTCCCTTTAATTCTCAGCAGACCCTAACCTGGCAAGGGGCCAAGGGGGTCAGAAGCCAAGTTTAAGTTGTTTCTGGTTTGTTTGTTTGTTTTGCCTCAGGCCCTGGGATCTGAATTCTCTGAGAGAGGGCAGCCCTATTCCAGCATTTTTAATCTGGAGTGCACATTAGAATTGCCTGGGGAACTTTAAATACTACTCAGGCTTGGGCCCTGCCCCAGAATAATTAGAATTTCTGAGGGTGGGGTCTAGGAATCAGTGCAAAGCTCCCCAGTCTTCCTAATGTGATGTTAGTCTCAGTAGTTACAGGTTAACTTACTTAGTACAGCGTATGTTGTAGTGATAGCAACACCAGAAGCAGTTTGAGATAACTAACACCAGATATTGTCAATCTCATTTGACTCTAATTGATTCTTTCCCAGTGTCTTTTTCTAATTTCAAAGATTCTGAGGGATCTAATTAAGTTGAGTATTTGTGTGCACATTATGGCCCACATGTGAGCAGGGCACATTTGCACATAGGAATCAATTCACAGATGGACCAGTATATATTGCCAAATTTGGAGAATCATTTAGAAACATTCAAAACCTGCAGAAGCATTAAGCTACTTTCAAAGGTGGCTTGTACTGTAGAAATAACAGTTTTACTCTGAGACAGATAAGCAGAATTAACAAAACAGTGCATCCATTAGAAGGTACTTGTAAAGCATATAGGCATTAGGAATTATCTGATATTTTGGAAATATGAAACTTGCAAGTTTAAAAGCTCTTATTTTTTACTTAATTTTTTTTTCTGGAATTATATTTATGTCAAGTCAAGGTTAATTGTCATGATAACTTGGAACAGTTCTAAATTGTTCTCTAAATTGGTACTGGGTCCACCTGATCATTCATAAATAATGCATTTATCTGAAAATGACTAATTTCCAAGTAGACATCTAACCTGATAACTAAAAATCGCTATTCAATTATTTAAAATTTTACTAAAATAGTGAATACATTTAGAAAGTTTACTTCCTGATTATCTTTGTATTTGGAGTCACATCTCCTCTAACAATTACATAGACAACCTGATAACTTTTGAAATATTATTATATGCTCCCAAGAAGTGAAAATATAAAGTCCTCAAGGACTTAAAATTCAATGTAGGAGGCAGAATGCATGTGAACAAGCAATAATAGTAAGGGCATTTATAGAGTGTTTCTGGACTAAGGATGTCACAAGCAATCACTCAATCCTCAACACCACCATGACTTCAGCACTATTTCATTTTAACTGCATTTTATAGATGAGGAAATTGAAGCCCAGAGAGTTTCAACAACTTGGCCAAGAATACACAACTTTTTAATAGTACTGGGGCTAGGATTTGGAGTCAGGCTGGCAAGCTGCAGTATCCATAGCCTTAGCCATTATACTATATAGAGTCCTCAAGCAGTAGACTGGCTCTAACAAAATTACAAATTTGAACAAAAAGCTTCCAGCCCCCTCACCAAAATGGAATCATTCATTTAAACTTGGGAGGTGGCATTTGAACTGAGGGTACAATTTCACCAGGCCTATAAAAGGAGGGGGCAGGGCAGTGCAGGCTTGGCAACATCATGACTGTCCAGTTAATGTGTTGCTTGAAAAACTGAAGGGGTGCTCTTTTTCAGACTCATTCATTATCTTGCCTCTTACCTATTCTAAAAATTTTGTGATCTGACCTGCAACTAATTAATAGAAACATGTTCTGTGCATCATTTCCTCTATTTTTAATTGAAATTATTGGGTAAAAAAAAGTTATACAAACATTTTGTTGGTAAATTGATTTACAAAAAATTCATATATATTTTCATATCTCCCATAAGCATACAAGGCAGCTAAACACTCACCAGTGCTCTTTTTTAAAATTTCATAATGATTTGTTTTTGATTATTAGTGGGACATCATTTTAAAATTTTGCAAGAGCCGAATAAAGTTTGATTTGACAATTATTTTTGTTTTGAACACATTTTTTTCTATATAGATATTTTGATTTTTAATACAAAGTTTATTTACTATTTATCTTTTATTTTTGTAGTCTTTGTTTTATCAAAATCAAACATTCACATAGTTTAATGAATCAAACAAGGTTTGCTTGACAAATAGCAGCCAGTTACATTACTTTCTTTTAATTCTCCTTCCCAGAGGCAGTACTTTCAACTCAGCTAATTCTTTCTGGATTTGCATCTATTTTTCTAAATATTTTGATTACATTGGTATTTTCAATTTTAAGCCTCATCTATTGATATGCCACTGTGGAAAATTAACATTTCTCTCACTTTCACAAAACCTCCCCTCTCCCATCCATAACCCAATGCAATTATGCATCTTTCCTTTTCATCCTCCAAATGCAGTTATGTATATAATGTGGTTTGCAGATACTATTTACAACTGAATTCTATAATGTACTATGTTTATTTTTCCATATGTCTATACTCCCCACCTGTAGATTTAATTCTGTTTTTTCACTGGTTACTTTTTATTTAATAATCAAACTTCAAATCCAAAATCTGTCTCTTAATAAAGAAATTTTATCAGATAATCAATCATAACATTTATATGAAACTATCACTCTTGGAGCTTTCTAACTTGCTTTAATTCAAGCCGATATCTCCCTTCACCATTATCCTGGGAATCCATACATACTCTCTCGACTTTCTGGTGTTTGTTACCCCTCTTTCTTGCATCCCATAATTCTTCATCCTTGTTTACTTTTTCATTTTGATGTCACATCCTCCAGCAGCATCCTCAGAATGAATGAAGGTAAATAATTGAGATGTTGCATATTTGAAAATGCCTTTATTCTATCCTCAAACCCTAATTTTCAGAAATCCTATCTTTTTGTTTTGAGATTATGACATTTAAAGACTTTCTTATCCTTTGTATGTATTTGTTTTTGTTGTTTCTCTTGCTGCTACTGTTCTTGTCCTTCTTAGGTTCTCCCCTCCCAGTCACTCTTGAGGATATTGGCTTTGTCTCCATTGTATTCTGAAATGTCATGGTGATGAGCTTTAGCATGGTATGTTACTCACTGCACTGGGCACTCAGAAGGCCCTCTCAATATGGAAAGACATGTCCCTCATTTCTGAGTAAGTTTCTTGAATTATTGCATGGATAATTTCTGTTTATTATTCCCATCTTTTCTTTTTTGAATCTCTCTTTAATCTCCTACTGTCTATATATTTTTTTTTTTTATTTTGTGAGATATGGCTAATTTTATCATCAAATCATCATTCTGTTTTTGATGAATTATTGTTTTGTATTACTAAGGAGACATTTTTCCTTTATTCTCCAAATGTCATATTTTCCCCACAGTTCTCTGTCCTGTTTTATAGAGCTATATTTTATCTTTCTGAGGATAATGACACAATTGTTTTTTGTTTGGTTTGTTTTATTTTTCCTGCATTAACTTTTCCTCTTTTAAGTTTTTGTTTTGTTTTTTCTCATCTGCTGGTGTTGTGAAATATTTGTTCATGTGAGAGGATTTCCTTAGATTTCTGGTGATCGTTGTTTGTCCATATTCAAGAGAGGAAATTGAGAAGCTAACTGAAATGTCTGACTGTATTGGTGCAGGCTATGAATGGAGGTTTCCCTCTAGGATAATCTGGTTGGACCATTTCTTTCAGGAAGCTCTGAGGTCTTTCCTTATGAATTGCTCAGATTTTTCCAGAAAAGGCATTTCTACCTTCCTGTCTGTTCCTGGAGGGGGCAACCTGGGAACTAGTGTCTACAATTTCCTGATGTAAATGTTGACTGATTTCCCTTGCTTTGATATGATACCACTACGTTCAATCACATGTGCCTTGTATCTCTCATTCCAGATAGTCTGCATGTTGAATTTTACTCTGCAGAGAATAATCTGTCCATCTTTTATCAGAGAGGGAGGGTGTACTCACACTGTTGTTAGAATGGAGACCTGTCCTTCCTTCTTAAAAGGATATCAACAGTTCTTATTACACTACCATCATACTCTTAGAATGAGAATAAAACAAAATAGATTTTAGTAAATCATCTTTTCTTGAAAGATTGTATTTTCTTCCTTTCTTTTTTTCCTCCCTTCCTTCCTATATTTTCTTATTTTGCATTTATGTGAAGTTTGAATGCTCTTCTTGGACAAGTTTGCTTTTCACTGTATTTATACAGATTCTGCTATGAATTTATAATTTAAGCTTATGTAGTTATATTTTCAAAGGAAAAATTCACATAATTCAAAATTAGACAGATGATGGTGATAGGCGACAGATAGAAAGATAGATTGTTAATATTATCTTTCCACCCATATCTTCCATCTGCTTTCTTTTCACCTACTTTTCTACCACAGATAACTGTTTTTTAGTTTTGATGCATTCTTTCAGAGTTCCTCTCTAAATAGAAAAAATACATATGTTCTTATTTTTGTCCCTTTTTACACTATTCTGCACATTTCTCTTTCTTCATTGAACAATAAATCTTTATTTATCTAGTCATATCAGTATATAGAGGATTACCTTATTTTTTTACAGTATATCATATATAATTATATGTTTATAACTCACATTATATATATATATATATGTATACATATATATATTATAAAAACACACATACATATAATTTGGGGGAGAATATTTTAGAAACAACTTATTTAAAATAAGACATCTTATTGTTATTTGTTCTGACTTTATTAAAATTATTTTAAAGAGTACTTATAATCAATTTTTATAAATTCTAATGTAAATAAAATAAAATAAAATTTTAAATTAGTGTACTTACAGCAGTTGGATTAAAAAATGAGATTCATTTTTAGACAATAGTAAATGAACTTTGATGACAAGGAGGTATGTTTATTTATTAAAATGTTACTACCCCGGAGTAAAAGCACTTCTATGGTGTCAGAAGACTGATCACAGCTATTTTCAACTTTCTGAGATAAACTCTGATAAATCATTTATATATGTGTGTGTGTGTGTCTATCAAGAAAGAGAGAGAGAGAGAGAGAGAGAGAGAGAGAGTTATACACAGTGTTTAAACTCATGCATTTATTCCTCCATACTTTCTGAAGCACCACTGAAAGGCCCTAATAGACATAAACTTAAGGATATAGAGAATGGAAAAGACATGACAACAACAAAATTTTGGAAGTTGTTAAACAGATAACTGGCAAAACCTGCCTTAGCAGAACAGATAAAGTTAAAACCTAAGGAAAAGAGGATAAAACTTTAGAGGAAACCTGTAGAGAAACTGAATCTCTATGTTAGAATCCAGATATGCTCAGGTAATGGAGTTTCAGATAAAGTTAAGTCTGAAAGTGTAGAAAAAAAAGTAGTAAGATTCTCATGACCTCTATTTTAGCCTTCACATGCTGATGACTATCAAATCATAGGATGGGAGTTTTATCTCTGGAGAGGTTTTGTTAGAAGGTATCGGAACAATGGATACAAGCAGATCTTGATGATGGTTCTGGAAGGGCTAGGGAAAACCATACCAACAAAAGAGAGATACCTCAAAGTGTAGAAATTGAATGATAAGTTTCTGAATTCCCTCCTCCAACTAGCTCACAGAAGCCTTTCAGCCAGGTTACTAACTCCAACATAAGAAATTGAAATATTTTTCTCTAGGAACTTTAAACAACTAATGCAAATATTAAATATATAAAAAAAGAAAGAAATGGATCAAAATCATAGCCAAAGAATAAAGATGACCTCTCATCCAGCACCAGTATTGCTTGGACAGCTGACAATCAGTTCTTGAGTTCCTCATTCTTAAATATGGACAGAAAGGAATCACCAGATACTCCAGTAAAAATGTCTAACAAGATGAAAAAAATGAAACGAAAACTTGGAAACAGACAATATATAGAAAGAAGAAAATTAAAAGTATGTGAATATATACATAAAACATTATTAAAGAAAACATAAAGGTAAAGGATAAAATAGTTTTAAAATTTTTAAAATCCAAAAGAAAGGTCTTGGAATTTAAAAATATTCTAGCATAAAAGTTTAATTTTATGCAACTGAACACTCATTTATGACAAATATTCTCAGTACACTAGTAAAGAATGGATGCTTCTCAATTAAGAGCATCTAGGAAAATTACAACAAACAACGTATCTAATGGTGACCTATCAAATACTTTCCCCTTATGATTAATAAGAAAAAGAATGTCCACTTCTACAATTCCTATTCAGTATTTTACTAGAGGATATAGTCACTGCAATAAGACTACATATATATATATATATATATATATATGCAAAAAAATGGAAACTAAGAAGTAAAACTATAAAAAGTCAATATTCAATAATCAATTACTTCAATTTAAGTCTCTACAATTATCAGACATTTGGATTATCAAATTAAAAATAATAAATTCACAATATTACCAAAAAGACACGAAATACTTAATGTAGTGTGTTGAATTTTGGCTCCCAGCAAAGTATGTCCATGTCTTAAATCCCAGAACCTGTGAATGTTGCCTTACTTGGGAAAAAAGGTTTTTGCAGATGTAGTTAAGTTAAGGGCCTTGAGATGAGGAGATCATTCTGGATTACCAGGTGGGCCCTAATTCTAATGGCTAAGGTCCTTATAAGAGATACATGGAGAAGAAGGCCATGTGAAGAAGGAGGCAGAGATTGGAGTGATACAGCCACAAGCCAAGGGATGCTAACAGTCATCAGAAGCTAGAAGAGGCAAGGAGGGAATCCTTCCTTGAGCCTTCAGAGATAGTGCAAACTAGCTGTCACTTTATTTTAGGCTTCTGCCTTCCAGAAGTATGAAACAATAAATTTCTTTTGTTATAAACCACCAAGCTTGTGGCATTTGTTATAGCCGCCCTAGGGAATTAATACATTTAGTAAGAAATTTGACAAATAGATGCAAGATCTAGATTGAAAACTGTAAATATTGTTGAGAGAAATTAAAGAACAACTAAACAAAAAACAAATAATACTATATCGAAATACTCAATATTGTTAAGGTGTCATTGATCTCAAATTTATCTATATTCAGTGCAACTCCAATAAAAAAAAATCCAAGGGTTATTTTTCTCAAGTTTACAAATTTATTTTATAATTTACACAAAAAAGCCAAGTACCTAGAATAACTAAAATATTCTTTGAGAAAAACAATAAAGTTGGATGACTCCCACTACCTGATTTTATGAACTAAGTCACAAAAATCATTAAATTTAAAATAAAAGAAAAATAAATTGGACTTTATCTAAATTAAATAATTAAATATGATTATTAAAATGTATCTATCAAGCATACATGAATCATATATCTTACAATGGAATTTTATCAGAAATATATAAAATGTCTACAAATAAGGAATAAAATGTCAAGACAATTACAATATGTTATTAAACAGATTTTAAAAGATAAGCTATATCAGTTACCAATAAGTTACAAAGTTGGTCAACACCATTTTTCTTCAGAAAAAATGCAACTTAAAACCAAAAATAAGATACCATCTTAAACCAACCAGATTAGCTAAAATTAAAAATACTAAATTCTGACAAATACTAATTTTTGGTAGGATGTGGAGCAAATTGAACTATCTCATACATTGCTGTTGGGAGTGTAAAATTTTACAACCACTTTGGACAACATATGTTTAAATGCCAATCCTAGATAATTACCCATGAAATAAAATTAAATAACTGGTACATGAGTGGTCATAGCAGATTTCTATAGCAGCCAAAACTTGAAAAATGGCCCAGATGCCCATCAATGGTAAACATAATAAACACATTGCAATATAGTTATACAATTAATGCTACTAAAAAACAAACAAAAAAATGAAATGATACATAGAGCAACAAAGATAATTATTTAAAACATTGTATTAAGTAAAAAAGCTAGATAACAAAGAGTAAACACTCTAAAATTCCTCTTATGTGAAGTTCTTGATTAGGAAAATCTTATCTGTGGTGTGAAAAACCAAAAACAGTGTGAGCGATAGCAGAGGGTGAGTATTGATTGAAAGGGCACTCAATGGATTGTTCAGATGTGAAATAAATGTTCTATATCTTGATGGGATTATAATTACAAGATTCTATACATTTATCAAACTCTCAGAATTATAAACTGAAGAACTGTGAGCTTCACAATGTGTGTGTGTGTGTGTGTGTGTGTGTGTGTGTATTTATACTTTTTTTTTTTTCCCTGAGAGACAGAAGAAAGAGATCTGCTCCTAGGTACCTGGGCAAATGATAGATGCATAGGATGTTCAGATGACATTTTCATTGTAAAGAAACCTGGAAACTACAATTTCCAAGAAAACGGCAAGCTTAATTAGGGTGTCTGCAAACATTTCCGTATTATGTTTTGAAGAAAGCATGAATAGCTATAGCTTAATACAATAACATGATTACATATTTGAAACTTGAAAATTGGTGAAAAGAAGATACAGTAGTTTGCAATCACTCTGATTTTTTATAAAGTTCAGAAACATTAAATAATATTTTGATAAAAATATGTGAAAACATTGGGAAATGTGGAAAAATCATGAACACAAAATTTGGAATAGTGGTGCCCTGAGTAATGAGAATGGAATAGGAAAGGAGTCCACTTGTTAATGGGACTTGGAATGGGTGGAATAGATTGGAATAGAGAAGTACTATTTCCAAAATAGACTTAGTAAAAGTTTTTGACTAAACTATACACTCTTGCAATATTTATAAAAAAATAAAATTATAGATTTTACAGCTCCTCTAGTCCAAAACCTACACCTACTCCTAAATAATGGAGATGCCGCCTAAAACCAATGAGCCTCAGAGGCCTTGTAGGTGCTAAAACCTACCCTGAAGATGGAGAATTATCATAATAAAGGCCATGCAAAATACTCACAGGCCTTGCACTATGTGAGTTCTTGGTGAGTTGTTGTTGTTACTCTTAATTATCTGTATGAATTAACTTCATCATAAATAATGTAAAGAGGTAAGATTCCGATGATTGGCAAAGGTGGATGGAAATCTGATATTTTACACTTCATGTTTAATCAAAGAGTTCTTAATATGTTTTGTTTCTGAGACTATTAAAGATTCTTTCAATAAATTAAGAGTAGCCATCATCTTTGTTATATTCCAGGCACTTTACCAACTTTATCAAAATTTCCTTAATTTCCCAATTCTCAGATGAAATAAAACATGGGAATATAAACAACTAAAACAACATTTCTAGCATTAAATTTCTGTGCTATTTATGAATGCTGTGACTCATAGACTATTCTTTAAGACTCACTTTTTGGGTTGATGAAAAATATTAAAATATAAAATATTTCTTAAGATTGGTGTTTTTTTAACATGAGTCCTGGAATGAAATAACTTCAGTACATAAGATATTACAGTTGCTCAATAATTGTCAATATTATTTTGATGTTGCTAAAAAGTAAATGATCCAGAATTTAAAGCTGATTTGGCTCCAAAATATGTGTTTTTACTACACCATGCTTTGGGTTAATATTCATTAATATAATGTTGAGACATTTAAATCTTATTTTCCATGACAGCAAAACATTAATGTAGTATGAATTAGCAGCCATCTTGTTTCCCAGACATTGGTAAGCATTATCTTTGATTTTTATTCCCAGCTTATAAAGCAATTATGAAGAAAGAAGTTTCAGAACACTTTTTTTTTTATTTTTGAGGGGGGGATGAAAGAGAAACGACAAAGGTTGAAATTTCTTTAGAATATTATGAATCATATGGATACTTTTTCTGAGAATATGCTAGCAATAAAGAGTAATATTATGGTGAACATTGTCATTTTCATTTTTCCAAAGCCATGTATTTCTCCTTGTAAGCAAGTAACAACTCTGTCAGACACAAGAGAGAAGATGTTGAATGGTTTTATTATAGTTCCCAAGATCATACTTCAGGTCTTTTACTCTCTATGGCATTTAAAATGCTACAAAAATAAAAAAGGAAAACAAAGACAAATATAAACATGTTTAATGCATCAGTCTTGAAATGCAAATAGGCTTTGAATAAATGTGCAAACTATGCTGCATGCTATTATTTTCATCTATTTTAGCATATTTTGAAGTTCTAAAATTAGATGCCTTTTTATTCTAAATATGTAAATATATGAGTCAAATAAACACACAAATACCAACCTTTTAAAATCTACCTTTATGTACACTGCCATTCACTTGACATTTAAAAACAGAAATAAATATTATTTAAATGAATCAAATTCTAATTAACATATATAGATCTAACTATCTATTTTCCTAATGGAAATATTTTAAACTAAATAGATGCTTAAAATTGTTCAGCTAAACAGAACACCATTTTTTTATGTTGTCTGGACTTTGTGAAACCTATTAAACTTAATTCACATTATTAAGTCGAATTCATTGTGAACTGAAGCATAATGGCTTCTCTGTCTTGTGGGATGGCAGGAAGAAAGAGTTAAATTATAGGGAAGTAGAAGAACAGCAAGTTGTTATTAAGTGTTAGCAATGGCATTAAACATTATAGTATAATGCTCTCTGTGTCCCAGAAAATTTTTGAGTTGGCATTAAAGACTGGATTGTATTTCAGAATTTACTTGTGTGGTTGATTGAATTATGTACCTGTGGTAGTTTGAAACTGTTATGGACCCCAGAAAAGATCATGTTCTTTTAATCCTTTCCTGTGGGTGTAGAGCTATTATGGGAGGGACCATTTTGATTATGTTATTTCAATTGAGATGTGATCCACCTCATTCAAGACAGCTCTTTAAACCTCATACTGGAGACCTTTATAAGAAGATAAAAGACAGAAAAAAAAATTACAGAGAAGTTTAGAGAGCAAGCCCCTGGAGGGGCTGATAGAGGACACACAGAAAACAGAGAGGAAGCCACTGAAGCTGGAGGCTGGAAACAATGAAATTCAAGAAAGAAGGACCAGCATATGCCAGCCATATGCCTTCCCATATGACAGAGGTGTACCAGATGCCAGCAGCCTGTTTTCAGAGAAGTATCACCCTATTGATGCACTAATAAGGACATTTTCATGGACTTGGAATTGTCAACTGGTAAGCTAATAAATCCCCATTGTAAAAGCCAACACATTTCAGGTATATTGCATTCTGTCAGTGTTAACAAACCAAAACGGTACCCTAAGCAAGGATATGTTCTTAATCTTAATCTGCATTCTGGTATGTGTGAAGCTGTTTGTAAATAGGACTTTTTGAAGATGCTATTTTCAATTAAACTGCGGCCCAGTGGAATCAGGGTGAGAGTTAATTTGTATAATGACTCCTTTATAAACAGAAGGTTGGACACAGTGAATGAGAGAGAGCTACAGGAAAGAGAGAAAAGCCAAAAGTCAGTGGAAACTGGAATTGCAGACCCAAGGAGAGAAAGATCACCATGTGATTGGAGGCAGAGGTGCAAGACAAAGAACCCAAGCATAGTGAAAAGTAATCACCAGAATGCTATGGACTTGAGAAGAAAGCATGGCATGTTGAGACCTTGATTTGGGACTTCTAGCTTCTGAAACCGTGAGCCAATAAATTCCTGTTGCTTAAACCAACCATTTGTGATATTTGTCATAGCATCCTGGCAAACTAAGACAACTTGAATGTCCTAGTAAACATTTTTTTTTTCTCCCCACTGAAGTATTCTGAATTTAAGTGATATGTTTTCTTTTGCTTCCTCCAAATTTTTTTTTCTGGGATTTTCAGCAAGAGAACATTTTTGGTATGTAAATAAATATAAACTAATTCTCTTCCCATTCTACTTTAAATCAGGTCCAAGAATACTTTTGGCACATCACTCTATTAAATCTATACTTTTCAAGATTACAATATACCCCACTGTGTCAATAAACATTTCTTAGTTTTCAACATACCATCTTAATTAATTTGACTCAATAGAGCCTTCCCACTTTCTTTAAATGCTTTCTCCACTTGGCTTCCAGGATATACACTCTACTAGATTTCTTTTTATTTCACAATGTATTTCTTATTTGTCTAATTTTCTGGAACTTCCCCCCTCCTTAATCTCTACAGGTGAGGGTATCCCACAGCTTAGACATTGGACCACTTTTCTTCTTCATCTTCTCCCAAGATATTCACATTGAATCTCCTGACTTTAAATATTATGCATTCACTAATTTCCAAATCCTTTCTCAATCCTCATTTAAGAGGATCATTTATGTAGGCATCTATGAAGAACACCACATATCAGTCATACGACTAGTTCTACATTTATAATATAACTTGAATATCACGACATATCACCTTGTCCATAGATATAATCCTTGTCAGAGCTGCCATCACCTTTCCTCTAAACTATTGCAATATCTTCTGAGTATTGTTACATACATGTATTACTCCATGGAGTCTACTCTCCATCAATCAGCCAGCATGCTGTTGTAAATGAGTAAAGCATATCACATCACTTTCCTGTTTGTAAAAAACCAGAGAAGTTTAGAGAATCCACTAAAGGATTCTTACAAACTTACAACAAAATCCACAAAAATATCCAAGGACTATGAGGCCCTAGAAGATACACATACATTAGTTTCATATCGTACTATAAAAAGTTATCACAAACTCAATGGCTTCAAACAATACAGATCTATTATCTTATAGTTCTGAAAAACAGAAGTTCAAAAGAGGTCTCACTGGACTGGAATCAAAGTGTCTGCAGAGCTGCATACTTTCTGAAGGCTCTAGGTGACACACGTTTTCTTGCCTTTTCTAGCTTGTGCTGGTTTGTATATACTATGTCCCCCAGAAAAAGCCATATTCCGTAATGCAATCCTGTGGGGGGGGGGCAGATGTATTAGTGTCAATTAGGTTGGAATCTTTTGCTTGAGTGTTTCCACAGAGATGTGACCCACCCAACTGTGAGTAACACTTTTGATTAGGGTGTGGCCTCTTGATTGAATGTTTCCATGGAAATGTGGCCCCACCCATTCAGGGTAGGTCTTAATTAGTTCACTTGGAGTCCTATAAGAAGAGCTCACAAACAGAAGGAACTCAGAGCAACTGAGAGTGACATTTTGAAGAGGAGCTGCAGCTAAGTGAGGACAAAACACCCCAAGAGCAACACTTTGGAGAATGCCATTTTGGAATTGCAACCTGGGAGCAAGCAGACATCAGCCACATGCCTTCCAATCTAACAGAGGTTTTCTGGATGTCAATGGCCATCCTTCAGTGAAGGTACCCTATTGTTGATGCCTTACCTTGGACACTTTATGGCCTTAAGACTGTAACTTTGTAACTAAATAAACCCCTTTTATAAAAGCCAATCCATTTCTGGTATTTTGCAAAATGGCAGCATTAGCAAACTGGAACAGAGCTTTTTTTGACTGACCACATTCCTTGGCTCCTGGCCCCCTTTCATCTTCAAATCCAACAATGGCTAGTCAAGTCTTTGTCACACTGCACCATACTTACACTGACTCTCCTGCTTCACCTTCATCCATGAGATGATATGGGGCCCATGCAGGTAATCGGGATAATCTCCCCATCCCAAGTTCAGCTGTCTATAAACTTTAACTCCATCCACATTAATTCCCCTTTGCCATGTAGTTTATCATATTCACAGGTGTCAGGGATCTTTGGGATGCTGTTGTTGTGACTACCATATTAGCCCTGGTTATTTCTTCAACCTCTTATTCTATAACACTCCTCCTCTTTTAATCCACATGTTCACACTAATGGCCTTGATCTTCCTCCAACATGCCATGTTTGTTCCCATGTCAAGGCCTATGAATTTCTTATTCTTTTTACTTGAAAACATTTTTTTTTTCTCCTTTCATTCAGATTCTGTCCAAATTCCTTATCTCAAGAGGTTTTCTTTGATGACTGTACCTAAAATGCCCCTCTACCCTCTTCAGTCTCTTTTTCATTAACTTTCTTTGTTATTTTTATAGTCTGTATCTATCTCTACCTTGTATTTGTTATGTAATATTGTGTAATAACACATATATATACAATTATATATTATAATATAAACTTATTGGAGGTGAGAAATATTTCAGTCTTGTTCACTAACATATCCCTACTAACTGAAACATTGCCAGACACATGGTAGGTACTTATACACAATTATTGAATGAAGAAATATATCTTCATTGATTTGTAGTTACAGATTACCACCTGATAATTCACATTATCCTTTTTATAACCTTTAAATCAAAAAAGAATCCAAAGAGAAAATATGACAGTTTATACTGGAATGAGGAGTGTAAGATTTTGAATTATTGTTTTAAATCTATGTCATCTTTCAGATGTGAGTTAAATTATTGACTTCTGACATCTCATAAAATTTAAGTATAATGTGATACATATTCTAATTGAAAAATGTCTGATGCTGACTTCTGTTCAATATGGAAGATCCTAGTTTTGGTGATGAACTCTCACTTCTCCTTCTGTCACTCAAAATATATCAAAATATTTATAATAATTTTAGAATAAGCTTAGCTCAAAATAAGAAGGAAAACATTAACAAACCAGACAGAATAATGAAAATCAAAGTTAACACTGGTGATTAGAACTTAAAGTCAGAGAAATCACAGGTAAATCTGAACTCGATGAACAACTCAATAACTGGAGCTTGGGATGTAAACACCTGCATAAAGACAAGAAACAAAGGCTTGATCCTTTGCTGTGAAAGTCAGATCTGTATTATCACATAAAGCCAGGAACAATAAAAGCCTGACATATCAACAAAATGGGATTCATAAATCCTTTTTCTATCCTGGAAACCTGCTGACCATTCAGGGCCATATGGAAGTAAAGAGACACTGTGAGAAATCAGAGGCTCAATTCTGCAAGATGAATGAGAATGGAGTATAAATTCATGTTAACTAAAGGATGCAGGATCTTCAGATAAGAGATTTGCATGATAACATATTGTGAACTTGTAAAACTCCTAAACCCTGGTAAATGCAAATGTGAATTCAGGGATCTTGGATAAATAGAAAGCACCTCACACTAAAGAGAAACTCCTAGTAAAACAATTAAAATTGCAGTTAGGTGATTCTAGAAACAAAAACACATATTCTCACTTCAAGAATTAGCAATAATAGAACTTTTAAAGAATAATTGAAATACATATTTTCTAACTATTCAGATATAACACCATTCATGAATCTAGAAGAGGAACTTATGAAAAATAATCTCTAATTTTTGAAACAGTGTACTTGAATAAGAACAAAATTACAAATTCTTTTAAAATGTAGCCACTGATTTTTAAAACAGTCATTGAAAAGGTTAAAAACAAACAAGTAAATAAAAACTTGTGCTTCCTTTGCTAACCTGCCATAAGCAATAAGGCTGGCTCTGCTTTGGTTAATGATGCTGGGTGGCCTTGCCTAAAGAACTTTCATTTCAAGGGAAAGTCAAACCTTGAGCTTCAGTTCCACTATCCTTTATATCTCCAGGCCTATAATAAGAGTCAGGTTTCAGCATGCTTCAGAAGACCAATGAAACTACTAATTTTGTGAGCAGAAGTTAGAGGACAAACTGAGTTACCATCATGGCAGATGTCAGCCCAAGCCAAGCCTAGTGCCTCCTGAGGAACTAGTCACCAGCTTGCTGGCCTTAAAGGTGGCTGTGAATTGCCTGAGAGAGAAGACTAAAGCCACATAATGGGGCTAAGATATGTGGATGCATACTTGTCTTCTGTGAAGACAGATGTACTGATGCTTTTATGAGACCAAATAACAAAAGCCAGGGATGTCAGAACTCCCCTGGGAAGAACTGACTGAGAATTTGATATTGCTAAAAGCCCTATGTCCCCTCCTGAAGGTTAATAGTTACTCATTTACAAATATTGAATGGTAAATGGGAATGAGTATGGACAGTGTGGGAACTTGCAGTATGTGTGGGTGATCATGAATCATTTTGGGTATGGTTGGAATAAATGTAAGAAATTTGTCAATAAATATTTAAACTGGAAACATGCCAGTTTGTTGATAACAAGTCCCCTCATGTTTTACAAACAGTGATCAGAATATTAACAAAATTCTGGAGAATACATGTATATACGTACATTGACAGTGCTTGAGCATGAAGGAAAAAAAACATTTTGGATTTTGCTGAGTGCAGTGATTTTGACTGGTGGTTTTCAACGAGCACAATTTTGCCACCCAGGGGACATATGGCAATGTCTGCAGACGTTTCAATTGTCAAAACTGGGGGAGGGTGCAACTGGCATCTCATATATGGAGGCCAGGGATACTGCTAAACATCCTACAAAATACAGGTTAGCCACCTACAGCAAAGAATATGTCGCCAAAAATAACAATATTACTGAGGTTGAGAAACTTTAAGATAGATGCATTTATCAGAGAGTCTAGATTTAAGATTCTAACGTGAACAGCTGTTTCTAATTGTTTAATGGGTTGGTTGGCTGTGACGACAAGGTGAAACAAAGTTGAGTTGTCAGAAAATCCTTAGAATGGAAGCAGTAAAAATAAATGCAAAGACTATTAGAGTGATTAAAATATATGGTCCCACTATTATACTACTATCTTTTTCTCCTGAGAGACTGAGAAGATTGCATTTTCACCAAGGCATTAAGAAATAAAAAAGCGTTATGGCTAATTCTTACCTGCTAAGGACATTGGGAGACATGGCAGTGGAGACAGATTTATTTCAATAGAAATGGCTGGATGCCTGAATGACAGAAATGTGGCAGAGCATTTAAGTGACAGAGTTAACATATTGGACAGCAGGGTCAAAATAATGATCAAATTTTCTAATTCCTAAGGATGCTTGGCATGAAGGAATTGATCATAGTGCCCCTAGGACTAAAATGCATGGACATCCCATTAAGTTCCTACTTTGATTTCTATAGCCAAAGAATACTCTGGAGTCTGATGATTAAAGAGGCCAGGTTTGAGGCCCCAAGGTTTTCAAATACATTTACCCAAATTTTCTATCTAAGGCATTTCACAACTTTAGAGCCAAATGGAGGAGAAAAGAAGCATTGGGAAGAAAACAAAAATGACACAAAACAACAAACAAACAAACAAACAAAAAAAACCAACAAAAAAATCGCAACATTATCATGAGTATAAACAATGAATTTTCAACCTGACATTTCTGGGAAGGCACTTGCAGCAATTTAGCAATTTGAAATTTAAAACAAAAGAATAGTTTTGTACTTTATGAAATTAAAGGATTGTAGTGTAGAGGAGGATCTCCATATTTATGAGAACAGAATGACCTGTTCTGAAGATGTGAAATATTCACCCTACCTTAAAACCTGAGCACTTGCTAGGGGAATCATAGACAAAGTGGCCAAGGTGATAAAAATGGAGGCTATTTGGCAGCTGATCAAAAGATACTTCACCTCACCAAGATATCCACTGCTAAATTCATAATTTATCTCATCTTCAAATGCCTAAAATGGAAACATAACCCAGATATTTAGTCAAGATCAGTACATTTGAACTTTTATTTTAAAATCACAAATATGATTCATTCATTCATTCATTAAGAATTTATTGAAACTCTAATATGTGCAAAGGATGGTTCTAGGGAATTGGGATACATTTATTGGAAAAAAATGAACAATAAAAACAACCAAAAAATCCTTCCCTTGTAGAACATACATTCTCATTGGGAGCAGGCTTAAAATAAGTGACAAACACAATAAGAAAGTAATTTCGATAGCGTTTATAACCTGGCATATATCATAGAGATTATAAAATAAAATTGAATAAGAGAATCCACAGTGTCAGGGTTGGGAATTTGAATTTTTTAAATAGCATGGTTTGCATAGTCCTTATTGAGAAGACCATATTTGAACAAATATTTGCAAAAGATGGGTAGTTAGACAGGAAAGCATGGTGTTAAGCAGAAGGAAACTCACACTTCGCCTGCTTAATGGTTGCAAGTAGGAGTTTACCTAACAGATACCAGGACAATAAGGAGATGAATGTGGTAGGTTGGGATAGGAAACACGGACAGTAACAGGAAGAGAAATCAGAGAGGTAAAATGAGTAACAGCAAGAACATGCATTCTTGTGTGATCGCAACATTGGGTGCCAGAAAAATTCAGTTAGCACTGTTAGTGACTACTGTCACCCTGATGGGAACTCACCCAACTGGTTGCTCATGGAAATTTCCACCTAATCTTTGCCTTGAGCTTTGCTTACTTTCAGGGAAATTCCACCTAACCTTTTGTTTAAGTTATGCTTGCTTTCAGAAACCAAGTGCAGAACGTCAGTAACTGCAGCAATACCTGCTTGGCCCAGTTCTGCCCAAAATAACACCGAGCTGTCCCCTGCAAAAGTGCCAAATGCAAAGAGTCTCCTGTGAATTGCCAAGCAACCTGCCACCAAACACAAGAGTAGTCCAAACCTGTCCTATCCAAGATGGCAGCTGGGCTCCGTGTGCAAAAAGTGATGTGTGCAAAAGGTGCCATGTGCAAAATGGAATCATCTGCACATGTCTGAGCTGCCACTCCATCTCACCCTGATTCTCAAAAAAGAATCCTGCTGTCCACCCTACAGGGAAAAGGTGTGTTTACAAACATGATTCCACTCTTCTCCATTCTTTGATCAAAGAATGTAATTTCTGTTCTGCTTTATAAATTCTGGTCTTGTTCAATTGGCTCAAGCATCACGGGGGAGGAGGCACAGTTCAAGGGTCCAACCCAGAGGAAGGATTCCTTTGTTCTCCAAATGCTCGACTCACTGTCTTCCTCCAGGTAGATAATCTTACCCCTTCTCAAAGGATAAAAGCTAAATGTTCTAATTAGTTAAAGCACCAATCTTAAAGTCCAGGATTTCTAGGTGTTGTGGTGTAGTGTAGTCTTTCTATTCCAACTAGATGCAGCTCTGTTTGATCCCTGGACCACAGATTGAAAGAATGAGGTATGCCCCATTGTCTTAGTTTGCCAGGGCTGCTACAATAGATACCACAGACTAGTTAGGTAAAACAATAGGGATTTATTTTCTCATGGATTGGAGGCTAGAAGTCCAAAATCAAGGTATTGGTATTGTCAGAATCATGATTTCCCCCAAGTCTGCATTGTTCTGGTGGTGACTTGACAGCAATCCACAACTCATTCTTTGCCTCTATCACATTGTGTTCTCTCTCCCCATTTGTCTGCTCCTATGTCCAAATTTCCTCTGCTTGTAAAAGCTCCAGTCATATTGTATTAAGACCCACTCTGCTTCAGTTTGGCCTCACCTTAACTAGTGACATCTTCAAAGATCCTTTTTACAAATAAGTTCACACCTACATGACTCAGGATTATGGGGGATATGATTCAATCCATAACACACACATATTCAAAATATAGTATTGAGTCAGACACAATATAACCACTAAAAGCAGTTCCATTCATACAGAAGGGAATAGGAAACACAGCCAGTGACGTTTTGCAGTCAGATTTTACCTGCCAGCAAGCTCTACTTGTTAAATATTCAGGAAACTTGTGAGCCATTTGACATCACATTGATAGTTGGAAATTGGCTATGCTAAGAATATTTACACCAGGAAAATAATCAAAATCTGCAAATCAGGGTTATTTTTCCCCAGAGTTCTTTACCAGCACACTACCACACTACCTAGGTAAGCCACATGTATTTTTCAAATTCAGTAGGACATATTTGGGGAGGGCTCTTAATCCTGGGGGTGGGGAATGATCTTTCACTTGCCTAGGCCTTTTCTCTGAGGTCTTTGGTTCTGCCTCTGGAAGGCCTATTCCTTTCTACTATCCCCTTGGGTCACATTTAAGAAATTAAAGACCATTCCTTTCTTGGCAGCTGAACAGATGACTTAACCTGCTTTCTGGACATAAAAGGTTGGGTTTATGGTGTCATTTTAGGTCTCATACAGTCCAGGCTGCTGCTTCTCTTGGCCGTACAGTTCAAGGATCCACGGTTATCTTACCCACTCAATTCCAGTATGTTTGCTGTGTCAGAAAAAATACACAAAATTATTTTAAGATAAAAATTTCACATTCTATATTTCTTTCATTGCTAACCTATGTGTCTTTTTCTCTGTTTCTTTTCAGCTCTCTTGAACCTCTTTTGCTGTAGTGGGAATACCTATTCTCTTTTCCCTGAGACATTTTGTCAATTTGAAAGGATTTCAATTCAAGGAGGCTCTACATCCTGAACTTGATCTTTGCTCTGAGACACTTTAATCCATTCAGTCATTTTTAAAGGACAGAAAGCAGGTTAGCAGTTGCCTGGTGATGGCAATAAATGGAGGGATGGATTACAAAAGGAACAAGGAAACTTTAGGGGGTGATGGAAATGTCCCCCATGTTGTTTGTGGCAATTTTTTTCTTTGATCATGTGTCAATCGTATGCCTTTGACATATAGTAACCAATAGACAAATGGGTATTTAAAAAACATCAAAATTATTTAAATATTGTTTGCATAAAAATGCATTATAATTTTGACAAATTTATAATACCTTGTAACCAGCAGAACAATCAAGATATGGAATATTACCATCAACTCAAAAGTTCTTGTGTGCTCTTCCCAGTTTATTCCCCTGAGATGCTGTCCATCTGCTAGAACAGAACACGGTATATGGAGCATGCTTGACCTGCAGTTCTGGTTACCACTTCTCTAGAACCACAAACGCATTTGTGATGAGTCCTTTTTTATAGCAGGCTACTCCTAGCCACTGACTGAGCATAGCAGGAATACGATGTGCTGGCCTATTCCTGTAATACATGGGACTAACAGTATCTACATGGACCCAGTCACTAGTTAAAACTGAGCTGAACACACTATCTAATTTAACCTGTCTGGTCAGTTTATTTAAACAACCTAATTACATGGAGCCTAGAATAGGGAATGAGATCTTCTTATTCTCTACAGGTTAATGTAATACCCTGATACATTCTACAGTATTTTGGGGAGAAAATTAAAAAAAAAAAAGTATTTGTGAAGTCCCTTTGAGGAACTGGGGAAAAATGTGGAAATATTAAACTTCCACACCTGGGGAATTTATGATATTCTCTCAAGCATTAAGGACTCCCAATATGTTCAAAATTAACATATTTGAAATAACTGCCAATTGATCTTGTGGCTTGCCCTTATGAAACTTATTTCTACGATGCTGAAGCTAAGTTTACTTATGGTTATGCCTAAGAGTCACCCGCAGAGAATCTCTTTTATTGCTCAGATGTGGCCTCTCTCTAAGACAACTCTGCAAATAAACTCACTACTCTACCCCCTATGTGGGTCACGACTCCCAGGGGTATAAGTCTCCTTGGCAACATGGGACATGACTCCCAGGGATAAGCCTGGCCTTGGAATCCTGGCCAAAAGGGGGAAAAGAAATGAAACAAAATAAAGTTTCAGTGGCAAAGAGACTTCAAATAGAGTTGAGAGGTCATTCTGGAGGTTATTCTTATGCAAGCTTCAACTAATATTTCAAATTGCCACAGTATGCCAAGTCCCAACCAACAGTTTTCCCAAAACCCCTAAAGAATACCCTGGGCTCTATCTAAGACTCTATAAAATCTTACTTAGTAAGTTTATTTTTTTAGAAACTTAAGGCCTCCAGATTATTCCTATGCCAGATAAGCCCTGAAATGCAGTGGTACCTGTCTTTCCAAGAACATAAACCAGTTTCATTCCTCTACCCTGTCCAGTACAAAGCAGTTAAAATGGTCATTGCAAGATATCCATGAAAACTGAGAGAAGATAAAATGAGGAGGAGGCATAATTGAGAACTTGGGGTTTAACAAGTGATTATGACTACTGACTTATTAATAGATATTTCTTTTTCATTTCTAGTGTATTAGAATAGCCAGAAGAAAATACCTTAAATTGTTGAATTGTAATTGGGTAGCCTTGATCTTTGATAATGATTATATAACTATATAGCTTTTATCATGTGGCTGTAAAAACCTCATGGCTGGGTAGATGAGCAATAAAATAAAGACATATATTAAAAAAAAAGGTCAGGAATATGGGGAAAAAATAGCCCTGAATAAACTATGAGCATTAGTTATAATGCTATTTTAATAATCTTTCATTAATTGTAACAAACGTAACTACCGTTAAAAATAGTTGAAATACAAAAAAAGTGTTAGAAATTAGAACAAATTTTCCATGCCAATGCAAGGGTTGATAGTGGAGTGGTATATGGGAATCTTGTCTTTTATGTATGAGTGTTCTGTAAACACACAACTTCACTAATAAAATTCTTTTAATTAAAAAAAAAAAACAAAACTGCAGACTGATCCTCTTTCTGTCCAATCCTCCTTGAATCCCCCTGTCCTTTCACAGATCCAGGATTTGCATCACTCTCCCTGCCTACATTTGCTCCTTTACCTTATTCTTCACAGGCATTTCCTCAACAAGTCTCCTGTAGCTCTAATCTGCCTTTTGTCTGCTTCTCAGAGGACTCAAATTGACATTGGTGACACCAGAAATGGTCTAAGAATCAGTTGGCAAACCGGTGTTTTGAAACGGACTCACTTTTCTGACCAGGAAATGATGCCCAAATTTACTTTCTTTATTTTGTATCTGCATACAGATATAAAATTATATTGTTGAATGTGATTCTCTAAATTTGTGCATGTCCTGCTATCCCCAGCATCTCAGATTCTGGTAGACCCATACACTGCACTCCAGCAGACTTGAGGGAGTACTCTTCCCCCAGTGCAGTTGCTAGTTACAAATTATTCCACTGAGATATTTCCTCCAAGACAAAGTTAGTAACTAAGTAAATATATGACACTTTCACTGTAACAATGCCTTAAAGAAATTTATGAGTTACAAGTTTGAAAGACTGAAATATATTTTGTTTTATTTTGTTTTATTCTCACTTGGTATAAATAAAGGGCCACTTTATTTTGCCCTTTTCTATTGTTTGTCATATTGTAATGAACAATGAACACCCAAAGAAGCAGTCATGGGATGTTACAGCTTAAAATGTAGAGGGTTCCTATTTGGAATGATGGAAATATTATGGTAATGAATGGTGGTGATGGTAGCACAATATTGTGAACATAATTAACAGCACTGAAATATATATCTGAATGTGATTAAATAGGAAATGTTAGATTGAACATATGGTAACAAACATTTTTTTTTTTAATCTGTGGAACTACACTACACAAACAGTATATCCTAAGTTAAACCATGGACTATAGTTAATAGTACAGTTATAATAATGTGCTATCATCAATTGTAGCATATTCCACACCAAAGCACGTACTAATAATAGAGTGGTGTATGGGAATCCTGTAGTTTATACATGATTGTTTTGTAAACACAGAATTTCTCTAACAAAGAAAAAGAAAAAGAAGAAGCAATCATTGTGAACCCACGTGTTCTAGTTTGCTAACGCTGCCGTAATGCAAAACACTAGAAATGGATTGGCTTTTATAAAGGGGGTTTATTTGTTTGCACAGTTACAGTCTTAAGGCCATAAAGTGTCCAAGGTAACACATCAACAGTCGGGTACCTTCACTGGAGGATAGCCATTGGCATCTGGAAAACCTCTGTTAGCTGGGAAGGCACATGGCTGGTATATGCTCCAAGTTCTTGTTTCAAAATAGCTTTCTCCCAGGACATTCCTCTCTAGACCACAGCTCCTCTTCAAAATGTCACTCATTTGCTCTTGGGGTGTGTGCTGGTTTGAATGTATTGTGTCCCCCAAATGCCATTATCTTTGTAGTCTTGTGGGGCAGACGTTTCGGTGCTGGTTGGATATGCTTGGAATGTGCCCCACCCAGCTGTGGGTGATGATTTTGATGAGAAGTTCCCATGGAGGCATGGCCCCACCCATTCAGGGTGGGCTTTGATCAATGGAGCCATATAAATGAGCTGATTCAAAGAGAGGGAACTCAGTGCAGCTGTGAGTGATGCTTTGAAGAGGAGCAAGCTTGCTAGAGAGGAACGTCCTGGGAGAAAGCCATTTTGAAACCAGAACTTTGGGGCAGATGCCAACTGCCTTCCCAGCTAACAGAGATTTTTCCGGATGCCATTGGCCATCCTCCAGTGAAGGTACCCGATTGCTGATGTGTTACCTTGTACACTTTCTGGCCTTAAGACTGTACTGTGTAGCGAAATAGACCCCCGTTTTATAAAAGCCTATCCATCTCTGGTGTTTTGCATTCTGCAGCACTAGCAAACTAGAACAGATTTTGGTACCAGAGAAGTGGGGTACTTTTGCTGCTGAGTCTGCAAATACCAAACATGTTGGAACGGCTTTTCAAATGGATAAGGGGAAGATTCTGGAAGAATTGTGAGGAGCTTGATAGAAAAGGCCAAAACTGCTTTAAAGAGACTGTTTGTGGAAATATGGACTCTAAAGATACTTCTGATGAGGTCTTGAACAGAAATGATGAATATGTTGTTGTAAACTGGAAGAAAGGTGATCCTTGTTTTCAAGTGGCACAGAATTTGGCAAAATTGAGTCCTGGTGTCAGATGGAAGGAAGAATTTGAAAGCAACAACCTGGAATACTTAGCTGAGGAGATCTCCAGACTACGTGTGGAGGAGGTACCCTGGCTTCTCCTTGCAGCTTATAGTAAAATGCAAGTGGAAAGAGATAAACTTAGAACTGAACTCTTGGGTTCAAAGAGACCAGAAGCTGATCGCTTGGAAAATTACGAGCTTCCAGGGGGTGGAATCCCTGAAGCTATAGCCCAACATGAGGATGTAACCAAACACGGAACCCAGCCACCATTTCAGTACAAGCCAAGATTGGAGATGGAATTATCCAGAAAGGATTTGTGGAAAGTTCTATTGTCTAATGGCTTTGACCCCTGTGTGCTTCACACAAAGCCAAGAGAATTTTTGTGAGATCTTTATAGACAGAGCCATTGCCAGTCTGGACTGGAGGAGACAGACAAGGAAAAAATAAAAGAAAAATCTCTTCAAAGACAGAGCCATGGAGGTTGAGGTCTGGAGTCAGGAGGTCTCGTGCTGGGAGAGCGGAGCAGCCCACACTCATGAAAAGGGTGAGTTTGCCCTGGAGGTTGAGGGCGGACCTTCCGCCTCGATGCTCAGGAAATGTCCTGCCACTCCAAGCCCCAGAGAGGGTGGAGCACATTCCCAGGGAATTGGGGAGAGCCTGGCTGCCACCACACTGTTCTGAAGGGGTTGAGCATGCGCCCCGGAGATGGAAGGGAATCTGGGAGCTGCCCTGATATTTGAGGAGGGTGGGGCCGAGAAGGTGGTCTCCCCAATGTGTGGATATGTTGGAGCACTCACCCAAGTGTTTGGAGAGAAAAGGGCTGCCACAAAGGCCCTTGGGAAGGGTTAGACTCCTGCTCTCTCAAGCCCCAAGGATGCAACATTGTTCTGTAAATGACTCTCAGACTTTGAAATCTAATGAAGTTTGTCCTGCGGGTTTTAGGAACTGTTTTGCTCCTGTTAACCCTGTTTTCCTTACTCTTTCTCCTTATGGCAATGGGAATGTTTATCCTATGAATGTCCCTCCTTTGTATATTGGAAGCATATAACTTGTTCTAACTCCACAGATCCAAAGCTAAAGGAAAATTATGCCTTAGGACCCACCACACCTGTGGTTGATTTTGATGGGATCTTGTACTTAACTTTTGTTACTGAAATGATTTAAGTTTTTGTGATACTGTGATGGAATGTATGTATTTTGTATTTGGAAAGATAATGTCATTTTGGGGTCCAGGGGGTGGAATGTGCCGGTTTGAATGTATTGTGTCCCCCAAATGCCATTATCGTTGTAGTCTTGTGGGGCAAACGTTGTGGTGCTGGTTGGATTTGCTTGGAATGTGCCCCACCCAGCTGTGGGTGATGATTCTGATAAGATGTTCCCATGGAGGCATGGCCCCATCCATTCAGGGTGGGCCTTGATCAGTGGAGCCATATAAATGAGCTGACTCAAAGAGAGGGAACTCAGTGCAGCTGCGAGTGATGTTTTGAAGAGGAGCAAGCTTGCTAGAGAGGAACGTCCTGGGAGAAAGCCGTTTTGAAACCAGAACTTTGGAGCAGACACCAGCTGCCTTCCCAGCTAACAGAGGTTTTCCGGACGCCATTGGCCATCCTCCAGTGAAGGTACCCGATTGCTGATGTGTTACCTTGGACACTTTATGGCCTTAAGACTGTACTGTGTAGCGAAATAAACCCCCGTTTTATAAAAGCCTATCCATCTCTGGTGTTTTGCATTCTGCAGCATTAGCAAACTAGAACAGGGTGTTTGTCCTCTTTTAGCTTCTCCAGAGAAAGTCTGCTTTCAATGGCTGTCTTCAAATTGTCTCTCATTTGCAGCTGCTGTGCTTTCTTTAAAGTGTCCCTCTTGGCTGTAGCAAGCTTGATCCTTCTGTCTGAACTTATATAGTGTGCCAATAAACTAATCAAGGCCCATGATGAGTGGGTAGGGCCACACCTCCATGCAAATTATCCAATGAAAGATCTCACCCACAGTTGAGTGATCACATCTCCATGGGAACATCCAATCAAAATTCTCCAACCCAATCAACACCAATACATTTCCTGTCCATGCAACACTGTATCAAAGATAATGGCATTTGGGGGCACATAATACATTCAAACTGGCACACCATGTCTGACACTGAGTGTATGTGTAGATAGTCTATGAGCAATTGACCTCAAATTGTCATTTTATAATTCTGGGCAGTCATCCATTCAAAAATATTTCTTGCTACTCCCTATTGATGCTTGAGTTTGGAGTTCAATTACTATGGTTTAAAGTCTCATTTTCCCTTAGCCAATAAGTAAATTGGAAAATGAATTGCCTTAACTCATTTGTAGATTTACACCTTAATACAAAGAAGTCTTGAGAGAGTAATATAGCACTGATGACTGAAAAAGAAGGGACTTAAATAGAAACGGATAAAAGAGTTTAGAATTTGGGCCATGATCCTATTATGAACAACAGGGAATATATACCACTAGTCGACTTTTTTTTACATGTTATATTGCCAAAAGCAAATTTGCAAATTCTGAAAATGTTGTTTCAAAGATTGTTTGTATTTTATCAGGACCAATTTAGTATTTCCTTTTTTTTTTACATTTAAACCTTGCTTTTAGTTGAAACATGTCTTTTTTAGATACTGAAAAAGTTTACTGAGAAAAATACAAGTGTCTGTGACTTAAACTATTTTAAGTACAAAAATATGTACTAAAATAGTTAATAAATACATATTCATTTTATAGTCATACACATCATAATTTTTAGTAGAACAGTTAGGCTCCCCAATGATAAATGCTACAAAAATAATTCATGCTTAGGCAAAAACATAATTGGCAGTAAAGATTAAACTCACACTATACTAGAAAGACAAGGGATTTCAACTTGAGCCTCAAGCAACTAGAAGTTCTAGTTAGAAATGTGGCAGTCAGATTAAATAGCTCAGGCTTTCCTCAGGGTAATGTGGGCAATACTGAATTTTCAAACATATATTATTGTTAAAGAATGGTAGTTGATAGCAGAAAATATACTTTCATCCAACAAATAGTAATAAGCCATTGTTATGTACCAGGAACAGTTCTGCGTTCTAGGCATATAGCCCTGAACCAAACCAATAAAAAGTCCTTTCTGTAATGGAGCTTATATTCTAGTGGGTAAAATTCCAAGAGATTGGGTCAATAGAAAAAGTTCCTACATGTGGTTGTTCAGAAAGATTTTTAAAATATATTCTAAATTTAAATAAATTTAAAACATGTTCCTTGGCCTTGAGGTAATATAACTAATACTTTTTTCTTTATAAAACCAAAGAATTCCCTCATGTCTAAATTTAACAAATGAGGCGATATCATCAACATCAAAGCATTATCAGGTACGTCAAAAAAAATTCCCAAAGAAATGTTCAATCATTTGCATGTGGGTTGTGCATTTATTATTGTCTAAGTTTCAGTTTAATGTTTTTTAAAAGTTAATATACAATGTAGGACTAAAAACGAATTCAAAATTCCTGAAACACCTATTTTCAGATAATCAGTTGATTTTTCTTTAGTTCTTCAATAAAATATTATTTTAATTCTTAAGTGTTAGTCAAACTTGCTTTTTGTGAACAAGCAATTGGTATGGTACAGTTAAATCATCTAAATTATTAATAAAAATTAGTAACTTGAAATGGTTCCCTTCACATAGTAGATTTTCATTGATCAATGGTGAAATTACTTACTAAATTATTTCATATGCAGGAGCACAAAATTTTTTGTCAAAACAAAAACAAAAACAAAAACAGTATTAAGCCTCACAGTTAAAATCAAGTCCATTAATTTCCCATTTTAGGTAAGTAGATTTATAATGTTCTAATCTTGTAAACTGGACTTTTCTAAGGAATTTGAATTATTCAATTCATGAGTGGGAAAAGCATAAAAATTTCAATTGTTATTATTAGCTTTTGATTATTAATAGTTTATATTCACTTATATTCCAGTATATTAATCAATAAATCAAATTATTATTAACAATGCACTTTTATAACTATACAAATGCAGGCACAAGAATGAATGACTATGTTTATGCACGGAAATATTATCTCAGTATAGTTACTGGTATTTTAGATATCTTATACTTTACACCAATTACACTTTCTAACTTGGCCAGTGTGGTTAATGATGGAGTTTCAGATTAAGCACCACATATCTTTGCTTCTCTGGTTTTCATTTAGACCTTTAACATCATTTCAATACAGCTGTTTTGGTTCAGTGCCTTCTTGACAAGCAGCTCAGAATATCCTCCAGGGTCCATTTGGGCTCAATGCCAGACCAACAAAAATTTTCTTTGATGAATAATCTTCTGATAAGTGTGACTTGTGTGGAAAGTACTCATTTATTTATGGCTGACATAGTCCTATGTCAAAAGAATATAAAATTGAAGTTATAGTTAATAGCCTGCCACTTGGTACTATACCTGCATTTTTGCTCTTTTGCATTTAAGATTGTGTGAGCATTCCCATTAAAAATTGATTTGCAGTGGTTTGTAACTTAACTTCAAATGATCTGTCCATGAGAGATGAAAACTGATATATGAGTGCATCCATAGGAGCCAACACCTAATTAAATCTGTGTGGTTGTTTTAAAGTTGAATCACAGTAGGTTAAGGGTGATATAAAAAAGCCATGTATTTAGGGTAACATTGTAAATTAAATTTAGGTTGGATTCTTTTCCTTTTTAATTAGCAAATACTATTAATTTAAATAATCATTTTGATTTCATAGAGTTATGATAATATTAAAGTGCATAACATTTCTGCCTTTAAGAATTTGAAGGTTCATGGCTTGCTAGTTGAATGGCTAGCAGTATTAGGAACATTCTACAAATATTGTGCTTTTGATTTTTTCATTGATATTCACTTTATATCACTATATCTTATTATGAGTTTAAAAAGTTATTTAATGATTTGATTCAATAAATTGCTACTGATTGCCTTCTCTCTGAAAGATGCTCTATTAGATGCTGAGCATTCAGATACTGTCAGCTCTACCTGCCTAGAGGAGCTAACAATCCATTAAGGCAGGTGAGAAAGGAGCACATGCCAATGTATAAATGGCAAAGATATATAAAAATGGTCTCAGGAGAAGCAGGCAGGACTGGAAATTGGGTGTGGAGGACTTCAACTCTTAATTTTCAATGAAACAAATGAATTTGGAGAGAATAGCTTGAGCAAAGACAAAGAGATTGAAATCCAAAAACATGGTTTTGAATGATCAAGGGACTCAATACAGGAAAGGAGGGACAAACACAAAGACCTTGCACAGTTTAATCCACTAGACAAAAGTATAGTATGACTGTTTTTAAGGAGAAGATTTTCCTTGTCAGAACATTATTTGAAGACCATTAATCTGGCAATAATATACACTGTTATTTTGTACTGTATGTTGCATTTTGTTTGAGAGTTTCAGCCCAGGAGATTCTTGGGTTTGAATCCTAGCAACAATATTTGCTTCCCCTGTAAAGTTGTTGTAAAGATTAAATGAGAGGATACAAATAATAGTTAACACCATGCTAAGTACATGGTAAATATTAGCTGTTAGTGTTATTAAGGTGAATAGAAAGAAGGCAAGAAAATAGGCAAGGTCACTAATTTGTAAATAAATATAATATTTTGAGAGAATTATTAATGAGCCTGAAAAAGGGTTTAAATGTAGAAAATATGAAGGTGGAGTAGGAAAGACTTGGAAGTAGATTGGATTTGATTGGTGAAAGAATTATGGTTAAAATATGTATTTGAAGATTTCAAGCCTGAATAACTTGGATATTTAAGGTAGCTTCATGATCACAAAAGGGACATCAATAATCATAATGATGTGGTTAAGAGATGAGCTTAAATATAAATTTTAAAATTTCAAGTGTCCATAGGACATAGGACATAGGCCCTATCCACAGGACATATACAGAAGGAGTCATGAACATGATGTCAGAGCTTAGCATGAAGCTCCTTTCTACCTCATGGAAGTCAATAAAGATATATTATTGAGAATTCATGCCTCAGTTCCCAAGGAAGTGGAAAACATAGACCAATTCAGATGTCTTTTCTATATAATGAAGAGCATGAAAAAGAGAAAATCACAGAAACAAAAATTATGAAAATGAAAATGTAAGAAAACATTCAAATTTCTACCTGAAATGTATAGAAATGCACAACCACCATTTTCATTTCTCACTTTCCATATTCACAATACTTGCATTATATCACTCAAAATAAAATTAAACTAATGAGTACTATATGTCTTAAAATATATATGTATATGTAATGTCCAAATATTAATATTTGAATCATGATTTTAATCAATTGAGAAAATGTATAGATCAATAATAAAAATTTGGGAGGGAAGAATGATGTAATTCTCTAAAGATGAAATATAAATGAATAATACACAGCCAAAGCTCTTTTTGATGCTGTTGCTTCTTTTTGGTAAGTACACATTCTAATGTGAGTCACCTCAATTCTTTCCTTTGAGCCTAATTTATTTTTTGGCATCGGGTTTTTGGTAAATGTTTTCTTTAAAATGTTTCATGGACCAATCCCTCATTTTCCATTATCAATACTGCCACCATATTAAGGTGTTTATAACTTTATGTATGGGTGAGTGCAAATAATTTAAATTTTTCTCCTTTCTTGTAAATATCCTTCATCCAAGTCATCCTGCATTTTACTTCAAGAGCAATATTTTGAAAAGGTTAATTATACTCAAATAAATCATACTTCATAGTAACTGTATGTTGCAAAGGGAAGAACCAAGTAGTATCATAAAAGGGAAGAATCATTCTTTGGTTTATTTATTCCCCTCGGATTTTGGTATACTTGGATAAACTCTGCCATTTTTTTCTCCCAATTAATAACATTTCTGAAGGAATTGTTAAGCCCTTTTTTGTCCTATAGAAAGCAACAATGAGAAAGATGTGGCTATTGACCAAAACATGGTATGGTAAAGGAACCCCAAAGCATAGATAAATTTCCCCTGCTACTAGCAACTATAATATTCAAAGACATATTGATTCACCTAAGAGCTTGCTTGTCTTGGATGGCAGACAGTGGTGAAACATGGAGAAAAGTTAATCAATCATTAGAGAGGGAAGACGTGCAAAGAGCAAAAATACCAGGGAACAGAATGGAACAAAGCAAACAAACACCAGTAATGGACAGCAACCTCCAAAAAAATAAAAGTGGAAAATTAAATGCAATTCCATTGTAATGAATTCCTCATCACTATTTCTTAAATATTTCCCATCTAGCAAAATGCAGTGTAATGAAATTCATGGTGATCTGCCTGCCAGATAGTGAAAGTATACAAAAAATGTAGTTTAATCCAGTAAGAAAAAAACTAATTGAGAGGGAAATAATAAATATATACTCAATTGCTATAACTTAGAAATTATAATGAATGGACATTAAAGTAACGCAAGGAGAAAAATGAATCAAGTTTTAATAGCAGGAGACAGAAAAAGTAATGTCAAGGTAACATGGTTGAGATGATCAGTGTAGAAAAAGCACAGTTTTTGTAATTAGATATGAGTTTGATTCCTTCTCATTGTGTGAGAATGACTGTGGGGAAGTCACATTCCCTCTTAGACTATCTATATTCAAACCCATAAAGTGCAATGTAAATATATATTCTAACTACCCACAAGATAAATCTGGGGGTGGGGAGTTAAATAATTTACTCCAATCCTATTGCCATACCCGAGCTAGAATGGAGTATAGATAAGTCAGATACTGAAGCCTCTGTTTTTTTCTACTATTATGTATCACAATGAATAAAGCACCAAGAAGATAATGGCTATATAAAAAAATAGTAAGATACAAGTAGACATTACAGATCACCCGGTTACTGGTCAAGGTTTATAGACATTCCTTATTAGTTCACTCAATAAGCAGTTATTGGATGGCTGTTGGGAGAAAAAGATACCTGTTACCACCTCCAGGACAGGAGTCCCAGGATGTCAACCTATTCCATGGATTGCAGATGTCAAGGTAGACAACAAAAGCACAACTCACACAGGCACTGCATGAGAAAAGAAACAGCAAAGTCAGCTTCAATAGGGTGTGTTGTTACCCCATGGCCAGCAGGTCTCCATTGGCAGCCAATGCAGGGAGATGGGATGCACACACTCATCTTGTGCTGCAAGGAAAGACCCTATTCCCTCCCTGCCATGAACAGATACAGCACTGGAGTTGACTGGGTGCAACAGAATGCCCATACAAAGCCAAGAAATCTCTGTGAATGTTTACACATTCTCAGGACATAAGGGGAAGGCTAGTGCAGACCACGATCTGCTAAGGGATGTGTTTCATAACAAGCACCCCAAAGAAGGAGTCAGCCCACATTCATCATCTGACCTACGTGTTAGACCAACACATTGGTCCCAACAAAGGGTTTACTTGTGGGTCACAGGGAAAGGTGGCAGGCCATGCTCAGGCTTTGCTCTTGCACAGCCACTATACTCCCTCCAGTGTCAAGCAGAACTGTGTCAAGGACAATCCTTGATAGAGCCTGGATGACAACTGCCAACATGAAAAAGGAAGGGGCTCTGGAATCAGTACTTTGTTAAAAATGGTCACAGAAACGACATTTAAGAAGGTGTTGCCTACTCTGAGATGAGGGACAATGGCCTTGGACGTGGAGACTTCAGCAGAATGAGAACTGTAACAGTTTTAATGGAAGCTTTGAATTTTTTTAAAGTCACCTCAGGATGTAACTGAGATTTAAAAAAAATGTGAAATTAGTCTGAAATGATCTCATATTGTTGAAACTTTTTACCCTTTGACTTCTTAAGATAAATTATCAAGATAATATATTTCTGCTTATAATAAAAGATCAAAATTATGAGGAAAACAGTAATACTTAAATTTTATTTAATTTTTAAAGGAAGCGTAACCTTGAAAACATCATGAAATACTAGAAAATAAAAGTTAAAATGTTAAACGTACTGTATTTTGGGAAGAGAGAAGCCTTCTAAATAAATAGGGAATAAGTATTTTTCTAACCCAGATTAGCCCTAAGAACAAAGAACACACCTGGCATGGAGTGGCCCATGAGTTTAATTAAGGACTTATGAAACAGGAGATATTCTTCCCAGCAGCAGGTGAGCAGAATGAAGTCAGTGCTCCATGTGGAGAGAAAAAGATGAGGGAGCGGACTTGTAAAGTTTGTGGCAACAGAGTTTCAGCAGGGTCTTGGGATATTTGGCTACAATAAGATCTCCAGAGATTTGGTTACAACAAGGTCTCGTGGGATTTGGTTACTAACAGTGATTGGGGGAGTTAATGTCTTTCCTGGCCATGTAGGCAGCTATGTGCAGCTCATAATGGAGGAGGTGACAGGGCCCTGGACCCCAGGTCCCCACAAGTACATAAGCGCAGTTTTGATTATCAGCATAGATCATGAAAAGTCATGTTTATATAAATGCTATTGAGGACAATTTGTTAGGGAACACTTACATTCTAAATGGGAGACTCAATGTAGTAATTTCTTAGAATTCATGTTTTCCAACCCTAAATTCCATCTTTGAACTTATCAACAGTTATGTTCTTGAAATCTGAGTACTCATAGTTGGATGTTACATTGCTAAAAAATATTTCTCATCTGTGTCTGGCACAACATCTACATTTTTAGTTAATTTATAATGTCAATAATGCTATTTAAATATTTTACATATCAAAGTTCATATATCATGAATATTATTCTCTATTAACTTAAGGCACTGGTTTTTACTGAAGTAATTATTATTTTTTTTATTTTTGTATGTATGACTAACATTTACTATAGCTTGAGGAAATTTCTGTGTAAGTGAACTTTATATGGAGTGAAATTGATATGCAGAATTACTTGACTTTAATAAATTATGTTTAGCAATAAGTTGCATTTGAGTTGTCATATTTTTTCAGTTCCAAATCCACCAATTCTAAATTCTGACTTGTAAACATTATATTTCTTCTTGACATTTAACTATTATTTGGCATGCAATTTCTTACTAATTTTGCATCTACTTTTGGTACTTTCTTCTTCGGATTTTAATTAAATTATTTTTTGATATATGGCACAAAGTGTGCCCAGATATTCCCTTTTTTCACCATCTTAGCTGCATCACAATATCTCTGCAGCCTGCTCTGTGCACCATGGCATAGACTCTGTCACACATTTGCTCTAAATGGATTTAAATAGACTAGCAAAAAAAATCTATGTGTCCCTGGTATTTTCCTCTCTGTTCTTATTTTATCTAATAAGAAAATATATCAATCACTCCTTCTTCCAACCTAAGAGACTTCATTTCTCCCTCTCCAGCATGTACTATTTTTATAGTCATTTGCCATTTGAATATAACTTGTGGCTAAAATACTTGCCACTGGTAAAGGATATTTTGCTTTGGAATATTTGCTATACATTGATTTGCCTTCCTATAAAATAGGTGATAATACTTGACTAACTTGCATGGCTCATAGGCTTTTTTGACTTTACCAAGTTCTTTGAGGCCCTTGAATGCGAAAAGAAATTGAAATCCAGAACATTATTACTGTTGTTATGTAGCAAAATGATTTTAAAATACAACTGTATCTTTACACTTTCCCTGGGCCATTGTCCTTTATGTTTTCATTTTATTCACTCTTCTCTATGTTGGACTGCCATGAATATAAATTTTATAGGTGATCAAAGGCTACTAAGCAAATGTGTGTGTTTGAAACACTCCCTGTAAGGCAAGAATTAGTTAAGCTTCTTGGTCTCCTCCTATGAAATTTATGTAAAAGTCTATGCTTTTGGTAAGTATATTTTATTTTCATGGGAGTACGATTTAGTCAGCATATGTCTAGCTGCATGGAGATACTGAATGTGTTAGAAAGATAAAATATGTTAAGCTTAAGCTTTAATTTTTTACATGAATTACTTGCCTTAGTTAAGAGTGGACAGTGCTTTCTTAAATCATGAAAAAATTTTATTATTTGTTTTTAGCCATTTACAATAAATATTTTGTCATATGATGGTTTTAAAGTTAGTTTTTCTAGGTGCAAAATGCAAAGTTAAAAATACATCTATGTAAGCATGACTTATGGATATGGATGTTTAGGCTGCACATTGAGCCACATTTTCCAGAGACAACTTCACAACATTTCATTATTCCCTTAGCTTACTTTTAGAGAAATGAGTCCTGATTACCTAGAGCAAAGCTAAATGATTTCATTTAAAGTTAGTGGCTACTCCAACCCAGATTGGCCCCAGACCAAAGAACACACCTGGCATGGAGTTACCTATGAGTTTAACTAGGGACTTACAAAACAGGAAATGATTTTTCCTGAAGGTGGAGGGTCAGGAAACTGAAGTCAGAGTTCTGACATTCTATGCAGAGAAAGAGAAGAGTGCCAAGGGTGGGGGCTTATAAAGGTGTGTGACAATGGAGTTTCTCACTCAATTTGGTTACAACAGGAGCTCTAGAGATTTGATTACTAACAGTGATTAGGGGAGGGAAGTTTCAATGCTTCAGGGGCTGTTACCTGGTCAGGTAGGTGGCTGTGTGTATTTCGTAATTGAGGAGGGGGTGGGACTCCAGGCCCTGGGTCTTCACATTAGCCATGTTCCTTGGATAAAGCAGCCATCTCTCTGCCACAGCTGGATAAAAATACAAATTCACAGTGATTTGTCAGTGATTGTTGGTAAGTGATCAGACCTCACAAATATTTGTGACAACTAACTTGGGACACTCAACATGGAGCACTTGCTCTTTTCACATGCTAGATATATCTGATTTTTAATCAACAAATAATCATGCAAGGTAGAGAATCTCACCATCGTATTTCAGAATAGGAAAGCCAAACTCTGAGAATAAATAGCAGAATAAAATTTCAAACACAGATCTGCCTGAGGCTGAAACTGTTTCTTTCCTTCATCTTTCCCCCCATCACTTTTCTCCTTCCTTCCTTCTCGCTTGTACTTCATCACACTATTATCCCTAAACATATATTTATTGTATCTTACAGTCACATAAGCTTTGGGTTAAAACGAGAGAAGTTATTAGCCAGGGTGATGAAAGAGGAATGGTAAATCTTAAGTGCCACAAGTAGTACACAAGCCAACAATGCACAAAGATGTTTACATTCAACTTTAGAATGGAGAAACTTGGCCAACACCACCTTAATGAAGTGATTAGTGGTAACATCATCAGGAGTATGACAAATCAACCTTATCTGCCTCCTGAGATAATGCACTTAGAAGAGCACAATATTTTTCTTATCATTCTTGCCAAAACTGAAAAATTGGAATCTAAACACAATGAAACATTAGATAAACTCGATATGAGGAGATTTTCACAAAATATGTGGCCTCTACACATTAAAAATGTGTCATGAAGAATAATTAAAAACTAAGCAACTTCCAGATTAAAAAGACTAAGGAGATATGACACCTGACTGCAATAAATGAACTGCAGTTTTTCTTGCTGTAAAGACATTATTAGGCAAACTGGTGAAATCTAGATAGTGGTTGCATATTAGATCATACTACTGCATGGAGGCTTATTTCCTGAAATTGACACTTGTGCTGTAATAACATTATTGAATGCCCTGGATTTTAGGAAATACACACTGAAATATTTAGAGGTAAAGGAGCATCATGTGAGCAAATTATGCTGAAATATGATAAAATGTTAACATTTGGGGAAGGAAATACTAAAATGCTTTGTACCTAGCTTGCAGTTTTCAATAAATCTGAAATACTAAAAATAAGTTAAAAAAAAATAAAAAATGATTTAAAGCAACTTTTTTTGCTATTTCTTAAAGGATAAACCTGTCTTTCTGACCTCAAATTATTTAATGTCAAACACAAAGGGAAAAACTGCAAATTGAAAACCTTTGTATTAAGTTACATTGTACATTATTATTTTATTTTACTTCAAATTTATGAAACTTGCAGCACACAAAACAATTGCTAATGTCAACTCCATCACGGTATGATCCATCCTTTATATATTTTTCACTCTTTTCCTTCCCTAATTTGTATATGTGCTTCAGACATCTGCTTAGTGTGATGAAGTGCAAAGAAGGAAGGAAAGTGAAAAGTGAAGAAGGGAAAGGTTAAAAAAGAAAAGAAACAGCATCAGCCTCAGGCAAATCTGTGTTTGAAATTTTATTCTACTACTTATTCTCAGAGTTTGGCTTTCCTATTCTGAAATACAGTGATGAGATTTCCTACCTTGCATGACTGTTGATTAAAAAATCAGATGTATCTAGGGTATGGAAAGAGCAAGTGCTCCATGTTGGTATCACAAGTTAGCTATCACAAATATTTGTGAGATCTGATGACTTGCCGATGATCACTATGATCAGTTACTGTGAATTTGTATTTTTATCCATCTGTTGGCAAAGAGAGCTGAAAGTTTAATATCTGGTAAAGCTCACATTGCTTGTGGCATCCTTTGCCCTGTCAATACATGGTGGAAAGTGTATGTGTGATGAGCAAAGTCTACTGACAACAACTCAAAAGATTCTTTACATCTCCTGCATCCTCCCTGTTGAAATAAACCAAAATATGCAACTCCTTCCATGTTTAGTGTCAATACACTGTCAAACACTTACGATAGATATCTTCCAGTCATGAAAGATGGGAAACTCCAATATTTTCCCTCTCATTAATTTTCACACTGACATTTTTGAAAAAGAAAGTTGGTACATAATTTTTAAAATATTCTTATCAGCTACTATAAAAATATTTTCAAATTATAAACATTATTTCAGAAGTTATAGATTAGCAACCCAGAGTAGCAAAGTGGAATAATATGCAAGTGTGCTCTGTTTTATATTATGAAACTTGCAGCACACAAGTTGTGCATTGTTAGGTGGTACAAATAAGGGAATATGTCCAGTTGTCAAGAAACCATTTGAGAAATCTTGGTAGGAGCTTTGACAGAACAGTTTAGAAATGAATAACATTACTTCATTCAAAAAATTTTGAGTACCTACTATATGTACAAATCACAGTGCTGAGTGCTAAGGATGCAAATGGATCAAGACATTTCTCTAGCTATCAGGTGATTTTTCTAACAATTGAAAATTAAAGCAAAAACATTTGAAAGAAAAATGAGGAATAGGTATCAAAAGTTAAAAAAAAGTCTGTAAAGAAACACAACGTTAATTATACATTGTATTAACTAGCTTTAAGTGGGATAAAAAAAGACAATCCTTCAAAATTCTAGACAGAATTTGGCACATGGTAAGTACTAATGAGAGTTAGCTAATAATAGAAATATGTTAAATGCAAATTTTACTAGAGTAACACTGTGTAATATAAGGACATATTCTGAATTGCAATGAGGACTTTTTTTTTTTTTAATTTAAGGAAAAGGTATGTAAAGCTGTCATCAAGCATTTAACCTTTAAATTTCAAATCAAACATTGCTTATGAAAGACAAAGATTGTCATCTCAAACTTCACTTAGAAAAAAAAGCCATTTAAAACTTAAGCACTGTGTTAAAAATGTACAATGTCTTAAATTAGGGTGACAGTGTTGTGTTATGACATGAAGTCTGGAGAACTTGAAGATTATAGAATTCTGAATATGCCTTGACAAAAGAATCCTTTTCATCTACGGTCACCTCCATGTAGCCCATCTTTTTTGCATAAGCAACATATTAACCATCTCACAGCTTTCCAAAATTGTATTTAAGAAAGGTCCATTAAGGCACACTCTAATCCTAATAAAAGAAAAGTATTGTCATAAAAATAGTAGTAGCACTGAATATTAATGAAATGTTAATGTATCATTAGCCCATGATTGGAAAGAATATCCTACCACACACTTGATTCTTTCATGAGAAGGACCCAAACATCAGTATTTCTGTTTCTGTTTACATTTCTCTCCGTGATAATTGGTGGTTTGTCACTATTTCTTTAGTTGCTTGTAGACATTATTCCAACTGAATACATTCTGTGGGTGGAGAAGAATTCTCACTCATCAAGGCTGTCAATTTTGCTGTTTCTTCTTTTAGTTATTCTTGTTAGTTACTGTCCTTATGCTTCTACTTACATGAGACATGCCACTCATTCAGCAGATGCACTGACAGATACTTGACTGACATGTAAATTTATTCACGGGAAAGAAAAGAACATTTTTGTTCTGACATTTTATTTTTATCTCTGTGTGCCCTCTTTATTTGACAGATTATAAAGCCATATTCATATTAAAAAGCATCTTTAAATAAAGAGCAATTTGCCATATCAATATTGTCTTCCCACCTCTTTTATTTCCATGAACTTAGAAGGCTTTACTGAAACTAAAACTTCTCACAAGCACTGGCAGTCATCTAAGTAATGAAGAGCCACCACCTCCCCACTTTATTATTATTATTCCTGGCTTATTTAATGTACATATGGAAAAAGGTATCATCTTCCTCTATCATGGAGAGAAGTGGATTGACATATACTCTGCTTGTCCTTTTTTGAAATGCTTGAAGAGATTATAACTTATGGGCAATAGGAAATAAAATAACCAAGTTCAACAACTTGGAAAGAAGAATCAAGAAGAAAATCTGAATTATTTTTTATTTAAGAAAAGAGCCATATAAAAATGACAGTCAAACTCTCCTTTAGGTGTCAGTAAAAAGAGAAAATGGTTTCCTGTGATTAAAATGTAAACACTCTATTTATATCTTTAACATTGAGGTATCAAAATCTATTAATGTGTTTGTAAAAGCAATCTTTGAAAATATAAGCTTTCTCTTTTTGGTGTAAGTAACTATCATTTTGAGGTAAAAATAACACAGTCTGGCATACAAAAGCAACCAGTAATCCTGGATGTTAGCAGACATCAAACCTAAATCAACCCATACGTGCAACCCATGGACAGTCAAGTAGTTCTGGATGTAAGTAGGGTAATTAATATGAATGTCTACTTACCATGACAAATAACACTCAAGTGGTCTTCAGAAGCCAGAATGACTCCATTTGTGAGCTCACCAGATTGCTTCTAAATACCTTGGTGTATGTCATGCCAACAGTATTATGGGGGTGAATAAATGGGCACTACTTTCTAGGTCTAGGCCATTAGTACTTAGTAGGTCAGAATAATTCACCACTTAGGAAAGCTTTCATAGAGGTATGCTTTTAAAGTGTGTTTATTTAATACTTATAAATCCAGAGTGTATATATACCTTAGAATCAGGAGTTTTTCAAACTTTCAAATAAATAATTTACCTAACAATATGGATTTCGGAATGAAAAGTCAAAAGGAAAACTGTGTAAACAATGAATATGGATAAATGTAAGAGTCTGGAGCTAACTAAAAGAACTAACCAAGTCTGTTTTGTTTTGTTTTGTTTTGTTTTGTTTTGTTTTGTTTTCTTGTGTTTTGTTGTTTTTATTTATTTTTTTAGCTGCATGAGGGCTAGAATCTAAACCTTTTGCTTGAGCGTCTTGTGCTAGCACATGGTAATTATTTAATAAAGGATTGATGAGTGAATGAATGAATGAATAAATGAATACCCAGGAGCAACATTTTAGAAAGACCCACACAAGTCCTTGCTTGGGCTAAGTTCTTAGTGATATTTTCATCTTTTCCATTTGCAATGGTGCATTACTTTTAAGCCTAAGTGAAAAATTATTACTTGTTACCTTCAACTAGGTCTTTTAGTAGCAAGAAAATGGGTATTCTTTAAAGAGTTGTGTTATCTCAGAGATTTTTAACATAAAGTTAAAATCACAGCTCCAATACAATTTCATATTTGAATAACTCTTTAACCTACTTTTAAGAATTCTTGAAAACAAACAAGCATGCAAACAACAAACAAAATCACCTTGAGCTCATCCTTTAAATATGTTTAGTTATTGAAATCATTCTTTAGAGGGTCCAAATAAAAACCCTAATATGAAGCAAGGGAAATACATTGTTAATGATAACACAGTTTTTCTGGCTCTGTGATGGTACAAGGATTTACATCTCAGCTTTTAATTGAAATTTTTTTCTATTACCTGGGAGATACTATTATGAGCTGACACCTGTTGGAAGTTTTTCTTACCTTTTAGCTCATTCTTCTATTGTATCTGTAGCTACTGACCAGATATGCTCATCGGTCAACTGATTCTCTTGGACATGGTCTAAAAGCTTCAAGATGTTCTTGGATATGAGTTTTACCTACACAATACTGAGACAATCATTTCCTTTTATTGAAAAATATGAGTCCAAAACCTCACAGCTTCAAGATAAACCAAGATGAAAAATAAGTCATAATTCCTCAGAAAAGCTGATGGGAAAAAATAAATTCACTTCATAACACCTGTGCACCTTGGTATTTGCAGCCTTTCTGTCCCAAATGCCTGGGATAAATCCGTCTTGTTTGTGACCATTTCTGTAGACATGTGTACCAGAAAATGCCTTGTTTCTTATCATCAACAATGTTTTAGCACTATTTGTGGGCACTGACTTGAATATTGGTGTTTGTGTTTAATGTTTCCACAACAGTTGTACCTCAGGAAGCTATCTGCTGAATGATTTGAGAAATATTTTATTGAACAAATTAAATTAATGACCTCATAGTGACAGAAACAAAATGCTTTACAAAGAAATTCAATGACTTATATGGGCTAGTGTGACTTTAAATTTTAATTACAGAATATTTATTCAGGGAATAGTAGAATAACATAGAAAAAAATCCACAGATGCAACATATTTGTTTTCTTTCTGCTTCTTGTTCCCTACATTTAGTTTTACTGTTTATTGGTTTTAATATACCTGTGGCTATAATACATGAGTGGGTACATCTCGCATTTAGTCAGCACGTATCCATGTTACTACAGATTTCCATGTGTCATTTATTTTTTATTGCAGTTTTGTCATGTATTCTACAAATATTTTTCTAGCCTTATTTGATGTACTAAAATGTCCATTTTTAAACTCAAAACTGTGATATTTTTCTGTTTTCTATCACTTTTAATTCTTGAAATTTCACTGCCTTCAATTATATTTTCCCTTAGTTTTGTGGTAACTTGAGTTTAAAATGTTTATTAAATGCATATGAAATGTGTTTAACTAAATGGTGCCAGTAAATATTCTAGCTGAATCAAGATAAGTAACATGACTTTGTCATTCTCCCTTACACTGAATTTTGTTGTTTATTGCTATTTTGAAAATAATGTTTAACAAAATATTTTCTCACTGATAATAAGATGTACATAAAATTCCTTTTGTTTTATGTTTAAATATTATTACTAAATTTATTTTATTAATAGCATTAACGTTTCATTTGATTTGGGGGAGTTTTCTGGATATAAGGTGACATAATGTGCAAATAAAGCTAAATTTGCTCCATTTTTACACAATATTTATTACTATTCCAAGGAAAGTTCTCCAACTTTTTCTGTATAAGTCCACATGTAAGTTTGCTTCTCCGTTTTCTGGCTGCTTATCTTGTCAATGACTTATTGGGGAACTGAATTGTCTCACTGTGCCTTGAATGCAAGCATTCCACATCCTAAAGTTGAGAATGGTAACCTTATTTAAAGAGCAAAGAAACTCATTTTTGCAGGTAATCTAGTTAAGTGAAACTGACAAATCAGAGAGTTCATTCATCAGAATGGCTATGCTTGCCCTCCACGTTGGAGACACACTTGCCCTCCAGGTACTTGGCGGGCTCGGCATACATCCATTTTTTTCTTATTAATTGCACCCGTTTTCCTTGGGGCACCTTACATACATGCTCCACTACAAACAGGTCTCTCTAGGCTTTCAGTCAAGATGCACATCCCACTCTAGTGGAGGGATGGGCACAAGACCCAGGCAAGAACCATCACGGTCCCCTGATCCTCGGAATTTGGATCTTGAGCTAAGGGACAGATGGTTGGAAAATGACAGATTTACTTTATTTATATGGGAGGTTATTATATTCCTACTTTTCAGGTTATCAGTAGCCCCTTTGTTGTGCCTCATTGTTCAAAGTGTCTTTTTGTTTGTTTGGTTTTGAATTCTATGAGCTACTACTTAATTTTCCTAGAATTCCTCTTTGTTTCTTTATAATTTTTAATTTTTATACCAGTTATCCAGAAATGCCATCTGGTGCTGAAACACAGGAAATCCTGAAGTGCTTTTAAAAAAAGTTAGAAAAAAATTTAACAGTACTAATCTTTCAGAGGTAACTCTACATATCCTATACAATTTAATAATTTTATATATGTTCTGAAAAGATTGTAAAGAAGAAAATATTAATTGCCCTATTGCTGAAATTTTTTTATAGTTTCTTTAATTTTTGACATAATGTTTACTCTTTTTGTCCTGAATAATGTACATACATATGCACACAGATTTGTGATAATGTGTGTGTGTGCATATGGATCCATTTTGTTGAAGTGCTGAATAAAGTTAAATGTAATTTCATAAGTAATGCATAATACATACACATAGACTACTATATATGAATTTTTAGTCTGTTTTTTTCAAATTTAATAATATTTCATATAATTTGTCCTTTTGTTTTAGTAGGTAAATATTACTCCATTTTATTTGTATATTTTAATGTAGTTAATCATTTCCTAATTGTGAACACATAGGCTATTTGAAATTATATTTGTATTTCAAATTCCATGTATACTATAATTAATATTTAATAATTATTTATGTCTCACAATTTTCTTTAAGTGTATTAAGTGACTCTTTTAGACTAAGGATAAATATTTGCTTTGTGAAATAAATGGTAAGTGTTAGATTCCGATCACAAACCTGAAGAAACAATGCTAGATCATTCTAGGTAAGTTATTTCCCATTTCTGTGTATTAAGGTAAGTAAAATAAGGAGGAAGAAGAGGCAGTTATACTATATCTTTTTAAAATCTCTTTACTCTAAGAGCTTATTTAGACAATCAAATCCATTGTAGGACTTCAAAGCAGATATTTGTGTAAACTAACATGCTGCTACTCTGTGCATTTCCTATACTATAAAATAAATTAAAATTCATGTGCAGGATCTAAATTCACACCAGTTTTGCCATCAGTCTAGAGGGGAAAAAAAATATTAGCTCTGACTTTACCGATTGTTATGTGATTGCTTTTTATATGGCCCTATTCATTTTCACCAAATCAGACCATTTCTAAATCATTAATTAAACATATTTTTAGAAATAATCTCCAGAAATTTTGAATTATAGGATGTCCTCAACAATATTAAATAGTTCATACACTTAGTAAAAGTATTCAGAATTTAGTTTTTAGCAGAAACGTTGCACCAAGTATATCAACTGTCTTCAACTAGTGCCTCAGGTTATAGGGATGTTTGAAAAATTATTATTTATAGATTTTCAGGAATTTTGCATCTGGATTCCATAGTTAGCCTCTATATATGCCTTCATGTTCTTCTCCTATGGGTCTCAAACTTCTACTTAAAGAAATATCTTCTTCAGAAAACATCTTTTTCAAGGAATATGTGGCAAATATTGTGGTCTGTTCTTTTCTGGTATTTCTGTCTCAGAGATGCCCATTAAAGCACCAATTTCTATAATAAAAATGCTTTCCCATGATGAAATGCTATTGCTTTAACATGCTAATGACATTTTTTGAATGAAAACATGGAAAGATAAAATAAGCTACCCATTTCTGGTGCACATATATACAAAGGCTTCCCAATTATGTGGCTTCCTCAAAGTGATGTTTACTCATCAGATCTAGTCTTTTTACTGGTTTGATTGCTCAATCGGAAATAAAATTTATCTTTCACAAAACCAAAACTTGAAGAAAACAAGAATTCTATAACACTTGCCAGAAAGAATGTGCACATATGAAGATTTAATAAAAGATTGATACAGTCAGTCAGCCTTCTAATTAAGGAACAAAATGAGAGAAAAATGTTTTATAAATATTTTCATTTTTTTGAAGTTTTAAATATGGCTTCCTGTCATGAGGCTAAATGAAAGAAAGAGGAAGAAATAATGAAGAAAACATTTTTGCAGATCGAATTGTGTCCCCCACAAAAGGTATTTTCAGGTCCCAACCCCTCGTCCTGTGGGTGTGAACCTATTTGTAAATAAGGCCTTTGAGGATGTTACTAGCTAAGGTGTACCCAAACTGAATGAGGGTCTTAACCAAATACAGTTGAGGTCCTTATAAGCAAAGGAAGTTGGATACAGAAAGATAAGCCATATTGCCAGAAGCTGGAAATCAATAGAATTAGGAAAAGAAAAGAGATATTGCTGTGTGCATTGCCGTGACAGAAAAGCCAAGAAACCCCAAAGATTGCCAGCCAAAAGATACCAACCCACAGAGGAAGCTAAGATTCTAGCTTCTGCAACTGTGAACCAATAAATTCCTGTTATTAGGCCAATCCATTGCCTAACAACATTCCCAGTTTTAGCAGCTGGGAAACAAATAGAAACATTCAATCTTTCTATAGTCCATTAAAATATACATACCTGTATTTGAGGCTTAAAAAAGTCTTCCACATGGGAAGGTCAATTATTTCATTTTTGAAGAAAATATTTAAATATATAAGTTTAGTTACCAGAAAAATTAACTGATTAAATAAAACCTTATAAACATACCAAACTGGATCATTACTGTGAGGTACAGTTTTATTTTTGGTTTTGTTTTTCACCTATTTTGGTAGGATTTTTTCTTTTTTTTTTAAATTTTGATACCATTATAATATTTTCTTATCTGCTACCATAAAACAACAGAATCTGAAAAGGGAAAAATAACTCTTCTCTCATTGTTAATATTTAGAAGAACATATCAAATATTTCTAAAAATCAATACAGTTTATGTCTATTATGAAAAAATGGTTAGTTTTGAAATTTGTATTATAAAGCTATCAATTGTATTTCATTGTGTTTAAATAGCAAAGCCCATATTTTTTCCTATTTATTAAATAATCTATATGAAGTTAATACTATTTTATTCAATAAAATCCAATCAAATACATTTTCAATATTACTTTAGGGCATTTTGATTAGATTCTGGTATCAATGTATGTGAGGACCCAGGGCCCCACCTCCTTCTTCCATTTTGAGAGAAAGTCACACAGCTGCCTACATGACCAGGACAGACAAAAAGTCATCAGACCTCTCACGGGGCTGATGGAAACAATGGTATTGTCAACAAAACACTGAAACTCTCCTCTCCTGATCACTGTTAATACCCAAATCTTGCAAGAACCTGCTAAAATGCCATTGTAATACCCTATAAGCCTAAGTCTTTAAGCCAGCCCCTTAGCACCCCTCTCTCTTTCCCCAGCAGTTCACTTTCCATGGCCAGCCAAACCTGTGAGACCATCCTCTCCTGTAAGTAAGTCCCAATTAAACCCATGTCTACTTCTGTGAGGAATGTTTTCTTCATTTTAGGGCTAAGCTGGGTTAGAACAATGTGTAAATATATTTTGCTGCTGTTAATGATATCAAGACACCAGATAAACTTAGCTAAACTTTTTAAAAGAATTTATTTATTTAATAAATGTTAATTGCATTGGCAAATATTTACTAGTGGCCATCTAGACACCAGGGATAAAGGGAGAAATGGAATAAACAAAGAATTGATCACATGCAGCTAATATTCTAGCCGGATAATATAGAAAACAGGAGAATACAAAAGCCAATAAATAAAACATGACAAGTTTAGTTAACAAAAGTGTTATTAAGGAAATAAATTAATAGGATGGAGAGTTTGGGGGTTGTAGAATGAGAGCTAATTTGTACAAGATAGTAAAACCTAAATGACACAACAAATAAGTTGTGAAAATCTTTCTAGCAGAAATAATTGAAAGTCTTAAAGCCCTGAGGTAGATTTATGTGCAATATATTTAAGGCACAGAAACAAGAAGTGTTTGGCTGGAGTCTCATGAGCAAGGAACGGGGTGGAAGTAAGATCAGGATTAGTATTTCAAGTCTTGGTCAGGTGTTTGGGGTTGCTATAATCCACAAGGTCAATCAAGAGCTCTAGGCACAGTTTTAAGTGGTTTAGACTAGGGTATTTCACAATGGAACTGATGAGAAGCAGTGAGATTCCAGAAAATGTTCAGAGAGACATGAGCATTGATGTCACGACAGAGAGGAGAGGAAGCACTCCTTACTAGGATTGCCAGAATCAGCAAATAAAAATTAAGGGTGTCAAATAATATTTTCAGTGTTAAGTATGGCCCATGAAAATTTGGGACATACTTAACACCAGCATATTGTGTGCTGTTTATCTGAAATATAAAGTTATCTAGGTGCCCTGAATGTTATCTGGGAAAATTAAAATCTCCAAAATTCTTCATCTGAGTATCTGGGAAAATGAAGTTTCCATGGACTTCTAAATGGAAGACTGGAGAATAGCAAAGGTTAGAGGGGAAGTGAATCAGTAATTCTGTGTTTAATCTGATCAGTTTGAGAAGCTTATTAGATATCCAAATGGAGATGCTGGAAAGATCACTAAAGCTTAAGAGAGAAAGAAGGCTAGGGATAAAGATTCAGTACTCATCTGCAATACCCATTTTTTCTAAGTAAGTCACTCTACTGGAATTGTTTGCTTCCCAGTAGTCACCGAGCAGTTCATATCATTACTTGAAGCATTTCTTATGTTCACTTTGCTCATATTCAATTTATCTTAGTATTTTAGGTAGCACATACTTGAATACTGTGTGCTTCAGCAGAATTTGACTTCATTCTACTTAAAAGCACTTAGTTCTGGCAAGAATTGCAGTTTGATATTAGTAGATATGTAGTTGGAAGGTCTTATTTTATCTTTTCTTATAATTGTTTTTAGCAATATGTGGTAGATGGCAGAAACCATTTAATTGCCTAGATGGAAATTCTATGCCAAATTAAAGTATCCCAGATACAATGTATAATTTAAACTTTTTTTTGGTGTGCCACCCTATGAAAAGAAGAGCATTCTTTCTTCAAACATGTTCTCATCATTGCCTCAGAATTTTACTTATATGAATCTATTGCTGCAAAGTTAGAAGGTCTATTCACAGGCCTTTCCTTCAAAAACAACTCCAAACTCAGGGCTTCCAGAAAGTTACTCCTTAGTAATATTAAACCACATTTTTACTGTGTCCTGATTGGGAGTGTAGTCTCTTTGCCCACTGTACTTGTGTATTTTTGCCATTGAATTAAAAGTCTTTTCAAGTACTTTTAAATCATTTCAGGTAGAACACAACTATTTTGTTGGATTTTTTAGAAAAAGAATCAGGTCTTTAATTTTATAACATCAATTACTATCTGAAGTATTTGCAACAACAACTTGCATATAATTGAGAAAAAAATCAATGTTGATTAGTTGATTGATTTATATTTAATTTGGCAAAGCTGCTACCCATTTTTCTCATTTGTTTAAAAAATTTTAAGTAGTTTATTTGGTATCTTCATATCTGAAGATGAGTACTTGCTAATTTGCATATAAATTTAATTTAACAAACTATTATATGGAGAAAAACATTTTATTTTTTATATATTTAAAAAAGACTTTCAGAATGACAATTCTACCTAATTTGTTGTCTTTTTTAATTTTGTACCTTTTCCATTGTTGTGTTACATACAAATCCATAGTTATGCATAGGACTGTGAATAAGTTTGTTTAAGGATTTTTCTTATTTTCATATCATCCTTAAGATAAACTTATCAAATGATATTTGAAGGCCAATCATTAATAAAAATGAGCAAGTTGAAGAGGCTTATCTAAGTTCTAAAAGTGAGAAAAAGATACCATTTCATATTTATTTCTACAAAACTTTTAAATAGCAGATGATAAAGAAATTCACTATCATAGTAAATGATGAAAAATAGTAATTTTAATTCAGTATATTTAAAGCCCCCCCCCAACTGCTTGAAAATAAAGAGATTTCATAAATACCCAAGAAATTCCATCAAACAGTTTATATATCATATGGCTAATTGTTTTTAATCATTCAGTTTTCTTGTTTTGGGAATATGCAAATCATGCAGTGAATTCTTAACTGTCACATATTAATGAATTATAACAGTGGTTGAGATACAGTAAAAAATAACTTATAAGGAACAGATTTCTCCTTTTGGGCTAGGAAACAAAAGCAGTATTTTAATTCTGTTTTCCAGAAAATGTTCTTAAGATTTTAATAGTGAAAAATGAACTTCAATGTTTTGAGTAACCCGCTATCTTGTGAATAAGCATAAATCTCCTCACCTTGGGCATAGGCATGAAACAATCAGCTGGTGGCATTTAGGCAGGTGAAGGGACTAGGATGAAGAAGTAGTGTCTCAAGAGAAATTGTGAGTTCCAGAGAGAGAGGTGGCTGTCTAGAACTGAGATTACTCCTTGTTTCCCAAAGAGATGAGAGGAATTTGACCTTTGAAAGGGAAAAAATTCAATATCTGGGTTACATCTTTCATTATAGTCATATCTGGAGTATCACATTATTTATATAATTATTTCATAGCAATGATATTGGTATCCTTTATGTTAACTGAGTCTCTAGAACTAATTGTGCCAGTTTTAAACTGTTATGGATCCCAGAAGAGCCATGATCTTTTAATCCAATATTGTTGGTTGCAATCTTTTGATTGAGCATTTCCATGGAGATGTGACTCACCAACTGGTTGGAATCTTTTGATTGAGCATTTCCATGGAGATGTGACTCACCAACTGTGGGTGAGAACTTTGATTAAATTATTTTCATAGAGGTGTGGACCCCACCCATTCAAGGTGGGTCTTGATTAGTTCACTGTAGTACTTAAGACAGCTCAGGAGCCAACACAGATGATGACTCTTGGAGATGCCTGGAGGTGCAAACAGAAGGAAGCTTGGCAATGATAAGCTAAAAGATGAAGCCCAGAGTTTGCCCCAGAGAAGCTAAGAGAGGACTCCCAGATGCTTAGTGAGAAACACCCCAGAGTAACCAAGCAGAAAGCTGAGAGAAGCTAAGAGAGACAGAAGGCCAGAGACATTTTAGACAAGACATTTTGAAATGCAGCCCAGGAACAAAGGACAAGCAGATGCCAGCCACCTGCCTTCCCAGCTGACAGAGGTGTTCCAGTCACCATTGGTCTTCCTTGAGTGAATGTATCATCTTGTTGATGACTTAGTTTGGACACTTTTATGGCCTTAGAACTGTAAATTTGTAACCCAATAAGACCCCTTTATAAAAGCCAATCCACTTCTGGTATTTTGCATAATGGCAGCATTAGCAAACTGGAACACTAATTTAGAAGGACATATAAACTATCTTCTAATTCCATCACTGTAAATCATGGGAGTTCAATGTTCCATCTTAGAGGTTTGATTTTCAGTTCTATCAGTAACCACATGGGTTTCTCATAAGGAACAAATGAGACAATGGAAATAAACACCTTCCTTCAAACTGTAATATTACTTATTTTTGTTGCAGAGTTGTCAATGGCTTGAAATTTCTACTAGTATCTAAACTTTGATCAGTGTTCTTATCCTTATTGCTGTTTTTGTTGGCATTCATTTGTTCTTTAATTGGCAGAACTCCTTTCTTTGAGTATAAAACATTTTAATTTAGAACAACTTTGAATTCTATTAGACTCCTTATGATCTTTTCTTTCTTATCATTAATCATTAATGTTCACCACATTCTAGTTAGTCAAATTAACATAATTCTACATAATTACAGGTGTGGAACTGACACGAGTTATTTCCAAGTTATTTTACTCATAACACATCAAAGGAAATCCTAAAATAATGTGATATCTCAAATTAACTATAATATAAGAAATTTTGTATTTTAAAGTGATATTTGTCTTAATCACTATAAAATTTCTCTGATAGGAAAGAAATTGAAGCAACTATTTATATATAAGAAAATATTTATGAAATATTTTCTTCAGATTTTAAGGAGTTAAATTTTTGTAAGACATAATAGGAGGTTTTTTTTTAGTTGTGTGTGTATATATATATATATATATATATATATATATATATATATATCTGCAAATATATTCACCATTTTGACTTTCAGTTAAGTTTTCAACATGTAGGGTCATAACAAAAATGTTTTAGTGCAACTTATTACCATTAAATTCAAGCTCTGAAATTTAAGAGGTACTGAATAAGGATGTCCAATTGTAATCTTTTTTCAAACTACTATTTTCCAACTGTTAAATGGGAAAAAAGGCAATTTGGTAGACATGGAGCAGGCTGAAAAAGAGAAAACCAAAGGCTATTTACTGATATAATTTTATAGTACTCATTTAAAGTAGCAGAATGAAAGTTTTTTTATTTTTTATTTTTTTATTTTTATCAGTTTTTACAGGTTTTTCTTCTTGAGCAGCCCATTGCCCCAAAAAAGAAACAATACACCAAGTAACTTAATTATAAAATGTCAAAGCTTAAGAGCAAGCACTTGCAAAGCACCATTTATGAGATTTCAATAGCACTGAGACCTTCTCAGGTTAACCTACGTCCTATTTGCAAGTAAAATTCACCCTCTTTCTTAATCAACTGCTTTAGAGCTGATTATTTCTCATTTATTTAATGCTATCTGGCAGGCCTCCCAAATGTTTTACTCTTTATTTTAAGACCATCTCAGACTCATTAGCTTTTTGCCTGACAGTGCCAATGTGACTGTCTGACAGCCTGAAACTTGGAGATTTTATGCCATTGAGTGTCAAGATTTTTCCAGGAAAGTGTGTTAAAAAAAAAGATGAATGCTATTTAAATAATACTGATTTAATGCAGGAAGGTAACAAAGCGAAATATTCTTGATATACCACATATGCCAGAATATTTTTTCCAACTGCAATTTTAATAAAATATTTATTTTCAATAATCCCTCTGAATATAAATATAAGTTACATATATATAAATTCTGAATTTTTCACAGTAAACTATATGTTATTAACCTTTTGTAGAAAAAAAGTGATCTTTTAAAATTATTTAGTTGAACAATATGAAGTTACCACTTTTGCTAATTACCAAAACTCATCAAATAGTAGTGATTTCATGTAGTTCAATCAAATATAATAGATACTAGTTGCTATTGTTATGGCAACACATTTTCTACATTTATAGATGAATTTTAAATTCACAAGATCCAAATTTAATCTTTCATTTGTTAACCAATTATGTTACATTTCTCAAAGAATAACAATGATATGATCAGTGATTTAAACTAATAAGTATTAGATTAGTACAACAGGACAATAAGAAAGGCACCTCTATTCAGTCATTTAAAAACATGTGACCAAAAATTTAATTTAATGTACCCTTATTTGTAGAAATACCAAAGTGTTCATGTCATTTAGATTATGGTTTTATGATGATTTGGATGCCACCAGTTTTAAGCGTCATTTGATTGTGTAAATTGTCTATCTCACCTCTCAGGGAAAACCCATACCTTTCAAGACTGAAGGAAGCAAATCAACTGGAACAAGATAAAGAGAATATTATGATTAAGTCATTGATTTACATAACAAAGCCAATGTGAGGTATTTGTCATAGCAGCTTTGGAAAACTAGCACAGTGTGCATCATTTTATTTATTTATTTTTTTCTTCTGAACATCAAAGGGGAAAAATGTAAGCCTCCACTGAAAACTATTATGTATATAAATGTAATATAAATAATTTCAGACATGGGCCACAATAAACATTTTGCATGCTAAATTGTGAATTTTTAGGTTCATTTTGTTGTCTTTTCAAAATAAAAAATTCTCTTAAATATTAATTCATCAGTTAAATATTTAAACAAAATTTCCCCTAGTTACATAAATTGTGGATTGTGTACCAAAGACATATTGGCATATAGGTACAGTGACTAAATAAAAGTAGTTTCTTGAAACATTTCAAAAATCACATTGTAGTGGAAAATAAGTAAATTTCATGAAGGAAACATATGAATATAATTTTCAGTCACCAAAAATAAAAAATAAATCTACAGAATATCAGACAATGAAAGACTAGTATAACTTCAAGATGACATGCTGTCCTATTTGGGGGGTATGGATGACAAAATCCCCAGGGGCAACATCTCCCCTTTGGTTTGATCTGAATCAAAAATGAGTCTCAGGCACTAAATGACTATTAAGCAGGCTTATTCAAGCAGTGTTCTTCCAAGAGTAAGAGGGAAAGCATGCTGATGTTGTGGGCATTTTACAGTCTGGAGGTTGTGAGGTTGTGCAGCCTACTGACTGAGTGACAGGCTCTCCATCTGGAAACAACTGTAAGAATTTGGGAGAATCTTTCACTTTTTGTATACTAGGACTAAGTCCTGGTCTGTTACCAGGTGTTTCTTTCATAATGGGCATTCAAGTTAATCTTGTAAGGGTAAGCCTTATTTTAAGGTTTCTGAAAGTTACGTATGTATGGAGGTAGCCTTGACTATGGAAAACCCCTGGCTAAGACTGCATCATACTCTAAGTGAAAAATAGTGTCAGTCTTACAAGACACTTCAGTAGGCTTACTGGTTATCATTAATTTTATAGCTATAGCGTTTCTTTAGAGTATACCACATACATGGTTAGCAGTGTTAAAGAATTTTAGAGAGTCACCCCAAAACAACTGTCCCAAAATGGTTGGTTGACACATAAATGTGGCTGTGCACCACTGAAAGAACTCCTGTTGATTTTTAACAGAATAGAAGTTAAACTTTAACTTATGTACAAGATCAAAACTTTAAAGTTCAGGGCAAGGAAGAAAGTTAGCCAAATTGTTGTCAAAGGTATTTAAACAATAGGATTTGTCACTTGTCCGGCGCCGCCCCGCTCGACCCCTGTTCCCCGGCCGGCGAGGGGAGAAACAAGGGATGAGAGAGAGAGAGAGATGCAGACCACGCAAACTGACCTGGCTGGAAGTCACGACTCGAGCCACACGGCGGTTGCGAGAGCAAGTCTTTTACTGAAGCTAGATAAGCATTCTCTGTTACAGGTTTCCACGCGGGGCAGAGTGCCTCGCGGGAGAGCAGCCTCGATGTGGCCGTCAGGTACGGCTCCTAGTGGGCTGTCTCCCCGAGGTTCGCTTGGGCAAACTCTTAAGTACTCTACTCATAACCAATGATCTAGCGCCGCGCATATGCACTCAATTGGCAGATAGGAATAGTGAGTGTGCACGTCATAAGCGGAAGCAGGATATGGGCGCCATCTTGGCTCATTCGATGGGCGGGGGGACTTTGGAGCAGGTTTACAGCGCATGCGCTATGCCCGTCCCGGGAGACGGCTCTCCACAGTCACTAATTTGAAACAAAATAGGAAATAAGTGGAATGTAAAAAAACGAGATAGGGCAACATATTTCAAATAGATTTCAACACACACACACACACACACACATATACAAATAAAATCTGCAGGGTAAAGGGAAATATAATAATCAGAATTCATTTTAAAGATTGTATAATACCTGAGAATCCTTTTAAAAGAAGCCAGTAGATGTCATTCAATAAATACATGGGTTGTACAAACATTGATCTGTGTACAAACAGCATATATCTGTGTACAAATATATTATATTTACAATGTCTGAACTCTAAAATTAACAAAAACAAGTCATAGAAGTGGACTGTAACATGTTTTAGAGGCAATAACCCAGAGGAATTGTCTCCAATAGGACAAACGCGTAAAAGGCATCGCTCTTTTTTCTACAACTCTTTTGTGTTTGCACTGTAGTTCATTTCCGTTTTCTTCTCCCATTTCATGATATTGCTTAGATTGTGTCATGGTTTTATTTTCCTTATGTGAAAATTATCTACCAACTCTGGGTAAGTTTTTGGTATTACTTGCCTTTCTCTCCCTTCTTTTGGTCAGCACTAAATTCCTGGTACCGGGTCATGAAGGGGAACAAAAGGCTACAACCAAGCTCACCTTTCTGTCCCCAGCATAAGTATTATAGATAGACTTACAGCAAGTTCAGCCTAGAGAGCTTTGCCCACCCTGCTCTCCTACTGAGAACAAAGTCACCTTTGCAGTGTGCCGAAAACTTCTGTCACTATTTCTTTCCTTCTCTGTGGGTAGAAGCTTCTCTAGGCAGCCCCTGAACCTGACCTTCCAGCATGACAAGACAATCTTCAGGATACCATGCTGCTTAGATGGCTAAAGCCACTGCTTTGCACTGTTTGGGATTTTACCCTCTGACACTTTGCACTATCTTTAAAGTTTAGATATCTAGTCTTATAATAGCATTGGGTTTTCTTCAAATTAGTTCAAGTTATGCCCTTTGCCTTCCTAAATTTCAAAGGCAGTCAAAATATTTGACATATTACTTAGGGGCACAGTTTTCTATCCACCAATTCATAAGAGGGTATATGGCAGTGTCAAAAAAAACATTTGTTATATTGCTATAATTTTTTTATTCTTAAATTTAAGGAAAAATAAATGCCATTACTACTACTTCCAGCAAAGGTAGAGTAACAGGGGCCAGATTTATGTACCTGTCTAAAACAAACAAAATAGAAATTAATAAAAAATTAAAATTAAAACTGACTATATATAACACAATAGTTTTCAAGAAAATCAGTATCAACAATAAAACACAGTGATCCCTTAGAGACCACTGTAAGGGATCCAATTATTGATTAGTGAATCTAATTATTGATTTCTGCTTTGTAATAGTTTTAGGTAGTGGCACAAGGAGAAGAAACCTAAGCATAGCCCAGGAGTCACAATGAATTATGAAAAAAAGCTTCAAGTAAAAGCAAACCAAGGCAGATAGAGTTGTAAGACATAGTAAATAGAAGAAAGTTTCAGAGCAAAAGAACTCAAGAGGTGTGAAGAGGTTTCCTTTTGAATATTCAGTAGAATGTTGATCAGCACTTGCATGTGAGGAAATTACTCTAGGACATGGAGGAACTCTCCAAAGGATTAAAGGAAACAGTACCTGGCACTCACCAAATGAAGGCTTCATAATTTGCAGGACATTGGGAAGAATACTCAAAAGGGTTTAACACCAAAGCAAGGAATAATTAGACCTAGACTAAACTCGATTATGGTCCAGCCTAACTCTTAAAAGTAAGAACCAAAATATTAAAATGTTTCCAATCAATTTATCTACATCCTAGAACAAAGCTCAAGAATATTTAGGTGTACATAAGATATCCAACACCCAAAAAGTACAATGCACAATGTCTGGCATGCAATACAATATTATCAAGAATGCAAAGAAGCAGGAAAATGTGAGCAGTAATGCAGAGAAAAATCAATGAAGCCAGAAATGAAAATGATGTTAAATCAACAATAAACAGCACTAAAAGAGTTATTTTATCTGTATTCTATATGTTCAAAAATGTATGTAGAGAAAAGGAAGAAATAAAAAAGACACAAATCAAATGTATAGAGATGAAAACTACAGTTTGTAAGATGCAAGTACACTAGATAGGCTTAGCAACAGAATAGACATTGCAGAGGAACACATTAGTGAACTCTAAGAAATAGTAATAGAAATTAATCAAAATGATGCAGAGAGAGAAAAAGGAAATCAAAAATAAATAAACAAAAAGTAAGGAGACTGGTGAGCTGTGGAAGGACTTTGAGTAGCCTGTGTATATGTAACTGGGATCTTCAAAGACAGAGGAGAGAGCAGACAAATACTTGAAGAAATAATGGCTGAAAATATGTCAAGTTTGATGAAAATTATAAACCCACATGTATAAGAAGCTCAATTAACTTGAAACTAAACGAAGGCCCTTCATAATTAAATTGCTCAAAAGTAATGATAAAGAGAACATCTTAAGCCAGAAATAAAATGACTCACTAGATAACTAGATACAGAGGAAACAAAGGATTACAATAGATAGTTCATCAAAAGCAATGCATTTATGAAGGATAAATTAAGATATTTTCAGAAGTAAAACTATGAAATAAATAAATAGCATAACTGCACTGTCAGAAACATTACATAAGCCATTCAGCATGAAGAAAAATGAGAGCAGATATATATCCTAAACAAATGAAAAAGGAGCAAAAGAAATTGTAACTATTTTGATAAGTATATAGTATTTTCTTAAGTAAATCTCTTTAAAAGGTAACTCATTGTTTGAGCGAAAGTGATAAAAGTGTATCAGAGGTTTATAACATAGGTATACATAAAATACATGAGAAAAATAACATAAAGGCAAGTATTGGAGAAATGGAATTATACTACTATAAGATTTTATACTATATGTGAAAAGGCATAATATCACTTCTGAGGAAACTGTGATAAGTTAAAGACATATATTCTAAACCAAGGTATTTCAACCTCAGCAGTATTGGACTGAATAATTCTCTCTTGTGGATGCTGTCCCATAAATTGTAGGATGTTTAGCAACATCCCTCACTCTACCCATTAAACACTAGTGACACTTCTTCCATCCTGTTTTGACAACCAAAAATGTCTCTAGACCTAACCAAGTATTTCCTAGGGGTAAGAAATCACTCTGGTTGAGAACCACTGCTGTAAACCTCAAGGCAACCATTAAAATAATAAAAAGACTTTCAGTTAATAAGCCAATAAAGGAATAAAGACTTCAAATGTAATTATAAAGTAACTATAAGGAAAAGAAGGCAAGAGAAGGTGAAAAAGGAAAAGATCATATTAGATGAATAGTAACCAATTAGTGAGATAACAGACTTAAAAGTAGATATATCATTCATATAAATGGTCTAAATACCGCAATTAAAGGCAGAGATTGTCAGATGGGATAGAGTAGCAAGATCCAAATATATGCTTCCTCCAAAAAAAGATTTTAAAATCTTAAGATTTAAAATGCAAATTGTTTAAAACTGAAAGGATTAAAAAAGATCTACAAAGATAACAATAATATGTATATATAAATTCTGGGGTATCTGTGTTAATAACTAACTAGATAGATTGCAGAGTAAAGAATATTATTAGGGATAAAGAAGGTCATTTCAAAATAATCAAGGGGTCATCTCATCAAGAGAACATAACAATCCTGGATGAGTATGTAGCTAAAACTAGAGTCATAAAATACATGAAGTAAAACAGAGAGAACTACAAAAATTAATTGAAAAATCCACAATTACAGTAGATGATTTTAATAGATCTCTCTAAAAGATTTGTAGAAGAAGGTAGAAAATCACTATGGATATAGATCTACACAACTCTAGCAAACAACTTGACCTAATTGGCATATATAGAACTAAACACCCAACAACAGAAGAATGTACATCCTTTCTGGACATTTACCAAGGTAAACCATATTCAGGCTATAAAACAAGGCTCTATAAATATAAAAGGATAAAAGTCAACCATCATAAATACAAAAAGATTAAAGTCAAACAAAACATTTGTTCTCTGAACAAAATAAAATTAAAATAAAAATCCACATGGAAATGATTTCTGAAACATCCACAAATATTTTGCAACTAAATAACACATTTCTAAATGACTCCTGGTTAAAAACTGGTAAATTATTTAATTACCTTGAACTGAATGAAAATGAAACAGCTGAAAATTTTTATGATGCCATTGAAACAATATTTATGTGTAAAATTATAGCACTAAACACCAATTTTAGAAAAGAAAAGGTCTTAAATATCTTTGTCTTTCAACATACAATACTAAAAAGAAGAGCAAATTAAAACTTAAATAAGCTGACGAAAGCAACAAAATAGAAAATCAAAAAAGCAATAGAGAAAATCAGTGAACAAAAATGTAGTATTTTATTGTAGAAGTAAATTACCAATATTAGGACTGAGAGGTTTGGCATCAATGAAGATTCGGCAAATATTTAAAAAATAAATAAAATAGTATGAGTAAACTCTAAAGAAATAAATTTAACAATTGAATGAAACAGAAAAATTCTTTGAAAGAAGGAATAGATCAACTGAATAGCACTATAGAAATATTAAATAAGTTAAATTTGCAGTTAAAAAACTTCTTACAAAGGAAGTCCAGGGCTAGATGGTTTTATTGTTGAATTCTACTGGGCATTTAATGAAGGAAAAACACAAATTCTACACAAACAATTATAGAAAATTGAAGACCAGGGAATGCTTATCTCACTCTTTATCAGCATTACCTGATAAACAAAATTCAGAAAATATACTACAAGGAAAGAAAACTATACAGAGTTTTCCTTAAGAAGTTATAGGCAAACATTCTAAAAAAATGTTTGCAAACTTAATCCAACAGTATATAAAAACTCCACAAAATAAAAAAGGAAGAGATAGAATCCTAGAGTGGGGTTATACCAAGTTTTCAAGGTTGGCTTAAGATCTGAAAATCAATCAATGTGTAACTCACTGTATGAAAATAAGAAAACTCACAAAGATAAAATACCTGATCAACACAACAAATGCCTTAAAGTCATTTGGCAAAATCTTGCATCCATTCCTGATAAAAATCGCAGATAACTAGGAGAGAAGGTAAACCTTTAGGCTAAAAAATGATATCTACAAAACAGTTACAGATATCATTATATTTAATGGTGAATGTTTGAAGGCTCTTTGCTTTACATCAGGAATAAAATAAACATTTCTGTTCTCACCACGTCAATGCACTCTCTTACTGGTGGTACTAGTCAGTGCAGTAAAACAAAAAAAATGAAAGCATACCAGTTTCAAAAAGAGACTTAAAACTGGCCTTCATTAACAGTTGACATGATCATCTATGTAGAAAATCCTGTGGACTGCATTTTGTATGAATGCTTAACTATGTGTCAACATGTCTAGGTTATGGCATCTAGTTGTTTGGTCAAACACTGGCGGAGATGTGGCTATGGAAGTATTTTGTAAATGGAATTAGCATTTACAATTATTTGGCTTTATGTAAAGGAGATTACCCTCAATGATAAGGGTGTGTCTCATTCCATCGGTTGGGAGCCTAAAGGGCAAACACCTGAGGCTTCCAGAGAGAGGAAGAAATTCTGCCTCAAGACTAGACCTTCTACTCTTCTCTGAGTTTCCTGCCTCCTGGATTCAGAGTCAAGACTTCAATGCTGAGTCTTACTGGAATTTTCAAACTGCCATCTTTCCTTAAGAAGTTTGTACTCAAGACTTCAACTTCATTCTTACCAAAATTTGTAGCCTCTGGCCTGCCCTTTGGAATCCTGACTTGCCAGCCCCCACAATCACCCAAACCAATTCCTAAAACTTAATCTGTTATATATATTACATATTATATTAATCTGTTATATATATAACACACACACAGACACAGACATATAAATATACGCATAACATACATATATACTTTTGGTTCTGTTTCTCTTGAGAACCCTGACTGATACAGATACATTATATAAGATCATATAAAATCATCAATTGCATTTCTATATACTAATGACAAACAATTAGAAATTGATTTTAGAAACTGTACCATTAACAATAGCGTACAAAAATATAAAATACTTTAGGAAATGTCAGACTAAAGGTGCTCAAGACCTATATGCTGAAAACTATAAAATATTCTTGAAAGAAGAAGACCTAGATATATAGAGATATATGTTCTATTTATTGGTCAGAAGACTCATAGTGTTAATATTTCAACTCTCCCTAAACTGATCTATAGATCAACTGCCTTCCCAATCAAAATCCCAGTAGGCCATTTTCTAGAAATTGAAAAGCTGCTTCTAAAACTCATATGGAAATACAGAGGACCTAGAGTACCAACAAAGAATAAGAAACTTGGAGGTTTTACACTAATAATGTCAAGATTTCTTATAAAACTACAGCAACAAAGACAATGTGATGTTGGATAAAGACAGAAAAAAATGATTAATAGAACAGAATAGAGTGCAGATGTACACCCACACATACATGAACAATTGAATTTTTAAACTTTTTATTTCAAAATTATTACAGACTCACTCACAGAAAGTTGCAAGAAATAGTACATAGATCCTCTTGAACCCTTTGCCCCTCAATGACATGTTATCATTGATCCAATATGTTAAATGGAATACAGACTTTATTCATTTCTTACAAGTTTTACATAACTTATTCTTGAAAAAGTACAAAGACAATTCAATGGAAAAAAAGACAATGTTTTCAAAAATTGGGTATCCATACGCAAATAAAATGAATTCATACCATATATAAAAATTAACTCAAAACTAATCATTGACCTAAGCATAAAACCTGAAACTATAAAATTTTTCTAAAAAAAGCCATAAATGGAAATCTTTGTGACCTTAGATTGGATCTATTTATTTCATACAACAAGAAAACACAATCCAACAAAGGAATAAAAAAAAAATTACTAAAATTAAAAACTCCTCTCAAAAGACACTTAATAAAATGAAAAAAAAAGCCACAGAATGGGAGAAAATATTTTGCAAAGCATACATCTGATTAAGGACTTTAATTCAATAGCTCTTATCCAAAACTTTTATAAGAAAGAACACACACACTCTTAAAACTGAGAAAAACATTTGAATGGACATGTTCCCAGCGTGGACCATGTATATGTTGGGAAGGAACTGCAACTCTCATGCACTGCTGGCTGGACTGTAAACTGGCCCAGATTTGGAAAAAGATTTGGCAGGTCCTTTAAAAAGCTAAACATCTATGCCTACACATGAAAAGCAATTCCACTTGTAGGTATTTAATCAAGAAAAATAATGCAAATGTCTGCACAAAGACTTGTACATGATTGTCCCCAGCAACATTATTTGCAATAGCCAAACCCGAAAGCAACTCAAATGTCCATGAACAAATGCATGAAAAAAAAATATTCGCTCTATCTGTATACTGTTGTAGTACACAGTGATGAAAAGTAATGTACTACTGATACATGCAACAACTTGGGTGAATCTCAAAATAACTATAGTAGCAAAGGAAGTCAGGTCAAAAAAAAAATTTTGTATGATTCCATTTATGTAAATTTCTAAAAATGCAAACTAATCTATAGTGACAGAAAGTAGAACAGTGGTTGCTTGGGGTGAGGGAAGGAGAAGGTATTAATTACAAAGGGCAAGAGGAAAAGTCTGTGAGTGATGGATATGTTCATGATATTGATTGTGGTGATGGTTTCATCAAAACATCAAAACTTATCAAACTGTTCAATTTAAATATAATACATTTTATTTTATGTTATTTATACCTTCATTAAGCTGATATAAAATACTATTTAATAAATACAGCACCTGTTTGTGGAAAGCCTCAAGACCATTTGACTTTTACCAACAACTGTATTCCATTTCTTTATCCTATACAAAATCATTTACATTCATGTTAACATTAATAATCCTTTCAATAGTTTAAGATTGTTTTAATGTCTCATCAAAATATTAAAATAATATATTTTGACCAATAAGTTCTATTAATAATTAATCCATCATGTAGTCCAAAAGAGAAAATAATTGTGACTTTAAAAGGTATTTCATTCCTAAGGCAATCTAACAATAATAATTTTCTCTTCGAACAGCTCCATAACTTCCATTTAAAAAAAAAATCTTATGTAAATTGTTTTAGCTTACTTTTTGGTGTCTAAGTTTTAATAAGGTAAATAAACTGGATGAAAATATGGATGCAGTAAAATCTATTATGAAACACATAAACCATCAGAATTATGGTTTCTAGTTTCATGAGTATGCATTCAACCTACCAATACAAAATAAGATTTTTAAATACTGAATATAATACCATGAAAAATGAGGATAAATTGTATAAAGCATTCAAATATCCTAGGCAGTGACAAAACAGTTTGCCATTATTCCTTTATTATTAAACTCAAAAAAAAATGTGGTGTGAAATAGATAAGTACATTGTCAAGAACGTTATTTGCAAATTAAAGAAAAAACTTCCGAAGGGAAAAAATTTACTCATAATGACTTATTAAATGTTAAAGACACACACATACTTATATTCTTGTTAAATAAAAATATTTAGCTTTTATAGGAAGGAACATAACAAAATTATAATACACGTATAAGCACATCACAGAATATCAGCTTCTGTTACTCTTTATATAAGAATCACTATTTTTATTTTACATAATTTCCAACTTAATGTACACACTGTGGTATATCCAAACAATATCAAAGTATTCAGTTATTTCAGTTAATCTTCGGTACATTTTGTCTACATAAGCTAAACAAAATTAACTGATTTAGAGACAGAGAAGTATTTTGTGTTGACAGTTGACTTCTTGAACGTTGCTTAAAATCAATGTAATGATTTTCCTTCTTTTTTCTATGTATTTGCCAATTTCTTCTAAAATTTATGACCTTTGTCCTCATCTAACAGTTTCAATTCCAGGATTCCAGACATGTTCACAGTCTGATACATTTGTGATTGGAATATTTTCACTTCATTATAACATATCAAATGCCATTGTGTTTGAGGCAGCAAAATTTTAGTGTTCCTCATCATAAATTACATGCTGGGAGAAGATGTTAGGAATATTCTCAACAAAGAGGAGAAATATTCTAATGAGAAACAGCAACTAATTATTGGGTATCTGTTGTTAATTTAGCCTCCACAAATTCTTTCTAATTCCTTTGAATGTTGGAGTATGAAAATGAGTGCTTGATATTTATGGAAATGATTTATTGTAGTCTTAGTTTTATGACTACATTGAAATTCAAGTCTTTATAATTTTACAATAACAATGAAACTTAAAGAATAACTTCTGTACACACAAAGCAGAGTTTATGGACCTGCAATTCAAGTTTATTTTAAAAATAGAATGAATGTATAATTTTAAGAAACCACTTAAAAGGAAATAAATTTTTATATGTGTATTCTGTCAATTCTGAACTGTGCTTTTTGATCTGTGATACCTTATACCTGCTGGCTGATATTTATGGAAGAATTAAAAGCAAAATTAGAAACTGATCCCTTGCCTTCTGTATGAAGCACTGAGCTGATCCGGTTAGAGCATCATCTGCCACGATCCAGAAACTAAGCAACAGAAAGAAAATAAAATCCTTTTACTGACATGTGCTTCACATTATCTGATACGCAATCTGAATCACATATTGAGATACCATATGTGTGACATTTTCTGCTTTTTGTCCTTTCATAGTATTCAAAACACCAGTCAAAATATCAGAATGATGTGAAGGGTTTTCAAATATAAGAACATGCATTTCTGCTTGGTTAATAGTCCCTTGGGGAAAAAAATAATCATCTGAGTCACAATATTCACATTTGCAACCAAAACCTGTGTGAGGATTTCTACTGTGATTATCAGTATGAACACTCCTTCCTATACAGGAATTAGAAACCAAGTCTACTGACAGAATTTTTTTCTGAGGCTCAAAACAGTCAGATGTTGAAGAGGAAATAATTTATAATATATTTGTATATGTTGCTTTAGAGTTTTGAAATAAATAAAATCTACATCAATTAGGAAAATTTACTTCTTTAAAACTCTTCTGTTTAAATAGACCAAGTATGTATTTTAACTTGGAAATTGTAAAACTAAGTATTTTGAGTAAAAATTTTCCATTTGAGATTATCTTCTACTGGCTTTCATTATCATGCACACTCACCCTTTCAACTCATATATTCCCAGAGAAAGTAGAACGCAAATGTGAAAGTATTTTATTTTCTCTCTTTCTTCAATTTCTGAGTGACTGGAATAGTCCATAATTCAAGAAGTGTCTTTACATGGTCCATAGAAACAATTTACTCAAATTCCTGAAAACTGTAATGGTTCAATATCATGGAAAAAGGGAATAAGGAATTACAAAAAGAAAACTGGCAGAAATGGAATATGTCACAATTACCCCAAGGAAAAATAGTTGAAATGTAAAGGATGAGAAACAGCTAAAATTTCTCAAAAATCATACTTTAATGCTAAATTTTTCAGGGATATGAAAATTTTATTAAAAATATCAGATATTTTTATAAATTAATATTTTTATTTTGAGATAATTGTAGTTCATATGCAGTTGTAAGAAATAATACAGAGAGATCTGGTGTGCACTTTGCCTAGTTTTCCCCAATGGTAACAGCTTGCAGAACTATGGCACACTATCACACTATCACAGTCAAGAAACAGAATCTTTCCATGGCCACAAGGATCTATTGTGTGGTCCTTTTATAGCCTCAGTCACTTTCTGCATGTCCCACCGCCTCCTTAAGCCTGGAAACCACTAACATGGTATCCATTTCTATAATTTTTCCCTTTCAAGTGTGTTATATGAATAGAGTCACACAGTGTGGGAACTTTGGGGATTGTCTTTTATCACTAAGCATAATTCTGTGGAGATTCATTCAGATTGTGACCTGTATCAATAAGTATTTTCCTTTTTATTGCTGAATAATAGACCACAGTATGGATACTCCAGGGGTTGTGTAACAACCACTCGGTCACCTGTTGAAGGATATCAAGGTTATTTACAATTTTGGACTATTACAAACAAAGCAACTATATAAATATTTGTGTACAAGTCTTTCTTTGAATGTGAATTTTCATTTTTCTGGGATAAATACCCAGGAGTTGAGTTGCTTGGTCATATGTTAGTTGCATATTTAGACTTAAAAAAGAAAAAAAAAAACCTGCCAAACTTTTCCACAGTGGCTGTCCTATTTTACATTCTCACCAGCAATATATCAGTGAACCAGTTGTTCCACATTGTGACAACATTTGGTAGTGTCAGTGTTTTCTAATGAGTCCATTCTGATAGGTGTGTAGGGATATCTTATTATGGTTTTAATTGGAATCTCCCTGATGGCTAAAGTGATTGAACATCTTCATATGCATCTTTGCTATCTGTGTATACTCTTCAGTGAAATGTCCTTGATGTGTTATGCATATTTTCTAATTGAATAGTTTGTTTTTTTAACTGTTGAGTTTTCAGAATTCTTGATACATTAGAGAAACTAGTCCTTTATGGGTATGTTGTTTGCAAATATTTTCTACAATTTTGTAGCTTGTTTTTACATCCTCTTAACAGGGTCTTTCAAAGTGAAATAAGTTTTTTAATATTGATGGGGTCCAATTTATCATTTTTTTCTTTAATGGATTGTTCTTGTATTATCAAGTCCAACTCTGCCTAGCCTTGCTTCCAGAAAATTTTCTCCTCTTACTTTCTGAAAGTTTTTAGTTTTATTTTTACATTAAATTTGCTATCAATTTCTACTTATTTTTTTTATAATGTATAAGTTTTATCTTAAGATTCATTTTTTGTCTATGGATGTTAAATTGCTCCAGAAACATTTGTTATAAAGATTATCTTCCTCCATTTAATTGCTTTTGCACCTATGTCAAAAATCAATTAGGCACATTTGTGTGGGTATATTTTCTGGGTTCTCTATTCTGTTCCATTTTTCTATATGTCTGTGCCCATATTCACACAATCTTGATTATTGTAGCTTTATGATATGTTTTGAAATCATGTCAATGGATTCCTCCAATTTTATTCTTCATTTTCAAAAGTCTATTAGCTATTCTAGTCCCTTTGCCTTTACAAATAAAATTGAGAAAAATTGTGTCTATATCTCATACAATAAAATAAAATAAAATAAAATAAAATAAAATAACTTCCTGAGGTTTTGATAGGAAATGTATTAAACCTGTATATAAATTAGGGGAGAATTGACATCTTTACTATGTTGAGTCTTCCAGTCTATGAACATATAGGATCTCTTCATAATAATCTAAATAAGAGTATTTCTTTCATCAGAGATTATAGTTTTCAGCATAGAAGTCATGCAGATGTTTTGTTAGATGTGCACCTAAATATTTTATTTTTTGAGTGGCTTTAAATGGTATTGTTTTAAAATTTCAGTTCTGATATGTTCATATAATTGCTAGTATATAGATATACAAGTTATTTTTGTAGTTTTATATTGTATCCTGAAAATTTGCTGAAGTCACTTATTAGCTCCAGGATTATTTCTGTAAATTCCTTGAAATTTTCTACATAAACAATCATGTTATATGAAAAGCACAGTTTTATTTCCTACTTAAAAGATAAGTATCTTTACTTTCTTTTTTATTTCATTGGCTAGAACTTTGCAGCACTATGTTGAAAAAGACTGTTGAGAGTGGGCATCTTTGCTCTTTTCCAGATCTTAGGGGGATTATGCATAATCCTGTTGTAGGTTTCAGTAGATGATCTTTATCAACTTGAAGAAGTCCCCCTCTATTCCTATTTTTATGAGTGTTTATCATGAATGGTTGTTGAATTTGATCAAGCATTAGTTCTGCATCAATTGATAGAATCTAGTGATTTTTTTCTTTAGTCTTTAATATAGAAGGTTACATTAGTTAATTTTAGAATGTTGAACCAGTTTTGCATCCCTCAAATAAATCCCACCACATCATAGTGTATAATTTTCTTTAAATGCTGAGGAATTCTATTGGCTAATATTTGGTGAAAGATTTTGCCTCTACATTTATGAGTCATGCTAGTTTGTAGATATCTATTTTTGTAATATCCTTGTCTGCTTTTGGTATCAGGGTAATGTCCAACTTCATAAAATGAATTGGTACATGTTCCTTCTTCTTCAGTTCTTTGGGGGAGAATGTGTAGAACTGGTTTAATTTTTCTTAAAATATTTGGTAGAATTATCCAGTGAACTCATCTCAGCATGGGGATTTCTTTTATGGGATTTTTAAAATTATACTTTCAACTACCATAATAGACATAGGAATATTCAACTAATAAAATTCCTATTTGATAAGTTGTAGTAGTTTGTATTTTTTTTCAAGAAGTTATTCCACTTCACCCAGGTTATTTGTGTAGAATCATTCATAGTAGTCTCTTATTGTCCTTCAGGTATCTGCAGGAGCTGCAGTGAAATACCCTATTTCATTTCTTGTATTGGTGATTTTTGTCTTCTCTAATATTTTTGCCAACCTTAGTAGAGGTTTGTCAATTTTATCTATCTTTTCCAATAACAGCCTGTTAGTTTCATTGTTTTCATCTGTTCATTGATTTCAAGTTCATTGATTTCTGCTCTTATCTTTATTATATTCTTTATTCTCCTTGCTTTGGGTTTATGTTGCTCTTTATTTTCTAGTTCTTAAGGTGGGTATGTAGATTAATGACTGAATACTAATCTCCTTTACTAATGTTAATAATTTAGGGCTATAAATTTCCATTTCAGTACTCAGCTGTATCCTATAAAACTCTCTTCAATATTATTTTATTTACTATTAGACTTTGTCTTTGACCCACAGATTATTTAGAAGCATGTTGTTTACTTTCCAAGTGTTTAGAGATTTTCCTGTTTTATTTCTGTTTTTGATGTCTAGTTGGAGTCTACAGGTCAGAGAACATACCTCATATGATTTCAGTTCTAAGTTTGTTGAAGTATTTAATATGGTCAAGTTTATGGTCTATCTTGGTATGTGTTCTGTGAGAAGTGGAAAAGGCGGTATTTTGCTACTGTTTGTCTATTATCTAATCATGTTGATTAGGTTCTGGGGTGTGATGGCATTGTTGAGTTCTTCTACACCCACAGGGATTCTCTCTACTTGTTCTATCAATTGTTGGTAGAGGCATGTTGAAGTCTCCAACTATATTTCTGAATTTGTTTGTCTTTTTGATAAGTTTTTGCTTCACATATTTTACAGTTATATTTAGTGCACACACATTGGGATTGCCAAGGAGGGACTGGCCCATTTAAAGCTATATAATGCTCCTCCTGTTTCTGGTTAATTTTCATGGTTCTGAAGTATAATTCATCTCATATTAATATAGCCACTACTGCTTTCTTTTGATTAATGTGTGCAGGAAATATCTTTTTTCCATTCTTCTACTTTCAAGCACCAATATCATTATGATTGAAGTGAGTTTCTTATAGACAGCATATACTTTAATACTGTTTTTTAATCCACTATTTCTATGTCTGTCCTTTAATTGGCATACTTAGAACCTTTACATTTAAAGTAATTATTGATATGCTAGGTCTTAAGTCTCCCATTATATTTTTATTGTGTGTCTGTTTGCTCTGTTTTCATTCCTCTGACTGACTTTTCCTGCCCTTATGTGTGTTCTTTGAATATATACTCTTAAGTTATCACAATTTCTTGGTATTGACATTTTACCAGTTTGAGCAAAGGGTAGAAACATTTCCTCATTTTACAGTCAATTATCCCTCCCATTAATAATACCATTGTCTTAGGTATTTCCTCTACATATATTTAGAAACATAACAGATACTGTTGTAATTTAGGAAGTTAATTTTGGAAACTCAAGAGGAGTAGGAAAATGTTATCTTATTTACCATATTTTTCACTTTCTATTCTTTCATCCATTCTGATGTTCTAAAATTTATGTTTTATCATTTAAGTTTAGAGAGCTTCTTTTAGACTCCATTTTAGGTAGTTATACTGGTGAAAGATTCTTTTAGTTAACTTCCATCTGAACATGTCTATTTCATCTTCATTCCTGAAAGATATTTTCCCTGGAAACATTCTGATTAAACAGATCTTTTCTTTCATCACTGAAAAATGTTGTGCCACTTTCTTCTGGTTTCTATGGTTTCTGAGGAGAAATCACTTTTATTCATTTTTTTTTTTCACCAAAAGATTGTGTGAATTTTCCTTTTGCTGCTTTCATGATTTATTTCTCTGATTTTGATTTCCAAATTTTGGCTGTGATGTGTCGTGGTGTCAATTTCTTCGAGTTTATCCTGTTTGGAGTTTGCTCAGTTTCTTGTATCTGTAGGTTTATAATCTCTACTAAATTTGAGAGGTTTTCAGTCATTATTTATTTGAGTATATTTTTCAGTCACACCGTCCTTATGCACTTTAATGATATGAATGTTAGTACTTTATTATAGTGTTATGGGTTCCTGGGTTCCTGATGCTATTTATTTATTTATTTTTTGTCTATTTTCTCTGTTCAGACTATTGTATTATCTTCCAGTTAATTGATTCTTCTCTCTCCACCATTCTGTTGCTGACACCATCCATTCAGTTATTATTCATTATTATTATATTTTTCAGTTCTAAAATTATGCTTGGTTCTTCTTGATGTATTCTATTACTTTGTTGAGGCTTTCTATGACTTTGATGAGACATTTTATCATTTGTTTCAAGGATATTTATAATTGCTCATTGAAATATTTTATGATGACTGTTTGAAAATCTTGTCAGATTATTCTAACATTTCTGACATCTTGGTGTAGGTGATCATTGATTGTCTTTTTCCATTCAGGTTGACATCTTCCTTGTCATTGATAGGATGAGTGGTTTGTTATTAAAACCTGAACAATTAAGTATTTTTCCATGAGATCTAGATCTTATTTAGATACTCTGTTTTATCTGACTTTCTCTCTGAGACTGATAAGGCAGGGGAAGAGCCTTTCCTCCAAATAATGGTAGAATCCCAAGTTCCCATTAGATCTCTTAATCAGGGTGTTGAGAAATCTGTTTTCCCACTAGGCCTCCACTGATGTCCTTAGCTGGGAGTATGAGTGTCTGTGATGGTTTGTATCTATGTATCCCAGAAAACTGTGTTCTAAATCTTAATCCATTCCTGTGGGTGTGAATCCATAGTAAATAGGAACTTTTGATGAAGTTATTTCAGTTAAGGTGTGGCCCACCACAATCAGGATGGGTCTTAATTCTATTACTGCAGTCATTTGTTAGTGAAATGAATTTTAGACAGAGAGATCATCAGTGGAAGCAAGAGCTGAGGGTCAACAGAATCTGAAAGAAAGAAGACAGAGGCCAGGATATGCTGCCATGTGCATTGCTGTGTGACAGAGGAGCCCAGGACCAAAGATCACCAGCACCTAGCCCCAGAACACCCATTTTTAAGTAGAAAAGATTGCCTGGATGATTTGATTTGGACATTTCCCAAGCCTCAGAACCATGAGCTAATAATTTCCCATTGTGTAAGTCAACCTGCTGCATGGTATTTGCTTGAACACTAAAGATATTAAAATGGTACTCTTAATCATTGATTGTTTACTTAGGATGGATTGTATGGTGTGTGAATAAAACTTGTTTAAAAAATAAGGGATACAATTGCTGTAGAAAATATGGAGAGAGGAATGTACCTATTCAATGCTGGTGGGGAAGTAGAATGGTGCGGTCCATCTGGAAGGCAGGGTGGTAGATCCACAGGAAGCTAAGTATGGGGTTGCCATATGGTCCTTCAACCATGTTGTTGAGTATATACTTGGAAGAACTGAGAGTAGGGACATGAATGGACATTTGCACACTGGTGTTTATGGTGGCAGTATTCATAATTTGCCATGGATGGAGGTGGCCAAAGAGTTTATCAACTGATAAATGGAATGGTGAACTATGGTATATATATACAATGGAAAATTGAGTGGTGGAAAGAAGGAATGAAGTTGTGAAGTATGTAACTAGGTGAATGGATATTGAGAACAGCTTGTTGAGTGAAGTAAGCCAGAAAAGACACAAAAAAACAAACATTATAACATCTCACCAATATGGACTATAATGTGAAAACTCAGAGAACTGAATCTGGGACCATAGGTTATCAGGTGAAGCTTTATTGTAAAGGTTCCTAAACTGTAAGCTCCTACAGCAGTCACATCTATTCATGAGTTGTAACGGATAGTCCTCAATTCTCAGATGCTGAGCTGCTTGTGTATAATCTGATCTGTTCCTGGAACTTTGGATATCTGTGTGACATGTGAGACTCTGAGCCAGAGTTTGGCAGCTATGAATGTCAGTATTACCCCATACAGCAACTGTTAAAGAAGCTGAAAAACAGATCAGATTTCAATTAGAGATATGAATGAATTGGACTTGGTTAGGACTAAGGTCAATCAGACTAAAGTGTAAAGGATGATACTGACTGTGTTTTAAAAATTCAACTTCTGTGTGAGATGAAAGGAAGACATGTTTATTTGTTGCAAATCTAAATTTTCTGTAGCACACTATATAATTTAACTTGTATAGTCAGTTTATACAACAACATAATTACATGGAATTTTGACTAGAGAATGAGATCTGGTTGGTTTGTAAAGTTTAGTGTGAAGCCCTGATACATCCCTGAGTAATTTGGGCAGAGAATAAAAAGTATTTGCAAAAGTACATTGAAGGACTGGGGAAAAATGTGGAAATATTAAGTTTCCCCACCTGGGGAATTCCTGATATTCTCACAAGCATTGGGGACTACCAGTTGAGTAGGCTGAACTCTCAATCTTGGGGTTTGCCCTTATAAAGCATGCTACTGCAAAGGAGAGACTAAGCCTATTTATAATTGTGCCTAAGAGTCACCCCCAGAAAACTTCTTTTGTTGCTCAAATGTTTCCTCTCTAAGTCAACTCAGCAGGTGGACATACTACCTTCCCCCCTACATATGACAAGACTCCTAGGGTTGTAAATCTCCCTGGCAATGTGGACATGACTTCTGGGAATAAGCCTGGACCTGGCATTGTAGGATTGAGAAAGGCTTCTGGACCAAAAGGGGGAAGAGAAATGAAACAAAATAAAGTTTCAGTGACTGAGAGATTTCAAAAGGAGTCAAGAGGTCATTCTGGAGGTTATTCGTAAGCATTATATTGATATCTATTTTTTTATCTACAAGAGACTACATGAAACTGTTGAATTGCAATCCAGTACCATTGATTCTTGGAGATGATCATATAACTATATAGCTTAAACATGTGACCATGTGACTATGAAAACCTTGTGACTCAGATTCCCCTTATCTAATGTATGGATAGATGAGTAGGAAAATGGAGACAAAAATAAATGAATAATAGGGGGCAGAGAAGGAGCATGGGAAGTTTTGGGTGTTCTTTTTTACTTTTATTTTTATTCTTATTTTTATTTTTATTTTTTGTAGTAATGGAAATATTCAAAAATTGATTTTGATGATGACATCATAACTACAAGATGATACTGTGAACAATTAATTATACATTTTGGATGATTGTTTGGAATTTAATAAAATTGCATTGAAAAATAAAACAGTGCCCTTTACCACTCTCCATGTGGCTTCCCCTGATAACATGGAGTGAGGGTGTTTGGCATTATAACCACTAAAAAGTGGAGAAAGTCCTTGTTCTCAACTAGGCCCTCTATGACACCACTGTAGCAGGTAAAGGGAGAGGTGACTCACTGCCAATGGGTGGTTTGGTGGAAGTCTAAGCTTGAACTGCACTGACATTTTTGGAAAGAAGGCCCTTGTTACTTCTTGGCTGATATGAAAGTTGTGGCTTCCTACTTGACCTTCTCTGACACCATCAGGGTTAGGGATTGGAATGACCCATTACATCCTGGAAATGATATAAGTCTAAGCTCCCACTCGGTATTTTCTGGATCAAAATGGAAGATGTAACCACAGTTTTTACTGTGGTCGTACAGTAGCTATTGTCTAAAATTTTCTATCATGTTAATTTACTTCTTTTCTGGTCTTTAGGCTAGAGAGATCAGATTTTTGTTTTTTGTTTTTTGTTTTTTTTTTCTTGCCTGTTTGTTTTGTTTTGTTTTGTTGCCTGTGTCCATTGCATATTTGTATTGCTAGCTTCTTTAGCTTCAGGTCTTGGAGATATGAGGCAAAATGAAAATCAGGGAATTCACCACTCTCCAGTGTTGTGTCTTGTCCCAAGTTCCCTAGCCTGATTGCCTTCTTCTATCTACTGTTTAGAGTTTTCTGTGGTTGTTTTATATATGATGTTCTGGTTTTTATTCATACTTAATGTACAGAAAAAGGAAAAATGTCTGTTTCACTCCATCTTCCTAGAAGTGAGAATCACTAAATGGTATTTTATTTAAGCCAAACTATTAAAGAGTCTACTTGTATTTAAATATAACAATTTTATAATTTAATACTTTTGAAATGCAAGTTTCAATATCATTTCATAAATGTTTGAAATCCCAAGTCATTAGGTTTATTTCAAAGTGAATTCAATTAAAAACTGATATTTTTGAAAACATTTTTCCTGATTTATGTAAATTCAAAAAACTAATTTCATCGTTTCTTGTATGCATTTCTTCTGAGAGAAAAAGAAAATACCCCTTTTTCTTTATTGTATTGATGTTGGTAATGAGAATAAAAAATTTCATCTTTAGTATTTTCTGGTCTGTTTTAGAAGGTGAAGCATTCATCACTTCCAATTAGAATTATCTTACAACCAGTCAGGTAAAAAATAGAAATTTATTATGGAACTGAGCCAGATTTCTCTTTTCATGGTTACTTTCTGTCTGAGATGACATAAATCTTCTCCCTACTCTCTGCTGCCATTATTCAATTATAAGTGTAGTGATTTCACCTTTTAATATAAGAAATATGGAAAACATTTCCACATTAACAAAAAAAATATTGGTATTGCTTTAATTCAGCAACATGGTATAAATAACAGGTGCATCTAATTTGGTTTAATTTATAATAACTATAACAACATTAAAAATTAAACTGAAGTTTTATACATCAAATCCAAAGGAACCATAATATATGAAAAACTGTTTTATGCTTTATGTGTGAACACATGATTTCTACTTCTGTTTGATATTCATTTAATACTTCTGTGTTGATCACAGCACAGAAATATGTGTTTTACTTGATCACACACTTGAAAATCATTCCCAGTTTGTTTTATGTGTGACTGATGGAGTTTATTATGTATTTGTGAACCTGAATCTAAGTCTTCAGAGTTAATAACCATAATAACAATTATTATCCCTTTGACTTATCATAGTAATCATTGGTATTTTGGGCATTACCACCACATAATATAAAGCAGAAAAAATACACAAATGCATAAAGACCAACTGTAGTGAGACATCTGACTATAGAAGCAGGGGCAGGAGTATAAATTATATATGATTTCATTAGACAAGATTCTCTGCACCCCTATTTCTCAGTTGCAAAACAAGTTGCTGGTGTATGTGATGGGAACTTTTTTTTTTTTTTTTTGACATTGAAAGTTCTCAAATGTTAAGACTTATCACTTCCTTAATTTTCCATCATCTTCAGCAAGGAATTTAATCTGTCTGTGACTGTGCCAGTTTGGATGTATTATGTCCCCCAAAACACCATGTTCTTTAATGCAGTCTTGTGGGGGCAGATGTATTAGTGTTTATTAGGTTGGAAAACTTTGATTATTTCCAAGGAGATTTGTCTCAATCAGCTGTGAGTGAAATGTTTGGATTATTTCTGTGGAACCATGGACCCTGTCCATGGTCAGGGTGGGTCTTGATTTAACCACTGGAGTCCTATAAAAGAGCTCACACAAACAGAAGGATGTTGGAGACTCTGAAGGAAATATTTTGGAGACAGCCACTGAAAGCAGACTTTTGCTGACACTTTGGAGATGTTAGCCCACTGTTGGCTCTGGAAAAGCTAAGAGTGACATTTTAAAGAATGCACAGGAGCTGAGAGAGAAGGTGAAACACAACCTGGGATCAGCAGATGCCAACCATATGCCTTCCCAGCCAACAGAGGTTTTCTGGATACCATTGGCCTTCCTTTGGTGAAGGTACACTTGTGTTGATGCCTTAATTTGGACATTTTCATGGCCTTCAGACTAAATTTGTAACCAAATAAACTCCCTTTATAAAAGCCAATCAATCAATTTTTGGTATTTTGCATAACGGCAGCATTAGCAAACCAGAACAGTGACTAAGAATACTCTTCTGTAAAATGATGAGATGGGGCGTTGAATACTTGCAACAGGTGACTCTTATTCTGTCTACCATTCTTTGACATCTTTGGAAATGAATAGTGGTAAGAACACTTGATGCTCTGTTAATAGGAGTTCTCAATCCTGTAATATCTTTCACCCCCTTTGTTTCACAAATATTTTCTAACATCTTTTTCCTATCTTGAGATAAAATTTAAAGACACCATACCTAGCTATACAAATAATTTCAAGATAACCCACATCAACATAATGCCATGCATGTAAAATAAAGAAGACTTAGAAGTAAAGTAGTTGAAGTAAAACAATATAAACTCCAATATGTAAATACACAATAATACTATGAAAAAAAAAACTCTATGAAATAGTGAAAGGCTTGTACCTAATTCTGAAGCTACCAATTCAGAGAAGTGAAATGTTATGATGATTCAAACAGTTTCGTCAGCATTGCTGTTGATGAAATTAGTCTGCAAAATAGTGAAGAGCTCAGGGAATAATTTGAACAAAAACAAGTATAGTATACTCTTGACTATAGTTATATTCTTGGAAATTTACTTTAAGTTAAAATTCTGCAAAAAATATTGATGTTAATGTGTGAAATGTAGTAAGATTCTTGTCTTATTAAGTGATAACTTCACACACATAGTTATCTGACCACATGTAGGATGTGAATGATCCTTTGTTAATGTAGACTGCTATGATCATTGCAAGACATCTAGAAAGGTAGCTCTAGAAACACATGATAATCAAAACATCCCCAAAAAATTAAAAAAAAAAGTGTGCCCTACACAGCTTTACTAGTTCTTGCTGAAGTTATTGTCATAAAAAGACATGTAGTCCTTGGAACTTGTAGGGATTCTGGATGATATGTTGTTTTAGATTCCCAGCTGGGAATGAATTTGTGTAAACAATGGAAATGCATTAACTCTTGGTTTTGAGGATAGGAGGAGACCAAAATCAAGGCCTAGCAAGGTGATGCTTTCTTCCCAAAGACTGTGGCATTCTTGGGCTGTCTGCTTGTGATCCTTGGTCCTTGACTTTTCAGTCACATCGTGGCCTCTCTCAGCTTCTCTCTCCATCTTTCACTTTGATTATAAAGGATTCTAGTAATCTGGATTTATGCCCAACCTGATTCGCTTGAACCATATCTTAACTGAAGTAACATAGTGAAAAGATTTTATTTACAATGAGTCCACACCCAAAAGAATGTAAAAGATCAAGAACATGTCCAAAAATATTTCAATTCACCACACACATATATGGAAAGATAGAGTAGCCATGGCAAATTTTAAGTGAGCCTGAACATTCTGGTAAATAGTATTTTTATATTCCACTTCTGTGTTATCCATTACTTTGTGATGGACTTCTATACATCATTGTTTCTTAACTTGGCTATCTCTAGTGTGCAGTATGGAATAAAATTAAAAAGCCAGAATAATTTTATGTAAGTATTTGCAATACTTGGATCTTAGGCATCTGTTAGCCAAACTAAGGTAAGTTCTTTAAAAAACATACAGGCCAGATTTTGATTTATAAGAAAAGCGTCCCGAGCTTTCTTTATATATGGCATTTTCTCAAATAATGTGTGGAGTGATCCCCTATGCACCCAAGTGTTCAAAGCCTTTATATGGTTTTGTCAAAACTTTGAGGACTCTTTAGCATCAACCATGCCTCCGTAATGGAATTTAAAATAGCCCCTTTTATTCAGGGTGTGCTCACATCCTCTGACACCAGAGGTCCATCTATATGCTTCATAGGGGAGAAGGAAGGAAGAAGGAAGAGGAGGGGTGAGGTTGGGCAGAACAAGGTAAAGAAAAGGAAAATGAGAAATAGAAAAAAAAAATCTTGCTCCTATCATTTCCAAAATTATTTCAGAAAAACAGTTATATTGAAAGATTACTCCTCACCCCTCAATGTTTCTTTTTGCCAAATAAGTTTGGAAAAACACAGAAATCTAAATGCTTACTTAGGCTTCACAGTTAGTTTGTAATTAATCTGTCTGTCAGCTCCCACATTCTGTCCAAACCCAAGCTCCCTCCTTTCTCTCTTTCAACCAACTAGCTATTTCATTTTGTGCATACCTGTTTGCTGTACTGTATTAAAAAAATCTTATAAAGAGGAAACCAAGGAAAGAAGATCAGCGTATTATTTAGGGTTCTCTACAGAAACAGAATCAACAAGAACTATCTATAAATATAAGATTTATAAAAGTGTCTCACGCAACTGTGGGTATGCATGAGTCCAACGTCCGTAGGGCAGGCAGCAGACGCAACTCCAATGAAGATGTTCGATGAACTCCTCAGGCAGCAAACTGGCAACATCAATAAACTCCTCCGGAAACACTTCACTGCTCAACCGAAGAAGTGAAGGTCCTCTATCTGTCTTGCTTAAAAGTCTTCCACTCATTGGATTAAATCCAGCTGATTGCATTCTCTCATTGTGGAAGACACACCCTTTGTTGATGTAATCAGTCATAGCTGCAGCCAATTGAATAATGATTTAATAAACTAGCCTTCTGGTTTATTAACCAGCCATAAATGTCCTTGCAGGAAGGGTTATGCCAGTGCTTGCTTGACCAGACACCTGGGTACCATCACCTGGCCAAGTTGACACATGAACCTAACCATCACAATCAGTGATATTACATTTGCATAGCAAACATTAGAAAATGTTGTATTTGAATGAGACTGTAAATGTCCTAACATAAACACAGAGATATGCTCTGTAAGGATATACTCTTTTCCTCCACTTTCTTACATACATTTATAAAATACAGTCTACTTCCCCTGACTTGCTAGACATACGTGGCTGAGAGAAGTGAAATAATAAGATTCTTGAAAGATTTTTAGCACTTTCTGCTTTCTGTTATAATATCTTTTCTCTCACTAACTTTGCATTTCCAGGAAAACTGAAACTCTTGATGATTATAGAGCAATATTTTCTTTCTGTGTGAACTACATTGTGCCAATTTAAATGTATTATGTCCCCCAGAAAAGGCCATATTCTTTGATGCAATCTTGTGGGGCAGACATATTAGTGGGGATTAAGTTGGATCATTTGGATTAGGTTGTTTGCATGGAAATGCACCCCACTGAACTGTAGGTGATAACTCTGATGAGTTAATTTCCATGGAGGTATAGCCCTACCCATTCAGGGAGGGCCTTGATAAGTGGAGCCATATAAATGAGCTGGCAAACAGAAGGAACTCAGTGCAGCTGAGACTGACATTTTGAAGAGGAGCTACAGCCAAGAGGGACACTTTGAAGAATGCACTGGAATGGAGAGAGGAGCTTCAGCTTACAGAGACATTTTGGAGATGGCCTTTGAAAGCAGACTTTTGCTCTGGAGAACCTAAGAGAGGACAAATGCCCCAAGAGCAAATAAGAATGACATTTTTGAGGAGCTGAAGCCTAGAGAGAAACATCCTGGGAGAAAGACATTTTGAAACCAGAACTTTGGAGCAGAAGCCAGCTGTGTGCCTTCCCAGCTAACAGGTTTTCCAGATGTAATTGGCCATCCTCCAGTGAAGGTACTGATTGTTGATGCATTACCTTGGACACTTTATGGCCTTAAGACTATAACTGTGTAATCAAATAAACCTCCTTTTATAAAAGCTGATCCATCTTTGGTGTTTTGCATTCCAGTAGCATTAGCAAAGTAGAACATACATCCATATTTTTTCTTGATAATATTTTTGTTTTTGCATTTTTGCAACACCTTTCCTTTGACATACTCAAGATACTGTATGAACTCTGACTGTAAGTCTCACAACTTTCCAGTAGGATATGTATAGAGTGTGTGTGCAAACAATCAGATAAAGATTTCCACTGAGATTTTTCTCTTTACAATCCATTGTTATCATTTTCTTAAACTTCTATTTTTTCTTACTCTTTCTTTGCAGTTTTTGGTTCATTTATTTTCCTGTTTATTTTTATTTTTATTTTTATTTTTTTTTGAAAGTGCAAGGGAGAATGAAGGTTCTACAAAATACTCAATCTCCCCTCAGATCTTTAATCTTGCTTAATGTTTCTTCATTGATTATAGTCTTTTCTTACTGGAACCAAGTTTTGCATCCTGTGTTTCCCACTGTGGTTTCAGCAGACTTATGCCTGGACACATAATCAACTCAAAATACAAGACCTTGGCCTTGGACACTGTAATTAATTAACACTACCCAAAGTGATCCTGTTTTTCCAAGCCCTTTGTGGAGGTTTCTACTTTCTTAAATTGCCAGGGAATTTCCATATCCCTGTGAGGAGAGTTGAGCTCTTTCCATGCTTTTTCACCTCACTTCTCTTTCCACATTGATTTATTTATATTACTGCTTTCAGAAAAGCATCAAAATAATGGGGATCTAAAAACCTCTTGAAAAGGCATCCCTTTTGCCAATAATTAAAAACAATTCATTCTTATTAATCATGTTAAAAGCTGAATTGGCAGACTATAACTTTTTCATATTGTCCTTTTTCTTACAAATTCTCCTTGGGTCTTGATTCACGTCTCTTTTCCTCTTCCCAACAGCATTCCCCTAATTCACACAGCATTGTCAAGTATATTTTCTAGATTCTGCATTGTTTACTCAAATAGTTTTTATCTACATACATATATACATTCATACATACATATGTGATTTTTGAAATGCTTTCCTTTTATGTCTATACTAAGGCAAGATACACTTAGGGGAAAATTACATCAAAATAAGGAAATGATAAAGAAATACAAGTTGTTTTAAAGCTTGTGTGAAAGTACATAAAGTTACTTGAAATATAGTTAGTATTAAAACATGTAGGCTATAATGTGAATAACAACTTTGCAATGGGGTACTATTGGCTATCTGATACTTGCATTTAAATGCATTGTTTGAGAGCCTCCTCTAGTTAAATAATCAGTGTATGTGACATCTTCAACATTTCGTAAAATCATTTAGTTAATTTGACAAATGTATGGTATCATCCAAATGAAGTCTAATGACTAGGTAGTCTGTTACATCATATAGTCACACAGTACAAATGGAAGGGGAAATCAGATACATGTTTATCTGCCTTGTGTGTTCTTACCTTGACTTTGGTTTACTGCAGAGGGAAAAGGGAGACAACTTTATGAAAAGCCTGATGAAACTGGAATCAATTTTTACGTTATGATCATAAGTTCCATAAAATTCCAAATACCAAAATTGTTTTCTCAACTTAAAATAATACACAATTCAAAATTGTGTGTGTGTATGTTCATGTCTCGTTCTCTTAACTTGAGTGCAAGATCTGACAACCTTTATCTGGCATCAGAGACACCTCAGATTTTAGAATATGTTTGACTAGTACCATATAAAAGTGACAATCTGATAATATGCATAAAACTAATCTGAAAAGTATGGTTTTCCCTCCTGTATCTTTAGTAATAGTGCACAATGTATAACTGTCCTAAATTTCTGTGATCTATTATGAATAGAAAAGTGGTTCTAATGGGTGAACCAAGCAAGAGAAAAAGCTGCTTGATGACATGCACTAGCGTAATAGTGGATATTACAGGCATTAAGTTTACTAAACAGAGACAATATAAATGGTTTAAAGTTGGGAAAAGGAAAATCAAAGGTATAAGTATAAATAATACCATAAAGACACCATAAGTTTAGTGTTCATCTTTTCATAGAATAGTCCCCACTTAGACCCAGTGATGTTGTATTGAACACCTTAAACTCTAAAGGTGCAAAGCAAATAAGAATGAATACAATCAATTGTAGACTTTGGGATATTACTCACTCCCAAGCACAGTTCAAGGCACAGTGTATGTTCACTTTGAAAGGCACTTCTTAAAATGTAAGAAGATGAGTATTTAAATTTTTAATGTTAGGAGAGACACTTCATTTTCAAGGAATAAAACAAGTGTTTGAACTAAAACCCAGAAGCATATAAAAGATTGGGTTTGCTAAGTACAAATAAAAAAAAAAAATCTGTGAATGTCTTTCTACAAAGAGTGATATATCTTCAGAAAATTTAAAGTCTGTATCTTAAGAAAATTTAAAGTATATAGTTTGTATCTGCTAAATGTTATAGGTATTTTATTATTTAGGTAATTAAATGATAAGATACATAGAACATAGGGGCACAAAGGAAATATTTATGTACATGTGTATGTTCATGTGTGTGCATTAAGAATTTCCTCTACAAAAACATATAAACCCCACTGAGCTTCACCTTTCGACACCAACTCTAATACCCCAGGAGTCAAACTGATATCACCTAACAACCAATGTACAGAACAGTTTTCAATTCATTGGTTCCTAGCCTAAGAAAAAATCAAACTATCCACTCTTCTACATAGAACAAAATAAAAATCAAAGAACTCTGTGGGGGGGAGGGGAATTTTGGTGTTGACAGTTCTGGGGCATGCTTGATTTTCCTTCAACCTTCAATAAGAAGAGATCCTGTAATGTGTGACAGCTGTAACTCAGCTAATTAAATGATTTAATCCTACAGTTTCATAAATCAATATTAGGAAATGTTAGATTATATTTGAGAAATCAATTTATAAGGTCAATTTATATTTTGCTCTCAAATTAGTATTAACTGATATTTTCTGTTTTATGCCGGAAAACTGCATGTTAAAATTGATGGTGTTTAGTCCCAAATTATCAAAGTTAAAAACTTCCAAAATCTTTGAATGTTTTCTGGGCTAGTTGGAAGTTACATTTATTTTGTCTGGAGAAAACCAAATAATAACTTTTGATTCATGTTATATAGAAATATTGAAAAACCATGGACCAGGAATCCGCAAATTTTTACTGTAAAGGGCTGGTTAGTAAATACTTTAGGCTGTGCAGGCCAAGAGACAAAATCAAAGATATTATGTAGATACTATTATGAAAAGAAGGGAACATTTATTTTTTCTCCCAGTGATTTAAATATGGCAAAAACATTCTTAGCTAATTGTCCTACAAAAACTAGCAGCAGGCTAGGTAGGGACAACTGCTGTAGTTAACCAACTATCAACTGATATCAACTAAACTACCCAGGGTTAAAGATCATTTTGTTATGCATTTTTGCATTGAAATTCCTAGATTTCCATATTTACACTATTCATTTATTCAGACAATTTAGAATTAAAGGCAAGTTGTTTTTTGTTTTTTTTTTCCCTCCTTAGCATTAATGTTAAGCATTCTTTTCTCTCTGTTTCCATCCTCATGAATACATGAAGATGGGTATTTGTTTTAGTATACCCATCCCTAGTATTAGTTTGTGGTTTTCTATGCATATATGAGGCCTGAAAAAAAATCAAAATTTAGACTTTACAAATGACATCTATTTTTTTTCTCCCACTTTAGTTACTGGTGTCACGGTTCCTGTATGCATAATTCTGTTTAACCACAATACAGAAATTATTACTAAAGTAAATGCTCTTTTAATGTTTGACATTGTTAGGAAATATCCTAAGAAAATTTCATAATAATCACTTTAAGATTTTTCTAAATATATTTTGCATCTCATTTGTATATTTTTAAACGTAGAATTCAGTGCTGAAATGATTATCTGCATTTGAATTGTTCAAATATGTTTGATGTTTTGAATTCCACCTCATTTTAATGGCAATATTTCATTGGGGTTGAGGTTTATTACATTTCCTTGCTTAAGCCACATGAAAGACTTACAAAGGATTTATTCTATGACTGAAATTTGGAAACATTCAAATTTGCCACTTGAATGATCTTCAGAGTTCTAATGTGCTTTATTCAGTGCAGTTGTCTCAATTACATTTGAAATTATACAGTAAGTGAAAAGATAAGCTTTTAAAGCCTTCAATTTATTTTAAAAAAATGACACTGTAAGATTAATTGCTTGAAAACCATTGTGAACAATTAGACTTTCTGAATGTTTTTTTTTTCCTAGAAGTATTTTCAAATTACTTACATGACGTTCCTGAGGTTTGAATTGGAAGAAGAAATATTTTAATTGGAATTGTAATTCAAAAATTAAATTTGCTGTGGTCAGACAGATGCTGACCACAGGCAGGAAAATTGTTGATGAACAGTATTTCCCAAAATCAGAACCTTAGATATTCAGTATACCTTGAATATCATGTTTCCTTTCTACCTTTTAAAATATTTTTATTCAAGGCCCACTTCAAAATATTGCCTTTCCAACATTTTAGTTAAAATAATATAATCACCTCCAAGCCTAAAAATTCTAAACATCTTTTAATTTTAATATAATACAGATTTTTTTTTAACACAGGTGTGTATTTGCTCCTGTGTTTTGCTTGGGTTGCTACAGAATGTAATAAACCAGCCCTTGTGTCCTTCCTGCGTGTTAGTTGGGTCATTCTCAACAACCACAAAAAAAAATCAGCATTCATATGTTGTCTGCACCCCTAGGGCCCCTAGGGTTTGTGAAGAAGAGTGTCTAGCAAATAGAAGGTGCCTAATAAATTATTTATTGGTGGGAGCATTAAATGAGTAAACGAATGATGAAAAGTTATATTTCAAGGTAAGATAAATAACAGGATAGAGAGAAGGCAACATTTGGTAAAAAGATTAAGATATGAGTCCATTAGTTCTGACCAGTTAAAAAGTTAATACTGACATTACTTTACTGCCTCTGCCTCAAAAAAACGCTGCTGCTGAAAGTACTATTTTATTCTTGATTTATTTGGGTAACACATCATCTTTTCAGGAAAACAGGAAGACAAGGCCAAAAAGGCCTTATTAGGCTCCTGGGTGTAAAACATGCCCATACCCTGTGAATTCTTTTGTCCAGGCCCTAGGACTGACTCCTTCCTCTGGTCGTACTGAATGCTTACTACCAAGCTGAGCTATCTTCACAGTCCATAGCTAGGACTTGTCCAAGTCCTCTCAGATACTGATTGTCCAGTTATCATGTCTAGTTGGATATCCAAAATGTATTTTGCATATTACATCTTAACAAATAAATTCTTGATACCCCTCCCAAACTGCACTTGTACTACTTCTCTTTTCTTCCACATCCTAGTTTCTAGCAACTACATTTTTCAGTTGTTGAGATCAAAACCCTCTAATGTATCTTTCAAACTGAATACCAGGTCCATCAATAAATCTTATATTCTCTCCCTCCATTCAGATCCTGAATCTGACAATTCATCTCCAACACCACTAGCTGAGGCTAAGAAATCATTATTTCCCACCCAGATTGCTGCAAAGTTACCTGATCATTCTCCTTCTACATTGACTGTTTACCATCTATTTGCCACACAGTATCTAGAGCTATTCTTTCAAGCAAGTTTTACCACATGACTTTTCTGCTCCAAGGGTTCCAATTTTATCCCATCTCACTCAGAAGGAATTTAATCTATTCCTTTGTCATGCTGGGCTCAATGATCTTGCTCACAACTATTTCATTGACCTCAGACCCTTCCATTCTCCCCTCCTCTAGCCACTCTAGCCCCACTAGATTCCCTACAGTTCTTTTAACACAGCTAGTATGCTCCTGCTTCGGGGCCTTTGCACATATACTTCTATCTTCTTTGAACTCTTTTCCAACAATTTTCCATGCACTGCACCTTAACCTTCTTTCATATTTCTCTTCAAATATAAGCTTATCAGATTCCTGGCAATCTCACTTAAAATAACAACTCCCATTCTCCCACCTTCCCATTTTATATTCCCTTTCTCTGCTTTATTTCCTTCATGAAACATATAAAACTGTGACAGGAAAACCAATTTGTGGAGATATAATCAGTCCCTGTAATTTTTTCTTCTGAGCTTGTTTAAGTTCAGGGCATATAATCTGGGCATACACAGAAAACAGACTTTTTTCCTTTAGATAACTTTTGAGACACCAGGAATAGAGGTCACCTCGCTTGGAACCAAGATTTTGAGGACAGGGAGACATCAGAAACAAATCAAAGATGAGAGATCCTTCATAAAGGAAGATATGGCCTACAATACACTCTACCACATATGGACAGCTCTATAATTAACCAGTTGGACTATGCCAAGTCAAACCTCCCCACTGCAGTCCCCACCTCTCACCTCCCATTCCCATAAAATCTCCCTTAACTCTCAGATCAAGGATGTAAATTTGTGCAGTGGCTCCTGTCTCCATTCCAGTCAACCTTGCATTAAAGCTTTATCTTTTTTCAAAATCCCAAAGTTGTGGCATTGACTTATATGCACATCCAGCAGTGAGCCCTTCCTTGGTAACTTGGTAATGATTTGTTAACCACAAATGGATATACTGGTCTCAGGACACCTGCCTGACGTACTGCAGCCCTGACTGGGTACAAGCCTCACCCATCATCACCTCTAAGTGACCACCTAGAAAGGTTTTGTCTAGAGGCTTGATGATTGGGGTCCCCTCCACTCTGGCCAGCTCTCCAGGCCCTTTGGCACATCCTGCTATTTTAAAGAAAGAAACGATTCTGGGAAGAGATGTCTTCTGGGTGAATAACTTCATATAAGCACCTATTCTCTTGTCAAAGCTTGTTTGCTAGGCTTATGAGTTCGAATTCCACCCTAGAATCTGGCTGGGAATAAGCCCTAAGACTTATGAGAATTTAGTAATGGAAAACACTCCATTTCTGGTTCTGTCTCTGAGTTAGAAGTCAGATTCAAGTCCTGTTAGACAGATCTAGCCCCAGAAAATCTGCTGTTGGTGCTGGATTATTGCAACCATGGGAAATGTCAGTAGAACATCTGGGGAGTGGTAGCCAGAAAATGGATCTCTTAACTAAAAAAACTATATTACAATTGGTTTTGTATGGTCAAGAAGAGAAATAGAATTGAATCCCACATGTTCAATCTTTTATGTCTTTATATCAAAATTAGTATTTACAGAGAAGGTAAAAATTATGGTTTAAACTTGGAAGTTTTTGTTTGTGTGTTTCTGTGATTTTGTGTCTGGCAAATGGATAAAAAATTTTAATTGAAACTATCAGCTCTCTAACTGTGTCTGTTTGATGTATATTTTCCAACCTACAGATGATAATAACAAATTAACACATAAAAATTCTCAGGAGAGAGCTATTCAAATTGATTTAAGATAAATAGGCACTTATATATAAATCAGTACTCCTGTAGTCACAGAAATTGGGGAAGTCAAGCTTCTAGTGCTCTTTGAACTCCTCCTGTCTTCCCCCTCTGTGTATTGGCTTAGCCTACTCCCCTTTTATAGTGATAAGATTTCCCAAATCTACTGAAGCTTTAGTGGGTTTTGCAAAAAATTTCAATCCTATAATTTCAGACTTATGAGCTTGGATACTCAGACCTTTCCAATTAATATACAGGACTGCTAGCTAAGGTCATGCAGAAATCTGGGTAGACAAACTATTCAGGGAAGAAAAAAAAACTGAGAAAAAAGAAATCCTCCCAAGCTAAATAAGCCCCAAGAAACTTCTAGTTAACAGAGTTCAGGGCAGTAGTACTTGTGATTTCTGAAAATAACCTGGATATTGGAAAGAAACTTCCTAGAACTTCCTGAAGGCACCAGCACCCACATTCCCACCTCCAATGATCTTTGCCCTGTAAGAAAGCAAAGTGCCTTTCAGTGTAACTGCTATGGCTGCCCTGGCTAATGGCAGCAACTTCTCCAGTTGTCCATGTCATATCTTTAGGCAAAATAGATCTGATATCGGATACAATTAAAAAGAAGATATACTGGCTCTAGTCAATACAAGGATCATCTTATCTTTCTTAAATCCTGGTGCCCTCCTTTGGAACCCGTTAAACCAGATTCAGCAGACCAGGCCACATTCTTTCTGTTTCACCTATCCCTGTACCCAGGGCCTCCTAAACCTTGGCTGAATAATGTGGGTTTGGTTTAGAATTCTTTCTACTGGACCTGGAGATTAGGAGTGATAAATGTTGCAAAATAGGCCATGTTTCTTTTGAGAAAATTCCCCAATTAAAAATTATTTTTTCTAATAATACATTTGTGGCATTAGCCACAGTACATAAATCATTATTAAAACATTTTTACAGCCCTGGGATGAGAGTAATTGAATAAAATCCAATTTTCAAATTTCAAAAGGTCCAGTAGGTTAAAGGAAAATGTCCTTGAGAGCTATGGAATGGTGATCCTGGATTGTGCTTGGAACCAAACAATGGTAGTATATTTTCCAGAGCCAGATAGTCAGTGTGCTTGTGAGGGTTTCCATAATTTTAGGATATTATGGAAAGAAAAAGGTTTCTAATGTCCCATGGAGGAAAAAAATTAAAAAAAAAAACAAAAAAACATTTCTTACATTCAGAAATTACTGATACTATACTGCTATCAAAGGTTTTGGCTGTAATGAAAATTCCCAGTCATTCTTAGGCAAATGCAGAGGAAAACACTGGTAACTATAAGGCAAACACAGCTGCAAAAAAAAAAAAAAAATGCAGAGACAAACCCTAGTCCTATTCTTGTTTCTATGATGAATTTTTGAGCCAAACAACTTTATTGGAAATATTTTTTAAAAAGAAAGGAAAATTGCTAGCTGCATTTATAAGCCTGCAAGTAAATCATGACTTTAAACCAGTGCCCCCTAATTGCCTCCAATAAGCTGTTTCAAAAATTATTCGTACTATATCACAATGGAATACTGATGAAATGGCAAACTGAGGAAAATAATATTTTTGGAAACCATGCCCTAAGATAGCTATGCCCTCTGAGTTATCAAAAAGTATAAAACATACAACTTTATTCTACTTGGGTATGTTCTCCCTAAATTTCTGTCAGGTTTACTGATAAAATAAGCTAGAATTTTACCTATTAGATCTTTAAAATGATGAAAAATATAAATTTGTGTTTAACAAAATTGAGTTATTTTGACAAACTTTATTTTAAGAAAAATTATGTTTTGTAGGATGTCTGAAGACATTTTTAAAGATCTTTTTTGGTAACTTAAGGTATTGCAGGCATACAAAGTACACAGGATGTGCTTTGTTAAGGAAAAGAGTGTAATTTTGTCCTAAAGTAAAATGACTGTTTTTCACAGAATGAAAAGAAAGAATGTATAGGACAAAGCCTGGGTGAATATGGAAAGCTGTGGAGAGTTTGTGGAAATGAATTTTATTTGTGATCAATGCTAACTAGGATTTTGTATTCATATTTTTTATATTTTTAAAGAGCTTTCGTATCAAATAGTGTATTCAGGTAAAACTAAAATTTAGTTTTCCGTCTGCTAAAAATGAAAAAAATTTCACATACTATTGGTCTGCTCTTGGTGATAGGTTATCAAAAGTTTCTCCTAACCATCTGAATATTCTGCCTGGAAAACAAAGATTTTATTCATACCAGAATAATATCCTCATTGATGTTTATATTGACCTTACATCCTTTATTGTTTTGAAAGACAATCTTCTCACTTTTAAAAGAATTAGGTCTTTTTTTTTACAATCATATTAAATCCCATTTTACTCTTTTATTGTCATTTTGATTAAATAGGGAACCAAATATTATTTCACAGTGACTCATTTTCCTGTATAATATGATTTTCAAACTTGATAACTTTTGACATGTTGCCTTCCCAAAATCAAACCCTAAAGGATAACTTTTTATATAAAATTTGCAAAGGATTTGTTCTTGTTCAGAAAAAAAATGAGGTGCCAAAAATAACCAGGTTCATTCGATATGTTGAGTTGCATGGGAAGTGTTATAAAATTAATTTTTCTAAATTTCTGTTTTCTAACTTCTAAAGGGATTTTCTAAACTTCTGTTGGTTGAATCTGTTTGGGTGAAATGATAGTCATATAAATATTTAGAGGTTATATAAAATTCCTGGAGATTTGACAATTTCTCACTGTCCATGTTATGTCCGGATACTGATTGGTATGACATTAGACAACAGTATAATGATATTAGTCATGGTTATAGTTAATTTTTTTAAAATGTGATATGTCATAGAAACAAGCAAATTTCCTTATCAGTTGCGTTGTTTTAATCAGATACATCGCTAAAAGTCCATGCAGTCAGCTACAGGTCAGAGCTTCCTCTTCAACAAAAAAGGACTTTAAAAAAGAAGAAAGGCAAGTATATAAATTATGTTCAACTTGTTAACTAATACAACCCTGATAAGAGTGTAAAGGTGAGATAGGAAAAATTTCTGTGGTCTATGGTCAATGACATCAATGTAAATTAATTGTCAAATGTTTTTGTTTCTGGAGATAACTTCCTTTGGAAAATGCTCATAAGGGAATTAGGGCTTACATTGTAAACTCTTGCTGCAGTCACACTCCTTCCTGGGCTTTGGTTGTTATTTCTAAGTTTTGAGGTGCTTTGCTGTTTGTGTGTGACTTGGTAGCTCCCTAGAACTTTTGGTGTCTGTGTGGCACCTGAGACTCAGAGTTGAAGTTCTCCAGCTCTGGAGGTACTGAAGGAGCTGCATTAATTCTAAAAGAAGACTCCACACAGCAATTGCTGAAGAAGCTGAAGCAGGGATGAGAATGGGGTTGATTTGTTTAGGACTTAGGTGAATCAGAATTCAAGGGGGAGAAGGATATTGTCTGCATTTTGGGACTTTAATTTCTGTGTTATACCATCAGGGGAGTGATTTGTTCAGACAAAATCTAAATTTCCTGTGGCACATTATGTGATTTAATCTTTCTGGTCAGTTTATTTGGACAACCTAACTCAGCTTTATTTGACTTGGAAAAAGAATAGGGTATGAGCCTTGTTATTCTGAACAGTTTGATGTGATACCCTGATGCATTTCAGAGTGTTTGGGGCATAAAATGAAAAAAAAAAAAAAAAAAAAAAAAAGGAATTTGCAATATCCCTTCAGGGATTGGGGAAGGGAGGCATGAAATTTTTAAACTTTCCCACCTGGGGGAATTCTTACTATTCTCTCAAGCAATAGGGGATCCAAATTTTCTGAAACTAATCAAGGAACTTTGCAAGGTCTAAATCTAAGATCCACTTCTTTTGGAAAACATAAATTATCCCCATTTGAACTTATAACAGGGTGACCTATGAAAATAAACCCTGGAATATAGACACCCTGCATCATATGTGGAAATATGCTAATGAATCAAGCCCTGGAACTTGAGGCTTACACTTATGAAACTTATTTCTTTAATGAAAAAAACTATGCTTAATTGTAATTAATACATAAGAGTCACCCCCTGGAAACTACCTTGTTGTTCAGATGTGACCTTTCTCTAAGCCAAACTCTGCAAATAAACTCACTGTCTTGCCCCTACATGGGACATGACTCCTGGGATTAATACCAAATGTTGATCAGTGATGTTTTTGGAGAAAGATCTTGACCAAAAGGGCGAAATGTTAAAAGAAATAAAACAAAGTAGAGTTTCTATGGCTAAGAGATTTCAAATGGAATCAGGAGGTCGTTCTGGAGGTCACACTTTCTTGTGCATGTCTCATCCAAATATCACAAAATACACAGAGCTCCAAGCAACAATGCTCCTGAAAACTCTAGGAATACGTGAACACCCATAAATGAGTCACATGGCTACATAGACTCAAACCCCTGTTAGCAGGCTCTATCTGGGAATCTATGAAAAGCTATTTTCCCAATACAACATGGTTATATTCACTTGTAAGTCCCCTAATCATAATCCTTCTGAGTTTATTACTCAAAGACTTAGAGCCTCCAGATTATTCATTGCCAGCTAAGCTCTGAAACCCAGGGATACCAGTCCCTCCAAGAACAATTAAGAATTTATGAATACCTTCAGCTCCAAGCCAAGCAATTCCATTCCTCATATCCTAATCTACACCCTCAATCAGCATGAAGCAACAGAGAAGTCATCTTCCTGAATCCCTCAAGATTGAGGAACGTTCAAAAACTTAAGGGGGGACTGAAACCATGGGCAGGAAAAACAAATTTGTGGAGATAACCACTGTTCCTATAAACTTTTCTTCTGAGCTTGTTTTAACTGCAGGTGATCTTTGAGACACCAGGAACAGAGTCACCACCCTCACAACCAAGATTACAAGGACTGAGAGACATCAGAAGCAAGTTGAAGGCAAGATGTCCTTCAACAAGGAAGATCTGGCCTAAAATCCAATCCACCACATGTGGATAGCTCTATAATTAACCAGTTGGACTATGCCAAGTCAAACCTCTCCACTGCTGTCCTCACCTCTCACCTCCCATTCCCATAAAATTTCCTTTAACTCTCAGATCAGAGAGACAGATCTGAGTGGAGGCTGCTGTCTCCTTGCTGGTTGACCTTGCATTAAAGCTTTGTCTTTTCTAAATATCCTTATGTCATGGCATGGAATTCTGTGTGTGTCAATGAGCTCTTGCTCAGTAACATTTATATTTACTTGTTTACATGTTTGTGGACTTTCTCACACCACCAAACATAACCTGCATAAGAACAGGGATGACTTTTATTTCATTCAATGCTATATTCCCAGTGCTTGGAATAGTTTCTGGCACATATTTGACAATTAACAAATATTTATTAAATGAATGAAGCAAAGCTCTTCTTAAAAATAGGCATCAATGTAGATCACTTTTGTGTATTAAATTGCTTCACCCAGGTATAGTTCATCTTTCTTACCATAAATTATGCAGTCTTATCAGGTAACTATTTTCATCATATTTCTGGTTTAACTTTTCCTAGAGGTAAGTTTCATGTGTTTGCCTTGTCTTTATTGCTTCTGTCCTTCCTTAGAATTTGATCCAGGTAAAGTTTATCTCCTCTTCAACAATTATGCTCTATAATTTCAAATCCATTAATTCAGTAATATAAAATTTATTTTGCAACAGTTTTCTATATCTAAGTGTTTTTTTTTTTGTTGTTTTAGTTTGGTTTTTCTTGTTGTTTTAGTTCTTGCTTGTCTTTGTTTCCTGCAAAAAAAAAACACAAACAAACAAACAAACAAACAAAAAAAACACAAAGTATTGATGGGAAAGAAAATCTACAAAGACTGGAGGTAGCTGACAAAAATACCATATATCTTTTTTTTTTCCTGCTCCTCCCACATAACCTATCTTTCAATCATTTCAATTTCCTCATGCTCTTTTCTAGCCTAAGATTGTTTCCAAATTTGAGCACATGTCTCCTCACTTATATTTAGCATCCTTTAAAGGAAATATAAAAATGTTGCATATACAAAAGTTGTATCTAGTGCTAGTAAGAAATCAGAGAAATGATTGTTTAGTTTAAAGATAACAATTGTGAAATATTTGGTGTAAGTAAGTATACTGTGCAATGCAGTTCTAACCTGAGAGAGACACTTATTTCTTGTTTATATTTAAATATATCCTAAAATTGGGATTTTATTGCAAACAAAAGTGAAATTTGGGAATGTACTTTTGCTGAAAATTTAATTCTTATACTGTAAAAAGTAGCAAATATTTTACTAATATTACTGTATGATCTCATGCTTTTATAATAAATCACAATTCTCTTTTTATCTAATTTATATATTTTCACATTTCAAATAAGGTTGCATCATTGTAGTTGCATTATATCACTGTGTTTTACACATGAATGGGAAAAATAAAATAACTTTAACATGCAGCCTGTTAAAATAACACTATGTTTAAAGCTTAACTTCAATTCAGATTGAAAGATCATCAATATCAGATACTATATGAGCAAATGAGTTCCATAATTAATCATCCACAAAATTGCAATCACAGCCAATATATTTATACTTCTCCAAAGAAAATGACTCCTAAGTTAAATTTACATATTATTAGTTTCCTATTACTGCTATACCAAATTATCTCAAATTTATTAGACTAAAACAACACAAAAGTTTCTTACAGTTGTGAGGATTGAAAGTCTAAAATCAAGTTTTCCATAGGACTGTAATCATCCTAGAGGATTCAGAGGAGAATATGTTGACTTTTCTTTTTCAGCTTGTAGAGGCTGCCTGCATTCCTTGGCTCATAGCCCCTTCCTTGCATCACTGCAATCTATTGAGCTACATCTGCTTCTACTAACTCTTAACCTGCTACCTCCCTCTTACAAGGATTCTTGTGATTGCATTGGACCCACAGGATATTCTCTCTGTCTCAAAGACCTTAGCTTAATCACATCTGCAAAATCCTTGTTACCGTGAAATGTAACATGGTCATGTGTTCCAAAGAGTAGGGTATGGACCTTTTTGTGGGAAGTATAGTGAGCCTCCACACATATGAATACAAATTGAATGTATATGTACAGTCACATACTACATATACATATGTGTAATTGTTTGGGCATCTTTACCAAGTTGCTCAAATTAAAATATTGGTTATTTCCAGTTGACTCAGTTTCATTACAAAGACATAATACATACAAATGTCAAACAGATAATCTTTTTGGTTTAGGAGTGCACATTTTGTCCTGTTCTTAGAGTCAGATAATCTGCAACGGATTTTCTAATTTTTTTTGTCTCTAACAGACACATTGGTCCTTTCCCTATCTGTGCTGGAAGGATTTTAGTGTTGCATGCTAGGCACATTGGGCAGTCAGACGCATTGGTCACTGTCTGATATTGATTTAATTTCACTGTATAAAAACTCACTGTGTAGCTCAGCCCTTAGATTTCAGTACCTCTCCATGTTAAAATTAATCAACAATCTTGTCATTTCAATTTTTCACACTTGCTTGTTTATTTTGACAATCATGTTTCACAACACATACCAATAGGTAATGCTGTAGAAAAATATTAAAAAGTTCAGTATCAAAATTGTCAAACCTCATGTCACTGGAAAGTCACTTTAAAATAATAGTGATCCATGAATATTTCAAAACCATATATTTCATGTCTCACAAACTATTATACTAACTTTCTTTTTTTCTTTCCTTCTATCCTTTATTTTTAACTAAAAAAAGAGCACACTGAACCCCAATACATAATGTTTCTGTCTTCTGTTCCCTCCTATGCTTATTTAAAGGTTTCCAGGGAAGACAATCTACATCTACAAAATCTGCCCATTATCATTTCTTTTAATTATTGACCATGGCTTCTTTTGCATTATAATGGCAGAGTTGAGTAGTTACATCAGAAACCCAATACCTACAAGCCAAATACAGTTGCTATCTAGTCCCTTATAGAAAAGGTTTTGCACTCTGGTTGAAATGAATTTTCATCAATGAGTAGGCAGTGATATTTTTATAGCATTTATACATATTTGTTATACACGCACACCTGTGTGTGTCTTTGTATAGATATCTTAAATCTGTGCCATTTTATAATTTATTAGCACAACCACTTAGTACTAAGTAGCAAAGGAGTTTAACGTAGCTTAAAATTCTTAGTCCAAGTTACTAATCAACCATCTGGCAAAATTTTAGTGATTGCTGTGTACACTGCTGCATTTCACATTCTATCATTATTTCAACTCATGAGTTCTGCCAGATTCTCGGGGTTTGAATGGGGAAATGAAAATAATTTTGACACTTCCATTAACTTCATCCTCCACATCAAGTATTGATTCTACATCATGTATATGGATATATACATGTATGTGTGTGTACATATATATTTTCCCATTACTATCCATTTCCATTGCTACCAATTAGGTCCAATTGTCTTCGGCCTTTGCTTTTATACATTCACTGTGTGCCTCCATGCCTGATTGTTACCAGAGAAGGCCAATATGATCTTTTAAAATTTAAGTTGTATGTTTCCTCTTCCATTTGCATAAAACTCTCTGCCACTTCTTATAGCTCTTAGGAAAAAACACAAAATGATTAGGATGGTCTACAAGGCTCTGAATCTGAACACTGTTTATTCTGTCTCCTCACACATCACCCTCTTCTTGTTCATCATGGTCCAGGTACACAGTCCATAAATTGTCTCAGAATGAACTAAGCTCATTTCACTCCTTGGACTCTTTCCTTTCACACTTCAGGTCTCAGCTTAAATTCCAATGAACAAGAGATACTTTCTTTTATTGCCCCATATAGAATAACTTACTCCACCAGTTTTTCATATAATATCCTATTCTTTTCCTTCAGTTTATTTAAAATAATTTGCAGTACCATATATGTGTGTCTTTGCATGTAGATGTGTGAGTGTGTGGGTGTGTGTTCACTTTAAAAGCAGTAGCCCCCACTAGACTACAAACTTAACAAAGAAAGAAATTAAGTCTGGACAGTTTTGTCCTCTTTGTCATGCCACGATCTAGCACAAAAAAGCACACCTGGCTAGCACTCAGCAAATATTAGTTAAATATACCTTTGACTTGTTATAGTTATCTAGCATTCTTCCGGTTTAATATCTTTTGCTTGATATTTGGAATTGATTTTCATTTCCCAGTAAAATTATTATTTTTAGGATTTGCATGCTGCTTAAATTTCTAGGACTTCTTTCTTACCCCAAGTGAATCAATGACTGCTATGGAAACCCTTACCAATTTTTTTGGTTATGTTTATCTATCTTTATCTATCTATCTATCTATCTATCTATCTATCTATCTATCTATCTATCTCTATATATGATGTAGCCTAGTAATAATTAGTTTGAAATATGTTGTTCTAACAGAGCTATATCATGAACTAAGAGATTTTATTATTTCAACTTTTACTGAAGCAATAGAAACAGCACAAGAATACCACAACTGGAATTCTTTTTCAATCAACTAATGCACCTTTTGAAAGAAGAAGAACAAAAAAAAGATATTCTATTTTAATTAAGAATAATTGGTCACACATTTCACATTCTGTGTTAATCCATTGAATATACATAGTACAAATTAGTCACTTACAAAAGAGAAGAAAGATGAGAAGGAAAGGGAAATATTGCAGTGTACTTGCTAACTTCTGTATAATGACCAAGACCATTATAAAAAATATATTACTGTAATTAATACCTGTAGATATGGGCAATGCATTTAAGAATTGCAACACTGCAAAGTACTTTTCCCTGGCTAGCAAATACATGTCCTCAAAGTATAAATTGTAGATTTTGAATTGTTCCATGTAACAAGTAATTCATTTTATGATATGTATTTATTCTATGCTAGCAAGCAAACCCTCTAGGGCAAGGATTTTTATGTGTTTTGAGTACTATTGTTATCTGTGGTCTGGAGAACAATAACTGATACATAGTCAATCCTCAATAAATTTTTGTTGGATTATTGAATTAATATTAATTTTGTCATTTTATGATTTTTTCTGTTTCAAAGGAATGGTCTTTTAGCTTGAAGAAAAATGAAACCTTAGAAAGGATAAATAAATAAACTTTTTTCTCATTTATATTCATCACATTTTTCTGCATAGAGATTAGTTGCAATTTTAGGGAACCATAAAACAAACTACAAATGTGATTTAGGATCCAGTGACATGTACATAGAACTTCTTTGTTTCTCCAGGGTAAAAGGTGCCAGAACTTGTTCCATATAAATTAAAGTTTCAATGATCTAAGAAGAGTGCCAATTTTTCCCAAAATTATAAACTTTGATAAGTGTTTTAACCTCCACTTTTTCACTGTGCTCTGGTATCTTCTTCTAGAAGAGACATTTCTGCATCTTCACTCTATTTTAAGCATTCTCTTGAATCATTGAAGCAATGATATTTTGAGTGAAATTCTTGCCCACACAAGTCCTATAAATAAACTATACCTATATGTGCCAATATGAATTGTTAAACAGTGAAAAACAGATGAGTGTTCTGTTTCTATGACACTTGTCTTATCAATTATGAAGGGTAGGGAAAAAAATGTTTTAGTGGCCCTATACTTCACTAATTTTCTATTAATAATCCAAAAAGCATATAAATGATAGAATCCACTAAAAGGTAGACTCTAGTTTGCTGAGGTGAGCATAGAATAGAATTTTAAAACTCCAACATGAGTAAAGAAAATGTATTTGTATATTAGAAGAGATGAAGATCTTCCAGATCTAAGAATAAGTACATTTGGATTCCAAGTTCAGGCCAGGGATGATGGCATCTCTGTCCTAGAAGCTGTTGTGAAACAACTGACTATGGGTTGGGCCACATGGGTGTCTGCTCAGCACACTCATGTAGAGCCCAGAAATTAGCCATTAAATATCCTGCTGGTAGGAATTCTGTTACTAACACTTTGAGGAATTTTCCACAAGCTGAACCCACCAGTCACATTATACTTGATCTGAGTATATCTCAGATTTTTTTCTATTCATATATTTACATTTTTAATACAAACTGCAAAAATTCCACATGTAAGTGCTTTAAAGACCCTCATGATAAGCAGTTTTGGTGGGAGGTCAAGAAGGGAGATGTGAAAGGGAAGCCAGTGAAAAAATGGTACATTATAAACCCACCTGCTACTGCTGAAATCATTGAGGAAACTCTGGGAAAGAGTGTAGAACATACTCTTCTGTTATCCCACAGGGGACTCAGATCTGGGGTTTTATAGGCCACCTCCTATGAGTCCCTGATTAAGGGCTACTCCCAAAGATTGATTTCAGCTTTTTCTGTCCTGACTCACAGGCAGTAAGAGAGACCCTCCCCTACTTTAGAGGCACCTTCAGAAACAGATGCAGGTACCATGTGGAAAAGTGGTAAAACTCAGATGAATGAGTGAGGCACTGGTGTCTGCTATACTAAGTTACTAGGTATTCATAAAGAAAAAAAGGAATTATTAATGAATGTGTAGTATTTCAATATTGGATTATTTCTTAATTTATAAAACCAATACCTTATTTTGTTTCTGAAAGATGAGAAATTACCTGTGAAAGTATTAATGTTCTATTTGTCTCTTTTTTTACATAAAAATGGCTTATGTTGGAATAAATATGTCAATAATTAAAAGGGAAATGATTCTTATATTTTTCATATCTTTCATATATACATTCCAAAATTGTCTTCCATAGTATTTGTACTATAAGTCTTTGTACACACAATTGTAATATATAAGAATATAGACTTTTCAATGCACACATGCCCATACTGTGCCTATAATTGATTTTATCCTTGCCAAAATGAGGGAGGAAAATTTACCTGATTGATATTTTCATTTAATGCATTTGATTACTAGTGTATGTGTTTCCTACTGTGGCTATAACAAATGACTACAAATTTGGTGGCTACAAAGAGCAAGACATCTGGAAGTCAGAAGTTCAAAACAGGTTTCAGTGGGCTAAAATTAAGGTGTCATCAGAGCTGTCTTTCTTCTGGCAGTTCTAAGTAGGGGAGAATGTTTCCTTGCATTTTCCAGTATCTAGAAACTGTTCACATCACTAGACTAATGTCTTATTCCATCTTATAGACCACGGGTGGCCGGTTCAGATTCTTCTGCCTCCCTCTTCCACTTTTAAGAACACTTGAGATTGTACTGGACCTACCCAGATAAATCAGGAAAATCTCCCTATTTTTTAATGTAATTTTATTGAAATTTATTCGTATACCATACAGTCATCCAAAGTATACAATTAGTTGTTCACAGTATCATCATATAGTTGTCCATTCACAACTATAATCAATTTTAATGTTTTTATGACTCAAAAAAATGAAAAAAAAAATAAGAAGAAAAATGAAAGTAAAAAGAACCCCCCGAAATCCCATACCACTCCTGCCCCACTATTATCCATTTACTTTTCTTCCCCATTTTTCTACTCATTTGGCCATATACTGGGTAAAGAGAGTGTAAGCCATAAGGTTTTAACAACCAAATGGTCACACCGAATAAGCTATATAGTTATACACTCATCTTCAAGTATCAAGGATACTGAATTGCAGTTTAATAGTTCCAGGTATTTCCTTCTAGTTATTCCAGCACATAAAAACTAAAAAAGGTTATCTATATAATGCATAAGAATAACCTCCAGAATGACCTTTCAACTCCATTTGAAATATTCAGCCACTGAAACTTTATTTTGTTTCAATTCCCTCTCCCTTTATGGTCCAGAAAGCTTTCTCAATCCCATGATGTCAGGTCCAGGCTCATCCCCAGAAGTCAAGTCCCACATTGCCAGGGAGATTTATATCCTTCAGAGTCATGTCCCATGTAGTGGGAATGGCAGTGAGTCCACTTGCAGAGCTGGCTTAGAGTGAGAGGCCATATCTGAGTGACAAAAAAGGTTCTCTGGGGGTGACTCTCAGGCCCAATTATAAGTAGGCTTAGCCTCTTCTTGCAGTAACAAGCTTCATAAGGGTAAGCTCTGAGATTGATGGCTCAACCTTTTTAATTGGTAGTCCCCAGTGCTTGTGAGAACATAGGAATTCCCCAGGTTGAGAAGTTTAATATTTCCACATTTTTCCCCAGTGCCTCAAGGGGGCCTTGCAAATACTTTTTTATTGCCTGCCCAAACTACCCTGGGATGTATTGTGGCTTCATGCTACCCTATACAAACCAACCAGATTTCCCTCCCTATTCAATGTTCCATGTAATTATGTTGTTTGAGTGAACTGACCATTCATTAATGAATTTCATATGTTAATTATATGTAATTAACATATAATTACATGTTAAATTATATAGTATGCTACAGAAAATATAGCATTTGCACCAAATAAACATCTCTTCCTTTGTTCTCACAAAGAAGTTCAAGTTTTAAAGCATAGTCAATATCATCTTTTACCCTTTAGTCTGATTTACCTTAGTCCCAACCAAGTCCATTTCATTCATGTCTCTAATTGCAGTATGATCTGTTTTTCAGCTTCTTTAGCAGTTGCTGTATGGAATCATGCTGACATTTATAGCTGCCAAACTCTGGCTCTGACCCAAAGTTCCAGGAACACACCAGGTTATATTAGAGTTTAGTGTCTCCGAATTTAGAAATAACCATTACAACTCAGGAATAGATGTGACTGCTGTAAAACTTTACAATCTAGAAAACCTACAATAAGCCTTCCCAGATAACCTGTGTTCTTAGATTCAATTCCCAGAGTTTGCACATTATAGTTAGTCCATATTAGTGAGACGTTATGTTTGTCTTTTTGTTTCTGGCTTATTTCACTCAGCATACTGTCCTCAAGGGCAGTTCACTTAGATGCACACCTCACAATGTCGTTCCTTCTTGCGGCTGCTCAATGTTCCATTGTAGGCGTACACTGCAGTTCACCATTCCATTCATTAGATGATGTACCCTTAGGTCACCTCCATCTACTGCAAATCCTGAATATTGCTGCCATATAATGGCAATATATATATATGTTCAATATATATGTTCAATATATATATATGAACATATATATTGCTGTTCATTTTTGCCCCTGCTCTCACTTCTTCCAAGTATATACCCAATAATGGGGTTGTGGGACCATATGGCAATGTCATATTTTGCTTTGTGTGGAACCTCCACACTATCTTCCAGATAAGCTGCACCATTCTACTTCCCCAACAGTGAATAGGTACATCCCTCTCCCCACATTTTCTCCAGCACTTGTATCACTCAGTATATTTTTAAACAGTTTTATTCACACATGATACAATCTATCCTAATTAAATAATCAGTGGTTACCAGTATAATCACAGTTATGCATTCACCACCACAATCTATATGAAGACATTTCCACTTAGTTTTTGTCTCAATCTCAGCCATCCCACCCATTCCAGACTGGTATATTGTGGGTGTCTGGTCACAGATGTCTCCCAAATAGCTCTTCTAGACAGTTCCTGGCTATTTACCACCTTCCCTTGAGGAGTAACAAATTCCACACCTCACCATTCAGCCATCTTGCCCCACCTCCTCCCTATTTTTAAGGTTAGCAAATTAGATACTTTAATTCCATCTACAAACTTAATGTTCCACTATTATGCAATGCAACATATTGACAGGTTTTGGGATTAGGAAGAGAATATATTGTGTGTGGGGGGTGGCATTGTTCATTTTCCACAACAATTAAAGCTGAACATTTAGTGTATTGAACTATTTGCATTTTTTCTGTTGATTTATTCATGCCTTTTGTGTTTTATTAAGAAGTTCATATTTTTTCTTATTAATTTCTAAACACTTCTTTATATTTTAAATATGGTAACTGTCATATATCTTTAACTCCAAGTTTCTCATTTTCCTTCGAATTGTGTACCATTTTTATTCTGATAAAAGCAACCCTTTTCCTTGATGTCCCAGTATGTTTTGATTACTTATATTTACTATACCTTTATTCTCACACATTATATAACAAAATTCTTTTTTTCCTCCTCTATATCATTCCCCTCTAATTTCTGTTAACTCAATCTGTAAGGTCTTTATTCAGGCCAAATAACTCATCACATGTTTTCCAGAGAGTTCACAACCATGTTTTCTTTAAAAGATAAAGCATATATATATGTGTGTGTATATATATATATATATGTATATATATATATACACACACATATATATATATATCTATATATGCCGTATTCACTTTGAGAATATATTACTTCAGTTTTTGAAAATTGTTTATATGTTACATACATAAATATATTCTCTTCTAATTAATATGCCAGTTCATTAAAGACATATGCTGGATCTTCTATTTTGTTTTTATTTTTTCTGCTAATTGATAAAATGGTCACATAAAAAGTTATGTTCACAAACTTTATCAGATTATTATCAGATTCACAGAATTTCTTGGCCAAACAGTGGCGGCATATCTCACGTTTACCAGCAGAAATAATAGGAAATCCCACAGAATTTATGTGATGTGAAATCTTTCAGTCTGTAATGATTATGTAGATAAAAGAGAATGAGACAAAATTCAAATAGCATTTATTAAGCTGAGAAATTTAAATGCAAATGAATTACACATTTTCAAAGGTAGGTGGTCTTTTTAACTGAATATTGTATGCTTAGTTGATTTCATTTTAATTTGGAAATAATTTAATTTCACATGAATCTATCTCAGGAATGATAAAAACTACCTGTTCTTTTTTTTATAAGATAGAGCATTTGTATATGTATAGGTCATATTCATTCTGATGATATACTCTTCCAGTTTTTAAAAAAATTCCTCATACTTCATATAAAACTATGTTATCCTTTCAATTAATTTGTACAAGAGCGGTTCAAGGTTATGGCCACATCATTGGAGATAGAAATGTAAGCCAAGGAACCCAAATATTGCAACAAGCCAGGATCAAAGTGCTACAGATTTCGGGGGGAAAGAATGACTTGCCTGTTGATGCCTTGATTTTGGACTTCCAGCCTCCAAAACTGTGAGACAATAAATTTCTTTCTCTCTTTTTTAACCAATCCACTATGTAGTATTTGTTATAGCAACCTGGCAATCGTAGTTTAGAACCCTGAAGGTGAAGTGCTGCTATTGCATATACATAAAAATAAGGAAGTGTTTTTTGAATCAGGTAATGTGTAGAAGCTAGAGGAATTTTGAAGTGCTTGACAGAAAAAGCCTAGATTGCTTTGAAGATATGGCTGGTAGAGATATGGATATTAAAATTTTTATAGCAGGGGCCAGAGAAAAGTGAGAACTGTAGAGAAATTTCTATCATCTTAGAGAAACCTAATGCATCATGAGCAGAATTTTGGAAGAAATATTGACATTAAAGGTACTTCTAGTGAAGCCTTCAAAGTAAATAATGATTGTGTTATTGGAAACTGGAAGAAAGGTGATCCTTGTTATGAAGTGGCAGAGAATGTGTTAAAATTGTGTTTTGATGTTGAATGGAAGGAAGAACTGAAAGCCACAGACTTGGGTATTTACCTGAGGAGATTTCCAAGCTAAGTGTAGAAGGTGCAGTCTGATTTTCCTTGCTGCTTATAGTAAAACATTAGAGGAAAAGGATAATCTGAGAACTGAATTATGAAGCACAAAAGAACCAGCAATTGATGCTTTGGAAAATTTGCAGCCTATCCAACTAGCTTGCTCTTAGATTAGGGACAGAAGTGGTTTTATTGGGACCTTTCCTGAACTCCTGGGAGGTGAATTCCCAGAGAACACAGCCCCACACAAAGGTTTGTCTGAACCACCATTTGCAAAGGACACAAGGCATATGATTCATGGATCCAGTCAGCCACCTCAGAGAAGTTAGGACTTAAAATGTATTTGTCTAGGAAGGAGGTATGGAAAATCTTTTTGGTTGAAGGCCTGGGCCTCCTTGAACTGCATGAAAAAAAAAAAAAAAAGTTTTTTGAGAATTTTGTGTAAGTAAAAGTACTGCTAGCCTGGACTGAGAATGTTGGAAATGGGATGAAATGAAGGAAAAATGACTTCAAGGATAAAAAGATGAAAGCAGAGGTCTGGACTGAAGTTATCTCCTCAGGCAAAGAAGGAGGTGTTTCTGCCCTTGCCTTTTGGTTTCCATCCCAGGCTTGAAGGGGGCAGGCCTTCTGCCCCAGTGTGTGACATTCAAGGAGAGTTTGACTGCCACCTCAGCACTCAGAGAAAGTAGGGTCTCTGCTGGAACATTCAGGTAGAGCTTAGCCACCACCTCAGTGCTTGGAGAGGATGGGCACTACGTCCTGGAGTTTGGGGTCAGTGCTGCTGCCACCCCAATGCTTGAAGAAAGCCAGGCCTACACCCTGGTTTTCTGGCAGAAGATGGCCACTGCCCTAGAACTTGGTAAAAGGACCCAGGTGGAAAAACATTCATCCACAGACGAGTCTCAGAACTTCAGATGTAATGGAGTTTGTCCTTCTGTGTCCAGACTTGCTTGGGACCTGTGAACATTATTACCTTCCAATTTCCCCTTCTGGAATGGAACTGTTTCTTCTATGACTGTCCCTCTATTATATTTTAGAAGCAGATACTTTGTTTTCTAGGTTTAACAGATCCACAGATGGAGAGTAATTTTGTTGCAGGTTGATTCATACCTATAACTAATTTTGATGAGACCTAATACTTAGAGTTGTTACTGAAATTTGTTAAGGCTTTTGGGATATTGGGATGGAGTAAATGTGTTTTGCTCGTGCAGAGAACATGTCTTTTGGGGGTACAGAGGGAAGAATATGATAAATTGAATTATGTACCTAAATAAAATATGTTATTATTTTAATCCACATTCCTGTGGATGTAAAACAATTTCTAGATGTATTATCATACCCTTTGAAGCTATATTATCAGTTAATGTATTATATACATTATTATGCAATAATCTGTCATCAATGAACTCAATTGTGAATAGGGCCTTCTAAGATCCTATTTATGTATGGCCCAACTGAATGTGATCAGGCCTTAATTGTATTACTAGAGGCCTTATAAAAATCCATAAGTAAGAGAAAACTATACAAGGGGAGATCTAGGACAGAACCTCAAGGATTGTGGCAACAGAATGCTATAAATTTCAAAAAGGAAGCATGACTTTGCTGACACCTTGATTTTGGACTCCTATCCTCTGATAAAATGAAACAATAAATGCTTGTTGTTTAATCCATTGTGTAGTATTTCATAACAACTTGTCAAACTAAGGCAGCATTTGTATATGAATAGGCCATATTCATTTTGAGACTATATTACTTGAATTTTTTGAAAATTTTCTTTATAATTTATATATAACAATATTATTTATTCAATTAGTTTGCCAGTTACTTATGTATGTATTGGATATTCTATTTTGTTTTAATTCTATCTGCTAACTGATAAAATAATGGTCACATAAAAATTTGCATTCATAAATGAAAATATTATCAGTTTTACAGAATTTCTTAATCAAAATGTAGTGGCATATCTTACATCTACCATCAGAAAGAATAAATCACTCAAAAAATATGTGGTGTGATATTTTTGTATCTCTAATGATTACGTAAATAATACACAGTGAGACTAAATTTGAATAAGCTGAGAAATTTAAATGCAAATGAATTATACATTTTCAAAGGTAGGTGGTCTTTTGAAGTGAATATTGTGATACTAATTGATTTCATTTTAATTTGGAATTAATTTAATTTCATAGGGAGTTAATTCAGAATTAATTTAATATCATATATTTTATAATATCTTAGGAATTATGAAAACTAGCAAACTAATGCTAGTTTGATGTCTTTAAAGTAGTCTGTTGTGAAGGAACTTTTGTAAATACAGCTAATACAAGCTAATATCTTATAATACAACTTTACTGAAGTCACATCACTTTGCAGTATATATATATATATATATATATACGCACACACATATATATATTCTTAGTCTATTTATGTCCCAGTTTGACTCATAAATTTCATTTATAAAATTGCTCAGTTTCCTCTAATGTCTGGCTATTACTATCAATCTGAAACTGGTCAATATATTAAGCTATGCTAATGATCTTCTCTACCATTTAACACTGCTTGAGGTCACTTTGCAATTTGTTTATCTAAGCCTATTTGTTTCTGTGTGGTTTATAGAAATACCCATGGCTTTATCCTCTACCTTGAAAAGGAAGAGTTGGGAGAATTATTTCAGTCCAAATTACTAAACTGCAGAAAATAGAGTGGCATGCTCACAACTCAATCTATGTTATATTTATTATTTTTAGAATTCAAAATTTGTCACCTTTATTTCAGAAAATGTCTCTGAATGAGAAGTTAAATGTGATGTTAACCAGAATTTGTGTGTGTGTGTTTGTGTGTGTATAATCCATATAACCCATGGATGGAAATAATGCATGAAACTATGAAAATGAGTTCATTTAACAAACATTGATACCATTGATTTTTTCTGCTAATAATGTGGTTCACATTCTACTGAATAGAAAAGAACAAAACACATATTTAAGGTATAATTTGGACAAATATATAACAGTGTTTATACAAAACTCTCTGAGGACTTAGTTTTAGAAATCATTTATGTCAGTCTGGGACTTTAATGAAACAAATACCAAGATGGAAGAGATATATTGGTGACAGTTCCTGTGTAAAATAAAGTGTAAAGGAAGCAGTAGACATCAGAGAGTCTTCAGACTGAAATGCTGATCTGACATCTGTGAAAAGAAAGGGAGAAGGGAGATTGGAAAAGTCTCAGACTTCAGTGCAAATCTGAGAAAGCCTCAACCACACAACAGTGAGGTAAGTGAAAATATAAACCTTAGGTGTTATTGTTGGGTAGAAATAAACAATCGCTATTGCCTCTGCTGTGTCTAATCACAGTGTAAGAATTATTAAGGAAACTTGTTCTAACCTAGAATGCCATGGTGGGTGATGACAGACGTGCAACAGCTAGAGGCTTTCAACTAACTGCACACCTTGTTACAGGTTCTTTCTTGAAGAGGTCTATATGGTATACTTCCATGACTCTCAGAGCTTTATAAAAAGTATGACTATGAATTTAATCTTTCAATTAGGTAAATATTTGTTAAATATCTATCCTTTGTCAGAAAATAGGAATACAATTCATCTAAAATATGCGGGGTACAAAGGTACTTATGAAAAGTAAAAAATAAAGCAGGCATTTTATGGATTGAGTTTGAACGATCATTCAGGATATTCAGGTGGAGATGCCAAGAAGGAAATTGAAAATACAGTCTTTATCTTAAAGAAGTTGTCTAATAATATATTTGACAATCTTCAGTTTATGAGAATAATTACATAGAATTTTTGGAATGGATACAATTATCTAGGAAAACTAGACATAAGAAATGATTGTTAGACACAAAATCTCAAGAATTCTTATGCATGCATAAAAACAAGGAAATTGTCATTAAGGAAAGAATAGGTAAGATTTTTCATAGTAGTCTAATTAGGGTGGTAGAGGTGGGTGCTGTATATCATCAACTGAAAGATACATTATACAAAGTAAGCAATCTTTTTAATTTGTTTAACAATAACAATTAAAATTGAATAATTGTAGGTTGTACACTGGATGGGAGGCAATGTTGAAAGTAAGCTTATTAAAAAAAATGAGGGTGAGAGTTTACTGAGTATATAAATAACCTTAGAATGTGGAATAAGTACATAAGACAGATTCAGAAACAAAAAAGAGGGGAATGATGAATCAGTCAAACTTCACTAGAGAATATAGAGGAGATCAAAGTTTATTTTTCAATCCCATAAATAGAAAAAAAATTCCTCATGTTTTAAGCATTTTCTATTTTTTCATGGACCATATCAGGAGGCATGGATTTCTCTCTTTGATAAAAATCAATATTATATTGTGTCAGAATATCTTGAAATTTTACTATGTATAATGTATGTATTATAGCAAGCTATAAAGATGCTGTGCTTCAGGCTCTTTGGGTGCAAAACTGGGAAAAGAATAGAACTTAAATAAATTATTAAAATACCTGGTAAATTTACTGTATGTGTATATTAAATTATATATATGCATAAAATTTAGTAACTGGTTAAGTCTCCTGGCTGCTAAATCAAATTCCATGCAATGGGTTGGCTTAAACAATGGGAATTTATTGGCTCAGAGTTTTGAAGACAGGAGAAATCCAAAGTCAAGGCATAATCCAAGGTGATGCTTTCTCCCAGAAGAGTGTGGAATTCCAGGGCTGACTACCACTGATCCTTGGTACTTGGCTTTTCATTCATGTGGCAATGAACAAGGCAGCTTCTCCAGGCTTCTCTTTTCTTTCTGGGTTCAGTTGACTTCCAGCTTCTTCCTGCTCCCTGTGACTTTCACTTATTGTTTCCTTCCATATATTTCTGGTGGACAACACCTAAGAGAAGTAACCTTATTAAAAGTGTTATTTACAATGAGTTTATACCTATAGGAATGGATTAAGGACAGGAACATATTTTTCTGGGCACTTTTCTACTAGCCAGCACAGTAACAAAGCATAGCTATTAGGAAACAGTGATACAGGTTTGTGAGAGCTAAATGAATTAGTACATGTAAAATAACTAAAACAATGCAGACAATAAACAGTAAAAAAGTTATTGTGGGAGAATAATAGATACTATTTTAAATGGAAATAGAAAACAACCATTTTTAAAAATCAGTTTTCATTATGAAGATAACCAACTACTTCTTTGCTTCAGTTTTCCCTTGATTATCAACCTCTCCACATTTTTTTTTCCTTTTTAAATTATTAGGATGATAATGAATAAATAGAGAATACATCTTTAGATAAAATACATTAAAACAAGAAACTATGTTTTAAGACAGCTAGTTATTTTAGTATATATTATTCATAATCAGAATTGGAACAAAAAATCAAGTTATAAAACTCAAAATTCATGATTCCTTCCACATTAGTTGAGTTACTACATGAAAAGAGCTATGTTAAGTTTTCTTCTTAAAGATAAATGTATACCCAATGTTGTTTTAAAAATCATTGAGAGAGGTGAGGCAAGATGGCAGCATAGATAGGTGTGGAATTTAGTTAGCCCTCTAGAGCAACTAGTTAACAGTCAGGAATAACTAGTAAATAGTCTGGAACAACTAGTAAATAGTCTGGAACAACTGTTGGGGGAACTCCATGACTGAATCCACATTGTACATCAGCCTGGAATGGGTGGAACAGCTGAGATTGCAGCACAGAACAATAAGTAAATCTCCCCAAACTGTGGAGCTTGCACCCCTCCGCCACCAATATGGCAGTCTGAGCTGAAACATTCCCTGTGGAAAAAAGAAGCAGGTCACCAGGAATGAGGGAAAGTAACTCAACCAAGCTCCAATTGCAGTTTTAATTAACAAATTTAGACTACTGAATACACGCTACAAGAACAGATAAACCTGGAGCAAGCAGGAGAGGGACATGAGGCTTCTCCCAGCAGAAAGGAGGCAGGGCTGACAAAAAAAAAATACAAAAACAATTATAAGCAGAGGCTTTTAGAGACAGCTAAGCTCAGAATACTGGAAAATGGCTGTGTCCCAAGAAAAGGGGCACAGAGAACTGAGTACCAACACCAGTTGGCTGACAAAACTGGGGGACTGGGGACTGGCTTTGTAAGGAGGTTTCACTCTTTTTCCTTTTTATTTCTCCAATTCTCAGTAGTTCAGTAGAGAAAGCCTCAGGCATTTTCAGTTGTCACCATTGACCCATGCAAGGATGGAGATAAGAGAATCATAGAGATAAAGGAGGAAACCAGGTGTAGAAGATAACTCTGTAAAGGGTATACCTTCCCTAAGAAAAGGAGAGCAGGGCACAGCTGAGGAAGCCTTACAGGAAAGTCTCACAATCTGCTGGGTCTCACTCTCAGGGAAACCTGATACTTAATACAGCCTCCTCCTGAGTCCTGGGCTGATCTGGTCTGGGAAAATATGATTGGGGTAATCAAGGAGACCAGAAGTCTAGGCAACAAAAAATTATGAATCACATTAGGAAAAACAAAGATATGGCCTCATCAAAGGAATAAACTTACACTTCTACTGAGATATGGGAATCGAAACAATGAATTATTAATCAACAAACCTCCTAAATCAATGCAAAAGTCCAATCAATGAGTTCACAGAAGACATGGCAAAAGAAATGAAGGATATAAAGAAGACATTTGGCAAACATAAGGAAGAACTCAAAAGTTTGAAAGAACAATTGGCAGAACTTATGGGAATGAAATGCAGAATACAAGAGCTGAAAATCACAATGGAGGTATACACAACAGATTTGAAGAGGCAGAAGAAAAGCTTCATGAATTGAAGGACAGGATATCTGAAATCACACACACAAAAGAACAAATAGGTAAAAGAATGGAAAAATATGAGCAGCATCTCAGGGAACTGAACAGCAACATGAAATACGCAAATATATGTGTCATTAGTGTCCCAGAAGGAGAAGAGATGGGGAATGGAGCAGAAAAACTATCGGAGGAAATAATCTCTGAAAATTTCCCATCTCTTATGAAAGACACAAAATTACAGATCCAAGAAGTGCAGTGTACCCCCCAAAAATAGATCCAAATAGACCTATGCCAAGACACTTAATAATCAGATTATCAAATGTCAAAGACAAAGAGATAATTCTGAAAGTGGCAAGAGAAAAGCAATTTATCACAGGCAAAGGAAGCTTGATAAGACTATGTACAGACTTCTCAGTAGAAACCATCGAGGTGAGAAGGCAGTGGTATGATATACTTAAGATACTGAAAGAGAAAAACTGCCAACAAGAATTCTATGTATGGCAAAACTGTCCTTCAAAAATGAGACAGAGTTTAGAATATTCTCAGACACTGAGAGAGCTTGTGAACAAGATACCTGCTCTATTGGCAATACTAAAGGGAGCACTAGAGACAGGAAAAGACAGGAGAGAGAAGTTTGGAGCACAATACTGGGTGATGGTACACAATAATGCAAGTACACTGAACAAAGATGATTGTGAGTATGGTTGAAAGAGGAAGGTTAGGGGAATGTAGGACACCAGAAGGAAAGATAGAAGATAAATACTGGTACTGTATAACTCAGTGAAACTTAGAGTTCTCAACCATTATGATAAAATGATATAACTGTGAAACCTAGAATGGTCAATCATTGTGATTAAAAGTACAAATATATTTTTACATGAGGGAGAACTAATGAATGCCAACTTTGCCAGGTGTTAAAAATGGGATGGTATTGTGGAAAAAATACAATCAACACAAACTAGAGACTGTGTTGTCCAGTAACAATATAATATACTTCAATTAATTGTAACACAGGCAATATACCAAAGCTAAACATCTGTAAGAGAGGATATAAGGAGGGGGATGGGATTCTTGACATTGGAGTGGTTGTCTGACTTTTTATTGTATTTTATTTTAATTTTACTTTTTATTTTGTTGCTTTTTAGTTGTCATTTTTTCTCTTTTTTTTAATTTATTTTTTCATCCTTTTCTTTCTTTGTTGAAGAAATGGAAATGTTCTTATAAAGAGAGTGGTGGTGAATTCATAACTATGTGATTATACAGGGAACCATTGTTTGTTTACTTATGATGGAATATATGGTGTATGAATAGAACCATTTAAAAAAATAAACAGAGGGATACAACTGCTGGAGAAAACATGGAGAAAGTTATGTATCTAATCACCACTGGAAGTAGAATGGTGCAGCCCATCTGGAGGGCAGTGTGGTGTTTCCCAGGAAGCTTAGCATGGTGATGTCATATGGTCCTGCAACTTGGTTAATGGGTATATACTTGGAAGAACTGAAAAGAGGGACATGAATGGACATTTGCACAGTGGGGTTTATGGTGTCAGCATTTATGATTTGTAGTGAATGAGTGTGGCCCAAGGGTACATTGACTGATGAACAGAAAGGTGAACTGCAATGTATATATACAATGGAATATTGAGCTGTTACAAGACAGAGTGAAGTTGTGAGGTGAATGGACTTTGAGGACAGGATGTTGAGTGAAATAAACCAGAAGTGGAAAGAAAAACATTATAATCCTTCACTAATATGGACTAACTATAATGTGCAAACTCTGAGAACTGATTCTGAGAGCATAGATTATCAGGGGAAGGCTTATTGTAAAGGTTCCTAGATTGTAAGCTCTTAAAGCAGTTACATCTATTCCTGAGTTGTAATGGTTATTTCTAAATTCTGAGATGCTGAACTCTTTGCATATAACCTGGTTGGTACCTGGAAATATGGGTATCTGTGTGATACCAGAGACTCATAGCCAGAGTCTGGCAACTATGAATTTCAGCATTACTCTATACAGCAAATGCTAAGGAGTCTGAAAAAGAGATCAGACTTCAATTAGAGGCATGAATGAAATTGACTTGGTTAAGAATTAGGTAAATCAGACTAAAGGGTAAAGGATGATAGTGACTGTGTTTTAAAACTTCAACTTCTGTGTGACACCAAAGGAAGCGATTTTTATTAGGTGCAAAATCTATATTTTTTGTAATAAACTTTATAATTTAACTTGTGTGGGCAGTTTATTCAAACAACATAACTACATGGAACCTTGAATAGGGAGTGAGATCTGGTTAGTTTGTACAGGTTAGTGTGAAGCCCTGATACATCCCAGAGTATTTTGGGCAGAGAATAAAAATGTGTTGGCAAAGCCCCCTTGAGGGGCTTGAAGGGGAAAATGTAGAAATATTAAACTTCCCCACCCAGGGAATTACTGATACTCTCACAAGCACTGGGGACTACCAATTTAGTAGGCTGAGCCCTCAATCTTGGGGTTTGCCCTTATGAAGATTGTTACTGCAAAGAAGAGGCTAAGATGACTTAAAATTGTGCTTGAGAGTCACCCCCAGAGAACCTATTTTGTTGATCAGAGGTGGCCACTCTCTCTAAGCTAACTCTGCAGGTAAAGTCCTTGCCCTCCCCCTATGTGGGACATGACTCCATGACAACATAGGACATGACTCATGGGGATTAGCTTGGTCCTGGCATCATGGGATTGAGAAAGCCTTCTTGGATGAAAAGGCAGAAAAGAAATGGAACAAAATAAATTTTCAGTAGCTGAGAGATCTCAAATGGAATCAAGTGGTCATTCTGGAGGTTATTCTTATGCATTATTTACATGTCCCTTTTTAGTTTTTAGTGTATTGGAATAGCTAGAAGGAAGTACCTGCAACTGTTGAGCTGCAACACAGTATCCTACATTCTTGAAGACAAATTATATAACTATATAGTTTACACTGTGTAACCATGTGATTGTGAAAACTTTGTGGCTCCCACTCCCTTTATACAGTGTATGGACAGATGAATAGAAAAATGAGAACAAAAAGTAAATGAATAATAGGGAGGGATGTGCATATTGGATATTTTAGGTGTTCTTTTTGACTTTAACTTTTATTTTGATTATTTTTTGGGTATGGTAATTAAATATTCAAAAATTGATTGGGTGATGAATGCACAGCTATATAATGGTACTGTGAACAACTGATTGTATGCAATGTTTGATTATATGGTTTGTGACTATATCTCAATAAAATTGAATTTAAAAAAAAATCATTGAGATATGACTAATAACATTGGTGACAAGAGCACACTTTACTAAATGCATCATTGTACACAGCTGGACTATTATTACACAAGGAAATGTGTCCATTAGATTTATACATTACCATAATGTGTTACATTATTTATGAGGCAAACAGTTTCTTAGAACAATACCATTTTTAAAATATTAATTTCTAAAAAGCAGAATAGGATAGTGGGAAGAAGAATGGTTCCTTCAAGGTTTTAAATCCCAACTCTGCCACTTGTTGAAATAAATAACAACATGCTGCATTATATTTTTTGTCTGTAAAATGAAGATAATATAGTAACTACATGAAAGCATTATTAAGAAGATTACATGAGTTAATATCTGTAAAGTTCTTAAAAGAGTATCTGGGACTTATATACTTTGTTATTCCTTACAAATATTTTTATTATAATCTAAAATTTGTGGTTATTTATTTCATGATGAAATTCATATAATCACTTGTAATGTAGTAAGACTGTGTTTACATAAAGCTAAACATCATTCCTTCCTAAATTCAGTCAAACAATTGTCAATCTATTTTTAAAATGAAATAAAAATATTAAAATTTGCACTGGGGAAACAATTTATTTGTTTTCTTTGTTAGTTTATTACTTATTACACAGAAAAATTAACCTGCCAAATAAATTTTATGCCATGATAACACCACTGAACATGAGAACTAAACAAGACCATCATTTAAAAGGCAATAATCAACTAGTGCAAAATGGCCTAACACCAAATGGGTTATTGCATTCAGTAAAATTTAGCTTGTCTGGAGGTGATGATGCATTCTGTAGAAGAGATAGTAAACCAGATTGATTGCTTGGACTGATTGTAAATTTTATGTTTGATTCTCTTTTGTTCACTCCACCCAAATTAGAAAGTTGCCTAAAGATAATGGATGACAATTAGGAAGTGTATTTCTTGACACACAAAACATATATAATTCCTTCCCCAAATGATTTTTTTTTAATTCTCAATTCAGTGACATATATAAAGTGAATCCCAAAAGCCTTTTCTGCAACACTATTTCCTCAGCTTCAGACAAGGTAAAAATAATAATAAAAATAATAGTAATAATAACATTAATTAATTGATTAAAAATATAAGGGAAGAAAATGAGTTGAGAATTATTTTTTATATTTCTTTCCTGAGGGATTGATAGTCTGAAGACACCGAAACAATTCAGCATTAAATAAAAGAGGGAGAAAGAAGATTTGGTTGGGATTAGAAAAGAGATCATTCTTCAAATGAGAACTTTTGCTCCATATGGAAGAAAATTGGTCTAAATCATGTTCAAATTATTGACTGAATGTTATAATGAAGTAGATTTGTTTTAAAACTCTGTAAGAACCATAGTGAGGTGCCACTACACACTCACTAGAATAGCTAACAATGAAAGACTGAAAATAACAAGTGTTGCCAAGAATGTATAACAGCTGACACTCTTATGAAGCACTGGGGGAAATTTAAAATGTTACAATAACTTTGGAAGTTGCAATCACTTTCTTATGAAGTTAAATATATATTTCTCATAGAATTCAACAATTATATTGCAAAGTATTGATTGAAAAAAAAAATGAAATCATATGTCCATGGAAGTTCATGGGAAGTTTTTCCATAAAATCTCCAAACTAAAACAACCTGAATGTACATCATCCAAGAGAATGGATGAAAAAAAAAAAAAAAAAAAAAAAGTAGATTATATACCCATCCAATTTAATTCTGTTCAGTATCAAAAACCAACAAATGATATGGATGGCTCTCAAACACATTTTTTGAGCAAAAGAGACCAGAAACAACAGAGGACATCCACTATGATTTTCAGGTAAATGACATTCTAAAAAAGACAAATCCAGTCTCTAATGGAATAAATATCATTGGTTGCCTGAGACAGTGTAATCTAAGGAAATTTTCTGGGAAATATTCCATATCTCCAATGTAGTTGTGGCTATTCAAGTGTATACATTTGTCAATATTCATAGAAATATACTCTTAAATATGGGTGTATTTTATTGTATTTAAGTTATATTTCAAAGGTTGATTTTAAAATTTTAAAAAAGACTTGCAAATTTAAGAGGAAAAAGAAAGGAGTTTACTTTGAAAGTAATAGCTTTGTATTAGTTTAAATGACATAAGAATTTTCAAATCTTACTTTCAATGTGAGATTGAACAAATTTGTATTTAATTCCCCTTCCATTGCTAAGATTGAATTAAGTTACTCTTATATGGTTAGACTATTATTTTCATATTCCAGGTTTTATGATTAGGAGTAAAGTGTGGAACCAGAGTTTGTGGGGTTGAATTTTATTCATTTTGAGGGTATTCTTTAAGAAAACAATTTCAAAAATATCTTGTATTTCAAATATTGCTAGTATATTTTTGCTATTTATTTGCTAATAAATGTGTGACTATGTAAACACACTCTGATGACTCCTCACAAGGCATTTGAAAGTTACCATGCATTCCATGTCATATCTACCTCTGCCAGGAGTAATTGTTATGGTTATCTTTTGTCCCAAGATTCCTTCTCTAATGCTTTGTCCTTACCCAAATAGTTGACCACTTGGGGGCAGCTGATATAGTGATAGCCAGTATTGTGCTTGATAAAGAAATAAATGAGGAACTTGATTCTGTAATGCTGTGATGATTTGAAGTTGGCAATACCCCTAGAGAAGTATATTCTTAATGTTAATCCATTCCTGTGGGTGTGGACCCATTATAAACAGGATCTTTTGGTGAGTAGAATCTTAAGATGTGACCCACCTCATTCATGATGGGTCTTAATCCTCTTACTGGAGTCTTTCGTAAGAGAAGGAAATTCAGACACACAGAGAGAGAAAAGCCACAGAAGCAAGAAGCTGAAAGCAATGAAACCCAGATGAGAAGGGAGAGACCAGCAGACATAATCATATCCATGTGGCAGAGGAGTCCAGGATCACCAGTAGCTGGTCTTGAAGAAGAAAGCATCATCCTGATGACACCTTTGTAACTGCTGACTACAGTGGTTTTACTTGCAGTTATAGTTTTTATTTAGCTTATTCCTTTATTTGTTGTTTCCTTCACTTGTAGTTGTTATTTTATATTCACTGAACGATTTATAACCATGCTCCCATGCCCTTTTATATAGCCAAATAGCTCAAGAACTTCTCAGGCCAGTGATTGTTTCCAAATGACAGTAACTGAAAGACACAACTGATCAATGCAAGCTAACTTGAATCCTTAATTTGAATTTATGCACCACCAGCCAGTATAAGGTAAATTGAAACTTTAATTTGAACATATACACAATCATATCACTATTCCCATCTCCCTTTGTTTAATCCCATAAACACCCTAGCACTTCCAACTTGGGGATACAGCTCTGAGACCCACAAACCTCCTGTTCCCCTTACATTGTCCTTGACTCTTTCTAGTGTTAAAATCTCAGTGGCATAGATGGTCTGTTATGTGCATCAGGCAGCAAGCCCAGCCTGGCATAAATTGATTAGGATATTTCCATGGCTTTAAAACTGTAAGCTTGTAAGCTAATACATCACCATAGTTAAAGCTAATGCATTTTATGGTATCTGTTTCTGGCACCTTAGCAAACTAAAACAGATTTGGGTACCTAGAGGGTGGGGTGCTGCTATTGCAAACACCAAAAATTTTAGAAAGGCTTTATAACTAGGCAATCCATAGACTTGGGAAGGACTGTGATGAGCTTAACAGAAAAGGCCTGCATTGCTTTGAAGGATGTTGGTAGAAATATTGATGCTAAAGGTACTTCTAATGAGGTCTCAGAAATAATGAATGCATCATTGCAAACTAGAAGAAAGGTAATCCTCGTTTTAAAGTGGCAAAGAACTTGACAAAACTGAGTGCTGATGTTGAATGGAAGACAGAATTAGAAAGTGATAAGCTTGGATAACTAGCTGAGGAAATTTCCAAACGAAATGTGGGAAGTGCAGTCTGGCTTCTTCTTGCAGTTTGTAATAAAATGTGAGAGGAAAGGGATAAGCTGAGAACTGAACTCCTGGATACAAAGAAATCTGAAAGTGATGGTTTGGAAAATTCTGAGCTTCCAGAAAATGAGTACCCAGAGAATAGTGATCCCTGTGAGGGTTTAACTGAACATAGAAAAAGTCATTTAAGTGCAAGTCAGGATTGAAAGTGCAATTATTCAGACAGAATCTGTGAAAAGTCCTACTGTCTGATGGTTTTGACCCCTGTGTGCTACAAGCAAAAGCAACAAGTTTTTGTGAGATCTATATGAAAGGAAACACTACCAGCCTGGACTTAAAGGGACAGAAAAGGAAAAGATTGTAGGAAAAATCACTTCAAAGGCAGAACCCATGGAACTGAGTTCTGGACTGAAGACATCTTCTTGGACCAAGAGAGGGGTCCCACCCATGTGTGTGGAAAGGGTTAGTAGGGCCATAACACTTGAGGAGGGCAGACCTCTGCCACATTGTTCTGGTACAGTGTTAGCACCCCAGTTTTCTCAGATGCTTGTGCGATTATGGAGAGCTTGGCTACCACCCAGCTACCTGGCCATCACCAAAATGCTTGAAGATTTTGGGGCTTTCACCCCAGGGTTTGGGGAAAGGATGGCCACTGTTCAAGCCTTTAGAAAGGGTGAAGCTGCCACTTCATCATGTCTGGAGGACAAACCATTGCTCCATTTATGACTCTTAGACCTTGAAATATAATGGAGTATACCTTGCAGAGTTTTGGAATTGTTTTGGACCTATGACTCATTTTTCCTTCTCCCTATGGGAATGGGAATGTTTATCCCTCAAAAGTCCCTCCCTTGTATACTAGAAGTGGATAACTTCTCTAAGTTTCACAGATCCACAACTAGAGGGGGATTCTGTCCCAGAACAGACCACACCCATAACTGATTTTGATGATACTTTGTATTTAGCATTCATACTGAAATAAACCTTTGTGGATATTGTGATGGAATGAATGTATTTACATATGGAAAGAACATGTCTTTTTGGGTCCAGAGGGTACAGTGTGTTGGTTTGAAGCTGTATAAACCCCAGAAAACTATGTTCCTAAAGTTAACACATCCCTGCGTTAACTAGGATTTTGGTGAGTAGGATCTTAAGATGTGACCTGCATCATTCAGGGTGGGTCTTCATCCTCTTACAGGAGTCCTTTAAAAGAGAATTAAATTCAGACAAAAAGAGAGAAAAGTCACAGAATCAAGAAGCTGAAAACAATGACACTCTAGAGAAGAGAGATCAGCAGACACAACCATGTGCCTTGCCATTGGACAGAAGAATCCAGGATCACCAGTCTTGAGGAAGAAAGTATTGTCTTGATGCCTTGATTTGGACATTTTCACAGCTTCAAAAATGTAAGCTTATAAGCCAATAAATTCCCATAGTTAAAACCCAAGCATTTTAAGGTATCTGATTTTGCAGCTTAGCAAACTGAAACAGACATTTATGACTTACAATGATTTTAGTAAGTTCACTTAAAGAATAATGTTAATCTATATATAGTAAATGTACTTTCTACCATGGTTGTTAGGACTTCATTTAACTTGTTTTCTTTTAACTAACCTAGCACACTATGCTTCTACAGGGGAAATGAAACTTTGTATTAAATGCTTAGAATCTTTGAGTTTCTAGATTCCCTTTTAATACAGAGGAAACAATATAAAATGAAAATATATAAAAATTAAGATTGGAAAATCTATGAGACATTAGACTGAAACATAAGAATAGTTTAAGAATGGGAGGAAAATGGACAACTTTGAAAAAGAGGTAGCAGAAATATTCCTGGAAGATAAGAAATCAAAGTTTCACAAAAAAGGAGTTTGAAATATTGAAAAAGGAAAAATAGGGTCTAATGTGGGTCTATTTCTTCTCTTTTCAAGAGTAGAGAAAGGAAACCTGATAAAAGGATGCAATCTTCATTTATATTATCACACCAAAATCAGATGCTGTCAAACAAATCCCATTCATATATAGCCTAGGACATCAAATAAACAAATAAACCCGAGGATAAGAAATGAAGTCAAATTCTATTTGTAAATATCTTTTAACTTATTTTCTGTCAGACTCTCTGGTAGTTGTTTACCTGCAGTAAAATTCTGTAAGGCAAGAGCTAATCTTCTCCTCTGACAGGCACATCAGGATATGGTTTTATTCTCACAGGTTCATGTCCTAGTTGTGAAAGGAATAATGAATAATTTCTACATTAATATCAGTAGGTAAATATATTGTTACTATTTATTTTCTATTTCTGCTGGGCTTCTTCCTTTTTCACTGAGGAGCATAAAATAAAACCAAACAATAACTCTCCATTATAAATAATCATAGATCATATTTTTCACTGGACCTGCCATTAGGTTATTAAACCTAAATTCTCTCTGGGGCAAAGTAGTTTATATAGATAATTTGATTACACTTCCCCTTGTCTTTTTTTAATCAAATGCCCACAGCAGGAAAGATACATTCAGATAGTGTATGTATTATAAATTATAATCTGCACTGTTAGATATGTTTAAATTACTTTTATATTTTCATTTAAATTTTCCTAGCCACTTGCTGTGCGACCTTAGGCAAGGAGCATAGTCAAGCTAGACATTGTTTTTCCATTAAATAAGCCTGAAAATACCCTACATTTTTGCCAATGTGTTTGACTACACTTGGGGGTAAAATGCAATTTAATGCTTAAATATAAATAATATTCATTTCAGTGGAACAATGCGGCTGCATCATTGTATATGTTTTTGGGTAGCGAGAGAATATGGTACTGAATACAGGATTTTATGTTAGGTTGCCTTGAGTTTGCATTTTAGCTTCAATATTTACTACCTTGATTTTAGAAAAGTTGATTAAACTCTCTAATGTTATATGTTTTACATGGAATATGAGTATAATAATAGGTGGTGTAAGAATTAAAGAAGGTAAAGTATGAGAATTCAGTTCAGCAAAAAGTCAATCAGTCTCATTGCCTAATTAGATTCTATACTGTATACAAAATATGCTTTATAAGGAAAAATATAGTTTTTTTATTGTAGACCATACTGATCATAAAGAAGAAGAAAGAGTTGGAGAATGAAAAGGTAATAATTTCCAGAACTTCCTATCTCCTTTCTTGCCAAGAAAATGTTTCATGGGATACATTCTTGGTACAACTAACAAGCCTACTAAGATGACTCAGAGTATATTTAGAGTCTCCCAAATTCAGTATCTCTTTGAGAACCAAAATACAAATTGGAATATAATTGCCTATTGTTTAGGAGAGAGATGCTATGTGGATTCTTTTCCTTTTTTCTTTCTTTCTTTCTGTAAGACATTCTAGATGAACTCAAACTTTTCCCTACAAGGAAATGCTGTTAGAAATAATAAAAAAAAAAAATCAATAAAGTCATTGGCTTATTTAAAGATAAGTGCTAAAAATTAGAATGTATTTGTCATCATTAATAGTATCTTCCTCTATAACTTTTCAGTGTTCATCATGGAAGTTTGCTATCTTAAAACCATAGGAAACTTCTTTTTTTTTGCTCTTGGAAATATAATAACTATTCTTAGAATTTTAAATAAAGATGTCACTCAACTCTGTATGTCATATTTGTTCTCAGGCACAGAATTTATTAGTAACTTGTATCTAGCTCATACTGCTTCTACTTCACATCTTGCATATTTCCTTTAATTTTAAATTCCCTGTGCAAAAGCATTCTGTATCAATATTTAGAATGTTCATGATTGGTAATGGCCATAACTCAATCCTATGTCAAAATGATATGGCATTTGATGGGAACCAATTAAGATCAATGTCAACAGATGGCTTTTCAAAAAATGACATAGAAAATCCTTGGCAGATAATAAGCAATGCATCCCATTTATCACTATGATGACATGCATTTCCTTGCAAGCTGTTTTGGGTGTGAATCTAATAATGTGATGTCTAGGCTCATGTTTAGTTAATTTTCTATTTAGTGATGAGACCTAGTAAAGACAATATGTCATTTCCTAAGTCAGATAAGAAAAAAAAAAAAAAAACAAAACTCATTTTCCATATTCTAAACAAATTTGACCTATAATAAAATATAATCTTGTATGTAAAAAAGTTTATGCTCATTGAATTACTCCACCATGTTTGCAAACATAAGTATGGGGAAGTTCTAAATGGCATCAAAACAGACTGAAATAAAGGCAAATTCTCTGAGCAGGAAAATGCATAGATATTATACAGAAATAGGTGGTTGAAGATAATTCTGAGAAAGAAAGGAAAGGAAAATGTCTTCTTGAAATTTAAGCAGGATAAGCAATCTCTATTTCCCTAGAAATCCCTTTTCTCATTCAATCCAGCATTCATGTAGCATCCCTGTACCTTCACTTCTTTTATAACCTACTTCTAATATTCCAAGAATTGGAGCTGTAAAGGGAAATGAGATGTATGAAATGCTATAGAATGGAGAATTCAAAAAGGGTAAAGAAATTAAATCATTTTAAGGCTTAATCCATTTTTAGATTCTGGTAAAATTAATTCTTTGGATTCTATTTCTGCTCCTTTGCCTTTTCTATTAGAAGACCTGAAATTTTAATAGTAATTTAAAATGTTTCCCATAACATTAAAAATTCTTTCAATTAAAATGGATTTTTCTATAAATGTTCTGTTCATTTTTGTTCTCTTTAATACTGAAGCTTTTAGATTCTGGATTATTTTTCCCACACTCTGGGAACAAATATATCCCTGCTGAAATTGTGATAAGATCACTAATATTATTAGACATCAATGTGTCAGATAATATATTAAGGAAACAAAATGATCTCTGTGTTTCTGCTACCATTTGAAGTTTGTATTAAAAATTTAATTTTCCAGAAACATTGGGGACTGATGACTTGATATGCTGAGCCCTCTGTCTTGGGGCTTGCCTTCATGAAGCTTGTTACTGCAAAGGAGAGGCTAAACCTGCTTATAATTGTGCCTAAGTGTCTCCCCCTAAGTACCCCTTTGTTGCTCAGATGTTGCCCTCTCTCTAACTAAGCTGCCTTGACAGGTGATCTCACTGCCCTCCCTTCTACATGGGACCTCACTCCCAGGGGTATAAATCTCCCTGGCAATGGAGGAAATGACTCCTGGGGATGAAATCTGGACCTGGCTTCATGGGATTGAGAACATCTTGACCAAAAGGGGAATGCGAAATGAAATGAAATAAAGCTTCAGTGGCTGAGAGATTTTAAATGGAGTATAGAGGTCACTCTGGTGGACATTCTCATGCACTATATAGATAACAATTTTTAGGTTTTAATGTATTGGAATAGTGAGAAATAAATACCTGAAACCACCAAACTCCAACCCAGTAGCCTTAACTCTTGAAGATGATTGCATAACAATATAGATTAAAGGAGCGACAGTATAATTGTGAAAACCTTGTGGCTCACACCCCCTTTATCAAGGGTATGGATGGATGACTAGAAAAAATGGGGACAAAAAGTAAATGAAAAATAGGGTGGGATGGGGGATGATTTGGGTGTTCTTTTTTACATTTATTTTTTATTCTTATTCTGATTTTTTCTGTTATAAGGAAAATGTTCAAAAATAAATTGGGGTGATGAATGCACAACTATATGATGGTACTGTGAACAGTTGATTGTAAACCATGGATGATTTTTTGGTGTGTGAATATATCTCAATAAAACTGAATTAAAAAATTTTAAAAATAATTTTCCAGAAGTAAACCATAGGGTTACTATTTGATCTGCTTTTATTATTTTAATATGCTAATCCCTGAAATGTGTTTCTCTCCTGTAAAGATAAATCAATGTTAATATATAATTTAGTAAAAGAAGCAATAATTTGTGTAGGCTAGTTTAGTAAGTGGTAAGTGAGCCAAAATATCATAGTGCATGTGTTCTAGTTTGCTAATGCTGCCAGAATGCAAAATACCAGAAATGGATCGGCTTTTGTAAAGTTGGTTTATTTGGTTACACAGTTACAGTCTTAAGGCCATAAAGTGTCCAAAGTAATGTATCAACAATCAGGTACCTTCACTGGAGGATGGCCAATGGCATCCAAAAAACCTCTGTTAGCTGAGAAGGTACATGGATAGCATCTGCCCCAAAGTTCTGGTTTCAAAATGGCTCTCTCCCAGGACTTTCTTCTCTAGGCTGCAGTACCTCAAAAATATCACTCTTAGTTGCTCTTGGAGCATTTGTCTTCTCTTAGCTTCTCCAGAGTAAGAGTCTGCTTTCAACGGCCATCTTCAAACTGTCTCTCCTCTGCAGCTACTCTCTTAGCTTCTGTGCATTCTTCAGAGTGTCCCTCTTGGCTGCAGTTCCTCTTCAGAATGTCACTCTCAACTGCACTGAGTTCCTTCTGTTTGTCAGCTCATTTATATGGCTCCAGTGATTTAATTTAGACCCACCCTGAATGGGTGGGGACACACCTCCATGGAAACTATCCAATCAGAGTCATCAGCCACAGGTGGGTGGGGCAGATCTCCACAGAAACAAAGAATTACAATCTAATCAACACTGATACATCTGCACACACAAGATTACATCAAAGAATATGGCCTTTTCTGAGGGACATAATACATTCAAACCAGCACAGCATGCTTATAATCTGGATCAGACTTCTTGGCTTTGTGTTCATGAAATCATCTCCAATGAGAGGATAGTAGTGAGTAGGCTGAAACAGATTTGTCCTGAAATTTTAAGAGCTGGAGGATATGAAATAAATTACAAAGTATTGGTACAAAAATCACTTTTATCACATACAATAAATTGCATCACAAAAGGGATACATAAAAAGTGGTTAAGTGATTTGTGAATCCAATATTTGAAATATTAAAATATTACTAAAGTGAATTTATTGAGTTGTTTGATAATTATAGCACAGTTTTTTTTCCCAGTTACATTCCTTTTATGTCCTTATCTAGACATGGTTGCAATACAGCAATATTTTTTAAATGCAGCCCAGACTCTAATTAGCACATTCTAATTTCTATCTTAAAAGAAAACCACAAGTGGCACATGGCTTATAACATATAATTGTTAACAACCAAGCAGTATGCTTCACTGTAAGATAAAAATTTAATCTTTCTTTGCTTTGATTCAAGCTCACTCCCCAAATTTTTTTTTATTGGATAATTAAATAACTAAACAAGATGAAATGAGTTACTTAATTTTGTCAGAATTTAGAGGTAACAGGTTTGAGAAACCACTTTTCTGAGTATTGAATATTTTCCTCATGTCAAACTTAGTGAACATGCTAGTTAGCCAATGTCTTTTCATCTGTGACATTTATATTATAGAGATAATGTGGTATATATGTTTATAGTAAATGAATAATGAATTTTTATTTTTTTCTTTAAAAACTATAATTGATATCCTTCGTCTATTTGTCTCAACTTTAAAAAAAGTTTGGAATACAGTCTTCAAATATGAATAATTAATTCTATAGAGTGTCTTGTTTTTTACAACATGCCTCTTGAAAAAAAAATATATTTCCAACAGAAAACTTCTAGAAATTGATATTACATAAATATAAGCATGCCATTGTGCCCTCAGTCCCTGAAAATGTGTGTTGGTACAGATATACTCAATAACCAGGAAAATATAAGCCCTAAGGAGAAAATTATGAAACCATGGAAATCCCCTTTAGCTTTGCTTCCATCCCATTTTCCTTCTGTACTTTCCGTGTTATGCCTAGAATACCAGCTGTCTGTACTTTTACTCTTTTCAAACCATGAGGATATCAGGCTTTTTTCCTTGGAGGACAGTGGTTGACTGTTAAATATTCTTGTCTAAAGCTCCTATGAGAATAACCAACTTCTCACTTGCTAATATTGATCACCTCTCCTCAAATAAATTTGATCCATTATTAAAGGAAAATCTCTCCTCTGACCCCCAACAGAGCTGAAGGTGCTTAGGAGTGATGAGTGTGAAAAGGATTTGATTTTTTTCCTACACATTCCATTTGGTGGAACAACTCAAACCATAGCCACAAAAAGGCTGTTCCTTAACTACCTTTGAAAAGAGAACTCAGAGAATAGTACTTTATTAGGAGCTACTATGTCCTCCAAGGCAGGCAATATTTAGCTATATAGGTGTGATTTTCTGGATACAATTGGTTATAGGTAATGGAAGCTCATGGAATTCCCAACTATATCTGCAGTTAGTGGTGTTCTAAAGTTCAGTTTGTATGCTAATATTCTACCACACCTTCACTGATACCATTTCCTGGTAAAATCTTCAGGTCCCTGATTACAGTTTAAGGAGGAATCCTTGCCTCCCCACACAGTCTAAGAGTACAAGTGACCCAAATTTCCATAAAGTTGCAGAAGACGATCATCATGTTCATTCCCATCCTCCATCACCCTCCCCACCAAACATGGTTTGCTAACTTCATTGCTATTCACTGATAGGTTCTCTTTTCCCCTTTCCTTCTCTAAGGGAAAGACTGCTGCAATGCTGTAACATATTGGTAATATAGAGCTAGATCTTATATACTCACATTTTTCTGATACCAAATATTCTGTTAACTTTAGGCAGCCCACTAACATAAATCTACTTATTATCTAGTACAAAAGTCTACCTCAATTATTCCTCCTCTACCTAGCTAGCTGATGTCACAGTGTCTTTTCCTCTCGATTCTGACTATGCTCTGTCAGAGTCATCAATCGATAAAGATCATTCCTCATTTAATTAAATATTGGTTGAGGCTCTTAAAGCCTGGATCCTTAATATTAACTTTGAAAAAGTGAGATCAGTGAACCACCCAGGGCTCCTCTCTAGCATTAAGAATCATGGAAGAAAGACTTCTATTATTAGAAATAAAAGATCAGAGTATTTGAACCAACTCTTTAGCTGAAAACAATAGAAAATTCTGAATAAAATACTTTCTAAATTCTGTAAGATATTTAAGAAATAACAAGATAGAGAGCTACTTGTCAAAAATGTAGGAAAAGTGTGAGCTTGGAAAAGTAGTAGTAGGATGACCTGAGCAGCTAGCAGAATGCTTTTGCCTTGAGTGCATTTGTTAATCTAGCCATCTTGAACTTGTAATGAGGCTACTTCCTTCAACCTCTCATAGCAGAAAGTCTAATAGAAGACCTAAAGCATATTACACTGAATCTTAATCAATATAAAGTTGGAAGTGAAGTGAACCTAACCTATGACATTTCAGCATAATCTTACCATAATCAAAGTAAAGAAAAAGAAAATGATCTGTGGAACTGTGACCAATAACTAGTTTTCCCACATATTTTCAATCTTGATTCACCCCAACCAGGGGGATCTAAGTGGCATTATGCCATGAGATTGGTTGAATAGAGCATTCAACTCCTAGTGCCCAAGTTGCTTAGTATGGGCAGGTGAAAATCTACTTTAGAGGAAAGTACTTCTGACATAGGTTTCATATTATTGTTCAAAGGTAATGGGTGTACCTGAAAAAATTATATCTGGAAAGAAAGAATAATGAACAACAATCAGCAGAAATAATACATGGAAAAACTTCAGATATGGTAATTATCAGACAGATTTTCTAAACTTGTATATACTAAATATGGTGAAAGAAACAAAAGAAAACTTAAATATATCCAAAAGGATCCTAAAATGATAAAGGGCAATAGTAGAAAGACAAAGAATAAAATAGACCTCCTAGAAATAAAATACACAATATTCAACATTAAACATTTAAAAGCTGGGCTTTCTCTTTGTTGCTCAGATGTGGCCCTGTCTCTCTAGCTAAGCCAACTTGAAAGGTGAAATCACTGCCCTCCCCCCTACGTGGGATCAGACACCCAGGGGAGTGAATCTCCCTGGCAACGTGGAATATGACTCCCGGGGAGGAATGTAGACCTGGCATCGTGGGGCAGAGAACATCTTCTTGACCAAAAGGGGGATGTGAAAGGAAATGAAATAAGCTTCAGTAGCAGAGAGATTCCAAAAGGAGCCGAGAGGTCACTCTGGTGGGCACTCTTATGCACACTTTAGACAACCCTTTTTAGGTTCTAAAGAATTGGGGTAGCTGGTGGTGGATACCTGAAACTATCAAACTACAACCCAGAACCCATGAATCTCAAAGACAGTTGTATAAAAATGTAGCTTATGAGGGGTGACAATGGGATTGGGAAAGCCATAAGGACCACAATCCACTTTGTCTAGTTTATGGATGGATGAGTAGAAAAATAGGGGAAGGAAACAAACAGACAAAGGTACCCAGTGTTCTTTTTTACTTCAATTGCTCTTTTTCACTCTAATTATTATTCTTGTTATTTTTGTGTGTGTGCTAATGAAGGTGTCACGGATTGATTTGGGTGATGAATGTACCACTATGTAATGGTACTGTAAACAATTGAAAGTACGATTTGTTTTGTATGACTGCGTGGTATGTGAATATATCTCAATAAAATGAAGATAAAAAAAAAAAAAAGCTGGGCTTTGCAGGGGGTAAGATGCAACTGAAGAAGAAAAACTAAACTAGACTTTATGTCAGAAAAAATATAGTCCAGAGACAAAATGATGGAGAATATGTGTAATGGAAATCCTGGAAAATAGGAGAGTTAATGGAAAAAGAGTTAATAGTTGAAGCAACAGTGACTGAGTTTTCCCCAAACTGTTAAAGGACACCAATCCACAGATTAAGAAACACAGTCTCAATCCAATGAGGGAAATACAGGGAACCACACAGGTGTCTATATTATCATAAAAGTGAGAAAGTTCAAAGATGAAGAGCAAACCTTGAGAGCAGGCAAGAAATAGGACAGGTTACCTTCAAAGAAGCCATAGATATGCTGATAATTGATTCTTAAGATCAACAATAGCAGTAGACATGGATCCTGTATCCAGAATACTAAAAAAAATTTATGTGCTGTAGACTTCAAGGAAGATCACAGAATTGGACAAGCAGAGCCATCTTGTGCTCCAAGAAAACAAAACAAAACAAAAAAGAAAACTAAAGTACAGGCAAAAAGCACCCAGGACAGTGGTTTCAGGTGTGAGCAGCTGGAGAGGGACTGCTACAATACATAGTGGAGACTTGGATGAAAAAGCAGAGAAAATATATCTGAAAGGATGGGGTAAATTTATTCAACTGGAAGCCACCAGGGGCTGGGGGCTGGAGCAAAACATGAAGTAGGGAAGTGAGTGACTCTCTACTATCTGTGCACCCATCTCAGTAATTCATTGTGGAGATAACCCTCCACAGCACCAGGGCCAGGGGCTCTCATGAGGAAACTCAGGATTCAGCAGACCTGTGTTGACTACATTTACTCTCCCCCCAAGGAAGTCCATGGTGTGCATGGGTGAGAAGTAGGGAGAAGTGAGGGAACAACACAGAAGCACCAAGAGCCTTTCCTCCACACCAGAGGCTCATAGGGGCACAGTGGGCAGGGACCAGGGCACATTTGAACAGAGGGTGAGATGCACAGCCCCACAGTCTGAGAGTGATCCACTTAGAGGTCTGGAAATCAACAGACCCACAGTGCCCTTAAGCATACTCCCTGTTGAACTGCACAGATCCCCACCCCCACCCCAGGGCTGGCAGCCCTCAGTGCATATGGAGAACTGGTATGCTGATTGGAGACCTCCTCAGCAATCAGGCCCAATTGGGAAAAGCTGGCTTGAGGGTAAGAGGAGACTCAAGTGCCCCATCTGCTGGGAAGACAAGGAAAGTATACTCCAGCTAGCTGTCATTCTGCCAAATTTTAAATACATGTCCAGAAATCCTTCATTTCCAAAAAATAACTTTATCAAGATAAGCAAATGCCATGAAGCTAACAAAACATCACAAAGCACATGAAGACTCAAGTAGATACTGACAAACCAAATGACCAAATTAAAAAGCCAGAAGAGGCACAGAATCTGGAGCAATTAATCAAATAAGCACATACAAACCTCTAAAACAACTTCACTGGTTTGGCTAAAGACATAAAGGACATCATGAAGAATCTGGAAGAGCAGAAAGAATTTGAAAGAGTAAATTAAAAAGTTGCAGAATTTATGGAAATAAAAGTTATTGTAGATCAAATCAAAAATATACTAGAGACACACAACAGCAGATTTGAAGAGGCAGAAGAATGAATAAGTGAACTAGAGGACAGACCAATGGAATGTGAATGCACAAAGGAAGAAATGGTGAAAAAATTGAAAAATTTGAAATGGATCTCAGAGAAATTACAAACAACAGGAAATGAACAAAACATAACAATCATTGGTGTCCCAGAAGGAGTTCTCTTAAAAGTAAAGGCCTAGGAAGAGTATTTGAGGACATAGTTGGGGAAAACTTCCCAAATCTTATAAATGATATAAAAATGCAAATCAAAGAAGCCAAACGAAATCCAAATAGAATAAATCCAAATAGTCCCACTCCAAGACATAAACTAATCAGATTGTCAAATGCTAAAGAGAAGAAAATCCTGAAAGCAACAAGAAAGAACTGATTCACCACATACAAGGGAAACAGCATAAGACTAAATGCCAACTTCTCAGCAGGCACCATGGAGGTGAAAAGACAATGGTATGACATATTTAAGATTCTGAACAAGAAAAAATGCCAGCCATGAATTCTTTACCTTTATTCAAAATTGAAGAAGAGTTTAACATTTTCACCAACAAACACTGAAAGAATTTTTTAACAAGAGACCTGCCCTGCAAGAAACATTAAAGGGAGTTCTACTAGCAAAGAAAAAAAAATGAAAGAAAAGAGAGGCCTGGATAAGGGCCCAGAACTGAAGAGAATTAGTAAGGGTAATATAATGGAAAAAAAGAGAGGGGGGAAATAGATCTGACAGATAAAAACCAAAGGATAAGATTGCTGGTTCAAGAACTGCCTTCACAGTAATAACTTTGAATGTGAATGAATTAAACTCCCCATTTAAGATATATAGGTTGGCAAAATGGATTAAATAGTATGATCCATCAATATGCTGTTTGCAAAAGACTCATATTAGATTCAGAGACACACAGAGATTGAAAGTGAAAGGATGGAAAAAAAAATATTCCATGACAGCTGCATTCAAAAGAAAGCAGAGGAAGCTATGCTACTATCAGACAAAATAGACTTTAAATGCAAATAGGTCATAAGAGACAAGGACACTGTATATTAATAAAAGGGAAAATTCACAAAAATTAAATTAATAATACATGGATTAGAGGTTTTGGGTGTTCTTTTCTACTTTTATTTTTATTCTTATTTTTTTTGAGTAATGAAAATGTTGAAAAATTGATTGTGGTGAAGAATGTACAACTATATGACAGTACTGTGAACAATTTACTGTACACTTTGCATAATTTTATGGTATATGATTATATCTCAATAAAATTGCAGGGGATAAAGGGACAATTCATCAAGAAGAAATAACACTCATAAATGTTTATGTAACTAATCAAGGAGCTCCAAAGTACATTAGACAAATATTGACAAAACTGAAGGGAACAATAGACATTTCTACAATAATTGTGGGAGACTTCAATACACCACTGTCTTCTATAGATACAACTAGACAGAGGACTATTATGGAAATTGAGAACCTGAACAATGCAATAAATGAATTAGACATAACAGGCATACATAGAGCATTACATCCCAAATTACCAAGATACACATACATTCTTCTCTAGCACTCATGGAATGTTCTCCAAGATAGATCCTATGTTGAAGTACAAAACAAGTCTTAATAAATTAAAAAAAAAAAGAAGATTGAAATTATTCAAAGCACATACTCTGATATAATGGCAGGGAACCAGAAATCAATAACCAGTAGAGAACCAGAACATTCACAGATATGTGGAGGTTTAACAAGACACTCCTAAACAATCAGTGGGTCAAAGAAGAAACTGCAAGAAAAATTGGTAAGTATCTACAGACATATGAATACAAGAACAAAACATGTCAAAACCTATGGGATAGAGTGGAGGTGCTGCTGAGAGGGAAATTTATAGCTCTAAATGTATACATCAAGAAGGAAGAGAGAGCTAAAGCTGAAGATATTACAGACAACTGAGTGGACACATTATCCAAAGCAAAGATACTGGTGATATTCACTCTGGTTAGGGGCTTAGCATGAGAGTGTTAATCTCTTAGGGATCGCGTGCAGCTACAATTTTAAATTAAAAATTAAAAGAGCTCATACCCATATACTCCTGCAGTGTGTCAGTGACCCAGACACAGAGCTAGGGGAATGCAATAGATAAGGTGGCCTCTAGCTTTTAGAGAGAAAGAGACTAAAAAGAAAGAAAAGCCTTGAAGAGAACAAGATACTTTTGGTGAAAAGAGACCAAAACATTATTTTTTTTAAATAAGAAAATAATTAATTTCACACCATCTAAGCATTTCCATTATTATTATCCCTTCATTTTTGTGTTAATTTTTACCTCCACACACAACAAAGATGAAAAATCAATAAACAAAACAATAAACAGAACAAAACAAAACCAGCTCCAATAGAGGATATGCAGTAAAAATATATTAGGAGATGTGTTAAAAAATAAATGGGAAAAGGAAGGAGACTCTATGACAATAATCAGTCCTTGTCTCCACTCTTCTCCTGAGGCAAGATGCCATCAATTGCTCCAGAAAAAACTTAGATAAAATGAAGTGTGTTTACTTTAACTTAATATTAACATATACAAAATGTTGATTTTTTTTGGAAGGACAATGTTCTCAAAATTTTAAGTTCCCTGGGAAATATGTAAAAAGCATAAACTTTTATAGACATCACAATTTGGGGTTCAAATCTCAGCTTTTCCACTTCAGGTGACCCTGAGAAAATTGTGTGAACTTTCTGATCTTTGGCTTTCGTTTTTTATAAACTTGGGAAAATAATATCATACTTATCACATATATCATGGTGTTTGGCCTACTGAGGTTCAGTAAATCTGGGTTTCCTTTTTTCTAAATTGTTGAAAATCACTCTCTAACTAAATGTATATTTACAGGGCTACTACAGGGATACACATAATAAAGAGATAGAGTCAAATAAATCCATACAGTAACTCTAATAAGGAGAGAAAACTAAAATATAATTTTGACACAAGACAAGCCATACAAAATTAGACACTCAATTTATGGTTCTTTTAGGAGGAGAAAATAATAATACACAGACTGTTGAAAATAGCATAGGGCAATATGTAATTAAGTAGAAGATTAGTGACACAATTACTAGTATGAAGAGGTCAAAGAAACTGAAGACTAACAATAACTGTAATGGTCAGTTTATTTTTCATGAAGGTGGTTAATATTAAACTTGAAGAAGGAGCCAGACTTGGCCAATGAGAATGGGGAGAAAAATTGTAGCTTTATGTAAAAGAATTATGTCAATATATATCTGCAAAAAGCAAAATCTAACAATGTGACACAGAGTATCCATTCTAGAAAATTTTCATTAGTTCTATATTCACAAACAGTATAAGCAATACTTATTTCAGACACAATAATACAAAGGTATATACAAAAGATATTATATACCTATTTATTTAACATTTTTATTTTTATAAACTCTCCTCTCTTCTGGCTTCCTCCATAGACTTTCTCCAATATTTATTTTCTTATTTGCAATCTATATAATGTTATAATTTGGAAGTTTCCATATTAAACTGAATACCATTATCAAGATGTGGCTTTAAAAAAACTCTTGCACATAGAGAGGAGTTTCCTGATTACTATATTTTTACATTTTAATTTGTAATTTTTCCATCATGTGCAAAAGTAGAATAGTATTATAAATCTCCATCATCCAGCTTTCACTATTATCACTATTTTGACAATGTTCCTTCAATTATTCCAATTTTTTGTTGTTTTGTTCCAAATACAAATCCTAGATATAGTTTTATTTTGGCCATACCTATTGCAGTATTCATTTCCAACAAAAAAAGACTTTAAAAAATATTACTTCAAGGCAGTTATTGTATTAAACATAATTAACAATATTAACTTAATATTATTTAAGACCATGTTTCTGTTCAAATTTCTCTATTTGTTTCAGAAACCTCTCTTTGCATTTGTTATCTGACTAAGATCTAAACAAGTTTGCATTTGTTTTGTGTGGTGGATTGAATTGCTTACTACAATTTAGACATGTCCTTGGTTTTGGTTGATATGATGGTTTGAAGCTGCATGTACCCCAGAAAAGTACATTCTTAAAGTTAATCCATTCCTGTGGATGTGAATCCATTGTAAGTAGGTTCTTCTGGTGAATAAATCTTAAATTAGGTGTGACCCACCATATTCAGGGTGGGGCTTAATCCTCTTAATCTACCATGTGTTTTTTTTTGGTTGTTGTTTTTTTGGTGGGGGGAGGAGTGTATTTTTTTTAAAAATCCCATGTGTGAAAGTTTATTGAGCTTATTAGGAGGTTCCTTTTTATTTCAAGCTACTTTTTATAAAAAGTACATTTGGTTTTCCAGTGTGATTTTTAACACATGTCTATTGTTTTCCAGATTCAGATTGACATTCAGATATATGTATCCATTCTATAAAACATATTATGTTAATCATACTATATATTACTTAAAATACTACTTTTTGAGTGGTAGTTTTAAGATAGACAATATCCCACTTTTTGCCATTAAATATAGGAAACCAACTTATATTCACCTCTTGAAAATGGCACATTTAAAACAAAATTCACATCTTGCTTTGTTTCTCTTAATATGTTGAGTGTTATCAGGAGAAATTCAAATAAATATCTAATTAGCAAAAATTAAAAAAAATATGTTGTACATACTACCAAACAATTGTCTTGCAAGTTAAGGCTTCTCCTACTTTACTATAAGATTATAAATACAAACTTATTTTGTCCAAAAAAAAGGATTTTTTTTTGACATTTATAACTATTCAGTTAGTGCCACCTCCCCATTCCCTAGCATCAAATCAGCAGAAAATGTTTTTTTTTTTTTTTTTGTCAAAACAATTGGAAAACACTTATTGTACAGAAATGTATACATTCTACTCTTAAAAAAAAAATAGAAAATTTGCCGGTGCCATAATTTAAACTCTTTCACCGGGATAGACTAATGTTCAATACCATGCATATAAATTACTTTGTATAATTTCAGGTATGATGAGCTTTTTAATTATTTTTATCCCACTTCTAGAACCTTATGAGGAGTTCAAAATAGCACACAGCATTAAATGGCATTTATTGTTTCATATATCATGAGACCTCAAAAGGAATGCTAAGTAGACAAGCAAAACTCTAAAATGATTGACAGAGAAGCTCACTTATTTCCCAAGTGATTGGTACAAAAAACATGTGGTCATAGAAAAGCACAGGGAAAAGAGAGAAAGGAAAGTTCTCTTTCAATAGGATCTATAGGAGTTCTTTATTAAAGAATGAAATTCAGAAAAAGAAAGAGAAATCCAGGGAAGCAAGAAGCTGAAATCTACAAAACACAGAAGAAAAGGGACAGACCAGGATATGCCGCCTTGTGAGCGGAGTCCAGGATCACTAGCAGCCAGTCTTCAGAAAGAAAGCACCATCTTGACAATGCCTTGATTTGGACATTCTCATAGCTTCAAAACTGTAAGCTTGTTAGATAATAAATTCCCATAGGTAAAGCTATTGAATTTTACGGTATCTGTTTTCAGCCGCTTAGCAAACTAGAACAGTTGGCACTCTAGTGGATGTGGACCCATTGTAATTAAAATCTCAGTGTTACTTCAGTGAAGATGGAGCCCAAATGAATCAGGTTGGGCTTTAATTCAGATTACTAGAGTCTTTTATAAAACAGAGTGAAAGTCAGAAAGAGAGAGAAGGAAGCCAGGGGAACAGCCAGAAGCTGGAAATAAATGGAACCTGGAAAAGAAGGGAGAAGACACTGCCTGGTGCTTTCCCATTTGAAGAAAAAGCTAAGGAACTTCAAAGATTGTTGGCAGGCCAGAAGATACTTAACTCCAGGAGGAAGCATGCCTTCTAGCCTCTGAAACTGTAAGCAAATAAATTCTTGATGTTAAGCCAATCCATGGTATGGTATTTGTTTTGATAGCTAGGAAAGCAAAACAGTTTGTACATTTATTGCCTTTTATTTTGTTTCAGATTACCTTCTGATGTCATGTATGTTTACTAAATCCAGATAATTTGTTCTATACAATTTGACAGACGTGAGCTTTATGGTGTCTTCTTACATGTTCCCTATACTTTATAAACAGGTAGGTTGATATATAGGCCTGATTAATATTCAGTTTATCTTTTTGAGCAAAAATACTTAATGTAAACAGTGCTGTCAGTATTTTGTTTTAGCACATCAGGTGGCATATAATATCTGATTTCCTGACATTTAGTCAGGTTATATTTGATCAGTGAGTTCTGATGTTGTCACCCTGATGCATCCATTGTTCTGTGTCAACTTTTCACATACTGGTTTTGGCAAGTACTGATGGGTTTTGTTTAGATTAATTATTTAATTAGGGGTGGCAAAATTATGATCTTTCCATCTCCATTCCTTCTACAATGATTATCTGAAATCCTTCATTTAAGAACTCTTACTCATCAGTTACAGTGACCTGGAAATTGAATTTGTACAGGAAATGCAGTATCAATGCTTGATTACTTACCTGCATTTATAATTTTCAAAGTAACTAAATCCTTGTGCTACAGTGAGTTACAGTTATTAGTCTTTTGGCTCCTTTGATTGTCTCAGGCTGGGGAAAGCCACTTTAACTCAGCTGCTATTTCCATTTGGGGACATGGCAATCTTCCATGCTTTCTGGCAAAAACAAAACATACCAGGTCATCTTGTAAGTTCGCTGCCCAAGATATAGAATCAATCATTTTTTTTTCAAAGAGCTCATGGTCTTTTAGTAGAAAATCACATTTAGAGAGAATAATCTAAAAGCTCCATGTGTTCATTGTTAACTGCACTGCTAAGAATACAGAGGTAGGAAATAATTATTTAGAAATATTTAAAAATCATATATTTATATATTTTCTAATTCAAATTTAAGCTTATGCAATTTATTTAATTTCTATTTGTATTTCTTTTTATTTTTTGTCCCCCAAATCTTGTCTCCTAATGACTTTTTCATTATTCCTTATTTACTTTATCCTATAATTATATTTAACACTGTTTTCCAAAAGAATATCATCATTCTTTCTACAATTGAGGCTATTTATGCAGTTTGTTTTGTCATTGTTTTGTTTTTGACTCTTGTTCTCAGTGTAAATCACAGTAGGAATATACTGAGTCATTTGAAATAATTTTTATCTGTGCTGTTATAAACACAATTTGATTTAAAAGTCTCTTGCATTGATGTCAATCTATTTAGGCTTTAGTCATTGTGGTAAACTGATTTCTACAGAACCCTTCTGTCATGGCTAGGACAGTGATTTTTATTCCACATAAGATTTTTTTTTTCCTTTTTTGCTTTCAATTCATCCCCCAGCATCATCATATCTGGATTTATAGAATCACCATATATAAAGCCATGGTGTCCCACACAACATTATCTCTGACTAAAGACCATATTGTACTGCAAAAGAAGGGCAATTATGTGATCAAATCTTTCCACATGCCCAATCAGCAAGATGCAGCTGTCTTGACAGACAGGTGGAATGATCTGCTGAAAGCCTGTGATTGCAACGTGTATTGCTTAAGTGTGGCCTTAAACCAGTGTCCAGCATTTGATGCCATTTCTCCCAGTACCCCTTCCTTCACTAACCACTGCATTGCCAAGGATCTGGCAGCTATTCGTGCTGTAAGTGGTTTGAAAAGCCCTTCATATCCTGAAGTACTTAGACATATTATGTCCCTAGTTTTGTTGAAATACTGTTCTTTGTTACTATCCTAATTGCTGTGTTCTGTGACGGATGACCATCTTTCCCCAGCTGCTCACTTAATTTTTAAGCTATAGTATATTACTCATCTAAAACTAGCTTTCAATCCACAATGTCATCAGATCTTTTCCTCTTACCCTTTTTTTAAAAGAATACTCCTGGGAAATTTGGTTTTGGAATCAGCAAGACTTGGATTCTGATTGCTGTCTCTTTGACTTGTTCTATGTGATAATTTGGATAATTTTCTTAATTTTTAGAAACCTCAGCTGTCTTTTCTCTAAAAAGTGGTAATCATCCTTCCCTCAGAGGATAAAGAATAAACTAACTAATGTCTTAAAGTGCTAACCACCTTGGGGAGATGTAGATATTTGCTTTTTGTCCCCATGTGATTTAATCTCCTATTGTTCATTCACATCCATTTCAATTTGTTTACAACATCATTTAAAAAAGTAATTCTATTTTCCTTTTAAATTCTGTACTCAATGAGTAAATGACTTAAGAAGAAAATTGTCTAGCATCCAGAGATATTGAAAGAGGCATCTTTTAAATAAAACTTTTGCCAAATGTATGTTTCCCAATAGCAGTTCCATCAAAAAAAAATTTGCCAACAGGTCATCAGAAAATCTAACCACATTGGCTGAAGAGATTGGTTTCATTAAAACTATTGATCACACATTTCTCTCCAAATTTTAATGCTTAATTTGTCATATCAGCCATATAATGTTTAAAAAGAATCACTGACTAAAAGAGCAGAATGCATTTTTGTATGTAATATATATCTGTACCAGATATGTATGGTGCTTCACTTTAAAATATAAATTTTTTGAAATTGAGGATCATGTTGTGAGTATTTTCTGTATCTCTCCTAACATGTTGTGTGAGAGATCAATAAATATTAAACCAACACATTGTGCTTCCACAAAACTAGACATGAATTCATAAAGTGACAATGCAAGCACCAGGCAAAATATCTCATTTGGAACTAACCATATAAAGAGGCAATAGGGAACAGATTAAAGGGCACAGCTGTCTTGTTCCACATGTTTAGTTGGAAAATAGCCCAGAGAATATGGGAATATGTGACTGTACATCTTTCCTATAGATCCATCCCTTCTGGGCTCCACAGGGCTTTACAATAGCACCTTTATTCTTCGCTGCAGATCTGTGTTGCTTACACATTGCAGCAGTTAGTTCTCGTACTTATTGAATTAAAGTTTTAGTGTGACACTTGTTCCCCCAATGACTAATGAAAAACATATACCACATTCCATTGAATTCCACACAACCCAGAGTTGATTATATTTGAGATGATAGCAAAGCGGTTAGAGTAAATGAAAGTTGTAAGAGTTCACATCTTCTTTAAACAACATCTTACAAATTCTTTCACCTAGAACAGCTATATCTTCAGTCTTCAGTGGCAATAAGATGCAACTTAAAACTTCTCATTTTTCATATATAAGCAGGCAAACTGAGGATTTTAGAATTACTATCATCCAATGACTAATTGTGATTTAATACTATTTATTTTTTAACATTTCAAAATTATAAAATGTTTTTATAAACAGGTTATTTAGACTTTTAAGTGAAGTAGGCAGGACTGGTATCCTTATCTACAATCTAGAGATGAATACCTAAGTTTCAGAAACATAAAATATGCCTAAGCTTACTAGTGGTAAGTGTAAGAGGTCAGTCTAGAACTTAGGCCTTCTGGACTTTACAGTGGTACACATTTCAGAACACTACATTGATTCAATTCATTCACTAGTAAAATATGTATGGAGGATATATATGCCAAATTGGGCTGTAATAGTGAAAATGAGAGGAAAGTTAACTGTCCTCTTCAGTCTTAAAACTTAATGAAATAAAAATATATGAGTCAGTACCTCCTAGGCCTCTGTACATATAGAAGAGGCTGGGTGAAAACTATACATAGAAGAAAGCTGCAATAAAGGCAAAGAGAGAAAAAAATGTATAGGATATATAAAATCAAAGGATAAAATGGTTTAAATAAGCACTACTTTTAAAGTAATAACACTGTATGTTAACTCCTCAGTCAGAAGATACCGATTGGCAGAATGGATAAAAAAATCATGATCCAACTATGCATTATTCACAAGATACTCACCTTATACCCAAAGAAACAAATAGATTGAAAGTGAAAGGATGGAAAAAGATAATCCATGCAAATGGCAACCAAAAGAGAGCAAGGGTAGCTATACTAATATCAGAAAAATAAATTTTAAGTCAAAAGCTGTTAGAAGAGGCAAAGAAGGACACCATATAGTAATGAAAAGGTCAATCCACAAAGAAGAATTAACAAGTATTTATGCACCCAATCATGGTATCCCAAAATACATGAGGCAAACACTGGAAAAATCAACAGGAGAAATAGACATGGCTACAATAATAGTTGATTTCAATACATCACTTTTATCAAGACATAGAACATCTAGACAGATCAATAAGAAAACAGAGAACCAGAATAATATAATAAGTGATCTAGACCTAAGAGACATAAACAGAACATTGCAACCATAAACAGCAGGATATATATTCTTCTGAAGTGCACATGGATCACTATTGGGTCTCAAAATAAGTTTCAATAAATTTTAAAAGGATTGAAATTATACAAAGCATCTTCTCTGATCACAGTGGAATGAAGCTGGAAAAAAACAACAGGTAGAGAAATGGAAACCCCACCATTATATGGACATTAAATAACACACTTGTAAACAATCAGTGGTTCAAAGAAGAAATCAAAAGGGAAATCAGTAAATATCTTGATACAAATAAAAATGAGAACACAACACGTCAAAACTTATGGGGCACAGTGAAGGCAATTCACAGGAGGAAATTTATTTTTCATTACATTAAAAAAGAAGAAAGGGCTAAAATCAAAGACCTAAGTATGTAACTGGAGGAACTAGAAAAAGAAAAGCAAACTAAACCCAAAGCAAGCAGAAGGAAAGAAATAACAAAGATTAGAGTAGAAATAACTGGAATAGAGAATTAAAAAGCAAATAGCAAAAAGAAACAAGCAAACAAACAAAAGCACAATAGAGAGCATTAACAGAACCAAAGCCTGGTTCTTTGGAAAGACTGACAAAATTGACAAACATTTAGCCAGACTAGTCAATGCGGGGGTGGAGGGGGCACAATGAAAATCAGAGATGGGAGGGGAGCATTACTACTGACCCCATAGAAATAAAAAGGATCATAAAAGGATACTATGGACAATGGTATGCCAATAAAATACACAAATTTGATGAAATGGACACATTCCTAGAATTTGAAGGATGGTGATGGTAATTAACATCACTGAATTATATCTATGAGTGTGGATAAAAGGAGAAATTTTACTTTGTCTATATGTCACTAGAATAATTTATTTTTTAAAAAAAATACATTGGACACTGGGTTAGTTACTCCTCTGGGGCAGGTGGTAGAAGGCCATGAACTGTGTGGACCAGACACTACAGATTCATTTGAGTTTGGACATACTTCATACAACACTTACAAACATGTGGAATAGCTGAGATCAGCAAAATCTGTAAGTTCTTGCAACCAGGGGGCCCATGCCCCTCCTTGCCAGGCACAATACCAAGAGAGGAGGGTCTGTCAGTGCTGGGAACCAGGAAGGAGAACTGCAGTTGCAGCAGTGATTAACAAACTCAGATGGCTGAACAAAAACTCCAACCACAGATAAACTGAGGCCACACCCTGGAGAATCTGGGAGCAGTCAACCTGGCAGAGAGGAGGTAGGGCTAGCAAAATCAGCGAAAAAACAAAACAAAACAAAAAAAAACAAAAAACAAAAAATAAAAACAGACTTTTGGAGCTGAGGTGAACATAATATGGACAAGGGCTGGGCTCAAACAGAATCAGACACATAAACAAATCCAAATCCCTTCTCTGAAAAGGCAGTTTCTCTGTTTTCTTGATTGTTCCTTAATCAAAAGTGTTAATCACCCTCAACTCCTTATCCTTTTGTATTTCAATAGTCCATCAGAACTGCAAGGACTGTAAATAGTCTATAATGGGCCCTTCTTTTTCTTTTCTTTTTTTCCTTATTTTTTAAATCCTTTTCTATCTTTCTTTTTTTTTTTTAGATAACTATTCTAAGCAGTCCATTACAGAAAGACTCAAAGATGAAGGGTATAAGGAAGACACTGGATGACCATAAAGAAGAATTCATAAACTTGAAAACCAAATGGCAGAACTGATGGGAATGAAGGGCATAATGGAGGAGATAAAAAAGAAAAAGACAATAGAGGAATACAATAGTAGATTTGAACAGGGAGAAGAAAGGATTAGTGAATTGGAAGACCAGACATTTGAATTCATATGCAAAAAGAACAGATGGTGAAAAGAATGGAAAAAATATGAGCAGGGTCTTAGGGAGTTGAGTGACAAAATGAAGCACACAAATATATGTGTTATGGGTGTCCCAGAGGGAGAAAAGAGGGGAAAGGAGACAGAAAGAGTAATGGAAGAATTAATCACTGAAAATTTCCCAAATCTCATAAAAGACAGAAAAATAGAGATTCAAGAAGTACAGTGCACCCAAACAGAATAGACCCCAATAGACCTACTCCAAGACACTGTTCAGATTGTCAACTGTCAAAGACAAAGAGAGAATTCTGAAAGCAGCAAGAGAAAAGCAATCCATCACATACAAGGGAAGCTTGATTAGACTATGTATGGATTTCTCTGCAGAAACCATGGAGGTGAGAAGAGAGTGGTATGATATATTTAAGATACTGAAAGAGAAGAATTGTCAACCAAGAATTCTATGTCCAGAAAAACTGTCCTTTAAAAATGAGAGGGAGATTAAAAATATTTTCAGACAAACAGACACTGAGAGAGTTTGTGAGTAAGAGACCAGCACTACAAGAAATACTAAAGGGAGTGCTATAGGCTGAAAGGAAATGACAGGAGAAAGAGGTTTGGAGAAGAGTGTAGAAATGAAGACTATCAGGAAGGGAAAAAGAGAGAGAGGAAAAAATAAGACATGACATATAAAATCCAAAAGACAAAATGGTAGAAGAAAGTACTGCCCTTACTGTAATAACACTAAATGTTAATGGATTAAACCCCCCAATAAAAAGACACAGACTGGCAGAATGTATTAAAAAACAGGACCCATCTATATGCTGTCTACAAGAAACTAACTTGAGACAAAAGGACAAAAGTCTGCTGAAAGTGAAAGGTTGGAAAAAGATATTTCATGCAAATGGCATCCAGAAAAAAGCAGAAGTAGCGGTATTAATATCAGACAAAGTAGACATCAAAAGTAAAACAATTAAAAGAAACAAAGAAGGGCAGTATATATTAATAAAAGGGTCAATTCATCAAGAAAACATAACAATCATAAATATTTATGTACCAACCAGAGTGTCCCTAAATTCATGAGGCAAACTCTGAGAACACTGAAATGAGAAGTAGACAACTCCACAATAATAGTTGGAGAATTCAATACACCATTCTCATCAAAGGATAGAATCTTTAGACAGAGGATCAATAAGGAAATGGAGATGTTGAATTATATGATAAATGAAACAGACTTTACAGATGTTTATAGAACACTACACCCCACAATAGCGGGGTACACATTTTTCTCAAGTGCTCATGGAACATTCCCTAGGATAGACCACATGCTGTGTCACAAAGCAAGTCTCAACAAATTTAAAAATATTGATATTGTAAAAAACACTTTCTTAAGATCACAATGCAACGAGGTGGAAATAAATAACAGGCTGAAGATTGCAAAATTCACAAATATATGGAGGCGAAACAACACACTCTTAGAAAACTGGTTGGTAAAGGAAGAAATTACAAGAGAAATTAGTAAATAACTTGAGGCAAATGACAACAAATACACAACATATAAAAACTTATGGGATGCAGCAAAGGCAGTATGGAGAGAGAAATTTATTGCCCTAAACACCTATATTAAAAGAGAAAAAAGAGCAAAAAGAGTTTCTGGAGAAACTAGAGAAAGAACAGCAAACTAACCCTAAAGCAAACAGAAGGAAAGAAATAACAAAGATTAGAGCAGAAATAAATGAATCTGAGAACAGGAAAACAATAGAGAGAATCGACAAAACCAGAAGCTGGTTCTTTGAGAAAATCAACAAAATTGAGGGACCACTAGGTAGGCTAACAAAAACAAACAAACAAACAAAAAACATAAGAGAGCAGATGCAAATGAATGCAATCAGAAACAGGAAAGGAAAAATGACTACTGACACTGCAGAAATAAAAGAGATAATGAGAAGATACTATGAGCAACTATATGCTAATATAAACTAGACAACTTACATGAAATGGACAACTTCCTAGAAAAGCATAAACAACCAACATTGACCCAAGAAGAAATAGATGACCTCAACAAACCAAACACAAGTAAAGAGATTGAGTCAGCCTTAGAAAAGTTCCCCAAAAAGAAAAGCCCAGGACCAGATGGCTTCACATGTGAATTCTACCAAGCATTCAAGAAAGAATTGGTACCAATCCTGCTCAAACTCTTCAAAAAAAATTCAAGAAGAGGGAAAGCTACTACCTAACTCATTCTATGAAGCCAACATCACCCTAATACCAAAGTCATGCAAATATACTACAAAAAAAGAGAAGATTTTAGAATGATCTCTTTAATGAATATAGAGGCAAAAATTCTCAACAAAATACTTGCACATCAAATCCAGCAGCACATTAAAAGAATTATAGGCCACAACCAAGTGGGGTTTATTCCAGGTATGCAAGGCTAGTTCAACAGAAGAAAATCAATTAATGTAATACACCATATCAATAAATCAGAGCAGAAGAACCACATGATCATCTTAATCGATGCAGAAAAGGCATTTGACAAAATACAACATCCTTTCTTGATGAAAACACTTCAAAAGATAGGAATAGAAGATAATTTTTTTCAATATGATAAAGGCAATAGATGAAAAACCCACAGCTAACATCATACTCAATTGGGAGAGACTGAAAGCTTTCCCTCTAAGATCAGGAAAAAGACAGGGATGACCAGTGTCACCATTGTTATTCAATATTGTGCTGGAAGTTCTAGCTAGAGCAATTAGGCAAGAAAAAGAAATAAAAGGCATCCAAATTGGAGAGGAAGAAGTAACACTTTCACTGTTTGCAGATTCCATATGTAGAAAATACAGAAAAATCTATAGCAAATCTATTAGAGCTAATCAATGAATACAGCAAAGTGGCAGGCTACAAGATCAACATGCAAAAATCTGTAGTGTTCTCATACACAAGTAATGTGCAACAAGAGAAAGAAATAAAAAAACAAATACCATTTACAATAGCAACCAACAGAATAAAGTATTTAGGGATAAACTTAACAAAGCCCACAAAAGATCTACACAAAGAAAACTACAAGAAACTTCTAAAAGAAATAGAAAAAGGAAAATAAGATGGTGGTATATAGAGGATTGGAAGTCAGTTAATCACCCTGGAACAACTAATGAACAGGCAGGAACAACTAGAAAATAATCTGGAATAACTGTGGGGGGACAAACATGACTGTCCACTCATCATACACCAACCTGAATTGGGTGGAATGCCTGAGATTGCAGCATAAAATCTGTAAATAAAAACAGCAGACCTGAGCTGGGAGCCCCTACTTCCACAGCCCAAACTGCAAAGCCTCACCATGCTAGAGAGCAGCACTCTCCGAGCAAGCAAATACTCCAACAAGCAGTCAGAGGCTTTTAGTGATGAGTGACCTTGGAGAGCCAGAAGACCTCTCTTTGGAAAGGAGGGAGAGCACAGAGGACCAGATTCTGTCTCTGGCCAATGAGTGAAACTGAGGTGGGGGGCATAGACTGACCCTGAAGGGAGTCTTTCTGTCCCTTTTTTGGCTCAGTGGAGAAAGCCTCAGCCATTTTCAATTCCCAGTGCTCAGACCCAGACAAGGGTGGAGATACTAGAGTCAGAGACAATTCAAATGCAAATGACCTCTCCTCACATGGTATATCTTCCCTAAGAGGAAAGAGATGGTGCCAAGCTCTACTACCCAACTTCCATTCAGAACCAGACCCCAGAGCCTGGGGGGGGAACAGCCATGGGCCACTCCTCCTTGCACCAGTCTGGAGCTACAGGCTGACAGGCACCATCTGCTGGGTGGAAAAGCACAGTGAAGTGAGGCCTCAGAGAGTGCATCAATCTTTTAAGGCACCCTCAGGGAGACCTGAAATATTGCCTCCTTCCAAGACCAGAGCCCATTCTGGTCTAGGAAAACTTGATTGGGGTAACCAAGGATGCCAGCTGCCCAGACAACAGAAAATTGCAACCTACTCTAGGAGGGGTGAAGTTATGGCCTAGTCAAAGGAAAAAACTTATACTTCAATTGAGATACAGGAATTTAACAACTAATGCTGGATCAATTCAGGAAGTTTAGGGAAGATATGGCAAAAGAGAAAAACTGTATAATGAAAACACTGGGCATAAATAAGGTAGAAATTGAACATTCAAAAAAAGTGACAGAATCTGTGGAAATGAAAGGCACAACACATGAGATGAAGGATGCAATGGAAACATACAACAGCAGATCTCAAGAGGCAGAAGAAAACAATCAGCAACTGTAGAACAAGGCACCTGAAAAACTACACAAAAAAGAACAGATAGAGAAAAGAATGAAAAAAATATGAGCAACATCTCTGGGAACTTAAGGACAAAATGAAATGCAGGAATGTATGTGTCATTGGTGTCCTAGAAGGAGAAGAGAAGGGAAAAGGGACAGAAGCAATAATAGAAGAAATGATCAATGAAAATTTCCCATCTCTTATGAAAGACATAAAATTATGGATCCAAGAAGTGCAGCATACCCCAAACAGAGTAGATCCAAATAGGCATATGCCAAGACACTTAAAAAATCAGATTATCAAACATCAAGGATAAAAAGAGAATCTTGAGAGCAGCAAGAGAAAAGCGATCCATTACATACAAAGGAAGTCTAAGACTATGTGCAGATTTCTCAACAGAAGTCATGGAGGCAAGAAGGAAGGGGATGATATATTTAAGATACTTAAAGAGAAAATTCACCAACCAAGAATCCTCTATCCAGCAAAACTGTCCTTCGAATATGAGGGGGAGCTTAAAATATTCTCTGACAAACAGACAATGACAGAGTTTGTGAACAAAATGCCTGCTCTATAGGAAACACTAAAGGGAGCACTACAGAGAGAAGGGAAAAGACACGAGTAAGATGTTTGGAACACAGTTTTGGGAGACAGTAGCACAGCAATGTAAGTACACTGAACAAAGATGACTGTGAGTATGGTTGAAAGAGGAAGGTTAGGAACATGCTGGGATACCAGAAGGAAAGAGGAAAGCTAAAGACTAGGACTGTATTTCTCAATGAAACCTAGGGTGCTCAATGATTGTGATAAAAGTTACAAATATGTTTTTACATGATGTGGAACAAATGAATGTCAACATTGCAAGGTGTTAAAAATGGGGTGGGATTCAGGGAAAATACAATAAATGCAAACTGAGACTACAGTTAACAGAAACATTGTATTATGCTTCCTCTAATATAGCATAGGCAATATACCAAAGCTAAATGCATATGGGGGGGGCATAGGGGAAGGGTATGTGACTCATGGCATTGGTGATACTGTCTGACTCTTTGTTCTACTTTAGTTTAATGCTGTGCTGGTTTGAATGCATTATGTCCCCAAGAAAAAGCCATATTCTTTGATGTAATCTTGTGTGGGCAGATGTTGTCAGTGTTAATTAGATTATAATTTTTTGAATGTTTCTGTGGAGATGTGCCCCACCCCAGCTGTGGGTGATGACTCTAATTGGATAATTTCCATGGAAGTGTTGCTCTGCCCATTCAGGATGGGTCTAATTTGAGTCACTGGAGCCATATAAATGAGCAAACAGATAGGGGGAACTCAGTGCAGCTGTGAGTGACGTTTTGAAGAGGAGCTACAGCCAAGAGGGACACTTTGAAGAATGCACTGGAACTGAGAGAGGAGCTTCAGCTTACAGAGACATTTTGGAGATAGCCTTTGAAAGCAGACTCTTGCTCCATAGAAGCTAAGAGAGGACAAATATCCCAAGTGTAACTAAGAATGACATTTTTGAGGAACTGTAGCCTAGAGAAGAATGTCCTGGGAGAAAGCCATTTTGAAACCAGAACTTTGGAGCACACGCCAGCCACATGGCTTCCCAGCTAACAGAGATTTTCCAGACACCATTGGCCATCCTCCAGTGAAGGTACCTGATTGCTGATGTGTTACCTTGGACACGTTATGGCCTTAAGACTGTAACTGTGTAACCAAATAACCCTCCCTCTAGAAAAGCCAATCCGTTTCTGGTGTTTTGCATTCTGGCAGCATTAGCAAACTATAACAAATGCTATTTTCCTTTTGTTGCTTCCTAGCTGTCATTTTTTTTTCTCTTTTTTCCTTTTTTCCTCTCTTTCTTTTTTTCTTTTTCTCCTGTCTCTGTCTTCTTTAACTCTTCCTCCTCCTTTGTGGAAGAAATGGAGATGTCCTTATACAGATAGTGGTGTTGGCAGTGAATACATAAATATGTGACTATGCAGGAACCATTGATTGTTTACTTATGATGGAATGTATGGTGTGTGAACCAAAGCTTCAAAAAAATGAGTTGGTGAAGAAAACTTGAGGGCACTATATTGAGTGAAATAAGACAGACACATAAAGACAAATATTGCAAGATCTTACTGATATGAACTAATTATACAATGTAAACTCATAGACATGAAATGTAAGCTACCAAGATACAGAACAAGGCCAAGGAATGGGGAGTGGTTGCTTGTTATGTGCAGAATGTTCAACTAGGGTGAACTTAAACATTTGGAAATGGACAGAGGTAATGGTAGTACATTGTGGGAATAACTAACAGTGCTGAATGGTGTGTGAAGGTGATGGAAAGGGGAAGCTCAGGCTCACATATGTCACCAGAAGGAAAGTTGGAGGTTAAAAGATGGGATTGTATAAAACTGTGAATCTTGTGGTGGACAATGTCCATGATTAACTATACAAATATTAGAAATCTCTCTCATGAACTAGAACAAATGTATGACACTGTAACTAGAAGTTAATAATAGAGGGGCATATAGGAAAAAATATATATACCTATTGCAAACTATATACTACATACTACAGTTAGTAGTATTTTAACATTCTTTCATCAACAGTAAGAAATGTACTATACCAATACTATGAATCAATAATGGAGGGGGTGTGTGGTTAGGGGTATGGGAGGATTTGAGTTTCCTTTATTGTGTGTCTTTATTTCTATTCTAGAGTAATAAATATGTTCTAAAAATTAAAAAAAAAGTGTGTAATGGATGTAAAGCTGTATGATGGTATGATGGGCAAGTGACTGTAACACTTTTGATCTTTGGATAATTGTATGGTATGTGAAAAATATCAATTTAAAAAAAATAAAAAAAAGAAATCAAACAGGATCTAAAAAAATGGAAGAACATATTGTATTCATGGATTGGAAGACTGAATATAATTAAGATATCAACTCTACCTAAACTGATTTATAGATTCCATGCAATAACAATTAAAATCCCAACAACTTATTTTGCAGAAATGGAAAACCAATAATCAAGTTTATTTGGAGGAGCAAGGTGCCCTGAATAGCCAAAAATATCTTGAGAAAGAGGAATGAAGTGGGAGGTCTCACAGTACCTGACTTTGAAGCATATTACAAAGCTACAGTACTCAAAACAGCATGGTACTGGCATAAGAACAGAGACACCAATGAGTGGAATCAAACTGAGTGTTCAGAAGTAGACTCTTGCATCTATGGACAATTGATCTTTGATAAGGCAGTCAAGACAAAACAACTGGGAAAGAGCAGCCTCTTCAATAAATGGTGTTTGGAGAACTGGATATCTATTTCCAAAGGAATGAAAGAGGACCCTTATCCCACATCTTATATTAAAATTCACTCAAAATGGATCAAAGACCTAAACATTAGCTATAAGACCATAGGATTCTTAGAAGAAAATATAGGGTAATATCTTAAAGATATTTATAGGAGGTGGTTTCCTAGACCTTACACCCAAAGCGCAAACAACCAAGAACAAATAGACAAATGGGATCTCCTCAAAATCAAACACTTTTATACATCAAAGGACTTTGTTAGAAAAGTAAAAACGCAGCCTACACAATGGGAGACAATATTTGGAAACTACATATCAGATGAGGGTTTAATATCCCAAATATATAAAGCACTCCTACAGTTTAATAACAGAAAGACAAACAACCCAATTAAAAAATCAGCAAAAGACATGGACAGACATTTTTCTGAAGAGGAAATACAACTGGCTCAAAAACATATGAGAAAATGCTCAACTTCACTGGCTAATAGGGAAATGCAAGTCAAAACCACAAGGAGATATCATCTCACACCTACCAGAATGGGCATTATCCAAAAAACAGAAAACAAGTGCTGGAGAGGATATGGAGAAAGAGGCACACTTATTCATTGTTGGTGGGAATGTAGAATGTTGCAACCACTCTGGAAGACAGTGTGGAGGTTCCTCAGGAAGCTAAATATAGATTTCTTATATGACCAAGCTATTCCATTGCTAGGTATATCCTCAAAGGAACTGAAAGTTGACACAAATGGACATTTGTAAACCGATGTTTATTGCGGCATTATTCATGATTGCCAAGAGAAGGAAGCAGCCCAAATGTCCATCAACGGATGAGTGGATAAACAAACTGTGGTTTATACATATGATGGAATATTATGCAGCTGTAAGACAGAAAAAAGTCATGGAACTTATAAATACATGGATGAACCTTGAGGACATTATGTTGAGTGAAGTTAGCCAGAAACAAAAGGACAAATACTGTATGGTCTCACTAATATGAACTAACATTAATGAGAGTTAAAAGCTGGTAGCACAGTGTACCAGGAGCTAGAAAGAGGATAGACATTGGACATTTGATGCTGAAAGACTACAGAATGTTCAGCAAGATTGATTGTATAGATCCAGAAATAGATAGCATAACACTGTGTGATGGTAGTACAATATTGTAAGTACAGTGAACAAAGATGTCTGTGAGTAAAGCTGAAAGAGTTGGGATAGGGGAATTTATGACACCAGAGGTAAACATAGATTATGAAGACTGGGACTGTATACCTTGGCAAAAACTGAAGTGGCCAATCACTGTTGCTAAATGTACAAATATAAAAATTTTTACATGTGGGAGAACAAATGAATGTCAACTATGCAGGGTCTTGAAAAAGGAATGGTATTTGGGATGAAACATAATCAAAGCAGACTGGAGTCTATGGTTCAAGGCAACATTATAATATGCTTCCATTGAATGTAACAAAGGCAATATGCTAAAGTTAAATGTTTATGGGAGGGGGATATGGGGGAAGGATATGGGATTCTTGGTGGTGGTGTTTTCTGTCCATACTATTATATCGTATTGTACAACATTTTAATTTTCTTTTTATTATCTTTTTTATTATTTGCCAAAAAAAATACTTTTTCATAGTAATCAATATGTTCAAGGGCTGACTGGTTACAAATGTACAACTATATGATGATACCACGAAAAAAATACATTAGACTGTACAACATAACTAGTGAACCTTGTTGAAAATGATGAACTATGGTTAGTACAATTATAAAAATGTTCTTTCATGCATTGTTACAAATGTACCACACTAAGGTGTTAATAATAGGGTGGTCTGTGGGAACTCTGTATTTTATGCATGATTTTTTCTGTAAAATTTCTCTAACAAAAATATTTATATGTGTGTATATGCATGTCTGTATGCTCTTATAAGTGAACAAAAGCAATAAACAGGATGAGGTGAAGGAGGCCAGGGAAGGGCTCCAGGATTAGGGTTTCCAGATTGAGCAAATAAAAATCCAGAATACCCAGCTGAGTCTGGATTTCAGATAGCAACAAACCTACAGAAAAGGTTTAGTATAAATAAATATGTCCAAGCAATATTTCTGACATACTTACACTTTGAAAAAATATTATCTGCAATTCAAATTTAATTGAACAAAGTATTTTATCCAGCAACCCTATCTCAGAGAAGACATTTGAATTAAGATCTAAATGAAATGAAGGTCCAGCTATTCATTGATTTAGGCAAAGAGAATTCCAAATGAAGGAATAGCTGAGTGTGTGAATCCAGAATGAATTTGAAGAACCTAAGTAAGCTGATGTGCCTTAATCACAGTGTGTGAAGAAGATACTTTTTCAAGATGATGTTGGAGAGGATGGATCATGAGAGTCCTCTAGTTAAGAAGTTTGGACCAAATTTTTAATATATTACATATTTCTTTAAAGGTTATAAGCTTGAGAGACATTACGATTTAAGCTTTTCAAAAATCATCCAGATGTTACGTAGAGAAGAGTTTGAAGAATAGGGCAAAATGGAAGAAGGGAGTGTGACTGGGAGACTATTTCCTAGGTCCAAGTGAAATGACCTTGACCTGGGTTAAATTGTGGTGGTGGGCACACAGAGAAGAGGATGGATTCAAAATTTACATTTCAGATGGAACTTAAAAGTTTACTAAAGGGTTGGGTATGAGAAATGAGAAAAAGGAGGATTATTGCAGTGGATGTGTGTGGATTTCTGATTCCACCACTTGCTCACAACCTTGAGTAGTTTCATTAAGCAGCCTTAGTCATTCCCACTCTTGTCTTCCACTCCCTAGAGTGGAAGTCTTTCAACAGTTTTAGTGGCTTCTTGTGATTATTTCCTACATACTTTTATAGAATGTGCTTCAGTAGTATTTTCTCACATCATCTTCCCAATGCAGCCAGGTCGTGATATTTGATTATTCAGTATTCTGCTTTTATATAATCATAGCTGTATAGATATTTTTCTATGTTGTGCAAAGTAGTGTATTATGACAGCATTTTCTTTCTCAACTATATGTTTTTATTTTTACTAGAGTTACTTACTTGAAGTTTATATTCTGCTTGTGTTTTACATTCCTGTTTATAATTCTTCCAAACATTCTATCAAAATACAATTTCCCACATGGTGAAGCACATCAGGTGATTTATCAGTTCCAATTAATTTTCTTTCCTGGAGTCATTCCTCTTGGCACCCTCTATTCTTTTGCCCCTATTTGCACTCTGCTTCTCATGGCTAGCAGCACAGCTGGCTCTTCCTCCTGCCTTAATTTAGAAATCTGCTTTGTATCATTTTTGTCCCCATTTTGCTAGAGTATGGTTTCTGGGAAAGTATTGAGAATTATTTACATAGGGAATAAATATTTCATGAAGAAGGGGGTCATCAGATCACCTCTTACTGTTTACTGAGACTGCTTTGGAATCACATGGGAGCTTTTGGAAGATCTTAAGGCATTGCACGTAGGTCTTAAATGAGTGAAATTACCAAACTTACATTTTAAAAAGTTCATGTTGGTCACATGCTGTGCAGCATACAAGATAGTAGAGTGAGGGGTGTAGAAGCTGGGAGTATGTTAGAAGGCTATTGCTAAGATCCATCCAAGAGATTGTGGTGGCTCATTCTGTGTGTTTATGTGAAGTTAGAAGCATTGAAATCAGATCTATAGCTGTGTCTTTGCCAACTTTTACAGATATTTCTTTGACAGGAATTCTTCTAAAGGAATTATAATTCCTTCCTTTGAAATATAACATCACTGTCATTTACCCCTTTGGTTCTTTGTATAAGTTGGAGATCACCTTCAAGAAAGAGAACAGTAAAACTCTTTAGAAGCCATGGATATAATATTACATGATAAACTTTACTTACAAATGAGCAAGATACTCCATTCTAAGAGACCCTCATTTTGATGTGGCATTATTAATGAAACCAAGTTATGTATGCAAATACCAAATAGTCATTAAAACAAAAAGGAATCATATTTAACATGGCACTAATGTGCTTCTTTCTGCTTTACTAATGATGTTTATGTTATCAATATTGTTGATAAACGTGGAAAGTGAAAAATCTTCATCATCTGTTCATGATAAGGCAGTATTCTGGGGCTGACAGCTTGGATTTCAGTCTAGCCCCAACATGCACTAGACTTGTAAACTCAAACAAATTATTAGAACTCTCTAGAATTCATGTTTCTCAACTATAAACTGGGAATTATAATAGTGTACCCATTTCATAGGCTTGAACTGAAGATGAAAAGTGTTCTTATAAGGAAAGAACTTGAAACAATGCCTGGAAAATGAGAGGGCTACATCGATTTTGCTATTACTATTGCATTATCATACACTTATAATTAAGAAGAATGATTTAAAGACTGTAGAAAAATTATTGTTCACTGAAAATTCAGTGTGAGAAAATAATGAGTTTAGGCAAGAGCTTGCATTCACAAATATATAATCATGTGATAATCACATGATCAATATCTATCAATACTTTTCCTTTCATTACACTACAATATATAAACTGGCTCTTGAAAATCTGACTCAGATTTTCCTTTCATGATGATAACTGAAAGGATATAACAAATACTGCTAAGAATCTCAATATAGACACAAGGTATTTTCTGTATATGAATAAATATTGAATTTTATGAACTAAGGACATCATTAGTTCATTGTATTACAGAAATTGAATTTACTTTCATTCTCTTATTGGGTGCAAATTGTAACTATGTATTTATTCTCATTATAAAAGTTGAATTTGCTTTACTTTTGTGTATTTTTTCACAAATATATAGCATTGTTTCCTATCAAGTCAGCTGGACATAAAACCGCCTTATTCTTGACAACTCAGAATAATCAATTGTTTATTTATTGTATTTTGTTCTGTAAATGTACAATTACTACTCACTTGTTCTATTTCATAAAAGAGATTTCTAATGTTTGTGCAGTTAATCACAGACATTGTCCACGACAAGATTCATTGTTTTATACATTCCCATACTTTAACCTCCAACTTTCCTTCTGGTGACATACGTGACTCTGAGCTTCCCTTTCCACCACAGACACACATCATTCAGCGCTGTTAGTTATTCTCACAATAAAGTGCTACAATCACCTTTGTCTATTTCTAAACACTTAAGTTCAACCTAGTTAAAAATTCTGCTCATAATAAGCAATCACTCCTCATTCTTTAGCCTTGTTCTATATCCTGGTAACTTATATTTCACGCCTATGAGTTTGCATATTATAATTCATTCATATGAGTGAAACCATACAATGTTTGTCCTTTTATGTGTCTGACTTTTTTCATGCATTATAGTGCCCTCAAGTTTTCTTCATCAACCTTGTTTTTTTAAAGATGATTTTGTTCACCCACCATACATTCCATCTTAAGTAAACAATTGATGATTCCCTGTATAGACATGTATTTATGTATTCACCACCATCACCACTATCTATATAAGGACATCTCCATTTCTTCCACAATGAAGGAGGAAGAGTCAAAAAAAACAGAGAAACAAAAGAAAAAGAAAAAAAAAGAAAAAAAAAGAGAGATTAAAAGCAATGAAAGGAAAGATAAAATTAAGCTAAAATACAATCAAAGAGTACAACAGCATCACCAATGCCAAGAGTCCCAAACCCCTCCCTTATGTCCCCTCTTGTAGGCATTTAGCTTTGGTATGTTGCCTTTGTTACATAAAAGGAAGTATAATACGATGTTTCTGTTAACTATAGTTTCTAGTTTGCATTGACTGTATTTTTTCCCCAATACCACCCTATTTTTAACACCTTGCAAGGTTGACATTCATTTGTTCTCCATCATGTAAAAACATATTTGTACATTTTATCACAATTGTTGAGCAATCTAGGCTTCACTGAGTTATACAGTCCCAGTCTTTATCTTTCCTCTTTCCTTCTGGTGTCCCACATATTCCTAACCTTCCTCTTTCAACCATTCTCACAGTCATCATTGATCAGTATACTACATTGCTGTACTGCCATCACCCAAAATTGTGTTCTAAACCTCTCACTCCTGTCTTTTCCTGTATGTCTCTAGTGTTCCCTTTAGTATTTCCTGTACAGCAAGCATCTTGTTCACAAACTCTCTTATTGTTTGTTTGTCAGAGAATACTTTAAACTCTCCCTCATATTTGAAGGACAGTTTTGCCAGATATAGGATTCTTGGTTGGCAGTTTTTCTTTTTCAGTACCTTAAATATATCACACCACTTCTTTCTGGCCTTCATGGTTTCTACTGAGAAATCTGCACATACTCTTATCAAGCTTCCTTTGTATGTGATGGATCACTTTTCTCTTGATGCTTTCAGGATTCTCTTTTTGTTTTTACATTTGATAATGTGATTATTAAGTATCTTGGTGTAGGTCTATTCAGGTCTATTCTGTTTGGGGTATACTGTGCTTCTTGGATTTGTAATTTTATGTCTTTCATAAGAGATGGGGAATTTTCATTGATTATTTCCTCTATTATTGCTTCTGCCCCTTTTCCCTTTCTCTTCTCCTTCTGAAACTCCCATGACAAGTATATTCATGTGCTTCATGTTGTCATTCAATTCCCTGGGATGTTGCTTATATTTTTCCGTTCTTCTCCCTATCTGTTCTTTTATGTGTAGGATTTCAGGTGTCTTGTTCTCAGTTCCTGAGTGTTTTCTTCTGCCTCTTGGGATCTGCTGTTGTATGTCTCCATTGTGTTTTTTATCTCTTGTGTTGTGCCTTTCATTTCCATAGATTCTGGCAGTTGTTTTGTCAAACTTTTGATTTCTACCTCACATTCACCTAGTGTTTGCTTTGTATCTTTCATCCCTTTTGCCGTATCTTCTCTGAACTCATTGATTTGGTTTTTGATTTGATTTAGTATATTTCTTTGAAAATCTTTGTTTGTTTCATCAAAGTGAAACAGTATCTCAACTGTATCTTAATTGTGGTGTAAGTTTGTTCCTTTGACTGGACCATATCTTTGTTTCTCCTATTGTAAATTGTAGCTTGTTGTTCTCTAGGCATCTGGTTTCCTTGCTTACCCCAATCAGATTTTCCCAGACGAGAATGGATTCAAGTCTCAAAATGGGGTTATATTCAGTCTCAAGTTTCCCTGAGGGTATATCTTAGAATGACAGACTTTCCTGTGAGTCCTCTAGCCACTGTGCTTTTCCTAACCTGCCCAGCAGGTGGTACTTGTCAGCTTATCTTTCCCAACAGGTGTAAGGAGGTGTGGCCCCTTTAGTTTCTGTTTTGGCTGTTTTCCCACAGGCTATGGGGTCTGAGTTCTGAAGGGAATGCTGGCACTAGAGCAGGGCCCCAGCTCCTTCCTCTTAGGGAAGATACACCCCCTAGGGAGCTATCTTCTGCATTTGAATTATTCTTTTGTCTCTCTGATTCTGTTGTCTTCACCCTGTCTGGGTCAGAGCAAACTGAAAATGGCTGAGGCTCTCTCCACTGAGCCACTCAGGTTGAGACAGAGAAAAAGGGAAAGAAAGCCCCCTTTCAGAGCTGGTTCACAGACCCCTAATTTCACCCATTGGTTAGAAAGAGCACCTGGTCTTTCTGGCCCTTTAAGGTCAGTCATCTCTAAAAGCCTCTGTCTGCTTGTTTGGGGGTTGTCTATGTTTGCAGCTTATATCCAGCAGTCCACATTTGTTACTTAAAATCCCAGTTGGAGCTGGGCTGAGCTATATTCACTTGCTCCAGGAATGCTGCTTTCTTCTACAGTGAGGTCTTGTAGCTCAGCCTGCAATGGGGGGAGGTGGATCCTGGCACAGTTCTGCAGTTTTTACTTACAGATTTTATGCTGCCATCTCAGCCATTGCACCCAATCCAGGTTGGTGTATGATGTGTGGACAGTCATGGTTGTCCCCCAGCAGTTGTTCCAGATTATTAACTAGTTGTTTCTTCTTGGTCATTTATTGGTTGCTCCAGGGGACTAACTAAATTCCACTCCTTTTTATGCCACCATCTTGCCCCTCCCACTCCTATTTCCATTAGTTTTAATGGGAAAATTATATTTCCAACCCAAGATATACACACAATTTTTACAGAGAGAAAACTAACCAATTTAATAATGCAAACAAATTTTACATTAAAAAAAACAAATAAGTTGAAAGTAAACAAATTCATTGTGAAAAATGTATTGCAATGAAACATGTTGGTTTGGAGCTGTATGTGCCACAGAAAACATGTTGTTAAACTTAATACATTCCTGTGGGTGTGAACCCATCATAAATAAGTCCTTTTGTTGAGGTTACTGCAGGTAAGGTGTGGCCAATCACAATTAGGATGGGTCTTAATCCTAATACTGGAGTCTTTTATAAGGGGAATGGAATTAAGACAAACAGAGGAAAAGCTATGGGAAGCAAGAAGCTGAGACTCAATGGAACCCTGAAGAAGATAGAGAGGCCATGAGAAGTCACCATGTGCAATGCCCTGTAGCAGAGGAGCCCAGGACCAATGCTCACTGGCAGCCAGCCCCAGAACATGGAAATATTTAGGGAGAAAGCATTGCCTTGATGATGCCTTAATTTTGACTTTATCCAAACTCACAACAATTTAAGCCATTCCTTTGCATGGTATTTATTTACACAGCCTAGGAACCTAAAACATGAAGATATACTGTATTTTCCAGTGAGAGAATTACATCATAACAGTGCTTTGGGGAAGAAGGGATGTTAGGGAGACATTATTGAAAGCAGGGAGAAAATACAATGATTAATTTTTCAGACTGGCAACCTTTACAACTTGAGGCTTCTGGATACTGTGCACTCAAATTAAATTCAAAAATAATGTTATAATACCAAAAACCAATTGAGGGAACCATTAAATCATACACATAGTATATTTCAAAATATGTGGAAACAATAGCATATGAGAAAACCAGATCGAAAAGCCATAGAAGATGCTACCTCTTTACTCCATCTGTTGGGTTTAGGTACACAAAACAATCCATTCTGGGTCCACCTAAACATTATGTAGAGTTCCATTTGTTCTATATAATATTCAGATGGAGACTGTTACATCAAGTCAACTTCTGATTGTGTCTCTTTTCCTGATACTGAAAGGTGTAAAATACCATTTCTTATAATTATTTAGTGTCTTTTGGGTTAAAATAAAGGAAACATTGTATGAAAAATAATATAACTTTTCAAAAACCATTTTGATAAAAATTTGTATTTCCTCTCATCTTTTTCTTCTAATGAGTATGATAGGTAGAATTATGTATTGCAACAAGTGTATGTTCTTGAACTTAATCCATATTCATGTGGTTGTGAACACATTGTAAATAGGACCTGTTGAGGATCCTTCTAACTGTTTCAATTAACTTGTGGCCCAAGTGAATGAGGGGTTCCTAATAAGACTCCTGGAGGCCTTACACAGGGAAAACCACAGGAAAAAGTGAGAAGTCACAGGGACACGGAAGTGAAGGAGAGAACATTGCCATGTGGTGACAGGAAGCAGAGATACAAACCAAGGAAACCCTAAGATTGCCGGCAGCCAGAACCAGAATGGTACAGACATCAGGGGGATAACATTGCCTCACTGGAACCTCAATTTTAGACTTCTCCTGAACACAAAACTGTGAGCCAACAAATTCCTATTGTTTAAACCAGCCAATTACGTGAAATTTTTCCTGGCAATCTGGCAAACTAAGACTGTGAGGAAGATGGTTTAAAACACTGAGCTCACTCAAATCCTGAAACTTGTCACCTATTTTCCAGACAAAAATGAAGTGAGGACAAATGGACCATTAGCCAAAATAAATGAGTGAATCAAAGGTGCAAGCAGTATCCTCTTAAATTGTTCTCATTATCAGAATTATCATATTCATTAACCTAATCGGTCTACCTTTTTCTATTTTTAGCATCCTTAACATTCCAATTAAAACCATAGCAAAATCTATTTATTTGTATTTGTTAAGTAGAAAACAGAACCATCTTTTGATTTTTGATTATAGCAATGTGAGAAATACTGAACACATATTTTGAAAAATGAACAAGCTTTGCCAAGGAAAGCTGTACATTAATGTTTATTTCTTATACTCCTAAGTCTATTTGTATAAGTCATGACTACAATAGTATAAATCTTAATAACTGCTCTCATTTCAGAGTTCCTCTCTCAAAAGCATGAGGTCAATTAAATTATGTACTCAAAAAATAAATATATGTGTACTCAATATTTTTTGCACAGGTCTGTGCATGTGTGCAGGTATGCGTAAGTTCTATGTACCTCTTGTACCCCCTTCTCTTTCTTTTTCCATGGTAGGCGATTTCTCATGGTCAGGGTTCTATAAGCATGTGACCTGTTGATGGAGAAGAGTAATTCTGTGTTGGCATATTCTAGCAGTCTAACCACAACTTCATTTTTACAATTATTCAAACTGGGGAAGCATAGGCATAATATATGGTCATAAACAGAGTTCCTTGTATGGATTGAGATTTATCAATTATAATGGCATCATCCACTAGACACAATGCATGGGTTTTAGATCTTCATTTCTATAGTTCAAGATATTGGACATAGTGGTTATTTTCTGGTGATTATGGCTGATTAAGCCTTATGTCAGAGGTGGGGATGGAAAACTATTGGAGATATATCCAGAATCCCATGCGAGAAACCATTCCTTCATATTGCCCAAAACGAAGCCTTTATATTGTCTTCTTTCAAATCATATCCTGTCACACTTTGCATTCTAAGGAGTAATCTCATTACTACCACTTAATTTATGACCACTATTCAATATGTGGTCATATTGAAACTTCTTATAATTACAGTTCATGGCAAGAAAAAGAGAATAGAATGACTGTGTCTAGAAAGGTATGTTAATTTGTTTCCTAAGACTATTTTATCATTTTATAATATCCTTAATGGTTTGCTTCTGGTTTAACAGTGATGAAATCAAATACATTTGCATTTAATTAACCACTGTTCCAGTTTGCTATGTTGCCATTTTGCAAAACACCAGAAATAGATTGGCTTTTATAAAGGAGGGGGGGTTATTTGGTTACAAAGTTACAGTCTTAAGGCCATAAAGTGGAATCAATAATAGGGTACCTTCACTGGAGAAAGGTCATTGGCATCCAGAAAACCTCTACTAGCTAGGAAGGCATGTGGCTAACACCTGCTTGCTCCCAGGTTGAGTTTCAATATAGTTTTCTCCAAAATGTCAGCATCAGCTTTCATTGGCTGTCTTCAAAATGTCTCTCTAAGCTGCAGCCAACATCAAGGATCCACAACTCTAAGCATCTCTGAGCTAAGCCAGCTAGCATCTGGGTGTTTGCCCACATATTTTAAAGGAATCCAGTGATTAAATCAAGACCCATGTTGGATGGGTGGGGCCACACCTCCGTGGAAATAATTCAATCAGAATTATCACCTACAATTGGGTGGGTCACATCTCCATTGGAAACAACTTAATCCAAAGTTTCCAACCTAATCAACACTACATACATCTGCCCCCACAAGATTTCATTAAAGAACATGGCATTTTGGGGGACATAATACATTCAAACCAGCACAGTCACTAATCAGCGTGTAACCACTCAATTTAAAGGTAATGTTACCTAATTTCACTGTTTGTCTAGAAAAGAAAAGGTCATCTAAACTCTGGAAATAGTTTATACATACAGAAAGGAAAGCAAGACATGCACATTCTATCTCCCCAACAAATTTCACAAAACTGCCACCTCTTCTATTAAAAGAATGACCAAATCAATACTTTGTAAGAACATTAGGGTTTATCAACATTAATGGTTGTTTGGTGGATGGATATATTAAAAAACATCCTCAGAAAATATATTCTTACATTTCTTGAGCACCTTCAGTGTGCTTTAGTCCCCATTCAGGATGCTAATTACCTGGAGTCAAGCCTTGTGTCTGTCACTTGTTAGGTGGGTAAGTTTGAAAGAGTTCTTTAACTTTTTCAAGACTCAGTTCCCTGTCTAAAATAAATATAATAAACATACTACATCATAGATACTTTTGAGATTTAAATGATATAATGATTGTAAGGTGCTCGACATGCTATGAAACAATTGTTAGTTCTCATCACAGTTGCTGTTGTTATTGTTATTACTGTTATGATGAGGACGATGCTCCTGTTTTTCAGGTATGTGTGTATACTGTAAATCAGAGTAGTTTAAAAGTAAGGAATCATCTTAATTAATAGGTAACCATTAGCTTGACAATAAAACCTGGAAAACTAGTAAGGTTTGCAGTTTCTGTGGGAGCAGATGTGGATAATATATGGAAATCACTTCATTCATACATAAGTTCTTATATGTTAGTTCTTTTTATGCATCTTTGTACTTGTAATTCTATTCCTATGTTCTATGTTCTATTTATACCATAAAAATATTTGATGATATGATAGTAATATTTACATTTTAGGCATCTGATTATATTTTGGTTTAATGAAGAATGAAACTAAAAACAGATAAAATAGAATTGCTTCTTAGATTTATGTCACCAAATAGAAAAATATATGATCATTTCCAATTGCTTTGAAGTCTCCTCAAGTAGTATAACTGCAGGTCCTCAAATTTAGGGAGATGATGGGTTTAGGATTTTATTGGATCCTCAAATTTGGGAAGGTATAGGGGTAAGGGCTTTATTGTAGACAGAGCATGTGAACATTCGACCTTATATACATAAGGCACTTGCTCTTGATACAGGAGACAAATTTAAAAACAATTTAAATTTAGGGTTTTTTAAAAAATTTACTAGGTCATGTTTAGTTGTATTTAACCCATGCCTACTGTGAAATATGCATAAGACTTTGATTTAGAGGCAATATTTTATATACTTAAGTATGGAAAAATTATAAATGAATTGTCTACAAAAAATCTGCAGAAACAAGTCTTTTTGATTCTTTCATGCTGGAGATCTGCAAACATGTTGGTTTTATACTTCTAAGTGCCTTATAAGCATCTATCTCCTTTTTGAAAACGGATGAAGAAAGAATCATTTTATATACATAGTTGTGCCATGTAGACTTTTGGCTTCCTCATCTCCTGATGCGAATTATGATGGAAAAGTTTTCCCTGAGTGCATAAAATTTATGACAATTTGAAAAAAAAAGTAAATTAAAGAATTATAAAATAGATGGATGTTTTATCAGGAGTATCTGAATATGTTGTCATTTATGATTTTCAAAAAACAAAAAAAAAATTATGAACAAAAGTGGGGGGAAATTTTGTATCTAAAAGGGCTTTGTGCTCACTTCTCCCGTAGCCAAATAAGATGTCTCTAATGATGCTTTGTCAAATGACTCACAGGGAGTCATCTATTCTCACCACTCATTGAGCTACACAGTTGTCCTGCTTTATTTGGAAGTTGTCCCTCCAAAGGTAGCAGATCAGCATGAAGAAACAATTTGTGGGCTGAAAAACAATAATTTATTTAATGAAGTCCAGGAAAAAAATCTCTGCAAAGTTGTACTCAAGCAATTTAGAATATTGCAAGTATATACTTCTCCAATTAGACAACTGCAATTTTCAAGAGATTGAGTCAAATATTTTTAACCAGACACATGTAAATTCTTCTAACTTGTGACATTTCTAAGCATCATCTGTAATATTATAAGTAAATAATATTAATATTAACATACACACTAAAGTCCACACTAAAATTCATTTGAGCTCTTTCCCCTCTGACTGATTGCTTGGAAGCTGTAAATATTTCCATGATGCTGACTTTGCTCAAACTGTTTTTGAGACTGGTCTGTGGAATATTTGCCAAAACCAATGAGAACATTCTTTTGTTACCACTAGCTCTGTATATTTAAAAGGTAATTTTAACTTTCTGAAACAGCTAAGAGTCATTACCAAAATATACAGCTTTTTTCCTGCATCAAAAAGTTAGTTTATCTGAGGTTATGAAACTGATTTACTTGTGTGCCTCAGAAATTCTCTTTACTAACAATTGGCAAAAACCTTAAAAAATTGTTAGAATAGTGACATTACCATTGCAATAAAGGTGATCAAAGACATAAAAAGAAACTATTTACTTGTAGCAATTTTTATTGGTGTAAAAGATACATTCAAATTAATTTTAAAATAAAATTTTCTTAAAAATATGTAGGTAAATTGCATATAATCTCAAAATATAAAACTACTTGAGTTACAGAGTGATAAAATGAGAATCACCTTGGAAATTCTATAAGATTCTGAAACAGCATGAACAAATTTCCTTGTTAAGAATTGGAGGAATAAATAGAGATTTATAGGTTATCACAGGATTTTTAATAAACAGTGAGAAATGAAAATAATCTAAATATCCAGAAATAGAAAAGTGAATAAATAAATAGGAAAATTATGCAGATATTACAATACTTATGAAACATTGACATGCTGTAAGAAATTTAGAACTGAAATATTTAGGCTATGAATAGATGATGAAATATAAGTGCTCCATTTTCTTTATAAGAAAATGGAGACACAATAAAAGATGTTTCTATTGGGGCAAAGGGAGCAGATTGTGTGTGACTGTAATTTTTTAATTCCTTTACTGCTTTTGCCATCTTATTGGTAATAAGTATGCTTTCCTTCTACAACTGCGGGGAGGGGAACTGCAGCTTTAATTACTACATTTTCAAAAAGAGATCAACAAGAGTTGTGGGATTCAGACCTGGACTCTACAGGTATAAAATCCTGTTCTGGGCAAACATTTGTGTACAGTGTTACAGTTGTTTGACAAATGTAACTCTAGATAAATTTGTACTCTCAAAGCCCCTGGGAAAAATTGCAGAAGTTTAAAATAGGCTTTTACCTACTTTAGTGCATCTCTCTCCAACTTTTTCTCTTAATTCTTCCTTCTGCCTGCCCCAAGTCCATCACATTGGCTGCTTATAAAGACACCCGACTCAACTGTTTCTCTCTCCCAGGCAAGACTCACTTCATTTAGTACCACATTAAATTAATTTGGAGAACAGTCAATATTTTTCATATGAAGTAAATAATGCTCAATAAGTGGCAATGAATGACAGGTTAAACATCTAGGATTTGTTGGCATACTGACAGAGGAATTTCAGGGCCAAATAATCTTTTTAATCTGGAAGATTGGTTTCAGCTGGGTAATGTACCTGTGCCTGAGATTGCTCCTTACTTAACTTCCTATATTCTTCTAAAATCACTTCTAAAGAAGGACAGCTGAGACAAAACAGCTAGGCCGCATGGTGCTTTTCAGATAGACCACTTCTTAATAAAACAAAAACATTAGTTTATTTCAATGAGTTTTTACCCAGATGTGCAAGAAATTATTTTTTCTTCTTTATTAAAATAGCAAGGCAACAACTCTCTTCCTTTTATCCTTGATAATTAAAGGTGATTTATTTATTTATTTTTTAAAGTAAGGTCTATTGACATGTAGTTGACATAGAGTAAAATTCACCATTTGTTGACTTCCCCTTCTGGCAAAGTTAAAGTAATAGGAGATGGGATTTACCATTCTGTGTTTAACAACTTAAAAACAGGACAAAAATATATAAAACAATTGTTTTCAGACACTGGACATCAGGCAGTGCAAGAATGTAATCCATGATGGAAGGGAAATAAATAAGGTGATCCCTGTGATTGCGCCACAATACTGCCTGAGGGAATTTTTATGCTGTAACATGGAGTGGGAGGACAGACGGGACATGTCAGAATTTACAAATTGAGGAGATGTAGCTGAAAAATCTAGAACAGGAAGATAAAATTTGCTGGGCAGAGGACCAGAGAGGGGTGAAATCCACCGAAAAGAGTTCTAGAGATTTGCAACGGTTCTCTTCAAATCTTCAGCTGAACATTATCACTAGATGCAGATAAAGAAATTACCTACTGGCAGGAAAGAACTTCCCAAAAGGAGCAAGTGGAACAATCACTTAGTTCACATGAGATCAGGAAAGTTCATGTAACAGCCAGCCAGAGTGGAAATCTTGCAATTCATAGGGCATTGGATAGAGTACTCAGAAAGACACTGCCTAAACAACGGGGCAAAATGAGCACCAGACTAAAGCTACTCTGCTTCATCTTAAAGTTATAAAAGCAAGCCTCAAACATACCAAACATAATTGCATTCCAGAACAAAGCTCAAAAATATTTATAAGAATACAAAAAATACCTAACACCCAAGTTATAAATTATAGTGTCTGCTAGCCAGTCAAAAATTACTGAGTATGCAAAGAACCAGGAAAATCTGACCCCATAATGAGGAAATACACGATTGGTAGAAACAGACCTGGAAAGAGCACAGATGATAGCAGAATCAGTAAAAAGGATATTAAGAGGATTATTACAACTATATTTCATATAAAAGGGTGAGAAAAGTTTGAGGTTATGAAGTAGAGACAAAGACACAAACAAGTACATACACACACATATACCTATACACACTAAAATCACCAAATCAAACTTAATAGAGATAAAAAATAAAATATCTAATATGAAATATATATTGTAAATGATTAACAACAGAGTAAAGTGGCAAAATGATCAGTGAATTCAAAGATATAGAGATACAAACTTCCTAAAAATAAAACCCAGAAAAATATAGACTGAAAAGAATATGAAGAAAGCATCAGTGTATTATGAGGTAACTTCAAGCAGCCCACCAGAAGCAAAATTGAAGTCACAAAAGGAGAAGGTGAGAGAATCAATCACAGAAAACTGTGCAAAAATTTGATAAAACCTAAATACCCTTAGATTCAAGAAGTTCAATGAACCCCAAGTGCAAGAAACATAAAGAAAATGACACCAAAGCTTATATAATCAAATGACTTAAGACCAGTAGTAAATAGAAAATCTGAAAACCACCCAGAGGAAACTCTAGACAAATTGCATACAAAGGAACAAAGACAAGAATGTCAGCAAGTTGTTTTAATTTTTTTAATTGAAAACAATGTAAGCCAAAGGACAATGGAGCTAGATCTTTAAAGTGCGGAAAGAAAAAAAAAAAAAAATTAAAAGCAAGTTGGAATTCTATATATAGGGAAAATATCCTGAAAAACATAATCAGAATAAAGACTTTTATCAGTGTCCTCCCCTACCCGGAATCTTAGCCTTCAGTAGAGATTTCTGGAGAAAAGCCTCCAAGTGGGGTGCAAACTCCCTCTTTGGCTCCCAGGACTTCTCCACTGCCATACTTAGCCCACGCTCAGCATCTGTTTGTTAGAAATCAGCTGAGTCTTTACTTGCCTATATGGTACTGTATTAGTTAGGGTTCTCTAGGGAAACAGAATCAACAAGAGATATCTATGAATATAAGATTTTAAAGAAGTGTCTCACACAACTGTGATATGCATGAGTCCAAATTCCGTAGGACAGGCAGCAAGCTGGCAACTCAGATGAAGGTGTTTGAAGAACTCCTCAGGAAACACTTCACTGGCTAGCTGAAGAAGTGAAAGTCCTCTCCCTCTCTTCCTTAAAAGTGTGCAACCGATTGGATTAAATCCAGATGACTGAATTCTCTCATTGTGGAAGAAGCCACCTTTGTTGATGTCATCAGTCACAGCTGAAGCCAATTGACTGATGGTTCAACAAACCAGCCTTCTGGTTTCTTAACCAGTCACAAATGTCCTTGCACTAATGGTTAGGCCAGTGCTTGCTTGATCAGACACCCGGGAAACATCACCTGGCCAAGTTGACACATGAACCTAACTATCACAGGTACCCAGCACCTCTTATGCACCAGCTTTTCCACAGGAGATTACTTCTGTCCTGAACAGGGCCTGTTTTCCTGGATAAATGAAACTTGTTCCAAAAAAGTTATAGTTTTGTAATTTTTCTGGCTTTTTCTTACAGGCAGGATGGTGAAAATGCTCTTTCTACATTTTAAGCAAAAGCAAAACTCCACTTTGGTTTTTTATTCAGATCTTCAGTCAGTTTTATGTTTTCATGAATATGAAGGGATATAAGTGAATGCATGCCCTAAAACTAAGTATGCTTTAATTTTTTTTGAATATTATTTATTTTCCAGCATGATCAACCCTTCCCCCAACTGTGATGGTTAAGTTCATGTGTCAGCCTGGCTAGGTTATGGCATCCAGTTGTTTGGTTAAGCAAGCACTGGCCTAATTGTTACTGGGAGGGTACATTGTAGATATAAATAATCAGTAAGTTTATTGAATCTATGGCTGATTAAACCTACAAACAACTAAGGAGATTGCCTTCATAAATAAGAGCAGTTTCATCCAATCATTTGAAGGCCTTAAAGAGAGAACTGATGATCTCTGCAGTCAGAGGGAAAAATTTCCATCTTTACTTCAGTCAGCCAATTTCTCCTTGGGAATTCATTGAAAAACTTCATTGGGGTTCCCAGCTGTGGCCTGCCTGAGGAATTCTGATTTGCCAATCCCCACACTCATGTAGGCCAATTCCTAGAATAAATTTCATAAAATTTACATTATATATGTGTGTGTGTGTGTGTGTGTATATATATACACACATACATTATAGATGTATATATCCTGTCAGTTCTGTTTCCCTGGAGAACCCTGACTAATACCCAACTCTATGCTCATCCAATCTACTTATTAATCACATGTTTACTGTTTCCTTGTCTTCCTCATTTTCCACATCTATCTTTATATGTTATTATCAATATTAGAACTAATGTCATAAAGAGAAGACAAATTAAGTACTATTATATAATCCATATTGTATGAAATTCCTTTATAAAAATATCTATATATATATCCACCAAGCTGAGCAAAATATCACGTATTAAAATGAATGTGAAAAACAAGATCTCTTATACACTGCTAATATTGGTATAAATTCATGCAGTTACTCTGGGGACCCAGCAATTTTTCCTTTACATACATTTTTTTTGGAATACATTCTTTCACATATGCATGAGAAACTAAGGGTGTTTATAGCAATATTCCTTATAACAAAGGAACCAGGGGAAATAATTTTTGGGAACTGAATCATGTGTCCCATAAAAAGCAAGTTCAGGTTCTAACCCCTGGTCCTGAGGGTGTGAAACCATTTGTAAATGGAAACTTTGAAGATGTTATTGTTAAGGTGTGTCCAAACTGAATGAAGGTGGACCTTGATCCAAATGGCTGAGGTCCTTATAAGCAAAGGAAATTGGGAATAGAAAGAGAAACCACAGGAGGCAGCCAGAACCTGGAAGTTAACATAATGCAGAAGAGAAAGAAGACACCACCCTGTGGGTTGCCATGTGACAGAAAAGCCAGGGAACCCCAAAGATTGCTGGCCAGTCAGAAGATACCAACCTCAGGAGGAAACAAGCCTTCTAACCTCTGAAACCATGAGCCATTAAATTCCTATTATTTAGCCAACCTATTTTAAGGTATTTGTTTTAGGAGATAGGAAACTAAAACAGTAACCTTAAACAAAATAGTAAGTTTAAGAAGGAAACAAAATATGGTTTATTCATGAATAATGCTCTTAAAATAATCCTAATATTAATTAATATGAATAAATTTCAAATCACAATATTGAGTAAAAAAGCAACTTTGTGCATAATATATACAGTATGATAAAGTTTATATAAAATTTGTATGATACAAAGGTACTATTATAAGTTGTTTTGAGATATGTGCATGTGTGATTGTGTAGTAAATTGTACAAAATATCAATTTCACAAACCAAATTCATGATAGTGAGGGCAGAGGGAAAGAGGGAAAAGGAATTGGGATGTGTACAAATTGGATTTTAAACTTATAAGCTAATTTTTGTAATTATTTAAAAAAAGCAAACATAAAAATATTCTAATTCATTAATCTGTAGTCAAGTTATACAATTATTTCTATTACTCTTTACGCTTTTATCAATCTTTATTTTATTTCCAAGTTTAAAAAAAGATAACATTGGATGTATTTAGAGATCAATTTTTATACTTTTCTACTTTTTATTCTGGACTTTTGCTCAGTCATTCCTTCTCTAGGCAATATTATACGCTATTTTTAAATGTGTAACCTTGCATTTATCCCTATTGGAATTTGTTTTCCTTGTTGGACATTTTAATAATTGTTAAAGGTGATAAAGGTTTCATTTTTACCTTTAACAATATTAGCTACTTAATACATAATATTATTACCTTTGAATTGGGTGAGCATATGGGCAACTCCTTTGTCCACATCATCTGTACCATACCTTAACTGAAGTAACTTCATCAAAAAGCCCTACTTAGAATGAGTTCACACCCACAAGAATGGATTAAGTTTAAGAGCATGTTTTTCTGAAATACATAGTGCCAAACCACCATAGCCTACCCTCTGGGACCCCAAAAGACACGCTCTTCCCATACACAAAATATATTCATTCCATCGCCACATCCCAAAAGCTTAAGTCATTTCAGTAACAATGCTAAGTAAAAAGTTTCATCAAATTCAGTTATAGGGTGTGGTCTGTCCTGGGGCACAATTCCTCTCTGTCTGGATCTGTGAAACCTAGCAAAAAAGTTATCCGCTTCCAATATACAATTAAGGGACAGACATAGGATAGATATCCCCATCCCAGAAGGGAGGAATTGGATGGACAATGGGTCCCATACAGTTCCCAAAACCCAGCAAGGCAATCTCCACTAGATTTCAAGGCCTGAGAATCGTCTAAGAGTCCATGTTTTGTCTTCCATGCATGATGGAGCAGCAGCCCAACCCATCCATGTGCTTGGTTAGTGGCCATGCTCTCTCCCATGAAGTCTCAACCATCTCCAAGTTTCATAATGTTGGCTGCTCTTTCCAGACATAGGTGCCATTCTTTCCAAGCATTTGGTTGGTGGTTAGTCTCTGCATGAATGCCGGGACACAGGCCCCATCCTCTATGAGCATTAGAATGGGGGCCAAGCTCTCCTTGAATGCTGCGGCAGGTTCTCAGCCATCTCTAAGCCTTGGGGTAGAAGCATACTTCCTGAAAAATGGGGCATGAGGCCTGCACCTCCAAGCACAGTGGCAGATGATCTGCCTCCTCCAAAAGCAGGGGTGAATCTGCTTTTTTCCACACACATGGGTAGGCCTGACCTCTTGGCCCAGATCTTCTACCATGATTCTGCCCTTGAAGTCATTCTTCCTTCAATTTGTTCCTTCTCTGTCCCTTTCAGTCCAGGCTGGCAATGATTCCACTCATACAAATTTCACAATAACCTTGTTTGTTTTGCATGCAGGTCTCAGGGTCCAGATCATCACAAGTGCTTACTAAGTCTACTATTTTTTGTGGGTATATGTGCGCACACATACATAGAGAGATACTGTCCGACTTCACAGATCATGACTCACCTTAATTGTCTGTATATAAATGCATTTAGTTGTCTTTAGCAGCTTTAATAAATTTATTTTAATTATTATAGCAATTATAATCAGAAATGCTTCTTATTTTGTTTGTATTTTCCTATTATTTGAGATTGATTTGTAGTTAACATAATTAATAGCTGGAACATCTGTTAATTTAAGTGTTTCTAAAATATTTTCTATGAGGTAAGAATTGTCTGCTTATTAATCAACTGATAAAAACTTCTCATGCATTTTATATATTTTATTTTAAAATTTCAACTTATTTTAAAGGCAAAATGCTTATTGTATATGTAAGCATCTATCAATAAGTTGTTTTCAAAAATTACTTCTGAAAAGATTGGTCTTATAAATCATTCTCTCTTACTGAATAAACACTATGAATAGTTTTCACTTTTTCCCCAACATTTATCTTAAGTTAAATATATATTATGTGGTTTTATAGGAAGACTTAAAAGTAACTCCTCAGGGTTAATGATTTATTCTAGAGTGAAGGTTTAGCTGACCAGCTTGTAACAAGATTATTACAGAAAAATAAGGATGGACACAACATTTTCCTTTCTCAGGTCTTCAGGTACACCTTGTCCTGCGTGATTTCCTCAAGACAATGGCAAATGGTTCATCAATGACATCTGACATTTCCTTAATTACCCTGAGGGCACATGACAGGAGGATGTCCTGATTTGAATTCTTCTATTTTTTGTAGGAGAAATTTTCTCATTTCAGCCCAGTTCTCATTCCATGCTCCAGGTAACAAGTTTCTTCCTATGTTAAAAGCTATATTCCTGGCTATTATTAGCATTTCTCCTTACCTGTCAAAGTAAGGTAATTTCCTGATTCTCCTCTTTTGCTTAATATATTCAAATACTTTCTCTTTTGGTGACTTTTTACAGACTGTATTAAAGGGAATTTCCTCCCTATTCTGGGACTTTCTACACTTAAGCCTACATAAGTCCCCTAATTGGACACTTCAGTGTTTTCATCTGACCGCCGTTCTCTATGGTTTGACACAGTTTTCTTAATCTATGATCAATTACTGAGTTTCAAGGCAAGTTTTCACCTTCAATTTAGTGATGTGGTGATAGTTCTCAGTAACATTTGTATTTTTGATTCCCAGTTAATGAACTTCTAAAATGCCTTTTATTACATTCACACTAGAATTTTGTCTGGGCAAAGATTAGTGCCAGAGGTTCATCAGAAACATTTCCTTCAAGTAGGTACAGTACTTGTCTCTGTTACCTAGGGTTGTAGGAACAAAGTGCCACAAACTTGGTAACTGAAGCCAAAAGAAATTTATTGCTTCACAGTTGGAGTGTAGAAGTCCAAATTTGAGATGTCAGAAGTGTCATGCTCTCTTTGAAACCTGTGGAAGAGAATACCTCCCTGCCTTTTCTTAGTATCTTTGGTGTTCCTTGGCTAGTGGCAGCACTTAAATGCCTGACTGTGTCATAGCATGGCCCTCTTCTTCTTACGTCTATCTCTATTCATTTCTCCCCTTCTGATAAGGATATGAGTCATATTAGACTAGGGCAACCCTCCCCAATCCAGTTTGGCTTCATTTTATGTAATCACGTCTTCAACGGTCATATTTCCAAATAGGGTAACATGCATGGGACCAAGGATTAGGATTGAGTTTATCTTTTCAGGGGACATAATTCAATCCATAATAGTACTGGATTTGGAAACAAGAGAACATGGCTTAAATTATGTCTCTTTGTGACCATGGAACAAATTGCATTATCCTTCCTCTGTTTTAATATACAAGAAACATGGCTAACAATCCCGGCCCTACCTACTTCACAAAGGAGAGTCCATGTAAAGCATTTTGTAGACCATAAGGAAATAGACAAATGCAGGGCATTGTTATTTAAAATGAACTATAAAGTACAAATAAGGAAAAGACACTCTCAAAGGAACTGAGAAAACTGTTGAGGTCGTGTCTTCCAAACTTAAGCATTGCTTTAGCATTTATAGTCATCATCTGGAAACTCTATTGTAGAGGTTATTTAGTCAGATATTACAGGGTATAGGAAAGCTCCTGTTTCTGTTTTCATAGCTTTATACTGTAAAAATAGATAATCCCTATGTCATTCCCTAAAGGAATAGGAGGCTATCAAAAGCTCTTCCTATGCAACTCTCTCCAGCTGAGTTGATGCACGTATGTTTCAGTTCAATGTCAAGCTCCTATTGAATTCTATGTCAGCTGAACAGCTCTTCAAATTTCCTTATAAATTTCATTGCTAGTTTGTTTGCTGACGCTGAGAGGTTGCCTCATGTTATATTTCCACTTCCTATTCCCACGACTAAAATTCCAGCACATGTATCAGAGGCTTGGAAAACATGAAATGTTCAAATCTTACTGGGAGTCTTGTCTTTCTTTAGTATTTCACACGTCATTCCATTTTATTAGGCCGGGCCATGTAGAAAACAAGGAGAAAAAGGACTCCAGAGTTTGCCTTAGGGCAGGGGATGAAGAAAAACAGGGTGACATGTTTTGAATTCAATACATTTGAATTTTTATAAAATTAATATGGATGAATAAAGTGCCTAAAATGAAGCTCTAAGTAAAACCAGTAACAGTTTTTTTGTTGTTGCTATTCCAAAGTACACAATGGTCCTTCTTTTTGCAAGCTAATTACTTAGAATTTAATTATATATTGGCTAATTTCTAACTATTGTTTTCAGGCCATTCAGTCAACGTCTTTCAGTTTCCATCTTCTCAGTTTAAAATGGAACTGGCCATACTTACCCGACACAAATTCATGAGAAGTAACTGAGAAGACATTGAAGAAAGCCTTTTAAATGAGTAAAATATATTTTTAGTAGTAAATGTTTCACCCTCAGCAAGAGATATAGAATATATTCAGACAAATCTGTAGACAAAATATAAAACTTTGGTCTATTCCATCAAAAAGCATGAAACATAATTGTGGGTATAAGAACCATTAAACTATGCAAGGACAAAATATTTAGAAATAAATTTGCCAAATTTTTTGGCTCAATTATTATAACTAAGTATTCATGGAGTTTAACATAAATAACTGAAATAGTAGGAAGAGTTTCATACAGAACTTTTGGGAGGCTTGACAGAAAACAGGACTTGGGTAGACAGAGGGAAGGGCAGAGAAATTTACAGATGGAGTAGCATTCATGAATGTGCAAATGTGAAATGATATGATTTGAAATGATAACTGAAATGAAAAAGATATAAATGTTTGGGAATATATTTAAATAGCTCTGGATAAGTAAGGTGAAATAGGTTTAGAGACCATTTTAAAAGTCTAGACATTTTGGATTTAGTGGGATGAGAAATATAAAATAACTGAAAGATTTTGAGTAATGAAATTGCATAAGAAAATTGTTACAGATTTTTATGCCTTTTTAAAAATAGTCAAGCAACGGTTTGGAAGGCTAGTCATGAGTTTATGATAACTATTTATGTCAGTAGTGATGGTATGATGTATCAAAGCACTTGGCAATGAGAATAGAGGGAAATAGAATGCTTAATTTACAGGAAAACAATAATATAGCCAATACTGAGGACTAGCTCTAAGACTGATCGACCTTGGAGCATATCACACTGTGTCTCCCCCGAGAATTCCTCTCACTCTAAAATTTTGATATAAGTAATTTTAGTTGAAATTGACATCAGTAGTAGCCATAAAATAGAAAATAACTCACAAAAAAGGAAACCTGTAATGTATGTGGTGAAAAAAGGAAGAGTCTTTTTTTGTTCTGATGATAGTCATTTCTGGACTGATTTTTAAAATGTTCAGACATTACCTACCTTATTTTTTTTTTTTTAGCTTTAGATTGCAATTTTCTCATTGCCTACCTCCCTGAGTAGACTAAACAGGCATCAACAACATGCAGTCCTCAACAGTCAGGGGTCTGGGCAGATTTTGCAAAGTTGCTCTCTATTAGACATAGTTCTGAAAACAGTTGTCAAATCAAACAGGGCTGTATTGGCTGCAAGCTATTGAGAGCAAAAAGACAAGCATAACAAAATGGTTGACCTGGCTCAGCACTGCAGTCAAGGAAAACTATGCATGTCAGTCAGATCACAGAATCATTCTTTCTGGAATACATAAAATATATAGGAGGAAAGAGCAAATAAAAACTGAAACCTGGAAAAGGATGTGAAGACCAGTAAAAGACATAAAACCCAGTGAAAAACAAAAGACAGGGACAACACAGTGGGAAAGACAGTTTCATTCTTATTTAGAGGAAAATTCAAGCATTCATTTCCCCTTTCTTTCAAGCTGATCACCTTAATGCCATAATGGTTCACAGGAGCAACCCAAAAAGCACAGGAGAGCAACAAGGGCATTGGATGGGGAAAGGAATCAATGAAGACAAGCCAGTTTAACTTTGAAGAATTATTAACCACCAGGAAAGTCAAAATGCTTAAGAAATAAGGAGATGTAAGTCAAGGAGGACAGTGTGAAAAATTTATTTTTAAATCCAGTTGACATGCAAGTTTACCAAGTCAAGAACTGAAATAATAGCTTAAACCATCTTGGGAACTTTTCTGTGAAGTATAGTAAAATAAGAATAGAAAGGGCTTTCCAGGTCTGTAGGTGTTCACATACTTATTGAATACCTAATTACCCTTTAACTGCTGCTAAAAATTTAATATCGCTATGAAAGTCATACTAAATCTTTGATGGGAAAGATCAGAGAAAGCAACACTTTCTGATGCAGGGTGCTGGGGTTAAATCATGTCCCCCGCAAGGATATGGTCAAGTTCTAATCCACATTCCTGTGGGTGTGAACCCATTTTGTAAGTAGCATCTTTGAAGATGCTATTAGTTAAGGTGTGTCCAGGCTAGACTGATTGTGGGCTGGTCTTAATCCATTATGGCTGAATTTATTATAAGCAAAGGAACTTGGACACATAAGCAGAAGTCACAAATCAGTATAAGCCAGAAAGGGGGGAAGCCAGAGGAAGATCACCATGTGAGGGAGGATTGCCAACACCAGAATGCTACAGATTTGAGAAAGGATGCTAGTTGACACCTTGATTTTGGACTTCTAGCTTCCAAAACTGTGAGCCAATTAATTCCTGTTGTTTAAGCCAGCCCACGGTGTGGTACTCATTACAGCAACCCTGGCAAACTAAGGCAAAGAATCTCTGGGTTTGCTTTCAATGACATCCATTATGCAACTGGACTACTCACTCTTCTAACTTAGAAATAAACCCTATGGCCATTTTCACCTTATATAAAGAGGGATTTTGTAAATTGTTCAATCCCAATATAAACCCAGCAAAATTATATCTTCATACACAGCATGTGTAAAAATGGCAGAAGTGGCTTATGTGTATATTTGACTCCATGAAATAAGAAAATGTGCTAAACAGAAACACAAAATATAATGTTTCTCCAGGTTTCCTATTACCTTTCAGGTGGTATTATGCACCTAGCATTTTAGAAAGCACATTACATTACAATTTAAATAGTATATTGCATGGAAGTAAATTTAATATTTTTATGAAATATAGATATATCTATAGGTAGATACCTAAAATGATAGAGAAAGAAAGAAAGAAAGAAAGAAAGAAAGAAGGAAAGAAGGAAAGAAGGAAAGAAAGAAGGAAAGAAAGAAAAAGACTCAACCACACACATTTTACCACTTCCTCTGGACTGAGGAGAATTGTACATTTTTCTAAATCCCATGCATTATAGGTTAGGAGATCACTAGATATTCCTCTGTGTTCTCTTGACTCTCACAGATGTTACTCCACCATCCTCCTATAAAGTCCCATGTCCTCTGAAGCTCATACCCAACTCTCTCCCTCCCTCTAGCCTCCTCTACTTACTGTTGACTACTAACTTCCTAGACACTGTCCCTCCATTTTAGATAGGCATGGCCTATTATCTTATCTATCACAATCCCTGTATCACCCTGGGTGACATTATTTTCCATGTGGATGACCGAGAGAGCACAGTGAGCATCCACTTGATCAGAAATTTTCCCCACTATGCCCACTTCAGTCACCTCCTTCTATGCACACAACTAGGACTTTTTCATTAATCGAAGGTATTACACCTCATCAGAGATAATAAACTCAGCCATTCCACTCCAATTGAAACACCATATCCTCTGACTCCTTTAACTCAGTTACTCCTTTTTCACTTTTCCTTCTACCTAATGATCTTCTGTACTCCCTCTACATATGCGTATATGATATACATATATGTATATATAATTTTATAGGGTTTTCCTTAAGTGAATCTTCTAGTTAATCATATACAGTTCATTCTAAGCGTGAATTGTCTTTCCCTTTCTTTATGAAGTCTTTAGCCAAAAGAACATCTTTATATATTTTTAAGAGTTTATTTTTGGTAAAATTTTAGATTTACAGAAAAATTGAGGAGGTAATAGACAGTTCCCATATACTCCATACCAAGTTTTTCCTATTATTAATATCTTACATCAGTATGGCACATTTGTTACAATTAATGAACTAATATTAATATATTATTATTAATAATATGCCCTTTATGAAATTGGACTACTCACACTTCTAACTTAGAAATAAAGCCTAACTTATTACTTCCTAATTTTTTATTTATTTCCTAAATTTTTACCTAATGTCTTTAAACTGTTTTAGGATCCCATATAGGATACCACATTGAATTTAGTTGTCATAACTTCTACTTCTCCTCTTGGGTGACATAACTTCTCACACTTTCCTTATTTTTGAAGACTTTGACAATTTTTGAGATGTACTGGTCAGATATTTTGTAGTCTGAACCTCTGCTGGAATTTGTCTGTTGTTTATCTTCTGATTATATCAAGGTTATGGGTTTGGGGGAGGAAAATCAGATACCATATTCCCCATATCACATGAAGAGTAAATATTATCAACATGATTCACGACAGTTGATCTTGACTTTGACCACTTAGTTGTGGTAGTGTCTGTCAGTTTTCTGCACTGCAAAGTTACTTTCCCCCACTTTCCATACCATACTCTTTGGAAGGAATTCACTATACACAGCCCACACATAAGAATATGGAATTCTTCAGCCCAGGAGATTTGTCTCTTTACCTCTATTTATCAATGTATTTAAAAATTTATTTGTATTAGTATGAACTCATGGATATTTGTGGTAACCCTTGGATAATAACCCATTATTACCTTATTTTGTTGTTCAAATTGTTTCAGCTTTAGACATTAAGTGTTCTTTCAATTTCATCCTGCATCCCTTTCTCATACCCCTATCAAGGTGTATGTATATGTCTGCATGTTTAGCACTTTCTCACTTTATGGCATTGCAAGGCAGTCCAGGCCCATCTTGCATATTTCCTATTCTGGTCCCAAAACCAGCAACTTCTTCAAGGAGACTGATTCCTTATAGTGGAGAATAGAATTAGAAACCAAGATCTGGATACTAGATATGATTGTTGTTACTGTGATGTCATTTCTTTTTAGAACCTCTCAGTTGACATAGCAAGGAAATATGTGTGTGTATATACTAACCTGTGTACATACACACATATATAAACATTTATATATGTCACAATTTATATTAGTTTCCTAGAGCTTCTGTTACAAATTACTGAACATTGGGTAGCTTAAAGGTTCAGAAATGTTTTCTCTAACAGATCTAGAAACTAAAGGTCTGAACTCAAGGTGTCAACAGGGCAATGGTCCCTCTGAAAGCTCTAGGGAAGAATCCTTCTGTTTTAGTTTCCTGGGCTGCTCAAGCAAATACCAATGCAACAATTCAGCTTAAACAATGGGGATTTATTTGCTTACAATTTGGGTACTGAAAGAAAGTCCAAATCAAAGCATCATCAAGGTGATGCTTTCTCCCCTGAAGACAATGACATTCTGGGGCTGGCTGCCAGTAATTCTGAGTTCTTAGCTTGTCACATGGCAAGGCAAATGGCAGCATTTCTTGGTCTCTACTTTCAGCTTCTTGATTTCTGTGGTTTCTCTATATATTTCTGAATTTCATTCTCTTATGAAGGACTTCAGTAATAGGATTAAGACCCACCTGTTTGAGGTGGAGCATACCTTATATGAAGTAACTTCATAAAAAAGTTACTAACAATGGATTCACACTTATGGGAATGTATTAGATTTAAGGGCATGTTTTTCTGGAGTACATAGAGTTTCAAACCACCACACCTTCCTTGACTCTTCCTAGTTTCTGGTGGCTCTCAGAAATGTTGGTTTTTCTAGGCTTGTAGTCACATCATACCAATCTCTTTTTCCATTTTCACATGGCCTTCTCTGTGTGTATCTCTGTGTATCCTCTCCTCCTTTCTTGAGTACATCAGTCATTGTGTTTAGGGCCCACAATCCAGTATGGCCTAATCTTAACTAATCACAACTGCAAAGATCCTATTTCCAAAAAAGATCACATTCTGAGGTTCTTGTTGGACATGAAGTTGGGAAGGAAACTGTTCAACCCACTTCATGATCTCTATAGCAAACTCAACATAAGCTGTTTCTGATTCCTACCACTCTAATCCAGTACCACATGAATCATTCTAGCCTCCTCTCCTTGCTAATTGGTAAAATTTAAATCCAACAGTGAGATACCTGTCTCCCACCATCCACCATCCATTTACATCGTCGTTCAATTTCAATATACATGTGTAGCAGTACCTCCACAGTTAAAGAGTACCCCCCTGGGAAACAACTTTATTGACTAGAGGATAGAATTTATGAGCAATTCCTATTGCCTTTAGTCTTACAGATTCCACCCATATCCAAAGTTACTTAAGTCAGAAACTTTTCCCCACCCATTCAATGAGGTTGTTTTACAAATTTGTAATACAGATAGATTATCTTTTACAATCTACTTTTCACTGACTTCTTTTGCTTATAAATATGCAACTAAAGGTTCTTTGTTTCTTTCCTTTTTATCTCTGAATGATATTCCATTGGAGGAATTTACTACTGTTTATCAAATCTCTACCACAGGACATCTTGGTTGCTTCCAGTTTTGGCCCATTATGAATAAATTTGGTATATATTCAGTAAAGCTCAACTCAGCAAATACCTAGGAGCACAATTACTGGATCATATGTAAAGACTAGGTTTAGCTTTATATGAAACTATCAAATCATCTTCTGAAGTAGCTGTACCATTTTACATTCCCACTGGCAACAAATGGCAATTCTTCTTGTTCTGCATGCTTGCCAGTCTTTGGTATTGTGAGTTTTGTGTAATTTAACCATTCCAATAGGTGTGTATCTCATTTTACTTACAACTCCCTAATGACAACTTTTTGTGAAGGGTGTAAAAATATGTACCTAGATTATTATAGCTTTGTATATTGATATTTAATTGTTCTAATATTATTTGTTGAAAAGGCCTCCCTTTTTCCATTGAATTGTTTTTTTTCTTCTTTGTTGAAGATCAATTGACAGTATTTGCATGAGCCTATTTCTAGACTCTGTTATTTTCAATTTATCTATATATCTTTTCTTTCACCAATACCATGCTGTCTCAAATACTGTAACTTTATAGCAAATCTTGAAGCTAGGTTGTGTCAATCTTCCAACTTTGTTCTTCTTCTTGAGTAGTGTGTTGTGTATTCTGGGTCTTTTCTTTTCCTTATAAACTTTAGAATCAGTTTACTGATGTCTATCAAGTAGTTTGCTGGGATTTTTATTGGGAATGCATAGATAATTTGGGAAAAGTTGACAGCTTAAGAATATTGAATCCTTTGATCCATGAATGTGGAATATCTCTCCCCTTATTTAGTTTTTATTTCTTTCACTAGAGTTTTATAGATTTTAAAATAAATATCTTGAACACATTTTGTTAAATTTACACATAAATATTTCATTTTTTAATTCTGTTGTATATGACATTCTGTTTTTAATTTTAAATTTCAATTGGCCATTGCTGGTCCATAAGAAAGAATTAACTTTTGTCTATTAACTTGCTATTTGGCAACATTAGTATAATTACATATATATATATACACACACACATACATACACACACACACACACACATTTAATACTCGTGGACAATAAATCCATCCCATTTTGCTGATTAAGCAACTAAAATTCAGAAATTGGTTTTTCACAAGACAACAGGATGAGCAAGGTCATCCCTTCAGTTCCCATTATCAGGGAAATTTAGAGTTCTTGAAAAAGGAAATGAGCAGCTTTGATTCATTTGCCACTTCTAGAAAATGTTTCCTCCTATTTTAGAGCCAGTGATTATAGTATAATTACTTTTTAGTTACATGTTTTTGGTTGATTAATTCAGATTTTGTGCATAGACAATCTTCCATCTATGAACAAAGACAGCTTTATTTTTTCTTCCAAAAATGTAGTTTTATTTCCTTTTCTATTGTATTACACCAGCTATGACTTCCAGTACAATGTTGAATAGGAGCAGTGAGAGGGGACATATTTACCTTTTTCCTAATTAAAAGTGAAAGTGTCTAGTTTCTCACCATTGTGTATTATGTTAGCTATAGATTTTTTAGTCTTATTTTTCTTTAATCAAGTTGAAGAAATTCCCCTCTATTTCCAGTTTGGTGAGGCGTTTTATCATGAATTGGTGTGGATTTTGTAAAATGCTTTTCCTGCAACAATTAATAATTGATATGCTCATAATTTTCTCTTCTGCAGCCTGATAATGTGTTGGATTGCATTAACTGATTTTTTAGTGTTGAACCAGCCTTGCATGACTGGATTAATCACAATTCATTGTGCTGTATAACTCTTTTTTTGGAATTGTTGGGTTAGATAAACTAATTTTTTTTTTTCAGAAATCTTTCATCTGTGTTCATAAGAAAGCATGGTAATTTTCCTTTTTTGAAATTCCCTTATCAGGTTTTGGTATCAGGGTGATGCTGGCCTCATGGAATGAGTTAGGAATCATGCCCTTCCACAGAAAGCACATTCACATTCCAAACCTTGGTCTTATGAATGTGACCCTATTTGTAAACAGGATAGTTGAAAATGTTATTATTTAATGTGTGCCCAAAGTGCATGAGGGTGAGCCTTAATCCAATATGGCTAATGTCCTTATAAGCAAAGGAAATGGGACATAGAAAAGAAGCCGCAGGGAGCAGCCAGAAGCTGGAAGTCAACAGAACCCAGAAGAGAAAGGAGAAAATACCAACATGTGTGTTGCCACATGATAGGAAAGTCAAGGAAACCCAAAGAATGCCAGCCAGTCAGAAGATAGCAACTCCTGGAGGAAGCAAGCCTTCTAGCTTCTGAAACCATGAGCCATTAAATTCTTGTTGTTTAGCCAACCCATTTTGTAGTATTTGTGTTGGTAACTAGGGAACTAATATACTCTGCTATTTTATTGAAGAGATTACAGAGAATTAATATCATGTCTTACATGTTTGGTAGAATTCAATAGTGCAACCAAATTGGACTAGATCTTTTTTTGATGGAAAGTTATTGTTTATTGATGCATGTGCTGGTTTGGATGTATTATGTCCCCCCTAATGCCATGTTCTTTAGTGCAATGTTTTAGTGTTGATTAGGTTGGAAACTCTTGATTGAGTGTTTACATGGAGATGTGACCCACCCAACTATAGGTAACACGTTTGATTAGATTATTTCTATGGAGTTGTGGCCCTGCCCATTCAGGGTGGGTCTTGATTGATTTATTGGAATACTTTAAAAGGAGACACATGGGCCCAGATTGTGCTGCAGCCAAGACAGGCATTTTGAAGATGGCTGTTGAAAGCTGATGCTGACATTTTGGAGAACACCATTTTGAAACACAACCTAGGGGCAAGCAGATGCCAGCCACCCATGTGCCTTCACAGCTAACAAAGGTTTTCTGGATGCCAATGGCCTTTCTCCAGTGAAGGTACCCTATTGTTGATGCCTTACCTTGGACAATTTATGGCCTTAAGACTATAACTCTGTAACCAAATAACCCCCTTTATAAAAGCCAATCCATTTCTGGTGTTTTGCAGAATGGCAGCATTAGCAAACAAGAGCAATCTAATTTCTTTAATAGATATAGGGCTTTTCAGAATATCTATTTCTTATTGTGTGAATTTTGTTGGTTTGTGTCTTTCAAGGAATTGGTCCATTTCATCTAAATTATCAGATTTGTGTGCTTGAATTGTTAATAATATTCTTTTATTACAGCTTTTTAGTGTCCTGGGCTGTGACTCACACAAGTGTTTCTTAGTTCTTTCCCTGCCTTAGGTGAGGCAAGAAGGCTAGAAGGGGCTGAAGTTGAGAAATTTCTTTTCCTCTCATGTCAAATAAGACTGAAAAAATCTTCCTCCCAGCAGAGGATGTTTTTGTTATGGAGAATGTTTTGGGTTTTTTCATAATGTTTACTTTTCTGTTCTCCCTGCCAGAGACATGAAAGGATTTTCATGGCTTTTCCTCATGAAAATCTGGTGGGGTTTTTGGAGGTAAAACTTGTGAAAGTACCAATATTTCCGTAAGACTGTGCCTTCCAGGATTTTTTACTTCCACAGTAGCCCATACTCAGCCTTCCACCATTTGTCAAAAACACCATTTAAGTGTTCATTCTAATTTATGGCTCCTGCAACTTCTGCTCCTATTAATCTGATTTTGGCCATGAGTCTCTGTATTCACTTGTCTCTCCAGATTTTGCAGTAGATTTTCCCTGTGACCTTAAATCTGATGGGTACAAGAAAACTCATGTGTTTTCTTTTTATGAAGACAGAAGTGTTGGCTGTCAAGCTCTTTAGATGTCACAGCTGAAACCAGTTCTTCATATATCATTTTCTCAGTTAAGATTGGAAAATTTATTACAGACTTTTATTTGCCATGTTTCACATGGGAATAAACAAATTCAGCTTCAATCAAAACATCAGCTCTGCCCTAATAGACTTTTTTCATGCATGTCTTTATTTTATTACTCACCTAAATATATATTGGATAAAGGAGGTGTCAGTCATGAGATTTTTACAATCACATGGTCATAAGGTAAAGCTATGTAGTTTTATAATCATTATTAAAGATCAAGGATACTGGGCTACAGTTTGAAAATATCAGGTACTTCTTTCTGGCTATTATAATACACTAGAAGCTATTACAATACATCAGAAATTAAAAAAGAAAAATCTATATAATGTTTCAGTAGTCATAATCATCTGTTTAATCCCAACTTCTCAGTTACAGATTCTCCCTCTCATTTAATCATTCTTTCAATCTTCAGGGATATCTGGGCAATGATCATTCTAAGAAAGAATGTCAACATTATGGGGTAGAGGAATGAATGAAAATGTTTGATGTTCTTCGAGAGACTGGTACCTCTGGGCTTTGGGGCTCATCTGGCATAGGAACAATCTGGAGGCTTTAAGTTTCTGAAAAAATAAAGTTAATAAGTAAAACTTTATAGAGTCTTATGTAGAGTCCAGGGTATTTTTTAGGGTTTTCAGGAGTACTGTGGGTTGGGGCTTGGCATACTGTCACAGTTTGCATTATCTGGTGGACGCTTACATAAGATTTATACCAAGAACAACCTCTTGACTTTCTTTGAAACCTCTTAGCCACTGAAACTTTGACTTGATTCATCTATTTTCCCCCTTTTGGTCAAGAAGGTGTTGTCAATCCCATGATGCCAGGGTCAGGCTCATCCCTGGCAGTCATGTCCTACTTTGCCAGGGAGACTTATATGCCTGGAATTCATGTCCCATGCAGGCGGGAGGGTAGTGAGTTTATTTGCAGAGTTTGGCTTACAGAGAGAAGCCACATCTGAGCAACAAAAGAGGTTCTCTGGGGGTGATTCTTAGGCATAACTATAAGTAGGTTTAGTTTTGCCATTACAGAAATAAGAGCAAGACTCAAAATTGAGAGCTTGGCTTATTAAATTGGGAGTCCCTAATACTTGAGAGAATATAAGGAATTCCCCGGGTAGGGAAGTTTAACAGTTCTCCATTTTTTCTCCAGTCCCTCAAGGGAATTTGCAAATGCTTTTTTTATTTTCTGCCTAAATTACTCTGGAATGTATCAGGTTATTACATTAATCTGTACAGATTAACAAGATCTCCTTCCCTATTATATTTTCTATGTAATTAGGTGTAAATGAACTGACCAGACAGGTTAAGACAGATAATGTGGTAAAGAATATTACAATTTTGGACAAAATAAACATCTCTTCCTTTGGTATCACACAGACATTGAAGTTTTAAAATACAGCCAACATCATCTTTTATCCTGTATTCTGATTTACCTTAGTCCTAACCAGATCAGCTTCATTTGTATCTCTACTTGAAGTCTGATTTCTTTTTCAGCTTCTTTAACAGTTGCTGTATGGAGTAATGCTGGCTTTCATAACTGCAGAACTCTAGAGCTCTGAGTCTCAGGTGTCACAAAGAAACCCAAAGTTCTAGGGAACTACCAGCTTATACACAAAGAACACAGCATCTCAGAATTTAGAAATAATTGTTAAAACTCGGGAAAAAAAATGTGACTGCCATAAGAGCTTACAATCTAGGCTCTAATTCTCTTATAAGCATTATCTAAATGAAACTATTTTCAGAAATAAAAATATTCAATATCTGACTTTTTGGGAGTCATCAGCCACTAACCATAGCAGAAGTTTGGTCTTGTTTCATCTTTACACATCTTCCAATGTTATGTTAATTACAAGGTAGCACTTCATTTATATGCTTGCCTTGCTTCTTTCTATATATTTTTTAAGAAAGCAGTTTTGTTCATACACCATGCAATCCATCCTAAGTGTACATCAATTGCTCTTGGTATAATCACATAGTTTCGTATTCACAACTTCATATATTTTTTAAGGAAGCACATGCACCATGTATACTCTGTTGACTAACCCAGGTAAAATGCATTCCTTAAAGAAGTTACTTGAAAAGTGCTACACACATATTCAATTATTGTACAAATTTACTCATCAGCCATCTCTCCAGGTCAAAAATTATGGCCATAGTTTATTCTTTTAACATTTAATAATAGCAAAGAAAAGAGTGGTGGTAGTAATGTTAAAGGTCAAAAAAACTAACAAAACAAGTGAAAGATGAAAGTGAGAAGATCAGGAAAATAAAACAATCTTTCACAAATAACTAGAAGTCATGCCAATTTGCCAACTTTTAGTGAAGAGATTCACAGCCTTACACATCTACTACGTAGCCCCTGGAATGATAATATATTTCCAGGGGGATAATATACTTGAGGTTTATAAACATGAGTTCAAGTTATTAAAATAAAAAAACAAGGTAAAACCATTCAGTGCATTAAATTTAATAAACAGGGAGTGCTATACATTTTTGAGTACTCCTCCCCCACCAAATATATTTAACATATAAACACAAATTGAGTCATAAGTCAGTCAGCTTCTGTTACATGGAAAACCACTGTTATAGAACACCTCACTCATTAAAGGCTCTGAGTTGATGAACTCTTGCTGCATATTTCATCTATGAACTATTTGGTACAATACGTAATTCCAGAAAGCCACATTCATATTAAAAGAAAAATTTTTCTTTAGCAGGCAATGTTATTATGGATAAATTTCCATCGCATATCTTGACTATATGTATCAAATTGGAAATGGTGAACAGTCACCTTAATTATTTCACTGGAAGTGAAAACAGGACTGCAGTATTACCTAATGATAGATTTTCTGTTAGGTACATGAAAAACTGGTTTATTGTTAGAGACAGAATCATCCTTTATTCTTCATAAGAATGGCAGAACAATAAATGCTTGCATTGTGAAAGTTTCTATTAATTATTGGTTTAAAAACAATTTGGAGAGAGTAATTCACATCTAGTAAAGACACATCTAGTAGGTACTAGTGGTGCTTTATGAAGCTGATTATGGACTCTCACTGGAAGAGCCTGTGACTAACTAATGGCTCTTGGTGACCACTAAGTGATCAAAGGTCTTTTCAAATTGCACACCAACTGTCTTAGTTTGCTAATGCTGCAGAATGCAAAACACCAGAGATGGATAGGCTTTTATAAAAAGGGGGTTTATTTGTCTACACAGTTACAGTCTTAAGGCCATAAAGTGTCCAAGGTAACACATCAGTAATCGGGTACCTTCACTGGAGGATGGCCAATGGCGTCCGGAAAACTTCTGTTAGCTGGGAAGGCACGTGGCTGGCGTCTGCTCCAAAGTTCTGGTTTCAAAATGGCTTTCTCCCAGGACGTTCCTCTCTAGCAAGCTTGCTCCTCTTCAAAACGTCACTCACAGCTGCACTGAGTTCCATCTCTGAGTCAGCATATTTATATGGCTCCACTGATTAAGGCCCACCCTGAATGGGTGGGGCCACACCATCATGGGAGTATCCCACCAGAGTCACCACCCACAGCTGGGTGGGGCACATCTCCATGCAAACAACCTAATTCAAACGTTCCAACTTAATCCCCACTATTCTGTCTGCCCCACAAGATTGCATCAAAGAATATGGCTTTTTCTGGGGGACATAATACATTCAAACTGGCACACCAACAAAGGCATTTCAGTATAGCAGACTGAATTGACAGGGCTTCTTATAGCTCATGGTTAAGATCATAGTCTGGCCTAATCCACTTCAGGGTCTGAGAAATAGAGTGACCTTATCAAAATAACATTTTCAGGAGATGATTCTTGGTGCTGCTGGGTGTGATAGAATAGTGAAGCAGAAGCTGGTGCTGGAGAGGTTAGAGAGGAAAACATTGTAGAAATTTTAGATTCAGGATGAGAGAGGCTAGATGAGAGAGCTCTTGCTTATGGGTAAATCACTGTAGATTATGGCAGTTACGAGAAAATTAATGAGAAATTTTAGAAAGACTTAGGAACACTGAAAAGTGAAAGGAGGAAAATATTATTTACTTGCATTCTTAGTGAATAAAATATCATTGATGAGATTAAGGCCAGTTTTACAGAAGAAGTGCAAGCTTAGTTATTGTCTGGATTAAAGAACTGGAAAATTTCCTAAAATAACAAATGCTTCAGCATAGAGAAATTATATATGTATAAAAGGATGTTGAATGGGAAATGTTTGTGTTGTCCAAGAATTGCCTTTAAAGCCCAATCCTGAGGATGACAGTCTTGGGAGTCATCATTCCATAAAGCCACCAGCAACTGGAGTCAGATACACTCCAACAGAACTTATTGAAAAGTTACACAAATGGTCCTATCACCAGCTGTATCCCTCAAACCTTCCCCAGGAAATAAAGAGTGAAATTAAACATTGGGGCTAGGATTATTTTTTTGAGAATTATATTCTTACAAAAAGTATATTATTTCCTTCCCTCAGGTGTGTTTTTCTCCCCATGGCCAAGAGAAGGAGGATCCAAGAAAATCAGTTGCAGAAATTAGAAAGCTTTGCAGAAAGGTGATAATAAATAGGGCTGACAGATAAAATGCTGGAAATTTAGTTAAATTTGAATATCTGATAATAGATTTTTTTTTTAAATTATGAATATGGCCCATGCCACAGGTTAGGTAGGCATCTTGCTTTCTTGTAGGATACTTGCTAAGTGACACAACATTCAACCTTACCCTGATTCAACCACCTGGCTAATGAGGCAGTTTTTTTAAAAAGGCATTCTGTGAAGCTAAGAGTTTGGTACCATTTTAACATGCCTTAGTGGATCAATTACATGCTTGTGAGACTTTGTGATAGTCCAAAAACTCTTTCCATGACAAGAAAGATCATTTCCAAGAGGTTTATAAGAGTAGCTGTATCTCATAGAAAGTCTCCTTAAACATAAAGATGCAAAAGTATCACCTGAGGATCTTCATAAAAAGGAGAATCTGATTCAGCATGTCTGGGATAAGACCTGGGATTTCACATATATCATAAGCACCAAGATAATGCTACTGCTGAAGCCTTACTCACCACTTGTGCTGGTTTGAATGTAGTATGTCCCCCCAAATGCTATTATCTTTGATGTAATCTTGTGTAGCAGACCTATCAGTGTTGATTAAATTGCAATTCTGTGAGTGTTTCCTTGGAGATGTGCCCCACTCAACTGTGAGTGATGACTCTGATTGGATAGTTTCCATGGAGGTGTGGCCCTGCCCATTCCAGATGAGTATAAATTAAATCACTGGAGCCATATAAATGAGCTGAGAAACAGAAGGAACTCAGCACAGCTGAAGCGTGACATTTTGAAGAGGTGCTTCAGCCAAAAGGGACACTGAAGAATGCACAGGAGCTGAGAAGAGAGGAGCTGAAGATGAGAGACAGTTTGAAAATGGCTGTTGAAAGCAGACTTTTGCACCGGAGAAGCTAAGAGAGGACAAATGTCCCAAAAGCAACTGACAGTGACATTTTGGAGAGAAGCTGAAGCCTAGAGAGGAATGTCCTGGGAGAAAGACATTTTGAAACCAGAACTCTAGAGCAGATGTCAGCCACTTGCCTTCCCAGCTAACAGAGGTTTTCCAGACACCATTGGCCATCCTCCAGTGAAGGTACTCAATTGCTGATGTGTTACCTTGGACACTTTATGGCCTTAAGACTGTAACTGTGTAACCAAATAAACCCCCTTTTATAAAAGCCAGTCCATCTCTGGTGTTTTGTATTCTGGCAGCATTAGCAAACTAGAACACCACTCTTTGAGTAGCAATGCAGTTGAGCATTATTCATATTCTAATCACAAAATCTCAGGTCCATAAATTTAATCTTATCAATGACCACAGAGGTTTTTGTGATCTAGAAATACTACCATAAATTTAATAAGACATACAAATCTGTATAAGAATTCAGAAAGCTACTCTATAGGGCAACTTCTTTCTCAATATTAAATTAAAACCTAAGGCATTATATGTCACTCCTCTGCTCACAGTCTTCCAGTGGCATACTACTCCCCTCAGAATAAAAGCCAGTGTCCTCCTGATAGCCTCTGAGGCTCTGTATGATCTGCTTCTCCTTTATGATCTTCACCTCATCTGTTATGACCCCCTATCCCCCACTCATCTATTATCTCTTCTGGGGCAGTAGCTTCCCTATTCATAAAACACAGCAGACATTTTACTTATTCCTAACCTAGTTTTGCCTGAACACAATTCTCTCTGACCTCAACACAGCTTCTTTTCCCACCTCTTTCAAGACTTTACTTAAAATGTACCTTCTCAATGAGTTTGAGTATTCTGTCCAGCACATTTAAAATTGTAACTCCTGAGACTACACTCCAGATCTTCACCTACCCTGTCTTAATATTTCCATAGAACTTGTTTTATAATGTACCATATACTTTACTAGGATGTTTTGTTATTTATTACATCTTATCATAATAAAATGTAAACTGCATGAGAGCAAGGATGTATCACCATGGCTTTGAATAGCACCTGGGGGATAGTAAGCTTTGAGTACCTACTTTTTAATTTGAGTCCAATTAATTTATTTGGGAAGATGAATCACCAAATGGAAAGTTACTCTGAAGGCACTGAATAAGGTCACAAGGGGATAGAAAGTCATGAAATATATTTGATTTATAAGGTAGTTAATCTAATAAAGCATACCTGTACATTACCACATCTCTAGGAAACTGATAGTTCAATTTGCTAGAATCAATTTACTTTTTATGAAAAAGTTCTGGCTCCTTCTTTCCAAAGAGTCATTTTCTCTCTGATTCTCCTTCTCCTTTATGGCTATTTTCATTTTATTGGATCAATATTTTTTAATGCTAGAACCACAGATTTAACTATGGTTGAGAAGAATCCCATCTTTTTCAGACGGTTTTTCATTTGATATGATCCAGTATATGCTGATTTTATTATCCAAATTTTCAGGGTTTCAGGGGACTTGTGAACTTCAAATTAAAACATTTGTTTTGCATCGGAGTGCCTTAAAACGTACAATTTTCAAAAGAATTAATGGTAAAATCTGAAGACCTAGAACTTTTATTTTTGTAATATGCTCAATTATGGTATAAGAGAAGATAAAGTTCAATAATAAGAGAGTCCATGGTACAAAGGGAAAATCCATGAAGAAAATCCAGTGTCATACCATTTCAATTGGCCACTTTTAGAATTATTTAGATTTATTGATTACAAAATTTTGAAAATAGCTGATATGTAGAGCATAAGAAATGGAGCTAGCTGTGGAGTAAAATAATGCTTAAGGAAATTAATGAAATGAAGATGAGATAGAGATTTTCATCAAATAGGGAAATTAAGTGTTAGATACAGAATAGCATTGATTTAACAGGAAATTTTTAAGCACAGACTCTATGCTTGGTGTGTATCAGGATGGTAAACAAAATAAAAAATTTAAATGTATCAAAATATAAAAATACAACATTATGAAAAAAATTATGAAAACTCCATTGCAAACAATGTATATATGATATTTCACCTTTTTCCCATTATTTTCTACATTTTTTTGAATTAAATCTGTTTTATGGTGTTTTATAGTCTTATTCTGAATCTCAAACAGCATGTTCTCTATTAACCTTTCTATTAGTTTTTATTATACTACCAAAGCAACAATCAAAATTGCATTGAAGCATAATGGGTTAGTACCATTATGGTTTCCTAGGCTGCTCAAGCAAATACCATGAAACGGGTTGGGTTAAACAATGGGACTTTATTCACTCATGGTTTGAGACTGGGAAAAAGTCCAAAGCAAGGCATCACCAAGGTGATGCTTTGTTACTAAAGTCTGTGGCATTCAGGAGCTGGCTGCCAGCAATTTTTGTTCCTTAGCTTGTCCCATGGCAAAACATATTCCCTTCTCTTCTGGGTTCTGTTGAATTTCAGCTTCTTGCTTTCTGTGTCCTTCTCTCTCTGTGTGTGAACTTATTCCTTGTGTAAAGGACTCCAGTAATAGGATTAAGAACAATTCCAATTGGGCTGGACAACACCTTCACTGATGTAACCTCATCAAAAAGTCCTACTTACAATGGGTTTGAACCCCCAGGAATGGATCATATTTAAGAACGTGTTTTCCTGAAGTATGTACAGCTTCAAACCACCACATCTAGTAAGTATTTCAACATTGCTTCCAATTTAAAGAATAATCCTTGAGACCAAATTTGTGTTATTGCTATTGTCTTTATCATGCCTATAAAAATGTGTTCAACTCTAAAAAAATACTAGGTGGAATAGCTGCCTAATGGTCTATAATACAGACATTTTCTCTTATATTTAAAGATTTGAAAATTAAATAGGTTCACACATTAGAAATCAATGTTATTCCCTTTTAAATTTTTAAATGACAAAAATTGCTATTATATTTGAAAATCTACATTCTGTCATGTTAAAATGAATTAACTTCTATGTACTATCATAACAAAATGAAAGGATCCATATAATATTCCAAAGGATCAATTACTACTCCTTTTGCTATAGGCATCAAACCTTGTACCTGCCCTGGCTGTATACCAATTCAAGAGAAACTTCCCAACAGTAACTCCTACTGTTCAATAGAAACGTTTTGTACCATGAGATCATTAACTACCACCTCTTGGCTTCCAGCCACAACTTCTTGGACTAAAGGGGAAAATCTGACCTCAGTACAAGTCACCTCCTTATAGGTTACCAAGTAATTTAAGTTGATCCAATCATATTCTCTCATTCAGGAATTTAAATTTGACATTGCATCGAGAACTATCTAAGAGGAAAAAATGAAATATATATAGAGAGAGGATGGGGTGGACAAAGATCTGTCATTTGTAAGACAATTAATGGGAAAGCAGAGTGGGTCAATTAGTACTATAGTAAATGAAGCAGGCATGCATGTTGCAAGCAGAATCATTTTATCAGTGGGGCACTAGAGTGAAGATTGGTGAAATTTTTCCTCTGGGATGCCTTAAGCCAATGTCAATATAGAACAACCTTCCTGCTCCAGTCTCAATTTGACTTGCCCTATTATGTATTCTGTTTTTATAAAATTGTTTGCAGTCCCTCTCATTGCCTCACATACATGATTGTAATATTATCCTCTTACTTGATTTAGTTTGGCTGTGTCTCAGTTCTTTGCAATCAAAAGGGTTTTGCCTAAATTATGCCTATAAATACCAAATTGGGTTGAATGGTGGCTTCTGAAAAGATATGGGGAAAGGGTCTTTGCAGATGTAATTAAGTTAAAGATCTCAAATTAAATCATCTTGGATTACTTGGGTGGGCCCTAAATCCAAGGACGTGTCCTTAGAAAAGACAAAAGAGAAGACACAAACACAGAGGATAAAGCCATGTGAGGAGAGGCCGATATTGGAGTGATGCAGATACAAGGAATGCTTGGAGCCACCAAAAGAAGGAGGGGTCATAATTTCCCCTGGATTCTTCAAAGATAGACTGCTGCTTTGCTGACAAGTTTATTTTGGACTTCTGACCTTCAAAACTGTGAAGAAATAGATGTCTCTTATTTTAAGCCACAAAATGTGTGGCAACTTTTATCTCATCCCTAGGAAACTAATACAAATACCAAGGATTTTTTTTTCCCACATAAGAGGGGACATATGAAATATGTTTCTTGCATATTTCAAATATATAAAACTTGTCTTGATGTTAAATAGAATATCATGGATATAATTTAGACTATTTTGTAACTGGATAACTATTACAAATTTTAATTTCATATTTTTCAATGGCAATGATCTTGTCAAGGATCATAAATGTATTTGTATCTATTTGTCTCTCTACCAATGGCCCAAGATTCCTAGGCCTTTCTGAATTATTGTTTTCTCCTTATGGTAGTTTTCTTTCTTTCTTTTTTTTTTTTTTAAGTCTGTCTACTCTCTAACTGTCAGTATTTTATTTTTTAATTGTTACACAATATTCTAAAATATAAACTTCTGAATGTTGGACTTCATTTAGTATGCCTGTTAATGTTTATATTGTGTAGATATGCAGGGCTTTTAAAAGATGTTACAGGGAGTAAAACAGATTTTTCATTGTTGTTTAATTGTTTTTGGTTTTTTTTTTTTTTTTGTCTGAAGAGAGGCATTATCGAATAATGGAAAACATTATGCCTTGGGAACTTAGTTAGCATCCTTTTACCTCTATTTTCCTGTTTGTAAAATCTAGATATGATTAACTAACTAATAGAGTTGTTGTGAGAATTAAATGAATACAGCTAAACACTTAAATCAGTGCAGTTATATATTATGTACTCATTAAATGTTGGCTAGCATAACTATTGTTTAACCATCAAACTCACTTTCAATTCTCAGTTAATTCTATATTTGGTTGTATATATTTAGCAGTACTTCCATACCCTAAAAAATTTACTTGATTCTGATCTATGCACTAGAAACAAGATAATTGTGTTTCTTATGTATATATTTTAAATATGAGTCTACAGTCTCAGATTAATGGCCAGATGGGGAGAAAAGTTTCTTCCACTTAACCAAATTGTAGTGTTTGCTCTTACAGATACACATTTTTATTTCTGAGTAACTTTTATACAGCATATTCAAATGAAGCTTGTTATTTCTCACAACATCCTTCCCTTGACATGCAATCTTTGACAAAGGTATTATTACATTGCTTCTTCCCCAAACTCAAAATACAGAATTTATCTTCAATTCCTCTTTTTCTCTCAAAATGATGTCTAATCTGTTAACAATCCTTTAAATTCCCACTCCAAGCCACATCCTTCCTACTTCCACTCTGATAATTGAGGTCTTTCCATAGTCTGAGATATGAGACTAGCTAGCTAATTATTACTTGTTTGCCTACTCTAAAGTGTGTGTGTATGCATGTGTGTGTGTGTGTGTGTGTGTGTGTGTGTGTGTGACTAAATAGAAGATAGATATGCATGCTTCAACCTCATTCATGCTTCATTTATAAAGACAGCAGCTTTTGCTACCACCAAATTCTAAAGTTCCAGAGGGGCTGCCATTCCCGGAGTCTCAAAAACATAACAGTCATTAACTATTATGACCTGATAAATGTTATGGGAATCACCCTCCCAATCCCCTTAAACATCCCTTTCAAGCAACATTCCAGTCTCTAGCATCCATCAAATTCCTGCTACAGGTCCCAGGTCAAATGTTCGAAGACAGGATACCTTCCTTCTTTGTAGATGATAAGTTCTTAGGACTCTTTCCCACATTAAAATTATATTGCCTATAGTGATAAAAATCTAGAATTTCTATAGTTCAGCAACACATGAAATAAAACAAGATTTTATGGCAGGTATAGGAGTTTAAGAAGAATTTCCAATATTATTTCTGAGTTGAAAATAAATGGTACAGGGAATGGCAAACAAAATGATAAAGAGGATACATTTCAAAAGGCTATCTGTATCATTTATACATTCAGCTACATATATGTGTAAAACCTCATTTTTATGCATAAATCAAATAACTAGTTGATCCTCATTATTTATGGATTCTGCATTTGCAAGCTTGCCTACTTACTAAACTTTCTTTGTAACCCCAAATCAGTAATCTCAGTAATCTTGCAGTCATTTGTGGACATGCACAGAGTCACCAAAAATGTGTTCTTCCCACAGGCACATGTCCCCAGCTGAGGCTGAACAAGGCAACCCTCTGCTTTCTTGTTTCCTCTCTTACACTGTGAATAATTGTCCTTCTCATTTATATTTAGTGCCATGTCTTTAGCATTTTTGTACTTTATGTTGGTATTTTATACTTAAAATTCCTCCCCAAGTGCATTGTTGAAGTGTTGTCTAGTGTTTCTAGGACCAAGACGACTGTGATGTGCCTTCAGAGGAATACACACTTCATTCAGGCATAAGTTATAGTGCTATTGGTTTTGAGTTCGATATTAATGAATCAACATTATATATTAAATAAGGTGGCTTTAAAAAGAAACACACATAAAACAAGGTTATGTATTGATCAGTTAGCAAAAATGTGACCAGAGGCTCATAACAACTTTACCCTGTATTTCTCCAAGAAGCAATGTTTCAGTATTCACTAATTCACTTTTTGTGGTGACTTTATTGAACATAACTACTGTGAATAATGAGAACTGACTGTATATATATTAAGAGATATATTTTGATGATTTGGCTTACACAATTGTGGGGACTGGCCAAGCCATAGTGCAAGCTGGTGGGCTGGAAACTCAAGCAAGAGTTGATGTTGCAGCCTTGAATTCAAAATCTGTAGAGCAGGCTGACAGGTTGGAATCTCAGGCAGGGATCAATATTGTAGCCTTGAGGCAGAAATTCTTTTTGGGAAATCTTCAGTTTTTTCTCTTAAGGCCTTCAATTGATTGAATGAGGCCCACAAATATTTTTGAGGATAATCTTCTTTGCTTAAGATCAACTGATTGCAGATGTTAACTACATCTACAATATACCAGGACAGCAACACCTAGATTAGTGTTTGATTAAAAAACTATAACCTACCAAGTTGACTCATAAGACTAACCACCACACTTCCCCAAATCCTCTGGTGGAGAGAAAGGATTTTAGCAAGATAATTATCAACATTATATCTTGAAATACTGGTAGTATCAGCAATATGAATTTTATTGTCTTTAAGTAGTCACTCTAAAGAATATAAGGATCCAATCACATATCCAGATGGAAGTAACAGAATGAATGAGAACCTTTTGAAGGGTGGATGATTAGTAAAGCAGTAGGGAGGGAGGACCAGAAAAAAGGACTTGCAGTGAGGCTCTCTCTAAGTGTACTGTATTTCACCATTTTCTGAATGTCTTTGCAACAAGGCACTGAATTCTTTTGCTTTGAAAACTTTTAAGTGAAAGATTATCCCTGACAATTGCACCTCAACATCTTTAGCCAGAAAAGACAAGAGGTATATTCTACCACTAGTAACCCTCTGTAGTGTTGGGAGAAAATGAGAGTTCTGGAATTCTCAGGAAATGGGGCTGAGCTCCAGGATTAAGGCAGTTGGGCCATCAGACAAAATGGTATCAATTTATGTATGTATTACAAAACTACTCCAATGAAGTTCCATCTGAAAACTAAAGGCTTTTCTCGGAGGCTGAGATCACAATAAAGATATATCTAAGAATAGTGATGAGAATTCTTGTTAGTATGGAAGAATGGGTTAAAGTGGAAAAGCTACCCTTCCATTTCAATCACACAGAAATGGTAGAAAAAAATGCAACTACCAAGAAAATTCTACACATATTGAAATATTTAGCCAATCTCCAAAGGAAGAAATTAAAATCCCCATTTGAAAGAACAAAGAGATAACTTCAAGTGAGAGAAGGGAGGGAGAGTTTAATTCAAATAGCACACAGAAATTGCTAATGATTTCAACATTCCAAGTGAATAGGAGTTCAGGAATCATTCACTTACACGCAGGGAGCTAGAATAGAGAAACCTGGAAAGAGCTGGGAAGTTGGAAAGGTTGTTTAGTCCATCAGCAGACCTCAAAAAACTCTATGATTGAGTTTGGGAATATATTACAGAAATATGCCACCTGAAGGAAAATGAAAAAACTACTTTCTAGAAATATGACTCACGTGACTATGCTGTGGATATAAAAGGGCTTAGATTTTAAATACCTGTGAGTGGTGGAAACTTCTGCCCATGTTCACATGATCTTGGCCTCTATTTTTACTGCAGTGTAGTTTTGTCATCTGTTTGCAGTATAATACAACTGCACTTTGACTAAGTAATGTACTGTGTCTCTTGCTTTCTACTATGGGGCACATGTAGGAACTTACTCAAGCATCCTGGCTCATTCACAAACCTGGAAGTCAAGGGAATTAACACCATAAAAGGTAACCATTGCTCAATTGAGTGGAAAAGCTGATGAAAAAATACCAATTTTTGTACTTTTTGTGAGTAGAGTTGCCAGATTTAGCAAATAAAATTATGATACCCAGTTAAATTTGAATTTCACATAAAAATAACCTTTATTATAAATATATCCCAAGCAATATTAGGGACACAATTATACTTAAAAATTTAGTTAGGGGTTCTCTTTTAGCAGCCAACACTACTTTGTAGGGCAACTCTAAGCCACATTCTAAATGGTTTGTCAGCATGTCCCCAGTTGGGTAGAATCCTGGTTGTCCATAGCAGTGAGCAGCTTGATATCAAATCTTTGAATCATTTTTCTTCTTTCTTATTTCACACTGGCCATTTCCTTGCTCTTGTGCCTTAGGATCAGTTCTCAGAATAAACCAACAAAACAAAGACCTTGTTTTCTTTAAGGGACACCATAAAAAAGTGGAACTGGATAATTCATTACTTAGCCAACAGTTAAGATACATTGCTTGTGGAAAGGAGAGTACTAATAATCACTAGTGTAAAATAGTAGTAAAGTTATTAGGATTCTCACCTGTGATGTGTCAGGATGATATTCTCATGGAAGGTGATATATTGGATTATGCAATAGCTCTCCAAGGACTGCATAGTTAGCTGACTTCTGTTAATGGATTTGTAAACCTCGTAAAACAAATTATAGGCCAACTTTTAACTCAAGGAAAACAGTAACACTTATTAGGATCTTTAGCTATACCTATAATTGGTTTTGTTGTCATTGTTGCTGGTTATGATGTGAGATAGTGGTTAAGTTTCATATTATTTCATATGGATAACCAGTTCCCACTGTACCATTTCTTGACATTTTTTTTCATTCTGCAGTGGTTTGTAGTGTCACTTCTGTCATACATTTTGTCCATATAGTATGGGTCTATATTTGAACTTTTTAATCTGTTCTATTGTCCTGTGCTATTTTAATCATTATAGCTTCATAATAAATCACAATATTTGGTAAAGAAAGTGCTTTATTTGATATTCTTCAAGAAAGAGTATTGTACATATTTGATAAAAAAAAACTTTTTGGATTTTCATTGTTATTATATTGAACCTATAAATCAATTCAGGAAGAATTTATCTTCATGACGTTATGTTTTCTGATCCATAAACTTGTTGTATTTATCTATTGAATTAGGTCTTTTGCAACAATTCTCAGAGTTTCATAACTTTCCCATAGAAGACTCATACATACATGTAGTGTTAGATTTATTTCCAGACAGTTCACATTTTTTTATGATATTGTATCTTTAAAATTTTCATTTATGAACTACTCACTGCTGGTAGGTAGAAAATCAATAGATAACTCTGAATTGATTTTTGTATCCAGCATCCTTGATAAACTCTCTTATTATTCTCATTATTTATCTGCAAATCCTTGGATTTTCTCTGCACACAATCATATCATCTGCAAATAATGACAGCTTTATTTATTCCTTATAATTTGTTATACTTAATTTCTTTTCCTTGCCTTAGTATAATGCCTACAACCATCAGCAGTAGAGTGTAGAAAAGAAACAATGGAAGCAGATATCTGCCTATTTACATTGTTCATCAAGTATGATGTTTGCTGTCAATTTTCCATAGATTATCGTTAACAATTCTTGTCTAAGTTAATTTATCTTCTAAGTTTTCTGTGAATATTTATCTTAAATATGTTGAATTTATCTAACCATTTTATGACTCTATCAGCAAAATCATTTGATTATTTTAATCTGCTAATTTTTGAATTACAGGAATTATTTTTCTAACTTAAATAACTTACACTCAATATTGTTAACATGTCAAATCTCTCCAAATTGAACTGTGAATGAAATGCAACTATCAAAATTTCAGCAGGTATTTTGGAGAAATTGGAGAGATGTTTATAAAATATGTACAGGAATGAGAATGATCTAAAATGCCCAAAGCAATTTCTTTAAATTGGAAATATATATATTTAAAAAAATTCATGTTCATATTCTCTAGAATGATCCATAGGATCCCCTGAAATCTTTCTTTTTATCTCTATCTGAGGGCCTTTTCTGCACATGGGAGCTTGTTCTCTGGATGTTCTTAGATGTGTTCTGTTCAGTACCTCAAAGGGTTCCAATGAGTTGGAGTCTCAGTTTTTCACTACAGTAGCCTTCATATTAATGAGATTTTATTGGCTTTTGTTTCTTCCAGTTTTACTTCCCTCTCCTTACATAGTTTTCTCTGGTCACCTGAACAATAAAATACTTTGACCCAAATCTTTCTATCATGATCTGATTTGAGGGAATTCGAACTAAGATAGCCCTTATTTTGGGCTTTCTTTTTTTAAACAATTCATTTCCATACAGCCTTCCTATTTTATTTTTGAGATTTTGATATTCTGCTTCTATTATTTAGGGATTCCTATAAATTTTAACGTGTTTATTTAATTCCTAAATAAATAATATTTTTATTTGTTCTTGAAAATGTGTGTAAAATAGAACAATGCAACTCATATACCCCTACTTAACTGTTACCATTTTTTGGCATTTTAATGCCAACATTTCTTAATAAAAATATTATTTTTATGATTTTTTTCTATTTTTTATTTACAACTCTATTTTCTCTTCATTCCCTTTTCTCTAAATAAGACTTTTACTGAGACATAATTCACATACCATAAAATTCATCCTTTAAACTGTGCAATTGATTGGTATTTAGCATATTTACAGAGTTGTGCAAAAATGTCTATCAAATTTTAGAACATTTTCATCAACTCAGAAAGAAATCTCTTAACTATTAGGGGTCACTCTCCAATCCCATTCCCCCAACAAGCACTAAACTCCTTTGTCTATGGATTTGCTTATTCTGGACCCATCATATAAATTGAAACATACAGAATATGGTGTTTTGTGGCTGTCTTTTTTTTTCTTAGCATAATATTTTCAAGGTTCATCCATGCTGTAGCGTGTATCAGTACTTCATTTATTTTTATGGCAGGGGTGGTTTTGAGCTATAAGTAAAACAGAAAAACATGTTATTAAACTTAATCTATTCCTGTGGGTTTGAACCCATTGTAAGTAGGAATTTTTGTTGAAGCTACTTCAGTTAAGGTGTGGGACACCTTAATCAGGATGAGTCTTAATCTTATTACTGGTGTTTTTTATAAGTAGAATGAAATTCAGATAGATAGAAAAAACACAGGAAGCAAGAAACTAAAATTCAGCAAAACCCACAAGAGAATGGAAAGGTCTGGGGTGTCTGCCATGTGCATTGCCATGTGACAGAGGAGCAAAGGACAAAGGATTGCCAGCAGCCAGCCCCAGAATGGCCATCTTGGGGAAGAAAGCATTGCCTTGATGATGCTTTGATTTGGACTTTCTCTTAGATTCAAAATTGTGAGCTAATAAATTCCCATTGTTTAAGCCAACCCATTGCATGGTATTTGCTTAAGCATCCAAGGAAACTAAAATGATGACCAAATAAGACTCTACTGTATGGATATACCACATTTTATTTATTTATTCATCAGTTCATGGGCTTCTAGGATATTTTAAATTTTGGGTGATTATGAATAATGCTGCTATGAGTATTCATGTCAAGTTTTTGTGTGAATGTATGTTTTCAATTTTCTTGGATTCATAACTAGTAGTGGCATTTCTGGGTTATATGGTAACTCTGAGTTTAATATTTTGAGGCACTACTAGTGTTTTCAAAAGTGATTTTTACCACTTTGTAATTCCACCAACAATGCATGAGAATTCCAACATTTCCACATTTTTGACACCACTTGTTGTTGTCTATCTTTTATTTTATCATAGTCATCTGAGTTTGTGTGAAGTGATGTCTCATTATTTTTTTTTTTTTTGAGTTCCACTTCCCTAATGGCTGATAATGTTGATGATGTTGAGCATCTTTTCCATGCTTATTCACTATTTGCATATATTCTTTGGAGAAATGTCTATCTAAATTCTTTGCCCATATTTTGAGTTATTTATTTTTATTGTGTGAGTTGTAAGAGTTCCTTATATGTTCTAGATAGAAGTCCCTTATCAGTTATATGATTTGCAAGTGTTTTCTCCTATTCATGGATGTGTTTTCACTTTATTTATGGTCTCCTTTACAGCACAATCATTTTAAATTTATCTATTTTTTTTTGATACTTATGCTTTGAAAGAATATCCAAGAAACTATTGCCTAATCTAAAGTCACAAAGATTTACCCCAATATTTTCTTCTAAGTGTTTTATTGTTTTAGTTCTTAAACTTAGGTCTATGATTCATTTGAGTTACTTTTTATATATACTTGGAGGAAGGGATCTTATTCTTTTTCATGTGATTATTTATTTGTTCCCTTTGCACCTTAGGCTTTCTACTGAGATCTATTTCCTCTTCTCTAAAATCAACACATCAGAATTTCCTCTTATGAAGAACTATTTGTGAGTAATTTTCTCTATTCTCTTGTTTGTGAATTTTCTATTTTGCTTTCATTATTGAAAGTTATTTTTCTAAGACTAAAATATTTTGGTTGGCACATAATTCTTTTATTTTGCATGGCAAGCTTGAACTTTTATTTCATGATAACTTGAAAAAAGAAAAGAGGTATTTATTTGACAATAATATTTTTCAGGTATTTTCAGTTCATCACAGAAGAATTTTAAGAAAGCTTTCTATTTCTAGAGTAAGATATGATTTCTTACATTTTTAAATTAGGAAATATATATTTAGAAATGTGATAACTTTCAAAGTACAATTGTACCAAGTAGAGAGCAAGTTTCAAAGAATGTTATAGTTTACAGTTTCACAAAAATTATTTCCTCACTGTGAAATTTAACAAAGATATGCAGAAAGGTGACAACTTTCAAAGTGTAATTTGACAAGTAGTATATAGCAAATTTCAATGACTGTTATTGATCATAGTTCCATAGTTTTGATTATTTCCTTATTGAGAAAGATAACATATATACAGAAAGGTAATAACTTTCAAAGTAAAATTTAACATTTAGCTATAGAGAAAATTTTTAAGAATGTTATGGGTCAGTTTCACCATTTCAGTTATTTCCTTCTAGCTATTCTAATAACCTAGCATCTAAACAAAAAAATTATATGAAGATTCAGTATTCATAAACTCTTGTTAAATTCTATCTTTTCTGTTGCTACCCCTCCCTATCATTTAATCATTTTCTGGTTCTTCAGGGACATCTGGGAATTGACCATCCTAACTTGTTCATATTGAAAAGGGGCACCAACATTATGGGGAAGGGGGCTGCATCTGGTTGATTTTCTTGAAGAGGCAGTTACCTCTGTGTTTTGAGATTTATCTGGCATAGTAACACTCTGGAGGATTTAAGTTTCTGAAAAACAAACTTAGTGAGTAAAACTGGTTTAGACTCTCAGGCAGGAACCAGGTATTTTCAGGACTACTATTGATTAGGGCTTGGCATACTTTGGCCAGCTGGAATATCTAGCTGTAGCTTGCATAAGAGTAACCTCCAGGATGGCCTCTCAATGCTATTCGAAATCTCTTAGCCACTGTCACCTTATTTTGTTACCTTTCTTTTACCCCACTGGTTAAGGAGGTATCCTTAATCCCTCCACGTCAGGGCCAGGTTCAATGCTGGGAGTCATATCCTGCACCACCAAGGAGATTCACTTCCATGGGTATCGTGTTCCTTGTAGGGGGAGGTTAATGAATTTATTTGCAGAGTTGGGCTTAGAGAGAGAAAAACCACATCTGAGCAATGAAAGTGGTTCTCTAGAGGTGCCTCTTAGGCATAATTATAGGTAGGACTAGCCTCCATTTTACAGTCCTAAGTGTCACAAGATCAAGCCTCAAGATAGAGGGCATGACTTATTTAAGTAGGGGGTTCCTAATTTCACATAGCATATATTCTGTCCTAGATAAACAATAAATATATCACATTATCTTCATGTAATTGTACAATCATCATCATCTCAATTTTAAACAGCTATCAAAACACCCCAAGTCTCTTACCAGCCCCTAATTATTTATCCCTAGCATTAGTGTGGTACTGGTGAAGTACTTCTATTAAATATAGTATATAATATGCTATGTGTTAGTTTTTCCCATATACCACTCTGTGGTTAACTCTTTGTACCAGTGTCATTCATACCTTAGAAGTAGATCATGCAAGCACTTATTAATATCGGTAGTGCTAATCTGTGGGATACAGGCTTTCAAACAACCCCTTTCAATCATGTTCACCTTCAATGTGGAACTGATACTTATAATCCCATTAACAAACTTTAATCACCCCTGTCCATTTACATACCTTTAAGTTCACCTGAATTAACATGTCTGTACATATTACGTAATCATTATCCCTTCACTAGCTTCTGTCTATCTCTAGGTCCCTTATATTCTACAATATATGACACTGGTGTACATTTTTCAGGGAGTTATTATTAGTGATAATGTACAATATCTGTCCTTTTGTGTCTGACTTATTTCACTGAGCATTATGTCTTCAGGGATCATCCATGTTGTCATTTGTTTCAGGACATCATTCTTTCTTACTGTTGTACAGTACTCCAACATACGTATATACCACATTTTGTTTATCCACTCATCCGTTGAAGGACATTTGGATTGTTTCCATCTCCTGGCAATTATGAACAATGCCAGTATGAATATCCATGTGAAAGTGTCTGTTTTTGTCACTGCTTTCAGATCTTCTGGCTATATACCGAGAAGTGGAAGTGTTGGATTGAAGGGTAACTCAATATCTAGTTTTCTGAGGAACCATGAAACTGTCTTCCACAGCAGTTGTGCCATTATACATTATCAATAGCAATGAATAAGAGTTCCAATTTCTCCACATCCATCCTCTCCAGCATTTGTTTGTTTACTGTTTGTTTACTGGAAGCCATCGTTAATGGTTTGAGATGATATCTCATTGTGGTTTTGACTTTCATTTTCTTGATATCTAGTGAAGATGAACATTTTTTTCATGTATTTTTAGCCACTTTTATTTCCTCTTCAGAAAAAAAATGTCTTTTCATATCTTTTGCCCATTTTATAATTGGGCTGTTTGTACTATTGTTGCTGAGTTGTAGGATTTCTTTACATAGCTGGATATCAGTTTCTGATAAGATATATGGTTTCCAAATATTTTCTCCCATTAAGTTGGCAACTTCTTCACCTTTTTGACAAACCCCTTTGAGGCTCAGAAACTTTTGATTTTGTGGGGTTTCCATTTATCTATTTTTTTTTCTTTATTTTTCTGTGCTTTGGGTGTAAGCTCTAAGAAGCTACCTCCTATTACTAGGTCTTGAAGATGTTTCCCTATATGATCTTCTAGGAGTTTTAATGTACTGTCTCTTACATTGAGGTTTTTGATCCACTTTGAGTTATTTTTTTTATAGGGTGTGAGGTAGGGGTCCTCTTTCATTCTTTTAGATATGTATATCCAGTTCTCCCAGCCCCATTTGTTGAAGAGACTGTTCTGTCCCAGGTCAGTGGATTTGGGGGCCTTATCAAAAATCAGTTGGCCATGGATATGGGGGTCAACTTCCAAACTCTCAATTCAATTCTGTTGATCAATATTGCTATATTTGTGCCAGTACCATGCTATTTTGACAACTGTGGCTTTATGGTAAGCTTTAAAGTGAGGAATTGTAAGTCTTCCCACTTCGCTCTTCTTTTCAAGAATATTTTTGGCTGTTTGAGGCCTCTTTCCCTTCCAAATACATTTGATAACTAGCTTTTAAAAGTCTGCAAAGTAGGTTGCTGGAATTTTGATTGGAATTGCATTGAATCTGTGGATCAGTTGGGTAGAATTGACACCTTAATGACATTTAGCCTTCCTATCCAGGAACATGGAATAACTTTCAACCTAATTAGGTCCTCTTTGATTTCTTTTAGTAAAGTTTTGTAATTTTTCTATGTAAAGTTCTTTTAAATCCTTGGTTAAGTTCATTCCTTGGTACTTGAGTTTTTTAGTTGCTATTGTGAATGGATTTTTTTCTCAATTGTCTCTTCAGATAGGTCATTAATAGCGTCTATGATCATTACTGACTTTTGTGCATTGTTCTATCCCACCACCTTGCTAAATTTGTCTATTAGGTCAAGTAGCTTTGCCATTGATTTCTCAGAATTTTCCAAGTATAATATATCACTGCACATAATGTGAGTTTTACTTCTTCCTTTCCAATTTGGATACCTTTTATTTCTTTGTCTTGGCAAATTACTCTGACTAGAACTTCCAGCAGAAGTTGAATAACAGTGATGACAGTGGGCATCCTTATCTTATTCCTAATCTTAGGGGGAAGGCTTTCAGTTTCTCACCATTGAGTACTATGCTGGCTGTGGGTTTATCATATTGAGGAAGTTTCCTTCACTTCCTGCTTTTGGAAGTGTTTTTATCAAAAAGGGATGCTTTATCAAAAAGGGATGCTTCATAAAATGAGTTAGATAGTGTTCCTTTTTCTTCAATTTTTTGAAAAATTTTGAACAGGAATGGTATCAGTTCTTTTTGTAATGTTCAGTAAAGTTCCCCTTGAAGCCATCTGTCCCTGGGCTTTTATTTGTAGGAAGATATTTGATGACTTATTGAATCTCTTTACTTGTGAATGGTTTGTTGAGGTCTTCTGTTTCTTCTTGGGTCAGCTTACGTAGTTCATGTATTTCCAGGAAATTGCCCATGTCCTCTAAGTTGTCCAGTTTGTTGGTATACAGTTTTTCATAGTATCCTCTTATGATTTTTTAAATTTCTTCAGTATCCATAGTAATGACCCCACTCTCATTTCTGGTTTTGTTTATTTGGGTCTTCTCTCTTTTTGACTTTGTCTGCTTAGCTACAGGTTTGTCAATCTTGTTGGTCTTCTCAAAGAACCAATTTTGGTTTTATTTATTCTATTTTTTTTTTCATTCTCCAGATCATTTATTTCTGCTTTAATCATTGTTATTTCTTTTCTACCACTTATGTTAGGGTTAGCTTGTTGTTCATTCTCTAGCTTCTTCTGTTGTTCAATAACACTCATTTCAAAGTGTCTTTGTATGAAGGCACCCCGAGTTTCCTTACCAGCAGGGAAATGAATAATGTGCAGCTTGTAAAATAAATTTACGTCATGAAAAGGAACCTCAGAATCACCTCAATTTTCCTGTGGGATTCTTCAGTAATCAAAATACGTAACTCTGCTTGGGCAGTCTAAGAAATGTATTCAGTCCCTCCTTAACCTTGTCATGCCAAACCCATTTTATCTTTGACCTAAAAGTATGCTTAACTGCTCAGTTATTTTCCCCTTACTTGGTTCAGTGGAGAAGCTTTATTATTACTCCCGCTGCCCTCCTTTGCACCATAGAGTGCAATATTATTGCCGCTAAAAGGAGGATGTGATAACGGACCCTGAGGAATGACAGAATGAAACTGGAAAAAGGAGACACTGCTGCTCCAGCCAACTTTCTATTTATTTATTTTGTTGTTGTTGAGAAGTTTCAGATGCTTTTGTTACAACTTATTTTCTCCCATGTTTCATTTATTTCCTATAGCTTCTCCATTATGTATTTTTTTCTCTTCACCACAATCCTTGATACTCTATTCCTGCAAATTATTAGAGCATGCAACTCTCCTTCACCTCTTACAATGTTTCAAACCAAAACATGGAGATGAAAAGAAAAGACTCATTGTGCCATTTAAAATCAGTCTCCACCAAATTAATAATACCCAGCAATTCTAGGAGAGCCACAGAAGAATAGAATACAACTAATACATAGCTTTGATTGTTATCAGTGTAACTGTGGTTTTGAAAATCCATCTGACAAGCTAGGCAAGCTTTTAATGATCTACCATTCCCCCAGCATCAAAATTCATTGGAGCCTCCTCTTTGTTTACCATTGACTCTTAGAGTTTCAGAGAAGAAAAGAACACAGTATCAATTTCAATCCTTATGCCTTTGAAACTCTTGAGTCCATCTACAGAACAATCTTCATGTACCACCTTATCAAACACACTACTGCAGTGATGCAGGACCACTGCCATCAATGTCTGACTTCTGTGGGTTTGTACTTGAAGCAGGTATAATAACTTAAGTCTCTTTTGTTCCCCAGAGCATCTAACAAATGGCTAAAATATAATAAAGGTTAATAAATACAAAGTCACTGAATAAATGACATGCATGCTTTACATGTCTGTTCAATGATAATAAGAAAATGCATTTTGGTGTATTTGTAATCTAGTAATGTACTTGGAAATCATTTCCTTACAAATTAGGATTTGGAAAATGAGAGTTGTTAGGGCAATTACCACTTTTTAGGTCCTCTCTGAACCATGGGCTTTGAAATGAAAAATTTATTCTATTTCTGTCTTCTGTACAATGATGATGATACTAAACAACTGGGAATATTTGTACCCAGTGGTGACATAGATTCTGTCACAGTCACTTAATACATTTAAGTGACATTTTGACTTCTGTGCTTTTATCTCTTTTATGTGATACTTTGGTCTTGAAATCTGTAACAGGTCTAACTCATATTTGTATTTCTTCCATTACCTAGAAACATGTAACAGACAAGATAGGTGCTCAATATTTATTGACAGAATGCATGTTAAAAGAAAAATCCAATAAATATGTTATCAAATTTTCAGCTAACCTGAAAAAAAATCTTTGCTGTACTTGGCTATCTAATATTGTAGTACACTGTGTAGAAGTCTCTAACACAGTCAGTGAAATGTATACAATTTTTTAGTGCCCCATTCAGTATTAGTGCCAGTATTGGTACTACTATTGCATTAGTGTTCCACACTGTCTACTGATACCTCATTTTCTGCTCTATCACGAGGACTCAGTTTATTCAAATAGCTCATTGTGTAAATTTATAACCCTCTAAGGAAACTTCCAATATCACTTCAACTTTCAATGTTCTCTCTTATGCTCATATTTCATGTTTGCATTATAACTGCCACTTTAGGTGTTGTTAATTATTAAAATATACATTTGGAAGAACCAGAGACTTTCTGTATATTTATAGTACAGAATTGCTAATTTTTATTTCAAAATTATTTAACAATCTCTACTGAGATGTATAGGCCTCTGCAACATGTTACTCCCTGGGTTTTACATACCTTGGGCATCATACTTTCTGGTTCTACCTCCTAGAATTATAAAAGGAGATGATCAATTCAATATTCACTTTTTTAAATAAACAGGCACTTTAATAAATGTCATAATGCATTTTAATAACTGAAATTTTAAATTAAGCTTAGAATTCATGGTGTTAAAATTGTGCTTTGCAGGGTACAAATGCAGTATATTTCTGACACCAAACTTGGGGAATACTTAGGTACAGAAATGAAATTTTCCTTTGAATATATCTATATGATTTTTTTTAAAATTCTAGAAGATATTTAGATACAATTGAGGAAAGTTCACTATGATGTTTCATTAGATAATATTATTGTACCAATAAATTTTCTGGGTGTGATAAAGGGGTTACAGTTACAAAAGAGAATAACATTTAGTGGAAAGTATTTAGGAGAGAAGTCTTACGATGTTTGCAAATTTCTTCAAATGGTTCAGCCAAAAATTTAAAGGAGAAAGATAGGAACAAATAGGTTAGCAATTTATGAATCTGTGTGAAGGGACCCCTTATACTGTTTTTTCATTGAACATTTTTAAAATAAGAAGCTGAGGAGGGGGAGAATAAAAATTCTATACCTAGAGTAATGTGTGAGCATGAAGACCACTGCTACATGATTTTTTTTTTAATTGTTTGGCAACATCTACCAATTGTTTGCACATCATAGAATTTGTTAATGAAGGGGTCACTGAAATTTCTAATAATATATGTTGAATTAGCACAATACGGGTATCATAGACAGTGATAGGCAAATTTTCTGCAAGCTCTGGGCATGAATATCTTGCATTTAGTTAATAAGCTTTTCTGATACCTGAAGAGCTCCTGTCAGAGAAAGCACTCCTCATAATTTCCCATTATGTTATATTGTAAATCAGTCTAAATAAACCTGGGAGTTTATTCTTTATATTAAGTTATGCATTACATTATATTCAGATGGATATTTGATATGTGAGCACATTATAATGAAAGCATGCAAATCTAGGTCATAAATTAATCAGATTTTCTTGAAGTATGCCACTGGAATATGAAAGAGTGACTGAAATAACAGCCTGGTAATACTCTCTTTTACTTAGATGGAATTTAGGGACTAATATTCTGAAAAATATTACAATACTTCCTTGTTCTTTATGGGGCACCCTATACATGATAAATATTTTCAGAAGGTATATCAGACATCTGCTGTTGAATCCCAATGCCTACAAGTGTAAATTAAGGGCATGTAAACAACAGATTCCTTATTTTAAAAACATCTTCTAATATCTTTAATCCTACGAACCATGGTAAATACAGTACATATATACTTGTTATGTGGGTATCTTTATTAAAGATCAACTGAGTGTATATTCTTTGAATGCCAACTATGTGCCACACGGTTCAAACATTTTTCTTATTTCCTCTTTGTAGCAGTTCTGTGAGGACTGTTTTATTCTTTGCATTTACCAATTGAGAAAGCTTAGTTTCAAGGAGAAGAATCAACTGGCAGAAAATCACACAGTACCTTTATGCAGGGCCTGGAATTTAAACCTGCATGTATTTGATTCCAAAGGAAATAAAGGCATATATTCCCCACAATTTCTATAATACAAAATCCTGCTTTCCTCTAAGTCCTTGTGCATCCTCTGTATTTACTTCACAGTTAGAAATTCATTCTTCTCTATCTAGTTCTGGGAGCATTTAATTTGTTTACTTAGAAATTACAGCAATAGCTTAACTTCCTTTCCAGCCCATAGCACCTAACACAGTTTTGGGCTAAGAGCAGCTATTAAATAAACAATTGATGATTAAAGTAATTGTTTCCTTTGCTATTTCAACACAGAAGGTGGTGGCACTACTGATTATGTTTTAAAGGTATTTTCTTTCAGGCAGTTTTAGATATAATATGCCATCTTTTTTTATACTTCAGCGATTTAAGCTTTTAAATATCAAATTTTCAGTCAATCACCAATCAAAAAGTATGCACAGAGCAAACCCAGGGCATATTATCAGAGCCTTGAACAGTGATTTCCATAAAAATGTAAGTTTCTCCAAAAATAGATGTAAATTTACTTACTGCTCTAAACCTGCCTTGACAGACTGATCAGCATTTTTCATATGTACTTATGTAGATATTGATTTGAAATAACTGCATCATTTCTAAATCATGTTACCCCAATTTTCTGCATGTCCTTGAGATTCCTTTATCATCCAGATCATTGTGCAGCTTGTTCAGCCCTATTAGTTTTTAGCTTAATGCTGTGCAGTTTAGCTCACTGATAAAAGCCTTATTGAAGTGTTTTTAATACCTACAGTGCCTCTGTGATTTTGCACAAATTAATTGTTCTTTTGTAGCTATTTTAGCTTTTTAGTACTTTGAAGCTGTTACTGAGGAGATAGACAAGGGGGAACTGTGGTTTACAGCAGGACAGCTTAATTTACGTAGGCAATGTGAAGTGGAATGATGAGGAAATTAAATCAGGGAAGAAAAGAAACTGCAGGATTGAAAAACATTTGTATTTGACCTGAATGATCCAGCTTGAAAAATTACCTAGATGGAACTAGGCAGACGATTGCTCTGTCCTTCGCTTAAGTTTATTTGCATAATAGACTAAAAGGCTAAAAGCTCATATTTCTTTAAAAAAGCTAAAACAAACAAGATTTATGATCTTGGGGAACACTCAATTTGAAGTAAAGGATAGGAATATAATTTATAATATTTGAACATTTTCCAAAAAATGCTAAAAGAAATATCCCAGCCTTTGCACCAATCCATGTACAAGGGAAAATAGGGTCAGTGTCAAATTGCCTCTTTTATTGAGAGACTTTCTCGTACAGTTTTCCCTTATTCCTTGATATGTGTGCCTTGAAAGGAGTCCTTTTTAAATTTGATTACTTGTGTTTTCACATCCTTTATGTATTCATAAACGAACACATATCCAATCACATGGAATGTTTTAATAGACTTTTTATACCACGGAATCCTTATAATGCATTATTTCTCTTGTTAAACAAAATATTTAGGCCACCAAATTGGTGCTAAGGATTAAAGGATAAGCAGAAGAACCATAGCACCTGCCTTACAGGAGCTCATATAAATCAGAAATACAAAAATTATAATATTGTAAATTGAAAATGTATGAAAATTATAATATAAATATTAATATAATATTAAGTGCTATGATTAAAAATTCTAAAAGTCTATGGCAATTCAGTTTATGGGACTAAGGAAGACATTCCTAGCAAAATTATATTTGAGCTGAAATGTGAGGGATAAATGGATGTGAATTAGATAAAGAGAAAGAAGGAAAAGCATTCCAGATAGAAGAGTTGTGAGCCTACATAGATACTAATTTTTCAGGGTATTAGCAGAAAGTCATTGTGGTGCACAAAAAGCTAGAGAGCAAGTGACATGAAATGATGATGGTAAGTAGGCAGGGGCCAGCACATGCCCAGCATGTTAAGACATTTGAAATTTCAGCATTTATTCCTAGAACAAGGGAAGTCACACAAAAACAGAGCAGGGAAATGATCACATTTGCATATAAAAGCTCTTATTCCTGACCCTTAAATTTTAAAATTTCCTCACTGCTATCACCTTAGCGTCTTGAAATCAATATGATAAATGCCATGTAGGAATGCAACTAAAACGGTCCAAGCTACCATTTATTTCACCTTCAAAACGTCAGTAAGTTTTAACAGGATTATTATTAGAAAATGATGTTTTTAATCAATATGTGGGAGTATTTTAACATTTTGAAAATCTATTTTCTCCACGTTTTAGTAGAATTAAATCTTCTCCTTGACACTTGTGAAAGAAAATAGAAAATAAGATTTCAGCAACTGTTTGCTGAAGGAACTTCAGGTTCCCAAATATATTCTATAAGTTTGTATTTGCTGTCAAAATGTGTAAGGTAGAATCAAAAGAGAGATTAGTTTAGCAGCAAGAAGGAAAATACTGACAATGATTGGGACTCAAGAAGTCTAAGCCCTACCAGGGTTTAGAGAAAATACATCAGCCCCCAAAAAGAATCTCAGGAAAATGGGTAAATTGTTTTCAGAATGGTCAAGCTGATTTGATTACTGTGTCACAAATTTAAGGATTTATGGCCCTTGTGTCTTTATTTAGGGAACACTCATTAAAAACATGATTGAAAGCAAGATGGACCCTAATGTTTGAGGTTTATGATTTGCTACATATAAATTGGAGGCAAATGAGAACAGAGGGAGCCAGGGTATGGTGTTTCAATGATAATATTTTTCCTTTTTTTTTTTCTTGATTTCTTTGTATGACATTCCTAACTCTTTTTGGAGTTGGTGGTAGGTGTAGCTTAATATCCCGGAAAGGCTGGGAATGCAGAGAATTTAGTTTATATTCAGAATCAATATTATGAGGACTAAAGTCTAAAACATGATTTCTCCTTAGGTATCTTTCATTTCTATCAACCCTGGGACATGTGCTGCACTGGTTCAGTTACTTCCAGTAATAACAGAAGGTGAAGAAAGAAACAGTGTTAGAAAAAAGGCAAGAAAAGATGAAAGGAGAGAGGAAGAATAAGAGAGGGAAAAGGATGGAAGGAGGGAAAGAGAGAGAAAGAAAGGTGAGATGGATAATGAAAATTTATAAGAAAGACTGCCAGTGATTAGGTTTAGGGTGACTTGAAAATTTTGCTCTGGGGGAAGCTATATGTTACCTGATATATATATTTTTTCCAGCATAATCCTTAATAATGCTATTACTGCTAGCTCATCCCATGGCTCTGATTTAATATGAAGTGGTAGTCTATGTCTTGATTTAAAATGGGTTTCAGCTGTGATATGACTAGATTTTTTTTTTCTTTTAAGCTATAATACATATTTTACCAGCAGAATTCACCCAACATCCTAAAGTGAGACACATTTCTTATTTATGCAATGTTTTAGGAAAATTGAACTCTCTAATATTCCATGTTGTGATTTTATTGATTCTTATACACTAGCTAATTTCTGTGAATTAATGGCAAAGATCAAATTAATAAGATTAGATAAGGAATTAGCAATCTTTCTCTGCAGAGTCATGTAGTGAAAATTTTAAGCTTTACGAATCATGAAGACTTTGTCATAACTATTTAACTCTGTGTTGTAGTGTGAAAGCAGCCATAGACAATGGTTATGGCCTGTCTTCCAATATTTTTTTTTTTTTTTATAAAAAAGAAAGCAGTCTATATTTGGCTCACAGGCTTTAGTTTGGTAACCCCTTAACCTGCATAAAATATGACAATGAAAATGTGTATATTCTTTTATTTTATATTACTTCTCATTATCTAAAAGGAACTAGAGATTTCCATTTGAATATGAGATGATAAATAAAAAGAAGTGTTTCCATTTGCTAAAGCTGCCAAAATGCAATATACCAGAAATGGGTTAGCTTTTATAAAGGGTTTTATTAGCTTACAAATTTACAATGCTAATGCAGTGAACATGTCCAAATTAAGGCATCAACAAGAGGATACCTTCTCTAAAGAAAGGCCACTGGCATCTGGGGCAACTTTGTCATATGGGAAGGCACATTTCCAGTGTCCGTTGGTCTTTCTCTCCTGGATCTCACTGCCTTCAGGTTCTAGCCTCAGGGTCTCTTTTGGCTTCTGTGGGTGTTTCTTTATCTCTGAGCTCTCTGGGTTTTCTCTGTCCTTTATCCCTTCATAAAGGACTGCCTTAGAAAGGATTAAAACCTGCCTTGAATTGGGTGGGCCACATCTCAATTGAAAACCTAATCAAAAGCTTCTACCTACAATAGATCTGCACCTATGAGAAGGGATTAAAAGAACATAATCCATTTCTGGGGTACATAATGGCTTCATATCAGCACAAAAAGTAAATTGAGCAGTCTTGAATTCTTAAAAATGCAAAACAGTTTGAAGCCTGCGAAAACACAGCAATTTTGTTCATTAACATAAAAGATTAATTTTCCTAACATTTTATTAGCAATGTTTTTATGTAACAAATCTTTTCATTCATTACTTTATAGATCTTTAATGTTTTAACACTGTTTAGGAAATTATGTTGAAAAATATTGTATATATGTTTTGAAATTAGACTGACTTCCTGTCATAAAGAAGATAACTTCATCTTTGATGTTTGCTGAAAGACTCTCTGCTTCTGTACTTGCTTCTAGCACCCATGCTACTCATAAGAAAGAATGCCTGATTTAGTTTCCTTTGCTGCCAAAAGCAGGTATTATAAAATGGGTTGGCTTTTAAGAATGGGAAGTTATTAGCTTACAAGCTCACCGTTTTGATGCTGTGAAAATGTCCAAATCAAGGCATCGTCAAGGCGATGCTTTCTTCCTGAAGACCAGTTGCTGGTGATCCAGGACTTCTCTGTCACAAGGCAAGGCACATGGTGGCATCTGCTAGTCTCTCCCTTCTTTTCCAGGTTTCATTGCTTTCAGCCTCTTGCTTCCATGGCTTTCTCTGTCTGTTTGAATTTCATTCTTTTACAAAGGACTCCAGTAAAAGGATTAAGATCCACCCTGAATGAGATGGGTCACACCTTAACTGAAGTAGCCTTATCAAAAGATCTTACTTACAAAGGGTTCACACCCATGGGAATGGATTAACTTTAAGAACATGCTTTTCTGGGGTACATACAGTTTCAAATCACCACACTGTCCCAGTAAGCTCTTTGTCTTTGCACAGCTGGCAGGAATTTCAAATAGCTTCTAGCCCACAGATGGGAGGTGTGGATGGGTGGGGGAACATCCACTTCTGTTCCACCCCCTAACACAATAAAAGCTGGAAGCCACCACCCTCCCCATTTGCTTTTCAGACTCCTGCCTGATTACTTCCTCTCCTGGGAATCCCTAGCTTGTTGTGAGTGAGTACTGAATCCACTTTATTAATATTCATTACTAAGGATGTTGTGTCATGTGTCTCTACATCCAAATACATTCCTGGAAAGGCAATCACCCCAGACTCTGCACTGATTGAGCAAAACATCTCTTTATGTCAAATACTAGCAAAGATTAATATTCATTTAAATCCTAATATACAAAATCTGAATTGATCCATATAACATACATCATGTTTAATGAAAAATTGTGCAGCTTCTTTTTTACAGCAAAAGGAAGCTTTTAAAAAATATGTATGTTCACTTTTATTTTTAGTAGTTTTTTTTTATTTGTTTCAGTGATAGTAATTGTGGGATCCCTTGGCCCCAAGTGTCTTGAAAACTGTACACAACAGTTTGTTTGACCTAGGACAGCTGAGATTTGACCTATTCTCCTTGTTATCAGATGCTAACTGTCATCTGTACCTGAAATTACCTCCTCCCTGAGACTCCCTGAGATACTGTTAATCTCTACAATCCTCCCCTCTTCCCTGTTGATTACATTCAACCCCTCTCTAAGTTGCAGGACCCCTGCTCCCTGCCTTATGCTCTCATAACCATAGGAATGTCAAGCCCTTATAAGCAGCTTACTCAGCAGCCCCCAAAGTGCAGACTATTTTCACATTGTGCTCTGAACATGCCACCATTTAGAGCAGCTCCTGGATCCATTCAGAGAAGCTTCTGATTTCAGGGCAAGTGGCTCAACTTTCTCACCCTGTAGGTAAGCCCTATAATAAAAGCTCATGTCTCAGAATGTGTCCGGTGCTTTCTTTAGTCCTTTGGCTACAAAAGCCCTCTTGGGCTGTGACAGTAATTGAAAACTGAGTAATGATGTATTTCTTTTATCTATATATACATTTGAATGTGCTACTTGGAATTTATTGATGGGAAAGATTGTACATATGTTTTAAACATAATATAAAAATATATATACACCAAATTTGCAACTTATTATCTTTAGTATAGACTTTAGGGTATGCACCATGATTAAAATCTGATCTTATATATTTCCATTTTATTTCATTTGTGTTCATTAGTTTGAGAGCCAAGCTTTGAATCATAGAATTATCCACAGTCCCCAAGACCCAGGGGCGTAATGACTGCCTAAGACTGAAGTTTAATCATTACAACAAAAGATGCTTCTTTTTTCCTCCATCACCAGGCTAAAATGTGTCAAGTCACAGCAGTCTACTTCTGGGAGAAGGGCAAGAGCTGGGGCAGAGTCCCCTCTGAGGTGCAGTATAAGGGAAGACCTAAAGCTGAGAGCCATGCAGACACTGAGAAAACTGTTGTGCAAATTAGTTCCCACTCTAAATACAAGGTAACACTAGAGAAAAGTGAGGCCTTTGGTGCACGGACAGCAACCACAGCAACAACTCTCAAATCAGCTCAACACCTAACTAAATTGACTTAAACCTCCTCTCCTTTATTAAAGGCCTATCAAAAGACAATATGTGCCCATTTTCAAGCAAAATACTATATTATCTTAGTTTTTCCTACCCTAAAAATGATATCCAGCCTTCAACAAACAAGCTGTACAAGAAGCAAGAAAGAACCATGTACTGTCAAGAGACAAAGCAATTAGCAAGACCATACACAGATGTTGGAACTATCAGACAGGGAATCTAAAAGAATAATAATTAAGAGTTTAAAAGCTCTAGTGGGGAAGATGTGCAATCAAATGGACAATTTCAGTGAGAGAAGAAACTGTAAGAAAGAATCAAATGGAAATGCTAGAAAAAAAAAAAAACAGAACAGAGAAAAAGAATTCCTTCAATTGATCCTTCAACAGACTCAACACAGCTAAGGAAAAAAAAAAAAAAATCAGTACACTTGAAGATACATCAATAGAAATCACCCCAACTGAAACACTAAGAGAAAAATAATGAAAACAAACAAAGAAACAAAAAACAAAACAGAGCATCCTGTGGTATAATACAAGCAGTCTATTATATGTGTAATAGGAATTCCAGAAGAAGAGAGAGAACAGGACAGAAGAAATCATTTCCAAAATTAATAACAGTAATCAAAGCACAGATTTAAGAAGCTCAGAGAATACCTGGTAGGATAAAATTCTGCATCAATATTTAAAAAAAAAATACACACAAACAAAATCTGGGTTATTAAAATCATGAAGATCATTTGGAAATATTCTGAAATAAAGTTTTTTACTTTAAAGTGCCCAGAATGAAACTTCTAATCTTCTCCATAGTATTCATCAGTATTGATGGATATATTGATTGTTTACATTTTTTTGCTATTTTATTAATGATTAAAAAAATAAAGCTACATTATTGTTATGTACTGTTTGTTTCTATAGGATAGATTCCTGATGGTGTCATTTCTCAATCAAATGTAAGCAGCTTTTATGCTTTGATAAATACTAATAAAATGCACTTCAAAATAATATATGTCAATTATTTTTTCACATTTTTTGCCTATGTGATATGTGGGAAAAGATTCATATTTTCTTATTTTCTTAATAATTTATAATATTGAGCATCCCATTATGTTTATTAGCTGTTTGGACATATAATTTTTATTTTGTTTTTCATACCATTTTCCCAATTGTTCTATTTTTTACTTACTTGCCTTTTTGTTAGTTTGTGTGGCCTTATGTATAATGAACGTCAATAGTTTTTCTACTATGTTACATTCCCTCAAGTTTCATAATTTTTTCATTATGGCTTTTACAACACAGAAGCAATTTTTTTTTTTTTTTTGCTTCTTTACCTTTTGCTTGTTTACTTTTTATTTCATTATTTATGTAATCAGATAATGTCAACATTTGATTGCTTCTGGGTTCTTTGTTTTGAATTGGAAGACTTTTCTTTGTCAGAGAGTCTAATATTAGGAATATATATTCCTGTATGTTTTCAGATATGTTTATACACTAAAAAATAGTTTATATCTGTGGAGCCCACTCTCAAAACAATAGCCAGAGTTACCCTTTTAAAATGTAAGACAAATCATTTTACCCTCTTCTCAAACATCCCCACTATATCCTCACTCACATCGTAAAAGTCTAAAGTGCAATTCGAAATCTAGCTTTTTACCTCAACTGCCTTGATCTTTCATGAACTTGGACTACACTAGGTAAGGTCCTGCTTCAAGGCCTTTGCCATATGTCTTAGTTTCCCAGGGCTGCTATGACAAATGCCACAGAATAGGTTGGCTTACAGAACAGGAATTAATTATCTCATGGTTTTGGAGGCTAGAGGTCAAAAATCAAGGTCTCAACAGGCCATGCTTTCTCCCAGATTCTGTAGTGTGCTGGTGCTGGCTTGCTGGCAATCCTTGGGTTTCCTTAGCTTGCATCTCTGCCTTCATCACATGGCAATCTTTCTCTCTGTCTCTGGCTTCCACTGATTTCTGACTTCTTACTTGTGGCTCTACTCACTGACTGCAACTAAATACCCTATACTTGTAGGACTTAAGTCATATGGATTGAAGTTCACTGTGTTTCAACTTGCCCTCATTTAGAAAGGATTTTGAATAGTTTATACTCAAATGGGTTCACATCTACACCCTGATTCACCTTGACATAGTCAAAGATCCTATTTACAGATGGGTTCATACTCACAGAAATGTGGATTAGGACTTGAACATGACTTTTGTGGGATGCTTGATTCAGTCCCCAACACCATAGAAATCTCTTCTACCTGGTGCACTGTTCCCACAACATCTTCAATGTCTCACTTTCTCACCTACTTCAGATCTTTGAGCAAATATCACATAATGGGAACTTTGCTGATTATCTAATTTAAAAAAATCATAGCTCTCATAGCATCCAGAATTTAAGTATACCTGGTAATCAATAAGTCAGAGTATACTATACTTTGTTCAAAACCCTAAATGACTCCCTGTCTTACTCATAGTAAAAGTTTAAGTCCATGTAGTTGCGTACAAAGCCCTCACTGTTTGGTTTCACAACCCCATGGACCTTGTGGACTCTCTTGCCTTTTCCCTCAGACTCTCTCCTTCAGCCACATTGACCTTTTTAATACAGGGACTTTGCACTTGACTTTCCTTCTGTCTGGAACACTTTTCCACCAAAGATCCAAATATCTTTTACCACTTAATTCAGGTAAATTGTCCCCTTATTAGATAACTTCCCTGACCACTTTCCCCATATCCTTCTTTATTTTTTGACCAGATCACTTGCCATCTTCTAACATATCGTGTATTTATTTATTTGTGTATTGTCCCTCTTACAGTATAAGCTTCATAAGGACTTATATTTTTATCCATTTTGCTTGTTGCTAAATCTTTGGCAACTAGAATATAAAACATGGTAAATGATAATACATTCCTGTTAAGTGAATGAGTTGACACATTACAGTGTTGACATTAAATATATATATAGATATATAATACATATCTCAATCTCCTAGTGGTATATTTTTTATTTTTATATAACTTAATCTATTTAAAACCTTAAGAATAAAATGTTTTTGGAGAGTCACTTTAGTGGTATTTACATAAATTTAGCAATAGCTATACATATGTTTTTTTTTTTTCATTTTTATTGAGATTGTTCAGATACCATACAATTATCCAAAGATCCAAAGTGTACAATCACTTGCCCCTGGGTACCCTCATACAGCTGTGCATCCATCACACTTAATTTTTTGTTCAATTTTTAGAAACTTTTCATTACTCCAGACAAGAAATAAAGTGAAAGATGGAAAAAAAAAAAAAAAAAGAAAAGAAAAGGAAACTCTAATCCTCCCCTATCCCTAACCAACCTCCCTCAATTGTTGACTCGTAGTATTGATATAGTACATTTGTTACTGTTTATGAAAAAATGTTGAAATACTACTAACTGTAGTATATAGTTTGTAATAGGTATATAGTTCTTCCCTATATGCCCCTCTATTATTAACTTCTAATTGTATTGTCATACATTTGTTCTGGTTCATGGAAGTGATTTCTAGTATTTGTACAGTTGATCATGGACATTGCCCACCATAGGATTCAGTTTTATACATTCCCATCTTTTGACCTCCAACTTTCCTTCTGGTGACATATGTGACACTGAGCTTCCCCTTTCCACCTCATTCACACACCATTTGGCGCTGTTAGTTATTCTCACATCTTGCTACCAACACCCCTGTTCATTTCCAAACATTTCAGTTCATCCTAATTGAACATTCTGCTCATACTAAGCAAACACTCCCCATTCTTAAGCCTCGTCCTATATCTTGGTACCTTATATTTCATGTCTATGAGTTTACATATTATAATTAGTTCCTATCAGTGAGACCCTGCAATAATTGCCCTAATGTGTCTGGCTTATTTCACTCAGTATATTACCCTCCAGGTTTTGGCATGAACCCATTTTTTTTTAATATGGTTTTGTTCACTCACCAGACATTCCATCCCAAGTAAATAATAGATAGTTTTCTGCATGGTCATACATTTATGTGTTCACCACCTTCACCATTATCTATATAAGAGCATCTACATTTCTTCCACAAGGCAGGAGGGAGAGTCAAAGAAGGTAGAGAGGCAAAAGAAAGAGGAAAAAAAAAGACAGCTAGGAAGCAGCAAAAGGAAAAATAACCTTAAATCAAAGTAGAATAAAGAATCTGACAATACCACCAATGTCAAGTGTCTAACATGCCTCCCCTATCCCCCCCTCTTATCTGCATTCACCTTGGTATATCACCTTTGTTACATTAAAGGAAGCATAATACAATGATTTTATTAGTTACAGTCTCTAGTTTATGCTGATTGCATCCCTCCCCCAGTGCCTCCCCATTTTTAACACCTTGCAAGGTAGACATTTGCTTGTTCTCCCTCGTAAAAGAACATATTTGTACATTTTATCACAATTGTTGAATACTCTAGATTTCACCAAGTTACACAGTCCCAGTCTTTATCTTTCCTCCTTTCTTGTGGTGTCTCACATGCTTACCACCTTCTTCTCTCAACTTTATTTATAGTTACCTTTGTTCAGTGTACTTACATTGTTGTGCTACCATCTCCCCAAATTGTGTTCCAAACCACGCACTCCTGTCTTCTATCACCATGTAGTGCTCCCTTTAGTATTTCCTGTAGGACAGGTGTCTTGTTCACAAATTCTCTCATTGTCTGTTTGTCAGAAAATATTTTGAGCTCTCCCTCATGTTTGAAGGACAGCTTTGCTGGATATAGGATTCTTGGTTGGTGGTTTTTCTCTTTCAGTATCTTAAATATATCACACCACTTCCTTCTTACCTCCATGGTTTCTGCTGAGAGATCCGCACATAGTCTTATTAAGCTTCCTTTGTATGTAATGGATTGCTTTTCTCTTGCTGCTTTCAGGATTCTCTCTTTGTCTTTGACATTTGATAATCTGATTATTAAGTGTCTTGGCGTAGGTCTATTCAGATCTTTTCTGTTTGAGTACTCTGTGCTTCTTGGATCTGTAATTTTATGTCTTTCATAAGAGATGGGAAGTTTTCATTAATTATTTCCTCTATTATTGCTTCTGCCCCCTTTCCCTTCTCTTCTCTTTCGGGGGCACCAATGATACGTACATTATTGTACTTTGTTTCATCCTTGAGTTTCCGGAGACGTTGCTCATATTTTTTCATTCTTTTCTCCATCTGCTCCTTTGCGTGTAGACTTTCAGGTGTTTTGTTCTCCAGTTCCTGAGTGTCTTCTTCTGCCTCTTGAGATCTGCTGTTGTATGTTTCCATTGTGTCTTTCATCTCTTGTGTTGTGCCTTTCATTTCCATAGATACTACTAGTTGTTTTTTTTGAACTTTTGATTTCTGCCGTATACATGCCCAGTGATTCCTTTACAGCCTCTATCTTTTTTGCAATATCTTCTCTAAACTTTTTGATTTGATTTAGCATTAGTTGCTTAAATTCCTGTATCTCAGTTGAAGTGTACATGTGTCCCTTTGACTGGGCCATAACTTTGTTTTTCTTAGTGTAGGTTGTAATTTTCTGTTGTCTAGGCATGGTTTCCTTGGTTATCCAAATCAGGTTTTCCCAGACCAGAACAGGCTCAGGTCCCAGAGGGAAGAAATATTCAACATCTGGTTTCCCTGTGGGTGTGTCTTAGAAAATTGCTCCACCCTTTGATGCCTCAGGTCACTGTGCTTTTCTGCCCAGCAGGTGATGCCTGTTAGCCTATAATTCTTGACTGGTGTGAGGAGGTATGGTCATGTTCCCCCAGGCTCTGGGATCTGATTCTGAATGGAAAGGGCCTCACCCCTTTCCTCCTAGAGAAGACAGAGCTCCTGGGTGGAGGTCATTAGCATTTCAATGGTCTCTCTCTCTGCTTGTGCTGTCTCCACCCTTGTCCACTTCACAGCCCTGAAAACTGAAAATGACTAGGGCTGTCTCCACTGAGCCAAAAAAGAAACAGATAGTCCCCTTCAGACCCAGTCCAAGGCGACCCTCCGACTCTCCCAGGTCAGTCGTCACCGAAAGCCTCTGTCTGTTTTTTGGGGATGCGTACCTGTAGTGAGCAGTTCACACTCGCTACTTAAAACCCCAGTTGGAGCTCAGCTGAGCTATTGGCTTGCTGGGAGAGAGCTTTTCTCTGGCACCACGAGGCTTTGCAGCTCGGGCTATGGGGGAGGGGGTCCCACTACTTGGTTCCCCAGGTTTTACTTACAGATTTTATGCTGTGTTCTCGGGCATTCCTCCCAATTCAGGTTGGTGTATGATGAGTGGATGGTCTCATTTGTCCCCCTGCAGTTATTCTGGATTATTTACTAGTTGTTTCTGTTTTTTTGTAGTTGTTCCAGGGGGACTACTTAGCTTCCACTCTTCTCTATGCCGCCATCTTGCCCCTCCTCTATACATATGTTTTGTTGACTTCAATCTAAAACAAATAAATTAAATGTGGTATTCCTAGAACATTTTCTGGAATCTGATTCTTCCAAATCACTTAAATCATTTTGTACTTAGAGTCATCATATACATATTTTTCATGAGATTTATTCATACGGTCAAGGGTATCATGATGCAGAATTTCTTACAAAATTTTTCATTATTCTCAGCTGGATATTTCTTCCAAGTGGTGATTCTCATTCTGCAAGTTTTGAAGCTGACACTTTATTTATCAGAAGAGAAATTTTCATCAGAAGGTATTCAAACAATAACCAGGAATCATGGTCTTTCTTCAAATGGTTCTTTAAATTATGTGTTGACTGGAACTTACGGGTTTGCATTTGTACATTTGTGATAACAAAAAAAGTGACCAAGTTATTGTGCATGTACAGTCAGTGCCAAATACATACTAGCTACCCCTAGGTAAGAGTAATAGGAATTCTGAGATGTTAAAATCTCTGAAGTTTCTAATGAACCACATGTCATACCACATATCATCAATTTTAAGAACCCTAAAGATCACATGTTAGAACCCTGTTAGATGAGGGAATTAAGGCCTGCCCAAATTCATTTGGCTAGTAAGTGACTGACCGAGGACTAATTTTAAACCTCATACTCCTTATTGATATTTTCAAATAAAATTCTGAGTACACTTAAAGTATTTACATTACAATTATTATGTAAGAACTTATTATTGTTTAGATTTTGTCCTCATACTGGGATTGAAACTATGCGGTCCCAAAAATGTTTCTTATCTCTTTGAGATTCCATTTTTCCTACTGATTTAAGGCTTTTCAATTATTTGTTAGAGTGTGAAAGATAAATATAATTTGCTTGTTTGCTTATTATCTTAAATCACAGAATCATAAAATTATGTTTGGATTAGAGAAAATGGAAATCCCTTTCTTATTTTAATCTGGATGATTCATTTAGTGACAAAACACAATTTTATTCAGAGCAATCAACTTTTGTTAAAATTGTTACATGAGCAGAAACAATTTTATATACTTTTATTCAAGTATAAAATCAAAGAAATTTACAAATAGAAGGGATCTTCCAGATAGATTATTTTAGTGTAATTTAATATTTTTCTATTGAAGAATCTATGAGTTAGAATATGTAAATACCTCTCTCAATGTCAAAAAGCAGGTTAGTGGTTTCATCCAAACAACATCCAAGGTCTTCTTGCAAAGTTGAGATTTTTATTTCCATTGCTGTATGCTGGATGAAATATATATGTGGATTTTTATTTCCTTAAGTGCAAGAACTTTACTTTCTTCCTCTGTATAGCCTTAGTTCCCATGCCATGATGCAACAGGATTCCTCAGATGGCCAAATGAATGAATATCTAATCTCTCTGACCCCATAGGAGAGTTTAAATACTTTGGAATATTGACAAATTTTGCCCAAGTTCATTACTTAGTTAGTAAGACTGGCAACCCAAAAAGCAGAGTACCATCTACCTATATATTTTTAAACTGATTTTAGTTTTTTTTGTAATTGTATAAACATGATAATATTCAATTTTTATGTGTTACATGTGCCTACACAGACACACACACACACACACACACACACATACACACACCACAGTGAAAGGTGGCAGAAAGGATACAGGAGTGGCTCCTAGAAAATAGAAGTTCCTACGTAATCCTCCAGATGCCTACTTTCTTTGCTTTCTCTAAGGTGGATGAATAGCCACAGTTATTATGATCAAAAAGATAAATTGTTTGGAGGGACAAATCTTAGTGATTGAAGTGACTGATCTAGACTGGTATAAATAGATGATTAAATAGATAACAGATGGATAGATGGATAGATGATCATATACACACCCACATACTGTACTGACTATCTATTCTTTACAACATTGTTGGCTAATTGATTTGAGCAATCAGAATGGTATCTATTTTACTAAAAAGCAAATGAAAACATTATTTTTTTCTGAAATAATATTGAATCAAGGTCATGTTTTAATTTTGTGTACTGTGGTTATACACTATACAACTTCCAAAGTTATTATAATGTATAATGTGTTTTGCCCATATCAGTTAAGGAAACAAATCCCATTGCACAAGTATATATTTAATGTTTTATCTGCAATATACTAGAATTAAAATTGCAATGCTTTCCAATCAGATGAAAAGCAGTGTAGTAATCAAGCATTAATTTAGCAAGTTAATTTTTCCATTGCAGTGTTTTCAATACAAAATTACTGCATTAGTATTTCCAGAGCATCTGAGGTCAAACTGAAAGAGAATTTGGAAAATTAACTCTGGGAAATACCTTGGGCTAAGTGTAATGGAGGACGACTTAGAGATTCCTTAGGTCAAGCTTTAAAATGTGTGCTTATTTAATCACAGTCAAAGGAAAAGATAATAGTATTTTATTGAAAAATTAAAACATTAACATTTCAAAAATTTAAAGCACAGGCAGCAAGTTTGGTTACAAAAGAAAAACACTCACTCATTACCATTTTAAATAGTTCTTAGTCTCTTGACTTGTTTCTCCAAAGTTTTATGGTGAAACCGTATTGAAAACATGCTTTCATAATAATTAAAGTAATACAAAATTAGTCTGCTATTTCAGTCTGATTATTCATTTTGGACTATAAAGCACAGAGAATTGTTTTAAATATACACTTGAAAGGAAGTTTGGGATAAAATCATTTGATTGCTTGTTTGAAAAGTATGAGAGGGAAGCGTGAAAGCCAGATGGTATTAGAAGTTAGTGTTCCCTGTACTTTGGGCTATAGAAAAGAAGTAGGCAAACTATGACCTGCCAGCCAAATATGTCCCTCTGCCTGTTTTGGTAAATTAAGTTTTATTGGTACACCACCATGCACATTCATTTATGTATTGCCTAAAGCTGCTTTCAAATTACAGCAACAGGATTAAGTATTTACTACTAAGATCTTATGTACTCTTCAAAGATTAAATATTTACTATCTGCTCCTTTATAGAAACAGTTTTTCAAGCCCATGATAAGATCTTGAAATAAAGAGATCATCCTCAGATCTCTTTTTACCCAGATGGCCTTGAACTGCCTATATCATAGTTTGGCCATTGCGTTCTTAACTAGAACACAGCCCAATATTTCTCTTTATTGACTTTATTAAGGACTGCTGCTCCTCCAATTGTCCAAACAGCTTACTTCCTCTCCTTATTCAAATTTCTACTCAAAGTCTTCCAGTAAGAGAGGTCTTCCTTAAAGATCTTACTTAAAATATCATCTACACACTCACCCTATCACCATCTATCATTTCAGTTACTTCTTTCTTCATAGAAAATTATCACCATGTTGTTGAGACAAAGCTGGATGTTCACCAAAGTTATATATCCCTGAGTATACAGATCATATTTTCCAATCTTGACTATACTTATTCAGCAACTCTTTCTGGCCAATGAAATTATGCAAAAGGATGCAGGACAGGCTGCTAGAATCTAACAGCTCTTACTTAACTGTCCAGATACCCACTCTTTCCTTTTTGATATTCACCTCATTGGTCTCTATGGTTAAATATTCTGCCAGACAAATGAGGAGCTACAGGGAATGGTGAAGTCAAAACACTGAAAGGAGCCTTGGACCCTAAAGGACTCTTCAGAGCAGAGATCCTACTCCAAACTGTCCTCTACTGACCATATTTCCTATGAAGTGATTCAGAAATAAATTATTTTGTATTAAGCTCTGAGATATTGAAGTTATATATTTCAGTTGTTACCTTACTTACCACCTGAAATAGTATACATTTATTAGTTCATTGTTATCACCTGCAAGTAGATATAAGCTTCATGAGGTGATGGAATGTTTTTTTTTTTTCACTTCTTCAGCACTCCCTGGCACATAATAGGTGCTCAAGAAATTTTTTCAATTTGTTTCTGGAATCAATAATTGAGTGAATGAATGGGGTGTGTGTGTGTGTGTGTGTGCTAAATATGAGAATCAGCCTGGAAATTTGTTCCATATACACAAGGAATACTGAAAAGATTTTACTGTGCTATCTAAAATGTATTCTCCACTTTGAATCACTAGCGTAAATAACAAATATTCTTGATGATAATGAAGGTAATAATAATAACAGTAAGAATAATGGTGAACATTTACTTAGCATTTACTCAGCATCAGATACCTTCTAAGCATTTTTACATATTATCTCAATTTTTATAATAAAATAAAGCTAGGCAATCTATCTCCCTTTTACCAATGAATAAATTGAGCCATAGAAAGGACAATTAACTCTGTCTGATATAACACAGTTAATGAATGGCCAAGTCAGGTTTTAAACCCAGGCAGTTGGGTTCCGCTGTACCATCAAATATCACAATCTATTGAAAGCCCATTAAGTAAGGAGAGGAAAATATAGAACACTATAACAGAAATAAATTACACAATCAACAGTAATAGGGGAAGGTGTGGAAATGTCCTCATTTTAATTTTATTTATGTAATATATTTTAACTAAACTTACTTTCTGTTACAAGCTTCTTTTCTGTTTAGTGGCAATTATATAATTTTAGTTAATTCATTGTAATCTTAGTCAAACCAAGATTATCTCAATGAACTTAGATTTTTTTTCTTTTTTACACTCTATCCATCTCTGCAAGGTTATGTCAAAAGTCTGGGGGATGGATTATCCCTGTTTAGATCTTGTCTGGATTCCCTGCTCCTTGCTTTTACATTCTCCTTTTCCACTGGCTTACAGTATTGGCAAGAATCTTTGGAATTCCTCAAAGTGCTCTCATTCCCATTTGGTCAAGTGCCCATGCACATCACTTTGTGCCCTTCTTATCATGACCAGAGGGCTCTTCAGATCTCTAGATGTCCTCTGAGTATCCCCGTGCTTCTGTTGGAGAGCCCTGGAGAATTCAGCAGCACTCCCATTTAACTGTAGGTCTGCAGTAAATTCAGGAGTGCTACTTCAGGCTTTCTCTGTGTGGATAGACCCTGCCAATATGATATCTTGTTTGTTGATATTGTATCATGGTAGCTTGTGAGGGAATTCAAGAAATGCTGATTTCTTCAATCTCATCTGGGAATGAGGCTCAGGTTTCCTCAATTATGGATTCCAAAATTTAATTGAGGATACTATCTTTCTTTTGGGATTTTGATCTCATTGGAGATGGGGCAAAAGAAGTCTCCAGTAATTCTCCTCAGGGATTTTCATTGGCATCTAACTGATTCTTGACCTCTGCTTGTGTGTGTGTGTGCCTCTTTATACCATTTTCTTGAGATACATTCACATACCATACAATCATCCAGAGTATACAATTAATTGTTGATAGTATCATCATATAGTTATGCATTCATCACCACAATAAATTTTTGAACATTTTCATTACTCTGAAAAAAAAAAAAATAAAAGTGAAAAAGAACACCAAAAACTTCTACTACCACCCATCCATCCTATTATTTTATTGATTTACTTTTTGTCCCCATCTCTCTACTCATCTGTCTATACACTGGATAAAGGAGTGTGAGCCACAAAGTTTTCAAAATCACACAGTCATGCCATATAAGCTGTATAGTTACACAATCATATTCAAGAATCCAGGCTACTGGATTGCAATTCAATAATTTCAGGTATTTCTTTCCAGCTATTCTAGAAGACTAAAAACTAAAAAACAAGAGACCTATATAATACAGAAGAATAACCTCCAGAATGACCTCTCAACTCCATTTGAAATATCTCAGTTACTGAACATTTATTTTGTTTCATTTCTCTTCCCCCTTTTGATCAAGAAGGATTTCTCAATCCCATAATGCTTAGTCCAGGCTTATCCCCAGCAGTCATGTTCCACATAGGGGTGAGGGCAGCAAGTCCATCCACCAAGTTGGCTTAGAGAGAGAGGCTGCTTCTGAGCAAAAGAAGAGGTTCTCTGGGGGTGACTCAGGAACAATTATAAGTAGGCTTAGCCTCTCCTTTGCAGTAACAGGCTTCATAGGGGCAAGCTCCAAGACTGAGGGCTAGACCTTCTAAACTGGTAGTCCCCAATGCTTGAGAGAACATCAGGAATTCCCCAGGTGGGGAAGTTTAATTAATTTCTACATTTTCCCCCATCCTTCAAGGGGCCTTTGCAAATACTTTTTTTATTCTCTGCCCAAACTACTCTGGGATGTACAGGGCTTCACACTAACCTGCACAAACCAACCAGATCTCACTCCCTATTCAAGGTTCCATGTATTTATGGTGTTTGAATAAACTGACCATATAAGTTAAACTATATAGTGTGCTACATAAAATATAGATTTTGTACCAAATAAACATGTTTTCCTTTGTAATCTCATACAGAAGTTTTAAAACACAGTCAATATCATCCTTCACCCTTTAATCTGACTTATTTTAGTCCTAACCAAGTCCATTTCATTTATATTTCTACTTGAAGTCTGGTCTGTTTTTCAGCTTCTTTAACATTTACTCTATGGTGTAATGCTGGCATTCATAGCTGCTGAACTGAGTCTCAGGTGTTACACAGATACCTGAAGTTACAGTTGCCCTCCGATTTTGCTTTATAGAATTTGATTTCTTTTGTGGTAGAAAAGAACTTGCCTTTTGTTTAGGACTTTTAAATTTGAAAATCCAACATTAATTTCTATTTTTTTCCTGCATTTTATCATAACAACCATACTCTGAGAGCAGTGATCATAGAACATACTATACTCTTACCTTCCTAAATGGGAAAAGTATAAGTTATCAGAACATTTCAGACACAAAAGTATATGTTAATATTTCAAAATAATATCACACAGTAGTATGAAGAGTCTGTGTCTTCCATGCATCTGATATGAAAATCTCATCTATTAGGAAACAGCTGGGAATACTTTAGTGTGAATTCAATCCAAGTTTTTAAGAATAAAACAAAAATTCTAAATAAATTTGAGAAGCTTTTGTTTATACATATGCTAAAGGACATTGTGAATATGAAATGATCTAGAAATCAATGGGAACAAATATTTACAGAGCTGCCACTGGATATCAGATCCTCTACTAAGCACTTTTATAAGTCATATCATCTGCTATTTAAAATCATATTTTGCAGTAGAATCTATTAACCTCTTATTACATACAAGAGAGTAAAAGATGAATATTGGATTCCAACTAGGTCTGTCTAAATGCAAATACCTTGCTTATCCTGCCTCCAAATAATCAATTACAAAACAGGTCAATGTTTTAGTTTCCTAGCTGTTAAACCAAATACCATATGAACTGGTTTAATAACAGGAATTTATTGGATTGTGGTTTCAGAGGCTAGAAGACTCGCTTCCTCCCGGGGTCAGAGGAAGGCAATTGGTCGGCTGGCAATTATGGTGGTTTGGTTCTTCCGTCACGTGACAATGCACAGAGTAAAGACTTCTCCTTTCTCTTCTGGGTTCCATTAGCTTTTGGTTTCTGAGTGCTCCTCATAGCTTCTCTCTCAATCTGACTTTCACTCTTTTTACAAAGGACTCAGGTAATCCTGTTTAAAGCCCAACTTGATTCAGTTAGGTCACACATTAGCTGAAGTAACATCTTGGAGAGTTCTTATTTACAACTGGTCCACACCCACCAAAATGCATACCAAGACCAAGAAGGTCTCCAAATTGGGGTACAAAATTCAATCCACCAGAGTCAAGAATGACAAATTTTGTCCAATGTGACTTCCTAATACTGTAAAAAACATTGAATTTCAGGTCTGTGAAAATGAAAGAAAGAAAGCAATCATTGAATTAGGGAGGAATATTTTGAAAATTCATACGTATTTGAAAGGATATACAGTGTTGAGGTTGAGAATTTGACCTAACTAAATCCAAACCCTGAGTCTACCACTTATTTCTGTGACTTCCGGCAATTGCTTACTCTCTTTACAAGTTACTCTCCTTTTCAAATACATTGGAATAATAGTTGTTGAGTTATCAAAATGAGATCCTAAATATAAGTTTTTAAGAAGGTGTCTGGCATATAATAAGTACTCTAGCAATGTTAATTGCTGACAGCATTTAGCCCAAGTAACAAACCTGAAGAATTAGTTTATTATACCATACTAGCACTTTCATTTCTTACTCTTCCTATACTAGCAGTCATCTAGCACCTCTGACAGAAAGATGCTTCATCTTTAGGTGATAATTGACATGCTAAAGTGTCATGGGAGAGCCAAGCAATGACATCATTCCATTTCCAGTTTTTCTCCAGGGCTCTCCTCTCATTCTGACTGAGTCAGATTGGCTGATTGTATGCTCAACTCTGTTTCTAGTTTTATACTTTTGCTAACCCTCTTTTAAAATTTCATTTCAGAACATTTCACAGACACTTTCACTGTCTAAAAGAGAAATGCAGTCTATGTCACTTCAGTATGCCTTTACATGTACCCTCTCTCCAGGATACCAGGCATTTGGTCAAAGTTTTGCAGCATATGGATCATTTCTATTAATTAAATAAAATTTAAAAATACATCTAAGAAAAAGCATTTGTGCTCAAAGCCTCTTAAAAGAGTGAAATCTCTTTATCCTAGGGATAAATATATCATCCAATAAAAGCAAGCACTGCTGCGTTTGAAATGGAAGTGGCAGAACTTTAACCCTGGCTACTCTGCTTCTCTTTTCACTTCCCTGCTTGGCAGCGGAGGCCTCCTGAGTTATCCAAGAAACACAGTTTTAAAAAAACTGCTATAAGCCTACCCCTGCCTTTCCTACTGGCTTTCTATTATCTGTTCCTTCAATTTCCCTTATAGCAATGATTTTTAAGTGGTTCTGCTCAATTTAAATGTAAAGGACTGACACATAAAAATGCCTACCTTGTGCATTGACTAAAATCTATTTTGTGATAAGTAAATTCAAAAAGTCAGAAACTGGAATACAGGTTACTATGGGCAGGGCTGAGGGAATGGGGAGTTAATACTTAGCTGGTACAAATTTCTGTTTGGGGTGATGGAAAGGTTTTGGTAATGGATGATGGTGATGGTAGCACAGCATTGTGAATGTGATTAGAAAACATATTATTTACTGTAAATTATCATTAAAAATTGTATATCCATATGTCTGTTTATCCTTGTATTTTATGTGTAGGGACAGGTGATTTTTATACTATTTGGACAAATTTATGACTTTGAAAATGTCCTCTCAAATGAATCACTATCCTATAATTTTTAAGCATTTTATGTGTGGATATATCTCTTAAAATGTCTCAACTTAAAATTATATGCCAATATCAAGAAAAGTAATAGTTTTCTAAAGTTGGAGAAAATATTCCTTCTATTCTGAGAAGTCATTTTTACCATCAAATGAGGGGATGCTAATAAAATGCAGAGATCCCTATCTGCTTGACATTCTGGTTCTAAAATATAAGCATGACAACCCAATAAGTAGCTATCATGATTAAAGAGAGCTAATGTCCTCATTGCATTTTACCATTCATAATTCTCTCTTTACATTGTTTGATTTCATCCTCAACAAAACCCTTTAATATGGACAGGACATATGTTAACATTCCAGTCTGAGATATAATGAAATTGAGGACCATACAGTTTAAGTGACATGCTTAAAACTATCCAGCTTCTAACAGATACATATAACCAAGGATGTAAAGGACTTGCATAGAGAAAACTATAAAACATTGCTAAAAACTCAAAGAAGACCTGAATAAATGGAAGGACATCCCATGTTTATGGATTGGAAGACTAAATATTGTTAAAATGTCAATTCTAAACAAAGTGATTTATCAATTCAATGCAATCCCAATCAAAATTCCAACATCCTTCTTTGCAGAAATGGAAAAGTCAATCATCCTATTTATATGGAAAGGTAAGGGGACCTGAATAGCCAAAGCAATATTGACAAAGGGGAATGAAATTGGAGGACTCACACTTTCTGATTTTTAAATTTTTACAAGGCTGCAATAATTAAACCAGCATGGTACTGGCACAGGACAGACATATAGGCAAATGGAATAAAACTGAGAGCTCAGAAATCAACCCTCACATTTATATCCAACTGATGTTTGACAAGGAGGTGAAGACCGCTCAACTGGAAAAGAATAATTTCTTTGACAAGTGGTGATGGGAAAGCTGGATCTCCAGTTGCAAAAGAATAAAGGTGGAAACCTACCTCACACCATATGCAAAAATCAACTGAAAATTGATCAAAGACCTAAATATAAGAACCAGAATTATGAAACCCCTAGAAAAAAATATAGAGAAGAGTCTTCAGCACCTTGTGCTAGGTGATAGTTTCTTAGATTTTACACCCAAGGTATAAGCAATAAAAGAAAAAAAAATAAATAAATAAATAGACCTCATCAAAATTAAAAACTTTTGTGCCTCAAGGAATTTTGTCAGGCAAATAAAATGACTACCTACAAAATGGGAGAAAACATTTGGAAACCACATATCCAAAAAGGTTTAATATCCAGAATATATAAAGAAACCCTTCAACTCAAGCAACCCAACTTAAACAAAATGGGTAAAAGACTTGAATAGACATTTGTCCAAAAAGGATATTCAAACGGCCAAAAGCACATGTAAAGATGCTCCACATTGTTAGTCATTAGAGAAATGCCAATGAAAACCACAATGAGACACCATTTCACACCCACTAGAATGACTACTATTGTAAACACAGGAAATTGCAAGTATTAGAGAGGATGTGGAAACAGGAACACTCATTCATTGCTGGGTGGTTATGGAAAATGTTGCACCCACTGTCGAAACAGTTTGGCAGTTCCTCAGAAAGTGTTGAATCACCAACAATTCCATTTCTAGATGTATATCCAAAAGAATTGAAAGCAGAGTCTCGAACAGATATTTGTACACTGGTGTTTCTTGCAGCATAATTCACAATTGCAAAAAGGTGGAAGTAACCCATGTTCCTCAACCAATGAATGGATAAGCAAAATGTGGGATTTATTAAGTTACAAATTTACAGTTCTAAGGCCATTAAAGTGTACATACCAAGTCATCAACAAGAGGATGCCTCCACTAAAGAATGGTCGATGACATCTGGAACACATTTGTCAGCTGGGAAGGTACGTGGCTAGCATCTGTTGGTCCTTTGCTCCCAGGTTGTGTTTCAAAATGACTTCCTCCAAAATGTCTCTGGGCTTCTGTCCTCTTTCTCATCTTCTGTGCATCCTTGCTTCTTTCTCCCAGGGCATTTCTCTTTTTATGCATCTGGAGGTCCTCTCTTAGCTTCTCTGGGGCAAACTCTGGGCTTCATCTCTTAGCTTAGCATCTCCAAACACCCTTCTGTCTGCATCTCCAAGCATCTCCAAACATATCTGTCTGCTCCTTCAGTTTCTGTGGGTCCTGGCTTAGCATATCCCGGGGTGTTTTGTCTTCTCTGCTCTCTGTGTGAGCTCTCTTTAAAAGACTCCAGAGATCTAATTAAGACCCACCAGGAATGGGCGGGGTCATATTTCCATGGAAATAATTTAATCAAAGTGTTCCACCCAACAAGATTTGGGTTAAAAAATCATGGCTCTTCTTTGGTCCATAATTGTTTAAAACCAGCACAGTGGTATACACATACATTAGAATATTATTCAGCCATAAAAAGGAATGAATTCTGATACATGTGACAACCTAGCTAAACCTTGAAGATATCATGTTGAGTGAAATAAGCCAGACGCAAAAGGACAAATATTATATGATCTCACTGATATGAAATAATTAGAATAAGCAAACTCATAGAGTCCGAATCCAGAACAGAGTTTACCAGGGGATAGGATAGGATAGGGAATAGGGAGTTATGGCTTAAAGTGTATAGTTTCTGTTTGGGTATGAAAATTTTGGTAATGGACATTGGCAATGGTAGCACAATATAGGCATATTTAACAGCACTAAATTACATATTTGAATGTGGTTAAAATGGGAAATTTTAGGTTGCACATATGGTAATAGAATAATTAAAAAAAAAAAAGAAAATCTATGGAACTTCCCAATGCAATGAACCCTAAGTTAAACCTTGGACTATAATTAGTAATACAATTATTAAAATGTGCTTTTATTAAATGTAGTAAATGTACCACACCAATGCAAGGTGATAATAATAAGGTGGTATATGGGAATCTTGTATTTTATGCATGAATGTTCTGTAAATTCACAACTTCTCTACAAAAAAATTAAATAAAATATAAATGTTTCCAAAAAATTCTTTCATTTAGGAGCCTGTAGCCTGGTTTTATCAACTGATGTCCTTTTTCTAGTTAAGGATTGTTTTTTTAATGTACTTTTCATACCAAGGCACAGCACCATCACCTTCCCAATCATTGTACCAAGTGTTGAGATCTGTCAGTCCAGCTGTGAAGCTTTGTTACTCCCTAGATCTCGAAGCTGAAAACTTACATCTTTCCTGTCTCTCTGCTGGTCCCAGGCTATGATCTTTCAATAACATAAAGCAGTTTCAAAGCAACGCGACTCTGGAAAACCAGAGTAGGTTTCTTTAAAAAAAATACAATACTTATATACTTTATATATATATATATATATATATATATATATATATACACACACACACACACACACACATACACATTTTAAGTTAATAGCAGAGTAATGTCAAGACAATGGATGGCATTTAATTATACTATGAACATATTGAAGGTTTGTCTATATAAATCAATTATAAAAAAAAAAAGAAAAGGAACACCAAAGCTGAGAACCACAATCATAATGATGATTTCATAGTTGTGGAATCTATAAACCACAATCATAATGATGCTTTCATAGTTGTGGAATCTATAAACTAAAGATTATATTTTCAAAAAGATTGTATTTTGTAAAGACATAAAGACTTTTTGTGATGTAAAAGATCATGGGAAAAGAAGGAGTCATGAAATATGAAAATAAGGTGTTGCTTACTTTAACTAGTGCAAAGGCTTGTACCCAAAGGGAAACATTTCAGATTGGACTTCAGTTTACTTAGGATGTGGGGATAATCACATTTACATATATTTTAATATAAATTTGCTATATCAAACCATTAATGAAATAAAACATGACCGATGGTTTATAAGATTAAAGGCCATTTTAGTGAAATTTGACATTTACCTCCAAGTCTTGATAAGAAGAAAAGTTTTTGGTTTTTGTATTTCTGTGGCCTTCATTCCAGAAAATTGCCACTTAAACTTCACTCATTCTTGGCTATGTGGTGACCTAACTAAAGGAGGACTCCTTGATGGAGTTCTGTTTATAATTACAGAAAAGATTACAAATTATATTTTGCATTTTTATTTTTCTTGCCATCTCCCTAGTGTTTAGTGGTAGTTATTGACAAAGGAAAAGAAATCTTTGGGGCTGACTTAAGAGCCTAATTGCTGTGATATAAAAATAAACCAGATTCCAATATTTCATAGTCTCCAAGGGTCATCTTTGCAAACTAATTAAGTAGTTAACAAACTATTAAAATAGCTAACAAGCTAACAAAGTAGAGCACACCACCACAACACAGAAAAAATAATTTGCTTGCCTCTAAAAGAAAAGAAAAGAGAGAGATAACACACAGATCACCTGAGTCCAACATCCTTGTTCTTTCTACTATAACATCCTGTTAATTAAGTTTTATACAGTAAAATATGGGTGAGCTTCCAGGGTCAAAAAAGGAGGAGGCGATTATGTATATTTCTAAAAGGAACTTTTAAATGAAATATGTTCTCCTACTTTGTTAAAAACAAGACTAACTGATAGACATGATATATATTATGTCTGAGAAGAATGAACATTAGTATAGAAAGCTGACATTGTTAATATCAAATCACTATATCAGAGAAATATTTTTCTTGAACAAAGGCTTTTACTAGAGCTTTATACAGAAACTGATGTATCTGTTCAGTTTCTTTGGGAAGTTTAAAGGAGCAGTGAAATATCTGTGCCATTTCATTTCACCAACATTTATTGAGTTCCTACTCTAAGCCAAGTATGAAGCTAGGAGCTTTACATCAAAGAGTAATAAAATGAAGCTGTTTGTATGAGGCATTGCCAGCAGTGTACCAAATCTATTCTCCTCCTCCTCCTTCTTACCACAGAGCTAGGTTGTATCTGAGCTTCTATTCATATAGATGTGGCCACATGACTAAGCTGTCCACAGTGGAATGTGAGTTGAAGTACAGTGACTAACCACTTTGCTTGTCGGTGGCAGGGGTTTACCCAAGAGGCAGGGCTTTCAGTGCTAAAACCAGGAAAGTTTCAGGCAAACCAAGAGGAGTTAATTACCCAAAGTGGGAATTATCTATTTTCAAGCCTGGCTCTACAAACCTCCCACATGCACTTCTCAGTGCTCTTTCCCACATTCTAGATGACTGGCATGGTGGTAGCTATGGTGACCTTAACAGCCACAGCTTCATGATGTCAAAGCCTCTGTCAGCCAGGGCCCCTGAGTAACCACTTGAAACAAAGCAACCGCTGATGAAGAATCTCAGATCTGGAAATACCAAGTTTAGCTCATTATATGATGATGCAATAAACTTACTTTATACAAAACCACTAATTTTTGTGGGTCTATTTTTTAACCATATGTTATCTTTCCAAAATAAGATAAAAGTCCTGACCTTAAAGTACTTACAGTCATAATATAAATAACAAAAACAAGAAAAAGTAGATAGTATGTTATAAAAGAGAATTAACACAGTAACAAGGTGAATTTTGCATTCAGTGCATGTAAAATGAAAATGTAAACTTTGTTCATGATATGTTCATAATTTAAAAAGAACATTCTAGAGACAAGAGAGTACATAAGAAACAGGTGACGGCTGTAGTTAAGGGCTACTCCTTGAATGAATATATCAGTGCCATTATTACAAAAAGTAAAATCTTTGTTTACACTTTTTAATAAGTGATAAAGTAAATGAGTAAGTTAGAAGGACCCTCTGCAGTGAAATTATTTCATTTAATTCTTAAAATTAAAGCACTGTTAAGAAACAAAGGAATAGAAAAAACAGTTTTGATTTACATATGGACTCATTTCACAAAACTCTTCATTGTAGTCTATGATTGTTTTATTTGCAGAACAAATAAAATTAGAATTCTATTGTTTTTAAAAACTCATGAGTCTTACATATGATTTTTTCAATACACTAGGCAATTATTTTGTCAGAGCCATTCATTTTTCTGTTATCCACCCTCCTCTCAGCAGTAGTTATCTCACTCTCATGTCAGTTGCCTCATAAAGACAAAGCTGTTTTCTATAAGATATGTTGCTTATGATTACAAGACAGAACAACTTTAATTCTTCCAATTATTTCCATAATCATGGAAATTTGATTTATTTTAATTTATTTTCAAAAAATTATCAATATTTTCATTGAAATGTTGGTTTATCTTCTTTGGTCAGATATAACCCTACAAATTTTTATTTCATTTTTTTAGAAGAAATTTTCATAAGCTTTTATTGCAAAAGAATGATAAAAAAAAGCAACCTAAGAATAGCACTAACTGTCCTTTCTGTGATTCAAACCACTTTTTAACTGAGTTGATTCACAATTGCTTCAGATAGCCATTTTAAAATAATGTTAAAATTAGTAAATTAATTTGATATTTCTTAAACAGTGTACCATTAATGGTTGATTACCTCTGTCAAACTCCAGATATTTATGTTTTCCTCAGAAGAAGAGATTACAGACTTCCTTGAAATTCTTAGGTTGATCAATTTAAGAGAATATTTCATATATGAATATTTCCTTGGAAAGCCAAAGGAATTAGAGGATCATCTAAAAAAAAAATTATGCATGCAGGTTTTCTAGATTTCTTTTGGAACAAATAGCCAATGATAAACTTTCTTTATAATAAACACTAAATAGAATCCTTCAGTGAACATCAATTTGATAAAATACTTTTGGTCCTCAAACATAATTTCTTTCTGAATAAACTGGTAAAGATTGTACAAACCTGAGTCCAGGCAGTGTTTGAGATTTGAGCCAGGATTTTATGTGCACAGCTCATGTCCCTAGTATATTTTCTCTGGGATGATTAGGTACATGTACATGCTGAATGGTGTAGCAGGATATAAATAAAACAGCAAAATGCTTTGACCAATTTCGAGTTGCAGAAATTATTTAAGAAGCAGAGGCTAAAAATAAGGATAGAATATCAAGATATGTGAAAGCTTAACAATTTGAAAAGAGTAACACTGATATCCTGAAAAAAAAAAACAGTATGGTAACAATTTGAAATGTCGGGAACTTAAAAGACTCTTATGAAGTTGCAATCACAGATTCAATATAAGAAACTTTTAAAAATATACGGATAGAAGAAAATCATTTTTATTACAGCATATATTTTGGTTGAAATATATGACCACCCCAAAATGTTTTCACATTATGATTTTAGATGCTGAGTGATGATGGTTGTTGAATAATTAATTTTAGAGAATAAAAACATTGTATTCTGACTCACATTTTATTAATTTTTTTAAATATTATTTATAGCTGTTGATATAAAAAAGTTCTTTTCAGAAACTTAACTCAAGCACTATGCTATGAATGGGAACATGAGGGTGTTTGTGGATGGAGAGAAAAAGGGAAAAGGGGAGAAGCAATTACTTAGAAACATAAAGGCTTTCCCAGCAGAAGATCAGAACTGTATTTATTATTTACATAAATATCAACTTGAAAATAGTAGTTGGTTCATGGTAGAAAGTTTCCTTAATCATTAATTTAGCATTATATTAAAAACAATGGATGAATACCTTAATTCCAAGCTAAGCTTATTTAATCATTAATAATCCTCTAGGACAACTTTATGGTGATATTTGCTAAATTAACTATGCTGTGTTGGAATAATTCCATGTCCTTCTACCAGTAAGAATTTAGGCAAAATATAATATAAGCAGAATGAAACCTTCATCATTCCAACTTAATTATGATCAATAAATTCAATGAAAGTAGATCACTCAAGCCTTCCTCCCTCTCCTATGTACTTTAAAGCATAAAGAATTTAAGCGGCTCTTCAACTGTATACTTTCCTCTGTTCTTTACATACCAAATAAATAAATGAGAAATACCTCTTTATCTAAAGCATGGACTCATGTAGTTCCCTTGTAAATAAAGTTTTCTGTGGATACGGAGCAATTGGAAAAAAAAAAAAAAACTATTTTTTTTCTATAAACTACAAAAGAGGAAAGAAAAGCAAGTAGAAGCTATAGTCTGCCATCCCAGGAGACAAATTATAAATGGATTTAAGAGACTAAAAGAAGATGCAGGTGAATATTCATCTGCTGGCAGAAAGAGAAAGGAATTTCTACATGAGTGAAGCAAAGAAAAACACATTTGGTTTTTGGCTACAGAAATGTTAAGCAACTACATATCAGAACATCCAAACTAAAAACAAAAGAGGGACAAACTAAGGAAAATATTTGCAAAATATATATAATATATTAAAAGCTTTTGCTGATCAAATATATTATATAAAATTTTTGCTAACCTTGATTTTAAAAATTAAAACATGTAGAGCAAAAAAAACCAAACACCACCACCACAACATAATGAACAATGAAATACATTCAATTTCTGTCTTCAATTGAAGAAATATATTTAAAACCAAAAAAACCTGCTTTTTAAAAACATAAAGTTCCTGTTGGGATGCCTTGGTATCATTCCTTTAAATTCATGATTAATGTTTCTATGAGCCTGAGAAATTAAAAAATATTGGTGTGTGCACTTCTGTGGGTAAGGGTAAGGGTGAGGGAAGTGGTCAACAAACAACAAATTGCTGAAAAAGTTTGCTTTTTTTTTTTTTTTTGCTTTTGTTTTGTTTTGTTTTTCTCTGGGGATAGATTGAGATTGAAGATGATGGGGAAATACACTGATTTAAATTCTATAATATAGCTTCACTGTAACTCACCAGGAGATGAGAAATACTTTAGATGAGCTTTTGTTAAACCATGATATCAGTGAAATATGTTTTCTTTGGTGGTTTCAGAAATCACAACAGAGTTCTTTCAAAATCCCAGAGATGCACACATTCAATAGGATACAACAAAAAAGTCTTTAGCCTTAACATGTGTTTCTTTTCTTCATGGATTACAAGGTATGCTGATTCAATAGACTTGTGGTGGGACCTATCCACATATATACATTTTATCTACCCAGAGATCTGTGATCTGTACCCCTGGTGGGAAGCAATGACCTATATGGTTTGCTTCAAATCCACTGAGATCATATGCTAAATCATTTACCATTTTTTATATTAGAAATGTAAACTATTCTCTGGTTTATCATACACACATCCACTTCGTAGGCAATCCTTACCACTTTTCTTCCTATAATCCCTGTGTATTTCAAAAAAAAAAAAAATCAGTTAACTTTTTGTTTGTTTGTTTTTCACTCTGTATGCCATTGTTTTGACATTTTTTTGCTGCATTTTGAAAGATATAAATGCATGTCAGAGGACAAAAAGGCTACAAATAACCACCTGTTTGTATTTTATTTACAAGAAAAGCTCTGTTTGGAAATGAATTTATATTTGAAATATATCATGAGGAAAGGATAGGTTTGAATGTCAGAAATACATTTCAAAGACAATGTGGTGGTTTATATAGCTTTAGTGGCAACATTAATGTGAAAGTAATTTTCAAACCAGACAATCAACATGGAGATGCAGGCATAAAAAGCTCTTAAATTTGACACTATGTTGATGTAAATGTACTTTGAAAACTGTTAAGATGTTCTGAGAACTAGAAACAGCCAGACAACTATCACATACGTTAGATGAAAATAACTGACTACATTTGATTGAAAGCTAGTGTGGGAATATTCTGAAATGATCCTGTGTTATTAGTAACAGCTTTGAAACCCTTTTAGATTAACATTTTGTGAGTGTAAACTTTTAGCTAATAAATTTTCCAATGATATATGTGTATATATGTGTGTGTGTGTGTGTGTGTGTGTATGTAATATTTACCAAAAAGAGTTTCATGAACAGATAAGTTACGGAAGCACTAGGTATATTTTATAGTGTAGAGCCTTTCTGAGATTGTATATGCATTTGTCCGCAATGAATATCCAAAAGGAAGTTTTAGATATAGCATTTCCTAAACATATTTGATGGAAAATACTTTATTTTCTATGGATTTTTTCAGTAGCAGTATCCTAAGGATGGCACTTGAGCAAATTTGGGGAAAAAAGCACAATATAGCTTAGAAAATACACATATGGAAAATTAATTTCATTTGCTATTTTTTGAAATTGTACAATTTGAAATTGAGTAAAATTAATCTTCAGTTTTACCATTTTAATGATGGTGAAAGTCTAATGATAAACAGTGTGATGCTGTATAATAAACCACAACAATAACAAAAGCAAAATGTACTTTCATCTATTTTATAATTGGTATTGCTTTACCTTTCAAATTATAATAAAATAACATCTAAATAATTTAATATGACTTAGACTTGTAATTGATTTTTAAACCTCAGATGATAATAAAGTTGAAGAATAAAAGTACATTTAGTTTCACACTTGAAAAATAATATACTTTAAAATATGATAATCACTACAAAACTCATGCCTAATACAGGAAAAATATTTCATGAAATATAACTAAAATGTAGTTAAATCAGATATCAGAATTTGACTTTGAGATCATGTTTAATTTTAGGAAAATTATTTGTCACTATTAAGTGACAGTTATATAGTACAGAATATTTAAAGAAAATATCACACGGACGATGGCTACGCCATGACCGTCATAGCTTAATACACATTTGAAACTGAAAAACATTGAAAAGTAGAATGGAGGAATGATATGGAATTTCATTTTAATAGGTGAAGAAAATCAAATATTTCTCTTACTAAGAACTATTATTCCACTTAAAATATCTTTGCCTGCCTTTTTGACTAATGACTAAAACTTTTGTTACACAGATGGCAATGCAATTAATTCACACGTAACTGTCTTCCAAGAACTCAATCTTTTTAAGAGACATGAGATAATATTTGTGAATCCCTATTCTGTGCTTGGCATAGTGTAAAGCATTGAAGGCACAATGTTGTTTTTTAGAAAAAGTTCCTGCTCTGTTGTTCACCAGCTAGTGAATGACAATTGGCTCAAACCAAGCTCCAGTTTCTTCGTATGTAAAATGGGGCAGGATTTCTAATAAAGAAACAAATTATACATGCATTTTTAAAAAGTTATAAATCACACTAAAATGTTGTTAAATAAAATGATTTATCCTTCTAGCATCATAAATACAGCACCCTTCAGGTTTCAATTTAAAATTCTTGGAACTCCATATGTGAGCCGACCCTCAGCCCATCCCACTTCTCTTTTGACACCCAGATTTGTCTTGGATGACTTGGGTCCTACAACTACATGTAAGAATATCCCAGTCAGAACTTTCACACTTCATTCTTAACTTGCCCAGTTAATTGCCCTCTGGTAACCAACTGGACCTATAACTGTGAAGTAGGACACCAGTAACAGGCCAACGTGAGCTTTGGAAGTGGACATGGGGCATTTTGCAGAGAGAATTTCAGGGTATATTTTAACCCAAAGCATATTCTAGAATGAAGAATTTGAGCTCTAGGTGGGTATCTACCTTTGACCCCTCAGACTCCTTGTACCTTGGAGAGGGCTTTGTCCAGAGGAGGGGTGCAACAAACCTCTCTAAAGCACAGGTCCCAGAGAATAGACACCCCCTTATCCTGTTCAAAACTGGTGAAGACTACTTAATTCAAGGAATTATTGAAATAATAAATTAGATTATGCATGCAATGTGCTTACTTTTGAGGACAATGAATATTAAATGTTTACCAAAGGGCAGCTTATATAAGCAACTGATTTATGCAGGTTTGTGTCCTTTTTTAATTTCTGTGGAGCTGCCTTAAATATTCATATGTTTATTATAATATGGCTTAATTTTATCCTTTAAAAGTTATAGAGCATGATAGAATAGAGCTTATAAGAAACTTCATATATTGAAGAAAGTAGGCATAAAAAATTTCAGTACTTAAGATAATTTTGTGCAAAACATTTTAAAAGACAATAAAATGATCTAATTGCCTGTTTAGAGAAAATAAACTAATATCGTTTACTTCAAAATATACAGCAATGAGATCAGATGTGAAATGCTTCATCAGAGCATGAAAAAACTGCATATTGATTTTCATTTTATGCTATCTTCAATTGACCAAGTATTTTATAACATTTTGTTGTCATTCTTTTTCTCTCTATTATAAATTAATATAAATGATTCTAATTTTTTCAGGTTATGTCACATTTTATTTTTCTACATTTAAATATTTTGTGAAGAAAGACAAATACCCATTAGGATAAGCTATAAACAACACATATTTATTCCCCATTCATACAAGATGTCTATCTTGTTTCAGCTGGTGGTTCTGCTCCATCTTGCCTCCACTCACAGACCCAGACTGACAGATCTTCTATTCTTCAAAATATTTCATTGTCATGGCACAGAGAAAATGGCAAAATGCACATTGGTCCCTAAAGTTTCATTACCCAAAGAAAGACCATGGCCTTAGATAGGTTTAAGGCAGCAAAGAAGTGTCATCCTCCTGTACTATAGTCACTTAACTATCATCATAATAAATACAACACACAACAAGAACCTTTTATTAAACTCATGGTTCTGTGGATTGGCTGGGTGATGGCTGATCTATGCTGTGTTTGGTTGGCTCTGTTAATCACAGTTGGGCTTGTTTACAGTTCAGGGGGTCAGCTTTTTCTCAAATATCTCTCATGCTCTTCCTGGATCACAGGCCAGCCTAGGCATGTTCTGCAGATACAATGGACGAAATGCAAGAAGGCAAGGAAATACATGAAAGTCCACTTAACAACTAGACTCAGAACTAGTACAATGATGTTTTCAACTTATTCAAATGGCCAAAACAAGTCATATGGGCAAAAACAAACCCATGGAGCAGGAACATATATTCTGCCTCTTTAGTGAGAGAACTCTGACATCATATGGCAAAGGTCCTGAATATACTGAGGCATGAAGAATCAAAGTCATTATTGCAATCTACCACATTTACCAGTGAAGGAATATTTGTTAATAGCCCTTTACCTACTGCAGTACTATTATTCCACAGTAATATTTAATAAAAATCAAAATTGATCCACCATAGTAGAAATAAAAAAAAAATCCAATAAAATATGAAATGAATGCTAAATTTTTAAAAAATTGAACCTTCAAATCTCGAGAAAATGCAATTTTCAGATAATTAATATAATCATAGAATAAGAGGAAATGTCATATTTGATTTGGGATTCCATTGATTGCAAATGCCAGAAAAACCATCTCTCACAGGCTTCTGATCTGTGATGAACTTTTTTTTCTTTTGCCCTTCATGGCACTTATAAAATGGATACTAAAAGAATGCCTCTTTGGGGGATTCATCTTTCAGGGTCTGCTCTACTTCAGTAGTCCACTTAATGTTAGTGTTGTGGAGATACAGGAATTTTCATACAATCTGAGCAACAGCTTCTCTTTGCTCGTCGTAGATACAAGTCCATTAACTGTCTCTATCACTTTCCAATGTATTTGTTTTGGATCAATATCATGAACCTCTAAACAAAGTCAGCTAACATTGTCAAATCATAGACCAGATGCTGACTGTGATCTGGGAATTTCAATCTCTTCAACAAAAGATGCTTTTCTCATCTTTATTTCTCAGCTTTGTGACCTCTGCACAGGGGTAATTTGAAACCAAGCCCTGTTGATGGCAAGGACCGTTGGCTTTTACTTTGTCTGATGCTGTATTTCATCAGCATTTTTTGCTAATGAACATGGACTTTGTGTGATACATAAACTTTTATGGGCAGTAAAATACACTTAGCCCCCAAAGACGGCATAATCACCAATTAAATAATTTTTAAAGAATTTTCCATTTTAATGAAAAACTTGAGGAGATATTTTAAGGGTAGGGGATCCTCAAAACATCTGCCCAACAGGTATTTTAGAATTGCTATGGATCAGTGATGACTGCCCACCCCTTTCTGAAAGAGAGTATTATTAAAGTTACTTTGTCTCTATCAGACCATCCTATGTTCTTATATTTTAGTTCTCTGGTATCCATGTCAAGAGCCATATCCACACCTGATGTAGAGATTATCATGGAATTCTAGACTTTCAATTTGAGTCTTGATGTGTTGCAACTATTAGAGTGTCTTCTCTGAATGTGGGTAAATATGTTCTGTGTACAGAGGAAGGAAATAAATAAATGAAAGCAAAGCATCAGACAATGGATTGCATGATTGTTTCCACTTATTTAATTCCTGACTGGCACAGTGATTGTATATCCATGGCCATTCCCTGCTATGTGATCATGTGACCTAATTTTCTGGTCAGTGGAATGTGAGTGTAAATGAAATGAGCCATATAGAATCAGTAGTTTTCAGAACTATTACATGGTTTGTCCTTATCTCATTTCCTTCCACCACAAAGCCAAGGTAAAGGCTTGGCCTGAATCCCAGGTTGAAAATAAGTGAGTAAAGCCACAAAGTTGAGGCCAATACATAACCAGCATAATACATGAGTGAGCTGCAGATCTCTGTTAATGTATGATGCTGAAATTTATGGGTAGTTTGTTACCAAATCCTTACCTAGTGAAAACTAATACAACTTGCCTATTTAAAAACATATTATTTCATCTCTGTTTATAGATGAAGATTTAAAGGGAAGCCTGTTTTCTGTTTTTTGTTTTGTTTTGTTTTTATATTAGGACTTCAGAAAAGATTACAAGTTAACACACACAAAAAATGCCAATAACCTGAATCTTTTCTACTGGAATTTCTAATGTCATAGCTATGATAGGTACAAGGTTCTGAGTCCCAATTACTGTAGAAAATAGTAAAATAATTATTTTGTTAGGGTATCAAAATTATTTCCTCATATAAAAACCCTTACTTTTCAACCCTTCTTAGGCTCAGTCAATTTTATATTTTTGGACATGTCATTTACAACTGAAATAATGCTTGCATATACTTGGTTAGCTGATGGTTATAAAAACACATAATAAACAATATGAAGGACTGAGTGATAACTTGGAAAGTCTAATTATGAGTGATATTAGGATACTTGATCTAGATCTACTATCCCTTCACATCGGTTTGGTTTTGTTTTGTTTTTCAATTTCTGGTTGTTTACAATTTTGGTTATTTTTAATATCTGAGTCTTTTCTTCTACTTTCCTGCTATGTTGTGTCTTATATTACTTTGGCCATACCATTTTATACTATTTATTTTAATTTGTTTAACAAAGTACTTGACTTTAAAACCTGTAACTTGGGGTTTGATTCTTATCCTGGATAATAAGAATCTGTGACATACTGACCGAAGTTTTATTGGGAGATTTATTGTTTCTTTAAAATGGAGATAATAAAATCCATCTCATAGGATTGTACTATGAGAAGTTAATGAAATAATACTTGTCTAAGAACTAGCTGGGTGCCAGGTTCATGATAAGTCTTCAACTTTTGTTAAGGACAAGACTTTTTTCCATTAAAAACAATAACAATGTAGCTCAGTTGCTAGCACAAGGCCAATGCCAGGGACCTACAGTTAAGTCCAACCTTCAAAAATGGCTAAAGTTTCAGGGAGATTTGCCCAGAAGGCAATACAAAGATATAAAAATAGAAAATAGTCTCCAGGAATGGCCAAGAATAAGAAAGTGGGACACAGGCATGATTAAAAGTCTAAAAGTACAGGAACTAAGAACTTGGGAGTAATTGGATTGGAAAACAGGGGGTGATGGGGTTTTTAGACAAAGTGAGAAACTAAGCTGAACTCAAAGGTAAGGTCTCAGACATAGGATTATAAGCAAAACAAGCAAACAACCTAATAAAAAAAAAAAAAAAAAAAAAGCATAGCTGTACATAGCAACCAAAATGCAAGAGTTTAGTTACAAAAACAAGGAGAAAAATGAAAGTCAAACCCATAGTAAGACAGATTAGTTGCTAACGCTATAAACTTGTGATATAGAAGCTTATATTTCCTCTGATTAAAAATAGTTCCAGTTTCAGATAACCTCTACTGCACATACTTAACATCATATATAAACACTGGATGATATGTTTTTGTTGATATGATCTACTGTTGCTGGATTTTATTTTCTTAACTCATTGCAAATAAAGATAGCTACAAAGCATTCTGATATTTCTGCCTTTGCTATTTAAATAAGCAGTGAGTGTGTAAATGATTAGAGAGAAACATTTTGAGAGACATTGGGAGAAAGAATGCATGGGGGAGCTGGTTTGCAAGAAAAAAAGGGTTGAAGAAATTTTACGAGTGACAAGAGTTTACCCAGTTTACCCTACCACACAAAGCATCAATCCATACTCTAATCTCTGACAGTTAATCTGCCAATTCTCAGTTGAGTATAGTCAGAAAGAGTAAGTTTAATAGAAGCTCATTTAATTTCCAATTAGTTATATTAGAAAAAAGTTCTTTTCATTGCATCAAAAATTTTCTTCCCAAAGTATTTCAGCAAATTTTATTTTTATCCTTTGGAAATGCATGTATTTTGTTGTAATGCAACAACTCTTCCGATAGCTGAAGATCACTCTCACATACACTCCAAACTTTTATATTACCCAGTCCTATTCTTTTTAACATATTTCATTATCATGATATCAAAATCTTTATTATTCTAGAAACTATTCCTAGAATGCTCCTACTTTTTAAAAGGTGGCAACTGAAAGTGAAAAACACCCTGGATGTGGTCAAATTTGTGAATTGAATTATAAAATGATTTCTTTCTTCATTCAGAGCACTAATCGTAGACAAATCCAGGCTACGTTTTGATTTGATTTTTTTGGGCAGTTGTCACACTCTTGTTCACATTGATCTTATAATCAATACGTCACTTCTGTCACCCTATGCATTAGGTTTCCCTATAAACATTGAGTCTTGACATTGGCATCCTTTATAGCACTTCCCACATTTTATGGTAGATATTTATGTCTGTGTTCCCTATTAGACTGGGAGTTTCTCAAATGTAGGAACTGTGTCTTTTTTATCTCTGATCTAGTAAATGCTTGCTAAATAACCACAGAAATATGGATAATTGAGAAGCATGCTTTACATGTTTTAAATTCAAGACATTAATAAATACATTCATTGTGTTATGGAAAAGAAATTTGCCTAGAGCCATTCTTTCAAGTTAACATTGATCCTCAAAAAATTCTTTGCATATATACATCCATTCAACAACTGAAAAATATGATTAGCTATTCTACACATATACAGCATATAATACGCCTAAAAATATGAAGATTTTTTAAAATTCAGTTGTCCTATATCGAAAACATCCTCCTCAACTAAAATGTAATAATGCTTTGAAAAATAAGAAAGTAAAGGTCCAGTTGCATGACTTCTTTTGAGAAAACATATGACCCTTCCATGTTTTTCTATTTCTACCAGTTGTCACATACTCTCTGTTTAATTAAAAAAAAAAAAAAAAATAGAATTTTTCTAGGAAATAAAGATAAATGAATCTGTGTTTTACTGAATTTACCTCTCCTTTATCTGAAAATTTTATTTCTTTTCTGGGTCCTCTTAATACCTAAAAAAGAGCTGAATGTGGTTTATGTGAAGGGAAGAAATGCAAAATGAAGTGAGATGATTTAGGTTGGGGATTTTTAATATCAGGAGAAATTTGGTCTTCAGATGTAAGGAGATCTGTTCTTAATATCCTTTTGTTTCCATCAGCTTTGACACTTTAAATATCATTTTGTGAAACACCTCAAACAAAAATAGAAACAACAGTTCTGTTTCTATCTGCCATCTTGGCATTTTATGCCATTTGCCTCTATAGAAAGGATCTCTCCAGTAGTTCTCCCTCATGATTCAAATATACTCAAGGAGCTATTAACTTCCTTAGAAGTTGAACAGTATAAGCACCCTGACATTTCATTTGCATTTTAGTCTTCTTCATACTACTTGCAGAGATTCATGATTTTTTTAAATTAATCACAGTGTATGTTGACTCAGCCACTGTCTAATAAGCCAACATTTTATATTAGCCACACTAGTATGTTTTCTGCTCTGAGAAAACATACTTGCCATCCTACTATATTCAGAGATTCTGATACCAGGTGAGCAATTACGTTACTTGATTTGAGTGTGCCAGATGCCCTGTAGGAAACTTTCAAACCCAGGCCACATCTAGGTTTCAGGTATGTACAAATTTGTATAATGGGCTGAGATAGGCAAAGGAGACCAAACTGATATCTAAGACAGTGGCACCTCTGAAAAAAACCAATAATTGAAGCAGGATTAACCTTAGAAATGGACCTTAGAAATGAGTAGCTGAAGGAATGATTAGACACTTAGGTGTGTGCTTGACTTCCTTTCATTAAACTACTCCCTTTCCCCCAACAGAGTAAGGAAGAGAAGGCTCTGCAAGAAAGGAGATGGTGTGATACTAGGCCTTCCAAAATATCTCCTGTGAGGGTTGGGGTTAGCAGTGTAGTCACCAGAGAGGGCTAAAAGTAGAGCAGTTATTATTGTAGGCATATTTGGGGATGGGGGTAATACTTAGAGAGATAAATTCTGTGAAAAACTGCGATTTCCTGATAGTGGATAAGTAGGAGTTGGAGGCCTTGCTTGTGTTGCGGACATCACTACAAATGTCCAAAATTTTCCTCACTGAGAGGTGAAGCCTGTGAGAAATTGGTTTCACACTGTTCTTAGTTTTCTAGGGCTGTCCAAACAAAGTACCACCAACTGGATGACTTAAAACAAGAGAAATGTAATTGTTTCACAGTTTTGGAGCCTAGAAATATGAAATCAAGAAGTCAGAGGGCCTTTTGAAATATGTAGGAAAATAGGTCCCATGCCTTTCTTCTGGTTTCTGGTAGTTGCTGGCAATTCTTGGATTTCAGTCTTTGCTTCAGTCTTCACATGCTCTTCTCTATTCCTGTCTGTTTGTCTCCAAATTTCCTCTTCTGACAAGAACACCAGTCATATTGGATCAAGGGCCCACCATACTCTAATATGATCTAATTTTAACTTGTTTAATTTCAACTGTAATGATTCTATTTCCAAATAAGTTTTATTATGAGTACTGGGGAGTAGAACTTCAATGTATCTTTTTGAAGGACACAATTCCATCCATAAGATATACCAAATAATATAGTGCTGCCTTCTGAAGATTGAGCTATGCTGAAAGAACATATTTGTGATCCCTTCTGGTGAAACTCTTTGTCCTCTTCTTTAACCATTTGGGACAGGTATTTTAGAAATTCCCATCTCAATTACATGTCCATGGCACCACTGACCTCTCTGCATAAACCGTATTTGATATTTTACTTACTTTCATGACTATTGTGAACAAGGGCTAAAACGACCTGCTGCTTAGATTCCTTGGCAATATTGACCATCATTTCTCTCCCAATTGCTCTGATCCAAAGCTGCCAGTTCTCCTTCTTATATCTGTTGACCACCTGCTGTCAGTAGATATGGAAACTATTTATTTTACCAAGATGTTTTAGAATTAAAAAATGGCCTTCAGAACATGCTTTGTAAGAAAATACACTCTGCAGCAAAAGCAGATCTCTTTATAGCTTTTACTAGCTGTGTAACCCTCTTATAAGCACACTAATTGTTGAGCAAGTAAACACCATCTACCAATCCCAAGGGAGAAGCCCTACTGCATGCAGGATGGCAAAGATCATGAGTCTGACAGCCACCAAGAGTCAGAGTCCTGGTTAACAGGCTCTTCTCAGTATACCTATACATAGCTTTATAAAGGACTTCTACTGTGATAAAAATACAATCTCTTCTCACAAATTTATTGTAGGACTCTATTTTTTGAAGTCCAAATGTATGTGTGCTTTGCATGTATAAACATAACAGTTAGAATGAAAGGGGAAAATTTTGGCCTTGTTTAAAATTTGGAAACTTCAGAAATATGGTAATATGCAGGTTGTTTCTTTCTGTGTCTTAGTAAATGAAAGTACTGTTTATCCACAGTGCAAGGATTAATTAGCAAATGTTTGTAAAATGTTTTGAATAGCTGATTAGTGTTAACACCATTATTTATAATATGGGCCTGCTAAAATTAACTGGGAATCTTGTGCTTTGTTCCCAACTGAGTTATTAGAAGATCTGAAACTTTTTCTGTCTTTATGAACACACTGTACGTGTTTGACAGGTGACCTGTCATTTATAATTAATGTCAGAAAAGCAATAAAACAAAATGACGAGTTTTCCACCTGCTATAACTTATCGTCTGTCAGGTCTCTCCTTAAATCTCTCATTGCTCTTTATCTTCACTGGCATGTACTTTCCAAATTTTGTTTCATGCTGTGTTGCTTTTTTCCCCTAATCTCTTCAGCCATTTAAGTCTATTTTCTTACATTGTGCTTTGGTATCATTGAACAACATTTTCCTAATTAAGAAATAATTAAATTCAGATTTCACTTACAAATATCCACTCCCTATCTCCTGTTGTACTTCACTCAAGAAGACAATCTGTTGGAACAGCTGCATGAACCACAAAATAGTCTTTGTATCTAGAGGCTAACTCATTTTAACCGCAGTAAAAGTTGCAGTACAATTGCCAATACCCAGAAGGACATTTTACTTCACGGCCTTATCTATTTAATATCTTTTAGAGTAGGAGGGGATCACAACACCCCTCTGCCAGGCCTCATTTCCATATTGCTAGCATTTATTGCATGCCTTAGAAAAGAGAGCTATTTTCAAAATAACAATGTGATTATTGAAAATAAAGAACAAGGGAATGACTCATGAGAAATAAAAGCATTTGCTAATGAGATACCATATATACAAAGAAAGCAGTGAAAAAATCAAATATTTAAGAGTTAATAAGGAATATGCCAATGCCTTGGTGCACTTTATGTAATTTTCACTTGTTAGTGAGATATTCTACATTCTTCAAAAGAAATACCATAGAGGAAAAAAAAAAGCAAGCTATGAAAATTCAGTAAAAATGAAATCCCAAACTCTAATTTAGGGAAAGAAGGGAAAAACAGGGAAGAAAAAATAAAATATAAACCCCTAAAAAGAAAATTAGTCATGGACATTAGCTTATTAAAAACAAGATTTTAAATTCCTGCAATGCAATGTGGTAGATAGCAGTTTGTATTTTAATTTTAGCAAGATCTTATATAAGCTGTTTGAAATAGGTAGACTTGGATAAAATAAGTATTCAGTGCTCAGAATATATGTAGTAAATTACATCAATGAACTTACAGTTTTCTGTAAGGATAGCACAATGTTTTAGCAAAAAGAGTAAGGATTAATGTAAATAAATAGGCATTCTCCTTTTCAACGAATCATAGTTATGTTAATACAATGGGTAAGTCCAATGGCTTCTAAAAATCTATGTACAAGTGTTCATTTGATAGAAATTTTTTGTAAATTAAGGTTATTATGTAAAATAAAATCTGTTCAACCAAGAAAATTGTATGTCAAAGTAGTAGTCAGAGAAGGAAGCCAGGACTATTCTTATGGGATTAAGTTTTATAATTTGGTTTCATTTCATTTTTCATATACTGCTCAATGGAACTATTGCAGATGATATTTGATATATTGTAACTATTATGATTTGAAATAATATATGCCTCTGAATGTATCATTCTCTAAACATATTTAATTGCTTCCTTTCAAACATTATATTGTATATCTCCAAGTAATCTGTAACTGTTTAATGTCAGCATCAGCAAAATTTCTTCCTTTTTTATTACCTCCAATAAAATATTTTAGAACTGGTATGAACCTAGTAAATATTATTGACTGACTGAAGTTATATATTAAATTTCTGAAAATTGCCACAAACTCTAGGTACAGATTTCATTAAGAGTGTATCAAGTTTCAGAGGAAGCAAGTAAACCTAATAATCAACTGCTTACAGAATAAATAAATGAAGAACTGTTACAATTGTTAGAAATCATTTAGATATAGCTATAATCCTTGCTGCTTTGAAAGAAAAAAAATAGCGATGATTCTAGTTGAGGGTGCAGAAAGCCAATTTATTAAAGACTAAGTTAAATATTAAATGATAAATACATATTCTAACTTTTAAACAGAACTCAGTTGGTTGTTAGCCTCATTTGGAGGGCCCAATGTTATTTTTTTAACAATCGATTAAGTTATGCCTATCATAGCAATATCTCAGCCGAGTGCCAAAGGTGGGAATGATCATCAATCTGAATTCTGTTATGAAGCCAACTGAGTGTGTTCAGGGGTTACTCACTACCAAGTGCCATCAGCCCTTTGAGTTATATCCCTCAAGGCATAATTTCTCAAGGCATAATCCTTCTGCCAGAGCTCCAGATGGAAGCCCATTTAATCATAATGTATCTTATAATTATCACAACTGACACTTTGACATTCCATTTTGGCCTGGAAGATTGACCCAGCTGTACAGTGTATTATCTGTTCAGCATATCCTCTCTAATTTCTGTGGCATAGAAAAATAGCATCTCCAGTTTCTTATTTCACTGTGAGCTTGAAAAGTAATATTCTAGCAACTGCAGTTTTGCAGTAAAAAGCAGGTTCAAGGATAACAGCAGATTCAATCCAACTGGTTACCAAACTGTTCTTGACTGAATTTTGGATTCTACTACAATTTTAGAGCTAATAAATGGGCAGAGATTTATAGACCTGGAGGCTGAAATTCCACACGCCCCCTCCCAATCTAGGAACATAAAATATCAAATGTGATCATCATCTGGGCAAAGCACGTAATATGCTCATTACAGACTACAGACTTCTTTTTTTTTTTTTTTTTTTTTTTGAGCAAGTGTTCACTGTCTATCACATCATTCATCAGGTGAAGTAATAAAGTTTTTTGGCCACTTTGGATGATAGAGTAAATTAAATTAATCACAATGTCATTTCACTAGAAAGGAAAATGGCACAATGGTACATCTTCCCCTGAAATCTCCACAAGACTCATTGAAACTTTCCCCAAAAGAGATGTATCCCTCAATCAGGAATAGTGAAAGTTTTCATGCCTTAACTGTACTTTCAGGCTAACAGATTATCCTGCTACAGTTTCACAGAAGTTGGCAAAGGACTTTATTACTCATTGCATAGCAAAAAGCATTGGTTCTCCCTGCCCCTACAAATCCCATGTTTGTGATGCAGAGCAAGATAGATGGATGCTATATAAGCATACTTAAAATGATAGTCTGAGGCAAAAGCTGTCACCAGTTCTGTGACATGGAGCCATGGGGAATTATTCTCCAATAACTTCCTATATTAAAAATTGTCTTTGCTCATGAAATTTCAAAAAATAGCTTCATATTATACAAATGTAATAGATTATCTCCCGTCTTTCCTTAAAGCAGCTGAAGAGTTATTTTTTTTTTAAATTTCTTCCCTCCTTCTTCCTTCCCTCCCTCACTCACACCCTTCCTTTTCCCATGTGTATGTGTGCATGTGTGCGTGTGTGGTGTGTGAAAACTTTAAGGTGGGTGTGTGGGGGGTGTGTGTGTGAAAACTTTAAGGAACATCACTTTGGATAGGGATTAAGTTTAGATATATTAGAAGGAGCACTGGAATGGTAATATATATTAGGTAGGTGATAGATAAAGGTCAAGAGATATTAGATAGGTGATAGATAGATATGCATAGGACTATAAATATGAATGTAGATATATCCTATTTCCACATTTGTCATTAATCAGTGTATTTTACTGGAAATGTTACACATTTGCTTTATCTATAATATAAGAGACTGTCTAGATAATCTTTTCTATTTCTTCCAGCTCTAGAAATCTGAGATTTTTATTTTCCTTTTTTTATGCTGCTAAATGAAATGTTTTATAATGAGACATGCTTTACTATCATTTTTGATGCAATATTAGAAAATTTCTTTGTAGACATGAGCAAAACAGACTGGATCAATGCAATGTGTTTAAGTATTAGAAGAATATAAAATAAGATTCAACTAGCCTTTCTGTTTCTCGACTCACTCCTCTTGAACTTTTTGTTTTGTCATTACCTATTTCTCAAATTAGTCTAATTTTGATTGCTGTGTTTAATAAATGCCTGATCTGCTCTCGTAGGTGATTAGGGTTGTTTACTAAAATGAGTCACATAGAAATATCTGGTTTACTTTTCTTTTTTTTTTTTTTTTTTCACCTTAATTTCCCTCTCTCCTACTCAAAAACAAAAGTGGCATTTTGAGGAAAATAATATTTTGAAATTAGGAAAAGAAACAAGAAAATAGGGTGGTGGTAAAGCAACAAGAGGAAGAAAGCTACCCACATAAAACAGGCAGAAAGAGAGTATTTTATTTTATTTGCTAGCACTATGTTAATATATGAAGATAGGAAAATCTTTAAATCCGGGGTTAAGCAAGGAGTTGTTGCACCAAGATGGATTGGGAGAAGGAAATGGAGGCTGCTTTTCTTAAATGTCATAATTTTGTCATATAATTCTGATCTGGCATGAATGGAGCAAATATTTAGCAATAGGGGATGCATTCAGGTGGCAAGAAATGGCAGCAATTTCAGATTATTGATGATTTTTCAATCCAATGATAGTAATTTTTACATACCATGTACTTTAACCCATAGATATTCCTTATCTCTGAGATATTCCTGCTGCTTCTCTTTTTCAAATCCAAACTGTCCTACAGAATCCATTTCCTCCATGAAGCCATTCCTTAGAAGAGCTCTTATCCTGCAGTGACTGCACTTTTACTTAGAAACTTAGTAATATTACTTCTGGGGATACTACACTATCGAATAGTACATTAGACTAGTAATACTCCGTACCAAACCTGAAATTATTTACATACATGACTTTAATTGTTTTTAAATTTTCTTATACCATCTTTCCAACTATATTGCAAACATATTGGATGAGGGATCATATGTTGATTCTAGTACAATGCTGAGCATATTAAAATTAGTTTGTAGAAGGTTTATAACTTGAGTAGCCCTATATTCTATATAATATTTTACTTTCCTAATCAAAAGTTTTACTTCTCTTCCAAATTCTTTCAATTTTATTTAATATAATTTACTAAAATTTTATTAAAAATTAAGAATACTGACATCTTTAATAGAACAAAATAACTCATCAACAAGAATAAGTAAGGAAACAATTCCTGTCTTTTCCAATTCATCTTTTATAAAAGTTCAATAAATCACATAATGGTTTATTTTTAATATTTCTGCCTTATACCTAGTATGATGAATTTTGTTTCACCTAAAGACTAAATTCCCAGTGATATATGTGAATTAATTCAGAAGCATCTGCCTCCTTGTAGATAACAGGTCTCCTTACTAAATCAGCATTATGAAAGTATTGACTGGTGAAATGATATTATTTCTTAGTATTACTTTAAATAGAAGGGTTCTTTTAAAAATATATTTCTCTTTCCACTTTCTTCCAATTTACTATATTGGAAATTTTCAGAGCAAATCTTTCAACTAATTTGAATTAAAACTGAAAAAGTTATTTGTCTAGAAGTTATTCAAAACTTTAACAGGTATGTTTTATTACAAACCAATATTATTACAGTTACTTTAAATTATGTAAACTATAAATTAAAAAAAAAACAGATTGTTTCAAGGTGACAAAGTGAAGAATCTTATGAATCACTTTTGGAAACATACAATTTTATAGTTTTTATTTTTATAATAAATCTTAAATCTATCAATTTATATGCAGAAACTGATTCAATGCTATGAAAAGTTTTACCATTTCTTAATCAACTTTCTCAAGAGTGAAGCTTATGTTATGTGTTAAACATTACCTTTTTTAGGAATTCAAAATCAGTAAGAAGTCCATGCTTAAATTTTGTTTGAATTTTTTAGTTTTCATCCTTCTGCAAATGATATGATATAATACATGGGAAACAAAGAGCAAAAAGAGTAGATCAAAAAAAAATGAAAAAAATTACAAATTTTTAAAAAACTCCACAAAGCAGAATGTGCCAGGAGGTATTGTAGCTATTTTTCAGGCTATCAATGTAAAAACATATTGTTTTATTTCATTCTTATATTCAATAGTGATAAAAAAAGTTAGAATGTGTTATATCAATCTAGTACTATTACACTGAGATCCTTAACAATAAAATGTCCTTTAATCAGTACGTTTTCAGTCACAAGAGTGCTTTATTGAACTCATGCTATAGTGCTAATGAGTGAAATGTAGCCCATTTAACCATCTGAATCAAATTTTGCTCAGCCCCATAGTGACACATGCCTGTTTGGTATGCCTGTCATAAAGTACCGAGTTTTTGTTCCTAGTCTTCAACCAACTTCAACCAGGTAAAGGTGAAACTTTCTGAAAGAGTGAACTTGAGTTTGAATTATAGATTTGAAAATAAAGGAACCCTCATTCTATTTTCAAGTGGAGTAAATTTGACCCTTTCCAATGATCCCCACCAATTCTTCCAACTGCATAAGGTCATTGTACTGTTTTTTCCATGTGTCCACAGCTAAGATATGTGTAGTCTACCTGTGCTGTTGCTTGCACTGACAGCAAACAGTTCATCAGCCAACAGCCATATTCTTCAATGTTGAATAGCCAAAGAGGGAAGGTAAACGTGTCAGTGGGCTATTTGACAGAAACGGAAGTAGTAATAGAGTCTTGTTGACAGACACATCTTTTCCCCATCCCACCTGTTTTTTGTTTTTTTTTTTTGAGGTAGAACTGGGAAGTTTTCCAAAATATCGTTCAAGAAATGAGGTGTTAAAACTATCTCACTAAGCAGGGCTCTTCAGTTTGAAATGCTGCCACCAGCCTCATCAAAATTGGCTTCTAATATGAATGGCTATGACATACAAAATAAGGACATAAAGTAAAAAGCTATACCATTTGTGTCTGAGTAAATCAAGTAAATATTGTAGTTTCCAAAAAATCTGTTTATGAACATACATTCATTCAACTACAAACATTGACTAAGTACTTTCTAGGTCCAGGAACTGCAGATGCAGAAAAGAATAAGCAAATAAAACATGAAACATGAAATAGCTTGGGGTTTGTCATATACAAAATATTATGTGATATAAATTCATGCACTAAGATTTCACACTTAGGAATAATTATCCCCGGGTGATGTATAAGTCTGATCTTAACTGTTTGGCATTATGTTCTCATGCTGGCTATATCTGTTTGGGAACTGGGGAGAGGGCAGTCACTGGAATATATAAGATGAACCAAACTGTGACTATTTGATTTAGATTTATTATATAGATATATGTTGTCAATAACTCCTATTTACCACTGGCATAGATATTGCATAAGTCATTCGGTTTTTGTCAAACAACCTAAAGCAGACTTTCTCAAGGCAGGATTAAAATCATCTAGATGATTGCTAAAAGTACTAAAACACAGGCTATGCCTCAACTGACTAAATTTACATTATCAGGTCTGGGCACTGGGAACCTACATGTTTAACAATGCCTTGGGTAATGCTTAGGCATTCTGAAGCATGAGATTAAGTAGGAATTTAGTACAATGCCAGAGAGTCAAATGAGGTTATTTAACCATGTTTTAAATTTCTGCTTTCTAATTTGAAACAAGCATACTGCATTGGCCACCAGAGAATTTCTCTCCTGTAGAACAGAACTCATGTAAGATTTCTTCATAAGGTAGAGCAAAATTGATCAGCTGTTTGAGAATAGATAGATGAAAGATTAGACATGGGAAGAAAAGGAGGTGATTAAAATTCAGATTACATACTGCCTGGGGTAGAAAGATACTATTTCTGCAGCTTAAAACTGGTGTTGATGGACTGCTTGCTGCAGCTCCTGAAGGGCTCCCTGAGAACTTAGGCGAAGCTGCAAGAACTGCTTTTCCTTTTCCAAGTGATTTTAGAGATTGTCTGTAAGGAATATGTATGCCTATCATTGAGCTATTGGATTTCCTGTATTCGGATATGAAATGGGTGCTGTTATTAGCATACTCTGACTGCCTGAATCGAAGTGCTAAAGTGAGGATATGCAAATGAATAGCAGGGATTGGGTTATTCCAGGTGAAGAGTTTCCTTTTTCATATGCAAAGTTCTCTACCAGTTTTATATTCAAGTTGAAATGCATTGCTAAGTGTATTTTACTCTAATGGCATCTAGATTAATTTTCACTCAAGAAAAATCAGCTGTGTGGATTTTGCACAAGTTTAAAAGCATGGCTGAGACTGAAGCAAAGAAAGATATCAATGCCCCTCTCTCCCAGACCACCACCTTTCACCACACTATCCTTGATGGGAATGTTGGGAGCTCTAAATTGAGATGAGTGTAGACACCAGTAACTTTCTTAAGAATGGCAAGATTAGTATGCTTAAGGAAACCAGTTTGACTCTCCTGCAAGAGCAAACCTGGAAATGCAAGGGAATTACCCTGTAGGCAACCCTTGAGTAAAAGGAGATGGGAGTTTTCAGGTACATCTTTTCCTGATGTGAAGATGCCTCCCCCAAATCTGAGTTCGCCGCTTGATGTGCCTTAATGCACAGACACACTGAACAGGCTGTGGAGAAAAAGAAGATTTATTCACACTGGAGGGAGGGCAGGGGGAAATTGCCAAATCTGCTCTCTGTAGTGATTTTTCACGTGGCTTTTATATATATTAGAGACAAAGAAAGTTAACCGTCTTGGGTTACATGTAACAGGGATCTGGAGAACTTCATCTGTTCCTTATCTCAGTTATTTACTACATCGTTTAGGGTTACATCCTCTAAGATACACGGTGCATGATGCCTCTAAGCCTGGGATCATAGATGAGAGAACACAAACAATAGTGATTAATATACAGCTTAATTGTTGTCTATTCAGCCTGGGTGAATGTTGTTAATATTGCTCCTCTGTGTGACTAAAACTGAAATACACAGCCTGCTTACAGTTTTAAGGTTACATTTAAAATACTAACACTACAGGTGCTCTAAGGGGTTTTGAGCTTGTCATTTCCGGCAGTGACTAGTTCCTTGACATATCTTTTTATTGGTTTTTCCTACTTGCATCCTTCATTCTTCCTTCTGCCTTCTCTTTTGTCCTAGAATTACTTCCCAAAATAAACTGTTCTCAAGCATAGTCTTGTTATTCTCAACCCATAAAACATTGGTGCTTTACATCCTTTCCAACTGTTTATTTGGTGCCCACATTATAGAAATCTTTAAATTCATATTTTTTTCTCTTTGCTTTCCATGGTTTCATGGTCAGTTCATGTAAAAACATCAGATTATACATCTTAAATAGGTACAGTTTGTTGCATGTCAGTTAAACTTCAATAAGCTGTTAACAGTTAAAAAACATTCTGAATACTATATAGAAAATAGTTTATAGGAAGGCAAGAGAATAAATGGGAAGTGCATTCACTAGAGGCATAATTTTGTGACTGAGATGCGGATGATGGTGGCTTCAATAAAGTGGATGATAGTTAAAATATAAAGTATGCATAGGTCCAAGATATAATGGCAAATGGCCAACAGGACTTGCTGTAGAAGAGTCAAAAAAGTCTTCTCAGTTTCTAATTTGAGCCCCAAGATAGTGAATACTAAATAAGAGACATTTTCGAGGGTTGGATGCAGCCAAGCAATTTTATGTGGCCATGTTAAATTTAAGATGCTTATGAGATATCTAAGTGGAGATGTATGGCCAAAAGTCTGGAGCTTGGAGAAGTGGCCAGGCTAAAATTAAACATTTAGAAGTCAATGATATATCGGCAATAACTAAGTTTATGAGAATGCATGTAATACATAAGCAAAGTTGAAAGGGAAGCCATCTCTGGAAGGAAAAATATATAAAGATACAGATTCAATCGTGGAAGATCAGAAACTAAGCTATTGTTACTGACTGGTCTTGAGTTGGAGCCTGGAAATGGGTCTCCTGTACGATGATGCTCAGACCAACAGAATGAAACCAGATTGTGTGAAGCAAAGCAGAACTTTATTATTTGGCCAAAGAATGGAGAAGAGTGGTCCTGTGTTCAGAAGTCACCTTCTATCCGAAGGGAGGTGAGAGTTTCTTTTATAGAGGTCAGGGAATGTGTGCACAGGTGGCTAATGAAAGTGGGCAGTGGGGTTTCATGAAGTAAGGTCAGGATTGGGTGCTTAGTGTGCATGCTCTGGAAAGGGGGTTTCTCTGGCTGTGGCAAGGCAGGAAATTGTGGTTAGCATGAAGGTTTCTCTGTGGTTCACTGTGGAATGTTGGAACAATGGCTGTAGGCACTGCAGTTCTCAATGGCTTCCTGCAGATGTTGCTTGCTATATTTTTCTGGAAGTAAACACAACTGTAGCAGAGACAGAAGTTAGATGAAACAACTTTTTCTTGGAGGGGGGAGGTTCAGACTTCATCCTGGTGACACTGTAACTATTGAATTATAAGGGCCTTGAATACAATAGCAGCAAGGGAAATAAGAGGGGTAGGACAGAGTCAAGATATGCTGAGAAAAATCATTTCTTCAAACATTTATTCGATAGATGTCTGCTCAAGGCAATAGTAATACATGTATGCACAAGACAGCTTAGTTCATATATTCATGGATGTTATATTACAGTGGTTATTATAGGGTGTAGAAAGAGTACAAATTAAAAAGTGAAAATAATATGTAACACATAGTTTGATATCTAACAATAGACTGTATAAATTATGATCCACCATACCTGCAAACATATGAGATAAAATTATGATTAATCTAAAATTCTGATTCAGCATTTATTTTCATTTCAACTAATTTTTTCAGTTATTTGAAAGGAAAATCAAGATTTTAACACAGAAGACAAAAGTATGCAAATAAAACAAAAAATAGTAACCTTAATGCCAATACATTAAATGAAGATTCAACAAAATGTTTTTAATTTAAATTTACATGAATAAAAATATAATTTTTATCTGAAGTTGGAATTAAATATTCATAAAATTTGTGTCAACTATTTTTTTTTTTACTTTACCACAAAAACTTAAAAAATAATATATTCATTTAAAGACCAAGATATTACTCCAACTTTATTATAATAGTGTTTTCAGTGTAGGGTCTATAGTAGTTAAATACCTCCTGTTGGACTGCAAAATAATAGACAATTACGTGGATTTCAATTTTGTGCATAACTAAGGGCTACTTGCTATTAGCCTATTAAGTGAATTACTATGGGATTCTAAAAGTTGTTATTCATACACTAAAATTAGTGCATTACTAGAGTTTCCTAAGACCTCTAAATCAATATTCTGCCAAGAATACTGGCTCTCACTTGACAAAGCATTTCCTGTGCATGGGTATCACAGCAAGTCAGAAGAAGACAAATAATGTGCATTATTTTAAGTTCCCATGATTCTCTAATTTTGCTACATCTACATAAAATGTATATTTAAGGTTAATATTATGTTTCCCTGCTTTTGTTACTTTTCTGTTTTTTTCTTATTTGCTCCATTTTAATCCTTGGACAGTTCTGTTGATACACTCCAATATGTGTGGGCATCACCGCCCTTTTTTTTCCCAAACTTTTTATGCAAGGCATATTGCCTTTCTATTTCTTTTGCCCTCTCAAAGCAGATGGTGGTTAAAAGCTTCTTTTAAGTAAAACCAGTAAGTGCAAGACACTGGAATTTCCCTGCCAACTATGATCTCTTATTTTTCCTATACAAAAACATGGCAAAACTGCTAATGTCCATAATAGAAAATCACTAAACTCAAAGTCAAGAGCTTTTTAATTGTGAAACAGATGACATCACTTCCTCCCTGCCTTGTTTAATGCCCTCCAGTGGCTTCCCTTCAGTATTAGAATAATGTCCAAAACCCCTGCTGGTGGTTTACAAGATCCTATATTGCATGGAACTAAGCAAGTTCTTTGACCCACCTTACCACTTACCTCTTTCTGGCCATTTTCTCTCTGCACCATCCATACTAAACTTGTAATTTGCCATAAATATGCAAAACATCAATTCCTATTCAAGGTTGTTGCCCTTGCTATTACTTCTTCCATGAATCCTCTTCACCTGTATCTTTATATGGCTTTTCTCTAACCTCTTGGTTAACTACTCTGTTCTAGTTTGCAAATGCTGCCAGAATGCAAAAAACCAGAGATGGATTGGCTTTTATAAAAGGGGTTTATCTGGTTACACAGTTACAGTCTTGTGTCCATAAAGTGGCCAAGGTAACACATCAGCAATTGGGTACCTTCACTGGTGAGTGGCCAGTGGTGTCAGGAAAACCTCTGTTTGGGAAGGCAAGTGGCTGGTGTCTGTGCCAGAGTTCTGGTTTCAAAACGGCTTTCCCCCAGGACGTTCCTCTCTAGGCTGCAGTTCCTCAAAAATGTCACTCATAGTTGCTCTTGGGGTGTTGGTCCTCTCTTAGCTTTTCCAGAGCAAGAGTCTGCTTTCAACAGCTGTCTTCAAACTGTCTCTTATCTGTAGCTACTCGCTCAGCTTCTGTGCATTCTTCAAAGTGTTCCTCTTGGCTGTAGCAAACTAGATCCTTCTCTCTGAGCTGATATATAGGGCTCTAGTAAACCAATCAAGGCCCATGCTGAATGGGCGGGGCCACAGCTCCATGAAAACCATCCAATCAGAGCCATCACTGACAGTTGGGTGGGGCACATCTCCATGGAAACAAACTATCCAAACATTCCAACTTAATCCACACCAACATGTCTGCTCCCACAAGATTGCATCAAAGAATGTGGCTTTTTGTGGGGGACATAATACACACAAACTGGTACATACTCAAATGGCCCATCTTCCAAAATATTTTTCCTGCCATCTAAAAGAATGCCTTCACATTATGTTCTACTCCTGTTTTCTGCTTGTCTTTTCTTCATAACATGGTTCTCTATTTGATGTTAAATTAAATAATGATTTATGCTTTTTATTGTCTTTCTCAGTAAAATGTAAGCCCTTGAGGGCAGAGCCTTTCCTTCTTAGTTTAATTATGAATCCACAATACATAGTGTTCAGCACAAAGTATGCACTTGTGAACTCTGCACTGAATGAAGAAATCTCCCAATGGTTAGCACTTGGCACATTGCATGTTTTAAATAAGTATTTATGGACTGTTTAAGGCACTAAATGTGGCTGCCCCATCAGTCTCTGAGAAGCATTCACATAGACCTCCACTGTCACCTGTGCTTTCTTTGAAAGGATATTAGAATCTTCCACTTAAAATCATCTTATCCAACCTACACTTATACCTGTCCCAGGTTAATCCATATTATTGGATGCAAATGTGCCTAATGAGAAAAATTAATGAGAAAAATCTTATCCACCCACACCAAGCCCCTCTTTAGAGAAATTATGTTATTTTTTGTTTCAAAATGACTTTATTTCTGGTTCATCTCCTTCTGCACTTTTTTTCCTGAAGGTCAGGGTGGTATCTGTTTTAAAATATTCCCAATCCCTGATATCGATACTTCTAAAAGTGCAGCTCCATTTTAATATCAGCTCATGTGAATATCAAATGCATGTGCATAAGCTTCTCCCACAGCAGAGTTTTGACATTAAGAAAATTAAAATATGCCCTAATCATAGAATGTTTTAACTGTTGTCTGACATTTTAAAGGATTTTCTCATGAATTTCACAATAGATTATACTCCTGCCTGGCTTCTGTGGTATAAAAAATAATCTTTCATGTGATTTAAACTTTATTTCTATTTTATAAAAGAATTGTGAGAGGAGGAGAGCAAGAGAGAGAGAGAGAGGAAGAGAGATTTGTTTAATGAAATCATCAGTACAATGAAAAGCTTTGTCCATTTGTCTCTTCATCTCACAGGAAGCCAAGAAACATTTTTCTATCATAAAATCATATATAGCTTGTTATCACAATTAACTTAAAGAGTGCTGTAGGAATATAATAGACTTATTTTAATACAAATATACTTAGCTTTTTGCAAAGGCTCCAAGGGAAAGAAATTACCTAATGTTATTTATTAAGGCAGGTCCTTAATTATGCTTGGGGCATTTTGAGGTGGGGGTGCTTCAAATTTTAAACATTCTTTCTAAGCAGTGCTAAACCAGCCAAGGCTATTATTATATGGCTATGCTAACTCAACAATTTCACCTGTCTAAATAATGCTTTTCTATTTAAAAATGCTAACAGTTATCCTTTTAACAGACATTTCTCATGTTATAAAGTTATCCCTAGATTTCTCAATTTTCTTTTCTTAGAGTAAATATATTCCTAAGCTTAACCTGTGGGGCCAGAATAGACTTTGGATAGTTCTTAGAGTAATCCCTCTCCACTGTTGAGGCTTAAGATCATATATTCTAGCAATCTGAAGTCACTTACAGTTACAGACTGCCCCTTGGCCTATCACTCCTTCTGTGTCTTTTTACACATAACATTATTTGCCTCTGAATAGCCCATAAATATTCACTGAGCACCTACTATATGCTAGATACTCTTTTAGGCATTTGGCATGCATGGGCAACCAAAACAGACAAAAATCCCTACTTTCATGTAGCTTAGAAACTTGGAGGTTGGAGACAGTATACAAAAAAAATAAATAGAATAAATGAGTAAACCATATGCTATGCTACTAAATACTAAATTCTATGAAAAAAAAAAATACAGCATGGTATGAGGGAACAAAAGCACCAGGTGGGGGAATTTTGCAACTTAAATTGGGGTGGTCAACTTGGGTCTCATTGAAAGTGTGGAACTTAAGTAAAGGCTGAAGAAATTGAGGAGGAGCTCATGTGAGGAAAAGCAGATGGATCTGCAATTCCTAAGGTCCTAGGGAAAGGACTGCCTGGAATATCTGAGTAAGAGCAAAGTGACCAGTCTGGAAGAAAAATGTGAGCAAGGAGATGCAATCAGTGAGATAAGTGGAGAGGCGGGGATGTCCCACAGAGCCTTGAAGACCTTTGGGTCTTTGGGAAGCCATGGGAAGATTTTGAGAGCCATGGGTCCAAATGTATCACTTGGACTGCTATTGTGAGAATTGGTTTAGAGGGGAATGTGCAAGAACGAGAACCGTTTAAGAGGCTATTGCAATAAACCAGGCAAAAGATATTGGTAACATGGCACGGATTGGTAGCAGTATTTCTTTCTGTGATTTCCTTTATTCCTACAACCTATATTAGTTTCACTAATTCCTACTCGTCCTTTACAATTCTGTTCCCTTTCACCTATTTCATGAAATATTGTTCTGAAATCAATACACACACATTCATACACACGTCTAGTTCAGTTACTCATCTTTTGTGCTTTCATAGCATCCTGTGTGTTTATTTTTGTCAGAATGTAATTTACCTTAATCTATTATTTATTTCCCTTACCAGGTTATTGTTTATTTGAAGTCGGGGACTTTGTCTTGCATATCTATATTTCGATCACCTTGAATAATTACTGAATATAAAAGGCTAAATTAATGTATGCATTATGCATTAAATATCCTAATCAGAATCCACATAATGTCAAAATAAATCTTTGATAACTGTCAAATCAAGTATTTATTTTTTCTTCAAGAAGACATGCAGGCTTGACTAGAACATTTGTTTATTTTCTTGAATCAAGTGAATCAACCAAATATTTCATTATGTTGATCTAAAAAGTGTCTTTTCCTATAAAATGTCTCTTCTTTTAACAATCGTGCTGACAAGTTACCTATCATTGCCTTTTAACAGTATTTCCAAGAGTGGCATTTGCCAAAAGTTTACTATATACTTAAGCAATTCAACTTTATTTCTTAGGAAGAATATGAATACCAATGATTTATGTGGTATAATTCAATAATATAAAACTCAAAACAATACTGAAAATATTGTAATAATATGCAAAATATATTCTGGTAAAAGATGATTACGTTTCACTTAATTTAATTTATTTGAATAAATTGGGAATATGTATACATATACATATAATATTTTATATCGCGAGAGTATGTGATATATGTGTGTGCATACACACATTATTTCAGTGTATACGTATATGTGTATACATGTATAAATATATCTTGTCTTTAATGCTTTTACAGGTTAAAAAGAATTTCTATAAAATTGTCAAATTTGCTACCATTTATTTTATTAATTGAATAGTCTCCAGAATGTTCCATTTTTGTTTCTTTTTTCTCTGTTGGGCCATGAGTTGAATTTTCCCAAAATAAAAGGATATCATATGGATATTATTTGAGTATTTCTTTAAATAATAAAGATTCAAATTCCAAATGTCCAGAGGCTGATTTATTAAATTATACTTGAAATATTTTATTTTGCATATAGAAATGCATAGTTCAGTACATAGTTAATATTTTGCACATGACTGGAAGAATTTTCTCAAGTATATGATCTTGCTATTTAACCTGTTTGTGCTTTAATCTGTAAAACAAGAATATTTTGAACTCATTTTCAGTCATTTTTTGGTTCATGTAAGTATATTTAATTCATTAGTACACCAAGTGAGAAAGTTCTTCTAAAGCACTGAAAGCAGTGTCTGGCATAAAGTAAGAACTCAGTAAATGTGAGCCGCCAAATTTAGCTACTAAATTTACATTTCTCAGAGTAAGTTTTAGGGTGAGTTTTGATAATTGAAATAAAAGATATACTTTGCTCTTAGAATTAATGAAAATTTAAATATTATGGATAATGTTTAGATAAACAACTAACAGCTCTGGCAAATATTACCATTTATCTGAAACAACAGAATCTAGAAACTTTAATCTAAAATGTCATGGTGGTTTTCACTGGGCATTTCATTTGGTATTGCCAAAATATAAACATCAATAATTGTATTAAAAATAGTCATTTTTGGAATATATCAAACTATAAGAATAACAAGAACAGTTTCTCCTACTAGTACATTTTCCTGTAGTATTTACTGAGGAAAACATTGTCAAAATATTTTTCTTACATGCTGAAAAATCTCTGTTAAATGAGAGTCCCTTTACTATGTGTATGAATTAAATGATTTCTACCACTGTGTAATATAACTGAAAAGAACTTTAAAAATATTTACCTATTATCTAATTAATATTAGTTAATTACTAATTACTAGTTACTAGTTAATATTAGTAATATTACCTATAACCTATTTGCCTATCTAGCATAATGAATCTAACTAAAAAGTGAAAACCTGTTCATAATCAATAAATTTAAATCTCTGGTTTTATTAGTGTTCCTCAAAGAAGCAGAACCAGCCATTTATATATACATAAGTTTTATTAGAAGGATTTGGCTCACAGGACCATGGGGAGCTGAGAAGTCCAGACTCCATAAGGTAGTCCACAAACTGGAAACCCTGATAAAGGTCATTTTGAAGTTCTTAGTTCAGATTCCCAAGAGGAAGCTGGCTGACTGGAAAATCCAGCAAGAGCCAGAGTTGAAGTGACGCAGACATTCTTCTGACCTCGGAAACCTTCATTTCTGGATTTTAAGGCATCCAACTGATTAGATAATGAAATTATCCACGTTGCTAAGGACAATCTACTTTGTTGATTGTAGATACAACCAACTGATCACAGATGAAGTCAATTGATTATAGCTGCAAATCCCATCTACAAAATACCTTCAGGAAAAAGCAACTGGACACCATAACCTAGCCAATTTAACACATGAAATTAACCATCACACTGGTATCTAAATATTTTCACATACTCCAGGCATCTAGAAGATGTTGAATTTTATTTCTGTTTCTTTTATCAATATATAAATGGTAGTTGATATGGAATCTATTAGATAATTAAATAAAAGGGTTTTTTAGTCAAGCAACTTTCCACCTACTCCAAAACTGCATTCATATTTTCAGGACATAATTACAGAAAAACAAAAATACCATGTTGACCTGTCTCATTTATATCCATGATCGTGATTTTAAAGTAGGTCTTAGTGCTGCCCAGCTATCATTCTTTCACTCTTCTACCCTCCTATAGTACTATTTCATACTTTCTTCTCTCTCCTCAAACCTCCAACATCCCTTACCCCAGCTTCATTGTCAGCTGATGACCATTCTTCCAATTTTATTGACAAAAACAATTAAAAATCAGAAAAGGATTTTCTCAAGCTTCCCTCACATCTATCAACCTACCTGAATCTGTAGGCAAAATTTCTATCTTCTCTTTTTACTTTGGTTGTGCTGTCCATATAGTGTACTAGTTAAGACCAAATCCTGTATTTGTGCACTTGACCTCAACCCCTCTTGCAGACTTAACTGTATCACTCCAGCAATTCTCCCTTACTTCTCATTACTTCAAAATTACCCAACTTACAGGTTTGTTCCTATTAACATAGACATATGCTGCTTATTTACAACTCAAACAAATTGTTTGACCCATTTCTTTCTGCAGCTATTGATTCTCTTCATCCCTTTATAACAAAATACTGGGAAAGTATTATCTATATTTTGTCTTCAGTTTCTCTCCTTAAGCCTTTTCCAATAATATTTTCACTTTCAACTCTCAAGTATTTACATTACTTCAGCGTTGCTAAATCCAATGGTTGTTGTTTCTCAGGACTCACCTTACTTGGCATATTGACAGCAATTTAAACAATTAATCATTCTAGCCTCTCTGGCTTCCAGGATGCCACCCTTCCCTGGTTTTCCTTCTACATTTCTGGCCATTTCTCAGTTTCCTTTATTTATTCTATATAATCTCCCCAACTCTAACAAAGGGAATGCTCCACAGTTCAGTCTTTTTCTCTCCTTACTGTCTATTGTCACCCTAAAAGCATACAGTTTCATAGTTTTAAATGTTATACACACACACACATCATATATTGAAACATCATTTTTAATTATAATACAAATATAGATATAGATATAGACATACAAGTAGCTGTAGACATAAACATGGTGCCCAGACTTCTCTGCTGAACTCCAGATACATTTACCCAACTGCCTATTTGACAGCTTCATTTGGATGTCCAATAGGAATCTTAGTCTTAACATCAAAACTAAGCTTCTTCTGGTAGTCCAGGTCCAAATCTGCTTCTCTTCTAAACTTTTGCATCTCAGTTCATGGAAAGTCCATCTTCATAGATATTCAGGCAAAAAAAAAAAACATGGTATCTTCCTTCACTCCCTCTTTCTTTCATGATTAACATCCACTCAGTCAGCATAAAATATATCCAATAATTAGTCACTATTCACCACCCCCGCTGCCATCACTCCGATCCAAGCCACTATGATTGAACAACTCTGTTACTACATTGACCCCTGATGCACCTTCCTGCACCTGCCTTGCCCCTGGCAGTACTCAGCATTGTACCTAAGATAGACTTTTTTAATTAGAGAAATTATAGGTTTACATAAAAATCAAGCATAAAATACAGCATTCCCATATAACAGCCTAGCATTAAAACTGTGCATTAGTGTGGTACATGTTACAATTCATGAAAGAACATTTTTATAATTGTGCTTTTCACTATAGTCCATCATTTACAATTCTGTTTATATTGTACAGTTCAATAGTTTTTAAAAATTTTTATTCTAATAATATATATACACAAGTGAAAATGGCCCCCTTTTAAACACATTCAAATATATGTCAGTGTTGTTAATTATGTTCAAACTGTTGTGGTACCATCAACCCAAATACAAATTCCATACAATTTAAGCATTAACTCCTCATTACCTATCCCCATCCCATCCCCTGGTAACCTATACCCTAGATTATGACTCTAGCAGTTTGCTTATTCTAAACGTTTCATATCGGTGAAACCAGACAATATTTGTCCTTTTGTGTCCGGCTTATTTCATTGAACATACTGCATACTTTGTCATTCAATGAACAACACATATTTAATGCATTCAACTTGAGAAGGTTTGAGAGAGGTCTATTTAACTATAAAACCATAACCATAATCAACAGAGAACCTTCTAAACATACATCAGATCATATTCTTCAATGTTTTTCTTTTCACATAGAGTAAAAGCCAAACTCCATCTTTCACTTACAAGATGTTACATGATCTGGCTTGTTCCTGTAAGGATTCATATATTATCCTACTTCTTTCTGCCTTTTTCACACAGCTTTAATAGGATTGGATACTTAAACGCTCCCACAAACACAGCTAGAAACAGCTCCACCTCACGGTCCGTTCAATATTCAAAGAGCATTCTTTTCCTACATCTTACATAGCTATCCTCTCACTGCCTTCATGTCTTTACTCAAAAGGTAACTTCTCACTGATGCCTTCCATAACCACTGAATCTAAAATTTAACTCTCATACCCTTTCCCTGCTTTATGTTTCTCCTTAGCACTTATCACTTTCTAAATTACATATATTTTAATATATATTAATATTAAACACATTTCTACAACTATATATGGTATAACTATATATCATATATAGTAATAAATATTTTACTCAACAAATTTGGTTACTGTCACTTCTAGAATGTAAGGTCCATGAGAACACATATTTTTGTTAGTTTTGTTCACTGTCCTATCTGCAGGGCCTAGAATAAGGCATGGCATGTAATAAGTGCTCAATTAACTTTTGTTGAATAAACATTTTAATGAAGCCTTCATAAGTTAAGTAATCTAGAATGTAGAGCATTTTTTTTTAGAAATAGTAAGTATTTAATGAATTTCATCTTTTTTGTATTACGTATTTTGCCCTTGTGTCATCATTTCATTGGTAGTTGTTGCACAGCCTGCCAGGAATCATTGTGTCAGAATTTATCCATAACACTCCCTGCCTACCAGCACCGTTAACTCCTTTCTTGTCATTCTTTTCCCTTGTTTCTCTTTTCTTTTTATTTCATGCCCATCTGTGACTACTGTCCTGGACTACTGACAAAAGAAAGAAATGGGAGGCATGAGAGAAAATTCTATTATGTCTTGCATATTCAACAAGTATCCTCATTATTATTCCCACAATTGTGAATTAGAAAAAAATAGGGAAATAATCTCAAGGATTTGCTTAGGTGATGACCTTTCCATAAGTTTAACCATATTGTTTTCAATTTATTCACCTTATGCAGATTTCTTGTCAATTCAAAATCACTAACATAACTTTAGAATATTTTTGGAACATTTTCAAGATCTGCTTTTCATGGTTGGCTTTTTGTGTTGAGTTTCCTCAATATAAAACAAACAAACTAAAACTGTTATCCAATATGTTTTATAATATGTTCTAATTCTTCTTTCACAAATTAAACTCTAAAGCCTCACAAATTGAACTCTTTACGAACAAAAGATTGTCCCATAACATAGCTGATATTCATTTGGAATACAGTCAGCCTTGAAACTTATTATTCATTCTTAAATAGTACCCTAGCTCCACAACTCATCAGTGGAATAAAGCATGGATCAGCAATAGAAGCAGCCTGTCCCTCTCCCTTTTGCTGCATCTATGCAACATGTGAAAAACACATGCCCAGGGCACTTGGAAAATGGTAGGCTCATTCATCAGGGTTCTATTTTCCTTCTTTATTACTTTTAACATTTTTAAGGCTGAGAATTGTTACAGATTATTAGCTTTTATAATAGTCAGGGGACATGAGATGTCCCTGAAGAATAATCCTTCCTGCATAAAAAAGGGAAGAGAAAATTGCTGAAATATTAAAATATAAGTATCTAGTTATTAAGAAACCCTAGATGAGTACATTGTAAAGTGACATATTCAAAAGGAAAGTTCACTACAAACAATGTGTCTAAGAAAGTAATTTAAATAAATAATGTGTATAATATGTCATGATTTATTTTATATTTAAAATATGATGCCTTATTTTCAACTAAAGAAGTAAGTAGTGAAATGAAAATAAAATATATTTCCAGTATGTGTTTGTCATTTTTAACTATGAGAAAGATGCACTTTAAAAGTACAAAAGAGATTATATAAGATAGATAAATGGAAATGGAATTTGAACAGCCTCATCCAGTAAGAGAAACGCAGAAAAAAATCCTACAAAGAATGTTGGCTTGTACCTACTTTTTGGAAGGAAAAAAAAAAGCTAGCTATTTCTTGATGTAAAATACTTAAACATGAGGTCTTTGTTACCATAAGAGTCTGAGAAATTTATTGATCCAATTTTTTTTTTCTGGGCTCTCCCAAAAATACTCTTGAGATGACATAAATACTATTTAATGCTTAGATCAATCTATCCATAAATACACACATATCATATAATATTTACTTTGGAAATTAAAGTGCTTTGTGTCTCTAGAAATCTTCTTTCAGAAAATATGAAAATATTTTATTGAATACAATATATAATGCCATTAGGTGTTTCATTAGAAAATGGCATCAAATTAAGCCTAACATACATCCTAAATGGACATAAACATTTTAGATAGGAATTGATAAAGTGGGATCTTGTTACCCTCAAACAAAAGCAAGTATTCTTACTTAAAAATATGTAACTAAAATATATCTAACACTTAACTAGGTGTCTGACTAATAAAAGGACTCAATAAATATTCATGGACTAATTGGAGGAATAGAAAAGAATTGGGTCATCAGGGAGAAGTATGAAGTCTTGAGGCATAGAGAGGAAAATAAATAAATAGAAACTGAAGACCACCAAACTACCTTTATCATCTAATTTTTTCAATTATAAATGGAAATATATGTGGACAAAAAGAATTTATAGACATAAGTAGTTCATGAGTTTTCATGACATAAGCCCATCTGCTCTCCCCAGAGTTTAATGGCAACAGCAGATACCTTTGAACAAAGATGGGCCTGGTATAATGTATGAAAATAATGTAGCCATGGATGAGTGGGATAGGGAATTTTTTATTGAGAATTATTTACAGATATCCGGAACAACTTTTACCACTTTTACCTTTACCACTACTGCTATTCCTTTACCAGTTGGACTTCACATACTATTGCCCCTAGATTTAATCCTAAAATATCATATGAGGTTTTTTTTTTCCCCATAAGCATCACTTTGTGGAATTTCTACAGTTTTTAATGATAGCAAAAGTTAGGTGTGTGCTCATCACAGCTATAAAAACAAAAAGTAGCAGAATTTGAGTTGTGAGGCTAGGTTTATCTAAATATTTCATCATTGGCACCATGGGAGACAGTGATAATTTTTATACCATCCAGTGAGGTAGAAAGAGGTCCTATGAATGGATGTCTCTCAATTGGTTTATCTATGCTTTCCATTTTTTCATATTTGCATTGTTAAATTGCATACATATATGTAGACACATGTATGTATGCATGTGTATGTATATATGTATATGTTCATATCCCCCCAAAAAAACAAAAAAGACATAGACAGATAACCTTCCATGAAACATCCCTAGACTCTGTAATTGTCATTTTATTCACAGCAAACCAGAGAAAGCCATGTCTCTTTTCAGCAGTTAAAAAGAAATCCCCACCAATTTGCTCAAAGCTTTAGGGAACAAAAACCTTTGGTAAGGTTTTAACACCATTACAAAATTAATAAGATTTCTTAGAGTTCTTTGACTATTTTATTCATCCAACATTTGATTGAACTACAGAATTTGAAATATATGAGAACCAGTAAAATAAATATCATCTCAGTCAATAATCTTTCACTGGAGCCAAACTGAAAGTCAGTCATTCAGGAGACTGTATCTGTCATAATACTGCACTGGATGCTTATCAACAAGCCTTTCCTTTTTAATAGAAGTCAAATCTTAAAAGGGATAAAAACAAATTAAATGACTTTATCAGTACTTCCTTCAAGATGTTATTGTGCTACCCTCATTTGGGAAGATTTCAAAATATAAAGCAAACAGAACCTTCTGTCTGAAAGAAATAATTAAATCCTCAATTTGCCCACAATCATTTATTTGTAAGGGTAGCAATTCCAAGTTTGATTAATACTATGATCCTCCTTCTGGTAATTAAACATTCTGCCAAATTTCCTAAAATTGAAACATTTACAGACAGCTACACAGACTTCAAAAACCTTAAGAATTTCTCAAGTGAGATTCTAATATAGTGTGTTTAATAAATGTGATGTCTCTGTGTGGTACTAGAGAACAGCAAGGCCAAAGATGAGGGCTGATGTGCATTGTGAGTTGTCAATCCATATGACTTTATCCTCTGATGGCCAACATCATGCAGTTCAGATTAGACATCTGGAAAAGTACTCATAGTCATATCATTAGGATGAAAATATGGAAGCAGTATGATCAACATAGAAACATAAAGTGGGTGTTAACTTTCCTATGCTCTTTAATTTTTTTTTAATTGTATGGTTCCACACAACACTCCATATTCTTCAAGAAGGTGATCTTGAAAAGGACCTAAATATTTTATATGAAGAAATGTTTGCAGGGCAATGATAAGAGTAAAAGCAGGACTGGAAGGCACAGAAAACATAACAGGAATCAAACAGAAGTAATATATTGAATAAGGAAAGCAGGGGTTGAAGCACACAGATGCACACACACACACACACACACACACACACAAGATAGTTCAAGGAAGGAAGACAGAAAAAAATAAATGACACATGGTATAATTATCTTGTCCCACCTTGAAAGCAAAAGAAATGAATGTTGTCTATATCTACCCTATATTATTTGGTTATTCTTATTATTTATGGATATCATAGGATTTGTACTGACTGTATATCATTGATACTTCATGGATTCAATTTCTCTCAATAGGTGCTAGTAAAATTGTTAATAAAAGTCATTCAGGAAAGAAAATCTTGACATGGAATCTTAGTTACAGGGGGCACATATTTTTCAATAGTTGTTTGTAAGAATATTTTCAAAATAGTTGCTATAAACTCAAGAATAAAAGTTCCATAGTTCAGGATATAATGTACATTAACAATTATACATCATTTCTTGTTTTAATATTAAAACAGATATCTAAATATATCACCTAGTAAGCTTTCAAAAGAGGTTTTTGATTAAACAAAAATCTAAATATGGAGGAACTGAAATGCATGTTGACTAATGCATGACAACAAACATTATTTCAAATTATTCTCCCGGATATCAATAATTACTGTGGAACCAGGAAAGGAATGAACAGCACATGTAAGTCAGGATATGCTCTTCCTACCTCCCATATGCATCTTCATATCTGTTCAGTTAATTCTTTTTTTTTAAATAATTTTCTTTGAAGTTTTTATTTTGAAATAATTTAAAACTTACAGAACAGTCACAAAAATAATACAAAACCTACACAGAGAACTCCAATATATCCCCCACCAGGATACACAGATCCATCAGTTTTAACATTTTGCCACATTTTCCATATTATTCCATCTATGCATGTATGTATGTATCTATTTATCTGTCTATCCATCTATCTATCTATCATATATCTATCTACCACCTAAATACTGAGCATTTCACAATAGGTTGTATATATCATGCTCATTGAATACATAATATTCCCATGAACATTTCCGAAGAACAAAGATATTTACTTATTTTTCCAGTTTGCTAATCCTGCCATTACGCAAAATACCAGAAATAGGTTGGCTTCTATAAAGGAAGTTTATTTGGTTACAAAGTTACAATCTGAAGGCCATAAAGTATCCAAGGTAAGGCATCAACAATAGGGTACCATCACTGAAGAAAGGCTATTGGCATCTGGAAAATCTCTGTTAGCTGGGAAGGCATGGGACTGGTGTCTGCTTGCTTCTAGGTTGCACTTCAAAATGGCATTCTCCAATGCATCAGTTTTCGATGGCTGTCTCCACAATGTCTATGTAAACTGCAGCACTCCAAGCTCCTTCTATATGAGCTCTTATAGTGCTCAGGTAAGCAAATCAAGACCCAGGCTAAATGGATAGAGCCACACTTCCATGGAAGCATTCAATCAAGAGGTCACACCCTAATCAAAGATGTCACTCACAGCTGGCTGGGTTGCATCTCCATGGAAACAACCTAATCCCAATATCCCATGAGACTGGATTAAAAGATCATGGCTTACAGAGATGGAAGAAAATGGCAGCATAGAGAGGAATGAAAGTTGGTCCCCCCAGAGCAACTAATAAACAACCAGGAACAACTAGCAAATGATCTGGGAATAACTGCTGGGGTACAACTGTGACTGTCCACACATTGTGCACCAACCTGGATTGGGGGAAATGCCTTAGATTGCAGCAGGGAGTCTGCGTAGAAACTGCGGACCCAGCTGGGAGCCTCCAACCCCTGGCAGCCCGAATGCAAAGCTTCACTATGATAGAGAGCAGCACTCTCTGAACAAGCAAATATGCTCAGTCCAGCTCCAACTGGGGTTTTAATTGGCAAATGTGGACTGCGCAATGCAAGCTGTAAATTCCCAACAAGCAGACAGAGGCTTTTAGTGGTGCATGACCTTGAAGAGCCAGGGTACTTCTCTTTCCTGGAAGGGGGACCCCAGAGGACCAGGTGCTATCGCTGGCTGATGGGTGAAACTGGGGGCCATGGACTGACCCTGAAAGGGGGCTTTCTGTCCCTTTTTCTCTCTCTCAAGCTGAGTGGCTGAGTGGAGAAAGCCTCAGCCATTTTCAGTTCTCTCAATGGAGAAAGCCTCAACCATTTTCAGTTTGCAGCACTCAGACCAACAAGGGTCGAGATAGCAGAGTCAGAGAGACAAAGAATGTACTTAATTGCAAATGAAAACTCCCTGGGAGATGTATCTTCCCTAAGAGGAAAGAGGTGGTGCCCAGCTCTACTACCAGCCTTCCACTCAGAACCAGACCCCAGGGCCTGGGGGAAAAGAATCAAACCAGAAAAAACTTAAGCTGAGAATTAAAGGGGCCACACCTCCTTATACCAGTTGGGAGCCACAGGCTGACAGATGCCACCGGCTGGGCAGGTTAGTAAAAGCACAGCAGCTTGAGGCCTCACAGGGTGTGTCAATCTTCTAAGACACACCCTCAGGGAAACCTGGTGCTGAATATTTCCTTCTTCTGGGACCTGAACCAGTTCTGGTTTGGGAAAACCTGATGAGGGTAACCAAGGAAACCAGATGCCTAGACAACAGAAAACTACAACCTACACTAAGAAAAACAAAGGTATGGCCCAGTCAAAAGAAAAAACTTCAACTGAGATACAGGAATTGAAACAACTAATGCTAGATCAATTCAAAAAGTTTAGGGAAGATATTGCAAAAGGGATGAAGCATATAATGAAAACACTGGGTGTACATAAGGTAGAAATTGAAAGTTCAGAAAAACAACTGGCAGAATATATGAAAATGAAAGGGACAACACAATAGTTGAAAGACACAATGGAGACATACAACAGCAGATCTCAAGATACAGAAGAAAACACTCAGGAACTGGATAACAAGACACCTGAAATCCTACACACAAAAGAAAAGATAGGGAAAAGAATTGAAAATATGAGCAATGTCTCAGAGAATTGAATAACAATACGAGATGCTTGAATGTCATGTCATGGGTGTCCCAGAAGGAGAAGAGAAAGGAAAAGGGGCAGAAGCAATAATAGAGGAAATAATCACTGAAAATTTCTCATCTCTTATGAAAGATAAAATTATGGAACCAAGAAGCACAGCATACCCCAAACAGAATAGATCTGAATAGCCCCTTGCCAAGACATTTAATAATCCAATTAGCAAATGTCAAAAAAAAGAGAATCCTGAAAGCAGCAAGAGAGAAGCAATCCATCACATACAAAGGAAGCTTAATAAGACTATGTGCAGATCTCAGCAGAAACCATGGAGACAAGAAGGAAGTGGTATGATATATTTAAGATACTGAAAGAGAAAAACCACCAACCAAGAATCCTATATCCAGCAAAACTGTCCTTCAAATATGATAGAGAGTTTAAAATATTATCTGAGAGACAACAAGAGAGTTTGTGAACAAGATACCTGCACTACAGGAAATGCTGAAGGGAGCACTACAGACAGATAGGAAAACAATTTTGGATGATGGTAGAACAGCAATGTAAGTGCACTCAACAAAGATGACTATGAGTATGGCTGAAAGAGGACGCTTAGGAGCATGTGGGACACCAGAAGGAAAGAGGAAAGATAAAGACTGGGACTGTATAACTCAATGAAACTTAGAGCACTCAACAATTGTGATAAAATGTACAAATTGCTTTTGTTTTTTTTTTTTTTATGAGGGAGAACAAATTAGTGTCAACCTTGAAAGTTGTTAAAAATAGGGAAGTATTGGGGGAAAAATACAGTGAATGCAAACCAGAGATGATAATTAACAGAAACATTGCATTATGCTTCCTTTAATGTAACAAAGACAACATACCAAAGCTAAATGCATGTAAGAGGGGGACATAAGGGAGGGGTATGGGACTCTTGGCATTGGTAATGTTGTCTGACTTTATTCTGCTTTGGTTTAATGCTACCTTTCCTTTTGCTGCTTCCCAGCTGTCGTATTTTTTTCCCTCTTTTTCCTTTTCCTTTTGTCTCTCTAGCTTCTTTGACTCTTCTTCCTGCTTTGTGGAAGAAATGGAAATGTCCTTATATAGATAGTGGTGATGGTGGTGAATACATAACTACATGACTATAAAGGGAACCTTTGATTGTTTACTTAGGAAGGAATGTATGGTGTGTGAACAATTGTCTTAAAAAATGGATTGATGAAGAAACCTTGAGGGCACTGTAATGAGTGAAATAAGTCAGACACAAAAGGACAAATATTGTATGGTCTCACTGATATGAATTAATTATAATATTGAAACCCATAGACACAAAATATAAGCTACCAGGATACAGAGTGAGGCTAAAAAATGGGGAGCGGTTGCTAATTATGATCAGAATGTTCAACTAGGTTGAACTCAAAAATTTAGAAATTGATAGAGATGATGGTAGCACACTGTGAGAATAAATAGCAGTGCTGAATTGTGCATGAATGTGGTGGAAAGGGGAAGTTCAGAGTCATGTATGTTACCAGAAGGAAAGTTGGGGGTTAAAAAGATGGGAATGTATAAAACAGTGAATCTTGTGGTGATCAATTTCTGTGATTAACTGTACAAATATTAGAAAATGCTTTCATGAACCAGAACAAATGTATGACACTATAGCTAGATGTTAATAATAGAGGGGCATATATGGAAAAATATATAGCTTTTGCAAATATATACTATAGTTAGTAGTATTTTAACATTCTTTTTTCAACAGTAACAAATGTACTATACCAACATTATGAGTCAACAATGGAGAGGGGATAGTTAGAGGTATGGGAGAACTTGAGTTTCCTTTTTTTGTCTTTATTTCTTTTCTGGAGTAATGAAAATGTTCTAAAAATTGAAAAAAAAATTAATTGTAGTGATGGATGCACAGCTGTTTGATGGTACCAGGGGCAATTGATTTTATACTTTTGATCTTTGGATAATTGTATGGTATGTGAACAATCTCAATAAAATAATGTAAAAAAAAAAAGATCATGGCTTTTTCTGGGGGACATAATATAGCCAAACTGACAGATTTATGTAATCACCTTAAGTATTGTTATCAAGTTCAATAAATTCAACTTTATATAAAACTTACTTTGTATTCCAGTTTTTAGAACATTCCAATAATGTCCTTTTGAGTATTTTCTCCTTTATTATTAGGTTCCATGCAGGATCATGCACTGTATTTAATTAACATTGTGAATACATTTACTTTTTTTCACTTTTTAATAATTTTATTGTACAATTGGTATACAATAAACTACATATATTTAAATCATACAACTTGACAAGTTTTGACACATGCATACACATGAACACACTCCATGAACCCATCACCACAATGGTGATAGTGAGCCTGTATCCATTACCCAAAAAGTTTCATCATTTTGGTAAATATGTTTAGATTTGTTGAATGGCCCTTTTTCCATTCAGAAGCTCTACTTGACCCTACCCAATCCATCCATACTCTCTTATAAAACAGTTCCTCCTTGGGAAGCCTGTCTGGGATATGCCTATTTTTTTCTACCATGGTTTGTTTGTTTGTTTGTTTAACAGTTTTATTCACACACCATATAATCCAATGCAATTTTACAGTCAATTGTATAATCACATAGTTATGCATTCACCAACACATTCTATATGAGAACATTCCCCTTTCTTCTGAAAAATAAGAAAGAAAAAATCTCATACTCCTTCCTTATATCCCCCTGTTATTGATATTTAGCCTTGGCATGGTGCCTTTGTTACAATTAACAAAAGAATATTACAATGTTACTGTTAACTATAGTCCTTAATTTGCATTAATTACATTTTTCCCATATATCACCCCATTATTAATACTTTGTAATAGTGACATAAATTTGTTCTGGTTCATGTAAAATATTTCTTATATTTGTACAATTAACCACCATCATAGCCCACCAGTCCCAGTTACACAGTCCCAGTTTTAATCCTCTAGCTTTCCTTCTGGTAATATATGGGACCCTAATCTTCCTCTTTCAACTATAAACTCAACTTTGTTAATTGCACTTAAAATATTGTGTTACCATCACACGGTATCATGCTACCATTTCTGACCTTTGCAATCAACCTTATTAAACATTATGTACTCTTTAAGCATTGATTGCCCAATCTCTGCCCCCTTTCTATCTCCTGATAACCTATGCTCTCAAGTGTAACTCTCCAAGTTTGCTCATTATAGTTAGTTCATATTAGTGAGACCATACAATATTTGTCCCTTTGTTTCTGGCTTATTTTGTGCAATAGAATGTCCTCAAGTTTCATTCACATTATTGCATGTATCATGACTCCACCCCTTCCTGCAGTCTCACAATAGTCCATCATATGTATACACCACAAATTGCCTCTCTACTCATCAGTTGATTGGTCCTTGGGCTGCCTCCCTCCATTGGCAATCATGAATCATGCTGTCATAAACATCAGTGTGCAAATGTCTATTCATGTCTGTGCTGGTTTGGATGTATAATGTCACCCAAAATGCCATGTTCTTTGATACAATCTTGTGGGAACAGATGTATTAGTTTGATTAGGTTGGAATCCTTTCATTGAGTGTTTCCATGGAGATGCGACCCACCCAATTATAGGTGATAACTCTGTTAGATAATTTTCATGGAGGTGCAGCCCTGCTCATTCAGCATGGGCCTTGATTAGTTAACTGGAGCTGTATAAAAACTCAGACAGAAGGAGCTTGCTGCTGCAGCTTACAGAGACATTTTGAAGATGGCCATTGAAAGCTGACATTTTGGAGAATGCCATTTTGAAACAAAACCTGAGAGCAAGCAAATGCCAGCCTCATGACTTCCCAGCTACAGAGGTTTTCCAGATGCCATCAGTGTTCTTCAGTGAAGATACCCTACTGTTGATGCTTTTGTTTGGACATTTTCATGGCCTTAAGACTGTAAACTTTGTAGCCAAATAAACCTCCTTTATAAAAGCCAATCAATTTCTGGTGTCTTGCAAAAGGGCAGCATTAGCAAACCAGGACAATGTCCCTGCTTTCAGTTCTTCCAAGTATATACCTAGTAATGGGATTGCCAGATCATATGACATTTCTGTATTTAACTTCCTGAGTGTTCCAGTTTGTTAATGCTGCTGGAATGCAAAACACCAGAAATGGATTGGCTTTTATAAAACGGGGTTTATTTGGTTGCATAGTTACAGTCTTAAGGCCATAAAGTGTCCATCAACAAAGGGTACCTTCACTGGAGGATGGCCAATGGCATCCAGAAAACCTCTGTTAGTTGGGAAGGCATGTGGCTAGCATCTGCTCCAAGTTCTGTTTCCAAAATGGCTTTCTCCCAGGACATTCCTCTCTAGGCTGCAGCGTCTCTTCAAAATGTCACTCTTGGTTGCTCTTTGGGCATTTTTCCTCTCCTGGCTTCTCTGGAGCAAGAGTCTGCTTTCAATAGCCATCTTCAAACTGTCTCTCATCTGCAGCTACTCTTTCAGCTTTTGTGCATTCTTCAGTGTCCTTCTTGGCTGTAGCAAGCTCATTACTTCTGTCTGAGCTAATAGAGTGCTCTAGTAAACTAATCAAGGCCCATGCTGAATGTGCAGAGCCACACCTCCATGGAAACTATCCAATCAGAGTCATCATCCACAGTTGGGTGGGTCACATCTCCACAGAAACACTCAAAGAATTACAATCTAAACAACACTGCTACATCTGTCCACACAAGATTACATCAAAGATAATGGCATTTTGGAGGACATAATACATTCAAACTGGCACACTGAGGAACCACCACACTGCCCTCAAGAGCAGTTGTACAATTCTACTTCCCCGCCAACAGTGAATAGGTATACCTCTTTTTCAACATCTTCTCCAGCACTTGTAGTTTTCTGTTTATTTTTTTACAATCCATCCTAATTGTATAATCACTGGCTCCTGGTATAATCACAGTTATGCATCCACTGGGACAAAGTACATGAGAATGTTCCTATATCTTCCAAAAAGAACGAAAAAGAAATCCCATACCCCTCCCTCATATCCCCCTATTATTTACATTTAGTTTTGGCATGGTGTATTTTGTACAATTAATGAGAGAATATTACAAATGTTACTGTTAACTATAGACCTGAGTTTGCATTAATTGTATTTTCCCATATGCCAACCCACTATTAAATAGTGACATACATTTGTTCTAGTTCATGTAAAAATTTCCTTATATTTGTACAATTAGCCACCATGATTCTCCAAAATAGAATTTGCTAAAGCATATAGTCCCAGTTTTTATCCTCTAGCTTTCCTTCTGATGACATACATGCCCATAGCCCTCCACTTTCAACCATACTCATACTCAGTTTTGTTAGTTACACATACAACATTGTGCTACCATCACACTGTATTGTGCAATCCATTTCTGAACATTTACAATCATAGTAAACACTCTGTTCTCCTTAAGTATTAATTACCCAATCTCTGACCTCTTTCTAACTCCTTATAACCTATGCTCTCATATTTAACTCTCAGAGTTTGCTTGTTATAGTTGGTTCATATTAGTGAGACAACACAATTTTTTTCCCTTTTTTTTCTGGCTTATTTCATTCAACATAATGCCCTCAAGTTTCATCCATGTTGTTGCATACATCATGACATCATTCTATCTCACAGCTGCATAATATTCCATTGTATGTCTATACCACAGTTTGTTTATCCACTTGTCAGTTGATGGACATTTGGGCTGTTTCCATCTATTGGCAATTGTGAATAATGTTATTATGAATATTGTGCAAATGTTTATTCATGTCCCTGCTTTCAGTTCTTCCAAGTATATACCTAGTAATGGGATAGCTGGATCATATGGCAATTCTATACTTCCTGAGGAACCATCACATGGCCTTCCAGAAGAGCTACACCATTGTTCATCCCCAACAGTGAATAAGTGCACTGGTTTCTGCATATTCTCTCCAGCACTTGTAGTTTTCTGTTTTCCTTTATTTTTTATAATGACCATTCTAGTAGGTGTGAGATGGTATCTCATTGTGATTTTGATTTGCATTTTCCTCATAGCTAGTGAAGTTGAGTATCTTTTCATATGCTTTTTAGTCACTTTGGAAAAGTGTCTATCCATGTCTTTTGTGCATTTTTTAATGTGGTTTTCTTTTTGTTGTTGAGTTGTAGGATCTCTTTAGATATTCTGGATATTAAAATCTTATTGTATTTGTGGTTTCCAAATATTTTCTCCCATTGGGCAGGCTGCCTTTTCACTTTCCTGACAAAGTCCTTTGATGCACAAAAGTACTCAATTTTGAAGATATCCTATTTATCTATTTCTTCCTTTTATTCCCTGTGCTTTGGGTTTAAGGTCTAGGAAACCACCTCCTACCTACAACCAGATCTTTAAGATATTTCTCTACATTTTCTTCTAAGAGTTTTATGACTGTAGCTCTAATATTTAGGTCTTTGATTCATTTTGAGTTAGTTTTTGTATAAGGTATGAGATAGGAGTTCTCTTTCATTTTATGGTACATGGATATCCAGTTCTCCCAGCACCATTTGTTGAAGAGGCTGTTCTCTCCCAGTTGAGTCAAATTGGTCTCTTTGTCAAAATCTATTGACCATTGATGAGAAGGTCTATTTATGAACTCTCAATTCATTACCATTGGTCCATATATCTATCTTTATGCCAGTACCATACTATTTTGACAACTGCTGCTTTGTAATATGCTTTAAAATCAGGAAGTGTGAGACCTCCGACTTCATTTTTCATTCTCAAGATGTTTTTAGCTATTCAAGACACACTGCCCTTCCAAATAAATTTAATTGTTGGTTTTCTATTTTAGCAAAATAATTTGTTGGAATTTTGATTGGTATTGTCATTAATTCTATAACTCATTTTGGGTAGACATCTTAACTATATTTAGTCTTTCAATCCATGAACACTGTATGTCCTTTCATTTATTTTGGTCTTCCCTTATTTTCTTTTAGCAATGCTTTGTAGTTTTCCCTGTATAAGTCCTCTATGTCATTGTTTAAATTTGTTACTAGATATTTGATTCTTTTGGTTGCTATTGTAAATGGATTTTTTTTCTTGATTTCATCCTCGAATTGCTCATTACTAGTGTATAGAAACATTACTGATTTTTGTGCATTGATATTGTATCCTTACACTTTGATGAACTGTATTAACTCTAGTAGATTTGCTGTAGATTTTTTGAGACTGTCTACATAAAAGAACATGCCACCTGCAAACAGTGAATGTCTGCATCTTCCTTTCCAATTTGGATGTCTTTTATTTCTTTTTCTCACCTAATTATTCTAGCTGGAGATATCAGCACAATGGTGAATATCAATGGAGACAGTGGGCATCCTTTTCTTCTTCCAGATCTTAGAGGGAAAGCTTTCAGTCTTTCACCATTGAGCATGATATTAGCTGTGGGGTTTTAATATATGCCCTTTATCCTGTTGAGGAAGTTTCCTTCTATACCTATCTTGCAAAGAGTTTTCATCAAGAAAGGATGCTGACTTTGTCAAATGCCTTTTCTGCATCAATCAAGATGATTATGTAGTTTTTTTCCCCCTCAATTTGTTGATACAGTGTGTTGCACGTATTGATTTTGTCTTGTTGAACCAGCCTTGCATAACTGGAATAAAACTTCACTTGTTCATGGTGTACAATTCTTTTAATGTGCTGCTGGATTCAATTTCCAAATATTTTGTTGAGGATTTTTGCATCTATGTTCATTAGAGAGGTTGGTCTGTAATTTTCTTTTCTTGTATTTGTCTGGCTTTGGTATTAGGGTGATGTTGGCTTCATCAAATGAGTTAGGCAGCTTTCCCTCCCTTCAATTTTTTTGGAAGAGTTGGAGGAGGATTTGTACTAATTCTTCCTGGAATGCTTGGTAGAATTCACATGTGGAGCCATCCTGTACTGGACATTATTTGGGAGGTTTTTGATGACTGATTCCATCTCTTTACTTGTGATTGGCTTGTTGAAGTCTTCTATTTCTTCTCAAGTCAGTATTGGTGGTTCATGCACTTCCAGAAAGTTGTCCATTTCATCTAAATTGTCTAGTTTTTTGGGATATAGTTGCTCATAGTATCCTCTTATTATCTTTTTTTATTTATTTGGAGTCAGTAGTATCCCCCCCTTTCTAATTTTGTTTGCATCCTCTCTCTTTTTTTCTTTGTCAGTACAGCTAAGGGTCCATCAATTTAATTTTCTCAGAGAACCAACTTCTGATTTTGTTCAGTCTATACTTTTTTTCTCAATTTCATTTATTTCTGTTCTAATCTTTGTTATTTCTTTCCTTCTATTAACTTTTAGGTTAGTTTGTTGTTCTTTTTCTAGTTCCAGGTATGCAGTTAAGTCCTCTAGTTTTATTATTTCTTCTTTTTAGATAATGGCATTTAGGGCAATAAATTTCCCTCTCAGCACTGCCTTCACTGCATCCCATAAGTTTTGATATATTTTGTGCTCATTTTTATTTGCTTTGAAATATTGACTGATTTTTCTTGCAATTTCTTCCTTCACCCACTGGTTGTTAAGCATATGTTTTTTAGTCTGTATATATTTGTGTATTTTCCAGTGCCCCTCCTGTTACTGATTTCCAGCTTCATTCCATTATGATATGAGAAATGGTTTTGTATAATTTTAATCTTTTTTAGTTTTTTTGAGACCTTCTTTGTTAGCCAACATATGGCTTATCTATGAGAATAATCCCTGAGCACTTGAGAAGAATGTATATCCTGCTGTCATGGAGTTCATTGTTTTTTTAAATGTCTGCTTAGTAACATTAGTTCGTTTATCATATTAATCAAGACCTCTATTTCCTCACTGATCCTCTTTCTAGATGTTCTATCCATTGATGAGAGTGGTGGATTGAAGTTTCCAACAATTATTGTAGAGGTGTCTATTTCTCCCTTTAGTGTTGCCAGTGTTTGCCTCTTGTATTTTGGGCACTCTGGCTAGGTGCATAAATATTTATATTATTTGTTCTTGATGGATCATCCCTTTTATTAATGGATAGTGCCCTTCTTTGGTGCTTTTATCTTTTTTTCACTTAAAGGCTTATTTGTCTGATATTAGTATAGCTACCTCACCTTTTTCTAGTTGCTGTTTGCATGGAATATCTTTTCCCAATCTTTCACTTTTAACCTATTTATGTGCTTGGTTCTAAAATGAGCCTCTTGTAGACATCATGTAGTAGATGGATCCTTTCTTATCTCCAGTCTGCCAGTCTAAGTCTTTTGATTGGTGAGTTTAATCCATTAACATTCAATTTTATTACTGTAAAGGAAATAGTTTCTTCAACTCTCTTGTCCTCTGTATTTTACATGTCATATCTTATTTTTGCCTCTCTTTTTACTCTTAGAGCTACCCTTACTGATAATGTTCATTTTTACACTCTCCTCCACATCTCTCTCTCCTGTCTTTTCCTATCAACCTTTGGTGTTTCTTGTGGAGCAGGTCTCCTGTTCATGAACTCTCTCAATGCCTGTTTATTTGTGAGTCTTTTAAATTCTCCCTCATTTTTGAAGGACAATTTTGCCAGATATAGTATTCTTGGTTGGCAGTTTTTCTCTTTCAGTATCCTAAATATATCATACCACTGCCTTCTTGCCTCCATAGTTTCTTCTGAGAAATCTGAACTAAGTCTTATTGAGCTTCCCTTGCATGTGATGGACTGCTTTTCTCTTGTTGCTTTCAGAATTATCTCTTTGTCTTTGGCATTTGACAATCTGATTAAGTGTATGGGGTAGTTCTACTTGGACCTTTTCTGTTTGGGCTACATTGCACTTCTTGGATTTGTAATTTGATGTCTTTCATAAGAGTTTGGAAATTTTCAGTGATTATTTCCTCAATTACTCTTTCTGCCACTTTTCCCTTCTCTTCTACTTCTGGGACACACATAACATGTATATTCATACACTTCATGTTGTCATTCTATTTCCTAACACCCTGCAAAAATTTTCCCATTCTTCTCCCTATTTGGTCTTTTGTTTGTAAAATTTCAGATGCCTGTCCTCTGGTTCATTGATCATTTATTCTGCTTCCTAAAATCTGTAGTTGTATGCCTCCATTGTATTTTTTGAGTCTTCTATTGTGCTTTCAGCCCATAATTCCTGTCATTATTATTTTTTTCAAACTTCTTAGTTCTTTTTTTATGTTCACCCAGTGTATTCTTTATATCTTTCATTTCTTTTACTACATTTTCCATCAACTCATTGAATTGTTTCAATCTCCTGTATCTCATCTGAAGTTTCAGTTTACTCCTTTGACTGGGCCATATCTTTGTGCTTCTTAGTGTGACTTGTGATTTTTTTTCTGGGGTCTAGGCATCTGATTTTCTTGATTAGTTTATTCTAGAGGTCACTTTCTCCTTCTTGCCTAAGGTTTTCTTATTAATTGGCTTTGTGCTCTAACTGTTATTTGACATTTGGTTCAACTTAATTCTTGAACTCTAGCATAACTTGTGTTTAACTGATAAAATTTTCTCATGTCTTCTTCATCTGATTGTTGCCCTGCATATATGGAATGATTTTTTAGCTTACCTTGTTTATGCAGTTGTTTTGTCTCCAGGTAAAAGCTTTTTGTTCCCTCTTCCTCCTCAGGGGATGTTGATGTGCTCTGCTTTTTTATTTTCCTTTATATGTTTTTAAAACTCCTTTCATTGCCTCTAGCAAATTTTACCTGATGGGCTGATTAAAGAAGGAGGGTCTCCCAGAAAGGATCTACCCCAGTCTGTTTTTCCCAGACAAGACAGGTCCAGGAGTCATGAAGGGGGTGTGGATCAGGATCAAGGTTACTTGGAGGATGAGACTCAGCAGGGTGCCAGTATTTCCTGTGAGGCCTCCTGATTCTGTGCTTTTCCTGTCCTGACCAGTAGATAGCACTCATCAGTCCACTGCTCCACAGGTCTAAGGTGGTACTGTGCCTTTAATTCTCCACAGACCCTGCCCCTACTAGGGGCATAGTTGAGTGGTAGGCTGTGAGGAAAGGCAGTTGAAACTGTTTCTATTTTCCCAGACCCTAAGTCTAAAGTCTCTATTAACAGTCACAGCCTGTGCTGAGCCTTGCATCATTCTTTTCTTGGGGAGGAGCTGCTCTTCAGCCCACTGTTACCTGCTGGCAGGAAAAGTTACAGCGACTCTCAGGCAGCTCCACTTCTGCTTCTGCCACCCCTGCCAGTGTGTGTTTGAGACAAAGGCTGGGTTCTGGTTTTTGTAGGTTGAAATTGTTTATGATATCTCAGCCCCTGGGATCTAAATTTTCTAAATGACAGCTTCCACTTGTGCTGGGGAAGTGGAGAAAATCTGTCCTTTAGGGAACTATCTCTACCACCTGATTATTTACTTTGTCTCTCAGCAAATCCTACTTCCACCACCACCTGGGGCAGGGCTGAAAACAGAATGCTGCCTACTTTCTTTAATGAGTGTGTGATGGTTAGGTTCATCTGTCAACTTGGCCAGGTGATGGTGTCTTGGTGTCTGTTCAAGTAACCACTGGCCTAACCATTATTGCAAGGACATTTGTGGCTGGTTGATAAACCAGAAGGCTGTTTTATTAAATCATTAGTCAATTGGCTGCAGCTGTGACTGATTACCTCAATGAAGGGCATGTCTTCCACAATAAGAGAATTCAACCAGCTGGATTTAATCCAATCAGTTGAAGACTTTTAAGTGAGACAGATAAAGGACCTTCACTTCTTCTTCAGCTAACAACTGAAGCATCTCCTGAGGAGTTCATCAAAGTCACCAGTTTGTTTCCTGAGAAGTTCATGAACATCTTCATTGGAGTTGCCAGTTTGCTGCCTGCCCTACAGAATTTGGACTCCTGCATACCCACAGTTGTGTGAGACACTTTTATAAAATTTTATATAGAAATCTCTTGTTGATTCTGTTTCCCTAGAGAACCCTAATACAAATTGATAGTGGGAGTGGTTCTTGAGAAACAGAAATTTAAAATGGGCTTTTACAATTGGTTTTCTGCTATGATTAGATTCAAAGGCACTAATGACTCCATTTCCAATAATCAAGTAGGCACTGACAGTCCATGGTTTAAGCTGGCAGTGGAGATATGCAAAATATCACTGTTTGATTCTCCTAGTCATACTTTTGTATGAAGCAAGGCTCTAGGTGACAGTGTTTTTTATTTTTGTTTTTGTTTTTTAAATTCAGTTTTATTGAAATATATTCACATACCATACAATCATCCATGGTATACAATCAAATGTTGAGATTATGATCATATAATTATGCATTCATCACCACAATCTATTTCTGAACATTTTCCTTACATCAGAAAGAATCAGAATAAGAATAAAAAATAAAAGTAAAAAAAAGAACACCCAAACCATACCCCATACCACCTTATTTGTCATTTAGTTTTCATCCCCATTTTTCTACTCATCCATCCATATACTAGGTAAAGGGAGTGTGATCCACAAGGTTTTCACAATCACACTGTCACCCCTTGTAAGCTACATTATTATATAATCATCTTCAGGAGTCCAGACTACTGGGTTGGAGTTTGGTAGTTTCAGGTATTTACTTCTAGCTATTCCAATACATTAAAACCTAAGATGTGTTATCTATATAGTGCATAAGAATGTCCACCAGAGTGACCTCTCGACTCCATTTGAAATCTCTCAGCCACTGAAACTATTTCATCTCATTTTGCATCCCTCTTTTGGTCAAGAAAATATTCTCAATCACATGATGCTGGGTCCAGATTCATCCCTGGGTGTCATATCCTGCGTTGCCAGGGAGATTTACACCCCTGGGAGTCAGGTCCCACGTAGGGGGGAGGGTAATGAGTTCACCTGTTGAAGTGGCTCAGTTAGAGAGAGAGAGAGGGCCACATCTGAGCAACAAAGAGGTTCTGAGGGGGAGACTCTTAGGCACAATTATATGCAAGTTTAGCCTCTCCTTTGCAGTAACGAGCTTCATAAGGGTAAGTCCCATGATCGAGGGCTCAGCACATCAAACCGCCATTCTCAATGCTTGTGACAAAATCAACACCAGTCTATGTGAGGGAGTCCAACACTTCTACACCTTCCCTCAGCTCCTTTGGATGGGGGAGGGGGTAGGCGGTAAATATATTTTTTATTCTCTGCCCAAATTACTTTGGGATGTGTCACTATTTCACTCTAACCTATACTAACCTACTGTATCTCAATTCCTATTCAAAATTCCATGTAATTGTAGTGTTTGAACAAACCAACTATAGAGTTATATTGTTTAGAAAATATAGATCCTGCACCAAATAGACATCTCTTCACTTGGTCTTACATGGAAGTTGAAGTTTTAAAACACAGTCAGTTTCAACCTTACCCTTTGGCCTGATTTGCCCTAGTCTTAACCAGATCTGCTTCATTCATATCACTAACTGAAGTCTGGGCTCTTTTGCAGCTTTTTCTTTTAACAGTTTCTGTATGCACTAATACTGACATTCATATCTGCTGAGCTCTAGCTCTGAGTTTCAGGTGTCTCAGAGATAAGCACTGTTCCAGAGACCAATCAGGTTATACACTAAGGGATCAGCATCTCAAAGTTTAGAGATAGGCATTACAATTCAGGAATAGAGCTGACTGCTGTAAAAGCTTACAATCTAGGGACTATTACAATAAATATGTCCATGTTAACCTATGTTCTAAGATTCAATTCTGAGTTTACACATTGTAGTTAGTCCATATTGGTGAGGCATTATAATGTTTGCCTTTATTTCTAGTGTACTTCACTCAAACACTGTGTACAGGATCCATTCACCTCCTTATGTGTCTCACAGCTACACTACTTCTTGTAGTTGCTCAATATTCCATTGTATGCATATGCCACAGTTCACCATTCTGTTACTCAGTCTATGTACCCTTAGGTCACCTCCACCCATTGCAAACCATGATTACTGTAGGTGACAGTGTTTTTGACACCTTAACACAGTTTTGCAGAGTTAAGAGGTATAATGATGATGGCTGGTTGCTCTTTGATATGCTGGATAAAGTTATACGGGAAAGGGATGAGGTAAAGTCTTCAAATTTGAAACTTCAGCACTGTATGACAGATGTAAAGGTTTCTATGTGTGCCCTGAATGAGAATCTTTTTTTCTTTGGCTGCAGACTTGAGATTTCAGAAAACAAGACCCAGAGTCTCAATGTGCAAGTAAAGTAAAGGTCTTGATTGGAAAAGAAGGGGATTCTGAAACTTGATATGGGGCCATATGGATTAATAATAATTGCAGTGAGGACATTGGAACCCTGGATTCTGCTGAGTTTTTGTTAGATATACCTGTAGTGGTCTGTCCTGAGGAAACACACCCCCATCTCCAGTCTGCCCTGAGGAGACAGCTACCCAACTCCAGCATGCTTTGAGGAAATAGTTTCCCAACCTCCAGTATGTCCTGAGGAGGCTGCCATCCCACTTCCACCTAAAGAGATTAATCCTGTTTCACGAAATGAAACTGCAACAGAATGTCCTGAGGTAAATGGCTTGAGGGGTACTTCTAATTCTTTTCATGACCCACCCCCATTACCAGTCTTTGCTTCAAGACCTATAACTAGACTAACATCCCAACAGGCCCCAAGGGTGCAGTACAAAGTGTAACCCATAAGGAAGTATGCTGTACTCCAAAAGAACTGTATGAGTTTTCCAACTTATACCAACAGAAATCAGTGGAATATGTGTGGGAATGGATATTAAGGATGTGGGATAATGGTGGAAGGAATAAAAAGTTAGATCAGGCTGAATTTACTGATATGGGCCCACAAACAGATTCTGCTTTCAGTGTTGCAGCTTGAGGGGTTAGAAAGCGTGATGACAGTTTGTTTAGGTGGTTGGCTGAAGCATGGATCAAAAGGTGGCCAACTTTACCTAAGGTCAAAATGCCAGAACTGCCCTGGCATTATGTAGAGGAGGGGATTCAAAGGCTTAGAGAGATTGGGATGTTAGAGCGAATTTACCATGGAAGACCTGCTCACACTCCCCTGGAATGTCCAGGGGACACACCTTTTACCAGGATTGTGAGGAATCAATTTGTGAGACTAGCTTCATCATCCCTGAAGAACTCTGTAGACTCCCTTTTCTGTAGGTCAAATATTACTGTGGGAACTGCTGTCACTGAGCTAGAATCCTTAAACACAATGGGAAAAATTGGATCCTGAGTTGACAAAAGCCATGTGGCAGTGGTTAATTGCCAAAGACAAGGTGGGTGTGGCTACCATAATGGAAAACAGGCTCAAAGCAGTAGCCAAAATAAACTGACTTGCAGAGACTTATGGTGTTGGCTAGTAGATCATGGAATATCTAGTAGTAAAATAGTTGGGCAGTCTACGAAATTCTTGTTTGAACAGTATAAGCAGAAGAATTCTAGGTCAAGAGAACAAAAGTCTACCTTGAATTACAAAAACAGAGAGTCATGGACCCTTAATCAATTCCCAGACTTGAGACAGTTTACAGATCCAGAGCCCCTTGAATGAGGGGAAGGCCAGGTACCCTTGGGGAAGGACCTTGTTACATGGCCAAAGATTTATGCTATTAATTTTCCTCCCAACCTTCCCCAGGGGAACCTACAGACTTTTACCAGGGTAAATGTGCATTGGGGAAAAGGAAATTATCAGATATTTCTGGGATTATTAGACACTGGTTCAGAAGTGACATTAATTCTAAGAGACCTAAAATGTCCCTCTGGTCCACCAGAGTTTGGGCTTATGGAAGTAAGGTGCTTGGTGGAGTTTTAGCTCAGGTCCATCTCACAGTGTGTCCAGTGGGTCCAGTGAGTCCCCAGACTCATTCTGTGGTTATTTCCCCAATTCCAGAATGCATAATTGGAATAGACATATTCAGAAACTGGCAGAATCCTCACATTGTTTCCCCATTCAACCCTCCTATTTGACCTGTGCAGAAAACAGATAGGTCTTGGAGGATGACAGTGGCTTATCAAAAGCTTAACCAGGTGGTGACTCTAATTGCAGCTGCTGTTCCAAATGTAGTATCAAAGCTTGAGCAAATCAAAACATCCTCTGGTACCTGGTATGCAGCTATTGATCTGACAAATGCTTTTTTCTCAATAGCTGTTAGTAAGGACCACCAGAAACAGTTTGCATTCAGCTGGCAAGGCCAGCAGTATAAATTCACTGTGATACCTCAGGGGTATATCAACTCTCCAACCCTATGTCATAATATTGTCCACAGGGATCTTGATTGTTTCTCCCTCCCACAAGATATCACCCTGTTCCATAATTTTGATGACATCATGTTGATTGGGCCTAGTGATGAAGAAGTAGCAACCACTCTAGATTTGTTGGTAAGGTATTTGTGTGGCAGAGAATGTGGTGGAGATAAATACAACAAAAATACAGGGGCCTTCCACCTCAGTAAAATTTCTTGGTGTCCAGTGGTATGGGGCATGTCGAGATATCCCTTCTAAGGTGAAGGATAAGCTGTTGCATCTGGCCCTCCTATGACTAAAAAATAGGCACAATGCTTAGTTGGCCTCTTTGGATTTTGGAGACATCATATTCTTCATTTGTGTGTGGCACTCCAGCCAATTTTCTGAGTTACCAGAAAAGCTTCTAGTTTTGAGTGGGGACCAGAACAAGATGAGGCTCTGCAACAGGTCCAGGCTTCTGTGCAAGCTGCTCTACTGATTGAACCATATGATACAGCTGATCCAATGGTGCTGGAAGTGTCAGTGGCAAATAGAGATGCTGTTTAGAGCTCTTTGCAGGCTCCTGTAGGAGAATCACAATGCAGGCCCTTAGGATTTTGGAGTAAAGCCTTACCATCCTCTGCAGATAACTACTCTTCATTTGAGAAACAGCTTTTGGCCTGCTATTGAGCCTTAGTAGAGACAGAAAACTTAACCACTGGCCACCAAGTTTCCATGAGATCTGAGTTACCTATCATGAACTGGGTGTTGTCTAATTCACCAACCCATAAAGTTGGGTGTGCACAGCAGCACTCCATCATAAAATGGAAATGGTATATAGGAGATAGAGCTCAAGCAGGTCCTGAAGGTACAAGTAAGTTACATGAGGAAGTGACCCAAATACCCATGGCCCCCACTTCTTCCACCATATCTTCTCTTTCCCGGACCAGAGCTATGGCATCTTGAGGAGTTCCTTACAATCAGTTGACTGAGGAAGAAAAAACCTGGGCCTTGTTTACAGATGGTTCTGCACTATATGCAGGTACCACCTGAAAGTGGACAGCTGCAGCACTGCAGCCCCTTTCTGAGATGTCCCTGAAGGACAAGGGTGAGGGGAATTCCTCTCAGTGGGCAGAACTTCGAGCAGTACATCTGGTTGTTCACTTTGCTTGGAAGGAGAACTGGCCTGAAGAGCATTTGTATGCCAATTCATGGGCTGTTGCTAATAGTTTGGCTAGATGGTCAGGGACTTGGAGGGAACATGATTGGAAGATTGGTGACAAAGAAATCAGGGAAGAGGTATCTGGATACACCTTTCTGGGTGGGCAAAAAATGTGAAGATATTTGTGTCTCATGTGAATGCTCAATAGAGGGTGAGTTCAGCAGAAGATGATTTTAATAATCAAGTGGATAAGATGACCCATTTTGTGGCTATCAATCAGCTTCTTTCTCCAGCCACTCCTATCATTGCCCAATGGGCTCATGAACAAAGTGGTCATGGCAGTAGGGATGGAGGTTATGCATGGGCTCAGCCACATGGACTTCCACTCACCAAGGACAATCTGGCCACAGCCGGTGCTGAGTCCCTAATCTGCCAGCAGCAGAGACCCACACTCAGTCCCCAGTATGGCACCACTCACCAAGGTGATCAGCCTGCTACCTGGTGGCAGGTTGATACATTAGACCACTTCCATCATGGAAGGGGTGGTTATTTTTTCTCACTGGAATAGACACATATTCTGATATGGGTTTGCCTTCCCTGCAAGCAATGCTTCTGCCAAATCTACCATCCATGGACTTATGGAATGCCTTATCCACCATCATGGTATTCCACACAGCATTGCTTCTGACCAAGGATCCCACGTCACAGAAAATGAAGTGAGGGAATGGACATATTCCGATGGAATTTTCTGGTCTTACCATGTTCCCCATCATCCAGAGGCAGCTGGGTTGATAGAACAGTGGAATGGCCTGTTGAAGACTCAATTACGGCACCACATAGGTGGCAATACCTTGCAGAGCTGGGAAAGTGTTCTCCAGGAGGCGGTGTATGCTTTGAATCAGTGTCCATTCTATGGTGCTGTTTCTCCCATAGCCAGGATTCATGGGTCCAAGAATGAAGGGGTGGAAACAGGAGTGGCACCACCTACTATCACTCCTAGTGATCCACTAGGAAAATTTTTGCTTCCTGTCCCTGCAAGCTTAAGCTCTGCTGGTCTAAATTCTTAGTTCCAAAAGGAGGAGTGCTTCCACCAGGAAACACAACAATAATTCCATTGAACTGGAAGTTAAGACTGCCACCTGGTCACTTTGGGCTTCTTATGCCTCTGAATCAACAGGCAAGGAAGGGGATTACTGTACTGGGTGGGGTGATTGATCCTGTCTATCAAGGGAAAAAAGCACTGCAACTATGCAACGGAGGTAAAGAAGAGTTTTCCTGGAATACAGGAGATTCCCTAGGGCATCTCTTAGTATTAGCATGCCCTGTTAGTAAAGTCAATGGAAAACTGCAACAACCCAATCCAGGCAGGACTACCAATGGTCAAGAAACTTCAGGAATGAAGGTTTGGGTCACTTTACCAGGCAAAGATACTTGGTAAGCTAAAGAGCTTGCTGAAGGTGAGGGAACATGGAGTGGGTAGTGGAAGAAGGTAGTGACAAATATGAACTACCACCATGTGACCAGTTACAGAAATGAGAACAATGATGGCATGAATATTTCCTCTTTGTTTTTTTCTTATGAGTATGTTTGTATTTGTCTGTAAAGCAAATATCTTTGTTTTCTTCTTTATCTTATCCCCTTATCATATGACATAAGTTGAATTGTTTGTTTTGCAGTATTTAAGTTAAAGGGAATCAATTTTAAGAGTTAATGTCACCCAAGGACTTGCACCCTATCCCGGAGAGATTTAGTGCATTTCCAGTTCTATGCAGGACAATGGAGTACTGTTAGGCAAAATATATATCTGTTATTGGTCCCTACTGAGAGATAAAGTATGGTTTAAGGTGATGTGTATAACTGCCAATTTGACAAGGGGTGGACTGTGATGTTTAGGTTCATGTGTCAACTTGGCCAGGTGATTGTGCCCAGGTGTTTGATCAAGCAAGCACAGGCCTGTTACTGCAAGGACATTTGTGGCTAGTTAATAAACCAGAAGGCTAGTTTATTAAGTCATTAGTCAATTGGCTGCTGCTGTGACTCACTACATCAATGAAGGGTGTGTCTTTCACAATGAGAGAATTCAATAAGCTGGATTTAATCCAATCATTTGAAGACTTTTAAGCCAGATAGAGGACCTTCGCTTCTTCTTCAGCTAACCAGTGAACCATTTCCTGAGTAGTTCATCAAAGTCACCAGTTTGTTTCCTGAGGAGTTCATTGAACACCTTCATTGGAGTTGCCAGTTTGCTGCCTGTCTTATGGAATTGGACCCCTGCATACCCACAGCTGTGTGAAACACTTTTATAAAATCTTATGTTTATAGAAATCTCTTTGTTGATTCTGTTTCCCTAGAGAACCCTAACTTATACAGGGTGCTTTAAAAATGTGGCTATTCTCAGAGCTGAAAGTCAGCACCCCGGGTTCACCAATCAAGAGCTGGAGTTTATACCCAGCTCTATGTACTCCTTTTCTTGGGGCACAGCACTCTTTCAGCAATCTGAGCTCAGTCAATTACAGAAGCCTCTGTCTTTCTGTCAGCCTGCTTCGAGTGGGGCTAAAAGAGAACTCCCAATTTTTACCTTGATTGCATTGTGAATTTATCTGTGCTCAGAGCTGGTATTCATCAGTCTTAATTCATTAACCAAATACGTAATTTTGCCTGGCTGATTCCCCATCCCTGGCTCCTAAGAGAGAGGAATTCTGTTTGTCACCAGGAAGTGACTCCTGAGTCAGCCTGCCATGCCAGTGTTGACAGGACACTGGCCTCCACAGTATGGAAGGATTTACTTACAGCTGTTCACTGCAATTTATCAACCCTACTCTTCCACTCATTATTGGCTGGTGTACAATGTGATCTGGTCTCCAAAGTCCTCCAAACAGTTGTTTCAGACAGTTCCTGGCTGTTTACTCGCTACCTTGGAGGATGACTAAATACTAGAACTCCCTATGCCACCATCTTCTTTCTTACTATTCTCAGTTAATTCTTAATTAGTTGTATTGAGGGAGAAACACATTTCTGCAGATAACATAAAAAAGGATGATATCTAGTTAGGTAATTTCCTAACCATCAAAACTTTTCCCAAAATAAAGAGAAAAGAGACACAGGGCGAGCTACTGAATTCATATATTTAACTTCATCTACTTTGCTATTTGAACTCCCCTTTCCTTAAATCCATGGAAAGCAATGAAGATTCCTGGGAGGTGAAAACTATTTTCTTGATAAACAACCAAAAGTTAACCAAAATAAATAATAGTACTTTGAGAAGTAAGGAATCAAGCAATGAAGAAAATCCACACTTCATTGTTATTATTTATTTTGAGAAAATCTTTAAAATGTTACAAAAAGTTGGAAGTATTACAAAGAAATGTGTCTTCTTAAATCATTAAAGAGTAAGTTTCCAGCCTCCAAAACTTTAGTGTGCATTTCCTACAAACAAGGACATTTTCCTACATAACAGTAATACAACCATCAAAATAAAGAAATCAACACTGCTACATTACTACTATGTTCAAAAATTTTCTATTGGTGCATTAAAAATGTGCAAAAACTTAATTGCTTCAAATGACAAACATTAGTTATCTCACAGTTTCTGTAGATCAGGAATCCAGGAGTGGTTTAGCTGGATCTTCCAGTGGGATCAAAGCGTTGCAATCAAAGTGTCTACTGGAGCTGTGATCTCACCTGAAATTTAAAGAGGGGAAGAGGGGTTGTATACACACACACACACACACACACACACACACACACACACAAACACACCCACACACCTACTGTATACCCAGACTGGGAATAATCACACCTCAATAGCAATGGACAAAGTAAGCACTCAGATGGTATCTCCTAAATGTGATTTCCTTTGAAAGGAACTAGGGCTTATCACGTGGTGATATCTGTCTCCTCCTGCACCTACTCTTCCTCCATTGCTTTCCAGCTCTGGATTCTTTTTCCTGTGACTTTCTCTATGTCAGAATTTCTTTACTTTTTATTCCCCCATCATAGGGAATAAAATCCAGCCTGATTCAATTTGGCTTATGTAAACAGGATCTTCAAAGATCCTATTCACAAATGTGTCCACACCCTGACTCCCCTTAACATATACAAAGATATTATATACAAATGGGTTCACACCAACAGGAATGCAGATTAAGATTTGAGCATGTCTTGTGGGGGATATGATTCAATCTCCAACAGTAATGAAACATACTTGATGTTCATCTTAGAGACCAGTTGGAGACTGTGACTCATCAGAGAAGTCCTCTCTAAAGTGTAGCACTTGAGTCACCACCAGAAGAGAGTGTGTCATGGGAGATTTTAAGAGGAGAATATTCTTGGAGGAGAAAACAGCTAGGGCAAAAATTTAGAGGCATGACCCAGTTGGATTGGTTTCAAGAAGAGGAAGAAAGCTAGCATGGCTACAGGAGAAAAATAGCAGGGGAACAATAAAAGGGATAGGTTTGAAACTTAACCATGCCCAGATTATAGTGGGACTTGATAACATGGTTGTCAGTATGTTTGAGCTTTATTCTGGGCTCATGGAAGTGAAAGCAGCCTGTAGAACAGTTAGTAGTTATTAACTGACCTTTATATCAGTGGGTAATAGTACCCAATAGTTAACTTTTTTCTTCGCAATCTTCTTATAATACCTATGCACTGTCTATGATTTTAAATTAAAATTGATTTTAGAAATCCTGTGATTCTAGTCTTATCTAGGAATCCAGAAAATAATATGGTTCTTAAAATAATAAAATAATTATGTAGGGATATGTATGTGTGGAACTAAAAATTTGTGAATTCATATCAACTTGTGAATGATTTTGGACACCTTGCCATATATCTGACTGATTTGATCTCTCAGTTTGGTCATGCATAGTGTATCTCCATGCAGTCATAGAATGTAATAAAGATTTCTAAATGTTGGTAAAGGAACAGTACTGTTCACAACAAGCCATCAGAGTTACCATCCATCAAACGAAATATAAAAGGGACTGTTATACCCATTATAATTTAGTTAATTTTCACACACATTTTTTTCAATCTGGGGAACACAAATGAAATAATCAGCAGCAGGGAATAGTAATACAATTATATCACAAGTCCATGATTTCTCCTTTTGAAAAGGAAAATAAAGTAATGAAAATAAATTTATATATAAAATGTAACTTTAGGAAAGCATATGACACACTTGTTTCAATAGAGTCTTCTGGTAAATTTAGAGAAACAGATAAATGTATTCACCCTGGTATGAAAAAGAACTCTCATTAGATGGGTTAATGCCAAAATATGGAAAATATTGATAGGGAAAGTTCAGAAAAATTAACTACATTTATTCCTGTTTATTATTTAAATGCAGAGCTTTGCAATAAAAATCATAATTCTGAATTATTCTAAGTCAGTACACCAAATCTTACATTTGCTTTTCACTTTGAGTGGAGTTGAACTTGGAAATTGTGAAATCTTGGGCAAGTGTCATTTAGAAGAATAATTACTTATTAACTAAGAAGCAGGTCTAAACATGAGCAGTAGTGGTTAAATCCTTTGTTCTCTTTCCCTACACAAGCACAAAATTCCAAGTTAAGCAGTAAGGATCTATTGAGCAACTACTGTTGGTCTAACTCTTCTAGGCTAGAAAGATACCCAAAGGAAAGAGAAGGTGATTTTGCCCATGAGGAGGACTTTAAGGACATAAAGTAGACACAATGATCAGGAGAAAGCACCTGCTAAATAAGTATGGTAACAAAATGACACAAGGTAAAGAAAACATGTGACCAAAGAGCACAGATGATTTGTATTAGAATAGGTGGAGTCAGATCATCTTGAAAGTAATTGTATCCTATGACAGGACCAATTTCAGATAAAACTGTGAAATTGTATTTGGTCTACCAAGGATCCATTTCATTTTCTCCTGCATTACCTGTCACACTCTTTTCATGAACTGCACTTTCTTGGAATTAAAATGAACTACTATTAAAAAAATGTTTTCATTGAGAAACCAAAGAAAGGCATTTACAGGTTAACATTAATTTAAGCATATATGTTGCATTTCTAAAAGTATTTGTTTTCTAAGTTTCAGTTCTACTAGTGAAGAAAAAAATATGATTTTCACAGTATTAAGAAAACACAATATGTTCTATAAAACACATGGTTAGGGGCAGGAATATATTTTGGAGGTAAAGTACTTTCCCAGATTCTCATTATTATATTGGCCAGCTTAAAGCCCTGGCACATAACATGACAGATAAGAATAATATTCAGAAATGTGATTTTTACACTGAAAGCACTTTGTTGACAGGAAATATGCACATTGCCAAAGAATTTTATTCTAATGAATGTGTAATGTAAAAAGCCAAATAAACTCATTTTTTCTGCAATTGGATTTTATGGCTAAAAATGAAAGACATGGCGAGAGCAGAGAAGAGATTCAGGTGGATGAGAGAAAAGCCATCCAAAGGTGATCCAGAAAAGCCAGCATTCAATGTTATATCAATACAAATTCTTTGTAAACCATTTAGCCAATCCTTCTTTTGCCAGATGATGGGAAAAAATTTTCCCCAAGTAAACAGGCTGTCCTTGGTCCTATGTACCTAATATTTTATGTATATTAGGCCTCCATCTCTGGAGCCAGAACTCTCCAAGTAGGGATTATGGAGACAAGCCATTTCAGTAAAACCAGTGCTCTGCCCACATCCTATCCTTCACCTAAAAACAGAAGACTAGAAAGGGTAGTTAGTTGACTTTGTGGAGGTTATAGTGTCTATGAAAGGAGGATATACTCCTTGAAATTCATTTGACTAGACTAAATTTTAGAATAAAATTATTTAAAAGTAAAATGGAATCTGATTGAAATTTTATTGAGGAAGCCAATTTCCCACCAGCAGAGGTTATTTGACACAGTGCTACTATTTAGCAATTACGATGGGAGAAAATGTAAATTTCAGCATATTAGTCCAATTGGTTGAAATTCCTCTAAGAGGTGACTCATTAAACACTAACTGCCTTGGCTCATCCCAACTGCAACTCTCTGTATTTATTGCTTTTTACAACTGGCATAAATAGCATAATCATAAATTGTGTAATGGCCTTAAGGTATACTGTAGACCTCCTTTTGACAAAAATGCCCTGAATTAAAAGAAAGTAAGCTATTCTGAAGAAAATGCAGTTTAAAAAGCCTTCACGTGCTTGTTGAGCAGAAGCTCAATTGCTCAGTAAGAGGACTTGAGGGTTACCATTTAGCCCTCTTGTGGCAGACAAATCCTCCTGCTCTTGAAAGACTGTGATCCAATTTAATGTACTTCTCTGAGGTCAGTCACTGTAGACATAATGGTAACAACTCCTAGCTTTATAGGTCCAAAGAAAGGAGTAACAGTTTTGAAATGGTTGCTTCTTCCAAAGAGCAGGGTTGTCAGAGGGGGCGGGAGGAGGAGGAAGGAGCCACACACAACACTGACATGCTACACACACTGCTCTGACAGTGTACTGCAAGGCGAGAATCCATCACACAGAAACCTGAAAGAGCATCACTATAGCAAGCCCCTAGTGAGCAGGGCCAACTCTTTCAGGAGGGACATAATGAAGAACTCCTTAAGGACACCAAATAAAACAAATGTACCATCAATTAAGTGAAAACAGCATAAAGGAAAACTACAATATTTTAACACACTTTTAAGCATTTTATAAAATACCCTGAGAAAGAAACTTTCAATTTGTGGGTTATTTCAATAAAAAAAACTTTTTAAATCTAAAGTAAGAAAAGAAAGAAAGAATGATGACAATCTAACTACAGGGAAACTGCTGTCAGAAACCTGTTACCATGAAAATGGAGCCAAAGTGCATCCAAATCTAACAATGGCTTAGTGCACTTATTTAGGAATTTTGAGTTACATAACTGTTGAGGAAATGCCTTGTTGCTATTTTTTTTATATCCTGGATTGTCCTACAGCATAATTAAATGCATAAAATCGTGCAATGGCTCTTACCAACATTGTTTATACTTAATTGCATAAATCAGATTAGTAAATACATCATTCTGCTAGTTAAGAAATTTGAAAGATTATAAATCTGTCCATTAATAATAATAATAATAATAATAACTGACAAACTTGGATAAATTTCTTTATAAAGTAGCTTACAATTTCTAATAAAAAAAATGAGTCCTGGAAAGAACAAAAATGTTAAATAATGAGATGAAGAATGAAAAGTGATAGGAAAGATCATTGGAGAGAAAATTTTTGAAGTCGACTTGCTTCCCAGAGACCATTCACATGCTTAAATAAAGAAAGGTTTCAGGGTAATATTTGGGAAGCACTGCTCTGGTAATTTCTTTAGTGTCCTGTGTGACTATCCTCTCCATGTAACTGAAGACAATTTCACATACTTCAGATGATTTGGGTCAATTAGATGTTATATGTTATTTTCTTATTTCCCCAGAAAGCCTCAATCCTTCAAACACCCCGACCTTCAGTATGCTCTCTTTCACCTTTCTCTAGCTGATAAATTTCTTTTTTTTCCAGACCAGATATCCCAGAATTTAATGTACAACGTATTCCCAGTGCTTTTACCAGAACTTAGTAAAGAGGAACTATTGCCTTCATACTCCCTGATATGATTTGCTCTCGGTATGAATTCTCAAGTTGTATTACATTTCGTTGCCTTATAGCATTAGATTACAATGCCTTCTGTGCCTTTCGTATTCACACATACCTTATTTCAAATGTAGTATTTTCAGGGATACTAGTTTTCAGTTAATTCATACTGTGCATGTCTGTGTGCATCTCTGTGTGCTCTTTCACACTGTTAAAGGTTAAAGTGACCATATTTTATATGTTATATATAAATATTTCTAGGAAACTGAAGTCTTCTCATGACCTCAGTTATTCTTTTTAAAACAAAAATGGCAATTAGTAGACTGTGCATATCTTATTATGTGGTGACAGAAGTCATATTAAATGCATGCTAATTTAGCCTACTTGTTCTTTCACACTTTCATCTTCAATCTGTTTTCCTTAAACTTACAAACTTGTTAAAATACGCACTATGCTAAAAGTATTATATTCATTCTTGCTATTCCCTCATATTATCTCCAAATAATTTCTTTTTCCTCTCTCAAAGTTCTTAAAAGTTAATTTGCTGCCTTTAATTCTCATCAAATTATCCAATCAAAAATGTGTCCCCTATTATAATCCAGTTATTAGGCTAACATTAGAGGTACAAAGACAACAAAAACATTATTACTACCCCTAAGGAAATTATAATTTGGTGGAAAAGGCTGATAAGAATCATAGGATAACTCTTTAAGATATTAATTTATATTTTTCAAGGCTCTTGAAAATTCTTCTCTATAATAGCATTGTGGCATATTAAATTGCCAAAAACAATGACTTAAACAATGCCTATTTATTAACCACCTTACTGTTCATTTATTAACTAACTTTCTGTAGGCCAGAAGTCTGGATAGAGTGTGTAGGTAAGTCGTCTCCGCAAGTCTCAACAGGCTAAAATTAAGGTGACAGCCAGGCTGTGCTCTCATCTGGTTCTCAGGATCTTCTTCCAAGCTCACTGGCATGGCCACAATTTACTCCATGCAGCTAAAGGGCTGAATCCTCTGTTTTCCTGCTGACTGTTACTCTCCACAACATGGCAGTTTGTTCATTCAAGGTCTGCAGAATAACATCTGCTACAGTTTCAAGTCTCTTTGATTCTCCCTGCCTCTGACATCTATACCTTATTTTAAAAGAGTTCACATGATGGGTCAGGTCCACACTCAAGGGGAGGGGATTATACAGAGTGTGTACACCAGGGAGTGGGAATCTTGGGGGCTGTTCCAGTTTGCTAATGCTGCCATTCTGCAAAACACCAGAAATGGATTGGCTTTTATAAAGGGAGTTTATTTGGTTAGAAAGTTACAGTCTTAAGGCCTTAAAGTGTCCAAGGTAAGGCATCAACAATAGGGTACCTTCACTGAAGAAAGGCCATTGGCATCCAGTAAACCTCTGTTAACATTGGCATCCAGTAAACCTCTGTTAACTGGGAAGGCACGTGATTGGTGGCTGCTTGCTCCAAGTTTGCATTTCAAAATGGCATTCTTCCAAATGTCAGCATTAGCTTTCAACTACCATCTACAAAATGTCTCTCTAGGCTGCAGCTGCACTGAGTTCCTTCTGTCTGAGCTTTTATAGGTCTCCAGTGATTTAATTAAGACTCGGGCTGAATGGGCAGGGCCACACCTTCATAGAAACAATCCAATCAAAGGTATTCCCCACAGTCCGGTGGGTCATATCTCCATGGAAACAACCAAATCCAAAGATTCCAACCTAATACATCTGCTCCCACAAGATTGCATGATAGACCATGGCATTTTGGGGGACATAATGCGTCCACACCAGCACAGGGCCTATCTTACAATTATGCTTACCATACCTCCATCCTAATAAGGATGTTAAAGACTTTTTGTTTTTGGTCCCACCTGCCCCCACCCCCTCAGGAGGTTGTCAACAAACTTTATGTTTAAAAGACAGAAAGAAAAATCAGCAGGCACCTAAAAGTTAATCCCTACCAGGAATCCTAGAGGACATTAGAATTCAATGTCTATAGAGGGCAAAAATGTCAACACTTAAAAGTGGTGGAAGTGTGTTAATTTGAGGGAAAATACAATTTGATTATTTTCTTGAAGCAAGAGAGGGAAAGTAGCTGCATGATGTGGGAAAATGCTGAAAGTGGATCATGCAAGATATCACATAATCCAATAATAAATTGCTAAGGAAGACTGAATTTTAGGCACTGGGGCTTCTAGCTTCAGTGAACACATGCCTCACATTCCGGTGCTTCACTTAGACCAGTTGAACCTCTCTCAATAAGAACATCAGCAAACACTATTGTTGACTGAGGAAGAAAGGGCTTATCTCTGCGTGTGTTTGACCTTTTGGGAATCTCTTCAGACAGTCCTAAATTGAGCGTTTAAAGCAGATTATCTGACGTAACAAATTTAAGGAAATAGAAGAATGGAACTATTATTACTATTGCATATGATAGAGTAAAATTCATATCCACTAATCATGAAAACCAAAAAATTATAGCAATGATAGCAATGTGATAATGTTATAATAGAGGTATGTATAAAGTAGTTGGGGATACAGGAGAGCTCTGTCAAAATAAGAATGGAGTTGGAAAATGCCTTCCAAAAGAATCTTAACTGGACAAGTAAGAGATTGATAAGATAGTATGGTGGAAGTGGAGGTAGTGAGGTGGGGGAAGGAAATCTTAGAATCCAAAAACATTATACTCTTACATGGGGTAAGAAGATCACATGGTCAAAGGGTGAAAGTACAGTAGGCATCAATGTTTGTGAGGTTTCGGGAAAGATTGTCCAGAGATAACTCCATAAATAGATTTTCTGTTTAACTGGTTTCTTTCTTTCCTTTTTTTTAAGATTTTGAAAGGTTTAATTGTTGAAGGCTTTCAAGTGTTTCTTCTTAATATGTACCAGTGAGAGACATTGCCTTATCAATAAACATGCTAATTGGTTTAGCTGACAGTTGAGAGACAAAGTTATATAATAGGGGTCACAACTCAAAAGCCTACAGGGTTTATGCTGTTAGTGTAAATTAGAGAAACAGCCTAAATTCCAAAGAAGCTGGAGGAGTCTCTGTGAATTAGGGACCACCTGATCTTCCTAAAGAGGCAGTTTCTGTTCAGTCCTCATCAATTACTGCTATGTAGGAAGGCACAGTTAGTGCCAGAGTTTCTAATTGTTTCTTAGACAGCTTGGAAATCTCGAGTTAAGTGTCAGTATTAGTTCTCGAGTTGTGTGCATGTGTATGTGTGTTTACAGTCAAAACAAGAAGCAAAACATCTAAGGGCTGTATAACAATTGGGGCCAACAGAATATGAACTTTGCTATAAAGCAGTAGCATATGACAGCATTTTCTTGTGTTGGAGTGAGTGATACAGAAGAGTTTGGGGTAGGGTAGTCAAAAAGGAAGTAACCTTAAGGAGAGAGATATTGATAAGGAAGAAGGAAAGAATCAGAAGTAAACCTTACAAGACTTTAACAATGTATCCAGTACTGGACACTCTAAGAAAAAAAATCAAAAGTTTACTACAGATTTCAGTGAAAACCACATTTTCTCTACCAACTTGTCAAAGTATTACATGCAATTCTGTCATGTCAGAAAAGTAACAGTAAAATCTTTTTAATCTCTGATCAAATCCAAATACGGCGACCACTGAAGTGCTTTGTAAGGAGCTCTCCTCCCCTGAAAAATAACAAGACTGGGGTACTGGATCCAACAAAATTCATAACATTCATTTTGTATGTGTATGCATGTGTGTGTGTGTGTGTGTGTATGTGTGTGAGAATGTGTGTATGGGCTTATCTTCAATTCTCTTAGACAAAATTTGAAACTCTGCATATGAATATGAAATAATGTAAGTATATTATCATCTTATCACCTATGCTTTTATAGCTAAGCTGCTACAGAGACAAAAAAATAAACTGTATTTTTAACTAAAGTTCATTTTGGCAACCTGAGTAAAAATGAAATTCCCTTGTTTGCACCCTAGTCCCCAATCATACGGGCATTTTTTTGCCTGATGAAAACAATCATTTAAAATTCAGGAATTAATGGTCTGTTTAAAGGAATAGGGAATCAGAATTATCAATGGTAAGGCAGATTTATTGAAAATTCCAACAAATATGGCTGCATAATAGAGACCTAGTTTAAAATGGTGGTGTTTGGATTAGGAAATCATGTAGTTTTCTTTCAAAAAAGGGATTACATATTTTCTGAATGTGCTAAAGACTTTAGGAAAGTTAGAGAAAGTTGATTCCATGATTTCTTATCTGGATCCTAAAGAAGATAAGGTTTGGAGACTTTTATTCATGTCAAACATTAATTTCTGTCTATTGAGTAAGCCATCTCATTCTCTACAACACATTTGATGCCTTGGCTATCTCAGATGGTTTTAAAATCCTACCTGATTTAATACTTTTTTCTCTCACATTGAATCAGCTGTGCATCTCACTGGTAGGTGAGAATGCAGTCTATTTATCAAATGTCGTTTAGGAGATATTAATTTGCTAAATGATCATTTTACGCAGAAGGAATAGTCTGATACTATAAAACAGATTCTATTCATGTACCTTATTATGGGGGAGGGCATATATTTAAAAGAAAATGATGGCAGAAGACTTTTATGTTAAAAAGATAATCCCTCTAAGAACCAGTAAATTGAACCAGTAAATAGAGTTCCTGAAATAAGTATTTTTCAAAACCTTGGGTTGGGACAAATGGAGAAGAATGAAGGGTGACAGGAATAGGGTTCCAAGCAAATTAGAAAATAGCTCTAAGTTGAACTGGGGGAAGGCGTTTGTGGAGAAACTCTGCAGCCAGGAAACCATCTGCACTCACCCATCTTTGTCAAGTAGTTTTCCTGTTACCACTGTATTAGCTTGTGGGATTCTTCAAAGCACTGTTTGCTCTCAGCTATTTTGCAGCCATCCTGCATGGAAAGAAGATCAATGTTCTAGGCCCCAGTTTCATATAGTAAAATTGGCTTTGTTCTCCATTCCTCAAGAGAGGAATTTTTACTCCTAATTATGCTATAGAAAATGACCTGCTGGGCCCTCTTTTCTACCAGCTGGCCCCAGCATCAGCCCTCCCTTGTTGAGTTTCTGTTTTATTTCTGAAACACTAGGATGTTTATCTGATTTTTGGATGTAGTTTTCTCTCTTTTTTTAATAGTTCATCTATTATTGCTACATGTTAAGAGGCAGGGAACATTTTAAAGCACATTTTCAACAGTATCCAGACTTAGTCTTATATATTGTCATGATAAATTGGTAACTGTAAAAATTCTATTTTTCTTCTTTATCTTGGGAGAATGCCTCTACTTTTGGAAGGACTACATCAGATAAGCGTGCCTTTATTTTGTGAAGTATCTGTAGAATAGTTTCAAGGGAAAATGATTTGCTCACAGTAACCTCAATCCATAAATAAAAGATGATGAACGTAATGTATAATACTATCTAATACTACATAAACTTCTAAAATTTCTAAATTCTCCTCAAAGTTTGTTTCTACAATATTAACAGTATTAAGAGTCAGTGGTTAGCCATTTAAAAATTTAAACATGTTCAATGGCAAATGCTGTTGGTTGCATTTTGCTTTTTGTTAATAAAAGAATCTGATATACTTTTCAGTATCAATGTGCCCAGGTAGGAAACTGGGTGCTACACTTACAGGCATCCTTGCAGGTAGCTGTGGTCATGTGGCAATTCTAAATATTGAGAAGTACGCACAAATCTCCAGAATAAGGCTCCTAGGAAAGCTATTTTTCTTTTCTTATAAAAGAAAAAGAGTCATCAACTACCTTTTCCATTCACCAGTTCCCTTTCTTCATGCCTGAAACAGAGGCTCAGTGCCTGTAGCATAGCTACCATCTTGTAACCATAGGGATAAAAGAGTCAGGTTAAGAATTCTGGGGTGGAAAGATAAAAGGGGCCCAGGACTTTGAACAACAATTTCAGCCCTGTAATTCCTACCTTCCAACTACTTGTAACATGAGAAAAACAAGCCTCATTACCCATTTATACCACTGCTTGCCTTTTTTGTCAGATTTCTGTTCCAGAGAGGTGAACTTTATCATAATTGACCTATGCTTTTATTAAGATCCAGTACACATAGTGCCAAGATTTCATTCAATGCCCTTTCTTTAAATGTGATTTATGTATAACATTAATTTTACTATAATGAGAATATAAATTTTATGTATAATTAAAATTGCTATTAAAAAGGTCAGATATATTTAAATTTATAAATATTTAAGTTTATAATACAAGTACAAGTAATAATAGGAAAGAATAATGGTCTTTAAAAATGCGTGTGCTTACTTTTCCTCAGAGAGCGTGGCATAAGAGAATGAACCTGTGGTAGATGAAACCACACTACCCAGATCTCCCTCCAAGCAAGGACTTGTTGCCGGCTAAGGGGAATCAGTCAGCAGACACTTTCAGTTGTAAGAACCTCTGGAACTAGCTCAGCTGCAGTGACCCCTCTTTCCAAAGGCAGCCCACATGTAGTGACTGAAAAAGGAGTGGGTATAAGAGCCCAGACATTTTGATCGGATGTAGGACAATCTGACAGACATCCCATCAGATGGGACAAGGATTTGTTAGGCCTGATTTCCAGTTTGACTTCTTCCTCTGCCCAATACTGTTTCTTCCCTTTCCCTTCACAGGCCTCAAATCTTAAGAAATATCTTGTATTCCAACTCAATCTCAATACCGGATTCCAGAGAACCCAACTTGCAATGGTTGGTGCTGGGGGTGGTCAAAGAAAACAGGTGACAAGGTGGGTGGGTTCTTAGAGCTGGATCTTTCACTGCATAGCTGGTAGTGAGGACCCATCACTGGTGACAGGGAGAGCACAGGCAGCCACTGGCACATATAAATCTGTCAGAGGCCAGATAATCTGAAGCAAGGCTATGAAATCTCCAACAGAGAATTATACGATTTTAAAAAACAATGCTTGGCATGCCACCATCCCTGGTAGTTATGGAAGACTAGATCTGGATCACTGAGGGACCATGTGACTGGTCCTATCATCATGAGTTGAGTCCCATCAGCCCCACCAAACCATATAGCCATGCAGACCAAGGAACAATCTATTACAAGATAAAATTGGTAAAAACATGAATGAGCACAAGAGGGACCAGAAAGCACAAGCAAGTCTTATGGCACCCACCATTGCTACAACAGTCTCCTTCCCTCAGTGGCTTTATGGAAAATTCCCATATAACCAGCTGAGGGGAGAGGACAAAAAAGCCAAGTTTGGTTGTATTGCAGCCTCATTTAGGGGTTACCATTAAAAACATTAGCAAAGGAAAATGTTCTTTCAGAAGGCAGAGCTTTGCATGCTGCAATATACCATCTATTGTATGTGGAAAAAGAATTATCTTGTGGTTAGAATATATGTGAACCCATAGCAGCAATAGTAAGTTTGACCATATGGTTAGGAGACTGTACAAGAAACAACTGGAAGATTAGGGACAAGAAAGTATTGGATAGAGGCATGAGTATAGACATATGTGAGTGAGCATAAAATGTGAAGATTTTTGTATCACATTCTGATACCCACCAGAGTATCAATCATGGATGATTCAGACCATTGATATGAGGCCCCTCTTCCATTGGACAACCCAGTCCTGCCATAATGGATACAAGAATGAAGTGACCACAGTGACAGAGATGGAGGCTACACATGTGCCAAACCCAAGAACTCATACTTAAGCATGAACTCTCTACTGCTGATGCCAAATATACAAACCCATAGTGAACAGCACTGAAGCCCTGTGATGGTTAGGTTCATGTGTCAACTTGGCCATGTGATGGTGCCCAGTTGTCTGATAAAGCAAGCTCTGGTCTAACCATCACTCCAAGGACATTTGTGGCTTGTTAATAAACCAGAAGGCTGGTTTACTAAATCATCAGTCAATTGATTGCATCTGCGGCTGATAACATCAACAGAGGGAGTGTCTTCCACAATGAGAGAATTCAATCAGCTGGATATAATCCAATTAGTTGAATATTTTTAAGGGAGAAGAGAGAGAACCTTCACTTCTTCTTCAGGCTGTTATCTCTCTTGGGAAGTTCACTAAAGACCTTCATCGGAGTTGCCTGCCTGCTCACTGCTTGCCCTACAGAATCTGAACTCGTGCATCTTTCTCTATGGAATTTGGACTCATGCATCCCCACAGTTGTGTGAGACACTTTTATAAAATCTCATATTTACAGATATCTCCTGTTGGTTCTATCTCTCTAGAGAACCCTAACTAATATAGCCCCCAATAACTAATACAGCCTCCAATAGTGAACAATTTCTTGAAGAAACCTACCAACCATATTGTCAAAAGTGGCTATGTTGATTCCCTTACATCATAGAGTCAAAAGCAATTTATTTTCATAAGAATTGTCATATATTCTATCCATGGGTTGACCTTCCCTGCCTGCAGAACCTCAGTCAGCACTACAATATGAGGGCTTGTACTATGCTTGTTCCTTCAGCATGGATTCTCATGAGATCACATCAGATCAGGGGAATCATTTAATGGTCATGGATGGGCTCATGAACATAAGATCCATTTGTTATATAGTACACTATTATTCAGAAGCTCCTTGTGATATAGTTTTGAAGACCTAACTTAGAGTCTGAAGCACCGGCTTAGAGGCAATTCTCCGTGAGGATGTTTTACAATCTACTGGGATGCAATATAGTCATTTAATCAAGGAACTTATGTGTTCCTGTGTCCTATGTGGCAGAATACCTGAGTCTGGTAATAAAAAGTGGAAACAGCAGTGGCCTCATTTTCAATTATCCACAAAACCCAATGGGAGTCTTTGGGCTTCCAATCCCCACAACTCTGGGCTTTGATATCTGATCTCAATGGGAAAAAAACTTTCCCAGTGGATACAGCTATGGCCAATATCTAGATATTTTGGGCCCTGTTTTAATTTCCTTGGTTGCTTAAACAGATACCATGAAATGGGTGGGCTTAAACAATGGGAACTTATTAGCTTACAGTTTTGAGACCAAGAAAAATGTCCAAATCAAGGCATCATCAAGGCAATGATTTCTCCCTGAAGATCAGCTGCCAGTGATCCTTTGCTCTTCTGCCACATGGCAAGATACATGGCAGTATCTGTTGGTCTATCCCTTGTCTTCTGGGTTTCATTGCTTTCAGCTTCTTACTTCTATGGCTCTATCTCTCTATCTTGCTCTCTCATTCTCTCTCACTCTCTCTCTCTCTTTTCATTCTATTTAGGGACTCCAGCAAGAATTAAGACCCACCCTGAATGAGGTGGGTAACACCTTAAATGAACTACACTCATAAAAAAGTCCTATTTACAATGGGTTCACCCCCAAAGGAATGGATTAATTTGAAGAACATGTTTTTCTGGGGTACTTAGATCTTCAAACCATCACAGACCCTTTGTGTCCATTGGACAATAGTAGGAATCACCATATTGGTGATTGGCAGGGATGACTACCAGTCATCAGTAGAAAGTAGTGCTAATGTTTCATAATGGAGAAAGTAAGGATATTCCAGATGATCCAACTGGGAGCTTTCTTTTGCTACCATATCCATCTGTGACTGTAGTTGGGCAGGTACATCAGCGTCACTGTGAAAAATGCATGGTGATGAGGGGCTCAAGCCCCTTGTGGGTGAGAATCTGTTTTATACCAGCTGGTAAGCCCCAAGGCCTAACATTTAATCACTGATAGGAGAATTTTGTCTGGATAGTGAATGAGGGAGAATATGAGGATCAACTGTAGCCTCAAGACCAGCTGCAATGATATGAGATATAGTTTTTCCCATTAAACACTCTCTTCTATTTTCTATCAGGAAAGGAGGCTCATTGGAACCCTAAAAGTAGATATCCCATAAACACATCTACAGAAATAGATATGAGTGACACAGTGGGTGGTCTTTTGTAGGCATGGGGATAAACCATCCATGTCAATTCCCAGAAAGGACTTGACTTTCAGATGTAGAGTATGCAGTCAGCATTCAGCTTCCAGTCATCACCTTTCAATGTCTGTCTCAGGTACAGAGGGCCACATTCCCATTGTCATGTCCTTCTCAGGGCATAAACAGAGCCAGTGACTGAGTGAGGCAGGGATATAAAATTCTAGACATTTCTGCCTGATGCAGGACATTCTGATACGCAATACTCGTTTCAGAGCTTCCTTCTTAGTTAGACAAATCTGTGTGGAGCATGTATCTCAGTAAACAACTTCCTCTGCCTAATCCTTCCCTTCATAGCTGTTTTCTTTTTCTTAAGATATATCTTGTATAAGAAACTCAATCTTAGCATCTTCCAGAGAACCCAATCTGTGACAGAACCCTTAGTAACAATTTTCCTTATGAGAAAGAAGTGACTCAAGTTGTTAAGGAACAGAAATAGACATCTTGCTGACTGTACAAATGCATTATACCATGGGAGTAGTATACTTACATATTCTGTAAGATGATAGGACCTAAGCATTAATAATAATTGAATATAAATCTGGATATTGCAGGAAAACCATGGAGGCATGCACTGAACTTTGAATAAAGAGAGGTAATGGGAGTAAGAGAGACATAGAAGGCCTATCTTTGGAAGACTCATTAAGAATATTCTTGTTTTAACAATCATTTAGTCAATTAGCTTCCTGGAAACCCACCCCCCCAACCCCCAACTTAAAAACGTTCTTAAACCTCTGACCTTACAAAGAGATAAAGAAACATCATGATTCTCATCACACTAAAGGGCACTATTTACCTTAAAAGCAGTTTTAGAGCTAGAGTATTCTTACTTTTTTTATTTATGAATCCAAATTTTTTTGTAAGACTTCTGTTGCCTCTTTTTGAGATCTTTCCCTTAAATGAATGACTATAATAATTTTCACTGTTTAACATCTGATATACTGAATGTGCAATGAGTTCCATATGTCACAGATTATCCTTCACACCAAATAACATTATTATGTTAAACAGAGCTATAGAGGTATTGAAGACATCTATATTAGTCAGGGTTCTCTAGGGAAACAGAACCAACAGGAGAGATCTGTAAATGAGAAGAGATTTTATAAAAGCATCTCATGCAACTATGGGGATGCACAAGTCCAAATTCTGTAGAGGAGGCTGCAAGCTGGCACTCCACTGAAGGTCTTCAGTGAATTCCCCAGGAGAGACTGGCTGGTTGAAGTAGAGATGAAAGTTCTCTCTTCTGACTGCTAAAGCTCCCTTTCCCTAAAAAAAGCCTTCAACTGATTAGATTAAACATCTCTCGCTATGGAAGATATTCCCCTTGGCCAACTGCATGTGTAATTAGCCACAGACGCAATCAATACTGATGATACAAGTCCATGAATTATTCTTGCAGCAACAGATAGGCCAGTTGCTTGCTTGACCAGAAAACTGGGCACCATCACCTGGCCAAGTTGATACATGAACCTAACCATCACATGATCCTTAAAAATATTTAGAAGAAAACCTATATTTTGAGCCTTGCATTTCCAAATATCTCAAGGACATCTCCTTCATTAATTCAAACATATTCATCACATTTATCTGTATATGTGATAGGCCATTTGCTGGGTGTTTACTCTTGTAAACATAACATGTTTTGTTGATGTCCCCTATAACTACAAGTGTCTCACACTAACATAAAAAAAACTCAAACTATGTTCTCACACATTAAACCTCACCTTCCTACAGAATCTCTTTCTCCTTCACAATTCTGCTATTTATCCAAAAGTCTTAAAGACAGACATAAATGGAAATTTTTCAGTTTTCTTTATCTTTGCTTACCATATATTCACTTCCTTCTCTGCTTATAAACCTCTAATTAGACATAACTTTTGACTTTTCTTTCTATTCTCATTTCTTTTTATTTTTTTGTTTTGTTTCATTTTGTTTTTACTTTGAGGTGATACTTGCATATAGTAAATTGAACAAATTTTAAGTATGTTGCTCGATGCAAATTTACTTACGTATATTCCCATAATATAGAATATTTCCAGTCTCCAGAATGCATCATTTTGCCACCTCCAGTCAATAGCCACACAAAGGTAGCCAATTTTTTATACCTTTATCACAATAAATTTCCTCCATTACAGGTCTTTTCCATGTATTTTTTAATTTCCATTTCTTGCTGAGCTCCATTCTAGATATCTTCCTGCTCAGTCTTTTCCCTCAGCTTCCTCTAATTTTTTTTATTTGACTCATCTACTAAGGTTTTAATTTCAACAGTTTTATTTTTCAAGTTTAGATAAAATACCAACAACTGATTAATGCATAGATAAATCAATAAATCTTTGGTGGACATACCCATGTCTCTACATTTCCATAGCCATCACCCTAGTCTGAAAAAATCATTTTTCATCTCAAATATAGTTATCTTCTCCTAACTAATATCTTCCTTCCTTTCTTTCTTCCACACATAAATCCATTCTCTACAGTATTAACAGATTTATCTTTTAAAGCCCAGGTTATTTACTCCTCTGTTTCAAATCTTTCAAAGACCTCCCATTGTTCTTGGAATAGCTAAAAAAATGTCAAATGTCTACCCAGTTATCCAGCCTCCTCTTCTCTGCTCCCTGTGCCACAACATGATTGACTTTATTTAAGTTCCTGTAAAGCACCAGTTCCCCCTTGTCAAAGCATCTTGCTTCTTGACCACTCCCACCAACTAAGCTGGCTGCTATTCACTAATATGTTGTCACAATTCTCACTAAGATAGAAATGTTCTTATGGGTCCTGAAATACATAAAGTTATTTAACTTTTTATACCAATATGTTTTAAGCTTACCAATTACATTCCATTTTATTATGGAATATTTCTTAACTCTCTTTAAAAAAAAGTGGGGAAAACATGCAGTATTTCCATCTACAAGACTACAGGGTGGAAGGAGGTTGATGCAAGTATGTAAAATAACTCAGAGATAACATCTACAAGATATTTCAGAATATGCTTGATCTGACAACTGATCAATCATAAATGTATGTATGTCATATACTGAAAAGTACAGGACAAAAAAGCATTATGTATTAAAATGACTGTAATATGATTTCAGTGACACTCAACACATAGTCAAAAGAAAAAGACCCTATTTTTTTTTATTTATTTCTCATCTCAGTTACAAGCTCTTCTAAAGTCCCTTTTGACCTTTTTCTTTCTTCCTTCTTTTGAGCTGATGACATCTTTTCAGAGAAGGAAGTGGTGAGGAATGTAGCATGCATTCAAATTACTCAGAGTGGCTGAAATCGAGTACATTATTATTGACATTATTGAAAAAGTTAAAAAGCAAAGCTTGATGCTGACATTTGTGAAACACCATTGCCAATAGATGTGTTTAAAGATTTGCTATTTTTAGGAATGGTAAACCATGATACTATGCTTGCTGCTCAAGGCAGTTATAAATTATGCCCTCTAATAGCCTATTAGGGATATAAGAAACCTGGATTTTGAAAGACTTTTCAGAGGTAGGTGATTATTGTCTAGAAATGAATGTAATTGTTTTACTGAATCTTGCTAATAGCTTACATTTATTATAGTTTCTTTTTTTTTAACAATATGCAAAGCAAAGCATTGTGATTTTCTTAGTATAAAAAGTTTATGAGTTGCAGAATTTCTTGTTTGCTTCAAGGTCCTTCATTAATCATGCAACATCATATATATTTTCTGTCTCTTTTCCTCCACTTCCTCACACTTTAAAATATTTTCCCCGTTTCCTACTTTTTGCCTCTGTTCAAATAGATGAATCTTTCTCTGGACTTCACAATATTCTAGAAGCCCCGTGTTTCCTTCCGTGGCACCTTACATTCATGCATGGGTCTTAATCCATCCCTTATATCTAACCTCTTAGCTAAGGATTCACTTACCCAACAAGAAGAAACTGAAGTACTCATTGTCATATAGAATTTAGATTGACAGGTTACTAGGTTAATAAGCCAGTGCAACTGAAGATGGTCATTAGAGCCCAAAGCAGAAACAACATTTTTACTTTTCCTCATTTTAATATATCTTGGTTTTAGAACAGATAAATATTGGATATCAGCAAGTCAAATGTGCACGAATATTACCTATATTATAGAAAATAATTTGTTTTAAGGATACCGATTCCTTTTGTCAGTAAGAACAAGATAATTATTTTTAATTCGAGTGTTGTTGTTGTTGTTGGTTTTCTGTTTAAATCTCAGTACCTTTTGGACAAGCTATTTAGTAAAATTCAAGATCTAACATTGCAGTCACAATGCAAAGCTCCCTTCCTGAATTTTCACAACTTTTGAAGGGTTCTTCCTTCCCCTCTTCTGCCCTCACCTCTCTCTAGCCCATTCCCTGGAAGAAACAGGGAAGAATATAGGGACTTATTGTGTGTAGACACAATGGTAGTGCGAAACTCCAAACCTGGTCTTATGGCCCTTTCTATTTGGTTTTCTCTGCTAGTGTCTCCATCAAGTCTCAGCTATGAATGGGCGATGTCCAGGAATTCATTCATCATAAAGGGCATCCAATGATTGTTTTTAAAGTGAAATATGAAAGAGGCTTAGGAGATCTTGCCAGGAAGCCTCTTGAGTGAAAGACAAGCAGTTTCATGTACCCAGATAATATCTATATCCATGCTAAGCTAATAGATAACCATTTCTCCATCAAACTGCTGTCATCTTCCTCTCCACCACCCTCATAAACCAGAAGCTCTAGATACATCTGTAGTTTTTGCCAGTAAGCAAACTCCAAATTAAAAGTGGTCAAATCCCATAGTATCAGCAAAACCTCCTTTTATTCCAGAAGCAATCTCTTGGATGCATTCCCATTTTCAGAGATTATCTAATATCCCCCCAAAGCCTCCTGTCTACTTTCTTTTCCAACTTTTCTCTAGATCTCTTCCAATATGAAATCTCTTCATTTAAAGCCTTCCATGGGAAAGCCAAGTGACAGGCTCTGCCTATTTTCACATGGGTATTAAGTAAGAGAGCCTGACTGATACTTGGGTCAGGGTCCCCTTAACTTTGCCTTTGGTAATTTCATGTCCTTATTCTCAAATGTTCTTACACAGGAAGTAGATGAATGGGGAAGAAAACCAAACTTTATAGTTCCATGCCCCACGTTATAGCTCCATGTAAATACTTCTCTTTCATCTTTCTTACACATTCTAGACTCAAGGCCTATTTTTTAATCTTCTGCTCTTTTTTATCATCCAAATAGCAACATATTTTAGGAAGCCTAATGACTTTGAAGATAAAATAGTTTCTATTGCCTTCAACGTCATAGTATCATATGGATATAACTTCCTTCTCAGTCCTTGTGAACTGAAAGTCAAAATCAAAGGTTTAATCTAATTCAAACTGGACATAAAATATTATAAAGATATCCAATAATGCATCTCATTGCAATCAAACAAGAGTTGGTAAGTTTTTCACATATGGGGAGCTCCTTGTTCCTTGGCAAATTTTAATTAGAAAATCTGGGTACTTAAAATCTGTTACCCTCACAATGTATCTATTGTTAGTTCTTCAATGTGAACTTGTTCCTCTTTTGGAATGCAGATATTGGGAGATTTTTAAAAATTGGTTTTCTTAACGCTTATCAGAATGGAAGCACGATTAGGAAAAGAAGGGTGAAGACCTGTTTTGAGTACAAATAGCTTTTCATTCTAATTCATAGTTATTGAATCTGACAGATTCTTGGGGTCTTACAGTCAGAGACTCTTAAGGAAGCTCTATGTAAATAGAATGTTTCTTTATACTCTAACTCCCTTGAAGAGGAAGTGAAATTATGGAAAACATGCCCTCCACACCAAAACTTCCAACTACAGACTTCATAGGAGAACATACATTTGATGATTGAACACTAAAAGTAACATCAAAAATTTTACTTGGGTATTGATGGCAGTGTTTCAAATCACACTCCACAACTAATCAAATATCACTTAAATGTATAATTAATTCTAAGACAATTTCTCCATTATTATGTAATATTGATTAATTGAAAATGATTTCCATAACAATATCATATGTTCCTCCTCCCAATTACTCTTAAAAATTTAGAGATCAGAACGTAGAGTCATTCATGCATTATCTTTCAGACAGATTTTTCACTCAGAAATTCAAATAAAGCATTTCTATATCTAATCAAATTTCCTTGCAGTTATACATCTATTCTCTCTTTTTCCCCCTAATTGGTCAGAAGGGACATATTTCTGAGAACAGATCTTTCAGTACTTATCTCCAATAGTCATTCTGGATTGTTTAATCATGAGATATTTATTCTTTCAAAAGCAGTCTATATCTATTTTCCAGTTTCCTTCTATGGCAAACATGGAAACTGTTGCTTATATCTGAAGTTTTCTCCTTTTCAATACCCTCTAATAACTTGTTTTAATGTAAAATGTACCTCTTCTCTCACAAAAGGATATTTAGCTTGTTCTTTGTTTAATTATACTGTTATGGACATATGTATGTGTGCCTTCTGATACACACATATATGTAGCACTGATGGATTTAATTCTAGAAGTAGACTTGCTGGCGGTTTATAAGTTATGTTCATCTTCCAACTTTTGTAGATAAATAAAAAACTGTTTTCCAAAATGCTAGGACCTATTGATGCTCCTATGAGAAGCATTTGAAAGTTCTAATTGTTCCGGATCTTCTCCACCCCTTTGTATTATCAGTCCGTTCCATTTTACACATTCCTGTATGTATTCAATGCTCTTTAACTACAATTATAATTTGCATTTCCATGATTATTTATGAGATAAATCACTTATAATGTAAATAGACCACTTGGATATTCAGCTTTTTGAAACATTTGTTCAAATTTCATTCCTATATTTCCACTGAATTTTCTTTTCTAAAATTTATTTGTAGAAGTTATTATACATTCTATATTTGAGACTATTCTTGTTATATTTGCTACAAATATCTTCTCCAGGTCTGTGCATTAACTTTACATTCACTTTAAACTTGTATTCTGTATATGAATAAAATTCATAGTTTTAATATAGCCCAATTTATCAGTATTTTTCTTTTTTTGTTACATGCTTAATCTTTATTAATGGAACATATATGATGTAATTATTTGCATAGGGTATATGAGGAATATCTCTTGCTGAGCCAACACATGATTTCCTGGCAGGTACTAACATTGAAAAGATCAACTGTCAACTTTGGTGGTGAGCTGGAGTTAATCACCAGTATCTGCATAGTGCTTTATAGTTTCAAAGTGTTCAAATAACAACTTGGGACAGGATGTATGTATTTTTATCCCTATTAAATAGATGAAGATCCGAAGGATGAGATGTTGAAGTTTGCATAAAACTGAAATAACAGTAACTCTGAAGCAATTTACTTGAGATTTTACTTATCAAAATTTCCCTTTGACATTAGAAGTAATAAGATATAATGTTGGTGGAATTATTTAAGGCCATTTGGTAAATAGAATGACTTAAAATAACCACACTTCAGATCATCTAATGTTATCCAATGACAGATGGCTACAGAATGAACATTTACAGTTTTCAAATGATCTATGAAAGACTCTCACTGTTCCCTGGATATTTTTCATGAATTTTTATTGTGAAGTTTAACGTATATACATAACAGTGATAACACTCAAAATACAGTTTAGCAAGTAGTTAGAGAGCAAATTTCAATGTCATGGGTCACATTTCCACAACTTGAGCTATTTCCATTATTGTAAAATATAACATACATACACAAAGGTGTTAACTTTCAATGTACAGCTCAACAAGCAGTTATATAGGTAATTTCAAAAATTTTTATGGGTTACAGTTCCACAGTTTCAGTTCTTTCCTTACTGTGCAATATAAGTTATATACAGAAAGGTGAAGACTTTCAAAGCACAATTCAAGGAGTAGCTATAGAGCAAATTTCAAACGATGTTACAGGGTACAGTTCCACCCTGTCATTTACCTCCTTCCAGCCATTCCAACACCCCAGCATCTCAAGTTTCAGTCTTCATAGACCTTTGTTAAATCTTATCTTGTTTGTTACTACCCCTTCCTCTCACTATTTTTCTTTTAAGTTAGCACTTTTTACATGACTATTCATAGAGATAATTTTGTCAAAAAGTCATTACCTATATATTTAAGTGTGATTGTTTCCAGCTCTCTGTTCTTATTCTTTGGTCTGTTTATGGTCTTGAAACCCTAAAACATATGCCCTTAAACCCTATTCTTTTTCAAAAGTGTTTTTACTATACTATGCCCTTTTCACTTCCAAGTACATTTTAGTATTACTTTATTAAACATGTTTATTTCATCTTTATTCATACCTGTCAAAAACTGAAAATAGTCCTGGTGCTCAATAATAGGAGAATGCACACACACACACACACACAAAACTGTAATATAATCACACAATGAAATACTACTCAGTAACAAAAAAGCAATAAAAAGTAATAAACCACTTATATATGCAAAATACATGAAGCTCACAACTATTACACCCAATGAAAGAACTCTTACATGAAAAAGTTTATCATGTATTATTTTACTTGTATGAAATTCTAGCTCAGTCAAAATTAAATTATGGTGGAAAATCAGAAGAATGATTTTCTCAGTACGGGACAGAGATTGATTGGAAGGGGTCATTAGGTAATGCTCTGTATGTTTATAAGGTTTTGGGTTAGCAGCTATACATATTTGTTAAAACTCACTGAATATTCATTTAAAGTGTATATAATTCACTATATTGGAGTTTTACCTCAATAGAAAAGCGTGAGCACAATATATTCCACTCTGGTTAATAACATGGATGCTAAATATTTAGGGGAAATACTGCTTTCTGTGGATACAAGAATGTTTATGTGATAAAACAAGCATGGGATAATATCAATAATCTTGTTGGTGGGTAGATGATGTTAACAATGTTTCTACTTTTCTAGGTAGTTTTAAATAATCATAATAAATTGTTGCAAAAATAGTCACATTTTCTCTATAGTATTTTATGAGTCTAGGTAAATTGCAGTTGGATGCTTTTCTAAGAATCTTTCCATTTCATTTAAATTTACAAAGATATTGTCATTAGATTTATCTTATAATTCTTTTAATATATTGTTCACATATGGAGTGTCTAAAGTTTTGAGTCACTTTTAATTCCTAATGCTGATCATTATTTTTCTTTCTCAGTTTTCCTCATCAGTCTCAGCAGTCTTTTCAAAAGAATCATAGATGATTTCGTTGATCCTTTTTATTATACACATGCTTTATATTTCATTAGCATTTTTCTTTAATTTTTATTTCCTTTCTTTTAATTTTATTATTTAGTGTACCATTTTTTATTATATTGTGATCGATGCACATGCCTTTTATTTGGTGCTTTAAATTTTTTCCTAATATATTCATTAAAACAAATATTTTTTTTCTTTCAGTTTAAAATATGTTCAGTTTTCCAGTGTGCTTTTTTGCTTTTCCCTATGAGTCATTGAGAACTCTATCTTGATATCCAAGCATATAATGATTTTCTAGTTAATTTCTCATTCAACTTCAGCTTTATTTCTGTATTTTATTTACTGTTGTTAACAGCCAATGAAGTCTTAATTTCTGTTATTTTAAGTTCTAGACTTTCTATTTAGTACTTTTTCAAAGATACATATATTTTTTGTAGTTTCTAATTCTCTATTGAAATATTTAATGGTGTCTTTACCTCCTTGAATAAAGAAAGCATTGCTACTGTGAAGTCAATTGATTGATAATTTCAACATCTGAATCCTTCATGTGCCTGTTCCCATTATCTGTTCACTCTGTTGGTTCATGTTCATTTCACTTCATATCTTTGTATGCTTGGGTATCATTGATTGTGAGCTGGATATTCTGTTTACAGAAATTGTAGAAATGTTTTTAAGGTATAGTATGATGTTAACTTCATCTGCAGAGATTTTCATTTCTTTCTGTTATCTTTTTAAAGGCAACAAATAGCATGTCAATCTTTTTGTTAGGGTTTGAAATTTTCTCATTCAACACAATGACTGAAGCCTAGATTCCAGTCAGTTTGAGTTTGTGGGCCCCCCCACCTTTTTCCTGGATGTAGGATTTGGGGATCACATTTCTAAGAATTCACTGTAGCATTTCCTTGGCTGCTAATTTTTTAGCTCTGCACCCAAAAGGCTGTAAAAGCATGGCATAATCCATGCCTTTCCATATCAGCAATTCTCAAAATGCAAAGGTGTCCTCAGGCCACATAAATAAAGTTGGATTTCTGTTCAATTCCTAATTTGGGACCAATATTTATTCACTATTTGTCAGTTTGCCACATGTCTCAGACAGGTATTTCATCACATCTAAATGTCTTCTAAAAGGGGATTGGTTTGGTTACATAGTTTGTTGTATCTGCTACAGTGTGTAGAAGTTTAAAAATAGTAATAAATGCTGCTTTCCAATTTCAATGTTTTGATTACACAAATAAAGAATCAAAAGTCAATATGTTATTTTATAAATAACCTAGGTCATGGTGAGTTTGTGACAATTCCAGGAAGAGAATATATTTTTTTTTTTTTACTGTCTCTACTTTTGGAAATCATCTTCTAAGCTTCTGATCTTTCTATTAAAGTTTTCTTTATAAAATAGAAAGAACAAATGTCAAACTAATAATGGTTCACTGTCTTCATTCTCCAGCAGTCAGTATAAATCACTGAACTGCTCTGTAACAGTTTACACATTATTGGTCTTTTTACTCTAAGTGAGATAGAGAGAAAGAGAGCACCAATTTTGTACCTTTAAGAAACAATATTAATGCATGTGTTTATATATACTCATACTCTGTATTTATATGCATCTATATTTTACAAATATATACACATGGAAGATAGATATGTGTGTGCATGTATACCTATGCAAGATAGATATGTGTATATACAACCACAAGATATATATTTATATATATAGACACACACACTGTATATGTGTGTTTACATACTCATGTATGTGGAAAATGGAGTTGTTTAGAATACATTGCCATTGAGAAAAAAGTAGTTAATTAAGTTACAAAATTACTGATCACACGTAATTTAACTATTAAAAACCACATTTTTATTTCCTTAAAATGTGCCTCATAAAAACATTTGATATATTAAAAAAAATTGAAGGCTAGTATACAATTAGCACTATGTTTTTCTGATTTAGACAAATTCATCCAGTAGATCAATGTGTATCAAAGGAAAAAAAAAAAAAACTCTGAACATGTACATAAATTAAAGAACTTGTACCACATATGCCAGAGATTCTCCATGTGGTCCTTTATCACTGATGTTCACAGCAGATAAATATGCTTCACCTTCAGCAATGGTCCCTGATCAACAAGATAACAGTCAACTTTACCCATTGAACAGCTGATGGTGAATCACTGGGGACCAGACTGAGAATGTAAAACCACTAATAGAGGATTGTCAAATGACACATGAAATTTTTCAGTTGTTATTTCAAATGCCCTAAGACATTTTTTACAGAATAGTAAGATGGTATTAAAAATGGCCCTTGGAAAGGGGGCAAGATGGTGGCATAGAGAGGAGTGGAATTTAGTTAGTCCACTGGAACAACTAATGAACAACCAGGAACAACTAGTAAATAATTTGGAATAGCTTCTGGGTGACAACTGTGACTATCCACACATCGTACACCAACCTGGATAGGGAGGAATGCCTGAGATTGCAGTATAAAATCTGTAAGTAAAAACTGCAGACCTGTGCTGGAAGCCCCCTCCCCCCATGGCAGGCTGAGCTGCAAAACGTTACTGTGGAAGAAAGTAGCACTCTCCTAGCAAGAGAATATAGCTCAACCAAGCTCCAGCTGGGGTTTTAACAAATGTGGACTGCTGAATACAAGCTACAGCCTGCAACAAACAGACAGAGGCTTTTAGTGATAAAGAACCAGAAGAGTCATCTGTCCCAGGAGGGGGAGCTCAGAAGACCATGTGTTACTTCTGGCTGATGAGTGAAATTGGGGAGCTGTGTACTGGCTCCAAAATGGGGCCTTCTGTCCCTTTTTCTCTCACTCTCTCTGTGGAGAGAGCCTCAGCCATTTTCAGTTCCCAGCACTCTGACCCAGACAGTAGTGGAGATAACAGAGTCAAAGAGACAGTAATTCAAATGCAGATGATAACTCCCTAGGGGGTATATTTTCCCTAAGAGTAAGGAGGTGGGGCCCAGGTTTCCCTTCAGACCCAGACCCCAGTATCTGGGGGAAAACAGCCAAAACAGAAACTGAAGGGACCACACCTCCTTACACTAGTCTGGAGCAGCAGGCTGACAGGCACCACCTGCTGGGCAGGTTAGGGAAAGCACAGAAGCTACAGCCCTCATGGGGAAGTCTGTCAAAGTCTAAGACATGTGCACAGAGAGACTTGAAACTGAATTTATCCCCACTCTGAGTTCTGAACCTGTTCTGGTCTGGGAAAATCTGATTGGGATAACCAAGGAAACCAGATGCCTAGACAACAGAAAACTAGAATCTACACTAGGAAAAACAAATATATGGTCCAGTAAAAGGAATAAACTTACACCTCAAACAAGATACAGTTGAGATATTGTTTCACTTTAATGAAACAATCTATTAAAGATTTCCAAAGAAACATGCTAAATCAAATCAAAAACCAAATCAAAGAGTTCAGAGAAGATATAATAAAAGAGATGAAGGCTATAGAGAAAACACTGGGTGAACATAAGGTAGAAATCAAAAGTTTGAAAAAACAACTGGCAGAAACTATGGAAATGAAAGTCACAACACAAGAGATGTAAAACACAATGGAGACATACAACAGAAGATCTAAGAGGCAAAAGAAAACACTGAAATCCTGCACACAAAAAACACCTGAAATCCTACACACAAAAGAACAGATAGGGAAAAGAATGGAAAAATATGAGCAATGTCTCAAGGAATTGAATGACAACATGAAGCACATAAATGTACGTACCATGGGTTTCTCAGAAGGAGAAGAGAAGGGAAAAGGGGCAGAAGCAATAATAGAGGATATAATCAATGAAAATTTCCCATCTCTTATGAAAGACATAAAATTATAGATCCAACAAGGGCAGCATACCTCAACAAAAATAGATCTGAATAGACCTATGCCAAGACACTTAATAGTTAGATTACCAAAGCCCAAAGACAAAAAGAATCCTGAAAGCAGCAAGAGAAAAGCAATCCATCACATACAAAGGAAGCTTGATAAGACTATGTGAGGATTTCTCTGTAGAAACCGTGGAGGCAAGAAGGAAGTGGGGTGATATATTTAAATATTGAAGAGAAAAACCACCAACTAAGAATCCTATATCCAGCAAAACTGTCCTTGAAATATGAAGGACAGTTTAAAATATTCTCTGACAGACAATGATAGAGTTCGTGAACCAGATATATGTGCTGCAGGAAATACTAAAGGGAGCACTACAGACAGATAAGAAAAGAGAGGAGTGAAAGATTTGGAACACAATTTTGGGTGATGGTAGCACAGCAATGTAAGTACAATGAACCAAGAGGGCTGTGAATATGTTTGAAAGAGGAAGGTTAGGAGCATGTGGGACACCATAATGAAAGAGGAAAGATAAAGACTGGGACTGTATAACTCAGTGAAACCTAGAGTGCTCAACAATTGCGATAAAATGTACAAATATGTTTTTACATGAGGGAGAACAAATGTATGTCAATCTTGCAAGGTGTTAAAAATAGTGTGGTATTGGAGAAAAAATACAATCAATGAGAACTAGAGGCTGTAGTTAACAGAAACATTGTTTTACGCTCCCTTTAATGTAACAAAGGCAATATACCAAAGCTAAATGACTTTAAGAGGGGGACATAAGGGAGGGGTATGGGACTCTTGGCATTGATGATGTTGTCAGGCTCTTTCATTCTACTTTAGATGAACTCTATCTTTCCTTTTGGTGCTTTTTAGCTGTCATTTTTCTTTCTTTCTTTTTCTTTTTCTTTTTCTTTTGTCTCTATTCCTTCTTTGACTTTTCCTCCTTCTTTGTGGAAGAAATTGAGATGTCTTTATATAGATAGTGGTGATAGTGGTGAATACATAAATATATGACTATACAGGGAACCATTAATTGTTCACTTAGGACAAAAGTATTGTGGGTAAAAAAAACCATCTTTAAAGAAAATGTATTGATGAAGAAACCTTTAGGGTCAATTATATTTGAAGAATTTAACAATATGGGGGTTAAATGTTTAAGATGCAGGTAACAAATATCTCAGAGTTAAATGCCACTACATTGAGTGAAATAAGTCAGACACATAAGGGCAAATACTGCATGGTCTCAATGATACAAACTAATTATAATATGTAAACTCATGTACATGAAATATAAGTTATGAGAATATAGAACAAAGCTAAAGAATAGGGAGCAGTTGCTTATTATGAGCAAAATGTTCAACTAGGTTGAACTTAAGTGTTTGGAAATGGACAGAGGTGACAGTAGCATGTTATTGTGAGAATAACTAAGTGCTAAATGGTGTGTGAAGGTGGTGGAAAGGGTAAACTCAGAGTCATGTATGTCATGTGAAGGAAAGTTGGAGTTAAAAGATGCAAATGTATAAAACACTGAATCTTGTGGTGGACAAGGCCCATGATTAACTGTACAAATATTAGAAATCTCTTTCATGAACTAGAACAAATGTGTGACACTGTAACTAGAAATTAATAATAGAGGAGTATGTAGGGAAAATATATAACTATTGCAAATATGTACTACAGTTAGTATTTTAACATTCTTTTCATCAACAGTAACAAATGTACTATACCCATATTATGGGTCTATAATGGAAGGTGGGTGGTTAGGGGTATGGGGCGGGTTCAAGTTTTCTTTTTTCCTTTATTTCTTTTCTGGAGTGGTGAAAATGTTCTAAAAATTGACAAAAAAATTGTGATGGATGCACAGCTGTATGACTGTACCATGTGTACTTTGGATCTTTGGATAATTGTATGGTATGTGAACAATCTCAATAAAATTAAACTTAAAAAAATGGTGCATAAGCTCTGGCTCATCCCAAGGTCTTAGGCAATCACAATTCTTTAAAAATTTAGATACATATTTTTTTAAATAGCCCCAAGTTCTTAATACTGGGAGTGAACAAAACTTATTTAAAATTTACATCCTTAGTTGTGATCATGATCCAGTTTGGGGATTATAAAATAAAGCCAAGTATTTCTTTGATTTTTATTTAATACCAAAAATATTCTGACCATTTAAATTAAATTTTGTTTGATCATCTATTATGCAAAAAAAAATAAATTGAAACAATCATTTTCTTATTTTGTTTTCCCCATGATCATAAATATCAATGACCCTAATGTGAATTGTATATTTTTTGTTTCTGTTTCTGTCAACTGTGATAACAGAAGAGTATAGCAGCCAACAGAATATATTTTATCTCATTTATTCTAATTGGAGCAGTAAACATTTCTCAGATTTTACATTGTTGGTTGATTTTGTAAATAAGGTAAAAAGATGTGTGAGTTAAAATACTGATTTTATTCCAGCTATTAAAATACAACATGGAGATTATGGAAATAAGGATGAAAGGTTTGAAAGGCTGGAAGATAAGACTTTAAATTTCTCAGGACAGGAACTATATAAAATTTCTGTATCCCACATAACACCTGAAATAAGACTGAGATTATACTGCCTATTATAATTTACAATGAAACTTTTGTTTAACAGAACAGAAAATGTAGAAGTAGAAAAGATGCAACTCTTCTCTGAAATAGTTAGCAAAATTATTATTACTGACCTCAGAGTATTGCAAGCTTTTAACAGTTTAAGAAGTGTTAAAATATATTTATGAATTGTGTGCATGTGCTTAGCGTTACTGCATTTTCTTTTTTATTAGCTGTAAATTGAAAAATTCATGTATAAACTGTGGTCATGATAAAGCTATTAAAAGAATACTTAATTCTTTAAAGAACCTGATTGCCTGATACCAGATAAGAGATGTTATTACTTTTTTGGAATGTCTAGAAAAAATATTTGTTGGTAAGAATTTCGCTCAATTATATTTTGATGTTATTTAAAAGGAAAATGTTTTAATTTTTTAAATAACAATGCTGGTGAGGGGAAAAAGGTGATTCAAAAAGTGACTTGAATAAATGTGGTCAGAAATGACTAAGATTGCAGCCTGGTTGATGAAAAAAATCATCTTTTATCGCAATGTTAACCATAGGTATAGAGTGTCTAATAAGAAAATTTTATATACAAGTCATGAAAACCAAAGGAAAAAAAATACTAATCCATTTTTATGATGCAAAAATACCACCTTGTAAGTTTTCTTCCAAAGTACTAGAGTCTTATTGCAATCATAAATCATCAACTATTTTTTTGAGGTAGAATTGAGCAAACTCCATTTTCATATGTTAGATTGACTTGCAAGGATGTTAACTTATACAATATTTTTATAAAAATTATACTTTCTGACTTTAGCTCTTTTAAAATTTTTCTGATCAAATCTATGAAAATATTATGAATTATGACTCATTAAATATATTCAGGTGATTGTATATTGAAGCATGATAATTCACCAACATGACATATTAAATTTTAACTTATAATATAAAAGTAAACATAAAAGGAAGTTTTTCAAATAGAAGTTGGGAGTAGATTTAGATTTCCAAAGATACCTAATGTTAGCTCCTACTTACAGCATAAAATAAGTATTATCTATACTCAAAAAATTTAAAATAGTACTTAAAAATTAACTGCTGATCTTCAGTAAGAATACAGTTATGACTGTTCAGGAATATTTTAGTCTAATTTAAATATATTATTTACATGCCAACTTTTATATATTATCTAAGTAAATATAGAACAGTGAGTAACACAGATTATGCATATTTAGATCAAGAATGCAGAAAAATAACTTTTCAGTCTTGAAGGCTTAAAGCATATAACCATGTGACCCAATTTATACTGGTCAATTATATGTGATGAATGTAACAATATGGGTTAAATGATTAAGACGCAACTAACAAATCTCTCAGAGTAAAATGCCACTTGTTTGAAGTTTTTCAATCCAGTACTGAAATTAAGTTCAAACACCTGACACCTCGAGGATGATGGGCAACAATAATTTAAATCACAATTTGAGAACATAGGACTTGCTGGCTCTGACAAGCAGGAAACAAAAGATAACATCTGCTACTCCTATTTTCCAATTCTATTAACTCCTTTGTTAATATAGTCTTTTACAATATTCATCTTCTCCAGAAACAATTTCCTCACTGAATAATTTGCATATTTTCATGCACAATCAACATTTCTTTACTCTTTTTTATTCTGAGCTGCCTTGGTTATGTATTGAAACACAATTCAGTTGTGTTGGTGTTTGCAAATCCTTAACTGACTTGCTGGATTCATTTCATCTCCTAATATGCAGTTGGAATGATCCACTCAACACATGATAGATAAGTTTCATAACTGAACAAATATTCTTTATCCTCTCCTCTTCTGTTGTCTCCATCCCATCAATGCCCACCTTATGAGCCATTAAAACCTGTTCATTGAATATTTACATTGCCTGCTGAATAGTTTCATCTCTACTCTTCTGTTGCTACCCTAGTTCAGATGCTCATTCTCTCACAATAGATTGTATCATTGCCTTATGACTCAAGTCTCTTTCCTGCTCCAGCCTATGAAGTACAGTGTAGATAAATTAATTTTGTATGGATTTAATCATGTATTCCACCTTCATTGATTTTTCATTGTCTACCAAAGGGGGGTGGGGTGGCATTTCTTTGCCTTGTATTTAGTTTTTATCTCATTGAATAAATGAATTCTACATTTTATGCATGCAACCAAAATCTGTTATGGGACAGATAAAATGATGGATTCTTCCTGTACAAGATTGTTGTTTCTAAAGTTTTTACCCTGTGTTGAGAGAAGCAGACATATGCAGTGCTAATTTTTAAATGATAAGCACTGTTGGGGTTGAATCATGTCCACCACAGAAGACATGCTACATTCCCAACCCCTGGGCCTGTCGGTATTCACACATCATAAATAAGATCTCTTGAAGATGTTATTCAGTTAAGATGTGGCCTAAATGAATCAGGTTGGGCTGTAATCCAGATTATTGGAGACCTTTGTAAGTAGAATGAGATTCAGACAGAGAGAGAGGGAGAGTGAGAGAAGCCACCGGGAGCAGCTAGAAACCCCAACGAATCTGGGAGGAGAAAGGAGAAGACATTTTCATGTGCATTGCCAGGAACCCTAAAGACTGCCAGCCAGCCAGAAGATACTCACCTTGGGAGGAAGAAAGCCTTCTAGTCTCTTACCAATAAATTCCTGTTGTTAAGCCAACCCATTGTATGATATTTGTTTTAGCAGCTAGGAAACTAAAATTAAATAAATAAATAAACAAACAAACAAACAAACAAGCAAACAAACAAATAAATAAATCACTATCTCAATACTATAAATAAAAGCAAAAATCAATTCCGTCTGAAAAGAACAAAAAAATAAGAAATACTTAAATTGGGCTTGTAGTTTCCAAGTTGGGGAATGTTGGTACATTTTATGAGTTCTCTATAAATTATTCAAAGAATACATTTCCTTTTCCATACATACATTTTATTATCCTAATAGTTTACTCTTACAAATGCCTCCCTTAAATTGAGATACTATTTTCTTATTTATCTCTGTATAAATTATTTCTCTTCTACCACTTTTAAACTTGGCAGTAGGTAATCTGCTTTGCATTCTCCAACGTTATAGCCCCAGGAGTTCTTAGTGCAATACCCTGCATTTAATGAATACTCAATGAAATAAATGTTGAATAAATTTAAAACACATGTAAAATGAAGTGCCCTTATGATTTTAGTTTGTATAACCTTGATTATCAAAGAGGATATACTTTTCTTATGTACTTTCTGCTCCATGAATGTTTTCTATTCTGAAAAATAGCACTTCATTTCTTCTGTCCATTTCTTCAAAATTCTTCTTTTCTTGTTGATTTGTAAGATTTCTTTGTAGATTCTGGACAACACATCTATGCAGATTGCACATATTATATCTCTTTTTCCCAGTTTCACACATTTTAGAATGGCATTTGATATACAGAAGTTTATTTTTATGAATTTATTTTATCATTCTGTTTTCATTCATTCTAGAATGTTATTCATTCTAGAAATTTCTCACTATTTTGTCTTTATTTCCTCTCACCCATTCCCCTTTGTTCTTTAATTCTGGAATTGTGATGTAATACATGTGATACTTCATTTTATTCTCCATGTCTGAACTTTTTTTCATATTTTTTCATCTCCATGTTTATCACTGTTATATCTGGAATATTTTGTAGGTCTATCTTCCAGTTTACTGATTCTTTCTCAGCTTTGTTTAATCTGCTGCTTAATCCATTCACTTTTCTTTTGCATTTCATTCACGAGGGAAGTTCAGGTGTGCAGTTAGATGGAATAAGCACATTCCACCCTGTTTTTCTCACTAATTACAACTATTAAATGTGGGTTTAAAAGGAGAAGCTATTTTGATACCTAAAAAGTAAATAAGAGCAGATGGATTGGAATAGAAAACTAGAATTCAATGTACCACTTAATTGGTATGAGTTCACCTTTTCCCCCTCTTCCTTCCCTCTTGCTCCAGTCCTCAGCCAATGCCACAGTGGCAGTGACTCTGGAGCAATAGGAACCATAGAGAAAATATCTTGAAAGAGAGGGATGTCTTCTCTGATGGGGGAGCTGAAGTTCCAAGCATGTTGTGTTTGTTTATTTCCCTTTATCTGTCCTCCTGCACCACACAGCCTCAAGCACAAGAATATTCACAAAAACTCTTGGCAGAGTGGTTAACTAGAGCTCAGACTTCTACAAGAAAGAGGGCAAAGGGGGTCCTCAGGGAAGATTACAAGTGAAATTTGCTCAGCTAAGTGCCATCATAAATTTGCTTATGAACTGCTGGGTCCATTTAGGAGTGTGAAAGCTCTTAACAAACTAAGTAAATGTACATTTTATGTTTTCAATAAGGGTTTTCTTGATGTGTAGTAGCATGAATATTAACTCAAAAATACATGTTACAGTGCACCTATAGTTACTAATTCTCAAGGAGAAACTAATAAAATAATATTTTTCCCACAAAGGGCCTTGGGGCAAACAGAGACCATTAATGCTTATACATTATTTTCTTTTCCTAGCACATCTTTTCACAAATGTGTCACACCCTTAAAGAATCCCAGTTTCCAGACCCTTAAAGAATCCCAGTTTAATGTGGGATTTTGTTTGTTAGGGAAGTGGATTTAATTATCTTTGGTTTTCTGAGAGAGTGAAGACCATCAGAACTTTTGACCCATCAATGATCCTGGTAGGTAAAAGAGGACGACTTCAGGCAATGGCTTCTGCATCTATGTTTCCTTGAAATCACATCATTTTACTTAAATCCTTTTGTCCTTACTGACATCATAAGGGATTTTCTTAGGCCCCAGTTTAGGACCTTAACTTTCATCTAAGGCTTAGTCTCATTTCTCCTGTGTGTTTTTCCTCATAGCTCTTTGTTCTTTGTGGCAATATTCACAACTTTTCTTTTTTCTTGTTTTGTTTGCTTGTGTTATCAAAAATTTTTTTCTTGCCTTTTTTTTTTTTTTCTCTTATAGATTTCTCTTACTCTTTCATGCACCTAGCAATGGATTCAGTTTTATTTGTGGTTTTGTTTTCATTTGTTTTAATGATTCTGAAGCCAGGTATTAATGTTTCCCAATCTAGATGTTTTATTGTGGTGGGGCTTTTTATCTACCTAGTACACCATTATGTCAGAAACAGGACCACCCCCCCACTTCTTCTTTAATCTCTCTGTATATTTTATAATCAAAATATCCACATAGTCCTAAACATATATATCCATGTCTACTGAAAAACATGTCAATACCAAGAAAACATTTATTATGTTTGCAAAAAATTCCCAGAAAGAGAAAATAAAAAATAGCATCACTAGAATAATTGTAACTATGATGTGGATTTTTAAAAGTTTTAAGACATTGTCTTGGAAATCAGAGAAATTTTTGAAAGGCTTTATTTAATTGTAAATGAATATATAGTATATTTTTTGTCAAAGATCCTTCCACATTATAGTTCTGTAATAGGGATCCACTGTACCTACAAACCTGGGTTTATAAGCTAGATAGACACATAAGACCATCGATGATTACACACATAGTTCAAGACAGTAAAAATTTAGAAAGCACATGTTTTGCAAAGATCTTTAATGCAAGATAAAGTAGACACATATTTGCTTCCCAGGAATTCACATTGTTATTTGGTGTGTTAGATGTTTTACAGGAAGTAAGCATAAACAACATTGGAACATTGGAAGAGACTTCAGAGAGCTCGTTATGTAAATGAAGAAAGTGAATTTGTGAGGCATTAACAAGAGGACTAGGGAAAATGGCTGCCCTATTCTGCTTCACTGCACTATCGTCTCAAGAAGAAAGAAATTCTGCCAGGCAGAGTTACCAAAAGAAGCAACAGAGAGGTTGCTTTCAGAGACATGTAGAGAAAACTGGCACAGAATCTCTTTCTCTTTGAGTCAGAAGAGAGCATAAAGGAATTGAAGAGTAGTTGTGTGGGGTGGAGATGAGAAAGCTATTTGCATGGGAAAGTTTCATCCCCAAAAATGTCCATACATTCTGCCAAGAAAGAAAATCTAGCTCACGTAAGTGTTCATGGGAACACCTGCTGTTCCACATGACTTCCGAAGAAGCTGTGGGGAAACTGAGTTGATAGAATACGAATAATGTAAATTTGAAACTAGTACAACACTTTCCTTCGAATTTAAAGGTAAAAGGGAGTAGAGATGCTTCCTTCTAGTGTCCCAACTTGAAGTTCCCTGGCTGCTGCTAAACCATAAGCAATGAATACATAACTTTGACCTAATTTTGGATTTGCCACCTCTTAAGGGATCTCAGCTTCTGAGCATGAGCATCAAATGATGACAGAGCTATGAGTGAGAGAAGGAAACTAGCAGTATATCAAAAGGCCCTCATACACCAGAGAGAAAAAACAAACACCACAACCAGAGATTCTGCTGATTTAGATTTACTAAAGGTAAGTACACTAGATAGAAAAGTCTTTAGCATGATAAAATATATACACTAGATAGATAACAACCTAAAATATATACCTCAATTTGTATATATGTATATATACATATATGTTTATATATATATGCATATATAGAAACATATGCATATAAGTTGATCTATACATATATATTGATAAATATATATATATAAGCATTTTAGAATTAATTGGCAACATCATAGGCCCAAGAAATTAGTTAGATACATAAAAAAATAGTTGTAAGGCATAAAGATAAATAATCTGTATTTATAAATGGTATAGTTTTAAACTTGGAAAATCAAAGTGAATCAACTGAAAAACTAGTACAAATAATGATATCAGTGGTATAAAAATAATGTATAAACATCAACATATTCATAAAATCCAATTAAAACACACACAATAGGAGAAAAGATCTGATTGCTAATAGCCATAGAAATTATGCATTATTCAGATATAATCTTAGTAGGACTTTTGTTATTAAAAGTTTAAAGCTTTAAAATGACTCTGAAAGAGAAAAATGATCTGTAAACATAAAGACATGCCATATTCTTGGATAAAAAAATGCAAATCTATGCATAAAAATATCATTAAAAAAGAAGAGACAAAGGTAAACTAGAAAAAAAAGGTATGCACAACCCTTAGTAAAGAAAAAAGTATCAATTCCCCATAAATTACATCATAAATTTAACATAATCTCAATGAAAATACTAATAGGAAGCTTTTTGGGGTGAGAAGGGGAAGGCAACAGAAAAAATGATCTAAAATTCATGTAGAAAAAGGAATGCATGGATATATTGAAAATCTTGAAAAGGAAGGAAAATAGGGGGCTGTTCCTATGTGTTACAAAGCCTCAGTAATTTCTGCAGCATGCTAATGGCATAAATAATAAAGAAATCCAAGGAGCAGAGTAGAAACTCCATAAGGAAGTCAAATAGATTCTAGAATTTTTTATGTAATAAACATACTTCAAATTATTGGAGGAAAGGATGTAATATTCAATAAATGTTGTTGGGATATTTGATTAGGAAACTGCAATGAAGTTAATTACACATCATACATGTTATACCAGGACACATTCCAAATGGATCAAATTTTAAATATAAAATGCATTCATAAAATACTGCAGGAAATCATGGTGGAATCAGGATATCACTCCAAGTGATAAAGGCTTTTCTAACTTTCACAGAAATCCCAGAACCCATAAAAGATTGAAAGACTGCATAAAATTTTAAATTTCTGCATAAAATAGCAAAAGATAAATTAAATGACTAAACAAAAAGCTAGAAAAAATATTTACAAGACTCATTGCAAAGAGCTTATTTCTCTAACTTTTCCAAAGCACACACACTTGAATAAATAGATGAGTTTTTTGAGGTTGGGCCAACAATCTAGGGGCTCTGCTACCAGAAAACTTAGAAGATCAGTATCTTGCAATCCCAAAGTTATTCCAAGCATACCAGCTTGGAAGCTCTTTTTGGACTGAGCTCCTATATTTAGATAATAAAAAGCCTAACACCACAACAGGGGGAAGGGACAAAGTGCATAAACATACCTTTTATAGAAGACAAAGTTAGCATGGTTTCAGGACAACAAAGTTAAGAGGAAGGATTTTCAATACAGTATCTTTTATATATTTTGACCTTTGAACTTAAGAGGAATAGGAATTTAAAAGTACATGTCCAATTAAGTCTTAATCAAAGAGCCAAACAGAAATGAAAGTGCATATTACCTAGGACCAGACTTCTTGGGTTCATATATGAGACTTAATACCTTGTGTGCTTAGGCAATTTTTTAAAAAAAAGAATTTATGCTCCAGTTTTCCGCTGGTAAATTGGGCAAACTAATAGTATGTATGTTCCAAGGATTTTGTGAGGATTAACTTAGATAATACATATAGAGTGTTAAAAGAATGCTTGATCAACAAGTCTAATCTAAAAGTAGCAAGCAATGAAATGAACATTTCATACAAATACTCATGGATCACAATAAGGCTGTTTTAAAGTTATTCTCAGAGGAAAAGGAAAATATATAGACTTGATGCCTTTTTTTTTAATTAAAGAAAGGAAACTGGAGTAATTTCTATTTATGTATACTTGGATTGAATATTTAAGTGTACTTGGAATGTTTGCCTTATCCTTTGTCAAAACTCTCACCCACCAGTTTGTTCTTCAGTAATCTGCGTGCTGTATTTCCATAGCAGGAACTTTATAAATAGGTTTCCTACTACAATGTGTGAATATTCTCTTATTGCAATAAAATTGGAGAGAGCACCATTACTATAAATAAATGAGTCTTTGTAAATGTTTGAGGAAAGAAAACAGTACCAAGCCTGAAATATAGAAAAATATGTAATAGACCTATAAGATTCTGAAATATTTTCTATAAATATCTACTACTTAACTTGAATGTTATATTTTCCAAATACACTAAATATATAACATTCTTGTTCTTTATCATTATTATATAAATAATATGAGGCAACTGGGAAAATCTTTAAAGTTAAAAAAGATAATAAAAATTATGCAAAGGCCATAATCCAGAGATAATCATTAATATTTTAGAATGTATACTTTCATGCTGTTTTCTAATTTATGAATGTATATATACAAACACATATCATAGGATTTAATGTTTAATTAAATAAGCTTTGTCAAAAAATATGTACCTACAGCTTTTATTTAAACAACATAACAGATCTTTCCAAAACCCCTAATATTTTATTTTCTCTTTTCATTTGCATTGAAATTTCTAAATCATTTTTAAAAATTACAAAAATAAAATATTTATGAAAATCTTATATTCCATAGATTTATTTCTATTGGAATGTTTTCAGGAAATAGTTCAAAATACATTTTAAACTTTTACTATAAATATATTTTGCCATGTTTCCAGTATAAATAATTTATTTAGTATTTATATGATCTTTTATTAAATTTGATCATTGTTTGTGATAGGTAGGATTAATATTGTTCCAAGATCCCTTCTCCCTCATGTACCTGCACTGTATAATTTCCTCTCCTTGAGATGGGATCTGTGAAAAAGTCTGTGCTGGGGAAGTCACAGACTATTCACTGGCCATCTCTCCATATCCCCCTACCTACCTTCTTTTCCTCTCCAGTTGGATTATCTGCAGGTGTTTCAATTTTCCATTCTACAGTGCAGAGGAGAAGTTAGGTCTAATTGGATGGCCCGACCATTCCTTGAACCCAAAACTGGGTACAAGGAGCCCTAGCTGCTTGCCAAGGAGAGAACTCTGCACAAAGGTTGCTTGATACATGCTTTATACTCAGTGACATGTCTCCCACCTTTGCAGTGTATACTACTCTACCCTGGGACAGCACAGTGTCCCTCCTCTTCCACCAAAAATACAGTATCATCCACCAACTCTGACCCAAGTAATTGGCTTTCCTGGGGAACCAGACATGATCAGACTTCTTCCCCTGCTTTTTTGAGCTTTTTGCACTGTGTAAGTATAAAGTGGCCACTTTTTGAGAATGTCTTTTGTGCTTCAGCCTGTATTGCCATAAGGCATTTTATGGTAACCCATTCCACAGATTGGATAGTCACTCCCTTGATTAGTTAACATTATTTAGCAAATGTGATGGGATAGTCATTCCTGTGATTACATTACTCTCTATAAAACTCCCTTGCAGCCAACTTGAGATAATTCTCCTGCTGGCTTTCAAGAACCAAACTGTCATGTTGTGGAGATGGTCACTTGCCTGGGAATCTAGTCTCTAGGAGATTAAATAATTTTATACTCCTCAATCTTACAGCAGAAGGGAACTGAATTCTGCCAACAAGCAGTGAACATTAGGGAACCCCAAATCTCAGATGTGAGATTATACTCCCAGTTGATACTTTGATGCCTGGGAAGATCCTGAACAGAGGACCTAGTTAACCCATGCTGGGACTCCTTACCTACAGAAACTATAAGGTAATAATTGAGTGCTATTTTAACCTGCTAAATTATGAATAATTTGTTATTCAGCAGTAGAAAACTAATACAATGTTAAAAAAAAAAAAGCTAAAAGGGTATCTCTGTTTTTCAGGGGGTAGGAAGGCAGAGGCAGGTAGGAGAGAGGAGAGATATAAAAGAAAAAATACACAAAGCCTTCCAGCTTACAGCTTCCACTTAGCATGAACAAAGTTGAGAGCACATTGCTTACTTTCACAATTAAAACAAAATAAATCTACAAATTCACAATATTCTTGAATATATCAGATTTTAGGTTCAGAAATCTGGAGAAAGGTAGACACCACCAAGGAGAGACAGAAGTCCACCTCTACCTGAGCTTACCCGGGGCAGACACAACCAGACACCAGTAATAAGAATTCAGCCAAAAATTTAAAGGAATTGCTAAAGGTCAAATGTGGACTTTTAGGAGAATACAGAACCTTCTGAGTATACACAAAAGAGGACTCTTCAGTCACTGGCAGGTCTTCAAGGACATATCTGGGTGCTTAACAAAAGTTTCGCCAGAATCCTAAGAAAGCCTCCCTCATTGTACAGACCAGGGAGGAGAAAGGCAACCCCTGAGGCACAAACCCTACCCAGAGCTCTCTCCTATCTCTCCCACAGAATAAATGTCCTACGCATTGGAGGAAGGGAAATAAAACTGAAAAGAAATAAAAAGCATACTGAATGGAATGGAAGAAATAATATTTTCTCTATTTTCAGATGCAGAAAACTTCCAGAGAATAAACCAAATGCTATTATAAATAAAAAGTTAGTTTAGCAAGTTGACTTAGTAGTTCTTTATATATATATACACACACACATCATAAATGTATCTTGATATATATATTTATATATGTATATATATCTTGATATATATATATCAATTGCATTTTTATATACTAGCTATGGAGCAATTGGCAATAGAAAAAAATCAAAAAGTAAAATACTTAGCAGATAACTTACAAAATATGGGCAATATTTCTATACCAGAACTACTAAATTTGGTGAAAGTAATCAAGAACACCTAAATAAATGAGAACTATATGACGCTTACAGTTTAAAAGTCTCAATATTGGTCAGATGTCAGTTTTCCCAAAAGAGATCTGTAGTTTCAAAGCAATTCCAATTATATAAAATTGCAGGGGAATTTGTTGCCAAAACAATTTTGAAAAAGAAAGTTCAAAGTTGGAAGATACGTATTATCTAATTTATGATCTACTATAAATATACAGAAGTCAGAACTATGTTGTATGGGACAATGGATGGAGTTATAGATCAATAGAGAAGAAAATAAAGTCCAGAAAAGACCAATAAACACATGGTTAATTGATTTTTGGCAAAGCTGCAAAGGCAATTAAATGAAGAAATGAAGAAGAGAAATTTTTTCAAAATATGATGCTTGAGCAATTGAATATCCATATCAAAACAAACAAAAAAATTACAGACCTCTCCAACCACATCTTGCAGACTCTACAAATATTAACTCTAAATGAATAAATAGAGTTAAATGTTGAAGCTAAAACTGTAATTTCCAAAAGAAAATGTAAGATTCAACCTTAGTGGGGATTGTGGGAAGATGGGCAGAGTAAGGAGAACCAGGATTCAATCTTTCCACAAGGAAAACTATTGAACAGGAAGGAACTACCTGAAACAATTATTATGAAACTCCAGAGGCCAGTGAAATGGTATAAAACCTACTAGGAAGTGCAAGAGGAAGAGACTAGTAAATTATGGTAAAGACCAGTACATTGCTCTCCCTCCGCCTACTCTTGCAGCAGGTTTCCATGGGGTACAGCCCTCGCTTAGATCATTAGCGACAGAAAGGGACATATAAATCCTCTTCCCCAAGATCAGAGGTAAGCATGGCAAATCACTATTCACAGCTTATGATTTCGGATTTTGGATTGTTGAGGGACTGCCTCTGAGGGCAGCTTTGTTCCAACCCATCCTGGACTAAAGTGACAGCAGAGGAGATTTAATGAAGCTACACTTCCTCAGAGCTGCAGGAGTCAATGAGGTGCTGCTCAGGTCAATAAAGCTCAGCTTCGGGGACTCATGTAAGAACCCTTTGGTGCCCCTTCTGATCTCCTCACCAGAGAATTTTTGAGCTGGTTTTCACACTGTTTGAGGGTCCCTGGCCCTGCTTCAGCTGGGAAAGACTGCCTTGGGAATCTGCTCTCCAGCATGCAAAACCTCCCAGAATACGCCCTCCAGACAAATGCAACTTGAAACAAAGAAAGGAGTGTAAGAAACTATAGAAGTGGAGAGTCTGGGGCAAAGGCTTACTTGCTTTAAACACTCAGGAGAGGGAGATCTACCCCTTGGGAAATAGAGGGGTCATTCAAACTCCTATTAATGGCAGAACTCCAAAACAAACATTGGAAGCCCAGGAAAAGACATAGGCCCAGAAAAGAAGGGGAAAATCCACAAATTGCATTGGCCTTGGGTAGACCTACCTGATAGGAGGGCTAAAGCTCAGGAAAATCTCTGTCTTATCATCAGCTGGTCAGAAAATTAAAAAATAAAAAAAAGCAATCTCAGGGAGTAAATCACAGATTTAATAGTTTAATTATTAAAATATGCAGGGTGCAATAAATAGTATAAGAAATAAAGAAAAAGGAAATGATGGTCCATCCAAAGGATGAGGATTAAAATACAGAAAACACCAATAAAGAAGATCAGAATGTGGAAATACCAAACAAAGCCTTTTAAAAAATGATCTTAAAAATGCTCAAGGAGATGAAAAAAAATACAGAGAAAGAGCTAAAGGATATTAAAAAAATGAATGAGCAATATGAGAATCTTAGTAAAGAGACAGAAATTTTTAAATGCACAAAACAGAAATAGTGGAGTTGAGGATAACAATAAGTGAAATGAAAAATTCCCAGAAAAGTGTCAAGAGTATATTGGAAATGGCAGACACAAAAAACAAATAAGCTTAAAGACAAGACAGTTTAAATCAGTCAGGATGATTTAAGACAAGAGAATTATAAGAAGTTTAAATAGCCTAAGAAACATTTGGGACACCATAAAATATACCAATTTTATAAATATGATGAAAGTCCTAGAAGGAGAAGAAAGAGAAAAAAGGGCAGAAGGAATAGTCAAAGAAATAATGATAGTGAACTTCTCAAATTAGCAAAAGAACTGAATATAGACATCTGTGAGGCTCAGAGAGCACCAGTAGGATAATCATGAATAAAAATACTCCCTGTCATATATTGACTACACTATCAAATGTAAAGTACAAGCAGAGAGTTCTGAAAACTGCAAGAGAAAAGCAGTATGTTATGTACAAGAGAGTGCCTATTTCTCATCAGAAAACACGGAGGCAAGAAGTCAGTGGGTTGAAATACTTAAAGTGTTGGATTTTATATCCATGGAGACTTTCTTTCAAGAATGAGGGAGAGATTAAGACATTCCTACATAAACAAAAGCTGAGGAAGTTCATCACCACTAGATCCATCCCACAAGCAATGCTAAAGGAGTTCTTCAGACTGAAATGAAAGGAGACAGTGGTACAAAGTGGCATAAACAAATAAAGAACTCCAGCAAAGGAAACAATTTTGGTAATTACAAATGTCAGTATTACTGTATTGTGTTGTTTGGCATATAACTCAAAACTCTTACTTCCTACAAGTACTAAGATGCAAATACACAAAATGTAATGATAAATCTATGGTTTGGGACATATAATGTACAAAATATAAGTGGTAACAAGTACCCAAAAAAGTGAGGAGATGGGGTATAGAAAAAGTATATGTGTATGCTATTAAGTCAAGTTGTTATTCAAACAAATATGATTGTCATATATTTAGGATGTCGAATTTTAACCCCATGATAACCACAAAGAAAATAGATGAAACATATACCCACATCAAAAGGGGAGGGCACTCAATATGGCATAACACAAAAAAATCAAATATATGTGTGTGTGTGTGTGTATATATATATGTAGACCTTAATGGAAATGAGAGACAAACAAGTTATAAAACTTACAAAGGCTAAGTAGCAAAATGGCAAAAGAAAGACCTGCATTATCAGTAGAGAGTTTACATGTAAATGGATTGAACTCTCTAGTCAAAAGGTAGGGATTGACTGAATGGATCAAAAACATGACCCAACCATAACAAAAAGAGAGCAGGGATGTCTATACTAATATCAGAGAAAATAGACATTAGGTCAAAATCAGTTATGAGGGACAAAGATTGCCATTACATACTGATAATGAGGACAATTCAACAAGAAGATACAATTATAAAAATATAGACACCTAACAGCAGAGCCCCAAAATATAGGAAGCAAATAATGAAAGATTTGAAGGGAGAAATTGATGGTTCCAGAGTAATAGTAGGAGAGTTTAATATCACACTTTCAATAATGGACAGAACATCTAGTCAGAAGATCAATAAGGAAATACAAGCCTTGGAGAATATGCTAAAACAACAAGACTTAACAGATATGCATGGAACACCTCACCCAATAAAAATAGAATACACATTCATCTCAAGTGCACATGGATCATTCTTTAGGATATACCATATGTTAGGTCACAAAACAAGTCTCAGTAAACTCAAAAATATTGAAATCATATTATGTCTCTTCTCTGACTACAATGGAATGAAGCTAGAAATCAATACCAGAGGAAGAAATGGAAAATTCACAAATATGTGGAAGTTACAAAACATACTCTTAGATAACAAATGTGTTAAAGAGAAAGTGGCAATGGAAATTAGGAAATATTTTGAGGGGAATGAAAATGTAAATACAATATACCAAAGCTTATCAGATGCAGCAAAGGCAGAACTGAGAGGCAAATTCATACCTCTTCATGTTTATATTTAAAAAGAAGAAGTACATCAAATCAGAGACTTAACCTCAAAACTGGAAGAATGAGAAAAGATATAGCAAACTAAATCCAAAGTGAGCAGAAGGAAGGAAACAACAAAGATTAGAGCAGAGATAAATTAAATAAAGAACAAAAAAAAATAGAAACAACAAAACCAAAGTTGATTCTATGAAAAGATTAAAAAAAAAAATTGACAATCCTTTAACTAGATTGACAAAGAAAAAAAAAAAGAAAAGATATAAATGACAAAAATTGAAATGAAAAGGGGGACATTATACTGACCCACTGAAATATAAAGGACTATAAGAGGATACTATGAACAAGTGTATGTTGATACATTAAGTAACCTAGATGAAATGGACAAATTCTTTGAAACATACAAGCTACCTACACTGATTTAATAAGAAATAGAAGATCTCAACAAAACAATTATTAGTAGAAATTGAAACAGTAATCAAAAACCTTCCAACAAAGAAAAGCCCAGGACCAGATGATGTCGAAGGGAAATTTTGCCAAACATTCCAAGAACACTTAACTCCAATTCTGCTCAAACTCTTCCCTAGAATTGAAGAGGAGGGAATGACCCCTAATTCATTCTGCAAGGCCAACCATCACCCTCATACTAAAGCTAGACAAACATACCATAAGAAAGCTAGAAACCAATATCTCTTATAAATATAGGTGCAAATTTTGTCAATAAAATACTAGCAAGCTGAGTCAAACAGCATATTAGAAGAACTATATGCTATGATCAAGTGGGATATATCCCTGGTATGTGAAGGTGGTTCAAATAAGAAAATCAATTAATGTAATACAACACATTAACAGAATGCAGGAAAATGAAAACACGTCATTATATCAATTGATGCAAAAAAGGTATTTGACAAAATTCAGTGGCCCTTTTTGATTTAAAAAAAAAAAACTTAGGACACTAATAATAAAAGGAAACTTCCTCAAAATGATAAAGGTGATATATATAAACAACCCACAGCTAGTATCCTAATTAATCATGAAAGATTGGAAACTTTCCTCTAAGAACTGGAAAAAGACAAGGATACCCAGTGTCACCACTGTTATTTTATATTGTGTTGGAAGTTCTTGCTAGGGCAATTAGGCAAGGAAAAAAAAGAAAAAAACATCCAAATTGGAAAGAAAGAAGTTAAACTTTTTCTATTTTAAGAAGACATGATCCTGTATACAGAAAATCCTGAAAACTCCACAACAAAGCTCCTAGAGCTAATAAATGAATTCAGCAAAGTGGTTGGGTGCAAGATCAATACCCCCAAAACAGCGGTATTTCTATAAACAAACAACAATCAGAAAAAGAAATCAAGAAAAAATCCATTTACAGTAGCATCTAAAAGAATCAAATATATAGGAACAAATCTAACCAAGGATATAATGACTTGCATACAGAAAACCACAAGCATTGCTAAAAGAAATTAAAGAAGACCTAAATTAATGGAAAGAACTTCAATGTTCAAGGATTGGAAGACCAAATATCATTAAGATGTCAATACTACCAAAGGAAATTTATAGATTCAATAAAATCCCAATCAAAGTTCCAACAAACTTCTTTGCAGAAATGGAAAAGTCAAACACCAAATTTATATGGAAGCATAAGAGGCCCTGAATAGACAAAGCCATTTTGAAAAAGAAGAATGAAGTGGGAGGACTCATTCTTTCCAATCTTAAAACTTATTATAAAGCCATTTCATAAAAACAGCATGATACTGGCACAAGGAAAGACACATTGAAAAATGAAATAGAATTGAGAGCTCAGAAATCCTCACTTTTATGACCAACCAATTTTTGACAAGTGGCCAAAGACCACACGATGCGGAAAGAATAGTTTCATCAAAAAAATGGTGCTGGGAAAACTAGATCTCCATTTGCAAAAAAAAAAAAAAAAAAAAAAAGTAGGAGGACCCCTATCTACCTCACATCTTATACAAAAATCAACTCAAAATGGATCAAAGACCAAAACATAAGGGCCAGAATTATCAAAATCCTAGAATAAAATGTAAGGAAACATCTTCAGGGCCTATAATAGACTTTACACTTTCTTAGACTTTACACCCAAAGCACAAGCAAGAAAAGGAAAAAAAAAAAAAAAAAAGTAAAGGGTACCTCATCAAAATTAAAAACTTTTGAGTCTCAATGGACTTAACATGAGAGCAAAATGAGGACCTAAACATTGGAAGAAAATATGTAACTTCCAAATTAAAGTTTTAATTTCCAGAATATATAAAGAAATCCCTCAACTTAAGAAAAAAAAGACAAACAACCCAATTAAACCATGAACAAAATATTTGGATAGACATTTCGCCAAAGAAGATACACAAATGGCTAGAAAGCACATGAAAAGATTCTCAACATCATCAGCCATCACAGAAATGCAAGTCAAAACTAAAATGAGATATCATTTCACACCCATTAGAATCGTGACTATTGAAAAATTGAAAAATTACAAGTATTAGGAAGAATGTGGAGAAATAGAAATACTCATTAATTGCTGCATGTAAGCACTCTGGAAGACAGTTTGCCGGTTCCTCAGAAAGTGAAGTATAGAATTACCATATGATCCAGAAATACCACTATTCGGTATACACCCACAAGAATTGAAAGCAGTGACTTGAACAGATATTTGCACACCAGCATTCACAGCAGCATTATTTACAACTGCCCAAAGATGGAAGCAACCCAAGTGTCCATCAACCACTGAATGGATAAAGAAAATGTGGTATACACATACAATGGAATATTATTCAGCTGTAAAAGGAATGAAGTTCTGATATATGTGACAATATGGGTGAACTTTAAGACATCATGTTGAGTGAAATAAGTCAGTCACAATAAGACATATATTGTATAATCTCATAGAAATGAACTAATTAGAATAGGCAAACTCATATACCCAGAATCTAGAATATAGGGTTACAAGAGATTAGAGTGGGGGATAGAGAATTGGAAGTTAAGGGTTTACAGGGTTTCTATTTGGAATGATGGAAATGTTTTGGTAATGGATAGTCACGATGTTAGCACAACATTGTGAATTGTGAATGTAATTAACAGCAGTGAAATATGTGTGTATATATATATACATATATATATCTGAATGTGGTTAAAAAGGAAAATGTAAGGTTGTATATATGGTAACAGAACAAAAATTAAAAGTAAATCCATGGAACTGCACTACACAGTGAACCCTAGGTTAAACCATGGACTACAGTTAATAGTAAGATTATAAAAATGTGCTATCATCAATACTACAGGAAGAGGGCAGCATAGAGAGGAGTGGAAGCTAGTTAGTTCCCCTGGAACAACTAATAAACAACCAGGAACAACAGTAAATGATCTGGAATAATTGCTGGGGTACAAACGTGACTGTCCACACATCATACACCAGCCTGTATTGGGAGGAATGCCCAAGATTGCAGCATAAAATCTGTAAGTAAAATCTGCAGACCTGAGCCAGGAGCCCCTGCCCCATGGCAGCCCAAACTGCAAAGCCTCACTGTGCTAGAGAGCAGCACTCTCTGGACAAGTGAATATAGCTCAATCCAGCTCCAACTGAGGTTTAAATTAACAGATGTTGACAGCTCAATAAAAGCTATGAATCCCCAACAATCAGACAGAGGCTTTTGGTGATGACTGACCTTGGAGAGCTGGAGGACCTCTCGGGGAGGCGGGTGGGGAGCCCAGAGGATCAGGTGCTGTCTCTGGCTGACAGGTGAAACTGAGGGTGGCCACAGATTGGCCCTGAAGGGGGGCTTTCTGTCCCTGTTTCAGTTCAGTCGAGAAAGCCTGAGCCATTTTCAGCTCCCAGTGCTCTGACGTAGACAAGGGTGGAGACAGCAGAGGCAGAGAGACTATCTGAATGCAAATGATATCTCCCTAGGGGTGTATTTTCCCTAAGAGGAAAGAGGTGGTGCCAAGCTCTACTACCAACCTTCCATTCAGAACCAGACCCCAGAGCCTGGGGTAAAACAGCTAGGGGCCACACCTCCTTACACCAGTCTGAAGCTACAAGCTGACAGGTGCCCGCTGCTGGGCAGAAAAGCAAGGCAGCTTGAGACCTCACAGGGTATATCAATCTTCTAAGACACACCTTCAGGGAGACCTGATACTATTTCCTCCTTCTGAAACCTGACCCCGTTCTTGTCTGGGAAAACCTGATTGGGGTAACCAAGGAAACCAGATGCCTAGACAATAGAAAACTACAACCTACACTAAGAAAAACAAAGGTATGGCCCAGTCAGAGGAACAAACTTCAACTGAGATACAGGAATTGAAACAACTAATGCTAAATCAATTCAAAAAGCTTAGGGAGATATGGCAAAAGAGATGATGCATATAATGGAATCACTGGGCGTACACAAGGTAAAAATCGAAAGCTCAAAAAAACAACTGGCAGAATCTATGGAAATGATAGGCACAACACAAGAGATGAAAGACACAATGGAGACATACAATAGCAGATCTCAAGAGGCAGAAGAAAACACTCAGGATCTGGAGAGCAAGACACCTGAAAGCCTACACACAAAAGAACAGAGAGAGAAAAGAATGAAAAAATATGAGCAATGTCACTGGGAATTGAATGAAACATGAAATGCAGGAATATACATATCATGGGTGTCCCAGAAGGAGAAGAGAAGGGAAAGGGACAGAAGCAATAATAGAGGAAATAATCAATGAAAATTTCCCATCTCTTATGAAAGACATAAAATTACAGATCCAAGAAGCACTGCATACCCAAAACAGAATAGATCTGAATAGGCCTATGCCAAGACACTTAATCAGATTATCAAACGTCAAAGATAAAGAGAGAATCCTGAAAGCAGCCAGAGAAAAGTGATCCATCACATACAAAGGAAGCTTGATAAGACTGTGTGCATGTGCCAGTTTGATTGTATTATGTCCCCCAAAATGCCATTATCTTTGATGTAATCTTGTGTGGGCAGACATATTAGTGTTGATAAGATTGTAATTCTTTGACTGTTTCCATGGAGATGTGACCCACCAACTGTATGTGATAACTCTGATTGGATGATTTCCATGGAGGTGTGGCCCTGCCCATTCAGTGTGGGCCTTGATTAGTTTACTGGAGCACTAATATAAGCTCAGACAGAAGGAGCGAGCTTGCTACAGCCAAGAGGGACACTCTGAAGAATGCACAGGAGCTGAGAGAGGAGCTGCAACTTACAGAGACATTTTGGAGATGGCCTTTGAAAGCAGACTTTTGCTCCAGAGAAGCTAAGAGGGGACAAATGCCCCAAGAGCAACTGAGAGTTACATTTTGAAGAGAAGCTGCAGCCTAGAAAGGAATGTCCTGAGAGAAAGCCACTTTGAAACCAGAACTCCAGAGCAGACGCCAGCCACGTGCCTTCCCAGCTAACAGAGGTTTCCCGGACACCACTGGCCACCCCACACTGAAGGTACCCAATTGTTGATGCATTACCTTGGACACTTTATGGCCTTAAGACTGTAACTGTGTAACCAAATAAACCCCCTTTTACAAAAGCCAATCCATTTCTTGTATTTTGCATCCCGGCAGCATTAGCAAACTAGAACAGTGCGGATTTCTCAATAGAAACCGTGGAGGCAAGAAGGAAGTGGGGAAGTGGGGTGATATATTTTAGATACTGAAAGAGAAAAACCACAAACCAAGAATCCTATATCTGGCAAAACCATCCTTCATATATGAGGGAGAGCTTAAAATATTCTCATAAAAACAGACAATGACAGAGTTTGTGAACAAGATATGTGCTCTACAGAAAACACTTAAGGAAGCACTGCAGACAAAAAAATGATAGGAATGAGAGGTTCGGAACACAAATTTGGCAAATAGTAGCACAGCAATGTAAGTAGACTGAACAAAGATACTGTGAGTATGGTGAAAGAGGAAGGTTAGGAGCATGTGGGACACCAAAAGGAAAGAGGAAAGATAAAGACTGGGACTGTATAACTCAGTGAAACCTAGGGTGCTCAACAATTGTAATAAAAGGTCCAAAGATGTTTTTACATGAGGGAGAACAAATAAATGTCAACATTGCACAGTGTTAAAAATAAGGTGGGATTGGGGGAAAATATAATCAATGCAAACTAGAGACTATAATTAACAGAAACATTGTATTGTGCTTCCTTTAATATAGCAAAGGCAAGATACCAAAGCTAAATGCATGGTGGGGGGGGGGCATAGGAGAGGGGTATGGGACTCTTGGCATTGGTGATTTTGTTTGACTCTTTATTCTACTTTAGTTTAATGGTATCTTTCCTTTGGTTGCTTCCTAGCTGTCATATTTTTTTCTCTCTCTCTCTCTTTTTTTTTCTTTTGTCTCTCTACCTTCTTGGACCCTTCCTCCTTCTTTGTGGAAGAAACAGAAATGTCTTTATATAGATAGTGGTGATGGTGGTGAATACATAAATTCATGACTATACAGGGAATCATCGGTTGTTTACTTAGGGTGGAGTGTATGGTGTGTAAACAAAACCATCTTAAAAAATGGGTTGATGAAGAAACCTTGAGGGCACTATATTGAGTGAAATAAGACATACACTTAAGGACAAATATTGCAGGATCTCACTGATAAGAACTAGCTTAACTATGTAAACTCATAGACCTGAAATATAAGTCACCAGGATGTGGAACAGTGCTAGACAGTGGGGAGCAGTTGCTTACTATGAGCAGAATGCTCGACTAGAGTGAACTTGAACATTTGGGAGTGGGCAGATGTGATGGTAGCACGTTATGAGAATGACTAATGGTGCTGAATGGTCTGTGAATGTGATGGAGTGGGTAAGCTCTGATTCACGTGTGTCACTGGGGGAAGGTTGGAGTTTGAAAGACGGGAGTGTATGGAACAGTGAATCCTGTATTGGGCAGTGTCTGTGATTAACTGTACAAATATTAGAAATCTCTCTCATGAACTGGAGCAAATGTGTGACACTGTGACTAGAAGTTAATAGTAGAGGAGCATATGGGTAAAGAAGTACCTGTTGCAGACTATATACTACAGTTAGTGGTAAATTGACATTCTTTCCTCGACAGTAGCAGGTGTGCTATACCAATGCTATGGATCAATAATGGAGGGGGGTGGTTGGGGGATGGGAGGATTTGAGTTTCCTTATTTTGTCTTTGTTTCTTTTCTGGAGTAATGAAAATGTTCTAAAAATTGAAAAAAAATTAATTGTGGTGATGGATGCACGGCTGTATGATGGTACCATGGTACAGTCCATCCATGACAGCAGGTGGGTGGAGCTTACTTCCTGCTCTGCATCAGGCCCCTAGGATCCTAGCCTTTGACCTTCCTGCACCTCAGTCACCTCCAGTGTTAAATGAAGTAATAATTCCTTAGCATCATCTGTTCCAAGTAGGGGACACTCCACAAATGATAGTGATGTCTGTAGTTACAGTTATAATTTCCATTAGTATTACCCCATCCCATCTAAATCTGGATTGTCTTTTTATGCAGGGAGCCAGCACTATGATCTTTGTCTCTATAACTGGAATTTCAAAGGGGGTTGTGGTTCGAGATGGGCCTCCTTAACTCAGCTCTCTCACTGAGGATGCTTTATTTGGCTTAGATAAGTTACTAAATGTATTAAGATTTGGTCTATTAGCTAAAATGGGAATGACATTAATACGTATCTATGAGAATTAGATAATTGTATATGCAAAAACTGCTTTTTAAACTGAAAAGTATCAGACATATATTATTGGTCTATATTGTAGGTTTAATGAAGAATTGCAATATGAGTGAAATAGGCATGATTCAATTAAAGTTTCACACTGTTATTCTGATTAATACATAATCAAAATATGCACTTTAGACAAATTTGTAATATATGAAAAAATATGTGAAGAATAATTTCCAGTTGGCAAATAAAGTGGTTATGAATAGAAAACATTCAAAGTGATCTGTTCTGATAATTCACACCAGGTGCACTTTTGCTAACCTGCAGAATCTGTACCTCTGCTTGACCTCCCCCAAGGCTAAATTGATATCATTTTCCCTTATTCTGCAATGTATGAGTCTTTCAAATTAATAAAGTCACTATCTGTCTGGAAAAAAAAAATGTGCCAAAGCAAGATGTTAATAATAGGGTGGTAGATGGGAATCATGTATTTTACACATGATTGTTCTGTATAACCACAGCTTCTCTAACAACTTCTCTAATAAAGAAAAAAAAAATTAAAAATTCAAGAAGGTAACAAGGAATTTGGAGGTCTTGTGCCACCTTTCCTCATACTTTCCATCAGTTTTTCCAAGATATTATAAATAAAATTGCATTCTAAGTATAAAAAAAATACGTGAACTTCGTTCAGACAAATATTTCCTAGGTACAATAGCAAAAGCACAATCCATAAAATTAAATAAGATTATTCAGACCTTATCCAAATTTGAAACTTCTTTTCAAAATGTATTTTGCCGAAAAGTAAAAATAACAAAATATTAAAAGGTATTTACGAAGATCTACATAAAATTCTATATGCAAATGTTTATACCAGCTTTACTGATTATTGCTAAAATTTGGAAATAACCCAAAAGTCTCTAAACTGGAGAACTGATAAACAAACTGGTGCATCCATACATGAACTATTACTCAGCAGTTAAAATAAATGGCTACCTATACATGTAACACGGATAAATCTAAAATACATTGTGAGAAGTCAGCCACCTTTGTATGGTTCCATTTATATGACATTCTTGCAAAGGCAAAACTATAGAGATTGAAGACAGATCAATGATTGTCCATGGCTGGGGCTGGGTGACTGATTGTGGCACAAGGGTGATATTGAGGTATGATGAGATTGTTTATATCTTGATCATGGTAGTGATGGTTCATTTAAAACTTGCAGATAAGTGCACTAAGAAGGGTAAACATTATTGCATGTTAATTACATGGGAAAATTAGTATATGTAGATGAACTATCAAACATAGAATTAGGAAACTTCAGTTAGGTTTGCCTTCCTGTGCAATCTGCTAGTCTAATGAAATCTGACAAGTCATTTAACTTTTCTGAGACTTTCTTTCTTATCTGTAAAATGGAAATAATAAAATCTGCCTCTTGTACCTTATACAATTATTGAAAGTGTCAGATAAAATAAGTACAAAAGTGATTTACACAATATAAAATACCAAAACTATTTTAGGTTTGATGATGAAACAGAGTTTTGAATAAATAACATCAAGGGTCAAGATATCCAAAATAGTCAGATTATAGATAATATTTTTAATCTGCTCTTTTTCAATTAATTCATGCATTATGAATAAATATACATGCCAATAAATACATGCATCATTTTCAATTGTCTTTTAAAGGACTCTTTTGTATTTTATTCTTTAAACTTTCTTCTATTAAATTTTCATATAATTTTTAGTGATTTTTAAATTTTAACTCACAATAATGAAAAGAATATCAAATTATATAAGTTATTTTGAGTCCCTTTCTAGAGTATGAACAATGATCCAAAGCTAAACTTTGCAAATGAAATACAGATTAATATAATTGGCACATTAAAGTAGAAAACAAATTACAATTAAAATTTCAAAATAAATCAAAAAGCTATCCACAAACTTTAAATCTTCAAATATAAATAGTAGCATACCCTACTACAAAGTGTTATAAATTATATAACATTATATAACAATACATTTTGATATGTAAAAATCAGCTGAAATAGAGTAATTATGAACTAGAGTAGTTGTTTAATTCATTAGCATTAATATCATGAGTAATACTATTTTAATTTTGAACTTGAGTAAATTTGATGGGGAGTAACAATATGTTATTTATGTAGAAATAAAAATCTCTTCTGAAATTTGAAAATTGGTAAATGATGTTCCAGATGGCACTTTTACTCCAAGTAGGCTAGCTTTATAGCAGATGGAATTTTGACCACAGATAAAGCAAACAGATAATCAGTATAATATTGTGACATGCTATGTTCTAAGAATGAATACTGAATTTCTATGTAAAAAGGTACAATCATCAAGTGAAACAACTTAAGGAAGATATGGCATTTCTCCAAGAAATATTCTTGTAGATGAGAAGAAATATTGAAGTAGGGACTAAGAGGTCTAATTTCTTTTAATTTACTTCCTCTCAAGGAGACAGCAATGATTTTAATTTATGGCAATAATCTCTTACATGATTAACTAATGGTAGACAACTCAGGAGGGTTTATAGTTATTTATAATGCAGATGTGGAACAGAATGCAAACAACACAAACCATAAACCTGTGATGCTAATTATTCTTTAAAAACATACCTCTACTATCATTAAATTGTTCTTTCAAAATTTGCATCTAGAGAGTAATTTGTAAGAAATAATTGCCACTGAAGTTAAACTATAAGATGAAGCTAAAAATCATCTCTCTTTAGAAAAATATCTGCAGAATTATGTAGTAAGACTAGAAGGAATCAAGGCAAGTAGAAAACAAAATCTGTGTGCCTTATAGGAGCATTAGCACTCAACTTACTTAAATCACATGGAGCTCTCTCATTAGGAAAAAAGAAATATATGTATCTCCAGAATGAAGGTAGGGAAGATCGACTTACTGAATCATATTTCAAGAGGAAAGACTTAGCAAACTGTATGTGATTCTTGACCTCAGGAACATTTGAAACACTGTCATATAGAGCAATTCTTGAAAATCCCAGAGCAAAGATTCTATGACATCTCTCAGAAATCCATTATAGATATATAGAAATTTGATTAAAGAATCACTTCCTTCATTAATTTCTATTTATTTATTTTCTAGATTTCTCAAAAGACCCATAATGAAGATTTTGAGTTGATATTGAGTTGAAAAACTAAAAAAAAAAAAAGCCCAAAAGCAAAAAATGAAATGAGTTTTTCTTCTTAAATCCATGATGTCAGCAACTTGAAAAAAAGCATAATGCATATTTGCATTCTTTTAACAATTCTACAAGTTGCATCCATTATCTCAGATATAATTTTTCTTTTTGCCTGAAATGGACACTTACCCAGGTATAGTGGAAATTTCAAGTACTTACATGTATCTAGTTCTCCTTCTGCTCACAGTAGACTTGCAGTTTGGGGCCCACCGAAGTTAGGTGGATATGTGACCATTTATGTCCAATCAGCTATGACAGGAATAAATGGCATGTTTTATTTCTAAGCCAAAACATTTGATTGCCCTTGAGAGATTCTCCAGAACTCTCTTTCTCTCCTGCTGTGATAGTATAGCCTTTGTTGAAATAGAGGTACCACATGGGACAAAATAATTTGAATAACTGAGCTATTAAATGGAGCATCACTGTCCTAGAGGGTTGCTCAGACCCATGGCAGACATTGTTGGAGCAAGTATCTGCATCTGTGTTTGTCTATGGAGACTTTGAAGTTGTTTATTACTGTAGCATAACCTGGACTATCTTAACTAAAATACTAGGTCACCAGTGAAGTTAGAGAAAACTTTGAAATTATTAGCAACAATTTTCACATGTCCTCTCAATTTTTTTCTGTCTAAAGGAGTTCTTAAATTAAATTTTCTTCACTGACACAAAGCTAATCACAGAACCCCTTTGCCACTGAATGTGTCACACACTTTTGTGGCTGCCAACAACATTTCACCTGTCCCCAGTGCCTTGAGAGTCTGTGCTGTTTCTGTGTCAGACACCTTTCCTGGAAAATAAAGAAGCCAAAACAGTGACAACAAGAACTGGCAGATCTTTGTGCCACAGGCAGGAATTATTGGGATTTCATACTTTGTGACTGCTACTACCAATCTGCTTCTCAAAAATTTAAGGATGTGATAATTTCATCTCCACAGCTCCCTCTAAACTTGAAATGCTTAGATGTTCCTGGGCTGGTAGAGACTCACAAGCAGAGTTTTTGGTTTTCTTCCTTGATTATTGTTTCTATAATTCAAAATTAGTAAGTATGACTGTCTTACCTATTTAGATAAACAATAATGAAGAGGTTTTTTTGGTGATTAAAATTTGAAAGCAAATAAAAATATATTGAAATTTTAATATGGTTTAAATTTTGACAATATTACATCGTTTTGTTCATTCTCCACAATAGTTTATAAATAATTACAAGGTTTTTTTTTTGATAGTCTGAGTTTCAATCTGTTTATACTGTCCCCAAAATGTACCTTTTCAACAGTGTCTTATACAGCACCAGATAGGTTATTGCTCAATAAATATTGTATAAATTAAAACTGGATACATGAACTTATATAAGGATCATAAATGAATAAATAAAGTCAATGTGTGATTAATCCAAATACATAACACAAAAATATATACCTTAATTTATCCATATATACATTTATATGTGACACTTTTGGCTTCTTTTTCACCTTGGGGCTGGGCTGATTCAATAGGGTTATATAATACTCAAATAGGATGCCCACTGTAGGAATTCCACCAGCAGGTCTATATCCATACAAAATGCCTGCCAAAAGCTATACACAACAATTTTCATAGCACTATTTGTAATAGCTTCAAATAAGAAACTAGGAAAATTGCCATTCACTGTTGGATGGATAAATAAATTGTGGACATTCACACAATGGAATACCTCATATTACTGAAAATGAATAGACTAATATTACACTCACAATATGCATGAAAATCACAAACATAACAATGAGCAGAAGGAGCTGGTCACAAATGAGATAATTCCATTTATCCAAAACAGACAAAACTACTATGTAGTCTAGAATCCTTGTGGGAATTGTGATTGAAAAGGAGAAAAGTTGGCTTTCAGGGATGCAGGTCGTGTTCTGTTTATTGATCTGGGTGCTGGTTGCACTGGTTTGTTCAATTCACAAAAATTATAACTTATGAATTACATACTTTTCTCTCTGTGTGTTAAATGCAATAAAAATATTTCAAGTAGTATATTTTTAATAAATGAAGAATATCCATATTTTTTAATTACTGCACAACTAAAGCAGAGCACATAAAATAATTTACATAAGTGCAAAGGCCTCAAAGCAATCTTGATTTATGGACTTTCTGAGTAACATGAGATTAACTGTATCACTTTTTTTTTTGATGCTGAGATGTTTATTTACCAAATAAAATGTATTAATCTTTTACTTCGCTTTCATAATTAGCTAAAAAGTTCAAAAAACCATCTAGAACAGTATGGTAACATGATACGTAGAAGTATGTCTCATTTTCTGTCCCTGTACACATATATTCTATTCCTATGCTTGTATCTGAAAACCTCATGCAAATCCCCACCCAAGAGAGCTAGATTTTAACGGAAAACAAAAGCAACAAAGGTTTGGCTTTCTACTTCAAAAGCCACTGGACTTAAAGGCTGAAGATTTAACAGCCCATCTGAAAGCCACAGGCTGGAGAGGAGAAGGGGGTTGCTGTTGAAATTTACAGACATCAAGCTTCCCCCTCACTGAGCACTATTCTTTCCTCTATCAGAGAATCCTGTGAAAGTCAAGACCAGTTACTCTTCTTTAGGCCCTCGGGGGAGGACCATAAAAACTCCAGACAGCAGTCAGCAGACCCAAAATCATCAGTCCCCTGAGAAATACATACCCATGCAGTCCAATTTTGCAAACCACCTTCCTCTCAAAACCTCAGGTAATTCTTAAACTCACCAAAAAAATGTAGGATGCAACCCTAGGCCTCTGTGTGGTTTATGATGTATAAAGACAAGGCCCTGACTAAACTGAGACCAGACAAAACCAGCCTGAAATTTCCCAAAGAGATGAAAGAACAGAGAAGCATATCCTGCCTATAACTGAATTTCATTACTGGGTTTCTATTTCTTTCAGGGCTATGAAGATTGAGGAAGATGATTAAACATGACAGGATTTTTGTATGCATCCAACTCAAACAATTGTATATAAATTACAAAAGTATCATGTTAATTTCAATATCATCATAGGCTCTGGAGGAAAAAGCAGAGGTATTTAATTGCTTCTTGATGCCAGGGACTATATCTCTATGTACTCATTAATTGACACATCATACAGACTCAATACATGCTTATTGAATGAGTGAATAAAGGAACAAATGAATGAAGAAGAATGAATAACCTGCTTTCTATCATATTTAGCACAAAACCACATATAATTATTAGGCACTTGAGACACACATTGAATGCTAGGAGATTTGCAGATTCTGAAGAGGTATGCTATGAGGAATATACTCTTGTGATATATTATTACATTACTAAGGCATTTGAAAGCAAATTTAATTTTGATTACAGTACTCACCCTGAAAGTAAGGGATAAATGGTGGAAGCTAATGAGTTCAGAGTTTCCATTCAGAATTTTAATAAACATAAAGAAACTTCTGGGATTGAGGGATTTTTTTTTTTTAATGTTTCATGAAGGAAAATTCTGTTTCGGTGTTGTAGAGTCTTGCAATTTTTCACTGGGAATTTTAAAGTAAAAATTATGCAGAGAAACCCACTTATAACAATCTTACTTGCAATTGTTTCTTTTGCACTAAGTTTTCTAAATTCCTAAGCTAATGATAACAATTGCACTCTTTTGCCACTCTGATTTTTCAACCATTATAGCATACCAGTATCCCGAGACTCAGAGGAAACATTTTAAGTTTAGTGTAAGGGAGAAGATTTTTTGTAAAAGCATAAAACTTATTGTGATGTCTCAAGGATTTGCAATGGCATACTTTTAAGAATATTTTGTAGAAATAATCAAATGGCCAGTTTTTTAAACTGAGAAGAAATCATTAATATTTCCCTAGAGGCATTTATATGTGTTTTATTTTTTGGAAGAATTATCAATGCTAATTTTATGTATCAAATTCTAAAGGCTTGCCCTGACTATTCATTTGAGTTTTTCCCTCTTACCTTTTACAAGTATCCTGACTTCCTCCTCAATTAAACTCTTTCACCTGTTTCTTGGAAGACCCACTTAATACAGAGGAAAGAGTATGAGCATCACATTTATACTTCCCTTTTGCTCATTTATAAATCTGAACAGATACATTGGTGCAGAGTAGAAAATGGATAGAATCAGGCTTGGAGAAAAGGAACAGATTGGGGACAAACAAAGGTGGGGGCAGAAGAACAGGGAGAGTCTCAAATCATAATGCAGATATGATAGTCTTACCCAATCCAACAGAAGTTTCAGAGCAGAGATTATCCAATACAGGAGTCCAGCACTGGGCAGAAGTGGGTCGGTCCTAAGACCCCCACCGTACTAGCCCATTGGCTAAGGCTTGTCCTGGAAGAGGGCAGACTCACATAGAAGGCGGAGGTGGATCCTGAAGATGTTAGCACATAGAGGCTAACTTATCTCCTGGACTTGAGCAGCAAGAAATTTCTTGAAGGGAGACATGCCTGGCCCAAGACGATGGTTGCCACACCTCTAGCCTTAGGAATGCCTGAGACTTCCATCTTTGGTTAAACTCCTTTCAATAACAACTCAAGGAATATAAAGAAATGTTTTAGATTTAAAGTAAATGATTTTCTTTATGTTGCTATATACTCTATACTGTTCCAAAAAAAGTATCCAAATACACTGTACTTAAGGTTTTCAAGTTTGTATATTTTGTAACCTGTAATTGAGGAGCAACACTGGACAAGGTATGAAACCTGAAAGGACACAATTGATAATGGGTGTCCTGAGCTAAGGTGGATGTCCCATAAGTCACTCCTACGCCTCATAACAAAACACAGCCCCAAGCATTGTGTGCTTGGGTTATTGAGCATCACTCTAAAGTCACAAGACGATCATCACACTGATGTTGTGCATGCAAATAAACCACAGCTTCCAAACAAGATGCTGGGCTAGGTTTGCTCTCTCACATGAACAAAACCTTGGGAAAACTCCAAATGTTTATCAGCAGAAGACTAAATTGTGGTAAATTTATACTCTAGAAGCAAGAAGGAATAGACTACTGAGACATACAACAACATGGATGAAACTCAAAACATTTGTGCAAAGTGAAAGAAACTAGAAACAAAACAATTCCTACTGTATGACTGCATGCATATGAAGTTCTGGAACAAGCAAACTTAATGTATGACAGAAACCAAAATAATGGTTGCCTCTGGTGGAGGGCAAGAACTATATATGAAGAGGCAAGAGGGAACTTCTACATCTTCACAGGCATGTGGAAGGATTAATCAGGTCTTTATCAAAAGTCAAAAAGTACATTTAAGATAATTTATGTGTTTTGCTGAATAAAAAATATACTTCAGTATAAAAAAAATTCTGTGAAACCATTTATTGAATGGCACTTGAATAGCATTTAGACATTTCACTTTTAATAATGGCCATTTTTGTTGCAGAACCAAAATGTTAAATTATTGAGATTTTCACAATTTTAACTTTAATGTCCAATAACAGCCCTGACTCCAAAAATTATCTCTGAGTGAGTGACTTATATTTTATTGCAAATTAAGATTTACTATATGTAGACCAAAGTGCTCCACCATCAGAGATAAAGTCAATTCCAATGAAAGTGCTGTTATAGATGCAGAATTATCTAAAATTATCTAATTTATTTGAAATAAAAAAAATCTGTTATGTTTGTAAATGTCCCATCATTGTTCCTCATAACTCCTGTTTTTCCACAGTAATGAGCAGTAAAACACTTAAAAATTATTCTGAAAATTTAAATGTGCAGTATTTCATTGATAATGTCAAAAAGATACTCCTGTAAAAACAGAACAGTTCCTCAGAGCTAACTGATGAATGATTATACCAGAGGGTACTGCTGCTGGCAGCTCTGGGAGAGTCCGTAGCATCCATGAACACTCTGCCTGTGGACTGAGAATAAAACTTCCAAAGAAACTTAATGCCCTTCTTGCTGAACCTAAATCCTAAAATTCTCTCCATGCTACACCAAAGGAAGCTGCCTGGTCTACTGATGTAACCTGCTGAAACTAACAGTAGTAAGTCCTATTTGCCCAGCAGAAACTAACACTTGGTGGGAGGAATAATTTATAACTTCCCAATGGACAGAAGTAGAAGTGTTATACTTAGGTAGTGAAGAAAGGATTGGGGTCTTGCCCAATGTTGGTTTTGTCTAGAATAGATACTCTACTTGGCACAGCACCTACCCTGTGACCAAAGTTACAGCTAAGAAAACCATTAGGGGATGGGAATAATGAGCTGTGGAGTAATTTTTTCCCTACCCTCTCCAGACCGCATTTTGCTGAGGTAAGTACATTTCACCACTGCCAGTGTAGTCAGCTGGTTGAATAGAAGGAGTTGAAAGAGTAAGAGCAGAATTGCCCACCTTCCTTTGTTCTCAGGGATATCTGAGAATTTGACCCTTGATTTACAACCACTTATATCATTGTCTTAAGAAATATTTAACAGTATGCAAACTAAGGTAAATTAATTCTTGTGGAGGTTGCTATATTCTGTGAACTATTCCGACAATGAATCTAAGCACACAGTACCTCGTTGTTGGTATTTAATTGATTAAATGCAGCTACAACCAAAATAAAAGGAAACCTAGCTCTATAATCCTAAGAGAAGATATGACTAGAAAGGCCCAAAAGCTGAAGGGAAAGCATAGCTGCTAACTTCTTTAAGCTGAGCTATCCTTGTTCAAGTCAGCCTCATTTCTTATGAACTATTCAAAGCTGTGCCCAAGTGTCATGAGAATGCAGTTGAATGCAATGGGTTGGGGGCAGCCCTCTGAAAAACTGATGAAGGTGCTGGTTGCTAGGAGTACACATATACCAGAAGCTTATGTGAACAAAAATGGTGTAGGTGTCCAAAAAGATGTAAGCAGAACATGGGCATTGTCACATCAAATTCAGAGAATCTACAGCCAGGGTCCATTAGGTTGACATCTCCTTCTCCATCCAGTTCATAGGCAATTCATCACCAGGGCTTATTGATTTTAATTCTTCAATATCTTTCCAATCCATCCAGTTTCCTCTCCCACTGCCTACTGTTTTTTCTACAGGATACCACTTCTTAAACGGACTCCTGAAGTAGCATTGTGATTAATCTACTCATGCTTTTTGTCCTTCTTCAGTCAATTTCTAAAACTTCAGACAAAAATGTTATCAATTTGCAAATCAGATTATATCATCCCCCCGACACCCATATACCAGCTCCTTCTCTTCCTTCTGTTTCAAATCTTTCAATTGTTTTCTATTGCTCTTAGGTGGAGACCATACTCCAAGTTAACCTGTAAGGACCTGGATCTGAACTTCCCTGCCTCTCCAGCTGCATACATTACTATATTCATGCCTCCATTCTCGGGCCCAGCCCCATCAGACTTCTCTTAGTCCATCATATGGGCAGTGGGAAGTACTCATTGTTGGGCATGGAGGCTTACATATGGTATTCTCTCTCAGATGCTTTATTTATTCTTGTGTCACCTTGTTATTTCCTGTTAATTGTTCACATGGCAATAGGGCATCACTTCCTCAATGAAGCCTTCCAAACCTCTTTTTATTCTATTGTTTATGTCTGTATATGTGTATATTTTATTAATATTTTTCTTCCCTCTGGACTTTAAATTTCATGATGTGATATCAGACAGAATTGGGTCCTTTATTACTCACAATATAATCCTCAGTGTCAAACAGTACCTGTATTACATGTTCTATAAATCAATAAATGTTAAAAAATATTTAATTTGAATGGATGAAAAAATATCACTAATTTATTTTAATTATATTATAATAATTGGATTTCTATTATTTGCTCTCCATAGTTATCATATCCATGATTATTTTCATTCTGAGAGCACCTTACAGTGTTATCAATCCACAATGTTGATATGATGACCTATTATTTCTTCTACTACTTAATGTTACTACTGCATTTTATAGAAGTGTAATCTCTTGCTTATTTTCATAACATGGTCTCTTTTATTTTCTTGTTTAGTTTTTGTCATATTCAATCAGCTCCCTTTTCTTCTCATTCCATCATTTTATCTCTTTTTTAATTCATAATTCAAAATCTTCATTTATTTCTTTTTTATACAGGTAATAATTTCATAAGTATGCTTTCTGACTATTTATTGAGTACTATCTGGTTTCCTCTTTTATGTTTTGGAATCTTTTTCAGAAAACACATCATTTTAAAAAATTATTCGTTATCAAATATTGGTAATCTAACCAGGCTTGGGCGAATTTTTCTCACTCACTTAAATAGATTTGCATTAGAGATAATTAATTGTGCAGTGATTTCATTGAAGTCTGGGAAAAAAAAAATAGATGAGAATGTGAATACCCTAACAGAAGAACTCCGAATTTCAGCACTTTCATCTCTGATTTGGGTGAAAGTACTGTGAAATATCCACGCCAAATATGGCTTCCTTTATCATGCTGTCCTCTGTTACATCATACATTTGCTTTGAATTGGTGGAGTTTGGGGGAGCCTCGCCAGAAATTTCCCTGTACCCAGTCTTATTGAAGTTATCCCAAGGCCTCTATACTGAACCCACTAGTTCTTCCTGGTTTTGCCACTTTTTTCATGCTGCCTTGAGGAAAATTTCAGCTCCTCAACTGACAGTTTTACTTCCGTGATGCTTTGGGTGACTACCCGTACTTTCATTTACTAATATAGTGGCCTAACAATTCTGCCTGGTCTCTGTCCAGGTATTTTAGCCCTCGAATGGAGAAGAGCTTTACAGAGTACTTTCCTAAGACACCAAAATCCTTTATCCTGGTAGAGTTATGAGTAACTCTGAGACAACTTGTACAGTTCTCTTTAAAGTGCACCAAAGAAAACCAAGTGGTGTTTTCAACATTTTACAACCTCCTCTTATCACCGTCTCTTGTCCTTCTAGAATGTCAATGTTTGTTTGATCCTGTAGCTCCCCTATTTATTTAATATTTTGCTTATTTATTATTTTGTTTATTTATTTTTGTTTTTTTATTAGAGAATTTTTGGGTTTACAAAACTATCTACAATAAAATGGAGGACTCCCATATACCACCTACCACCAACACCTTGCATTGGTGTGGAATGTTTGTTACAAATTATGATAGCATATTTTTGTGTATTCTACCACCAACTGAAGTCCATGGTTTAACACAGGATTCACTGTATTCCATGAGTTTTTAAAATAATTTTTATTTTGTTACCATACATACAATCCAATATTTCCCTTTCTAATCATCTTCATATATATATATTTCACTGCTGTTAGTTACTTTCACAGCATTGTGCTACCGCAGCCGTCATCCACTATCAAAAAGTTTCCATTAATTCAAATAGAAACCCTGTATATTTTAAGCCTTAACTTTGAATTGGGTTGTCTGTCTTTTTGTTGTTGAGTTGTAGGATCTCCTGGTATAATCTGGATATTAAACCCTTATCTGGTATGTGGTTTCACAATATTGTCGTTCATCATGTAGACTGCCTTTTTGCTTTCCTGAGAAAGTCCTTTGATGTGCAAAAGTATTCAATTTTGATGAGATCCCATTTATCTATTTCTTTTTTCATTGCTTGTGCTTTAGGTATAAGGTCCAGAAAAACCACCTCTTATCACAAGAACTTTAAGATATTTTCCTACATTTTCCTATAAAAGTTTTATGGTCTTAGCTCTAATGTTTAGGTTTTTGATACATTTTGAGTTAATTTTTTGCATAAGGTGTGAGATATGGGTCCTCTTTCATTTTTCTAGGTATGAATATCCAGTTCTCCAAACACCATTAGTTGAAGAGGCTATTCTGTCCCAGTTGAGTTGATTTGACAGCCTTATCAAAAATCAATTGTCCATAAAGTGTCTATTTCTGAACACTCAATTTGATTTCATGTCTGTGTACCTATCTTTATGCCAGTCCCATGATGTTTTGACAACTGCAGCTTTGTAATATGCTTAAAAGTCTGGTAGTGAGAGACCTACCACTTCAATCCTTTCTCTCAAGATATTTTTAGCTATTTGGGCACCCTGCCCTTCCAAATAAATTTGATTATTGGTTTCTTTTTTGGTATTTCTGCAAAGTAAGTTGTTGAGATTTTAATTGGCATTGCATTGAATTTATGAATCAATTTGGGTAGAATTGACATCTTAACTATATTATTCTTTTAATTCATGAACATTGTGTGCCCTTCCATTTATTTAAGTCTTCCTTTATTATTATTTTTTTTTTAGCAATTTTTTGTAGTTTTCTGTGTATAGGTCTTGTATGTCCTTGGTTAAATTTATTCCTAAATATTTTATTCTTTTGGTTGCTATTGTAAATGGAATTTTTTCTTGATTTCCTCCTCAGATTGTGGGTATTTGATGTTGGCAAGCCTTTGTCCAAGACTGTCCAACTGTATAGTTTTTTACACTCCATTCATTGTCTCACATTGCTTTTGCCTGGAGGGCAAATTCTGGAAGGAAGGTCACCCTACTGTGGACATTATAAGTTAGTCTTTCCCAGCAATAACAGATCCAGGGATGCACAAATGGGGCACTGACCAGCTCCAAAGTTTCCTGGGGAGGTGATCAGGAATGGCTCCTAAAGCTTCTCTAATGGCTCCCTGAAGCTGAGCTTTCCTGGCCTACCCAGTAAATGCACCCTTTCAGTTAACTATCCCCCATATCCCTAAGGGAGCACTGCAGCTTTAAATCTCCACTGCTTCCACCCCTATCTAGAGAGGGTTGAAACAATGGTTGCTACCCCCTTTGTTGGGGCAGGGTTGAAACAATGGCTGTCACCACCTTGTCCAGGGCACATATCCACCCTCAGAGCCAGGAATGAGTGATTGAAATTCACTAATCCAAAGCCATGGTCTGCAATCAGCTGTGCCCAACCCCCCCACACCCCCATTCTTGGGGAAGAGGATTTTTATGTCCCTTTCTGTCACCCGGCAGCTAGACAGAGACTGGACTGCTGGGAGAGTGGGGATGGTTCTGGTAGCCACTGTATGGAGAGAGCAATTTGTAGTTCTTTACCCTAATTTATCTGCCTCTTCTGCTCTTCCCTGGATGCTATGCATTGTTCTTTTGGCATCTTAAGTTTCAAAATAGTTGTTCAAGCAGTTCCTGCTTATGTAGTTGTTTTGGTGGGAGAATTGAGTCCTCAAACTCCTAACTCTGTCATCTCCCCTTGAAGTCCTCTCCACTATGTATTTTAATAGTCCTTACCTCATTTTAAGGAACAAATATTAATATGTTCCTTAAAATGTTTTGTTAATACCTTTTATATGTATAATGGAAATGTGAAATTCTTTAAAATTCATAGAATTTGGATGATATCTGCCTTTAGATTCTTGCTCCATTATTATTTCAGGTTTTCTTTATTATATATTTTGCTTGGGAAAATGCTGGAGAGATGAACGACTCTTCTCAACTGTTTCCTGCCTTGTCTAGTCCTCTTTCATTTCATTTTCCCTTGTTCCTTTCTAATTAGATTTTTAACTTTTTGATATAAAGGTTCATATCATTTTTTATATTCCCCAATAGCACTTAGCAAAATTCTATAAAATGTTAATGGAATAATTAGTAGAAATGTTTATATAGAATTAGAGTTCTTGATTGCTTTAAATTTAGTATGCTAACTATTCCAATTGCAAATATAATTCAGTTGGATGCTAGTATTGAAGCTCTCCTACATAATATTTCAAAGAAATGTTTTATTAGTTGGTTTGCTGGGTAAAAGACACAAACATAGGTCTCTAGTGTTTACAAAACAATTTCAAACTTTTCTCATTCTCTTTATTCTGTGGTGTAGTTTTAGCAAGGATTGCTATTTCAATTTTACCAGAGACATAACTGAGGCTCTTGGGGAGGTAAAGAAACTTCCCAATATTGCATAGGAAGCAAGGGGTAAAACTCAGACTCAAAAACAGGTTTTTCTGACTCAAAATCTCATGTATTTATCACCAGAACTTGAAACAGCAAGGTTTTGCACAGAAAAAAAGTAAAGCTCCTATTAAACATAGAGAAAAAGATGAAGAAGTAATTTATACTGAAGCAGTACTATATACTATAAACCCAAATTTATAGAGAGTGATATTTGTTTTCAAAAGGCAGTGTGTGAATGCACTTTAGGGAGAGTAGGTACTAGATATTGAATATAATAACAGAACATAACAAACATCAGATTTAAAAATGTAATACTAGAACACCTCAACATTGAGTTGAAATATGCAGTTAAGGTCCTTTATTGGGCATCTGCATGTCTAAGTCTTATTGTCCTCTTGTAACAAAGACATTTATTTAACATTATAAATATTTTATTAAATTCTGACTATAAAAGATAGTGTTGTATTTGTTGGGACCACAGCAACGAAAAAGACAAAAAAATCCCTGTTACAAAGATGTTTGCATTACAATAAGGTAGACGTACATAATAATTTCAGGTAGTGATATGAACTAAAGAAAAATAAAATGAGAAAATACGATGAAGAATGGAGGGAGTGATACCCATGAAAGGTTCTTGTTTTGTTATTGGGTAGCTACTTTAATCTGGTAATTCTCTGTTAAATAGAGTTGTTGTTCTACAAGCCTACATAAAATTCTCAAAGGTAGTTTCTATTTTGCATGAATCATTGACTATCCCTCTTTAAACAGACATAAGATCCCTAAAAGAAGTAATTTAGACACTCTAGTTTATCAAATCAATTAGCTAATCTCCTAGTCAAGTTCAGTTGGAATTATATAGAAAATGAGTAACTTTTGACTATGGAAAAAAAAATTAGAGAAAAGAAAGTGAATCATTTGGAATTTGCTGATAGTCAGTACAAATGGAATTCAAGAAGAAAAGTTACTACCCCTTGTCTTAGAAAATTGATTCTGTACCTGCAAAGCTGAGTCAACACCTATGCAATCCAACCTGCGTGACTAGATAGCTCTGGTATAACAACGTAACATCATCTTTTAATCTCTTTGATTGTGATCCAGTTTATGTGAAATGACATGCCAATTGATGTTTGTGCCTAACTTGGTCACTGTCCGCAATGTTTTACAACTTAGAAGAGAAGAACTTGCAAGTAATTTGTTTGTTGGGCCACTGAATATTTCTTTATCAATGAAGTACTCCTTTAAGACTGGGAATTAGTACATAATATAATGTAATGAGGTATGTAATAAGGGAAAAGTAATTCTCTCTAGAGATTGTTCTAAATCAGAATTATTTGTATTTTTCCCAGAAAACCCCAATTTGAGGGAAATGTTTAGGCCCTGAAGGAAATGACGCATAAAATATTTTATGATCTGGTATTTACTGTGTAATCTAACTCATGGGAAACAATTAAGGCATTAAATAGACTCAGGGTATTTGTCATTTTTATTGGTACAAAAGCACTTAAGACAATTTTAATGAAAGACTTAATTACGCACCTAATTATGAATATTTTAAAGAAATAAAAGTACAAAAATGGAGTTCTTATAAGGCTAATAATTATCCTTTTAAACTGTAATCAAAGATTTTTTGGAAGTCTCAGCAAGGATCTTTTAAAAGTGATAGCTCTAATTTAGTAAGGAAGAAAAATAAAGAACAATGTTAATTCCGAAATACAACTCTGCATAAATAATTCAATAGAATTTAATTATAAATATATTTTACCAAAGAAGTAAAAAAATCTTCTAAGAAAATAGAAAGGGAACTTTAGCAAACTTTACTTTGCATATTTTGGAAATGACAAATTATCTGAAATTATCTGAGTAATTTATAATTATTTTATGGCTTCTTGCATCATCACACGTACATCAGGTTAAGAATATGGAATTTAGGCAAAGTAGGTTTAGTGGCACAAATGTGCTTAAAAGTAAAGAACTTGCCAAAATAAAGAAATTATATATATAGTTAACTTGAAAAAAAAATATTTCTGAGTAGTGTAAAAATTTAAAGAAACAATACTGATATTTAAAACCTGGCATTCAGAATAGCATTTCTATAGTCTATAGTATTATTGAAGAAAAGACAAAACATCAAAAATTCATGTTTTTATTAACTACTAACACTATGAAAACTTTGAGAAAAGAATTAAGAGCAATTACAATGTTGACTATGAACATAAGAAAAATAATCAAATAAATGTCTTTCTGTGTATTGAGAAATTTTCTTATTTTTATTTCAAAGAAAACAAATTGCTTTGGTGGGTAGCAACACATCTCAAATAAGCACTGAATATAATTTGGATGAAACAGATTTTAGAATTTAGTTGTTTTGAGTCTTCTCAGTTTTCTAAGTGGAAGAATCAGAGTGTAATATATCTGGCTCTAGTCTTAAGAGAATTTGCTATAGTCACACTGGAAATAAATGTATCTTGTTTCATACAATTGTTTCCAATGTCTCTGAGTTTTATAGGTATAAATATATCATTAGGATTTGGGTTGGGGAAATTATTGTTAAAGGATTTAAAGTTTTCAGATATGGGTATTAATATAATCTCATTTTAGGGCAGAATACACTAAGAATTTTACTGTTTTTTTTTTTTTTTTACATAATTTAAACTGTACTTCTGGATATATATATGTAGGGAAGAAGAATAAAAAGCAAACCAATACAAACATTCAGAAACAGAAGGCAAACAAAACATGCTATGAAGATTTGGGGTTATACAATGTGTCAAGCTTGGGAAAATAATCGATGGAATGGAGAAAACTGGAGTATTTGGAACATATAATTTTGAGAATTTACTTTCAGACTTTCACACAAACTACGTTCACATGTGATTTTAGTGCCAGGAGACAAAAAAACAAAAAAAGCAAAAATAAACAAAACAAAACAAAAAAACAGTAACTAAGGGAACGTAGGTATGAAGTAAAAACTTTTTAGAAGTTGACACTTCAGATGTAGACTACGGAGAATCCCTCTGTTAATCATGTGGGAGACAAGTCACTGTGTGGAAACTATAAGAAGTACATGTAATTTTGGGTTTGTGTATGTCTACACCTGCCTGTCTGCCTATCTATCTACATTTATATTTAGCTATCTAGCTATCATCTCTCTCTTTTCTCAACCTGTCTAAACTAGTAGCTGTCTATCCCCTTTTTAGTGAGAAGAAGAAAAAAAATCTCACCCACTCAGATTCCAGCATACATGGAATGTAAAGATCTTTATTGAGAATATTTTATACTATGAAAACAACATATGCATTTCCTATATGTAAATATAAAGTCATATTTTAACAGTATATATCTGAATAGTGAATTTGTCTTCCAAATTCCTTATCCTCCCCTTGTAAATCACTAACTTTGCAATATACATTATTGTATAGTATAGAGGATCAAATGCTAATTTATTTTGTAAATAAAATGAATGCCATTGCAAAATGATGGCCCTATTTTCTTCAAGCAATTTATTCTTCTAGGAAGTGATTAAAGAGCAGAAACTACATAAAGTTTGAGTTATTGGGCAAACAGGACAAATTGTATTGTCTCATCTCGTTCGAACAAATGAAATCACAGTAAAGAGAATAAGGTCATTGGAAGGCAAACACTCCCAGAGAAAAAAGTATGAAAGTGAGGGGCTCCTCTGTCCTTCTCCTGGTGGTGGCCAGTGTGACAAAATGGATATTGGCTGATTGTGGTGTGTATGTGTGTCTGGCATTGTTAGCTCCAGCTTGAAGCTTCACCAATACCGTCTCTCATTCACCACTCACCTTCCTGAATCAGCTCTGAAAGATTGTTTATGGAAGAGAGCATTCCTGATTTGTGGTGCTCAAATTCTCTACACATTTGGAAGAACTCCATAAAGCAATCATCTTCTTAGCCAAGTTGCTTCGGGATGCCTTATGATACTCTAAACCACTGAGAACATAAAATGGAATTGTAGGAGTTGCATTTTTCAGGGTTTGAAAGGAAATGAAATAGTTTCCAAGTTTATGGTACTTACTATCTCCTAATGCTATGTACTATGAGGATACTTGAGGTATCTTTTCATTTTGATAGCAGTTATAAAAAAATAGTCACAGATATATATTCTATTAATTTTTAGAACACAATTGGGTTTTTTGCAAATTTAGTCCTAATTCAGATAAATCACAATAAAGAAATAATAAACATGTAAAGGTTTTACCTTTTCACTCAGAAGAGTAATATATGTGAGGTAGAGAAATCAACAAAATGAGCATTTTCTGAGTATTGCAGCAATTCCACAAACTTCTACTAAGAGATTCAGCAGGCATAACTTCTCACTTTGAGTCTTTCTCTAATTTACTCTACCCTTGATCTTGACTAGCTTACTTTGGTTTTCTTGTTTCATAGTTTTCTCAGTAAATTAAAAAGAAAAGAATAAGTGGAAAAGGATTACTAAGCCTTATCACTATGTAATATTATGGAGGGCATTAAGAAATACAGTTAGAACTTACCATGCCTCCTACAAAAAAAAATCCTTGTAAAGACTTAGTATATCGTTTTTTAATCTGTGGCAGTTTTCCCTTGCTGTTTTGGGACTCTTTTGAGCATATATATCCATAATTGGTGATTTGTGTGGTACATGGGTGATTTCTGGAACCGCTAGACTTCCCATTTGTAAGTCAATGTAAGTAAATGTGACCTTCAGGTCTTTGAAGATGAGAAGAGGTAGCCTTACAGTTAATTCATCTTGTCACCTAACCTGTCTCCCCTTCAGGTAGAAAAAGATATCGAGTCTTCCAGCTCAGTGAACTTAAGTGTGTGACAAATAAAGGGCATTTTGCATAAATACGTTTCCAGCTGAACTTTAATTCTGGTAAATTCTGTTTAATATTGTATACTTCAAAAACAAAGAGCCTTCTGATAATGAGCAGGTTGAAGATAGAAAATTAATACACCTACACAGATACAAAGCAAAATTTGAATAAATATTTATCATTACTAAAGCGGTCTTTGTAATAAAACCCTTATCACATCAAGCAATAATGAGCCATGGCTTTTAATCCTCAACTATTTTAAAAGTGCCTCAAAAATTAAGTGGTATCTTTGACAAAAAAATTGTATATAAGGTAAAGGAGTTACAGAGTGTAGATAAGTTATTTATTTTTACTTACCCAGACAGTTTGTTTCTTTCTTTTTTTAATGTTAACCATTCAACTTGCTAGAGAATATGATCTTCATTATATATGTCAGAAATAGCCACTTGAATAAACAAACAGGGTGGATTAGTTAGGCTCCATGTAAGACATGGTGATAATGTGCTAAGCATGTGATGGAATGTGCCTTGTGCCAATATACCCAGGTAAATAGGAGAAAAAAATTAAAAACTAGAATAATTATAATTAAACATATCAGCATTTTTTATGTATAATCCCTAACTTGAATATACATAGTATAGGACAATAATACCTATTTTAAAACACTTTAAAGAGTATGTATGAGGGAAAATCATTTTAAAAATAAAACAATGGAAATGATTATTTATTCATCATGATTGCATTCAGTTAGATATATAATCTCACTGTGTCATCAGTCTATGAGTTAGTTATCACTCTTCCTCTTTTATATATGAGGAAACTGAATCTCAAAGAAATATATTATTTCCCCAAGATTAAATAGCAATTTACAAATTAAGCTGGGATTTCAAATCAAATCTACTTGCTCTATACTGCCCCTTTGCACTAAATTACATTGTGTATGAACATTTATTTTATTTATATGAGCTCTTCTCATTATATTTGAAATATGTATGAATAATTATGAGCTGTAGTGATTATCTAATTAAAGAACAGCCTGTGTTTAACTTCTTTGACTGCCTTATTGCATTTTGATCCTGTCTTCTTCAAACAGGCTGTCGACCTGGTGGGAACATACAGTTCGGCTGCATGAGAAGGTAGAAGCCATTGCTTATTTGAGGGACTATAGGGAAAATTGCCCCCCTCCATATCCAGTACTTACCAAGATATTTCCAAACAAGTTCCTGTCAACTGCACCCCTGAAAGATCATTCTTTAGTTTACATATTTTCCTTGTGGTCCACTTTTAAAAATAAACATTGTCAAGGAATTATTGGGAGAATAACTCAGAGACAGATGCTGTCAAAAACAACTCAGAGAATTATTCTGAAGTAGCTCAGAGTACAAATGAAATTTGCACATATATGAAGAAGATCAATCCTGTATAGATCATCACATTGAACAATAAAAAGATAGGGTTTACAAAAGCTTAAATCACAAATAATCTGTGGAAATGAGTCTTGTTTGTTTCCTTTTTCTTTTGAGTACATAGATTGGCTAGAAGCCATTAAGGAGGGCAGTTTGCCTTGGGAAGTCTGAGTTAGGGAAGGCAATTTTGGGGTGTGTTCCCTAAAAAGCTTTAATTTCATCTATAAAATAAACATGCAGTGCTCTTTGGTTTGGAATAGCAGTTGCTATTGGCCATTTGGCTGCACCTTCCTCAATTATTGGGCAGAGTAACTGCCGAATTCAAGACACTTAAGGCAACTCAATGAAGAGATGTCATGGTAAGCCACATCACAAGTAGAGATCTTATTGGCCCTGACTGCTTTAGCTATCCACTCAAATCTACTCTAACCCACAAGTAGACTCTGCAAAATAGCTCTCAAGTTAACATTTTCCCTTTAGATTGTCTCTCGTTTTATTATACCCAAATGTTGTAAAATGTATATATCTCTTATCACTTTTCATCTGGCATTTATAAGTTTATACAAAACAATGTGCTAGAAGAGTCTTTCATTACACTGCAGACAATTGGTAGAGCATCAAAATAATGTACAGTTATTTTTAAAAGTATCAACAAAGGGACTGGTTCTAGGAGAGGCTAACAGCTGTGTACCTACGTGTAAAGCAATGTTTGTTAACAGCCATACTAATTGGTGTTCAGGAAGAGATTATTTAAGCAAGTTACTTTCTAACATCATGAGGGTCTTCCTACCATTAGAGATCATTATCTTGAATTTCCAAATCTAACTACTTTCTGCTATCCAATTAGTTGGGTCTCTTTGGAGCCTCACTATAATCCAGAATTAGAATTCTGCAACACTTGTTATCAGTTTCAGGAAAGAAAAGCACTCCTGGGAAACCTGGAGCAAAGCTCATTACACTGGGTGATACCGGTACAACAGTTGGTATTCCAAGAGACTCGTGGTAAATCCAGGTTCAACCATCCTGTGGGGCTTATTTGCCTTTTAACATGTGGCAATGTTTAATTTAGTTTGGAACATACAGAACTTTCAATGACCATAAAGAAAACACGGTGCTAGGCCATTCAGTCCCCATGAATTAATAAATATAAAAAAGTTACAAGACTAAGAGAACAACCATTTTCTCTATCTCACATTGTTATGAATTTTTTTACAAAATTGCTACTTTGTAATAGCTATTAGAGAAGAGAGGAAGCCCACCTCCTGGTATATAATTAAGAAAAGAAACATTGTTACTGAATACAATTACTATCAATTCTTGGGGATAAATAAGAAAAGCAAGTCACCCCAAAGATAGGAAAGTACCAAACAGTTAGTATTCATGTAGCTTGACCACAGAAGAGCATCTTTTTATCTAACTGTTTTAGTTTCCTGGCTCCTAAAACAAACACCATCCAATGGGTTTCCTTAAACAGTGGCAATTTATTGGCTAATGGTTTTGAGGCAAAGAGAAGTTCAAAATTAAGGTGTCAAAAAAGTGATACTTTCTTCCCAAAGACTGTGGTATTCTGGGGTTGGCAACTGGCAATCCTTGGTACTTAATTTTTCTATCACAAGGCAATGAACATAGTGACCCCTCCTGGCTTCTCTCTGTGCCTGGCTTCCACTCTGCCTATAAAGGACGCCAGTAATCTGGACGAAAGTCCAACTTGATTTAGTTGGGCCGCACCTTAACTGAGGTAAAATCTTGAAGAGACCTTATTTACAATGGATCCATATCCACCAGAATGCTGACCAAGACAGAGAATAGGTCTAAATGGGAGTACACGCTTCCATCCACATAACTATCCTACTTTAAAGGAGGTGTGCAGTGGAGAGGTGGGTGTCTGTTGTTTCCCAGACCCATGATGCAGTTCAAGGAGAGGAAGCCTACCAGCAAATACCTGAAAAATCATCTGGTTATTATCTTAGTTTCCTAGGGCTACCATAACAAATCACTACAAACCAGGTGGCTGAAAATAACACGTATTTATTTTCTCACTGTTCTGAAGGCTGGAAGGCTGAAATAAAGTGTTAGCAGATCCATTTTTCCTCTGAAAGCTGTAGGGGAGAATTCGTGCCTCTTCTAATTTCTGAAGTGTGCCATCAAACTTATTTGACTTATTTTATTCCACATGATGATTTCAAGTTTTATCCATGTTGTAGCATATATCAGCACTTCATTCCTTTATATGGCTGAATAATATTCCATTGTTTATAAACATTCTGTTAATCACATTCATGTGTTGACTGACACTTGGGTTGTTGGCACCTTTTGGCTATTGTGAATAATATGGCAATAAATATCAGTTTGAAAATATCTGCTCAAGTCCCTGTTTGCAATTCTGTTGGGTATATAAGAAGAAGTGAAATTGCCTAGCCATATAGTAATTCTTTGCTTAACTTTCAGAGGAAACAGCAAATTGACTTCCACAGTGGCTGCACCATGTTACAATGACACCAAGAATATATAAAGGGTTAGAATTTCTCACTATCCTCACCAACACTTGTTACTGTATGTGTGTTTGTGTGTGTGTGTGTTTCAATAATAGCCATTCTAGCTGCTGTGAAGTGTTATCTCATTGTAGTTTGATTTACATTTCCTTAAAATTGGAAATTTTCATGACCAATAATTTTGAGCATTTTTTTTCGTGTGCATGTTGGTCACTTTTATATCTACTTCAGAGAAATGTCTACTCAAGTCCTTGACACCTTTATAAATTGTGTTATTTACCTTTTTGTTGCTGAGTTGTAACAGTTATTTATATGTTCTGGATAATAAACCCTTCTCAGATACATGGTTAGCAATCATTTTCTTCAGTCTATAGTTTGTATCGTCACTTTCTTGCTAGTGTCCTTCAATACACAAAATGCTTTTTCCATAAAAAAAGGCAGGAAGATAGTCTAACAAGCAGGAGGAAAGTAAGAAGTTGTCATGTTTGTTAATTTATAGAAAAAAAAGAGCTATATACATTATGATATCAACATCATATGTACTTCTAGTGGAAATATCTGGGTGTTGGAGTTAAATGTGTTCCTCACTTACTTCTGAACAAAATAAAATGTTTACAGAGAGCATGCATTGTCTCCATCTTCGTTATAATTGTTTTCTTAAGGAAAGATAACAGAAAATTGGAAGAAAATAAATAATGGAAAATGGAAGAAAACATTGTTGTTGCTTCAGCATGTAGTTGTATTTCCGCTAATGGTCCCCCAAATTCGACAGCCAATTATTTTATTTCAGGTTATTTAAGAATATTTAGTCCAGAGATTTTAGTTTTTAAAGATAAATCAAATCTAATGAACTATGTCTCCCTTAAGAGAGGGGCCTGTGACTAATTCTTTTCAATTTTCCCCTACTGTATTTAAGATTAAAAAAATAAAGATGACAATATCAGATTGAATCTGCATAAGCACATCCCACAATGACAGCCAAGGTCTTATTTAAAATTTATCTCATCCTAACTCAAGTAAGCCTCCTAGATTTCTGGACTAAATAAAACTCACCTGTGGATCAGAAACATATATGAAAATAAGCTAAAGAAATGGTCCAGGAATTTTCCTTCAATAATCATGATGTTCATGATGCCAAAATATTGACTACTTGATTCTCCTAAGTCTTTATTGATTTTTTCTGCTATTACCTGTTCTATTTACTTTAACATTTCTATATTGTGGGGTGGTTTCAAGCTTAACATGTGACTAGAAATTAATTGTACTTTAAAATCCAACAAAATTTCTGTTTGACAATCTTGTTTTACTAGTTAATACTACAAAGAGTAAATTAGAATCTGTTAATATTTCTTTCTACACTTCCAAATTGTGAATGTATTGCACATCCTAAAGATTTCTGATATTCCAAAGCTCAAATCTATATTAGTCTGTTTAGTTGGACTTACTTAGTTTTTAGTTAGTAAAGTTTTCAACAGGTTTAATAATAACACATCTTATACATGTCATTACGCAACAGAGAATTTACTCCAAATTCAGAATTTTTGTTTGTCTGTTACTTTCTAAACACAATGAACCACAGAGTGAAGACTTGAAATTGAATACCTGAAATCTTCTGTTTTAGTGAGGATCTGTTGTCATTGAAATAGAAAAGATGAAGTAGCTAATTAACCTTTAAAAGGGTTTTCAATTCATGCCAAGTGAAAAATGCATACAGTATTCTGATTTATAATGTTTTCTTGGTCTTTGAAAAATGATGTAGAAAATTTAACTGTGATATTGGGTTTGAATTCATCTGACTTGAATACTGAATTTGTGTTTTCCTTTGTGACATTCCATCATACATTGGATGAGAGCTTTCCATCAGCAGTTCATCTCAAGTCAACTCACATCACTTCATTAGAAATTCCATCTCAGGTAAATATGATAAAAATACTTTTGTCATGCCTGCTTATCCCCGTTTACTTCTTTCCATGTTTAAGCAAGTAGAGGAGTTTTGTTTTGTTTCAACAACATTCCTGTAAGTATTAAAGCAAATACAGTAACCAGATGATGCTATATAAGGTTGTCTGGGTTTCTTATGATGTGAGAGCTTCACTTATTTCCTTGTTATTTGAACACATGCCACAGAACTTTTAAGTTTTAAAAATTAGCACCAGAAGAAGTCTTGGAGGTCTTCTCTTTAAACATTCTCATTTTTCCAAAGAATAATCCAAAACTTAGAGATGTGAATGACTTGCACAGGGTGCCAATATATTAATGGGGACAGACTGGATCTTGATCTCCATATTCTCTCAATATGTTCTCTTTCCTTTCAGTTTATCATAAAACTGAACACTAAGAAAGTGACAGGGACATTCTTTTGTACCTTTCCTCTAAAATAAACCCTTTAACTGAAGAGTTGCTTTCAGCATAGAGATACACATGAATGTCTAAAATATTCTGAGACATTTGCCTTCATAAGCACATAAATATTCCCCCGTAACATGAAAGTAAATTGCATTTTCTATTTCTTTCACTCTTTTAAAACTTTCTTTGTTATGATTATTACTATCTCACTGTTCTATAACACTGACCGTTCCACTTGATTGACTCTTTTGTTGCATTTGTAATAACTGCATTTATTTTTAACCTTTTTTTAACTGAGAAAGAAAAATAGTATTGTCCTCTTCTCAATCAGCTAATCAGAATGCCTACATATAAAGAGGTCTTTGAAGAGACTTTATTTCTACAGATTTCCCTTAGCTTCAGTGTCAAATATAATGAATGAAGAAAGATTTTTCTTTTCAGTAAAGAACACATATTCTTTTTGTATTTTTAAAAGCCATTTTAGCTCATGTTTAAGGAAAAAAAAAATCTTTATATTCAATTGAATCATCTTGTCTTCATTTATTCATCATTAGACCAAGTGCTAGAAGGAAATCCTTTGTGATTTATTCATTTTGAAATCATCTTTCATTAATTAAGGTGGCAGTACATTTACAACAATCACTGGTAAATGATGTGAAAAAATATTTAACCCACTCTTTTTGATTGTTATACATATTGTGAAGACTTTTCTTGGTTTCCAAATTGGCATTTAGAAACTTCTCTTGGATGAAGTGAGTATTTTACTTGATATATGAATACAAGAACTAACTTCATGTCTTCTCAAGGCTAGTACCCTCCTCTCTATCTTATATATTTTCTCTAAGGCTGTTTCATTACTCCTGGAGGATGACAAAGGAGCGAACATGCATTTCCCTGATATCAGGCAGAAGAGCATTAGGAAATTCTGAGTTCCAGCTTAGACCATTAGCATTTGAATAAATAGTATTTCCAGATGTCTGCTTATATTTGTGCTGCTTTATTAATGTGTGTCAGACCTCCACTCTTTTATTTTGGTTATGTTACGCCCAAATCATAATCTCTGACATTTGGATAAAAATAGCAGTCCGTCTTCTTGATTTAAGCCTTTTACCATCTTAGCAAACATCCTTTCTTCAAAAGCAGAATTGGAATAAGGCGGTCAACAGGAATGTTCAGCGATGCATGCAACTAGACACCAAGGTAAATGTCAGAAGTAGTCTACTTTGTAGTTTGATTTTACATAATAAGCAACGTTATTATTATACTATTATACTATTAGTGCAGCTAAAATGTTTAAAAGGAGTATATTTACCTGTATAGTAAGATCATTATCTCCAAACATCCATATAAAGTCACTGAAGATTACTGTTGATTTTGAAAAAATTGCTGCCCACATCTGTGTTGTTTTAGGCTACTTCTTGCTGCCCATGATACTTACATTTTTTTTTTATCTTAGATTCGAAGTTTATGTATACTATGAAACTGATCAATACAGTTCCTGTCAGAGTCAATAGGAATTATATGGGGCTATAATACTTTACAGCTCTTTGAAAATGCTAAATAATAGTCAATAAGGAAAAGATCATAAATCTACTCTGAAAATTGATTTTATCACAATTTGTCTAAAGCAGCTAGTTATCTCAGTGTAGGCAATATTTGAAGTCTGAAATGTGAGACAAAACAAAAGGCCTAAATCAGAAATGGTCTGCAGCCCTTTATCTTGAAAATTAAACATGAGAGTCAAAAGAATACCACATTGCTTTGCATTGCTCGCTAGGATTCAAACAATTCCTTGTAAGTATGCATTTCAAAAAAACATGCCTATGCTGTTTTGGAGCTGTTAGGTACCCCAGAAAAGACTATTCTTTTAATCCATCCCTGTGGGGCAGACCTGTAGTGGGTGAGACCTTTTTGATTAGGTTGTTTCCATGGAGATGTGACCCAGCCCATTCAAGGTGGGTCTTAATCTTCTTGCTGGAGACCTTTACGAGAGAATAAAAAGAAGATGAAACTCAAAGAGCAGAGAGACACATTTTGGAGATAGTCGTTGAAACCAGAACCGGGAGAAAAGCTGAGATAGAAGCACCCAGAAACATTTGGTGAAAGTCATTTTGAAACTAGGGCCCAGGCGAGAAGGATCAGGAGACATCAATATGTGCCTTCTCATGTCACAGAGGAACCCCGGATGCCAGCAGCCTTTCCTCACAGAAAGTATCTTCCTCTTGATGCCTTAATATGGACATTTTCGTGGCTTAGAACTGTAAAATTGTAATGTAATAAATCCTCATTGAAAAAGCCAACCTATTTCTGGAATAATGCATTCTGGCAGTTTTAGCAAACTGAAACACTGCCTTAAACCATATGTTATAAAATTGCAGTTGTTTCTGTCACTTCTCTCCATTTGCTGAAGCTCTGCTAAAATTGTTTCATTGGTCACACTATGTCATTTATTTTTCCTCTCCCAATTTTCTTGGAACTATTCAATAATTTAAGAAAGAGATGATTTTTAGAAAAGACATGTTTCTTAAAACATATTTAATGTACAGAAGACAGAAGTCAAATATATATTTATTATTGATATTAATGAACTTATTGGAGCCTTTGTGACTGGACACCTGTGGTTTTGTGTCTTACAAGGAAGTAAAAATATAAACCTGTTTTCTTGTATCTGCTGTATATTGCCAAATTAAATTCAGGGTAATTTCCCGATAGTCTGCATAACATTCTGGGTAAAGCTGCTGAGTATTAACGCTAGCAATTCTTTTCTTCTAACAGAATTTTTCATGGAGAGATATGTACAGAGCCTTTCTCACTTAAAATAAATAAGGAAATTGGCCACTAACTGAGTTCAGGAAATCATTTCACAATTTTCCTCTGTTCTCTTCTTAGTTTTTTTTTTTTTTTTTTTATTTTATTTTTCATTTTTAAACATTGAGACACCATTCTCTGATGATTTTATACTGAAATGTTCCTTAGGTAGGGTTATAAGAAAGACAAAATGCATCAGATAATTAAGAAATGTTTTTTTTTTTCAGGTTATTGCAATAGGGAGAATGTTCATTAATGAGAAATATCTCAAAGAAAAGGAAGGGGCCCTGGGGATTTATAGAAGCAAGTAAAATGAACAAATGAGGGCAGCAAGTTTTAAGGATGTCAGGAGGAAGGGTGGAGGCAGGGTAGAAGTGGTGAGTTGTTGCAATATGCAGGAAGATTCTTTGTGATAAGATTCTGGCCCTGCTCATTTCTTTGACATATGTTCACACCTCTTTTAAATTATGGGCAACTGATAGATAGCCAAACTTTGTTTTGATTGGTAGAGATTTAGTTAACAACTCTCTGGACCGCTACCACCATGACCCCCTACCCAACCCCCCCCCCCAAAAAAAAAATCAAGATTGGGGTTATTCAACCATTCCTCCTTCCCAGGAACACAGTGCTCAGATAAAGGTCTGCATTGCCAGCCCCTTCTTTTGTTCAAAATGTATATAATTGTTACTAAACAACTCAGAAGCAATCATAAACTCCTAAAGTCAGGGTCAGCAGAGTCTAAGAAATAGTTCCTAGCAGACTTGATTTGGCATTGGTCCTGAAAACCAGTAAAACCACCTACTGAGAGGTGATAGCAAAGGTCAGTTTGGGAGTTCTGGAGATCAGGCAACTTAAAAAAAAAAAAAAAAGATGCCTGAAATGAAAGAGAAATATTAATACAAAAATTATATTAATGTAAAGATGCAGGAGTTACCTTGAGAGTAACCAGTATCCAGTGGATTTCATGAAGCTGATGGAAGAAAATCTTGTGTTTATCCTCACTGAATTTCCTTAAGCTTTCAAGCTCAGATGCCAATGCTGTTGACCCTGTTGTCCGCAGTTGTGGTTACTTCTCATATAAGGACTTGCAGGACTCAAGCATTTATCCAGATATTCTTAGTGGTCCACACAGCAGCTTGTTCAGGAAAAGATCCAGCCCATGCATGGTCCTGTGGTGGTGAGTTCTTTGAGGTTTATTTTTAGTTATCATGCATCAGCTTGTAGAGCTTCTTAGATCCTGGGGAAAAGCGTTAGCTGCAAGGCAACAAATCCCCACAGAGATCTGGACAATCAGATTTTTAGTTCTTGGTGATGTCAACTCAGAGAGAAGGGAGAAAAATTGGAATCATTAGTTTGGAAGGCTGCAGCCATGTAGTGAAGGAAACTGGAAGAATTGAAAATTTGGTAAAGATTGACAATAAAGTAATAGGATCTAGTCCAACTTATAGGTAGATATCAAAACTAGTTTGTGTTATTTGTGTTTTTGTTTGGAGGGGATGCCAATCATATCTCTACCAGACAAGGCAGAGTTTACCTATCAATTTGTTACCTGCAATTTACAAAGAGTTACAAAAGTAGAGCAAATATATTGAGCAGGGCCAGTGTCTCACAACCTGGAAAGGTGTGCTATGGAAAACGCATAGTTTTCCATTAAAACACAAAAATTCTCTTTAAGTGACCACCCTTTTGATGAAAAATAGTCTGAGAGAAAGATTATTCTTGCTCAATAAAAGACTTGTAGCATTAAATTTGGCCTTCTAAAAACATAGGTGTAGCAAAAGTGGTAATTTACCATATAGGGCTTCCTCAGTTGTTTTGCTGCAAGTTTGCATAAGCAATGTCATATGGGACTTTGGATACTTCTTTTTTTTTTTTTTTAATTTTTTATTTATTGAGATTGTCCACATACCATACAATTATCCAAAGATCCAAAGAGTACAATCAATTGCCCCTGGTACCATCATACAGCCGTGCATCCATCACCACAATTAATTACTTTTTCAATTTTTAGAACATTTTCATTACTCCAGAAAAGAAGTACAGACAAAAAAAGGAAACTCAAATCCTCCCATACCCCTAACTACTCCCCCTCCACTGTTGACTCATAGTATTGGTATAGTACATTTGTTACTGTTGATGAAAGAACATCAAAATACTACTAATTATAGTTAGTTTCCAATAGGTGTATATTTTCCCTATATGCCCGTCTTTTATTTATTTATTTATTTATTTATTTATTTATTTATTTATTTATTTATTTATTTTGGATGCCTCTTAAGGCTAGGAAGCCAAGCCAAGAGTTTGCCACAAGATTTCATCTGCAGTACCTATATATTTGGGCAAATAGCTCTCTTCTTGTGGTCCATCAAATATCCTAAATTTCCTAGAACTGCCAGTCTTGAACACCTTACTCACTTTCAGTTTTTTCAAGATGGTTTTGTAGGCATTAACTCCATAAAGTCAATCTTGTCTGTTAAAACATATAGCCACTGTATTGAATTGAAAATAATTCAAATTATATATGGCAGATATCTTTATGTGTAATATAGTATTTAAGTGCCACTCTTAAGATGTAGTAATAGAAGCACTATTTCTGATCCTCCTTAGCCCTTTAAATTAATTTGTGGGGCTAGTCCTTGAATGCTTCTCAAAGAAATTTTTGCCAAAACCATGAATTTTCTGGTCACTTCTTTGTGTTACAGTATCTCATGATTGATAATAAATATGTCCAGTCCAATAAAATCATCAAAACTTTAATCTTCATTTCAAGGCAAAACATTCCCTCTTTTCTAGGTCAAACGTGATACCTCTGTCTATAGTGGGGTGGAATTGGGGGTTTAACCAACTTTCCAACTTTAACTCTCTTTCCAACTTTCACATCTAGGCTCATTTCAGCCTGCCGGAGACTCTCGTACTGCTCCGGAGAGGAAGTGAGGCACGAAGGTGGACGCTTCATGGTGGCGGGGGGGGGGTGGGTGACAGGAAGGAAGCAGGAAGAAAAGTTCCAACTTGTTTGAAATTACTCTTTCCAATGTCATGATCTCAGGCTGTGACAGGCTGAATAATGGAACTTGTTTGTGGGTTTCTCTATTACTGGAGATTTCTCATTTGCAGTTTTATCTACATGAAAGATATGATAGTACGTCCCTCAAAGGATATTGGTAAGATCAATGATTTAATATATTTAAAACACCAGTGTATCTGGAAGGTGGCAAATTCTCAATCACTCGTATTGGTTGTCACTAAAATTCTCTTTGTATATATACTAATTTGAATGTTCTTTTTACTGAACACATGTAGAAGGAAATAAAACTAACTCAAAGTTCAAATTAATTGCACTTGGATGCAATAATGTATTTCTGTGATATTTGAATATATGCTTCATTTTTACTTATCTCTTTTCCCATTTTCTACCCTCTCTTTCCCTTTCCCTTTATTTCCAACATTCTTCTCTCCACTTCTCATTATTTTCCATATTTTTATCTCATTTCTCTCTCTCTTCTTCCTATATAAGCCCTAGGACTATATAAAAATCCACAAACCCCTGAACTTTTTAAAAAGGTATCAACAAGTACTTAAATTTTGAATATTTTTTGAAAACTTTGATGAACTGAAAATGTCAATGAATTTGCTATCTTGTCTGTATTTACACCACTGTATATAATTTTGATTCATAAGGTATGGCTGAGAAGAAAAAAGCTCTCTCATCTTAATCATTCTTAGAGATCCATCAAGGAAGGTAGATCATCATATAGCAAAGATTTTCCTTTTATTTAATAAAGAATTTAACACCTAGTGCCTGTCTGTGAAAGCTGTCTGAACTGACTGCAATAAACAGAAAGGCACTTAGCAGAATGACTGTCTTTCATAATCAGGCATTACATGGGTGTTGGGGCCGGGTGATAAGTTCCTGTTCTGTCCTATTTTATAAGATCAGGAGAAATTACATGGTTGAAGAAGGATCAGCTACTTTATTCCCTTTAGTTCTCTTAAATTTCTTACACTTAAGTATGGTATAAGACAAGGAGATGAATAAAAATCAAGTTAGACACATCATTGGAAGCAAGGCATACTAAAAGAAGAGTTCTTTATAATCAAAGCAGAGGAAAACTTTTGCAGACAAGAAGTATGGAAATAAAATATCAAATCATTTAACAGGGTTTCAAAATTTATGTTGCTCAAGGCTAGATGTGGACGGGATGTAGAACTTTCTTTCTTCCACCAAAGAACAAAATAAAAGGAATCTTCCCACTCCACAATCTATTTCCCACACTTTAAATAACAGAGATTTTCCTTCAATAGCTCCAACCCAACAACTTGTCCCCATGTTGTGTCCTTCATTTAGTAAAACATTTGATGGCTCAATGGCTAAGTACATATTTAGCAGGAGAGGAAAAGAAAAATGATGCCATAAACCCACACAGGCACTGTGCTAGCTGCCTACTATTCCCATGGTCACCAATAGACACACAGACTGGCACAGTCTCTCCACACAGTAATATAAATAGAAAATTTTAATATTCAATGAATACTTCTAAAATATTGGGCAGTATTCCAAGAACATTATGTGCACTAACTCATTTAACATTCACAATAACCCTTTTAACATCCCTATTTACAAATGAGGCTCTGAAGGCTAAAGAATGTGCTCATGGAACATCAGCTATCAAATGCTAGGACTGGATTTGACTATAGGCCATCTAGCTCCAGAGCCCCCACCTTTTACCATTATGTCACACTGTATTTCTTTAAACAGAACCATGACGTAGTTATGTATTTTCTAACGCAGACCAATTGGTGTAGATCAACATGAGATAACTAAGAACAATTCTAATGCCAGAGATCTTAACAAGCTATAATTTTGCTACAATTATAATTCCTAAACTGGCTGTTGCCTTTATTTTCAGCTGCTGGAGAAGTGGCAGTCATTCAAAGAAAGCCTTTTGTCTAGATGAAATAGGAATTTCAATCCATGAGGATTGCTGACTATATTCACCACTGGTACAGCTCCAGGAATCAGGATTTAGATTATTGGCCCTTATACTTTACCATGTTGCTTCATTGGCCAAGTGGATATAAACAACTTTATATGTTTTATTAAAAGAGAGAAGGCTCATCATGAAAAAATATTTTCAAGATCATTTTGCATGGAGGTAGAGTAATAATGACCAGAAGGTGAGTTCTTATTTTCAATTCTTATCAGGTCATAAAACTCTCCTAAAATTTCTAAGACTCCAAATATATGTTTGAAACTCTACATTAATTATTATTTGTTTTCTTTTGATAATTTGCTCTTTTAGTGTAAAGACTGACTAATCATGACTTTGAAGAACCCAGCATTTAAATAACACTTAAAAAAGAATATAAAAATTAAATCTTCTTGTTGACATTGGGAAGGGCATTTCTACATTCACAAATGTATTTATTAGTATGTTGAGATAAAGTAGAATTATTAATACTCCCATTGCCTTTTTCTATAGCACTTCCATCTTATATTAAATTATCTTATTCTACTCCTTAATTTTTACATCCATATTTGGCCTTGATCTAAACCTTCTGAGTGTAATTGGTTTATTTAGAGATTTATTAGCTTCATACCACCTGTTTCACACTCCTAGACTGTACTCAGCAGGGTAGCTCACCTTTTTAACAGATATTGAACAATACAACTTTACCATGCTTTTAATTTTATATAAACTCTTGAATAATTATTATTTGTGCTCTTTACAATAAAATTAGTAGGCCTGCATTAGTTTCTTACTGCTGCTGTAACAAGTTGCCACAAACTTAGTGGCTTGTAACAACATACATGTAGTATCATACAGATCTGGATTTCAGAAATCCAAAATCAGTCTCATGGGCTAAAATCAAGGTTTTAGCAAGGATGGTTCCTTCTAGTGGCTCTAAGGGAAAAATCCATTTTCTTGTCTACTCCAGCTTCTAGAAGCTATCTGCATTCCTTGGCTCAAGGCTCCTTCTTTGTATCACTGCATCCTCTTATTTCCTCAGTCACATTTCATAGCTTCTAATTCTGACTCCTTCAGAGTCCCTCTTAGAAAAACTCCCTTGTGATTACATTGGGCCCACTCAGATAATCCAGGACAATCTCTCCACCTCAGGATCTTTAACTTAATCACATCTACAAAATCCCTTTTATCATGTAGCATAACATATTCATAGGTTCCAGGAATTAAGATGTGGACATATTTGAGCAACTGGGAGGGGGTTACACTATTCTGCCTACTATAAGGCTTTATTCTGTAATAATGAACCGGCAATAGCTTTTTGCTTTCTCCCACCCAACCCCCTTCCCATGATCAATGATCCAATAATATTTTGGTTAAATGTACATAGGTCATTTGCATAATGATAATATTTTGCATCATTAAATCCTTTAAGTGTATTTAAGAAAAATATCTATTCAACATTCTAAACTGTACTGTGTAAAGTATTTATATAGGAAAGATAACCCCTGAATGGTGAAGAATAAGTTGTTAGTTTTCATGACAAAGCTAAAGACTTTTTTTTTTTTTTAATTTCCTAAAGCCTATTGTTTTTCTGGCAGGTTTTAACTCAAAATTACTTCCATGAAAAAATAGTCATCCATCCATTCATACAATCATTCATTTCACTCATTCAAAAGTATTTTATTAATCGTGTCAACACCTTATGGGAGGCATTGGTCCTGGACATAAAATAGTAAACAAGGTACTCAAAATGTCTGGCTACATTGAACCCACATTCTGATGAATGTGGGAACAACAAAGGGTTGCTGGAGCAAAATAAAAAATGAAAATGGAAAATAAAATTATGGTATTACATTCAGAGGCAAGTCAATAAATTTTGATAACATACTAACAAAGGAAAAACATAAACGAGACATGGACTCTATCAGAGGACATATCTGACCATAGAAAATGCCATAAGAGATTCATTACATGTTATATTTTCTAACACATGATTTAATCCTTGAGGGCTGAAATAATCTTAATTACATGTGAAATGGCTCCAGTATACATACTTGTTGATACGTATCATTAGCACATTGTCCAATTTATTAAATGATTTAGCTAAGGTAATACAAAATCATCTATTTTTAATAATTTCTATTCTGGTAACTTATATACCTCTCTAAAATTATTATTTTAACGACTTTCAAGTGTACAATTCAGTGGTATTAACTTCATTTGTAATATTGTGCTACCATCATCACCATCCATTACTCAAAGATTTTCATCACCCTAAACAGGAACTGTGCACCTTAAGCAAAAACGCCTTATTCTTCACACACCTCCATCTGGGACCTGATAGCCTGTAATCTTCTTTCTGAATCTATGAGTTTGCTTATTATAGGTATTTCATATAAGTGGACTCATACAATAATTTACTTTTGTTTTCAGCTTATTTCAGTCAACATGATGTCTTCAAGGTTCATTCAGGTTGTAGTACATATCAGAACTTCATTCCTTTTTACAGCTGAATAATATTTGATTATTATAATATTCAATTGTAGGGATACTACATTTTTTTATCCATTCATCTATAGATGAACACTTCACTTGCTTCTACCTTTTGACTGTTGTGAATAACACTACTACCAACATTGCTATGCAAATATCTGTTTCAGTCCTTGTTTGCAATTCTTTGGGGTATGTGCCACAAACTGATTGGCAGGACATATGGTAATGGTAGTTCAACTTTCTGATGAACTACCAAACTGTGTTCCACAGGATTTTACATTCCCACCAACAATGTACAGGTCTTCCTATTTTTTCATATCCTCACCTACACTTGTTATTTTCCATATTTAAAATAATAGTCATTTTAGTGGGTGAGAAATGTTATCTCACTGTGGTTTTGATTTGCATTTATTTGACGACTTCTGATGGTAAGCATCTTTTCATGTGTTTATTGGCTATTTGTATATCATCTTAGGAGAAATGTCTATTTGAGTTTTCACCCACTTAAAAATTGGATTGTTTGTCTTTTTCTTGTTGAGTTTTAGCAGTTCTTTATATATCTTATCAGATATATTCAGATTATGCAACTATTTTCTCCCATTTCTATGTTCTCTTTTCACTTTCTTGATAATGTTCTCTGATGTACAAAGGTTCTTAATTTTGTTAAAGACCAGTTTATCTATTTTTTTCTTTAGGAGTTTCTGCTTTTAGTGTCATATGTAAGAAATCACAGTCAAATCCATGGTTATGAAAGATTTCCTCTATGTTTTCTTTAAGAGTTTTGTGGTTTTTAGCTCCTATGTTTAGATTCTTGAACTATTGTGAGTTAATTTTTGTACATGGCATGAAGTAGGGGTACAATTTTTGATAATTGTTCTGAAGTTGTTTATGAGTGTCCTTACATTCTGCTTAGTTGTTATAAAAATGCATAATTAGAGATAATAAAGTGGCATGGTGCCTACAACAAAGTAACTAATTGGAGAGAGAGTCACAGAGTGAGAGAACAAAGAGAGAGAAAAAACACATTGTAAGTATTATTCTTGCCATAAATTAATTACCTAAATCAAGGCATGATAAAATTATATATACCTCAAATAAAATTATGGGATATTTCATAAAACAACTGGACTTTAATCTTCAAAAATGTTAATAACATGAAAGACAGATAAAACAAGAGAAAGAAAGAAAATGTTGAAAAATATGAACAATTTTTTAGTGTACCTGGTTGAAGGACATAGAGTTTTTTGTACTATTCCTGTAATTCTTCTGGAAGTTATTAAATGAAAAGTGAAAAAAAGAGTGATAGAACACATGATCCTACCAAAACAACAGAAATGGCAGAATTTAAAAATTTATATCTGTCCTATGATGTATAAACCTTTACTTTATGGATATTTTTATAATACTTTCACATTTTATTGGCCTAATCCTTTCTATGTGGTATAATATACATTTCTATGGTGATTTAATTATCTAGAGCACATTGAGCTGTTGCAGAAAGTCCCCTTCCAAATCATGATTCTCTTTTGTTAGAAAGGCTGATTTTAAAATATCAGTGATGCACAGAAAATGTCAATAACGTGTTTTTTTTACCTCTTTGTATAGATTAATTTTTCCCATGTCCCTCATTTTCTTTCAACCCTAATAAAACAAAGTGACTATTTTGTGACTAATGTTATCTTGTATCCCATGCTATTCAAGGGTTCCTTTACTATCACCCAATATATACAACCTATCAGTCTTGTCCCTCAATAATTTTGCACATAAATTAAAGAGTCACTGTAGAAAACAATGATGCCTAATCCACCATAAATAAGGGAGTCAACTCCTAAATAAAAATCCCATTTGCACATAAAAGGTCATGTTTCTGGAAAAAGGCACTGAGACCGAGAAGACCCAACTTGGGTAAGAAGAACATTAGAATTACTTCACTTTAGATAAGAGAAAAAGAGTATCAACCCCTCTTATGAGAAGAGGTGAAAGCCATTGCAGTGCCTGGGGTGACAAGATGTTCACATGGTGAGCTGGAATGGGGAATGTTGAATTCAGGTTTGAGATAGCCAAGGCAATTTCTACTCATCAAGCTTGGAGAAGTAGGAGAGAAAGTGAAGGGAATGATATGTGAGTGGAATTAAAAAAAAAATGTTCAAATAATTTTCTTCTTGTATACATATGTTTAATTACAAAGAAAAAAACTGCTTTGGTTCTAAAATTTTCATAGAGATGGAAACCTAAACAAAAATGATTTAATATATTTAGCTCTTATATTTTAGAGCTATTCATCTCTTCCTATTACTCATTTACTATATAAATTGAGTGACAGAGAACACAGCCAGCAGCAGAGTTAGAGGAGAAACATGAGAATTGCCTCCTATACTGGATTACATTTTGGTTAGTGGTATTTCTTGGTCCAAAAAATTTTGTAACATTTCCTTTATATTTTTAACTCAAGGAATGAAAGACTCAAAGAGCAATTTGGGTCACTTAACCTGAAATCACCTGGGAAAGAAAAGTGGTGTAGCAAGATAGAAGAGAAAGATAGAAAACAGCTGAGAAAACTGCAGCCATCTGGGATGAAAGGCTGTAATAGAGACAAAAAGCAAAGTGCCTGTGTAGGTCCTCAGGGTGAAAAGCTGGGGAAAGTATCTCCCTATATGCAGGGGAAACAGGAATTCTTGAAAGCTACTGCAATGTGCCCAGGACAAGAAGAATGCTAAGGAAAACTAGAGAAGAACCTGTCTAGCATGGGCTGAAATGTAGGTTCAGTATAAACTGGGCCAAGCATTGAAGAAAAGGCTCAAACTAGAGCCAATCTATGTAAAACTCTGAGGAAGATAGAGAGATCCTGACTTCCAGAGTTCTCATATCAAAGCATTCAAATGTTCCATACTCCAACAACAACAACAACAACAAAAAACAAGTCACACAAATAAGCAGGAAGAGATGGCATATTCAAGGGAATAAAATAAAAACACAGAAACAATCCCTGAGAAACCTCAGATATTGGAACAACGAATCAAGGATGTTAACTCAACTCTCCTAAAAAAAAGTTCAATGAGCTAAAGAAAAACATGTACACAAAACTAAAGGAAATAAAGAAGACTTGAGAAAAGGAGTAATTAGACATTTTAAAAAAGAATCAAACAAATTCTGGAGATGAAAACCATAAAAACAGATATAAAAATTACACTAGAGCAGATTTCATAAGGCAGAAAAAAGCATCAGTGAAATTGAATGGAATAATTGAAAGAATTCAACCTGAAGAGCAGAAATAAAAAGAATTTTTATAAAGTAAGAGTGTATGCAGTCTGTTGGGACAGCATGAAACACAGAAAATATGCAGTATGACAAATGGAAGGATAAGGAAGATAAATATGCAGAAAGAATATTTGAAGAAATAATAGCCATAAACTACCCAAATTTAATGAAAACATGAATATACACACCCCCCAAAGACCAACAAATTCCAAATAGGCTAAACTCAAAGAGACCTACATATTATAATTACTTTTTACTTGTTAATAGTTCATCTTTAAGAGAAAGAAAAATCTTAAAAGCAGCAAGAGAGAAGCATCTTATCACACATAATACAAGGGATTCACAATAGATTAAGTGCCTTTCTCATGAGAAACTATCAAGGTAAGTGTGCTGGTTTGAATGGGTTATGTAGCCCATAGAAAGCCATGTTCTTAAATGCAATCTTGTGGGGGCAGACATATTGTGGTTGGGATCTTTTAATTAGGTTTTTTTTCATGGAGATGTGACCCACCCAACTGTGGGTGAGAACTTTGATTAGATTATTTCTATGGAATGTGAACCCACCCATTGAAGGTGGGTCTTATTAGATTACTGGAGTCCTTAAGAGAGCTCAGGGGCTGACACAGTTCCAGATGTTTGGAGATGTAGACAGAAAGATGTTTGGAGATGCTAAGTTAAGAGATGAAGCCCAGAGTTTGCCCCAGAGAAGCTAAGAGAGGACCCCTGATGCTTAGAAAGAAACACCCTGGGAGAACAAGCAAGGATGAAATCAGAAGCTGGGAGTAAAGGACCAGCAGACACCAGCCACATGCCTTCCCAGCTGTTCCAGTTTGCTAATTGTGCCATTATGCAAACACCAGAAATGGACTGGCTTTTATAAAGGGGGTTTATTTGGTTGCACAGTTACAGTCTTAAGGCCATAAAGTGTCCAAGGTAAGGCATCAACAATAGGGTACCTTCACTGAAGGATGGCCATTGGCGTCCAGAAAACCTCTGTTAGCTCAGAAGGCACATGGCTGGTGTCTGCCCCCAGGTGCCATTTTAAAATGGCATGCTCCAAAAATGTTGCTCTTGGGGTGTTTAATCCTCTCTTAGCTGCAGCTACTCTTCAAAATGTCACTCTCAGTTGCTCTGAGGCCCTTCTATCTGTGAACTCCTTTATACTACTCCAGTGATCCAATTAACACCCACCCTGAGTGGGCAGGGTAACACCACCATAGAAATTATCCAGTCAAACATTTCACTCACAGTTGATTGAGTCACATCTCCATGGAAACACTAAATCAAAGAATTCCAATCTAATTAACACTAATACAACTGCCCCCACAAGACTGCATCAAGGAACATGGCAATTTGGGGGACATAATACATCCAAACCAGCATACCAGCTAACAGGGTGTTCCAAATGCCATCAGCCTTTCCTCAGTGAAGGTATTCTCTTGTTGATGTCCTAGTTTGGACACTTTTATGGCTTTAGAATTGTAAATTTGTAAAATTGTAATCCCCTTTATAAAATCCAATCCATTTCTGGTATTTCCATAATAGCAGCTTTAGCAAACCAGAACAGTCAGGAAACAGTGCAATGGCATATTTAAAGTGGTGAAAGTAAAAAAAAAAAAAAAGAAAAAAAATTGTCAACAGATAATCTATACCTGGCAAAACTATCTTTCAAAGATAAGGGAGAAATCAAGATATTCCCAGATAAAATCTGAGTAAGTTGCTTACCTCTGTACATGCCCTACAAGAAATGCTAAAGGGAGAAAACTTCAGGATGAAAGGAAAGGACATGTGATAGTAACTTGAAGCCATTTGAAGAAATAAGGATCTACAATAAAGGCAATAATCTAGATAAAAATAAATTCCAGTATTATTGTGTTCTTAATATGTAACACTACTTTTTATTTCTTCTGTGATATAAAATACAAATGCATAAAATAATCATGTTTTTATGTTATTGGGCACACAAAATAAAAATATGTAGTTCGTGACAAGAACATAAATAGGGGACATATAAGTATACAAGCAGATATTGTGTATGTTATTGAAGTTAAATAGGTCATTATGGAATTAGAATGTTAAATATAAACCACATGGTAACCACAAAGAAGCTATCCAAATGTATAAGGAAAATGAAATCAGTGGGGGATCAAACTGTGTCACTATAAAATATCACCTAAACAGAGAAGAAGGTAGTAACAGAGGAAATGAAAGACCAAAAGTTAGAAGACATACAAAAACCAAATGACAGCTCTCTGAGGTAAATCCTGGCTTATCTGTAATTACTTTGAATGCAAATGTATTAAACAATCCAATCAAAAGACTGAGATTGGCAAAATGGATAAAATGCATGATCCAACCATATGTGTTTTATAAGACACTCACCTTAGACCCCAAAACACAAATAGGTTGAAAGTGAAAGGATGAAAAAAGTCTTCCATGAAAATAGTAACCAAAACGGAATTGGGGTGATTATACTAATATCAGACAAAATAAACTTTAAGTCAAAATCTGTTAAAAGAGACAAAAGTCACAAAATTTTAGTAAATGGGTCAATATTCCAAGAAACATTAATAATTATACACACATATACACCTAATAACAGAGCTCCAAAATAATTGAAACAAACTGGTAAAATGGAAGAGAGAAATAGACAGCTCTACAATAAGAGTTTATAACTTTAATACACAATTTTCAATGAAAGATAGAACATCTAGACAAAAAGTCAATAGGGAGAGATCAATACTATAAACTAACCAGATCTAACAGACATAAATGGAATATAGAACACTCCACTAAACAACCGCAAGGTATATACATTCTTCTCAAATGCACATGGATCATTCTCCAGAACAGACCATACTTTAGGTCACAAAACAAGACAAGTCTTAATATATTTTAAAGCATTGAGATCATACAAATACTCTTCCCCAACCACAATGGAAAGAAGCTAGAAATCAAAACTTGAAGGAAAATGGGAAAGTTCACAAAAATGTAGAAATAAACAATACACTCTTAAATAGCCAGTGGGTCAAAGAACAAAGCATAGGTGATATCAGAACATTCTTAGAGATGAATTAAAATGAAAACGCAGCATACCAAAATTTGTTTCATGCCTGCAGCAAAGTTAGTTCTCAGAGGGAAATTTGTAGCTTTAAACACCTACATTTAAAAAGAAGAAAGATCTCAAATCAATTACCTGACTTCACATCTTAAGGAACTAGAAAAGAAAAAAAAAAAAAAAAAAGAGAGAGAGAGAGAGAGAGAGAGAGAGAGAGAGAGAGAGAGAGAGAAAAGTAAACCTAAACAATAGAAGATAGAACATAATAAAGATTAAGGTGGAAATAAATGAAACAGCAAATAGAAAACATTTGAGAGACTCAATGAAACTAAGGGTTGGATGGTAGTATCAATTAAACTGACAAATCATTTTCTAGACTGACAAAGAAACAAAAGATGCAAATAACCAAAATTAAAAATGACAGTACAGAAATAAAAAGGATTATAGAAGATTCCTATGAACAATTGTATGCCAATGAATCAGGTAAACTAGAGGAAGTGGGCAAATTCCTAGAAACACACAACTTACCTAGACGGACTCACAAAGAAATAGAACATCTTAACAGGCCCATAACAAAGAGCTTGTATTAGTAATTTAACACCTTCCAAGAGAGAAAATCCCAAGACCAGTTTCACCAGTGAATTATAACATTCAAAGTAGAATAAACATCAATCTTTCTCAAATTCTTCCCAAAAAAGGGAAGTTGAGGGAACTTCTCCTAACTCATTATATAAAACTAATATGACTCTGATACTAAAGCCATATAAAGAGAGCCAAGAAAGAAAAATAAAGATTATACTCCATGAACAATAAGGTTTATCCCAGGAGTGCAAGAGTGGCTCAACCTAAGAAAATCAATCAATGTAATAAACTGCATTAATAAAATAAAGGAAAAGTAATGTGATCACCTCAATAGACACAGATCATTTGAAAAAATGCAACACTCCTTTCTGACTAAGCATTCATAAAATAGGAATACAAGGAAACTTCATCAACATGATAAAGAGCATATATGAAAAACCCAGAGCTAACATTATGCTCAAAGGCAAAGACAGAAAGATTTCCCTGTAAGGTTGCAAGCAAAACAAGAATACTCAATTTCTCCAATGTTGTTCAATATTGTACTGAAAGTTCTAGCCAGAGATATTAGGGAAGGAAGAATTAAAACTAAATTGGAAAGGAATAAGTAAAACTGTATCTACTCACAGATGAAATGACCCTTTATATAGAATATCCCAGAGAATCCACAATAAAACAAACAAAACAAATAAACAATTTCAGCAAAGTTGCAGGCTACAATGTTAACATGAAGAAATCAATTGTGTTACTATACACCAGCAATGAAAATTCCAAAAAAAAAATAAAAAAGAATACTATTTATATAATATGAAAAAAGAATAATTTATCTAGGTATAAACTTAATCAAAGCAGTGAGGGACTTTTGCATTAAAAACACAAATCCCTGCTGAAATAAATTGAAAATGAACTAGGTAAATGGCAAGACATCCTAACTTCATGGATATAAAAACTCCCTATTTTTAAAATGTCTGTATTACACAAAGTGATGTAAAGATTCAATGCAATCCTTATCAAACTCCCAGCAAGCACCTTTGCAGAAATGGAAAAGCTCTCCTCAAATTCAAATAGAATTGCAAATGGTCCAGAATAATCAACCAATTTGAAAAAGAAGAAAAATATGGAGGACTCACAGTTCATGATTTCAAAGCCACAGTAATCTAAGCAGTACAGTACAAACATAAAGAGGCCCATATTATTCAATGGAATTGAAGTGAGTGTCCAGATATGAACACACACATCTATGGTCAACTATATTTCTACTGGGCTGGTAACTACTTTGAATAAGGAAAGAATGGTCTCTTCAACAAATGGTGCTGGGAAAACTGGATATCCATATGCAAAAGAATGAGTTGGATCCCTACCTCACACCATATACAAAAATGGACTTCCAATGGATCAATGACCTAAACAAAAGATTTAAAACTACAAAACAAGAAAACATAGGAGAATACCTTCATGACCTTGGATTTGACAGTAAAAGTACAAGCAACTAAAGAAAAAAAATAGATAAAAAGGACTTCATCAAAGTTATCAACATTTGCATATCAAAGGATGTAATCAAGAAAATGAAAATACAACATAGAGAATGAGAGAAAATACTTGCTGAATATATATCTAAAAAGGGCTTAATATCTAGACTATGTAGAGTACTGCTACAACTCAGTAACAAAAAGACAACTCAATTTAAAAATGGGCAAAGGATTGAATAGATATCTCTGCAAACAATATAGTCAAATGACCAATAAGCATATGAAAAGATGGTCAACATCATTAGTCATCACAGAAATGCGAATTAAAACCACATGAGATAACGCTTTACACCCACCCATAAAAGATCACACTTTTATTTAATTATAATATCTCATTGCAATGACAGTAAAGGAGTATGCCCCTATTGAAAAAATAAGAATCCATAAATACATATGAATAATAAGTAAATCAAAAGGGAAAAGTCTTTCTTTCAATAGAATACCTACTAATAAATGTGGAGGAAACAAAGTCAGAAAATCAGGCAAGAAACATCAATGGATACTAAAACTCCTGGATGAAAATTTGAAGAGATATATGACATTTATATTTGTCTAGAAGCATTTCCCCATAGTTTACTTACTAATTACAAAGAGAAAAATAGTAAGCTTACAATATAAAACCTGGTGAATAACATTTAACAAGCTATTCAAACTTAATGTCACCATTAACGGGACTAATTGATGAGCTTTTTCAATGTGATGCACTAAGAACATATCACTTATGATTTATTCCTGCCAAATATATATAATCTAACTCTAGTCATGGGGGAAAATATACAGGTATTGGCTCTGGGGGTTAAAACCCTAAATGAGATAATCAAAACCTTTGCCCTCATGGAGTCTACATTCTGGTGAATGTGGAAATAATAGAGCAAAGCTGCTTGAGGAAAATAAAAAAATGAAAATGAAAAATGAAAAATCAATATGTGATAATACAATCAGGGTCAAGTCAATAAATTTTGATACCACACTAACAAAGAAACACATAAATAAGACATATAGTCTATTACAGAGCTATAGAGCATCTCAGTACTGATTATAATCTGACACATCCAAACTGAGGGGCATTCTACAAAATCTTATAATCTTCGAAGATGTCAATATCATGGAAGACAAAAAAAAAAAGAAAACACAAAAACACTAAGGGCTTTTCTCCTTGATTCATCAAATTAAGCTATAATTACAATACATAAAAAATCTAAGTAGAAATAAATACATATTGAGTAAAACTTTGTTAGAATTAACCACTATTTTTCTTTTTATAGCAAATTTCAATTAAAGTAGGTGTTTACTGAGCACACTTACAGTTCAATATCAGGGTTTGATCAGGGCTGTCATTATAAATATCTTCATAGTTTTGTTCTGTTTTATAATGATAATTTATAAATCCTTTAATGGATTGTGATCCTGGTGATCTTGATTCACCTAATAATTATACTATGCGTAAGTATGACACATTGAATTATTTCAGTAGAAAGTATTAATTTTCATATTCTATATAAGAAAATCTGCTGAGAAAAGTATAATAGGTGAGAACAGAAAGAATATTTATTAGTGGTTATTTACATTTAAGAACTAAAATATAAATAATTACATTAGATTAAGAATTGGATTTATACCCACATGAATAAAATGACTCCTAATTCAGAGTGTTAATTAGTGAAGTGAATTAATACATATCTATAAATTTATATGATTAAGAACCAAACACAGAGGTTAAGAGTTATGTGAGGCAAGCTGTTAAACAACCTTTTTTTCTAGTCATAAACTCTAAAGAAAATTGTAATCCCACTCTCTACCTCAAAAAGAAAATTATCCATATTTCCTATGCAAATAAAGTAAATTCTTTATTTTTTTTTTTTGAGATAGAGTTTCTACTATCAAGAATTTAACCAAAAATACGGTTCTCAGGGTGTGATAAAAGTATGTAGGGAGCATTTTGGAAATTTGTAGAAACATTTTTGGATGGCAGAATAGTTAGAAGGGCTACAGGGATTTCAAATAGTCCCATCAAGTTTTCATGTGGGCAAAAAGTCTATTTACAGTTCACCAGATGAGAAATTATCAATAGTTACATTTTCAAAAGTGTGTGTTTTCCCCCCATGGCTTTAATATAGAGAGAATTTTTCACAAATGAAGCTACTCTAAATCTAGGGAAATTTGCACTTTCTTTGGTTTAGAATTTTAGCAAGTATTGTTTGCAGTTTTTGAAAATCATGTCACCAACAATGCTGCTCATTGTATTTGAGTTGCCAGCATATAGTCACACATACACACCCCTGCCAATTTTCACATATAGTGCTTGTTTCAAATAAATTTCACATACGGATGCAAATATCTGAATACACAGCTATATCTTCAAGTGCAGGAATTGGTCCACTAAGGTCCTGGGCCAAACCATGTCCATCTGTTTGGCAAATCAACTTTCATTCCAACACAGGCATACCCATTCATTTACATACCCTTTGTGTGCTTAGAATGTCAAGATTTAGTATGTGAGAAAGTATTTATGGCTGGTAAAGCCAAAGATATTTACAGCCTGGCCCTTTACCAGAAATGATTGCAGACTCCTATTTTAGTGTATCATACTTGTGGTTGATTGTATTTTGTATCACACCAAAGACACATTCTTAATCTTAATCTACATCTCTGTGGGTGTGAACGCATTGTAAATAGGATCCTTTGAACATGTGCTATCAATCAAAGTTTGGACTCATTTATAAATAAGATTGTCTAAGATCCTATTTAGGTGTGGCACAACTGAATCAAGGTGGGCCTTAATCCACATTATTGGAGTCCTTTAATGCAGAAGAAGTTGGTATCCAGAAGTCAAAGAAGACCGGAGGAGAAGATCAAGGGCATTGTCATGCTACAGGAGGCAAAGATGTAAACCAAGGAAACCTAAGGATTTTGGCAGATCAGCCCCATTATGCTACAGAATTTAGGGAGAAAGCATGGTTTTGCTGCCACCTTGATTTTGAACTTCTAGCCTTCAAAACAATGAGACAATAAATGCTTGTTGTTTTTTATAGCAGCCTGGCAAACTGAATAATTCTCAAGCATTTACATATTCAAATATATATTATTTCCACATAAATTATCTTCATTTTATTTCTCCTTTATAATACTATATAGATATTTTTAATTGTGTAGTTTGCTTATAGTATTGTGAACTTCATTTCAGGATAAGAAAAGAGGCATTACAAAGTGTATGCTACTAAGCAATTACCTTTATAAAAGAATCAAAGATGTTCAAAAATAACTGTAGAAGGAGAATTATTACACTTTTGTTTTTAATTAGAAATATTTAAAATAGAAAAACTAATATTTAAAACACATTTATAAATAAAATATGACATTTCCATATGGTGAAATAATATGCCAATCCACATGGGATTATATGCATGATATACTTTTTTTAAATTAAATTCAGTTTTATTGAAATATACTCACATACCACACAATCATCCATGGTGCACAATCAGCTGTCCACAGCATCACCATACAGTTATGCATTCCTCACCCCAATCCATCCTTAAACACCTTCCTCAAACATGATATACTTTTAAACATGTAGTTCCCTTGGTGATATGTGAAAATACATATTGTCTCTCTTTCACTCATAGTAATTACTGGAATTACTGCCACAGTAATTCATGGGATGATAGAAATATAGGGCATTGTGTTTTCTTCTTTTTTATATTTTTCCATCAGGAATATTTTTGACTTTTGCAAACAGAAAAATATTATTTGGATAGTAAAATTATATTGGGTGTCAAAGTGAACTTGATCTCTCTCCACCAAAGGCAAAAAAAAAAAAAAAAAAAAAACTCAAGCCACTGTCTTCCCAAATAAATTGACTCACATGCAACTCCATCATTTCAGTTGCTCAAGCCAGAGACCTTGAAGCTATAGTAGAAACACGCCGTTCTTTTACATTTCATTTCCGGCCAGGATATTCTGTTGATTCTATCTTTAATGCATATCTAAACTACAACAATTCTCACCACCTCCACTGCTACTACCCTGGCCCATATCACCATTAACTTTAACCTGGATTACTGGAAAAGGATCCCAAAAGATCTCCCTGCAATCCTCCTCAAGACCCGTAATCCTTGCCCTTCCCAAGATAAGCAATGTACACAGAAAGGTCTTAAATTGGGTGGGCCCATAAATTCATTGCCCAAAACCCTGTCAGGGTTCTCACATGTTTCCAAAATGTGAAAATCCTAGTTTCCTTGACCAAACTTTGGCTGTGGTGGTCATGGTGTATAAACTGTGAGGCCATTTTCTCTTGCTTTTCCTGTTGAGACTCAGGGCAATTGAACTTGGTGGTTAAATGGCATCTGAGAAGTATCTTTTTATTAAGAAGCATGACCAGGGTGTCCCCAGTGAAATGTGGCTTCAAGATTATGAGACCTCCATGGATGCCACTCCCCCAAAGTTTGGGTGCATGCTCTGCCAGGTCCATGAATCACAAACACAATTCTTATAATTCTTACAATGTCTTGCAAGGCATTTCTCTATTACTCTCTATCCCGTTACACTCTGAACGCCATCTTCTTCCTGTTCCTTAACCATGCCAACACACATTCCACCTCAGGGCTTTTGTTATAGCCCTTCTGTCCTTGAATGTTCTTCCTACAGATAATCTCTTGACTAACTCTCTCACCTCCTTCAAATCTTTAAAAAAATCTCACCTCAAGGAGGTCGACCCATACCACTCTATGTAATGCTGCAACCTGCTTCCTGTTCTAGCATTCCCCATCTCTCTTAACCTTATCTACAAATTTATCACTTCACAGACAAGAGTCAACTTCTATTATTTTCTATTATTAGGCACTAATGAAAGAAGCAATGGCACACTTTATATATAATCTTACCCTGGATTTTGAAATTAATTCCATTATTTAAAAAAACAGATTGAATTTTTAATGGTGTTTTATTAGGATTAACACTGAATTAATTTGTAATCACTGTTTACTCCACATCTGACAATGAGAAGACATGTACCCATGGCTGCTACAGTAGAGCATAGACATGAACCAATCAGAAAAGATAGTGTCTTTAAACAACCACTATGAATATACCAGTTGCTGCAGGCTGAACAGTCTGCTATGGTAGGAAGATACCAGCGGGTTTCAAACATCCACTCTGTTAATTGACCAAAGGAAAATCATCCATAGAGGAATATTTAAGTTTTTAAGCAACTGATAAAATGTTCTAAACAATAGCCTATTCCTTAATTACCTGTACTTCTCATATATTCTCAGATACTCCCATTTTGGTTCCTGAGACAGTCAATTGATGTTTCTTAATTCACAAATCATAAAAAGATGTATGCAGCAAACATTTACAGCATTTGTTCTGATAGTTCATTCAGCAAATCCATTGAGCACTTAGTATATGGCAGTCTCTGGAATTGGAAATGGGACTACTGAGACAAATGAGATGATCAATTCAATTAGGGAGCTCATGGACTAGTGGGGAGACAGGCATATGCAAAATTGGCTCTATCTAAAGAAACAAAGTATTCCAGGCTAAGAGTGTGAATAAACAAGTAAAGGAACGTGAAGTTGACAATTCATAGAATAATGTTACAGATTTATAAACATTTTTAAATTACCCACAAGATCCAAGGAGCAGCAATGATAATAATTTTCAATGAGTGTCCTTTATAATATCTTTTATGTTAAAGTGCTTGCTTATATGCTAGTTTATTTTTAAATATCATAACTATTAAAGTGAATGAACATCATTTGCTGGCAAAAGAAGGTATTGATCCCAGTAGAAAAAGGGTACTATATCCTACCTAGAAAGAAAGTGAATGAACATCATTTGCTGGCAAAAGAAGGTATTGATCCCAGTAGAAAAAGGGTACTATATCCTACCTAGAAAGAAAGTGCAAGTATTCTAGCAGTATTGTTAACAAAAAAATAGATACACCTTGCGTCTCCTGGTATTGTAGGACCTTGCGTCTCCTGGTATTGTGTGACTGCATGTGGTTTCCATAACCTGAATATTTTGCTGAGCCCTAAGCACCACACGTTCAAAATGACAGCCTTGTATTTACCCTGTCAAAAATTTCAGGTTCAATATCTGGTTTACTTAGTAACTTCATATTATTGCTATTATGATGTGATAGACAACTTAAAATGATATAATGTCAAATAATGATGCTTTCTCATGGGCATCTGGAAAATATAATATATAGAAGTACGTTGTGGAAGGTATGGAAAGGGGGGTATTGTTTTAGACAGATTATTTTAAAGGAAATGAATTACTCTAATGAAGTCTTCAAAGAGATGACCCTTTAGAGATACTTTCTCATAATTGAATTTAACAACAAAAATATGTCAATTTAACCAGTGAAGAAAATTAAATGAAACAAAACAAACAAATTAAAAACAAAGATTTGTTGTCACTTCAAAAATGTATTCTGTTAAAAAATGATAGTGTCAATATAACATACTCTGTCCTCCAATATTCACAGTCAAATTCTCTAACTTAAGTTTTATTTTTAGTGTCTTCTGATCATGCATAAACTTTAACACACACAAAAGAGCACCTCTTCAATTATTTTTTCTTACCTGACTCTTAGACTGAGAATGGGAACAATTGATCATTTACTTTTCAATCACAGCATATGGATTCTAATTCAATTCCTAATTTTTGCATAAAATAAATCATTTTTGGAAGAACTAAAGTATTAGTCATTAAAAAAATATGCCACCTATTTGGATTGGCTAGAAGTAAATACCTGAAACTATCAAACTGCAACCCAGTAGCCTTGACTCTTGAAGATGATTGTATAACAATGTAGCTTTCAAGGGTGACAGTGTGATTGTGAAAACCTTCTGGATCACAGTCCCTTTATACAGTGTATGGATGGATGAGTAGAAAAATGGGGACAAAAACTAAATGAAAAATAGAGTGGGAGGGGGTGATGATTTGGGTGTTCCTTTTTACTTTTATTTTTTATTCTTATTTTTACTTTTTCTGGTATAAGGAAAGTGTTCAACAATATATTGAGGGGATGAATGCACAACTATATGATGGTACTGAGAACAACTGATTGTACACCATGGATGATTGTATGGTATGTGACTATATCTCAATAAGATTGAATTAAAAAAAAAGTATATGCAGAGAGTATCCATAGTCACAGAGAGAAAAATATATCTTCCAGAAAGAACAAAGTCATGTAAGAAAATAGGATCATTTATTAAGTGTGCTATGTTTGAACGTATTTGCTTTGTCAAAACAAGGGCAAGTTTTATCTGATGTGGTTGATTAATGGCAAATAAAGGCAATCTCATGCCATCTAAAAAAAAATGCCACCTAAATCACTTATTAAAAAAAAAGACACCCTCCTATGGCCATGATCAAAGCCTTCTATCAAACATAAGAATCAATACATTAAATTATAGAAGATCTGTGTTTTCCAGGGTGGTTTCTAATGGTTTTTACAAGATCACTGAGACTTAAACAAGGTTTTTTTTTTTTTTTTTTAAGTTAACAATTAAAACTCCCAAACTATGTCATCAGTATTCATCCCTCCTACAGAGTCAGAACATTTTCCATCCCAGATATGACAAGAAATGACAGGAAAAGAAATTTCAAATCAAAAGTTTAGGAGAGCTTAAATGGAGGCTACTTACAGCATATTAAATCCTGTCCTTAACACAGACTTGCTCTACATTCAAATGTGATTTTTTTTTTTTTTTACTTTGAGTTTGGCATTAAAATAACATCATTATAGTTCTCTACAAAAAAAAAAAAAAGTGCCTTTTAATTTCTGAAAACTCGTTTAGTCAAAAAATTATAAGATTTCAGGAACAAATGTTTTCATTAGTTTATTTTGTTCATCTTTTTTCTATTAAGAGTTTATCATTTTTAATTAGATTATAATCCTATATAACCAACCACAATGACGTAGTTTAAGGCAAATTCTCTACATTTCATGATTGTTCTATCCACAATAGATCCTAACAAAATCTCATGCTAATATGAATATTTTAAAATACAGTTAAATCATAACACTTTCCTTCTTAAGTCACCCTTTCACTCATTCCTGAGGACATAAGGTATAGAAGATGAAGTCCATTTTATCATTTTATCTATTTTAACTTTGTTACTTGTGCTTTTGGTTTAAAATAGAAAATATGATTCTGTTAAAAGATCCTTGAGATACTTCCTGTCTTCTTGTGAGAATTTTATAGTATTAAGTCTTATATTTAGGTCATTGATACATTTCAGATTAATTTTGTATATGGTGAGAGGTAGGGGTCCACATTCATTCTTTTGCATGTGGATTTACAGTTGTCTCTGCACCAATAGTTGAACAGACTATTCTTTCCCCATTAAAGAGACTTGACACTCTTGTCAAAAATCAGCTGGCTGTAGATGTATGGATTTATTCTGAACTCTCAATTCTATTCCATTGGCCTATATGCCTATCCTTATGCCAGTATCATACTGTTTTAATTACTGTATTCTGAAGTAAGTTTAGAAATCAGAATGAATGAATCCTTGAACTTTGTTCTTTTTTCAAGATGATTTTGGCTATTCAGGGTTTCCTGCAATTTCTTATCAATTTAAGGATCAGCTTTCCATTTCTGTAAAAAAAGGTTTCTGGTATTCTTATAGGTATCATATTGAATTTGTTCATTATTTTAGGCAGTATTGACATCTTAATAATATTAAGTCTTCCCCAAATCATGAACACAGAGTATCTTTCCCTTTATTTAGATCTTCTTCAATTTCTTTCACAAATGCTTTACAGTTTTTAGTGTACAATTCTTTCACCTCTTTGGTTAAACTTTTTACTACATATTTTATTCTTTTAGAGGCTATTGTATATGGAATTGTTTCCTTTAATTCCTAATCAGATTGGTCATTACTGGTATATAGAAACCCAAACTTCATGTTTATCTTGCATCCTGCAACTTTGCTGAATTTGCTTATTACTTCTAATAGCTTTCTTAATGATTTGGGGGGAGGGGGAGTTTCTATATATAGGATCATGTCTTCTTGGAATGGGGAAATTTCACTTCTTCCTGTAAATTTTGGTGCCTTTTATTTCTTTCTCATGCTTGATAGCTCTGGCTAAACATCCACTCCAGTGTTGAATAACTGTGTTGAAAGTGGGCATCCCTGCTCTGTCCCTGATTATATAGGGAAAACTATACATCTTAATTTCCTTGGCTGCTGAAGCAAATATCATATAACAGGTTGGCTTAAACAAAGAGAATTTATTAGCTCATGGTTTTGAGGCTTATAGAAGTTCACATCAAGGCATCATCAAGGCAATGTTTTCTTCCCCAAGGCTGGCATTATTACCAAAGGCTAGAAGCTGGTGATCCTTGGTCCGCAGGCTTCCTGGGCTCTCCCTCTCCCAGGTTCCATTGCTCTTCAGCTTCTGGCTGCTTCCTCTGTGGTTTTATCTTTTGTTTTGCTGAATTTCATTCTATATATAAAGGGCTCCAGTAATAGGATTAAGATCTATCCTGATTGATTTGGACCATATCTTAACTAAAGTAACCTCATCAAAAGGTCCTAGTTATAGTAGGTTCATACCCACAGGAATGGGTTAAGTTCAAGAACATGTTTTTCTAGGGTACCTAGCTTTATACTATCAGCCTTCCACCACTGAGTACAATATTTCCTGTGGGTTTTTCATAAATGCCCTGTACCATATTGATAAAGTTACCTTCTATTCCTAGCTTGTTTAGTGTTTTTATCATGAAAGGATGTTGGATTTTGCCAAATGTTTTTTCTGCATCAAAGGAGATGATCCTGTGTGTTTTTCTTCTTCTTCATTGCCTAATGTGATTGGGGTGGGTTAAATTGTGTACCAATGTTTGGATGTGTTCTTGCTCTTGTTATTATGCACGTTAGTGGGTATGGACTAGTAAATACAATCTCTTCAAGATGTTACTTCAAATTAGGCAGGGAACAACTGAATCAGGTTGGACTTTAATCCAGATTACTGGAATCCTCTATAAGCTGAATGAAAATCAGACAGATAGAGAAGCCAGGAGATGACACCTTGTGTACTGCCATGTTACAGAAAAGCCAAGGACCAAGGATTGCCAGAAGCCAGACCCAGAATGCCACAGTCTATGGGAAAAAAGCATTGCCTTGCAAATGATTGAATTTGCACTTGTCCTAGCCTCAAGCCATGAACTGATAAATTCCTGTTATTTAAGCATAGCCATCATATGATATTTGTTTTAGCAGCTAGGCAACTAAAACATAGTATATTACATTGATTGATTCTCTTCATTAATATTAAAACTTTTGTTCACCAAAGGGCTTTATCAAGAAAATGAAAAGACCATCTACAGAATGGGGGGAAATGCATGGAAACTATATATCCTATAAAAATTTGAATATTCAGTATTTATAAATAACTGCTACAACTCAACAATAAAAAGATAGACAACCTAATTTAAAAATGAGTTAAGGATTTAAAAAGATGCTTCTCCAAAGAAGACAATCAAATTGTCAATAGCATATGAAAAGATTTCCAATGTTATTGGCTATCAGAGAAATACAAAGTAAAACTATAATAAGATAACCCTGCACACTTGCTAAGATGGCTATTATTGGAAAAAATCCAGAAAATACAAGCATTGGAAAGAAGTGGAGAAATCACAATCACAGCACATAGTTTGCAGGAATGGATCAACTACTGTGGAAAAGAGTTTGGCAGTTCCTCAGAAAGTTAAACATAAAATTGTCATATGTCCTGGTGATCCTACTTCTAGGTGTATAGCCAAAAGAATTAAAGTTTGGGATTTGGACAGGTTTTTATACACAATTGTTGGTTACAGCATTATTCATGACAACCAAAAGGGGGAAGCAACCCAAGTGTCCAGGAAAAGATGAATGGATAAACAAAGTGTTTTATATCCATAAAATGAAATATTATTCAGCCCTAAAAATAAATGAAGAGCAGGCACATGTTACATGGATGAGCCCTAAGACTTCATACTGAGTGAAATAAGCCAGACAAAGGAGAACAATTATTGTATCATTTCTCTTCTTTGAAATACTTAGAATAAGAAAGTTCATAGAGACAGAAAGCAGAATAATGCTTGCCAAGGGTGGGGGAGTGATGACTAGGTAGTTATTGCTAAGAGGGTATGTGATTTGTTTTGGAATGATGACAATAGCCTGAAAGTAGATAGTGGTAAAAGTTATACAATAATGACAATACACCTAATGTCACAGAATTGTCCACTAAAAATTGTTAAAGTGTTTTTTGCTATATTTTACCACAATTAAAAATAATCATTAAAAGTTTAAGAGATGGCTTCATTTTTATAATGACATTACCTACAATTGTATTCTTCCATATTTATCTGTTTTATGTTACTTTTTTTCCTTTTCAAAAATATTACAATACAAGTTATATTTGCTTATTTATTGTAGGGATTTTCTTTTGTTAGATTTATTAGTGTAGTAACAAAAATAATTATAGATTAACCTTAGATTTTATTGGGTTTCATAGCAGCATAAGAAATGTAAGTTGAGACATTCAGAGTAGGTATAACTATCATTCTACTTAATTTTAACTGAATGTACATTTCAACCTGGTTCGGCATTTTGAGCTAAATGGCCACGTTATAGGTAAAACATCATGCTTTCTGTTCCAAACAAAAGTTTCTTCAAAGAACCATTCAGCATAAATTCACTTACTGTAATCCCAAAAGAAATGGGTATAAAAGATAGAATTTGCTTGCAAAATCTAGCAATATTAATGAAGTAGAAAGGCAATTTCTGAGATGAATGCCCTTATAAAATTTCCTTTGAAAACCTGGGTTAATTCCTATTTTTTTTTCCCTCTGTGTTCCAGTTTGCCAAAGCTGCTGTTATGCAAAATACCAGAAATGGATTGGCTTTTATAAAGGGGATTTATTAGGTTACAAATTTACAGTTCTAAGGCCATGTCTCTGGGCTTCTGTCTCTCTTAGCTTCTCTCAGCTCCTGTGCATTGTTGCTTGTTCTCCCAGGGTGTTTCTCTCTAAGTGTCTGGGGGTCCTCTCATAGCTTCTCCAGAGCAAACTCAGGGCTTCATTTCTTAGCTTAGCTTCTCCAAACATCTCTCTGTCTGCATCTCCAAGCATTTGGGTCTGTGTGGGCTCTCAATTCTTCTAACGGCTCCAGTGATCTCATTAAGACACACTGTGAATAGGGTAAATGGGTAGGTGTCACACCTCCGTGGAAATAATCTAATCAAATGGTTCCACCCACAGTAAGTCCACATCCACAAAATGGATACAAAGAACATGGCCTTTCCTGGGAACTTAACAGTTTTAAACTGGCACACTATGCAAAATTTTTACTGTTTTCTAATCAATTGATTTTGTTCACTGAAGACATTTGGCTTGGTATGATAGTTTTACGTAAATTGTGGAAAGAAAGGGGTCACAAATATGATAACCTAAAACAAAACATGTGTATTGGGGACACTTTCTAATTGTGAATTATCAAGTTAGAGTGGTCATTCTTGAAAAAATAAGTAAATAGTAACACATTTTAGAAAGCTTAGTACTCTAATATTTACTCAGTAGTTCATTAATATGATTTTTCTTTAGCATGGGAACCAAGCATATAAATATTATCCAGAGTAGTACTCCAAATCAGCAACTAGTAAGGGGAGAGAGTAAGTCTTCATCTATACCCCTTCTTACCAAAATCTAAATTCTAATATGACTTTATCCATGTTAACCTAGCTTTAGCTATTTTTGCTTTTGAAATAGCTTCTTCTTAAATGAATTTGATTATTTTTCATATTTACTCTGAATATGAAAACTATAAATCTAGCACTGAAATTTCCAGTCTGCCTAATTTTAGTCATATATCCAGCCACTATATAAGTGTTTAATAAATGTACCAGGCACATCCCTGCTTTCAAAGACTTTATATTTCAGCAGGTGACAGAGAACAATCAAGCAAAGAAATAAACACATAATAGCATTTAAGTTAGGAAATACGGTCATTAAAGAAAATAAATTAGGGAAAGAGGAAAGGCAGTGATGGGGTGGGGAAATTTGAACTATTTTGAAAGATCAGGGAAGACCTATCATAAGAGCTGAAATTCGACCAGAGATCTAACTGAAGTGAGGGGCAGAGCCCTGAAGAAAAAAATGGAGGAAAAGAATGATGAGTGAAAGGAAAAGCAAATCAAAAACCTTGAATTTAGCATATTTAAGAAACAACAAGAACACTAGACATAGTTAGAGAAGGGTGGGCCTAGGAATAAGTGGCAAATGATGGGTTCAAAAGGGTGCACAGCATTGGTGTCAAATAAGGAAACAAAGCAAATACATTCAGGAATTTGGATTTTATGTATTTTTGGAGAGATTTTAGAATTTGAATAGGGGAGTGATGTGATTTGTTTTCAAGTTCTGGCCAGGTTAAATTTGAGTTATCTAATAGCCCTCCAAGTGAAATGCCAGGAAGAAAACCACAGAATGTCAGTCTTGCAGAAGTTTCACAAATCCTCATTTGTTAAGTTTAAATAAAATTAAATTTGAGTTAAAAAAAGAACACATTATTGCATTAGAGCTGTATGCTTTGCAAATTTGAAATAAACTTAGTTTGCTCTACTCCCAAATGATCCTAGTGGCTCTGGGAATTCTGAGTATTCTCATTGATATTACACTCACAAATGGGTTTTCAACATTGTGATTTTATTATTTTGTTTTGCAGCTTTTAATGTAATTAATTGTGTGGCATTTTCTGAAGTAACTCTGTTATTTTCTATATCCAGGTAGAATTTATATTCTATTTATCTGGGAGTGATCTACTTAGAATATTTTATTTCCCTCCTAAGTGAATGTGAAAAACATCAGCTTTCGTAGTTTACATTTTTCATTTAGGAATATGATGGTCTGTGATTCTCTACAAAGAGAGAAAGCCAGAGGTAATGTTTTTTCTTTCTCATGAGAAAAAGAGAAATCTTTGAACAATATTAAATCTGTTTGTGGGCAATTCCATCCTTTTGTTCACATTTAAGGGCAAGTAAAATTTTATTATTAAAATTGAATAAATGCATAACCCCATTTTTCATTACCGATCAGATCATATAAGTGCTAACTTAGTGTAGTATGGCATTACATTGAGAAAGAAAATCCTGTGATACAGGAATGGTAACTGCGTGATCCCTTTACAGCAAACCTCTATTTACACTGTCAGCACATGCACAACACACACATACACACACACACAGACACATACACAGAGACAACTTTTTTGAAGAAGGAGAATATACAGCAGCGAAAGCACTGAAAAGGAAGTCCAGGCTGATTCTTTGTTTAGGCTCTTACAAAGTAAATGATCTTGGGCAAGTCAAGTAACCTCTGTGACTTATTTGCATGATAAAACAGGACAAAATGGATGCCTCTTCTATTGCAACATGCTCAAGAATTAAATAATTCAAAAGAATAAAATACTGTAACAATACTGATATATTGGGTAGTGTGAGAGATAGCTCATTGTTATTCAATGTATATTTTTGAGCACCTACGATATATTAGTTCATTTTCTAGGCATGTAATTCTAGAAATGGACAAATGAAACTGTTGCTGCCCACAAGATGTTTGTTTCCTAGTGGGGGAAAAAACAAACAAAACAAAATAAGCATTATGTTAGATTATGAGGAATGTTCGGGGAAAATAAATTATGAAAAAGAGAGGCAATGTGAGGCACTTGGATGATATTTCATGTGTAAACACAGTGGTTTAGGAAGGTCTCATAAACAAGACAACATTTGAGAAAAGTCCTGATGATGCAAAGTCCTAAAGGTGGGAACATGCTCCCAATTCAAAGTTACCCAGAAGAAGCCAGAGTAGTTGGAGAAAAGTAAGTGAGGGAAAGTGGTAGGAGATAAAGCTGGAAAGGAAGTTGGACTTCAAAAAATGTAAGACTCTTAGGCCCTTGTGAAGACTTGTGATTTAGCTGTGAATGAATCCTTAATAGGAGGGATTTAAGAAAATAACTGAACTGGTCTCTCTTTCATTTCAAAAGGGTCTATCTGGTATTTGTATGAAAAAAGTATGTAGTGGGGGAGGTAAGTGTAAAGGCAGGGAAAGCAGAATAAACAAGCCATCACTAGAAGACTCATCATTTTGAGTTAGAAAATTATTCTAAAGAATGCAAATGGATTGCATTATGCAACAACTACTGTATTGAAATATATCTTTTTATATAGTAATTAACTTGATCTTGACATTAGTGTAAGGATAGACAAATCCAGAATGACAAATATAGAAAACAAACCAAAGGTTTATTAGGAACATGGATAAACAAATTGTGATATACCCATGTGATGGAATATACCACTGAGCAACCAAAAGAATGAATTATTGATACATGCAAAAATGACAGATAAATCTCTGATTGAATCAAGCCAGACATAAAGGGTCTTATACTTACAGGATGCCTTGGAAAAACAAAATTAATTTATATGATAGAAATAAGTGGTTGTTTCAAAAGTCAGAGTGGGAATTGACTGAAAGGGATGTAAGGAAACTTTCAGTGGTGATTAAGGTGTTTTTATTATTATTATTATTGTTATTGTTATCATTTTGCATAGTGGTCGCATGGGTGTATGCAATTATCAAAACCCATCAGGCTGAACAGTTACAATCTGTGTAATTTACTGTATGTTAATTGTATTCCAATAAAAATGTTCATTTGTAAAAAACAAAATGAGATTACCAAGTAATTATTTCTATGGAATGAATATGAGTACATCACATAAATATATCATATACACTTAATTGTTTCAACTGTAAATAAAAAATACATATCTAAAATGTATGGTTTCTTTTATTTGTATATTTTTATCAGGGCTTATTTCCTTTTAAGGAACAGAAATATAGAAATACACTCAAAATAATTTTAGAATGATACTGGGATGTCTTATGAAATGCCCAAGGTTGGAAATCCTGTAGGAGTTCACAGAGAACTCCTACACGGAATGAAAATTAGCTGGAATAAAATAACTCTCTCTCTCTCTGTCTCTCTCTCTCTCTCTCTCTCTCTCTCTCCCTTCACCCCTCATGGTCTCTATTTTTTTTTCTCTCTGTCTTTGCTCTGGTTCACATTATCTACCTTTCAACAAATCATAATAGCTACCCCAAATTGGAGCCATCAGCTACTAAATTTATTCAAAGTAACAAATTCTGTGCTTATATTTGATTGCCTCCATCTCTTCATGCACCAATACTCAGCAAAAAAGAAACTTAGTTGCTCACTCTTTGGATTTCATATTGTTCCGGTCTGGTAATGCTGCCAGAATGCAAAATACCACAAATGGATTGGCTTTTATAAAGGGGATTTATTTGGTTACAAAGATACAGTCTTAAGGCCATAAAAGTGTCCAAGCTAAGGCATCAACAAAGGAGGTACCTTCACAGAAGAATGGCCAATGGTGTCCGGAAAACCTCTGTTAGCTCAGAAATTTCATGGCTGGCATCTGCTTGCTTCCAGGTTGTTTTTCAAAATGGCATTCTCCAAAATGTTGCTCTTAGGGCATTTTGTCCTCTCTTAGCTGCAGCTCCTCTTCAAAATATTACTGTCTTTTTAAAGTACTCCAGTGATCCAATAAAGACCCACCCTGAATGGGTGGGAGAACACCTCAATAGAAATAATCCAATGAAAGATCTCACCCACATTGAGTCACATCTCCATGGAAACATTGAACCAATAGGTTCCAACCTAATCAACACTAATATGTCTGCCAACACAAGATTGCATCAAAGAATATGGCTTTTGGTGGGACATAATATATCCAAGCTAGCACACATATGTTCACCCCTGGCCCGATCAATTGAGTCCAGAGAAAATGCAGCCATATGCTGCAACAAGCTGGACAATAGGATTCCAGGACTGGAGTGACTGAAGGAGGGTAGGCTTTTCAACAACTTCAAATTTATAATAATTTAAATAATAGCAATACTAATGAAATAATTATGGGTCTATTTTAATTGTATATTCATATTTAACAATTTGTAAAATAATTATATACATAATTTGCTGTTGATTATATTTACTATATATATATATATCTTTTCAGTACTTAAAGGCACATCAAAAGGTTTTATACTGAAAATAATAAACAATAAATTAAGGAAGTTACATTTTACTCTTTTGTAATTTTGCTGCTTCTTGAATCTTGAGCTTTAGGTAATTGTTCATTTGTTTGTTTCCTTATGCAAACAAATGAGTACTGTTTATTTGCTGCTACAGGATGAAAATACAAGAGAAATTTTCCTTGCTATCCAAAATTTAATTTCTAGCATCAGTTTTCCAAATTGGTTAGCAAATGATTTTAAAAAATAATAAAATTCAAAACAAATAACTTCTTCATGGCCTATACAAATTTGTGAAATGGAAGTATGAATCAAGATGCACTTGACTTAGGTCCAAACTTAATCATTCAAGAAATGGGAGAGGAAAACCTCTTAGCTTCATACATTGGTTTTTAGGCATTTTAAACTCCTTTGGGAGATTTACCTATTCTTTCTGAATCAAATGATGTCTGAAAGAAGCTATAAATGTAGCTGATATTTTTATAGAGCTTAGAATTTCTCCTTAAGATTAAAAAACACAAATTCTATTCTTTTTGAAACCAAATATGTTTCTTTAAGCCATCATTCTAAACTAAATAAAATCCATTTATGTCTGTGTGTGCACTTGAAACAATGATTTCTATTAAAAACAGGACTATGTCTCAAAGGACAATAGAAAGTGAATAGAAAAAATATATATCTCCTATGTCCACATGGTAATGCTCTGCTTTGTATCATCCAACTTTAGTCTTCATAAACAACTTATTAGTAAAATGCCAACTCAAAATGTTGATGCCTATAAAGACTAAATGGGGCTAATACAGAATTGAATAGGTGATTTGATATCTTTCAGCTAAATAAAAATCTCAGTTAATACATACTCTATTAGTTAGGGTTCTCTAGGGAAACAGAACCAACAAGAGATATCTGTGAATATAAGAATTTATATTAGTGTCTTATGCAACTGTGGGGATGCATGGGTTCAAATTGTGTAGGGCAGGATGCACAAGTCCAAATTCCATAGGGCAGGCAATGAACTGGTAACCCTGATGAAGGTATTTGTGAACTCCTCAGGAAACGCTTCTCTGGCTAGCCAAAGAAGAAGTGAAGGTCCTCTATCTTTTTCCATTAAAAGTCTTCAACACATTGGATTAAATTCAGCTGACTGAATTCTTTCATTGTGGAAGACATGCCCTTTGTTGACGTAAACAGTCACAGGTGCAGTCAATTGACTAATTTAATAAACAAGCCTTCTGGTTTATTAACAAGCAACAAATGTCCTTGCAGTAATGGTTAGGCCAGTGCTTGCTTGACCAGACACCTGGAAACCATCACCTGGCCAAGTTGACACATGGACCTAACCATCAGTCTACCCCTTGTCAAATTGGAAGTTATACACATCACCTTAAACCAAACTTTATCTCTAAGTAGAGCACAAAGACAGACATTTATTTCGCCTAACAATAATCAGGTGTCCTGCATACAACTGGAAATGCACTAAATCTCTCCAGAATAGTGTGCAAGTCCTTGGGTGGTATTGACTCTTAAACTTGATTTCCTTTAACTTAAATACTGCAAAATGAACAATGCAGTTAAATCATAAGATAAGAGGATAAAATAGAGAAGAAAACAAAGATACTTACTCTTCAGACAAATACAAACATACTCATAGCAAAGCATGGAGGAAAGAATTCATGCCATCATAGTCCTCATTTCTGTAACTGATTATGTGGTCATAGTTCATATTTATCACTAACTTCTTATGCTATTCATTCCATGTTCTCTTTACTCTCAGCAAGCACTTCAGCTGGCCATGGTTCTTTGCCTGGTGGGGTCACCCAAACTTTCATTCCTGAAGTTTCTTGGCCATTGGTAGTCCTGCCTGGATTGAGTGGTTGCAGTTTTCCATTGACTTTAACTACAGGGCATGGTACTACTAAGAGACACCCTAGGGGATCTCCTGTATTTCAGGAAAACTCTGCTTTACCTCCATTGTGTAGTAGCAGTGCTATTTCTCCTTGATAGTCAGGGTCAATCACCCCAGCCAGTACAATAAACCCCTTCCTTGCCTGTTGATTCAGAGGCATGAGAAGCACAAAGTGGCCAGGTGGCAGTCTTAACTTCCAGTTCAAAGGAACTGTTGTGTCTCCTGGTGGAAGTACTCCTCCTTTTGGAACTAAGACTTGTAGACCAGCAGAGCTTAAGTTTGCAGGGACAGGAAGCAAAAACTTTCCTAGTGGATCACTAGGAGTGATAGTGTGTGGTGCCACTCCTGTGTTTTGTAAGTCAAGGTAGACTTTTGTTCATTTGACTTAGAACTCTTCTGCTTATAGGATCAAACAAGAATTTAATAGACTGTCCATCTATTTTGCTACTAGGTACTCCATGATCCACTAGCCAATGCCATAAGTCTCTGTGAGTCAGATTATGTTGACTGCTGTTTTGAGCCTGCTGTCCTTTATGGTAGACATGTCCACTGTCTTTGGCAATTAACTGCTGCCATGTGGTTTCTGCCAACTCAGAATCCAATTATCCCCATTGTGTTTAAGGATTCCAGCTCAATGACAGCGGTTCCCACAGTAATATCTCACCTACAGAGAAGGGTAATTACAGAGCTCTTCAGGGATGATGGAGCTAGCCTCACAAATTTTTTCCTCACAGTCCTGGTAAAAGGTGTGTCTTCTGGACATTTCAGGGGTTTGTGAACAGGTCTTCCATGATAAATCCACTCTAGCATTCCAATATCTCTAAGCCTTTGATTCCCCTCCTTTATACCAGGGCATTTCTGGCATTTCAACCTCAGGTAATATTGGTCACCATTTGATTCAATTTTCAGACAACCACCCAAACAAACTGTTAATGGCCTTTCTAACCCCTCAAGCTACAAAATTGAATGCAGAATCTCTGCTTAGTGGGCCCATATCAATAAATTCAGCCTTATCCAACTATATATTCCTTTCACCATTGTCCCATACCCTTAATGTCAATTCCCACACACATTCCCTAGATTTCTGTGTGTATAAATTGGAAAACTTTTGCAGTTCTTTGCAGTATAGCATACTTCCTCATGGATCACACTTTGTACCTCACCCTTCAGGGCTTGTTGGAACTTTAGTCTGGGGGTGGGTCATGAAAAGAATTAGAAGTATCCCTCAAGCCATTTACCTAAGGACATTCCATTGCAGTTTCATCCTGTGAAACAGGATTAATCTGTCCAGACAGAGGAGTGAGGGCTTCTTCCTCAGGGGAGTTGATTATAGGTTTAGCAGGCACTGAAGGATTAATCTCTTTAGGTGATGTTAGAAGGCAGGCTCCTCAGGGGAGACTGGAGGTAGGGAAGCTGTTCCCTCAATGCAGGCTGGAGATTGGGTAGCTGTTTCTTCAGGGCAGACTGGAGATTGTGGGGGGGGGGGGTGCTGTTTCCTCAGGGAAGACCATTACAGGTATACCTAGCAAAGACTCAGCAGAATACAAGTTTCCAATGTCCTTTCTGTCATTATCATCAATCCATATATTATCACCCCAAGTTTCAGGATCCCATACTTTTCCAATAAATATCTTTACTTAACAACAGACATCCTGAAAAGTTGAGATTTTAGTTTACATTGTAAATCTGCTACTCTCAAAATTATACTGAGTCTGGTTTTCAGAAATCTCAAGTCTGTGGCCACAGGAAAAAGATTTTCTTTCAGGGCACACATAGTAACTTTTACATTTGTCATACAGTGCTGAAGTTTCAAATTTGAAGCCTTGAGCTCATCCCTTTCCCTTATAACTTTATCAGCCTATCTAAGAGCAACCAGCCAACATTACTATACCTCTTAACTCCACAAAACTCTGTTAAGCTATCAAAACCACTGTCACCCAGAGCCTTGCTTCATACAAGAGTATGATTAGGAGAATCACATGGTGATATTTTGTGTACCTCCATTGTCAATTCATGCCATGGACTGTCAGTTCCATTTTGATTATTGGAAATGGAGTCATTAGTGCCTTTAAATCTAATAAAAGTAGAAAACCAATTGTAAAATCCCATTTTAAAATTCTGTTTCTCAAGAACCACTTCTGGTACGAAGTTATGTTAGTTAGGGTTCTCTAGGGAAACAGAACCAACAAGAGATATCTGTAAACATAAGAATTTATAAAAGTGTCCCACGCAACTGTGGGAATGCATGAGTACAAATACCATGGGGCAGTATGCACAAGTCCAGTGTCCCTAGGGCAGAGAGTGAACTGGCAATTCTGATTAAAGTGATTGATGAACTCCTCAGGATACGCTTCGCTGGTTAGCCAAAGAAGTAGCGAAAGTCCTCTTTTTCCCTTAAAAGTCTTCAACAGATTGGATTAAATTCAGCTGATTGAATTCTTTCACTGTGGAAGACATGTCCTTTGTTGATGTAATCAGTCACAGGTGCAGTCAATTGACTGATGATTTAATAAACCAGCCACAAATGCCCTTGCAGGAACAGTTAGCCCAGTGCTTGCTTGAAAAGACACATGGAAACCATCACCTGGCCAAGTTGACACATAAACCTAGCCATCACACATACTAACCTAATCTCAGCTTTATTTCATCTGAATCTTTTCTATGTAACCAATTCGATTTATGTATGAATCTAAAGTAATAAAGAATTATTATTTAGAAATATAGTACTGCTATTCTATAAAAGTAGAATTATTATTTAGGAAAAATAGTACTGCCATAAGAGCTTACAATTAGGGACCATCACAATAATTGTTTTCCTGTTAGGCGGTGCTCTAAGATTCAATTCTGAGTTTATACATTGTAGTTAGTCCATATTGGTGAGGCACTATAGTTTCTGGCATACTTCACTCAAAATGCTGTCTACAGGATCCATTCACCTCCTTGCGTGTCTCACAGCTTCACTCTTTCTTGTAGTTGCTCAATATTCCACTGTGTGAATAGACCAGAGTTCACTATTCTGTTCCTCAGTGTATCCTTAGGCCACCTCCACACATTGCAAATCATGAATACTGCCTCCATGAACACCAGTGTGCAAATGTCCATTCATGTGTCTACTCTCAGATCTTTCAAGTACATACCCCATAATGAGTTTGCAGGGCCTTATGGCCCCCACATACTTAGCTTTTTGTGGAACCACCACACTGACCTCCAGAAAGGCTGCACAATTCTGCCTACTCATCAATAGTAAATAGGTACATCCCTCTCTCCATGTTTTCTCCAGCACTTTTACCCCTATTTATACTTTCCTACAATTTTATAGAGATATATTCAAATACCACACAATTATCCACAGTGCACTCATTTGTTCATGGTATCATCATATATTTGCACATTTATCCCCACAGTCAGCACTTGAACATATTGATTACTATGAAAAAAAATTTTTTTGTCAAATAGTAGAAAAGATAATATAAAATGTCATACAATACAATGTAATAATAAGGACAGAAAACAACATTACTAGCAAGAATCCCATATCTCTCACTTATATACCCCTCCCATACACATTTAACTTTGGTATATTGCCTTTGTTACATTTAATGGAAGCATATTACGTTACTGTTGACCGTAGGCTCCAGTTTGCTTTATGTTTCTTTCCCAAATGCCACCCCCTTTTCATCACTCTGCATGGTTAACATTCATTTGTTCTCCAACATGTGAAAACATTTTTATATCTGTACATTTAGTTACAGTCATTGGTCACTCCAGTTTTTGCCAAGTTATACAGTCCCAGTCTTTATCATCTATCTTTATCTCTGGTGTCATACATTTCCATATCCCACCTTTTTCAGCTTTACTCTCAGACATCTTTGCTTAATGTACTTACAATATTGTGCTACCAACACACAGGATTATACTATCTATTTCTGGATCTATACAATCAATTCTGTTGAACATTCTGTAGTCCTTCAGCATCAAATGCCTGATTGCTACCCTCCTTCTATCTCCTGGTAGCCTGTATTATCAGCTTTTAGCTCTCAAAGTTTGCTCATAAATGTTGGTTCATATTAGTGAGACCATGTAGCATTTGTCCTTTTGTTTCTGGCTAACTTCACTCAACATAATGCCCTCAAGGTTCATCCATGTTATTATATGTTCTATGTCTTTGTTTTGTCTTACAGCTGCATAATATTCCATTTTATGTATATACCACAGTTTGTTTATCCATTCATCTGTTGATGAACATTTGGACTGCTTCCATCTCCTGGCAATCATAAATAATGCTGCAATAAACATTGGTTTACAAATGTCCAATTGTGTCTTAACTTTCGATTCCTAGCAATGGAATAGCTGAGTCATATGGCAAATCTATACTTAGCTTCCTGAGGAACTTCCACACTGTATTCCAGAGTGGCTGCACCATTCTACATTCCCACCAGAAATGAATAAGTGTGCCTCTTTCTCCACATCCTTTCCAGCACTTTTATTTTCTGTGTTTTGCTATAATGGCCATTCTGGCAGGTGTGAGATAATATCTCATTGTGGTTTTGGTTTGCATTTCCCTAACAGCCAGTGAAGTTGAACATTTTTTCAAATGTTTTGAGCTATTTATATTTCCTCTTCAGAAAAGTGTCTGTCCATGTCTTTTGCCCATTTTTGAATTGGGTTGTTTGTCCTCCCAATGTTAAGTTGTAGGATTGCTTTATATATTTGGGGTATTAAACCCTTACCTGATACGTAGTTTCCAAATATTGTCTCCCATTTTGTAGGCTGCCTTTTTACTTTTCTAATAAAGTCCTTTGATGTACAAAAGTGATTGATTTTGAGGAGATCCCATTTGTCTGTTTGTTCTTTGGTTGCTTGGGCTTTGGGTATGAAGTCTAGGAAACCACCTCCTATCACAAGATCTTTAATATATTGCCCTATATTTTCTTTAAGAGTCTTGTGGTCTTAGTGCTTATGTTTAGGTCTTTGATCCATTTCAAGTTAATTTTTCATAAGGTGTGAGATAGGGATCCTCTTTCATTCTTTTGGAAATGGATATCCAGTTCTCCAAACACCATTTATTGAAGAGACTCCTCTGTCCCAGTTGCTTTGGTTTGACTGTCTTATCAAAGATCAATTATCTGTAGATGTGAGTGTCTATTTCCGAATGCTCAATTCAATTCCATTTGTCAGGATCTCTGTCCTTATGCCAGTACCATGCTGTTTTGAGCTTCATAATATACTTTTTTGAGCTTCATAATATACTTCAAAGTCAGGTAGTGTGAGACCTTCCACTTCATTCTTCTTTCTCAAGATATTTTTGCCTATTCATGGCCTCTTGCCTTTCAAAAGAAATTGGTTATTGGTTTTTCTATTTCTGCAAAGTTGTTGGGATTTTAATTGTTATTGAATTGAATATATAAATAAGTTTAGGTAGAGTTGACATCTAAATTATCTTTAGACTTCCAATCCATGAACACAGTAGAATCTTCCATTTTTTTGAGGTCCTGTTTGATTTCTTTTAGCACTTTCTTGTAATTTTCTTTGTATAGTTCTTTTGTGGCCTTCATTAAGTTTATCCCTAAAAACTTGATTCTTTTGGTTGATATTTGTTCCAGTTTGCTAATGCTGCCAGAATGCAAAATATCAAAAATGGATTGGGTTTTATAAATGGAGGTTTATTTGGTTATGAAGTTACAGTCTTAAGGACATAAAGTGTCCAAGGTAATGCAACAACAATCAGGTACCTTCACTGGAGGATGGCCAATGGCATCTGGAAAATCTCTGCTAGCTGGGAAGGCATGTGGCTGGCATCTGTTCCAGAGTTCTGGTTTCAAAATGGCTTTCTCCCAGGATGTTCCTCTGTAGGCTTCAGCTCCTCAAAAATGTCACTCTTAGTTGCTCTTGGGACATTTGTCCTCTCTCAGCTTCTGCAGAGCAAAAGTCTGCTTTCAAAAGCCATCTCCAAAATGTTTCTGTGAGCTGAAGCTCCTCTCTCTGTCACTGTGCATTCTTCAAAGTGACCCTCTTGGCTGTAGCAAGCTTGCTCCTTCTGTCTGAGCTTATATAGTGCTCTAGTAAATAATCGAGGCCCATGCTGAATGGGTAGGGCCACACCTCCAAGGAAGCTATCCAAATAGAGTCATCACCCATAGTTGGGTAAGTCACATCTCTGTGGAAACATTCAAAGAACTACAATGTAATCAACACTGATACATCTGCCCACACAAGATTACATCAAAGATAATGGTGTTTTGTGGGACATTCAAACTGGCACACTATTGTAAATGCAATTTTTAAAATTTCTTCCTCTTGTTGCACATTACTTGTGTATAAGAACACTATAGATTTTTGCTTGATGATCTTGTAGCCTGCCACTTTGCTGTATTCATTGATTAGTTCTAATAGCTTTGCTGTAGATTTTCCTTGATTTTTTATATATAGAATCATGTCGTATGCAAACAGTGAAAGTTTTAACTCTTCCTCTCCAATTTGGATGCCTTTTATTTCTTTTTCTTGCCTAATTGCTCTAGCTAGAACTTCCAGTACAATGTTAAATAACAATGATGACAGTGGGCATCCCTGTCTTGTTCCTGATCTTAGAGGGAAAGCTTTCATTCTCTCCCCATTGAATACAATGTTAGCTGTGGGTTTTTCATATATTGCCTTTATCATATTGTTGAATTTTGTCAGATGCTGTGCTGGTTTGAATGTATTATGTCCCCCAGAAAAAGCCATATTCTTTAATGCAATCTTGTGGGGCAGATATATTAGTGGGGATTAAGTTGGAACATTTGGATTAGGTTGTTTGCATGGAAATGTGCCCCACCCAACTGTAGGTGATAACTCTGATGAGATATTTCCATGGAGGCATGGCCCCACCCTTTCAGGGTGGGCCTTGATCAGCAGAGCCATATAAATGAGCTGACAAACACAAGGAACTCAGTGCAGCTGAGAGTGAGCTTTTGAAGAGGAGCTACAGCCAAGAAGGACATGCTGAAGAAAGCACAGGAGCTGCAGATGAAAGACATTTTGAAAATGGCCATTGAAAACAAACTCTTGCTCCAGAGAAGCTAAGAGAGGACAAATATCCCAAGCACAACTAACAGTGACATTCTTGAGGAACTGCAGCCTAGAGAGGAACATCCTGGGAGAACGTCATTTTGAAACCAAAACTTTGGAGCAGATGCCAGCCACATGACTTCCCAGCTAACAGAGCTTTTCTAGACACTATTGGCCATCGTCCAGTGAAGGTACCTGATTGCTGATGTGTTACTTGGACACTTTATGGCCTTAAGACTGTAACTGTATAACCAAATAGATCCCCTTTTATAAAAGCCAATCCTTCTCTGGTGTTTTGCATTCCAGCAGCATTAGCAAACTAGAACAGATGCCTTTTCTGCATCGATCAAGATGATCATGTGGTTCTTTTGCTTTGATTTTTTGATGTGGTGTATTATATTAATTGATTTTCTTGTGTTGAACCAACCTTTCATACCTGAATTAAACCCCACTTGGTCGTGGTGTATAATTCTTTTAATGTGCTGCTGGATTCAATTTGTGAGTATTTTGCTGAGGATTTTTGCATCTATATTCATTAAAGAGATTGGTTTATAATTATCTTTTTTTTTTTTTGTAGTATCTTTGTCTGATTTTGGTATTAGGGTGATGTTGGCTTCATAGAATGAGTTGGGTAGCTTTCCCTCCTCTGCAGTGCTTTTGAAGAGTTTCAGCAGGATTGGTACTAATTCTTCTTGAATGCTTGGTGGAATTCACATGTGAAGCCATCTGGTCCTGGGCTTTTCTTTTTTGGGAGCTTTTTGATGACTGATTCAGTCTCTTTGTTTATGACTGGTTTGTTGAGGTTGTCTATTTCTTATCAGGTCAATGTTGGTTGTTTATGCTTTTCTAGGAAGTTCTCCATTTCATGTAAGTTGTCTAGTTTATTAGCATATAATTGCTCATAGTAACTTCTCATTATCTCCTTTAGCTCTGCAGGGTCAGTACTTAATTTCCTTTCCGATTTCTGATTGTATTTATTTGCATCAATTATCTTCTTTTGTTTGTTTTTGCTTTGTTTTTTGTTTTGTTTTGTTTGTTTGTTTGTTAGCCTACCTAGGATTCCATCAATGTTGTTGATTTTCTCAAACAACCAGCTTCTGGTTTTGTTGATTCTCTCTATTGTTTTCCTACTCTCAATTTCATTTATTTCTGCTCTAATCTTTGTTATTTCTTTCCTTCTGTCTGCTTTGTGGTTAGTTTGCTGTTCTTTCTCCAGTTCCTCCAGGGGTACAATTAATTCCTCAATTTTTGCTCTCTCTTCTTTTTTAATATAGGTTTTTAGGGGAATAAATTTCCCTCTCAGCATGACCTTTGCTGGATCCCATAAGTTTTAATATGTTGTGCTTTCCTTGTGTATGAATTCAAATGTCTGGTCTTCCAATTCACTGGTATTTTCTTCTACCTGTTCAAATCTACTGTTGTATCCCTCTATTGTCTTTTTCATCTCCTCCATTATGTCCTCCATTCCTGTAAGTTCTGCCATTTGCTCTTTCAAGTTTATGTATTCTTCTTTATGGTCATCCGGTGTCTTCCTTACATCCTTAATCTCTTTTGCTATATCTTCCCTCAGTTCATTGACTTGATTTTTTAATCAATTTAGGAGATTTGTTTCAATATCTTTAATAAGTTCTTTTTTAAGTTCATTTAATTGATTTAGTGTTAGTTATCTCAACTTCTTTATCTCAGTTGAACTATTATTTTGTTCCTTTAGCTGGTCCATATGTTCATGTTTCCCAGTATGGCTCATTATTTTGAGCTGTCTTGGCATCTGACTTTCTTGATTAGTTCATTCTGGAGCTCATTTTCTCTCTTTGACCTGGGTTTCTTGTCATCTGGCTTTGTTCTCTAACCTCTGGTGTTTAGTTCAGCTTATTCTAGGCCTCTAACTTAGGTTCTATTTAGTTGATTGGAACTTTTCACCTCTTGTTTTTCTGTTTTTTACCCTGCCTCTATGTGGCCTTTTTGTGTGAGGGTCTCCTCAGATATGGTCAACCTCAGTCAGGTTTTCCCAGTCCAGAGAGGCCCAGGTCTCAGGAGGAGGGTATGGAGTTTCCTTAAGAGTGAGACACTCCTGTGAGGCATCTAGACTTGGTGGTTTTCCTATGCTGTCCAGCAGGTCATGCTTGCCAGCCTGCAGCTCCCCCACCAGTGTAAGGAGGTGTGGTGCCTTTAGTTCTCTTAGTGACCCTGACCCTGTTGGGGGTGTGGCTGACTAAAGCTGGTTTCTGAATTCCAGCCCCTGGGGTCTGAGTTTCCAGAAGGAGGGCTGCCACTGGAGCTGTGCCATGCCCCCCTTTTCTTGGGAAGTTATGGTGTTTAGTGAAGTTTCTCTGCCACTGGACTTACTGTTTTGTCTCTCAGAGCTATCTTATCTTTACTCCTGTCTGGGCCCAAATTGCAAGTCTTTTAGGCTTCCTATAATGGACATCTTAGAATCATTGTTTAAAAAAACAGAGTAAAAGACTTTTAAAAAAAGGATAAAAGAAAAAGAAGGGCTCAGTATGGACTATTTACAAACCTTGAAGTTCTAATGGGCTATTGAAATGCTGAAGGACAAGGAGTTGAGGGCAATTAAGGAACAATCATGAAAGCAGGGAAACCAGCTTTTCAGAGAAGGGCCCTGGCCCCTGAATTTGCATATGTTCCTGATTCTGTTTGAGGCTGGCCCTTCTTCCAACTCCAAAAGTCTCTGTTTTTATTTTATTTAGTCTGATTTACCTTAGTCCAAACCAAGTCCATTTTGTTCATATCACTACTTGAAGTCTGATCTCTTTTTCAGACTGTTCAATATTTTTTGTAATTGTGTAATGCTGACATTCATAGCTGCCAGACTCTGGCTCTAAGTCTCAGGTGTCACAGAGATACCAGAAGTTCCAGGGACAAACAGGTCATACACAATGAGCTCAGCATCTTAGAATTTAGAAATAGCCATTACAACTCAGGAATAGATGTGGCTGCTGTAAGAGCTTACAATCTAGGAACATTTACAATAAGCCTTCAACTGATAACATATGCTCTTGGGTTCAATTCTCAGAGTTTGCATGTTATAGTTAGTCTGTATTAGTGAGGCATTACAATGTTTGTCCTTTCATTTCTGGTTTATTTCGCTCAACATACTGTCCTCCATGTCCATTCACATAATTGCATAACTCACAACTTCATTCCTCCTTGTCAAAGCTCAATATTCTATTGTATGTATACATTACAGTTCACCACTCTGTTCATCACATTATGTATCCTTAGGCCACCTCCATCCACTGCAAATCATGAACACTGACACCATAAAGCCCACTGTGCAAATGTCCATTTGTGTTCCTGTTTTCAGTTCTTTCAAGTATATACCCAATAACAGGGTTTCAGGACCATATGGCAACCCCATTCATAGCTTCCTGTGGAACCACCACACTGCCCTCCACATGGGCTGCACTATTCTACTTCCCCACCAATGGTGATTAAGTACATCCCTTTCTCCACATTTTCTCCAACAATTGTATCCCTCTGCTTATTTTGTAACAGCTTTACTCACACACCATAAATTCCCACCTAAGTGAACAATGGAAGGTTCCTGGTATAATCATAGTTATGCATTCACCACCACTGTCCATATGAGGACATTTCCATTTCTTCCACAAAGAAAGAGGGAGAGAAGAAAAAGGGAAAAAAGAAAAAAGAAAAAAATGAACAGGAAGAAAAGAAAAAAATGAAAAAATGACAACTCAGAAACAACAAAAGAAAAAATAAAATACAATAATAAGGTCAGAAAATAACACCAATGCCAAGAATCCCATACCCCTCTCCTATATTCCCCACTTATAGACATTTAGCTTTGATATATTGCCTTTGCTACAATTAATGGAAACAAATTACAATGTTACTCTTAACTATAGACTCTAGTTTGCATTGGTTGTATATTTTCCCCAATTCCATCCCATTTTCAGCACCTCACAAGGTTGACATTCATTTGTTCTCCCTCATGTAAATACATGCTTATATTTGTACATTTAACCACAATTATTGATCACTCTAAGATTCACTAAGTTTTACTGTCCCAGTATTTATCTTTGTAATAGGGTTCTCTAGGGAAACAGAATCAATGAGAGGTGTCTCTGACTATCAAATTGTAAAAGTGACTCACAGAACTGTGGGTATACATGAGTCCAAATTCTGTAGAGCAGTCAGTGAACTGTCAACTCCAAGGAAGATGTCCGATGAACTCCTCAGGAAATGAACCGGCAACTTCAACGATCTCCTCAGGAAATGAACTGGGATCTTCGACAAACGTGTTTGATGAACTCCTCAGGAATCGAACTGGCAACTTTGACTAACTCCTCAGGAAATGCTTCACTGGGCAGCCGAAGAAGTGAAGGTCCTCTATCTGTCTTGCTTATAAGTCTTCAACTGATTAATTGGATTAAATCCAGCCAATTGCATTCTCTCATTGTGGAAGAAATGCCCTTTGGTGAGTCATCAGTCACAGCTGCAGTCAATTGACTGATGATATAACAAACCAGCCTGTTGGTTTATTAACCAGCCTCAAACATCCTCACAGCAATTGTTAGGCCAGTGTTTGCTTGACCAGACAGCTGGGTACTATCACCTGGCCAAGTTGACACATGAACCTAACCATCACAACCTTCCTCTTTCAACCGTAATTATATCATCTTTGTTCAGTGTGCTTACAATATTGTGCTATCATCACCCAGTATTGTGCCACCCATTTCTGGATTTATACAATCAATCCTGTTGAACATTCTGTACTCCTTCAACATCAAATGCCTGATCTTTACCCTCTTTCTATCTCCTAGTGTCTTCATTTCTACACTCTTCTCCAAACCTCTGTCTCCTGTCTTTCTCTATCTGTCTATAGCACTCCGTTTAATATTTCTTGTAGAGGAGGTCTCCTGTTCATGAACTCTCTCAGTGTCTGCTTATCTGTAAATATTTTAAACTCTTCCTCAGTTTTGAAGGATAGTTTTGCCAGATATAGGATTCTTGGTTGGCAGTTTTTCTCTTTCAGTATATTGAATATGTCATACCACTGCCTTCTCATCTCCATGGTTTCTACTGAGAAATCTGCAATTAGTCTTATTGAGCTTCCCTTGTATGTGATGGATTGCTTTTCTCTTGCTCCTTTCAGAATTCTGTCTTTGTCTTTGTCATTTGACAATCTGATTAGTATCTTGGAGTAGATCTATAAGATCAATTCTGTTTGGGATATGCTGAGCTTCTTGGAACTATAATTTTATTTCTTTCATAAGAGTTGGGGAATTTCCATTGACTACTTCCTCTATTATTCTTTCTGCACCCTTTCCCTTCTCTTCTCCTTCTAGGATGCCTATAAAATGTATATTCATGTGCTTCATGTTGTCCTGTTCCCTGATCCCCTAGTCATATTTTTCCATTGTTTTCCCTATCTATTCTTTTGTGAGTAGGATTTCAGATGTCCTGTCCTTTCTTCTGCATCTCCAAGGATGCTCTTGTATGCTTCCATTGCATTTTTTTTATAACTTCTATTGTGCCTTTCATTCCCATAAGTTCTGCCATTTGTTTTTTCAAGGTTACAAATCCTTCCTTATGATAACCCAGTGTCTTCTTTATATCCCTCATCTCTTGTCACATTTTCTTTCAACTCATTGATTTGACTTGGAAGATTTGTTTGAACATCTTTAATCAGTTGTTTCACCTCTTGAATCTCATTTAATGTGTTAGTTTGTTACTTTGACTAGGCCATATCTTCAGGTTTCCTGATGTGGCTTATGATTTTTTGCTGTCTAGGCATCTGATTTTCTTGACTAGTTTATTCTGGAGGTTTTTTTTCTCTTTATTGCCTTGGGTTTTCTTTGGTCACTTTAATTTCTTTTTTTCTCTCACCGGCCAGTTATTAGATTGGCTCTGCTCCCCAGTCTTCCCCCAAAATCAGGCACCCACCATGGTCTGCCACAAGGTTGGGAGATAGGCACTGGATACCCCAGTAAATTCACTCTGTATGGTAATATAACCCTGCTGGCTTCCAGTGGTGCTCTGTTTCCTTTGAACTTTCTGGACTGTCCAGCAGATAGTGCTGTTTAGTAACTTACTCATCCTCAGAGTCTGCTTTGCCTCTGAGCACAGGGTGCATACAGGTGAGTTGAAACTGTGAGATTCCTATGCCCTCACTTTGCCAGCCACAATCTGGCTTGATGTGGGCTACACCTGTGGCAGATACTCCCTCATCTGACCCAGTACTCCAGTCATGCATAAGGTAAGGAAATGGCTGCTGGCCTCTGTTTCCTTAAAGGTGGGGCAAGGGTTTTCAGATCCAGGGCTGGAAATGCATTCTCTGTCCACATTTTCTCAGTCTCTTTGTCTGTCACTGACCTGGATCTTGAAATGTCCTCCTCTGTCCCCAGGTCTTCAAACAGTGGGGATATCTCACTGCTGTGAGAGATTTTTAAATCTATGTCCCTGGTGGGAGGGTTCCCATCTGCTGATTCTGTGCCTTTCCCACACAGATACAACATGAGGGGGAGTGGAGAGGACCAGCTGGTCTGGGACAGAAGATTCCTACATGACATTTCTTCTCTTTCCTCAATTCAGCATCTGCAGGGTCCTTCTCCAGTCTGTATCCTCCTCCAGAGTTTCAAACAATTCAGAATTGTCTTTTTTTTCATTGAATCTCTGGAGAGGAGTTTTTAGTATCTGTTTACGTTCCCATGTTGATGATGTTACCTGCTAATTTCTAAATCACTTTTGGATTAGAATGTTTTTAGTTTGAGGATTATTTTTATGTATATAATAATAATATAAATGCATTGATGTCAATTTGGGTAACATTACTAGGTTTTAATTGCCGAATTGTGACAGGTTTAGTAAGTTTCAGCTTCTCTATATGTACCTTTTTCACATCAGGATTATTTATTTAATCTTACATCCTCTTCTCACTCTGTAATTTTATAGATATATGTTCTTGTTCTTTGCTTTTTGTTTGTTCTTAATTTCCCTAAGATTCTCTCTGGAGTTGGTACCACCTTATAAAAGCAATGCCGGATTTTCTTTGCATTAATAATCACTTGATCTTCAAAATGCTCAGCTACTATTTAAATATTGTTTTGTGTTCAGCACAAAACAATGTGATCCTTTCAATTTCAAGAAATATCCCCTTAATCTTTGTTTTACAGTTGGGCTTCATTTGTTGGTTTTTAAAGCACTTAAAATGACTCTAATATCCCTGCAGGGCAAGAAATTATCTTTAGTGGTATTATTCATTTTGTACACCCAAGGATATGTAGCTGTTTTAAAATGACCTCCTGGCACATTTATTCAGGAGTCCAGGAAATGTCTGCTCTCTGGATACTGGGCCAAGATGCTCTCTTCAGCACAGAGTGGCCTGAACTGTCTGGTACTGAAGACACCTCTGTTAAATAGAACACTTCCTTTATATGAAAAGATTTCTCTTTCAGATCTCCATCTTCCTCTTCTGGGGAAGCTCATTCTCTGATCTGCACTTGAATATATGTTGACCTCCAGGTCTCTAAGGTAGATCTACCTCCATTCACTGTTAGTTTTCTTATGGTGTGATGTTGCTTTTATCACGTTTTCAGAAAAAGGCCAATTTTTCATCTGTCTTTTCTCTGCTGAATGTGTCAGATCCTAGAATAAATATTTCCCTGAAGCAGTGTTCCGGAGACCTCTGGTGTCATCTCATCCTGAATGACCACAGAAAGAAAATGTTACTCTTTGTCTACAAGAGTTGAATTAAGTTATTTTAACAGCAGTTCATAAACTTGTTGGAAAATATTATGTCAATTGAGGTAGCAGCAAAACAGAAAGCATGCTATAAACACCTATGATCAGGATGAGTAACATAGGGTGCTATAACTTTGGAGAAAAATCCAGAAATAGCATCCCTGGGGCATTTAGATATATAACAGCAAGAGAATTTCTTCTTAGGGTGACAGCAATGTCACCACAGATTAAAGATAACAGATATGCCTCTGAAGACCTCGCAACCAAAGCACCTTTCCTCTTTAAAGCTATTTCGACAAATCATTTGGAAGAGGCATTACATTGTATCATACAAAGGAAGTCTTTTTGCTTGTTCAAAGAGAAAAAAGCTCATAAATGTAATGTGAACCAATACAAATAACTTTACCAAAAATAAACAAAGCAACAACAACAAAAGCTTCTTTGTTCCTTTTTTTGTTCCCTAACTCATTCCTCAAGGCAACTGCTTAAAAAACAGACTTCTTTCTCTGATGAATCTGTCACCCATATTCCCTTCATCCAGTCACAAACATTGCCAATCCACTTTAAAAAATGTTTCCCTTCTATTCCCATTTCCATTCTTTACCAATGAAGCTGAAAAGGAGAAGAGGAAAGATGGATTTAAATGAATAAATGAAAAAATTATTTGAAAAATTATGGAAAACTACAGCTCACTGTTATATTTAAACAAATTTTCAAAATGAAAAAAGGAATAAGAAAAGGATGTATCCAAAGCTTGTGTCATAAAAGGTTAATTTATCAGATGATAAAAAGAACAGCTATATTAGACAATCATTTTTTTTCTTTTGCTTCTTCCGTCAAAGAGAATTATAGTCACTTGGGAATAAAAGGGAAGCAGGAGCTAACCAATGTGAAGTGATAGAATGCAGAAACATAGCTTTTCTAAAGGTAGCTTTTTCATTCAAAATGTATTTTGACCTATGGGAATCACAAGTAAGATAAATGATGTTTTGTCATCAACCACTTAGGGAACTTGCAGAAGAGCAAAATGCATCTTCTCCCTGTATTTCCTGTCTCAACAGCACTACCACAATAGCCAGAAGCTCAATTCAAAAACCTAGGAACCATCCTCTACTCATCTCTTTTCCTCTCTCTACACAGTCAAATCTACTTGACCTGATGTTTCCACTTCCTAAATGGTTTCCTCTGCTTGCTGCTATCAGCAACTGTCTTTTTATTTAGGAACTGCAGCACTGTGTATTACTCAGGTTCTCTTGGGAAACAGAACCAACAGGAGATATCTGTAAATATTATGATATTTTTATAAAAACTGTCTCACATGACTGTGAGGATGCACAGGTCCAGATTCTGTAGGGCAGGCTGCAAACTGGGGACTCTGATGAAGTCTTTTGATGAATTCCCCAAAAGAAGCTGGCTGGCTGAAGTAGAGAAGGAAAATCTCTCTTCTGACTGCTGAAATTATCACTCATTTTAAAGCCTTTAACTGATTGGATGAGATGTGTCTCATTGTTGAAGGTGATCTCAGTTATTGTAGCCGTAATCAACCATAGATTAAATCAACCTACTGATGAATTTAAGTCCAGGGACAGGGAATGTTCTCAAAGTAACAATCAGGCCAGTGTTTGTGTAACCAAACAACTTGACACCATCACCTGACCTAATTGACACATGAACCTACCCAACACACTGTGATAACTTTCTTTTAATCGAAAATGTATTTGTTGAGTGTTTACTAATATGTCAGGCACTCTTCTAGTGCTGTTCACACATTAGCAAAAAAGAAAATTAATAATATTCTTCACTCTTTGAAGCTTTTAAATAATTTATCTTCTTCAGCCTTGCATCTTTCAATCCCTACTTGATACTGCAGTCAGATAATATCATTACACAACTTAAAATCTCCTTAGTGTATGTGTCTGGCACACCACAGGCCACCTTCATGTTCGATGATGATCCACTAGAATGACTCACAAACCCCAGAAGATCTTATATTCATTAGTTATATTTGTGGTTACAGTTTACTGCAGCAAAAGAATACAGATTAAAATCAACAAAGATAAAAGTTGCATAAGGTAGAGTCCAAGAGAGACGAGCAAAAGCTTACAATTGTCCTCTCCCAGAATCTTACAGAGATGATTTTCTCCCAGCAATGGTGTGTGAAAAACATACAGCGTATTGGCATCAAGGGAAGATTACCTAAGCCTCTGTGTCCAAGGTTTGTATTAGGTGTTGGTCACCTCAGCATGGAACAGCTCCATAACTGAACTTAGTTACTTAGTCTCCAGTCCCTACAGAGGTTAAACTGACATAGTGTGGCCCAAGGACCCCACCATAAATCACAATGTTAGTAAAATATCTGGCATGGGCATATAATTGACTCCCCCAGTATTCCTTGCTAACTCCCACAATTTCTCGTAAATATTGTCACTTCTTGTTTTTTTTCCCAACCTTCAAATTTCATTGGTCTAGTTAAAACCTCTCTGTGTTTCTATAGCTCCCAAGAAAATCACTAATACAGGGCATTATTATGCTACATTTTAATTTTTACTTATACGAGTCTTACTCACAAATTTATAAAGTCTTTGAAGGGATGTCTTGCTCACTAGTATATGCCCAATACCTAAGCCAAGTACATAGCATGTATAAAGTAAAGGTGTGATAAATTTTGGTTAAAAAATGAATCAGTGAATTAACTCAACCAGTAAACTTTTTAGTCCACTTTTTCCTTTTGTCCTAGGACTCTGACACATCTTAATATTTTTTTGAAATTAACTGGGTCAATTTATTGTGGCAGATCATTTACAAACATGTTTTCTCAATTCTTAATTCTAATTTCTAAGTATAAAATACCATGTTGGTTAAACAACACTACTTCATCAGTTCGTTAAGTGGCAATAAGTATGTGCAATGAAAACCATTCAGATGGAAAACTAGCAATATTACTTTGATCCTCTTCAGTCTTAAAGACTGATGGAATTTCACAGCCAATGCTTAATTTTTTTGCAATTATTAGTTTTTTATATTGTTAGATAACACAACTTGAGAGAAGCAATTCACAACACTTAAAGTATTATCTTGTTTAAGATAGAAAGCAAAATAAATTTTATTGAATTACATGACTAAATCTTTAAGATATTAAAGAAATAGAGCCCTTTATATTTTTCTTTTATAGTGTATAAACATTAGATCCAGAATAAAGGATGCATCTTTGAAGTGCAGTCTTTCACACATTAATCCAGTTTTGGCTATCGTTCCAGTTTGCTAATGCTGCCATTATGCAAAATACCAGAAATGGATTGGCTTTTATAAAGGGGGTTTATTTGGTTACAAAGTTACAGTCTTATGGCCATGAAAATGTCCAAACAAAAGCATCAATAGTAGCATCCTTCGCTGAAGGATGGCTGATGGAGTCCAGAAAACCTGTCATATGGGAAAACCTGTCACAGGCAGGTAGCTGGCATCTGCTCCAGGGTTCTGGTTTCAAAATGGCTTTCTCACAGGATGTTTCTCTCTAGGCATCTCGGGGTGTTCTCTTAGTTTCTCCCAGGGAAACTCCGGACTTAGCAAAAGTCTACTTTTCATGGCTGTCTTCAAAATGTCTCTCTTGGCTGCAGCAGCATCTGGGCCTGTGTGGCTCTTTTTAAAGTACCCATGCTGAATGGGCAGGGCCACACCTCTATTGAAATAAGCTAATCAAAGGTTTTACCCACAGTTGGGTGGGTCACATCTCCATGAAAACAACCCAATTCAAAGATTCCAAACCAATCAACACTAATACGCCAGCTCCCGCAAGATGGCATTAAACAACTTGGCATTTGGGGAGGCATAGTACATCCAAACTGGCACAGCTATTCAGGTTTTTACCTCACATTATCCAAATTTTATTTTAAAGTTACAGATAAGATTACATGTAAGAAGACTTTCCATTAAAAGATTATGCATCTCATTTGAAAATAACTTAATTAAACATTGCTATAGATACTATACTTTGTTAAGAAAGTAGTTTCTGTTTTAATGATTGCAGGTTGATAAGGGTTACCTGGGCAGTTTACCTGAAAGCTGCTCCTTTATAATTAATCTTATTGAAACTTAACTCATATAATATCTAGACTGAATAAAAAATTGAGTAATAAAAGATTGGGTAAATTACATAATTTTCTTTGGGAGAAAAAGCCTATTGTGGGTTACAAAACAAAACAAAACAAGGCTCATCATCAGAGTTTAGTATTTCAAAATGAATATACTATGGGGTTTCTCTTGCTTTCAGTAAATTAATTAATTAACTAAAGAAGGCAAATTCTTATTGAAAGGCTGTGAATTCAGTGGGGAAGTATTTCAGTAACCTTAAAAAAAAAAAAAACAAAAAAACAAGCAGATGTAAATGCACTCTGGCATTTTCAATTTCAGTTTGTTTATAAACAACTAAATCTGCCACCAATTGGAGCATATTGCTGCTAACACTTTTGGTTCAATAATATTTGCTGGATTTGCTTGAGTAATAGATAATCATGGATAGACTTCATTTTCAAATATTAAGTTAAGACAAGACAGAAACTAACTCCACTCTTTTAAAAGGGTTAAAAGGGTGATGCTTATCCTTTTTGGAGGCTTATTAATTCATACAATCCACAAGAGGTCCAGGTTACCAATATGATACATAATCAGCACAGTCAAAATTGGATGGCTTGATCCATTATAACCTCCCTTCACTCTGTCTAATAATAACCTGAGGTATTTGGGCATTGGTACAACATGTGGAAACATTCCTACTAGTTCCTTTTACTGTGATGTACTACAAAGACCATAAAAATTATAGTAGAAATTTAATGATAGATATCATATGGGGGAATTTTTTTTTACTTATCAATACAATGAAGGATGTGACTGTGCTTGTGTCTGTGATGTCAGATATGATAACATTATGGCCATATCAATATAACTAACTAAACTATTTACCTTTACAGTGTATAAAGAAGCCAGTAAGTAATACTGTGTTTTTAAAATATCAATAATTGATATTTCTGCTACCTTCAGTTTAATCATATGTTTCCATATCAGGGAAATAGTTATGATCATTAAAAATATTGGAGGGGAGGGGTAAAAATAGAAAGACTTCTTCCTAAGTTTCAGAGTCAAGTTATAGCCTCTCAAGATTAAAATGATTTATGTTTCTATATAAGATAGAAGAAATAGAACTCTAGTTACAATAATTGGATTTCATTGCTACACTTAACTATTATGTATACCCCCTGCCAATTTCTGGCTCCCAGTTTTGTCTTTATAGTTTTTTATATAAAATCTTTTCATCACATTTCATTATGCAATTGAAAACAACTCTAACAACTGTTACAAATTTTCTATTATCAGGATTTTTATTTCAGAATAATGAAAATGAATTTGTCCAAACATCTCTGTAGAAGAGATTCACAATTTCCCCTCTTTACATTAGGAAATCCACTGAACTCTGTATTAACAAATGAAGCATTGCTGATAATTTTTTCTAATATATGAGCAGATAATGAACTGATTCAATAAAAAATGTTGTAAGTAAAAATTAGGTGGTGAAAGTGAGACATAACTTTTACATATTGATTCAAATGATCAAGTGAATGTGTGTGTTATGTGTTTTTCTAGGGCATTATTTAACAATTATAGCTCATTATTTTAAAAGAGCATTGCCAATATTAGCACAGATTATCTGCATATTATGCACTGTTTAGCTTGATAGTATTGGTTCTCATAATGAGAAGAAGAAAGGAGACAATGTTTAGAAATTGAATTTCAACTTGGATCCTACAGTTCTCTTTATTTTCTGATTGTCTGTTAAAGGCTCTGCAGAATATGAAAGAGAAAATAAAGACAAGGGAAAATTGAAAGTACAAATCATAAAAAAACAATACTTTACACCATAAGAAAGCTTTAGAAATACAAAATAAAAGTTTATTTTCATTCAGAAAATCATGTTAAACCTGCTATGAGATTATGTTGCAAATTTGCAATTAGGAGAAAGCACAAAAAAAGGAATATGAGAAATACTTCTTTCTCTGACAGCATGACTTCAATACAATGGATTTTTTCAGGCAGATAAGTTAATAACAATATGATATTTATCAGATTTTTATTGAAATGGCAAAATTTTATGAAACACAATTCATCAAATCTGTAAAAAAAGGGCCAATATTCTAGATTTTAAAAAGTCTGTCTCCTTTATTATTCTACAACTCTTTCTGTTTCTGTTGAACATCTTTTCCCCCATCATTTTTCCTTGAACTTCTCCAATTTTATCCTGATGCCTTACTTCTCTTGCATAATCTCCACTTAACCTTTAATAGTGTGAATCCCAAATGAAGTCAATATCACTCAATTTGTCCAAGAGAACAAAGGGAAGATGGAGCAGAAAACATGCTGAGGAAATGTGTGTTAAGAATATGATAATTGAACAGATGTTAAACTATATCAGCAAAGATCAAAATGTATTAATAAATCAACCAAACAGAAGTTATCCAGACAGAAAGTAAAAAGGTGTTGTTTCAACTGGGTAAACATGTTTTTTTTTTTTCCTTTTGCATTCCTACTATTAAACATATGCAGCTCTTTAAAATGTTTCATGAATTTCCTAAGTGATGCATACAAGCTAAAACCTGAGTCCCTGTTTATACCTAAAACATTAATCAAATGCTCAAAACCCAAAAATTAGCTCCTAAGTCTATATAATCAGTGTTTATAATCAATCAGTTTGCAGCTGTACAGGGTTGTACCAATTGTTAAAATATTAAATACTTCCATACTAGTCAATTTCTATAATATGGGCTACCATGACAGGTAAATGAGACCTGGCAGAGATGCTACAAGTGGATTAAGGTGACAGGTGGCCCAGGTGAAGGAATGTGCTGGATTCTCCACCACACCTGAAGGCGCTTAACTTTGGTGGGGGCAGTGGAGCAGGTGGCAAAGGAGGCAGCATTTTTGGAACCATTAGAAGTGGTGGCCAATTTGTTGGATCTTTAGGACCAGTCTTTATGAGAAGCACTGTTTTATATAAATGAGCCAAAGAAAGCCTATGTGTAATGGGACTGTGTGTTGTTTATTTCTTCACAGCAGCCTTAGTCCATTAGAAAAACCCACTGGTGCCAAATTCTTACATATTCTGTTAGCTTTAAAATGGCAATATTTAGCCATTTGGAGTTAACCTGCTCTGCATACTCTTCAAAACTTCATCCAACTTTGCCAGCATTTGTTCTTAGTTGATTAGATAAGACCCAGCACTTACAAGGTCCCAAGCTGCTTTTGTCCCTCAGAACTCTCTAGCCTAGACTCCCCACCATGCTGATTCTGGGACACCTGGACACATAAGCGCCCCTCTCTTTCTTTGCTTTCTCCTCTCTCTTAGGAGTTTGGGAGTTTCTCTTGTCCTGCTTCCCTCTGCTGGCTCCCTGGAACCTCTGGCTTGGAGAAAGTTACTTTCCTGCTGAGAAGGAACTCACCTCACATGCAAACTTGTCATTATGGAAGCCACCAATAAATAGCTTTTGTGCTACTGCCATCTGGTGGTCAAGTCTCTTTCTTGGCCAACTTCAAAAAACCTAAAGTTTGAACTCAATACACACTGACACATGTACCATCTAGGATAGATGGCAGACCATCTGGTCACCTTCTGGCTCCAATGACGTGCTAATTGCTGGGAAAATCAGAGGGTGAGTATTATGCAGTTCTTTTTGTCAAATCACAGACCAGATAAGTCATGCTTTATCTAGCAGTGTCACTTCTAACAATTTCTAAAAATCAACAAATGATGTGGATATTATTAAAGGGTTTGATGAGTAATTTGCACTACAATGCATTTCTTTGGTAATTATGATTTATGATATATGTAATTCATTTTATAAATTATGCTGTCTAACATGAAGGAACTAGCCACATGTGGCTACTTAAATTACAATGTAAATGAATTAGAATTACATAAAATTAAAATTCAGTTTCTCAGTTACACTGGCTACTTTCCAAGTATTCAATAAGCACATGTATTTACTGGATACCATATTGCACAGTGCAGAAACATTTCTACCATTGTGGAAATTTCCATTGGACAGTGCTGATTTAAAGAGCAAAATGGAATATACTCTATTTGTATATTATAATTTATATGTTAATTTATATTAGGGTCCTCATTCATATTTTAATAAATATTATATTATTAAAGCAATATGAACATTAATATTTTAACATATCCTTGGTATGTTATTAGCAAATCATTGCTAAGTAATGGCACCACTTCCAGGTGAAGAAATTGTCTAATGTATTTTTAAAATAATAATAATAAAAAAACATTTTCAGAAGTGATTTTGTTACACCGTATAAATGCATCTATAAAATATCTTTATTCATTAACAGAACTCAGAGTCTATTAAATCACACTTTGGAATATTAGCACCTCTCTCTCTTACATAAAAATTCCTCAGAACCTCAAAATCTTTATTCTTCACAATATGAATTATGGCCTCTGTATTAAAAAGATGTTGGCCTTCTTGGCAGTCTGAATATAAAAATTTTTTTTCAGTTATTTCCACATAAGGAAAAGGTAGAGTAGAATGTTTTAGCCCTGTTTGGAAGACTTTATGCCTCAATTAGAGACAAATACATCATCTAAGTTTTATTTTATATTCCACTGCTATAGATTGGTTTACCAGCTCCCATTTATGCATATAGTAATATATAAGTATCACTATTTGAATGTTAATTATTAGTATCTTGTAAATATGTTAAAAAGTGACATTCTTTTCTAAAAAAGCCAATTACACTTTTTCTTCAGATAATATAACAGTAACCTATTAAATCTTAGGGCAAGCACAATTTTTATCCAGACATCTAGATATTCATTTCCATGAAAATCTTTCTTTAAAATACTATTACTTATAAATAATTGCCATTTTTGCATGTTAAATGTTTTGTTTTTCTTTCCTAAAATAAGTATCTTAATATGGATGTTCATATTTTTTAAATTAACCTTTATTTTATCAAATTCTGATTTTGAGAATTTTTACTTTCCTAAGTATTTTTTATTTCCTTATTTCAGTTTATAGTTATTCTAGACATTGTGTACACCACTATGAACCCTTTTATGCAGTGTTTTTTGGAAGTCATAATCACCAAATATTCAGATTAATGAATTAAATGTAGGGCAGATAATCTGGTAGGTTAAAGATCTTCTCCCCTTTCTGTTCTGTTTGTCCCTCCATCTTGGTTTTTGACTCTATTAGTACTTATACCAGGGCAAAATGAAGATGAAATTCTAAATAGATATGTGCAAACTATTTCAGAATTTCAACTTGGTGTGAAATAATAACAGTAGAATATGCAAGTTTCTGTGTGTCAGGTCTTTGTCAACTTTACATATATTGTGTGCAATTCTTAAAAAGACTGCAAAGTAATTTCATCCCATATTTATAGATTAGAATGCTGAAGATCAGAAAAGTTAAGTATTGTCAACAGGTTGACACTATAACTAAGCCAGAGCCAGAATGTTTACCCAGTTCAATTTGACTCCATAGACTGTGTTCTTTTCCACACAGAGTCAATCCTGCATGTGTCTATAAATCACAGTTTTGAGTATAAGTTATTAGAATGTTTTTGAGTGATGGCTTTTTCATCTCATAGACAAGTTGTATTTGTCTTCTGAAACCCCAGCATATCATGGTGTAGAAAAGAAACAGAAGAGCTAATCATTACCTTTAAAGAGCCAATGGCATGGTAATAGGCAGTTAAATAAGACATCCCCTGCCTTAATTTAGGGTGAAGAATGTAAACAGTATATTCTAGCTGCGAGAGGAGACTACCCTTCAAAACGTTCTACAGGAAGTGGCTGAGAATCAGTCTGTTAAACCCCCTTACATTGAAGCTATAAACAGGATTGAGTGTCGGAGAATGGAGAATTCATACCAAGGTTTCTGTGTAGAAAGTTTGTGTGAGTCACTTATACTGGGAGGGAAGTGTGAGGGATGATATATGCTTTCCCTTTATCTCAAATCAAGAGAAACACAGACCTTAAGGAAATTAAAGAGTTAAATATTTAGTCCAGTCAGTTGAGGAAGCAGAGGCAACACACAGTAGACTGGTTTGTGATCTTTGCCTGGAAGTCTAAGGACAAGAAACGTGCTGCTAGCTAGCTGCTGAGAGTTAAGTCAAGAAGTGGCACATTGGAATCCGCCTGTACTCCAAGACTGTGTAGTGCCAAATGTTTTGTGATAACTGTACCATGAGTTAATGTTATGAGCTGTGCAACAGAACCAACCAAAGCAGTTATAAGACCTCAGTAGACAAAGGCAAGAAGTCAGTGTTTTCTTTGCCTCCTCTTTACCCTCTGGGTGACTAAGTAGCCAAACACATGACACCTGACACTGGAAAGATGAAATGGACAGTATGTATATATATATATATATACATATATATATATATATATATATATACACACATATATATGTATACACACACACACACACACACATATATATACATTTACATATAATTTGTGCATATACTCATGAGAAGAGGACACCACATACAGGGCGACATGGGGGTTGCATTTGGGAACAAGGTGAACTGGCAGGGGCTGTGGGAGACAGGTTTTATAGTGACAAGAAACTGAGGTGCTCTGGTTCCCATCGGAGATGTGATTGGCTATTTTGAATAATTCCACAGGTCGGCGGAGAACTGAAGCCCAATACTCAGGGATAAGCAGGAACTGTGCTTAGCCTCCAGGATAAAGAGGATTGTTTGACTAGGGAATCTTATTCACAGGAAAAGAATGGGAGGGGAACTCATTGTTGGGCCATTTGAGGTCCTCCTGATTTTACTAGATATCAAGGCAGCACATAATATTAATTTCAGGCCTTACAGTACAGTCAATGTGAATATTTCTAGGCACTATGGAAGGAATGAAGCAACCAGTTAAATTAGTAATGTATTTTCCCACAGATGCAGTTAGGAGATTTCCAGTGTTGATACAGGTATGAAGAATTCCATAGACCCAACTCTACAATCTTAAGATAAATTCAACTTTAGACTGCCAGGCCCAGCAATTGTGAAACCATCTGATAAAGTCAGAAATTTCCTATTCCCTTTACCTGTCTTCTCTTCCCCAGCTACAATTCTGGAGAAATAGGAAATAGTCGATATATTTCAAAGATGGTGAGTAACAAAGAAAGAAGTCACAACTCTTCCCCTTTCCTAGGGATAATGTGACTATCTGTAACCTTTTCTACATGAGAGAAGAAATAGCTATAACTGGAGAAAGTTGGAAACTTTGACTATTACAAAAGACTGAATATTTTAAGTAGGTATTTGAAACTGTCGTTTGTGATTAATTTTTATTAACCTTAATAAATAAGAATAATTGGACAAAAACATAGAATTTGCTGAATTTTTATGCAGAAGTAAATATTCCACAGTAAATAAATTTTAAAGGAACATTGGAAGACAATGTAAAATTGCTTTGTGATTGAATTCCATGAGTCATATTTGTTCAAAATATATTATAATACAGTTGGGTGAAAGGATGGAAGGTGGCCTCTCTAATATGTATCATTCTATATTTCAATATTAACAGATTCTAAAACACTGCCAGGTTATAAGAGAGATAATAAAGAAGCACAGGAATCATTCTTATACTCTGTTTATCTAGTTTTGTTTCTTGATTTCCCAGGCATGTAATCCAACCCCTTTCAAATCATACTACCGAGAAAATTTTCATTGTTGGGAAACAACAACTCTATTCTCTCTGAATATTTTCATGTTACTGCATGGTCAGAGCTGAATGATCAAATGGCAAGCAGGCCTTGGATGTTAGCGGTTGTGTATTGCCCTGGAGTCATTTGCATATATTCTAGGGTAATAAATACAGAGACTTCTTTTTGTAACTCTGATGGAGACTGCTTACATTCCAGGGTAGACAGCTTCCCTGCTCTTCCCCAGAGAGGATTTGTTTGCATACCAGAGAAAAATTCCCCTCTCTTTTTCTCTCTGGAGGGGAGGGTTCGATGTATCAGCCACCCTATAATGCCCAAAGTTGCCTCATTTGGGAATTTTCTTTTCTGTGGTGCAAATCCTACAGCACGTGCAGGTGGCATCTGGCTCTCATTGTCTCACCCTGTGAGGAAACAGAACATGCAGAACCAGCATTGCTAAGATTGCTCTCTGAGTACATAAAAAAATCTGTCCTCTGAACCAGAGGTCTAGCATTCCTGTGTGTGTGTGTGTGTGTGTGTGTGTGTGTGTGTGTGTGTGTAAAAGAGAGAGACAGAGAAAGAGAAAGAGAGAAAAACAGTGACAGCCTAATTTGTTAGCTTACAAGTAAGGAACTTTTCAGACATCACTCAATTTGGGACTTACTCATTCTTTAATATTTAGTACCACCTCTTTCAGTCAGTGTTTTTGGGTGAACCCATGTAGAGCCAACTACTCATTCTAATGCTATCTCATGAACATGAAACCATTAATTTCACTCTCCCAATATTCGAATGTTTCCACTTTTCTATACATTTCACCAATGCTGTCTCCAAGGTATAATAGCAACATATATCATGCTGTGCTCCCCATACTTAGCATCCATAAAAAGATGAAATCAGTTCAAAATGATAACAGTTGTTTTGAACAGTCACAAAATAGCTTGAGTGTTTCATGAAAAAAAGAAGAGGTAGACATGACTTTGCCTCAAAGTAGATGAGATGTTTAAGCACTGACCACATGTAACACAAATTAAATATTATTAGTATATACTAGCTATTGTCACCATCTTGTAGAGCCTCCCACCTTGACAGTTAACCCTGAGCAACCTGAGATTCCATGCAACAAAGATTGCTGAATGGTAGTAATAGCTCCTTGTGCACTGACTTTAGTGCATTTCAGGTACGTTTCATTCATTGTGCCAGTTTGGATGTATTATGTCTCCCAAAATGCCATGTTCTTTAATGTAGTCTTCTGGGGGCAGACATGTTAGTGTTGATTAGGTTGGAACCTTTTGATTGTTTCCATGGAGATGTGACTAGTAACACCTTTGATTAGGGTGTGACCTGTTGATGGGATTGTTTCCATGGAGGTGTGGCCCTGCCCGTTCAGCTCGGGTTTTGATTTAATTACTGGAGCCCTATAAAAGCTCAGAAACAGAAGGACTTCAGAGCAGCTACAGGTTAGAGAGACACTTTGAAGACAGCCATTGAAAGCTGATGCTGACATTTTGGAGAACGTCATTTTGAACCACAACCTGGCAGCAAGCAGATGTCAGCCATGTGCCTTCCCAGCTGACAGAGGATTTCCAGATGCTGTTGGCCTTCCTTTGCTGAAAGTACCCTATTGCTGATGGCTTTGTTTGCACACTTTTATAGCCTGAAGACTATAACTTTGTAACCAAATAAACACCCTTTATAAAAGCCAATCTATTTCTGGTATTTTGCATTCCGGCAGGATAGCAAACTAGACCATTCATCAATTAGTTATGTGGTCTTTTTTCTGAAATAAGAAAGGAAGAAAAAATCCTACACATATGTGGTCAGCATGAACTTTATATATAAAGACCTGTTCCTTTTTTTAATTTATATTTTTTCTGCTTCAAAAAGAGAAGACCCTTCCTTAATTGCTACGCATTAATTGTATAAGAAATATTCTACTCCACACACCTTTCCCCAAGTCCTTAGGACTAATGGGATTGTTCTGACACTGTTTCATGTGCATATATTTTTCCACACTTCCAACATGGCAGGCACACCTGTAATGCCTGGTTTCTTCTATCCAGGATATCTAAATTACTAAGTGAAATAGCTCAGACACAAAAGGACAAATATTATTTGGTCTCACTAATATGAACTAATTATAATATGTATACTCATAGACATAAAATCTAGAATATAGGTTACTAGGATAAAGAATGAAAGTGAGAATGGGAAGCAGTTGCCTAATATGTGCAGAATTTTTAACTAGGTTGAACTTAAACATTTGGAAATGGATAGAGGTGATGGTAGCACATTATTGTGAGTATAATTAACAGTGCTGAATTGTGGGTGAATATGGCAGAAAGGGGAAGTTTAGAATCATGTATGCCACCAGAAGGAAAGCTGGAGGTTAAAACATGCTAATTTTATAACACAACGAATCTTATAGTGGATAATGACTGTGATTAACTATATAAACACAAGAAAGCTCTTTCATGAACTAGAAAAAATGTACCACACTATTATAAGGAGTTAATAATAAGGGAGTATATAGACTATTGGGAAAGATGGACTATAGTTAATAGTGATATCTTAATATTCTTTCATCAATAGTGACAAATATACAAAACTATTACTAGGGGTCAATAACAGGGGTGATAAGGGGTATGGGATGTTCTGAGTTTTCTTTTATCTTTTTATTTATTTTTCTGGAGTAATGAAAATGTTCTAAAATTGATCATGATGATGATGAATGCACAACTATGTGATGATGCTGTGAGCCATTGATTATATACCTCAGATGAATGGTATGGTGTGTGAATATATCTCAATAAAATTGCATTAAAAATGTATATAGTAAAAAAAATCATATAAATTTTTCAGCAAAGCAAAAGTAGTGACTTAAGTCCTCGGTGCCTTTAGGATGGATGAGTGCTCTGCTTAGGCTCTCCATCCTGATCTCTTAAAGAGACACCAGGAAGCAAGCATTCTGCACCCTCAATGTCACTTTAATACACAAAAAGCATTCATTGCCGTCTAGAAGGAGGCTTGACATTGCCCAGCCCTCCCTGGTCTGTGTGGACATTTGGCCTTAGTGCTGTGGTTTGTTTTATCACAACTTGAGATCTTCTGTCTCTCAAACCTATAACCAAAAATTTGTTGTCAAGTAGGAGGTCCAGCTTTAGACAATACAGAAATATCCTCTTTTTATGTTTACCTTTATGTCCCCAGTTCCAAGTCATTCTAGTAGGTTGTCCTAAAATGGCCCCTACAATGTCTTTATAATTTACTGACTCGTCTGTCTTAGCTTGGATCTAGTGCACATGGTCAGTTAACACCTCGGGCCCTTTTGCTAGTACATTATTTTGCAAAATTCAACTGAAACATCTTTCTACTATGGATTTGTGTGTGCTCATTGCTTTTCATTAGTTTTGGATGCAGTTTCTACTTTTTCATAAACTGCATTTTATTTAAAATTCTCTATATATTCAATATTATCTTTACTTATAAAAATAAAAAGCATATATTTATACTTTTCAGAAAGATATATGCTTAATAACATAAAAAGAATACTCATAGAACTGTACACTTAGACAATATCTCCCCAAAGCTAATATTATTCAAAAAATCACCTTGAGTGTTCCTTCCTTTTATCTTAATTTTTCCCACTGTCCTTCCTTCCATCTTTTAAAATGATTTTTATATTCTTCTAATATTTCTGTATTATAGTGCTTTTAGGAATCTAGTTTGTGTTTTTATCCAAGTAATTAAAAATTTTTCCCAGCACCATTTATTAAATAACTGAATGTTTTGAGTGATTTGCAGTTTCAGCTTTATCATATTTCTAAGCCCTTTCTATTGTTTTTATCTGGAACTATTTGTCTCTGTAACTGATCCTTCACTCTTTATGGAAGTTTCCTTTATATTGTAGCTGTATAATACATTTATTCTTTTTTTCAAGTTTTTTTTCTTTATTAGAGAAGTTGCAGATTTACAGAACAATCATGCATAAAATACAGGATTCCCATATATCACGTCACCACCAACACCTTGCATTGGTGTGGAACATTTGTCACAACTGATGACAGCATTTTTTTTTTTCCTTTTTAATTTTTATTGGAATTGTTTAGATAGCATAGAATCATTCCATGATCCAAAGTGCACAATCAGTTGCCCCCAGTGCTCTCACACAGCTGTGCAACCATCACCACATTTAATTTTTGTTCAATTTTTAGAACCTTTTCATTACTCCAGACAAGAAATAAAGTGAAAGATGAAAAAAGAAAAAGAAAAAAGAAAGGAAAAGGAAACACGTATCCTTCCATATCCTTAACCAACCCCCCTCAATTGTTGACTCGTAGTGTTGGTATAGTACATTTGTTACCGTTTACAAAAGAACACTGAAATACTACTGACTGTGGTATATAGTTTGCAATAGGTGTATATTTCTTCCCTATATGCCTCTCATTTGTTCTGGTTCATGGAAGAGTTTTCTAATATTTGTACAGTTAATCATGGACGTTGCCCACCATAGGATTCAGTTTTATATCTCCCATCTTTTGACCTCCATCTTTCCTTCTGGTGACATATATGACTCTGAGCTTCCCCTTTCCACCTCATTCACACACCATTCAGCATTGTTAGTTATTCTCACATCTTGCTACCAACACCCCTGTTCATTTCCAAACATTTAAGATCATCCTAATTGAACATTCTACTCATACTAAGCAACCACTCCCCATTCTTAAGCCTCATCCTATATCTTGGTACCTTATATTTCATGTCTATGAGTTTACATATTATAATTAGTTCCTATCAGTGAGACCCTGCAATATTTGTCCTTATGTGTCTGGCTTATTTCACTCAGTATATTGCCCTCGAGGTTTGTCATCAACTCTTTTTTTTTTTTTTTTAAGATGGTTTTGTTCACACACCATACATTCCATCCTAAGTAAACAATCGATGGTTCTCTGTATGGTCACATATTTATGTGTCCACCACCTTCACCACTATCTATATAAGGGCATCTACATTTCTTCCACAAGGCAGGAGGGAGAGTCAAAGAAGGTAGAGAGGCAAAAGAAAGAGGAAAAAAAAAATGACAGCTAGGAAGCAACAAAAGGAAAAATAACCTTAAATCAAAATAGAGTAAGGAGTCAGACAACACCACCAATGTCAAATGTCTAACATACCTCCCCTATCCCCCCCTCTTATCTGCATTTACCTTGGTATATCACCTTTGTTACATTAAAGGAAGCATAATACAATGATTCTGTTAGTTACAGCCTCTAGCTTACATTGATTGCATCCCTCCCCCAATGCCTCCCCATTTTTAACACCTTGCAAGGTTGACATTTGCTTGTTCTCCCTTGTAAAAGAACATATTTGTACATTTTATCACCATTGTTGAACACTCTAGATTTCACCAAGTTATACAGTCCCAGTCTTTATCTTTCCTCCTTTCTTCTGGTGTCTCACATGCTCCCAACCTTCCTCTCTCAACTTTATTTATAGTTATCTTTGTTCAGTGTACTTACATTGCTGTGCTACCATCTCCCAAAACTGTGTTCCAAACCATGCACTCCTGTCTTCTCCTATCACCCTGTAGTGCTCCCTTTAGTATTCCCTGTAGGGCAGGTGTCTTGCTCACAAAGTCTCTCATTGTCTGTTTGTCAGAAAATATTTTGTGCTCTCCCTCATATTTGAAGGACAGCTTTGCTGGATATAGGATTCTTGGTTGGTGGTTTTTCTCTTTCAGTATCTTAAATATATCACACCACTTCCTTCTTGCCTCCATGGTTTCTGCTGAGAGATCTGCACATATTCTTATTATGCTTCCTTTGTATGTGATGGATTGCTTTTCTCTTGCTGCTTTCAGATTCTCTCTTTGTCTTTGATATTTCATAATTTGATCATTAAGTGTCTTGGCATAGGCCTATTCAGATCCATTCTGTTTGGAGTACACGGCACTTCTTGAATCTGTAATTTTATGTCTTTCATAAAAGATGGGAAATTTTCATTGATTATTTCCTCTATTATTGCTTCTGCCCCTTTTCCCTTCTCTTCTCCTTCTGGGACACCAATGATATGTACATTCTTGTACTTTGTTTCATCCTTAAGTTCTGGGAGACGTTGCTCATATTTTTTCATTCTTTTCTCCATGTGCTCCTTTGCATGTAGGCTTTCAGGTGTTTTGTTCTCCAGTTCCCGAGTGTTTTCTTCTGCCTCTTGAGATCTCCTGTTGTTTGATTCCATTGTGTCTTTCATCTCTTGTGTTGTGCCTTTCATTTCCATAGATTTGACCAGTTGTTTTTTTGAACTTTTGATTTCTGCCTTATGTATGCCCAGTGTTTTCTTTACAGCCTCTATCTCTTTTGCGAAATCTTCTCTAAACTTTTTGAATTGATTTAGCATTAGTTGTTTAAATTCCTGTATCTCAGTTGAAGTGTATGTTTGTTCCTTTGACTGGGCCATAACTTCCTTTTTCTTAGAGTAGGTTGTAGTTTTCTGTTGTCTAGGCATCTGACCTCCTAGGCCACCCCAATCGGGTTTTCCCAGATGAGAATAGGCTCAGGTCACAGAAGGAGGAAATATTCAGTATCTAGTTTCCCTGATGGTTTTTCTTAGAGGATTGACAAACCTGTTCTTTTCTGCCTGGCAGATGCACCTGTCAGCCTGTCACCAGCTGGTGTAAGAGGGTGTAGCCTGTGGCTCTCCTCCCCCAGGCTTTGTGTCTGGTTCCCGTAAGGCAGGTAGTAGAGCTGGGCCCCTCCCTTTCCTCTTGGGAAGCTATGCTCCCTCCAGAGAGGTCATCTACATATCAATAAGTTCTTTGTTTCTCTGACTCTGCTGATCAAAGAGTTTTGATTTTAAAATGGCTGAGGCTGTCTTTACTGCAAAGCACTGTGGGCTGAAAATGGCTGAGGTTTTCTCCACAGAGAGAGAAAGGGAGAGAAAGCTCCCATATTCACCCATAAGCCAGAGATAGCACCCAATCCTCTGGGCTCCCCGTCCTGAGACAGATATGTCCCCTGACTCTCTCAAGGTCAGTTGTCACCAAAAGCCTCTGTGTGCTTTCTGGGGATTCGCTGTCTATATTGAGTGGTTAAGATTAAAACCCCAGTTGGAGCTGTGCTGAGGGAGTGCTGCTCTCTAGGACCACGAGGCTTCTGTGAGGGAGGGGTTCTCAGCTCTTGGCTCTCAGCGCGGGTCCGCAGTTTTTACTTACAGATTTTATGCTGCGAACTTGGGCATTTCTCCCAATTCAGGTTGGTGGATGATAAGTGGACAGTCATGTTTGTCTCCCCACAGTTATTCCAGGTTATTTACTAGTTTTTTGGTCATTTATGAATTGTTCCGGGGGAGGGGGGCTAACAGTTTTCCACTCCTCTCTATGCTGCCATCTTAGCTCCTACATTTATTCTTTAGAAGTACAAGTTCTGATGTCTTCAAATTAGATTTTTTTAAACTATAAATTTTTTCACACTACTTTTAGAGTTACTTGTAATATTCTTATCCAAAATATCTTTCTATATTTTGAAAATTAATCATTTATTTTCTCTAAGCACCTATTATTAACTTCTCAAAATGCTGAATTGTGGAAAGAAATGTATCTGCACAATTCTAGTTGGGAAAATAATTGGTAATTTTTGACTTTGTGTGCATTATTAGTATTTCTAAATATGATGATCCTTGACTTCTGTTTAGTTTGCACATATATTATTCAGGTTTCTATATCTTTACTTTTCCTTATTATGTGTCAAATATTCAAAAAGTGTATTAAAATTGTGCTGTTTTCTTTAAGCTTTTTCTTTCATTCCTTTCGATTATTTTTCATTAGTTTGATAGTGTATGTAAGCATTTATAACACACATTTTCTTTATGAAATACATCTATGTAAACCTTGCAATGATATTTAGATTAAATTCCACTAGTATTATTAGTCCACTTTCTACTTTATCTATGTGTTTTCTGGCTTTTGACTTTTAAAATCTTTCTATTCCCCTTTGAATTAGGTGTATCTTTTGATAGTTTTTTTTTTTTTTTTCTATTTTTTCTTGATCTCCTTCTTAGAACCTTCCTGTGTGTGTGTGTTGGGGTGGGGGGGGGGGGGATGTGGAGAAATGGGTTTCAAGGGAATCCTGGAAATCCAGAGGCAGAGATATTGTTCAAGAAAAACTAGCCACAGATTCTGCCTTCTCTTTTTGGAAAAGAATGTGTCTTGCTACAGCTAAGATTTTTTTTTCCCCCAAGAAACAAGACAATACAATATTAAGAAACAATCATTTAAAAGGAAGCACTTAGATATTTTGTATAAGTTCTGCTAGGATCATTATTAAAGCACAAAGTAGTATGACAAGAATTGAAATTTGCAGCTATGTCAATTCCCTGACAAATGCATATCCCTGGCCTCATTTAAGGTCTCTGAGACCAAAGGAAACTACCCTGGATTTTTCTACATCTGCTCCTGTCCTATGTGGGCCATCTCATTTCTCCAAATAAAGCATGGTTTCAGGTTATTAAATTAGAAATGATTTAAACACACAATGGTTGGATGTGAATGATTTCTTCTTGTCAGTCAAGAAACTACAGAAATTTTATTTATTTGCATTTACTAAAATCAATTAAAGGTATGGCTTTAACTCTGTTATGTTGTTGAATCTTGTTATTTCATAGGTTTCACACATTTTTATTTGACTTTCATTTTCTGTTTCTTTCTCTTGTTTTTAATCAAATGGACTCTATATCAGTTTTTAACTCTAATAGTGGTCATCTGAAATTACTTTTTATTAACATTATTAATGAATCAACATTTATTGATGTCTTCTGCACGAGATGAGGACATAAGCTATCCCACATTCCATTCACTCTGATATTGGAATGTTTATCATTTTTTGAGGGGTTGAAAATATGAAAATTTTAGATCTGTATCATTGGTTTTAATACATTATCATGGTGGTTTGGAGCTATGTCCTTCAGAAAAACATGTTCTTAAACTTAATCCATTCCTGTTGGTGTAAACTCATTGCAAGTAGGAACTTTTGATAAGGCTACTTCAGTTAAGGTGTGGTCCAACTCAATCAGGATGGGTCTTAATGCTATTACTGGAATCCTTTATAAGAAGAATGAAATTCAGACAGATGTAAAGAAAGCTACAGAGAGCAGCCAGAAGCTGAAATCAATGGAGCATGGAATAGAAGTGAAAGGCCAGGAGAGGCCACGATGTGTATTGCCATGAGACAGAAAAGCTAAGGACCAAGGATTACTGGCAACCAGCCCCACAATGCCAAAGTCTTTGGGGGAGAAAATACCAATTTTATGATGTCTTAATTTAGACTTGCCCTAACCTCAAAACTGTGACCCAATAAATCATCATGGTTTAAGCCAACCCATTTCACATTTGCTTGAGCAGCCAAGAAAACTAAAACTGTCATTTTCTAAAAAAACATTTTTTTCATTCAACATTTATTTGTTTTTTCCTTTAAAAATGTTTATCTTTTTTAAAGGAAAAATTTTAGTTTATCCTTTACTTAAATTTTTTTTTGTATGTTTTTAATGCTCACTGCCAGTATTTTTGTATAAGAACTTTGTCTTGAGTCACTTCATATTACTATGGAGTCCATTTTAGGTCATTGCTTTGTGAAAGAATATTTAAGTATCACACTTTCCAAGTCTATTCATCCCGGAGAATATCTTGCTTTTGCATTTAGATATAAATAGCAATTATTCAGGTTATTCCATTCTCAAGTTTTTTGTGTTTCCCTTCCAAATTTTGAAAATATATGATTCACAGCTCAAATGCATGCACAGTTTTGTGTGTTAGGGTGTGGGCATAGGGGTAGGAAGTGGAAGGATGGTAAATGGAGAGGAACTGTCTTCCTAGTACACATAAAGCTCTCTTAGAAGTCTCTTTAACTTTATACCCAACCACTGATGATTGAAAATCATTGCCATAGTGAGAACTGTGAAGGAAAAAAGTGTAGGGTAATCCTCAGATATGTTGGGTGGAAAAGGGGCTAAACCACACTGCTTCAGATATTATTAGTCCTAAAATTTAGTGTCTAGATTCAGCCAGATTATCCTTTTTTTAAAACTACTCTAATTCTTTTAGGATGCTATTTTATATTAGAATTTTAAAATGCTAGTAATAAGTTTGGCATTGGTGCAAATATGTATTTATTAACTTTTTCCAGTTCTTAAGGAATTACCCGTACAAATCAATCATTAGTTTTCTTCTCACAGAATGTCAATGATTGCACCTGTTCCTGTTCTTTCTGTTTTGTTTTTTTTCCAGGAATAGTATTTTTGTCATATAATGGAACTCCATTTTCTGAGGCAGGAATGCCCCTATGAATGTAAATTCTTTGATATTTCTTTTTCTTCTAAAGCTAGAGAAATCTTCACAAATTGTCCTCCATCTCCCCAGTTTCATAATCTTGCAATGCATATTCTGATAGTTATTTGTTCTAATAAGATTTTGTTTGTGTATTTCATTTTATTTCCTCAGTCTTTCTATGTCTTAAGCAGCTCTTTTGTTTTTTGATCTCCCTCTCATTATTTTTTACTGCTATGACATAATGTTTTTATTAAATGTGAAAATACACAGTCATAAAAATACTACCCATACTTATAGACATGTCTGAGACCAATTTTGGTTACTTTTAGGTTCCTTTATTATTAAAACAATAAATGATGTATTAAGTTACTTAATTTTGTCTCATTCAAAACATGCTGCACATTTACAGTACCAATAATATGTTAACTTATCTTCCTCTCATTTTTCAAATCATTCTATTGTCTCTCATATTATATTTCACTTCGTGTGTTATAGATTCCATATTGTCTCAATTTTTATTGAGTACACAAACCATACCCTTTTTTATGTTTTGTATAGTTTATATTTTTTCTAAGAATGCCTTTTCTTACAAATGACTTACAGATTTGGGTCTCCTTTTTTTCCAGAATGAAAAACAAGATTGAGAGTAGAACTCTTGTTGTTTATCTGTTTCTTTTTTGTTTTATTTAATTTTTTCTCATCTTTGGAAGAGCCTTGAAATATTGTTTTCCTGAAATGATTGGAGAGCCTTCATATGTTTACTAGTCTGATCATTGGTTTGCATCAAAAATCCTCGTTTTCTGATATTTTGCTATTAAGGCAGCCAGAGCTCAGCAAGTTTCTGGTATCTGGCAACAATTTATCTATTCTGACTTCTTTCCAACTGATGCAAAAATTCTTGGTATTACAGCTTTCTTTTCAGAAAATGTTAGGATAAAGTATTCTGCCAAAGGTCATGTCTGAGCAATGCTAATACTAGTGGCAAAATGGATATTTAAAAGTAGATATGGAGGGTCCTAAGGGTCAGAATGCACTTAGCCACATTAAAAAGCAGCTTTCTATTTTCTAGTTGGTATAGACTCTGAGTTCTAACCAAGTTGAGAGCAGTATTACGTTATCCCCTTAGCACCCTTTCAGCCACAGTTCTTGCTCTCCATCAAGGGGTAAAGCTTGTGCCTGTATCAGCTACATTGGATTTGTATGATGATACTTAATTTGGGGGTGTTATAAGTTATTGTGTTCTTCTGACATTTGGTAGATTTCTCAGTAAGAAAGTTATGAAGAGCTGAGTAATACAATTTTCATACATTCACTCCTTTCCTGCATGCTTCTTATTTGAAATAATGTTTATTGTACAATTAAGGTAAGCACTGCCTGTCAAACATATTTTATAAAATAGCCAGTATAAAATGAATGCTGGTTTATTATTGTAATTCACTTAATTTTTGTACTTTTAAGATTTATCTTTTATTTATCTTTAATCTAGTCTTCAGAATGCATATTATATATCAGTATATGTGAATAAATTTCTCAGAAAAGATGAATTCTTTTTATCTCTATGTAGATGCACCGAATTTAAGGCATGATCTTTACAAGTCTACTTTTCAATTGACTCTTTGAAAAACACCGACAGGGCTGAGTTTTTCATAGTTACACCCTCATATTTTTCATTCTTATCCATTAATAAAACTTTATGATTTTCTCAAAAAGAAAAGAAAAGATTCTTTATATACTGAAATAAATTAGGCAAGGTGCCATATGTATTCATTTATTCATGGAAATATGCCTTCCACACATAACTTCTCCTCTCACTGACATGATCCCATATTCTGGACATATACTATTTTCCTCTATCCATATGTGTCTGTTTGGCTTTTATTTCCCTTTAAGCAAACATTCTTACAAATTAATCCATGACTAAATTGAAGCAAGATACTAATGGGTTATTTGCTGTCTTTTACTGGCAACGTTTTAACCCTGTAACACAGTATCGGTTTGTTTGTTTATTTTCCTGGAATTGCAATACCTTTATTAAGAGGAGTTAATCTTGTGATGGGAAATTAAGGCAAAATCTCTTGTCTTGTTGAACTGAGAGACTTGACACATGAGTAACTACCGCAGTCTTGCTTCCTGCTATGAAGCTGTTACCAGACCAAGGTGGTGAATTCTTTGTCTTATGTACACAAATGGCCAACTCCTGGGACACCAGGGTTTCAAAGAGAGAGTTTTATTGCTAGATATGAAGCAGGAGAGCAGATAGGCTATCAGTCCAAAGTCTGTCTCCCCAAACTGCAGTAATTTTGATAGTTTTATAGTATCAAATGGTATCAAAAGATGGGGAAGTTTTAGGATTATGAGCACAGTGGCTCCATATGATGTAATTAGAGGTGATTTAATTATTGAACATGCATAGATTGATTACATGCTTAGTCACAGAACATATGTAAGAAAATGGTGGCCTTAATTTGAAGATGGGCAAGATTTTAGTACTATAATGAGGTATAGGTGACTTGTTGGTTAAAGCTTAAGCTACTGTGTATGTCAGGCAGGCCCATTTTGGTTAGATCCAGTTTCTGCTATCAAGAAAACTTTGGGCTAGGGGTAGTTTAGTTCTGGGTTGACCCAAGACCCTTCATTAATAAACATTAGGGACTGTCTTTAGTGATCATAGGATTTTAAAGTCTGAAAACTGGATATATGGGTACAAGTGAAGTTTAGTCACAAAGTTTTTACAATCACAAGGGCACAAGATAAAGGCTATCCAATCATTATCAGAGATCAAGGCAGCTGGATTACAGTTCTGATTTCAGGTATTTCCCTCTGTCTACTCTAATATACCAGAAAGTAAAAAGGAATATCTATATTATGATTCAGTAATCATAATCAATCAGCCCTTAAATCCTAACTTCTTGGTTACAAAGCTTCCTTTGGAAGAGGAGCAGCATTAATATTCTCCCAGAAGAGTAATTATCACCTTCTATCACAACATACAACTGTACCAACTGTATCATCTTCATTCTGAAACTGTAACAATATCTTGGACACTCATGAGACAGCTCACCTTTCCCACACTAAGGAATGACTCAGATTCAGTGTGTAGAGGTAATTATTTCTTTACTGTTTTTTTTTTTTTTTTTTGCTCCATAACCATTTGTCAAAGTCTATCACATATCCTCCCTGTCATTTTTATGTAGGGAATCCTTGATTTAAGGTACCAGAGCTTGACAACCCATTTACCTCCCTGGTTGCTGTCACTCATTCTACTGAATGCTCTATCCTGATTGTGGACCTTTATAGATGACTGCCTATTTCTTAAAGATTTTGCAAGATAATCCTGCAGACATTGAACAAAACTTCACAAACAAGACTCGTAGCCCCAACCACCTACTCTGTCAATGTTTCTTCAGAGTTATTCTGTATATAAACATGGCACTCATCTTTTCTTTTTGATATTATACAAGTAGATGCAGACTAATAGTTGATATCAGCACACAAATTATAGCATAACCCAAACATTTTCAGTTCTGAATTTAAAGAAACCAAAATAATCAGTAGATTGGGAAATGACAAAATATATTTACTTCTTTCTTAGTGCCATCATTTCTTAATAAGTTTACTCATGATAAAACTGCACACAATTTTCAAAGCTGTATTGCTGAAAATCTGTTTCAGTTTGCTAGAACTGCCAAAATACCAGAAATGGATTGGTTTTTATAAAGGGAGTTTATTTGGCTACAAACTTATGGTTCTATGGCCATAAAAGTGTGCAACTAAGACATCAAGAAGAGGATACCTTCACTGGATAATGACTGATGGTGTCTGGAACACCTCTGTCAGGTGGGAGGGCATGTGGCTGGTGTCCGCTGGTCCTTTGCTCTGGGTTGCATTTCAAAATGGTGTTCTCCAAAATGTCCCTGTGTTTCTCTTGGCTTAGCACTTCCAAATGTCTTTCTGTCTGCATCTCCAAGCATCTCTGTGCATCAGCAAGCATCTCTCTCTGCTTCCAAGCCTCTCTCTGAAAGTCTCTCTTAGCTGCTCTTGGGCATTCTGTCCTCTCTTAGCTTCTCTGGAGCAAACTCGGGGCTAGTGTCTCAAAGCATCAGCAAGGGTCTGGGCCTGTGTCAGCTGCTTTGAAAGAACTCTAGTAAACTAATCAAGACCTACCCTGAATGGGTGAGGTCAAATCTCCATGGAGACATCCAAGAGGTCACACTCTAATCAAAAAGATTAATCAATCTGCCCCCACAAGATTGCATTAAAGAATATGGCTTTTTCTGGGGGACATAATATATACAAATGGACACAATTGCCTTCTTTTATGGTAAAAGCTTTAGCCACATAGATCTGAGGTGCAGTTGTTCTAAATTCTGCATCATTTCAAATATATCTTAATATTTATCTAAATAGATTAATGATAAAGCAGCTTCAAGGTAAAATAGAATATCTGTTTTGCTAGTTAGGTTTTTTTTAACCACATATCACACATTATGTTTGTATCTATTCATATAACAATGATAACATTTAAGTTGGCTCATGGAATCTCAGATTCAGTTGTCATTATTTTAGAGGTAGAGTAATATTTTGGTCTGTTGCAATCAAACTAACTGAACTAACTCTTCATTTGCCTGAATTATTTGGAGATTTTTGATAATTGGTTGTTAAATGAGATCTAGTCAGTAAAAACAAAATCCCATTGTTAATGTATAATTTGTAAATTGAGAAAAAAATCCCCGTCAAGATTGAGTTCATAGTTTGTTTTAGAGATTAGAGACCTTAATAAAATATCCTAATACTGAGAAAGGAAAAAGTTTATACTATAAATATGATTTTAAAGTGCTTATATTTGTGCTATATTACTTATATTAAATGCTTATATTGCATGTGTTTTCTGACTATGCATTTAATTTTTGTTTTCAATTCCATGGAAGCAATGTTATAAAATTGCATTATCACATCTTGTAGTTCTTAACCAATTAATATCCTCTTCTTTCAGAATTTCCTATCACCTATAGCTACTGGCAAACCTGGTCCTTGTTTCAATGTTCATAACATTCAACTTCCATGCATTGCCCATTCAACCCCAAATACCCAACCACAGTTAAATTGTTAGAAACTGGAATCAAGATAGGCCAGTTAGAACTGGAACCCTGTAATTCAATGTTGGGTGCCATGAATGAGAGATAAGAAGGTAAATAAAAATATGGGATATAGTCATAATTCAAAGAGAGAAAAAATAAATAGAAGTAAAATGAAAAATATCATTATGAGATTATGTGGAGAAATGGAAAAAAATTATCTTGGATCTAAACTTCCTAGATCTTAGTTCTTGGCTATATTTCCTTCCAGAAATTGATTTCCATTTTGTGGGAAGCAACTTTTAAATTTATATACTAATTATTGTGCAAAAAATGTAATTTTATTGTTTATAATAATTTGTGTTCAAATCCCATTTTTAATGATGGCACAAATCATAATCTTGACAATTCCTGATATATATGATCACTTCTTGCTTAAATCTCTATGTCTGTTTAGTAACCATTCATTCAAGTCAGGATTTTCCTTCTTCCCTTTCTCCTGATCTTCGACCTGATGATGATCTAAAGTTAAGTGATACTGACATGTTTCTCTAGTATGACAATGAGTCCTGTGATCCACAGTCATTCCAGTCTCCAAAGCTTTCCACTTTCAGGGCCTTCACCTAACCTGGTCAGGTAACTTTTCTATCCTACCTTAGTCTGCATTTTTTCAACTTGGGTTAATCTTTATATTCAGGTTTTTGATTGTTAAGCATCAAAGCAATCCTTTGGGACTCATATCACAGTCTTGCCTTTGTATGTTAAAAGCATTTTGGCTTTCAAGACTATTGACTCTGCTATGATTTTCAAGAAACTCTTCTTAAAACTCAGGGGCAGGAACTTGACACTGTGTTTTCAAGGATAACATTCTCCTTTAAAAAGCAGAGCCTATGGAATTCTATGGTGGCTCTTGAAGTCACTGATATCATGATAGTGTTGTGAGAGAGTTAGGGGGAGGGAAAACAGACCTCAAATAATATCTCAAAACTTATCTTCCTAATATTACAGCAAAATATTAAATATACTTGTTAGAAGACCCTGAACCTGATACAAAATGGACATTTGTTAAATGTTTTTGGTGGGTTAGAAGCATAAAAAATTGATGAGAAAATAATGTATATACAAAGATCAGAACAATATTTATGCAAGTACAATAAAAGGACAATAATTTTTAAAGTGACATAATAAAGCATAAGTATTTTGTTTGTAAAGAGTAAATGGACATAGTGGAATAGATGTTGAAAATAATTTTTAAAACCCAATTTCCTAATTTAAAAAATGAGATAGTTGGACTAAATGATCCCTCAAGTCACTTTTAACTTTAACATTTCATTGTTGAATGATACTAATATTAACTTCAAGTAAACAACAGTAAATTATCATAAAATAGATGTAAATTTCATTCTTTAGACTTTTTAAATTTTTTATTAGATATGTTATAGGTTTACAGAAAATCATACAGAAAACACAAAATTTCCATATTGTTCCCTCACAAATGCAGTTTTCGCTATTATTAACACTTTGCATTGGTGTGGTTAAATTTGATGAGACATATTGTAGTTATTCTACAAACTTATATGCCATAGCTTACAATAGGGATCACCTTTTGTGTTTTACAGACCCATGTTGTTTTTATTTTAATTCTCATAACATATCAACAACCTAGAATTTCCTATTTAACCACATTCAAAATATAAAGCAGTGGTGTTAATTGCATGCACAATATTGTGCTACTGTTGCCACCATCCATTATCAAAACTTGTCCACCACCCCAAACAGAAACCCTTTGCAAAGCATTAACTACGCATTCACTACACCCACTCCAATGACTGGTAACATTTATTATAGTTTTGACTCTATAAGTTTGCTTATTCTAATTGTTTCATATCAGTGAGACCATATACATTTGGCCCATTGTGTCTGGTTTATTTCACTTAACACAATGTCTTCAAAGTTCATCCATGTTATCACATGTATTGGAATTTCATTCCTTTTGTTTTGTTTTTTGTTTTTCTTTTTGCTTTTGTTTTTTAAAACAGCTCTATTAAGATATAATTCACTTACATAATATTTACCCACTTAATTTGTACAATTCAGTAGTTTTTGTATATTAACAGAGCTGTGAAACAAACCCTACATTCTAACTTTAGAATATTTTTATTACCTCAAGATGAAACCCTATACCTATAGCAGTCACTGTCCCCCCATTTCCCGCAAATCCACCATCCCTAAGCAATCATTAATTTACTTTGCCTCTATTGATTTGCCTATTATGAACATTTCCTATATGGACTCCTACAATATGGGGCCTTTTGTGTCTGGCTTCTTTCACTTAGCATAATAAAATTTTCAAGGCTCATCCATGTTCTAGCATGTATGCATTCTTTTTATGGCTGAATAATATTCCATTGTATGGATATGCCAAATTATGTTTATCCATTCCTAGCAGATGGACATTTGGGTTGTTTCCGCTTTTTGGCTATTATAAATAATACTACTATGAACATCTTTGTGCAACTTTTTGTGTTTACTTGTTTTCATTTATCTTCGATACATGCATATACTTAGGAGTGGGATTTACTGGGTCATAATGAGAACTCTATCTTATTCAAAGTAGTTGCATGATTTTACATCCCACCATCAATGCACAAAGGTTCCATCGCTCCACATAATCACCAACACTTACTTTACTATCTGTCATTTTGATTATAGCCATCCTAGTGGTTATAGGACGGTATCTCGTGGTTTGATTTGCATTTCCTGAATGGTTAACATGTATATCCTCTTTGGAGAAATGACTATGGCACTTCTTTTCATGGTGAATGATATTCCAATGTGTTTGTGTGTGTTTGTGCATGCGTGCGTGCATCATGCTTTGTTTATAGATTCATCTGTGGGAAAACTTGTGTTGCTTCCATCTTTGAGCAATTGTTTATAATACCTCTATGAATATCGGTGTGCAAATATCTGCTTGAATCCCTGCTTTCAGTTCTTCTGGGTATATACCTAAATATGGGATTTCTGGGTCCTATGAAAATTCTATACTTAATATGTAGAGGAATCACAAACTGTTTTCCACAGTGTCTACACCATTTTCCATTTCTCCCAAAGATAAACAAGTCATCCTATTTCTCCACATCAACTCCAACATTTACTTTCTATTTTTTTTTTTAAGTCTAGCTATTCTAATCAGTGTGATTTACAGGATTTCGTTGTAGTTTTGATTTGTATTTCCTAACGCTTAATGATGTTGAGTATCTTTTCATATGCTTATTGATCATTTGTATATCTTCTTCGGAAAATTGGCTTTTCATGTCTTTTGCGCAAGTTTGATTGGCTTCTTTGTCTTTTTATTGTTGAGTTGTAGAATTTCTTTATATATTCTGGATACTAAACCCATATCAGATATGTGATTTCCAAATATTTTCTCCCATTCTTTAGGTTGATTTTTACTTTCATGAAGTATGTTGATGCACAACAGATTCTAATTTTAATGAAGACACACTTCTTTCCTTGCTTGTGCTTTTGATGTAAAGTCTAAGAAACCATTGCCTAGAAGAAGGTCCCTAAGATGCCTCCCTATGTTTCTTCTAGGAATTTTATAGTTTGGGTTCTTATCTTTAGGTCTTTGATCCATTTGAGTGAATTTTTGTATGCAGTGTGAGGTAGGGGTTCACCATCATTCTTTTCCGTATGGCTATCCAATTTTCCCAGCACTTTTGTTGAATATTCTTTCACTATTTAGTGGACTTGTCCCCCTTGTCAAAAAATCAGTTGGCCATAAATATAAGCATATATTTCTGAACTTGCAATTCAATTCTATTCATTTAAATGCCTGTCCTTGTGCCAGTACCATGCTGACTTGATTACCATTGTTTTGTAATAAGTTTTAAAATTGAAAAGTATAACTCCTCCAACTTTGTTCTTCTTTTTAAAGAGGGTTTTGGCTATTCAGGCTCCCTTACTCTTCCATACAAATTTAAGGATTGGCTTTTCCATCTCTGCAAAGAAGGCTGTTGGAATTTTGAGTGGGGTTGTACTGAATCTATAAATCACTTTGGGTTCAACTGACACCTTAACAATATTTAGTCTTTCAATCCATGAATGTGGAAGGTCCTTTCATTTATTTACTTCTTCTTTGATTCACTTTAGCAATGTTTCATAGTTTTCCATGTATAGGTCCTTTACATCATGGGTTAAAGTTATTCCTAGATATTTGATTGTTTTGATTGCTACTGTAAAAGATTTTTTCTTGATTTCCTCTTCTGATTCTTCTTTATTTGTGTTTAGGAACACTGTTAATTTTTGTTGATTTTGTACAATACCATGTTGATGAATCCATTTATTATCTCTAGCAGCTTTGTTGTGGATTTTTCAGGATTTTTTTAAATTGGATTATGTAATCTCCAAACACAGAAAAATGTTACTTCTTCCTTTCCAACATAGATGGCTTTTATTTCTTTCTCTTTTCTTATTTTTCTGGTTAGAACTTCCACTAAAATGTTGAATAATAGTGATAACAGTGGGAATCCTCATTTTGTTTCTGTTCTTAAACAGAAAGCTTTCAGTCATTTACCATGAGAATGATCTTAGTTGCTGTTTCCATATATGCACTTTTATCCTGTTGAGGTAACCTCCTATTCCTTGTTTTTTAAGTGTTTTCATCAAGAAAGTATGCTGGAATTTGTCAGATGTCTTTTCTGCCTCAATTGATATAATAGTGGATTTTTTCTTTATTTTTTTACTGTTATTTAAAGCATTAACTGATTTTCTTACACTGTATCACCCTTGCATACCAGCGATAAATCCCACTTGATCGTTTTGTATAATTTTTTTAATCTGCTGCTTAATTTGATTCATTATTATTTTGTTGAGTTTTGCATCTATATTTATAAGGGATGTTGGTCTACGTGTTTCTCTTTTTCCTGGGAACTTTATCTGGCTTTGTAATTAGCATGATGTTGGCTTCATAGAATGCATTAGGGTAATGTTGACCTCACAGAATGAGTAAGGTAGTGTTCCTCTTCTTCAATTTTTTGGAAGAAGTGGAACAGGATTGGTGTAAATTCTTCCTAGAATATTTGGTAAAATTCACCAGTGAGGTCATCTGGTTCTGTGCTTTTCTTATTTGGGAGGTTTTTTTTTTGTTTTTGTTTTTGTTTTAGTCAATTTTATTGAGATATATTCACATACCATACATACCATGCAGTCATAAAATGCATACAATCAATTGTTCATAGTATCATTATATAGTTGTGGTTCATCACCAAAATTAATTTTTGAACATTTTCATTACCACACACACAAAAATAATAAGAATAAAAATTAAAGTGACAAAGAACAATTAAAGTAAAAAAGAACACTGGGTGCCTTTTTTTTTTGTTTGTTTGTTTGTTTTGTTTTTTTTGCCTCCTTTTTTCTACTCATCCATCCATACACTAGACAAAGGGGAGTGTAGTCCATATGGCTTTCTCAATCACATTGTCACCCCTCATAATCTATACTTTCATACAATTGTCTTCAAGATTCAAGGGTTCTGGGATTTAGTTTGATAGTTTCAGATATTTACTGCTAGCTATTCCAATTCATTAGACCCTGAAAGGATTACCTATATTGTGCATAAGAGTGCCCACCAGAGTGACCTCTTGGCTCCTTTTGGAATGTCTCTACCACAGAAGCTTATTCCATTTCATTTCACATCCCCCTTTTGGTCAAGAAGATGTTCTCCATCCCATGTTGTCAAGGAGATTTACACCCCTGGGTGTCAGTTCCCATGTTGGGGGGAGGGCAGTGATTTCACCTGCCAAGTTGGCTTAGCTAGAGAGAGAGGGCCACATCTCAGCAACAAAGAGGCATTCAGGAGGAGATGCTTGGGCACAGTTATAGGCAGGCCTAGCCTCTCCTTTACAGTGACAGTCTTCCCAAGGGCAAGTCCCATGGTAGAGGGCTCAGCCCATCAAACCACCAGTCCCTATGTCTGTGAGCACATCAGCAACCATTGAGGTGGGGAAGCCCAACATCCCTGCATTCTCCCCTAGCTCCTCAGGGGCACTCGGCATATTTTTTTTCACTGTTTTTGTGTTTTTTTTTTAATTAATTCTTTTTTTTTAAATTAACTATTAATTATATCAAAAAAGTTTTTTAAAAAACCTACAATAAAAAACATTTCAAACAAACCATAACAAGGGAGTAAGAAAAAGACAACTAACCTAGAATAACTACTTTACTTCCAACATGTTCCTACTCTACCCTAAGAAAATAACCTAATATAGCAACATTTCTGTGAACTTGTTCCTACTATACCCACCAGAAATTAATAAAACGTAGTCATTCCTGGGCATTCCCAGAATGTTAAATTTACCCATGCTAGCTTATCTGTTCTTAGTGGGTTATTGTTCCCCCTTCATTAATTGCTCTCTATTGCTAGTACCCCTACATTCTACATTATAAACCCTTTATTTTACATTTTCCAGTGTTCACATTAGTGATAGCATATGTCTCTTTTTGTGCCTGGCTTATTTCACTCAACATTATGTCTTCAAGTTTCATCCATGTTGTCATATGTTTCACAACATTGTTCCTTCTTACTGCCACATAGTATTTCACTGTGTGTATATACCACATTTTATTTATCCACTCAACTGTTGAAGGGCATTTGGGTTGTTTCCATCTCTTGGCAATTGTGAATAGTGTTCCTATGAACATTAGCATGCAGATACCTATTTGTGTCACTTCTTTCAGATCTTCCAGGTAGATACCAAGAAGTGTAATTGCTGGATCGAAGGGTAACTCTGTATCTAGTTTCCTAAGGCACTGTCAGACTGTCTTCCACAGTGGCTGAACCATTATACATTCCCACCAACGATTAATAAGAGTTGCAATTTCTCCAAATCCTCTCCAGAATTTGCAGTTTCCTGTTTGTTTAAAGGTAGCCATTCTAATTGGTGTGAGACGGTATCTTGTTGTGGTCTTAATTTGCATCTCTCTAATAGCTAGTGAAACTGAACATTTTTTCATGTTTTTCTTGGCCATTTGTATTTCTTCTTCAGAGAACTCTCTTTTCATATCTTTTGTCCATTTTGTAATTGGGCTGTCTGTACTATTGTCACTGAATTGTAGGATTTTTTTTATATATGCAAGATATCAGTCTTTTGTCAGATACATGGTTTCCAAAATTTTTTTTTCCCATTGAATTGGCTGCCTCTTCACCTTTTTGACAAATTCCTTTGAGGTACAGAAACTTCTAAGCTTGAGGAATTCCCATTTATCTGTTTTTTTTCTTTGTTGCTTATGTTTCAGGTGTAAGGTCTAGGAAGTGGCTGCCTAATACAAGATCTTGAAGATGTTTCCCTACATTATCTTCTAGGAATTTTATGCTACTGTTTTTTATATTGAGATCTTTGATCCACTTTGAGTTAATTTTTGTGTAGGGTGTGATGTAGCGGTCCTCTTTCATTCTTTTGGATATGGATATCCAACTCTCCCAGCCCCATTTGTTGAAAAGACTATGTCCCAGTTCAGTGGCTTTGGGGACCTTGTGCCAGTTTGAATGTACTGTGTCCCCTAAACGCCATTATCTTTGATGTAGTCTTGTGGGGCAGACATTTTGGTGATGATTAGATTTGCTTGGAATGTGCCCCACCCAGCTGTAGGTGATGACTCTGATGAGATATTCCCATGGAGGCATGGCCCCACCCATTCAGGATGGGCCTTGATCAGTGGAGCCATATGAATGAGCTAACTCTAAGAGAAGGAACTCAGTGCAGCTGTGAGTGATGTTTTGAAGAGGAGTAAGCTTGCTAGAGAGGAATGCCCTGGGAGAAAGCCATTTTGAAACCAGAACTTTGGAACAGACACCAGCCACGTGCCTTCCCAGCTAACAGAGGTTTTCTTGACACCACTGGCCATCCTCCAGCGAAGGTACCCGATTGCTGATGTTACCTTGGACACTTTATGGCCTTAAGACTGTAACTGTGTAGCCAAATAAACCCCCTTTTTATAAAAGCCAATCCATCTCTGGTGTTTTGCATTCCACAGCATTAGCAAACTAGAACAGACCTTATCAAAGATCAGTTGGCTGTAGATCTGGGGATCAATCTCTGAATTCCCAATTCGTTCCATTGATCAATTTATCTAACTTTGTGACAGTTTTGACAACTGTGGCTTTATAATAAGCTTCAAAGTCAGGGATTATAAGTCCTCCCAACTCATTTTTCTTTTTTAGAGTGTTTTTAGCAATTCAAGGCATCTTCCCTTTCCAAATAAATCTGATAACTTGATTTTTTCAAGTCTGCAAATAGATTGTTGTAATTTTGATTGGGATTGCATTGAATCTGTAGATAAGCTTGGGTAGAATTGACGTCTTAATGACATTTAGCCTTGCTATCCATGAACATGGAATATTTTTCCATCTTTTAAAGTCCCTTTCTATTTCTTTTAGTAGAGTTATGTAGTTTTCTTTGTATAGGTCTTTTACATCTTTGGTTAAGTTTATTCCTAGGTACTTGATTTTCTTAGTTCCTATTGAAAATGTTATATTTTCTTGAGTGTCTCTTCAATTTGTTCATTTCTAGCATATAGAAATATTATGGACTTATGTGTTACCTGCACATAATCTTGTACCTGCAACTTTGCTAAATTTGTTCATTAGCTCTTGTAGCTGTATAGTTGATTTCTCAGGGTTTTCCAGATATAAGATCATATCATCTGCAAATAAAGACAGTTTTATTTCTTCCTTTCTAATTTGGATGCCTTTTATTTCTTTGTCTTGCTGGATTGCTCTGGCTAGCACTTCTAGCACAATGTTGAATAACAGTGGTGACAGCAGGCATCCTTGTCTCATTCCTGACCTTAGAGAGAAGGCTTTCTGTCTCTCACCATTGAGTACACTGCTGGTTGTGGGTTTTTCATACATGCTCTTTATCATATTGAAGAAGTTTTCTTCAATTCCTACCTTTTGAAGTATTTTTATCAAAAAATGATGTTGGATTTTATTGAATGCTTTTTCAGCATCTATCAAGATGATCCTTTGATTTTTCTCTTTTGATTTGTTAATGTGTTGTAATATGTTGATTTATTTTCTTATGTTGAACCATCCTTGCATGCCTGGAATGAACCCCACTTGTTCATGGGGTATGATTTGCTAATGTGTCTTTGGATTCAATTTGCAAGTATTTTGTTGAGGATTTTTGCATCTATATTCATCAGGGAGATTGGCCTGTAGTTTTCCTTTGTTGTAGCATCTTTGCCTGGTTTTGGTATTAAATTGATGTTAGCTTCATAAAATGTGTTAGGTAGTGTTCCAAATTCTTTGATGTTTTAAAAGAGTTTAAGTAAGTTTGGTGTCAGTTCTTTTTGGAAAGTTTGGTAGAATTCCCCTGTGAAGTCTTCTGGCCCTGGGCATTTATTTGTAGGAAGTTTTCTGATGACTGATTAGATGTCTTTGCTTGTGATTGGTTGATTGAGGTCTTCTATTTCTTCTCTGGTCAGTCTACATTGGTCATATGTTTCCAGGAAATTGCTCATTTTCTCTACATTTTCCAGTTTGTTGGCATAGAGTTGTTCATAGTATCCTCTTATAATTTTTTAAATTTCTTTAGGATCCACCATAATGCCACCTTTCTCATTCATTATTTTGTTTATATGGGTCTTCTCTCTTTGTGATTTTGTCAATCTAGCTATGGGCTTGTCAATCTTGGTCTTCTCAAAGAACCAACTTTTGGTATTATTTATTCTCTCTATTATTTTTGTTTGTTGGTTTGTTCTCTATGTCATTTATTTCTGCTTTAATCCTTATTTCTTTTCTTCTACTTGGTTTGGTATTGGTTGCTGTTCATTTTCTAGCTTCTTCAGCTGCTCCATTAGTTCTTTGATTTTAGCTCTTTCTTCCTTTTTGATGTATGAATTTAGTGCCATAAATTTCCCCTTCAGTACTGCTTTTGCTGCACCCCATAGGTTTTGATATGTTGTGTTCTCATTTTCATTTGTTTCTATATATTTATCAATTTCTGTTGCTATTTCTTCTTTAACCCACTGATTGTTTAGGAGTGTGGTTTGGCTTCCAGGTATTTGTGAATTTTTTCAGTCTTTGTTATTGACTTCTAATTGTATTCCATTATGGTCAGAGAATGTGCTTTGAATAATTTTAATTTTTTAAATTTATTGAAGCTTGTTTTATGTCTCAGGATATAATCTATTCTGGATAAAGTTCTGTGAGCACTGGAAAAGAAAATGTATCCTGGTGATTTGGGATATAATGTTCTATATATGTCTTAAATCAAATTCATTTATCAGATTGTTTAGGTTTTCATTTTCCTTATTGGTCTTCTGTCTGGTTGATCTATCTATAGCAGAGAGTGATGTGTTGAAGTCTCCCACAATTATTGTGGAAACATCAGTTGCTTCCTTTAGTTCTGCCAGTGTTTGTTTCATGTATTTTGTGGCATCTTGACTGTGTACATAAACATTTATGATTGTTATTTCTTGTTGTTGAATTGCTCCTTTTATCAGTATGTAGTGGCCTTCTTTGTCTCTCTTAATATCATTGCCTTTAAAGTCTATTTTATCTGAAATTAATATTGCTACTCCTGCTTTCTTTTGGCTGTAGCTTGCATGATGTATTTTTTTCCCATCCTCTCACTTTCAATTTCTTTGTGTCCCCATGTTTAAGATGAGTCTCTTGTATACAACAAATTGATGGTTAATATTTTTTGATCCATTCTGCCAATCTACATCTTTTAATTAGGGAGCTTAATCCATTTACATTCGATGTTATTACTGTGAAGGCATTTCTTGAATCAGCCATCCTATCCTTTGTTTTATCTTTGTCAGATATATTTTTCCATTTCTCTCTTAATGTCCTTCTATGTACCCATACTGAATCTCTTTAGTACTGAACCTTTCTCCATATCTCTCTCTCCTTTCTTTGTTTCTCTGTTGGTAGGGCTCCCCTTAGTATCTCAATTAGGGAAGGTATCTTGTTAGCAAATTCTCTCAGCATTTGTTTGTCTGTGAAAAATTTAAGCTCTCCCTCAAATTTGAAGAAGAGCTTTGTTGGATTAAGAATTCTTGGTTGGCAATTTTTCTCTCTCAGAATTTTAAATATGTCATGCCACTGCCTTCTTGCCTCCATGGTGGCCAATAGGTAGTCACTACTTAGTCTTAGGTTGTTTCCTTTGTATGTGGTGAATTGCTTTTCTCTTGCTGCTTTCAGAACTTGCTCCTTCTCTTCAGTATTTTTCAGTCTGATCAGAATATATCTCGGAGTGGGTTTATTTTGATTTATTCTACTTGGAGTTCACTAAGCATTTATGATTTGTGTATTTATGTTGCTTAGAAGGTTCAGGAAGTTTTCCCCAACAATTTCTATGAATGCTCTTCCTAGACCTTTACCATTGTCTTCACCTTCTGGAACACCAATGACTCTTGTATTTGGACATTTTATATTATATATCATATCCCTGAGGTCCATGTCAGTTTTTTTATTTTTTTCCTCATTCTTTCTTTTGTTCTTTCATTTTCCATTCTATCCTCCTCAAGGTCACTGATTCACTGTTCAGCCTCCTCTAGTTTTGTATTATGAGTATCCAGAATCTTTTTAGTTTGTTTGACAGTTTCTTTTATTTCCATAGGAACATTTTTTTTTTATTTACTCTTGCAATTTCTTCTTTATGCTTTTCTAGGGCCTTCTTCATGTCCTTTATATCCTGTGCCATGCTGCCTTTGTTTGTCTTTAGTTCTTTGATTAATTGCTCCAAGTGCTGTGTCTCCTCTGATCTTTTGATTTGCTTTTTGTGTTTGGGTTACCTATATTGTCTGATTTTTTCATATGCTTTAAAATTTTCTGTTGTTTTTAGCCACTTGGCATTTGCTTAACTTGATAGGGTTTCTTTAGGATATATAGACGTATTCAAACACTTTTCTCTAATATGTCATATCTACAGCTTGGTGGAATACACTTTCCCTAACCAGCAGATGGTATCAGTCAGCTACCTATTCCCCACAAGCCAGTTCTTCCAAACTTTGCCTTTGTGGTGAGTGAGAATCTGAGTCTTGTGGGAGTCCAATTGGTGCATCAAGTTTGCATGTTTAGTTGGTGCTGCTTGTCCTGAATGTGGGGCATGTGTCTGAGCAGTTAGGGAGGGAGGGTGGCTTTAATAATCAAATCTCCCAGGTGTTCCTGGAGATTTAAAGCTGTTGCAATAGTCTAATCCTTCAGTTCAATCTCACCACAGTTTGTCTCTGACACTGACCCTCAAGTCCTCAATGTTGGTGTATGGTCCCTGTGAGTTGTGAGTGGGTCCCTCTTCCAAGCTGTGCCCTCCTAGGGCCTCTGCTGAGGGAAGACTGTGCTACATCACATGTAAGCACTATCCCCCAAGGGAAGTTCTGGGCCACAGGACCATGTAAGGTGCCCCCAGCCTGCTGAAAGGATGGCTGAAAGGGGTATGTTAATTTAGGCCTTTTCACACATCTCTGCCTTCCCAGTTCTGGGACAAGTAGCTGCGGGTGCATGAAAGGCTGTTGTCCCTACCAGATATTGTGGCATGTGCATGTGTTGCTGGAAACACTTCCCATCACACTGGGTTGTTTGGTGCAGCTCTGGGCTGTGATGCTGACACCAGCAGGAGCATTCCCAGCCTGCCAGGAAGATGGCTGTAAGGGGACACCCCCCCCTTTTTTTGGAAGTTATGGTGTTTAGCAAATTTTCTCAGCTACTAGACTTATTGCTTTGTCTCTCAGACCTATCTTAGCTCTGCTCTTGTCTGGGCCCAAATTGCAAGTCTTTGAAGCTTTCTGTAATGGGCTGCTTAGAGTAATTGTTTTAGAAAAAGGTAAAAAAAAATGAAAAGAAAAAGAAGAGCCCACTTTGCAGATCTAATGGGCTATTGCAATGCTAAAAGACTTGGAGTTTAGGGCCATTAAGGATCAATCAAGACAGCAGAAAAACCCACTCTTCAGACAAGGGGCCTTGTCCTCTGGATTTGCATATGCACCTGATTCTGTTTGAGCCCTGCCCTTCTCCATATTATGTTCACCCAAACTCCAAAAAGTCTCCGTTTTTATTTTTATTTATTATTTTATTTTATTTTAATCTAATTTAATTAATTAATTTATTTGTTTGTTTGTTTGTTTGTTTATTTATTGCTGTTTTTGCTAGCCCTATCTCCTCTCTGCTGGACCAACAGCTCCCAGATTCTCTGATGTCTGGTCTCAGTCTATGTATGTTTGGAGTTTTTGATCAGCAGTCTGAGTTTTCAATCAAAGTTGCAACTGTAGTTCTCCCTCCTGGTCCCCACCATGGATGGCCCCTCATCCCATGGGACTGGCAGGGAGGGGCATGGGTCCCCTGGCCATGAGAACTTACAGATTTCACAGATCTCAGCTGTTCCACATGTTTGTGAGTGTTGTATGAAATATGCCCACAGTCAAATTGCTCTACTGTGTCCAGTCCATGCAGTTCCTGGCTTTCTACCAACTTCCCTTGAGGAGTAACTAAAATCCACACCTCACCACTCTGCCATCTTGCCCTTCCTCCCCTCTGGGAGATTTTGATTACTGATTCAATTTCTTTACTTGTTATTGGTGTGTTGAGATATTCTATTTCTTCCTTTTTTTTTTAGAGTACAAAGATAATTTATTTTTAACAGTTTTATTCACACATCTTTCAGTCCATTCAAAGTGCACAATCAATGGTTCATGTTATAATCTCATAATTGTTCATTCACCACCTCAATCAATTTAAGAATATTCTCCATCCTCATTGCTCCAGAAAAAAATTCCTATACACCTACACCCCCCTACTATGGATGCTTAGCCTTGATATAGAACTTTTTAACAACTGATGAAGGAATATTCAATGTTACTGCCAACTATAGTCCTTAGTTTCCATTAATTGTATTTTTCCCATACACCAGCCCTACTATTAGCACCTCATAATAGTGATACACAATTATTCTAGCTCATGGAACAACTTTCTTATTTTATACAACTAACCATATAATCATAAACAGCAGGTTTTGATAGGTTATAAAATCTCATCCTCTATCTTTCCTTCTAGTAACATATAGGACACTAGTCTTCCCCTTTTAACCATTCTCACAGTCAACACTATTAATTACACTTACAGTATTGTGCTACCATCACCTCTATCCAAAGCCAGAAATTTGCAATCAACCTTGTTAAAAGTCTGTACAACTTAAGCATCATCTGCCCATTCTCTACCTTCTTTCTGTCTCCCAGTAACCTAGACTCCAGATTTTAATTCCTAGGGTTTGCTCTCTATAATTATTTCATATAGTAAGATTATACAGTATTTGTCCTTTTGTATCTGGCTTCTTTTGTTCAACAGTATGCCCTGAAAGTTTCATCCTTGTTGAATGTATCAGGATTTCATTTCTTCATATAGCTGCATAATATTCCATTATATATACAGGTAACATAGTTTGTTTACCCACTCATCAGTTGATGTACACTTGGATTGTTGCTATCATTTGGTAATTGTGAATAATACCACTATGAATGCTAGCATGTAAATGTTCACTCCTCTGCTTTCAGTTCTTCTGAGTATGTACCAAGTAATTGAAATACCAGACCACATGGCAATTCTATACTTATCTTCCTAAGAAAAGCCAAAGTGCCTTTCAAAGCAGCTGTACTCTTCTACATTCCTACCAGCAGTGAATAAAGGCACATACTTCTTTACATCCTCTCCAGGAATTGTTGTTTTCTGTTTTATTGATAATGGCCATTCTAGTATGTGTGGAATGATATCTTACTGTGATTTTGTTTTGCATTTCCCTAATAGCTAGTGATGTTGAGCATCTTTTATTGTGCTTTTTAGCCTTTGTATTTCCTCTTTGGAAGTGTCTATTCAAGTCTTTTGCCCAGTTTTTAATTGGGTTGTATGTCTTTTTATTGTTAAGTTGAAAGGATTCCTTTTTATATTCTCTATATGAAACCCTTACCAGATAGAGGGTTTCCAAATATTTTCTCCCATTGAGTAGACTGCTTTGTCCCTTGAAGCACAAAAGTCTTCAGTTTTGAGGAGATCCCATTTATGTACTTATTCTTTCATTGCTTGTGCTTTGGTTGTAAGGTATAATAAACATCTTAACCCAAGGTTTTGAAGATGCTTCCCTAAATTGTCTTTCTGGAGTTTTATAGTCTTTGCTCTAATGTTTATGTTTTTGATCCACTTTGAGTTAATTTTTGTACATGGTATGAGAGAGGGGTCCACTTTCATTATTTTGATGTGGATATCCAGTTCTCTGAGCACCCTTTCTTGAAGAGGCTTTTCTGTTCCAGTTGAGTGGACTTAGCAGCCTTGTCAAAAGTCAATTGTTTGTAGATGTGAAGGTCTATTTCTGAACTTCCATTGCTTAATATATCTATCCTTGTGCCAGTACCATGTTGTTTTGAACACTGTAGCTTTGTAATATGCTTTAAAGTTGGAAAGTGTGAGTCCTCCAACTTCTTTCTTCTTTCTTGGGAGGCATTTGGCTATCCAGGACCTCTTGCTCTTCCAAATAAATTTGATGATTGTTCTTTACATTTCTGAAAAGTAAGCTGCTGGAATTTTGACTGGTAAGGCATTTAATTGGTAAATGAATTTGAATAAAATTAACATCCATCTTTACTATCTTTAGTCTTCCAATCTATCTACACAGAGAGTCCTTCCATTCATTTAACTCTTCTTTGATTTCTTTTAACAATGCTTTGGAGTTTTCTGTGTATAGGTCCTTCACATCCATGGTTAAATTTATTCTTAGATATTTGATTCTTTTAGTTGATATTGTAAATGGAATATTCTCCTTGATTTCCTCTTGAGATTGTTCATTGCTAGTGAATTTTGTATTTTGATCTTGTGCCATGCCACTTTGCTGAATTCATATATTACCTCTAGTAGCATTGTTGGAGACTTTTTAGGACTTTATAAATATAGGATCATGTCATCTGCAAACTGAAAGTTTTGTATCTTCCTTTCCAATTTTGAAGTCTTTATTTATTTTTCTTGTTTGATTACTCTAATTAGAAAATACAGCCCAATGTTAAATAACAAGGATGACAGTGAGCATCATTTTCTTATTCCAAATCTTAGAGGGAAAGTTTTCAGCCTTTCACCATTGACTATGATGTTAGCTGTGGGGAATGCTACAGGCTGAAAGGAAAAGACAGGAGAGAGAAGTTTGGAGGAGAGTATAGAAATGAAGAATATCATTAAGGGTAACTAAATGGGAAAGTTACCTTCTACTTCTGTCTTTCAAATTGGTTTTTTATTAAGAAAGGATACTGGATTTTGTCAAGTGCCATTTCTGCATCAGTCAAGATGATCATGTTATTTTTTCTCTTAAATTTCTTAATGTGGTGCATTACATTAATTGATTTTCTTGTGATAAACTACCTTTGCATAACTGGGATAAAACCCACTTGTTCATGGTGTATAATTCTTTTAATGTTCTGTTGGAATTGATGGGCTAGAAATTTGTTGAGGACTTTTGCAGCTATATTTATTAGAGAAATTGGCTGCAATTTTCTTGTCTTGTATTATATTTGTCTGGCTTTGGTATTATGGTGATGTTGACTTCATATAATGTGTTAGGTAGAACATTCCCTCCTCTTCAATGTTTTGGAAGAATTTGAGCAGAATTGGTATTAATTCTTCTTGGAAAGCTTATAGAATTCACATGTGAGGGTATCTTCTGTGCTTTTATGTATTAGGAAGTTTTTGATGGCCATTTCAGTCTCCTTACTTTGATTGGCTTATAGAGGTCTTCTATTTCTTCTAGAGTCAGTGTAGGTTATTCATTTGTGTCTAGGAAATTTTCCATTTCATCTAAGTTGTCTAGTTTGTTGGCATACTTTGGTATCCTCTTATTATTGTTTTTATTTCTGTGCAGACAGTAGTAATGTCACCATGACTTCTAATTTTTTATTTTATTTATTTGCATCTTTTCTCTTTTTTTCTTTGTCAGTCTAGCTAAGGTTTTACCAATTTTATTAATTTTATCAAAGAACCAACTTCTGGTTTTGTTGATTCTCTCTATTGTTTTACTTTTTATTCTCCATTTCATTTATTTCTGCTCTCATCTTTGTTATTTCTTTCTTTCCCTTTGCTTTGGGGTTAGATTGCTGTTCTTTTTTTAGTTCCTCCAGGTGTGCAGTAAGATCTTTGATTTTAGTTCTTTCTTCTTTGTTAGTATAGGAATTTAGGGAAATTAATTTCCCTCAGCATGGCCATTCCTGCATCCCATGAGTTTTAATATGTTATGTTTTCATTTTCATTTGTCTTGACATGTTTACTGATTTTGCTTGCAATTTCTTCTTTGACCCACTGATTGTTTAAGAGTGTTTTGTTTATCCTCCATAAATTTGTGCACTTTCCAGTTATTTATTTCCAGCTTCATTTCATTATTATCTGCAAGTGTGTGTGTATAATTGTGATATACACACATAAAGACATGCATAAACTGAGATTGTGTATAATTTCAATATTTTAATATTTGAGACCTGTTTTTTGTCCCAAAGTGGTCTGGAGAATAATCCAAGAGTACTTGAGAAGAATGTATATCCTGCTGTTTTGGGGTAAAATGTTTTGTAAATGTCTATTAGGTGTAGTTCATTTATCCTATTATTCAAGTTTTCTGTTTCCTTATAGCACCTCTGTCTATATGTTCTATCTACTAACGAGAGTGGCATATTGAAATCTCCAACTATTATTGTAGAGATGTCTATTTCTCCTTTCACTTTTGCCAGTGTTTGCCTTATGTATTTTGTGACACCCTGGTTAGGTGCATAATATTTATGATTGTTATTTATTCTTGGTGGATTATACTATTTATTACTATATAGTATTTTTTTAACAGTCTTGCATTTAAAGTGTATTTTGTTTGATAGTATAGCTACCCTAATTTTTGTTTTTTGTTACTGTTGGCATGTAATGTCTTTTTCCATCCTTTCACTTTCAACCTATTTCTGCCCTTGGGTCTAAAGTGAGTCTCTTGTAGGCACCATACAGATGGATTATATTTGTTTTATCCATTTGGCCAGTCTATGCCTTTTCATTTGGGAATTTTATCCATTAACATTCAATGTGATTGCTGTAAAAACAGAATTTTCTTCAATCAGTTTATCTTTTTGGCTTTTATATGTCATATCTTATATTTGTCTCTTTTTTCAGCTTTTAGTTACCCTTAATGATATTCTTCATTTCTACACTCTCCTCCAAACCTCTCTCTCCTGTCTTTTTCTTTCAGCCTGTAGCATTCCCTTTAGTGTTTTTGTATTGCAGGTGCCTTGTTAGTGGATGCTCTCAGATCCTGTTTATCTTTGAATATTTAAAAATCTCTCATTTTTTGAGACAGAGTTTTCTGGATAAATAATTATTGGCAGGCAGGGTTTTCTTTTTTTTTTTTTTTTTTCCACTATCTTAAATATATCATACCACTGCCTTCTTGCTTCCAGGATTTCTGATGAGAAATCAGAACTTAGTCTTATCAAGCTTCTTTTGTTTATGATGAATCACTTTTCTCTTGCTGCTTTCACAATTTTATCTTGGTCTTTGGCATTTGACATTTGGATTAGCAGGTGTCTTTGAGTAGGTCTATTTGGACTTTCTGTTTGGAGTATATTGCACTTCTAGGGACTGTATATTGATGTCTTTCATAAAAGTTGGGAAATTTTTGACTATTATTTCATCAAATATTCTTTCTGCCCCTTTATCCACTCTTCTCCTTCTGGCACACTCATGATGTGTGTATTTGTGCCCTTCATACTATCATTCAATTCCATAAGACCCTGCTCAAATTTTTCATTCTTTTCCCTATCTGTTCTTCTGTCTATAACATTTTGGATGTCCTATCCTCTAGTTCACTGATACTTTCTCTGCCTTTTAAAATCTTCTGTTTTATGTCTTCGTTGTATTTTTTATCTCTTCTATTGTGTCTTTCATTTCATAAGTTCTGTTTTGTGTGTGTTTGTGCATGCTTTTAAATTCTTTTTATGCTCACCCATTGCCTTCTTTATATCCTTTATCTCTTTTGCCACATTTTCCTTCATTTCCTTGAAATGATTTAGGGGGTTTATTTGAACATCATTAATTAGTGGTTTCAATTCCTGTATGTCCTCTGAGGTTTTAGCTTGTTCCTTTGGTGGGGCCATATCTTTCCATTTCCAAGTATAGCTTGTAATTTTTTGCTGGTATCTAGACATCTGATATTCTTGTTGAGGTATTTCTGGAGGTCTGTTTCTCCCTCTTGCCTAGGGCTTTCTTGTTTACTGGCTTTGTGCTGTAGCTCTTCTTTGACACTTGTTTCAATTTATTCAAGACCTTTAGAATAGCTCATGTATAACTGAAATGAATTTTTTCAGCTCTTAGTCATCTGACTCTTTCCCTGCATATATGGGATGATTTTTGAGATTGTACTATTTGTGCAATTGTTTCACTCCGAGGAAAAGGCTTTCTTTTCCATCTTCCTCCTCCAGGAATGTCAATCTGTTCTATTTGTTTTTGATTTGCCTCTATATGTTTTTAACACTCCTTTCATTATCTTTAGCAAATTTTATCTGGAGGCTTAATTCTGGGAAGAAAGTCTCACAGACAGGAACTACCAAAGTCAGTTTTTCCCAGGACCATGAAGCGCATGCCGATCATTCCAAAATGCCCTGTGGAGGAGACCCAGGAAGGCACTAATCTCTATGTTGTCTTCACAGTCCTATGCCTTCCTGTCATGCACAGCAGACGGCATTTTTCAGCAAACTTCCCCATAATCCTATGGTGGTATTATGTCTTTAATTCTCAATCAACACTGCCTCTGGTGGTTTCCTGGTTGAGACGGAGGCTGTCAGCTGCTTTTGGCCAGGGTGGGTTGAAACTGTTGCTTATATTCCAGACCTTGTAATCTGAAGTCTTTAATCAATAGCCACAAACTGTTCTGGGCCTTGCCCCCCATTTTTCTTGGGGAACAGGAAGTTATAGTGTCTCTCAATCAGCTCCAATTCTGCCACTGCTGGGATCATGGTTGAGACAGAGACTGTCAGCTACTTTTCACCAGGGTGGGTTGAAACTGCTGCTCAGGCCCCAGACCATGGGATCTGAATTTTCTAAACAATAGCCACAAACTCTGCAGAGTCTTACTTCCCCCTCTTTTTCTTCAGGAAGAGCTGCTCTCCAGCAACCTGTCCCTCACCACTTGAGAAGTTATTGCATCTCTCAAGCAACCTCACTTCTGCTCTTGCTGAGGGTAGAGTTGAAACAGAGGCTGCTAGTTATTTTCTTTCCTGGCTGGCTGAAACTGTAGCTAATCTCTTAGACCTAGAATCCAGCACTCAAATTTGCTGATCAAAAGTCAAAGTTGGTACCCAGCCCCACTCCCCCATTTTAGCAAAGAAGATCTGTCCCTCAGCAAACTTCTCCCTGGTGCTGTGATAGGCCACTGTGTCTCTTGATGAAGTAACCTCATCAAAACCTCTTTTTTACAATGTAGTCACACCCACAGGGAAGGATTAAGTTTAAGAACATGTTTTTCTGGGGCACATAGTTCCTAACCACAATGCTTGCTTTGTGACATAATATATGTTCTATCCTGGAAAATGATCCATATGTACTTGAGAGGAATGTGTATTTTGCTGTGGATAAAATGTTCTATATATGTCTGTAAATGTCTAGTTGGATTATATATCATTAAAGTCTATTTCCTTAATGATCTTCTCTCTATAAGTTCTATCCATTATTGAAAGTGGTGTGCTGAAGTTTCCTCCCATTTGCTTAGTACCATCAATTTCTCCCTTCAAATACATTAATATTTATTTCATATATTTAGGGACTCTGACATTTGATGAAGATATATTTAAAATTGTTATGTTTTCTTTTTTAATTTACCACTTTCAGTATATAGTGAAATTCTTTGTCCCTTGTAATAGATTTTGACATGAACTCTATCTTTTCTGTTATTAATATAACTACACATGCTCTCTTTTGGTTACTATTTACATGGTATATTGTTTGCTATCCTTTCATTTTTGACCTACTTGTTTCCTTGAACTTAAAGTGAGTCTCTTGTAAACAGCATATAGTTTGGTTATGCATTTTTATATATCTGCCAATATCTGCTTGTTGACTGAAGAATTTAATCCCTTTACATTTAATTTAACTACTGATAATGCAAGACAGTCTTCTGCCATTTTTCTATTTGGTCTCTGTAAGCCTTAATTCTTTTTTTGTCCCCCAATTCTTATGTTAATTATTTTCATATTTGTTTGATATTTTTTTACTGTACATTTTGAATCCATTCTCATTTCTTTCTATATGTATATTTCATGTATTTTCTTTATTGCTATCATGGGGTTTCAAATTTAAATCACGAATCTATAGCAATCACATTTGATTAATTTCAACAGCATACATATACAGTGTTCCTATACCCTTTTTGTTGTAATTGTTAAACATTATGTATTTATATACCATATGTCCCAAATCATGGATTTATCATTACTGTTTATGTGTTTGCATATTAGAAACTAAGAAATAACAAGTGGAGTAACATACCAAACAATACAATACAATAGTACTAAAATTTATAGTTACCCATATGTTTACTTTTACTAGAGGACTTTATTTATCTATGTCACTTTTATCCACTGTCTTTTCTCCTTTCCTTTTAATCTTTGGAACTCACTTTAGAATTTCTTGTAAGTAAACTCTCTCAACTTATGTTAAACCAGTAATGTCTCAATCTCCCTCTTCTTCATTTTCTAAAAGCTGTCTCAGCTGATAAAAATTCTTGTTTGAGAGTTGTTTTCTTTCAACACTGTAAATATTTAGTCCCACTGCCTTCTTGTTTGCATAGTTCCTGATGAGAAATCAACATTCAATTTTATTGGGACACATTTGTACATAACATGTTGCTTTTCTCTTGCAGCTTTCAAAACTCCTTGTCCTTGGCATTCAACAGTTTGACTATTTTGTGTCTGGCCTTGATTCTTTTTGTGTTTATCCTCTTTGTGGTTTGTTGTAATTCTTTAATATGCATGTTCATGTTTTTTGTTAAATTTGGAAAGTTTCTTGACATTATTCATTTGTATTTCTTCTGGGTTCCCCAAAATGTATGTTGGTACACTTCCTGGAGTCCACAGGTCTTGGGCTCTGTTCAAGCTTTTAATTCTTTTTTCTTTGTAATCTTCAGCCTGAATCATATCCATTTTTTTAACTTTGAGGTCACTTATTCTTTATTCTGTGAGCTCCAATCTGTGTGAAACTCCTATAGTGGACTTTTCATTCAAATGTTGTGGTCTTCAACTCCAGTGTTTGATTTTGATTCTTTTTTAAAAGTTCTATCTCTTTACTGAAATTTTTTTATTGTTCTTTCATTACTTCTCTGATGTTATTCAGTTCTGTCTCAGTGTTTTTCTTTATCTCCATGAGCATATTGATATCATTTTTTAAAAAGTTTTTATCTAGCATGTACAAAGTCTGGTATTCTTCATTGGTGGTTTTTGGATTTTTATTTTGTAGCTTTGTATGAACCATCACCTGCTTTGTTTATTTTATAACATTTTGTTTTGTCCACTGTACATTTTAATACTTTAAAATGCTAAATATTTGAGTGGTATCCAGCTAGTAATATGATAGAGATTTCATTAAGTATTAAGATCAGCCCAGAATATTGACTTCTGGGAAGATGGCGGAATAATTGAGGTGGAGAAAACTTCTCCTCCATTAAAAAAAGGGGGGGCAGAGGTCACACAGGACAGTGGTTTCAGGGTCTGAGCAGCCATAGAGGGACTTCTATAATACATGGTGGGGACTGGAATGAAAAAGTAAAGAAACTGCATCCCAAAGGACTGGTGAGTTTACTCATCCAGGACTGCCACCTTGGCTAGCAGCAGTGAGTCAGCTGCTGAACAGGGGAGTAAGCAACTCTCCACTCCAGTGCACCCATCTTAGCAATTATACAGGGAGATAATCTTCTACAGCCACATGGACAGGAGCTCCAGTGAGGGAACCCAGAAGGCAGCAGACCAGTATTGACTACATTTACTCTCCCCCCAGTAAAGTCTGAGATGTGCACAGGCAACAGGTGGGGATAGGTTAGGGCACAACACAGAAGCACCAAGAGCCCCTCCCACATCCACAGGCTGATGGGCACATGGCAGACTGGGAGAAGGGCATGTTTGAGCTGGAGGATGCCCCTGACTGGACTCCTTGCCAAACTACACAGGGCCACACTGCACCCCAAGGGTTGGCAGTTCCAAGAACACACAGAGAATGGGTGCACTGGTTGGATTCCCACCCCAGTGAACAAAATTGGGGAAAACCTGACTTAAGAGTGAAAGGTAGCTCAAGACTGCCATCTTCGGAAAATAGGAAAAATGCACTCCAGCAAGCTGTCACTCTGCCAAACATATATATAAATGTTCAAATAATCCTGCATTTCCCCAAATCACCTTATCAAAATAAGCAAATATCCCAAAGCCAACAGAAAATCATAAAGCACTTGAAGAAACAAGAAGATATGGACAATACAAAAGAGAAATTTAAAAGCCACAGAAAACACAGAACTTTGAGTAATTATTCAAAGAAGTATTCACAAATGTCTAAAACAACTTCAATGAGCTGCTTAAAGACAAAGAACATCAAGAAGACTCAAGAAAAGCATAAAGAAGAATTTGAAAGAGTAAATTAAAAAATATCAGATCTCTGGAAATAAAAGATACTGTTGAACAAATTAAAAATATACTAGAGATACAGAACAGCAAATTTGAAGAGGCAGAAGAAAGGAAAATTGAACCAGAGGACAGCACAGTTGAATGCAAATGCACAAAAGAACAAACGGTGAAAAAAATCAAAAATATTTAAATAGATCTCAGGGAAATGATGGACAACAGGAAGTGCAAAACATAAGAATAATTGATGTCCCAGAATGAGAAGAGTAAAGGCTTAGGGAGAGTATTTGAAGACACAGTTGTGCCAACAACCCTACTAAATGATGTAAATATGCAAATCAAAGATGCACAATGAACTCTAAATAGAATACATCCAAATAAACTCACTCTAAGACATTTGCTAATCAGATTATAAAATGTTGAAGAGCAGGAGAAAGTCCTGAAAACAGCAAGAGAGAAGCAATTCACCACATACAAGAGAAAACACATATGACTAAGTACTGACTACTCAGCTGGCACTATTGAGGAAAGAAAGCAGTGGTATGAAATATTTAAGACTCTGAAAGAGAAAAACTGCCAGCCACAATTCTTTATCCAGAAAATCTCTCCTTCAAAATTGAGGGAGAGTTCAAAAATTTTACAGAAAAACAAAGGCCGAGAGAATTTTTTTAACAGGAGATCTTCCCTCCAAGAAATATTAAAGTGAGTCCTAATAGCTGACAAAAAAATAAAGGAGAGAGAGGTCTGGAGATGGGCACAGAACTGAAGAGTATTAGTAAGGGTGACTTAAAGGAAAGAAAAAAAGAGAGAGTGGGGGAAAACAGATCTGACAATGAATAACCAAAGATAAGATAGTTGGTTCAAGGACTGCCTTCACAGTAATAACATTGAATGTGAATGGATTAAACTCCCCAATTAAAATATACAGAGTAGTAGAATGGATTAAAAAAGTATGGTTCATGGATATGCGGTTTACAAGAGATTCATTTTAGACCCACCCAGCAACAAAAAAAGATGTTAAAAGTGAAAGTATGGAAAAATATTCCATGCAAGTTGCAGCCAAACAAAAGCAGGGATAGCAATACTACTATCAGACAAAATAGACTTTAAATGCCAACATGTCAAAAGAGACAAAGAAGGACACTATATATTAATGAAAGGGAAAATTCACCAAGAAGAATAACAATCATAAATGTTTATGCACCCAATCAAAATGCTTCAAAGTACATGAGATAAATATTGGCAAAATTGAAGGGAGCAATAGACATTTCTACAATAATAGTGGGAGACTTCAATACACCTGTCTCTTCTATAGATAGTACAACCAGAGGCACAAAGCAAGCCTCAATAAATTTAAAAAGATTGAAATTATTCAAAGCACATCCTCTGACTATAAGGGAATGCAACTAGAAATCAATAACTACCAAAGAACCAGAAAATTCACAAATATGTGAAGGTTAAACAACACACTACTAAACAACCAGTGGATCAAAGAAGAAATTGAAAGAGAAATTGGTAAATATCTAGAGATGAATGAAAATGAGAACACAACATATCAAAACCTATGTGATGTAGCAAAGGCTGTGCTGAGGGCAAAATTTATAGCTCTAAATGCATACATTAAAAAGGAAGAAAGCTAAAATCAATGACTTAACTGAACAACTGAAGAAGCTGGAGAATGATCAGCAAACTAACCCTAAAGCAAGTAGAAGAAAACAAATAACAAGGATCAAAGCAGACATAAGTGATACATGGAGGAAAAAAATAGAATAAATAAAACCAAAAGTTGGTCCTTTGGGATAATCAACAAGATCGACAAACCCTTAGCTAGACTTACAAAGTCAGAAAGAGAGAAAACTCAAATAAACCAAATCAGAAATTAGAGGGGTGACATTACTGTGGATCTGGAAGAAATTTAAAAAGTCATAAGAAGATACTATGAACAACTGTATGCCAACAAGCTAGAAAATTTTCTGGATAAATCCCCAAACCCAGAGGCAACAGCCTCATCAAGAACATCAACCAGATGCATCCCCCTTTCTCATACTGTCAACACCTCTTTTTAATATGAACAAGTTATATTAGTCACTGCCCAGATATCCCTGAAGAGAGAGGAGCAGCAACTGACAAGATAGAATTCAATAAAGGATTGCAAATACTGAATCTTTATATATATATATAAGTTTCTAGGGCACTAGAAGAGCTAGGAGGAAATAACTGACATGTTGAAACTGTAACATATAACAATATAACATGCTTCAAAATTTGCTCTATAGCTACTTCTTAAATTATGCTTTGAAAGTTACCACATTTCTGTATATATGTTATACCTCACATAAGGAAATAACTGAAATGGTTGAACTGTAATCCAGAACATTCTTTAAAATTTGCTCTCTAATGATTGTTAAATCATACTTTGAAAGTTATCACTTTTCTGTATATAGGCTATATTTTTACAATAAATGAAATGTATAGAGAAAAAAAGATCAGTCCAGTGCAAATGTTAAGAGCAAGGTCTCCATCTTTTTTAGCCTGAATCCTGTCCTTGGCTTGTGCTTGTTCAAGTCCATAGGAATTTCCCATTTACAGGAATCCCCCTATTTACAGGAATTCAAATGCCACCTCTGCTCTCTATGAAATACGCTTTTTCCAGTCCAGGGTGTTCAATTTTATGACTTAACATAGTAATCCTTTGCCCCAGGCCATTATGACATTTTTCTTAAACTGTTATGGCTGTCTGCAAGCTACTTCTGACAGTGGGGCAAGTTCTGGTAGGTGGAACAAAAGACAATTTCCTGGTTCTGTCTTTCAGGCTTCCACTGGATAGATTACCATAGTCATATAGGCATTGCAGTAAGAAGGTAAGGATCACTCCGCTTCCTCAGCAACAGGGTCAGGGACCCAAAGGGGGAGTTCAGACTGTTTATACACCACACCAGTAGGTGGTTAGGGAGGGCTGGTGAGGGCACCACAAGTTTCCCCAACATTTATTTAAGCTGTGTTTTCTTGATTTGGCTATTCCCCAGTTACTGCAACTCTTTAACCATTTACTGGAGCTGTGAGGAAGATGGCTTTGTCAGTTTTTGCTAGTTTTTCAAAGATTCTATGGGGGAACAGCACCCTGTAGCATCTTATGTTGGCACCTTCATTGACCAGAAACCCTCCCCCAATTTTTTAATCTTCTTAAATATTTAGAATTTTTAATGCATTAAATGTTACTAAACAAAGTGCTACTCAGTGTATGTAGAATATTTGAGAAAGATTATAGACAGAAATATAGTGTTGGCAATGTAGAAGAGACAGGGAATGAAAAGTTAAGCTACTGTTTCCTTCTGACATTCCTTTTAACTTCATCATGGCAGCTGCTATGAAAAAAGAACAAATAAACCATTATATTTTTGTCCATAAATTCACCCCTAAGAAAGCCTTTCATGCCTTTTCCTGTTCTCTGTCATCGCGGCAGCGTGATGCATTGAAGGGTCAGAAGGGAAATTATTCCACACCAGGCAGTGTCTCAAAATTCTTGAACATTAAAAGAAAGGAAACTGAACATCTTATAAACCTACTGTTAGGTGGCTGGAGGCCATTGCCACTGATACAGTTGTTAAGACTTTTAAACAGTAAGCACTGAATACCACAAAGTATGTTGTCTTAAATGTCAGTATATTATAGTACTGAGTTTACGTCTCCTTCAATTTTTTTTTTCATGTTTGGAAACATGTTTTCTGGTATGGTAAATGAAGGGATAAGAAATACTATATCTGCAACAACTAACAGAAAACTGTATACTTTGGGGACTTTTCTGGTGTCCAATAACAAAATTATATTTTTTACTTGAAATTTATTTTATATTGATGAGAATGAATACTGTGATTCAGTAAAAAGAGTACAGCAATACAGCTTCAAAGGGAAGTTATTCATTTGTCCATTTTTGTTCTTCAATTAAAGCTAAGTTGAAGCATGTGTTATTCAATAGAAAAAAGGCAGCCATCTTACAGTTTGTGGCCCCATCTCTTGAAATAAGGAAGCTTCACCTCCTAACTTTACAAATTCTCCTCTGAATATTCTATTTCAATTTCAACAATTTTGATCATTTTTCCCTAAAATGTTTTAGATTGATACATTACTTGCAACCATTTTTCCCTCCTATTTATTTTTTGAAGATCACCTGTTTTCAGATAACTCCCAGATTTACTTTTCCTCTTTCTTAGCTTTAGTCTCTTTAATCTTCACATCAAAATATTGCCCAGGAATTATTCATACACATCCTAACTCAGCAAAGCAGTAGTTTAAGCTCCTTCTGTCACTTCTCATCACTAAAATTTTGATCTCTCTGTCTCAATAATTAATTTTGCCCTATTCTTTACCTTGTTTTACCTCCTTCCAGCCATTCCAACACCCCAACATCCAGAAAATATATATAATTATATAAAGTTTCAGTATCCATAGACCTTTGTTAAATCTTATCTTGTCTGTTGCTACCCCTTCCTCTCACTTAATCTCTTTCTCCAACTTCATGGGTGTCTAGGCAGTGAGCATCCTACTTGTTCATACTGAAAGGGGATGTTGACAGCATGGGGTAGGGGACTGCATCTGATTGTTGATCTTAAAGAGGCCATTGCCTCTGGGTTTTAGGACTTGTCTGGTATAGGAACGCCATACCAGACTTTAAGTTTCTGAAAGATAAAATTAGTGAGTGAATCTTTTATAGAATCTCAGGTAGGGACCTAGGTATTTGAGGGCTACTTTTAGTAAGGGCATGGCATACTGTGGCAATTTGGGACATGTAGCTAGAGCTTGCATAAGAGAAACCTCCAGGATAGCCTCTCAATTCTATTCAGGATCTCTCAGCCACTGTGATCGCAGCTTGTTACCATTTTTTCCCCTTTTTTGGTCAAATAGGCATTTACAATCCCTCAATTCCAGGGTGAGGCTCATTCCTGGGAATCATGTCTCATATCACCAAGGAGATTTATTCGCCTGGGAGTAATGTCCCTTGTGGGGGAGATGTTAATGAATTTATTTGATGAGTTGGGTGTAGAGAGAGGTCACATCTGAGCAACAAAAGAGGATCCCTGGAGGTGCCTCTGAGGCATAATTATAAGAAGGCTCAGCCTCCTATTTACAACCCTAAATTTCAGAAGAGCAAGCCTCAAGTAGAGGGCTTGCTTTATTTAGTAGTGGGTTCCTAACTTCACTTAATATATATCCTATCCCAAGATAAGATAAAGATGTTCTTTACCTTCAAGCCTACTTCTTTATAAAATAAATCTAAAAATACATGACTTTTCCCTATCTCCCATATGAAAAGTTTTCCTATAATTTGGACAATTTTAATTTCTCCTTGTGCTCTATATGTCTTTCCCCTGCATTTTTCTGGCACAGCTAAATACAGTTTATAGAATGTAGATTTAATGAAGTGAGCCACTATATTCCCTAGTTAAGGGTAGTATATTTTTCTATTCAATAATTTCACAAAGAAATTTAGTTAATGGAAAAAACTTTTTATCCCTATATCAATGTATACACAAAAGCAGAATGTGGCATGAATTGGGAGATGCCTTTATAAGTAGGACTGATATTTGTGTCCAATCAGTAAACAAAGAAATGTCTTTTTATCTAACATTGTCTGCAGTAACCTTCCCTTCATTCATTTTCTCCTTGCCTTGCTCATTTTACTTCATTCTCATTTTCCTTTGGTAATTTCCTATGTTTCCATCATTAACTTCTATTAATGTTTTCTAGATTAGTGATATTGATTATACAAATACTTAACAACCTCTCTTACATTAAATACTCATAATTGACATACCCATAAGAAATGGGAACTGTACTCATGTTGTTTTATAAAGGTTCATTTTATATAGAGACAATATAGAATACATATCTATGAAATATAATAAATTGTCAAGGAAATCAACTCTAGTCTGAAAATTTACATCATTCATCTTCTTCTAATTCTTAGTCTATTCTATGGACTTAAAAATCTTTTGTAATGCCTTGTTAATTATGTTTTCCATATTTAATAAAACTAAATGGCATATTTAAAGCCATTGAGCATATAAAGAAATCACTAACAAGTGTAAGGCTATAATTGCTATAAAATAAAATGAAAGTCAGTGTCCACCACATTGCACATTGATAATAACTCTCCAAATTTACTAAAATAGAGAGTCTTATATTATCTTTTTAATTTAACTTTTTGGTTTCTGTAAGAACGCATCTGCCAAAAAATGGATATAAAATATATTTAGTTAAAACCTTATGTAGGCAGATTCCCATCATGCAGTATATACATTCAAAAGTCATTACATGAGATAATATTTTTATGATGCTCTTTTATTTTTTTCTCCAATAACATGGTGATAAAACTAGATTTCGTTTGTCCCACTGACAGCATATAAATAGACCACTTATTTAAGTGATTTTTTGTAGGTGGTAAAGCATTAAATTTGCATTCTCATAAAAAATATGGCAGTACTTAGAATTGCTAAAATAATGCCTCCAACTGCCCACCAAGATCTTCCTATGTGTAAGCTCATAAATGATAACTGCTCTTCTAAAGTTGGTTCAACTACCAATGTGATTTTCAAAATGTGATACATAATTTTACAGGTAATAAGGAAGACTTTGTTAATATTTTAAATTAAAAGCATTCCTAAAGATATCACTTTGTCCCTTTTCAGAGGTTATTTGTTATATTCTTGCTATTATTGGAAAACAGTTGTATTATTACTTTACATTTATTTTGATACCTACCTATTTGGGCCATATTTTTTCCAATCTTACTATTTGATGATGTGATTGTGATATTGAATTTCACTGAGATAATCAACATAAACATGACTGGAATTTATGCATACCTTATATTACTGCTGGTTTTTAAATGTCATTAACATTTTTTAACATTTCCTTAATGTATGGTATTTCATTAACAAGCAATAGCAATATCAAGCACTTTTGAAATTGTGTTAAAGCATTTAAGAACACTTTTTTTCCCTCATAATCAAGAACTATTGTAAGTTCTCTAGGTATATAAAATATTATAAGATATACTATGAATTCAGCCAATACGGAAATTGTATTTACTGCTGTATATTACAGTTGATTAAATTTGAGCATATGCTATGAGCAAATCACAGTTAATAATTAAATAGATAGGTCATTTATTTTGCTCAATAAGTTTTGAGTGAAAATTTAATACATTTAGACATGTGTACACAGGTGTGTAAATCTATTTCTGATAGACAAGTACAATGATGCACAGGTTAGAAAGAGCGTGAGTGTCTTTCCATTTAATTTAATCGTTCTGCCTTTGTGAATTTCCTTCTTTTTTAATGAGAAGTGGCCAAAAACAATACATAGCAATTTTACTTTTGTTAAATGCGCTGTGTAGACATGTGTGAATATTCACTAACATTTTTAATATGAAAGGCTCCTGACTCCCCGAGAATGTTTGGTGGAACATGCTTCAGGTGCTAGTCTAGGTTTACTTCCAAGCACGGTTTTTTTTTTTTTTTAATCCTACAAATGTATAGTCCAATTTTAGAGAAAAGGCAATAGGGAGCTTTCCTCCCACTGGTTTGCAGAGTTCCTTCCCTTGCTAAGAGAGGGGAAGGAGTAGAGGGAGGGATGGAGTGGTGAGCACAGTGTGAAGCTGATGTCAGAAACGTTAGAGCCTTATAACCTCCAGTTACAAATGCCCACTATAAAAACATGTAAATATTCTGATATTAACAATAGAGCAATTCAAGCAGTTTCCTCCTTCATAAAATAAAGGGTTTGGTGTTGAGCAATCTGACCAAGTTACTAATGAATTCAGTTTGCTGAGTTTTCCCTAAATTCCAAATAACAATTACCATAATAGGTCTGCTGGAGGCTTCTCCACTACTTTGTCCTGATGCAGCATCAGCTTCATCCCTGTGTCAACCTAGTTTTGAAACAGCTGCCTCTCCACAAGAAATTCAATCACCTTCAGAATTTTTTAGGAACATTGAAGATTTGGAAACAGTGGGGAGGAATCCCTGGTGGAGCAATCAGCATTCTATCATCCAGCTCCTCTCTCCAAGTTTCCCTTCTTCTTAAATCCTTACCTTCCCCATACCACAGTCCTAATTCTTCCCATTTTGTTTTGCACAGTTCCTTTTATCTTGCACAAATACCTTGCAGTCAGCCATCACTTAAGCTCTGTTTAAACCTATAGACCAAGAAAGGCTATTAAAGTTTAATTCCAAGAAAGGCAGTTCCTTCCCTCAGAGAAAACAGGCCAGCTGATGAGAAAAAATCATTTTCTTCAACTCTTTATAAATGAACACCTTATTTTATTATATTCAAATATAAATATTTGACAACACAGGCTGCTATTTGCTGTGGGACCTCATTCCCCGTTAGGAACAGGGAGCCCAGGCCCTGGGTCCCCATAGCATGCAACATATTTCATTTATTTATTCATTTATTCTGCAAGGAACTTAGTTGTTTGCCTCAGTTTATTCATCTGTCAAGTAGAAAAATATTACCAACTACTTCTTACAGTGTTTTATAAGATAAAATTAAGGTGATACATTAATATGTTTAAGTAATTAGCTTAGTGCTTGGAAGAGAGGAAATTACCAATACATGTTGATGTTGTGCTTTTCTTGAGGACAGATAATAAAAATAATAAGATAATAAATAATACTATCCCTCTTTCTATTAGTAGATATTTTTATTTTTGGGTAGGACCCTAACAGCATCTGTCACAACTCCCAAAATTATATCCTGATTTTAGAAATTAAAGATAATAGTTGCAGAGTTGGTGACATATCTAGGAATAGCTCCATAAATGTTTCATTCCTGATAAGTCAAGTCCTTTCTACTCTCTTCTAACTTATAATTGAACTCCCATTTTAGATTGGTGATCAGATTCAATTTCATAGCCTCCCACGAATCCCTGAAACTTGGAGAGCATGCCGTGGGATGGTGATTGATTTATTTCAGTTTATTTATCTGAAATCCAAGGATATTAACAGATGGAATGCCAGATTCAAATAAAGCTCTATGGCTTCAAGTAAAGGAATAGCAAATAGACAGTTGTCTAAGTAGATTAAAATTCTAAGGAGCCCTTACCTTCTCAAAATATTTACCACTAGAACATGGAACTACGGATTTCAGGCAACTGAAGCAGCAGCCAAAACATCCTAGGCCATTGGTAAAAGTGTTTATCTTTGAATAATACTTTCTCTCAAATCCAACTGCCAATAATAATAGCTCTTGTATAGTAACCTATTGCCCAGAAACATGCAGCATAGAATAAATTTTAAAGATTTTGATGTCTAGTTTAAAATATAAACTAAGAAGCATTTAATGATTAAAGTGTCAGCAAATACAGTGCAGACCACAAAGCAATTGATTTGGCAAATAAACAATAAGAATAGTTCCTGGATTATTGAGAAATAGAACTATTTTTCAGAAGGTCCATTTTAAATAATTAAAAATCCATTAAGATTTAGCACTTCATGAGCCTTTTCCTGACACAATCTTAACTCTTCAGCCTCACAGAAATGGATATAATGAAAAATATTTTAATAGCCAAACATACAGTATTTTGCACTCCCATATGGCTTAAATCATTTCCAGATAGAGGGCAATACTTGATTGGATTTAATGGTCAGTGATTCACACTAAAGAAACCTACAATATCTTCCTCTCACAATGCACATGAAAGTGTAGAAAGGGTAATGAAAGGAAATATATGAGAATAATTATGTATATATATAATATATGTATAGAATTATAATAAATACTTGCTAAGTAGTGAATTAAAATCAGATAAATATATACAGTATCTTAATACTCATGTTTCTCAACCTGGGTACTAGTGACAACTTGGAGCAGATAATTGTTATGGGAGACCATGCCATGCATTATAGGATGTTTTACAATGTCCCTGGCCTCTATCCACTAGACACTGGTAGCATCCTTCTCCGTGAGTTGTGAAAAACAAAAATACTACAGACATTGCCTAATGTCCCTTGAGGGTCAAAATCTCCTTGATTCAGCACTACTGCTGTTCTAGTTTGCTAATGCTGCCAGATTGCAAAACACCAGAGATGGATTGGCTTCCATAAAAGGGGTTTATTTGGTTACATAGTTACAGTCTTAAGGCCATAAAGTATCCAAGGTAACACTTCAACAATCGGGTACCTTCACTGGAGGATGGCCAATGGTGTCCAGAAGACCTCTGTTAGCTGGGAAGGTACATGGCTGGCGTCTGCTCCAAGTTCTGATTTCAAAATGGCTTTCTCCCAGGATGTTCCTCTCTAGGCTGCAGTTCCTCAAAAATGTCACTCATAGTTGCACTTGGGATATTTGTTCTCTCTCAGCTTCTCCGGAGCAAGAGTCTGCTTTCAATGGCCATCTTCAAACGTTCTCTCATCTGCAGCTCCTGTGCTTTCTTCAAAGTGTCCCTCTTCTCTGTAGCTCCTCTTCAAAACATCACTCACAGCTGCACTGAGTTCCTTCTGTTTGTCAGCTCATTTATATGGCTCCACTGATCAAGGCCCACCCTGAATGGGCGGGGCCACGCATCCTTGGAAATATCTCATCAGAGTTATCACCTACAGTTGGGTGGGGCACTTTTCCATGCAAATCTAATCAGCACCAAAATGTCTGCCCCACAAGACTGCATCAAAGTATATGGCTTTTTCTGGAGGACATAATACATTCAAGCCAGCACAACTGCCTAATAATATGTTGTGTTTGATGATATCTATAAACTACTGAGGATGCAAAAGAGACAAAACAGGGACTCATCAGTACTCAGAAACACAGCTTTTTATTTACAAGTGTATATGAGACTCTTTAAACAGGTGAAGATACAAACTCAGAAAAATTGAACAGGCAAAGAATGCTGGGTAGTGGAGAAGGCCTAAGTCAAGAAGGAGGATGTCTAGTCTCCCATGAGCCACACAATGCATGTGGCCCAACATCCCAGACACACCTCTTAGACAAATGAAATAAGAAGCCCACCTACATTCACAGAATTTGCTACAATGTTATGAGCAATGTGAAGACAATCCAGGAAACTGCCTTGATTATTTATATTTTATAACCACAGCATCACTGCTCCCACTCCTGACTGTGCAAACTATAGTGTATGAATGCATGGTTGTTGTTGTTTCATATCTCGCCTTTTCAGATCCCATTTTACCCCCAAACAAATAAGCTATTCAAAAAACAAACAAGCAAACAGACACCATGGAATGACATTAGGCAAATTTATTTCCTAAATCCCTTTCATAATTCCCAGAAGAGCTAAGTTTCCATAATACCTATAAATTAAATATATATACATATATATTAGAAGAGAGAATATCAACTTTTCTCTGTCAGTATCCCATTAAAATGCTAGAATGCATCTCATAACAGTTTTAGAAATCAAAAATTGTTGGGAGATGTCTCGGATCTGACTCGTTTCTATAGGTTCCCATAGGTCTCTCTTGCAAGCAGAGATTCTGACTGCCCTTGTTCTGGACTATCTTTTTAAGGGAGATTGAATAGTGAACAGCCTTGGATGGAAGAGATAGTGTTGCCCTCTATAGTCAAGGACAGGGATGCTCTTGTCCAGTGTAAAAGATATAGCATTTCCCTCTGGAGCAAATTTCAGGAAGGCTTATTGCCTATTTAAAAGATTTTGTTCCCTAAACTCAGAGTTCCTCTCCTGTAACACAACCCATTGTATGTGAAGAGGTACACTTACATGTTTCATGTCACTCTACGAGAATTGGGGCTCAGGGAACAGGCACAAGAAGATGTCAATACTCTAGATGATGCCATTGCTCTGAATGATAGAGTCCTTTTTCTCTGACCCTGGAATGTCATGTCTTCTTTCAGCATACCTGAAACCGTGGCAAGCAAACTTGTTAGCTTGCAAGTAGAAAAAATTCTCAGATCCTACACGGTTCTTCAGAGAAATTATTGCATTGGTAATTTTTATGAATTACTGGAACTTAGCAATGTAACTAGAACAAAGAATGGCAGAGACAATGTTATGCATACACATACCCCAATTTCAAACTTCCCTGAACATATTGCTGTTACAGTATATTTCATATCATCCCTTGCAGGTAAGTGTAGCCATGTTACTGAATTTTGGCTAACTGAATAGGAACAGAATCAATGTTCACCACTCCCTGAGAAAATACACATTCTCCTTCTGAATTCAATAGCAGCAATCAAAAGATAAGATAGTAGCCAGCAAACCGTTTCTTAAAGGGCCAGTTAGTATATTTTAGGTTTCTGGGCCCTATGTTCTCTGTCACAATGACTCAATTTTGCTGTTGTAATAGGAAAACCACATGGTCCATACATAAACAAATTGGTGGGGCCAAGTTCCAATAAAGCTTAATTTACAAAAGCAGGTGGATCATGGGCCATAGTTTGCTGACCCCTGCTCTAGGTGAAAGTAGAATTTCACTATGTGCATATGAATGCCTGGCCTCTTTTGTCTGTATGGGAAAAATAAAAAATGTTAAATCACTGAAGTTTGAGGTTTATGGTAACAGACCAATATCCAGAGAAAATCATAACCCCAAAAGGCTGGGTAAATGATAGGAAGAGAATAGAGCATTCTTTCCCACAATGCTTCAGGATCATTTCAAGGCCAGAGCAGGAGCAGACAGCTGGGGCATCCATATAATTAATCAAAGAAATCAGAGAAAAGCTGAATTAGTCAGGGCCTTCACCCCTACCCTAATATATGCTGACCTCCTGGAAAGCCACTTAACTTCTCTTGGTCTGTGTAAATTAAGGATAATTATAACACCTGCTTTATAAGGTTGCTGAGGATTAAATACATATTCCTATTTTTAATATATTTTAATGCATATAAATCATTTGAATCAAGGCCTGCTGCACAATGAGCATGATAGCATTGCTAGCTTTTATAGTAAGTTACTCACTCTTACTTATTTCCTCAAGCTACAGTTAAGAATGAGATGTTCCCATTTGACTTTGTTGCCTCTGAGTAGTAATATGGCAGTGGCTGAAATGAATTTTATCACCAAAAATCAGCAAAACTAAAAACTGAAAAAGGGGGGAGGATGGATTGGAGTAAGGTGTTAAAAGGAACTTTTCCTTTTTATATATAATTGTCCATGTTTTAAAAAACTGTTTTGGTGAATTGGTATTCACAAAATATGTGCAATAAAAATAGAATAAAATAAACCATTGTATGCAAGTGAATATTAAGAAAACATATCCCTCCTCATATTATGGCTACTGTCAGCTAGTTGGAGATTCAAGAAGAAAGTTGTGCCCATCTCTTGACATAGTTCTTACTCCACTTATATTCAATATTTGGTCAGTAAGTACTTACTGAAAGCCTGTTAAGTAAATAAAATGGCCACTTGCATTGGGCAAGCCCAAGAAGGGCTTGTCCAGAAGACAAAATCAACTGACTTGTAGGTCTTCTCCAAAGAAAATGGAACACACACAACAGAATTGCTGATAAGGAGCACCTTGTGATAAAACCAGTTTTGATCCAGTAGAGTATCTGCTTCCCACTTTGTGAGACCCCCACCCCCATGATGGAAACAATGTCAGCCACTCAGAACATTTCTTCACTTCCTTCTACTCATCCTATTTGAGTTTCTCCTTTCCACCCCCTTGGTAAAGCTCCCTTCTACTTTCTGAATGGGATGCTGCCTGATTCATGAATTGCTTAATAAAGCTGTAAGATCCTATACTGAATGATTTTATTTTTTCTTTTAGAACTGCTAAGTGTGCCCAGAATTTCTCTCTCACTTGATTTCTGAAGACCTCATTTTTTAAACTATAAATACCACAGGATTTCCTGTTCATCAATTCTTGACAGTTGCGTATTTTTTATCTCTTCTTAAAGCTAAGCTTCTTTGAAAGACCTTCACAGCACTGATTTCTGAGAGTACAAAGTGCTTTCTACTCCTTGATGCTGCTTCTTTGTACATTTTTTTTCCATCAATACTGTTTAAAAGTATGGTGACCAACTAATGTAGTTTATTCAGGTCTTTTCCAGTTTTAGGCCTGAAAGTTCCATAGCCCAGGAAATCCCTTAGTCCTGGGGAAACCAGGTTGGTTAGTCACCATACAACATATTTTTCCTTCTTTCTCTCTCTTGCTCTCTCTTTCTCTTCCCTAATTTCCTTCCTTCGTTCCTACTATTCTTCAATGGGATTTTAGAAAGAAGGCACCAAAGAATTACTTTCATTTGTAGCTCATAAATAAGACATGATTTTAGAACAATAACTATTGGTTGCAAAATTATTTGGGAAACAGACATGGAAACTGGTAGAAACCAATTCTTTGTCTTTTAATAATCTTAATTCTTGTTACCTACTCTAGGTAGATAAATGGACAGAGACAGAGAGAGAGAAGGCATTACATAACTTTTTTCATACATATTAATTCTAGGTTCTGGAGTAGATTCTAATACTATTCTCAAATATTTGCTTTTCCTTCCTGTGCAAGGGTATTATCTCTCCATCCCATAAATCAAGCCTGGCCTTGGGACTTGCAGAGATCCCCTCTGTGGGGGAATCTTGCCTCCCCATCCCATTAAAATCAGTATTTTAATGATTTGGTTTGTATTTCAATGTGGTTTGCTTTAGCCAAAGATATGGGAGCAGAAAAATAAATACCTGTCTGAGAATTTTCAAGAGCCAGCATGTATTTTCACCATTGATTGTTTTTTGCCTTTTGCTCCCAGATTGCCAATGTCTCATATAGGGCCAGAATTAAGGACTAGTTTGGATCAGACCCTTAACTTACTCAAGGTGCATATATAAAGGAGGCAAGAAACAAATGGCTCTTAATCCAAGCCACTGGGTTATGGGGGTTATTTGGTAATAGAGTACAATAGCCTACACTGATCCTGGATCATAAGAGTTCAGAAATGCATATACCAATAAAATTTGTAAAACAATACTCTATCCTCAAACGTATGAATTTGAATTAAAGAAGTAACATCTCCAATATAATATTTCTTAAAATTTTAGGAAAACTGGTGATAAATGATTTAAGACTTACCTCTTGTTCTGTATATAATCCAGAACAAACATATTAAATTTTTCACATTTCATTTTAAAAAATAGAAAACCAAGTATGTTCTTTAGAATTGGATTAAAAGCAAAATAACAAGTGTAATTTTCTATTGTCTTAATATTTACTCTATTCCTAAATCTATCCAGAATGGGATTTTTCTATCTCCAGATTCTAAAAAGCAAAATACTATTCATTTCCTTAAAAATAGTTTTATCTTTGTAAAAACGTTGAGAATATCATTACCTTTACAATGATCAAGTAAGTCATCCTATTTACTCACTGTTTTTCCTCCCTCTATCCAGATTTCTTAAATGGGCCCATATCTATAAGGAGATTTTTTTAAAACATCAAGCTATTTTGGGAAACCTGTACCCTCCTATGTAACTTCCCTTAGGCCCCACACACTTACACACACAAAAAAGCTAATGCCCCGTCCAAATAAGACTTTTCTTTCAGCATGTTAAATGGTTCCATTCTCCATTTTATTATTTGGTAATCAGATAAATATGTTCTCCCACTTATGGGCATTAGCTTCTTAATTAAAGTGTCCTAAATATGCAAATACCTCAAGATAACATGTGAGAGTTGAGGGGACAGTTGACCACACTAAAAAGATAGTGGTAGAAAGAATATTCTCAAGCCACTTGCCTTTTAAACCGGTTTTTAATACTGCAAACTGAGCAACTACAACAGGTAATTTTAAAATAGAATAATTTGCTCCCTAAAACTAACAGCTTTGAAAAGAAAATCCAAAACAACTCTCACATACCCTCAACCAAAAAAAAATATTTTAGAGAAGTACAAAATGATCCCTAATGAGATGATATGCAAAAAAAACTACAAAAGTGTGATGTAAATCCACTCTTTGGACAAATTATTTTTTAAAAATCTAGATAGTGTTTCTCTTGCCAGCTGAAGTTTTGCTTTGCTTTGTTTTTCTTATCCCACAGTTCTGAGTTCATAAGAAAAAGTCCTGCAAAAAACAAAGCAGGAAAAACATATTTCAAATCAATAGTGGGAAGCAACATAAGAGTATGAAACTTTTTCAAAAACCTGAAGCAGATTATTTCTTGCCCTCATTCATTGAAGCAATCACACAAACAATAAAGAAACCGTCTTCTATTCTTGCTAATGGGTTTCTCATTCTCTAGCATTTTGTATAGAAAAGGAAAATTACTAAGCACACAGAACAGTTAGAAGTATCCCTAAGTTATTTACCACAGACGATTAACATCAAGGGCAGGGAACACTGTGAATAAGCAATTGATTTCTATTTATAAGCCATATTCTTCTTCCATGACTACTTCAGGTATTTGGGGCAATCCAATTTTCAAGCCATCCAAAAATTCAGATAACAGAGCTAGTTAATGAAATTTTAAATGAAACTACTTTTAAGAGAACCCTGCCAAGACTGATTTCTCTAATGAATGATAGCAATAAAAATAGAAAAAAATAACATTGTGTGGGCGGGATTGGGAGGACAGGCTTAGCAGCCTGGACATTTTTCTATCATTAGCAGTTTGATCATGTGTAGATCACCATAGCTTTCTGTATTTCTTCCCTGAATTTATTGAAAAGTGAAGTGATTGCAAAACTCCTAGGTTTCCTTCAATTCTAACCTTTAGTGATCTCTCTCCAGAGGATTATTCACTTTTACGACAGCAATTTTCCACTTTTATAAGGAAAAAATATTTTGTTTCTTTCTAATATCATGTTATTACATAGTGGGTTTATTCCTCTCTCTCTCTAAAACCCATGTATATTCTCATTTACTTAGTCAATAGATGTAAGCATTCAGTGTCATTTATGCAAAATATATAATTTTGTACTGTTTTCAACAGCATTTCTGTTAAACCAGCACAGAGAGACAAAGTAGCTAAAAAAGTACAAATCAAATATTGCCTTTTACAGATAATTATGGACATCTTTTCATACAGAGTTCAATCCCTGGGATTGCCAATGTTTAGGGTTGAATAATGGTATAAAAATTCAGTAGAATTCAGAAGGTGTCATTTCTGGAAGAACAGAGTTGTCATTAGTCACCATTTGAGTCAATACTAATTAAGTCTCGAATTATCACCTTTCTAAATGGCACGCTGGCACTCCATGAGGAGTAACAATAAGCTATATAAATGAGAAGTCAATTTAACTTGTTCATATGATGTGAGTCATTCTCATTGTAAAAGGAATTTGCATATAAATCAGGATACATTTAGTTGCTTCTCCAGATCAGAGATGGTTGATGACTCCGAATGAGGTGTTTCTCCAAAGATTGGGGACAAGTAGGAAAATTTCACTCTGATATTGAAACTGGAATGCTTCCACATAAATTAATGGAGATTAGCCATCTGCAGAAGTGACCCACTAGAACAGATGGTTCCTAAATGTGAGAATGATTACACAAGGGTGCTTCCCAAATCTCATTAAAGAGACTATAGTAAAACCAATGTAAGATAAACTGTGACCTAATTAATTGTAACTTCTATGTAATATCAGCAAAAGACATAGACATGCCTGAAGTCTAGGAAGGAAGGAAGGAGGGAAGGAAGGAAGGAAGGAAGGGAAAGAAAGAAAGAAAGAAAAGGGGAGGCAAAGAGTCAGAATTTGACACTGACATCCATTTATGCAACATAAACTGTGACCTAATTAATTGTAACTTCTATGTAATATCAGCAAAAGACATAGACATGCTTGAAGTCTAGGAAGGAAGGAAGGAAGGGAAAGAAAGAAAGAAAGAAAAGGGGAGGCAAAGAGTCAGAATTTGACACTGGTATCCATTTACATTACATTACATTTACATTACATTACATTACATTTACATTAATTGTAAATGTAACATAAACTGTGACCTAATTAATTGTAACTTCTATGTAATATCAGCAAAAGACATAGACATGCCTGAAGTCTAGGAAGGCAGGAAGGAAGGAAGGAAGGGAAAGAAAGGAAGAAAAAAAAAAGAAAAGGGGAGGCAGAGTCAGAATTTGACACTGGCATCCATTTATGCAACATTATGTTGGCTACCATCTAGAGAATAGGAGAGTAGGAGCATAACACTGAAGACAAATATCTGTATTTGCTGGGAAAATATTTCTTTCTGGTGTAAAAATTTGGAAGAAACTACAAGACTTTGTTAATGCTACTTATTAAAATCTTCTAAATACCTCCAGTCAGATCTTATAATAAATATACAACTGATTAATCCATATCCATATTTTACTTATGTCTGTTTTTAAACTTCAGAATATTTAATTATTTTATTGAGAAAATACTCAGTGGATGGCATTTTGCACAACATTGTGAAGAATGTAATAATAAATATCTTGTTTTTTGCCCTCCAAATGTTTAACCCTAGAGAAAATAACACCTTTGAGAAAAGCAGCCATAGTACTGAGTAAAAAAAATATAGGAAAGAGAGAATAATTCTTTATTTGACATTGAAAGCAGAGGGATGAATAAGAGAAGTGTTCCCAAAGAAGCAAATATGAACTGAACTTGAAAGGGCTTGGAAAGCCCTAGAAAAGAGGTACAACACTCAAAACAGAAGATATAATGTAATCAATGCATGAAAATAAGAAAGGTGAAACAGGAAAAATTTCTGCAAGGGCAAGCATTGAGAAGAGTATTAGCAGGTAATGAAACATGTTTGGAACAAGACCATGGTGCACTACATACCAAAATAAATATATTGGAGTTAATCCTGTCAAATACAGGAATCCACTGAAATTTTAAGTTTGCATATCAAGGGCAGACAAATGACAGAGTAGGAAGCTCCATGATTCAGTTCATCCTCCAGAGCAGCTAATAAACAACCAAGAACTCTCTGAAACAACTGTTCAGGGGCCCCAGATACCAGGAGAACACTGAACAGCATCCAGGGAAAAGCAGAAAGAAGAGAGTGATAAACTGTCATAAAGTAGTATAAGTAGGATTCTCCCTGCTGTGGAGGCTGATTCCCATCCCCCCACCTTCATGGTGGGCTGCCACATGATCCAGTCCCATGGCTGAACAGTAGTCATGGCTTTCACTTGCCATACCCAGGTCACTGGGTCCTGGCTCCAAGGGCAACTACAGATTCAACCAGCCCAAGATAGAAAGCAGTGGGCAACCCTGCCCCCAACAAGAATGGAATTGGGGGTGATTTAGAGACACAGTGTCTTCTTGGAGTTGCAGGGAGCAGTTTGCTGAAGGGTGGCTCTTCCCCAAGAAGGGGGTGGGTATAGCCAAACACTGATCATGACTTTTTATTAGCAAATTTGAAGGCTGGGTCCCAGCTCTGGGAGTGTCGACAGTTTCAGCCCACCCAGAACAAAGGTTGCTGCTAACTTCTGTTTCAACCCCACCTCACAGATGGATGGAAGTGGACGTTATTTAAAGATATGCCACTATATCCCTATATCCCTTCTTAGTTTGACAGGGAACAGTTGGCTGAAGGGCAGCAACTTCCCAAGAAAATGGGGTAGGACATGATGTGGCACTGATTGAGGCTTTTGATTAATAAATGCAGAACACTGGGTCCTGGCTCTGAGTTAAGATTTCAACCTGCCCTGGACAAAAGCAGCTGGCAACTGCTCTTTCAACCATGTCCCTGACAGGATGGAGACAGTTGAGATTTAAAGGCACAGTAACACCTTAGGAGTAAGAGAAATAGTTTGCTGAAGAATATCACATTCTGGGCAGGCAAGGAAAGCACAGATTCAGAAAGCTGCCAAAGAGAAGTTTGGCATCCTATGAGGTCTCCTCTGCAAGGCATCTTGGAAACAATCTACACCACCACATCCATGGGTCTTAGGCCCTGTTTTGACTGGAAAACATTGACTTGGGGGAGTCCTCTCAAGGGTGACCCTCCTCCCAGAATTTGGCCTCCAGTCAGAAGCAGCTAAAAACAAAAGGAAGGTTAAAAAACCAGAGAGGAAAATCAGAATCAAACAGAAGATGTCAAAATTCCCAAAGAAGGACAGGGGAAAGTAAACTTTCTCCTGAGGGGTTGGTGTGTGTGAAACAATTGTACAAATAGTGCAATCTCAAAAATTATACCATATATCCAGGGTGAGAATCAGATAAATAAGATCCAAAAAAAATTTGATCAATTAATCATGAACTATTCTAAAGGTTTAGAATAAGTTGAACATAGTGTCAAACAGAGCCTTAGCACAAAGCCAATCAATGAGAAAACCCTAGGCCTGAGAGAGAAACTGACCTTCAGAGTAAACTTATCAAGATAATCAGATGCCTAGACACCAGCAAAAAATTACAAGCCATGCTAAGAAGCAGAAGGATATGTCTTAGTCAAAGGAAAAAATTGAAACTTCAGAGGAAACAAAGAATTTGGAACAATAATCAAAGATATTTAAATAAATATCCTAAATTGATTCAAGGAGTTGAAGGAGAATATTGCTAAAATGATAGAGGATATTAAGGAGGCACTGTGTGAGAACAACAAAGAATTTGAAAATATGAAACATAACAACAGAAATGAAGGGAATGAAAGACAAAGTAGAAGATATTAATAATACACTAGAGGTATAAAACAGTAGATTTGAACTGGCAGAAGAAAGATTCAGCAAGCTAGAAGACAGGATAGTTGAAATATTATGGATCAAAGAATGGATAAAGAAAAATTGAGCAGGTTCTCAGTTATTTGAATGATATCACAAAGTGCACAAACATATGTGTCATGGGTGTCCCAGAGGGGAAGAGAGGAAAAAAGGGCAGAAAAAACATTTTAGGAAATGATAGCTGAAAATTTCCCAACTCTTTTGAAGGACAAAGTGCATGCTTAATGCAAACAACATACTCCAAACAGGATAAATCCTTATGAACCTACTTGTGACACATAATAATCAGAATGTCAAACACTAAAGATAATGAGAGAATCCTAAAGCAGTGAGAGAAAAGCAATTCATCACATACAAAGGAAAGACAATACGATAAGTATTTATTTCTCATGAGAACCCATAAAGGCAGGAAAGCAGTGGTATGATTTATTCAAGGTATTGAAAGAGAAAAACTGCCAATCCAGAATTCTCTATCCAACAAAACTGTCCTTCATAAAAGAGGGGAAGTTTAAAATATTCACAGGTAAACAGAAACAGAGAGTTTGTCAAAAGAGATTTGCCCTAGAAGATATACTAAAGGGAGTGCTGCAGGCTGAAAGGAAAAGACAGGACAGAGAGGCTTTGAGAAGAGTGTAGATATCAAGATTATCAGTAATGGTAACTAAAAGGTTAAAAAGAAAGATAAAAAGAGTATATGACATATAAAAACCAAAGGATAAAATAGTTGAAGTAAGTACCACATTTATAACAATAGCATTGAATGTTAATGGATTAATTTCCCCAATGAAAAGACCATATGGAATATGGTCCATAGACCAATGGAATGGTCTGGAATGGATAAAAAAGCATTATCCATCTATATGCTATCTACAAGAGACCTGAAATGCAAGGACACAAGTAGGGTGAAAGTGAAAGGTTGGGAAAAGATATTCCATGCAAACAGTAACAACAACAAAAAAAATAGGGTAGCTATTCTAATATCAGACAAAATAGACTTTAAATGCAAAATGATAATGAGAGAAAGAAGGGCACTATAAATTAATGAAAAGTGCACCCACCAAGAAAAAATAATAATGAATATTTATATACCTAATGAGGGTGCCCCAAAATACACAAGGCAAACAGTATCAAATCTGAAGGGAGAAATAGTTGTCTCTACAATAAATCACTCCCATCAATAGATAGACCATCTAGACAGAGGACCAATAAGGAAACAGAGAACATTAAAAATATAAATGATCTAGACCTAACAGACATACACAGATCACTGTAGCACAATACAGTAGGATATACATTCTTCTCAAGTACTTATGGATCATGTTCCAGGATAGATGATATGTTGAGTCACAAAACAAGTTTCAGTAAATTTAAAAACATTGAAATTATGCAAAGCACCCTCCCTGAAAATAATCGAATGAAGCTGGAAATCAATAACAGGTAGAGAACTGGAAATTTCCAAAATATGTAGGGGTTAAATGACACACTCTTAAACTGTCGGTGAGTCAAAGAATAAATTGAAAGAGAAATCAATAAATATCTTGAGTGAATGAAAATGAACACAATATATCAAAACTTATGGGGTCTAGCATAGGCAGCACTTATAAGGAAATTTATAGTCCTAAGAACCTACATTTAAAAAGAGGAAACAGCTAAAATCAAAGACATAACTGCAAAACCCAATCCTGCTCCAACTCTTCCAGAAAAACCGAAGAGGAGGAAACACTACCTAACTCATTCTGTAAGGCCAACATCACCTTAATACCAAAGCCAGATAAAGATACTACAAGGAAAAGAATACTAAAGATCAATTTCTCTAATGAATATAGATACAAAAATCCTAAACAAAATATTTGCAAATCAAATGCAACAGCATACTAAAAGAATTATACACTGTGATGATGTGAACTTTATCCCAGGTATGCAAGGGTGGTATGTGACAAAAAATTCAATTAATGTAATATACCACTTCACCAATACAAAGGATGAAAAGCATATTATCTTGACTGATGCAAATAAAAATACTTGACAAAATCAATCATCTTTTTTCTGATAAAACATTTATAAAGATAAGAATAGAAGGAAACTTCCTCAACTTGTTAATGGGCATATAAGAAAATTCACAGCTGAGATAATACTCAATGGTGAAAAACAGAATTCTTTCCCTCTAAGGTCTGGAAGAAAACAAGGATGTCTAGTGTCAACACTGTTATTCAACATTGTACTAGAAGTTCTAGCTAGTGCAGTTAGGCAAGAGAAAGAAATAAAAGGCATGCAAATTAGAAAGGAAGATGTATAAATGCTCACAATTTTCAGATGGCATAATTCTAAATATAGAAAGTCCCAAAATATCTGCACCAAAGTACTCGAGCTGCAAATGTGGACCTTCTATCTCTAAGCCTAACTCTGCAAATAAATTCATCACTCTCCCCCCAACATGGGACAGAACCCCCCAGATGAATGAGTCTTCCTGGTGACATGGCACATGGATTCCCTGAATGAGCCTGACCCAGGCATCAAGGGGTTGAAAATACCTTTTTGACTAAAAAGGGGAAAAGAAAGTCAACAAAATAAGGTTTCAGTGGCTAAGAGAATTCAAATGGAGTCAGGAGGATGTCCTGGAAATTAGTCCTAGGCAAGCTTCACCTAGATATGCTAAATAACCACAGTATGGTAAGCCCAAGTCAACAGTACCCCTGAAAATCTTAAAAAATACCCAGATCCCTGAGTGAGACTCTATAAGCTTCCACTCACTGAGTTTATTCTTCAGAAACTTAAATTCTTCAGAGAACTCTTATGCCATCTAAGTCCCCAAATCTAGAGGCAATAGCCTCTTCAAGAACATCAACTAGATGTGCCCCTTTTCTCATAAAGTTGGCACCCCTTTTTAACATGAATAAGTTAGGTGGTCCCTGCCTAGACATCCCTGAAGATTGGGAAAATGATTGAACTAGAGGAAGGGGCAGCCTCAGACAAGAGGGAATTTAACAAAGGATTATGAATACTGAATCTTTATATCATTTTCTTTTTTCTTAGTTGCTAAGGTAGTAGAATAGCTAGATGGAAAGAATTGAAATGGTGGAAATGGAACACATAGCATCTTTTGAAATTTTTTCTATAGCTACTTGTTAAATTGTAATTTGAAAGCTATCACCTTTTTAATATATGTCATATTTCACAATAAGGACATAACTGAAACTGTGGAACTGTGACCTATAATATTCTTTGAGATTTACCCTCTAACTACTTGTTAAATTGAACTTGGAAAGTTATCACTTCTATGCATATATGTTATATTCTACAATAAAAAAAATATGATAAGAAAATTACTGAAGCCAAGAAACAAGTTCAGCAAAGTATCAGGATACAAGATCAACATGCAAACAAAGATACAAGATCAACATGTGCCTAATATCACCCCTAGGAGCCTCTTTTATTGCTCGGATGTGTCCTCTCTAAGCCAACTTGGCAGGTGGACTCACTGCCCTACCCCCTAAATGGGACATGACTTCCAGGGGTGTAAATATCCCTGGCAATGTTGAACATGACTCCTGGGGATGAGTCTGGCCACAGCATCATGGAATTGAGAAAGTCTTCTTCACCAAAAGGGGGAAGATAAATGAAACAAAATAAAGTTTCAGAGGCTAAAAGATTTCAAATGGAGTCAAGAGGTTGTTCTGGAGGTTATTCTTATGCATTATATAGATATCCCTTTTAAATGTTTGGTGTATTGGAATAGGTAGAAGGAAATACCTACAACTGTTGAACTGCAAACCATTAGCCTTTGTGCCAGTTTGAAGGTGTTATGTCCCCCAAAATGCCATTATCTTTGATGTAGTTTTGTGTGGGCAGACTTATCAGTGTTGATTAGATTGTAATTCTTTGAGTGTTTCTGTGGCGATGGACCCCATTCAATTGTGGGTGATGACTCCGATTGGATAATTTCCATGGAGGTGTTACCCTACCCATCGAGGGTGGGTCTAAATTAAATCACTGGAGCCATAAAAATGAGCTGACAAACAGAAGGAACTCAGTGCAGCTGAGAGTTACATTTTGAAGAGGAGCTACAGCCAAGAGGGACAGTTTGAAGAATGCACAGATGAGAGAGTAGCTGCAGATGAGAGACAGTTTGAAGATGGCCATTGAAAACAGACTTTTGGTTCAGAGAAGCTAAGAGGGGACAAATGCCCCAAGAGCAACTAAGAGTGATATTTTTGAGAAGCAGAAGCCTAGAGAGGAAGATCCTGGGAGAAAGCCATTTTGAAACCAAAACTTGGAGCAGATGCTGGCCACATGCCTTCCCAGCTATCAGAGGTTTTCTGGACACCGTTGTCCATCTTCCAGTGAAGGTACCTGATTGTTGATACATTATCTTGGACACGTTATGACCTTAAGACTGTAACTGTGTAACCAAATAAACCTCCTTTTATAAAAGCCAATCTATTCCTGGTGTTTTGCTTTCCAGCAGCATTAGCAAACTAGAACAGCCTTGTTTCTTGAAGACAGGTGTATAATTATATAGTTTATATGGTGTGACCATGTGATTGTAGAAAACCATGTGGCTCACATTCCCTTTATCCCATATATAGACAGATGAATAGAAAAATGGGGACAAAAAAATAAATGAATAATAGGGGATAGAGGGTGATGGGTTGTTTTAAGTGTTCTTTATAACTTTTATATTTATATAATTTTTGGAGTAATGAAAATGTTCAAAAATTGACTGTGGTGATGAATGCAAAACTATGTGATGATATTGTGAACAATTGATTACACATTTTGGATGACTGTGTGGTATGTAAGTATATTTCAATATAATTGCAAGGAAAAAATCAGTAGTGTTTCTATCCACTAGTAATGAGCAATTTAAATGGGAAAAAAATCCATTTACAACAGCAACTAAAAGAATAAAATATCTTTGAATAAATTTAACCAAGGATGTAAAGTATCTGTGTTCATATCCAAATATACCAAATATTGTTAAAAGAAATCAAAGAAGAGCTAAATAAATTGAAAGATATTTTGTTACCATGGATTGGAAGCTAAATATCATTAGGATGTCAATTCTACCCAAATTGATTTACAGATTTAATACAATTTCAATCAAAATTCCAACATATTATTTTGCAGAAATGGAAAAGCCAATTATTAAATTTATTTGGAAGGTCTCAAACAGCCAAACCATCTTGAAAAAGAAGAAAGACACTGGAAGACACACTTCTTGACTTTGAAGCATATTACAATGCCACAATGCTCTAAACAGCATAGTGCTGGCAAAAAAAAATAGATAGATTGACCAATGGAAAAGAATTAAGAGCTCAGAAATAGAATCTCCCATCTATAGTCTATTGATTTTTTTTTCAAATTCTTTTTTATTGAGATTGTCAGATACCATACAATTATCCAAAGATCCAAAGTGTACAATCACTTGTCCCTGGGTACCCTCATCCAGTTGTGCATCCATCACCACATTTAATTTTTGTTCAATTTTTAGAAACTTTTCATTACTCCAGACAAGAAATAAAGTGAAAAATGAAAAAAGAAAAAAAGAAAAGGAAACTCTAATCCTCCCCTATCCCTAATCAACCTCCCTCAATTGTTGACTCGTAGTGTTGGTATAGTATATTTGTTACTGTTTATGAAAAAAATGTTGAAATACTACTAACTGTAGTATATAGTTTGCAATAGGTATATATTTCTTCCCTATATGTCCCTCTATTATTAACTTCTAATTGTATTGCATACATTTGTTCTGGTTCGTGGAAGTGATTTCTAGTATTTGTACAATTGATCATGGACATTGCCCACCATAGGATTCAGTTTTATACATTCCCATCTTTTGACCTCCAACTTTCCTTCTGGTGACGTATAAGACTCTGATCCCCTTTCAACCTAATTCACACACCATTCAGCACTGTTAGTTATTCTCACATCTTGCTACCGACACCCCTGTTCATTTCCAAACATTTAAGTTCACCCTAATTGAACATTCTGCTCATACTAAGCAACCACTCCCCATTCTTAAGCCTCGTCCTATATCTTGGTACCTTATATTTCATGTCTATGAGTTTACATATTATAATTAGTTCCTATCAGTGAGACCCTGCAATAATTGTCCTTATGTGTCTGGCTTATTTCACTCAGTATATTGCCCTTGAGGTTTTGTCATCAACCCATTTTTTTTTTTAATATGGTTTTGTTCACTCACCATACATTCCATCCCAAGTAAATAATCGATGGTTCTCTGCATGGTCATACATTTATGTGTTCACAACCTTCACCACTATCTATATAAGGGCATCTACATTCCTTCCACAAGGCAGGAGGGAGAGTCAAAGAAGGTAGAGAGGCAAAAGAAAGAAGAAAGGAAATGACAGCTAGGAAGCAGCAAAAGAAAAAATAACCTTAAATCAAAGTAGAATAAAGAATCAGACAATACCACCAATGTTAAGTGTCTAACATGCCATCCCTATCCCCCCCCTCTTATCTGCATTTACCTTGGTATATCACCTTTGTTACATTAAAGGAAGCATAATACAATGATTCTATTAGTTACAGTCTTTAGTTTATGCTGATTGCATCCCTCCCCCAATGCCTCCCCTTTTTTAACACCTTGCAAGGTTGACATTTGCTTGTTCTCCCTTGTAAAAGAACATATTTGTACATTTTATCACAATTGTTGAACACTCTAGATTTCACCAAGTTACACAGTCCCAGTCTTTATCTTTCCTCCTTTCTTCTGGTGTCTCACATGCTCCCCACCTTCCTCTCTCAACCATATTCATAGTTATCTTTGTTCAGTGTACTTACATTGTTGTGCTACCATCTCCCAAAATTGTGTTCCAAACCACACACTCCTGTCTTCTATCACTCTGCAGTGCTCCCTTTAGTATTTCCTGTAGGGTGGGTGTCTTGTTCACAAAGTCTCTCATTGTCTGTTTGTCAGAAAATATTTTGAGCTCTCCCTCATATTTGAAGGACAGCTTTACTGGATATAGGATTCTTGGTTGGCAGTTTTTCTCTTTCAGTATCTTAAATATATCACACCACTTCCTTCTTGCCTCCATGGTTTCTGCTGAGAGATCTGCACATAGTCTTAATAAGCTTCCTTTGTATGTAATGGATTGCTTTTCTCTTGCTGCTTTCAGGATTCTTTGTCTTTGACATTTGATAATCTGATTATTAAGTGTCTTGGCGTAGGCCTATTCAGATCTCTTCTGTTTGGAGTACGCTGCGCTTCTTGGATCTGTAATTTTATGTCTTTCATAAGAGATGGGAAATTTTCATTAATTATTTCCTCTATTATTGCTTCTGCCCCTTTTCCCTTCTCTTCTCCTTCTGGGACACCAATGGTAAGTACATTATTGTATTTTGTTTCATCCTGGAGTTCCCGGAGACATTGCTCATATTTTTTCATTCTTTTCTCTATCTGCTCCTTTGCGTGTAGGCTTTCAGGTGTTTTGTTCTCCAGCTCCTGAGTGTTTTCTTCTGCCTCTTGAGATCTGCTGTTGTATGTTTCCATTGTGTCTTTCATCTCTTGTGTTGTGCCTTTCATTTCCATAGATTCTACTAGTTGTTTTTTTGAACTTTTGATTTCTGCCATATATATGCCCAGTTATTCCTTTACAGCCTCTATCTCTTTTGCAATATCTTCTCTAAACTTTTTGAATTGATTTAGCATTAGTTGTTCGAATTCCTGTATCTCAGTTGAAGTGTAGATTTGTTCCTTTGACTGGGCCATAACTTTGTTTTTCTTAGTGTAGGTTGTAATTTTCTGTTGTCTAGGCATGGTTTCCTTGGTTATCCAAATCAGGTTTTCCAAGACCAGAACAGACTCAGGTACCAGAGGGAAGAAATATTCAGTATCTGGTTTCCCTGAGGGTGTGTCTTAGAAAATTGCTCCACCCTTTGATGCCTCAGGTCACTGTGCTTTTCTGCCCAGCAGGTGATGCCTGTTAGCCTATAATTCTTGACTGGTGTGAGGAGGTGTGGCTGTGTTCCCCCAGGCTCTGGGGTCTGGTTCTGAATGGAACGGGCCCCACCCCTTTCCTCCTAGAGAAGACAGACCCCCCAGGTGGAAGTTATTAGCATTTCAATAGTCTCTCTCTCTCTCTGCTTGTGCTGTCTTCACCCTTCCCCAAGTCACAGCCCTGGAAACTGAAAATGACTGGGGCTTTCTCCACTGAGCCAAAAAAGAAACGGATAGTCCCCTTCAGACCCAGTCCAAGGTGACCCTCTGGCTCTCCAAGGTCAGTCGTCACCCAAAGCCTCTGTCTGTTTTTTGGGGATGAGTACCTGTAGTGAGCAGTTCACACTCACTACTTAAAACCCCAGTTGGAGCTCAGCTGAGCTATATTCGCTTGCTGGGAGAGAGCTTCTCTCTGGCACCACGAGGCTTTGCAGCTTGGGCTATGGGGGAGGGGGTCTCGTGACTTGGATCCGCAGGTTTTACTTATAGATTTTATGCTGTGTTCTCAGGCATTCCTCCCAATTCAGGTTGGTGTATGATGAGTGGATGGTCTCGTTTGTCCCCCCGCAGTTATTCTGGATTATTTACTAGTTGTTTCTGGATTTGTGTAGTTGTTCCTGGTTTTGTGTAGTTGTTCCAAGGGGACTACTTAGCTTCCAGTCCTATCTATGCTGCCATCTTGCCCCTCCCTATAGTCTATTGATTTTTGACAAGGCTGCTAAGTGCACTTGAGTGGAACAGAACAGTCTCATCAACAAATAGTGGTTGGAGAACTGGATATCCATATTACAAAGAATGAAAGAGAACTCCTGTCTCATAACTTATACAATGTTAACTCAAAGTGGATCAAAGGCTTAAATATAAGAGCCAGGAACATAAAACTCCTAGAAGAAAATGTAGGGAAGCTTCTTCAAAATCCTGTAGTAGGTAATGATTTTCTAGACTTTACACCCAGAGAACAAGTAATGAAAGAAGAAATAGATAAATCGGACCTCAAAATGAAATATTTTTATATTTTTCACAGGACTTTGTCAAGAAAATGGAAAGGTGACTTACTCAATGGGAGAAAATATTTGGAAGCCATATATCTAATATGGGTTTAATATCCAGAAAATATAAAGAAATCCCAGTGAATGGCAGGTTCTGGAAAGATGGCAAATTAGGAGAGACAGCAAAATTCTCCTTTGTGAAAACACTAGATAAGGGACAGAAAGTGCTATAGAACAGCAGTTCCAAGGTTCACTGGCTGGGCAGGACTTTCTATACCCCTAGTAAGTGTGTGCCTGGAGAAGCCAAGAGACTGTGTTTAAGACTGGTGAGTGTTTGGCTTGGAATGCCACTGGAGAATGGGCAGGTTGAAGCTGACTGACAAGCATGGAGGGGTGCAGCCTTCCACACCCCAGGCATTCTCCTCAGACTTGGCTTGGGTGATAAACCTTCACAGACCTGCTGCCCAAAGACTCTTGTGCCAGAGACTAGCAGTTGGAGCAGGCAGACAAGCATATAAGGGGCAGCTATCCACACCCCATGCAGCCATCTTTGCAGTTGTCTAGGGAGATGCCCCTTCACATCCCCATGGTAGAGAGTTTCCTTGAGGGAATTAAGGATTTTGTGGACTTGTGGCTGCTCCATACTTCCTCCATGGAAGCCCAAATTGTGCACAGCCTAGAGGCAAGGAAAACCCACAGAAGTGCCAGGAGCCCTCCCCCAATCCCAGAGACTCATGGGCACACAGCAGACAGGAAGTGTGGGGAATTTGAACTGGAAGATGAGACATAAAGCTCTGCAGCCCCAGAATATTCACCCACAGCCTTGGTAATGGCCAGAACCACTGTGTCCTGGAGTAGACTCCCTGCCAAACAGTGCAAGGCATCCCCCCCCCCCCCACACACACAGGGCAGGCAGTCCCAAGTGCACACAGAAAATTGGTGCACTGATTGGACTTCCACATAGTTTGGACTTCCCCTGAGTGCATAGATAAGGTTGGGGGAGAACTGGCTTGAGGGTAAGGGGTGGCTTAAGATCACCATCTGCTGGTAGGTCAGGAAAAGTGCAGTCTACCAGGCTGTAGCTCTGTCAAATTATAGATAAATGTTCAAATAATCCTGCATATCCTAAAAGAACTCTATCAAGGTAAGAAAATGTCTAAGGCCAAAAATAACAGAAAATTTTAAAGCATATGAAGAAGCTAGAAGATATGGATAATACAAACATCCAAATGAAAAATCCAGAGGAGACATAGAACCTGCAGCAATTAATCAAAAAAGTACACATAAACATCAATGTCATGACTCAGGATATAAAGGATATGAAGAAGGCCCTAGAAAAGCATAACGAAGAATTTTCAAGAGTAAATAAAAAAAAAAAAACAGCAGGTCTTATGGAAATAAAGATACTGTTGATCAAATTAAAAATATTCTCAAGACACATAAGAGCAGATTTGAAGAGGTAGAAGAATGAATTAGTAAACTTGAGGACAGGACAATGGAATAAGAAAATACCAAAGAACAAATCATGAAAATATATATATATATACATATATTTGAAATGGATCTCAGGGAAATGATGGACAACATGAAGCTCACAAATATAAGATCACTGCTATTCCAGAGGTGAGGAGAAGAGTAAAGAGCTAGGAAGACAGTTGTTAGGGGAAACTTTGCAACCTTTCTAAACAACATAAATATACAAATAAAAGTGCCCAATGAACTCCAAATAGAATAAATTCGAAAAACCCACTCAAGACATTTTCTGATCAGATTGTCAAATGCTGAATAGGAGAAAGCTCTGAAAGCAGCAATGGAGAAATGATTCACCACCTACAAGGCAAACAACATAAGACTAAGTACTGATTATTCAGTAGGCACCAAGGAGGTGAGAAGGCAGTGGTATGACATATTTAACATTCTGAAAGAGAAGAATTGCCAGCTGAGAATTCTTTATCCAAAAAAGTTCTTCAAAATTGAGGGAAAGCTTAAAATTTTCACAAACAAATGGTGAGAGGATTTTTTTAACAACAGTCCTACCCTACAAAAAATGCTAAAGAGAGCTGTACTGGCTGAGAAAAAAAGACAGGAGAAAGAGGCCTGGAGAAGGACACAGAACAGAAGAATATAAGTAAAGATAACTTAAAGGAAATAAAGAAAGAGAGGGAATAATTATTCTGACAAATAAAAACCAAAGGATAAGATGGCTGTTTCAAGAACAGCCTTCACAGTAGTAACATTGAATGTGAATGGATTAAACTCCCCAATTAAAATATATGGATTAACAGAAGGGATTAAAATTATGAACCATCAATATACTATTTACAAGAGACTCACCTTAGACCCAGTGGAACAGATTGGAAGTGAAAGATAAAAAATATTCCATGAAAGCTATAGCCAAAGAGAGCAGGGTTAGCAGTACTAATTTCAGATAAATTAGAATTTAAATGCAAGAATATCATAAAAGACAAAGAAGGACCCTATACTCCAAGAAAAGGGACAATTCACTAAGAAGAAATAACAATCATAAATGTTTATGCACCCAATCAAGATGTTCCAAAGTTCATGAGACAAACATTGGCAAAACTGAAGGAAGCAATAGATGTTTCCACAATAATTGTGGGAGACTTCAATACACCACTCTCTCCTATAGATGGATCAACCAGATAGAGGACCAATAAGGAAATTGAGAAACTAAAAAAAGTGATACATGTATTAGACTGAAAGACATATATAAAGCATTCCATCCCAAATTACCAGATATACATTCTTCTCCAGTGCTCATGGACTTTTCTCCAGGATAGATCATATGCTGAGGCATAAAGCAAGCCCTGATGAATTTAAAAGATTGAAATTATTCACAGCACATTCTCTGACAACAATGGAATGCAGCTAGAAATCAATAACCATCAAGATCTACTACATTCACAAATATCTGGAGGTTAAACAACACACTCCTAAACAATCAGTGGGTCAAAGAAGAAATTTCAGGAGAAATTGTTAAGTATCTAGAGATGAATGAAAACAAGAAGACAAAATATCAAAACTTATGGGATGCAGTGAAGGTGATATTGAGGGGGGAAATTTATAGCTCTGAATGCATACATTAAAAAGGAAGAAAGAGCTAAAATCAAAGAACTAATGGAATAACTGAAGAAGCTAGTAAATGATCAGCAAACTCATCCTGAAGCAAGTAGAAGAAAAGAAATAAGGATTAAAACAGAAATAAATGATACAGAAAAGAAAAAAAATAATAGCATAAATAAAATCAAAATTTCATTTTTTGAGAAGATCAACAAGATTGCCAAACCCTTAGTTAGACTGACAAAGTCAAAAAGAGACAAAACCCAAATAAAATAATAAATGAGAGGGGGTCATTACTGTGGATCCCAAATTTAGAAAATCATGAGAGGATATTATGAACAACTATATACCAACAAACTAGACAATTTAGAGGAAATGGATAAGTTCCTGGAAACACAAGAACAACATAGACTTACCAGGGAATAAATAGAAGACCTGAACAAACCAATCACAAGCAAACAGATCTAATCAGTCATCAAAAAGCTTCCTACAAATAAACGCCCAGAGCCCGATGGCTTCCCAGGGGAATTCTACCAAACTTTCCAAAAAGAACTGACAGCATTCCTACTGAAATGCTTTCAAAAAATTGAAAAAAAAAAAAAAAAAAGGAACACTGCTGAACTCCTCTTATGATGCCAACAACACTCTACTAACAAAACCAGATAAAGATGCTACAAAAAAAGGAAAACTACAGGCCTATCTCCCCAATGAATATGCATGCAAAAATTCTCAACAAAATACTTGCAAATCAAACTCAAAAACACATTAAAAAATATCATACACAATGACCAAGTGGGTTTCATCCCAGGCATGCAGTGATGGTTAAACATAACAAAATCAATCAATGTAATACAGCACATTAACAAATCAAAAGGGAAAAATAAAATGATCATCTCATTAGATGCTGAAAAAGCATTCAACAAAATTCAGCATCTTTTTTTTTTTGCTAAAAACACTTCAAAAGGTAGGAATTAAAGGAAACGTCCTCAATATGATAAAGGGCATTGTACTCAATGGTGAGAACCTGAAAGCCTTCCCTCTAAGATCAAGAATGAGACAAGGATGCCCACTGTCACCACCATTATTCAGCATTGTGCTAGAAGGTCTAGCCAGAGCAACCTTGCAAGACAAAGAAATAAAAGGCATACAAATTAGAAAGGAAGAAGTAAAACTGTCATTATTTGCAGATGATATGATCTTATATTTGGAAAACCCTGAGAAATTGATGACACAGCTACTTGAGCTAATAAACAAATTTACCAAAGTGGTGGGATAGAAGATTAATGCACAAAAGTCAGTAATGCTCCTATACACTAGGAATGACCTAACTGAAGAGTCACTCAAGAAAAAGATTCCATTCTCAATAGCAACTAAATAAATCAAGTAACTAGGAATAAACTTAACCAAGGATGTAAAAGACCTCTACACAGAAAATTACATAAAGGTGAAGAGGCAGACAACACAATGGGAGAAAATGTTTGGAAACCATGTATCTGATAAGAGATTGATATCTTGCATATATAAAGAAATCCTGAAACTCAAGTACATTAGTACAATCAGCCCAATTATAAAATGGGCAAAAGATAGGAAAAGACATTTCTCTGAAGAGGAAATACAAATAGCTAAAAAAGACATGGAAAAAAAAATGGTCTTCATGAGACATTAGGGAGATGCAAATCAAGATCACAATGAGATACCATCTCATACCAGTAAGAATGCTGCCATTAAACAAACAGGAAACTACAAATGCTGGAGAGGGTGTAGAGAAATTTGAATTCTTATTTATTGCTGGTGGGACTGTATAATGGTGCAGCCACTCTGGAAGACAGTTTGGCAGTTCCTCAGGAAAGTAGATATCAGGTTACCTTATGATACAGCAATTTCATTTCTTAGTATACACTCAGAAGATTTGAAAGCAGTGGCATGAACAGATATTTGCACACTGATGTTCATAGTGGCATTGTTCACAATTGCCAAGAGATGGAAACAATCCAAATGCCCTTCAACAGATGAGTGGATAAATAAATTGTAGTATATATATATCATAGAATACTATGTAGCAGAAAGAAGGAATGAGGTCATGAAATATATGACAACATGGATGAACCTTGAAGACATAATGCTGAGTGAAACCAGCCAGACACAAAGGGAGAGATATTGTATGTTACCACTAATATGAACTCCATGAAAAATGTAAAATAAGTGTCTTATAATGTAGAACACAGGGGACCTAGGGATAGACAGAAGCTAGTGAAGTGGGAATGATAATCTAATATGTACAGATATGATAATGATGGTGAATTAATGGTATGGGAATGGACAGGTGTGACTATGGTTTCTAATGGGATTATAAGTATCAGTGATGCACTGAAGGCAAACATGTTTGTAAATGGTTCTTTAAAGGCCCATAACCCACAAAGTAGCACCACGAACCTATATAAGTGTTAGCACGATATACTTATAAGGTATGACACTAGTGCAGAGGATTAACAACAGAGTGGTATGGAAAAACTACCCATTACATATGATATACTATATGTAATAGGAATATCTTACCAACACTACACTAATATTAGGGATGAATAATTAGCAGCTGATAAGAGCTCTGTGATGTAGTATAATATGATAATTGTTTAAAGTTGAGAGTGATGATGATTGTACAACTAGGTGAAGAGAGTTTAAGAAATTGACCATTTATCTTGGGATAGAATATAAATTAAGTGAAATTTGAAACCACTACTTAATAAATCAAGCCCTTGATTTGAGGCTTGCTCTTGTGAAATTTAGGGTGGTAAATCATAAGCTTAGCCCTCCTACAAGTATGCCTAAGAGGCACCTCCAGGGAACCTCTTTTGTTGCTCAAATGTGGCCTTTATCTCTCTAAGCCCAACTCAGAAATTAATTAACCTCTTCCCTATGAGGGACATGACTTCCAGGGGAATGAATCTCCCTGATGACATGGGACATGACTCCAAGGATGAGCATGGACCTGACGCAAGTGACTGTAAATGCCTACTTGATTAGAAGGGGTTAAAAAGAAAAGTAACAAGCTGAGATCACAGTGGCTGAGAGATCCCAAATGGAGTCCAGAGGCTAACCTATAGGTTTCTCTTATTGAAGCTCTAGCTAGACTTCCCAAATGACCACAGTATGCCATGTTCTTACCAAAGGTAATCCCCAAATACCTAGGTCCCTGCCTGAGAGTCTATAAAAGATTCACTCACTAAGTATTTTTTAATTAAATTCATTTTTATTGAAATATATTCATATACCATACAGTCATCCATGCTGTACAATCAACTGTTCACAGTACCATCATATAGTTATGCATTCATCACCACAATTTATTTCTGAACATTTTCCTTACATCAGAAAGAATCAGAATAATAAAAAGTAAAAGTATAAAAGAACACCCAAGTCATCTTCCCATCCCACCCTATTTTTCATTTAGTTTTTGTCCCCATTTTTCTACTCATCCATCCATACACTAGATAAAAGGAACGTGATCCACAAGGTTTTCATAATCACACTGTCACCACTTGTAATCTACATTGTTACAGTCATCTACAGGAGTCCAGATTACTGGGTTGGAGTTTGATAGTTTCAGATATTTACTTCTAGCTATTCCAATACATTAAAACCTAAGGGGTGTTACCTTTAGAGTGCATAAGAATGTCCACCAGATTGACCCCTCAACTCCATTTGAAATCTCTCAGCCACTGAAACTTTATTTCATTTCATTTTGCATCCCCTTTTGGTCAAGAAGATATTCTCAATCCCATGATGCCAGGTCCGGATTCATCCCCAGGAGTCATATCCTGCATTGCCAGGGAGATTTACACCCCTGGGAGTCAGGTCCCACATGGGGGGAGGGCAGTGAGTTCACCTGCTGAGGTGGTTCAGTTAGACAGAGAAAGGGCCACATCTAAGCAACAAAGAGGTACTCAGGGGGAGACTCTTAGGCACAATTATATGCAAGTTTAGCCTCTCCTTTGCTGTATCAAGGACAAGTCCCATGATAGAGGGCTGAGCACATCAAACCACCAGTCGTAATGTTTGTGACAACATCAGCATCAGTCCAGGTGAGGAAGTCCAACACTTCCGCACTTTTCCCCAGCTCCTCAGGGCGTACTCTGTAAGTATGTTCTTATTCTCTGCCCAAATTACTTTGGGATGTGTCCCTATTTCATTCTAACCTATACTAACCTACAAAATCTCACTTCCTATTCAAAGTTCCATGTAATTGTGGTGTTTGAACAAACTGACTGTAAAGTTATGCTGTTTAGAAAATATAGATACTGCACCAAATAGACATCTCTTCCCTTGGTCTCACATGGAAGTTGAAGTTTTAAAACAGTCAGTTTTGACCTTTACCCTTTTGCCCCATTTGCCCTAGTCTTAACCAGATCTGCTTCATTCATATCACTAATTGAAGTCTGGGCTCTTTTTCAGCCTTTTTTTTTTTAACACTTGCTGTATGCACTAACACCAACATTCATATCTGCCGAGCTCTAGCTCTGAGTTTCAGGTGTCACAGAGATACCCATTATTCCAGAGACCAATCAAGTTATACATTAAAAGATCAACATCTCAAAGTTTGGAGACAGCCATTACAATTCAGGCATAGACTTGACTGCTGTAAGAGCTTGCAATCTAGGGATTATTACAATAATAGCTCCCCTATTACACTGCGTTCTAAGATTCAGTTCTGACTTTACACATTGTAGTTAGTCCGTATTGGTGAGGCATTATAGAGTTTGCCTTTATTTCTGGTGAACTTCACTCAAAATGCTGTGTACAGGACCCATTCACCTCGTTGCATGTCTCACAGCTTTATTCCTTCTCGTAGTTGCTCAATATGCCATTGTATGAGCACACCACAGTTCACCATTCTGTTCCTCAGTCTATGTACCCTTAGGCCACCTCCACCCATTGCAAATCATGAATACTGCCTCCATGAACACCAGTGTGCAAATGTCCATTCATGTCTCTGCTCTCAGATCTTCTGATGATATACTCCATAATGAGGTTGCAGTACCTTATGGCCCACACATAACTAACTGATTTTTATCTTTCAGAAATTTAAATCCACCAGTGTTCCCATGCTGGACAAGTCCTAAAACACAGAGGCAATAGCCTCTTTAAGATCAAGAATCAGATGTAGCCACCTTAACCATAATGTCAACACCCTCTTTCAATATGAACAAGTTAGGGTGCTCACTGCCTAGATACTCCTGAAGATGGAAAAAGAACTTTAATGAGAGGAAGGGATAGCACCAAACAAGGTAAGCTTTAACAAAGGTCTATGAATACTGGGTGTTGGACTACCTGGAAGGAGGTAAATGACATGGTGGAACTGTAACCTATAACATCCTTTCAACTTTGCTGTATAGCCACTCATTGAGTTGTGCTTTGAAAGTCTTCACCTTTCTGTATATGCCCTATATTACATTGTAAGGAAGGCACTGAAACAGTGGATCTGTAACCCGTAACATTTTTTGAAATTACCTATATAACTGCTTGTTGAGCTGTACATTGAAAGTTGACACCTGTCTGTATGTATGTTATATTTCACAATAATGAAAAGAGCTGAAGTTGTGGAGCTGTGACCCATGACATTCTTAGAAATTCGCTCTCTAACTTCTTAAGTCATAATTTGAAATTTATCAGTTATGTATATATGTTAAATTTCACAATAAAATAATGCATAGAAAAAAGAAATCCTACAATTCAACCATAAAAAGATAAGCAACCCATTTAAGACATGGACAAAATACTTGAATAGACATTTTTCCAAAGAGGAAATACAAATTGCTAAGAAGCATAATAAAATTTGCTCAACAACACTAGCTATTAGAGAAATGCAAATCAAAACCACAGTGAGCTGTCATTTCACTTACTAGAATGGCCATTATTAAAAAAACAAAAAACACAAACAGACATCTACAAGGATTGGAGAGGATGTGGAGAAATCATTCACTGTTGGTAAATTGTAAAATGGTTTAGCTGCTGTGCAAGACAGTATGGCTTTTCTTCAGGAAGTTAAGTATAGATTACCATATAATCCATCAATCCCACTACTAGGAATATACCCAAAAGAACTGAAAGCAAGGACTTGAGCAGACATTTGCACACTTTTGTTCATAGCAGCATTATTCACTATTGCCAAAAGATGGAAAGAACCCATGTCCATAAATTGATGAATGGATGAATATATATACATATGATGGAATATTATTCAGCTGTAGGAAGGAATGAAGTCCTGAAGCTTATGACAACATGGATGAACCTTAAGGACATTATGTTGAGTGAAGTAAGCAAGACACAAAAGGACAAATATTATATGATGTCACCAATATGAACTAATTATTATAGGCAAACATAGAATTAAAATCTAGAATATGGTTTAATAGGGGATAGAATGAGGATAGAGAATGGTGAGCTGATCCTTAACTTGTACAGAATTTTTAACTAGGTTGATTTAAAACGATTTGAGATGGATAGAGGTGATGATAGCATATCATTGTGAGTGTAATTAACAGTGCTGAATTATATGATTGTGGTTAAAAGGGGGAAGTTTAGGGCCATGTATGTCACAATTTGGGGGCTGTTTTGTACCCCAGAAAAGTCAATGTTCTTTTAATCCATTCCTGTAAGTACAGACCTGCTGTAGGTGGGACCTTTTGGTTAGGTTATTTCAATTGAGATTTGACCCATCCCATTCAAAGTGGATCTTAATCCTGTTACTGGAGTCCTCTCTGAGAGGATAAAAGACAGAATAAGCCCAGAGAGAGTTGAAAGAAAAGCCCCAGAGGAGCTAAGAGAGGACCCACGGAGGAAGCCATTGGAACCACAGCTGAAGGCAATGAAACCCAGAGAAGAAGAACCAGTGCATACAAGCCTGTGTCTGCCCATGTGACAGAGGTGTTGCAGATGCCAGCAGACTTTCTTCAGAGTCTAGGTATCATCTTGTTGATGCCTTAATTTGGACATTTTCATGGCCTAAGAACTGTAAACTGTAAGTTAATAAATCCCCATTGTAAAAGCCAACCTGTTTCTGGTATATTGCATTCCAGCAGCTTTAGTATATTGAAATAGTGTTTTCTTTTTGGAATAATAAAAAGGTTCTAAAATTGTAGTGATGAATATACAACTATGTCATTGTACTGCAAACCATGGATTGTACACTTTGGGTGGATTGTATGGTGTATGACTATACATCTTAATAAAACTGCTTTAAAATAAAGGATGAATACCCAGCCCTATATTTTAAAAAGCGGGGAGGGGAGATCATGATTAAATATTTGACTATCTACATGCACAGTTATGAAATTGCTTTCTGGCTTATAAATCAATCTATTGTTATTTGGATGAATACTCTAGCACATAAACATCCCTAGATGGACTGAGATAATTGATAAGCAGATTACAAAATATTGAGGACCAGACTCTGGCCCATGATAAATGCCCCATGAGGTTGTAAAATAGCAGGAAGTTGTAGATGTTTTCCCCCATTCTCTCTTTCTCTGGATCCAATTTTTAAAGCTGAATTACTGTTGAATCAAAAGCTGAAATTAGTGAAATTAAGTTACATTTAGTGAAATAAAAAATCTTCACTAAAATAAAAAAAAATTTTCTTCAAATTTACTAATAGTAGGTAATTACCTTATGTTATATGTATTCTTAGAATTAGAAATTTCACGTGTTGAGATTGGCATGTTGTTTCAAATATCTTCCTGAAAAACCTATCTTCTGAGAGTAATTTTTGAATATTATATTTTAATTTGTACTTAGAATCAGAGATTATAGTTTTAATGTACACCTCCATTTATATTGTCTTAAACGTGGAACTTTTAACAGTCATCATTTTCATTAGTAATTTTCAAATGTATCCCTGATGACTGACCAAAGAGTTAAGTTACATATCCCCAAATATCAGTTTTAGAAGGCTATCAAAAACATTGAAAAATAAAAATGACCAATTTATTTACTAAGTCTGATATAAATGGAAACAATTTCCTTTTCAATTTTTTATTACTTGATTTAAGTTACAAAAAATCAATATCAGTTATCAACACAACATAAAACTGAGGAAATCATTTTTTATTTGTATGTCACTGGGCTATATATTATATCATTAACAACACATTTGTATGCAAGCACTCTTGGATGTTTAGTTTTATAATAATAGCATATTGTCTTTTCTTTCTGAGTAAGCTAGAATATATCACTATCAAGATTTTCATGGAAATAGTCAATACAGCATAAAAATGGTGGAAAGAACCATGCTAAGCACATGCTAGAAATTTCAATATATTTCTTCAAAATGGAGGGCATATTGGATAGTCTTGAACATGAAGAGGAAATAGGGTATCTATATGAACATACTTTCTGTGTGACAGAATAACATACCTTAAAAAAAATAACAGTAGAGGAGCATCTGACAAAACCAACCCAGAAGATGGCAACCACTTTTTCTCATGGACATTACCAAAGAGAAACTTCACACTGCAATAAGACATTCTCCAAAAGTTGTGATGGAAATAGGAAGGAAGCCTCCAATGTAATAATGAACAAGGAAAAAGTACTAGCAAGCACATGAAGTGATGACTGGATTAAAATAAAAAAGACAGCCAAGGATAAGAGATGATGTTTATTTTTAAAAATAAATTTACCCAGAAACTCAGTTAAAAATTGTAGAAAATGTCAGATTTGTTTTTTATAGAATCTTCAAAAGCACATTAGATTTATAAAACAAGAGCAAATAGTTGTAAAGAAGAAATGTTATGAGATCAGGAAATATTGTGATCCAAATGCAAAACTTCAGAGGAGGTAGAGAGAAGGCAATTGCATGTTGCAGAAAATTAAATTTGTGAAGCAGAAGACCCATTAATAAAGTTCACCCAAAACTCATAGCAAATGGATACTGAAATAAAGATTATGAGTCAATATAAAGCAAGCAGGGCTAGAAAATTCATATGAAATGAGAATGTCTCCAAAATACCACAGAGATAGACAATAATAATAAAAGTAAAGAGAAAAATAATAAAAATTTGAATATTATACTTTCATTAAGAAATTAAAAATTAAAGAGTACTTCTATGTCACCAAAAAGGGGAAAAATAATAATATTAAAAATAAAAATCTAGACAGATCCTGGTGGTGTTTTGAATTTCAAGAATAAAGGGAATGTCCATGAATGCTCCTTACAGAATAAATTAGAGAAGCCTTGCATTTCTCTGCATACTAGATGTTAGAAGGCAATGCGGTCATATGTACTTTGAAGCTAAATTATAAGACACAAGAAATCTATTTGTTAGCTAAATTTTTATCATATGGGAAAATGCCATATGATACTCTCAGATGTGAAAGAATTTAGAAAATGTGTCATCCATGAACTGTTCTTTAAAATTACAGAAAGTGACAGAAATCAAAATAAAGAATTCAGGAGAGAAGAAATTGAGTTACCAGTTTAAGGTACTCTAAAGACTTAGGTTTAACTTGTGTGTTGCATTTTTCCCCACGAAAATGGTTAAAGGATTATAAAATGATTTTTTTTAAAAATCCATGTTGGCTATTGTCTTAGTTTCCCTGAACTGCTATCACAAATAACAACAGTTTTGACTTAAACAATGGGAATTTATTGGTTCATATTTCAAGGCTAGAAGAAGTCCAAAACCAAGATATTAGCAAGGCTTATTTTCTCCCCAAAATTGGCAAGGTGGGTTTTCTCCCCAAAGACTATAGCCTTCTGGTACTGACTGCTGGCAATCCTTGGGATTCCTTGGCTTGCATTTTGCCTCTCATCATGTGGTAATATCCTTTCCTTTTTATCACTTCTGTGACTTCTGAGTTCACTTTTTAAGGCCTCCAGTAATCCAGATTAAGGCTCACCCTGCTTCAATTGGTCACACCGTATCTAAAAATAACATATTCAAGAGATCCTACTTATAATGGATTAGCACCCACAGGCCTTGATTTAAGATTAAGAACATGAGTTTGTTGGGGGACATAATTCAACCTACTGTACCTACGTAAATCAAAAAGCAAGGCTGTACCCTTCACTAAAATTCAGTGGAATTCCAGTCTAGAAGGAACAGTTAAATCAATTTAAACCACCATAAAGGAAAATGTCTTATGAAAAACAAGCAAATCTTGAGGAACACTATCACCATTAGATATGAGTAGGTAGGACCCCTATCTTAGCCTTAGCCCCTCAAGGGGTCTTCATGTTTTGGAGTGGCTTGCTCAAAATTTTTCAGGACCCACTCTAGTGTCTGGGACCAATGAGAGCCAGGTAACCATGTGCAACCAAGCTGAGTGGGATTCTTTCCTAATTCTTTTGGGAGCTCTCTGACTTTCCATTCACTTACAACCATGCTGCCACCTCCCTTCTACAGCACCCTGGAGCCACAACATCTTTTACCTTATGTTCCCTTGCTATTGGCATCAAGGGTAGTTCCTACCTCTTCCATGAATGCCACACCATTCACAAGATAGTTGTCCAAGGGTGACCATACCTAGCTCCTCTAAGAGCATTCAAGACTGGTGCTTCATAATGCCAACAGCTCTTCCAATCTTTGTGCTTGCTTAGATTGGTTTAAAACCCTGCAGAACTATAGAGAGACATTCTTGCCTATCCTCCCCTGCAGTGGTGGTGTGCTAAAGGCATAGGTACAGCCAAAATTTTAAAGGACAATCTAAGAATTCAGTGGTGATGACCGAAAGAATTTTAAAGAAGTCAGTTTTTGGAAGATACGTTATTCTTTTCTGTGCTAATGCTATAGAATTCTAAATAGTCAATTTAACATGACCAAAAAATGAATCAACATTCACATTTCCCTGCATACTCTGGGTAAGACTTGATTTGTGCACATAATCAGCAAAGCACCGTAAGAATCCTTAAGAGAATCATTGGAAGCCAGTATTCATGAGCAGCACAATAGATGGTGCAACATCATAAGTAATGATGACGCCAGCATTAGGTAAATGATATTACTGAAGTGTAGGTACAAGAATTTCTATACTATTTTAATGCAGTCAAGTTCTGAAGGGCCATAGCACTATAATTAATTATAGCATTGCTGTCTTTTGTTTGTGAGGGACATATAAAATTTGACGATTAAGAACACAGAGAGACGATCCCTGGACCTAAAAAAGAAAGGGGTGCTGGACAGTAGATATATATTCATCTATTCATGTATATTCATGTACTGCTTGGACAATACATACATTCCACTTTTCCACCATTGTTCTAAATGTTCATTGATAAATCACTATGTTTCACATGAGCTCATAAATTTTATATGTTTTAAAATCAACTTGTTTATATAGATAAAGTCCCATAAAGTATTTTCCCATGGCCCAAACACTTTAGGGGAGGCCCTATTAAGAAGCAACCCCCCCAAGTCAAAACAATAGTGGTTAGAAGTTGGGCTTGGTATTACTCAAAGGCAATGGGGGGAGATATTCTGATTCTATTAGTTCCTCCAGAAAGAGGACTGGGCATTATCTGTCACTAGAAACAGTGATCCCCAACAAAATTTACTCCCAGTTCTCCTTGGCTGCTCCTGCCTTTTAATCCATCCCATCCCCTTCTGCTGCTTTGCACTGTACCTCAAGGCAGATGACCCCTCTTGACTTAGTTTTCCCGTTTATAGTGTCAGTTAGTGTCTACTCAGTTTTAACAATGAGAGATACGTGTGGGGAATTGGAGGACTGATGGAGGGCAAAGCAGAAATCAAGATTTTTCTCTCACATTTTTCCCTTGGGAGACTTCTCTAGCCATAGCTAAGTCTTCCATATGGCCCCAGATCTCACTGGCTATCCCCAGCGTTCCAGTATCACTGCCTCCTTTCTCTTTTTCTTTAGCCTAAGGATAATAGTAGATTCCTGAACATGGGAATTTCACATGCAAATCTACAGAGAATCTCAAGGGACTTTTGATATCATCTCCCCATTCTTTGTGTAACAAATTCCCTGAATAAATCCCCTCTGCTATAAATATTTGAAGTAGTGCCCTTTTACTGTTTAAACCATTACTGATGTATCATCTTTGGTGTATATGGCCATCCTGCACTTAGAGGGGGAACACTTCCAAGTTTGACTCCAAATAAAGATTGTTAGTCCAGGTGGAGGAATATGGCAATGCCCTGTCTAGCACTGGAATGCCACATAAATTGAACAGAAAATGTTTGATGCAGGGATACAGCTTCCTGTAATGGTTGCTTCTGGGTGATGCTCTTTTCTGACTTCTGAATCCACTATTGTACCAAGACAAAATGATAGGAAGAATTCTTGCTCTCCTTCACCCATTTTCTGGCACCAAAATATTTCCAAAAGGATACACAGGTCATGGATGTGACTTCAACATCAATTCCTGATGGTAGAAAAACATGAGCCTTTCTCTGTAAAAATTAAAGAAAATCAAACAGACATAAGATAAAATCAGTAATTCAAAGGTAAATTTAAAATAATCTGGGGAATCAAAGAAAATATCCTTGAAAGGGACAGGTAAATACTTTCAAAATTTTCTAATTCACTTTACAAGTAAAATTACTATTTCCTCTATGAATCAAGAAAAGTCAGCTATGGAGGATGACAAAATAATTACTCAGAGTGAGTGATCACTTTTCACTTTCTCTCTCATGCTTATTATTTTAGGAGTAGTGATTATGGTGGCTCAAATACTTTTAGTTTTGGAAGTAGTTTGTATTTTTCAGTGCCTAACTATACTAATCATATTTTGTTGTGCTGCTTCCAAGATGAAACATTCCATACTTTCACTGTTTTTTGTTTTGTTTTGTTTTGTTTTGTTTTCTTGTGTGTGTGTGTGTGTGTGTGCATTTTCAGGTTCAGATGTTGGTGGCAAAGGAGATTCTTTCTAAGTTGGGTTGCTGCTAGTAGCACACCAGCGTTCCACTGCTTTCTTTAAAATTCAATGGTTTAATGATACATTTTTACAATTCTCTATCTCAAGCCTTTAATGCATCAATTGAAATCACTCATAAATAATAACTGGCATGAGCTGGAGAAAGTCTGTTCAACATTAAAATTATCTCAACTTTAGCTCTATGAAATTTGCAGATACTATGGCTACCTTGACCAGAATGTGAAGGTTCATTTTTTGAACATGCCTTCTATAAACAATCTGGTTGTGAAGACAAGACTTTTTTCATTATAAATCAATACATACACTAGGTGTTTTTCTGCATCAACAGTCAGTGGCTATAAAGCATAGGTTGCTGCTCAGAACTTCAAAGAATAGTCATTCAGTCTTGTCTTTTTTTTCTCTAAAAAGAAAACTGTGTTCAAAATGAAGCTTTAGTAACCTAAGGTTTAGTTTCATGGTTTCATGTTGCAGAGAGGCCATTTTCACTAGTTACCACAGATATAAACTGCTCTAATATCATCGAATCCTGTTAGGATGTAGCCCTGGAGCCTGAAGTGGACATACCCATGTTCATCTTCACAGTGATTATTTTATTTTATTTTTTGCTGCTTCTGAGAGTTCAGCTAATCTATCAGCAAGTGTTTACAGAGCTATTACAAACACAAAACTGAATTAAGTGATATAGGAGATCTAATAGAAATGTCAGATTCAATCCTAGCTCTTAAGTAGTTTTCAAGAGTTGTCTTTGGTCACTGTCCACTTTCCTACCACTTATTTAGACAATATTGTCCTAGGATGGCAGGGACGGCACGTTTCGATGTGTCAACATCTCCCTCCTAAATCTGTTCAAGTTCAGTCTCACACAGGTACTGATAACTAAATTCATGAGTCTGCTCAGTTTTCTGGGTTGTTGGAGAGTTTGCTGAATATATGCAAATACTATTAGCTTTCTTGTCATAGATACTTGCCTTTAACTACTTTGTTAGCAGTACACAATCTAACCTGACAACATAAAGTAATGAATCTCATCTCAAATATCCTAAAATCATAAACGCCTGACATTGCTGTAGTGGCTTAAGGAAACAGACTTTGCATATATAATTTAATGGAATCTTTATTAATCATATATAAGAAAAAAACATTAAAGATTACTGACATTTTGTTATAAAATTTAAAGTGTTCAGGGAATTTAGGTTTTATCTCTGCTTTGTCACTAATTGACTGTAGGAGTCCTTGGGACATCATGGATGTCCGTCTACCTTTCTATATTTTCTCTTGTCTAAAATAAGAAATTAAACTAGATGACATCTCAGATTTTATCAAGTATTCTTATATCCTCTTGGTTAGGTATAAATTCATGGAAACTCAATTGACCAAAAGATCTGTAGCCATGACAGAAACCTCTGGAAATCACCAAAACTAAGTCACTATATCTCAGCATTGGCCAGTCTAAACCTTCTTCCCAGCTTCAGGTCTTATTTGAAATAATTGCCATTTTAATCTTTATATACAATTGGATGGAAGGCATGATAGCGGGGACTTTGATTTGTATTTATTATATCTTCTGTTCCTAGCACCATGCCCGACTCTCCAAGGGTATAGTAGTATTGGCTAAATTGAGTATTACTAGGTGTGCCAGCTTGGATATACTGTATTATGTCCCCTCAAATCCATATCCTTTAATGCAATCTTGTGGGGGCAGATTTATTAGTCTGTCAGTTAGGGTGGAAGCATTTAATTAAATTATTTCCATGGAGATGTGGACCCTGCCCTTTCAGGGCACATCTTAATTAAATCACTGGGGTCCTATAAGAGCAGCTGAGAGAGACTTTTGGCCAGACGCTTGGGAGCTGATACTTAGAGATGCTTGGAAACATTTGGAGATGCTAGCCCAGAGTTTGCTCCAGAGAAGCTAAGAGAGACAAGCCCAAAGACATTTTGGAGACCACATTTTGAAACACAACCTGGGAGCAAAGGAACAACAGACGCCAGCCATGTGCCTTCCCAGCTGACAGAGGTGTTCCTGATGCCATCGGCCATTCTTCAGTGAAGGTATTCTGTTGTTGATGCCTTAGTTTGGACACTTTTATGGCCTTAGGACTATAAATTTATAGCCAAATATACCTCCTTTATAGAAGCCAATCCATCTGTGGTATTTTGCATAACAGCAGCTCTAGCAAACTGAAACACTAGGTAATTGATCAAATAAATTTTGGTATGTAATTGATGTTACAGGAGATAGAATAATGACAAAACCATGTATATACTTGTGGTAGGCAGAATAATGACCCCTCAAAGATGCCCATGTTGTAACACCTGTGAATATATTTTTATATGGTAAAAAGGGACTTCGAAAATGTGATTAAATTGTCTCTTAAGATGGTGAGATTGTCCTGTATTATCCAGTTGGGGCCAATATAATCACAAGGGTCCTTATAAGGGAAAGAAGGAGACAGGAGAATCAGAGAAGAGGTCATATGCAAGCAGAGATTAGAGTGATGCTGCAATGAGCCAAGGAATGCAGGCAGCCTCTAGAAACTGGGGAAGGCAAAGACAAATTCTCCCCTAGAACCTGCGTAAGGAACATAGCTGTTTTGATAACTCAATTTTTGCTGCAAAACTTAATTTTAGCCCCATGAGACATATTTTTGAATTTCTGGCCTTTTGAACTATAATATCATATATTTATGTTGTTTTAAGCCACTGAGTTAGTGGTAATTTGCTACAGCAACAGTAAGAGTTAAAAAACTACATTAGATGATTTTAGTTCAAGTTTAAGTTGGCAGAAGGAGCAACCATATTTGCCTGCTCTTTTCCTAAATTTTATTGGAATGCAAGGAATTATAAATGTTAAAGTCTTTGAAAGTGGGGACTACAGTATGACTAGCAGGATGGGTTATTAATATGCAAACACTATTAAAATTTTCTGACATTGAAAATCAAGGTATACATATTGAAAAATTAATCAGAATTGAAGACACTGCAATCTAGCATACAAACATAAGGAGGCAACAGAAGTAGTGGGAGGAAATTTTTCAAAGATGACAAATTTGGGGTTGATAAGTATTGAGAATGGGAGTGAGAAGTGGGTTAGAAAACAAATTGATTAATTTAACAATTGCCCATGATAACAGTTGTCTATTCAATTCGACCTCCTCACTCTCCTTTCTCCAGCACAGCTTATGTAGTAACTGGGACCCTCAGCATTCCTCTCAAGGCAAATCTGGAATTCTGTTTCTACAAATTGCATGCCTGTGGAAAATGAAGTCTTTCCAAGATGACATAGGCATTTCAGGATCATTTCATCTCATTTTAGATTTGCGGGGTGTTAAGACCTGTGCCTGCCTGCTTCTGGTCTGTGAATACATTTACCAAAGTCTGCCTGCCTATGTCACAGTTCTCCCACATACCTCCAGCTGATGCATGAATGACAATCATACAATTTATGGTGAATTCTATGATTCCTCATCAAGGGAACAGACCTTTTGGAAAACTGAACATCATTATTCCATTAATTGTATGAAACTTGAGACAACTACATTTATTGATCAACAGGAAAATGTTATTATAATGTTTCTGATGGGTTGAAAATCAAGACATACACATTGAGAAATTAATCAGAATAGAAGAAGCTGCAATCCACATGCTCCCTTCATTCTCAAACATTAATATAAAACTAAGGTCAATAGATTTTTGAGAATATAAAACAACAGATAATGAGGAAACTGGAGAAAATTTTACATGAATTAAATTTGTATCCTCAGAGTATTTTGATAAGTTACTTTGACCCAAAGACATCAACAAGAAAAGCTTTCTGTAGAAAAAAAAAATGTAGTAGGCAGAGAACACAAAAAACATTTGGAACTTATGAAAATATTATATACTATTTAAAAATTAAATACAGAATGTCAGAATGAAAGCAAACAGGAAAAGAGCATTAGAAGAAAGTAAAAACGAGAGGGTATTGAAGCTAGAGGATAACATTAAAGTAACAAAGAAGTTAAAATGAGAAAATAGAAAATAGAACTGAAGAAATTATCCCCCAAAATAATGGAAGAATTTTCCAAATTGAACAGGACCACCAAGCACTTGAAGAGGTCAGTAAAAGGTACCTACATCCAGACATGAAATATAAGAAATAAGAAAAACAAAAATAAGAGAAGAATCTTAAAGGTTCTAGAAAAATGACAATAACAAAAAGGAGATTCTAATTAGTATCAAATATTTCTGTAGTTCACGGAAAGGAAATTTTAAAATGGTTCTTTATAAAATTATGAACATATGATTGAAAATAGTTTTTAGTAACATGTATCAGTTAAACAAAATTTTCTAAGTAATCATTATTAATATTCTGATGATAGGTACTTTTCTATACTTGGTCCAGTATCTCTTCATTTCTTCACAACATGCCTTAATTCCTAGCTAAGGAATTAAGGTGCAACCATATTCCCAGCTAGAACGTTGACTCTCGTTTACCATCTAGCTCTGTCCCTCTGGACATAGGGATACTCTGCAGGTTCCTGGCTCCCCTCAAGGATGCTGGCCCAGTTTCACAGGCTCACCTTCCCCATGGTGGATCACTTCTGTGAATACACAGCCTCTCATATTCTTCCAGCTCAATCAGAAACTCCTCTACAAAGGGGAGACTGGGAAAATCTTATTATGTCTTGAAATGGCTAACCTCATTCTAACATTACTCATTAGATGTATCTGACAATGTCTTGTTGGTGAGGGGGTCATTATTGTTCTTGTTTTTATTTTAGTTTATTCCCTTAGTTATCAAAATTATATACAATTTCTTCTTGTGGTATTTCTGTATTTTTTTTTCAGTCTACCAAAGTTTGTTCACTATGAAGTACATTTCTGAGCCATCTGTAACTTCAATTCACAGCCCATTTATGTCCAGATCAGCAAAACATATTTCAGTATTCATGAATTGAATGATGATGGGTTCAGAAGTGACAGTAATGGAAACACTCAAAATGTAATATTTGTTGTCTGTTACATAGCCCAAAATTTCAACCATAGTGAAAATTAGTTATGCACACTGTGTGAGGTCATGCAACCTGAACTGGTTTTTCATCCTAAGGCTGTTGCTAAGAGAATGCTATATGATTTCACAAACAGTAATTCAAGAGCACAGGCAGGAAACTGATCACAACAAATATTGTGTGCAGATTTATGTGTTGCCATAGCAGTCATTTCTTACCGTAGGAATGAGGTGGTAGAGACCTCCCCAAGACTAGTTCCTAAATGGATCTGAAGACTGAAATCAATGTTTACCCATGTTTTCAATAGCACTTTGCTTTCAAAATTGATTGAGTATATTGAAAATTCCCACTGGCCCTTTTTAAGTATCAAGTTAAATTGAAAGTTCCCAATGGTGTTATTGAAACCTACAACTAACAGGAACCCTTCATTTTTCAGAGAGCCAATGACCCTGGCTATCATCGGTTGCTTAAACCCTTGGCAAGCAGCCACAGGATTTCAGAAATTAGCTTCTTTTCTGGTCTGTTTTCATTAAATTAAAAAAAAAGTCTTTATAGAAAGTAATTACAAAGTCTTTACATTAATTCCCGTAATTAAATGTGACTGCACCTATTATTATTAGCCAGTGTTCTTTTCTGCATTAGTAGAGGCAAGGGTAGATCAACATAAGAGTTTCTGCATAGCTGGGCATGAAATACTTGAATCAGATAAATGAACATACAAATGTATTCTTTTTGTACAATTTGGAAAAGTTGAAAAATAAAATTTTGGGTGGATTGATATGTTATTTTCATAATGAATATAAAGTTATATGACCAGGTCAAAGAACATAAAAATATTCAAATCTCATTTTCTCTCTCAATTACTTTATCAAGATAGGAGTAATATTAGAAAGATGAGGAGTTCTGAGACCAGTGGATATGGATTTTGTGGATTGACTTGCTATATAGTGTGTAGTGGGTACACAGGCTCAGGCACAACAGAAAGTTTCAGCACATGACCACTTTATTCCTTACACAGAACAAAGCATCCAAAAGGGCAGAGTGGGGGAAGAGATCCCATTGGGGCTGGTCTCCCGGGGATGCCAAACAGCTTGGGTCAATGTCAGTGGATGACAGCTCTGAACATCCTTCTTCCCCTCTGGAGGTGAGAGATCCTGTGCTGTGTGAGTGTGAAATATTTATCCATCCCAGGAGGGGGGCCCTGCCACTGAGAATTCCTGCCCTGCAAAGCATCTTGGGCTGTTCCCAGTTTCCAGGTTTACAGTCTAGTTGGGCCTAAAATGTCCTCCATATTGGGGATGGAAACAGAATGAACAATTGTTACATAATAGAAAAGTAGACAAGGAGTAGACATGAGCTGGGAGATGCCTACTGAGTGTGTGTCTCTGACTTCCCCAGCAGTCCACCCCTCAGCCTCTCAACTAGCCCTAGCTTACTCCTCCACATTATCTTCCACAACATGAGTCTACTTCCTACCTCAGACAGGAAGGCATAGTTGAGTAGAGACTGCTGCCTTGGCTCTCAATAATATTTTGGAAACACCAACAGCTGCAGCACATTAGGATAGCCTCACTTATGCATACCATTACTCTGAGTAGGAAGATCAGGCCTATTTGAAAATGCGGAGGAGACAAGTCCACCCACAGACCATCACTGGCCATCTTGGAAATGGTAGCAGAAAGCTGACTGAGCCATTTGCCAATTTCATTACATCAGGAGTTGTTGCATCCCAACAGTTTGTCCAGGGGTGTGGAGAAGAGTGCACAGCAACCAGCTGTGCCATTATCTTTGTCACAGGGTATAAATGAAGGACTTTCTGGTATTAGTTCAAACATACAGGCCTGGAAGATCAGCTCCTTGAGTGTCAATATGGACCCAGAAAAGAGGAGAGAGGAAGCAAGAGTAGAGATGGCAGATCCAGCAAGTTAAGTTCCCTGCTACCATGATGGCCCAGGTCAGCTGGATGAAGATATTTTCCTTCCAGGTTTCTGTGGTACAAATCTGTAGAAAACAGGAGAGGAAGTCATTAACTAGTCTTGACAGGGTGGTCTTGTATGATTTATTAAAAAGTGCTTCATTAATTGTAACAAATGATCTACATCAATGCAAAGTGTTGTTGTGGTGTGGGGTATGAGAATCCTGTATTTTATGAATGATTGTTTTGTAAACTCACAACTTCTTTAATTTAAAAAAAGGTGAGGATTGGCCACAAAGAGGACCAAAGACATACCACTTGTGTGTCTACTTTCCAACCACTTCCAGGGGATCATCCTCCTTTTCATCCCATTACACTCTCCATATGATTCCTTGGATGATGGGATGTTAGGGACACAAGGTGGAAGGGTGGGGTGATGGAAGTGGATCCAGAAGTGCTTAACACAAGGAGGGGTGACAATCCAGTGTGCTGGACCTGTAGGGCCTGACACACACATCCTGAAGATTAGTGGGTGATTCCTACCCCTGGTTGAGCCACCAGTTCTCTTGGAAATGTCCAGGGGATTCCTTCAAGGAGTCCTGACAAATCTCATCTATCATAAAGAGGAGAAAGTTGGTTGGAAGATACATGGAAGGCATTCAGATCAGTGGAAAAGAGGTGACTTATAGCTCAAGGCAAGGAACAGAGAGACAAGGTGGCCTAAAAGGGAAAAAATAACTTACTGCAGATAGGATGAATAAAGTTTTCCCAAGGTAGATGGTTGCATGATGACCCTGCTGGTGATTGCTGCTCACCTTCTTGTTTCTGCAGATTTGGCCCAGAAAAAGTCTGGAAAGAAAATACCTTCATCCAGCTGACCTGGGTCATCATGTGGCAGGAAACCTGACTGACTACTGGATCTTCCTTCTGACACCTTGCTGACTTTCTCCTCTTTGCCAAGTCTGGATTGCCATTTAAGGAGTTGATTTCCCCTGCCTTTCATTTGTACTAACATCAGGAAGTCCTTCATTTATGCATTTTGATAAAGACAATGGCACAGCCTTTAACTGTGTACCATTCTTCCTCACAACCCTAGACAGCATATTGGTTTGAAACATCTCCTGACATAATGAAACATCTCCTGACATAATGAAACTGGCAAATCACTCATTCATCTTCCCAACAGTATCCCTAAGATGACTAGTGACTCTATAGGGGTGGGCTGAACCCCCCCCCAAGTTTTACCTTATTTTGTGGAGGAATTAAAGCCCCCCTGGTTGGGCCACTATCTGCATAGGTTGTTGTACTGAGGGACAATGCACCCTTCTATCACTCATGTTCCCTTTGAAATAAACACAATTGGCTGCAAAGCATGCAAAGTGGGTTCTATATGGAGACTGTTCAGATGGATTCTGGTATGTTCAGGGGGCCTGATGACACTGCTAGGAATAATGTATGCATAGGAATCATCAAAGCCCTCCTAATGTGCTGCAGCCACTGATTTCCCAAACTTTTACTGTCAACATTATTAAGAGCTACATGCTCATAGGCAAAACCTGTCCCTGCCTTCATGCTCAAGGTGTCAGGTGGCTTATGTTGTTAAAGTTAATGCAGGGGATTGTAGTCTGGTGCTGGCTGAAAGGCTGAGGGTTGGACTGCTAGAGAAGTCACAAAAACACTCAGTGGGCATCTTCCAACTTTCAACCTCATCCCTCCTTTTTCACTCTTCTTGTTGGTATGCAGGTGCTTGGTATGTTTCTATCCTGCTTGTTTGTGTGCAAATGTTTTTTATGTGTCCACTATTGTCCATGTGCAGGTGTTTGGTAGGTTTCTGTTTGTGCTTGTTTGCATGCAGGTTATTGATATATTTCTGTTTCACACCCTTTTCTGGAGGGAACAGAGTAACCCCTATAAGCATACTGGGGTGTTTCTATATTAGTGCCACTCTAACAAGTGGTAGTATGAAAAGCCATGCCAGGAAATTAATCTCTGACCCACCCTACCAGAATTTGCCCTGCAGGCAGAAATAGCTTGCAGACGGCTAAAACGGTGGAAGACACAGTTATGCATAGCAGCCTGCAGCAAAGAATTATCTGATTTAAGTCATACAAAACAGCAGAAGGAAGAGAGTGGATCCATCTTATAGGGAATAGAGAGAGCATTCAAATTCCTGTAAATGAGGGAATTCTTAAAATCATGAGCTACCACAGGCCCAGAACTAGCTAAATGCTCAAAGAGATGAGAGGACCATATATCAAATTCACCTGATTTTCTTGATAAGGTGGGTAACCTCAAAAGAAGAGCAGCAATCGACACAGAGCTAATTTGAAAAGACTGCAAATGGTATGTTGTCATTGGTGTGATTTTTGTTTTTGTTAGCTCCAAACACTCAAGAAAATCTTTGTTATATCACCATCTGGATACAACTTAAGGAAAGACAGATCAGGGATTGTCCCAGAGCAACACCTTACAATATTAAAATATACAGTATAAAACAAAAGATTAAAGGACAAAGAAACAAGAAATGATGATCCATTAAAAGGAACAAGATAAAAATCCAGAAGACATCAACAAAGAATACCAAACTTTGGACATATTTGATAAAGACTTTAAAAATATAGTTGTCAACATACTTAAAGAGATAAAGAAAAACACAGCGAAAGAACTAGAGCATAGCAGGAAAGGAATGAATGAACACTATGAGATTCTCAATAAAAAGACAGAAATTTTAAAAAGGAATCAAACAGAAATAATAGGGTTGAAGTCCACAATAAATGAAATTAAAAACTCCTTGGAAGGTTTCAACAGTAGTATGGAGATGGCAGAAGAAAGAATCAGTGAACTTGAAGGCAATAAAATTTAAATGATTCAAGCTAAGGAGGAGAAAGAAAAAAAATTTTTAAAAATCAAACAGAGGCTAAAGACCTGTGGAACACCAGCAATGTATCAATATACAAATTATAGGAGAAAAAGAAGTATAAAATTGAGAGAAAGGGACAAAAGAAATATTCAAAGAATAGTGGCAAAAAAGACATGAATATGCATATTTAAGAAATCTAATAAACCACAAACAGGATAAGTTAAAGAGAGCCATGCCTAGACACATAGTCAAACTGTTAAATGTCAAGGACAAAGAGAGAGTTCATAAGGTTGCAAGAGAAAGAAACCAGTTATGTTCAAGGGAGTCTCAGTAAGATTGAGTGCCTATTTCTCATCAGAAACCATGTAGGCAAGAACAGTGGATGAAATATATAAAGTACTGAAAGGAAACCATAGCCAAAAAGAAATTTAAATCCAATGAGACAGACTTTTAAAAATGAGGGAGAGATTAAGACATTCCCAGATTTAAAAAAAAAAAAAAATGGCTGAAATCATCATTGATAGATCTGTCTTTCAAGAAATGCCAAAGTGATTTCTTAAGAATGAAATGGGGGTGGGGCAAGATAGTGGAGTGGTGAGGTGTTCATTTTAGTTACTCCTCCAGGGCAGTAGGTAGAAAGCCAGGAACTGCATGGACCAGACACCGCAAAGCAATTTGACTTTGGGCATACCTCATACAACACTCATGAACACATGGAACTGCTGAGATCAGCAAAACCTGTATTTTTTTGCAGCCAGGGGACCCACACCCCTCCCTGCCAGGCTCAGTCCCATGGGTGGAGGGGCCATCAGTGCTGGGAATGAGGAGGGAGAACTTCAGTTGCGGCCCTTATTGGAAACTCATTCTACTGATCCAAACTCCAATCATAGATAGACTGAGACCAGACACCAGAGAATCTGGAGCAGCCAGTCTGGTGGAGAGGAGATAGGGATAGCAAAAACAGCAAGAAAAACCCAAAAATAAAAGCAGAGGCTTTTTGGAGTTCTGGTGAAGATAGAAAGGGGAAGGGCAGAGCTCAGGCAGAGTCAGGCTCATATGCAAATCCAGAAGAAAAACTGGTTTCTCTGCCCCCTGGATCCTTCCTTAATGACCCTGATTGCCTTATCTTTAAGCATTTCAATAACCCATTAGATCTGCAAGGAAGGCCTTTCCCTTTTTTTTTTGTTTTAATCTTTTTCTCTTTTTTTAAAACAATTACTCTAAGAAGGTCAATATAGAAAGCCTCAAAGACTTGCAATTTGGGCAAGTCAAGACAAAAGCAGAACTAAGAGAGCTCTGAGACACAAGGCAATAAGTCCAGTGGCTGAGAAAATTCACTAAACACCACAACTTCCCAAGAAAAGGCGGACATCCTCTCACACCCATCTTCCCAGTGGACAGGGAACACTCTGGCCCATTGCCAGCCCCATAGCCCAGAGCTGCCCCAGACAACACAGTGTGATGGGAAGTGCTTCCAATAACATAAACACACACCACAAAATCGGGCATGGACATTAGCCTTCCCTGAATGCTCAGCTGGTTGTCCCAGAGTTGGGAAGGCAGAGCAGTGTGAATTAACATGCCCCATTCAGCCATAGTTTCAGCAGACTGGGAGCATCCTTACACAGCCCTGCAGCCCAGAGCCACCCTAGGGGGATGGTACTCACCAGTGACATAACACAGTCATCCCTCAACAGAGGACCTGGGGGTGCACAGCCTGGAAGAGGGACCTAATCGCAAGTCTCAGGGGCCATACACCAATACCAAGGACTTGTGGGTCAGTGGCAGAGACAAACTGTGGCAGGACTGAACTAAAGGATTAGACTATTGCACCAGCTTTAAATCTCCAGGAACACCAGGGAGATTTGATTGTTAGAGCCACTCCCCCTCCCTGACCACCCTGACACAACCCTATATACAGGGCAGGCAACACCAACTACACATGCAAGGTTGGTACACAAATTGGACCCCAGAAGACTCACACCCCCACTCACCACATAGACAAAGCTGGGGAGAACTGGCTTGAGGGGAATAGGTGGCTTGCACTGCCACCTGCTGGTTAGTTAGAGAAAGGGTACTCCACGAAGCTGTAGATCTGACAAATTAGAGATAAGTGTTTTAATCAGTCTTCAAATCCTAAAGGAACCCAACCAAGTTAAGCAAATGCCAAGAGGCCAAAAGCAACAGAAAATTTTAAAGCATATGAAAACACCAGATGATATGGATAACCCAAGCCCAAGCACCAAATCAAAAATCAGAGGGGACACAATACTTGGAGCAATTAATCATAGAACTAAAGATGAACAATAAGACCATGGCACAGGATACAAAGGACATGAAGAAGAGCATGACACAGGACATAAAGGACATCAAGAAGACCCTAGAAGAGCATAAAGAAGAAATTGCAAGAGTAAATAAAAAAAAATAGACAATCTTATGGAAATTAAAGAAAATGTTGACCAAATTAAAAAGATTCTGGATACTCATAGTACAAGACTAGAGGAAGTTGAACAATGAATCAGTGACCTGGAAGATGACACAACAGAAAATGAAAGAACAAAAGAAAGAATGGGGAAAAAAATCAAGAAATTTAAATGGACCTCAGGGATATGATAGATAATCTAAAACATCCAAATATAACACTCATTGGTGTTCCAGCAGGGGAAGAGAAGGGTAAAGGCCTAGGAAGGGTATTCAAAGAAATTGTTGGGAAAAACTTCCCAAATCTTCTAAACACCATAAATACAGAAATCATAAATGCTCAGTGAACTACAGATAGAATAAATCCAAATAAACCCATTCTGAGATATTCTGCTCACACTGTCAAATACAGAAGAGAAGGAGCAAGTTCTGAAAGCAACAAGAGAAAAGCAATTCACCAGATACAAAGGAAACAGCATAAGACTAAGTAGTGACTACTCAGCAGCCACCATGGAGGTGAGAAGGCAGTGACATGACATATTTAAAATTCTGAGTGAGAAAAAATGCCAACCAAGAATTCTTTATCCAGCAAAGCTCTCCTCCAAATTTGAGGGAGAGCTTAAATTTTTCACAAACAAATGCTGAGAGAATTTGCTAACAAGAGACATCCCCTTTGACAGAGAAACAAAGAAAGGAGAGAGAGACATGGAGAAACGTTCAGTACTAAAGAGATTCAGTATGGGTACATTAAAGGATATTAATAGAGAGAGGGAAAAAATATATATGACAAACATAAACCAAAGGTTAAGATGGATGATTCAAGAAATGCCTTCACAGTAATAACATTGAATGTAAATGGATTAAACTCCCCAATTAAAATATATTGATTTGCAGAATGGATTAAAAAAAAGAACCATCAATATGCTGCATACAAGAAACTCAACTTAGACACAGGGACACAAAGAAATTGAAAGTGAAAGGATGGAAAAAGTATTGCATGTAAGCTACAGCCAAAAGAAAGCAAGAGTAGCAATTTTAATCTCAGATAAAATAGACGTTAAATGCAAGGATGTTATGAAAGACAAAGAAGGCCACTACATCGTAATAACAGGGGCAATTAAACAAGAAGAAATAACAATCATAAATGTTTATGCACCCAATCAAGGTGCCACAAAATATATGAGACAAACACTGGCAAAAATAAAGGAAGCAATTGATGTTTCCACAATAATTGTGGAGACTTCAACAAATCACTCTCTCCTATAGATAGATCAACCAGACAGAAGGTCCAATAAGGAAATTGAAAACCTAAACAATCTGATAAATGAATTGGATTTAACAAACATATATAGAACATTACATCCCAAATCACCAGGATACACATTCTTCTCTAGTGCTCAGGGAACTTTCTCCAGAATAGATCATATGCTGGGACATAAAAGAAGCATCAATAAATTTAAAAAATTTGAAATTATTCAAAGCACATTCTCTGACCATAATGGAATACAATTAGAAGTCAAAAACCATCAGAGACTTAGAAAATTCACAAATACCTGGAAGTTAAACGACACACTCCTAAACAATCAGTGGGTTAAAGAAGAAATAGCAAGAGAAATCACTAAATATATAGACACAAACGAAAATGAGAACACAACATACCAAACCCTAAGGGACGCAGCAAAAGCGGTACTGAGGGGGAAATTTATAGCACTAAATGCATATACTAAAAAGAAAGAAAGAGCCAAAATCAAAGAACTAATGGATCAACTGAAGAAGCTAGAAAATTAACAGCAAGCTAATCCTAAACCAAGTAGAAGAAAAGAAATAACAAGGATTACAGCAGAAATAAATGACACAGGAGAACAAAAAAAACAATGGAGAGAATAAATAACAGCAAAAGTTGGTTCTTTGAGAAGATCAACAAGATTGACAAGCCCCTAGCTAGACAGACAAATCAAAAAGAGAAAAGACCCATATAAACAAAATAATGAATGAGAAAGGTAACATAACTGTGGATTCCAATGAAATTAAAAAATTATAAGAGGATACCATGAACAACTGTATGTCAACAAACTGGATAATGTAGAGGAAATGGACAATTTCCTGGAAACATATGAACAACCTAGACTGACCAGAGAAGAAACAGAAGACCTCAACCAACCAATAACAAGCAAAGAGCTCCAATCAGCCATCAAAAAGCTTCCCACAAATAAATGCCCAGGGCCAGATGGCTTCACAGGGGAATTCTACCAAACTTTCCAGAAAGAACTGACACCAATCTTACTTAAACTCTTTCAAAACATTGAAGAAAATGGAACACTACCTAACTCATTTTACGAAGCTAACATCAATCTAACTACAGGCCTATCTCCCTAATGAATATAGATGCAAAAATTCTCAAGAGAATGCTTGCAAATCAAATCCAAAGACACATTAAAAAATCATACACCAAGACCAAGTGGGGTTCATTCCAGGCATGCAAGGATGGTTCAACATAAGAAAACCAATGTATTACTACACATTAACAAATCAAAACATAAAAATCAAATTACCATCTCAAAAGATGCTGAAAAAGCATTTCACAAAATCCAACATCCCTTTCTGATAAAAACAATTCAAAAGGTAAGAATTGAAGGAAACTTCCTCAATATGAGAAAGAGCATATATGAAAATCCCCCAGACAGCATAGTACTCAATGGTGAGAGACTGAAAGCCTTCCCTCTAATATCAGGAACAAAACAAGGATGCCTGCTATCACCACTGTTATTCAACATTGTGCTGGAAGTGCTAGCCAGGGCAATCTGGCAAGACAAAGAAATAAAAGGCAGCCAAATTGGAAAGGAAGAAGTAAAACTGTCATTGTTTGCAGATGATAATGATCTTATATCTGGGAAACCCCGAGAAATCAACGATATAGCTACTGGAGCTAATAAACAAATTTAGCAAAGTAGCGGGATACAAGTTTAATGCACAAAAGTCAGTAATGGGAGGCGGGGCAAGATGGCAGACTGGTGAGCTGTAAGTTTTAGTTACTCCTCCAGGAAAGTAGGTAAAAAGCCAGGAACTGCGTGGACTGGACACCACAGAGCAATCTGTCTTTGGGCATACTTCATACAACACTCATGAAAACGTGGAACTGCTGAGATCAGCGAAATCTGTAAGTTTTTGCGGCCAGGGGACCCGCGCCCCTCCCTGCCAGGCTCAGTCCCGGGGGAGGAGGGGCTGTCAGCTCCGGGAAGGAGAAGGGAAAACTGCAGTGGCTGCTCTTATCGGAAACTCATTCTACTGATTCAAACTCCAACCATAGATAGACTGAGACCAGACACCAGAGACTCTGAGAGCAGCCAGCCCAGCAGAGAGGAGACAGGCATAGAAAAAAAACAACACGAAAAACTCCAAAATAAAAGCAGAGGATTTTTGGAGTTCTGGTGAACACAGAAAGGGGAAGGGCGGAGCTCAGGCCTTGAGGCGCATATGCAAATCCCGAAGCAAAGCTGATCTCTCTGCCCTGTGGACCTTTCCTTAATGGCCCTGGTTGCTTTGTCTATTAGCATTTCAATAACCCATTAGATCTCTGAGGAGGGCCGTTTTTTTTTTTTTTTTTTTAAATCCTTTTTTCTTTTTCTAAAACAATTACTCTAAGAAGCCCAATACAGAAAGCTTCAAAGAATTGCAATTTGGGCACGTCAAGTCAAGAGCAGAACTAAGAGAGCTCTGAGACAAAAGGCAATAATCCAGTGGCTGAGAAAATTCACTAAACAATACAACTTCCCAAGAAAAGGGGGGTGTCCGCTCACAGCCACCATCCTGGTGGACAGGAAACACTCCTGCCCATCGCCAGCCCCATAGCCCAGAGCTGCCCCAGACAACCCAGTGTGAAGGAAGTGCTTCAAATAACAGGCACACACCACAAAACTGGGCGTGGACATTAGCCTTCCCTGCAACCTCAGCTGAATGTCCCAGAGCTGGGAAGGTGGAGCAGTGTGAATTAACAAAGCCCCATTCAGCCATCATTTGAGCAGACTGGGAGCCTCCCTACACAGCCCAGCAGCCCAGAACTGCCCTGGGGGGACGGCACTCACCTGTGACATAGCACAGTCATCCCTCAACAGAGGACCCGGGGTGCACAGCCTGGAAGAGGGGCCCACTCGCAAGTCTCAGGAGCCATACGCCAATACCAAAGACTTGTGGGTCAGTGGCAGAGACAAACTGTGGCAGGACTGAACTGAAGGATTAGACTATTGCAGCAGCTTTAAAACTCTAGGATCATCAGGGAGATTTGATTGTTAGGGCCACCCCCCCCTCCCCAACTGCCCAGAAACACGCCCCACATACAGGGCAGGCAACACCAACTACACACGCAAGCTTGGTACACCAATTGGGCCCCACAAGACTCACTCCCCCACTCACCAAAAAGGCTAAGCAGGGGAGAACTGGCTTGTGGAGAACAGGTGGCTCGTGGACGCCACCTGCTGGTTAGTTAGAGAAAGTGTACTCCACGAAGCTGTAGATCTGATAAATTAGAGATAAGGACTTCAATAGGTCTACAAACCCTAAAAGAACCCTATCAAATTCAGCAAATGCCACGAGGCCAAAAACAACAGAAAATTATAAAGCATATGAAAAAACCAGACGATATGGATAACCCAAGCCCAAGCACCCAAATCAAAAGACCAGAAGAGACACAGCACCTAGAGCAGCTACTCAAAGAACTAAAGATGATCAATGAGACCATAGTACGGGATATGAAGGAAATCAAGAAGACCCTAGAAGAGCATAAAGAAGACATTGCAAGACTAAATAAAAAAATGGATGATCTTATGGAAATTAAAGAAACTGTTGACCAAATTAAAAAGATTCTGGACACTCATAGTACAAGACTAGAGGAAGTTGAACAACGAATCAGTGACCTGGAAGATGACAGAATGGAAAATGAAAGCATAAAAGAAAGAATGGGGAAAAAAATTGAAAAACTCGAAATGGACCTCAGGGATATGATAGATAATATGAAACGTCCAAATATAAGACTCATTGGTGTCCCAGAAGGGGAAGAAAAGGGTAAAGGTCTAGGAAGAGTATTCAAAGAAATTGTTGGGGAAAACTTCCCAAATCTTCTAAACAACATAAATACACAAATCATAAATGCTCAGTGAACTCCAAATAGAATAAATCCAAAAAAAACCCACTCCGAGACATATACTGATCACACTGTCAAACATAGAAGAGAAGGAGCAAGTTCTGAAAGCAGCAAGAGAAAAGCAATTCACCACATACAAAGGAAACAGCATAAGACTAAGTAGTGACTACTCAGCAGCCACCATGGAGGCAAGAAGGCAGTGGCACGATATATTTAAAATTCTGAGTGAGAGGAATTTCCAGCCAAGAATACTTTATCCAGCAAAGCTCTCCTTCAAATTTGAGGGAGAGCTTAAATTTTTCACAGACAAAGAAATGCTGAGAGAATTTGCAAACAAGAGACCTGCCCTACTGGAGACACTAAAGGGAGCCCTACAGACAGAGAAACAAAGACAGGACAGAGAGACTTGGAGAAAGGTTCAGTACTAAAGAGATTCGGTATGGGTACAATAAAGGATATTAATAGAGAGAGGGAAAAATATGGCAAACATAAACCAAAGGATAAGATGGCTGATTCAAGAAATGCCTTCACGGTTTTAACGTTGAATGTAAATGGATTAAACTCCCCAAGTAAAAGATATAGATTCGCAGAATGGATCAAAAAAAATGAACCATCAATATGTTGCATACAAGAGACTCATCTTAGACACAGGGACACAAAGAAACTGAAAGTGAAAGAATGGAAAAAAATATTTCATGCAAGCTACAGCCAAAAGAAAGCAGGTGTAGCAATATTAATCTCAGATAAAATAGACTTCAAATGCAGGGATGTTTTGAGAGACAAAGAAGGCCACTACATACTAATAAAAGGGGCAATTCAGCAAGAAGAAATAACAATCGTAAATGTCTATGCACCCAATCAAGGTGCCACAAAATACATGAGAGAAACACTGGCAAAACTAAAGGAAGCAATTGATGTTTCCACAATAATTGTGGGAGACTTCAACACATCACTCTCTCCTATAGATAGATCAACCAGACAGAAGACCAATAAGGAAATTGAAAACCTAAACAATCTGATAAATGAATTAGATTTAACAGACATATACAGGACATTACATCCCAAATCACCAGGATACACATACTTTTCTAGTGCTCACGGAACTTTCTCCAGAATAGATCATATGCTGGGACATAAAACAAGCCTCAATAAATTTAAAAAGATTGAAATTATTCAAAGCACATTCTCTGACCACAATGGAATACAATTAGAAGTCAATAACCATCAGAGACTTAGAAAATTCACAAATACCTGGAGGTTAAACAACACACTCCTAAACAATCAGTGGGTTAAAGAAAAAATAGCAAGAGAAATTGCTAAATATATAGAGACGAATGAAAATGAGAACACAACATACCAAAACCTATGGGATGCAGCAAAAGCAGTGCTAAGGGGGAAATTTATAGCACTAAACGCATATATTAAAAAGGAAGAAAGAGCCAAAATCAAAGAACTAACGGATCAACTGAAGAAGCTAGAAAATGAACAGCAAACCAATCCTAAACCAAGTACAAGAAAAGAAATAACAAGGATTAAAGCAGAAATAAATGACATAGAGAACAAAAAAACAATAGAGAGGATAAATATCACCAAAAGTTGGTTCTTTGAGAAGATCAACAAGATTGACAAGCCCCTAGCTAGACTGACAAAATCAAAAAGAGAGAAGACCCATATAAACAAAATAATGAATGAAAAAGGTGACATAACTGCAGATCCTGAAGAAATTAAAAAAATTATAAGAGGATACTATGAACAACTGTATGGCAACAAACTGGATAATGTAGAAGAAATGGACAATTTCCTGGAAACATATGAACAACCTAGACTGACCAGAGAAGAAATAGAAGACCTCAACCAACCCATCACAAGCAAAGAGATCCAATCAGTCATCAAAAATCTTCCCACAAATAAATGCCCAGGGCCAGATGGCTTCACAGGGGAATTCTACCAAACTTTCCAGAAAGAACTGACACCAATCTTACTCAAACTCTTTCAAAACATTGAAAAAAATGGAACACTACCTAACTCATTTTATGAAGCTAACATCAATCTAATACCAAAACCAGGCAAAGATGCTACAAAAAAGGAAAACTACTGGCCAATCTCCCTAATGAATATAGATGCAAAAATCCTCAACAAAATACTTGCAAATCGAATCCAAAGACACATTAAAAAAATCATACACCATGACCAAGTGGGGTTCATTCCAGGCATGCAAGGATGGTTCAACATAAGAAAAACAATCAATGTATTACAACACATTAACAAGTCAAAAGGGAAAAATCAATTGATCATCTCAATAGATGCTGAAAAAGCATTTGACAAAATCCAACATCCGTTTTTGATAAAAACACTTCAAAAGGTAGGAATTGAAGGAAACTTCCTCAACATGATAAAGAGCATATATGAAAAACCCACAGCCAGCATAGTACTCAATGGTGAGAGACTGAAAGCCTTCCCTCTAAGATCAGGAACAAGACAAGGATGCCCGCTGTCACCACTGTTATTCAACATTGTGCTGGAAGTGCTAGCCAGGGCAATCCGGCAAGACAAAGAAATAAAAGGCATCCAAATTGGAAAAGAAGAAGTAAAACTGTCATTGTTTGCAGATGATATGATCTTATATCTAGAAAACCCTGAGAAATCAAGGATACACCTACTAGAGCTAATAAACAAATTTAGCAAAGTAACGGGATACAAGATTAATGCACATAAGTCAGTAATGTTTCTATATGCTAGAAATGAACAAACTGAAGAGTCACTCAAGAAAAAGATACCATTTTCAATAGCAACTAAAAAAATCAAGTACCTAGGAATCAACTTAACCAAAGATGTAAAAGACCTATACAAAGAAAACTACATAACTCTACTAAAAGAAATAGAAGGGGACCTTAAAAGATGGAAAAATATTCCATGTTCATGGATAGGAAGGCTAAATGTCATTAAGATGTCAATTCTACCCAAACTCATCTACAGATTCAATGCAATCCCAATCAAAATTCCAACAACCTACTTTGCAGACTTGGAAAAGCTAGTTATCAAATTTATTTGGAAAGGGAAGATGCCTCGAATTGCTAAAGACACTCTAAAAAAGAAAAACGAAGTGGGAGGACTTACACTCCCTGACTTTGAAGCTTATTATAAAGCCACAGTTGCCAAAACAGCATGGTACTGGCACAAAGATAGACATATAGATCAATGGAATCGAATTGAGAATTCAGAGATAGACCCTCAGATCTATGGCCGACTGATCTTTGATAAGGCCCCCAAAGTCACCGAACTGAGCCATAATGGTCTTTTCAACAAATGGGGCTGGGAGAGTTGGATATCCATATCCAAAAGAATGAAAGACGACCCCTACCTCACCCCCCTACACAAAAATTAACTCAAAATGGACCAAAGATCTCAATATAAAAGAAAGTACCATAAAACTCCTAGAAGATAATGTAGGAAAACATCTTCAAGACCTTGTATTAGGAGGCCACTTCCTAGACTTTACACCCAAAGCACAAGCAACAAAAGAGAAAATAGATAAATGGGAACTCCTCAAGCTTAGAAGTTTCTGCACCTCAAAGGAATTTCTCAAAAAGGTAAAGAGGCAGCCAACTCAATGGGAAAAAATTTTTGGAAACCATGTATCTGACAAAAGACTGATATCTTGCATATACAAAGAAATCCTACAACTCAATGACAATAGTACAGACAGCCCAATTATAAAATGGGCAAAAGATATGAAAAGACAGTTCTCTGAAGAGCAAATACAAATGGCCAAGAAACACATGAAAAAATGTTCAGCTTCACTAGCTATTAGAGAGATGCAAATTAAGACCACAATGACATACCATCTAACACCGGTTAGAATGGCTGCCATTAAACAAACAGGAAACTACAAATGCTGGAGGGGATGTGGAGAAATTGGAACTCTTATTCATTGTTGGTGGGACTGTATAATGGTTCAGCCACTCTGGAAGTCAGTTTGGCGGTTCCTTAGAAAACTAGATATAGAGCTACCATTCGATCCAGCGATTGCACTTCTCGGTATATACCCAGAAGATCGGAAAGCAGTGACACGAACAGATATCTGCACGCCAATGTTCATAGCAGCATTATTCACCATTGCCAAGAGATGGAAACAACCCAAATGTCCTTCAACAGATGAGTGGATAAATAAAATGTGGTATATACACACGATGGAATACTACGCGGCAGTAAGAAGGAACGATCTGGTGAAACATATGACAACATGGATGAACCTTGAAGACATAATGCTGAGCGAAATAAGCCAGGCACAAAAAGAGAAATATTATATGCTACCACTAATGTGAACTTTGAAAAATGTAAAACAAATGGTTTATAATGTAGAATGTAGGGGAACTAGTAGTAGAGAGCAATTAAGGAAGGGGGAACAATAATCCAAGAAGAACAGATAAGCTATTTAACGTTCTGGGGATGCCCAGAAATGACTATGGTCTGTTAATTTCTGATGGATGTAGTAGGAACAAGTTCACTGAAATGTTGCTATATTACGTAACTTTCTTGGGGTAAAGTAGGAACATGTTGGAAGTTAAGCAGTTATCTTAGGTTAGTTGTCTTTTTCTTACTCCCTTGTTATGGTCTCTTTGAAATGTTCTTTTATTGTATGTTTGTTTTCTTTTTAACTTTTTTTTTCATACAGTTGATTTAAAAAAGAAGGGAAAGTTAAAAAAAAAAAAAAAAGAAAAAAGACAAACAAGGAAAAAAAAAAAAAAGATGTAGTGCCCCCTTGAGGAGCCTGTGGAGAATGCAGGGGTATTTGCCTACCCCACCTCCATGGTTGCTAACATGACCACAGACATAGGGGACTGGTGGTTTGATGGGTTGAGCCCTCTACCATAAGTTTTACCCTTGGGAAGACGGTTGCTGCAAAGGAGAGGCTAGGCCTCCCTGTATTTGTGCCTGAGTCTCCTCCTGAATGTCTCTTTGTTGCTCAGATGTGGCCCTCTCTCTCTGGGTAAGCCAACTTGAAAGATGAAATCACTGCCCTCCCCCCTACGTGGGATCAGACACCCAGGGAAGTGAATCTCCCTGGCAACGTGGAATATGACTCCCGGGGAGGAATGTAGACCCGGCATCGTGGGATGGAGAACATCTTCTTGACCAAAAGGGGGATATAAAGGAAATGAAATAAGCTTCAGTGGCAGAGAGATTCCAAAACAAGCCGAGAGGTCACTCTGGTGGGCACTCTTACGCACACTTTAGACAACCTTTTTTAGGTTCTAAAGAATTGGGGTAGCTGGTGGTGGATACCTGAAACTATTAAACTACAACCCAGAACCCATGAATCTCGAAGACAGTTGTATAAAAATGTAGTTTATGAGGGGTGACAGTGGGATTGGGAATGCCATAAGGACCAAACTCCACTTTGTCTAGTTTATGGATGGATGTGTAGAAAAGTAGGGGAAGGAAACAAACAGAGAAAGGTACCCAGTGTTCTTTTTTACTTCAATTGCTCTTTTTCACCCTAATTATTATTCTTGTTATTTTTGTGTGTGTGCTAATGAAGGTGTCAGGGATTGATTTAGGTGATGAATGTACAACTATGTAATGGTACTGTAAACAATCGAAAGTACAATTTGTTTTGTATGACTGCGTGGTATGTGAATATATCTCAATAAAATGATGATTAAAAAAAAAAAAAAGTCAGTAATGTTTCTATATGCTAGAAATGAACAAACTGAAGAGACCCTCAAGGAAAAGATACCATTTTCAATAGCAACTAAAAAAAAATCAAGTACCTAGGAATAAACTTAACCAAAGATGCAAAAGACCTCTACAAAGAAAACTACATAACTCTACTAAAAGAAATAGAAGGCGATCCTAAAAGATGGAAAAATATTCCATGTTCAAGGATAGGAAGGCTAAATGTCATTTAGATGTCAGTACTATCCCAAATCATCTATAGATTCAATGAAATCCCAATCAAAATTCCAACAACCTACCTTGCAGACTTGGAGAAGCTAGTAATCAAATTTATTTGGAGAGGGAAGATGCCTCGAATTGCTAAAGACACTCTAAAAAAGAAAAACAAAGTGGAAGGACTTACTCTCCCTGACTTTTGAAGCTTATCATAAAGCCACAGTTGTCAAAACAGCATGGTACTGGCACAAAGACTGACATATTGATCAACAGAATTGAATTGAGAATTCAGAACTAGACCCCCAGATCTATGGCCGACTGATCTTTGATAAGACCCCCAAAGTCATTGAACTGGGTCATAACAGTCTTTTCAACAAATGCGGCTGGGAGAGTTGGATATCCATATCCAAAAGAATGAAAAAGGACCCCTACCTCAAACCCTACACAAAAGTTAACTCAATGTGGATCAGAAATCTCAATATAAAAGACAGTACCATAAAACTCCTAGAAGATAATGTAGGGAAACATCTTCAAGATCTTGTATTAGGCAGCCACTTCCTAGACTTTACACCCAAAGCACAAGCAACAAAAGAAAAAATAGATAAATGGGAACTCCTCAAGCTTAGAAGTTTCTGTACCTCAAAGGAATTTGTCAAAAAGTCCACCACAGGACTTGCCCTTGGGAAGACTTGGGAAGACTTGGGAAGACTGTTGCTGCAAAGGAGAGGCTAGGCCTCCCTATAATTGTGCCTAAGAGCCTCCTCCGGAATGCCTCTTTGTTGCTGAGATGTGGCCCTCTCTCTCTAGCTAAGCCAACTTGTCAGGTGAAATCACTGCCCTCCTCCCTATGTGGGATCAGACACCCAGGGGAGTGAATCTCCCTGACAACATGGAATATGACTCCCGGGGAGGAAAGTAGACTCGGCATCATGGGATGGAGAACATCTTCTTGACCAAAAGGGGGAAGTGAAAGAAAATGAAATAAGCTTCAGTGGCAGAGAGATTCCAAAAGGAGCCAAGAAGTCACTCTTGTGGGCACTCTTACACACAATGTAGACATCCCTTTTTAGGTTCTAATGAATTGGTGTAGCTGGCAGTAGATTGCTGAAACTATCAAACTACAACCCAGAACACATGAATCCTGAAGATGATTGTATAAAAATGTAGCTTATAAGGGGTGACAATGTGATTGGGAAAGCCATATGGACCACACTTCCCTTTGTCTAGTTTATGGATGGATGAGTAGAAAAATGGGGGAAGGAAAAAAACAAACAAAGGCACCCAGTGTTTTTTTTTACTTTAATTGCTCTTTTTCACTTTAGTTATTATTCTTGTTATTTTTGTGTGTGTGGTAATGAAGGTGTCAGGGATTGATTTTGGTGATGAATGCACAACTATGTAATGGCACTGTGAACAATTGAATGTATGATTTGTTTTGTATGACTGCATGGTATGTGAATATATCTCAATAAAATGAGTTTAAAAAAAAGAATGAAATGAAGGGATATGAGACAGTGGATCAGAGTAGCATAAGGAAATAAAGACCTCCAGTAAAGGTAATCATATGTGTAATTTGAAATGTCAATAATACTGTGTTGTAGTTTTTTGGTATGGAACTCCACTTTTTACTTTTTGCAGCTTTTAAAATGCAAATGTATGAAAAGTAATGATAAATCTATGGTTTTGGACATAGAATTGATAAAGATTTAATTTGTAACAAGTACAAAAAAGGGAGAGGGATGAAGGGATATGAGAACAGTGTATGTGTATGCTATTGAAGTTAAGTTGGTGTCAAATCAATGCAATTGTTATACATTTAATATGTTAATTTAAGCTCCATGGAAACCACAAAAAATATACAGAAAGAAATTTTAAAGGACTCAAAATGGTATAATAATAATAAAAAAAGATACAAAGCACAAATAGCAAAGTGGAATTAGAAAGACCTTCATTATCCATAGATAATTTAAATGGAAATGAATTAAACTCTCCAGTCAAAAATCAGACACTGGCAGATGGAATATAAAAAGCATGACCAAATATATGCTGTTTACAAAAGACAAACCATAAATTCAAAGATGCAAGTAAGTTGAAAGTGAAAGGATCAGGAAAAAATATATGCCATGCAAATAGTAACCAAGAGAGAGCAGGGGTAGCTATATATTTCAGAAAAAAAAAAAGATGGTAAGTCAAATACTGTTACAGGAAACAAAGAAGGTCATTATATACTAATAGTGTGGTCAATTCAGCAAGAAGACATAGCAACTACATACATATATACATATATATATACACATATATACATATATATATATGTATATGTATATATGTATATATATACACATAATGGAAAAACCTAAAATATTTGAAGCAAATATTGAAAGATTTGAAGGGAAAAAATAGATGCTTTTGTATTAGTAGAAGAGAACTTCAATACATCACCTTCAGTGGTAGGTAGAACATCTAGACAGAAGATAAAATGGAAATAGAAGATCTGAATGATATTATAAATAAACTGGACCTAACAGACCTGAATATAAAACTTTACCCAATATTAACAGAGTATACATTCTTCTCTAGAACACATGGATCATTCTCCAGGGTAGACCAATTGTTATGTCACAAAGAGTCTCAATATGCATGAAAATATTAATATTATAAATGTGTCTTCTCTTACTACTATGAATGAAGCTTGGAAGCAATAACAGGGGGGTTTAGAAAATTCAGAAATAGGTGGATATTAAAATGGCACACAAACAAAAATGGGTCAATGAAGAATTCACAAGGGAAATTAGGAAGTATCTTGGGACTAATGAAAATGAAAACTCAACATACCACCACTTATGGGATACAGCAAAGTTAGTGCTGAGAGGGAAATATATAGCTCTAAATGCTTACATTTGAAAAGAGAGATCACAAATTAGAGATATAACTTCACAACTGGAGGATCTAGAGAAAGAACCAACTAAACATCAAGAGGCAGAAGGAAGAATTTAACAAAGAATAAAACACATATACATAAAATGGAGAATTAAAAAAAAAGAATCAATCAACAAAATCAAAATTGGTTCTTTAAAAAGACCAATAAAGTGAACAATCTTTAGCTAGACTTACAAAGCAAAAAGAGAAAGGATGCAAATAGCTAAAATCAGAAAGGAAATGGGGACTTGACCACCAACCCCACAGAAATAAAAAGGATTATAAGAGGATACTATGTACAACTGTACACCAACAAATTAGATAACCTAGATGAATTGGTCAACTTCCTAGAAACACACAAATTACCTTCACTGACTCAAGAGGATCTCAACAGACCAATAACAAGTAAAGATATTGAATTAGTAATCAAAAACTTCCTAAAAAGAAATGCTTAGGACAAGGTGGCTTCACTGGTGAATTTAACCAAACATTCCTAGAAAAATTAAAACCTATTCTTAAACTATCCCAAAAATTTGGATAGAGAATACTTTATACTCATTCTAAGAGGTCAACATCACCCTAATAGCAAGGCCAGATAAAGATACCACAAGAAAATAAAATTATAGAACAATATCCCTTATGAACAAAGTTTTAAAAATCATCAAAATATTAGCAAACTGAATCCAATTGCCTTATAAGAATATTACATCATTATCAAGTTGGACCTACCCAAGTTATGCAAAGGTAGTTTGATGTAAGAAAATCACTTAATGAAAAAAACTACAATGAAGAAAAAAAGCCATATGATTTCCTAGATGCAGAAAAAGGATTTGGCAAAATCCAAAACCCCTTCTCATTAAAAAACACTTAGAGAACTAGAAATATAAGGAAATTTCCTTAGCATGATAAAAGGCATATAAAACAAAACCCACAGCTAACATCATATTCAATGGTGGAAGACTGCAAGGTTGTCTTCTAAGATAGTAACAAGGCAAGGATACCCAATGTATTAGGGTTCTCTAGAGAGACAGAATCAATGAGAGATATCTATGAATATAAGACTTATGAAAGTGACACACAACTCCAATGAAGATGTTCAATGAAGTCCTCAGGAAATGAACTGGAAACGTCAATGAATTCCTCAGGAAATGAACTGGCAACTTTGATGAACTACTCAGGAAACTCTTCACTGGTCAGCTGAGGAAGAAGTGAATGTCCTCTATCTATCTCACTTAAAAGTCTTCAGCTGATTGATTAGATTAAATCCAGCATTCTCTCATTGTGGAAGACACACCCTTCATTGAGTCATCAGTAACAGCTGCAGTCAATTGATGATTTAATAAACCAGCCTGTTGGCTTATTAACCAGCCACAAATGTCCTTGCAGCAATGGTTAGGCCAGTGCTTGCTTGACCAGACAGCTGGGTACCATCACCTGGCCAAGTTGACACATGAAGCTAACCATAACACTCCACCACTTGTCAACTTGACAGTTATACATATCATCTAAAACCATAATTTTAAGTATATAACAATAATAGACATATATTTCACCTAACAATATTCGCTGTGCAGCATACAACTAGAAATGCATTAAAACTCTCCAGAATAGGGTGTAAGTCCTTTGGTGACATTAATTCTTAAAATTGATTTCCTTTGGCTTAAATACAGCAAAATGAACAATACAGCTTATGCCATATGATAAGGGGATAAGACAGAGAAGAAAGCAAAGATATTTGCTTTACAAATGCAAACACACTCATAACAAAACAAGGAGAAAATATTCATGCCATCATAGTTCTCATTTCTGTAACTGGTCATGTGGCCATAATTCATATTTATCACGACCTTCTTCCACTACCCATTCCATGTTCCCTTTATCCTCAGCAAGCACTTCAGCTGGCCATGGTTCTTTGCCTGTTGGGGTGATCCAAACCTTCATTCTTGAAGTTTCTTGGCCATTGGTAGTCCTGTCTGGATTGGGTTGTTGCACTTTTCCATTGTCTTCAATCACAGGGCATGGTAGTACTAAGAGATGCCCTAGAGGATCTCCTGTATTCCAGGAAAACTCTACTTCCATTGTGTAGTTGCAAGTGCTATTTCCCCTTGATAGGATCAATCACCCCAACCAGTACAGTAATCCCCTTCCTTGCCTGTTGATTCAGAGGCATAAGAAGCCCAAAGTGGCCAGGAGGCAGTCTTAACTTCCAGTTCAATGCAATTATTGCTATTTCCTGGTGGAAGCACTCCTCATTTTGGAACAAAGACTTGTAGACCAGCAGAGCTTAAGCTTGCAGGGACAGGAAGCAAAAATTTACCTAATGGATCACTAGGAGTGATAGTGAGTGGTGCCACTCCTGTTTCCACCCCTTGATTCCTGGACCCATGAATCCTGGCTATGGGAAAAACAGCACCATAGAGTGGATGCTGATTCAGAGCATACACAGCCTCCTAGAGGACACTGCCCCAGCCCTGCAACGTATTGCCACCTAGTTGGTACAGTAATTGAGTCTTCAACAGGCCATTCCACCATTCTATCAACCCAGCTGCCTCTGGATGATGGGGAACATGGTAAGACCAGAGAATTCCATGAGCATGTGCCCATTTATTTTACTACTTGGTACACCATGATCTACTAGTCAATGCCATAAGTCTCTGTGAGTCATATTTTTATTGCTGCTTTGAGCCTGTTTTCCATTATGGTAGCCACACCCAACTTGTCTTTGGTGATTAGCTGCAGCCACTTGGCTTCTGCTGACTTGGGACCTGATTATCCCCATTGTGTTTAAGGATTCCAGCTCAGTGACAGCAGTTCCTACAGTAATATCTGACCTACAGAGAAAGGCAACTACAGAGCTCTTCAGGGATGATGGAGCTAGTCTCACAAATTTATTCCTCACAGTCCTGGTAAAAGGCATCCCTTCTGGGCATTCCAGGGGTGTGTGAGCAGGTCTCCCATGATAAATCCACTCTAACATTCCAATCTCTCTAAGCCTTTGAATCCCCTAGTCCACATTATACCAGGGTAGTTCTGGCATTTCAACCTCCAGTAATGCTGGCCACCTTTTGATCCATGTGTCAGCCAACCACCCAAACTGTTAACACCCTTTCTAACCCCTCAAGCTACAACATTGAATGCAGAATCTCTGCTTAGTGGGCCCATATCAGTAAATTCAGCCTGATCCAACCTTATATTCCTTCCACCATTATCCCACACCCTTAATAGCCATTCCTGCACATATTCCCCTGGTTTATGTCTGTATAAGTTTGAAAACTCATAGAGTTCTTTGGGAGTATAGTGTACTTCCTCATGGGTCACACTTTGTACCTCACCCTTCAGGTCCTGTTGGGACTTTAGCTATAAGTCTTGAAGCAAAGACTGGTGGTGGGGGTGGGTCATGAAAAGAGTTAGAATTATCCCTTAAGCCATTTACCTCAGGACATTTTGTTGCATTTTCATCTCTTAAAACAGGATTAATCTCTTCAGAGGAGTGAGGGCTGCTTCCTCAGGGGAGGTGATTACAGGATTAGCAGGCACTGAAGGGTTAATCTCTTTAGGTGGGGGTTGGATGGCAGGCTCCTTAGGGCAGACTAGAGGCGGGGAAGCTGTTTCCTCAGGATAGCCCTTTACAGGTAAATCTAGCAATGACTCAGCAGAATCCAGGGTTCCAATGTCCTCACTGCCATTATTATCAATCCATATGTCCCCATCCCAAGTTTCAGGATCCCATTCTTTTCCAATCAGTATCTTTACTTTAATGGTAGACAACCTGAGAGGTTGAGATGTTAGTTTACATTGTAAATCTGCTACTCACACAATGAGAGTCTGCATCTGGTTTTCAGAAATCTCAAGTCTGCAGGCACAAGAAATAAGATTTTCTTTCAGGGCACACATAGAAACCTTTACATCTGTCATATGGCATTTGAGTTTTAAATTTGAAGCCTTTAGCTTGTCCCTTTCTCTTACAACTTTATCCAATGTATCTAAGAGCAGCCAGCCAACATCATTATACCTCTTAACTCTGCAAAACTGTATGAAGGTGTCAAAAACACTGTCATCCAGAGCCTTGCTTCATACAAGAGTATGATTAGGAGAATCAAATGGTGCTATTTTGCATATCTCCTTTGCCAACTCATGCCATGGACTATCAGTGCCCTCTCGATTACTGGAAATGGAATCATTAGTACCTTTGAATCTAATCAGAGTAGAAAGCAAATTGTGAAAGCCCATTTTAAGATTTTTTTACTCAAGAACCACTCTTGGTACCAAGTTGTATTAGTTAGGGTTCTCTAGGGAAAAAGAATCAATGAGAGATATCTACAAATAAAAGATTTATAAAGTGATTCATGCAACTCCAATGAAGATGTTCAATGAACTCCTCAGGAAATGAACTGGCAACTTTGATGAACTCCTCAGGAAATGAACTGGGATCTTCGACAAACATGTTCGATGAACTCCTCAGGAAATGAACTGGCAACTTCCATGAGCTCTTCAGAATACTCTTTGCTGGTCAGCCAAAGAAGAAGTGAACATCCTCTATCTATCTCACTTAAAAGTCTTCAACTGATTGATTGGATTAAATCCAGCCAACTGCATTCTCTCATTGTGGAAGACACGCCCTTCATTGAGTTATCAGTCACAGCTGCAGCCAATTGACTGATTTAATAAACCAGCCTGTTGGGTTACTAACCAGCCACAAATATCCTTGCAGCCATGGTTAGGCCAGTGCTTGCTTGACCAGACAGCTGGGTACCATTACCTGGCCAAGTCGACACATGAACCTAACCATCACACCCACTATCACCACTGTTATTCAATATTGTTCTGGAAGTTCCAGCCAATGCATTTAGGCTAGGATAGAAACAAAATGAATCCCACTTGGAAAGGAAGAAGTTTTTCCCTATTTGTAGATGACAGAAATATATATATAATGTGTGTGTGTGTGTGTGTGTGTGTGTGTGTGTGTATACATTCATGAAATATCCACAACTGCACTGATAGAGAAAAAATACAGATTATGTGTGTGTGTGTGTGTGTGTGTGTGTGTGTGTATATATATTCATGAAATATCCACAACTGCACTGATAGAGAAAAAATACAAATTCAACAAGGCAGCTTGTTACAAGATCAACATGCAAAATTCAGTAGTATTTTATACAATAGAAATGAACAATCTGAAGAGAAAATCAAGAAAAAAAAATCCATTTACAATAGCAACTAAAAGAAGCAAGTTTCTATGAATAAATTTAACCAAGAATATAAAGGACTTAAATAAGGAAAACCACAAATCATTCCTAAAAGAAACCAAAGAAAACCTGCATAAATGGAAGATCATTCCATTTTAAGGTATTGGAGGACTCAATGTTGTTAAGATATCATTTCTACCCATGCATTTTACATATTCAATGCAATCCCATTCAAAATTCCAACAGCTGTCTTTTCAGAAATAAAAAAGCCAACCATCAAATACGTATGGAAGGGCAAGGGTCCCCCTATAGTCTAAAACATCTTGAAAAAGAACAACAAAGTAAGAGGACTTATATTTTCCAATTTTAAAACTTATTAAAACAATAGCATACCTTCACTGAAGGAAGGCCAATGGTGTTCAGAACACCTCTGTCAGCTGGGAAGGCATGTAACTGACATCTACTGGCCCTTTGCTCCTGGGTTGTGTTTCAAAATGGCTTTCTCCAAAATGTCTCTGGGCTTCTGTCTCTCAGCTCCTGTGCGCCCTTTCTTGGTCTGTTAGTTTGTTGTTTCCTGGGGAACATAGTAGTTTCAAACAGGCACATTTAACCCCCTGAACCCCAGAAAGACATGTTCTTTCCAAATGCAAAAATTCATTCATTCCATCACAATATCACAAAAGCTTAAACCATTTCAGTAACAATAGATAAGTACAAAGTATTATCAAGATCAGTTACAGGCATGGTTTTTCTTAAGGCAAAGTTCCCCTCTGGCTGTGAAACTAAGAATAAGTTATCTGCTTCCAATATACAAAGGAGGGACAGTCATAGGATAAATGTTCCTATTGCCATAGGGAGAAATTGAAAGGAAAACAGGATTCACTGGACTTAAACAGTTCCAAAAACCCACAGGGCAAACTCCATTAGATTTCAAAGTCTGAGAGTCATTTATAGAATGACATTTTATCCTCATGGCTTAAGAGAATAGGTGTCCCACCCTTTCCAAGGGCCTTCACAGTAGCTCATTTCTCTCCAAATGCTGCGATGACTGCTCCAACATATCCAGAAACTGGGGAGACCACCTTCTTCTCAGTCTCACCCTCTCAAACATCAGGTAACCATCTGCACTGTCTGCCATTCCTGGGGCAAACACTCAACCCCTTCAGAACAGTCCAGGCTCTCCTCAATCCCTGGGTGTTCTAGTTTGCTAATGCTGCCAGAATGCAAAGCACCAGAGATGGATTGGCTTTTATAAAAGGGGTTTATTTGGTTACACAGTTACAGTCTTAAGGCCATAAAGTATGCAAGGTAACACATCAGCAATCGGGTACCTTCACTGGAGGATGGCCAATGGTATCCGGAAAACCTCTGTTAGCTGGGAAGGCATGTGGCTGGCATCTGCTCCAAAGTTCTGGTTTCAAAATGGCTTTCTCCCAGGACGTTCCTCAAAAATGTCACTCTTAGTTGCACTTGGGGTATTTGTCCTCCCTTAGTTTCTCAGTAGCAAGAGTCTGCTTTCAACCACCATCTTCAAACTGGCTCTCATCTGCAGCTCCTGTGCTTTCTTCAAAGTGTCCCTCTTGGCTGTAGCAGCTTGCTCCTTCTGTCTGATCTTATATAGTGCTCCAGTAATTTAATTCAGACCCACCCTGAATGGGTGGGCCAACACCTCCATGGAAGTTATCCAATCAGAGTCATCACCCACAGTTGGGTGGGGCACATCTCCATGGAAACACTCAAAGAATTACAGTCTAATTAACACTGATATGTCTGCCCACACAAGATTACATCAAAGATAATGGCATCTTGGGGGACACAACACATCCAAACTGGCACACCAGGGAATGTCCTCTACCCTTTTTGAGGCCTGGAGCAGTAGCACTCTTCCTGAACATCGAGGGAGAAGGCCTGTGCTCTGTCTCTGGGAAAAACACCCTCTTCAAATGCACAGGTGGGTCCACTCTCCTGGCTCAAGAGTTCTTAGCTTCAGACCTTGGCTTCCATGGTTCTGCCTTTGAAGAAATTTTTCCTTCAATCTGCCCCTTTTCTGTCCCTTTTAGTCCTGACTGGCTGTGGTTCTGTTTATTCATATCTCACAAAAAAATTTGTTGGCTTGGAATGCAGCATACAGGGGTCAACACCATCAGACAATAAGATTTTCCACAAATCCTTCCTGGATAACGCCATTTCCAATCCTTGTACTGAAATAGCTGGCTGTTTCCAGGTTTCATTAAATCTTCATGTGGGGTACTATCCTCTAGTGTCTCACTTTCTAGAAGCCCAGAATTTTCCAGTCCGTCAATTTCTGGTTTCTTAGTACTCAAAAGTTCTGTTCGCAACTTATCTCTTTCCTCTCGCATTCTACTATACACTGTAAGTAAAAACCAGGTTGCATTTTCTACATTTAATTTTGAGATCTCTTCAGGTAAGTATCCCAGCTTGTTGCTTTCAAATTATGCCTTCCATCTGACACCAAGAATCAATTTTGCCAAATTCTCTACCACTCTAAAACAAGGATCACCTTCTTTCTAGTTTTCAGTGACACAATAATCATTTCTAAAGCCTCATCAGAAGTATCTTTAGAGTCCATATTTCTACTAACAGTCTATTTAAAGCAGTCTAGGTCTTTTCTATCAAGCTCCTCACAATTCTTCCAGAATCTTCCCCTTATCCATTTAAAAATCATAAGGGAACATTTTTGGTATTTGCACACTCAGCAGCACCCCACTTTTCTGGTACCAAAACATGTTCCAGTTTTCTAAAGCTGCTGTTATACAAAATACCAGAAATGGATTGGCTTCTACAAAGGGAATTTATTAGGTTACAAATTTACACTTCAAAGGCCATAAAAATGTCTACAAGAAGGCATCAACATGAGGTTACCTTCACTGAAGAAAGACTGATGGTGTCCAGAACACCTCTCTCAGCTGAGAAGCCAGGGGGCTGGTGTCTGCTAGTCCTTTGCTCCTGGGTTCTCATTTCAAAATGGCTTTCCAAAACGTCTCTTGGCTTCTGTCTCTCTTAGCTCTGTTCATTCTTGCTTGTTCTCCCAGTGTGTTTCTGTCTAAACATCTGGGGTTCCTTTCTTAGTTTCTCTTGGGCAGACTCTGGTCTTCACCATTTAGCTGAGCATCTCCAAACATCCTTCTTTCTGCATCTCCCAGCATTTCCAAACATCTGGGTCTGTTTGGGCTTTCAGTGCTCTTAAGGACTCCAGTGCTCTAATTAAGACCCATCCTGCATAGACAGGACAATACCTCTGTGGAAGTAATCTAATCAAAAGGTCTAACCAACAGTTGGGTGGGTCACATCTCCATGGAAACAACCTAATCAAAAGTCCCCACCCACAATAAGTCTGCATCCACAAGACTGGATTAAAAGAGCATGGCCTATCCTGGGATGTACAGCAGTTTCAAACTGGAACAATACCCATGATCAATTTTGATAAGACTTTGAATTTAACATTTTTTTCTGAAATGACTTAAGGTTTTTGGGATGTTGTGATGGAATGGATGTATTTTGTATGCAGAAAGAACATGTCTTTTGGGGGTTCAGAAAATGGAGTGTGGTGGTTTGAAGCTGTGTCTGTCCCAGAAAAACATGTTCTTAAATCTAATCCATTCCTGTGGGTGTGAATCCATTGTAAACAAGAACTTGTTAAGGTTACTTCAGTTATGACTATTTGGCCTACCTCAATCAGGACAAGTCAATTCTATTTCCTGAGTGCTTTATAAGCAGAATGAAACTCAGACAGAGGGAAAGCCACAGTAAGCAAGAGGTTGGATATTGACAAAACCTGGAAGAGAAGAGAGAAATCAAGGGATGTTTCCATGTGCCTTGCCATGTGAGAAGCTAAGGACTCCAGGATCACCAGCAGGCAGCCCCAGAACTCCAAAGTATTCAGGGAAGAAACATTGCCTTGACGATGCCTTGATTTGGACTTTCTTTTATCCTCAAAACTGTAAGGTAGTAAATCCTAATTGTTTAAGTGGACCCATTAGGCATTATTTACTTGAGCAGTCTAGGAAACTAAAACAAAAGCACACTGTGAATATCCATGAATTTATATGTGAATTAACCACAAAGAAATGGCATATTATGATAAGTTACTCCTATGGACATTGGAGGAGAGGGTCTGGTAACAGGCATGCCATCAGTAGCCTACTGAATGTAAGCAAGAGGTGATATCAACTGAATAAGGAAAAGAAGAATTAATCTGAAGTTTAGCTCTCAAAAGAATTAATTTACGGGACTTGTGAAGAGTGTCTTCTACAGAGTGAAAAAAGGAATTTAGAAATTACAGGTTGTGTATTTTTTGGGTTTCCTGGGTAGGCTGAGTAAATGTTACATTTAAATGAAATAAGAAATGCAGGAAAACCAACTTGTATTGCAATGAAGATGAAGGAAAGAGAATATACTCATATTTGAACTTAATGTACTTAGTCGGGCTATGTATACCCAGGTGGAGATATCTAGTATTAGTTGCAAATATATATCTGAAGTAGACAAAATTGCTTGATCATAAAGTGAGAGCTTTTGGAATCATTGACTTACTGCCAGCGATTGAATTGACATGACTTCGGGAGAGTGTAGAAAAGGGTTAAAATTAAACATCAATACTTAAGCTTAGGAACAAATAAAAGATTTTTTAAAAGGAGGGTGCAGAGAAATATACAAGCAATGATCAAATGGAAGAAACAATGGAAGAGTATACTGCATTTACAATACCAAACTTGAAATACAACTACTTAAGTGTAAACATAAGAGAACATATAGATGGAAAACTGAAAAACATACAAAATCACTCTTTAACAACTCTTCATTGAAGGACTCTTTTTAAAGGAAAAAAATCTGTAATCAACTCAAACAGCCATGAATAAGGGGCTGTATGATTAAGCTATGGGGTATCCAATAATAGATTATTATACAGTTTAAAATATATATAGTTCTACATTCCATCATGGAGTGATCTAGACAACATATTGTTAAGTAAATTAGAGCAAAGTTCAGAAAAGTGGCTAAAGGATGATTTTTTCATATTATGAATACATAATTAAGAAATGTTTATATCATGAAAATAATAACAGATTAAAAACAATAAATATGGAACTAATAGTGGAAGGGGAGTGAAAAGGGATCGTGCAGAGGGACAAAAGAAATTTTTTTAAATATACTTTATTTTAACCTTTTTACTTTGGAAACACTTAAGTGTTTTACGTAATTAATAAGGAAAGTCAAATGTAAAATAAAAAGAAAAGAGAACCAATCCTCCAAACCAAAAAAAAATTGAAACAAATAAACCAAAATCTATATAAAAGTGATGGTATAATAGAACAAAGGCAATTTTAATTCAAGTAGGTTTAAAACAGAGGTTGGCAAACTTTTACTTTAAAGGACCAGATAGTAAATCTCTTTGGCTTTGTAGTCCATACAGTCTCTGCTCCAAATATTTAGCTCCACCATTGTACAGCAACATGATATATAAACAAATTGGCCTGGCTGTGTAATCATAAAACTTTATTAAACCTTTATTTTAAAAATTAGGTGACAGGCCAAATTTAGTCTTTGGGTCATAGTTTGCTGACTCCTAATTTTAAAATATAGTATTTCGACTATGCATTCCTAATGTGATGTATCCTAAGAAAAATTAAAATTTCATTCATTATTTTGGTAGTAAAATTATTGATTATTGTTAATTTAAAAAATTTACAACTGTTGTTAATCTTGGAAAACAAAACAAGTAACTGATTATGTTGCCATCTTTAGAAACTACATTTTTTGAAGTCAGAGAAAGAGATACAAATGTAAAATTCAATGAGTTAAGCAAAACTCTTGTAGTCCTTCATTTTAACTGGACATAGTATAAATCTATGACTTAATTTCTTCTTCACCTCAAAACACTTATTTTGAAGCTACATTAGTAAAATAAACAAAAACAATGATAACCAAGTAGCAGTCTAGGCCATATCTTCTATATGCATTTTCTATTAAGACATCAGGGTTTCTTAGAGAAATGCTGATTTTAGTCCAAAGGCAGGAAAGATAAGACTGGAACATCTTGTCATTCCTAAAAACAAGGCATAGCTCTACAGTATATAAGGAACCCTTACAACTCAATAGTGAGAAAATAACCCAATTCAAGAAAATTGATGAAAGAATTGAGCAGACCCTTTACAAAAGAAGATGTAAGAACAGCTGTTAAACACATCAAAAGATCTTTCATCTCACTAGTCATCAAGGAATGCAAATTAAAACCACCATGAGAAACACTTCGCTGCCAACAAGAATAGCAAGAGGAACAAAAAAAAGCAAAAAAAAAAAAAAAAATGACAAGTCTAGGGGGAAATGTGGAATATGGATTAACAAGAATATTGCTGGTGGTAATGCAAAGTATTACAACCATTTTGTCAGATTTGTAGTTCTTATTTATTTAGATATACACTTTCTCTATGACCCAGCAATCTCATTACTGGGTATTTATCAAAGAGAAATGACAGCTTTAAACATAATCACTAAGAAATCTGAAAACAAACCAAATGTCCATCAATGGTAAAAAGGATAATGTGGAATATTTATTAATTGAATTACCATTAACCAATAAAAAATGAATTACTGAACATGCAACAACATGGATGAGTATCAAATACCTTAGGCTCAGCAGAAGAGGACTGTGTTGGATTGAATTGTGTACCCAATTTGGACATGTTCTTTGTCTTGGTCTGCACTCAGGTAGATGTGGACCCATTGCAAATAGAATCTGTTGAAGACGTTAAGGTGTGATCCAACTGAATAAGGCTGGCTTTTAATCTGGTTTACTGGAGTCTTCAGTAAGCAAAATGAACTTCAGAATTAGAAAGAGAAAGCCATGGGAAGAAAGCAAGAATTCAGCCTGGATGGAAAGGAGACAACATCACCATGTGCCTTGCCATATTACAGCAAAGCCAAGGACCAAGGATTGCCAACAGCAGCTCCAGAATGTCATAGTCTTCCAGGAGAAAACATCACCTTGCTGAGGCCTCAGATTTGGACTTCTAGCCTCAAAATCCTTGAGACAATAAATTTGCATTGTTTAAGCCAACTTATTGTATAGTATTTTTTTTTAGCAGCCAAGAAATGAAGATAAGATCACCCCCAAAAAAGCATACTGACTGACCATTTATAAAAGCATACTCTGTAAGGCAAAACTAAGCTTTTGTGACAGAAGGCAGATAAGTGGTTGTGTGGGGCTGTAAGTAGGATATTTGATTGCAGAAGAATATGAGGGAACTTTCTTTGATTGTGAAAACATTCATGAATAGGATTATCAATGCATCAAAACTCATTGACAATAAACTTCAAATGTGTACATTTTATTGTTCGAAATAATGCATCAGTAAAGTTGATTTTTAAAAGAATAAGGACGGCAAATATTGAAATAAATCACTCATTAAAAATCTGAGAATATATTTAGGTATATATAGATTTATTCTAGTTGTAACTATACATGTATTCTTTGTCATATACATTTTGAATTTTTTTTTTTGCAATCTTGGGCTTGACAATTCAATTCTAGTTTGTTTTTAAAGAATATTTATTTTTAACTTTGATAAATCCCAATCCATAATTATTTTATATTATTAGTTATTGATTTTTGTGACCTAAGAAATTTTTGTCTCTCCAAGAACATTATAGGGGTATTCAGATTTTCTACGTCTTATTATATTAGTTATGGTAGTTTGATTTTTAAAAATACTGTAGATGCCAAGTTGTTGAATTGATTTTCATGAACTTGTTCATAATACTTCTTGTCTTTTTTAATATCTGCAGGATTTGTAGTAATATCTTTCTTGTAGTCTTGATATTGGCAATTTTCATTTTCTCTCTCTCTTTTTGAGAAAGGGTGCTCAGTCTGGCCAGGGATTTATAAATTTCACTAACCACTTTTGACTTCATTGATTTTTTTTTCCAGTTGTTTCTTCTCTCTTAAAAATGACTACTTTTACCTTCATTTTTCCTTTGTTCCACTTATTTGCATTTGATTTGATCTTTTCTAACTTTGAGTGGTGAGATCTAACATTGATTTTATATCTGTTTTTCTAATACATGTATTTCAATCTATAAATTTTGTTATTAAAAATTGCTTTATCAGTTTCCTAAAATTTCGACATGTTGTCTGATAAACTTACCTTGTGAATCATTAATTTTATTTTTTGTGTTTGTATTTTTAGATTTCTGTTTTTATTTTTATAAATTCAGATATCTGGTGAAATCTCCTTCTACTAATTTTTAAAATATATAGGCATGTGACTTTAAAGCCTATTTTCAATATCTCCAATATCAGATCACTTCTCCCTATTTTTTTGTCTTTCTTTTTATTTTCAGTGATTTAATCCTGTCTTCTTGCAGGCCAAGTATTTTTTTACTGAACACCAAACTATGTATGTATATGTATATGTATGTGTGTATATATATATATATATGTTAAAAATCATACAGGATCTGAATAATGTTATTGCCCACAGAAGATTAATTTCTGCTTGCAGATAATGAAATAAAGGCAGATCTATCTCTGTTTGGACCTTTCTCCTAGAGCATAATCCATCAATATTCTCAGCTGAAAGTTTGGGACTTTTACCAGGACTTCTCTTCCTTTGCATGCCTTGCATTCTAATTTTTCTCCTGAGCACTAGCAGACTGCTAAAATCTCTGCTTAGCTTTGGAACCTCTTAGTAGCTGATTGGACCAGTTTTCTTGGAATCTGGTTCCCAAAATATGTAGCATTGGAACTAGGATATTGAAACTTCAAGTCCTGACTGTCTTGGTAGCCCTAAATCAATATTTTTCTCTTCAACTCGGATCCCACAAGCTTTAGGCTGCTGTTTCTTCAATAGTCTCTCTATCCCTCACAGTAAATGAGCAAATTCCCTGAAAATATTCAGTCCCCCACAATGCATTTTCCTTTTCCTTCTCCCCATTATCTGGGCCTCCTAAATTCTTTACTTTTTTTTTTTTTCTCTCTGATGATTTCAAATAGTCATTTTAAAAAATATATTTTATCTATCTTTCACAGTTTGTCTTGTGGGAGGGACAAATAAGGACTTCATCATAGGCAGGAGTGGAATTCTCCTACAGCTTTTTGTCTGCAGCTCCATTAAAGCTGAGTGCTTTAATTATTTATACACCCATTTTTCCAATTGGATTTAAGAACAGGGAATCATTATTTATTTTATTATTATTTTTTTTAATTCCCAGTACTTACATAGAATCTGGCATTGATACATGATGCTTGGATAAATAATAAGCCTATAAGGAGTATATGAATTTTTCTGAGAGCTGTAAGGGAATGACATCATCTGACTCTGAAGGAAAAAACTAAGCTGTCTTAGTAACATCTTTTTCGGATACATCTGATTCCCTTTCACTTCCCTTCTTCACATTCTGAACTTCTTGAAGTCTCCAACCACCCAGTTCCATGTTGTATCATTCCTCATTGTCTTTTCACCTATATTTCATCAATAATTTTCATTCCTCAAAATCAGCTTAAGCAGCATCCCATCGGTAAAGGGTTGTTAAGTCTCTTCCTTTCTTATGCTACTTCAATAATTTGCATTCCTACTGCTGCAATTATTGTTTTTTTATATGCCTGCTTATAACTCTGGTTTGGAGAAGTTAGGAAAATTATCCAAATTCACAAAGCTAGTGTATGCCCTAGCAGACCAACTGTCTATGGGACCTCAAAACTCTTAATTTCTGTTCTGCACTGCCCACCACAATGTCTGCCACTGGGTAGGCACTAAATAATTATTGTGGAGCAGAATTAAATTGAATTAATACAAAATATATTACAAAATATATTACATTATATTCTAGTATGGTGTATTATATTTTTCTATATTTATATATTTTGTTATATATTATGTTATATAACATTACAATATTTTACATTGCCTTAAATTACATTACCTTATACTACATTGAGATAGACTAAGTCAAGATTATTTTATTAAGGTTAACTATTTTTAGTTTAATTACAGTAAATCTAATTCTTCTTCAGTTATTCAGTCAGAAGATCAAAAAGACAGCAATGAATCATTCACTCAAAGAAAATCAATCCTGTGAAAATGAGAATATTTTAATAAGCAAAGCTGTGATCTTCTTAAAATTACAGGACCTCCAAATGTATTAATGAAATCTTTTATTTCAACAATGTGGTAATCGGCATAAAGGAAAGTTATGAGCAGACTTCATTTGGAACTCAATAAATGTCTCATTATTGAAATAACAAAAGAGATGACTCCTTGTGATAGCATATAAATGCAGACAAGAGACTAGGGGCTTAAGTTTTAGCCATGCACCTCAACTTGTTGGACTTTTTGTCTATTATATCTTGTTAGTTATTTGCATTGTGCCCCGGAAGTAACCATTCACATTAAAGGATATTAGAATTGTTCCTTGAGAAATAATCAAAGTTAGGCAAAGGAGAGCTTTTCTTGCCCTGCAGACTGTAATAAGAGTTGTATTATTGTGAGCTCAACAGGAAGAATCAGTTTAGAGAGTATGAAATTATTATATCTTCATGAAAAATCTACATCTAAAATGCAACTTAAGTACATAATACAAGAATAATAAAGAGCTATGCTATTATGAAAATCAGTTTTTACGCTATTGCTTTGAGTTGCATAGAAAAAAAGTGTTAACGCATGTTTCAGGTCCAGCTTAAAGGACATATAATCAATGGGATTACACACACACACACACACACACACACATAACACATACACCACACTCAAGTATGTACAGAAGATTCTTTACAGTCTAAAGAGATTAACAATTATGGACCTTTCTTCTTTTGAGTAAAATTTTCTCAGCTGATACTGGGGTGGTAAGTTGTGGGCTGACTGTGAACTTTTTCTAGTAGTTCCTCTGTTTAGGAAGGTGAGTGTGGCATGAGTTGCTATACGGTGCATGGCTGGAACACAGGTTCAGGTACAAGAGACACTTTAGCAAATGACCACTTTACTGCTTAAACAGCACAAACGGTCCAAAAGAGCAGGGGAAGATATCCCATCATGTGCAGTCTCACAGGTAGGCCAACTACTTGGGTCAGGGTCAGGGTCAGTGGTTGGCAGCTCTGCAAGCTCCACTTTGTGTCAGAGAGGAGAGGCAAATCTGCTGTTCGAGTGTTGAGTATTTATCCATCCCATGCCATTAAGTGTTCCTGCCCTGATAAGCTTCTGGGTCTGCTTGTTCTTGGTTTTCCCAGTTCAAGCCATCTCCCAGCCCTCACTTATATCCACCTCCTTTTCTACTGAGTGCAGTAGGTGGGGAAAAGTGAGGGCTGGGATGGCCAGCTGAGCATGTATCTGTGATGTCCCCAGCAGTCCCCTCAGCCTCTCAACCAGGCCTAGCTTCCACAATAGCTTCCACAGTATAAGCTCACCTCCTACCTCAGACATGAAGTTAAGGACAGGTCGGACCTAATGGTCCATGTTGAGAAGAAGAGTGCACATCCAATGGCTGTGCTGCTATCTTTGTTATGGGGCATAAATCATGGCATTCCTGAAGTTAGTTTAAATGTAAGACAGGGGTAATCAGCTCCTTGAGTGTCAATCTGGACTCAGCAAAGAAGAGAGAATTAATAAAGGGTCAGATGGCAGATGCAGCAGTTGGTCAGGTTCTGTGCTGCCATCATGGCCCAGGAAAGGTGGATGAAGGTGTTTTCCTTCCAGGCTGCTGCTGGGTAAAACCTGTAGAAAACAGAAGAAGGAAAAATAACTAGTCTTGATAGGGTGGTTTTGGAGCCACTATCTATGGGATACACTTTTCTCAGACTGTTTGCAGTAACTTATATTTTCCCTATAAGGCTAACCATTCTGTCTGCCCCTTGCTCTGAAGTATAACTTCACCACTTTCCCATTGATCTGTGTTCCTGACCCATATCCTCTAGCCAACTTTCACCTCTTCCTGATAGACAGGAGTTACTGGGTTTTGAGGGTGCCTGATCATCATTCCTAAGGTGACTGGTGACCCAACCATGAGTAGGCATCACCCACTAATCTCCAGTGTGTGTGCGTCAGGTGCCACAGGAAAACCCAATTGAATTGTCATCCCATATGTGTTAATCCCTTGTAGGCCCACTTTTATCATCTCACCTGTTTCGGTTTGCTAAAACTGCCAGAATGCCATATACCAGAAATGGATTGGCTTTTACAGTGGGGGTTTATGAGTTCACAAATTTACAGTTGTAAGATCATGAAAATATCCCAATTAAGGCATTAATAGGAGGATACCTTCTCTGAAGAAAGGCCAATGGCATCTGGGGTTCCTCTGTCACATGGGAAGGCACATGGCTTGTTGTCAGAGTGTAGACATGGATGCTCCTTTTTCAGGTGTCATTAATGTTGGCTGCCTGTAGGTGGTGGGTGATGAGGAAGGTGTATCTATTTCCATGAGTCTAGGCCCATCATTGTGTGGATTGTGCAGTAAAGTGAGGTTCTTTGTCAAAGAGATATCATTTGGGTATCCAAAAGGTTATCCTGTGTATGTACTGTCTGCATGATGAACTGGAAAGGCAAGCCATAGCCTTAATAGGTATTTACCATGAGCAAGGTGTAAGATATATCTTGGGAGAGTGGGAGATGGCTGATGTAGTTCACTTGCCATGAGCAGCCTAGAGAAACCCTTCTGTAAATAGCTCCTAAATGCCCTTTTTGGACTCTGGCTGGTAGTTGACATCTCTCACAATGGTAAATGGTATATTGGGCTACTTTTAATGAAAGAGGTACTCTGTGTTCCTGAGCCCATAATTTCATTATGTTACAGTTTCCATGTCTAGTTCAGTGGTGAATTCTCCCAGCAGCAGAAGCAACTATGGGAAATTCAGCTATTTTATGGAGGTCACCAAGGGTTAGTTTATTGTCCTTATCTTCCAGGCAGGGCTTATCCTCTGCTTCTCTCCCAGGAGGACTTTCAGCCTTGTCAGGTAAGAAAAACAGCTCAGTGCATCCTTTGTTGGCTAGGTCATTCCAATGATGTTCATTGTGATATAGGTTCTTGACATGTGGATCAACATGGGTAACATAGAAGGTGCCCTTCCACACCACCAATTGTTTCCAAAGGTGTCTTCCCCACACTAGGGAACCTTTGATTCTCCAGTTGGTTTCCCTCCATACACTAGACCAGACTGCTAATCTTTTGGCAATGGCCAATGACTCATTAAACAGGTTCATGGGGGTACTCGGATCCAAGTGTTCCAAGTCTAGGAATACTGTGCACAGTTCAGCCTATTGGGCACTTTTTCTAATGCTAGAGGTTCTGAGTCAGTTGCCAAGCTCCACTTTCCTTTTTTACTGGCCACAGAGGGTTATTATAGGCAGGGATGGTTGAGTGAAGGATAAACCCAGAAGAAGGCCATGATGAGTTCAGTGATGTCCTTTTCCCCACCTGGGAGGCTGTATCTCCATTGCTGAACAATGTGGTGAAGAGATGGAAACACTGTGGATGCTTTTCTGACACTCACCCAACTATAATGGCCAGAATTTTGCAGGATGGGAGAGCACATCCTTGTAGTCACTTGGATGTATGATGGTGCAGTATATCAAATCCTATAATGCATTCCCTTATGGGAAACACTACTATAGAGGAAGCCAAAGGACCATAGGAACTGACCCAGAAAGTAGCAGTAACCACCTGTCCCCATATCTGTGGGGAATGCCTGAAACCTATCAGTGGTATTCATTGTCTCCTCCCCTCTGTATCACCTACAATGATGGTGATGTGGGCATCTGTAACCAGAAGTTCCATTAAGGTTTGTTCACTGTCCCCAAATTGTGCACATATTGGGACATATGGCCTTCAGTCCTTGGAAACTGGGTGGAACTCTTGACACTTCTTCAAAGCTACTTTCAATTTAGTCATGTCTGAGTAAAGAGGTCCCTCTGGGGTCCAGATTCCTTAGTTGGGACCAAAGGGAGAGAGAGGAGATCTGTGGAATCCTCCTCCTCCTCAACTGTCCGTATCTGTAGATTGTGGAGAGGCATCAGGCAGAGGAAGATTGTTCTTGTAGATCCCATGGCCCTTCTTCAGGTTCTCCACTGGAGATCTCAACCATGGTGTCCTCCAGGACCCCCTGCTCCAAAAGCCACAAGGATATAATTCAGTGAGTGGGGATTCTGAGAGCAAGGGGTGGCCACTGACTCATCCCATGGGTCCCCAAACCCACCAGGTTAACAGGTGTGCACCTGCCACATGCCTTCCAGGTTTCCTGTCAATCACCACAGTGGCCATTCCTTGAGCACAGGAGCCCCTACCCTAAGCAGATAAGGAACAATAAACCTGCTCAATTATGTCTCCCAGGGGATTTGAGGAGCAGAACCAGCCCATCTCTCCATTCAGAAATGTTCACTCCAAAAAAATCATCAATGTCTTGCTGTGAAATGGGAATCTGGTAAAAGACCAAATCTCTCCAGTGGGAGTGGAACACCCATGTGCCAATATCCAGTTTTCACTGTGTGATCACAGGCTTTCCTCATTAGTCCAAAGCTAGTTGGAATTCAAGGGTGGTCACCTAGAATGGGATATGTTCATCTGACTCCCTGAAGGGTCCAGTCAAACAGGCTGCATCATCAGTTTATACCCCCACCCCCACACTCTGCTTCCTCCTCCCTTAACTCCACTGACTGAGAGTTTGTTAGAGGATGGAGCCATATGTGAGGTAGCCAAGAATCCTGCATTCAGCCTGGTTGATCAGGGTCATAGTGGCACCCCCGTTGTAAATTTGGGACAACTGTAAGAGGAGATCCTCTCCAGGCTTCTGTCCATACCTATTTTCATATCCTGTATCTCTTTCTCCATAAGAGCTCACACTTTTTTTCCACCCTCAGGTCCCCATTTTCACTTCTAATAGTCTCCTGAATAATGACCAGCCTCACACTAACTTCAAGATCTGTCTGGGTGGTCTGAGTGTGGATATGCCTGATTCCAGAATGAGAACAGATAGAAAAAGCCACAAACCAGGGCAGTGTATACTGGGCAGTAGAAGCCCCAAGTTCATTGCTCTCAGTGTGGGACCAGCTATCCAACTCCATTGCAGTCATGGGGGCGGGGCGGGGGGTTGCTGAAAGTCCTTTTAGCACTGCTCTTTCACAAGAAGATGGTGACAGCACTCCTTAGGTACCCAGCCATGGGTCAATACTTCTACCCTGGCTAGTGAATGGGGGCAACCCTTCAGTTTCCATCGCAAACATGATGGAAAGATTGGCCAAAAAAAAAAAAAAAAAAAATACACCCAATCTATATTTCTCTATGCACGCTGCTTACTATGCCAAAATCTGTGGAGAGAATGTTCCACATGGTGCATCAAGGGAACACAGGCTCAAGCATAACAGAAACTTCAGCAAATACTACTTTATTACTTACACAGCACAAGGAGTCTAAAAGAGCAGGGGAAGAGATCCTGTTGTCACTGGTCTCCCAGGGATGCCAACTGCTCAGGTCAGTGTCAGTGAATGGTAGCTCCACGTACCCTGCTTCATTGTTAGAGAGGAAAGGCCCCTGCCACTGGGAGCTCCTGCCCTGATAAGCATCTGAGGCTGCTTGTTCCCAGTTTCCCAGATCAAGGTATGGTTGGGCCTTTTCATTAGACCTAATATCTCCCCCAGACTGTGTAATGGAAACAGACTGAAACATCACACACAATAGAAAAGGAGACGGTGTGAGTAAGTATGGCTGGGAAATGGCCACAGAGCATGTATCTGTGAAACAAGGCTGGGGTGAGATAATACTAATGCAAGCACTTATTGAGAGCAGACCTTGAGGGATAGAGGTGAAATAAGACACTAGAAAACTTCCATGATATCAATCCCATTTGGTTATAATATGAAAGCAATTAGTATTCAGCAGAAACATCAGAAAATTTTAAAAGACACATTTAAGTGAGTTGTTTCTTTTCCCTTACCTCTCAATAACCTAAGTATAAGTGTTGGGAGATTAGGAGGAACCACTGAATTAACAGAATTGTAGAGTCTGGAAAGCCCCAACAATAACAATGTATGATCAGTAGTCTAAATTAATTAACTGCAATTTGCTAACAGAAATATCCAGCAGTTAAACTGGGCATCCAAATATTCTGTGTTTTTAAGTCTGAAAACTTTACACAGGCCCAGTATCACAAATATTCATTATATACAGAAATAAGGTCTTTAAAATTAATATGTAATTATGTTTCTAATGACTGTCATCATAAATGAAAGAAAATACATACAACCAAAAACAATTAGACTAAAATGTGAGCCCATTTAAGAGCTGAACATATGGCAAAGCATGAAAGTAGAAATCCCTTTGTTGGCAGTATAGTTTCACAACTGCTTCAAAATGTTTCTCTGATTTTTGCATTGAAGTACATTTGTTCTTTGTTCTTCTTTAAACTTTATTTGATATTTCATGGTGCTGCTATTTAATAAAAATTCCACAAAGAGAAGTTTAATAAGCACCATGACTGTGCATTTGTGATCCTGAATTTTCCACACACATTTTCTCGCAATTCTAGAAGCTCTATGAAATGTTAGAGACAGTTTTACCAACTAATGTTTAGCAATTGCTCACTACATTTTAGGGATTGAATCATGTACCTGCCCACATGCACACACACACAAAAAAAAATACCATGTATAAATCTTAATCCATATTCCTTTGATGTGAAACCTCTTGTAAATAGGACCTTAAAAGATGCTATTATTAAAGTGTGGACTCATTTGTGAATAGGATCTTTGAAGATTCTTTGTAGATGAAGCCAAACTGAATTAGGGGAGGCCTTAATCTGTATAACTGCTCTCTTTATAAGCAAAAGCAATCTGGACAAGTCTTAAGAAGCCACTAGTTAGTAGAAATCAAAAGTCAGCAGAAATAATAGGAGCAGACCCAAGGAGAGAGAGAGCACCACATGAGGGAGAACTGCTGGATGTTGCAGGCTCTGGGAGAAAGCAAGCCCTTCCAACACCTTGATATTGAACTTCTAGCCTCCAAACCATAAGTCAATATATTCCCGTTGTTAAAGCAAACCCATTGTGTGGTATTTGTCACAGTAGCCCTGGAAATTTAAGACACGTCACATGTGTCACTCAATGTTCTATATATTCTATACATATTAACTCATTGAAATCACATAAGAATTCTAGGAGGAATTAATAACTTTTACTTTCAGGTCCTTTTAATCTTGAAAAGAAAAATATATTTATCAACATAGAAATTCATTTGTCATGTTAAATTGCTGAATCTAAATTCCCTATTCTTTTCTTCCATTTTGAGAAGCCCATGTAAACTTCTGCAGAATAATAATGGCCCTAGGGAGCTGTAAGAATACATCAAACATTCCATGGAAATGAATACATGGAAACTATATTGCAGGTCTGGACTGCTATATAGACTGTGCTATAATAAACTTGCATGCAGTGAAGGGCCTTAGGGCAAGGATATCCAGCCAGGTTTAACATTAATGGCATACTTTGACAGGCAGACAGACAAAACCCTAACCTGGAATTCAAGTAGCATGAATCACAATTTAAATGTCGGTAGATTTCACTTACGCTAAAATATGAAAAGATGATTGTGTTGGGGGAGAGGGGACAGGGAGAAAGGAGGGTAATTGTGAGGGAGAACTGATTTTATGCTAAAATGGGTTACATATATTTTAGGACAATACCTGAAATAATTGTCCTAGCAGGTTAATATCATTATAAAATATAAAAGGAAAATAATAGTACAAAAGACCCTATATTCTCTGATAATTAAACACCTGGAGAGAGAAGGAATGAAGCTATTTTTAACCTATTCATTAGACATTAAAATCACAAACTGGAAAAAAATTTCAAGTTTAAAAATAAAGCAACAAAACATAATGGAGAAGAATTGGAATGTCATGCTGTTTTCCCCCTCTGTTCCCCAAGCTCTCTTTCTTAAGGAAAATGTGACATCATGTAGTAAGATTCAACTCCACTTTACATCAGTAATAGCCCATTAAGAGGTCACTATTCATATAGTATAACAGGTTACCTTATAGTCTTGCAGCCAACACATCTCCCCAGATATTAGACTTATTATTCTGGAGACAGCTTTAAAATTCCAGTTCCTTCCCGTATTTCATCAAAATCAAGACCATCAACCCAAATCTCTACATTGTACTTTATAGATTGCAAGAAAGAGAAACATTTTTACCAAGCCCACACACTTAACAATGAATTCTAATAGCAGAGTAAGATCCTAAGACAGGAAAATTCACTGATATGTTTAATCAGGACTATTAATATCTGAATCTAAACCAAAAGTTAAGGTAAATTTTTTAATCCAGTTCACCAAGATGCTGCGTATATAAATACTTTTAAAAATGAATGCCATTTAGGTTATTTAAATATTTTTGTTTAATTTTGGCAAACAATTTATTTCCTTTGCATAATAATCAAATGCAGCCTATAAAATATTTTATTTTTTATTGCTAGGAACAGACTCATGTTGTGGATTTATAACTTTATATTCTATTATTTTATAGTGTCCCTATCTCTTGGGGTGTTTATATTTTTTTCATAAGAGTTGAGGTTGGGGTGCAAAGGAAAACTAAGAAAATGAAAACTACATTAATATTAATTTGAAAAGTAGAGTGGTCTAATAAACTGACTTTTTTAGACAGGACAGATTTATTTTCAAAAGTTCATGTGAACACTGACTTTTAAATTAAAAAAATAACAGGAAGCACCATATTTATTTTAAGGTATGGATTTGTAATTTTAGACTTCAAGAATTAATTTTCCTTCCTGTTTACCTAGAAGATTACACAGACATAAAGTTGAAGAAAAAGTCTTTGGCAAACGTGTTAAGAGATCTTCTGTTTATTTTTTCAAAAAGCAAACAATATATGCATGCTATTGCTCTAGGTAGTAAATTACTCATTAATCATATTTGTAAGCAAGATGGGAAAAACTTTCCATGTCTTTGGATGCCGATAAAGAAAACCAATCATATTTCTCTGATAAATAATAAACAGTCATAAATTCTGTAGCACCTACATAAATCACCTGGGTAAATCATGCTTTCAGATATAATATATTGTATTTGCAATATCCTGTTAGCTATTCTACAATTAAGTGGCTGTTTTTTCTTTTTAAGTGACACTCATATTTTCATATGGTTACTTTTATTTATACAAAGTAATTCTTGATGCAGAAACACGTATTTCAAAATGAACATTCTGTTTTCCCGTTAAAGATACTTATGATTGCCAAATAAAATATGAATGCTATACTTTGTTAAAATATGTTATTTTCACCACAGCTTGTAATTGGCATTTCCAAAGAAAGTGAATAAGTGTGTATCTTATTATTTTGTACTAAAATAAACATTAAGGATTCTGTCAGTTCAATATGGTTCTTCTATTTTACTTACTCTAGTTTTGGTCTACACTTATTATTATAAATATTACCATGTAGGCTGAAATAAAGTATAAAGATTTTCTCCTCTATTTAAAAGCCTTTATTTGTAACTCAAATTCAAATTTAAATGTGGTTCATGCAAAATTTTAGCAGTGCCGCTCTAATTCATTATCACATGATTTATTTTTTGCATTGGTTATAGTTTTAACAACTCTATAATTAAATTTCTTAAATAATTATATGACACTAAAATGGTACCTTTTCTATGAAAATAAGAGATTCTGTGGCCAGTTTCTGCTTTTTAGACTTTTTCCATAACTATTACTCTTAATAAGGTGACCAGCTCAAATGCATTTTCCTGTTTGGGTTTTTAGTTAAAATTCTACTAGTGTAAGGATATTTTCAATTGTAAGACTATTCCTAAGAAATCATTTTACTACTAAAATTCTAAATAAGCTGTAAGAGTTCAGTAAGTTATTTATTTTTATATTTTTCTACCAATAATTTTATTTTAAATATTTTTACACAATATATATTATTGTGTTCTTATGATGAAGTATACTCCAGGGATAAGCTTCAATGACTCAACAAGTTCTCACACTATTATTCACTCTTTGAGTCAGATATCTGAACTACCCTTTAAAGAACCAGATGTAAGAACATCCTTTTTATCTTGTGTCTTCTGTATATTCTGATAGAGAACAACTTGTCTGTTGCATTTGCAGTGGATATAAGTTGATGAGCTTCCCAAGTCTTTTGGTGAAATGTACTTGTCAGAAATGTCTTTTGTTCCTTACAGCATGACATATCCCTTTGTTTATAAATCACACATTATTCTTTCACACACTATACATTGAACTACTGTGTACATAAGTAGCTGATTATTTTAATGAAAATTCTTAGCCCTAAATATAGGTTAAAAGGTATATTACCATATGCAACAGTATTAAAGCAACCAAAGTTATAAACTAAAGCATTCAGAATCACAAAATATTGTAATCCAGAAAAATATATCAGAACAAATGAGTATGAAAGTAACAAATCACCCACCAATCTGTTCAGTTCATACTCTATACAGAGATTCCCCATGAAGAGACAATTTTCCTTCCCTGAATTTAAATACCCCCAGTCCTGGATTCCAAAATGGTGAGGAGAGTAAAACTGGAAGTTTATGTCTCTCTAACCCTGGTCTAATTTAGGATAAAATGATCTAATAGATAGACATATGTCAAAGCAGCAAATATATTTTAATCCATAGATAAAATTTACTTTTCTAGTGGAAAAAAGTATACAATGTCACAAAAGGTATAGCCCAGAAACCTCAATTCATGTAACAGTGCCTATTATGACAGAAAGGATATGTGAAAGGAAAAAAAAAAATGGCTACTAGAGTGAAAATGTTTCACTCTTCTCATTTTAGAGTTATATTTTCTTCATTTTGTTTTGCAAGCCATGCTTTACAAACTTACTAGTCTTTTGGAAAATGAGTTTAAACACACAGGCAGCCTAAAGAAGGAGGCACAGAGGAATAAGTATATAAGATAAAAGTAATGAAACCATTCCAAAGTGAAGTTAACAAACTGTAGGTGGCTATAGCTGTTTCAAAGGAAGGACAACAGTCTCATTTCCAATATGTCTCAAGTAATTAAAAAAAAAAAAATACTGGCAGTATGTTTTAATTCTCTTTTTCTGACTCTCCAGAGACTCAAGATACATCTGCATATGTTCATTTGGAATGATGTAATGTGAGCAGTTACTTAAAATCAACCAGTCACAAGTAGCCAAGAGCCTAAATTTCATCATTGTTTGGATGCCAATATATATTTTTTTTTTATTTACAAAAAAAATCCAAATGAATTCAAATATCAATAATACTAACAGAAAGCATTTGTTGCCATGGCAGGCTTTGTTATCAGAAGTGTTACCAGACCTTGCATTAGTATACATATACCATTAAGTACTGAGTAAAATAATTAAAATGTGCCAGAAAATGTGAAACCTATGTGTCCAGAGACAGAGAATTAAGCAGAGGAGGTATTTACAGAACCCACTGATTATAAGTGATGGGAGGAAAGAGTCTGAAAGCAGGGCCAGTTCATCTTTCTTCCATCTTAATAAATATCCTCCCTCAACTTGAAGTCCTTTTCTGGCTTTTACTCATTCCTTCTCATCATGGAAAAGATTTTGTATTCCCTGTTCTTCCTCCTTCACCTCCCACTCTCTATTCTCTGCATATTGAAATAATCTTTAACACCCCTATGCAAATGTTTCGACTAAGATGGCCAATGGAGGAGCAATCTGGCTTCCCCTAAATGCACTATGTAATATCTTCTACCTGTGTCTTATGAGTGTAATGAGTTATTCTATCCATCCAGCTTGATTGACAAACATAAAACCATTCTTCAAGCTTCAATGTATTTTACATCTACTCAAATAAGTCATCCTGGCACCTCCAGCAAGAGGTAAGTTCTTCCTTGATTAGGGTCTTTCGTAATATTTATTCCATTGTTGCAATTATATAATTCATGAGCATTTACATTAATAGACTGTGTTCTATTCATCTGTGTATCCCTGGTCCTTAGTCATGTCTTAATAAATCATGTTGACAGAAGGGAGGGAGGAAGGATGGACAGAAGTAGGAATAAAATCAAAGAGGTTTTTACCATTACTTCTAATTTGAGGATTGCTCTTTACTATCTTCAAATTAAACTGACTTAAAAGTGTCTGATATTATTTTTATTGAATATACACCCAAGGATTAAAGTGTTCAAGTATGAGAGAGGCTACATTTGAATATTCTGATTAAAATGTAATCAATTTTTTCAGGCCCCCAAATTAATGATTTAGTACAGTTACTTGTTTCTGTCATGGAGAACTTTAGAAAGCAAAGAGATTAAAGTGGTTAGGTTCTACATTTTTAGCGGGCAAAATGTGAAGAAGGTTGAATAATAGAAAGAAATAATTCTCTGACTCCACCATTTTCCTAAATTGGCCTGGATTATCATTCAAACTTCTTAAATTTATTAAATTTTCTAATCAAGCATGTTTTTCCTAAGCAGGTGTATATACACAATTTCGAGGGGCTTTGCTCTTGAGTCTTTTAATGCAAGTCATTATAGCCTCTACAATGTATGAAGTTTTTGCTGCCTTTTTTCTTTAACAAAACTAACTCTACAAAGTGATTTTAGAGGCATCTTTATTAAGATCATTTGTGTGCATTGAACCCATTGTAAATATGCTTCATAGAGAATTACAATCCAAAGCCAGATAGGATTAGATAATAATAATAGTAATAATAGTAATAATAATCATAATGATAATAATAATAATATATGATATTTACAAGGTGCCTATGATATTCCAGGAACTTCTGTAAACATATTTTACACAGCTTACCTAATCTAGGTAATGATACCTTTATAAAATAGCACTATTATTATCCCCAACATATAGGTGATGAGTTTAAGTCACAGGGATATTTAGTTCAATTCTTCTACTAGGTCAGAGAACTAGTAAAAGTAAGTATTGGAAGCAAGGTTTAAATTGGAATCAAGTCTCAAATCCAGAACCTGTGTTCTTGCTACTATACAATTCTGATGCTCAAATCATGACAAGTCTACCAAATAGGTACATGTACACAAAGCCAGGTAACATAGCAGGCCAGGCAAGACACTCAAGGTGTGTGGTTTGCACTATAAGAAGGATTTTTTTTCTTTTTTTACAATAAATTAGTATAATAGAGTCAATCATTCACATTTCTACACAAAACTACTTAAATAAATGATAGAAAATGTAATTTCTTTCCATAAAGTATATTTTATTCAAATCAAAATTTATTATTAAAAAATCTTCCCAACACCCACTCCTCCTACTGCATACAGGCATAATAAATATTTATTTCAGTTTGCTGATGTTGCTGGTATGCAAAACATAAGAAATGGATTGGCTTTTATAAAGGGGTTGTATTTGGTTACAAATTTACTGTCCTAAGGCCATAAAAGTGTTCAAACCAAGGCATCATCAAGATGATACCTTCAAGGAAGAATGGCCAATTGCATCCAGAAAACCTCTGTTAACTGGGAAGGCATACGGCTGGCATCTGCTCCTCAATTCTGGTTTCAAAATGGCTTTCTCCCAAGATGTTTCCCTCTAAGTGTCAGTGGTGTTCTCTTAGTTTCTCCCAGGCAAACTCTGGGCTAGTAAAAGTTTGCTTTCAATAGCTGTCTCTAAAATTCTCTAAGCTGCAGCACTGAGCTCCTTCAGTCTGCGTTCTTACAGGGCTCCAGTGATTTAATTAAGACACACACTGAATGGGTGGGGTAACAGCTCCATGGAAATAACCTAATCAAAGTTACCCACAGTTGGGTGATTCACATCTCCATGGAAACACTCAAAAAGAGGTCACACCCTAATCAGAAACATTAATATATCTGTCCCCACAAGACTGCATTAAAGAATATGGCTTTTTGGAGGAACATAATATATACAAACTGGCACAATACTTGAGAAAGATGCTCCAAATGATTAGCCTGAAAAAGTGCCAACTTTTGATAGTTTATTCTGATTAATATGTCTTCCAAAAAGTATGAAAGAGTAGCTACACTCCAATTTTTAGGATAAGTTGCTGAGATCATTATTTGATAAGGAATTATGAAGTCATTATTTGATAAGGAATTATGGGGGCAAGAAGATAGTGGCAGGTGGAGATTTGCATACAGAATTTCACTATGAAGTGGATTTGTTGAATTATCTGCAAAATACTGCATGACTTTATTTTTTTTTTTAACAAATATGACAGTAGAAGACAGTCTATGGGGCTTCCATCGGCTGAGAGGCAGAGCTTTGGGAAACAATATGGTATAAAACATTTCTAGATACAAGGAAAGAACTAAAGTACAAATCCAAAGGGGCAATCGGAGAGCAAACACCAAATCTGAAGTGAAGGTGCATAAAGAGAGTTAAAAAAGAAACTGAAGACAGACTCAGTTGTGTGACCCCAACTTCCTTGGCCAGGTAAATCTAAGTGGGACTAAGACTTTTTATGAAATGTAAAGTTAATTGTCTTAAATTTTTACATTGTCATTGGAGCATTTAGTTTTCTACACTGCAAAACAAATTACCATAGATTTGGTGGCTAAAGAAACACACATTTATTATTCCATAGTTTCCTTGGGTCAGGAGTCCTGGAACAGCATAGTTGGATCTCACAAAGATGAAATTAAGGCGCTATCTGGGCAGGCTGCATTCACATCAGAGGCTTGAATGGGGAACAATTCATTTCTAAGCTCTCCCAGATTGTTGGTCACTTTCTTCCAGAAGACAGTAGGAAAGAATCTCTTGCGATTTTAGTCTCTGATTTCTCGACCCTCTTTTAAAGGGTTCACCTTTTTCTAATGTATGCTTGTTTTATTCATAGTTTGTAACATACTGAGATACTAAAGTATTTCTAATGATGGTTGAATTTAACAAAAATTTTTAACCTTATCTTAAAACATCCACTGATCTATCTCATTCAATGGTAATATCATATCAAATGTTAAAAGGGACATAAAAACAAACATGCACACAATCGCAGCTTTCATAAAGATCTATTTCATTACAGTGGGTAGTGCACTTAACATTTAAATACATTTAAATAATGTACAGGTGACTGTATGAAAGCAGCATTGGTAACTAGATAACCAATTTGACTAGAAACTAGCTAACAAATAACTGTGTAAATATTTAAAATACAGCTCTTGTTTAGATCGTCCTTTGTTTTGATCAGCTTCTTAAGTGGCAAAAAAAAACCTGCTGGTCACAATGGAAATATATTAAAGCCAAATCTTCCAATATCCATTCCCAGAGGTTTCTTCAGCTGTATTAGGCCTAAAACTCCAGGGAAATCCCAAGTTTGTGTCCTCCAGCATTATGCTTTCCCATTTACCAGAGCAGACAGTGTAAGCCTCACACCAGACCTCAGAGTCTGAGTGCAGCCCACTTCGATTAAACTAGAGTTGTTGGCTTTTGCAGAAATGGAAGCAGTAGGATCCAACTGATATTTAGCTGCAATGCCAAAATGATGCCCAATCAAGGTTTACTGAAGTGTCAAGATCTACACATATTTTCTGCTAAATTGATCCTCCGAATTCTATCCCATCGTTGACATTAGGGTGTAGCTAGAAGTCTGCAGTCCTGTATACCACTGAAAAATTATTCCTAATTTTTGGAACTGTCAAAGACATCTGGTAACCAGCAAAACAACCCTCATAACCAGAGATGACTGAACCATGGATTGCAGGTCCAGCAAAATCAAAATCAACATCACAACCAAGGTTTATACACTCCCTCTTGTAAGAAGACTTGATTTTAGCAAGTGAAATCAAGAAAGTAGTATCAAAAGTTTCAAACCTTGACAACTCTGGTCTTTGATTGTGATTTCAGTTCCCAGAGTTTTATCAGTGTGCCATTTTTCTGTGAAAGTGAGACCAAACTCACACCATTTGTATTTGGCCTCCAAGATCCCAGTAACAGTGTTTGTATTAGACAGGTGTTGAGAATTCCATGCCACTGCACAACTTTATTTTCACAGCCAGTTCCACCAACCCCCAAACCAAATTCTTTATCAAAAATATCTCTGGCAGCTTTGCCAAGGTCAGCATATGATGGAGGATTACAAATTCTGCCAGTAGCTCTCCAAAATTTTCAGTTTTCAAAATGTGATCTACATAAGTTGAGTCCTCAATTAAGTATGAGTATGAGAGGGTTTAATATATAATTTTGCATTTCAGCAACTATACATTCTGGTTTTTATAAGAAGTATTAGTGAGTTAATATATATTTAACTTATGTTACACAGAGGAATTGAATATTTTACTGCCATATTACTGCAAACCATTTTCCAATTTGTACTTGTTAAATGATATACTATAACAAACATTTTCCTATATGTTTCTGATCACTTTTTCTAGTGTTTATAAAGGTTTAGTATACTAACCTAAAAATGGTACATTTTCATGTAGCCATCTGGGTCACAAATGAAAATGTTAAATGGAACTGGGCCTAGTTTCTATAGAGCATTTCTTATTATGTCTTCCATGCTTACCCTTAACTATTCAAATAATGTTTTAGATAAGCCACCTACACACTCATTCTGCAAATAGTTTTATATGTAATAGTTTAGTTGAACAGTTTGCATTTTCCCAATATATTTATGAACTTGTCATGTGAAACAAAATCAAAAGTATTGCTAATATGAAGATTGATTATATTTATTAATTTTCTTGGATCTTCCAAAGCTATTATCTGTTATGATGGGTGTTATCAGTCTTCAAAGAATTCTATGGCCCAAAATTTTTCCAATTGTTGGAAAATGTTTGTTTTTTTTTAAATTAGGGTACAAGCACAAAAAAAGTATATAAATATATAATTTTCAGGAAAATAGTTTTCATTACATTTTTATTTTATCAACATTTTATTTATTGATTGATCGATATTTTATCAACAGGAATAGATGTCACTGCTGTAAGAACTTACAATCTAAAAAACTTTACAATAAGCCTTATCGAACACCCTGGATCTCTGTGCATGTTCTATCCCCTGATAACCTATGCTCTCAAATTCAATTCTCAGCATTTGCTCAATATAGTTAGTTTATGATTTGTGAAGCCTTACAATATTTGTCCTTTCATTTCTAGCTTATTTCACTCAACATGTCATCAAGGTTCATTCACCTAGTTGCATGATCTTGCAACAGCACTCAATATTCTGTTGTATGTATACCCCACAGTTTACCCTTCAGTTTACTCTTAGGCCCCCTCCATTCATTGCAAATAGTGAACACTGCCACCATAAATATCAGTGTGCAAATGTGTTCCTGCTTTCAGTTCTTCCAAGTATATGCCAAATAATGGGGTTGCATGATCATATATGGCAATGCTATACTTAGCCTCCTGTGGAATGACCACTTTGCCCTCCAGAGGGGCTGCACCATTCTACTTCCCTACTAACAGTGAATAAGTATATTGCTCCCTCCACAAATTCTCCAGCACTTGTATCTTTCTGTTTATTTTTAAGTCATTTTATTCACACACCATACAATCTATCCTAAGTGAATAACAAAGAGCTCCCAGTATAATCACATGGATATTCATTCACCACCACAATCTATATGAGGGCATTTCCATTTCTTACACAAAGAAGATTAGGAAAAAAATAAAAGAATAAAGATTAAAAAAAAAGTGAAGGAGAAACAACAAGAATCACATACCATCCCCTTATATTCCCCTCTATTGATATTTAGCTTTGATATATTGCATTTGTTACAATTATTAGAAGAATATTATAATTTCACTAAGTATAGACAATAGTTTGCATTTATTGTATCTTTCCCCATATACCTTCTCATTTTCAACACCTTGTAATGTTGACATTCACTTGTTCTACCTCATGTAAGAACTTTCTTGTATTTCTACATTTAATCATCATCATTGTCCACTCTAGGTTTTGCTAAGTTATACAGTCCAAAATTTTATCCTTTATCTTTGCTTCTGGTGTCATATATACCCCTAGTCTTCCTCTTTCAACCATACTTACACTCAGCTTTGTTCATTATACTTACAAAATTGTGCTACAACATATATTATTGTTCTATCCATTTCTGAATCTTTACAATCAATCTTGTTGAACATTCTGTACTCCTTCAGCATCAGATGTCCAATCTCTACCCAACTTCTACCTCCTGATAACCTGTTTTAATTTTAACTTTCAGAATTTGTTCATTATAGTTAGTTCATATTAGTGAGACCATACAGTATTCGTCCTTTTTTTTCTGACTAATTTTGCTCAACTTATTGTCCTCAAAGTTCATCCACATTGTTGCATGTGTCATGACTTTATTCTTACAGCTGCATAATATTCCATTGTACATATATACCACAGTTTGTTTATCCACTCACCCATTGATGGACATTTGAGCTGTTTCCATCTTTTAATACTCGTGAATAATGCCGCTATAAACAAATAATGCAAATGTCTGTTCGTATCCTAACCTTCAGTTCCTCCAAGTGTATACCTAGTAATGGGATTGCTGGATCTTATGTCAATTCTATACTTAGCTTCCTGAGGAACCACCAAACTGCCTTCCAGAGCATTCTCAGACAGTGATTAAGTATACCTCTTTCTCCACATCCCCTCCAACACTTGTAGTTTTCTGTCTTTTTTTTGTTTTTGTTTTTGATTTGTTGTTGTTGTTGTTGCTTGTAATGGCCATTCTAGTAGGTGCGAGGTGATATCTCACTGTGGTTTTGATTTGCATTCCCCTAATAGCCAGTGGATTTCAGCATCTTTTCATATGTTTTGAAGCCATTTGTATTTCCTCTTCAGAAAAGTGTCTGTCCATGTATTTTGCCAATGTTTTAATTGGGTTGTTTGTTTTGTTTGTTGTTGAGTTGTAGTATATAATCTGGATATTAAACTTTTAACTGATACGTGGATTCCATATATTGTCTCCATTGAATAGGCTGCCTTTTTACTTTCCTGACAAAGTCCTTTGATGCACAAAAGTATTCAATTGTAAGGAGATCCCATTTCTCAGTATTTTTTTTCATTGCTCATGCTTTGGGTGTAAGGTCTAGGAATCCACCTCTTATTTATTACAAGATATTTAAGATATTTCTCTACATTTTCTACTAAAAATGTTATGGTCTTAGCTCTAATGTTTAGGTCTTTGATCCATTTTGAGTTAATTTTTGTGTAAAGTGTTAGATAGGGGTTCTCTTTCATTCTTCTGGATATGGATATCTGGTTCTCCAATTCCCATTTGTTGAAGAAGCTGCTGTCCCCATTGAGTCAGCTTGATCACCTTATCAAAGATAAATTGTCCATAGATGAGTGAGTCTATTTCTGAACACTCAGTTCAATTCCACTGGTCTGTATATCTATGTTTATACCAGTACCATGTTGTTTTGAACACTGTAACTCTGTAATATGCTTTCTAGTCAGGTAGTGCGAGTCCTCTCAATTCATTTTTGTTTCCCAAGATATTTTTACCTATTCAGGGTTCCCTGCCCTTCCAAATAAATGTGATTATTGTTTTTTCTATTTCTTCAAAGAAAGTTATTGGGATTTTAATTGGTATTGCATTGAATTTATGAATCAGTTTGGGTAGAATTGACAGATTAAATTAACTACATTTAGTCTTCCTATCTATGAACATGGTATGTTCTTCCATTTATTTTGGTCTTCCTCGTTTTCATTTCACAACATTTTGTAGTTTTCTGAGTATAGGTCTTTTTTTGTCCTTTGTTAAATTGATTCCTAAATATTTGATTCTTTTGGCTCCTATTCTAAATGGAATTTTTTCTTGATTTCCTCCTCAGATTGCTGCTTAGTAGTGTCTAGAAACACTGCTGATTTTTTGCATGTTGATCTTGCATCTGCCAATTTTCTGTACTCATTTATTAGCTCTAGTAGCTTTGACGCAGATTTTTATGGTTTTTCTGCTATAGGATCATGTCATCTGCAAACAGTGAAAGTTTTAGTTCCTCCTTTCCAATTTGGATGCCTTTTATTTCTTTATCTTGCCTGATTACTCTAGCTAGAACTTCCAGCACTATGTTGAATAACAATGGTGACAGTGGGTATCCTTGTCTTGTTCCTGATCTTAGAGGGAATGCTTTCAGTCTTTCCCCATTGAGTATGATGTTAGCTGTGGGTTTTTCATATATTCTGTTTATCATGTTGAGGAAGTTTTCTTCTATTCCTATCCTTTGAAATGTTTTTGTCAAGAAAGGATAATGAATTTTGTCAAATGCCTTTTCTGCATCAAATTAGATGATCCTGTGGTTTTTCCTCTTTAATTTATTGATGTGTGTTACACTAATTATTTTCTTGTGTTGAACAACCCCTGCAAACCTGGAATAAAACCCACTTGATCCTAGTATATAATTCTTTTAATGTGCTGCTGGATTCTATTTGCAGGTATTTTGTTGAGTAATTTTGCATCTATATTTATTAAAGAGATTGGTCTGTAAATTTCTATTCTTGTAATGTTTGGCTTTGGTATTCAGATAATTTTGTCTTGGTAGAATGAGTTAGTTTGCTTTCCCTCCTCTTCAATGAAAGTTGTCCATTTTGTCTAATTGTCTGGTTACTTAGCGTATAGTCACCAATATTATCCTCTCATTATTTCCTTTATCTGTTGGGGTCAGTAGTTATGCCCCACCCCCCACCATTTCTGATTTTATTTATTTGCATTCTCTCTCTTTTTTTTGTTTGTCAGCCTAGCTAAGTGTCCACTGATTTTATTGATCTTCTCAAAGTACCAGCTTCTGGTTTTGTTGCTTCTCTTTATTGTTTTCATGTTCTAAATTTCATTTATTTCTGCTTTAATCTTTGTTATTATTTTCTTTCTTTTTGCTTTCTGGTTAGTTTGCTGTTCTTTCTCTAGTTCCTCCAGGTGAACAGTTAAACCTTCAATTTTTGCTCTTTTTTCTTTGTTAATATAGGCATTTAGGGAATACATTTCCCTCTCAGCATTACCTTTGCTGCTTCCAATAAATATTGATATGTTTGGTTCTCATTTTCATTTGCCTTGAGGTAATACTGATTTCTTATATAATTTCTTCTTTGACCCAATGGTTGTTTAATAGTGTCTTTTTTAGCCTTTATATATTTGTGAATTTTTCAGCTTTCCACCTTTTATTGATTTCCAACTTCATTCCATTATGATCCAAGAAAGTGTTTTGTATAATTTTGATCTTTTCAAATTTATTGAGACTTGCTTTTTGAACCAACATGTGGTCTATCCTTGAGGATGTTTCATAAGCATCCTGAGAAAAATGTGCATCCTAATATTTTGGGTTGCAATGTTCTGTAATTATCTGTTAAGTCTAGTTCATTTTATCATACTATTCAATATCTCTGTTTCCTTATTGGTCCTCTGTCTAGATGTTCTATCTATCGATAAGAGCAGTGTATCAAAATTTCCAACTATTATTGCAAAGGTGTCTATTACACTCTTCAGTGTTGTCAATATTTGCCTCATGTATTTTGGGGCACTTTGGCTTAGTACATACATAGTCATGATTTTTATGTCCTCTTGAAGAATTTTCTCTTTTATTAATAGATGGTGTCCCTCTTTGTCTCTTTCAGTTGCTTTATATTTGAAGTCTAATTTGTCTGAAATTAGTATAATTACCCCCACTCTTTTCTGGTTGTTGTTTGCATGGAACATCTTTTTCTGCCTTTCACCTTTGTTCTAGTTTGCTAATGCTGCCGGAATGCAACACACCAGAGATGGACTGGCTTTTATAAAAGGGGGTTTATTTGGTTACACAGTTACAGTCTTAAGGCCAAAAAGTGTCCAAGGTAACACATCAGCAATCAGGTACCTTCACTGGAGGATGGCCAGTGGTGTCTGGAAAACCTCTGTTAGCTGGGAAGGCACGTGGCTGGTGTCTGCTCCAAAGTTCTGGTTTTAAAATGGCTTTCTCCCACGATGTTCCTCTTGAGGCTGCAGTTCCTCAAAAATGTCACTCTTAGTTGCACTTGGGATATTTGTCCTCTCTCAGCTTCTCCAGAGCAAGCGTCTGCTTTCAACAGCCATTTTCAAACTGTCTCTCATCTGCAGCTCCTGTGCTTTCTTGAAAGTGTCCCTCTTGGTTGTAGCTCCTCTTCAAAATGTCACTCTCAGCTGCACTGAGTTCCCTCTGCCTGTCAGCTCATTTATATAGCTCCACTGGTCAAGGCCCACCCTGAATGGGTGGGGCCACAACTCCATGGAAATATCTCATCAGGGTTATCGCCTACAGTTGGGTGGGGCACATTTCCATGCAAATCTAATCAGCACCAAAATGTCTGCCCCACAAGACTGCATCAAAGAATATGGTTTTTTCTGGGGGACATAATGCATTTAAACTGGCACAACCTTCAACCTATTTTGTCCTGTAGACAGCCTATAGATGGGTCTTGTGTTTTTAATCCATCCTGCCAGTCTATGTATTTTGTTTGAGTAATTAATTCATTAGCATTTATTATTATTATTGTAAAGAAGTACTTTCTTGTACCATTTTGTCTTTGGATTTTATATGTCATATCTTACTCTTTCCCTCTCTTTCTACCCTTACTGATAATTTTTATTTCTACACTCTTCTCCAAACCTCTCTTTCCTGTCTTTTCCTATCTGCCTGTAGTGCTCCCTTTACAATTTCTTGTAAAGCCAGTATCTTGTTCACAAACTCTCACTGTCTGTTTCTCTGAAAATATTTTTGAAGGACAATTTTGCCAGATACAGAATTATTCATTGGCAGTTTTTCCCTTTCAGAGTCCTAAATATGTCATACCACTGCCTTCTCACCTCCATGGCTTTGGCTGAGAAATCCACAGATACTTTTATTGAGCTTCGCTTGTATGTTATGAATCACTTTTTTCTTGTGGCTTTCAGATTTCTCTTTTTGCCTTTGACTTTTGACTATTTGATTAGTAAGTGTGTTGGAATAGATCTATTTGGATCTATTCTGTTTGGGGTATGCTGCACTTCTTGGATCTGTAATCTTTTCAGTAATTATTTCCTCCATTATTTTTTCTGCCCACTTTCCCTTCTCTTCTCCTTCTGGGACACCCATAACACATATATTGTGCACTTCATGTTGTCATTCAATTCCCTAAGACTCTGTTCATATTTTTTTCATTCTTTTCCCTATCTGTTCTTTTGTGTGTAGGATTTCAGATGGTGTGTCCTCTAGTTCTCTAATCCTTTCTTCTGCCTCTTCTAATCTGCTGTTGTATGTCTCCAGTGTGTTTTTCATCTCTTCTATTGTGTCTTTCATTCCCATAAGTTCTACCATTCATTTTGTCAAACTTTTGTGTTCTTCTGTATGGTCACTCCCTGTCTTCTTTATATGCTTCATCTCTTTTGCCACATTTTACTTCAACTTATTGATTTGATTCATCTTTTATTATTTGAACATTTTTCATTGTTTCAACTCCTGTATCTCTTTTGGAGTGTTAATTTTTCCTTTGACAGAGTCATATCTTCATGTTTCCTGAGATAACTTGTGATTTTTTGCTGGTGTCTAGGTATTTAATTTTCTTGATTTATTTATTCTGGAGGTTGTTTTCTCTCTTTTATCTAGTGTTTTCTTGTTAGTCTGCTTTTTCTCTATCTGTTCTTTGACATTCAGTTAAACTTATTCTAGATTTTTAGCATAGTTACTATTGAATTCATCAGAATTTTTCAGCTCTTACTTTTCTGGTTCTTGCCAAGCCTATATTGAAGTTTTTTTGTTTGTTAGTTTTTTCTTGAGGAGAGTCTCCCCGGATGGGATTGACCCATATCAGAATTTCCCAGACAAATCAGGACCATAGGTCAGGAAGAGAGTGTAATCAGTATCAAGTTTCCCTGGGGATGAGACCCAGCAGATTGCCAGTCTTTCCTGTGAAGTCTCTTGATTCTGTGTTTTTTCTATCCTGCCCAGATTACACTTGTCAGACCACAGCTTCCCACTTGCGTAAGGTGGTAGGGTGCATTTAATTCTCAGCAGATCCTGCCCCTGCCAGAGGTGTGTTTGAGATAAAGGCTGAGGCAGAGGGCAGGCTTAAACTGTTTCTGTTTTCCAGACCCTTGGATCTGAATTCCCTGAATGAGAGTGTCAGTTGTGCTGGATCCTGGTCCCCACTTTTCTTAAGGAATATACACCTGTTAGGGAATTATCTCTTTCACCTGACCAGTTATTTTTTCTTTCAATTATTCCTTAACTCCATTCTTGCCTGGGGCAGTGCTGACAACTGAAAAAGCGTGCTGATTCCTTTATGCTAAAAAAGAAAATCCTTTTCAGAACCAGTCCCCAGTCCCCTGGTTCACCAAACAGGAGCCAGAGTTGTTACCTGGCTCCATGTGTCCCTTTTCTTAGGCACATTTCTAGTATTCTTGGGCACATTTCCAGTATCCTTGGGCACATTTTTAGTATTCTGCACTTAGCCAACTCCAAATGTCTCTTTTTTTTTTTTTTTCTCCCCATCAGCCCCACCTCCTCTCTGCCAGGAGAGACCTCTGGGTTCCTTTCCTACTTTTTCTAGCCTCCACAGTTTGGGAGACTTACTTACCATTCTGTGCTGTGATCTTGGCCCTTCCACCCTTTCCAGATTGGTGTATGACATATGTCTGGTCACAAAGTCCCCCAAAAAGTTGTTCCAGACAATTCCTGGCTATTAACTAGCTGCCCTAGAAAATGGACAAAGTTCCACACCTCCCTACACCACCATCTTGCCCCTCAATTACATTTTTACTCACTGATTCCCTTCATGAAATTTTGAGTTTTACTTAGGTTTATATCATATGTGTCTGCTCCATTCCTGAATTCCTAGGGTTTAACAATGTCCAAAGACCATCTATAAATATTTGTTGTTTGTAGGAGTTCATTATAGACTTTTCATTCTCTATTGACAAGTGTCATGCTCCTTACTTTTGTTCAAGTGTTTTTAAAGACATGAAAGTCAATTGAAATATGTGGCCTCATGATGTTACAACATGATGTGTACAACTAGTGCTATTTTTACTTTTTTGGTCACTTCTTCATCCTTTCCTCTATACAGAGCACCTGAAAGATATACATATTTGCCTTTTTTTTTTTGCCTTTATTTTCCTTTTGCTTGCCAGTTCCTAACCCATCCTAAGCTCAGTAATTGTCTATTGAATCAACAAATGAATGAATCAAATTCCTCTAAATTTTGCATTTTAAATGTTTTCCATATCTTTCTCTTCCTCCCACTTTACTGCCAACATCTTTGATTAGCATTTTAATCTTCCTTCTACATTATTGTCATTAACTTTTTGTTGTTCTACCTTTCCTCTGAGTTCTCCCCCTCCAACACATTCTGCATATTGCTCATCAGATAATAACTTGCTAAATTTTCCTAAAATCCTGCTTTTAACTTAGCTTAGAAACTATTCTGTGTTCAGGATTGACAACTATCTCCTTAAAATATCTTGACCTTCAAAAACTACTGAGGATCTCCTTAACTACCATAGGATAACATTCTACCTGCACATCATAGTTGCTCAATAAAAAACTGTAAATGAAAGAGCGTGTTTACTGGTACATTGCTTCTTAAAATGATCCCATGAAAAGCTATTTATAGATGACTGAAAACTTATGTCTGTTTTAAAAGCTTGTATTCAGAAATATTCTATCACATAGCTGTATTAATCTGTGTTCTCCAGAGAAAGAGAACTGACAGGCTTTATTATAGGAATTGGGTCACAATACTGGGTTTATTGGCAAGTCTAAATTCCAAATGACAGACCACGCGTTGGAAACTCCAATGAAGATGAAGTTGAATTCTCCAGGAGAAACTAACTTACTGAAGTAGAAATAGAAATTCTTCTTTTTGGCTGATGAAATACTCGTTTCTCCCTTTAAGGCCTCTACCTGATTGAATAAGGAGACTCCTCTCATTACTGAAAGCAATTTCCTTTGTTGATTGTAGATGTAATCAGTCATAGATGAAATCAACAGACTAATGATTTAAATCCATCCAAAAAATACCTGCACAATAACAGGCCATTGCTTGATTGACTAAACAACTGGACACCATAACTTAGAGAAGTTGACACATGTAAATAGCCATCACAGTAACTTCCATTGAAAATATTACAAATAAATGAGAAAGCTTGACATTTGCATAATACTTGTTAATTTAGAAAAGAAACTGTTAGTAGACCAATATAAGTATTACCATTGAGGTAATGCCATATAAATTCCAATTGGGATGGCATGTTGGAACTTAACTGAATGATTCATTGTGCATTTGGAAGAATGCACGTGCAAGAAGAAAAAAAAGATATATGAAAATTAAAAGTAACCTGAGAAGTTTTAGCCCTTGAACTTACAAGAAATGGTCATTATATACAAAATATTATAAGGTAGTTTGCTAGCAATTTAGAAAACAGAAAAACAAATGGGTACAGATTATATCTTTATCTCACAACATATCTTAAAGTAAATTCTAGTAAAATTTGAGTTAATTATAAATAATAAAACCAAAAGAAAACTAAATGGAAAAAACTGAATATTTACTACTCTCAAGATTAGGAATTTCTAAGTTCAAACATGATTGAGAAAATTATAAAGAATATTGCTTGACTAGGAAAAATTATAATTTTTCTAGATTACATTAAAATCAAAGACCTCATATTTCCCATAAAAATGGCTAACACTAGATGGATGTTTTATAGAAATATTAATAACACAGATATACAGCAATTAGACAGAAACAGTCCTCAAAATGACAACTGTAAACAGCAAGCAAATACCTTTAAAATTTTCAACATAATTTGTTAAATAGAAATGAAAATAAAACATATACTGTTTATCACATAACATACTAACAACATTTTAAAATTGTTAAAATCCAGACCTAATAAAGACGAAGTAAATAACTTACTTTCAAAAATCAATTGGGGCACAGAAAATTAGAAATACCCATTTAGAAAGCTCTATTTCAGTTTGAAGTATGTGTGTGTGTATTTATATGTGTGCATTTCCTTCAAATAATATCTATATCTATATATCAAAGTTTATGGACATTTCTGTGTATATATAAATAAACAAGTAGTATATTTAAATGTAAGTATGAATTCTTAATTAAAATTATAACTTTGGAATTCCCTGGTACAGAAGAAAAAAATGATTTTAAATACAGAAAAACCTTTTATTATAGATTTATTTACAACAATAACAAAGAAAAGGAACTGAATAGAGGAACATTTAAGTAAATTAAGGGCATCCATTTGATGAAAATATTAATTATGATATTTTAAGAAATATGTGATGTTGGGGATTAAATCATGTCCCCCACAAAAGGCATGATCACGTCTCAACTCCAGCCCTGTGTGTATGGAAATATTTTAAATAGGATCTATTGAAGATATTATTTCAGTGAAGGTGTGGCCTAACTAAATCAGCTTGGTCTTTAGTACAGATTACTGGTGCCCTTGGTCAACAAACCAAAATTCAGACAGAGAGAAAAGAAGCCATAGGGAGCAGCCAGACACTGAAAGAGAAAGGAGACACCACCATGTGCATTGCTATGTGAAAGAAAAACCAAGAAATCCCAAAGACTGCTGGCCAGCCAGAAGATTTGGACCCCAGGAAACTGAAACTGGGAGCCAAAAAATTCCTTTTGTTAACCCAACCCATTTTATGTTATTTGTTTTAGCAATCAGGAAACTAATACTTACAACCACATAGAAATGTTATAAAGCAGAAAAATGTTATAAAGTTGGAAAAAAAGTATGGAATGGCTTATCCTTGATAATAAAAATAATTTATTTATGGGAAAAGAATAATCCAAAATATTAGTACTGGTCATCCTCAGATACCACTAACCCTGAAGGGCATACAAGTTATTAGGCTCCATGTTGTGTTCTGCATCCCATGTAAACTTCCAAATACATCTATGAGTTATATTTCATTATTATTCCCTCCTTATAGTTTAAGAAACTTTACAGAGATTACATAATTTAGCAGATACAAACATTGGATAAAATCACCCAGAATCCAACAGTGCTTTAAAAACTATGGTCATAATATTTCATATTTTTAAACTTCTTATTTTCAAGTTGTTTTAAGTGTACCTGTTTCTTCTTTTGGAAGGTACTTGGAGGATTATCTGTTTTTCTGAAGACAATGGAATATAAAGAGTATATTTAGACAGGGCATTTTTCTCATTTTTGTCTGTAGATTAACATCTGGAGGAAGTGGAGTAATTTTTTTTCTCAGTTAAAATAACAGATTTTCAGAATTTCTAAAGTTGTTCTTCACTAATACAATGTACAAAAATGGGTATGGGTAGTTTAACCTTCAAATACATTAATACAACGGTATGAATGCTAAACTGGACCAAACTGTGACAACATAGAGGCCCTCGTGGAGATCCTAATTGAGATGGGCAGTGCCACTAGATTGATGAAGCATGTAGGGACAGTTTTATATTAATTAAAATAAAAGTCTTTGTGAAAAGCTTAAGCATTAGTACTTTTAGCAGCAACAGCTGCTGTGTCTGTCTTTGCTTTAGCAGCTGTTTTATGTAGGTGACAGGCTGACAGGAGAACAATCATGGGTTTATTTCTGGTTGAATTTTTAGTTTCTTCTTTCATTTGTGGGTTATTGTTTGAAAAGAAGTCTACCCATAGTCTCCGCTTTGTCAGCAGTCTTTCTTTTCAAGTTTTTGAAGCTTGTCATAGATAGCTAGAAAACAACTGAACTTTTTAAAGCTTTTAATTGTATATGCACAATGTCCTCTATGACGTTGAGTTTGAAATAAGTAAAATGAAGTTATCCAAGCTGAAAAATTGAGTTTTGGCATATATGTAGCAAAACTAGTTTAACCTGAATAATTATTGGTATCTCTGTAGAACTGTGTGCTTCAGGCTTGTGTAGTGCACTGCTGACATTCAGCAAATGTTGAAATAAATCATAAAAATAGGCTTTCTTTTCTGACTAGAGTCAGAAGTCTTTCCACTTATTTGGAGAAAATGGATTGCTGTAAGTGTGTAAGTGTATTAACCCCACATCTTCATTAGGTGGCAAATTTATTTTTCATCAATTTTTCCCAGAAGCAAAGTAAGGCATTTTTGAAGACACATTAACATTCTCAGTCTAGGGTACTGATTAGTTCACTACAGAGATAGTTTCCCGAATTCACTCAAGTGAACTGTAAGAGTTAAGGTCATGGCTAATCACTTCTAGAAGAGAACACTCAAATGGGAAGATTCTGGCTATTTTCTGAACAAAATGATTGAAAGCAGTAATAGTTGAAAACTGAAAAACAAATTAATACAAGTTTATTCGTACGTCAGTGATGGATGGTCATGCCTTCTAAGACCACAGAAAATGCAAGGAAAACATCAGAGGAATTTCACACCTGTATAGACTTGGCAAAGAAGCAACTTTCATGAAAGTGCATGATGGAAATTATGCTATACAATAGGGGAAAAAAAAAAAGACAAACTCTAGTTGAGAAAAAATGGGCACTATGCTCCTGATTACTTTGAAATGACATTTATTGAGTGTTTATTATATACTATGTATGTATTAAGTGTTTTAAATATATCCATTCATTTAATTCTCACAAGAAAAAGGTAGGAAATTATTTTTATCATTTCTTAATAGATAATTTACAGAGAAATTAAGTATCCTGACATTCTACTGTCAATGCTCTGAATACACAATATTAGGACAAAACTATTCTGAACATATGGGTGATGATGCTACATAAATTCATTTTCCTATTTGATTAAGAATGTATTTGTCAGTTTGTAATATTTTATTGATAGTTGAACAGTTATCAAGCATTTATTGGGCAACAGCATTAAACTTGTTGATAGACAAGTCAAAGAGGTTCAAAATTAAAGTAAATTTTATAATCATTTAATCTCATAAAAATTAATGGCCAAATGTTGGCAATTGAATCATGCCCCCCACAAAGACAGGCTTAAATTAGAATCTCTGGTCCTATGGGTACGAAGTCTTTGAAGATTCTATTAGAAGAAACCAAATTGAATCAGGGTAGGCCTTAATCCTATATGAGTCCTTGTAAGCAAATGAAATTTGGAGACAGAAGTAGAAGTCACAGGAGAAGAGCTAAGGAGATGGATTGCCATGTGACAGAGGCAGTGATTGACTGCCAGGAAGTCACCACCAGAATGCTACAGACTTTGGAGATAACATGGCCTGCCGATACGCAGATGTTTGGCTTCTAGTTTCCAAAACTATGAGCCAGTAAATTGCTGTTGTTTAAGTCAACCAGTCTGTGATATTTGTCATGGAAGCCCTGGAAAACCAAGACACTCAAGAAGAACCACAATTTAAGACAACTAAATTTTCAGTGAGTGTCCCTATGCTATTAGATGAGTGTTTGAAGATGGAAGAAGTGGGATATTAAGAATCTGTTGGACTAATAAATTGATGGTGCATATTTCCATGATGACATCCAAAGACCAAGTATATTTAAATAAATTTTATTTTTATTTTATAAAGCATTCAAAGATTAAATTATTAATAGAATACTATAATATGTTATTTTTCTCACACATGCAAAGCTTCTCTATTATAGCTGGAAGTAAAAATAGTCTTTTTTAAGATATCCTGGAAGTAGGACTAACAAATGATTTTTTTAAAATATAACTACTTTACGTATATATAATAATGAATTTTGTAGTCTTATTCATTTCAGTATATACTCTAAAAATCTGAAGTATCTGATGTCAAGTTTGGGTTAATCTGTTTTTAAGGAATGTAATACATGTTAACTATAAATATTTAAAATATAAAAGCATAAAACAGACTATTAGAAAATGTTTCAACAGAGCACTCGAAAGTAGTATCAATTAACATTTTGGTATATATCTTCAACTATTCATTCATGAATTCAAAACTATTTATAGAACACCTACAACCTACCTGCATTTTACTGGTCAACAGGATACATTCCTGCTCTCTTAAAATTACAGTTTAGTTGGAAATTTAGGCACATTAACAGGCAGTACAATACAGTTTGAGAAGTGCTTGGATAGAAGTGCAGCAAGGTTTTCGTGTGTATAGAATGAGACCCTAACCCAGGTTTTCTGATCAGAAAATTCTTCCCAGATCAAGTGATGTCAAAGCTATGAGGGACAGGTAAAGGAAGAGGATAAATGTTTTCCAAACAAAGAGAATAAGATGTGTGCAGAGATCTACAGATGAGAATGAATGTAGTATAGTGTTCAAGTAACTACAGGAAGTTCAGTTTCTGTAAGAATGTTTTCTAGGAATGAAATAGAAATGAGACAAGAGAGATTAAATATGAGAAAATTCACAAACACTTTTGATGAGTACTTTGGATTTCAAGCTAAAAGCAATGGGAAGCATGAAAGTCTTCTAAAGAGGCAAGTAACACTGAGCAGATTTGCATTTGGGAGAGATTGTGTTGGTAGAGGCACAACTGTAGAGGTTGGATTGCCGTAAGAGAAATTCAAGTAGAGACAACAATGGCCTGAATTAGTTTGATTAAGGTAGGGATAGAAAGAAGTGGATGGATTGGAGAGGTTTCTTCATGGTTTAAAGAGAACCTGTTGCTGAGATGTAAATTAAGAATGAAGACAAGGTTTCTGGTTTGAAAAAATGTATTATTGCCATTGGCCAAGATAAGTAGGAAGGTCACATTTGATGAGGAAGGCAATGAGGTAAATCTTAAGTTTTGTTCTAAGACTGGAGGATGGGTGGGGTAGAAGGTGAGGGAAGAAAAAATTTAAGCTTCTATCTTACCTCAACTTGTCTGCAAATTTTATTTTAATAAAACAAAATACATGCACACCAGTTGGTGCATGAGGTAAGAATTAAATCACAAATTCAGGGATATTTCAATTTGGTATTTGAAGTTTAATGAATATATTAGGTGATATAAGGATATTCTCCTTCATTTTACACATAAATTTAAATTTCTAACATTTTCTTACAGCCCAACTAACTTCCTTGATGTTCCAATAACACACCAAAAACAAAACAAACAAACAAACAAAAAAAATATTTGCTCTCAGGGCCTTTGCACTTTCCTTCCCCTCTTCCTCAGACATTTTTCCTGACATCCACTTTGCTTGCTCCTTTCCTTCCTTAGAGTAGTTGTTCAAATATTACCTTTCCAGAAAGACCATACCAAGCAACCTTAGATTTCTTTATAGCTCTTTATAGCACATATTACTAATTGACCTATTATGTATTTATTTGTTTATATTATTTCTATCTCTAACAGATTATACATCCAAGAGAAGATAAATTTGGTTATTTTGTTCATTTTTCTACCCACAGTTTCAAGAGCAGTGCAAGACCCATAATGCATACTCAATAAATATTTATTGAGTGAATTAACAAATTAATCCCTTATCCCCTATTGTATTGACACAATGTTGTTAACTAAATAAACCAAACCAAGAGTGCTGAAGATTAAACTTTTACATCCTAAACATGCATTAGCTTTATATATATATATCACTTGGAGATTGGAGAGAATCAAATTCTTCATGAAAAATGTACAAAATATTTTAAAAATACGTAAATAAACATATAAATAAATAAGTAATTTTATTGTGTTCACTTGTAATCACATGACATTTTATTCCTAATCCCTCATATGTGTTTCATATATCTTTTCTCTGCAAGAGACTCCAAACTCTGCTCCATTTATTTATTTAGATTTTATGCACAAGGATAAGTTATAACTCCTTGAGACAGAGCATCTAATTTTCCAGGACACCCCACAGATATCAGCAATTACACTGCTATACAAAATGTTTCCATCCAAGCAAATAATTTGTTTTCGAGTGAAAAATAAAGGATATTTCACCTCTGAAGAGAATTTTTTTTTGTTTCTTTCATAACTGTGAATGACCTGAGAGACCCATCTGGTCTTTCCACAAATGAAAGAAAGAAAATCCTTCAAGGGTAAAATATTACTTATTCTATGAGAAACCAATTTTAAATTAAAAAAAGAAAGTGTTTGGCTTGTATCACAGTGTGTGTCTGATTTGAATCACATTCAGCTAGTACTGTTGTACACACTTAAACTATTTTTGTTGTGTAATACATGTATAGAAGGATGAAAATATTTTATTTCATAATAGGCCTTTTCAATAAGCATGAAAACCATTCACACATTATCAGGATAAATGAAATACTGTAGTGCATGAATATTTTACAGTTTACTGACAAAGTCAAGTAACACCGTTGCACCTATACACATTTTTCTATGAACAAGTTCCAAAATTATCCTGAAACATATTTCTGCCTCAAATGTAGGACAGAAAGGGTAACTTAGTCATTTTGCTGAATGATTAATAGTAATTGAATGAACCAAAATTAAACATTATTTTTTAAGTTTTAAACTACCTCCTTTAACTAGACCATTTTTGCACTGGGATAGTAATCAGTTTCCCATGCAAGTATACTTTCAATTAGTTTGGGGGACATTCCACATTCTAAGTCACAAAATATGGATTAAAAGACTTTCACCATATTTTATGCCAAAGCATGCATTTCTTTTCATGCTTACTACCTTGGATCAAATCTTCATTTTATCTCTTCTTGATTTTTGTAATTATATCCTAACTTATCTTAATGACAATAATTTAAACCAAATTCAAATTCTCCTGGATTCCACTTCTAGATAAATCTTTGGTATAGTAGAAAAAATGAAATTGTGAATTAAATAAAATTGGGTTAAATATCAGAAATATTTGCTAGATACATGGCCTTAGATAAATGAATCAATCTGACTCAGCATCCCCATCCAGTCTACAAATTGGAGACAAAATAAGCTCTGAGATCTGTGAAAATAAAAGGAGATAATATTTGGCAAGAAGCATCAAGGGTTGTAACATGGCAAGTAGTGAATGAATGTTAGTTCTCTTCCTTCTTTTCCCTGGGACATAAAACAATTAAAGTCCACTCATCAGTGTCTTCTCATCTCCTACCTGATAAACTCTGAAACTGCAAAGACATAAAAACTTTGCATAATGTGACTTCTTTTTACCTTTCCAAAATAATTTCTTCCCATACATCCTCCAAAATGACCTGATGCTACAATGATGGATAAGGCTACACAGTTACAAAAAACACTATTTTTTTTATTCTTTCCCAACAATCTACAAATTCTTTGTAGGGATACACTGTGTATTCTGCTATTCAAAATGTGTGTGAATTCAGAACTTCCTGCTATGGGCAATGATTACATAGAATTTTATCCCATTAAAACTGTCTTTACCTATGTATCATTTGAAATATCTTAATTTACTTCCAGAATCTTCTAGTTTGAAGACAACAGTTTTAAGGATAAGCCAATATTCTCTTCAGATAGAATAGAGATTAATTTAATGTTAAAACAACAATTTTAAAATGTCAAAGGCAACCAGGGAAACCGTTTAGTTTGGTGACCCAAGAAGTTTATTCTGTCCATGATTTGGGTAAATGAGGCAATCATTTTCACCATAGACTCCAAACAGGAAGTTCTATTTCCCAACAGCAACAACAACAAAAATAGACCAACATCCTCCCATCCCTCAGTAACCTGTGACACACACTGTTCTAGTTTGCCAATGCTGCGGAATGCAAAACACCAGAGATGGATAGGCTTTTATAAAACGGGGTTTTATTTCACTACACAGTTACAGTCTTAAGGCCACAAAACATCCAAGGTAACACCTCAGCAATCGGGTGCCTTCACCAGAGGATGGCCAATGGCATCCGGAAAACCTATGTTGGCTGGGAAGGCAGCTGGCATCTGCTCCAAAGCTCCGGCCTCAAAACGGCTTTCTCCCAGGACGTTCCTCTCTAGCAAGCTTGCTCCTCTTCAAAACATCACTCCCAGCTGCACTCCGTTTTCTCTCTTTGAGTCAGCTCATTTATATAGCTCCACCGATCAAGGCCCACCCTGAATGGGAGGGGCCATGCCTCCATGGGAACATCTCATCAAAATCATCACCCGCAGCTGGGTGGGGCACGCTCCAAGCAAATCTAACCAGCATCAAAACTTCTGCCCCACAAAACTACAAAGATAATGGCATTTGGGGGACACAATACATTCAAACCAGCACACACACTTTAGGACACAGCACTCAGATCAAAGGAGATTGACACTTTCTTGGATATAAAAGCAAAGCAAGAATTGAGATTGAGGAGCATAATGTAAGAAAGAAAATTCTCTTTGGCAACGATGTTGATGGGCACTCAAACTTAAAACAAGTGTTTTTGAAAAGACTAAAAACTTTCTCTCATACAGTAATAATGATCCTTATATAGGAAAATGTGACCAGTGTAAAATACGTAAAAACTGATCAGCAGAACTTGGAGACTGCCAGAGGAAGGAAGTCACTATGTATTGTACAAAAATTTTACCAGCCCAGATATATTTGCTTTAAGATTCCCAAAGAACAAATTGGACAATAATATAATTGAGGAATTATGGGAAAGTTATATTAACACCCCACTTTATAGAATCTGTAATTTGTTGTAGTTATGTCTAAATTAATAGGGTAGCAGTTATATTATGCACTTTATAACACTCATTTCAGAATACAAGGCATTTGGGGGGCTATTTTTAAAAACTTGTATTTCCTTCATAAAGTTCTAAGTCAACTAAACAATTCAGGTAAATTATATACTTATAACAAGTTAGACCCAATTTGACAACATTTATTAAAAGCACAGCTTAGGAAATATTTTTTTGATAAAGGCTGTTTGTTTCTTTGTGTGCTTGATGTCACATGTTACATAAAATCCCCCACTTCTGGGCAGTGAGCTGGGGGGACAGAATTAGCAAAACATAATCCTCTGCTCTCTGGAACTCACAATACAGCACTGAAATTTACAGATTTGTGGTTTCTCAGTTGAAAGTGACACTGCAATTTGGAAAGAATTAGAATAGTAATAGTACTAGTAATAATAAACAGTAATAAAAATAATAAATTACTAAATAGTAATAGTATTAAAAATATCTAGCATTTTATAGTACTTCCTATGTCTGAAGATTAAGCCTAGGTATTTCACCTTTGCAAACTCTATTATCAAAACAAATATATGATCTAGGAACCATTGTAATGCTCATTTTACAAATAAGGAAACTGAGGCACAGGCAAGGAATTGCCTGTGAATACCCAGCTAGGAAGTAGATGAACAGGGACTTGGAGCCAGTTAGTTTGGCTCCACTGTCTAGTTTTTAGCCACTATATTATATTTATGTTCATTGCACCTTTAAAATAATTTTGGAGAGCAGTTATTTGTTACAACTTGTTTAATGTCCTTCCCAACTAGTACCTCCATATCTCACAGTCTATATTGAAGTCAAATGGGCTCAGTTTTGAATTTTGAATTCCTTAATTTCTATCATTATCACATTGCATAATTCACTTCACTTCTCTTAACTCTAAGAAATAGTTTTCTCAGCTCGAAATGGATAATCTCTTTAACTCTTGATTTTAAAATAGCAATGGGGAACAGCTCCCTGAACACAACTGCCATCCTACTTTGCTAGCCCTAGGAATCTCCACTTTTCTGACTCAAGACTTTCTCCAAAGTGAGGAGATCTCTTAGCCTGAGCACACAGGAACAGCTTGGAGGTACAAGGGGGCTAATTACCCCAAGGTACCTCTCAAATAATAGCATGCTTCAGTTCCTCATCCTTTTGGACAGAAAATTCTGAGGTGCATCTGCAGAGTTCCTCAACTGGGCCCTAATGGAAGTGACCTCCAATTATCCAATATAGTAAACAGTTCATTACTCTCATTATTATATTTTCTCTCCAAGACTCTCTGTGCCAGTTTGTATATATTATGTCCTTCAGAAAAAGCCATATTCTTTGATGCAGTCTTGTGGGGGCAGATGTATTAGTGTTGATTAGGTCGGAACCTATTGGTTTGGTGTTTCCATGGAGATGTGACTCAATCAACTGTGGGGGGCAAGACCTTTCACTGGATTATTTCTATGGAGGTGTTGCCCCACCCATTCAGGGTGGATCTTTATTGGATCACTGGAGAGTTTTAAAAAGAGCCACACAGGCCAAGACACTGCTGCAGCTTACAGAGGCATTTTGAAGACGATCTTTGAAAGCAGACTTCTGCTCCAGAGAAGCTAAGAGAGAACAAATGCCCCAAGAGCAGCTGAGAGTGACATTTTGAAGAGGAGCTGCAGCTAAGATAGGACAAAATGCCCCAAGGGCAACATTTTGGAGAATGCCATTTTGAAACACATCCTGGGAGCAAGCAGACACCAGCCACATGACTTTTGCGCTAACAGAGGTTTTCTGGACGCCAATGACCATCCTTCAGTGAAGGTACCCTATCGTTGATGCCTTACCTTGGACACTTTATGGCCTTAAGACTGTAACTGTGTAAGCAAATAAACCCACTTCATAAAAGCCAATCCATTTCTGGTATTTTGCGTAAGGCAGCATTAGCAAACCAGAACATTCTCCCTTACTCTTTTCCCTGTTGTAACCTCTCAAACAAACTACCTTTACATAAGATTGTATCATAGGCACTGCTTTTAGGATTAGGAATGAAGGAGGCAAGAATTAAAGGAGGTAATCCATGAAAAGCACCTAATTTGGTAACTACTTGGAAGTATGTCATGTCATTGGTAATGATAAAATATTAATATTAGTTTCTACCCTGAAAATTTGGGGCTTTTGGTAACATATGGGTTTCAAATTTGTTGTATGAATCTCCTTAAAGAAAGCAAGCCATGACCCAAGATGATGGCCATAAAAATAATGGAAAGAAGCACCAGTATACCCAAGGAAATTCAGTTCTGCTTTCATGAATCCTGATAATCATAATCACAAAAACACTACAAAAAAAGTCAAAAAGTCTGATGTTATTTACATCATATTGAGCTATTTTGAACTTTATTTACAATGAAGTTGTTTTGAGGAGGAAAAAAAGGCTATACTACAAGACATTTTATTATGTTTATATAGACTACATGTCAGGATAATTATACAACATATCCTAATGTAGCAAAGCATAAGAAATAGTTTTTGGCATGTGTCTGAATAAAAGGAATGTTTTCCTTCACTGACTCTGAAATGGGATTTAAATGTATGTGAGGTCCAATAAAGCTAATTTGCAAGTTGTCACATTTTTGTACCCTAATTTTTGAATGTCATCAAACTAAAAGTCCAGTTTTATAGTCATCCTTACATTTGAGTACTTAATCTTTTCCCTTACCTTCTACCCTCTTTTTCTTCCTCTCAAATCAGTTTTTATTCAAAAAACTTTTTTTTTCTAATTTAGGTAGTTAACAGCTTATTTGAGAAGATTAGGAAACCACTAAATGACAAAGCAAGATGTAGGACTCTAGAAAGTATACTTTATGCTGTAGGAAATAACAAAAAGATCAGTGTGGAACAAAGCAATTAAGGATAATTAGAAGGTGGAATTTTCTGATCATTAAAGTATTGTGATGTTGAAAAATATATGAGTTTTTAAAAAATTCAGCTGTAAGGAGAACACCAACAAATAGAGGAAAATATTCTTTGCAATTTGGCTAGAACCAACAGCTTGCCCTGTGAAGTAATGACTTCTGAGAATATTGTAGACTGAAACCAGATCACTAAATGCAATGAAACATATTTCAAAGAATTAACAGCCAATTATGAAAACTTTTTAAATTGACCACAATCTCACTAAAAAATGGTTACAATGGTAATATGTGAATATAATAATTTTTACAAATCTTCATAAATTTATATTAACCAATTAATATAAATAATTTTCATAAGCCACTGTATTCTGTGTATTATAAAACATGCACAAATAAGGAAATTAAAAATTATTACATACATACTAACTAAGTAATATTTTAAAAGAGGAACATATGCATGATTCTAAAAGTAGCTAATGTCCCAGGATAAGCAATACACTTAGAGCAACTTTTGTGGTGGTAAAATATATTCAAAAATCTTGAGAATTGCTATTCTGGGCTCAATTTTTGAGATCTCATTGTCCTTTCAAAATGTGTTTTATTTACAAGTACTACAGAATGTTTGAAAACAAAAAAATTAATAAAATTATTTTAGCTTCATACCATCCTAAGAGTTGACTTAAATAGTGCTAGGTAAAATGTTAGCTCACCTAATTCTTTCTCAACTGCTAATTCAACTGCTTCTCTACAGGAATCACATTAAACAACACTGATACTTTTTAATGATAATTTTGTAAAAACTGGTTAATATAACATTAAAAGAAATTAATTTAAAGGCACAGGTGAACCATAATACATAGACATACATTTCAAGTGAATGAAAAGGTGGCTGCATCACTGTCAATGCTTCTGTACTGAGGAAACTTCACTATACCTCAGGATACCTTTGATATAGTATGAGATACATGCATCAGCATCAATTTGTTATGTAACACTGATAAAATATAATCACTCATTATTAAGTCAAAATGACGATAAAAACATAAATTATGTTTCCTCCTGTTCTAGTTTGCTAATGCTGCTTGAATGCAAAGCACCAGAGATGGATTGGCTTTTATAAAAAGGGGGTTTTATTTGGCTACACAGTTACAGTCCTAAGGCCATAAAGTGTCCAAGGTAACACATCAGCAATTGGGTACCTTCACTGAAAGATGGCCAATGGCGTCCGGAAAACCTCTGTTAGCTGGGAAGGCATCTGCTCCAAAGTTCTGGTTTCAAAATGGATTTCTCCCGGGATGGTCCTCTCTAGCAAGCTTGCTCCTCTTCAAAACATCACTCACAGCTGCACTGAGTTCCTTCTCTTTGAGTCAGCTCATTTATATGGCTCCACTGATCAAGGCCCACCCTGAATGGGTGGGGCCATGCCTCCATGGGATTATCTCATCAGAGTCATCACCCACAGCTGGGTGGGGCACATTCCAAGCAAGTCTAATCAGCACCAAAATGTTTGCCCCACAAGGCTACATCAAAGATAATGGCGTTTGGGGGACACGATACATTCAAACTGGCACATTCCACCCCCTGGACCCCAAAATGACATTATCTTTCCAAATACAAAATACATTCATTCCATCACAGTATCACAAAAACTTAAATCATTTCAGTAACAAAAGTTAAGTACAAGATCCTATCAAAATCATTTACAGGCGTGGTGGGTCCTAAGGCATAATTTTCCTTTAGCTTTGTATCTGTGGACTTAGAACAAGTTATATGCTTCCAATATACAAAGGAGGGACATTCATAGGATAAACATTCCCATTGCCATAAGAAGAAACAGTAAGGAAAACGGTTAACAGAACCGAAACAGTTCCTAAAACCCGCAGGACAAACTGCATTAGATTTCAAAGTCTGAGAGTCATTTACAGAATGACGTTGCATTCTTGGGGCTTGAGAGAGTGGGAGTCTAACCCTTCCTGAGGGTCTTTGTTGCAGCCCTTTCCTCTCCAAATGCTTAGGTGAGTGCTCCAACACATCCACACATTGGGGAGACCACCTTCTTGCCCCCACCCTCCTCAAACATCGGAGCAGCTCCTGGATTCCCTTCCATCTCCGGGGCACATGCTCAACCCCTTCAGAACAGTGTGGTGGCAGCCAGGCTCTCCCCAATTCCCTGGGAATGTGCTCCACCCTCTTTGGGACCTGAGGTGGCAAAACTCTTCCAGAGCATCGAGGCGGAAGGCCCACCCTCAACCTCCAGGGCAAACTCACCCTTTCCATGCATGTGGGCTGCTCCGCTCTCTCAGCCTGAGACCTCTTGACTCCAGACCTCAACCTCCATGGCTCTGTCTTTGAAGAAATTTTTCCTGAAATTTGTTCCTTGTCTGTCTCCTCCAGTCCAGACTGGCAGCATTTCTGTCTGTACCGATCTCACAAAAATTCTGTTGACTTTGCATGAAGCACACAGGAGTCAAAGCCATCAGACAATAAGACTTTCCACAAATCCTTTCTGCTTAACTCCTTTTCCAATCTTGGCTTGTACTGAAATGGTGGCTTGTACTGAAATGGTGGCTGGGTTCCATGTTTGTTTATATCCTCATGTTGGGCTGTAGCTTCTGGGATTCCAACCCCTGGAAGCTCATAATTTTCCAAGCCATCAGTCTCTGGTTTCTTTGAACCCAAGAGTTCAGTTCTAAGTTTCTCTCTCTCTGCTCGCATTTTACTATAAGCTGCAAGTAGAACCCAGGGTACATTCTCCACAGGTAGTCTGGAGATCTCCTCAGCTAAGTATTCCAGGTTATTGCTTTCAAATTCTTCCTTCCATCTGACACGAGCATTCAATTTTGCCAAATTCTCTGTCACTTTAAAACAAGGATCACCTTTCTTCCAGTTTGCAACAACACATTGATCATTTCTGCTCAAGTCCTCATCAGAAGTATCTTTAGAGTCCATATTTCCATAAACAGTCTCTTTAAAGCAGTTTTGGCCTTTTCTATCAAGCTCCTCACAACTCTTCCAGAATCTTCCCCTTATCCATTTGAAAAGCCATTCCAACATGTTTGGTATTTGCTGACTCAGCAGCAAAAGCACCCCACTTCTCTGGTACCAAAATCTGTTCTAGTTTGCTAATGCTGCTTGAATGCAAAACACCAGAAACAGATTGGTTTTTATAAAAGGGGGTTTATTTGGCTACACAGTTACAGTCTTAAGGCCATAAAGCGTCCAAGATAACACATCAGCAATTGGGTACCTTCACTAAAGGATGGCCAATGGCGTCCAGAAAACCTCTGTTAGCTGGGAAGACATGTGGCTGGTGTCTGCTCCAAAGTTCTGGTTTCAAAATGGCTTTCTCCTGGGATGGTCCTCTCTAGCAAGCTTGCTCCTCTTCAAAACATCACTCACAGCTGCACTGAGTTCCTTCTCTTTGAGTCAGCTCATTTATATGGCTCCACTGATCAAGGCCCACCCTGAATGGGTGGGGCCATGCCTCCATGGGATTATCTCATCAGAGTCATCACCCACAGCTGGGTGGGGCACATTCCAAGCAAGTCTAATCAGCACCAAAACATCTGCCTCACGACTACATGAATGTACACAATGCATTCAAACTGGCACAGCTCCCCGTACTAATAGAGATAGACTGGGTAGCCAGGATCTAATGCATCCAAATTTAGCATCAAAGTTTAGAAGGGGACTTAACATAAAACCTGTAGAGGGCCACTGCTTAAGATGGAGCACAACTCTGAGAAATTTATAAGCAGACAACCTCCCTCATTAAAATAAAGCAAAAATGTTTCTTGTATGATTTAATAGAGAAGTCTTCAGAAAAAAGGACAATTGAGTGAGCTATCGATATCTGTCTGACTATGTTCCTCTTTGTCCTATTTACTCTCATTTGTATGTCATATGTGTGTAAGATTGTTGACATTATTGTCACCTCTCAAGCTTTAGAAGGGATGCTGCTTTCCATTTATTATTTTACCCCAAGATCTTCAATTTAAAATCCATTTAAATTATAGGAAAAAAAAAAAAGAATTAAAAAGTTATAGCCCACAAAAAGCAAAAAGAATAGAAGATGATCCAGAACAAGAAAAGGGGATCAAACAACAATTTTGGGACTAGGCCAAATGGCTATGTCTTTGGGCCAAGATGGAGTAATAGGGACTGGATTCACACTTGTGCCTGAAACACCAAAAACATAAAAAAGTATATGAAACTATAGCTCTCAAGGCATTGGACATTTTTCATTAGCAATGAAGACCAATGATTCTAAGACACAAGAAACAAATGAAGTAAACTCTACAACTTACTACATGAAAGAGTTTCCAGACCGAAGCATGTGGTAGGGAAATATAGGCAAAGAACAACAGTACTGCAAAAATTTAACTAGATTTCCAGGAAGGTCAAGGTAGTAGTTGTCAAAACAGAGTAACATAGAGGGAAGAACTGAGGCAAGAGAGAAATTTGGAGATCCATAGAAAGAAGCCCACAATTTTTCAGCTGAGTATTAAACTGTGTATTGAAATAAAGAAACTACCCAAGGATAGGAAAGAATTACACAAAAGGATGAGAGGACACAGTCTCAAGAGCTCACAAAAGCCAAAGAACATTTTATGTTCCCATCAGCAACTGTGTAGAAACTTCGTTATTCCAAGGGGATCAGATATAGGACTCAAAAGGTTTTGCCTCAGTAGTGGGGAAAAATTAACCACACAGTAAATACTGCTCTGATCCCAACTAAAAAAAGCTTAAAAGCAAAACCAAAAAGTTAAAAATGTTTCCAAGAAATTTAATCATACATATAGCAAAGGTCAAAAATATTTATAAAAATACAAAAATATTAAACATAAAAAGGTAAAATTCACAATGTTTGCCATCTAACTGATAATTATCAGGCATGCAAAAAGCAAGAAAATTAAACCCATAATGAGGATAAAAACAAATCAATCTAAAATGACCCTGAAAAGAAGACACAGATGGTGTTCCGGTTTGCTAATGCTGCTATTATGCAAAATACCAGAAATGGATTGGCTCCACTGAAGGATGGCTGATGGCAGCCAGAAAACCTCTGTTAGCTGGGAAGGCACTTGGCTGGTGTCTGTTGATCCTGGTTGTGTTCCAGCTCATCGCTCAGTTCCTGTGCATTCTTGGTTCTTTCTCCAAAGATGTTTCAAAATGGCTTTCTCCAAAATGTCTCTGGGTCTTTTTTAGCTTCTTCAGCTCCTGTGCATCTAAGTATTGGGGTCTTATTTTAGCTTCTCTGGAGCAAACTCTAGGCTAGCATCTCCAAATGTCTCCAAGCATCTCCAAGTGTCAGTATCAGTGTCAGCTCTTAACTTCTCTCCAAAATGTCCCTCTCAGCTGCTCTGCTCTTCTTCTATTTGTGAACTCTTTTATAGGACTCCAGTGATTAAATCAAGACTCATACTGAATAGGAGGGGTCCATATCCCCATGGAAATCATTTAATCAAATGTTTCACCCACAGCTGATTGAGTCACTTCTCCATGGAAACACTCAATCAAAGGATTCCAACCTAATCAACACTAATACATCTACCCCCACAATATTGCATTCAAAAGTATGGCTTTTGGGGGGACGTAATATATCCAAAATAGCACAGATGGTAAAATTAATAAAGTACTTTTAACAGCTATTTTAACTGTATTCCATATTTTCAAGAAAATAGAGAAACTATTGAACAAGAGGAAACATGCAAGAAAGAAAGACTCAAAGTAAACTTCTAGAATTGAATAGTACAATTACTGAGATTTCCTATCTTTTAATCCATTTACCTGCTTATGTTCCTTTATTGATTTTTCCACAACTCTAATGTCTGGGGCTTCTGGCATGTCTCTATTCATTACCTTTTCTTTTGAGAATAGGTCATGTTTTCTAGTTTCTTCATATATGAGTAACTTTGAATTGTACCTGGGACAATATGAATATGTTTAGAAGCTCTGGGTTCTGCTCTGTTCTTGCAAAAATTATTTACTTTATTAGCATACAATTACCTTGGCTGTATGAAAGTGTAAGCTCTTTCTTTGGTGGTGAGCAGCAGTTAAAATATCGGTTGAGATTTTTTTAGCCTTAGCTGGGTTGCTCCAAATCTTCCCCATACTTGAGAGAATAAGAGGTCAGCAAGAGATTTGGGAAGAATTTATACAAATAATCTGGGGCTTTCAGTAGCTCTGGCGCTCTCATTATCCCAAGCTCTGCCTTCCAGTCCTTTAGCTAGTGAGACTTCACATATTCTATCCAAATTTTGACCGTTTCATGTGTTGCAATCTGAGTCTGCCATCAGACTAAGATCTGTAAAAGCAGCAATTCATTCAGCATATTGTTTTCTTCTAAGTGTAGAATCATTTCCATCTGACTTTAGACTATATATATATATATATAGTCATGGCTAGAATAGTTATCTGAAGGAAGGTTGGTCTGCTAAGAGTCATGATTGAAAAACTGAAATGAGTAACTCTTATTAATATTAAATATTCTAAATAGCACCTTGTCTTCATGGATATAACAGAGATTACAATCAAAGAACAATTACAGAAAACACTGGGCTTTCAGAAATAATGTGATAGCATTATGCATTGAATACATGTCTTTACATTCCTTAGGGAAAATTATTTTCAATCTGTAAATATATACTCAACAAAACTATGAATCAGCGTGAGAGCGTTTGTATTATTTGTAGTTCTTTGTTGCAAGACACTTTAGCTTATCTCCCTCCTCTCTCGCTTTGCTATAAGGAACAAGAAGAAACCACGTGACTTCTTCAGCAGTCTCCCCGGAAACCTCCTTTACTAGATCAATGTACCCATTCATTAGGTACATTTTCTACTTTACATACTACTGTAGGCAACAGGGTTGCTAAATTGTCCTTTTTCCAGTTTCCAAAGTGATTTTCCTCACTTAACTGCAATCACTGAGTCACATGAAATTTCTAAAACTTTCCTCAAGGCTCTTCAGGATTTCACCAATGCTTTACTCAATGCATTTTCCAGCTTCTACTCTCTGCTAGTCCCAAGTAGTTCTAAGACCTTTCCACATTTTAGGTTCAGTTCTTGTTAGGGTCCCATTCAGATACCAAAATATACATTAGTTATTTACTGCTGCTTAAAAAATAATTCCCAAACTTAATGGGTTTAAAGACAAACATTCACCATCTAATACTCTTTCTGTGGACAGGAATCCAAAAGTGGCTTTATATGGATGGTTCCGGCTCAGGGTCTCTCATGAAATTGCAATGAAGATGTCATGTGAGGCTTCGGTAATCAAAAGACTGGATGGGGACAGGAAATACCACTTCCTGGATGGATCACTCACGTGTCTATTTGTAGAAGGTCTCAATTTCTCACTGTTTTTCGTTAGGAAAACTTACCATGTGAAACTCGCCATAAGGCTGTTTGATGTATCCTCTCAAAATGACAGGTGGCACTCCCCACAGCAAGTAATTGAAGAATGAGTCTAAGATGGCAACTCCAATATATTTTATGACCTATCATCAGAAGGCATACTTTATCATTTTCACCATGTTTTCCTCATTAGGAGTAAGTCATTAAGTACAACCCAAACTCAAGAAAAGAGGAATGAAGTTTCCTTTCTTGAAGAGAAAATATCAAAGAATTTGTGAATGTCTTTTAAAATGACCTCACCAACTGTAGGACCAAGTAATTTATTTGTAGAAACCAACTGTAGGACCAAGTAGTTTATTTGGAGAAATGAGTATATCATGTCTTCCCATAAAATTATAGCAATCTCCTTTTCCAATGTAATGATATGATATGAGAGCTGACTATTGTATTTCTCCCAAATAGAGGAAACGTGCATGAAATCAGTTCTGTAAATTGTGAAACATATTTGCAAAATTATATGAGAGGAATTCTGTTATTGGGAGTAAGCAGGGTCTTGAAGTCATCATGCCTGTGTTCAAATTTCTCTTATGCCACTCACTAGCTCCATAATAATTAAGACCATTTCCTATTCCAACTCTCCTAGCTCAATACTTAACTACATATTAAGCACTCAATATATTCAACCTTCATCTTTTTACAGAATGAACAAAAAATAAATAAAATTGTGATGAAATGTAAGGAAGGAGAGAGACATGATTCTGGAACTTAGGTCTTAGTCTACAAAGGCAAGAATTTAGAGAAAAAGCAGAGAAAATTTAGGGGAGACACAAATCAATACATTATCTTCACATATGGCAGGCATAGAAAGAAAAACAAGAATATGAAAATGAGAAAGAAGAAAGACAAACTCTGCACTCAAAAGGCTATCTAAAACAAGGCTAAAGATGGAGTATTGAACATATTTCATATGTGTGTTAAGGATGGGCACAAATTCTCTGCTCTTCTTTCCATAAATAGGTTAGGTTTACTTTCTATATCCATGATGATTTGCTTGACCAATAGAACTTGGAAAAAAGTTGTTTTATGGGACATTTGTTGTCTCAGTAAGATGTTTGCTGATGCCAGGTCAGGAGAAGGTGTGACACTTCCACCTGGATCTCATGGCACACTCACTATTAGAACCCAGATGACATGCTTGGAAAAAGCCCTTCTAACCCATACTGAGACTCACACACACAGAAACTGAATTTGCCAACCAGTAGCCCCAGAAAGCTCCAAAGTGACAGCAGTACCAACATGACAGCCATGTTAGAAAGCAAACCTTGAGATAGTACTCCAGCCCAGCTGAGTCACTCTAGCTTATGCTACATAGATTAGAAACACATTTTCCACATTGAGCTTTGACAAAATTGAACTTTGACAAAATTATACTTTTGTATAATCCACCAAATTTTATGGTGGTTTGTAACACAGCAATAAACAACCAGAATAATGTGGGATTAAGTAGACTAGATATCTTAGAGTAACAGAATTGTGAGTCGATTCCTTCACTGGGAAAAATCCTAAACATGGTCTAAGCACTGATTAAAATTAAAGAACAGAATTGAGCAAAAGGCATGTAGAAGTCAGTAATTAGTGAAAATCAATGAAAAGAAAATTGTTTGCCACAGAAAATGAATGAGGTCTATGAAAGTGACCTTTGTGTTAGTCAAAGTAAGCAAAATAAAACACAAAACCAAAAAATTGAGAGCAGGATTCTTATACGACTCTTCATTGTTGAATTCCCAGCAGCTACTACACTGACACAGAAAATACTGAGTGGATACTTGCTGAAGGAATGAAGAAATAAATTCAATGTTTTGTTCAAATCATATTTCACTGACAAATAGATTTTGTAAAGAAATAGGTTTTCAATTATTTCAAGTCTCAGCATGAGTTTCTCACCTTCAAGTCCAGTGTCACATATTGAGTAAGCAAGTTTATTTGGCATAGCCACTATGACAAGGCTTTTCAATGATGTGGCCATTTTGAAAAATTAGAATGTAAAAAACACAAAACAAATTTATTTTTAGGTCCAAGTAATGTGAGCAAGTCATCTTGACCCTTAGATCTTTGTGAGATTCCCCCCATTCTTGACTACCATCTTGGTCTGTACCCCATCCCTGAATCTCACCCATGCCTCATTATTTGATGATAGTACCCACCAGTCGATCAGAGGTGGCCCATGATGGAAGTTAATCATCCTGATCTAGATTCTAGAACATGACTATCATGAAAAAATCACTAATGCATTTCAGCAACTTAAGAATATTAATCAAGCTGTGAAACTAATATTCCCCACCCCTTTTTCTACCAAATGTTGGGGATAGAATTTAATGATATGTAATGAATTATAATAATATTTTAAAATATGATTGAGTAAATCTACTATTTTCTTTGGAAAATCAGATTTTTATTAAGATGTGTTTCGAATTCAATAACTTAAATTTGAATACCAGACATCACATTTTTTTCAGTATGATGTAAGGTATGGCTTTAAAGATGTATATTTTAAAGACTTTAAAAGGTTAAGAAGAAAGTTCCATTCTATGAAATGTCATCTTTTTTCACAGCTATGGAACAACTGCACAAAGTCAGACACTACCAGGAAATGTGAAAACAAGATGTAATTTTCACATCTTTAACATGGCAAAGTGTGAAATATTTTCCAAAGGTATGCATGTCTTACAGGGGATTATGATTATTTCAGTAAAGATAAGGATTTCCCACCTTAAAGTTTAGCTATTTTTAAATGCCTGGTAAAACTAGAAAGTACAGAGTGATTTCACATGTGTATGTGGTATTTCAAGAAAATATATACTGTAGATACTACTCAGGTCTTTCCTAGCCCTACTTTTATGCTTCTCCTTTCCATGTGCTGCTTAAACCAGTTAATTGAAAAGCACATCAGTGTTTTGCAAATTGTAGTTCATGAAAATTTCTTGAGATGTGAAATCAAGTGAATTAGACTAGCATTTGGTACTACTACTACTACAATAATATTTTGACTATAGAATGAATAATAGAGTGGATCATTGTAACTCTACATATTGCTTCATGACACTTTTACTTCACTTATGTGCATGTGGAAGGGAGCATGTGTACTGTAAATGAATTTACTTGTGTGGATAACAGTAAATAAACAGGGGATGATAGGCTGAATTGAGTATTCTATCTGCTACCAAAGCCAAAAGTTCACTGAATGGAAGCCAGTTGATATTCTTTCCCAAGTTTCTTGTTCTTAGAGAGGAAAGTTATTGCCATTTATTCTTAAGTATGATTTAGTCTAACCATGCTATTTCTGTACCTTAGATATTTAAAGACTATTTTCAGTGCCACTTTGAAATTGAGTCACAACTTCAATCCAGTAATCTTTAGACTAGTTATAAATCTCCTGGAAATGTAATCATAATTCACATATTTTCAGTGTTATCAAGATTGAAGTCAGCTACTCAGAAAATTCCCAGAGCCCAAGAGGGAAGCACAGGCAAACAAGTCATATGAGTTTCTGGTCAAGGATTTTAAAATAATTTAGCTGGTTCAACTTATCTTTCATCATAAAGACAAAGAATCAGAAAGCTAGAAGGGGCTTATGTATTTGAAAAGAGAAATTAGACTTTAAGAATTCAGGCAAATCAAAACCAGTAATGAAAAATGTCACATGAAGTCTATGCAAAGGAGATTATAAGAGAAACAAATGGGACTCAATTTGGATAAATTCACAATGGAAGGTATGAAATAGATACAGACACTGAAACATATTTCAAAATAAAAGACAGAGGTACTCTGAGAGGAAAATATAATGGTCTCTGGCTTTGAGGAGGTTAAGTGCATATGAAATCATTCATTTATTTTTTACTCAACAGATATTAAATATAAAGACTATGATTGAGAGTCCCTGAGGAGAATATAAAGATGCAGATTCTAACTTCATGGAAATTAGGGCCTTGATACAAATATGAGCTGAGTACATGTAATCCCAATAAAGCATAGCCACCTGCAGTCTAGTCTGAGCTCAGTGTAGCATTCAAAGGAATGCCAACCAGTCCAACATCCAACAAGGATTTGAAAGACTATTTAAATCCTTACAGTTCTTTCAAAATTGCTAAGAGGATTTATTATTGAATTCGTTATGCAATTCATTTTAGAAGATAAAAACAGATTCTACCATATGCCTTCAAGTCTTTCTCCTTCCTTTCTACAGTCTCCAAAACTTTCCCAAGAACCAAGCACATACTGATTTCAGTCTTTCTTCACTGTCCATTTCACCTTTGGATCTATTAATTATCTTCTGACAGAGACTATCTGTGCTGGCCTATTTAAATCTACTAAGATGGTACGTTTTAGTTTTCTCTCTATCACCTCAATTTTGTACCCAATATACCTAGGAGTTAAACTAACAAGGCAGATAATACTAATATTTTGAGGCTAAAGGTAAAGCTATGACTATTTATACATATGTCTTATACAAAATTATACTATATAAAAATAAAGAAAATATAAGATGGAAAATAATATCTGAGAATGATCTATTGATATACAGAGTACTGACAGAAAAACAAAGGTGGGAAGAAAGATGACTCATTCAGTGCCAGATACAGTTAATATGAGTTGTTGGTAAGATTCAAAAAGGACAGTTCTAATGGAAACCTTCACATGTTGGATAGAAACTTCAGAGAGAGGCCACAGTTGAGGAAAAATGCTTGAATTCATGAGGATGGAGAAATATTGTTGAAATCACAAATTGTATGAGAATGCAAAGGGTGAGAGTGTTGATTAAGAGCCAAGTCTTTGGGGATATTCATGGGAAACAACTATATTCAATGGATAAGATAAAGAAAAGGAGCCCAGATAACAGATGGCAAGAGGAAAAAAGCTCTGGATAATTTTGTGTTGGGTAATAAAAAATTAAGATATAACATATGTTACAAAGAGATCAGGTAATCAGTTATATACAGGGCCAATGGATTTATGTACTGGGTGATTATTTGTGTGCTATGAACACAATATTTACTTTAAAACTTACAAGAAATAGTGTTAGGGATTTGTTCACTTTTTTCAAAATATAAACAAAAATTTAGTCTGTCTATTCAGAATATGATCTTAGGACATAAACTGATTACAGAGGCTAAAATAGCAATGACAATATAGCAATACATATACTATTAATGTACTTGGTGAATTGTTTGCCTGATTTTAAAATTATGAGTGGAAAATGGGAAGATGTAAAATTACTCTTAAGTAATACTACTTAGGAAAATAAAGTGATCAGTTCTTGCTTTAACTCAAAATATCTTAGTGCATATTCCTATTTCTGAGAAAGAATAATGAAGATCTCTCAATCACGTTTTTTTGTTTGTTTGTTTGTTTGTTTGTCTGCTTTAGGTAAACATAGAATGCTTAATTAATTCAGTATTGGTTACTTGGTTGTGTTGGATTTGGGGAATGAGCTTATTACTTTAGGAAAAGTATTCCAATTACAGTTTCTTACACAAAAAGCATATTTATAGTGTTTGAAGAATTTATAACACAAGTGCCAACAAGGGAAATTAAAAAAGAATAAGATAGTGTCATATTAGCCAGGACTCTATTTTCAGCTGCATATGTGAGAACTCAACTCATATTAGTTTAGGATAAAAAGAAGCAATGGAACATTAATGGTTGAGATCAGACTGTGGAATCAAACTACCAAAATTAGCATGCTGGCTCCTCTTATGATAATCCTCAGCTAGTTGCTTATTGTGGTAGACACAGTGATACACATTGTGTATCATTGCATCACACTAGATTCCCCTCCAGTGAAGAACCTGATGTAGTATTAGTTACTTATGGTTGTCCTAACAAATTACTTCAAACTGGGAGACTGAAAACAAGAGAAATTTATTCTCTAACAGTTCTGAAGGCCCAAAGTCTGAAATCAAGGTGTCAACAAGGACACACTTTCTCTGAAGTCTCCAGGAGAGGATCCTTCCTTGTGTCTTCCAGGTTCTGGTGGCTGCAGGTGTTCCTTGGCTTCTGGCTGTATAATTCCAAGCTCTGCCTCTGTATTCACCTGGCCTTTTCTCTGTGTCTCTTACAGGGATGTTTGATATTGGATCTGGGACCCACCTGGATAATCCAGCATGATCTCATCTCGAGATCTTTTACTTACCTGCAAAGTTCTTTTTTCTAAATACAGTCACATTCACTGGTTCCAGGACATGGACAAATCTTTGGGGAGGGGGGCGGTTTATTCAAACCTTTACAATGGCAATTGTGGGGAATGCCACTGGCAGCAATTTTCACTTGTCACTACCTTTCTGACAAAAATTGTGTGAGCTGAAGAGGGCCAAGTTGTCTAAAGTCACAATCTCTTCCCAGTGTGTCCACATGTAAGACTGATGCAAGTGGGCTATAAAGATCCATCCATCTTGCTCCAACAGGATACCTCTGAAGGACCATTCTAGCCTGAGAACTCACTAGGGTTCTCCCAAGGCTCTTTATTCCTGCACTGTAGCTCAACTTCTCTCCACTGCTGCTTTCTTCTCCTCCTTTCCATCGAATTGGTCTCAAGAGTACTGCTTAATAAACACCCTTCATGCTAGACTACATGTCTAGCCTGCTTCTTGGGAAATCCAATCTGTGGCATTTATACTCTCTGACTTGTTTCCTCATCTATAAAAAAGAGAGAATAAGAGAACTTTTTCTCACAAGCTTGTTTTGAGGTTTCATTGAGAAAATTCACAGAAAGTACTTAACATGGTGAGTTACATATAGAAAGTCATCTATGAATTTTATCTTGATGATGATTATGAAGATCAGAGAAGAGAAGAGAAAGTGGGATGGACAGTGCAGTGTAAATTCAGGGTTCCAAATGATGTAATTACTTTCTATCACTTTCTTGATCTCGCCGTTTATGTTTTTGTATGAGCAACCACATTTTCTGTTAGTTTTGTGTGTTTGCCTCATTTGTTTCACTACCAAGCACCATGTTCTATGTGGTAGGAAGAGGACCTGTGATCTGAGTGGAAAAATAAACCTCTTTTCTCCTCTTCAGGAGGTATTACTATTAGGGAAGGACTTTGATTTTAAGGTCTGGCCTGGGTCACATGATACTGATTAACCCCTCTCATTTTATCACCCTCTGAGCTAAATGTACATGGACTATTCACAAAATTTTAGTAAAAATTAAAGCTTTGGTGCTTGGTGAAATACTCAACCTCCAGGAAGAGTTAAATATTTACTTTGCCTAGATCAACAAAACAATTTGTTACTCAGTTCCTTTTTTGAGAGTAGGCATTGACAGAGAGAGAAAGAAGGAGAGAGAAATGAAGAGTACATAGGGGAGGGATGAAAAAGGGTTAAAGAAGAAAAAAGCATTGAGAAGCTTAAAATTCCTAAAGATTTGTATCCTCTAGTTCATAATACAGGATTAGACTACTATTACATCACAGTGTTGAATGTAAATATTTGGGCATAAATATATCTTTCCTTGATGCTGACATCAGACTTGATACTAATAAATATATATTAGAGTAACACAATCTATTTAGAGGATGCTTACCTGCCTATTGGCTATTTATTTTAAAAAGTCAATAAAATAAATGTAAAAAAGGTAAATAAAAACACAGAAATGTATTAATGGCCCTATCCTTACTCCCACACAAAAGTGTAGGCACCAGAAGGGAAAAACAGTATTGAAAGAGAATTCAAGTACCCTGAATTGACTTCCCCCATCAAGCAGAGGACCCAGAAAAGACCTCAGTCTTCCTTAAGTATATGTAATTCCTATAGACACTGTCAAATTTGAGGAGAATGAAAGCAAAGCTTCCGGCCATAAGAAGTCAAATTAGCCTTAACAAAATGAAAATTCCTAGCTTGCAAAAGAGTTTAATGTTGGACTATGGTGCTTTGAATTTCTGCCTAGGTATTCTTACACTTGGTAGAATGGGCAGCCTCAGATTAAAAGGCCTTATTTCCTCATTCCATGCACACCCTGCCTTAGCAGCCAAATTTCCTCAATTAGCTTTCTGTGTTTGCCTTTTGCCCTAACTTTCAGTCTACCTGGAGAAACAACTCTTCCTTTCTTATTTTTAACATATTTATTTAACATGTTAATTATAAAAACTATTAAACATAATTAGGACTCTAGAAGAAAATTATTAAAATGGTTATAATTCACCTCCTCTAATATAACCACTCCTATCATTTTGGTATATTATTTTCCAGTCATTTTCTTCTCCAGTGCAGGTTATGGTTGTCCCTACACGACATTTTGAATCCTGCTTTTTTCTACTTAATGTCTTATAAGAAACATTTTCCTCTGAATTTACAGAGGCTTCATAACCATTTCTTAATGGTTACAATTATTCCACCAATAAAAATAAATTTATTATTATTTTTCTATTCCTCTTCTATTATTGGACAGTTTGATTTCCTCCAAATTTCACAATTTCAATTAATATTTATTTACATGGCAAATATTTTTACATGTACAGTTTTATCCTTGTAATATTTCTTTAGGATAAAAGTCGTATACAAGATTGTTAAATAAAATGCAGTGCCTTTAAATCTTGACAGTGAATTGGGTAAGAAAATCATATATAAGTAAACGTCCCTAATATTAAGGTAACGTTTCCTTTCAAGGTGAAAGGACATTGATCAGAGATTCTGTCCTACATGCTTACACGTGGCTTCCCATCAGTCTGGTTGCAAACTATGCTCCTCTCTTCTGCAAGTTGATCCTAGTAGTCCCAAGGCCATCTTCCCTCAACTTGATGCTGTTCTTCTCTACAATACTAGGTCTTCAATGACATACACAGACTTTACTGCCCATTTCCTTCAATTCTATGATCAGGATGCAGACTTAACTGAAAACTTAGGAAAAACACAGGTGAATTGCAACACAGACATTTTTTAATGTCACATTAAATATAGCTTCTTTAAGAGTCCAAAGGTACAATCCCTCATACAGCATTTTCCAAAAGTATGCAATTTTTCCTTAGCTCCTGGTTTGCTACTTTGTGGTATAAAAAAGACAATTACATCTGCTCAACTTAACCATTTCAAGTGAGTAAGGCTTGGGTATCTCCTCCTCCTGCTATAATTCAAGAAACTAACCCCTCACAGCCTAGAAAGAGTCAACTATTTATATCATTCCACCTTCCAAGTACCATGACTTTGGTAATTGTCAGGAGAGGCAAGTAACACCTCCTCCAGCCTCAAGAGGATGACACCAAAAGGAAATAAAATACCCGAAGTCCAACCTCAAGACATTTGCAAAGGTCTGAGTTATTGGATATGAAATAACACCATATGTGGAACATATCAGGGCAATCCATACAGAACTGCATCAAGATTCTTTCTATTCTGTTTTCCTCAGACCTGTAGTGAGGGGAAGGTATGCTTCTATATTTCTTCTGTCAGCCTCTCCATGTAATTGTTCAAATAACTGCATGCAGAACAATGAAAAGGCATGAGATAATATTCAGTCTTGGGGGAAGGGATAGTGTGATTCCATATTTAAGAAAGACACCACAACAGGTGTAATAAAAATGAGGAAGTTTGAAATATTGTGAGAATTACCAAAAGTGGCACAAAAACATGAAAGTAATCACATACTGTTGGAAAAGTGGCACAAGGTTGCCACAAACCCATCAATTTGTAAAAATATGCAATATCTATAAAGCACAATAAGGTGAAGTCCAATAAAATGAGGCATGCCTGCACAAATACAATCATAAACTTTGCTCTTTTTACCAAATGCAGAGCCAGCTTTTGATGTTTTAGTTTTTCTGACCACTACCTTGCATGAAAAGCTCATTTAAGGCAGACTAACCAATACAGCAGAAAAATTCTGTTAAACTTAGAGTTTGCATTAGGCATCCGACATCTTCCACATTTCCAGCAAAACGTAGAATTGTTTGGAGATTTACTTTTAAGTTTTAACCTTAAGGATATATGCCGTTCACCTAGCTGAATTTTTGTTCCTTTTGTATAATGGTGGAGAGTTTTTCTAAGATATTTAAGTCATCCACATATATAGGATACCACTGATTTCACAACTTAAAGTCCTTTCCTAAAACTTGTTGTACTAATCCCCAAAGCCTCTGCTCTTGATTGAAATATGGATTACAGAAGCAATTTCTGTAGTCACCTTTAGACTACTAGAATCTCTGATAATGATCCCTGAATTGTGATTGTCTACTTAGGAAAACTGTCTATATCTAAGATGTAATTCAAACTATCTGATATACAAACGATATTACATTGCCTACCCTCAAGCATTTTAAAGTAATCTGCAGACATTGTAACAACTAGGTTGAGGAGGGAGATCAGATGTTTTAACCTGATTGAGGGGCAGCATTTGTGGACAAACTCAATTCTGTGTTGGTGGCTGACTCTACCTAGAAGTGAGAAAGACCAGAGAAAAGTTGTCTGAGAAGAAATAAGTTAGAAGTAAAGAGAATATGTAGTCATCCCTGGAAGTCTATAAGTTAAATAAGGCAGTTCTGGGGAATCTCTATAAAGGCAAAAAATATATATATCCAAATAGAATATTTACGTGAGACAAATTAATGGTGAGTCAGAAGCATGGATGGGAAGAGAAGGGGGTTGGAAATAGTAGAGGGATAGAAGTCAGCCACTTGATTGTAGTCCCTGGAAGGAGATGCAATTTCCCTTAGTCCATACAGTCAATTGTCAGTTAAAAATATTACAGAATCTACATCCTTAATTTTCTCTTTTCTCCTCATGCCAATTAGGCATGAGAAAAAATATTAAGAAAAGGAAAAGATGTTTAATTTTACTAATATTTTATATTTTAATAAGCCATGAATTAAGCATTAAAATTCCAAAAATTTAACATAAAAAAGTTAAAATGTAAAATATTTTGGCACATAAATGAATGTGTAACAGTTTTCCAGACAATCCCTTCATGTAGAAGCCTCCAAAGTGACATGGAGATATGAAGGGTTACTAATTTTAAGTATACCTATATGCAAATTTTTGCTTTGGATATATGATATGGTTTCCATAAATTTGAAGAAGCCTGTACACCATTGGCCCTCATGACTGTTGCTGTAGAAAATGATTTAATATTAACTATGCTTTAAACAAATACCTTTGGAGAAGATATTTTCTAAAATGTAACCTCCCTTAATGGGTCTATTAATTTTGTTATTTAGGGATGCATTATATTACAAATTAATCCTACAAGTCATTAGGAAGCAATAGTAATCAAAACCAGATATTTCTGAGAGTATAACTGATATTTACTATGACTATGTAATAAACTGGTAATGCCTACTTTGAAAATTTTCCTGGTCTAAGTGATATTGACTCTTCTTTATGGCATATAATTTTGCAAAATTTTCAATCACTGTTTTAAAAATCGATTTAAAGCTGGAAGATAACCAGAATAATTCAATTAAAAATTAAATAAATAACAGATTGATAAATAGTTAGTTTCCCATGTACCCATATCTATGCAGAAGTGAAACAACTAATCAGCAGTTTTCCTTACGTTCCCAAAATGCAAATAAATTCTACCATAATATTATGAGATGATTATTTATTTACTTCCAAAATATTTATTGAGTTACAGTTGATATTCAATAAACTGGCAAATTTTTAAGACTGTACAATTTTAGAAGTTTTGACTTAGGTATGGACTCAAGAAACCATCAACAAATCAAGAATATGAGCATATCCATGACCCCCCAAATTTTAATGTGACATTGTAATCTCTCCCTACCATCTCTCCCCACCCACACTCATACCTATACAACTACTAATGTGCTTTCTGCAAAAATATTAGCTTGATTTTTCTGAGTTTCATAAACATATAATTATATAATATATATTATTTTTGTTGGCTTCTTTCATTCACCATAATTATTTTGAGATCCATCCATGCTGTCATGTGTAACACTAGTTCATTCCCTTCTTATTGCTGAGTAGTATTCCATTGCATGTATATACCACACCAAATTTATCCATTTGCCTGTTAATGGACATTTAGGTTGTTTTTATTTTTACTTATTATGAATAAACTGCTATCAATATCTGTGTGCAAGTGTTTTTATCATCATATGTTGTCATTTCTCCTGGGTAAATAATGAGTGGAATGGCTGGATCACATGGTAGGTATATGGTTATCTTTGTATAAACTGCCAAACTTTTCATAGTGGTTGTATTTTACATTCCCACCAGCAGTATATGAGTATCCAGTTGCTTCAAATCATCTCTAGTTTTCTTATCTCCATCTCATTTTGGTATTAGGTTAATTCTGGCCTCAAATGAGTTGGAAAATATTCAATTCTATGCAATTTTCTGCAGGAATTTGTGGAGAATTGATAGTACTTTTTTCAGAAGTGTTTGTTAAAATTCATTAATAAAGCTTATAAGCTTGGAGATTTCTTAATAAGAAGATTTATTTTTTTTCATGTTCATTGTAACCTTTATTTCCCTCCCCAAAGCTATTATAAACATCATGATACATATTAAGAAAAAAGAATCAATGAGTTGAAGCTTTACGAGTCACTCCAAAAACATGAAGCTTTAACTTTCTAAGTAAAAGGTTTTACAGTTTTAAGACATTTTGTAAAGTTTTGCTTTTAGTTGTTTTGTCTGGCATGTAGTAGTTAGTCCAAACCATTCACATTACAATGTTTTGTTTTGTTTTTTTTTAATGCTACATTGTAGATTTCCTTTCCTGAAAACTTTCTTTCTCTCCCAAACCCTTTGCCATTATTTCCTAAAAGGATATTGCTTTAGACTCTTTACTGATCCAATTCACGGCATGTGGCATCTTTTGTTGCAATGAGCATTAAACAAAAACACACTTGTTTAGCTACTGATGTGTTTCTAGTGATCTTTGCCTGAAGGGTACTGACAGAACCTTCTAAATTAACTGACAAATTATTCTAGGTTAGGAAGAAAAATAATGAAATTTTAGTGATTTTATTTCACAAATAGATAAAAGAAACTCAGGCAACAGACTGTAGTTGGTTAGAAATGATTTCTCCATATACTTAAGTGATAATTTAGTCACATATATACATACGATTACCACAGTGAGGAAAAACATGGTTTAGAAAGAAGGGTTTTTTTCTTTGGTCTTTATTTAAAGGGATCACTAAAGAGAATAAACTTGCTTAGGAATTCCTTTTTAATAGTTTTCTGAAATAAAAACATGCTTTGATCACAGTGGAAAATAAATATTCAATAACTATTCACTAATTCAGCCAAAGAAATAAAATGTTGATGCTACCTTCACAGTTAAAGGTACCTGGGAAATCTTAACTACTTCACAAAAAGACTAGGAGTTCTGTAAAAGAGTAAAGGCATTTGGGGATTTCTCAAGATCTAGTTGACCAGACACAAACCGCAAGAGACCAGGTAAATGCTATTAATTATAGCAAACTAGGTGCTAGGTACTACACGAAGACTTTCTGTATATTAACTCATAGCATATTTTATCTGCACTAAGCAATAAATGACCTCCATTCAGCCATTATTAACTAATGAACTGTGGTGGTTCTTATTTCATGGCTCCAGGCAAACAACCAGAGAGGTAGCAAATAATAAATGTGACTTTTCCAGGCTTGCCAGTTGCTAAAACAGAGGCTCCAGGAGTACACTCGATGCTTATAGTAGATCTGCACAGGCTAATTTTAAAGTGCATGTAGTTATTAAGGGACAATAATTCTCACAGAAGCCTCAGCCTCAGAAGTATTATGGTAGGATAACAGTTATATAAATTCATAAACTTTAAATTAATATAAAACAATCTCATATAAAAACTTGTTAGGAGGCATCAAGTCCCTTGTAGTCTTCTTCAATGAAAGGGAACATATCCTTCATCTGGGATGAATAATGAAGAACATCCAAATCCTTTAGAAGAGCATTCTGGTTTGGGATTAGCATCAAATTTCTTTCTGAAGTATTGGTGCTTTGAGAGTGTTCTGAGAAAGTTCTGGAAGAGAGAGTACCTCTCTACCACCCATTGGAAACATCTTTTTTACCTTCTCCTCTTCTTCCACCTCACTTGTCAGAACCTGAAGTTTGCTTTTGAGGCTTCGATTTTTCCCATTCATTGATTCTGTGGTCTCCACTATTTTATCTGTTTCTTCTTGCAATAATGCTAGACATTCTTCATTAGCTCTGTGCTGTGTCCTTTCCATTTTCAGTAGACTTGACAAATTAGTTAAATCTTTCTGCTTTTTGGGAGGGAATTCTAGCATTTCACACTGCTGTAGCAATCTTTTGTTCAGGCAGTGGAGATGATACTGGATTTGTTCATATTCTTTAATATTTTTGCTTAAAATTGCTATTATTACTGATTCCATCATAGATTGCAAATACTCTCTGCTACTCTTTGAAAGAGATTGCCAGGTTTTTCTCTTGTTGGATGTTATCTTTAGCTGTTTCAGATTAGCATGGTTTGTTTTGCCTGTCACGTCAGAAGACAGATGCTTTGGATGTTTTTTTAATTTTTTTCATTGTGTTTCTAACCTCTTTCTCTGACATCTCCATTACTTCATCATCAGTTTTTCTTTTTGGATTTCTTTTTAACTTTTGAGATTTTTTTCTTGGAGACATTTGCTTTGTCAGGCATCCTGATATAAGTGGGAACAATTATAACAGTGCTTCAAAATCACTATCTCCACTTGGAACAGCACTCAGAGTAACTGAGAAGATTTATTTTTAATAAATATAGTGTTATTCAGATGACCTAATTCTACTTGGCTGAGTTTTGTAGTTTCTTTTGAGGAATTTGTCCATTTCATCTAGTTGTTGAAAATTATCTCATAAAATTATTCATATCAACTTTCCTACCTTTAAAAGAACAATTAGCTTAATTGTTACATTTACATCTTACTAAAAGAAGCATATTACTTTGAAATGCTTAAATTTTTTTATTGCATATGCCAAAAGACACAAATAGCTTTAAAAATATTTTCTCAGTTCCATGTTTATAGTTCAACATGCAATGTTTCTGTTTGATTCCACTACTGAGCATAAATTTGCAAATTCAACCCACTATTTACTAATTATCCACCACACTGACATCTAATTTTTAAAAATAATTTGAATTTCTAAATCACTTAAAAATCTAATGGAACTCAAATGCTATTACAGCTGAAACCACTTAATTGGATCTTGTTAATAAAGACAATCTAGTCAAATTAGGCACTTTCTGTGAGCATATGTATCATGGCCACTTGATGTAATCCAAAATTATAATAATGGGTGTAAAGTACAAGCCAATAACAGGGACATTTTCTCTATTAACCATTTGCCTGGGCTGTTGGGATTTTTCTGCTTTAGAGTTAATAAGTGTCATTGGCCTGAGAGATTCTGGTATGAGTCTGGCTTACAAAGAAAGAAACAAACACCTACAATGGCAGTGATATTCATGCAATTTAGCTAAGTATATTAAAGTAGGTTCAAATTTGTGTACCTGTTATCACCCCTTCCCAGGAAGCCAAAGATAGATCCTTCTTATAATATTTTATTACTATTTTTATTTTAGTTTGATTAAATATCAGAAATGAAATATCAGAAACTCTCATTTAACATTATATTACCCAGGTGAAAACACTTTGCAAATTGTATAATATTATTGTTATCAATTTTAAGATCCTGCAGATAAAATACTTCAGAGTAAAAGAACAGCTAACAATTCCAGAAAACTCTCATAAATATTTTTAAATAGTATATCTTATTAAAATTAGTAATTTATTTCTGTCCATCTCTTCACAGGAGTTTAGGCATGAGTTCACCTGTTTCTCTATTTAACTGAACAGTGTGGCACTCTGTGGTGGTTTGAGGCTGTTACGTACCCCAGAAAAGGCCATTTTCTTTTAATCCATTCCTGTGGGTGCAGGCTTATTGTGGATGGTACCTTATAATTAGGTTGTTTTTATTGAGTTGTGAGCCACCCCATTCAAGATTGGTCTTAATCCCCTTACTGGAATCCTTTATAAGAGGATAAATGACACCCAGAAACAGCCTAGAGAGCTCAGAAAAGCTAAGAGATGAAATTAAGAGAAGCTCAAAGAGAAAAAAACCCCAGAGAAGCTAGGAGAGATCCCACAGAAGCTCATAGAGGAAGCCACTGGAACCAGAAGCTGAAAGCAATCAAACCTGGGAGAAAAGGACCAGCAGATGCCAGCTATGTGCCTTCCCTTGTGAAAGAGATGTCCTGGATACCAGCAGCCTGTCTTCAGAGTCCAGGTATATCTCTGTTGATGCCTTGAGTTGGACATTTTCATGGCCTAGGAGCTATAAATTTTAAGTTAATAAATCCCCATTATAAAAGCCAACCTATTCTTGGCATTTTACATTCTGGCAGCTTTATCAAACCAAAACAGTCTCCATTCAAGTGTGTTCTGTAGACTCTGGTTAAGAAGAATAAAGGCATCATTTTACTTGTAAGTCCAGAAAGAAAGTTGCTGAGTATCATAATGGCCTATTTTCTTCCTTGTTCTTATAGTTATTGATCCTTAAAACCAAATTGTACATATACTCCCTTATCAGAACTCATTTTTTCATTCATTCCTTCAATATGTATCAAGTACCTACTGTATATCAATTATGCTATGCTTCAACTTAAACATGAAGTGTGTCAGATTGTCCATTGTCAATATGACATCACCCTGCCCCTTCTACATTCTCTCCTGCAGGGGAAAAGTGTGGAATTACATACCTTTTACACCAACATTCTGGATTAGATTCTACTGTCAGATTCCAGAAAAAGAATCTAGTATATAGAAGGAATTTATGACCTAGGGACCCCGCAGCTTATCTCAAATAAACCAAAGGATAAAGGCTGTTCAAGGCTGTTCCAGCCATGGTGACACTTCGACCCCCAGGGAGTGGATATGACAAAGTCAGATATGCCCATAAGATGAACAACCAGAAAGACCTGCTCTCCCTAGATAGATAACGCAGCTACATTTCAAAGAAGAATAATGCTCAGAACCCTAGCAACCAATCAGCCCAGAAATTGATAGGCACTCACCCAGTAGAGGCACAGGACACACTCAGCAGTCACCCTTCCCCCCCAACACTCTCCCATCCTAACGTGGGCTTTCCTTGAAAAAATGCTGCTCTCAGATAGAGAGCTGGAGCCATTTTCTTTCTTTCTTTTTGCTAGCTCCCATCTGCTTTCTTCCTCTAATAAACCTTACACTCTCTACTTAAACCATGACTCGCTGTGTTGTGAGGATTCCTGAATGACTACAACCTAACATCTACCAACTCAAGTAGATATTGCCAATTCAAGAGGGTCTCTCTGATGAAATCTTTAGGATAAAAATAAGCCATTTTTCCCTAGTTGTAGCTGTATTCAGGCAGTTGAGATCATATTTGATGGCTTCTTCTGTCTTTCAGGAGCCCTTCCTCAAATAATTTGTTATGAGCAGACAGCTACCATAACTAGTGGTGACTTCCTTTGACTTCCAGATTGGTGGCGGTGTGATCCTCACCACCCAACACCCACCACGGTGGTGTAGGTAGATGGATATCACTAGAGGAAACTAGCCAGCAATTCTTGCATTTCAGAGTACCTTGGAAATGGCTTTTCTTATCTTTGTGCCCCCAAAGTCCAGAAAGTTATATGTAGAAATATTTTTTTCTACTGCTGCTTTTTACCAAGATGGAACAACATGAAACAAATTTCTCTTTCCTGTAAAACAAATAAAAACTGGATATAATATAAATGTGTTTTTAAAACATTGGACATCAGAGAATTAAAAAAAAAAGATCCCTGAGAGATGGAGAACAAATAAAGTGGGCCCCATGACTGCCAACCTTACTTCTTGGAGTGAGTTCCAAGGCCATGGCCCAGAGAGAGGAGAAAACATATGGTGCCTGGTGGGATCTCTGAGTTAGGAGAATTTGATGAAGCTCCATTAAAGCCAAGGCATCTAGAGTTCACAAGGTAGCATGTCGGAAAGTAGAGGGATATACAGAGACACTGCCCTGGAGATCTACAGAGGATCCTTTTTTGAGTCTTTACCTTACTACTGAAGAGTACATGTATGAGAGAAAATTATGTGAGTTCTACTTGAAAGGAGCATATGGAGCTGTCCCCAGAACTCACACCAGGTTGAGAATAGTTTGTTTCCGTTAACCTGAGTGAAAACAATTTGTAATTCATGGGACTTTTGGTGTGAAAAAAAATCAGAACAGTATTCTCTCAGTAGTAAAAACTTTAAAAAGTAAAGCCTGGAATAAAGGCTGTTCTGGTCCTACTTAACAAAGTTGTAAAGCAAGTCTCAAAAGGGTCTTACTGTTTTCCAATAACTTGACAGTACCCCAGAATAAAGTACAAGCATATTTGCAGGAATGCAAAAATATCCAGCAGTCAACAATGTAAAATTTGCGATGTCTGACTTTGAATAAAAAATACCAACCATGCATAAAGCAGCACATTATCCAAAATAAGGAAAAAGTCAATTAACTTGATTGTCCAAGAAATGACACAGCTCCAGTTGGCTTTACAGGGGAATTCTACCAAACATTTAAAGAAGAAATAATACCAATTTTATACAAAATTTCCAAAAGAAGACAGAAGTAAAAAAGAATAAAGAATATAAGGGAAGAATAACAAAAGCAAGGTGATAGATGTAAACATTGAATGTAAATGGGTCTAAAAGCCACAATTAAAAGGCAGAGACCATATTTTGCCTACAATAAAATGATTTTAAATATAAAGACAATTATGTTAAAAGTTAAAGGATGGAAAAAGATAACCACACTAAGAATAATTAAAAGAATGCCTGAATACCTATAGTAATATCAGGCAAACTAGACTTTAGAACAAAGAATACTTCTATAGATATAAAAAAATCATATATTTAAAGGAGTCAGTTGATCAAGAGGACACAATAGAGCTAAATGCATTTAATAAAAGAAATTCAAAAATACATGGATCACAACTGATAGAACTGAAAGGAGGAATAGACAAATACAAAATTATAGTAGATTTTAATACCTGCTGAATAATTGATAGCATGAGCTGACAAAAAGTCAGTAAGTACATAAGAAGCTTGAGTAGCACTGATTTGACCTAACTGAACACTCCAGTGAACAATGGCAGAATACAGTCTTTTTAGGACACAAAGAACATTTACAATGATTGACCATATATCAAATTCTAATAAATGTCACACTATTAAAATGAAATGAAGTAAACAATATGCTTATACTGGAAGTACATTAAAGATCAACAAAATTATATAAAGGAAAATACCCAAGTTTATTTAGCAACCTAAAGTGTAATTAGAAAGTATTTTGAACTAAATGACAAAGAAAACACAATTTATAAAAGTTTGGAGAATGCATTAAAACAGTGTCTGTAAAAAGATTTATAGTAATGAATGCCTATATTAGAAAAGAAGAAAGATCTCAAATCAATGACATCACCTTCTACTCTAAGAAGCTATAAGAGAAGAGCAAAGTAAACCAAATTAAAAGGGAAATAATTAAACAAAAGAGCAATAAATGAAATTGAAAACAGAAAAAAAAAACAATAGAAAAATCAATGAAACAAAATGCGGTAGTTTTAGAAGAGCAATAAAATTGACAAACTGCTACCAAGACTGACCTGAAGAAAATGACACAAATTATCAGTATCAAGAATGAAAGACATGAAATCATTAAAAATTACAAAGAATAAATAGTACAATAAGAAAACATTATGAACAACACTATGATAATAAATCTACAGCTTAGATGAAATGGGAAAATTCTTTAAAGGGAATAAATTACCAAAGCTCTTTGAAGAAGAAATGGATAACATGAATAACCCTGTATTTATAAATGAAATTAAATTTTTACTTAAGTAATTTCTATAATAGGAAGCTCCAGCCTGAGATGATTATGCTGTTGAACTCTGCTAAAACTTTAAAGAGGAAGTAATGTAAATACTTCACAAACTCTGAAGGATGATTGAAAGAGAAAACCACTTAATTCTATGAAGACATTATTAGACATAGACTAAAATTACATTAAGATATTGCAAGTAAACTAGACCCTAATATCTCTCATGAGCATAATGCAAAAGATCTTGATAAAATTTTAGCAAATAGAATCCAAAAATACATAAATAGGTTGATACATCATGATCAAGTGAAATTTATCCCATGATTGAATATTAGGAAAGTAATCAATGAAATTCCCTATATAAATAAAACAAAAGAAATTCCATATGACTATCACAATGGACATGGAGGAAGCATTTGACCAAATCCAACATCAATTCATGATGAAAATTATTAGTGAATAGCAATAGAAGGGCACTTTGTCAACCTGACAGAAAGCAACAACAATAAACAATGTAAGCAAAAATCATACTTAATCATGTTAGATTAAATGCTTTCTCATGAAAGTCAGAGACAAGACAAGAATATTCTGTTTCAGTGTCTTTCTTTTAAACATTGTACTAGATGTTCTAGCCAGAGCAATAAAGCAAGAGGAAAAGGAATCTAAATTGGAAAAAATTAAAATGGCTTTATTTGCAGACAAAATGATTATATATGTAGAAAATCTAACAAAAACTACAAAAGAACAACTAGAACTAATAAGAAAGTTTAGCAAAGTTGTAGAATGTACAGACAATTGTATTTTAATATACCAGCAAAACCACAAATTTGAAATTTTTAAAAATATATAAAATAACATGAAATATTAAATACTTAGGGATAAATTTGCCAATAGATATGCAAAGCCTAAAGAGTGAAAACTTTCAATCAGTAATGAGAGAATTTAAAGGAAATCAAAATAAATTGAGATGACCATGTTAATGGATAAAAAAGATTCAATATTACATATCAATTCTCACAAAATTGAACTACAGATTAAATGCAATCCAAATCAAATTTTCAGCAGGCTATCTTTTTTCTAAATGAAAAGTTGATTTGAAAATTGTACGGAAATAGTAAAAATGTAGAATAGTGACTTAATTTTGAGATAGAAAACTATGTGTCTTTAAGACCAATTATAAAGCTCCATTAATCAAAACAATATGGTACTGGAATACCTATCTCTATGTCTGTATTTCTCTCTCTCTCTCTCTCTCTCTCTCTCTCTCTCTCTCACACACACACACACACACACACACACACAAACACACACATATACACACACACAAATAGATCAATGAAACAGAACAGTGTCCAGAAATATGCTCAATTGATTTTTACAAATGTGTCAAGGCAATTCACTGGGAAAATCATTATATTTTAAATAATTGTTGCTAGACCAAATGGACAGCCATATGCAAAACTAGACAAAACATCCTCAACCCTTACCTAAAACCATGTACAAAATGTTAATCAAAAATAGATCATGAGTCAAAATTCAAGAACTAAAACTATAACACTTCTAAGAAAAAATATAGGAGAAAAATTTAATCCTGTTGGTTTAGCAAAGATTTCTTAAATGCAATGCAGAATATGAACTATAAAAGAAAAAATAATAATTTAGACTTCATTAAAACTAAAAATTGTTGCTTTTCATATTACAGCTATAAAAAGGAAAAGACAAACCATAAACAGGAAGAACATTCTTGAAATACACATAAATGTCAATAGACTTTTAAATAGAATATATAAATATCACAACTCTATAAGGCAAACAATATGACAAAATAAAAAATATGGACAAAATATTTGAACAAATGATCAACAATGATGATACACAAATGGCAAATAAACATAAGAAATTATGCTCAATATCATTGTGGTAGGTTGGATTACCATGTACTCCAATGAAACACATGCTCTTAATTTTAATCTGTGTTCCTTTGGGTGTGAATTTACTTGTAAATAGGGCCTTTGGAAGATGTTATTAATGGTTAAGGGTGGCCAACTGAGTAAGGGTGGGTCTTAATCCATATTATTGGAGAACTAATAAAGTGAAGAAACAAAGCCAGAATTTCAGAGAAGGCTACACAGGAAGAAGCTGGAAGTAAGAGGAAATTGAAAGAATAGACACAAGAAGAGAGAGATCACTATATGAAGTGAGGTAGAGAAGTAACCCAAGGAACCCCAAGGATTGCAGCAAGCCAGAACCATAACACTACATACTTCATGGAGAAATTAAGGTGCTGACAACTTGATTTTGGATTTCAAGCCTCAAAACCATGGGAAAAGAAATTCCCATTGTTTAAGCCAACCCACTGTGTAGTATTTGTCTTAGCACCCTAGCAAACTAAGACAATCATTACTCATTAGGGAAACGCAAATTAAAACCACATAAAGATAACTCTACACACGCTGGAATGGCTCAAGTGAAATAATTATATTAAATGTTGTTGGTGATGTGGAGCAACTGAGCTTTTTGGCACTGCTATTGGGAATTTAAAATGTTGAAGTCCCTTTGAAAAATGCTTTGGCAGTTTCATAAAACTTAAACATACACTAACCATATACCCATCCATTCCAATCCAATTGAAAGGAAAGCATATGTTCTTACAAATATTTGTACTCAAACATTTATAGCAGTTTTATTTTTGACATACATTCCTCAACAGTGAATGGATAAACAAATTAGAATACCACCCAGCAGTAAAAAGTAATGAACTATTGATACATATGACAACACAGATAAATATCAAAATTACTATGCTAAGTGAAAAAAACTAGATCAAAAAGAGTACTACTATATGATTCCAATAATATAAAATTTTAGAGAAGTTAAACTAATCCATAATGGCAGAAAGCAGATAAGTTGTTTTTGAATGAGGAGGGGCAGGAAGTTGATGAAGGGCTTCATAAAACTTTGGAGCAATGGTAGAGAAATTCATTGTTGTGGTTTTGTTGATAGTTTCCCTGGTGTGTAACTGGCTGTGTAAACCCAAGTATACAGTTGTGCACTTTATAACTCAAAATCTTTGCTTGCCGTCTATTTTCTTGATTGAACATTTACTGACAGAGAAATCTTTTCCACAAATAACTTAGAATCTTGTATAAGAAGAAGGAAATGTAAAAATAAAGAATGTAAAAATAAAGTTACATACAATAACAATATTAACCCAGAAACTACCTTCTGAGAGTGAGTGGCCCAATGTGCCAAACTAATTAACTCAGCATAAGTGATTGAGAGAAGAGAGGAACATAGACAAATGTGAAGCTAGTTGTGAACAGCTTTCTATAGCATAGTGGCCTGTACATATTAAGGAATCATATAAGGTGTTTGTAGAAGACCAATGTAAGAATATACATCAAAACATATGTGAAGAGGTTGACTGTACTTTAGAAACTTTTGGTTATGGCAAAAAAATACAACTAAAATTATCTCACATAATTAAATACATACATACATAAATAAGTAATTTATTGGCTTATGTTGATTAAAAAGTGCAGTGTATAGGTAAATCATTGCTTGATTCAGAGACTCAAATAAGTCACGTGAACTAACAATTGAGGCCAAAAGACTGCCATGTCCTGATTGTCTGATTTCCAAAGATGTCATATGGCCACCCTCTGGCACTTTGAGACTGGGAGAGAAAGAAGTTATCCAAAAGAAATTTGGATAAGGTTACCAGGAAAAGTTAAATGAAATGGAAATGGAAAAATCTATAGATGTTTACTACATCTATAAATTGGAAAATAAAAACTGCCTATGAGGAAAAAATTTTTTCCAAAGTTGCAAAGGTCTTGTGATGAGTGTGCATGTATAAAGGTTATACTTTCAGAGGGGATTGTGGGATTTCCTTTCCTTAGTGTTCTCTGGGAAGTAAAGATGATAAATATTATCTCAAAAAAATATTTATTAAGTGCTCACTGAGAGCTAATCATTTTGCTTGATACTAAAACTACTATATCAAGCAAGATGTGGTCACTGTTTTCAGTAAATGTATAGCTTAGTGTAGGCAATAGCAAGTTTGTTAAATGTTATAAGCAACATTTGCAAGGGGTCAAGGGAGTCCAGATGAAGGACTTCAAAATCACATGGTGAGATTAGGTTGATATTCCTTTAGCCAAGTTTTGAAGGAGCAGGCGTTTGATGAAAGAAAGAATATTGAAGCAATGGGATAGGAAGGATATTATAGCAAAAGGGGAAATTATGTGAAAATAGGAAAAAGCTTGACATATTGAGGGCACTGAGAGTAAGGAATGGTGGAGAGGAAACATGAGAATACAGCAAGCTAGTTAGGTGGACAAGAAGCGTATCAACAAGGATCTTGTGCACTAAGCTAAGAAATTTATGTGAAAAATACTATAGACCTACCAAGTTAGACACAAGAGATACAATCAGAGCTACATTATAGAAAAGCCATTCTGATAATCCATTACGTGGAAAATAGTTTGGAGGTGGTCCAGAGTATAAATCATGGAAGGCCTCTATATGGTGAGTAGTTATAAAAGCCAATACAATGGAAAAGGAGAAGATGAGCAGGTACTAAAGTAGAAGACACTGCATTCCAAAAGATAATCTAGGCCTTGGTGATTTTTGTTCGGATGGGGTTATGGAGTGTGTGGAAGAGTGAAAAGGAGCAATTTATGGTGAGTGTAAGTTTTGTGGCTTGTAAGAATGATGAAATGTGGTGTTTCCCAGGAAATCAACCACCTTATTTTAAGCTGCATTTGTGAATTCAATCTGGAAGCCAAAAATTGCAACAAGTTTCAAGTATTTTCCTAAAAGTCCTATGTCCCCCTTTCTCAGTGTGCACAATTTATCTTTTACTTAAGTGATGAGCTTGTTTTAGCCTGGGAAATATAAAGCTCCAGACTAGTGGCTGAGGATCTTCCATTGTATCTCAATGAACTGCAGTCTTATTCCTGAGAATTATAAAGAGGATATGCCAAGAAGAATCACTGTTCACTTTTATAATTAGAATTTCTTTGGATATTTTTAAATAAGTAGCTGAACAGAGAAAGTTCTGAGCAGGAACAAAGTTGCAAAGGCCTAAAGAAAGCTGGTATGTGGAAGGAAATGCAAATCAGTTCATGAAGACCAATCTTTGAACATGTTTAAAGAAAAAGTTAGATGGGTGAGTCCAAGAAATATTCTTGAGGTTGTGGAAGGGATTTGGTGGGTAGTCTTTTTCAGAAAATAGGATATCTATGCATGCATATGAATAAAGGGATAGGAGTTATGGGGGAGAAAGCTATTGAAACTGTATGAGAGAATTAAGGTAACTGAAGAAACAAAAGTGAAATTCTTCAATGACTAGACTGAAAGTAAAAATGTAAAAGAAAAAAAAAATAGATGATACTGCAGAGAAATTTTGACATGGAGTGAAAGGAAGATGCAATGACTCACTATGAATAAGATGCAATGGCTCACTTTGAATATGAATTAAGGTCATACTATAGAAGTATCCTGAGAGACTGAAAATAGGAGCTTAAATACAAGACTACATTAATGGCAATAATGCTCTTCCTTTCAGTTAACAAAGATCACTTGTACCAATCTGCCTTAACAGCAATCTATGAGGGAAAAACCTTGTGTTCTGGTTAACAGCAAGATCAATATGTGTCAAGCTAATAAAACATTGAGCAAAAAACACAAGTTGAGAGTCCAGAAAAAGAGAGTAATCATCTACCTATGCTAAGCACTGTTCAGGCCACAACTGCAGGTTTATATTCTGTGTGGACTCTGCAATTTGTTCATTTTTTTTTCTTACGACAATAATAACATGTCCCTTGTAAAAGTTTGGAAAATTCAGAAAAATACATAAGATAATAAAAGCAAACCTTAGATTGTGACTGGTAATAATGTGGAGTATTTCTTCCAGTCTTTACCTGTGGACACAATAATATAGAGGCATAGGAAATCTAAATTTGTCTGAAATGGACACCCCAATCACTAAATTGTATTAAATAATAAATCATTCAGATGATTCTGCAATTATTTTCTTCAGTGCATTCTGTTCTTTCCCAAGAATATTGGTTGAGTATTTTCTTTACAATAATCCAAAATAATGCACTCAAGGACTTTTGTCCCAAAATAAACAGACTGTGTCTCAAAGGAAAACCCCAACCTAAAACTTTTAACACATGAAAAGTTGCCAAGTTTTTAAGTGAGAATATTTTACTTTTCCATATCAAGTTTTAAAGAAAAATTTGAGAATTTAAGCTATTTACATATATGTAGATATGTATGCATATATTTACAAAAAGATTTTACATGCCATACAGAAGACAGTTTTATAATGACAATTTTGTTTTTCATTTATTTAAGGTTTTAACTATACAAATATCATGCACACAAAATATGTATAAAATACTTATGTTCAACTTTTAGAACAACAATAAAAAATGAGCATAGGGTAACAGAGTATTTGTTCTAGTGGAAATAGAACATTGTCAATTCCTTTGAAGCCCCTCCATGCCCTCTGAAGATCCATCTCTTCACTCTGTTCATCCTCTCTATTATGTGCCTGCATCTGTTTCATTAATTTCTTTTCTTTATATTCTTCTCTTTCCATTTCCTTTGCATTTACTTTGCTGTTCTTTTACTAACTTCTTCATGTGGATATTAAGATTATTGATTTCCAATCTTTTTTCTTTTATAATATGCCCATTAAAGAATGTAAATTTCTCTACACTTTATCTGAATTCCAAAATTGTGATGTGATATTTTTGTTTATCATTAGTTCAAATTTTTTCCAGTGTCTATTGTGACTTTTTTCTTTGTTGCCTAAGTTATTCTGAATTTACATGTATTTTTCATTATTCTTTTGTCATTTTTCTAGTACAAATGAATTTTGGTCAGTGAACATAATTTTCATGATGTTTTTTTTTTTCTTTTTTGAATTCTTGGTACATTTCACAATGGTTGAGTGCCATATTATACCTGTTTATTGGGGTAGATTTACTCAATGTGTTTTTCAGATGCTTAATGACTTTTTAGTTTATTTTTTCTGATAGGTACTGAGAGAAGTAACTGAAAAACCCTCCATTATAACTTGTGGTTTTTGTTCTTTTACAGTTCTGTCCATTTTTGCTTTATAATATCTGAGGCAATGTTCCTGGTTACATACACACTTACTATTGCTATATCTTCCTGGAGAATTGAAACTTTTATTATTCTGAAACAACTTCTCCTTATCTTGGATAGATATTTTTGCCTTAAAGTCTACTTTTTTTCTGAAATAGATTTGTATTTGCTTTATTTAGAGTTTCTGTGGTATAACTTTTCAATTATTTTGCTTTCATACTATCAATACCTATTTTTAGACATGTCTCATGAATAATAAAATAGCATATATCTGTCTTTTTAAATTCAGTCTGGCAATTTTGTCTTTTAAATAGAATATTTAGTCAATTTACATTTGCTATTGTTACTGATCTATTTTAACTGAAATCTACTATATTGCGTATGCTTTCTGCTTGTTCTATGTTTCTTTTCTCTCAAGTCTTTCCTTATTGAAATGATTGAATATTCTGTAATATATTTTCTAACATTAGCACAGAAATTATTTACTTTTTTATATATTTAGTTTTTTTACTCTAAACATTACTATATGAATCCTTGAGTAATCAAATTACTTGGTACTTTCGTCCTCTTCCCATAGAATGCTAGAATCTTCAAATAATTAGCTATATTTAACCCCTCCTGATTTATACACCATGATTTTTGGTATAGTTTAATCCTAAAATATTTCAAAACTAGAAGACTGTATTTTTATTTTGTTACTATTTATATTTTTCCACATAGTAACTACTTCACTTATTCTTCATTCCTACATTCTTGACCTTCCATTTTGAATAATTTTCTCTCTGCTGAGAGAATATTCTTTAGTTTTCCTTAGTTTTTCCTTCAGTGCATATCTGCTGGTGATAAATATTCTCTGAAAGTGTTTTTATTTTCCTTTCATTCTTGAAGGTTATTTTTATTGTGCACATACCTCTGTTTTCTTTTATCCTCTTTCACAAATATAAAGATATTGCATGTCTTCTGGATTCCATTACTTCCGTTGAAATGAGCTCTTAGTTAAAAATTACTCTTCTTTTCAATTTCATTTATCTTTATTTCTTCTAGCTACATTTATGTTTATCTATCTGTCTTTGGTTTTTAGCAGCTTTCCTCTGATGTCATTATATGTGGATTTTTGTTTATCCTGGTTGGGGCACTAGGGATTTGTGAATTTAAGAATTGTTATCTTTCATGAGTGTTGGAAAATTCTTAACTATTATCTCTTGAGATATTGTTTCTATCACATCTTCTACTTTCCTTTTGGTAGTCTAATTATATCTTTTTATTTTTCTTCCTTTCTTCCCTCTGTGCTTCTTTCTGGATATTTTCTTCTGACCTGTTTTCCAGTTCTGATCTGATGTTCTCTTATTAATTCAATTACTGGAAGTTTTATTTCTATAATGTCCATACATTTCCTTGTTAATGCATCTCTTTTAATATAGTCTCAGTTCTTTGAAAAATCCTAAAACTTGTCTTTTGTTTTCTTGAATATATTAAACAGTTCTTTTTCCAAAATCTGTTACTGATAATTCTAAATAGCAGGAGTTGCTGTGGGCCTGTTTCTATTGCCTTTTTTTTTTTTTTTTTTGCCTGGGTCTCATTGTTTTGTTTTGTTTTGCTTTGTTTTTGGAGGGATTTTTGTTGTTTTTTGTTTGTTTGGGGAGGGGAAATGGTGTGTAGGTCATAGTTGCGACATGTTGCCTCAAAATCTATAAAACACACAACAAAAATGACTTATTTTCCTGTTTACCATGGCAAAAAGAGTACTGCAGGGAAAAATTTCACTCAAAGTTGCCCATATGATGATGCAAACATCTCCTCCATGTTATTCGACAAATAACCGGTACTCCTTCAAAAAAGCTGGCAGTGGAAGGCCCTTCACTGCATCTGGAAGATACTGGAGTCCGAGGCTATGGTGCACAGCATAGCAAGAGGGTGTTTTTAGAGTTCCTGGGACTGATCACAGAACAGTTTTTCACACAGCTGCTGGCCTCTGGCCACCTCTTGTGGCACGGTGTCATTTTTCCTCAATTCAAAGTGTCCAACAATTCTGTGGAGGAGCTCAAAGCAAATCCTCTTTCTGTGTTCCAAATCCCCTGACTAGTAGAGTCACCAGGTGGGAGATGGGTATCTGGATTTTTAGGTTGATGACCCTGATTTCTGCACCATAATCCAGAAGGATGCTGAATGTCTTGAGATTTCCCTCTTGGCAGCCCAGCTGAATAGTCCACACACACTCAGCATTGTTCTAAAAGGCTGCGCAATGAAGTGTGGTGTCTCTGTTGCCATTCAGTGCATTGGGATTTGCACATTATTCCAATAAGACCTCCACACAAGCATCATCTTTCTCAGCTGTATAGTGGAGGAGAGCTCTTTGGTTATAACCATCCAGGGCACTAACCTCAGCTTCTTTTTCTGGGAGCAACTCCACACAGTCAGCATCTGACACCATACAGACACAGTGCAAGGGCTTCAGTGAACCATGGGTACAGTTCACATCTGCTCCCACTCTGATGAGGTCCTCTACATTATCATGTGGGAAAGAATAGATGGCAGCGATTGTTTGAGTTAAGCAGTCTGAGAGAGAACATTTGCTCTGAATGCTCTGCATAATATACCACATGCTGGAACTCATCAAGACTCAGAGTGTGTTCACATGCTCCAAACTGCTGAACAGTGGGGCAGAGCTGGTTGTGAAAGCCGCTGTCAAGGCATGACCTGGAAGCATGACCTGGGTCTCATTCATTTTGTCTTAATTTATCATATGCCTGATGATTATTTTATTTTTATTGCCTGTAGAATGCTGTGTATGAGAACTTTCAGAAATATAGTAAGCCTTAGGGTGATGTTATTTTATTTTAGAGAGAAATTTTCATTTGCTTCTTCCTGGCTCCTGAGGAAGCTAGCAATATCATGTGAATTCAACGACTCAGAGTTGGGCTATAGTCCCTGTGGGGCTACATCTATTAATGATGCACTTTTATTCCTACTGTATATCCCTTTGGAATCCTTGGTGGATATTCAGGTCATGTTTCCCGGGTCTGGGAGGCTCTCAAAATTTCTGGGCAGCCTCTTAGACTCTCAACCTCTAATTGCAGTATCAGCAGCCATTCACAGGTGAAAAGTGATCCCAAGCATCAGACATATCTCTCTGAATTTCCACCTTATTCCAGTTATTGGCTTTCAAGATTTTTTTAAAGCATACATGTTTTGACCTCAGTGACAGAGTCACTCCATATTAGCCATTACTGGAAGCCTTCTTTGAATTTTTAATTTTATTTATATTTTTATTTATAGATTCTCTAGTTATTTATCAAATTAGTTTACTTAAGTTTAATAATTTGTCATTCTCTTTTTCCTCACTTTTATATTTTTATGTGAATTAAAATATTTATTTCACATCCTTTACCTACTAATTCCAATATTTGAAGTCTTTGTGGATCTCATTCTATTATTTTTGATGAATGTTGCTCAAAAAAACATGAGTTTTTAACAAAAAAATCACTAAATACAAATGTAAACAAAAAAACTCATTTTTAACATTATTCTGAGAAATCTGATTATAATTACACTTAAATTGTATTAAAGGATAATTTAATTTGATACAGCACTTTTATTAAGTCTCAGTATAATGAAAAATGTGTAACATAAATATTTGTCAACAGACATGACTACTTTCTTAGGACAAAATCTTATACTTGGAATAACTGAGTCAAAGAGTTGTATATTACATTTTAATACATATTATCAAATTTATTTCATAAAGTTCACTGCAATCTATGCTGCAGAAATATTTGGACTATTTCATATACTAAGACAAATATTGACATAATTACTTATCCTGAAAAGGGTAACTAAGCTGATGAAAGGTTGAGACCCAAGCCCCATATGAAAAGATAAATATAAGATTATGATATATATACATGAATATATTCATTTACAGTTTGAATGTAAAATATATATAATTTGTTTCCCCTGTAACTGTCAAATGTAAATCTAGGCAATGCCCACTCCAAGTCTAAGGTAAGTTCCCTTTCTATATATTGATTAATACACTTGTTTATTCACTTAACTTATATTTGCTGAACATCTAATGTATGTCAGACAATGAACTAGACTTGAGAGATTTGATCACAAGTCATGATGAAACTTAAATTCAGCGGAAGATATTTTAAATAAATAGGTTAAAAACAAACTATGACAAACACTATAAAAGCTACAAAAAAAACAAAGTTTGTTACCTAGAGTGGTTGGTTAGGGAAAGTCTCTAGTATTAAGTAGATGGGTGTAGGAGATGTAATAAGGGTAGATGTAGGGAAATCAAACAAGAGAAAAGGTACAAAGACTGAAAAAAGGTGTCCACATGGTGGCAAACTCAGTGAGAGAGTCAAATGAGGTAAATTTGCAGAAGAAAGCAGTGGCTACATCAAGCAAACCCCTGTAGATCAGTGTAAGGGATTTGATTTTCACTTTCAGGGCAACAGAAAATCTTTGAAGATTTTTTCAGCAGATTTTTTTATCCAAGCTGACATGTTTTTAAAAAGTTCACCCCACCTTCTTCAAAAATAATGGATTGTAGACTATCAGATAGGAAGCAGAAAGGCAAAGCAGGCAATTATTGTAGTAGTATAATTGAGAGATGGTAATGGCTTTGAATATGTAACCCATAGTGAAACTGACAGAAATGGGTGTATTCAAGATATATTTTAGAAGTATATTCAGTAGGGCTAAACAATGGACTTAATAAGGGAGTGAGGGAAAAGGTATTCACAAGAATAACTTCCAGTTTTCAAGCTTGAACAATTGAACACAGAGCCTTTAAAATAATGATATGGAAAATAGGAAGAGAGATACCTCAAAGTCTGTTGTTGCGTTGTTTCTTGTCTGTCTGACACAATGCACTGTAAGCTTCCTGTGATAGGAACTTTCCTTTATACATTCTTGCATCTCCATTGCCTAGCAAAATGACTGGCATAGGGAATGAACAAAATAAGTATATGCTGAATGAATGAATGATGAATGAAGAATGAATAATTAGGTGAAAGAAGAGTGTCCATTGTTCTATCATTCTGGACAACTAGAAATAATGGCTCACAATTACAGGCAGGCAGATTCCACTTCTATGTAAATATTGCTAGATAATTAGAACTCACCACAAATGAAGAGTCTGACTGCAGAATAATTCTTTCTCTGATAACTGAAAGTACTTAAGCTGAGTTTTGCTGAAAATGAGACAGGTGTCTAACAGAATTGGAAATTAACTCAGGTAGAAAATATTAATTCTTCTAGCCCCTCTGCTTAATTCCTCTTTTAAGCTCAGAATACTTTTCATTGTCCAGACCTCTGAACAGTTACTTTTAATTTCCTGCTAATTGAGTTAGCGAATTTATGTTAAAAGAATATCTTCAAATATTGGAAAGAAGATTAAAATGACTGCTTTCTTTCTTCAGATACATGAAACCTAGTGTTCTGGTTTGCTAATGCTGCTGTTATGCAAAATACCAGAAATGGATAGGTTTTTATAAAGGGGGTTATTTGGTTATAAGTTACAGTCTTAAGGCCATAAATTGTCCAAGGTAAGGCATCAACAATAAAGTACCTTCACTGGAGAAAGGCCACTGGCATCCAGAAAACCTCTGTTAGCTTGGAAGGCATGTGGCTGGCATCTCCTTGCTCCCAGGTTGTGTTTCAAAATGGTGTTCTCCAAAATTTCAGGGTCAGCTTTCAATGGCCATCTTCAAAATGTCTCTTTAAGCTGCAGCCAGCATCAGGGGTCCACAAGTCCAAGCATCTCTGAGCTAAGCCAGCTAGCTTCTGGATATGTGCCAGCATTTTAAAAGGACTGCAGTGATTAAATCGAGACCCATGCTGGATGGGCAGGGCCACACCTCCATGCAATTATCTAATCAGAGTTATCACTCACAGTTGGGTGGGTCACATCTCCATGGAAACAACCTAATCCAAAGGTTCCAACCTAATCAACACTAATATGTCTGCCCCAACAGGATTGCATCGAGGAACATAATACATCCAAACAACACACCTAGCACTTATAGTTTCCAATGCTTGGCTGGGTATCAAGATGTCTGGCCCATCTGATCACAAATAAAGAGAGAGCATGAAGCAGCTAGCTGCTTCACCTGTTGAAACTGTTCCTATGCCTTATCAAGTAATACGGGCATTGGAAATTAAGGTCCTTGTTTGAATGTTGAGGAACTGGTGGGCTGGGACTTCACTAGGTAGAATTTTTGTATTTAGGAAATCTTTATGAAGGCCTCTATCTCTATTCTACACTTAAGCTGGGATAACTGCTTATGCTCCATAGCATGGATGGGGCAAAGGGTCTTCTTAAAAAATCTGATTCTTCCAGAAAAAGAATGTCTTTCTCATGTATTCTTCTTTATGAAACTTAGAAACTGGTTACAAGAATGTATAGACCTTGGTAATCATAATGATCCTGGCTAAATATCAAAGCATTTTATTAGCTGTGGAGTAGGGGATAGCAGATGAGTGGGGATCCCAGCTCTCCAATCACTTTTTTTGACTAAAGCAGTTTTGCTTTTACCTCTCTTATTAATTACTATTCCCCAGTCAATTTATTTTTAAGAAAAAGACATACAACTAGAAACTCAACACTGGGGGACAATTTAACTTCTAAAAGCTTTTTCGCACTTTGTCCCATGGACATGTCTCACTATTCAATTTACCTAGTCAGGATAGTCCTTTTATATCACCAGCACATTGGTGTTTTGAAATGGATGTATTGAACCTAGAAGATAATTTAGAGGTGCATGTTCTTTAGCTGTTAGTAAATTGAATCAGGAATTTTAACAAATTCTGTATGAAAAGAACTCCCAAAATTCAGCAATTAAAAGTTTAGCATACTGAACTCAATGCCTGTATATCAAGAGTGCAAGAGAAATTGCTTATTAATATTGTGTTACTTTGATTTTGTGAATTTGTATAGTTAACACTTTTTTTCAGATCACCCAAAATTTCAAATTTTTATACTGATCTAAAAATGTTCCAGATTTTTTTTTACTTAATAGGATTTTGCCTAGTTTTCATCCATATTTCAACCTTATAATATGAAAAGCATAATCAGGTACAAGAAAAATAATGAAAATCTACCTCTTAACATCACTCCATAACCAATCAGCTGCATTTTGCAGGATATTTAGTATTGAAACTCTTAATAATTACTTTTGAAGACCCTCTTTCCTTTGTTATTAGTTACTTGTAATACATTTAAATTATTCTCTAATTTAATCTTATTTCCATGGTCCCATATCTTTCTCTTTCCCTTTTCTCCTTTTCTCTCTGCTATATCTTCACATCCTTCCATGGAACTGACTACTCTATACAGAGATGTGTAAGAAGTATTTCTTTCTAAACCTTTGTAGTGTATGTGCTTTCCCACACACAATTCCCTTTATCATCAGTTGTTATTAAATAAATAACAGAGTGGCTATTAGGAGGCTCTGAAAAAGGCTTGAAATTACAGATGTTGCATAATGACTAGATAAAATACTGGTTCCTTGAGAATTAAAACAACAGCAACAACAGTAACCACAATATCACTAAGCAGTAAATATAGTGTATATCAGTACATTAATTTGCTGATTAATTTCTTCAGCAAATATGTTTTAAACACTCCTTACCTGTATTAGGTACTCCTGTAGATACTAGGGGTAGTTACAGCAGTGAACAGTCCTCACATGTACTTTACACTCTAATGAGGAAGACAGGAGAAGAAGAAAAGTAGGATGATTCCAATTAAAGAAACATACTAGGAAGAAAATTAAGCAGGGTCTAGGTATGCTGAGTGGCTGAGAATTGAACTACTTCCAGTAGATTAAGGAAGTCTCTTATTATGAAGGTGATATTGGAGCCTAATAGCCATTGGCTAACTATCCATACCAAAGTTAGATCAAGACAGTATTATGATCTGGTAAGCAACCAATGGAGTCTGTAAAATGATGCAAGTGGGAAAGAAAGAAAGATAGCCATAATCACTGACAATCATTTTGGTAGACAGGGTAGTCAACACACAAACTAATAGGAATTTGTACCTGGCCATAAGATGTACCTACTATGGTGACTTGAAGCTGTATATACCCCAGAAATTTTCGTTAATTTAATGCATTCCTATGGGTCTGAATCCATTTTAAATAGTATCTTTTGATAAAGTTAGTTCAGTTAAGGTGTGGCCCAGCCCAATCAAGGTAGGTCTTATTCCTATCATAGGAATCCTTTAAAAGGGGACTAACATTCAGAGGGAGAGAAAAGCCACTGGAAGCAAGAAGCTGATATTTGGTGGAAACTGGAAGAGAAGTGGGAGGCCAGGAGCTGTCGCCATGTGCCTTGCCTTGTGACAGAAGAGCCAAAGATTGCTGGCAGCCAGCCCCAGGACACCAGTCTTTGGGAAGAAAGCATTGCCTTGATGACACTTTGATGTGGACTTTCTTATAGCCTCAAAACTATGAGCTAATAAATTCCCATTGTCTAAACCAACCCATTTCACGGTATTTGCTTGAGCAGTCTGGGAAACTAAAACACTTACCTTTTGTATTACACAAATATTTTCCCAACACAGTTCTGCAACCTTCCAGATCCAAATTACTAGAGAAATGATTAGAAGAGAATTTCATCAGGAGAAGCAGATTGCTGGTTTATGCTTTGTTCTTTAGTCGTAATCAGATGGGCCAGACACCATAGTGCCCTAGGCCAAACATAGGAAAACGTACGCCCAACAGTTTATGGATATGACAAGAGAAAGCAGCTGTTTTAAATTTTACTTCAGTATTAGAAGGCATTATTTTAACATAAGTTCACTAACTCACAGTCAAGAAATAGTCACAGGGGTTGGTGAACATTCTCTTTTTTATATTCTAGAGAGTACTACCAAGAATCAATTCAAATGTTTTTCTTTTTTCCAAATGAATACATCTTTAGTGATGAGACTAATTTTGACAACTTTCTGCCTTAATTAACCTAAAAATGTCTGTCCTTGGTTCACCTGCTGACAGCATTTTGCATTTTTTTTCATTTTTGCAACTTGCAAAATTATGCAATTTTCAAATTATGATGAAACTAAACTGATCAATTTAAAAAGCCAAATGAACTTTTAAAAGCCAATAAAGTTTAAATATATATTAAAAATTTAAAAGATGCCTACAAGTTAGGAAATACAGAGAGAAAAGCATTTGTTAATGTGAATCTAGGCAACTTAATTTGGTTTATACATCTAGAAATTGCTATTATTTTTCTCTTTTCTAAAAATAGTTAATAGTACTTGTGCTGGTTTGGATATGTTATGTCCCCCAAAAGCCATGTTTTAATCCAATCTTACGGGATGTTTGAATTAGGTTGTTTCCATAGAGATGTGACTCACTCAACTGGAAGTGAAACATTTTGATTAGATGATTCCATGGAGATTTGACTCTGCCCATTCAGGGTAGGTCTTGATTAGTTTGCTGGAGTTCTTTAAAGGGAGCTTTCACAGAGAGCAGAGATGAAAATGCTTCAGGATATGCTAAGCCAGGACACATAGATGTTAGATGCTTGGAAGCCGACAGAGATGTTGCTGATGCTTAGAGATGCTCAGTGATGCTTGGAATTGTAGAGAGGACATTCGGAGATGCTAAGCTAAGAATGCACAGGAGCTGAGAGAGGAGCTGAAACACAACCCCAGACCAGCAGACACAAGCCACGTGCCTTCCAGCTGACAAAGTTGTCCCGGACCCCATCAGCTGTTCTTCAGTGATGGTATTTTCTTGTTGATGCCTTAGTTTGGACACTTTTGTCCATCAGGACTGTAAATTTGTAACCAAATAAAACTCCTTTATAAAAACCTATCCATTTCTGGTATTTTGCATAACAGCATCACTAGCAAACCGGAACACTACTATTTTGCCTTTCAGGGTGACAAAGTTTTTGGATTTTTGCAAAATTTTTCTCAAGTACTTCATGTGTGTTATCTACTACACTGCTATGAAACATCATAGATACATGTTTAAAATCCTCATAAAGGTTGGTTCTGTTAGGAATTATCTATCCAGCATGGCATGGGGTCAAAACTCAGGAATTGTAGGAAAGTGAATTAATTTGTATACCAACAAGCTAGAGATAATGGACATAATACCCAATCCAGATTCAGATATTGGTTGTACTAACCCACCCCATTTTTTCACCTGAAAATGTTTCCTGGTTCTGACAAATCTTGCCCAACTATAGGTTCTGGATTAGATAGAGATTAGCCAAAACTTCTGCCTCCACTATTATTACTCCTACTCATTCTTCAAGTAGAACTCTAAACTCAGTGTCTTTAGGAAACATATACTTGCATTGGTCATGTGATAAAGTGAAAAGAAAAACAAACCAATTAGGAATTCATTATATCTATGTTTAATTCCAGACTCTGCCACTAACTGATTTGATGATGTTGAACAAGACATTTCATTTCACTTGGAAAACCTGCATTTTTCAGTTGTAAAAGAAAGATGTTGAACTAAGTTTCTTACAAATAGAGGATTCTGAGTACAATGAGAAAATATTATTCATAAGCTATTCTAACCAGTAATAACCTCATATTCTCTCTGATCTGAAAGCACTTACTACAATTTTTTCAGCACTACACAGTTCTTTGAAATAGCGTTCTATTGTTATTTAATTCATATAATTATTTAAAAATATTCTCCCAGTTGCCTATCACTGTGCCTTGCACATAGGCAGCCTTCAATAATTGTGAATTTTAAAAATCAACTGATCTTTTCCTATACCATCACTATTTTTCTTACCAGTGAAATGGGTTTATTAAAACAAAAAGTATTATGCTCTACTTATTTTATCATAGGGATTTTCTCTTTCTTATGGCATCAGCCTATGAGTAGACAAATAACTATAAAAATATGTAAGAAAGACTTTAAGATTGATATTGGAAATATCTAAAGCAGAAAGTCAAACATAGAGTAAAAGAATATATATGTGCCAGAGCCAGTAAATTGTTTCCTTAAGAAAATTGTTTTGGACTAAGATTTTGGGGGTGTTTGAAATATGAGAAATGATGAGAAGCCTTTCTGGAAAAAAAAAAATAGTAGAAACTGATGCTAAAACATAAAGGAGAGAGATGTCCAGTTGGGTTGAATTCATTGCAAACATCCAATATGAAAAACAGCTTTGTAATCTAATTTAAATGTTTAAATATATAATACCATGTGGATTATTGTACCATATAAAATAAGATTTCTTTGGCAAATTGAAATAAATCAGAAATTCTGTCTTTCCCTCATGCACACACACACACATAGACACCATGCACACACTTACACAAGGACATGTCTGATCAGTATAGTAAATCTCTGCGATGGTCCTATCTTTTCCTTCTACCATTTAACATCTCTCCTCTATGACATTATAACTTGATCTCTTTAAAAATGTTACAAAGCCACTATAGCTATATTTATCATGTTACTTTTTCTCTTCCCCCTCAGGACTGACATATTATAAGTTAATATACTGAACATTTTTCAGCTTTGCAAGTATGAGGAGGGAGGTGAAAATGGGTTAGTTACTATTTATACTAAGAATGAATGAATACTCTTTGTCTCCCTATTTCCAGGCAAGTCAAAAGCCTATTCATAAAAATCATTGCTTTTTGCTTTGGGTTTTTGCTTTCTATACAGAAAAGAAAAAAATTATTTTAAAATGTCTCAGTCTTATAAAGTATAAATATGTAACCCCCTAAAGAAAATTATTAGTACCAACTATGTATTTCAAATTGGAATTAATGTTTTTAATTAATTTCAAAACAAGATAAAATTAAATGTAATTAAATGTACAAACATTACAATATTTTAGCCACATACTAGACTACAAAGTGGGTGGGTGTGATGTATAGGCTGTCTCTGATACACTCAAAGCATCACAAAGATGTGGCATGCCATCATAGCATCATCAACATTTGGGGGAGTGGGAAACCAAGGTCATTCAAGCAAGAAAAAAGTTAAGTAGGCAAATTGGACACAACTGTGATTCTGCAGCCAATCTAAGTGGCTGATTATAGTTTGCCTGCCTACTTAAACTTGCAGCTGTGCTTAGGGGGAAAAAAGGAGGGAGAAGCTGGAACCACTATAAAAGGAATGATAAATAGACTGCTTTTGAAACTGAGCTTTATTAATCATCTATGTTGGGCCTCTTTAAGTGGTTGCAGAAGGAATTGCCTGATCAAGGAATGCTAAAGTGATGTTAGCAATGCAGAAGTTGCTGACAGCAGAGTTTTATCCTGTCATCACTGAATGGATGTCTATTGACATAGCAATCACAAAACTGGTCTCACTCGAAACACAGTCTGTTTTGGTTCTGTATTTTGTTTTGTTTTGTTTTGCTTTGCTTTTTACATACTTTAAGTTTCACAAAATTCTTTTCTGGTATTTTTAAATGTTGTGATTAATATGTATTCTTTCTTTAGATAGATGACTTTGAATATGTTTAAAATTCACATATATATGTGTGAGTAGGTGGGTGTAGTCATGTGTATTGTGACCAGGAAGACAGTGGGGTGGAGAGGACAGGGATAACCTGTTCAACAATATAGACATAGAATATTAACATCAAATAGAGTTTTAATGCCTACTTAGTTCCACTAACTGAGGAAACAGGGTGAAATAGATAAATATTCTTCACTTAGAGTGGGGGAGGTGTGAAGAGACTGAGAGAGAGAGAAAGGTGACATAATTTGGACTAAATTCTAGCCTCCTAATTCCTAATCCTTAAATTCTTTATGCTGCCTTAATCTCTCTGGTCCATTTTTTTTCTTCTTTAAGAAGGATGAGCAAGGGAAATAGACCAATATTACTTTCAAGATTCTTCCCACTGTATCATTTTATGCAAAGTTAATCAAATTATGACTCCAACTAAAGGGAATAAAAGTGAATATTTCCTAAAGCCCAACTACTATGTCCTTTAACAAAAACAAAACAAAACAAAACAAAAATCTATTTTATGAACTTATTTTACCAACATGTCACTGTGTTACCAACATCAATCCCCTTCCGTATACTTAAAATTTACAACTGAGAGCTAGAGTTAGATGACTTGTCCAATGTGCACCTATTATATAAATAGCAGATCAACAATTTATACCTAGGTCATTCTATTAGATTCAAAAGTCCATGCTTTTCCCCTTATGTCAAGTTGCTTTATCTTAGTGGGAATCTTGTACTCAAGAGAAACTGTGATCAGTGGAGAAGTGTAGTTGACATCACTGAATTTTCTTTCATCAATCCATTCTTTTCTTTTAATAATTATGTAATAAAATGCATCTGCTATATGCTGGTAAATGTTATATGTCACAAGTAATATGAAGACAAAACAAATATTCAGTCTTCAAGAAACCAACTATCCTGCAAATTTAACTGGACAGATTCCAGACCAATAGCTGTCAGTCATAGGAATATCCTAGAACAGAGCTTGGCAAGCTACAGCCAATGAGACCATCTAACCTGCTACCTGTTTTTGTTAAAAATAAGTTTTATTGGAATCCAGCCATGCACAGGTATTGTCTATAGTTCTTGTGTGCTACAAAAGCTGAGTTGAGTACTTGTCAGACAACTTAGGGTCCCCAAAGTCTGAAATATTTACAATCCGGCCCTTTTCAGAAAACTTTGTGAACACTTTCCTAGACCATTTTTTTTTTTTAATTTGATTTAGGCATGCATCATCTAATTTCCCATATCAACCCAGGTGAGATATATCATTCTATGACAACACTCTCATCTCATCTTTTCATCTATGCCTTCCTAGATAACTGTGCCTTCAGTTTCATCAGCTACATGAATGTGATGTCACTGATATGGACCATCACTGCAAAATATTCAGAAAATTTTAAAATGGATAAATGATAAAATAAAAATGTGAGAGCATTTGAATTATGGTTCTTTTATATGTAATGTATGTGTCTTATATATACATTTTAGAAACAAAATCATATACTATATCATCTTTTATTCTCTTAATATTAAATCATGAGACTTTTCCCATAGAAATAATTTTCTTAATTATCAAGCTATTCTGCCTTGAATCATTGAATAGGATATATGTATGTATCAGATATATACATATGTTTTCATTTCCTAGGCTGCTCAAAGCATATACCAAAATAGATTGATTTTAAACAATGGGAATTTATAAGCTTTCAGTTTGAGACCATGAGAATGTCCAAATTAAAGCATCATCAAGGCAAGGCTTTCATCCCAAAGACTGGTAGTGTCTGCTGGTTTCTCCCTTCTTATCCAGGTTTTGTTGCTTTCAGCCTCTTGCTGAAATTGTTGCAATAAACGTTTTTAAATTATATAACTACTTCATTTAGATGTAACAAAATATGCCAAAGGAAACCTTACCTCACTATAGCTTTTGGAAAGATTGTCTGAGTATGTACCATAGATTTTTGGAATAAAATTTGTGGTCTTTCATGAATTTTGATAAATAGCATTTTTTTCTGAAATAACAATGGATTTCATATACCTCTATTTTACAATTCTATTTTTTTCTATGTATTTTTTTACTTGACTTTTTTGAGGCATAGTATTTATTGATATTTCACATCACATAAAGATGTCAAATTTGTTCACAAACTTTACAATCAGAAAGCAAATGTGTGTGTTTATTTGCTATGTAACAACTACATTTTCACTTTTCCTATGATTAGCTTATACAGCATCAATTTTCTAAATAATAAGACTAGTAAGCAATATTTTAAATGAAGTTATAAGTATAAATTCAATAGGCTATTGATGATTTTAATAAGCAATTCTCAAAGATTTTTTTTTTTTTACTTTCTGACATCTATTTAATGGATCATTGTACTATCTTAATAAACCCCTCACATACCTGTAAAATATCACCTTACCTATCCCATCAATCAGAATTTTACCCTTTACGCTATTCAGAATTACTTTGTGAGTACAAAAAAATAAGCTAGTAAAACAGTTTTGAGCAATGACTTTTGAGAAACTTGCAGTGGCTAAGTGTACTGTATTTGAAGGATTTTGATATAAAATAATGCATAATTATATGATATCTTCTAATTTGAACAAAGCACCAAAGTTTTTAAAAAGCAATACTTCTGGTCTATAGATTTATACTGAGGGTTCTTATATAAAATATAGAAATAAAAATCCCACAAAGTATCTATTATATTAAATTTTAGTTTTTCTTGGTTATCAATTTGAAAAGAGAGACAAATGTATACATGGCATGTTTTGGAAGCTCCAAAGCATTGCATCCTGTTTTGAAATATTTAGTTCAAGAAGCAAAGAATGTGTCTCAGAGGTAGCATCTGTGACTTCATATGGGGTTATAAGCCATCCCTCCAAAGCAAAGCAAAAAAAATTCTGACAAACTACTTTACAATCTCTTAATGACGGCAATGAAAAAAAAAAGCATATCTTTCAAACTTTCAAAGTCCCAGATTCAATTAAGAATAAAAACAGAGCAGTTCCCTAGAGCTAAAAAGTGTCCATTATTGAGCTTGAACAGCAAAAAAAAAAAGAAACTGTCCAAAGAATCAAAATCAGGATATGGGAACCTAGGAAAAAAAAAAAAAAAAAAAAAGTTTAAAATTTCTAACACAAATAGCTTACTTGGAGAAGCTAGTTTTCTCTTTTAGCCTTATTTGAGTCAACTACTGCTTCTAGAAGGAATGTGGAAAGGATATTGGATGATGACTAATAAGCTTTTGTTTCTAGTTCTGATTCTTTATTTAATTTAACTTCTTGTCATAATTTTATTGTGATTAAAATGGGATTTGCAAATAAATGTTTGGCAATGGCAAAAGCCTTGAGCCAATTTTGTTTTCCTTATTCACATGCATTCCTAAATTAGTCATACAGTTTTATGACTATATATCCTCTTTATTCTAATTACTCCCAAATATGTATCTCAAGATAAAACTATTCTCTCATCTTCATATCTGTCTTTCCACTTGAGGGTCTAACTGATGTCTGAAATTAACCTATAGAAAAACAAACTCTTGCTTGTAATTTTAGTATTCCTTACCCACAATCACCCAATAGCACAGACTACGCATTTTTACAACATTCTGGATGCCTCCTTTTTCCTCATAACTCACATGGCAGAGATGACTATCTTTTCACTAATGATTCATTTTTTTCTTTTCATAGCCTAGAGTTGTTATATGGAAAGCGGCCGTCCATGAAGGGTGTGGAATGAGTTGCTACAAGGGTGTTTCATGAGAACACAGGTTCAGGACACAACAGAAACTTTTGGCAAATGATCCTTTTATTTGAACAATATAGAGAGTCCAGAAAAGGAAAATAATCTGCTTGCCATTTACATAGCATGAAGAGTCCAAAAGAGACAAATCACTGCTAGTGCCCGAATTTTGGGTTGGCCAAAATTATTCCAGGTTGGGGTCTATAGATGGTAGCTCCTAATGCCCCACTTCTCCCAGGGGAAAGGATTTTTATTAAACTTTGGGGGCAGATAAGCATCTGGGGCTGCCTGTTCCCAGTTTCCAGGTTGCAGGTCTGGCTTGGACTTTTCATTAAACTTAACATTTCTCCCAGGTCGTGTAATTGCATACAATAGAAAAGGAGGTGGGGCAGCATAAGGCCTTAGGATGGCCACTTAGTGTGTGGGTTTGGTCTTCCCCAGAGAAGGAAGAAGGAGGTAGTTGAGGTCTGAGGATGGCTGCTTAACAGTTGTCTGTGATTTCCCTAACAAAGTGATGGTATTTCCCATACCATAATTATATGGTATCTTCGAATTTGAACAAAGCACCAAAGTTTTAAAAAGAACTACTCTGGTCTGTAGATTACTGAGGATTCTTGTATAAAATATAGAAGTATAAATTCCCTTGCATACAATTAGGGGCCCTGTGGCTCATTTTCATCAGTGGAAAGCAAACAGAAGTAATATGTTTGCTTTCTTGGACAAGGTGGTTCAAGAGCAAATGTACCTTCTCCATTGTCTCTTTCCCCATCAGCTGGCTGAATGTTAATGCCTGGACAACCTTGGACACTACATGTTAATGTTGGCAGGGTTTCCCATCAGCCTTGTTCCCTGAAAGACTACCTGGAAAGCACCGTTCTCCACCCTTATCACCACACCACACACCCACACCCACCCACCCACCCACCCACACACACACACACACACACACATTGACACAAACACCCCTACCTGAAACATCCACATTGGACTGGTTTGGAGGGCAAAACAAATTTAGTTGTTCTAAGCCATTGATAGCATGGAATGTGTTTGTTAAAATAGCTAGTGTTACAATAACCAATACACTTCAAATCTAACCCAACTGCAAATCCTTCAACATATTAACTCAAACCCAGGCACCTTTCTCCACTTCCTGTGCTACCACAATAGACCAAGCCACCGTCATTTTCACCTGAATAATTTCAACAACCTACTTACTAGACTTACCTGTCTTTATCTTGTGTCCATTCTATAGCTAAAGTGATTCTTTAAAAAAAAAAATTAATTATTTTAATTGTGGTAAAATATACATAACATAAAAGTCATGTTAACCATTTTAAGTGGACAGTTCTTTGACGATAAGGACACTGACAAAATTTTCACCACTATTTTCAAACTATTGTCATCATCCCACACAAAAACTCATGCTCACTTAATAATAATGCCCCATTTCCTCCTCTTCCCACCCTTGGGAGCCATTATTCTGCTTTCTTCCTATAAGTGCTATCCTACAATACTTGTCCTTTTGTGTCTGGTTTATTTCACTCAACATGACGTCTTCAAGGTTCATCCTTGTTGTAGCATGTACCAGCACTTAACTTATTTTTACTGCTGAACAATATTAGTAAAAAATCCATTGTATGGATATACCACATTTTGTTTAGCTATTCATCTGTTGATCAACATTTGGGTTGTTTGCACATTGTGGCTATTCTGAGCAATGCTGCGATGAATGCTGGTGAATAATTATCTGTATTAGTCCCAGGTTTCAATTCTTCAGGGTATATTTTGATTTCCTAAAACTGCTGAAATACAATATACCAGAAATTGGTTGGCTTTTTCAATGGGGTTTTATTAGGTTAGAAATTTGCAGTTCGAAGGCTATGAAAATGTCCAAATTAAGGCATCAAGAGGAAGAGCCACAAGAAAAGTCACTATGAAGAGACAGATTTGGGAATGGTTCCCTGCCTTCTGCTGGTGTATATAAAATCTCCTTTTCCCCCACATCTGCATTCAGTGTGTATGTGTATTAAGCCACAATGAGTGATGAAACTGGATTTGTCAGGAGTGGTCTCATTTTCAAGTTCTGAAGATACTTCCCTGTTTTGTAATAAAAGTTTTAGATTATTAGCTCTTATATTTAGGTCACGGATGCATTTTGAACTAATTTTTGTTTATGGTGAGAAGTAGGGGTCACATGAATTCTTTTGCATGTGCATTTCCAGTTATCCTGGCACCATTCGTTGTGAGTCTTTTCTTTCCCATTTGAATGGACTTGGCACACTTCAAAATTCAACTAACCATAGTTGTGCGGATGTATCTCTGTACTCTCAACTCTATTCCATTGGTGTATATGTCTATCCTAATGCCACAGCCATACTGTTTTGATCACTGAAGATTTGTGGTAAGTTCTGGAGTAAGAAAGTATGAGTCCTCCAATTTTATATACTTCCTCTTCAAGACTTGTTTCGGCTATTCAGACCCCCTTACAATTCCTCAAGAATTTGAGGATCACTTTTCCATTTCTGCAAAAATGGGCTACTGGAATTTTAATAAAGGCTGAGTTGAATTTGTAGAACGCTTCAGGAATTAGTCACATCTTAACAATATTGAGTCTCCCAATCCATGAACACAGAATGTCTTTCCATTTATTTAGGTCTTCTTTAATTTCTTTCAACAATGTTTTGTAGTTTTCAGGGTCCAAGTCTTTCACTTCCTTTGTTACATTTATTTATAGGTATTTTATTCTTTTAGATACTATTGTAAATGGAATTTTCTTGATTTCCCTTTCAGATTGCTCATTACAGGTATATAGAAACGTAACTGGCATATGTGTGTGTGGGTGGGTATCTTATATTCTACAACTTTGCTAAATTCACTTATTAGTACTTGTACCTTTCTTGTGGATTTGGAGGCATTTTGTATATATAGGATCAAGTTATCTGTGAATGGGGATCATTTTACTTCTTCCCTTACTTACTATTTGGATCCTTTTACTTCTTTTCCTTTCTGATTGCTCTGGCTAGAACTTCCAGTGCCATGTTGAGTAACAGTGATCACAGTGAGCACTTTTAAAACAGAAATCTGTTCATGTAACTCCTCTGCTTGAAATGCAAAAGATTTCTTCTACACTTAGCATAAATCCCAAAATCCTTACCATGGTTTCAAGGCCCTCTGTGATCTAAGCTCAGGTACATCTCCAAAATTGACTCTTGCACATCTTCTCTGTCTCAGTTTACTCTCTGCTACAGATGCTATCAAACAGGCCATATAAGCACTCTCCTGGGAACAGCTTTCCTCCAGATATCTACATTACTTATTCCCATACTGTATTCAGGTCTCTGATAAAATCTCACTTCATCAGAAAATAATTCACTGACAGAAATGTCACCCATCTTCCTTGATGTGCATATGCTATCTCCTTACTCTGCTTTATTTTCCTTAACAGCACTTTTTACCGCCTAAAATATATTTACTTGTTTATTTGTTTTTTTCTATTTCTCCCAGTAGAATATTAGAAGACAATATACTTTACCTGAAGACAGAGCATGGAGAATAGATGTTGGGTTAGGCAACTACCAGTCTCTGCCTAATTTGTGGAAGGAATGAATGAGCAAAATAAGGAATTAATAAAATACTAAAAGTATTGCAGGTCACAGTGAATTGAAATTAATTAAATTAATATTGAAATAAATTAACTGAATGAATTACTTGAATTAATAATCTTATTTCCTCCTAAGGCTTAAAAATTATTCCTTGTTCCCTTATTTTCTACTTTCTTCTGCCATAGAAAATTTAACCTGTTTAGATGATTAATCAAAGTAATTATTCACACAACATAACTTGAATAAACTATTTTATCTGAAGTTTATAAAAAATGTATCTCTCTAAAATTATGTGACATTTGATTGTATTAATAAGCATCCTTGGTTAAAAATGTGGAATGCAGTCTATCTGTATCCAAAGTAAATTTTCTTAATGTAATATTTTTGTTTTTAGGTCTATGAAAGAAACTTACCAAAAAGCTGAAAATAACTCTTCATTGTTATTGATAAATTACTTTAATGGCAGGGAATTGGTCAAAGGGCCCCATTTCAAACAGCCTCATTTCTTCAATGTCTATTATACAAACCATTTTCATTTAATTTTTTCTTAAAACCAAAACAACTCATTCAAACAACCAACTCTTATTCCTATTATCTTTTAAACAGTTAATCTAAATGGATGATGATCCCACAGATTAGTCAGGTATCTTAAAATATATTTTTATTGTTTCTTTTAACCATTATTTCTATAGATGAATTATTGGAAGGTCAAATTCTATAGAGTAAATACCAAAGCAAATAAGAAACACCAATAAAAGTAAGTTTACAAATAATTCTCTGAAATGGTTTTATATCTACACACACATACATAACAGGTGTGGCTATCAGAAAGATATACATATTAATGTGTTTTGTGTTTCATATAAGTACAATGACTAATGCAACTTTATCATGCAAATTTCAACTTTTTTAAGTTAGTATGTATCTTTTCTTTTAATCAGTTTTTAGTCCCTAGTGAAAACTTTGCAATTTACTAAGCAGATCTAATCTGCCTTGTTTCCTCCCCAAGTTAAAGCAAAGCAATTATTCTAGTTCATTAAAAAACAAAACTAAAATAAAATAATTTGTTCTTTCACTAAGGGGGCACCCACTATTGTGTCCAATTTTGAAACTATTATTCATCATGATTTTTAAAAAACTTGTATCTTTCCTTGATTTTCAATATAACTGTGTTATAGTGTCATTAATATGTACTTCATATACAACCTAATTCTCCTCAAGTAAAAAAAAAAAAAACTTATTACACTAAGTGGCCATGAGGCCACTCTTTCATCCTTTAGATAGACTTTATGCATCCTCATAATGAGATTGAATTTGAAAATAAAATGCATCAATTGATCTTTGGGCTAAAATGAAGAAAATCATTATTGTTTTAAGAATCCTTGAAAATGTAAAATAAATGTAGTAAAAAAAATGTGTCTAAAATTAGCTCAATTCTAAAATAACTTTCTAGTATCCAGTAATACCTATATATATGAAAATTCCTCTTAATCCTACCTCTATGGTCTGATTCTGAATTTGGGCTCCACTTCATGAGTGACAGCAAATGAGGAAGTTTATAAAGAGAAGTTATCTTCTTTGTACCATTTATTTTATTACATTCATTTAATTTTGTTTCATATGTTTGTTATTTAAGGGTAAAGTATCAAGATATGGGACCTCTATCTGTTTAGTCTGAAACAGTTAAATTCAGTTATTTTTAAGCCAGACAAATGGTTCACTTTTCTCAAGATATTACTGATCTCCATTTTCTGATAATGAGGAATGGTATTAAAAGCTAATTAAACTCATGAATGTACACAAAAAATATTTTAAGGGTCCAAGAATTTCCATCTAGAGTTTTTGATATTATGCCCCCTGAAACTTACAAACCCAGCAGGAATTAAAAAAAAAAAAAGTAATATATAAAAGATCAGCTCACATCTTGTTCTTTCATGTTTAGAGATTTTCTTCAAGGTTTCTAATGATCTTTGACATTTGATAATGAGGCCCTAGCCAATTGCTATTCCACTTATATGAGTAACCAAACGTCCAGGTTACCCAAGCAAGTTTGCAAGTGATCTTGAGGCACAATGGAGAAAGAGAGTGTAACTCTCACCTTTCATCATGAAAGCATCCACTTATTCCATCAGTTTCGGTAAGAAACACCTTCACAAGCTGAGCCTGCTGACTCTAGTCCAGAAGCCCACTGGTTTAATCTCTCTAGAAGGTAAAACTTCTGGATCTTCTTGTAGTGAGTATTAGAGGGTAATTTCCTGGCTGTGCAGAGTGGGGTTGGGAATCTAGTGGTCTAACAACTGTTTATACAGCTTTTAAACAATCCTCCAATTTCAGCAATGCTCCTCTTTCCTCCCCACTTTCTATCTACCATACATGTATGTGATGCCTTTGATTTTGGAGCCTTTCCTTGAGTCTGCAGCATAAATGTGTTTATATTTCAGCTTTCCCAAATTCTGCTCCCATCTGCTACTGTCCACTGGAAATCCCTTATCTGCTAGCCTCTCTTCCTCTCTCCTTCATGCCCTCCCTTCTGAGTTAATAATGTAAAATAAGTCTCTTTGTTCTTAATATTGGGAAGTTGGGGAATTTGAGTGAAACAAAGGTATATGTGTGTGTTTAATCTACCATGTTTATCTAGAACTCTAATACAGTACATTTGAATATAATAGAAATATTTGAAAACATAAATATGTAAATACTACAACAAAGAAAGAGACAAACATTATTTTCAAATGTCATGAAAACATACTTAGCTCATCATGTACAGATCACAAAGAAAGCTTTGATAAATCATCCAAATTTTTGACTGAATTAAATGAAATTGCTAATGTTCCATCATATTGGACATTAAAACAAATAGCCAAAAAACCTCACACAGGCCACATAGTCTTCCTATAATATAAAAAGCAAGTTAAAGATTTTAAAATCATAGCTCAAAATACCTAACCACAGACATTTAAAAGCACTAACCTAAGTAACACTCTAGTAAAAAGAATATTACATACAAGAAAATGACAATCAGAATGTCACGTATAAAGACCTATGAGAGTCAGTCTAAATTATAATATGAGAAAAATATACTTCAAGAATTGATGTATTAGAAAAAAGACTACAAAACAAACTATATCAGGCAATGATTGAACACTTTCATAATTTATATTTCTAACTCTTATCTTCATTGTGAGCTCCAGAAACATCAAGATATCTATTAGATGTTGCTCCTTCTCTGTTGCTCCCTGGAAATATCTGTAACTACATAGGTCCACAAATAAATTCATAACCTTCTCTGTAAAAACATGAAATTCTTATTATATTCACTGTCATGTAATGTCCTAATCACCATTTCATTTCATCTTCAAATAATCTACTTTTCCTCTTTTTTATGTTATGAGACCAATTATTACATAAGACCAAATTATTAATCACATGTACCTTATTCCACAAGTAAAATCTTTCTTGAATCTGAGTTAGTCTCACTTTTCACAGAGACTTTTTGCAAAACACAACTGCTTCTAGTTCCTCCATCTCTACTTAAAAAGCAACAACAAAAAAATGTTTGCTTGGAAAACACACATGCACACATTATATATAATGACTATCTTAAGAATTTCTAGTATTCCTTTCAAATTCTACAGAAGGCCAATTAGAATAATTTGCAATATAACTACAATTTCTAACTTAATATTGCATGATTCTTTTATTCTACCTCTTTATAGATTCTCTGGACTCCTTGACATGCATGTTCAGCTCTAGTAAAACAAGGCTCCTGCCTAGTCTCTAATTCTGTTGTCAGTGTAGCAGAATACCTTTCACTTCCCCTTTATCTTCCTGGTCATAATGAATTCATTTTTGCAGATGTAACTCAATTTCACGTTCTCAAGACTTCTTGTTTATCTTTCAGCCCAAATCTATCTTTTGTATTTCAGTAGCACTTTGTTTATAAGTGTATTGTAATGTGTGTATGGATGCATGTGTCTATCTTATTTTTTTGTCTAGGAAGGTGGAGACTGTATTTCTCAATTTTGTATATTACTAGAGGTCCCAACACAATACTTGGACCATTATTATTGCTGAGGTACTATTTATTTCAGCTGGGTCAAATAATCATAGATAGACCCTTTATAGTTGTAGAAGTAAAATAATTGCAGCTAATAATGATCCCATCCTATTGTGAAGAACTGTGAGGCATCTGAGATTTTAATCTATCTGCAAGCTAACAAGTTAGGCTATTACTCTTTCATGGATTCTGGCAGAAGAAATGAGACTCCTGGATCAGAGATAAAGAACTTTAGTATTCACATCAATATCAGTAGCCAGAACCTCAGCATTTAGCCAGTTTCCCAAATCCCAGTATCCACTGTGACATTAAGAGCACTAGGTGATTCTATACATGCAGTGAGTTGTGTTAAAGGAGATGGACCCTGAACTTAGGGATCCTGATTCTTTCATAATGGACAATGACTTTGCCTCAATTTGGCCCCAGAAAAATACTATCTTTACTACTTTGAGCAGAAAATAAAGCTGTCCTTCGCCCTGAGGAAGATGTGGTTTCCATCTTCCAAAATTGTTTGCTATACAAACACCTTTAAAAAGTGAATGCAAAACAAAAGAAGTCTGTGCCTCTGCACACAATATGTGCAGTAAAGCAAAAAAAAAAAAATGGAGAATTGTCTCCCAACAACTATTTGCATGCAGAACATTCTCACGCAGGTGTAAAAGACAAATATTATAGAAGGAAACTGAAGGAAGACCTTGGAGTACAAATCTTACAGCTTTAACACTGATCTAGGTTCTGGTGATACAACAGTGAATGAAACTGTGTTTCTGCCTTTATAAAGCTTACATTCTAAGAGACAAAGACAGAAAATAAACACTAAAGTTATATATATGCTTCTAAGTATTTTACATAGTGCAGAGTAAAGGGATACAAAGTATCAGAGAGATGCTTATTTAGATAGGATGGTAAGGGTAGGATTTTTGGATTAAAAGACCTAATATAGTAGACATAGAGCCAAGTAGATATCTGAAAGAAAAGCAATTTAGCTAGAAGAACTAAGTCCCAAAGCCCTAAAGGAGACTGCATGTGATATGTTTGAGAAATAGCAAGGAGGCAATGAAGCTGCAGCACAGAGAGACTGAGATTCAGGGACTATTGACAATGTCAGGTAATTGGAGGGTTTTGTAGGCATTGTAAGGACTAGGGATTTGAGTCTGATATAAGAAGCCATTACAAGATTTTGAGCAGAAGATTGAAAAAGATCAGATATAAATTTTTAAAGGATCATCATGTTGAAAGTAGATTAGATGACGGTAAAGTGAAGCAAGAAAACCAGTTAGAAGTCGGCTACAATAGTCCAGGTGGGGTGAGATATGATGGTAGTTTGGACTAGAGTGTTTCAAGTGGATATGGTGAGTTGTTGTATATGATATACATATTGAAAATTGATCTGACAATATTTTCTGAATTTGACTAGAAGAAAAAGGAGAGTTAGGTTGAATCCACAGTTTATAGTGAATTCAGCTGGAGGCAGTAGCAGCCAGTCAGGAAGACACCCCATAACCTCTTTTAATCATATTCTTAGCCATATCTATGTTAATACTCTGTCACTGTAGATTGCTGAAGCACATATTTTTCATTATAACCTTGTAATGATTAATTTTTTCATTAAATTTCCTGCAATCATTACCTAGAAATCACAGAGTAAATTCTATAAAATGTAGATGTCCTCAATTTTAATTTTCATATTACAATGTGTAAATATTTCAACCCAAGTGTTTTCACAGGTGTTATCTTTTTGTCTCTATTGACAAATGATTTTGTAAGAAAAATTAATCAAATAAACTATCTCTATTTATATTTCTTTTATTATTTTGCAAATTTCAGAGGCTGAAATATCATATTGCTTCAAAATTTAATCCCATTTCAGTATGTTTATCATAATAGAATAGAAACTTTATCAAAATATTTTCCTACAAGTTGAGATATTCTAAAGCAAAATTATAGAATTTCAAAGACTCAAATAATTCTAAAATAATAATTAGACCCAAGCAGAGAGCACACATATTGCCACACTAAAATAGACTTTTGTCTATTTTATTATATTATGAGCAGAGACAGGCAGACACAGAGAGAGGACTGCTGTGTGACGATGGAAGCAAAGATTGGGTTTTGCTACTAGCCAAGAAACACCAAAGATTGTCTGCCACTGTAAGAAGCCAGGGTAGAGGCACAGAACACATTCTTCCCTGCAGAGTTCAGAGGAAGCATGTCTCTTCTGACACCTTGATTTCAGACTTTGGCCTCCAGAACCTCAAGACAATAAATTTATGTTGTTTTAAGTCACCCAGTTTGTAGTACTTTAAGAGCAGCCCTGGAAGACTAAGACAAGGGTGATCTGAGCAAGGAAGCCCATTACTGCCATGGCCACTGACTGGAATTAGCTGATATTCTTTTTGAAACATCAGTTAACATTGAGATAAAGCCTTCTTTATTTAACTCTTTTCAAAGGTTTTCTTCTGCTAATGGAGCCAGACCAGTAACAATCATATAGTTCACATTTTACATGAACAAAGAAAACTTGGCACCAACAATAAATAAAATTAATTTAGAATAATTGTCTCTGGATCTAAATGAAATATTGTGCTTCCCAGAGTGATGTGTAAATGCAACTTTGTCAACTATATGTGTTAAATTGTCATTTATTTTCTGGCACATTCTTCTAAAATAACTATCTTATTTTTGAAGTAGAAGCTTATACTTCTTTAACAGATTTGTGTGTTCTGGTTCTTATGTGGGCATTATGCTCACCATGTTGGATCATAAATATTAAGACACGTTTTTGTTCACGTTAATTTTCGTCATCAACGCTTCCTTACTCTTGCATTAGAAACATTCACTTTCATTTTTTCTTACTAGTTACTGGTGGCAAATGGGCTTATTAAAAAATCAGAAAGCAACACTACACAATAAAATTAATAGTTGCAGATTTATACAACTATTAAAGCATTCATATTACTCTATATGACCATATCATGACCATTGAGCCCCCATTGCTCATACTTACACATCACTCTCATACTCAGGCATATATTTCTTGTACAACTAACCTCTAATTTACCACATTTCACACTGCCCCCACTGACTGGTGGTCTTGGGACTTTTTGCATCTTGCCCGCCCTCTGTGGGCCATGGCAACTAGATGGTATACAAGCAGCCAGCAGGATTACAGTAGCAACCATGTCCCCAGCTTCTTTTATGCAAGTAGCTTTCTTTCAACTAGGATACATCCGGCACAATGTCTTGAAAAGGAAAGCTTTGTTCGGTAGAGTCTAAAGATGATCAGGAAAACAGGAAACCATTACCTTTAAAATTTAACCATGTGCTAGAAGTGAGGATTCTGCTCATTGTGCATAAATCTCATAAATTACTAAATGATACCTTGGCAAAATCTGGAAGAATATGGTGGAAGCCTAACAAACTCAGCTTATTTTAATGCAACAATTAATAAAACTTTGTTTAAAAATAAATGATTCATGACGTGTAAATAAAATCAGTACACTGAGACAACAGATATAAATCAAGATCATCTTTGCCCATCCTATACATACATTCACTCTAGAAACAGCTAATGTTTTCTGGACAGGAAATTCACACTGTTCTTAACAATTGAGGATTAAAACATACTGGCTAGCTTCCAACTAAGACTTTTACTCTGAAATGAAAGTAGAAAATGGAAAGTCAATTCGAATATTCTATGCAAATTTGAAAGAGCTTTAAGAATTAGAAATGTGCTGAAAAGCATGATAGAGAGGTAGAGTTTGGAGCCAAACATTCCTGGGTTTGAATTCTGTCCCTCTACATATTACATTGGGGACAGTGAATTTCCCTCCACAAACATCAGTGTCTTTGTGAAAATAATAACAATAGCAAGGTCATTGTGAATATTAAATAATGTAAGTAGATAATTCCCAGCTCTGATTTGTAGCTCCCATAAATTATTAGAGTGTATAAATACAATCTCCTAGATTGGAAGTATCAGAAGTTGTTTAATAGAAAAGTTGGCATTTAGGGAATTTTAGATATTTAGATTTAATACTGCTAAAACATTCAATCTCTTTCATTTTCCAGTCTTTTATAAAAGTGCTAATATAGGCAAAAGAAGCTATTAGCATCATTAAGGAGTATAGTAAAACTGAATACAGTATAACTGTCTCTGAGAAATCTAGAATGAGATTAATAGACAAGTGTCTTCCATTTAGGAAGTCCCTTTCAGGGAAAGCTTGAGACCATGTGATGACTGTGGAAATAGTCTAACAATTCTATTATTATAAGATTCTGCATCTTCCAAAATAGTAATAACTTTTTCAGAGTCATGTGGCAAAATCCACTTTAGCAAGACTTTCTCAGCTTAATGCAATGCAATATTATATAGATCATCCATTCTAAATAATAATTTCTCAACTTATATCCTCTGCATCCAGCCTTTCACATGACGATGCATCTTTTGTCCAGCCTCATGCTCCACTGGCTTTCAAATGTCTTGCACTACTGCCTCTCTGAATATAGTTGTTGTGTCTCTAGAGTTAAGAAAATTCACAGAAGACATGACTTTTTGCATAATATTACTTCCTTTCAAACCAAATTTAAACAAGACTTTGCTCCCTGGTTCTCATCAAGCAGGTATGTTTTGCTGCTATTAGCACATCAATATTAAAGCTCTACAGGGGTAAACACAAGAGCAATAGCTACATTTACTTAGAGCTTACTGGATGCCAGGCACTGACCTTCCTCATCTCACATTTTCAAACCCATTTTACACAAATGAGCTGAAATTCAAAGGAGGGAAGTAATTTGGAAAAGGTCATGGATCAGTGAGCTGTGAAATCTGGATCAGAGGAATCCAGTTCTGACTTCAAAGCTTGTACTCTCAATATCAGACCAGCTGCTACCCGCCTCTTTTGCCCATTTGTTTGACATCCAAAGAAATTATTCTCTCAAAATATTAAAGAAGAAAAAAATTGATTGAACTTTTAAAAATAGGCATTCATATTCTTAAGGGAGGCAGATCATATAATTGAAAAAAAACTGGGTTGAGATTTTAAGTATCTCAGAGACACCTAGAACTCTGCCACTGACCATCTAAGGTGAATTAGCTAATGTGTCTGAGAAACAAATCTCTACAACTGTAAAGTTAAATGGTTGTACTAAATCGTGAAAAATCAGAAATGCCCAGAGTCCATTTTGACATTCAAATGTTATTAAAGGCCTATGTTTACTCTTATATAGAACGTAAGAAATGTTTTAGCTATGAATTTCTACTCACCTTAATATCATTATTCACCAACTTTCACTTGTGGCACCTCATATGAACTTCACAACAGTGGTGGAAGGTAAGAATCTAATTCCCATTTAATTGGAAACATTAAATGAGTTTCACAATGCTAGACATTCCCAATGCTCAGAATACAGATGTGGATTTGAAATTAAATTCCCAAAGGCTAAGATATTTCCTGTGTGGTATAGAAACATTTGAAACATTGAACTTCAATGTGCATGACTTAAGTATTGTGTTGTGTCAGTTTAGGATTGGCTGTTATAGAAATTTGCATGATTTTGAAAGGCAGAAGTGAAGCAAGTCTTGTTTATGCTTAAGGGTTGGTGTCTTTACATGTTTTTCATTATTTCCCCCTGAAGATGTCTCTCTTTTTTTCACCTTTTTTTTTCTTAATTATCCCTCTCACTTTGTGAAATTCAATACTAAGAAACAAGATTTTTTCCAATCGGATCAAGCCTTGGATGGCCTAAGACTGTTGTAATATCTAAGATTACAATGCACCAATTTTTATCCTCTTATGGGTGAAGGAAATTTATGCCGCCTCTTCTGAACATTGCTACTCTTGTGCTGGCTCATTCTTTTGGCCTGAGGCAGCAGTTGGGCCTGCAGTTCTGCCAGCTCCTACTGGAGTCCCTCCTTCCCTCCTACAAATCCTGGGTTAGGTGTGTGCATAGCTCTGTTGATGAAGAGAACTAGTTTGTCCTGCACATCACCCACATCATTGTGGTTGCAGGAGATTAGAGACACACACAGGTTCCAATTCATCCTTTTGTATTTCAGTTCATTCCTTCAAATTCTGGTTTGTCACTGCTCTCCTGCACTTCACATCTATCTTTCCTTCCCTAATGACGGCCCTGCTGACCTCAGTCCTAACCCAGGAAGCAGGAGCAGCTGCCTGAATTGGACTACTTAACTAGGTCCCACAATTGGATAAAGTCAAATACCTAGAGTAAATTTCTTGTTACAAATGACTCATAGATGTTCTTTTCCTCTGATAGAGCCCTAATTGATAAACAGATGTGTACTAGCTTCCTAGGGTTACCATAACAAAGTACCATAATCAGTGGCTAAAAGCAATAGAAATTGATGTTCTCATAGTTCTGGAGACTAGAAGCCTGAGATCAAGGTATAATCGGTGCCATGCTCCCTCTGAGGAAAGAATCCTTCCTTACCTTTTTCTGTCTTCTGGTGGTTGCTGACAATCCTTGGGATTCCTTGGCTTGTAAGCTGTGTAACTCCAATCTCTGCCTCCATCTTCACAGGGCCTTCTATTCTATGCATTTATTTATCTGTGTCCAAATTTCTTTCCTCTTATATAAGTCCACCAGCTATAATGTATTTAGAGTCTACCCTTCTCCAATATGACCTCATCTCAACTTAACTACATCTGTAAAGAATTTATTTCCATATAAGGTCACATTTACATGTTCCAGGTGGACTTTAATTTTGGGGGAATGCCCATCTACCCATTACAAAGTGATATTTTTATTATTTACCAACATAAATATATTGACCCAAATATGAACATACAGTCTCTCTTAAGCAATATGTTTTGTTTCTCCTTTCTTTCATAACCTATCCTCTCTAAGTTCTTTCAAAATTAAATCCCCCCCCAAAAAAAAAATTACATAAAGAGAAAAAAGAAAGAAAAGAAAATCCCTGTAGACACACAACCTCACTTTATTCTTCATACAATTATTTCCTATTTATTTCAGTATTTAATGCATGGTTCCGATGTCATTAACACATTCAAAATGATCTAGAGAAGGAACATTCTTTGATACACATGTAGTTTCTAATTACAATACTATTTGTCATCAGTGTTTGTAAATTACTCTTTCATCTCTCAATTTATCTTTTACACAAAAGTATTTTAAATTAAATGGATCTCAATTTGCATTACTTCTCATTGAATAGTAATGGAAATTTTTTTCTGATTTGTTTTCCTTCCTTAGGCTCTTGAGAAAAAACAGCTGGATGGGACACTCATTTATCCTAGTATTTCATTATTTTCTTAAATGTTCGATGATCTTTAATATGGCCCAGTTGTCACAGTAAAACAATAAAAGAAAAAATTAATAATAAGAAGAATGAAGAAATAAAATAAACACACTGCCCAGGCATTTCCTAGGAAGCATTTTAAAAATCAGGTGCAAGATCAAATGGGTTCGCCAAAGGGTGGGAAGAACATCCCAATTGCTATGAAGAATAGTTCTCATATGGAGAAAAATCGTGTAAGTATATCTAAGTGACAATTCAGCGTCCCCAGATAAGAATCTCTGTTCAGAGATTGTGTTTGTTGAATGAAAATGTATAATATAATATAATATGGGGTATGTTTTTTCATATGGTTTGTGTTTTCATACAGTTGCATATGTAATTATACATTCAAATAAACTCATTTCATTCATTTATTTAAATATCTAATCATCAAAATAAATGCATCTGTGTTTATTTCTAACCTCAGAATTATTCAAACTCCTGTGTAGCTATTATTATGAGTTCTATCCTTAGATACATTGTTTAAACTTGGTGAAAAAATGTTTAAGATAATCTAGAAAATATTATAAAAGTGTATATAAATATGTATATATGTAATATATATGAGTGTGCGTACATATATTTATAACACATGCTCTTAAAAATTTCCATAGGGTTTATTCTATTTTAGGCTAAACATAAAAATTGACTAAAATGTTCTATTATTTCTCTGTGCAAAAGATTTTAAGATTCTATTATTTCCAAAGCATCATATTTTTAGAAAATTCATCATTAAGGAAAATTTCTACCCCTTCCTATTTATGGCTGCACTGTTTCAATAAGTTATCTTTAGAGCATTTACCTTCAGGTCTAGGTTCTAAAAATATGTAAATGTGTCCTTTTAGTCTTCAGACTTAGTGCTTATTTGGATTATTGACCCTTTGATATAATTCAGCAACAATGACATAAATATTAAGATATTTAGGGAGTTGGTAAACATACAGGCTTTTATTCCTCAAAAAAGAACAGTTGCTGCTGTTATTGCTATTTGTGTCATCATTAACAGTGTGATTCATTTTATTATGACTCTAAAGGGAAATCAATTTGGGGGAGGGGAACTCTCTAGGAAACCATTTGGGATTGTGCTGTAAACATCTAAAGAAGTTCATGTTTCAAATTATGCTCAAATTCTTAAGAATCACAACAACAGTTATAATATTTCTAACTATTCTAAAATTGCATTTCACTAAGTTGACTTCTCTAGATTTCCTCCTTCATTCTCCTAATGGTAGTTATTCCACCATGTCACAATATTCAATTGAGTAAATGAAAGATTTTAAATGCTCTTTTTCCATGGTCTCTTATGGGCAGAAATGAAATCAGATAGCATATTAAAAATTAAAAGTTTGTATTTTGAGACATGTATGTTCCTCACTTCCTGACTGGTCTCCCTGGTGTGCTCAGCCCTATATTTTCTTTATCACAGAGGAGATTAGTGTAAAGTAGTATTTAGAGAGCTTCAGGGAGTCTTGAGGGAGATGCTATGAGGAATAGCTTTTCAAGGTGTGCCCATATGGTAGGTTGAATTATGTACTCCAATTTAGACATTTCTCGGTCTTGGTCTACCTTTCTGTGGTTGGGAACCCATTGTAGATGAGACTCCTTGAAGATGTTGTTTTAATTAGGGTGTGGCCCAAATGAATGAGGTCAAGTCTTAATCTAGATTACTGGAGCACTCTATAAATAGAAGAAAAGCCACAGAGAAGAGCCAGAAGCAGGAAGTCAGCAGGAACCTGGGAGAGAAAGGCAAGACCATTGCCATATAACATGAGGCAAAGAAGAAGCCAAGGAAGCCCAAAGTCACCAGTAGCGAATGCAAGAATGTTGCAAACTTTGGGGAGAAAGCATTGCCTTGCTGATTCCTTGATTTTGGCTCCTCCTAGCCTCAAAACTGTGGGTCAATAAATTCCTATTATTTAAGGCAACCCATTGTGTGCTATTTCTCATAGCAGCCTGGCAAACTAAGTCAACCCACATGCATGAATAAGGGCAGGGAGCAGCCAAATGCTTTTCCATACGGACAGGAATAGCTATTGTGACAGTGGGAGCCAGAGCACATTTAGAAGTCCTGTGATCTGGACAAAGAGACAAAGATTAGATACATGGTGGGTCAAGGACCTGGAGAACAAATGGAAATGTGACTAGTACACACACACATACATGCATACACACACAATCATAGAAATGTCAATTCAGATAGTCAGGTTTTCATTTTATTTTGTTTAAAAGATCATTAATAATAAATCTATGTATTGTCAAATAACTTCTGACACATGGTTCTAAATATACTATGAGAAGTCACTGATTAATCTAAATGTAAATTCAATTAATGACTTGAATTTCTCCATTGTTCCTTATGCTTTTATTCATTGTGTGTTCTAGTTATTATGACTGTATAACAAATTACTCCAAGGCTTAATGGCATAAAACAACCACCTATTGTGCTTATAGAGGCTCTGAGCCAGGAATTCAGAAGGCCACATTTTTTGAAGCCTCAGCTGGAAAGCTCAAAAGCTTGGAACTGGAATCATCTTAAGTTTTGTTCAGTTGTGTGGTTTGTGGATGATCCTGACTCTTACTGGAGCCTGAGTTCTTCTCTGTGGTTGTTCCTTGTGAGCAAGCTTGGGCTTCCTTACAGCATGGTAGCTGAGTTCTGAAGACAAGCTTCCCAAGAGAGAATCATATGGATCTTTTATCCTTTTTACTTCCTAGCTTCAGAAGTCATAGCATCTCTCCTGCTTTACTGTCTTGATCAGAGCAGTCATGGGCCCCCATCCAGATTCTAGGTAAGAAAGCTTAGGCCTCAATTCTCAATGGGAGGAAAGGCAAATCACATTGAAATAACATCATGTGCAGTGAGAGATGGTGCTGCAGTTATTTAGAAAAATATAATCTCCCACAGCTGACAAGGCATGCAATCTAAAATCTAAAACTAAAACTTACCCTTCTTTTAGTAAGTTTTCCCCTATCCCCCAAACTTTTAGTGAGTATCCAAACTCAGTCTTATATCTTTTCCTTCCTGTTCACTGTGGTTCTTCAAACAGCAAAATGATTCATTCTCATGTCTCTAATTATGACTTTACTCAGTCGACTGTCTGTTTTGGCAAAGCATATTTTTAACCCACTAAAAATAAGTCTAATTTTAGACTGTATATTATGACATATTCACGAATTTGCAAGTCTGAAGTGTTGTATAACTGTAGTGGGTGTATGGTCAAATCATGCATGGAGTTCATAAATTCATTGACTTTTGAGGTTTTATACATTTTATTTAGAGTGCAAGACTTTAGAACATCAATTTGCCAAGATAAACACCATTTGTGAAAGATAACAGAGAATGCAGATAGTTCTGGACTAAGAAACAGCTTTTATTTTTTATAAAATTTCTGACACCATGGCATTCTGATCTGCCCTGGGATGATCTGTAAATTTTTCATTCTCTTGCACTCTGGGGAAGGTCTTACCTTCTTGATATTTAGGCTTATATAACAACTTCTTTTGGAGAAAAGTGTCATTGAGATGATTTGGGATATTCATATACACCTATCACACCAAAAATAGGTAAGTAGATAGATGTTTTGAAATGGGGGCAATGGAAAACTTCTGGCATGTTCTACACAGAGGGACTCTGTTTGAGACAAGAGATCCAGTCACATGTAGCAACTTCCTACTCAGCTGTTTCAGCAACATTGCCTTCTTGCCTCTGAGACACCAGGGAGGGGACTCAGATGGCCACAGGAATAATGATAGCTCTGGGTTGTTGGCATTAACAAATTTCTGTTTTTTTGCTATACAGAGGAACGTTGTTGAAAACAAGAGATCCAGTCATATGAAGCAACCTCCTGTTCAGGTGTTTCTAGGACACCTGAACTTGCTTGACTCCCAAATGAGGAGAATCAGAAAGTTCCAGAAATATGATAGCTCACAGTATTCATGAATATGTGTAAGTGATTGGATTTTAAAGAGAGACTGTGTAGAGGGAAGAGCCAAAGTTTTAAAGACTTAAACTTAGGCCACTCGTACACTGAGGGAGATGGCAAAAGAGGAACTACTTAGGCTTTCTCATGGCTTAAGGTAACACTTAGCTCACGATAAAACTACTGTTCAATTCTAAAGTAACTACAATCTGCTTAAAATAAATAAACAAACAAACAAACAAAAAAACCCCAAACTGTATATTTGTGTGATTACCTCTCATTTACATATTCATGCCTGGGAAGAAGAAAAATAAACGAGTAACTTTTTACCTGACTCTCTTCCTGATTTGTTTATGATACCATGACAATTTGCCAACCCAAATAGCCTATAATTTAATTTTAAAAGAAAATATAACAAACAGATTTTTTTAATTTAAATTCTAATTTTCTTAAACCAAACACATTTTGTTGAGAGGAAGCAAAGAGATAGAAGAAATACAAAAAAGTTCTTATATCTCCCCTTTCTCCTCTGATGTTTATAAAGTCTCACTTAAACAAAAACAAGCAAACAAAAAAGAGTTCTGAACATTACTCGTCAAAAAATAAAAAGATATAGATAAATGAAAGACCATGAAAGGGCCACCAGTCCACAATGTCCCTTTCTCTTCTGATGGCAGGATACTAAAATCACCAGAAGTCACTTAGTAGTAAGGAAGAATCCCTGGTGATCAGGTTTCTTTCTGAAAGAGAAAAATATGGTCTGCTTGACTCTAGCAGCTATCAAGCATTTTATCACCAGTCTTTGAGCATTTGGGGGGATGTGTTTCCTGTATAGTTATAAATACTTCCATTAATGGGTAAGGAAAATTTGAAAAGAGAACAATGTGGATTAATTTCTCTCATGAATGTTTTTAAATGCATAGACATCAAAAGAAACAAGATAAGTAGTCTGCCAAAATTCAAATCAGATTTTGACAAAAGTAAGAATATGCATTCTATGCATATATAATAGATAGATAGGTAGATGATAGAGAGATAGATAGATAGATAGATAAATTCTAGATAGATAGATGATAGATAATGGAATATCATACCTGAGGCTCAATTATAAATTAATTTGGAATTGACATATATTTTTAAATTAGAACACTATATGCTGAACTTATGCTACTAACTACTCCTCAGTTGGTGGATCCCTAGGACATTTGGGGATTTTGCAAGGTCAAATTTCTGCACTTTGAATTCACAGAAACTTAAAATTCCAGAAGGGTGATATTTGTATGTTTGTAGAGAAAGGTGTGATGTTGCTGTTGGTGATACTAATCAGTACCTCTGGCTTATGAAATAATTCTTTTGGCCAAAAGTTATTAATGAAAACTACAAAGTCAAAGTGATTTTTCTAAATGTGGAGTTTCATTATTAATTTGCAGGGTTCTTCTTCCTTTTCCCTCTGTAGCAGTGATTATCTTTGGGAGGTGGTCAGAACTCTGTTTTTAACCTCATTTAGTATTATGTGCCATGACTTTCTGTGTACACATAAAAATACACATTTTTTAGAGCAAAGCCTGAACATGATCCAAACAAAATGTGCCTGGTTAAATGAACCAGCAGAAATTCAGGGCAGAAGTCATGCACGAATATCCTCAAAGGTACATACACCATTCTGAAGCCAGTCACTTTGAGTCTCTTGCTGACAGAGATCACAAAGAAAAAGAGCCCTAATAGTGTGATAATTTTTCTTTTCACTTGTTTTCCTATCTGTATTGTCCTTGTTATCATCTGCGACAGTCTTTTATGGTTGTCATCTCATCTTTCTTCCTTATGGTTTCCCAATACATCTTTTTGCACTTTTATTATGGCACAGTTTCTCCTACACTATAATTTAATGAGGCACAAACAAAAAGAAATAGGAAACCACTCTGTTTTTTGAGCATTATTTAGTATGTTCTTAATTGGCAGGTATTGGGTAATTAACAATGTAACTTGTGAAAAATAGAAATTTTCAGAGGCTTATCAACTGGATTAAATTACATCATTTGACATATTTCTGGGATAGGAGAGAAAGGGTGATGTGCTTAGAGTGCACACGAAACTGAAGGATGAATATATTGGGAATGATCAGGCAGTAGTCATTGTGAAAATGGGCAAGCACCAGTAAGCTCTGTGCCTATTTGTTCTGCTATTTTGGAGGATGATTTAGACTCTGCTCTAATCTGACTTTCTCTGTCGTACGTTTTTCATGATTTTAAAATACACCCAGGTTTACTTTCTTAGTGTGTGCACAGAACAAACAAATATTTTGCTATTTATTCTTCATGGCTCAAATCCATGGCTCTACAACTGTCAATACCCCAAAGCCATTAAGCAAATGCCTGGAAAAGTACGAAAAGCAAGCAACCGGAAGCATTGATGAACAAGAACAGACCTTCATAAAAAGGTACTTTTTTTCACCTTCCAGTTTATCATATAGTATCAGGGTGGTATAGAGAGCAATGGACAAACTAGTATTTCCTGAGGCTGAGAAAAATTCCCTTGGATACTGTTTTGAAGCCTAATTAGCAGCTATTACTGCTTCCATAAATAGTATCATTTCTGCCAATGCCCTCTATGATAAATAAATGTCATGGTAGAAGAGGAGTGTTCTTCTTGTCCCCCAAATACACACTGAGACAAGAATTTTGATGCCAGTAGTCTATTTAGGAAGTGATTCAGAGAATCTCAAGGGAGGAAGTATAGATAGGGGAGCATGGTAGGCAGAGAAGCTAATAAAGTGTGCATCATCAAGTAGTTTATAGCATTATAATCAACTAGAACTCCATTTCACTGTGGAATATTCCCAGACAGGGAGGTGGATTGTTTATCTAAAGACTCAGATCCCCCAGATGTTGAGGATTGTCCCCAGGCACACCTCACTACTTCCCATAGTGCCTGAGAAACTCTTTATCAGAGATGAAGAGAGACAGGCACTTGGTGTGGGACATTCAGTGTACAATGAAGTATCCACAGCCGTAGGTGGACTCAAGTGGGCCAAGGAATTTGGATGCAGGGCATCAAAGGCATGGAATAAATTAGCTGACCTCAAATCTTATAAATTAGTTAAATCGTGGACATAACACATAGGCTGCGCTCATTATTTAAGTTTGTTGCCCACAATGGTCATAGTCTAAATATTTCTAAGGAAACTGAAATTGAGTATTTTATACAGGAATGACAAGGTAGGTAGAGTAAGGCACGTAATGTTGGGGAAAGTTGCTGTAGCAACATGAGATCTGTGGAAGCTTTCAAACCTAGTTCAGATATTAATCAGGTCCTGTAATCTAAGGTTAATATTTATAATACTTTAAGTATGTAGCATGGGAAAAAAAACATATTTAGCTGGATGATACAATAATGGAAGTAGCTATAAACTACTGTGAATATGTGTATGTGTGTACATTATAACTCATTATTTTATTGGTTAACTCTACTTCATGGGACCTTAAATTTGAGAGTTCTGGGGTATGTGACTATGTGTGTGTGTGTATATATGCATGTGCACATGTGAATGTATGTATTTATATTGAAATAAAACTATACACAAGAACATTAACAAATTGTAATTGGATGCCACAATGAATTCCCTTAAGATGAATTCCTATGAAATTAGGGCCCATGTCAAGAAGCAGAACAGAATAAGTCCCACAGACAATCCCTCACACATACCTCTCCCATTCACTACCTCCATCAAGAGGAATCACTATTCTGATTTTCAACGTCTTAGATTAGTTTGCCTATTTTTGAACCCGTTTTAAATAAAATAATAAATATTTACTTTTTAGTTTCTGGCTTCTTTAAGTCAACATTATATCTGTGAAATTCATCCATATTGTTGCATGTAACTATAGCTCATTTATCCTTGTCGCATCATAGAATCGCACTGTGTGAATACTGTAATTTATTCATCATTTTTTTCTGGGCCAATGTAAGTGGTTATCACATAGAACTCCAGGGTTTTTTGGGAAAAATTAAAATCTTACACTTTTGAACAAAAATAGCATTCTAGCTACAATCAAAAAAAGACACTACCATTTCTTGCTTACTTAAAACTATTCTAGATTTTCTTCACCTATACTTTAATAATCCCAAACCTGAAATGTTTTTACTTTTTGTGTCAGTTTGAATGTATTATGTCCCCCAAAACGCCATTATCTTTGATGTAATCTTGTGTGGGCAGATGTATCAGTGTTAATTAGATTGTAATTCTTTGCGTGTTTCCATGGAGATGCACCCCATCCAACTGTGGGAGATGACTCTGATTGGATAATTTCCATGGAGGTGTTGGCCCGCCCATTCAAAGTGGGTCTAAATTAAATCACCAGAGCCTTATAAATGAGCTGACAAACAGAAGGAACTCAGTGCAGCTGAGAGTGACATTTTGAAGAGAAGCTACAGCCAAAAGAGACACTTTGAAGAATGCACTGGAACTGAGAGAGGAGCTTCAGCTTATAGAGAAACCAGAGTGCCAGTCACATGCCTTCCCAGCTAACAGAGGTTTTCTGGGCACCATTGGCCATCCTCCAGTTAAGGTACCCAATTGATGATGCGTTAACTTGGACACTTTATGGCCTTAAGACTATAAGTTTGTAACCAAATAAACTCCCTTTATAAAAGCCAATCCATTTCTGGTGTTTTGCATTCTGGCAGCATTAGCAAACCAGTACACTTTTATATGCAGGTATTTGTAAGTTTTTCAAATATAGTTCATGAAATTACACACTTGATTGTTAAGTTTTAGCAAGTCACTCATTCAATAATATAAATATTTTGAGCACCTATTACACGCTATTGATGAACAAGTAAACTCCAGTCCCCACCGTGCTCCCTTTAAGTTTATAATCCAGAAGGGTGAAAAGAAAAGTAAACTAACGTTTATGATAAATATGGTAAATGACAAGAAATGATATACAGTTTTCTCTGAAAGAACAAAGGAAGATGCATAATCCATATTTGGGGATTTCAGGAGAACTCCCAGATATCTGATCTGAAAGTCTAAACATAATTTTAGAATTACTCAAGCAGGTTGGGATGTATATGGTCAAAGAAGAACAGCATGTGTAAAAGTCTGAGGTAAGAAAGAGCTTGGATTGTTAGGGGAGATGAAAACAATTCAGTTTGTTTGGAGCTTACAGTGGTTTTGTTTCCTCATCTAGTGGTTTCATTTCCTCATCAGTAAAATAAGTGAGTGGACAAAGAAAACAGTAAGGGGTCTAGCCTCTAGAACTGCAATTAATGCTTACAGGGAGAAACTTGTTTTTGATTGTTTTAAACTCATGCTAATAGAGTGTTGTATCCATAGAGTTACAGCAAGAGTCTTAAATGATTTATGAAACAAAAGAAAACAATCTCCATAAGCAAAGTTTATTATATGACCTTCTCTTTCTTCAATTTTGCATACCTTATACTTTAACTATGGATGGTCCTCAAACTTTTTTGACTGAAAAACCACTCTGGTAGAACAAAGTACCCACTTATTAGCCGTGCTCTCAATTATCCTAGGGTGTGTGGGTGGATGGGGGAGATGATAGAAATTAAAAAAAAAAAAAAAAAGTCCACCAGAATGATTGGAATGATTGGAATAACTAGCAGAGCTTCTCATTAAAATTATCACTTCATAACAGAAAAAACAATTAATTTCATAAATATGAACATGACAAGAGACCAAGAGACCAACTCATCAGCCAAATAAAGAGCACGTATCAAAGAACTACTATTAATGCTTTGGACTATTTTGTACATCTGTGAAGGACTGATCAATGTAATAACTCCCCTTTCCACTACATTAACAGCACTCTTATATACACTTAGAAACATTTATTAATTGCATGGGTGTTGTCAAACATAAACATAATGTACTACAATTCTCTCTATTGAATTAAACAAATTTCAAACAATCTAAAAAGGAAACAGAAACTTCATAACTTCTCTACTTAAATTGGTTGGATTATTATTTTGGACATATTATTGGTTGGGACATTATTAGCCTTGCTCTCAATTATCCTAGGGTGTGTGGGTGGATGGGGGAGATGACAGAAATTAAAACAAAAAAAAAAATGCCCAAAAGTCGTATTAGTTTCCTAGTCTACTTTTTTTCTGCATGTAAGACATCATCACCATTCTCTATTTTCCTCTCATATGCAGATCTGACCTGTGTGTTACTAAATACATTGATATATTAACCTTGTTACTGTATAAATCTACTCCTTAGATGAAAAAATTATTGTAAATATACATAAATAAAATTATTTGTTTTTTTCTGATCATAAAATAAATGCATTCTCACTAGGTTAAAATACTTGAAGAGGTGTAAAATAGTAAGAATAAAATTTTCCAAATCAGTAATAATTACACCATGCAGAAATTAACACAATTAATACTGTGCACATAATTTTCCTTTTATTTATTTATTTTTAAATAGAATTGGCATCTTTATCAGTTAGAGATTATGTTCAGTAGCACGTAGCAGAAACTTATTACACTGCCTTAACCACATGGAAGGTGTTTTTCCTGCTTTTCCCAAGTTTTCGAAATTTTTTTTTTTTTTGTCAGTGCTTTGCTTTGTTTCCACATAAAAATATGTGCAGAGATAAGCAGTGCAGGGCTGGTTTACTGTCTCCAAGGACTATACCACTTCTCTCTGACTGCTCCTATACCCTTACCTGGCAGCTTTATCCCATGTAAACCCCATACTGGTAAAATGACTGCTCCAAGCCTACTAGAACATCCGCATTCTACACAGAAAGAAGGAAGCATAAGCAAGGATGGGACAGTGCTTATATCAGTAAAGCAAAATTTCTCAGAAGTTCCTAGCAAAATATAATTTGGCAAGGGTTTGGGGCAGGGAATGGTTTAGCCAGGCATTCCCCACTCCTTAACTAATCACTGTAAGAAAGACAGAATAAATGGGATATATAATAAGCGATCAGCAATGTCTGACATAAGAGTACATATACTGCAAATATGCTTTTATTTATTGGTTTTATTACACATAAATTAATCCATATGCAATTTTCCGTAATTCAAGTATTTTTATGTTCATTGTTGTAATGGCTATATGTCTATTTAAAAATTTATTATTCATCCCATTATTATTAAATAGACACTGAGGGGTTTCTCTATCAATATCAAAATATTTTAATTTTAATTTGAGATATGTGTGGTCCATGATGTTAGTTTTCTTTTTGGTCTTCATTAGAGAAGTTGTGGGCTTACAGAAGAATTATGTATAAAATGCAGGATTCCCGTATACACCCTATTATCAACACATTACATTGGTGTGGAACAGTTGTTACAACTGATGAAAGCAAATTTTTATACTTATACTCCTAATTATAGTCCATGATTTAATTTAGGATACATCGTTTAGTGCAGTTCTGTGGATTCATTTTAAAATTTTTATTCTGTTACCATATCTACAACTAAATTATTCCCCTATAACCACATTCATATGTGTATATATATATATATATATATATATATATATTCTGTTAATTATGTTCACAATGTGTGCTACCAGCATTACCATCCATTATCAAAATATTTCCATTGTTCCAAATAGGAACCATGTAAATTTTAAAACTTAACTTCCTCTTCCCTATCCCCATTCCATGCCCTGATAACCTATATTTTAGATAATAACCTCATGAGTTTTCTTATTCTAATTATTTCCTATTAGTGAGATGATATGATATTTGTCCTTGTGTCTTGCTTATTTCCCACAACATGATGTCTTCAAGGTTCATCCATGTTGTCATATGTATCATAACTCCATTCCTTTTTATGGCTGAATAATATTCCTTTGAATATATATATATCGCATGTTTTATTTATCCATTCATCAACTGATGGATGCTAGGGTTGCTTCCATCTTTGGGTAATTGTGAATAAGGTCACCATGAACAGCAGTGTGTATCTGTTTGAGTCCCTGCATTCAATTATTTTGGATACACACCTAGTAGTGGTATTGCAAGATCATATGGTAATTCTGTACTTAGCTATCTGAGGAAATGTCCAAGTGTCTTCCACAGCAGCTACACCATTTTATATTGCCACCAGCAATAATGACTGACTGTTCCTACTTCTCCACATCTGTTCCAACCCTTGTAATTTTCCTTTATTTTAATAGCTCAATTCTAATGGATGTGAAATAGTATCTCATTGTGAATTTGATTTGCAATTCCCTGATGGCTAATGATGTTAAGCGTCTTGTCAAGATGCTTTCTGGAATTTGTATATCTTCTTTGGAGAGATGTCTAATCAAGTCTTTTGCCCATTTAAAAAATTAGGTTGCTTATCTTTTTATTGTTAAGTTGAAGGATTTCTTTATACAATCTGGATATTAAACCTTCTTCAGAAATGTGGTTTCCAAATATTTTCTCCCATTGTCATCTTACTATCATGATAAAATCCTTTGAGGTGCAAAAGTTTTAAAATTGCGGTTAGGTCCCATTTATCTAATTTTTCTTTTGTTGCTTGGGATTTGAATGTGAAGTCTAAGAAACCGTGGCCCAACACAAGATCTTAAAGTTGCTTCCCTTTTTTCTTCTAAGAGTTTGATAGTTCTGGCACTTATATTAAGATCTTTGATCAGTTTTTTTTTTTTTTTAATTGGGATTGTTCAGATAGCATACAATTATCCAAAGATCCAAAATGTACAATCAGTTGCCCCTGGTACCCTCATACAGCTGTGCATCCATCACCACACTTAATTTTTGTTCAATTTTTAGAAACTTTTCATTACTCCAGACAAGAAATAAAGTGAAAGATGGAAAAAAAAGAAAAAAAAAAAGAAAAAGAAAAAGAAAAGGAAACTCGAATCCTCCCATATCCCTAACAAACCCCCCTCAATTGTTGACTCATAGTGTTGGTATAGCACATTTGTTACTGTTTATGAAAGAATGTTGAAATACTACAAACTGTAGTATATAGTTTGCAATAGGTATATATTTCTTCCCTATATGTCCCTCTGTTATTAACTTCTAGTTGTATTGTCATACATTTGTTCTAGTTCATGGAAGACTTTTCTAATATTTGTACAGTTAATCATGGACATTGCCCACCATAGGATTCAGTTTTATACATTCCCATCTTTTGACCTCCAACTTTCCTTCTGGTGACATATGTGACTCTGAGCTTCCCGTTTCCACCTCATTCACACACCATTCGGCGCTGTTAGTTATTCTCACATCTTGCTACCAGCACCTCTGTTCATTTCCAAACATTTAAGTTCATCCTAGTTGAACATTCTGCTCATACTAAGCAACCACTCCCCATTCTTAAGCCTCGTCCTATATCTTGGTACCTTATATTTCATGTCTATGAGTTTACATATTATAATTAGTTCCTATCAGTGAGACCCTGCAATATTGGTCCTTACATGTCTGGCTTATTTCACTCATTATATTGGCCTTGAGGTTTTGTCATACACCCATTTTTTTTTTTTAAGACGGTTTTGTTCACACACCATTCATTCCATCCTAAGTAAACAATCAATGGTTCTCTGTATGGTCACATATTTATGTGTTCACCACCTTTACCACTATCTATATAAGGGCATCTACATTTCTTCCACAAGGCAGGAGGGAGCATCAAAGAAGGTAGAGAGGGAAAAGAAAGAAAAAAATTACAGCTAGGAAGCAGCAAAAGGAAAAGTAACCTTAAATCAAAGTAGGGTAAAGAGTAAGACAACACCACCAATGTCAAGTGTCTAACATGCCTTCCTTATCCACCCCTCTTATCTGCATTTGCCTTGGTATATCACCTTTGTTACATTAAAGGAAGCATAATACAATGATTCTGTTAGTTACAGTCTCTAGTTTACATTGATTGCATCCCTCCTCCAATGCCTCCCCATTTTTATCACCTTGCAAGGTTGACATTTGCTTGTTCTCCCTTGTAAAAGAACATATTTGTACATTTTATCACAATTGCTGAACACTCTAGATTTCACCAAGCTACACAGTCCCAGTCTTCATCTTTCCTCCTTTCTTCTGGTGTCTCACATGCTCCCAACCTTCCTCTCTCAACCATATACATAGCTATCTTTGTTCATTGCTGTGCTACCATCTCCCAAAATTGTGTTCCAAACCATGCACTCCCATCTTCTCCTATCACTCTGCAGTGTTACTTTTAGTATTTCCTGTAGGGCGGGTGTCTTGTTCACAAAGTCTCTCATTGTCTGTTTGTCAGAAAATATTTTGAGCTTTCCCTCATATTTGAAGGACAGCTTTGCTGGATATAGGATTCTTGGTTGGTGGTTTTTCTCTTTCAGTATCTTAAACATATCACACCACTTTCTTCTTGCCTCCATGGTTTCTGCTGAAAGATCTGCACATAGTCTTATTAAGCTTCCTTTGTATGTGATGGATTGCTTTCCTCTTGCTGCTTTCAGGATTCTCTCTTTGTCTTTGACATTTGATAATCTGATTATTAAGTGTCTTGGCATAGACCTATTCAAATCCATTCTGTTTGGAGTACACTGTGCTTCTTGGATCTGTAATTTTATGTCTTTCATAAAAGATGGGAAATTTTCATTGATTATTTCCTCTATTATTGCCTCTGCCCCTTTTCCTTTCTCTTCTCCTTCCGGGACACCAATTGATACATAAATTCTTGTATTTTGTTTCATCTTTAAGTTTCCGGAGACGTTGCTTATATTTTTTCATTCTTTTCTCCATCTGCTCCTTTGCGTGTAGGCTTTCAGGTGTTTTGTTCTCCAGTTCTTGAGTGTTTTCTTCTGCCTCTTGAGATCTGCTGTTGTGTTTCCATTGTGTCTTTCATCTCTTGTGTTGTGCCTTTCATTTCCATATATTCTACTGGTTGTTTTTTTGAACTTTCAATTTCTGCCTTATATATGCCCAGTGTTTTCTTTACAGCCTCTGTCTCTTTTGTGAAATATTCTCTAAAGTTTTTGAATTGATTTAACATTAGTTGTTTAAATTCCTGTATCTCAGTTGAAGTGTACGTTTGTTCCTTGGACTGGGTCATAGCTTCGTTTTTCTTAGAGTAGGTTGCAGTTTTCTGTTGTCTGGGCATCTGACCTCCTAGGCTACCCCAATCAGGTTTTCCCAGATGAGAACAGGATCACGTCACAGAAAGAGGTAATATTTCAGTATCTGGTTTCCCTGATGGCCTTTGTTAGAGGATTGAGACACCTGTGCTTTTCTGCCTGGCAAATCCACCTGTCAGCCTGTCACTGCCTGTGTAAGAGGGTGTGGACTGTGGCTCTCCTCCCCCAGGCTTTGGGGTCTGGTTCTGGAAAGACTGAAAGATGGGCAGTAGAGCTGGGCCCCTCCCTTTCCTCTTGGGAAGCTATGCACCTTCCAGAGATGTCATTTGCATATCAATAAGTTCTTTGTTTCTGTGACTTTGCTGATCAAAGTGTTTTGATTTTAAAATGGTGGAGGCTGTCTTTACTGCAAAGTGCTGCTGGCTGAGAACAGCTGAGATTTTCTCCAGAGAGAGAGAAAGGGACAGAAAAACTCTCAGGTTCACCCATCAGCCAGAGATAGCACCCGATCCTCTGGGCTCCCGTCCTGAGACAGATATGTCCCCCGACTCTCCCAAGGTCATTTGTCACCAAAAGCCTCTGTCTGCTTGTTGAGGATTCGCTGTCTGTATTAAGCAGTTAACAGTAAAACCTCACTTGGTGCTGGGCTGAGAGAGTGCACCGCGCAGCTTCCGTGAGGGAGGGGCTCTCGTCTCTCGCTCTCAGCTCTCAGCGCGGGTCAGCAGTTTTCCTTACAGATTTTATGCTGTGATCTTGGGCATTCCTCCCAATTCAGGTTGGTGGATGATGAGTGGACAGTCAAGTTTGTCTCCCCGCTGTTATTCCAGGTTATTTACTAGTTTTTTGGTCATTTATGACTTGTTCCAGGAGGGGACTAACAGTCTTCCACTCCTCTTTATGCCTCCATCTTAGCTCTCTTTGATCAGTTTTGAGCTGACATTTTGTGTAAGGTCTGAGGTATGGTCTTGTCCCCTTTCTAAAAATCAGTTGGCCATAAATGTGAGGGTTGATTTCTGAGCTCTCAATTTTTTTCTATTAGTCTATATGTCTGTCGTTGTTCCACTACTATGCTGTATTGTTTACTGTGGCTTTGTAGTAAGTTTTAAAATTGGGCAGTAGAGGCCTTCAACTTCATATTCTTTTCCAAGATGTATTTGGCTATTTGGGGCCCCTTACACTTTCACATAAATTTGACGATTGGCTTTTCCATTTCTGCAAAGAAGGTTGTTGGAATTTTGATTGATATTGCATTGGATCTATAAAAAACTTTGTGTAGGACTGACATTTCAAATTATTTAGTCTTCCAATCCATGAACACAGAATTTCCTTTATTTATGTCTTCTTTGATTTATTTTAGCAATGTTTTGTAGTTTTCTGTGGACAACTCCTTTAAATATTTGGTTAGATTTATTCCTAGACATGTTTTTATTATTTTTATTAGGGGAATTGTGGGTTTACAGAATAATTATGCATAAAATACAGAATTCCCATACAAAACCCTACCACTAACCACTGTATTGCTACAGAATATTGTTACAATTGACGATGGCACTTTTGTAATTGTACCATTTTTTTAACATTAGTTACCTTTGTTACATTTGTTGAAAGATTATTAAAGTAGTACTATTAACTAATCTATAGTTTATACTAGCTGTATTTTCCCATATAAAATCCTATGATTAACATCTTGTATTTGTGTCATATATTTGTTATAATTCATCAAAGAACATTCTTGTACTTGTATATTAACTATAGTCCATCATCTATAATAGGGTTCACAGTCCTTTTTTATTTTATAATATTTATTCTAGCAACATATACAACCTAAAGTTTTCCCTTTTAACCATATTCACCTATATAATTCAGTGCTTTTAATCACAATAATTTGCTACCATCACCACCATCCATTTCCAAACCTTTACAATCAACCTAAACAGAAATTCTGTACAAATTCAGCATCAACTCCCCATTCTCTAACCCTGATCTATTCCCTGATAACCTATATTCCAGATTCTCACTCTATGAGTTTTTTTTATTGTAATCAGTTCATATCAGTGAGTTCATACAAAATTTGTCCTTTTGTGTCAGGCTTATTTCACTCAGCATAATGTTATCATGTTTCATCCATGTTATCACATGCATCAGGACTTCATTCCTTTTTATAGCTTAATAATATTCCATTATATGTATATCTCACATGTTGTTTATCCATTGTTTGGTTGATGTACACTTGGGTTGCATTCACCTTTTCGCAATTGTGAATAATGTCGCATCATTGTGTAAACATCTGTTTTAGTTTCTGCTTTCAATTCTTCTTAGTATATATATCTTAGCAGGATTGTCATGTCAAATGGTACTTCCATATTCAGCTTGCTGAGGAACTGCCAGATTGTCTTCAACAATAGCTGGATCATGTTACATTCACACAAGCAATGAATGAGTGTCCCTATTTCACCAAATCCTCTCCAACACTCACGGTTTTCTTTTTTTTTAAATACTAGCCATTATAGTGGGTGTGAAATGATAGCTCATTGTGGTTTTGATTTGCATTTCCCTAATAGCTAGTGATGTTTAGCATCTTTTCTTGTGCTTTTTAGCCATTTGTATATCCTCTTTGAAGATATCTATTCAAGTATTTTGCCCATTTTTAAATTGGGTTGTCTTTTTATTTTGAGTTGTAGGATTTTGTTATATATTCCAGATATTGAACTCTTATCAGACATATAATTTCCAAATAATTTCTCCTGTTGGATAGATTCACTTTTGTGACAAAGCCTTTTGATGCTCAAAATCTTTTAATTTTGAAGAAGTCCGATTTACCTATTTTTTCTCTCATTACTTATGCTTTGGTGTGAAGCCTAAGAAACCATTGCCTGACTTAAGGTCATGAATATACTTCTCTACATTCTCTTTTAAGAATTTTATATTTAGGTCCTTGGTCCATTTTGAGTTAATTTTTGTTTATTGTTTGAGATTGGGGTCCTCTTCCATTCTTTTGATTATGGATATCTAATTCTCCAAGAACCATTTGTTGAAGAGATTGTTCTGTCCCAGTAGAGTGGATTAAGCAACCTTGGGGAAAATCAATTGGCCGCAGATGTGGGCATCCATTTCTGAACTCTCAATTTGATTCCATTTGTCAATATATCTATTTTTGTGCCATACCAAACTGTTTTGACCACTGTAACTTTATACAGTGGCTTTAAAAACAGGAAGTGGGAATCCTACAACTTTGTTTTTCTTTTTCAAAATGTTTTTTACTATATGGGGGCTCCTAATCTTCCAAATAAATAATTGGAAATAAAGCCAATTTGATAATTGGCTTTTCCTTGTCTGGAAGGTAGTATGCTTGTATTTTCATTGAGATTGCATTGAATCTATAAATCATTTGGGTAGAATTGACATCTTAATATTTAGTCTTCCATCATCTGAACATGGAATGTCTTTCTATCTATTTCTGTCTTTGATGTATTTTAGCAATGTTTTGTAGTTTGGTGTACAAGTCACTTACATCCTTGGTTAAATGTATTCCAAGATACTTGATTCTTTTAACTGCTATTGTAAATGGAGTTTTTTTATTTATTTCCCCCTCAGCTTGCTCATTAATAGTTTATAGAAACCCTACTGAATTTTGCACATTCATCTTGCATCTCATCACTTTGCTGAACTCATTTTTAGCTCTAGTATCTTTGCTGGAGATTTTTCAGGTAATCCTATATATATAGGGTCATGTCATCTGCAAATAATAAAAGGTTTACTTTTTCCTTTCCAATTTGGATGCCTTTTATTTCTTTTTCTTACCAAACTGTTCAAGCTAAGATTTCCAGTATAATATTGAAAAACAGTGGTGACAATGGGCATCCTTGTCTTGTTCCTGATCTTAGAAGGAAAGCTTTTAGTTTTTCATCATTGAGTATGATGTTATCTGTGGGTCTTTTGTATATGCCTTTTATCATCTTGAGGAAGTTCCTTTCTATTCCTATTTTTCTTATATGTTTTTATCAAGAACAAGTGCTGGATTTTGTCAGTTGCCTTTTCTGAATCAATTGAGTGGAATGGGTGTTTCCCCTACCTTCATTCTGTTAATGTGTTGTATTAATTGATTTTCTTATGTTGAACCATCCTTGCATACCTAGGATAAAACTCACTTGATCGTTTTGTATAATGCACTGTAAGACTCGATTTGCAAGGAACTATTTTGTTGAGGATTTTTGCATCTACGTTCATAAGGGAAATTGGCCTGTAATTTTCTTTCTGGCTTTGGTATGAGAGTGATATTGGCTTCATAGAATGACTTATACAGGGTTCCCTCCTCTTCAATTTTTTGGAAGAGTTTGAGTGGGATTAGTATTTATTCTTCTTGGAATGACAGGTAGAATTCCCTTGTGAAGCCATCTGGATCTGGTGTTTTTTTTTTTGGGAGGTTTTTTGATGGCTGATTCAATCTCCTTACTTGTAACTGATCTGTTGAGGTCTTCAGTTTCTCCTGAGTCAGCGTAGGTTGTTCATGTCTTTCTAAGAATTTGTCCATGTCATCTAGGTTGTCTAATTTTTTGGCATACAGTTGTTCATAGTATTCTCTAATAGTCTTTTTCAAATTTCAGTGGGATCAGTTGTACTGCCCCCATTTTGATTTCTAATTTTCATCATTTGTATCCTCTCTCTTTTTTGTCAGTCTAGCTAAATTTTTGTCAATTTTATTGATCTTTTCAAAGAACCAACTTTTGGTTTTATTGATATTTCTCTCCCTCTCTCTCTCTCTCTCTCTCTCTCCCTCCTCTGTTTCATTTATCTCTACTCCAGTCTTTTTATTTCCTTCCTTTTGCTTGCTTTGGGTTTAGTTTGCTCTTCTTTTTCTAGTTCTTCAAGTTTTGAAGTTAGGTCTCATATTTGAAGTCTTTCTATTTGTTTAATATAAGGATTTAAAGCTATGAATTTCCTTCTTAGCATTGTCTTTGATGCAATCCATAAGTTTTGGTATGTTGTATTTTCATTTTCATTCAAGATATTTCCTAATTTACTTTGTGATTTTCTCTTTAATATATTGATTAAGCATATTGTTTAATTTCCACATAATTATGACTTTTCCATTTCTCCCTTGTGTGATTCATTTCTAGTTTCATTCCATTGTGGTTGGAGAAGATATGTGGTATGACAAATATTTTAATATTTTCTTAATTATCTGAGATTGTTTTGTGACTTAATGTATTAATGTATGGTCAACCCTGGAGAACGATCCATGTGTATTTGAGAAGAATGTATCTTCTGTTGTTTGGTGAAGTGTTCTACACATATATATCTGGTAGGTCCTCTTGGTTTACAGTATTGTTCAAGTCTTGTATTTTCTTATTATTGATATTCTGACTAGATGGTGGATCCATTATTGAATGTGGTTTGTTAAAGTCTCCTACTATTAATGTAGAACCATATATTTCTCTGTTTATACCTGTTAGTATTTGCTTCATATATTTTGGGACTCTACTGTTAGGTGCATATATAATTGCTACATCTTGTTTTTTAATTGATTACTTTATCAGTATATAATATCATCTTCGCCCCTTGAAATTGTTTTTGACTTGAAGTCTATTTTATCTGATGTTAGTATAGCAACCTCAGTTCTCCTTTGGTTATTAATTGCATGCTATATGTTTTTCTATCCTGTCACTTTCAATCTACTTGCATCTTTGAATTTAAGGTGAATCTCTTGCAGAGAACATATAGTTAGGTAAAGCTTTTTTTTTAAATCTATTCTGCCTATCTCTAACTTTTGACTGGAGAGTTTAATCCATTTGCATTTAAAGTCACCACTGATAATCCAGAGATCTCTTCTGCCATTATGCAATTTAGCCTTTCTAAGTCACATACCTTTGATTTTCCATTGATGCCTACTTTTATAGTTATTTGTTTTATTATTATTATTATTGCATTATATTGAGTGGCTTCTCTTTTCTATCTGAATATATTTTTCATATATTTTCTTTTTGGTTAATATGAGATTAAAATATAACATCCTAAATATGTAACAGTCATACTCCTCCATCACCTCACCTTTTTTGTGCTTATCACATATATCTTTGTACACTTGAGGTCCAAAATCAAAGATTCATCATTACTTTCTATTCATTTGCATTTTAGCAACAGTAGACAGTAAGAAGTGTAGTTGCATACTAAAAATATAATACAATACTGGTATTTATAATTACCCAAATAATTACCTTTACTGCAAGTTTTTTATGTCTTTATGCTGCTTTGAACCACAGTTGTGTTCTTTCCTTTCAGTCAGAACTCCCTTTAGCATTTCTTGTAGAGAAGGTCTAGTGGTGATGAACTCCCTCAGCTTTTGTTTATTTGGGAATGTCTTAACCTCTCCTTCATTCTTAAAAGAAGACCTCACCAGATGTAAAATTCTCGTTTGGCAGCTGTTTTCTTTCAGCACTTAAATATTTCTGGCCACTGCCTTCTTACCTCCATGTTTTCTGATGAGAAATCAGCTCTCAATCTGATTAAGACTCCTTTGTACATGACATGTTGCTTTTCTCTTGCACTTTTCAAAACTCTCTCTGTCCTTTGCATTCAATACTGAGACTGATATATGAAGGGTTATATTTGCTTTATGTTTATCCTGTTTGGTGTTTCCTGGGACCCTTGAACATGCATATTCAAGTACTTTGCTAAGTTTGGGAGTTCTTTGTCATTATTTCTTTGAATATAACTTCTGCCCCTTTCTTGTTTCTTCTCCTGGGATTACCATAATATGTATATTGGTTTGCTTAATGGTGTTCCAGTTTTCTAAAGCTATTTTCACTTCTGTAATTCTTTATTCTTACTGCTTCTCAGCCTGACTCTTTTCAGGTGCCTTATCTTCAATTTTGCTGATTCTTTCTTCTGCCAGCTCCAGTCTGCTCTTGAAACCCTCCTGATAATTTTTTTTTTATTTATTTCAGTTGTGTTCTTCAACTTCAGTGGTTCTGTTTTGTTCCTTTTTAAAATTTCTATTTTTGCTAGGATTCTCATATTGCTCATCCATTGTTTCCTGATATCCTTTATTTCTTTCTCTGTATTTTCCTTCATCTTCTTAAACATGTTAAAAATCACTGTTTTAAAGATATTGGTATATCTCCATTAGTGTCTTCCTCATTTACTTTTTCTGAATTTTTATCCTCTTCCTTTGGATGGGCCATCATTTCCTGTTTGTTTCTTTGTCTTGTACTCTTTTGTTGAGTACTGTAAATTTTAATATTTTAAAATGTTAATACTGGGATTCACCCTCTGAGATGTCTGTTTCTCAGTTTTGTAACGAGCTGGTAACAAGACAGAATTTTCTTAAGTTTCAACCCTGCTACCAGAAGGTCTGCCCAAGGTGAATGCAGTGTACAGTATCCACCCTGTCTTTTCTGGATCTGTGTCTTTTCCTGGGCTTGTGCTTACTCGTTGTTTTGGCATTTCCCTGTTTACAAGAGTTTGAATGCATCCTCTATTTCCCAGGAAACAGACCTCCCTCTCCCAGATGTTTAGAGCAAGTAAACCTTTACCCCAGACTATTTACCTCTATAGTTTCTTACATACACTTCTTTGGTTGTCTCAATCTGCTTTTGCCTGGTGGGCAAATTTTCAGTAGGGTGCACACCAGGGACATGGTTCCCAAGTCAGTCTTTCATGGCTGAAACAGGACCATGGACCCATTAAAGGGGCACAACCAAGCCCTGAAGTGCCTTTGGGAGGGTATCAGGAACAGCACCAGGAACTTCATCTAAAAGTCCCCAAAGCTAAGCTTTCTTGACCTGCCCGACAAATAAAGCTCTTCAATAACCTTCTCCATAGCCCTAAGGAACTGTGGTGTCTCTGGTATCTCTAAGTCTCTCTGCTGCTGCCTTTGGGCAGCATGGAACAATGGCTGCCCTCAGAGTTGGGCCCCATGTGATACAAAGTCACTAATCAAAAGCTGTGATCAGCGATCAGTGATCAGCCGTGTCGACCCTGGTCTTGAGGAAGAGGATTTTTATATCCCTTTCTATCACCAGTGAGCTAGTCAGTGCTGGACCCCACAGTCACTTGCCGTAAGAATGGGCAATGGGTGCCAGTAACCACCACATGGAGTGAGCAATTTGCTGATCTTGACTGTAATTTACCAGTCTCTTCTTCTTGCTCTTCCCTGGAAGTTGTACAGTGTTTTACTGATGTCTAGAGTTGCAAAATAGTTTTTTCAGATAGTTCCTTCCTGTTTAACAGTTGGTCAAATGGAAAGACTAAATCCTGGATCTTCCTACTCCATCGTATTCCCCTCCATAATGTTATACAAAGAGGTTCCTCAGTAAAAAGACCAGTATTTTAGTCTTCTGAGTTTTATTTTACATTCTGTCCTTTTTCCAGTAATATGCCACAAATACATTATTTTATTAAGAAGTCATTTTTCCTGTACATTTGTCTATAGGTTTCCTTGTCTAGCTTTATCCTTAGCACTTACATTATTTTAAATCATGGTCTTCATGAATAATTTTCAAAATAAACTTGGGAAGTGCAAACTTGGAGCTTCTTTTCAGCACAATTAAATATAGAACTCTTGTATTAAAAATTTACACTATGATTTAAAATACTATAATATACTGGAAATCTCAGTAGAATCACTAGTACTAAATAAAGTAAATGTGAAAACTGAGAGCTAAACTGCCCTTTGATTATGAAGGGAAAATGAGGTATCTCAAAATTGAGCTTTCAACTATTTTGAATAAATGATGATTAAGAATTCTAGCCTTCTTTTTTACATAGTTACTGATTTGAGATGTTAAATATAAAATCAAGAATTATAGCCAACATAATTCTCTGCTTTGTGTTAATGCTAGGGATATGTATGTGTGTGTGTATATACACATATATATACATCTTCCTTGCCTTGTGTTAAATCATGCTGGGACAAAACAAAATAACAACTTCTTGCTCTATAAAATACCTGCTTCTAAAAGATAAGGCTGTGTATAAACTAAATAGTTTAGTTATTCAAAAGTATCAGCTTGTTCATCAAGAATCTCTTGATGACCCTAACCTCTGTGTGTTCACCAGTCTAAAGCTCTTGTGTCATAAACTCTGGCCAATCCCTACAAAACCAAACTTTGTAGGACCTACCTTTGTGTCACTCAGCCCAGGCCCTCAATCTCTATAAATATCTTCTCCTTACATCCCATTCTGAGACACTACTAAGACTCAGTCAAGGGACTGTTCTCTCTCACTGCAATATATTTACTAATCTTAACTTTATTTGATCTCCAGAGTGTTATGATAGTCTTTTGGATAATCAACAATGATCATCAGATAGTTTCTGTATGAACATCAAACATATAAAATACATCTAATATTGTATGTCATAGAAAGCAATTTCATCTGCTTTAAATTCAGATTACTTAACTTAGTCATCACCTACTGCTTATTACCAATAAAATTCTTAAGGTAAAGTTTATTTTGATCACATTTGATAACTAAGAAAACTAAAAAGAGTAGCCTTACATTTGTTTTCCAAAAGCAAACAAAATTTTATTGCTTCCTAAGCATATTTTGGTGATTCAGATTATTAAAAAATCCTGATCAATAAAAATAATGGCCTTTCCAGGTTGGATTTTGAACTAAAAAATTGCAAACCAAAGACCAAAAGTTGTGTAAGTCATAATTCACAATATTTTCCAGAATAAAAGAACACTCCAATTAGAGAGATGATGTTGATATTGTTTGGTTATTACAAACCGGAAAGAAAAGTTTTATAAGCCATTTAGGGCATTTCTTGCTTTCAGGACAAGTATCTCTAAAAAGTAAAAAAAAGTAAATCTAGTTACCCTGATGAAGGGAGTGAGATGCATAGCTCCCTCCCCCAACAGCTCTCTTCTGCGTAACAACTACCACTATCCAAAATGTTAGCTTCATACCAAACTAAAAACTTCCTTGCTTGGTAGCACCTGACAGGCTTATTTTCTCTCATTCTAACCAATCTCTGAATATCTTCTTGCAGTAGTGTGCATGGGACAGTTTTGGCAGGGCAATGTTTCATTCTGGATAGATAGGTTGAGAATGCCTAAGTTCATTATCACAAGATGAGATAAAGGAAGTCCCAGGGAAAGTTGCCCAGATCACAGACATTCTGTCACTACTCCCCCTTTCATCCCTCTCCCATTTTCTCTTCTTATTTAAAGACTTGGGAATAGAAATCAAAATTGCCTTTCAAAAAGGTTAATTCATTTTGACTCAATTAAAAAACTTCTATATAACTTGAATTCCATTAATGATCCAGTCTTTAACCTTCTAACCTTCTCTTCTCACTAAAGAACTCAAATTCTTCTCTTTGTTGTTTGATTCTCTCCCCCAGGCTTATGGACTTTCTCTACATCCATCAAACTCTGGAACAAACACACAGGTAATAGTTTTCTAAAGGTCTAGACTGGATTTAGAGGTTTGAGCTTGTTTTCTATATCAATACTCTCTTTTGTTTGGCTCCTGCAGAATTTTTATAAACATGTGTTTCCATGGAAAGCATTATAGCATGTGGCAGCAGTGATTTTATCCTGACACTAGCAGTCCAAGTTCACATAGCATGTGGCTGGAGCAGATGCACTGGATGTGATGGAATACTAGCAGGTTGCCTTTCCCAGACAACTGCATCCAGCATTTCTTCAAAACATTCAAAAATGCATCCTAAGAGGAGGCTCTAGGTTAGATAGGCCACATGGTAAGAGAACTATCTGATTAAAAGCTGTGCTTGGAAAAGTGCTGTTTGTTTTAAAAACAAGTGTTAGCAACACACAATGTAAATACCTATATTAAAAAAAAATCACCTCCCTCCTACTATTTACAGATGGTTCAAGACATGTTGGAAGCAACAGTAACACAGAAAAGCAAGTGATGTGAATAGAATAGTGTGGTAACATAATGAGTCCTTGAATCACAGATTTAATATTGTTCGAGAGAGATTTGGAAAGGGAAAGAGGTATCAAGAAAATTAAATAATAGTTTTTTTAGCAGTGGGCTACAGCAAAAATGGGTTGTCTCAGAGTGAATAAAACCTGGTTAAAATATAATTAATAAAGTTTGAATACAGTCCAAATGTAAGGTATATCTGAATTCCCAACTTTTAGTAGAACTGTTTGGCCAATATAAACAAAATGAAAAAATATATTGCCACACTCTTATACACTTTCTCTTTAACTTTAAATGATATGTGAAAACCAAGAGAACATCAGAATTCAAGAGGTTATTTCTCTTAAATTTAACAAAAAGAGAACTAGATCTTGACACAATTAGGAATACTGAATCAATCATAGAGGTTTTGATTGTGTTGAAATCCAACCTAGGGAGCTGGATCATTACATATTATGAAATCTCTGTCAGATATATAGACTATGCCAGAGTGCCTGGAACATTTTCCTCACATAAAACCCCTCATAAGAAATCTTACAGACAGAAAGCATTCATAAACTAGTAAATGCAACTAGAAACAAACATATGAAAAAATTATTCCATGTTATTAGCAAAGAAACAGGAATTAAGAAAACAAAAAGAGGAACTGTATCCATGTACTATGTTGGAAAATCATGTGACAGTACCCAATGCTAGATCTAAGAAAGAAATTTGGTAAAATGTATCAAGGGTTACAAATATGTTCATATTCTTTAACTTTGAAAATTATAGTAAAATTATGTGACCAAATATCTCCATTGCCTTAGATCTCCATACAAAGGAGAGTGTATTTCCAGGGAATTGGTTTGATTTCTTTCTGCAAACATTGCAAACATGTAATAATTATACCTCCATGCCAACCAGCAACCCTCCTAGATTTGGCTGTGAGGAACTCAAAATCTAAATTGATGTACAACTGTAATGAATATGTAAAACTTCACAATATGACTTTATACCTCTTGCATCAGTTTAATTTTGTATGCTTATTTTCCCATTACCCTGATTTTCTCAGGTGCTATTTCCATCTTGCTATTTTTGTCAGTTATATTATTTAAAGAATTTAGGGTATAAAACAGGACATAAATTAATTAGATGGTCATTAAATTAAGTATAGTATGGGAAAAAATTTTATAGTACTTTGAGCATAATAAATAATTACTAAATGTCTATTACTGTAACTTTATTTATGGTAATGAAAATTTGGATTACAAGATGAGAGAATTACTATTAGAGTACAATAAAACCATTTGTAACTAATATAGAGATTAAAGTTAATGGAACTATACTTAAAAGTTAGATTGTATGATTTCAATAGTTTTGAATTTATTGAGACTTGTTTTGTGACCTAACATATCATCTATCTTAGAGAATGATCACTGTGCACTAGAGAATAATATGTATTTTACTGTTCTTTGGTGAAATGTTCTATAATGTCTGTTAGGAACATTTGGTTTATAGTATCATTCAAGTCTTTTATTTCATTATTGATCTTCTGTCTAGATGTTCTGCCCATTATTGAAAGTGGTGTTTTTAATTTTCCTACTGTTAATGTAGAACCATGTATTTCTCCCTTCAAATCTGTAACTATTTGCCACATATGCTTTGGGGCTCTGCCATTAGATGCATATACATTTATAACTGTTATATCTTCTTGTTGAATTGAACCCTTTATCAGTATATAGTGACTGTTTTATTCCTCGTAACACTTTTTGACTTAAAAGTATATTTTATCTGATATTAGTAGAGCTATCCCAACACTCTCTTGTTTACTATTTGAATGGCGTATATTTTTTTCCCATCCTGTCACTTTCCACCTACTTGTGCCTTTGACTTTAAGATGACTCTCTTGTATACAGCACATAGTTGGGTCATGCTTTTTTTATCCATTCAGCCAATCTTTGCCTTTTGATTGAAGAGTCATACAATGTAACGTCTCTGAACACAACAGAATGAAGTTAGAAATCAATAACAGAGGGAGAAGTGGAAAATTCACAAATATGTAGAATTAAACAACATAGTCTTAAAATACCAATGGGTCAAAGGAGAAATCACAAAGAAAATTAGGAAATATCTTGAGATGAATGAAAATGAAAGCACAACATGCCAAAACTTATGGGATGATGCGAAGGCAATGCTGAAAGGGAAATTTATATCTCTAAATGCTTACATTGAGAAAGAAGAATGCTCTCAAATCAGAGATCTAGTCTCATAACTAGAGGATCTAGAAAAAGAAGAGCAAACTGAACCCAAAGCAAGCAGAAGGGGGATTAGAGTGGATAACAAATATTAGAATGGATATAAACAAAATAGAGAAAAAAATAACAATAAAGAGAATCAACAAAACAAAATGTTGGTTCATTGAAAAGATCAATAACAACAAACCGACAAAAAAGAGGACACAAATAACTAAAATTGGAAATAAAAGGGGGAAAATTATTACCAACCACATAGACATAAAAAAGAAGAAAGATTATAAGAGGATACTACAAACAACTTTACTCCAACAAATTAGATAACCTGAACAAAATGGACAAATTCCTGGAAACATGCAAACTACCTACACTGACTCAAGAAGAAATAGAAGAGACCAATTACAACTAAAGAGATTGAATGAGTAGTTAAAATCCTCCCAACAAAGAAAAGTCCAGGGCCACTGGCTTCACTGGAAAATTTTACCAAACATTGCAAGAAGAATTAATGGCAGCCCTGCTCAAAACTTTGCAAAAAAAATTGAAGGGGAGGGAATATGTCCTAACTTATTCTCTGAGGCCAATGTCAACCTAATATTAAAGCCAGAAGAAAAGTAAGTTGTGGACCACTTTCCCTAATAAATATAGATTCAAAAATTCCCAACAAAATACTAGCAAACTGAAGCCAACAACACATTAAAATAATTATGCACTATGATCAAGTGGAATTTATCCCAGACATTCAAGGGTGGTTTAACAGATGGAAACCAATTAATGTAATACACCACAATAATAGAAAGTTTTGGTAATGGATAGTGGTTATGGTAGCACAACATTGTAAATGTAATTAATACCACTGAATTATTTATTTGAACATGTTTAAAAGAGGAAATTTTAGGTTGTAGAATAAAAATTAAGGAAAACCATTGGACTGGTACAACACAGTGAACCCTAATGTATACAATAGACTATTATTAATAGTACAATTATAACAGTATTCTTTCACCATTTGTAACAAAGTTACGACACTATTACAAAATGTTATTAATAGAGAAATCTGTGTGGGGGGGATATATGGGAACTATATTTTCTGCATGATTTTTCTGTCAACCTACAACTTCCCTTATGAGAACATACAAATAAAAAAAAAAAAAAAACAAGAAAGGAAATCAAGAGACCAAATGGGGAGAAAGTAATAAAGGAGAAAATAAATTCATGGAATTGGATGCTTAAAAAAAATGTGATCCAGGTATATTTTCAAAAACAGTGCTTTAGCTTCCTAGCTTCTAAAACAAATACCATACAATGGATTGGTTTAACAACTGGAATTTATTGGCCCTCAGTATCAAAGGGTAGAAGGCTTGCTTCTTCCTGGGGTTGGTATCTTCTGGCTACCAGCAATTTGGGGGTGGGGTGGGGGAGGTGTTCCTTGGTTTTCCTGTCACATGCAATGCACAGGACAGTGTCTTCTCCCTTCTCTTTGTGGTTCCATTGACTTTCAGCTTCTTGCTGCTTCTCATGGCCTCTCTTTTTGTGTCCAATTTCCTTTGCTTTAAGGATGTCAGCCATATTGGATTATGGCTCACCATCATTCAGTTTGGGCACACCTTGACTAATAACATCTTCAAGGGTACTATTTACAAATGGGTTCACACCCACAGGACCAGGATTTGGGGCTTTAACATGCCTTTTGTTGGTGACATGATTTAATTCCCAACAACAAGCAAACAACTCAGCAATTAGTAGAATTTATCTCAGTCCACTCCAAAGTTAAACAGTGAGGCAGACTGGAAGGCAGAGTTCCCAATCATGCAATAGATAGTGCCAAGGACTGTTCACATATAGATAAAACACCTTCAATAAAGGAAAGTCAACAACTATGACAGATACAGTTTCCACTATTTTCCAGTTTTAAAAGAATATAAGCTTAATACATTCTTACATGCCAAGTAAAGACCTTTCCCAGCCCTCTCCCTGCATGTATCAAAACAAGATTGACATCTAAAGTTGTTTAACAGGCAACAGATCAGTAGGTTGCTAAATGGTCTTGTATTGCTGCTGCTTCTAGGACTTGTTACTAATGATTGGGAGTTCTCATATCCTGATACAGTGTTTAAATGTCCCCTCTTTTCTTGGGTCCTATACCTATTTCTTTCTTCTTCTATCACTGCAAACTCTGAAATATCCTTTTCACATAAAATGTCTAAGTTACCTGATGTCAGTAAGGAAAGCAATTAAATTTAAAAACTCAGGTTGCCTAATGCTGAGAGTGAAAAATATCCCCATATCATCTTTTTCTTTTTTTGGGGTGGAGCATTCATTAAAGTAAGCCTCACACATTGGTATATAAAGTTGCTATTCCCACTTACTGTGTAAATTGAAATGAGAGCAATCTAATCTAGTGACTGTGTGTCAATGTATCTTTGGGAAAAAAGGGGTGTCAGTAGAAATTCAAGCGTATTTAAATTCCAGTTTTCCTACCTTCACATCTAGTGACTGTGTGTCAATGTATCTTTGGGAAAAAAGGGGTGTCAGTAGAAATTCAAGCGTATTTAAATTCCAGTTTTCCTACCTTCACATCTTTTGCATGCATTCCTATTAACCAAGATCGAAAACATCACTTGGGCTATGTACTCTGGAGACCAAAAGTATATAAATATGCCTATATTGTAAAACATTCCTTCATTCTTTTGGGGATGTTCTGCCTTCACTGTAGAGCAGCCACTGACTTCCCTCCTTATCTCTGTGCAGCCAGATTAGATGAGCCCAGGTGTAGCTTCACTGGGAGCTGCAACACACCTTGTTCTAGAAAGTTCTGTGGCAGATGGCCTGAATCAATTCAACTTGAGAGATTGGGGCACATATTCTGGTTCTTGTCCATTGGCCTATGTGTTTCAGATTACCTGTCCTTATAGTTGAAGTGATAAGTGTGGGTTTAAGGAAAGAGGCCATTTAGTTTTGCCTGAAGAGCTCCCCACATGGTCTAATCTTAAACTCAGGAGGATTCAAGAGTCAGGTTTGAAGCCTTAATAATATTAAATGTGTTATTTAGTTTACTATTGTCCAGACTCTCTATTTAAAGGAGAATGGCCACTGTACTCGAAAAATAAATTTATTTTTTATAAAAGAAATTTCTCACATTTTAAAAAACAAATATTTCTCTATTAATTCATCTCTTTGCAGCACATGGTGGATATTGGTAAATATTACCAGCTGAATTATATTTCATAAAGAATTATATCCCACTTATGTTGTAAAATATCCTAGAGTTTTAATATTCAAAGCGTAAAATTTAGATATCATTTGCCATTGTGTTGTATGTTTCATCTGTGCAGCAAGGTTTCACAATATGGCAATATAAATTTACCCTTATAAATTGTTCTCTATTAATTATATTCATCTATGAGAAAAAAAATGCCAACAATCTTATTAAAAGACATTTGCTTCTTGTGTTAAATATTTTCAGAATATTTTTGCTCTCACATTGCTCTTATAAAATGTTATGTTTATAAAAGAATTAAATATTTTCAACTTTGTTAAAAGTTAAACATTTTTCTTACTTCTATAATGAAATTAACTTAATTTAAACTTTTAGTTGAAGTCATGGCCGTTAGGCAGACAAAATTTTACAATTTACATTTTATTAGTGAGAAATGTGAGAACTGGATCAATGAAGAGACGTCCCAAGGCTGGAAATGTTGTTAAAGTTAGGGAGAAATTAGCAATCCAGTACTCTGGAACAATACTTCTACTGCAGTTATGCTACTTATCTCTTATTATGCTTGTCTTCTAAACCTGTTTTGAGATAACCTTTGAAAATGACTAATTTCCACAAAATTCAAACTAATGTGAAGCGTTGGTGAACATCATCAACTGTATATAGGAGAGGAAACCTACACTTCATTTCCTCCTCTGGGTAAGGGAACTGTATTACTCCTTGGAGAGGAGAGTGGGTACAGTCTAAGGAGGTAGGCAGCCCTTCCTCCTGATGAGGTTGAACTGTGAGGCTTCATTGAGAAGCCAGGGCATGTTAGAGAATCTCTGAAGCACCTAATACAAGCAGGAAGCAAGTGCAATGGATGAGTGAGGTTGTGAAGTCTAGCAGCATCAGGCTGACAGTAGAAATGTGAGGGGAATCTGTTAAAGTCAGTGCTCAGGCTGAAGGCAGCTGGACGATGACAGGAAAGCCACAAGGGTCACTGCTCACACAGCACTTGTGCCATGAGTGGGGGAGACATGGGGCCTAGAATAGAGGAAGCAGCTGGGCTGAGAGGTGGATCCAAGTGCTGAGGCAGGAAGCAGGTGGCCACAGAAGGAGGAAAAGATGAGGCTTGTGCTGTGGAGCATCTGCCCCTCACGTTGGCTCCTGTAGAAATGCTCTATAAAGATTCAAATGTAGAGGAAAAAGCATTTATTTTGACTAATCATCCTTAAAAGCAATTTTGACACCTACAATGCTGAAAGGGAAAGGCGACTGTGGACAGCAAAGCAAGAAATATGGATTTCTCTAGGGCTAAGTTGTCTCAGAAAGAGCAACTGCAACAAACACATTTCCACAAAAGGCCGGGCAGTCAGGGGGAGTACTTCACTTATTTCTGACTTATCCATTGACTGATGTGTGCATCCAAGCAAGTTGCTGGAATCTCTTTGAACCTATCTTCCTACTGGAAAAATGGATATCTTACTATAAAACATATTTCTCCTTCCAGAGAGTAAAAAATGCCAAACAGACAAGCTATCAATGCAAAATACTCTAATTTCAAGGAGAAATCTGCATAATTGTTACATATATAATTAAATTGAAATCTATGAAATTATAAGATTTTATCTATGAGAACCCATTCTGGAATCATTGAATGGAACTTGTCAGGTTTTCGTTATTGTTGTTACTTCCGGCAGTTTTCTGTTATTAAAAGAGAAAATTGGATGTACAAAATTCTCTTCATTCTGGCTATGTTAATAGAGATCAGTAAAAAGTATATTTTAAATTACCCTTTCTATTTACCATAGGAATACAAAATTTTAGAACCTGCCTAGTTCATAGAAGCTCAAATATATATTGTTGAGCCAATGAGAAGCTGCCAACAGGAATTATCCCCAGCATAGATAGATTGATGATAGATGATAGATAGATAGATAGATAGATAGATAGATAGATAGATGAGTAAATAAATAAAAACAAAAAGCCAATGCAATTGTTACACTTCTCAGAAAAATAGCTTAAGTCAATAAATGTTAAATAGATCATTCTTTCCAGTTTTGTGCATTTTTAGGGAGATATAATATTAAAAATTAAAAAGTTATTTTCTGCAATATGTGACCTCCCCCACACACACACACATTTGTCACTAATGCTATCCTCGTTCCTGTATTGTCTTTCTGTAAAGCAGTGTTTTCCAAACTTAACTTATTAAAAATGCAGATTCCCAAATTCCTACATTGTAAATTCTGAGTCAGTAGATCTTGGGCCAAGGAATCTGCATTTTCATTAATCACCCCAGGGAACAAGAAAGTTTAAGAAACATTGTTCAGAAAGACCACTTGATACTGCTGTAGGTAAATAACTCAATCCACCTAGAGTCTGTCTTAAGGCAGACCATCCGTGACAGTACTAATAAATTGTGCATGAAATTGATTTCATCTAGATTGGAGATATAATTTGTCCTGCAGTATGTCCTGTATGCTGTTGACTCACACTTTCCTTTCAGTTGTTATTCATTTGTGTTATAACCTCATTTACAGAGAGGATTTTAATTTTTCTCAATTACCAAGTTTGCTTTTCTCCCTCCCTTCTGTTTACTGATTTTTCAATGAGGAGATTTCAAGTCCTAGAATCCAATTTCTCCTAACTGATTTCAGTCCAAGGTAAAAGCTTAAACCCATGCACAGCTCATCTCACAGAACCTGGCCAGAAGAGAAGAATGGATGTTGCTTTATTTTTTATTCTATCTTTTGTTTTTCTGCTTTGTAAACACCTTTTTCATTTAATGTAAATTAGAATTGATGTCTTACTGAATTGCAGACACAAATATGTGGTTCACAATCTTATTATCTTAGCCACCATGCTTATTGATGCTGTATTATAATGGGATTAGACTAAAACAAGAAATAACCATTTGAGTTTGTTTCCTTGTTTTACAACCTTTTCACATTCAGCTTCTCAGCATAAAAAGGATTAACAGAACAGAGTGCACTGTACCAGAATACTAAATGTTCACATATTTTATGTCCTTGAGCAAATTCAAATGAAAAAATAAAACCCTCTTTGCTAACAAAATGCAATGAAATACCAGACATAGCACTAAGCTAAAGTCTGCCACTATCTACACTACTTATCGTGAATAAATAATACACTTTAAGAAACTACACAAAGTCCCTTTAATAACTAGATTTCTATTCTGTAAATTGCTGCTGCAGTTTTACCTGGTCCCTAACACACTACCAATGAATATATAAGGTAAAAGGGAATGGAGTCATATTTTGTTTGCCATATTATGTGTGCTCACCCAAGTTAGGCATTATGCTTAATAAACATAATGGGTGATGAGTACTTTTCTGATATCATTGAGACGATTGTGAATGTTAAACCAATTTGGACTTACCCAAATAACAAAATTTTAAGATCTGTTGGAGAAGAATTCCTTTATTTTCAATTAATAATGCAGAATCCACTTTATAGCCTAAAGTGTAATCATTACTACTTGAGTATCAATAAAACAAAAAGGCATGAAGAAACTCTCATCAAAATAGTCATTATGGCTATAGTAATGAAGCCAAAATAGCAGCACTCTAAATCCTCATCACGTGTAAACCACAGGAATACAAACAAAATATGAAATTTATACTTCCATCTTCCCTTTAATCCTCCAAGCAAACATAATTTTAAAAATTTCAAGCTAAATACTATTTAAGGATATAATTTTAATGAAGGATGTATAAATATTAAGTAATTCCATATTGAAGGTGAACATGTCTGTAAATCGTTTAAAGGCATGTAACCCACAGAGTAGCAAACTTAAATAAGTGTTTGCATGATGTATTTATAAGGTATGACACTTGCAGAGGGTTAACAACAGAGTGGTATGGAAAAACTACCCATTACATATTAAAGACTATGTTTAATAGGAGTATCTTACCAACAGTACCCTAATGCTAGGGATGAATAATTAGCAGCTGATAAGAGCTATGGGATGTATTATGTTTTATGATAATTGTTTAAAGTTGAGAGTGATAATGATTGTACAACTAAGTGAGGAGAATGTAAGAAACTGACCATTTACCTTGGGATAAAATATATATTAAGTAAAATTAGGAACCCACTACTTAATAAATCAGGCCCTCGGCAGAGGGGTGGGGGGGGTGGTAGTTTTAAACCAGCACAGTGTTCAACCTGCTTGCAAATGTTCAGAATATGATAGATAGATAGATAGACAGACAGACAGACAGATAATAGATGATAGACAATACATAGAAGACAGATGGATGGATAGATGGCTCACACAATTGTGGGGACTGTAGGGCAGGGGAATTCTGGTAAGAGTGATGTTGAACTCTTGTGTCTTAGAGGAAGTTGGCAGGCTGGAAATTTGGTAAGAGTTGATGGCGAAGTCTTGAATCTGGAAATTCAGAGACACTTAGAGGTGTAGTCTTGAGGCAGAAGTTCTTCTTCCTGGAACCCTTAGGTTTTTGCTTTTAAAGTTCTCCAACTGATTGGATGATGCCCACCCACATTAAGGAGGGCAATCTCCTTTACTTAAAGTCAAATGATTGTAGGTGCTAGTACCACCTACAAAATATCTCCACCACAACATCTAGGACATCTAGACCATTGTTTGACCAAAGAACTGGATACCCTTTTAACAAATCAAATTAATTATCGTCACTACTTAAAACAACAGAAATTTATTATTTCACAGTTCTAGGGGCTAGAAGTCTGAAATTAAGGTGTCAGCAGGACTATGCTTCTTTTGAAGTCTATAGGGAAGAATCTCTTCCATGACACTTTTGGCTTTTGGCAGTGGCAATCTTTGGTGTTTTTTGGCTTGTAGTTGTATCACTCCCCTGCCCCATCATCTTGTGATCTTCTTCCCTCCCTCTGTGTGTCTAATCTCCTCTTCTTATAAAGACTGCAGGCATGTTGTATTAGTGTCCACTCTAAACTTCAAAGACTCTGTTTCCAAGTAAGAGCAAATTCATAAATACCAGTGTTAGGATTTGAGCATGTATTTTGGTGGCACACAATGCAACCCATAACAAGGAAATGACTTTATTGGTTTTATCACAATAAAAACTATTGTTTTGTAATCTGTTAATGTCAGAGTGACCCAAAGGCTTTCTGGCCTTGTGATTCTAGCCTATGTCCTCAAGACCTTCCATTCTTCCTGCTCTTTAGTTCAATCAAATATTAAAACCTATAGCAATAAAAAGTTAAACATATGTGAGCAGTGTATTTGGTAAGCACTATATTCAATCCACTATTGATTGCCTCACAAAGTCTGATCTTATATAGAGAGAGCAAATTGTTTAGGGAACACTGGGGATATCATATTATTAGAAAATCATTACAACTGAATTCTGGTACAAATATGGAAAAACAAATTCAATGATGGAAAGCTGTTGTTTCAGTATCTTTGTCCAGCTGTAGCAGATTATACCATCTGCACCACTCTTTCAGTTTCTATCCAGAGTTTCCTTAAATTTATTTGAGTAAAGGAAGACCTGTCATTAGGCTTCATACTGCCTAACCACACATGTGAAATAGACATTTGCTGGGTTTTGCTGGCCACCTGATATCCATACCCCTTTGTTCCAGTTTGCTACTGCTGCTGTTATACAAAATACCAGAAATGGATTGGCTTTTATAAAGGGGGTTTATCTGGTTACAAGTTTACAGTCCTAAGGCCATAAAAGTGTCCAAATTAAGTCATCAACAAGAGGATGCCTTCACTAAAGAATAGCCGATGGCATCCGGAACACCTCTGTCAGCTGGGGAGGCACGCAGCTGGCATCTGCTATTCCTTTGCTCCTGGGTTGCATTTCAAAATGATGTTCTCCAAAATGTCTCTGGGCTTGTCTCTCTTAGCTTCTTCAGCTCCTGTGCATCCAACTATCTGGGGGTCCTTTCTTAGTTTCTCCAGAGCAAACTCTGGGCTAGCATGTCTTAGCTTATTATCTCCAAACCTCCTTCTGTCCACATCTCCAAGCATCAGCTTTTAACAGCTATCTCCAAAAGTCTCTCTCAGCTGCTCTTATAGAACTCCAATGATTTAATTAAGACCCACCCAGAATAGGTGGGGTCCACATCTCCATGGAAATAATTTAATCAAATTTTTCCACCCTAGTAAACAAACTAATCAGTTTGCTCCCACAAGATTGCATTAAATATGGCTTTTCTTGAGGACATAATATATCCAAATTGGCCCACACTTCTTAAACAGTTCCTCAATTTCAAACTCTGCTGCTGGCACTTGGCTAAATATACAGGCAATGTGACCTGAACTAGGTCATGAAATGCTTTTTATCAGAATACAACTCTCTTCTAATGACAATAAGGAGGACTGCAAATAGTTTTCAAAACCACTGGGAACTTTGGCCTTTGAAGTCCTCTTTCTTTCATTAAAATAATGATAAAAATAATAATTATTATTAATTATAAGTGCAAGTATAAAGACAAATACTATGCAGACTGGATTATATTAATATTTCCTTCTGGTTTAAAAGAAATCAAAACGTTTTTTGACCATCTAAATGCTTTGTAGGCCCCAGGCACTGTATCTACTGGGCCCAGTGGATGTCAGTCCTAACAAAGAGTTTAGATTTGGTTGTATTTCATCCATACTGAAGTGTTCTGTCAATTTCCATGCCTTGAGACCTTTGCCAGAGTTTCTGCTTTTTAGCCTTATAGTGTTTTGTTAAATGATTTCAACTGAGAATGATGTGGTCTTAGTATCCTATTTTGTTTTTTAAAGGTAGATTTGAGTTTTCACAGATAGGCATCTTAAAACATGTTTACTGGCCCAAACCTCTTCTCTGCAGCACAGATTGGTGTCTTTAAGCACCAGAGAGATTCAGGCTTCAGAGGAGGGTCTGTATGACTTACAAACTACAATCCAAGTAAGTGAACTCTCAGCTTGCTTTAAAAATATTTTTTCATCATCAAGAGTTCTCAGTAAAAATCAAGTCACTGGAAAAGCAGATCTTCAAGAACCCATTTTCTGAAGAATCTACATTCATCTTATTGTACCATAAGTTAAGCCAATATGACATTCAAATACCCCAATTCAGAAGAAACACAAATATGAGTAGTGAAAGAATAAATACTGTCACAGCAATTTGTTTATATGATCAAGATACTCTAATATGAAACATTAATGTAGTAGCCTCATTTCAAAGAAATAGCTGCTTCTGCATTACTTGATAAATTAACAATGATATAAATCTAGATCACAGGGCTGAGACTAGGGTAAAGGGATTGAAACACCAACCTTGTACTTGCATGGCCCTGAGATTGAGTCCCTCCTTGAAGTTTGTACCCCAGGCACCACACTGTTACCATCCTAGTACCAACCCTCTTAGGTTAAGCTATTAATATACACAGAAAGGAAAGTAAGAAACTGTTGTGTTTTTTTTTTTTTTTCAATACTTGATTTTGTTGTGGTCAAATCTTAGTTTTGTAATTTATTTCTCATTTTCTAGAACTAGTAGCTGGAAGAACGCCAATGGCCAGTGGCCAGTTTGAATGTATTATGTCCTCCCAAATGCCATTATCTTTAATGTAATCTGGTGCAGGCAGATGTATCAGTGTTGATTAGATTGTAATTCTTTGAGTGTTTCCATGGAGATGCGACCCACCTAACTGTGGGTGATGACTCTGATTGGATAATTTCCATAGAGGTGTGGCCACACCCATTCAGCATGGGCCTTCATTAGTTTACTGGAACACTATATAAGCTCAGACAGAAGGAGTGAGCTTACTACAGCCAAGAGGGCACTTTGAAGAATGCACAGGAGCTGAGAGAGAAGCTGTAGTTGAGACAGACATTTTGAAGACAGCTGTTAGAAGCTGATGCAGACATTTTGGGGAACGCCATTTTGAAACACAACCTGGGAGCAAGCAGATGCCAGCCATGTGCCTTCCCAACTAACAGAGGTTTTCTGGACGCCATTGGCAATCCTTCACTGAAGGTACCTGATTGTTGATGTGTTACCTTGGACACTTTATGGCCTTAAGACTGTAAGAGTGTAACCAAATTGTGCCGGTTTGAATGTATTGTGTCCCCCAAATGCCATTATCTTTGTGGTCCTGTGGGACAGACGTTTTGGTGTTGGTTAGATTTGCTTGGAATGTGACCCCACCCAGCTATGGGAGGTAACTCTGGTGGGATACTCCCATGGAGGTGTGGCCCCACCCATTCGGGGTGGGTCTTGATCAGTGGAGCCATATAAATGAGCTGGCTCAAGGAGAGGAAACGGAGTGCAGCTGTGAGTGACGTTTTGAAGAGGAGCAAGCTTGCTAGAGAGGAACGTCCTGGGAGAAAGCCATTTTGAAACCAGAACTGTGGAGCAGACACCAGCCACGTGCCTTCCCAGCTAACAGAGGTTTTCCGGACGCCATTGGCCATCCTCCAGTGAAGGTACCCGATTACTGATGTGTTATCCTGGACACTTTATGGCCTTAAGACTGCAAGTGTATAGCCAAATAAACCCCCTTTTTTATAAAAGCCAATCCATCTCTGGTGTTCTGCATTCTGCAGCATTAGCAAACTAGGACAGATTTTGGTACCAGAGAAGTGGGGTGCTTTTGCTGCTGTGTTTGCAAATACCAAACATGTTGGAACGGCTTTTTAAATGGATAAGGGGAATATTCTGGAAGAATTGTGAGGAGCTTGATAGAAAAGGCCTAAACTGCTCTAAAGAGACTGTTTATGGAAATATGGACTCTAAAGATACTTCTGATGAGGACTTGAGCAGAAATGATGAATATGTTGTTGTAAACTGGAAGAAAGGTGATCCTTGTTTTAAAGTGGCAGAGAATTTGGCAAAATTGAGTCCTGGTGTCGGATGGAAGGAAGAATTTGAAAATGACAACCTGGAATACTTAGCTGAGGAGATCTCCAGACTACATGTGGAGGATATAGCCTGGCTCCTTCTTGTAGCTTATAGTAAAATGCGAGCAGAGAGAGATAAACTTAGAACTGAACTCTTGGGTTCAAAGAAACCAGAAGCTGATGACTTGGAAAATTACGAGCTTCCAGGGGGTGGAATCCCTGAAGCTACAGCCAAACGTGAGGATGTAACCAAACATGGAACCCAGCCACCATTTCAGTACAAGCCAAGATTGGAGATGGAATTATCCAGAAAGGATTTGTGGAAAGTCCTATTGTCTGATGGCTTTGACCCCTGCGTGCTTCATGCAAAGCCAATGGAATTTTTGCGAGATCTTTATAGACAGAGCCATTACCGGTCTGGACTGGAGGAGACAGACAAGGAAAAAATTAAAGGAAAAATCTCTTCAAAGACAGAGCCATGGAGGTTGAGGTCTGGAGTCAGGAGGTCTCGGGCTGGGAGAGCGGAACAGCCTACACACATGGAAAGGGTGAGTTTGCCCTGGAAGTCGAGGGCGGGCTTTCCACCTCGATGCTCTGGAAGAGTTTTGCCACCTCTGGTCTCAAAGAGGGTGGAGCACATTTCCAGGGAGTTGGGGAGAGCCTGGCTGCCACCACACTGTTCTGAAGGGGTTGAGCATGTGCCCCGGAGATGGAAGGGAATCCGGAAGCTGCCCTGATGTTTGAGGAGGGTGGGGCCGAGAAGGTGGTCTCCCCAATGTGTGGAAATGTTGGAGCACTCACGTAAGCATTTGGAGAGGAAAGGGCTGCCAGAAAGCCCCTTAGGAAGGGTTAGACTCCCGCTCTCTCAAGCCCCAAGGATGCAACATCGTTCTGTTAATGACTGTCTGACTTTGAAATCTAATGGAGTTTGTCCTGCAGGTTTTAGGAACTGTTTTGGTCCTGTTATGCTTTCTCCTTATGGCAATGGAAATGTTTATCCTATGAATGTCCCTCCTTTGTATATTGGAAGCATATAACTTGTTCTAAGTCCACAGATCCAAAGCTAAAGGAGAATTGTGCCTTAGGACCCACCACACCTGTAATTGATTTTGATGGGATCTTGTACTTAACTTTTGTTACTGAAATGGTTTAAGTTTTTGTGATATTGTGATGAAATGAATGTATTTTGTATTTGGAAAGATAATGTCATTTTGGGGTCCAGGGGGTGGAATGTGCCGGTTTGAATGTATTGTGTCCCCCAAATGCCATTATCTTTGTGGTCTTGTGGGACAGACGTTTTGGTGCTGGTTAGATTTGCTTGGAATGTGACCCCACCCAGCTGTGGGAGGTAACTCTGGTGGGATACTCCCATGGAGGTGTGGCCCCACCCATTCGGGGTGGGCCTTGATCAGTGGAGCCATATAAATGAGCTGACTCAAAGAGAAGGAACTCAGTGCAGCTGTGAGTGACATTTTGAAGAGGAGCAAGCTTGCTAGAGAGGAACGTCCTGGGAGAAAGCCATTTTGAAACCAGAACTGTGGAGCAGACGCCAGCCACGTGCCTTCCCAGCTAACAGAGGTTTTCTGGACGCCATTGGCCATCCTCCAGTGAAGGTACCTGATTACTGATGTGTTATCCTGGACACTTTATGGCCTTAAGACTGTAAGTGTGTAGCCAAATAAACCCCCTTTTTTATAAAAGCCAATCCATCTCTGGTGTTTTGCATTCCGCAGCATTAGCAAACTAGGACACAAATGAACCCCCTTTTATAGAAGCCAATCCGTTTCTGGTGTTTGCATTCTGGCAGCATTAGCAAACTGAAACAGTCACTATATTACAAAAATATCTTTGACTACATTAGGATAAGAAGGTATTATCATACATACCTTATTTATCCCTTTCTTTCGAACCTTCACATCATTGGGGTTAGTGTTTTGTGTTGTGTAGGCTTTTCAGCCATTATATTGGTATAGTTCAGTAGTTAATAGTACTGAAATGCAGATGAAGAAAATCACTAAAATATAAAACCTCCACATTAATTTATAACAATTATTGCAGGTGTAAATCTCAGCCCACAAAGTAAGGTACTAAGAAATACCTTATATTTTAAATTTTTCTATAATGGAAATTCATTTTGGACTCTGTACATCCATTCTGAGGGTCTGATGGAACAGTTTTACCTTATGAATTCTCGAACCCTCCCTCCCTCTTGGCCCAGTTTTGATAAATAATTCTGAGATCTTAAATAATGCATTGAGGTAACAGTTGAGAGGTACACTGACAAGAGGTCACCAGTTACGGTCCCTGGAATTTATCCAACCACAGTATCAAGGGGTGCTCAATTTGTCTCCATTTTCAATACAAATAGCACAAATCAAATCATTATTTCTTAAAAGATATTGTAACAGAATTAGGATTTGGGAAAATCTCTTTGGCAATGGGATACCTCATCAAAGGGAATTTATATTTATTCAATGAGCAAAGTTAAGAAAGGAGGAAATTGAGACATTATCAATAAGAAAGTATAGAATTTCACTAATTGAAACACTAAGCAGAGGTCAATCATTGTAAATGATTGACATTTTCCAAACTACTGCTACAATAAAAGCTCTGTGTATGCCACAACAGAGCACTGCTAATTAATTTTCAGACAAGAAGGAGCACTTAGATGACTATGACTTTTTAATTCATTATTTAGTTCCAGTGAATCATGTAGTACCTCAGAATGGGCCTCTCAGGAAAGTTCAAAATGATGGGGAAAAATAGGAGGTGGGAGGACAACTCTTCCATTAATTTAAGAAACAGCCTGAGAGTTTAATTCAGTTTTCTGCTTTTTAAAGGCAGGGACACTTCTGAAAGGATTACAGAAGAAACAAATAAAATAGGACCAACTCTTGCTGCCAAACTTGCAGTCTAATTTAATACTGCTTTTATTTCACCTGAATTCCTATTTGATTTCTAAGGAACTACTTGTCCATTTACAAATAAATTTCTTAAATTTGCCTTTATTATCATATGACTATAGCCTTTTGAATGGCTGACAGTGAATACTCTTGATTGTTCATAACTCTTTTGAAGAAGAGCTACTCATAAATTGTTAAACTGACAAATCAGTAAAATGGCAACTTTCACTTAGTTTGTATTAATTCCTGTTACAGAGTAGTGAAAAAGTGACATGTGGTTTGAAAATTATGATGTGATTTTGCTTTATAAATATTTATAATTAACGTGGCTTGGTTTTAACAGCTTTCCTGTAAGTGTGTATGAAAGCAGAAAAACACCATACTTCAAAAGAAACATATTATCATAAGCTATAAATAAAGTTTTTAAAAAAATCATTAGCAACATCAGAGAAACTCTTAGAAAACACAAACATTTTTAATTACCATTGGTAACCTAATAGAGTGTTATTTTTTTTTCTGAAAAATCTGGAAAAAGTTTATCTAATAGTTATATATACATACTCACAAATGCATAACACACACTCACACTTGCATATTAGTATAACCAATAGATTTTTCTCTTGTTCTTGCCTGAGAAACACTTTTTATGGTTATTTAACAAAAATTCTGTATGTGAGCTCATGAATATAAATGTAAAAGAAAAAAACTTGAGGAAAGTTTAAAAAATAGAGAAAGTAAAAATACTAATTATGAAGTAAAGGCAATATTTTCTATAAACATATATTATTAGTACAAATAAAAGAACTGTAAAAAAGAGCAGAAAAATGGTATATAACATTTTACTCAGTAAATGATTCTGTGCTTATCTGCAACTTATATTTAATCAAAAAAGGGGTCTAATTTTAATGGAAAAATATTATGTCTCTTCTTCTGTGGACCTGCTAATATCTAGTATCAATATACCGAGTGGTTTCCTTGGATTTCAGTGTTTATTTGGCTGCTTTCATCAAAACCTTATTAAAAATGCATGACCTCATCTCTACCCCAAGTTGCAATATCAGAATCTCTAGAGTTGAGCTTAGAAATTTGTATTTTTAGCAAGTAACTTGAGTGTTTCTTATGTAGCACTCCAAAGTTGAAGAATGATTCATCTCTCTCTTATATATTCTTTTAATGAAATCTTTTGTACAACTTGATTTAAATAGAACTGGATTTTGAAACACTACTGCTAAAGCAATTAGTATATCACTGGTGGACAGATTTGGGGAGAGCAGAAATATATTGAAATATATATATATATAACCTTATCAAAACTAGTACTAACACATAAAAAAAAGTTCTAAAATCAATGAGATCACTGCATCATCATATAGCTGTACATTCGTCACAATCAATTTTGAACATTTTCATTACTCCAAAAATAAATAAATAAAGCTGAGAATAAAAATAAAAAATAAAAGTAAAAAGAACACCCAAAACATCCCATACCACCCATATCTCCTTTTATTCATTTAGTTTATGTCCCCATTTTTCTACTGATCTGTCCATACACTGGATATAGGGAGTGTGAGCCACAGGTTTTTCACAATCACATGGTCACACCATAAAAGCTATATAATTATACAATCATCTTCAAGAATCAAGTCTACTGGATTGCAGTTCAGCAGTTTCAGGTATTTCCTTCTAGCTATTCTAATACACTAAAGGGGGATATCTATATAAGGTATAAGAAAAACCTACAGCATGACCTCTCGACTCCATTTGAAATCTCTCAGGTGCTGACACTCTATTTTGTTTCATTTCTCTTCCCCTTTCGGTCAAGAAGTCTTTCTCAATTCCACAATGCCAGGTCCAGGCTCATCCCTGGGAGTCATATCCCACATTGCCAGGAAGATTTATAGCTCTGAGAGTCATTTCCCATGTACTGGGGAAGGCCGTGGGTCCGTTAACAACACACTTCAGAGATATTCAATTCCTCTGGATACCGCTCCATGAGTAAATTATAGAGTATGCACTTATTAACTGGTTTTGTGTGGACATCATCTTCTCCACCCTGCCTCATTTCTCTATAAATGTAACATAAATTGTCTCTCTCACCCATCCTTTCACTTTATCCAGTTTTATCTTCAGATACATTCAACTTTTAACCTCTCCCTTTGACACTTGAATTGTCCCTGGCCACTTGAACTGGCTCCTGAGACTGAGTGTTGACTAAATCCAGATAAGACAAGTTGAGCATCCCCAAGGAAATAAAATAACTTAATATAGAAGTGGATCAAGTCAATAAAAGAGCCAGTGCATGCTGGGTCATTATACCTCATGACTGAAAGAATACAACATACTTTGGAAATATATCAGGATTTGGGGAGATAAAATGACTTTTTCAATTTACTTGTGTTCTCCCAAACCATGAACCCAACATTTCCATGTTTCCTCCAGGTTATTCTACCATTAGGAATCATTACCATACAGAATAAACATCATTAAGTTTTTAAAATATAGATGTCTTGGCCCCATATAGAGAATTTCTGATGCCAGATCGTTGTCTAGAACCAAGCATTTGTCTCTTTAAAAACTGCCCTACAGGTGACTCTGATGAACACATACAGTTGATAACCATTAATTTGATTTAATTCCTTCATTTAACTCAGTCATTCATTCACTTAATCTCTTAATTATTTATTGGAACAACTGTAATTTGTCAGACTCTGCTAAGTATCAGGAATATTGAAATTATTATTAGCATTATCATTATCATTGTATCTATCATTCCTTAAGTGTCTGTTAAATGCCAGATGCAAGCTACTATTCTGAGGGACATATGTATGCATGTATGTATATATCCCTTACACTTGACACCTACATCTAAGGAATTATTATCCCGTTTTTGGAGATGGCTAAAGAAGCAGTACTTGGGAATGCAAGCCTTTCTATATTCACAGACTATGCTGCTTCCACCATATTGCAATACCCTATAATAAAACATATTTATTGCTCATCCTAAGAGATGTGTAAGAGGTGTGACCAAATGACCATTATGCAAAATGGAAATGGGCATAATTAAAAAATAGAATGTACGTTATTCAGGGAATTTTTTTTTAAATCTGGGAATTATGGTATATGTAGAAAATTACTAAAGGGCTCAAGACATACTATTAATTAAAGCAGATGGGCCAGCCTATGCAATACTGTGGAGTTATGACACAAGTTTCGAAAACAATGTTATTTAATGTGCCTGGAACATAAATTATAGATATAGAAGCAGGAGGTGGTTATAGAAGCAGGTAGAATTTAGGCTGTAGATCATACTGTTGGCAATCAACAATTGTCAAAATTTTTAGTCAAATGGCAAACATGGACAAGTATGCATTTTAGGGAGACATTTTGGTGCCTGTGTGGAGAATGGATAGGAGGAAGAGAAACTGAAGGCCGCATAGTACACTACTTAAACAGAATTTGGCATAAGAAGGAAAGGAAGAATTTACAATGTGTAAAGATTATTCAATTGGCAGAAATCACAGAATGATTGGATAGGAAAGGTTTTAGAGAAATAATAGTCTAGAATAATTCCCAAAATTAGGTTGTACACTTGGGTTGTCGGTAATGACATGATCAGAATTGAGTGTATAGGTGGAAACAATGGTATGGGAAAACAAAATTAATTCAGCAATATATTTATCCAGCATAAAGCACTTGTACAAAATGCAGCATAGAAATTAGCTACAGAGATCGGGAACTCTGGGGAAGGGTTTGAATCATGGATATATATTTGAGAGTGATCAGCACATAGATGAAAGTGGAAACCATGAAGAAGGAGATCAAGGAAGAATGTCCAGAAGATACATGGACTACTTTCAAGTATTTGGTACAAAGAGGTAATGGTTAACTTTTCATTCTGTCAAGTCTCATATGCATATGCAATTTTAGAAGTATATTTAAAAATCACCTGAAACATGTAGGTGATCAATATTTATTAAATGATTAACAGAATGAGTAGAACTTGTAAATCATAAGTATGCTTTTTTCTTTAATTGTGTGTGTGCATTTTTTTTTTACTTTATTCATCTCCTTTAAGTAACACAAAGAAGAGTCTGTGCCCTGCATTGAGAAACAGAGTGATTTTTCTGATGGGAGAGATTGTAGTATACACATGTGTTTAGCAGAAGAATTTGATATTTTGGGTAAGGTTTACACCACCAGAAAAGACACATGAATGAGGAAAATGAAGCACATAAAGATTAAACATTTTGAATAAGGCCACACACCTAGTTAGTGCCAGACATCAGGGTTTACTCCAACCTCCAAAATAATTTAATTAATATATTTATTCCTTAGAATCCAGAATATAAATAGCTTAATTAAAACAACAGGGAAAAAGTATCAAATGTGACTATAGCCTTGTGATTTTTCTTCACAAAATTAATCTTTTTTTCTGACCTAATGTAGAGAATAATAGAGTTCCACCAGTAGATTAATCCTCTTAACTCAGTATAATTAGCCTAAGAATAAAGACACAAAGAAGGCATTTGTTGCACCAGGAGGGAATTGCATAATTGCTGAATGGGCAGTGTGTTCTGCCAGCTACCTAAAGAACTACATCACACAGACAGGAAAAATAAAATCTCTTTATGCCATAACAAAGAATGTGGATATATAATTTTCAGCATCCGTTTAGCAAAAGTGAGATTGCAATCACTATAGGATTTTCCCCTCACTGAATGAAAAATAAGGAATAAAAAAAAACAAAAAAAAGCACGACAGGATTATTGACAGTCTATTTAATTTTTTTTAAACATAGTAATGTTTCTTATGCCTTCAAAACATTTTTTTTTGAATTTTACATAAGAGAGTAATAAAATACTTATGGAGATAGGTACGTGACAAATGAATTGGCTCAGGATCATAAAATTTAATCCATCTAATCCGTTGAGGGTTTTCCTCACAGCACATCCATAATAAGTTGCTGTCATTGTTTTTTACCTCAGTTTCTCCAAATAGAAAGGTGAAGGTTAATAAAGCACACGTAAGGAAGATGTTTATGTGTATAACCAAAGGCATGGATTTGAACTTAGAAATTTGGATACTATGGAGAATAAATCACTGTGAAAGTAATTATTTTGGTTATATCCAAACAGTAAACAACAGGGTTGGGAAAAGGAATTTGGCCCAATTAACTGCATTCAGATTACCATAATTTAGGAACCACAAAATGGCAGGAGCCAAGCAGGTAACACACATGTACAAATGTGTTCAAGTTTAAGCCTGGAGAACTGAAAACGACAACTCTCAACCACCTAAATCTACTCAATTAACATTAAGAAGTTGTTGAATTTACTTCCCTAAACCATTTGATTGTAGGTGTATAATTTATAATTATGATGAAGATGAGATTCCAGACCAGACCAATTGTTTCGAATTCTAATTAGTCCAATCCAAAAATCTTAAGAAATAGATCACATAATAGAATATATTTTTTTTAGGCAATGTAACTTTTGGACTAAAGGGTAATTTAATAAAAGAACCAAGCAAGGGATATTTCAAGCTATTGAGAGTTCAAAATAATAAATAAATGAATAAATAAATAATAAACAAACATAAATAAGAAAATTTAAAACCTGTCATTAATTGTATCACATAATGGCTGAAGGTCCCATTATGCAATGGACTACAATATTTTTTGTTATTTTCTTCTTAACGTTATGTGTATTTTGTAAAAAAAAAAAAAAAAAGTTAAAGTCACATTATAACATTTTTATACTTCTAAACCCAAATAGTGATGACAACTAGCTTTCAGAGTTGATTAAGATAAGTTTGCATTCTATATGGGTTTCATCTTATTCCATTAGTTATGAACTTGCAATGTTTTCACTAAAATGTTGAAAGGTCTTAAAATACTTGTTTCAAGTACAGGAAATTAAAGGAAATGCTCCTGTCTCCTAACAATCTTGTTTACATGTGATGTACTCAATAATTATTTTTATATATTCAAATAATTAAAAAGTGTACATCAATATTTATCTAAATGGGGAAGTTTGGTGTCTCTAAGAAGCAGATGCACAGATACAGAGGATTCAGTAGAGAGTAATTCCTGTGGAAGATAGAGTCGGGAGCAGGGGGTTGAAGCAGGATTGGGCAGATTGGACAAAGTCTCCACCAACCGAATGGGGAGCTGAGTAAATATTGGTCCTTAAAGGAGTCCTGCCTCAGCACATCTTGTCTCTCTCATCATCTGGAAGCCTCCTGAGAAGAACATGACCTTGGAGCAAATATTGCTGGGGATCCCAAAGATGCTATCTTTGGCTGCAAGGTGTCAACCAATTGCAGTCTTCACAGGTGAAAGGTAACATTTTGTGTTATTTCCATTGCACAGAATTTAGAAAATCCTCTGACAAGCAGTTGCAACTGATAACTGTTTTTATTACTTACTTTTAATTGCAGGACACTTTAAGAAGGTAAGGATAGCAAGAGACAATTTTTAGTACAGATAAAACAATATATTAGTAGTTTCTAATTTGTTAGTATTTGGTAGTCACTTCTGAGAGAATATGCTAATTGTATTATAATTTTTAATAAAGTGTAAATAAAAATGAAAACTGGATTTAAAGTATGCATAACCTCTGAAGCATACAGTTCTGGAGAAAATAGTTGAAAATTACTAATCTGAACTCTAAATAGGAGATCCATAGCAATAGCTTTTCTAACCTCTGGGTGTTAAAAAGGCTTGAATACACTTGAATAGCAATTTATATGCTGGAGGAAATTGATGAAATGAGTGGTCAATAAATTTCCCAGCTTCCATTACATCACACCAGATCTTTTATGTATTCTTTTATTTAGCAACTGAAAGAAGAAAAAAAGAGGAAGAGAAAAAGGATGTTATGTTTAAACTTAAACAATCTAAAATTAATACCTGATATTCTCACACACCCATAGTTATTCTCTTTTAAGTTTGTACAATAATTGATAAAAAGATAAGATAAATTCTTGGTCTGATGCTTCTATTTATTTAAAGAACTCTTGCTGTACCTTAGGATTTTTTTTCCCTCTTTATATCATTTCAAGTAGGATTGGTTGTTGTTCTTTCTAATTATCATTTTCTACATTTGGAGGATTCTTAGAGTATATTTTCTTTCAGTAAATCTTCTCTATTCACTAATAAGCAAAGGGTCATAAACTCATCTACAACTTTACAAGATAAGATATGCCTATAAATGTGTGTTACCTAAGTAACCAGAAGCTACCTATTTCTTTGCTTTCAACTCCACAGGGCAGAACAGTGCATCCTGCAGATATCTGTGGAGGTGTGATGGTAGAGGGGTGGAAGAGACACTCAACACAATTATCTACTGAAACCAAATCTAGACAGTATTGTGAGATGGTGAAAGAAAAGTAAATTTCTGTGAGCCCCCATTTGCCTCATTCCAGAGTGCTCTTTTTGTCTGTCTCAAACACACACATGCACACACACACATTCCCCCCACCACCAATACACAATTTATTTTCCTGATTTTATGCTGCTCCTTACCTGACCATGTTTCAAAGGAGAACTTCTGAAGGACCAGGTTTCAAATGTGCCAAGCTATTGGTCCCTTTAATACTTTGGACAGCGTGAGGAGCCTGGGAAAACTGGCAAATGGAGCTCCCTTCCCCCAACCCTTCCCTCACAGCCGTGTACCATCACCACATCCTCCTCTGGGTACCACAGTGCCTCTGAGTCAAATATTTTCATTTTCCATTCATCTGTTAAGCTGAGAAAGCTTGGGAAATAGTGGAGAGAATCAGTTTAATTGTGGGGCCAATTTGCTTCAGTTTTTAGTTATTTCGTTTACCTTATAGCTGTGCCTATCAGTGTCAGGAAACTTAATGCAATTTAGAAGTAATTACTTGTATTTTCCCTTAATGTTAATTATCATATGAGTTATAAAAATCAGATTTTAGAAAGATTTATTTTTCAAATGCTTTCTGGAAATGAACTTAAATGCTAGTGTTCTGGCATACAAATATTAAATAGTTTGATTGTTTTTATTTTTAATTATTATAAGAAAATATGAAATTATAGAACTTTTAAAAATAGAAAAAAAGTAGTAAAAAATTGCCACTAATTTCTTCCTGGCACAATTATTTTCACTTTAGCTATCTTTTACACTCTTTTTCCGTGGATATACATACTTTTCATAACATTTCAACCATTGTATACATCATATACATATATTGCTTTTTGCCAAAGTTCATGGCTCTATAAGCATTTTCTATGTTGCTACCTAGCCTGGTTAACTGGCCCTATTAGTAGCTACATTACAGCCTGACTTTATAATGGTAATTTTCGTCTCCTCCAGGATTTGTCCGCTGAGTTGAAACACCATGCTTTTATTAACCATTGAACAAATATTCCTAAATCAATGTATGTTTTGTTAGGGTCTTAGTTTGAAAGGCTGCTGTAACAAATACTCCCCAATAGGTTGACTTAAGAAGCATTTATTGTCTTGTAGTTTCAGAGGCTAGTAGTTCAATATCAAGGCTTTCTTCCCAGTCTTTAGCCTTCTAGTGCTGACTTGCTGCAATGTGTGGGGTTCTTTGGCTTGCATATCTGCCTCCTGTCAGATGGCAATTTCTTTCTCTCCTATGTCTACTCTTCATTGCTGTTAACTTCTGACTTCCAGTTCCTCTGTATGGTTTTCTCTGTATAAGGCCTTCAGTAATACAGATTAAAGTTTGTGTAGTTCACTTGGACCATTACCTAAATAGGAGCTTAGAAAACTCTATTCACAAATGAGTGTATACTCTGACTCACCTTAACGTTCAAAGATACTCTTTACAAATGGATTCACACCTTTTCTTGGTGTATAATATCCAGCCTATTTTTCAATTTTCTCAGTATATAACACCAATGTGAGTATCTTCATATGTATAGATAGCTTTTCCTATGTATCAAAATGTGTGAACATCTGTATGATTCTTGATAGCTTTTGTCAAAGTGCTTTCTAGAAAAGTTGTGCTAGAATTCACTGCCACCAAAGATATGACGTATGAGCACAACGTTTTAAGAACATTCTTGCCATCAGTGAGTCTTTGCTGTTGACTAAAATTATTTTTAAGAAGAAGGGTGGTAAAAAATGATCCAACTTTTCCTCTTTGTGCTAGCCCATGCTGTTTTAGCCTCAACCTTCCTCTCTGATTCTCCATCATAACAAGAGCAGCAAGAATGTCTGGTCTTCTGTGTCAACCCTTTTATTTTTTTATGATAAAATTATGTTTTCCTTTTTGACTTGCCTGAGGAACCAAACTAATATCACCTGGACCTGGGCGGCTGTAGAACAGCAGCAGGAGCAGCCTAGGGAGGCCCAGGCAGTGTGTACAACGATGCCTGACTTTGCAATGGTAAGTTTCTTCTTTTCCAGGATTTGTCAATTTTGATTTTGCAGCTCAGTCAGCAATGCCGTGTGCTGTTTGCCTCCTGTCTGAGTTACAAGATAGTCATTTTCTCTTCCAAGATGACAAGTTTGAAAAAGTAAGAATGAAAGTCTCTATCTCACTACATCTATTATATTTTCTACCTGGTTTGCATGAACTTTTGAAACATATGAACCGTAAAAACTCTGAAGAAAAGGAGATACTCTTGTGTCTGGGGAAGTCACAATGTCTTCTGCATGAACAGACCTCCCCTCAAATATTAATCAGCATTAATATTATATGATGATGATGGATAACAAGGAGATAAAACATAGAGCATAAGGACAAGTTTTCTTATGATTCATAATTAAAATAGAAACCTGAAATTCTAGGCAAAAATATAAATACTTTAAATAAAAAATGGGCTATGTATTATCACTAACAAAATGGTAAAAGTTTTAATACAGATTTCTCAACATTTTCTCCTGGGCTGGCTTGCATATATATTGTTTACCTTGTAATTCCAAAAATTTTGTTCCCCTTTGCTTTTGTTTTTATTATTGTTTTCAACATCGTTTTTAACTGTTATTATGCAAACTATATATGAATGGTCAAAATATTCACAAATGTAGAGAACCCCACACAAGAAAAGAAAAAAATTATCAACCACAGTCCCACTTTCACTATTAAACATTATTAACATATGGATGTATTCCTTTTATCTCTTATCAGCACATACAGAAAATAAATATGCAACAAATCTTGGAAGAAACTAAACTTTTTTTTTAACTTTCTCTTTTACTTAAAAATATATTAAATATTTTCCCTTGTCAATATATATTCTTCTGCTATCTAATTATTTAATTGCTTGTTCAAATGTGTTATATTGAAAAAAGAGAAACAAGAAAGTAAATTGAATAGAATGACTAAATGGTTACTTTGCAATCAGACAAATCTGGATTTGAATTGGGTTCTGCTACCCTAGATCTGTGTGATCTTAATTTCTCTGTGCCTCAGCTTCAGACCAGGAGAGTTGTAAGAAATGAAGGAAATGATCGAGGAAAAGTATCTAGTCAATGTCTGGCAATGTGTCAATCTTAGGAAGTGTGAGAAATCATTATAAAATAATTGCTCTATTTATTACCTACCTATTGAACATCTCTGTCTTAGGATACAATCCTAGAGATAAAGTGCTTGGAAATACATCATAACACTTTCTATTGTTATAAAAACTTCTTGAAATGTTTTGAAACTTTGGAGTTTTATAACATTTTTAAATCTTTGCTAATTTAATCAACAAATTAGTTTATCTTATTGTGTAGACGTGTATCTTATTCATTATTAATAAAGTTGAACAAGATTCCATATGTTTATTGGATAACTGTTTCTTTTTTTGTGAGTTTTCTGTTCATGTCACTTTAGAATTCTTTGTTTTTCCAGTAATACAACTAATAGCCTATAGTTCAATACCAGTAATGAAGAGTTGACTTCACATTGCGCTTGATATGCTTAACATGAGGTCATAATCCCTTACTGCTATATACTACACTAGAGGCCAGTAAAACAGTAATCCAAAAATTATGAAAGAGTCTTTTCATTTAGTACAGGTACTAATGGAAAGCCAGAAACAGTTTTCAGTCTCGTTGTTATGGTAAAATGTTATTATTCATTTCTAATTTATTTTTTCCAAAATTTTAATTACATATAATTGCTGCCTTAAATAACAAGTACTGTTACCATGTATTTTACAAAGTGGATGTGCTCCCATTCCCTCTTTGCTAATTACCTTCAAAAACATCTTGTTTTAATTTTAATTGCTATTCCAAAAATGTTCCCATATTTCATAACATAGTAATTGTGCAATGACTCAACAAAATGGGCCAGGTAATCACTTGCTGGTTCAGCCGACAAACACAGGAGAAAATACACATCTAAAATCATGTTTTAAAGTAAAGAACTGGCTTTGATATTAACTATTGATAAGATCCTTTCTTATTTTATAGCTAGCTTAGTCTGGTCACAAAAGAGTAAACTTTCCAGTTTTCAAATACTTCTCATAAAAAATTGTTACCAACATTTCTCTTTCATCTCTCCTTTACCCTGTGATGGGTCCCAAGTTATTCATGTAATTTTGAAATGTGTGGAAATGTGCGGTGGTCACACAGGAGTGCTAAGAAATGGGCACTTCTGATGTAAAGAGGAGCCACAACAAAGTCCACCTTCAAGATTGAAGAACCCCCTTATGTATTATGAGATAGCCTTAAAGATAGATAAATAAACAAACAACTAAATAAGGCGGAACCGATTGTCATCTCTTCATATAGTGTGCAACTTCTACATCTGGGTGTGACTTTCAAGAGGAAATGAAAGATTGGGAAATGGTCCATTTTCTACAAGCATAATAGTTTCCAATATTTAACTAATAAAATTTAGGTAAAAATTTAGTGCTTAGACTTATTTTCTTATGTGTTTAAGCTTGAATAACTCCTACATCATTTATTCCCTCTTTCTGCCTGACTCTCTGGCATGGTTAGTTCCAGGCAAAGTGGGATAATTTGACTTTGTTTCTCTCAGAGACTTCTTGAGTAACCATCTCTTGTAGTTTCCAGGAAGCTTTAGGTGTATACAGAACCCCTCCACCTTGCCACATACAGATCTCTACTCTCTAAAGAGCCTTCTGTAAAAGTCATAATTTATTCTAGGTTAAGTGACTAAAAACTAACTAGGAATTGTTTCCATATTCTTTGGTCTTTGCTTTTGGTTTTTGTTCCCACATATCGCATTAATTCTTTTGCATACAAGACAATGTCCTAGCACATTATCATATGGGAAAGGATCAGAAGAAAATTCATTTATGGCAAGCAGATAATGGTTGGTAATATAAAATATGATATTTTCCAGTGATAGTTTCTATTTCAACCTAGACTAATTTAAAATACCATACTGGGCGGTTAGTCAAGTCAAAGGAGTTATTCTACCTAAATATATGACTGATTAAGCTTTTTAGTATTTCTATTTCTAATTAACCTCACTGGAAAGAGATTTCAATCAAAGAAAGAAAGACCCAAATCACTCATTGATTCTGTTTTATAGTAATGCTAATGAGGAAAAAAATGTAAATTTAAGGCTAAAATTAAGTGGAACATTCTGTGAACTTCAACTATTCATCCCATCCTTCTCATATTAGTGTGATTAATTGAAAATTTCTTGTATTTTATTTCATACAATATGAAATATCTCATTTTTTAATCTGAATTATAGCTATAACCTAAATGTCATCTGGCCTTACCAGGATGTGGATAAAATGGGCCTGCTTTGACATTTATTTCCCATTTCCAATGAATCTGAGCTGGCTACTTTCTCCCCTCAAGTTATCTCCCTGTTATTTCAGAGTCTCCAGAAAACCCTCTCAGCTGCAGTCTTCTAAGGTATCTGCCACACAGTTTCTTTTGCTGCTCATACAGTTTCTTTTTCTTTTGTTTGTCCATGTCCTCTGCCTGCAAAGATTCTGGAAGAAGCATCACAGATTCCCCTGCAGCTTCTGCCTCCTAAAGAACAATAATGACCATACTAAAAGCCCAGTGTCAGAAGACTACTGGATTCCGTACAGTGATAGAGAAAATAACTCTTGCTTCACCCCATGCAACACTTTTCATCTAGGTCCTACAGCAGCTGAGTTCATGCCCACAGTCTCACAAATCTCCTAAAATTACTTTAACAGTCCCTGACCCACACTCTTCTAATGGAGCACATACCCCGGCAAAGGAGCAGGGCAGAGAGCAGATGACATATGTCTTAGTTTCCAGGCCTGCCATGGCAAGTACCACACAATGGATAGGTTTAAAGAATAGGAATTTATTTTCTCATGATTTTGGAGGTTAAAAGTCCAACATTGGCAGGGCTTGTTTTCTCCCAGAGTCTGCAGTAATGTGTCAATCCTTCCATCACCTGGCAATCTCCACACCTCTCATTTCCACTGACATCAGGCTTCTGCTCTTCTGGCTTCCAGTGTCCGACTGCAACTGTACTTCCCTTGCTTATAAGGACTCCTGTCACATGGATTAAGGCCCACCCTGATTCAGTTTGTTCTCATCTAAATAGAATCTTCGAACATCCTATTCACAAATGAGTCTATATACTAATATACTAATAATAGTATCTTCAAAGGTCCTATTTACAAATAGGTTCACACCCCCAGGAACATGGATTAAGATTTGAACACTTCTTTTTATGGGGGACTTGGTTCACTCCCCAACAACATGCTACCATTCAACAGTGTATTAAGTAAATATTTGTTAAGCAGCTAATAAGTGCCAGAGCAGTACTAAAGCAGTAAATAAGGTTTAAATGGTCTGTTCCCTTAAACTAATTTTCAATCTTGCAAGGAAGACAGCCATTAAATTAGTGAAGTGAGATGAGTTTTATGACAGAGGAGTAGTATAATATGGGAAAAGAAAGACCTTCTGAAAAAGAAGTAATTTTGAAGTTCAGACCTAAGAAATGATAAGGAGTTAGATAAAAATTTAGGGTGGTAATGTGTCAAGGAATAAGGTGGAGCTAACATTGCAAGGAGGATAATGGAGAAGTTTATAAAGGAAAGAAGATGAGAAAATATGGCATTTTAAGGAACAGAAGGGTGTCCATTATGGTTTCAGGATAGCATGAGAAGGGAAGAATTATTAATACAGAAGCTGAAGACTTACCTAGAGCCCAGATCCTGAAAGGCCTCACAATCGACCTTAAAGAGTAGATTTATCTTAAGAGCAATGAGAAACAAGCAAATATCTTTAAGTAGGAAAGAAAGACAGCAGATTACTAAAATGACTGGGTTATCAGGACCTTCTGACATTAGAAAAAAAGGGAAATGAATGATAGATTATCATTAGAGATTGCTAACCTTAGTCCTTGCACAAAAGGAAGGCTCCTCCCAGGTAATATATTTGTGTTTCTTCTTCCCCAAAGCCCTAGTCCCAAGCAAATTCAGCTGCTCCCCTAATTACCAAGCAACAGCCAAATAAGTAGCAGTGATAGTTAAGTAATAGCCCTATGGGATGGGGAAGAAAAGAAAAGAGGGTGTCACTATGCTATTAGTATCTAAGTCTAGGTGAGCTAATACAGGACTGTATTTCTTTTATTGGCATTGTTAACCACAGTTCTTAGCTTATTTCTAACTGTACACAAAGGGTTGTTTCCTTGTGGTTTACCAAAAAAAGTTCTTTGGTTAAGTATTTTAAATATATTCAAAACAAATAGTTATTTCATGCTATATATTAAGATATTAAACTAAGTTTCTCCCATATATAAACATATAAACTAATTTCTCCCATAAGATTTTTTTTTTTACTTAAAGGATCTGTAATTTCAAAATCGTCTTCTTAGACGTGAAATATTTTGGATTCATATCAGGTCACCTGCCATTCAATTGGACACAATAAAATGGTCATTTTCTGTTTGTATGAGTGAGTATATGTGAACTAGAAAATATTACAATATTCAGGGAGTTGACACAAATGCACAAGCATGTTAGGGAAGTGTCCAATTTATAGGAAGATAATGAAATGTATGTTTTATGAAGGGCAAGTGAATTTTCTCAAGGCTTATTCTTAAGGGAATCATGTCTGCTTGCAAGGGTATGCTCAGAAAGCAAAATCTATACTGTTCTACAGCAGACACTATAAAAATGCAAATTAAGGTTGAAACATGCTTTATTCATGAATTTCTTAAAGTATTGAATTTGAATCTCTTAAAAATACAAAGCTAAGGACGGTTTTCATCTAAAAAGCCAAAAAATAAAATATGTATTTAAAGGGATAAATTATACATACCCATGATTTATAATTTATTGCCCATAAAACTTTTATCAAAGAAACAAAGAAAGTGGTATGTATGCAAATACAGGGATGCAAAATAAACATCCTTCTATAAGCTGTGCACCAGCAAAGAAAGGGCACTTGACTTATATTCATTTTTACTTTTAAATGTGGCTACAAGCCAAATACTATTTTTTTTTTTTATTTTTAAAGAGCAAAGCTTAAAGTATTACTAACACTAGAAATGTGCTTTTTTATGCTTTGGTATTAAGTCAAAATATTTTGTCTGAGTAGGGGTACATTCATTTCTGTTTCACATAATCTAGTTAGCAGTGGTGACATGTACATTTACTAAGGCTTTAAAGAACATTTCCTTTCTGTTGTTTGTACTGTTGTTGAGTCTGGTTCCTTCCAGACTTATTTCCACAAGCATCTCATGCTTTACAGTCCTGCATTTTTAATAGTCAAGGAGGACAGCAGAACCAGAAAGTAGCTTTAGATTTTCTAATCCACTATTTCTTGTCTTTTAACAAGATCCTTTGTGTGAATTATGTACACCTGTATATTTTCCAGCTTTCAGTCTCTTCTGGTTTATGATAATGAAAAATATAGCCTGTATCTGTAGCTATTAAAGAAAATTATAACCATAGTTCAAAACTTAATGGACTATAGAATTGGTTCAGATTCACTCAGGATTAGTTATTAGTGTCAAGAAATTGGTTACATTTATTACACTGCCATACATCCATTTTGACAATATACGGTAAATAGAAAGAGGAAAATAAATAAAACCATTAACTGTTTTTAAACTTATATTTCCTCCTATCACAACATGAGTAAATTTTCAGAATTTCAAACACATTATAAAGAAAATGCAGAGTGCAATAAAAATCTTCCTTAAAGTGTGCTTATCAATCTCTCTTGTCTTCAAAGGATTATTGTCCATGAAAACTATATATTCCATACCAAAACTGCATCCACTGATGTTAACTTTGTACATAAAAATAGATGGCACTGAGAAATTTTCAGGAAGAGTTACATAAATACAGAGCAACAGCAATACAATGGAAATTTAACTCTTACATAGTAAGTGCTGAAAAGAAAAAGAAGAAACTAACTTAAAAGCCTTTTCTAACTATACTGATTAATACTTAATCAAACCCTTTTTAAGGGTAAATCTAATTGTTCAGAACTTTTTCTAGGGTTGATCTAGTCAAATATTTCTAGATAATTTTTTAAACCAGGCTAGTTTTATAAATTGTTTAAAATAATATTTGAAAGACTTATCTGGCCTCAGAAACTACATCTCTACCATCCTTGATAATCCATTTTACATTGTCATACTGACTGGAATTTTACCACATATTCCTCCACAAACAGCCTGTTTCACAATGTCATAACCTGTGGTCATAGGTTACACATTAGCAGGTCACTTGAATATTTCCCTGAAATAAATAATATTGAGGGAGTGAGGCAATTTGATGAGGGAGGAAGAGGCAATTTAATAGGTTGTGAGTATACTGGAATGAGAATAAGGATGAAGGCTAGGAAAAAAGATTGAATATAGTGTGCAAACCTGTAGCAGGGTAAAATAATGAGATACTTGACTATTAAGACACAATAATCCTAAAAAAGTTGGAAAGCAGCACAAAATGGAAGTGGACAGAGCCAAATACTACAATTTGTCTAGCATCAAATATAGTCTCCTTATGAGTATCTTTGAACTACTTTTAGTAACCTTTGATTAGTGCCAACTTGTATTTGTATGAAGCCACCTTTCAATTTTCCCAAATTTCTTTGCAGTTTCATTTTGCAACCTTCTACATTGTCATCAGATTTTGTTTCTTGATCAATTCACTGTGGTCCTTCAATTTTTATTCACAAATCATTAATGAGAATGGTGGCCCTGATTATATATGAATGGGAAGCAAATATTCATTAACTCTTTTATGTAATCCATATAGTCTATAATAAATTACAACAGATAATATTTTAAGTGGATCTTAGTCCCCTGATGCTGCACTTTCAAAGATGAAATAACTTCTTTTTAACTTAGGGAATCTTACAGATAGACAGAAAATGCTGCTACCTTTTATTATACTTTGACAGATTCTGGGAATGATCTCTCTGCTGAAAAAAAAAAAAAAACACTGATATTTTCACACTGAGTAATTATTTCTTTTTATTTAACATTGTTCTTGGGATGTAAACTGTTTTTAGAGTGCAATAATCCATAGTGAGATGATGATGCCAATGATAAAGAAGATGAACACGGTAATTGTCTACATTTGTGTATCCTTAACATTCTTTACAAACACTTTTACTTATACTGCTTCATTTAATATTACAACATCACTATGGAGAGAGCAGGAGCATTATCATTACCCTTGAGTTAATAAATAAGGAAAGATCTGAGAGATTAAAATGACCTGACCCAGGGAAGAGTATATACATATAAAGATGAACCAAGTTCAGACCAATTATTTGATATTCTCCTTCAAAGTCCTCATTACCTTAGGATTTCTTCCTTAAAGTATAGCAACGATCAGTTGGAAAGCCCTGGTGCTTAGCTTTGGTAGTAATTGAAAACAGGGAGAGAACACTGAGAGGAGGACATATATCAGAGATGAATTTCATCATCTTTCTCATTTTACCTAGAGAAGTCTTTTGGGCTCTTACACAAATAGCAACCGACCTCAGAAAAAGCCCATGCTACTTTTCAACATTTCTAATTATTAGAAAGTTCCTTATTAAACTGAGAACTAACATCTTCTTTTTCTAGCTCTCCCTTCTGCAAATTTTTAAATAAGTGTGAACCCTTGTCCACCTGTGCCAGTAGTCATCCTGTCTCTTCTAGGTCTCATGGCAAAGCTCTAGTGCGCCAAGCCTCTTATTTAAGCTTAACTAGCCTAAAAGTAACAAGGAATCTTGATATGGTCCATACAGGGCTAGTCAGACTTTGTCAGGTAGGTTTCAATAATGAACAATTCCCAAGTTTAGTGACCTACCACAGCAAAGTCTTATTTCTCCCTCACATTGTAGGTCAGCTGTGGGTTCAGCTGTGTTTCATGGTTGTTTCCTCCTGGGATTCAGGCTGATAGGTATTTCCCACCTCATTCTCATGCCGGTAGGAAAAGTGAAATGGCTGAACTTCCCAGTGGCTCTTAAAGCTTCTACTCATTGTCTTAGATGTCACTTCCACTTATATTCCACTGGCTAAAGCAAGTCACATGGCCAAGTCCAGAGAAAAGAAAACTTTGCCAGGGAAGCACTGCAAGTTGCATGACTTTCCTTGAGAGAAGATATATATATATAACCAGATAATATATAAATATATAATCTGGTCATACATATCTGGTTTCCACGTAACTGTAGTGTCTCCCTATGAGAGATGTACCTTAAATGTCAGAGTTTATTTTTCTGATAATTGAGAATAGTAATATAATACATGATAGTCAGAAATTGTCAGAAAAAATCATTTCTGACATTTAAGATATGTTATTGATAATTCCTGGCTTCCCTGCAGCAACTCACCTATCATCAGTTTAATTATGTTGTTCCCTCTGGGCAGTGTAGTCTCAACTGATAACATCTGTGACTAAAAGGCATTTCCTGAGCAAAGTTGTCATTTGGTGGGCATGGATTTCAAATACACAGTGTTTCCTTCTGGCATCATTTTACCTTTGGGTCCTAGTGAGTCAGTGGCTGTGTTCTACTCACTAATCCCTCAGGCTTTGATAGTTGCCACTATCTGCCATACATACCCACTAACAAGTGCTTCAATACCTGTTTCATTGAGGTGAACCATATAGCACCTTGCTTTCACAATGCTTAGTATTCTTTAATAGTTCTACAATCCCTTTAAAATGTGATTCATATAACTGGACATAAAGTAGAAGAGAATGAATCTCTTTTTGTCCTGAAAACTGTATTTCCAAGAATGCACCCCAAATTCATTGGTGATCACAGTATAGTCTCGCTTTGTTCTGTAGACTACATATGAATACATCTAAATTCATTTGTGGTGGTCATAGGTCATATTGATTTGTATTTATTTTGAGTTATCCAAGTCCTCAAAATCATTTTTCACATAGAATACTAATCAATTGATTTTAATTTCATTCAAACTGAGGTTTTGTTTATTTTGTTTTGTCTTTTGAAAATTTTAGGTAAGTATGGAGTTCTACGTTATCCATTAAATTTCTTCTTGTTTGATTCAAACCATCCTTCAAACTTGGCAAGATCTTTGGAATCCAAATTTTGAATCTGATGTATTAACAACTAAACTAAATTTGTTTCATCCACAAATGAAATGATCATGACTTTTGTGTGTTCAGAAGGGTCAATGATAAACTTGTTAAATGGGACATTTTTAAAGAAACAGAGTTCTGAAACATATTATCTAAGACCGTGTCATAGTAGATAATTTCACATTAATAAGAAATCTATCCTTCAATCCACTCTATTTTACTAGTTTCCAGTGTGTTTCTGCATCTTATCCACAAAGACATCAGGACCGGGCTATGAGGGTTATGGAAATATAACCTTTCTATGTATTGCCAAAATTGGTTCTGTTGCTCTAATAAATATGATAGATGTGCTCTCTCCCATCCCTGCTCTATATGAGTTTCTTCCAAAGCTGTGTACACGGTGCAGAAGAGGACAACCTTTCAAATGTTTATGAATCACTCTTGTTAAATAGCTCACATTCATATTTATTACGTATAACTTATCTTAAACTACCAATCAGAAATGAAAATGAGATTAGTCTATAATGAACTTGCAACTATTTTTTTAATAATGATTGAATAGCCCTTTGATTTTCACCCTCCTACTGATTACAAATTTGAATGTGACTGTCTATTAACATTTCCCAATCCTTGTCAAGTTCATGGTATTTTTTGGTTGACTTTCATAGTTGTATTTATTAACTGGAAATTTTTAAACTGCCTGATTGGAAACCAAACTACCACATTTCCCTCACAAACTAGTAATTATTTTTCAATTTACTAGAATTATGTGTGATGAAATGCAAATTGTTTCATCTAGTTTTTCTCCAGAGTATTAACTAATTCTGTCCTAGTATAATAAATGTTAGGTCATCCTACAAAAATGCATGTTAGTCTTTTGAAAGTCAGTCTTCTGGATTGACATTAAATAACGGTAAATGGTTAGTGAAGATCAGTGATTATGCTGAGATCGAATTAAAATTAAAGGAGGTTTGACCAAGAAAATCAGGTCATGGGTTTAGCGGTTGGCACAGAGCTAAAAGATACAAAAAGCAGTATAATCAGAATCCAAGATAGGATAAGTGCATGGACCTGGGGCTATTGGAAATCAGGCTAAGCATGATCAATCACTCAGAACAGATCAACTGGATGCAAGAAGGGGAACAAAGGCAATTAAGTGGTAGTTGTACACCAGTAAAGGATGAGACGCCCAGCCAAGAGGAAAACCAAAGCAAAGGAGAATACCAGGACAAGTGGAAGAAAGTTTTTATCTCCATAGCTACAGATTTGCCTCATTTGAACTGACCACTCAGTTAGAAACTGTGGTTGGTTGAATTATGTATCCCAGAAAAAAAAAATTCTTAATCTATCCCTGTGGGTGTGAACCCATTATAAATTGTACCTTTTGAAGATGTTATTTTTAGTTCAGGTGTGACCAACTGAATCAGGTTGGGCTTTTATCTGGATTACTGGAGTCCTGGATTAAACTGAATGAAATTGCAACATAGAGGGAAAACCCACAGGAAGAACCAGAAGCCAGAAGTCAACGGGAACCGGAAGAGAAAGGAGAGGACACTGTCATGTGCATTGACACAAGCAAAACCAAGGACCCAAAGATCGCAGATAGCCAACACCAGAACACCAGTCTTTGGGGAGAAAGCATCAGCTTGCTGGCACTTCAATTTTGGACTTCTAGACCCATAACTGTGAGTAATAAATTCCCATTGTTTAAGTAAACCCATAGTGCGGTATTTGTGTTAGCATCTGGGAAGCTAAGACAGAAAACTATAGAGAATTTTTACAGCCCCACTCACTGTTAAAGAACAGTTATTTTCATTAATTCAAGAAATTTTGGTATCTTTGTAAGATATTGAGTCCTAGTGATCTGGACTGAATGCAAAGCTATTCCAATTACTCTTGGTTTCTGCGAACTTGGGCAGGTTAGAGTTGGAATAATTGTCTTTTGTTGTTGTAAAAATTTCTTTTCTTAGGTCTCCTATAATGACTGTGGCCTGCCTCGGACTCACAGACCCTGACTGATCAAGTGTTGCATCTTTGCATGATCAATAGCTTTCTGCTTTTCCATGGCTCAGTGTATTTCACAGATTTTTATTTTGACTTGCTTTAGTATTTAATTTGCCAACTATATACACACACAGTGTATAAAGACACTTTGTGGATGTCACTGAATTTCTATTATTTGGATATGATCATTCATGTAACCCCACCTACTTTATTGTGCAGATGGGGAAATGGAAGCCTGGAGCATTTACAATATACTCAGTGAGTTATTGCAAGTACCTAGGTAGCGCCTATTATATCTCAGTCTAGGCCTTTTCTCATGGTAGCAGAAGCTTCTAAACTATTAGATTTTTAAAATTGCACACTTATATTCCACTGAAGGAAATATGTAACATTTCTTGAGAGTCATTTGGCAATGTGCATCAATGACTTTGAAAATGTAGTGCAGATGTGACAGATGAATCTTTGTATTGTAAATGTATAACAAAACCTCACTGCAAAAGGTACTAAAGAGGAGCTGATCTAAGTAACTTTGAAAAATGTGGTTTTGGCCGGATACAGTAAACTAAAGACAAAAGAACTGCACATGGATACTGTATACTAGTTGGTAAATTTGTTTCTCACAGGTGTACAAGTTGCAAACTTTGAAATTAATTTACATGTAAACCAGGATTGAACAATAAATAAATATAGCAGGAGCCAGTTTCTCACTATTAGAGAAAAAGTTACAAATAAGCAAGGATGAAGGCTAGAATGAACTCTGTGGTGCTGGATTAGCATCAGAGTTATCGTTATAGACTCACATTTATTGTAGTATATATGGATAGATATCTAGCTACACAAATAAATATGGATATTTGTGCACACCTGGTTTCACATACATACATAATATTTCCTAGCTCTCTATGCTGAGGGGGCCTAGAAGCAGTGCCATTCTAGTAAAAACAGGCATATGAGTCCAAACTCATATAAACAAATGATCAAGTAAATAACTAAATAAATGAGGGAGAAAAGGACAAATCTTCCTTGGAAAAGAATTTCAAATAATGACTATAGACAGTTGAGGAAAATAGAAAATCATCATAGTAATAACTACTCTAAACAAGATTCACAGATGAAACTTCAAAAGAAACAGGATAATTGCACAGCCCCAAGGTGTTTCCTCCCAAAATATTAGTAATTATTGAGTGATTTTAACATAAGTCCACAAATTTTTTGATATTCTTTCATCCTAGACTTAAGTGTGAGCTGGGCTTAATGACTCACTTCTAACAAATACGGAGTCTGGAATTGGAAATATAGTAACTTTACAGCAGGAAAACCTGGCAGACAGTACCTTAACCAAAAACAAAGTTAACATCAATAATCTGGCATGTTTACATCATGTACCCCCTGATATGATGGTAAAAGAAAGGCACTTCACCTTAGTGGTATTTTTCTCTAAAATATATAACTTCAGTCTAATCATGAGAAAACATCAAACAAATTCAAACTGAAGGGCATTCTGCAAAATCCCTGAGCATCACAACAGTATAAAGATCATGAAAAACAAGAAAAGACAGAAATGTCATGGTTTGGAGGAGGATACAGAGTATGACAACTAAATACAACATGGTATCCTTGATTGGATCCTAGAACAGAAAAAGGACATTAGTCAAAAAGCAGATAAAATACAGATACAATTGTAGGTTAGTTAATAATATTATGCCAATGTTAATTTCTTACTTTGGATGAATGCACCTTGGTTATGTAATAGATTAGCATTAGGGGAAGCTGGATGAAGGGCATATGAGAACTCTCTGTACTACTATCTTTGAAACTCTTTTGTAAATCTAAAATCGATTCAAAATATAAAATTTAAGTAAAAGTAGAAGCCCAAAAACTTGCTTCCAGGGCTTGAGCAGCCTGTCCAAAATTAGTAAGATTCTTTACTCTTCCATTCAATCACATACGTTTACAGAATTCTTTCTATAAGTCACCCACTGTTCTAGGCACTGAGCATGCAGTAGTGGACTAGAGATACAATATCTGTCCCAGTTTTAAAACATGCTTAACAAGTCTATGTTTTTAGACTAAATGCAAAGTCTTTGTTTTACCAAAAAAGATATGTATTCTTGTACCAAACGCTTATGGATACAAAACCAAAATCTGTATTTCACCATGAATATATCCATTCTTGTACTGAAAGCACTAACTACAGGACAAGTGATGTTCATGATCTTTTCAAGTCAGTGATAAATAAAATCAGGAGTTAGGTGGGGTGAGAGTGGTAGTGGTATAGGGAGCAAAGAATGGGCAAGAATCTGCAAGCAAATGAAATTTGCCTGAGGCTAAAATTCTATTAAAGTCAAAGGTATTGTCCTAGGTCCTAGGGATATAAAGATAAAACAGTTACCAGTCTCTGCCTTCAAATATAGAGAAATTCAAAGGAGTTCATATCACAATTAACTAATTTTGTAACATTACTAGTGCTAGAAGAATAACAAAAGGGAACTAAGCAGCAATCTCAGAAGTACTGGAAGGGATTTTTTGGTAGACCCAGAATTTACAGTCCAGGTAGTCTAAGTGACTAGTTCAATTAATTAGTAGCATGTCTGGTATTATAACTCATTTCTTTTATTGAAGGCTTTCAACTATACCAATAGCAAACCCATATTACAGATGCAAAGTGTGCTGTTAAGATTCTAGCAAAACATAAATGATATCTGCAGCTAACATTCACTAAGCTCTTGTGTGTCAGGCACAATGCTAATTAAGTTGAAAACATTAGCATAATAATACTCACTAAAAATTCTAAAGGGCATACATGATTGTTAACCCCGTTTTACTGATGAAGCAACCAATGTCACCAAGTTCAACCAGGAGTATATTAGAGAAATGAGATTTGAATACAGAGCTATCTCACTTCAAAGCTCAAGTTCTTAATCATGATGCTCTGAATGATTTCTTATTAATCACAAGTAGTCTCTTATTAATCATAAATGAGCAATTATATGCTTTAACTCTATAATATTTTAATCATAAAAATCACTCCAAAACCAAGCACCTTTACCTAGACTCCAATAATAATTATCCTCACTAAAACCCATTCTTTATAAATATATGTGATTATATTACAATCTAAAATTTGATCAAAAGATGTTTTATTTAAAATAATGTGATTGATAACTCTGTCACTCATAAAATTCTAAGGGATTCATTCATAATTATAACAAATTCCATATATTCCAAGACTAAAAACAAATAATAGTAATATAAACATCTTGAAAGCCACTGCTTTTGATATTCTATTCTTCTTATTTAAGTCTGTTTGCCATTTTACTGGCTGGTGCCCCAAACTGATTGACAGGTATGGTAATGAAGATGCAAATGATATGCAAATTGAGTATTGAATTACTAGCTATGTAAATATAGGGCTTGTACTAAACTCAGTGCCTATGTCAGTACAGGCTTAGCCATTTATAAGAAATAGGCTGTGTGCATCTCTCCAAATAGAGAAATACTTTCTTTTAGCATTGGTTACTCACACCAACATTCAATTAAAGAACACTCTGAATTTATCTAAGTCTTTTTCTTTTTTATGGTTCAATTTAAGTCTTACTTCATGGGCAAAATTTTCTCAACTTCTCCAGTCCGATTAATTAGCACTTGACACATATTATCTCCTCTCCTTTCTTAAGTGTTGTTGTTTTTGATGATGATGATGATGATTTCAACCATGGATTAGCTTTGGGGATGTAATTACTGATTATACTCCTTTGAGAATTTGAGAGCATCTGTTATTGCTAATCTCCATTTTTTCTCTTCCGATGTTCTTACTTTTACCGATTTTTCCCTCAAACCCCATCTTTCTGTTAGAAAATGCAAATCAGTGGGTATAATTAGCATTAAAATAAATTTAGGAAAAGCTGGGCATTCCTTTCATCTGTGCTAATCTCATCTTTGTAATTAATTAGCTAATACTGTATGACCAAATCTTTAGGAGGATTCCAAGAATTTGATCATTTCAATTCCTCTTTGATCAATGTCAAAAAAGGTAATTTTAGTAATATTCTTCACTTATTTTTCAATATATTTTCTTTATATTTTTACATATTGTTTATATTTTGGATTAATTGAATATTTACTAATTATCAAAAAATTTATATTACTCATTTTTTATTTTATAAATTTTGCATAGTGTAAAATGAAAGAAATCTTTTTTCCTAGTATTGCAGTTCAGATTGTTATATACAGAGATATATTATTAAACTTAAATTTTTTCTAGCTAAAAAAATGAGATGACAAGCTTATTTGTTCTTATCTTTATTTGAGAATAATGTACAGACAAAATGAGAAAAAAAATACAGTTCACATAAACCAGTTTTCAATAAAATACATTTCCAGAAATATGTGAATCTAAAGTTACTGGTTCACTAAAAATTTCCTCCACTTTTTCCTTATTCTCATGTGAATTACCACTCATGTTTTAGGCACTTAGATACAAATGTATTTCCTGTAATTTGTGGCTCAAGGTTTATAGATCAATCATTGGTACAGAAAGAAAAATAGAAATTACATATTCAAGTCACTCAATAATAAAAGTTTTATACAATCTGGGGCTCTTAAAAATAAGAGTAAGCATAAACATACATTTCAAAAAAGTTTTCTCTATCTACAAATAGACTTAGCCAGATTAAATGCAGGCCTGACAGTTAAAAGTGATTTTTAGATAAACAATTTTTTGTATAAGTAGGCCCCAAATATGATATGGGGTGGACTTGTACTAAAAAATCATTTGCTCTTTATTTGAAATTTAAATTTAACTAGGTAATCTGTATTTTTATATGCTAATCAAGTGATCCTATGTACAGATCATGATGTTTCTAGAAATCTGTTAGGCAAGCACATTTTGAAATGATTAATCTTATTATTAGACTTATGGATAGATTTATCTTCACCAGTTTTGAAAGGAATTAGAAAGTAGAGCATATCGCTAAAGAACAAAGTAAACTGGGCCAAGGAAATCAGTCATGATTTTTTTCTTATAACATTATAGAACACCCATCTTATTTATTTCATTATTGATATAGGTGAATATGTGTATTTGTGTCTCAAGGCATGAGAAACAAAGACTGAGAACTGAAAATATCCTGAGAGCTGGATATTTACATGTAGAAATAAATTCCTTGTGGGGAAAACAATTGCATGAACTTATTAAAAAGTCAGATATGCAGTAATATCAAAGGGAAACTCCAACCAGCCAACAGAACAAATAAATGTTTTATTTATAAACATTCTCCACATTCTCACCAACACTTGTTATTGCCTGTATTTTTTATTATAGCCATTCTAGTGAGTATGAACTGGTATCTATTTGTGATTTTGATCTGTGTTTCCCTGATGGCTAATGATGTTGAGCATCTTTTCATGTGCTTATTGGCCATTTGTATATCTTCTTTGGAAGAAGATAATGTACATTTGGAGAAATCTGTTTTCAGATCCTTTGGCCATTTTAAAATTAGGTTGTCTTTTTATTATTAAGAGTAAAAGTTCTTTACATATTCTAGATACAAGTCCCTTGTCATGTAACATGTACCTACTAATTGCTTCAACAGTTTGCTGTGGTTAAATATTGCTCTTTTTAAAAGAGCAATATTTTATATTTGTGGTAAAATATACATTATGTAATTATGTAAAAAAATTAGAGAAAATAGTGTCAAAATTACGTAAGTACACTTTGGTCAATGCAAAATATAAAACACTTTCTTTGAAAATAATATATGCCAACTATAGACAATTGGAAATGGTGAAATGGAAAAATTATACAATGCAGAGAGGATGACAGAAGTCCAGAATTCAGAACCATTAATATTAATGGTTATGTTATTAATATTAACAATTAACAGCCCTAACTCAACTTGAAGGCATCATGCTTTATTTTAAATACAATTATTTATTTTTATACTGTTGTCACTGAGCCAACAAGAGAAGGTAAACTTACTTATTATACTCTGTTTAACAACACTGAAAAGCATGCAACACCTGCTAGAAAGAATTCCAACAAATATTGCTAACATTTCAAAGTGTTGGTGTTTTAAGTGATAAGATTCAAGTTTGAAAAATTACCAATATTACCAATTACAAAAATTGCCAATAACCTGATGGCGTTAGGTTAGTGAGATATTACAAAACATATTAGTATATGTGACTTACTATTTTTATGAATACTGTACAAACTTTTGACTTAGATAGCAGCAGAATTCCCTATACCTTTAAGAATCCTTTCTAATTATCTCCATTCCTGAAAAAGAATGCATTTTTATAATTAAAGTATGATATTTAGCACAAAAGAAATTGGATTTATTTTATTCATATGCCACAAAAGGTCAAATTCCATCTGCTTATGTTCTCTATTTTCTAGAATGCATAGAATTTAGTTTTCCAAAGATATACAGATGTTGACATCCTCTGGGAAACCTAACATTTTATTTTCTCAACAATTTTTAAATGTCTATTCAGTGGATTTTGGAATGGACTTGCTAGATGGTGGGTTCAACTCATGGTCAGTATCAGCACTTACAGTAGTAGTGGATATAATAAATGACATACAAATATTGTATTCATTATGATGTGCTCATTGTTTTTCTAAATTTTTTTTTATTTTGTATTGAGATTGTTCACATACCATACAATTATCCAAAGATCCAAAGTATACAATCACTTGCCCATGGTACCATCATATAGCTGTGTCTCCCTCACCCCAATTGATTTCTTTTTCAATTTTTAGAACATTTTCATTACTCCAGAAAAGAAATAAATACAAAAAAAGGAAACTCAAATCCTCCCATACCCCTAACCAACCCCCTCTCCAAAAAAAAATTGAAAACCCTTACCCATGGATATAAATACCTCAGTGGTCCTGTTGTGATATAGAATTATTTTACTACCACTGACTAAGGTCAAAAGGAATAGACTTAATCCTAAACCCACCACCACCATTTTGCTTTAATATCAGCAAGAAGTTGGCAAACTATCCTTGAAAGAGACAGTGTGTTGTGACTGGAAGGAGTCAGGAAACAGTAATGAGTTAATTCTGGTCATCTATTTTACTTAACCACATGTTAAGAGAAGACCTTGATAACTGCATATGAGCTCCACACACTAGTGGACAAAATCTTTGGAGTAGCTTGAAGTAGAAAATGAAGTCTACCAAACCAGTTCGGGCTATTTTAATGCATGCATTTGCAATTAAAACTTGTCTTAGTTTTCCAGGGTTGCTATAACAAATAGTTGACTTAAAAACAACAACAACAAAACAAAACAAAACAAAACAAAACACAAAAAACAGGAATTTATTGCTTCACAGTTTTGGAAGCTAGAATCCCAAAATCAAGGTTTTGACAGGCCATGCTTTCACTTTAAAGTCTGCAGCATTCTAATGGTTTCTTGCTGGCAATTCATGATTCAATCTCTGCATCTGTGATGTGGCAGTCTGTTTCCTTCTGTCTCCTACTCAGTCACCTGTGTTTCTTCTAGATTTCTTCTCCTTATAAGGAGTCTAGTCATGTTGGATTAATCTCCTCTTTGATTTAGTTTGGCCTACCTTGACTAATGATTTTTTCAAAAATTCTGTTAAAAATAGGTTCAGATCCACAAGACAGGGTTAGGACTGATGAACCAGGGTCATGTCTTTGTGGAGCACATGATTCAATGCATAATGATACTTCATTGCAAAATATACAGCTCAGAACAAATGCTTCAAGAATGAACATAGCTGGTGTTCACTGGATTGTCCCAGGCAAACCATGATGTGTGGTTCACCCTGATCATGAACCAACCACTTGGCAAGTGGCAAGACCTCAGAAAGAAATTGCTGCATAGTGTGTCTAAGGAGGCCAGGTTCTAGGGTTCCCATCTTTGTTAAAGAATCCTCAGGACCACATAATACATGAAAGCAGAGAGTTTGTTGGTTTGTTTATTTATTTATTTATATCTTATTCCCAAAACAAATTTTGAGAATATAATTTAAAGAAAAATGCATTTTTTACATGAGTAGCAGATTATGTAATTTAAATATTAATCTATTTTTTCAGTGTAACCCAAAGGGCCGTGGATGACATAAGAAAAATGGATGGGTTTTTTTTCTCTCTGAAACTCTTAATAAAGATAGGTTGGTGAATATTTAGAATATTTCTGCACAGGAAAGTTAATTCAGTTGCATTGCTGTATGTACGAGCTTCCAAAAAGTAGCATCTATAGCCCATTTAATTTACATCTTGGCCTAGTTTTCTGTAATAGAAATCTGTCATAGCTAGTGCATTGCTTAAATTAAGAAAGATGGCTTTTCAACATGTGCATGCATTTTATTTATTTATTCAATCATATTCTGCCTTGTTCCACAAATTATTCAAGGCAACCTCAAGCATGTATGTAATTTTTTTAGTATTTGGGATATAATCAAGTTCTTGGAACAGGATGGACATCACCAAAAACACATCTATTTCTTTAGTTCTTTATGAAGTAAAGTAAGAGAGATGATGGCTATTTATTCAGAATTGGATTTGAGATTGGGAAATAATGTCTGAATGCTGGCCCATTTACCAAACACCTTCAGTCTTTCATGGAATATATTCCTATAATTAATAACACAAACTTTAAAATATATTCAGTTGTTGTCAGTTCACTAAAACCATATACAAACTGTTTCTCTGAATGGAAAACTCAGAGAAGTGACATTATGTACATATAAATTTAGTAATTTAGACTAATTCTTGTTCCATTAAAAAGTGAAATAAAAATTTCCACACCAGCTTTAGGTTGATCATTTTCCCTAAGCATTGTTAGTGAACCAGTCTTTTCATATAGTGGGATACAGGATTTTTTTAATGAAAAATAAGCTATTTATTAATAAATACATTTTTTAAAATTTAAATTTAGATGGCATGTTTTTATATGTTTTTGATTTTTCTTTTCATTAGGAGTTTGTAATCTCAAAACCCTTCCATTTCTCGACATTTCAAGGGGGTGATGGTAGAATTACATCTTTAGGAAATGAACTTGCTTAGTATGTTCAACTTAGCTTATCTAATGCTTTTATAGATTATTTTCCCTTCACAAATACATCCATTTTCAACATTTTCAGACAACCGCAGATATCCCTGTATCCCTACTGGGGTATTCCCCTTTGTGTTAAGTTGTGTTGCATAATTTCTGTTTCTAAATATTCTTTCCTTCTTTTCTTTCTAATAATTATATAATTATACCTTTAAGAAATCCTTTCTAAAAATATATACATCTTATTTTGTAGAGGTTTATTTTTATTTAGGCACATATATTAAACAGAAATATATGCATATGTATAAACAGCTGATCAAATATCCATTTAGATTTAAATTTGACCAAAGCATAGCTCTATTATTAAAAATTTAAAACCAAAATTATGTTACATATATCTCCCTTTGTATTCATCTTGGAGGTAGTCTGTGGATTATAACTTACACAGTATTTGCCCAAGAGCTCAGAAAGCTCTACAGTGCTTATTTCTTTCATTTAATTGAGTGGGGATGCAGCCTTCAAAAAGAAATGCATGGGTGTCCACAATCCTGTCTCTAATTAGGGAAACTAACAGCAGAGTTATTGAAATGCACCTGAGCCACCTGTGTGGCCTTGGGCAGGACTCTTCTTTTATAAACAATTACAGAATTAATTCCTAACCAAACAGTAACAATAGACACCTGGCTACCACAAACAGAAGTTTCAAGCAATAACAGTACTGAAGAAATTTTCCAGTATTGTAGCTGATATCTGGCTATAGTCTCATATTGATGCTATGCAGGAAAGTAGTATCTGATGCATGTAGCAAAAAACATATTGACAGCTTTATTTGTGATTTATTGTTCTTAAAATTAGTATAAAATTAGGTAATTATTTTTCCTTTCAGAGCTGTGACAAAAGAATTAACTCTATCTAGGGCTTTTCTCACAAACATCATATATTCATTGCTGAAAAAATATTACCTTGTGCAGTAGGCAAAATAATGGTCTCCCAAGAATACCCATAGCCTAATTCCAGGAACCTGTAAATATGTTACTTATATGGCAAAAGGGACTTTGCAGATGTGATTAAGTTAAGGGCATTGAGATGGAGAGATTATTCTGGATTATCCCGGTGTGTTCAGCCTAACAATATGGTCCATATATTCAGAGAATATTTTTTGGATGTGGACAGGGAGAGGAAGCTGTGACTATGAAAAAGTGGCCAGAGAGATGCAGAACATTGCTGGCTTTGAAGCTGGAGGAAGGGAGCCACACACTGAAGAATGCGGGCAGCCTCTAGAAACTGGAAAAGGCCAGGAAATGGATTCGCTCCTAGAGCCTCTGGAAAGGAATGCAGCCGTGGGGAAACTTTGATTTTAGGTCATTGAGACTATGTGAAACTTCTGACCTACAGGGCTATAAGATAGAGGTTTCTTTTATTTTAAGCCACAAAGTTTGTGGTAATTTGTTAAAGCAGTCATAGAAATGCATATGCCTTGTTGATATTATATTTTTAAATACCTGATTACTCTTCAGATATTTTACATAAATTTCAATTAATTATTATCTATTTTGCTAAGCCTAGGGTCATAGCAGCTAGGGTGTGCTTTATGAAAGTAACTATTGTTAGCTCTATTTTATTTTCTGAGGCAGCTCAAGTAAATACCATGCAAAAGGATGGCTTAAAAAATGAGACTTTAAAGCCTCCTGGTTTTGAGGCAAGGAAATATTCCAAATCAAGGCATCATCCCCAAAGCTGTGGTATTCTGGGGCTGGCTGCTGGCAATCCTTGGTCCTTGGCTCTTCTGTAACATGGCAATGCATGTAACACTCTCTCTTGGCCTCTTAGTTATCTTCTGGGTTTTGTTGAAATTCAACTTCTTAGCGCTCCTGGGTTTCTCTCTCTCACTCTGAATTTCTTTCTCTTATAAAGGATTCCAGTAGTAGGAAGAAGACCCCCCCAATCGAGGTATGCCATACCTTAACTGAAGTAGCCTCATCAAAAAGTCCTACTTACAATGGGTTCACACCCACAGGAATGGATTAATTTTAAGAACCTATTTTTCTGGGGTACATATAGCTCCAAGCTACCATGAACCCATTTTCCCAAAGCTAGTAAGATGTAAAAATAATTGGCTACAGAATATAATATTTATAAACAATGACCTAACACTTAATTTTAGCTGCAAAAATGACTGGCATTGAACCACCTAAAAGCTAAATTTCAGCCCTTTGAAAAATTCCATTTCAGTGAAGTAGAAAAATATTTTCTCCACTGGGATAATTTCTAAGAAATGAGATGCAATGACAATGACTGAACTCTGCTTCACTTTCTGCCTGAAATGATCTTTAGTAACATGGATGTTTGTGTGTGAGGAAGGAAGGTAGTACTGGATTCAAAATTAAGACATTCTGAAACTGTCCAAAGAATAATTCCAATCCCAATAATGTCTTCCTAATATGCCAATTAATACAAAATTTGAGTATATTCTTTCCAATTCAAGCTTCAAGCTTCAAATTAAAAATTTTACCTTCAGGTTTGATATGACCCTTTACTTCCAGACACTGGTATTCCATTTATCTACAAATACATGTTTATAGGTATTTATCATAAAACACAAAATTAGGTGTGCAAGGAATACTACTGTTTTCATTTTCTTTAAAAGGTAAGATGTGAGCTCACACACAGGATCATTTCGGAATCTATGAGGCATAGGATATGTCAAGAGGAAAAGGAGGAACTTCTAACATCTGGTCTACAATAGGTATTGCCAGTATCCTTAGAATCCATCACACACGGCTGTGCTTCTGTGTTTTGGGTGTATGGTTCTTTGAATTCTTTCCAGAGACAGCTAGTGGTGTGCTGAATCAGTTTGCTAGGACGGATTGTGCAGGACTCTTTGCAACTCTGTATTCAGTGACTTCAATTTGGATGCTTGAAACTGTCCTTGGTGGGGCTATTCACACCAATGAAAATGGCAAAATGCTACAATGCATACCACTGCAAATGCATTGCACTGCAAAGAAGCTGCTATACAGCCTTTCTCAGTACAGCATGGAGCTATTCTTTTCTGAAGACTCACTTGAAACCGGTCCTATAAGAGACAGGTTCATGATCAGGGTGAATCATATCTCCTTGTTTGCCTGTAACAATCCTAGTGAACACCTATCTACCAAAGTCCTGTCCTGTTTTCATTTGAATCTGAAATGAAGTATGAGTTACAAATAAATACAATTAAGGTCACATTATAATAAGCCAAGATGAGTTTGGTAGACCTTCAATTTTACATTCAGGTTTTGCCATGATCTTGCCTAGTGGTATGTAAAATGTGTATTATTTGATCAGGAGTCTCTCTTAACATATGATTGAATTACAAACATGACCTACAGTATCCATTGCTCTTTTCCTGACTCTTCCATGCACAACACAATTTATACTTCCCTCTTAAGGACAGTATACCAGGTGCTTGCCAATGATAAAATGAAATGCACTCACACATTAGCAGGTTCAGGCTCAGCTAACTTTCTCTGGGTATAGGTGGTGGTGGGAAAAGAATTCCACACTGCTGTCCCTGCCGGATACTTAGTGTATTGGCTAGTAATGCTGCAACCCATTCCTCCCTCGGCAAAGTGAACAAAGCCAATGGGTTGCCAGTAAACAAGGTCTGTGCACATTTGTAGTGTATTTGAAGTGCATACAGAAAATAGGGGCTGATCAATCCCATCAAAGAATGTATAGAATGTAGCATGAATGACTTTGCTTCAGTAGTTTTGTCATTTACTGCATATTGTAAATTTAGTAGTATTTATTTTATCATTCGTAATGCATCTTCATTTGTTTGATTCATTTGCTTATTCATTTTTGTAATAAACCATTCTGGCAGCAATGAACTTGAAACATCAAAGAGCTGTTATCTGGTACACATATTTAAAAAATGAAGGACTGGCTGTTGCTGACTTGACTATTAACAAAGGCTTCAGATGAAAAATCATTTACCTTAATTTTGTAAATGGTTTATTGTTTTCATTCATTTCATGGAATCAAAGTAAAGCCTTTGAATTTCATTTAGTCAAAGGTTAAAACATTATATTATTGTAATGTTATTGTGAATTCATTTAAAAAGCTCAAAATTGAAGATTCAAGTATTTGTTTTGTTGTTATTATATGAAATTAAATTTTGAGTGAACATTGCTTATTGGGAGAAAAAACATCTTAGTAAATAAAGACACTTACAGAGCAGAAATCAACTCAGAAGGAATTACTTGCTTTTTATCTCTGCTGCCCAACATCAATCATGTTTTAGAACTACTTGAGCATTTGAACAACTGCTTTGTAATTTGCTCTAATTGTCTTACAATGACATTAAATGTGTCTATAAGTGAGTTTTCTAAACTTCAGTTGTATTTTTTTTCAAGGTCAGTTGGTAATCATTACTCAAATTGTTCAGTGAATGGATCACCAAAAATCTTCAATTTGAAGCTCTTAGCAGACTGCAATTATTAAACAAAAGCTTGCAAACAGAATGACTTTGAAATTTATCCCAACAAAGGCAAGTGAGGAACTCAAAATGTAAAAGATAAGAACTCAAATAAAGTATACAATTTAATTTTGAAAATACTATTCTTATGATTTGGAATCTATTAATTCATGAAAGTGACATTTTGATGGTGTTTTCAATTTTTAAGTGGAAAATTTACATGCTGAGCCAAAGTGGAATAAAATTGAGAATGTCTAAGATATTGTTTTGTGAATTTGACAAAACTTTTAGATGAATTATAAATTGTGAAAACTTAATTTGACAAGACTTATCTTTTTAAAAATATATTTTGGAAAAAAAGGACTTTTGATTGGAGGCAAAAAAGAAAAGAGCCAAAACCTGTGAAAATATTTGGACCAAAATAATTCAAATTTTAATATGAACAAAATTAGAATTGAGAATAATTTCCATTTATCAGAATGTTCTCTGAGCTTGCATGTACTGCAATAACTGTAGAAAGAATCTTTCTTCAGTTAAGCACATTACGGTTTATTGAGAAGTTAATAAAAGGTATCAACAGTTTCAAACTTATTAACCACAAAATAAATGCTAAAGATTATATAGGGCGTTTTAGTTAAACAATAAAAACCAAAAACACAATAAAAAATTAATTTTCAGAAAAATACCAACAACCTAAGATTAGAGACAGAAATAGATCAAAGTGTTTGAGTATATACCAAGAAAAACTTTTCTGCTTATTTTATTTTTTAATGTTCAGATAATCAATAAAAAGTAGGTATGTACTTCTTATTTTTTAGAAAAACATGTTTTTTTAAAAAAAAAAAATATTTCAAGTGTCAACCAATATTATAAAGCCAGTTGGTTAGTCCATAAATGTTTTAGCTTTCTAGGCTGCTCAAGCAAATACCATGTAATGGGTTGTCTTCAACAGTGTGAATTTATTAGCTTACAGTTTTGAGGCTAAAAAAGAAGTCCAAATCAAGGATTCATCAAGTCAATGCTTTCTTCCCAAAGACTGGCATTCTGGGGCTGGTGATCCTTGGTTCCTCTGTCACACGGCAAGGCACATGATGGCTTTTCTTGTTTTTTCCATTCTCTTCCAAGTTCTGTCAATATCCAGCCTCTTGCTTCCTGTGGCTTTATCTTCACCTGAGTTCCACTGTACTTATAAAGGACGTCAGTTAATAGGATTAAGATCCACACTGATTGAGGTGGACCACACCTTAACTGAAGTAACCTCATCAAAAGATTTTACTCAAAATGAGTTCACACCCAAAGGAATAGATTAAATTTAATAACATGCTTTTCTAGGATATTATAGCTTTATACCTCTACAGTAAGTAAATGTTTCAAAACACAAATTAATTTTAAATTATTTTGCACCAGCTTTCACTCTTAAAAGTGTCTATTTTGGATGACAACACTACCCCATAATAGGCTCTTGCTACTGTAGAAAACAATGATCTTTATTACCCTCCAGTACAAGGTTATCTCCCTATCTTCCTTCATTAATCTCAATATTCCAGAATCTCCCTCCTTTCCTCTTGGAGCCAGACCCATCAACTACCAGGATGCTGAGCATTAGCTCTCCAGTGAAGTTTGATTTGAGAAAATAGTAGAATTGTTGACCTCAGGCAAATTCTGCTTTTCAGTTGACAGAGAGCACAATACTGTACATCTGTTTAGAAGAAGAAGGAGATAATGCAGGATCTTTGAACAAATTAATGTCATATTACAATGTTACTTATCTCTAGCCATAAAAATAATTCCTTATTTTCATTTTAGAATTTCTCTTTCCATACTTGTCTCTTCCCCTTTACTTCTGCAAACTTTTCCCCTCTGCCACCTTGAGCTGCTTGCGAGTTGCCCAAACTGGAATCATAATTTTAGTCTAAAATATGCAATTTTCAATTAATGGTCTTTTTCCTGCTTTCATAAGTAATTATTTGGATGATATTTAAGTTTACATAGAAACTCATTAAGGTCTGCGGTAAAGAGAAAGGAATTATGATGTCCTAGCAGAATGGCAGAGCTTATATGAAAACTGCAGCAAATGAAGGAAGCCCATTGCCCACTTACGATAATGTGATCAGAATTGCCTTTGTTATAATACAGACATACTCAAAGTGATTGACAATCAAACCTGGTAGGAAGAATGCATCATGACTGCATAAATCATTACAAAATTCATCAGCAGCATACTGTTTGTACCTCTATTACAGGAGATCTTTTGTGCTATAATATTTGTGTATATGCCTTTCTCTCCCACTAGACCTGGAGCTGTTCAAGGATTGGGATCTTATCTTATTAATCTCTATATCCCCAGGGTCTAGTATGGTCTGAGCATACACTAGGCGCTCAATGAGTGCTGCTGAATGAAGGTATCAAGAATTGAGTCATGTCTACAAATTCTCTTATCTCAAATACTGCAAATGCTTGAAGAATATAGTAAATTATTATCATCATTGTTACATGGTCCATTGCAAGTCATCTGTCATGGGGAAGCTTCTCTTTTGTCTCATTAGCATCATCTCAGAATTATCTAGCAATGTTTGTGCAACTTTTACCTATTTTTAAAATGATCAAGAGCTACTCTATAAGAATCAAACATTTAGTATTTTTCCTTCACTTCTGGTAACACTATTACCTGAACTGCAATATGGTTTAAAAATAAAAGATTTGTGAAAAGGAAAATATTTAAATTCCAAAATGGAAGATGTTTTAGAGGTCAATCACCTAGTAAAATCCGCTCAATTAACAAATGAAGTTACTCTTACCCAGGAAAGTTGAGATCATCAAAGTTCACATCACTGGTTAGTGGTGAGGCCAAAAAGATAACCAAGTCCCCTTAATTTTGTTCTTACCATGATGTCACAAATTAATTGAATTTGGCAAAAGGAAAACAAAGAGAAGGGTAATTAATGGAGAATAAATTAGTGTATACAAGTGCATTAAGAGAGAAAGTTACTTATTACAGTAGATTTGTTTTTCAACTTGTAAGTGCAAAACTCCTTTTGAAATTCATTTACACTGCAGTCTGAAATAATGCTGTCTTAGATCAGCTTATACAGGAAAAAGGCTTTGTGCAGCTGAGATTTGCTTATAGGAAGTGTATTGGAGAGTACACTTTTTTGTCTCTTTTCCTAGGAAATCTTTTAATAGTAATGTTAGTGGAAAGAACTGCAGCTTCTGCTGCTGTAGCTGGTTGGGGGCTACAACTGATGTTCTTTATTTCCTTCCTCCACTACCCATTCTAGTTTCATTTCTGCCGATTAGAGTGGATTTCTTGATGTGATGGGTTTAATTTTGTCCTAGAAAATATGATGAAGTCCTAGCACCCAGTACATTATTTGAAATGGGGTCATTGCTGATGAAATGGAATTAAAATGAAATCATGCTGGAGTAAGGTGGGCCCTAAATTCAATAACTAGAGTCTTTGTTAGAAGGCAGAGATTATAGAGTTATGCTACCATGAGCCAAAGTATGTCAAAGAATTTCTGGCAAACATCAGAAGCTAGAAGAGGCAAGGAAGGATTCCAACTTTTGGGTTTCAGATGGAACATGGCCCTGAAGACACCTTATTTTCAGCCTGTCAGCCTTAAGAACCATAAGACAATAGATTCCTATTGTTTTTAGCCATCCAGTTTATGGCAATTTTTTATGGCAGCCCTAAGAAACTAATACACTTGATGACTTAGGCCCTCATCCCTGATGGGAAAGAATCCCTATTTGTATGCCTTAATCAGACAGTGGCCCATTTACTCTCAACATTGAGCAAAGGTATACCAAGAGATTGTCTTTTGTGTCATTTAAGTGAAATGTATCCTTCCCCACTACATCCATTATACAGTACCAATCCTACTTCTTTCTTATGGTAAATATTAATTTTCCTGCCAGGATAGTGATTCTTTTCATGACTGTTAGCCCAAAGCAGCCAGGTAGCAACAACAGCTTAAAGTTTAATGGAACAGGCTGTGCCTCCTAGTAGAAGCATCCCTTCTTTGGAAATCAGGACCTCCAAATCAACAGAGTCAAAAGTTGCAGGGATGGGAGACACTAATTTAAAAATTGGGTTACTGAAGATGATATTATATGGAGCCATTCCTTCTATCCTTTGATTCTCAAATCATGATTTTTTTTTTTTATTGCATACAGAGCATCATATAATGGTTGCTGATTTAGAGTATATATTGTATCCTGGAGGATGGAATCCCAATAGTACAAGAGATCTTCTGTAAGCTGATGTATCAGATATACCTTCCAATGACTGTTCCATTGCTCAGCCAGTCTCTAAATATTTGGGTAGTAAAGTTTAAGTTAAGGCTAATGGTTCTCACAGACATGTGCTCATAGTCATATTCTGTGCTATAAAATGGGTCCCTTGATCCAAAACAATATTAATCAGAATTCTATGTTGAGAAAACAAATGATCTATAAACCCTTGGTTATTGGAACTGTATGAGGCCCTGTAGATAATGTAAACCCATATATCTGGACTGTGTGCTCATATGTCAAGTTGAATTGTGCCTTTTCTAAAGTACTAGGGGTCCAGTAGAACGATCTTGAAAACAAACAGTTGTTTTCTTTCAGGGATGATGTCTTGTTAGGGGCTCAGCATTGTTCTCTGTTTCTGACAGTTTGGACATTCAGCAGCAGCAGTAGCTAAATCAGCCTTGATGAATGAGAGTCCATGCTGCTGAGCTCATGCATGGTCTATATCCCAGCTACCCATAGCTATTCCACTTATGCTGCCACTTGGCCAAAATTGGGTGCTGATGACAGAGTCCAGCTGATATCAATTTAACCAGTCATACACTTGATTGTTTTGTTCCTTTTTTATGATGGCTGCTCTATGCTGGGAATATCATGCATTACAGAGGTTTTTTGGCAACATTTCATACCCACTCCCATAAGACTATAAACAGGCTTTTCCAGGAATCTTTTTTTCCCGATCCTCAAATCTTTCTCCTTCCAAGCCCCTGATTAACCTTCTGATTCATCCACCATTGCCCAATAGCCAACATATATTCTAACTTTGGATCACTTTTCTTCCCACATAAAGGTTCACTGCTAGAGTTCTACCCATTGGGAGGATTTCTTCTCACTTCTGTCTTTAAGGCCCACCCCTGTATTGGTCTGTACACAGCACATCCATTTTTGGCTAGCATACAAAGTGACACCAACCATGATTTAAGCTTCACCTTTCTCCTCTATTACCTATTATAATTAATTTTCCATGCAGCCATGGGTGCATGCTAAGTGAGATGTGCTGATGAAACAGTGGTTGATGGCCTAAAGCATGAGCAACTGCTTGTTTCACTAACTTGTGCTTTCTGTGTGTACTCATGCTGATGCTAGCATGATGAATTGTCACTGGGCATGATCAACCTCATGACTTGATGAGTTTGGCAGAACCCAGCTAATGACGAACACTTCTAGGTGTGTGTTTACTTGTCCATTTACATGCTCTGTCTCTATCAAGTCACACTAGGATGCTGTTGGGGATTGAATCATGTCCTCTACAAAAGGCATGTTCAGGTCAAGCCCTGGTCCTGTGGGTGTGAACCCATTTGTAGATAGGAACTTTGAAAATGTTGTTAGTTAAGATGTGCCTAAACTGAATGAGGGTGGGCCTCAATCCAATATGACTAAAATCGTAAGGAAAGGAAATTGGACATGAATGGAAAAGCCACAGGGAGCAGCCAGAAACTGGAAGGAAACAGAATCCAGAGAAGAAAGCAGAAGACATTACCATGTGCATTGCCATATGACAGAAGAGCCAAGGACCATGGATCACCAGCAGCCATCACTAGAAAGCCACAGTCTTAAAAGACAAAGCAAAGCCTTGATGGCACCCAATTTTGGACTGCTCCTAGACTCAAATCCAACAGTAAGCCAATAAATCCACATTGTTTAAGCCAAACCATTGTATTGTATTTGTTTTAGCAGCCAGAAAACTAAAACCCATGACAACACTGCTTATATAATAGAACATAATTCTCTGTTCCAGATGGCGTAGCCTTGCTCCAGAACACTAAAGGGTCCACATTGTGATTCTCCATTTGGGTGATTTTGCCCACCACAGATACCTCTAATGCCATCATCTGCTGTGTTGTCTTCGATCAAGGGTTCATGTGCAACAGCCAGGGCCCCCTGCATAGCCCTCTTCTGTCTTGGTTTCAAGCCAAAGCTGTTAGCCTTCTATGTAACTTTACCAGCAGTTGAATATACAGCAGCCCTCAGCCTCCTGATCATCCATCCTTGGTTTCCTTTGATTTTTACAAATTGAATATAACCTTGTAAGCCACCTATCTATGTTTCCTGCCATTTTCTATTAAATATCTCCATATTTTTATCTGTTTCAGATTGCACTGCCACCTAGTCTCCATTGTTTCAGGGATTCTTCAGGTCCTCAGATGTCAATGTCAACTAGATCCTTTGCCCAATATTATGTAACATCATCTTCTACTATAAATCCTGGTCTTCAGAGGACAGTCAACAGTGAGTTTCACAATGATGTGGATGCACTTCTCACTTTAGCTGACAGTTTTCAGGCCTTAGGCACTTCATCACTCTAGCAGGCTGACTTCTTTGAGTCTTTTGATCCCTTCTCCCATAAACTGCCATGTAGTTTTGGTATTTGTATCTCACTTAGTGAAAGCCATCACTTTCTCTCAGCTTCCAAGAGCCCATCAACAGTGTGTTAGCACAATCTTCTGATATTTTTGCCAGGGGGTACTACCTGTATCATAGAAGAATGATTGTTCTTGGCCCAGTTCCCTCAAGTTCCAGCCCCATACATATCCTCCTGGTTCCTGCCAGTACTTGTTGGCTAAGTCCTGTGGGTCCTTTGTTCTCTAGTCCCATTTCTCCTTTAGCCACCCAACACATAACTGATTAGGTTATATTGTGACTTGACTCTTGTTATTTTTCTGTTGACCAAGATGGAGGTGAGGATAAATCATAAAGGAGTAAGAACTATATTGTATTGCAAGGCAGAGGCCTGTACTGTTTTCAAAAAAAGTGGAAAACACTGAACTTTAATAGGGAAGGATTGGATCACTTCTGCAGGTGTAGGTGATAAGAGAGGAATCTTTAAAGTTTTCCAAGTGCATTGGCCCAGATTTCTTCATCTCAAGACTTGGGAACCCACTCTTTCTGAAACAGAGCACTGACCTTGGCATAGCAGATTTACTAAGGCTGAGAATTCAGTCTTCTTTGGAGATTTGCTACCTTTATAATTAAGTCCTGAGTCTGATCCTCAGTTTTTTAAATCCAGCTGTAGGAGATGAGAGTTTCTTGATACTCTGCTAGGGAGGCCCTCTGACTTTCATACTGTACCTTAAATGGGATATTAAGCACCTAAGCCCTTCATTGTCTTCCTTAAGTAAATTAATGGCATTCTGCTGCAAACATCCCATTCCATTTTCCTATATTTACAAGTTTTTCTGAGCCTCTCAAACATCTGAATTATTGTACTCATCAGGGCATTTCCTTCCACTGGTATGCTATTCCATTTCACCATTAGTGGAAATTCTAACAATTGCACTGCTACAATATACAAGTAAATATCAGCATTCCATCTACCATCAATAATGGGCTACTCATTGCCAGCATGCTAGCCAGTAATTGAGCTCCAAAATCTTTTCCTAGGATCTGCTTCCTTAAACTATCCAACTTCTGGTACCAACTGTGTGGTAGTTTAGAGCTGTCATGTACCCCAGAAAAGGCCATGTTCTTGTAATCTATTCTTGTGGGTGCAGACCTATTGTGGGAGGGATCTTTGGATTAGGTTGTTTCAATTGAGATGTGACCCACCCAATTCAAGGTGTGTCTTAATCCTTTACTAGAGCCCTTTATGAGAGGATAAAAGGCATAAACATGGAAAGAGAGAGCCATTGAAACCAAAACCCAGGAGGGAAGGACTAACAGACAACACTATGTGCCTTCCCGTGTGACAGAGAACCCCGATGCCAACAACCTTTCCTCAGAGAGGTATCTTACTCTTCACGCCTTACTTCAGGCATTTTCATGGCCTTATAACTGTAAATTTGTAACCTAAAAAAACTCCATTGGAAAAGCCAACTCATTTCTGGTATATTGTATTCTGGCAGATTTAGCAAACTGAAACAGACTGTCTCAGGTCAGATTCCCTCTGGAGCAGAATCTGGGATAGAGATTTGAATTCAGAAAGTTTATTGTGCTTGGGCTCAACACCCGTGGAAGAGTGAGGTTAGCAGGAGTGGAGAGAGGAAGAAGCGAAACTGCAATGCTGTTGTAACAAAAGATTCAGCCAATTCAATGGAGACCTCTGATGTTACAATAGTCTCCATTGTTGTCCCCTAACAACACAAGGGGACCAAGCATTTGATTCCCAACATGAATCAGTTTTTACATATGAGTTGCTCTAGGAATAAGATCATAACCATGGGTGAGGCAATTCTCTTTGAAAGTGATTTTTGATGAGTGGATCAGCTATGAACAATCTGCAGGCAACTTTTTCTGCAGTTGGGAAAATGTTCCATGGAAGGAGATCTGAGTGACACACTACAGCACCCACTATAAATAATTTGGTAGAAACTTATTTTTTAAATGATAACATCTTAATTTATTATTTCTATACCTCTATCTCCATGTGCTTAATTTTTTAAAAACATGATATATCTATTCTAAATTATTTTTTAAAAGCATATCAAATCTGACCAAAAGGAAATCACTTTTAAGTTAAAATATAACCCCTCTAAGTTAGGGAATAAAAACATCTCTCCCTTATAGTAATAATGTTCTTAAAAATGTCTTTATATTTTCCGTGAGGAAAGAACCCAAAACAAGACCACTACCCAAGATGTCAGTATGAATTCTACAGGGAATAGGTACATATCTCATTTTCTCTTTTGTTAATCAGTATGTTTTCACTTATATTCCCAAACTTAGGAGCACCTGGAATTAGAAAACCCTACTCCTTTTTGGGATTTTAAAATATATTTATATAGAGCATAATACATTTTTAAATAAAATAATATATTGATTTTTTTTCCTAAACACCTCCTCTTTTTATGAAAACATTTTCTAGGATTAACCACTATAGCTATTAGGCCTTTAAAGAAGTCCCCAATGATTAATAAAAGCTAAATAATAAGGTGGGAAAAATGAAAATACAGGTTTCTCATTCTGAATCTTAAGTTTTCTTAATTCTATGTTAAAAATATAAGCAGATATGGGATCAGGATATTACATGCCCAACACCATACTAAAACCATTCTCCCATGACCTTTTCAATTTTATGTAATCAAACTGATTTATCTCTAATATATCTTTATGATTTGCAGCTTTCTTAAGGGTCCAGAGTCTGTGTATGGCCCTAAGAAAGAGCGTTGTCTTTATTGTGAAGTTTAATCTGAGCCTTTCAAAAAGAAAGGATCCATCCATTTCCAGCCCTTTTATTCGAACCAGGGAAATTCAAGCCCATTACAAAGGTCAGAGAGGAATAGACACAATGCCAACATCTCCATTTTTTTAATCTATTCTACCTACTTCCCCCATTCCCATCCAAACTTCCTCCTCCTCTTCTAGTTTAAAACAAAAACTTCTATATATAGAGAGAGTACATACACACACACGCATACACACACATATCAATAAATGAAAAATGAGAATGAAGGAAGAGAAAGGAATGTCCAAGAAACAGTGGGAAAACCTGGAGAAGGGAGGGCTCACACTCTATTTTGCTCCTCTAACAGTCTATGGAAAAAGTTTTCAGACCCTTAATAAAAAAAAAAGAAAGGAATCCCTCTGATAGAAAAGAAGATAAATGAAGATGTTCCCTCTCCTTAATAGTGGTTACAAGATTGACCTAAACTCAGTCCTGCCCAGGGAGATAACCAGTCCCACCAAATGCATGACTTCCCAGTCCCAAGCCTTCACGTTCAGAAGGAATGAAGAAGCAGGTGACCCAATTCCCTGGAAGCAGGAATATCATGTAAACATTTGTTGAACAGACCAATCTACCTGCAAACCCAGGTAGCAGAGTAACCAAACTCCCTACCACAGTATGGCTAAGGTTGAAGATACAGGCTATAGTGCTTTTGAGGGGTAGTGCTCTTCCTTCCCTTTCCCTGCTTCAGAACAGGTGTGCTTTTGGGCCACTCTTTCTGACACCTGAGGCTGGGGTGGGAGGAGGACCTTGGTCAATGAGAGTGCCCAAGGGCATAAAACTCATACATAAAGTTCCCGTTCCTCCATATGCAGTCTCTCACAGTCAGCAAATTTTAGTGCATTGTTGGCCGAAGACTGGTTGGTGAAGTATTAGGGTAGCTGGTTCTTGAGATTTTTGAAGATTTAGAGAGAGAATTCTCGGATAAGTAACTAGAATTATATTGCATTGAGAAAGAGCTAAACATTCAAAAGGAAAGTCAAAATTCTGAATTGCTCAATAATTGCAAAATAGGATAAGAACATTTCATCTCAGTTTTTATTTTTAAGCTGCAAGAGGAGGAAGAAGTTTGGATGAGAATGTAGGGAGGTAAGCAATAGGTAGAATGGAGAATGTTATCAATCAGGAGTTGATATAAAAAGATCCTTGATAAGGAATACTCTCAGAGGAATTGCTCTTTGACCAAGAGCTTGGTGTCAGCCTGGTGTAGTTAATGTTTTCTACACCAGTGACTAAATTGCAGTAACAAAGCTTATCAGGCTTTGCTAATATGGTTTTGTACCAATCCACTACCTCCCAGGGTCACATATAGTTCACACACTCCTGGCACACCCACTAGTTGGAGTAGAGAGCCCTCTGCACCTACACTGAGGCCCCTTGAGCTAGACCAGTGCTTATTGTCATCTCCATTACTTAAGGAAGCAAGTTCTCAGGACAGACTGCTGTCGAACAAAAACAGAATGAAACAAAATGAGTACCCATGGCCATTACAATCAGTGGCGTGTTAGTAAACCAGTTTCCAGGGTAAGGGAAGAGACCTACTTTGTAGCATTTGCCAATATCGATTGTATAAATCCTTACACCATGTCTAATTGCAAGCTATCAATGTTTTAACAGTCAATATGCAAAATTCCTGAATATTTAATAATCAGCTCCTGGAAGGCAGTATAAGCCAGCTTTGGGACACCTCTAATACAGACTCAATGACAATAAAAGAAGAAGGACACCAAGACATTTATCTTGGCCACATTAGGCTAAGGATATTCACCATTTGTCTAAGGTAAAGGTACTGGAAGTAAAATAGGACAACAATAGTATAGAGTTCTTTACAGGTTTCATCTAGAAATCTAACTCAAACAAACTCTATGTGATATATTTCATTTAGTCTAGTGCATGGTGAGGATTCATTCAGTTTTATCTTCATTGTTACCTTTATAAAGTCCTGAATTAAGGAACTTTTTTAGTTACTAGACTAGATCCACAAGTATAACTGGACTCAACAGAACTTTACTGACAATTGCAGACAAGCTTTTTGTATTAAAAAAGAAAAGATGATGAAAGTAGCAATATTTTGAGTAGCATGGATCAAAAACTTTCTGGTCTCAGTACAATATACATTAAATTTTCAAATAATGTTTTTATATTTGTTAAGAAATCATATTTTATTAATTAATTTGAGAAATGTATTACTATATCTAAATGTATATGTTGATAATACAAAAAACTTGCAATTTAAATATCTTTGATTTTACTAGGATGTGCACTTGTCTATATCCATGATCCTGAAAGAAAAAATAAAACCTACATAAAACATATTCCTTCAAACTAAAATACCAGAAATAGCAACAAAGTTTCACTTCAGATCTAAAAGACCTGTGATATCTAAAAGAGACCCCAAATTCCTCACTTCAAGGGAACTACAAAGAAACAGAACTATAAGTGTGAGTCATTTTTGAAGCTGTAAAGTGTTTTGAGGTTTTTGTTCTGTTTTGTTTTAAGATTGTGCACCACTATTAGTTGCTTTTTAGAACTGATTTAACAAATATTTTGCATAGGACATTCTTCTAGGAATTTTGGAGGACACAGAGCTGGCCCCTGTTCTCAAGGAGTTAATATTCTAAAGGGAGAGAGAAATAGAAAGAGATGTACACAAAGCATAGCAAAGCATGGCTGTGATAACTGTGATCATAGAGGCAGAAAGTCCTCTGTTCATCATCTGGAAGATGGATGGTGGAGGGATTCATTCTAAACGGAATCCCTGGTAAAACCTATAGGGGAAATAAACATGTAGTTCATCTAGGATTTCAACTAGCAAAGACTGATGGAAAAATCTCCCAAATTTAGAAGGAGAAGGGAAAAAGACTCAGAGGAGAACTTTTTTCAAGGTATATTGGAGATGGAATGAGAAACTCAGTAGAATTGGACCAAAGATTGTGTGAGGTCAGGGAGAGGATGGTAAAAGATTAATTTAAAAAATTATAATAAGGCCCACTAATGCAAAGTCTTAAATCCCATGATTAACAGTTGGGAATTTTTCCATAAATGATGAGAAGATTCTTAAAATTATATGATCTTACTGCAGTGAAAGCATAGCTGTAAGGGGCAATGGTTCTGGAAGAGATAAAAAGTATCTGAAGTAGAATAATTATTACAAAAATATAAAATTTGGGATTCTTCATTATGAGGAACAAAAAAGTAAGTTAAATGTTTATTCAAAAATATATTAAAATGAAAATGTGATACAAATGTAATGTAACATATAACTGAAAATCAAAAAGTTGTTTGATTCAGGGGATCAAAAAAATGTCATCTGACCCAGTTCTCTTTCCATAGCTCTACACTCTTTGCTGTCCAATCCATTCTCAAACTCCATGTAAGGACAAGATGCTTACAATAGGTCCAGGCACACATCATCCCAGATTTGTGTCCTACAAATGACTGAATAAAAAGTCTTGACCTTTTTAAAAGAAATTAACAGGCCAATTCAAAAATTTATATAGAAAGGAAAGAATTTAGCAGATACTTTTTTAAAGAACATGGTGGAATAACTTGTACTATCATAACCAAACTACAATTATCCACACAATGTAATATAGAATTCACTTATGGACTTATAGATGAATGGAACAGAACAGAAAGTCTAGAAATAGCACTTACATGGTCAAGTTGCCAAAATAATTCAATATAGGAAAGAATAGTCTTTCAACAAATGGAGCTGTAAAGGCTGAATATCTATATGGAAAAAATGAACCTCAAACTTTACCTTACATTATACAAAAAATTACTTCAAAATATGTTCTATATCTAAATGTAAAAGCCAAAGCAAACAATGTCTAGAAAAACATAGGAGAAAAACTTCATGCCATTTTAAAAATAGGGCAGAAGGAACAAAGCCCATAAAATAAAAAAAGAGAAATTGTACTTCATTAAAATTAAAAATCTTTGAGATTTGAAAAGCACAGTTTAAAAAAAGAAACAGAACAGGCTGGGAGATGTTTGCAAAGCATACCTCTAGGCGGATTTGTATCCAGAATGTATAAAGAACTCCTACAACTCAATAATAAGAAGAAAACATACCAATTAATAAAAGGCAAAAGATTTGTGTTAGATCCCAGAAGAAGAAACTAACATGTAAAAGGAGTTTCTAACTCAGGGGCCCCACAGCTTATCTCACAAGAAAACAGGTGCCCCATAGACTAAAGAATGAAGGCTGTTCAAAGCTGTTCAAAGACGTCCCAGTGGCCCCTCAAAGGCGGATAAGGCAAGGTCAGAGATGCCCATGAAATGAACAACCAAGAAGGTCTGCTCTCCCCAGTTAGATAATGCAGCTGCTTTCCTAAAAAGAATATTGTCTCAGAATTCTAGCAACCAATCAGCCCAAAACTAGATAAGCACTCACCCAATCGAGGCACAGAACATCACAGCAGACAACCTACCCAATGAGGGTTCCTTTTTTTCATTAAAAAATGCTGCTCTCAGATAGAGAGTGGGAGCCATTATCTTTTTCTTCTTTTCTGCTGGCTCCCACCTGCTTTCTTCCTTTAATAAATCTTAAGCTTTATACTTAAACTTTGACTCGCTGCATTGTATGAATTCTTGAACGGCTCTGAACCTAAAAATTGGAATAGGCAATTCACTATTGAAGATACCCAAATGGCCCATACACACATGAAAAGATACTTAATATTACTTGTCATCAGGGAAATACAAAAGGAAACCACAATGAGATGTCACGACATACCCACAAGATTGGCTAAAACAAAAAAGACTGACATTACCAATTGTGGGAGATGATACATTGTAGGTAGAATCAAAATAGTGCAGCCACTCTGTAAAACATGTTTGCCAGTGTCTTAAAATTTAAACATACACCTAACACACTCCAGCAATCATACATTTTATTACCTAACTAGATGATGTGTCACACAAAGAATTGTATACAAATATTTATAGCAAAATTATTCATAAAAACAAAGACCTGGGAAACACTTAATGTCCATTAACTGGTGAATAGATAAATAAACTCCATATATCCATACAAACTCTATATATCCATACAGGGGAATGCTTCTCAGTAATAGAACAAACTATTGATCTGTGCAACAACATGGATACATCTCAAATGTCTCAAATTAAGTGAAAGAAGTCAAACATGAAAGACTATATACTGGATGATTCAATTTGTGTCTATTTCTAGTACAAGCACAACTAAAGTGGCAGAAAACAGATTAGTGATTGCCTGGGACCAGGGGTCAGGGATGACTCTTGACTGCAAAGGGATTGAAGGAATATTTTGAGATGAAGAACATGCTCTTTCTTCAACTTAAGTGGGAGAATTTTCCCACATTTAGATTTTACCTCAATAAATATGAGGGACGCTAATTACTGAGCCTACCTTTCCTCTTCTCTTCTTCTTCTCCTCTGCATTTCCAATTAAGCTCAGCCCTAGGAAACCAGAATGTGGTATTGAACTAGAAAAGATGGTATCAGTGTCAGCATATAGTATTTTATGTGTGTGGGTGCTTGTGTGTATTCCCTATCTCTATCCATTAAAGTAGTGAAACCTCAAAAGCAATGAACTCCCTAAACCTCTAGGTAAGGGTTTCTAATTGCCATTCTCCTTTAAATAAATGGGGGATCCTTGGAGAAATAGTTGACTCTAGAGTCCAGCCAGAAAATACAGAAAAGATTGGCAGGGTCATGTCAAAGAACATAGACTCTACTTTGAAGGGATTTCCACAGGCTAAATCTAGGACAATGTGAGGATCAAAATAAATAACGCGAGTAACAGATTGTAAAATATTGAATAATATAGGAATTAAGTTCTTACCAGGGATCCATATTGATATAAAAATTAATAAATTGAAAGTTTGATGAGGAATGGCATATTTCCAGATAAAGTGCTGATTAACACCAACAGAAAAAGTAGTTTTATAGTGGAGAAGCCCAGCAGACACCATATGATCAGTAATGGGACAAATTAAAATGCTTTGCCTCCAATAGGATGCAAAACGAAGGAAATAGCATCATAAGAATATATGGAAAATGCAGATTGACTGACACACTTCAAAATAACTGACCTCAACCTTTGAAGTTGTCAAGGATATGAACATTAAAAAAGAACTGAAGCACTGTTCCAGATGGAAGAAAACTAAGGAAACGTGACAACTGAATGCAACACATGATTCAAGACATTGTTATTTTGTTATAAAGGGTGGTTTTGCATGGGAAAATTGGCAAAACTTGAATGGGGTCTGAAGATTAGATGGTGTGATAGGGAGAATAGTGGTCCCCAAGGATGTCCGTATCACAATCCCCAGAGCCTGTGACTATTGATATAGAATGGGACCCCCAAATTCCCATCTCAAAGTATGGGTCATTTACCAGAGTTCTTCTTCCTTGATGGGGCTTCCTTGGTGAGCCTGGGATTCTAACTTTTGTCTCCCTATCCCTAAAAAACTTAAAGTCACATCTCAGAAAATGGGATTTCCCACCTTCTTCCTACAATTAACAGATGCCAAGACAGAGTAGACCCAAATGCCAGTTTAATCTCTTTGGATTTCCTTCTTCTCCTGGATTTTCACTGCTTTGTGGGATATTTCTGTGACAGATGACACAAATGGTCACAATATTTTATAACACCTCTTATTAAGAGGTGGTGTTTCAAAGTCTATTTTCCCACTCTCATCTGGTATTGTGACTTGCTTTGGCCAACAGAATGCAACAGAAAAACACTGTATGAGTTCAAAGTCCAAGACTCAAGAGACCTTTTCAGCTTCCATTCTGCTGCACATGGAAACCTTCCCACTGCCATATGAGCAAGCTTAACCTAGGCTGATGAAGGATGAAAGATCATTCCAGATGAGGTTATCATAAGCCAAGCAGCTCCAATCAGCACAGCAGTTGACACATATGTTTGTTCAGCCATGATCAGCCAAACCTGTCTCGGACTAGAAGGGCCCCCAAATTCCAAACCCACAGAAACGTTAGTTGAGTAAATGGTTGCTATTTTAAGCCATTAAGTTTTGGGGTGGTTTATTATACAGTAAAATATATTACTAATATTTCTCCAAAGAAATCATTTTAATATATATTTTATCCAATTTTCTAATTGTTTACAGTGGAAAAATTGGTCTTAATTATATAGTCCTCTATCACCAGAAGAGAAAATCACTTATAGACCAAGTAAAAACATTACTATTTTGAAATGTTTAATTGTAACTTTAAAACATCTTAGAGTGGAGTGATTTTTTTTAAGTTTAAAAACTAAAGTTAAAATAACTAGGTGCGGTAGAGGGCCGTGCCTGCCATGGAGATAGTGGCAGGCAGGCAGCAACTGCAGAGGCATTAGAGATATCTGCTTGTGAAGCAAAGGTGTCTCCCAAACTATGAATGATACAAGAACTTTACTTGAAATTAAAGAGTACCCTGATAATGAGGTACAGAAAAACCAAGTACTAACTCTGGAAGACTGTCAAGAAAAGTTGGTGAGCCACAACATTGCATTTCATCAATAACAAGGACATTAGCTATTAAAGAAGCATTTGGGGAGAACCTAAGATGGTGGCTAGGTGAGACAGGGCAAAAAAACACCTCCATGAAAAATACTAGATAAAAACCAGAAGGTGACGCAGAATACAGGTTTCAGCGATGCACCAGCTGGACAAGGTCTGCTAGAACCACAGGGGCTGTACACTTGGTGAAACTGGGAGTCTGCATTCTGAAACGAGTGAGTAAACCGGCTGAAAGACCCAAGACCCGCAGCAGCACTGCGATGTGGGGAAGTCAGGGGTTGGCGTTTGGAGATGGACTGGTTCTTTAAAAAAAAAAAAAGGGAAAAACCCAAGGGCGGCTGCAGTTGTGATGGTGGGAACACGGCAGGAAAAGGCTGAGCCAGCCTCTTGGTGTCTGGCGTGAAGGATAGCCTGTGGCAGATTCCCTCAGGGCTAGGGGAATGGAGGGGGGAGCTGGATGGAGAAAGAAACCCTGCTGCTTGCAGCTGGCCCCCCAGTGGACTGGAGACACTCCTGCTCAGGGCCATGCCCACAGCCCAGAGCCACACCAGTTGTCCTAGATCTGGGAAGGAGGAACTGTGCAGGGGGGGAGGGGTTGAGACACCCCATTCAGAGATCTTTGCATCAGGCTGGGAGCGCCCCTGCATGGCCCGGCAGCCCGGGGCTTCCCTTGAGGGATGGTGAGCACTTGTGACATAGCACAGCATTCCCTCAGCAGAGGTCCTGGAAGATCACAGCTGAGAAGGGGGGTCTGCTCGGAAAACCCAGAGACGCTGTGTCAATGCCAGTGGTTTGTGGGTCAGCGACAGAGAGAGTCTGGGGCAGAACTGAAATGAAGGCTTAGACTTTTGCAGTGGCCTTAAATCTCCGGGAACACCTGGGGGTTTGAATATTAAAGCTGCCCTGCCTCCCTAGCCCCCCGGACACACACCCCACATTCAGGGCGGATGGCTCCAGCAACACACCCAAACTGAGTTCACCAACTGAACCTCACAAGAATCATTTCCCCACACACCACATGGATGAAGTTGAGAAGAACTGACTTGAGGGGTATAGGTGACTCGCAGACACCATCTGCTGGTTAGTTAGAAAAAGTATATGGCAACAACTTGTATTTCTGAAAAATTAGATTGGTATTTTTTTTTTTTTTTTTTACAACTTGAAAGAACACTATCAAGCATAGCAAATGCCAAGAGGCCAAAAACAACGGAAAATCTTAATGCATATGATAAAACCAGGTGATATGGAAAACCCAATTCCAAACACCCAAATCAAAAATCAGAAGAGACACAGTACTTGGCACAATTAATCAAAGAACTGCAATCGAGGAATGAAAACATGGCAAAGGATATAAAGGACATTAAGAAGACCATGGCACAGGATATAAGGGACATAAAGAAGACCCTAGAAGAGCACAAAGAAGACATTGCAAGAGTAAATAAAAAAAACAGAAGATCTCATGCAAATAAAAGAAGCTGTTGGCCAAATTAAAAAGACTCTGGATACTCCTAATACAGGATTAGAGGAAGTTGAACAATGAACCAGTGTCCTAGAAGTCCACAGAACAGAAAATGAAAGAACAAAAGAAAGAATGGGGAAAAAATTGAAAAAATCAAAATGGATCTCAGGGATACAATAGATAAAATAAAAAGTCCAAACTTAAGACTCATTGTTGTCCCCGAAGGGGAAGAAAAGGGTAAAGGTCTAGAAAGAGTATTCAAAGAAATTGTTGGGGAAAACTTCCCAAACCTTCTACACAATATAAATACACAAAGCATAAATGCCCAATGAACCCCAAATAGAATAAATCCAAATAAACCCACTCCAAGACATATTCTGATCAGACTCTCAAATACTGAAGAGAAAGAGCAAGTTCTGAAAGCAGCAAGAGGAAAGCAATTCACCACATACAAAGAAAACAACATAAGACTAAGTAGTGACTACTCAGCGGCCACCGTGGAGGCAAGAAAGCAGTGGCATGACATATTTAAAATTCTGAGAGAGAAAAATTTCCAACCAAGAATACTTTATCCAGCAAAACTCTCCTTCAAATTTGAGGGAGAGCTTAAATTTTTCACAGACAAATGCTGAAAGAGTTTGCCAATAAAAGACCTGCCCTACTTCAGATACTAAAGGGAGCCTTACTGACAGAGAAACAAAAAAAGGAGAGAGAGATATAGAGAATTCTAACAGACATATATAGAACCTTACATCCCAAATCACCAGGACACTGATCTTTCCCTAGCGATCATGGATCTTTCCCCAGAATGGACCATATGCTGGGACATAAAACAAGCCTCAATAAATTAAAAAAGAAAAAAGAAAAAATTGAGTATATTCAAAGCACATTCTCCGACCACAATGGAATACAAATAGAAGTCAATAATTTTTGAATTGTAACTCCAGTATTTACTTCCTACATGATATGAAATACACAAACTCTAATGACAAATCAGTGGTCTTGGACGCAATGTAAAATATGTAATTTTTGACAAGAACTATGTAAAGGTGGGGGAATGGAGGAGTATAGGAACATAGTTTATGTGTCCTATTTTTTTTTTTTTTAATAAATTTTATTTTGAAATAAATTCAATCTTACAGGAACAGTTGCAAAAACAGTACAAACCCCATACACAGAACTTCATCATACCCCAATCCCCCTCCCCCAATCCCCCATCCATCATCTTTAAGATCCTGTCACACCACCGTCTCTTTCCCTCCCTCTCTCCCTGCCTCCCTCCCTCCCTATCTATCATCCATCATCTATTGCTCTGTCCTCTGAACATATGAGAGCTAGCTGCACACATCCTTGAACATACAATATAATTCACATATACCTTTTCCATGGACAAGAACATTCTTTTATGCAATCTCATTAAGCGCAGCTAAGAAGTTCAAGAAATTCAACACTGATATAAAGCTTACATTCTATATTTCCTTTTTTTTTTTTTCCTGTGTCCCATCTGTATCCCTTTGAGCCTCCTCTCCTCCATCCTCAGATCCCATCCAGGATCATCCTTGGCATTTAATTGTCATCTATTTAGACTTTTTTTTTTTTTCCCAATTATGGAAACATATATATAACCTAAATCTTCCCATTCCACCCCGTCCCTAGCATTCCATTAGTGGGATTAATCACATTTAGAATGTTGCAACGCTATCACCTTCCCACCATCCATTTCTAGAAGTTACCCTTCACCCCAAACAGAAACCCTGTGGAGACACGGAAGATTCCCTGGCTTGATAGGCTTCCTATCTTCCTAAGCTTTGGAAGCCTGAAGGCGGGCACCAGGCTGGGAGAAGGCCAAAGCTTTGCATGCCTGAAGGCAGGCAGCAATTTAGATAAGGGTCAAGTCACAGGGCTCCTTCAGTGCTCCTGTCCCCTACCCCTGCTGTCTCCCGTCTAGCCCCAAAGACATTGTCCCTTGAGATCAAAGACATGCAATCACACCTTATGGCTTTAGAAAAAATGCACCCTCCCCGAAATACCTGAAAACAGTCACGTAGGAGACTACCTTGTATGCTATAAAAACCTGTAGGAATAAGTCAAATAAACTTTCTTTTGCATGAACACAGAGATGGAATCGGCTCCCTTCTTTCACAAAACCCTACTCTCATTTCTTAACTCCCCACTGCCCCTTCCCCCACTTCTTGGAACCCCTACTTACTTTTCATCTCTATGGTCATATTCTCTGATACTTTCTTTGTGTTTACCATGGGACTTAAATTTAACATCTTGTTTTTCTTCGATACCAACTTAACTTCCATATGACACATAAACTATGTTCCTATACTCCATCATTCCCCCACCTTTATGTAGTTCTTGTCAAAAATTACATATTTTACATTGAGTCCAAAATCACTGATTTATCATTACAGTTCATGTATTTTAGATCCTGTAGGAAGTAAATAGTGGAGTCACAAATCAAAAATACAGTAGTATTGGTATTTATATTTACCATGTGATCTTTACTGGAAATCTTTATTTCTTCATGTAGTTTCAGTCAATTGTTTAGTGTCCCTTCCTTTCAGCCTGCTCAACTCCCTTTAGCATTTCTTATAGGACTGATTACTGGTGATGAAGTCCCTTGGCTTTCGATTATCCGGGAATGTTTTCATCTCCCCCTCATTTTTATCCTCCAGGTGTTTGTGAATTCTCCAAGTCTCTGATGGTTATTGACATCTATTTGTATTCCATTGTGGTCAGAGAATGTGCTTTGAACAAATTCATTTTTTTTTTTTATTCTATTGAGGCTTGTTTTTATGTCCCAGCATATGGTCCATTCTGGAGAAAGATCCATGATCACTAGAGAAGAATGTGTGGCCCAGTGACCTGGGATGTAATATTCTATATATGTCTGTTAAAATTCTCTATATCTGTCCTTTCTTTGTTTCTCTGTCGGTAGGGCTCCCTTTAGTATCTGAAGTAGGACAGGTCTTTTATTAGCAAAATCTCTCAGCATTTGTTTGTCTGTGTAAAATTTAAGCTCTCCCTCAAATCTGAAGGAGAGTTTTGCTGGATAAAGTATTCTTGGCTGGAAATTTTTCTCTCTCAGAATTTTAAATATGTCATGCCACTGCCTTCTCGCCTCCATGGTGGCCACCGAGTAGTCACTACTTAGTCTTATGTTGTTTCCTTTGTATGTGGTGAATTGCTTTTCTCTTGCTGCTTTCAGAACTTGCTGCTTCTCTTCAGTATTTTCAGTCTGATCAGAATATGTCTTGGAGTGGGTTTATTTGGATTTATTCTATTTGGAGTTCGCTGGGCATTTATGCTTTGTGTATTTATATTGTATAGAAGGTTTGGGAAGTTTTCCCCAACAATTTCTTTGAATACTCTTTCTGGACCTTTACCCTTCTCTTCCCCTTCTGGGACACCAATGAGTCTTAAATTTGGATGTTTTATTTTATCTATCATATCCGAGATCCATTTTGATTTTTTCCCCATTCTTTCTTTTGTTCTTTCATTTTCTGTTCTGTGGTCCTCAAGGACGCTGAGTTGTTGTTCAACTTCCTCTAATCTTGTATGATGAGTATCCAGAGTCTTTTTAATTTGGCATACAGTTTCTTTAATTTCCATAAGATCTTCTATTTTTTTATTTATTCTTGCAATATCTTCTTTATTCTCTTCTAGGGTCTTCTTTATGTCCTTTATATCCCATGCCATGCTCTCGTTGCCTGTCTGTAGTTCTTTGATTAATTGCGCCAAGTACTGTGTGTCTTCTGATCTTCTGATTTGGGTGTTTGGGTTCGGGTTCTCCATATCGTCTGGTTTTATCATATGCTTTAAGATTTTCTGTTGTTTTTGGCCTCTTGGCATTTGCTTTACTTGGTATTTAATTTGTCAGAATTGCAGCTTGGTGGCATACACTTTCTCTAACTAACCAGCAGATGGCATCCGTGTCACCTATTCCCCTCAAGTCAGTTCTCCCCAACTTTGTGGTGTGTGGGGATATGATTCTTGTAGTGTCCAACTGGTGCACTTAATTTGGGTGTGTTGTCGGTGCTGTCTGCCCTGAATGAGCGGCGTGTGTCTGAGCAGTTAGGGAGGAAGGGCAGCTTTAATAATCAGACCTCCCAGGTGTTCCCAGGGATTTAAGGCTGTTCTCTGCCACTGACACAGAAGTCCTTGGTATTGGCGTAGGTTCTTTGGGATTTCCGAGTGGTTCCCCCTTCCCTGCTGTGCTCTTCCAGGACCTGTGCCCTTTCCGCACAGCTCCACCCTCCCAGCTCCAGGACAATCAGCCATGGGTGTATTAAAGGCCACTGTCCACAGCCGATATTGTGGCGTGTGAGCAGTGCTGCAGGTTCGGCTCCGGGCAGGAATGCCCCTGCTCATTTCAGAATGCAGACTCCTGGTTTCACCAAATGCATGTTCCCTGTGGATTTAGCAGACCTTGTCTGGCTGGTGCTACTCTGGAAGTGGTGTTCTGGGTCACTTTCTGGTTTGTATCTAGTATTTTTCACGGAGGTGTTTTTTTGCCCTGTCTCACCTAGCCGCCATCTTAGGTTCTGCCCAGTGTGTACTCTTTTTGTCTGTCTTTTTTCACTCAACGTAATTATTTGAGATTTATCTATAGCGTAGCATGTATCAATAGTTCATTCCATTTTACGGCAGAGTAGTGTTCCACCATATACACCATTTGTTTATCCATTCACCTGTTGACAGACATTTGAGTTGTTTCCAGTTTGGGGCTACCACAACAAACATTAAAAAAAAAAAAAAAAAGAGGCCATCAATAACGTAATCAATAGAATAAAAGAGGAGGTGGGAAGTATAATCAGCAAGTGGTCACAGAGAGGCTGAATCACTCAGGGAAGGTTTGCTGGAAGAATTCTCTACTTAATGATCCCCAATATCAACTTCAATGTACTCTAATTTTAAACTTAGTCCTAGTCCTTATCATGTCCTTAATTCACTCCCACATCCTATTTCTTCCTCACTTTCTCCATAAACCCCTTTGAATTTCTATGGATTTACTTTTGAACCCATCATTAACCTAATTTAGGATGATGTGAATCCTTAGAAATATGAAGATGTTGAAATTAAAACTGTTGATTCATGAAGAATATCAGTGTCCCACTTTTATAGGATCAAATCCAGAGCCGCATGGTGAGTCTGATGAAAGAGAGAGAGGAGATTAAGAAGACACAGCAGATGAGAGAAGAGGCAATACAGGCCTTAATGGTGAGTGAATCATGGCTTGCTTCTCTCCATTAGAGTCTCCTAGCTAAGGGATGCAGGCTGATTTTCAAGAGGAAGAAATGACTTCCCTCTTCCAGCCTGAGTGGTCATGGAAGGATAAAGAGAGAGAAAAGGAGAGCAGATAAGTTCCCATACAAAGGAGAATATGAGAGATCTAACATCATTTGCTTGGGCTGCAAATGGAATCACAGCCACTGGGTCTGGAGAATAACAAAAGATTCTTTAGTTCCCACTTTCAGAGAAAGTTGGAGTCCAACTTTCAGAGAATTTTCATTATTTCAATTCCCATCTCCTAAATGTCCCCATTCACATAACTACTCCAGAATTATCTGTTCATATATTCTAGACTTCTGGGGAAAGCAATTGAGATCCAAGGAAGCAGTGTTTCATAAGGCTAGGATTCTGAATGGTGCATAGAAGCCAATGCCTAGAGTTCAATTCTCTTTTTGTATGTTAAATTTCATACACTTACCTACCATCTGGTGGATTCTGGGAAACAAGTGTAAGACTCCATCAAAGTCTAACCAACAAGCTACTGGTATTTCTTGATGGGTCATGTTCATTAGGTCCCCAAGTTCCAGATCATTTCCCTTTTACTTCTCTAGAACCAGATACAAGCCAAAAAGCAGCAGGTTGTGAGTGAGTACAGACAAACTTGGGAGCTCTTGAAAGCTCAGCAGCACCTCTTCCTGGCAGAAATGGAGACACTGGAGAAGGAAATCAATAGTGGAAAAGATGAATATGTCACCAAAGTGTCCAAGGATCTAACCTATCTTGACACACTGATAAATAAGATGGAGGAGAGTTCTCACTCAGGAATGGAGAACCTTAAGGTAAAAACAAAAGCACCATATCTATTCCTCTTCCCTTTCCTTCCCCTCTTTTTCTCCACCATCATCATCACTGATATCATGAGAGATGCTTAGTCCCTACTCTTCCAAGACTATTTTTCAATATTCATTAAGCCCTTTTTAAAGTATGTTTTCTTGGCGCTCTGTTAAGGCTTCACACAGGATATGGACAAGACAGAGTAATATTAAAAGTTTGAGCAGAAAATAGACCTTACCCTTTGGAACTTGCCACTTTCACAAACAACCAGAAAGGGCACAGGATGGGGAAAATGAGTTCTGCTGTCTCTGTTTTTTTTTTTTTTAGGATGTGAAGAAATCAGATAAAAGGTAAGATTTCCCTTTATCCATCCATCACAGATTTCCCCAGTACCACTGAATCATAAATGTCCTTTCCCCAAATGTTATTGCTGGCACACAGTAATCCAACTGCCTGATTCGGACAAGAGGTTATTCTACACAGAGGTAGAGCTGACTGCATGACTGTTAGAGGGAAACACCTTATACCAGCCTCTGGTTTCCATCAGGAAGAATTTTCCCTCAGCACACTTCCAGCCTGTCTCTACCCTCTATTCATGGAGCCCAGAGAAGATGGAGTGCTTTACATAACTGGTATATTAGGGGAAATAGCTGGGCACCTTAGCTTAGCACCTCCCCTCTTCCTCTTGGGAAAAAGCCTGCAACAAAATCTGATTCCCCTCTGTTCCTCCACGCTGTAAATTGCGGAAAAACTTGTCCAGGAAGGACTATCCTTGATGGGATGGGTGTGTATATCTAATTCTGGGTTTCAGGATTAAGAAGCCATTTGGCTCTAAGACTAAACTGTATCCTTCAATTTAGATGCTACAGGTCTTAGAAACTGTATTTGGATAGTCCATCTACCTTATTCTGCTTTATTTCTCAACTTATTAGGGAAGAGAGAGGCTATTTATCAAAGGCCCCCTCATATATTACAACAGTGATTATCCCTCAGGCTTGAGGAACCTCTGACTCTGAGAGCAGGGTATCCAGGGACCACTTAATTACTGTCCTTTCTTTCACTCAGGTGGAAATGGGTGCAGATTCCAACCCCCATAGCTGTGTCCACAACCCTTGAAAACAGAGTCCTCAAAATCACAAATAAGGCTGATGTACTGCAAGAGAGACTGAAGCGTTTCAGAGGTCGGAAGTATACTTGCTCTTGGTCCCTTGCTCTTGCCTCTACCTAGTATTAAACAAACCATTCCTCATTTGACATTGAGCATCTACTTCAGGCATTCCTCTTCATTTGACATTGAGCATCTGCTCATTTGACATTGAGCATCAAGAAGCCCAAGTCACAGACCCAGAAGTGGCCTGCGACTGGCCCTGACTCGCAGCAATAAACGAGTGCTTACGGAGCGCTTGCCGCGGTCGGGCTCCATGCGAGGCGCTGGGGATACAAGGTGAGCAGCAGACCCCTGAAATACCAACTCTCTCCGGGCTCCCACTACAGTGGGAGAGGCAGATCATTTCGAAAAAGCCCGCCAAACCACAGGCGGGAGGAAGCTATGTGTCCTATTGAAGTTAAGTTGGTATCAAAGAAAAACAAGAGTGTTATAGATTTAAGAGGTTAATTTTAAGCCCCACAGTAAACACAAAGAAATTATCAGAGAATATGACCATAGAGATGAAAAGTAGAGTATGGGTTAAGAGTAATGGGGGAAGGGGCAATGGGGAGTTAAGAAATGAGTGTAGGGTTGCTGTTTGAGGTGAAGGGAAATTTCTAGTAATGGAGGGTGGGAAGGTTATCACATTACAACATTCTAAATGTAATTAATCCCACTAATGGAATGCTAGTGAGGGGGTGGAATGGGAAGATTTAGGCTGTGTATATGTTTCCACAATTGAGAAAAAAAAAAAAAAGACAGTCTAAATAGATGACAATTGAATGCCAAGGATGATCCTGGATGGGATCTGAGGATGGAGGAGAGGAGGCTCAAAGGGACACAGTTGAGACATAAGAAAAAAAAGGAAATATAGAATATAAGCTTTGTATCAATGTTGAATCTCTTTTACTTCTTAGCTGCATATAATAGGATTGCATAAAAGAATGTTCTTGTTCATGGGAATTATATATGTGAATTATACTGTTTGTTCGAGGATGTGTGCAGCTAGCTCTCATATGTTCAGAAGACGGAGCAATAGATGATGGATGATAGGGAGGGAGGGAGGGAAAGAAATAGCGGTGTGACAGCATGTTAAAGTTTATGGAGTGGGGTATCAGGGGAGCGGGTCAGGGTAAGCTGGAGTTCTGTGTATGGGGTTTGTATTGTTTTTGCAACTGTTCCTATAACTTTGAATTTATTTCAAAATAAAAAAAAAAGAAGCATTTGGATATTTTTCTTAATGTCAAGAGCAGACTCAGGATATTTTTTCCTCTTTGTGGAAAAGCAGTTAAAATTAGATGGTTTGCAGACCTGGGACACAGCGTAGTTGGTGTGGGGATCAGTGAACTTGGGATTCAAGAATTTTTTACAGAGCAGAATCTTTCTTACTCAGAAGAACCAATTGCTGAAATTCCTGGAGTCAAAGTATTTAAAAGTTCTTCGGGGAACATTTCATTGTACTGTTGCAGCATTTTTGATCTTTCTAGACTAAATATTGGCAAATTTGACAGGATTTGGGATAGAAGAGACTTAGTCCCTGTTAATCCAGGTGATTGGGAATGCTATGTTGATATAATGTTGTCCATAACAGGAAAAAGATTCCACTACCTCACATCTGTTGTTTCTTATGATCCAACTAAACATGCAGGCCCACCATTTTATATTCCAGACACTGAAATTAACAGATTGTCTGGTACACAATGTGGTATTATTTGCCTTGAGAAAGGTGATGCTTTTGAAGAACAACATAAAAGTTGGGGAAATGACTACATATTTGAAAAATTATATCTATTTACAGACAAAATCTAGCACATCAACATGTTTTTGGGCAATGGGAAAATTATGCTGAGGCATGAAAATACAATGAATGACTCAAAATATCATTCACCAATCACATCACAGAACTTTGTTCAAAAATGCATATAACTTTTTAGAAAAAAGCACATTCTACAATGTTAAAGTGACTACCTTTGGAAAGGAGAGTGTAATTAGGGGTTAAAGCAGACTGTTTTACTTACAGATTGTAAAAATTTTTACTGTCAGCATATATTACTTGTATAATTAATATTTAAAAGAAATGCAATGCATAACAAAAAAATATAAGAGATGTAGAAAAATTGACATTGACTATAATACTTTAATAAGATGCAATGTAAAAAGAAAGTAATCTAAGAAGTTATAAAAAATAATAATTTTTACTATAAACACCCCTTATGCACCCCTTTTCACATTTTGTCTGCTTATATAATAATTTTATATGTAAGAGAAACAAATTTAAAACTTTAGTTAAATAAACTAACTTATGGAACCAAGTATTTTTCCTAAATTATAAAAAGTTTTCAAATTTGAAAATTAAGTTTTTTCCTAAGTTTGGAAGTTTTTCCTTTCCTCTAGGTTGATCTTGCTTAAGTGATAGACTTACATGACATGCAGTGAATCCAGATTCATGATTTTTCACTATGAAAGTTTAGATTAGAATCTGTTTTTCATTAACACTCATTTTATCTAATCAAACATTCCCCTCTACCTGCACTACCTAATATCTAAAAGGTTTAAATTGTTTAGCTCATGTTAACAAAATGATGTATTTTATTCAAAGTAAGTTATTTGTGGGGAAAAAAAACAAAACAAAAAACTAGGTGAGATCCAGGAGAATTCCTTGGAAATAGCAGAGTAGGTAGGAGCTCCAGGATTCAGGATTCAGTCCTCCCACAAAAATAATTATTAGACAGGCAGGAACTGTCTTAAACAACAGTTTTGAAATTCCAGAGGCCATAAGAACACTGTACAGCATCCAGAACAGTGTGAGAAATTTACTGACAAGTTATAGCAAATAACTATAGATTGTTCTCTCTGTGCAGTGGCTACTGGTGCCCATCATACAGTATTGCTGCAGACCACCATGGGTACAGCACGGTGCTGCTAACAGAAAAGGATATAAAATCCTCTTCCCCAAGAACAGGAGTGTGCATGGATGATTACTGATCTTTTGATTAGTAAATCTGATCATTGATTAGCTTTTGATTAGCAAATGCAGATCATTGATTCCCAGCTCTGAAGGCAGCCATTCAACCCACCCCAGACAAAGATGGCCACAGCCATTGTTTCAACCCTCCCTAGACAGGGGCAGAGGAGGTGGAGATTTAAAGAAGCAGGGTTTCCTCAGAGGTGCAGGGGAAAGTTAACTGCAAGGCTACATTTTCTGGACAGGCCAGGGAGGCTCAGCTTTGAGCAGTAGTTTTCAGTGCTCTTCCTGACCCCCTCTATAGAACACTTTGGAGCTGATCTGTGCCCCCTTCATGGGTTCCTGGCCCTGTTTTGGCTGGGAAAGAATGAATTGGGAAATTCCTCTATGGTGGGACCCTCCTCCCAGAATGGGCCCTCCAGGCAAAAGAAAGGAGTAAAAAATCTATAGAGCCATGCTGGATTCAGATACCTGGGAAAGGGAAGTTTGTCCCCTGGGAAATGGGACAACCAAACTCCTGTAAACAGGGGAATTCAAAACAACTAATAGGCAAAAACCCAGGGCAAAACAGAGGCCCGGTTAAAAGGAAAACCCTGCACAGTATATTTGCCTTAGGCAGACCTTCTTGATAGGAGGGCTGAAGTTTAAGAAAATCTCTGTCTTATCAATAGCTGCTTACAAAACCAAGAAACAGATATGTCAGAGAGTAAATTTCAGAGTAAATATTTTAAAATATTAAAATTTACATTTTGCAACAAAAGAGTATTAGACAATGACACAGGAAATGATGGCCCATCCAAAGGAAAAGTATAAAAATACAGAAAACAACAATGAAAAAGACAAGAATGTGGACAAACTGAAAAAAACTTTTAAAAATTGATCTTAAAAACTCTCAAAGAGGTGAATGAAAGTGGAGAGAAAGAACTATAGAATATCAAGAAAACAATGAGAGAGTCTAAGTAAATAGATAGCAATTTTAAGAAGGAACCAAATGTAACACTGAAGTTGAAGATCACAATAAATGAAATGAAAAATTCCCAGGAGGGTTTGAGGTACAGAATGGAGCTGGCAGAAGAAAGAATCAGTGAATATGAAGACAAGACGCTTGAAATGAGGCTGAGAAAGAGAAAGAAAAATAAACAATAAAAGCAAAAATAGCCTAAGACAACTATGAGAAACTATCAAGTGCACCAATATATGCATTCTAGGGGTCCTAGAAGAGAAGGAAGAGAGAAAGGATCAGAAGGAATAGTAAAAGAAATAATGGCACAGAACTTCCCAAACATAGCAAAAGATATGAATATGCACATCCTAGAACCTCATAGAACACCAAACAAGATAAACATGAAGAAAAATACACCTGCCATATGCTGTTTACAGCATCAAACACAAAAGACAAGGAGAGAGTTCTGAGGTTTCAAGAGAAAATCAATGTGTTACATACAAGGAAATCCCAGTAAGATTGAGTGCTGATTTCTCATCTGAAATGATAGAGACAAGAAGGCACTGGGTTGAAATATTTAAAGTGCTGAAGGAAAACAACTGCCAGCCGAGAATTTTTTTTTATCTTCATTTTATTGAGATATATTCACATACCACGCAGTCATACAAAACAAATCATACATTCGATTGTTCACAGTACCATTACATAGTTGTACATTCATCACCTAAATCAATCCCTGACACCTTCATTAGCACACACACAAAAATAACAAGAATAATAATTAAAGTGAAAAAGAGCAATTGAAGCAAAAAAGAACACTGGGTACCTTTGTCTGTTTGTTTGTTTGTTTCCTTCCCCTATTTTTCTACTCATCCATCCATAAACTAGACAAAGTGGAGTGTGGTCCTTATGGCTTTCCCAATCCCATTGTCACCCCTCATAAGCTACATTTTTATATAATTGTCTTTGAGATTCATGGGTTCTGGGTTGTAGTTTGATAGTTTCAGGTATCCACCACCAGCTACCCCAATTCTTTAGAACCTAAAAAGGGTTGTCTAAATTGTGCATAAGAGTGCCCACCAGAGTGACCTCTTGGCTCCTTTTGGAATCTCTCTGCCACTGAAGCTTATTTCATTTCCTTTCACATCCCCCATTTGGTCAAGAAGATGTTCTCCATCCCACGATGCCAGGTCTACATTCCTCCCCGGGAGTCATATTCCACATTGCCAGGGAGATTCACTCCCCTGGGTGTCTGATCCCACATAAGGGGGAGGGTAGTGATTTCACCTTTCAAGTTGGCTTAGCTAGAGAAAGAGGGCCACATCTGAGCAACAAAGAGGCATTCGGGAGGATGCTCTTAGGCACAATTATAGAGAGGCCTAGCCTCTCCTTTACAGCAACCGTCTTCCCAAGGGTAAAACCTATGGTAGAGGGCTCAACCCATCAAACCACCAGTCCCCTATGTCTGTGGGCAACCATCGAGGTGGGGTATCCAGCCGAGAATTTTATATCTGGTAAGATACTCTTTCCAAAATGAGGGACAGATTGAGACAATCCCAGATAAACAAAAGTTGAGGGAGTACACCACCACTACACCTGCCCTACAAGCAATGCTAAAGAGAGTTCTTCATATTGAAATGAAAAGACACAGTAGTTTGAAGCAGCACAAAGAAATAAAGACCTGCGGTAAAGGTAGCTATTTGGGTAATTATAAATTCCAGTGTTACTGTATTGTGTTGTATCATATGGTATGTAACCATATTTCATATTCCTACAGGTGCTAAAATGGAAATACATGAAAGGTAATGATAAATCTAGGTTATAATACAAGTTCTGATATTATTGTGTTGTGTTGTATCATATGGTATGTAACTCTATTTTGTATTGCTAGAGGTGCTGAAGTGGAAATACATGAAAAGTAGCGATAACTAGATTTTTGGACATAAAAGTACAAAGACATAAGTGGTATCAAGTTAAAAAAATGGTGGGGGGGATAAAGGAGTATAGGAGGAGTATAGTGCATACTCTTGAAGTTAAGTTGGTATCAAACCAAATACAATTGTTATATATTTAGGTTGTTAAATTTTAACCCTATGGTAACCACAGGGAAAACAGATGAAAAATATATTCAGATGGAAATGAGAAGGCACTCAATATGGTACAAAATGAGAAAGCAAATAAATATAAAAGTGGGCTTTAACAGCAGTTAGGGACAAAAGAGTTATAAAGACTTACAAAGGCTAAATAGCAAAATGGCAGAAGAAATGTTTGTATTATCAGTAGTAACTTTAAATGTATATGGATTAAAATCTCAAGTCAAAAGGCAGATATTGGCAGGATGGATAAAAGATTATGACCCAACTATTACTGTCAACAAGATTCTCACCTTAAATCCAAAGATACAAGTAGGTTGAGGATGAAAGGATGGCAAAAAAAAATACCATGCAAGTGGTAACAAAAAGAGAGCTAACATGGTTATATTAATATCAGGTAAAATAGACTTTAAGTCAAAATCAGTAACAAGGGACAAAGGTGGTTATTACATACTAATAAAGGGAATAATCAACAGGATGACATAGCAATTATATATATACATACCTTAAAAAGAGCCCCAATATATATGAAGCTAATCTGAAAGAATTGAAGGGAGAAATTGTTCTACATTAATAGTAGGAGACTTTAATACAGCACTCTCAATATTGGATAGAATATCTAGTCAGAAGATGAATAAAGAAGTACAGGACTTGAATGATACACTAAACCAACTATACATGGCTATTAAACCAAATACTCTTAAACAACCAATAGGTTAAATAGGAAATCAGAAGTGAAATTAGGAAATATCATGAGGCAAATGAAAATGAAAATAAAAAATACCAATACCTATGAGATGTAGTGAAGGGAGTGCTGAGAGGAAAAGTATAGATCTAAATGCTCACATTTAAAAAGAAAAAAAGATTCCACCTCTGAGACCTAACCTCAAAACCAGAAGAACTAGAAAAAGAAAAGCAAGCTGAATCCAAAGCAAACAGAAGGAAGGAAATAAAAATTAGAAGGGAAATTAATGAAATAGAAATAAAAATAAATAATAGAGAAAATCAAGAAAACCAAAAGTTGGTTCTTTGAAAAGATCAACAAAATCAACAAAATTTTAGCTACACTGTCAAAGAAAAAAGAGAAAGGATACAAATAATGGAGATCAGAAATTAAAAGAGGAGCATTACTACCAGCCCCACTGAAATAAAAAGGACTACAAGGATACTATTAATAAATGTATGCCAATAAATAACCTAAATGAACTGGGACAAGTTCTTTAAAACACACAAGTGATGTACATTGACTTAAGAAGAAATAGAAGAACTTAACAAAACGATTACTAATGAGATTGAATCACTAATCAAAAACCTCACAACAACAACAAAAAAGCCCAGGACCAGATGAATTCACAGGGGAATTCTACAAAACATTCCAGGAAAACTTAACTCCAATTCTGCTCAAAATCTTCCAAAAATTGAAGAGGATGGAACAATCCCTAACTCATTCTATGAGGTGAATGTCACCCTTATACCAAAGCTGGATAAAGTAACCACAAGAAATGAAAACTACAGACTAATATCTCTTATGAATATAGATGCAAAAATCTTCCACAAAATACTAGCTAAACAAACCCAACAGCACATTAAAAAATTACACACCATAATACACTGTTATGCAAATTCACTGCAACATAAGAAAATCAATTAATGTAATACACCACATTAACAGAATGAAGGAAAAATGCCTCATGATAATCTCAACTGAAACAGAAAAGGCATTTGACAAACTACAGCACCCTTTTTTCATAAAAACACTTAGAATAGTTGGAATAGAAGGAAACTCCCTCAACATGATAAAGTACATGATAAAGCCCACAGTTAACATCCTATCTAATGGTGAAAGACTTAAAGCTTTCTCTCTATCAGTAACAAGACAAGCATGCTCACTGTCACCACTGTTATCCAACGTTTTATGGCAAGTTCTTGTTAGGCAAGAAAAAGAAAAAAAAAAAATGCTTCCAAATGGGAAAGGAAGGAGTAAAACTTTCCCTATTTTCAGATGATATGATCCTAAACACAGAAAACCCTGAGAAATTCACAACAAAGCTCCTGCAGCTAATAAATGAATTCAACAAAGTAGTTGGATACAAGATCAACAGCCAAAAATCAGTAGTGTTTCTATGCACAAGCAATGGACAATTGGAAAAAGAAATCAAGAAAAAAAATTCCATTCACAACTACAACTAAAAGAATCAAATATCTAGGAACAAATCTAACCAAGGATGTAAAGGACCTGTACACAGACAATGAGAAAATATTGTTAAAAGAAACTAAAGAAGACCAAAATATTTTGAAGGATATTCCATATTCACTGATTGGAAGACTAAATATTGCTTAGACATCAATACGACCCAATGGAATTTGTAGATTCAATGCAATCTCAATCAAAATTCCAGCAATCTTCTTTGCAGATATGGAAAAGCCAATCATCAAATTTATATGGAGGGGTAAAGGGCCCCTAATATATAAATCCATCTAAAAAGAAGAATGAAGTTGAAGGACTCACACTTCCTGATCTTAAAACTTATTTCAGAGCCACAGTATGGCATAGGCACAAGGATAGACATATAGACCAATGGAATAGAATTGAGAGCTCAGAAATCAACCCTGACATTTATGGGCAACTAATTTTTGACTAGGTGTCAAAGCCCATGGTCATGGGTTCATCTCTTTACACCTCAAACCCATGACCTCCATTGGAAAAAGCCTGAGCTTTATCAGGTAGTGATTCAGTCTGTGCTTCCTCAAGTAACCTCCCACTCAAATAAGAGCATAGGAACAGACAACAGTTTAAAAGTGCAGAGCACTCAAGACAAGAATTCAACTTAAACACATATTTAATAAAGGAGAACTTAAGGCAAAAGGAACAAGTTTACAATGTAAAAATAAACTGATATATTACCAAACCTGGGGACTTCTATCTCTTCCAGATGTAGTTGGATATCAGATCAGAAGATCCCTCCTGTCTAAGTTACAGAGTATTTATAGAGCCTTTGCTTTAGGATACATTCAATTAAATCTATGTTTTATGTCTGAACTGTGGGTGAAGAACTACAGGTGGTGAACCATGGGTGAGTTAAAAACAAAGGCAGAGGCAGGACTAAACTGTAGAATGGAGCATCATGGTTGCACAGGAGACTGTGATTTGAAAGCAGAGCCCAGAGGTGACCTCTTCCAGCTGCCCTCAGTAATGTGAAGGGGTTAGCGCTAGGAGCCAAGGAGCAGGACTCGGTCATCTCACCTGACTGTGTGCAGAATCATATTAAATACTCTTGTTCCTTGGGTTGGGCAGTCACAGAGTTCAGTCTGCTATAGTGAGTGTCCAGAATGTCACCACCTTCTCTGCCCCACACAGGGGCAGTCTTTTTCATTCAGTCCCCATGGACCTTCTTGGCAACAGAAGCTATCATTTGTTGAAAGTAAGGGAAAGGCCTCCAGGATCCCCTGGCTTCAGGGATTGGATAGGGGAGCATGGGAAGTGAGAGCTGCAGATGAAAACTTCACTCCACTTTACTCCCTCACAAAAGGTTGGTGAAGTGTAGAAGGGTGGGAGCCCCAAGGTTAGTGGGAATATGGCAGGAATGGTGCTGCTTAATTTGAAATGTTTTCTTACTTCATTCTGTGCCCCAGTAGGAGGCCCAGTCTCACCTTCGTGGCTTGGCCTATCTAGTGCAGCTCAATTCCCCAGGTGCTGCTTTCTATAACTACTTTCATATTGACCAGTTTCACTTCATCTCTCTTGATGCTCCTGCTTCTAAAGCCTGCTAGTTTCCCTTTCCTTGGCGTCTTTTAAGTTTTTGTTTGTTTGTTTTTTGTTCTTATGTTCTTGTTGTGGACTCAGAGAAGAATCTTAATTATGGCTCCCTGTTGGGATTGCAATGGGAAGAGAATGGTAAATTTTGCATTTGAAGGGCAATGTGATGCCTAACCGTTTCTCCTCCATGAGACTGCCTTGATGATATGCCCTCTTACTAAGACTTACTTCACACCTCTCTTAGAACCTAAGCAGAAGAGCAGTAAAGGCTGACATATTCTGGGACTGAGTTATTATTGGCCCATTTTCTTAAGCCTTGCTTTGCATGTATTCCCCATCCTCCCAGAAGTTACTACTTGATCTCTTTAGACTGATGTGGGTTACATACTCTAAGAGGGTTAGAAAAACCAGAGATAGGACCACAGGACTCTGTCTGCTGTTACATTCTCCCACTAGAGTTGTCCTGATCAGTTCTCATGCCTATCACAGATTGGTCTTCAATCTAAGAATTGTGATAATTTTTAAAAAATCAAACCTTGGCAGGGGCCTAGGCAGAGGCCTAGGTTTTCATTGCTCTGGACTTCTTGTAGGTGTCTCCATCTAAGGGAATGTAGAGGGAAAGGAAAGTTTCAGTGGACTCTGGCCTCCTTCCAAATGTCTTGGAAGCAGGCTGAAGGTAAGAGTTCTGGTCCATTCTGCCTTCAGAGAGGAGCTTAGACCCCAACATTATTATTTCTTCTCTGGCCTTTTCTCCTCCTGGTTAGAGAAGAAAAACTTAGAAAGTAGCTTTGAGTAATGGTTTGTTCATATTGCTCCCACCCCCACCTTTTTTACTGACCTCACCAGCTGGGTATAGTCCTCTGCCCTGGATGGATATGAGGTGAGCTTGGTTCAACAGTTGCCCTGAGGGAACAAACTCCTTTATTTTGGGGGAAATAATGTCCCCTGCCATATAGCTGATGGTGGTTAGACACTCTCCCTTTCCTACCAAACTTACCTCTTAAACGCAGAATTCCCATCCTTCTAACCTCAAGTGTTTTGATTACATGTAACCCTATTATGTATCTGAGTGCGTGTGTGTGTGTGTGTGTGTGTGTGTGTGTGTGTGTTTGTATGGGGAAGAAGGGATTCTTTGCAAATTCTGTGGTTTGTGACTTTTTCTTCCATATATTAGTTCTCACCACCACATGTCCAGGGGTCACTGCCTGACATTATCACATGCTGGGATTATTGAGGAGGGTAGTGAGGCTCACAACTGCCCTTTGTTTTGAAGATTCTTATTTTTGCATTGGTAGTCCGCTCTATACAGATAACTAGCTAATTGTGTATTCCCCTGGGTCCATGGCTGCTGGTGTAAATAAATAGACTGCATCTATTGGTAAACAGAAATAATAAACCCAATTAAAAAAAAAAGGAGGGTATTTACAACATTGTTAGAGATTCAAACTTAACTTTGAATGTTTGCAAAGTTTTACTGAAAATATTTCTATTAATTAAGCTAAGACTTTTGTAAGAGCAATATAATATACCCTTTACTTATATAAAAACTAAAAATTAAGAGAGATTACTATTACTTATATCTTATTAGTATAGTTTTCTTTTTTCATTCTATAATTAGTTTAACTTACATCATGTTGATAAGCATACATTTGATTAAAACTGTATTCAGCCTTATTACATTACTTATGACTTATTTATGATTGAAGTAACAGCTACAGCCCTATCCTGTTTTCTTTATACACAGAAGACAAGATGGTTACATGTTATCCATATCTAAGAATGGCAATCCGGTATTTAGATATATACCCAAAAGAAGTGAAAGCAGGGGCTTAAACAGATATTTGCATACCAATGTTCATTGCAGCATTTTTCACAATTGCCAAAAGATGGAAGAAACCCAAGTGTCCATCAACTGATGGATGGATGAATAAATAAATATGGTATATACATACAATGGAATATTATCCAGCTGTAAAAAGGAATGAAGTCCTGATACACGCAATATGGATGAACCTTGACAAAACCATGTTGAACGAAATAAGATAGCCAAAGGACAAATGTTGTATTATTTCACTGATTTGAAACAATTAGAATTATTGAATTCATTGAGTCAGAATCTAGAGTATAGTTTACCATGTGATGGGGTGGAGGAGGGGATAGAGAATGAGAAGTTAAGGCTTAAAATTTACTCAGTTCCTGTTTGAAATGATGGAAATGTTTTGGTAATAGATGGTGGTGATGGTAGCAAAACATTGTGAATACAGTTAATGACACTGAAATATATGACTGAAAAGGGAAATATTACGCTATATATACGGTAACAGAATAAAAATTTTAAAAATGCATGGAATTACACTACACAAACAGTGAACCTAAAGTTATACCATCATATATAGTTAATAGTACAATTCCAAACGTGTTATCAATTGTAACAAATGTCCCATACCAATGCAAGGGGTTCATGGTGGGGTGGTATAAAGTAATTCTGTATTTTATGCATGATTGTTCTTTAAAACTGTGACTTCTCAAATAAAGGAAAAAAAAAACTAGGTGAAATATATTACAGTTTATAATAAATTGTACTTTGCTCTAAAAATTCCTCAACATTAGTATCTGCTAATCTCAAGTCCTCCAATAAAAAGTTTTTATATACATATTATACATATGCACAAGTACAAATTACTAATGGTATGATATCCTTTTGAGTTTCAAAGTTTTCAAGAGGGTTAGAAATTAACACTTTTAGAACTTATTTTAAAAATTTTTATTTATTTATTTTAGAAGTTCAGAAAGGGAAAAGAAATAATAAAATAGGCACCAACAAAACCCACAATGCTCATATTACACCTCAAATAACCTTATGACCCACACACCACTCTGCTTAAGGAAAAACAAATTATTAAAAGAATTGAAAAACTAAAAAGAGAACTTGTAAAAGTAAAACAAAAACAAAAACAAAAATACTTTGATGATGCATTGTTAGGGGTAGGTTAGATGGAAAATTGGTAGTTTTTAGTGACTTTGAAGACAACAATAAAGTTGTACATTAGCACAAAGTCAATCATAATAAACCAAAAAGTATAGCACATAAATAAGAGAACCACTGAGAAATTTTCTATACTTTCTTCCACATGGGAAAGCAATGGCAAATGTCCAGAAAAAAAAATTAAAAATAAAGAAATACCTCTTTTATTTTAAACTAAGCAATATCGTCATGAAAATGGGAGACTCTACCATAAAAGCAAATGAGAAAAAGTAGGATTATGGAAACACAGAAAACAATTATGCCAAATGACTGGCTCCTCTTATTTTATAAAGTAACCTCAATACCACATGTTCAGACCGACACCCTAACGATCTGAGGCTTTAAATATAATAATTAGGGACAAAAATTGATGAGAATTGACCATATAGCTATCTTGTCCACAGGAAGTAAAATAAGAATCCATAATTCAGATTTTGACCTTAATAAAAAAATTGCTAGTGTAATTATAGACCAATATACAAGTTAGAAGTTAGAATCTCATCACCACTAGATAACATACTGGTTATCAGTGTGAATAAGATTTACCTAATGCAAAATTTTGAAAACCAGGTCAGAAATGTAGTGATTCATTGACTGTGCATGTCATTTACAAGCTCTAATTTAGATTGTAAGAACAACTGCTTCCATTATAATTAATTATGGCCAGGGAGTTAATCAGGCATTCATTTTTATTGGTTCATTACATGATTTACATGTTCTTGTTTGTTAAGGTTGAGGAAGATAGTATGCCTGATTTGGACAGGTCAGATTGTATGGGGCATTCAAGCTTTAAAACATACCAATAATTTTTGTTTGTTTGTTTTATTTGAAAAGCATGGGGAAAAACTTCTGAAAAGTTTGCAAAATAAAGTGAGACATCATAAAGTCATTTCATACTTCAAGTGTAGGACTTAGAAAAACAATTTAAATTATATAATCCCCACAAATTCTGTAATGAAAGAAAAGAAAAGTGATGTTAGTGTGTAGATGAGGATGAACCTATTTAATTGCAATATCTGAAAACATATCCCTGTTCATAGAAATAATTAGGGCTAAAATATGAGAAGGGAGGTAGAATGGTATAAGCACTATAATGACTTCTAATAGTTTCTAATATGTCTGATGGATGTCAACAAACTAATGTTGAAAGGTGAATTATTCCATTTATCCTGTTAGCAAACTCACAAGTAGGTTTCACTAAGGAATACTGCTGAATATATCTAGAAGTTTTCAAATGAAATCAAAGCAAATTAATTCTCACAGGTTGGTAATTTTTCTTTGCATTTATTTTCCCCAGCATAACACTCTTCCCTTCAAACACTTTGGAGGAATGTCTATTGAGGGCTCTGATGTATTCTCACATCACAGGACAATTAGTACATGTACATAGATATGAGTTCATGGAAATCATATATTTATTTCACTAATGAACTGTCAACCATTCTCTGTATTGTAATAAATGGCTTAATCGTTACCTAAGCAACAGACTAAAGATTTTTCTGGAAGGGTGTGACCACCTTGGCCATTTTAAAGAAATCTGGAGGCAAATATATTAGCTCCAGGTTTAACATAATCCTAATAACCGATCAATTAACAAGTGATTACCTGCTTTATATGGCTCTCACTGCCTCATTAATTTAAAAAAAAATGTGTGGGGAATGTAATAGCTTTTTCCATTTGTTACTCTGATAAAAGTAATCAATTAACATTTAAATCACTGCTTAGAAGTAATCTGATATTATCATCCAGGGTTCATATTATGGTTGCTAATATTTTCATTGTATTAGTCCAATGTATAATTATAATCTATTTAGTTGTTATTTATGCTCTATTCAACAAATGCCAGCAACAATGTACAAGTGAATCATAATTTCTCTTAAAATATTCCCTACCAGGCTAATTATTAGTAATACATGTTTAGTGAATATTCAATATGGGATCAAAAGAATTCAATCATCATTTAAACTTAAAGTAATTTGATTAACATCAAATATAAATGATAATCTAACTTTCTAACATATTGATCATTTCCAGAAAATCTTCAAAAAGGCCTCATGAATAAGGATTATTTAAAGCTAACCTTAAGTAACAGAACACTGAAATTTGAGGTTTATAACAACTGTTAGTTGAAAGATAATACAGTTCATAAGGAATTGTTAAAACAAAATAAAAAACAAATAAGTTAGTTCCAGTTTATGTAAACCTAAACAACATCAAACTCACTATTTTTATATCATTTGAAATTGCTCTTTATCCAGAGGAACCTTTTGTTTTTCTCCCAGGTTAGTTAAGTGTATTGTCTACCAATATAGAATTTAAAGGATGTTATATTCCTCCTTGGTCTAGTAAATATTACAAAGCAAAATTCAAAAAGTGTCATACTGTCTCTGTGAAGTAAGTTCACATTATGTCAAGCTTTGGATAATACTTTAAAATATATAACATCGGCTTCTTGGGAAACTATATCGCTATCCCCTGTATTAGAATATTTGCTATTTAGTATGGTAAATGAGATGTGGTATTGAATCATTACCAACAAATCATGTTGCTTCCCATCTAGCCTTAGTTCAAATTAATATTGTAAGTCTTCCAAGCTACACCAGCCAAGAACGCGCATCTATTACACTTTAAGACATTAGTTTTATTTTGGTTGCCTCTGTTCAAATGTATTGAACTACTGGACAAGAAAAAATGAAATAGAATTTGTTTGTAAAACTGTTGGAATGAAGTGTACTTTTTGCATAATTACCTTTTATAAAAATGGCAACATAATATGCAAATCTGAAATGAAAATTGCATTTTAGTTACAGATGCCAAGCCTCAGTTGAACTATTCCCTTGTGTAATAGTACATTTTCCAGGGATTTAAGTGTAAAATCAAACTTAGAAATGGCTGTAAGGTGTTATTTTGCTTGATATTATGATGTTTAAAATCAAGAATATTAAATAGTAAAATAAAATCTTTTTAAAAGGAATAAGAAAATGATTGTAACTAGAGGTAATGTTTTGAGTAATCTACTAAATACAATTCTTTTGATTTGAATTTGGCAGAAATGTAAGATAGTATTTTTTTAAGATAACTTTTTTTCATTGTAGTTTCCGTCAGATTTTACACACTGACTGTAACCGTGGTTAAAGAGCCAAAAAATAACTTTGAAATGAATGCTGTGTGGCTTTCTGTACACTGTCTACTGAATGTTATGCTTGAAAATGGTCAAAAAGGTAATATTTTATGAATCAACATGTGAGGAGTCTCTTCCTTTGCAATAAATAACCAGGTCATGAAGAAAAATTTATTTAATAAATTTTTTGCTTTATTGTTATTTGCTAAAACATGAAAAGCATGCTTTTAGGTCAAATCATTTCTTGTTTAATCTATTTCCCTTTGTTATAATGAAGGTCACCTTGGATATCTGATATTCAGAAGTTGCATCTCTCTTGATGGAGACATTAAATGAAAGAGAAATAATCATCACAAAGAGAATTGAAAATGGATTTGATAAATACATGGAGGAATAAAAAAGTAACCTAGTTCCATGTTCAAACTCAAAGAAAAGGATGGACCTATAATAGCAAAGTTTCATGGATTCCTTCAATAGTGAAATATCCTGTTCTCATAAAAGAGGGCACAAAGAATTCCATCATATCATATGCACATCTTTTACTTTTCCATTTTCAAAGTAGGCTTAGAAAGAACAAAGGACTTAGAACTGTTCAATGGCATAATGTTAGAGGAAATACTGTTCTTGGGGTTCCATTTTGCCATCTCAAAAGGATTTTTTTTTTAGCTGTCAGAGTGCTTTTTAGCCTGTAGATAGTGTATGAGCAGGGAGAATTCTGTTTGTTCTTTTAAAGATAGTCCAAAACATTTCAGTCTTTGTGAAAATGTCTTGAAGCTTAAATAGGAAATAAATTCAAAGTCAAATTCCCTATTAAGCCATCCATGTTGCTTGTTTCTTATTCCACTGAGAACAGTATATCATAGTTCTACTGAGACTAAAATAAGCTCAATATAAAAATGGGAATAAACTGTACGAAAGTCTTTGATTTTACCTGAAAGTCAAATAGATCTTGAAGTTATACAAGGACACTTCTAGTTTTTCTTTTATTTTAAAGGTTAAAAAATCATTACAGGTGCCTACTTTAGTGGTCATGTCTTGTTTAAAATAAACTTATAGGAGAAAAAAATGAACTGGACTTAAACCTTTAAGCCAAGTTTCCATGGAAATATTTTTGTTTAATTTTACTTTTTTAATACTGATATTTATTCCTTATTAAAATTTTACATATATCAAATTATATATATATACTTATATATTAAAGTATGAAAGTTTGTGGACCTATAGAAAATATAAACAAACTTTCTGCTATTCATACAAAAAATGTAATTTTGGCATCCCTAATGTGCTAAAGATTCAATATTAATATTTAGTGTGGTTTAATATCTAAGGTACTGTATATGACACTGATTCTAGAATTCTGAGTGATGTCATTATCTTGCCTAGAAAATAAAACTAAAAGAAAAGATTAATTTGACACAGGTGTGATACATTGTTTTTGGTCATGCTACATATCATCCTAGAAATTATTTAGTACTGACAACATTGATGTTTATATCACCCACTTCTGAAAAACTTTGCTTATTCTTCTGCAAAAGGGAAGAAAGTCAATGCATTTTGCATATACTATGACACGATCCAGGAATTTGGTGACAGAACATTTTTTCAAGTCCTGAATGGAGGCCATAATTTTTATCTCCAACTCAAGAATCCAATGGGAAATTAACTCACTATTGCATAATATGTTTTGAGTTTCAGATATAAGAAAATGAATCTTATTTGAGAGGAGATGAAAATATTCTAAATAATTTATTTTTATATTATAAATAGGTTCTCTTAGAAAGATGATATTCATGCATCACCATAGTTTTGTTGATTTCTTTTGCTTGCTCTCTTTCACTCTCTCTTTCTCTCCCTCTCTCACACTCACACATACAGCAGGAGTAAGTGTTTTGTTTTGATATGTTACCCAAAATAAGGTTACTCTATTTATTTATTTATCTGTATTTTTTAATCTTTAAAAGAGTTTTAAAGCTTGGGTTTACATATTTTCTTTCATTACTTTTTAATCACATAATACACCAAATATTCAAGAGTATTTATAACTTATAAGTAATTTATACAGTATAATAACATAATGAACACTTGTCAATCCACAGCTCAACACACAAAAAAGAGAACAATATCAGGAACTTTTGTTTATCTACTACTCCTCTGCTATTTCAGCCCTTTGTTTCTCTCACACAGAGAAAAGCACTGAGTTCATCATTCCATGTATTTTCTAGTTTTAGAATAATTTCATAAGCTATATGTTCATCTTTAAACATTTTGCTGTATTTTAAACATTATATTTATGTACTCCACTGATAATTATGTTTTACTCAACATGTTTCTGATTTACCCTTGTTGAGGGTATTTCATTAATTTTAACTGCCGTTTAGTATTCAATATCCAATGTTGTTGAGTTAGCAGTAATTCATTAATTTTTACCATTGCAGATTCTTTATCTACTTTCCAGTTAATGGACACTTAGTTTTTTTTCCCCCAGTTTTGCTGTCACAAATCATGTTGATATGAATACGTTGTATAAAGTACTGCTCAGATACATGCAGTTCACTAGGTGTACAGCAAGAAGACAAGCTTACTCAATTTTCCACTAAAAATCCAAACTGTTTTGCAAAATGGTTGAACTAACTTATACATCCAGACACAACAAAGTGTGTTCTATTTTATTCACATCTATTCTCTCCAGTTCTGTGAAGTACATGTTGTTATTAGAGATCTACTGCTGTGTGACAATTTACCTCAAGATTAGTCATTTACAACACACATTTGCTATCCTAAATTTTCCCACGGGATGGGTGTAGGGGGTGTGTTATTTTAGCTGGGTCCACAATTTAAAGCCTAACAAGACTACAGTCAAGATGTTGACTGGGCTGAATTCTCACCTGGCAACTCAACTGAGGAAGAATCCATTTCCAAGCTCACTCAGATTCTTGGCAGAATTTATTTCCTTTGGCTGCAAGAGTGACAGCCCCAGCTTTTGATGGTGCCCTCAGCTCCTAGAGGCCACTCTCAGTTCTTTGCCACCTTGGACTTCTCAAAATGGTTTCTTACTTCATCAAGTACACAAAAAGAGTTTCTAGCACAAGTTTGTCAGAAAGACAGTTTTATGTAAAGTAAGATAATCTCAAGAGTGACGTTCCATCACTCTTTTCATATTCTGATGGTTAGAATCAAGTTTCTGGTTCTGCACGCATGTAAGGGGAGGGGATTGCAAAAAGGCGTGAACAAAGATGTTATGAGTTACAGTACCATAGTTTCAGTTATTTCCTTATTGTGAAATACAACATATATACCAAAAAAGTTGAATTGTACTTGGAAAGTTATCACTTCTATATATATGTTACATTCCACAATAAAAAATATGATATAAAAACAAAGAAATGAGCATGTAAAAAAAAAAGGCAGGAACACCAGGAGGCAGAGATCAAGTGGCAGAGATTCCTGCCACATCTGTTCATGTCTTTTGCCTATTTTTCTATGTGGTATTTTTCTCCTTATTCATTTATGTATTTTATAAATTATTTTCTCAGTCATTTATGTTGCATATTCTATATGTGTCTAGTCTTCACTTTTTTATAATGAAGAAGCAGGTGCTCTTAATTTTAACAGAATTAAATAATCAACTGGTTTTATGGTTACTGTTTTCTATAACTGATTTGAAAAAAGAAAGAAGATAGTCTCCTGAACTCTTTCTAAAATTTTAAAGTTTTGCACTTCACATTTACATGAACTGGTATGTTTCTGGTACCTGTTAATCTGTTCTGCATATACATATATATGCATATATATATATATATATATATATATATGCAGTGTTGAATAGAAATGAGGATAGTTGGCACCTTGTTATTTTCCTGATATTTGAAAGGAATGTTACTAACATTTCCCCCCTTTAAGAATAATGTCTTCATGTCTTTCCTTCCCATTTTTTCATTTCCCTTCTGGGACTGAACAAGACAGCTATCCCCTCAAAGAAGGGAGCAGGGCATGTGGCCTGCCAAACTGCCATAGTTAGGAGAGTGTCCTCATGGAGCAAATCTGACATTGGGTTTCAAAGCCCAGCAGGGGTTGGGAGAGCATTACCACAAAGGGGTGACCTTCTGCAGGGAGTGAAATCCCATGTGGAAAAAAGAGGTTATCTGTGTAGGGGTGTGGGATATCACAACCCAAGTTGGAGGAGGAGGCAACCATGTGGAGAGGGACAGGTGCTGAGTTTGGGGGTCCTTGTGGAGTTTCCTCCTATGATGAATTGGGTTGGCTTATGTTACCAATAGGATATTTTGAAAATGGCAGAGGGTAGCACATGAAGATAGGTCATAGCAGGCATTGCAGCATCTGTGCTATAATCTTGGCTCACTTGCTGTCTTGGATTGAATCATGTACCCTACAAAGACACATTCAAGTCATAACCCCAGTCCTATGGATGTGAAATTATCTGTAAATAGAATCTTTGAAGGTGTTAATAGTTAAGGTGTGGTCAAACTAAATCAGGTTAGACCTTAATCCAATATTACCAGAACCCATATACACAGAGAAAATTTGGTTACAGGAGAAGACATGTTGGGAGAGAATGGCCATATGATAGAGGCAGAGATTGAGTTATGAGATTGCCTGCAGGCCACCACAAGATGCTACAGTCTTCAGAGAAACCATGGCCCTGCTAACACCTTGATTTTGGGCTCCAAGTCTATAAAACTGTGAGACAATAAATTCCTATTTGTTTGGGCCGACAAACTAGTGGTATTTTGTTATAAAAGACATGGCAAACTAAGACACTCACTTTGGGGCAAGCCAGCTTCAACAACATGAGGACACTAAATCAGCCCTCTAGACAAGCCCACACAGAGATGAAAGAAAGCTTCCTGACAACTGCCAGCGAGAGACTGAGACCTTTTGCCAACAGTGCTGTGAGTGAGCCATCTTGATCAAGCTTTTACATAGGGCAGCTCTGGTGACATCGACTACAACCTCTGACAGTCCCTGAGCCAGAACCCACCAATGAAGCCACCTCTGAATTCCTGACCCACAGAAACTTTGAGGTCATAAAATTTTGTTATTTTAAGCTGTTAAGTTTAGGGGTAATTTGTTATTCACCTTTTAAATAGCTGAAGAAATATGGAAAGAAAATAAATGCTGAAAAGAATGTGAAATATTAGTCATCCTCATTAGCCATCAATAAACCCCCATTTATACTATAACAACATAGAATTTTTATCTATCACATTGCACATTTGCAAATATATAAATATATATTTGCTGAGGGTGTGGGTAATAGACATGTTCATACTTTGCAGATGGGAATAAAAACTGTAAAATCCTCTTTGAAGGAAAAGCCTTAATACATGCATACTGACATGTAACTCAACTGGGAGTTTGCATCCATGTGTTAAATTCTCTTCCTCTATCATCCAAATGCCAATTTGAAAAGAGGAGACAGTACTTTAGCTAGCTTAGCTTGCTACAACAAATATGAAAAGAAAATCTTCAGAACAGCAGTGAAGTTGCCTTCCAGGGAGATACATACAGCTCAAGCTCCCTCCTTTCTCCTCTCAGGCAAAGAGATCTTTAATGCAGCAAATTAAGACTCCGGCAAATCTTAACTTTTCCTTTCTTCCTGTCCCTTAGCATGGTCACATTTAAACAGTGACTCCCATAGTCTTGGAGCCAACTCATCTCACTGCCATTTCTGAAGATAGACCTCTCCTGCCCTATTAAATGTGAACAAACAGAGATAGACCCAGACATATAAAGAGGACTAATCCGGGAAGCAAAATAAATACTCCCATGGAATAGTTTTGTTTTACTTCAAGAAAAATCTATACTTGATATTCTTAGTGACTTTAGAGGCTTTGGCAACTTCCAGCATTCAGAGAAATGAAATTAAAATGATCATGGCTTGACTTTTCTAATTGTAGAATGAATTTAACTGCTATTTCCCGTGTTAGGACAAGGGAAGTAGACGTAGTAACTCTCAGGTGAGGTTGATTGGAGAATAAATTGATATGTTCACTCTTAAGAGAAATTTAAAAATATGTAGTAAAATCTTTAAGTGATCAGATTTCTTGATCTAGTAATTGCATTACTAGAGATTTCTCATTATAAATGATCAGTGAAACACACTAAGATATTTGTACAAGGCATTTATTGTAGATTAGTTAAAATAGGAAAAAAAACCCTAAATGTCTAACAATTGACAATTGGTAAATAAATGATAGTATTGGGATGCCATACAGACAGTTTTCATTTGTCTAAGATTAAGTTTTAATTTTCAAGGACTGCAGTAACAAAGTATCATAAATTGTGTGGTTTAAAACAACAGAAATGTATTGCCTCACAGTTGTGGAGACTAGCAGTATAATTCAAGGTGTCAGCAGTGCCATGCTCTTTCTGAAGTCTCAAGGAGAGAGTCCTTCCTTGCGTCTTCCTAGCTTCTGGCAGTTACTAGCAATCCTTGGCTTGTAGCAGCATAACTCCAATATCTGCTTCTGTCTTCACATGACCATCTTCCTTCTGTGTGTCTCTTCTCTCCTTAGAAGAACACAAGTCATATTGGATTAAAGGCCCACCCTACTCCAGTTTGACCTCATCTTAACTTATCTATAGCTATCTGTTCTGTGATGACTCTCTTTCCAAATAAGGTCACATTCCAAAGTACTGAAGGTTAGGACTTGAATATATCTTTTGGGGGGACACAATTCAACCCATAGCAAACTGAAAACAATTTAGCTAATGCTTCCATTTTAATCTGGAGTTGATAATAACTCTATTATTTATGTGTTCATTTCATTATTTCAAAAAAGTCAAATCAAGATTCTCTTTCTCCACATTCTCTTTCTATTCTTCTCTTCCGAGATGATCTAAATTTCCAGGGGGCTTTCTTAATGTCCCTGCTTCAGTAGAAAAGCACATGTTTGACAGCCCAGCTTCTGTCTTACTGACTCATCTGGTCTGTTCTTCAGTGGGTCCAGATGTCCACTGAGCCCATGGCATCTACTACTTACGTTCATGATCTTTTCCTGGATTCTGACCTCAAAACACTTCTTTCTGCCTGATCAAAACTACAGTCCCCTTCTGGTTTACTCTCTCAGCATTTTCTAATCTTTTTCCTAACCTGAAACTTAGGAAGACACAACTGTGTGTTGTGGTTGTTGTTTTGTCACCACTACCATTCTAGAGTGCTCAAGGCTTTCTGCATAGACTCCCTCCTCTTGCTGTGACTTATGCAGCACTTTGTTACTGTGTCGTATGTGAATAGACCTGCAATTTCCATGATTCTACCCTGAAAAGTCAAGTAATGATCTCTTCTGCTGAGGAACCCTCCAACCTGACCTCTAGTATTTTATTGCTGAAAGGGGGCAGCATGGTTTGCTCTATTGTCATATTCTCTAATGCCTCTTTCCCCGTCAGTTGGTTGTACTTATATCATTTTGGAGCAGAAAGGGCTCTTAAGGAAATCACTTTGTAGTTCATGTTATAAACTCTCACTTTAAGTCTTCCAGGCTCTAGCTTCTTGGAACCAAAGATTCTTATTCTCATTCATCAAAGCCTGGTGCTTGCAAATGAAAGCTTTGCTCTCGAGATGGTAATACATTTCAAAATCCCATTTTGCACTTCAGTTAACATGGTTAATACAGTTGTTTAGACTGTATACAAACTCACATTCAGTGTAGGGAGCATTTAAAGCTAACTCTGCTGCTGAAAGAGTGGTGGGGATAATGTGATAAAGGGAATGGGGAAAGCAATCTTTTAATATTTCATTCATGCAAACACACACAGAAATGAGAATGAAAAAATATGCTAAAATATTTATAGTTATTATCTAGGTGTCTATATTCTATTTTCCTTTTTAATTTTTCTTTAATGGTATTTCTACAATGAATATGTTGCTGTGTGATCTGATAAAATTATTATCAAAGATACTTAATTACTTTTTTGTATGACAGTTCTATGAGTCTTTTGGCCTCATTCTTTTTTGATATTGTTATTACTAATACTTTAGAAGACCTGGTTCTTTTTACAAGTTCATTTCTTTGATGGTCCCCCACCCCTACGCCCCAACCACCACTTGAATCTGTGTTTTGGGTATTTTGGATGTTATGTGAAGGTTCTTTGGGTGATGATTTGCAAACACAGACAGCCAGCCAGCTAAGAATACATGAAAGAATAACTTTATTTGATCAAAGAGCCTGGAGGAGGGCAGTAGAGGGGCCCTGCCTTACCTAACCTTGGAGGAGTACAGGGTGGTAAGAGTACACGTGGGTCCCAGGCTCTTGCCTTTATTGTGACCCAGAATGGAGGTGTAGGATTTTCCAACAGACAGTGGGGAATGGCAGTTACAAACCATATGGTGTGAAAAACAGAAGTGGCAGGCGCTATTTAGAGAAGCTGAGGGCAGGATTTATTATTCAAACCATATGGGAGCACCTGCCCTGCTAGTCCATTAGGCAGTGTGAAAGGGTAGAAGCAGCAGGGGCCTTTTTTGGGATAATAAATATATCCCAAAACATAAAGAGGTGCAGGCCTTGCTGATTGCTGTTTTGCCCAGGGTAGGGCTAAGTGGGGTGCTTGCATAGAAGGGAAATTTATGACTAGGCAAGGCAGAATGATGAGGCATCAAATATAATTTCTTTATACCATTACCCTGGGTCAAGAATAAAGTCTTCTTATTTTCCTCTGCAGCATCACAGTATGTAGTGTATACGCAACAGTTTGTTGTCAAACTAACACAATAGTTTATATGACCTATAAAAATCACCTGTTTGTCTGAGTACTTGGATTCCATTTGATATAATTCTTAATGGGAACTTAGTTTCTAGTCAAGTTTTTGCCTCATCAGCACTTCACATATAGTTTTTTTATACTCACTTGTTTTAAAGAAAAAAAAAGAAAATCCAGTGTTCCTGTAATTTTTATCATGTGAAGGCAGAGCAACCAAGATCTACCATGAAAAGAAGATACAGGTTGTTAATATTCCCACTCCCTAGTTCAACAGAACCTAGGCATGAAAACATTCAGGAAGAAATTCAATACCTTTTTCTTTGAAGTATGTTTTTTTTCTCTTAAAATACTCTATTTCCCCAGCTCCCTGGAGTCTCTTGGACAATACCCAGGAGAGAATTTTTAAGTAACCAGTGTGTTTCTTATTTGTTGACTGCTGTTGGAGTTTTCCTCTTTAAATTCAAGGTGGCTAAGAACAACTTTCTTCAAGACAACAGGGAATTTGCTTTATTTGAAAGGAGAATATCGAATTTCTGTGTGTGAGTTTGATGGAAAAGCCAAAGTTTACTCAAATACATGCTGAAAATAATATGTTCAGATCCGCTGCATTGCAACAAAATGATGTCTGTTCCTATTGAGGTTGGCTGTCTCATCTCTTTCTTTTTAAAATTATGTAGTGTGACTTAATTTTCTAAATAAACCAAAATGCTTTCAAATTATTGGATGGAATTTATGCTGCAAAATTTTAAGTGGGACATAATGAGTGGAACATTATGTGAATATTTGTCCCTCTGACACACTACACATATTTACCAAAGAATCTTTTTGTAGGTATTATTTTATTTTATTTCTATTTCTTTTACAGATTGTTAGCATTAAGGAAGACTTGGTAAATAAAAGGTAAATTGTTTTCTAGAGATGACAGTGATATTTTTAGATAAAAGTATTCCAAAACTTTTTAAGATTTAGTGAAAGCTAGAACCAGAGAAGCATCTTGATATTGGGTTCGTTACGCAAAAGCTGATTTCTGGAAACTGCTAAAACTGTTTCTGTTATAGATTCCTATTTTTTCTTTTTAGGAAATGAGCAATGAAATGAAGCTCTTTATTCCCCCCATTCCATGTTTTACAGCTGAGTCACATTTTTTATTTACAAGACACCTGCCTCCCCCTTTACACATCTCTAAAGCAAAAACTAGGAAATAAGAAAGTCCAATTTTAAATTCAATCAGCACACAAGTCATTTGCTGCAATGGATTCCATTTCAGCCACTGTCTCTGACTATGTCCCTCATGTGGGAAAAGAAAAAAAAGAAAAGAGAAAAACCCCAGCTCCTTTCAAGAGCTGAGCATGTATGGGGGGATAGCTAAAATTCAGTTTAAGTCTCTGTAGAATTATTGGCAGTGGATGTGATCCTAGTAATTGACCTTAACCCCTCAGAGCCTTCTTTGTGTTCCCAGGAATGCTGACAGGTGGTATTTTAACTTCTCTGAGACAGGAATGTGTTTTACAGAAAGGAGCTTTGCATAATCACAAATACATAAAATCTATGCATGTCTTTTGGAAATGATTGTGGATTGTGAGCTTTACACAAAAAGATAATTTTACAGAGATCTCTCGAGAGAACAGGACAGGAAGGGGTTCTCAACAAATTCATCAATCATTTCCTAAAGGAGAAGAAGATGGATGACATTTAGGTATATGATTGCCTCTAAAATCAGATGATTCCCAATTTTTCATTATTCTAATTCTCAGCCCAACTAAAATGTGTTGTATTGTAATCACAATGTTAATTGGCTTTATAAAAAAATGCAGATTTGGAGACTTATTGTTGGCACATAAACTGGCATGCTATCTTTTATTCTAAATCAGAAAACCAGATTTTCTCACTGAAAATACCTGATTAGAGAAACTCCACATAGTGAGTAGAAATGACAACTCATTATATACCCTTTCCAAAAGAGGAAGATTTTAATTACTATCGAAGCACTATTTCCAGTTGCTTGCAAAGGAGTTTGAGAAAAACTTTATCACAGTCTTCTACCTCAATCTCTAAACCGTTTCAGGACCTGTCTGCCATGTTGTCTAATGCTTTTGAAGTCATTTCACAGATCAGCTCAATAGAATGCAACTTGATATAAAATACCAGGCCTCTTTTAGGGATCCAGTTGATTCATGATTTGTATTTAAAGGAATATCAAATCAAATACGGACTGAAACTTTGTCATCTGCTTTTTGATTTTCTAATGCTCAATGTCAATGTATTAATTTATTTAGTTGAGTTGAGGAACTATAAAGGGGGACAAAATTTCATAAGATTATATTGAGAGAGGGAGGATGGTGTGATATATTTCTTAAGGAACAAGTGGTTTGGGTACCTTAAATAAAAAATACTACTTTTCCTATATACACATCAGCAAAATGATTTTATAAAACTTCTTAATGAATAATTGTGGAGATCTGGAAATTTTCCATTGTCATATAATTTTATAGGCCTTAATGAAATTAGCCTTTCAGTATCTATAATACATTAATGAATGAGCTGGTATAATATTAATAAATTAACCCCTAAATCATTTTAAAAATAATAGCAAGAGACTATAATCAGAAGCTATGTGAGGGAGGTTTGGTGCCCCAGTACATATAGCATTTAGCCAGCCAAGATAAAATTAATTACTCAACCATGTTGTTTTTTTCTTTTCTTGTTAAAATTTTCAAGACTGTACCAGAAGAGTAAATTTAGGGAAACAATAGGAAATGAGTATATAAGAACTTGGAACTGTTGGAGAATGTGAGGATGAGGAATAAGCAGATACTTGAGAAAAATTCTCCACTATTTTTTCTTTTGTTGCTTGTTCTTTGGGTGTAAAGTATAAGAACCCATTCCCTAACACTAGATCTTGAAGATGCTTCCCTACATTTTCTTCTAGGAGTTTGATAGTTCTTGCTCTTATATTTAGGTCTTTGAACCATTTTCAGTTGATTTTTGTATATGGTGTGAGGTAGGGTTTCTCGTTTTTTTTTTTTGGCAAAGAGAGATTCAATTCTCCCAGGAGCATTTGTTGAAGAGACTAGTCTTTCCCAATTGAGTGGTCTTTGACACCCTGTCAAAACTCAGTTGGCCATAAATGTCAGGGTTGCTTTCAGAGCTCTCAATTCTATTTCACTGGTCTATTTGACTGTCTTTGTATCCATACCATGCTGTTTTGATTACTGTGGCTTTGTAATAAGTTATAAGATCAGAAAGGATAAGTCTTCCAACTCCGTGATTGGCTTTTCCATTTCCACAAAGAAGATTGTTGGAGCTTTGATTGGGATTTCATTGAATCTATGAATTGCTATAGGTAGTATTGACATATTAGTGATATTTAGTCTTCCAATCCATGAACGTAAAATGGCCTTCCATTTACTTTGGTCTTCTTTGATTTCTATTAGCAATGTTTGTAGTTTTCTGTGTACAGATTCTTTACTCCTTGGTGAGATTTTTTCCTAGATATTTGATTAATTTAGCTCCTATTTTGACTCATTTCTTCTTTCCATTGTTCATTACTTGTGTATAGAAACACTACTGATTTGGGGGTGGGGTTCTGGTACCCCACCACTTTACCAAATTCATTTATTATTGCTAGGGGCTTTGTTGTGGATTTTCAAGGATTTTCTGTATATAGGATCATATCATTTGAAAATAGGGAAAGTTTTATGTCTTCCTATCCAATTTGGATGCCTTTTGTTTCTTTTTCTTGCTTAACTGCTCTGGCAAGAACTTCCATTACAATGTTGAATAACAGTGGTGACAGTTGGCCTACTCGTCTTATTCCTGATCGTAGAGGAAAGTTTTAAATCTTTCATGATTAAATAGGATGTTAACACTGGGCTTTTCATATATGCCTTCTATCATTTTGAGGAAATTTCCTTCTATTCCTAGTGTTCTAAGTGTTTTTGTCATAAAGGGGTGCTGGACTTTGTCAAATGCTTTTCTGCATGTATTGAGATGATCAATGTGTGTGTGTGTTTATTTTTCCTTCATTATGTTAGTGTGATGTATTATTTTAAATGATTTTCTTATGTTGAAACCAACCTTGCATAGTAGGGATAAATTCCACTAAATCATGGTATGTAATTATTTTAATATGCTGAGGAATTCAGTTTGCTGGCATTTTATTGAGGATTTTTGGATCTATATTCATAAGAGATACTGGTCTGTAGTTTTCTTTTCTTGTAATATCCTTATCTGGCTTCGATATGACCTTGATGTTGGCCTCATAGAATGAATTAGGGAGAGTTTGAGCAGAATTAGAGTTAAGTATTCTTCTAATGTTTGAAGGAATTCCCCTGTGAAGCCATCTGGTGCAGGGCTTTTCTTTATTGGTTGTTTTTTTTGTTTGTTTTGTTTTTTTTGTTTTTTTGTTTGTTTGTTTGTTTTTATAAAGAAACAAAACATTTTATTTTCCCAGGGGCTTGTTGCCTGTGGTGTGTTCGCCACTGGATAATCAACAAATTTCCAATGTGCATTTTCAATAAATGGTATGGTTATTTTTAGTCCTGAAAAATCAAACATAAGAGATTTCTGTGCTCAGATATATCTATACTGCAGGAATAGAGCTGAAATATCTGTTTAAGAAAATAAACTTTTGAAGAAGAATCATAATTTAAGCATACCAGCCCAACTATCTTTCTTTTTGCATAAGCTTTCCCTCTTTGTGACAGTCAAAAATATACAATTTTACATGATTTTTACATAGTTTCCCTCACAATGTGCATACAATTTTAGTGTCTATTTTTTGCTTCAACATTGCATCATAAATATTAACATTACAATATTTTCTTCCTATATATAAATTTAAAGGATTGCATACTACTCCATTTGTTTAATGTATCATAATTCTCTGAACACCGCCCCCCTCAGTTATTGAACATTCAGGTTGTTTCTGTTTTAAATATTATTGATAGTGAAGATATTATTTTTTGCCTGTAGTCCTAAGCTTCTCTTAAATTATTTCTTCAGGAAAACTTTCCAGAAATGGGATTACTGTTGAAAGAATACAAATAACTTTCTAATCCTTGATTCATCATATTACGTTGCTTTCCCAAAGAGCTGGGACACAGGACTGGCTGTTTCAACATTTTTTTTAATTAAGATTGTTCACATTCCATACAATTATCCAATGTTCCAAAGTGTGCAATCAATTGCCCATGGTACCATCATAAAGCTGTGCATCCATCACCACAATTAATTTTTTTTTCAATTTTTAGAACATTTTTCATTACCCCAGAAAAGAAATAAAGACCAAAAAAACAAAAAAAAAAAGGAACTTAAATCCTTCTATACCCCTAACCACTCCCTCTCCATTATTGACTAACAGTATTGGCATAGTATATTTGTTACTGTTGATGAAAGAATGTTAAAATACTAGTAACAGTAGTGTATATAGTTTGCAATAGGTATACTTTTCTCCATATATACCCTTCTATTATTAGCTTCTAGCTATAGTGTCATACATTTGTTTTATGTCATGAAAGAGATTTCTACTATTTGTACAGTTAATCATGGACATTGTCCACCACAAGAGTCACTGTTCTATACATTCCCATCCTTTAACCTCAACTTTCCTTCTGGTGACATGCACGACTCTGCGCTTCCCCTTTCCACCACATTCACACACCATTCAGCACTGTTAGGTATTCTCACATAGTACTACCATCACCGCTGTCCATTTTCAAACACTTAAGTTCAATCTAGTTAAACATTCTGGTCATAATAAGCAACCACTCCCCATTCTTTAGCCTCATTCTATATTCTGGTAGCTTATATTTCATGTCTATGAGTTTACATATTATAATTAGTTCACATCAGTGAAGCCCTGCAATATATTTGTCCTTATGTGTCTCTTATTTCACTCAATATAGTGTCCTCAAGGTTTCTTCATCAACCCCTTTCTTTTAAGACGGTTTTGTTCACACACCCTACATTCCATCCTAAGTAAACAATTGATGGTTGTCTGTATAGTCATATATTTAGGTATTCACCACCCTCACCACTATCTATATAAGGACATCTCCATTTCTTCCACAAAGAAGGAGGAAGAGTCAAAGAAGGTAGAGAGACAAAAGAAAAAGAAAAAAAGAAAGAGAAAAATGAAAACAAAAACAAAACATGACAGATAGGAGGCAACAAAAGGAAAGATAGAATTAAACTGAAGTAGAATAAATAGTCAGACAACATCATCAATGCCCAGAGTTCCATACCCCTCCCTTATGTCCCCCTGTTATATACATTTAGCTTTGGGATATTGCCTTTGTTACATAAAAGGAAGCATAATACAATGTTTCTGTTAATTATTGTCTCCAGTTTGCATGGATTATATTTTCCCCAATCCCACCCTATTTTTAACACATTGCAAGGTTGACATACATTTGTTCTCCCTCATGTAAAACATATTTGTACATTTTATCACAACTGTTGAGCACTCTAGGTTTCACTGAGATATAAGGTCCCAATTTTTATCCTTCCTCTTTCCTTCTGGAGTCCCACATGCTCCTAACCTTTCTCTTTCAACCATACTCACAGTCATCTTTGTTCAGTGTACTTACATTGCTGTGTTACCATCACCCAAGACTGTGTTCCAAACCTCTCACTTCTGTCTTTTCCTATCTGTCTGCAGGACTCCCTTTAGTATTTCCTGTAGTGCAGGTACCTTGTTCACAAACTCTGTCATTGTCTGTCAGAAAATATTTTAAACTCTCCATCTATTTGAAGGACAGTTTTGCCAGATGTAGGATTCTTGGTTGGCAGTTTTTCTCTTTCAGTATCTTAAATATATCACACCACTTCCTTCTTGCCTCCGTGATTTCTGCTGAGAAATCCACATAGTCTTATCAAGCTTCCTTTGTATGTAATGGATCACCTTTGTCTTGCTGGTTTCAGGATTTTCTCTTTGTCTTTGCTGTTTGATAATCTGATTATTAAGTGTCTTGGTGTAGGTCTATTCAGATCTATTCTGTTTGGGGCACACTGTGCTTCTTGGATCTGTAATTTTATGTCTTTCATAAGAGGTGGTAAATTTACATTGATTATTTCCTCTATTATTGCTTTTGCCCCTTTTCCCTTCTCTTCTCCTTCTGGGACAAACATGGCATGTACATTCATGAATTTCATGTTGTCATTCAATTCCATGAGAAGTTGCTCATATTTTTCCATTCTTTTCCCTATCTGTTCATTTGTGTATAGGATTTCAGCTGCTTTGTTCTCCAGTTCCTGGGTGTTTTTTTCTGCCTCTTGAGATCTGCTGTTGTGTGTCTCCATTGTGTGTTTCATTTCTTGTGTTGTGCCTTTCATTTCCATAGATTCTGCCAGTTGTTTTTTTGAACTTTTGATTTCTACCTTATATTCACCCAATGTTTTCATTATACACTTCACCTCTTTTGCCATATCTTCCCTAGACTTTTTGAATTGATTTAGCATTAGTTGTTTCAAATACTGTATCTCAGTTGAAGTGTAAGTTTGTTCCTTTGACTGGGCCATAACTTTGTTTTTCTTAGTGTAGGTTGCAGTTTTCTGTTGTGTAAGCATCTGGTTTCCTTGGTTACCCCAATCAGGTATTCCCAGACCAGAATGGGTTCAGATCTCAGAAGGGGGCAATATTCAGTATCAGTTCTTCTTGATGATGGGTCTTAGAAGATTGATACACCCTGTGAGGCCTCAAGCCACTGTGCTTTTCCCAATCTGCCCACCAGGTGGTGCCTGTCAGCCTGTAGCTCCTGACCAGTGTAAGAAGGTTTGGCCCCCTTAGTCCTTATTTTTTTTTGTTTTGGCTGTTCTCCCCCAGGCTCTGGAGTCTGCTTCTGATTGGGAGGCCAGTAGTAGGGCTGGGCACCACCTCCTTCCTCTTAGGGAAGATACACCCCATAGAGAGTTTTCATTTGCATTTAAATAGGCTCTTTGTCTCTCTATCTCCACCCTTGTCTGGGTCAGAGAGCTGTGAACTGAGAATGGCTGCAGCTTTCTCCACTTAGCTGCCCAGGTTGAGAGAGAGAAAAAGGGACAGAAAGCCCCCCTTCAGGACCAGTCCACAGTCCCCTCATCTTTACCCACTGGCCAGAGATAGCACCTGGTCCTCTGGGCTCCCCCTCCCATCACAGAGAACTCCACCAGCTCTTTAAGGTCAGTCATCACTAAAAGCCTCTGTCTGCTTTTTGGGGATTTGTACCTTGTATTGAGCAGTCCACATTTGTTAATCAAAGCCCCAGTTGGAGCTGGACTGAGGTATATTCGCTTGTTCAGAGAGTGCTGCTCTCTATCACAGTGAGGTTTTGCAGTTTGGACTGCCATGGGGGAGGGGATCTCAGTGTGAGTCTACAGTCTTTATTTACAGATTTTATGCTGCGATCTCAGGCATTCCTCCAAACCAGATTGGTGTATGATGTGTGGACAGTCACGTTTTTCCTCCAGCAGTTATTCCAGATTATTTACTGGTTGTTCTTGGTTGTTTATTAGTTGTCTCAGGGGGACTAACTAACTTCCACTCCTCTCTATGCCACCGTCTTCTTTCTCCTATTGGTACATTTTTAATAACTGATTCAATCTCTTTATCAATTATTTGTTTTGCTGAGATCTAATTCTTCTTGGGTCAGTGTAGATATTTGTGTGTTTCTAAGAATTTGTCCATTTAATCTAGGTTATCTAATTTATTGGCATGCAAATATTCATAGTAGCCTTATATTCCTTATGATATCACTGGGGTAGGTTGTAATGTTCCCCTTTTCATTTCTGATTTTTGTTATTTGTATCCTTTTTTTCTTTGTAAGTCCAACTAAAGATTTGTCAATTTTTTTGATCTTTTCAAAGACCCAACTTTTGCTTTTATTGTCTCTTTATTTTGTTCTCTATTTCATTTATCTCTCATCTAATCTTTGTTATTTCCTTCCTTCTGCTCACTGTTGGTTTAGTTTTCTCTTCTTTTCCTAGTTCTTCCAGTTTTGAAGTTAGGTCTCTGACTTGAAGTCTTTCTTTTTTTTTACTATTTGTATTTAGAACAATAAATTTCTGTTTCAGCACTGCTTTGCTGCATCCCATAAATTTTATTATTTTGTGTCTTATTTTCATATCCTTAATACTTCCTAATTTTGCTTCTGATTTCCTCTCTAATCCATTGTTTGTGTAAGAATATATTGTTTAATTTCCACATATTTTTGAATTTCCCATTTCTCTAGTGTTATTGATTTTAGCTTCATTCTGTTGATAGTGGAAATATAGAGTGTATGATTCAATATTTTTTAATGTATTGAGACTTGTTTTGTGACCCAACATATGGTCTATCCTGGAGAATGATCCTTGTGCACATGAGAAGAATGTGTATTCTGTTGTTGTCCAATGAAGTATTCTCTATATGTCTGTTGGAGCTAGTGGTTTAGAGTTTCATTCCAGTCTTTTACCTCCTTATTGATTTTCTGACTAGATGTTTCTATCCATTATTGAGAGTGCTGCATTAAATTCTCCTACTATTAATGTAGAACTGTCAAGTTCTCCCTTCAATTTTTTCAGTTTTTCTTCATTCATTTTGGAGCTCTGCTCTTAGGAGCTTATATGTTAATAATTATACATCTTCCTGTTGAATTATCCCCTTTATCAGAATATAATGACCATTTTGTCCCTTATAACAGCTTTTGACTGAAAATCTATTTTATCTAATATTAATGTAGCACCCCAGTTTTCTTTTTGTTACTTCTTGCATGGTATATATTTTCCATCTGTTCACTATCAACCTACTTGTATCTTTGAATTTAAGATATCTTGTTGGCAGCAATAGTTGGTTCATGCTATTTCACCCAGTATGACAATCTTTGCCTTTTGACAAGAGAGTTTATTAATCTATATTTAAAATCACTACTGACAATGCAGAACTTTCCACTGCCATTTTGCTATTTAGCCTTTTTATGTCTTATACCTTTTTTGACCCTCAATTCTTCCATTAATGACTACTTTTGTGTTTATTTGATTTTGTAGTTGTGTGTGTGTTATGCCATATTGAATGCCCTATCTTTTCTATCTAGATGCATTTTTCATCTGTTTTTCTTTGTGATTACCATGGGGTTAATATTTAACATCCTAAATATGTAACAATAATATTTGGTTTGATACCAACATAACTTCAGTAGCATACACATATGCTTTCCTATACCCTTCTTTCACCCTCCATTTTTTGTACTTCTTACCACTTATATCTTTGTAGCTTTTATATCCAAAACCATAGATTTATCATTACTTCTTACATATTTTCATTTTAACATCTGTAGGAAGTAAGAGTGGAGTTACATTCCAACCAATACACTGCAATAATACTGGCAGTAAAATTACCCAAAATCGTTACTTTTACTGTACACCTTCATTTCTTTATGCCATTTTGAATGACTGTCTAATGCACGTTCCTTTCATTCTGAAGAATTCCCTTTAGCTTTGCTTTTAGGGCAGTTCTAGTAGCAGTGAACTCCATCAGTTTTTGTTTATCTGGGAATGGCTTAATCTCTTCCTCTTTTTTGAAAGAAAGTTTCACTGAATATAAAATTCTTGGTTGGGAGTCATTTTCTTTCAGCACTAAGTATTTCAACCCACTGCCTTCTTGCCTCCATCATTTCTGATGACAAATCAGCATTCAATCTTATTGGGATTCCCTTGTATGTAACATGTTGCTTTTCTCTTGCAGTTTTCAGAACTCTTCCCTTGTCCTTGTCCTTTCAGAATAATGTGATCAGTATATGATGGGGTGTATATATATACATATTTTTTTTTTCATGTTTATCCTGTTTGGTGTTCTCTGGGTTTCTTGGATGTGCATATTCACGCTATTTGCTAAGTTTGGGAAGTTCTTTGACATTATTTCTTTGAATATTTTTTCTGCCCCTTTCTCTCTCTCTATCTCTCTTTTTTTTTTTTTTTTTTTTTTATTTTTGGACTCCTATATTATATTGCTGTGCTTGATGGTGTCCCAGAAGTGTCTTAAGCTATTTTTACTGTTAATTTTTTTTTTTCTTTCTGTTTCTCAGCCTGATTTGTTTCAAGTGTCTTTTCTTCAGGTTCACTGATTCTTTCTTCTGCCATCTTCAACATGCTCTTGAAATCCTCCTGGGGATTTTTCATTTTAGTTATTGTGGTCTTCAACTACAGTCATTCTGTTTGGTTCCTTTTAAAATTTCCATCTCCTTACTTAGACGCTCATACTGTTCATTCATTGTTTACCTGGTATCCTTTAGTTATTTTTCTGTATTTTCCTTCATTCTTTTGAGATTTTTTAAGATCATTGTTTTAAAGGCTTTGTTTGGTATGCCCACATCCTCAACTTCATTGTTGTTTTCTATATTTTTATCCTCTTTCATTGGATGGGCCATCATTTCCTGTTTATTTGTTCGTCTCATATTCTTCTGATGCACATTGTACATTTTTAAAATTTTAAATGTTAACTCTGAGATTTATTTCGTGGGATGCCTGTTTCTTGGTTTTGTAACCACCTGGTAGTAAGACAGATTTTCTTGAGCTTCAGCCCTCTTATCAGGAGGGTCTGGCCAAGGAAAATGCAGTGTGCTGGGTTTACCCTGTCTGTCTGGACCTCTATCATGTCTTGGACTTCGATTGTTAGTTGTTTTGGAGTATCCTTTATTACACCAGTTTGGCTGCCTCCTCTGTTTCCCAGGAACAGACCTTCCTTTCCTGGGTGTTTGAAGTTGGCAGGCCTTTGTTCCAGACTGTCCACCTCTATCATTTTTGCACTCCTTGTTGTCTTGAGATAGCCAGGGGCTGGTCCCCATGATGGCCTTCCATGAGTGTGGGGGATGGGCACTGGTAGCTACTGCACAGAGAAAGCAATTTACTATTCTTCATTGTAATGTATCAGCCTCTTCCTCCCATGCTTCCCTGGATGCCGTTCAGTGTACTTCTGGCCTCTGGAGTTTCACTGTAGCTGTTTCAGACAGTTTCTGCCTGCTTAATAGTTGTTCTGATGGAAAGACTGAGTCCTGGAGCCCCCAATGTGCCATCTTCTCACAATTCTCTCCTTATGAATTTTTAGTTTAAATAACTGAAGGATAAAAAGAAGGATAGAGGGATGGAATTGAGACAGATAGATAGACAGATAAAGATAGATAGACAGACAGACAGATATATATATAAGTAGATGATGGGGAGCTAGAGATAGACACAAATAAGCCCTGAAAAAATAAACATCAGGAGTTTTCCTCTTAACCAGAAATTATTCAAGCAGTTTTCCTGCTATGAAAAACTAAACAAAGGAGAATGCAAGTGTTAAAGATATTAAATTTTAAGCTATAAATATCAGGTTCAGAAAGAGAGAAAAAAGGAGAGAAAGAGTCAGAGTGACAGAGAGCAAGGGTGGGAGGAAGACAGAGGCAGTCATTTCAAATTTGATACTTAATTCTATTTTCTGAGACCTTGGTATTTCCAACTGTGGTTTTGCCAACCACAGACTTTTTCAGGAAGGAAACCAACCCCTAGTTTCAGCAGTGGATTACTATATAGTTTCTCACTACTACTGGAAATTGTACATCAATTTCTTTTGATCTGTCTATTGTGTACATATCCAGTTCTGGTTATCTATCATACTTTGCACATTAAGCACTTTCAACTCTAAGCCTCCTCTCCACTAAGCTAAGTGATCTCCCTTTATTAGCTAGCTCTTATAAACCTATTTCTCCAAATTTTCATCATTTGTGTTATTTGTAGTTGAACCTCAATATAAAAAAAAAAAAAATTCAACATAAGGTGTCTTAACAGAACTCACATGAACAATAAAATTTACTTATGTGTTCCAGAGGCCTAGAATAAGCAATTCTGCTTATCAAAGCTTGATCATCTTATTTAATACAGCATGACATTAAAAATATTTTATATCAGTTTAGGATAGCCACATCAGAGCAGACAGCCCAATTAGCACTGATTGTGGTCATAAACACAGTCAGGCCTCTGTATCAGAGGGTGGCAACTGAATAAATGCCTGATTTTGCATACTAAATTATATTTATAAAATTTAATTGTGTTATATAAAGTATATGTGTGTATATGTACACATATAATCATGCACACACACATACTCACAAATACCTTGATAAACTATAAAATGCTCCTTGCATCGTCCAGTAGCTCTTCCCTTTTGTATTTTTATATTGTGTGCACTACAAGTAAGAAGCCAATCAAAAAGGGAAATTACATTATTAAAATATCCATTAACATCTTTCTAAAAAATAGTGAATGCCTTTATTAGTAAAACATTGTGTTGTGCATCATGGGGGCTTCTTGTTTCACTCTAAAGAAGACTTTTTACATATTCTAAAAATGATTGATTGAATCAGTTCAAATACTAATATGAAATGTGGGTCTTTAAGCACCTGGCAAGTATTTTCAACCAGGTTTATTGCAGGTATAAGAAATTGCTTTAGATTTATGTGAACACACCAATATTATCAGCCATGTGTGTTGTCTTTTTAAAATTAATCCAAAGTCATAATTCATTACTTGAAATTTCAGAAAATATTTATTTTATAACTTGATGCACTAGTAGTTATAAATCATTAATCTTACTAATCAGGAACATATAAAACAAAGTATTCCCATACAATAATTTTTGAGTCTAAATCTACTAGGGAGCCCTTCCCAAATTCCCAGTTGGTAACACATCACAGGTTTGTTATTCTTCACAATTATCTGTTACACAGGCAGGTTTGCCACTGCATATTTCTGCAAAAGCACACTTACTGTTTTTGAATTATAGCTTCATCCCATGCATACAATCTTTTCAAGTCCTATAATTGTATGAAGGACGGTTTTACTTTAGTAAAATGTGACTTTGCCTAGGCCAGCTTGCAATTGATTAAAACCTGGCTCTAATTGAGTGCATTTGTTGAAGTTTTCTATTTAAAATAATTGAGATATGACCCAGTAAGCAGTGGGCCATATCAACTATGTCATATTATAAATGGAATGGGGCTCATGTCACAGTTACTTTTGGATAATTTGTGCAATTGTCTGTGAAGTGCAGCTAGACAATTTCTGTGAGTGACTGTTTTTGTCTTTTCATTCAAATACACTTCATAATAGGCTATTAAGCTTGTTTTCTGGAGATACATATCAATAATTCATAGAGCACTGCAGTCAAAACTGGCTCCTCACTTTTTTTTAGCAATGTATCATTCTGGAAATTTAATTATTGAATAAATTCACATGATGAGATCAACTAACTACAGGAAAAGCACCCTCTCTGTCCCAGAAGAGCTGAAGCACATTTATTAAGATGGAAAGACTTAAAAATGCAAGAATAGCTAACAAAAGCTAGAGCAAAAGTTATATAGCACATATAGTAAAAAAAAAAAAATCATTTTTTTCCAAAAATAAAAGTTTTTAAAGGTCCTTCAAATTTGACATAATTGGACTTTAACCATGTTCTGATCTTCAGTGCTGATATTCAAAAATCTCACATTTCTCCTCTCCCCCACTGAGATCTGCCCTGTCGTGTTTTTAGTCAGACATCATTTTATGTTGGGGCTATGAAACCTCTTAAAATAGCTTTTTATTATTTATGATCCGCAGATCCATATCAGAGGCATTGTTCAGTGTGGCACATTGACACTTCACATAAGGGTGGCTCAGATTACCCTGAGATTATCAATGCCCTCCAAAGAGCAGGCTCCAAATCATTCTGGAAGCATCAGCAGTAAATATTTCACTATTGACCTAACTGTGATTAAAGAGATTGCTATTATTGAGCAGAATAGTCAACTGTCTTAAAGTTTGAATTCTTCTCAAAATAGTGAGATGCCCTTGATTGCCTTTGACCAACTCCATTTTTTAGGAATAGTCTTCAGGTCATCAATGAACAACTATACTTTTTGAGACAGGGATAGGGATGAATGGTCTTTTTTTTCATTATGACAGCTTCTGTTTTGCCAGAATTGTCAACAGTTAATTGAGCTCTTGAGACTCTCTGTTAAGTATTTTCTGATCAGTTAACCTGGAGTTGTGCCTCCCAAGGTAGTTACATCAGACAGAGTTCCTGAGTTGCCTACAGAGATGCACAAGTTGCCAAACATCTCTGCTATTGGGTAGAGAGCTGAAGATGCAATAGTATAACTGAGGCTGTCACAGAACACAGCTTTCATCTTACTGCAAGCATTACTGTGTAAAATGTTAAATCTGTGTGAGACTTGATTTTAGTTCACAGAGGTTTAAGGCAAACTTTTTTTTAACCACACATGAAAACTTTAATTTGAATTTGGGGTTTAAATAAATTTGAAGTCTCAAATTAAATTTGGCATCCACATATATGCTTGGGGACATGTCTGCTGGCTTTAATATAACTTAGCCTTAACATGTACATGAGAAAAAATACGGGACTATTGAGGTATATTCAAAAGTATAAATGCCATTTAGTTATATTCCATGATCTCCCCACAATTGAATTTTTTTTCTAGTCTTTTACACACAGTTTTTAAAGTCTATTAAGCCCAAACTGATTAGCAAAAGATAATTTCCTTTTATAAAGAGAAAATTATTTCTCATTCTATTTAATGTGAGAAAAGGTGGTCATTTTGGGGGTACAGGAGATAAAACTGAAATTTTTGTGACTTCTGTTTTAAAATGTTATTTTGCTTTAGGTGGTACTTCTGTAAACAGGCATTTTGGTTTCTTAACCATCTACATGATCATTTGAAGAAATTATACTAGTTAAATGTCATGTCAGGAAGGGAGGAAGAAATTTGAATGAAAATTAGCCTGTAAATAACCTTCTATACTCTCAAAGGAAGCAATTACCACCAGAAACACTTTCAGTGACTACTGGGGTGAACACAATCTTGATCAGTGCATTGACAGACTCTCACTCATTACAAACTAACCATCCCAGGGAAAGTGGTCACGAGATTCTGTGGTGAGTTGCTTGTGCTCTGAAACTCCTTGAGCTTCTTATGCAGATAGTTACCCAGCATATGACCCTAAAGCAAATTGTCCCTTCTTCCAGAAGAGAAACTCCCCTGAAATAGATTGCCCATTTATTCACCCACTTTCTAAATGGATGTAAGCTGATTGAAAATTCCAGGGCATGACTTTTCCTAGAGCTGTCCTCTGTCTTAATTTTAGCTGTCCAGAAAAAGACAGGGCATCCAAGTTTTCCCAACCCCTTCTCTTTGGTCCCACAGAAACTGCTGTCATTGTGTTACTTTCTGCTGGCCAGGCAGGTATGAGGCTTCCACTGTAGTGGATGTTAAGGCAGCCACATGGGTCAGCAGGCAGATGGAGAAAAAGACTGGGGATAGCAAAACAGTGCATGCTTTCTAAAAAGACAGCATGCCATGGGGTCACATATGTGCTGCTGGATGATCTGACACTGCAGTACTCATGGTTGTTGGATAGAATTTAAAAGCAGGATGTTTTTGTAAAATTATTTTGGCTAGTTCAGTGCTTCCAGATTATTCTAAAGGGTACTCTGACATGCCATTTAAACATCTTGAGTAAAACTTCCTTTACAGGCTTGACAAAGACACAGTCATTTAAAAACAAGTCAATTGATCTCGTTTTTAAAAGAATAAGCAGAATTGTGAGATCCATGCCAAAACATTTAAGTGAAACTAACAAATCAGGATGTGAGGAAGAAACACATAAAGACAGAACATTGAAGTACACAGAAATTGCTGGAAATACAGTCTCATGTCCTACTCAGTAAATGTGGTCTACTGACTCTGAGAGAATAGAAACCCTGACAAGCTCCAGAAAGTACAGTTCTCCTTGGCAGTGGTTAGACCACCAATCCTTCAGTACAGTTTCACTTAGGTTATTTTCAGAACCTGGTTCTTTTCCAAACACTAGGACCTTTATCTGAATGATATCATGCCTTTAGGAACACAACTGTTTAACCTCAGTGGCAGCAATGCTTTATGAGCAAGAATTTATCCTGAATCTTCTGATGTTTTACTAAAATTAATAGAACATTCTTAGACCTGGGTAACTCTAGGGCTGCTTTTATGCATAGATGAAGAAGGCAATCATCAGCATTAGGTGACTAAAAGTCAAGAGAACCGACTACATACAGCCTCAAATTCCCACATTTTCCCTACTTCAAGGGAAAGCACTGAACTCGAGGCTATCACCTTGAAAATCCTCAGGAGTTGGCATTTATGCTGTAATGAATATGAATGGTGTATAGTGCATAACCTGAAAGGCCAACATTTGACTTCTGCTTGCAGACATTTAAAAAGCATTTTTTTTTTCTGTAAGGAAAACAATGTATTAAACCATTGTCACCCATCAACTCCTTTGTCCCTGTGTCAGTGTTCAACAAAAGAAACAGAACCAGGAGGAAATATATAATAAGAGATTTATTGCAAGAAATTGGTGTTTGTGGGGACTAGCTAGGCAAGTCTGAAATCCTCCGTAGGGAAGTCAAGGCAGGCTGGCACAGTTGGGTATGAGCAGAAACTGCTATCCACAGGTGGAACTTCTTCTTTTCTTCTTTCTCTGGGAAGTCTCAGTTCTGATCTTATGGTCTTTCAAATGACTGAATCAGGCCCACCCAGATTATCTAGGATAATCTCCCTTATTTAAAGTCAGATAATTATGGGCTTTAATATGCAAAATATCTTCCAATAATACCTAGTGTTTGATTGGAAAACTGGGGACCAGACTGTAGCTTAACCAAAGTGACACATAAAACTGACTATCACGAGGATCCCCCAACTAAAAAAAAAAAAGTGTACTGCTTTAGGTTGCTGCATTAATAGTAAATAGCAAAGCTAAGAGCCAGGAGGGAAGATGCAGTCACACCCCATGTATTACGAGTGCTCTGCAACACTATCCAGAAATAGGAAATAGATGTAAAAGAAAAGAAATGAGGATGGAGCTGAAAGAGGAACATACTCAAACCTAAAGTGGATTCACCACCGTACATGATGAAGCAGGAAGATAATATTTTAATATATTAGCAGATGTGTTTTTGTTCCCTACATTTTTCACTTCCTTTAATTACTTCTAATTCCATGTCCCTTCCCTCATTCAAACTAAACCCAGAGACAACCATTGCCTGAGGGAAGGTTTGCAAAAGCCCAGGCATGTGGACATCAGAAGCCAAGACAAAAATGAGAAACTTGGAAGAAAAACAACCCGTCAGAGACAGTTTCTTCCCACCCTCGCCCTAAACTCCAAGACCAGTAAAATTTGTTTTGACGAGACTGCGAAAAACAAAAGAGGGAGAGTGAAAGGGGTGAACAACGAGGATTTGGGTTTTGGCAGGACCATGGCTGCTTCCCGAACCCACTCCATGTACTTAAAGTCAACTAGAAGCCAGGAAGGAGAGAAATGATAAATACTGTAGAAGATCCAAAAATAGAAGGATCTGTGCTTCCCACTTCATTTTCTGGATAGGTTGTAAAAGAAGAAACATGTTTTTATATCTGACATGGGAAGAATCAGAAGAAGGATGTGATTAACAGGACTGAGACCTCCCCCCCCCCCGCCCGCCACGGCCTACCGTATGGGAGCACAGCAATGTCAGTGAAGAACAGACTTCAAGTGGTCAGATAAATTAATATTTATGAGAGATGGCTCTTACTTGGGGACCACTTTAGCACGTATAAACCTGTGTCTTAGTATCCTAGGGCTGCCATAACAATGTACAAGCTAGATGGCTTAAAACAACATAAATTCATTCTCTTCTGATTCTGGATGCTGGGAGTCTGAAATCAAGGTGTCAGCAGGGCCATTCTCTGTCTAAAATCTGTAGGGGAGAATCTTTCCTTGCCTCTTCTAGCTTCTAGTGTGTGCCGACAATCCTTGGTGTTTCTTAGTTTGTAAATACAGCCCTCTGTCCCCTATCTTCACATGCCGTCTCCTCTTCTGATGAGGACACCAGTCTTATTTTATTTTGGCCCACCCTAATCCAGTTTGGCCTCATCTTAACTATTCACGCCTTCCAAGACCTTATTTCTAAATAAAATCACATTCATGGGACTGGAGGTTAGGACTTAAATAAATCTCTTTGGGGGATGCAATTCAACCCATCACACCCTGGAACTAATTTAACCTCAAAATTTGTTACATCAGAATGCCTACACTAACAATCCATATAGAATATTTGTGGCTGATATCTTCACCACTTTATTCTATAACTTAATAAATAAGTTTACCACAGAGTACCCTAAATCATACCAAAGTTTAATTGACCCTAAGACTTCTAATTCGATGCCTTAATCACTCCATTATGTATTTCCAGAGTTTGCATATCTCAAAATGTTTATATTATGGTATCTTAATAAGGCAAATTCATGCCACAGTTTTATTTCTGAGAAAGCAACATCTGCAGGGACTCTCAGATTGCATGTGCTGTCAGTAAGATGCAGTCTCAGAGTCATAAAGGCCTGACAACACATAGGCCTTGGAGTCTGAATTATAATTTAATGACGTGTCGCTGCCATACTGTACCTCTTTGTCATCTAGCTAATGCACTGACTTAACAAGAACTGTTATATCCTTGTCCAAGTTTGCATCACCGGAAAACTCACTACCAAGGAAACCCAACCTTGTTGAAACTCTCAGTTCCACAACATTAACAGCAGATTCGGATTGCCTGTGGGGTTGCAGCTGATGTATAACCTCTGCCTCACTCAAGCATATTGTTAGTCCATGGCCCTGAGTGCAGAAATAATTGACAACTTGCTCCATCTCCTTCTGTATAGGCCTACAGGGCATAGTTATCCACGTTAAACAACTGCTAGGTGATTGCTTCAAATATTGCAGATGTCTCCTGAATCCTGCTCAAGGGCAAGAACTTTCTGGAGGAAGAAAAGAAAATCCTTAGACCAGTGTTTGAGTTCCTCATTGCGTCATTGATCAGGACTACAGAAAGAACTGGATATTCTAAAACCAGGAGGTAAGCCTATATAAATTCAATGAACACAGACAAGGGATTAAGCGGGGCTAGGTACATCACATTGCCACACATGGCGGGCCACTCTTCATCCATGTAGCAATAGATGTAATGGTAATGGTATGTTTTAATTTTGTATGAATTCATGTACAAAGAAGACCGGGTGATAGGCAGTTAACTACCACTACTGATTAGTTACCTTCTGATGGTTACGTAAGCAAATGCTTTATGTGTGACCTATAAAACAGCCGAGCATGGTAGGTTATGATAGATTTGATTCATTTTGACATAATTAATCAGAATGTCAATCTATGATGCACATTCAAAAAGCATAGGTTCCAGTAAACATTCTTATAGTGAATTTATCATGCACATTATTTATTTTACATGATACAAATTAGATTTTTATTTGCTTTAAGTAAATATTAGTTAACATTAAGCTCAATGGATTCTGCAATATGAAATATCCCAAACCATAATCCCTCCCTCTAAAAATGACTACAAAATATCTGTATATTTATATAGCATAATTATCCAAACTATGCTTGTGTCACTCCCATAGGAATGTGTTCAAATTTAACAATCAAGTTGTATCATTTAAGATCCTTTTGTTTGCAAGTAACACAATGACCAAATATCAATAGTTTACACCATAGACGTTTAATTATCTCTCATATTAAGAAGTCTGAAGATAAATGATTCCAGAATGGTTACAGCAACTCAATGACATTAACAACACTGGATACTTTTAGCTTTCTGTTCAGTCATTTTCAACGTGTTGGTTTTTCTTCCTTAGCTTCCTCACCTGACAATCACAAGATGGTTTTCACCATACCAGGTTATGGTTTTCTTATTCCAGCATCCTGGAAGAAAAAGGAATGGACAAAAATTTATTTTTCTTTGACTTTCTCACGTATCTCTAATAGGCTTTTCCTTATATTTCATGTTTCAAAACTATGATGTGTGTCCACCTAAAACCAGGTCCAGACCCCATTTTTACTGAATTCAAAGGACCTCTACATGATACAATGTTTTAAATTAGATTTTGTTAGCAGTGAAAAATGAGAGAATGGCTTTTATAGGCAATGAACAGTTTCTATAGAATGAGTTTCATACAGATTTGTATTAAAAATGACACTTTTTTTTGTAATTTATGATGAGGACCCCATGTTCTTCTATGTAGGTTTCTAAATGACTTAGCCCTACTTCTGCTAGTGCTGTTTCTAAGAGATACCTTTTGATTTTGTTAAGCTATAAGTTGCCAACCTTTCTGTTTGACAGGCCTTTATTTGGCAGACTTCCAGAACTTACCTAAAGGGATCTTACCCATAAAAGTTTCTGAGAGGGCATTCTGTTTTTTTCCTCCCTCATGACAAGTGCAACATAGAATAAAGATGATTCATAGACACAATACCCATAGCACTCCATAGTGGCAAATCATTGACTTTCCTGTCCTTAGGAATTACCCTGCTGTTGCCTCTCTGAAAATAATATGAAATGCTCTACTATTTCAGGTTTCCTGAGGGAAAAAAAAGTTATTTTCTTTCCCCTGTGAATTGTATATTGAGAGATCTGATATCTCCTCTTTCTCTCTAGGCTTTATTTGGAATGATGGAAAGGACTGAAGCACCCTGAACACTTATGTTCCCCAATTTTTCCCCAACAAGCAGTTCCTAGTATCATCTGTGTGCCAGAGAACATACTCAGATACTCTCCCTTCATGAAAAAGGTAATTAAATTCAATCTGAAGAATATAAAAAATACTGAGAGAGAAAAGGGGCAATTCATTTTAAAAAAGATTAAAATATTACCAAGGAATATAGTCAACAAAGAAAGTTTGGGGATGTTAAGGAAATGCTCATGTGGGCATTGAATGACTAGAAAACATAAAGGTCCTTATATAAAGGGCTATAAATGGATAGAAGATGAAAGATTTAATGTGGCATAAAGGTTTTTAATGGGTTGAAAGGAAAAATCAAACCTAGAACTTTTAAAAAAAAATTGCCACTAAAACTATTGGAGGCCAAAATGATAGAGAGATGATTCAATAAAAGAGAAAAATTGAAACACTAACACCTACCCATTTGGGGTCAGTGAAAGAGAGAGACCATTTGAAAAATAGTTGATGGACAAGAAAGGAAGAAGAAATTATGTAGACACGAGCATTTTAATAGAAATACTAAAATGAATTTGAACCAAGAAAACATACTTTGCATATTAGGAAACATTTTTTAATTGGTAAAACTAGTGTCCAGAAAATAAGGAAAGCTCTATAAACTATTTTTCAGAAAATGGATCTGGAGGTGAGGGGACCTTCTTTATCAGAGGTTTAAAGTCTTTAAATTGATTTTAATGCCCTTCCTTTTCTCTATCTCCTAATTTCTGATCCTAAGAATCACAGCCTTATTTACATAAAGCTTCAAGCAGCACAAAGGATTTAAGAAGGTAGATGTTTGACAGTAGTTGAACTGTCAAAAAAAGCCAAACTCCTACTCAAGAGATATTCCCAGATTTTGGTTGCCAAGCCCTGAGAGTCTGTATCTTTGCTTTACTTGGGCTGCTGAGGAGGCCTTATGCAGGATCTGTTGGCCAAGAGTCTGACAGAATGCTAAGTATGCAGAACACAATACGTTTTGTATCCCCTCCAAATTCTACCCAGCATATTTAATTCCTAATTTCCCTCCCTGCCACCACGTGCAGTAGAAGAGGCTGATCATCAATGTCTGCAACCCTCTAGACATGATGCTGCCTTACATATCCAAAGGCAACTGCACCTGAACTTTGCAAAGATAAGCAACTGTCCTGAGCAGCCAAAGAAGGAAATGCAGAATGAGAAGCTGACTTCAAGCACTGCAAACACCTTCCAGCCCAAAGCCCTCCACGAATGACATTTGAACAGTAGCAACTGATCATGCTCCAGGGCAGCAGTATCTATTCTGAATGAACCACAGGTATTTCTAGTTGGAGAAAAGGAAGGGAATGAAATGGCAGAACACACTGCACACTGATAATGCATTATCATAGCTAAATTGGTATCTTAATGGTGAGTACATAGTCTCCAAAGTCAAATAAGGCATAACTGACTATGCCTTATGTTTGAACAAGTAATATAAATCAATAACTCAATTTAAGCTAGATCATACCATAGAAGAAATCATTTTGGCCCACAAGTGAAAGGAAATTTTACAAAGATATGAATAAAAGTAAAGTATAAAAGAAACCAATTGATTCAAAAAATTCTGTTACCAATCTATCCAAAAATTTGAAATGAATTTAACTATGTGGTATATAGATATATCTTTTGCTTTACACTCCCCTTAAAGCAGCATAGACAGTTTACACAGCTTGTGAAGGAGCCTAACAAATGCTATATATATATATATTTGCAGCTGTTATGGTAGAAGACAGCTGCTGAAAAGCAAAACAAAAGTTTTTCAATGATCAAAAAAATCCATGAAAATATTCATTTATTATAAAGTTTTGCACCTGGATTCAATAATTTATGTGTTTGATCAAACAGCAAGAAAATCTGTTTCATTTGGGTACTAAAACTGTAAACATGTTAAAACTCACAATAACTAACAGAGAGTATTGTTTACTGTGATCATGCACTAGTTTTAACTGAATACAAGAAAAATTATGATAGGTAAAGAGAGAAATCAAACTTATGAAGAGCATCATTTTCTTTAAAACATTTACAAATATCAGGACTGAACAGAAAGAGAATATAAATTTGATATCAAACATTTTTAGTAAAAATGAAAGCAAATAATTCAAATGTGCAGTTACTGACCATCTTCCAAAACTAATTTACTGATGCTGCTCTTCCTGTGGACAAAAAAAAAAAAATGTTGGCTTTGAAGGAAATTATAACCTGAAAATGAAGAGATTAATGTTCTCTTCCAGCAAATAAACATCAGGAGTGTCTTATTTCATGAGCCTTGACCTGGAATCGTGATCCATCATTTCTATTTCTAGTGTTCCTATCTTTATGGTGATCCAGGATAGATCAATTAACCTTCTGGAATTTAGTTTCACACATTTTCTTTTTAAGGAAGTTGAATTAAATTAATGCATTCAGCACTGTGCTCAGGGCTTTCCATGAATTCACTCATTTAATAGTAACAACAAACCTACCAGGTAGGTGCTGTTTCTATCCCCCGTGTACATGTGAGGAAACTAAGGCTTAGATGATTTAAATAAATTGCCCAAGAAAACAAAATTCAGAGTCACACACTTTGAACCTTTAAGTTCCCTTCTACTCAGATGTGGCCCTCTCTCTCTAGCTAAGCCAACTTGGCAGGTGAAATCACAGCCCTCCCCGCTACATGGGATCTGACACCCAGGGAAGTGAATCTCCCTGGCAACGTGGACTATGACTCCCGGGGAAGAATCTAGACCCGGCATTGTGGGATGGAGAACATCTCCTTGACCGAAAGGGGGATGTGAAAGGAAGTGAAAAGTTTCAGTGGCTGAGAGATTCCAAAAGGAGCCAAGAGGTCTCTCTGATGGGCACTCTTAAGCACAATATAGACAATCTTGTTTAGGTTCTAATGAATTGGAATAGCTAGCAGTAAATACCTGAAACTATCAAACTACAACCCAGAACCCATGAATATTGAAGATGATTGTATAAAAACATAGCTTATGAGGGGTGACAATGTGCTCAGGAAAGCCATGTGGACTACACTCCCCTTTGTCCAGTGTATGGATGAACAGTAGAAAAATGAGGGCAAAAAAAAAAAAAAAAAAGGCACCCAATGTTCTTTTTTACTTTAATTGTTCTTTTTCACTTTAATGTTTATTCTTATTATTTTTGTCTGTGTGGTAATGAAAATTTTCAAAAATTAATTTTGGTGATGAACGCACAACTATATAACGGTACTGTGAACAATTGAATGTATGCTTTGTATGACTGCATGGTATGTGAATATATCTCGATAAAAATGAATTTTAAAAAAAAGTTCCCTTCTGCCATTCTAATTGAAAAGTAATATAAATAGAACTTAAATTAAGAAAAAATATATATGGGATGTTCAATCCCTTATGTGTGCGTGTGTTTATGTGTGTGTATGTATACCATTTCTGCATCAAAGCAGGGTTTTCAGATTCCATGCTATGTAACTCATGGAAAACAGAAAGTAATTTTCCGACTTCCAAGAGACCTGAATCATTTCAAATGTTGCACCAAATTCGTGCATGTTAGAGCTCCCCTTCAGTCCCATTTCCTCACCCCTACATCAAATGTTTTTCAGTCTGCTAGTCCTCAGTCTAAATAAATTTAAATAACTTTACTTGTTAAAATCTAGCATTAACTATAAAGTGCTAAAAAATCGCCAAGATATGGGGTTCCAAAAATGCATCTCATTTTGATGATCCAAGAACATGAGGAAGATAAAATGATGCTATTCATTCAAAGAGTCAGAGAGGTAGATTTAGGAGCAGCACATAGTGTAGGGTGGGAGAGAAAGAGGCAAGGAAGACAGAGGGAGCAAATCACTGGCGGCTGTGTGCCAGTTTGAATATATTGTGTCCCCCAAAAGCCATTATCTTTGATGCAATTTTGTGTGGGCAGACGTTATCAGTGTTGATTAGATTGTAATTCTTTGAGTGTTTCTTTGGAATGCGCCCCACCCAGCTGTGGGTGATGATGCTGACTGGATAATTTCCATGGAGGTGTTGCTCCACCCATTCGGGATGGGTCTAAGTGGAGTCACTGGAGCCATATAAATGAGCTGACAGGCAGAGGGAACTCAGTGCAGCTGTGAGTGATGTTTTGCAGAGGAGTTACAGCCAAGAGGGTCACTTCGAAGAAAGCAGAGGAGCTGCAGATGAGAGACAGTTTGAAGACGGCCATTGAAAGCAGACTCTGGCTCCGGAGAAGCTAAGAGAGGACAAATACCCCCATGCAACTAAGAGTGACATTTTTGAGGAACTGCAGCCTAGAGAGGAACGTCCTGGGAGAAAGCCATTCTGAAACCTGAACTTTGGAGCAGATGCCAGCCACATGCCTTCTCAGCTAACAGAGTTTTCTGGACACCATTGGCCATCCTCCAGTGAAGGTACCCAATTGCTGATGTGTTGCCTTGGACACTTTATGGCCTTAAGACTGTAACTGTGTAACCAAATAACCCCCCTTTTATAAAAGCCAATCCATCTCTGTTGTTTTGCATTCTGACAGCATTAGCAAACTAGAACAGGCTGCTTCAACTAAAGATTCTCAAGCACTTTAAAGCCACTAAGGTTTAGATCAGCCTTCTCAAATTGCAGATGAATGGGTGGGATAAGAACTGTTCTCAAATTGTCCAGATAACAGAATGGACTTTCAGTTTTCTGGGCCAATATTAGATGTAAGAAACTTAATATAATATTCTTACCAAACAATTTAGTTTATTTGGCTTTTACTTCAATTCCATTTCTAGGCAGCAGTAAGCAATGCTGGAAATGCTAGCAGCACAAATATTTTTAATGTAATAAAACAGAAAATCTAGTTTTCTGAACATTTGGTGCACAATGTTCCATATATTATTGTTTAACTGTCATGTTTTTCCTCATAATAGATTAAAATATGTTATGGGAATGGTAATGATACATAATACATATTTAAGTGCTTAATAATTTGCATTTTGTTAATTATTTTGACTGATTTTTGGTAAAGATTGTTACAACACATAAGCAGACCATCTGTTACTGTTAGAATTATTAATAAATACTCCCTGAACTAAATATTTTAATTAAAAATAAGATGCCACATGCATTAAGGCCTATCTTAAGTGGCATGCTCCAAAAGGAATTAACAGTCTATCCAGCTGCCAACTTCTAAATAGTTTGAAAATATTACCAACTTTTATTCAAGAGAAAATTGCATGGATCTGGATGATTAGGGAACAATCTGTTGACTCCTCTAATGCCTTCTGCTATGGAGGATCCAAGAATATATGAATCAATGAAAGTTATACCCCCATTCTATACTCTGTCCCCAAAATTACCAAGGTGTAGAATCAGTGAAAATGATTTCTTCTTAACTACAGTCTGTCTTTTTCACTTTCATCTTGGGAAGGGGAACAGCAGGCATTAATCCTCTCAGAAATCATTTGCTTGGGAGATTATGAGCTTACTTCTCATAATACCCTTAAAAACAAGGTCTATGTAATCACACTACCTAGGTTTGAATCCCATGTCCTTTATTTTCTAGCTGAGTGACTCTGTGAAATCAAGTCAACCTCTCTGTGCCTTACTGTCCTCATCAGTAAAATGGGGATAATAATGGTATCTCCTTCATATGGTTGTAAGAGAATTAAGAGTTAATAGATATAAAGGACCTTGGTGAGTACTTAATACATGATAAGTACCTAATTCATGATGGCTCTTGGGGTTAATACTTCAGTATTGCTTTCATTATAGTTTGTGTTATGATATGAGTTACAAGTAACATACTGAGTAATTTTAATAATATAAAATTATCTTCGCAACTTTTCTTTGAAATTTGCCTTCACTTTTGCATTTTCCTAAGAATGTTGCATCTTCAAAATTGAAGTTTTACCTGAGTTTTCCTTTGAGACCCAACACTGATTGGAACAAAGGGCAATGAATGACGGAAACGAGGAAACTTGGTAATGCCATTTTAAATATAAAAAGATGGATACTAAGCCAGGAAATATGTGTATACAGTTTCCAAATTTTAAAGAAAAAAAATGCTACACACATACATGAATGCCAGTCCTCCTTCAATCACAGGTCAGCAAGCAAAGTGAGGAAGCAATTAATGAGGAAAAGCAGAAAAAAAACAGTGAGATGGGAGAAGAAAAAGAGAAAACCAAGAAAAGAAAAAACCTAAGGGAGGCTCACAAAGGGTGTGAATAAATCTAGAATTCTGAATAAACCTCAAAAAAGAAAAAAAGGATTTTCCTCCTTTTTATGTTTTACCTTTTGCCAATCAGGGACTGAACGTCTAGGTTATACCCTTGATAGTGCTGTTAACATGCATGAATTCTGACCCCTGGCATGCTTTAGCAAATCCCCGCTCATGGTTAGGAGACTCTACTAGAAAGTGGTGCTCATTTTCCATTCTGTTCATTCACTTGCCTAGAAACAACCAGGTTTCAGGAAGCTGTTGAAACTTGAGATATTTAAGCACCAATTGGAGGCAACACAGTTTCTGCAGCCGGAGGCTCCCTAAGGCATGCGGGGCTGTGGTGAGCTAGAAGCAGATCTCTAAGAATGAAATGTTAACCTTCTTTCACATTGGTAACATCCTTAAAATTGCACAAAGCGCATTTACTTACACTCACCGACTGGATCATCAGAACCACTCTTTAACATCACTACTGCTACCTCAGTTTTACAGGTAAGAAAACTGAACCTCAAGGAGCTTAAGTGGCTTTCTTCAGGTGACAGAGCCAGAAAGTGCAAGAGCCAAGAGTCAACAAGGAATTCAAAGTTAATTGCTTTTTATCACCAGCTCCAGTGGTTTTCAAACTGAAATGTAGAAACCTATGGTTCAAGTTTGGTGCCTTAGGGAATAGCAAGCAGTAGCACAGAGCAGACCACACTCTGCATTTCCCATCCTGAGCCCTTCTCCTGCTTCCACAGGTGGCTGTGAAGATGGGTTTTTAGATAGGAGAGTTCCAAATAACATTTTTTTTTTTTTAAAAAAAAGCATTTCACTTCCATTTTTTTTTCCAAAATTAATCAGGGCGGGAATGCCTTCATTACAAAAAGTCTGTAAGTCCAGTTAATTAGATATTATGTATTTGTATATGCCTAGTTCATTTCCTATTTTATGAATTGCTTATGTTTAACATTCCATCTGGTAGTTCATATGGAAAGTTATCTGTATTCCTTATGATGTGTGACATAAAAGGATTTGATTATATTACAGAATAATCACCCCTAGAGAAGAATTTGATCCAGATACATGCTGCTCCAAGTGTGATCAGCAAAATGTTACTGGGTCTGAGATAAGAAGCCTGTGCCAGAATGCAAATCAACACACTACTCCCTTCACGTGGAGAAAGTCTTATAGCAAAACAAAAACAAACAAAAAAATTGGCAGAACTAAACAGTATACTTAATAGGTTTACATTCTGGAACAGCTCCTTATTTTCTTGCTATCCAGAAACAGTTTCTGTACAGGCACTTTCAGCAGCACTGATGTAAATTCCAGAAATGTTTTGGCCTTGGAAACTTGCTCCCTGCCCCCTACAGTTATAGACAGAACTTTCTCAACTGTCTACCTCTTTGTCTATTCATTCTCTGTCCATTTTGCCTGCTCTAGTGCCTGACCTCTAAATGCTAGAGTTTTCTGAAACCTTATTCTTGAATTGCATCAGTTTTTGCTCTCTCTGCTCACTGTGGATGAATTTCTGTATCCATGACTTCAAAAACCTTTTTTATATTTGTTTCTCTTTTATTTCTGGCCCTGGCTTCTCTGTTGAGGTTCAGGCTCTTTATTTTCAATTGCCCACAACCCATCTTTATCAGATTTTCATATAGGCACCTCAAACAATATTTTTAATGCAGAAAATCTCAGCTCCTATACCCCTTCCTCAACTACATTAGTCAGACATTCGTATTGTTAAAATGGTAAAAGAAAAAAAAATTAAGAAAGTAAAGATAAGAAGAAAGAAAATAACAGAGCAGAAAAGAAGAGAGCAGAAAAGAAAAAAAAAGTTTTCATTTGTGTTTCAGAAAACTCTAAGGACACATCTGCTTCAGCAATGATGGATTGCATTATGGGCCTGGAGTAGGGGGATGGGCAATGTTATCACAACATCCTACTATTCTACTTTCTCCATCTCAGAGTTCAGTTGCTTTCTGTGCTGTTTCCATTCCTAGGACACTCATCCTTCATGGTTACCAGCAACTTCAGATGTGTATAATTATCTTTTAGCAGCTTCAAACCCCAAAAGAGAATCTCTCTTAACATTTTCATCAGCAGTCCTAGAATTGAATTACCTTGGCTTAATCCCATCACTATGGCCAAAATTGACCATCCTGTGTTTGCCACATATGGGATTCAAAGTGGAATCAGCTACATTTAAAACATGAACTATAAAAAGTGAGCAGGATACTTCTCCAAGAAACATATGGAATTGTTTTCACATAATGGATATTGGACTGGTATGAGAAAGAAATAGTCCACAACACCCACCTTAAACATATGCTGCCTTCTTTATTGTCTTTGGTTAATCATCTTGCCCGGTATTCACTCAGACTTCCAATTTGGAAATTAGATAAACCTCAACTATTACTTCAGTCTGACTTTCCATACTGAATCCCATTTCCATATTCAGGAACAAATCTTGTTGAGTCTACCTCTGATGTGTCAATAAAATCTGGCCTCTCCTTCTGTACTGGTTTGAATGTATTATGTGCCCCAGAAAAAGCCATATTCTTTGATGTAGTCTTGTGGGGCAGACGTTTTGGTGCTGATTAGATTTGCATGGAAATGTGCCCCACCCAACTGTAGGTGATAACTCTGATGAGATATTTCCATGGAGGCATGGCCCCATCCATTCAGGGTGGGCCTTGATCAGTGGAGCCATATAGATGAGCTGATGGGCAAAGTGAACTCAGTGCAGCTGAGGGTGACATTCTGCAGAGGAGCTACAGCCAAAAGGGACACTGAAAAAAGCACAGGAGCTGCAGACGAGAGACATTTTGAAGATGGCCATTGGAAGCAGACTCTTGCTCCAGAGAAGCTAAGAGAGGACAAATACCCCAAATGCAACAGAGTGACATTTTTGAGGAACTGCAGCCTAGAGAGGAGCATCCTGGGAGAAAGCCATTTTGAAACCAGAACTTTGGAGCAGATGCCAGCCACATGCCTTCCCAGCTAATAGAGGTTTTCTGGACACCATTGGCCATCCTCCAGTAAAGGTACCCAATTGCTGATGTGTTACCTTGGACACTTTATGGCCTTAAGACTGTAACTGTGTGACCAAATAAACCCCCTTTTATAAAAGCCAATCCATCTCTGGTGTTTTGCATTCCAGCAGCATTAGCAAACAAGAACACCTTCCTATCCCAATTACATTGTCTTAGTCTTCCCTTAATTAAATTTTTGCTACTACTTATTTGTTTATTCCTATTGATTTTCCTGCCATCAAGCCCTCTCTTTCCATTCCATCTACTCTTCAGATTGAAAGACTGTGTTTGTTCATGCAGGGTAAAATCCCAGCTTCTGAGGTGAACTCATGTACTCTTCCAACAAGGCTTCTGCTAATTACACTGGAATTACCTAGTGAAGAGACACCCAGTCCTCAGATATCTACCAGAATCATCTGCTAAGAGATTTCTGTATCTAATTTTTTTGAAATTCTTGAGATCTGCTAATTCCCTAGTGCCTCTGATCCATATGTCCTTCTCATCCACTGTCCCCACTCATGCACTCTACTCTAGACAATACTGTATATCCTACTGACATGAGACTAAATCTCACTGGTCTCTTTTCCTCCAGTCCCTTCAACTATACCCTTAAGAACACCAATTATCCTCGATATCTTCTTTTTACCTTCCTGCTTAATAGAAACTGTGGCTGTTCCATAGACTATCCTTTCCCTGGTAGCCTTCTCAATTGGAAGATGCTCCTTTCACAGATTCCCCTCATTCCACAGTTGTTAAACTAGAAAAGTACTATTCTTGCTCCTCAATAGCACTTTCACACTTACGTCAAAATCCCTGAGATATTAAGTCTGATTGCATCTGCAGTGCCACTCTCTTCATCTCCCCAGCTAAAAATCTCTGTTCTCCCTTTCACTCATTGAAGACCTTAGTGCTAGGATAAATTCTCCTCCCCTCTTCCCCAACACCTCCAACTCCATTTTGGGCTATAGTCCTGAATTATTTTCAAAATTCCATTAGTAAGACCCCACCCAGTACCCTAATCTTTCAACTACTTGCCCTCCTTTCTAGTGACCTTCACCTCTACTCTTCTGAAGCCTTCTATTCCTGGTGCAATATCTTGGATTAGACATTCACCCACAATTTACATTCAAATAACCTTGCTCTAAAACCACATCCCTCTGTCTTTTCTGTTCTCTCACCTTGTGACTCCATTGCACCTTTCTTCTCTGGTACAAGAATTTCCAGTTCCTTGGCCGCTCTATTTTACCTCTATCTACAATTTCTTTTGTTCAGTTCCTTGCATAGGTATCTTATATTCAAGCATTAAAATTATACTTTCTTAAGTATCTTCAACTTTTTTGCCCCGTTGTTTTGTAATAGTGTATGTCTGGAAAACTATAAACTGGATGAATCCATCCCAGCTAGCTCCAGGCCTCCATCCAGTCTTCTGAGAACTGAAGAAGGAATATCCCATTTATTGTCTTGAACATTTCTCCAAATTTTCTTCCAGCTCACATATCACCAACTCCATCAAGCCCAAGAATATTAGGTGTTTACTACTCAGAAATAGCATATCACTTCCTAATGTGATTAGTTTATTTATATAACTTTCTTCCTCTCTAGAATCATGGGGAGCAGAAAATATGTCTTAGTCACTAGTTTTCTTTTTTTACCTGGAAGCTGGCACAGAGTATATAGCACAATAGTGTATGTTATTTTATATGTAAATGGATAGCACTGGTAGTTGTTAGTTTTCAATATGCTAAATTTGAATTTATAGTTTTTCACTACAATATATTTACTAAGAAAAAAATTGTTAAGTGATCTTAGTTACTCAGGTTTTTGTAATGAAAAATGTATGTGATTAATTAAGACAAAATGGATTTCATGCAAGAATAGACAAACAGAATGGAGAATCCAGAAACAGAGCCACAAATAGTAGTCACCTGATTTGTGACAAAAGTGATAGTCTTACAGTGGAAGAGGATGTTCATTTTAATAAATGATACATGGTCAACAAGATAACCCAAAGAGAAAGAGTGAGAGATGATATTCGCAACACACATATCCAATTAAATGTTGATATTTAGAATACATATTTTTAAAACTACTAACTAAGAACTCCTACAAATTAATAAAATATACAGATGAACCTCTTTACCATTTATATTTCTTATATTTACATTGACAAAAGACTGGGATGCACTTTTCAAAAGGGGTTAACCAAATGGCCAGTAGACATATGGAATCGTGCTTAACTTCATGAATCATCAGCACTACATACCAGCCAGTGCGGTCGGGGTTACTGCTTCTAGGGGGAGTGGCGGCCGGTAGCCGAGCCCTCAGCTCTCGGGGCTGCTTAAAGGTTACCGGCGGCGGGGGCTCTTTCCCGGAGGCGAGGGCGAGGCGGAGGACGTTGGCCAGAGTCCTCGGCGAGAGGCGTGCAAGGAGGGCGGCGATAAGGACAAAAACACTCTTCATCCAGTAGGGGTATGCGCCAAAGAGATTTATTCAGGGGTGATTACAGGTTATATAGGCTGGTAAGAGGGGCAGGGCTGGAAAGGAGGTGAAGTAGCCTAAAATGGCAATATTGAAGGGAGAGGGGCTAGGATTGGTTCTGAGAGGACGCAGGAGCCGTTGCAGCGGGCGGGGGTTGTTCTGGCCACGGTGCATGCGCGCTGGCGGTGGCAGGAGCGGCCTTGGCACCAGGGAGTGAGTGGGTAAGATAAGGAAGTGGGGAAAGGGCAGTTGGGAGAAAGGCGGTTTCCTCCGGCAAGCCTCCCCTGCCAGTGGCATTTTGGGTGAGGAAAAGGGAGCTGCCTTGACCTCGCTCCTCAGGCTCGGGGGGGCTGCAGAGGGCACTCACGCCCGTACCTACTACCCTCCCCAGGGGGTGATCAGGTCCCCTGGCCCAGGCCTGGCAAGCCGAGGTACAAGCTCAGTCCCCGCAATTCCCCTTTCTTTTCTAATTAGAGGAAGAGGCTTTACCGGAGAGGTCCGCTAAGGGTGAGGGAAGGGGGAGGTCAGGGAAGGGAAAAAGGGGTTGACGGTGGCTCAGCGAGGCTGTAGCTCAGTGTTGGTGTGGTGCCCGGGCGCTTGACAATGGCTCCGCTGCAGCAGGCTGGGAGAAGGTGAGGGGTTTAAAGTTCAGGGGTTTAAAGTTCAGGGGTTTAAAGTTCAGGGGTTCAAAGTTCAGGGGTTTAAAGTTCAGGGGTTCAGAGAAGCTGGAACTCGAGGTGAGAGCGATGTTCAGGTGATTGAGAAGGGCCTCGCGGTCGGCGGGTTGACCGGTGGCGTTGAGGTCGCGGAGGGTTGGCTGTCATCTTGGAGTGGGGGGCGTCAGAGGTGGCGAGTCGCTGATACTGGATTTGCACGAACGAGGAAAAAAGGGCATCTGTTTGTTTTCTTACAAGCTGGACAATTTTGCGTATGATGCAGGGTCCTAAGATGAGAGCTAGAATAATTATTAATAGGGGGCCAAGAAAAGGAAGGATGTATGGGAGGATGGGAGTGAAAAAACTGGACCAATAACTGGTGGCTTCACGATCTCTTTTACGCTTTTCCAGTCTCTCTCGGACCCTTTTCAGGCTGTCCTTGACGAGACCTGTGGAATTGGCATAAACACAGCACTCTTCTCCTAGGGCGGCGCAGAGGCCTCCTTCTTTGAGGAGGAGAAGGTCAAGACCTCGGCGGTTTTGGAGCACGACTTCAGAGAGGGAATTGACAGAATTTTTTAGATGGTAAATAGCGTTTTGTAAGTGACGAATGTCCTCGTCAACAGCCGCCCTGAGGTGAGTTAGGGCGGAGCCTTGACTGGTTAGTGCAGCGATTCCGGTGCCAGCGCCGGCAAGACCTAGGAGGGAGGCAATTGTAAGGACGGTGATGGGCTCTCGCTTTTGCAGTGGGGTAGGAGCTGCAGTTCTTTCCAGACGGAGGAAGAAGTCTTCTTCGCTGTGATATAAGACCCTAGGGATAAGGGCAATTAGGAGGCAAGTTTCTTTATATTCGCTGATGATATTCGTGCTGAGACAGGGGGTAAGTCCTGTAGAGGAGCAGAGCCATTGGGAGGAGTTATGAGGAATGAGAAATTTTGCCGAGCTGCTGGGAGATGAGTAGCTGGCACAGGCAGTGAGGTCGGGAGAGTTACTGGAGCGAGGGCGGACGCACTTTCCCGTATAGGAGACTGAATGAAAGGTTAGGGGGACGGCAGAGGTATTCCAACTGCATTCCGAGGGGCTGTCTTCTGTGCTTTCTGAAAAGGAGAGGTTGGAGGCAACGGGCTCGTACAGTGAGGAAGAGGTGGAGAGGCAGAGCCAGCAGGAGGAGGTAAAATTGGGGTTGGAGGAGTTCACTGAGGCAAAGGCGGCTTGGATGAGGCTGAGGAGGGGAGAGGAATAACGAGAAGGGGGCAGAGAAAGCTGGGGTGGTGGGGTTGGCGATGCGTTGTTTGTAGCTGAGGTGCAGCTGGTTGGAGCTGAGGTGCGGCTGGAGAGCTGTGGAAAAAGGGGGTTAATGACTTGGTTGGGACCTATGCCAGAGGGTGTTCTTAATGCAGTATTTTGGCCTGGTTGGTTTACAGCCTCTTTTTTTATTAGAATAAGTGATTCTCGGTCGCCTCCTTTCTCATAGATTCTGAAGCCTCAAGTTTGACCGAGTAACCAGGAGGGATTAGTGGGGAGCTGCACTGTAAGATTAAGATGTGTGCAGGATCCCTCGCTTTCTTGGCCGAGCCAGTTAACAGTAGGGAGTTTGCACCCTGTAGGGGCCCACTTTAAGGTAAGGTAATGATTAGGAACAGGAGGCTTCCAATTATTGGCTAATGTCTCACACCCCCAGTATGCACAGTAGTACTCGTTGGGGGAATTGCAGTACGATTTTCCAGGATTTGAGGATGGGCACATGTAATATTGGGCCTGGGGATTACTTACCTTCCTGGCGCAGGTTTCTTCGACTCTGGAGACAAAGGTGGCGAAAGGCTTACTCGGCTCCTGGAAGAGCTTGGTGAATTTATTAGACCGACAGGCAGAGTAATTGGCAAATGCTCGTAAGGCGATTTCCCAAAGGATAGGCCAAAAGGTGGCAGGTGCATTAATATAGGTAGACGCATTTAGAAACGCTCCAGTGCCCAAATAGGCTTCGGGGGGATGATAGACTCCAATGGCTGCATCTTGCTCACTTTGCTTAGCTGCTTCTGCCTGGAAGTGAGCACGCCAGTCAACAAACTGACCGGGGTTAAAAATTGAACGGGCAAGCGAGGCCCAGTCTTGGGGGATGCAATAGTTCATGGCGAGATCCTGTAGTATTTGGGAAGCATATGGGCTACCTAACCCGTCCTCCTTGACGGCCTTGCGAAGCTGCTTGATAGTATCTAAGTCAATGGGATACCAGTCATGCGGCCTCTGTGGGGTGGGGGCAAGGTTAAGAGGAAAACAGCGAAAAGCACGAGAGAAAGGAGGACACGCTTGCAGAGGACTTGGCGCGGGAGTGGGGGTAGGGGGAGCGTTGCCCCAAGGATTGCCTTGAGGTGCAGAAGGCAGCCAGGGGTTGTTAGTCGGCAGGGTGGAAGGAGCGGCGGCAGCTGCCGGTAGCGGCTCCGAGGGGGAGCTCGCCGGAGGGAGAGGCGGGAGTGGGAGGCCCCAAGCGTCGCAAGATGGCGGCGCGGTAGGCGTGGCTAAGACACAAGATGGTGGATCAGCCCCGCCCTGTGAAAGGGTGGGGCCCAAGGCATAAGATGGTGGACTAGCTCCGCCCTGTGAAAGGGCGGGGTAAAGCGCATGCGGTTTCCGGTCCAGCTTAGGGCTGATGTCATCGCCGGAGCATTTCCTCCCCTCGATGGAAGAAGAAGGAGGAAGTTCGCCATCTTGGCGTGGCGCAGTGTTATTTTGCTTTTTGGGAGTCACCTCGAGCGCGTTGTTAATCTGCTCGACTAAGGACTCCGTGTCCGAGTCATGATTTGAATTAGTATTGCTATCTGAGTCTGTTGGCTGGGTTGATAGGGCCTCTTTGGATTTAACGGGGCCTCTATCAGGGGGGAGGGAGCCTTGAAGGCAGGAGCGGATGGTTATCAGAGTGGGGAGCAAGCCGGGAGGGAAGCGCTTGCTCTCATGTTCCATGGCATTAGTGACTCGATCAATAAGGCGATCATAAGTAACAGGGTCCCAAAGCTGGCAAGTGGTGAGCCATGGGTTAAAGGGCAGCAGGAGATCCCAGTATATCTGCAGCTGCCGGACAGACACTTTACAGCGATGCGTGTCTAGGAGACCCGCTAGAGCACGAACTTGAGGTGCCTGACATGTAGATATACGATTACCCATAGCTGAGGGGAGAGGAGGGGGAGTTGTTCCCGAGCCGGGCCGGCCGGCTGGCAGGGAGGAGAAGGAGGAGTAGTTTATCGAGCAGAGAGAATGAGATAAACTGTGGCTGCAAGGCCGAAGGAGACGGCGAGAGCGGAAAGCAGTGCCCTTTGGCAACGAGAGCAGTCAGGGGGGGCAGTTGCAAAGAGGCACACGGCACCAAATGAGGAAATAAAGATACAAAGAACTACAGCAAAGTAATGGAGGGGAAGAGGGAGAGTGTTAGGAGGAACGGGGGTCATAGAAGTGCGCATACAAGAGGACGAAGAGAGCGTGGGGGAAGGGAGGAGTTCCTACTGGATGAAGAGAGCGTGGGGGAAGGGAGGAGCGGCTTCGGAGCAAGGAACCTCACACGGCTCCGGAAGCGGCGAGGGAGAGGCGGCCCTACCTTGCAGGCGAGGAAATGGGAAGCTGGAGAGGCGTCCGGGCGAGCGGGTGACCTGCCAAACTGTCGTGTGGAGACGTTCCTCACACGGGGCACCAGTTGCGGTCGGGGTTACTGCTTCTAGGGGGAGTGGCGGCCGGTAGCCGAGCCCTCAGCTCTCGGGGCTGCTTAAAGGTTACCGGCGGCGGGGGCTCTTTCCCGGAGGCGAGGGCGAGGCGGAGGACGTTGGCCAGAGTCCTCGGCGAGAGGCGTGCAAGGAGGGCGGCGATAAGGACAAAAACACTCTTCATCCAGTAGGGGTATGCGCCAAAGAGATTTATTCAGGGGTGATTACAGGTTATATAGGCTGGTAAGAGGGGCAGGGCTGGAAAGGAGGTGAAGTAGCCTAAAATGGCAATATTGAAGGGAGAGGGGCTAGGATTGGTTCTGAGAGGACGCAGGAGCCGTTGCAGCGGGCGGGGGTTGTTCTGGCCACGGTGCATGCGCGCTGGCGGTGGCAGGAGCGGCCTTGGCACCAGGGAGTGAGTGGGTAAGATAAGGAAGTGGGGAAAGGGCAGTTGGGAGAAAGGCGGTTTCCTCCGGCAAGCCTCCCCTGCCAGTGGCATTTTGGGTGAGGAAAAGGGAGCTGCCTTGACCTCGCTCCTCAGGCTCGGGGGGGCTGCAGAGGGCACTCACGCCCGTACCTACTACCCTCCCCAGGGGGTGATCAGGTCCCCTGGCCCAGGCCTGGCAAGCCGAGGTACAAGCTCAGTCCCCGCAAGCCAGAATGACTAAAATTAAAGATATAAAAATACCAAGACTGGCAAGGATGTGCTGCCGCTAGAATTCTCATACACCACTGGTAGGAGTGTTAATTGGCATAGACACTTGGAAAGCTGTTAGGCAGCATCTAATAAAGATGTACATATGCATTTCCTGTGACCCAGAAGTTCCACTGCTAGAATTGTGCGCTGATGTTCACCAAAAGACGTGTACAAGAATATTTATGGCTGCACTATTCATGGAAGCCCCAAATTGGAAACAACTTAGCTGTTTATAAACAAGAGAATGGATTAATAACTTACAGTATATTCATACAATGGATTATTATAAACAGTGAGAATAAATGACATTAAAACATGAAACAATGAAGATAAATGTCACAAATATGAGTTTGAGCAAAAGAAGCCATACACTAAAGAGCCCATACTGTATGAGTTCATGTACATAAAATACAGACAGGAAAACTAATATATGTTGGTAGAAGTCAGGGCAGTGGTTGTCCTTGCAGCAATGGGGAAAGGAAAGCTGTTTTAATGACAGGAACAAAGTATGAGAAGGATTTGCATGCTGCTGGATGCAAAGATGTGATAAAAAAATTCACCAAGGTATTCACATGCAATATAAGGCATCTTTGAGATGAGAAATTATAAGGAAAAAATAAAAATGAATAAGAGCCCAGGGAAAATAAGGAAAGAGCCAAAGTTCAGAAAGAATGAACTATTGTAAATTGAATATTAAGGTCTGCAAGCTTAGCAACTCATAAAAATATAAAACATTCAAAACTGATTGTTAGATATATTTAGATTCAGCTCTATGGCCTCCTGTTACACAGGTTGACATTATTTGAGTACCCATTGACTTCAAGAAAAAACAGTTTTTCTCAGTGTATTTCAAGAGCCTGGCACAAAAGCAGAAGTAGTTTCATAATGACTATATCCCTTTGTCTTTCTCATGACAGAATGAACTGCCCTGTGATATCCTGGATGATCATTTAGCTATTCTTTTCATTTATAATTATCTTTATGCACAAGGCTTCCTAAAATATTGTTGATGCCTTTAAACAAAATTTGGATGTCAGGAACAGCATCTCATTTTAAAAAGTATGTTTGCTTCGTAATTGAAAAATTATATTGCTTTTGGAACTAACTGAAAAGAAAAGCCATCAAATGAGATGTAGGTAGTGTTAAATGACTAAAGATTATAAAAAGCTTTTATAACCTGGAATCCCAAGTTACACACTAGCTAAGAAGCATTCAAGGAATGTGGCACTTATGGAAAAGTATAAAGAAGAAAGGTATTATATTGCAGCAATTTATTTTCATTCTTTTATGTTTGGCACTCATCTATGGTAAATGCAGCAAGACAATAGACTACAGGTGGCAGATGGTTATTTAATAGGCAAAGAAGTCAAAACGAAGCCATCCACTTCTGTAAAACATCTTTAGGTACAATAGAAGGCCTTATTGTCATTGAGGATAACATTACACTCATTAATAATTATCTTAAAATGTGCTTTAATCCTTGCAGAATCCAACAGAAATAATAACTTAGTACTTCTAATACTTTTGAAAGACAAATTTCATAGATTTGTCAGGATAAAATCTGATAACTCATAGATTTTTAGCTGTTCAGATGGACAAGCAGATATACAAGGCCTTGGTTTCTTTTCCAAACTTTTGAACTAGGACAATAATTATAGTTATTCCATGAAAATTTTTACAGGAAAGGAACTCTGCTAACTATCTAATCTGTATTGTCCTCCTTAAAAATTACAATAAAATCTGAGATTATTATTTACCCCTGTGGTAAATAATCTCCAAATATGGCTGCCTTCAATTCTTTCTGCCAGTACAGCTGTGCTGCCCCTCAGATCAAGAGATGTAGCCTAATTCTCCTTTCCTGGAATCTGACAGTTTTTATGATTTACTTTGACAAATATGAATGTGATAGACTAGGTCACAAGAAGGCTTATAGCTTCTACCTGGGCCTTTTTGAAGGCTTGCTTCAAAGGATGCTTCTTCTCAGAACCCAGGCTTTATGCTGTGAGAAGTCCAAGCCTAGGATCAGCTTCATGAGCGTGCAAGTCAGTGTCTTGAAATTCTTAAAATTTTTTTTAAGGAGCCTCGTTTTTCACTGGGCCCTGCAAATTATGTAGTTGGTCCTGCCCAAGATACGTGGACAGGCTGATCTCCCATACAATGGCCACAATACCTGCCAGTCACGTCTCTGAGCCACCTTGGACATTTGGCCCAGTTGAATCTTAGATGGTGTCCCAACCCATGAGGGCCATGCCAGCCTGGAGGCCAAAGAAGACAACAAGCATTTTCTGATTCATGAACTTTTATTCAGGGCTTACTTACAGGGTGAGAAGTCGTGGAGAGATCATGACAGCTCTCTCAGGCCGGGCAGGCATCACGTTCACAAGGTAGTCCAATGTGTGATGCAAAGAGGACAGCAATCCATTTGTAAGGGTTTAAGACAAAGGCATTCTTAAAGGTGGGGAAGCATAGATGAGGGAACAGGTCACTGTGACCTGGGGGGTGCTGCAGGAAGGAAAGAATTATAGGATGGGGCTTTGTAAATAACCACAAGAGTGTTAAAACTTGGGGGCCAGGAAGCAGGTAGACGAGATTTAACATTGTTGCCCTTTTGTGATACCAGAAGCCTCTCACCTCCTGTCTCCTTATCATTTCACATTTTAATGTTACATTTTAAGGTCAATTTACCCTTTTTCTCTTTACTGGCTTACAAAGACAATAGGTTTAAAATTAGCTGCCTAGGTCACACAGACTGCTGTGCACCAAGATCTGCAGGCCTGTTTTGCTCAGGCCACAGGCTGCCACAGACGGCAACAGTCCCTATTGATATCTGACTACAACTGTGTGAGAGACCCCAAAGGAGAACTGCCCAACGGAGACCATCAAACCCCAGAACCATGAGAAATAAATTGTTTTAAGCTACTAAGTTTTGGCATGGTTCATTATGTAGCAACAGGTAAGTGAAATAGTTTATTATTATTATTGACTCATTTACTTCTTATAATAAGCCCATGAAGTAAATACCATTATACTACTATATTCTATTATACTAGTTTAGAGGCTTAGAGAAGCTAAACAATTTTCCTAGGACCACATGTTTAAGAGACAGGAGAGCAGGGAATCAAACCTAAGTGTTATCTGAACACAGAGCCCAGGCTCTAGATTCTGTTTCTTACAATAGGTTTCTTATATATATATATATATATATATATATATATATATATATATAGCAATGTTGCTTGACTTTTTCCATTTGCAATGTGATTTTTTTTTATTTTGATCCATTAGAGTTTTTTTCCAAGTTCTAACCATAACAATTTCATATATATATATGCTTCCGAATTATCACTGATGAGATTTCAAGAATAATGTCCAGGGTTGTACATTCCAATACCTCCTCATTTCCTCAAGAAGCTCTTAAACTATGATAATTGTAGATACCTCCATTTTAATGCTAGCCAATTATGCTAATGGAGTGCATTACTCAGTCCTGGTGATGTATGTTCAAATTTTATGACTATATCCTCTTCCATTCCCAACAAGGTCATTATTAATTCCTAATTGCTCAAAATTATTTTCCCACACATACACACCCATGAGGCCCTTGTGATGGGAATTCATTTCTCAAAAGGGAATTTAAGACCAAGTCTCGGATGCTGAAAAACTGATGAACCAGATAGTTGACCTGAATCAGCTAATTAAGATGTAGGAAGTCACAAGGGGAAGAAAAGCCACATCATTAGGTTCATGTTGCTAAAAAGTAACAATTTCAGGGTTTCTGGGAAAGCAGCAAGATACTTCAAGCAGGATTTCCTGAAATTTTCTTCTGCTTTGACTATGATTTAACTTTTCTGTTTCTGGTATTAACCTAAAGCACTTGAGTGAGACACCCAATAAACCACTTCTTTATTGAAACTGTTAATTAGCTATAAGCCTGAAAGTGAACTCTGAATCATCCTTTTGTTTGGGTTTGAATTGCTTGAAATTAAGTTGGATGAGTGTTAAGGAGAAAAAAAATAACATTTTAGGAAATAATTTCACCTCTAACCATGCTCCTTTCAAATAATATCATTCATGCTTGAAATGTATCTATATTCAAATACGTAACACAAACCACAAAGCAAATATGTATACAGCTTTCTAAAGAACAGCCAGAAATCTATAACAGTAATTTATATAATAATTTTAAGATAAGAGGCAAATATTGGCCACCTATTTATAAAGTCAAAATTAATTATTATAAAAGTAATTATTGAATGACCCCTAAATAATAGGCTCTGTAATATACTTTATCCATTTATCCTTTTACAGAAAGTAAAATATTGACCCTAAAATTATTTCTAATCTACATGATTTTTGTCTCAAATAAAGGTACATTTAAAAATAAAAGTATATAATACCATCTTATTTCTCTGATATAATGATATACTGTGATCTCATTAAATGTTGAAACTTTTTTCTATTGCTTTATATTTTTTCAATAAAAATATTTAATTATTTTCTCTGATACCTAATTAGGAATAGAGTTTAGTAATCTAAAATTTTTTGGTGGAAGGAGGTGCCAGCATTATGTTGCATTTTTTGTGTACTGAAATATGGTAATATGCTTAAGGGCTTGGAAATATAGGAGTGATATTAGATATATGTCTCAAGAATGAATGAATGAATGAATAAATGAATGAACTGAGGCCTGATCATAACTCCATCTTTCTTCTAAATTCTCTGAAAAATGCAGGGATTTTACATTTCTTTCTCCCTTTCCTTGTTTTCCCAGTACTACTGAGAAACCAGCTGGCCCCTCATCAGAACTAGTAGAATTGAGAAGAAATTGTTCACTCACTAATAAAAAACTAAAGAAAATATATTTTGCATGTAATACATAAGAAAAATGCAAGTAAATGACCTATTTAATGTTAATTAAACATTAAATTTCATTTATTTATGGACTGTGAGAGCTTGAAGGGGGAAGCTACATTATTTGCTACTTCATCTCCAGCTTTACGCAGTGACTATAACTTAATATGTGCTCAAATAATATTGGCTGATTAGGAAAATGAATGAATGAGTTTTATTTTATGTTATATGACATAAAATACTGTAAAATTATATTCTGTCAAATTCTGCAAAGGAGTTTTCAGAATGCCAGGGTGTTTCTCTTCTATGCTGGACTTACACCGATAATTGTTAGCCACTACATTTAGTAATCATTCTGAATTATTATTCTTAGAGGAAATTATTATAGATTATTTAAAACAGGGCTTCTGGGGAAAGCCACAAATTAAGGTATTTTTTCCTCTTTTGCCTATGTGATGGTTAGGTTCATGTGTCAACTTGGCTGGGTGGCCCAGCTGTCTGGTCAAGCTGGCACTGGCCTGACGATTGCTGTGAGGATATTTGAGGCTGGTTAATAATCCAACGGGCTGGTTTGTTGGATCATCAGTCAATTGACTGCAGCTGACTGATGACTCATCAAGGGGCGGGCTTCCACAGTGAGAGAATGCAATTGGCTGGATTTGGTCCGGGTGATCAGTTGGAAGTTTATAAGCCGGACGGTTAGAGAACCTTCACTTTTTCTTCGGCTGCTCAGTGAAGCATCTCCTGGGGAGCTCGTCGAAGTTGCCGGTTTGTTTCCTGAGGAGTTCGTCAAAGTTGTCGGTTCGTTTCCCGAGGAGTTCGTCGGACGTCTTCCTTGGAGTTGACATTTTGTTGACGGCTCTGCAGAATTTGGACTCATGGGTGCCCGCAGTTGCGTGAGTCACTTTTACAATTTGATAATCACAGACATCTCTCATTGATTCTGTTTCCAAGGAGAACCCTGACTAACACAACTTGGTACCAAGAGTGGTTCTTGAGAAACGGAATCTTAAAATGGGCTTTTACAATTTGTTTCCTACTCTGATTAGATTCAGAGGCACTAATGACGCTATTTCCAATAATCAAGAGGGCACTGACAGTCCATGGCATGAGTTGGCAAAGGAAATACGCAAAATAGCACCATTTGATTCTCCTAATTGTACTCTAGTACAACAGCATTTTCAACACTTTCATGGAGTTTTGCAGTATTAAGAGGTATAATGATGTTGGCTGGCTGCTCTTAGATACTTTGGATACAGTTGTAAGAGAAAGGGATGAGCTAAAGGCTTCAAATTCAAAACTTGAACGTCGTATGACAGATGTAAAGGGTTCCATCTGTGCCCTGAAAGAAAATCTTATTTCCTGTGCCCGCAGACTGGAAGTTTCTGAAAATCAGACACAGTCTCTCATTGTGCGAGTAGCACATTTACAACGTAAACTAAAATCTCAACTTCTCAGGGTGTCTGCTGTTAAAGTAAAGGCATTGATTGGAAAAGAATGGGGTCCAGAAACTTGGGATGGGGACATATGGATTGATAATAATGACAGTGAGGACATTGGAACCCTGGATTCTGCTGGGTCATTGTTAGATTTACCTGTAGAGGGCTGTCCTGGGGAAACAGCTTCTCTACCTCCAGTCTGCCCTAAGGAGCCTGCCACCCAACCCCCACCTAAGGAGATTAACCTTTCAATGCCTGCTAATCCTGTAATCACCTCCCCTGAGGAAGCAGCTCTCACTCTTTTGTCTGGAGAGATTAATCCTATTTTAAGAGATGAAAATGCAACAGAATGTCCTGAGGTGAATGGCTTGAGAGATAATTCTAACTCTTTTCATGACCCACCCCCACCACCAGTTTTTGCTTCAAGACCTATAACTAGGCTCAAGTCCCAACAAGCCCCAAAGGGTGAGGTACAAAGTGTGACCCATGAGGAAGTACGCTATACTCCAAAAGAACTGTATGAGTTTTCCAGCTTATACAGACAGAAAATGGGAATATGTGTGGGAATGGATATTGAGAGTGTGGGATAATGGTGAAAGGAATATAGGGTTGGATCAGGCTGAATTTACTGATATGGGCCCACTAAGCAGAGATTCTGCATTCAGTGTTGTAGCTCGAGGGGTTAGAAAGGGTGTTAACAGTTTGTTTGGGTGGCTGGCTGAAACATGGATCAAAAGGTGGCCGGCATTACCAGAGGTTGAAATGCCAGAACTGCCCTGGTACAATGTATAGGAGGGGATTCAAAGGCTTAGAGAGTTTGGAATGTTAGACTGGATTTATCATGGAAGACCTGCTCACACAGCCCTGGAATGTCCAGAGGACACACCTTTTACCAGGACTGTAAGGAATAAATTTGTGAAACTAGCTCCATCATCCCTGAAGAGCTCTGTAGTCGCCCTTCTCTGTAGGTCAGATATTACTGTAGGAACTGCTGTCACTGAACTGGAATCCCTAAACACAATGGGGATAATCGGGTCCCGAGTCAGCAGAAGCCAAGTGGCTGCAGTTAATCGCCACAGACAAGGTGGGCATGGCTACCATAACGGAAAACAGGCTCAAAGCAGGAATCAAAATAATATGACTCGCAGAGACTTATGGCGTTGGCTAGTGGATCATGGAGTACCAAGTAGTAAAATAGATGGGCAATTGACTAAATTCTTGTTTGAACTGTATAAGCAGAAGAATTCTAGGTCACGTGAACAAAAGCCTCCCTTGAATTACAAAAACAGAGAGTCACGGCCCCTTAATCAATTCCCAGACTTGAGACAGTTTACAGATCCAGAGCCCCTTGAATGAAGGGAAGGCCGGGTACCCTTGGAGAAGGGCCCTGTTACACTGCCAAAAATTTATACTGTTAATGTTCCTCCCAGCCTTCCCCAGGGGGACCTATGGCCTTTTACCAGGGTGACTGTGCATTGGGGAAAAGGAAATGATCAAATATTTTGTGGATTATTAGACACTGGGTCAGAAGTGACATTAATTCCCGGAGACCCAAAACGTCACTCTGGTCCACCAGTCAGAGTTGGGGCTTATGGAGGTCAGGCGATTGATGGAGTTTTAGCCCAGGTCCATCTCACAGTGGGTCCAGTGTGTCCCCGGACCCATTCTGTGGTTATTTCCCCAGTGCCAGAATGCATAATTGGAATAGACATACTCAGCAACTGGCAGAATCCTCACATTGGATCCCTGACTCCTGGAGTGAGGGCTATTATGGTGGGAAAGGCCAAGTGGAAGCCACTAAAACTGCCCCTGCCTAGCAAAATAGTGAACCAGAAGCAATACCGGATTCCTGGAGGGATTGCAGAGATTAATGCCACTCTTAAGGACTTGAAGGATGCAGGGGTGGTGATTCCCACCACATCCCCATTCAGCTCTCCTATTTGGCCTGTGCAGAAAACAGATGGGTCTTGGAGGATGACTGTGGATTATTGTAAGCTTAACCAGGTGAAGACTCCAATTGCAGCTGCTGTTCCAGATGTGGTATCATTGCTTGAGCAAATCTACACATCCTCTGGTACCTGGTATGCAGCTATTGATCTGGCAAATGCTTTTTTCTCAATTGCTGTCAGCAACGACCACCAGAAACAATTTGCATTCAGCTGGCAAGGCCAGCAATTTACATTCACTGTACTACCTCAGGGTTATATCAACTCTCCAGCCCTATGTCCTAATATTGTCCACAGGGATCTTGATCATTTCTCCCTCCCACAAGACATCACACTGGTCCATTATATTGATGATATTATGTTGATTGGACCTAGTGAGCAAGAAGTAGCAACTCCTCTAGATTTGTTGGTGAGGTATTTGCGTGGCAGAGGATGGGAGATAAATCCAACAAAAATACAGGGGCCTTCCACCTCAGTAAAATTTCTGGGTGTCCAGTGGTGTGGGGCCTGTCGAGATATTCCTTCTAAGGTGAAGGATAAGCTGCTGCATCTGGCCCCTCCTACAACCAAAAAAGAGTCACAATGCTTAGTTGGCCTCTTTGGGTTTTGGAGACAACATATTCCTCATTTAGGCGTGCTACTCTGGCCCATTTACCAAGTGACTAGAAAAGCTTCTAGTTTTGAGTGGGGACCGGAGCAAGATGAGGCTCTGCGACAGGTCCAGGCTGCTGTGCAAGCTGCTCTGCCACTTGGACCATATGTTCCAGCTGACCCAATGGTGCTGGAAGTCTCAGTGGCAAATGGAGATGCTGTTTGGAGCCTTTGGCAGGCTCCTATAGGAGAATCACAATGCAGGCCCTTAGGATTTTGGAGTAAAGCTTTACCATCCTCTGCAGATAACTACTCTCCACTTGAGAAACACCTGTTGGCCTGCTACTGGGCCTTAGTAGAGACAGAACGCTTAACCATGGGCCACCAAGTTACCATGAGACCTGAGTTACCTATCATGAGCTGGGTGTTGCCTGACCCACCAAGCCATAAAGTTGGGCGTGCACAGCAGCGCTCCATCATAAAATGGAAATGGTATATACGAGATAGAGCTCGAGCAGGTCCTGCAGGTACAAGTAGGTTACATGAGGAAGTGGCCCAAATGCCCATGGCCCCCACTCCTTCCACCTTACCTTCTCTTGCCCAGCCCACAGCTATGGCATCTTGGGGAGTTCCTTACAGTCAGCTGACTGAGGAAGAGAAGACTCGGGCCTGGTTTACAGATGGTTCTGCATGATATGCAGGCACCACCTGAAAGTGGACAGCTGCAGCACTGCAGCCCCTTTCTGGGATATCCCTGAAGGACAGTGGTGAGGGGAAATCCTCCCAGTGGGCAGAACTTCAAGCAGTGCACCTGGTTGTTCACTTTGCTTGGAAGGAGAACTGGCCAGAGGTGCGTCTGTATACTGATTCCTGGGCTGTTGCTAATGGTTTGGCTGGATGGTCAGGGACTTGGAAGGAACATGATTGGAAGATTGGTGACAAAGAAATCTGGGGAAGGGGTATGTGGATAGACCTTTCTGAGTGGGCAAACAACATGAAGATATTTGTGTTCCATGTGAATGCTCACCAGAGGGTGACTTCAGCAGAAGAAGGTTTTAATAACCAAGTGGATAAAATGACCCATTTGGTGGATACCAATCAGCCTCTTTCCCCAGCAACTCCTGTCATTGTCCAATGGGCTCATGAACAAAGTGGTCATGGTGGTAGGGATGGAGGTTATGCATGGGCTCAGCAACATGGACTTCCACTCACCAAGGCTGACCTGGCCATAGCCACTGCTGATTGTCCAATTTGCCAGCAGCAGAGACCCACACTCAGTCCCCAATATGGCACCATTCCTTGGGGTGATCAGCCTGCTACCTGGTGACAGGTTGATTAAATCGGACCACTTCCATCATGGAAAGGGCAGTGATTTGTTCTTACTGGAATAGACACATACTCCGGATATGGGTTTGCCTTCCCTGCATGACATGCTTCTGCTAAAACTACGATACGTGCACTTACAGAATGCCTCATCCATCGTCATGGTATTCTACACAGCATTGCTTCGGACCAAGGAACCCACTTCACAGCAAATGAAGTGAGGGGATGGGCACATGCTCATGGAATTCTGTGGTCTTACCATGTTCCCCATCATCCAGAAGCAGCTGGGTTGATAGAACGGTGGAATGGCCTATTGAAGACTCAATTACGGCGCCAACTAGGTGGCAATACACTGCAGGGTTGGGGCAGTGTTCTCCAGGAGGCTGTGTATGCTCTGAATCAGCGTCCACTCTATGGTGCTGTTTTTCCCATAGCCAGGATTCATGGGTCCAGGAATCAAGGGGTGGAAACAGGAGTAGCACCACTCACTATCACTCCTAGTGATCCACTAGGGAAATTTTTGCTTCCTGTCCCTGCAAGTTTAAGCTCTGCTGGTCTACAGGTCTTGGTTCCAAAAGGAGGAGTGCTTCCACCAGGAAACACAACAATAATCCCATTGAACTGGAAGTTAAGACTGCCACCTGGCCACTTTGGGCTTCTTATGCCTCTGAATCAACAGGCAAGTAAGGGGATTACTGTACTGGCTGGGGTGATTGATCCTGACTATCAAGGGGAAATAGCACTGCAACTACACAATGGAAGTAAAGAAGAGTTTTCCTGGAATACAGGAGATCCCCTAGGATGTCTCTTAGTACTACCATGCCCTGTGATTCAAGTCAATGGAAAACTGCAACAACCCAATCCAGGCAGGACTACCAATGGCCAAGAAACTTCAGGAATGAAGGTTTGGGTCACCCCACCAGGCAAAGAACCACGGCCAGCTGAAGTGCTTGCTGAGGGTAAAGGGAACATGGAATGGGTAGTGGAAGAAGGTCGTGATAAATATGAACTATGGCCACGTGACCAGTTACAGAAACGAGGACTATGATGACATGAATATTTCCTCCTCGTTTTGTTATGATTATGTTTGTATTTGTCTGTAAAGCAAATATTTTTGCTTTCTTCTCTGTCTTATCCCCTTATCATATGGCATAAGCTGTAACATTCATTTTGAAGGTATGGTTTTAGGCGATGTGTACAACTGCCAAGTTGACAAGGGGTGGACTGTGATGGTTGGGTTCATGTGTCAACTTGGCTGGGTGGCCTAGCTGTCTGGTCAAGTGGGCACTGGCCTGACGGTTGCTGTGAGGATATTTGAGGCTGGCTAATAAACCAACAGGCTGGTTTGTTGGATCATCAGTCAATTGACTGCGGCTGACTGATGACTCATCAAGGGGTGTGCCTTCCACAATGAGAGAATGCAATTGGCTAGATTTGGTCTGGGTGATCAGTTGGAGGCTTATAAGCCGGACAGTTAGAGAACCTTCACTTTTTCTTCGGCTGCTCAGTGAAGCATTTCCTGGGGAGCTCGTCGAAGTTGCCGGTTTGTTTCCTGAGGAGTTCGTCAAAGTTGTCGGTTCGTTTCCCGAGGAGTTCGTCGGACGTCTTCCTTGGAGTTGACAGTTTGCTGACGGCTCTGCAGAATTTGGACTCGTGGGTGCCCGCAGTTGCGTGAGTCACTTTTACAATTTGATAATCAGAGACATCTCTCATTGATTCTGTTTCCAAGGGGAACCCTAACTAATACAGCCTATTTCATTATCACTTTATCCAACTGTATCATCTATTGCTGCATAGCAAATCATTACCAACTTAGTGACAAAATCACAATAATTATTTATTATCTCTCAGTTTCTGTGGGTCAGAAGCCTATTTAGGTTTCTGAGGTAATAATCAAAAACAATCATCTGAAGGCTTGTCTGGGGCTGGCAGAGTCACTTCAAGGTGTCTAAATTGCAAAGCCACCAAGTAGGATCTTCTCCATGTACACTGCTGTAGTGTCTTCATGACATGGCAGGTGGTTTGTCCCAAAGTGATAAATACAGGAGATGATAGCAAAAGCTGCAATGCTTCTTATGTTTTACCCTTGAAAGTGTATACACCATTACTTCTACAGTATTCTATTGGTTACTCAGGCCAGCCCTGAGTCAATGAGTATGAATAGAAGGGTATTAATACTCAAAGACCAGGATCATTAGGGTACATCTTGGAGACTGGCTACCATGCCAATTGTACATGTAAAGATATAATACAAAATCATGTAAGTCTGTAAATTGTTTGCTCTATGGCCAAAAAGCATTTACCATTAATTCTAGTGAAAGCTTTCCATCTGCATTCTCACATCTTTTGACATATTGGGCTTTAATTTAAATAGTCTTGAAAGGTTTCCCATATAATTTCATAATGCTGGAATAACAATTGTGATCATAGTTATGTATTTGTTGCAGGTTCTTTATTTTCATTTCCTCTCATTGATTTGATTCCAATAAATTTACATTTGACATAAACAAAATAATAAAACTGTAGAATTATTCATTGAAGTCATTTTAGTATGAATAAGATCACCTTGCTTTAAAATGCTTTGCCCAAATTGTTTCCACTTAACTTTTTTAATGCAGCAGGGCCAAGCGAAGGTCATGAACTAATTTCATAGAAAGAAAAGCAAATCTATCATGGAAATAAGACCCTGAAATATAATGTTATGGGCATCTGGTGTTGATGAAGCAGCAAAGGAAGGGAAACTGGAATGTGTGGAAGGACTTGATGGGGTTTTAGCACTTTTCTGCTAGACAGCTGCTTCTTTGGAATATCTTCAGGTGGCCTCAGTAGACACCAACAGCAATGCCTTGAGGCCAGTCTCAAAGAGTAAGGGTCATATTTATGGACTTGCCATTTCACATATTGAAATGAAGATACTGATACTACCTTAGCATTTTCTCATCATCGTCATTAAATAAAGTATATTATTCCATGTGATTTGCTATACTAATTTGCTCTACTTTATTGCAGAGATATGGATCAGCATGTTCTAAAACAAATTAAGTGCTTCTTTGGGAATAGTTGTCAAAATGCAATTGGCCTTCAGAAATGCAATTGAATGAAAAATGTGACCACAGTATCTATCAATTTAGAAGACTAATTTTTTCTTGAGATCCTTTATGGTACAATGGAAAAGGCTCAGATGTCATTTGAGAAAGATCTATATTTGAATATTGTTATGCCACTCACATAATCATGGGTTGGCTGCTTACGGTTTTTAATGCCTCAGTTGCCTCATACATCAAATGGGAGTAATTCCAATGTCATGGTACTTTTATAAAATTGAACATCATCACAGATTTAAAGTGCCTCAGATAGTAGATGTCTACTAAACTTTTTTTAATTAAAGAACTTTTTTTCTCTTCTCTCTTCTGCTTTTTATTTGTTCCCAATATGTAACACTATTTTCTGATATCATACTAATTTGCTGGAAGCCAAAATTTAATTCTTCAGTGAAAGTTTTTCTTAAAGTCTACATTCTGAGGATTGTATATTTTGCTCCTAACCTTTCTTTTTATTTGAAGAAGCAAGGCCAATAGTACTTCCTTATTCATTTTATCTCTAATAGTTTTCATCGAATATTTCTGGATTTTTTCATCATCATTCTTCAGATAATTCCTAATTTAAGTTTCAATAACTTCTCAAAAATTTTATGTATTGTTATTTATTGCCCACCTCTTGGGGTTGTTTTTTTATTCTATATGAAGTACTACTGGATTCTTGTTTGATAAACTGTCACTGGTATTTTCATTTTCAATTTCTCTACCTGCTCATGTGTGTAAAAAATAGTGTAGTGTGAGTGTAATGCAATGCAAGAAGAAAAAGAATCCTGTTCATTTAGGTTCTTTAATCTCTAAACACTTCCTGCTCCCATTTCTGAAATTATTTTCATCTGCTCTATTTTCCATTATTTGCATGACCGAATAAAATATCTAAAACATAATTCTCCCTTCTCCTACAAACCCCTAAAAGTGCAACTTTTTTCCTGATCTGTTATTGGGCACAAAAATGTTAAATATCACTATAAATTTATCTTTCTAATTTCCAGTTACTGTTTTCCTCCTCCATATTTCATAAATGAAGTTTTTAAAAAATGTGGGTAATAATGCACAAGTACTACTACATTATTTTTCATAAGAATGTGATGTATGTATGACCCATCTTTGCTTTCCTAATGTTATATTAAAAATAAATTTGTTTCTCAGTGTAAAACATCTCACATTATTTCTCTGAAATTACAAGTTATTAAAAATTCCCAAACCTATTTTAAATCTAAAATTTTCTTTATGATAGTATATTTTTGTTTTCATTTCTATCAAATGACATTTAAAAATCATGTAACACTATTCTAGTTTTGCTGATATATAAATAATGAATCCAAAATCAAAGTTATCTTTAATAAAAGAAAATAAAATAACTTCAATAATTTTCTCCACCATTTTCTTCTTTAAAATATCTTGCACTGCCTACTAATTCTAGGTCCTTAAACTACATGGAAAAAAGAACCCAAGTGAATAATGTTTGTTAGTGTTAATGCTATCTACTTACTAAAACTAAACCTCACTGGAAATATTTTGGAAATAATATTTTGTAAATATTAATATTTTATAATAATTTCAGAAGGGAAAATATAATAGCTATGTTAATTCACCAAATATGAATTACACGAACTGTGACTGTATAAATAAAGCTTTGAAGGATTTATTTTAAGAATAAATTTCCATCATGGACTATTTGTGTAACATAAAAAAGGAACATTTATTGGACATTTCTATGTGTTAAGCATATTATACATGCTTTATTTGTATTAAGTCATTTAATCCTTACAACCACACATTAAAATATTTGCTATCACTATCATCCCTATTTTAGACAGGAGTAAACAAAAAAAGTGAGGTAACTTTCCCATATCAACCATTTAGCATCTTAGTTTCCTAGGGATGCCCTAACAAAGAAACACAACTTGGATAGCTTAAAACAACAGAAATTTATTGTCTCAAAGTTCTGGAAGCTAGATGGCTGAAATCCAAGTGCTGGTAGAGCCATGCTTCCTCTGAACTCTGTAAGAACTTCATGTTTCTCTCCTGGCTTCTGGAGGTGGCTTGCCAGCAAAATGTGGTATTCTCTGCCTCAGTCATCAAATGGTGATCTCCCCTTTTTTCTGTCTATCTTTGTCTAAATTTCCTCTTCTTATAAAGATACCAGATATATCTGATTAAAGTCCCACCTTACTCTCTTCTGCCTCATTTAACCAACAACATCTTCTAAGCCCCTATTTCCAAATAAGGTCACACTCACAGGACCAGGAGTTAGGATTTGAACATGTCTTTTTGGGTGACACAATTCACCTTTTAAGTGGGGGAACCAGACTCAAACTCAGTCTACCAACCGAAAGCCATGTTCTCTATTAAATATAAGCCAGCTTCTCAACCAGTCTATCTACTTCTGGTTTCACCCCTCCCCATTTAATATCTCACCTTGACAACCTTCTTATGTATGCTGTGGTAACTTCACTACTAAAAAGCACTCCTTCTTTTGCCACAGTTTACAAATAACTGCCAGACCCTTCTACATGGCACATGACTTTCATAGCGTCCCACAAACTGGCATAAACCTACATTTACAAAAACATTTATAGTCACATATTTATATAGACATTGAAAAGAAGGAAATTTGCTTACGTGATATTAGAGATGAATGAGTGACTGTAAAAATTTCAGGACTTAGTGTCAATGCATAAAAAAAAAATGAAGTTTACAATGAGTCCTTCATGTAAGACATCAGATGAGGATAAGACAGATAAACATACAAATCTTGACCTGAGTCCTGCTTACCTGCCTGGTCTTATCTCTTTCTACTCTCTCTTTTTCACAGCACACACAGAAAGAATATTCAACTGCAATTTCAGAATAACCATGCTCTCAGTGCCTGACATTTAGATTTGCTGTTTTCTTCTCCTGTAGCCCCTTTCTCCCTAACATCATCTTCTCTTCCCTACCTCCACCTTCCCACCACCATCACCTTCTTGGATAACTTCTCCAAAAACTCTGTAATTCAGCTCATTTATTTTTCATCTTGATAAGCCTTCCCTTATTTGTCTCCTACTCACTTGCAGTCCAGAATATGTGTTACACCCATGTGTTCTCCTTAAACCTTAGCATACATCATACTATGTAATAATGACCAACTGACTTTTCAGTATATCCATTCTAAAATCCTTGAGAACAGGAACTACGTCACATTATTTTTTGACTCTGTAGAGCTCACACAATAACCAGAAGTAAACAGCTGTTCAATATATGTGTAAGAAAGGGTTAAGTTTAGCTTTCACATAAAGGCAACATGGAATAGGGAAAATGAAAACTTAGCAGCAGAACTGGTTCAAATGGGCTCTGTGGTTAAAGGAAAGGAAGGGACCCCTGACATAAACCTAGAGTTGGTGCCGGCTCCTTATAATCAAAGGCAGGAACTCTCGGTGGGAAATTTAAACTGGATGAGCTCTCTCAGATAGGCTGTACAATTTAAAATCCCAAAGGTGGACTAGTTAGCTCTCTCAGGTAGACTGTACCCTCTGGAGTATCCAGCCAATGGAGAAACAGGCATATGTCTATGCTTGTTAGACATAGGATATAAATATTGCCATGTTCTATTGTTTGTCATGCCTGCCATGTTTCTGGCTATGCATCTGTTCTTGCAAGATTGTGAATAAATTGTTTTCTTCTCCACAGTTAGGTGAGTGTTTTTAGGTATAGTGCTTGGAAAATGATGAATAGTAGTACAAACTGGAAAATGTCCAAATAGCTATAGGCAAGGACAAAATCAAATAGATTGGAGGAATGGACTATACACATTTCATAGGCAAAAGCAGGTTTTTATCTAAACAGACTGTTAGGGAAGATAAGGCAATCAGTGGAAGAGAATGGACCATAGTAGGGTCAGAACCTATATACGCAGCAAGAAGGGAAGGAAATACAGGTTGTAATGCAGAAAGCAATTTCACAGGCTGATGCATTAGAAATAGAAAATTGCTACATCAAAAGAGCCAGGTAATCAACATATAAAAAAGAAGATGCAGCAGCAATTTTATAAAACATTGATGACTGAGACAGATCTTTGATTTATGCCCTAAGATTTTATAGGATTCCTGTTAAAGCAAAAGTTGACTCCTGTGTGAACTAGCTAGAGCCCTAAGCTCCATGAGGGCAGGCTTGTAATTACCTGACTCACTACCATAGCCCCAGTCTAGCACCATAAAACCACAGAACAGGTGCTTAGATAATTGAATGGTGGGTCTTACATTTACCTCCTCGACAAGCTTCTCTTCACTATTTCCCTTTTCAGTTTCACTATTCATCCACTTGCCCAACCAAGAAACCATGAATCATCAATAACTTCCTCTCCCTTGCCCACTCTCCCAGTATATTTATCAATCAGCAACTCCTGTTGATTCTACTTCCGAAATTCAATTAATGCATTTATCTATTCTTCTTCCCCATGAAGACAATGCTTGTTCAGGCCACCATTCTTGTCCATTTTTCCCTCTGTTGAAACCTAATTATTTCCCCCTGCTTCTAATAGCACTCTCCTAGATTCATTTCTCTACATTATAACCGTATTAATAAGCAAAAATAAAATTCAATTAATGCACTCTACTGCTTGGCATCATTCAAAGCCTTAACAACGTTCTTAAGACAGAATATGATAAAGTGACCCACATGATCTGGATCCTACCTAACTCTCTGGATTATTCTCTTGATAATTTCACTTTCCCACCTTGCACAACAGTTGCAATCATTCAGAGTTGTAGGAGTTGTTTACTTTCCTCCCAATTTGCCTCTGCTCCCAGGTATCACAAATGTTGTTCCTTCTGCTTGAGCATTTCCCTCCTCCCACCCCCATTAACATAACTAACTGATATTTTTTCGTACCTCACAGTCCCACTCCATCGGGGGTCTTCTCAAGGTTATGTTCCCCTGCTGGGTAACAGTATAATAAAAACTTTATTCTAAGTATTAATTATTTTTTACCCTCTAAATTGTAGATTTCCTAAAAGGAGGTACATATGCATTGTGTAATGTGCCTTACACATTACTACTGTAACTCTACTACCTTATCACAATTACCACTAATATTACTACTACTACTAATAAAGACCTAACAATTATTAAGCACTTATTTGTGTCAAAAATCCTGAAAATAATTGATAAAATACATTACTTCATTTAGACCTCTTATCAAAAAGTGATTAGATAAGAATCCCTATTATTTATAAACTATAGCTGAGAAAAGTGGATTTTCGAGTAGTTGAATTGCTAATACAAGGTCACATTCCTCTGAAGAGATAGAAGGAGAGTTCATCTGAGTTGTTTCTGACTTCAAAGGCCATATTCTCAATGAATTTTGCTCAATAAATATTTGTTGACATTCCAACAGAGAGCAACACAAATAACAACCAGGTGTTGAAATTAACCCAACTGTATTTGAAGAAAAATGAGACATAGATTTAACTTTGAGTGATAAAATGAAAAGAGAAGTTTGTTGTGCATAAAGGCCAGATTGAGAGGTAAATTTGAAGAAGGTAATTGAGGTCCCCTGATTAAGTGAAAAGAGGTTTAGGAGAAGTTAGTGTAGGGGGAAGCAAAGTGACATTAAGTAGTAGGTCAAATAGGAAACTATCCCCTCCCAAGATACCAATCTATAAAAGCAATCACTGGATTAACAGGATATAAATCAATTCAGTTCCCATAAACTATACAGAAGCCTATGGAAATTATTGAAAAATACAGCTAAACTTTTTTGCAATGTATGGGAGCAGGGGAAGTGTTGTGACATGTATATGTTGAAACGCTGATGCAGCAGCTTCTTAAATGTTGTGATCATCATTAGCTAAATTTCTGAAAACAAATAATTGTGGGATATACCAGAATGAGGGATTCATTTTATTATCTAGACTTTAAATCCTTTAGGAAGATGTTCCAGTTTGCTAAAGCTGCAATTACGCAAACTACCAGAAATGGATTGTCTTTTATAAAGGGGATTTATTAGGTTACAAATTTGCAGTTCTGAAGCCATGAAAGTGTCCAAACTAAGGCATCGACAAGAGGATACCTCCACTAAACAAATGCCGATGGCATCCAGAACACCTATGTCAGCTGGGAAGTTGTGTGGCTGGCATCTGCTGTTCTTTTGCTCCCAAGTTGCATTTCAAAATGACTTTCTTCAAAATGTCTCTAGGTCTCTCTTAGCTTCTTCAGCACCTGTGCATCTAAGTGTCAGGGTCCTCTCTTAGCTTCTCCAGAGCAAACTCTGGGCTAGCATCTCTAAACATTTCCAAACATCTCCAATTGTCAGTGTCACTGTCAGCTCTTAGCTTTTCTCCAAAATATTCCTTTCAGCTGCTCTGAGCTCCTTCTGTTTGTGAGCTCTTTTAAAGGACTCCAGTGATTAAATCAAGATCCACCCTGAATGGGCAGGGTCCATATCTCCATGGAAATAATTTACTCTCATATTTTGCCTGCAGTTCATTGAGTCACATATCCATGGAAACACTCAATCAAAAGATTCCAACCTAATCAACACTAATACATCTACCCCCTCAAGACTGCATAGAAGAATTTGGCTTTTGGGAGCACATGATATATCCACACTGGCACAGAAGTCTTTTAAGAAAGTTTCTAGTCTAGAGTGTTACAGAAGAAAACTGGAATAACAACATATCATCCATTTCATTTTCAAAGAATATTGACTCTGCTTAAGGCAGTGAAAGGGAATTCGTAGATGAATCTCTTTCTGTATACACCATATTAATAATAGAAAATGAGTTGTAAGTAAATGCTAATAATACATTTAAAGAGCATTTCTTGGCAGGATTGTCAAATTACCAGCCAACTAAGGGGGTACACTGATTTAGTTAAGCTTTGGTGGATGAAGCAAAGTCTTCTGGTAGTCATTAAGGTGAGAAAGACAGAAAATCACAATGACTTCAAATTTGGAACCTTGAGACTTGTGACTGAAAGTTGATTTTTAGAGTGAAAGCAAACTGTGAAAGAGAGCTGAGTTGGGGTAAAGTATGAAGAGTTATGCTTTAGCCATTTAGGGTTTGGGAACGTATAAGTATAAATATCCAGCAGAAAATGAAGTAATAATAGAATTATTTGTGTGGACATCATGGCATTAGAAGTATGGGACTGAAGTGCTGGAGAATGGCCACAACTGGAGATGAACTGGGGGTTCTTCAGTTAAGAAATGGGTTACAGAAAGCATAGAAATATATTCTGCTCTCCAAAGGAGTGAAGCAAAAAGTATGCCCAGTGGAGAACTTGACTCAACTTTGGGTAGACCCAAAGTTACAGTCAAATAATAAAAGAAAGAAGAAAAGAAATATATCAGATACAGAAAAATAAGAAGAAAGCAGAAACAAAGTAAGGAGAATTTGAACAAGAAGATGGTCACCAGAAACAAATATTTAAAAGTAATCTAGAACCAGAAAGACTAAGAATCAAGTCTTAGATTTAACAAAATACTGGGGACCTTCAAGAAAGTAATTTCAGGACAGTGGTAAGGATTGCAGCCAGCAAGAGTGGATAAAGCAAGAAATGACTAAAGAGAAATGAGAAAGAATAGACTAGACTTCATGTTCTGGACCATTAACATAATTATTATATCACCTTAGGCTACTTTGGTAATATAACATAAATGAGCAGGGTTTATTTAATGGGCGTTTCTTTCATGGACTTTCATGTGTATAAGATACTGGTTCCAAACTCTTGCAAAACAGGTGGGAAATCAAAGCACAATGGCATAAAGACATATATTTAAGAATGAATTAAATATAAATACACATAAAAAGAAAGAAATTTTAAAAATATATGCTACAGGAGTTTGACTATCAATTAGAGATGTGATGATTAGTTCACTAAGTGGCAGAGCAAAATTTGCTGGCAGAGCAAAATTGGCTGGCAGAGCAAAATTGGCTGATATAAAATGGATCTTACTTGTGACTGGCCAGGTAGCTAAGACATGAGGAGGAGAAAGAAGGAAAGTAGCCCTGCAGGTAGCAAAATTGTGAGTAAAGGCAAAGAAATGAGAAATGGGATGTGGTATATATTTTAGGTAAGCTGGAAATATGGAAGTAATAGAAATCACCTTGGAGTTAGAGGACATATTGGAAGGAGATGAAGTTTTTCAGAAGGAAAGATGATGGACAATTGGGAGCTGGAGGGGTAATGAGTAGACTGGAGGGGTTCATGATTATTTTTTAATTAAATTAAAGCATGTAGAAAGGGAAATATGATGAGATGTAGAACAGTGTACTAGAGACCAGGTTTTCTTCTAGCCTTGCAGAAAAGATGTCTGGATGGTTTATTTAAAGACAAACCAAATGTACTGGTGCTCAAACGTCGATACGCATAAAGACCCCCCCAGGATTCCTGTAAAATGTAGATTTTGCACCCTAACCACAGAGATTTTGAGTAAATGTAGTACTCAAAAATCATTTTTAAAGGCACCCTAGGTAATTATCTCCCAGATAATACAGGTAGTCTCCTTCCCACACTTTGGAAATACTAAACTAGAATGTCCAGAAAAAAATTTAAAAACAATTATAAAAGACTTCCTTTAAAAGATGAAATATAATTCCTCTGAGAAAGATTAAAAGAATTAATTTATAGCAACAAAGGCGGGAAGATGACTTAATCAGCATCTCCAAGTAGATTAAGTGCCGATAGAAGAGGATAGCTGAACTATGAGTCTCCATTTCCACTGTTCAATGTACAAGAGGAAGCTGACTTGATTAAAGCAAAAACTCATTTAAAAGGATAGATTTCTTGGCTTTAATAATGGTTATAGGCTAGAACTGTCATAAAGAGCATTTTCAAGAATCTATATCCTGTTTTTGTTTTTCTTAATGATTTTGTTTTTCTTAATAAATAAATAAATACATACATACATAAATAAATAATTCCTGGCTACTTTAGGATGTATCTCTAAATTCACCAATATTGGAAATAGGGTCGTTGACCATAGAGGGATATTTTGAGTTCTCTCTCAGCTCCAGGATAGAAACATTTAATAAGAATATATTGCTTTTTGAGTAGGCTATGCAAGAGTCATTAACTGTGACTAATACGCTATCCTCTAGATGTGCCAGAGTAGCCTCATTGATCACGTTAAATTGCTGCTAAAGACATTTTATGTATGTGTGTGCAAGCATGTGTGCGTGACTGTACGTGTTTGTGTGTTTAATCTTTTATTAAGCTCCTTTGGAGTTACAGGATAAAGACAATGTTTTAGTTGAAAAGCATACCCTACCCACTGTTGACTTTTCCCCCAACTCTTAAGGACTCACCTGCACCCAGGCAGATGTTCTCTCCAGCATGCATTTGTAAATGCTAAGTGGTACAGAGCTGCTCAAGCAAGCAGAGGGTAGAAATCCATCCCATTCTCTCCCTGCTACTGTGAGAGAGAAGCAGTTTGGTTTCTGCAGACCTTCCGTACTGTGACAAGCCATAAAAAAAGACTGGCTAAAGTGACTACAGATGTTGTGTGAAATAGCCAGTATGTTTTCCACCTGTCTGTATTTGCCTAAGGGGTCAGGGACAATCAAATTAAAGCAATATGCAAGATGTGACAGATGTTCGTCCTATTGAGATAAATCTGAGCAAGTTGCAGAAAGGTAAAATTAATGTAATACATAAAACAAAACACAGAAACCACCTTAAAAGGTACCCTGAGAATAACAACATTTCTAAATAAAGGCCCATTTCTTTATGCTCTTCCCTTCTAATTAGACCCATAATTGGACACTTTATAGTACCTAGTGGAAGCATAATTAGCTATTCTTTTTATAGCAGTATAATTTGTGGGGAGTTAGGTCATTTTGGAGGCATTTTAACTGATTTTCAGGCAACAGGTAATGACATGGTACATAGCCCATTTTGTTGTAAGAATCTAGGCAAGTGTTTCTCCATCAAATTAATGTCCTCCAATCTATCTCATGTTCCTTTCAGAGGATGATGGTCTACAACATCTGAGGCTAATGCCAGGTAATGAAAGAACCTTTCAGTAATTTGTTGATTAGAACATTGCTAGCATGTCAAGATCAGGGAGAAAGGAGTTAGATGAGATATTATGGTTACATATGTCTTGAAACAAAACACTAATATGGGACATTTTTCTTTTTTGTCACACTGGTTAAATGTCTCCGGTCAACCTGACAATATATATTTCTTGGCAAAGTTCTTCTCAGATCTTTATCTTTCTTTTCCTATCTTAAAATACTTTATGCCTGGAAATCTCCACAACTGCCCCTGAAAATCATTAGACTTTAAAAATATGAGTTTGTCATCAAGAGCATAAAATCACTCAACCATTGGACATTAACTCTTTTGAAGATTGTAAAACATTACATGAAATGATGAAACAGTATTCCTCTCCTTTTGTGGAAAGAAGAATCTGTTCCAATTTAGGCATTTGTTAATACTTTCAGGGATGTAATAGAAGGTTGTGTGTTCTTTACTTTAAGGCAAAACAATATTATGATTACTGTTGTCTATTGTTCCCTGCTTTCACTGCACAGTGTGAAAAATGAGTCTGCATACAACCAATCCACTGCTGCTCTCAGCTACTGTCAACCACGAGTTGATTTAGATGACAACCTATGTGGTTGCAGTGAAGGCCAATGGAAATTACATAAACCATTTTTCTTTCTCTACTGAGGTTTGCAAACTCTCAATCACAAGGCAAGCCAAGCACAAAAGCCTAATTGAGATTTGGATGCCTGCTTCTTGTTTCAGCTTCCCTACTTACTAAAACTGAAGGAATATTTACTGTGAACCTTGAATTTTTTGTTGGAGTGATCCAGTCTTGAGTAGTGTTAAAGCATTGTTGCTATTTAAGTGGTCTTAACCAAAAGAACACCAATATATTTAGAATTGACTCAATTGATCTTTGATTTATGAGCATATTTATTGAGTTCTTATATCAGTCACTGTGCTACAACTAAATTTCCTCCATTCTCAAACTTTGTGTGTTCAAGGATGACAATACTGGAATAGCTACCTTATTGATGGTGATTTGTGATGCAAGCATTCATTTTCCTTTCTCATTCAATTCCTCCTGGTGCAGGGTGTGTAAATCACCAGTGCTGTCTTGAGAGAAGGTTTCCAAGTTTTGGTGGTATTACTAATGAACATCATGATTATTTGGGGAAACAAGCATAGTTGTAAAAAAAGGCAAAGCAGGAAGATGAAACATAAAATGTCTAAGGCTAAGGAGATGTTAAGAGGAGCCATTGAACCTTGTTCAATCAACCACATCTCTCAATCACATGGCAAATAGGAAAACATGCCTGCCAACCGAAATGAAATGGATAGACTAATTTAACAAACACTAATCAACTAACTCTGGTGGAAATTTCAGTTAGACTACACTGATGTGTATACATTGACAACAGGCTAATTTCTAGGGCAGTTCAGGCATTAGGAAATTCCTTGGCTAATAAAATTGATTTGTATGTTTGGTGTGTTCTTCACATTTGAAAGAACAAAGCCTCAAATCCATTGATTTGAAAGGATTGGAATAGGATCTTTTCATCCCCCTAAAAAAACCTATAGAAATTTCTGGAATTATTTAATTCATAGCACACAGGCTATTTCATTCACAATTTAAATCAAAACATTTTCATAATTATATTTATATATATAAACTGTGTGTCTTTTTAATCACAAAATTGGCATCTATGCCTTTCACTTACACTATCAAAAGGAAAAATCCTTATGATTCAATTCAGAAATTATATGTATCTGGACTTTGAATAACCTGTGTGAGAATTTTTATAGTCTACTAGAAGTCAATTTATATATTATCAGATGTGGATAGTTCACATATATCATGGAATTATACAGTTTAACATCTCAAAAAGTTCCTAAGGATCTTTTGCAAAAATACGATATGTACTTGTATTAGTCAGGGTTCCCTAGGGAAACAGAACAAACAGGCGATATCTGTAAATAGTATGATATTTTATAAAAGTGTCTCATGCAACTGTGGGGATGCACAAGTCCAAATTCTGCAGGGCAGGCTGTGAGCTGGCACACCAGTGAAGGTCTTCGATGAGTTAGCCAGGAAAGGCTGGCTGGCTGAAGTAGAGATGAAAGTTCTTTCTTCTGACTGCTGAAGTCATCACCTCCCATTTAAAAGCCTTCAACTGGTTAGATTAAACATCTCTCATTGAGGAAGACACTCTCCTTAGCTGACTACACATGCAGTCAGCCATAGATGCAATCAGTGTATCGATGATTGAAGTCCATGGAATGTCCTCATAACAACAGATAGGCCAGTGCTTGCTTGACCAGACAACTGGGCACCATCAACTGGCCAAGTTTACACATGAAGCTAACTATCACAGTACTCAGTAAAAATATATAGAATGAGGGGATTCAAACATATCAAACTGAAGAAGTTATAGTTCCATATGACCATATGAAGTGCATGATTATATTCAAGGGCAGAGAAAATCGTCCTTGGATGCAGTGATCTTAATATATATTTCCCCAAATCATTCATTCCCTTTATAGCATCACCCCTTGCCTTCACCCTTAGGCTTTTGGATAAAACCTAGGAGCAAATCAAAATATTCTTCAATGAGCCAGCTTAGGATTTTTTCAACTTAATAGCATTTTTTTTAATTATGGAGGAAATAATCATTTTATGTTATAAGAGTGGGTAGAGAAAGGTAGATTTAAAACAAAATATATAAGAAATGAAAGAATTTTTTGTGGTTGTAAGTGGAGGTGACAGCAAGGTATTCCCCTAAAATGTGGAAATATTCTAAATAAGTTGTATCCTGAAAATTTTATCTTATAAACTAAAGTGTGCATTATCAACTTAGAGAGATCCTTAAAAGCTGAGTGTTCCTAGACATCACTGTAAACTAAGTGTTGGTTTCCAAAGGCCAAAATAAAGAAAAATTAAAAAGAAAAAGGTTAGAGAAGCTAGGATGGCAGCATAGAGAGGAATGGAAGCTAGCTAGTCCCCCTGGAACAACTAATAATAACAGAAAAATTAGTAAATAACTTGGAATAACTGTGGGGAGACAAATGTGACTGTCCACTCATCATACACCAACCTGAATTGGGAGGAATGCCTGAGATTACTGTATAAAATCTGTAAGTAAAAACTGTGAATCAAAGTGGAGAGCCCCTCCCTCATGGAAGCCTCCTAGTGCTAGAAAGCAGCACTCTCTGAACAAGGGAATATACCTCAGCCCAGCTCCAACTGGGGTTTTAATGTTTACTGCTCCATACAGATAGTGAATCCCCAACAAGCAGACAGAGGCTTTTGGTGATGACTGACCTTGGAGAGTCAGGGGACGTATCTGTCTCAGGATGGGGACCCCAAAGGAAAAGGTGCTATCTCTGGCTGAGGGGTCAGTCTGGGGGCCATGGACAGGGACTTTCTGATCCTTTCTCTCTCTCTCAACCTGGGCAGCTCAGTTGAGAAAGCTTCAGCCATTTTCAGCTCGCAGTGCTCTGCTGCAGAGAAAGCCTCAGCCATTTTAAACTCCCAGCACTCTGAGGGTAGAGATAGCAGAGTCAGAGAAACAATAATCTATGTATATGCAAATTACCTCTCTGTAGGGGGCATAGTCTTCCAAGAGGAAAGAGTAGGGGCCCATCTCTATTACCTGCCTTCCATTCAGAACCAGACCACATAGCCTGGGGAAGGAGAGACACAGGCCACACCTCCTTACACCAGCCTGGAATGACAGGCTGACAGACACCATCTGCTGGGCAGAAGGGCACAGAGTGTGTCAATCCTTTAAGACACAGCATCAAGGAAACAGATGCTGAATATTTCCTCCTTCTGGGACCTGAGATCCTTCTCATCTAGGAAAACCTGATTGGGGTGGCCTAGGAGGTCAGATGCCCAGACAACAGAAAACTATAGCCTACACTAAGTTATGGCCTAGTCAAAGGAACAAACTTACACTTCAACTGAGATACAGGAATTTTAAAAAAACTAATGCTAAAACAATTCAAAAAGTTTAGAGAAGATATGGCAGAAGAGATAAAGGCTATAAAGAAAACACTGGGCATACATAAGGCAGAAATTGAAAGTTAAAAAAAACTGGCAGAATCTATGGAAATGAAAGGCAAAACACAAGAGATGAAAGACACAATGGAGACATACAACAGCATATCTCAAGAGGCAGAAGAAAACACTCAGGAACTGGAGAACAAAACACCTGAAAGCCTACACACAAAGGAACAGATAGAGAAAAGAATGGGAAAATATGGGCAATGTCTCTGGGAACTTAAGGGCAAAACAAAATACAAGAATGTACATATCATTGGTGTCCCAGAAAGAGAAGAGAAGGCAAAAGGGGCAGAAGCAATAATAGAGGAAATAATCAATGAAAATTTCCCATCTCTTATGAAAGACATGAAATTACAGACCCAAGAAGCACAGCATACTCCAAACAGAATAGATCTGAATAGGCCTATGCCAAGGTGGTTAATAATCAGATTATCAAACAGCAAAGACAAAGAGAGAATCCTGAAAGCAACAAGAGAAAAGCAATCCATCACATACAAGGGAAGCTTAATAAGACTATGTGTGGATTTCTCAGCAGAAACCATGGAGGCAAGAAGGAAGCGGCGTGATATATTTAAGATACTGAAAGAGAAAACCACCCACAAAGAATCCTATATCCAGCAAAACTGTCCTTCAAATATGAGGGAGAGTTCAAAATATTCTCTGACAAACAGGCAATGAGAGACTTTGTGAAAAAGACACCTGTCCTACAGGAAATACTAAAGGGAGCACTACAGACTGATAGGAGAAGACAGGAGTGAGGTGTTTGGAACACAATTTTGGGTGATGGTAGCACAGCAATGTAAGTACACTGAACAAAGATCACTATGAATATAGTTGAAAGAGGAAGGTTAGGAGCATGTGGGACCCCAGAAGAAAATAGGAAAGATAAAGACTAGGACTGGATGACTCAGGGAAGCCTAGAGTGTTCAACAATTATGATACAATGTACAAATATGTTTTTTTATGAGGGAGGACAAATGAATGTCAAACTTGCAAGGTGTTAAAAATAGGGAGGCATTGGGGGAAAAATATAATCAATGTAAACTAGAGACTATAATTAACAGAATCATTGTATTATGCTTCCTTTAATGTAACAAAGGCAATATACCAAGGTAAATATAGATAAGAGGGGGGCATAGGGGAGAGGTGTGAGACACTTGGCATTGGTGGTGTTGTCTGACTCTTTATTCTACATTGATTTAAGGTTATCTTTCCTTTTGCTGCTTCCTAACTGTCTTTTTTTTTTTCCTCTTTCTTTTTTCTTTTTTCTTTTTCTTTTGTCTCTCTACCTTCTTTGACTCTTCCTCCTGCTTTGTGGAAGAAATGTAGATGTCCTCATACAGATAGTGGTGAGGGTGGTGAACACATAAATATGTGACTTTACAGGGAAGCATTGATTGTTTACTTAGGATGGAACACATGTCATGTGAACAAAACCATCTTAAAAAAAAATGAGTTGATGACAAAACCTTGAGGGCAATATACTGAGTGAAATAAGCCAGACACATAAGGACAAATATTGCAGGGTCTCACTAATAGGAACTAATTATAATATGTAAACTCATAGACATGAAATATAAGTAACCAATATACAGAATGATGCTAAAGAATGGGGAGTGGTTACTTAGTATGAGAAGTATGTTCAACTAGGATGAACTTAAATGTTTGGAAATGAACAGAAGTGATGGTAGCATATTGTGAGAATAACTAACAATGCTGAATGGTGCATGAATGTAGTGGAAAGGGGAAGCTCAGAGCAATGTATATCACTAGAAGGAAAGTTGGAGGTTAAAAGATGGGAATGTATAAAACTGAATCCTGTGGTGGGCAATGTCCATGATTAACTGTACAAACATTAGAAATATATTTCATGAATCAGAACAAATGTATGACATTACAACTAGAAGTTAATAATAGAGGGGCATATAGGGAGAAAACATATACCTATTGCAAACTATATACTACAGTTAGTAGTATTTCAATGTTCTTTCATAAACAGTAACAAATGCACTATACCATTACTACAAGTCAACAATGGAGGGGGGTTGGTTAGGGATATGGATGGGAGGATTTAACTTTCCTTTCCTTTTTTTTTTTTTTTTTTTTCCTCTTTTTTCTCTGTATTTCTTGCCTGGAGTAATGAAACTGTTCTAAAAATTGAACAAAAATTAATTGTGGTTATGGAGTCACAGCTTTACGATGGTATCATGGGCAATCATTGTACACTTTGGATCTTTGGATAATTGTATGGTATGTGAACAATCACAATAAAAAAGGAAACAAAAAAAAGAAAAAGTTTGTCAGCATCCTATTTGCAGTGCTCATGAAGAGAAGATACCATTAACAGTTTGATCCCTGTCTAGTATGCTAATATTTACAATTGAGAAGTAGATTGCCTGAAATCAGTGACTTCCAACCCTGCAATTGCTTTTTGTTACTAAGTTTCATGTAGCAAAACCTGAAGTGAAATTCTTACATGATATAACCTCCCTGTGCATGTAAATGCATTTGTATGTATGCATATAATAATCTAATTTGAAAGAGGGATTATTAGCATGCAATACTCAGGCATGACTATTACAAAAGACTCTGTGAAGTTGACAAATGCTGGTACTGTACCTACTTAAAACAAGTGAGTCCAAGTTTAAGAGAAGGAAGATTAAGAGTCATTTCACACATGAGGGACAAGAAAATGAAAGAAATGAGTAGCTTTGAGCATTGGAGTACAAGCTGGTGTTGGGATGATGTGCTGGTTTTTATATATTATGTCCCCCAGAAAATGCCACGTTCTTTGATGCAATCTTGTGGGGACAGATGTATTAGTATTGATTAGATTAGAATTCTTTGATTCAGAGTTGACTCAATTAACATTTGATTGGATAATTTCCATGGAGGTGTTATACTGCCCATTCAGGGTGGGTGTTAATTGGCTCACTGGAGATATAAAAAGGAGTTCACAAACAGAAGGACCAGAGAGCAACTGAGAGTGACATTTTGAAGAGGAGCCACAGCTAAGAAAGGAAAAAAACACCCCAAGAGCAACATGTTGGAGAATGCCATTTTGAAACACAACCTGAGAGCAAGCAGACACCAGTCACATGCCTTCTGAGCTAATAGAGGTTTTCCAGATGCCAGTGACCTTTCTTCAGTGAAAGTGCCTTACCTTGGGCACTTTATGGCCTTAAGACTGGAACTTTGTAACCAAGTAAACCCCCTTTATAAAAACCAATCCATTTCTGGTGTTTTACATAAAGGCAGCATTAGTGAACCAGAACAGATTTTGGTACCAGAAGTGGGGTACTGCTGCATTCGCAAATACCAAAAAGTTGACATGGCTTTTTAAGTGGATAAGAGGAAGATTGTGGTAGAATTGTGAGGATCTTGATAGAAAAGGCCTGAATTGCTCTGAAGAGACTGTTTTTAGAAATATGGACTCTAAAGATACTTCCCATGAGGACTTGAACAGAAATGTTGAATGTGTCATTGCAAACTGGAAGAAAGGCAATCCTTGTTTTGAAGTGGCAGAGAATTTGGCAAAACTGTGTGTCTTCATGTCAGATGGAAGGCAGAATTTGAAAGTGACAACCTGAAATACTTAGCTGAGGAGATCTCCAGACTATGTGTGGAGGATGTAACCTGGCTACTCCTTGCAGCTTATAATAAAATGTGACAGGACAGAGATAAGCTGAGGAATGAACTCTTGGGTGGGAAGAAATCAGAAACTGATTGTTTGGAAAATTCTGGGCTTCCAAAAATTGAGACCCCAGAAGCTACAGCCCCATGTGAGGATTTAACCAAACATGGAATCTGGCTGCCATCTCAGTACAAGCCAGGATTGGAGATGGAGTTATCCAGAAAGACCTGTGAAAAGTACTATTGTCTGATGGTTTTGACCCCTGTGTTTCATGCCAAGCCAAGAAGATTTTTGACAGAACTATATAGCCAGAGCCATAGCTGGTCTGAACTGAAGGAGACAAAGGAACAAATTGAAGGAAAAATTTCTTCAAAGACAGAGCCATGGATATTGAGGTCTGGAGTTAAGAGGCCTCAGGCTGGGAGAGTGGAGAAACCCATGCACCTGGATAGGGCAAGTTTGCCCCAGAGGCAGAGCACGAGTCTTTGGCCTTGATGCTCAGGAAGAGTGCTGCCACCCAAGGCCCCAGAGAGGGTGGAGCACATTCCCCAGGGATTGGGGAGACCCTGGCTGCCACCCCACCATTCAGAGAGGGGAGAGCCTTTGCCCCAGGGAGGCAGAGTCTGAGTGACACCCTGATTTTGAGGAGGGTGGGGCCAAGAAGATGGTCTCCCCAATGTGTGGATATGTTGGGGCACTCATCCAAGCATTTGGAGAGAAAAGGGGTGCGGTGAAGGCCCTTGGAAAGGGTTGGATTCCCACTCTCTCAAGCCCCAAGGGTAAAACCTCATTCAATAAATAACTCTTAGACTTTGAAATCTAATGGAGTTTGCCCTGCAGGTTTTAGGAACTGTTTCAGTCCTGTGAACCCTGTTTTCCTAACTGTTTCTCCTTATGGCAATGGGAATGCTTATCCTATGACTATCCCTCCTTTGTATATTGGCAGCAGATAAGTTGTTTTGAGTTTCACAGGTCCACAGCTACAGGGGAAGTTTGCCTTAAGACAGACCACACATTTGACTGATTTTGATGGGATCTTGTACTTCCTTATTGTCACTGAAATGATGTAAGTTTCTGTGAGACTGTAATGGGATGAATGTACTTTGTATATGGAACGATCATGTCTTTCTGGGGTCCAGGGGGTGGAATGTGCTGGTTTGTATAACATATGTCCCCCAGAAAAAACTATGTTCTTTGATGCAATCTTGTGGGGGCAGAAGTATTAGTGTTTATTAAGATGGAACCTTTGGATTAGGTTGTTTCCATGGAGATGTGACCCACCCAACTGTAGGTGATAACTCTGATTAGATAATTTCCATAGAGGTGTGGCCCCACCCATTCAGCATGGGCATTGATTAGTTCACTAGAGCCCTATATAAGAGCTCAGACAGAAGGAGCTTGCTGCTGCATCTTACAGAGACATTTTGAAGATGGCCATTGGAAACTGACACAGAAACATTTTGGAGAACACTATTTTGAAACACAACCTGAGAGCAGCTAAGAGTGACATTTTGGAGAACTGCAGCCTAGAGAGGAATGTCTGGGGAGAAAGTCCTTTTGAAACCAGAACTCCAGAGCAGATGCCAGCCATGTGCCTTCCCAGCTGACAGGTTTTTCCGGACATCATTGGCAATTCCCCAGTGAATGTACCTGATTGTTGATGGCTTACCTTGGACACTTTGTGGCCTGAAGACTCTAGCTGTGTAACCAAATAAACCTCCTTTATAAAAGCCAAACCATTTCTGGTGTTTTGCATAATGACAGCATTAGCAAACTGGAATGGATGACTAGTGACGGAATGGACTTATTTGTGTATTAGAGAAAAATGTAGATAACATTGTTTAGAATAGGGAGAATATGCCGAGAGAAATTACAGATTGTTAATGTGGAGAAAATGTAGCAGTATGATATTCTATTTTGAAACCCCGTCTCATATAGTCAGTATCTTAACTAACTTTGTAGACCATATTTTTTCACTAGGTAATGCAAAACAGAAAGTGAATTGGACAAAAAACAGAGCTTATACCAAAGCTGCTGGTAGATTTGGGGACTTGTTTTAGTTTCCTAGGCTGCTCAAAGCAGATACCATGAAATGGATTGGCTTAAAAGAATGGGAATTTATTAGCTTTCAGTTTTGAAGCCAAGAAAATGTCCAAATCAAAGCATCATCAAGGCAATGCTTTCTTCCCAAAGACTAGTTACTGGCAATCCTTGGCTCACCTCCCACACGTCAAGACACTTGGTGGCATCTGCTGATCTCTCCCTTCTCTTCTGTTTTTTTTGGGGGGTTTTTTTTGTTTGTTTGTTTTTGCTTTTAGCATCTTGCTTCAGTGGTCTCTCTCTCTCTCTCTCTCTCTCTTTCTCTCTCTCTCTCTCTCTCTCTCTCTCTCTCTCTCTCTCTCTCTCTCTCTCTCTCTCTCTCATCCTTCCCTTTATAAAGGACTCCAGTAATAGGACTAAAATCCATCCTGAATGAGGTGGGTCTCACCTTAACTGAAGTAGCCCCATCAAGAGGTACAACCGCAGGACTCTTAAGAGAAGAAAACTGAGAAATAACAGGCACCCAAAATAGATTTGTAAATAAATTTTATTATTTTTATTAGATTTTTTATCATAGAACTACAAAAAATGTTTAAGATGTCAATATAATGAATTTTTTAAATAACAATTTATTTAAGAATTTTAATAAAATGTCTGCACTTCTTAGGTATTTGCAAATTTAGTAATATTGGCTCTAACTATTAAAAAGAGTTTCAAAAATTCTGTGCTAAATAAATTCAAGGGACAGCTACAAATTCTGTAATAAATGTAGTCAGGTTGGTGACTCAAAGTATTGCCATCAATAACATGATTTCAATTTTTGGTAAAGTTTTGAGCAGAACATAGTAAAATCTCCCCATTTTTTACATAACAGTTTTATATCAAATAATATTCTGTACATTAAAACCAAGGGTAAAAGAAGAACTTTGAGGTTATACAAGTTTATACATATAAAACATAGTTAGATTATATGCTCAGATTTTTTTTTTTATCTTACATGAGTTTCTGGTGGAGCATTTGAAAATCATGGAAAAAGATGGACAACTCATTTTATGGATTCTTCCATACATTGGAGAATGTCTAGAATCTTTGCTTTCCCCTAGTTGCCCATAGTGCCCCCCAGTAATTTTGACAGTGAAAAATTTTCCTGAAATTTCTGAGTATTAGCCTTTCAGATTATGTTGTCAATAAACATTCAGATCATGTAAACAAATCCCCTTATTCAGATTCCCTGCTTATGAAGAAGTTTTCCAAAAACCTTGTTTTCCATATTGCTTTCCTATAGTGTTAAAAGTTTCTGATCAGGCCACCTCTCCTAAATTTAATAGGTTTGCAATCTGGCTTATCTATTCCAGTCTCTCAATTTAGTATGTCTCCAAATCTGAGGCAATTTTGTTCACAAACCAGTTTAATTTCCTGTATGCTTGCAAAGAAAGCTAGGACCAGATTCCAACCCAGATGAATCCACTAGGTTATGTCATATAGGCCTAACCCATGTGTTTATTTCAAAGTTCTACAACAGCAATTTTTTTAAAAATCAAGGGTACAGTCACTTCAAGTTTTAAGTACTGAAAATGATTAATTTAAACTTCCAGAAATAATATTTATAAATTATTATAATATATATTTTAAATAAAATAGTATATTGGTGCAATTAGAGAAAAAAGCTATACTTGCTAAAATAAAGATCACTGTAGTGTGTGTGTGTATGTATATATGTATATATATATATAATTTTGTTTTAAATTTTATGTATTTTAATTAGGAAAATTTCCCCAGAGTGTTAAAAAAAAAAGAACAAAAAAGATCTTCCGAGAAGCTGCAGATTGAAGTCAGCGAAAGCATGAAAATAGCTTTGTCATAGCTTGGGAATATTTCACTAAATGTTCAATGGAGTGAACCAGGTACCCACCAGTTGTAGTGATAAAAATCTGCTGTTACATAACTTCTGGATGGTATGAAAATATATGAGTGCAAATAGAAATAACAATTAAAAAATATGTAAGACTGTTAGCCTACTAGACAAAATTGGCAAAGAAAAAATAATTTCCTGCCACCCACATACATACAAAAAACAGTTCAGATTTTAGTTGCCAGTTTTCATCTGAGGCTATTTAACAGAAAGGAAAGGTCCACAAAGCAGGAATGCAAGTGACAGCAAACATTTGTTTATGAGGGATGTAGCCAATAACTCAAGGCTATGGACAGGAGTAGGTACATTCTGTTTCAACTTATTCTATATTTTGGTACTTTTAAAAATTTAAATAATTTAATGTTCTTCAAGCTAAAGCTCCAGTATTTCTTGATGTACTCAAGGAGATATTGTAAGTTTTGGAAATTATTTAGAATTTCTTGAGAAGCCTAAAAATCAGAAAAATAAATTTTGATACTTTTCCAGTTATTAAGAGGGTAAAAGTAAGAAAAAGAAAATTAATTTCAAATTTTCATGATATAATATTACTTTTTATTATCCAAAAGAATAAAAAAATGATACACACTCTTACAGATCAGGCAGTTTGAGTGAGTCAATATTTAGAATGAAAGCTCAAGGAAAGCAGAAATCTTGTCTGTTGTGCTCAATGGAAGGCACATAATAGGGGCTTCATATATTTTTTGAATTAATAAATAAAGCATTTGTAAACTTTACAACTAAATACATTGAATTATTTTAAATGGTTTCTTTTTAAAAATCATTCTAAGGAATTACTATAGTTTAACATTAAAATCTTATATTTTTTTGGGAATGGAATAAATATATATATATTTGACTTTACGACAATTTTTTTTTAAAAAGCCAATTGTTAGTTTGCCTGTTCATATAGTAGACACTGTGGGTTGATTGCTTGAACTTCAATTTCCATCCTGCTCTTCCGAGGTGGTTTGAAGCTGTATGTACTGCAGAAAAACATGTTTTTAAATTGAATCCACTCCTGTTGGTGTGAACCCACTGTAAGTAGTACCTTTTGATGAAGTTACTTTAGCTAAGAAGGTGTGGCCCATCTCAATCAGGATGAGTCTTAATCTTATTACTGGAATCCTTTATAAGTGGAGTGAAATTCATACAGACAGAAAGCCACAGGAGGTAAGAAGCTGAACCCAGAAGAGAAGGGAGAGACCTGGAGACACTGCCATGTGCCTTGCCATGTGACAAGCTAAGGACACCAGGATCACCAAAAGCCAGAACCAGAAAACTATAGTCTTTGAGGAGAAAGCATCACCTTGTTGACACCTTGATTTGGAGTTTCTTTTAGCCTCAAAACCATAAGCAAATAACTTCCCATTGGTTAAGCTGAACCATTGAATTGGTATGTGTTTGAGCAGACCAGGAAATGAAAACATCTTCCTTGACTCTATAGAGACTGCAAAAGCTATAAACAATTCAAACTTCAACTTCCCAAATTTCCTTGCTAGGGGTATCCTTGTGTTCCGTTTTGCTAGAGCTGCCATTATGCAAAATACCAGAAATGGATTGGCTTTTATAAAGGGCATTTATTATGTTGCAAATTTATAGTTCTAAGACTGTGAAAATGTCCAAATTAAGGCATCAGCAAGAGGACACCTTCACTGAAGAATGGCCAATGGTGTCCAGAACACTTTTGTTAGCTGGGAAGGCACGTGGCTGGCATCTGCTGTTCCTTTGCTCCCAGGTTGCATTTCAAAACAGTGTTCTCCAAAATGTCTCTGGGTCTCTCTTAGCTCCTCTGGGGCAAGCTCTGGGCTTCATATCTTAGCTTAGCATCTACAAACATCCTTCTGTCTGCATTTTCAACTATCTCTAAGTATCGGTCTCCTCCTAGCATCTCTGTTGGCTCCCAAGTGTCTCTTAAAGGGCTCCAGTGATCTAATTAAGACCCACCTTGATTGGATGGGACCACACCTTCATGGAAATATCTAATCAAAATATTTCACCTACAGTTGGGTGAGTCACATCTCCATGGAAACAACCTAATCCAAATATCCCACAAGGTTGGATTAAAACATGGCTTTGGGGGGACATAATATATCCAAACAAGTGCACCATGTAACAGTGTTCTCACTCAGAAATTTAAATAGAAGTCTATTGATTCTGTCTTTTGTCTTTAATGTTTCCTATTTCCTCTTGCCTGGAAAATGAAGTGAGATCTAGAAGTGTAGCAGCCTTCTTGTGACATGAGGCAATGAAACTATGTACATTAAAGTCTAAGAAGGATCCTGGGCCCCTGTTGGCATAATTGACTGGACCAATCTGGATTGAAGACCTTCACATTTGTTATATTAGGCAAATCCTTGTGTATTTAAATCTTTTCCATATTTATTTATTTGCAGCTGAACCCATACCTAACTGATAGAGTTCATACATCATTTTATTATCTGTCTTGTAAATCAGATATGTTTCTTGGTTAGGGATACCCCAAAAGCAGACCCTGAGACAAAGATTTCATTGCAAGTAGCTTATTTCTGATAGGATACCAGAAAAATCAGTAGGGAAGTAAAGAAGTAATAGAGAGAAGGAAGGAAGTGAGTAAAAGGTCATTATCTAGGAATTTCAGCATACAGCTGGAGCTCAATCTCAGGGAGAAACCCTGAGAAACATTGCAGAATATGCTAAGAGTTATCCACATTGAGAGGCAAGGAATCTGTGGTATTTGTAGATCATCTTCCCATCCACTATTTTTTTTTTAATTTTTAATAGAACAGTTGTAGGTTTACAGAAAAATCATGCAGAAAATAGAGTTCCCATATAACCTGCCCCTCACACATGCAGTTTACCCTATTACTAACATTTTGCATATGTGCGAGACAGCCATTGATTTTGAGAGTGGTTTTCAGGGCACTCTTGCAATGACATGATTTTACATGTTAATTTAGCCAGCTTATGGTGTCCAGTTGCTTGGTCAAACACTGGCATAGATGTTGCTATGGAAGTATTTTGTAGATGGGATTAGCGTTTACAATCAGTTGACATTAAGTAAGGGAGGTTACTCTCAATGTATGTGGGTCTCATTCAATCAGTTGGAGACCTTCAATGCAAAAATCTGAGTGTTCTAGAAATAAGATGAAATTCTGCCTCAAGACTACACCCTCTACTTCTCTAAGTTTGCAGCCTGCTGGATTCCCCATTCCAGCCTCCTTCACTATGGATTTCAGACTCAAGATTATGACATCAACTCTTACTTGAATTTCCAGCATGCCAGCTTCCCCTAAGAAGTTTGGACCCAACATTTCAACATCATTCTTTCAGAATTTCTCTGCCCTACAGAATTTGAACTTGTCAACTCCACAACCATGTGAGTCAAATGCCTTAAACATCTTTATAAATAAATAAATATACATATATGTTTATGATTGCTTATGTTTATATAAATATATCCTGCTGATTCTGTTTCTCTGGAGAACCCTGGTTAATACAATCTCTAGCAATAATGACTTACTTTACACACTGGATTAGCATGCTTTTATGATCAGAAAAAAAGATTATAGATGGAGGATCACAGCTGTTCTTAGTAAGCAGATTTCAGGATGTGAATGTTAGTATTAAGTACACATGGGAAAGGGATCAACAGCATCTTTTTGAGTCAACTATCTATAATTCTCAAACCACTTATGTCGCAAGGTAAATGTCCACTATCCTGACTGATTCTTCAAGATTGTAGACTGTCACAATTTCTAAAAAAGATGATTACAATGGGATACTTCAAAGAACCAGCTACTGTCCCACTGCTGCAGTTGGTCCTAAGGCTAAAACTGATATTCATCATCTCCCTCTTCTACCATACTCTCTAGATTCTACTCAACCTTGAGTGAAATGCTTCTGTTCTTTTGGTGAAAATACCTCTGCTCTTTGTTCATGGGGCAACTCAGACTTTCATTTTGAGGGTGTTGAGCCCCTTACTACCAATCCCTTGTCAGGCTATAATTCCTAAAATTGACCATTCACAGTTATCAATGGGTATTGGCACCCAAATAGATACCCTTATGAATCTTCTGGGTTTCTGACAAACTCCTCCCTGTGAATAGCAGTAACTCTATCTTCAGTGATAATCAGGTAGAATTACTCAGACAGTATAGTAACTCTTTTCTTTACCTGCTAATCTACTAAAATGATGAGACTAAAATTACCAGGTGGCAGTAACAGCTTTAAGTTTAGTGGAAATTTTACTATGTCTTATGTTAGATACCTACCATCCTCCATTCTTGAACCAGAACATCCAGTCCAGCAGACTCTGAGGTTACAGTGATGGGAAGCACAAGTTCCCAAAAGGGTAATTGGAAATGTTGGAGAGATCACTTCTTTCACCCCTTGGTTCCTGGTTTCGTGCTTTCTCTCTGTCTTGAAGTATACTGTTCCAGACACTAAGAGTATTCATCCCTGAGCCGGAACATTAACGGTAACTCTAAGAAGCCATTCCAAAGTTCTATCAGGCTGACAGATTCTGGAGGGTACATTTTTGGTGTGATCAGTAAATTCTATGGTCAAGTGCCCATTGTCACAATCCCTTCACTATAAAGTGAAAGCAATATGTGTTCTCTAAAGGCAACAAATCTAACACTCTATGAGTCCTCGGACATTGATTCTTGTTGAGGCATTGCAGGCAGGAAAGAAATTATATCTTGAATACTGTCCAACACCAATAAGGAAGAATTGTCCCCCCATCCAGTATAAAAGGGGTCCAATGCAATTAACTTGCCATCAAATGACTGGTTGGTTTCTAATGGACAGTAATGTATTGAGGGCTCTCTATCACTTTCAGTTATATTCTTGGGAATTTGAGCTTCCCATTCTTATAACTTTAGGCTCTGATAGATTAGATGTCCTGGTTTTTCCTGAAGATCAGTTCCTCCTTGTTGCCAATCTGGCTTCACTGACCATTAGAGTAATTACATCTATATCTCTGAAAGCTAAATACTGCTGCATGGTCTCTTCAATTACAGATTACTATCATTCTGATTGATATTGGCTTCATAGCAACATTCTCTTCTATTAACTGGCCTACAGAAGATAGCTCCTACATCTCAAAAATATTGATGTTTCCTTCACTATCATATTCCCTATGGCCTTATAGAAAGAAATATTCTCTGAACCCTCTTAAAGAACATAGTCAACTAGTGGATTCTCTAGTATTACATAGTAAATCCATCCTAGTGTACCCACACTTTTGGGAACATTAATTCCTTCTGTAATATTTGCCAAGATAGTTCTGGCAACTCTACTTCATTTACCATGGATTATCATTTTTTCCCCATCAATAAGGACAATAAAGAGATATTCCAACAAGAAGATCCAACAGGTCCTGAATCCTGAATTTCAGGAGAGTGCACTCTATCAATAAACTAATAAATTCTCCAGTTTCCTACCCATATCATTCCCAACCCCAATATAGCACACTTAACATCCATTTTCAAGTATATTCTCCTAGTTCCTGCTGTATATGTTACCAAGATCCTGTAACTTATTTTGTAAATAATCCCTTCCCTCCAAAAACAGGAAAAGTACTTTCTACACCTGAGCCATGTTGACATTTGATCCTAGTTATTAGTCTAGACGCAACGAGAGAAAGTAGAGACAGATATTGAGGTGGGTAAACATATTTTGAGGCATCTGCTCAAGACTGTTATCGTGTTATCTTCCTGCAATGGGGAGGTACCATTATATGCTGGCCCAGAGTTTCCTTAGTGCAGTAGTCACTGGCTATCTTATCAAGCTCTGAGTTCACATTTGGTTGCCTCAGACATGTAATTTTTATCTTACAAGACTTCTATTGCAGTTCTCAACTGCCCCTCAATCTCATATCCTTATAATTACTGTTACTCCCTATCTCCCAAATACTAGAGCTATTGCCTGAGGTAAGTCATGCCCTTCCCCCAGTAACCCATCCCAATTCATTAGAGGTGAGAGTCTTAGTCTAAAAGAAGTTACAATCACACTGCTTATCAAGAGGAACAGGGTCCTTGTTACCATCTGGCTGGTGACTCATCCAGTTCCAGAATCTGGTATTGAGGATCTGCTCCTTTTACCATTTTTGGCACCAATTCTATTTGTTCATGTTCCCCCCAAAAGTGATCCCTGAGACAAAGATTCAATGTAGGTAGTTTATCTGAGAGTGAACCCAGGAAGAACCACTAGATGTGGACAATAAGGAAAGGAAAGGAAGCCAATAAAGACAGGTTACCAAGCCAATTACCACTTTGGGCAAATGGGCTTGATTCTGCTGTGGCACTTGGGGAGATGATATTATCCTAATTAAGGGGTGAGTAAGCTTAGGTATTTATTCACAAGTCTTCCTCTGTCATTGGTTGGGGTATTAATTTTTTGGCACTTTTGGCTTGCCCTAGGCAAAGCCCCGGTATGCTCCCACAACTAGAGAAAAGTCCATAGGTAAGGAGTCACAGGTGTGCACAGTAGCATCCTTCACAGGATAGAGGTGTGTGCAGAAGGTACATGGGAAGGGCACTGACTGCACCTGTCCCAACTAGGAACATCTTCCCTTTCTCATATGTCTAAAAAGTATATGGTTAAGCCAGGCAGAGAAACCTACCTCTGGTCATATGCCTGGGAAAATTATATATACAGTGGGATGAAAAGTTCTCAAGAACCACTTTCACTAAGTATAGTATCATATCAACCCTTCCCATGTTTTGGTGTCTGAAATTTCCACATTTTTATTTTTTATTCCTTTGGCCTGAATTTTTGAGAGACTCTGTTAAAAGTAAATTACACCTGGAAAGGATCATGCATTAAACCATTATAGCAATAAAATGAAATACAAACAATAGACAACTGGCTGTCTGTTATAGCTACTACAACTGAAATTAGATTCTGGCAGTAAGGCACAAAAATTAGAGTATCTCTTTAAAATTTTAAAGCCAATCATCTTGAGATCTTCCTAAGTCTATAAATCTTAAAAACCTTGACTCAGGACATAGATGCTGGTCGGTCTGCTAAGATCAGTAACTAGCTAAGTGGCATGTAACTCATTCCAACAGAATAGCCTGTTGCATATATTGAGCAGCTTACAATGTATTATGTCATTTAATATTAAACAGTAGATAATTGCCAATACGCTATTCTCAAAGAAACTCTCCTCTCATCCAAACTCTCCTCCCACCAATGTCCAGATACATACCTAAGTAATAGTGCTATGGTATGAGTAAAGATCATTTTGTAATACTTAGGCATATTCAATTTGTGAATTGCTTGAGAGGTTAAAGAGTGAAAAAATCTCTTCTGGCTGCCACATAATATGTTGTTTTTCAGTTTTTCTCTATTTTATACTTTTACGCCTTAGGAAGTCTCCTCTCTAATTCCTTTTATGCAGCTATTACAGTAAAATGGTCCTTCTTCATGAAGGGTATCTATTGTCAGAAGGCCTAAAAGGGTCGCAGTAGGTATAATGGATTGAATCATGTCCCCCACAAAGTCATGTTCAAGTCCTAACCCCTGCTCCTATGCGTGTAAACTCATTTGTAAGCAGGACCTTTGAAAATCCTGTTTGGATGAGGCCAAATTTAACCATGGTGGGCCTTCATACAATATGACCAAAGACCTTACAAACAGAGGAAACTCAGGTGCAGTTGGTCAGAAAAAGCCAGAGGAGAAGATAGAAGAAAGATTGCCATGTGTGGTGGTTTGGTGTTATTATGTACCCCAGAAAGACCATGCTCTTTTAATCCATTCCAGGTGAAGACTTATTTTGGGTGGGAGCTTTTGGTTAGCTTATTTTAATTGAGATGTGACCCTGCCCATTCAAAGTGAGTCTTAATCTGCTTACTGGAGTCCTTTAAGAGAGAAGAAATTAAGAGATGCTCACAGAAAAAAAGCCCATGGAGGAGCTGAGAGAGGAAGCCACTGAAGCCAGAAGCTGAAGGCAACAAAACCCAGAAGAGAAGGACCAGCAGATGCCAGCCATGTGACTTTCCATGTGCCTTCCCATGTACCCCAGATACTGGTGGCCTTTCTTCAGAGAAGGTATCATCATGTTCATGCCTTAATTTGGATATTTTCACAGCCTCAGAACTGTAAATTTGTACGCTAATAAATCCCCATTGAAAAAGCCAACCCATTTCTGGTATATTACATTCCAGTAGCTTTTGCAAACCAAAACACCATGTGACAGAGTCAGAGATGCACATGCAAGCCAATTCCTACCAAGCCACCACCAGAATGTCACAGACTTTAGAGAAAGACTGATCCTGCTCTGAAATCTTGATTTTGGACTTCCCTTCTCCAAACTGTGAGCCGCTGAATTCCTATTGTTTAATCCAACCAGTTTGTAGTTTTCTTAAAAGAGCCCTGGAAAACTAAGGCAGTAGGAAAAAAGAGAGAGGAGGTACACAGTGTTCACTATAAGACTACTCTGTTCTGGGAATCAGGGGAAAAAGTCTATCGATAGAGGATATTTGACATTTTGCAGGCTTCCTGTATGATTCAAATGAACAAAAGCCACATTTAAATTAGGGCAATTTGAAAAAAAAAATTGAACTAAGGGGCTATTTACAAAAAAATGAGGGCAGCATATAAGGAAACCACAAGGCATAGTGCAGTATCTCCTGCCATCACCACCCATAGGAGGAGTGATGGGAAGGAGCAATTTCAGGGACCCAGAGACTCGGTGGAGAGGTCCTTCTTAGGAAGCCAAAATTTTATTTAAGGGATAAAGCCTTGGAGACTCTTCAGGGAGGGAGCTGGAGGAGTAAATACCCAGATCTCAGTCTCTCCCACACTGATCTCCCACATGGTCTTTCCATTGGCTGACCCCAACTGAAGCCACTGATAAGGGGAGGGATTGGTGTAGTCCATACAAGTCAACATCTCGAGTCATAAAGCAGGTGCAGAAAAGGTGGAGAATGGGTCTGTAAAAGCACCTGGGAGATATCCAGTCCACTGCCCTTACTTGTATTTTGGAGAATCCATCAATGTATTAACTTTTTCAAATTTAAAACCAACCTTCCAATTAAAGAAGCTAAAAACTTTGATATTTGTTTTCCCTGATTTCTGGAAGCTATACTCAGTTAACGGGTACTAATGCCAGGGAAGTAGGGTGATTTTAGAATTAATTCTTCCTGTCTCAGCAAGCAGTAGACATGGTGGTGCCAGCAGCAGCCTCCACACTCCAGGGTCATGGTACCCAGTGGCAGAATCCTGTTTCCACTGGTGGCAGCATCAGTTCTCTACCACAAGGATGTTCTATCACAACCTTAGATGATATGGTTGTGATACTATCCAGTTAGGTTTTCTAAGCATTTCTGAGCCTGATTGTCCAACTTTCTTGTTATAACTATTTTTTAAAAATATTAAATACAGTGATTGACAGCTTAAATTCACCAGACATATTTCTAAGTTTTGTAGCAAAAAATTCAGATTCCTGGGGAAAAAATAATGATATCATGAGTAGGTTTCAGAGGTGACATTGGAATGGCTACCATGATACACAGTGTTCTAGGGTTTTACCCAAAGTGGAAAAGGCTTACCACATTTTATTGTGCTTTACTTTATTGTGCTTCAAAAATATTTCATTTTTTACAAATTGAAGGTTTGTATGTACCTGAGAAAATCATATTCTTAAATCTAACCCATTCCTGTGGGTGTATACCCATTGTAAATAGGCTCTTTTGATGAGACCACTTCAGTTAAGGTATGACCCACCTCATCCAGGATGGGTCCTAAGCCTATTACTGCAGTCCTTTATAAAGGGAATGAATACAGAGAGAAAGAGAGAGAAAGTCAAGGAAGCAAGAATCTGAAAGCAATAAAACTGAGAAGATAAGGGAGAGACCAGCAGACACTGTCTTGCTGTGTGGCAGAGGAGCCAAGGATCACCAGCAGTTGGTCTATGGGAAGATAGCATTGCCTCACAGATGCTTTGATTTAGACATTTTCTTGGCTTCAAAATTGTAAAGTAATAAATTGTTCAAGCTGAGCCATTTCATGATATTTGCTTTAAGCAGCCTAGGAAACTAAAACAGGTGAGAAAGCTGCAAAAGAAAAGTTGGAAGCTAGCAGAGGTTTGCTTATGAGGTTAAAGGAAAGAAGTCATCTCTATATCACAGAATTGCAAGGTGAAACACAGCAAGTGCTGATGTAGAAGCTGCAGCAAGTTATCCAGAAGATCAAGCTAAAATAATTGATGAAGGTGGCTACATTAAACAACAGATTTTCAGTGTAGATGAAAAAACCTTTTATTGGAAGAAGATGCCATCTAGAACGTTCATAGCTAGAGAGGAGAAGTCAATGCCTGGCTTCAAACTTCAAAGGACAGACTGACTCTCTTGTTAGGGGCTAACACAGCTGGTAACCTTAAGTTGAAGCCAATGCTCATTCTCACTCTGCAAATCCTAGGGCCTGCTAAATCTACTCTGCTTGTGCTGTATAAATGGTACAACAAAGCCTGGATGACAGCACATCTGTTTATAATATGGTTACTGAATATTTTAAGCCCACTTTTGAGACCTACTGCTCAGAATAAAGGATTCCTTTCAAAATATAGCTGCTTATTGGCAATGCATCTGGTCACCCAAAAGCTCTGATGGAGATGTACAGTGTTGTTTTAATGCCTGCTAACACAACATCCATTCTGTAGCCCAGGGTTCAATGAGTAATTTAAACTCTCAAGTCTTATTATTTAAGAAGGAAATTTTGTAAGGCTATAGCTATCATAGATAGTGATTCCTCTGATGGCAAAGTAAATTGAAAACCTTCTGGAAAAGATTTGGCATTCTAGATACCATTAAGAACATTCATGATTGATAGGAGTAGATAAAAATATCAACATTAACAGGAGTTTGGAAGAAGTTGATTCCAACCCTCATGGATGACATTGAGGGTTCAAGACTTCAGTGGAGGAAGTCTTAATGTGGTGGAAATAACAAGAGAATTAGAATTATAAGTGGAACCAGAAAGTGTGACTAAATTACTGCAATCTCATGATAGCATTTTAACAGATGAAGAGTTGTTTCTTATGGAAGGGCAAAGAAAGATATTTTTTTAGATGAAATCTACTCCTGGTGAAGATGCCATAAACATTGTTGAAATGAGAACAAAGGATGTAGAATATTACATAAACTAAGTTGATAACGGAATGGCAGGATTTGAGAGGACTGACTCCAATTTTGAAAGACGTCCTACTATGTAAAATGCTATCAAATAGTGCCACATGCCCAAAGTAATTTGGGCAGAGAATAAAAATGTATATGCAGGGCCCCCCTGAGGAGCTGGGGGAAAGTGCAGAAGTGTTGGGCTTCCTCACCTGGATTGTAGCTGATGTTCTCACAAACATTGAGGACTGATGGTTTGAGATGCTGAGCCCTCTACCTTGGGGCTTGCCCTTATGAAGCTTATAACTGCAAAGGAGAGGCTAAACCTGCTTATAATTGTGCCTAAGAGTCTCCTCCTGAGTACCTCTTTGTTGCTCACATGTGGCCCTCTCTCTCTCTCTAGCTAAGCCAACCTGGCAGGTGAACTCACTGCCCTCCCCCCACATGGGATCTGACTCCCAGGGGTGTAAATCTCCCTAGCAATGCTGGATATGACTCACAGGGATGAATCTGGATCTGGCATCGTGGGATTGAGAACATCTTCTTGACCAAAAAGCAGGATGCAAAATGAAACAAAATAAAGTTTCAGTGGCTGAGAGATTTCAAATAGAGTTGAGAGGTCACTCTGGTGGGCATTCCTACACACTACAGAGATAAGTGTTTTTAGGTTTTAATGTTTTGTAATAGCTAAAAACAAATACCTGAAACTATCAAATTCCAACCCAGTAGCCTTGACTTTTGAAGACGATTATATAACAATGTAGCTTACAAGGGATGACAGTGTGATTGTGAAAACCTTATGGATCATAATCCCTTTATCCAGCATATGGATGGATGAGTAGAAGAATGGGGACAAAAACTAAATGAAAAATAGGGTGGGATCAGGGGATGATTTTGGTGTTCTTTTTTACTTTTATTCTTTTTTCTTATTTTTATTCTTTCTGGTATAAGAGAGATGTTCAAAAATAGATTGGACTGATGAATGCACAACTATAAGATGGTATTGTGAACAGTTGATTGTACACCATGGATGGTTGTATGGTATGTGCATATATCTCAATAAAACTGAATTTTAAAAAATGCCAATGGTTGACTTCATGGCTAATTATAAGGATAGACTAATAAAGGTGTTGTATGTTAGAAACCTAGATTTTTTTATGTCAATAGGTACAGGACCATGGGTTTCAGATACACAGACAGACAGACATGTAAAATATCACAGGCAGAACATACAGTTGGAGAAAAAGCATCAAACATGAGTTTGGGGAACTTAAATACTATGGCTGGAAGTGGGGTGAATGGAACTAGAGATGGTGAGAGATAAAATTTGAAAGAGGTAGATTGTGGCCAAATGTCATCCATGGAGGACCCGACTTGGAGCAAGGGATTTCTTTGAAGTCTCATGTTTTACCTTTCAAATTCTTGTGAACTTTTCATTCCATTCCATAATATAATAGTGTTTGACTTAAATGACTTAAGGAAAATAAAATTTTTTTCTAACTTTTAAAAAAAAAAAATAGTACACGTGTACTGGTTTGAATGTATTATGTCCCCCAAAATGCCATTATCTTTGATGTAATCTTTTGTGGGCAGATGTAGCAGTGTTGATTAAATTGTAATTCTTTGAGTGCTTCTGTGGAGATGCACCCCACCCAACTGTGGATTATGACTCTGACTGGATAATTTCCATGGAGGTGTCACTCCACCCAAAATTAAATCACTGGAGGCATATAAATGAGCTGACAAATGGAAGGAACTCAGTGCAGCTGAGAGTGACATTTTGAAGAGGAGCTACAGGCAAGGGGACTTTGAAGATTGCACAGAAGCTGAGAGAGTAGCTGCAGATGTGAGACGGTTTGAAGACAGCCGTTGAAAGCAGACTTTTGCTCCAGAGAAGCTAAGAGAGGACAAATGCCCCAAGAGCAACTAAGAATGACATTTTTGAGGAGCTGAAGCCTAGAGAGGAACATCCTGGGAGAAAGACATTTTGAACCCAGAACTTTGGAGGAGATGCCAGCCACGTGCCTTCCCAGCTAACAGAGGTTTTCTGGACACCATTGGCCATCCTCCAGCGAAGGTACCCGATTATTGATGACTTACCTTGGACACTTTATGGCCTTAAAACTATAACTTTGTAACCAAATAAACCCCCTTTATAAAAGCCAATCCATTTCTGGTGTTTTGCATCCCAGCAGCATTAGTAAACTAGAACAACATGCAACAGAGAAAACTTTCATGAGAGGAAGATTTGATAAATGCAACAGACTTAATTGTTGTCTTCTTATAAGAAAGGGCCACAACCACCCCAACCTGCAGCAACCACCACCTGATCAGTCACCAACAATCAACATAGAGACAAGAAACTTCACCAGCAAAACAATTATGACTCACTGATGGCTCAGATGATGGTTAGCATTTTTTTTTACAATAAAGTATGTTTTAATTAAGATAGGTACATTTTTTAAGACATATTGCTATTGTACACTGAATAGACTATAGTATAGTGCAAACATAACTTTTATATGCACTGGAAAACCAAAAAAGTCATGTTGCTCTTTATTACAATATTCACTTTATTGCAGTGGTCTGGAACAAAACCCACAATAACTCTGAGGTATGCCTGTATAACCTTAATCAGTCTTGGTAAATAAGGGAAACTCTGGAATTGCTCATTCTGTTAAATTGAATTACATACCCCAGTGGAAGATACATTCTTAATTTTAATTCCATTCCTGTGGGTGTGTCATGGTTAGGTTCATTCTCAACTTGGCCAGGTGATGGTGCCTAGTTGTCTCATCAAGCAAACACTGGCCTAACTGTTACTGCAAGGGCATTTCATGGCTGGTTTATTAAATCATCAGTAAATTGGTTGCATTTGTGGCTGATTACATCTATGATCAACTAAGGGAGTGTCTTCCACAATGAGAGAATCCAATCATGTAGATCTAATACAATCAGTTGAAGACTTTTAAGAGAGAAGAGAGAATATACATTTCCTATTTGGCCTGCCATTCTCTCCTGGGGAGTTCATCAAGGACCTTCATTGGAGTTGCCAACTCACAGCCTGGCTTATAGAATTTGGACCCATTCATTCTGCCTTACAAAATTTGGACTTGTGCATCCCCACAGTTGCATGAGACACTTTTATAAAATATCATATTTACAAATATCTCCTGTTGGTTCTGTTTCCCTAGATAACCCTGACTAATACAGGGCATGAAACTATTTGTAAATAGGACCTTTTGAAGGTGTTATTTTTAGTTAAGGTGTGGCCCAGCTGAATGAAGATGGATCTTAATCTGTATTACTGGAGGCCTTGTAAAAAGAAGAAATCAGAAGTCAGAAATCAGAGAAAGCCACAGAGGGGATCCAGAAGCCAGAAGTCAGTGGAAAAGGGACAGGAAGCAGAGATATAAGCCAAGGAACCCCAAGGATTGCCAGCAGCTAGCCTGCTACAGACTTCAGGAGAAAGCAAACATTGACATTATCTTAATTTGGACTTCTTCTAGCCTCAAAACCATCAGGCAAGAAATTCTTGCTTTTTAAGCCAACCCATTGTGTGTTATTTGTCCTGGCAGAATGGAAAACTAAGACATTTTCCTGCTTAATTGGGGCCAAAACAAACAAACAGTTAAAAAAAAAAAACCATCTAATTACTCTAGGAGGAGAGTCTCTACACCTGGCAGGAAGTACATCTATGATGCATATTTAACCTGTAATCTGGAATGAAGAGCCAATTGAAGTCATTGAAAAAATGAGCAACTACCACAGAATATGCCAAGAATGATAATTCAAGGACTGCAGGATGAGCAGATTCTTCGAATGGCACTGAATAATTTAAAGGGAAACAATGAGTAGTTCAAATCCACAAATTCTTGGCTCAAGTAATAGATTGAAGCCCAGAAAATTCTATAATTAAGCTTAAGAATTCTTCTGTCATTTGCAGTGGCAGAGCTGGGATGGAAAGTAATGCAGATTTGAGATCACAATAACTATCACAATTTGCATTTGTTACTTCATTGGTCTCTATCCCACATTTCCTGAACTCTTCACAGTCCTCTTCTCAGCCCTTCCCCTCTGTACAGTTGAAGTATGACAATGAAGTGGAGGTTGAAAATCAGCAATGGTGATAGGCTTTAGTGCAGGGTGGGATATAGCAAGCAAAGTCACAGGCAGCCTAGTTAAATGTAACTGCAACTAGAATGGGAACCAAAGAAAGGGGTGGAAACCTCTCTTGTTAAGAAGGATCAGGAGACTTGTATTTATTCAGGAAAAAGGTATATATGAGTAGGGAATTTCCTAAAAGGAAGTAAGAAATTAGAAAGGGGGAGAATATTCTTTTTTCCTCAGAGTTGCAGTTCCTCTCTGAATTTATCTATACAATACCAAAGTATTCTTATATGCTTTTAAGATGGCTACTGTAGACACAAAGATTTAAGGAAATTTTAGGAAAAAAAAAAAAACCTTTTAATGTATTTATTAATTCAATATAAAATACAGCTTTATTTTGTTTTTTAACATAATTGTACTCCCAATGATATCTCTTTAAAATTTAGGTAACTCAGTGATACTCAACCTTTTATGACCTCTTCCTTCTGATATTTTGTTTTTAATTGAGCACTGGTTTTATAGTGTTCATAACAATTCATGGACAAATTCTACAGTAGCCAATTCTCAAGAAATAATCATAGAATAGTTGAATCACTAACTTTACTGTGATAGAAAGTTGTAAGTTCAAGAAAAGTGTCTTTAAAATCAGGTAGCATAAGCACAATTTAAATATGAATGTTGTTGCATGTATTTTTTAATTCTGTAAAAAAAAAAGTGGTGGGGTAGGCAGACCTTCAATAAGGGGTTTGTCACAATTGAATAGCCAGTGGTGATTTTTAAAATATGTAGTGAATTTGAAATATCAGTAACATCAGTCAATAAAATGCAGATGTTCAGAAACGAACGTTTCCCTTTAACTCAGTCAGAACTATTCCTCTTACTCCCCATCTCATAGAGACAGTTTTGCTGAGTACACTTGAGGTTTTCATTCTATATGGCTTGGATGTTTAAAACAGTTGCCATTGTGTTGGAATTCCATCCCAAGGGCCTGTTATGTGCCTCTTTTTGTCCATAGTGCCACCTTCCCTGGAGCTCACTCAGCTGCCTGTGAACCTGCAGCTAAAACAAGCACCTTCCCTCCTCTACCCTGAGCAGTTCCTGGCAGAAAAGTTTCTGGTGGCAAGCAGCTGTCAGATCTGCAATGATCACTTACGGCAGAGCAGAACAACTGGATTGATGTTCACTGTGTGTGCACATGCTTAGCTGGTGGTATTGAACCTCATACCTTGTGGAGACTTCAATGAGGTTCTTTGCCAAAGCTGCATTTATTTACTGACAAACACATGACCCTCACTCTCAGCCTGCCACAGGGTCTGCAGGAATATTTGTTAGGCTTTCACACTACTTTGGTGCCCTGGGAAACTCAAGGGATGATCAGAGGACCCTCTGATGATCAGAGCGCCTTCACTGTGCTGCCATATTTCTTGCTTTCCCATACAAGTTTATGTATGGTAGGAATCCTTATGGGTTGCTACTCTCAAACTCAGCTATGAAACAGAGTCCCAGGTTCTAGTTTTGAAACCCCAAAACTTCATGGGGAACTCTAGCACATCTGCCCTTTTTCTTGAAGGAATTAATGAGTGGGGATAGGATACATGTATTTTACACTCCCCTCTCCTTCCTTAGAATGATACACTAGGATTTCTCCACCACTGTACACTTCTATTTAACTTCAAGATGAATAAGGGGCAACCAGTGGCCCAAGAAACAAGGTAAAGAGAATCTGCAATTAATACTTCACATATATGCTTACTAGTGCTGGCATATATGCTTTAGGTCCTAAGAGAAAAAGGTAAGTATTGTAGTTGTTTTCTCCTTGTGGAATATTATAATAGCCTTGTTTAACCTGGAGGTGCATTGCCTTCCTGAAGTATGATCCTTAAATTCCCTTCGAAGTCTGAAATTATAGCATTGTAATGTCAGATAAAACTTGCACCCTTTGAACATTTCTCAAGGATCTCCCATCCTTATGTCCCCTACAGACATTACCATCTTTTTAAACTTCCTTTGCATTTTTTTTTCAAAGAGGAGTCCACACTCACTGCTTCTCCTCCCTCACTTTCTCTTACCACTTGACCCCTTGTAACATGACTTCTTTTCATACCACCCCACTAAAACTGCTGTCATTAAGATTAATAACTGCAGTATTCAACGAATACTCTACTCCATTTTCTTGACCTTTCCAAGATGTATTATATTACAACCATTTCAACTTTCCATGATTGGCCCAACATCAAACTCTTCTGTAACAACCACTATAAAAAATTCCTTCTAATTTTCCTTACAGTGCTGACATGGCCCAGGTTTCTTCCCTCAGGGACTGTCTCTGTTCTTGCTTGGCACACTGCCTGTGTCAGCCACCCTTGGTGCTGCTAAGATGAACATCTTCCACCTGCTCTGCCAGATCCACTCTTGACCCTCTCCACCTTGCCATGTGCCATGTGTGATGACCTGAGTGCACTTTATCAATGAATTCCCATGTACTCTGCCTAATGATAAGGTTTGGCTAATGAAAAATACCAGCAGGAGTTTAGAAAGAGAGAAGAGTGTCAGTTGAGGTTATTTATTCCTATTTCCCTCCCGTGAGCTCTCCTTAAACTGGCTATATCCATCCACATATAGTCATCATTTCTCTCATGGTGGCCTGTACTCCATGTATAGCCCTGCTTCTAGCTTTATGTGACCTTTACCTTCTCTCCTATGTTTGGTTCTAAAAGTTGTGATAGTTCTGTTGCTGTTAATCACAGCTTCCTGCATTATCCTTTCCATTCCGTATCCCACCCCCAGTTTTGTAATCCATCTCTTCTTAACTAAACTCTCTCAGAATTATTTTTATTTGAGAGTGCCTTAAGTTTCCTTTTTGGATCCTGAATGATATACCTGCCAATGTATTACCATGGCCCTCTCTTTTTACCAAGTTCACAACATGTATATATATTACTGACTGCATATAACCTGTGTATTCTAGAGGAATTTCAAATTCAACATGTCCAAAATTAATTCTATTAGCATTTCCCTTTCCCAAAGCTATACTCCTGGAAGTTAATTTGACTGTATCTTTCCTCACTAGTTTTATTAATTTAATAACAAAATATTACTGAAACAGCTATCCAAATCTATCCTATTTCTCCATCTTTAGCACTTCCCTCTTACGTTAGGTACTCAGCATTTCTCTTTTAAACTGTGACAGTAGCCTCCTAACTGGTCTTCTCCTAACTAGTGAATTTTTCCTCCATATTAGTAGTATGAGCTATCCTATCTTTCAAGGTTGACCCAGCAACTTTTCAAAGGTACTCCCTCATCTAGAGAATAAAACTCCAAGTATCTTAGCAAAACTTATTATCCAACTTTTGATATGATCCCTTTGGTTGTCCTGTAGTATCATCTCAATCCACCAGGCCCCTTTACTTCTTAATTTCCAGAAATGCCAAATTTACATTCCTTGGAATGCACCATATTATTTTCTTTCTTTATGCTTTTGCACATATTTTTGTCTTGGCCTGGAATCTCTCTTTATGTGTCATCTACTCATGGTAACTCTTCCTCTGTGAAGCCTTCCTGATTTCAAATTGACTTCACTACACATTCCTCTGTATTAAATATGTGGAATGTAATAAGCAAAATAAAAATTCTAATTATTACTTAAATGGTTTTAATACATTACTGAACTAAAACTTAAACTCAAGGGCAGAGACCATTAAAGAAAACCGCTTCAGGTTCCACAGAACTGGAACTACATTATCAGTTATTATTGACACATCAGAACTGTGAACAATTTTTATTTAGAGAACATATTTAAAAGAAAAGGAGAGAAAATTTATAGATGGCTTTTACATTTCATTTTTAAAATAAATAATATTACTGTGTATTGTCTTTAAGCAAAATAATAATCTCAACCAACATAGCAATCTCATTTCCTCTTGGACAAAAAAGGCAAAATTTTGGCCATGTGCCACAGAAAGAAATCAAGATTGTGGGCATGATGGGTCCTTAAGATTTTTTGTCTCTCTTTTTTGACAGGTTTGCTACATCTGTACTGGCAAATATTACATATAACCTTCATTTCCCTAGAGACTCAAGTCCTATCCCATAAAATTAAGAGTTAATGTTCTATCTATACAAGTTCTTCTTTAAGACTAGAACTAGGAATTAGCTAGGAATTTAGACATCAAGCTGGTTAACTATTTAGTTACAAAGTTGTGCTTGATTTCTAACCATTATTGGCCATCAATAAATGTGGACATTTTGCATTTTGAAACTGTGTCTGAATTTCATAAACCCTGCAAACTTTGATAATTCTTTCCCAGATAAATGCCAGTAATCAAGATATTAAACATGACTGATTTAAGCTAGTATTTGGTCTTTGGGGTTAAACTACAAACAGAAGATATTTATGAGTAGTAAGTACACATTACACAGATTAAAACAATACTTTGTTATTAAAATACAACATCCCTCTCTCTTAGGGCAAATAATATTAATTTGAATGTAATCCTATGTAGCTATTTACAACTACTTCTTTGAAAATTATCCTTTATTCATGTCATTCAAGACATTTCAAGTGACTATAAACTTGAAGTTAAGAAATTTATGTTTTCTTCAGGGGAAATTCATATTTTCAATTGTAAATCATAAACTGAGAACTATAAAATTTAAAGAAAACCTTACATAAAGCATCACACAACCTTAATTAATAACTGCATAAAATGGTTAATATTATAGCAAATTTAAAAATTAATCATGCAAATTTTTAAGGAAGAGCATTAAAGATTTTTTTATTTTTTATTTTTGCAGCTAAAACAAGGAAAGTCTTGACTAAGAATTATATAGTGAAAAGCATCATCAAACAAGCAAATTAAAAATTGATTGAAGCTCTTCTAGGTTACATCCCAATATTCTTGAAAGGAGATATTTGACAAATATAAGACCTTCTGAAATTGAAGTTCTATTTTTTTTAACTTTTAACTTACCAAATAGGTAGTTATGGTAGGTTGAATCATGTGCCCAACAAACACATGGGTCTTAATCTTGATCCATTCCTGTGGCTGTGAACTCATTGTAAACAGAACCCTTGGAGGATGTTAGTTTTACTTAAAGTATGGTCCAACTGAAGCAGGGTGGGCCTCAATTTGAATTATTGGAAGTCACAAAGATAGAAAGGAGAGGATGTTACCATGTGACATGAGGCATGGATTCAAGCAAGGAACTCCAAGGACTGTGACCAACACGCCAGGAAGAAGCAAGCCTCCTAGCCTCTGAAACTGTGAGACAATCAAGTCTTGCATTTAAATCAACCCCATTGTATGGTATTTGTGACAGAAGCTCTGGAAAACTAAGACAGTGGATGAAATCATTTGCAAGAAAAGTATTTTAAAACATTTTACATTAAAACAAATGCTATATCAAAACAAATTTCTTTATCATGGAGTTGGATTCCATATCACTGTGGTTAAAAAATAATGATAATAAAACAAAAGAATTCCAAGAAATTTGGCTCTTAGAACCAAATCCCCGGAAGGAGTATACAGAGTGCTTGGAACCCAGGGCCCTGCAGTCAAACTCTCAGAAGCCCCAGTTCCACCATTTCTAAACTCATTTATTCTGAGCCTCACTTTGTTTTATTTTAATCTCATGCAATGAGATATCTCCATTTGTTATTTTTGCACCCAGATGTGATAGTGAATGCAAAGCACAGGTCCAGGTCCTAGTCTAAGTGTTGTTAAATATATATACATATTTATTGCAGCGATAGTAGAGGTGGTGGAGGTGGTGGTGGTGGTAGTGCTCCCTACCCTAGGGACAGACAGTTCCCTGTACCCTTTGGAGTCTTTTGGTGAAAAAGTTTGAGGAACATGGACACATTAACATTAGATATCTCTTAAAGTAGTTTACTCACTTTCCTGTGGTCATATGTTACATTTTCATATCTCTGATATTCTACCACTTAAGAAGCATTTCCTACCATCTCAGTCTTTGAAATCTTTCTTATATTTAAGTTAAGTTCTCCCCTTTGGTATGTTCTTTGATTATAGAAAGTAAAAGTGATTTTTTTTTTATTCTGCTCCTGTAGTCATTATGTTTCATTTATGTATTTTAAAGACCTACTACTGTGCCCTAGAGAAATTCATTGTCTCATTTTCTCCCTAAAAAAAAACACAAAAACAGACAAACAAACCTATGAAGTGTTTGCCTTAGGTTATCAGGCTGCTATGACAAATACCACCCAATGGATTGGCTTAAACAATAGGAATTTAATGCCTCACAGTCTCACAGCCTAGAAGGGTTGCTTCCTCTTGGGGTTGGGAAGCAATCCTTGGTATATTAGTTAGGGTTCTCTAGGGAAATAGAACCAACAAGAGATATCTGTAAATATAAGATTTTGTAAAAATATCTCACACAACTGTGGGGATGCACAAGTCCAAATTCTGTAGGGAAGGATGCACGAGTCCAAATTCTATGGGACAGGTAGCAAATTGGCAACTCCAATGAAGGTGTTTGATGAACTCCTTAGGAAATTATTTGCTGGCTAGCTGAAAAAGTGAAGGTCCTCTCTCTTTCTCCCTTAAAAGTCTCCAACTGACTGGATTAAATCCAGCTGATTGAATTCTCTCATTGTGGAAGACACACCCTTTGTTGATGTAATCAGTCACAGGTGCAGTCAATTGACTGATGATTTAATAAATCAGTCTTCTGGTTTATTAACTAGTCACAAATGTCCTTGCAGTAGTGGTTAGTCCAGTGCTTGCTTGACCAGACACCTGGGAACCATCACCTGGCCTAGTTGACACATGAACCTAACCATCACACTTGGGTTCCTTGGCTCTCTCATCACATGGTTATGGCTTCTCTTCTCTCTTCCACATTCCATTTACTTTCAGCTTCTGACTCCTCCCCACAGCTTTCTCTTTTTACTATGTCTAAATTTCTTCTGCTTATAAAGGACTCCAGGATTTGGATTAAGACCCATCATCATTCAGTTAGGTAACGCCTTAACTAAAATAACATCTTCAAGAGATCCAATTTACAATGGGCTCATACTCATAGCAATGCAGATTAAGATTAAGAACAGGTGTTTTTTGAGGTACATAATTCAACTTATCACAGTGATTTTATTATTATTCCCATTTTTAGATGAAGAAACTGAAATTTACATAGTTTATATTCCTTGCTCAAGGTCACCAGCAAGGAAGCAGCTAAAAAGTGGCCAAGTCAAGTCACAAGCATCCCATACTCACTTTCCAGAATTACTTTTGCCTTCTTCCTTAGTTTCAGATGTGCCACTAATAGACCATCTTGGTTTGCCCCTATTTGTATTCATGGCTTAATTCCCTTACTGGATTTCCAAAATTCTTGTTCCTCTGGTTGTTATCTAAAACAAAAAGTCCAACCAGGAATCAGAAAAGGGAAAAAAAAAATTGCTTTTCATCTGGCCTTGCTGAACTCAAGAAATACTAACACTCTCAAGGGAAAAAGCACATGGAGATGTTTCAAGACTATATAGATTGAGAGAACCATCTTTACCCTCAGAAGGTATGCCAAAAATATCTTAATCTTTGACACATCACTAATGATGACACATGTCAACTTTCATAGGGTCATGAGATAAACAGTAACCTGAACCACTTGCTTCCAAAGATTTTGTTTCCTCTGTTGACTGACATGGTGTGCTGTATGAAGTCACATGTCCGATCATAACTGCTGCAATCAATACTGTAATTAAAGGGACTAGAACCTGGAGGAATTGAGAAAATAGATTCAGAACTATTTTTTTTTTCCATTTAGGATAGATTCAAAACACATAACACAGTAAAAATACTGTACAAGCAAAAATTGACACATTTATAAGAGGAATAGGTCATAAAGGTACATATCAAAAGTAAACAGGATTTATACAAATAAAAATGTTTAATTAGACATATGCAAGAATAAACAAATTAAATACTGTTCTCAGTAAACAGTGTCTATTCCTTTTTTGATTTTACACATTCAGTAGGCTCAACACAGAACTGACATGACACTTTGCACTTGTACATTTTTGTCAATAAGATTAAGATATCAATGGCAAGCTAACATAATGGTTAAGATCAGCATTTCTAAAGACTTTATATAAGAAGAGGGCTTCAATTCATCTGCACAGATTCAATAACAACTCATCAGATGTAACTATGACTTAAAATTAATTTGTTAGAAGACACTGCTGCAATATTTTGCCCTATGGCATAAGGCAAACAATTTCATATAATCTTAGAGTTGGGCTGCATCTTAAATATTGTAGAAAGTACTTGAGTTGTTAAAGTAAAACATCCTCAGATTTTGGGGACAAGCTCAGGTAAGGATCGCTCTCTGAATCTGAGCATTATGAAGATCATAACAGAAATTAGATTTAATTTAATATATTCAGCATATTCCATGTTATTTATCTTGTGCTATATTTTCTTATTAACAATTCATTAATGGATTATATTACTATTTAGTGAGACATGCTTGTTGCAAGTGACAGAAATAACTCAAGCTGCCTTAAGAAAAAAAAAAGAGATTTTGAAGAAATTGTAAGGATTTCGCCTAAGCAGGGTTGCAGATGGACCTCAGAAATTGACTCAAACAGAGAAATGTAAACCTATTAAGACTTTTTCTTCTTTCTATACTGCTTCTATTTGCATGGATTCATTATTATCCTTTTTGTTTTTTAACCACACAGGATAACTTCTATTAGGATCAATATTATTGTAAATTTGAAAGATAACGCAAAGTAAATTAATGCATGTGACCAACTATGGTAGTAACCTATCCAAAGAACTAAGGCATTCGCCCAATCCAGTCAAGGAGCTCAAACATATTTAAGTTTCTCAGAAAGCTATAAACTACTCAGCTTTTTTGTAGTGTGTCTAATATGCTCTCCATATTTCAAGATAGAGGAGCAGTGATCTGCATGGAGCATAAAAAATGAATAGCTTATACATTATGAATGAGTCAATGCCTAACCAGCTTTGCCCAAGAGACAATGGCTGTCATGAATATGCAAGTAACTAAACAGGTGTGTTTTCTAGTATAGTATAGTTAGTTCTTTTGGATCTACCATAACCTAGATGTAAATTTCTCAAGACCACCCAGCTATTTTTACCCTAGTTTTATGCACATGCCACAGTCATATAACTTACTAATTAAATTTCCGTGGTAGTTTATATAAGGAAAATAATCTCCTGGATAGTAGACACAGGTTTCTCATCACTAGCAAAATATAATACCCACTCTAAATGAATCTCCACCCAATTTATAAATGAGTAATATATGTTTAAGTTATTATGAGCCAGTGCTTTAAAAACTGATCATCCCTAAGTTAGCCAATTTCTAAACCACTGCTCTTTTCATGTAAAAGAATATGCTTAATCACAGGAAAAGGAAAATGCACTCTCAAGATCAAGGAAACACCTCTCTAGCTAATCCAGACAGATCATAATGACTTCGTATTTATTGAAATTGGAAGAATTACTGTCTTGTAATGACAAACACCCCTAAAAGCTGATTTTAATAGCTCATTTAAGATATCACATTTCAACAGGTGACTGACTCTAATATTTATTGACAACGTATCTAAGTGAAAATTCTTGTGGCAAGGAAATTAATACAAATGAGGCACCAAGTGTATGTTATAAATGAAAATTCTATGAGATTAAAAATTACTAACTCAAAGTTACATCACACCTACTTGAGATGTTAATAAATTACACTTACTTTCCAACTACACAAGGGCATAGACATTATTTGGAATCTACTTTTGAGCAGCTGAAGCAGAGACTTAAGTTGTGATTGAAATGGTAGTTCCAATTTATTCTCTTCAGTAATGTTAAGTTTTTATTTTAGAATAATTGATGATTATAGGCAAAGCATTTGAAAGGTTATCAGATAAAAGAGTCAAAGTTGTGGAACGTCAGCATTCTTTAAATTAGTACTAATTGTCTTTTTGTTGCAGACATTTTCTTAAAAATAGATATATAATATATAAGACAATATAAAAAGAGTATTTTCTAGTTACAAGGAAAGGGTGTAAAGCATAGGACTACCCTCTTGAGCCCTCCCCTTCCTGTGCAGCTCACTTTGAGTTGCCTTTAAAACTCTAGGTCTCTGTGGAATGCAGTTGACAAAAATTGTTTAGATTATATTTATTCATGTGATTTCCACGATTTCTCAAAACGAATCCCAAACAACCTATCCGATACCAACGTCATACAAGTATTTACTGCAGTTGCGTGTTACTCTCTGGAGCACTCCACTTCTAATCTGCTTCTTAATTCATGATCCTTTATTTTCCTCCAGGGGGATGGTTTACCAACTTCTGATAAAATATCCTCCAGCACAAGCAGCCAGATCCAGGCAAGAACTTATATCTTCACTTGGAACTGAGGAGAGTGTCTATATTGGTTGAGGAAGATAATAGTTACTTACAAAAAGTTTGCTGACTGATTCTTTTTCCTGGAACACTTTCTCACCTTTTCAGGAAATCCCACAAAAATGTCTCTGCTTTGTTTCTTCGTATATCCTAATGATGCATCTTTTGCAGCTACAGCATTAAAATTCTCTTTAGCCACTGAAACCTTATTTTGATGATGCCTTTGTTTTCCCCCTTATGGTCAAAAAGGCATTCTCAATCCCTCAATGCCAGAGTCAGGCTCATTCCTGGAATCCACTTCGCCAGGAAGACTCATTCATCTGGGGGGTCCTGCCCCAAGTCAGGGGGAAGATGATGAATTTATTTGCACAGTTAGGCTTAGAGAGAGAAAGTCCACATTTAAGCAATAAAAGAGGTTCTCTGGAAATGATTCCTAGGCATAATTATAGGTGGGCTTAGCCTCCCCTTTAGTGGAACTGTAACCTCTAATATTCTTTGAAGTTTACTCTCTAACTACTTGTTAATTTTCACTTGGAAAGTTATCACTACTGTATATATATGTTACATTCTACAGTAACAAAATGATTAAAGAATTCTCTTCAGCTCTACGGTTATGTTGTGTTCTATTTTATTCATTGTCTGCTTGAAAAATAATATCAGCAAATGATAGTGTATTTTATTTTGCTTACTTATCTCAATTCCTATTAATATTACCCACAAGTGTTCCCACAAAATTCAGTTATAAATATCATGTTCATTTACTGATTACCATTGATAATATATGGAATATAACTGCATTATGCTCCAGGAAATTGTAGAGGTAAAGGTTATGTATACTAGAAAGGAAAAATCAAAGAAACAGATGGTGTCATTTAGAGTTTCTGCATTTTATTTGTTTTAAAAATGTATTTTATATGTATATATAATCCCCCATATCCAAATATTTGTTACACTTTGTCTTTATATTTTCTTGAACCCTTCTTCTCCTTCTCCTCCTAATCCCCCCCAAAACATAGCCTTAGATACATATTAGAATTACCCAGGGGAACTTTTAAAGATCTGGATGCCTAGATAGCATCCCAGACCAAGTACAGAAAAATCTTATCTAGCTAGACCAATTCCAGCAGAATTGCTGTGGGTGGGACACAAACTTCAATAGTTTCTAAAGCTTCCAGGTGATTCTAATGTGCCAGACATGGTTGTAATCCACTGATTTGGACCCTAATGATCTAGAGGCTGAGAAACTTCGCAATGGTCCTTATTGATAGCCTGCCTTCAGGGCTCTTCCTGTCAAATGTCAAACCCGTCTCACAGAATCGTCTCTTAAAATACTCCCTATTTTTAAAAAAGGTTCTCATGGTTCCTTAACCATATCAGGATAAAGCTCAAATGCTTTAGAGGGAATATAAGGATCTCCATGATCTGTCTTCTGGGCTCTCCTCAGTCTCTTCATGTTCCACATCAAATGTGTGCGGTTGGGGTTACTGCTTCTGGGGGGAGGGGCGGCCGGTAGCTGAGCCCTCAGCTCTCGGGGCTGCTTAAAGGGTACCGGCGGCGGGGGCTCTTTCCCGGAGGCGAGGGGGAGGCGGAGGACTTGGCCGGGTCCTCGGCGGGAGGCGTGCAAGGTGTGGAGGGCGGCGATAAGGACAAGACACTCTTCATCCAGTAGGAGTATGCGCCAAAGAGGCTTTATTCAGGGGTGATCACAGGTTATATAGGCTGGTAAGAAGGGCAGGGCTGGAAAGGAGGTGAAGCAGCCTTAAATGGCAATACTGAAGGAAGAGGGGCTAGGATTGGTTCTGAGAGGACGCAGGAGCCGTTGCAGCGGGCGGGGGTTGTTCTGGCCACGGTGCATGCACGCTGGCGGTGGCAGGAGTGGCCTTGGCACAAGGGAGTGTGTGGGCAAGATAAGGAAGTGGGGAAAGGGCGGTTGGGAGAAAGGCGGTTTCCTCCGGCAAGCTTCCCCTGCCCGTGACATTTTGGGTGAGGAAAAGGGAGCTGCTCTGACCTCGCTCCTCAGGCTCGGGGGGGCTGCAGAGGGCACTAACGCCCGTACCTACTACCCTCCCCAGGGGGTGATATCAGGTCCCCTGGCCCAGGCCTGGTAAGTCGAGGCACAAGCTCAGCTACCCGCAAATGTGAAGTATTTTTGTCTTATTGTTCTATCAACACAGAGCTGCTTACACTTCTCAGCACACACCATGCTGACTCACCTCACTGCCTTTGTTCATGTTGTCCTCACTCTCTCACTTTATTTATAAGCCCCTCTTTATTTAAGATTCAACTGAAAAGTTCTTCTCATCACCCTATCAGGATGGGTTTGTGCCCTTCATCTGGACCCCAATAAGACTCACATGATGTTTCCAAATGAGCTTACCCCTATGTATTATAATTTCTCTTTGTGTTTGGTTCTCTTACCAGCTTGCGTGCAGTCTGAGGAAAAAAACATCATATCAATGCTTATATCCCCAGCCCCTGATACAATGCCAAAGGGTAGGCAACTCTGTCATTGCTGAATGAATGAATGGATGGATGACATCATCAGTGCAAATAAAGTGAAGCTTATCATTCTCATTGGATAGTGGAAGTCATTATCAAAAAAATGAAAGTTTAGGTTTAACAGAATGGAAGAAGAGTTAACCAGAGAGCTTACATTTTTTATACCAGGAAAAGTAATTATTTTTGTCATTACTCCTAATTTACTTTATTGTACAAGTCCTAGAAAGATGAGGCTAAAAGAAGTTACCATATGATTTCTTATGAATTTATTTCCATTAGCCTCAACTTCTTAGAGAAGTTGCATCAGTCTTGCTGCATCAGTCCTTGCAGATGAAGGTGACTGCCTGTTTATATAATGTGAGCCATGCTCAGGTAATAGAAAATAAAATGATGATTATTGGGAGACCATTGATGCAACTCTACACTTCAGGACAGAGCTAGAGGAAACCAATGCCCCACAAGTCATCTGGCCATAAATCTGGAAATAAAAATAAAATTTCATGTTGTGAGCCATTTGTCTATTCAGATCTTTATTCAAAATTATGCTTCAGATTTCCTTTATATCTAATAATCAGTTATTAAACTAGTCAGTATCTGTGATGGTTAGGTTCATGTGTCAAATTGGCCAAGTGATGGTGTCCAGGTGTCTGGTCAAGCAAGCACTGTCCTAACCATTACTGCAAGGACATTTGTAGCTGGTTAATAAACCAGAAGGCTGGTCTATTAAATTATCAGTCAATTGACTGCACCTGTAACTGATTACATCAACAAAGGGTGTGTCTTCTGCAGTGAGAGAATTCAATCAGCTGGATTTAATCCAATCCGTTGACAACTTTTAAGGGATAAAGAGAGAGGACCTTCACTTGTTCTTTGGCTAGCCAGCAAAGCATTTCCTGAGGAGTTCATCAAACACCTTCATTGGAGTTGTCAGTTCGCTGCCTGCCCTATGGAATTTGGACTCACGCATCCCCACAGTTGTGTGAGGTAATTTTATAAAATCTTATATTTACAGATATCTTTTGTTTGTTCTTTTCCCTAGAGAACCATAATACAGTATAAATTGCCCCTTTAATGCCACATTCCCCAACCCTAAATATGTTATTCCTTAACATCCTGCCTCCAACCTACTTATCCCTATATTTGGGTCCTGTCGCTCCCATAATCCAGACAAGAAATTCTACTTTAATATGTCTTTAAGTCAATGATTTCCTGGTGCCTGTGTCCCTGCCATTATATACCTGAGTTATAGCATCTGTTTCTTCAGATTCCTTATTGTATTGTATTGTATTATATTGTATTGTAGTGTATTGTGTCCGGGTTCCTTATTCTTAGTCTTTGAACCCAAGTCAATCACTTGGCCTAGATAATGCTGAATATCTACACCCTTGATGCCAACCTCTTCCCATCTGCCCTTTCCACTTAAAAAAATCAATAACTGTTTCTCAGAGTCAGACCCAAGTCCCAGACTCTCATCTTCCTCTTTTTGTTGTTAGATAAGAAACCCCTGACCTGGACACTTGCTTGGACCTGTGGACTACAAGTTTAAACACTATATCAAGGTAGCATGCAACCCAATGCATTCTACCAATTTGTAAATCTGTTATGAAAGGTAGAGTGTAATATTTAGATAACTACAGCTCTAGAAAATGTGGCTTCAATTCTATATTTTACTTGGGGTTTCTCACTTCTCAAAGAGACATCATAATGACATCTCATCCAAACTTTAAACAGATAATACCTGAAACCAAAACATTTTGAACATTAATGAACATCTAGGGCACTTACATGGTGGCAGGATATCAAGCTGTAATTCAGTCAAGCTGCCAAATCTGGGACAATAATAAATGAAAAAGAAAAAAAAGGAATAAGTGCCACACTGCCTATGTATAACATTTCAATAGGTGCCACTTTTTTCCAGCAAAGGTTTTGCTTAGATTTTAATGCACCTGAACTTCTACTGGGAGAGCTCCAAAACTTAGCTCACGTCATCTCCTGATCGGAAATACTTTTAGGTAATGAGTGATCTGACTCACAGCCTTCTAAATCTCTTCCACACCTGCTTCTATTTTCTAACTATATCTAGGCATAAAGCATGTTATTGATACTTCCTGCCTTTGAGGAACTCAAAAGGTAGAAAACTAATCATCTGCATATATGGTATGGATATAAATAAAAGTTCATAAAAGTTAATGTTTCATGGTAACCACCATTGCAGGTAAGTATAGTCTCACAAAGAAAGAAAGTGAATCTTGAAAAACAGTGCAGGTAAAATGGGTATAAGGATTTCCCAAGCAGAGGGGAACCAAGGCCAAAATCACATGTAGTGAAGCCCAGATACATCCCAGAGTCATTTGAATGGAGAAAAAAAAATGTATTTGCAAAGCCCCCTTGAGGGACTGGGGAATAATTGGAAATATTAAACTTCCCCACCTGGGGAATTCCTGATAGTCTCACAAGCTTTGGAGATTACCATTGTGATAGGCCAACCCCTCCATCTTGGTGCTTGCTCTTATGAAGCTTATTTCTGCCAAGGAGAGGCTAAGCCTACTTATAATGGTGCCTAAGAGTCACCCCGAGTGAACCTCTTTTGTGTGTAGATGTGGCCTCTCTCTAAGCCAACACTGCCGGTGTTGCCTTCCCCCATATGAGGGACATTACTCCTGGGGTGTAAAACTTCCTGGCAATGTGGGACATGACTCCCAGGGATGAGCCTGGGCCTGGCATTGTTTGATTGAGAATGCCTTCTTGACCAAAAGTGGTAAGAGAAATGAAACAAAATAAAGTTTCAGTGGCTGAGAGATTTCAAATAGAGTTGAGAGTTCATTCTGGAGGTTATTCTTATGCATCATATAAATATCCATTTTTAGTTTTTAGTGTATCACAATAGCAAGAAGGAAATAACTGAAACTTTTGAACTGCAACCCAGTATCCTTGATTCTGGAAGGTGATTGTATAACTATATAGCTTACAAGGTGCAACTGTAATTGTGAAAATCTTGTGGCTCACACTCCCTTTATCCAGTGTGTGGAACGATAAGTAGAGAAATGGGAACAAAAATTAAATGAATAATGGGGGTGGAAGGGAGGAATGGGATGTTTTGGATATTCTTTTTTACTTTAATTTGTAGTCTTTTTTTTGGAGTAATGAAAATGTTCAAAAGTTGATTGTGGTGATGAATGCACAACTATATGATGATACTGTGAGCAATTGATTGTACACTTTGGATGATTGTATGGTATGTGAATATATCTCAATAAAAAAATAAAAAGGAAAAAAGTGGCAGGAAAAAAAAGCACATGTAGTGGGTAAATGCTTTCTTTCCTAAAATATGTTCTATTATTTTTACTATTTAAGTAAAATACAAACTCTGAATGCAGGGCATTGGGGGGCATGGGCAGAAGTGAAAGGTTAGAGCAGGAGTTACGATATCTGTGATGGCTGAGTTCATTTGTCAAATTGGCCAGGTTGTGGCATCCAGTTGTTTTGTCAAGCAAGCACTGGTCTGAGTGTTACTGTGAGGATATTTTGTGGATTTAAATCATCAGTAAGTTGATTGCATCTATGGTCAGTTACATCTAAAATCAACAGAGGAGATCGCCTTCCAAAATAAGAGAAATCTCACCCAGTCAGTTGGCCCAAAAGGAAAAGTGATGATTTCAGCAGTGAGAGGGGAATTACCATCTCTATTTCAGCCAGCCACCTTCTCCTGGGGAATTCATGGAAAGCCTTCGTTGGCGTTCCCTGCTTGTGTACAGCCCTTGCCCATCGCCACATTCTCATGAGCCAATTCCTGTAAATAATCTCATAATATTCTGTTTCCCTAGAGAACTCTGACTAATAAAACTTCCATTTGTTTTGTTCATTCCTGGAATTCCATAAAAAACTGTGTTCTTAAATGCTCAGTAAGTCACATGAAGCTAAAGCAATTATGAATTTCATTTGATTAATCTTTGATACTGTAAAAGTTTTTCCTGTTTAGTAAGAAAGTCTAAGCACTATAATACCATAGACTGAGAAATAATTTGTTCCCCTTTTATGGTCATATCAACTACTTATTTTGTCGAATCTTCCCTTTCACATTTCAGGAAAAAAAAAAAAACAAAAATTAGCATGAAAATGAACTGCTTTTCTCCCTCAGTAATAAAGAAGGTTGAACTACCTGAGGTGTCATTTCAACAATATTTACCAATTTTGTTTACATATCAAGTACAGCAACAGCCAAGCTTACTAGTGATTACTGCCCTAATGAATTATTTTGATTGCTTATTTCAGAAAGACTCCCTGTTTTACATTAAATCCTCCTCAATTATTGAAACGCTGATTTAAATTCTTTAACACAAACCTGTGAATTTTCCTTAAATCATCCTCCCTGGTTGCTATTAGCTTGTGTTTATCTAACAAAGGAATGCCTCCTTTGTCTCCACGTAATTATATAAATCACTCAAGTAAATTTAAAATTACTCTCTTCTAGGTAAACTACATTTTCTAATCTTTTAATTGGAAATCAACTGTGTGAACTCTACCCATCCTTCGTTTTCCTAAATAAATATTAGTAATTACTTTTTAAAAATTGTTTAAAATTTATTGCTGCTAGCAAGAAATATAGTCTCACTTCTCAGAATTAAGCAACAGCCACAAAAAACATTTAAATATGATCATCAGTTCAGCAACCATTTATTAATGCAAGACCCTATAAACAGGAAATACATTACATTTTAAAGTATTTTTTCCCTGATTATAAAACGCTATCTTTTTTTGGGTGCTTATTTTAGAAAACTAATGAGAGAGTAAATAAAAGTGTAAACACTACCTACAATCCTACCACCAGCAATAACAATTTTATTATTTTGATGTCTATGTTCCCATTCCATTTTTTCTACACACAAACATTAGTATGCATACATATTCTATCTTAGAAATAAAAATCACAGTCAGGCTTAGAAGGAAGTTTTGCAGTCTATTTTTCTGTCATTCTATATCATATCCTAAGACTGTAGAGGAGTCAAGAGCAGTCCCCTGAGCTGAAGTAAGATCACTACCAGCTCCCAGCAGGTGTCAAGAGTGAGCCAGTAACATTTAAACACTCAGAAGAAGAAGCCTTCTGCAGACCTGCCAGCTTTCATCTGCCAGTCAGGAGAGAGTTCTAGGCCTTCTCACTAAGACCTCCTCTCCTCTTGCCTGCAAGCCACCTTCTGCAGAAGTAAATAAGGGTTTCCTGTCACCCAACCCTCCCACCGTTCCTTAACTCATGGCTCTGTCACCATTATTTGTCTTAAGACCACCAGTGCATATCCCATTATACCCTTCACTCCCAATGATGTTTGTCATTAAAGGATACTCCAGGTTCCCCCCATCTCCTCCCCTCTACTCTCCCTACACTCTTTACACCCCCTATTCCTTTCCCAACTCCCACCACTCCCCTGTTTCTAAAAACCCCATTGTACTTTCTGGAACTCACCATTCATCATTAGCAAAATTTGCTACAATCACAATGTTTTGTTTCCTGCCCCTTCTTGCTGTATCAAAGGCTGGGCTCTCTGATGAAGATACTGCTTTCACCATAGTCTTCTCAAGTGGTAGCTATTTCATTTCTCATAGCCTTTCTAGCACAGGACCTGAAGGTGGGATAGGTTTTGTTCTGATCCTTCATTGTTACTTTCAGACTCTTCTTCATCTCACCTTAAAAATTCCAAGCTTTGACTCTCATATCATTAGTCTATGTAACCTTCACCTCTTTGCAGGTATCTATTGAGCCTCTCATTTATGGACATTTTAACTTTCTCTAAGCATACTACTGTTTTTAATTTTGGTGATTTCAAAATCCACATAGGTAATACCTCCAATACCCTCTCCTCTTAATTCCTTTTGGATGGTTTTTCCCTCCACCGTACATTAACCTCTCATTCCCATGTTCACACCTTTGTCTCTGTCATAACTAACTTCAGCAACCCTCTGTACCCTCAATTTCAAGTCTCTTTGAACTTTACATCCTAAATTTCCAATTTCTTATCTCCAGGATCCCAATACCTATAATACTTTAATTTTACCAGGACTTAACCATCCATTAATCCTACCTCATTTCCACTGTTCCTCACTTACCTCAAGTCCTTTATTCCCATTTTACCCAGATAATTTCTACTGCCAATCCTAATAAACAATGGGGATTATAAACAATTCTTTGCTTATAGCCTGAGATATCTTGACTCTGCACTTATGCAGGTAACTACAGTTCAAGAAAAACAGGAAACCAAAACAGTTGGTCTCATTTTAAACTCAGGACTACAAGTATCAAGGGTTCTCCTACTTCTTTTTGGCACTCACAATACGTATCTGTAGCCATTCACTCTTGATTCTGCCAAATACTCTTGGTTCTTCTAAATACCTCCTTCCCTATCTTCATTCTCAGTTGAGTATTTTGTTTCCCAGATCCCTGACAGGACATTAAGTGAGCAAAAGATAACTTTAGAAGACATCAACTCTATTTACCTGCTCATATGCCCTGCCTTTCCTCCTTTTATCATAGTTAAATGTTGTTCTATCTAAGAATCTTGTGCACTAGATTGCATCCTTTTACCTATCTAAATATATTGCTTCAGAGATTCTCATCAACTTTTCCCCCTTACCCAAATCATCTTATCAGCTAATACACATGCTATTTTTATCTCATCTTAAAAACAAAATAAACATTATTGGAATCACATTTCAGACCTACTACTGTTTCATCTCTCTTCATCCCTTTGCAGTAGAAGTCCTCAGTAAATTATTTATGTCCAATTCTTCCTTTACCATTCTCTCTTAAACCCACTGTATACAAGATTTTGTCCTACTATGCCACTGAAATTGTTCTTATAAAGACCCCAGTGGATTTGGTTTGCTAAATCCATGAGTTAATTCTCAGTTCACATTTGACCTATTAGCAGCATATGACACGGTAGATTTTCTCCTTTTTCCTTGAAACATTTTATTCACCTGGTTTCTGTTACTCTAATTTTCCTTCCTACCATTCAGGTTGTTTCTTCTCAGTCTAATCTACTGGTTCTTTGTCATCTCCCTAACCTCTTAACAGTAGATTCCCTGGAATTTTTACATTTTGGTCATCTCATCATGTTTCATGGTTTTAAATCTATCTATACTCTGATTCTCAAATGTTATCACTAACTCAGACTCTCTCCTGAAACTCTGGACTCATATCCAACTGCATAGCTCTAACTCCATGTCTGCTGAGTGACTCAAATTTAACATTCTGAATCTGGTTCCCTGAAGGGTGTAGCATAGGATTATGAGAACAAATTCTGGAACCTCACTGCCTGGGTTCAAATCCTGAATCCACCAGTCACTAGTCATGTGAAATTGTCAAGGGACTTAAACTCGCTCTGTCTTAGTTTCTTCATCTCTAAACTGGATATAATATTCCTACCAAATTCACAATACTGTTGAATAATTGGACCAGCAGGACTTTAATTTTATTTGTTGTTTGTGCTGGTTTGACTCTATTATGTACCCTGACAAAAGTCATGTCCTTTCAACCCAATCTTATGAGTGCTGACTTACTTACCTTTTCATTAGGTTGTTTCCATGGAGATGAGACTCACCCAGTTGAGGGTGGAACCTTTTGATTAGATCATTTCCATGGCAGTGTAACCCTGCCCATTCGAGGGTGATCTTAATTAGTTTACTGGCATCCTCTATTAGAGGATAAAAGCCAGAGACATTTTGAAGAGAGCTCAGAGAGATGCTTAGACAGAAAATGCCCAGAGACATTTTAGAGACAGCTGTTGAAGTTGCTAAGCTAAGAGATGAAGCCCAGTGTTTTCCCCAGAGAAGCTAAGTGAGAACCCGCAGATACTTAAAGAGAAAGCCACTGGAATTAGAAGTTGAAAGCAAAGCAACCAGGAGTAAAGGACACAGACACCCTCCACATGCCTTCCCAGCTGACAGAGATTTTTCTGGATACCATTGGCCTTTCTTCAGTAGAGTTATCCTCTTGTTGATGCCTTAGTTTGGACACTTTTTTGGCCTTAGAACTGTAAATTTGCAACCTAATAAATCCCCTTAATAAAAACCAATCCATTTCTGGCATTTTGCATTTGGCAGCTTTAGCAAATGTGAACATTGTTTTAAGAGAAATACTATTCTACATGATGATAGGGAAATATACTTATATTTCTACTGAGAGATTTTGACTGCCTTGTAGCTAGACTTTATCAAATTCTTTTCCAACGCCCACTAGACAATCATATGGGTTTTCTTATTGAAAATGCATGTGTATTAATGACTGATATTAATAGATTTCCTACTATTATCATCCCCATGTTGCTTGGATAATATTTACTTCATTCTGCTACATGATTATTTTAATGTAAAGTTAAATTCATTTTCATAGTTTTGGTGGCAGCTGTTTATATGCACAATTAAAAGTTAGATTGGTCTACAATTTTCATTCCTGGGCTTTGTCAAAGTTTGTATGAGGATTATGATAACTTCATAAAATGAATTGCGAATCTTCTCTTTTTTTTTTTTCCCCTCCAAGAGTTAGATCAGACCATATTGCCTGAGAATGATCTGTTCCTTTAATCATTCGAAAGAATTTACCCATGAAAACCACTGGTATCCAGAGAACATTTTGTGGGAATTGATTGCAGTTCTGCTTCATCTGTCTGGTTTTTATTATTATTGTGGTATGTTTGTTTGTTTTTCCTGCTGGCGCTTGCATATAGTCTCTTGCTTTGTATGTGTTCTGTGGTTTTTTTATTATGATCTCATGTTCCTTGGAACTCAAGCAATAGGACTTCTGAGAGGCCTGGTTTCCAGAGGGAATCATGTTTGCTTCTGCCAATCACTGTGGTTATTGGCAATCCGAATCCCTTTAAATTCTTGGCTCAGGCACTTTAGACCACACCAGTAGTGTGAATTCATTCTTCACAATTGGTTTGAAGGTAGGCTTGTGTTCATAAATTTTCAAAAGGGATTTTACTTTTTACTGCCACCTAGCACCAAGCATAAAGTTATGAGTTTCCTTGCTGAGCATTTCTTTATATCATGTTTACTACTAGCTCACTCTTATTCTAGGGTCTCTTTTATGACTTCCTTGCAGGGTAGGGAGATTTCACCAAGATTTGACGGATATTCTTACAGCCAAATCTGGCAACAGTGAAGTTGATATAAATTATGCCAAAGTGTGCCATAGCTTCGTCTTTTCCCTTTTGTTTACAAAGCTGGTGTTAGTGTTTGTATTACTATGAGTCTCCATGAGTACTTTAATGGTAAGATGGGGGATGGCATATTTAGCTGAAATGCTGATCTACTCTGCAGGTGTTTATTCCCACATGCCATGCTCAGTGTTGGCTTTCTTTTTAACTCCCACATTTGTGAAATGGGCCACATTACTTCTAATCTGCTTCAGGCTCCACAAGACCACTGAATAATTGTACTAATGGCTATGATTTATTACAAAGATGTAGTGAAGATATATGGCTAGGTCAGAAAGAGAAAATAGTATCACTCAGAGACTAGAGAAATCCATGTACAGGCTTTGTATACACTCTGCCTCCTGCAAGGGATCACCAGAGCACACCCTCCCACCAAAAGAAAAGTAGAGCAACACGTGTAATGTTTCTGCCGTGGGAAGCCACTTTAGATTCAATTGCCAGCATTTTTATTGAGGATTGGTTACATAGGTATTCTCTCCTTAGCAACTCCCAAAATTCCAGATTCTCAAAAGAAAAGCAGATGTTCACCATAAATCACACTGTTTATAACCTAGGCACAGTAAAATAAAATTTATCTGTTAGGGAATGTTTCCAAAGCTAAGTTTCCTGACATCAGCCAATGGCCAACCTTACAAACCAGTCCTTCTAAAGATGATAGATTCAAACCTGCTATATTAAGTCTTTCCTGCACATAACCTTAAAGAACTTTCTTTGACAGTATAATCCTTTGATTGTTTCATGTTACCAATAAAGAATTAATGAAAATCAATTGTGATTAGTTTATTTTGGTAAAAACTGATTTATAAATAATATATTTCTTAAAATCAGCCTGTTTTGATTTAGCTAGCAAAACAAAATTGTATTAAAATTTATCTACTCCAATAATTGTTGTTCTTATTTCTTCAATAAAATACAGAGAAATCCAACTTGCTGTTTCCAGGTTCTATATTCCATGTAACGATTACTCTTAACAAATATTTAACTCTGTTTTAATCAAATTACTATATTAGGTGAACAACAGTGTTTTAAATTAAATATTATTACAAGTTAACTGTTAAACAATTGTATCATGGATGGATGTGAAAAGGAAAAAAGTCTATGTTCCATGACAGAATCTACTTTCTAAAAGTTCAAAACCTCAATATCCACAAATGTGAGTACAGGTTAATAACTACTCTTTATTCATCAGATGTTTCCTCTATGCATGTTTTGTTCAAAAAGGAATCATCCTGTCAGAATTTTAACAGAGCTTTGGAAACTGCTTGCTTGGGAAAACAAAAATTGGTCTCATATGATTTTCCAATGTATTACAATATAGTAGACACAAAGTAATGAATGATAGACACTTGACTACAAGAGTGATCACACTTTCACGTCCCTCATAAATACTGAGGAACATTACAGATAGATAATCATGGTCTGAATTATTTTTTTAATGAAATCTGTTGTAAAATCGAAGATAATTTCTTATTTAGTACAAAGAGAACAAAGTTCATCTGAGGTGATGCTTTTTGCAGACAATCACGAAGCGGGTTGGTTTTATCCTTCCTCTCACACACTATGCTTTGGCTGTGTGAGAGTTCATGAAAGGAGAAAACAAGTACAGAATTTTAAAGGCAAATAAGATTTTCTCTTTGAATTGTGAAATTATAATTGGAAAATCTCTAGCAGCTGCCTCATAGAAGTTGTATGTTCTAAATGTTAATAGGCCTCAAGTTAGCAATAAATCTGAATATTAAGTGGAGGTCTTTTGTTTTGCTTTGTGTATCAAGGCACAAATAGAATTCTTGCTTCTAAGGTATATTCCTCCCAAAATACATCTTTCCCCAAAATATATGCCATATATTTCCTAGTAAACATTCTCTTGCTACCTGGTTTTTAAACTGGTCAGTTAGTGATTATCACAAATATCAAAAGCCAGTTCTCACAAAACAAGGAGTTTCATGGAAAAGATGACATTATTTAAAATATATATTTACTGTATGCATTTGTTTCAACAAAGATTCATATTTTTCTAATCCATTCTAGTCCAGTTCTTTGAATGAACAAGAAACATTCAAAAACATGGACAGAAAGCTACTCTATTTATTTCTTTTTTTTAATGCAGTGATTATTCTCATGATTGGAACCCAGCTGTAACTATTTTTTCCCAGCTTTTCTTCAGTACTGGCTAAACTACCATCATAAAATATACTCCTGCCATAACAAGACTCTCCAGAAAATTCCCATTTGTCACAATAAAAACATTCATTTATAGAACACAAAAATGCCATCAATTTTCTTGCAAATGAATGTTTACTTAAAAATAATTTTTAAAAAGCTTTTTTCCCAAAGGACATCCCCCATGTTTAAAGGAGTCGTGACATTACATTTCCAAAAAGAATAAAAGCATAGTGTAGAAATTAGATTAGGTTTCCTTTTTAAATGAACATCCTGATTTCTGTCTGAAGTGGCTAACTAAATCTGGCACCATGGACATTTTCCTCACTATTCAGAATTTTCAACTGTGTTTAGAACAGATCGCATCCACCTCCTCTGCAACCGCATCAACATACTAACTAGTCAATGGGAATCAAAACAGAACCAAAATAGATACTTTATACTGTTGCCAAGAGGAGAAGGTTCAGAGCAAAAGGTGTAATTAAAAGTATGACTAAGCAGACAGAGTCACATTGAAGAGATTTCTAGCAAAATGAAGAAAAATGAAAAAAGCAAGCAAGTGCCCCCAAATATGATATTGCCATCTCTGGCTGAATCATTTGAGCTCTAGAATCTCAGCTTTCTGGTATAGGACCCAGTTGCTATAGAAACTTACAACTGGGAGCTAAATAAAGTAATTTCTATGCTAGTGTTGGTGTCTATAACTTCAGAACGTGTTGCTAACCAAATTGTGCTCAATAAACAAACTTAAACTTTAAAAGCCTACAATGTGATCACAATGCTTTCTATACAACTGATTTATCTCAATTGATCTTGGCTCAGAGCACAAGAACATAAGATATATCAGAAACAGAAAAAGACTACTTAAGGCCAATATGCCTGTATCCTTTGTTTTTCTTATCTGATTTCCTACTTTATCCCTGTATCTCTATCCTGTCTTAGTTTTTAAAATAAAAAGTCAGCTAGCTCACTCTTCAACTCATCAATAATCCTGCTTTCACTGATCCCTTTTAGACAATTTATTCTATATTAAACCACTCCCTTTTGGTCTCCCCCTTTTCATTTATCCTACTCTGAACCTAAAGAACAAAGAGATCAGGCAGCCCAATAGATACTCAGTCCTTAATCCTCCCAGCTGGACCTGTTACTGCTGCACATTTGATTATAAGGTTATTCACTATTTGGCAAGAAATCAAAAACCCAAAGTAGCCCCTTGATGCCCCTGTTTGTGTGGGCATGTCAGACCCTTACCATTATGTCACAAAGCAGTGTGTTTGGCTTTGGCAATGGTCTTTTAACAAGAGAAATGACACTGCAAGGTCTAAATATAATATAAACATATCCTTTCCTCATCATCACTGTAGAAAGGAAAAATGTTGGCATATACTATATAAGCCCTTTGTTCTCTGGCGAGCCCACACATTCCAGGTAATGTCACTATGAGGATTTAAAGTGTGAAAATAATCACCTGAAGATTTTTCTTCATTAAACCACATGAATGTCATTGCTACAAGCACCGAACATGTATTTGTTTTTTTCTTTTTATCAAAGATTTGTAGTTGATAAGCATTTAAAGGTGCACTTTTAAAATATTTTGTATTCTCACATTTTATTGAGCTCCTGGCTTCAGCCTCAATGTATATTTTTGAGGCTTACATGAATTTCTGATCTGTGATCTCAAAGCCAAGATCAGTGCAAGACAGAGAATTTGACACTATTGTGAATGGTCTGTTGCCTAATTATGGAAAAATAGGTCTTGTGGCAGAATCAATTTTGCAGGTCTAGTCATTTGTATTTCTAACAATCAGCTTTATTATATGCAGAAAAAAAAGAAAGAAAAGAAAAGTGAAAATGAAAAATGAAAGAAACAAGAAAAAAGAAGAAAACAAGGAAGGAGAGTATAGTTCATCCAAGTTCATAAAATTGAGTCTTTTTTTTTTTAATTCTTTACTTTGAAATGAAGATGCAGTTTTTAGGAGGATAATATTTTCATTTAATTATCAAGATGCTCTTAAACATCAAGGGAGAATTTGAAACACCAAAAGAGGAACCGATAATATGAGCTCACCATGCATTCATAAACCTCTACCCCTGGGTGCCTCTGGATTCTAACTGCTACTTTGGCTTTTGCCCAAAGAACTTTAAAATGCAAAGAGGAAATACTGGAGGATTAAATCTAAGGATTAACCTGCTACCGCCACTCGATGTTTGACCAAAATTCTCATTAGGAATCAACATGGAGTAGTTTTGGCTGCAAGAAGACACCAAGAGAATAACAGAAGTCTATTAGGTTAACTGTTGGATACATGGTGCTGCCTGTATACTGAAACAAAAACATCCTGGGAGAGTTATCAGCTATGTCAGAAAAAGAGTCAGCTAACAACTGTCAGCTGGGATTTTCGAATAGCATTTAAATACATAGAGCAGCATTTAGGAGCAGGTGATTTCCAAGAAGGATGGGGAAGTGAAATTTTGTTAGCTATGGAAACAGAGGGAGAATAGAATTAGTATCACTTGATTTTTATGTTTGTGAGCCTTTCTTTCATTTTCCCTGGCATACAAAACCTCAATTTCTACATATCTAAATAGATATAAACAATGGGATTGATCCTTGGCACCTTCTCAACTCATAGCACTTAATAGAAAATTTATGAATATTTGTTTTTTTTTACAGGAAGAAGGAAGCAAATGAGGAAAGGAGGAAGGGAGGAAGAATCAACCTGGAATTAATTCATATAAAGAACTGAGAGCAGAAGCAAATTGGGATGGGGCTGAGCTTAGGCATTAGAATGCTTATATTTGAGCCTCAAGCTATAAGTAGCAGCTGGCTGCATGGCCTTAGCCAGGTGGTCAGTCACCACTTGCTAGCAGAATTTGGCATTCAAGTCCAGCAGCTGCAAAGGAGAAATGGCCCAGCAGCTTTGTAGGAACAGAGGTATGGGCCAGTTTGTGGTCCCAGGCTCTCAGCCAATCACAATGGGAAAGGACTGAAGGACACCTGTCCATGCCGGTAATGGAAAGAATAGAGTGAGTCTGCAATATAGAGCACCAAGCAGGAAAGACCACAATCCAAGGTTGCAACAAGTCCCCTTGTGGCATGTTCCGGAGAAAACACGCACAAAACCAAAGGGATCTTGGGAGCAATCTGCCCCCCAAAAATTTCACAAGTGAAGATTCAAATAAAATCCAGGGCCAAACAATAAATCTGTGACTTAAAAAGTAGGTCCACTAATTCTTAGCCCAGAGATCTTCCCCAGTAACTAGTTCAAAGCAAATTCCCATTTAATCATCCTTGTTTTGCTCAGTAGCAACATGAAAAGCTTGTTCATAGATACACCAAAGCTATTCAAGTAATCTTTAATTTTTCCCTCTAATAAAATAATCTCGAGTGTTTTTCTTAAATAAATGTGGAAAACTAGAAATTGCTATAAAGACAGCCCGTATCTTAGCATACAAAGCATTTTTATCACACACTTGTTTTATAATCCTGTACTGGCACAATTTAAAAATAATTGTACAGACCTCATCCCTGCCCTCTGGGTTATTTTCAAAAACAAGAAATTACAATTAAGTTTATGAAACTGCACATTGTTCTAGACATGTAGCCTTATAATTTCATTAGCCACCAATTTGTTTCCAGCTTTTAAATCTGTATTAAAATATTTCATTTGCCTAATCTAGGGTGTTTGGGCAAGGGTTATTCAATATGTCTTAGTAAATTCTCTGAATTCTCATTTGTACTGTGTTTGAAGGGCACTATTTGAAAGACCACATCTGTAGGAAAGCAAAGAGGCTAAATGCAAAGTAAAGTGAATGAACAAGCCATAGCCAGGGTTAAAAATAAAATATAAACTCCCTTATATGCATCCATATGTAATATATTGCTTATATGCATTATATCTCTTTTTAGTATCTACACCAAGATTTCTGCTTATTTGTAGAAGTAAATGCAATTTTGGATATCATTCATGGCTGTTATAGCATGGTGGACAGGGCACTGAATTTAAAGTATTATAAGTTAATTACTTTGTCTTCCTTTCTCTATTTTCTTGTCTTTTTTTTTTTTTTTTTTTTCTTGGCAAAATGGGGACTGCATATGCACAGTTTAAAGGAATAATACAATTTAACCCTGCACAGCTTAAAAAATAGAACATTGTCAAGCATCCTGGGTACCCTATCCCAAATCCCTCTCTCCCTACTCCAGAGAAATTTTGATCTATTATTCCTTTGCTTTTCTTTAGAGTTTTACCATATATCTTTGTGTCCTCAAATAACATATTGTTTCATCTTGCATGCTTTTGAACTCCATATTAATGGAATCATACTCTATTGTGGTTTAAGTTTTCATTCAACATCTTGTTTCAGAGTAATTCATGTTGATGTGGATAGCTGTATTTTCTTTGTATTCACTGCTCTATTGTGTTCCATTTGGATATTGTGGTGGTTTGGAGTGGCATGTACTCTAGAAAAATGTGTTCTTAAATTTAACCCATTCCTGTGGGTGTGGACCCATTGTAAGTAGGACCTTTTGATGAGGCTGCTTCAGTTAAGTTGTGGTCCATCTCATTCAGGCTGGGTTTTAATCCTATTACTAGGGTCCTTTACAAAGGGAACAAATAAAGAGAAAGAAAGAGAACTCCACAGAAGCAAGAAGCTGAAAGCAACAAAAGAAGCAAGAGACCATCAGATGCCTGCTATGTGACTCGCCATGTGGAAGAGGAGCCAAGTATTTCTGCAGCCAATTTTCAAGAAGAAAGCATCACCCTGATGCACTGATTTTTCTGAACACTAATAGTGAGTGAATAAAAACCCATTGTTTAAGCCAATGCATTTCGTGGTATTTGCTTTGAGCAGTCTAGGAAACTAAAACAGATATATACACCACAATTTATTTACCTATTTTCCTTACATTTTCTAGGTTTGTCTTCTATTACAAATAACAGAAATATCCATGTTCGTATCTTCTAGTACACAAATTTAGTTCAGTTTCTTCATCTCTCAATTGAGGATAACAATAACTACATTTCAGTGTTATTCTTGATGCTAATATTCAGTTTCTGAATCCAGAAAATAAATAGTCATTATTTTTAGCATTAAATGAGCATGTGTGGAAGTACACAGAAAAGGGACTAATTCATAGTAGGCATTCCATTAATTTTTGTTCACTCTCCTAGGAATTAAGAGGTGATTTTAATCTTTGGTGATATATATGCTATGTGACTTAGGTGCAGAAATTTCTGATTCAGCATTCAAAACTACAATTTAGCCTCTAACAAAGGCAGATTTATGCAGTTTAATTATTATTACCTGCCAAATATACAAAGAGACTTTTAGGAGAAATGTTGGTATCACACATCATACCATGAGGGAGAAGCTGCTGTTTCTTGCTTTGTCAGCATTATCTTCCTGGATACAGTCAAGTTAGCTCAAGTTGTACAAGTTAAGGTAAAAGTGCCTTCAGATACAGAAAAGTGCAGCCCTGTCCTTTGTGGGTCACCTCGAATTCACGCATGGGCTGTGTGACCCAGTGTGCTTCCAATAATGCTGCCATTCTTTGAGACAGTAGAAAAGAGTATATACTACATTAATGCTGATCTTAAAATCCTTCCTCTGAGTAGGAAACAAGAAATGCAAGGCAGGGACAAAGGTGATAGCACACCCTTTCAGTAGTCTGAAAAAAGGCATGGCAAACAGTCCTTCCCTTCTAACCAGTCTTCCTCCTTACAACTTTCACTAGAGTGAAACTTTGGATTTTCAGAATTTCACCTTCTACCTGTTTTCTTCCCCTTATTACCTATCCTTCTAGACTTTCCCTAAAGCAATAACAAGCATTTTATATATTTATGTCTGATTCCAAGCATCACCAGCCTAATCAACTTTGGAGAAAGGGGAAAGTGGGGGATCTCCTATAGGTGAAATAACAAAAATAAGCACTTGCAAATTCTGAATTTACATTTTTCTGTTACTGAAAATAGGACTCTTCTCCCTACCATACTCGTCTTTTCAATGTCGTCTTTCATATGGCTAACATTCAATCATATATGACAGCTAGTGTGAAAGTCAGGCTCCATTAAGTGTGGATGATAGAAAAAAAAGTTAAAGAAAGAAAACTGTGAGTACAGGTGAATATACTTAGAAATCCTCTTTGAAAAGTTCTTGAATTCTTCACTCAGTTCAATTCCAATTTACTTTTTATTTACTTTCCTGGCCCTTCCAAAGAGCTGGTGGGTAAGCATTTAAAAATAGTATGCAACAATAAATATTTCTCTTCAGAGGTTGCTACCATGTGCTTTATATATGGAAAATAAGTGGCAAAAGTGCATTGATGGCTGACATAAATAATACTAGTGGAACCTGATGCTTTGGGAGAGATTCACAAAACAACGTCATTCATCTAGATGGTTAAAAACAATGAAAGAATAAAATGTTTCATTGCTAAACACTGTGGCTAATACCAAACTCTAATATGATGTCTTTTAACTCTTCACTTTAATGACAATACTATAGGCAGAACCAACAATAGAAGTACAAAGAAATAAAGGAACAGAGGAGCCAATTAGCCTCAGGGCTGGCATGACCCAGGAAAAAGAATCTGAGAATTTGTAAAGCAGCACAGTGAATGCTAAATGAAGATACAGACATTGCTTCTGAGCCATTTCTCAGTACTAATTGCAGACTTTATTACACAGTATTGTGTCATAAGTTAATAATGACTGGTAGAACACTGTGAGGAAAGGAGGCACTAGGGAACTAGACTAGAACTGGCCAAGGCCACTCCTTACTTAAAACTAATCAGTCTAATGTGAAAGCCACACATCAACCCTAGTGGGAGGAAATTTTGCCGACTCGGAAGCAGATAATGAAAACTCAAGTGAGAGTTAGGCTGACATTGACACTGTTCAGTCTCATCAAGTGGCTGATGAGGATTTGGATGTTACCCTGTTCCCTGAGGACACAAATGAGCCAAATAATGACAACATGTGGGAGAGAGACAATTTAAAGGATGCAGAAAGCATGACAATTAGATCTCTGTGTCTGATGAGGGGAATACTGCAAATGAACCACTTAACATGGCTAACCTCATATATGCCCAAAATGTATTAGGTACAAATGATGTAAAATAGATGCCTAGTGATCAAAGTATGGGATCAGGAAATCTCCCATGACCACACAGAGAGCAAGCCTTTCTATAGTGATCTATGTGAGTTGGGGAGAGGGGGAAAAGAGCAGGCCAAAAGACTTTGTCTACAAGATGTTTGACATCCAAATTTAGCATTTGTTTCATCAGGGTCAATCCAGCAAATGGAAGCCACACTATTCAGTTCAACCAAGAGAATTTATTGTAGGAATTGTTTGAAGAGTTATTTGAAGACTGAAAAGTTCAAAAAGAGAACAGTGAAGTAAAAAAATTTATAGTAACTGCAGGAAGCATCTATCACCCTTAGGACATGAGGTAAAAAGAGAAGAGTTTGAAGTTATCAGAACCTTAAAGGGGAACCCTTTAGAAGTGTAGAGCCATATCTCTCAGGAGAGAGAGCTCCTGCCTACTGCTGGCATCAGGAGCTCAAAGGAGGGGCCCTGGCAAGCTGGGACTCAGAAATCATTGAGAGGGCTCTGCCAGACTGTTGCTGGTTTCTCAGATGAAGTGCCATTAGGCTGGTTATCAGAACGTGGAAGAAAGAGAAAAGTTGGAACCAACTGCTACTTCTAGGGCTAGGAGCTACTGCTCAGATGGGATGAGGACAACCTGAAAGAAGCAAATGCCATCTTTCCCTGCCTACCTTTCTGTCTCTCTCTATTGGCCTCTATTGGCAGAAATAGCTGGCCAAGGAGAAATGAAATTTGTTTGCAGAGCTCCAGTATCACAGACGAGAGTAGAAAGGGTAGGTTAAGAAATGAAATACAATAGTTAAGAACTGTCACTGAGATCTTATAACCTTGGATCTTGAGGGCCAGAGTAAATAAAAAATGATATGTTAGAAGAGGTAGATGGTGCTATAATTTCAATTTGTAGTCTTATGAAAAAATGACATTTTTGAGGCCCACCCTTTAAGCGTGTGCATCTGGAAGAACACCAGAAAAATCAAAGCCTTTCTCAGTCAAAGTTTACCTATAAAGTGTAATGAATTCAGCCATTTGTTTTAGTAAGGTAAAGAGCAAGGCAGAGTATCCAGACTTTAGTTAATTCAAGGCTTCATGATTTCAAATAGTCTCAATTATTGCTTCCACTATACTTTTTTCCAGAGATGTTAATGAGAAGCAAAATGGGTCATTAATGGTCTGAAAAATATTCAAATTTAAGGACAGGAGAGGAAATAAAAACAATGTGAATAGACTAGACTTGGATAATTGGCCTCTGAATAATTAAGTCAATTCTATGAAAGCCTCTATCCCAGGAATCCCTATTTTTAAGGCAAGACACCAAGATGACAATTAATTCACGTAAATGAAGAAGCACAGAAGAGATATAATTGCTATAGTAGTTGTAGAAACACCTAAAGAAAAGAGCAACATTATTTTCAAAAGAAATAGAGAGAAGACGTGATGGGATATCCCTGATTTCAAATTGTACATCTTTCTATTCATGTAAAAGGAGTTACATTGCCTTTGTTAACATGTCATGAGTTAAAATATAAATGTATGCATACAAATCATGTTAAGAAAAATCATGGAATCCCTAGGTTAAAAATTATTTTAATTGTTTACCTTCACGTTGGGCATCACACACAGTGCATGAATTGTGATTTGTATATAACTGTTGCTTTGAGGTGCTCACAGAAGAAAGGGGATTAGCTTTTGTGTCAATTAGCCATTGTCACAAAATACCGCTTAACAAATCAACCCAATATTCAGGGACTTAAAATAAATTTTCTTATCAAACCACAATTTGGCTGTGTTTGGGTTAATTGAGGGTTAACTGACTCCGCTGGTGGTTCTGCTTATCCCTGCTTTGGCTGGAGAAGATCTGCTTCAGATGGCAAAGCTACAGGCCAGCTAGAACAGCTCACTTTTGTACTGTCTTCCATTCTCCTTTAATCAGCAGGTTGGCTGAGCCATATTTTACTTAAGGTAAAAGTTGAGGTACAAAAGGGCAAATGGATATGCATGAGGCCTTTTGAAACACATTCTCACTTCCATGCATGTGCTAATGGTCAAAACAAGTCACATCTTTGAGCCCAAAGTCAAAGGGCAAGGACCCATGCCAAGTCTGTGAAAGAGCTACAGAAAAGATGTGGGTGCCAAGAGGGGTGAAGAATTAGGACCAATCATTCAGTCTATAGCAATCTTGATCTTTTTTCCAGAAAAATTAAAAATTAAAAAAAGAATAAAATGATATGTTTGTGTTCAATGGCAAGGAAGCCCTCTTTCTTTGCATCATTTAATCTAATAGAACCCTACAGTGAGGAGTTGTAATGAAACATGTCTCTCCTGAACTCCTGAAATAAGATGTTAATTAAATAGCATCAGACATTGCAGCCAGGGAAGAAGATGGCAGCAGACAGAAGAGTGGAAGCTAGTTAGTCCCCCGAGAACAACTAATAAACAACCAGGAACAACTAGTAAATAATCTGGAATAACTGCAGGGGGACAAACATGACTGTCTACTCATCATTCACCAAGCTGAATTGGGAGGAATGAGCGAGATCGCAGCATAAAATCCGTAAGTAAAACTGTGGATCCAAGTCAAGAGCCCCTCCCCCCACTGGCAGCCCAAACTGCAAAGCCTCACTGTGATAGAGAGCAGCACTCTCCAAGAAAGGGAATATATCTCAGCCCAGCACCAGCTGAGGTTTTAGCACAAACATGGACTGTTCAATACGAACTACTAATCCCCAATGAACAGACAGAGGCTTTTGGTGATGACTGACCCTGGAGAGCTGGAGGACCTCTCTGGGAGGGAGCGCGAGCCCAGAGGACCAGGTGCTATCTCTGGCCAATGGGTGAAACTGAGGCTGGCTGTGACCTAACCCTAAAGGGGACTTCCTGGCCCTTTTTCAGCTCAGTGGAGAAAGTCTCAGCCATTTTCAGATCTCAGCACTCTGACCCAGACAAGGGTAGAGATAGCAGAGTCAGAGAGACTATTCAAATACAAATCACATCTCCCCAGGGGGTGTATGTTCCCTAAGAGAAAAGAGGTGGGGCCCACCTCTACTACTCACCTTCCATTCAGAACCAGACCCCAGAGCCTGGGGGAAAACAGGCACAGGCCATACCTCCTTACACCAGTCTGGAGCTACAAGCTGAGAGGCACTACCTGGTGGGCAGAAAAGCACAGTGACTTGAGGCCTCATAGGGTGTATTAATCTTCTAAGACACCCTCAGGAAAACCAGATACTATTGCCTCCTTCCAAGACCTGAGCCCATTCTGGTCTGGGAAAACCTGATTGGGGTAACCAAGGAAACCAGATGCCTGGACAACAGAAAACTACAACCTACACTAAGAAAAACGAAGGTATGGCCCAGTCAAAGGAGCAAACTTACACTTCAACTGAGATACAGGAATTGAAACAACTAATGCTAAATCAATTCAAAAAGTCTAGGGGAGATATGGCAAAAGAGATGAAGTATATAATGAAAACATAGGGTGAATATAAGGTAGAAATCAAAAGTTTGAAAAACAATTGGCAGAATCTATGGAAATGAAAGGCACAACACAATAGATGAAAGACACAATGGAGACACACAACAGCAGATCTCAAGAGGCAGAAGAAAACACTCAGGAACCAGAGAACAAGACAGCTGAAAGCCTATACACAAAAGAACAATAGAGAAAAAAATGGAAAAATATGAGCAACATCTCTGGGAATTGAACGACAACACAAAATGCAGTAATATATGTGTCATGGGTATCTCATAAGGAGAAGAGAATGGAAAAGGGGCAGAAGCAATAATAGAGGAAATAATCAATGAAAATTTCCCAACTCTTTATGAAAGACATAAAATTATGGATCCAAGAAGTGCAGAGTACCCCAAACAGAATAGATCTGAATAGGCCTACACCAAGACACTTAACAGTCAGATTATCAAATGTTGAAGATAAAAAGAGAATCCTGAAATCAGCAAGAGAAAAGTGATCCATCACATACAAAGGAAGCTTGATAAGACTATGTGTGGATTTCTCAATAGAAACCATGGAGGCAAGAAGGAAGTGGGGTGATATATTTAAGATACTGAAAGAGAAAAACCACCAACCAACAATCCTATATCCAGCAAAACTGCCCTTCAAATATGAGGGAGAGCTTAAAATATTCTCTGACAAACAGGCGAGTTTGTGAACAAGATACCTGCTCTACAGGAAACACTAAAGGAAGCACTGCAGACAGAAAGGAAGAGACAGGAGTGAGAGGTTTGGAACACGGTTTTGGGAGATAGTAGCACAGCAATGTAAGTACATTGAACAAAGATGACTGTGAGTATAGTTGAAAGAGGAAGGTTAGGACCATGTGGGACACCAGAACAAAAAACAAAAGATAAAGACTGGGACTGTATAATTCAGTGAAACCGAGGGTGCTCAATGACTGTGATAAAAGCTACAAATATGTTTCTGCATGAGGGAGAACAAATGAATGTCAACATTGCAAGGTGTTAAAAATAGGGTGGAATAGGGGAGAAAATACAATCAATGCAAACTAGAGGCTAGAATTCATCATATTTTGCTTCCTTTAATGTAACAAAGGCAATATACCAAAGCTAAATGCATATGCGAGGGGTGACATAGGGGAAGGGTATGTGACCCTTGGCATTGGTGATGTTGTCTGACTCTTTATTCTTTTTTAGTTTAATGCTATCTTTCCTTTTGTTGCTTCCTAGCTGTCATGTTTTGGCAAAATTTTACAGGAGATTGTTAAAATAAATGTACCTGTAATATAATCTGTCATATCTTCTGCAGTTCATGCCACATTTTTGCCATTTTAAAAAGTTAGTCGTTCATGCCTATAGAGTTGACTTAAGGTAAATTTATTTATAACATTTTATGTTTGCCATAGTGCTTAATAAATAGTTTTAAAGTCTAGAAAACCTTTCCCTTGGCTATGAATTAATCCTACAGTATTCAAAATCGTTGAATGTGCAAGTTGGGAAAATGAGCACATTTGTTACAGTAACAACCCTCTAATGAATTATGGTCTTAAGTTGTTCTTGCAAGTTGTTTATTTTAAAATGGTCTCTGTCAGTGGTCCAGTTTTCTTGTTAAGAAAGGATTATTTTATAAAAATCTAAAATAAGCAGTTAATTTTTAACATTTGTGTTTTTACCAAACCAGAACAAACAAAAGGAAGAACTTTGGTCATAATCATCCCAGTAGAACAGTTAATACCAGGCTTTTTGAACTCTGACTCATCTAATTTTTTTTTTTTTTTTAGCAGATCAGAGTGCTTTGAGTTTTCTACTTGTGAATTACATAGCAGTATGTCCATGAGAAATTTTTAAAAAACTATTTGTGAATCTACATAATTTTATAACCATGGAATAATAATATTGCTGTCTTTTCCCTTGATTTGGTACATTGCATAACATTGCATACTGTAAAGGAATTTTCTTCCGTAACCCCCTTTGATTGCTATAACTTGGTTGATAAATGAATTCTGAGCTGAGTAATACATATCTCCCACTTTAAATACCTTAGGTTGGCTTATGTGAAAATGCAATGGCCAGCTTCCCATGTGTAATTGAAATGGGATGGAATGGAATTGAATCTATCGCTAGTGAGTTAATACTTCTCTACTTACTATGTTGGATTGTTGACAACTTTCTAGGCATCTGAGAAACACACCAATAAAAAGTTTGGAGATGAGAAACTTTTGATAGGATATTTTCTAATCTTGAATTTTAACCTATGTACAGGCATTTAACACTTTTCCTGCTACCTAATATAAGTTCAATAAATGTTACTTGCATGACTTCATATATATGTATGCATGTAGACCCTTGTGTATTTTTATTATAATAAAGAGGGACTAGTTTACCTGCTTGCATCATATAGAATAGGGGTCAGCACATTTTTTCTGTAAAAGTCCAGATAGTAATATTTTAGGCTTGCTGTCCATATCATTTGTAATGGCATTAAGGAAATTATATTTGGTGCCCTGTCATCTTGTCCAGTTTGCTATTAAGTTCCCCTTCTGACTGATCACCCCAGTCAGCCCTACCCTGGGCATAACCACAACCAATAAGGCCTATACCTCCACACAGTTTGAAGGGTAAGAGCCACCTCAAGTTGTCCAAATGGCCCTTGCCACTTCTGCTTCTCATACTATATAGTTTAAAACTGCCAATCCACAGTGTTATGGTTTGGAGCTGTATGTACCTTAGAAAAACATATTCTTGAATTTAATCCATTTCTGTTGGTGTGAACCAATTGTAAGTAGGACCTTTTACAATGTTATTTCAGTCAAGATGTGGCCTATCTGAATCAGAATGGGTCTTAATCCTATTACTGGAGTTCTTTACAAAAAGAATGGTACTCAGACACAGAAAGAGAAAACCAGAAGGGGCAGCCAGAAGCTGAACATTAAGGGGACCAGGAAGAGAACGGGGAGACCAGGAGATACCTCCATGTGCCTTGTGAAGTGACATGCTAAGTTCCAAGGATTGCCAATGGCCAGCCCAGAATGCCTCACACAGTCTTCAGGGAGAAAGCATGCCTTGATGTTGCCTTGATATTGACTTTGTTCCTAACCTCAAAACTGTGAGTGAATAAATCACATTGTTTAACTCAGTCCATTTCATGGTATTTGCTTGAAAAGCCAAAGAAACTAAAATGCCCAGTATGTCTGTGGGAAAGCCCTACTCCACCCTGACAATAAAGACAACAGCCTACGACCCATACCGTCTTCTTCTCTTTCTCCACTCCTCCATGGACCCTTGAAGGAGCCTAGGTTAGTTAAGCCCCTGGAACCTCCACTGCCCTCATTTTTCCCTCTCTTCCTTCCAGCTCTTTGATCTAATAAAACTTTCATGCATTTTCAGATAGCTAGCTATCCGTGTTTGTGCCTCATCATCTGAAGAACTTCCACATAACATCCAAAACACTATCTCTGTTGCAACTATTCAGTGCTACTACTTTTGTAGCATGAAAGAAGCCACAAATAATACATAACTGAATGTAGGTGACTGCAGGGAATTGAATCATATCCCCCTGAAAGGCATGTTGTGGTCTCAACCCTGTGTCCTGTGGATATGAACCCATTTGTAAATAGGATCTTTGAAGATGTTATTAGTTAAGGTATGACAAAAGTGTATAATGCTGGGCCTTAATCCAGTATAACCTAAATCCTTTTAAGCAAAGGAAATTGGACATGGAAAAGGAAGCCACAAGTTGCAGCCAGAAGCTAGAAATTAACAGAAGAGAAAGGAGAGAATATTGCCATACGCATTGCCATGTGATGGAAAAGCCAAGGAATCCCAAGGATTGCTGACCAGCCAGAAGATACCTACCCAGGAGGAAGCAAGCATTCTAGCTTCTGAAATTGTGGGAAAATAAATTCCTGTTGTTAAGCGAACCCATCCTATGGTATTTGTTCAGCAGCCAGGAAATTAAGACACCTGTTTTCTACTAAAACTTTAATTGCACAAGCTGGAGTCAGGCAGGATTTTAGCCAAGGGCTATAGTTTGCCCACCTATGGTATAAAACATTTAAAATAGTACATACAAGTTGAACTACAGAATGACCCACAAAATATAGAGTAAATCCAAAGGAATTTTATTGAACATATCATTCAAAATGCACCCCCATAGAGTTTCTGGACATTTATGAGTTATTTTTGACTTATTTAAAGAAACTGCTTATCCAAATTTTCATATATTCTACAATATTGAAATAATGTAAGATTTAGAAAGAAAATGAGAAATTTTGTTTTTCACTGTTTGACCCCAAAATTCATGACTAAAACTAGACATCAAAATTTGCTGCTAAAATCTGGAAGGAGAAGTCCATAAATGGGATTAATTTAACTCTAAATCCCTGTCTTAATATGTGACAGATATTATTAATAATTTATCAAATAATTAATTGTACTATTCTGGAAAATGGGAAAGATATCAGCTCCACCTCATTAATCTCTAAAATGGGAAGCATACTAACATAAAAATTTTCAATGAAGGAAAGGGGAAAAAAACTGGTTTTGTTGTCTCAAGCTGACACGTCATGTCTAATTCCTTTAGTATGACCTTTCAGAGTATTTTGATGCTTCTGTAATAAAGGCAGGTGGATGTCAGCAGGATCCCCATTATATCAAACCAAAAATATTCAGCCTAAATGCCCAAGAGAACAATATCACAGTACTGACATTACTGGCGAAAGCTGGCAAGAATCAAATAAAAATTATTATAAAGCATTTTGTAATCAAAGTGCTCTCTAAATGCTTAATACTATTTCTGCTAATGGCTTTCTTCTCCTAGAATTCTGCCTCAGTCATTCCATTTCTTTCATTTTTACTCTTCCTAGTTTCCCTCAGATGTCATTTAGTCAGAACCATTTGGCAGGCAGCCATATTCTACTTGTAACAAAGAGTAGTAATTTTACCTAAGTTCTGTATCTTAAAGATAGAATTGTCATCTCTGTATTAGACAAGTAGATTTGCAAGGCTTACCAGGGTAGCTTTTTTAATGGATACATTTATTTTTCATAACATGAACTGTAGAGACAACTAAATTTATGAACGTAGCTACTGACCTCTTCAAATAACACCATGCCCCAAATAGGTATCCTCTCTAGTTTACACTTAACAAAGCTCTGACTAGTTAATTTATGACTCCTCGATGCTCCTCCCATGTTTTATTGCCTCTCGTTAAAGCAGAAAGCTTCTTTTCTCAGATGGTGAAAATGAAAAATAGATTTGCAAGAGCAAGGTACACTTGGGAGTGCAAACCAAAGTCTGATCATGAAAGAATCTCTTTGATCCTAATTCCCTGAATCACATACAGGTGTCGGACCTTCTTAGATTCTGCTGATATTAACTAGGAAAGACATGAGGTGACTTGTACGCCCAGCCTCTGCTGTTCCAGAGTCTTTCCTACAGCAGTTCTTCAAGCTGTCACCGTGTATGAAAAGCCCTTGAGAGCAGTAGCGTAAATACTGCTTGTGCTTTATGCACACCAGATGCAACTAGAAATTATGAGTTCATTTTGCAAATTTAATTTAGGAGGTTTTTACAGTGTATGCACATATCCTGTCCTGAAAGTCACAAAGTTTTAGATTTCTTTCAGGCCCAACAAAAGACACTTTTTCTTGAAAGCCAGTTGGGAAATGTGGGTGTATAAGAATAGAGCCATGTTAGAGGTCATGCCCGTATTTAGTTGATTGTTTATAAAAGTGGTTTGAACCTGTATAGGAGTATATGAATGAATACAACCTCATCCAGCTGTTGGGGTCTACCTTTAACTATATTTTCCTCTATACACAGACAATAATACCAGGATGCAAACAAGAAAACTATAGTATTTTCATATAATATAATAGTTCAGACAACTGGATTGGGAGATAAAAATTTAAGATGATTGGAATCCCTGCCCACCACTTACTAACTTCTTGTCCTTTGATAAGTAATTGTAAAAGTCAACTTCCACATTTGTCAAATGGGAATAATAAATATATCTACCTCATAGACTTGGTGTGCAGATTAAATAAAATAATGTTTATAAAGCTATTAGTCCAGAGCCTTGTACACATTAAGCACCAATTTCTGAAGGCTTCCATGATTTATCAAGTTGGATTAGGGAAGGGAGAAATGAGTATTAAAAATCATACACAGAGTACTCATTTGGCCCAATCAAATTGATCCCACAGCAACACTAAGCATTTTGTTAGATAATGAAAAAGAGATGTCTGTCCATTAGAATGGAGCGAGCCACTTGTCCACATCTCCCAAAGCTGTTAAAACAAAAGTTCTTTCTGCTCTCTCTCAGCATATTTCCATCTGCGACTCAGTCAGAGAAGGCAAGAGATGAGAGTGAAGACTGGGAAGGGTAATCCTTATTAATTCAACTGCTTTATAGTATTTTTGATAACAACGTGCGGAACTAAAACATGACTAGTTCTGCTGAGTCAGTAAAAAAAGATTATCTAAAATTTCTAAACCAAAATATGGAGGATGCATTTTACTTTTTCTTCTTAGAAAAATAAGAGAAGGTTTAAAAATATTCTGTAAAGAATTAAAATCAATGTCAAATCTCTCTTTAAGAAACCTTCTTTACAAGGCTCAACAGGTATTAGATATTATTCAAAACTAACCATGTTTGCACATCCATGTAAATTTTACCAGATAGCCTGATATTAGGAAATTTGGCAGGCTTCATAAGTAGAGGTATCTAATTACGGTTTGAAGGATTTGTTTTATATAAACAATAGTTATGGATATAACATTTGCTTCTATTATCTTTAATTGATTTTGCATGAATTAATTACAGAGACAGAATCCACTACCATTGAAGCATCTAAAATACGCCTTAAGAATCATTAGTGATTTTTTTAAAAAAAGGACTTATGCTTCTAGAATTACTTCAAACTCATTTCTCCTTATATTTTTAGTTCTGTGATTTTCCATTTCTTTAATTTAAGAGAACCACATCATAGTTGTTCCTGAAGAGATGTGAAAGAGGGGAAAACATCAATAACAACAAATATGGTAATGCTGAAGAAAGAAATAATTTGATATTCCCCTTAGAAACTGCTATATGGATAATCCTATTTTATCCAAATATTTTAGAGATGTCTCTATCATAAATATGTAGATTTCTACACACTTACAGATTTCTTCCTCCAACCACTATTTACTGAAGGCCTACCAGGCAGCAGAATAATAAAGGCGACTTGCGGATAGCAAATGCTTGGGCTCTCTCAAGCCCATGTTTGCACAGATGTTTAGATGTCCTGGGAGGTCCTCCTCTCCCAAGTTAACTCCAGTTTGAAATCCATACTTGTCTTGTCCCTGAAGATTTACCTTTCTCTGCTCCCTTATAAAATTCTTTGCATGCCTGTAGCAAAATATTTCTGATAGTTTTATCATCATCCTGTCCTTGACTTGTGTCCTGAGACAGTAAAAACTCCCCAAGAACAAGAAGAGACAACATTCATCTTCATATCCTGGCCACAAGCGTAGCACCTGGCACATATTTGACACTCAGTTCAAATTCATGAATAGATGAATTAACAAACTAAGGAGTATCAATGACAAATAGGACATCCATATGGCAAACATACATGGAATCACTATATTCTTTCAGTAGCTTTTCAAATTTTCACAATTTTATTTTTTAAAAATTGTCCCAGGGCAGAAGCTTTAGGCATTTGCCAACTTCATGACAATTGTAAAATCAATAACCAGTATTTTCAGAGCACCAATAAAAAGAGGTTTATAAATAGAAAAATTTAAGGATGGCCATTCAGAAAAGAGAAACATAGAAAATGAGTTCTGTTGTACCTGAGTTGATAGCAATATATGTCTCAAATAAATTTCCCTTTTCTCTAAGCCAAAGCTCTCCTTTTGTCATTGTGATTACTAAAGTCATGATAGCCTGGTAGTTAACTGATGATCCTGACACACCATGCACACAAGGATTGTTAATCCTTTACTCCTAAAGTCTTTAACATTTGTTGTAGTTTCCTAGGCTCCTTAAAGCAGACACTATGAAGTGGGCTGGCTTCAAAAAAATGGGAATTTATTAGCTTACAATTTGAGGTTGTGAGGATGTCCAAACCAAGACACCATCAAGGCAACGTTTTCTTCGCAAAGACTGGCTGCCGCCATCCTAGGATCCTCTGCCACATGGCAAGGAACGTGGCAGCATCTGCTGTTCTCTCCCTTCTCTTCTGGGTTCTGTTGATTTTAGCTTCTTGCTCCCATGGCTTTCTCTCTCTGTATTCATTCCATTTATAAAGGACTCCAGTAATAAGTAGAGTCCCATCCTGAAAGATGTGGGTCACAGCTTAACTGAAGTATTGTCATCAAAAGATCCTGCTTTCAATGGGTTTACACCTCCAGGAATGGATTAGATTTAAGAACATATTTTTCTAGGGTATGTTAAGCTTCAAACCACCACACCTGATTACAAAGTAAAGAATTAGGTTTGGCCTCTTGGGAATACTTTTTAATCCCTTCTATTTCATATGCATATTCTGTTGTAGAAGCATTTACTCCTATTGGGTATGCCTGACAGGATTTTAGGTTGTCACTAAGTCCACGTTAGAAATAATAGTAAATATAAGAAACACTAAGATTGGGAATCTATAGTTTTATAATTTTGATAAAATGAATTTCCCCAAAATTAGCCAAATAAATATCAGTGAAGAATTCACTGTGTCACCTGTATGAATATTACTTTTGGAGAGTTCCAAAAGAACATAGAAATCCTTCTCCCTCTCCTCAAGGGGTTTCCATTCTTACTTTATAGTATTCCTGTGGTCATTCTGACCCAGGTATCAGTTGTAAAGTTGGAAATTTACTGCTTTTCTGAGGGTTAATCAAGATTTGCTATCAATTAACATTAAGTGTAGATAAGCACTAGAGAAAGCAAGATTTGGATTTTATGGATTTCCTCCTGTTTTAATATCTTGTCTAATGACTCTCAATATGCCTTGCAATATAGGTGACAATGTTAGTTACTTGACCTGAGCATCTGCTCTCCAAGTGCTTTACCATATGCCCTGATCTTGTGTGAGACATTGATATATTCTGTTGGAGATACAAAGGATAATAGGTGATTTAGAAATATTTTTTCCTGTGTTCTCACTTTCTTCTGAGATATCTTTCACTCTATTTCTGAGTTGAGTTGATTAATTCTGAACTAGTTTAAGCTCAATGTTTATAGCAACAAGCTGAGAAAAAAATGATAAAGATATATTTAAAAAGTGCCTTGGTTTTATCTTTTGATTCAATTAAATGGGAAAGCTCTTTTATGGATAAAAGTACTTTTTTGTAAGTTCTAGTACTCACCGAAGTGCAGCATGGCAAAAGAGGAGGAACTGTTGAAATGCTGACAATTTAATACACTCTAAATGTAAAAGAAGTGAATAGAATTTTGAACATGAAATATTTATGCTTAATTTGTGGTATTTCTGTGGTGTGTGTGTATGTGTGTGTGTGTATGTGGTATTTAATTCAATAAGTGAAGTAGAAAGCTTTGGGTTTTAGTAGAACTAAGTGCATAACAGATAACTGTAAGTGAGTAAAAATAAGAAAGAAAATTTGACTTTGGATAAAGTTAACTAAAAGGTGAATTTTTCTACCCATGAAATGACTAACTGATAAATATTAAGAACCTGCTCAAAAGACCTTCCTTATTCACCTGATGCCTTGAAACCTCCATTAAGAAGTTCTTCCTGCTTTTTCTTTGAGGCTTCAATACTCATATAAATGAAATTCCTTCTGGGGGAGGGGGTAAAATGTTAAGTTATGAGGATTTTCCAATTCAATATTCATGTTTCTGAAGTTGAGCTCAGGCCATGGTATGCCTTTGATGACATTTTATATAGTGATGCAGACTGCAGTTGAAAACAAATATTTTCAGTCCATCAAACACTGTTGATGTAACAGCATATTACTTTTGATAGAGAGAACTTCAGTAGGATGTTACAATAGTTTTTGGGTTCTATGTGTACTCATAGTTTCTATCCTAAAGTAATTTAGGACAATTTTTTCAAAGTACATTTTCCAGCAATAAAGGAGTATGTTTTTGAGAACTACTCACCCTTGTTTATTTTATCACTTTCCAACACAATGGAAAATGCTTTGATACATGTATTTGCAGAATGTTCTGTGTATCTATAGTTCCCTCCTCTTTGCGATCACTCTCATGTGCTTGGAAAACAAGGAGTGTCACAGCTGCTCAGGGCACTGATTATTCCACTATATGGCTATAGAAGGTTAATTAACACATTTGATCTCAGTATTCACCAACCCCCTGTGCTTGACAGGGCTTCCTGTTTAATCCCTTTGCTTTATAGAACACTCACCACCATCACCACCACTCCCTTTTTCTGAGATTGAAATATTTTACCTCTTAGTCAAACTCCACAGCAGTCTTTTAGAACAATGATTCTTGGATATTACAGAGGGGATATTGTCTCATTCATTCATTCATCCAACAAATAAACTGTGCATCTTCTACTCATGTTGAAATTACCAGGGGTCTTTTAAGAACTATTACTTATCACAGATTCAAATACTATACACTCTTTCCTTATAAACTGAATCTATTCCCCATCACTTTCAATTTCCTTGTCCTGCTATATATTTTTTTCCAAGTATTTATCACCACTTGAAATTATATCATGCATTTATTTTTGTATTGTCTGTCTCCCTGCACTAGAATATAAGCAGCATGAGGGTGATGTTTCATTCACTACTTTATCCCTAATACCTAGAACTGTAACTGGATCTTTGTAGACAACAAATATTTATTAAGTGACCCAATCAATTAATTAATTAGTCTTAGTTTCAGATACAACCTTGTCCTTCACCGTGTTCTAAAAGGAGCTTGTGTTAGAGGCCTCAGGTCTACTGGGACCAAATGAAGTTCAGAATCAGTGGTGAAACCCACAGTCAGTGAAGACAAAGGAATGTCTATTTCAATTCTTCCTGACAGTCATTAAACTCTGTAACTTTGAAGAGATACACTCATTTCATTGATAATAAATAATCTATTGCTGTTAATTTAGGCTAGGTTGTAGCTAATGGCTTAAAGGTGAACATTGTCATTGCTATTGTCAAGTCCCTTAGCATATTTTCATCTTTATTTGTTGACACCTAAAAAAACTATATAAGGTCTCTTTATAAATGGTATTTGTACCAGTTTAGATGTGTTATGTCCCCCAAAATGCTATATTCTTTGATGTAATTTTGTGGGGGCAGATTATTAGTGTTGATTAGGTTGGAATCCTTTGGTTGAGTGTTTCCATGGAGATGTGAGTCAATCAACTGTGGACAAGATCTTTGATTGGATGATTTCCATGGAGGTATTATCCACCCATTCAGGGTGGGTCTGAATTAAATCACTGTAGTCATATAAATGAGCTGACAAGCAGAAGGAGCTCAGAGCAATTGAGAGTGACATTTTGAAGAGGAGCTGCCGCTGAGAGACACATTTTGAAGATGGCCAATGGAAGCTGGCACTGACATTTTGGAGAAAGCCATTTTGAAACCAGAACTCCAGAGCAGACACCAGCCGCATGCCTTCCAAGCTAACAGAGGTTTTCCAGACACCATTGGCCATCCTTCAGTGAAGGTACCCAATTGCTGATGCCTTACCTTGGACTTTTTTGGCCTTAAGACTATAACTTTGTAACCAAATAAACTCCCTTTATAAAAGCCAATCCATTTCTGGTATTTTGCAAAAAGGCAGCATTAGCAAACTAGAACAGCATTTCACAAGACTGCAGGGTTTTGAAGTGAGCTCCATTAAAAACATAAAGCCACACAGAGGGTTTTTAATCATTCAAAATGCAAAAAGGTGCACATATGAATTCCTAACAAATCTGACTACGGAAATGTGCCAATCACAATTGTGGCATCGATGATTGAAATGCTTCACAACACTCTTAGAACACTTCCCAGCTCTGTCCTCTGTAGTGATCCACGGTGTACAACAAGAAAACAGGGATTACAGCAGCCAGAGGGAAGGGGACATTTTCAAGGAAAATGAGACATTTTATGGTTGGAGGGTAATATCTGCATAATTGGGTAAAATGCAGAAAATGTTTTAAACAGTTCATTTTGATTATTATTGTCAGCTTTTTTCAAAGAAAAGGCATCAACAGAGATTTAAAACTAAAGATGGTTTTGTTTAAAATTGGCTCTAAATCTTAGAAATGTGCTTGGAAAATTGTTTTTTGAAACATGAAAGCATGAAGGCACTACAGCAACACGTATACTAATCAAAGTAGAGAAAGAATGATCACTGAGCTGAATGAGCATTTAGAAGCCTCCCCATCATTTCCATTTCACTCACTTCCTGCCAAAACCTACCTTTCAAGGGTGAAAGGGGGGAGTGCTAAGCGCCATGGTGAAAAGAAGGAACGCAGTTTTAAATTAGTAGTTGCCTCAAATGATCTTTTTAAATTATACAATGAGTAGGTAATTTGTAATATATGAAAACTTTCCTATAGTATTATAATATCAAAACTTTTAGAGTGGTTAATGCAAATGAACAGGAAGATGTCAGTTCTATTATTTCTAATTCAATGAAGCAGCAATACCTAACAGTTAGTGCTGAAGTGGGTGCTGAAAAACTGAATTCTCATCACATATGACTCCATTTTCTTCTAATCATTTCACATGTTTATACTTAGATTTGTCTTAATGTCCCAGCTGCTAAAACAAATACCATGTAACGGGTTGGCTTAACTACAGGAATTTATTGGTTCATTGTTCTGAGGCTAGAAGTCCAAAATTGAAGCATCAGTGAGGTGATACTTTCCCCCAAGGACTGTGTTTTTCTAGGGCTGGCTATAGGGAATCCTTGGTCCTTGACTTTTCTGTCACATGGCAATTCATACAGAGGTATCCTCTCCTTTCTCTTCCTGGTTCCTTTACTTTCCAGCTTCTGGCTCCTCTCAGTGGCTTTCTCCCTGTGACCTTCTCTATAAAGCCTTCAGTAATAGTAAGATGAATCCTGATTCAGTTGGCTAACCTTACTGAAAATAACATCTTCAAGATATCCTATTAGCAATGGCTTTACACTCACAGGAATGGATTAAGATGAAGAACATGTTTTTTTTTTTTTTTTTTGAGTATGTAATTCAACTTATCATAAGCTTTTGTTTTTCAAAGGTAGAGAACATAAAACTTTTCTAGGGGTAATCATAGTCTATACCAAAGGTCCATGGGTTTCAGCACTCATATTTTAAGTATTCTTAATCTTTATAACATAGGCATAGTCAATATAAATTATCCTTGATATCTGGTGGAAGAGAGTAACAGCAGATCTGGTAATTAAAGGTATCAATCTTGGTCTTTCAGCTTAGTCAAGTATAAGAGAGGTACAATAATAATCTAGGCAAATTCATGCTTAATTAAAGAGTTAGAAGCAGTCTCAAGATCTATTTCCAAAAATGACAGAATCAATAGTCCAACAAGTTTAAGTCTGTTCTGTACATTAGATTATGAGAAAGAAATATTCATATTCTTTTTTTAACTATTAACTTCCCAACAAAGCAGAAAGAATGATGTTAATTTATATCAGTGTTAGATATAAACGAAAGCTAACTTTTAGTTGAATATCAGTCACTGCTGGTGTGTGATTTTTAGATATTAAATGATTTCATCTTCACAGTACTCTTATGAACAAATGATTTTACTGACGAGAAAGTGAAGGTCAAATTACATTATTATCCAATGTTACACAGCTGACAAGTGGCAGAATCAGTATTTTGAACTCATACGTACCTACCCCTAAAACCTTGGCTCTTTCTAAAAAATTCTACAGTCCTATAAAAGGATTCTATAACTCCCATTCCAAGCAGGGTTGTTCCTGAGCAGAAGGAAAGCTTTCTCTATTTTAGCTGTCCTCCAACCACTTTTGGGTCCCCTGTACCTACCCAAGCTTGAACTAGCTTCATGTTTCCATTTCAGGGACCAACAATATAGTATTACATCCAGGACTGTCCTCTTCAGATATTGCTGCTTGGCCTATTTCTAACCCTTTCTCTTAATTCTCATTCAAAGGGTCCTGCTTCAAATCCCTCCAGGGCTTTTTAAGTGGTTAATTCATTAAGTAGTAATAAATGAATTTATGCTAAATTGTTTGTAAGATAACAGCTTAATTATCTATCACTCCTAGGGTCCTTGTCGTTTTAAAAGGAGATTCTGAAGACTCTTTTACTCATTCATACCTTGAACAAAAGGAAAAAATACTTGCTACTTACAAACACCAGCTGTGAAAAATTTTGAGATGAATAGAGCACACACACTCTTGGTCCTCAAAGAGAGTACAGTCTAGTTCAGTAGAAGAGATTATGATTCTAAATAAATTAAATACTAGTATAGCACAGAACAGTGGTTCTCAAAGTGTAGAATCTTGACTAGTAGCATCAGCCTTACCTATATACTCATTAAACGAAATTTTTCTGGCTCCACCCCATACCTACCCAAACAGGGACTTAGGAGTTGAGACCCAGCAATCTGTATTTTAACAAGTCCTCCCAATGATTCTGGTGCATGCTAAAGAAAGTGCTGAATCCAGACCAATGAGGTTTAACACTGGATTCTGACACCTCTTGGTTGTGTAACTCTGGGCACGTCACTTGATTTCCATGTGCCTATTTCCTATTTGTTAAATGAAGATCATGATAATGATAGTACTTACCCAACATGATTGTTGTAAGGATTAAATTAGTTAATATATGTTAAGCACTAAAACAATTTCTGACACATGGTAAGCATTCAATAAATGTGTTTTGGACTTGTTATTAGGCATAAATAACTGTTGAAAATAACTTTTTGTTGTAAGACTCAAATAGCTCCTGAAATTATTCATAACACAACTAAAAGCTTAACAGTTATTTAACAATTAAAAGCCCTTTATTCAGAAGGCTAGATTTTACTTTTTTAAGAAAGGGTGATGCAATATTTTAATCAAATACATGGATATTTATAATAGAAATATTCAGTAATATGGCCAATGAATGGGGAATTTATTTATTTAAGTAAACAAGAGCTGTTGGCAGCTCTTTACCATAATATGTAGGTAGATGCTTATTGCATTTGTTTCTTAGGCCTTAGATTGGCATGTAATCAACTATCACTGAATGTGACATTCTTCATATAATATTTGATTAACAATATTTGATAATATTTTAATTATAAGAATGATAACTTCTTGGGAGAGACATCAGTCCTTTAAACATAATTAATGCATTTGAGAAATGCTATAATTTGGGGAATTAAATTGTTCTGCTCTATATTGACTTTTTTTTAGTAGCACTTTCATAGTTTTACAGAATAATCATGATAAAAGTACGGACTTCCCAAATACCACCCCACCTCATTCACACAGTTTTCCCTATTATTAACATTTTGTATTAGTGTGGTACCTTTGTTATACATGATGAACCAATATTATTTATAATTATATTATTAATTAGAGTCCATAATTTACATTAGTGTTCAATCTTTGTGCTGTAAAATTCTACAGAGTTTTTTTTTTCCTAATTTTTATTCTGATAATATATATACAATATAAAATTTCCCATTTTAACCACTTTCAAGTATACACTTCATTGGTGTTAATTACATTTACAATATTGTGCTACTATCACCACCATCCACTGTGAAAACTTTTCCATCACTCCAAACAGAAACTCTACAAATTAAGCACTAACTCTCCATTCTCCACCCCCAACCCTGCCTCTGGTAATCTGTATTCTAATTTTTCACTTTATGAATTTGCATATTCTAGTCATATTCTAATTATTCCACATAAGTGAGATGATACAATATTTGTCCTTTTGTGTCTTATGTTTACTAGAAAAAAATATAAAACTCTTTTAAAGAAATAAGAAAGTAGTGTCACAGCCAGAAAGCACATCTCTTAGATTCAGTTTTTGGTGTCACTTTCTGCTTTCCATGAATTGGGGTAACAAGAGCGTCCTTCTGTGCTCCCTGCTCATCTAAGTTTGCCAAGCAATTAGCATCTCTTAACATTTCCAGGCAGCTGTCTAATGAAATGCTTGTTTCTACAGAAAGCCATTTTGCATATAAAAGTTCGTCTGATCCTCTGAAACTGGAAAGGTATTTCCAGTCTAAAAGATACTCTGTCATTGCCAAAATAAATGTTCAGACATTAAAAATCCCCTCAAACATTTGCATTAGGTCTATGAATAGAGTATTAATTCAGACAGGGTGACCATTGGAAAACAAAGTGACATCTGCAAAGATTTTTCCTGTCTTTCAAAATACCTCCATTCTGTAGTTCTTTAAGCATATTATGAATTCCCAGGTACATTTCTTCATTTGCTTTCTGAAATGGTTTCTTAGAGGGAAATCAGAACCATGAAGTAGACGTAAATGAGAAAAAAGTGCTATATAAGCTTTTTCCAGCTGTTCTTATCTGTATCTTTTTATAGCTAGTAGACCTTTGCCTTGTTCTATAGGTTTGCTGAAGATGAGCAGATTTCTGTCCACTCTTGAAGAAGGCTCCTTTCTAAGCATTTAGAGTTCCATTTTCAAGACACAAGTTCAATTCCCGTATCTTCTTATTTATTCATGCCAGCCTAAAAAGGTTTGGGGCTTAACTATAAGAAAGTTCAAGTTATTGCAGTAGGAAAATGCAAGTATTCTGACTCTTCTACCTTGACTGCATGTACAATTAAGCTAAAAGCTTTGGGCTTAAACACTTTTATTAGTAGCATGTGTACTTTCAAATTTCTGTATAAAAGTGTCAGGGTGGGAATTTCTTAGAGGTTAAGGCAGAGAGTCATTCAGTATAGTGATTGTCAGGATGTATTAAAGTTGTAGAGCGTGCCTTGACAACTGATAACATGCTAGAGTTATCATCACGGCCCAGAACCTGAATAATCTTATCTTTGGAGAAGGTTAAAAAGACAGAACTATTCCTGGTGTCAGTACAAGAGCAATAGAATGTTCCTTGGATCACAGCAAAGAGAGCTGCCTCATAGTCTGTGCTGCAGTCAGACCATGCTACATTCAGAGTCAGATAGAACATATTTCCAATTCCTCACCTGCTCACAGATACCCATCACATCATAAACACAGAGACAAGAGAAGTGAATTGTGTTGTAACTTCTAACAGAGTTTTACAATTGTTACACCCCAAAAGTAGAGACATCAAGAGAAACCAAGAAGAAAGAAAGAAAAAGAAAGGAAGAAAGGAAGGAAGGAAGGAAGGAAGGAAGGAAGGAAGGAAGGAAGGAAGAAAGAAAGAAAGAAAGAAAGAAAGAAAGAAAGAAAGAAAGAAAGAAAGAAAGAAGGAAAGAAAGAAAGAAAAAAAGGGAAGGAAGGAAGGAAGGAAGGAAGGAAGGAAAGAAGGAAGGAAGGAAGGAAGAATCTATTCATGATATGGATCAAGGGGATCAAGCAAGAGTGGATACGCATTATAATATTTTCATTTCAAAGACTGATGATGCTCATGCTTGAATTGGATAGGTTATGTTTTAGTGACAAAAGAAAATGAATAGGAATCTGGGGGTTTCAGTATAAAAAAACAAACTTCAGACTAAACAACTGCTTTCTTGACTAAATACATTCATAAAAAAGAATTACATATTTTTTATTATATCCTACTATATAGACAAATCTAAAGACAAAGTTTCTACACATAGCAATATAGAAGTACATCACACCCATGCACATGTGTGTATGCATGCACACACACACACACATGCATAAACACCCAGGACTGGTTGTCTTCATTTGGTCCTCTTCAAAGGAACTGAAAGCTTCAGAACTTGTCAAAAAATTGGGGGACTTTTGTTAGCACACACAAAACCTGACACACAATTTGCTCAAAATGCCTTAGCTGGAAATTTACTTGAACTCTGTTCTGTTGTAATGAACGGAATATTCCCAAATGGTTGTAGTCTTTGTAATGGCTCAATCTGGAATCTTGGGAAGTAAATTCCATAGTACAGGAAGAATGACACAGTCTACATTAGTTAAAATAATGCTGAACTGAGAGTTAACCATGCTGGTCCTTGTATTTCAATTCCAGAACTCTCCTACCCCTCTTAAAATGTAGAGAGAAAAAGGTAGCAATTGTTATACTTAAATCACCATTTTACACAAAATACCATGCCATGCATAAATGAATCCCTCCCCTGACTCCAAAACAACACAATTGTATGAAAGCTTCAAACTGATAGACATAAAAAAATCTCACAGGTTGAAACAATTGTTGATATCCATACAGGTTTCCTCAGTAAATATTTTATAAAGTGGTAGAAAAAAATTGACAATTTCTAGAATTTCCTGAAATTTGTTAGAAACTGAAGGCTTCTATTCTATTCTATGTATTTAATTTTACAGTTAATAAGTCATACAGAAGGAATTTCTACTAGACCTAATTTATTATGTTTTACCATAGCCCTAAATTACATTCCAAATATCATATATTTTGCAATCGAAGTATACCTGCAGGTGTCAAAGCTACCAGTGGATTTAGCCAAACCCTTAAGCAAGCAGTCCCTGAAGTCAAGTAATGAGTCACACTGGTTGACACTGATCAGTCAATTTAGTCAAAAGGGTCCCTCTGGAACATAAAAACAGCTCAAAAAATAAAGGAGGAAGAGGAAAAAGAGGAGAAGAGGATTATCTAGCATGGATCTAACATTCTATACTTTCACATGTTATGTTATTATTTATTAGAAATTTTAATATGGTATTGGGGAGCAGGGACATAAGGCAACTACGAATTCTTATTAAGAAAAATATTCATGCAAAAATATTTAAGGATGGAATTACATGAAGTCTAGCATTCCCTTCAAAATAATCAATCCACTTTGGGTAGGGGGGAAGGGAGGATTAGTGAGGAATATAAACATGATGACCACTTCATTTATTGCCCAAACTTTAACGTTTTTAAGAGAGAAATAGAGAGTTAAGATAAGTAACAGTTGTTAATTGATTTAAAAGTAGAAAATGTGATTAGCCTATGTTTAGAAGAAGCCAGATAACAAAATAATGTAAAACTATGGATTGAAAGCAGGGACTTGAACAGATATTAACACACCAATGTTCCTAACAGCATTATTCATAATTGCAAAAAGACGATAGCAACCCAAGTGTCCATCAACAGATGAATGGATAAACAAAATGTGGTATATACACACAATGGAATATTATTCAGCCATGAAAAGGAATGAAGTTCTGATATATGTGAAAATATGGCTGTTGAACCTTGAAGACATCACATTGAGTAAATTATGCCAGCCATAAAATGACAAATATTTTATGATCTCATTGATATGAAACAACTAAAATAAGCAAATTCATAGACTCAGAAACTAGAATATATGTACCTGGGCCAGGGTCAGGATAAGTAATTGGGAATTAATGCTTAAATTGTACAGAGTTCCTATTTGGGGTGAGGGAAAGTTTTGGCAATGGATGGTAGGGATGGTAGCACAACATTGTGAATGTAGAGAACACCACCACTGAATTACATATTTGAATGTGGTTAAAAGGGGATATTTTAGGTTATATAAATGTTACTAGAATAAAAATTTTAGAAAAAACATAGGACTAAACAACTTAATGAACCCTAATATAAACCATGGATTACAGTTAGCAGTACAATTATAATATTTTTTATCTGTCATAACAAATTCACCACATTAATGCAAGGTGTTTATAACAAGGGGGTTTTGGGAGACTCTGTATTTTCTTCAAAGAAAATGGTAATTAACAGTTGTGAATTGACTTAAAAGTAGGAAATGTGATCAGCCTATGTTTAGAAGAAACAAGATAACATAAGAATTGAAAATTGTGGAACCTGGGTAATATGTAAGCAAGCTTTTCATAATACTATTGTCTTCAGTTTGTGTATGGTTTGAAATTTTTCATAATAAAAAGTTCTATAGCATAAAGAGCATTGAACAGGTCTGGCTTAAATGGGTATATGACTTCCGTTGGGTCATGTTCTGTTTTGAGTTGATTGGTCTCCATATGAAAGGGATGGTCCCTTCCACCTTTAAAATTCTGAGCTTCAACAACAAGAAATGTTGAGCCTGACTTTCATTACAATGAAAATAAATATGAAATATGAAGAGAAGGATATGGGAGTTTATTCAGTAATGTTATCCACACAGTTTTTAATGGCATCCTGCAAAGAGAAATGAGCAATTGTTAAATTAGCACTCTGCAGAATGGCAATGATGATGTGAGTCCTAAAGGGAAAAAAAAGAAATAAAAGATAAATTTGCCAGTTGAAGGTCTTCTCTGTCCATAAGTAACCAGTAGTGTGAAACTAGTAAGCATGGGCAAGTAGCACTGATGGGACAAGACATAAGAATCTGTCAAACTGCATTTACAAAGAAGCAATAAAACTATCCAGAGCAGTAGAAACATGGGTTTTATGGTTTGCCTCTGCCAGGTGTCATCATCAATATGGATCTCTACTGTTCTTTCCATCCTAGGGTTATCTGAATTGATTGTAGAGGCCGATACAAGCCAAATCCATAGTCTGAGTCTATTGTACTATGGTCCATTTTTCTCTAGCTGTGACCATGAGTATCATTAACTAAAACTGGCAGTCTTATCACTTCTTGTTCTGTAGTTCGTTCTTGTGTCTATTATGCATTCATACGTGTAATTATATGAATTAATTCCTTGGTCCTGAAGGGAATGCTAAAGAGTGGTAGTCTAAGAAAGAATACTATTGGGGAAAGCAAGGTTGCCTAAAAGTTTTACCTCAAGTTCTTCCACATGTGGAAATAGGTTACAAACTCAAAAATACAGTATCTAGAATGTCCTGAGTAAATGAATGGTCATTTCATATAACTATATAATCTACACAACAACCCTAGGAAATACTAAATATGTTATGTATTATTATTATTATAATCTCTATTTTACTGCTGAGAAAGTGAGGCACAGAGGGATAAGTAACTGGTTAAGGTTATCAAACTGGTCAGTTTCAAAACAAGGTTTTGGATGTTGGCAGTCTGACTTCTATGCTATCCTCTTACCTCAAGTTCTCTCTTGCAAGGTGGCATTTAATTTTAAAAGAGTAGTCATGATTGGATGTACCATAAGAACTCAAATTAGAGAGGCTGAGGATTATACTTATAGTGACCACGTTGCCTTACAACAAATATCAAACAACTTCTTTTCTTTAAAAAGGGGAAAAAAAGGTTCAGCATTAAAATGACCCAATACTTCAAGGAACTCTTGGTCAGTTCGCAGTTCTAGATAGTACATTTATATTAATCTAAACCAGATATCAGCAAATTTGTTGGACACAGCTGCACCAACTCATTATTTACTATAGTTGCTTTGCGGTTACAACGAATAGTTGCAACAGAGATTGTATGCCCCACTAAGCCTGAAATATTTCATACGTAGACTGTTATAGAAGAAAATTGCTAATCTCTACTCTAAGCTGATCAGAGCAATTTCATTTCCCTCACTATATTCAGTTTAAACAAGGGCAAGTGATAGTTTTCTTGCCAATGAAATGTTTGAGGAAGTCTATTGTGTGAGGCAGGAGCACAAAGGAAAGCTTACTCTTCACAAGGACATTGTAATATGAGGATATGAATCTGTATTCATAGGGGGAGTAGCCTGAGGACAAGAGTCAGCATTCCAAGGATGACAGGAAACAGAGTGGCGCAATAGTACAAACCAAATTTATTAGATATATCCTTAACCCACTGAAATAAACAACCCTTGAATTGCCCTGTGGTATAGTTTCCCGGAGCTGATGTAACTACATATCACAAACTAGTAGGTGTAAACAATAGACATTTCTTGTCTCACAGTTCTGAGGCTACAAGTCCAAATCAAGGTGCTGGCAGGACCATGTTTCCTATGAAGTCTATGCAGTCTTGGCACTGTCCAGCAATCCATGATGTTCCTTGGCTTGTGGCATAACTCAGTCTCTGTCTCCATCACATGCCCATCCTTATCTGTCTGTCTCCCACCAATTGTGTCCAAAATTCCTCTCCTTATAGGGACATCAGTCATAATGGATTATGACCCACCCTAATCCAGTTTGGCCTCATCTTAACTAACAGCATCTTCAAAGATCCTGTTTCCAAACAAGGTCACATACATGAGGGGGACACAATTCATTCCATAATATCCTGCCCATGGACTTCTTATGTGGGATAATGAACCAAAAGCATCATAAATGATATCTTACCCAGCCTGTGCTTTCCAGGGCAGTCCTGATTTCAAATATTCTACTTCACTGTCCATGTAAGTACAGTCATACTTATCAGGGATTATTTCTTTTCTTTGGTTCAGAAAATAAGGTGATTGTAGCAATACTTGTCTTAGGCAGTAGGTGTAGAAGTTAGGAGGAAGGTTTTAAGGACAGAGGGCAAGGCAATAATGCACAGAGTCATAGAATACGAGGCAGTCAGGGTAATGAGAAATGGTTAGGACAGATATCAACTATTATAATGTAGTCTTCACCTATGGGACAGGAGAAAATAGAGTAGTAAATTTTGAAAGGAGAATAGATTTGTCTAGCAAGACTAATTAAAACTTCTCTAGCTTCTCAAATGAATGGCAACTAAATATTTATAAAAGTCCAATGCATTTTAAAAATAAACAATTACAAAAAGGCACTTAGCTAAACAACACAAAATAGCAAAATTTTCATTATGAACATTAAAAACAGGCCATCTACATACATTCTAATATACACATTTGTGTGCATAGTAAATAATAGTGGATAAGCATTATGCAGTGACAGTATAGGATTTCCAGGGGCAAAATATCAACAACAAAGTTTTATATGAAGAAATGCCCTCCACCACCACCATCTCCATAAATCAATGATTTTTCATGTCTGTGGTTTTAGGAGGAAAGTAGTGATTCCAAAGTAATACCCCAATTTGTCACTACCATCACCACCACCCCTACTCTTACACAATCATGTCTATTGTCAACTCAGTTTTGAGAGTTTATCATATACCTCAAATGTACATAGTAGGAGAATGCTTAAGAACCATAAGCGGCTGTTGGGCGGGGCAAGATGGCAGACTGGTGAACTGTATGTTTTAGTTACTCCTCCAGGAAAGTAGGTAGAAAGCCAGGAACTGCGTGGACTGGACACCACAGAGCAATCTGACTTTGGGCATACTTCATACAACACTCATGAAAACGTGGAACTGCTGAGATCAGCGAAATCTGTAAGTTTTTGCGGCCAGGGGACCCGCACCCCTCCCTGCCAGGCTCAGTCCCGTGGGAGGAGGGGCTGTCAGCTCCGGGAAGGAGAAGGGAGAACTGCAGTGGCAGCCCTTATCGGAAACTCATTCTGCTGATTCAAACTCCAACCATAGATAGACTGAGACCAGACACCAGAGAATCAGAGCAGCCAGCCCAGCAGAGAGGAGACAGGCATAGAGAAAAAAAAAAAAACATGAAAAACTCCAAAATAAAAGCGGAGGATTTTTGGAGTTCTGGTGAACAAAGAAAGGGGAAGGGCCCGGAGGCGCATATGCAAATCCCGAAGAAAAGCTGATCTCTCTGCCCTGTGGACCTATCCTTAATGGCCCTGGTTGCTCTGTCTCTTAGCATTTCAATAACCCATTAGATCTCTGAGGAGGGCCCTTTTTTTTTTTTTTTTTTAATCCCTTTTTCTTTTTCTAAAACAATTACTCTAAGAGGCCAAAACAGAAAGCTTTAAAGACTTGCTATTTGGGGAGGTCAAGTCAAGAGCAGAACTAGGAGAGCTCTGAGACAAAACGCAATAATCCAGAGGCTGAGAAAATTCACTAAACACAACTTCCCAAGAAAAGGGGGGTGTCCGCTCACAGCCATCATCCTGGTGGACAGGAAACACTCCTGCCCATCGCCAGCCCCATAGCCCAGAACTGCCCCAGACAACCCAGTGTGACGGAAGTGCTTCAAATAACAGGCACACACCACAAAATTGGCATGGACATTAGCCTTCCCTGCAACCTCAGCTGATTGTCCCAGAGTTGGGAAGGCAGAGCAGTGTGAATTAACAAAGCCCCATTCAGCCATCATTTCAGCAGACTGCGAGCCTCCCTACACAGCCCAGCAGCCCAGAACTGCCCTGGGGGGATGGCACTCACCTGTGACATAGCACAGTCATCCCCCAACAGAGGACCCGGGGTGCACGGCCTGGAAGAGGGGCCCACTTGCAAGTCTCAGGAGCCATACGCCAATACCAAGGACTTGTGGGTCAGTGGCAGAGACAAACTGTGGCAGGACTGAACTGAAGGATTAGACTATTGCAGCAGCTTTAAAACTCTAGGATCACCAGGGAGATTTGATTGTTAGAGTCACCCCCCCTCCCTGACTGCCCAGAAACATGCCCCATATACAGGGCAGGCAACACCAACTACACACGCAAGCTTGGTACACCAATTGGACCCCACAAGACTCACTCCCCCACTCACCAAAAAGGCTAAGCAGGGGAGAACTGGCTTGTGGAGAACAGGTGGCTCGTGGACGCCACCTGCTGGTTAGTTAGAGAAAGTGTACTCCATGAAGCTGTAGATCTGATAAATTAGAGATAAGGACTTCAATTGGTCTACAAATCCTAAAAGAACCCTATCAAGTTCAGCAAATGTCACGAGGCCAAAAACAACAGAAAATTATAAAGCATATGAAAAAACCAGACGATATGGATAACCCAAGCCCAAGCACCGAAATCAAAACACCAGAAGAGACACAGCACCTAGAGGAGCTACTCAAAGAACTAAAGATGAACAATGATACCATAGTACGGGAGACAAAGGAAATCAAGAAGACCCTAGAAGAGCATAAAGAAGACATTGCAAGACTAAATTAAAAAATGGATGATCTTATGGAAATTAAAGAAACTGTTGACCAAATTAAAAAGATTCTGGACACTCATAGTACAAGACTAGAGGAAGTTGAACAACGAATCAGTGACCTCGAAGATGACAGAATGGAAAACGAAAGCATAAAAGAAAGAATGGGGAAAAAAAATTGAAAAAATCGAAATGGACCTCAGGGATATGATAGATAATATGAAACGTCCAAATATAAGACTCATTGGTGTCCCAGAAGGGGAAGAAAAGGGTAAAGGTCTAGGAAGAGTATTCAAAGAAATTGTTGGGGAAAACTTCCCAAATCTTCTAAATAACATAAATACACAAATCATAAATGCTCAGCGAACCCCAAATAGAATAAATCCAAATAAACCCACTCCGAGACATATACTGATCACACTGTCAAACACAGAAGAGAAGGAGCAAGTTCTGAAAGCAGCAAGAGAAAAGCAATTCACCACATACAAAGGAAACAGCATAAGACTAAGTAGTGACTACTCAGGAGCCACCATGGAGGCGAGAAGAGAGCGGCACGATATATTTAAAATTCTGAGTGAGAAAAATTTCCAGCCAAGAATACTTTATCCAGCAAAGCTCTCCTTCAAATTTGAGGGAGAGCTTAAATTTTTCACAGACAAACAAATTCTGAGAGAATTTGCTAACAAGAGACCTGCCCTACTGGAGATACTAAAGAGAGCCCTACAGACAGAGAAACAAAGACAGGACAGAGAGATTTGGAGAAAGGTTCAGTACTAAAGAGATTCAGTATGGGTACAATAAAGGATATTAATAGACAGAGGGGAAAAATATGACAAACATAAACCAAAGGATAAGATGGCTGATTCAAGAAATTCCTTCACGGTTATAACGTTTAATGTAAATGGATTAAACTCCCCAATTAAAAGATATAGATTCGCAGAATGGATCAAAAAAAATGAACCATCAATATGTTGCATACAAGAGACTCATCTTAGACACAGGGACACAAAGAAACTGAAAGTGAAAGGATGGAAAAAAATATTTCATGCAAGCTACAGCCAAAAGAAAGCAGGTGTAGCAATATTAATCTCAGATAAAATAGACTTCAAATGCAGGGATGTTTTGAGAGACAAAGAAGGCCACTACGTACTAATAAAAGGGGCAATTCAGCAAGAAGAAATAACAATCGTAAATGTCTATGCACCCAATCAAGGTGCCACAAAATACATGAGAGAAACACTGGCAAAACTAAAGGAAGCAATTGATGTTTCCACAATAATTGTGGGAGACTTCAACACATCACTCTCTCCTATAGATAGATCAACCAGACAGAAGACCAATAAGGAAATTGAAAACCTAAACAATCTGATAAATGAATTAGATTTAACAGACATATACAGGACATTACACCCCAAATCACCAGTATACACATACTTTTCTAGTGCTCATGGAACTTTCTCGAGAATAGATCATATGCTGGGACATAAAACAAGCCTCAATAAATTTAAAAAGATTGAAATTATTCAAAGCACATTCTCTGACCACAATGGAATACAATTAGAAGTCAATAACCATCAGAGACTTAGAAAATTCACAAATACCTGGAGGTTAAACAACACACTCCTAAACAATCAGTGAGTTAAAGAAGAAATAGCAAGAGAAATTGCTAAATATATAGAGACGAATGAAAATGAGAACACAACATACCAAAACCTATGGGATGCAGCAAAAGCAGTGCTAAGGGGGAAATTTATAGCACTAAACGCATATATTAAAAAGGAAGAAAGAGCCAAAATCAAAGAACTAATGGATCAACTGAAGAAGCTAGAAAATGAACAGCAAACCAATCCTAAACCAAGTACAAGAAAAGAAATAACAAGGATTAAAGCAGAAATAAATGACATAGAGAACAAAAAAACAATAGAGAGGATAAATATCACCAAAAGTTGGTTCTTTGAGAAGATCAACAAGATTGACAAGCCCCTAGCTAGACTGACAAAATCAAAAAGAGAGAAGACCCATATAAACAAAATAATAAATGAAAAAGGTGACATAACTGCAGATCCTGAAGAAATTAAAAAAATTATAAGAGGATACTATGAACAACTGTATGGCAACAAACTGGATAATGTGGAGGAAATGGACAATTTCCTGGAAACATATGAACAACCTAGACTGACCAGAGAAGAAATAGAAGACCTCAACCAACCCATCACAAGCAAAGAGATCCAATCAGTCATCAAAAATCTTCCCACAAATAAATGCCCAGGGCCAGATGGCTTCACAGGGGAATTCTACCAAACTTTCCAGAAAGAACTGACACCAATCTTACTCAAACTCTTTCAAAACATTGAAGAAAATGGAACACTACCTAACTCATTTTATGAAGCTAACATCAATCTAATACCAAAACAAGGCAAAGATGCTACAAAAAAGGAAAACTACCGGCCAATCTCCCTAATGAATATAGATGCAAAAATCCTCAACAAAATACTTGCAAATCGAATCCAAAGACACATTAAAAAAATCATACACCATGACCAAGTGGGGTTTATTCCAGGCATGCAAGGATGTTTCAACATAAGAAAATCAATCAATGTATTACAACACATTCACAAGTCAAAAGGGAAAAATCAATTGATCATCTCAATAGATGCTGAAAAAGCATTTGACAAAATCCAACATCCGTTTTTGATAAAAACACTTCAAAAGGTAGGAATTGAAGGAAACTTCCTCAACATGATAAAGAGCATATATGAAAAACCCACAGCCAGCATAGTACTCAATGATGAGAGACTGAAAGCCTTCCCTCTAAGATCAGGAACAAGACAAGGATGCCCACTATCACCACTGTTATTCAACATTGTGCTGGAAGTGCTAGCCAGGGCAATCCGGCAAGACAAAGAAATAAAAGGCATCCAAATTAGAAAAGAAGAAGTAAAACTGTCATTGTTTGCAGATGATATGATCTTATATCTAGAAAACCCTGAGAAATCGACGATACAGCTACTAGAGCTAATAAGCAAATTTAGCAAAGTAGCAGGATACAAGGTTAATGCACATAAGTCAGTAATGTTTCTATATGGTAGAAATGAACAAACTGAAGAGACACTCAAGAAAAAGATACCATTTTCAATAGCAACTAAAAAAATCAAGTACCTAGGAATAAACTTAACCAAAGACGTAAAAGACCTATACAAAGAAAACTACATAACTCTACTAAAAGAAATAGAAGGGGACCTTAAAAGATGGAAAAATATTCCATGTTCATGGATAGGAAGACTAAATGTCATTAAGATGTCAATTCTACCCAAACTCATCTACAGATTCAATGCAATCCCAATCAAAATTCCAACAACCTACTTTGCAGACTTGGAAAAGCTAGTAATCAAATTTATTTGGAAAGGGAAGATGCCTCGAATTGCTAAAGACACTCTAAAAAAGAAAAACGAAGTGGGAGGACTTACACTCCCTGACTTTGAAGCTTATTATAAAGCCACAGTTGCCAAAACAGCATGGTACTGGCACAAAGATAGACATATAGATCAATGGAATCGAATTGAGAATTCGGAGATAGATCCTCAGATCTATGGCCGACTGATCTTTGATAAGGCCCCCAAAGTCACTGAACTGAGTCATAATGGTCTTTTCAACAAATGGGGCTGAGAGAGTTGGATATCCATATCCAAAAGAATGAAAGAGGACCCCTACCTCACCCCCTACACAAAAATTAACTCAAAATGGACGAAAGATCTCAATATAAAAGAAAGTACCATAAAACTCCTAGAAGATAATGTAGGAAAACATCTTCAAGACCTTGTATTAGGCGGCCACTTCCTAGACTTTACACCCAAAGCACAAGCAACAAAAGAGAAAATAGATAAATGGGAACTCCTCAAGCTTTGAAGTTTCTGCACCTCAAAGGAATTTCTCAAAAAGGTAAAGAGGCAGCCAACTCAATGGGAAAAAATTTTTGGAAACCATGTATCTGACAAAAGACTGATATCTTGCATATATAAAGAAATCCTACAACTCAATGACAATAGTACAGTCGGCCCAATTATAAAATGGGCAAAAGATATGAAAAGACAGTTCTCTGAAGAGAAAATACAAATGGCCAAGAAACACATGAAAAAATGTTCAGGTTCACTAGCTATTAGAGAGATGCAAATTAAGACCACAATGAGATACCATCTAACACTGGTTAGAATGGCTGCCATTAAACAAACAGGAAACTACAAATGCTGGAGGGGATGTGGAGAAATTGGAGCTCTTATTCATTGTTGGTGGGACTGTATAATGGTTCAGCCACTCTGGAAGTCAGTCTGGCAGTTCCTTAGAAAACTAGATATAGAGTTACCTTTCGATCCAGCAATTGCACTTCTCGGTATATACCCGGAAGATCGGAAAGCAGTGACACGAACAGATATCTGCACGCCAATGTTCATAGCAGCATTATTCACAATTGCCAAGAGATGGAAACAACCCAAATGTCCTTCAACAGATGAGTGGATAAATAAAATGTGGTATATACACACGATGGAATACTACGCGGCAGTAAGAAGGAATGATCTCGTGAAACATATGACAACATGGATGAACCTTGAAGACATAATGCTGAGCGAAATAAGCCAGGCACAAAAAGAGAAATATTATATGCTACCACTAATGTGAACTTTGAAAAATGTAAAACAAATGGCTGATAATGTAGAATGTAGGGGAACTAGCAATAGAGAGCAATTAAGGAAGGGGGAACAATAATCCAAGAAGAACAGATAAGCTATTTAACATTCTGGGGATGCCCAGGAATGACTATGGTCTGTTAATTTCTGATGGATATAGTAGGAGCAAGTTCACAGAAATGTTGCTATATTAGGTAACTTTCTTGGGGTAAAGTAGGAACATGTTGGAAGTTAAGCAGTTATCTTAGGTTAGTTGTCTTTTTCTTACTCCCTTGTTATGGTCTCTTTGAAATGTTCTTTTATTGTATGTTTGTTTTCTTTTTAACTTTTTTTTCATACAGTTGATTTAAAAAAGAAGGGAAAGTTAAAAAAAAAAAAAAGAAAAGAAAACAAGGAAAAAAAAAAGATGTAGTGCTCCCTTGAGGAGCCTGTGGAGAATGCAGGGGTATTCACCTACCCCACCTCCATGGTTGCTAACATGACCACAGACATAGGGGACTGGTGGTTTGATGGGTTGAGCCCTCTACCACAGGTTTTACCCTTGGGAAGATGGTTGCTGCAAAGGAGAGGCTAGGCCTCCCTATGGTTGTGCCTAAGAGCCTCCTCCCGAATGCCTCTTTGTTGCTCAGATGTGGCCCTCTCTCTCTGGCTAAGCCAACTTGAAAGGTGAAATCACTGCCCTCCCCCCTACGTGGGATCAGACACCCAGGGGAGTGAATCTCCCTGGCAGCGTGGAATATGACTCCCGGGGAGGAATGTAGACCTGGCATCATGGGACGGAGAACATCTTCTTGACCAAAAGGGGGATGTGAAAGGAAATGAAATAAGCTTCAGTGGCAGAGAGATTCCAAAACGAGCCGAGAGGTCACTCTGGTGGGCACTCTTACGCACACTTTAGACAACACTTTTTAGGTTCTAAAGAATTGGGGTAGCTGGTGGTGGATACCTGAAACTATCAAACTACAACCCAGAACCCATGAATCTTGAAGACAGTTGTATAAAAATGTAGCTTATGAGGGGTGACAATCGGATTGGGAAAGCCATAAGGACCACACTCCACTTTGTCTAGTTTATGGATGGATGAGTAGAAAAATAGGGGAAGGAAACAAACAGACAAAGGTACCCAGTGTTCTTTTTTACTTCAATTGCTCTTTTTCACTCTAATTATTATTCTTGTTATTTTTGTGTGTGTGCTAATGAAGGTGTCAGGGATTGATTTGGGTGATGAATGTACCACTATGTAATGGTACTGTAAACAATCGAAAGTACGATTTGTTTTGTTTGACTGCGTGGTATGTGAATATATCTCAATAAAATGAAGATTAAAAAAAAATAAAAAAATAAACTGAGCATTTTATGATGCAAATAAAAAAAAAAAAGAACCATAAGCACTGTCTTTAGGTGAAAGATGAGGTCTTTCTCAAGATTACACTCACTGGAGAGAAATGACTTGATATCCAACATGTGGGCAATAATTGATTTATAAGTTGATACCACTTGATGATGATTCAGAGTAGATGGTACATGGTTGGTATAAAGAGGACTTTCTTTTTTGCATGGTGGGGCTTAAGCAATATATGTCTATGTATATATACACATATATATATATGTATGTATATTTCATGACAAAATTTGCACAAAGAAAGCATAGTTAATAAAAAAGGCCACAAAGATGGAAAGAGTGTTAGACTTTTAAATGTTACTCTGAAACTGTAAGCAAGCTATGTATTCAAATTTAGTTTCACAGAGAAGCCAAACGCAGAATGAGTACCCAGTCACATAAAAGCACTACACAAGCTATACAAATGTTTGTGTTCTCTCATCCTTAGACTCTTTTTTTTAATTCATTTTTATTGAGATACACTCACATAGCATGCAGTCATACAAAACCAAGTGTACATTCAATTGTTCACAGTACTATTATATAGTTGTACATTCATCACCATAATTAATTTTTGACATTTTCATTACCACACACACAAAAATAATAAGAATAAAAATTAAAGTGAAAAAGAACAACTAAAGTAAAAAAGAACACTGGGTGCCTTTTTCTTTTCTTCCCCCATTTTTCTACTCATCCATCCATAAACTAGACAAAGGGGAGTGTGGTCCATATGGCTTTCCCACTCACATTGTCACCCCTCATAAGCTACATTTTTATACAACCATCTTCAAGATTCATGAGTTCTGGGTTTTAGTTTGATAGTTTCAGGTATTTACTGCTAGCTATTCCAATTCATTAGAATCTAAAAAGGGTTGTCTATATTGTGCATAAGAGTGCCCACCAGAGTGACCTCTTGGCTCCTTTTGGAATCTCTCTGCCACTGAAGCTTATTTCATTTCCTTTCACATCCCCCTTTTGGTCAAGAAGATATTCTCCATCCCATGATGCTGGGTCTACATTCCTCCCCAGGAGTCATATTCCACATTTCCAGGAAGATTCACACCTGGAGGAGGGCAGTGATTTCACCTGCCACATTGGCTTAGCTAGGGAGGGCACAGCTGAGCAACAAAGAGGCATTCGGGAGGAGGCTCTTAGGCACAATTATAGGGAGGCCTAGACTCTCCTTTGCAGCAACAGTCTTCCCAAGGGCAAGTCCTGTGGTGGAGTGCTCAACCCATCAAACCACCAGTCCCCTATGTCTGTGAGCACATCAAGAACCATCGAAGTAGGGAAGCAAAACACCCCTGCATTCTCCACCAATTCCTCAAGGGGACTCTGCATATTTTTTCATTTTTTTTTTTTTTCTAATTAACTCTTTTTCTTTAATCAACTATATCAAAAAAATTTAAAAAAACCATACAATTAAAAAACATTTCAAACAAACCATAACAAGGGAGTAAGAAAAAGACAACTAACCTAAGATAACTTACTCCACCCCAAGAAAATAACCCAATATAGCAATATTTCTGTGAACTTATTCCTACTATACCCATCAGATATTAACAGACCATAGTCATTTCTGGGCATTCCCAGAACTTTAAATTTGCCCACAATAGCTTATCTGTTCTTATTGGGTTATCATTCCCCCTTCCTTAATTGCTCTCTATCGCTAGTTCCCCTACATTCTACATTATAAACCATTTGTTTTACTCTTTCAATGTTCACATTAATGGTAGCAAATAATATTTCTCTGTTTGTGCCCAGCTTATTTCACTCAGCATTATGTCTTCAAGGGTCATTCATGTTGTCATATGTTTCACGACATCGTTCCTTCTTACAGCCACGTAGTATTCCATCGTGTGTCTATACCACATTTTATTTATCCACTTATCTGTTGAAGGACATTTGGGTATTTGGGTTGTTTCCATCTCTTGGCAATTGTGAATAATGCTGCTATAAACTTTGGCGTGCAGATATCTGTTTGTGTCTCTGCTTTCAGATCTTTTGGGTATATACCAAGAAGTGCAACCACTGGATCAAAGGGTAACTCTATATCTAGTTTTCTAAGGAAGTTCCAGACTGACTTCCAGAGTGGCTGAACCATTATACAGTGCCAACAACAATGAATAAGAGTTCCAGTTTCTCCACATCCTCTCCAGCATTTGTAGTTTCCTGTTTATTTAATAGCAGCTATTCTAATTGGTGTGAGGTGGTATCTCATTGTGGTCTTAATTTGCATCTCTCTAATAGCTAGTGAAGCTGAACATTTTTTCATGTGTTTCTTGGCTATTTGTATTTCCTCTTCAGAGAACTGTCTTTTCATATCTTTTGCCCATTTTATAAGTATGCTGTCTGTACTATTGTCATTGAGTTGTAGGATTTCTCTATATATGCAAGATATCAGTCTTTTGTCAGATACATGGTTGAGCAGGACTTCTTTTAATTCTAATTCGGATATTTTCCTAACATGATATATCCTCTACTCCCACATAATTCTACAAATATTTCTACATACTATAGACTTGCTAACATGGTTATACAAAGTCTCTTGTTGATTTGACTTCATAAGGCACTACCCTAAAAGTCACTAAAATAATGAGTTTATTAAAAAAGAATTTTTATGAAGAATTAAGATTTCATGGAGAATTTATCACTCCTATCCATTTCTGTAGTCAGCATACAAGACCAAGCCCTATTCCTTTTATGCTTGAATTACTCAGCTAATAATTACTCAGCTTGGATAATTCTGATTTCTGAAATAATTACCAAGATAGTGTTCCTAAAATACCAGTTCTGGGTCATCCTTCATCTCCAGTGACTATTTTCTTTCCCATATCAGATCCAAATGCCTGATTCTCAATTCGTCTTTCTAATGTTATACCTCAGTTCTTTCCTCATCATTTTTGCATTCCAATCAAATAAGCTATGCAGATGTTCTAACTAGTGTTTCCTTTTTATATTTGTTAACCTCTTTTATATCAATAAAAGTTTTCCCATTCAGATGTAGGCATCTTCCTTCAAGACAATTTCCTTCAAGACTCAGTAAAAATACATCTACTTCTGGTAGCCTTCTACAACATGGAAATTCAGTTTTGATGTCTCTTTCCCTCTCTCTTTATTTCTCTTTCTTTTTGTGTTTCTTCAGCACCTGGCTAAGCATACATTTGCTGGGATGCTTTCTGCTTTCAAATTCTTATGGAAGGTATGTGTTTTATTTTGTTTTGTTTTAATCTTCATACTAGATTGGAAACCCTTCAAGAGTAGTGTTTTAGTTTCCTGGATGTAAAAAACAAATAACCTGAAATGAGTTGGACTATGGAATTTATTGGCTCATGGTTTTGAGGCTAGGAGAAGTACAAATCTTTATCTCCAAAGACGATGGCATTCTGGAGCTGGCTGCCAGTGATCCTTAGTCCCTGTCACATGGCAATGCACATGGCACCCTCTCTTGACATCTTGGTGCTGTCAACTTCCAACTTCTGGCTGCTCCCTCTGGCTATCTCTCTCTCTGTGGCCTTCCCAATAAGGCATCCAATAATAGGATTAAGACCCATCCTGATTCGGTTTGTTCACACCTTAACTGAAGTAACCTCATCAAAAGGTCATGTTTTTCTGGGTACATAGCTCCAAGCCATCACAGGTAGGGATCTTGCCTTCTCTTCTTTTGTGCTGTCCTCCATACCTATCAAGTCTATACCTGATAGGAATTTTTAAATGTATGCTGACTGTCTGACTTACACATGGTTTCTTTCATCTAAATGTGTTAAGCTCATCAACAGCTGGTGAAGAGTGCTTATTTGAAAAGCTGCTCCAGTGTATACAAAAAGTGACACATTTTGTGTTTGATGAATAACTGCTCACACTCTAAAATTCTTATGTACAGTATAAAAATAGCATATGACAAGGCTGTCCATCTGGAATTAGTGTTTTGTGCATTACAAAGCAACAAGACACTAAATCCTGAAGAGGACTCAAATTGGAGAGACCAGTGAAGTGTTTTGCCAACAGGAAAGACAGACGATTGCTTTTCTCAAACTGTGCCATGTTGCCAAGTATAGGAATCCAGCTGTTGTATGAGATTTATACTCATTTCACTTAACTATAAATGCATCATGCATCATTTTTCTTTAATTACTTGGATTAACTGGGTAGGTGTAGGTGATGCACTGAGGTCTGAGCATAATCAAAATGAGCTACTGTGATAAAAGTGAAAGAAAAATATTTTTATAGTCAATGGGGGAAATAAAGTATGTGTATGTGCAAAAACAAGATCTTGTCACTGCAACAATCTAATTAGTATTAAAATCCCTTTCGTTAGCCAGGACTTAGAATCTTCCAATTATAGATAAAGTGATTTTGTAAAAGAAATCTATACCAATTTTTTTCAATCTCTTAATTACTTTTCTATTTTTTGCCTCATAGTCATGGCATTCAGATGGGCAGCTTTACCCTTGACAAGCATGCTTGCATTCCTTTTTCCTCAAATCTCTGAAAAGCTTTCGATTTCCTGAATTTGACATCAGAATTCCTGGCCAGATTTTCAAATCCCTTATCAACTTCCTCTGCTCTCTCTAACACAACTCAGTTCTATATAAATTTTCCATCCAATTTTCTCTGTAGAGTACTTTTAAGATTTTTAAAAATGTTCTGAATTCTCAAAAAAGCTCCTGTTCTGTCCATCGTATTTGGAAACAATTTTTAACTCTTTTCAGAAACCTTCATTGACTATTTTAACACAGCCCCATATCTTTAATGGTACGGTCTAAACCAAGATGTTTCCTCATGTGTATCTGAGATTTTTATTACATATATTTAATGTCTGTACACATATGTATGTGTTTTAGTCATCAATAAATAGTTGATAAGTTGAATACAATTTTGTTACTCTGTTAAATGTGCATTGCATTATATTTTTTTAAAAAATAATGGATATATTATATAATTCTGTTGTTGAATAAATCTCTTAGCACCTAGAATAATGTTATGTACAAAATAGATAAATGATAATGTTTAGTGATCATGGTGATTAACCTAAGGTAATGAAATTATATTGTTATTTCCCCCCGTTTTCCTTATAAACTTTATAACATCTGCACTTGCACAGCTCTCATGAAATCCCAGATTTTGAGCCCCTCAGACAGCTCAGGAATAATTATCCTATCTGTCATTATTATATAGCTCATTAGCATAAGTACAGCACTCTGCTACCATTTATGGTTTTTACCCATAATTATAATTGCCATATGGTACTGAAATGACTCAATTGCTTACTATGGATCCCTATTCAATAAGCCCTGTCTATCTTCCACTCTCCTTTGATTCTTGTGAATTGCCTAGTTTCTTAAATTTATAACCTTTGAGTAATAACATAGCCTGTACTGTCTTGCAAATGTAACCACTTACACTGTCTTAAGCTAACTTAATTTTCTTAGACCCTTGCCTTGAGTCCCAGTATAGTGCTTCCCTTGGCAAAGTCAATACATTAATTCAGGATTTGTGACTAGCAAGCCTTTTGAGAAAAAGAATGAGACAGCAAGGTAAATATGTATAATCACATCTGCAGAATTATGGTTAAGTGATCGTTTTACCTTTCTAATGTCTGATCTGATAGAGAGAAAATTTTTTTATAAAAATAAGCTTGGACTAGTTTTCAGTAATTGTGTTTTGGAAGAGACAATGACCCACATGACATCAAGGGAATAATTCAGCTAGTTAAGAATTCAATGAGGATTCATCTAGGTGAGGAGCAATGCCTTCCCTCATGAAGAGAAGTACTTTAAATTTTAGAAGTAGGGATAGGAATATGATGCAGTAAATACACTCTGTTCATTCACTATGTCTCTAAGAAAGTACAGATAAGGCTCTTGAATTTCCTGTGCTTTTTCTGAAGGTATGAGGTTCTCAGTCTCTTTCTCTTTCTCTCTGTATGTTTAAATATACATACACATATATATTTATTATACATGTACATGCATATACATATATATTGCATACATGTGATACATACACACACATTTTTAAAACTTTCCATTCTCCCAACTCAGGGAGCAGTAGTAATGGGTATTTCTAAATGGCTCTGCATGGAACATAAATTTTGTAATAGATGAAATGTGCCACAAACGTGACATATTATCCCTCCTTTTATTTTACAGAACCAGATTTTTCATGTTCTCTCTCTTTTTAAATGATATTTTCTTGAACTACCCCAAACATTAGAGAAAATGCTGCTAAAGAGTTTCAAGCCCCTTTCAGCTAATACAAGAATTGTGCAACAAAAATGATCCCATAAATAGAAATGATGCTTTTTATAACACTAATATTTGAAATTTTAAAACAGAATTCTGGTATGTAATGTTTTGCAAGGGTCATACAAAATCCTATAGAGAGCAAAATGACTTTGAATGTGGAAAGAGGGATGTGCCGTATATGGCTGACAAATTACTTCATCGGATTCTTCACATTTGCAAAACTCAGAACAGCAATTCTGATTGGCTCAACAAGTTTAGGCAATTACCTCACAGATTCAGTTACAGTGAAGAAAGTTCAGTTCAATTTCTGCAAGCACTAGTCCAAATGAGAACTGCAAGCAAAGCAATGAGTAGTGATTTTCCCCCCAGCCCTTAAGGCTGCAGGTAAGGGATTCAATCCTAAAGGCCGTGCTATTGAGAACAGGGGAAAACACTGAACGATGGGGAGTGATTTCAGTGAATGCTGCTGTAGGCACTGGTGGAAAGGAAATAACACAAATGAGAAAAAAAAATTGAGGGATGACTGGGAATAATAAAAGAGAAGTAGGCTATCAGTGGAAAATAATATTTTTTATAAAATGATAAATTTGTTCTCTTGAGACACAAAAACTTTTAAAAAGAAGTCATCTCATCTTTAGAGGGCTAGAAGTGTTGATAACGTACTTGGGGATTTAAGTGATTGTTACTGGTTTGCTGATATTGCTGTTTTTAGCTTCAAAATGGCTTTTGGGTAAATAACAATCTCCCATTTAAAATCTGTCTGCCCTGCTGACACTCTCTGATCACACTGCTTACTCAGACCAAGTGTTTCATGAAACCAGCTTTAAGTGCCAATAATGAAGCACCTTAGAGAGTCCATGTCTAGCATAGATCTATGTAGGTTTAAAGCCTGAACTCCCTGGTGTCCTTAAATTTGGAAATTAAAAGCAAAGAGCAAATAGTTTTCTCATGTAATGTTAATGTCTCTCTCTTCTTCTTTAGAAAATATGTGGGCTTCATGTGTTCTAAATGGATGCTATTTTCCATGCATTATGGCACCTTAGGAAAGATCTATGAGACAAAGAAGCTTTTATTCTCATTATACTGTATATGTGGAAACACTAAGAAATATGAAATCCTTCACTGGTGCAGACTAAGAGATTTTCATTTCGTCTGGAGGGGAAATGTGCCAAAGTGGCTGAAAATAATTCAAGTAATTGGCAAAGAGCTATACTCTAAGGAGACTTTTGGTGTAATTTGATTTTGTGCCTTTTAGGGGAGCAAGTGAGATGTGATTTTCCCTGCCCCTGAGGGCCAAGAGATTTTAAACATTACAGAATCCTTAAGGTAGATGATGATGAACTACAATGTCGAAAGACCATCTAGAATTGTGATACTCTTAAGAAATAGTAATAATAATAATAATAATAATAACAATAATAATGCTCAATTGAGTTAGAGAATGTCCCTTATCATGCATTGCTTGTAGTTTGCTATAACACTGAGGAAACAGTCTTAAAAGCTAGATGCTCCTCAGCCTACAAAGTCACAGGATTATTGCTGAATTCCAAAAGTGCTGTTAGAAATAAAGATGAAAATAGCCAGCTCAGTCAGAATCAGCCATATATTGATGGATACCATGGCATTACAATACAATGATCCTACTTACAGTAAGTCCTAGATAAACTTGCAAAGCAGCCAAGTTTATTTTGGCACACTCCCACCTAAGCCCCCATCAGCATCCCCTCTCATTTATGGCCTCTTTGCATATCTTCTTCAAACAGATGCTTAGAATCTATTAGTTTTCAATTTATTCCTCCTGCATTGCAAAGGAAAAAGCAGCTTTACATGTTACTTCTTCATTCTGGAAGATGTTAATATTATCAAAACCCAAAGACAGAATTCCAGTAGTGGAATTTTAAGCATATTTTAATCTAAGGAACCCTTAAACATTCTTATTGCCTAGGACCTAAATGTAAGGCAGGCTCTGACTATATTCATATTTCTCATGAAAATGAGTAGAAGATATGAGTTGCCCATCTGCTCCAAGACTATGCAGGCAACTTGTAACTTAAACACTGAGTATGCTAACTTTTTTTCCTCTTATATGTCCAGAGAATTAGAGAAGAGGAAATAAAGTCTCCATTGCAAGCATTTTATGATGAACTTTGTACCAGAGAAAGTGATATGGAACTGAGAAAAGTTTCCGTCATCACCCAGGGCAGGACGGAGCCACATTTATGCAGCATGGTGTATAAATGCCTTTCTCTGGTGCACTCGCCCATCAGCAGACCATACTAAACTGCAGTTATCCTCAGTTATTTGCGTACTAAATTGCAATTATCCTCAGTTATTTGCATAGTGCAGGGGTTCTCAAAGTTTAGCTGGCATCAGAATCTTCTGAAGAATTATTAGAACACTGATTTCTGTGTCCCACCCCCAGAGTTCTTTATTCAGTAGGTCTCAGGCAGGGATACATATTTGCATTTCCACCACATTGCCAGTTGATGCTCATGCTGCTTGTCAAGGGACCATGCCATAGCTCAATAATCCCATCACCTCAAAAATTTTATTTAGCATATCCTGAGAACCACACAGACCTGAAACCTGCTGTGTGAGATTCAAAAGCTGCAGCACGTATCTGTGCTTGTGCAAATTCTGTTTGTGCTTACGTATGACTTTATAAATGAAGTGTCCCAGTTTATTTACTGAGTTCAATGAAAAACACAGGACTTGAACGTCGGTTGAGGACTTCCAGTCGAGACAGGATGGAGTAGACGAACTTCTCCCTATTCTACCCACTAAGAACTGCTAAACTACTGGACATTGTATATAAAACAAATGTAAGAAGACTGTGAAGGAAGAGGGGGGAAAGGCAAACCAGCTGGAGAACTCAGGGCCTGAGGAACAGCATGGCATTAAGTTTCCTGGGTTTTCGTTCTGTTTTATACATTCCGAAATTAATGCTGGAAAAAGCAGCAACCCAGAAGTACCAATAGGAGCAGACCAAAAAACACCAACAAAAGTCTGCTCTCTCTAGATAAAGGACTAGGCCAAGGCAGCATAACAAGCAAGACAGGAAACACAGACAATAAGCAATCCATCTCAACTGGAAAAAAAGACAAAAAACAAAACAAAAAAATTCAACTGTGCTGTCATCCCACTCCCATGAGCAAACGCTGGCAGGAGAGCCTAAACTTGGATTCTCACCTGGCTGTGATAAAGCACCCACTAGTGCTGGGGTGGAGTCAGAGCTGGCACTTTCTATCGAGAGTGAGATGGGGCATAGCACGGAATGCATTTTTAAAAAACAGGATCTTAATACCATTTTTTTAATGTGTTAATTGTGCATGTATCACTTTGATTTAAATTTTTTAAAATAACAAAATTACAAAACCATTTTTTATTTTATTTATGTGAACTTTAGGAAATTTAATATTATATTAAAGATTTTAGTATGGAGAATTATAAAATCAATGGTGACTTTTTGCCCTTACCTCACCATAATGTATCAAATCAGATAAGAAAAGGAACGTGATCAAATTTAATAACCTTCCACCCCTCCAGTGCTTTGCCCTTAGCCTTGGAAAACTAGACACTTTTTAAATACAAACTTTTTCTTGCTTATTATGAAATAAATTGTAAAGGGCTGAAATGAGTCGTAAATGTGAGGAAAATCAAGCTGCACTGGATTTTATGTTTTCTTTACTTTTTTCCCATTTACTTATTTACTTGGGATTTTTGTTTCTTTTTTTGTTTGTTTTGCAGGTTCTTTTTTTCTTTTAATCTAGCAACATTATCTGGGCCATCTACATATAGAATTCTGCTCTGTTTTGTTTTCTGACTGTGCTATATTTCTCCACCAGGGAAATTTACACTTGAAATGGTGCTATGAAGATATGAGAACATCAGGGAGAAAACGTGCAAAGGGTAAGAGAACAGTGATCAAGGAGCACAGTTAAGAGGTGGAAATGAAGAAAGGGAGCAGCAATCACTTTTCCTCGGACTACTCAGTAACTAGCAGAGTAACACAAGACAGAGAGTAAAGGGTGCTACAGATTTATCATGACTACAATTGCTCAGAGAAATCCAGGGGGACACCAGGCATCTCCCTGTCTCCTTGCACCTTTTTTTTTTTTTTAATTTAAAGAAATAATATCTGTTCATGAGACATTTTTAAAAATGCCTCTCTCTGTTCCACAATAATTTCAGGAAATCTTAAATTGACAAGAACACACCGTGATTTCAAAAACAGAACTTCCCTCCTAACCAAGAAAAGAAAGTCTGATAGGGAAGTAAATTTCAGCCTTTAGTTATGGCTACTCTAGCTTTTCCAGGCTTATTTCTTCTTCAGACAAATTCCATTCCCCTAGAAGCTACTCTATCAAGAGCTTCTCAACCATGCTATTAATGTGAAAATGAAAAATCTGCTTTATAGAGGCAGCACTCATGGGAGGAAGCATGCTGGCTCAATGAGCTTCTAAGACTCTTGATTACCTGGAATTTCTGAAGCTTTTGCAGTTGTTAATGTACCTCTTGCAAAATAATGAGATTTCAACCTTTTCCAAACATAGTGGCTTTGCTTTTCCTTACACAAACTGTTGCACACATTTTGCATTTCTAACTCCAATTTCCTCTGGCCTTATTCCCAGCAATCCCTGGTTTCATTCTACCTGCCATTTTCTTTTAATCTAGAAACCAAAATAACAATAATTATTCTGTCAGATAACAGGTGATGTTTCCAAATATATAGTATAGGAGGGGTGTTTTTTCTTTTACCACTCTGAGTAGGAATAATATATTGGTTAATTCAAAGTAAGAAAGTATATAAACTTTTTAAATTATTAAACAATTATTAAAAGATATGTGTGGACTTAGAATAGCCTTACTTTATAATAGTTAAAGATTGTCATTGTTGCTTACCTTGATTAAAGACAAGGGAAACTCTACTGATTTCTAATATTTGTCTTTTCCATATCATATCACTGTAGGTTTAGCTTTCCCTTAACATAATTGGGAAAACTAGAGTCCCAATAGATAAAGATACTGTCTCAGTGTCTGGCACAGTATTCTCTTTGAACACAGTATTGCATTTTTGGCTCCTTAAAATTTCCAGATTTCTCCCCTTGATTTGTCAGAATATTTGATATTCCTCTAGTCGATATTATGAATCCTAACAGCATATACCCTTATTCACATGAAACTCCTCTTCATTTTGAACATGTAGTTAAGAGAAGTTTTTAGGAAAGCAGTTAAGGATCTGATATTGTTGACATTCCATTAGTCAAGGCTTGGAAGAATAACCAAAAGAGTAGCTTTTCTTTCTTCCACCAGACCCTGTCTTCATTCCAATTTCTTCATCTTCCCTCTACTGATTTCTCATGGGCAACTTACAGTTTAAATATGGGCTGATTTTAGCATGAAAAAGATATTAAAACCCAGTAAAATGCAATACAGGATTTTATTTTTAGTGTAGAGAATGAATGTGGATTTATGAGCATAAATCACCAAACCCAAATGGATAACCTGAAAAACACTTGGGAAAGTGGTAAGCAAGTGCTGATGCCAGATGATAAAAACATCCTACATTTTTGTATTAAGTTTTTGGTGTAATCAGTGTTTGCTAAGTCCCAAAATGTGGGAATCATAAAATGTATATAATGTTATATTAAAATCTTTAGATTATTAAAATGTATACTTTTGAGTCTCTTGCTGAATGGATAATTAATTTAATTCATATTTTGTGCTTGACTGATTATTTAACTTTCTATCATAGTCAGAAAACAATTAATTTTCTAAATAACTGAAGCTTCCAGTACCATAACACTGTTACCTTATTTTCCTGTAGCTGGCGTACGTTTTGCAATTACAACATTCAAATATGCAAAGGTGGCCTTGTGTTATTCCACTATAATTTAGTTCATTGTCCCCCATTTCTGAAGATTAGGGAAATTTCAACCTTGCAAATTCAAGGTTAATTTAAATCTCAATCTCTTTGGAGTCAATGCTCAGTGAATTCAATACTTTTCCCCTCCCTCTTGCCCATCTCTTCTCCTTGAATGGCTCTAGCTCCAGGGAAAGCAGAGGTAACATCGTGGCATGTGATGAGAACCATGGTGGGGGCACATAATGGGAGAGGGCTGCAGCAAATTGGTGGGCATCTCCTATCCTCTGAACCCTCTGCAAAGTGTGTTTTATCCCTATTCACCTACTAAGGCTGTCTGAGTTCCTTTCATGGCCTCTAATTTTGAAGTATATTCATTCTGCAGCCTGTTAATTCCAAGTGCACCCACTTCAATAGTCTTGCCTGCTTTTCCTACACAATGATGAGATGTGAAATACAATGCCATGTGACACCACCACCAGACCCACAATTTGAGCTACTCTACTTCTCTGGCACCATGTTGGTTGTAGGACTTCTCTGCAATGCTTACCATTTTCCTACACACAGACAGCCAGCACACCTAATTTCAACCACATCTCCAAATTTCCCTCTCACTCCTGCTGGCCAAACTCTTATGTCCTTGGGAGCACTGACATCATTCTGAAGTTATCCTCACTCTGGGTCATGTTATAAAAGATGAGAATTTTCTAGGCTGTGGCTTTTAATATATTTTCTTCACTGATTCATCTTTTATTTAACAAAGGACATTCAATATCCAAGACATCTTGGTAGAGGATGGAGATGCAGGGTTGAATAAAAACAAGTGTTCTATCTTCTTCACAAAGCCTTTGTTAAGGTGGACTATTTTTATATTTTCATAGTTTACCTTATAGGGTTCCATAAGTTTGGGGTTTATTAGGAAGGATTTTTTTAATTAGAAAGTTGTGGGATTTCAGAAAAATCATGAATAAAATACAGGATACCCATATACCATGCAATCACCAACACCTTGCACTGGTGTGAAACATTTGCTATAATTGATAATAGCAAATTTTTATGATTGTGCTAGTTTAAAAAGTCCATTGTTTAACTTAGGGTTCACTGTCTTTGTAGTGTAGTTACATGGACTTTTCTTTAAATTTTCATTCTGTTATGTTAAAAGAGTCTAATATTTCTCCCTTTAATCACATTCAGATATATATTTCAGTGCTGTTGTGTTCTCAGTGTTGTGCTACCATCACCACCATCCATTACAAAAATATTTCCATCATTGCAAATAGGAACCCTGTACATTGTAAGTCTTAACTTCCTATTCCCTATCCTTACCCCATCCCCAGGTAAAAATATATTCTGGATTCTGACCCTGTGAGTTTGCTTATTCTAATTGTTTCAAAACAGTGAGGTCATACAGTATTTGTCCTTTTGTGTATGGCTTATTTACTCAACATGATGTCTTCAAGGTTCATCCATGTTGTCGCATGTATTAGAACTTCCTTTCTATGGTTAAATGATATTCAATTACATGTCTAAACCACATTTTGTTTATCCATTCATCACTTGATGGACACTTGGGTTTCTTCCATCTTTTGGCAACTGTGAATAATGTCGCAATGAACATCAGTGTGCAAATTTCTGTATGAGTCCCTGCTTTCAATCCTTTTGAGTATATACCTCATGGTGGGATTACTGGGTCACATGGTAGTTCTATACTGAGCTTTCTGAGGAACTGCCAAACTGTCTGCACCATTTTACCTTGCCACCAGCAATGAATGAGTATTCCTATTTCTCTACATATTCTCTAACACTTGTTATTTACCTTTTTTTTTTAATAGCAGCCACTCTAATGGGTGTGAAATGGTATCTCACTGTGGTTTTGATTTCCATTTTCCCAGTGGCAAATGATGTTAAGCATCTTTTCACATGCCTTCTGGCCATTTGTGTATATTCTTTGGAGAATTGTCTGTTGAAGGCTTTTGCCTATTTTTTTAATTGGGTGTTCAATTTCTTTTTATATTCTGGATACTAATCCTTTATCAGATATGTTGTTTCCAAATATTTTCTCCCATTGTGTAGGTGTCCTTTTACTATCATCATAAAGTCCTTTGAGGATTTTATCATATAGTTTAAAATTTTGATAAGATCCATTTATCTGGTTTTTTTTTTCTTTTGTTGCTAGTGCTTTGGGTATAAATTCAAAGAAAACATTGCCTAACACAAAGGTCCTGAAGATGCTTCCCTACATTTTCTTTTAGGATTTTCATAGTTCTAGTTCTTATATTGAGGTCTTTGAGCCATTTTGAGTTGGATTTTATATATGGTGTGAGGTAGGGATCCTCACTATTATTTTTTTGTTTTTGCAAATGGAGATCAAGTTTTCTCAGGACCATTTGTTGAAGAAACTATTTTTCCCAAATGAGTAGTCTTTACCAACTTGCCCAAAATCAGCTATCCATAAATGTGAGTTTTGATTTCTGAGCTATCTACTATATTCCATTGGTCTATCTGTCTGTTCTTGTACCAGTATCATGCTGTTTTGAGTACCATGGCCTTGTAATAAGTTTTTAGATCAGGATGTGTGAGTTCTACATCTTTATCCTTCTTTTTCAAGAAGGCTTTAGCTCTTCCTGGCCCCTTACACTTCCATATTGCCTTTTTCTTTTCTGAAAAGAAGGTTGTTGGAATTTTGATTGTGACTGCACTGAATCTATAAGTTCCTTTGGGTAATATTGACATCTTAGTGATATTTAATCTTCCAATCCATAAACACAGAGTATCCTCCCAATTATTTAGGTCTTCTTTAATTTCTTGTAGCAATGTTTGTAGTTGTTTATGTACAAGTCTTTACCTCCTTGGTTAGATTTAGTCTGCAATATTTATTCTTTTACTTGATATTAGGAATGGATCTTTTTTCTTGATTTCTTCTTCCCATTGTTTGTGGCTTGCATACAGAAACACTACTGGTTTAGATATGTTGATCTTGTACCTTGCCACTCTGCTAAATTCATTTATTAACTCTAGGAACTTTGTTGTGGATTTTTCAGGATTTTCTATATATAGGGGCATATCTTTCTGTGAATATGGAATGTTTTACTGCTTCCTTTCTAATTTGGATGCCTTTTATTCCTTTCTCTTGTCTGATTGCTCTGGCAAGAACTTCCCATAAAATGTTGAATAACATAGTGAGAGTGGGGATCCTTGTCTTCTTCCTGATCTGAGAGGGAAGCTTTCAGTCATTCACCATTAAGTAGGATGTTAGCTGAGGGTTTTTTGGTGCCCTTTATCATGTTGAGGAAGTTTCATTCTATTCATAGCATTCTAAGTGTTTTTATCAAGAAAGGGTGCTGTATTTTGTCAAATGACATTTCTTCACCAATTGAGATGATCATGTGGGTTTTTTTTTTCCTTCATTCTGTTAATGTTGTGTATTACATTAATTACTTTTCTTATGTTGAACCAACCTTGCATAAACAAATTCCACTTGATCATGGTGTACAATTCTTTTAATATGCTATTGAATTAGTTTTGCAATTATTTTGTTGAAGATTTTTGCATCTATATTCATGAGAGATATTTGGTCTGTAGTGTTCATTTCTTATAATACATTTATCTGGCTTTGGTATGAGGGTTATTTGGCTTCATAGAATGAGTTTGTCAGTGTACACTCCTCTTTAATTATTTGGAAGAATCTGAGCAGAATTGAATTTAAGTTTTCTTGGAATGTGTGGCAGAATTCCCCTGTGAAGCAATCTAGTCCTGGGTTTTTCTTTGTTGGAAGGTTTTGGATTATTGACTCAAGAAACTGGTAACATAGTTGGTTTCCTGAGATTTCAGTTTCTTCTTGAGTCAATGTATATACTTTGTTTTTGTCTAAGAATGTGTCCATGTCATCTAGGTTATCTAATTTATTGGCACACTTTTGTCCAATGTATCCTCATATAGTCCTTTATAATTTCAGTGGGGTTGGTAGTAATAGCCTCCTTTTCATTTCTGATGTTTGTTGTTTGTAGTCGCTCTCTTTTTTCATTCTTAGTCTAGCAAAAAAAATGTCCATTTTATTGCCCTTTTCAAAAATACAACTTTTGATTTTGTTGAGTCTCTCTACTGTTGCTTTGTTTTCTATTTCATTTATTGCTGCTATAATCTTTGTTATTTCCTTTCCTATGCTCACTTTGGGTTTAATTTGCTCTTCTTTTTCTGGTTCTTCTTGTTTTTAGGTTAGGCCTTGGATTTGAAGTTTTTCTTCTTTATTGATGCAAACATTTAGAGCTATAAATTTCCCTCTCAGCATTGCCTTCACCGTGTCTCATAAATTTGGGTATGTTGTATTTTCATTTTCCTTCACCTCAAGATACTTCCCAATTTCTTTTGTGTATCCCTCTTTAACCTATTGGTTGCTTAATAGTATGTTGTATAATTTTCACGTTTTTGTGAATTTTCCACTTCTCCCTCTCTTATTGATTTCTATCTCATATACATTGTATTATTTCAATATTTTTAATTCACTGAGATTTGTTTTTGTGTCCCAATGTATGGTCTATCCTGGAGAATGATCCATATGGACTTGAGAAGAATGTGTATCCTGTTTGCATTCTGTGAGATGTTCTATATATGTCTATTAGGTCTAGTTTGTTTAGTGTGTCATTCAAGTCCTGTACTTCCTTATTAATATTCTGACTAGATGTTCTATCCATTATTGAGAGTGGTGTATTAAAGTTTCCTACTATTAATCTAGAACCATCAATTTCTCCCTTCAGATCTATCAGTAATTGCCTCCTGTATTTTAGGGTTCTACTATTAGGTGCATATATATTTATAATTTTTACATCTTTCTGTTGAATTGTCCCCTTTCTCAGTACATAATGACCACCTTTGTCCCTTGGTACTGTTTTTGGCATAAAGTCTATTTTATCATTATTAGTATAGCCATCCCAGCTCTCTTTTTGTTACTAATTTCATGGTACATTTTTCTCCATTCTTTCACCTTCAAGCTTCTGGTATAGTCAACATTAAGGTGAGTATCTTGCAGACAGCATGTTTTTATATCCATCTCTGCCTTTTCTCAGGGGAGTTTAATCAATGTACATTTAAAGAAAATCCAGGACTTTCTTTCTTCATTTTGCTATTTTGTCTTTGTAAGTCTTACACCTTTTTTTGTCTCTCACTTCCTTTGAAGCCTACTTTGGTATTTATTTGCTTTTTTTGTGTTATACCATATTGAGTGCTTACTCACTTCTATCTGGATAAATATTTCATCTATTTTCCTTATGGTTACTATGAAGTTAAAAGTTAACATACTAAATATATAAAAATTATATTTGTTTTTACCAACTTAACTTTATTTGTGGCTTTTAGTATTTTAAACCAACGTTTTGGAAATCAGAATCCCTACTTCTTTTCAAATATCTGTCCACAACAAATAAAAACTGGGAGACTTCTAAGTCCATAGTGCCTCTTAGAGAATTTTAAAAATCAATTTTGAAGTTTAAAAACTTAGAAACTAATTTGTTTTGTCCTAGATTATGTCTATCCTTTCTCTCAGGCAATGATCATCCCTGGTTACAGTGGAGAGTGGCAAGGCAAAAATTAAAATTATAATAATAATATTAGAAGGAGGATATTTCTCAACTAAAATATCTCTCAATATTATCGCATGACAACAAATTTTACATGAAGATCTCAGTATAATACTTCTCTGCTCCTTAAGCTAATATTATTTAGTCTTCTATTTGTGTCACTGGATCAGTTTTAGTTATCTGCTTTAAAAATGTGCATTCTTTGTCAATATGTGTGAATTTAATCCTTTAACTGCCATGTACTAGGTTGGGCAAGTAATTTAGGCAGATATGTAAAATGGGAATAATAACAATATCTTTAGCTGAGATATTTGTCTGGAATAGTAAAATAATTAAAATAACGTGCTTAGCAGAGTGTCTTGACATAAGTGCTCAATAAATGTTATTGTTGTTTTAAAAATGATTCACTATGGACAGGACTTCTTCATGTGGAATGTAGGTTTATATTCTAGGTAAAGCCACATGCATTTGCTTTGTGAGTTCCTCTCTCTTCTCATCAGGATTGGTTGTTCCTCTCCATATTTTTCAGACTCTAAGGTAACATGAAAGAAGCAGAGACTTACCAAATATGAGAAAATGGTGTTGGATTTAAGCCTATTAGTATAAAAATATAATTTTCTCTGGAGGGCAAATTGGATACCAGAGTCAGAACTAAATCTTTTCTTTCTTTAAAATTTTTATATTTTGCTCCTTGCTAAACCTTTGCATTATTTTTTCTAAAAAAAAAAAAAAAAAAAAAAAAATTATTGCATTAAAATATTATTTATTTTGATTACCGTGTCTTTTGGGCATATGTAAAATTTTGTCTCACTCCTCTCACCATAATGCCAATACTGTTGGGTACTTCAGGAGAATCATGGGCCAAACCAGAGTAAGTAGGAAAAGGAGTCTATCCTTACATGATACTTCAGAGCAAGAATTAGAGACTCAAATATCTTCATGGGTCAAGAGGTTGATACAAATGAGTCAGGTAGGTTTGGGGTAAGATAGGAGTGTGTTGATGGGGCCAGTGATCGAAGCAAACACTAGAAAATCTAAAAGCATTCAAATTCAGATTTTTAAAGATACAAGCCAGCCAAATAAAACAAATCCAAGAGTTGAAATTTTGTGACCCTGACTTAAAGGATGGTTCTCACACTCGTCTGAAGTTGGAACGAGCAGAGATTACATTTTTTACTGTGTGGGTTCTGCAATAAGTTTTTGCCACTATTAATAATAAAGTTAAATCTTCCAGAATGTTGTAATAGGGAATGAATATTTGCATTATTTACATTGCTTGTCACTGGGGGTCTTCCATATGACCTTGAGATGAGTGGTTGTTAGATGTGTGTTTAGCATTAATGCCTTCCCTCTGCCCACTTTCTATTCAGTATGCCATATTGAGAACTAAAAAAGTCAGTAAGATTTGTTTTTAAATTAACAAAGTGGCTCTAAGCGTAGCCCCAAAATTTCTTCCATAGGTAAGACTTCACATGTTTATCATCTACTTTGAGACATAGAGTGCTATTTTGGAAAGGGTCTGAATTGCTTTGGAGTAAGCTATAGGTAGGTTCAAATCCCATCTTTGCTGCCTATTAATTTTGTAAGTTCTAACAGGTAACTTTAATTCTATTATCCCTATATTCCTCATCTGATAAATGTTTATAAAAATTCCTGCCTTACAGGCTTATTGCAAATATCAAATAGCATATTATAAATAAAGTGGTTTGCTCATGATGATACTAAATAAAATGTTGATACCTAGTTGTATTTGTTATGTAAAGGTATGTTTAACTTTCTTTCTCACCTCTTGGTTGTATTGAAGATTGATAAGTTTGCTAAATAATTGCCACTGAAAAGCTGACGGGCTTCTTTGTACACAAGGAATATAAAGTGAACCCCTATGTATGATTCTTTTTGTATGAAGGAGACAATTACAAGCAAGTCTATTTTCATTATCCTCAAATGTAACATTAAACAAATCATGTAGGCAGAACAAAATATGCTTAAAATACATAATTACTTCTCAACTTCCAAATTTTCAAGATTATGTTTTTGGTCTTTCCTTTGAGAACAAATAAAATCTTTGTCAATAAATGTGATTTCCCAAAGGAATTATATATTATATGTTGAATATTACACTCAGCTCATAAATGTTAGTGAGCCTTTTAAATCATAGAAAGATTCATAAACAAATATTCACTGGAAGAATCTAGGGTTCAAATACATCTAATTAGAATTCAGAAAAGAGATGAGTTTTTCAAAGCAATTTTAAACTTGGAAAGAGAATCTATCAGGAGATAATTGATTCCACCAAAGAGAAGTAATGATTGAAAATGTTCTGTCACTAGAGGATCCTCAGGAATATAAAAATGCATGGAAAAAGCAATAAGTAGGTAACACATTTGAGAACACATTTGAAAAAATAAAGCTTTGTAGTGTATTCACTAGCAAACATCAGGAATCCCTAAAATAGTTTGCAATTATTCAAACACTTTTTTATTAAGCTGTATTCCAAAGAGAATAGTGGCATGGCAAATAAATGCATAATCAATTAGGAGTGTCTTCAGCTACATGAGTGTGCATTATTGCATGTCTTTTTTACACCTCTGCAAACACAGTAGCTGATTTTACAAGATATGTGGTGATGCATTCCCATTTGAGAGAACAAGATGGAGCAGTAGGGGAGTAACAAGGGATTAAAACTTGATTGTGCAGTTGTAGATCTCCATAGTGCAATTCTTGTAAAATCCAGAAAGAGAAGGCACACTGATATAACTGAAGCATATTTGTCTCTGGTCCTTTTCACTTAGATTTCTAAGATCAAAGCTGGTGATGGTACTAAGAAAATATTAAGGAAATCATAGTGTTCACTAAAAAAGGAGTGAACATTTGAGTAAAAAAAAATGAAAGTGAGGGCTTATAGGTTCTGAAAATTGGGATCCCTTGAAAGATTTGCGATTTCAAGGGTTATTTTGGGAGGGCTTTTACAGTGTCCTTTTTTTGTTAACTAATCTTCTATTGATCCTTCAATTTATGGTGTTTCTCTTTGCTAGGCTGCAGCTTTTCCTTTGCTCTCATCAATGCTTGTGTAAGCACTCTAGTTATAGTGCTTTAAAAAAATGTTATAAATGTTAAAATATAAAAGGGCTTCTTAGCTTCTTAACCTACAGTTCCTCCCCACACCCACCTCCTGGTCAAACCAATCCTCTTGACTCATCTCCTTGGCCTCCAAAGTCACTGTTCTCAATTCAAAAGACTTCATTAAATGTGATTCAGAATGCTGTACCAATGTCTTCTTTAAGGGAAATATACTAAAGAAGTAGATATAAATAGATGTATAAAATCATATTGGAGAAGCTCAGAAGTGCTGCACTCAAGAAAAGCAAGGCGATTGACAAGCAATTTAAGCTGGAGTGTGAAAGGATGCAGAAATAACAAGATTTGCATGAAAAATATTGAGATCATGAGAACATCAAATTTAAACGAAAAACTCATGTGCCTCATGATTTAATCATGAGAGCTGACATTACTGTTATAACTTTCAATATACTTGGCTTTTGAAAATAGTTCTGTAATGAGGGTGGAGTATATCTATCTAAATAGAAAACATGTTATTGAATCCAGTCAGCTCATTACTATAAGAATCAGGACTGAAAGAATCTTAAATCTTCATATATATATATAGAGAGAGAGAGAGAGAGATTGAGAGAGGACCCTAAACATTAGCTATGACTGAGACCTTATAATTGCCAAGGACTCAAAACAAAAGAGGCAAATCTAAGTCAGGTTGTAAATAATCCATTATTTAATCTATAATGATTAATCAATTCACAAAACACAGAAAAAAGTGGTGTTAATACACCTACGTTTATCTTTTGAATAATTCCGGAGCAAGGATTAAGATATTGTCCTTATAGGAGGGTTCCAAATTGACCTCATAAGTTTCATCCCCATGCACCAGGCAGCTGACATAGAATAGGTCTTATTTTCCTCCCCTTTTTATTTTTTATGGCATAATAGGTGGTCTGAAAATCCAGTTGCACTTGTTATCTCAGAGGAGAAACGCAGTTCCGACTTCTGTTTATACTTTCATATCATACTGTATTGCTGTGAACCTGGATGGCACTTCCAGTGGGACACCATGTTTAGCCCATGAATGAGAAGACTGTCACAATCAAAAGTGCTTCAGGCACAAACAGATTTGAAACAATCTTCCTACTGACTGGAAGAGAAAAGGCTGGTTCTGAAGATCATTAAAGGTTCTACTGATGTGGTTTTGGGGGCACACATTTAGATTTTCAAATGTTTTACATTTGGAACAGTTTTAGTTGCATTAAAGCTCTGCTGCTTTCCCTGAGAACTGTCCTTCTTGTCATCATTTGCAGAAGCCTTTCACAGAGAACTTACTGTTCCAACTGGGAAGGAGGGAGGAGGGGTGGGGAATGCAAAGCAGTCGATTGAACTAGCTCTCTTGCCTCATAGATGCCAGGATCACCTGCTCGGCAACATTATACAGAGTGTGAAGCACAGAGATGAAAGGTGCCACCTGCAGTGTTCCAGAAAGAAAAAGAAAAAAAAGAAAAAAAAAAAAACCTTTCTGGCATTTAAATATGCTAGCAGCCTCTGATTTAAAAAATAAAAGGGCCTTCTAACAATATAAATTATATTGAAAGTAATTAGGCAGCTGCCAAACTATCATGTCATTTCTGTGTGTGTGTATGTGTGCATATGTGTTTTCATTTGCTTTGGTGACATCTGGTTGACCATTTCATGGTAAGGACATCTTGTTATGCAACATTTCATTGTACAGACATTTCTCCATGCAGCATCTTATAATTGACATTTTATTGTCGACATTGTCAGGGGCAGTTCGTCATGCAATATTCCACCGTTGACATATCATCAAAATGGTAGGCTGTGGTGATAATAACTCAGTGCTGACAATTAGTATACTAAACCCCTCAATCACATTATTACACATGCAATTAAGTTTTCCACCTCCTGATGTAAAACTATCCCTGTAAAAGAAGAGAAGACACCTCTTAAGTTTCCCTATCCTGAATTTTTTTAAACAATATTGTGATTTGCACATCACTAAAATTGTATAGGTTGCCCATAACTAAAATATTAAGCTAAAATATAAAACTTATGTCCTCTAAATGTGTTCCAAACCACCTGAAAAAAATTCCCTATAGCTGGAGTGGGAAAACTGCTGCACATGGGCCAAATAAATGCATTCCGCCATTTTTTTTTTTTTTTAACAAAAAAAAAAAGGGACGCAGCCATGTCCATTTTATTCATTGTCTATAGATGCTTTTGCATAAGAGCCACAAAACTGTAGCAAGGGACCTTTTGGTGCATAAAGCCTAAAATATTTACTGTTTTGCCCTTTTCAGTGAAAACGTGCTGACCCCTATCCTAGAGAATGCTTAGTTAAAATGTGGGTCTTCAGACCCAGCCCCATCTTACAGAATCAGAATATCTGAAAAGAGAGCCTGGTAAGCCTTCTTTCAACTAGTGCCAAAGGAATTTTCAACAGAGAACATTTTTTTTTAACTGGGAAGGATGTGGGAGCGGTGGAAAAGGTAAAATTATAATTTCAAATTTCTGCCTTCTCCCTCAAAAGTTAACAATTTGAAGAAAATTAATAGATCGCTTGATTTATTCTCATGCCTCAACTCTCCTCAATCCCTTTTACAAAAGAAAGTAAAAAGAGGGGATGTATTCATTCATTTCCTAACAAACTAATTTGTTCTGTAACCTTGAGAAAGTTAACTAAACAATATGCAAATAAGAGTAGAGCCCATTTTTAGCCTAGAATAATCTTTAGTGATTTTTTCAATTTAAAAATTATGAAATATTATAAAAATTCAAACAGAACTGATGAAAGTAATAATTGAAAATCTCTTCCCCAAGTCCCCCAATTCCATTTCCTAGTGGTTACAACAGTTACTACTCTCTTCTTACACTTTCCATATTTACATTTTCTCCGAACGTCACGTGTATTGCATATCAAGACTCATTCAGTAAATCCTTATTCAATGTTGACTCTTTGCCGGCTTCTGCTGCTACATGACTGGTGCCCCAAGAAGCAGTGGCTGTGGTTTGGGCTGGGATTAAGAGAAAGTGACACACTTCTTCTTTTCCACAATTTCTCCTTTTGCTACTTCTTTTTGGCAGCATATTTTTGTTTTCCTCCTGGCATTTGCTCACTTAAGCCCTAAAGAGTTTTTCCTTCCCTGGGTACATTTCCATTCTTCTCTACCTCTTTCCATTTGTTTCCATTCTCTTTCCTTCAATTTGATTAGCTTTTATAACTGTAGATGACCCATACGTTTTTCCCTCAGCTTTGCCATCTAATCCAAAATCTTTTTTTCTGTGGCTCTTTCAACAACTAGTCACTGCTGTGCCTCCTCTTCCAGGAGCTTTTTCTGGAATGGGGTTTTATTACTGGCGTAGACATTTATAGTAATTTTATCTAGCAACTTCTCATTGCTGAAAAAGCCACATGCCCTGATTGTTTTGCCTACTTTTCATTTCTTTCAGCCACTTGAAATAAAAGATATTAACGTAGTGATCCTCTCCATCTATTTCAATTTTAATAAACCATAGAGTGATCTTTACATTTCCTTGCATGTAATGCTACAATTTTCTGTCAGTATCTCTGCCTTTTTTTTTTTTTCATTTCTGTTCTCTGTTTTTGAATTATAAGTATTTCTGGCCTTTCCCATCAGATAATGGCAATTTCAAGCCCAGTCATTATACTACTCTCCTTACCGATCTTTTAAATACAAAAATTTTTACCTTTGAAATAAATCTGCATTGGCAAAACCTAGTTATTCTTTACCAGCTGACAAATATTAGCTTTCTATTGTCAATTCATCTTCTGTAGTCAGAATGTTGCAAAGTGGATGTACAGGGAAATATATATCATAAACTGCTTAAATTATTCTTGCCTTGCTCTCAAAGCCTTCTCTCATATCTTTTCTTTCTTTTTTCATCTTACCTCCTATAATGTACATCAAAAATTGTTACCAGTATTCTTTATTATAACATGCTACTTTTTGCTTTTTTCCCAATTCCTATGATTTATAATTCTTGAGTGTTTTAAAAATGGACGTTCTTCTGTTATTTGTTGGAAACTGACAGAAGCCTAAGAAGATTAGAAGTGAAACTGACTGCAAAGGGTAAGAGGGAAACATAACAATAAAATACAGAGCAAAAGTTATCTTAAAGTAAATAATGTGCAAAATAATAAACCGAGGTCATGAGTGTATCACTAGCTTTACTGATAAGATGATGACAGAAGGTCATGCTGATAAACTAAATGAATGTTGTAATGTAAACCTGACCAAAAAATCACTATGTGTGATTGTTACAGTCAAAAGTTGAAAATATGATCATTGTTACATTTATTTTTCTGAATAAAATTGCACTATGATTATAGAACTCTATGAGAAACTATACCCATCGTCCTTTCTAGTATATACCTGTGGATGAGAAAGATAATAAGGTTTCTTTCTTTTAACCTACACTTGTAAGGAAAAGAAAGGACAGGAGGGCTCGCTCTTTGGCTAGTCATTTGCCTTTCTTTATTTCCCCATCTTGGGTGGGAGTGATCCATTGTGCCTCAGCTGAACCTGGTACAGGTATTGATTACATAACTTTTCTTCCTGTGTGGCATATGTTTATGTACTTGTCTGTCAACCCTACTAGACTGGGAAATAGATCAGGATTTGATACTAATTTATCTTCTCATTCCTCCAGCATCTAGCTTTGTTTTCTCAAGCAATGTTTGATGTATGGATGGGTGAATGGATGAATGACAGAATGAGAACAGATAACCAAGATCATTATCTTGTTTTTCCTATTATATGGAGAAATGATTAGAATATAACTAATATATCCAGTTCCACTCTCTTTGTGCTACTCACCCAGATTATTGTGTGACACCAAACCACAGAAGCGATTCAAAAGAAGCAGAGAATGGATCTTCTTAATTACCAAGGGAGAACAGCTACAGATATTAGGGTTCTTATTCACCAATATAGTAATACAATAATAATATATAACTAAAATGTACTTGTTGTTTAACATGTGCCAGATACTATTCTAAGCACCTTATGAAGTAAATTATATTATTTTTCCCACTTTACTGAAGAGGAAACTGAGGTGATGAGAGGTTACGCAGTTGCTCAAGAACACAACTAGCCAATAGAAATGCTGAATAGTGAGCCAATCTTGCTATTATCAGATGAGATCAGAATGTTCTTATGACATTATATCCCTAGATGCTTATCACACTTTGTAATTATATGTTCAGTTTTTCAATATTTGACTAACATATGCCTCTCCTACTAGATGCTACACTTCATCAAAGTAAAACTGTCTGGTTTTGCTCACTATTGTGTCACCAATATCTGACACAAAATCTGGCACATGGTAGATGCTCGATATTTCTTGAATGAATGACAAACAGCTGCTACTCAGAAGTCAGCATTCATCAATGTAGGACAGGATTAGAGTAAACTGAACTGGAATCCTATCCTTCTAAACATTCATTCATTTAGCATGGGGAATCCTAGAAGCTTATGGGGAGGCAGCTTGTGATGTAGAAGTCATACACCAAACTCACAATCTGCACGTTATCAACAGCACAGAAGGTGTCAACCCAGACTGGGGCGCATTATTTTGCCCTGAAATTGTGTAGAAAAATACCTGTTTCCTCAGATTTATCTTTTCATATGATTTGAAAGAAACTGTCTCTTTTTAGTCTGTTTTCTGAAGCTCCACTTAATATTGTCTCTTCTCTTTCAGCAGTTGTTTCTGAACATATTCTGAACTTGAAATCTCCTCAGTGCCAGTGCCCAGTCAGACTAAATATGTGTCCTCCCCAAGAGCTAAGAAGCCTCTTTGTAAAGAAAGTGTGGCTATATCCTCATATCCTATACCTGAAGATTTCCTTATCCTCTTTTACCTCATGTGGCTTCTGGAGTCCTTCTCTGGCTGTTTCCTGAGCCAATTGAGACTCTTTTCTGTTCATCCCATCTTCTCACATTTCCAGGTGTGCTATTGCATTCTTGTAACCCCCCAGGCCCAACTTAAGCCATTAACATACAGCACAACCAAGTTACTATTGCTTTCTACATCCACTTTTTCATGCTTCAAGAAAATTCAATTTTAATAAAAGCATTTATTGAGGAATCTGCATGTGCAGATTACTTCAGGGAATTTGTAGATGAATAATATTCTTAGGCTCCATCCTCAGGGAGCATAAACAGTCTTTTTAATCCACCCATAAAATGGGACAGGCTTCAAAGAGGAGGTGTCTGAATGGAGATTTAAAGGATGTGTAGGATTTTCACAGAAGGAAATTAGGGGAGAGAGAGCAATCCTGACAGAGGAAACACCACCAGCAAAGGCAGAGAGGTTGCAGATTCCACGGTACAATCAGAGACCAAGATAGAGTAGGGCAGTGGGGCCAGGATCATGGCTAAGGTTGGAAAAATTGTTTAGGCACTGAAATGTCTTAGTAAGAAGTTTGGACTCTGTAGACAATGAGAAAGCATCAAAAGATTTTGAGGGGACATATGGCATGACTAAGACTACTTTTGGAAAATCACTTGATACATACAGCACATAGCTTGGAAAGGGTTTTTAATGGAAGCCAAAATTCTAATTAGTAAAATATCATGATAGTTTCAGTGAGAAACAGTCTTAACTAGGGAAAGAGTAGTAGAAAGAAAAAAGGAGATGAATGAGAGGTCCCAGAGAAGTAGAATGGACACGTCTGAAAGAGTTAAAGAAGAAAAGGAGTAAAGGATGACAATATGTGAAGCTTGGTCTACACAATGGAGACCTACAGAATTCCTCTGACAATCTTCACTCTTTTTCTTGATACTTTTTCCAGGGAACTTTCCTTTACAGACCTTGCCACCAGAAGTTCTAACACTTCCACTACAAAAAACAAATAGCTGTAGTAAATTTCACGATGAAAGAAATACAGTCCAATAATCTTGGAACTGAGATGACCCTAGAGATCTAGCTTAACCTTTGAGTGCCTAGTGCAACTCTTTCATGCTTGTAGTTAATAAAACAAAGGCACAGAAAATTAGCCCAAGTCAGGATTGGAAACACATGACTACTGTCTACTACTCCAGTACTATTTCCATTAGCTGTCCCCATTTCCAGTAACTTAACAGTCAACTCCTTAGGAGAAATTAATTGGTAGCCAATGTGAGCAAAAACTACACAGACAATAAAGGATCTGGGGACATGAGAAACACTTAAGGATGGAGCCACCCAAAAGTGGACAAGAGCAAGGAAAATTGGACACACACAAAAACTATATTTAATAGCTCACATTGGGACACATCGGGCCCTGCTATCAAAAATTCTGTGCTGCAACTTTGTCAACTAATGGCTTGTAGAAAGTATTTTTTTCCTTTTTTCTGACTTTTAGTTGAGACAATATAACTCTATTTGTCTGACAATAGGAAAAATAATTATTTACTACCCTCCTTAATTTAACCCTTCAGTTATAATATTAAATACCCTTATATTTGAAATGGCATAAATAAATCCTTTATCCTTGTCTTACAAGATGCAGAGTTTTGTTTGTCCTCTCTATTTCTTCCCTTATTTTTCAACTTGTTTGATCAAGTGCAGAGATCAGGCTGGGAGACATCACTGTAAAAGGGTCACCTACTTTCTGAGAAGAGTCAGTTTACCTCCTGATTTATCTTTGTCTTACTAAAAGTCATGCAACATGCTAGAACTTTTTTTCTTGCTAAACTTACTATTTATTTATCCTGAATCTTTTTTCCAGTAAGTCTTTTTCTTTTTCTTTTGGCCATATTTATGCCTTAGCGATAAAACTCTGCTCTGTGTTACTTTCATGTTTCCCCGTCTTTTGCCTTAAGTCCTTAATTTTGTATTTAAAGTTAATTCCTACTCAGGTCAAAGTGAAATAATTATTGAGACCAAATTCCACCCTGGAGTCCTCTGCTTACCAATAATTCTCAGATTCCTTAGACATGAATTGGACTGGAATGATATTTGCCTACTTTGTATTTCTCTCTTTAACTGGAAAAAAAAAAAAAAAAAAAAAAAAAAACAAAAGATAGATTCACTTAAAGAATGAAATTTTCCACATATTCATAATTGGAATTCTCATGCTATCAAGCCAAGACTGCAACTTTTACAGAATTGCTTGATCATCTCAGAACCAGCCTGAGAGAGTAGCAGTTCATGGTTTCCTCTCCATCTCTACCTGTGCCTTGGGTGATCTCATCAAGACACATGGCAAAATTATGACCTTGACTCTGATGCCTCGCAAATGTCTATCTCCATCCCTTACCTCTCCCCTTAATTACCAACTATATGCACTAATGCCTATTTACCATTTCCATTTAGATGTCTCATAGGCATCAAAAACTATTTGTAGGAGGCGGGGCAAGATGGCAGACTGGTGAGCTGTATGTTTTAGTTACTCCTCCAGGAAAGTAGGTAAAAAGCCAGGAACTGCGTGGACTGGACACCACAGAGCAATCTGTCTTTGGGCATACTTCATACAACACTCATGAAAACGTGGAACTGCTGAGATCACTGAAATCTGTAAGTTTTTGCGGCCAGGGGACCCGCGCCCCTCCCTGCCAGGCTCAGTCCCGGGGGAGGAGGGGCTGTCAGCTCCAGGAAGGAGAAGGGAGAATTGCAGTGGCTGCTCTCATCGGAAACTCATTCTACTGATTCAAACTCCAACCATAGATAGACTGAGGCCAGACACCAGAGACTCTGAGAGCAGCCAGCCCAGCAGAGAGGAGACGGGCATAGAAGGAAAACAACACGAGAAGCTCCAAAGTAAAAGCAGAGGATTTTTGGAGTTCTGGTGAACACAGAAAGGGGAAGGGCGGAGATCAGGCCTTGAGGCGCATATGCAAATCCCGAAGCAAGGCTGATCTCTCTGCCCAGGGCACCTTTCCTTAATGGCCCTGGTTGCTTTGTCTATTAGCATTTCAATAACCCATTAGATCTCTGAGGAGGGCCGTTTTTTTTTTTTTTTTTTTTTTAAATCCTTTTTGCTTTTTCTAAAACAATTACTCTAAGAAGCTCAATACAGAAAGCTTCAAAGAATTGAAATTTGGGCACGTCAAGTCAAGAGCAGAAATAAGAGAGCTCTGAGACAAAAGGCAATAATCCAGTGGCTGAGAAAATTCACTAAACAACACAACTTCCCAAGAAAAGGGGGGTGTCCGCTCACAGCCACCATCCTGGTGGACAGGAAACACTCCTGCCCATCGCCAGCCCCATAGCCCAGAGCTGCCCCAGACAACCCAGTGTGACGGAAGTGCTTCAAATAACAGGCACACACCACAAAACTGGGCGTGGACATTAGCCTTCCCTGCAACCTCAGCTGAATGTCCCAGAGCTGGGAAGGGGGAGCAGTGTGAATTAACAGAGCCCCATTCAGCCATCATTTGAGCAGACTGGGAGCCTCCCAACACAGCCCAGCAGCCCAGAACTGCCCTGGGGGGACGGCACTCACCTGTGACATAGCACAGTCATCCCTCAACAGAGGACCCGGGGTGCACAGCCTGGAAGAGGGGCCCACTTGCAAGTCTCAGGAGCCATACGCCAATACCAAAGACTTGTGGGTCAGTGGCAGAGACAAACTGTGGCAGGACTGAACTGAAGGATTAGACTATTGCAGTAGCTTTAAAACTCTAGGATCATCAGGGAGATTTGATTGTTAGGGCCACCCCCCCTCCCCGACTGCCCAGAAACACGCCCCACATACAGGGCAGGCAACACCAACTACACACGCAAGCTTGGGACACCAATTGGGCCCCACAAGACTCACTCCCCCACTCACCAAAAAGGCTAAGCAGGGGAGATCTGGCTTGTGGAGAACAGGTGGCTCGTGGACGCCACCTGCTGGTTAGTTAGAGAAAGTGTACTCCACGAAGCTGTAGATCTGATAAATTAGAGATAAGGACTTCAACTGGTCTACAAACCCTAAAAGAACCCTATCAAGGACAGCAAATGCCACGAGGCCAAAAACAACAGAAAATTATAAAGCATATGAAAAAACCAGACGATATGGATAACCCAAGCCCAAGCACCCAAATCAAAAGACCAGAAGAGACACACCTAGAGCAGCTACTCAAAGAACTAAAGATGAACAATGAGACCCTAGTACGGGATATGAAGGAAATCAAGAAGACCCTAGAAGAGCATAAAGAAGACATTGCAAGACTAAATAAAAAAATGGATGATCTTATGGAAATTAAAGAAACTGTTGACCAAATTAAAAAGATTCTGGACACTCATAGTACAAGACTAGAGGAAGTTGAACAACGAATCAGTGACCTGGAAGATGACAGAATGGAAAATGAAAGCATAAAAGAAAGAATGGGGAAAAAAATTGAAAAACTCGAAATGGACCTCAGGGATATGATAGATAATATGAAGCGTCCGAATATAAGACTCATTGGTGTCCCAGAAGGGGAAGAAAAGGGTAAAGGTCTAGGAAGAGTATTCAAAGAAATTGTTGGGGAAAACTTCCCAAATCTTCTAAACAACATAAATACACAAATCATAAATGCTCAGCGAACTCCAAATAGAATAAATCCAAAAAAACCCACTCCGAGACATATACTGATCACACTGTCAAACATAGAAGAGAAGGAGCAAGTTCTGAAAGCAGCAAGAGAAAAGCAATTCACCACATACAAAGGAAACAGCATAAGACTAAGTAGTGACTACTCAGCAGCCACCATGGAGGCGAGAAGGCACTGGCACGATATATTTAAAATTCTGAGAGAGAGGAATTTCCAGCCAAGAATACTTTATCCAGCAAAGCTCTCCTTCAAATTTGAGGGAGAGCTTAAATTTTTCACAGACAAAGAAATGCTGAGAGAATTTGCTAACAAGAGACCTGCCCTACTGGAGATACTAAAGGGAGCCCTACAGACAGAGAAACAAAGACAGGACAGAGAGACTTGGAGAAAGGTTCAGTACTAAAGAGATTCGGTATGGGTACAATAAAGGATATTAATAGAGAGAGGGAAAAATATGGCAAACATAATCCAAAGGATAAGATGGCCGATTCAAGAAATGCCTTCACGGTTTTAACGTTGAATGTAAATGGATTAAACTCCCCAATTAAAAGATATAGATTCGCAGAATGGATCAAAAAAAATGAACCATCAATATGTTGCATACAAGAGACTCATCTTAGACACAGGGACACAAAGAAATTGAAAGTGAAAGGTTGGAAAAAAATATTTCATGCAAGCTACAGCCAAAAGAAAGCAGGTGTAGCAATATTAATCTCAGATAAAATAGACTTCAAATGCAGGGATGTTTTGAGAGACAAAGAAGGCCACTACATACTAATAAAAGGGGCAATTCAGCAAGAAGAAATAACAATCGTAAATGTCTATGCACCCAATCAAGGTGCCACAAAATACATGAGAGAAACATTGGCAAAACTAAAGGAAGCAATTGATGTTTCCACAATAATTGTGGGAGACTTCAACACATCACTCTCTCCTATAGATAGATCAACCAGACAGAAGACCAATAAGGAAATTGAAAACCTAAACAATCTGATAAATGAATTAGATTTAACAGACATCTACAGGACATTACATCCCAAATCACCAGGATACACATACTTTTCTAGTGCTCACGGAACTTTCTCCAGAATAGATCATATGCTGGGACATAAAACAAGCCTCAATAAATTTAAAAAGATTGAAATCATTCAAAGCACATTCTCTGACCACAATGGAATACAATTAGAAGTCAATAACCATCAGAGACTTAGAAAATTCACAAATACCTGGAGGTTAAACAACACACTCCTAAACAATCAGTGGGTTAAAGAAGAAATAGCAAGAGAAATTGCTAAATATATAGAGACGAATGAAAATGAGAACACAACATACCAAAACCTATGGGATGCAGCAAAAGCAGTGCTAAGGGGGAAATTTATAGCACTAAACGCATATATTAAAAAGGAAGAAAGAGCCAAAATCAAAGAACTAATGGATCAACTGAAGAAGCTAGAAAATGAACAGCAAACCAATCCTAAACCAAGTAGAAGAAAAGAAATAACAAGGATTAAAGCAGAAATAAATGACATAGAGAACAAAAAAACAATAGAAAGGATAAATATCACCAAAAGTTGGTTCTTTGAGAAGATCAACAAGATTGACAAGCCCTTAGCTAGACTGACAAAATCAAAAAGAGAGAAGACCCATATAAACAAAATAATGAATGAAAAAGGTGACATAACTGCAGATCCTGAAGAAATTAAAAAAATTATAAGAGGATATTATGAACAACTGTATGGCAACAAACTGGATAATGTAGAAGAAATGGACAATTTCCTGGAAACATATGAACAACCTAGACTGACCAGAGAAGAAATAGAAGACCTCAACCAACCCATCACAAGCAAAGAGATCCAATCAGTCATCAAAAATCTTCCCACAAATAAATGCCCAGGGCCAGATGGCTTCACAGGGGAATTCTACCAAACTTTCCAGAAAGAACTGACACCAATCTTACTCAAACTCTTTCAAAACATTGAAAAAAATGGAACACTACCTAACTCATTTTATGAAGCTAACATCAATCTAATACCAAAACCAGGCAAAGATGCTACAAAAAAGGAAAACTACCGGCCAATCTCCCTAATGAATATAGATGCAAAAATCCTCAACAAAATACTTGCAAATCGAATCCAAAGACACATTAAAAAAATCATACACCATGACCAAGTGGGGTTCATTCCAGGCATGCAAGGATGGTTCAACATCAGAAAAACAATCAATGTAGTACAACACATTAAAAACTCGAAAGGGAAAAATCAATTGATCATCTCAATAGATGCTGAAAAAGCATTTGACAAAATCCAACATCCCTTTTTGATAAAAACACTTCAAAAGGTAGGAATTGAAGGAAACTTCCTCAACATGATAAAGAGCATATATGAAAAACCCACAGCCAGCATAGTACTCAATGGTGAGAGACTGAAAGCCTTCCCTCTAAGATCAGGAACAAGACAAGGATGCCCGCTGTCACCACTGTTATTCAACATTGTGCTGGAAGTGCTAGCCAGGGCAATCCGGCAAGACAAAGAAATAAAAGGCATCCAAATTGGAAAAGAAGAAGTAAAACTGTCATTGTTTGCAGATGATATGATCTTATATCTAGAAAACCCTGAGAAATCAACGATACACCTACTAGAGCTAATAAACAAATTTAGCAAAGTAGCGGGATACAAGATTAATGCACATAAGTCAGTAATGTTTCTATATGCTAGAAATGAACAAACTGAAGAGACACTCAAGAAAAAGATACCATTTTCAATAGCAACTAAAAAAATCAAGTACCTAGGAATCAACTTAACCAAAGATGTAAAAGACCTATACAAAGAAAACTACATAACTCTACTAAAAGAAATAGAAGGGGACCTTAAAAGATGGAAAAATATTCCATGTTCATGGATAGGAAGGCTAAATGTCATTAAGATGTCAATTCTACCCAAACTCATCTACAGATTCAATGCAATCCCAATCAAAATTCCAACAACCTACTTTGCAGACTTGGAAAAGCTAGTTATCAAATTTATTTGGAAAGGGAAGATGCCTCGAATTGCTAAAGACACTCTAAAAAAGAAAAACGAAGTGGGAGGACTTACACTCCCTGACTTTGAAGCTTATTATAAAGCCACAGTTGCCAAGACAGCATGGTACTGGCACAAAGATAGACATATAGATCAATGGAATCGAATTGAGAATTCAGAGATAGACCCTCAGATCTATGGCCGACTGATCTTTGATAAGGCCCCCAAAGTCACCGAACTGAGCCATAATGGTCTTTTCAACAAATGGGGCTGGGAGAGTTGGATATCCATATCCAAAAGAATGAAAGAGGACCCCTACCTCACCCCCTACACAAAAATTAACTCAAAATGGACCAAAGATCTCAATATAAAAGAAAGTACCATAAAACTCCTAGAAGATAATGTAGGAAAACATCTTCAAGACCTTGTATTAGGAGGCCACTTCCTAGACTTTACACCCAAAGCACAAGCAACAAAAGAGAAAATAGATAAATGGGAACTCCTCAAGCTTAGAAGTTTCTGCACCTCAAAGGAATTTCTCAAAAAGGTAAAGAGGCAGCCAACTCAATGGGAAAAAATTTTTGGAAACCATGTATCTGACAAAAGACTGATATCTTGCATATACAAAGAAATCCTACAACTCAATGACAATAGTACAGACGGCCCAATTATAAAATGGGCAAAAGATATGAAAAGACAGTTCTCTGAAGAGGAAATACAAATGACCAAGAAACACATGAAAAAATGTTCAGCTTCACTAGCTATTAGAGAGATGCAAATTAAGACCACAATGAGATACCATCTAACACCGGTTAGAATGGCTGCCATTAAACAAACAGGAAACTACAAATGCTGGAGGGGATGTGGAGAAATTGGAACTCTTATTCATTGTTGGTGGGACTGTATAATGGTTCAGCCACTCTGGAAGTCAGTCTGGCAGTTCCTTAGAAAACTAGATATAGAGCTACCATTCGATCCAGCGATTGCACTCCTCGGTATATACCCGGAAGATCGGAAAGCAGTGACACGAACAGATATCTGCACGCCAATGTTCATAGCAGCATTATTCACAATTGCCAAGAGATGGAAACAACCCAAATGTCCTTCAACAGATGAGTGGATAAATAAAATGTGGTATATACACACGATGGAATACTACGCGGCAGTAAGAAGGAACGATCTGGTGAAACATATGACAACATGGATGAACCTTGAAGACATAATGCTGAGCGAAATAAGCCAGGCACAAAAAGAGAAATATTATATGCTACCACTAATGTGAACTTTGAAAAATGTAAAACAAATGGTTTATAATGTAGAATGTAGGGGAACTAGCAGTAGAGAGCAATTAAGGAAGGGGGAACAATAATCCAGGAAGAACAGATAAGCTATTTAACGTTCTGGGGATGCCCAGAAATGACTATGGTCTGTTAATTTCTGATGGTTGTAGTAGGAACAAGTTCACTGAAATGTTGCTATATTATGTAACTTTCTTGGGGTAAAGTAGGAACATGTTGGAAGTTAAGCAGTTATCTTAGGTTAGTTGTCTTTTTCTTACTCCCTTGCTATGGTCTCTTTGAAATGCTCTTTTATTGTATGTTTGTTTTCTTTTTAACTTTTTTTTTCATACTTGTGATTTGAAAAAAGAAGGGAAAGTTAAAAAAAAAAAAAAAAAAAAAAAAGAAAAAAGACAAACAAGGGGAAAAAAAAAAAAAAAAAGATGTAGTGCCCCCTTGAGGAGCCTGTGGAGAATGCAGGGGTATTCGCCTACCCCACCTCCATGGTTGCTAACATGACCACAGACATAGGGGACTGGTGGTTTGATGGGTTGAGCCCTCTACCATAAGTTTTACCCTTGGGAAGACGGTTGCTGCAAAGGAGAGGCTAGGCCTCCCTGTATTTGTGCCTAAGAGTCTCCTCCTGAATGCCTCTTTGTTGCTCAGATGTGGCCCTCTCTCTCTGGCTAAGCCAACTTGAAAGGTGAAATCACTGCCCTCCCCCCTACGTGGGATCAGACACCCAGGGAAGTGAATCTCCCTGGCAACGTGGAATATGACTCCCAGGGAGGAATGTAGACCTGGCACCGTGGGACGGAGAACATCTTCTTGACCAAAAGGGGGATGTGAAAGGAAATGAAATAAGCTTCAGCGGCAGAGAGATTCCAAAAGGAGCCGAGAGGTCACTCTGGTGGGCACTCTTATGCACACTTTAGACAACCCTTTTTAGGTTCTAAAGAATTGGGGTAGCTGGTGGTGGATACCTGAAACTATCAAACTACAACCCAGAACCCATGAATCTCGAAGACAGTTGTATAAAAATGTAGCTTATGAGGGGTGACAATGGGATTGGGAAAGCCATAAGGACCAAACACCACTTTGTCTAGTTTATGGATGGATGTGTAGAAAAGTAGGGGAGGGAAACAGACAGACAAAGGTACCCAGTGTTCTTTTTTACTTCAATTGCTCTTTTTCACTCTAATTATTATTCTTGTTATTTTTGTGTGTGTGCTAATGAAGGTGTCAGGGATTGATTTAGGTGATGAATGTACAACTATGTAATGGTACTGTAAACAATCGAAAGTACAATTTGTTTTGTATGACTGCGTGGTATGTGAATATATCTCAATAAAATGATGATTTAAAAAAAAAAAAAAAAAAAAAAAAAAAAAAAAAAAAAAAACTATTTGTAATTTTCTACTTAGCTGTGTAATCTGGCAAGTTCTTTAACCTCTCTGAGTCTTGGTTTCACTGTGTACAAATAGGGAATGATGCTACCTTCTGCAAAGAGTTGATATCAGTATGAAGCATGGTCATGGTTGTAAAACACTTAGTACTACGTAGTAGTTGGCACCTAGATAATCAGTGATCCTTAGTTTCTTTCCTTCCTTCTTATTCTCTCCCATAGCTTCCATTTACTCTCAGATCATTCTATTTCCCTGTCCCTGCCTTACACAGCTCTCTTGTTTCCTGACTCCCTGTGCCCTGTTTCACAAGGGCTATACATCTGCCTCACTGTCCCAGGTAATAATGATGCCACCCATCCTCCCATTTTCTCACCCACCAAAACCAACAGCAGCTGTGTGTGAAAAAAAAAAAAAAAAAAAAAAAAAAAAGAGAGAGAAAAGCATAGATGCATAACAATTTTTCAAAAAGAAAGAGCATTTTTTACTACTTTTGTATTCTTATGAATATAAATATATTTTGCTCTATGTATAACACTGATGGCAATATGTATGCTTGAAATTTCAGCACTTTCCAGTAACTGAACAAAACTGTTCTTTTACTTTGAAAGATGTATATGTTAATTATGGTGACTGCCTAATTTGTATATTCTAATGTATTACTTGGCTAATCCATGACCAAGCTTTTCCACCTTATTCTGAGAAGTTGAGAATTGGCTATTCTTAAATATTGTCAAAACTATACTTGAATAAAATGAAGTCACCCCAAGCATAAGCTACGTACTTGCCAAATATGCAGATAATGAGCACTAATGATAAACCCTACCATTTTCACAAAGCAGCTTAAAACACTTCCAGGGTTTCTTTTCAAATACACTGCTCTCTCACTAAAAAGTGAGGGAAGTTTTACCAGCAAAAAACCTCTTTGGACAAGTGAAAATGTTGTCTGCAGCTTTGCTTGCCAAGTGAAGGAAAGATTGTGCCCAAAATGAACATTTCCAAGCTTGTTGAGTAAAGAATAGATTTCGAATGTGTTTCCAAAAACATTCATTACAAAACAGTCAGGTTTATCTTTTTGAATTGTTAGTTACTAAGTCATATAAAAAGTTCATATACGGGAGGTTTTTCAGCTTACTGTGAGCAAAATACTGCGTGTCAATTCACATTTGACACACTAAAATACGTTTTTAAAATATTCTGAATTGGCCTTTTAAAACCAATTCAGGCATTCAACTTTCTATATTCACCTCTATTCCTACTTAAATATGAACATGTGGAAAGGAAGTTCACCAGGGGATAGATAATATGCAGCAATTTGAAGAAGGAAACATGACTTGACATCTTGTCTGGTTGACAGAAGACCAAATAATAGACTGCTTACAAGAGCGAAAACTGATGCTAGAACTGTTTCAGAGAATTATGTCCTGAAAGCATAAGTAACCCCTTGAATCAACTGGCAAGGCAACCTAAGCTTGTGCTTCACATCCAAAACAGACTAAAGAGAAAACTAATCGTGTGATGTCTTTTCATGAGCCATAATCTTCATAATGGATATACGGGAGTACTGCACTCTAAGAGATAAAAAGTCTTCTAGACTTGCTTTAAGGACTCTGAGGCTTGAACTGTCTTTAGTCCCATAGCTTGCCTTACCAAGAGCATGATATCTGCAATGCTCTTTCCTGAGTAGCCAGCATATGTTTGTTCCCTAGCCCAACTGAGTAGTCTGTCCCACATACCCACATAAGGCAATGCAACGAGAGAGAGGAGGAGAAATCTTTTTTTTTAAATGCGATTTTATTGAGATACATTCACAGAAGAGAAATCTTACAATTAGTTTACACATATTCTGTCTGTATAGAAATTTAAATTTAAAGAATATTTGAACATGATAGAATTCATTCATTATATATAACATATAAACTATATATAATATAACGCTCTCTCTCTCTCTCTCTCTCTCTATATATATATATATATAATGGAGGACATTCTGTGTTCTAGGCCTTGGGTCTTCCTTATTAGGTTCTTTAATTCTCAGGAAATATTTCTTTATCATCTAGGAGAAATCTACCTCTCCACTTTTTTTTAATCAGTCCTAACAATACCCTTTGGAAAAGATAATGCAAAGTTTATTTCTTCTGCTTGAAACCCTTTCAAGTATAGGAAATATCATGATATCACTATATCCTTTGGATTTTCTTTCTATGTCTGTTTTTGTTTTTTAATGCTGAAGTTTCCCAATTTGCAATAATCATTTCAACTTTGAAATGGTTTTCAGCCCCTCACCATCCTGATCACATCTCTGAATTATTTCAGATTTATCAGTGTCCTTCTTTGGGGTTATCCAGAAATGAAAACTGTGCTCCCAAAGTATTCTAGTTCAACATTGGAATCATTATCCTGAACTTGGTTGCCACAGTTACTACATTTCTTTTAATGTTACCTAAAAAAGCATTAGCTTTTGAAAAGCTTTGTGATATTTTGACTCACACTATGTCTTTGACTAATAAATATTCTTGCAAAAATCACTTCTGTATGTCCAACACATAAAATCATGCTTGACACATGGTAGTTAATAAGTAGTTGTAGAATGAATAAATGAATTGTGAATTCTACATTTTATAGTTGCATTTTTAAAAATCTGAATATGTGCATGACTTCTGGTGAATTTTATCTCATTGATTTCAGTCCATCACTCCAGATGTCAATAAATATCTTTACTATCCCTCTTAACTATATACTATTCACAGCAATAAAAAACATGTTCTCAATATCTTTATTTGAATTGACGATAATGATGTATGAATTGCTTGAAAAAAAATCTTGCATAGATTTATAGTTTTTATCCAAAGATATTCTTCACTCTCTACTCTTCATATCTGGAGAAGAAAGAGTAGTGCTTACCAAATATTTCATTTACTCACTTGCACATTCTGGGACCCTCACAGTAGTACGAAGAGCATAACTTTGGGGTGAGGCAGTGAAAATACTACTCACGATTTTCCTGTCCATCCTTTTCCCTGTTGTAAGGCTTACTGTTTCACAACAGAATGATGGGACCTCCATCAGCCTGAGCCCCTGAATCCACCCTAGACAGCACATACAGTGGGCATAGCTTAGCACAGTGGTTCTCAAAGTATGGTGTTAGAACAAACAGCATCAGTGTCATCTGGAAAGTTAGAAATGCAAACTCTTGACCCCACCCAAGATGTAGTGAATCAAATACCCTGGGGATGGGGCCCAGCAATTTGTAGTTTAACAAGTCCTTCAGGGATTCTGATAACAATCTGAAGTTTAAGAATGGTTAACATAACCTATCCTGACCTGTAAAATACCCCAGCCATACCTTCCCCACCATAATGAATATAACATCCACAATAGAGGGATTCTACTTGCTATAGAGTTAGCATATAGAAAAATACTTGGTATATAATAGGTGCTTGTTCTAGTTTGCTAAGGCTGCTGGCATGCAAAACACCAGAGATGGATTGGCTTTTATAAAAGTGGGTTTATTTGGTTACACAGTTACAGTCTTAAGGCCATAAAGTGTCCATCAACAAAGGGTACCTTCACTGGAGAATGGCCAATGGTGTCCAGAAAATCTCTGTTAGCTGGAAGGCACCTGGCTGGTGTCTGCTCCAAAGTTCTGGTTTCAAAATGGCTTTCTCCCAGGATGTTCCTCTCTAGGCTGCAGTTCCTCAAAAATATCATGCTTAGTTGCTCTTGGGGTGTTTTGTCCTCTCTTAGCTTCTCCAGAGTAAGAGTCTGCTTTCAACAGCTGTCTTCAAACTGTTTCTTATCCGCAGCTACTCTCTCAGCTTCTGTGCATTCTTCAAAGTGTCCCTCTTGGCTGTAGCAAGCTTGCTCCTTCTGTCTGAGCTGATATAGTGCTCCAGTGAACTCATCAAGGCCCATGCTGAATGGATGGGGCCACACCTCCATGGAAACTATCCAATCAGAGTCATCACCCACAATTGGGTGGGTCACATCTCCATGGAAATCCTCAAAGAATTACAATCTAAACAACACTAATATGTCTTCCCACACAAGATTACATCAAAGATCATGGCTTTTTCTGGGGGACATAATATATATACAAACCAGTACAGTGCTCAGTAAATATTTGTTTAGTGAATGTATGATAATTTTTTGTCTGGACTGTCTCCACATTGAGGCATCTGTCTTTCCTATATTCTCAAAAGTAGTTTTTCATAAAATCCCAGAAGTGACTCTAATAGGAGAAAATAAAATAAAGACATTGCATAGAAAACAATTGATATGAAAGGTCTTTCACTCTCTTAAAAGTGTTATTTTTCTGTATAGTTATCATCATGAATCATTTCTTTGAAAGAGATATTTTTTCTATAGTAACTAATTACTTTAGACTATCAGTGTTTTAGTTTCTTAGGCTGCTTAAGGCAAATCCCATGAAATGGTTTGGCTTAAACAATGGGAATTTATTTGCTCATGGTTTTGAGGCCAAGAAAATGTCCAAATCAAGGCACCTTCAAGGTGATGCTTTCTTTCTGAAAATCGGCTGCTAGAAATTCTTGACTACTCTGGCACATGGCAAGGCACATAGCATTGTCTGCTGGTCTCTCCCTTCTCTTGCAGGTTTCATTAATTTCGGCTTCTTGCTTCAGTAGTTTTCTTTGTCTCTCTCTGAATTCATTTTCTTTACAAAGAACTCCAGCAATAGGATTAAGACCCATCTTGAATGTGGTGGGTCACATCTTAACTGAAGTAGCCTTATCAAAAGGTCCATGCCCACAGGAATGGATTAACTTTAGGAACATTCTTGTCTGGGTACATAGAGCTTCAAACCAACACAATCAGCTTTTCAAAATTCTAAGAAAACTTTCTTAAATAATTCCTGAGAAGTTGATGTTTTTAGAACCCACTGTGGTACCCATGAGATTGTCCCTCACACAGCTCCAACTGTGTTGAGCATAACTGACCAAGGACCTTAGCTGCTGAGCTCTGAAATCCATCACTACATATACACTGAGGTCACGTTTTCCAGAGACCACTCCCAGGCAGTGACTAAGTGTGCCAGGAATTCTGAGGCAAACTCTTACATGAGAGACTCCTCTAACAGTTGACTTTGTCTGGAGGGCTCTCAAAAAGCCTTGCCGAACTCCCTTTAGGCAGAATGGCAGTCTAGGAAGCTTCCACTCAACCCACCTTAACTCTCTTCTCACTCAGGGTCAAACTTGCAATCATGACAGTTTAATTGCTATTCCTAATCTAATTATATCCAGGCAAAGTAGTGGACTTTCTAAGCACTCAAATGAATGGCATGTTTTGGTAGCATAACTATTTTAAGCAAATTTAATTGTGAGTCTCAATGTAATGGCATGAAAAGAAAGTTTAGGACTGATGACAAAGGAAAGCATACAAAATAAAAATTTGGTGTAGCTAATCTACCTAAACTAGGTAAGCTAATTTATTCAGAAATACTCTTGAGAATAGAATTTTTGTGTGATATGATTTCAGATTCACTAAAGACTTATTACTCCCCCTCCATCTTCTGCCAAAATTCTCCCAGCCCTAGCTTATGTCTAAAATGTTGCAAGTAAGATTTTTTGACAATTATTTCATATCTAATATAATGCATTTGTAAGTATTTTATATAAAAGTCATTTTAAAGCAATGATATGTATATATACATGCATATTGTTGTTAATTGGAATGTTACATCCTTTTTTGAGATTAAATCTTTTTTTAAATGCAATTTTATTGAGATATATTCACACACCATATAACCCATCTGTTCTAGTTTGCTAATGCTGCCAGAATGCAAAACACCAGAAATGGATTGGCTTTTATAAAGGGAGTTTATTTGGTTACACATTTACTGTCTTAAGGCCATAAAGTGTCCAAGGTAACGCATCAGCAATTGGGTAGCATCACCGGAGGATGGCCAATGACATCCGGAAAACCTCTGTTAGCTGGGATGGCATGTGTCTAGTGGCTGCTCCAAGTTCTGGTTTCAAAATGGCTTTCTCCTGGGATGTTCCTCTCTAGGCTTCAGCTTCTCTCCAAAATGTCACTTCAGTTGCTCTTGGAGTGTTTGTCCTCTCTTAGCTTCTCTGGAGAAAAGTCTGCTTTCAAAGGCCATCTCCAAAATGTCTCTGTAAGCTTCAGCTCCTCTCTCAGCTTCCATGCATTCTTCAAAGTGTCCTCCTTGGTTGTAGCAAGATTGCTTCTTCTGTCTGAGCTAATATAGTGCTCTAATAAACTAATGAAGGCCCATGCTGAATGGGTGGGGCCACACCTCCATGGAAACTATCCAATCAGAGTTATCACCTACAGTTGGGTGGGTCACGTCTCCATGGAAACACTCAAAGAGTTACAATCTAATCAACACTAATAAGATGACAAGATTACATCAAAGAACATGGCAGTCTGGGGGACATAATACATCCAAACCGGCACACCATCCAAAGTATAAAATCAATGGCTCACATCATCACATATAGTTGTGCATTCATCACCACAATCAATTTTAGAACATTTTCATTATTGAAATTAAATCTTAATAAGAGAAAATGGTGGATAGAAAAGAGGAGATGACATTTAAATATGTGAACTGTTGGTTGTGGAGGGATAGCAGTTACAGGAGTGAAGCTGAAGAAATTACACAGAAAAGGAAAATAAAGATGCTGAAAATTTACTTTATAGTTTCACACAGAGGTGGAGTTACTGATAGTTTATAATTACTACATCCATTAGGAATGTAATTGGCAGTAAGTAACAGAAAAAGAGTAGCTTCAACAAATTAGTGGTTTTTGTTTTTTTTTATTTCTCACAAAACACAGGTTCTAGCAGTAAGTAATTCAATGCTGGTGCAGTAGCGATCAGAGAATCAATAAGTCCTTCCACTCTGTCATCTTTATCTAGATTGTTTGCTTTGACCCTTGTGGTTGTCAACTCATAATCACAATATGACTTCTGTGACACCAGCACCATGTCCACATTGCAGGCAGGAAGAAGAAAAAGCTACAGGGCATGCCAGACTGGACTATCCATTCTAATCAGAAAAGCAAAAACTGACCCAACAGAATTCCCCTTACATGTCACTTACTGGAATTGTGTTACCTGGCTAATCCTAGCTGGGTGGTGGCTATGGAAAGGCAATGTGTGCCCTTTCCAACTACATAGACAATACTCAAATTATGCCAACTACTGGAGCTTTAAAACAGATTTTCTTGGTAGAAGAGCATCATCCAAACAGCAGCTACTCTCATCTGACTTTTGCTAGCATGTCTTTTATATTTTATTCTACATTATAGATACCTCTGCCCAGTCATTTTTAGAACTATTGACTGAATCCATGAAAAGTGTGAAGGAATATTTAGTAAAGCCAAGATTTTGTGCTGGCCTTGAAAGAACTTATAGTTTTATAGAGAACAAAAGAGGGAAGTATAAAATAAGCAAAAAAAAAAAATATATTATACTTTACTGCTCAGATTTAGGCTTAGATATAATTAGGTTGTTATATTTACACATAATAAATATATTCCCTGTGTTGACTTACCGATTGTGTGCAAGGAGCAATTTCCCTTTCTCTAATGTGAGTAAGATCTCTTCATTGTCTTGAACTGAGTTAAAAATCTCTCTCCTCCAGATAGCTAATAATATTCCTCTGGAGTTCCCCCAGCCTTTCACATCTTTCTGGACTTCAGAAAGCCTCTGTGCACATCCATAGCCCTCCTCCACTTGGCTACAAATGTTAGCAGGGATTCTGTCATATATTCAGTTACATCTGCTCCTTCCACACATATCAGATACCAGGAACTCAAATGTTCTTGGCTTCCAGCCATTTCCAGCCTTAGGTCCCCTGAAAGTAAATTGTCCATTATATATTTATCAAAGCATATCACTTCCTGTTTGTTCCTCATCCTTAGTGCTAGATCAGCCATATTGTAGCAATTGCCCTTTTAGTTCTGCTTTTCCTCTCCTTTCTCCTGGACAATAACACATAACCAAAGACCACAACTGTCATCTCAAAGGAGGGAACAGCCAATTGGAGCCAACTTCAGTTCTATAATGAGCAGATCCCATAGACATTGCAAAAGTAGTTTCATGAAATGTGAAGACTGAAATGGAAGAAAGAACATGAAATAACAAATGCTGAATACTTTGAAATATTGAGTGGTATAACAGTCATTAACTTTTCAAGCAATTGAAGATTATTCAATATATCCCAAACTTGTCCAATTACAAGAATCACTTGAAGGTATTATTAAAAATACTGATTCCAAATCCTACCCTAGACTTACTAAATCCATATTCTGAGGGAGAAAATGGGAACTCTAGGTTTTTAAATAATTTTTTGATCAGAATTTTGAGAAACAAAATGTTGAATGTTACTGGGGGTACGAAGAGGCCAAAAGTGAAACTTTTACTCTTGAAAATAAACTTAATATCACTGCTTCGCTGCCTAGACAAAATACAGGTAATGTAAGAAGGGAAGAATATCTACTCTATATAAAGATTTCTTCCCTTGGTGTTAAATCTTAAGAGGTTTTTTTCGTCGTCTTCTTTTCCCACATCATATCAAATGGAAGATTGATTGGCAGCACAATAAGAGAGGTGAAAGAATTCTTCATAAGGGTTTTCTCAGGAAGGAAAAGAAAACCCAAGGAAAGAATAAGAATGTCCTTACACTTGAGTGAGCAAACCCTGCTGATCAATAAGCTTATTCCACAGAAGACTAAAACTTCCCACCGCAGGACACCTCACTGCAGGGGCAAGTACATGGGGCCAAACACAAAGGGTGGGGTTTCTATGAAAGGACCAGAGGTGGGATACATGGGGAGTCAAACCTGGAGGAGGAAAATCTGCTCCTTTAATCCTTTTCAAAATACCTTTGAAAGAAAGAAAACCCAAATCACAATATGCTGATCCTCCCCTCTCTCTCTTGAAATTAATAATATTATTTATTATGGCCAATGGAAGAACATCAGTCAGTCCCTTTAAATTATTTAAATGAAACTATTCCACTTGATTTGGTGCTAATGCCGAAATGGTTTTAAGAAATAATAATAGCTATTGGGGGGATTTTAAATTCAGAGTTAGAAAATCTCTGCTGGGTCCATGCTTTCTATTAAACAGAGGTAGGGAAACCTGCTGTCCCCATTATAACTGTAACTCACCATGCAGCACAGAGCTAGTAAGATAAGCTCTGCTCCCTGTGAAAATCTGCAGAAAGAAAAAAATTCAAATATCTTTTATATGACTTTGGCTGATAGATATATACACATCTTTCTAGACTCATGGGTCTATATAGATAGAAAGAAAGAGAGATGAAGATACAGACATAAATGATAGATAGATAGGTAGATAGATAGATAGATAGATAGATAGATAGATAGATAGATAGATATAGTGATAGATCTAGATAATACACTCCAGTTGCTAGTTTGACCACCCTGGTAAAGTATGCCTCTTATCTGAAATGCTTGAAATCTGCTTCCAGCATCTCACAAAGAACAATTGTTTATTGATCTAAATGTTACCATATCAATGAGGTCTAGAAATAGAACTCAAGGTCAATAACTGCTCAGGACCAAGATCTAAGATACCTTTCCATTATACAGAAGATGAGGTTTAAATATATAAAATGTCTGTGTATGTGCACGTACACACACATATACATGTTTATACACACACACTTTTTAAAATATCACATGATTTTTGTTAGAAATAACTATTTAAGAGCACGGTAAAAACTTAGAAGCATTTTTTGCTCTCCTAGAAAGATGCTAAAGGTGGAGACTACTGATTTTGAAATCCAGACCCTTGACCCTCCACTCAGCCACTGCCTCTTTGGTCTTCAACAGGTTGCTTAACCCCTTCATTCTTTTGTGTCACCAGGATAAAGCAGGATCAATATATCTGTTTGAGATTCTTAAAGCAACAGCTATGAAACCACCATGAAGATGCAAAGTGCTCTTTTTATTTGCTATGATTAAAAACTGAATAGGAGTGCCTAGTACCATTTCCTGTCCATAGTTTATATTACCTTCAACAAATGTTTTCTGCATTTGAGTAAAGATAAGAATAAGAACTAGTTCAATTTTCCCATTTCTATGCCATAGAATAAAAGCACAAAATACATTGCAGGCAAAAGCCAGATAACATCATGTGCACTCTGTAAAAATGTTAAAAAAAAACAAATCAAATATCCCTCCAGGTATGTTTTTTGGTTTATCTGCTATATATATGTAGCAATATGTAGAGATCTATATTTTAGTAAATATAGTTTACTCAACATGCTTTCATGTCCCTAATTCTGGTAACAGCATAGCAGTCTTCCTTTGATGAGTTGTCCTTCCCCATCGAATATAATGGGACACAGACACAGATGTGGATGAGAAGATTGAGTGATTGAGCCAAGGGGTGTCCATGAGACCATTTTAGGGCCAATTCGAGTATTACCCTAGAAGTTACTATCTGAATGCTGGGAAAGAGGGTTCTCTTTTCTTTTGCAACTGAGGCTGCTGGTAGCCATCTTTCCTATCATATGGAGAGAGCCACTTTATGGCAAGAGAGAAAAAGGACATGCGGCAAGACACAGAGGCAAACAAGAAGAGAATGAAAGAGGGAGGGATAAAGGGGAAAGAGCAAGAGAGAATTAGCAAACCATTTGCAGTCCTGAATCCAGCTATGCCTGAGACTTCATGGCTTAAGCTACTTAAAAAGGAAGAAGTTTTGACTAACACACAATATAATCTGTGTGTTGTAGACAAGTCTATCTGAACAAATGTATTGTAAAACCTGTTTTCATAACATCAAGGTAGAAATGCACCACAGATAATTTCTTTAAATGCATTTGTATCATTTCTCCCTCCTTCCAAAGATCTCTAGGTGGATAATTGTCTCACTGGACTCCTACTGATAACAAAAAAATCAGACTCAAAAATAGTTTAAAACAAAGGACCATGCACTAACCTCTCAGCTGGGTTTCTCCAACTCTTCATCTCTTCCCCAAGGCCCAAACTAGAACAAAGCACACATCACCTTTTTAGAAATAAAATAAAAAAGAAAAGAGTAGTCAGAAAGGAAAGGAAAGGAAGGGAAGGGAAAGGAAGGGAAGAGAAAGGAAGAGGAGAGAAGAGGAGGGGAGGGGAGGAGAGGGGAGGGAAAAGTATTAGAAAAGAGACAATTGTCTCATCACTGAAGATGGTCTTTAATTTCTTCCTTTTTTTTTTTTTTTTTTTTTTTTTTAATTACTTCTTGACAGGCCAGGGAACAGAAAGGACCAACATAGTGAACTAAAACTCCAAGCAAAAGAACAGGTGAAGCTAACTATCAAGATAATTAATTCCTGGAATCCTAAGACACTTCCATGATTATGTCAAAATTAAAGTAAAAGTCACATGAAATCCATGTCATAATCCCATTCAGGTGCCTGACAAACCTTGAGAAGCCAGAGTGACAATTACTGATTTACTTTTCTATGCTGAAAATGGAAGTTGAAAGTTAAGTGGCAACATAAAGCTAAGCACCTCTGAGACTGAGTTCCAAGCCCAGACGAGACAGAAATGACAGAAAATCATTAAGAACAGAAGGCATTAAAAGGTCAGAAATAAATTGCTATCAAGCCCTGTTCGACCATTTTATCAGTCAGAGTTTTTTTTCTTTGCTCTCAAGAATGCAGGAGGATTTCCTTTATCTTTGGAGATGAATATGATATTATTAGCATTTCACAAACACACTGATATTCAGATGCAGAGATTGTTTTGTACAAAAACTGTTTGCAATAAAATGAGACTGAAATGATTTTTAAAAAACACATGATTTTCTATTCTCCATCTGTCCCTAATGTTACTTAGGGTAAGGAGGCAATGAAGTTTTTCCTTGGTGGAAAAGAAAGCTACAAAATATACGTGTGTTTAGGTTTCAGCATGGTTCCTGGTGAGATAGACAACTTCCCAGGGCACCAAGGTAAGCAAATACCTCCCTAATTAATCTTAATATTTCTCTCTTTCTCTCTCTCTTTCTCTTTCTCTCTCTCTCCCTCTCTCTCTCTCTCTCTCTCTCTCTCTCTCTCTCTCTCTCTCTCTCTCTCTCTCTCTCCACCCAGGTGGTCAAGGATGATGATTTACCATCCCAGTAGTTGCAAGACAACAGGAAAAGCTGATGTGGATATCTCAGAAACAGAATTGATCTTCAACCAATATGAACATGTTTGTGAATAAAAACTTAGATAATCTGAGTTTAAATTGTGAAAGTGGAAAATGATGGGTTAAGGGATTGAGTATAGGAGAGGAAAGAGCCTTAATCATTTTAGCAATTAGTATGCAATGTCCTAAAATGAGTCACTAATCACTCCACAGCTGGTACTCTGAAAAAACCCAGGGTACAACAGCATTCCTCAAATGTCATAGTTCAAAAAAATCCAAACTTTGAAGAGAATGTTGAAAACACAGGGGAGGGGAGAAGCTGTCTACTTGCCCTCTGAAATATGTAACAGAAACCCTGATTAAATCCAGGGATAGTAATTTATGACTTAGTTCATTTTGAATGGTATTATTACATTTTAATGAAAGCTACTTTGAGTTTCACCATCTTTAAAGAGGATAGTGTATTTGTCAAGAGGAGAGCTTGTGATAAATCTTCAAGGGCCTTTAAAGGGCCTCTTTAATTCACAATCCCAGAGGTCAGTACAATATTATTTCTTTCATTTCAGTCTACTAAATCAAACTGTGCTTGTTACTTAAATAAACAGTCCCATTGGCAGGTTTTTCATAATCACAGGTTTTAACACTTAAATATTATATCTACCTGCTACAAATGAAAGAAATATATCAACAATAATAATAATAATAATAATAGGCCACCTGAAAATAGCACTCAAGAATTACACTGGAATTTTTGCTTCATATATCATAAGACACAATGTGCTGCTCAAAAGATATTGCAAGAAATGCAGAATATGACTCCCGGGGATGAATGTGGACCCGGCATCGTGGGACTGAGAGTATCTTCTTGACCAAAAGGGGGATGCAAAATGAGACGAAATAGTTTCAGTGGCTGAGAGATTTCAAATGGAGTCGAGAGGTCACTCTGGTGGACATCCTTATGCACTATATAGATAACACATCTTAGGTTTTAATGTATTGGAATAGCTAGAAGTAAATACCTGAAACTACCAAACTCCAACCCAGCAGTCTGGACTCCTGACGACAATTATATAATAATGTAGATTACAAGGGGTGACAGTGTGATTGTGAAGACCTTGTGGATCACACCCCCTTTATCTAGTGCATGGATGAGTAGAAAAATGGGGATAAAAACTAAAGGACAAATGGGGTGGGATGGGGGGATGATTTGGGTGTTCCTTTTTCACTTTTATTTTTTATTCTGGTTCTGGTTCTTTCTGATGTAAGGAAAATGTTCAGAGATAGATTGTGGTGAACGCATAACTATGTTATCATACTTTGGACAGTTGGTTATATACCATGGATGATTGTATGGTGTGTGAATGTATTTCAATAAAACTGAATTTAATAAAAAAAAAATTCTATAACTCAAAAAAGAATAAAATCTTAGTAAGCAGAAAAAAAAAGAAAAAGATATTGCAAGAGCTTTTATTTCAATAGAAGCTAGTCATTTGAACCCACCCACAGGTAGTTGATAATGGTTACTTAAATTGTTATATACCTCTAATTACTCCACGTTTAACTCAAGTGTCCACAGAGGATATTTTTTACTTTGTATTATATTTGTATTCTAACCTCACCACTAGCTTCCTAAACCTTCCTATCTCTCTGCCTTACCATAGTGTAATTAGACACATAAAAAATGTTGGTTCGGCTTTAACTATTTGGCACTGATGCTGCCTTCCTTTAAATCTGGTAAGAAGTTCTTGGGTCACTTCTTCAGTATGCTTCATAATCAGAATTGGTAGCCATTCACCTATGACTTGTTCTTGACAGCTATAAAATTCAGAGGTATTGCACTGAATGCATGGGAGGCTGACAATTGTCGAGGCTGTTCTGGCCGTAGGTGGCTCCTTTTACATTATCTGACTGCAGGTGGCAGAACAGATTCAAATTATCCAGGGGTCCTAAGGTTAGAATGATGTTCATTTATGGAGAGACTTAATTCAATATTTCAAAGTGCTATATAGGAAGTTATTGTGACAAATACGGCCTTACCACATGAAGAGTTGTACATATGCATAAAGTCAGTCAGGAAACATGCAAGCAATTAATCCATGTGAAGAAATATGGAATTATATTGATTATACCTTGATTTTAACCCACTACAGACTAGTACCTAAGTTGGGCTTATTTTTTAAAACGATTAATATGTGTGTGGTTAACCACATATTTTACCATGCATAAGTAAAAGCAATTCATGGAAGAACATATTCTTATAGTTCAATTAACCTACACCTCATGCACAAGAGTTAATAAACTCCTATAAATCTTCAGCTAATTTATTCTGCTTGTCAGTGGAATAAATATTTTCAGTCATTTCTGGAGAAAGGCAGTACTCTATCTCTCCTTTCTTTTTCTATTTTGCCTGAGGTTGTGCTGCAGTGACTATGTGCCACCGTCACTAGAAGGAAAAGAGGTATTTGCTCTTTTATAAATAAGAACACAAAGTCTTTCTCTCTATATTAAATGTTTTCCCCAGCTAAATAGATTATTTTGGCCAGGCTAAATTTAGTAAGAACCAGAATAGCACTAAGTTCACTGTCCTTTGGTTACTTTAAAGAAGAAGGAAATGGAAATTCAGAAATGAAGGAGGCATTTCTTGCAGAGAGATTCCATGCATAGTAGATTGCAGAAATTGAAGATGAAGAGGACGCAGCTGCATTTCTTAACTTTTGAATGAAAAGCAATTATGCCAAGAGCCTTCATTTTGGATTGTCAGCATGGGCCTATGTCATACCCATCCTGACACTCCCAAACTGAAGATTTTAAAGGCCTCCTGCCTTTGTCATTGAGACACCTGTCACCAACTACACTGAATCAGCATCTCTAGATGCTGGGAAATACATATTCAACATGAAACTATGTAAGAAGCAACAGTAGGGAGGCTGGAATTCTTCAGAATTCTTAAAGAAAAAAGAAAATGAAAGGAGAATTTAAGCCTAAAAAAGAAGCTGAAGTTGTGAGGATATTTTCAACCCTTAAATACTTCTGATTCAAACTTTATTTTCATTTGTTTGTTATTGAAAGAACTTAACCCCAATGTCATGTTAACAAAGTAAACTATAAAAATTCCTGGAAGAGAGTCTTAAGGAGAAAATGGGTTTCTCCATGGGATGTGTAAATTGAAGGACCATTTGGGTATACTATTAAAGAAAAAATAATTCTGAAGACTATTTTTATTGTAAAATAGAATAATAATGAATAAGGATGAAATAATCTACCCGACACATACTCTATTCTTTAGGAAGCATGGTAAAAGAAAAATAAACTGTAATTCTTCAGAAAACTGGAGAAATTGTGATACACTCTACATATCAAATCTCATTTCCAAATACATTTATTATTCATTCTTACCCTCTTCATCCTTGCCCTCCACTTAGAAGTTCGTCTATGAGCCAACTGCAAAAGCAGTGCTCATTTCCTGCTTACTCAAGTATATCAGGATATTCAATTTATGATTTCTGAATTCAAAAGAGAGACATCCCCCAGAACTCCAAGTGACACTCAGAAGAACTCAGAATTTTATAGTTCACCAGCTTATATATCTTTCTAAATAAAGGTTAATGATTTCTTTATATCTTATTAGCTGTTTGATGGGGTTCTTACCAAAATGTTTTCAGTGTTAAAAGAGAAATAATTTCATATAAATCATAGAGTAATAAAATCAAAATATAACATTTACTACTAGCTTTTCCAAGAAGTACTACACCAAATCTCCTAAAACAATGATTTTATGCCTTATTAAATTTGAAAATACGGTTGTATATATATTTTCTCCAATTTTTCCCTATTTTATCTTGACAAATCATGAAGAGCCAAAATATTTTTAAATAAAATTTTAGATTAAAGGCATATTTAAGGTGTCCACCCAAATGTGCATATTTTCCAAATAAATTCTAGCAACTCTTAACATCAGATGACATGATAAAATTAAAGTATGACATCAGGACTTCAGATAAACTTTAATGGAATGTAGAGGAAAAGGAATCCATTTACTTACATAGAAAAACCAAAAGGAGAAAATTATATATAAAAGAATTTTTGACAGCAAGTACTTGCCAATCTGTCTTAAGGTTAAAACTAATTATATTGTATCTTGTAAAATTCTATTTTCATCTGTTTTTTTCTGGATATAGCAACAGTCTATTTATTAACTGACTGAAACATCTTAGTGGCTCTCATTCATTCTACTTTTTCAATAGAATGTATTTAATTGAAGACATTAATTTGATTAATGTCCAGTCACTGACATGGGAGATCATAGACTTGATATTCTCTCATATTAAACACTCAACTTTGCATTTCTAACTACGCCTTTGAAGCCAGAACTTCCAACAAGTAAGCAGAATCAGCCAAATGGAATATTGTTTTTCCTTTGCCTGTCTTATTCTAGTGGATGAGAGTTATCATGAAATAGAACGTTGTACATCCTTCTTCTCAGTGCTACACCAAGGACATACCAAATCGTATTTCGAGTTTCATTTAAAGATAAATCCAAGTACTTATTGTGGTGGTTTGAAGCTGTTATGTACCCAGAAAAGGCCATTTGTTTTGGTCCATTCCTGTGGGTGCAGACCCGTTGTGGGTGGGAACTTTTGATTATTTATTTCAATTGAGACGTGACTCACCCCATTCAAGTTGTCTTAACCCCCTTACTGGAGTTCTTTATAAGAGGATAAGGGACACACAGATAAAGCTCAGAGAAGCCCCAGAGAAGCTAAGAGATGAAATTAAGAGAATCTCATGGAGAAAAGCCCTAGGCAAGCTCAGAGAGTAAGCCATTGAAGCCAGAAACTGAAGGCAACAAAATCAGGGAAAGAAGGACCAGTAGACACAAGCCATGTGCCTTCCCATGTGTCAGAGGGGTCCCAGATGCTGGCAGCCTGTCTTCAGAGTCCAGGTATCATCTTGTTGATGCCTTGAGTTGGACATTTTCATGGTCTAATCCCCATTGTAAAAGCCAACCCACTTCTGGTGTATTGCATTTCGGCAGCTTTAGCAAACCCAAAACACTTATCAAACAGTGTTCTGACTGGGAATTAATGATTAAGGTTTCAGCTCTCTCTCAGAAGGTAGTTAATACACTATAAGCCAAGAAATTACTGTGCTAGGTATTAATATGAAAACAACAACATAGTGCATCCAAAGTGATAAGATCTACAAAGTGGATATTGTTAGCTCATTATCTAGATAATGAAATTGAAGACCAGAAAATTCACATAGTAGATGCACAGCACTGATACAATTAAATTCCAGGTCAGTCCAAAACCCATAGTTTTTCCACCACACAACTCATCATATTTGCTCAATTGTTAAATCCATTGTTTTGATACTGAAACAATATTCTGCTCTTATACCTTGAAAATATAGTCATAATATAAAATGAGTCTTTCAAAAGTAGTTTCAAATTTTATTTTAGGGGTGAGATAGGAAGGATGATGTCCCCTCAAATATATCCACTTCCTAATCTCCAAAACCTGTGAATATGTGACCTTTGACCAAAGTGCTTAAAGCCCATTACTTAACCATTGACTCAGTTGATCAAAGTTTAGTTTAGTCAGGCTTCTCTCCTCAGAGGCCCCTGAATTTTGGCTCAACCTCAAGTTTAAGCAGGTACTAAGGGGAGAGTATCCTCCCTTAATAGCTCATCCCAAGAATCGGGTGACCTCAGCAAGAAATATTTTCTGTCAGATTGTTACAATCATGCTGCCTTCATATAACTTCTACTTGCCCAATTTCTCCTCAGACTTCCTCCTAGCCCTGCTTATCTCTTTCTAGAAAAGAAAAGCCCTTTTCTGATTGATTTGGAGATGACTGCTCATCCTAAGATCAGAGCATTCTCCATATGGCAGTAGTCTACTTGAATAAAGTTTCTCCTTACCTAAGTCTGGGTTGTGTTTACTTGACACCTTGTGTGACAAAGAGAAATTTGCAGATGTGGTTAAGTTAAGGCTCTTGAGATGGGTTGATTAGCCTGAATTATCCAGTTAGGCCAATTATAATCACAAGCATCCTTTTAAGAGGGAGGCAGGTGTGTCAGAGTAGGAGAGAGATTTGAAGATGCTATGTAGCTAGCCTTGAAGATGGAGGAAGAGAACCATGAGCCAAGAGAGGTAGGTGACCTCTAGAAGCTTGAAAAGACATCCCCTAAAATCCCCAGGAAAAACACAGCCCCACTATCAACTCACTTTTAGCCTAAAAGGTACATTTTCTTGTTTTCTTGGCAGTTGTGAAGTTACTGCAAACTTATAACCATCGTAGTTGTCATTGACACTCACTCTGAGGATATAGGGAAAGCCTGAGTTATGCAGTCTGTGTCTCTATGCAGTATTCAATGGACTTTCCACTCCACTTTGTGCCATGGAGGCCATTTTGTTCTTCATTATAAATACCATCCTGAGAACATGCTATAAATTGGAATTAACAACATGTCAATTATTTTACAAAAGCTCCAGCTCTCTGTACTCACTTAGATGCAATTAATAAGCCAAAAGAGACTAATCATACCTTTTTTTAACTGCTTGGCCTTCAGACTGGAGCAAATTTTCTGCTTTCTTGCTTTGGAATGGTTATCATAATTCTATTTTAAAATCCTAAAGATCACAAAACATTTAAAAATGCTTCCCTGAAAATTTGAAAGCTCCCAAAACCCAGTCAGGTCAATAAAGAATTACCATTTAACATTTGTTAAGCATCCACAGTCTAGAAAATATCATACCAGACAAAGAAAAAGAGGCAAACTCACTGAGGAAATTATGAGCACTTCTTTTAAGAAAATAACCCTTACCTGTAGGTCCTGAGAGGTGATAATTCTGATTGATCAGAAGTAATGACCCTGCAACTTGATTACAACCAACAAGCCATGATGAAAAAGGATGCACTAATCTCTGTTCCTGATTAAAATGTCAAGGTCTACGAATAGACTACAAGAGTCAAAGACCTGAACTATTCTCTGATCATTTTTAGAGAAAGGTCAGTTTATTATGAGATACACTTCAGTAAAACCCCTACAAATTTGATATAAAAGGTTTTCTCATCCCCTGTTCCTGTGGTTAATCTCCAGATTATTTTGAATGCTGATTATGATTTTGCTACTTGTTGTAGGAGTTACAATAATTAATGAGGCCTTTCTTTCAAAAGGTTACCACCACCTAGTAAAAGAGAGAAAAATGCATATGTATACCTATGCTCCCATTCCGTCACAGTGCTTAGCACATTGCCTTATTAAAGAAGATCCTTGATACATGATTAATTATGCAATTTCAATAAAAGGTAGAATTTGGTAAAGGTTAAGTTACAGCAAACAAAATGCTATATATTAAAATTTTCCCAATATTTTAAGAACTGCTAGCTTATGTCATTGCCATTTGCTAAATTACAAAGCCTAGATTTGAGTTACATAAAGTGTCTCAGGTCAAAACCTTTTAAGTTGAAACAAAAGCCAAGAAAGTTTTAAAATTTAATGAACTTTTGGCTTGACTTTAAAGGAAACTCCACATCGATGTGGTGAGAGAGATGTGGTGTGGCAACCCCACCCTTTCATATCAGAGGGAGAATCTGAATCCCAGGAATTAATTTGAGGCTTATGCCATTCCTTATCCAACAGAGAAAGCAACCACTAAAAGCTGCTGTGGTCCTTTGTGCCAGTGCCAAGCTCAAAGTGTTCCATGGCACAATATGGCTGACCCACTGGAAGAGCAGGATTTTGCTAATAGAAGAAATATTCTTTACTCTAATATAGGTTTAGATTATACTATCTTCAAGAAAAAAAAAATTGTTTCTAAGATGATCTTTCTTAACATTTCATCTAATACTGAGAACACCAGTTTGATGGTGGAAAGGGAGTATAAAATTGAAGGATTCACTTTGGTCTCCTTCACAGGAGTGGTATCTGTGAGGCTTGGAAGTCACAAACATACATGACCACCCAAGGAAAGCTGGGAGTATGGCAGAAATGGTAGGGCGCAGAAAGGTTACACTCAGCAAGACTTGAACCTTCAAGGGGGTTAGCATTTTCAAGAGAGAGATGGGGTCAGACACAGAAACTTGAAGAAGGTGGATAAAAAACACAGAGAACAAACCTGAAGTACTTATCTAAAGGTCAGGAAAGGAAGGAGTAACCACGGGAATCACCCTCCTTATGAAGACATATTTGCAGGGGTCTCTGAAAGTGGATTCAAGAGGAACTCCCAGTTGGATAGAACTTTAATTTTGTCCCTCCTTTGTTGCAATTTCTTTGGTAATTGCCCTGATAGCATACCACTGCACTTTGGTGTATCAGTCTTCTGGAGGCTGAATGACAGCATGCGAAAAAATGTTGAAGAATTGCTCTATCCTTTCATTCCAAGGCTCCATCTAAGAACCATCAGGCACAGGTGTTAACAGTTCTAAAAAGCAGCCCTGAAGACTGTCATTGGAGGAACCTATAACTCCAGAGCAACATTTTGCTGAATCCATATGAAAAGTTATTTAAGCTTAAACTTCTCATTACCTAATAGGCCAAGAAAGGCTACCACCTGCGAAGGAAAGAGGGGGCCCAAGAAATCCCTGGATTACATAAATTTAATATACACAATAGGCTAACATTTTGAAATAGTCACCCAATGTGTTTGTCATTCTCAGTACTCCATTTTACTGCGGTCCTTCCACAGTTAAATTAGACCTTGAGGCTAAGATTTATTAATTTATGGGACAACCAACTAGGGAAACAGAGTGTTGCCTCATAGATTTTGACTTAAAAAAAAAAGGGGGGGGTTCTTAAACTCAAAACATAGAAAATACTTTTGAAAGCCCAGACATTTGATTGCAAGGACCAAGCATTCTGATTGGAACAATTTCTTTTGTGTCCTGAGTGGCTCAAAGACTAAAATTTATACTATAAATGGAGAAAAATAGTAATTAACATGATGCAGTTTTCCCACCCAAAAGGATATACATTTCAACCAGATTGGAAGAAAGGGTGTATTGAAATAAATAAAGGAACAATGATGCTTGCCTTTTATGGATCTTGAGACATCCCACCCCCATATCATGCCAATAACCTGGGAGGTTGATTAAGGGTGTTAAGAGTGGACATTTTAGAACATCATTGCCTATACAAATCTGGAGGGACCAGGGCTGGAAGTATGCCTTTGAAAATCACTTATATATGGATCTTATTTAGGACTATAGGACTGGAACATCAAATAAGAGAGTATATAGAAGGAAAGTAGAGGGCCTGAGAGTGAGCCCTGAGACAATCTTATATTTGGAAGTTTGAAAAAGCTGCACCAAAAAATATTGAAATGGACCATTAATGAAGTAAGAAGAAAACCAAGAGTGTGTATGTTTCAGACGACAAATTAATGAATGTATTGAGAAGGGAATGGACAATTACATTGAATTTGGCTGAAGTCAAGATGAGGAAATAGTAGTGACCACTGGATTTGACCATTGCTAAACATAAGAAGAGCAATGTAGGCGAAGAAGTAAGAAAGCTTGAAAGATAGAGAAGAAAATGAAAGGTCATCAAGTTTGACAACATAGATAGACAATTATTTTGAGAATTTCTGAAGTGAAAAAGAGCAGAGAAATAGTGTGGTAGGTGGTGTGCAAGGTGGAGTCAAGACAGACTGAATTTTTGGCAAGTGAGAGAGAATGTATTATTTATGTAGACTAAGGGGAATTATCCAGCTGAGAGTGGGAAATCAATCAGAAGAGTTAGAAGATATATTTGTAAAATGCAAGTTATTAGGAAGACAATAATCTTCGAGTACTAGGACCCTCATCCTAGAAAAACACATCCCTAACCACATGGCTATTTGAAAATAATTGAGTTATGTTAATCCTATATTAAATCATGAAACCTGAAATATATGATCTTGTACAATTAAATTTCTACATTGAATTTAAGGATGAGTAGGTTTTTATCCTATTGCCCTATAATTGACACTTAGGATTCTTTCAAAGCCGAGAACAAAGAAGCATCAAATACCTAACATTCTAAACTGAAGCACAGCTAATTGGGAGCCAGACACCTTATGACTAAACCGACTTTACTATCAACAACAATCAATCCCCACTGCTCTATCTCCTTCCCACCTCCATCCCCCCAAACAAACAGAATACTAAGAGGAGAAAAGTGAAAAGCATGTCCTTAGCCTTGATGTTTTGTTCTAGGAAACGAGTGCTGTGGCTTACCCCACCCACAAGAGAGCGTTCTACAAACAAAGTGTTGTCTACCAAAGCCCCCCCACCCTCATTAACAGTCTGAGATACTTCTAAGTTTGACCAGTAAAGTCCTGGTTTATGCCTATAACCCTTTTTTTCTCAAGAGTGACTGGAATTGAACAATAAATTATATGGCTACCCTTCCCAGCAGCCAAGTGAGTGGTAACTCCTTTCAGACAGGGAGAATGGCATTCATTTCCTGAATGAAAGTCTGCTTATGCCATGAACTCAACTTGCCTCTGGGGCCACTTTGAACAGGAAGAAAATAGAATTGCTTAGAGAAGACAGAGTAGAGAAACAGGAATGGTGGAGCAGCCAGCATTTTCATGATTTGATGTGGCAAGAATGCACTAGTTTTCTATGAGTCAAGCAGACATTATAGAAAATACCCAAGTTTGAACCATCTTGCTCATGCCCCACCAAAGCAGGCTGGCCACAGGGAGAAGAGAGGCTGTGAGAACAGGGCAGGAGCCTTTGATGGGAAAGCAGGGAAAGATGTGAGCTGAAATAGAGCCAGTGAATTTCTTGCTTCTGAGATTGTGAGATGGGAAAGAACACATTATGGCCCCCAAAGACTCATGCATGTGTTGTGGAAGAGCAGATTTGAAGCCTACCGGACAGAAAGCATCCATAGCTGGCCATTGCTGTTTACAGAAGTATTCACAGCAGTGAACACATACCAGTGAGGTTAAAAGGCTATTACCTATTTCTTCAAAGTCTCCTCCCAACATCCTCAATGTCACAGTTAGAAAGGAGAAAGGAGAGTGAAATGGCAAAGGAGTAAAAATCCAACACTCTTTGGTCAGCACTGGGTGGAGAGCAAGTGATGAAACTGAAGTTTTAAATTGGACAAGACTAGACTGCACTTTTTAATAACTGAAAGTGACAGGAAAGCTATGGGATCTCCCAAGATGTCATTAAGGGTAGGGAAAGGGATAATCAATGAAGCATGGCTGAAGGCAATCATGGAAGAAAAATAAAACTATCTTGGGTTTGTATACCACTAAGTTGAAATTGCCCAATAAACTCATTAGATAAACAACCTTACTTGTCCTTCTAAACAAACCCCACCCTCAATAGTTTCATTATTGCAAGCTGTATTTGGGGTTTAGGAGATTTGGCATGTGTGTAGTTTGTTTTATAAGATTACTTTTTTAATGTTGGTTTATTTGACTCATGAGATTTAAAGAGTAGTTGTTGGTGAACTCTAAACTCTAAATATATAACTGCCTTTTCTAGAATATAATATCTTCAAACATCCGAAACAATAATAGCTAACCCAGAAGATAAAATGCTGATACGTGAGCAACCTGCATTTCCATCTTGCCCAGCAGTGCACTAAACAAATGCAGAGGTTTCAACTGCTATCCATTTTAATTCTCAGATACAGAATGGTAAGTCAAGTAGGAAACTAGCTTCTGCAGATCTCTCCAAGAAAAACTGAAATGATCAACTTCAGGCAGCTAATCTAGCACTGAATCAAAACCCCTCAGGGAAATATTTATGTTTTACTAGTTTACTCAGAGAAACAGCTCTAGGGATCTGCAGATATCCTCTGTGATTTTGACTGAAGGAAACACTGATGCCAGTGCTGAAGCTTGTGATTTAATCATAGAAGCAATTCAGCCTTTAGCAATCTTATCTCCTAAGAAATCAATAGCTACACTTTCAGTGCTATTAAAGGATTTTTTAACTTCTCCACCTGACCGAGATATTAATTTGTATATGTTCTATTGTCTGCCTTTCTGGTTGATTCCTTGAGATGCTGATGGACTAATTCAATGATTCAGTTTGAAAATTTTCCCTGGAGGATTTCCTCTGTCATCATCATCATTTTAATTATTTATTGATTCATATGCCATTTTCCAAATGCCAGAATGCTTTAAAAAATTAGCCATAAACATCCAAAAATAACATTTCACATCAGCCTTCCAAACATGAGTCTATGAGTCTTTTAGAGGTGGCACAAAATAGTCTTCAGAAATAGATACTCCCATTAGATTTTTAAGATGGCAACAAACAATGGACAAGCAAAATCCAGATAAAGAGGCAGAGATAAAGAGGCAGAGAAATTAGGACAACTAATATCACACCTTCAAGACAGATCTTGGCCTGTCATAGTGTCTTGAACTTGTGAAAGATGGGACCATCTTCATTAAATTTCTCAAAATTCCACATCATGGAGCCCTTCACAATATATACCCTATACAGAGGCTGTAGTTTTCTATTAAAGACAAAAACATGGCTTCCTGCTCTGGTTTGCTTGAATTATTGCTACTTACACTAAGGCATTTCATTCTGCCTTATAGTAATGGCTAAATTATCTTAACATTTGGGGAGATGTAAATTTCATTAAACTGTGCACAAGGGAGGTGTACTGAAACAGGCATTAGTGGGCAGCCAAAAGTCATGAATTCTCTTTTAGGACTAATCATATATGTATCCTTGGGTGGCCACTTAAATTCTCTACTTCTCATTCCCTCATTTAACAATGTAAAGGCCTGGAAGTAGAGACTTCCAAGCTCTAAAATTTTTAATATTACAATGTTAAGATTAATGGATGTCTGTAGATTTTATACATTGCTGTTAAAGTTGAGCATTCTGTTTGCAATGGAAGTTCTGCAAATGAATCCACACTTGATTTCTTTCTTGTTGACAATATTTATAATTACATCTTTGAGAAAATATGTTTTATTATATTACAATTTAAAGTTCAAACTGATATATTAGAGGAAATAGTGTAGCCAAATTATCATATCAATTCAGCCTCTGGACTTTGGAGACAGAAACACCATTGTTACTCAGAAGATCTTGTAATTGGTTAATCTTTACAAAATACTAGATTAAAAACAAAATAAAAATATTTCTAATTTTGGCAGAAGAGACATGTATTGAAACTGATTAAAGCATATGTTTTGAAGAGTATCTAGTTATCTAGGGACTTATTACCAGCTACCAAATAAGAACCATGTCTTCTATTTCTATGTATAAACTTGGTAATATAGAAATATATATCCAGATATTTAACAAATATTTATTGAATTTCTACAATGTGCCAGACTCTCGTGAAATTATTGGGGATATAGTAGTGGAAAAAAATACACCCCCCAAATTCCTCTCACAAGGAACTTATATTCTAGTTGAGGAGAAAGAAATTAAACAAGCAAGTTAAATGATATAGATAAATAGATAGATAGATAGATAGACAGCAATAAGTTAGAAGTCCTTTGTGTTTAAATTAGAAACCTGACTAGAAGACCAATTTCTTTCCATCTCTCTGACCAACTTCACCCTCAGTATGTTTAAGAATAAAAGAAACATTTTTAAAATTCAAATATCTTGAATTAAAATTCAACAGACAGCAAAAAGGCAAGTAGAATGAATTTGTGTCTACATTTAATGAACTATTGATACAATTATACTTTTAAGGTATCCAATTATTAGTTCTGGATACAAATTGGCATCTGCTATCCTGAACACTTATCTGACATCATTGTGTCTGCTTATTTGTTAAAGGTCAAGTAATTTTTACAAATATTTTCTCATTTTCCAAATGCTTTTCTTTTGCTGAGACTGAACCTCATTTTTTCTAAATGAAAAATTCAAGTCTGATCATTCATTTCTCAAGGTTTCAAAATATTTTAATCACACTTTTCCCTAAAAATGTTTGAATATTACAGTTAGAGCCATCTCTAAAATAATTCTCTATTGTTAATTAATTTTACTCTCTGTTTAGTCTTCTATCAGGAAGTAATAATAAATCACGGAGACTGCAAGTAGCTGAAGAAAGAAGTATGTATTTCCTAACCTCAAGATTTTGAGTATACTTTCTCATTTCTAACTCTAAGAATATAGTTTCATGCACTTTTGCATAACTTTTTAAAGTTGTGTCAAGCACTGAGTTCATTGTTGGGAATACTATGGCTGAGACATGGCCCTTGCCCTTATAGAAATCCCATTCAATGTGCAGAAACAAAATACATAAGCAGAAAGGTATGAAACAAGGTGATTAATTAATCTCTGCTACAAGTAATATAGGGTCATAGAAAAGAGGATTCTTTCTCAATAAAGGGATTCCAAAACCTATACAAAGGAGGCACTTTCCTTCCCTTAAAAAGATGAGTAGAATTTTACCAGGTGGAGAAGTAAAGGTCAATGTAAGCCCATTTATAAAGAATTTAAAATGTATAGGATATTATGAGTGGTCCAGTGTGGTTATAGATTAAACATTAAATAAACAGTAAATGTAATAATACTTACAAGAAAATGGTTAATAAATAAAATATTATTTACCTGATTACTAATTATTCTATGTATCACCTCTTTAAGAACTCAGTCTTATACAGAGATCTTGATAATATTGATAATCAAACTTTCCTAGACTATAGCATTACATTATCTTATAGCACCACCCAGTTTTCTTTTTATTATCATTTCTCTCTTCTAAAACTCTAGGTCTTCTGCCAAAAAAACTATCTCTATGACTGCTACTGAGGTTATTCACAAAAAGCATATGCCTCTATGACAAGATTGTATATATCTGTTTTCTGTGAAAAAATTTATATTCACAATTGAGAGCTAGGATCATTTAGTTCAAGACATTTGATTAATATTTTGGCATAAAGCAATGATGTTTAGTTGATTGATCCAATGCATGCCTGTTTTCTGTTATCCAGCAAAAAATAAAAAATAAAACAGTTTATTTTCTTCAATGTTCATTGGTATTTTCTACAGCTTACTTAGACGAGGTAGAAAGGAGAAAGGAAATGAGGGAGAGAATTGAAAACAAGGTCTTATGGTAGAAAGGAAGAATTTTTATTTCTATGCTGAATAGATCTCTAAAGCTTCCAAAAAATTCCCATAATTTATCTTCTCAGACAGATCAAGGAGGCATTATAAGAAACCTTCATCAGAAAGGAAATGTCAAGGAAACATCACAGATATTAAACAGATTTTTCCATGAGCAAATCATTTCTAGGACATATTTTCTATAAATGGCCAGCATTTGCCTCGTGCAGAAGTTCTTGACAAATAATTCAGGTGCAGAACTTCTGGAATATGGAAAATCAGATTTGTATATATTTTTCTGTACAAGTGAATTCTCAATTCAAGTTAAAATGCTAATAAAATATACATCCTTAATTTTTGCTTCTGTCATTTGAAAACGGAGAATTTAAATGTCAATACAAATGATTTTATAAATATGCAATACTTTGAAAATCATAAATTCTAAGGATTTTGGATGCAAAGAGGTGTCAGCATTCTTAAAAGTTTTTAAATACATCATTTGCTCTTATTTCCATTATATTGCTTTTGATACCCATTTTAAGTAGCTAGAGACCATTACTCTAAATTGAGTTTCTCAGAAAGGGATTTTTTTTTTTTAACCATAATAACAACAAAGTTATTACTAAAGAGAAAGGATTTATTCCCCAAGTTTCTTTGCAAAAGTCAATCATGCCTGCAGAGGAACTTGATTAATGGTGCATAATCTACAGACGTTATGGAAGCATTGTAAGTGAGAATGTTAATTATCTAACTTTTTAGCAGAAAGATAAGAGTTTAACCTTTAGAAAAGAAAGACAAGACTAAATAACTCATGGGAATTAGTAATGGGGTAGTGAGCTTTTTATATTCACAATGGCAACTGAAATCCATCCCAGGTGACATCTGACAGAAACACATGAACATCAGTTTTACCAAGCCTGACACATGAAGTGTTGGCTGCCTCTTCAGCTTCATCCTAAATAAGAGCCTACAACTCCAAGGTGTCCAGGAAGACCAGCATGCACACCAGAGGAAATTTATTACTATGGCTTTTCTTGAAGACAATGAAACCTCTAATTAAAGATTCAAGTATTATCAAGCTACCAAAGCTGTAACTTTTTCAGGTTATTCTGTTGTACAGTTATTATGATGAATATAACTTGCCTATAATCCAATGCATGTTATTTGAAGGCTTTTTGTGTTTGTCTCTCAGTTTTTGGAGGTAGACACCAAAATTATTTTAAATAAAAAGCTCTTTGAAATGAGTGTGTATAATACTCAAATTCTCCTTTCTTAAAGTCAAAGCTAATATAAAACAAATTGCAGGAGCCATTTAACTTAATTATGTGAATCATGAAAGACAGGAAAGACATTTTACTTTAGCAATATGTAATATTTTTCATAATTAAAACTGCACACTTCCCAGAGAACCTAGACATGTTAGGTCATAGCACTTTTGAATAGAAATGGGCAAGGTCAGCAACTTTAAACTTTCAAATATAGGCCACACCTGCAAACCAAGACCCCTGACAATGCTTCCTCCATATACTTTAAGAGAACCTCTTCTTCCACCTGTTTAAATTTTGGTGTTTTTCAAATATTTTATCCTCAACCTTTTTATCTTGTGGCTGCACATGTTTCCAAGATGATCTGTTTCTTATAAGCTTCCAATCACCACAGATACAATGATGACTTCCATGTCAATACCGTTATATGAGTCAAGATAGGCACGGGCCATATTGAAAATGAGTATGTTTGTATCATAAGTGCTGAACAAAGTGCTAGGAATATAGTATAGTAGATTGATTGAACCAAAGTGACACTCAATCTCCCTAATCAATATAATTTTCCTGGCAGTTCTAATTCTGAACCCTCTTGCTCCATTCTCAAATTCAACTTCTCCTCAAAGCTTTGGTCTTGTAATGTGGGGTTCTTACCCTACTGAAAATTCTCTCTATGACTCACCCTTTTATGTGTCTCTGAATACGTGCATATAAAATAAATCAAAATTAATCAAAAGACAAAGTCATGTGTTAATGCCAGAGAAAACAAAAAGGTTTTCAGGAAAAATCATTAAGTATCCTATATAACTCAGCTATAATTAGCATTTACATAGCCTTAATAATGTAAACATCAAATACTGATCAATCCAAAATGGCAGTATAATTACCAGGGGTAGAAAATGTGTGGGGAAGTTAATATCTAGAAGTCAAAAGATAATGTGAAAAAGTGAAAATTCAGGAAGGGAAATAAAAGCATATTATTTGGAAACATAGAGGAATGTATGGGGGCTATGTAGGAAGAGAAGAAGGGCATGGAACAATCTGGAGGAACTCTAAGGAGTCTAATGGTTTGTAGAGAGCCTTTCAGTGATCCTACTTCACCCACCTTCACCTCCACTTGTACAGGTCTCCAGTGCTAGCCAATTTCCGAATATTTTAGTGATTGTTTCATTAAATCTAACTGATTCTTGACCCTCTCACTCCTTAAGATTCAGCTTTTTTGTTCTCCTTTGTATGTTATCACTTATCCTGCTGTTAAAAAACAGCTTCAAAAACTTTTGCTGCTGGATCTGTTGTTGACTCGTCTCCTGTGACCTTTGTCCCAGTGGGTTTACACATTTAAGTATATATATATACTGAAATTTTAGTGTGAGTTTCAGACATAGAAGAGGAAAATATTTATGTTCAAAACTGCCAATTTTTTTTTTCCCTATGATTTTTCTGGTCTCTGTCAGAAGTTCTGTCACTCTTATGCACAAAACATTTTCATTCAAGTAATTAAGTTCTCTAGTACATGCAATAGCAAAGCTCAGAAATTCATTTAAATATGAAGCTGCTTCTATTCAGCTCTGACCTTCTTCATGGTGTAATTGACCTTTTCTCTATTTTCCTACCTCATGCTTCTCTTCTTCTCACCATCCATCACTTGACTCCTGTGATGATTGGGAAGAGGGAGGGGGAAAGATACATAAAGAGTAGGTTTAGTGGTATTTTAGCAGTCCGGGGTTTGCATTCTCTGAACCTTGTGTGCTCAAAGGCAAATCTTTCCTCTGTGGACTTCTCCTGTGGATTCTTTGGACAATTCTACCACCATCCTCACCTAACATCCTGAGAACATTCAAATGTTGTGCAGTTGACATGGCAGTGCCTCTTCTCTGTTGTTCTAACTCCCTCCTGCATGGACTCTGTCCTGGTCCCAGAATCCCTCTGGTCAAGCATTGTAGCATGGAGCTATCTCTCAATCCCACATTTAAACCATAGACCCTTTGCTTAACAAACACTTAAGAGTGTTGTAAGGTCCATTGAAAAGAAACCACTTCGAGTATTTGCATCAGAGGAAATTTAAGCAGGAATTACTGGCACAACTGTTGGAAAAGCTGTGAAACCAGATAGGAGAGGGAGATAGTATTACCAGAGGCCAGACTGGGAGCACGTGAGCCCGTCCAGGGTCTTGAAGAATACAAAGCCCCTTTCAGAGAAGTCACCCAAGATGGACAGAGAAAACGAGAAACCCTTGCTTCTCCCTCCCTCCTGCCTTCCTGTATCTTGCCACAGTTCACACTGCCCCAGCACAGATGGAAGGGAATTGGGGAAATGTAATCTGTTTAAGGGCCATCCTTCCCGTGGCACAAAGCAAAGGGCCTAAGGGCAAGCAGGCTTAGGTTAGGCACGTAAAGGTGCGAGGTTCTTTTTCTTAAGCAGAGTAGAGAGTACACGAATGTCCATTTTATCATTATTCTTCGTAAAGTAAACATATGTATTACTATCTTGTATGCATGATATACTTTGGAATAATTTTTTTTTAAATTATTATTCTAGCATGGGGAAATTTTTTTTTTTTTTTTTTTTTTTTTTTTGCTTAGTGGATTGTATTGGTAATTTTAGTACATTGCAGGGATTGTATTAGTAATTTTAGTACATTGCAGGAGCATATGGGCTTTTCAGACAATTTTTTTCAATATAGGATATTTTAAAATTCTAATCAGTTTCCATGTAGGTTGAATGGACACAGTGCAGTCTACTCTGTAGTTATTTTAAGTTCTAAGGAAGACAGTCTGGGTAAGATGACATACACTTTGTCTGGTACAGGGCAGACCCTCAATGAAAGTGAATGAACTAGCCCTTTACTTAATGTAGCTGACAAGGAATAATCGTAAACTTTCTTTCATATTCTTAAAGAAGATAATTAATATGCTTCCATAAGTTTTTAGTATTGTTCATGCTTTGCTACTGGCGTATTCAAAAGCAAAAGCCAACACTTTTTTTATTGCAAAAAAGATGGTACTGTTACAGTGCCCATTGTTCAAGAGGGTTCAAGGAGAAAATATGCTAAGTACATGAGGAAGGTTGCTCCCCTCCTCCCAAAAGAAAAGATTTAAAAGACAGCAAGGGAGACTTAAAATTGCTCCCCGTGAACAATGGCAGGAATGTGCAGTTTATCGAGGGCTGAAATAATCCCACAAGGAGTGCAGTGAAGTTTCATTGATATATAAGTGCTTGCCTATTATTTGCAACAATGAAGAGGACTAATTTAACACAAGAATGTAGCAAGAGAGGTAATGCTGGCTTAATAATAGGTTCATTCTCTGCAGGAATTCGTATGAGTGATTAGGGGAAATAAGGATTGTTGCGGGGTAGGGAAGTGAAGGCAGAACCAGATGACTGCAAACTGCATGGCATCTTTGCTTAAAAGTCTATTACATGAATGTGCCACAGAGCCATCTCAGTGCCCTACCGTGTGTCAAGAAATATGACTTTACTTGACACAGTACAAAAGCTAACGACTGGGTAAAGTTGACAGACCTCAGGAGTCTCCATTATTGGCTGTTACCTTCAGAGAATCATTGGCAAAGATGAAAGTGGCCCCTGGCACATGTAGCTGCAGGTGCACAACACTAAGTTGGATACAAAGCAGCAGGGGAAAGAAAGGTGTGCTCTTCACTGGAATCTAATTTGTTAAAGAAACTGTACATTCTGTGAAACTATTTACCCTGATTTGGAAATTAGTGGTTGCCTTAGCAACACCTGTATCCCATGAGGCTCACACACAGTGCTGATTTCAATTCATGGACACCTTCACAGGTGAGGAATGCAGTCACTTGAGTGTCCCATTTGGCATTCCTCTTATAGGAAATGAGATTTCCCTCTGCCTGTAGAGTTATCCTGATAATCACCCCCATTTACAGATAGCGTCTACACATTCAGTGGTGTGCTGCTAGCTTCACATTTGATCTCAGTTGATAGTCACAACTAGCCTCAAGTTCAGTGATATTACTCCCATTTAACAGATAAGAAATATTCTATAGAGAGGTTACTTAAGTTTCCCAAAGTGACCCAGGGGTGATTTGAAGATTTTAACTCAGATCCGGCTGACTCCAAAAATCCATGCTCCTTTGGCGTTTCTAACTGGGTTATTTTAATTGGTTAAGAATGACACAAGGTTTTAAAGCTGCAAAGTATCTTTGGGATTATCCTGCACAATTCCCTGAGTTAAAAGATAAGACATGATGGAAAAGTTTTGGTAATGAATGGTGGTGTTGGTAGCACAACATTATGAACATAATTAACAGCACTGAACTGTACATTTGAATGTGGTTAAAAGGAGAAATTTTAGGTTGTATATATAGTACTGGAATTAAAATTTGAAAAGAAAATCCTTGGAACTGCACAAGACAAACAGTGAACCCTAAATTAAAATACAGACTATGGCTAACAGTATAAAGAAGAAAAAGGAGAAGATAAGGAAATAGAGACATAAGACTGAGAGATTTACTAGAATCATATGGCCAATAAGGGCAGAGCTGAGAATAGAATTCAGGTTTCAGGACTCTATTGGAGTACTCATTTATTTAAGGCCACCTCTGAGCCACCTCAACTGTGAAGTCCTCAACATTGGACTGTACCTTATTCATAATTGCTTGCTTTTTTTCTGTAGAAGATGTGCAATGAGTAGTTGTTGAATGGCAGAAGGACTAAACAGCACTTTCACATTCATTCTTCATTCCCTTCCCACACAAACCCTATGGTGCTATGTGTGTATGTAAAAAAATACATATACCAGTGCTGGGGCTATAGTGAGGCAAAAGAGCCACCTACAGTGAAAAATTCAAGGAGTTACCCACTCCCAGATGCATAAGGCACTTCACTGTCTTCGCCCTAGACCTGGCCCTGTGGTTTAATTACCCCCACGTGTTATAGATGAAGAAACTGCTTCAATATTTTGCTCAAAGTCCCCAGGAAGAACCAAAACTTCGATCTAATTCCAATTTATACTTGATTCAATTTTAGGTCCTTCAGAAGTGAACTGTTATTATTTTTGGAAGAAAATAAAAAATCTTTTACCCTAATCTTAGCTATCTTTAACTTGTAGATTCATTAAGTGTTTGATCAGGGATGATTATAAAGGCAAAGGTGTCCCTAAGAAAGAAATCAATGCTCTATAATGGTACTTCTCAAAAATTTAATGTGCTAAGGATACCTTGCGGATGGTATCAAATGCAAATTCTGATTCAGTAGGTCTGGGGTGAGGCTTGAGACTTTATGTTTTGAAAAAACTCCCAGGTGATGCCAGTTGTAATGCTCTGTGAATAACATATTGAGAAACAAGTTTCTATAAAAGGTGTTTAAAATATAGGAGACATTTGTGTCATTTGGCAACTACTTTTGTATTAAGTAAATACTCCTGTAAGTTGCAATTGTCCTCCATATCTCCATCTTTGAATAATATACTTCGAAAAACCTCCGTATTTCAATGTTGTACATAAACTCTGTCAGGATCTAACCCCTTCCCATCAGCAAGATCCTGACTTCCCTACCTAAAATGAGGTTTTAAATCTATTCAAATACATACAACATAAATGTTGATGAGACATTTATAACTGTAATGAGATCATGAAGCTGCTAAAGTAATGGTCACTGGAACTGGGTACTACATTAGAAAGAAAACTGAACTTTGAATCAGGGAACCAGAGCCCTGGACTAGCTCGATCACAATCAAGATAGGTAACTTTTAGGCAAATGGTTTAATATCTCTTTGCTTCCATTTCCTCATCTCTGAAATGAAGTCATTGAATTAGATCATCCATAAGGCCTCTCTCGTCCCTGATAGTCTAAGTTTCTCTCTGTTTTTCATATTGCATGATCTCACCAACTTTAATATATGTAAAACCAAAGTAGAAATTAAAACTGGAGTGATTCTGCTCTGTTAAGATGACATAATAAGATATGAACATTTTAAACCCAAAACATTAAAAGTTACTGATTTGCCCAGGCCATTCAAAGCTGTGACATGCATAACAAAGTACACCACACATATTTTCTTTCCATAGTGCAAGGACTCATATTTGTCAGATATTCATCTGTGTCTGCAGCAGTCACTCTGCAGTTGGTAAGAGTCAATGGCAGATTCTCTTTGCCTCTGGGTTTTTATAGGAGGTAAGGACAAGTCCTAAACAATGAGTTTTGTCTGTGGTGCTCACTAAATTACTTTTCTGTGCACTTCTCTCTTTCATGGGTTGATACTCCCTTCTCCAAATCACCAGAATCCAACTGCCACTATATTGCCACTCTTTCCATATTGTCATTTAGCTATTCAAAGTCCCCTGCTTCAAAACCTCATTGAAATCTGGCCTCCTCCACAGTCCCCTTATGCACCAAAATTACCTGCTATGCTTTCCTCTTCCTATCCTTATCAAAATTTCCATTTCATTTGTGCTCTGAGAGAACTGTTGAAAAAGGATTTGTCTGGTTAATTCTGAAACAAAGTAATATAGTCTATCTTTACTTAAAATATCTGATGCATTATGTAGCAAATATTTTATTTTCTTGATCCATCGTTCTCCTAGGAAGAAGTAGTGCTTTTGTGCTCTCATGTATGTCAGTTTTCCTTGATTTCTCCTTATTGGAAAAGTTGTGGGTTTATAGAATAATCATGCATAAAATACAGGATTCTCACATAACACCACCAACTTGCATTGGTGTGGAACATTTGTTACAATTGATGATAGCACATTTTTATAATTACACTAGTTTTAAAAGCCCATGGTTTAGTGTTCACTGTCCATGTGGTGCAGATCCATAGACTTTACTTTAAATCTTTATTCTGTTATGATATATACAATCTAATATTTCCCCCTTCTAATCACATTCAGATATATATTTCAGTTAATTGCATTCAAGAAGTTGTGCTATTATCACCACAATCCATTACCAGGACATTTTCATCATTCCAGTTAGGAAGCCTGTATATTTTAAGCCTTAACTTCCAATTCCCTATCCCCACCTCATCCCCAGGGAACCTGCATTCTAGATTCTGACTCCATGAGTTTGCTTATTCTAATTGTTTCAAATCATTGAGATCATACAATATTTGTCCTTTTGTGTCTGGCTTATTTCACTCAAAATGATGTCTTCAAGGTTCATCCATATTGTTAACTTGTATCAGGAATTCATTCCTCTTTTACAACTGAATAATATTTCATTGTATGTATAAACCACATTTTATTTATTTATCCATTCATCAGTTGATGGACACTTGGGTTGCTTCCATCTTTTGGCAATTGTGAATAATAATGCTATGAACATTGGTGTGCAAATATCTGTTCAAGTCCCTGCTTTCAATTCTTTGGGGGTGTATACATAGTTGTGGGATTGCCGGGTCATATGGTGGTTCTATACATAGCTTTCTGAGGGCTGCCAAACTGTCTTCCAAAGCAGATGCACCATTTTACATTGTCACCAGCAATGAATGAGTGTTGCTACTTCTCCACAACCTCTCCAACATTCATTATTTTCCATTTTTTTTAAAAGCAGGCATTCTAATGGGTATGAAATGGTACCTCATTGCAGTTTTGATTTGCATTCCCCTATTGGCTAATGATATTAAGCATCTTTCTGTATGCCTTCTGGCCATTTGTATATCCTCTTTGGAGAAATGTCTGTTCAAGTTTTTGCCCATTTATTTTTATTTTTATTTTTTTATTTAAAACCTTTTTTTTTTTTCAGTTGGGATTGTTCAGATACCATACAACTATCCAAAGATCCAAAGTTTATAATCAATTGCCCACGGCACCACCATACAGCTGTGCATCCATCAACACAATTATTTTTTCAATTTTTAGAACATTTTCACTACTCCAGAAAAGAAACAAAGACACACACACACACAATAAAAGGAAACTCAGATCCTCCCATACCTCTTACCATGCCCCCCTCCATTATTGATTCATAGTTTTGGTATAGTACATTTGCTACTGTTGATGAAGGAATGTTCAAATACTACTAATTGTAGTATATAGTTCACAATAGGTATATATTTTTTCCCTGTATGCCTCTCTATTATTAACTTCTAGTTATAGTGACATACATTTGTTCTAGTTCGGGAGAGAGATTTCTAATATTTGTATAGTTAATCACGGACATTGTCCACCACAAGATTCAGTGTTTTATACATTCTCATCTTTTAACCTCCAACTTTCCTTCTGGTGACATGTGTGACTCTGAGCTTACCCTTTCCACTACCTTCACACAACTTTCAGCACTGTTAGTTATTCTCACAACATGCTACCATCACCCCTGTCCATTTCCAAACATTTAAGTTCAATCTAGTTGAACATTCTGCTCATAATAAGCGACTGCTCCCATTCTTTAGCCTCATTTCTGTATCCTGGTAACTTATATTTCATGTCTATGAATTTACATATTATAATTAGTTTATATCACTGCAACCCTGCAATATTTGCCTTTATGTGTCTGTCTTAATTCACTCAATATAGTGCCCTCAAGCTTTCTTCATCAATCCATTTCTTTTAAGATGGTTTTGTTCACACTCTATACATTCTGTCCTAAGTAAACAATCATTGGTTCCCCATATAGTCACGTATTTATGTGTTGAGCACCATCGCCACTCTCTATATAAGGATATATCCATTTCTTCCACAAACACAGAGGAAGAGTCAAAGAAGGCAGAGAGGCAAAAGAAAAAGAAAAGAGAAAGAAAGAAAAACAAATAAACAAATAAAAAAAAAAAAACACAAAACTTGATAGCTAGAAAGCAACAAAAGGAAAGGTAGCATTGACCTGAAGTAGAATAGTCAGACAACATCACCAATGCCAGGAGTCCCATACCCTTCCCCTATTCCCCACCCTCCCATATGCATTTAGCCTTGGTATATTGCTTTTGTCACATTAAAGGAAGCATAATACAATGTTTCGGTTAATTCTAGCCTCTAGTTTGCATTGATTGTATTTTCCCCCCAATCCCAACCTATTTTTAACACCTTGAATATTGACATTCATCTGTTCTACCTCATGTAAAAACATATTTGTACCTTTTATTACAATCATTGAGCACCCCAGGTTTCCCTGAGTTACACTGTCCCAGTCTCTATCGTTTGTCTTTTGTTCTGGTGTCCCACATGGTTCCAGCCTTCCTCTTTCAACCATATTCACAGTCATCTTTGTTCAGTGTACTTACATTGCTGTGCTACTATCTCCCAAAATTGTTTTCCAAACCTCTCACTCCTGTCTTTTCCTTTCTGTCTGCAGTGCTTCCTTTAGTGTTTCCTGTAGAGCAGGTATCTTGTTCACAAACTTGGTCATTGTCTGTTTGCCAGAGAATATTTTAAGCTCTCCCTCATATCTGAAGGATAGTTTTGCTGGATATAGGATTCTTGGTTGGTGGTTTTTCTTTTTCAGTATCTTAAATATATCACCCCACTTCCTTCTTGCCTCCATGGTTTCTATTGAGAAATTCACACATGGTCTTATCAGGCTTCCTTTGTAGGTGATAGATCACTTTTCTCTTGCTGCTTTCAGGATTCTCTCTTTATCTTTGACATTTGATAATCTAATTATTGTGCCTTGGTGTAGGCCTATTCAGATCTATTCTGTTTGGGGTATGCTGCACTTCTTGGATGCATAATTTTATGTCTTTTATAAGAGATGGGAAATTTTCATTGATTATTTCCTCTATTATTGCTTCTGCCCCTTTTCCCTTCTCTTCACCTTCTGGGACACCAATGACATGTAAATTCTTGCATTTCATTTTGTCTTTAAGTTCCCAGAGATGTTACTCATATTTTTCCATTCTTTTCTCTATCTATTCTTTTGTATGTAGGCTTTCAGGTGTCTTGTTCTCCAGTTCCTGAGTATTTTCTTCTGCCTCTTGAGAACTGCCATTGTATGTTTCCATTGTGTCTTTCATCTCTTGTGTTGTGCTTTTCATTTCCATAGATTCTGCCAGTTGGTTTTTCGAATTTTCAATTTCTACCTTATGTATGTCCTTGTGTTTTTATTATACAGTTCAGCTCTTTCACCATATCTTCCCCAAACTTTTTGAATTGACTTATTATTAGTTGTTTCAATTCCTGTATCACAGTTGAAGGGTAAGTTTGTTCCTTTGACTGGGCCATAACTTCATTTTTCTTAGCGTAGATTGTAGTTTTCTGTTGTCTAGGTATGGTTTCCTTGGTTACCCCAGTCAGGTTTTCCCAGACCAGAATGGGCTCAGGTCCCAGAAGGAAGAAATATTCAGTATCCAGTTTCCCTGAGGGTGTGTCTTAGAAATTTGGTACAGCCTGTGATGCCTCAGGTCACTGTGCTTTTCTCCCAGCATGTGGCACTTGTTAGCCTGTAATTCCAGATTGGTGTAAGGAGGTGTGGCTCCTGGCTATTTTTCCCCAGGCTCCGGAGTCTGGTTCTGAATGGAAGGCAGGTAGTAGAGCTGGGCCCCACCCCTTTCCTCTTAGAAATGATAGACCCTCTAGGGGGAGGTCATTAGCATTTCAATAGTCTCTCTCTGCCTTGTCTGGGTCACAGCACTGGGAACTGAAAATGGCTGAGGCTTTCTCCACTGAGCCAAAAAAGGAACAGAAAGTCCCCTTCAGAGCTAGTCTGAGGCAATCTTCCAGCTCTCCAAGGTCACTCGTCACCCAAAGCCTCTGTCTGCTTATTGGGGATTTGTACCTCATGGTGAGCAGTTCACACTCACTAATTAAAACCCAAGTTGGGGCTCAGCTGAGCTATATTTGCGTGCTGGGAGAGAGGTTCTCTCTGGCACCACAAGGCTTTATAGCTCAGGCTGTGGGGGGGAGGGGTCTCCTGACTTGGTTCCGCAGTTTTTACTTACAGATTTTATGCTGTGATCTTCGGCATTCCTCCCAATTCAGGTTGGTGTATGATGAGTTGACAGTCATGTTTGTCCCCCCACAGTTATACTGCATTATTTAGTAGTTGTTTCTGGGTTTTTTTTAGTTGTTCCAGGGGGGCTACTTAGCTTCCACTCCTCTCCATGCTGCCATCTTAGATCCTCCCCTGCCCGTTTTTTAACTGGGTTGATTGTCTTTTGTTGTTAGGTTGAAGGATCTCTTTATATATTCTGGATACTAATCATTTATATGATATGTCATTGCCCAGTATTTTCTCCCATTGTGTAGACTGTCCTTTTACTATCGTAATAAAGTCCTTTGAGAACCAAAAGTTTTAAATTTTGATGAGGTCCAATTTTTCTATTTTTTTTTTCTTTCATTGCTTGTGCTTTGGGTATACAGTCAAAGAAATCATTACTAATCACAAGATACTGAAGATGCTTCCCTCCTTTTTCTTTTAGGAGTTTGTTAATTCTAGATCTTATGTTAAATGATTTTGAATTGATTTTCGTATATGGTATGAGGCAGAGGACCTCCTTCTTTTTATGCAAATGGAGATCCCATTTTCCCAGCACCACTTGTTGAAGAAACCATTCTTTCCCAATTGAGTGGTCTTTGCCATCTTGTCAAAAATCATTTGGCCATAAATGCAAGGATTGATTTCTCAGTGCTCAGTTCTATTCCACTGGTCTACATGTCTGTCTTTGTGCCAGTACTAAACTGTTTTGATTACTGTGGTTTGAAATGAGTTTTAAGCTCAGAAAGTGTGAGTCCTACAAATTCATTATTCTCTTTCAAGATGGATTTAGTTATTCAATCCCCCTTACCCTTCCAAATAAATTTGATGATTGGCTTTTCCATTTCTGCAATGGAAGTTGTTGGAATATTGATTGGGATAGCAATGAATCTGTATATTTCTTTGAATAGTATTTGCACCTTAATGATATTTAGTCTTCCAAATCAAGAACATGGAATATCCTTCGATTTATCTGGGTCTTTAATTTTTTAGCAGTGTTTTGTAGTTGTCTGTGTAGAAGTCCTTTACATCCTTAGTTATATTTATTCCTGGTTATTTAATTCTTTTAGTTGCTATTTTGAATGGAATTTTTTTCTTGATTTCTTCTTCTGACTGTTCATTGTTTATATTTAGAAACTGATTTTGTGGTGTTGATCTTGTACCCTGCCACTATTTTTCATTCATTTATTAGCTCTAAGGGATTTGTTATGGATTTTTCTGGATTTTTCTTTATATAGGAACATATCATCTTCAAATAGTGAAAGTTTTACTTCTCCCTTTCCAATTTGGATGCCTGTTATTTCTTTCTCTTGCCTAATTGCTCTGACAAAAACTTCCAGTACAATATTGAATAACAGTGGTGATTCAGTAGGCATCCTTGTCTTATTTCAGATCTTAGAAGGAAAGCATTCAGTCTTTCATCATTGGATGATGCTAGTTGTGGGATTTTCATAGATGACCTTTATCATATTGATGAAGTTTCCTTCTATTCCTATTTTTCTAAGTGTTTTTATCAAGAAGTGATGCTGAATTTTTTCAAATGCCTTTTCTGCATCAGTTGAGATGAACATGTGCTTTTTCCCTTCATTCTTTTTTTTTTTATTTTTTTTTTTATTTTTTATTTTTCTAAATAAACAGTTTAATTATAGTGTAAAAAAGAAGATATAATTTACATACAATCAAATTCACCCTTTTATAGTCCCATTAATTTTTTTTTGGCTTTATATTTTGAAGTAATTTCAAACTTACAGAACAGTTGCAAAAACAATACAGACCTCATACAAAACTCTAATATACCCCCACATCCCCAGATCTACCAATTTTAACATTTTGCCATTTTTGCCGTATCTATCTATCATCTATCTAATTTCTAAACATTTAAGAGCAGGTTTCACACATCATACTCCTTGAACACAAGGATTTTCATTTTTATAATCACCTTAAGTGCAGTTACCAAGTTCAAGAAATTTAATGTTGATATAAAGCTTAGTCTATGTTCCAATATTTTTATGTCTCAATAATGTCCTATTAGGCCTTTTCTCCTTCATTCTTAGAATCTATCCAGCATCATGCATTGCATTTATTTATTTTTTTTTTAATCATCATTTTATTGAGATATATTCACATACCACGCAGTCATACAAAACAAATTGTACTTTCGATTGTTTACAGTACCATTACATAGTTGTACATTCATCACCTAAATCAATCCCTGACACCTTCATTAGCACACACACAAAAATAACAAGAATAATAATTAGAGTGAAAAAGAGCAATTGAAGTAAAAAGAACACTGGATACCTTTGTCTGTTTGTTTCCTTCCCCTACTTTTCTACACATCCATCCATAAACTAGACAAAGTGGAGTTTGGTCCTTATGGCATTCCCAATCCCATTGTCACCCCTCATAAGCTACATTTTTATACAACTGTCTTCGAGATTCATGGGTTCTGGGTTGTAGTTTAATAGTTTCAGGTATCCACCACCAGCTACCCCAATTCTTTAGAACCTAAAAAAGGTTGTCTAAAGTGTGCGTAAGAGTGCCCACCAGAGTGATCTCTTGGCTCGTTTTGGAATCTCTCTGCCACTGAAGCTTATTTCATTTCCTTTCACATCCCCCTTTTGGTCAAGAAGATGTTCTCCATCCCACGATGCCGGGTCTACATTCCTCCCCGGGAGTCATATTCCACGTTGCCAGGGAGATTCACTTCCCTGGGTGTCTGATCCCACGTAGGGGGGAGGGCAGTGATTTCACCTTTCAAGTTGGCTTAGCCAGAGAGAGAGGGCCACATCTGAGCAACAAAGAGGCATTCAGGAGGAGACTCTTAGGCACAAATACAGGGAGGCCTAGCCTCTCCTTTGCAGCAATCGTCTTCCCAAGGGTAAAACTTATGGTAGAGGGCTCAACCCATCAAACCACCAGTCCCCTATGTCGGTGGTCATGTTAGCAACCATGGAGGTGGGGTAGGCGAATACCCCTGCATTCTCCACAGGCACCTCAAGGGGGCACTACATCTTTTTTTCCTTGTTATTCTTTTTTTTTTTTTTTAACTTTCCCTTCTTTTTTAAATCAACTGTGTGAAAAAAAAGTTAAAAAGAAAACAAACATACAATAAAAGAACATTTCAAAGAGACCATAACAGGGGAGTAAGAAAAAGACAACTAACCTAAGATAACTGCTTAACTTCCAACATGTTCCTACTTTACCCCAAGAAAGTTACGTAATATAGCAACATTTCAGTGAACTTGTTCCTACTACATCCATCAGAAATTAACAGACCATAGTCACTTCTGGGCATCCCCAGAATGTTAAATAGCTTATCTGTTCTTCTTGGATTATTGTTCCCCCTTCCTTAATTGCTCTCTACTGCTAGTTCCCCTACATTCTACATTATAAACCATTTGTTTTACATTTTTCAAAGTTCACATTAGTGGTAGCATATAATATTTCTCTTTTTGTGCCTGGCTTATTTTGCTCAGCATTATGTCTTCAAGGTTCATCCATGTTGTCATATGTTTCACCAGATCGTTCCTTCTTACTGCCGCGTAGTATTCCATCGTGTGTATATACCACATTTTATTTATCCACTCATCTGTTGAAGGACATTTGGGTTGTTTCCATCTCTTGGCAATTGTGAATAATGCTGCTATGAACATTGGCGTGCAGATATCTGTTCGTGTCACTGCTTTCCGATCTTCCGGGTATATACCGAGAAGTGCAATCGCTGGATCGAATGGTAGCTCTATATCTAGTTTTCTAAGGAACCGACAGACTGACTTCCAGAGTGGCTGAACCATTATACAGTCCCACCAACAATGAATAAGAGTTCCAATTTCTCCACATCCCCTCCAGCATTTGTAGTTTCCTGTTTGTTTAATGGCAGCCATTCTAACCGGTGTTAGATGGTATCTCATTGTGGTCTTAATTTGCATCTCTCTAATAGCTAGTGAAGCTGAACATTTTTTCATGTGTTTCTTGGCCATTTGTATTTCCTCTTCAGAGAACTGTCTTTTCATAATTGGGCTGTCTGTACTATTGTCATTGAGTTGTAGGATTTCTTTGTATATGCAAAATATCAGTCTTTTGTCAGATACATGGTTTCCAAAAATTTTTTCCCATTGAGTTGGCTGCCTCTTTACCTTTTTGAGAAATTCCTTTGAGGTGCAGAAACTTCTAAGCTTGAGGAGTTCCCATTTATCTATTTTCTCTTTTGTTGCTTGTGCTTTGGGTGTAAAGTCTAGGAAGTGGCCGCCTAATACAAGGTCTTGAAGATGTTTTCCTACATTATCTTCTAGGAGTTTTATGGTACTTTCTTTTATATTGAGATCTTTGGTCCATTTTGAGTTAATTTTTGTGTAGGGGGTGAGGTAGGGGTCCTCTTTCATTCTTTTGGATATGGATATCCAACTCTCCCAGCCCCATTTGTTGAAAAGACCATTATGGCTCAGTTTGGTGACTTTGGGGGCCTTATCAAAGATCAGTCGGCCATAGATCTGAGGGTCTATCTCTGAATTCTCAATTCGATTCCATTGATCTATATGTCTATCTTTGTGCCAGTACCATGCTGTTTTGGCAACTGTGGCTTTATAATAAGCTTCAAAGTCAGGGAGTGTAAGTCCTCCCACTTCGTTTTTCTTTTTTAGAGTGTCTTTAGCAATTCGAGGCATCTTCCCTTTCCAAATAAATTTGATAACTAGCTTTTCCAAGTCTGCAAAGTAGGTTGTTGGAATTTTGATTGGGATTGCATTGAATCTGTAGATGAGTTTGGGTAGAATTGACATCTTAATGACATTTAGCCTTCCTATCCATGAACATGGAATATTTTTCCATCTTTTAAGGTCCCCTTCTATTTCTTTTAGTAGAGTTATGTAGTTTTCTTTGTATAGGTCTTTTACATCTTTGGTTAAGTTTATTCCTAGGTACTTGATTTTTTTTAGTTGCTATTGAAAATGGTATCTTTTTCTTGAGTGTCTCTTCAGTTTGTTCATTTCTAGCATATAGAAACATGACTGACTTATGTGCGTTAATCTTGTATCCCGCTACTTTGCTAAATTTGTTTATTAGCTCTAGTAGGTGTATCGTTGATTTCTCAGGGTTTTCTAGATATAAGATCATATCATCTGCAAACAATGACAGTTTTACTTCTTCTTTTCCAATTTGGATGCCTTTTATTTCTTTGTCTTGCCGGATTGCCCTGGCTAGCACTTCCAGCACAATGTTGAATAACAGTGGTGACAGCGGGCATCCTTGTCTTGTTCCTGATCTTAGAGGGAAGGCTTTCAGTCTCTCACCATTGAGTACTATGCTGGCTGTGGGTTTTTCATATATGCTCTTTATCATGTTGAGGAAGTTTCCTTCAATTCCTACCTTTTGAAGTGTTTTTATCAAAAAGGGATGTTGGATTTTGTCAAATGCTTTTTCAGCATCTATTGAGATGATCAATTGATTTTTCCCTTTCGAGTTTTTAATGTGTTGTAATACATTGATTGTTTTTCTTATGTTGAACCATCCTTGCATGCCTGGAATGAACCCCACTTGGTCATGGTGTATGATTTTTTTAATGTGTCTTTGGATTCGATTTGCAAGTATTTTGTTGAGGATTTTTGCATCTATATTCATTAGGGAGATTGGCCGGTAGTTTTCCTTTTTTGTAGCATCTTTGCCTGGTTTTGGTATTAGATTGATGTTAGCTTCATAAAATGAGTTAGGTAGTGTTCCATTTTTTTCAATGTTTTGAAAGAGTTTGAGTAAGATTGGTGTCAGTTCTTTCTGGAAAGTTTGGTAGAATTCCCCTGTGAAGCCATCTGGCCCTGGGCATTTATTTGTGGGAAGATTTTTGATGACTGATTGGATCTCTTTGCTTGTGATGGGTTGGTTGAGGTCTTCTATTTCTTCCCTGGTCAGTCTAGGTTGTTCATATGTTTCCAGGAAATTGTCCATTTCTTCTACATTATCCAGTTTGTTGCCATACAGTTGTTCATAATATCCTCTTATAATTTTTTTAATTTCTTCAGGATCCGCAGTTATGTCACCTTTTTCATTCATTATTTTGTTTATATGGGTCTTCTCTCTTTTTGATTTTGTCAGTCTAGCTAGGGGCTTGTCAATCTTGTTGATCTTCTCAAAGAACCAACTTTTGGTGATATTTATCCTCTCTATTGTTTTTTTGTTCTCTATGTCATTTATTTCTGCTTTAATCCTTGTTATTTCTTTTCTTGTACTTGGTTTAGGATTGGTTTGCTGTTCATTTTCTAGCTTCTTCAGTTGATCCATTAGTTCTTTGATTTTGGCTCTTTCTTCCTTTTTAATATATGTGTTTAGTGCTATAAATTTCCCCCTTAGCACTGCTTTTGCTGCATCCCATAGGTTTTGGTATGTTGTGTTCTCATTTTCATTCATCTCTATATATTTAGCAATTTCTCTTGCTATTTCTTCTTTAACCCACTGATTGTTTAGGAGTGTGTTGTTTAACCTCCAGGTATTTGTAAATTTTCTAAGTCTCTGATGGTTATTGACTTCTAATTGTATTCCATTGTGGTCAGAGAATGTGCTTTGAATAATTTCAATCTTTTTAAATTTATTGAGGCTTGTTTTATGTCCCAGCATATGATCTATTCTGGAGAAAGTTCCATGAGCACTAGAAAAGTATGTGTATCCTGGTGATTTGGGATGTAATGTCCTGTATATGTCTGTTAAATCTAATTCATTTATCAGATTGTTTAGGTTTTCAATTTCCTTATTGGTCTTTTGTCTGGTTGACCTATCTATAGGAGAGAGTGATGTGTTGAAGTCTCCCACAATTAGTGTGGAAACATCAATTGCTTCCTTTCGTTTTGCCAGTGTTTCTCTCATGTATTTTGTGGCACCTTGATTGGGTGCATAGACATTTACGATTGTTATTTCTTCTTGCTGAATTGCCCCTTTTATTAGTACGTAGTGGCCTTCTTTGTCTCTCAAAACATCCCTGCATTTGAAGTCTATTTTATCTGAGATTAATATTGCTACACCTGCTTTCTTTTGGCTGTAGCTTGCATGAAATATTTTTTTCCATCCTTTCACTTTCAGTTTCTTTGTGTCCCTGTGTCTAAGATGAGTCTCTTCTATGCAACATATTGATGGTTCATTTTTTTTGATCCATTCTGCGAATCTATATCTTTTAATTGGGGAGTTTAATCCATTTACATTCAACGTTAAAACCGTGAAGGCATTTCTTGAATCGGCCATCTTATCCTTTGGTTTATGTTTGCCATATTTTTCCCTCTCTCTATTAATATCCTTTATTGTACCCATACCGAATCTCTTTAGTACTGAACCTTTCTCCAAGTCTCTCTGTCCTGTCTTTGTTTCTCTGTCTGTAGGGCTCCCTTTAGTATCTCCAGTAGGGCAGGTCTCTTGTTAGCAAATTCTCTCAGCATTTGTTTGTCTGTGAAAAATTTAAGCTCTCCCTCAAATTTGAAGGAGAGCTTTGCTGGATAAAGTATTCTTGGCTGGAAATTCCTCTCACTCAGAATTTTAAATATATCGTGCCACTGCCTTCTTGCCTCCATGGTGGCTGCTGAGTAGTCACTACTTAGTCTTATGCTGTTTCCTTTGTATGTGAATTGCTTTTCTCTTGCTGCTTTCAGAACTTGCTCCTTCTCTTCTATGTTTGACAGTGTGATCAGTATATGTCTCGGAGTGGGTTTTTTTGGATTTATTCTATTTGGAGTTTGCTGAGCATTTATGATTTGTGTATTTATGTTGTTTTGAAGATTTGGGAAGTTTTCCCCAACAATTTCTTTGAATACTCTTCCTAGACCTTTACCCTTTTCTTCCCCTTCTGGGACACCAATGAGTCTTATATTTGGACGTTTCATATTATCTGTCATATCTCTGAGGTCCATTTCGAGTTTTTCAATTTTTTTCCCCATTCTTTCTTTTATGCTTTCATTTTCCATTCTGTCATCTTCCAGGTCACTGGTTCGTTGTTCAACTTCCTCTAGTCTTGTACTATGAGTGTCCAGAATCTTTTTAATTTGGTCAACAGTTTCTTTAATTTCCATAAGATCATCCATTTTTTTATTTAGTCTTGCAATGTCTTCTTTATGCTCTTCTAGGGTCTTCTTGATTTCCTTCATATCCCGTACTATGGTCTCATTGTTCATCTTTAGTTCTTTGAGTAGCTGCTCTAGGTGCTGTGTCTCTTCTGGTCTTTTGATTTGGGTGCTTGGGCTTGGGTTATCCATATCGTCTGGTTTTTTCATATGCTTTAAAATTTTCTGTTGTTTTTGGCCTCGTGGCATTTGCTGAACTTGATAGGGTTCTTTTAGGGTTTGTAGACCTATTGAAGTCCTTATCTCTAATTTATCAGATCTACAGCTTCGTGGAGTACACTTTCTCTAACTAACCAGCAGGTGGCGTCCACAAGCCACCTGTTCTCCACAAGCCAGTTCTCCCCTGCTTAGCCTTTTTGGTGAGTGGGGGAGTGAGTCTTGTGGGGCACAATTGGTGTACCAAGCTTGCGTGTGTAGTTGGTGTTGCCTGCCCTGTATGTGGGGCGTGTTTCTGGGCAGTCGGGGAGGGGGGTGGCCCTAACAATCAAATCTCCCTGATGATCCTAGAGTTTTAAAGCTGCTGCAATAGTCTAATCCTTCAGTTCAGTCCTGCCACAGTTTGTCTCTGCCACTGACCCACAAGTCTTTGGTATTGGCGTATGGCTCCTGAGACTTGCAAGTGGGCCCCTCTTCCAGGCCGTGCACCCCGGGTCCTCTGTTGAGGGGTGACTGTGCTATGTCACAGGTGAGTGCCGTCCCCCCAGGGCAGTTCTGGGCTGCTGGGCTGTGTAGGGAGGCTCCCAGTCTGCTCAAATGATGGCTGAATGGGGCTTTGTTAATTCACACTGCTCCACCTTCCCAGCTCTGGGACATTCAGCTGAGGTTGCAGGGAAGGCTAATGTCCACGCCCAGTTTTGTGGTGTGTGCCTGTTATTTGAAGCACTTCCGTCACACTGGGTTGTCTGGGGCAGCTCTGGGCTATGGGGCTGGCGATGGGCAGGAGTGTTTCCTGTCCACCAGGATGGTGGCTGTGAGCGGACACCCCCCTTTTCTTGGGAAGTTGTGTTGTTTAGTGAATTTTCTCAGCCACTGGATTATTGCCTTTTGTCTCAGAGCTCTCTTAGTTCTGCTCTTGACTTGACGTGCCCAAATTGCAATTCTTTGAAGCTTTCTGTATTGGGCTTCTTAGAGTAATTGTTTTAGAAAAAGAAAAAAGGATTTAAAAAAAAAAAAACAAAAAAACAAACAAACAAACAAAAAAAAACGGCCCTCCTCAGAGATCTAATGGGTTATTGAAATGCTAATAGACAAAGCAACCAGGGCCATTAAGGAAAGGTCCACAGGGCAGAGAGATCAGCTTTGCTTCGGGATTTGCATATGCGCCTCAAGGCCTGAGCTCCGCCCTTCCGAACCTTTCTGTGTTCACCAGAACTCCAAAAATCCTCTGCTTTTATTTTGGAGTTTTTCGTGTTGTTTTTTTTCTATGCCTGTCTCCTCTCTGCTGGGCTGGCTGCTCTCAGAGTCTCTGGTGTCTGGTCTCAGTCTATCTATGGTTGGAGTTTGAATCAGTAGAATGAGTTTCCGATAAGAGCAGCCACTGCAGTTCTCCCTTCTCCTTCCCGGAGCTGACAGCCCCTCCTCCCCCGGGACTGAGCCTGGCAGGGAGGGGCGCGGGTCCCCTGGCCGCAAAAACTTACAGATTTCGTTGATCTCAGCAGTTCCACGTTTTCATGAGTGTTGTATGAAGTATGCCCAAAGACAGATTGCTCTGTGGTGTCCAGTCCACGCAGTTCCTGGCTTTTTACCTACTTTCCTGGAGGAGTAACTAAAACTTACAGCTCACCAGTCTGCCATCTTGCCCCGCCTCCCCCCTTCATTCTTTTAATGTGATGTATAACATAATTGATTTTCTTATATTGAACCAGCCTTGTATAACAGGGATAAATCCCACTTGATCATGGTGTATAATTCTTTTAACATGCTGTTGGATTCAGTTTGTTATTATTTTGGGGAGGACTGTTGCATCTATATTCATAAGACATATTGGTCTAGAGTTGTCTTTTCTTTTGGTATCTTTATCTGACTTTGGTATGAGAGTGATTTTGACCTCATAGAATGGGTTAGGAAGTTTTCCCTCCTCTTCAATTTTGTGGAAAAGTTTGCATAGAATTGAAATTATGTTTTCTTGGAATGTTTGGTAGAATTCCCCTGTGAAACCATCTGGTTCTGGGCTTTCGTTTGTTTGGAGATTCGTGATTACTGATGCAATCTCTTTACTAGTAATTGATTTGTTGAGATCTTCTATTTCTTCTTGGTCAGTATGGGTAGTTTTTTGTATTTCTAAGAATTCGTCCATTCCATCAAGATTGTCTAATTATTGGCATACAGTTGTCCATAGTATCGTCTCACAGTTCTTTTTATTTCAACAGAGTCAGTAGTAATGTCCCCCTTGTTATGTCTGATTTTTATCATTTCTATCCTCTCTCTCTTTTTTTCTTTGTCAGTCTAGCTAAGGGTTTATCAATTTTATTGCTATTTTTAGAGAACCAACTTTTGGTTTTGTTGATTCTATTGTGTTTTTTTGTTTGTTTGTTTTCTGTTTTATTTATCTCCATTTTATTTCCTTCCTTCTGTTCACTTTGGGTTTAGTTTGCTCTTCTTTTTCTAGGTCTTCCAAGTTTGAGTTTAGGTTTCTGATTTTAAGTATTTCCACTTATTTAATGTAAAAATCTCAGAGCTATAAATTTCCCTCTTGGCACTGCCTTCACTAAATCCCATAAGTTTTGGTATCTGGTTTTTTCATTTTCATTCATCTTGGGATATTTCCTAATTTTCCCTCTGATTTCCACTTTAACCCATTGGTTCTTTAATAGTATGTTTTTTTAATTTCCATATACTTTTTTAATTATCCACTTCTTCCTCTATTTTTCACTTATAGCTTCATTCCATTGTGTTTGGAGGAAACATATTGTATGATTTCAATATTTTTGAATTTATTGAGACTTGCTTGTGACCCAACAGATGGTCTATCCTGGAGAATGATCCATGTGCACTTGAGAAGAATGTGTACTCTGTTTCTTTAGGTGCAGTATTCTATATATGTCTGTTAGGTGTAGTTGGTTTAGTGTATCATTCAAGTTCTATACTTATTGATCTTCTGACTAGATGTTCTATCCATTACTGAGAGGGATGTGTTAGTAAGTATCCTACTATTAATGCAGAGCCATTGATTTCTCTCATCAAATCTGTCACTATTTGCTTCATATATTTTGGGGCTCTGCTGCTAGGTGCATATATATTTATAATTGTTACATCTTCCTGTTTCGTGTTTCCCTTTATTAGTACATAAAGACCATCTTTGTCTCTCATAATTGTTTTAGACTTAAAGTCTATTTTATCAAATATTAGTATAACTACTTCAGCTCTCTTTTGGTTACTACTTGTGTGGTATATTTTTCTCCAGTGGTTCTTCATCAACCTACTTGTATCATTGAAGTTAAAGTGGGTATCTTGCAGGCAGCATATACTTGGATCATGTTTTTTTTATCCATTCTGCCAATCTCTGCCTTTTGTCTAGGGAGTTGATTGCATTTACATTTAAAGTCATTACTAATAATACCAGACTTTCTTCTGCCATTTTGCTATTTAGCTTTTGTAAGATTTGTATCTTTTTTGTCCCTCACTTCTGTTAAAGCCTACCTCTATATTTATTTTCTTTTTGTGTGTTGTAACATATTAAATGCTTTCTCATTTCTATCTGAATATATTTTTCATCTATGTCCTTTGTGGTTACCATGAGGATAAAATTTAACATTGTAAATACATAACATTCATATTTTGTTTGATACCAACTTTTCAATAGCATACACATAACTTTTCTTGTACCTCACCATTTTTTTCATACTTGTTACCACTTGTTTCTTTGTATAGTGTATGTTAAAAACCATAAATTTATCATTACTTTTCATCCATTTGCATTTTAGCACCTATAGGATGTAAGAAGAGTTGTTATGTAACAAACAATACAATACAATAATATTGGCATTTAAAATTACCCAAGTGGTTACATTTACCACACGTCTTTATTTCTTTATACTGTGTTTTGGTTTGCTAAAGCTGCCAGAGGGCAATACACCAGAAATGAGTTGGCTTTTTCAATGGGGTTTTATTAGGTTACAAATTATAATTCTAAGGCCATGAAAATGTCCAAATTAAGGCATCAACAGGATGATACCTTCTCTGAGGAAAGGCCAATGGCATCTGGGTTTCCTCTGTCACATGGGTAGGCACATGGCTGGAGTCTGCTGGTCCTTCTTTCCCAGGTTTAGCTTCTGGTTTCTGTGGCTTTGTCCAAAATATCTCTGGGCTTCTGTCTTAGCTTCTCTGAGATCTCTCCCAAATGTCTGTCTTTTATCCTCTCATAGAAAACTCCAGCAAGGGGATTAAGACCCATTTTAAATGGGCAGGGTTATTTCTCCATGGAAATAACCTAATCAAAAAGGACCCATGCACAATAGGTCTGCCGTCACAAGATTGGATTAAAAGAACATAGGCTTTTCTAAGGTATATAATATATTCAAACCGACACATACTGCTTTGAACCACTGTCTAGTGTCCTTTCCTTTCAGGCTAAGGAAATCACTTGAGCATTGTTTGTAGGGTTGGTCTAGTGATGATGAACTCCCTCAGCTTTTGTTTATCTGAGAATGTCTTAATCTGTCCCTCATTTTTGAAAAAATATCTTGACAGATATACAATTCTTGGCTAACAGTTGTTTTCTTTCAGCACTTTAAGTATTTCAACCCATTGCCTTCCTGCCTCTGTGGTTTCTAAAGAGAAATCAGTACTCAAGTCTTATTGGGATGCACTTGTACGTAACATGTAGCTTTTCCTTTGCAGCTTTCAGAACTCTTTTCTTGCCATTTGCATTCATTAGTGTAATCAGTATATGACAGAGTATATTTTACTTCATGTTTATCCTATTTGGTGTTCTCTGAGCTTCTTGGATACGAATGTGCACATCTTTTGCTAAGTTTGGAAAGTTCTCTGTCATTATTTCTTTGAATATTCCTGCTGCCCTTTTCTCTTCTTTTCCTTCTTGGACTCCCATAATGCATATATTGGTGTGCTTGGTGGTGCCCCAAAGCTGTTCAGGCTATTTTCAGTTTTAATACTTCTTTTTTTTTTTCTTTCTGCTCCTCAGCCTAACTGATTTTAAGCATATTATCTTTAACTTCAGTTTCTTCTGCCCATTTCAATCTGCTCTTGAAACTCTCCCAGGAATTTTTCATTTCACTTATCATGGTCTTCAACTCTAGTAGTTCTGTTTGGTTCCTTTTTAAAATATCTCTATTTACTAAGACTTTCATATTGCTCAGTCATTTTTTTTTTCCTGATATCCTCTAGTTCTTTTTCTACACTTTCATTTCCTTAAGCATTTTTAAGATCATTTTTTAAAGGCTTTGTTCAGTATGTCCACATTCTTGTTTTGTTCATTGGTGTTTTCTGAATTTTTATCCTCTTCCTTTGGATGAGTCATCATCTCCTGTAGGAGAGCTTCTCCTATAGCTCCCTAGAGCTGAGCTTTCCTGGAGTGTCCAACAAATGCAGACCTTCTGCTAACTGCCCACACACCCTCACTCAGCCTTGAGGAAATTCTGTGTCTTTAAATCTCCATCACCTCTACACCTTTCTGGGCAGGGTTGAAACAATGGCTCCCATTGCCTTTATCCAGGGTGGGTTGAAACAATAGCTCCACTCAGAGCTGGGACCCAATGATCCAAATTCATTAATCAAAATCCATGATTAGTGATTGGCCTGCCAACCACTGTTCTTGGGGAAGAGGATTTTTATGTCCCTTTCTGTCACCAGCAGCAGGCCAGAGGTAGCTGCCATGCAGAGAGATCAATTTATGATTCTTTACTGTAATCTATCAGCCTCTTCCTCTTGCTCTTCCCTGGATGTAGTACAGTGTTCATCTGGCCTCTGGAGTTTCAAAATAGTTGTTTCAGGCAGTTCCTGCCTGCTTAATTGTTGTTTTGGTGGAAGGACTGAATCATGGAGTTTCCTACTCCAGCATCTTCCTCAGAAGTTCTCTGCCTTATTGTTTGCCTTGATGTTTTGCAAATGCCTTGACACAGTATGGTTTTAGGCTTCCAGGACCTTGATAGATAATCAATTGAGATATGAGACACAGCTCCATTGAGGACGGAAAAAAATGTGTCTGATGGCAGAAAACCAGGAAGAAGGCCTTTGAACTGAAAGAAACCGGTTACTATTCACAAGGTCATTGAACTAGTCCAGACTTAGTGAGCCATTAATCCATCAAACATATACTGTGTGCTTACAATGTGCTCAACACAGGGATAGGTACTGGAGATTTTTAAAAATATGAATAAGGAATAGTAATGCCCTTCAAGAAAACTATAATGTAGTTCGAAAGATAAAAAATATGTGTATTACAATTTACTGTTATAAATGTTTTGATAAGATGAGAGGACAATTTGGTGAAAAGTTGGGCTTGAATACATATCAATCTGAACTTGCCTCTGCTACGTATTAGCTGTGTGGGCCCAGCAAATCATTTAACCTCACTGAGCTTCAGTTTTTTATATAGAAATATATGTATACTTTGCAGGACTGTTTAGAGAAAATTCATACACCTAACCAGGTGCCAGTGTGCCTGGCATAGAAGACATTCCATACCTGGCAATATTACCATTTTTTTTTTGTTTTCATAATGATAGGAATAAGCCTTGTTACATTGCAAATAGAAGCACAAATGACTCAGAATTCATGAATCCTGGGAGATTTCCAGAACTCAGCTACAGCTTAAAAGGATATATTTGTCTATTGGTATAAATTTGGTTTAAATTTGTTAGTTAATGGTTAGAAGAAGGGAAGAGTTGAAGAGTTATGAAGAGCACTGCATATATAAAGATACAGAGCAAAGAGCACTGTAGGCGAAGAGTGCTACATATGCAAAGGCACACAGATGAGGAAATGTGAGAGTTTGGGGAACTGCTAGTGGGTCTCAGGGGCTCCAGCCAAGGACCAGAATGGGAGATCCTTGGAGACCAAACCACAAAAGGGCTTTATATCCATGGTGACCAGATGTCCCTGTTTGCTTGGGATAGTCATGAGTTATCCTGTTTCCCAAAGTAGTATTAATAGGCAATTGCTCACTCTTAAGAGGATGCAGCTTAGAAGATAAATCATATGGTCACTCTACTCATTCCACATTGAAAAATTCTGATTTAATATGAAAGCAATCAGGAGCCCCTGAAAAACAGTTGAGCTTGAAATGATAGGATCAATTCTGATTTTATAAAGAACATTCTGGCAATTATGCGAGGCAGTGGTGGAAGGTGGATTAGAGAAGGTAAACTGGAGGCAGGTAGAGTGTAAGCTGTATTTTCAGCTTTGTCTTGATTACAATTATAGCTAACATCTATCTACCACCTATTTATGACTTACTCTATCTGTAGCAAATGCTTTCTCAAATGTTCATGTGTATTATCTAATTTAAACTTCACCACACCATCACAAGATGGGTATTATTGTCTCTTCTTTTACATGAACTAACTGAGACCTAGCAAGGTTAAATTATTCGCTAAAGATCAGAGGAATCAGAATTCAAACCCACAGAATCTATCACCAGATCCCATAAACAAAATGACTAAATTATACTGCAATTACATAGGGACTAATCAATGATGAATTATGTCAGTGTCCCCAACAGGTACTTGCCTAGGTAAACGTGAATTCTAGTCTTCCCTCAAGTCCTCTCTTTCTTTATTGTTCCCTAGAATTCCCAAGGGTTATGATTCATTGTATTTTCTGCTCACCAGTGAAGCTGGAACACAGATAAATTCCCTTGAACTGAAAAGTCCTGGATTCAGGATGCTTAAGAATTTACTCTCTTCTGCTCTTTCCATCCTGTCAAGACTGCAACAGAAAAGTCAAAGTTCAGGGTTTCCATTCTTGATCTTGGGATGTCAGTGGAATGAGAAAATAGGTTTTAGTTTTTAAAAGAACATTTTGACAACTTTTCCATATCTAAAAATAGGACACAATTGTCCACTCCCTCTCCCACTCAAGAGTCCTTCTTACACTTGTCTGAGCCCCTATTCCTACTATCCCAGAATTAAACTCCCCAGAATTATTGTAAGTTGTATTATTTATGCCCTTTGTGCAAAGCAAAAATTTTTTTGTGAAAAATTATCACAAAATAGTCTGGAATTTGTCTATTCCCCACCATCTGTGTTATACCATCCTATTCATGATCCCTTGACTAAATAGGGAAGAAATATTGCTGGTGGCATTGGAAACAGGATGACTGATCTGTGATATTTAGGAAATGGAATTAAGAAGATGAGGATTTTTTCCATGTAAGACGTGGGCAAAATGTAAAAGGTGAGGATGATTTCAAATTTCTTTCATGAATGAATGAAGGAAGGGGGAAGAAGGGAGAAAGGGAGGGATTAAGGAAAGGAATAGCCAATGATTTCATGAAAATTATAATAGGGAACACAGAGGAATTGCTTAAAGGAGTGGATGGAAGATAATGAGTTCAGTAAATATTTGTTGGAAGGTTTGGATAGATGAATGAGTACAACAAAGACAACATCACTGAAATGAACAGATAATGAAGAAGTTTATTTAAAATTGAACCAATTCAACTAATTATTTTAAGGTTACCTGACAAATATGAAGCAAAAATGATTTCGATATTTTCCAATAACTGGGCAACACATAGGACAGATGGGAAGCATAAAAATATATTCATGTATGTATGGAAACACACACATCATTTTAAAAATATCTAAAAACTGACTACAATGAACACTTAAAACATCTGCATGGTCCTGTTTCATGTAATGATTTATTATTGTAATTTTATTCAATTAAATGATTCATTATTAAAGTAGATTTTTTTAATACCCTGAATGATATGGTGTTAGGATAACTGTTTTAGTCCTCTGTAAACTTAATCTATCTCTTTTCGGCTCAATTCCACAAGACGTATTTTATTCATTAAACTAGTGAAGACTATTGGAGTCTTGGCTTAAATTTTCATAAATTTTGTTCTATTTTCATTGGATTTTGCCTTGTATTCCAAAAGATAAATAGAGCCTCGGTTTAGATGATAATGATAATTTGCCAGTTCACTTCTAAAATATCTCCTAATTTTTATTTCCCTGGACATCTTTCCACAGCCAATGATAATATTTTTGCTGACATACTCATATCAGCTTTCTCCATCCCAAAGGGGATGAGGAGATCTGACAGATAGAGACGCATCAGCAGCCATGCCAACTGGCTGCCAACTTGGACATATGTACAGAGCAGACAGGATGCTAAAGTTCCTTATGCATAGAGCCAAGAGTCCACTGACATTCAACAATGACTGAAGAATGTGTCAATATCACTGTAACATAGTCAAGTTTGAGTGAGTCGTGTTGAAGGTTCCGGAAAGGAGAAGATGACCACCTGGTAGGGCACCACACTGCTGTGTATATGTGCCTTATTTGGCATGCACTTTCCTTTTCTGCTGCCAGGTTTCCATCTGTCAAATCACAGTGTAATGTGAGAGATAAAAACTGGAGACTCCATGGCTACAAAACGCGTTTTTCTTCTGGCTGCCTGACAACTGTCTGGACATAAAATTTAGAAAGCAATCTTTGCTGACTGACCCTCCTATATGATATGTACGTTTTCATTTTAACTCTGCAGAATGTCTATTTTATCTAATCTGAATGTACAACTTCAGAAAGAGTTTTGCAAATTTAAAGATACAAAAGTGGAAGAACATAGTCTATCAATTTATCATAGAATCAGGTCACATATAAGTTTGAATTAAATTTTGAAATATTTTCTCTTTCATCTATTGAATATGTACCTGGAAAAATACGGTACCAACTGAAATGCATTTTAGCTTGTAGCATAAGACTGTTATCACTAAATCACAAAATACCTAAATTGTTTTCAGTACAAATAGATCTAGCAGTTTGAAATGTTTCTTTTCATTGTACTTAACTAAAATCCCTGATATTCATATGCAATATTAGTATCTTTGACCCTTTCTTAACTGCTCATAGTTGTATCTCTCATTGAAATCACTAGTTAATTAAAATACATCAATAATTCTGGTCAATGTAATTTTTCCATCTTTTATTCTTATAATTTAAAAAAATTAAATTCTTATCTTTCTTCCCAAATAACTATAAACATTTTACCCTTACTTCAGATGTAGTCCAGAGGTATTTGAATGTATCTTTTATATACATAAGAGATGGTAATAAATTCAATCACAGTTTGAGAAAATTATAAATACAAAGGACCTTTTGAAGAATGATAGTGGACATCCCAGGAGTTCTTGGCTATGGGAAATATAACTTTTTATATCTATTTTCAGAACTTGATTATGACAACATTGCAAGCTCTGTAATGCTATGATGATTTTCTAATTGAACAACTGATCTGCTTTCATCGTTGAATATGGAATATACATTAATTCAATACTGATAGTGTTTTTTCATTACTAAAACAATGTATTCTAGGTACTGTGGTCAACCCATCCTAAAGCAACAACCAGTGAGTTATATCCTTGTAGAATTACCTCCCCTGTGACTTTATCTAACAATTATAATATGGCTAAGGTGATGAGATGTTACTCCCATGCTTATAGTGCTTATGAGACTCTGTCTTAGCAGCCTGGAGTGAGAGATTCTCCTGCTAGCCTTAAAGAAGCAAAGAACCATGTTGTGAACTGACTATGGAGGGAGCCATCTAGCAAAGAATAGCAGACAGCCTCAAGAGCAGAGAACAGGCTCTGAAAGCAGTCAGCAATGTAAATGGAGACCTCAGTCATACAACCACAAAGAAAAGAATTCTACCAACGACCTTAGGTAATAGATTCTTCCCTGGTGAAGCCTTCAGATAAGAATGGAGCCTGGCCAACACCTTGACTGCAGCTTTGTGAAACTCAGAAGAGGACACAGCTAAGCTGTGCCTGGACTCACAGAAATTAAGAGATAATAAATTTGTATTGCTTTCAACTGATAAGTTGTAATCTGTTCAACAGCAACCAACAAAAACCTTACAGGTATATACACAATTCCCCAGAATTCATATTTCAGTAAATAGGCTGATATTTAGCTTTTACTATAAAAGGAACTTCATTAAAATTTAAGGGGTCATTTCTTCAAAATAATAAGCCTTCCTTTCATTCTTAATATTGTGTGTCAGGGCCAGAAGAGAGTTGGGACCAAAAGGATTCAAATAACCATTTATTTTTCTGATACATTTCTTTAAATATTTGATTTTCATGGTTGCAGGTGCCATGTAAATACATCATTACTGTGATGGTTAATTTTATGTGTCAACTTGGCTAGGCCATGGTGTCCAGTTGTTTGGTCAAATACTGGCTTAGTTGTTACTGTGGAGGTATTTTGCAGATGGATTAGCATCTGTAATCAGTTGATCTTAAGTAAAGGAGATTACCCTCCATAAATAACACAGGCAGGTTTCACTCAACCAGTTGGAGGACTTAACAGCAAGAACTGGGAGTCCCAGAGACCAAAAGGAATTCTGCTTCAAGACACCCTGCACTCCCTCCTGAGCTTCTAGCCTATAGAATTTAGACTTAAGAATTCAACATCAATCTCATCAGAATTTCAGCCTCTAGCCTGCCCTACTCAGAATGTATGTGTATGTGTATGTGTGTGTGTGTATCCTATTGTTCTGTTTCTCTAGAGAACCCCAACTAATGCAATTACATTGAAAAGCTATGTGTAAGCTTCACCCATTAAAATGCAAAGTAATTCTCTTGGATTATATAATTTGGTGGCCCAAAATATTCAGACTTTGAAAACTATTGAAAATGTTTGACTTAGTAATTTTACTTAGTAGTAACTTATTGTCCATCATATCTTTAGGGCAGAAAGTATGAAAATGCATTTGATATCAACTGAGTTTAAAGACATCATCCATTTCCAAATTATGAAGATTTTAAATAGTGAAGAGACTTTTGTGACCTATAGAAACAGCCATTAACAATTAAGCATCTTTTACACATCTGCTGCTGTAGACAGTTCGTATATATGACTTCATTTAATCTTTCCTGCAAACATATGAGGTAGATGTTACTATCTCCATCTTATAGATGAGGAAACTGAGGAAATCAGAGAGTAAGTAATGGGTACTAGTCACACAACTAGCAAATGTTAGATATAAAGCTTTAACCAAGTTCACCTCCATTTCAAAGACTTACACATCTTGCTGCCTCCCAATGCTTCAACATTTGTATGTTTCACCAAGTCTGGGTTCAAAAATTCTTAGAGGCCACTTGTACCTACCAGTAACAAATTATTAGCACACAGCTCATGTCATTCAGAGATTTCTTTAGATGACCACTGAACTCTTTAAGAAAGCAGATAGGAGCCAAGCAGGAGGGCAGTGCTAGTCTTGTTTGTCTTCCCTGTCTTTGCTGAGCCAGCATTCCAAACACTCACAATATCGCCCTGAAGTAGAGCCACGAGTTGGAAGAAAGTTAGATACATTGCCTCTATTGGGCACAAAAATTCTTAAAGTGGTCAACATGGAACTAAAATGAAATGTAGAAGCCTGTAATTGTATTTATAGGTCTCTGGCTCATATACTTCAAGAGCTTCTACACTGATACTTTGTTTTTCAGTTTCACCCTATTAGCTCCTTTTCTCTTATTGTTTTCCGCATATCATCAACTACTGCTTGGTCTCAGAATTGAGCAGCTTTAGTTGTGTTTTGGGCCCTCACCTTAAAACATATTATCAGTTATAAGATAGATTCCACTCATACTTCCAAGTTGAAGAAATCCCAGCCTAGTACCTGAAGTTACTTACTTGGAAAGGGTTTCCACATTTCTGTATCTATAGTCCTACATCAGATGATCAGCTCTGTTTCTCATTCATCATTGCAGCATAACCTGATGAGTAAAACTCTTGCTTTCTCTGTTTGCCAGCCTAAATTGTGATTAATTTGATGGGTTTCAAAACATGTTATGTATTTCTTTTGTGCCCTGCCTAAATATTGGCACAATTTAATTGCAGAAGATTGCATTATTTCCATTTTGTCTTACATAGTTGAACTTTAGGCCACTTGATTCTAACATGCAAATTTCTGTAATATTAAATGCAAATAAACATTTTATGCTAAGAGCTCTAATGCATTTTTTTTTTTGGTAACACTGTGTTACTCCCGCTAAATTACCAAGAGATGTGTACACAAAAAGTTATGACAAATAAGAAGATAAAATGGCAGGGAATTTAAATGATACTTGGATAACATGAAATCCATGCATTTGGGTCTAACATAGGACATATCATGTTTATTGTAATATCTATTCTGATCTCCAATCAGCAGAGGTAAAAATAGGGAGATTTTCTATAACTGTATTTCCAAATTTAAATATTACATAAGCTAGAGGGACCCTGTACATTTAAGAAACATATTTTTAGTACCTATTATATTACAATTATTCTTAGGAGAACACATGAAGAAATAGATATGATAGCCAAAATTCTTACTTTTAAAGAACACAGAATCTAGGAAGAAGAAAATTACTAACTTTCTTCTAATTGTTCTACCCTAAATTTATCAGTATGTTTAGATGCCTCATTTTGTTCTACATACTTTTTTTGTCAATATCTAAAGATTATGGATACTTTCTCTTTATTTTTAGACAATAAAAATAATTAATCTTAGTCTAGTTTACAATGGACTTAAATATAGCTGCTGCTCTCTCACAGCTTCAAAATTGAGCTGCTGGACATAAACCTTTAGGAAAAAGATACTACCTGCCAGCCATGATAGGATAGGTTAAAATTTTAGCCCCAGGAGGAGAAGAAAGGTTCATAACTCAGTATTTTTACTATCAATGAAGAAAATGTTTATTTCACTCCTATTTCATTAACCATTTATGCTTTCAGTTCAGTAGTACTTTAAAATATTCTTCTAAGGGCTAGTTGCTAGATACTTGATTTAACACATCTGTGCTGGTTTTTATATATTATGTCCCCCAGAAAAACCAATATTCTTTAATGAAATCTTGTGGGGGCAGACATATTAGTGTTGATTAGGTTGGAACCTATTGATTGAGTGTTTCCATAGAGATGTGACTCAACCAACTGTGGGCAAGACCTTTGACTGGATAATTTCCATGGAAGTATTACTCTATCCATTCAGGGTGGGTCTGAATTAAATCACTGGAGCCATATAAAGAGTTGACAGACAGACAGAGCTCAGAGCAACTGAGAGTGACATTTTGAATAGCTGTAGCTAAGAGAGGACAAAATGCCCCAAGAGCAACATTTGGAGAATGCCATTTTGAAACACAACCTGGGAGCAAGCGGATGCCAGCCATATGCCTTCCCAGCTAACAGAGGTTTTCCGGACACCAGTGGCCTTTCTCCAGTGAAGGCACCTGTTGTTGATGCCTTACCTTGGACACTTTATGGCCTTAAGACTGTAACTTTGTAACCAGATAAACCCCCTTTATAAAAGCCAATCTATTTCTGGTGTTTTGCAAGATGGCAGCATTAGCAAACCAGAATAACATCTTAAGTCCGGGTCATGGCAGATACAGATTTGAAGGTATAGCAATCTTGTCACCTTTTCTTTCTGCATGTTCACCCACAGCAAACTGTTCCCTCCTCACTTTAGTAGGTTTGCATGTGTGTGTACATGTAATAATTAAAGTTTGCAAAGCTATGAAAATAGACCAATTAGATTTATGTTTTTCTAGTAAGTGCCATTTTAATACCTTTTTGTTCTACTTCTTGATATGAATATTATTTCATAACAATGTTTTAAAATAGTTTTTCATATTTTTCAAGCATGTAATCATGTAATCATTATTTTCTAATATTTTTTTTCTGTAATTTTTGCACATTAGTTGGTAAATGGCAACAAGGAATAATCAAAATGATGGAGAATTTATGATTTTAAAGAAAAATGTTACTTAACCATTTACTTTAAATAATGTGTAAAACACCTTCCAAATAGCTGAATTCACATGAGATGAGATTAAACTCATTCCAACTTTTGTAACTTTAGACATTTTACTCCTGCTCAGATTGTGTATTTGTTGCAAAGTAAGATGTTTCTATTTTGAATGTTTCTTTTTCATGACCTCTCACCTGTGGCTGTGAAATTATCATTTGAGTCTATTGCAACCAGCTGTAGTAAACAGAATTAATACAATAACATTAAACGCAGATAATCAAATTTTACAAAATGAGTGAATGACAATTGATGGTGGAACAGTGAACATGATTAACTTAGTACAGAGACTAAAATACAAAGAATAATGGTGTTATCCTTCTGTGTCACTCAAAACTGCACAATATATAGTGGCTTAGATCATTCCATTATCAGCCATGCGAGCATTACAGTGTTTAGATTGCAGAATATATACAATGTGATGCAATCAGCTCTTATATTCTCAGAAACAATAGCCATAGCATCCCCATATTATGTTGTATGTTGGCAAAGATCTAGTCTAGTTTGTACCTTGAAATTTAAAATGTTTCCTCCTTCTTCAGACATTCTTAAACTGAAAAAAAAAAAAAGAGGCAGATAAAGAATATAGTAGCAAATATTAAAATAACTTTCTTTTAGCACTGATAATTAACCAATACAGTTTACTTTTTTTAGTGTCATTTACACTCTATAATTAAGTTTCTGATGGCACAAATGGACTTAGCAGTTTGGAAGCATTATGAATATCCTCAAGAGCAAGGCAATTTCTTTTTACCAGGAATATTGGGGTGTTTCATCTTTTTTTTTTTCAATTAGAAAAAGTAAGTCACTAAAAGTTTAAGGCTTCTTTTTAAGAATTGATACCGGTGTGCTTATAAGACTGAAAGCTACAAGCACTCTATCTTAAATTATTTCTTTTTTTAGCAAGAAGAAAGATCATTTTAAGAAAAGTCTGAAGAAATATTTCTGAAACTCACCAAAAACTAATGTGTGACTTCCCCCTACTGGCTTGGCAGAATAATAAAAAATAAAAATAAATTAAAAAACAAAAAAGCCCCTGGTGAAAATCGCTTAAATTCCAAACCAGTAAAATCCTATTATTTTGAGTATCTGGGGGACATCTCTTTGGGAAGTTATACAACATTTACCACTATCAGCAACATCAGTTTATGTACCAGATGTACAGGCCACTGATGTTCATGCACATTTCCAGCTACCCACTTTCACGGACAGTTAGACCCCAAAACACATTAACTCCTTAACCCAAGACCATATACAAACAGGCACACAGGTGTGTGTGCACACACACATACACACACAGACAATGCCAAATTTGTTTCCCTAAAGTTAATTTAATTCTCTGTTTCCCTCTCCCTGGAACTCCGCAATCCTATTTATTCCTCACCACGTGGGCTGGCTTCCAGGTGTCACCCTTTGCCTTCTGCCCTGCCCTTTGGACCCTAAAGCTGAGCATTTACATGGAAACTGCACGTGCAACCTGGCAAGCCTTGCTACAGAGAAACCAGCTCAGTATTAAATTATATATTTTAAATCACGTAATTATTATTGCATCTTATTAAAATTAAAAATAGCCCAATCTGATGAACCAAAAATAATAGATGCATATTTTATATTACTTTGAATATAATTTACATGTTGATCGACTAATTGCCAAATACCAAGCAATAACTTTTCCGTTACCTCCTCTCCCCCTGCCTCGCTGAAGGTGCAAAATAAAGATTACCCAAATTAGAAATATAAGACTTTGAATTACATGTGAGAATTAGCAACCCTAAATACAACACAGTATTCAGACCTAAATATTTCTGAAGTTGCTGCAAGTGAATTTATCCCTTTCTAGAACTGCTTAATTTGTGATCTCTGCGTAGTACAGTAGTCCATATATTGCAGACTGAATCAGAGGGACTAATATATATAAATAATATCATCTAAGCAGTTGCCAAGTATGGATGTTAAGACTGTTAAAAAATAATTAGACTAAGAATTTTGCATTCTGTGAATGTTGTCCTGTTAAGTCAGTTAAAATGACTAAATAATGGACTAGTTAGCCTTAGTGTCTAACCTGCCCATGATTAAGATTGCATTTTTTATCAACTTGGTCCTAAAAGTAAGAATTTACTAGGTGGTCACTTAACACAGTATTTATTGAGGAACTCAAGCTCTGAACAGGTCTTCAAGGCCCACAGCACAGAATAAAACCCTGATCTTTCCCTCAGGAACACCTCTAACTAGTGGATGAAAGACAAGCAAACCTACCAGTATAATTAAACTTGAAAATAGCTTCAGTGGGTATTACATGAGCATATAGAAGGAAACTTAAACAAGATTTAGGCAGTCAGAGCAACATTCCCAGAGGATGTGGCATCTCCGCATAGATGTAAAGGACAAAGAAGACTGAGCCAAGCAATACTGAGGGCAGGGAAGTGATGGGGGGCACAGAAATGACAAAATCATCCCAAGGAAAGGCAACAGCATATGGTAAGACTCAACAGTGAGAGAATGAGTCATATGACAGGAGTGTTAAATTTCCAGAACTCCACTGCAAAAACCATAGATGTTATTTGTAGCAGAACTTACGAGGAGCTAAGCAAGATTTCCTTTACATGATCTTAGTTAAGATAGTCTCTGGATAACAAGATGCTATCTCTCTTATAAGAGTTGCTCAGTATAATAGATGCATCAGATGACTGATCTTTTTTACTTCAAGGCATTTTCTGCAAATTAAAACTCTAAGTCTTCAGTTATTTAAACAAATCTTCCACCACCATTTATTTCTTTGCTAGTCCCTTCTTTTATGTGCTTTTAAATTATTTCCACCTTTAAATTTTTTTCAAACATACAAGTCATTTGGTCTACATTATAGACAAGTTGACTCTAAAAGTACTTACACTTGCATAATCAGTAAAGAAGGTTTTTTCCTTTATAGTCCAAAGTGCAAGAGAGTATCTGAAATAAATGTAGCTGATATAATAGATCAGATGAGAAACTACTCTACCTCTATCTCAGAGGTTATATAAGCAGAGGATTCAAAATATAAGAGTTACTATGGTAACCTCATTTTTTATTGATTGGTAGAGTAAATAGTGTCACAAATCTTGAATAATTTGTTGATGAATTAAGGTTAACCAGAGTAAAATTAAACTATAAACCTCTCCCTTAACAAATATAAAAGAAAATTAGTGGCCTTTTTTTTCAGGAGAAAGGCACAATCATTTACATGAAGGTTTAATTGCCTCATTTAGAGTTCTGATTTAGAATTCATGATATTATAAATTTCACAGTACTATATTATTGAAAACTGCTTAAATGATTCTCCCCCTTTTTGATGTCCAAATGCATACTTATCGATGTTATTTTCCATTTCAAAAAAAAAAAATTTTTACTGGCTTGATGCCAGAACCATATTTCACAATTTGTTATGACAGTTTATCTTTATATCCATTGACTATTATTTTTTCAACATAAATGTCATGATCATATTCTATACTGTCTACATAAAAAATACACATCTCCCCAGAATACTGGTTAAAGTCATGTTTGAACATTAACTGCTCAAATAGGTCATTTTACTCTACATTCATGAGAAATTGTTAAATCGAAGATTCAATTTTAGATAAATAGGTAAATGGTTCTTGGCTTTTTCTCTTGGGAACTGTGACATGTTTTTTAGAATCCACCTCACATATATAGGTACATGTGTGTATGAACTATCCCCTGCACTCATATTTCCCAGCAAATATTCTCAAATCAATATTTCCATCTTGTCTAGTAGATTTGTTTTCTACCTATCCATTTCCAAGCAGTTTTTAATTCTCATTTCTTCTCAAAAGATTTCAAATATCTCCAGAATTTTATGTAACAAAAACCTTGCAATATATTCTGGAGGAAAAAGGACCAATTCTGTGTTTAGTTCCCTTCAACATATGGCAACACAAACATATGGCAGGTTCAGGATTCATGCTCAATCCAATAGCAAAAACCTTAAAAGACTGTGCACAACATTGCAAACATAATTAACAGCATTCAATTATGTATTTGAATGTGGCTAAAAGGAGAAATTTTATGTTGTATATATGTTACTAGAATAAAAATTGAAAAAAGAAAACTGTAGGTCTCTATAACACAAACAGGGAACCCTAAGAGAAACCACAGGCTATAGTTAATAGCATAATTATAATAATATTCTTTCATTAATTGCAACAAATGTACCACACTAATCAAAGGTGTTTATAGGAGGGGAGGGAGTTTATGGGAACACTTTCTTCTGCAAGCTTTTTCTGTAAAACTACAATTTCTCTACTAAAAAAGTAAAAATAAAAATAATTTGGAGCCATTTACTAGTGTTACTATTTTACAATTACTTTTTTTAAAAAAATTATGGAAGTTGTGAGTTTACAGAACAATCACGTGTAAAACACTGGATTCCCATACACCACCCCATCAACACCTTGCATTGGTGTGAAACATTTGTTAAAAGTGATGATACCACTTTCTTGTAATTGTATTGATTTTTAATGTTACCTTTATTACAATTGATGAAAAATTATTAAAATAGCACTAACTATTGTTCATAGTTTACATTAGGTTTATTTTTTCCCATATAACACCTTATTATTAACACTTTTTTACTGTCATACATTTGTTATAATTCATGAAAGAATATTCTTAGACTTGTACCGTTGTCTAGAGCCTATCATCTACAGTAGGGTTCACTGTGTTGTACAGTCCTGTACTTTATATTTTAATTTGTATTCTAGTAACATTCGTGACCTAAAGTTTCCTCTTTTAACCTCATTCACCTATATAATTCAGTGCTGTTAATTACATGCACAATAATGTGCTACTATCACCACCATCCATTTCCAAACCTTTACGATCAACCTAAATAGAAATTCTGTACTAATTAAGCATCCACTCCCCATTTTCTAACCTCAATCTATCCCTTGGTAACTGATATTCTAGATTCTAACTCGATGAGTTTATTTATTAAAATGAGTTTGTATCAGTGAGATCATACAATTTTTGTCCTTTTGTGTCTGGCTTATTTCACTCGACATATGTCTTCCAGGCTCATACATGTTGACACATTAATCAGGGCTTCATATTTTTTTTTCACAAATGAATAATATTCCATTGTATGTATATACCACATTTTGTTTATCTATTTATCAGTTGATATATACTTGGGTTGCTTAAATCTTTGGCAACTGTGAATAATGCCATTTTGAACATCCATGTGTAAATAACTGTTCAAGTCCCTGCTTTCGGTTTTTCTGGGAATATGCTTAGTAGTGGGATTGCCAGATCATATGGTAGTTTTATGTACTTCCTGAGGAACCGTCAAACTGTCTTCCATAACGGCTTTCCCATTTTCTATTGCCACCAGCAATGAATAAGTGTTCTTATTTCTCCACATCCTCTTCAATGCTTGCAGTTTTCATTATTTTTTTTAATAGTAACCACTCTAGTGGGTGCGAAATGATATCTCATTATGGTTTTGGTTTGCATTTCCCTAATAGCTAGTGATATTAGGCATCTTTCCATGTGCTTTTTAGCCATTTGTATATCCTCTTTGGAGAAATGTCTATTCAAGTCTTTTGCCCATTTTTAATTGGATTGTTTGTTTACTGTTGAGTTGTAGGATTTCTTTTTATATTCTTATATTAAAACCTTATTAGTTATGTGGTTTCCAAGTATTTTTCTTGCACTAAGTTGCCTTTTCACCTTTGTGACAAAGTCCTTTGATGCATAGAAGTTTTCAATTTTAATGAGGTCCTATTTAACTGTAACTGTTTTTTTCTTTCATTGCTTCAGCTTCAGGTTAAATTCTAATTCCCCAGTGGATAACACAAGATCCTAAAGACGCTTGCCTACAATTTCTTCTAGGAATTTTAAAGACTCAGTTCTTATATTTAGAAATTTGGTCCATTTTGAGTAAATTTTTGTAGGTGGTGTGAGATACAGGTCCTCTTTCATTCTTTTGCATATGGATATCCAATTCTTCCAAGCACTACTTGCTGAAGAGACTATTTTCCCCAATTGAGTAGACTTAGCAGCCTTCTCAAATAACAATTGGCCATAGGTGTAAGGGTCTATTTGTGAATTCTAAATTTGATGCCATTGGTCAATATGTCCATCCTTGTGCCAGTACCAAGTTGTTTTGAACACTGTAGCTTTGTATTATGCTTTAAAGTCAGGAAGTGTGAATCCTCCAACTTCATTTTTCTTTTGAAAGAAGTTTTTGGCTAATTGGGGCCCCTTACACTTCCAAAGAAATTTGATAGTTGTTTTTTCCATTTCTGAAAAATATACAGTAAGAATTTTGATGGTGATTTCACTGGATCTATAAATCATGTTGGGTAGAATTGACAACTTAAAGGTATTTAGTCTTCCAATACGTGAACATTGAATGTCTTTCCATTTATTTAGGTCTTCTTTAATTTCTTTTAGCAATGTTTTGTAGTTTTCTGTGTACAAGTCCTTTATACCCTGGTGAAATTTATTCCTAATATTTGATTCTTTTATTTGCTTTTGTAAATGGATTTTTTCTTGATTTCCTCCTCATATTGCTCATTACTAGTTTATAGAAGCACTGCTGATTTTTAAGTGTTTATCTTGTACCCTGTCATCTTTCTGAATACATTTATTAGCTCTAGTAGGTTTGTTGTATATTTTGGGGGGCATTCTATATACAGGATAATGTCATCTGCAAATAGACAAAGTTTTACCTCTTCCTTTCTAATTTGTATGCACTATATTTCATTTCCTTGCCTAACTGCTCTGTCAGCAACAAGTGGCGCCCAATGTGGGGCTCAAAGAACCGGACCTGGTTCCTGACAGAAGAATCGCTTGAACGACTGAGGTACAGCGGTGCTGGAACTCGGGTGGAGGTAACGGCCGTCTTTTGTATGCGTTCCTTGTAGAACGACCCTGAGCATTATAAGCAGGGTAATGGGTAATGTTGAAGGACACAATAAATATGTTTCGTATATTTCCCTCTTACGGCAGCTGCTGCGGGCCAGCGGTGTCAAGGTGGGGGAGTCACAAATCTTAGAATTGCTGCAGGTTATTGAAAAATACTGCTCTTGGTTCCCTACCCTTGGCTCCCTTGAATTGCATGACTGGGAGCGGGCAGGTAAGGAATTGAAACAAAAACATCTACAAGGAGTTAATTTGCCTATTACTAGTTGGTCTACATGGTCTTTAATTAAGTCTGTTCTTGAGCCTTTAAAAACTGATGATGATGAGGAAAAATATGAGTCTGATGACAATACTGGTCCCAATCCTCTTTCTGATGATGAAAAGGGTAAAAAAGATCCAGTAAAATCTGCTAAAGTTTTTTATTCTTGTCAATGCCCAAAACCTCCTTCTGCACCTTCCTGGAAGGAATGGCCCCTGCCTCCTCTGCTGCCTCTTCCTGCACATAGCTGTACCTGGTAGTTAACCCTGCCTGCCTCTCTGGCGTACAGCAGGGTCTGGCAGAAGCCAGGCGGCGTGGAGATCTGGAGGCCATGTGCTGTCCCTCCACCAACTCCAAGCCCTCCATCTTGGAGCTTTCCCCGGCTACAGCAGGGAGTGCAGCAGTAGACCTCACTGCCAATGCTGAGGTGTGTCTTCTCCCCAATAATCCTGTTAAGGTCCCCACTGTCTATTATGGTCCCTTACCTAAAGGGACAGTGGGTATTTTGCTTGGACACAGTTCTCTCAATCTTAAGGGTGTTCGTGTACACACTGGAGTCATTGACTCTGACTATACTGGGGAAATTCAGGTGGTCATGTCTTCTATTCCATGGACCGCCCATAAAGGCAAAAGAATTGCTCAACTCTTATTATTACCTTATGTACCTGTTGGTTCCTCCTCTAAAAATCAGGAAACTGGAAGTTTTGGTAGCACAGACAAGGCAGGAATTTTTCTCACAGAGTCTCTGCAGGAGCCATGCCCTATGTGTACTCTTATAATTCATGGGCATAGCTTTACTGGGCTTATAGATAAGAGCGCAGATGTCTCTATTATTAGTTAACAACATTGGCCCCAACATTGGCCATTGCAAGAGGCACGAATTACTGTTGTGGACCTAGGCTGCCCTCAGAGACTTATGCAAAGTTCATATTTTTCCTTGCCTTGGCCCTGAGGGACAGAAGGCCACTCTACAGCCTTATGTGGCTGCTCTGCCTCTTAATCTCTGGGGCAGAGACCTACTTGAACAATGGGGTGCTACTGTACATATCCCTCCTCCTAGTGGAGTATACAGTATTCAAAGCCATAACATGATAGCAAATATGAGGTATGTCCCTAGCCATGGGCTTGGCGTACATTTGCAAGGTACCCCTTCACCCACACAAGTCTCACCAAAATGTGATCAATTTGGTTTAGGATATAAACCTTTTTAGTGGCGGCAGCTGTTCATTCACCTCCCCAACCTGTCCCATTAGTATGGACTACAACAAAACCGGTATGGGTAGAGCAGTGGCCGCTTACAAAAGAAAAATTAGAGGCTTTATACGAATTGGTTCAAGAACAATTGTCCTTGCAGCATATCAAAGAGTCTTTTAGTCCTTGGAATTCTCCTGCGTTCCTAATAAAGAAAAAATCAGGAAAATGGAGAATCTTAACTGACCTAAGAGGTGTTAATGCTGTCATTCAGCCCATGGGACCTTTACAACCCAATCCTAGCATGATTCCTGAAAACTGGGCTTTAGTGGTCATTGATATTAAAGACTGTTTCTTTTCCATCCCTTTAGCTGATCAAGATAAGGAAAAATTTGCTTTTACTATTTTGTCCCTTAACAATAAAACCCCTTCTAAACGATATCAGTGGAAGGTTTTACCACAAGGTATGCTAAATAGTCCTACAATATGTCAATATTATGTCGACCGTGCCTTACAGCCTGTCTATTTAAATTTTCCTAAAGCTTATATAGTTCATTATATGGATGATATTTTGTGCTCTGCACCTCAGGAGACTGAAGTAGAAGCTTTGTTCTACGCTGTTCAAAAATCTTTACAGGATGTAGGATTGCATATTGCTACTGACAAAGTGCAACGCACTTTGCCTGTGCAGTATTTGGGTTCTAGTATCAATAGACTTACAATTCAATCCCAAAAAGTACAACTCCGCAGAGATGCTGTTACCACCTTAAATGATTTACAAAAACTACTAGGGGATATTAATTGGTTTTGCCCCAAAGTAGGTATAGCTAACTATGAGCTCTCCAACCTATTTTCTCTCCTTTGTGGGGATTCTAAATTAAACCACCCTAGATCTTTAACTTCAGCTGCAGAGAAGGAATTACAATTAGTGGAAGCTAAAGTTCAACAAGCTCAGATATCCCATGTTGATCCTACACAACCTTTATCTTTACTTATCTTTTCCACTCCCAAATCCCCCACAGGCTTGCTTTTGCAAAATGATAAGCTTGTAGAATGGATCTTCTTGCCCAATTCTTCTGTAAAATCCATTTCCCCTTATCTAGATCTCTTAGCTACTTTAGTTGCTCAAGCCAGAAAAAAAGGCAAAACAACTCAATGGTTTTGACCTTCATTTAATTGTGCTCCCTATAACTGCTAAAGAACTCTCAGTTATTTTGCAACAACATCTAGCTTGGCAAATTGCTCTAGCTGACTATGTTGGCCAGCTGGATAATCATTATCCAAAAAATGATCTTTTCCAGTTCATTCGATATACACAATGGATACTGCCTAAGTATACTTCTTGTGAGCCTTTAATCAATGCTCCCATTGTTTTTACTGATGGGTCATCTAAAGGTCAAGCTGCCTATACTGGCCCTAAGTCCAAGGTTTTAGATCTTCCTCATTTCTCTGCCCAGCAAACTGAACTGGCTGCTGTAATAGCTGTATTAACAGATTTTCCTGAAGCTGTTAATATTTTATCTGATTCTGCCTATGTTGTTCATGTAGCTAGTAAAATTGAAACAGCATCCATTAAGCAACAGTTGCCTCCTTGTTTATTTAACCTTTTTCTTGAGCTACAATCAGCTCTTCATGCTCGTGTATCTCCTTTTTATATTACCCATATTCGTTCCCATACCAACCTCCCAGGCCCTTTAGCAGCTGGCAATGCCACTATGGATAAATTATTACTGCCTGTTATTTCAGAAGTGTCTCATTTTCACTCGCTTACTCATCTTAATGTGCAAGGACTCATGACTCAATTTTTCCCTTACTAGAACACAAGCTAAAAATATTGTTTCTTCTTGTCCTAATTGTCAACTCCTTACTGCTCCACCTTTTCAGGATCCTGGTGTTAACCCTCATGGTCTAGCCCCCAATAGTTTATGGCAAATGGATGTTACTCATATCCCTTCCTTTGGCCATTTAGCCACTGTTCATGTCAGCATTGACACATACTTTGGCTTTCTTTGGGCCACAGCACAAACTGCTGAAACATTTAGACGTTTGTACTCACCTTTTTGCCTGTTTTGCCTCTGTGGTCTTGCCCCGTGCTTTAAAAACTGATAATGGCCCAACCTATACATCTGCAAAATTTGCTACTTTTACTACAGCTTGGGGCATTCGTCATACCACTAGTATTCCTTATAATCCCCAAGGACAAGCTATTGTTAAGCGTGCCCATCATACTTTAAAAACTATGTTTACAAAACAAAAAGGGGAAGATGATGGAACTCCCCATGAATGATTATCAAAAGCTTTATTTACTTTAAATTTTCTAAATTTTCATGAAAAACTGGGTGGCACTGCTGCAGAACAACATTTTCCAGCTGAAAAGACAACACTGAAACATTATTTCCAGAAAGCACCTCCTATATGGTGGAAGGACATGCTAACTAATGAATGGACAATGGGTACTTTATTAACATGGGGAAGAGGTTATGCTTGTGTTTCCCCAGGTGACGGACAAGCACCACTTTGGATACCGACCCAACGACTGAAGCCATACCATGAACCCAGCAAAGAAAAGAAAATTCCTGTGGGACATCAAGCAGCCAGTGATGCAGTTCCAGGGTCTGACGCTGAAGACAACAGTGATCGGGCCAACATCCCAAACTAGGGAAGCCCGACATCCAACTTGGGGTCAGATAAAAAAGCTGTGTCAGGATGCAGAAAAACAAGTCCAGCAAGCCATGCTGCCAGTAACAGGTCCTAACCTGACTGCAGCAATGTTGGTTCTTATCGCTGTTGCTGTGAGTATCTCCAGCATGTGCTCATTCAGGAAATTACACTTATTAGGCTTAATTCTCTCTATGCTCAGGGTAAATATCCTATTATTTGGCACAGTGTTGGCTGGTGTCCACCTAGACCTACTTTAAATCGTTCTTATGTTCAAGATACACTTTGGAGGCTTCCTATTAGTTTACATAATATTTATTTCACAAAAATAGATACTTTTGGAATACAAGCCTGTGTCAGAGACCCCTATGTGTTCTGGGTAGGAAAGTTAACTATTAACACTACTACCAAAGAAATTACTTGTCTGGCCAATTGGAGTTGCTCATTATATACTTGTTTAAATAACACCATAAATTCTAGCAACATCACTGTTGTAGTTCTTAGACGATGAAAGGGTCTATGGCTCCCTGTTTCACAGCATAAACTTTGGGAGTCATCACCTGATATGCATATGTTACTACAAATTTTAGAAAAGGTATATAAAAGAACAAAAAGATTTCTTGAATTATTAATAGCTTTTATTATAGGTATAATAGCCATTGCTACAACTGCTGCTGTTGCAGGAACAGCCTTACATCAATCTATTCATACCACTGAATTTGTCCAAAAATGGCACAAGAATGCAAGCAAGTCTTGGTGTGAGCAATTACAAATTGACAAGGAAGTTATTGCTCACCTTGTAGACCTAGAAAATGCTGTTCTCCTTCTAGGAGAAGAAGTTGAGAATCTATGGTATCAATTTAAGTTAAAATGTAACTAGAATATGTCCACATTTTGTGTGACCCCTCATGAATATAATCACACACTTTTTAATTGGAGTTAAGTCAAAAAACATTTACTTGGACACTATAATAATCTTACATTGGATATTCTAAAACTGCAGGTTCTCTTACTGAAACTGAAACTATGCAAGGCATCACTAAAGGCCTTGAACAATTAAATCCCCTTATATGGGTTATCATAATGATTTGCTTTGTCTTTGTTTAGTCCTCAGATGCATGAGAAAAACCCTCTCAGACCTAAAGCAAAAAGAAGCTGCTTGGTCCATCCTGTCTGCATTGAAGAAACAAAAAGGGAGACATGTTGGAAACCAAGTCTTCCATGTTGCCTGAGGCATATCTAGGGTGGTGGCTTGGAACGCTAAGCCGCAGGCCTTCATGGAATGCCATGCAGGCCCACCCTGTATAGATATGTGTCTTGTGACTATGACGACAACATTTACCATTGTCCTAAACCTAGACTGTTCCTTCTGATATGCAACAGGATGTAAACCTAGCTATCTGGTGGGCTCTCCCGAGCCTGAGGACATTTAGCATATACTCCCTGATCTTCTGAAATAAATAACTGGAGCAAAGGTGCATTATTTTCCACTTAGCATGAGATGCAGTGGGCCCCCTGCTCCCTTAATTCTTAACTTTGTGTCTGTGTCTCATTCCTGCACCACCCTGTCAGCAACACTTGGGTATTTACCTAGATGTGGGCTTGCTGGATCAAATGGTAATTCTATATTTAGCTTTTTGAGGAATCACCATATTGCCTTCCAAGGTGGCTGTGTCATTTTACATTCCCGTCAACAATGTACTAGGGTTACAATTTCTCCTTATCCCTTCCATTTTCTTTAATAATAGCCTTCCTTGTGGGTGTGAAATTGTATTTCTTCGTGGTTTCATTTTGCATTTCCCTAACAGTCAGTGGTGTTGAGCATCTTTTCCTGTGTTTATTGGTGATTGTATGTCTTCTTTGGAGAAATATCTGTTCAAGTCCTTTGCCAATTTTTTTAAATGAGGTTATTTTTCTTTTTGCTATTGAGTTGTAGTTCTTTATATATTCTAGATATTTAACTTTTATCCATTATATGATTTGAAACTCTCTCCCATTCTGTAAGTTATCTTTTCATTTTCTTGATAATTTCCTCCAATGCACAAATGTTTTAATTTTGATGAAATCAAATTTATCTATCATTTCTTTTGTTGCTCATGCTTTTGATGTCATGTCTAAGAATTCTTTGCCAAGTCTCAAGTCATAAAGATTTGGTCCTATGTTATCTTCTAAGAACTGTATAGTTTAGCTCTTACATTTAAATCTTTGATCCATTTTAAGTTGACTTTTTAATATGGTGGATGGTAGAGCTCTAAGTTCATTCTTCTGCATGTGAATATCCAGTTTCCCCAACAGCATTTGTTCAAGAGACTATTCTTTTCCCAGTGCATGTACTCAGCACCCTTGTCAGAAATGAATTGGTGCTTTACATTACCCGTGTAATGAGAGGTAGGAAGGTGTGCATGTCAGGTCATTTCTCAGGAGGGCATGCCAGGTTGGATGGTTTGAATGAATTGGAGTCAGAACCAGAGCTAGACACTGGCAGTGGTGACAGTCTCACTGAGACCCAAAGATGGCAGTGAACATATACTCAACATTAGTGACCAGCGATAACCTAAGTTAACATGACATGCTGGCATAGACCAATGAGTCTCTGCAGTTGAATATGACAAAGACTGAACAGTTTGTTCTCAGAAGCTACCTATTGTCAGTTTATGGGTGTGCTGTTCCCTGGTTCTGCTGCCTTGAAGAAAGTGAAATATGCATCCAGAAGTTCAAACAACTACAAGCGGATTTTAAGAGAATGAGTGATGACAAAATAATCCTATTGAACAAAGGAAAATTGCAGGACAATTTTGAATTAGTTCAGTGGTTCAAGAAGTTTTTTGATGTAAACTATGAAGAAAAAGACTATGATCCTATAGCTGCTAGATAAGGTCAAGAAACAGGCATGGTTCCCTCCCTTGTTGCTCCAGCCCTGAATAAGCCAAAGATACCTCTCAGTTCTAGCAATGCAGCACCATGGGTGCCCATTTCAACACAGAGAATTATTGCAGCTCCTCAGGCTGGCCCAGGTGTGGTGAGAAAGACTCCAGGTATGGGTAATGGGGATGGTGAAGCAGCTGAATTGATGCAGTATGTCAATGTATTGAAACTTACCATGAAGACTTAGGGAAGGAGAGCGAGTTCTACTTTGGAAAGCTAAGAAACATTGAACTGATTTGCCAGGAGAATGAGGGGGGAAATGACCCTGTATTGCAGAGGATTGTGAACATTCTCTATGCCACAGGAAAAGGCTTTATGATACCTGATGAAGCGGACCTCAGGAGGAACAAGATGTTTACTAACAACCTGAACCAGCAGAGCATCATCTGAGGTCTTCACCCTAAATCATGTGCTCAACGGTAAAATACTCCCTTTTATTATTCTTAGGTGACTCTCTGGCTTCTGTTCATATGCAAAAAACACATCTTCCTAAAAAATGCACTTTGTAGAAATTTTACTCCTTTTCCTTTAGGTAGTAGGATGGTATTAATGTTTATTTAGTTCACCTGAGGAACAAAGAGGTTGACCACAGAGCTCACCATGTAGTTGTTGGAGACAGTGTTTTATGTAATACGTTGAAGTAGAGACCTCAGTAGAGAAATGGGAAGACTGAATTCAATTATAAGCTACTGTGAAATCTTAGCAAAGAACATTTTCAAAAATAATTGCCTTAAGGGTATTTAAAATATGCTTCCATATTTCAAAATTTAAATTATAACATAAGAGATTTCAGGTGTTTGACATTGTGTTTAGGAAGAAACTGCTAGAACTTGGAAGCTTTGCAACCTGCTGTTCACAAGGCTTTGCAGGACTGCTTGAATCCTTGTTGGCCTAGACACTGGCCCAAAAGGAAAGTTGCTCTGTAAAGCCATTTGGTGTCACTGGCCAGTTGCATCCCTCCTAAAAATCAAGAACTGTCAGATGAACACAAGGTGTGTCAACCCTGAGATATTTCGATTAAAGAGCCCAATTTTCATTGAGAATTTCTCTGATGATTTTTCCAATTATTCCCTGGATTTCTGTGTACTGGGTTGTTTGGGAAATGAAGCATGTCCAGTTTTTTAATCTAACAACTACTTTGGGGGACTTGTCAACATCTCTGAGATTTGAATGGGGATTGTAACCCCTTTTAATGTTTTGTGTGTGTGTGTGTGTGTGTGTGTGTGTTTTGTTCTTTTGATACATTTTTATTGTGAAACTTAAATATAGAGAATAGTGATAACTTCAAAGTATGATTTAACAAGTAGTTAGAGGGCAAATTTGAAAGAATGTTTTGAGTTACAGTGCCACAATTTCAGTTATTTCCTTATTGTGATATATAACATATATACAGAAAGGTGATAACTTTCAAAGTACGATTTAACAAGTAGCTATATAGCTCATTTCAAAGAATGTTATGAGTTACAGTTCCACAATTTCACTTATTTCCTTATAGTGAAATATAAGATATATACAGAAAGGCGATAACTTTCAGAGTACAATTTAACGAGCAGCTATAGAGCAAATGTCAAAGAATGTTGTGGGTTACAGTTCCACCATTTCTGTTATTTCCTTCTAGCTATTCTAATACCCTAGCATCATATATATATATATATATATATATATATATATATATATATATAAACTTAAAAAAAACAGTAATACATATTACTGGTTTTTTTTTTAGTTTATATTTAACATGTTTCTTTTCTTTACTTCTCTGTCCACTGGGGACTCCTCTTTGGCTCCTTAAGTTTGCTGCTTAGAGTAGAAATACGGCAGGCAGGTGATCAAGCTGCAAGTTCTTTCTGCAACTCTGGCAAAGGGAGAGATCAGTGTAGTCCATCACTACCTTGAATCTGCAAGGCTGGTATTTTCGGTACCTGCTGTCCACGTCCGTCCACTGCTATCGGAATACTTTGCCAGTGCACTAACCTCTTTGGAGATAAATTCATTGTATTACTAAATGTTGATTTTCATTTGTAGAAAATACAGTACCATGACTGATTTAATTATTAATATATAAAATATTTCATTCCTTAACTCCCATTCATTTGCTCTTGCCCACAGCCTATTCAGTCCCTTTGACAGAATTTTGCAAAACATGTGTCACCCACTATTGAGAGTGTTCAGCCCCTGATGTATTTGTATTGATTTGTTTCTGGTGGTAGTTTGTCCTAAAATGTATGTAGAAAGTAGATATTTTATGATATAATTGTTTTATAGTGTATGCTCTGTGTGGAATTCAGAGGAAGACCCAGATTCAGTGATTAACAATGTCAGAAAAATGCAAGTGGCTAGCCATTGTTCAAATGGCAGTAGTGTTCTGTTCCTCTTCTGTGACCTTTTAGACTTTTGTTGTCCTAAAATTTCATTTTATTGGGAATTCATTTTCCACCTGGTCTTTCTTGACAGGTTTTTCTTTTCCTACTATAAACATTTACACAGTTTCTAAAAAAAAAATTTGTATTTCAAAAAATAAAATAAAATGAATTAGCCATAGATGTGTGGGTCAATTTCTGGGCTTTTAATTATGTTCCACTGACGTATTTGTCTATCTGTGTCCATGCCACACTATTTTCTTTACTGTCACTTTGTAATACAATTTGAAATCAGGAAGTGTAAATCTCCTAACCTTGTTCTTCTACAAGATTGTTTTGGCTACTTGGGGCCTCTTGCAATTCCATATAAATTTGAGGATCAGTTTTTCCAGTTCTGCAAAAATGGTTGCTGGAATTTTAATAGGAATTGCATTGAATTTGTACATTGCTTTGGTTAATATTGACATATTAGCAATGCTAATTCTTCCAATCCATGAAAATGGGATGGCTTGCTGTTTATTCAGGTCTTCATTAATTTATTTCCACAGTGTTTTGTAGTTTTTAGTATACCAGTCTCTTGAACCCTTAATTAAATGTACTTGTTTTTAGACTTTGGATCTCAAAAGAAGAACAGGGAGGAAATGAGCTTTGGTTCAAAAAAGAAGTGTACTTAAGCCCAGAGTTCAAATGTAGTCCTTTTCACCATCAGCACATTGCATGACCTAATCTATTATCTAAACATTCAAAGAGTGTTTAAACAGGTGAATTAGAAGCAAATCAGCAACATCTTTAACATAATGAAAGTAGGAAATGTTAGTGATCATTATTTTATAACTAGTATATGTCCTGCCCTATGCATAAGAATTATTTTCAGTTCTCTTCAGGGATGTGTTCAGAAGGCTGGGCATTTTGTCTATTTCTCAATATTAGCTGCTGAGACTCACATATGCCATAAAATACTCATGCAATTCTCAGGTTACCTAATTTATGCCCCTATAACCATCTTCTCTAGATCTTTACAGATGGACCCATTTAGACTTTCACTTGGCTCCAGTCAGCCTCGGTTTCTGATGAATTACTCTTTCTGAAATACTTACCTCTTATTATTGGTTGCTATTTATTGAACACTTAGTATGGCCCAAGTGATTTAAATAAAGCATTCCATTATTTTTCAAGGCACTAAATAACATTTTTTTTTAATATAAAATAAGAGCTTCCCAGGAGATTCTAATGCACAGGCAGGTTTGAGACCCACCTAGAAATAGTGAAAGGATCAGGGATTTCCTAATCAAACACTCTGGGTTCAAATTTTAGTCCTGTGTACTCCTAAGCCTTGTGACTTTGGCAATAGCATTAACCTTTCAATTTTCCCTCCAGTTAAATCTTGATGCCAACTATTAATTGTATTATAAGAGCTAAATGGAAATGAATACACAATGTCTGGAGCATAGGAAGTGTTTGTTAAGTATTTTGATACTAAGCTAAGAAATAGGTTGTATTTACCTAGATTATGCCCTCCCCCACTCCCCACATTTTTCTAGTGGGACTTGGAATAAAGTCAAGGGCCAAGCCCCTTGATTGGATATCAAGTCTTCTATATTTCTTTTCCTGTATCTTTTCATTATCAGCATGTCCTAAATTCCAGAGTACAAATGTTTGCCGTGATATCCTCAGTTTCAGCACTCTCAACCTCCTCTGCACCCTCATCCTCTGTGATCCTCAGTTCCAAGAACAGGATAGTACTAAGCCTTCTCTACTTTATTCTGACCAGTCTCCTTTAACTGGTTCTCAAGAACATCACTCTAAAGCTCAACCCATGGCACTATGCCTCACTCCTGCAAATCTCCGTTCTTAGGAGAATAACTCTTGAGTTCCTGTGGACCACTGCTAGAATACTTCAGCCAAGAGAGATGTCCCACCTAGTCCTTGATACACCTCATCAGTGTTCTCTCTGGCTCCCAGCATCAATGGTCATTGAAAATGTCTTTAGGGATTGGAACTTTAAATGCTGCACTCATTGGAACCTGTGCCTAGAAAACCAATGTCTGTTTTCTGGGCATACCTGAGCTAGTTTTGCTAGCCTCTGCCACACCCTAAGGAGAAAGAGTTGTCTAAATTCTGACTCACTTTCTTTTTCTACCACCCCTGGGTTTCCAGCATCCCAATTAATGATATTCATTGTTCTAGTCATTAAATGGTGAACTTGACTAGTTTATGAGCTGGAAATACATAGGATTATTTTCAGTTCTCTTTAGGAACATGTTCAGAAGGCTGGGAACTACATAGGACAGGTAAAATAAATTATCTGGTACTTTAAATAAATAAAATAAATAAACTGTCCCTAAGTTTCTAAATAACTTCTAAATAAATCATTATTTTTTATTCATTCAATCATCCATTTAACAGGTATTTATCAAATATCCACTATGTGCTAAAAACTCTTCTCTATATCAGAGATATTTCAATGAAGAAAAGAGACAAAAATCCTTGTCCTCTTGGAACTTGTATGCTGGCAGCAGAATAGAGATAATAAGAATAAAACACAGAAACTTTATAGAATGTGATAAGTACTATAGAGAAAATATAGATAAGAAGAGCAGGGAAAAGGAAGAGGTGACTGGAATTTTTTTAAAGGCGTTTCAAAGAAGTCTTCAGTGATACTGTGACATTTGAGTGAAGATCAGAGGGAAATAGGGAGCAAGCCATGAAGCTGTCTGGGGTGGAGGAACATTCCAGGCAGAAGCAAGTGGCATATTTAGCCTGAAGGAGAAGCAAGGGCGGCAGTGAGACTAGTGTGTGTTGAGCAAAAGGAAGCATGGTAAGGTCCGAGAGAGGTTGTGTTTCAGTTTATAGAGCCTTGTAGGAGCCATTTTTAGCAAGTTGGCTTTGAGTCTGACATGGGAAACCATTGGAAAGTTTGAGGAGAGGAGTGATATGATCTGGAGTAAATTGCAACAGGATCACTCTTGTCACTGTATGAAGAATAGATTACAGGAAGCCATGTGGAAACAGGAATATCGGAAAGTTTTAGCTATAATCCAAACAAGAGATTACGCTGGCTTGGGCTATGACAGTAATAATGAAAGTGGCAAAAAAGTGGCAAAAAGTGGAGACAAAAGAATTTGCTAATAAATTCAATATGTGGTGTAGAAGGCAAAGGAGTTAAGGATGACTCCAAGGTTTTGGCCCTGAGCATCTAGAAGGATAGAGTTATCATTTATTAAGACGGAAAAGACTTCCAGAGAAACAGGTTTGAGGGAGAAAAATTCAGAGTTCAATTTTGGTTAGATTGAAATGCCAATTAAATTTCTAAGTAAAAGCTATTGGCTGATGATACTGGTGTCAGATGGAGATATTAATATGGATGTCATCATTGCAAGAGACTAGATCTTATAATGTAGGAGATTTCATCTAGGGAGTGAAAATGGAGAAGGGATTGATAGCCGAACCCTGAGACACTCCAGTGGTTGAAGAAGGAGGAAAAGCAAAAGTATGTGTTATCCCAAAAGCCAAGCAAAGAAAATGTTTGCAGGAGGGGGAGCTAGCCAAATCTGACAAACTGCAGATAAGTAAAGTAGTGGCTCCTGGACTTAGCATCACAGAGGTCACTGGCAAAAATGATAAGTAGTTTTTCCAGTGAGGTGGGGACAAAAGCCCAAGTTGGGGTGGGTTTATACCTCTTAAGTGGGGTGAATAAGCTTTCTTAATTTTGGTTTTAATTCAACCTTTTCTGAGTATGTCAGACATATTTAGCACTGATACTTCAAAGATATTACAAAACAAAATACCATAAGTAAACTGTTTTAAAAATATTCATTAAATGCTAAAAGAGAGGGATATATACAATGTTATGGGAGCAATGAAAAGAGAACACCAAGCTTTTTGCTTTCTATTTTCAATTTTCATGTAAGCATTTCTTAAAATGTGCTATTTCTGTAGGTGACATTAGGGCAGTATAATCTAACAAGGAGAAGCAGTTGACACACAATATCCAAATTCCAGAAAGGCTTTTGATTGTATCACACATATTACATTCTCTTCTTATCAGCAAATTAAGGTATACGGCTTAGACCATGTTTGCATATTATATCCCACCTGCACTGAGCTCAGAATAAAACATAATCTTCTTGGTCAAATTCAGTGCCAGACCCAAACCCACTGACAGAAAACATACCTGACTCTGAGAAGGCTTTGTCTGCCAAACCCCTCCTTTTCTTGATTGTTTGTTTTTCCTTTCAACAAACAGAGTTTTCTCTTTTAGCCCTTAAGAGTTTCTAAACTTAAGTGGAATCAGTGGCTGGGATTTTCTTTCAAATAAATGTTGCCTCCAGCAAGGGCATCCCTCAAAATGGATCAGATCCTCCCTCTGTAGGAATTCCTCACTCTTCAACTCTCTAGCTATCTTTCCTGATAGGGGGCCAGGGGAAGGTTAATTGGCAATTTCTCTTTGAATATGGAGCCTATTTAGCTAATTACTTGGGTTTTCTTTTTTTTTTTTTTTTTTTTTTTGGATGTTATTTTTAAAGGCCTGGTTTAGAGAACTTTTTATAGGATTTTTCCCTTTGATTTACTTTCAGATGTATTTTTAAACTTAAAGGCAAATAAAAAAGTCAGATTCTATTCCAAATAATTTAATTAAGTGGATCAACCCATTATAAATCTGTAGAAATTAGATCCTCATCTTGCAGAAAGAATAAAATAACCCCCTTTATGAATTTTAGGTGAGGATTGAGACTGAGAGATAAGAATCAGGTTATAAAATATCAGATGGGAAAATTCTGAACCCTGTATCTGATAGAAGTTGAAGTGAACTTAACTAAATGTCATGTTCTCAGCCACCATCTCTGACCACACCCTGGTTATTCTATAGCAAACACCCTGATTCTATGGCATGTACCCTGATTGTTTCCAATTTAACACACTATAATATGCAATTATTTTCTTTGCCAAACTTTTTATTGTTTATTTTCCCCATTACACTATAAACTCTTTTTCTTCTTCTTGTGACTCAAACACCTTTTCCAATACTTGGAGAATGCTGGGGATTTATTAAATATTTGTTGATCAAATGAATGAATAAATGAATAAACCAATCAACCAACCAAGTTGTTACTCTCATGTTAAAATTATACAACTACCTGAAACAATGGCTTTCAGTGTTTTTGACCTTGACAAACAGTAAGATATACATTTTACATTGGCACAATTTATTGCTTTCTTTTAATTATTTTATAAGCTTTATTTAAGGGAATTTGCTTTTTTGTTTTCAGTTCATTCTCGGTTTTAGTTTCAGTGGAAGAACCGAATTACACATTTGTTACAATTTAAATCATTTATTTTTCATTTTTCATCTGATGTTCATTACACATTTTACACTGTGGTTTCCTATATTTTATTTTTGCTGGTTTCACCAAATTGCTACTTATTCTTCTTGAAAGTATGGACGTCCTGGTGTATGTTTTCTTTCATTAACTATCTTCTCTCTCCCTTGCTATCACAACTTCATTCTTCACTATTATTTGAAAATGGAATAGCTCTTTCTGTCACTAAGGTGCATCATTACTTTCACCAAGTTACCCTCTTTCCACACTCTATTTCCACAGTATTCCCTATAAGAGAGTTTTAAAATGCTTCACTCCCCCATTTTCTCCCTTATCCCCAGAGAAGACACTTAAAATGATTTTATTTCCCAGCTTTCCATAATCCTAATTCCAGCTTTTAGGTTTTTGTTGAGATATTCTAGAACAAAAAGTACCAAACTACTAGTGAAATTCCCTTAGTTATGTCCCTTTTCTGAGTCTAGGCTTCCCCCTTTAAGTCCCATGAAACAATAATTATCCCCACAGCATTTTATACCAATTCTATTTTATTTTATCAATTTTAAATATTGGTCACAACATCCTAAATTGATTGCATGATTCATAAAAGAATATGGCCCTTTGCTTTAGTTTCAGCACCTACAGGATCCTGCATCACTTCAAAGAAGAACATGCTTGTCGTTATATAGATCTGATCCTATCAGGAAGTCTCATAAAAACTGCAGGAGCAGTTCCACATGTCAGTTGTAGAGCTGATGACAACTTTCGGTATCTTGGTTCCATCACTGTAATGCCAGGTTTATGCCAGAAAGTAAATCTTACACTGTCATTCCCTCTATAGACCTCAAAACCTTGCTTACTTCCTTGTGTTCAATTCAATGACTGAATTGGACTTTAGAATCTGGACAGCACACCAGCTTTATGTATTTCCATTCACCTGCCCACTCCTTTAGCCATTCCACTTTACAGCACAGCTTCTGTCCTTCACTTCCAGATTTACGCTGTTCCATACCCATCTATGATCTGCCAGTGATACTCCCCAAGTAAGTATCACAGATGCATAAAATTTGAAGAAATCTTAAAGGAAAAAAAAAAAAAAAACTTCTAGCTTGATGACTTCAGCCATCTGGTTTGAATAAAATTGAAAAATGTGGTAAATTTAGAGGCTAGGATAAATTTAATCTCTAAATTCTGCTTCATTTTAATGAATATCCAAACCAATTCTAAGACTCATACAATAAGACAGCCATTATTTCAACTATGTAGAGATAGCCTAGAAGCCTTTGAAATGTTAATGAATTTATTTTTTCAATAAAACAAGAGCATAAATTAGTGAGGTCTCACATGCATATTTACCTTCGGCTCTTCAGTCATTTTGCTCCCAGGGAAAGAAAAAAAAAACTTCAGAAACTTTATAATCTTAGTAATTTTTCCCAACTTTGACTGCATGCTGAAATGCATGCACATGAATAGCTTTGAAATCTCCCCAGGCGATGTGCAGCCAAGTTTGAGAACCACTGCTCTAGGCAGTGAAATTAAAGAAAGAAACCCACAGTTATGTAGGGCTAGAGAAGGATAGAGGTATTGAGAGAAGACTGCTAAGGGATATGGGGTTTTTCTTTTTGTAGTAAAGAAAATGTTCTAAAATTGGTTGTGGTGATAAATGCACAACTCTGCGAAATACCAAAAGCCATTGATTGTATGTTTTGGATGGATTGCATGGTATCGGAATATATCTCAGTAAAACTGTTTTAAAGAAAGAAAGGAAGGAAAGAAGGAAGGAAGGAAGGAAAGAAAGAAAGAAAGAAAGAAAGAAAGAAAGAAAGAAAGAAAGAAAGAAACCCAAAAGATGAAGGATGCCCCAACATTGAGGGAAAAGGAGAGAAGGGGAAGGCAGAGGAAGCAGAAAAACAAAACAAAATCTAGCTATCCTGAGGTAAAGCAGGTGGTTATTCAAAATAGCCTGTTGGCCTAGCCCCTGGGAAATTTTATTTAAATTCCTGGACACAGGAAACTGTATCTGTAAGAGGAACTCTTTGTGGACTAATTTAGAAGTTAGTCCAGCGAGGGCACTAATTGAAAAGCCCATCACCCTTACAAGAGAATCTTCTTGTGCATTTTAGAGTTGTGCCTCTCAAAACCGGTTGGTAGCCCTGGTTGCCCTAGTGAAGAAAGATAAAAAAAAAAGCAGTTAAATAGATTTTCTCCATAGTCAATATCAGATAAACCTGCAACTCCTCTTCCTTGCACAGGCCTCTGTGGCTGCTAGGAATTGCTGGAAGTTATTAAATTCCAGGTGAGGAGGGAAAGTCAAGTTGCAATCATGAAGCTTTTCTATGTAAGCCTTTCTAGTAAATAGCTTTAAAATAACTGAAAAGAAAGGAACCTGATTTGTTATAATTTGTTCTTTCACTCTAAATAAAATTTCACTTTCATGTCTAATTTTATATTTTAATTTTGCATTCTTTTCCTTAAAAAGGGCCCTTTAAATTGATTAAGCTTTAGGTCCCACAAAACCTGGATTCATCCATGCCCACAGTTGATGTTAGTTGCTAAATAAAAGTTATACAAGAAAGCACAGATCTTAATCCAGGTTGATTTTTTCTAAGATGTGCTTTATGAAAAGAAAATGAGGATATGTGCAATCAGTGAAAAGATCAACAATAGTTAATGTTTCTTACAGGACTCTGGGAGGGCAAGTTTTGTTATCCTGCAGTCAACTCTTACATTTGATAAAGTACAGTATAAAGAAAATAGTTTCTGTTTTGTTAAAACTGTGGTATCCACTCCCTTTATCCAGTGTATGGACAGAAGAGTGGAAAAATGGTGACAAAAATTAGATGAAGAATAGAGTGGGATGGAGGAGACGGAAAGATTTAGGTGTTCTTTTAAGCTTTTATTTTTATTTTAGAGTAAGGATAAGGTTCAGAATTGATTCTGGTGATGAATGCACAACTGTATGATGGTGCTGTGAATAATTGATTGTACACTGTGGATGACTGTAAGGTGTGTGAGTATATCTCAATTAAACTGTATTTTAAAAAAGTAAATGAACAATGGGGGGAGGAGAGGAATGGGATGTTTTAGATGTTCTTTTTTACTTTAATTTTTATTTTATTTTTTGAAGTAATGAAAATGTTCAAAGTTTGACTGTGGTGATGAAAGCACAACTATATGATGATGCTGTGAACAATTAATTGTACACTTTGAATGATTGTATGTTATATGATTATATCTCAATAAAGTTGCATTTAAAAAAAACTGTGCTATCCAAATGGTACTTAGGATTTCATAAGAATATTTTCACCACGAAGGCTTACACTGCAATGAAGCTGTTAGACTTCGTGATGGAATGAATTGTGTGCCTCAGTTTGAACATGTTCTTATTCTTGGTCTGCATTCTGGTGGGTGTGGACCCATTAAAAATAAAGTCTCTTCAAGATGTTACTTCAGTTAAGGTGTGGCCCTATTGAATCAAGTTAGGATTTAATCCAAATTGCTGGAGTCTTTCATAAGCTGAGTGAGTGTCAGACAGAGAGAAGCCAGGAGAAGCTGCCACGTGACAGAAAAGCCAAGCACTAAGGATCACTGGCAGAGAGCCCTAGAATGCCAAAGTCTTCAGGAAGAAAGCATAATCTTCCTGACACCTCACTTTGGAATTCTCCTATCCTCAAAACCATGAACCAACTAAATTCCCCTGTTTAGGCCAATCCATTACATGGCATTTGTTTTGACAGCCGGGAAACTAAAAGAGATACCTTAGAATATTTATTAGGAATTCCAAATTTTGCAACCCAAGTTTTCAGACACCCACTGATTTCAGGCACCCATTAATGTTTGAATTGTGCATCCCACTTTACATGTTCCCATCACAAATTGTCTGATTAGTCTTCACAAATAAGTCCGTGAAGTAAGAATCTAAAACATTTTTGTCAGGCCCTACACGCTGCTGAAAAAATGGAGCTGAGAAGAGGGTCAATGAATTGCCCACAGTTGTTCCTAAGGTCTCAGCATGAATTTAAACCTGTGTACAACTTAAACCTGCGTCCATTGACTTTATTCCAGCCTTCCTCCCACAATACAACACATCCTCTCATCTTCTCCCATTTTGCCCTTGTCCTCCACAGCATTATCCATACCTACTGTTCCAGTTTGCTAATGCTGTCATTATGGAAAATACCAGAAATGGATTGGCTTTTATAAAGGGGATTTATTAAGTTACAAATTTACAGTTCTAAGGCCATATAAGTGTCCAAACTAAGGTATCAACAAAAGGATACCTTCACTGAAGAATGGCCAGTGGTGTCCGGAAAATCTGTTAATTGGGAAGGCACGTAGCTGGCATCTGCTGATACCTTGCTCCTGGGTTCTGGGTTCAAAATGGCTTTCTCCAAAATGTCTCTGGGCTTGTCTCTCTTAGCTTCTCTGGAGTAAACTCTGGGCTGGCATCTCTTAGCTAAGCATCTCCAAGCATCTCTAGCACCAGTAAGCGTCCTGGCCTGTGTAGCTCTCTTTTAAAGGACTCCAATAAACCAATCAAGACCCACACTGAATGGGTAGGGCCACAACTCTATGGAAATAAGTCAATCAGAGTTATCACCTACAGTTGGGTGAGTCACGTCTTCGTGGAAATAACCTTATCCAAATATTCCACAAGATTGCATTAAAGAATATGGCTTTTGGGGGTATATAATATATCCAAACTGGAACACCTACCTCTATGCACCTTAGTACCATTAGCAACTATTCACAAATTACATGTTGAATAATCTCAGTATATGGAAAAGAGGTCACTTAATACATACGAGTGCTGGCCAAAAAAAAAAAAAAAAAAAGCAAACAAAAATTAGGTGAGGTCAGCCAGGTAACAAGAAATGGAAAAACTCATAGGTGCTAGCAATCTTTTTCCATTAAAATGATAAATTCACTTACCCTTTTCAACTGTCTGCCAAATAACAGTCAATTCTTTACTCTTTAATGAGAAGGCAACTATATATGTTAAATTCTTTTAGAAATTATCCCAAGAAGCACAAAATGCTTATGGGAATCAGAATGAGTTTTTTCATAAACATGAGTCCTAAATTTGGCCCTTTTCGTCAGTTTAAATGTTTTCACTTAAAGCTTGTCTACATAAAACCCCCTTCAATCTCTCAGACTGCCTTGCTTTTTTTCTTTATAACACTAGCTTGCATTATGTTCAACTGAAGATGACTGTATTTATCTCTTGCCCAGTCATGATAAACAAAAGATTCAGAGATGAAGCAACTGGTTCTAATACTTAAGTGCCCATCACATGTTTGAATATCACAATGTTATTTTTCTTTATAAAAGTAAAAGAAGGAAGAAAGAAAAATTTAACACGCAACTTAAACTTTGCAGGTTAATGGCAATGTCAACGTATTACTTGAAAAGGAATATTATTTTCTGGTTTTCCTTTTCCTTTGCAATTTTTAAAATGTGTGAACCTTAGCTTTATTTTTCTTTTACTGCAATTGCTTAGAATAAAATTGACATTTCCCTTAAAGATTGTATTCATTTTACCCTTCTGAAAAGACTCTTGAACTTTAAAGATGACCTCAGATTTCTGTAATATACGCTTGGTTTCTAATGTAAAGGTGCAATTAAAATTTGAATCATTTAGTAACATATATGATATTATTTGCCAGAACTATGTTATATTTTCAGCTTAAAAATGTCAAACGTACTCACTTAGGGAGAAATGCTAAGAAATATGATTGGACTGAAACAGAGATTCTTTAATTATCACAAGAGTATTAAGCATTTTCAAAAATCACCAGGGTGATAAAGACTTGCTCAGTAATAAAATTTTGCTCAGAGTATTTGCACAAAGTTTTACTAATTTTTAATGAGAATGATCATTAATTTTATCTCCAGGAAATGTTTCATTTGAGAAGAGATACAAAGAATATAGTAAAACATTTAGGAATAGGGAAATAATGAATATTATGCCTACAAATCACGCCTGATAAAAACATCTAATTATTGTTATACTCAGGAGAGATCAACAATTAGCAAAATTAAAAACTATTCTTCTGTATGCGCTATAATTCTGAAAGTGAATTGATTATTTAAGATGGTATACCTAAATTATTGGTCATTACAGTGAACAATATGTGAAATTGCACCTAAATTTCTAAATATATTAGAATTTCATGTCTTATAGTTCACAGGAGGAGCAAAGAGCAACCATGACTTTCTTACAATAAGACTTTATTCAAACAAAATTAGATTGTAGAATTCAATTATAAATGGGAGGGTAATTCATTCATTTGCTAGTTGGTTCCCTGTTTCTGATACAGGACCACTGGTCTTTAAGCACAGTTTATACATTTATCAATCAAGATTTAGATTATTAGTATCTAGGCAGAGTGGCCTAACCCTAGCCATATTAGATGATGGAAGTAAAAAAGAGAATTTACAAGCAAGGCATAAATATATGAACATGAAAAAATTAAAAACAAAACACACAATGTTCACATGGCTATGACAACAAATACAGTAGCATCACCATGAAGTACGGAAAACAAAGTGCTAACATAAATGCTCATAAAGCCAAATACTTTTAACATCTTTAACCCAAAGAAGGCAACCCTGAAGGATATGTTCTTGTTAATGTGCCCTTTCTATGGTCAAGCTTCTTGACCAAAAATCACAACTTTCAGAATAATAGTGAAATTTTAAATTAAGTATGCTTTTCAAAATAATGTTGCAAACTTAAAAAGAACTAAAAATAACTAGAAACTGTTGTGACTGATGAAAAAGCAGAAATGATAATGCTTTATATTTACCTTTACTTATTCTTCATGGAGTTAGAGAAGGATGCTAATAGGACAAAATCAATGTATTAAAATATAGGCTAATGATTTTCACATATTAAAAACAAAACTGAAAACAACTACTATAATCTGTTTCCAGAAATTATGTCTAAGACTTATTAGCTTCCTATGGTTGATGAGCCATAATTATCAATAAACATCATAGTAATTAAGGATGCAGCTCCTCGTGCCATGTTGGCTGGATTGCAGGACCTACTCCAACACTTTCTGTCTCCATGACTTTGATCAGGTTAATCAACCCTTCTGTGTGACAGATTCTTCAATTGTAAAATGGGGATGATGGTAGTATCTACTTCATAAGGTTGTGGTTGGGAGGATTCATAGAACCATGCTTGACATGTAAGTTCATGACAAATATGTCCTATATTGTTACTTTTGTTACCACTACTACTCCCATTGCTACAACAGGGGAAATTATAAAAATGAAAGTACTATTGAGAGTCGACCAGTAGCATCTTCCTATCACTAATTTAACCCACTAATTGATATATTTCTTTAAACAGTACAAATATCAATAATTTCTTTTCCTTTAGGAAAATTCTAAACAAGATATCCAATCAATAATTTGCAATCTGTTCTCTTGCTAAGGAATTGGCCACTCAAAGAGTTAAAACTAAAGGGCAAATCAGCTTTCAGAGCAGTGGTTATTGCCATTCACATAACCATGATTTCGATTTTTTTTTGTTTGTTTAGTATTTGAGGTTTTAAAACTGTTGGTAAAGAAATTTGCCCTATTTTCATGTGTGTGCAATTAAAGGTGCAGCCCTCACTTTGGGGACAATAATACTCAATCTATCAGACTCCTGAGGTCAGTGGATTGGAAAACAACAAAGGATGTTCCCATTACAATCAGCACCTCTCATCTGTCCTTGGGTCCTCTTGTAGGTGAGCAGGTCTATTGAAACATATCCTCTAGCATTTCCTCTAGTTTTCAAATAGAAGCCTTATTATCAAACAACAAACAACAAAACAAAACAAAACAAAACAAAATCTTCAAAACTCTTATCTTAGCAATTCAAGCCCCAACCTGCCTTTCCAGTTATTACTCTCCATTTCGAAAACAGCTCTTGAACTACACCAGTTTCTAACTTCCATGTGCCTCCACCCCACCCCACCCCCCACATTACTCTCTCCATTTAAAATCTCCTCCTTACCCTGTCTCTGACCACAAAGTCCCATCTAGTCTTTGAGGCCTAGGTCAAATGCAGATGTTTCATAATGCCTGCCATTACCTACCCCTCCATTTGCCACCACAATGTGAGGTACTTCCCCCCACTAACTGAGTTACCATTGGTTTTTTGAGTAACTTTTTAAATTATCTTAATATCACTAATAAATAGCTAGCTTGATTCTCTTAACATAATAGGAACTGCACCAAAGGACAGAAACTCAAGCAATTTAAGTACATTTTTATTATCTTATTGAGGGTTCCAGATTGCTCTCTGCTGTTCGAAGTTTGGGCACCCAACAATGGCCATAGGCTAGATCTGACTTGAGATTAGAAGTCCATATTGCTAAGCTCATGCACAATCCTTTCCCCATAAGCACTTTTTCATTAGCCTTTTAAGCAAGGATGGAAGTCGCTGAGAAAAGCAGCTTCATAGAATGAATTACCATATACAACTAAGTATTGAGAACCTTCCAGAAAATGAATGCCCTTTGTTGAATATTCACATGGAAGCTACAAATGTCCTCACAGTCTAGGTCCAGTCTAAAAAGTCCTACTCACTTGTCTCTTTCCCAGCCCTCTTTGTCATCAATTTTTAAATTTTATCCCTACCAAACTCTAGCCATACAGACCAACCATACTCACTGATGATGAGTCAGTATATAGCCATACCTCCAGCCATAACTCCTACCAATAAAAATGAATAAACGAATGCACTGCCAATTGAGAATACTTTTCTTCCCTACTAACCATAAGGGTCGCATCTGAATAGGTCTGTAACACAGCATACTTGCACTTTCTTATGGGGTAAAAACAGAGCCATCTGTAAACCAGTTCCCATTTTTTTTTCTTGCTCAGTCAGCTGGTCATATGGGACTCTACATTAGGCTACAGTATGAGTTGAAGGAAAGAAACACAGCTAGAGTAAATGCCATGAGAGTTTGAACCTGTTTTCCATTTAACTTGATTGTGTCTTTAGTGCCTATTACATCCAGATCTTGTTCATATCACTTTCACTTGATGTAGTACTGGCACATGCCAAACTTTAAGACCTGTGGGGACAGAAAATACCCAGTTCATAAGGGGACGCCCAGATTGCATATCTCTTGGTGTCCAGGTTCAATGTTCAGTTTCTACCAAGGCCAGAAGTAAACTAGGAGCTCTATTCACAAATAATTTTCTGCAAAAGGAGACAGGCTTTTTCCAGCATCCTAAATGCATGGCTGTGATTCCCCTATCAAGGTCTACCAGAGATTCCCTAGAGAATCTCTAACTTCAATAGTCACTTTGAGCACCACTGGTTATAGAGAAGCTTATTCAGCAGCCCAGATGTGATTCAAACCTTATTGTGCTCTAGGAAGCATTCAACTGTGACAACTTTAAGAGACACTTGGAAAATGGATTGGGGCAGTTCACCCGCCAAGGGTACAATGCTGCCTCCAAAATTCAAAAATGCACCCTAGGTTTGGTCCTTTCTTCCTGGCCTTGGATGGCTCCAGATCAGAAACTTGTCCTCAATCTTGGAGGATGATTTAGTTTCCTTGGCCGCTCAAGCAAATGCATGCAGTGGGCTGGCTTAAACAATGGGAATTTATTTGTTCATGGTTTTGAAGTTAGGAAAAAGTCCAAATCAAGGCATTAAGAAGGCAGTGCCTTTTCCATGAAGACTGTGGTGTTCTGGGGCTGGTGATCCTTGTTCCTGCACTCCTCTGTCACATGGCAATGCACATGGCAGCCTCTCCTGGCCTCACCCTTCTCTAGATTCTGTTGGTGTTCAGCTTCTGGCTTCTCCTTTATGGCTTTCTCTCCTGCTGCCTGAATTTCATTCTGTTTATAATGGACTCCAGGAATAGGATTAAGACCTGATTGGGTTGGGTCACATCTTAACTGAAGTAACCTCATCAAAAGGTCTTACTTACAATGGGATTATACCCACAATAATGGATTAAGTTCAAGAATGTATTTTTCTGGGTACCCATAGCTCCAAACCACCACAGAAGAGATACCCAAATTATCCCAGACTGGACCTCTAGACACTTCACAGACGAAACAGACCTCTAAATTTCTAGTAGATTTATTTCCCACCTCTGGCATATCTGTGATTTACCACAGTGCTTGGGTTCTCTACTACAATCCATTCACCAAATCCAATAAAAATAATATCATCAACGTAGTAAAAATAATATCATCAATGTGATCAGCCTGACAGAATCCTGGAAAGTTGACATAATTTTGAGGTTAGAAAGAGTAGGGATGGTGCTGTCTCTGCCAGGTAAAATAAAAATGCTTCTGGTGGTCTTTACATTCAGTTATAGAGAAAAAAACATTCACTAAGTCAGTAATTGTTTACCAGGTACCAGATATTGTATGACTTTGCTCCAGTAAAGAAGTGAAATTTCTTTGAAATTTGAAATTATAATTGCTAGTGGTTATGCTTATGAGACCCCACTGTCATTCTCCAATATCCATTTGATTCTGCATAAGACAAATGGGCAAGTTAACAGGGATTTTTCTTTCAAGTCTCTGATGGCACAAATCTATGTCATCCTACTTGGGATATGATATTTATTTTTGCTTGGTATTTTGGTAAGGAAAGGAAGTTGTAGGGTCTAGGGGTGTTTTTTAGCAACTATCTACCATAAAAACCCTCATGCCATGAGGCAGGATATGTTGGTTTGAAGCTGGTATGTTCCCCAGAAAATATCATGTTCTTTTAATCCATTCCTTTGTATGTAGACCTATTGTGGGTGGGACCCTTTTGTTTAAATTCTAACAATTCTGATGTGACTCACCTCATTCAAGATGGGACTTAATCCTCTAACTGGAGTCTTTTATAAGAGGAAAAAGGACACACAGAAAACAGAGAGAAACACCTAGAGAAGCTAAGAGAGCCAGAGACAAGGACAAACACAAAAGCTCAGAGAGGAAGCCATGGAGGCCATAAGCTGGAAACAGTGAAACTTGGCAGAAAAGGGAGAGAACAACAGACATCACCATATGCCTTGTTATCTGATAGAGGTACCCAAGCTTGCCTGTAGCCAGTCTTCAGAGAAAGTATCATCCTTTTGATGCCTTAGTTTGGACATTTTCATGGCCTTAGAACTGTAAACTTATAAGCGAATAAATCCCCATTGTTAAACACCAGGTCTGGTGTTTTTCATTCATTCTTTTTGTGTGCCTCACCCTGTCATGTATTAAGTATTAATATCCTAGACTTTTACCTAGGATAATTTTGAAAACCTATCCCTTAAGTGAATCATAGCTTAATATGGTTTCTCCTTTAATTAGATGTAGAATTAGATGTAGAGTTGTATGGATACATTAATCCTTACTCATTCTGTGCACATATATTTTGTTTTGTTTTATTAAAGTTCCTCCAAAAATAACACAGCAACCCAACACACATAATAATGATAATAGTAAACTGACATATTTGACTGGTTACTATGAGACAGGCAGTCTGCTAAGCACTTCATATAAATTGTTATTTGTTCTTCATTATACCACTACTACTAGTAGTAGTTGATACACATACAGCATTCCTATGTGCCAAGCATTGCTAGATATAATTGATTCAATTCTAACCATAACGTGTTGAGTTACATATACATTGTTATTGTCACTTGTTTATAGGTAAAACACTAATACTAATAAATACCTGATTAGAGAGTTCTAGTAACTTGCCTGGAGTCACTCAGCAACTACCTGGGATTTAAACTGATGCAGACTGGATCGAGGAGCAATACATTATACAGACATAACTCAGAGATATTGTGGGTTTGGTTCCAGATGACTTCAATAAAATGAATTGGCTAATTTCAATATTGCTTGTGTCTCAGGGAATAGGGAGGCCTGAGGAGAGAGGAGAGAGAGGGGAACAGCCAGTGAGTGGAACAGTCAGAACACACATATTTATCAGTTAAGTTCACTGCCTTAAGTGGGTGCAATTCCTAGGACCCCAAGACAGTTGCAATAAGTACTGCCTCTCAATGCTACATCCAGTATTTTTGTATACCTCTGTTCTCCTATTTTTATAATGCTTAATTTATTTTCTATGACCTTCCTTATTCGATCATTATACTAAGAATATTCTCTGTTCTGACTGATAAGAAGTTCTTGGAGAACATGGCATACAATGTTTAACTTTGTATTCTTGCAACTAACACAATGCCATTATCATATTTAAGGTACTCAATAATTACATTTTTTAATAGATTAGCCAACTGTTTTCATCTTGGAAAAACACTGCAGGGTGAGGCCTGGTTTTGGAGTGATGTTCTTGACAGATAGGATCTCATGATGGGCAATAGCTCTGAAAGTTGTTCCAGATAGGCCAGTAAATCCAAACTTAGCAACAGGAAACCCCCCCGAAGACTATAGTCTAATAGTTTAGAAGGTTTAATAATGTCAGTGCTTAAACCAGAAAACACCCACTTCATTATCTTTGCCATTATAACTAAATTAGTCTATTTGAAGTTCTAATTAAGTGCTTGATCACTAATGATAATTTCTGAAAAAGGAAAATCTATCCTAAGCCTGCCTATTCTAAAGTACCTATATAATAGGATTAGTTGAATGAATATAGTAGGGATAGAGGCTTTGAGTAAAAAGCTCAAAGGGCAAGATTTGAAGTTTATTTAAATCTTTAAGTTTCATAACATGTTTGACCCTAAATTTTCAAATATGTAAATTATATATATAATTTAAAGGTTATAATTATTATTTCTAATTTATTTTCTATTATTTAACCTTATCATATACATCTATTTCTGGAAATACTATCTGCAGATGCTTGTTCATAATCATCAACCACTTTAAAGAACTAAATCAAAGAATGGTTCTAGTATCTCAAGAATCCTTTATAAATATGCCCTCCCAAGGCTAATATGAGGATTAAAAATATAAGCACTTAAACATAAACATTTGCATTAATCCAAACAGGTCTTATTTAATAGTGATTTTTAACTAATCTATGCACTGCTTTCAAAAGTTCAAACTAAATAATGTATTCTTAGCATTGACATTAGCAATTTATAAGAGATTCAGAGGAACTAGACAGATTTCTATTTTAAGATAGATTTAAAAGTATGTTAGAAGTGTGTGCTGAATGAACCTCCCACATGCATAATTTTTGACTATCATCTCAAAACAGAAATAATGCATTTTATCCTTTGGAGCAAGAAATTTAACTCACAGCTTCTCTAGACACTAATAGCTTGGCATAGCCAATATGATCTTTTGATCAAAATGAAGGAAGGGCTATATTTTGCACTCAGCTACTGGCTGCAGAATGAATTAGACAAAATCCTGAAGGTCTAAGAGCTTTATTTTCTCTGATTTTAGATACAATTAGCAAGACATGCTGAGAACCCTAGGTGAAGGGAACAAATGGTGTTATTATTCTTATTTCCTGTGTTAGTGCATTTACTAGCATGGTAAAATGGAAGAACACTGATATGGGAATCAGTAAACCTTTGTCCCAGTTCTGACTTTATGCCTGAACTTGCCCTAATAGCAATCTCTTGAGCATCAGTTTCTTAATATATGAAATAAATATATAAATAAATATGTGTTCTGACTACATTATAATTATTACTCTTAGAATAAAAACTCAGTAGTTAAGAGCAAATCTTGCTTAATGATGAGACTTTCTCCCTGACATTAAAAATAGCAATAATAATTACCTATCATTATAAATACATGTATACATACATACACATATATACACATAAATATATTTGTGCATACACATATACACATATTTGTGTGTTAAATGAGAGGGATTTATAAACCATCAAAGGTTGCATATTTATTTAATTTACTTCACAAACATACATTGGATCATTATATAAGCCAGATTCTGGGCTAGGCTTTAGCTACACAGAGAGTAAAGACACTAGCTTTAGCAGGCTTTAGTCTAGTTAATTCAGAACATTTAAGCAAATAAATAGCAATGGCCAAAATGTTTCAAGATCTACAATAGAATTGTGCATAGGCTAAAAGAAGGCACAAGAAAAAAAGCTCAATTCATCATTTCATATGTCCATGCTGGACACCATCCAAGACCTTGGTAAACTGTAGCTATGAAAAAGATCCTGTAATAAGACTGTCTTATCTCTACAGAAAACACACAAAGTAGATTTTAGAAACCTGAAGCTCCAGTTTATTAGAACTCACATATAATTAATTGTCTCTTCTCCCTGTTATTTCTTTATTGAACCTAGAAACTACCTTCATCTGCTACCTATACAAATATCTGCTTATATTTTGTTTTTTTCTCAATTGGCCAGTAAGTCCCTGGAAGACAGGGGCTATCTTATTCTTCCTCAGCACCAAACATAATGTATGAATAAATGAATAAATAATATTTATAACTATAGAAATCCAAAGACACATAAGGAACAAATAGGAATCTCATTATGCATTTTTTTAGGATCATATTGATTGGTCAAAAGAAATCCTTGTTACCTAAAATGTTCAGAAACCTGAAAGAAAACTAGATGTGTGTGTGTGTACGTGTATGTGTGTGTGCATGTATTACATACATCCATAAAGGGCCAGGTTAATTTTAATAAGGTGAAGTGAAAAGAACACAGGCTTTGAAGTCAAATAGATGGGGGCTGGAGTCCAAATGATATAATACCTTGGGTGAGAACCATTAAACTTCAGTTACCCTTTGGGATTTAATAAAACCAAAATTGGAAATCGGAGGATTCCATTCCTTGTCTCACTGACAGCGCTTGAACAAGACAGTGCAATAGTATTGAAATACTGCAGATTGTCATTAAAATAACTTATTTTTCACTAATTTTTACAAGTAGTGGACTTTACCACTATTTTTCTCCAAGTGCTAGCTTTTGATTTCTCCACTGACAAAGTAACAGTAAATGTGATTGCGGTAGTTGCATGTTCCTTAATTTGATTACTTTGTAAATATAAAACTTAACATTAAAAAATTTATGTAATTCTGATTTGAAAGTATGGTTACACAGTGAAATAGAAAGGGATCATAATTCTCAAAATAACTTTAGCATTCTGTTCACAGAGACATGCACTTGAGGAAGCCCTCCATCAGAAGATTTAAACAGAGTTCAGAATGACCCCCTTACCCAGTTCACAAATATGATATCTTTTTTTAAAGAAACCATGGGGTTTTGTTTCAGTGTGTACATATCTATATATTAAAATTATAGATGTATCATTTAAATCCACCCATATACCTAAAATTGTCTCTGATAATACCACCTACAGTAGATTATGTCCTTTTCTGAATTCCTTTAACATTAAAATCTATGCCACTCATTTACCTCTTAGCATATGCCATACTGTATCATTGTTTTCCTTGTATGAATGGGCCTTTAGTGTGTAGCTTATCTCCATTCAAATAGTAGGGGCAAGTGTCACAAAACATATCTCATCTCTAGAAGAGTACTTTCAAACAAATGTTTGTTGACAATAATCTTGAGAATCACCTTTATAAAAAAAATCTGATAGATTTCCCTCTAAAATTTAGTTTCTTTTAAACTAAATTTGCCTTAGTATTCCCAAAGCACTATGCTGTATATTGGAGAGACAAAGAGACAGAATGAATATTCCCTTTAAAGAAACTGCAATTTAGTTAGGAAGACAGAAAATGTTATTAAAAAAGAAAGACTCAAGGTGACATTGTCAAATGAGGGCTTATAAAGAAAATTAAACCTGGGAATGACAACCTATATAAAAAAGAAGCATGTAGAATTTAAGAATGAGGGATTTTTTATCATAACATAGAAATTTGTGCATGGGATATTCTAGCTTTACTGAATCCTTGGCTAGGAAAAGCATTTGAATCAAAATGGATAATTCCTCTTATTCAGATCAGAACAGAATTTTCAAAGATAAATGATCTTAGAGATAATTCATCAGCTATCTGATCTGATGAATTACTCTACCTACAGATATAATGATTAATCTTATTTATGTAAATCTCATAGGTATAGAATTCGTAATATTTTATTAAAAATAAGGTACCCAAGTGCAATATTAATAACTGAATTTCAGTTATTTGATTGTGACTTTCTGTCACTCTAAAAGTTCACAGGTTAGTAAAAAATGTATATGACTGTGAAATTTAAATTATGAAGCTCTAGTCTCCTGAGTTACTAACAAATTTAGAGACTTAATTATGTCCTAGATCCATATTTTAAATTTTACAATTTTATCAGGGTTGTAATGTAAAGGGCCATCAACAATGCAACAATGCCTAGTACAGATAGTTCTGAAAATGGGAGCAAAATTATGGATCCAGGACTATTTTTAAGTAATCTGGGGAGTCTGAAAAACCTGTTGCTCTATAGACTCTCTTGTACTTATATGTTTCTCCCTCCCAAAAAATTCACTCTAATGTCATTTGTATTATTTCCCTGTCAGAGTTAGATAGGCCTGAAGAAAGAGCATAAAATAAGTTAGGCTCAGACCAAGGATACCAAACTGGGCAGTTTGGTTTTATCCCATAGACCAACAGGCTTTTAACTGTGGTATCTTCATACACTATCATACCCATAATTTCTCACTAATAATAATGAATTTAAGTATACAAATTATTCTTTTTAGAATAATAGGATATCCCTCTGGTAGCTCTCTCTCAGCTACTTGCATTTTAATATGTTTTTTTTTTTCTTTTTTGAGTGCATGAGAAGAAAAACAGGAGAGCAAAGAGCTAATGAGATTGAAGTCAAGTGTGCCTGTGCTAGCGTGTCCCTCCTGTGAATGCCCTCTATCTTGTGTGTTAAAGTGGAAAAATTGTTGAGAAACACTTTTTTAGAAAATTGGAAACCCACAGTTGATTTTAAAGAAAGGGAAAACATTAACAGATTTGTGTTAAAAAATAATCTGGCCATATAGTGAATGGCCCATTAAAGGAGTGGAACACTGAAATAAGGAAAGCAAGGGGAAAGAAAATCCAGTCAAAAGATAAAGGTATATTCTTGAACATTGTGAAGAGAACATGACAGATTCAAAATTGATTCATCATTGATGTTGTCAATATGGCAACGTAAGATATCTCCTTGGGAAAACCTCCCCAGAGTTTCAGTGAATAAAAGGACAAATCCCACTTGCTTGGAATTCTGGAGGATGGTAGAAACTATAGAAGGCCTACACAAATGCTGAGTTGAGGAAAAGAAAAATATCAGGTAGGAAACTTCAGTCCCAGACCACCAGTCCTCTTCCCTCACACTACCTTGGTCTTGGGCAGACTTGGAACCCAAGTCCCCAGACACCCAGGGAAGAACACAAGTCTATGAGGAATGTTGCTTACAAAAAGTCTCCCAGGGGAAAAAAAAACAAAAACAAAAACAAAAAGAGAAATCATGGTATAAATGCAGCTGCCAAATGGTGCACTCACTCAATCTAGTTTCTGTGGACTGGACCACCTAAACACAAAAAAGACTTTTCTGAAGAGGCCCACATTTCTGGATTGACAATATCTAGCTCCCTGTGGACAGGATACCCTAATGGGGAGGAGTCTGGAGGCAGAAAAGCCTCACAGTTAAAAAAAGAGAGAGAGAGAGAGAGGTAAAATGAACTGCTAGAAAACAAGAAAATCCAAGAACTGAAAAGTGAGTGAGGGAGAGAATTTAAACAAGTCATAGGAGCTTGGGAGAAAATTCTGCACAAAGGCAAAAGAATAGATCAAGATTCCCAGAGAAGGAACAGAGGAAAGATAGCTTTCTCCTGGAGGAGGAAACAATTACACAAAACATGCAATCTTAAAAATAATAGTGCATACTTAGGGTGAGAATCAAATGAAGAAGAGTTGAGAAAATCTGATCAGTTAAACTTGGGCTATTCTAAAGGTCTATAATAGGTTGGATCAAGCATCAAAGAAAAGCTTACACAAAGCCAATCAACAATAAAACCCTAGACAAGAGGGAGAAACTGACCTTCAGAGTTAACTCATAACGATAATCAGAGGCCTAGACATCAGCAAAAACTTAAAATCTGTGCTAAGAAACAGGAACAAATGGCTCGGGCAAGGGAAAAAAGTTAAAACTTCAGAGACACAGAATTTGGAATACCTAATCAAAGAAGTCCAAAGGAATCTCTTAAATCAATTCAAAGAGATGAAGGGAAAAATGTATAATGTGATAAAGGACAGTAAGAAGATAACATGGTAGCATAAAGAAGAATTTGAATGTGTAAAAAGAAACATGGAAATTATGGGGATAAAAGGCACAATAGTAGAGATTAAAATTACACTAAAGTCATACAACAGCAGATTTGAACAGGCAGAAGAAAGAAACAGCAAACTAGAAGACAGGACAATCAAAATCACACAGAAGAAGAGATGGAGAAAAGAATAGAAAAAAATTGAGCTGAGTCTCAGAAATTTGAGCAACAGCACAAAGTACACAAACATACATGTCATGATCCCAGAAGGAGAAGAGAGGAGAAAAACAGCGGAAAGAATATTTAAGGAAATAATGGCCTAAAATTTCCCAACTCTTATGTATGATATAAATATACATGTTCAACAAGAGCAGCAGAATAAATCCTAATAGACCTACTCAGAGACACATACTAATCAGAATGTCAAATGCCAAAGAGAAAGAGAGAATTCTGAAAGTGGCAAGAGAAGAGATTCATCGCATGCAAGAGATCCTCGGTAAGGCTAAATGCTGATTTCTTCTCAAATCATGGAGGTGAGAGGGCAATAGTATGATATATTTAAGGTACTTAAAGAGAAAAACTGTCAGCCAAAAATTCTTTATCTGGCAAAACTGACTTTCAAAAATGAGACAGAGTTTAAAATATTCACAGATAAGCAGAAATGAGAAAGTTCATCAACAAGAAGACTTGCCTTACAAGAATTACTAAAAGGAGTTCTGCAGGTTGAAAGGAAAACAGGAGAGAGTAGTGTGGAGTAGTGTGAAGAAATGAAGATTACCAATAAGGGTTATTAAAAGGGTAAATACAAAACCCAATAGTACTATATCCTCAATATACATTCTACTCTTTAATTACTATGAGTCAGAATACAATTGACCAAGAAAAAGGCATATTTCCTGATATGGACATACAAAATATAAAGTGGTAAAGTGGGACAAAAACAACAAAGGGAGGAGAAACAGAGTATTAGGAACAGAGAACATGTATGCTGTTGAAGCTAAGCTGGTATCTTTTCAAATTAGTACATTATAGATATAGGCTGTATGTAAAACCCAGGGTAACCAAAAAGAAAGTATTTTAAAAATATGCAGAAACAGATATAAGAAAGGGGACAGTCAGATTTATCACAAAAGATCAACAATACAGAAAAGGAGGCTACAAAAAAGAAAATAGAGACCAAAAAAAAAAAAAAAATATATATATATATATATATATATATGACATATAAAAACCAAAGGACAAAATGGTTGAAGTGCTGCCTTCACAGTAGTAACACTGAATATTAATGGATTAAACTCCCCAATCAAAAGAAACAGTTTTGCAGAGTGAATAAAAAAGCTTGATCCAACTACATATGTTGTTTACAAGAGAATCATCTTAGACACAAAGACACAAATAGGTTGGAAGTGAAATGTTGGAAAAAGATTTCCATGCATATAGTAACCAAAAAAGTGGTGAGGTAGCTATATTAATATCAGAAAAAAATGGACTTTAAGTCAAAACTTGTTATAAGACACAAAGAAGTTCAATATATATTAATGAAAAGAGAAATCCACCAAGAAGAAATAGCAATCATAAATATGTATGCACCTAAATATGTTGCCCCAAAATACATGAGGCAAACAATGGCAAAATGGAAGGAAGAAATAGACACCTCTACAATAATAATTGGAAATTTAAATACACCACTATTATCAACAGATTGAACATCCAGACAGAAGATCAATAAGGAAACAGAACTTCAATAATGTAATAAATGAACTAGACCTAACAGATATATACAGAACATTGCACCCAAAAACAGAAGGGTATTTATTCTCCTCAAGTGCACACAGATGATTCTCTAGGATAGATGACACGTTCAGTGACAAAACAAGTCTCAATCATTTTAAAGATTGAAATTGTACAAAGCATCTTCTTGGACCATAATGGAATGAAGCTGAAAACAATAACAAGTGGAGAACTGGTAAATCCACAAATGTATGGAAGTTAAATTACATACTTTAACCAATCTGTGGGTCAAGAAGAGATTGCAAGGGAAAACAGAAAATATCTTGAGATGAATGAAAACAAGAACACAACATATCAAAACTTATGGGATACAGTGAAGGCAGAGCTGAGAGAGAAATTTAGAGCCCAAATGCTTTCATTAAAAAAGGAGAAAGAGCTAAAATCAAAGACTTAACTGCATACATGGAGGAACTAGAAAAAGAACAGCAAAGTAATACCAAATTAAGCAAAAGGAAAGAAATAATGACTATTAAAGAGGAAAGAAATGAAATTGAGAATAAAATAACAATAGAGAGAATCAACAAAACCAAGTTAGTTCTTTAAAAAGATCAATAAAATTGACAAACCATAGCTAAACCGATGAAGAAAAAAAGAAAGAAGACACAATAAATAAAATCAGGATTGAGAGTGGGAACCACAGAAATAAAAAGGATCATAAGAGGATACTATGATCAACTGTACACCAACATTAGACAACCTAGAGGAATTGGACAAATTTCTAGGAATGCATGAACAACCTACACTGACTGTATAAGAAATAGAAGACGTCACCCAACCAATTACAAGTAAAGAGATTGAATCAGTCATCAAAAACCTCCCAATAAGGAAAAGTCCAGGATCAGATAGCTTCCCAGGTGAATTCTACCAATCAACCCAAGGAGAATTAATACAAATCCTGTTCAAACTCTTCAAAAAAATTGAGGAGGTGGGACTACTACCTAACTCATTCTGTGAAGCCAACATTACTGTTATACCAAAGCCAGATAAAAATATTACAAGAAAATAAAATTACAGGCTAATTTCTCTTTGAATATAGATACAAAAGCCCTCAATTAAATACTTGCAAGCTGAATCCAACAGCACATTAAAAGAATTATACGTCATGATCAGATGAGTTTTATCCCAGGTAGGCAAGTGTCATTCATCACGAGAAAACCAGTTAAGGTAACACACCACATTAACAGAATGAGAGCAAAACCCCACATGATCATCTCATTGATGCAGAAAAGGCATTTGACAAAACCCAGCACCCTTTCTTGATAAAAACACTTTTAAAAATAAAAATGGAAGGAATCTTCCTCAACATGAAAAAGGGTATATATGAAAAACCCACAACTAACATCATACTCAATGGTGAAAGACTGAAAACTTTCACTCTAAGATCTGAAACAAGACAAGCATACACACTGTTACCAACATTATTCAACATTGTACTGGAATTTCTAGCCAGACCAGTTAGGCAAGAAAAAGAAATAAAAGGCATTCAAATTGGAAAGGAAGAAGTAAAACTTTCACTATTTGTAGATGACATGATTCTATATAGAGACAGCCCCAAAATTATACAATAAAGCTACTAGAGCTAATAAAGAATTTCAGAAATATGGTAGGGTACAAGATCAATACACAAAAACCAATACTGTTTCTATACATTAGTAATGTGCAATATGAGGAGGTAATCAAGAAAAAAAAATCCATTTACAATAGCAACTAAAAGAATCAAATATCTAGGATTAATTTAACCAAGTGTGTAAAGGACCTTGTACACAGAAATCTACAAAATATTGCTAAAAGAAATTGAAGAAGCCCTAAATAAATGGAAAGACTTTCCATGTTCATGCATTAGAAGACAAAATATTGTTAAGATGTCAGTTCTACACAAAATGATTTATAGATTTAACACTATCTCAAACAAAATTCTAACAGCCTACCTTGCAGAAAAGGAAAAGCTAATTATAAAGTTTATTTGGAAGGGTGAGTTGTCCTGAATAGCCAAAAAAATTATTGAAAAAGAAGAACAAAGTTGGAGGGCACACACTTCCTGACTTTAAAGTATATTTCAAAGCTACAATTTTAAAAACTTCAAGGTATTAGGCACAAGGATAGATATATTTACTGAGAGAGTCAAATTGAGAGTTTAGAAATGTATGGTCAGTTGATTTTCGACAAGGCTGCCAAGTCCTCTTACATGGTAAATAATAGTCTCTTCAACAAATGGTGCTGGGGAACTGGATATCTATATTCAAAAGAATAAAAGAGGACCCCTATCTCATCCCATATACAAAAATTAACTCAAAATGGATCAAAGACCCAAATATAAGAACCAGGTCTGTAAAACTCCCAGAAGAAAATACAGGGAAATATTTTCAGGATCTTGCATTAGGCAATGGTTTCTTAGACTTTACACCCAAAGTACAAACAATGAAAGAAAAAATAGATATACAGGACCTCATTAAATTTAAAAACTTTTGTGTATCAGAGGACTTTGTCATGAAAGTGAATAGACAACCTATTCAACGAAAGAAAATATTTGGAAAGCACATGTGCAATGAGGACTTAATATCAGAAAAAATAAAGAAATTCTACAACTCAACAATAAAAAGACAAACAACTCAATTAAAAAATGGAAAAAGACTTTAATAAATATCTCCAAAGAGGCTATATAAATGGCTAAAGAGCACATGAAAACATTCTCAACATCGATAGCAAATCAAAACCACCATGAGTTATTATTTATTTCACACCACTAGAATAGCTACTGTTACCAAAAAAAAAAAAAAAAAAGAAAGAAAGGAAAAAAGAAAAGAAAAGAAAAAAAACAGAAAACTATAATTGTTGGAGAGGATATAGGGAAATAAGAACACTCAATCACCGCTGGTGTCAATGTAAAATGACATAGGCACTGTGGAAGATAGTTTGGCAGTTCCTCAGGAAGCTAAGAATAGAATTACCTTATGACCTGGTTATCCCACTAAGTATATACCCAGAAGTATTAAAGGCAGGGGTCAAACAGATATTTGCATACCAATGTTCATAGAGGCATTATTCACGATTTCCAAGAGATGGAAATCACTCAAGTGTGTCCATCAACTGATGAATGGATAAACAAAATGTAGTATATACATAAAATGGAATACTATCCAGCCATAAAAAGGAATGAAGTCCTGATGCATTTGACAACATGGATGAACCTTGAGGACATCATGCTGGGTGAAATAAGCCAGACCCAAAAGGACAAATATTTTATGATTTTACTGATCTGAACTAATTATTAAATATAAACTCATAGATTTCAATACAGAATATAGGTTACCAGGACAGATTGGGGGTAGAGAATAAGAAAATGGATGCTTAAATTGTACAGAATTTAGGTTGATTGTAAAGGTTTGGAAATGAATGGTGATGGCGGTCGTACAGCATTTTAAGTGTAATTAACAGCACTGAATTATATACATGAATGCAATTAAAAGAGGAAAATTCAGGTTGTACATTTTGTTAGAATAAAAATTAAAACATAAAACATAGGACTATAACACAGTGAACCCTGTTGTAGACAATGGACTCTAGTTATTAGTACAAGTATAAGAATGTTCTTTTATGAATTATAACAAATGTACAACACTTACTCCTTGTGTTAATAATAGGGTGATACATGAGAAAAATACACTTACGGATGGTAGTTAAAAGTATTATTTTAATAATTTTTCATCAATTGCAACAAAGGTAACTAGTGTTGAAAAAAATCAACACAATGACAAGAAAGTGCTATCATCAATTGTAACAGAAGTTCCATACCAATGCAAAGTGTTGGTGGTGGGGTGTTATATGAAAATCCTGTAAACTCACAACTTCTCTAACAAAACATTAAAAAAAAAAAAAACCTGCCTTCATCTGTCATTGTCTAAGCTCTCAATCCTGCAAATAAACTTAAAGAAAATAGTACAAGTTTCATAAATAGCTATTTGCACAGACTTTATTTACTAAGTAAAGATTGTTCAGAACTTTTTTTGAAACGGTTCCTCAGAAGACAAGTCCTATCTATCTCTTACTCCCACTACAACATTTGTGCCTTCTTCTGTGCTAGGCTTTGCTCTCTAAATCAGAGGACACAAACTCAGTTTTTTACAGCAGAAAGGTAGCTAATTAATAGAATCAAAGAGCTATTGCCCAATTTGATTCCAATAAATGAAATTCATTCCAGTCACAAAAATCAGTTTCTGACAGAATGTAGGGAAGAAATTGATTTATGAGTTCACAACCAAAGGAACATGACTAAATTAGTAAATATTTAATTTTTTATGAATAGATACTGATATCTGCATTGACTACTCAGAAACCTGAAAGCCTTTTTTTAAGTGAGCCATGTGATCACCATTCACACAATGATTGTACCTCTTCTACTGGAAGCATAAGAGTATGGCAGCCAAGTTTCCATCATAATGAAAGATAACTTACATGTTTCTGCCTATATTTCTAACAAATTCAGCAAATGATTTGTCTATAAATTATTAGTGTGACATTGAATACTTGTTTGACTTTTTAAAGAATTATAAATATACTAATTCTTGGCTGAATAGCTTTCAAGATAAGACTGAAGTGCTAGGTGAAATTTTTATTCAATATTTACTCTTTGAGTCTGAAATTTGTATTTTAACTTTAAAGAATGATATTAAGTTTGTGTCCAATGGTGATTAATAGCTTACATTTATTCTATTCTTAGCTGCAGTTTCTTTGAAAAAAAAAACAATTAATTTTAGGCTTATGGTTGTTAATTAACAAGCAAAATTCATGGGGCAAAACAGGAAACAAAAACCCTTATTTTTGTCTCCCACTTTAGTTTTTCTTTTCTATTGGTAGTAATTTTCACCTGATCCTGGATGAAATCATTGGAAGTTCTTGTGAATCTTCTGTCAGTTTTAGGTAATTAAATCTTCTGCAGTCAGTTCATGCAAAAAACTCAGTCTTGATACAGAAATTAGACTGTCCAGTCCCCCGTAATCAAAACTCTGACTCTGATTAAACATCCTGTTTTCTCCCTTCTCCAGCAAGAACCTGGCTGTTTGTCCATCTGAAGTGTGGAAATAGAGGGAATGGGTCCTTCTAACTCATATATCTCCTCCAATACTTGCCTGTTGCTGTAAATACCACTTCCAAATTGAAGGAAGGTAGGAGGTAAAAAGGGAATAGAGAAGTTCTTACAAGATGTCATTGCAAGAACCTGGCCTGGCTATATGTTTAAAACTCTGTGGACTTTTGGAAGCCAACCTCCTCCAGCTGCAACATCTGGGCAGGGTCCCAGGGATCCATTTCATGCATAGTGTCTAGCAGTTGGAGTCCTACTGCCCATCCAGGAAGTTCTCCTGAGCAGAATTTAAAATGTCTTCAGGATGGTACTTGTGCTCTTGTCATCTACAACCGATCTACAGGAAATGCACCTGTAGTTTTGCTCTTCCACAGGGAATGTGCCTCCTTTGCAAATACACCCTCTTCTCTCTCTAGATCCTGTCACCTCAGAGAGTCACCCTTCCCCTAGAGAATGGCAGGGCATTTGTCAGACATCAGACCAAAAAGCCCTCAAAATTTACAAGCTCTCCAAATGCTTCCAATGAAGCCTCTCTCTAGGATTCAGGTAGAGAAGGAAGACTCTCATCCTGCAACTTGGGGAAGAGGTGGCAGGACTTAGAGCCCAGCACTAGTGGTCTGCAAGGAAATCTCTGCAAAACACTCTCTCCTTCACTCTCTTAATCTTTTCATCCCTAATAGTATCAGCGCCTCTAATCGGTTATTTTTCTTATTATTTTTTTATTTTTTCTTTGCATTTTGGTCTGGCATCTGCCTTTGGAATTTTATATCTGTGGAATCATGATGCCTTAGCTGAAACTTTGACTTTTCTCATTATTAGTCATTTTAATAACAAAATATACCTGCTAAATTTCTAATTACAAAATGAAAATAAAGATTTCTCATTACACAGAAAAACTCTTTTTCTCTGAATTTTACATGTGTTGTAAGTCCTTTAGCAAAGAAGTGAGTGCACATTTTCAAGTAGGTATATTTTAGTTCTATTCAGATTTAAGATACATGTGTCTTTCACTCTCTGTTCTTGCTTCTTCCAAACCATACAGGAATCGATATGCAGATGTTAGATTTACAGACATTCTTAGGAAGACAGATCAATAAAGAACCCCACTGAAAAATGTTTGCCTCGAGGAAGAGAGTATAAAATTTTTCCTTAATCTCTATAAGGCTTTGCTGCCAGGACCAAGCACTTCTCCTTCAGTGTTAATAGTACTGAGTTTTCTCACTGCTTTTTCATGTCAAAGGCACTCTTCAAATATGTACTTAATTAAGCCCTTCTTTTAACAGAGGTGGCCCTGTTCTCATCCCCTTGCCTTCCTTTCCTATCTCCTGTATGGAGAGTTCCCTTTGAAGTCATGCAGGAGAGATGTACAAGGATGAAGGAGATGAGAACAGAGCCAAGGGCACTTGTAATGAACTTCTGATGCAAAAGTTTAGATTAATTCAGCTATTCCAGCTACTCTCTATTCAGAATTCTTATAAGAGGAAATACTAAATTACAGAAAGATAATGAGCCAGATTTTAGGTTAGCTCTTAAAGTCCTGCCCTCTAAATGCATTTGTGAACATCCTGTGAATTCCTGAAGATTTAGAATACTGCAAAATTCCAGTTTTATAGGACTTATTTATTTTTGATTATGCCTGAACTTTTATGTTTATTTCTTATGATTGCCTTGAAGTTCACAGTTGAAACTTGACTTATTAAAAGGTACCTATTTGTCTGAACACTTCTTCTTAGATTGATTCTTGGAAGGAAGTCCATGATCATTTGTAACTATGCATAATATCTATAGTTATACTTTTGGAAATGATGTTGATCATTTGAGAAAGTGTTCTAACTGCTTACAATATAGAGGCAATTTCAATAGTAGAATTGAATCTGATGTTACCATACAGTGGTTGCCAAATAATTCAGTTGAAGTTCTTAGTCTGGCTATCTCAGTCATTTCCCAGAAAATTATTTTGTAGATTGCTTATTTAAAGCTTTACAAAAAGATGCAGCAAGTATTTGCAACATAAATAACTTAATGGTCTTAAGTTTCATAATTATAGCAACTTTTTCTTCATTGTATTCCTGTAGGGGCATGCTAAATCTTCTCTGGGACATTAAATTTCATAGATTGGCTCATGTTGTGTTGTTGCAAATATCATTTGATTTTTTTCATGCATTGCAGACAGGATATAGAGGTAAATTGAAAAGCCCATATTGCATACTTGATTTCCAATTTACCTGAACCTATTAAAAGAACTGTTGAGAGTAATTTTTTTAAAAAATCTTTAAATTGTTTTCCAGGTCACAGATACTCTACTCAACAGTGAAATTGTCCTTACTAGTTTCTACAAGATGCTGATTGCATTTCTCGTGATATTGTTAACAGGTTTATGCCCAGAAGTGCTAAGGTTCAGATTTTTGGAGATTTTTTTACAGAAAAACAATTTAAGTATTTCCAATATTATTTTTTCTATAATTGCTCAAAGAGGACCTAAGATTTTCTACCTTTTGCTAAGTTACCTGCTATGTTATTTAATCAGGCTATTTATGTCTATTAGATTATTTACCTCAACATCAAAGCTCTTCAACTTTTTATTATTAATCATTATTGCCTTTTACTTAAAAATCATCACAATTAATGAGATTTTATTAGTCAAAGGCATTTACTTCCTAATTTTACCAACAAAACCATATAAAAATATACTTAACAGCACCTACATTTTATATTAAAAGTAAAATTTAGAATAAAATATCATGCAGAACAAAATCCCTTATTTGAATATATTTTAGATAATAATTCTTTCTAGCAGCTGTAAAACCTACATACCTCATTCATATAGCAAATAATATTAAGTCGAGTAAAGATAAAGATCTGAATATTTTAATTTAGACTCGCCATAGAACCTCTATTTCTTTGATCTTTAAAAATAATCATTAGGCAAATAACATATACATGGCATCCAAAAATGAATATAAAAAACCCCAAAACTTGGCACTTACTGTTATCTCTGCTTAGAACACTCTCCTCCTCACTCTCCAATGCCAGCTTTCCACTTACCTTCCAGGTCTCAGCTTCATATAAATTTTTCAGAAAGGAATTTTGGAACACCCAATCCAAAAAATTCTTCATCCCCCTGAGTCACTCCCTATTATTTCACCCTATTTTTATTTCCTTCATAGTATTTATCAATATCAGAATATTCCTCATTTGTTGTTGCATATTTTCTATCTCTGCCAATTAAAATACAAGGAGAGTGATCTTGTCTGTTTCATTCATCTCTGAATCTCTGGTAACAGAATAGTGCCTGATTCATGGTAAACTCTCAGTAAATATCTGTTGATTCATTCATCTAACATTCATCTATTGAATGAATGCAAAAATAATTAAATGTGCTTCATACCTGCTTATTTATAGTCAGGAGATAATGCATACAAATACCCCAAAGCAAAGTCCAATTGATAAATGATGTCAGGGTTCTAAAAACTGAAGGTCGTTTGAACTTCAAAGTCAAAGAGAGTTAAGACCATGGCCAAAGAGTGAAGACCCTTTTTGGCTTTGGTCTTTTAGTATGATTGTTGGATAGGAGCCCAATGTAAAATTGGAACTCTCAGTAACTTGCAGGATGGAATTTGTTTGTACACAGGGCATGATAATCATTAAATATTCTAAGTATTTTCACTTCAACCTGGCCTGAAATTCTAGTCAATAGTCACTACACACTGGGTTATTGTTTTTATATGGCTACTGCTTAAATATGACGTACCTTACCAATCAGTAAATAAGATTAGGTGCTCTCATGGTCATTTTGAAAGCAACAGTGCCGGAATCTGAAGTAATGAGCAATAATAATAAAAATCATCATCATCATCATCACCATCATCCAGATTTTGTTCTGGATTAGTGTGGATTAAAACTGTTGCTGGGTCAGCTGCATTAGAGTGAAGACTAGGTTTCCATAACAAAAATGCTCCAAAATATAGAGGCATAAAAAATATAACTTTAGTTTTCTCTCATGTAACAGTTCTCCGTAAGCAGTCCAAGGAGGCAGCTCGACTTACAAGATCATCCAGACAATAATGTCCTTGCATTGTTATTCTACCATCACCTAAGTTGTTCTTATCTGCCATAGCTAGGTTCCAGAAATTACCATCTTGTAGATCACGGGTTGAGGATTGTTTATATTCCCCACAGAGAGAGGAAAGTTTTATACACCTTGCAGTTAATGGGAAGAAAAAGTTATAGTTTTTTAGAGAATTCACATGCCCAATAGTCCATGTCCATATATAGAAGAAGGACCTTCCGTTTCTATTCACATTCCATGAGTGAAAACATAGCCAAAAGACCACTCTAGCTATAAGGGATACTGAAAAATATAGTGTCTAGCTGGGCAGACGGATGAAGAAAATCTACTATGGAAGACTGGGGAAAAGATTTTTTGAGATGGTAGAAAAGATTTCCACCATCAAGCAAGGAGAGCACGATGATGGTGGCCCATTAGGAAATTACTGGATGAGTGCCAGGGGTATGGATCAAATAAGAAAAAAATTTTAACAAAATTTTAAAAATATAATGCACTGCTGATACCAATTTTATATTTAGCTTAGATCAATATTGAAATGGTAACTAAGGCTGTATGAAACTATTAAAACCCTTTTTATTACTATATTAGAGAATAAAATTGAGAATTAACTACCACAAGGTTTTTGTATTTGCATTTCTGTTTGTTCTACATAAAGGAGGTGCAAGGCAAGGCATATCAGAGCAAAAAGTCAAGTCCTATTGTGAAGTGTATTCCTTAATAAATACCATGTCATGAACTGTCATATTTTAAGGCTATTTCTAAATATAAACTTCCAATACTCTGTGGACTCAGAGATTCTGGATCTTCTAAAAAATGTTGCTGCCTAGTATCTCGTGATTCTATGTGACCCTTCCTCTGTTCTCATAAAAGTGGAACATACATAAAATTTTAATGAAATAAAATTTTTAGTGAATATAATTTTGATTTGGCTGTATTAAAATTTTATTACATTGTTTGACACTATTGGGAAGTACTAAATTATGGTGTATGTATTTCTTCTATAAATATTTGGTTCTCTACCTTCTTCAAGAAGTGAGCTGGGCAGAGTGGATAAAAGATGAATGAAAAAAAACCTGCCTTTAGTAAAGTCATAGTCATAGTCTTTCAGTCAGGAAAGCAAGGTTTCTTATGTCAACATGCCAAATGTAGGAAAGAAAAATCACCAAAAAAATTTAAGCTGATTTTATTTTTTAATTAAGTAAATAATCTTTAGTTAGTAATCCCAAATATATCTTATTTAAACATCTTAAAATTATATTTCTTATTATTGACCATTTCTATTTTCATTAAATAAGAATATGTTTTTAAACATGTTTATTGTTTCAATTTCTATTGAATAAGCTGAAAATTGCACATAAGAAGCATGTTAGCTAATATCAGTATACTAACTAGAATATTCCAGTATAGCAGACGGATGAAGAATAAAGCACCAGAGTCAAAGTATACTAAAAGTTTATGATTTTATTGTAAAATCACATTAGGAAATATAGTCAGTCATGGAAGGGAAGTTCATTTTGAAGTTTAAAAAGTCAATCTTCTTATCTTTTTAACTTGAAATAATTTTAGTGGCAATTAAATTTTTACCGAAACAAAATAAAAATAAAGAAGAATCAGCTTGTAAGAGCTATTTAGAGACAATTGGCTTTAATCTTTGGACTTTAGGCAGTAATCCATCTAAAATATCTATAACACTTTGTATTTTAAATATCTGTGTAGAGATAGTCCTACAAACCTCCATTTAAGATTTTTCTGGTTTATACATTCCATATTTCCATATTTATTCTCCCTCAATGTCTTTGTTCTAAATACTCCTGGTAGTATATTTTAAAATTCAGTCCAAACCACCATATACAAATTCACTGTTACATCACAGATCAATTCAGGAACACAAATCTAACATGCCTTAGTGTCAAATTGTCTTCAAAGAAAGATTACATAGCATGAGTTTGTTCTGTTTTGTCCCAAAATATCTGTTGAGGGTAAATGAGGAAAAAAATAAGAATAAAAGTTTGACTATCAAGCTAATGACATACTGCAAATGCTGTAAGTTAGAGGACCCAACTTCTGTTTCTAAGTAAATTGTGGAACCTGGGAGAGCAGCCTAATGAGATTTTTGCTATTAATGGGGCAGGGGTGAAGGCCTTAAGTTCCACTTGAGATTCATCTATGAGAAGCACCTACCTAAACACAGAAACCAGATGAAACTGATGCCTATATTAAGGAGAGAATGTTCCAGTCAATTTGGCCACTTAAATGTATTTGGATTTTCCTCTGTTACTGTCAACAATTGGTAGTTTACAGACTACATAATCTATTTCCACTTTGAAAGAATTTCTTCTGGCTTGTCTTAGATACCATCTTACATAAGGTGCTAAAATGTGCCCTATTAAAATAAGTTAACAAACCTACCAAAATACTTCTTTATTTCCGTGGAGGAAATTAAATCCCCTAGAGTTTGTGACTGAACATCTCATGCTTCATAAAGAATCTTTATCTTTTCCTACTTCTAAAGTAATTTTTTTCTCATCCTCACTTCCCCTGCAACAGTTACGACTGAAAACTTGAAGTACTTTTGTATTCTGGCCTGCATCTTAGAAAACTGTTTCTTTGCACCAAGCTGATCAAGTTAGAAGTTTTCAAATATTTTATGGTTGGCATGCTGGGTGATTAGTCCATTGAAATGTGTTTCCACAGCCTTCTTTTGCAGTTCTCTATTGCTATGCATCTTTTTTTATGTTTGTCTGAATTGAACTATATTTACCATCTGCTGTTTCAGGCTCTCAAACGATCTGAAACCTTTGAATTTTGTTAAATCATTCCTCATTATTGCTTTTTTAGTAGTATCTATAAAGACAGTCTTTTTCCCTTCTCACTGTTTTCTCCTCTGTATCATTTACATACTCTGTAGTTGCTGAGGTACTAAGACTCCAAACAGCCAGTTTCAGATGCAAAAGCTTCTGCCAAACTACAGCTGATCTTCTATTTTGAAGTAAACTTTCCCCATCACTTTGCCCCTCTCCTAAGCTTTTTAATTTACTTGTTGAATGCCAGTGTGAAGCCTCATCAAGGACATTTTGACCGTCTTAGTGAATTAGATCTTTTGATTTGTTCTAGCTGTTGTCTTACGAGTCCTTCTCCCACAGCATTAAAGTTTTATTTCCAATTCTTCTTTTTTCCTTTATTGCTTTTGGTTTCCTTGCTTCATTTTTTAAACAACTTCAATATTAGGTAGAAATAAAGAGTTTATTAAAAAAAAAAAGTAATGGGCATGATACCATCCCTCATTTTCATCTCAACGCACACAAAGATGCAGAACATTTCCCTGGCACCTTGGTGCGCATTGGCATCACAGGTATGAAGCATCACAGAAGTTGCTGGCTGGAAATAGGATGGGGAGGAAAAGTCAACACATCCAGTGATATCCAAGGTAATACATCCACTTCCATCTAGAGAGGCTTTTGCTCTAATCAGTCACTTCTTCATTTTAGCATTGATTTATTTGCAAGTCTTTCCAGTTATCAATTACTGCATAAAAAACACACTTAGGGGCTTAAAACAGTAACAGTTATTGTTTCTCCCAATTTGGTGGTTTGTCTAAGCTTGGACTAACCTTTTTTTTCTGTTCCAGTTGTTGTCAGCAAGGGTAACTCATGAAGCTGCATTCTGCCTGGACTTTGCTGGTCCTAGCACCACCAAGATGATTCCACTCACATACCTGCTGGGCTGATTGGAACAACTGGGGGGTAATGATCTTCTTTATTCAGCAGCATAGTCAGATGTCTTCCATGGTGGTTCAGAGCTCCAAGAATAAGAAAGTGGAAGCTACCAGGACTATTAGAGGTTAGGTCCAGTATCATTTCCCCTGAATTCTATTAATCAAAGCAGGTCAGCCTAGATTCAGGAAGAGTCAAGTAGACTCTGCCTCTTGTTGGAATGTGAAGCATGCAGTTTGGGGCTCAGAAGAATTATTTCCTGTCTGCAATTCATATTCCTCCCATATGCAAAATGCAGTTAGTTATCTTCAAAGAAGATCCCCAAAGTCTTATTCAATCAGGCTCTGGGTCAAAGTGCAAGATCTCATCTTTTAAATAAGTCTAGATGTGAATGTCCATCAGAGGCAGGTTCTTCTGACCTAAAGGCCTTTACACCTTTACAAAAGTAAAAATGCACATATCTAACATACAGTGATTAGACAGGGACAGAGTAACTACAATAGACACTTTTGTTCAAAAAGGAGGAGAATGGGAATTGCAGCCACAAGTCCATTGCATTTCCAAAAATACAGCTGGTCAAACAAAAGGAATGAAGGCATGAGGGAAGGGAGGATGGAAGAAAGGAGAAAGAATAAAAAAGAAAAGGAGAATAAAATAAAATATAAAGTAAAATAAGGCCGGGAACAGGTTGTTAGTTTCCCCAGCTTCGCCAGGAGTGGAGAATCTTTCTTGGTTAGGGGCCGATTCTGCACTCTGGGAGTGCTCTTTGGGATGTCTCTGTGTCTTTCTGTCACTGCAATTAACCATGACAACCAGCAGAGAATAATGGCTGCTGTTGCATTTCCACCTCTCAAATCTCACACAAGTTCTTCTTTTGGCCACCTCTAACCTGACTCAGGGAAGGGTTTCTAAGAAATGTAGTTGCCAGCTTAAACAATTTGACAAAAGAACCATCCAACCCAGGTGTGAGGATTTGAAGGTGTGTGTACCCCAGAAAATATCATGTTCTTTTTTTTTTTTGAATGGATAAACAAATTTCATGTTCTTTTAATCCATTCCTGTGGGTGTAGACCTATGGTAGGTGGGACCTTTTGATTAGTTTATTTCAGTTAAGGTGTGGCCCAGGTGGGTCTGAATCCTCTTACTGGAATCCTTTATTAAAGGATAGAAGGCAAAAGAGAAGATAAAGAAAAAAGCCCTAGAGAAGCTAAAAGATGAAATTCAGAGAAGCTAAAAGAGAAAAATTCAGAAAAGCTGAGAGATAAGGACACATACAGAAGATCAAAGAGGAAGTTCCTGAAGCCAGAAGCTGGAAGCAAGCAACCCAGGAGCAAAGGGACACCAGCGAACATCATTATGTGCCTGGCCATATTACAGAGGAGTTGAGGATCACCAGGAATTGAGGATCACCAGTAGCAAGTCTTCAGGGAGAAGTTATCATCCTGTTGATGCCTTGTTTGGGACATTTTTATGGACATTTTTATGTAGGTTAATAAATCTCCATTGTAAAAGCCAACCTATTTCTGGTATATAACATTTCATCAGCTTTAGCAGACTGAAACACCTGGAGGAAAGAATAAGCAAGGTGTTCACAAATTAAAGTGACTCCAGAAGAAGCTAAATTTGCCATGATAATCTAGTATATGAGCAATTTTACTTCTTGACATTTCTACATTTCAGAAAGATCATTGAGAATCTATGTAGTGTCTCAGAGCTCAGATTTTAGAGAAAAAACATTGTTCAGATTTTAATTCCAGATCTGCTACTTACTAGTTATATGGCCTTGAGAAAGTTCTTTAACTTCCTTAAGTTCTTTACCTAAACCATGGAAATAATAATAGTATTATTTTGTAAATGTGTATCATTTATATTTTAAATATACATGAATAATAGTATCCATGTTATAATACAATGTATCTAAAGTAATTAATACAGCACTGGCACATTTTAGGTACTTCATTCATCTTAGCATTATTGCCCTCAATATTATAAAATGTCTTAATCTTCATAAAGCATGCTAATTTTTTAAGTGTTTGGCATCAATTGCCAAAGTACCTGGAGCTTTAAAGGGTGAATTTTTCCAAAATGTGCACAGGTTGTGCCATTTGACCCTTTGGCTTGATTGTTGAATCTTGCTTGATAGAGAGATCAGTTCTAGATTTTGCCTCTGCATCCCATTCAAATTCTCTCCTTAATGTCTATAAGAAACAGTAGAGCGTAATAGTTGAACAGGCAAACATAGGTTTGAATGTAAGCCTTCTAACCATGTGAACTTTGGCAATTTACTTGATCTTACATAGGATCATTCTTTACGTATAAAATGGGAACAATATCTGCCAGACACTGGATTGAGATGATGTCTGTACAATATACCTTGCCCACAGGTCCTCAATAAAAGTTTTTCAAAATTGTTAAAAATCCACTACCCTCCTGATATAGAAGCAGAGGCCTGAGGTCCTAGAAGCATCAACATAAATATTTTAGTGGAAATATTTTCTGATATAGCTCTTACCAAATTTGATTTCAGGGATGAGGTCCTCTTCTAATGGTTTTAGAATACTAACCACTGAATCCTGAAGTTCCTAATCTAAGCATCAGTAGACCCTCCCTTGACTCTATGCAGGACACCTCTGAAGGGATATCCCAGCTCCAGAGCTTTCCATGATATTAGCTGAAGTCTTTGATGTGATTGAATCTCAGTTGAACTTCTTCTGCCCAGTCTTGCTTCATCGGCTCTTCTACAGCAATTGATGTAAAGTAAACTTCTTCCACACAGTTCTGCATCTCTGAGTTTGCTTCTCAGACAAAAACAGCTTAGGTAACATGCTACTTTATCAAAAGGGTATGTGGGAAGTAGGTGTTGGTGGTTACTTCAGGGTTAAATAAGCTAAATGCTTATCACAGAACTTCTCAGAGCATATTCAAGACAGAGACCTAGCATGCAACATTTACAAAATAATTTGCTTAGAACAATGTTTACAGTAGGCTACCCTTGAGTACACATAAGCTTCATGAAAAACAGAGAGATTGAAGGCCAGATGAGTCCTATTACTCTGCTTCTTTTTAGCTATGTCCATATCTATGGACACTGCAATCCAACTTCATCTGTGCTTCATTTGGGACTGAAATCAGAACTAGCAGTGACATGTCAGGGCAGAGATGCCAACTTAAGGCATATGACGGTATTAACATTGGCCCCCAAATGATACTCCTCAGCACCCTCACTAGCAACAAAAAATAATATTTGGAGTGTTTTTTAATGTGAAGCAGACTGTATAAAAGGAAAGAGAGACTGATGATGTGTCTAGGCAAGAACAAAAGCCAATGTAGTGAGCTATATTTCTTTTTATAGAAAGGGAAAACTATTACTCTCTGGAGCATCTGCCCAGGTGTTTGATTATAAGTGGTTCTAAAAAGCAACCTATTAGCATAAATGAAAGCTGAGTCAGAATAGATTGAAGGCTATTCTATTTGAAATGAGGGGCAGTGCCACTTGGCTGTCCACCATCAAGAAAGATGGAGGGTTAAAATATTTTGATTACTTTGAGAGGTATCTCTATTCCACACTTGCTCTTCTTTTATGGTTTGTAATGTGCTGAGAAGTGATGTGATTCAATATTAGGGAGTTATTGCTATGAATCTCATAGGAATATCCTGTGAGAAGCTTAGGCAGAAATACATATTTAAGCAATTTTTAAAACTAGTATGTTTACATTTTAGAAATGACTCATCATATTCTATTGTGTAAATACATATTTAGATTGGTAAAACTCTTTGTAAAACTATGAATTAAACCCAAATGTAAGTATTGAAGTTAATCTTCTTTGCCTTTAAACGCCATTTTGAATGAGTGGGGTGAAATTGGACATTGTATGTGTATAATGATGAAAAATGGTGGGCTACAATAAGGAATAATTCTTTTATTTCTAGAACATAATGGCCTATGAATTATGTTTAAAATTAATGAAAAAGAAGATAGAGAATGATTTGAATCTCATCAGTAGCTATTTTTCTCTTTCTCTGAGACAGCAATGAGCATTTTCTAAGGGATTTGAACTTTGTGATCCAGTCCCTCTAAGCTTCTAAAAGGTCTTAATTTGAAGCTGAACCTTTTTAATGATGATTTGTTTCACTTGAAAGAGCAAACAAATAAGCAGTTGGACTTCCTGAGAGGTTTTCTTTGTATGAAGACAATTTCTTTGCAAATCTAAATAAGTCTTTAACATTTGAGAGGACATTTACATTCTAGAATATCCTTTTGCCATAAAAGATCCTGTTCCTTCAACTTTACAAGCATTCATGATAGGAGGGGTTATTTTCCCACTGAAAGCAACTTGGATTTAAAATGGAAGGAAAAGGTAATTTGAGAAAATTTTATTTTATTCTAATTGCATCCTCCAACACTAAATAAAATCCAATTGCTTTCAATCCAGTTGTGTCATATCGGGAACTACTGCTTCACACTATAGGCTTACATGTTTAGTCTTCTGTTGGAATGTACTTTCATTTTATGTTCAGAGCAAGACACATTTCAAGAACACAAATGTCTCAGTGGTGGTGCAAAACTATATTATCAGAGACATAACTATATGGAATACAAAATCCTCGCAACATGCTTGGAAAGAAAAAGGCATCATCTTTCAGATCTTCTGATTCCAGTGTCCAAACTCCATGCTTTCAGGATCAGGAGGCACTAAGTCCTTCTCTCAAAGATATATCCTCCAGTATCTACAGTTTGCCTCCAGGGTAACCCAGTGCAGCCAGTCTGCTTACAAACTATCAGTTGTCCCTTATATCGAATTATTTTCCCCCAAACTCAACTCCTGTAAGTTTTTAACTATATATCAAGAGTACCTTTTCCTTCTAGTCCTGCTTCCCCAAAGTAATGTGTAAGAACCACTGATTGTATAAAAGTCAATTTTCAGTGACAGATAATATTCCCTTATTTAATACTGGTAGTTTTCTACTTATCTTATAGTTATCTTCTATTTTTTCTGTTTGCAATGATAATAAACAGTTTTTTAAGTAAATTTAAAGAATCAATTTATGACATTAATTTAAACTAATATGACATTTGTGAAGAAGCTCATTCAAATAAAATATACTATTTGACTTCCTGTGTTTGACATTGCAGACACTCATCTTCCTCTTCCTGCTCTTCCTCCACCACATCCTCCTCCTCTTCCCTTCTGAAAATTCCCCTTCCTTCTGAGACTCTTACCTTGGTAACTTATATTCTCTATATACTTATTCCCTTGGTGATGTTATTTGTTTGGGTTTTTGCATGCTTATTTGGGTTTTGCAAGCTTTAGCCACCACCATTTTGTGAATTGCTAAATCTGCATTGTCTCTTTCAGCTTCCACTACCACTTCTCATAAAGAATTACAATTTGGTCTCATCGCATCTTAATATATTCCTTACTAGCCAAGTCTTCAAGTCCTCAGTCTTGATCTTCTCTAATACAATCCACAATAATGCCAGTATTACCTTATAAAACACAATTGTGTTCAGGATACTCAGTTGCTAAAAATATCTTCAGTGGTTCCTGCTGCCTAAAATTTATGTTTTCCATCTTTAATAGCATATATGATATCACCATTCGCTGACTAACCTACCTTTGTGACCTCATCCTCCAGCCCTCAGTAACTTTTGTCCTTTCCTTGACATTTCATTCCTGCCATTGGTTCCATGTCTCTCTAGCTTTTTTGATATATTCTTCTAGGTTGTTATATGTCACACAATCTCTTCTGTTGATACTGCTTTATCATATTTGTTTCTGGTGTACTAATTAAATATGATGTCACTTTATGACTAGACTTTGATATTTCTTATTCTGATACAAAAGGTCTGGGTTTTCAAATTTGTAAAGAATTAGAATTTTCTTTAGTTTCCCAGAAAATGCAGAGGATTATCTTAAGAATATGAAGTTGAAAATTAAACTAATTTTGTGACTATTTTAACTATAATGTCTAAATGAAAACATTGGTAGAAAGTTGGCTTATTATGGAATCCACTCTTAGTTACCAATGTATGTATTACTCAGTTTTGAGATAATCTATAGAAATTTTAGTGAGCCGCCTGGAAATGCAAACAAATTTTAGTATTAGTTTAATCAGATCATGGTTAGAGCTTCCATGTGGAGAAAAGAATGTCCATTCTCTCCTCAGCTTTATCCACATGAAATAGAGTGCTCAGGCTCCCAGCTAGTTGCCATGTTCACACCTAGAAGAACTGGAGGACTATTGTCCTCCTTTACCAAACAGAGGAAATGCTAGGTCTAGCCAATTATCCCTTTGCTTTTAATTGTATACAGATTGCTGTTGTCATTCCATTTGTCATTTCCAGTGACTTACGTTTTCTGAGCATTTGCTATAGATTGAGTCCTTCCTAGGAAGGAAACCAGAGGGGCTAGCTTGTGTTTCTAATAAAAATGTTTATAAGAAAAAAAATGAAATATAGAATGTAAGCTTTATATCAATGTTAAATTTCTTGAATTTCTTAACTACTCTTAATGTGATTACATAAATGAATATTCATGTTCATAGGAAACGTATATGTGAATTATATTATTTGTTCAAGGATGTGTGCAACTTGCTCTCGTATGTTCAGAAGACAGAGCAATAGATGATGGATGATAGATAGGGAGGGAGGGAAAGAAAGAAATGGTAAAGTGACAAAATATTAAAGTTGGTAGATGTGGGTATTGGTGGAGGGGGGTTGGGGTGTGCTGGAGTTCTGTGTATAGGGTTTGTATTATTTTTGCAACTGTCCTGTAAGTTTGAATTTATTTCAAAATAAAAAGTAAAAAAAAAAAAAAAATGTTTTCTTATCTTCTCTGGTGTCTGGAGGTTTCACATTCCCAGTCCACCCTTGGGAGTGGCTTGGTGGAAGGAGCTTTGGGCAGGTTTTCTTTACTGCATAATATACAAGATAAAAGACCCTAAACTGTGATTCCTTATAGTATGATGAGTTATAATAAAATGACCCTAAAGAAAAAAGAAACACATGGTTAAAAATCTAAGCCTGTGATAAACAATGAAATCAAAATCATTACCATGATTTTATGTGAACCTAATTTATCTGTATTATTAAAATGATGCATTGACACCTGAGAGCAATATTCCACATTGTTCTGATCATTGAAACACATAGTAGAAACATTACTTTCTGTGACCTGGATACCACTGTCATTAATAAACTCTACTAATTGTTTACATTTCTGTAACACATTATAGTCTTTATGGTGCTTTCATTTTCAAGTCACTGGAACCTCACAAAACCCCTCTGGGGTGAATAGGTCAACCTATTATCATATTTTTTAGCCTTATTTTGGAAGCCCAACACCTAAAAGCTATTTAAAACAAACAATAATTAAGTTATCTTTGGCTGTATAAAAATCATAATGTTCTAATCATAGTAGGAATTCTGTTATTAGGCATTTAGAATTCTGCTAGGTTCCAGGAACTGACAAAACAAATGGGCATCTAGAAAGGAGGCAGTCATAGAAGTTGTTCATGAAATCATAAAGAAATGAATTTTGAGTGTCTATAAGATGATAAAAGGAACTGCAAGGAATTTTCAGCCCAGAGAAGAGATCAATGCAGTGGTGTGCTGGTTCACCAAATGGCCACCCAGAAAAGGAGGGAGAAAAGCCCTGATTGAAGCATTTGCTAATATCCATGGTGTAAATTCTCCCACCATGGCTGATGTTAAGCTACTGTTATGACATCACTGAATGGAGGGTTGGGACAAAATATGTAGAAGTTCCACCATACCTATAAAACAGATATAAATAACTGAAAGATCACAACTTATAGTAAAATCTAGTAAAATAACCTGGAATTGACAATTTGTGTCTATTGGGTACTTTTGTTTTTTGACCATGTAGATGTGTAAGAATTTAGTATTTGACTTAAGAAAGCATCACAAGGACCAGTAGATGCAAAATGTAAGGTGGCAGATATTAGGTAAATTTTAAGAAAGGATGTTTTAGCAGAGTGACATTTGCCAATGCACAGGCTATTTTGGATAATGAAATTTTCACTCAAAAATGTCCAACGAGACACTTCTACAGAAAATGTCCAAGAAGAAGCTTAATAAATTTATGATAGAAGTTTTATAGAAGGAATCCAGAACTGTTGAGAAGGTCAGACTATAAATTCCTTTCCAAATCTAAAGTTTGAATTGTTATTTTTATTATCTAATGTTTGCTTTTTATAGGTTCTTTTTTATCGAGTGAAATATATATAACATAAAATTAATCCTTTTAAAGTGAAAAATTTGGTCACATTTGGTGTGTAACCACCAACTCTATGGAGTCCCAAAACATTTTAATTACCCCGGAATAAAACTCCATCCCATTAGGTAGTTACTCCTCTTCCCTTTCCCCTCTTCCTAACCCCTAGCAACCACCAATCTGTTTTCTGTCTATGGAATTATTTTTTTGACTATTTCATATAAATGGAATCATATAGCATGTGACCTTTTCTGTCCAGTTTCTTTCACTTAGCATAATGTTTTTAAGGTTCATCCACATTGCAGCATGAATCAGTATTTCATTCCCTTTTTATGCTCAAAAAGTATTTCATTGTATGTTTATACTACAATTTGTTTATCCATTCATCCTTTCACAGATATATGGGTTGTTTCCATTTGTGGCTATTGTAATAGCGCTGCTACAAAAATCAGTGTGCAAGTATTTGTGTGGACATAGGTTTTCAGTCCTCCTGGGTATATTCCTAGAAGTGGAATTTCTGGGTCATATGGTAATATTCTATGTTTAACATGTTAAGGAACCACCAAACTGCTTTCCACAGTGGTTCTGAACCATCTTACATTACCATCAGCAATGTATGAGGGTTCCAATTTCTCAAAATCCTTTCCAACACTTATTTTCCTTTCTCCAAAAAAATTATAACCATCCTAGTGGATATAAAGTGGTATTTTATTGTGTTTTTATTTTCATTTCTCAGCAGACTTTCATTGCTTTCATTGCTTATTGGCCATTTGCATATCTGCTTTAGAGAAATTAATACTCATCTTTTGCCCATTTTTCAATTGGGATGTTTCTCTTTCTGTTATTGAGTTGTAACAGTTTTTTATGTATTCTAGATACTAGACCCTTATCAGATATGTATGATACTAGATTTTTACCAGATGTATGTTCATAATTACTGTTTCCCATTCTGTAGGTTGTGTTTTCACTTTATAATAACATCTTTGGATGCACAAAAGTTTTTAACTTTGATGAAGTCCAAGTTATCTATTTTTTTCTTTTGTTTCCTGTGCTTTTGGTATCATATCTAAGAATCCACTGCCAAATCCAGGGTCATGAAGATGTACCCTGTTTCCTTCTAGGATTTTGACAGTTTTAGCTCTTTTAGTTCTTATTTTTAGGTTGCTAACCATTTTGAGTTAATACTTACCTATGGGAGATAGGGGTCCAAATTTATTATTTTGAATGGGTATATATCCAGTTGTCCCAGCACCGTTTGTTGAATGGTCTTGGCATAATTATCAAAAATCAATTGGCCATATATAAATAGATGAATTTATATGCTCTTCATTCATGAGTTTAAATCAATTATGCCAAAATTCATTCATGAAATTATTTTTACTAAGCCCCATAACTGTGGGGCTGCATGCAAAAATGAACAAGTGTAGTATATAAAAAAGTGTACATGTTGGTGTTATTAGTAACGGCAAGAGGTTGGAAATATTGGGACTGGTACGGATTCCTTTGGTTTGATGTCCACCCGGAGAATGGAAGGAAAATAAACATTTTCCCCTGGTGGTTTTCTGAAGTGGAGGGAAAGAAGAAAGAGGACAAGCCCAGAAAAATAATGTGCCTAGTCTCCCCTCAGAGTCTGGCCCTAGCCCTGGCTCTTGACTTAAATACTACGCACACTTGGTGAGAAAAAAGGTGTGATGTTAGCAAGGGAGAGCAATATTTATAGATTTCTCTTTTTGCAGAGATCTGTAAAATAGATGCCCAGAAATGGGAAAAAACCATGGCCTGAATTCATGGCTCTATCTAGGTTAAAACAGAAAATTGAAAGGCATCCATAACTGAAATTATCTAAAAATAAAACTATCATTTGAGTAATCTGAATATGCATGTACTTTATCTCAAACTTCTTCATGATTTCCAGAGCATTTTAGTACCATTTAGAGATTCAGATTTCAGAGACTTGAGATGATAACAGTTCACAAAAGAGAATCTGGACTGGGCAGAGAAGAAGAGCCAAGGATGCTTGGCTGATAACCAAAAGATATCTACTGTACATAACATACTCTAATAAAGCTGCTAAGAACAATTTTGCATGCTTGATGCATTTTGACATTTAAGTTTTCAATCAGATATTAGTGTTTAATCTGTCAAAACAAATAACCAACAGATACATACTGAAGCAGCTGGTTTAGATCTCCCTCTTATCAAGTCTTAAAAATATCAAGTTTTAGTTTGCTAGTTTAAAGAAAATCCTTTGTTGAATATCTAGATGAAGTAAACACAAGCATTAACAACTGTTGATACTCAAGTTGTGATTATGATACATATAATAAAACCAGGCCTAATTCTTTTTACCTACAGAAGAACCCTGCATTGATTTCCACCTGACTATTATGGAAGAGACTGAATGGGTGTCCTTGAAGAGCACAGAAGATCAGTCCAAAGTAGTTCAAAAGTATTTTATGTATTGTGTTTTGCCTTTTTTTAATTAATTCAAAAATTTTCATTTTCTACTCTATAATACATCCATATTTACTATAATAAAAATTCAAAATGTTTTTCTTCAAGTATTTAGGATGATTGCCATGGCTTCACATTACCCCATTTCAACATTCTTTACGCTTGGGGTTATACATGTCTCAGTTTAGGAAGTACCAGCCTCCAGGATCAGCAAGCCATCCCTTTACTTGCATATTCTTTTGCAATGAACAATGCAGTTTCATGTGTATTTTGGCATTTTCACAAATGCTTCACTTACTGGAGATGATTAGACTGAGCTGACCACAAGTCATAAAATTGAAAGGCACCTTGAGATGTTACTTTATCCAGTGTCTACCCTGTAAGGAGAATCACCTTTAAATTACTGTAGACTTATGAGAACACACATTATTCCATAAACTCTGCAGAAAAGCAGAATTTCATAAATTATCTTGGAAACTCATCCCATTTTAATATTAGGAAGTTCTTTCTTCTATATAGACAGAATGCATGTTAGCCCTATATATCATGGGAGGCCCATAAAAAATCAATTCAGACAAGTTAATTTTAAAAACATCCCCTTGCAATAGATACCATTAGCTGTATTCTACATGATGGCAACAATTTTATTAGAATGTCTCTAGAACATATATGGTATTGATAGTGAAATTAAAACATCAGCTTAATTTTCTACTGAATTTGAAGTTTGGTATCTAACCTCAAGTATTCTTTTTTGTTACCAAGTTATTCCGGTTTGCTAATGCTGTCATTTTGCAAAACACCGGAAATGGTTTGGCTTTTATAGAGAGGGTTTATTTCATAACAAAGTTACAGTCTTAAGGCCATTGAGGGTCCAAGGTATGGCATCAACAATAGGGTACCTGCACTGGAGAAAGGACATTGGCATCCAGAAAACCTCTGTTAGCTGGGAAGGCATGTGGCTGGTGTCTGCTGATCCCAGGTTGTGTTCCAGCTCCTCTGCATTCTTTAAAATGTTGCTTTTGGGGAGTTTTGTCTTTTCTTAGCTTTTCTGGAGGAAATTCTGGGCTAGCACTTCCAAAGCATCGGTAAAAGTCTGCTTTCAATGGCCATCTTCAAAATGCCTCTCTTGGCTGCAGCTGCGATCTACTTCTGCCTGAGCTCTTACAGGGTTCAGGTAAATTAATCAAGACCCACGCTGAATGGGCATGGCCATACCTCCATGGAAATAATCTAATCCGAAGATTCCAACCTAATCAGTACTAATAAGTCTGTCCCCACAAGATTGCATTAAAGAACATGGCATTCTGGGAGACATAATACATCCAAACTGGCACACAAGATAAAATGAAGAGTTTTGTCTTATAAACATTAAGCAGTTCTTAAAATAAAAACTAGACATATGCTATCCTAAATTGGTTAAATAAGCAGAAAGGTAAAGGCAGATCCACTCTTCCGTGGGAAATAAAATCTGCTGTGTTTGCAAAAGAGAGGGCTGGATGGGCTGTGTCTGCAGTTTTTCATCACCTGGTATGTAAGAGGTGCCCCACAAAAATCTGATGACTGACTGACTAGATGAATGAATGCATACATATTCAACTCTGAAGAGGAATTTCTTCTGTTGAGGAATTAAACCAAGCCAAAAACTAAGAAATAAGATTCTGGTGATATAGTTAAATATGTTTAAAAAAAGAGTGAGAAGAAAAGTCCTCTTTATAACCATTTATGGATTTTAAAGGAATTTAAAGATGATATTAGGAAGACACAGAAGTCGTTTTAAGGTTTTCCATTCAAGATAGAGTGACTAGCACAAGACTTCATCGCTCCCACCCCCACCCCCACCCCCAAAAAACCCTAATGTGGAGAAAGAAGAAGAAATTAGAAATTTAGAATAAATTCATCATAGTATTGGCAGGAAAGTTAAAGATTTCCTGAATATACCAAGCAGTTGGAAAAAGACAGGTGGGAAATTCTAACAGACCTGAGTATAAGATAGGAAAACAAGGGACTTGCTCTAAAATGAGTAATCGCATCAGAACTTCAGGATAGCTAGACTAAGAGGCAGAAACAAGTGAGCAATTTGTGTAAAATAGCTAAGGGGCTTTCTTTCTCTCTCCCTCTCTCCCATCCTCTCTTCCCTCCCTCCCTCCCTCTCTCCCTTCTTTCCTTCCTTCCTCCCTTCCTCCTTCCTTCCCTCCCTCCCTCCCTTCTTTCCTTCCTTTTTCCTTCCTTCCTCTCTTTCTTTTTTTCTTTCTTTTGTCTCCAGAAAAGGCTTAGGACATGTTTCTATGAAGAGAGAAATCTGGCATCACTGCTAGAGACACCAGAAGGGGTGCTTGTATTTTATTGTAGGTGACTTTCATTTGCTAATAAACAAATACTAAAGCTCAGTGGACAGCCTCCTTAACCCTCTTAAAACACAAGCAAAATATAAGTCTCCTCCCCATTCCCTTAGCAAAAGACCCTAGAATCTGAATCAATGCTCACAATGATTTTCATACGTGCCAAAGATTACCAGATTTATCAAGGAAGGCACTGAAAGTGAAATAAAGTATTATTTCAAGATACACAAATAAATTTAAAATGAGAATAATATATTTCAAGATATTCCTGGACCACCACATTGATAAATAAAAAGAGGCAATCAGATCATTTAGAATTTTAAAAGTACAAGTACCATAATTCAAATCCCAGTTTAAGAGCTAAGTAGCAATGAGCAAACAAAAGGGCATAGAGAAGAAATACAGAAAAAATGTTAGAAAAGATTTCCATAAATACAGATATGCAGCATACATTAGATATTTTATTTTATTCTTTGCAGTATGAATTGAAATTTAGGTGCATAGCCATTATCTGTATTAGACCTATTTTACTTAAAATAAACCTGTTTCTAATTTTTAAAAGTTGAGAATTTGTGGTCATATACTAATTCCCAGTCTTAAGCACATCTTCATTTAAATAGGAAAATACATGGCTCTCTAAAATCATTCAAAAGTAACAGATGCATGTCAGTAGTTTCCATCTAATGAATTCTGTTCTTGTGTTTCACATCTATTCTGGAAGGTAGATATTACTATCCCGACTTTACATATAAGAAAGCTGAGTCTAGTGGGGTATGTAAATTGTACAGATAGCCTTTAGGATTTGAATCCAAGTTTTATCCAGGATTTGAGCCGTTTCTCTAATAATCGAATATTTTGCAGACGTTCTTAAAAGGAATGCAAAAATAGCATTAAAAATGTCACAGAGCTTCAGCTTCAGCTATGCTAATAAAATTATACAATGAAAAAATCCATGATGAAGCAAAATAATACCTGTTACATTTTAAATACAAAGCCAAGAAGTACAGCTAATATTCTCTGAACCCCTGGAAACAAATACTTTTTGTTTCATTTTGTTGTGCTTTTTGTTTGTTTATCTTTGAATAACCAATGTACAAAATATCATAATTGCTAACTAATTTATTTTAAAATGTTATATATAATAGGTTGATTGTGACAAACAGATAGGAAAGATCTTCTGAACACAAACTATTAAAAACAGGTCCCAGATTGCTCTCTAATGTCACATATATATTTTTAACATTACACATCTGAATAGTACTTTTGAGATTAGGGCATCATTTCCCAAGTGTGTTCCATGCAGTATCTTCCCAATGTGGTTGCTGGCTAGGGGGTCAAATAAGTTTAGTGTACACAGTGACACATTTATCTTCTAGGATGCTAATCACAAAACATATTAGCATTTTAAAGATAAGAAGTTTTCCATGGAATAAACATATTTTCTGGTTTAATTTATTGTTTCTCAAATTAATGCAACCATGTAACTATTTCCATGGTAACATTTATTACTATACATCAGAAATAGTTTTGGAAAATACTAATTATCCCATTTAGTCCTCCAAACAATCCAATAAAACAGATGACCTCATCCCTACTTCTTCGTGAACCTAACAAGGTCACAGGCTAATAAGTATCATAGCAAGGATTTGAACTCAGATCTTCAGACTAAGTCCAGAGCTCTTTACTCTTTCTACTTGGCTAGATTTCTTTTTATCCCCGCCAGTACTTTCATGCTCCATTTATTTTTAACCCATGTGTCCAACGCTGGAGGAAATTGCTTGTGCTGCCACTTCATGGAACACTTCAGGATTTTGTTCCAATTTTGAGAAAGAAGTCTTGACAACAGAATTGCTGTGTTAAGTATTTGTTTAAAGCTAAAGCAGAAAACCACTCATGAGTGACACAGGCAGTTAAATGGTACCATCTGGAACAGGAGGCATCTGTAAATATTCTTATTTAAGAGCCAGTTTACAAATAATAACAGACCCCTGGAATTAAGCAGTTAGTTCCTTTGTCATGGATAATAGCATTCAAGGGAAATAGCTTGCTTCATTGCTTTTGAATCTTCACAAACAGAAATAGCAGGATATATTGGCCATTTTGTTAGAAATACCAAGAAGAGTTTCTCTTAACTCAATAATACTAAGAATAACAGATAATCCAGTTCATGTGCTCTAGTTTCATAAACATGGACAATGAATAAAGTTTCACATTCAGAAAAAGAAGACAAAAGAAATTAAAATTACCTATATCACAGCTCAAGAAAGGAAGAAGGGATGCATTTTTTAAAAACAATCAAAAGACTTGCTTTATAACAAATAGAAATAGTGTATAAAATAGTTTTTACATTTTCACTTTATATTTTGCTTGTCTGCAAAGCACTCATTGAAATAGTATTTTAATTCTTTTGTGCTGTGCTTGGCATATGGTATATGCTTAAGAATAGAAATAGATACAGATATGAATATAGATAAGGAGATAGATATAACAAGAGAAATGGATATTGATAAGGTAAAGGAGATGAAGAAAGAGATGGAGTAGAGATAGATATAGTTAAGGATATAGATGTAGATATATATAGATATAGCAAAAAACAGAGAAATGTTAGAAAAACTTTTCATGCAATTTAGGATTTCACAGCTTTATTGAGAGTTTCACAAATTACGCAGCATCCCATTCAGAAAGTAGAAGGAAATTCTGCCCAGAAAGTGGAAAGAAGAAGCTCATATAGGGTAAAGGCAGCATCAAATGAAGAAAAGCTCTGATTGTTGGGCATTAGTTTCCATTTTACATGGGGGGAGTCTAACAAAGTGGGGAGGAGCTATACATTGGATAGTATGATATGCCTGTCCATTCTGATAAGCTATCACTACTGTACCCCAGGTATTGCTTCTCTGCAATTCTGTAGGGGGTGCTCCATTTTCTTGGAAAACCCTTGCAGGTCAATTGTTTTTGTCTTCTGGAAAATCCCTTTTCAGAAAGGGGGTCCCTCCTGGCAACACCCAATGCAGGCGGCCATTTTTTTTCCTTAAAAGTACAATCCAAAACTGTTCTTTTATTTAAAGAAATGTGAAACTCTTCAGATGGAAAAAGTCATGGCTCCTTAGGGCAATGTTTTCCTATCACAAAATGGTAATAATTTTACTGCACTCTGAGGTGAACAGACAGACCCTGTTCAAGACCAAAGAACACTCTCTGGATGCTCTGACCATGGGATGGCTTGCAAAGCCACACCCAGGCCTAAGGGGATGAAAATCTCTGCAACCGCTGCCTTAAGAGACTAACGTCTTTCACTTTCATTTGTTCTCTGTCACTCCATTATAGAGACCTCATTGAAAGCAGCTTTTATGTTGGGAATTTATTTGCACACCTCCCTTCAGTTGGCATTGAACAAGTGTATTAATAAAATGGATCCATGCTCCCTTATAGAACCCAAGTAAAGCCTACACCTGGTATCTCTTTTTATCTCAAAAGGCTCTTTGTTTCTCTGTAGACAAAAAGCCATTAGATTTGAATATTTATAATATCTTTGTTAGACTAGACTGAAATCACTCACACACACACACACACACACACAGTCTGTAAAAAAAATGTTTTAAAGATTCTAAAACCATCTTCAGCAATTACAAATCTTTAGTGCATCTTCAGTAATTTGTTCTATGAGTTTATAGTTTTTTACTAATGCCATTATTCCCAAGTTTAATCTAAATCTCATATCCTGAGCTTAAATATTCTTTTTTTTCCACACTTTTCTCAAAAGAGGACCTCTTCAGTGTCTCTGAGTGTTAAATGACGCAATGTGGATGAGAGGTGGTTTGGGAACTCTTAGACAATATACAAATGCAAATACTGTGGACAAAATGAACAAACCACTCAGGACAATAAGCATTTCATATATATGTAAATACAAGTATATATTATTGAAAAAACAATATTGAATATTAGATTGTTCCTCAGTCTCCTCATCTCTGTGGGTAGATGAATAAAGAATACAAGCTTCACATCCTCTTTCTTTTCATAGTTCATTTACAATATTTAAAAAAAAAAATATTATTGTAAATAATTACTAAGCTAGTAGCGCATTTTTATTTTATGCTGTCTGATAACACTTCATAATTGTTTTCTAACAATATTTTCTGTGTCTGTATTCTGTGTGTGTGTATGTGCGTGTGGGAGAGAAAAAAGACATTGAATTTACCAACACAACTTCAATTGGGTAACACTTGGACTGGATAACACAATCAAGTCCATTTTCTTCTTGGGTTTTTAGAGGAAAGAGTATTCTTTACTTCCCTTCACTCAGTTCTCATTTTCTTCCCCTCCCTGATATTTTGGCTCCTTGCAAACTCCATTTCTAAGCACAAATAGCACAAAAGCCTTTTCAAGTCCTTCTTTTTGTTTGTTTGTTTTCTATTTACTAGAGATGATGGATAGTTTAATACTAAGTCAGGAGTCAAGGAAATATCTCAGCTATGTAAATTCCAGCTCATCTTCTCAACTTCTGGCCCTTCACAGGGATTTTGTGCTGTCTCCATGTAAATACAGTTTCTGTAGAACAAGAAGAACTAAGGACGAAGAGCTAATATGTCAGTCTCTGTGCAACATACAGAGACAAAATGGTTGAGTTGTCTAAGTAACTGCTGCTTTGCCCCATTGTTGCTGCTCTGCTGCTGAAGACCCAGTTCATCATATCTCTTGCCCACTTTTGTTGACCCCAGGGAATCTGAACTACCGACAATCGCTTTGGGGCAAGAAGAAGATGAGATTGGGAAAAATTCCCTAGAACCAAGTTACATCAAACTACCCTCCACGCTCAGTAATTGCGCTTCAATGATTAGGTACCTCTAGATGACTTCTACATGATATGCATACAGTGCTTTTAACTTTTTCTATAAGCTTTCACCTTTTTTTCATCTCAAATTTCCACATATCTATGGGCACCTGGATTGACTATACTATAGATCAGGCTTATCATAGCTTACACAAAATCTTTCTATTTTGGTTACATTTAAGATGTCCTTTGTATGTTGTAACACATTTTAATGATTTGGGCAAAGAAAAAGAAAGCATTCACTAATATAGTGTATTTGCAAATAAGTGCAATAAGCTAGCTTTGCATAATGCTACTAGGAATCAAAATGTTTAATTTGCAGAATGAATGAATCTGTAATGCAGTCTTTAAATATGTAGAAAAAAAAGTGCTCTAAAAATGAAAAGCAACTTGGGCACTGCTTTTTTTCTTTCTAGCATAAATTCCTTAGAAGCTTTCATAAACTCATCTTTCTTCCTCAAGGTAATAGTGTTTAAAAGGAACCAACAAAAAGTGAAATAATTGATCTGTATAGTCTTAAATAGAAACAGCTTATACCTGTTTATCATGGTGGGGAAGCATTTGTAAATGCATGAATATGATGGAAGCATTTAATGTAATTGGAAGGATGATGTTAATGGGGAGATTTCCTGATGTTCATATGATTTGCCTTTATAGACCAAAATACTCAATGGCAATTGGGGTAGGGGTTGTTTGATTCGTTTTGATGTTTTAACTTCTAAAACTAACTCAAATTTACTATTAAGTTGTAAAATAGGTTGTGAAAATGTAATATGAAAATAAACTTAATCAGAATAAAGGTAATATCTTAACAAGTATTTTATTCCTCTAGAACGCATATAATTTCCACAGGCATAGTGGCATGGATAATTCTCTGTATAAGTAAACACATCTGCTTTAAAAGTCCTTACATAATTGTGTGAGTGGGGAAGGAAGAATGTCAGAACATTTAGTTTTGGAATTATATTTGGTTTAAGCTAAAATTAAAATTAATTTGATAGTTCTTAGTTTCCCCTGATTTATACTAAGAAAATACATTCAAATTAATTAACAGCAATCATGTATATAAAGCTTATTATGTGCCAGGTTCTGCCCTAAGCATGTCATAGGTAAAAACTCATTTAATTATCCAAAGAATTATCTGAAGAATTAAATGAGATGTGTTCTATCATCTTCCCCATTTTACTGTTGAGGAAATGAAATTTTCAAAACTTCTTTGGCTCAGAAAGCAGATTCTGAACTGCTACACTACTGTCTCTCTGTAAGCCTCAGAAGCTTGTTTTCTAGCAGAAATGTTTCATGTTTCAGAAAGATTGAAATCTGCTTGGTTATCCACATGGTAGATGAAAGGCAGAGCAGGCTCCAGGAGAGTTGAGAACTTATCATATTCTGTTTGGTTGCCTGCCACCTAGATTTAGAACATTACCTTGTTCAAAGTGGGTAATTAATCAATTTTGTTGAATGAATGACTTGCAACAAATAATCATTGGTGCCTCTTGTCAGAGTGAAGCCTGAAGTTTTTAGTTATGACCCTTTTAGATCCATTGGTGGTAATATCAGAAACCATCATCAATTCATTTTATAAATAGAAAGAGATGATCAACCAAAGAAAAACAGAGAAAAGAAAATTTGCAAAGGGCATATTTTTACCTAAATATACTGATCCTTCTAACTTGAAAATTCTAGAATTCTAGAATAAAACAAGATAAGCTTATCTCTGAGTTCCCTCTTTCTACACCTTTATACTTCCTTTCCATCATCCATGCTTTTTGAACTAAGTACTTCATATCACTTTCTTTTTCTCTTCATTTTCTTCCCTAAAAGTGGAAATCCCAACTTAGATTTCCATTTCTTCAGACATGCAACAAATAAGTGTTTCATCTTTCTTCAAACCTCCTACATTCCTAGCACTTAGCTCAAAATCAAATGAACATCTCTTGAGAAAATAGATGCAATCAGACAAAACCACCTCATTTTTACAGATTCACCAGTATAACTGCCAGTGTCCTCATGTACTTGGCCTGCTCTCAATTTCTGCTCCTTCTGAAGAACAGCCTATCACGTTGTGATCCAAATTCATCCCTCTTGCGTAAAAAGCAATGTTCTGCAATTATCCCCTTAATCTCCTGAACCATTTCTCCCTCAATTTAAGATCATTTCCATCAACATACAAACATGCCTTAATTGTACCCTTTTTAAAAAAGAAAAATCCTCACTTGACCCCAGATGTCTACTCCCTTGTCACAGCAAAACTTCTTGATATGATATATCAACAAGTCTCCACTCCTTCACTTCCCATTCTTACTTCATTGCTAATATGATTAGTACTTTTTAATGACTTAAATTTCATTTAGAAAAAAAATCCAAATTCTATACCATGACCTACAATCCATTAAAGAATTTGGTTCCTACTTACCTCTCCAACTTCGTCCTACCCCATCTCCCACTCTACTTATTATACTACATGCACACTTGCCTTCCTTTTCTCCCTTGAACAGTCAAGCTCTTTCTTACCTCAAGGCCATAACCTCCTGCTTTTTCTGTTTGGAACACTTTACCTCCCATGTGTCAAATAGTTGGTTTTCCTCATTCAGATCCTATCAAATTCAAATTTCATCTCCTTGGAGACACTTTCCTGACCTCCTTATATAAGAAGCTCTGCATTAGTTATCTATAGAAGTCTAACAAATCACCCCAAAATGTAGTGTCTTAAAATAGCAATAATCATGTACTTTCTCTTACTGTTTCTGTCAGGAATTCATAAGAGTCTTGGTTGGGTGGTTCTCCTATGAAGTCACAGTAAAATGTCAGCTGGTGTTATAGTCATCTGAAAGCCTGACTGGGGATAGAGGATCCACTTCCAAGATGGCTAACTCAGATGGCTAGCAAGTTGGTTCCTCCACAGGGGCCTCCCCAAAGGGCTGTTTGAATGTCTTAATAACATGGACACTGCTCTCCCCCCAAGCAACTGGTCCAAGAGATCAAGGCATAAACTGCAAAGCTTTTCTAAGGTAGCTCACACATCACACACCAGTGATCACAGTGGACAGCCATGTGGGAGATGTATACAGAAGGCCACCTTCAAGATTGGCTACCACAGGCCCCAACCCCATTCCCATCCTATCTATATCCCATCTATTTTTTTTAATAACACATTAATTTATAAAATTTGTTTATTTGTTTTCATGTTTGCTGTCTCTCTTCTCACATAGAGCATAATATAATCACGTATTGATGAATCAATGGATTTATTATCAATCATGTGCCTACTACTAGACTAAATGATGAGATACCATTTTTAATAAAATCGGTCTGTCTTCAAGGAGATAGTAGTATAATAGAGGATAAATACAGGCAAAGAATCAATAAAAACACAGTATAGTTAATGCTATGAAAAAGTTCTGCTCTAGAGGACAGGAGAAGAGTATTATTGAAGCAAAGAACATACAGAATAGTAGGTAGGCTTCTGGGAAGAAGATATAGCATATACAAAGGTACAGGAGCAATAACCAGTAAGAACAGACCCTGGCTGTTTGAAAAATGGAGAGGATCAAGAGATGAGACTAGAGAGTTAGGCTGGGAGGAGATATGAAGTAACTTTGAGTGCCATGCTAAGCAGGGCAATTACCTATCAGAAACCACACTCTGGCTAGTTCATGGAAGAGAGATCAGAGGAACACCACCAAGGCAGCTGCATTAGTCAGGCAATGCTAGCTTCTATAACAGATTACCCCAAATCTCAGTGTTTAATCACAATAGAAGTTTATTTCTGGCTCACATACAGTCCAAAATAAGTGTTCCTTATTTGAGTCATGTATTCTGCCCTAAATACATTTGCTAGTCGAGCTTTGTCTGCTTTGTTTTGTTCTGTTCATTGGCTTTTTACTTTAATGATCACTATCCCCTCCTCACTTCTAGTACTGCCTCTTTGGTAGTCTATTAAATTCAGTAGAGCTAAAGAATATATCAGAATATGGTTGGGGCATTAAATAAAAACAATATTTCCCAGATTCCCTTGCAGCTAAGGTTCCAGGTATGATTTAGTTTCCCCATCTATGTTTCTGATTTAGAAGTTAGTCACATGGAAAAAGAGGAATTATAATATCCATATTACTTATGTGGTCTCTGTCAGGGGTAGCTATTCAGCAGCAAGTAGTTTCAAGAACAGCTTCCTGATTCAGCAAATTCCTGATCATATTAGAGGCAACAGCTTTCTGGGTAATTGGGTATGGTTTTGGGAATTGTCATAACATTTGGCCTTGAGTATCTTTTTTCAATGCTCCAAATAAGTTATAAGCCATTATCTCTTATTAAATCACTTTCTGCTTTCATTAACTAGAGTGGATTCTATTGTCTATGAGTAAAAACCCTGACCATTACAAGTTGCATTAGCTATATCAACCCAAGTAATACTAAGGCATTCTCATTGGGCTTTCCTCAGTGTGTGTTTGTGTTTGTGTGTGTGTATTGGGGGTAAGGATGGGGGTCTTATATGTAAATGGTTATTTGGTAACAGCTACCTCGTCTGTGAAGAGCAGTGTCTATAAGAGCTCTCATCCCCTCCTTTCCCCTCTGTGAGGCACTGGGATTTCTCTCTCAATTTTTCCGCTCCCCTCAACTAATATTTCCTGTGATTATTGCTTATCCACAATTTTTTTCCCAAATTCACCCAATAATGGCAAAGTAGGCTGTAATTCACAACTGTGTCCATTCCTCACAGTCCAGTGCCCAGATCCAGTTCATGAATCTTGTAAGAAAGTATGACACCCCAAATTTCCAACTTGTTCTAACACCCCATCCTTTCTTTTCTTCATCTCAGAGTAGTAGAGTTTTGCCTCTGCGGTAATAAAATTTCCAGGAAAGTCTTAGCTGTTTTGTTTTGAAATATAAATTCACCTAATTTCAGGACTCAAAAATTTAGCATTCATGTGTTCATAGATCTAAATGGAGAAAAATATATCTAAAATTTAGATGTCTTGGGTTATGGGGGAGAAGTTCAAGAGAAAACAAAATATAAATAGTAAAGTGGGAAAACTTTTTGCTTCCACTTCCTACTTCCTTGTACTTACCAGCCATTAGAGACCATAGAAAAATCTCAAAAGAATGATGTGCTTTGTGGAATCCACATGATATTGGGACTATATAAAAGAGTTAAACAGTAACACCAGATCTACCACTTCTTGGAAAGGCTATTTAACATGCTGCATAGGAAATGCCATGGACTGCTTATTTCTGCCCAGTGGGGCTTGTATTTTCAGTTTGGATTCTTCTCAACAAAGAGATTTTTAAAACACTGCCCTCACAGCCACAACATGAGTAAAGAATGCAGACAAAGATTTCCAGGGATAGAATGACAGAGAATTGTAGCACCACACAGGTCCAACCAGCATTTGGCAGAGTATAATGGAAAAGAGTTAAACCTTCCATAGAATTCAGTTGATAAAGACTCAGTACTTAAAGGCTGCTTTGAAGATGTGTGTAATAAAATATCAGTGTAACGGGGTGCCTGGAATGCCTGGCGAGGCAGGGCTTTAATTTGTTTTACTGAGTAGAGTGCCAGCTGCTCCTCTATTTAGGAAGAGGTAGAAAAGTCATCTTAGAGTCGATCTTATCTTCTCTGTGCCACTACATAGTTACACAAACATAAGATGCAAAGGCTCTCCTAATGCCAAACAAATTTTCCATGAGATATTGCAGGCTGCCCCTAACCCTTGGTAATCAGAGCCCTGGAGGTGGCTAACCAATTTATATAAGGAACAGTTGTGGGAGGAAGGAAGTAAAATCTCAACTACCACTCCCTGAGATTGGAAATTAAGGAAAACTGTTAAAATAGAGAAAGATAACCCTGACTAAATTCTACTGACACTCCAGGTCTCCTAAGTGGAATTCTCTTGGAGGCAAGGGGGAGAACAAATGGCTGAGCTGGGATGAATGCAATACTCTCAGGAAAGAAAGCTACACTTGGCCTGGTTTATGACTAGAGGAACAATGATAGAAAGGCATAATCTTGAGGCTCAAGTATGGAGCACCAGTACAGTTTATATAAAGATTTGAGCCATTTAATGCACCATCACTGGAGAACCAATGTTCAATAATAACCCTATGGTAGCAAAGATGTAGTGAACTGATTTGACTTTCCAGTGTTCCCTCTCTCTACCTGGCTTTAAGACGCTGAGCTGGTATGTGGTAGGCTATGGTCAAGCCTTGCAGGTCCAATGTCTTCTTAGCTCAGTTTGTATTTGTGCACAGACTGCTCCAGGATTATGTTGTTGAAACGTGGTAGTACAAGCTGATGCTAATCAAAATTGAACCCAGAACTCAGAACTAGGAGGAGTGGTATCATCAATCTTTAATAGTCATATAGGGTAATTATGTCAGAGTTTTAGGGTGTGGTTAGGGTTTAAGAAACTTGGAGTAGTAGACTGACCCTAAAGTGACTCCCAAAGAGTCCCACCTCCTGGTGTCCATGTTTTTATGTAATCCCCTTCTCTTGAATGTGTATTAGACCTGTGACTTAAACACAGCAAATTAGATGGGATTTCACTCCTGTGATTTTGTTGGGTTACATAAGACTCTGTCTAACCAGAATGGAGAGAGAAATTCTCTTTGATAGCTTGATAAAATAAAAATCCATGTTGAGGATGTCCACATGCAAGGAACTGGGAGTAGCCTCTAAGAACAAGGAGCAGCCGTTAGAACTGAAGGTGGCCTCCAGATGACAGTCGGGAAAGCCAGACCCAGTCATACAACTGCAAGGAAATGAATTCTGACAACAACCTGAATGAATCTTGCAGTGGAGTTTTCCCCAGTCAAGTCTCAAGATGGGAACACAGCCCAGTCTACAGCCTGATTTCAGTCTTCTGAAAGCAGAGGACCCAGGTAAGCCATGCCTGGACTCCTGATGGAAACTGTAAGAAGATAAATATACACTGTTTCAAGCCACTAAGATTGAAGTAATTTGTCACACAGCAATAAGAAACTGTTATACTTTTATACTTGGTAAGCCCTCATTGGAGACTTCTCCAGCCCAGGAGGCTCCACCTTGGATAGACAGATGGCACTGCTGGGATCTAAATATGTTTCCTGTGAGGACACTGGAATCCTGTAGAAGCCTCAGTCTGGAACTTCCTCCTCCCTGATATATTCTCATATGGTTTGTTGAGAATGTATTCTTTGAGCATATTGCATAAAACGTATCTCTATAAAAGATAACGTAAAGAGCATTCTTTTTCCTCAGTCCTCAAAACTCCAAGAAAGTAACTCATGTCTCTTCCTTTAGTAACAGGGGACGTGTAGCTAGCTCTTGGGGTTAGAGAGGATCTAAATAAAGGAAAATACTGTTGACAGGGCAAAGGAGGAACCATTTACCTAACCCCATTCCCTACTTCTTATAATTGCAGTCAATCTTCAAAATAGCCGGGTATGTAAGCAACCCACATGATATTGTGTTATACATGAAGGAAACTTTAAGTGTGGCACACTGGAGATCATGTTCATATTCATAAGTGCTCAACAATTAATTGGAAAAATCAGAGAAGTCCCCAGAGACATACCAGATGCATATCCTTTATACGTAATTTTATGTGCTCAACTGTGCATAGTTTCACTGTAATCATTTTAACAATTTTTATTGTCTATCTTAAGAATTAATTTCTTCTCCAACATCCCTATATCCCTCATTAGACATCTTGATACACCTCAAGGGCTCAGAATAGGAACAGGACTTCAATTGCTGCCATTCAATGAGAGTCCCCCACATTCTCATCATCTTCCAAAGTTTCTGTCATAACTGTAAAGTCTCTCTTTTCTTCAGTCTGTCTGCCTTTCATTTCTACGTGCTTGGGCTTAAAGAGCAAACAATCCAATGAAGACTGGAATAGGAGTTGCTTTTTGGGCCCTGACCACTTCAGCCTTTGGCCTTGCCACATAAAGGTAGTCAAGAATAACAACAAGCAAACAGTTCAGGACTCAGAACACAAAGCTTGACAACATTCTGGAATCTTAAGTTGAAGTGAGTAACATGATCTCTTATGCCTTCCAGGTTCATGTGGGGAGATAAAGCACAAATAATTCATTGTCAGTAGAATGTCTTGCCACTTCATCCTAAATTAAATATTCCCCCACCTACATTTTTAAATAACATACAGTTTTTAGAGTGGTTTTAGGTTTACAGAAATATTAAACAGAAAGCACAGAGAATTCCCATGTACCACCTCCCCCACAACACACACATATGCATAGTTTTCCGAATCATTAACATATTGCTTTGGTGTGGTACATTTGTTATAATTGATGAACCACTATTGATACGTGATTAGAAACTAAAATCTATTTTTTAAGTTAGGTTTTACTCTTTGCATATACAGTTCTGTGGGCTTTGACAAATGTGTATGGTCATATCGCTACTTAATTGTGTATGCTATTTTAATATAAAAACCTTTAATTGGTGGCTAAATTACCTGACTATTGGTATCAGGGATCTGATATCCAGAATGTGCAAAATCAGGTAAACAGCTACACTAACATAACACTGTTAGTTCTATCAGAATGTGCCCCAAGTTTTGAATGCTGCAGTGAAAGTTGAAGAGAATTGTTTTATTAGAAACAGCAAGTAGTGCTACAGAAATACAAGTAAACTTTAGGGGCTAGTGGGGGGCAGGGAGAGAGAAAACACTTAACCCTCCCTGTCATAAAGTGTATTTCTTTCTCCTCTATCACTGCCTAGACTTGACCACTCTCAGGTATAACTATTGCCTTTTGGGATGTGGGTTAATAACTGTTCCCACTGCCCAGTCCTTGAGGGAAAAGAAGGTCCTTATTTTATTGCTATGGGAGTGATGATTTTGTGATTTGCCAAGCTGGATCTCTGAATTCATTTTTACTTCTGAATTCAGTTTTTGTCCCAAAGGAAACATTTTTTTCAAGGTGATTCAATTCTACTAGACTGTACAGATTTTGTGGCATTATTGGATTAAATAGGCTTTATGGGTTTACCTTGGGAACCCAGACACCATTTATAACATTTCTATAAGGAAAATGCATTTCAAGCTCTAAACTACCAGATCCACAAAAAAGCTCATTAGTAAACCTTTTTTTGCCTCACTTTTGTCTGTGAGTGAAGGAACCACACTGGTGAGAAATGCATTCTTTCAACAAACTTCTTTTATCAGTTGGCATATTTTTGTCTGTAAGTACCGGAAGACCTTACTAAATGCTGCTTAAATAATAGGACATTTATTATGACACACAGAAAGAAGTCCAGAAAGAAGCAGATCTAACAATTGGTTCAGCAGCCTAGAAACACCTTCAAGTATTCCAGTTTTTTCTAACCTTTGACTCTGTCATGCTCTGCCAGTCATCAATCTCCCTCATCCCAACCCCCTTGGGCTGCAGCAGCTCTGTGCCTCAAATCCATGTAACAATATCCAAAGGCAGGAGAGGTAAGGGGCCTGAGGAGTTATCCCCACATGCAGATGTGTTTTACCGGGAGGGAAACTTTCCTGGAAGGCACCCAATAGGCTTTTTCTCAGGTCCTATTGGACCTGTCATATGCACACTCCAAATGAATCCTTGACAAAAGTGGAATGAGATTATCCTGATTGATCTACACCCTTCATGTTTTACCCGCTGGGTTGGGATTGGGGCCCATCTTCCCTGAGCATTTTGGCCCCAAACTTGAACAAAATCAGGGTTCTGTTAAAAGAAGAAGGGGGTGGAGGGCTGGGTGTTGGCAGGTAACCATTAGCATATGTCACACTGCAATTTTACCCCTGTTTATTCTCTCCTGCTTTAGAGGTTTACTCTAGACCAGTAACATATGGCATTAGCCTGCAAAGATGAGCCTTTAATGGGATACAAAGTGCATTAACAAAATGCATGCTAAATTGCAGTGCTATGGTTATGCTGCAAACGTGATGTTGTGAAATTATATTCCTGATTAGACAATATAAATAGTGTGATGCCAATTTGGATGTTATAGTGGTTCACTGGGCTTAACTTTATAAAGCATAGAAAGCTCCCTAGTGCTAAACCATGCTCACTTTTTACCGACCAATGCCCAATGAGCCAAAAGATAAGCCATGTGGAATTTGCATAGAAACAAGAATGTTAGTTAATATGCCACTTACTGTACATTGAAATCCTGGTAGCTTTTTTTTTTTTTTTTTTTTTTTTTTTTTTTTTTTTTTTTTTTTTAATTCAGACCTGGTAGCTTTTTAATGTTTAGTGACACAGAAAATCTTTGGCCAGGGACTATTAGTAGGAGCTTTCTCAAAGCAATACCCCTTGAAATAAAGCCAGATATACCCAGCAACACAATTGCCAATGACACCCTTCTCCAGTCATACTCCTAGACATTCTGTTTTGTAAAGCTCATTACTCCTGTAATGATATTTGTGCTATCACAAGCTAGTGTAAAAATAATTTACAACTTAGAAAGCATAGCTTAAGTCACCTTCTTTGTCTCAACAGGGCATCATAACTCTCACCATAAACCCCGTAGGGAAGAAAATTGGGCTTTAATGTCTACCCAGTTCCAGTGAATAAATCAGCAATATGCTGGGTTACAGCCAGACTCAAATACCTATGTCTAAACAGAGCTGTGGCCCTTAACTAAACAGAACTGATAATTCAATGGTCCACTAAGAAATCCCCCAAGAATACTTTGTGGTCCAGAGAAGGGAGGATATCCCCATTTGGACCTTTGTGACAAACTCTGGGTCTGAGAGAGGTTATGTCCTCTGTATCACCTTTCTCCCTTAACTTTGAAATGTCAAGGAGGAATAATGCAAACTGTGTCCCATTATGACTTACTTTTTTACTTAAGCCTCTTCCTATGTGGAGTAGGGAGAGTGAAGGCTGGGTTCCCCATAACTCTTTAACTCTGTATTGAATTTCAATAGTGTCTTTGTTTCCAAACTTTAAAGTGGGGATTAAAGGGGTGTGAAGACGACAGGGTCTTCTCACTTCATTGGGTTGAAATGTGAGTCCAAAATTTTTAAAAAAGTAGTTCTTAAGGGGCATATAATGCATATATCTATTTTTGCACAAAACCAAAGGAGAAAGAGAAGACAAAAAGAAGTACACAGAACATACTTAAATGGGGGAGCAATATTTTTAACTGCAGTGAAAAATGTCTTACAAATTTCAGACAGTAGGAAGTAAAGCAACCTTAAAATTAGAAATAAAGCGGCAATATTAAGGTAACCTACAGCTATTTATATGTCACCTCAATTTGAATCCCCAATGGCTGTGTTGTTGGCAATGAATATTCTAGCCTTGTACTGACATATCAAATTTGAATTATGATTTAAATCAATTAATCAATAATTATTTATTGAGTGTTCAGCATTCTGCTAGGCTCTGCATTCAGGATTAAAGAGGGGCTGTAAAACACAAACCCTGCTTCAAGCAGCTTACATCATAGTTGAGGGGATAATTATCACACTCCAAATAACTAGGTACAATGCAGGTACCTTATAAATTAAATGCTAAATACATGCAATCTAAAATGCACACACATTCATACATTTTTAATGTTCAGTTTCTAACCTGTTTTCTTATTTTGACTTGCTGCATGTGTAGTTCCTCTCCATTACCTTGGCTATTGATCTTTTTTAATGTGGGTAAAGCACCAGGCCTAATGTACTGTACATTTTATCTAAAACTGGTGTCTGTGACATTCTCTCTGTGTGCCTTTACAGAACCCAAAATAAAACTAAGCTAAAGTAGTTCTAAATTTTTCATTAAGTGAATAACTTTCTGCTTGCTACAGAATTGTTTGGAATTACTGCTCAGGAAAGAAGAGAAGTTAGTAAAGCTGAACAACTAATTGGATTTTCTGCAGTTCTGTCAATACATGGGAAAGCTTCTGTCTATCTAGATACCTGCCAGAATATAACAAAGGTTTTCACTGACATGCAAAACAAGAGTTCATTTGAACGTTTAGGAAATCTTCTATTTTTCAATTTTATGTTCATTAATTGAGCTTGTTTCCTTTGACCCTAATTATGTTATATGTGCTGAAAGTTTACTTTTAAATATATATATATATATATATATATATATATATATATATATATATACACACACACACACACACACACAATTAATTACAAAATTGAATAGATATCTGTGCCTAATTGGAGGACAGATAGAGGTAGCTTATTATGGTTCTGTGAAGAGGAAAACCAATACACCTATCACGTTCAAAATCCGAGAAAACAATCCATTCTTTTAAAAGTGAAATTTCTAGCTATAATTATTTCCTTCTGCATCCAGAAACTAACCAGCTAACTAACTAAAGACTTTAGTAAATAAATTCTGCATCATAACTAAACGTCAATGTGGAATCATAAAAAATAAAAAATTTTCACCAAGAAGTTATACACAATATTTTCAAAGAGTTTTTCTTCCTGAAACCAAGAAATTTAAGTAAGAGAAGCATAACAATAAAAAGTCTACTTGATGAGCCTGTAATGGGACTGATAGGCAAATATGTCAAAATGGTTTTAGTCTCATTGAAAGCAAATGGTCTTTGCTTTTCCTTTATTTCTTCCAATCTTATTGTGAACTATGTTATGAGACTAATTGTTCAACAATTTCTACCTTATTTATAAAACGAAATTTCTTTTTTTAAAAAATAGGCCAAATAAAATAGGCCAACTTGTTCATGAAGCAAAGTATTTTCATCCACTTACTCATACTTCTTGGCTTTTTACAAGATGTCCCTGACATCTGAACTGGAAATATTCACCCTATAATTATACAACATTTTTTTGTATATACTCAAGCTAAAAAAAATTTAGATGAGCCTATTTGAACAGTGTAGGCCATCATTAAAATTGAGGAATTAATTCAAGTCAGTCTGTGATTCCTAAGCATATCCTCACAGATCACTGGAACTTTTTACTGCCAAGCATTTGTATACAGTTTTAAAGTTATAAAACCTTTGTACATAGTTACATCTTTGGCTTCTTTGTATATATTTCCCCTGTAGAAAAAAGGTAATTTATGCTCTGAATCAAGGTCCCTAATAACTTAAATTGTTCAGAGATTACAATGTTCAGATGATGAATTATCTAAATAGATAAGTAATCTTCAATTCCGTGTTTTAAGATAACAAGGGGAAATTTATAAAATGTTACTTTGAGAAGTAGAAACTTTCAAATAATTTATCACTTTCCTATATAAAAAAATGTGTAGCCTAATCTCTTTTCAGTTTGAAATTTCTTCTGCACCTCATGAGATTAAAATTGCACAATTTCCAGAGAAGATTGTATTTTTTGTTACCCAAGTCTTATTATGATTCTCAAGACATTTTATATTTGGGACATAAAATTAATACTTAATTTACTGCAATAAAACCTACAGTCTTAACACTTCATTTATTTCTTAGGTTATGACTGCTCTATTCCATTGACAAAGTAGCATACATGGCCAAGCCCAACATCAATGGGAAAATTTGCTCTACTTATCCTATTAGGATATAATACAAAGTTACTTGGCAAAGGGCGTCAGTGTATAACCACATAACAGAGAAGGAGTAGAAGAATGGGGAACGATAATATTCCATAACATTTTCACAGTATTTTGTAATAGAAATTAATTCCTTTAAATTTCATAAATATCCTTGAGGAATAAACTTTCAATCAATAAGGTAAAATGATGCCCTTGTAATAAGAATTTAAAGTTGAAAAATTAGCAAAAAATTTAAATCAGTTTATATTGAAAGTTTAGCTTAAAAACAAAAGTCTTATTTTCCCAGCTGCTAAAACAAAAACCATACAAACGGGTTGCTTTAAATAATGGGAATTTATTCACTCACTGTTTTGAGACTAGAAGAAGTGCAAATCAAAGTGTCAGGAAGGCGATGCTTTCTCCCCAAAGACTATGGCACTCTGGGGCTACCAGAATCTGCCAGCAATCCTTGGCTTTTCTGTCACATGGCAATGCATCTGGTGAAGACTTCTCCTTTTTCTTCTGTTCCATTGACTTTCAGGTTTGGTTCCTCCATGTGGCTTTCTCCTCATAAAGCCTCAGAAATGGGTTTAAGGCCCAACTTCATTCAGTTGGGCCACACCTTCACTAAAAAATGACATTTTTAAAGGGTCCTATTCACACAAACAGGAATGGATTAGGATTTCTTTTTTATGACATACATAATTCAACTTATTATAACACATTTAACATGTAATTGGATTGTTAACATAGGAATGAATTCAGATTATGTCACCTAAAAGAAACCACATGAATATGATAATCTCCAGTATCATTTGAACAATTGAATTATTTAATGATGTCATTGTTTGGAAAATTTATCTTTTCCTTCTTGATGACTGGAAATAACATATTTCCTAGCAAAACTTCATGGCAAATAGCAGTAAGTAATAGAAATCTAGTATTTTCCTAATGTGTTGTGCTGGTTTGAAACTATTATAGACCACAGAAGAGCCATGATCATTTAACCTAATCTTCTTGGGTGGAAAACTTTTGTTTCAATGTTTCCATGGAAATGTGACCCATTCAACTGTGGGTGTGAATACTGATTATATTATTTCTATGGAGGTGGGCCCCACCCATTCAAGGTGGGTCTTGATTGGTTCACTGGATTACTTAAGAGAACTCAGGAACTGACACAGACTCTTGGAGACTCTTGGAGATGCTCGGAGATGGAGACAGAAGGATATTTGGAGATGCTGAGCTAAGAGATGAAGCCCAGAGTTTTTCCCCAAGAAGCTAAAAGAGGACCCTCAAATGCTTAGAGGGAAACACCCTGGGAGAAACAAGCAATGATGCACAGGAGCTGAGAGAGAGGAGCAAAGATAGAAGCCCAGAGACATTTTGGAGAAAGCCATTTTGAAATGCAACCAGGGAGCAAAGGACCTGCAGATGCCAGCCATGTGCCTTCCCAGCTGACAGAGGTGTTCTGGAGGCCATTGGCCATCCTTCAGTGAAGGAATCCTTGTGCTGATGCCTTAGTATGGACACTTTTATGGCCTTAGGACTGTAAATTTGTAACCAAATAACCCCCCTTTATAAAAGCCAATCCATTTCTGGTATTTTGCATAAACAGCAGCTCTAGCAAACTGGAACATGTGTTAAAGAAAATAACTTTTTCTAATAGCATATTTTATAATGTTCTGCTGTAAAATTATTTTACATAGGCTTGCTTTTTTTAATGATGGTAAATGTAATTTCAGTAGAAACTGAAATACCCTAGAATATGAAGTCCATAGCACCTTTTCAGCACCATCACCATGTGCAGTTATTTTCCTGACTAGCTCCTGAAGGAATGAATGAGAACTTTAATAAACAATCTGTTTGATTCTTTTTGTTGGGGTGCAGGGCATGTTATGTGTGATTTTTTAAATTAGAGAAGTTTAGTTTTACAGAAAAATCATATACAAAATACAGAGCTCATTTATGTCTCCCCATTTTAACATCTTGCATTAGTATGGTACACTTTTTACAACTAATGAAAGAATATTATTATAATTGAACTATTACCTATAGTCCATGATTTACACTAGGGTTCCCTTTTGTGTTGTACAGTCATATTTTTTTAAATTTTTATTCTGGTAGCATATACATCACCTAAAATTTCCCTCTTTTAACCACATTCAAATATACCATTCAGTGTTTTTCACAATATTGTGCTACTATTGCCCCCATCTAACATTTGATTCTTGACATTGCTATGCAGAATTGTGAGAAATGAAAAGAATACCTGAATTTTTAGTGTGTAGTTTTGGTTCATGGATTTCTAAGCATTGAAATTGTTATTTAAGAATCACCCTAAGTCATAATAAAGTGCAGTGCCTGAAAGAGTAAACAAAGATCTTACATTATATTATACACTGGGGATCTTGAAAAGCTTCAGTGTTGTTGGTTTGTACAGGTTAGTGTGATGCCCCAACACATCACAGAGTTATTTTGGCAGAGAATAAAAATGTACCTGAAAAGCCTCCTTGAGGACCTAGGTGAAAATGTGGAAATATTAAACTTCCCCACCTGGGGAATTCCTGATATTCTCACAAGCATCAGGGACTACCAATTTAATAGTCCAAGCCCTCAATCTTGGAGCTTGCCCTGATGCAAAGGAGAAGCTAAGCCTGCTTGTAATTATACTTAAGAGTCACCTCCAGAGATCCTCTTTTGTTGCTCAGAAGCAGCCTCTCCTCTAAGCCAATTCTTCAGGTAAACTCATTGCCCTCTCCCCTTTGTGGGACATGACTCCCGGGGATGAGCCTGTACCCAGCATTCTGGGATTAAGAAAGCCTTCTTGGACCAAAAGGGGTAAGAGAAATAAAACAAAATAAAGTTCCAGTGGCTGAGAGATTTCAAACAGAGTCAAGAGGTCATTCTTATGCATTATATAGACATCCCTTTATAGTTTTTAGTGTATTGGACTAGCTAGAAAGAAATACCGGAAACTGTTGAATATAATCCAGTAGACTTGATTCTTGAAGATGTTTATATAACTATATAGCTTTTATGGTATGACTATGTAATTGTGAAAACCTTGCAACTGGCACTCCCTTTATCCAGTATATGGACAGATGAATAAGAAAATAAAGACAATAAATAAATAAATAATAGGGGAGGATAAGAAGTGTGGGATGTTTGGGGTGTTCTTTTTTGTTTTTATTTTTTGGAGTAATGAAAATGTTCAACATTTGATTGTAGTGATGAAGGCACAAATATATGATGATACTGTGAACCACTGATTGTACACTTTGGACGACTATCTGGTATATCAATATTTCTCAATAAAATTGCATTTAAGAAAATCTTTGGTGACTCTCAAGTTACTTACAGAATGAAGCATGTTTTAGCTATTTACTTTTCTAACTTTATCCCCCACCTCTCCCTTACCCTCCAATCAATATAGGCCCCTCCCTCTTTCCAAATCTGTCCTAGACTATCCTGCCTTTTTTGTTTTATTTTCTAGTTGTTTCCTCTGCAAAGAATTTCCTCTCCTTTTATCCATATCCACAATGATGTACCAAGCTTTGCTTCTACAAGAGTTTAACTTCAAAACCAAACTCAAATGCTTTCCTCACAAATTTTTCCTAGTAACACTAAGACACTGATTTCCCATTGCTTTTTGCATGTATCTGCTGGTACTTATCATAGTCTAACTTCTGTGTGATTTGACTCATCAACAATCACTTATTGAGTATCTGTCAGTGTCAAGAACTTTATCCTGCCTTCTAGCAGCTTAGTCTATTTGCATGTTTGTTGTATACTAGCAAAGCATGAGTTTTCTGAGATCAGAGGCAGTCTTACTCATCGTTGTGTCTCCTGTAAGCCCTAGCACATTCTCTTTCATACTGTATGTGTTCAATAAATATTCAAATGGAAAAAAGAGTAACCTGGAAAGAGATCACAATAAATTTTATTTGTTTTTTTTCCAAGAGTTTTCATAAAATAATGTACTTTGACTTTAAACTGCAGCAAAACCACCTGGATCACAGACACTCAATAAACTGTTAACAGGATCATTAGAGGTAATTGGATCTATTTGAGTCAGGAAAAGACCATGCCATTTGCCTTGAGGTGTTTAACATCAAAGATAGAAACTCATTTGTCTTGGGTGGTTTGAGTGCTGGTCTGCATAACAGTTGTGACCCCTTGAGACCATTACAGTTCCACAGTAAGAATTTTCAACATTCTAACAGTAAATGCTAGTCTGACAAAAATAAGGGTGTGCACACAGCAACCTAGAACACTTTATACGATTACAGATCTCTGCATAAAATATTAACTATTTTTACTTATATAAAATAACAAAGCCACTAAAATTTTTTATTTAAAATGCTTTTTTAAAACCCTCTTTGATCTTTTTCCTATCTTCCTTAAACCTGCTTTTATATGCCACTAATTGCACCAAAACATAGAGCAGTTCATTATTTCTTTATAGACATAGAATTTTAGAACTAAAAGAGACTAGACATCATTCTTGTCTGCTAAATTTACAAAATGGCAACTGAGGTCCATAGAAATAGTTATTAAGGTCTCATATCAGACATTAAACTCTAAGCAGAGCTAAAGTCTCCTTGATTCCTGAAGTAAAGCTTTTTATACTTTACCATCCTATACTCTTTTAAATCTTCTACCTCCTTTCTGAGACCTCCAAAATACATTCTTTTATACTAACTTAATTTTATTTGCAACTGTACCCACAATACAAACCTTTACTCGAGTGATCACCTTCTCTCACACATAATTTTGCCATGGAAAGTCTTCCTTTAAATTCTCTTCTGCCCAAAATCAAATATTGTGCGGTCGCGGTTACTACTTCTAGGGGGAGAGGCGGCCGGTAGCCGAGCCCTCAGCTCTCGGGGCTGCTCAAGGGGTACCGGCGGCGGGGGCTCTTTCCCGGAGGCGAGGGCGAGGCGGAGGACGTGGCCAGGGTCCTCGGCGAGAGGCGTGCAAGGAGGGCGGCGATAGGGACAAGACACTCTTCATCCAGTAGGAGTATGCGCCAAAGAGATTTATTCAGGGGTGATTACAGGTTATATAGGCTGGTAAGAAGGGCAGGGCTGGAAAGCAGGTGAAGTAGCCTTAAATGGCAATATTGAAGGGATAGGGGCTAGGATTGGTTCTGAGAGAACGCCGGAACCGATGCAGCGGGGCGGGGGTAGTTCTGGCCACGGGCATGCGCGCTGGCGGTGGCAGGAGTGGCCTTGGCACCAGGGAGTGAGTGGGTAAGATAAGGAAGTGGGGAAAGGGCAGTTGGGAGAAAGGCGGTTTCCTCCGGCAAGCCTCCCCTGCCAGTGGCATTTTGGGTGAGGAAAAGGGAGCTGCCTTGACCTCGCTCTCCAGGCTCGGGGGGGCTGCAGAGGGCACTCACGCCCGTACCTACTACCCTCCCCAGGGGGTGATCAGGTCCCCTGGCCCAGGCCTGGCAAGCCGAGGTACAAGCTCAGACACCCGCAATTCCCCTTTCTTTTCTAATTAGAGGAAGAGGCTTTACCGGAGAGGCCCGCTAAGGGTGAGGGAAGGGGGAGGTCAGGGAAGGGAAAAAGGGGTTGACGGTGGCTCAGCGAGGTTGGAACTCAGTGTTGGTGTGGTGCCCGGGCGCTTGATAATGGCTTCGCTGCAGCGGGCTGGGCGAAGGTGAGGGGTTAGAAGTTCAGGGGTTCAGAGAAGCTGGAACTCGAGGTGAGAACGATGTTCAGGTGATTGAGAAGGGTCTCGCGGTTGGCGAGTCGACCGGTGGCGTTGAGGTCGCGGAGGGTTGGCTGTCATCTTGGAGTGGGGGGCGTCAGAGGTGGCGAGTCGCTGATACTGGATTTGCACGAACGAGGAAAAAATGGCATCCGTTTGTTTTCTTACAAGCTGGACAATTTTGTGGATGAGGTAGGGTCCTAAGATGAGAGCTAGAATAATTATTAATAGGGGGCCAAGAAAAGGAAGGATGTATGGGAGGATGGGAGTGAAAAAACTGGACCAATAACTGGTGGCTTCATGATCTCTTTTATGCTTTTCCAGTCCCTCTCGGACTCTTTTTAGGCTATTCTCGACGAGACCTGTGGAATTGGCATAAACACAGCACTCTTCTCCTAGGGCGGCGCAGAGGCCTCCTTCTTTGAGGAGGAGAAGGTCAAGACCTCGGCGGTTTTGGAGCACTACCTCAGAGAGGGAATTGACAGAATTTTTTAGATGGTGAATAGCGTTTTGTAAGTGATGAATGTCTTCGTCAACAGCCGCCCTGAGGTGAGATAGGGCGGAGTCTTGACTGGCTAGTGCAGCGATTCCGGTGCCAGCGCCGGCAAGACCTAGGAGGGAGGCAATTGTAAGGACGGTGATGGGCTCTCGCTTTTGCAGTGGGGCAGGAGCCGCAGTTTTTTCCAGACGGAGGAAGAAGTTTTCTTCGCTGTGGTATAAGACCCTAGGGATAAGGACAATTAGGAGGCAAGTTTCTTTATATTCATTGATGACATTCGTGCTGAGACAGGGGGTAAGTCCTGTAGAGGAGCAGAGCCATTGGGAGGAGTTATGAGGAATGAGAAATTTTGCAGAGCTGCTGGGAGATGAATAGCTGGCACAGGCAGTGAGGTCGGGAGAGTTACTGGAGCGAGGGTGGACGCACTTTCCCGTATAGGAGACTGAATGAAAGGTCAGGGGGACGGCAGAGGTATTCCAATTGCATTCCAAGGGGCTGTTTTCTGTGCTTTCTGAAAAGGAGAGGTTGGAGGCAACGGGCTCATATAGCGAGGAAGAGGTGGAGAGGCAGAGCCAGCAGGATGAGGTAAAATTGGGGTTGGAGGAGTTTACTGAGGCAAAGGCGGCTTGGATGAGGCTGAGGAGGGGAGAGGAATAATGAGAGGGGGGTAGAAAAGGTTGGGGTGGTGGGGTTGGCGATGTGTTGTTTGCAGCTGAGGTGCGGCCTCCGGATGCGCTGCTTGTACTTGAAGTGCGGCTGGAGGGCTGTGGAAAAAGGGGGTTAATGACTTGGTTGGGACCTATGCCAGAGGGTGTTTTTAATGCAGTATTTTGGCCTGGTTGGTTTACAGCCTCCTTCTTTGTTAGAATAAGTGATCCTCGGTCGGCTCCTTTCTCATAGATTCTGAAGCCTCAAGTTTGACCGAGTAACCAGGAGGGATTAGTGGGTAGCTGCACTGTAAGATTAAGATGTGTGCAGGATCCCTTACTTTCTTGGCCAAGCCAGTTAACAGTAGGGAGTTTGCACCCTGTAGGGGCCCACTTTAGGGTAAGGTAATGATCAGGAACAGGAGGCTTCCAATTAGTGGTTAGTGTTTCACACCCCCAGTATGCACAGTAGTACTCGTTGGGGGAATTACAGTACGATTTTCCAGGATTTGAGGATGGGCACATGTAATATTGGGCCTGGGGATCACTTACCTTTTGAGCGCAGGTTTCTTCGACTCTGGAGACAAAGGTGGTGAAAGGCTTACTCGGCTCCTGGAAGAGCTTGGTGAATTTATTAGGCCGACAGGCAGAGCAATTGGCAAACGCGCGCAAGGCGATTCCCCAAAGGATAGGCCAAAAGGTGGCAGGTGCATTAATATAAGCAGACGCATTTAGAAATGCTCCAGTGCCCAAATAGGCTTCGGGGGGATGATAGACTCCAAGGGCTGCGTCTTGCTCACTTTGCTGAGCTGCTTCTGCCTGGAAGTGAGCACGCCAGTCAACAAACTGACCGGGGTTAAGAATGGAACGGGCAAGCGAGGCCCAGTCTTGGGGGATGCAATAGTCCATGCCGAGATCCTGCAGTATTTGGGAAGCGTATGGGCTACCTAACCCGTCCTCCCCGACGGCCCTGCGAAACTGCTTGATAGTATCTGAGTCAATGGGATACCAGTCATACGGTTTCTGTGGGGTGGGGGCAAGGTTAAGAGGAAAGCAGCGAAAAGCACGAGAGAAAGGAGGACGCGCTTGCAGAAGGCTTGGCGCGGAAGTGGGGGTAGGGGGAGCGTTGCCCCAAGGGTTGCCTTGAGGTGTAGAAGGCAGCCAGGGGTTGTTAGTCGGCAGGGTGGGAGGAGCGGCGGCAGCTGCCGGTAGCGGCTCCGAGGGGGAGCTCGCCGAAGGGGGAGGTGGGAGTGGGAGGCCCCAAGCGTCGCAAGATGGCGGCGCGGTGGGCGTGGCTAAGACACAAGATGGTGGATCAGCCCCGCCCTGTGAAAGGGTGGGGCCCAAGGCATAAAATGGCGGACTAGCTCCGCCCTGTGGAAGGGCGGGGTAAAGCATATGTGGTTTCCGGCCCAGCTTAGGGCTGATGTCATCGCCGGAGCATTTCCTCCCCTCGATGGAAGAAGAAAGAGGAAGTTCGCCATCTTGGTGTGGCGCAGTGTTAATTTGCTTTTTGGGAGTCACCTCGAGCGCGTTGTTAATCTGCTCGACTAAGGACTCCGTGTCTGAGTCATGATTTGAATTAGTATCGCTATCTGAATCTGTTGGCTGGGTTGATAGGGCCTCCTTGGATTTAACGAGGCCTCGATCAGGGGGGAGGGAGCCTTGAAGGCAGGAGCGGATGGTTATTAAGGTGGGGAGCAAGCCGGGAGGGAAGCGCTTGTTCTCATGTTCCATGGCATTAGTGACTCGATCAATAAGACGATCATAAGTAACAGGGTCCCAAAGATGGCAAGTGGTGAGCCATGGGTTAAAAGGCAGCAGGAGGTCCCAGTACACCTGCAGCTGCCGGACAGACACTTTACAGCGATGCGTGTCTAGGAGACCCGCTAGAGCACGAACTTGAGGTGCCTGACACGTAGATATATGATTACCCATAGCTGAGGGGGGAGGAGGGGGGGTTACTCCCGAGCCGGGCCGGCCGGCTGGCAGGGAGGAGGAGGAGGAGTTGTTTACCGAGCAGAGAGAATGAGATAAGCTGTGGCCGCAAGGCCGAAGGAGACGGCGAGAGCGGAAAGCAGTGCCCTTTGGCAACGGGAGCAGTCAGGGGGGGCGGTTGCAAAGAGGCACACGGCACCAAATGAGGAAATAAAAATACAAAGAACTACAGCAAAGTAATGGAGGGGAAGAGGGAGAGTGTTAGGAGGAACGGGGGTCATAGAAGTGCGCATACAAAAGGACGAAGAGAGCGTAGGGGAAGGGAGGAGTTCCTACTGGATGAAGAGAGCGTGGGGGAAGGGATGAGCGGCTTCGGAGCAGGGAACCTCCCACGGCTCCAGAAGCGGCGAAGGAGAGGCGGCCCTACCTTGCAGGCGAGGAAACGGGAAGCTGGAGAGGCGTCCGGGCGAGCGATCGACCCGCTGAACTGTTGTGTGGAGACGTCCCTCACACGGGGCACCAGTTGCGGTCGCGGTTACTACTTCTAGGGGGAGAGGCGGCCGGTAGCCGAGCCCTCAGCTCTCGGGGCTGCTCAAGGGGTACCGGCGGCGGGGGCTCTTTCCCGGAGGCGAGGGCGAGGCGGAGGACGTGGCCAGGGTCCTCGGCGAGAGGCGTGCAAGGGGGCGGCGATAGGGACAAGACACTCTTCATCCAGTAGGAGTATGCGCCAAAGAGATTTATTCAGGGGTGATTACAGGTTATATAGGCTGGTAAGAAGGGCAGGGCTGGAAAGCAGGTGAAGTAGCCTTAAATGGCAATATTGAAGGGATAGGGGCTAGGATTGGTTCTGAGAGAACGCCGGAACCGATGCAGCGGGGCGGGGGTAGTTCTGGCCACGGGCATGCGCGCTGGCGGTGGCAGGAGTGGCCTTGGCACCAGGGAGTGAGTGGGTAAGATAAGGAAGTGGGGAAAGGGCAGTTGGGAGAAAGGCGGTTTCCTCCGGCAAGCCTCCCCTGCCAGTGGCATTTTGGGTGAGGAAAAGGGAGCTGCCTTGACCTCGCTCTCCAGGCTCGGGGGGGCTGCAGAGGGCACTCACGCCCGTACCTACTACCCTCCCCAGGGGGTGATCAGGTCCCCTGGCCCAGGCCTGGCAAGCCGAGGTACAAGCTCAGACACCCGCAATATTGTCCTCCTTCATTACAGTGTTCCAACTCAAAATATTCTTAGTTTTCAAAAGAAGTATTCTATACCTACATGTATGACTCTGATTGCTAAGGTGCAGGATGTAAAGACTGCTCTTATGCAGTTCACAATATATTCAGGAGATTAGACATGTGCACATAAACAGGGCAAAATATTTTGGGTGTTGTAAAATGGTCACAATGGACTACAGAAGCACAAAGGAGAGAAAGAGCAATTTCAGGCAAGGATATCAAAGAAGGCTTAATGCATAGGTGATAATTATAGTACACATTTAAGTTTGAAAATTTTCTAGAAACAGGAAAGTACATTCTAAGAAAAGTATAAACATCGAGCAAAGATAAGTACAGTGGGAAAGCAGCAAGTATCAAATTTGGCAGCACCACAGGGTTTATTAAACAGGTTAGTGAAAAATAAGACTAGAAAAGTCAGGGGGGCATTGGTCATAGAGAACATTAATGCTAAGAAAAGATGCTTGGATTTTGTTTTCTAAGAAATGTGAAATTATTGAGAATTTTTGAGCAAGACAGTTTCCTGATCTGAGTTCTGCCTTAAGCAGATTAAACAAGCTGGTGTCTATTGAATGAACTGAAGAAAGACCTAACTAAAGTCAAATATACCAGTTGAGAGGTGAGTGCTTTAGCCCCAGCAAGTGTTAATGAGGGCCTGGACCAGATCAGGAAGTTGAGAATTAAATATGGGGTCAAATGGGCAGCACTACAATAGAAGCAATGGGATTTGGTGACTGGCTATGGGGAGGAGAGAAAAGGAAGAAAAGTAGTTAACTGTGATGGCCATAAATAAAAACAGAGAAAACAGAAAGACATGAAAGTTTTCCAGGGAGAAGTATTACAATGTTTTGAAATATATTGAGTTTTAAATATACGGAATTTAAAAATTCATAGTATGCTAAAAATATGGAATGATTAAACTCACAACAATCATACTATAAAATGTACACAAATCAACATGTATATTTAAATATGAAAGCAATTTAATGCTTTATTACACAGTAGGATATTGATTGTCAATTGTTTTGCTCATTTCCATCTTTTCTGCAATGATACCTGATAATTCTTAAAGAAGGGAAAAATGGTATGGAAAAAGGAGCTGACATGCAGAAAATCCTTATTATATTCCTCACTCAGGCACAATAAAAAATGCTGCTATACTCATTTTACAGATAAGGAAACTAAAGCTCAAACTATCAGGTTGGCTACATTGCCAGAGATGATATAATGTGGCAGAGTTAGGGACTGCTCCCAGGACTCAGGCTTTTTCCACTTTTTCATAAGGCAAGAGTAGTATCAGTGGGTACAGGTTTAGGGAAACAGATTTTGGCTAAATATAAGAGAAAAAAAAAAAACTTTTCAAAAATTATACCTGTGGATTTCAAGAAGAGAACTGTGACCTATAGGGAAATTTAAATGACCTTACGAAGATAGGTAATCTGCAAGATGAGAAAATCACAAAGGTTTTTGTCCAAATTCATCTCAAGATAACAACTGATACATGAACAAAGTACCCAGAAACAAAACTAAATATTGTAGCTTCTTTGTTCTAGTGTATACAGTTCTTAAATAGCTTCCTTCTGAGTTTTTTCAAACTCAAACAGTAAATTTCTTCATGACTTTGTATAGATATAATGTATATGCATTAGAGTGCCTATTGTGGTACCGCTAAAATTTTTTCATAAATAAAAAACAAATATTCTAATTCAAGAATTCACTTCTAATTAAGACTCCAGAAAACCAGTTTTTTCCTTTGTCAAAAGACATATCTTTACATCTCAGACTACTAGTGGAATGAAAAGATATAAGTATGTTCCCTGTTTGCATTTTAAAACAAAGTGAATATTGACAGGTCTTAGATATTAGGAAACCAAGCTCCATTGCACTTGCACAAATTCTCCTTGAGGAAGTTATAAAATTTGATGTAAATTAATGCTTAGACTTTAAAACTGAAGTATGAATTCAAATCCAGTCTTTTTACGTAATTTAATCCTACTTGTGAAGAATACCTCTCACAACTAGACAGACCTACCTGAGTACAAATGGTCAACTAGTCCTGCTAAAATCTAGACCAAAAAAAAAAAAAAGGAAGCCCAACAAAACCCCAAAACAAATTACACTATCTCCTTCTCATTAAAGCTTGATTTATTTCAGACCATCTTCATCAAGGAAGAGAATTTTCTTAGGAAAGTTATTTAGATCATTTTAAATTTATTATAATTTCTGGAAAAATCTGTGTTTGAACTGGGTGTGATTTCTGCATGTTGCCTATTTACTATACACCAGGTCCATTTTGTAATAGGTTGAAATAAGAAACAGCTTATTTCAAGATAGAAATGGTATTTCCTCCATTGCAAAATGAAGGAAAGCTACCTTGTCAATAGCTGGGTGGATTATGACAGTTATCTTTCTTCCAAAGACCCATAGCAAGGTAGGGGAAGGTAAAAGGTGCTAGAAGATAAGAAATTTAGACATCCATGGAGAAACAGGCAGAAGTTTGGGGCCAACATTTAGTTCAAGAGTAGCTCTAAACCCCCTAAAATTCTACCAGATTCCTTTCTGAGGAAGCCTATGTCTAAAATAAGAGTTGGACACCTGGCTCATGGAATTTATCACCACAGCAGCACAAACCAGGCAACTCAGTGCTAGAGCTCTGAATCCTATCTGTGTTGATCTCTCTAGCCTTACACTAGAGTTCATGACAAGTGGGATCAGGGTCAAAGACCTTAAAGGGTCGGATTATTTGTTGACAGTTGGCTCTGGGAGGAGGTATAATGGCCAAGAGACAAACTCAGCATGAAACTGATTGAGTCATAATTATAGAGGAAAGGCATCTCTATTAAGAGTCAGGCCAATTCTCCATTAAGGGATTGAGTGTAGGAGAGAAGATGGCAATAAACTATGTGTTTATCCTGTTACTTTTCATTTTTGGAAATTGGGAAAATGGACATGTCTACATGTGTAATTTAATGTTGTCTAAGAGCATATTCTTATTTTTCCAAAGGGAAAATCTGATGTTGAGAGGTGCTAAGACATCTTTCCAATATTACATAGAATGAGTCAGGTCAACATTTGCATTTAGACTCCAGAACTCACAATCTCTTCACTATGTCAAGGGGTTATAAATATTCCCTAGGAGGTCAAAGTTATTTTCAAAAAAAGACAAGTTTCCAAATTAGGATTCATAATGGTGCCAAGCTGGGCTCACTGCCTGATGCACATGAAAGACCAAGCCAGTGACACCAGGTTTTTGAAGAGAAAAAGAGTTTATTCATGAAGGGGGAATACCATAGCAATTGATGCAGAAAATGCATTTGACAAAATACAGCATCCTTTCTTAATAAAAACACTTCAAAAGATAGCAATAGAAAGAAACTTCCTCAATATGATAAAAGGTATGTATGAAAAACACACAGCTAACATCATACTCAATGGTGAAAAACTGAAAGCTTTCCCTCTGAGATCGGGAACAACATAAGAATGCCCACTGTCAACCAGTGTTATTCAACATTGTACCAGAAGTTCCAGCTAGAGCAATTAGGCAAGAAAAAGAAATAAAATGCATCCAAACCAGAAAGGAGGAAGTAAAACTTCCACTATTTGCAGATGACATGATCCTATATTTAGAAAGTCCAAAAAATCTACAACCAAGATACTAGAGCTAATAAATGAATTCAGCAAATTGGAAAGATACAAGATCAACACACAAAAAATCAGTAGTGTTTTTATACTGTAGTAATGAGCAATCTGAGGAGAAAATCAAGAAAAGAAATTCCATTCATATTAGCAACATGAATCAAATATCTATGAATAAATTTAACCAAGGTTGTAAAGGGCCTGTATTCAGAAAATTAAAAAACATTGCTTAAAGAAATAAAAGAAAACCTAAATAAATGGAAGGACACTGCCTGTTTTTGGATTGGAAGACTAAATATCATTAAGAAGTCAATTCCATCCAAATTGATTTGCAGATTCAATGCAATTCCAAACAAAATTCCAATGGCCTACCTTGAAGAAATGGAAAAGCCAATTAACAAATTTATTTGGAAGGATAAGGAACTTTGAAAATTCAAAAACATCTTGAAAAAGAACAAAATTGGAGGATTCACACTTCTTGACTTTAAAGCATATTCCAAAGCTACAGTGATCAAAATAGCACGGTACTGGCATAAAAATAGGCATATTGATCAATGGAACTAAATTGAGTGGTCAGTAATAGACCTGCACATTTATAGTCAGTTGATCCTTAACAAGACTGCCAATTCCACTCAACTGGGACACAGCCTCTTCAGCAAAGAGTTCTGGGAGAACTGGATATCCATATCTAACAGAATGAAAAAGGACACCTTTCTCATATCATATACAAAGGTTAATGCAAATGGATCAAAGACCTAAATATAAGAGACAGAACCATAAAACTCATAGAAGAAAATGTAGGGAAGCATCTCCAAGATCTTGTGGTAGGTGATGGTTTCTTAGACCTTACAACCAAAGCACAAGCAATGAAAGAAAAAATAGATAAATGGGACCTCCTAAAAACTGCATACTTTTGTATATCAAAGGTCTTTGCCAAAGAAGTGAAAAGGCAGCCTACTCAATGGGATAAAATACTTGGAAACCACACATCTGATAAGGGTTTAATATCAGAATACATTAACAAATCCTATAATTCAACAATAAAAAGACAAACAACCCAATTTAAAAATGGGCAAAAGACTTGAATAGACAGTTTTTCAAAGAGGAAATACAAATGACTAAAAAGCACATGAAAAAATGCTCAATATCACCAGCTACTAGAGAAAAGCAAAAGAAAACCGCAATGAGATATCATTTCATGCCTACTAGAATGGCCACTGTTAAACAAACAGAAAACTACAAGTGTTGGAGAGGATCTGGAGAAATATGAACAGTTATTCACTACTAGTGGAAACATAAAATTGTACAGCCATTGTGGAACACAGTTTGGCAGTTCCTCAGAAAGCTAAGTATTGAACTGCCATATGATCCAGCAATATTGCTACTAGGTATAAACCCAGAAGAACTGAAAGAGGGACTTGAACAGATGTGAACACACCAATGATCATAGCAGCATTATTCACCATAGCCCAAAAATGGAAAAAACCCAAGTGTCCATCAACCAATGAATGGATCAACATAATGTGGTATGTATATACAATGGAATATTATTCAGCTGTAAGAAGGAATGACGTTCCGGTGCATGCAACAACATGGATGAATCTTGAGGACACTATGTTGAGTGAAGTAAGCCACAGAAAGGACAAATATTTTATGATTTCACTAATATGAACTAATTATAGTAAGTAAACTCACAGAGTTAAAATCTAGGATATAGGTTACCAGGGGATAGAATGAGGGTAGAAAATGGGAGCTGATGCTTAATTTGTGCAGAATTTTTAATTAGATGATAGTAAATGTTTGGAAATTCATACAGGTGATGGTAGTACATTATTGTGAGTGGAATTAACAGCACTGAATTGTGTGTGTGAACGTGGTTGAAAGGGGAAGTTTAGGACCAGAAGTGTCACTAGAAGGAAAGCTAGAGGATAAACCATGAGGCTGTATAACACAGTGAACCCTGTTGTGGAAGATGACTGTGGTTAATAGTACAAACCTAAGAATGTTTTTTCATGAACTAGAATAAATGTACATCACTATTACAAGGTGTTAATTATAAGGTTGTATATGGGGGAAAACGCACCTAATGCAAACTATATACTATTTCTTTGGGATCCATAGTAATGACCCTCCTCCCCGCATTTGTTTGGGTCTTCTCTCTTTTTGACTTTGTCAGTCTAGCTAAGGGTTTGTTAATCTTGTTAATCATTTCAGAGAACCGACTTTTGGATTTATTTATTCTTTCCATTGTTTTTTGTTCCCCAGATAATTTATTTTGGCTTTAATCTTTATTATTTCTTTTCTTCTACTTGTTTTAGGATTGGTTTGCTATTCATTCTCTAGCTTCTTCAGTTGTTCACTTAGGTCTTTGGATTTAGTTCATTCTTCCTTCTTAATGTATGCATTTAGAGCTATAAATTTCCCTCTCAGTATTGCCTTCACTGTATCCCATAAGTTTTGATATGTTGTGTTCTCATTTTCATTCATCTCCAGATATTTACTGATTTCTCTTGCAATTTCTTCTTTGACCCACTGATTGTTTAGGAGTGTGTTGTTTAACTTGTGGAAGTTCTGGTTCTTTGGTGGTTATTGATTGCCAGCTGCATTACATTACAGTCAGAGAATATGCTTTGAATAATTTCAATCTTTTTAAATTTACTGACACTTGTTTTGTGCCCCAGAATATGGGGTTAGATAGATAGATCTATCCTGGAGAATGTTCCATGAGCACTAGAGAAGAATGGATAACCTGGTAATTAGGGATGTAAAGATATATATCTGTTACATCTAATTCATTTATCTTGTTGTTTAGGTTCTCAGTTTCCTTATTGGTCCTCTGTCTAATTGTTCTATCTATAGAAAATAGTGGTGTACTGAAGTCTCCCATTATTATTGTAGAAATGTCTATTGCTGTCTTCAGTTTTGCCAATGTTTGTCTCATGTACTTTGGAGCTCCTTGATTGGGTACATAAACATTTATGATTGTTATTTATTCTTGGTGCATTGTCCCTTTTATTAAAATATGCTGTCCTTCTTTGTTATGACATTTTTGCATTTAAAGTCTATATTGTCTGATATTAATATAGTTATGCCTTTCTTTTGCTTTCTTTTGGCTGTAGCTTGCATGGAATATTTTTTCCATCCTTTCACTTTCAATCTCTTTATGTTACTGGGTCTAAGATGGATCATACTTTTTAATCTATTCTGCTAGTCTGTATCTTTTAATTTGGGAGTTTAATCCATTCACATTCAAAGTTATTACCATAAAGGCAGTTCTTGAAGCAACCATCATATCCTTTGATTTTTATTTATCAGATCTTCTTTTTTTTACCTTTAATTTACCTTTACTAATACTCTTCAGTTCTGTGCCCTTCTCCAGTTCTCTCTCTCCTTTCTTTCTTTCTTAGTCATTAGAACTCCCTTTAGTATTTCTTGCAGAGTGGATCTCTTGTTACCAAATTCTTTCAGCATTTGTTTGTGAAAATTTTAAACTCTCCCTCACTTTGGAAGGAAAGCTTTGCTGGATAAAGAATTCTTAGCTGGCAGTTTTTCTCTTTCAGAAACTTGAATATGTAATACCACTGCCTTCTTGCCTCCATGGTGCCCATTGAGTAGTCAATACTTAGTCTCATGTGGCTTCCCCTGTGGTGAATTGCTTCTCTCTTTCTGCTTTCATGACTTTCTCTTTCTCTTCAGCAGTTGACAATCTGATTAGGATATATCTCAAAGTGGTTCTATTTGTATTTATTCTATTTGGAGTTCATTGGGCTTCTTTGATTTGCATATTTATGTCTTTTATTAGGGTTGGGAAATTTTCCCCAATTATTTCCTCACTCTTCTTAGCCCTTTATTCTTGTCTCCTTCTGGGACACTAATGATTCTTATATTTGCACACTTCATGCTGTTGATCATTTTCCTGAGATACATTTCAAATATTTTGATTTTTTTCATCTTTCATTCTTTTGTGCATTCACATTCAATTGCCTTATCCTTTAGCTCACTTATTCTTTCTTCTGCTTCTTTAAATCTGCTGTTGTGTGATTTTTTGTTTAATTTCATCTAAAGTATCCCTTATTTCCATAAAATCTGGTATTTTTCTGTTTACTCTTTCAAATTCTTCCTTACACTCATCTAGAGTTTTCTTTATATCCTTTGAGTCATTAAACAGCACATTGAAGTTGTTTTGGAGAATTGTATGTAGTTCTTTGAGTAATTACTCCAAATTCTGTGTCTCCTGTGGCTTTTTAATTTGATCATTTGGCTTGTCCATATCTCCTTGGATCTTCATATGCTTTGTGATTTTCTGTTGACTATATGGAATTTGCTTATCTTGATAAGGTTATTTTGGGGAAATTCAGGACTATTTGGAAATTTATATAAAATTTTTGCAGAACCACAGCTTGCTGCAGTGAACTTTTCCTGTCTTCCCAGCAGATGTTGCTCTTGAGCCACCTGTTCCCCCAAGCCCACTTTCTCCTGACTGTGGCTGGGCGGGGTCCAAATGAGGTGGAAATCCAATCAGTGCAGCTGTTCTCTGTGTGCACTGGGGAATGCCAGCCCTTCGGGTGGCCAGTGGGCCCTGTATAGTTCAGCATAAAGTCCACTTAAGTGCTCAGTGGATCTGTTGATTCCTAGGCCTTTCAGTGGATCACTCTTGGCCTCTGGATCTGCAAATGACAAACTCCTCAGCCTTTAACCAGCTCAAAAGTGCCCCTTTCCCTGCCCACCATGTGCCTGGGAGCTTCTGTGGTGGGGGAGAGGCTCCTGGTGCTTCTGTGGGGCACTCTCACTTATCCCTACCCCTTGCCTATGCACACTGTGGGCCTCCACAGAGGAAGACTAAATGTACCAAGTTTTCTGTATGCAGTCAACACAGATACACTTGTTCCCAAGTTCTTTCATGGAAGCTCCTGGCCATGGGGCTGAGAAGGATTAACTCCCCAGCTAATTGCTGAGATCAGTGCATAGGAGTGCAGGGCTCCTCCCTCCCCTACTGGGCTGGCCCAGCTGCCTGCCCCTGCAGCAGTCCCAGTAGAATAAAGTCACCCTGTCCTTTCAGATGTAATTTCTCTGCTCTTTTAATTAAGTCCCTGCTGTATATCGTAGAGGTCCTTTTCTGGCTGCTGGTACTCTGGAACCACTGTCTTGTTCATTTTCTGCCTTTTCTCTAATTATTCCATTGGAGAAAAGTTCTCTCTGCCTCTTCCGTTCTGCCATTTTCCTGGAAGTCACAAACTATAGACCATTAAGAATAATATTTTAATATTCTTTCATGAACCATAACAAAAATACCACTCTAATGCTAAGGATCAATAATAGGGGGGATAAGGGATATGAAGTTTTATTTTTTGGAGTAATGAAAATGTTCTAAAATTGATTTTGATGATAAATGCACAACTCTGTGATTATACTGTGAACCACTGATTGTACACTTGGATGGATTGTGTGGTGTGGGGATATATCTTAATAAAACTGCTTTAAAGAAAAGAATTTATCAGGCAACAAGTTAGGAGACAGAAGCAAGCTCAGATGTGTTTCCCAGAGTCAAAAGGCCTTAGGGTTTTTATGGGATTAAACAAAGGATGTTGGTGTTAGAGACCTTATCTAAATTGGCACATTATGATTGGTTAGCAAACATTCAAATTAATGATTGCAAGTGGACTATTATGGTTGCTTATATATATATATATATATATATATATATATATATATATATATATATATTCAAATTAAGGATTCACGTTTTCAGATCAGGGCTTGTAAGTTAGCTTATACTGTTTGGTTACTTACAGAATTCTTTGAGTACAAGGGAAAATGCTCACTATGCAAGCATGGCAGAGGGGAGTTACGATTGAAGGAAGAGGACACCCAAGGGGATGAGGGAGCATTTATCTATGATAATAAGTGAAGGTCAAGGGATGTATCTGGTTATAACAGCAATGTGCCTGTTCTAACAGCTAAGCAATAATAAGTTAATAAATCAACAGCTATCTCAGCAGCTTGAGTAGCTGCCTGAGTTTCTTGGGTCAGTTAAGTAGCGGTTTCAATATTACGATTTCTATCATTAGTTTACTATTTGAGTGACAAAAATAAGCCTCTGGATATTATACTATCACTCAAATTTAACCTTTATTTGATATCCCAGTAGCATATCTGTGCCTAAAATTAGAGGAAAAAAAATAATTGTAATAGAACTTTGCCCTGATTGTTCCTTTCCTATAAAATCTCAACAATAATTTAATTGTTAATAAATGCTAAGCCTTCTCAGGCATCATCTTCAAATAAACAGAAGAAAAATTAAACCAATAGCCTTATTTTTTCAAGCTAGTATGACATATACCAAGCAATGGATCGGCTTAAACAATTTGAATTTATTGGCACACAGTTTTGAAGCCAGGAGAATTCCAAAATCAGGGCATCAGCAAGGTGATGTGTTCTCCCCAAAGTCTGTAACATTCAGGCATTGGCTTGCCAGAAATCCTTGGAGTTTCTTGGCTTTCCTGTCACATGGCAGCATCTTTTCCTTTCTCTTCCTAATTCCGTTTACTTCTGGCTCCTCCATGTGACTTTCTCCTACTCTGGCTTCTGGTTTCTTTTTCTTAAGGCCTCCAGTAATATGGATTAAGACCCAGCTTCATTCAGCAGGGCCACACCTTAATTTAAAATAACATCTTCAAGAGATCCTATTCACAATGGGTTCACATCCACAGGAAGGTGGATTAAGATTAAGAAAGTGTCTAAATTGGAGTATATAATTCAATCTACCACACCAATGTGGCAAAACTGTTTACATTTTGAAATTAACAACACCACAGAAACACAAAACAACACACGGAAAATTACAAATCTGGAAATATCCTCAGATATCAGACAAGAAGTTTGCAGACTAAAGAGATTAAAATAACAAGCAATTATTTAGAAATACTTTTATAAAGAACATCATACTAGGTGGAATATTATAAGACACATGAGAGGTCAGAGGAGATATGTTGAATTTGGGTAGTCTTCTCCTTACCATTTCCAAATAAATAAACCACAGTTCAGAAGGGCATATTTGGTGTGAAACAATCTAATCACCTGTAATTAAATGAGGTTATTCACAAAAAGAGTCTCTCTGTGCAATCAGACTATATAAACTCCAACACACACACACACACACACAACACCTCTGGAAATACATTCACAAATGGCATATATAAATTGCCCTCTTAATTTTAAAACAACTGCTCAAAATGTCCCTTGCATATAATTTTATATGCATATACATATGACTCAGAGAACACTGTACCGAGTAACAGCAGACTTTGATTCCAAGCTGAACTTTATCATTTATTAACAGAGTGAATAGAAAAGTTAGTGATTTCTCTGTGCCTCAGTTTTCTTATCTGTAAAATAAAGAAGTTGGGACGGATAATTCCTAAATTATTTCCAGCTATGTAATTTGCATGATTCTCAGACAGTGGGATGAGAAAATCTATGTAGCTGTATTGAATTGCCTTTGTCCTTGGTCCTGAACAGCTACAGACTTTGAGGTCCATTCATTATGGCTGGGAAGGAACATTTCCATTTCAATTTCTAAGATAATCATGGCCAGGTTTAACCCTTTCAGATTAAATGTTAATTCTCTTATTTTTCTTAGACCTCTGTATTTGTTATCCCAAGACTTTCCTGTAATTAGATGTCACTTTTTTGATTAATTCTGTATTTGCTGCAAGGAAGGGCCTATTTTTAGCCCCTAGATTATTTCTAATGTGTGAGCTTCCTGCCTTATCTCTGCTTGCTTGTATTCGTATGTCCTTTTCCTTGCACCTAAGTAGCACCTAGCTTTACTTTAGCTCATGATTCTCTTAAAGAGCTTGATCATGCCCTTTAAGATTCACCAATTCTTTCCCAATAATATACAAAATGTACACTTCTGGCTCTTTCCTATCTCTGTTTTAAGCCAGAAACATTTTATATCAAATATTCCAAATCTTCTTGTTATTGCATATACTTTTCCCAAACATCTAAAATTTTTCTTAAAATAATGGAGATTAGAATTCCCATCATGCAATATGTTCCAAAGTTTTGATTATCTGATGGGCAAGAACAGACACACTCTACTCATGTAACTTTTATGATGTCATATGCCATAACTCAGAATTAGAAAAATATAGTCAATTAATTGGTGTGCACATATAAGCCATTTTAGAACAGTGTAAATACAATAATGAGGTAACTAAATTCAAAGGTTCGGATGGTTCATCCAGTTTATATAAATTTGAAAAACTCTAGGTAGAGTAGCATTGTACTTTTTTTTTATGATATAGCTCATTACCAAGGGTCTGTAATTTGTTTATTTTGTCATTCAGTGTCCCTTACATAAATCATCTAAAAGTAAATTTCTCTATGAAGATATAGACTGGAAAAATGTTTGCTATTCTTAATGAACTGGCAATTTACCTACTAGTGACACTGGAAGTTATATAATAAACTGCATTTTTCCTTGACTGCCAGGAAATTTGGAACAAGGAATTGATCCAGGTTTTGTGGTACCTTGTTTATACAATTTGAGGAGCCCTGTTTAAGTAAAAATAATTCAAAATTATGAATGCAAGATAAGGTATGAGATTTTGGAAGAGACTCATTCAACTTCAGGGCCTTGGAGCTTAAAATTTATTCGATGCATGGTAAGTTCACTTCCTCTTAGAACTAAGTTTTATGTCCCCGATGCTATTTTCCTCCATTATAGTTTGTTAATGCACTAGATAACCTCTTGTCTTTACACAATTGGGATATAATTGGTTACTTTATTTGAAATTTCCAGGAAATCTGGAAATTATAAAAAATGACATACACATAAACACCTTTGACATATTCTTTCAACTTAAAATATATAAACATAGGTTTATTTGCCAATCTCTTGATAAGTATCCAAGACTTTTTCTTCAGATAAGGAATTAAGAGGTAGTTAGTTAACAGATATTTCTATTTAATTTCCCCAACACTCAACTTCTACAACTTAATTTTATTTATTTTGGAAAAATGGTTTTGCATTTCCTATACATATGCCTTTATTACAAAATGCTTCAAAAGAGCCTTAAAATAAGCAGATTAAAATTATCACTCTTATGAATATTTGTATAAGTGTTCTCTATTTTAGGTCTAAACTACTTTAGATCTATCACAGTGTTTCTTTTGTCACATTTGGCATATGCTATGTAAAAAAATATATAATTTAACTTTATCCTGCTAAAAAATATGATAAAGTTTTTATTTTATATATTTTTGAGCTATTTTGCATCAACTCTTCAAACTACAACTCTTCAAATTTGATAACTGAATATAGGTATCATTTCTTTCACACATGGACTACATTTAAATATTTTCAAAAATAGGGATGAGTAGATTTTTTTTTTTAACAAGCAGGTAACCACAGAGTTTAGTCAATTTCAACATAGCTTTTGCATTGAAATTAACATATGCTTCTTTTTCACCTTTTAAACTTGCTTAGGAACAAATGTAGAGACATTGTGTGCAATTTGTTTTGTCATACAACGATGAACAGCAAATAGTCATTGGTATTGGTATTTTCATCCCTACTTTGTGGCGTGGAGTTTTAGGAACATGCATTAGTGCACAGATGTGTACTATCCTTTGAAATCTGCATCCGATCTTCTGGGCTTAGTTTCAAAATCCATTGCCATCGTTCGAAACAAAAATAGCTTGTTCTTTCATCTGTGCAGCCTAATAGAAGAATTTTAATCAAAGTCAGACATGTGTTCTGAAGGAAATAACTGTCCATCCTTCCATGAAGGAACTAAATTTCAGTACCTTACTTTGGATTTTAAATGTACCCTAAATTAATTTCACACATCTTATGCTGAGTTATCCAAGATGGAGTGATTTCTTAACAAGCAAAAGATGGTTTGTCTCATAGTGTGAGCTTTGCTATGAGTTATAATAATTTGAGAATCCCATTGTTACAGGAAATTTGATTTTACACCACTTTGCAGATAAAAATAGCATGGTATTGCCAGATAAGAAGGAACAATTAAATACTTTAAAAATTTTTTCAGTGAGAAAATGTTTGTTTAGGTTATTATGAAAATATACCTAAGAAAATAGGCCTTGTAAAATGATAAAATTAACAATTTTGAGTAGTTTTAGAATTAACAATCCTAGGTCCTTTTCTTTTTTTTTTTTTTTTTAGCCAAAACTGTATTTATTTATTTTTTTATTTTTTTTTATTTTGTTTTTTTTTCCTTTTGGTTCTATGGATTTTTTTTTTTAATCATCATTTTATTGAGATATATTCACATACCACGCAGTCATAGAAAACAAATTGTACTTTCGATTGTTTACAGTACCGTTACATAGTTGTACATTCATCACCTAAATCAATCCCTGACACCTTCATTAGCACACACACAAAAATAACAAGAATAACAATTAGAGTGAAAAAGAGCAATTGAAGTAAAAAAGAACACTGGGTACCTTTATCTGTTTGTTTGCTTCCCCTACTTTTCTACACATCCATCCATAAACTAGACAAAGTGGAGTTTGGTCCTTATGGCATTCCCAATCCCACTGTCAACCCTCATAAGCTACATTTTTATACAACTGTCTTCGAGATTCATGGGTTCTGGGTTGTAGTTTAATAGTTTCAGGTATCCACCACCAGCTACCCCAATTCTTTAGAACCTAAAAAAGGTTGTCTAAAGTGTGCGTAAGAGTGCCCACCAGAGTGATCTCTCGGCTCGTTTTGGAATCTCTCTGCCACTGAAGCTTATTTCATTTCCTTTCACATCCCCCTTTTGGTCAAGAAGATGTTCTCCATCCCACGATGCCGGGTCTACATTCCTCCCCGGGAGTCATATTCCACGTTGCCAGGGAGATTCACTTCCCTGGGTGTCTGATCCCACGTAGGGGGGAGGGCAGTGATTTCACCTTTCAAGTTGGCTTAGCCAGAGAGACAGGGCCACATCTGAGCAACAAAGAGGCATTCAGGAGGAGATTCTTAGGCACAAATACAGGGAGGCCTAGCCTCTCCTTTGCAGCAACCGTCTTCCCAAGGGTAAAACTTATGGTAGAGGGCTCAACCCATCAAACTTCCAGTCCCCCATGTCTGTGGTCATGCCAGCAACCATGGAGGTGGGGTAGGCGAATACCCCCGCATTCTCCACAGGCTCCTCAAGGGGGCACTACATCTTTTTTTTTTTTTTCCTTGTTTGTCTTTTTTCTTTTTTTTTTTTTTTTAACTTTCCCTTCTTTTTTAAATCAACTGTATAAAAAAAAAGTTAAAAAGAAAACAAACATACAATAAAAGAACATTTCAAAGAGACCATAACAAGGGAGTAAGAAAAAGACAACTAACCTAAGATAACTGCTTAACTTCCAACATGTTCCTACTTTACCCCAAGAAAGTTACATAATATAGCAACATTTCAGTGAACTTGTTCCTACTACATCCATCAGAAATTAACAGACCATAGTCATTTCTGGGCATCCCCAGAACGTTAAATAGCTTATCTGTTCTTCTTGGATTATTGTTCCCCCTTCCTTAATTGCTCTCTACTGCTAGTTCCCCTACATTCTACATTATAAACCATTTGTTTTACATTTTTCAAAGTTCACATTAGTGGGAGCATATAATATTTCTCTTTTTGTGCCTGGCTTATTTCGCTCAGCATTATGTCTTCAAGGTTCATCCATGTTGTCATATGTTTCACCAGATCGTTCCTTCTTACTGCCGCGTAGTATTCCATCGTGTGTATATACCACATTTTATTTATCCACTCATCTGTTGAAGGACATTTGGGTTGTTTCCATCTCTTGGCAATTGTGAATAATGCTGCTATGAACATTGGCGTGCAGATATCTGTTCGTGTCACTGCTTTCCGATCTTCCGGGTATATACCGAGAAGTGCAATCGCTGGATCGAATGGTAGCTCTATATCTAGTTTTCTAAGGAACTGCCAGACTGACTTCCAGAGTGGCTGAACCATTATACAGTCCCACCAACAATGAATAAGAGTTCCAATTTCTCCACATCCCCTCCAGCATTTGTAGTTTCCTGTTTGTTTAATGGCAGCCATTCTAATCGATGTTAGATGGTATCTCATTGTGGTCTTAATTTGCATCTCTCTAATAGCTAGTGAAGCTGAACATTTTTTCATGTGTTTCTTGGCCATTTGTATTTCCTCTTCAGAGAACTGTCTTTTCATATCTTTTGCCCATTTTATAATTGGGCTGTCTGTACTATTGTCATTGAGTTGTAGGATTTCTTTGTATATGCAAGATATCAGTCTTTTGTCAGATACATGGTTTCCAAAAAATTTTTCCCATTGAGTTGGCTGCCTCTTTACCTTTTTGAGAAATTCCTTTGAGGTGCAGAAACTTCTAAGCTTGAGGAGTTCCCATTTATCTATTTTCTCTTTTGTTGCTTGTGCTTTGGGTGTAAAGTCTAGGAAGTGGCCTCCTAATACAAGGTCTTGAAGATGTTTTCCTACATTATCTTCTAGGAGTTTTATGGTACTTTCTTTTATATTGAGATCTTTGGTCCATTTTGAGTTAATTTTTGTGTAGGGGGTGAGGTAGGGGTCCTCTTTCATTCTTTTGGATATGGATATCCAACTCTCCCAGCCCCATTTGTTGAAAAGACCATTATGGCTCAGTTCGGTGACTTTGGGGGCCTTATCAAAGATCAGTCGGCCATAGATCTGAGGGTCTATCTCTGAATTCTCAATTCGATTCCATTGATCTATATGTCTATCTTTGTGCCAGTACCATCCTGTTTTGACAACTGTGGCTTTATAATAAGCTTCAAAGTCAGGGAGTGTAAGTCCTCCCACTTCGTTTTTCTTTCTTAGAGTGTCTTTAGCAATTCGAGGCATCTTCCCTTTCCAAATAAATTTGATCACTAGCTTTTCCAAGTCTGCAAAGTAGGTTGTTGGAATTTTGATTGGGATTGCATTGAATCTGTAGATGAGTTTGGGTAGAATTGACATTTTAATGACATTTAGCCTTCCTATCCATGAACATGGAATATTTTTCCATCTTTTAAGATCCCCTTCTATTTCTTTTAGTAGAGTTATGTAGTTTTCTTTGTATAGGTCTTTTACATCTTTGGTTAAGTTTATTCCTAGGTACTTGATTTTTTTAGTTGCTATTGAAAATGGTATCTTTTTCTTGAGTGTCTCTTCAGTTTGTTCATTTCTAGCATATAGAAACATTACTGACTTATGTGCATTAATCTTGTATCCCGCTACTTTGCTAAATTTATTAGCTCTAGTAGGTGTATCGTCGATTTCTCAGGGTTTTCTAGATATAAGATCATATCATCTGCAAACAATGACAGTTTTACTTCTTCTTTTCCAATTTGGATGCCTTTTATTTCTTTGTCTTGCCGGATTGCCCTGGCTAGCACTTCCAGCACAATGTTGAATAACAGTGGTGACAGCGGGCATCCTTGTCTTGTTCCTGATCTTAGAGGGAAGGCTTTCAGTCTCTCACCATTGAGTACTATGCTGGCTGTGGGTTTTTCATATATGCTCTTTATCATGTTGAGGAAGTTTCCTTCAATTCCTACCTTTTGAAGTGTTTTTATCAAAAAGGGATGTTGGATTTTGTCAAATGCTTTTTCAGCATCTATTGAGATGATCAATTGATTTTTCCCTTTCGAGTTTTTAATGTGTTGTAATACATTGATTGTTTTTCTTATGTTGAACCATCCTTGCATGCCTGGAATGAACCCCACTTGGTCATGGTGTATGATTTTTTTAATGTGTCTTTGGATTCGATTTGCAAGTATTTTGTTGAGGATTTTTGCATCTATATTCATTAGGGAGATTGGCCGGTAGTTTTCCTTTTTTGTAGCATCTTTGCCTGGTTTTGGTATTAGATTGATGTTAGCTTCATAAAATGAGTTAGGTAGTGTTCCATTTTTTTCAATGTTTTGAAAGAGTTTGAGTAAGATTGGTGTCAGTTCTTTCTGGAAAGTTTGGTAGAATTCCCCTGTGAAGCCATCTGGCCCTGGGCATTTATTTGTGGGAAGATTTTTGATGACTGATTGGATCTCTTTGCTTGTGATGGGTTGGTTGAGGTCTTCTATTTCTTCTCTGGTCAGTCTAGGTTGTTCATATGTTTCCAGGAAATTGTCCATTTCTTCTACATTATCCAGTTTGTTGCCATACAGTTGTTCATAATATCCTCTTATAATTTTTTTAATTTCTTCAGGATCTGCAGTTATGTCACCTTTTTCATTCATTATTTTGTTTATATGGGTCTTCTCTCTTTTTGATTTTGTCAGTCTAGCTAGGGGCTTGTCAATCTTGTTGATCTTCTCAAAGAACCAACTTTTGGTGATATTTATCCTCTCTATTGTTTTTTTGTTCTCTATGTCATTTATTTCTGCTTTAATCCTTGTTATTTCTTTTCTTGTACTTGTTTTAGGATTGGTTTGCTGTTCATTTTCTAGCTTCTTCAGTCGATCCATTAGTTCTTTGATTTTGGCTCTTTCTTCCTTTTTAATATATGCGTTTAGTGCTATAAATTTCCCCCTTAGCACTGCTTTTGCTGCATCCCATTGGTTTTGGTATGTTGTGTTCTCATTTTCATTCGTCTCTATATATTTAGCAATTTCTCTTGCTATTTCTTCTTTAACCCACTGATTGTTTAGGAGTGTGTTGTTTAACCTCCAGGTATTTGTGAATTTTCTAAGTCTCTGATGGTTATTGACTTCTAATTGTATTCCATTGTGGTCAGAGAATGTGCTTTGAATAATTTCAATCTTTTTAAATTTATTGAGGCTTGTTTTATGTCCCAGCATATGATCTATTCTGGAGAAAGTTCCGTGAGCACTAGAAAAGTATGTGTATCCTGGTGATTTGGGATGTAATGTCCTGTAGATGTCTGTTAAATCTAATTCATTTATCAGATTGTTTAGGTTTTCAATTTCCTTATTGGTCTTTTGTCTGGTTGATCTATCTATAGGAGAGAGTGATGTGTTGAAGTCTCCCACAATTATTGTGGAAACATCAATTGCTTCCTTTAGTTTTGCCAGTGTTTCTTTCATGTATTTTGTGGCACCTTGATTGGGTGCATAGACATTTACGATTGTTATTTCTTCTTGCTGAATTGCCCCTTTTATTAGTATGTAGTGGCCTTCTTTGTCTCTCAAAACATCCCTGCATTTGAAGTCTATTTTATCTGAGATTAATATTGCTACACCTGCTTTCTTTTGGCTGTAGCTTGCATGAAATATTTTTTTCCATCCTTTCACTTTCAGTTTCTTTGTGTCCCTGTGTCTAAGATGAGTCTCTTGTATGCAACATATTGATGGTTCATTTTTTTTGATCCATTCTTCGAATCTATATCTTTTAATTGGGGAGTTTAATCCATTTACATTCAACGTTAAAACCGTGAAGGCATTTCTTGAATCGGCCATCTTATCCTTTGGATTATGTTTGCCATATTTTTCCCTCTCTCTATTAATATCCTTTATTGTACCCATACCGAATCTCTTTAGTACTGAACCTTTCTCCAAGTCTCTCTGTCCTGTCTTTGTTTCTCTGTCTGTAGGGCTCCCTTTAGTATCTCCAGTAGGGCAGGTCTCTTGTTAGCAAATTCTCTCAGCATTTCTTTGTCTGTGAAAAATTTAAGCTCTCCCTCAAATTTGAAGGAGAGCTTTGCTGGATAAAGTATTCTTGGCTGGAAATTCCTCTCACTCAGAATTTTAAATATATCGTGCCACTGCCTTCTTGCCTCCATGGTGGCTGCTGAGTAGTCACTACCTAGTCTTATGCTGTTTCCTTTGTATGTGGTGAATTGCTTTTCTCTTGCTGCTTTCAGAACTTGCTCCTTCTCTTCTATGTTTGACAGTGTGATCAGTATATGTCTCGGAGTGGGTTTTTTTGGATTTATTCTATTTGGAGTTCGCTGAGCATTTATGATTTGTGTATTTATGTTGTTTAGAAGATTTGGGAAGTTTTCCCCAACAATTTCTTTGAATACTCTTCCTAGACCTTTACCCTTTTCTTCCCCTTCTGGGACACCAATGAGTCTTATATTCGGACGTTTCATATTATCTATCATATCCCTGAGGTCCATTTCGAGTTTTTCAATTTTTTTCCCCATTCTTTCTTTTATGCTTTCATTTTCCATTCTGTCATCTTCCAGGTCACTGATTCGTTGTTCAACTTCCTCTAGTCTTGTACTATGAGTGTCCAGAATCTTTTTAATTTGGTCAACAGTTTCTTTAATTTCCATAAGATCATCCATTTTTTTATTTAGTCTTGCAATGTCTTCTTTATGCTCTTCTAGGTTCTTCTTGATTTCCTTCATATCCCGTACTATGGTCTCATTGTTCATCTTTAGTTCTTTGAGTAGCTGCTCTAGGTGCTGTGTCTCTTCTGGTATTTTGATTTGGGTGCTTGGGCTTGGGTTATCCATATCGTCTGGTTTTTTCATATGCTTTATAATTTTCTGTTGTTTTTGGCCTCGTGGCATTTGCTGAACTTGATAGGGTTCTTTTAGGGTTTGTAGACCAGTTGAAGTCCTTATCTCTAATTTATCAGATCTACAGCTTCGTGGAGTACACTTTCTCTAACTAACCAGCAGGTGGCGTCCACGAGCCACCTGTTCTCCACAAGCCAGATCTCCCCTGCTTAGCCTTTTTGGTGAGTGGGGGAGTGAGTCTTGTGGGGTCCAATTGGTGTACCAAGCTTGTGTGTGTAGTTGGTGTTGCCTGCCCTGTATGTGGGGCGTGTTTCTGGGCAGTCGGGGAGGGGGGGTGGCCCTAACAATCAAATCTCCCTGATGATCCTAGAGTTTTAAAGCTGCTGCAATAGTCTAATCCTTCAGTTCAGTCCTGCCACAGTTTGTCTCTGCCACTGACCCACAAGTCTTTGGTATTGGCGTATGGCTCCTGAGACTTGCAAGTGGGCCCCTCTTCCAGGCCGTGCACCCCGGGTCCTCTGTTGAGGGATGACTGTGCTATGTCACAGGTGAGTGCCGTCCCCCCAGGGCAGTTCTGGGCTGCTGGGCTGTGTAGGGAGGTTCCCAGTCTGCTCAAATGATGGCTGAATGGGGCTTTGTTAATTCACACTGCTCCACCTTCCCAGCTCTGGGACATTCAGCTGAGGTTGCAGGGAAGGCTAATGTCCACGCCCAGTTTTGTGGTGTGTGCCTGTTATTTGAAGCACTTCCGTCACACTGGGTTGTCTGGGGCAGCTCTTGGCTATGGGGCTGGCGATGGGCAGGAGTGTTTCCTGTCCACCAGGATGGTGGCTGTGAGCGGACACCCCCCTTTTCTTGGGAAGTTGTGTTGTTTAGTGAATTTTCTCAGCCACTGGATTATTGCCTTTTGTCTCAGAGCTCTCTTAGTTCTGCTCTTGACTTGACGTGCCCAAATTGCAATTCTTTGAAGCTTTCTGTATTGAGCTTCTTAGAGTAATTGTTTTAGAAAAAGCAAAAAGGATTTAAAAAAAAAACAACAACAACAAAAAAAAAAACGGCCCTCCTCAGAGATCTAATGGGTTATTGAAATGCTAATAGACAAAGCAACCAGGGCCATTAAGGAAAGGTGCACAGGGCAGAGAGATCAGCTTTGCTTCGGGATTTGCATATGCGCCTCAAGGCCTGAGCTCCGCCCTTCCCCCCTCTGCGTTCACCAGAACTCCAAAAATCCTCCGCTTTTATTTTGGAGTTTTTCGTGTTGTTTTTTTTCTATGCCTGTCTCCTCTCTGCTGGGCTGGCTGCTCTCAGAGTCTCTGGTGTCTGGTCTCAGTCTATCTATGGTTGGAGTTTGAATCAGTAGAATGAGTTTCCGATAAGAGCAGCCACTGCAATTCTCCCTTCTCCTTCCCGGAGCTGACAACCCCTCCTCCCCCGGGACTGAGCCTGGCAGGGAGGGGCGCAGGTCCCCTGGCCGCAAAAACTTACAGATTTCGCTGATCTCAGCAGTTCCACGTTTTCATGAGTGTTGTATGAAGTATGCCCAAAGACAGATTGCTCTGTGGTGTCCAGTCCACGCAGTTCCTGGCTTTTTACCTACTTTCCTGGAGGAGTAGCTAAAACTTACAGCTCACCAGTCTGCCATCTTGCCCCGCCTCCTCCTAGGTCCTTTTTTAAATAAATTATAATAATGTATCATTATAAGCTACAGTTTCTGAAACTTAGCCATTATTTATTTTTGAGTTTGTGAATACATAAAGTTGGAAGAATACCTGAGATGGACAATGGAAATGATTGGGATTGAGGATGATGTCATAAAAAGAATGGGCAAAAATATGCATTCTCCTAATTATGGAAAATCTAAAATAAAGAAGAAACAAGATTGATACACATTGCAAAATGGATGGTTGAACTAGGACTTGTACACAAATTGCAATGTTGGAAGCCATCTAGAAAATGAAATTAAGAACTGCTTAATTTCAAATTAAGCACTGCTTTTCCTAGTGAGTTCTGAACAGAGAGGTTTAGAGGTTCCTCTGTATCAGTAAAAATACAAAACAATTCATGCAAGATTTCACATATGATGCATGGTCATACATGATTGGATACTTACAAGAAATGAAGAAATTGGAGGAAGGTGTTTGCTGACCAAAGCATGGAGAGCACCCATGGCATGGTGCTCTGTCAGAGATTGAAAATTGCACAGATGAATAGCAATTATTCTCTGATTATTATGCTTATTTGTTTACATTATGAGAATATGAAATATTTTTATAATATAGGATTGACTGGAAAATGAATAATCTAAAGAAGTATTATTTTGAATGAACATAAATAATAATTGATTTTTGTGACATTTATCTCTAGTTCTTCACTCTAAGTAAAGAAACTTTTATTCATTATAATATAACCACATGTATAATTGAAATGAAGTCAAGATATTGCAAACATTCACAGTGAGTGCTACTCAGACAATGACTTCATAAATCCTGGTTTCAATTTTAGGATCTGTGTTCCTACAAAATAAAATTGATGGCCTATCGTCAACTTAGTAGAAGTTTGCCATTAAGGACCATAAGGCTGACTTTTTAAAAGTTCCAGCTTACCTTTTCCATTTTACTTTTTGAATCATCACACATTTTCATTTGTAATTCTTGTTGTGTGAATCAGTCAGGATAGGCTTGATTATGCTGTGGTAACAAAGAACCCTAAAATTCTCAATGACTAACACAACAGACATTTACTGTTTTGTTCACTCTAGATGTCCAGTATAGATCAATTGAGGTCTCTGTTCATCATTGTCTCAGAGACCAGGCTGATGGATGGAGCAGTAAAAGAAATTTGCTTAGTGTCTCACTCTGGCAATGAAATAATCTGGCCTGGAAATGATGCATGTTTCTTCTGCTTGTGACTCTATTGGCCCAAAGTAGTCACATGATTTCACCTAAGGAAGCCAGGAAAAAAGGAAGAAAATCCCATAAGGTAGCCAAAATTCAGAAACACTTGGTGAATGACACTAATGATTTCCACACTGTAGTTATAACACCAACCTTACGGTTTAAAGGCAAGTATTATTGATCAAACAACTCATTTAAATGTTGTCCGTTTTGTAAGAAAACCAGGCAAAAAAATGTTAGCAGTCCACATTTCCTGGCCTAGAAGAATAAAGAAAACCTTAAGAGCCACCTCCTGCTGTGATGCCTTGCTAAGGTTTCAGTGCACTTCAAAAGCCTTGTACTAATTGCAAGCTTGGATAAAATAGCTATTTTGAGAGGTTGAGTGATGTCAGTTACAAAAACACTTCATAAGAGTGGTCAGCTATTGGCAAGCAGTCTTCCCCACTGGGAAACAAAGGTCTGGAGAAGGGAATAACAAGTACATACTGTTATCACTGTCTTAAATGGAGATTGATCTCAGCCTTAAAATATATTTCATCAAGCCAGTTGTTGAAAACTCAGCCATTTTAAGCACAGGTGTCCTGCCAAAATGCCTCTTGACTGGCTTCTACTAGATAAGGTATACCTAATAAATTAAAAAACAGACTGAAGTCTGAAATACTGGAATGATTTCCCCAGTCCATTAAGGCTATGAAAGAAAAGGATTTTAGGGACAGCTTCCAAAATAAAACAAGTGTCTGAAACTTTCAATGGTGGGAACAGCTAACCATACTGTTATTTTCACACAGTGCCTTATATTCAATTTCTCTCTTTCTCTAGGATTATGAACAATTTTGAAAATAAAATGGTGTTATGGGAACCAAATAGCAAAATTCTTTTGATAAACCAAATAATAAATCTTTGCAGATATTGCTTTGGAAATGCCCTTATCACTTTTGACATGCTGATTTAACATATTAGGTTCACAGATCCCAGAAATATTAAATTAACTAATTCTTTGCATAAATATTTCAAACTTTTTCTTTAAGTGTAGGGAATGTAGACTGAAAAGAAAATATTTTTGTTGATTTTTTTAGTGCTTTGTATTGTAATAGTAAAATAAGGTAAAGGCATAAAGGAAAGATCACTGTCTTCAAGAAATGTAACAATCTGATAATTATTTTATCATTAAAGCAAAAATTGTTAACAGTTAACATTTCTCATTACCATGTGCCAGGCACTACCATGATAAAAACTTAACAGGTATTCTCTAATTTTATTTTCACAATAATTGTATGGGGTAGGTAATAATATGAGCATATCACAAATGAACACATTAAGGCACAGACTGATTCCAGAGCCTTTGCAGCCTTTAGAAACAGTGAAACTGAGGTTCAAATCTCACTCTGCCATTTTGTAAAAGTGGCACCACTCTTGACAAGTAACTTAACCTCTGTGAGCATCAATTTCTTCATTTGCAAAATTCCCAAGCTTCTGGTGAGAAAAAGTATAACTAGGAATGGAAGTAACTTAGCACCATGTCTTGTCCCTAGTAAGATTTCAAAAAGCACCAATACTTGTTTATAATATGTGTAATAATACTATAAACAATAGCATTCTCATTATTATCATCAAATAAGACAATAATAGATACAAAATGAAGCATCTAGCACAATCTTGAGAATGTAGCAAATGTTTAGTAAATATTAGTTATCTTTCTTGTATGTCATCATGTCTTAATAGGCTGAAAAGATGAAAGACAACCCCACACTTGAAACAGAATCCAAGTGGAATGAAATCCCAGAGGACTTTGAGAATGTATCTGTGAATGACATTGAAATGCAAACCCAGTCACAATTTTTAATCCTGTTTCTAAATTTAACTGCGTCATATTCTTGAATTAGTCATCTCATTGCCAGGGAGTTTGGTGTTCATTTAACATACACTGGGTACATTTTTCAGTGTATCTGCTTTCAAGTCCTGACACAGAAACCGTTTCAATGACTAGTCTCATTTCCTATGGAGGCATAGTGGAATTTAAAAGATCTGTAGATTAGAGGGGAAGCAAGGGTATCAGGGTATGAAAGATTTGTGATGGCTCTGATACGTTTCTTTCTTCCTTTCAAAAGTAAAAGTCACAAAGCACTTTTAAATTACTAAGAAAATTATAACAGAATGTTCACCCTCTTTAAATCCAAGTATCATCATTGACTATTAAAATGAATGCTGTGCTCAAGTATATTTGAGTTTCAGTGATCTAAGAAAAAGTTCTCTGGGAACTGTACTGTCTAATTAAGGATAGCTGTCTGCAAAACTAAATGATGCATCAATATTGTAAGCGCAAATCAATTGACTGATTTTTGTGTATCATTATCCTATCTGTTATGTTTATGTTTTCAATTGTCAAAAGCAGAATTTGCTGATTAAGGGCTGTATTACAGATATAGCACTTAGAAGAGGGAGAGTCCTATCAGTCTATATATATATATACAGTGCTGGCCAAGAACATTACTCTTCAAGAATGGAAAAGTAACAGTTTAAGGAATAGGTTAGCTACACAAACCCAGGAGGTAGATTTGTAGAGGTTGTCTATACTTAAGAGACTACCTTGGTTTCCAGAACTGCCAAGTAAAGCTTCCAAATCTTGACTGAAAGTAAACTTGGCTGGATTATTTTAGCCCGGCAAGCTGAAAAGTGATGTCACAAGAATTCCATTATGATAAAGCTAAGATTTTTGCCTAATATTTGCTGTTAAAATTAATTTTTCAAAAAAAAGAAAGTAGTTAGTATTTTGTTTACATCCAAAAATAATTAGCTATGTGTATTAAATATTTTTAATTTAAATATTTCAATTAATTTTAAGATATTGCTAGAATAATAAAATCAAACTATAAATTTAATGTTGATTTTTAACCTCTTTATTGATGTTAACAGACTTGAAATTTAAAATTTCCATCTGAATAGGGGATTTTAAAAACTGTGTTTTGTTATTATCTCTCTTCTGGAGAGGAGGAAAGAATATACATACCAAGCTATTATGGATGACAAACATTTTGATTTAAAAAAAGACAAAGTTAACAACCTTGTATTTCTAGCAACTGCTGAACACAAAAACTGTTTTATTTCATGGAATTGCCAAATTTTGTTTCACTGATCAGGATAAATAATTAAGTCAAAAATTAAACTTAGCAGTTCACTTCCAGCAAATGCTACTTGGAAGTAAATATGCCAATGAGAAGTAACCACCTTCCCATTTTTCATATAAAACATTCTGGGAGATGGATCTTTGAGGAGAAACCCATTCTTCTGATAAGAAGAGTTAGAGTAAAAACTATAACACACACTTAATCCTACTATTCAGCTCAGGAAGTGGCACCCTTACAGGGTGACCCAACTTTTGTGGAAAATGGTTGGTGAAAAGCTCCAGATGAGCAGTAGATTCATGGTCTGTTGGCAATTAATTGTGTCTCCTACAAAAGCTATGTTCAGGTCCCAATCTCTGGTCTTATGGGTGCAAATACATTTATAAATAGGAACTTCAAAGGTTATTTGTTAAGGTATGCCCAAACCAATGAGAGAGAGCCTTAATCCAATATGGTGGATGTTCTTATAAGCAAAGGAAATTGGACAGAAAGAGAGAGAAGCCATGGGGATAAACCAGAGGCTGGAAGTCAAGAGAACCCAAAGAGAAAGAAGAAGACCCTGTCATGTGCATTGTCATGTAATGGGAAAAAAACAAGGAGCCCCAAAGATTGCCAGCCAGCCAGAAGACAAGTTCCAGAAGGAAGCAAGCTTCTAGCTTCTGAAACCATTAGCTAATAGTCCTCTTGCTAAGCCAACCTATTGTACAGTATTTGTCTTATCAGTTAAGAAACTAAACATGGTCCAAGAGGAGTGACCGCCAGCAAAACCATTTCTAGCCTTATCCACTGTGATATGAAACACAATATCCTGAGTGTCACTCATTGGAACCACGGATGGAACATTACGGATAATGCACACTGGGTACCGCCATTCTTTTCTTGGCACATTGCACCCCTAACTGACCATTTTTAAAGTCATTGCTTGATCTGATCTGGGTGAAAAAAAGAAGAGCAAGCTGTTTTTCCATGCTCTCAAGTTCTCTGGCATTCTCTGCAACTTTTTGCAACATGACAGAACAAATATCTAATGAATCATGCCTCTCTTTTTTTGGACAAAAAAATATACAATATTTAATTGTCCACTGGGGATTTTCAATAAAAGTGACTTTTGATTAATGGTGACTTGTAAAATAATGTTGTAATGCATTATAAGGAACATTTGTAGGAAGGCAATGAAGAGGCTCCTTGTGATTAGCTCTTGTTTCTGTTTGGATCTTCCATTAAATGATTAGGGTATTTTTTTTTTTTCATTAAATATAAAGTTCTTCTTCCTTCCTCTGAAATTCTTGAGCACCACTGAGCATATTTTGATTATTTTTGGTGCCACCAGTTTGATGGTCTCCTTTCTTTTGGTAAAATTCACTGACATACACTGTTTGACAAGAAAAAAGCATTCACAAGAATTTCCTGAGAAGACATTCATATGCAGGATGTGTTAGGTTTTTCATTTTCATTTGGCATTATGCAACTCAACTAATTATGTTATCACTCAACGTAAACTTAAAAAAGTCCTCAGTAAAAAATTTTAAAAATTGAAGTTCTGCTGCCTAAATTCAGAGATATTCCTGTCATCTTTAAATAGAAGAAATTATAATTGTGCTTTTACATATCTACATATCATGTGCTACCTTTCACTCTTTCTCTATCTCTCTCTAATTACTCATTTGTCTAGAGCACAGGGTCTTTACTCACTGGTTCAATGATGATGGTCACTGCTGAGTTTATTACCCTTTCCTTGGCCTGTCATTATCTATGGAGATTTTGGCATGTTGTAATTCTCCTTCAAATGTTTCTACTACATGTTTCTCATCTTTTTTCTCAGGCTTCAACTTATGAGGAATTCTTCAAACATAAAAATGAAGTAGTCTATTATTACATGAATTAAAAATGTGACAATGACCATATGCTATCACTAAATATCTATGAACAAACACTTTAGTTCATCAATCTAAGATGCCATTGATTGTAAGGAAAACAGTATATGTACCACTAAGAAAAACATTTCCAATTAAATTTGACACAACATCAATTGTTTAAGAGGGCCCATAGGCCAGAGAACCAAAAGTACCTTTTAAAATAAAATAAATCAAATATGAATAAAACATAGAGAGGGAGAAGAATAGTCTAAGGGATGAGGTTAAAGATATACATAGGGACCATGTAAATTTTGAGAAGCCCTGTAAGCAATTTCAAGGAGTTTGGACTTTATGCTAAGAGAAATGGGAAGGTATTAGAGGGATCTAAACAAGGATCAGTCTGTTTCATGCTTTTGTTTTTGATATTTAACACTCTGGTCTGAGAGAAGAATGGGTTGGAGAAGTGATCAGGTGGAAGGGGAAGTTCAATTAGAAGACCATTGCAGTAGTCCAGGTTAGTCCCTGATGGTGGCAATTGGAGTAAGCTTGTTGACAATAAAGCTGAGAAAAAGTGCATCTATGTAAGAGCCATTTATATGTAGAAACAATATGATTTATGTGGGCAATGAAGGAAAAGAAGCAATCAAGAAGGACTGAGTGAGTCCCAATTGTCCCTCTTGAGCAACTGGGTAGGTGATGGCACCATTTCTGAGAAGGGGAAGTCAGGACAAGAACAGAAATGAAGAATTCCCAGAGGAATTCTGACGTTTAAAGATCTAGTAGGAAATAAGGATGTGACAGAGAAGATCAAAAAGGAGCAGCTATATAAGTAGAACAAAATCTAGAAAAATTGTTAATAAAGAAATCAAGGGAAGAGTTTCCAGGGTGAGGGTCAGCAATGTCAAACACTGCTGAAAAACAGAGCTAGATAAAAGCTGGAATTGGCCCACTGGTTTTATTGACATGGAAATCACTAGGGAGTAGGACAAGATAAATTTTTGGTTATGCAGTCAGGTAGAAGGCATTGCAAATTATTGGGAAGGGAGAGAATGAAACTGTACAATATAAAGTCATTTAAGAAGTTTGACAGTGAATGGGAGGATGTGAAGAATGCAAGTAATAAAAATGCACCTCAAATTGGTTTAAATGAAAAGAGGGGGGAATTTATCATAAGGATACAAAGAAATCTCAAATAAACCAAGGAGGGCAAGGGTCACAATTTGCTAAGAGAAATTGCCAGAAGCCAATTCACTAAATGTTTAATTTTGCAAAATTTGCTTGTATGATTATTTAGTTTTAGTTGATTAAGTTTTATTGTAATTGCATACAAGTATATGAGGGAAAGATTATCTTGTCTCTGCTCTAATTAACTTGCTACACTGGGAGACTGAGGTGCAGACAGAAGATTCAGAGGCATAAGATAGTAAAATCATAAGACTTAATGTATTCTTTTTATAGATATAGTCTTACGAAAATCTTCTTATAAATATATTTTAAAAAAATATATTTTGAGCTATGAGTAATTATTATTAGTAATGATAAGTAATAAGAATATTTATATTCAAGATTATGTTCATACTAGTACATTTTTCTTGTACCCTTCATTCTGCATGTCCTCGTCTTAGTAGTCAGTGATTGAGAGAATCAGTGGCATCCATGCGGCAGAACAAAGAGTTGAGAGTTTCAGGAATTTCAGGAAAAGCAGCTGAGTGAGAAAACTGGGAATCTTGCAAAAGGGGACTACTGAGAAATATCTTATCCAAATTCAGGAGTCTGATGCAGAAAGGAAGGATCTCAATAGTAAAATTTAAATAATAATAAAATAATAAAACCATTTCTGATCTAAGATGAAATATCTTTTGTCATAATAACCTAGTTCCTTCTTTTTTCCATGACTAATATGACCCAGAAAAAGAAAAAGGCTATATTTAATTTTTCCTATTTTTCAGAGCCAAACTTCTGAAATGATCTTAACAATAGCTAGCATTTACTGAGCATTTACTAAGTGCCAAGATTTTTATGTCTGTGTTTGTCTCTACAAAAACTTATACAGCAGTTTTTATTATACTGTCCTCATTTAATTGAGAAATAAAGATTAAATAAGTTGGTCAAAGTTGCCAGATTTTGAAGTCATAAAATTAGTATTCAAATCTGGACAATCTGACTCCATAGCCCATGTTCTTACAACCAACTGCCTCTGCATTCTTATTACCTTGCCTAGCTTTTTCTCCCTAACCTCTGGTTCCCATTCAACCACTCTACTAGTACAATATTCTTACAGGTCACAAATAAGCTTCCAATCATCAATTCTTAATGTCCCCTTCTTCATTTTTCTATGACTTTTAATGAAGTTTGTTTTGAAGCTCTTTCTTCCTTCCTTTAATATCTGAAAATATTCTAGGATTGTTTCTATTTTTTTCAAAACCTCTTTGTCTCTTTTACTAGTTCTTCTTCTGCTTCTGCTCTTAAGGGTGGGTTTGTCTTTAGTCTTCAAACCTGAGCCCAAATGCCTGAATCTACATATGGTCTGTTAGTCTCCTTTAGAACAAGACCCTTAAAAAAAATCCACTTGAGAGAACTAAGATGGCGGCATAGAGAGGAGTGGAAGCTAGTTAGTCCTCCTGGAACAACTAATAACCAGGAACAACTAGTAAATTATCTGGAATAACTGCAGAGGGACAAACATGACCATCCACTCATCATATACCAACCTGAATTGGGAGGACTGCCCAAGATCCAAAATGAAATCTGTAAGTAAAAACTGAGGATCCAAGACAGGAGCCCCCCTTCCCCCCTATGGCTAAAACTGCAAAGCCTCATGGAGCTAGAGAGCAGCTCTCTCCAAGTGAGTGAATATAGCTCAGCTGAGCTCCAACTGCAGTTTTAATTAACAAGCATGGACTGCACAATAGGAATCCCCAATAAACAGACAGAGACTGGGTGAAGACTGACCTTGGAGAGCTGGAGGGTGGCCACAGACTGGCACTGAAGGGGGCTTTCTGTCCCTGTTTCAGCTCTGTGGAGAAAGCCTCAGCCACTTTCAGTTGCCAGTGCTCTGACCCAGACAAGGGTGGAGATAACACAAGCAAAGAGAAACCATTGAAATGCTAATGACATCTCCCTAGGGGGTCTATCTTCCCTAAGAAGAAAGGGGTGGGGCCCAGCTCTACTACCCATCTTCCATTTAGAACCCGACCCCAGAGCCTGGGGATAAACAGCCACTGGCCACACCTCCTTACACCAGTCTGGAATTACAGGCTGACAGACACCACCTGCTGGGCAGAAAATTACAGTGACTTGAGGCCTCACAGGATGTAGCAATTTTCTAAAACACACCCTCAGGGAAACTAGATACTGAATATTCTTCCTTCTGGGACTGAAGCCCATTTTAGACTGGGAGAACCTGATTGGGGTAACCAAAGGAACCATGCCTAGACAACAGAAAACTACAACCTACACTAAGAAAAACAAAGTTATGGCCCAGTCAAAGGAAAAAACTTACAATTCAACTGAGATACAGGAATTTAAACAACTAATACTAAGTCAATTTTTGAGTTTAGGGAAGATATGGCAAAAGAGATGAACCATATAATGAAAACACTGGGCGTACATAAGATGGAAATAGAAAGTTCGGAAAACCAACTGGCAGAATCTATGGAAATGAAAGGCACAACACAAGAGATGAAAGACACAATGGAAACATACAACAGCAGATCTCAAAAGGCAGCAGAAAATACTCAGGAACTGGAGAACAAGGCACCTGAAAGCCTGCACACAAAAGAACAGAATAGAAAAAAAATGGAAAAATATGAGCAACATCTCGGGGAACTTAAGGACAAAATGAAAATCAGGAATGTGCATGTCATTGGTGTTCCAGAAGGAGAAGAGAAGGGAAAAGGGGCAGAAGCAATAATAGAGGAAATAATCAATGAAAATTTCCCATCTCTTATGAAAGACATAAAATTATAGATCCAAGAAGTGTAGCATACCCCAAACAGAATAAATCTGAATAGGCCTATGCCAAGACACTTAATAATCAGATTATCAAATGTCAAAGGTAAAGAGAGAATCCAACAGCAAGAGAAAAGTGATCCATCACATACAAAGGAAGCTTGATAAGACAATGTGTGGATTTCTCAACAGAAATCATAGAGGTAAGAAGGAAGTGGGGTGATATATTTAAGATACTGAAAGAGAAAAACCACCAACCAAGAATCCTATATCTGGTAGAACTGTCCTTCAAATATGAGGGAGAGCTTAAAATATTCTCTGACAAGTAGACAATGACAGAGTTTGTGAACAAGATACCTGCTCTACCGGAAACACTAACGGAAGCACTGCAGACAGAAAGGAAAAGACAGGAGTGAGAGGTTTGGAAAACAATTTTGGGAGATAGTAGCACAGCAATGTAAGTACACTGAACAAAGATGACTGTGAGTATGGTTGAAAGAGGAAGGTTAGGACCATGTGGGACACCAGACAAAAGAAGAAGGATAAAGACTTGGACTGTGTAACTCAGGAAAACCTAGGGTGCTCAACAATTGTAATAAAAGGTACAAATATGTTTTTACATGATGTAGAACAAATGAATGTGAACATTGCAAGGTGTTAAAAATAGGGTGGGATTGGGGGGAGAATACAATCAATACCAACTGGAGACTATAATTAACAGAAACATTTATTATGCTTCCTTTAATATAACAAAGGCAATATACCAAACCTAATTGCATACAGGGGTGGGTGGAATAGGGGAAAGATATGGGACTCCTGGCACTGGTGAGGTTGTCTGACTCTTTATTCTACATAGGTTAATACTATCTTTCCTTTTGTTGCTTTCTAGCTGTCATTTTGTTGTTGTTTTTCTCTCTCTCTTTGTCTTTTCTTTTTCTTTTGTCTCTGCCTTCTTTGACTCTTCTTTCTTTGTGGAAGAAATGGAGATGTCCTTATATAGATAGTGACTATGGTGCTGAATACAGAAATACATGACTATACAGGGAACCAACAATTGTTTACTCAGGATGGATGTATGATGTGTGAACAAAACCATCTTAAAAGAAATGGTTGATGAAGAAATCTTGAGGGCACTATATTGAGTGAAATAAAGTAGACACATAAAGGCAAATATTAAAGGGTCTCACTGATATGAACTAATTACAATATGTAACTCATAGACATGAAATATAAGTTACCAGGATATAGAATGAGGCTAAAGAATGGGGAGCGGTTGCTTATTATGAGCAGAATGTTCTACTAGGATGAACTTAAACATTTGGAAATGGACAGGGTTGATGGTAGCATGTTGTGAGAATAACTAACAGGGCTGAAAGGTGTATGAAGGTGGTGGAAAGGGTATGCTTGGAGTCACATATGTCACTAGAAGGAAAGTTGGAGGTTAAAAGATGGGAATGTATAAAACAGTGAATCTTGTGGTGGACTATGTCTGTGATTAACTATACAAATATTAGAAATCGCTCATGAACTAGAACAAATGTATGACACTATAACTACAAGTTAATAATAGAACTATTAATCCACTACTTTTGGTCTTCTGTTTCACAATTATTTTGGCTATTCCAGGACCTTTGCATTTCCGTATGAATTTTTTTAGAATCCATTTGTCAATTTCTAAAAAAAAATAAAAATAAAAATAAAAATAAAAAAATGCCTGCTGGGATTTTGGTTGGGATTGCTTTAAAGCCATTGGTGAATGTCAGGAGGGTTGACCTTTTAAAAATATTGTTTGCCTATCGTTGAACATAGTATTGCGCTACATTTATTTAAGTGTTCTTTAATTTGTCTAAGCAATATTTTGCAGTTTTCAGGGTATAAGCCTTGGACATCTTTTACCAGATATATCCCTAAGTACTTTATATCTTTTGAAATTAAAAAAAAAGTATTTTTTATTTCAATTTCCTAACTTTAGTTGCTAGTAAATAGAAATACAGTTGATTTTGTATATTGATTTCATATCCTGTAACTCTGCTAAACACACCTATTAGTTCCAGTAGCTTTCTTAAGATTACAGGGAATATTCTACATCAACAATCACAACATCTATGAATAAAGAAAAGTTGTTTTTCTTTCTTTCAAATTTGGATGTCTTTTATGTCTTTTACTTCCCTGATTGCACTGACAGAACTTCCAGTACAATATTGAATGGAAGTGGGTAGATTGGCCATTCTTCTTCTGTTGCTGATCTTACGGAGAGAGTATTCATTCTTTTACATTAAGTATGATGTCAACTGTAGGTTTTTCATAGATAACCATTTTCAGGTTGAGAAAGGTTCCTTTTCATCATACATTGATAAGAATTTTTTATTAAGAAAGGATATTAGATTTTCTCAAATTATTTTCTGTCTATAGAAAAGATATTTTTATTTATTTATTTATTTTAGATAGCTAATATAGTGAATTACATTGATTGGTTTTAAAATGTTAAATCAATCTTGCATTTCTTAGATAAACTCCACTTGTTCATTATGTACTATTAGTTTATATGTATTGTTTGTTTCAATTTGCAAACATTGTTTTAGAATTTCTACATATAGGCAGATGGAGGATATTGGTCTGTAGCATTCTGTTTTTTGTTTTTGCAATGTCTTCATCTGGTTTTGGTAACAGGGTAATCCTGGCCTCGGCATTGGAGAGTACTTACGCCGCTTCAATTTTCTGGGAGAGTTTTGTAGAATTGGTATTATTACTTGCTTAAGTGGTTGTTAGAATTCATCAGAATAGCCATCTGGGCCGGTAGTTTTCCTCGTGAGTTATCTTTGGTAGTTTGTGTCGTTCCAAGAATTTTTCTATTTCATCTAAGTTATAGAATTTTGGATATAAAGTTTTTTCATGAAAACCCTTCAATACCCTCTTAATATCGGTAAAATCTATGGTTAAGTCACTGCTTCCATTCCTGATATTAGTAATTTGTGTCTTCTCTCTCTCTCTCTCTCTCTCTCTCTCTCTCTCTCTCTCTCTTTGTTAACTTTTATCACTCTGACTAGAGGATTATCAATTTTATTAATTATTTCAAATAATTAGGTTTTAATTTCATAGGTTTTCTTTCTTTATTTTGTTTTCCATCTCATTGCCTTCTATTTTGATCTTTATTTCTTCTACTTTCTTTGGGTTTACTTAGCTCTTTTTTTCTCATTTCTTAAGGTGGAAGCTGAAGTCACTGATTTGAGGATTTTCTTCTCCTCTAATATGGGTGTTTAATGCTCAGCACTGCTTTATTGGCATCCATCAAATTCTTTTCACTTAGTTCGAAATACTTCCCAATTTCTATTTTGATTTCCTCTTTAATCTGTGGGTTATTTAGCAGTGTGTTATTTCTATATGTTTTTCTGTTATTGATTCTAATTTAATTCCATTGTGGTTGGAGAACAAACTTTGGAAAAGTTTAATCCTTTTAAAGTTGTTGGAATTTGTTCCATGATCCAGAATAAAATCTATCTTGGTAAATTTTCCATGTAAGTAATCCCCACTACAGAGTCAAGACCTTTCTCCACCCAATACTCCATGAATTATGAGTTTTTGTTCTCAAACTGGTTATAGAGATGGTTTTTACTCTGGTCCTCAGCACATTTTGAGCACTGTTCCCTTTAATACTTTTGGATGTTTCTATTTTTTTTTTCCAGACTCTGGCAGTTTCCTCAGATTATATACTGTAGAGTGCTCTGTTAAATACTCAATGGGGACTTTCTGCAATACTTTGGGGTTATTTCTCTGTGCACCTCTCTCCTTTTTTGATATTATGTCCTATGAACTCTAGCCTCCTTAATCTCCTCAGACTCTTGGTTCCTTTTCCTCAGGCCAGGTTCTGTCTACCCTGAACTGTGACTTGGAAATTGTCTCATGGCAGTAAGCTGGGACAATCACAGGGTGCACCTCATTTGTTTTTCTTCTTTCAGAGATCGCTATCTTTGGTTGCCTGATGTCCAGTGTCCTAAAAACCATTGTCCCATATATTTTGCTTGTTTGGGTTTGGGTTTGGTTTGGTTTGGTTGTTTCATGCAGGAAGGCAAATCTGATTCCTGCTACATCATCTTGGCTGGCAGCTGAATTCCCCAGCTGATCCGCATAATGGAAATGTGACATAGAAAGATTAGGAAGCTCTATATATAGTTCCTCTGTATGAAATACAATGTATCTTAAAATATTGAATCAAAGTTTCGTTCTGCTAATACATACAATGTATATCTTTTTAATTTAAATTGTATTCCCTTACTCTGGAGAAGTATCAATTTTAATGAGCAAGAAATTCAATTCCAAATTCTGTGCATAAAGTAATATGGATATTGCAAGAGTATCTGTCATTTTGTAAATAGTGATAACTTCACAGAAATGTGTACCTCAAATCCAGCCTCTACAATTCTTTTATATTGGAACTATTCTTAGATCTTAAAGAATTTTTTGACCTCATCCTACTATGGAAAAGTTTCAACCTTTCTCTTTCAAACAATTTTATTGGATCAAAAGTATAGTAATTAATAGAATATTGAGTCAGATGAAGTGATAAACCCTCTTGTGAAGTAATTAAATATGTTTAGCTGAGGAAATGTTACCTTCCCAAATCAGAGTCAATTTAAGAGTTGTTCATGCTTGTGAGTTATGTGGGTATATCTGAAAGATTAATTATCTCTGAAAAAGTTCTCAAAAGAAGTTATGATATAAGCTAATTTCATGTAAGAGCAGACATGAAAAAAAAAAAACAACAATATCCAATATCAAGTAAATAACTTACATTTCACTGAATTATATTTGAACACTGTGAATCTTTTCAGGTTTAAAAGGCGTATTATAACTGGTAATAAAAAAAGAAAATAAAAATTAAAGATCTTGAGAAATAAGAAACACTTCTCGTAAAGGTGAATACATTGGAATGAAAATAGATGGGAGCAAACAGTTGAAAAGAATTAACTCAGATTAGAAAGCAATTTCAAACTACTCAATGGTTTAAGTTATCCAGTTATGAAAATTTTGTATTAGGTGCTAAAATGAAATAATATAACTGGTTAGAAAGATAGGTAGAGTGAGGTGTTCCAATTAAAACTGTTTTAAGCATCAGATAGTCTAGGGAATACACTAAAATGAAAAAATAAATTCTTAAAATCTAGGTCATTTACCTATGATTTCCTTTATTTCCTGCACTTTTGTGCTTTACACTTTTTGGTATGTCACCTAGAGACAGTCACTTTTTTTCACTGAAGATCAAGTAATCAGCAAAGAACAAAATGGTAATTAAAAATTTCTAGTTCAGTGCCAGACACACATTGTTCTTTTAATGAATCAGATTATCTCAATTTTGTAAGGATTAATTAGGCACTTGTAGCAGTTCCTTTAAATTCCTCAGAACACTATGCCACAAGATAACTAAGTGGCAGCCTTGTAAACTTAGGGTTAATAGAATCTCAGACAATTCATTGCATTTAATTCTAATGGATGACAAAGATTGTTGATTAACTATGACATTATTAAAATATTATTATATATTTTTCATTTAAAAATTAAGATTTGTGTAAACACTGAGTATCATTAAAAAAAGGAAAATGAATATTGTGGCATTATTTTTTCTTATGAAACTATTAAAATTATAGGAAAATCCATAGAATAATATTTTTCATAACCTGCATGTGTTTTCCCTCCAAAATCAACAAATGTCAAGATATTATCATAGTTAATATTGTATATTTTTAAAAAAAGATTGCACAAATAGCTTTCATATATCCTTTATCTAACATCTTATATAATCACATTTATCAACATTAAGAAATTCACATTGGTACAATACTATTAAGTAAATTACAGACTTCATTCAGATTTTATCACTAATATTATTTTTTCTATTCCAGCGTACAATCCAGGATACCACTTTGCTTTTAGTTATCATGTATTCTTAATCTCCTTCAAACATTAACAGGTTCTCAGTCCTTCCTTGTTTTTCATGGCTGTGACACTTTTTAAGAGTACTGGTCACATATTTTGTAGTATCTCCCTCCATTTGGTTTTATCTGATATTTATTCATGGTTAGATTTGGGAGAAGAATACCTCAAAGTTGATATGTGCTTCTCATTACATCATATCTGAGGGTACATCACATCAACATGCCATATCACTGATGGTGTTAATCTTGATCACCTGGTTAAAGTGAAGTCAAGGTTTCTACACTGTAAAACTACTATTTCTCCTTTCCATATTCTTTTATTTGGAAGCAAGTCACTAAGTCCAGCTCACATTCAGTTGGAGGGGCATTAAGCACCACTTCCTAGAAGGGATAGGCTCCACATGTATCATTTGGAATTCTGTAAGAATTTTCCTTTCTCTCCCATTCATTTTTACTTGTTTAGTCAATTATTTTTATCAGGATGAACTAAGGGATATTTGCTTTACCCTGTGGGTTATAATCCAACACACTGCTAGTTATTTTGTTGCTCAAATTGTTTCAGCTTTGGCAGCTGGGGTTCTTTCAGATTGGCTCCTGTGTCCTTTTGACATGCCTTATCCTTTGTTTCTTTAAAGTACTTTCCTACTTTCTGGAACTATAAAATGCCCTAGGCTCACCTTGTATTTTCCCTGTCTGGCTGTTTATCATAGAAGCCCTGCTTTCTTTTATTGAAGTATGGTATTTAGAAGCTGAGACCTGGGTACTGGGTGTGCTTGTTGCTACTGGGGTGTCACTGCTTCAACACCTTATCATACAGAGCTAAGAAATATATGTATCATTCAAGCCTATCTGTACATACAGATATTTTTCTGTATTATCTGTTTATATGCATGTGTGTGTGTGTGTATAAACCTGAGTTCTATCTCTGATTCTAATGCAGCACTACAGGGTTTATTCTATCTTTACCTATTTGCTTATTTGAAACTGCTATTGCTGATAGTGAGAAACCTGGCTGGCATTATCTACAATGTATTCTTTTATTTGTTCATCCCTAGAATACATGCACAGTAGTTTCAGAATTCCTAGCCCATACCTCTGTGAGAAACAAATTCACCAACTGGAGGGAGTACAGTGTTTGTGTACAGTTTTTATTTTAGCTTTGCAGTATTCAATCAAAACATTGCTTTCCAAAAGTAACTTAAATCAGATTCTTTTTTCTTCATCTAATACTGTGTAGTTTAAAAGAGAATTCTCTAGAGAAAAAAAAACAAAAAAAAAAACAAAAAAAAAAAACACCGCTATACACTATCTGTGGAATTTAGAAATGTAATATTGCAAAGATTAATTTTGAAGATGATTGTGATTCGTGATTCATTTTTCACAGATACAGAATTATAAAGCATTTTAATACATCATAATTATAACTCACACCAATATTACTACAGCGGTTTTTTCTTTGAGTGGAGTAACTAGAGCACTACACCAAGTCCCTCTACTGGGGTGAAGGGAGAGTTTGGGATGGTCATTTGCTGCAACTTTTATTAGATATGACCAAAATAGGCCAAATTGTTCTATCACCCCTAAATTAATTGAGTTGTCTTTTAGGGATAGTCTTGATATTATACTTTAATGCCATTATCTTCCCAATGACATGCTTTATTAAATCTACATGTTAGAAGATGAAATTGAGTTTCTGAAAGCAACTTGCCCAAGGTCATATAATTCATAAATGACAGAGCTGAGGCTAGAATTTAGCTCTATTCAAAGTCTACAACATGAAAAATTATTATAATAGGTTTAAAACTAAATGTCTACTGAGGAATATAGTGTGGCTGGGTATATGATTAAGTACCCAGGTTATTTTACCTTAATAAATGGGCATTTTATAGCAGTTTGGTTCATTCTTTGCCTCTTTCCTATTGTCAGTGGGTCCAAGCTAAGATGCTCTAAGGACATTCCTACTTATGGAATGTATGCTTAAGAAGTGTCCTAGCCAACTTTCCCATACTTTACAACCTGTTTTTAAATAATTTGATGCGGTCTTTTGCTAATACAAATTAAATAAATCAGCATGCTATCATCTCTGACAACAAGGATCTATTTGAATAATTTTGCTGTGATCTTGAACATGCCAAAATATAGATTGTAGTTTTAGTATGAAAACGTTTCAGGCCAGTATAATTCCTATTCTATTTTTTTCATGAGAATTTGGGAGTGTCTAGTGTTTACTTGTCAAGGCATTTGCACAGATAAAGAGTTTTCTGGGAAGAGTTCTGGCTCTGTTCAGAGCAAAGTTTATCAAACTATCAGTGATGAAGGAAAAAAAAATCCCCTCATTCTGTTGTTGATTGATACTTTCATAAAATGAAATAAAAATGACTTGCTAGAGGAATAAAATTTTAAAAATACCAAATACAAGCCCAAATTTTTATGAGTATATTTTACTGCTATAGAAGTTTCTAAAAGCTTTTCTTTCTCTCAATTCCTATATTTCTGTCTTTGTTGTTTGGTAGGAAATACTTAATTCACTGGCAGCAATCCTCAGAACACATTTATTTCTGGTTGGAGGATTCCTATAGAAAACCTCTGCTCATGGTTAGTGCCTATCACAAGCCAAGACAAATTTAAATGACATAGTATCTTTTACAGACGATGTGTTAATCATCCTCAAGATCTTAAAATTTTCTTTTGTATACATCCACATAATTGGAAAGTACTGTATGGAGAGTACATCACTCTTCTTTGCTATAGTGTTGCTTTTACAGAAATATAATTGGTAACATTTATTGAATGATTACGATAAGCTATGTACAGTTCTAACTCCCTTACATATATTAAGTCATTTATTTAGTCCTCCCAATATGAGAGCAGGGGATATTATTATCTCCACTTTATAGTAAAGGAACCTGAAGCACAAAGAGATTAAAAGTAACTTGCCACGGTGATACTTTAAGCAAGTGGAAGAGTTGAGCTCCAAACCCAGGCAGTCTGATTCCAAGGCCTGTGCCCTTAACCGCTATATCATGCTGCTGTCCACAAGAAAAGACTCTTTGAGGAAGGCCTTTTTAGTTTTTCTAAAATTACTTTCAAGTATATGACTCAAATCATTATTCAATACCCATGATTCATAGAGCCCTTCCTATCTAGAAGGGACAATTCAAAATATTTCTATTACTAATTCAATAGAAATATAAAACCTATATATGCTTTTGCTACCAGGATCCTGAGAACTAAGGTCTAAGCTCACACACAATAGATTTTATCTCAGACTCCTCTATTTTGTTTTTTTTTTGGATTTTGCTTTTTATAAAGTGTTGTTTTCCTTTTATTGTTGCAGATATTTTTATTAACCACCTGAAATTCCTTTTGGGAAGTAGGTACTATAAAAATAAGCCAATTAATGTCTTGCCTTGAGATTTGCAGCTTCCAATCTGCAGTCATTGAGAACTCTTTTATAAAGACTGAAGAGGTATATAGAGACTGCCATTATAAATTACTGTAAACTTGGTGGCAAACAAAACAAAACAAAACAAAACAGAAACTTATTCTCATAGTTCCGAAGGCCAGAATGCTAAAATCAAGGTGTCAGCAGGTCCATATTCCAAGGTTTCAGGGGATATTCTGTTCTTTTCCTCTTGCAGTTTCTGGGGGATGTTGACATTCCTTGGCTTATGCGTCCCTTGTTCCATTGACTCCTCATCTTTGTGTCTGTCTCCTCTGTGCATCTCTTATAAGGACACTTGCCACTGAATTTAGGGCCAACACAGATAATACAGGATGATCTCCACATCTCAAGATCTTTAATTTAATTACATCTTCAAAGATCCCTTTTCCAAATAAGTAATAGTCACAGGTTCCAGGAATTAGCACATGGATGTAAAATAGGCAGTATGGAATAATTCTTAAGAGCATAAGCTCTGTAAAAGATCTACCTGTGTTCCAATCCTGACTCTCCTACTAGCTATACTATATTAAGCAATTTTCTTCATCTTTATGTGCCTTTTTCCTATTGTTAATGAGGATCAAATTTTATATATATATCCACATAATGGATAGAACAGTGGCTAGACCATAGAAAACACTGTGAGCTATTATTACTAGCCATTATTCTGAAGGATCACTGCAGTCTTCATTCAGGATAAATCCATACTGGTAAGTTCAGCAATATAATTTATTTTGTGCCTAAAAATTTTCAAATAAATAACATTCGAGAAGTCCTGAAAGCTTCAGATATAAAATAATCGCTAAAAGTAACAGAAAGGTATAATGGCCTCTACCTTTGAGTGAAGTAAAAATTGCCATGTGTTTGGGAAGGTGTTGAGACTAAAGAGGATTGTTTAAATTCTAATGGACAAACCAGACACTCTGAGGATTTGTCACAAAAGCTAGAGCCTTTCACCTTTATGTCACTGTTGCTCATCCAAATTATGGTAAGAATCATTGAAAATCATTATCATCTAGCAATTACTAAGTACTGTTTCTGGACAAAAGTTGTCTCAAGCTGGTTTCCAACTGGCAACAATCCCCATCACATTGAACACTCTCATCCCTTGGCCATTTAAGTAGAGAAGATGGATGGTGAATGGGTCTGAAGAAAGAATAACAATCTCTTCCCCCAGGGTCCCCTGAGGGGCTTGGTAGGTGGTAGAGGGGAAGCTTAGCTGTTCACTGCCTCCGCTGAATTCAATCCATTAATAAATAAGTGGTTGTCCAATGGAGATTCACCTTTTCAACAGAGATTCTGAGTGACAGTCTTATGGGGCATTTTTTTTTCCCAATGATATTGTTACGTATAATTTACATAACCATAACATTCACCTGTTTTAAATGTACAATTCAATGGCTTTTGGTAAATTTGTAGAATTGTGTAAAAAGGTGCCACGATCCAGAATTAGAACACTTTTATGGAGGAATTTAATGGAAAAGATGTTCCATTAAATTCCCCTACTTCAAAGCAGTTAATAGATAATGTACTCAAAAAGGGGAGGAGGAAAAGGAAGGGGGGGTGGGGAGAGAGAGAGAAGAAGTTCTTAAAAATTTGATTAGTCCTTAAAAATATAATTTTAATACAATTCTGTAACTATTTTGATCTGTCACTTACTGATTACTTTTCATTTATGAATTATCTAATACTGTGAATATTTTAAGAAAGGGATCATTCAAAGGTCTATACCACCAAAATGTTTTAACACATTTTGGTGTTAAAATGTTTATGCATGGTAGGCACTCAAGAAATATTTAATTTGGGGACAAAATAAAATTACCTATCCTTATGTTTCCTCCATGTTTAAGTATTCATATCCAGAATCACTGAATACATTTTAAAAACTGATATGGGACAAGTTCTACGTGTGTTATGGTTATCATGATGAAAAAGTCACCTATTCCTCTTAAATAAATTCATTATCTAGTAAGAATAATAATAATGATAATAGCTGGCCTTTAGTATTTATTATGTGTGAGGAACCATCCTAAGAACTTTACATATACAATATTCTTATTTAATCTTCACCACAATTTGCAGTTAAGGAAATGAAAACCTTTAGTGGCAAAGTAACTTGGCAAGGTTATACATGATGGAGTTGTGATGAAAACGAGGCAATCTTGATCCAGACACCTTGTTCTTATCTTACCGCAAACAACTTTCCTTTTACCAACCATTTTTCTTATCCTTGCAAATTCTATGTCCAGAATTCACAAAGATCTTTCCTAATTCCTTTATTAAACACCCGTATTAGGTAAATTCCATAGTTCAGCTGGTGTGACATACTCAACCAGTATCAGAAGTTTCTCAGCCCTATTGACCTTCTGTTATATTCACTCAGTAAATCTCCAACCCTAGATCCATTTAAATATCTATTCTTTCAGCTCATACACATAGTCTATTAAGCATTGTTGAAGAAAAATTTGTAGTTGTGTCACACAGAAATATTTCCGGTGTTTGGTGTCTCCCTTAACTGTGTTCTCAACATGGTTCAGGAATCTTTTCACTTGTCCTTGGTTTGTTTTCTTGCTCATATCTCCCAGTGACCACACACCTTTGCTTATTAACTTAAGCTTTACAACTCTATTATTTTCTTTCTCATTAGATGAGAAAGAAGTAATCGGAGTTCCAAATGTTTCAGAGATCAGACAAGATAAGAATTACAAACTGTCCATTGCATTTGTTTTTAAATAAGAGATATGGGTGCTTTGGGAAAGAGTGTCAGTATAGAAAGAGCAGAAACCAGCCCACAGTGCATTAAACAGTGAATGAGATAATCTTTCAAGAACTTAGCAATGAGGAAAGAGGTTATGGTCAAGGGAAAGAGAGAGTTGAGGGAAGGGTTACCACACATCTATACTGTGGCCTTGTGTAGATTAGAAAAAGACCTTCTCCTAGGGTATAGAATTCTAAAGATTCATAGCTTAAGATGGAGATATATTTGTGCATAGGAAAAAGGCTTCCTTTTTTCAGGGCAAATGCCCTCATTTGCTCTCTTTTCTGGCATAGCTAATGTAGTATATAACCTTTTAGATGGTTCATGTGCCAACTTGCCTAGGTTATTATGATATCCAGTTGTATGCTCAAGGAAGCACTGGGCTGATTGTTACTGCAAGGGTATTTTGTAAGTGGATTTACATCTACAGCTAATTGCATCTATAATCAACAAAGGAGATTTCCCTTAGCAATGTGGGTTGTATCCTTATCCAATAAGTTGGAGATCTCAAAAACCAGAACTAAGAATTTCAGAAGTTAGAAAGAATTTCTGCTTCTGCTTCAGCCAGTCAGCTTCCCATACTCAGCTCCCATACGGCACCATACCCTGAGGTGATTTGCCTGCTACCAGAGGCATGTTGATTACACTGGACAATTTCCACTGTGGAAGAGGCAACATTTTGTTCTTCTTGGAATAGACACTCACTATGGATATGTATTTGCATTCCCTAAACACAATGCTTCTGCTAATACTACCATCTATGGACTCAGAGACTCCTTATCCACTGTCACGGTATTCCACACAGTATTGCTTCTGATAAAAGGACTTACTTCACAGCTAATGAAGTGAGGCAATAGGCCTATGCTCATGGAACTCACAGGCTTTACCATGTTCGCCATCATCCTGAAGCTGTTGGATTGATAGAATGGTAAAATGGCCTTTTGAAGACTCAACTACAGTGGCTAACTGGGTGGCAGTAACTAGCAGGGATGGGGCAATGTTCTCCAGGAGGTTAATATGCTCTAAATCAGCATCTAAGCTGTTGTGCCTTTCCCCCCATAGCCAGGATTCATGGGTCCAGAAATCAAGGGGTGAAATGGGAGTGATACCACTATTACCCCTAGCGATTCAGGAGAAAAATTTCTTGCCTCCTGTCTCCATGACTTTTTGCTCTGCTGGTATAGAGCTCTTAGTTCCAAAGGGAGGAATGCTTCCATCAGGAAACACAATGATGATTCCATTGAACTCTAAGACTGTCACCAGACACTTTGGGCTCTTCATGCCTCTGAAACAACAGGCAAAGAAGGGAGTTACTGTACTGGCTGGGATGACTGATTCTGACTACCAAGGGAAAATTGGACTGCAACTACACAATGGAGATAAGGAAGATATGCTTGCAATATAGAAGATCCTATATTACAGCTTATCTTAATATTCCATGCCCTGTGATTAAAGTCAATAAAAAGTTACAGCAACCTAATCTAAGCAAGACTACTAAAGACCCAGACACTTCACAAATGAAGGTTTGCTTTACTCACAAGCCAAAAAACTTTGACCAGCTCAGGTGCTTGCTGAGAGTAAAGGGAATGTGGAATGGGTAGTGGAAGAAGGTAGTTATAAATACCAGCTACAACTAAGTGACCAGTTGCAGAAACAAGGACTATAATTGCTGAGTAAGCCTTCCTTATTATGTTGTAAATGTTTGTGTGTGCATATATATGGCAAATATCTTTGTTTTGTTCCCTCTCTTATCCCCTATCATACAACATATTTTGTTAACTTTGTGTCATATTAAGCTACAGGATATAAAGGATAAGAGTGAATGCCTCCCAAGGATTTGCATCCTCTCCTGGTGTGTTGGTTTGGATATATTATGTCCCCCCAAAAGGCCATATTCTTTAAAGCAATCTTGTGGAGGAAGAGTATTCATCTTTTTGATTAGGGTGTGGCCTCTTGATTGAATGTTTCCATGGAGATTTGACCCCGCCCATTCAGGGTAGGTCTTGATTAGTTTACTGGAGTCCTTTAAAGGGAGCTTACATAGAGAGTAGAGGAATGAAACTACCTAGATGCTTGCTGACACCTGGAGATGCTTGGAGATGCAGACACAAGGACATTTGGAAGACAGAAGCCCATAGACATTTTTGAGAATGCCATTTTGAAACACAACCCAGGAGCAAAGGACCAGCAGATGCCAGCCACATGCCTTCCCCACTGACAGAGGGGCTCCAGATGCCATAGGCCATTCTTCAGTAAAGGTATCCACTCGTTGATGACTTAGTTTGGACACTATGGCCTGAGAACTCTAAATTTGTAACCGAACAAAGCCTGTTTATAAAAGCCAATCTATTTCTAGTATTTTGCATAACAGCAGCATTAGCAAATCAGAACACCTGGGGAAAGGGTTAGTGAATTTTTGGTTCTACACAGGCCAGTTGTATTATGTTAGGCAAAAATATGACTATGTTATTGTCTTTATTTAGAGGTTAGGTATGGTTTAAGGAGATGTATATGTCTGCCAAGTTGACCAGGTGTGGACAGTGATGGTTAAGTTCATGTGTCAACTTGGCTATGTTACTGTGTTCATTCTGTTTGTCAGCTCATTTATATGGCTCCAGTGATTTAATTTAGACCCACCATGAATGGGTAGGGTAACACCTCTGTGGAAATTATCTAATCAGAGTCATCAACCACAGTAGGTGGGGTGCATCTCCACGGAAACACTCAAAGAATTACAATCTAATCAACACTGATACATCTGCCCACACAAGATTACATCAAAGATAACGGCATTTTGGGGACATAATACATTCAAACTGGCACAGGTATATACACAGAGTTTTCACCACAATCAGTTTTAGAAAATTGTCATCACCCCTAAATAAAACCCCATACTCATTAGGAGTCACTCCTCATTTTTCCCCAACCTCTCCAACCCTAGGAAATCAATAATCCTCTTGCTGTCTCTACAGATTGACTTTTTGGTCATTTAATATAAATGGAACCACACAATATGTGGTCTTTTGTGTCTGGCATCTTTTACCTAGCATAACGTTCTCAAGGTTCATTCATGTTGTGTCATGTATCAGTAACTTCTTGGTTTTATCATGTAAACTATTGAAAATCAAACCTTGATAAAATATTTTTGGTTAGAGAGAATATACAGAAGAGTCACTATAATGAAGTTATATCAGAATTTCAAAGTGGCATGAGATTTGAGTATCAAAATGAAGCACAGTTACAAAGTATTTATTGTACATCCACTATTTGCTATTAACTATTAACCATAAATAGCTGACTCTTAAATTGCTACTTTCATTTCTAAATTATCCATTAGTCATTCAAATTACATTTCCAACTAAACATCTCCATTTGGATATCATGGAACTGACACCTTGAACTCAATTCTCCTTCTTCCAACGAACAAGAACCTCGTTTTTGCTAATGACAGAATTCATCCAAGCTTAAGAGCTCAATATTCCTTAACAACTCCTGTTGCTTCCACATTCAGTAAGTTGCCGAATCTTATCAACTCTATTTTTAAAATTATCTTTTGTTTTGGTGCTCCAATCCTAAATGACTTCATAATAGTTTAGGCATTCATTATGTCATACATCCCAAATCTGCTGTTTTCTATCTTTTCCTCTTCTTCTATGGACCAAGCCATAATCACCTTTTATCTAGGTACTGTAACAGCATCCCAATCATCCCCCTGCTTCCATTCATGTACTCATAATTCATTTGCCATAGTGACAATATTTTTAAAATTTCAATCAGATTATATCAGTTTTCTGCTCAAAACCTTCTAATAGCAGCCTATCACACTTAAAATAAAGGCCCTACAAAAGACCTGAATAGACATTTTTCCAAAGAGGAAATACAAATTGCTAAAAAGCACATGAAAAGATGCTCAGCATCACCAGCAATCAGGAAAATGCAAATCAAAACCACAATGAGATATCATTTCACACCTACCAGAATGGCCACTATTTAAAAAAAACAGAAAACTACAAGTACTGGAAAGGATGTTGAGAAATAGGAACACACATTCATTGCTGGTGGGAATGTAAAATGGTGCAGCCACCCTGGAAGACAATTTGGCGGTTCCTTAGGAAGTTAAGTATAGAACTGTCATACGGTCTGGCAATCCTGCTACTAGGTATATGCTCAGAATAACTGAAACCAGGGACGTGAACAGATATATGCACATCTATGTTCATAGTGTCATTATCCACAATTGCCAAAAGATGGAAGCAACCCATGTCCACCAACCAATGAAAGGATTAACAAAATATGGTAAATACATACATTGAAATATTATTCAGCTGTAAGGAATGTAGTCCTGACGTATGCGATAACACTGAGGACATTAAGTTGAGTGAAATAAGCCAGACACAAAAGGACAAATATTGCATGATCTCACTAACATTAACTAATTATAATGAGCAAACTCATGGAGTTAAAATCTAGAATATAGATTACCAGGAGATAGAAGAAGGTAGAGAATGGGGAGCTGATGCTTAATTTGTGCAGAATTTTTAATTATGTTGATTGTAAATGTTTGGAAATGGATGGAGGTGATGGCAGCACATTATTGTGAGTGTAATTAACAACAATGAATAGTGTATGTAATTGTGGATGAAAGGGGGAGTTTAGGGTCACGTATGTCAGTAGAAGAAAAGCTACAGGATAAAACATGGAACCATATAACATATTGAATCCCTATTGTGGATGATGACTGGTTAATAGTACAAATATAAGAATGTTCTTTCATGAACTAGAACAAATGTATGTAACTATTACAAGATGTTAATTTCAGGGTTGAATATGGGAAAAATGCACCTAATGCAAACTATGGACTGTAGTTAATAGTAACATTTTAATAGTCTCATCAATTGTAACAAAGGTACCACACTAATGCTAAGTGTCAGTAACAGGGGGGTGTATGGAATATGGGTTTTTTCTTTCTGTAGTAATGAAAATGCTCTAAAATCGATTGTGGTGACAAATACACAACTCCATGATTATATCATGAGTCACTGATTGTACACTTTGGATGGATTGTATGGTGTGTGAAAATATCTCAATAAAACTGCTTTTTAAAAAAATAAAGGCCTTGTATGGTCAAACAGCTCCCTTATTCTCACACCTCACTTCTTATTACTCTTCTCCCTCTCACTACACAGCAGGTACACTGGACTTCTTTCTTTTCTTTGACTAAACCAAAAAATTCCCCAGTACAATATCTTTATTTGGAATGCTCTTCCTCTCATGGCTCATTCCTTTTTGTCATTACATTTCAGCTTAATGTCACTTGAGGGTGGCTCTCTTTAAACAGAACTAAAGCAGACATGTTTGCTTTATTTTAATTCACTAAAGTACACTTATTAACATTTGGCATTTTCATGTGTATTTCATTTATATCTAATTGTATTTGTCTCTTTACTCCCTCTAGAATGGGAGATTTATGACAGCTGGGTCTTGTCTTGTTCATTATTTATCCCCAGTACCTAGCAAAGTGCTTGGCTCTTGGGACTTCAATAAATATTTGTTCAATGGTTAACAAAATAAAGAGGTCCCTGCTCTCTTGGAGCTTACATTCTAAAGGTGAGATCTATAAATAAAAGAGAAAATTAAACACTTAAATTTTAACTGTTGCATTAGGAGAGAATGAGCCATGAGGAAACTGAAAAATGTATTTATGTGGCAGAACCTGAAGCTTCTCTGGGATGAGTTGACACTTATGCTGAGATCTGAATGAAGGCTGGTAACCAGCCAAGCAGAGCCCAGGGAAGAAAACTCCCAACACAAAGTAAAAATATGAGAGAGAGGATACAGTCAGTGAGTTCCTGGAAAATCAGTGTGATTACAGTAGTGAAATTGGAGAATGCTGAGAGAAGTGGCTGGAAAGATAATCAGGGACCAGATTATACAAGCTTTGCTAGGGAATTGCAAGGAATTTAGATTTTACTCTAAGTAAAATGGCATGTCATTTAAGTAGCTAAATGACATTATCTGACTTATTCATTGTTTGGAGACTTGCTATATAAACTGTGTTGGAAACAGCGGCAGCAGCATCACTACTAAGCTTGTCAAAATTGCAGCATCTCAGGCATCTATGGGAACTGAGTAAGAACCTATTTTTAACAGGATGCACAGGTAATTCATATGCATATTTGGGAAACACTATTGCAGAGAATAGGAAACACTATTACAGAGAATACAAAATTGCAGAGAAAGGGTGAGGAAGAGTCTAAGAGAGAAAACTTGCTAGGGCAATATCTTACTGTGCAAGTTAAGAGATGATGGTGGCCTTTACTAGCCGAATAGAGGTCTCAGTAGGCAGGTGGCTGTGTGAACCTGGATTTCTGAGAAAAGCTGGGGATTGGAGATAAAAGATCTTAAGTTGTGGGGTATCCTGCTTCCCAGTTTCAAGTGTTATTTGTTAGTGCTTTATACTTGACAAATGTTTGCATGTTTTGCTGTCTATATGGAAAATAAGGCATACCTTTCCTAAAGTTGTCCAAGTTCTTTACTTTCACTCTCAAGTCCTGTCACTACATATCCTTCATCAAGTTCTTATTAACCCCTTCACAAAAACTTTGCTTTAAATATGTCAGAAAACCCAAGGCCCTAGACTAGTCAATACTCTTCTTCCTTCAAAGCTCCTAGCATTTTCCATTTCCAGCTCTTAACTGGGACAGGTATTCTCAGGCCTTTCCAGTTTCCAGGTACAAAGCAGCTTGGAACCTTCCAAATACATTTCTTTTAGTGTCCAATTATATATTCTTAAAAAAAACAAAAAACAAAAAACATTGAGCTTGAAGCCAGTTAGTCAATGGGAATGAAAGAAGGAAGTTCCAAGAGGACGAGAAGACAGATTCTCCAATCCAAAGTCAAAACAACAACCTGAACCACAGAGGTTTCCTGCACTAACACTCAGTATTAATGGCAAAATGGAATTCCAATTTAATGATCTCTCCTATACCATCTTGTCATCAAGGAAAGTTTAATCGTTGAAAACTTGGTTGCAACAATTAAAAACAAAGGGAAAATTATTATTTTTGCGGTATGGGTAATGGGAGAACTTCTTGCCATGGTTTCAATTCTTACCCAGTTGGTACGCACAGGAAAAATATCCAGAACATCAGAATACACTGTGGGACAATCCATGATCCTGCCTCTCTCGGTAAAATTCAAGATACAGGCTAACCTAAGGGAGTTAGTGATACTAACATTTTCAACGATATTACTATGTCCTTATTTGTTCCCCCCGATTGTCAATTTCCTACTTGTTTGAAACTCTTTCCAAGGAATTCTCAGAACTCTGAGAAGGCAAGCCTTTTTCAAGAAATCATGTATACATTGGAAGCAGAGGGGCGCCAACCGGTGTTGCTTAAAGGAAGCAAAACGGAGGTCTGCTTCGAGTCAAGAGTGGACCAGGGATAAGTGAAGGCAAGGCTGAATAACGGCTGCTCGGGACCTGCCCAGTCCCAGGGTGGCCGCAGCCCCCTAGGGAAAGGAGGTTTGATGGTGCAAAGGGCAGGGCCCCGCGCCTCCAGGTGCTAGCCACGTTCAGTGGGCGGACGGGACTCGGCACCTCCTCCTCGCTCGGGACGCGCGTCCGGGGAAATCACCCTGGGTCCCGCTCCTCCCTGCCACCCCCCCAATCCCCCGGCGTGGGGAGAAGAGGGATGAGCGGGCGATCGCACAGGTTATAAAGGGCTACGGGGCGACCGCGGCTGGCCTCCGCGTCTCCAGCTCCGCCCTCGCGCCTCCCTCTCGGCTCGGGCTTTCGCTTCTGCTCCAGCCCCACTCGACCCTCTCGGGCCTCGGCTACACGGGCTGCGGCAAAAGATGGCGGCTCCAGCGGCTTCCGCGGCTCGGACCGACAGTTCCGAGGAGATGCTGGCTGCCGCCCTAGCGGACGTGCCCGAGCTGGCGCGGCTTCTGGAGGTCGATCCGTACCTAAAACCCTTCGCTCAGGATTTCCACCGCAGGTACTGTCCCAAACCCCGGGTAACCCACCACAGCGAGGGAAGGGACCTAGCCGCTCCAGGCTCCGGATTAGGCCACTCTTGCGCGCGCGGGTTGCGCCCTTCCCCGCCCTTCCCCGCCCTTCCCCGACCTGGCTCTCCCCGCCCCGCCCCGGGGAGGAGCTTCGGTGGGCGGGACGTTGGAATGACTCCGGTAACTGGGTGCTGTGGCTTCTGTGGGTTGAGACCTCCAGTCCCCGCTGTAGACACTGGAACGCCGTGTTACTTTTAACTTCTTTCTTCATTCCCTCTTCCCTTCCTCCACCCGTTTTTGCGCCATTGTCTACGTGCTTGCCTCCCAGTACTGGGGAGTGAGGCAGCGCCAGTGCTGCTCTTAGACATTTGCATGCACCAGACTGCTTCTGTGAAGTAGCGTGTGACTAACACCCGGCGTGTGTAATTGCGCAGTTAAAATTTTCTAGTTTATTTCAGAGCAAATGTTGTGAATTTATATCCAACCGGATTCTTTCAGGCAGACGCTATATGTTCTAGCTTTTGTTATTATTATTCTCTGTTCTCAAGGAAGAGTAAGCCTATCTTGGTCGCTTTTTTTCCTTGGTCCCACATTTAGGAGTAAACGTACAGCATTTGCCCATGTTTAACATTGCCATCCTGAAGAGGGAGAAATGAAAGGAAAGCTAAACTTCTGGAGGCCAATTTAGGATGCTTTGCGTTTAGCTTGCTTCCTACCATGCTGTAGTAAATTGGTTTACACAATTTAGTTGCTGTAATAATAATTCTAGTCAGCTCAACCAAAAAGGTACAGCTTTTTTTAAAAAACAAAAAGTTACAATAATAATTATAGTATATACATTGTGAGGTAAGCACATTGTGATTTAATGATTTCAGCCCTTTTAGCAGATTTACTTCAGAATGAAAATTACTGATTATACGTAGCCAGTTTTTTAAGTAATAGTAAAGCTAGTTATTGGAGTGAAAAAGCATTGGGGGTAATGATAAAGGGCTCATTTGGATTGAAAAAAAAAAAAAACAGAAGAAACCTTAAGTTCATGTCCTCTCATTGCCTCTTGTTACCTGTACTCAGTAAAAGTTTAAGGAACCCCTGTGAGCAAAACCACTGTTCTAGGCGTTGTAGGGGATAAGAAGATGAACACACCATCTCATTCTGGAGCTTGTACATCCTAATGAATGTGCCTCAGCGTCTTGAGATGTTGCTCAGTTAGTCAAATGATTGTGCCATTATATAAACGGTTTGGGGAGCAGCGTTGTGAAATTGCTTTTGAAATATGCAGTATATGCTTTTTGATTTAGAAATAGTTATGGTGCAAAATATGGTAATTAAAATTGGTGGTCAGACTTTTTTGAGTACTTACAATGATGACATTGATTTACATGTATGCTTTGTAAAAGGATCCTTAAGAAATTTCTAAAATGTTCTGGAAATGTTTTGTCTAGATTTTTGCTTTTTTTTTTTTTTTTTTTAAATGATCACAATCAGACATACATGCTTTGTTTAATGTTTCTTGCATGTGCTTCACCTCCAACTCCACTGGGATTGAAGCAATTATAAATCCTCCTTTATGTTTTGTCAAAACTAATGAGGGGGACAAAGGCCACAATAAAGAAGTGGGGGAAATTCAGTGATCTTAGTGAAGGCTGGTCAAATGGGCCTTTACGTCTCACTGTGACCTGGATTCAATTTCTGACCTTGGTTCTGAGTAATTGCCATTTTCTAGCACAGCTGTTTCATTTAGGCATATCAAATAGTAATTTGGCAGCAGTCACTTCTACTGTTAGCGCTTGAAGAGTAAAAAATTTCTCCTTTATTGATTATGGTCCTGGTTACTCATCCAGCTTTCTGTTTATTTCTAGCAACCCACCTGATGGTGTGTCTTAGGCCTAACACAAATACACACATCCAGTCAACCATTTAGGTGCAAAGTTTGCTACTAAGGAGTGAAGAAAATTTGGAGTATAAACGGCAATATCAAAAATGGTGAGGAGGGAGGCAATTACTTCTCACTGATGGTTTGTCATCCTTCCCAGACCAACTTCTCTTTATTTGAAATTCTATTTTGTATTTTTGTTGCTCTTGTTTACCTTTTCTGTAACTAAGAATTTTGAAGGGCTCCAAACTCATGTCCCTGCTTTAAAAAATAAAATTTCTTGATAGTCTTTCTACAGATGTAAGACACAATACCAAAAAAAAAGGCTAACAATTAGAGCCTGTTTTGTAGATGGCATACCAACGTCACTATTATTTGACATGATTTAGGACCAGAATATTAGTAAAATGAAAAAGACCCATTTGGATGGAAACAGGATGAATAAAAATGTATCATGGGCTTCTATTATATAGAACAATAATAAAATAATTTCTAGTATCGTATAGAAACCTTTGGGGAGAGAAATCCTGAAAAGTTCCCTCTGAATGTAGGATGTTGAATTGAAATTAATTCTACAAATACTTATAACCATTTGAGATGTGGGAAAATGATATTGAAAGTCTAATTTAACATGCTGCCTTAATTTTTATTTCAGTAAATGTATACCCACATGACCCAACACCTTTCTCCAGCTTTCATATATACTTACAAAAGGTTTCATAGCCTCTTCTTTATTATTACTGTTTCTAATTTTTCATGAAATTTAAAATTCTTCTATTGAGGATTCTTCTACAATTTTCAGAAACTTTAACTCTCTTATTTTGTAGTGAAAGGGTGATTATTCAAATTACTACAGATACCAGATTGGTAACTTAAATGGGTGAAACAGGCTGGGTGATTTTTTTTCACATAAACAAACTTTACCTTTATACATATAGGAAGGGCGCCTACCCCGACCCCTTCAACTAAATGTTTTTCTCAAGATAATGCACAGCCCTCTCAATCTTTCACTTTTTTTCATGTATAGTAGTATCACAGGAGTTTCTCTGTTTCAAGAGCTGACTGCCAGCCTCAGACTTAGTGAGACAGTAGGGTTGGCAGGTTCAAGGTGACTAGGATCTTACCTGTTGTTACCAAAAAAGGGCAGATGGTATTTGGCTCCATCTGACTGTTACTACCATTGGGGCTGTAGTCTCAGTGTTGTAGGATCTTCTGATTTGTTTTTACAGACATGCTGGAAATCTGAATTTTTAAGGCAAATCTCATTTTTAATGTTGGTTCAATTAAAAAAGAAAACCTTGAGAGCCACACAAGTGTTACTTAAAATATAATCTATGCCCTCTGTTTAAAGCTCATATAGTAAGTTTAAACGTAGCCTCTACCCTCTGTTTAAAGTTTATATAGTATTTCCAAATATATATATCAGGTATAATTTTAATCCATTTCCAAATATGTATATAATATATAATTTTAATCCTCTTAAGAAAACCATGAGGTAGGCAAGATGTATGTTTTTGTTTTTTCTGTTTTACAGATAAAAACCTAAGATCTGTTCAAGTGACTGGCTTAAGTTCACATGGCTAGGAAGTGTGCAGCTGGGATTAACCTTTCTTTTGAAAACTGTTCTGAAGTTCACGAATAATAACTTCTTAATAATTTAACAGATACCTCTTTTGTCCTCATTTTCTTTTAGGATTAGGCATTTGGACACTGGTTGGCTCCTTGAAGCCATTTCCTTGATTGCCATAATACTGCAGCTCTTGTTTTCCTCTGTCATCGTTGATGGTTTCTCCCAGCCTCTTTCTGCCTATTTAATACAAGAGTTTCTCAGAGATTGTCTCTAGGTCCTTTATTGTATTTCTACTTTATATACTATCCCTGGGCATTCTCCTATATCCCCTGGATTCCATCTATGTGCTGATGCTGCTCACATGTATCTTTACCTCAGATCTCACTTCTGGTTCTCATTTTGATGACCTGTAACTACAAAACTTTAAGATATAAAACCTAATTTGTGGTTTTTCATCCCAAACTTGTTTGTCCTGCATATCTGTTCTCTGTGTGTGGTATTCTCATCTACCAACTGGTGAAGCCTAAAAGTTAAAATTTACCCTAATCACCCGTCTTCCGCTCTTTCCTCACATCTCCAAGTCTAGAAGTCAATTGTACCTTCTAAATATTTTTCAAATATGTGCCACTCTGCATTCCTTCTGCTGCTATCATCCTGTTTCAGTTGCTAGCATATCTAGCCTGGTTTCCAAAAATAGTCTCATGATTGTTCCCTCCTTTCAACTTTTCACCTCACCCTACTTCCCTCATCCCTTTTCACTGAAAAATAGGTGAACTTTGAAATAGGGAAGTCTGATCATGATACTCTTTTGCTTAAACATATTCAGCAAATGCCCCTTCCTATTATGAAACAGTAGAAACTCCTTCTCATGACATGTAAGTCTGTACTATGTGGTCCCTGATTACCTTTCCAGCCTCATCTTTGGACCCTCCATCTCACTCTGCACCATCTAAATAGAGGGGAGCAAAGTGAGGAGGGGCAGCTGGGATGTCTGGGGCCCATTCTATAAAGGGCACTAAAATACCAGTTGGATGCCACATGTTTTGGTCTAGCCCTGGGTCTGGCTATGTTTTTGTACATTCTGTTTCTTCTGCTAATGCATTTTTTGCTTCTATTTTCTGATAAATTCCTATGCATCCAACAGAATAGTTTAAAGATAAGTGTGCCTTCCTCTAGGCTGCCTCCTCTTCTCTGTCACCCTGAACCACTCATCTCCTAAGGATGATCATCTACTGTGATGTAGTTGTCTTTCTACTTTCTGTATACTGAACTAGACTGTTTACTCCCAATGGGCAGGCACTGTGTCTGTATTGTTAGTTCACTGTTGAATTATCAGTCCAGAGAACTGTTCTTGGCTCATAGTAAACATTTACTGTACTATTTGAATGAGTAAATGAAAGTCTTCTGAATCTCTGTATGTTTTCCTTTTGCCGTATCAGTGAGTCTAAGATGAAAATGATGGGAATGCTAGCATAGATGGACAAGGAAGAAGGGGTAGTTACCAGGAGGTTGCATGTGATAATCTGAGAAGGGGGAAATACAGGCCCAAGAAAAGAGCTAAAGATAATCAGAGTGTTGGGGATTGAATCATGTTCCCTACAAAAGGCACGTTTAAGTCCTAATCCCTGGTCCTGTGGGTGTGTTCCATTTGTAAATAGGACCTTTGAGGATGTTATTAGCTAAGGTGTGCCCAAACTGAGTGAGGGTGAGCCTTAATCCAATATGGCTGAAATTGAACACAGAAAGAGAAGTCATGGCGAGCAGCCAGAAGCTGCAAGTCAATGGAACCTGAAAGACAAAGGAGAAGATGCCTCCATGTGCATTCCCACGTGACAGAAGTGAAGAAAGCCAAGGACCAAGAATCACCTGCAGCCAGTCCCAAACACCATAGTGTTTGGGGAGAAAGTATTGCCTTGCTGACCCTTGATTTTGGACTTCTAGCCAATAAATTCCTGTTGTTTAAGCCAACCCATTGCATGGTATTTGTTTTAGCAGCTATGAGATCAAAACACAGAGTAAATCAAGAAACTAGTTATTTATTAGATACTTCCTTACATATTCCACATAACCTAAACGTTTACTCTCTGAAGGAATATTAATTTTGAGAGAGCCTGAGGTCAAGTTGCATGCCCAAGCATGGGAAAAGAGGTTTTGTGAGCCCTCATCTGTTAAGTATTACAATTACAGTGAAGATCTGTACCTTGTTAGAAATAGCTCTTACGCTGGTATGCACTTAGAATTGGAAAATAATTTGGATTTGATATGTATCAGCAAAAATACCAACAATTGATTCTCCCAGCACGGAAGTTTTACATCATAGCTGAATGAAATACTTTTTTTCAGTGCCAGGCCAAGTTGTGAGCTTTGAAGAAAATTAGATGTTAGTGATTCCAGAAGGCAGGGAAGAATTTGAAGTTTATGAGATGCATGTAGTCTGCTCTTCTGTACTTGTGGATTCATTTGCCCTTTGCGTTTGAGATCTATATTAACTCCAGAGTCACTCTTGAATTCTCTACAGTGATGGTCAAGGGACTCTGACCTCTACTCATTTTCAAAGTGCCTTAAAATGACTCAGTGGAGCATTTTGGTTGAGCTAGGTTCTGATGCCTGTTGCGCCACCTCCTGAGAAATGAGTCTTTATATGTCACTTCTTAGAGTATTCAGCTCAGCTCCCACCAAGCTCCCCCAGTTAGTCAGTAAGATGATAATACAGTCCCTGAGAAGTGTGTTATATAGTTTTACGATTGATAGGTATATCATGCTGATGTTATTTGAAAGCATACATTAACCTTCGATTATACATTTACAGATATTAAAAGAAAACATGAAAGTATTTTCTTTGGAAAGAATTGTTGCCACCAGGTACCTTTCATTCCAAAGCAAGCTTATTTTTTACTAAAGAGTAGCTTCTCTTCTTGTGGCGATATCTGCTCATCAGTATACATTCACCACTGTTTTGAATCCAGGATTCTTTTGTGTTTAATATCTCACAGAAGCACCATTCTGTTTCATGGCAACAGGAACCTGGTACATTGACAAATGATAAAACTCTACATTTAATGAATGTTACACAGTTTACCTTCATTGATATATTATACAGTTGCATTGCAGTTTGACATTGTTTTAGTTATATTACAGTTACTAATTATAAAACTTGATTGATTTTTTGATGTTTAAGTGATTAGAATAATTCAGATTCTAAAATTAGTTTCTTCACATGTAAAATGGAAAAAAAATAAAAATATATATGACAACTACTGAGTGACTGTGTTGCAAAGTAAAGAGAGCAAGATAGGGCTTGCATTTTAACTCTCATAACTATTAAGAGCTTTCAGTCCAAAAGCAAATTAATTAACCTCTGTAAACCTCAGTTTTGTCCTCTGTTAAATATGGATATGACCCATCTTCTGGGGATATCTTGAGAACTAGGAATATATGTAAATAGTTATTTGATGACGATAATATTAGTAGCACTCTACCCTTATCTTAAATGTTTACTGGAATACTATTTGCAGAGAATTTTATTATTACTTCTTTAATGTTATATTCTGAAATCAACCATCAAATAAATACCATGACCAGAAATTCCTCACAAATCTTCATTTTGCTTGTTAAAGGCATCTTTACTTTAGGGGCTTCTTACTTTTCCTAATAGAAGTGATTGTGTGAATGAGGTGAGGAAAATGGTAATTTTAATCATAATCTAATAGTGAAGGAAAAGAATGTGTTTAAACTTTGATCCATAATTTGGAGGGTATATGATAAAGCAATTGCCAGTTTACTGTAAGCTGAAGGCAAGATGAGTCCTGGGACATAATGAGCATAAAGCTTCCTTTATTGAGAGGTAAATGCTAGCCTGTAGGAATTCAAAATCAGCCTTCTCTTGATCTTCCTCCTCTGTCTTTTCTCTTTCATTTGACTGAAGTGTTCATATTCTTGGGCATCAAACAGCTGCAGGGATTTTCTTCCTCCTGAACTCTGAGTGGTTGGAGGAGTGGTCATACAATTTACTACTAGCAGGAATAACTGAAAATAAGACTAATGTGGATGAGAGAAAAATGTATAATAGTCACTTGAAAGTTTGAAAACAAAAGAATTACTTCAGTGGATTTTGAACATTGCTGTAAATAAGTATATGTATAGATATATATATGAGATCAATGTGAACAACTTTAAAATCCTGTCCTGCCTTCTCTTTTCTTTTTTTTCTCTTTTTTTTGATATTGAATGATTTCTGTTATTTTCAGTATATTCAATTTTGCAATGAGATGCACAAAACAGAGGAATGGAATATTCATGTGTATTTTAGTAGGTCCGTTGAATAAAGTATTGTGAGATAATCTCTGGGCACATATAATAGGTACTATCCAAAATATGATTAGAAGCCAAGCCAACAAATATACTTGTCATGTAAGTAAATTATAAGTTTTCCAAAAATTCAACAAATAAAAATTGAATATTAGTTTTACCAATGAAATCATGTTCAATATCACCAATCTAATTTATTTTCATTTTCATAAATGGTAAGCAAGGAACCATGGGTTATATTTAATTATGAATAACTGCATAATATAGCAACATGATAAAATCATTTATGCATTTAGGTACCTGTAACAGAGACTCTAACATACCCTAAATTAATAGAAAAATTCCTGAATATGTGAATTATAGAAATAATTCTCACAGAGAAGGCAAAGGTGAGTGGTAGGGCTTTAGTATGGAATCAAACTTCTTTGTCTTTCTCTTTTACTATCCTTAGCATATGTTCATCATTCTTTTGCTTAGAAGATGGCTCAGCACATTTAGGCACTATATCCATGTTCCTAAAGTGTCCTTTGCATGTTTTATTTAATTTCATGTTTTTTGTGTTTGCATTTTGTGTGTGTGTGTGTGTGTGTGTGTGTGTGTGGTGATTTCACTGTTTAAAATTAACGTCGTGTAGTGCTGAAGTGTTGTCTAGTGTTCCTAAGTGCAAGAAGACTGTGATGTGCCTTGCCAAGAAAATACATATGTTTGGCAAGCTTTATTCAGGGATGGATCATAGTGTTGTTGGCTGTGAGTTCATTGTTAACAAATCAGCTATATATATTAAATAAAATGTCTCTTAGCAGAAATACACATGAAATAAGATTATGTATTAATTGGTTGATGAAAATGTTGTGTCCAAAGCATTACAGGACCCTAACTCTATATTTTTCCTACCTAGGAGCTATGATTCAGTGTTCTCTAATTCATTGTTTGTGGTGACCTTCTAGAACATAACTACTATAAATAATTAGAATCAACTGTTTATTATAGATTATCGAAAGCAGTGGAGACTGACAAATGTGTCTGTTTTCTTAGTTCTAAGATCTTATTTTAACTTTTGTTTACTCTCATAAGACAGCCTCAAACCATTGGAAAGCAGGGGAAAATAATTTGTGAAATACATAGTACTTATTCTCAAGTAGGTATCTCATGTTGGACCTTTTTTCCAATATTTAATTTTCATATTTTTACTATAGTGTAATAACATTACTTTATATGACTTGAATATGTAATTTTATCTTGACTTTTTAAAGTTTTTCTTATTTCATGTCTCTTTCTTATAACTCTCTCATTTGCCTGTATTGTATATTCTTCAGTTCTACATTATAAAAAGTATCGATTTTTAAAAAAGTTACATTCAGTTTATCTGTTTACTTGTCTTAAATGACAACTGTGCCAGTTTGGATGTATTATGTCCCCCAAAATGACATGTTCTTTAATGTAATCTTGTGAGAGCAGCTGTATTAGTGTTGTTTAGGTTGGAATCCTTTGATTGAGTGTTTCCATGGAGGTGTGACTCAATCAACTGTGCGCAAGACCTTTGATTAGATAATTTCCATGGAGGTATTACCCCACCCATTCCGGGTGGGTCTTAGTTAAATCACTGGAGTCCTATAAAAGAGGTCACAAACAGAAGGACCTCAGAGCAGCTGAGAGGGACATTTTGGAGAGCAACCAAGAGAGACATTTTGGAGAGGGCTGCTGAAAGCAGACTGTTGCTACCACTTTTGAGATGCTAGCTCAGTGTTTGTTCTGGAGAAACTAAAAGAGGACAAAATGCCCCAAGAGCAACATTTTGAAGAATGCAGAGGAGCTGAGAGGAGCTGGAACACAACCTGGGATCAGCCAGCATGTGCCTGTGCCTTCCTGGATGACAGAGGTTTTCCGGATGCCATCGGTGTTCTTCAGTGAAGGTACCCTACTGTTGATGCCTTTGTTTGGACACTTCTGTGGCCTTAGGACTATAATTTTTTGATCTAATAACCCCCCTTTTTAAAAGCCAATCCATTTCTGGTATTTTGCATAACGGCAGCATTAGCAAACTGGAACAACAACTGAATTTCTTAAAATTTTGTGTGTTCTTTCATTTTTAGAAAGAATTTGTTAAATCTCAACTAATCTAATGTTAATATTTTCTAAGATCAGTTGCTTTCTATCTAAGTGCAGTTAGCCTTTTGTATTCCAATCTTAATATTTACTTTGGTGTTTGTCAGCGTTCATTGTTATATAAATATATTAGAAATTAAAACATGTCAATTTCTAAATGAAAATTGATTAGATGTTGAGAATGAAAATTGTCAACATTTGGAAACTTTATGAACAATATAGTGAAAACTCTACACACCTTTAAATAGAAGTTAAGGCAGAACTTTTTTTTTTTTGGCAACAGAAAATGATTATATTTGAGTACATAACTTCTGTACAACCCAAAATAAAACAGTAGAATGAATTAAATGGGAAGAAAACATGGTCTTTCATGTGCAATGCATGAAAATCAGAAGAGTGACATCATTCATCATAAATGAGCACTTGGAAATCAGTAACAAAGTAACAATTACTTCAAGAGAAGTAAAAACATTCCAAGAAAAATGAGAACATAGAGGGAAGTGAAATACAAATGACCATTAATGATGTGATGATGATCAAGCTTGACATTCTTTGTAATATTCCATCATCAAAGATTAAAAATACTGATATGTAATATTTGTACAGTTGTAGGAAAGAGGGGCCTAATTCACTAACACTGGGATAAGAGAGCTGATAAGGACTGCCTTACGTTTAGAGGGAATACTGCATTTTCACTCAAAATGTAAATTTTGCATGTCCTTTGCCCCAGCAGTTTCAATTCACAGGAATTATTCCAAAAAAGTAGTGGGACACATTCAAAAAAATTTACATAGAGGCATGTTCGTTGCAGATAAAATTTGTAACATATATGAAGACCCATTAAAGGTAGAACTTTTGTTCTACAATGGTAATCTCGATGATGTGTCTGAGGCACTTAATATCCCAAAGTGACTTCTTGACCACCACTACTGATAGTAAATTATCAACATCATCATAATTGTTATTATTAAAATTTATGCATACATTACATGCATTCAGGCCTGAGATTATGCATTTTTAACAAGCTCCGAGATTATGCTGGTGCTGCTGTGACTATATTTTGAGTAGCAAGGTACGGCATGGTCACATTCCTCAGTTCAGAACTGTTCATAATAGGCTATATTTTACTCAATAAATATTGAAGTTACCATATATTCCAAATTTTTGAAAATAGATAATCCATATATACTTACTTAAATAACCAGATTATTTAAGTTTTTGATGGTCACAATGATTTTTCTAACTCCTATTGTAGGTAAAAGAGGTTTTATTGTTAGTAATATCAAAGTTGCTTTTTCTTACATCTGTACTGCAAGTTTCTTTTTTGCGTATAGACTTTTGGGATAAGATAGAAGGTAACCGCATAGAGAAAATTATTCCCCCACATGATTTTCCTGGTTACACATAGGCACCTGAGTCACTGGTTGTTTTATTTGTTTATTTACCAAACCTATTTTAAACATCCTTTTTGTCACAGGCACTGTGCTGTGTGATAGCAGAACAATGGTGAGTATGATATGCTTCCTCCTGACAGAGCTCTACTGGGGAGAAGGACAAGTAAACAAAATTCAGTGTGAAACGGATGAAAGCATGCCCTGTTCTGTTAAGGAAGAAGACAGTATACCACAAAGAAAATTCGTTTTGATTGACTTATATTCTTAGTTACTTTCCTATAAAAGGAGGAATGAGTCTTTAAGAATATGGACAAGTCTGTAAGACTCCTGTTTTTTTTTTTTTTTAAAGTTAAAGAATATGACAGTAAGTCATTAAAACATTTAATGAAAATGTCATATGACCTTGTATACAGCTTTGCTGCTTTAAAGTGAACGTTTATTTGCAGAAATAGCTCGATTGCAAAATGTTCTTACATAATATTTGCTACGTTGTATAAGAACTGAAGCCAGTAAAATAGTTTATAAACCGTCTCTGATAATAAATCAGCATGTTTCTTTTAAACAGGTAAGCTCATTTTGGAAGGGACAGTGGACCGATTTTAGAGGCAATGAGGCAGTTCCTAAGTAAGCTAGGATGCCCATTCCTGAAGGAGTCAGAGGGTCATTGGGATGAGTTTTACCCAATCTGGAGGGCCCTAGAAATGCAAATAAGTGCTGAAATCCTTCCATCTACTCACACCTTAAGTTTCCCGTGTAGGTCAGTACTATCCATTAGAAATACAAAGTGGGCCACATATGTGATTTTAAGTTTTCTAATAGCCATATTACAAAAGGTAAAAATAAATAGATGAAATGAATTTTGATAATATACTTTAACTCAGTAATGATGAGGTATTTTACTTCATTTTTCTTTTACACTGATCTTGGAAATCTGGTGTGGACTTTTCACTTTTACTCTCAATTAATTGAGAGTAGCCACTTTTCAAGTGCTCAGCAGCCACATGTGGCTGGTGGCTACCATATGAGTGTAGGTTTATATTATATGTTGGGGAGAAGAGTTTTTATAGAAAAATGTTGGAATGACACCATAAAGAGATTGAAGGGGGAGTACAAAAAAGGGTGAAAAGTTCATGATAACAGCAGAGAGTAGACACAGAGAGAGTCTAAATTTTGCCTAAGAGTGGGAGTTAGCAACTATTGACTGGTGTCTGTTTTTATACCTGAAGAGAGAGAGAAAAAAAAGAATGGTTTCCTAAATAAAAACTTGGAGATTTGCCAAGTATTTAATTAACTGGGGTGGAGTAGGTAGCCATGTTTGCCCGAAGTTATTTGGCATGATCAGTCCACATTGCCCTTTTCATTTAGGTGAATCCTATTTATGTCATATTTTTGTATGCTAACCTGCATTCATCTGTTTTCTTAAAACAAAACAAAACAAAACAAAACAACAAAACATGATCCAGACAAAGTAAATATGGTCCTTTTTGATAAAGAGACTAAGATCAGATGACTTCTCTCTGCTCTAACAGTGTTACTACTCTCTGGATATGCAAACCTCACTTTGACTCAGCACATATACCAGCTGTTCCTAACTTTGTTGTCCCAAGAATCTCAATTATGTGCAGTGACTCATGATGACTTGCATCATTCCTGAGTTGGCCTTTGCTTGTAAGAGAAGTGGGTTGGAAGCATTGCTTCTCCATTACTCTTAAAACTATTGACAACATTGTGGAGCTGTGTATGTATGTGTGTGTGTGTGTGAGTGTGTGTGTGCAAATGCACCCGTGTGTCTTGTGTTTTATGTTCTTTTCTTGTCTTGCTTTTCTTAATTCCTCTAGGTGCTGGTTTCTTCATTGTTCATTCTTTTTATTTTATCCTTATGTTGAATATCTTATGTTTGTAATAGTTGTTAAACATTACCATTTGTAAGTATTTGCTTTCATTTTAACTATGTCAGATGTTTTCTATGGATTGCTTTTTCCTTTTCCATTTAGTATTGTCTTTTCTGCAGTGTAGCTGCTTAGTACATGCTGACTCACTGAGCATTTCTGGGGTACTGGTTGTGCATTTTGAAATTAGGAAGAGCAGAAATGTTTAGAGGGTACATTATTGTCTTTTAGGTCTTTTCCATAGAGCATGGTGTTGAGGTTTGCACTCAATGGATGCTTTACAAATATATCTTGACTGGGAGTCTTGTGTAGCATGTTTTGAAATATTAGGAATATAGAAAATTTATTACCATTGTTGTTGGAGGGTCCCTAGGAACACTTGAGAGTAATTCTTCTATCATGTAGTGGCCTATGGTGGGCAAAACCTCTCTCACATACAGCTTAACCTTTCTTGTGTCTAATACCACTTGTGAAGAAGATTGTAATTTGTGCATTGTACTTTTATCAGGTTGCTGTTCCCAATGCAGTTAGTGTAATTTTTCATTTCCTAACAGTCCTCGGGCAATTCTGTTTAACATGCTTTCTATTTCAGAATGCTCTCCTATTTAAAAAAACTTCTTTCGCCTCAGGCCCAACATGCTTTTCCAGCCACGCCAGTAGTAATTTCTATCCTTGCTGGCTTCATTCACCTTCACTGTTAAAATGCTATATGGATTTCCTAGTAATGTCTTCTCTTTGTGTTTCTGGCATAGCAAATGCTGGGAAGCCTTCTAACTTGTGTTGGTGCATATTACTTTAGTTCACAAAACTATTTCATTTTTATTACTAAGGGGAACACATGCCAAGTTTTAAATTTTTCATTCAAATCTATTTTAGTTTTCTAGATTGCAAACTGTACTTTGTTTTTCTTAGTGAATAGAATTTTAACTTTCCAACTGAGACGTGTACGTTATGCACAAAATTTTCCTAAACAACATTATTTACACTAGAATATGGGACTGTTTTAGTTTTAGTGATTAATAGGTAGCAGATTACCTTTTAAGATGACATCTTAAAGTGAATGAAACAAATTACCTGGATTGCCATTCCAAATTATCAAGTGTTGGGCTTGATTTTGTTTGGAGGTAAGATAGCATTCTAATTGAGGCTCTTGAAGCTGCTCTTTGGGTCTGAATTTGGTATTATTGACATACTCTAGGAGGATTTAAGTTTTTAATGGAGAAAGTCTTATAAACAGTCATCCAAGAGAAAGGCTTTGTTCTCTTATCATAAGGCACTTCTGACTTCCATGAAGTAGATTTTGAAATATTTAGTACAATATCGAGGTTTCCAAGACAGTCTATGAACTATAAATAGAGAGCTCTAGTGATAAGCTAAATTTGGAACTCTTAAGTATATGATATATATATATAATACATTTATATTTATTATACATATACATATATACACACATATATATGTACATGTGTGTATAAATGGCTTTTATATCTGTCTTAAGGTTTTTTTTTTAATGCAAAGTTGAGTTTATTAAACTTACTGAGAACAGAGGAAACAGAAAAGATGAAGTTAGAGGGTTTTTTTGTTTTAGCCTTTTATTTTGAAATAACTTCAAACTTGCAGGAACTTTGCAAAAATAATACGAAAACAATACATAGAACTCCAACAAACTTCCTCACCCAAGTGCCCAGATTTACTAACTTTTAGCTTTTTGCCACATTTTAATTCTGTCAGTTTTCTAAACATTTGAGAATAGGTTGCATATGTCATGCTCTTCCGACATTTAACACTTCCATGTACATTACCTAGGAACGAGGAAGCTCACTTATGTAACTACCTTAAATACTGATATCAAGTTAAAGAAATTTAACATTGATATGAAACATATGTACTATATTCCAATTTTTTTTAGTTGTCTCAACATGTTCTTTTGGGCATTTTTTCCCCATTATTAATTCCAGTCCAGGATCATGTGTTACATTTAATTGTGTCTTTAGTTTTTCTACTTTTTAAATTATGGAAAGGTGTGTACAATGTAAAATTTCCCATCTCAATCACTCACATTCACAATGTTGTACTACCATTACCAAAACATTCCGTCACCTGGGAGAGAAGCTCTGCTCCCATTAAGCATTTAGTTCTCATCCGGCTCTCCTCCTGCTCCTTCCTAGTGACTGTTATTTACTTTCCATCTCTATAAATGTGCATATTACAGTTATTTCATATAAGTTGAATCATACGATATCTGTTCTCTTGTGTCAGGCTTATTTCATGCCCCATGTATCTTCATGGTTCATCCATGTTGTAGAATGTATCAGAACTTCATTCTTTATACGGCTGAATAATATTCCTAATATTGCACTGTATGTCTATACCACATTTTGTTTTTCCTCTTGTCTGTTGGTAGTCACTTGGGTTGCTTCCATCTTTTGACTATTGAGAATAATGTTGCTATGAACATTGGTGTAAAACAATCTGTCCAAGTCCCTGCTTTCCATTCTTTTGGCTCTGTACCTGGAAATGGGACTGCTTTTGGTCATATGGTAGTTCTATGTTTAACTTTTTGAGGAAGCACCGAACTAATTTCCACAGCAGCAGCATGATTTTACACTTCCACCAATAATTTACAAGGGTTCCTGTCTCTCTGCATCCTCACCAGCTCTTGCCATTTTATGTTTTTTTTTTTTTTTTTTTTTTTAATGCCATTCTTGTGGATGTGAGGTGGTGTCTGTTTGCAAGGCTGCTGTGAGAAATACCACACAATGGGTTAACTTAAGCAACAAGAATTTACTGACTCATGGTTTCGGAGGCTAGAAGGCTAGCTTTTTTCCCGGGGTTGTTAGCATTGTGGTTGGCCAGCAATCCTTGGGGTTCCTTGGCTTTCCTGTCACATGTCCTTTCTCTCATGACCTTGCTTTTCTCTTCCATATTCCTGCTGACTTCCTGATTTTCTCTGTGGCCTTTTCCATATGAGGTCTCCAGTAATTCAGATTAAGACCCACCCACATTCAATTGGGCCATACCTTAACTAACAAACCATCTCCAGGAGGTCCTGTTTATGGTGAGTTTATACTCACAAAGATGCTGATTAAGATTAAAAATATGTCTAAACTGATGTACATAATTTGATCTACCAAAGTTGACATATCATTGTGATTTTGATTTGCATTTCCTTAATGGCTAATGATTTTGAGCATCTTTCCATGTGCTTATTGGCCATTTGTATGTCTTCTTTGGAGGAATATCTGTTTAAGTACTTTGCCCATTTGGGTTGTTTGTTTTATGTTGTTTAGTAGTAGAACAACTACTTGTTTTTGTTTCCTGGCTGCCAAAACAAATACCATTCAATGGGTTGGCTTATACAATGGGAATTTATTAGCTCATGGTCTGGAGGCTATGAAAAGTCCAACTCAAGGTAACATCAAGTTGATGCTTTATTCCTGAATATTGGCATTCTGGGGCTGGCTGCTGGTAATCCTTGATCCTGGGCTCCTCTGTCAAATGGCAGTGCACTCCTCTGTCAAATGATGGTGTCTCCTGGGCTCTTCCTTTTCTTCCAGGTTCTGCTGATGTTCAGCTTTTAGTTGCTCCCTCTGTGGCTTTCTCTCTCTCTGTCTTTAAAGGACTCCAGGAGTGGGATTGTTTTGGTTTTGTAAAGCTGACGAAATGCAATATACCAAAAATGGACTGGCTTTTAACAATGAGCATATATTAACATACAATTTAGAGTTCTAAGGCCATCCAGATGTCCCAATTAAGGCATGAACAGTATGATACCTTCTCTGAAAACTGGTTACAGGCACGCTGTACAACACAAAGCAGGGAAACAGCTTTTTCTCAATGGGGAAAGAGGGAAAGCAAAACACAAAGCAGTGAAAACAGAAACATGATTTTCTTACAATTATAAAACAACAATACTGATAGTAAAGCATCATTAATTATTGCAACAGTTATTTTACCAATATTTCATGTCAGGAAGGCTCTTTATGAAATTTATTTATGTTGTCAAGAAATCAGATAAAAAAGTTAAAAAAAATATAAAATTTACTTCTGATTTTCACTGAAGGTAAATATTCATACAGTTAATTTTGTACAATATCACCTAACAAGCAAGGCATATGGTGACATCTGCTGGTCCTTCTCTCCCAGGTTTTGTTGCTTCAGCTTCTCATTTCAGTGGTTTCCACTGTGAGACTCTGTATGTCTCCTTGTCTCTCAGCTTCTCTGGGGCCTTTTCCTGTGAGCTTCTCTTAATTTCATCTCTCTTTTAGCCTCTGTCTGTTTCAGAAAGGACTGTGGTAAAAGGGTTAAGACCCACCCTGAATTGGTGGATCACATTGAAATAATCTAATCAAAAGGTCCCACCCACAATAGGTCTGTACCCACAGGAAGAATTAAAAGGACATGGCCTTTTCTGTAATGACAGCTTCAAACCAACACAAGGATTAAGACCTATCCTGATTGAGTTGGGCCATAGCTTAATTGAAGTAACCTCATCCAAGTTTCTACTTACAATGAGTTCACATCCACAGGAATGGATTAAGATTAAGAACATGCATGGGGTACATAGCTCCAAATCATCATAACTGTTATCAGATTGGGATTCTCAAATGTTTTTATCCTATTCTGGAGGTTGTCATTTCTCTTTCTTAATAATTTCCTTTGATGCACAGAAGTTTTTAATTTTGATGAAGTCCAATTTATTTATTTTTTCTTCTGTTGCTCATGCTTTTGGTGTAAAGTCTAAGAATGCATTGCTTAATATAAGATCTTAAATATATTTCCTTATGTTTTCTTCTAATAGTTTTATAGTTTTAGCTCTCTTATTTCAAGATCTTTGGTCAGTTTTTAGTTAATTTTTGTTTATGGTGTTAGGTATGAATGCACTTTCATTTGTTTGTCTGTGGATATCCAGTTTTCCAAGCACAATTTGTTGAAGAGACTTTTGAGTGAACATGGTCCCCTTGTCAAAAACTAATTGGTCATTGATGTGTGGCTTTATTTCTGAACTCTCAATTCTATTCCATTGGTCTATATGATTACTCTTGTGCCAGTACCACACTGTTTTGATTACTTTAACTTTGTAATAGGTTTTGAAATTGGAAAGTGTGAGTCCTCTAACTTTGTTCTTCTTTTTCAAAGTGTTTTTGGTGATAGGGAGCTCCTTACCTTTCCATGTGAATTTGATGATTAGCATTTCCATTTCTGCAAAGAAGGCCCATTGGAATTTTGATTGGGTTTGCATTGATCTGTATATGTCTTAGGTAGTATTGACATCTTAGCAATATTAAGTCTTCTAATCCATGAACCTGGGATATCTTTCCAGTTGTTTAGGTCTTCTTTAATTTCTTTCAGTAGTGATTTGTAGCTTTCTGCATGCAAGTTCTTTTACATCCCTTGTTAAATTTGTTCCTAAATATTTTATTTTTTTAGTTGCTTTGTAAATGAATGGAGAATTTAACTCATTTACATTCAATTGATAATTTATTGATAATGCAGGACTTCTCTCCTTTTGCTGTTTGATTTTTGCAAGTCTTATACCTTTTATGTCCCTCAATTCTTCCATTTCTGCCAGCTTTTGTATTTACTTAATTCTTCTTTTCTTGGTAGTGAACACTTTAAAATCCCTTCTCATCTCCTGTGCATGTTTTTCACTTAGTCTCTTTTTTGGTAACAATGGGGCTTACACTTAACATTGTAAACTCTAACAACCTCCAATGGCATGTACACGCTATATTCCTTCACCTCTCTGTCTCCCAACATTTGTGTTGTTCTTGTCATACATTGGAATTTTATATCTTGTACATCTAAAAACTGCAGATTACTTTTTATGCATTTACATTTTAGGTCCTTTAAGGTGTTTTAAGGCATATTTAAAACATGCCCTGTCTTACTCAGAATGAATGTTTTCCCACTCATTGTGCTGATTTCTGCCTACAATCATGAGAAAAAATGGGGAATTTCTTGTTTTTGGGATAGTTTCCATAGAGTTGAGAAGCATAAAGGAAGAATACTTCTTTTTTTGGTGATAGTTTGCATTTTAAATTTCATTGCTGTTCCTCTCAACTTCCATCTGTGTTGACATTTGGGAATTTTGTCGTTGCTCTTTCTCGAGTGGAAAAGCTTAAAACAGAATTTGCACTTTAAAAAAGATACAGCTGAGGCTCTGTCACATTGTGATTCATTCCAGGTGTGACTACTTTTACTATGGCTTTTAAAAAATCAAATGTTTTGTTGAGCTGAGTATTTATCAAGCCTGTAACACTACTGATTAGTAATAATACAATTATTAACAGCCATTTTTGCATTAAAGGAAATTTCAGATGAAAATATAATAAAAATTAAAATTTTAAGCACTTAATATTGTATGGCATTAAAAAAGATGTTTTCATGCAAATGCTATTGTTAGTCACTGTCTTTTAATGACATTTTAATTTAATTTACTTTTTTGTTTTATTCCAAATTTGTGCTTCTGTGTTACTTTATCATTTAGTTAAAGTGCAATCATAACCTAGGAAAAAGTAACATTTTAGATAAGCCACAAATAGCCAGACTGGGTGCTGTATGACTTCAGTTGACTCTGTGCTGTCTCTTTTGTTTTTCTAAACCTTTTAAATCCTAGTGAATTGCTGTTCTGTGTGTGTTAGTGGGTGTGTGTATGTGTGATCTTGGGCTGAACATTTAGTGACCTGGACCTTAGTCCAATATTCTAGGTTCTGACAGGTTTGGCTGGTTGATTCCTGTGCTGGTTTGGATATATTATGGATATATCCATATATGGATATATTAAAGCCATGTTCTTTATGCAGTCTTATGAGGGCAAACATTAATCTTTTGATTGTTCCCATGGAGATGTGATCCAATCAACTGTGGGTGAGAACTTTGATTAAATTATTTCCATGGAAATATGATACCCTGTTCTTTCAGGGTGGTTCTTAATTAAATCACTGGAGTCCTATAAGAGAACTCAAAGACAGAAGGAGCTCGGAGCAGCTGAGGGGAACATTTTGGAGAGAAGCTAAGAGCTGACACTGATGCTGACGCTTGGAGATGCTAGCCCCGAGTTTGCTCCGGAGAAGCTAAGAGACAAGCCCAGAGACATTTTGGAGAAAGCCATTTTGAAACCAGAACCCCAGAGCAAAGAGAGGATCAGCAGATGCCAACAACATGCCTTCCCAGCTGACAGAGGTTTTCCGGATGCCATCGGCCATTCTTCAGTGAAGGAATCTTCTTGTTGATGCCTTAGTTTGGACACATTTATAGCCTTAGAACTTAGTACATTTGTAAGCCTAATAAACCCCCTTTATAAAAGCCAGTCCATTTCTGGTATTTTGCATAATGGCAGCATTAGCAAACCAGAACAATTCCCTCAGGCTCTTCATAGATCTTATTGTTCATGATGGATTTTTTAAGATAAATTTAGTTATTAGATTTAAAAAAAAGTATGTGTGTGTGTGTGTGTGTGTGTGTGTGTTGGACTCTCTTAGGCAATAGAGTTGAAGCCCTTGGTAATTTCCTAATGCGGCCATGAGACTAGTGCTCATTTAATAGAGTAAACACTTTGGTAATGAGGGCTACATGACTGCATTTAGGGAGTGGTTATTTTTTTAGGCTACTCAATTTATGCACTGCGAAAGGCTAAAAAATAAATATTGCAAGGCATAAGTTATTACCTTAAAATGGGGAAGACTTTCTACTAAATGTTCCAGTGTCCATTTGAGGCAAGGCAGAGAAGCCTAAGTTACAGGCAAATATAATTCATTAAGTGGGTGGCAGGGGAAGCAATAGTGACACTATTTCCTTTATTCAAAACAGTTATAACTCCTTTGGCAAAAATAAGAGCACTCAATGTGAAAGTTATGTAGGATCTGAGAAGGAAAAGATATTTTTAGGGCATCTACTGCATTTTAAATTTTCTTACATTAAGTAACAATGAATTAAATGCTAACTCAGTACAAAACAGATACAAGTGGTTGTCATGTCAACAATCAAGCATTTATTTTAATAATGTTTTTGACCACTCTATGCCATTTCTTTCCACCTTCCTGTTTGTCTAGTTGTCAGATACCTTCAGGAACACTTAAAAATAGTAAAAGGATACAGCCTATTTATGGTAGATCTATTTAACCTGTTGTCATGTTTCTGTGTAGTCAGATGTAGCAGAATTGGTGTTTGCTCGTGAATGTGTTAAAGAAATACTTGTTTCTTGAGTGAATGCACATGTGGACAGTGGAGAACCCACAATGTAATGTCTGTGATCTTGTAAGCTAACTGATAGTTTCAGAGACAAATATATATTCATTAGATATAAACAATATTTTTGTGGTAACTGAGGCTTTTATCACACCCCTTCCTCTTGTTTCCTTTCCTTGGGTTCTACTTCTTCTGTTCTGTGACCTTTCTTTAATTTTCTGGCTGGTCATCCAGGTAGAGTAAAAGTGCTAATACCTGATGATAACTTAGTGTTCTACTCTTATTATACATTGTAGGCTACCCCAAGATCAGCAAATTGAAAATTTATGAGAGTTTCAGCTGTGAATGGGAGGATATTTTAAAAAACTGGTGTCTACCCATGTGTATTGCTGGCCCTTAAGAAAAGCCAAAACAAAACAAACAAAAAACAAGATCAAACTATCATGAACTACGCAGTTACGTGTTGGAGACCATGTAACTTCTAATTACTCTTTTCCTAGTGAATACACTAGGCAGAAGAGAAATAGAATTGGAGGAGACTGCAGTAACTAGCCGTAGGCCACAGTAGGGTTCAGTGTTGAAAATGGGGATGGAATAAAAGAGAGCTGAAGCTTTGAAGGGATTTTGTTTCTTCTCTCTAACAATGCAAAAAGCCCAGAACACTGCCCCTGGGTCAACAGTGGGTCTTTTAAAAATATAGATTCCATATGTTTGGAGTGGGGTTTGTTAATTTGCATTTCTAACAATTTCCATGTGATGCTGCTGGACCTCACTTTTGAGTAGCAAGGGCATAAAATACATGTAGTTATTCTTTATACTCTCCTCTCCTTTCTTTCTTTCTTTTTCTTTTTTTCTTTTCTTTTTAGCCTTAGTTGCATGTTTACCTGTGTTTTCAAAGAAAACAGTCTTTTATTTTATTACATGAATCCTAATTTCTTATTTTTCTATACTTCTTATAATGTATAAAAATATATCACTGCCAGGCAAATTCTTGCAAAGCTTACAACTCAAGTTAATTTTGTGCTTTTATCTCTATATTATATTTAAGGAGACTGTGCTTCTGCTACTTGGAGTGGCTTATGCATAGTGGTAGAATTTTCTCTGTAAGAATTTAACTCAGTCTCGTAATCTTTGCATTGTGCTAAAATATCCCATATTAAAATAGAGTTGTTCTATTGATCACAAGATCTTTCCAATAGCAGCTGCATTTCTTGCTTCAAAGCACATTCCTTTTGTCTGTCAGGGATTTTTTGACTGTGGAACAGAATTAACATGTCAGGATTTCACAATTGAATCATGATTTAGACTCTCAGAAAATCATTCATTTTCCTACCTGCCTTTTCTTAAACTGTTTAAAATTATCCAGTGTCTAATCATTAAATGTCTAAAAATCCAGAGAAGGAAATGTTTCTATTGTAATGTGCTGGAGAAAATTAATGTAAAGAAATATATGTTTGTACACTGCTCTGTAGAAGTGATCATTTCAAAGAGAGTTTTGTATATTTTACAAAGGAGAAGGAAGTGCATATAATGATTAAGAAGATCGACTATGGGGTGAGATTAGTTTTGAATTTTGGCTCTGTATAGGGACTTTTTTTTATTTCACTGAGTTGTAGCTTCTTCATATGTGAAAATGAGGCAAATAGTACTTACATCCCAGAGTTGTTCTGAGGATTAACTTTAGTGAGAAGATGTATTTTAGGCATTCACCATGTTGCTTTGGCAGATACTAAACTCTGAAATAAAGTATCAGTTGTTAATATTATTAATGTCACATTCTCATATATGAGTTAGACAAAAATGGAAATGCATAGATTAAAAAAACACTTTAATATGTGTGCCGGTTTGAATGTATTATTGTCCCAAAACGCCATTATCTTTGATATAATCTTGTGTGGGCAGACTTTTCAAGTGTTGATTAGATTGTAATTCTTTGAGTGTTTCCCTGGAGATGTGCCCCACCCAACTGTGGGTGATGACTCTGATTGGGTAATTTCCATGGAGGTGTTAACCCCACCCATTCAGGGTGGGTCTAAATTAAATCACTGGAGCCAAAATAATGAGCTGACAAACAGAAGGAACTCAGTGCAGCTGACAGCGACATTTTGAAGAGGAGCTACAGTCAAGATGGACACTTTGAAGAATGCACAGAAGCTGAGAGATCAGCCACAGATGAGAGATAGTTTGAAGATGGCCATTGAAAGCAGACTTTTGCTCTGGAGAAGCTGAGAGGACAAATGCCCCAAGAGCAACTGAGAGTGACATTTTGAAGAGGAGCTGCTGCCTAGAGAGGAACATCCTGGAAGAAAGCCATTTTGAACCCAGAACTTTGGAGCAGATGCCAGCCACGTGCCTTCCCAGCTAACTGAGGTTTTCGGGACACCATTGGCCATCCTCCGGTGAAGGTACCTGATTGCTGATGTGATATCTTGGACACTTTATGGCCTTAAGACTGTAACTGTGTAAGCAAATAAACCCCCTTTTATAAAAGCCAATCCATCTCTGGTATCTTGCATTCTGGCAGCATTAGCAAACTAGAACAATATGTGATGGTTAATTTTAATATTCAATTGTTTATTATGGACTATAGAAGAGAATTGCAGAAATTTAAGCAAAAGCCATAGAACAAAGTATTTTATTTTTCTTGTAAGGAAATTTGGGAATGTTTTTAGTTCCAGACTCACCTGAAAGGGGTACTAATTTATTCAAGATTTGCCAGACAGATGTTGGGTTCTAGAAGATGTGTGCCTGTCTTTTGTTCTTGAGCAACTTACTGGCTGATTGGAGTTAATGAGAACAATGTAGTCATAAACACTAGTATGCAGAATTTATCTGATGATTAAGATATAAATAAATTCCCAATTCTAAAATAATACACCAAGTAGTATTTGATGAACTTCATGTGAATTTTTTTCGTTAAAGTATATAAACTGCTTGCTTGGTAGGTTGCCAATGCATGGTGCGGTCCTTAAAACTTAGGCTCTGGGGTCAGTCTGCATTCAAATCCAAACTCCCTGATTTATTAGCTATGTGACCTAGACAAGTTATCTTAACACTTTCTTAAATTTTTGTCTATACTATGAGGATAATAATACCAACTCTCCTGAGATTTTGTAAGGATTAAATCGGATAACCCATGTAAAGACTGCTTGGCAAGAAGTAAATACTCAATAAATATTACTGATAATGTTAAGGAAATATGTATAATAAGACAATCCAGAAAATTACATTCCAGGTTATACAGTTTTCATCATGCTATAAGCTAATGGATGCAACAGGACAAGAATTATAATCATACCCAGTCTCCTAAATTTAGAATGTTTCTCTAGATTTTCTCTCCCCAAGTGATTGCATCCATTGCCAGAGCTTTAAATCATTGGTTTCCAACACATGGTGAAGGATCAGTCCTTTTTTTTTTTTTTTCCCCCTTTTAATTTCAGTTCTACCAGAGAATGAGACTTTTATAAAATGCAATAGGAAAGCGTTCCTTGAAAAATTAAATAAAAAAAAAGTGCCAAAAAAGCATAAAATTTTCTATTGTTAGATTAAACAGATACAAAAATACTCTCTCCATTTGCTATAAAGGCTTACTCTCTTTTTTTTGGTACTTATCTTGTCATGGACCAGTGACAAATAGTTGGTGGCTCAGCACTGGTCTATGTATCATACTTTGTAGTATTGCTTTAAATACCATGAATAGGTTCACTTATTTCAAAATTCAAATTTATATCCCACATCCTTTCCCTGACCTTTAGATTCATGCTTGGACATGCTCATCTCTCATTTCTTAGTAAAATGACACTGTATCTACTCAGTATAAATGTGCTATTATCATTGATCCCTCTCTTTCCTTACTCCCCTTGTACTGGTTTGAAGCTGTTGTCGACCCCAGAAGAGCTGTGATTTTTAATCCAGTCTTGCAGGGTGGGACCTTTGATTGAATGTTTCCATGGAGATGTGACACACCCAACTATGGATGAGACCTTTTGATTAAATTATTTTCATGGAGGTTTGAACCTGCCCATTCAGGGTGGGTTTTGATCAGTTTACTGAAGTCCTTTAACAGAGCTCGTGGAGAGAAGGAGCTCAGAGAAGCTGAGAGAGATATTTTGGAGAGAAGCCAAAATATGTAATCCATAGTTTGCCCTGGGATAAACTAAGAGCTGACACAGACCCAGATGCTTGGAAATGCAGTTAGAAAGATGTTTGGAGACGCTAAGCTAAGAGATGAAGCTCAGAGTTTGCCCTGGAGAAGCTAAGAAAGGACCCCCAGAGGCTTAGAGAGAAATGCCCTAGGAAAATAAGCACGGGATGCACAGGAACTGAGAGAGAGAAGCTAAGAGAAACAGAAGCCCAGAGACATTTTGGAGAAAGCCATTTTGAAACCAGAACCCGGGAGCAAAGGACCAGCAGATACCAGCCATGTGCCCTGCCAGCTGACAGAGGTGTTCTGGATGCCATTGGCCTTTCTTCAGTGAAGATATCTTTTTGTTAATGCCTTAGTTTGGATCCATTTATAGCTTTAGAACTGAAATTTGTAACCTAATAAATTCCCTGTACAAGCCAATCCATTTCTGCTATTTTGCATAATGGTGGCTTTAGCAAACCAGAACACCCCTCATCAGTTCATCATTCATTTCGTCTTTAATCCCTCCATTATTTTCCATCTCCACTGTTAACGCCATCATGTCTGATCCAACTTGTAACTGACCCTTGGGCTTCTTCTCTTGTCCTCCCATTCCTTTCATTCTTCATATAACTTTAAGAATGATTTTTCTGAAACAGTAATTCTGTTTATAAACTTTTAGTGGCTTCATATTTTAATTACAGTTTCCTTGGCTGAAAGGTATATAACAATTACATTTTCAAAGGATTAGGAGGCAATTACAGTACTCTAGGTGAGCCATTATGTTTGCTTAGGTTAGGTGTAGTGGTTGTATAAATGTGTAAAAGATGTTGATTTGAGAGATTGCCAGGTATTAAAATCAATTGTAAAAAGAACCTGAGACATGGAGGCCATTTAGGAAATTTTATAGGCAAAGGGATACTATTTTTCTCAAGATCCACCTCCACTGTCTCTCAGTTCCTTCAGGCTCATAATTGACTCCAACTCCATCCTATTCCAGGGATGAATGGCATATCAGGTTGCAAGCTGTTTTGTGTCAGCAGGAACCTGGAGTAATCTATGGGGCTGGATTCTAAGAAAATTAGATTAAGGAGGGTAGAACATACTGATATTAGTATACTTAATTCTGATTGAGCCAGATTTATTGATGTGAGTGTACTTAGAAAAATTCTGGATTTAATGTGCTAATATCTGGAAGTGGCACTATCAGTTTTCTTGGGTATTTGACTGAAACAACTGATTCAACAATGTGAGATATTTAATGAGTTTGAGAGGACTGAACTTTCTGAGCTGTGAATAAGGAGGAAAGATGGTAATGTTTGAGTAGATTTTTTTTGTGCAGTTCTCTCATCTAACCTCCTGACTGTGTCCTCTGTGAGGTTCCAGAGGGCACAACCTTTGTTAGGGAATTGAGAAATGTATTGGTGAGGGGAATGGACCTCTGTGTGTCTGTAGACTGGGGAATGCCTTTGAGAAATGCTACCATTTACCTGGGATCTGATTTCGGTAGGGATATTGGGATTCTTGAGTGATAAAGGACTTTGGAAGGGATTAGGCTTCCTTGATAATGTAGCCTTAATTACCACAATAGGCTCCAAATGTAGAGTAGCAATCCATGGTTTGAAATGCAGGGTTCTGAGATGGTGGCTTATTGATCATAGTGTCCTTAGGAATACAACAGATTGGCAGTCTATGACATTTGTATCTGATCTACATAACTTGGAAAATTCTAGTTGTTTAGCACTGAAATAAAGTCTTGTGATTAAAGGAGAGGCTGATGCCCCTTGAGAAATGACTCAAAGTATTACCAAAAATATATACTTTAAATCTTCCAAGCCTTCCCCAATGAACCTGTCATTTACACAGCCCAGACTTTTTTTTTTTTTCATAAGATTTATTCACACACCATACAGGCATCCAAAATATACAATCAATTGATCACATTACCATCATATAGTTGTTCATTAATCACCCCGATCTATTTTTTTAACATTTTTCTTATACCAGAAAAAGTGATAATAAGAATAAAAAGATAATAGTGTAAAAAGAACACCCAAATCGTCCCCCCTGACCTATTTTTCCTTTAGTTTTTTGCCCCTTTTTCTACTCATCCATCCATACACTGGATAAAAGGAGTGCGATCCACAAAGTTTTCCAAATTCCCCATCACCCCTTGTAAGCTACATTGTCATACAATCGTCTTCAAGAGTCAAGGCCAGTGGGTTGGGGTTTGATAATTTCAGGTATTTACTTCGAGCTGTTCCAATACATTAAAACCTAAAAAGTGCTGTCTGTATAGTGCGTAAGGATGTCCACCAGAGTGAGCTCTCGATTCCATTTGAATTCTCTCTGCCACTGAAGCTTTATTTCGTTTCATTTCACGTCCCCCTTTTGGTCAAGAAGATGTTCTCAATCCCACGATGCTGCATCCAGATTCATCCCCGGGAGTCATATCCTGTGTTGCCAGGGAGATTTACATTCCTGGGGACCCAGATTTTTTGAGGATTGATAAATACTTGTTCTGAATTCATGCTAATCTTTGGGGACCTAAATATCCCTGTGGCACATCAAAGTTGGGACTTGTGGAAGTCACTTGCTAGATTGACTTTTGGCTCAGTCTTTGTCACTGTGGATCCAATAGGTTGGCAGATTAATCCTGTGGCTAGTTTCTCAGTTCCCAGACGCATGGTTGCAATACCCATATGTGGAAACTGGCAGAATTTTCACATTGACTCCTTGTGGAGTGAGAACTGTTTAGGAGGGGCTAAGTGGAAGCTCCAGGAATTGCCCCTTAATAACAAAAGAGAAAACTCTAAGCAGTATTACATGCTGCAGACATTGCAGAAATTAGGGCTATATTCAAAGACTTGAAAGATGCAGCAGTGATGATTCCTATAACATCTCCTTTGAATTTGCTGGATTAACATGGTGGATCTCAGACAACCACTATGGACTAAAGTAAACCTAATGCAAGAATGACTCTAATTCGTCACCTTCCAAAATGTAGTATCAATATAGTGTGTGAGCCAGCATTTTTTTTTCCTCTATACTAATTAATAAGTACAGTCAGAGGCAGTTTGGCTTCTACTTGCAGTGAGGGCAGAACACCTTCACATAGTTTTAGGGGAGGTGATACCAGTTTTCATGGTCCATAGGGATCTTAATTACCTGGATATCTAGAAAATGTCTACCTGGGTCAGTACACTAATGCTATCATGCTTTTTGAACCTGGTTAGGAAGGAGTAGCAAGTACGCTAGATGCCTCAGTAGGACTCACATGCCATCTGGTGAATGTTCAGATATTGGCACCTTTGAATCTATAGTTTGTTACCAAATATTTGGTGTTTAATTAAATAAAGAAAAACAAAGAACCCCACATTAATTTAAAATCAGTGTACTCACTTTGAAAAACTTACACAGTAGCAAATCTCTGAAATGTAAACTTCTCTGTTGCCCACTGATTTTAGTTTTATCTTTGAATAGTGATTTTAAAAATTTTTTTATTGTAGTGACTGATATAAAGCACAAAATTTCCCATTTTAACCACATTTAAGTGTAAAATTCAGTAGTATTATTTATATAATATATAATACTGGATTGTGCTACCATCACTAACATCTATTTTACCTCCATTTCCATCACGTGAAACAGGAACTACTAATCCATTAAGCTATACTTCCCTCTTCCTGCTGTGCCACAGCCCCCACTCCCTTGCTCCCGGTAACCTATTGATAACCTATAAATCACCCTGTGTCTTTATAAAGTTCACTTCTCCTAGGTATTCCATATTAGCCACCTCCTACGATGCTTGGCTTTTTGAGTCTTGCTTATTTCCCTCAATATGGTGTCTTCAGGGTTAATACATGTTGTCTCATGTATCAGATCTTTATTCCTTTTTATGGCTGAATGATATTCCATTCTATGTATAGAATACATTTTGTTTATCCATTGGTCGGTTGGTGGACACTTGGGTTGCTTCCAGTTTTTGGCTATTGTAAACAATGTTGCTATGAATATTGGTGTAAAAATATCTGTTTAGTGTCTGCTTTAGTTTTTGGGGATATATAGGAAGAAATGGGGTTTCTGGGTTATATAGTAATTCTATTTTCAATTTTCTGAAGAACCACCAAACTGATTTTCACAATGACTGCATCATTCTACATTGCCACCAGCAATGCATAAGGGTTCCTGTTTCTGTAAATCCTTGCCAACAATTATTTTCAATTTTTTAAAAATAATTTTTTAAAAATAATAACCATCCTAGTGGGTGTGGTGGTATCTCATTGAAGTTTTGATTTGCATTTCCCCAATGACCAGTGCTATTGAGCATCTTTCCATCTGCTTATGATTGGTATATCTTTTAGAGAAATATATTCAAGTTTCTTGTCCATTTTTAAATTGGGTTGTCTTTTTTGTTGTTGAATTGTAGCAGTTCTTTATATATTCTGTATATTAAACCCTTATTGGGTGTATGGTTTGCAATTACTTTTTCCCATTCTGTAGCTTAGTTTTTCACTGTCTTGGTAGTATCCTTTGATGCATAAAAGTTTTTAATTTTGGCAAAATCCATTTAATCTATTTTTTCTTTTGTTGCTCATGTTTTTGGTTTCATATCTAAGAAATCATGATCAAATCCAAGGTTATTAAGGTTTTCTTCTAGGAGTTTTACGGTTTTAGCTCTTACGTTTGGTACTTGATTCATTTAGAGTTAATTTTTTTATATGATGTGAGGTAGGGGTCTACCGTGATCCTTTTGCCTGTGAATATCCAGTTTTCCAAACACTATTTGTTGAAGAGACTGTTCTTTCCCCAATTAATATGCTTGGAACTCTTGTCAAAAATCAGTTGGCCATAGATGTGTAGGTTTATTTCTGAAATCTCAATTCTATTCTATTGGTCTATGTGTCTGTCATTATATCTGTACCATACTGTTTTGATTGTTGTGTTATTTTAAAGTATAGTTTGTTAAATGGAAAATAAATTTGTGGAAATTAGTGTATTTATTTTACACACATAAACATATGTTAAAATTAGCACAGACTTTAAAATACACAACCATTGTTTAATGATTTGTATATTAAAATAACAAAAGTTATCTTGGAAAACTTTAGAAATAAATTGGAATTTCTATTTTCAAGTTGTTTACGACTGATTATACCTAATGCTCTTTAAGCTAGTACAATCTTGTTTACATTTAGTAAAATCACAGATGACTACAAAAATAAGTGTTTTTTAGATGACAGGCAAATTGTCCAATTCTTACTTTTTTTGTGCAAGTGAAGAACATTAATTCAATTTAGCAGTTTATTGAGTCCATAAATGGTGGTATAGGTGAAAATACTGTAGGCAAAGACAAATCTACACTCAGAATATGTGTTTATCCTTGTGAACAAAATGCTGTTCCTTCTTGATATGAGGAATTCAACTTGCTACCAGGTAGTTGATTGATCAGCCCTGTTCCAGTTTGCTAATGCTGCCGTTATGCGAAATGCCAGAAACGGATTGGCTTTTTTTTTCGTTTGTTTCTTTTTTTTTTTTTTTAAATCTTCATTATATTGAGATATAGTCACATACCACGCAGTCATACAAAACAAATTATACATTCGATTGTTCACAGTATGGATTGGCTTTTATAAAGGGGATTTATTAGGTTACAAAGTCACAGTTCTAAGGCCATAGAAGAGTCCAGACTAAGGCATCAATAATAGGATTCCTTCAACTGAAGGAAGGCCAGTGGTTCTCGGAACACTTCTGTTAGGTGGGAAAACACATGGCTGGCATCTGTTGATCCTTTGCTCGTGGGTTCTGGTTTCAAAAAGCTTTCTCCAAAATGTCTCTGGGCTTGTCTCTCTTAGCTTCCTCAGCTCCTGTGCATCTAAGTGTCTGAGTTCCTCTCTTAGTTTCTCCAGAGCAAACTCTGGGCTAGCATCTCTAAACATCTCCAAGCATCTCTCAGCATGTCTGTCTGCTCCAGCTCCAGAGCTCTCTTTGGTAGTACAGTGAACTAATCAAGACCCACCCTGAATGGGCAGGGGTCCACACCCCTATGGAAATAATTTAATCAGAGGTTCCACCCTAATCAACAGACTAATAAATCTGCCCCCACAATATTACATTAAAGAACATGGCTTTTTGGGGGACATAATATATACAAACCAGCACAAGCCCAGAGAATGGTAACATTTTGGGGATATGTATTTGGCTTCATCTCTTGGCTCAATGAATAGTCAGCAGAGGTAGTAGCCAGATTAGCCTTGGGGAAAGGAAGACCATGTTAATGAACCCGTATATAGTATCCATCCCTACCACCTGGAAAATTTGTATATACATGAGAAAGGGCTGTGGTGGATGGGAAAAGGGGCTGACTGAAATCCACTGAATGCGTCTTCTTATTTACCTGATTTTTAAGAGCCTCCTCTTTTGTGGATATTCTATTATGGTTATTCATTTGGAACATGAATGTCATCATAGTCAGTCTATTCCGAGAGGTCAATTGACATACCTCTCTGTCACCAATTTTTAAGTTTCTTTCTTGCTAAGTTCTACCCTAGCTAACCAGACACTGTAGTTATTAGTCTTGAGTGAAGGAAACCTTTGCTTCTGGTTTCTTCTCATTCCATACAAAATGGACAACTAGCTATACTACCCAGTTCTACTCACTAGGAAGGCCATCACTGAATGGAGTTGCAGTGGACACCCAACTTGTGCAGGCATATGTGCAGTTGCCTTCATTATCCAGTCCCATGCTTTTTCTCCTCTTCTACTGGGATACTGGGAACTTCCCATGAGGCCAAATGTGTGGGTTGAGGGAGAGGTAGCAGCAGAGTAAGAGCAAGTGCCATGGGAGTCTGAGCCCCTTGTTTGTGTGGGTTAGTTTATTTGTGCCTTCGGGACCTGCTTGAGTTTGGCCTTCTATGTACCACTTCCATTTTATAATGGAATTTCTTTCTTCAGGTTTGTTTTGAAGGTTATTACCCAGTTCAGCAGGACAGTTAGAATCTCATAGTCATTTGATGTTTAATGGCAGGTGGTTAATCTCTAATAGGACCTAGTAGTAAGCTAGGAACTTCTTTTCAAATGGAGAATCATTGTCTGCAGAGAAGGACATGGGTTCCCTTTTATGTCATCCACACACATCAGCATCTTGAGACAGAAAGCAGGCGTAGAGAAGATTGCAGGATATATTTGGAGGTGCACATAGAAGATTCTCAACATACTTTGAACACTGAGTTTCAAAATTTCCTCAAAATTCTGACAGTATGAAAAGTTATAGAGAATATTGTAAACATCCTTAGTTAACTTCTGTTATTATACATCTTTTTGTATGAAAGGGTATCAGTAACGGTTTAATTTTGTGTTAGAATTTAGAATTAATTTCATTAAGTAGTGGCTTTTCTCAATTTGCCTTTTCTTTGTATGGAACATTTATTTCTTTTTTTCTTGACAATTTTTTTTTAGATGGCAAGTAGTAATTAGAAATACATTGTAGTTACCAATCTAAAGGTCTCAGTTCTGGACTAGACCAGTAAATTCACTGTGAACCAGATTTACTGTGTTCAGGTTTTTTTTTTTTTTTTTTCTGTTAATACATGCCTGTCCTTGCTTGTCTGAGGAAAAATTGGGTGACGTGATTTTGTATTATTTCCATTATCTATGCTTTTGATATAGGTCTTTGGTTAGGGTAATTAAAAATAGCTGGTGAATATGATTGGCATGAATCAGTTTTTATTGCATAATTCTAGTTCCTCCTCATCCCTGCATATACAATTCAGACTTCATAAATTACTAAATTCTTTGCCTCTCTCTTTTGTTTTTTTTTTTTACAGATTTTAAAATGTTTTCAATACGTTAATTATCTGTAGAATGACAGCTGTTTTTGTTTCTATAATATGTATGTGAGGCAGATTCTTGCCCGATGAAACATTTTAAATTCAGAAAGTTTTGACATCATTCTATTTTCTTCCTCAGTATTATTATATCTTTTGGTTCATTTGCAATGTATTATAAACTTTGATTTAACATATATACATATATATGTATAAAATATGAAACCAATTTTTTTTAGTGGTAACACTGAAGTAATTGGGAGGTTAATTAATAATTCCACAGTATCATTAGCTACATTTATTCTAAAGAATCACTTTATGAGTATCTTCAAAAATAATCTTTTGCCTTGACAATTCTGGCTAGGTGTCAGTTTTAGTGTAAAAAGGGTACATTTAAGAATCTGTTACTTAGGAGGCCATCAGGACAGGATGGAATTATGAGAAACCAAATGTCACTTCAATTTATTCAGCATGAATTTATCTTCCCAAAGAAGCTTAGAAATATACTGCCTACTTTTTTTTCCTATTTTTGCAGGGAGTCTCATTTTATATTGACATTCATATTCTCTTTTGTACTTTCGCTTGAAAAGTGTTATTAAATTTCTCATCATTATATGAAGAATTGCATTAGAGATGTTTGACCTTGTTTTCTACAATGATAGCTAAACAGAAGCTAATTAAGAAACATACTTGTGTGTAAACATTTAAATATAGAAAGTTACGTATCTGGGTTGATAACACTTCTTAAAAAATAGTTTATTGTTCTGAGAGTGCCTAGGTCAGATTCTCATCTACTGGCTTAAAGACTCTAATACTTACCATGTAATTAAAGACCTGTTCCTTTCTCATGATAGATTAGTTATCTGTGATTCTTTCCATTGTTAACAGATACATACATAACGATAAGAGCCATGTTTCTCCTTTCCGGAAGATGTCGAATATACTGCATCAAGGGCAGAGAATGTATAAAATTTGCAAAATTCCTGTTTGAAGGGAATCTTACCCAGGAACTAAGCTTGTTCGCATTTTCATATTTATGTTAAAGAATACCAAGTACTTGTCCATTGAGCCTGCCTTAATTTAGTAATTTCTGCCTTAGGGAAGAGTCACAGGGCACTTAGTCTAGCTGAGCAACACTTCTTTGTCTGGTGCTTCAAGCCATGTGAGCCACTACAGCTCTGGGGAATGATCTCTGGGACATTTGGAATAATCCCTCTGCTGGTGCAGACCTGAAACAAAGCTCATGTAATATCCCAGTGTTGCTTAGGATCTTTATATATAACCCGTTGAGTGGTGTTTGTCTCTTCCTGTCTTGAAATGAACATCTGATTGTTCGTATATAGAAGCCACAGGCCTGGTTTAGAGAAGGGGCTTTTCTCATGTATATTCTCAGTTTTGGTGTGTCTCAGAAGGATCCCAAGGCTGTTTTTTAGTACGAAATAGTTTCCAAAGGTGAGTGGATTGTTAGAGGCTATAATCCTGTAAGGAGAAATATGATCTTATAAAAGACAGTGTATTTAAATTTCACCAAAATTGGGATGTCAGATAAAATTCAGTTCTTGATTGTGGTTCATCTTATTCCTTTACAGAGGGTTAAAAAAATATTCTTGATTATCAGCTCAAGAAACCTTTATTAAGCAGTGATGTGCCCACCAGTAGACATTTCAAACAGTTTGGTGTGCATAGTAGCAACGTGAGAAAGTTTTGGTTCAAATTCCTATTCATGCGACTTTGCCTCCAGAACTTGGGTTCAGTAATAGGCATTTTAGCAACTGTCTCAAGAATCTTGATTTTGATAAGCACCCCAGTTGAGTTGGATGGACAATTTACAGAAATACATTGTTTGGTAATAATATGTAAGTTAATATGTAGTCATTGGCTTTAGAGAATTAATATGTCTCAAATATCTAAAATTAGTGTTAGCATTTGGCTTTAGAGTGTTTGGATATGAAGCCATATTCACTTTTTTTCAATTTTTAGATTTGCATTTTTCATTTTGGCAAAAGTTAATTTTTTGCTTCTGATGAATGAATATTTTCTTTCAGTGGAAGATACCATCTTTTCATGTGCATGTGTGTGCATGGAATCACTAAATCAGTGTTTGCTAAAGGTGTTAAGATTACAAAGAGGTTTTGGAACTGTGTAGAGGAGCTTTAGAAGCTGAACATACAAATTTTGGAATACTTATTTTGTAATTGGTGGGGCTTTTGGGTACCACCCCCCCAGAAGAGAAAAGATGTCCTCTGTTCTGAAAACTCTGTGTATCTTAATTTACTTATAATCATACTTGGAAACATTTTCATCTTTTAAATTTAGAATGTTAATAAGAAAACTCTGGTAAATACTACTTTTAGTGTGAACATGGAAACAAATCTAGTTCCATTTAAAGTGAATTGCATAAGATATTTTAAATATATACATACACGTTTCCTATAGGTTATATCTTTCATTGCATTTGGGCTTGTCTCAATTATAGCCATGTTCACTGAGCCAGTACAGGAACTGAAAGTGGAGTCTTGGAGAGAAAAATGTCAAACATACTTTTCTCAGCAGTTGCTCAGCTGCCCAGTTCATGATGGGGTACAATTATTATTTAGATGTTGATTCTAGTGGCAAGTTAAAGGGAGGGAATTTGAAACTAGTGTTTTTCAAGGATTAAAAGCAAAACAAGAAAACAAAACAAACATATCTATAGCCAAAGCTTAAGCTTTGATTTTAGAGTTGATTTGTGAGGCCGAAAGGCTAATGCTTTTCATAGTACTGAATCTGGCTGTAAGCAGGAGGCAGAGCAGATAGAGTATCTGTAGATACATAATTACATCGCTGCCTCTGTGTTTTGTGGGAGTTTTAAAATAGAAGTAATGTTGCTTTTGAGGGTGCAGAGCTGGGCTTTTGTGCTCTGGTGGTAACCAGTCTTAGAAGAGAATGAGAATGTCATGCTTCAGTGCCGCTGCTTTTAGTATTTATTGTTTGTAAGCGTGGTTTTTAGAATGTTGCTGGAAGTAAGAAGAAAGAAGGGAAATAGGTATTGAAGAAAACAATAATAAAATACATCTATCACTGGGACTCTCTGTGCAACAGGTAGTGAAGTAATTTAAGATGTACTGCATTTTTTTTTAAGGAAAAATATAAGGTGAAAAAATGGAATGTTTTATTCTGTTGTCCTGTAGGTGGTAGTTTTATTTAAATATGGTACCTTTGATAGTGCAATCTTCTTTAAAAAATTAATTTTATTTAATACCAAGGGAGTGTGTTGGTTTCTGGTTTGGAGTGGAGTTGACATTTTGAGAATGAGTAAGGTAGTATCAGGGATCATATGAAGTGTTACATACCCTTGAGGAAATGATGCTGTAAGCAAATAACACCAGGGAGCCCTACCAAACTCTGAGGTCCTTAAAGACAGGGACCAAGTTACATTCTCTTTTTCTTTAGTTCAAGAGACATTTTATTCAGCAATACATGCTATTGTTAGGTACTTGATTAGTTGTTGGAGATTTAAAGTAAGAGATTATATGCTTACATGTATTTTATATATACCTGCACATATGTAGTAGCCTGAACGTTTTTGAATGAATTGCTGAATGGGTTGAATAGGGTGAAATAAATGAGCTAAAAGGAGTTAGGGGAGGTTATAAGTCAGCTTCAAAGTTTTTAAAGGACCCCATACATTCCATTTCGGCTGTGTCCTCAGTGTTAGCAGGTCTTATTACTGACTTTGGACATATATGCATTCTATTATAGTGATTTGAACAGTAGAAGAGTTGATAAGGTATAAATTTTCATTACTTGGTTGCCCTCCCCACTCCTTCCCCATCTGCTCTTCCATAAATATTCTCTCAAACTTTTGTTAAAATAGACAATTGGATTAAACATGCTTGACTGTAAAACTTTCAAACTATTTTTTTTTACAAAGCAGAGGTTGATATTTAATATTATAGTTACTTTCATAATTTGTTTCATACCATGTTGTCTTTGCGTGATTATAGTAGGAAAACAATGGAAAAACTGTTAAAATTAGGAAAAATCTATTATTTCTAACCCATTATTCAGAGATCATAGTTAACATTTTGATGCATAATCTGCATCACGTTAGAATAAAACGATTAAGCAAGCAACAAAAAAAAAAACCTTTTAAACTTGATTCTTTTTCACTTAACGGTGTATTCTGAGCATCTTTTTAAGGGAAGAAATACAGGTCCAACACTTCATAATATTTCATGTATGAATGTAATATACATGTTCAATAAAATCATAAGTGTATTATACATGGTCAGTCCTTGATAATTAATCCTAACGGGTAAGTTATTTCACAAGAACTCTTATTAAGTTATCTAAGATGACTAAGTTATCTAAGATGACTAAGATATCTAAGATATCTTATTAAGTTATCTAAGATATCTTATTAAGTTATCTAAGATAACTCTTATTAAGTTATCTAAGTTATTTCACAAGAATTCTTTAAAGGGATTTGAAATTGAATTGAATGTAGTCAATGGATTAACCACAGTTACAAGTCATTATTATTATTATGATTATTGTTTTTAACTAACTATAACATAGAATTAGATGTTTTACAATTCTGGCTCTGCCAGTAACCTACCAAGTGATTTTGGTCAAGTTACTTGAACTCACTGATCCTTAGGATCCTCATTTGTGCAATGAGCACATAATTCTCAACACAAAGAATTGGCAGAATTAAATGAGATATTGCTTGTAGAGCACTTAGCACAATGCTGAATATATAGTACATGCTTAGTAATAATAGCAATTGTTATTGAAATTATCTCATGTTGTTTAGCAAATTTCCACTATTATAAGGGCCTCATGGCAAAACAGGTTGAGGGAACCATTTCTTCAACATCTTATTTGGTCCCTGTTCCTTCATGTATGCTTTATACTATATGAGGACATAAAGTTAAAATAAAACATGATCCCTGGCTTTTTGGGACCTGCAGTCTGGTAGAGAAAATATGTTAGAAGAGAAATTATAATAGTGTCTGATTATACCATTGTAGCAGTTTGGCCACAGCCATTTAGGAACCTTGGGAAAGCTTGTCCCATGGAACAATGCGAAGCCTGTGCAAATCAAAACTTTTAGTATTTTTAATTATGGATAGGGTACATCATTAATTATCAGTACCACTGAGTGTTCTGGCCCAAACAATTTGGAAACACAATTGGAAAACCTTGGTCCATAAGTAGTAGGACAGCTGAATGAGTTTAAAATTTCAGTTTTACCAATTTTTGAATAGGATACTGCAATAAAAGTATCAGTGTGGCATTAATAACAAACAGATTAAACTGTACTTGAATGGAATTTAACTCTTTTCTAAATCTGCTTATATTTCAATCCAAATTTGGATAAATATTTAAAAGAAAAGTATGCAATTTGTGAGAAATAATAAACTGAGGCATGCAAACAATATAGAAGACCACTGGACTTGTACTTTTAGACCTACTCTATTTTATCTCTGTTAGGTCATTGGATGTAAAGAAAAATATATATGTATGTGTGTTAAATATATCTTTGTGAGTATGTATGATATAATCAATATGTATTATATAATACATAGATAAACCTTATGTATAAGTTTGTGTGTGTGTATATATAGATACATACATACAGCTTGGATTTTTTGACTTAAAAGAGAATGTGGGTATATCTTACTAAAAATTGGGAGTCACTGTGAAAGCTCTTTGATCTTGGTGGTTTTGTAGCTGACAGAATTTTGAAACCTTTGTCTCCCTCAGTAAAGGCACAGAAGTGTCAGAGTGTTTGATAGACCTTTGATATTTCATGGATATTCAGTCCAAAAGATGTGGATTTTTTGTTGGAGAGATATATATCCTTGGATTCTTTGATATATATTGTGCCCTATGCCATTGTAAGAGTGAAAATTGATTCATTGATCCTGTTTCTAATATAAAAATTTTCACATGGCCAAAGTCCATGGCTATCTGGCCGTATTAAAAAAAAAGAAAATCAAAAGTATGATTGGGCTTACTGATTTTGCTAAGTGCCAGTATATTCACTTTTTGATCTTTGGAATTTTTTTAGGTGAAAAAATTGATGTTCATTAGTTTTCATTTTATAAATGGTATAATAACCATCCAGTTCGAATCTAAATTTCAGGAGTATAAATAGTACTTGTTTGCATATCTTGTTTCAACCTGATTAATTCAAGTTCATTGTGACAGTCATAGATACCTCCCAAATAAAAATCATGTGAGCAATCAGAATTATTAACAATGTGCTTTCTACATTTGATAAGGGTTTAAAAATAAAGTAGGAAGAGATTAAGATCCTTTGTGAATTTGTTCAGTTATTGTAAACGTGAGAAGTCCCTTTTTTTTAAGTGAGTTTTCAGGTGATTTTACTTTTAGCCATTTGCGTCACTCTTGTCTATTGTAGATTATTTTTTCTTCTAAGGTTCAGTTAATTAAGAAATATTTAAGGAATATTAAGTAACAAATAGTTTAAATTTAGTACAGGGAAATACTGTAGAGGCAAAGTCTTGTATTTGCATTCCAGCTTCCACTTACTAGCTGTGTGACCTTGGGCAAAATTGCTTAACCTCTTCAGTTTCCTCATTTGTGCAATGGGAATAATAATAGCATTATAATATAATATTATATAAAAGTATATAAATAAGTTAATATTTGTCAGTCCCTTAGTATAATGCTTGGCACAAAGTAAGTACTCCATAATGTGTTAGTGGCTATAATTAGTGATTTTTAATTTTTAAAAATTAGTAGTTTTTTCTCTTGACAGACTGTTTTCCTTGTTTTATTTTCTCTGCATAGGAAAAAGATATTAAAATTTTATGTCCGAAGAAACCTTTTTATTGGGGTGCTTTTTTTCCTTTCTTGGTTAGCACTATTAGTACCCAACTAAGAATCAAAGAAATTTGGTGTATGGATCAGAGGTTTTTAGACCTGACTAGATGTTGCAATTCAATATCTTCTTCATTTTATAGAAGAGGAACCTAAGTCTCTGGGTGGTTAGCTTCCTCAAGGTAACATGACTAGTACATCAGAATCAGAGCTAGAACCGATGTTTTAACTCCCTATCCTCCCTCTTTTTTTTTTTTCCTTCCATAGTAAGTACAGAGTTTTTGGTAGTTTTTGAGCAAGACATATTAAAATATAAAAATATAATATATATATGTAATATAAAATATATAAATTAAGCATTTTCATATTAGACAGAAAAGACATAACCATCATCTCCTATTAATTGTATAATTAAGTCACATTAAGAATAAGATTCTAGTGGGATTTAAAAGATTGGAATTGATTCTGAGGCAGTTAGTTGGCCATGCATTCACAGGATCATAGTTTTGTACAGAATATGGTAAAGCTTCTCTCTCTCTCTCTAGCCCAAACCTCTGGTCATTGCCATGTAATTTTTCCAGAAAGAAAAATTTGGCTACAGAAGTGCAGAGTGTTATTTGAGCCAAAAGCTGTTGAAACATTAAGTCAGATTTCTTCCTAAAAATCAGTAGGCTAAGACTATGTTAGCTCATGTTTCATATTACACAAGAGAAAATAAACTGAAAGGTCAGTTGAACAGTTACAGCATTGCCCTTTTCCAAGGTAATCAGCAGAGCATGTAGTAAAGACGTGAACAGGAGTGTGACTGTAAAGAGTGTGGCATTAAAGAGGCTAGCTGCTGAAAGTGCTTGGGACAATACTTGACACCAGCAGTCCTGACCAAATGGGCCACCTCGAAGGACTTACCTTCAGAAACTGTGATTTGTAACATTCAGGTGATTTTTTTTTTTTTTTTTCCTAGTCAGTCAGTAAGGTTTTCACAGAAGATCCCAGAAATTTTAATATTGACCATTAATCACACCTTGGTAAACTGCAAGGACAATATATTATCAATTTGCTTGCGACATATACTAGACACACTGATTAAAATTAATTTCTACCTATATTTAGTTAATTTATTCTAATCTGTTAAGTCAAAATATGTTTACATTTATGACTGTATAGGTTCTTTAAGTTGTGTCATTAAACATTATGCATTTTTATAATCCTAAGTATAGAATTCTAGAAATAAGTAAGTTTTTATTTAAAGAAATAGGGAGTTGTATAAGGCTAAGTAATATACTAGGTGGAATATTTTGAGTTTTTCATTAATTGAATAAGAACATTCCTTTTTTTTTTTTATTTAATTTTGTAGGATTTGGACCTAGAAGAGTCTCAGAAATAATCTACTCCCTTACCTTACAGACATGGTATCTAAGGTCTGTACCAGAATTAGGAAGTAACATTTAGTAGATAAAGACTGCTGTTTACTCCAAGGACATTATTTTAAATTGTAGCACCTTTACCTTTTAAAATATAACAGTTTTGAATTGACCTCATCATTCGTCCTCCCCCCAAATATTTAATTTAATATTTTCTATATAATCATAATTTCTACCTCAATTTTATTTATTTGAGACTCAGTATAGCCAATTTCCATTTCATTTAACTATACTTTAGGCCAGGTAAGAATAGAACTATTATTTAAATAGCTTTTATTCTATACCATTAGAAATAAGAGAGCAACTATTTGTTCTAACGTATGGTCTGATGTATTTATCAGATTGGTCACAATGCATTTACTGATGTTTTAGCGATGGTACAAATTACACAACATAAAAAAAGTTAAAATTAGTAACAGTGTTTGCTTGCAATTGAATAATATTAGGTCTTATTATTCTACTATAATTAGCATGGTGAAACTCTTCCAATTTTTTTTCAAGGTTTTAGTAAGTTTTCTTTCTCTACTGAGAAATATCTTCATTTCTTTCTTTCTTTCTTTTTTTTTTTTTTTTTTTTTTGTTCATTTGTTTAAAAAGAAAAAATGAGACAAGCCAAAACTTTATTTCTGGTGGGCTAGTTATATATAAGCAGAGCAACCCTGATATCAGTGGAATTATGGTCCTATTTTATAAATGAGGAAGCTGAAAGTCTGAGATCATTATTAAAATATCTAAGGTCAGTTTGCTAATGGGCCTAACCACAGAAGTCCGTCTTTTATTCCTAAAATCTGTCCTCTTTCCAGTGTGTCATTATGCCTGGCACATGGTAGATGTTCCATACCGATTAATCTTAGACCAGTTCCATATATGGAAACAATACTTTTAATTAACCCCTACTCCCAAATCTCATGAACATGGGCATTAATAAGTATTGTAATAGTGAGAGAAGCTACTTGAGTAAAAATCTGCATGATGCTATCAGTTGGAGCAGAAATGAAATGATCGAAATTAACTGTACTCCACTCACATTTTATCAAGTCTTCAGAATGGACCTAAAGCACAGAATAGTTTTCATTCATCGTAAATAGCAATGACTGCTGAGACAGATGTGTTTTGGTTCCTGGCAGCAGGTGGTGTCTTGATTGGGTCATCACATTACCCAGTTTGTTATTAATTTTGTAAATCCCTACATTTTATCTTGACATAGCACTCAAATTGTTTAACTAAATTCTTATGTGAGATGATAAAATTCTTTTCATACCTGGTTGTTTGGTCACAAGAGACATTCAGGAGTAAGGGTAAGGAATCGATCTGTGGACTCCTTCAAGCCATTTTCTATCCCTTATTGGTCAAAATTTGCCCAATGGAGGCTTTATTCCTCCATACATCTGTGTTGTGTTATCTGCCCTCTCCAGGCAACTATTTGCAACCCAGAAGCTCCACAGGTCCAGTCAAGTAAGGACACAGGACCTGGGGGGCCAGTGGGGTTGAGCAAATTCAGGATGGGGGCACATATACTAGGTCTAGTACAGTTACAGTGAATTGTAGCTTTCTTATATTTTAATGGGCTGTTGTTTTTTCTGTGTTGAATACGAATCCAGCAGTCTTCTTGAGTGCATTTATTATTCTACTAATGTAATTATTCAAACTTCATTATTTCGTGTAAAAGGTACCGTGCTAAACATTTTAGGTATATTATTGCACTTGATTCTCATAACCTTACAAATAGGTTCCTTTATTATTCCCATTTCAAATTAGGGAATTTAGACCTAATTACTTCTGGTAATAGGTAGAATTGGGATTCAAAATCATGTGTAATAATTCTGTTCTTAATCCTGACTCTAACCATGTTACACCATTGCCTAGCCTTTGGCAGGTGATGGGTGCTCACTGAATATGCATTCATTGAGTACTTGCTATGTAGCACTATTTTATTTAGGTGCTTTGGATATTTCAGTATAAAAAACAGATACATTTCCCTGTTTTTGTGTAATTCTAGCTATTTTTGTTAACTAGTTGTATGTTTTTAATCAATGCCCTATAGAATGCTTTTATTGTCTTTGCTCCACTATCTCCCACACCTAACAAAGAATGTCGTGAATGCATGGACTTTGTAATGTCTTTCATTTCTATTTTCTTAGTGTTTAGGATAGTACTGTATATACAGTAGGTGCTCAGTAATGTTTATGGAGTAATCAAATGAATGTCACAGCTTCTTACTTGTTACCTTTACCCAAATGGTCCCGTTTCTACTGTTTGCTGATAAATGAAGTCAAGAGTACTTGCTGTGTTTGATACCGATTAGAAATGCCACTGAAAATTTATAGATTTATTTTGTGGCTAATGACATTTAAAGACTTAAAAATGAGAAACTACACTCAAAAGTAAGAAATCACATGTAATAGGATGTAAATTCTTTAAGTTCTGTTCATTGGTGAATCCTCTATAAAACCCTGTGCTTTTAACAGTTGGTCTCTTTAATAAGGACTGTTTTATTTATGGACTCTATGTATTAAAGTCCCTTCTTCAAACTGCTGCCTTTAAAACCTGTCTCTGATCGTGTCAGTTATCTCCTCTGTACAAGTCTTTAAGAATTGTTATTTTTAATTTAATTTATTATCTGGCTGAAAACCATCTTTCCATCCTGTTGGCCACTAGATTCCTCCTCATCATCCTGTTCTGTCTGTGCACAGCTAGTCATCATGTTGACAAGAGCCACTAAATTTCCACACATATAATGTCCTTCTCTGTCTTTTCTCCAGCTGTCAAAATATGCTACTCATCCTTCAAGATATAGCTCAAATGCCAGCTACTCCAAAAGCCTGTAATCTCCTACTTTCCTAGTCAAAACTGCTAGTTTTCTATTTTCTTGCTTATTCTTCTGTTTAATGCTTGCTTATCTTAGCCCTAGGGTGTCTTTGGTTGAATATTCAGTCTTTTCATTGGACCTGTGACCTTCTTAAGGGAATGATATTGTTTTATATAACTTTGAGTTGTTAGCATACAATAAATGTTTTTACCCTTGCAATAGGCATGTTGTTTTGTTTTTCTGCTAAACTTACTTGCCCTTGATTGAGGAACATAACTTAGTTGACTTTTAAGGTCTCAAATGCCTCATTTGCACTTGACAACCTTAATATGTTCTAGGTATTTTGTCTTTTAAAGAAGGAAAGTCCTGCCAGAGAACTGAAGCCGTTTTTGAGATTGTTGTAAAAAGCTATATTTTTCTGTTTTAAAAAATTCCATTCCCACCCCCCTTTAACATTATTTCTCCCCTTTTTAGCAACCCAAAATTCTTGCGCTTTTACTTCTGTGTTTTTTATTGCCTTTAATCCAAGTCTCTCCTAGGAAGCAAAGATAAAATAAAATCTCCCAAATTAAGCTAGCTGGGAAGGCATTTCCCCCATGGATTTCTTGGGTTTCAAGTGCAGTCTCAGAAGCACTTGAGAAAGAATTCTATATCCTAGACATTTCCAGATAAGCAATGAGCCATCTCCCCTGACATGTCACTTTTGTTCACAATCCTGTCTGAAATTAGAACTATAGTACTGATCTAAGATGAACTATCTTTCAGGAGAGCAAAGATTTTTGCCTGTTCCTCTTTTTTTTCCTCATACCTATCTTCCATCCTACAGTTACTATATATTTTTTCCTGGCCAATCCAGTCTACTTAAATTTCACCCAAACTTTTCTTTGTATTTTCCATAATCCATACATTTAAATCAATATTGAATACCTAGTGTGTTCTGTGTTAGTATGACTATATGTAATTTTCTATAGCAGGAAAAAATGGAAAGGGTAAATAAAATTTGGAGTTTGAGGAAACATTCATTTTAACATTTGCTTATGATTAACATGTATATTAAGATATAAACAAGTGTCATAAGTAAGAGAAAATTGGTACATTAAAAAGTATATTCAGTTGCTGCAGCTTAACAATAAAAACACATGTCAATAACCAAATTTTAAAAAATGGGCAAAAGACTTTGTGCTGGTTTGAAACTATTATGTACCCCAGGAAAGGCCATGGTCTTTTATCCAGTCCTGTGGATGCAATCTTATTGTGGATGGGACCTTTTGATTAGGTTGTTTCCATGGATATGTGACCCACCCAACTGTGGGTGAGCTACTTTGATTAGATTATTTCCATGATGTGTTACCCCGCCCATTCAGAGTGGGTCTTAGATCACTGGAGTCCATAAGAGAGCTGAGAGCCCACACAGACCCAGATGCTTGCAGATGCAGACAAAAGGATGTTTGGAAATGCTAAGCTAAGAGATGAAGCACAGAGTTTGCCCCAGAGAAGCTAAGAGAGGACTCTCAGACACTTAGAGAGAAATACCTTGGGAGACCCAAGCAGAGAGCTGAGAGAAGCTAAGAGAGACAGAAGCCCGGAGACATTTTGGAGAAAGCCATTTTGAAATGCAACCTGAGAGCAAAGGACTAGCAGATGCCAGCCACCTGCCTTCCCAGCTGACAGAGGTATTCCAGGCGCCATCAGCCTTTCTTCAGTGAAGGTATCCTCTTGTTGATACCTTAGTGGACACTTTTATGGCTTTACAACTGTAAATTTGTACCTTTATAAAAGCCAATCCATTTTTGGTATTTTATTTTTCATTCTGGCAGAATTAGCAAACCGGAACAGACTTGAATAAATATTTCTTTAAAGAAGATATTCAAATGACTAATTAGCACTTGAAAAGATGTCCACATCCTTAATCATCAGGGAAATGCAAATCAAAACTACAATGAGGTAACTCTTCACACTCACTAGGGTGGCTTTTACTGAAATAAGGAAAAGTAACAAGTGTTGGTGAGGAGGCAGAGAAATTGGAACCCTTGTACATTGTTGGGTGGGTGTTATTAAATGGGGAAGCCTCTGTGAAAATCAGTGTAATGGTTCCTCAGAAAGTTGAACATAGAATTACCATATTACTTGGCAATCCCTTCTTGGTATATAGTCAAAAGCTTTGAAAATAGGGACTTGAATAGATATTTGTATACCAGTGTTGATAGTAACATTATTCACAGTAGCCACAGAGTGGAAGCAAAGTATCCTTTAACAGATGAATGGATAAACAATATGTGGTGTATACACACAAGGATTATTACTGAGCTGAAAAAAAAAGTAATATAGTTCTGAGGCATGCTACAACATAGATGAACCTTGAAGACATTGTATTGAGTGAAATAAGGCTGACACAGTAAGGCAAATATATGTTCTCACTTATGTGAAATACCCATAATAAGCAAATTCATAGAGACAGATAGTAGATTACAGCTTACCAGGAGCTGGGGAAGTGAGGAGATAGGTGGGGAGGGGCCATTGTTTTATGTGTACAGAATTTCTGTTTGAGGAGATGAAAACATTTGGGTAATGGATGTTGGTGATGGTAACACAATGTAATTAATACCACTGAATTGTATACTTGAAAGTGGTTAAAATGGGACATGTTGAGTTGTACACATGTAATTACAATGAAAATTAAAAAAAAAGGTGTCTTTAATCCACAATGAGACATCTACTAGGATGGCTATTACTGAAAAATAAACAAACAAACAAACAGAAAATAGCAAGTTTTGGCAAGTATGTAGAGAGATTGGAACTCTTGTACATTATTGGTGGTGATGTTAAATGGTACAGCCACTGTGAAAAACAGTTTGGTGATTCCTCAGAGAGTTGAACATTCAATTACCATATGACCTGGAGTGGCTGTTTGGAGCTGTATGTACCCCAGAAAATCATGGTCTTAAACTTAATCTATTCCTGTGGTTGTGAACTCATTGTAAGTAGGACTTTTTGATGAAGTTACTTCATTTAAGATGTGGCCCAGTTCAATCAGGATGGGTCTTATTCCTGTTAGTGGAGGTCTTTATAAGCAGAATGAAATTCAGACAGAGGGAGAAAAAAAGCCATGGGAAGTAAGAAGCTGAAATGCAGTGAAACCGGGAAGAGAGTGGAGAGGCCAGGGGAGGATGCCATGTGCATGTCATGTGGCAGGGGAGCCCAGGACCAAGGATTACCGGAAGCCATCCCCAGAATGCCTTCTTTGGGAAGAAAATATCATCTTGATGATGACTTGATTAGAACTTTTTCCCAGCCTCAAAACTGTCAGCTAATAAATTCCAATTGTTTAAGTAAACCATTGCATGGTATTTGCTTGGGCAGCCAAAGAAACTAAAACACGTCAGAATTCTATTCCAGGTACATATCTCAAAGTATTGAAAGCAGGGATTTGAACAGATAATTTGTTTGTAAATATTCATAGCATCATTGTTCACAGTAGTTAAATGATGGAATTAACCCAAGTGTCCATCAACAGGTGATTGGATAAAATGTGGTACACACACACACACACACACACACATATACACAAAATGGACTATTATTCAGCCATAAAAAGGAGTGAAATTACACTTGCTACAACATAGATGAACCTCAAAGATGTCAAAAGAGTGAAATAAGTCAGATACAAAAGGCTAGATATTGAATAATTCCCTAATAGGAAATACCTAGATTGAGCAAATTCATAGAGACCGATAATAGATTACAGATTATCAGGCTCTGAGACAAGGGGAGAGGAATGGGGAGTTATTGCTTAATGAGTGCAGAGTTTCTGTTTGCAGTGATGAAAAAGTTTTATTAATAGATGTTGGTGAGTAACATAACATCATGACTATATTTAATAACACTGAATTGTTCACTTGAAAACTTTTAAGTTAAAACTGGAAAATATGAGTTGTATATATTTTACCACACATACACACAAAATTAAAAAAACAAAAAAAGTATACTACAGCATTGTCCCTCACAGTCGTGGATAAAAGTAACAGCCAACATTTATTGAACACTTTCTAGCTACTGTGGGGTGTGATTCCCACTGTGATTTTATTGATTCCTTACAACCTATGAAACTTCCCCATTAACGGGAAAAAAATCAAGGAAAAGGGAGGGTAAGTGAGTTTTTTTAAGGACACACATGGCATGTAACAAAGGTAGGATTTAAAGCTAGACATTTTATCTCTAAAGACTAAGTTATTATTATATGACACTGATTCCTTCAATTATAAGATTAATAGCCTTATGAGTAAACCATAAATAATTTTCTATAAAAAGAAAATATGACTTTTAATTTGAGGTTTTTTTCCTCCTGATTTGTTTAAAGTATACCTTTTGTGATTAATGATGCTATATTTCTATTGCTGATTTCTGTCTTGACCTTGGACAATTTATGTATTTATCTGATCTATTTCTTCCTTTGTAAAAAGGGGTTTGGGAAAACATCAATGTAGAGATCAAACTTCATAATATAACAGTTCCTTATATCTGTACAAAATGCTAGTTACTATAGCTTCATTTTATATTCTTGCTTACCAAAAATTTGACCCAGTTTTTAGATATCCTATAAATTCATAGCAAAGTATGAAGAGATGACTGTAGTAGGAAAGGACACAGGCATGATGAGTTTGCTTTACCCTCAGGCATTTTCCTTTTTGAGCCACAGTGATTTCAAAGTGAAATGTGTATTTCTGTATCAGAAGCTGTAGGGCTGACCTTGAGGGAAGTCAAGATACTCAGTTAAAGGAAGTAATACTATAATCCCGTTTCCACTGGTATTTTAGTAAAGGGGACATTTGATCATATCTTATGAAACTTAAGAATGATTATTTTTTAAACTTAAACTTTAAATAAGTCTAAAAATGTATTTTTGAGGTATTTTATCTAAATTGACAATAAAATAACATAAAATTTATAAAATTGCATAAAAATAAAATTAAAAGTTTATATCTTTTCTAAGAAATCAATAATTTTCCTTGTATTGTGATGATGATGATGTGTGTGCATTTTTACCCTATGTAAAAATGCACATTTATTTTATAAATTGTTCCTTATTGTTTGGTTATTTAATTTGGAATAGAGTTTCCATGTAATGAGTTATAGCTGGATGATAATCTGGAAAAGTTGAAAAAAAAAATCGTTTTTTCATAAGATTTCGGTTGTGTGCTGGCATTCTATCAGGCCTGTAGATCTGTTTTTTTTTTTTTTTTTTTTGGGTCCAGGTCAGTATTTTAAATATTTTGAAATAATTGCCAACTTTTAAATTAGGGAGAGTTCGTAGAAAAACTTGGAGTCTTTTCTGTTCCTGGGAAATTACCTGATTTGGCAAACATGCTTGGTAACCATGGGCTATAGCTGTAGGTAAATAGAAGTTGTCATTTTTAGATAGGACTTATGCTCGAACTCACCGAGTTCCTTTCTTTCAGCATTGTGTTCCCTACTTTAAGGCTAACTTCATTTGTTTTTTTTGGCACCAGGTTTGCACTTTTCTGTTTCTTTTATGGGGCAAGCTCCTCATATTTGTGATCCCTGCCTTTCTCCTGTGGGTGGTTTTGTTTGTGTCTCCTGGAGTACAGACTGTAATTGAGACTGGGATTATTCATTTCATGAAAACTTAACTTGCATTTTAAAAAAATCATGGATGTATGTTTGTGTATGTAAGGTATCTATGCAGTATGAAAGGGGGTAACATATTGCCTTAATTTGCCAGGGCTGTGTGACAAATAACAAACAGTGTGTTGGCTTAAACAATGAGAATTTATTGGCTCATGGTTTTAGAGGCAGGGAGTCCCAGATGAAGTCATCAGCAAAGCCATGCTTTCTCTGGGAGTCTGTAGTGTTCTGCTGATGGCAGTTCTCTGTCCCATGGTAATCTCTATCCTTGATCCCTTCCTATGCTTTCTCTGATTTCTGGCTTCTAAGTCTTCTGGCTTCTTCCAGTTTCTGGTTTCTACTGACTGATAGCTTTCGAATTTCTTCTCTTGATAAGGCTTGTGGTAGATTGGATTAAGACAACCCTGATTAAATTTGGCCACACTTGAAGTAACGTTATCTTCCAAGGTACTGTTTATAAATGGGTTCACACCCACAGGAACATAGATTAAGATTAAGAACGTGTCTTTTTTTCTGGGCTCAGTTTTGTTCCATAGATCTATTTTAAATGGTTATCATGCCCAATTTTTAAATAATAATATGTTTATTGTCCTTTAAGTTTCTTCTTTTGAAATCACATTTGCACAATTCTACAATTATCTAGCAATGTTTCTATATTTAAAGAGTCAGTGCTCAGCCATACTTCTGTGATTGTCTATTCCTGTGTTTTTAGTCTTTTAATTGGCTAGTTTTTTAGGAGGAGTAGTTTTTTTTCCTTAAAAAATGGTTCATTAGTGTCGTATACTTTGAATTATTTTTTAATTTGACAATATTTTTTAAATGACTTAGGTTTGAGTAGGAACTTGTTTGTATATATTCTTAGATTACCACTTTTCCTCCTCAGAATTATTGTTGCCCTTTGGCCTTCAATGTGATGTTTCTTTGAAACAGAAATACTGTCTCCAATCATTCCCATCCCTGGCCCTTGCTTTTTTTTTGTTTTCGCCTGCTTGCCCATAGAATTACTTCTTTGTTCTCTGAATTTCAGTAGCTTAAACGGGTATATGTTACATGTGTATGTTCTCTCACCAAATTTTCAGCAAACAAGTGTGCGCCTTTTAATATGAAGATTTAATCCTGTACTTTAAGAAAAATTTCCAGTGATGTACCTTATATATCCATTTTCTTTAGTTGTGTTATTTATACACATTAAGTATTCTTATTTGGACCATCTTTGTGTATTTTTCACATCTTTTACTTTCTCTTTAATATATTCAATTCTTTGTATTTTTCTTCTCTAATTATTTCAACTTTCAGTCATTTATTCATTTAACTAATAATTTGCTGTTTTTGCTATAAACACGTTTTGTTCCTTGCTGTTTCTAATTTATTTATTAATTTGTAATGATGTGTTTTGCTCTTCCATTTGTTTCCTTAGAACTGCAGTCTCATTTTACTTCTCTGTTGTTTTGTCATATAATATCTCAACTCTTTATTTTATTGAATTCATTTTTAATTTGCTATATAGTTTGAAACATTTGTGGAAAGTTTTTCTGTTCAGCTCAGCTGTAGTGATCCTCATTGGTTAACTTCTCAAATTTTTATATCCCTTCTTTATCTCCTACCAGGATTTATGCCATCTTTCTAGAAATTGTGTTGCTCTCCCCAGAGTGTATCGGGGAGGTGCAGGGATGTGCACTGGCATTGCCCAATTCATTTTGGAGTTTTGGCACAATCACTTTTGACACAGAGTACATGCCAAATGGTTCTACTTCCCTAGTTTTTTCCAGTTTCTCCTAGTTTGCTTTTCCCTGGATTTAGAAGTGTTAATGAAAATAGGTATACCAAGTATAGATCTATGCCAAGTATAGATTTTGGGGGATCTTGGAGTTCAAAAGCAGCCACATACTATTCTTGGTCCTGCTTAGGAATCTTCTGTTTTCTTCTCTATCAGCTAGTTGTTTGACATTAGGTTATGTCCTTTCTAGGTTTGGTTGATATAGGGTAAGGGTAGGAAACTATAGCCCACAGTCCAAATCTGGCCCACCACCTGTTTTTGTAAATAAAGTATTATTGGAACGCAGCAACACCTATTCATTTACATACTATCTATGGCTGCTTTCTTGCTGCTGTGGCATAGTAGAGTAGTTGTGAGAGAGACCATATGGCTTGTAAAACCTAAAATATTTACCGTCTGGCCTTTACAGGAAAAGTTTGCCAGAACCTGCAGTAGTGTAATTCTATTTTTCTTGCTTGTCTTTGACTATTTTACTTTCATTTTCTTAGGAGTTAGAGGAGAAAGCTGTAGGGATTCTACATCATTATACTATGTTAACATGGAAGTTTCTAAAATGCTTATTTTAAAAAATCGTGGTATAATATAAGCATCATATTTCCTCTTTTTTAACATCTGAATTTTTTTTGAAATTACAGATAATGTTAGTTTGTTTAGTTTAGTTAAATTTGAGATGAGAATGTTTTTATCCTACCAGATGGGATACCTTCTGGGTAATCTCTACCAATATTGAAATTATTCACATTATTCTCTTTAATGATGTCTTTTTTTTTTTCCTGAATAATAGTAAAGCAGTTCCTTAATAACATTAGTTTTTTCTTTTTTTTAAAGACTATTTAATTTACTAAATTCCTTTCCTTCTCACTTTTTCAAAGGTATAAGCGGTTTTGCCAGACTTTGGATAGCATTGGAGAAAATGAAGGTGGAATTGATAAGTTTTCCAAAGGCTATGAATCATTTGGCATTCACAGATGTGCTGATGGTGGTTTATACTGCAAAGAATGGGCCCCAGGAGCAGAAGGAGTTTTTCTTACTGGAGAATTCAGTAAGTATATTGAAAGGAATGAAGTCACTAGTAATATTTTATTTATCTATGTAAAACATAGGCTTGTTATATTTCATATTTTTAATTATATGAAGAATAAAGTTTATAAATAAATGTTATACTTTTCAGAAAGAGCCGGAGAATTTATCAAGTCCTTACCTTCCTCTTGTACTGGTGTTTCTGCTAAAATGTGATGTATGTTAACTGAAAAGCTTTATATTCTACAAACTCATGTACCAAAAATAACAGAGTTTATGAGAAAAATAGTGTTAAAGTATACTACCATAAACTTACCCAACTCTATTAGCAAGCTCTGACAGAAACAATAGCAATTTTGGTAAAAGTATTGGCCTAGTTAAATGCCCACTAGCATTTATACCTGAATAACTGGTATCATAGTGTTTAGATCCTCTATAACCTTAAACCTTTTTTTGAATCCTTGCTAAAATTAGAACTCTAATCCAGAGGGTAATCTTTTTCAGCATTCTATATTTTTTCCTTTCTTTTCTTTACTTTTTTTTCTTTCCTTTTTTTTTTTTCTAACACAGGGGGAAATATCTTTTCAGCTTTATCATCTGTACTACTTGCTTTACTAGACAGTTAACACTGTAGAAAACATAATTTTAGAAGTCATAGCTTCTAGCTTACAGTCCAGTGGTGGTGGTGGGGAGGGTTGGAGGATGTATAGGTAAATAGATAAAATAAAATATGCTAAATTTTATTCTAAAGTCTGAATAAGTTACTTAAAAAGAATAAAGCTCTGTTTCAAAAGTGGAATAACTGGAAAAATAAGGCCTTAGCAAATGTTCCCCATACAATTAAAGAAGTATCAGGGTGATAATACTATTTTATGATAATACTATTTTATGTAGAGGGTATAGTATTTAAAATTTGACTTCACCGAACTCAGAAGACAACATGCTGTATACTATTTATATGACATTCTGGATAAGGCAAAATTATATGGACAGGTAACAGATTATTGTTGCCAGGGGTTTTGGGTGTAGAAGGTGTGGGTTGATTACAAAGGGGCCTGAGGGAACTTTTTAGGATAATGAAAATGTTTTATATCCTGGTTTTGTGGTAGTAGTTACGTGACTAAATGCTTTTGTTAAAAGGTACAGAGCTGTGCATGTAGAAGGAGTTAATTTTCCTGTATATGAGTTATACTTTTAAGAAAACTGACTTCAAAGAAAATGTTGATTTTTTTATATATTTTCTAAGACAGTACTATCCAACAGAAATATACTGCAAGTTATTTATGTAATTCAGATTTTTTTAAAAAGTAAAAAGAAAACAGTTGAATGAATTTTGATACTCTGGTAGGTTGAATTATGTACCTCAGCAAAAAGCATGTTCTTAATCTGAATCTGCATTCCTGTGGGTAAGAACCCATTGTAAATAGGACCTTGTGACGATGTTATTTTTAATTAAGGTGTGGCCTAACTGAATGAGGGTGGGCCTTGATCTATATTACTGGAATCGTTTATAAGCCGAAGAAATTTGGAAGCAGCCAGTTTGGAAGCAGCCATTTGATGGCGAGACAGGTGCAGGCAAAGGAACCCTAAGGATTCGTCAAGCCAACAGCAGAGCGCTACAGACTTTGGGTAGGAAACATGGCCTGCCTGACACTTTGATATCTGGAATTTTAGCCTCCAAAGTGTGAGCCAATAAATTTCTGTTGTTGGGCCAACCAGCTGTGTGGTATTAGTTATAGCAGCCTGGCAAAGTAAGACAAATACTAATACATTTTATTTAACCCAATATATCAAAATATTATCATTTTAACATATATTCAGTGTAAAATTTATTAATGAGATGTTTTCATTTTTCTTAACTGTCTTCAAAATTTGATGTTATACTTAAAACATATCTCAAATCATATGTTAAACTTTCAGTGAAAATCTTGATTTCTACTTACATTTAATAAAATATTCAGCTGATAAAGTAGAGTCACACACCCAACTTGTCCCAAACATAATTAAAAAATTTCCAATAAGTGATTTGAGTAGCAGTTGTAAAATTTAAATTTAATAAATTAATTATAGTTAAATATAATTTGAAATTCAGTTCTTCACTTGTACTAACTGCATTTCAACCACTGCCACATGTGGTTAGTGGTTCCTTTATTGGAAAGAGAGAGTCTAAGAAATTAAAATAATTCTCTGTGGAATGTCCCCAAATTAGATGATGTCAGCTGCCTGTGTTTCTTGAGAGTTACTGAAAAATTCATGCATAGTGTTACGGAAAGCTGTGAGATCTGGTGATACACAGTGGCTTGACATGGAGATAGTTCTGAAGTGTATTTTGAGGATAGGAAACTTCTCACTTAAATTATTGTTGTCAGTATTTTTTTAAACATAAATAGGGCTATTTCCGTATCACTCTCTGAGTCACTGCCTTGACCATTACTTTTTTGTTGATAGTCCTTTTTGAGATCAGTCTATAATCAAGGCACTTTTTGGCATTCTCTTTATTAGTTCTTTTTATTGCCATTTATAAGATTGAGAGATATTCAATGAGAATGTTAAAATTTACATAAAGATACCCAAATTACTATAAGAAACTTAGTTAAAATTTGATACTTGCATTTGGTCTTATTTCCCTCTCCCATATTTATGATTAATCCCTTAATAGTTTTTAAACGTGTAAAAATATACGAAAGAAAGTATATGAATGCTAGATTTGAGAGCCATCCAAAAGCCATATGACCTCATTCTTATGACTAAAGCTGATTTATTCAAAGTTTGGCTTTGTAAATCCAGTTGGTCCCTATGTGTGTTTAGAGAATTACATTTAAAATTTTTATGTGCTTAAGTAGTTAATGCATATGTAGTAATATTAAGCAAATTAATATTACTGTAAGTATTTCATAAATAGAAAACTAAAGTATACCTGTTCTCTATTTTAATGTAAAAATGTTGTCTAAATATTTCTTCAGTTTAAATTGGTTTTAAAAATATTACCCTTTGTGAAGATGTATTGGATACTTTTTAAATCTCTCCATATCATTCAGGTAGTGTCCACTCAATTATTTTTCGTTCAACAAATATTTATTTTGTGTCTAAGGGCAAGGAATAAAAGTATCAGTTTTAATCAGTGAGCCTTCATTTTTATTGGAGGAATAGGAAAGACTAAGATAAGATAAATGAAATTGTGATAGGAAATAATTAAGAACAGCAGTATGCTGGGAAAATTTAAATTCCTAATCTATTTCCTTATACACATGAAGAGACTTCCCTTTTCTGCCCAAAGCTACAGAGCTTCAGGGAAACCTTATACATGGGACCTTAACTTCTCACTAAAAAGCTTTGATTTTATTTAAAAAAAATGAGAAGTTGAGCGTGAATTAATAATGCATTTAGAAGAATATTTTTTTGCAAAAAAATGTAAATATGGGTATTAATTTAATATAACTGTGTAGAACATGGAATTTTGATGAGGACAACGTAGCTGAAAATATACCCTTAAATAACTGCGTTAAACATGAATTTTTTTTTTTAAGAATGTTAGGGGATTCTTATATTTTGATTTTCCCTTACTTCAATAAAGTCCATTATTTTCTAAAAAGCATTGAACAAAAAGAAATTTACTTTTATTTGCTAAGCTTTTTTTCTCTAACCCAAAATGAATTAGAGAATTTTACTGTAAGTTATCTTATGTATAAATTTGTACTTAACTGAAAGGAAAATAAAATGTGTATTAGTTTAAAAAATTACAGTACTTTTTTATTTGAAAATTCAAGTTTATTAATCAAAGTATTTCCAGGTGGCATTGCTAATGATTTAAATATGTTTAAAAAGCATTTAACTATATTCATGAATTCTTATTTATCAGTGTATAAGTTGAAATACAATAAATTTAAAAGTCTATAGAATTAATCTCTAAACATAACACTGATCATTTTTAAGAGTTAGGCTTCTTAATTTGGTTGTCTTGTAATGTAACAAAGAGCCTAACTTCTAAATATGTATTTGCATCATCACTTGAAGAAATTATTGCTTGTTTACTTATTAGCAGGGATTTAAAAATAACAATTTTATGTATATTTTTATTGTGAAATGTTTATTATAATTTAAAACTGATTCTGTACCAACATCCCCCCCCCCCAACCCCCAATGAAAATATAATACAGACCTTCAAAAGCCAGGAACAAAAATATTATTTCTGTTACTGGATAAATTTTTATTTATATTATCTTGCAAAGGAAATTTTTCATAATTCTGTTTTTATGTAAATGATAAGCCATTTATTCATGACAATTTTCAGAAGAAATTAAAATTAAAGAATATCTAGATTTTAATTCTGCATTCTGGCAAATATCAGTAATCAAAATATTTGAGCATGCTGTTTTGATGGCTTTCTCCTTTTCTAATTATTTTAGGAATCAACAACAATATACATTTCATTTTCTGAGGGGTTACTCAACAATATTGCTGGTAAATATTTTTTGTTCTAAAATGTAGTTTTTGCCAAATGAGCCAATAATATTTTAGGTAAAAGTATTCAGATTAGTCAAATAAAAATGACCTTTAGGAAATAAATTGTTGAGATCATGGAGGAATGTCCAGGGAAGATAGCAGAATAGGGAGGTCTAGGACTCAGTCCTTCAACCAAAACAGCTATTAAACAGGCAGGAACTATCTGAAATAACTGTTCTGGGGCTCTGGAGGCCAGAAGACTACTGTACATCATCCAGAAAAGGGCAGGAAGAAGAGGCTGATAAACTACTGTAAAGAACAGAGAGTTGCTGTCTGCACAGCAGATGCTGTCACCCATCCCTCACTCTCATGGCAGGCTGCCTTGTGGTTCAGTCCCTGGCTAGCTGGCTGAGTACAGAAAGAGACATAAAAATCCTCTTCCCCAAGTACGTGGGTGGGCACCACAGATCACTGATTATGGCTTTTGATTAGCAAATTCAGATTTCTGGGTCCTGGCTCTGAGCTAAGTGTTTCAACCCTCCCTGGACGTAGGTGGCAATAACCACTGTTTCAACTCCACCCAGTACAGGGGTGGAGAGAGTGGAGATTTAAAGATGCAGTGCTTCCTCAGTGCTTTGGGGGCTGCTTAGCTGAAGGGCCACTTTTGCTGGGCTAGCCAGGAAAGCACAGATTTGGGGAGCTTCAAAGAGGCTTTTGGTACCCTTTCTAATTACTTCCCCAGGGTAGTTTGGAGCCAGTCTGCACCCCTTTTGTGGTTCCCTGACCCTGTTTTGGCTGTGAAATACTGACTTGGAAAAGTCCTCTCTGGCTGACTCTCCATCCAGAATTTGCTTTTCAGGCAAAAGCAGCTAAGAGATGAGGAAAGGAGTGTAAAAAAAAAACTATAGAGACAAAAACAAACAGAATTGATCAAGATTCCCAGAGAAGGAACAGAGGAAAGAATCTTTCTCCTGGAGGTGAATAAATTGCACAAAAAGTGCAGTCTTACAAATTATACTGCATATTAAGGGCAAGAATTAGATGAAGAAGTGCTGAAAAAATCTGATCAGGTAAACACAGGTTATTCTAAAGGTACAGAATAAGGTAGACTAAGTGTCAAAGAAGAGCCTCAACACAAAGCCAATCAAAAATAAAACCCTGGACAAGAGAGAAAAACTGACCTTAGAGTAAACTCATTAAGATAATCAGATGCCTAGAAGTCAGCAAAAAATTACAAGTCATACTAAGAAATGAAGATATGGCCCAGTCAGGGGAACAAATTAAAATTCCAGAGGAGACACAGAATTTGGAAAAACCATCAAACATGTTCAAACACATCTGCTAAATCAATTCAAGAAGATGAAGAAAAATATAGCTAAAGTGATAAAGGATATTAAGAAGACAACATAGTGTAAAGAAGAATTTGAAAGTATAAAAAGGAACAACAAATTTTGGAAATGAAAGGTACAATAGAAGGGATTGAAAATATACTGAGGCATACAATGGCAGATTTGAAAAGGTAGAAGAAAGAATTAGCAAACTAGAAGACAGGACAATGTAAATCTTAAAGTCAGAAGAGCAGATAGAGAAAAGAATGAAAAAAAATGAGCAGTGTTTCAAGGATTTGAATGACAGCGTGAAGGGCACAAACAGATGTGTCATGGGTATCCCAGGAGTAAAAAAGGGAAAAGGGGAAGAAAGAATATTTGAGGAAGTAAAGGCCCTACATTTCCCAACTCTTATGAAAGACACAAATATACATGGACAAGAAGTGCAGGGTGCCCCAAACAGGATAAATCCTAACAGACTTACTCGGAGACACATACTCATTTGAATGTTAAATGTCAAAGATAAAGACAGAATTCTGAAAGCAGCAAGAGAAAAGCGATTCATCACATACAAGGGATTCGGGAAAGACTAACTCATGATTTTTCATCAGAATTAATGGAGTTGAGAAGGCAGCGGTTTGATATATATGGCACTTATGGAGAAAAATTGTCAACAAAGAATTCTTTATCTGGCAAAACTGTCTTTCAGAAATGAGGGATAGTTTAAAATATTTATGGATAAACAGAAACTGAGAGAGTTCATCAACAAGAGACCTGTCCTACAAGAAATACTAAAGGGAGTACTGCAGGCAGAAAGGAAAGACAGGAGAGAGTGGCTTAGGGTAGTGTGAAGAAATAAAGATTATTGGTAAGGGTAACAAAAAGGATAAAAATAGAGACATATAAAGACCAAAGGATAAAATTACCAAAGTACTTATTGCCTTTACAATAATAATGTTGAATATTAATTAATTAAATTCCCCAATCAAAAGACACAGATTGACGGAATGGATAAGAAAGCATGATACAACTATATGCTGTTTACAAGAGACCCCTCTTAGACTCAAAGACTCATATAGATTGAATGTGAAAGGTTGGAAAAAGATATTCTATGCAAATAGTAACCACAAAAGAGCTGAGGTAGCTATACTAATATCAGACAAAACAGACTTTAAATGTAAAATTGTTAGATAAAGAAGGACACTTTGTATTAATAAATGGGGCAATCCACCAAAAAATAAGAAAAATCATAAATATTTATGCACCTAATCATGGTGCCCCAAAATACATGAGTCAAACACTGGCAAAAATGAAGGAAGGAATAGACATCTCTACAATAATACTTGGAGACTTCAATATACCACTTTCATAAATAAAACATTTAGATGGAAGATCTATATGGAAACAGAGATCATGAATAATAGCATAAATGAACTAGACCTAACAGACTTATACAGAACATTGCACCCCCAAGCAGCAGGATATACATTCTTCTCAAGTGTGCATGTGTCATTCTCCAGGATAGCCCTCATGTTGTTTAACAAAACAATTCTCAATAAATTAAAAAAGTTTGAAGTCATACAAAGCACTTTATTTTACCATAAAATAATGAAGCTGGAAATCAACAACAAAGAACTGAAAAATTCACAAATGCAAGTAAAACAACACACTCCTAAACAATCAGTGTGTCAAATAAATTTCAAGGGAAATTAGTAAATATCTTTAGATGAATGAAAACAGGAATACAGAGTACCAAAACTTATGGGATGCAGTGAGACAGTTCTGAGAGGGAAACTGATAACATTGAACACTTACATTAAAAAAGAAGAAAGAGCTAAAATCAAAGATGTAACCACACACCTGGAGGAACTAGGAAAGAAAGCCAAAACAGCCAACTTATTCCAAAGTAAGCAGAAGGAAAGAAATAACAAAGACTAGAGCAGAAATAAATGAAATTGATAATAAAAAAATAATAGATTAACAAAACCAAAGTTGGTTCTTTGAGAAAATCAATAATATTGACAAACCCTTAGCTAGACTGACAAAGAAAAAAGAGAGAAAATGCAAATAAATAAAATCGGAAATGAGGTGGGAGCATTACTACTCACCCAACAGAGACAAAAAGGATCATAGGAGGATACTATGAAAAACTCTACATCCAAAATAAGACAACCTAGAAAAAAATAGAGAAATTCGTAGAAACACATCAACAGCCTATACCAACTCGAGAAGAAATTGAAGACCGTAGCAGACCAATTACAAATAAAGAGCTTGAATCAGTCATCAAAAACCTCCCAACAAATACAAGCCCAGGACCAGATGGCTTCACAGGTGGATTCTACCAATCATTCCAAGAAGAATTAATACCAATCCAGCTCCAATTCTTCCAAAAAATTAAAGAGGAGAGATTGCTACCTAACTCATTCTATGAAGTCAGCATCGTCCTAATACAAAAGACATAAAAATACAAGAGAAGAAAATTACAGACCAATTTCTCCGATGGCTATAGATATGAAAATTCTCAACTAAATAATTGCAAGTTGAGTCCAACAGTACTGTAAAAGAATTGTACAAAATGATCAAGTGGGTTTTATCCCAGTTATGAAGGGTGGTTCAACATAAGGAAATCAATTAATGTAATACACCAAATGACCACAAGGAAGAGGAAAAAACCAAATGATTATCTTGATTGAGAAGGTATTTGAGAAAATCCAGCATCCTTTGTTGATAAAAACTCTTCAAAAACAGGAATAGAAGGACAGTTCCTCAACATGATAAAGGGCATATATGAAGAATCCACAGCTAATGTCATACTCAAGTGAAAGACTGAAAGGTTTTCTTCTAAGATTTGGGACAAGACAGGGATGCCAACCATCACCACAGTTATTCGACATTGTGGTGGAATTTCTGGCCAGAGCAGTTAGGCAAGAAAAAGAAATACAAGGCATCAATATTGGAAAGGAAGATGTAAAACTTTCCGTATTAGCAGATGATATAATCCTATATATAGAAACTTCTGAAAAGCCCACAACAAAGATACTAGAGCTAATAAACAATTTCAGTAAAGTGGTGGGATTCAGGATCAATACACAAAAATAGTAGTGTTTCTATACACTAGTGTTGAGCAATATGAGGAAGATATAAAGAAAAAAATTCCATTTACAATAGCAATTAAAATAATCAAACATCTAGGAATAAATTTAACCAGAGAGGTAAAGGCCTTGTACATGGAAAACTACAAAACATTGCTAAAAGAAATCAAAGAAGACCTAAATAAATGGAAGGACTTTCTTATTTATAGACTGGAAGAAAAAATACTGTTAAGATGTCCATTCTACCCAAATTGATCTACATTCAGAACACCTCCTGATCTTCTCTGGGTCCTCGTCTCTCAGCTTTTTTGGAGCTTCTCTGAGCTCTCTGGACTTCATCTCTTGGCAATTTCTGTGTGTTCTTCATCCTCTTATAAAGGACTCCAGTAAGGGGATTAAGACCCACTTTAAATGGGGTAGGTCACAACTGAATTAAATAACCTAATCAAAAGGTCCCACCCACAATACGTCTGCACCCACAGGAATGGATTAAAAGAAGATGACCCTTTCTGGGGTACAAAACAGCTTCAAACTAGCACAGGATGTAAAATAAAGAGGTTGGGACTTAGAGTTCTTAACGGTGGTTGAGCTCTCTAAACATGGCTCTTCATCTTGCTCAGTGGGGATAAAGCTTATGGTAGTTGTCTACTAAGTAAATTGTGAATGTGAAAACTTTGTATACTTTTCAAAGTAGAAATGTTAATTGGTAAGGTTAAAAAAATTCCTCTTCATTGCAAAGGTCTAGTTTTTCTTAAAAAAAATTGCTACCAATTTTGAAAGGCAGTTAAGCATTGCAAAAGTAAAATAATTTGGTCTCTGTTTTGCCCTAAGTGAGGTCAGTTAGGGCATCCACATTTTAAAAACTACTTGGAAAGCAACTTCATTTTAAATATATCTCATTTATTTTTCTTCATTTAAGAGAAAAAACATTTTTTTTCTTTCAGTCATTTTTTTTTTTTTTTATATACTAGCATTTTAAGCAGCCAGAAGCTGTTGCCACAGCCCAAAAGGGCACTGGCTATATAGGTATAATGAATTCATCAGGATTGGAATGTTACCACCCAAAAAGTATTTCTGTGCAAACTAGGAACTACTTGAAAGGTTTGAGATGAATTTCTAAAACTTTGAATCGTCTTCAATGTGGCAATGATTCATTCTTTAGAAAATTAAATGTGATATGAAATATACTTGGAGTTTTGAAACTAAATCATGTTTATTGTAGGTTGCTAAATAATTGAAGAGAACTATATTCTTCCTAGGAGTTGGATGATAATAACTAGAGAGAAAGACAGTAAACTACATTTGTCAGTATAAAATAATTGGTTTCCTATTTGCTATAACTGAAAACATTTCATTTAAAATTACTAAGTCTGGGAGCTAGGCACTTTCCGAATAACCTAAATGTCTATCATTGATAGACTAAAATACAAGGAATAAAAAATCTGATTTTTATGCTTATAGGAAAAAAGGGACCACACATATTTTTGCAGAGTGGGAAAGATATTAAGGAGATTTTTACCTGCTTCCTGGTCTAAATTTGTGTGTCATTTCCTTTTTCTTTCCCTTTTCTTTTTTTTTTTCAGTTAAACAGTTGCCAAGAATTTTCCACCATCACAACAGACTTTACGTTTCTTATTTCCACATGCTCTGAAACAGTTCTACTCAAAGTGTGTTCTGTAGACCAGTGTAGTTCTGTGAACTGTAACAGGTTCATAGTGATGTATTGTCAGAAATTGGGAATAAGCATTTAGAAATTTTAATAATTTGACAGAGTAATTTTATTTCTGTTGAATCTAATTGGGGCTTGAATTTTAAAAGTCTTATTCTTTCAATTTTCTAATATTTCATTTTTATTATGCTTTGCATAACTATTCTTCTGTAATAAATTGGGAATTAAAAAACTGTTTCTTCACCATAGATAGTTTGAGAAGCACTGATCTGAAAATAAGTGATCATTGTTATTTGATTTAGAAGTCCTGTGTGGTTTGAAGGTGTAGTTCTGATGTAATCTCCCGTCCATTCTACTTCTTCAACTAATCTATGGTAGCTGTTTTAGTCAGCTTTCATTGTAGAATAGCGTTTGGTTAGGTAGGGTGGTGTTCTAGACTTCAACTGTTGAGGCTTCTGTGGAATTTCTGTTAACCTCTGGATTAGAAATGAAATTGAAGGGGTCTTTTGCAGGTAAGCTGCAAAGTTTAACATATTTTCAACACTCTGTAGGTCTTCTGTGAATGCATTTGTGTTATGTGGCTTCCTTTCCATTTAGCTTATTGAGTGTTGTGATGTTTATAAAAAGCAAGTTTCTAAAGCGGGCTGGGGACTCTTTGATTTTGTTTATATTTGCTGATATGCAGCATACTGCAAGGCAGATATAGAAGATTTTAGAGCTTTTACCAAACCAGTACTGATGATAATAAATGGCCTCTTTTATGTATGTGAACCTAAGATAAACAATTAGTAGATAGCTTAGTGCTTACTCTTTCTTTCTAACCTGATGCCGATGATTTCACCTCCTTTGTCTATTTTACCTGATAGATTGTTCATTTTCAGTGGAGTAGACATACAGTGGCAGTTTACTTAACTAACTTCTATTTAATAGACTTACTGGATTTACTTCTGCTTGACAGTCTCACTGTAAATGATACTGATTGATTCCCACAGGATACTGAATACGTAGTAGACTACTCTCTACGTATGCAATTCTGCTTCTGTCAGATACATTATGTGCTTATGGTGAGTCAGTTTTTTCCTTCCAGTACCATTAGTACCTGTCCGATTCTTCTCATTATATTAAGGGCAAGTTTGAAAAATTATTTTGAGTAAAGTATGCTTGAGAGAACTAAAAAAAAAATGATATAAGTATAGCACAACTTTTCAGGGAGATTATTTTGCATGCACCTTTAAGCCTTCATTCCATTTTAATCCAAAGGGAATAGGAAATTATAAATGTTTCATTATGAATGTGGTTCATATAAGAAAGACATGGAATTCTGATCAGAGGATTCAAACTCAGAAATGGGTTTAGTCTTACATCAGAAGATGAGTGAATGTATATGTTTCTATTTGTGTTTTAAGTTAAAATGTTTACTGTTCGTGTATTTATATTTATCTTTCCCTGCTTTATTCAGTATTTTCAATTTATATACCAACTTGCAGCCCCACTTGTTCTGGATCAGAGAACTTTGTTATAATGCCTAATGGGATTATATTTATAGGTAAGCATCCTTACCTTCTGGGATTATAGGAGATTGCTGCTGGAGACCTTGATACTAAAAGGTAGATTTTGAACTGCATGACATAAATAATTTTCTAGTCTCATATTGCTTTCTCATAAACATCCTGTTGTTAAAAATGTATGCTGTTCGGATAATACGTTACTTTTTGTTAGGTTTGTTTTGGAATTTCACTGATAATTAATGTCTGGAAAATTTGTTCATGGTTGTTCTTCAGCAGTTGTCTTTTAAAATTTTGATAACTTTATTCATTAAACAAATTTTATTAAGCTTACCATTTACTTACCCAAAAAGTTACATTATTTATATTATTCTCTTATCAAATTAGATATTCTCTTAGAGAAGCGTTGTTCTCTTCTGTAGCCCCAACAATGACTGATTATGACATATATCACAATTCTCTGTTTCTTGATTACTGACTATTCATTTTAAGTTCAAATTGAATTATTCTAAGAAGCTGTCACTTATGATCAACTTTTGAGGCCGCTGCAATTTAATTGTTGATCTTTTCTTTCTTTTGCCACAGGTAACATATTTGAATATCATTTTGAATTGTAGAGAGGTTTACAGAAATGTAGTAAATCTGTCAAGGCTGTATAACATTGCTTGTTTCACCTATCCAGACAGTTGTTCAAAGCAAGTTAGTTTTGCAATCCACTGATTAGTCTTGAGGCTTTGTCTGGTTTATTGTCAAGCTTTGTATCTGTAACTCTCTCCTAATCTCCTTTCTGTCCTTCTCCTTATATTGACTTGTATTCTTTACATTTTCAATCTCTGCCCAACTACGTTCTTATTAGAAGAATTTGAAGGTCCTTTTAAGCTTGAATGAATCTTGGAAAAAAGGAAAATTTTGTTTCTTTGTAGCTTGTCAATTCCTTATGCGAAACTGTGATGGTATTAATATTAACTTTGACTGCCAGGGATCCACCTTGCATGATGGATTCCTTAAAGAAATGACTTAACCATCTTAGTAAATCAGTGGCAGAAATACCTGAAAAGTGTTATTTAAAGATTAGAAACCTGAAAATAATACCACGTTTTTTTTCAGGAAGCATGAACAACTTTCCAATAGTGATGCTATTGTGCAAGAAGTCACCAACCAATAACTATGAAGACAAAGATTTTTGACCCAAACCTTGAAGGTTCTTTTTTTTTTTTTTATTTTCAGCATTTTTAAAAAAATTGAGATATAATTCAAATAAATAAAGTTCACCATTTTATTTATGCAACCACCATCATTATCTAATTCCAGAATATTTACATCACCCCAAAAAGGAACCTTGTACCTATTAGCAGTTAGTACCAATAACCACTCCACACCCTTATTCCTAGAAACCACTAATCTACTGTCTGTCTCTGTGGATTTGCCTATTTTGGACATTTCCTATAAATGGAATAATATGGTATGTGACTTTTTGCACCTGACTTCTTTCACTTAGCATTATGTTTTCCAGGTTCATTATAGCCTATAACAGTACTTCATTTCTTTTTATGGCTGAATAATATTCCATTGTATGGATATACCACATTATGTTTACTCATTCTTCATTTGGGCTGTTATAAATAGTGCTGCTAAGAACATTTGTGTACAGGTTTTTGTGTGGACATGTTTTCAGTTCTTCTGGGTTACTTTCTTGGTGATTGATGTTCTTACCAAATTCACTCAGTATGATGTGCGGGTTATTTGCTTATTTGCTCTAAGATCCTTCACCCCCTCCTCCCTATTCTGTTCTTCTTCATTTTTCCCAAGCTCACTTGTGCCTCTGTTCTTGTTGAATAGGTTTAGTAGAAAGCACTGGTGGAAGACTGGATAGTGTGCAGAGGGGAGAAGCCAGAGAATTCCCCTCCACCCTCCCACTATCTAGAGTGAGGCTGTGTCTCCTGCAGCACTTGTGTCTTCTAGTTCTTTGTGTTTTTTTCTCTGTGAACTCAGAAAGGCCTGCCTTAGTTTTCACTTCAAACTTCTGCTGGATGGCCTGCCTATCCCTTAGTGGTATTACCAGATTCCTGTTATTGTTAGTCAGTGGATGACTTCATTGTCTTCTATTTGATTTCTCAGGTCTTCCATTATCTGTGTAGCCAATTCCCTATATTAAAGTCCCTCTATTTGAAATTGGTAGAGTGATGTCCATTCTGGCCTCTCTTCCCTGCAATTTTGTAAACCTTCCATGAGGGCAGCTGAGTCACCCAAAACTAGAGGACACCTTTCAGTTTGTATTCTACGACACTTCTGGAATGGTATGACTTGGTACTGCTTTTTTTTTTTTTTTTTGAGAGAATTTTGTAGAAAGAAAGAAAACACATATTTACTAGGAAAGAATCAGATAGGCTTATCAGTTACAGTGGAAGGTAGAAAACAATGAAATAATTGCTTCAAATTTCTGAAGTGGGAAGAAATTTGACTCAATTTTCTAGCCAATTTATTAGTCAAGTGTCTAGGTAGATTTGAGATATTTTTAGATATGTAGGGATGCATAAGTTTGTGTTCAAAGCCTTCTTCCTTGGGAGGGAATAAATCAAGAAGGGGAAGTCATGGGAAGCAGGAACCAGTGGCTCAAGATCAGGATAGAGTGAAGTAGAAAGGGAAGTTGTCAGGCTGCATTTCATGCCTAGAGAACAAATAATTAGGAAGCAAGCAGGTAGAGAGAAGATTCTGTCAAGAAGTTCCCTGGAAGGAAAAAGGCAGAATAGAGAAAACATTTGGGAGCTTAGAAATTTTTAGGAGATGAATAAAGGTTTTCAGTAGAAGAGAAACGATGAAAACTTAAAGTGCTGTAAAGAGTCTCCTTTAGGTGGCATAGAATCACATATTAGATGGTGGAGAAATACATGTAATCTTAATCTTCTACTTGACTTTGCAGTGAACAATATTTATTGTAATGGAAGTGATGTTCATTAGTTATGAAACTTTTTGAATTAATCTATAGAATATCACTAAGCACTTAGTGTTTACATTGGTTCTGAAAAATAATAATGAAGGAGTTTGGATATTTAAAAAAAAAGGCTATCATTATGTGAGTAACCTTGACCACATAATTAAAAATCTCATTAAAATGTAAAATTATGTCTCTGTGGTAAAAAATATATCTGATATATTTGCCTCTTGATAAGGCATCTATGATGGATATATATTTGCTTAATACAGACTTTGCTCTATGGATGAAAGTATGAAGATGTGTTCAAACATGTCGCAATAAGGGAGAAATAGGAGACAAGAGTGCACTGTCAGGACTAAAGGTGAATGATTGACAGGTGCAGATTGACAACTCTGGGCACATTATGGGAGTGGATTTTTTTTTTTTTCTTTTTTTTAACTTCGATTACTCTAACTTGCTTTTTTATTAATGCTGTCTCAGCTGACTAATGGGTGTGTTTGACTTCTATGAATGAGGGTGTCATCTTCTGGTGGTAGTTATTTTCAGATGGTTTCTCTTGAAGAGTTTGTTTTGAGAGTAACAGCTTCTGTATCAGTAAAGATGCAGGCAGGACACAGATGACACTCTTGGGTTTCACTGGAGAGAGTTTAATGAAGGACTTTTTATAGAAGGCTGATGAAGCTTAAGGGAACCTCCAGGGATGGAAGCAGAGGGATGGATACAGTTGTCCATTTGACCATAGAAGTGGGAAGGGCAGGAATGGTGACAGAGCATGAGGTGGAGTTGTAAAAGAGGAACCAAGTTTACAGAATCTGTGACCAGAAAGGAAGGCAGTTATTGCCAGAAGGAAGCAGGGAGGGAAGAGGGTTCTAAATATTCTAACATTTCTCTTATGCCAGCATCTCCCAACCTGGAATGGCTAGTCCCAACCTGAAGCTGGGTTGGTAGCCTACTGAGATTGGCCTAAAAGAACCCAAACAGGGCTGGGAAATGCAGAGAGATCTCAGAGTGGGTCCTAGCACAGGAAAATGGAAAATAACTAGGATGGCCACTCAGGTCCTGTCTACATGATTTAGAGGGAAACAAATCAAAGAAGCATTTCTGACTTCATTTTCTTCTAAGTGACCCCTACCTTTTTTAAATAATGGCACCACTACATTATGTACATTTCTGTTAAAAGAGGAAGAAAACATTTTTTTGGGTGGTGATATTTTTCTTTCTTTTTCTTTTTCATAGACGTTTGTTTGATCTTCTTAATCTTTAACCAGCTTAATAAGTCATTTTAAGAAGTGGAAATGTTTCAGGTTTCCAAAAGGGTCTGCATTCTTGGGAAAAGAAGATGGACACTATATTTCTTAATGCACTTAAAGCAAGCAGTGAATTTTGTAGCAATTTATCAGAGATTTCTAAAATATAATAAAGCGATTTATATGCAATCATAATAAATACATCTAAACTCTGGGATGGTAATATGAATTTTTTTTTTGTTTTCCTTTTCTTCCCTGCTGGTGTCATAGAATATAATCTTAAGTGAAGGTGCTTACTCTGTTATCAAATAATGTTTCTGTATCCTCCCAAATAATGTTCAAATTAGTGTCTAGTTCACCAACTATACAGTTGTATGGAGGTAAATATTGATATGTTTTTCTTAAAGTAGGTTTGTTTCAGAAATGTTTTAAGATTCTTGAATTCCAAGGAGTATGTAAAAAATATGGAATTTAAATTCAACAGCCTCTCCTACATTCCTCCCTACTTTCCTTCCCTTATTGAGCAATATTTATTGAGTACTTTCTAAGTGGCAGACCCTTTGCTAGGTCTTGGAAACTCAGTGATGCAAAAGAGGGATAATAACCTTTTTGTCTGGCAGGGAAGTGAATTGGTCTCCTCTTAACTAGCTGTAGCTGCCTGTGCTTATCTAGTAATAAGTTAAATACACATTTTGGTGCTGTTCTAAGTATCTGTGGCCATCGCTATATGAATTTTTAGGTAAAAAAATATTGCAGATACTAATTTATAAAGGTGTTTTAGGAATATATAATGTTTTCCTAAGTACTTCTCTAAAGTTGGAACAACTCTTAAAATATAACTTTTTAATGATTATAAACTATTATCTTATACTCTTTCAAGATACTGTTTTATGAGGTTCTTGAACTTGAGTGATCATTTATTTTGGTGATGTTTTGTATGTTTATTTTTCAACCAAATGTATTGAACCTAAACTTCAGTGGTATATTTCCAGAGAATCTATAATTGATTTTAAATGATATATGAGACATTTTTTATCAAACTGGACTTAGCTAGGAAAAAAAAATCTCTTAGAATAGCTGTATTTAGATTTTAATGAAACTAGGCAGAAAGGATACTGAAGTGAGTTTCTTTTTTAGTCTTTTAAATGAAAAAGTGCATCATTTGTCCTATATATCTTATTCATCATCAGTCATAGCAAAGCGTTCATTCCCTTGAGAGAGATAATGGATTCAGAGAGCAGAAAGAAATGGAAGATTGGCGTTCAATACAGATGAGTTTTAGTAATATTCTTATCATGAGAAATTGGGTTGCAAAACCTTAAGATTTGGAATTAAGTTGCCATAGATATATTTAATTAAAAATAGATTGCTTTAACTTTTCCTTAAGTTAGAAATAGGTTTAAAATCTTAAATTAAATTTATGGTTAGTTTGCATTTAACCTGTATTCAGAAGTTGCCTTTAATAGGGATTCTTTATAAAGTTACATTTTAATTGAACTATTATAGTGAACATATAAGGAAAGTTTCTGTAAGAATTTTATTACCTAGCATATTGTATCAAAGTATGGTTCCTTCTGATGGAGACAGTAACTGAATTTATCAAATCAAACTAAAAACAAAACAAAAAGAAGGGGCCTATCTCCTTAACTCACCTAACACCTCACTAACACAACTACTTGATATTGTAAATTATTTTCCCTGGTGTTTTAATGTTATTACCTATGGGTTAATTTCTCATTTATAATACTACTTGATGGATATTGCTCTTCTACAAATTAAAAGCACATAAAGAACATAATTTAAAAAGTATGAAAGCAAACATCAAAGAGAATATGTACTATATGCATGTGTTGGCCAGTTTGCAAACTCTATTGTTACAGAATCAGCTTTAGGTCAATTAGAGGAAATTAGAGTGCTCCAGACTCATTCTGTGGTCCTATCTAATTGTGCCCTCTTAACCCAGGCATTAAAAACAGACAAATAAACAAAAACACTGTGGTGAATATAGAAGGATATGCTGCCAACTACCATTACTGACTGACTGCCCCCCCCCCCCCCCAATCCTGGTTCTGTATCCTCTAATTCCAGGCCAAGTGGCTCCCTTGTTATGAGCACATGCTGAGGTTTGTGCTGTGTGGATCACTGCCAGTTTTCCACCTGAGGAAAGCCAGAGGGGTAGAGATATGTGACAGGATTGATATCAATTGCTGCTGCTCCAATCTAGGGTCAGGATTTTGGCCCCTGTCAAGTCAACTCATCATTGGTCCTTTCCCATCAGGGTCACTGAGTCAGAAGGAGGGTTTTATCTTTCATCGGCTCTGGCTTACTTTCTCTTATGACCTACTCAGATGGGTCATAATACTACCTTAAATGCTTTATTCTACTTGAGAAGTGAAACTTTTAGTTTATGGCTAGGTCATGCTGACTAACACAAAGTTATCTCAGATTAATTGTACATATTAAATAAAAATGAGCTGTTGAAAGCTAAGTCTGTTCACTATAACTTTCCTTTCATTTTTAAAGAAAAAGCTTCTGTAGAAAATGGTCCATACTTGTTCCCCTTTTCCTTGCTGTCCGCAGGATGAGGTAATCACAAACTGAAATCTCCTATAAATATGCCATCATTACCCAGAAGGTAATTGCAACATTATAGAGTTGTTGATTTTTTTCTCAATGAAGACCAAGATTCATTCCCTCTCAGTGGCTTTGGCAGAAAGCATGGTCATGTTAGGCATACGGATGGGAATTCATTGTTGCAGGTAGATAGATTATCCACATCGAGGCTTTATTTTGTTTCACACCATCATCAGTCTCACATGAAGAGTCTGCTATGTACAGTACAACATAGCATATAAGTTCAAGTGAAATTGGGTATCCAAGAACTCTTGGAAGAATGCCTGACATCTAGTAGATTCACAATAAACGTTTCTTCACTAATTCATTTTTGCGTTTGTCAGGCATTTGCCAACATTCGAATGGATTAGAAGAATATCACCATCCAGCCTGTTAAAACATTCTTTTGCTGTGTTGACTTTTAAAGGTGTTGACTCTCTTGCTAGGCTCATTGTAGAAGGGGCAGTATTTTCCAAAACTGAGAGCATACCAAAGTTTTTCTATGAAATAAGTTGACTGTATCTGGTAAAGCATACACTTAATTTTTTCTAGGCTAAAATATTTTCTTTTCAAACTCTTTGCTGTGGAATTTGGGTTCGTTCCCTCACCACGTTTCACTATTTTTGTTTATAAGGCACAGGGAGAATAGTAGTAGAAAGTTGAAGCTATAACCATGAAAAGCACATGTTTGGAGGCGTGAGATAAGGAATAAGAGGTGATGAGCATGAAAGAAGAAAGAGTTAGCATTAGGAAACTGAGGAGAGTGTCCTGTCCTAATACAGATAGGGGAGAGTCTTTGCAAGGAGGAGATCGATATATATAAATAATATTATTATATATATATAATAATATATAACATAATGAACACTTACCGTGCAATAAGTGCTTGATATAGACTGTTTCATTTAATCTTCCCAATAGTCCAGTGAAGTATATACTATTATTGTTCTCATTTTCCAGATGAACAAATTGAGACTTAAACTTTGGAAGTCCCACTTGCTAATATGTGGCAGAGTTAGGAATGTATTCAAAGCATTTTGACTCTGTGCTGGTGAAGGGTTTTGGACCATGAGCACTAAAAAAGTGAGTTTCATTTGCAAATTTTCTTTGTAGTGCTTAACCTTCCCTTTGTGGAGGAAGTGTTCCTTAATAGAGAGTTATTTTTTTTTTTTTTTTTTTTTTTTTTTAAATCATCATTTTATTGAGATATATTCACATACCACGCAGTCATACAAAACAAATTGTACTTTCGATTGTTTACAGTACCATTACATAGTTGTACATTCATCACCTAAATCAATCCCTGACACCTTCATTAGCACACACACAAAAATAACAAGAATAATAATTAGAGTGAAAAAGAGCAATTGAAGTAAAAAGAACACTGGGTACCTTTGTCTGTTTGTTTCCTTCCCCTACTTTTCTACACATCCATCCATAAACTAGACAAAGTGGTGTTTGGTCCTTATGGCTTTCCCAATCCCATTGTCACCCCTCATAAGCTACATTTTTATACAACTGTCTTCGAGATTCATGGGTTCTGGGTTGTAGTTTGATAGTTTCAGGTATCCACCACCAGCTACCCCAATTCTTTAGAACCTAAAAAGGGTTGTCTAAAGTGTGCATAAGAGTGCCCACCAGAGTGACCTCTCGGCTCCTTTTGGAATCTCTCTGCCACTGAAGCTTATTTCATTTCCTTTCACATCCCCCTTTTGGTCAAGAAGATGTTCTCCGTCCCACGGTGCCAGGTCTACATTCCTCCCTGGGAGTCATATTCCACGTTGCCAGGGAGATTCACTTCCCTGGGTGTCTGATCCCACGTAGGGGGGAGGGCAGTGATTTCACCTTTCAAGTTGGCTTAGCCAGAGAGAGAGGGCCACATCTGAGCAACAAAGAGGCATTCAGGAGGAGACTCTTAGGCACAAATACAGGGAGGCCTAGCCTCTCCTTTGCAGCAACCGTCTTCCCAAGGGTAAAACTTATGGTAGAGGGCTCAACCCATCAAACCACCAGTCCCCTATGTCTGTGGTCATGTTAGCAACCATGGAGGTGGGGTAGGCGAATACCCCTGCATTCTCCACAGGCTCCTCAAGGGGGCACTACATCTTTTTTTTTTTTTTTTTCCCCTTGTTTGTCTTTTTTCTTTTTTTTTTTTCTTTTTTTTTTTTTTTAACTTTCCCTTCTTTTTTCAAATCACCTGTATGAAAAAAAAAGTTAAAAAGAAAACAAACATAAAATAAAAGAGCATTTCAAAGAGACCATAGCAAGGGAGTAAGAAAAAGACAACTAACCTAAGATAACTGCTTAACTTCCAACATGTTCCTACTTTACCCCAAGAAAGTTACATAATATAGCAACATTTCAGTGAACTTGTTCCTACTACAACCATCAGAAATTAACAGACCATAGTCATTTCTGGGCATCCCCAGAACGTTAAATAGCTTATCTGTTCTTCCTGGATTATTGTTCCCCCTTCCTTAATTGCTCTCTACTGCTAGTTCCCCTACATTCTACATTATAAACCATTTGTTTTGCATTTTTCAAAGTTCACATTAGTGGTAGCATATAATATTTCTCTTTTTGTGCCTGGCTTATTTCGCTCAGCATTATGTCTTCAAGGTTCATCCATGTTGTCATATGTTTCACCAGATCGTTCCTTCTTACTGCCGCGTAGTATTCCATCGTGTGTATATACCACATTTTATTTATCCACTCATCTGTTGAAGGACATTTGGGTTGTTTCCATCTCTTGGCAATTGTGAATAATGCTGCTATGAACATTGGCGTGCAGATATCTGTTCGTGTCACTGCTTTCCGATCTTCCGGGTATATACCGAGGAGTGCAATCGCTGGATCGAATGGTAGCTCTATATCTAGTTTTCTAAGGAACTGCCAGACTGACTTCCAGAGTGGCTGAACCATTATACAGTCCCACCAACAATGAATAAGAGTTCCAATTTCTCCACATCCCCTCCAGCATTTGTAGTTTCCTGTTTGTTTAATGGCAGCCATTCTAACCGGTGTTAGATGGTATCTCATTGTGGTCTTAATTTGCATCTCTCTCATAGCTAGTGAAGCTGAACATTTTTTCATGTGTTTCTTGGCCATTTGTATTTCCTCTTCAGAGAACTGTCTTTTCATATCTTTTGCCCATTTTATAATTGGGCTGTCTGTACTATTGTCATTGAGTTGTAGGATTTCTTTGTATATGCAAGATATCAGTCTTTTGTCAGATACATGGTTTCCAAAAATTTTTTCCCATTGAGTTGGCTGCCTCTTTACCTTTTTGAGAAATTCCTTTGAGGTGCAGAAACTTCTAAGCTTGAGGAGTTCCCATTTATCTATTTTCTCTTTTGTTGCTTGTGCTTTGGGTGTAAAGTCTAGGAAGTGGCCTCCTAATACAAGGTCTTGAAGATGTTTTCCTACATTATCTTCTAGGAGTTTTATGGTACTTTCTTTTATATTGAGATCTTTGGTCCATTTTGAGTTAATTTTTGTGTAGGGGGTGAGGTAGGGGTCCTCTTTCATTCTTTTGGATATGGATATCCAACTCTCCCAGCCCCATTTGTTGAAAAGACCATTATGGCTCAGTTCGGTGACTTTGGGGGCCTTATCAAAGATCAGTCGGCCATAGATCTGAGGGTCTATCTCTGAATTCTCAATTCGATTCCATTGATCTATATGTCTATCTTTGTGCCAGTACCATGCTGTCTTGGCAACTGTGGCTTTATAATAAGCTTCAAAGTCAGGGAGTGTAAGTCCTCCCACTTCGTTTTTCTTTTTTAGAGTGTCTTTAGCAATTCGAGGCATCTTCCCTTTCCAAATGAATTTGATAACTAGCTTTTCCAAGTCTGCAAAGTAGGTTGTTGGAATTTTGATTGGGATTGCATTGAATCTGTAGATGAGTTTGGGTAGAATTGACATCTTAATGACATTTAGCCTTCCTATCCATGAACATGGAATATTTTTCCATCTTTTAAGGTCCCCTTCTATTTCTTTTAGTAGAGTTATGTAGTTTTCTTTGTATAGGTCTTTTACATCTTTGGTTAAGTTGATTCCTAGGTACTTGATTTTTTTAGTTGCTATTGAAAATGGTATCTTTTTCTTGAGTGTCTCTTCAGTTTGTTCATTTCTAGCATATAGAAACATTACTGACTTATGTGCATTAATCTTGTATCCCGCTACTTTGCTAAATTTGTTTATTAGCTCTAGTAGGTGTATCGTTGATTTCTCAGGGTTTTCTAGATATAAGATCATATCATCTGCAAACAATGACAGTTTTACTTCTTCTTTTCCAATTTGGATGCCTTTTATTTCTTTGTCTTGCCGGATTGCCCTGGCTAGCACTTCCAGCACAATGTTGAATAACAGTGGTGACAGCGGGCATCCTTGTCTTGTTCCTGATCTTAGAGGGAAGGCTTTCAGTCTCTCACCATTGAGTACTATGCTGGCTGTGGGTTTTTCATATATGCTCTTTATCATGTTGAGGAAGTTTCCTTCAATTCCTACCTTTTGAAGTGTTTTTATCAAAAAGGGATGTTGGATTTTGTCAAATGCTTTTTCAGCATCTATTGAGATGATCAATTGATTTTTCCCTTTCGAGTTTTTAATGTGTTGTAATACATTGATTGTTTTTCTTATGTTGAACCATCCTTGCATGCCTGGAATGAACCCCACTTGGTCATGGTGTATGATTTTTTTAATGTGTCTTTGGATTCGATTTGCAAGTATTTTGTTGAGGATTTTTGCATCTATATTCATTAGGGAGATTGGCCGGTAGTTTTCCTTTTTTGTAGCATCTTTGCCTGGTTTTGGTATTAGATTGATGTTAGCTTCATAAAATGAGTTAGGTAGTGTTCCATTTTTTTCAATGTTTTGAAAGAGTTTGAGTAAGATTGGTGTCAGTTCTTTCTGGAAAGTTTGGTAGAATTCCCCTGTGAAGCCATCTGGCCCTGGGCATTTATTTGTGGGAAGATTTTTGATGACTGATTGGATCTCTTTGCTTGTGATGGGTTGGTTGAGGTCTTCTATTTCTTCTCTGGTCAGTCTAGGTTGTTCATATGTTTCCAGGAAATTGTCCATTTCTTCTACATTATCCAGTTTGTTGCCATACAGTTGTTCATAATATCCTCTTATAATTTTTTTAATTTCTTCAGGATCTGCAGTTATGTCACCTTTTTCATTCATTATTTTGTTTATATGGGTCTTCTCTCTTTTTGATTTTGTCAGTCTAGCTAGGGGCTTGTCAATCTTGTTGATCTTCTCAAAGAACCAACTTTTGGTGATATTTATCCTTTCTATTGTTTTTTTGTTCTCTATGTCATTTATTTCTGCTTTAATCCTTGTTATTTCTTTTCTTCTACTTGGTTTAGGATTGGTTTGCTGTTCATTTTCTAGCTTCTTCAGTTGATCCATTAGTTCTTTGATTTTGGCTCTTTCTTCCTTTTTAATATATGCATTTAGTGCTATAAATTTCCCCCTTAGCACTGCTTTTGCTGCATCCCATAGGTTTTGGTATGTTGTGTTCTCATTTTCATTCGTCTCTATATATTTAGCAATTTCTCTTGCTATTTCTTCTTTAACCCACTGATTGTTTAGGAGTGTGTTGTTTAACCTCCAGGTATTTGTGAATTTTCTAAGTCTCTGATGGTTATTGACTTCTAATTGTATTCCATTGTGGTCAGAGAATGTGCTTTGAATAATTTCAATCTTTTTAAATTTATTGAGGCTTGTTTTATGTCCCAGCATATGATCTATTCTGGAGAAAGTTCCGTGAGCACTAGAAAAGTATGTGTATCCTGGTGATTTGGGATGTAATGTCCTGTATATGTCTGTTAAATCTAATTCATTTATCAGATTGTTTAGGTTTTCAATTTCCTTATTGGTCTTCTGTCTGGTTGATCTATCTATAGGAGAGAGTGATGTGTTGAAGTCTCCCACAATTATTGTGGAAACATCAATTGCTTCCTTTAGTTTTGCCAATGTTTCTCTCATGTATTTTGTGGCACCTTGATTGGGTGCATAGACATTTACGATTGTTATTTCTTCTTGCTGAATTGCCCCTTTTATTAGTATGTAGTGGCCTTCTTTGTCTCTCAAAACATCCCTGCATTTGAAGTCTATTTTATCTGAGATTAATATTGCTACACCTGCTTTCTTTGGCTGTAGCTTGCATGAAATATTTTTTTCCATCCTTTCACTTTCAATTTCTTTGTGTCCCTGTGTCTAAGATGAGTCTCTTGTATGCAACATATTGATGGTTCATTTTTTTTGATCCATTCTGCGAATCTATATCTTTTAATTGGGGAGTTTAATCCATTTACATTCAACGTTAAAACCGTGAAGGCATTTCTTGAATCGGCCATCTTATCCTTTGGATTATGTTTGCCATATTTTTCCCCTCTCTCTATTAATATCCTTTATTGTACCCATACCGAATCTCTTTAGTACTGAACCTTTCTCCAAGTCTCTCTGTCCTGTCTTTGTTTCTCTGTCTGTAGGGCTCCCTTTAGTATCTCCAGTAGGGCAGGTCTCTTGTTAGCAAATTCTCTCAGCATTTCTTTGTCTGTGAAAAATTTAAGCTCACCCTCAAATTTGAAGGAGAGCTTTGCTGGATAAAGTATTCTTGGCTGGAAATTCCTCTCTCTCAGAATTTTAAATATATCGTGCCATTGCCTTCTCGCCTCCATGGTGGCTGCTGAGTAGTCACTACTTAGTCTTATGCTGTTTCCTTTGTATGTGGTGAATTGCTTTTCTCTTGCTGCTTTCAGAACTTGCTCCTTCTCTTCTATGTTTGACAGTGTGATCAGTATATGTCTCGGAGTGGGTTTTTCTGGATTTATTCTATTTGGAGTTCGCTGAGCATTTATGATTTGTGTATTTATGTTGTTTAGAAGATTTGGGAAGTTTTCCCCAACAATTTCTTTGAATACTCTTCCTAGACCTTTACCCTTTTCTTCCCCTTCTGGGACACCAATGAGTCTTATATTCGGACGCTTCATATTAGCTATCATATCCCTGAGGTCCATTTCGAGTTTTTCAATTTTTTTCCCCATTCTTTCTTTTATGCTTTCATTTTCCATTCTGTCATCTTCCAGGTCACTGATTCGTTGTTCAACTTCCTCTAGTCTTGTACTATGAGTGTCCAGAATCTTTTTAATTTGGTCAACAGTTTCTTTAATTTCCATAAGATCATCCATTTTTTTATTTAGTCTTGCAATGTCTTCTTTATGCTCTTCTAGGGTCTTCTTGATTTCCTTCATATCCCGTACTAGGGTCTCATTGTTCATCTTTAGTTCTTTGAGTAGCTGCTCTAGGTGTGTCTCTTCTGGTCTTTTGATTTGGGTGCTTGGGCTTGGGTTATCCGTATCGTCTGGTTTTTTCATATGCTTTATAATTTTCTGTTGTTTTTGGCCTCGTGGCATTTGCTGTCCTTGATAGGGTTCTTTTAGGGTTTGTAGACCAGTTGAAGTCCTTATCTCTAATTTATCAGATCTACAGCTTCGTGGAGTACACTTTCTCTAACTAACCAGCAGGTGGCGTCCACGAGCCACCTGTTCTCCACAAGCCAGATCTCCCCTGCTTAGCCTTTTTGGTGAGTGGGGGAGTGAGTCTTGTGGGGCCCAATTGGTGTCCCAAGCTTGCGTGTGTAGTTGGTGTTGCCTGCCCTGTATGTGGGGCGTGTTTCTGGGCAGTCGGGGAGGGGGGGTGGCCCTAACAATCAAATCTCCCTGATGATCCTAGAGTTTTAAAGCTACTGCAATAGTCTAATCCTTCAGTTCAGTCCTGCCACAGTTTGTCTCTGCCACTGACCCACAAGTCTTTGGTATTGGCGTATGGCTCCTGAGACTTGCAAGTGGGCCCCTCTTCCAGGCTGTGCACCCCGGGTCCTCTGTTGAGGGATGACTGTGCTATGTCACAGGTGAGTGCCGTCCCCCCAGGGCAGTTCTGGGCTGCTGGGCTGTGTTGGGAGGCTCCCAGTCTGCTCAAATGATGGCTGAATGGGGCTCTGTTAATTCACACTGCTCCCCCTTCCCAGCTCTGGGACATTCAGCTGAGGTTGCAGGGAAGGCTAATGTCCACGCCCAGTTTTGTGGTGTGTGCCTGTTATTTGAAGCACTTCCGTCACACTGGGTTGTCTGGGGCAGCTCTGGGCTATGGGGCTGGCGATGGGCAGGAGTGTTTCCTGTCCACCAGGATGGTGGCTGTGAGCGGACACCCCCCTTTTCTTGGGAAGTTGTGTTGTTTAGTGAATTTTCTCAGCCACTGGATTATTGCCTTTTGTCTCAGAGCTCTCTTATTTCTGCTCTTGACTTGACGTGCCCAAATTTCAATTCTTTGAAGCTTTCTGTATTGAGCTTCTTAGAGTAATTGTTTTAGAAAAAGCAAAAAGGATTTAAAAAAAAAAAAAAAAAAAAAAAAAAAAACGGCCCTCCTCAGAGATCTAATGGGTTATTGAAATGCTAATAGACAAAGCAACCAGGGCCACTAAGGAAAGGTGCCCTGGGCAGAGAGATCAGCCTTGCTTCGGGATTTGCATATGCGCCTCAAGGCCTGATCTCCGCCCTTCCCCTTTCTGTGTTCACCAGAACTCCAAAAATCCTCTGCTTTTACTTTGGAGCTTCTCGTGTTGTTTTCCTTCTATGCCCGTCTCCTCTCTGCTGGGCTGGCTGCTCTCAGAGTCTCTGGTGTCTGGCCTCAGTCTATCTATGGTTGGAGTTTGAATCAGTAGAATGAGTTTCCGATGAGAGCAGCCACTGCAATTCTCCCTTCTCCTTCCTGGAGCTGACATCCCCTCCTCCCCCGGGACTGAGCCTGGCAGGGAGGGGCGCGGGTCCCCTGGCCGCAAAAACTTACAGATTTCGCTGATCTCAGCAGTTCCACATTTTCATGAGTGTTGTATGAAGTATGCCCAAAGACAGATTGCTCTGTGGTGTCCAGTCCACGCAGTTCCTGGCTTTTTACCTACTTTCCTGGAGGAGTAACTAAAACATACAGCTCACCAGTCTGCCATCTTGCCCCGCCTCCCGAGAGTTATTTTTTATATTTTACATATGTGGAATTCAAATTCAATATTATATAACCTGCCAAAAAGTCACACAGCTAGTATATAGTAATTGGAAGTTTTAACTACAAGTATTCTACACATATTCATTCTATTAAGTCTCTGTTTACCAATTATATCCCAATTTCACACCCTTGAATTATATATAACTCCTATAATCACATCTGAAGTCCAGGTTTATGTCTCTAGCAGATGACTTATACTTTCTAGTTAGTTTTATAGCCTACACTATAGACATGTCTGTGTATGGTATGTATAATAAAATGTAAAGATATGTATAGTAAAATGTATATATAAATAATAAACTATTTTACATTCTTACCTTTGAGCTGTGGGACGGGAAAATTCAAATAAGTGACTTACTTGAAAGCAAATTCATATATGTATTTAATTTCTCTTCTCTCTTGCTTTCATGGTCTGTGAAGATGTCTACCTCATGTCATCATTATTTTTATCATTATTATCATTTTTAACTTTGCCTAGCACTTTTTGAATCCAAATTTATTTGGCAATGTCTACCACGAATAGTTTTACTGGATTGTTCCTACTGCATTAACTTCACCTTTCAAGTTAATTGTGAAGCTAATCTTGAAGGAAGCTTCAAGAAAAAATTATTTGCTTGTTGGATAACAGACCTGATGGTGAATTGTATGTGATGGTTTAGGGAAAGATAAGAATCACGTTACAAAACTTAATGCTGAATATGATGTCATTTATTTTAATACTCATACATGCATGAAACACAAAATTTGTGTATCTGTGTGTAAAAATAAATACACACACGTACAAATATGTACATACATGCTGTGATGGAAGTATTGAAGGATAATCTTACCGTTGAGTGCATTATCTCAGGGGAAGGAGGGTGGGTTTTTGGTGGGTGGTTTAGTTATTTTAATAGGACTTAATCACACTTACAGACAACTTTGTAATGTCTAAAGTAGGGGCAATAAAGAGATACATAAATGGTTTAACCTATTGTTTCAAAACAACAATCTTTTAAAATTGTGTTTCATAGTTATGTTACTGTTATGAAATAGTTTGGAGATATTAATTCTCTTGCCATAAGTAACAATGATGACAAAAAAGATGAATTCATTAGTAAACATTCAATAAACCCTTTATGCAGATGAAATCACTATATAGTTTCAAACAGGCATGTTACATGTAATTATAAACAGTGAGTAGTTCTGGTAGCTATTTAATGCACGTCTATTGATTTTTTGCTGTGTACTAGAGCTGGAGGAATACCTACCTCATTACCTTGTGGTTGACATTTCTGTATCTAGCTTTTATTGTTATATTTGATTGATAATGCTGCATCTGAGATCTGGTTCATTCATTTATTTGGAAACTTTAATAAGAATTATAGAGTGAGTACGCACACACAGGGTTAGGACTAAGGGGAAGTGCATATAACCTTTGTTGGTTTTTGAGTATCTACTTGATGTCACAAATATTGAGTTCACATGGTCTTAAGTAGGACATAGTTGTGGAGACTGGGGGCAGGCACAGAGAAAGCAGACAATCCTCTTTCTCCAGGGTAGCAGATTTCTAGGGCTAGTGTGGTGGATGACCAATGGTCAAGAGAGGCTGGAGGGAGCTTAGTCTGTTAAAAAAATGGTAAGGTGGCCTAATCCTTCAGTGATGGAGGACAGTGTTATCAGATGAGGACAGAGCCTTGCAAGCTGTGTTAGCAGATGGTTAAAATTGACAACAACATTTTAATGATTTTATTTCAAATTTAAGAGATTTTTAATCTGATCAGTAGAATAGTTAAGTAAAAATGACTGCTCACTTTGTTTGACTTTAAATAAATAGTCATTAAATGACAAGCTCGGGAACCTGGTAGTAGTAAATGGTTTATATATTCTTTATTTTAATGGAACTGCCTTAATGGCAGTTGGTTTTATACTTGAACGTGTTAAGCCTCCATATAACTTACCAAGATTTTCCTGAAATTGGGTCTCTGTTTTCTGAAATGGAGGGGGAAAAGATGTGAAAATTGATGGCCTCAAGCTTTTTAGAATCCAAATTGAAACTTGTACTACAAAGAGAGAAGTTTAACCTGAGAGTTTATGCCTATATCAGCATGACAGAGTAGCAATTAAAGTTATCCTACACCCCACAGATCTAATAAACACATCAGTTAGTTTAAAAGTGATTCAGTTTTCTTGGATTTGGGATTTCAGAGAATAAGGAGCATAGCCTAATGAATTATATCCTATATATGTTATAAAAGTAGAAATCATATATAAAGGTCTATTTTAGATGCTGGTAGTATTTAGATATAGATAATTAGGCATTTTGTGAATCTTATCTTTAGATTAATAGCCTATTGAACATTATAGAAGACCCTTTTTTGATGATGTTTAATTACATAATATACATGTATATGTATATAACACACATGTATTTGTGGAGGTTAGAACAAAAAGGAGAAAATCGAGATCTGTTTTAAAATACAACAAATAAATCCTTTCGTGTTTCTTTTAATTACTGTAGTTTTGCTTTTAAGGTATGTCTACATAATCTGGTTATAATCCCTTTTAATTGGGAATATATTACCAGAAAGGAATCATCTAGATTTTTATACTTCTTAGCATTTATTTTAGTGTACACAATTTTAGTGTATAATGGAGTCTTATTAAAATATTAAAGTATTACTATTTATTTTCATCTGCAAAATTAAAAAAATAAGATTAAAAAATCTGTTCTTTATTAAATTTTCAGTGACCAAATTACTTTAATATGATTTGATTTGGCATAAAAAGTTGAAAATTTACTCTTTCAGTAAAAATATTCATGCAATGCTTGTTATGTGGCAGGTCCTCAATGAGATGTTGGGATACAGAGATGAATAAAATTTGATCCATCCCCTTGGATAGCAAAATAGGGGAAAAACAAGCAAATGAATATAGTCAAATGTCATAAGTGCTATAATAGATTATAGGTTTAGGCTACTTGTGGAAGTTCAGATGGGGTAATGATCAGTCCTACTTAGTGTACCAGTCAGCTCTAGCAACAGTAATGCTGTGTAACATACTACCCCAAAATTCAGTGTGACACAATAGTAAGTATTTATTTCTTATACATATAATTATGGATCTATTAGGGTGGTTTACCTTCATAGAAGTCTCAATATGCTTAGAGAAGATGATGGGGTAGCAATCAAGATGTTTTAATTGGGATTGAGGCTGCTCATGGGGGACAGAGTGAATTGTTGGAAGGCATTATCAGAATTTATTGTGTAAAAGGTCTAAAGATTGCTATAGCAGTATTTTCCTGTTCCAAAATCCTTGATGCCATTTATTCCAGAATGAGACCTCTAGGTCCACGAGCTTTCTGGCCTCTTGTTGTTTGATGTCTGTTCTAGACCTGTCTCAACCATATTCTTCCTAGGGGTATTTTGATCCTTGGCTTTCTGCTGTACTCATCCTGTGCTTTAGTTTCCTCATTGCTAAGCAAATATGCAATGGGTTGGCTTAAACAATTGGAGTTTATTGCCTCATGGTTTTGATATTATAACAAGTCCAAAATAAAGGCATCATCAAGGTGATGCTTTCTCCCAGAAGACTGTGGACTTCTGGGGCTGGCTGCTAGGGATCATTGGTCCTTGGCTTTTCTGTCACATTGTAATGCGTATGGAGTCCTCTCCTGGTTTCTCTTTTCTCTTCCTGATATTGTTGACTTTCAGCATCTGGCTGTGCTCCGTCCAGCCTTCTCTCTCTGTGAATTTCCATATAAGGCCTTTGGTAATAGGATTAAGACTCATCCCAGTTGGATCACACCTAAACAGAAGTAACCTCATCAAAAGATCACATTTTGGGAACGGAGCAAGATGGCAGCATAGAGAGTGTGGAATTTACTTAGTCCTCTAGAGCAACTAGTAAATAACCAAGAACTACTAGTAAATAATCTGGAACAACTATTGGGAGACATCTGTGAATGGACACACATCATATACCAGTCTGGAATGGGTGGAGCAGCTGAGACTGTAGCACAGAATCATAAGTAAAGCTCTGTAAACCTGGAGCTGAAACCACCCCCACCTCAGAGAGGGCAGGCTGAGCTAAAACACTGCTGTGTGAAAAAAAGAAACAGGTTACAGGGAAGGTAATTCAACCAAGTTGCAATTGTGGTTTTAATTAACACATTTGGACTACTGAATACAAGCTATAAGCATGGAGCAGGAAGGGAAGCAGATTCCTTCCAGCAGGGAGGAGGCAGGGCTGATGGGAAAAAAAATACGTAAATAAATAAAAACAGACTTTTCAGAATACTGAAAGATAGCTGTGTCCCAAGAAAACTGAGGGACTGGGGGCTGGCTATGAAAAGGGGCTTTTGCTCTTTTCCCATTTTTTTTTTCTCTCATCCTAAGCAGCCCATTAGAGAAAGCCTCAGGCATCTTCAGTTCCCTGCTGACTGAGACAAGGGTGGAGTTAACAGAGCCTGAAAGACAAAGGAGGAATTCCAGTGGAGAAGATAACTCCCTCAGGAGGCTATCTTCCCTAAGAAAAAGGGGGTGGGACCAGCTCAAGTGACTGCCCTCTTACAGAGAATTCAGACCCCAGGGCCTGGGGGAAAACAAACAAACAAACAGGGATACAACTTAAGCTTGGCTTCTGGCACTCTAGGTCCTTCACCAGGTCAGGTCCACTGTGAATTAAAGGAGCCACACCTCTTTATGCTGGTGGGGAGCTGCAGGCTGACAAGTGCCACCTGCTGGGCTGGATGGGGAAAGCAGAGAGTCTAGAGGCCTCACAGGAAAGTCTGTCAATCTTCTAGGACCCACCCTCAGGGAAACCTAATACTGAATACAGCCTCCTCCTGAGACCTGAGCCCCTCTGGTCTGGAAAAATCTGATTGGGGCATTCAAGGAAATCAGATGCCTAGGGAAAAAAAAAAAATCAAACTAAGAAAAATGAAGGTATGCCCCAGTCAAAGGAACAAACTTACACTTCAACTGAGATGCAAGAATTGAAACAATTAATTATTAAACAAATCTCCTAAATCAATTAAAAATCAATTAAAAAATCAATTCAACGAGTTGAAGGAAAATATGGCAAAAGTGATGAAGGATATAAAGAAGACATTGGGCGAACACAAGGAAGAAATCTAAAGTTTGAAAAAACAATTGGCAGAACTTACGGGAATTGTTCTAGTTTGCTAATGCTGCTGGAATGCAAAACACCAGAAATGGATTGGCTTTTATAAAGGGGGTTTATTTGGTTACACAGTTACAGCCTTAAGGCCATAAAATGTCCAAGGTAACACATCAACAATTAGGTACCTTCACTGAAGGATGATCAGTGGCTTCCAGAAAACCTCTGTTAGCTGGGAAGGCATGTGGCTGGCATCTGCTCCAAGTTCTGGTTTCAAAATCACTTTCTCCCAGGACATTTCTCTCTAGGCCCCAGCTCCTCTTCAAAATGTCACTCTCAGTTGCTCTTGGGGCATTTGTCCTCTCTTAGCGTCTCCGGAGCAAGAGTCTGCTTTCAACGGCTGTCTTCAAAATGTTTCTGTAAGCTGCAGCTTCTCTCTCTTAGCTTCCGTGCATTCTTCAAAGTGTCCCTCTTGGCTGTAGCCAGCTCGCTCCTTCTGTCTGAGCTTATATAGTGCTCTAGTAAACTAATGAAGGCCCACGCTGAATGGGCGGGGCCACACCTCCATGGAAATTATCCAATCGGAGTTATCACCCACAGTTGGGTGGGTCACATCTCCATGGAAACACTCAAAGAATTACAATGTAATCAACACTGATATGTCTGCCCACACAAGATTACATCAAAGATAATGGCATTTTGGGGGACATAATACATTCAAATCGGCACAGGAATGAAAAGCACAACACAAGAGATGAAGGACACAATAGTGACATATAGCAGCAGATTTCAAGATGCAGAAGAAAAGATTCATGAACTGGAGAACAGGACATCTGAAACCCTACATACAAAAGAAAAGATGGGGAAAAGAATGGAGAGATATGAGCAATGGCTCAGGGAACTGAGTGGCAACATGAAGCACACGAATGTCTGTGTCATGTGTGTCCTGGAAGGGAAAGAGAAGGGAAAAGGGGCAGAGGCAATAATGGAGGAAATAGGCACTGAAAAGTTTCCATCCCTTATGAAAGACATAAAATTACAGATGCAAGAAGCACAGTGAACTCCAAACAGAATTGATCTGAATAGACTTACACCAGGACACTTAATAATCATATTATCAGATGTCAAAGACAGAGAATTCTATAAGCAGCAAGAGAAAAGTGATCCGTCACATACAAGGTAAGACTGATAAGACCATGTGCAGATTTCTCAGTAGAAACCATGGAGATGAGAAGGCAGTAGTATGACATATTTAAGATACTGAAAGAGAAAAAACACCAACCAAGAATTTAATATCTGGCAAAACTGTCTTTTAAATATGAGGGAGAGTTTAAAATATTCTCAGACAATGGAGTTTGTGAATGAGATAACTGCTGTACAGGAAATACTAACGGGAGTGCTACAGACAGATAATAAAAGACAGGAGAGAGAGTTTTGGAGCACTGTGTTGGGAGATGGTAGCACAATAATATAAGTACGCTGAACAAAGATGACTCTGAGTATGGTTGAAAGAGAAAGGTTAAGGGCGTGTAGGAAAGCAGAAGGTAAGCTAGAAGATAAAGACTGGGACTGTGTGGCTTAGTGAAACTTAGAGTGGTCAATGCTTGTGATAAAATGTACAAATATGTTTTTGCATGAGGGAGAACAAATGAGTGTCAACTTTGCAAGGTGTTAAAAAGGGGGTGGTACCTGGGAAAAAACACAATCATTGCGGACTAGAGTCTATAGTAACAGTAACATTGCAATATACTTTCTTTAATTGTAACAAGAGCAATACACCAAGGCTAAATGCCTGTAGGAGGAGGATATAAGGGAGAGGTATGGGATTCTTGGCATTAGTGTTGTTGTCTGACGTTTTTATCGTATTTTATTTTATTTTAACCTTTTCCTTTGTGGCTTTTTAGTTGCCTTTTTTTTTTCTTTCTTTTGCCTTTTACTTTTTTCACCTCCTCCTCTTTCTTTGTGGCTGTTTTATCTTATTTTTACTTTTCTTTTTATCCTTTTTATTATTTTGTTTCAATTCTTTCTCTGAGTAATGAATATATGTAACTGCTAATTGTGGTGACGAATGCACAGCTTTAGGATGTTACTGTAAACAATTCATTGTACACTGGATGATTGCATGGTATTTGAAAATAACCTTATAAAATTGCAGGGAAAAAATAAACAGAGGGACACAAGTGCTGGAGAGAACTTGGAGAGATGTATGTATTTACTCTTGTTGGGATAGTAGAATGGTGTAGCCTATCTGGAGGACACTGTGGTGGTTCCACAAGAAGCAAGGTATGTGGGTGTCACAAGGTCCTGCAACCTCACTATGGAATATATGCTTGGAAGATCTGAGAGCAGGGACACGAATGGACATTTGCACACTCGTGTTTATGGCAGCAGTATTCATGATTTGCAATGGATGGAGGTTGTCTAGGGGTACATTGACTGATGAACAGAATGGTGAACAGTGGTGCATGCATACAATAGAATATAGAGTGGCTACAAGAAGGAATGAAGCTGTGAGACATGCAACTAGGTGAATGGATTTTGAGTGCAACATTTTGAGTGAAGCATGCCAGAAGTGAGAGGACAAACATAGTGCCTCACTAATATGGACTAATGACAATGTGTAAATTCTGAGAACTGAATCTTAGGGCACAACTTGTCAGGGGAATGTTTATGGTAATGGTTCCTAGACTGTAAGCTCTAATAGCAGTCACATCTGTTCTTGAGTTGTAATGGTTATCTCTAAATCTTGAGATGTTGAGCTCCTGTGTATAACCTGGTCTGTCTCTGGAACTTTGGGTAACTGTGTGACATCTGAGACTAGGAGCTAGAGCTTGGCAGCTATGAATGTCAATATTACCCCATAAGGCAACTGTTGAGAGAGCTGGAAAAGAGTTCAGACTTCAATTAGAGATACGAACTAAGTGGATATGCTTAGGACTAAGGCAAATCAGGCCCAAGGGTAAAGGACAATACTGACTGGGTTTTAAAGCTACAATTTTTGCGTGATACCAAGGGAGGAGATATTTATTTGGTGCAGTATCTATATTTTCTGTAGCATAGTAGATAATTTAACCTGTATGAGCAGTTTGTTTGAACACCATAGGTGCATGGTGCTGTGAAAGGGATGTGGGATTTGATGAGTTTGTACAGGCTGGGGTGAAATCCCAATACATTCCAGAGTGATATGGGCAGAGAATAAAAGTGTATTTGTGGGGCCGCCTGAGGAACTGGGGAGAAATGCAGAAACATTGGACTTCCCCATCTAGGCTATTGCGGATTTTGCCGCAAACATTGAGGACTGCCAGTTTAGTGGGCTGAACCCTTGTTCTGAAGGCTTTCCCTTGTAAGCCTAGTTGCTGCGAGGGAGAAGCTAAGCCTACTTATAATTTTGCCTAGGAGTCCCCTTACCCTCTCCGCTCCCACAGAGCCTCTTTGTTGCTCAGATGTGTCTCTCTAAGCCCACTGGGCAGGTGAATCGCTACGTGGGATGTGACTCCCAGGGGTGTGAATACCCCTGGCAATGCAGGAAACAACTCCTGGGGATGAGTCTGGACCCAGCACTGTGGGATTGAGAGGATCTTCTTGACCAAAAGGGGGAAGAGAGATGAAACAAAATAAGGTTCCAGTGGCTGAGAGATTTCAAAGGGAGTCAAGAGGTCACTCTGGAGGGTATTCTTATGCATGATATATATGTATATTACCTTTAGTTTTTAGTGTGTTGTAATGGCTAGAGGGAAATACCTGAAGCTGTCGAACTGCAACCCAGTGACCTTGATTCTTGAAGATGATTGTATAACTTTGTAGCTTGCACAGTGTGACTCTGTGATTGTGAAAACCTTGTGGCTCGCAGTCCCTTTATCCAGTGTATGGACAGATGACTGGAAAAATGGGGACAAAAAAGCAGATGAAGAATAGGGTGGGATGGAGGGGATGGAAAGATCTAGGTGTTCCTTTTTTGCTTTTATTTTTATCTTGGAGTAAGGAAAGTTTCAGGAATAGATTCTGATGAACACACAAATGTATAATGGTGCTGTGAATAACTGATTGTACACTGTGGATGACTTAGGGTGGGTGAATATATCTCAATAAAACTGTATTAAAAAAGTAAATGAAAAGTGAGGGGGAGGAAAAGGGGGTGTTTTGGAAACTTAATTTTATTTTATTTTTGGAGTAATGAAAATGTTCAAAGACTGTGGCGATGAATGCACAACTGTATGACGATACTGTGAATAATGGCACTTTTTGATTGTTATGTGAATATATCTCAGTAAAATTGCATTAACAAAACAAAACAAAACAAAAAAAGATCGCATTTACAAAGAGTTCACACCTACAGGAATAGACCAAGACTAAGAACATATTATTTCTGGGGTACATACCCCCAAACTACCACACTCTGTATATCTGCAATTTGATACATCTAATTTTCTACTTTCTCTCTTATTGTAAAGCTTCTAGGCACCATGAGAAAAATCATGCAGACATGTGAACTGTTACTTCTCAGATTCCTGGCCACTGGATAGTGCGTGGATGTCATTTGCATACCCCTAGTTTACCCTTAGCCTACCCCTAGCTCTTTCTTCCATTCTTACAATAGTAATTTCAGTTTTACCATTCCCTGCAACTCTTTTCTTCAGTGCTTTCTCCTCCTTTAGCATAATAGTTTGTGCTACTTTTCAGAGAAAATGGAATCCAGCAGAAAAGGAAAAAAATCAAATTGTATCATCTCATTTCTCTAAAAGGATCTCTGTATCTATATTCATCCCTTCCTTTCAAAAGTCAGTAGAAGAAATTGATGTCACAAATCCATACATTGAATTCCTTGTTTTTTTTTTTTTTTACAATGATATGGTAAATATGCTTACCTGTTTTTCCTGTAAACCTCTTTTTGCTGCTGCCACCTTTCTCTTAGTCTTTAAAGTTACTCTTGGCTCTCCTTCCTTAAATTCATTAGGAAAATGAAGAAAATCCTTCTCTCAATTTTCTGCCAGATTTCTAGAATTATATTGTGGCTCATTGCTTACTCTTCTGGTTTGCTAAAGCTGCCTTTATGCAAAATAGCAGAAATGGATTGGCTTTTATAAGGGCAATTTATTAGGTTGCAATTTACAGTTCTAAGGCCGTAAGTATCCAAACAAGAGGGCACCTTCACTGAAGGCAGACCAGTAGTGTCCAGAACATCTCTGTCAGCTGGGAAGGCAAGTGGCTGGCATCTGCTGGTCCTTTGCTCCTGGGATGTGTTTCAAAATGGCTTTCTCCAAAATGTCTCTGGACTTCTGTCTCTCTTAGCCTCTCTCAGCTCTCTGCTTGGTTCTCCTGTGGTGTTTCTTTCTAAGCATCTGGGAGTCCACTCTGTGCTTCTCCAGGGCAAACTCTGTGCTTCATCTCTTATCATCTCCAAACATCCTTCTGTCTCCATCTCCTTTTGACTCCAAGCATCTGGTCTGTGTTGGCTCTTAGTTTCTCCCAGTGGCAGACTCCAGATTACATATCTTAGCCTCTCTCCAAAATGTCTCTCTGAGCTTCTCTGAGCTCCTTTTCTCTGTGAGCTCTCTTAGAGGGCTCCAGTGATCTAATTAAGACTTATCCTGAATGGTGGGGTCACACCTTCATGGAAATGATCTAATCAAAAGGTCTCACCTACAGTTGGGTGGGTCACATTTCCATGGAAACAACCTAATCAAAGGTTCCACTTTAATCGAAAGACTACTAAGTCTGCCCCCACAAGATAGCATTAAAGAACTTGGCTTTTGTGGGGGATATAATAGATTCAAACCAGGCTCTGTTAAGAAATTCTTATGACCTCTGAAATCCTCAGTTCTGGCTTTCAAGACCTCCAATTGATTGGATGAGAAGACTCTCAACCTTGCTGAGGGCATTTCCTTAATGATTGTGGAAGCAATCAATTGTAGATGTGATCAACTAATTGTAGATGCAAATCCCATCTGCAAAATACTGTCATAGTAACAAGCCCAGTGCTTGACCAAACAACTGGACACCACAACATAGCCATGTTGACACATGAAATTAACCATCACACTTGGATCCAAAGAAAGGTTTTCTTCTTTGACATGAATGTTATTTCAGAATTAGCAAACACATCAATGCTGCAATTTTGAATGCTGGGAATAAAGAGCCTGAAGAGAGGGAATGTTTGAAAATATCAGAAAGTGAGAAAATAATTGACAAAAAGGCTAAAGGAAAGATGAGATCAAGGAGTTAGCCTCGGACAGAAGAAATACCCCTTTTCTGTAAAGACCAAAGGGAAGGAAGTAAAGATGGCTGCAGCTCTCAGTTTGTAGGTTTGAAGGCAGAAAGCTGTGGGAATTCTTGCCCAATTACTCCAGTTTTCTCTGTGAAATAGAAAACAATGTTTTCTGCTGCAAGGAAGGGAATATATAAGTTTGCCTCTCTTTGGAGATACAGGAAGCTACTTGATGAAAGGAATCATCTTTTCTCTCTTTCTCTCTCTCTCTCTTATCTTGCTGCTATTCTCTCTTTTGTCTTTATCTTCCATAATGCCATAATGCCAAGGTCATTTGTTGGCAGATTGTGAAAACGAATGAAATACTTGTAGATATTTACCGGTGAATTCTCCAGAGACAGCCTGAGTCACATGCTCTATCACTTGCTTTACTTTTCCCAGCAGAGGGCCAGGGACCCCTGCATTTTTACAAATATAGCTCTTTCTCTGGTGTAGCCACCATTAGACGCCTAAATTTTTAAGGCTTGCAAACACATACTCTTGAACTTCTCTATGAAAAAAAAAAATCCATATGCAGTTTGTTTCCTAAAGCATAAGATTGCAGAAGAATAGTTGTGATTGATAATTCAAACGTAAAATCCACTTAAGAGCCCAGTATGTGTCATTCACATTTCTAATGTGGATAGATGTAAGATTGGATCTAGACTATTTCATGTGTATCCTACAGAGTAAAAGCCACACAAACTCAGGAGTCAGACTAACATAGATTCAGATCCTGGCTCTGTTACTTATTAGTTCTGGGAAAATGGCATTATTGCTTTCCCTCTTTGAGCCTGGTTCCTTATCTGTCAAATGCAAGTTGTAATACTTTATAGGAATTTTGTGATAATTGAATTAGATATTGAATGTTAAATCACTAAGGACAGTCTATGACAACAGCTCTGGCCATCACTGCCACCAACTCATTCTAGTTTTTGTTACTGTAGTGGTTATTATAACTTTTACTACCAGAATAAAACTCTCCATTTCTGTGTCATAAGTTCTGAGGTAGCCTCTGCTCAAATCGTTATGTTTCCATGAGGGAGTGAATTGTTTGATAGTTTCAGATTTATTTTCCTTTTAGGAATCTTCTAGCATACAAGGTAGAGTTCTCACATCACCCCTCATCATCGTCAGGCTGATATTCTTATATTGGTTATTTCCCCCAAACTGCTAATCTGGGTTCAAAAGAAGGTAGTCATTTTTCTTTGCTTAGAGACCTGTTTTTGCACCTTCCAAAATGATAGTCAGATTGTCTTACATTTGCTATATTGAAACATTTAATCATTTTTCTCTTCAAAGAAGTCTTTAGCTATCAAATTTGACTCTTTATTTTGCTTGTTGACCAAGCAGTCTCCTCAACCTTAAATTTTTATGTGTCCCTACCTGATCTTTTTCTTTACATTATTTGTGACAGAAACTGATTGTAGACTAGGGTAAAAGCTCAATAAAGGTGAACAGATAATGGCTACTGACTTTTTTAATTTTTATTTTTTGTTACAATTTTATTGAGAAATAATTCATGTAGCATACAATTTAAAGTGCACAGCTCAATTTTTTTTTTTTTGCATATTCACGGAGTTGTGCAAATGTCACCATAATCTAAATTTATAATTTCTTCACCCCCCAAAAGTAATCCATACATATTATCAATTTGTTTCTCTATCTCTGCACTTTTCAATGTGTTTTTTTAATCATGTCTTTAAGCCCGGTTTTTGAAATTCATACTATATACATACATGTATATATGAATTTTTTTAAAACTTTCTGTGGGGAAACACACCTGCCAAATGAGTCTGCCTCTAATCCGTGGGTCATGTTTTCTTTCTCACTGGTTTTTGCATTTGCTTTGCTCTGTTTCTTTCTACCCTTTCTTTTTTTGGTGGTAGTGCATTGGCGTGGCTGCCATCATTCTTTTTCTTGCTTATGGTCAAGGTGTGAACAGTTCTGCCTTGACCTGTAATAGTGGAACTGAATTATATTTACACTCTTTCCTTCTGTTTAAAAGATCAGTTTTTCTTATTCTCATAGCTGTTGTTGATGCTTGTTGAATGTTCGTTCTTTTTTTTTTTTTTTATGTCTAGTGTAGGTGAGGAGAGCACAAAGCTGGAATTGAGTGTAGCCGTTGTTAGGTGTCTTGGACTCTGTTCTGCTACTGTGATCCCTTCTTCAATTGTTCTTGTAGATTGTACTCCTTGAATCCTAAATTCCTTACTCCAACTCATCAGGACGTCTGGGTGATGATGTGTCTTAGAGGCTTTTTTTGCCTCTTCACAAGGTGGTTTGTGTGCTTCTATTATGTAAGGATTTTTCTGGACTTTTTTTTCTGAAACTTGTCTATTTATCCCACCAGCCACTTCTTTCCACATAGGAAGGTATTGGAAGGTATTATTGAGAATTATCTTTCCTCTGTACAGCTTCTGAGAGTGTAGGTAGGGTAAGAAATGTGGCTTCTTAAACTAACATCAGCAATTTTCTTTCCTAGGCCAGTAGTTTTCAAACTCCATGTTTTAAGGATATTTCCTTTCCTTGTTTTGTCAATGTTTGTGAATTTATGGTATTCTAAGGATAATTGTACTTTTATTCATTTCATTAGGAATTGAGGAAGAACCCCTGAAATTTCTTCATTCTACCTTCTCAATTCAGAATTTGCTATATTGCTAGCCATTATTTTACCTTCATTGGTATAGTTTTGTAAGGGATTATATGATTAGGAGGGAGACCTTTATCATTGCTTTCCTTATTACTATAGGTCCCTCCTACATCCCTAAACGTGAGACCGGTTATGCTGGAACAATTTAAGATGAAAGACTGTGTTTTACTGTTTAGAGGAAGATTCCTAACTTCAAATCCTGGCCGAAGCCAGGCAAGTTATAAATGGGTTAGGTTGCAATAAATAGTAGTGCAGAAGACAACAGTGAACTGGAGTTGTGTACTCTTTCTAAAGAGGAGCCCCCTACTGTGCCTCAATGTTTGTTGAGATTGGGTGGACACAGTTTAGTATGGCAGAATATTCGTTTTTCCAAATATTTTTGTGAAATTGTTTAGCAACTTATTCTAAAATATAAATACACTTGGGTGCCCATTACCATATTGGTCAGTTAAAACATAATCAAGGGCCGTTCTTGGCCCAAGGGAAACCAGTTTCTGCCTCTGATTACCGAAAGTATTGTCTTGGCAGCTCTTTCCCACTGTTGCCTATTTGCAATTTTCTATGTTCTTTATATATTTATATATTATAGAAAATATATATATTTTTTCCTCATCCCAACTTTAACTTTTTGTTTCCCTCTATTTTAAGAGACATAGAAAATCTGTCACTGAAGGATTATAAAATAAAAGGACAATCCAGTCCAGAGATCAAAAGCAAACTCTGTAAAGAGGCTCAGAGACAAATGATAGAAGCCAGAGCACAGATAAATGCCATTTTACTCAGGTCCCAAATAACATACACTTTTGGTCAAGTTAAAATAGCAAGAATTGTTAGGAAGAGGATAAATTGTCAGACCCAGTTGTTGTGATAGAATTGAATGCACTCAGCTTGCGATGGATCATGCAAATTGAAAATAAATGCCGAATTAGAATAAAATGAAATATACACTCTTAAGAATCTAAAGCACACCTACAAACATGGAGCAGAGAACTGAGTTCTGAGTGTGGTCCTGAGCAGAAAGATGAGATGTAAGGAGAAAGCCTTGCCAGGGAGGGGCACTACTTTTATATGCTTTATAGAGTTTCTGCATTGCAGTTCTTCATAAAATTTATTTTGAGATGATGGAATGGTTTCTACTGTTAAAATTAAATAGATTGGTAAGTTAAAAAAAATGCTCTGACTGCCACTGATTTAGGCCACAAAGTAGTTTACATTATGAATCCCATATCAATAAAACTAGAAATTAATGAAAAAGTTTAAAAGGGAATGTAATACCCACACACTCAATTTCTTCAAATAACAGTAGGATTAAAGCGAATAATCAGTTGCAATTATAGCCTGTTTTGAAAGTAAATTAAAACACTGTCAAAAGCTATTGGTTAGAACAATAATGAGAGGCAACTTTTCTTATGCTGGCTCTGCATCTGATTATCTGTAGAACACAGAAAATAATTTGTGACTGTTTTCTTAATTCTCTCAAGGGTGGTACATAAAAAAGTACTATTCTGGATACATTGAGAAGAAGTTAATTTATTACATACACTGGATGCATTAGGGCATTAGAACTTAATTCTCTTAGTGAACCCTCGTTGAGCAAGGTATGTCTTGTTATTAAAATGATAATCCCTGGTGTTGATGAGGATATGGGTAGTTGAGCACTATTACATGCCACTGGTGCAAGTATTATTTGAAACTGCCTACCCAGAAAGTAGTTTGTTGATATGTTTTTAAATCTTTAAATAAATGGAAATGTTATGCCCTTTGCCTGATAATGTTGCTTTTTATAATTGATAACAAGGAATGAAATGTGGAAAACTATTTTTATACCCAAACCTCATAAAATTAGTTTTTAAGTTTTTATTGTGGAAATCATCAAATTTATAGAAAAATAGAGATGAGCATCTATGTTTTTACCACCCAGCTCGATGATTATCATTATTCTGCTAATATTGTTTCTTCTGTTTCCCTGCCCCATGTACATTTAATTTTTTTTTTTCCTATAGTATCTTAAAGTAAATTTCAGACAACATAGCAGTTAATCACTATTATGCTTCTCCTACTGATAGAGACTTTTTTCCCCTCACATAATCACAATGCTATTATTATACTTAAGAAAATAAACAGTCATTTCTTTATATTCAGTCTAGATACACATTTCCCAGACGTGCCACTGTTAGTATGCAGTTAGGTTCATTTATTTCAGTTTGTTTCAGTTTTTAGAGATTTTTTTCCCCCTTTTCTCTCTTTTCTAACTTATAAAATATTCTAACTTTATAAATTGTTTTCCTGGTTCTAAAGTCAAAATATAACAAGTTGCAATCCTAGAAGGCTACTGTTCTGTGTTTTCCTTCCCCATATGGGTAATGATTTCAGTTTGTTTTTTGTTTATAATTTCATGCTTTTTGAAATAACAAGTAACTACATGTATTCATTTATTACTGGCTTTCTTATGTAAAAAGTATCAATGAAAACACTATCCTGCAGTAAAGAAACATGTTTAATTCCATTTAAAATTACATTTGCCACAATTTTGTTGATCATGGAAACCTTTTCTTCTGTTTTACTTAGTTCCCAGTTTCCAGAAAGGCACATATCACAGGAATGAGCACTATTGTTCTTTAAAATAATGAGGTATTAGAATTCTATTGGTTCTGAATATGAGACTTGCCATACTCTAGAGATGTGTTCTTGGAAAGCCCACCTAATCTAAATTAAGGTTTAACAGCAGTTTCCTCTGAAAAATAATGCTGGTAACTTAATAAACTCATTCCCAGGGTGCCTGATGCAAGAGGAAGTTGAAGAAAAATAACTCCCAGGTGTCTAGATGAGGGGAAGGATTATTTGAAGAGTAGGAAAAAAAAAGATAAAAATGCACAGGAGTTTATGTCAGAAAGGACTACTGTCTTCCATCCTCAAAGACAGCATGGTTCTCCCATAATCCTGGGTAAGGGCAATGCCATAAGAAATTCCAGTCCTGGCTTTTATGATTTCTTCAGAACAGAGTGGATGCTTCCATGGCATGTGAGAAGTCCCCAAATTTTCATCTGAACAAGTATTATGATTCACCATAAACTCTGCGCGATGTGGAGCTTGAAATGAAACAAATAACATTGTGTGGTGAGAATGGGTGTTTACTTGCCTCAAAGAGGCGAAATTCTAAATATTTAGATTGACATCTGCCATATAGACTGGTACTGATCTTTTATCGGCCCTGTCTTCTGCATTCCTCAGGAGTGTTACCTTACTGCCTGGTGAGGCCTGGGTGTGGCAGGGGTGTGACCCAAGTGTGCACCCTGCTCTTTAGCACATTGGCATCAGTATAAAAGGTGCAAGGCTCTGTGTCTTAGGGTGGAACCATTTCAACCATGCATCAAGAAAGTTTATATTCAACTCAAAAACTCTGCAGAAATGAGGTAGCTAAGAGGTGATGAAAAGAAATACTGTCTGCTGTGAATTAAAGAGTCTGAAGGAGGCTGACATTTAAGAATTTTATGTGAGGGTTATTACATTACAAAAAAAAAGGTAGTTGGGTCTGAGATAAATACAGAGTTTGTGTGCCCGTTGCAGTGACCTTAAGTAATGTTTGATCGCCTGTGTGAAATGTGTGTTTGTAGTTCATATTAAACTCTGCATCACACATTATTTCTTTTCCATATCTTGATTTAAATTTTGTCTGCTGGTTTTGAGTCCATGGGAAAATAGAATATTTTACATTACCAAATATATAGTGAATTTGAGCCTGTTGAAAAATAGAATACCTATTAAAATGTTTGCTTTAGAAATAGTTTGAGATATCCTAATTTGATAGACATTAAATGTCTTAGAAAATTTGCAATATGATAATTTATGCAAGCAGGAAACATTCTTAAAATCTTACTAAAACTAAAGCAATAAGCACACACTGTTTATTGAATCTAGGTTAGCATAGGGAAGGTGAGTTAATATGTTAATATATAAAACCTTCAAGTTTTTATTCTTTTTGTGCTCAGCGTTTCATACTTTTGAATGAAGCAATCTCTTGGTGAGAATATTACAGAAAATGTTACCTGTATACATCGATAACAGCTTATTGAATAATGGTGTTAACATATGTTATATATGTTCTCTCTTCATGTTCAGATTGTCAATTGTTGTTTCTTGTCATTGATACATTCAGATTCCTTAATATCTCAGATCTGTTCTGTAATCTGTATCTCACTAGTCATCCACCAATGCTTTATAACCCTTGCCAATCCCAACTCCTAAATTCCATGTGAGTAATGTATACATAGAAGATTAATAGTGTTTTCAATTTCAGAAATTCTGTTGATCGAAGCTATTATGTGATAGTGTGTACATCTATTTTAATCTAGAAAACGACCCACAAAGCAATGAGTAAAGTAAAGATCACCTGAATGCACTGATTTACTAGGCCAGTTGTTTCTAAAGCATGGTCCCTGGACCAGTGGCATCTGGATCACCTGGGAACTTGTTAGAAATGCAAATTAGGTCCACAGCAGAGCTACCTGGTCAGAAACTCTGGGGGTGGGGCTCAGCAATCTGTGTTTTAACAAGCTCAAGTGATTCTGATATGGGCTAAATTTTGGAAACCACTGAACTAGAGAACTCCAGACATCTAATTCTGTGCTTGAGAGAGAAGCAAATAATTGTCTCAGTTGATGAGGGGGTGTGTTTGGTCCTATTCTTGAGGCCTACTTGGGTAGACAAATCATTTATATTAAGGGCTGAATTAAAATTAATTCTATCTCATGTATTAGAAGGATCAAGGAAGAAGTCATAGGATTAAAGTGAAAGAGTTTGAATGATCTGATTTTAAAAATGTTCTCTTTATACTCTTATATGACTCAGAACTGTTTATACCTATTATGATTGTTATTACTTTATTTTCAGTTATAAAGTCACATCACTTATTTCTCAAGGCAAAATTTCCCCCTAAAATGTGTCTTTCAACTTTTATTATTTTCTATTTTGTTTTTTAATCAAAAGTTTTATTTAAAAATAGAACAATTCAATTTCATTTAATATTTTTATACCAATATTTGTTTAATTCCCATTTATTTTTAATTGTGTACTTCCACAAGTGGTTTCTGCATTCATTTTTGGATATACCTCAATGATAGTTTCTTCTTAATTGAGCATTTCATGTTCAATTTATAAGAATAGATCCAAATCCAGTGATTTCTCTCATTATTTTGTTTCTGAACCTTGAGCTGTGTGTATCCTATGGAGAAAAGCTCATCCTCTTATTGGCCATTTTGAGAAACTCATTTTAAGGAGGAGCTGATCTTATGGGAAAGAAGCTTTCATATGCCTGTAGTATGCTAGAAGAAGATATTTTGGTTGGTGATTGTGTTTCCAATGAAACGAAGAAACAACACTGTTTAATAAAGGAAGAAGAGGAAGGAGAATTTGAAGCTGAACATTGAATGGAAAAAGTGTCAACTAGGAACCCTGGTGGTGGTGTGACTGTAGGGAAGGAGTGGTGAAGAGAATTGTCTAATGCAAAAATCTTAAGTTGTTCTTATACCCATATGCTTTGCAAACCTTCCACTCTCCCCCCATGAAATCTTTAGCACATTCTACTTTGTTTATGATGGTTGGTAGAGTGGATAATTAGGGGTGTCAAAGATGAAGATGTTCTGAATCTTGCTATAAAAGTTGGAGTTTGGCAAGAAGATACTACGTGTAGTCAAAGTCAATAACTGGGTTTCCATGGGGAGAAGGAGTGGTGTTAAATGAAACTCTTAAGGGTAACAGCGGAAAAAAAAACACATTTTCACAATGTAGAATTACAAATAATCAACATGTGCTTAAGCAGTTTTAGGTCTTTAAGACATTATGTAAGAAGACGGTTGCTGCAAAGGAGAGGCTAGGCCTCCCTGTATTTGTGCCTAAGAGTCTCCTCCTGAATGCCTCTTTGTTGCTCAGATGTGGCCCTCTCTCTCTGGCTAAGCCAACTTGAAAGGTGAAATCACTGCCCTCCCCCCTACGTGGGATCAGACACCCAGGGAAGTGAATCTCCCTGGCAACGTGGAATATGACTCCCGGGGAGGAATGTAGACCCGGCATCGTGGGATGGAGAACATCTTCTTGACCAAAAGGGGGATGTGAAAGGAAATGAAATAAGCTTCAGTGGCAGAGAGATTCCAAAACGAGCCGAGAGATCACTCTGGTGGGCACTCTTACGCACACTTTAGACAACCTTTTTTAGGTTCTAAAGAATTGGGGTAGCTGGTGGTGGATACCTGAAACTATTAAACTACAACCCAGAACCCATGAATCTCGAAGACAGTTGTATAAAAATGTAGCTTATGAGGGGTGACAGTGGGACTGGGAATGCCATAAGGACCAAACTCCACTTTGTCTAGTTTATGGATGGATGTGTAGAAAAGTAGGGGAAGGAAACAAACAGACAAAGGTACCCAGTGTTCTTTTTTACTTCAATTGCTCTTTTTCACTCTAATTATTATTCTTGTTATTTTTGTGTGTGTGCTAATGAAGGTGTCAGGGATTGATTTAGGTGATGAATGTACAACTATGTAATGGTACTGTAAACAATCGAAAGTACAATTTGTTTTGTATGACTGCGTGGTATGTGAATATATCTCAATAAAATGATGATTAAAAAAAAAAGACATTATGTAAGACAAATGAAGTACAGTAAAAAGTATTTTCTTTAATTTGCAGCCATGTATATACTTCACTTGCTTAATTAGATTGTAAAGCTCAAGTTAAGTGACTGCAAACTAAAGAACTAGTTCAACTGATATTCAAAAATTGATATTCAAAAGCATATTTATTTTCACATTGCTGAAAACAGCTCTTTTAAATAAATCTGCATATCTAAATTTCCCATATAATTTAAGCTTAGCTTTCAAAATAACAATGTGTTGTTATATTTAAATGTTTTTGATGGAAAGTACATTATAAACTTTGCTATTTATTTTAATGTACTATTATGCAATTTAACCTTGATGTGATAGGACTGTTATTTTGTGCCAGGATTTCATGTTTAGCACTGAGCAGGCCCCACATTAGGTACTCAGTACATATTTAATGAATGAATGAATGAACTAATGAACTGGAGCATTTATTTTCTGATCTAACTAACCAGGAAAAGATCTGATGCTTGTCATTTAAGTTTATGAATTGTCTTAACTGATTAGCTTAAAAAAAGATTCAGTAAATGTATAAAGTGCTACAGCATTCAGATATTCGTATTTCAAAGATTTTTTCCCCCTCTCTAATTATGGACTAAACTTGAAAAAGGAATATCACACCCATATAGAGATGAGATGTAATTGAGGAGTTAGGGGCAGGGGAATATATTAATCTAGTGCTTGTTGGGTCTGCTCCTGAAGATAAACCACATTCATGCATTTTCAGGTTGTTTTCAAGATGGAAAATGTTTTAGAAGGATGCTTATTTAAAAATTTCCTTACTGTCACCTTATCCCCATTATTCTGACTGGCTGAGAGTTAAGATCCTTAAGAGCTGATGAGGTGAAAGAATTGATATATACGAGGAGACAGCATGGCAAAAAAAGGCTTCCTGATGCACTTTTCTCCTTGGTTGAGAACCCAGTATCTAGCACGACACCATGTATCACAGGGCTGTTTAATTTTTTTTCCATAACAGGAAATATTTTAGCCATAAACAAACAGAATAATAAGCATCTGTGTGCATACCATCTACCTAAAGAAATAAAATATTACAGATATTAAAGTTTCTTGTGTTCTCATTTCCTCTACCCAGAGGGAATCACCATAGAATATGATAATATTCCCATTTCTGTTTTAATAGTTTTACTACATACATATGTATCCAAGAATGTTATAAAATTCTCTTGTGTATTTCTTAAACTTCATATAAATAGTATTCTTCTCTACTGTTTTAAACTCAGCTTTTATGTTTTGCATGTTTGTATACACTGAAACAGTATAGTCACTCATTTATTTTATGCTATTGTGTAGCAGCCCATTGTTTAATTATACTACAATGTGTTTACCCATTTTGTACTGATTTAAATGTTGATAGTTTCCAGTTTTTTGCTTTTGCAAACAATTCTTCAATGAACATTTTTGAATGTTTTGTGCATGTTTTTGAGAATTTCTCTGGTTATTACCTACAAATAGAATTACTGGGCCATTGGCTAACACATCTTCAATTTTCCTTTATAATGCCAAGCTGTTTTACCAATTTATCCTCTCAGCAGCAGTGTTGTTTTATATTCTTGCTGACTTGGCATTTTCAAACTTCTAATTTTTGCCAATCCAGTGAATGTGAAATAGCATCTCACTGTTGTTTTAATGCATGCTTCCCTGATTATGAGTAAACTTGAGCATCATTGCATATGTTTACTGGCCATTCAGATGTTCTCTGTTGCACATGTATATTCTTTGCCCATTTTTCTATTGGTTTGTTTTCTTTCTCTCACTGACTTATAGATGTTCTTCGTATATTCTGGATGCTTTCTTTTTCTTTATGTATTCATTAAAATGTATCCTCCCAGTTGGTAGCTTGTATTTCCATTTAACTTTCTACCTTTCCTGTCTGAGGCATGTCTCAGTTTAACTTCACTCTTTCACTTTTGGTAGATTTAAGCAAACGTAACATGATTTTCATTATTTTAAATCATTTTGTCTGCTATTACATCTATCTCAACTAATTGCCTAGAATACATTCCTAGTTTTTTATATATTTCTCTTTGTTTCATAGTGTTTTTTGAGAAGAATCCATCATTTTATTCTACATTTCATTATTGATAGAAATATTACAGTTGAAAGTAGAATTGAGAATGTTATAATCTTTATATAATTTTAGGATGCAAAAAGTAAACTTTCAAATATATTATGTAGATAAATGAAGAATAACCTGCTAGGGGAAAAATAATTCACCCTGATGTAAACTATGGACTATAGTTAATGGTACGATTATAATATTCTTTCATCAATTGTAACAAAAGTACCACACTAATGCAGTATTAATGGGGGTGTGGTACATGGGAATTCTGTATTTTCTGCATGTTTTTTCTGTAACCTACAATTTCTCTAATAGAGCAAATAAACAAAAAAATAATAACTTGCTTTATCTAAATGGCTAGGATAATATTTTGGTTCATACCTTTAAAAACAATATTTTTTAGACAATTTGATTTTATAAAATAGGCAGCATCTTATGCATTGCTTGAAATTTGTTAAATATTGATTCTATCATGCTATTGTTCACTGATCATCTGTATTTTTTTAGGTGGCTGGAATCCATTTTCATATCCATATAAAAAACTGGACTATGGAAAATGGGAGCTGTATATCCCCCCAAAGCAGAATAAATGTTCTCTGGTACCTCATGGATCCAAATTAAAGGTACTTTCCTCCCACCTCTTATTGTTTGAATTTACTGTTACTTTTTTTAAATTCCATTTGCAAAGTTTGATTTAAAATATTAGAATGTATAACTGATGCTTGATAATTTTTGGAGAGATGGTCTAAATGTATACACTGAGGAAAATTTAACAGGGGGCATCATCATTTGATTTAGATTAGAACTGTTCAGCTTGTAAGGTATCAGACCTGTTAATTGTATTATTACCACGAGTTTGGAAACTTTACATAAGGAGTGACTGAGTAATTGCAAAAGTTTAGCTTGGAAAGCAGAAGCTTAGTAGGAAAATGAAATCTGTTATCAAGTTTGGAAACTTTACATAAGGAGTGACTGAGTAATTGCAAAAGTTTAGCTTGGAAAGCAGAAGCTTAGTAGGAAAATGAAATCTGTTATCAAATTGGCAAATGTAGGGAAATTTTTTTACCTATAGAGACAGTTTTGATTAAATTGACTTTGTGAGAAGTCATATGAATGTGAGAGGGATACTGCGGTGGCAGTCTGTGTGCTCTGGGGCACATGTTTTCCCTTATTCTTCCTTTTTCTGATCTGTGGCATGGGGGCTCTTGTCTCTTTGGTTTTAGCCAGGGGGCTTGCTTGTTAGAAGTAGGCTGAATATCCTCCACAAGTCACTCTGCTTTGGCTGACCTTGTGCTCTGCTGTCAGGGTCTGGAGAAGACAGCGCCTGCCTCACCTCTCTCAAGGGATGCAGGAGGGTTGGGTCCCAAAGTTGGAATTACAAATTTAAGGCACTTAATTGTATAAGAGGCTATCTAAATCCAGTTGATCTGAGCTCATACTTTTATAATTTTCTTTCTTTAGACATGTGATAGCATTCATAGCATTTACCATGAGAAATCCGGTGACTGAATTGACATTTTCATTGGCATTTGTTATTTAACAATGGTAACTCGGAGTTGCTTAAATTATATTTAAAATCAAGGCACATGATGTGTTTAAGTTTTCTGCACAAATAACAAAACTATAAGTGTATATGAAAATTACAGAAATGTTGCCACATATAATACCAGAAGAGGATATTGTCTGGAATACAGAACTTTTATAACATAGGATGGCAGCTAATACTTGTTTTTAACCTGTAGTGTATAAGAGAAAAAGTAACCATGGTATACCATGCCAAAATAAGCTCATGAGAGCCGGGGCCTTTGCTGTTTTGTTTGATAATACTGTATATTCCTGGTTCTTAGAATTGTGCCTGGCACAGAGTAGGTGCTCAAGAAATACTTATTGAATGTTAAAGGCATTTTTATGCCCCGCCTTTGAAGGAACAAGCCAAATAACTTGATTGTTCCATGGTTTATAAGGTTTGATTTTATGGGAACTGTGAGGCAAAGCAACTATTATTAAAGTACTAGTTTCATTGTTTCATTGTCATTTTAGTTCTTATGGCCATTTCTCCTTTTTTTTTTAGAAGCAAACGAACTAATTTTTGAAAGTTGGAAAATTTTCTTCTACCTTCTTCAATTAGAAAAATTTTTGAGCTCTGACATCTTACCTACTTTTTCAATCAGATGATGAATGAATGAATTTCCATATATTGTTTCTATACATGGAGGAAATAATCAAATACTAAGGGTGATTGATTACTGAGAGTCTGATATATATAATGGCAGGTATTTGCTTTTCTGGTCTGATACCAAATCTCATGTACTTTCTATACTGTGCTATGTGGTGTACCATGCTTTCCTTGAAAAAAATTATTGTATCTTGATTTAATGAAATAATCTGATAATTTAAAAAAATTGCTTTTACATTATCATTTGGCTTTGAAATCCAGGTTTAACAGCAAATAAATGTTCATCAAGTATCAGGTAAACTGATGTATAATCTTTTGTCATTATTATTCTCCAAAAATTTCAGTGAGGATAATTAACTGGAAATTTAGGCCCAAAATATTATTTGTAGGCTTTTGATGTTTCAAATGTTGAGAAAATATTAGATGCTATTATAATGTTAATATGGTGATATAATTAGATATTCATTTGTGGGAAGTGTTGCATCAGGTTTTCTTTGGGGAAGGGATTAAATTCTCTATAAAAAGCCAACTAACTTGAGGTTTTTGGCCTTTGAATCTGAAGTTGTCCCTAGGTAGTCTATCTTGGTAATTAAAAATCTTGTTTTAAATTGAACTTGAAAATTTATTTCAGTCCACAAGGGATTGACCTTTATAACTCACTTGAGGTTGTCTCTCTTATGAATTATCTGGTAACCATTAACAAAAAAGAACTGTTACCAAGCACCAAAATAATAGCTTTCTTTTGTCTGCAAAACACCTGGTCTTTTCAGTGCAACGCTTTTGTAAAAGATAGCAAATCCTAACTGCTCATATGGGCTTGTAAACGTCCCCTTTCTATGTTTTTAAGTTAATTTATCAAACAGAAAATACTTTTAAAATAAAATAATGTGGAGGCGGGGCAAGATGGCAGACTGGTGAGCTGTAAGTTTTAGTTACTCCTCCAGGAAAGTAGGTAAAAAGCCAGGAACTGTGTGCTGGACACCACAGAGCAATCTGTCTTTGGGCATACTTCATACAACACTCATGAAAACGTGGAACTGCTGAGATCAGCGAAATCTGTAAGTTTTTGCGGCCAGGGGACCCGCGCCCCTCCCTGCCAGGCTCAGTCCCGGGGGAGGAGGGGCTGTCAGCTCCGGGAAGGAGAAGGGAGAACTGCAGTGGCTGCTCTTATCGGAAACTCATTCTACTGATTCAAACTCCAACCATAGATAGACTGAGACCAGACACCAGAGACTCTGAGAGCAGCCAGCCCAGCAGAGAGGAGACAGGCATAGAAAAAAAACAACACGAAAAACTCCAAAATAAAAGCAGAGGATTTTTGGAGTTCTGGTGAACACAGAAAGGGGAAGGGCGGAGCTCAGGCCTTGAGGCGCATATGCAAATCCCGAAGCAAAGCTGATCTCTCTGCCCTGTGGACCTTTCCTTAATGGCCCTGGTTGCTTTGTCTATTAGCATTTCAATAACCCACTAGATCTCTGAGGAGGGCCGTTTTTTTTGTTTTTTTTTTTTTTAAATCCTTTTTTCTTTTTCTAAAACAATTACTCTAAGAAGCCCAATACAGAAAGCTGCAAAGAATTGCAATTTGGGCACGTCAAGTCAAGAGCAGAACTAAGAGAGCTCTGAGACAAAAGGCAATAATCCAGTGGCTGAGAAAATTCACTAAACAACACAACTTCCCAAGAAAAGGGGGGTGTCCGCTCACAGCCACCATCCTGGTGGACAGGAAACACTCCTGCCCATCGCCAGCCCCATAGCCCAGAGCTGCCCCAGACAACCCAGTGTGACGGAAGTGCTTCAAATAACAGGCACACACCACAAAACTGGGCGTGGACATTAGCCTTCCCTGCAACTTCAGCTGAATGTCCCAGAGCTGGGAAGGTGGAGCAGTGTGAATTAACAAAGCCATCATTTGAGCAGACTGGGAGCCTCCCTACACAGCCCAGCAGCCCAGAACTGCCCTGGGGGGACGGCAGTCACCTGTGACATAGCACAGTCATCCCTCAACAGAGGACCCTGGGTGCACAGCCTGGAAGAGGGGCCCACTTGCAAGTCTCAGGAGCCATACGCCAATACCAAAGACTTGTGGGTCAGTGGCAGAGACAAACTGTGGCAGGACTGAACTGAAGGATTAGACTATTGCAGCAGCTTTAAAACTCTAGGATCATCAGGGAGATTTGATTGTTAGGGCCACCCCCCCTCCCCGACTGCCCAGAAACACGCCCCACATACAGGGCAGGCAACACCAACTACACACGCAAGCTTGGTACACCAGTTGGGCCCCACAAGACTCACTCCCCCACTCACCAAAAAGGCTAAGCAGGGGAGAACTGGCTTGTGGAGAACAGGTGGCTCGTGGACGCCACCTGCTGGTTAGTTAGAGAAAGTGTACTCCACGAAGCTGTAGATCTGAGAAATTAGAGATAAGGACTTCAATAGGTCTACAAACCCTAAAAGAACCCTATCAAGTTCAGCAAATGCCACGAGGCCAAAAACAACAGAAAATTATAAAGCATATGAAAAAACCAGACGATATGGATAACCCAAGCCCAAGCACCCAAATCAAAAGACCAGAAGAGACACAGCACCTAGAGCAGCTACTCAAAGAACTAAAGATGAACAATGAGACCATAGTACGGGATATGAAGGAAATCAAGAAGACCCTAGAAGAGCATAAAGAAGACATTGCAAGACTAAATAAAAAAATGGATGATCTTATGGAAATTAAAGAAACTGTTGACCAAATTAAAAAGATTCTGGACACTCATAGTACAAGACTAGAGGAAGTTGAACAACGAATCAGTGACCTGGAAGATGACAGAATGGAAAATGAAAGCATAAAAGAAAGAATGGGGAAAAAAATTGAAAAACTCGAAATGGACCTCAGGGATATGATAGATAATATGAAACGTCCGAATATAAGACTCATTGGTGTCCCAGAAGGGGAAGAAAAGGGTAAAGGTCTAGGAAGAGTATTCAAAGAAATTGTTGGGGAAAACTTCCCAATTCTTCTAAACAACATAAATACACAAATCATAAATGCTCAGCAAACTCCAAATAGAATAAATCCAAAAAAACCCACTCCGAGACATATACTGATCACACTGTCAAACATAGAAGAGAAGGAGCAAGTTCTGAAAGCAGCAAGAGAAAAGCAATTCACCATATACAAAGGAAACAGCATAAGACTAAGTAGTGACTACTCAGCAGCCACCATGGAGGCGAGAAGGCAGTGGCACGATATATTTAAAATTCTGAGTGAGAGAAATTTCCAGCCAAGAATACTTTATCCAGCAAAGCTCTCCTTCAAATTTGAGGGAGAGCTTAAATTTTTCACAGACAAAGAAATGCTGAGAGAATTTGCTAACAAGAGACCTGCCCTACTGGAGATACTAAAGGGAGCCCTACAGACAGAGAAAGAAAGACAGGACAGAGAGACTTGGAGAAAGGTTCAGTACTAAAGAGATTCGGTATGGGTACAATAAAGGATATTAATAGAGAGAGGGAAAAATATGGCAAACATAAACCAAAGGATAAGATGGCCGATTCAAGAAATGCCTTCACGGTTTTAACGTTGAATGTAAATGGATTAAACTCCCCAATTAAAAGATATAGATTCGCAGAATGGATCAAAAAAACTGAACCATCAATATGTTGCATACAAGAGACTCATCTTAGACACAGGGACACAAAGAAACTGAAAGTGAAAGGATGGAAAAAAATATTTCATGCAAGCTACAGCCAAAAGAAAGCAGGTGTAGCAATATTAATCTCAGATAAAATAGACTTCAAATGCAGGGATGTTTTGAGAGACAAAGAAGGCCACTACATACTAACGAAAGGGGCAATTCAGCAAGAAGAAATAACAATCGTAAATGTCTATGCACCCAATCAAGGTGCCACAAAATACATGAGAGAAACACTGGCAAAACTAAAGGAAGCAATTGATGTTTCCACAATAATTGTGGGAGACTTCAACACATCACTCTCTCCTATAGATAGATCAACCAGACAGAAGACCAATAAGGAAATTGAAAACCTAAACAATCTGATAAATGAATTAGATTTAACAGACATCTACAGGACATTACATCCCAAATCACCAGGATACACATACTTTTCTAGTGCTCACGGAACTTTCTCCAGAATAGATCATATGCTGGGACATAAAACAAGCCTCAATAAATTTAAAAAGATTGAAATTATTCAAAGCACATTCTCTGACCACAATGGAATACAATTAGAAGTCAATAACCATCAGAGACTTAGAAAATTCACAAATACCTGGAGGTTAAACAACACACTCCTAAGCAATCAGTGGGTTAAAGAAGAAATAGCAAGAGAAATTGCTAAATATATAGAGACGAATGAAAATGAGAACACAACATACCAAAACCTATGGGATGCAGCAAAAGCAGTGCTAAGGGGGAAATTTATAGCACTAAACGCATATATTAAAAAGGAAGAAAGAGCCAAAATCAAAGAACTAATGGATCAACTGAAGAAGCTAGAAAATGAACAGCAAACCAATCCTAAACCAAGTACAAGAAAAGAAATAACAAGGATTAAAGCAGAAATAAATGACATAGAGAACAAAAAAACAATAGAGAGGATAAATATCACCAAAAGTTGGTTCTTTGAGAAGATCAACAAGATTGACAAGCCCCTAGCTAGACTGACAAAATCAAAAAGAGAGAAGACCCATATAAACAAAATAATGAATGAAAAAGGTGACATAACTGCAGATCCTGAAGAAATTAAAAAAATTATACGAGGATATTATGAACAACTGTATGGCAACAAACTGGATAATGTAGAAGAAATGGACAATTTCCTGGAAACATATGAACAACCTAGACTGACCAGAGAAGAAATAGAAGACCTCAACCAACCCATCACAAGCAAAGAGATCCAATCAGTCATCAAAAATCTTCCCACAAATAAATGCCCAGGGCCAGATGGCTTCACAGGGGAATTCTACCAAACTTTCCAGAAAGAACTGACACCAATCTTACTCAAACTCTTTCAAAACATTGAAAAAAATGGAACACTACCTAATTCATTTTATGAAGCTAACATCAATCTAATACCAAAACCAGGCAAAGATGCTACAAAAAAGGAAAACTACCGGCCAATCTCCCTAATGAATATAGATGCAAAAATCCTCAACAAAATACTTGCAAATCGAATCCAAAGACACATTAAAAAAATCATACACCATGACCAAGTGGGGTTCATTCCAGGCATGCAAGGATGGTTCAACATAAGAAAAACAATCAATGTATTACAACACATTAAAAACTCGAAAGGGAAAAATCAATTGATCATCTCAATAGATGCTGAAAAAGCATTTGACAAAATCCAACATCCCTTTTTGATAAAAACACTTCAAAAGGTAGGAATTGAAGGAAACTTCCTCAACATGATAAAGAGCATATATGAAAAACCCACAGCCAGCATAGTACTCAATGGTGAGAGACTGAAAGCCTTCCCTCTAAGATCAGGAAGAAGACAAGGATTCCCGCTGTCACCACTGTTATTCAACATTGTGCTGGAAGTGCTAGCCAGGGCAATCCGGCAAGACAAAGAAATTAAAGGCATCCAAATTGGAAAAGAAGAAGTAAAACTGTCATTGTTTGCAGATGATATGATCTTATATCTAGAAAACCCTGAGAAATCAACGATACACCTACTAGAGCTAATAAGCAAATTTAGCAAAGTAGCGGGATACAAGATTAATGCACATAAGTCAGTAATGTTTCTATATGCTAGAAATGAACAAACTGAAGAGACACTCAAGAAAAAGATACCATTTTCAATAGCAACTAAAAAAATCAAGTACCTAGGAATAAACTTAACCAAAGATGTAAAAGACCTATACAAAGAAAACTACATAACTCTACTAAAAGAAATAGAAGGGGACCTTAAAAGATGGAAAAATATTCCATGTTCATGGATGGGAAGGCTAAATGTCATTAAGATGTCAATTCTACCCAAACTCATCTACAGATTCAATGCAATCCCAATCAAAATTCCAACAACCTACTTTGCAGACTTGGAAAAGCTAGTTATCAAATTTATTTGGAAAGGGAAGATGCCTCGAATTGCTAAAGACACTCTAAAAAAGAAAAACGAAGCGGGAGGACTTACACTCCCTGACTTTGAAGCTTATTATAAAGCCACAGTTGCCAAAACAGCATGGTACTGGCACAAAGATAGACATATAGATCAATGGAATCGAATTGAGAATTCAGAGGTAGACCCTCAGATCTATGGCCGACTGATCTTTGATAAGGCCCCCAAAGTCACCGAACTGAGCCATAATGGTCTTTTCAACAAATGGGGCTGGGAGAGTTGGATATCCATATCCAAAAGAATGAAAGAGGACCCCTACCTCACACCCTACACAAAAATTAACTCAAAATGGACCAAGGATCTCAATATAAAAGAAAGTACCATAAAACTCCTAGAAGATAATGTAGGAAAACATCTTCAAGACCTTGTATTAGGCGGCCACTTCCTAGACTTTACACCCAAAGCACAAGCAACAAAAGAGAAAATAGATAAATGGGAACTCCTCAAGCTTAGAAGTTTCTGCACCTCAAAGGAATTTCTCAAAAAGGTAAAGAGGCAGCCAACTCAATGGGAAAAAATTTTTGGAAACCATGTATCTGACAAAAGACTGATATCTTGCATATACAAAGAAATCCTACAACTCAATGACAATAGTACAGACAGCCCAATTATAAAATGGGCAAAAGATATGAAAAGACAGTTCTCTGAAGAGGAAATACAAATGGCCAAGAAACACATGAAAAAATGTTCAGCTTCACTAGCTATGAGAGAGATGCAAATTAAGACCACAATGAGATACCATCTAACACCGGTTAGAATGGCTGCCATTAAACAAACAGGAAACTACAAATGCTGGAGGGGATGTGGAGAAATTGGAACTCTTATTCATTGTTGGTGGGACTGTATAATGGTTCAGCCACTCTGGAAGTCAGTCTGGCAGTTCCTTAGAAAACTAGATATAGAGCTACCATTCGATCCAGCGATTGCACTTCTCGGTATATACCCGGAAGATCGGAAAGCAGTGACACGAACAGATATCTGCACGCCAATGTTCATAGCAGCATTATTCACAATTGCCAAGAGATGGAAACAACCCAAATGTCCTTCAACAGATGAGTGGATAAATAAAATGTGGTATATACACACGATGGAATACTACGCGGCAGTAAGAAGGAACGATCTGGTGAAACATATGACAACATGGATGAACCTTGAAGACATAATGCTGAGCGAAATAAGCCAGGCACAAAAAGAGAAATATTATATGCTACTACTAATGTGAACTTTGAAAAATGTAAAACAAATGGTTTATAATGTAGAATGTAGGGGAACTAGCAGTAGAGAGCAATTAAGGAAGGGGGAACAATAATCCAAGAAGAACAGATAAGCTATTTAACGTTTTGGGGATGCCCAGAAATGACTATGGTCTGTTAATTTCTGATGGATGTAGTAGGAACAAGTTCACTGAAATGTTGCTATATTACGTAACTTTCTTGGGGTAAAGTAGGAACATGTTGGAAGTTAAGCAGTTATCTTAGGTTAGTTGTCTTTTTCTTACTCCCTTGTTATGGTCTCTTTGAAATGTTCTTTTATTGTATGTTTGTTTTCTTTTTAACTTTTTTTTTCATACAGTTGATTTAAAAAAGAAGGGAAAGTTAAAAAAAAAAAAAGAAAAGAAAAACAAGGTAAAAAAAAGATGTAGTGCCCCCTTGAGGAGACTGTGGAGAATGCAGGGGTATTCGCCTACCCCACCTCCATGGTTGCTAACATGACCACAGACATAGGGGACTGGTGGTTTGATGGGTTGAGCCCTCTACCGTAAGTTTTACCCTTGGGAAGATGGTTGCTGCAAAGGAGAGGCTAGGCCTCCCTGTATTTGTGCCTAAGAGTCTCCTCCTGAATGCCTCTTTGTTGCTCAGATGTGGCCCTCTCTCTCTGGCTAAGCCAACTTGAAAGGTGAAATCACTGCCCTCCCCCCTACGTGGGATCAGACACCCAGGGAAATGAATCTCCCTGGCAACGTGGAATATGACTCCCGGGGAGGAATGTAGACCCGGCATCGTGGGATGGAGAACATCTTCTTGACCAAAAGGGGGATGTGAAAGGAAATGAAATAAGCTTCAGTGGCAGAGAGATTCCAAAACGAGCCGAGAGATCACTCTGGTGGGCACTCTTACGCACACTTTAGACAACCCTTTTCAGGTTCTAAAGAATTGGGGTAGCTGGTGGTGGATACCTGAAACTATCAAACTACAACCCAGAACCCATGAATCTCGAAGACAGTTGTATAAAAATGTAGCTTATGAGGGGTGACAATGGGATTGGGAATGCCATAAGGACCAAACTCCACTTTGTCTAGTTTATGGATGGATGTGTAGAAAAGTAGGGGAAGTAAACAAACAGACAAAGGTACCCAGTGTTCTTTTTTATTTCAATTGCTCTTTTTCACTCTAATTATTATTCTTGTTATTTTTGTGTGTGTGCTAATGAAGGTGTCAGGGATTGATTTAGGTGATGAATGTACAACTATGTAATGGTACTGTAAACAATCGAAAGTACAATTTGTTTTGTATGACTGCGTGGTATGTGAATATATCTCAATAAAATGATGATAAAAAAACACTAAAAAAAAAAATAAAATAATGTAATGTAAGTTAAATAGTCAAGGCTATGAAGGTACAAGGAAAGAATGGAAGACTACTTTCTTGAAGGTTAAAGAACCATACATTTTTCATGTTTTAGCACTCTTTTCTTTTGAGATATATATAGCCAAACTAATATATTTAAAGGCATTTTTTAACTATTTAAAAGTATACATTTTTGTTAATACTATTATGTTAAAAAAAACTTTTCCAAGTTTTTAAAATAGCAATTAACACAATTATTGTGTGTTTGCTGTGCATCAGATGCTGTCTTTAATCTCTGATGCTTTGGATAAAATATGATTTATACCCCAGAAAAACTTATACTCTAGGATTGAATGTAACTAATGTACAGCATTACCATATATGTGTGTGTGTGTATGTGTGTGTGTATGTGTGTGTTTTTTTAAAAATTAAAGTATTATTGAAGCAAAACAGAATGAATGGATGGTTTATTCATTCTGTGATGGTAGCATAAAATAATGGGAAAATAACAAAGATGGCACTGACACTCAGGCAGACTTGGAAACATGTTTAGAAGTTGACCAGAGAGAGGGAAGAAGGGTACTCTAATCTGAGGCTAATGCATGTGTAAAACTGTGTATATTGAAAGAAGTCCCAACTGGAAGCAAATGGAAAACTCAAAATTAGGATAGTTTGAACAGGCTTTATTTACAAAAAGGCTGTTTTCAAAGTTAAGCATGAAAAGGAACCACAAGGGAGTTCAAAGGAGGGTTTGGGAGGTGGGGAGATTAATAGCAGCCAATCTGTTACCATGCCTAGGCCACAAGAAACAACAAGGGATCAGTTGCTGGAATGCAGAGGGAGAAAGTTGTAAAGATCTGACCATGTGGAGAGGAATTTTGGTTGAGGGACACAGTTTATGGCAACTTTGCAGGGAAGAATATGGAGGAATAAAGGAAACATCCTGATGACACTCTCTTACCTCTCTCTAATCTCTTGGTGGAGTTCCACACTGGCCAAACCCAATAAGGAGCTAGAGTTTTAGGGAGTGTGGTCCATATAGGTCTGCCTCCTGGAGCAGAGAGCTGGGTAAGGAGTGGATCTGTCACCATTTGCAGAATTTAGCTGGTTTATAAAAGTTCAGGAAAGGTAAAATGAAAAGGTGGGTTGGAGGCAAACTGAAGAGGCCTTTTTCTTCTCTTCCAATTCCCATTTTCTCTTCTCTTATTATTCCAATTAATACCCAAATGGTAACAATGACAATTAGAATTGTCTTCTTTTTGGTGTCTAGGATGTTTGTATACTTTAATTTTTCTTTGTCAATCAATGAATAAATTGCATTAGAACCTATGTTTCTTAATACTGGACCTTTAGCATTTCCAAAAGATCATATTGCTTTTCTAATTATATTTAAAAGTTAAACAATTGAATGTCGGAAAAGGGGCATGAAGTCTAATACCCATGTTTGCAATTTTGTTAGGTAAGCACATGAAAAAAAATTAGAGGTTATATTTGTTTTTTATTTAGCCTTCTTGGTAACTCTATGAGAACAAGTACTGTTATTATATCTTTATGTTACACATGAGTACGCTGAAGTTTAGAATGGTAAAGGAAATGGTAGAACTAGGACTTGAATTCAAGCCTGATTGTAAAGTCCATGCTCTTAACCCTTGTGTTACACTGCTAGTCCTGCTAAGGATTAACAGAGAAAAAGAGAACAAAAAAGTCACACGGAGGAAGTAGAACATGAAACATGTCCCAGATTTAACATGTCATTTTATACCATATCTCTTTTAGCTTTCTTTGCATAGAGACTGTTCTCATCCCCATTTTTCAGTGCTGAGAAATAGAGGATTGCAGTGAACATCCCTGGGAATAGAAAGGCGATAGATCATTTGTGGGGACAGTGTAGACTGTAGAGTGGTAGGAGATGAAGTTGGTTAAGTGAAAGAAAACGAGTTACTGATGGCTGGAATGAGATTGCCAGGCAGACAAATGCCATTGAGAGGTACAAAGCAGGGATATGGCCTTTTGAAAAATTAGTATCTAAATATTTGCTTAAGAAGATTAATCTGATAAACACTTAATCCTTCATTTCTAGGATATTTTCCAATATTATTTCTTTGCCAATTTCCTTCTTTCCACATTTCCTGTTCACTCTTTCAAGGATTTCTAATATTTGCCTATCGGATCTCCTAGATTTTCTTATTTTTTTTCTCTCTAGTCGCCCATCATTTGGACTTTTTATTCCACATTGAGAAACTACTTTATCTTCCAACTGCTTTTTTTCCTTAGTAATCGTGTTTTACAAATTTATAATGGTGTGTTTTTATTCTCTCACTTTTTCATAGATTTTGCCTTTATTAAATGGTCAAGGATACTTTCATTTTTTTGAAAATATAATTGCAGATTTCCTCTCCCCAAAATTTTCTTCTTACACATCCCACTCTCACTGTTTCTTTTAGGTTTTCTTTTTCTGTATTTGTTTTAGTCTCTGCCTTTCATGTTTCAGGTTATCGTCAAATGTCTAGTGATACATGGTAATATAGTCGTATTTTAAAATGAAGTAGGAAAGGGGAATTGAAAACCCTGTGAACATGAACAGAGTTGGAGAGCTTCACTTTGTCTAGTCAGGAAGTAAGCCAGTTTTTCCAATGATGACAATGAGTAAAGGTTTTTCTCTAGAATAATTTAGTTTTTCCAGCGAAGAATCTTCTAGTCTCCAATAACATGGTGGTATGGGAGGAGTTTATGGTGTTAGAGAGCAGTGGGGTGGGGGCTGTTTACTTGACTAGTGGCATCCTTGGGAGAAGAGAAGGGAAAGTGGTTAAGGGTTCCATCTTTCAGTAAGATACTTAAATCCCTCTATTTCTTTTTTTATTTTTTAAAACATTTTTATTGTGAAATATGTATACAGAGAAATGATAACTTTTAAAGTACGATTTATTAAGTAGTTATAGAGCAAATTTCAAAGAATGTTATGGGTTACAGTTCTACCATTTCAGTTGTTTCCTTCTGGCTATTGTAATACCCTGGAGAGTAAAAAACAGTATTTATATAAAGATTCAGTATTTGTAATCCTTTGTTAAATCCTATCTTGTCTGTTGCTTCTCTTCCTTCTTGTTTAATCACTGTCTCAATCTTCAGGGATATCTAAGCAGTGACCACCCTGCCTTGTTCATATTGAAAAGGGTGTCAACATTAGGGGAAAAGCAGATGTATCTGGTTGATGTTCTTGAAGAGGCTGTTGCTCTGGGTTTTGGCATAAGAACACTCTGGAGGATTTAAGTTGTCTAGTTTTTTGGTGTACAGTTGTTCATAGTATCTTCTAATGATTTTTAAAATTTCTTCTGGATCCATAGTAAAGTCCACCCTCTCATTTATTATTTGGGTCTTCTCTCTTTTTGACTTTATCAGTCTAGCTAAGGATTTGTCAATCTTGCTGATCTTCTCAAAGAACCAATTTTGGTTCTATTTATTCTCTCTATTTTTTTTTTCCTCCAGACCATTTATTTTTTCTTTAATCTTTGTTATTTCTTTTCTTCTACTTTTTTAGGGTTAGTTTGCTGATCGTTCTCTAGCTTCTTCAGTTGTTCAGTTAGGTCTTTGGTTTTAGCTCTTTCTTCCTTTTTAATGTATGCATTTAGAGCTATAAATTTCCTTCTCAGCACCGTCTTCACTGCATCCCATAGTTTTTGATATGTTGTGTTCTCATTTTCATTCATCTGTAGATATTTACCAGTTTTTCTTGCAATTTCTTCTTTGACCCACTGATTGTTTAGGAGTGTGTTGTTTAACTTCCACATATTTGTGAAAGTTCTGGTTTTTTGGTGGTTATTGATTTCCAGTTGCATTCCATTATGGTCAGAGAATGTGCTTTGAATAATTTCAATATTTTTTAAATTATTGAGATTTGTTTTGTTCTATCCTGGAGAATATTCCATGAGTGCTAGAGAAGAATATATATCCTGGTAATTTGGGATTCAGTGATCTACCTATGTCTGTTAAAGTCTAATTCACTTATCACGTTTTTGGAGTTCTTAATTTCCTTACTTGTCCTCTGTCTAGTTGTTCTATATATAGAGAAGAATGGTGTATTGAAGTCTCCCACTATTATTGTAGAAACATCTATTTCTTCCTTCTGTTTTGGTGATGTTTGTCTCATGTACTTTGGAGCTCCTTGATTGGATGTGTAAATATTTATGATTGTTATTTCCTCTTGGTGGATTGTTTATTAATATATTGTGTCCTTCTTTGTCTCTTATGCCATCTTAGCATTTAATGTTGATATTGTCTGATATTAGTATAGCTACCCCAGCTTTCTATTTGCTGCATCTTATGTGGGATATTACTTTCAATCTCTTTGTGTCTCTGGGTATAAGGTGAGTCTCTTGTAAACAACAGCATATTGATGGGTCATACTTGTTAATCCATTTTGCCACTCTGTTTCTTTAAATTGGGGAGTTTAATCCATTCACATTCAAAGTTATTGCTGTAATTGCAGTTCTTGAACCAACAGTTTTATCCTTTGGTTTTTATTTGTCAGATCTATTTTTCACCCTCTCTTTTTCTTCTTTAAGTTACCCTTACTAATACTCTGCAGTTCTGTGTCCTTCTCTAGATCTCTCTCTCTCTTTTTTTTCTCAGCTGGTAGAACTCCCTTTAGTATTTATTGCAGGGCAAGTATCTGGTTACCAAATTCTCTCAGCGTTTATTTGTCTGTGAAAATTTTAAATTCTCCCTCACTTTTGAAGGAGAACTTTGCTGGATAATGAATTTTGGCTGGCAATTTTTGTCTTTCAGGATCTTAAACATGTTATACCACTGCCTTCTTACCTCCATGATGCCTGCTGAGTAGTTAGTACTTAGTCTTATGTGGTTCCCCTTGTTTGTGGTGAATCGCTTCTCTCTCTGCTTTCAGGACTTTCTTCTCTTCAGCATTTGAAAATCTGATTATTATATGTCTTGGAGTGGGTCTTGGATTTATTCTATTTGGAGTTTGTTAGGTTTCATTGATTTGCATATTTGTGTATTTTAGAATGGTTGGGAAGTTTTCCACAACCATTTCTTTGAATACTCTTCCTAGCCCTTTATTCTTCTCCTTTTGGGACACCAATGATTCTTCTGTATGTGCACTTCATGTTTTCCATCATTTCCCTGTGATTCAATTAAATTTTTTTGTTTTTTTCTCCATTTGTTCTTTTGTGTGTTTACATTAAATCACCCTGTCTTCTGGTTCATTTATTCTTTCTTCTGCCTATTTAAATCTGCTGTGTGACTCTCTTACAGTTTTAACTTCATCTATAATATTTTTTATTTCCATAAGATCTGCTATTTTTATATTAACTCTTTCTAATTCTTCATTTTGCCCTTCTAGAGTCTTCTTGATGTCCTTTATGTCCTTAGCCAACCCAATGAAGTTGTTTTGGAGATTTGTATATAATTCTTTGATTAATTGCTTCAAATTCTGTGCCTCCTCCACCTTTTTAATTTGATCATTTTGCTTGTCCATAGCTTCTTGTATCTTCATATGCTTTGTGATTTCCTGTTCACTTTGGAGCATTTGCTTATCTTTATAAGGTTATTTTGGATATGTAGGATTATTTGGACATTTATCTAGAATTTGACAAAACCACAGTTTGCTGGAGTGCACTTTCCCTGTCATCCCAGTAGATGGCACTCTTGAGCCATGTGCTCCCCTCAAGCCTGCTTCTCCCTCCTGTGGCTGCATGCTGGGTTGTGTCCAGACCAGGTAGAAATCCAATCAGTGTAACAGTTCTCCATGTGCACACTGGGGACTGCCAGCCCTGGGGGTGAGGGCTGGGCCCTGTGTAGTTTGACGCAGAGTCTGCTTAAGGTCAAGGTGGGTCTTGTGATTCCCAGGCCTCCAAGTGAATCCCTCTTGGTCTGTGGGGCTGCAAGTCTCACCTTTCCTAGCCCTCAGGCAGCTCAGAAGTGCCCTCACTCCCTTTTAGTTGGCCCTCATGGTCCCTGCCTGCTGCGTGCCTGTGAGCGTCTGGGGTGACAGAGAGGCTCCTAGTGCTTCCGTGTGGTACCCCTACTTATCCCCGTGCCCACTGTGGGCTTTCTTGGAGGAAGAATACATGCATCAAGTTTTTTGTGTGTAGTCAACATAGGTCCACTTGTTCCTCAGTTCCCTCATTGGAGCTTTTGTCTGCAGGGCAGGAAGGGTTATGTCCCCAGCTAATTGCTGAGATGGGTGTGCAGAAGTGGAGAGTTCCTCCCTCCCCTGCTCAGCCATCTGGCTTGCAGCTGCCAGCCCTGATGGCAGCCCCAGTTGAATAAACTCACCTTGTCCTTTCAGATATAATTTCTCCATTCTTTCAGCCAAGTCCCCACTCTATATTGTAGAGGTCCTTTTCTGAATGCTTGTACCCTGGAACTGCTGTCCCAGTTGTTTTCTGCCTTTTTTCTAGTTATTCCACTGGGTAGAAGTTTGCTCTGCCTGTTTTATTCCACCATCTTCCTGGAAGTCTCCTCAATGTCTGTATTTTTAAACATGTGATTCTGCTGTGCCCATTGTCCCTGGGAGTGACATCTCCATGGTTTAAATTTTTCAGGAAATTAACCTCTGATGTCCCATTTGGGGTTTGGGAGGAGGCTTTTTATGGGGGTATTTAGGTAGCTTTATGGGTCAGGGGAAAGACACTGGGGTTTCAGATGCCCCAGAGCTTTGTAACAATCCTCTTATTTTTAACACTGAACCTTAACTTCTTTCATGGTTCTAGGTTCCTCCAGATGCTGTGTCTTTTAAAGATTATATGGGGCAAGTTGGCTAGATTCTCTTTAGCGTCTTCCTCTGCAGTACTAAATTTTATTTTTTGCCTCTTTACTTGCTCCTTCTTCCTCTAACTGCTTTTTTTCTCTCAAATATTTGTTTAAATTTTTAGACTCATTAGTTTCCTCATCTCTTGTCCCCTGTTAATACCATTTGTATTCTTTGCTGTCATTTATTTGAATGGAGGCTTGGGAGTATGGGGAGAAAAATCCCTGGGAAGTTTGTTATTTTTAATTCAAACTTCAGAATACCCGTCTTTAATGCAAAAAAGAAAAAAATGCATGTACTTGATAAAAGACTATTTTTAGACCTCTGGTACTTGAGGTTGGGCCATTACATTTTCATCATAAGCAATTATAATTACAATTTTAAGATTTTGCTCAAACTGATTATTTCTTGTGATGTCTTTAAATATTATTATATGTTATAAAGATTTTCTCTATGATCCACAAAAAATCCTGTACTCATTTAATTTGTTACCTGGTTCAACTCAGTCAACCTGTAAAACCCTGAAACTTCAAATTTCCGGGATAATGCATGGTTAGAATTAGATGCTCTTCCTCTTACCACAGTGATTATAATTCACTGTTTTTGCAAAATATGTTATGAATGTTAATGAACCTAAATAACATGGTAGGGAATGGTTTTCCTCTTAGATGAGAATACAGACTTGTTAATTGATTCATTTTCTTTAATTAATTTTTTTTTCCTGAAAATTCCTAGAATGTTGGTAGGAAACAAAAAATAAATATGTAAATTTTCAAAGCAATCTATTGACCAGTTTATGGAGCAACTTTCAAGAGGGATGGTTAGATAAAAAGTGGTAACATTTTTTTCTAATTTGAGCTGACTTCACATTCATGTCTTGATCAAATTTTATTCCCTTTCTTCCCTTTCCTTAATATCTTAGTTGACAGGTATTTAATTTTATGTTTCCTGTACTTGAAGCATTTGCACTAGTTGTGCTGGCTGTTGTCGGAAAATAAAAGACAAATGCCTGCCCTTGATTTTACAGTCCATTTGGAGAAATTGTCCCATAAACATATAAGTTGCTTGAGAATCTTATGTATAGTAATTGAGTAGATGAAGAAGGTTATGTGTTTTGAGAAGTTTGCAGCAGGATTATGTAAATGAAATGTGTGGTTGTTTCTGTTTCTATTTGTTAGTGATTTAGTTCTCTGTACTTTTGATTGGATACTGATGGGGGACCCAAGAGAGAATATGACAGAGAGAGAGGACAAAGTAAGAGAGATTTCTGGGAAATAGATGGGAAAAGATAAGGTGACAGACTGAATGTTCAGTTTGGAGAGGTTTATGAGAATAGATGTATTTTAAGCTTGGTCTTGAAAGAGTTGATAGATGTATATTAATGGATGAGTTGTTAAAAATTGATTAGGGAATGATAGAAGATAAGGCCAGGCAATATTTTGTGAGCATTAACCAGTTATGTGGAAGGCAATGGTCAGTTTTACTTGTATTGATTTAAGAAGATATCGGATTTAGGAGGAGACAAAATAAGGAATCAATTTCAGGGAATTTTACTCTGGAAATTTGTATGGCAACATACCTCCTCAACTTTGGCAGAGATTCTCTTTTGCTTTTTGTTAAATCTTATTTTCTTAAATGACAGTAATAGTAATAACAAAGAACTCCAATATTTTGAAGCAGTTTTATTGAGATATATTTACACACCATACAACCCACCCAGACTGTACAATCAGTGGCTCTCAGTATAATGTCTGTCTTCCAGTTTACTGATGTTTTTTTCTTCCTGTTCAGATTTGCTTTTGTATACAGTTAGAGTATTTTCAATCCCTTCTTTTGTGCCTTTCATTACCATTGGTTCTATTATGCTGCTTTTCATACTTTTAAATATTCTTTATTCTCATCCAGTGTTTTCTTAATATCCTTTTTCTCTTTAGTCATATTTTCCTTCATCTCCTTGAATTGGTTTATATTTGTTTGAACATCTTTGATTAGTTGTTCCAAATTCTGTATCTCCTCTGACTTTTTAGTTTGTTTTTTTGACTGGCCCTTATCTCCTCTTTCTTAGTATGGCCTGTAATTTTTGCTGATGTTCTGGCATCCATTTATCTTGATGAGTTTACTCTGAAGGTCAGTTTCTCTTTCTTGTTTTGGGTTTTGTTTTTGATTGGCTTTGTTTTAAGGTTCTTCTTTGACTGTTGTCTTGTCAATATTTCCCAGCTCAAACAGGATGAGAGACCTATGAAGTTGGCGCAAACCATTTGCAAAGAGCCCTGGGGAAAAGGTCAGGAAAGATGCCAAATAGCCTTTTGTCAGCTCCCTGAGGCTGTGCTTTCTTGACCTGCTCAATAGATGGCACTCTTTGGCAAGCTTTTCCCCACAGCCCTAAGAAGGCAGTATGTTTTTAAATGTCAGCTGTCTTCTCCTTCTCAAGGGTAGGGTTGAACCAAGGGTGAGGTGGCCTCTATCTGTGGTGGGCTAAAACAGCAGGGCCCAGCGATCCTAATTCTTGGGCCAGAAGCTGTGATCTGCTCATGGCCATGCTTTCCCTGTTTTTGGGGAGGATGGCTTCCACATTCCTCTCTGTCCACAGAAGCCAGGCAGCCAGGGACTGGGCACAAGGCTGCTTGCCTCAAAAGTGGGAGATGCGATGCCAGCAGTTGCGATGGAGTGAGATACTTCTAATTTTTCACCACTTTCTCAGTCTCTTTGGCCTGTTCTTCCCTGGTTTCTACACAGTGCTCCCTTGGCCTCCAGAGCCCCAGAGCAGATGTTTCAGACAGTTTCTGCCTGTCCACTAGCTCCACTTGGAGGAGGAGTGAGCCCTGCAGCTGTCTGCACTGCCATCTTCCCTGGAAGTTCTTTCTCCAATAATTTTAATATTGACTAATTTATTCCTTAATCTCTGCTTTCTAGGTTTCATCGGAATGTTGACCCTAATTCATCTCACCTTTCTTGCAAATATTCATAACCTCTCTTCTAGAGCATATAAAATGTTGAAGTGTTCTCTTTTCAATTAACAAAAATTAGCAATTGTTAATGGACCCTGACTTCCCTCCCTCTTTCTCTTATCTAAAGATTCTTGGAAAGAACCTATTACCATTTATGTTTGCTCTTTCCCAGTTTGTACTTCTCATTCTCTGGTTTCTATCCTCCTTTATTCTGTTTAAAATAAAATAAAATAAAATAAAATAGTACAAATAGCTAGATAAAAATAATTTAAATTCAAAGCTCTTGAAGGTACAATGCTAAAATAAGTCACATTTTAAGATTATGGATTGTTTGGAACCACATGCTCACATCAGTATTTTGCCCAAATTGATAAATTAGTTATACTGTGTTGTGGCCTAATTTAGGGAGCGTCTCCATTTTATGTAATTCCTGATTACTTCTAGTTTTGTCAAATTATATGCTTATCCTATGTCACAACCCATTAACTCAAACTTGCCATCAATCATTGTTTTTTCTGCTTAGTGTCAATACTTTCTTTTCCTATGACACATCCTATAAAAATGCTTTTAGAGATGGTTTGAGATCTTTCTTTCAAAATGTAATTTCACATTTAGTCTATTAAAGTTTATTTAATAATATAATAAAAATTGTTCTCAGTATGTTAAAGATATTGCTGCAGTTTTGTCTCATATCCACTGTTGTTGAGAAAATCCTTACATGGATTTGATTCTTATTCCTTTGCATGTGATCAGCCTTTGATTTTTTCTGTTAGTCACTTAGATTTCTTCTTTATCCCTGATGCTCTAAAATTTTACTACCATTTCTGCCCTAATTCAGGGTTTCATTTCTTACTTTTCTCCCTGAAATGGCTGTCTTTATAACTTATCTTCTTCCTGGTTCTCTTTTTATCTTCAGTTCAATTTCATGCTATAGCCAGAGTCATCCTTCTAATATTTGAAATTTGCTCATATTATTCCCCTGCTTAAAGCCCTTTGTGATGTACTGCTCCCTTTACTTTCCTCCCGCCCCCCCATCCTTTGACAAGATGTTGCCATGGTCAGTTTCCAGATTCCCTAGCTCTAATGTAAACTAAAGCAGAGCTGCTTTTTTTTTTCTGTTTTATTATCAACCTCCAATATAAAATTATGTCTTGATAAAGATTTGTCTGTTTTAAAAGGAACTTGAATACCAGTGGTCTGTAGCGTAAATTCCATATGCTTGGCTTGTCATATAAAACTCTCCGTATCCTGACTACTGAATTCCTCTCCAGCTTTGTCTACATTCTACATACCAGCCACACTGAATTACTTGCAATTTCTCAAATGCTGTGCTGCTCGTATATCAGCAAAGGCAAAGGCTACATCCTTATTACATGGAATGACTCTTCCCTATTTAAGTAGTCTGACAAACTCCCAGTCTTTACTATGGAGTGCCTGTGTCATTTATTTTTGATGAGATTTTCCATAATCCCAAACATCTCTTTCCCTTTACAACTACCCTTCCCACCATAGCCCATCAAGAGCCTGCTTTCTGTTCACTCACTGCAATCCATATGTGCTTCAATTGTAGAACGATCTGTAACTCAATGCTTATAATTGATCAGTCACACTTAATAGACTGAACTTTTCAAGGACAAGGACAGTGTCTTGGTCATCTTTGTGTCCTTGCAGCTTAGTAATGTCTGGTTCTTAGAAGCTACTCTATCTAAGTGTTCGTTGACTGCATGAATGGAATAGGTAGGGAACTTCAGGTAAGTTCATTTGTTACTGCTGAAAATAATTTTGCATATACACATATATACAGAAAGTGAAAGAACCTTATAAAGTTGTGTGTTGGTGATTTTAAATTATATTCTTTGAATTTAGGAGTCAGACCTATAGAATTGCTCTTTACAGAAGTCTTGTTGACATCTGTGTAAGAAAAATCCTAAAATAAACAAATAATGGTCTTGAAACTACAGCTTGTTTTGATGAGTCTTTCTCATTATCTATTTTACTTGTTATACAAAGATCCTCATGAGTTCCTGCTTTTAGTACTTAAAATTAGAAGAAAGTGTATCTTTTCCTCTGAAGATTTGAAATGCTTATTTTTATGGTTTCCCCTTCCCCTTGTTGGTGAGAAAACTTAAAATTAAGTGTATTGTACAATTGTAATAACTATCATATCCCAGAATCCAGTACCATTATCTTATCTCCCTCTCTTCCCCCCTCCTTTCCTTCTGACCATTTTCACTGTAACAGCTGATTTTTCTTTCTCAATTTATTTTTAAATATCACATTGCATGCACTGTCTATTGTAAACTCTCTTCTAAGTAAGAATAATATAAATTAAATATATATAAATCTGTGATTAAGGGCTTGTACTTATTTCAAATCAGGACCTAAGCTTAACATTTTAAAAAATTGCCTATATATAAATTGGCAGTGGCTTTTTTTTTTCTTTCTTTCTTTTTTTTTTTTACCTTACAGCTCAGAACTAGTTATTTAGGAGGGTAAAAATGAACTTATCAAGAGATATAGCAGAGGTCAGATTTTAGTCATTTAGGTGATTATTATGAAGAGGAAAAGTCCAATTATAGGATGATGTCACTTTTATCCCAGATTAATAATTACATGTTATTTCTCTGGGTGATGCCAACATCACTGTTTTAAGTATTTTCCTCATTGCAAACTTTCTCAAACTTTGAAGCATATTCACTTTTGCCACAATTATAGAGTGCCCTGTTACTGTATCTTGGCCTGTTTCACTTGACACAATAAATTATGGTGAAAGAAAAAATAGTCCATTGGATCTTTTAAATGTATAGATCAAATCTTATTACGACTTGTTTATCTTACACCTGATTTCTGGGCATTAACATTTTTGATGGCAAAATGCAGAATGAGTTAGTGGGTTATGTTATGCAGTTTTGTTTTCCCTTTTCATTTTCAACCAAAGCCCTGCAGAGAGTAGGAAGTTGTCAGTGAGCTATCAGTGGTAGTATAAAGATTGCTTTCTGAAGTCATTATGAATTTAGCAGCTAATGGGTAGCTTTCTTTGATAGCTCATTTATAATTGAGTGCAGATAGATGAAAATCAAACACAAAGGGAACTCAATTTTATCATTAATTTTGACTTTGTTTAATGGATGATTTCTGGGCACCACAGCAGCCTTCCTAATTTGTCTGTGTATAATGAAGAAACTGATCATACACAGCTCAGAGAACAAATAACATACATTTTCCTGTAAAGGTCACCTTCAGAGACAAACCCAGGGAAAAAATTACAGACTTATTGATTCTTTCCTTTTCTCCGATGTTTTTCTCTTTCTTTTCCTTCTTCTAATAATGTTGTTTGTAAAATAATTATTTCATCATTTTAAATGTGCAGTGATTAAATATCCAGAATTTACAGCCCAAACTAGGCTATGAATAATCAGGTTGTTTCCTTGTTAAGCAATATTTTTAATTTATACATCATTTATCATTTACTGTATAGAAGGCACTATTTTAAATAATTTTGGAATATTAACTCATTTAATCCTAATAACATAGTAACAGTCCTATCAGTAAGAGCCTATTATTAACACCCCTATTTTGCAGATGAGGAAACTGAGGGACAATCACATAGGTAGCTGATAATTGGTAGAGCTGGGATTCAAACCTAAGAAATCTGTATACAAGCGTGGTGTTCTTAATCACTATGCTATGTTGCTATAATTTATTAGCTTAAGTACAATTCCTGTGATCTCCTGATAACTATATTTAAAAACACTACCAAACATATCCCTTGGCTGAAATAATAAACCTTTGTAAACCAGATCATATTTTTAGAATACATGTTTTCCTCTGGTCAAGTGACAATGACAGTGTGCCGGTTTGAATGTATCATGTCCCCCAGAAAAAGCCATATTCTTTGATGCAGTCTTGTGGGGCAGACATAATAGTGGGGATTAAGTTGGAACGTTTGGATTAGGTTGTTTGCATGGAGATGTGCCCCACCCAGCTGTGGGTGGTGACTCTGGTGGGATACTTCCATGGAGGCATGGCCCCACCCATTCAGGGTGGGCCTTGATCAGTGGAGCCATATAAATGAACTGGCTCAAGGAGAGAAAACTCAGTGCATCTGTGAGTGACGTTTTGAAGAGGAGCAAGCTTGCTAGAGAGGAATGTCCTGGGAGAAAGCCATTTTGAAACCAGAACTTTGGAGCAGACGCCAGCCACGTGCCTTCCCAGCTAACAGAGGTTTTCCGGACGCCATCTGCCATCCTCCAGTGAAGGTACCCGATTACTGATGTGTTACCTTGGACACTTTATGGCCTTAAGACTGTAACTGTATAGCCAAATAAAACCCCTTTTTATAAAAGCCAATCCATCTCTGGTGTTTTGCATTCCACAGCATTAGCAAACTAGAACAGATTTTGGTACCAGGAGTGGGGTGCTTTTGCTGCTGAGTTTGCAAGTACCAAACATGTTGGAACAGCTTTTTAAATGGATAATGGGGAGTTTCTGGAAGAATTGTGAGGAGCTTGATAGAAAAGGCCTAAACTGCTTTAAAGAGACTGTTTATGGAAATATGGACTCTAAAGATACTTCTGATGAGGCCTTGAACAGAAATGATCAATGTGTTGTTGTAAACTGGAAGAAAGGCGATCCTTGTTTTAAAGTGGCACAGAATTTGGCAAAATTGAGTCCTGGTGTTAGATGGAAGGAAGAATTTGAAAATGACAACCTGGAATACTTAGCTGAGGAGATCTCCAGACTACATGTGGAGGATGTAGCCTGGCTTCTTCTTGCAGCTTATAGTAAAATGCGAGCATAGAGAGATAAACTTAGAACTGAACACTTGGGTTCAAAGAAACCAGAAGCTGATGGCTTAAAAAATTACGAGCTTCCAGGGGGTGGAATCCCAGAAGCTACAGCCCAACGTGAAGATGTAACCAAACATGGAACCCAGCCGCCATTTCAGTACAAGCCAAGATTGGAGATGGAATTATCCAGAAAGGATTTGTGGAAAGTCCTATTGTCTGATGGCTTTGACCCCTGCATGCTTCATGCAAAGCCAACAGAATTTTTGCAAGATCTTTACAGGCAGAGACATTGCCAGTCTGAACTGGAGAAGACAGACAAGGAACAAACTGAAGGAAAAATTTCTTCAAAGACAGAGCCATGGAGGTTGAGGTCTGGAGTCAAGAGGTCTTGGGCTGGGAGAGTAGAGCAGCCCACATGCATGGAAAGAGTGAGTTTTCCCTGGAGGTTGAGGGTGGGCCTTCCACCTCGATGCTCTGGAAGAGTTTTGCCACCTCAGGTCCCAAAGAGGGTGGAGCACATTCCCAGGGAATTGGGGAGAGCCTGGCTGCCACCCCACTGTTCTGAAGGGGTTGAGCATGTGCCCCGGAGATGGAAGGGAATCCGGGAGCTGCCCCGATGTTTGAGGAGGGTGGGGCCGAGAAGGTGGTCTCCCCAATGTGTGGGTATGTTGGAGCACTCACCTAAGCATTTGGAGAGGAAAGGGCTGCTGAAAAGGCCCTTAGGAAGGGTTAGGCTCCCTCTCTCTCAAGCCCCAAGGATGCAACGTCATTCTGTAAATGACTCTCAGACTTTGAAATCTAATGGAGTTTGTCCTGCAGGTTTTAGGAACTGTTTTGGTCCTGTTAACCCTGTTTTCCTTACTCTTTCTCCTTATGGCAATGGAAATGTTCATCCTATGAATGTCCCTCCTTAGTATATTGGGAGCACATAACTTGTTCTAAGTCCACAGATCCAAAGCTAAAGGAAAAGTATGCCTTAGGACTGACCATGCCTATATTTGATTTTGATGGGATCTTGTACTTAACTATTGTTACTGAAATGATTTAAGTTTCTGTGGTATTGTGGGATGAATGTATTTTGTATTTGGAAAGAATATGTTTTTCTGGGGTCCAGGGGGTGGAATGTGCCGGTTTGAATGTATCATGTCCCCCAGAAAAAGCCATATTCTTTGATGTAGTCTTGTGGGGCAGACATAATAGTGGGGATTAAGTTGGAACGTTTGGATTAGGTTGTTTGCATGGAGATGTGCCCCACCCAGCTGTGGGTGGTGACTCTGGTGGGATACTTCCATGGAGGCATGGCCCCACCCATTCAGGGTGGGCCTTGATCAGTGGAGCCATATAAATGAACTGGCTCAAGGAGAGAAAACTCAGTGCAGCTGTGAGTGACGTTTTGAAGAGGAGCAAGCTTGCTAGAGAGGAATGTCCTGGGAGAAAGCCATTTTGAAACCAGAACTTTGGAGCAGACGCCAGCCACGTGCCTTCCCAGCTAACAGAGGTTTTCCGGACGCCATCTGCCATCCTCCAGTGAAGGTACCCGATTACTGATGTGTTACCTTGGACACTTTATGGCCTTAAGACTGTAACTGTATAGCCAAATAAAACCCCTTTTTATAAAAGCCAATCCATCTCTGGTGTTTTGCATTCCGCAGCATTAGCAAACTAGAACAGACAGTAATAAACTTGGGAGACCAGAAGGAAACAATCTGATATTGTTTATTGTCATACATGTTCAATAGAACAATGCTACAAGTAAATATATGCATATATGTGTTTGTATTTGTAGTCCAAGTTAGGTATTTGATGGAATCTCAACTACTAGTAGATATGTACATGACATCAATGTGAAAGAGGCTTATAATTAGGATCCTCAGAAGAGGCTATGCACACAAATTGAACATGGCTTGATCTTACGATATTGTTGGTTACCATGGATTTATTTGTTTATTTATTTGTTTATTTATCTATTTTAGTTTTATATCTGTCTAAGTCAGAACATTACAAGACAAGGGGTATTTTCCTTTTTAAACCTAGACTTATTTCTAAGTCTAGTGTGAAAATATATCCATGTCCTACCCCTGCTTCCAGACTTTTGAGCTTGGAGTTGCAGAAAGGGCAAGAAGGGGAGGGCCTAGGGGCAAGGTGAGCTTAGGCATTAAAACTGGAAGGATGTCAGACCAACACAGAGTCAAAACAGTAAGAGAATAAATTAGTACCCACAAAGCAAAGCTGAGGGTAGAGGCTGAAAGAAGCCAACTTGCTTATAAAGCTGGTGAGTTTAGACTGGGTGGGGAAAGCAGTAATGAATATGGTTGAGAAAACAAAGTGAGGTGTGAGATGAACCAGATGAGGTGATTTGTGATATCAGAGTGAATGCTGGAGCCCCATGATATTCCTTATATTTGAAGTAGAATGTATTTTGCTGGCCCAGGAACACACTTGGTTGCCTTTACAAGTTTGTTAAATTCTTACTAAAGAAGTTCCAGTGGGTGATAAGCACCTTTCACATTTATTGTATAATATGTTACTGGTTATATTGCTTTGTCAAGGCCCCAAACAATAGTGTCTTAAACAAGATAGTTTGTTTTTCTCTGAAGAAAAAGTTCAGGTTAGTAAGGCATTCTGTGGATAAGCTGGTTGTGCCATGTGTATGTTCAGGTCGGATTACTTACATCTTCTACTTATGTCTTCTATTCCTAGGGGTGAGAAACACTTACCATCCCTCTGTCTGTTTTTCCCTGTAGAAAGAAGAAAAGAGTAGAAGAAGGTCAAGGTAGAAGTTCCCTTTAAGGATGTGAGCACATAATTTTTATAAACATCCTTGTTGCAAGATCTTAGTCATGCTGGCCACCCTCGCTACAAGGAATGTTGGGAAATGTGGCTTTATAGGAAGTAATGGGGGACAGTGCTCCTGCTAAAATTCAGTGGGTTCAGTCTCATAAAGTAAAAATGGGGGGTTGATTTTGAGACCCAGCTAGCATTTACTGCTATAGCCATTTACTGGGAACTTTTTAAGGAAATAGAAGAATTAATCTTATATTAGATATTTTCATTTTTAAAATACTTTTCAGATCAACTGTAAATAAAGTATCTTTATTTTGCTAAGGAAACACATTGCTTTCAAGTGCTTATAAGTTAGTTCAGTATAACTTAAAAAATGTGTGGTGTTGCTTTAATAACAAAAAGAAAAATTGAAAAATATAGCTGATATTCTTAATAATATGCAGTCAAGAATATAGCTAGTATTATTAATAATGTGCATTCATAATAGCATACTTTAGATTGTTATAATTGCAACATTAAACAAATACAGTGAAAGTAAAATCCTATAACAATCTGGAATACAATAGATATTATAATGTGAGGCTTCAAATTTTGCAACTTTTTTGAAGGATGTCCAAATTATTATGAAATGCCAGTCTCACTATTAATGCCAATTTTAGTTTGAGAACAATTTCTGTATAAAATGAGTAGAATTTTAATGAAAACATGAATGTAAATAACTGTAGGATGTAAAAGCAGAGATCTGCAACTGACAGCAAACAAGCTCTAACTTTTGCTATTCTACTTTTGAATAACAAAATTGAGCATATAAATAAATCAACCACTTCTATAGTAAGGAATTCAAGTGAAAGCTGTATGTATATTTTTGAGATCCCTAAAATTTAAATTAGGGTTCAAGAAGAGTGATTTTTCTTCCTTTCTTAATAATGCTAAGTAGGTATTGGCTCTAATCATTTTTTTTTAATTTGTAGTAAGCATTTTTTATAAACATATTTAATGCTATACTCTTTCTTTCTTTTTTTCTAGAAATTCTGTAGAATATCAGATAAAAAGGAATGGATATGAGCCAGCATTTATTTGTAAAGTTATAATAATTAATGAAAGTATTTTTTATATTTAATACAATCAAGGAGGACTTTAGAAAGTTATTGTTTTTTCAAATAGTTAATTCTAGAGTTAAATATTTTAAGACAAACGTTAATAAACTAAATCTTACTAAAATTAGAATTATATTCTCAAAGTTTATCTTTTCTAAATGATATTTTAAGGTAAAATCATAAAACACAGGGAGGAGGAAAGGGCCCTAAAGTTTTTCAGTTGTATCCTTGGAAGAATATTAAACAACAGCAGAAAACTGTTCTTGTTTTCTTCAGTATCCACTTGAGAGATCCTCAGCCCACACCCTAGCTTCTCAGTTCCTTGATCTCCTCCTCTGCAGGAATCTTGCCCTCCTCCCAACTCAGATTATCTAGCTCAGATGATCATACTGTAGACATAGCCTTTACTCATAAACTCTTCCCATTCCCTACATGCATACCGTCTACATACACACCCACAGATATCTTTGGAACAGTATCCTAAAACAGTGGTTCTCAAACGTCAGTGTGCATCAGAATCACCTGGTAGGTTTGTTAAAGATACACCCCGGGGCTTCTGGTTCATTAGGTATAGGGTGGGCCTGAGAATTTGCATTTCATCAAGTTCCCAGGTGCTGCTGATGCTGGGAACACACTTTGAGAACACTGCTTTAAAGGACCTTGAAGCCTTAGCCCATACCATTAAGACAATGCTTTAGAGAACAGAATGTTGATTTCTTTTTTCTTTCTTTGCTCTTTTTTTTCCCCCAATTTGTAGAACTCAAGGTCCCTTGTGAAAATATGATGGTTTTATTTTGACTAGTTTTGCACAACTATTTTAAATATCATAAGGAGGAATCTGGACCAGGTGTAAAAAAGGAGTGCTTGAGCAAAATTTTATGTGTTATTTTTGTTGAACAGAGTGATAAATTCAGGCCAGGAAAAATCTCTGTTGCATGCCATTTTTTTCCTCTTTTCTTAATACCAAAGTATACTATTTGACTTCCCTACATCAGACAACCCAAATCAATGAAACCTACACCATCACAGTTGCAGAGCCCCTTAAACTTACAGGAGACTCCTTCCAGTCCCTCTCAATTCAAGATTAGGTTATATGAATTCGTTTAGTCACTTTATAGTAAACCAGAAGGACTCATCCTGCTACAGCAATATTCTTAAAAGCAAAACATCAGAGGTTAAGTTGGAATGTACTAAATCCATGTTTACTAGTTTTGGAATCCATCTACTATCTCGTTAGTTGGATGTCATGATAATTTATTTTGTATAGTGCGTTGGATAAAAAAGGCATTGTAATATATCAATTCATTATTTGTCATTTATTAGTATAGCTTTGAGCAAGTTACTTATCTGGACCTTTTGTGCTTCCCAGTTGGCATTTAAAATATCTATGTCTATGTTTATGTCTATGTCTATGTCTATGTCTATGTCTGTCTATGTCTGTGTCTAATCTATATCTATATCTATATGCTCTATATCTAATCATTGTGTGGTGGTTTGGAGGTATGTTCTTAAATTAATCCATTCCTGTGGGTTTGAAACCATTGTTAAGTAGGATATTTATTTTGATGAGGTTATTTCTGTTGAGGTGTGGTCCAACTCAGTCAGGATGGGTCTTAATCCTATTACTGGAGACCTTTATCAGAGGATGAAATTCAGAAAGCTAGAAAGAAAGCAATGGGAAGCATGAAGCTGAACATTAACGGAATCCAGAAGAGAAGGGAGAGGCTAGGAGTGGTTGCCATGTGCATTGTTATGTGTCAGAGGAATCAAGGATCAGGGGTCACTGGCAGCCAGTCCCAGAATGCTAGTTTTGGGGAAGAAAGCATCACTGTGATGATGCCTTGATTTGGACTTCTCCTAGGCTCCAAACCCTGAGCCAATAAGTTAGCATTGTTCAAGCCAAGCCATTGCATGGTATTTCCTTTAAAAAAGAGGAAACAAAAACAAATTCCAAAGAAAAACTTTAATAGATTTTGATCTGATTTTTATACTAATAATAAATAAGAATTTTAGTGACTTTTTATTTTCTCAAGTTATATTTCTCATTTTTTAAAAGTTTTGTTTGCCAGTAATACATCTGATAAACCAACCAAATGATCTCCTTTGAGTTTACATTACTGAATTATGCCTCACCTGAATACTTATTGTATGCTTGACACCGTGTGTCATGGTATTACTCTGTATTCTTTTTCTGATTTTATGTCAGTGCTAATACTCTATATTTATGAGTATTCCGGCAAGCCAGCCTGCCTCATATTCACTTGCCATTTCCAGCACTTGCTAATGGTGTGAACTTTGGCAAGTCACTCTCTTACCTCAGTTGCTTCATCTACAAAGTGGAAATAATAATAGTCCTTACCCTAGGGAGTTGAGAGGATTAGAGTATTTAAAACAATGCCTGGTATTTGGTTAATGTGCCATTAAATATCAACTGTTTTTTCCATGCATATGGGCAGACCCCATATTTATTATGTACTCAATAGTCATAAATTTGTAGGCTTTGTGAGAAGAGACCAAATATTTTATAAATTTGTATAACGAGGCAGAATCCCATAATTGTCTGTAAAGCAGCGTTATCTCTCACCCCACAATGCTCAGTGTTCTTGAGATTCTGCTGGCCTGGAGTTTAAGGACTCACTCCTACCAAAGACTGAAAATTCATAGGTTTATAGAAACTGTCTTCTTTGTCACATATTCATGTAAAAGGATTTTATATGGTTTTGAGTATTCATGTTTTTAATCCGAAGTTTACATTTTAAGAATCTCAGAACTGTGTACAAAGTCTCAATACAACTTTAAAAGAAATCTTAATGAAATATTTTTGGAGAAATCAAGGAGACTGTGAGACTAAAATGAAACTACCACAGTGAAGATGAATGAAGAATCCTTAATGAAGAAAGAAAAGAAACTAGAAAAAATGGGAAAAGCTAGTTGTCTTGAGACTAATCAAATACCTGGAGTAGATGTGAATAATCAATAAGATGTAATCAATGTGAAAAAGCATATCATACAGAATGCACTGCAACTATGAGCCATGAATGAGCTTGGATACTGTTCTCAAACTGCCCACACTTTTTTGTGCATCCAATATCCAAATGCACCTGTCATATTTCAGGGAAAACAATACCCTTCATCTTTTCAATGACCTTTAGTAAGTCACAAGAACAAATTTGCCAGTCTCTGCTTATACCTCTTGGAACCTCTCAGCTACAGAGTACCTTACCACTTAATACAAGTACTTTTTATTTTGTATAACTACTTGAACGCATTTTACTGGTTTGCCTAAAAATATAAAAACATTACAACTATATTAATTTGTTATTTTAATTTATCATAATTTGTGATAGAAAATATGCAGAAGAACATTTCCTAGGCTGAAGGGTAATGAGAATGTATACTAAAAGGAAGATGCCTTCCAAAAGGATCCACATTTTTTATATGTGCCAGCCTTGATAAAGGTATATTCAAAACACAAAAAGTAAATTGTAAACTGTCAAGCAAAGATTCACCTTACCTAGACAAGGTGCTTTACGTTGTTTACAAATCATCTTTACTTCTTTAATGAAGAGAGGGCTTCTATTAGACTTATTTGAGAGGTAATTTAAATTAGGGTAATCTTTAAATGTAACAAATCTTTAAAAATAGGCAGTTTTATAGTTTAGATTTATTATGCAAAATGCTGGCCTAATTTGTTTAAAATATGACTTTTTTTTTCCTAGAAGAGTAAATGATGAAATCAGTGTAGTTTAACATATTAGCCATAGATTTCGGCAGTGCATGTTCCTATGAGCTTGGAGAATGGGGCCAGGTAAACATATGTGTCTTCATGTGTACATATTCATATACCATATATAGTTTTTAAGTTGTTTGCTTTTAACAGAAAAAATTTATCTTGGAACATATTGCAAAAATACATATCTTTCAGTTATATATGTGAATCAAAATTAAGTGAGATAAATCTGAGATTCGAAATTACAATTGACATTTCGTATGAGAAGAGAAGCTCATTATCTTCATGTAAACCTGCATACCTTCCAACTTATTTATCACTGTCAAAGGGTCTACCAACCTCTGAGTGTCCCCAAACTGTAAACTTGTGTGTATTTTGTGTTTTGTCTTTCAATTGCTGTCACATTCAATCAGTCAAGATATTTAGCCAATTCTCCCTTGGTAGTATTTCTTTAATATTGTTCTTTTCATTTATAGTCATCATTCTAGCTAGGGCCATTATTATCTCTTGTTTTGAATACTCTGGTGGCTTTTTCTTTCCACAGCAGAGGATCTTTGTGCTCCTTGTGAGAAGGCTGTCTGTTCTAATAAAACTGGTTTTGAAAGATGACTCAGTATCACCATTGCATAAAAAATTCTCTGTACTTTAAAATAACTCCTAATGATTTTGACACATTGCTAGCTTAGTAACCATTGGCTTTATAGAAAGCATTGGGCAAAGGATCAGGTGCTTTGGGCTTTTGTTTGACCATTAGTGACTAGCTAAACTAGCTATTTGATTTTTTACATCTTGGGATGTGTCTATAGATATATCATGGCATGTATGTATATGTTACATGCCCTGCCTAATAACTTCATGAAGATACTTTTAAAATCTGAAAAGGATCTAATGATTTAAGTCATTACTATTTTTATCTCATCCTGTTGCTCAAGGACCTAGTGGCTGACACTTTCCTGTTACTTTTTTTTTTTTTGGTAACTTCTTTCCTATCTAGAGGTTCCCTTCTCTGTAATCTGTTAGAATCCAGTCTTGTTATTCTCATTGGATTTGTTTATTTCCACCTATGTATATCTACTTTATTCTATTCATCTCTTAAAGGGCCTGTTTTTTGCTTTTCTGACTCTCCAAATCTATTTTCTTCTTCAAGGTGGCTTTCCACTTCCTTATTGAAATAGTATACCATATTATGATTAAATATATATTTCTCATACCTCAGAATTTATATATGCTGTTGTAATTATTCTCTCTATATCCTGTTGTCAAACACACATACACACACACACACACACACACACACACACACACACACACACACTATTGTTTTTCCTTTGTAATGAGCCTCTTAGAGTATGCAAATAAATAGGAATGTTAGAAATCATCTTTGACCAATACTCTTGTTTTATAATTAGGTAAACTGAATTTCAGGGGGAAATTATAATTTGCCCAAGATCATGCATCTTTTCATGATAGTAAGATCTAAACCTATGAAGTAATCAACTCTTGCTCAGCAGAAAATGTATTTTCAGTAATTGTTTAATATATTATAAATAGGATTATAAAGTAGAGATGTTTTTATTTGCTATATGTCTCAAGACTATGAATAGTCTCCCTTGGATACTATTCTCCTTTTATATAAACTTAAATTGTTAGAGAATTTCAGGTTGATTTTTAAAAATTATTATTTCAAGTACTCAGAATATTAAAGATACTATTTTAAACATTTTACTTGCTTAACATCTTGACTTAGTTTAAACTTTGTTTAACAGCCCTATGAGGTAAAGATATTATAATTATTCCTATTGCTAGCTGAAGTATGGCTAGATTAAGTATCTTGTCCAGTGTCATAAGTGGCAGAAACAATAATCAAACTGGGGTGTTTACCTTCTATTATATTCTCTGAAATGTACTGACTTCATGTGGAAGCTTGGAGAATTGTATTAACCAACTAGTTCAAACTCTATTTTAAATGTGTGGAAACCTGGAGATTCACCTACATGCTGATTAAGAGAAACAAACCGTCTATTTTTAACTCTAATTACATAGAAAGTGTATAAAATAGTTGATAAATAACATCCTGAATAAATGAGTGCCCTGTTTTCAACTGATTGTGCTTACTTGCATTTGTGCATGTGTGTTTATCTAACCTATAACAATTTCACCTTTCTTTTTAGAATGTACATTTCCAGATAGCTTGATTTATCAAGTTGAATTAATATCTGGAGTTTGATGGTGATAGCTCTACTTTCATCATAAGTGTGCCTTCTTTTGGTTGTAATCCCCTATAGCTCAAAGATGTCCTTTGTTTTCATCTTTTAAATTCATAGTTTTATTTTCTTTTTCCTAATTTAGAAACCAAATCAGATTCTTTTCAAAGGATGCAGTACGATTTTGGAGGTTTAAGTTAATTTAAAAGTTAAGTTTTGTGAATATTGTTTTCAGTAGGGAAAACCTATATAAAGCATTTAATAGTCACATTTTAATAATCGCTGTAAGAAATGGATACATTTTGCCAGTAGTCCTTTTGAAAAATACGAAATCTTAGTTTTCATATAATGATCAGAACCATAATTTTTAGCACCTGTAACATCTACTGTCTCTGAATCCATGATTTTTCAAAACCTAAACATTATAAGAGTTCTATCATATTTTTATCTTACAATTGAGCTCTCCACAAAAAATTTGGAGTGGCTTCTATTTTATTATTGTGGATCATGATATTTTTCATAGATTTAACTGTTCTCTTTAGGTAATTAAAACCATAAGGCTGAAGTAAACACATAATTTAAAGTTTTTCCTTATAATTATTTTATTTCAGTAACTCAATAAGTTTTGTGTTCAAATATATCATGTGTATATCAAATTGATATTTTTGTGGCAGTGGAGTTCTATCTCCCTCTTTTGGAAAGCCAAGGCATGGCATTGATTGAGATTAACTTGTCCTCAGTCTTACATTTTCAGTTAATAAAATTTCTTGAACATACAAATGAAAAATAATATTTTTCTCTGGAGTACATTTTCTTTGGAATTTTATAACATTAATGAAAAGTTTATCTCCTCTCTTTTTCTCCCCATATATATTTGTTTAGACTTGTGAAGCACTACAGGCCATTTAGCATATGTTTCAACCCCAGAAAACTTTATTTTGATATTTGAAATGCTTTCATTTATTTAAAGAAGTAAATTTTACTTTCTTTAATTATTAAACGTGATTCATAATGTCTTTGAAAAATTACAGCTGTAACTTAAAACAATTAAGAAATATGGAAAGAAAACAAAGAACCCCTTCTTGTACTCATTGACAGCCTGGCCCTTATCCCCTTCGTCCACTTTTGATAATTTTTGATCCATTTTAAGTCATTTATAAATTGCTGTATCTCTTCTTGTTTCTCTATCTCTCTATATGTGTATGTTTTTTTATTATCATAAAAACATGATTATACTGTGCCTTATATTCTCCAATTTGCTTCTTTGTTTCACTCAAAATATCATGAAACTCTAAAAAGCTATACTATTATTTTATGGTTTTTGGACAGACTGCAGACTCGTATTAATGGAGTGGTGCCTGCAAGTTAGAAACTGATATTTACTATGACTAAGCATTTTATTTTGACATAGATGACTATTATAGAAAAAAATAAAAGCTTATTGATATATCGCAATAGTCTGTTTCTTTCTTTCTTTTTTTTTTTTTTAGTGATTAGGTGCATCCCTCTCTCTGCATTTTCTTCAGCTCTAGTACCCCTCTGTTTATTTTTTAAACTTTCAATCCTAAGGAAGCAATCAGGGGTTCCTGGTATAATCACATAGTTATGCATTCACCACCACAATCTATATGTGGACATTTCCATTTCTTCTGAGAAAAAAAAGACAAAAGAAAAAAAAAGAAGAAAATATGACAAATAAAAGAAAAAATACCATAAAAAGTTCAGAGAACACCACCACCATCAAGAATCCCATACCCTCCCCTCCCTTATATCCCCCTCTTACAGACCTTTAGCTTTGTTATATTGCCTTTGTTACAATTAGTGGAGGTATATTACAGTGTTACTGTTAACTATAGACTCTAGTTTGTATGGACTGTATTTTTACCCCAATACCATCCATTCTCAATATTTTGCGAAGCTGACATTCATTTGTTCTCCCTCATGTAATTACATTCTTATGTTTGTGCATTAAATCACCATCACTGACCACTCTATTTTTCACTAAGTTATACAGACCGGTCTTTTTATTCTATCTTTCTTTCTGGTGTCATATATACCCCTAGCCTTCTTCTTTCACCCTTACTCACACTCATCTTTGTTCAGAGTACGTACAATATTGTGCTACCATAACATACTATTGTGCTATCTATTTCTTGATCTATTCAATCTATGCTGATGAACATTCTATACTACTTCAGCATCAAATGCCCAATCTCTACCCTCTTTCTGTCTCCTGATAACAACCTGTGTTCTCAACTTTAGCTCTCAAAGCTCTCATTAATGTTAGTTCATATTAGTGAGACCATGCAGTATTTGCCCTTTTGTTTCTGGCTAATATTGCTCAACAGATGTCCTCAAGGTTCATCCACATTCTTATATGCTTCTTTTAATAGCTAAAGTAATTTTATAACAATTTTATATTTTTTGAGATATTAAAATTGGGTTTCCATCCTCACTACTATTTCTTATAAGAATAACATATTTTTCTACCCTGTTTGCTGCCTATATCTGGACCTTAGAGGTGCTCTGAATTTACCATAAAAATAGTTCAACAATTTTGAGTGTCTTGCTGGATATGGTCTTTGTTTTTGGTGTGTATTCCTTTGTAGCTTTGCCCACCAAATGCAAAGTGCTAAGATTTAAAGATTTTCGATTAACCATTAATATATCCCAAGAAGACCACTTAAATGTGATTTAAAAAGAAAGTGTTTCCTAGAGTCATCAGTAAGTTATTTTACTTTAGAAAAGTCTCACATCTAACATCTATTTGGTAGTGTTTAGTGTTTTTTTTAATTTTCATAAATTGCTTGAATGATTAATTATTTCATCAGTGCTCCTAAGAGGATGAAAACACTACTTCAGCCCACAGAAACTAAATGAATGTGGTACAACGATATTTATAAATATATATGTTTTATAGGTATTATTATGAAACATGGTTGCAAATTGCCCTTTGAAAAGAAATCTCAGAATATGCCTTGTTTCATATGCAAATTAGAAGTTAGTGAAATACTGTAAATTGAAGAATATAGAGGTAATGGCTTTGTTTTTTGGCTTTGTAAATATCAATGTCATTGACGTTTGCGTATCTATATCAATCTGGATTCACTCCATCATTATGCTAAATTATTTTTAGTCCATGATGGCCAATTAATTCTAAGTCACTTACTTAAAACACAATATTTACATCATTTTGAGAGGTTTGAAGCATAATATAATAATGAAATTATAATATTTTGCACTGGTAATTATATCTCTAGAGAGTGATTTTTGCAAATCTTTGTTAATGGGTATACTTTCACCATTCTTGCGAATGGATTTGTAAGTCATACATGATATAACACCTTGCTCCTGTAAATCTTGAAACATTAGTTCTGTAAATAGTTAATTTACTGTGGACACTTTTAATAAATATTTGGTTGAATATTGAAGCAATTGTCAGCTATCCGATATGCATAGTCTTTTCTTGTAGCAACGACTGTAAGCTGTCACTTAAGCACAGCTGTTTCTCAGGTGAGCAGCAACCATTTGTTCCTAAGACGTGAAACCCATTTTTAAAATTACATCAAAGTAATTTAACAATCAAAGAAATTAATTCTGTGAATGTTTTGGTACTTTCAGGCCCGCCTATTCCCAGTTTTGGGTATACCTACTATTTGTCTTCTTACCACCACACATCTAAGTAATTTTCTATTTTTGCCCATGCAATCTTGAAATTTGCTACCTTCTCCTTAAATTCTTTAGAGCTCCAATTCAGGTTCTAATTCCACCTTTTCCACATATAAGACAGTTTATTCTACCGCTTTTCTCATACTTACTTTGGTTCTGTCCTATCTCACATTTCAGATTTGGTGTTTTCTTCTAAAACTATGTCCTAGGCCAAGTCAAAGCATTGTCCTCTTTTTTTGTGAAAAGAGTACTGCTTTGATCCCAGTTTAGGTAAAAAAAAAATTTTTTTCTGAGATTTCCTGTGTATTGCCAACATCTCTTTCTTTTTTCATTATAATCATATCAACTCTGTTTATAAAACATAAATTTTAAAATTTGAAATAAAATGCATGGGGAAAAAAAAGAATTTTACCCATGCAAAACACCTTTTAATGATTATTTCTGAAATACTACTGAAACAAGGTTATGGGCTAAAACAGTTAAAATAGATTGTTGCACTTGAATTTTGATGTACTGAGTATTTAACAAGTGGATTCCTTTTTTGAGAGGCTTTAAACTTTTATACAGATATCTTATTGTTTTTACTTGTTTATTTCAAATAATGGAGTTCAACCATCAGGTATGTGTTTTACATATATAATCAAGTCTTAAAACGAAAGCTCTTGAGATCTGTTCCAACCTTGTAGTATAATTCAATGTGAATAGCCCAACAATTCAATAATACTAATACATTTAGTTATGCAGAGTTTTCATTATGACATTTCTCATTTTTTAAAAACTTTCAGTTTTCTGAAAACTGGCTGCATGTGATATAAGTAACAGGAAACAAAACTTATTTTCTCTTCTGTCTTTTTTACTCTCTTTCTCTCCACATTCTGACTGTGGCTGAACTTCTATACACCTTTATCATTTCTACCTGCCTTTCTCTATGTTTGTCAGCTGTTTAGGTCTAAGATAATTGTACTCCTCCTTTTCCAAGGTAAATGACAGTATAAAACAGCAATGATTATTTGATTTTTCTGCCAGGTTTGAATAAAAAGTAATAGATAACCACAGTAAGTTACTATAAGGAAATATAATGTCTCCTGAAAGTCATCTTATTTTCTTTAATGTAATTTAGTCTTGAGGATGTGATTTAAAAATCAATCTTTTAAAAACTTAATTGTTGGAGACAACATATTTCCATTAAGTGGCAATTGAAATTATCCTCAAAACCTGCGTTTTCTCAACAGAAATTTCAGATTGTATCTCTCCATTTTCAGTTTCTTCAAATAATCTTTAAAATGACAATAGTTTTTAATTTTAATTTATTATTTCTTCGGAATGCTAAAATATATCAGTATTTCTCTTATGGCCCCCAGTTCTCAGATAATGATTTTTTTTTTTCGTAGCTAGAAATTTTGAATGACCATGAACTTTTATATGGTAGTCTACACGCAGGGTCTATGTCTTAAAAAAAAAGAATCCATTTGTCATGTTTTCTATTGCCACATTAACAATATTATGTCTTTAAAAAAAATTATTGTTATTGAAGTGATTTGAGTACCTTATTTTAGACATTGTTAAATTAGTATTCATCCTTACATTAATTTCTTTGATTTTCCGGAAGTATAAAAGTGATAGAATATTTTAAACTGGATGAAAATGTTGCTTAAATGTTGAGCCTTCATGTATCAGTCCAGTTAAAATTATGTATTAAAGGAGAAATAGCAAATGGTACATTAACTCTACAAACATTGTTTGTGGTTTAAAGTTCTTACATTGAATTGTTAAATATTGATCTTAAATTTTGTTTTTTATAAAATCATGAAAATACATTGCTAACAAATCTGAATCTTATTCACTCTGTGCTGAAAATTAGCTTTAAGTCCAGTGAATAGTGTTTTGATAAACGTAAATTGTTGATAATAGGTTAAGTAAATTTTGCTTAATTTCTCTGGCAGGAAAGTAATTTGTTTGAGTTTGTAAGTCTTCCTTTGTGTTTATATGTGTGAGCATATCAATCTAATGTGTTTTACACATCTCATTTAACCTAATAATGAGATTTTACATCATTCATATAGTTAGCATGCTGGCTTTGGTGTGGATTTCCAAACAAAGGGTTTGATACAACTGATAATACTGAAAGTGATATGTCTTTGAAATGAATTGTCTTCCCCAGTTATTTTCCCCTTTTATTGCCCAATCTCTAGTACTTTTAGGGGCCCCAAACTGGAGAGCTATTCCTTGGTCTCTTTATTGCTATTTCTCTGCTTACTATTGGTAGGTGGTGTTCATAGTCCTCTTCATCATTATCAATCTTTACTAGAGCTGTTGCTTCTAAACTTTGTTGCATTGAACTGCTTTCTAATTGCTTTTTCTGTTACATTACTTCCTTGTATTTGCTTTTCTCTTCTCTAGGTTTCTGTGCTTTTTGGGAAGAAGCCAATTCTGAATGTTTATGTAATCATGAGTGGAGAAATTATGAGCATGTGAATGAATTAATTATGGAACAGCAGTTGTTATCTTTGAGTTTTCCACTATTAGTGCCAATGGAGAAAATGACATTTTTTTAGATTCTAAGCATTGTGTCATTTAGGGTTTAAGTGTTCGGTTTAAGCTGAATTTATTAGCTTACAAGCTTACAGCTTTGAAGCCATGAAAACATGCAAATCTAGGTTATCATTGAGACGATGCTTTCTTCCTGACAACCAGCTGCCCACACTCCTGGACTCCTCTGTCACATGGCAGGGGACATGGTAGCATCCACTGGTATCTCCCTTTTCTTTCAGGTTTCCTTGCTTGCAGTTTCTTGTTTCAGTGGGCTTTCTCTCTCTTTGTCTGAATTTCATTCTCTTTTAAAGGACTCTAGTAAGAGGATTAAGACCCAGGCTGAATGAGGTGGGTCACACCTTAATTTAAGTAGCCTTACCAAAAGATCCTACTTACAATGGGTTTATACCCAAAGGACTGGATTAGCTTTAAGATCGTGATTTTCTGGGATACATACAGTTCCAAACCACGACAGGAATGTATAATACATTTTAGAAAGATAAAACTATAAAAAATATTCTTTTCTTCTTTGTGTTTTGGTGCTTATAGCAGTAAATCACAGATATATAGAAAATCGGACTGTCTGTATAATTCCATTTCCCAATCATACTCTTTATTTTACATTGAATCTAGATATAAATATTTTAGCAGATTTTTTTTTCTGATAGTTATATATTGTGAATTACATTGCACTTATTTTATTCTTTCATCCTTTAAAGCAAACATAATAAATTATAAATAAGATTGTAAAGTCTGAAGAATTAAACTTTCTCTCATTTTTCTTTAGAAACATTTTTTTAAATAAGACTTCCATTCTTTTGTCTAAAAAATTATGCATAAATATTACATATATAATATATATATATCAAGAGCTTTTATTTGATATTTGATTTTTTAATGCTGTGCCAGACAAAGGAAGAAAATTACGTCTTGTGACTGTTTAGGTGGATATTATTTTTGGTTATATTTAGTAAAAGTGTTTGCATTTTGGCCGAGTTTGCCTATAAATAATAATGAGTAAAACTACACTTACAGGAAATAACCTTTTCTCCTGGTAAAGTACATACTATATAATCTTTTTATGATTTAAACATTTACATTTAAGCTGAGTTCTTTTATTGAGATCCACAGTTAAATGTAGTTAAATGTCAGCTTTGTTTAACCCTCCTCAGTTTTTTTTTTCTTACTCTTCAGTTTGTTCATTTTTCCCATCCTAATGTGCCAAAAGTATTAACTTCAGCCAAATGATTCAGTGTGACTCTGATTGGAAAAAAAAAGGCTCATGGACAGATGCTTTTTTTCCCTCTTTGGGAAAAGAGCTATAGGTCACTGCATCTAGCACAAGCCTCACTTAGAAGTCAGGTGGGTAATCCCCTGACTGTGCTTTACAGACTTCATTGGTCAGAAGTTTCCCCCTGTTTCTCCAGAGGCCTGTTTGCACTTTGAGTTCAAAGCTTAAGTTTGCTTTCGTTTACCACTGCTTTCTTTGTTATAAGTTGGAGGTATCTGTGTTTAATAATTTGATGTAAATGATTCTCTTGCGAAGACTCCTATTTCTATTATTTACTGCTGCTCCTTCCCATCCTTTCTGTCTCCATTGCCAGTGCTGTGATCCACTCTAAAAAAAGCATCCCTTTGAGGTTTGACAATCCTCTATAAGTCCCTACCTTTTGAATGTTGTGACAAAATCAGTTGACAAGAAAGTATTCAAATCCATATCTCTGTGATATTTTTAGAGTTACTCATCACATGTAGACATTATCTATTTACTATCCTACAGTCTATTTCATCACTTTCTAAAATTTGACAGGTATACTTATTTCCCTTCCAGTGTTCATACATGCCTGTTTGTAGTTCATTTTCTCATAATACAACTTGTACCTGGCAAAATATGGGTCTTTGGTGAAAGAAAAGAGAAAAGGGTGTTAGTGTTGTAATTTATACTGTAAGACCTTAATTTGCAAAATTTATTTAAATATTCAGGAAGAATTCTTTTTGTCATTATCTGTATTCTTCATTCTATAGTCATTAACTTCATTCTTGGAGATATTAGTCTTCATGTGTATTAAATATATAACTATAAATATTTTATCAAAAGGTCTTACTTTTTAGGATGATGTATTCTGTACTTAATCTCTGTTATTTCTCTAGAATTTTTTTCAGTGCTTAATTATTTCCTTTTTTCACACTTTATATTTTACTTTATTTCAATAGCACTTAGAATAATTGCTTAAGAATCATAACTTTTCTTCATTTGATTCAATTTATCACCATATAGAATTTTGAAATTATACTTAATAAAATATTTCAAAGAGCATTCTAACTTATCTTATGGTGGTGCCTCCCCATCCAAGCACTTCTATAAATACTTCTTAGATTTTTTTATTGGTGTTACACCAGATTATAACTCTGTTTACTTAATAGAATTCTAGCCTTGACTGCACATGGATGAGTCTTTTTGAAGCACACTTTTTCAGTAATGAAAATTCACTGATTTTTCGCCTTTTCATAGCTTTTTTCTTTTATTACTATATTGATCTTTCAATATCTTAGAAGTTTAAATCCTATATTTTTTTTATATCATGTGTAATTCATTTGTTTTCTAGTGTAAGACACCTAATCAATCTTTACCCGATTACAACGTCTCAGCATTATTCCTCTTCTTTTCACTTTGGAGTAGTTATTTTCACTTGCTAAGGGATATCATTTTCAATGCCTGCTTCCTAAATCTTATATAATCCCTTTGGATTTTGTGTTTTTATAGTGACCTCACTTTATAAGATTTTTGTTCCGGTAATGTACTTGAAATGAAGCAAGCACTTTATCAGTTCTATTTAGTTATTTCTTTATTTCTTTAAAGATTTTCTCAGTGGAAGGGCAGAGACTGAAAATATTACAGTTGTAATACTTTTTAACTAGGCTAGAAAATTGGGGAACTGAGATGTAAGCCTTGGGGTAATCTTCCTTTTCATAGGGACAGAAGCATCTGTCTCTCTAAATCATTGTAGATAAGGACCTACTTTTAGAAGAGGCCGTTAGTGATCTTCATTTATTTTCTTATGACAATATTCTGCAATTTCTTCTTCCTATGTGTAAGTATTACAGAAATAAATGTTTATATCTGTGTAATTATATAATTGGTGTCAAATTAGAGGCAAAGTTGCTATAAGTATCATACCCCCAAAATAGTCTTTTACTGTTTTTTACATTGGTGTTGTTTATTCCAAAGTTTGGAATAATTTGTTCTGATACTTGTTTGTATCACATTACAGATTAATTTTTCATGGCTAATATGATTAATCTTTCCTTTTCAGGAAGGTTTTTTAGTAATAGCTTTATTTTTGTTAGAAAAAACCTCTATTATTCAGACTCAAGTGCTTATTGGATTCAACCTTGGACTGGTTAATACTTTCTTATTGAAGAAAAGAAAACTTGAATAATGATGGCATGTTTTAAAACAAGAAATCCTGTACAAAGATAATGTGAGCCAGTGAAAATTCATCAATAGGTTATTGTTTTCAAAGTCAGCTGATTTCTATCTTCTCTTTAGTTAAGCTACTAGCAAGAATATCTTCTTTTCTTTTTTCCCATATAATGTCTAGTATTGCATAACATAAGAAATCAAAAGGTCTTAATCTGATCATTTAATCTCTTTTCCACCTCTTTCAGTCCCTGAAAATTGTAGATGTAAAGGGCATCATCACAAAGATGTAATAATTAATTTTCTTATGATGATTTTATATGCCCTTATCATGTGCAGTGTCATTTGATTAATTGAAAATTATAAACCAAATTATGAAACAAAGATGGAGAGCTTTAAAATTTATGAAGTTTAGTATCCAGATAAAATTAAGAGACAATTTAAAAAATTTCAAGATAACATAGTTATTACATACTTGGTACTCATAGCGGGCTTAATATATAAGCAAAGTAAATGCCACTTTTAGCTTATTTATAGCCCTGATTTATGTAATTTTATTAGTCAATTATATATATATTTATAAAGGTTTATCACCAAGGTGGTCATTTATACATCAAGGACTTAATAGAAAACTACGTTGATAATTTTAATGGTATCTTTGTTTTCTTCTCTAAAGGTAAGCTCAAAGTTTGCAATAAAATAACCTTCTCATGTTGCAAGTCAGGGTTTGTTTCCAAAGTATCAGGCCTTGCCCACCATCCTCCATCCAAACACTCCTTTCTTTATTATCCATCGTAGCACCCTGCTAAGTTCCTTCTTATTTGCAGTTAGATGTTTTGCTGCCTCCCTGTAAAAGACAGTAAGCTCCATGAGGACAGAGATGTTCATCTGAGCACAGTGCCTGACACATAACAGGCATTAAATGAATATTTGATGAAAAAATACCTTTAAATGTCAAAAAATGTTTCTGATTTTCATGTTTTTAATTTGAAAATTCAGAATGCAATGTTTTCAATAAACATTTTATATTTTGCCAAGTGATCATCTATTTATTTAAATAGTCTCAAGTCTGCTTAATGAAGCAAATATATCAGGTATTGTTTTGAAAAAAATAACCTGTGTTAGCTTTTCCTTATGGTAAATTTAGAGACTTTGTGTGAATCATAAGTAGTGGTTCTTTTCATTTAATCTCTGAAAATAAGTTGGGAGAATATAGCAATAAAGCTGTTTATTACGAATTGTCTTTTTGAAGACTCTCCTACTGATTATTGAACTTAGCAACATTCACTCTAAAGGAGTTTGCTCCTACTAAGGATTGTCACTGAGGTTTATCTTGTTTAGTGAAGGTCATTGAAATATATTAGTGCATGTTTGTCTACTTCTAGGGAGTGTATTAGGTCTCTCCAGAGAAACCGAACCAACAGGAAATCTATCTTTATGTGTGTGTATATATATATATATATATATATATATATATATATATATAATATATATATTAAGAGATTTATTATGGGAATTGGCTCACATGGTCATGGGGATTGGCAAGTCCAGATTTCACAGAGTCATATCACAAGTTGGAAACTACAGTGAAGGTTATGTTGAATTCCCCAGAAGAAGTAGGCTGGCTAATGTAGAGATAGACGTTCTTTTTGAAGAAGGTCTCCCTTTAAGACCTCCAACTGATTGATGAGGAGACTCATCTCATTGCTGAAGGCAATTTCCTTTTTTTTAATTGTAAATGTAATCAGCCATAGATGCAGTGAACTGATTAATGATTTAAATCCATCAACAAAATACCCTCACAGCAACCATCAGGTCAGTGCTTGCTTGACCAAACTATTGGACACCATAACCTAATCAAGTTGACTCTTGAAATTAACCATCACTGGGGCAAGAAGTTAGTAAGTGATAACATGTATTGTTTAGACCACTTACTATGATAATTGTATGCTTTAACTCTCTTCTGACACAATGTTTAGCTAAATTAAGTACATGTCATTTCCTTTTTAGGAAAGCAGTTGTTCTTCATGGCTCTATTAGTTTTCCATGGGTGCTGTAACAAATTACCCCAAACTTGGTGACTTAAAATAACAGAAATTTGCTCTCTCATGGTACGGGAGGACACAAGTTTGAAATCAGTATAACTGGGCCGAAATCAAGGTGTCAGCAGGGCCACACTCCCTTTCACAGCTCTAGGGAGAATCACTTCCTTGCCTCTTCCAGCCTCTGGTGGCTGCCGACATTCCTTGGCTAGTGGCCCTCTCATTCCAGTCTCTGCCTCCGTGTCTTATTGCCTTCTTTTCTTCTGCTCAGATTTTAAAATCCTGCTCTGCCTCCCTCTTATGCATGGGATTAAGTGTGATTGCATTTAGAGCCCACCCAGATAATCTAGCATAATCTCTCCATCTCAAGATCCTTAACTTAATCATATCTGTGTAGCTCCCTTTTTTTGCTGTATAAGTTATTTTACAAGTTCCAGGGATTAAGATATGGATATCTTTGTTTGGGTTGGGGGAGCATTTTTCAGCCCACTACAATGGCAAAGAGATACCTACTTCTTACATAATCTTACTGAATCTTAAACTGTCCCAGAAGGAAACAAACAAACAAAAACCAGCCAACAAAGAAAGCTGTGAATAAAATCTATACCAATAAATCCTTTCTAGTTATTCTTTTCACAAAGATGATTAGTGAAATTTCAGTTGAATTAAAATGAGATTTAAGTCCTTCACTTTTAAATTATATTAAACTGTTTTATAGTTGTAACAATTATAAATTCTACTTATGCTTATAAAAAAATGCTTATACTATGTTACTTGGAAATACTAAAAGCACACATTTCTTTTTCCTTCGGGGTTCAGGTTATTGGTAAAATCATCACATTCTCCTGTGGAGCATCACTTATTTTGCTACTTAATTATGAACTTTTGATTACTTTTTCTAGCAATATCACTTCTGTATTAGTCAGGGTTCTCTGGGGAAACAGAACTGACAGGAGATATGTGAATGTGTATTATATAAATATTATGAGATTTATTATAGGAATTGGCTCGCTTAACTGTGGAGAAGGGCAAGTCCAAATTCCATAGGCCAGGCTGCAAACTGGGAACTCGGATGAAGGTTTTGATGAATTCTCCAGGAGAAGCTGGCTGGCTGAAGCAGAGATGTAAATTCTTCCTTCATCTGTTGAAATCATCAGTTCTTCCTTTAAGGACTTCAACTGATTGGATAAGACTTTTCTCATTGCTAATAGCAGTCTCTTTAGTTGATTGTAGATATAATTAGCCATAGAGTCAATCAACTAACTGATGATTTAATCTTTGAAATATCCTCACAGTAACAATCAGGCCAGTGCTTACTTGACCAAACAACTGGACACTATAACCTGGCTGAGTTGACATGTGAACTTAGGCATCAGAAATTCTTTATTTTTAAACCTTTATATGTACTCATTGCTAAATGTACTCATTGTTAAAATATAAATTTTTTTTTTTTTTTTTTTTTTTTTTTTTTTTTATATTTGTTGTTAAATAGCTACTGCTTGAGTTCTTCACAGTACTACTCCCTTTGCCCCAATACCCCCAAACCCCCGGAACTTTCAGACCTCAGTATAACTCAAAAGCTAAAGGGCTGATAGCTAGCACATTAGGGGGCCTCCAGTCTGTGGCAATTCATGTCATCTGCCTGGTGGATGCATATAATATGCTTGTTCTTAAATACGTTGTGTTATTTATATATAATCTGAAAGCGTTTAGAGGTGATTCAAAGAAGAGGAGGTAACCGCTTCATAGTGCAGGAAAGACTTTGGTCATGTATGGTAACTTGTACGCTATCAAATAGTTATCTTGGTCAATATTGTTTTTCTACCCCCTTTAAGAATTATATTATTTTTATTGTCATTTCATTTACAAAGAATAGCTTCTCCTTTTAGCAAGTAGTTGTGGCTTTGGTAGTAAAATGTAACTTGAATTAAATCATTTAATGTCTATGCCTTTTCTAAACAACTGAACACATCCACTGTTTTTATACAAAATTTTTGGCTTCCTGAGTAGCATCTATTCACAGTAATTTTCCAGTCCATGGGGAAGATAGTTTTTTGCAAGAAGCGTTTCAAAACATATTCCTAGAATGAATGAACACACATATAATTTTTTAGATTTTCACTGTTTTATAAAACTGTTTCTTACATTGTGAATTTTAGTTCTAAGTGACATTTTCTAAATAAAATTTAACTTCATCCAGTTCACTAAGTCAATTTAGCTTTTACTCAGGTAGATGTTTATTTTATTCAGTTCTTTATTTAATCTAATAATGTTTTTTGATGGTAACCTCCTAGAAGTCAAGGAGGTAATTTGGCTCATTCAAACAGGAGCTAATAACATTTCTATAAAGTCATATTAAGAAGTATCTGTTTGTTCTATAAAAATGTCATCATGGTATCTTTAATATACTTCTTCAAAGTGATTTTATGTATTTTTCGAAGTTTTACTTTTTTTAACATTAGGAAAATGTCATTATAGTTCAGAAGCACAAGGAATACAAGTGTGTTTGTAATTATACCATCCATTTATATGTGATTTATATGTGATTTTTATTAAATTGCCTTTTTTTCTGAGTATAGAAGCTATACATGTAAAATAAATTCATAACAATATAGAAACGTGTATCTGGAAAATGAAAACTCTTATTAATCCCTCTACCTGGCGATAACTGTGTCAATGTATTTTCTATCTTTTTAGTTCCTTTAGCCTATGAGTTTGTATGCATTTAAATTGAGAAGGAATTCTGCATTCTTGTTTATAACTTGTAAGAATATTCTTGCATCTTTCAATATGATTCAATAGTATATTCTTTAATGGCTATATATTATTCTGTCATTCATTTTTTACTAATAGAAGTAACACGAAGTTTCATAAATAGACAGGGATATTTGGGCACATCTCTGATTATTTCTATTGGGCAAATTTCTATTAGTAGAATTACTAAGTTGTTAGGGAATTTTTTTTTTTTTTTTTAAATTTGATGCATGTTACCAAACTTAAGTTCATAACATTTATATTATTTTATTCTCAAACTAAAACTGCATGAAGTTATCCAATTGATAGTGTCTCCAACCCATTAGCTATTTATAGACTTATTATCATTGCATGATCAATTAAGCTAGCTTTAAAAATAATTTGCTATAGCAGGCTGATATTTAAATTCTTATCACCATCTGAAAAATATTTCGTCTGGAATCTGAACTCAAGAGAACATAGCAAAAATCCAAGAATTACCGCACCTCAAAAAAAAAAAAAATTCTGTGAACAAAGTCTAATCCAGAAAGTTCTATTCTTCACTAATTGAAATGTCTCTCAGAGTGTTTTTTCATTTTTTTACCCACAATTATACTACTTCTTGCTGGTTTTCAACAATATTTTAGCAACAGCAAATGAAAATTGTGATGAAGTAGCTTCTATAGGCAGACATATTGGTTAAAAAGGCCTAAACTATTATAATAAAGATGCCTACAAAATTCAGGGACCTAAAGAAACTTCCAGTGTTTAGTGACCTAAATAATAGAGAATTTTATTTTCCTTTTATATAATGATTACTGGCAAGTAGTCCAGATTTGGTTGGAAGCTTTGTTCTGCAGATATTTCTATACAGGGCACATCTTTAATATGACTTGTGAAGCTGTGAAGTTTTAGTCCCCATTCCAGCCAGTGGGAAGAGAAAGGAAAGAGTGTGGACAAGGTTCACTCACTCTGCTAAAGACCCTAACCTAGAAATGCCATCAGTTCCCATTTCATTCTCCTTAGGAGAGAACTTAGTCATATGGTCACACCTAACTTGCCAGGAAGTCTTGGAAAGTGTGCACGCTACAGATTTGTTGCTAAGAAATATGGAGGGATTGGGGTAATTGGAAGTCTCCAATTCAATAAACAACACTAACACCAGAGAAAAGTGAAAAATGACGGTTAAGGAAGGGAAGAATCAGAACTTTTGGTAACAAAAGGTATGAGACTTCAAAAAGCCCATTAGACTGAAACCATTCAGTGAAGGAGGACATAATCCATTGTCAGAGCTGGGATTTGATTTTACCCTACCTACGAGCTAATAAACTAATCTGTTGCTGTTTCATGGATTCTGGAAGGAGACAAGAGGTGCCTGGGTCTGAGCCAAAAGACTTTATTACTCTTGGCCCAGTAAGCAGGATAAATATCATAATCACATTCATTTCCCTTGTCCTTTAAGTACCATAGCAGTGAAACTATGAGGCCCAGATAGAGGCTGCTCACACAGTGGGCTTGCATTGTAGCTGAGGAATAGTAAGCTTGGGGAATCAGTGTTTTATAGCAAGGAGTAATCAAGCCTGTTCTATGTCTTCTAAGGAGATATTATTTTATCATTTAGGGTTGTTCACTACAAAGACAAACCTTGAAAAGGGCTTGGGTGAAGGGCAGTCAGGGCCTTCGTTCTTGTCACATCAGTAAAATATGTAGGAGTGCAAAAGACTCATTGTGGACATTCTTCTAACATGCATTGCTGTTCATTAGCCCCTAAAATATAAATTAATTATAATTTATATTTACAAGATAAATTAGTGTTCAGAGGATTGAGAAATTATATTCAGCATGACTATCCTTCGTATTCTTTATTTAAAGATCCAAATATTCTCTCTGGCAACAGACACCTTTGAAAATAATGTTGTTTATGTTCAGGCTTTGGAGGGGTTGCAGAGTCATTTGCAAGAGAGATAAAGGTTAAATGAGTGGATGAAACTGAGTGCTTTTCATGATAAGCTTATTTCTGGTATTTCATAAACCCTTAGTCTATTCTGGTTTGATGAATGAGCAGAGGACATTTTCTCAAACATGTAAATGGTGTATATTAGATTAGAAATTCATGTGGCTTAGGGAACATATCTTTTTGGGATAAAATATTCCTGAAATGGGTTGTTCCTATTGAGTCATATTATTTTGACAATTATTTGAATAATAGCAACAGCTAACTATGATCGGTTTCAATAAGTGGGAGGCATAATGAATGAGAAAGAGAGAATTGAAGTCATGTAACTTAGACATTCCTCTTCAACACCACCTGCGCCTTCCACTGTATACCATCTTTATTATTTTTTGGCATCTGGAGGAAATGCTGTGGAATCCTGTTAAGAGGCTTTGAAAGCTTTATGTTTGGTTTTTGGCTTTGGCACTCAGTGACTTTGGAACTTTTGGCAACCCATCCTCACTTAATATTTGGATTATAATGATTCTCTAAAATCAAATGAAATATTGAATGTGAAAGTCCTTTTTAAACTACAAAGCATTATACAAATATTTTATTATCAAAAATTATGAGTACTTGAGCTTTTCTCTATTAAAGGAAACTAAAGAACATGTTCTCTCTCAATGCCAAGGTCATAATATAGCTTCTAATCTGAACATTTTTTTATTATAGTACCCTCTTTAGAAAGTTTAATTTAAAAAAAGAAAACGATTAAAAAATGCTATAATTTCAGTCACTCAGAAGCTCTGTTTATGCAGTTCACTTTGTTGTCTAACCATACTGGATAAATTCAAATTCCTTTCTTTAATACTAAGTGTAAGATGGTGGATTCAGAAAATTGTATTTACATCTTTTATTGTTTTTATTGTTGATAACAATACTTGATACTACTGGCAAATATGGGAATGGATAATTAAATGGGAAAATGATTTTCCTTATGTGGTAAAGCATAATGGGAATAGGGCATAAAGGAAGTTGAGAAGGGATAGAAAATTTATGCAATGTAGGATGTGTGTGCAGGAGAGTTGGGGGGATGTTTTTGTGCACACAATAAAAGTGTTAATGCAAAACCTATTTTTCTCTTTTAGCTTCCTGAAAACATTATCACTAATTGCTATGAAAAGGAAAAAAAAAGTTGGCAATGCAACTCATCCTCATTTTAAAAAAAAAATAGGGTGGGATTATTTCTTCCTGTTGTGATTCATTGAGAGTAGATTCCAAATATTATTTTTGACTTTTTTTTTTGTCTACTATCTGTTTATTTTAATTAACCATGCTAATGGTTGATTTGCAATGATGAAAATTGTCAGGGAATCATAAAATAGTTAAATGGAAGTAACATTAAGGATCATATATTAGAGCAGATGAGGAAAGGAAGATTCACAGAATTTAAGTATCTTCTTTAAAGTCACACCTCTGGAAGGTAGTTTAGATTCTTAAGATCATTCCACCATTTCCTGTTAGTAACAGTGCTTAGAGCTGTTATTTATTATCTTAGAGTTTTGGAAGTATTTTAAAACAATAACATATTATTCTCTTTTCAGGTAGTTATTACTAGTAAAAGTGGAGAGATCTTGTATCGTATTTCACCTTGGGCGAAGTATGTGACTCGTGAAGGTGATAATGTGAATTATGATTGGATACACTGGGATCCAGAACACCCATATAAAGTGAGAACAACAGATCTTTAAACCAATGCATGTTTCAATATTTCTAGGAAAATTAATTTTTACTTTTATAACTTTTATAGTAAGGTTCAACTTCTCTCTTCACTGCTAGTTTTATATTTTAAATCACAGTGTTCCTGTTACATTATACATATATAAGAATACATCATCTGTAGCCAATAAAATGTAGATGTGAATTTTTGTTTTGTTTGAAGCTTCTAAGTTTAGGCAAAAACAACTAATAACTAAATCTCTACATGCTGACTAGAAGGAGTACTGATTTTTTTTAACCACTACTTTTGATTCATCAAGGATATAATATTACAGTGATGTAATATTTCTCACGGTAATGGATTTGAAGCTGAAAGAATCAGTGTCCTTAGGAAAAAGGAATAGGGAAGCCCACTAAATAAATGTATTAATTAAGGTAAAGTTTAAGGTTGTATTATTGACAAGAGTTGTTTGTGTCTTTAAATTCACTTTTCTGTCCTTCAAGTTAATTGGGGCTTGTTGAGAAATGCTTTGTATTTCATAACTTTGTATGCATTTCACGGCTCTTACATTTTCTCTAAGACTTCAACTCAGAAAGTATCTTCACTCAATGTTAAGGCATACAGTATTAAGCCAATGCATGATTCCTCTTTTAAAATAGGTCCATTAACAAGATCCTAAAAATGGATTTTTTCCCAAAAGAAAATTTAATTAATGCAGCCAATGCCTTTTACATCCAAACATAATTCCAAGTGTTTGGGTTGATTTACCATTACATTTAGCATGCTTGATCAATTAGTGTCACACCTTCATTCCTGGTCTAATTGTATATGTAATTTTATACTCTGTAGCTTAAGCATTCCAGACCAAAGAAGCCAAGAAGTGTAAGAATTTATGAATCTCATGTAGGAATATCTTCCCATGAAGGAAAAGTAGCTTCTTATAAACATTTTACACGCAATGTACTACCAAGAATTAAAGACCTTGGTAAGTAATAACTGTGATTTTTATTCAGATAAAGTTTTAATGAGTCTGTTCTCCTATTAGAAAAGTTAATTACAAGTGTCTCATTTTTTTGTGTTAAGAGATTAAATATGTAATAGAAATACATTTCATTTTAGGTTTCTTAAATTGTCCTGTAATAGTGGTAGCATAAAAAAGAGAAATGGAATAAGATAGAGTGTAAAATTCAAGATTAATATTATTCCAGTTTCAATTTGAAGTAATGTGAACTGATGTCTTCCAAAATTGTAGATAAATATGTCAGCATAATTACTTTTCTATAGTAGTGAACTTCTAACAATTTAAGTGGTCATTGATTATAGTTTGTTCATTCTAGTCTTTTAGGGAAGAAATATTACATTTGTAAGGATTTGTAAGGTGTCTGGAACTCATTTTGCATCAGAGCCATTGTGTATGTGTATATATATATATATATAACTTTTATAGTAATGTTATATTACTAGCTCCTGTCTGGATAACTTATTTAACAAGTATTTATGACACATTCTCTGTGTGAGACACATTGGGCTAGGAGTTTATATATCGAGCTATAATGATACAGACCTTGTCTTCGTGGAAATAACCAGGAGATTGAATAATGTACTACTGAATTATTGCTTTAAATCTTTTATTTTTCTTTTTATGGTTACTATTTTTTTTAATAATTTCACAACATATTAGCACCTACTCTAGTGGCTCGGCAGGAGGATAAAAGCAGATTTAATTATGCTGCGTCTGGTAGGCAGTCCAAATTTTGACTAAAGGAAAAGTTTGTAACTCATGAAGTCTTCGGTTACATATGGATCTTAATTATTTGTGATTGTGAGGTTAGATTCCATAAATCAGAATTAATTAAATATATGTACTATTTAATATTATTTATATATAATACTTTTTATGTTAAATTGTTATATTTGAGATGTTCTATCTTATTATATGGTAATGAATTGTTTACGACCTAGTCTTGCAGAAGGTTGGGCAAAATAAGGATTCTTCTTCATCTTTATATCTGATTTGCCTAACCCAGTGCTCAGAATATAAATGAAGCTATAAAGGATAAATTCCATAATAATTAATATTAAACATTGTAACCTGAGGTTTAAGCATAAGAATAGTATTTATTACATAGTAGAGAAATAAACTACAAACTCCAGAACATATTTAATGTTACAAAGTATACATAAATTCATTTATGTTAATAAACAGTTTATGTATATATCACTATCAGACCTGTTAGAGTTAATTTTGTTATTTTTACACTAAAAATACCCAATAGTCATAACTTCTGAGTAGATTGTGAAATAGTGGAGAAGTTTATGCAGTCTTTTATATTTATAAATCCCTAATTCTGAATGTAAAATTTTAACTGTTCCAATAGTAATGAGATGTTGACATATGTACAAGATATCAGCCAAGAAAATTGAAATTAATTTCACACTTTTTTTGCGAAACTGTTTACAAGTATAGGTATATTTAAATTAAATGGTACTGAATATGAACTTGTATAAGCCGTAAGAAAATTGTAAAGCTTTTATTGACATGAACTTGACTTTGAGAACAGAGTAAGAAATATTTTCAATGTATGTTTTAGGTATGTTAACGTCAAAGCAATAAAATCACACTGAAAATTTTATCAACTTACAGTTTGAAGAAGAAAAATCTGATTTTGTTAGTTTTTTTCAAAACCCAAAGTTTCTTCATCTCTGATTTTTATTTCCTTAAATTAAATATACCTTAGTAAATGCTTTTAAGTTATGGATTTGCTAATACAATACATATCTTTCTGACTCACTTCATTTGACATTCAAACAAAACATTTTCAGATAGAGAAAGGAACGTGATATGTATATGTGTGAGTGTGTGTGCATGCACTGCAACTTTGGAGTGATTTTATAAGTGGCAAAATAATGGGAAATGACTGAAATGTTAAGAAAATGGTAGAATAAAATGTATATGGCATGCAATCAATTACTTTCATTTAGTTTTCATAATTTTCAGTATGAATATTAAAAGTGCAACTGAAGTTTAGCATATGCAGATTGTCATCGTTAATATTCTAAAGCCAAATTAAGAGTAGTTTGCATATCATTTATTGCTTGTTTAAATGAAGACACTTCAAATAGCTAGTCCAGAGTATAACTCTCAAGAAACTATCCAATTTTGTGTTAGAAGGTCAGACAAGCCAAAGGTATTAAAGTAGGACTTTTTAAAAAGATTAAACCTTCCAGGTTATATATCAAATTTAACTTGTCTTCAGAACAAGGATGCTATATTTATTGTCTATACTAATTTTTAAAGTGTGCCTTTTAATCTGTATTTGACCTTTGTTTAAATAGGATACAACTGTATCCAGATGATGGCGATCATGGAGCATGCTTACTATGCCAGTTTTGGTTACCAGATAACAAGCTTCTTTGCAGCTTCAAGGTAAAATGAAAGACTCATTATATCCATTTTTATTTTGAACGTAAAGTTAAAAAAAAAAGTTTATTCTTTTATTAAACTTTGGTTTGTAACCCATTTAAGGGTTAACAGAGTTGAAGCTGAGCACTTTCCTTTACTAAAGTCATATTCTCCCTTCCTATCTAATCTTGGGAGTTGGCCCTGTCAAGTGAAAGGCAAATTTTAAGAATTTAGAAAAGAGAGACTGTTTATTTATTGAAAGGAGACAATTTGCAAATTTGGCAATGCTGTTTGCTAAGACAGAAGTGCTCCATTTTTCCCTGAGAAAGAGGCAGTTTATATAGTAAATATAACAAGGTTACACAAGAAAAATATTATTGGTTAAGCAAAAAGCAATAAGAAAAGACTTATAAGAGGATGATGGAATGCTAACTAACAAAGCTTAGTTACCCTCAATAAAAGTCCTGGTTTTGGGGAAATCAAGACCCAGTTTCAAAAAAATGTCAGAACATCCTAGCAGTTGTGCAAGCTTGGAGGGTCTCAGATAACTTGTCTGTCTCACAGATAACTTGTCTGTCTCACAGATAACTTGTCTTAGGCAAATGTGGGTGGTTTCAAGATGTGCAGACAAGTTAACTTTTACTTGAGTCATATGTAGATAAGTTGGCCTTAGCTTTAGACACATAAGGAGAAGTTGCCTCCAGGCCCTTGTCAATTCATTCAACAGCCTTGATTTAATGTTGCTTGCCGTGAAATGAGATTTCTTATAAAGGATATCCAGCAATCATCACATGCTTGGAAGTCCAAGCTTTCCTCAGAAAATCATGTCCTCTGGAAGTCATTATTGCCTGAGCTTTTCTGGAAAGAGATTGACTCTTGTAGAAAGGTGATTGAGGAGGCCCTCAGGAGGTAGGACATACACAGTGCACAGAGTGACTGATCTTCCTCCCAGGCTGAAATCCAAAGAATGTGCTTCTCTGGACAGAAAGGTAACAAGGATTCTTAGGCAACTGGAGATGCTGCTGACCTCTATGTCCACGAGGAACAGTTAACTTGGAAGTAATCAACTGAGCTACATTAGCAAGGCCATTGGCTATAGATTTCAACAAAATCGTTCTAACAAATTCAAACATGGACTCATTGAAGTACACATACACATAGGGCCCACCAACACCCTTCTGCCCCCACCCCCAGCACTAACTCACTAACAATACACATTCATTCACTCACTGAAATATTTATTGAGTTTATTATTCAATTTTATTGAGGTATATTCACATACCATACAATCATACAAAGTATACAATCAGTTGTTCACAGTGCCATCATATAGTTGTGCATTCATCACCGCCGTCATTTTTTGAACATTGTCATTACTCCAAAAAAATAAAAATAAGAATAAAAATAAAAGTAAAAAAGAATACCTGCAACATCCATCCACCCTTCCCCCCATTATTCATTTAATTTTTGTCCCCATTTCTTTACTCATCTTTACATATAGTGGATAAAGGGAGTGTGAGCCATAAGGTTTTCACAATCACATAGTTACACTGTGTAAGCTGTATAGTTATATAGTCATCTTAAAGAATCAAGGATACTGGATTGGATTTCAACACTGCCAGGTATTTCCTTCTAGCTATTTTCTAGACATCTCTTCTTTTAGTCTCATACAGAAGTTGAAGTTTTAAAACACTGTCAATATAGTCCTTTACCCTTTAGTCTGATTTGCCTTAGTCCTAACCAGATCAGCTTCATTAATATCTCTAATTGAAGTCTGATCTCTTTTTCAGCTTCTTTTACAGTTGCTGTATGGGGTAATACTGACTTTCATAGCTGCCAAACTCTAGCTATGAGTCTCGGGTGTCACACAGGTACCTGAAGTTCCAGGGACCAACCAGGTTATACACAAAGAGCTCAGCATCTCAGAATTTAGAGATTACCATTACAAATCAGGAATAGATGTGACTGCTGTCAGAACTTGCAATCTAGGGACTTCTGTAATAAGCATTCCCCCGATAACCTATGCTCTGATTCAGTTCTCAGAGTTTGCACATTACAGTTAGTACACATTAGTGAGGTGTTATAATGTTTTTCTTTTAATTTCTGGCTTTTTCACTCAAAACACTGTCCTCAAGTTCCATTTACCTGGTTTTATGCCTCACAGCTTCATTCCTTCTTGCAGCCACTCAGTATTCCATCGTATGCATACAGCACAGTTTACCATTCTGTTCATTAGTTGATGTACCTTTAGGCCACCTCCATCCTTTGCAAATTGTGAATACTGCCACCATAAACACCAGTGTGCAAATGTCCATTCATATCCCTTCTCTCAGTTTTTCCAAGTATATACCCAGTAATGGGGTTGCAGGACCTATGGCAACCCCATGCTTAGTTTCTTATGGAACCGCCACACTGCTCTCCAGATGGGTTACACCATTCCACTTCCCCAGCAACAGTGAATAGGTACATCCCTCCCTTCACATTTTCTCCAGTACTTGTATCCCTCTGAGTTTTAGCTACATGCTTAGATGCTTAGAAATACCATGATGAACAATTCCCACATTGCACTGCCTCATGGAGCTTAGACTGTGGTGACATAGAAATCAATCATGCATAATTTTTACTTATAATAAAAACTAAGAAGAAAATGACAGTGATATGAGAGCATGGAATCAAATATCTCAAGTAGTTTAGGTCAGATCTGGACTGATATTTAAACTGAAATCTAAAACATGGTTAAGAGTTTACTAGGGGAAGGGGTCAAATGGGGAATAGTTAGATAGCATGTTAAACAAATGGAAACGATACCGACCCATTTACCTTTCTCTCTTTACAGTAGTTCTCCTTGAGTAAGTTGTCTGTACTTACTGTCTCTAGTTTCTCCACTCTTGTTCTTTCTTGAACCCATTCTGAGGAGGCTTTCCACCTCTTCGCTGAAATTGCTCTTGTTAAGGGTACTGATGACTTTCACATTACTAAATCTGATGGTCAGTTCTTAGCTTTCCTCTTGATTGAACTAACAACAGCATTTCACACAATTGCTTATTCCCACCTTCTTGGAACTTTTTTCTTTTTTGGCCTCCAGAATATCATACTTTCTTGTTCTTGCCCTTTTTTCCACCTCACCTGTTGCTTCTTTTTTATCTCCTTTTCGTCTTTCTGACCCACTAAATATTGGACCTCCCAGTGCTCAGTCCTTGGTTTCATTCCCCTCTGTATCTATATTAAGTTCATTAGGTTTCTCATCACGACTCATTCATTCTTATGGCTTAAATATGCTCTATATGCCAACTCCCAAATTCAAGTCTCTTGTCCTGCCCTCTCTTCCCCAAAATTAAGCCTCTTTCTTGTCTGAAATTCAGACAGTCCTATTTGACGTTGGGATATGTCCCAAATGTGTCCATTTCACCTGCCTTTATTGCTACCACCTTGGCCCCAGTTGCCTTTATCTCTTACCTAGCTCATTTCAATAGCTCTTTAATTAGTTGCTCTGTGTCCTCTTGTTCTCTTTCCCCTTGCCCAATACTCCTTCCACTGACACACAGACTATTTTCTACACAGTAACCAGAGTTATCATTTTAAAATGGAAGTCAGGTCATATCACTCTCTTGTTCAGAAGTGTCTAATGATTCCCTGTCTCTTTCAGAATGAAAGCCAAAGTCCTTACATTAGTCCATAAGGCCCCATGTGATCTGCACCTTAGCTGAATCTCTGGGTTCATCTTTTTCTCTCTTGACCATTCTACTCTAGCTACAAAGGCATATTTGCTATTCTTCAAACACTCCAATTTCATGTCTGACTCAGTACCCTTGCTCATGCCATTGCTTTCTCTCTGAACACATTTATCCTTAGATAGTCACAAATTGTTCCTTATTTCATGTTTTTTTCTCAAATATTGCCTTCTCCATGAAACTTTTACTGATGATCCTATTTAAAATAACAAACCCATCTCTCTCACCAAGTTTTGCTTCATTTCTCTTTAGAGCACATATTGTCATTTACCATTCCCATATTTTGCTTATTTATTTGTTGTCTCCCCATAGGGGGAGTGATATCTATTTTGTTCTGTTCTGTATGCCCAGACCATAAGAGATTGCATGGCACCTGTTAGGTAGCTCAATAAATATATTTGACGAACAAATGAATGGAACGTTAGCATCTTGGAATTTGCTGCTCAATGAGTAGACAAAAGCTAGATGACTGGGATAAGGGGAGGAATTGGTATGCTAGAGTGTCATAAGATAAGGGTGTAAAGTTATTGGAAGGAGCCAGATTAGGCAATACAGTAGGCCACGATAAGGACAGTGGTCTTCACCCTAGGACAATGGGAGATCAAGTATGATTTTAATTAGAGAATAGTGTGAATATTTTTGCATTTTTAAAAGGTAGCTCTTAGTGCCCATATGGAGCTGACTATCAAGAGATCTGCTATATACCAAAAGCTGTACTAGGTCATGAGGAACCACATGGTCACAGACCCTACCCTCAAGGAGCATATTGTCTAATGAGGAAAAGAGACAGTAAACAGTCACAAGAATGATAATGTAAAGGATGAAAGTTGATGCTATGGAAGACTAATATAGAGATTTCATGTAGGTTAAGAAAGGCCTTTTCTAGGGAATACTTTTTGTTTTCTATTTTATGCTGACTAGAAAACTGCTTTTAACATATACATATATGCATGTGAGCTACCCACCTTTCTGCTTGGGCACATTCTCTTTGCCCACTGGTTCCTAAGGACATTCTGCCTTGGGGGTGATTGAAGGAGGAATGACCTAAATCAAAGCATGAATATACATTCAAAGAAACATCTAAGAGCCATGCACCCTCCTTCCCAACTATGCATACTCAAAGTATGTGAGCAGGAACCACCATGCTCACCATTCTAGCTATGCATGGAGAAGGTAATAAAAAGCTCCAGAGGAGAGAAAGCAGATTTGGTTGGGATATTATGTCTACATTTAATGGCCCAATTTAAATTATTATTTTTTAATTGAATGCTTTTAATTTTGCCCAATAAAAAATGTTATGTAAGTTTGGCTTCTATATGAGGATAAAATCATACTACATTTGTATGTTTAAAGTATCTAGTACTGTGCTGGTAAAGCAGTTGATGCACAATAAATGAATGGTGATTTATTTTAAATATGATGTCATCTTTTCTTTCCTGTATTCTGTACCTTTAGCCGTTATGGAACACCAGAAGAGCTAAAAGAACTGGTTGACACAGCTCATTCAATGGGCATTACCGTCCTCTTAGATGTGGTACATAGCCATGCTTCAAAAAATTCAGAAGACGGATTGAATATGTTTGATGGGACAGATTCCTGTTATTTTCATTCTGGACCTAGAGGGAGGCATGATCTCTGGGATAGTAGATTGTTTGACTACTCCAGGTAGGTACATGTATTATGGGAATGTTTTCTTATATAAGTTTAATTTCAAGATATTTTAATAAAGTAATTGTAGGCATACTTTTTTTTGCTGGCACCAAGTATTCTTAATTTGATGTTTTAAATCTTATGATGAATATTTAACATAATTATAGAATTTAGCTTCTTTTTTGTAGTCATATATTTGTGATAATTTATACTAAATTTAAGAATTATAAATTTTGAGCCAGTTAAAATATATTGGTTATCTTGCCGTTTAAAAGTGTTAATGTGTATTATTTTTAATATCTAAAGATATTGAATTGTAAACAGATCAGTTTAACCATAGCAAGATCTCATTTTAATAGAGAAATGCACAGCATTTAAGTAAGCTGTATTTTAGATCATACTTCACCTTTCACTATTTTGATATATTACTATGTTTTAATTGCAGCTAAATTATTAATTTATACATATAATGATAGTTAACATTTTATTAGTATAATATGTGTTGAATATAGTATCAAGTATATTCAATGTATTAGATGCATATTTTTTCTCATTTAACCTGGACAGTGACTCTGCTTACACACAGTAGGTACTATTGTTATGTCCTTCTTACAGATAAGTAAACTAAGACTTAGCTTTAAATTGATTTTTCAAGATTAAACACATTTTTGACCTCTTTTTCCATATAAATAGAAGATTGTTTTTAGATGATTTAATGCAAATAGTATCATATGGCAAATATTTTTAAAATTGAAAATACTATCACATACACATTTATGATGTGCCAATATAATGAAAATACTTTGTTAGGCATATAAAATGTAGCAGGATATCAAATAATGGCTAGTTAACTTTTACATTAAATGCATTTGAAACACTTAGTTTTCTTTTGGATTTCACATCATACATACATAAACATACACATGCCTGAAAAACTCATTGTTTTGGTTTGCAAAAGCTGCTGGAATGCAAAATACCAGAAATGCATTGGATTTTACATTGAGGGTTTATTAGTTCACAAATTTATAGTTCTAGGCCATGAAAATGTCCCAGTTAAGGCTTCAATAGGACAACACCTTCTTTGTAGCAAGGCAGTGGCATCTGGATTCCTGTGTCACATGGGAAGGCACATGGCGATGTCTGCTGGTCCTTCTTCTCCTGGGTTCTGTTTCCAAAATCTCTTTCTCCAAAATGTCTGTGTTCTTCTGTCTTAGTTTCTCTTTCTCAGTCCTGTGCATCCTTGTTTGTTTTTCCCTGGGCATTTCTCTCTAAGCATCTGGGGGTCCTCTCAGCTTCTTCAGGGCAAACTCTGGATTTCATCTCTTAGCTTCTCTCCTAGTTCTGGTTTCAACAGCTGTCTCCAAAATGTCTTGATGTTTTCTCTCCAAGTGTCTCAGTCTGTGTTGGCTCTCTTAAGGACTCCAGTAAACTAATTAAGACCCACCTTGAATACGTGGGGTCATATCTCCATGGAAATAATCTAATCAAAAGGTCCCACCAACAATTGGGTGGGTCACATCAAAAGATCCCACAATAGGTCTGCCCCCACAAGATTGGATTTTAAAAGAACAGAGTCTTTTATGGGGTACATAACAGATTCCAACCAGCACACTCACATTGTTGAAGAATGGTTCAGCAAATATTTTATAAAATGAAGAATTCCAATTTTTCAGTGTAAATTAGATGACTTTTATGTGGAAAAAAAATTTGCTTCATTCTTTCTTTAATATTGTACATTATTTTATATTTCATAGCCATGTAGGAATCACTCATGGCAGATGAGGCAGCATAATATGTGAGAAAGTATACAAGGTGAGGAAGCAGGTGGCACAGTTCCAGGTCTAGCATTACTCTCATTGGTTCATATCGATTAAACATGTTGGTTCTCATGTTTTTTTTATTTTATGAGGAGTCGGAGTTTTGGGGCTATCTCATTTCCCTCTATAAAGTTATTTTTGTGTTTGTGTCACCTTTTTGAACATTTATTTTATTATACTATGGATTTATAACAAGTGAAGTGGACAGAGCCTGTGCTAATGCTGTGATATAGCCACCCTCATTAAACTATTAAATCTTATAAAAGTAGAATGTGAACTAGAAATAGAAGTAATTGAGCGCTCTGGTTCAGATCTGGATGAATGAGAGTTGAACAGTCTATAGAACTCTGCCCTACAAAAGACATACTTTAAAATGTTTGGAGTTTTATGTTTTGAAACAATTCTTTTGTAGAACTATGCCTTAAAAAGAAATACATTAAGTGGATAGATTTTCGTGTTATAAAACAATTCTTTCATTTGATAAAACATTTCTTGTAGTGTATTTTTCTATACATGAGCTCTCAAAATGTATTTAAAGTTATACAATTTTCTAAGGAAAAGGGGTCATACATAATTTTTTTCAAGAATATTTTCATTACAGAACTTGAGGCGTACTTAACATTTGATAGTTCATTGATAGTTTGTTTCTTTCTTTACTTAACTATTTCTCTTTCTCAGGTGCTTACTTTTGGTAAATAATGTATAGTATAGTTTTATCATTATTTTATCACTAATTTTTGTTTTTGTCTGTACTGTGTCATATAGACTTAGTTCTCTGTAAATATAGTCCCATTTAAAATGGATTTCTTTTAATCTACATGTTACTCCATGTGACCAACATCTAAATTTTCTAATTTTTATAGAATTAGTATTCTCTATATAAGTTTATACCATTGGTTATGATATCATTAAATAATTTGTATAAAATCTCACAAAGCCAGTATATATAACCTAATTGAAGCCAATACTTCTTTAATAAGTAGGTTTTTAAATATTTGAAATACTAAGGATTCCAGAATTCCTTGGATTATTTTCTCAATACCTATGTATTGAGAGCACGGCTCCAGGATTGAGTCTCAAAGGACAGGAAGTGCAGGCTTCCATTTTCTTACGGTCTGGGTCTGGCAACTGGCCTAGCACCTTCTCTGCCATAAGCTATTGGTTCGTCAAAGTCATGTATTCAAGGGAGGGGGTTATAAACCCCCATCTTTTAATGGGATAAACATTAAATAATTTTAGGCTATGTTTTAAATTTACAAAATCTAACAAGTTTTGACCACACAAAATTAATATGCTACTCCCCTAATTCAAAAGAGATACACTGAAGTACACATCTTTGTGGAAATATTGTTATTTCCCTTAGTCATATTTGTGTGGTAGAGAGTTATGGCTGAAATAGGTAATTATTTAAAAATATATTTTTCATTATAAAAGTAATAATGCCATTATAAATAATTAGAAACTATGAAAAGGTCACAGAAAATCCAAAATATAAATTATTATTATTGATAAATGTACATAACACACTTCATTTCGTTGTGTGTGTGTGTACATATTGAGTATCAGTTACATTTATATAAACACATGCAAACCCAAGTATATGATCACTTTCACCCTCCCCAAATGAGAGCTACTCTGCCTACAATTTGGGGTTGTTCCTTATCCAGAGGAAATCAGAAACTACAACTTATACTGTGAAGTATAAAGGTATTTTTCATCCCTTACTTTGATATGTTGATTAATATTAAAATCCATTGTCATATAAACATAAAAATGGTACATGGTTTGCTTAAGGTCCAAGCCTCTTCTTTGAAAATTTTTGTCATAATTTTCAAATTATTATATGTACTGTTGGAAAAAAATTGATCTTATTTAGGATCAATGTCATAGAGATAGGTTGTTGATGTTCATTTTAATCCTATCTATATTTCACAATCTGTCACCATTTATAATATCTGATTCAAATGCCATTGTCAAAGTTATCAGAATTAAAGCTCTCACTCTGAGTAGTACCAGAGATTCTCACTGTGCTATTTCATTACCTGCTATGAATAAATTTCCAATCAGGAGCTGCCCATGTTTTAATTTTCTGTCTGCTCAGCTGAACTGCCTTCTAGCTCTGCTAAATTACTAATGACAGTTCATAACAGAGACTGGGTTGTCCTTTCTTTAATTGGTAAAGGGAACTTTCTGACAAATCTGTCACCCATAAGTTTCTGGAGTTTCTAAAGTGAGAAATAATGGATATAATTTAGTGTTTCAATTTTAAGTTCTATTTTGCATATGCCTCTGGTATTATATCAATGCACTTGATAAAACAACAAGACAACTGCAAATTTGTTGAGCTTAAAACAATTATGCCTTAGCCATTACTAAATCTACAAATGAGTATAACTTTTTTTTGAGAAAACAAACAAAACTTTTCTTTTTCTTCCAAAGCTAAGATATTGAATGTCAAAGGAAATAGCTTAGTAGAGCTAATGCTCATTTTTAACCCAAACCTTACATTTGGGTACAAAATTAGTGTAATCTGTTCTGTCAACACAGGTTCATAATGTGACAGCCATTAAGATAGGAAATATATTACAATTATCTTGAGTTACTAGGGTTCCTTCAGAAACAAAAGTGAATCCAGTTTGTTCTTTGAAGGACCTAACTACAAGGAATAAAATACCACAGTGTAGGCACTAAAAATAACGTTTAGGATTTATTAGCCACCTTAGACCTTGTCCACAAGTTAGAATGTAGAATGAAATTCAAGAGAGCATTACCAGTTTGGGGTGAATTTTTGGATATTAATAGTCTATGATCTTCAGTTGATTTAAAAAAGAAGGGAAAGTTAAAAAAAAAAAAAAAGAAAAACAAGGAAAAAAAGATGTAGTGCCCCCTTGAGGAGCCTGTGGAGAATGCAGGGGTATTCGCCTACCCCACCTCGATGGTTGCTAACATGACCACAGACATAGGGGACTGGTGGTTTGATCGGTTGAGCCCTCTACCATAGGTTTTACCCTTGGGAAGACGGTTGCTGCAAAGGAGAGGCTAGGCTTCCCTATGGTTGTGCCTAACAGCCTCCTCCCGAATGCCTCTTTGTTGCTCAGATGTGGCCCTCTCTCTCTGGCTAAGCCAACTTGAAAGGTGAAATCACTGCCCTCCCCCCTACGTGGGATCAGACACCCAGGGGAGTGAATCTCCGTGGCAACATGGAATATGACTCCCGGGGAGGAATGTAGACCTGGCATCGTGGGACGGAGAACATCTTCTTGACCAAAAGGGGGATGTGAAAGGAAATGAAATAAGCTTCAGTAGCAGAGAGATTCCAAAAGGAGCCGAGAGGTCACTCTGGTGGGCACTCTTACGCACACTTTAGACAACCCTTTTTAGGTTCTAAAGAATTGGGGTAGCTGGTGGTGGATACCTGAAACTATCAAACTACAACCCAGAACCCATGCATCTCGAAGACAGTTGTATAAAAATGTAGCTTATGAGGGGTGACAATGGGATTGGGAAAGCCATAAGGACCACACTCCACTTTGTCTAGTTTATGGATGGATGAGTAGAAAAATAGGGGAAGGAAACAAACAGACAAAGGTACCCAGTGTTCTTTTTTATTTCAATTGCTCTTTTTCACTCTAATTATTATTCTTGTTATTTTTTTGTGTGTGCTAATGAAGGTGTCAGGGATTGATTTAGGTGATGAATGTACAACTATGTAATGGTACTGTGAACAATCGAAAGTACGATTTGTTTTGTATGACTGCGTGGTATGTGAATATATCTCAATAAAATGAAGATAAAAAAATAGTCTATGATCTTAATTTAAATAATGTTTTTGTTTAAAAGATGTGGCATTCCACTCAACCTCATCTCCCTGCTTATGTTAGAATTCTTACCCTTATCCAAGGTCATATCTTTTGAAAAAATGTATCAAACAGAGCTGAGAACCAACCTTTTTATGTGTCTATTTCCAGGGATCTCAAGTGTCTTTTGCCCTATGTCACTGCTAAAATTCTGTGTGTGAGTATGTGTGTGAGTGTTCATGAGAGTTAAAGGTAGGGGTTCCATTAATTCCTATTTTAACATTTGTTTGCTATTTTGAGTCCCTTCTCATATCTTTCTGTACATATTTTTCAGATATTTTCTTTTAGGTTACTATGGGGTTTAAATGTATCATCCTAAATCTACAACAGTCAAATCTGATTTGCTACCAACTTGTCTTCAATAATGTACACATACACTCTTCCTATACCCCTCCCCCCACCTTTTTGTTGTACTTGTTACAAATTATACCTTTTAAAAAATTATACATTTTTATTCTTTATTTGAGAAGTTGTGGGTTTACAGAACGATCATGCATAAAAAATACAAGATTCCATCATTTACCTATTATTAGCACCTTGCATTGGTGTGTAACTTTTGTTACAATTGATAATACATTTTTATAATTGTACTAGTAACTATAGATCATGGTTTGACTTAGGGTTCTTTGTACAGTGTAGTTCCATGCATTAAAAAAATATTTTTTATTCTATTACCATATATACAATCTAACATTTTCCCTTTTAATTTCCCTTTTAATCACATTAAGAAATATATTTCAGTGCTGTTAATTTTTTTCAAAATTTTGGCTACCATCACCACCATACATTACTAAGCCAGTGGCAATGTAAAATGCAGTTGCTATGGAAGTCAGTTTGGCAGTTCCTCGGAAAGGCGCCAATGTAAAATGGTGCAGCTATTTTGGAAAACAGTTTGGCGGTTCCTCCGAAAACTAAGTATAGAAATACCATATAACCTGGAAAATTATATATTTATACCTTGTATGTCCCGATCTATACATTTGTCATAACTTTTTATGTATTTTCTCTTTAGAACCTGTACAAAGAGAAAGTAGAGTTATAGGCTGAAAAATACAATATAATACTACTGACATTTATAATTATCAAAATTATTACCTTTATTGGAGGTCTTTATTTCTATACATCACTTTAATCCACTGTCTAGTGTCCTTTCCTTTCAGTAGGAAGAACTCCCTTTAGCTTTACTTGTAGGGCAGTTGTGATGTTGACATACTCCCTCAGCTTTTGTTTAACTGATAAATATCTAAATCTCTCCTTTTTATTGAAAGATTGCTCCCCAGATCCAAAATTCTTGGTTAGCAATTGTTTTCTTGCAGAAATCAGTAGTTAATCTTATTAGGACTCCCTTGAACGTAACACGTTGCTTTTCTCTTGCAGCTTTCAGAAGTCTCTGCTTGTCCTTGGCATTCATAGGTTATCTATCATGTGTCTTTGAATTTATCCTGTTTGCAGCACATTGGGCTTCTGGAATGTGTATATTCATGTCTTTTGTTAAATTTGGGGAGTTTTCTACAATTATTTCTTTGAATATTCCTCCTGTCCCTTTCTTTCTTCTCCTCTGAGATTCCCATGTGTATATTGGTATACTTGATGGTGTCTGGCAGGTTTCTTGGGCTCTGCATGCTGCTTCTCTTTATTTTTTCTGGCGTTCAGCCTGAAACATTTTAGTTTTCTTGTCCTAGAATTTTCTAATTATTTCTTATGCCAACTCCAGTCTGCTGTTGAAACCCACTAGAGAATTTTTCATTTCAGTTTTTTGGTTTTCAATTCCAGTATTTCAGTTTTGTGCCTTTTAAAAATTTCTGTCTCTTTATTGAGATTCACATATTTTTCATCCATCATTTTCCTGATATCCTTCCATTTTTTTCCTCTATGTTTGCTTTTATCTCCTTGAGCATATAGAAGACCCTTCTTTGTTTTTGTTTTTTTTTTTTTCCTAACTCTTTATCTGGTATGTCCAAAGTCTGGTCTTCTTCCTTGGGATGGGTCATCATTTCCTGTTTGTTTGTCTTGTAATCTTTTGTCCCATCCTGTATTTAACTCTGGGATTTAGTCCCTGAGCTCTCTCTCCCTTACATTTGTATCCAGCTTTTGATATTACAGAGATTTACTTGAGTGCCCAGAGCCAACATAAACAAACACACCAAGGCAAAAACAAACAAACAAAACATCTTTTACAGTTTTTGTTAATTGGTTTTGCATTGGCTGTTCCTCTCCTTCTTAGGTTAGCCATCCTCTCATGAAGATAATCCTGACATGAAAGCGAAGTCTAGGGTCTGACTCTGTGTCTCGACCAGGTCTGGTGCTTGCTTGTAGACTTAGGAATTTCCCCATTTACAGGAATTCCAATATGCCCCCTCTCTTCTCTTCTCTTCTCCCTTTGGGACACTCAACATGCATAAGTTTGTGCACTTCATGCTATCATGCAAATCCCTGAGACACTGTTCAATTTTTTTTTTTAATTTTCTTTTCTCTATTTGTTCTCCTGATTGTATGATTTAGATCATCCTGTCTTCTTGTTCATTAATTCTTTCTTCTGCCTGGTCATATCTGCTATTGTATGCATGTAGTGTATTTTTAATCTCCATTATTGTGCCTTTCATCCCCGTAATTTTTAAACTTTCAAATTTTTCTTTATGCTCACACATTGTCTTCCTAATATCCTTTTGGATTCATGTATACTTCATCCTCAAACTTTGTACCTGTTTTTCAATGTTGTTTTTGCTGATCTCAGTCTTTTGCATATCCATATTAGTTTCAGAATAGGTTGTCAATTTCTACGATAAAAGAGAGCCAGTCTAAAGATCAATTTGGGGGGAAATGACATCTTAACAATATTGAACTGTCTTCCCCACAAACATAGTATATTTCTCCCTTTGTTTAGGTCTTCTTTAATTTCTCTTTGCAGGGTTTTGTAGTTTCCATCATACAAGTTTTACACTTATTTTGTCATATTTGTCCATTAGTATTTATATTTTTCTTTTTTTCTTGGTTTCCAATTGAGCCTTTATTGAAATATTTTCCGTTGTAGTTCTCAACTAGCCAGGGATTTCATTGCAGCACTGTTGGTGTCATCTATAATGTTATGACATTAGACACTGTCAACATTGCAGCCCACAGACTGAGTAGTCCCCAGAATCTCCTTTTTCTTTCCAGAGAGTTCTTTAGCTAAATAATGTTGCCTCATCTGTCAGGCCATGCAGACAATCTCTTCAACAGTGATATTTCCATTATACTTAATGTTTTTTTGCTTCTTTATGTTTCTGGGTGGTTCCCCAATGGCTTTGATGATCAGGGAAGAGGCAGAAGATACCACCTCAATTGGGGCCTGTCTGTTCTGAATGCTCAGTTTCTCTGTAATCTTTAGACCCTTCCCAGTCACAAGTTGCGTTGGCAATGTTATCACCAATGACCCAGGGAGTCAATACTTGGGGCCAGAGCAAAGGTGGCACCAACTTCCCTACTGGCACACCTCAGGTACATGACTTTCACCTTGTTATGGTTGAACTTGAGTGGCATAGTGGAGGCGGCGGGTGTCAGATGAACCTGGTTATGGGACCACTGAAGAAAATTGCACTTTGGCCTTCTCTGAGCCAAAAGCCAACACCTCCCCCCCCCCCCCCCGCAAGCAAACAAACAAAAAAAAAAAAGTTGTATTTTTGTGATATTGTAAATGGTATTGCTTTTTAAATTACAATTTCTGATTGTTTGTGTCTCATACATAGAAATACATTTTTTCTTTCATGTTGTTCTCATGTTGTATATCATGTTAACCTCATATATTTTTCTTGTACCTTTTTTGGATTTTCTACGTAGGTGGTCTTTGTCTGCAAGTAAAGGCAAGTTTACTCCATTCTTTTCCAATAAGAAGCCTTTCATTGCTTCTCCTTGCCTGCTTGCACTGGCTGGAACCTCCAGTACAATACTGAGAAGTGGTTAGAATATGAATCCTTGTTGTGTTCTTGATATCTGAGGGAACCATTCAGATTTCCATCATTAAATATGATTGGAGCTATAGGTTTTTGCAGATGCCCCTTATCAGAGTGAGGGAGTTATCTCTTCTCTTCATTTTAGCTGAGGGTCTTTTTAACAGGAAGAAATGTTGGAACTTGACAAATTATTTTTCTGCATCTGTTGAAATCTACCCATCCCCCATAGCTCTTTTTGTCAGTGTGGTGAATTACAATCATTGATTTTGTTTGATTTTTGAATGTTAAACCAATCTTGAATTCCTGGGCTAAGCCTTCATAAACATAGATACGTATTCTAAACAAGATTTTAGCAAATATATATAAAACAATAGTAAAAAGGATACTAAATCATGACTAAATCACTTCTTAATGATGAATCTTAACAGAAGGATCATTGTACATTGATATATTAGCTAATGAGAGTATAATTCCATCATGATTACCAAGATATTTAGAAGCTAAGGATCTAGGACATGATTGGAAATCTTTAAAATTCTTTCTGAGAGATTTTTTGACTCATACTACTATGCAGTTTCTTAATGGAAGAAAAGAAAAAGCCACATGTCACTGAATAAAATAATTACTCTTTTTGATATAGTAAAAATGGCTAAAATAACAGCAAAAATAGCATAGAAAGGGTACATGGATATGACCATTTTGGAAAACAATGTGGTATTATCTTGTAAGGTTGGAGTTTCACATATCCTATGATGCATTAGTAGGTGTATATACTTTGGAAACTCTTGAACATATGCTTATTAGATTTTTTTGTTTTTTAAATATCGACCAAAAAACTCAACCCCTGTAGGTTAGAAGTGAGATTTTAACAATTAATATGAAGAAACTGCCCTTAAAGATAGTTCTTCTATGGAGAAAGCATTTGGTGGAAAATATCAAGAGAAGATTTCCATCGTTGTGATTTTATTACTACCAATAGTTTCACTCATATACATTACTTTGTTTGCACACACACAAACCTTGGGGGCATTTTTTGCCAAAATTTTAAAATTGTTCCAACAAATCAATTTTAGTATGTTTTAGGCTCTTTGGTTAAAGATATAAATGAATCATCTTGTGATTAGTTGTAGAGATCACCTGATTAACATGAAGGGAAATTGAAATATACAAATTGAATTTCAATAAAGATTTTTGTTAGATGGTGAATGGAGTTGAAAAAATGAGTTTTATATTTTAGTAATCATAGTAATCGTAGTGATGTTCTTCTTTCATTTAGATTTACACATTAAAATCAGTTATCAAAGTGATCTGAACATCAACCAGACATTATTTTATCTTTATCTATTTTTAATTACTGATTATTTTTGTGTGTATAAGTTTATAATGTGCACAGTGTATTACTTTATATTACTAAAGTGATACATACATACAATTAATAAATGCATTTATGGAGAAATGGGCTGAAAAGTTTTTGCTGATAGTGTACAAAATGATAAAAGTTTACAAATCACTGAATTTTATTAGGTAAATATAACTCTAACAACCATAGGTATTTAAAATAAGGAACAGTATTTTCTAATGATCAATTCATTCATAAGTTTATTGATTTTTTTATTCAACAAACATATTGAACATCTACCATGCATTGTGCCTTTATGCAGGAGATATTTTTCAGTATGTTTAATGATAGCATAAATCCTAAGATAAAATGCATATTTTTTATTTTTTAGGATAAATTTTAGAACATTTAATATTTTAAATTAAAATTTTTAATTGAATATGGCATCACTTTGGATATACAGATATCTGCCCTGTTTGCTTTATAAAAATTTTCATTTATTTTGGGAATCAAAAGAGAATTTTGGGCATGAATTTAACAGACAACTAACTATTCCAAAGTGAGGCAGACAGGTTTAAAAATAAACAGTAACTGTCCTTCATTAAGAAAATTACAATCTCACAGATTGTTCAGTATCCTCCAAGAAAGCTAGGTGACCCTAAAAGGTCTTACTGTTTTCTTCACTTATAGTATTTATTTTTTCCTCTTGCTATTTCTTCCTTGTTTAAACCAGAATCTGATTTTAGCCTGATTAAGGGAAATAGTTAAATCTACTACTATTTCAAAGAAAGTAGAGTTAGCTTCGAAATTTGGACAGAATAATTCCCTTTCATAAAAAAGATTAAGAAAGTTGCTGTATCAATCTAATCTGTCTTGATTTGAGTTTGAAGAGTAGAAATATAACTTCTCTCATAGGATTTGTAAGATTATTCAGTCTAGCAGAAAGGTTTCTATTGATGCAGAGCACAGCACATGGATATGGATTTACAGTCTTTATATAAACTTTGTTCCTGGTATTATCTGCCTTGGTTATTCCCCACATGTCTAAAATTTAGGTGCACAAGGATATCTTGAAAATATCTTGAGTATTTTGGTCTTAATCTATAACATTCACCTTCCCAAATCCAAAGTCACTCTCAAGTGGGTCAGTTTTACTTGGTTATTACCTTAAATCTAAGAAGGTTGTGCATTGCTCTAAAAGCAACTTATTTAGCTTAAAACAATTGTGCATGCTGGTGAAAATGGTCTTAAAGTTCCTATTCAAGTGATGATCCATTTACATCCTAGAATTAGTTGGCATCTATATTGATAATGATATTCGGGCTTTGTATATGACCTTTCTTAAACAGGCAGGTGCAAAAAAAAAAAAAAATCAATTGTTCTGATTTTATCTGTGTGTAACAAAACAACTTGTTTAGCATGTCTGTTTTCCAGGGTATGGACTAGCAGTTTTGAAGTTGTAAAGAGGTCATTTATGGTTTCCTAGGTGAATGATTTCCTTGGTGTTATACTGTAGATAAATAAGCCATTTTATGTTGAACCAATGATTTTCAGAAAATATGCGTATCTTTGATAATATTGTAATTAGCTAGATTTATAAGTAGTATAATATTATTCATTTTTGAAGGATTTTTCCACACATTAATTTAGATTAGTGATCAGGCATTTTTTTTTTTTTCCCTAACTTCTGAATTTCCCGATCCCACGTTTTGGTGATAGTGAGCAATCCAGATCCAGTTATATTATACCTTGTGTATTCAGTCTTTCTTCTGTTTCCTTCACTGTGTGTAAGAGAAGCCAGCGGCCTCAGGATTTATTTCATTGTCTCTTTCCAGGTTAAAATATTTTTCCAAGATTAGAACTTTGCCTGTGAAGCATTTCAAAATTCTGTCTGCTGAAAGCATCCGTAAAACTTGGGGACAGTTATATTTAACATGTTCTCACAGTGCTTTAGTCTTTGAAAAGGAGGCTATTACACCATTCATAGCAGTGTTAAGGATAACAAAGGAGGACAACTAGCTGCCCAGGTGGTTTCACCTGGCCTTTATGAGGTGATGATAATCATGATGATTACAACTTCCAGGATATCAAAAATCTCTTAAATAATTGTTGAATGAATTGAATGAATGAGTCTTCCTAACAACTTAAGGGTAATGTTTTGTTATAGCCTTCATTTTACAAATGAGGGAACAGATCAGAGGAAGTTCCATTTGCTTATAGTCGCTGCCAGTGTGTGACAAAGCTGGAATTTGAATCTAGGTTTCTGTCTCCAAAGCCATAATATGTTTCCTTACAATATTATGATAATATTCCTAGTTATGCTCAACCTGATTTACGATCTATACATTACTCTTACATAATGAACAATAAACATTTTTTTTCTCAGTTCAACTGTAATTATGACCTACTTCATTCATTCATGTTAACTCCTGAAGGTCTAAAGAAGTGTGTAATGAAAGACAGTCTCATTCTTTGGCTAGAACATTAATTTATGAATCACAAAATTTGTTCAGTCTCGAATATACCATCTACCAAATCTTTAATAAGTCATTTGAAGTTTCTCATCCTATTCTTGTTGAAGAAATTTTTATTTCTAACCATCTATTTTTGTAAAAAGGGGGAAATATATTTACTGTAAGTGCAGAGGAAAGAGAGAGAGAGTACATCCAGTTGGGAAAATCAAGAAAGGCTTCATGAGATGGATTACAGTTGAAGAAGCATTTAAAGGATGTGAATCTGAAGTCAGAGAAAGGCACAGTATAACAGACGAAACAGGCTAGTAAAAGCTACAGACAGGAAAATGTGAGGTACCTTCAGGTGGCACACACATACACAATTATTTCTTTAATTGTGTACTTATGATATCAGTGTTTTCTTGAGCTGGGTACATATACTGTGCCATAAATAGAGAACAGAGTTATGAGAATTCAGACTTGAATTTTATAGGCAGGAGTGACAATTGAAGACTGACTGAAGTCTTGTGCCTTATGAAGATTACTTTGATACAATGTTTGGAATTGAAAGATCGATGGGGGGTGAGAGTGGGCAAAGGGATTATTTACATTTTACAGTTGTAGTTAGAGATGAATAATCATGCCAGGGTCTTGAAGAACTCCATCTGTCCATATACTGGATAAAGGGAGTGTGGGCCACAAGGTTTTCACAATCACACAGTCATACCATATAAGCTATATAGTTACACAGTCTTCTTCAAGAATCAAGGATACTGGATTGCAGTTCAACAGTTTCAGGTATTTCCTTCTAGCTATTCTAATACATGAAAAACTAAAGAGGGATATATATATATATTTTATATATATATATAATATATATATAATATATATTATATATATATATAATATATATATAATATATATTATATATATATATATATAATATATATAATATATATGATATATCTGTATTGCATAAGAATAACCTCCAGAATGACCTCTCGACTCCATTTGAAATCTCTCAGCTACTGAAACTTTGTTTCTTTTTCTTCCCCCTTTTGGACAAAAAGGGTGTCTCATTTCCACTATGCCAGGTCCAGGCTCATCCCTGGGAGTCATGTCCACATTGCTAGGGAGATTTACACCCCTGGGAGTCATGCCCCACGTAGGTGGAGGGCAGTGAGTTTACCTGCAGTGTTATCTTAGAGAGAGAGCCACACCTGAGCAATGGAAGTGGTTCTCTAGGGGTGAGTCTTAGGCAAAATTATAAGTAGAATTAGCGTCTTCTTTGCAGTAACAGCCTTCATAAGGGCAAGCCCCAAGATGGTGGGATTGGCCTACTACGATGGTAGTCCTCAATGCTTGCAAGAATATCAGGAATTTTGCAGGTGGGGAAATTTATCTCCAGTTTTTCCCCAGTCCCTCAAGGGGACTTTGCAAATACTTTTTATTCTCTGCCCAAATTACTCTGGGATCCATTGGGGTTTCATGCTAACCTGTATAAACTAACCAGATCTCACCCTCTATTCAAGGTTCCATATAATTATGGTGTTTGAGAAAACTGATGATACAAGTTGCATTATACAGCCTGCTACAGAAAATAGATTTTCCATCAAATAAAAATTTCTTCCTTTGGTCTCACACAGAAGTCAAAATTTTAAAACATGGTCAAAATTATCCTTTTCCTCTTAGTCTGGTTTACCTTAGTCCTAACATATATCTAATTGAAGTCGGAACTCTTTTTCAGCTTCTTTAACATTTGCTGTATGGGGTAATGCTGACATTCATAGCTGCTGAGCTCTGGCTCTGAGTCTTAGGAGTTACACAGATACCTGAAGTTCCAGGGACCAAGCAGGTTATACACAAACAGCTCAGCATCTCAGAATTTAGAAATTACTTTTACAACTCATGAATAGATGTGACTGCTCTAAGAGTTATAATCTAGGAACCTTTACCATAAGCCTTCCCCTGATAACCTGTGCTTTCAGATTCAATTCTCAAGAGTTTGCACACTATAATTAATCCATATTAATGAGGTATTATATCATTTGTCTTCTTGATTCTGGCTTCTTTCACTCAACATATTGTCCTCAGGGTCCATTCACCTAGTTGCATACCTCACAACTTATTTCTTCTTGCTACCGCTCAATATTCCATTGTATGTATATAATACAGCCGACCATTCTGTTTATCAGTTGAAGTACCCTAAGGTAACCTCCATCCATTGTGAATCGTGAGTACTGCCACCATAAACACCATTGTGCAATGTCCATTATGTCCCTGCTCTCAGTTCTTCCAACTGTATACCCAGTAACAGGGTTGTGGGACCATATGGCAACCCCAAAGTTAGCTTTCTGTGGAACCACCACACTGCCCTCCAGATGGGCTGCCCCATTTTACTTCCCTACCAACAGTGAACAGGTACATCCCTCTCTCCACATTTTCTCCAGCACTTGTATCCCTCTTTATTTTTTAAACAATTTTATTCACATACCATACAATCCATTCTAAGTAAACAATCAATGATTCCTGGTATAATCACATAATTATGCATACACCACCACAATCTATATGAGGACATTTCCATTTCTTCCACAGAGAAAGAGGAAAAGGAGGAAAAAAAATGAAGAATAAAAATATAAAAGATAGAATAAAAATAAACATAAAATAAAATACGATGAAAAGGTAAGACAACACCACCACCACCAAGAATCCCATATTACTCCCTTATATCCCCCTCTTACAGACATTTAGCTTTGGGATATTGCCTTTGTTACAATGAATGGAAGCATCTTTCAATGTTAGCATTAACTATAGACTCTAGTTTGCATGGATTGTCCCCCCTCATACTGTCCAGTTTGCAACACCTTGCAATGTTGACATTCATTTGTTTTCCCTCATTTAAAAACATTCTTATATTTTTACATCTAATCACCATCATTGACCACTCTAGGTTTTGCTAAGTCATATAATCCCTGTCTTTATCTTATGTCTTTAATTCTGGTGTCATACATGCCCTAGCCTTCCACTTTCAACCATACTCACACTCATCTTTGTTCAGAGTACTTACAATATTGTGCTACCATCACACAATATTATGCTATCCATTTCTGGATCTATACAGTCAATCCTGTTGAACCTTATGTACTCCTTCAGCATCAAATGCCCATTTTCTAATTTCATTCTATCTCCTGACAACCTGTGTTCTCAACTTTAATTCTGAAATTTTCTCAGTGTTAGTTCATATTAATGAGTCCATAGAGTATCCATCCTTTTGTTTCTGGCTAATTTCAATAAATTTAATGTCTTTTGGATTTTATGTGCCATAACTTATTTTTTTCCCTCTCTTTCTGTCTTTTTACCCTTACTGATAGTCCCCATTTCTACTCTTTTCTTCAAACCTCTCTCTCCTGTCTTTTCCTATCTGCCTGTAGTGCTCCCTTTAGTATTTCTTGTAGAACAGGTCTCTTGTTCACAAACTTTCTCAGAGTCTGTCTGAAAATGTTTTAAACTCTCCCTCATTTCTGAAGGATAGTTTTGCCAGATATAGAATTCTTGGTTGACAGTTTTTCTCTTTTAATATATTAAATATATCATGCCGCTGCCTTCTTGCCTCCGTGGTTTCTACTGAGAAACCTGCACATAGTCTTATCGAGCTTTTTTTGTATGTGATGGATCACTTTACTTTTGCTGCTTTCAGAATTCTCTCTTTGTCTTTGACATTTGATAGTCTGATTTCTCTAATCAGCTACTTAGAATGGGAGAAAAAAAAGGTAAAACAAAAGAAATCCCCTTTTCAGAGGCAGTCCCCAGTCCCACCCTCCATTACCATTCAGGAACCAGAGTTGGTGCCAGGTTCTATATGCCCCTTTTTTGGGACACAGCCCTTTTCCAGTATTCTGAGATCAGCTGATTCCAAAACCCTCTGTTTTTATGTATTCATGTATTTTTTCTTCCACCAATCCACCTCCTCTCTGCTGGGAGAAGTCTTGTTCCTTTCCTGCTTTCTCTGGGCCTGTCTGTGCTCATAGCTTGTATTCAATAATACAAACTTGTTAATTAAAACTATAATTGGAGCTTGGTTGAGCTACCTTCCTTCCTTCCTAGTAGACTGCTGCTTTTTCCCACAGGAAAGTCTTTCAATTCCACCTGCTGTGCCGGTCAGAGAGGGGTGCAAGCTCTGCGGTTTGGGGATCTTTACTTACAAGTCTTGTGCTGCGATCTCAACCATTCTACCCATTCCAGACTGTCGCATGATGTTTGGTCACAGATGTCCCCCAACAGTTGGGGAACTATTTACTAGTTTTTCCTGGTTATATGCTAGTTGTTCCATAGGACTATCTAAATTCCACACCTCCCTATGCTGCCATCTTGCCCTGCCTCCCTCCCTGTTATTTAAGAGAAGTCGGACATCCATATTTTATATGAAATCTCCCTTTTAAAAAATGTTGGCAACTAATTTAATCTTTTTTGAAATCAATGCACAGGCCAAATATCACAAATGTAGGATGAATGTAATCCCTTGGCTGATAGGTCTATCTCTGGACTCCAGGGTGGCCTTGACTGTAAGAGTGTCAGAGTCTACTGAATTTGAAAATAAATTAATTAGTGAATCAAATGTGATAAGGACAATGATGCTTCTATAACTTAAATTCACTGTTATAACTGAATTTTGTTTAAATTATCAATGGGAATGTTAAAAGCCTAATTTAGTAGTATGATAGCATTAGTCTGCTGTGCCAGTTTGGATGTATTATGTTCCCCAAAACACCATTTCTTCAATGCAATCTTGTAGGGGCAGACAGATAAATGTTGATTAGGTTGGAATCCTTTGATTGTTTCCATGGAGATGTGACTCAATCAACTGTGGGCAAGACCTTTGATTGGATAATTTCCATGGAGGTGTTAACCACCCATTCAGGGTGGGTCTTTAATTGAATCACTGGAGTCCTATAAAAGAGTTCACAGACAGAAGAAGGTGCTGCATCCAAGACACTTTGAAGTATGCACAGGAGCTGAAAGTGGAGCTGGAACACAACCTGGGATTGGCAGACGCCAGCCATGTGCCTTCCCAGCTAACAAGAGGTTTTCTGGATGCCATTGGCCTTCTTCAGTGAAGGTATACGTGTGTTGATGCCTTCATTTGGATATTTTCTTGGCCTTCAGACTGTAACTTTGTAGCCAAATTATCTCCCTTTATAAAAGCCAATTCATTTCTGGTACTTTGTGTAATGGCAGCATTAGCAAACCAGAACATCTGCAGAATTGTGTAACATACCCTTGATTTTAAGTAATAGATGAGCAAACAAAAAAGTGTGTTTTAACATCAGGCTCAATGAAACAAAGTGCAGAATTTTTAGAGAAATCTACATAGTTGAAATTCAGAAACCTTTGTTTCTTTTAATACCTTGCACCTAAGTTCCAAGTAATTTCTTTACAAAAGTATAATATAGAGACTAACCTTGAAGGCTGTGTTGAGGATGTGTAAGTGCTTTGGCTCTAGATATCAGCCTAGTCTCAAATTCAGGGTCCACCAAAGATTAGCATGTAACCACAGACAGATTATTTCAACTTTCTCAGTTTACTTTCCTCCTCTGTAAAACAGGATTATTACTGAGCCTACCTCATAGGATTGTGACAATTCAATGAGATAGTGCATGCAACAAATTTATCTCAGTGTCTGACTTGTAGTCAGATAATTTCCATTGTCACCTTCTCATCACAATATCATGATAATAATTGTCTTGTGGGTAGACTCACCAGCCAGCCTAGTTCTCTGAAACATAATTAGAGGCATGGAAGCAAATAATAACAGAAATATAAGTGACATAATGGTTCAGAATCTTGGTTTTGTTAATTGTGGTCTCACCCTATTTTTTAAGAGCATGTTAAACTGTTTCCTTGGTAGAAGCACACAATTAGTTTGTGTTGTGGAACTGAGAAATAACAATTGAGAGCACTGGTAAACAGAGAAAACCCATCAAGGTCAGAAACCAGAACTGAAAGCACAGCAGTGTTGGGCCACTTAGGTACAGCAGCAAACAGTTCCACACGCTATAATTTTCCCTCTGGGCATCATTAGACTACAGTGCAGTGTAATAATTGATCATAATGAACCTGAGTCAGTAAAAAAACTAAGTTGTATTCAAAAATTTCTTAAGATGCCAAGAAAAAGAAAAATATAATTTCAAAATATTTCCATTAAAAATGTTTAATTTTTAAAGGGTGTTTTAAAGATTAAGTTAAAATTATCTGTCAGATAATTTTTATTGAGGGATTACTGCAGAGATTTTATTTATGTGGACTACCTTGCTCCTCTCCAATCAATGTGGGATAAGTGAAGCATCCTTGTTTTTTTTTTTTTTAATTTTCAGGTGCCAAAGGCCTTTTATTAATCAGTTATTAAAATAACTACCCTGCTTATTTTGCATTTTAAATCAGGGACCATCTGATATGGTCTTTAGGAGACTATTTTATGGTGCTCTTTTCTGAGGAGAAAGCAGGTTTTTATTCTCATAATTTATGTGACACTTACCCTAAGTTAAATTGTTCAGTCTTTCTCAATAAATGGAGCATGGTGACACATGTCTGAGTGTAATGGACAAGCTATTTTCTATAATGTTACTTATATTAACTCAAGCAGGAGGGGCCTACTTTCCATTTTGTACATCCATTCATGTTGTGGGAATGTTTATGAGTAGGAGATCATACCTTCACGTTTGATAAGCTGGTACTTGGGATGGTATCGTGTTTGGCCTGGATGTTTTTCTCTTTGACAGAGTGCCATAATTAATGGTTGCCTTGTAAAAGGTTGTACAAGTTTGGTAGATCTCCAGTTTGTCCTTCCAGCTTCTCCCATGGGATCAGGTACTGGTATGTGTGGTTATATCTGAGAGACTACCAGAAATAGCCCATCTGTCTGTCTTTTCCTAATACCTTTCCAGAAGTAAGGTATTTAACATCTTCTGTTCAGGAAGAGAATAAAATCAGGAAGCTTAGCTAAAATGAAGTGCATTTAGAAACCAGCGGATGGACACAGCTGGCACTTCCGAGTTTCTAAGGGAATGGTGGGAGAACCACTCAGCACTGCAGCCCTTACTGGCCACTTGGTACAGCAGCCAGTGAAGATGTCAGTGGGGTCAGTGGCAAAGGTAGAAAATTTTTAGGTGGGGTGTACATGAACTAAGTGTGGAATATAGAGAACATTACAAAATTGATATCATTTATGTAGAGAAAAAAAAAATGTTAGCTGTAATGTAGAAGTTCATAGCTGGCTCCTTGGCATTTTGTCTAACTTTGTTTAGAGTTTCTGTTTTCCTATCATTTGCCATTCTTCCTTGGCGATTCTCTGAATAAACTAGAATTTTCCAGTTTTCTAAATCTCATGCCTTCACTGTTAGTTTTTCACAAGGTTCATCCATGTCCTCTTTGTGTTCCAATCCGTATGCTTTCCCTGAGGTATCTCTTCCGTAGCCATGTCATTCAGTCTCTCAACAATCAAGTGCCTTCTAAGGACTGTTCTAGAGCCTGTGTTAGACCCAGTCACTTTGAAGAAGTGTAAGAGGTGGCTCCCATTTTTAGGAAATAAAAAGTCTAGTGAGGGTGATATATGCATGCATGAGCTAACACAGCACAAGTTATATATTGATAATTGAAGATACAGGGTAAAGGATCTCCTGAGTCTGACTGGGGAGTTGCATTGTCATGGAAGCTTCTCTGGTGGGAATGGATTTTTCCCCATCATGGACCTTATGTGGGCCAGTCACTCTCTGTGCCTCAGATTCTTTATCTCTAAAATGGTGATTAAAAGGTGTCCTACCTTGTGGAGCTTTTGTGAGGTTTGAAGTGTGCAAATATGTAAAGCCCATAGAACAGTTCCTGACACATGGTATTAGTTAATGCTGCTACTTAATAACTGCCAGAGTTTTTTCTACATTCAGTTTTAGTTTTTGAATCTTAAGAATTCTGAACATATATCCAATTAGCCATTAAAATTCCTATTTATTTTATTTTCAAATTATTTTTCAAATCCAGATTCTGTTTTCCATTCCCTACCTGTGTTAAATGCTGTTTCCTACCTCCACTTATGCTATCATACATGTTATTATGGGCTTTCTTATACCAGTTATCAGATAATATTATTATTATTTAGTTTATTTGTTCCTTCCACACCAAACAAGGATATAAGCTAGTAAGAGGGCAAAAACCACTTTCTGTCTAGTTTCTCCCTTTCTCCCTCAGGACTAGAATAGTGCTTGACTCATTTAAATCCAAACTTGTTGAATAAATAAATGGGTGAATACATTTATGCTTTCTAAGTTTCTCAAATTAGAATATAGGTCTTCTATGTCTTATAACCCTATTACTTAACATAGTACCTCAAAGCCTTCCAGAGAGTAAACACTCAAATATTTATCTTGATGAGTAGAAATGAAACCATTATCTTTATGAAGTAACACTTTTTGAATAATTTAGGTCCTTCTAGTCCCAGATATAGCAAATGGTGTTTGAGTTCATTCATGAAGTAACAGTGACATCCAGGTTTATGAAATCTCTCTGTTCCATATAACTGCTTTAGAAAATAATCCACCAAGGTGGAAAGTTCAGCAGGATATCAATAAGTGTGCCAGATGGAGACTCTTCAGAGCTGAAATACATTTTTGAAAACCCTGAATTAGACCAAGTTTAACACGTTTCTTTATAGTTGAAATTCTTGGAATCTTTAACTAGTTAATGGTCATTGTTAATCTCCAAATGACTGCTATATAATAACACTGCATTTATCAAATTTCTTTAACCCTGAAATACTTCAGTGTACTTCTAAGAGATTTAAAAATATCTTGACGTGGTTTATGAGATTTCGAAAGATCTGGCTATAGTCTTGTCCTCACACTCTTCATTTCACTCACTAATCTCTAGCCACTCTGGAGCTTTTTCTTGCCCTGGACCCTTTGGGCATGCTTTTCCTCTTTCTGGAATATTCCCTGGTATGGCCATCACCTATTTATCTTCTCCTTACTTCACCAGTCTAAAATCGTACCCCTGGAAAACATGCTTATGGCATTCTCTTCTTATCCTTCATTCACTTACCATAATATGTTCTTATAATTTGTGGTTGTATTTACATGTTATATTCTAAAATACTTGTAACTTACCTATTTTTCCTTTAAACTCATCTTTAGGAGCTATTCGCTTGTGTGAGTGTGTTTGTGTAAATTCCATATTTAAACTTTGTTAATGAAAGACTATCCTGTTTGAACTTTATGTCCTTGAAAGAAAATTAAAAATTTCCTTAATACTTTAACCAACATAGGTATAGTGACAGGGATGTCTAGTAGTTAGGGGATGGAATTCAAAGTCAGATAGATTTGCTTTGACATTCAAGCTCTGTTATTTCTGAGCTCTGGCTGCTGCTTACTGAGTGATGATTATTTTCTTCAAGCTGTTTCTTCTTTGAAATCTTTCATTTTCTTCTTTTCTTTTCCCAACTCCCCATCAACATGTAGTACTATTTATTTACAGTGCATATTTTAGAGAAATGTGGATTTCTTACTATTCTTTCCCCAAACAGAAAAATAACAGCAAATCTTTTTCAAGATTTACCCATATTTAAACAAAACACTATATTAACCTTTCCCTATCAGCCTGTCAGAGGAGGTTTGTCTGGCTATGTTTTTCCTTCTCCTACTCCTTCTCCTCATAATCTCTCTCTCTCTCAATCTCTCCCCCCCCTCTATTTCGACCTCTATCTATGTCTATCTTTATATTTCACTGATTGTAATAGTTCTCTATTGTACATTTGGAAATTTACATTTTGTGATGTTTGAAAGAAGATAGCCAAAAGGCAGGATCAAAAATTTAATTTTATTTTTCATTTATACTTGTTAATTTCAGGAAAGAGGTAATGGAAAAGTTATCTTTTTCTTATTTTTAACAGTCTTGATATATAGGCATAAATTGTCACACGGAATTGAGGTACAAAATAGTAAAATATAACCAATGCAAAAATAAGAAATTCACTGGGAACCAAGTGCTCAGAGGAGAGACTATTCTTAGTATCTAGAGGAGATAGTGATATCTGAATTGAAAAGACCTGAGAATATCTCCCATTACAGCAGAAGTGAAGCAGTGTCTCTGCTTTCTGATTTTCTTCTTCCCCTCCCCTGCCTCCCCACCTCTCTGTCTCTCTCCCTCCCTCCCCCTCCCTCCTTCCTTCCCTCCTTCCCTCCCTCCCTCCCTCCCTCCCTTCCTTCCTTCCTTCCTTCCTTCCTTCATTCATTCCTTCATTCCTTCCCTCCTATTCTGGTTTGCTATTGCTGCCGTTATGCGAAACACCAAAAATGGATTGGCTTTTATAAAGTGGGTTTATTTGGTTACAAAGCTACAGTCTGAAGGCCATAAAGTGTCCAAGGTAAGGCATCAACAATAGGGTACCTTCACTGGAGAAAGGCTGTTCACATCTGGAAAACTTCTGTTAGCTGGGAAGGCATGTGGCTGGCATCTGCTTGCTTCCAGATTGTGTTTCAAAATGGTGTTCTCCAAATGTCAGCTTTCAATGGCCATCTTCAAAGGGTGCCTCTCAGTTGCTCTTCAGATTGTCACTCACAGCTGCACTGAGTTCCTTCTGTTTGTCAGCTCATTTATATGGCTCCAGTGATTTAATTCAGACCCACGCTGAATGGGTGGGATAACACCTCCATGGAAATTATCCAATAAAAGTTATCACCAGCAGTTGGGTGGGTCATATCTCTAAGGAAACATCCAATCAGAAGGTCACACCCTAATCAAAAAGATTAAATAATCTGCCCCCACAAGATTGCATCAGAGAACCTGACTTTTTCTGGGGACATAATATATACAAACTGAGCACATTCCACCCCCTGGACCCCAGAAAAACATGATCTTTCCGTATATAAAATATATTCATCCCATCACAATATCACAGAAAACTTAAATAATTTCAGTAACAATAGTTAAGTACAAGATCCTGTGAAAATCAGTCACATGTGTGGTCTTGTCCTAAAGCAAAATTCTCCTTTAGCTGTGGAAGGAGAAAAAGTTATCTCTTTCCAATATACAGAGGAGGGAAAATCATAGGGTAAATATTCCCATTGTCATAAGGAGAAACTGAAAGGAAAACAGGGTTAACAGGACCAAAACAATTCCTAAAACCTGCAGGGCAAGCTCCATTAGATTTCAAAGTCTGAGAGTCATTTATGGAATGACATTGTATCCTTGGGGTTTGAGAGAATGGCAGTCCCACACTTTCTAAAGGTTTATGCAGTGCAACCTTTCCTCTCCAAATGCTGGGGTGAGTGCTCCAACATGTCCACACAATGGGGAGACCACCTTCTTCTCGGCCCCACCCTCCTCAAACATTGGGGTGCCACCTGGACTCTGCCTCTCCAGGGCAAAAGCTCTCCTCTCTGAACAGTGGGGTGGCGGCCAGGCTGTTCTGAATCTGCGGGGAATGTACTCCACCCTCTCTGAGGCCTGAGGTGGCAGCATTCTTCATGAACATGGAGGTGGAAGGCCCATTCTTTGCCTCTGGGGCAAACTCACCCTTTCCATGTGCGTGGGCAGCTCTGCTCTCCCTACCCGAGACCTCTTGACTCCAGACTTCAATCTCCATGGCTCTGTCTTTGAAGACTATTTCCTTCTCCAGTCCAGATCAGCAGTGTCTCCATCTATATTGATCTCACAAAAATCTTGTTGGCTTGGCATGAAGTACACAGGAGTCGAAACTGTCAGACAATAAGACTTCCCACAGATCCTTTCTGGATAAATCCATCTCCAATCTTGGCTTGTACTGAAATGGTGGTTGGATTCCATGTTTGGTTAAATCCTCATGTGATGCCATAGCTTCTGGGGTCTCACTTTCTGGAAGCCCGGAATTTTCCAAACTATCAGTTTCTGGTTTCTTTGTACTCAGGAGTTCATTTATCAGCTTATCTCTGTCTTGTTGCATTTTACTATAAGCTGCAAGTAGAAGCCAGGCTACATCCTCCACACATAATTTAGAGATCTCCTCAGCTAAGTATTCTAGCTCGTCACTTTCAAATTCTGCCTTCCATCTGACATCAGGACACAATTTTGCCAAATTCTCTGCCACTTTAAAACAGGGATCACCTGTCTTCCAGTTTGCAATGGCACATTCAACTTTTCTGTTCAAAGCCTCATCACAAGTATCTTTAGAGTCCATATTTCTACAAACAGTCTTTTCAAAGCAATCTAGGCCTTTTCTATCAAGCTTCTTATGATTCTTCCGTAATCTTCTCTTATCCACTTAAAAAGCCGTTCCAACATGTTTGGTATTTGCAAACTCAGCAGCACCCCACTCCTGGTACCAAAATCTGTTCTGGTTTGCTAATGCTGCTGTTATGCAAAATACCAAAAATGGATTGGCTTTTATAAAGGGGGCTTATTTGGTTACAAAGCTACAGTCTGAAGGCTGTGAAAATGTCCAGAGTGAGGCATCAACAATAGGGTACCTTCACCGGAGAAAGGCCATTGGCATCTGAAAAACCTCTGTTAGCTGGGAAGGCATGTGGCTGCTATCTGCTTGCTCCCAGGTCATGTTTCAAAATGATGTTCTCCAAATGTCAGCTTTCAATGGCTGTCTTCAAAGTGTCTCTCTCAGTTGCTCTCCAAAATGTCACTCACAGCTGCACTGAGTTCCTTCTGTTTGTCAGCTCATTTATATGGCTCCAGTGATTTAATTGAGACCCACCCTGAATGGGTGGGATAACACCTCCATGGAAATTATCCCAAAGTCATCACCCACAGTTGGGTGGGTCATACCTCCATGGATACATCCATTCAAAAGGTCATTCCCTAATCATAAAGATGAATCAATCTGCCCCCACAAGATTGCATCAAAAAACATGGCTTTTTCTGGGGGACGTAATATATACAAATTGGCACACCTCCTTCCCTCCTTTCTTCCTTTCTGTTTCTTTTTCTCCTTTTTTCCTTCCTTCCTTCATTCCTTCCTGCCTTCCTCCCTCCCTCCCTCCCTCCTTCCTTCCCGTCCTTCCTTGTTCTTTCTCATCTCTATCTCTATCCCTATCCCTATCTCTATCACTATCTCTATCATTATCACTATCATTATCACTGTCACTGTATCTCTATCTCTCTTTCTTTAATAACACAAGGAAGAGCAAGACACTGAGACAGGGAATTTGGGGGTCTGAGTCAGGAAAAGTGTAGTTGTGGTTATCTCTTCACATCCTGTTTGTCTTCTCTATTGTTGGCTTTTTTTTTTCCTGCCGTAAAGATAGAAAAAATTGTCTAAAGCTAGAAATTTATCTTACGAATTGTGTACCTTTGAGGCTCTTTGAGCATAAACCTAGGCAATTCAGAGAAGCTGGATATGAACCAGAAGGAATCTTGGTCCTTTTATCTGTTCTTTATGCCGAATGCCTTACCATCTGTATTAGTTAGGGTTCTCCTTGGAAACAGAATCAGTGAGAGATGTCTCTGATTATCAAATTGAAAAGTGACTCACGCAACTGTGGGCATGCACGAGTCCAAATTCTGCAGAGCTGTCAACAAACTGTCAACTCCAACGAAGACGTCCGATGAACTCCTCGGGAAACGAACCGGCAACTTTGACAAACTCCTCAGGAAACGAACCGGCAACTTCGACGAGCTCCCCAGGAAATGCTTCACTGAGCAGCCGAAGAAGAAGTGAAGGTTCTCTAACCGTCTGGCTTATAAGCCTCCAACTGATCACCCGGACCAAATCCAGCCAATTGCATTGTCTCATTGTGGAAGGCACGCCCCTTGATGAGTCATCAGTCGCCTGCAGTCAATTGACTGATGATCCGACAAACCAGCCCGTTGGTTTATTAACCAGCCTCAAATATCCTCACAGCATTCGTCAGGCCAGTGCCCGCTTGACCAGACAGCTAGGCCACCTAGCCAAGTTGACACATGAACCCAACCATCACACCATCCTACAGAAACTTGGAAATATGATTTTTGCATTGTGTGTTTTTAAATTATGTTACTGCATAGATATGCAGTAGTTCATATTAATATGTACAAGTTTGTTTTCTTTTGTCTTCCCACCCTCTATATGCATGTTTATGTGAGCGTGTGTGTGAATGTGTGCATGTGTGGGTAGATACATCTAAAATACAAAAGTTTATACAGGTTAATAATAGATTAATTTTTTTTTTTTTTGCTGTTAACTATAGTTCATAAGCTCAATGCACTAAAATTATGCAAAATAGGGCAAAATATGCATTTCTAGACTGTGCATGTAGATTTGTTTTAAAGCAAAGGAAGTCTGTTTTTAAACAACAGAAAATGGTTTTTTTGTATTAGAAATAATGTCCATAAAATGTCTTTAGGAGACTTTTATTTATATACATAATAAATAATACCCAAGTGACTATGCCTTTTAAAATGAATGTTAAAAGCAGATGGATTTATGGACACATTTTGAAGCTCCAGTAATCTGCTTTTTAGAATCGTGTTGGAAACCAGTCTTGCACAATACAGGTGCTGAATTAACTAATTAATGTAACAAAAGTTTATTGAGTACTTACTGGGAGCTTAAATCTTCTCTAAAACCTGAGAATGAAATAGTGAAAAAGCTAGGTAAGTCACTGGTTCTCAGAGTCCTATACTTTTGTGGGGAAGACAGAAAAAAAAAAAACAAAACACAGACAGTGACAAGTATTATGAAGAAAAATAAAGTCAGCTAGAAAGTATTCAGTGTCATGTGCCATGTCTGTCTTTTAAAGTGGCTAAGATAAGCATCTCTGAAGAAGTGATATTTGAGCAGAGACCTGAATAAATGAGGTGTAATATAAAATTCTGGGGAATGAGCAAACAATGAGAAGAAAGCATTTGTGTGGGTCCTGTGGAGGGAATGTATTTGATATGCTCAAGAAAAGGTTGTGGTGGGGGAAGGGGTGATGCAGAGTGAGTGGGTAAATTTGAGGAGCTACCAGACAGTCTGACAGTTGTCAGATCATATAAAACTTTATAGGTTCTGGTAAGGAGTTTGGATTTTCTTCTATTTTATTTAGCTTATCTGTGTTTCATGGGAAGCTATTAAATGACTTGGTTCAGGGGAATTCTATAGCATTAATGAAAAATCATTCTATCTGCTATGTGATGAACTGGGAGGATGGAAGATGTGGGGCAGGTGTGGAATTAGTAAGCAGAGAAGAGAGGCAATTGTACCAGAAATCCAGTGAGAAATTGTAGTGTCTTGGATCAGAGGGGTAGTGTTGGTGCTCTAAGAATTGGTTAGAATTAAAAAGGTGATGAATTTCAAAGATAGAGGTGATAAACCTCAATGAGTGATTGCTTATATGTGAGAGTAAAAAGAAATCAATCCCAAATATTTCACCAAGGGGTAAAATGGGCCTCTGAAAAATGGTGCCTCTCTACCTTTTGAGTATGAGACGTGGTGTAGTCATTTAAAAGCTCTGGGAAACTGCAGGTAGAGGGTTTGGAATAAAATCAAGAACTCAGTGTTGAATATATTAAGCTTGAGATGCCTATGTGACATATAAATGGAGGTGTTGAGTCAGCAGTTAAATATAAGAGCCTGGAATCAGTGGAGTGGTCAAGGCTTGCAATTTAAAATTGGAACCCATCTGTTTATGGAAGGTATTTATTGTATCAGGTCTTCTGAAAAGTGAGGATGGGAGAGAAGTAGTTCTCCTGCTTATCTCTGTTACTCTGACATGATGAGGTCAGGAAGAAGAGCAGAAGGCAGCTACGATGATAGAGAAGTAGCAACAGGTGAAATAGCAGGAAAATTAGGAGCATAAAATAAAAATATTTTAAATAGGAGGCAGTACTTAGCAATCCCAGGGCTGCAGGAGGGATAAATTGGATGAGATTTGAGAATTGGCCATAATTTGCCCTGATGGCCATTGATTTGGGCTCCAAGGGTTACTAACAGTGGAATAGTTGGGCTAAAATTCTGATTCAAATTGTTAAGAATATAATGGGCAGTAAGAAAGTGAAGGTAGCAAATGCAGATAACTTTTATGAGAGGATATTCCCTAAAATATTGTAGAAAAGTCGGTTGGTAGCTGGAAGGGAGTGTTGAAAGTCAAAAGGTTTATTTAAGATAGTATATTTTTCAGTTGATGGGAGTGAACCTTTATAAAAGGGAAAATTGATGATTGTTTTAGTTTCCTAGGTTGCTGAAAGCAGATAGCATGAAATCAGTCGGCTTAAACGATGAGGATTTATTAGCTTACAGTTTGAGGATGAGAAAAGTCCAAATCAAGGAATCATCAAGGTGATGCTTTTTTCTGGCTACCCTTGTTCCTCTGTCACATGGCAGGGTACATGGTGGCATCTGCTGGCTTCCCTTCTCTTTTGGGTTTCATTGATTTTAGCTTCTTGCTTCCATTGCTTTCTCTCTGTTTGTCTGAATTCATTGTCTTATAAAAGACTCCAGTAATAGGATTAAGACCCATCCTGAATGAGGTGGTCACACTAAAGTAGCCTCATCAAAAGGTCCTGCTTATAGTGGGTTCAAACCACAATAATGGATTAAATTTGAGACTATGTTTTTCTGTAGTGCATACAGTTTCAATCCACCATGATGAGGTTCAGAAGAGAATAGGGATGAGTATAGGTGTAAAGCCCTGGAAAAGACAAGAGAAAACGGGATTTGGTATATTCATGAGAGCTGGTCTTAGATAAGTGCAGGGTCCATTTATCTGATATTGTATGAAAGAGGCAGTGTATATGGGTTTTTATGCATGTAGGGAGGTAGATGCTATTAGGCATAGATGATATTCCTCCCTAATTGCTTGCATTTTCTCAATTAAATATAAGGCAGGTCAGTCAGCCTAAAGTGAAAAGTTGAAGGGGGGTTGTTGCAAATTTTAGGTGAGAGGAGAAGGTGTAGAGTAGTTGTGATGGCTAGGTTCATGTGTCAACGTGGCCAGGTGATGGTACCCAGCTGTCTGGTCAAGCAAACACTGGCCTAACAACTGCTGTGAGGACGTTTATGGCTGGTTAATAAACCAACAGGCTGGTTTATTAAATCATCAGTCAATTGACTGCAGCTGTAACTGATGACTCACCAAAGGGTGTGTCTTCCACAATGAGAGAATGCAATTGGCTGGGTTTAATCCAATCAATCAGTTGAAGACTTACAAGCAAGACAGTTAGAGGGCCTTCACTTCTTTGGCTGCCCAGGGAAGCGTTTCCCGAGTTGTTCATCGAACATGTTTGTCGAAGATCCTAGTTCATTTCCTGAGGAGTTCGTCGAAGTTGCTGTTTGTTTCCTGAAGAGTTCATTGGACATCTTCCTTGGAGTTGACAGTTTGCTGACTGCTCTAAAGAATTTGGACTCGTGCATACCCACAGTTGCATGAGTCACTTTTACAAATCTGATAGTCAGAGACACCTCTCATTGATTCTGTTTCCCTAGAGAACTCTAACTAATATAGTAGTCATTTAAGAAATTACAGGAATTTTTTCACTAAGGAAATATAATGGGATTCTTGAGCAATTTTGAGTGTGGACTAAGCAAAAAGTTGGATTTGACTAGGCATGAGGTTTTGTTAGATCCAGGAGAGTGATGTAAGGGAATAATTACAGTGATGGACCATGGTCTCCTGTGTTGGTTAAACAAGGAAAGGAGGATAAAAGGGGTGAGGGGTAATAGATAGTGACCATGCAGTAGGATTAATGGACTGGAGGTCTTGATAGGAGTGGAGAACTGGTGGGGTAGAGCACTGTGTTTTGGTTGATTAAACAGCCTTCTTACCGGGAAAAGGAGGGGTGCTGTGACTTCCTTTATATCATGCTTAGGGCTGTTTTAAAATCAGGAGAAAGGGAAACTCATAGAAATCCCTCTTTGCCAGTTTGAATGTATTATGTCTCCCCACACACCATTATTTTTGATGTAATCTTGTGTGGGCAGACCTATCAGTGTTAATTAGATTGTAATACTTTGAGTGTTTCCATGGAGATGTGCCCCACCCAACTGTGGGTGATGACTGATTGGATGATTTCCGTGGAGGTGTAGCCCCACCCATTCAGGGTGTGTCTAAATTAAATCACTGGAGCCATATAAATGAGCTGACAAACAGAAGGAACTCAGTGCAGCTAAGAGTGACATTTTGAAGAGGAGCTACAGCCAAGAGGGACACTTTGAAGAAGGCGCAGGAGCTGCAGATGAGGAACAGTTTGAAGACAGCTGTTGAAGGCAGACTCTTGCTCCAGAGAAGCTAAGAGAGGGCAAACACCCCAAGAGCATCTAAGAGTGACATTTTTGAGGAACTGTAGCCTAGAGAGGAGCATCCTGGGAGAACGCCATTTTGAACCCAGAACTTTGGAGCAGGCCCCAGCCACGTGCCTTCCCAGCGAACAAAGGTTTTCCGGACACCATTGGCCATCCTTCAGTGAAGGTACCCGATTGCTGATGTGTTACTTTGGACACTTTATGGCCTTAAGACTGTAACTCTGTAACCAAATAAACCCCTTTTATAAAAGCCAGTCCGTCTCTGGTGTTTTGCATTCCGGCAGCATTAACAAACTAGAATACCCTCAATAAATGTTTAAAAGAAAATTATGCTTTTTCCTTTTCCTTTTAAATGTTGATTTAGTTAAATTTTCCAGAAAGTTAGAAACAACAAAAATATATTCACAGTTTTCTGAGTACAAATCCATTAAATACAAAGCCACAGCAGGAGGTAAAATTAATTATACGTTGTGCTGGTTTGAGTGTATTGTGTCCCCCAAATGCCATTATCTTTGTGGTCTTGTGTGGGGCAGAAGTTTTGGTGCTGGTTAGATTTGCTTGGAGTGTGCCCCACCCAGCTGTGGGAGATAATTTTGATGAGATGTTCCCATGGAGGCGTGGCCCCACCCATTCGGGGTGGGCCTTGATCGGTGGAGCTATATAAATGAGCTGACTCAAAGAGAGGAAAGGGAGTGCAGCTGGGAGTGATGTTTTGAAGAGGAGCAAGCTTGCTAGAGAGGAACGTCCTGCGAGAAAGCCGTTTTGAGGCCTGAGCTTTGGAGCAGATGCCAGCTGCCTTCCTAGCTAACAGAGGTTTTCCGAAGGCCATTGGCCATCCTCCGGTGAGGGTACCCGATTGCTGATGTGTTACCTTGGATGCTTTGTGGCCTTAAGACTGTAATTGTGTAGTGAAATAAACCCCCGTTTTATAAAAGCCTATCCATCTCTGGTGTTTTGCATTCTGCAGCATTAGCAAACTAGAACATACGTAGACTTGAAAGAACAATTGGGATGATTGTATTCAACTCATCACAAACATATCCTCCATAGTGTTGCCAGAGTAAGCTAGTAAAATACAAATTTGATATGTAACTCACAAATATAAATCATTCAACTATAAACTCTAGCCTCTGACAACTTTTTTTCCGAACAGATAAAAGCTAGTGGCTCCATCATAAAGGAGATCTAATGTCCATTCTAGGGTCTGTCTCTCAGTGGTTGCACAATTCCAAATGGAGTTGAGAGGTCACTCTGGTGGACATTCTTACATACTATATATATAACTCTTTTTAGGTTTTAAGGCATTGGAATAGCTAGAAGTAAATACCTGAAACTCAAACTGCAACCCTGTAGCCTTGACTCTTGGGGATGATTGTATAACTATGTAGCTTACAAGGGGTGACAGTGGGATTGTGAAAACCTTGTGGCTCACACTCCCTTTAACCACTGTATGGATGGATGAGTAGAAAAATGGGGACAAAAAATGGGTGAAAAATAGGGTGGGAGTGGGGGATGATTTGGGTGTTCTTTTTTACTTTTACTTTTTATTTTTATTCTTGCTGTTTCTGCTATAAGGAAAATGTTCAAAAAATAGATTGGGGTGATGAATGCACAACTATATGGTGGTGCTGTGAACAGTTGATTGTACACCATGGATGATAGTGGGATATCTATTATGTGGGTAGTAGCACTTGTTAGTCAGCAAAGGTTCATAAGAGGATCCTACTTTACCAAGATGAAATATCTTCTAAGAACATGTAACTCGCATAGTGTTAATTCTATTCTCATTTAACATCCATAAAATTACTTATTTGATTTCACAAAATCTCTGGAGCAAAACAAAGGTAACTTAGTGAGCACAAGGATTCCAATTAATTTTAAGGCATATACTCTGTCTTACATTATTAGATCAGAGATTTTATTTATACCTTTCTATTTTGATTTCGTTTAGTGTGAGTGTATTCCCTACAGCTCAATCTAATCTAGAAAAAACAAACAAACATGAGAAGCACCTATAAAATATGTCTTAGTGACATTTGTTTCTGCTACTAGACAATCTTTTTCATTATGTGTTGTTGTTTATTTGATTTACTCTGAGGTAGTGACTATAATTTCTGGAAGCTCTTTCATTGTACATAGTTCTCATATGAAAAATTCATAGACTCAAGACTATGAAATAACTTCAAAAATCATAGTTTAATCATTATCTTTCCTCACCATCTGTTCTAGTTTGCTAATGCTGCCAGGATGCAAAACACCAGAAATGGATTGGCTTTTATAAAAGGGGGTTTATTTGGTTGCACAGTTACAGTCTTAAGGCCATAAAGTGTCCAAAGTAACACATCAGCAATCGAGTACCTTCACTGGAGGATGGCCAATGGTGTCTGGAAAACCTCTGTTAGCTGGGAAGGCACGTGGCTGGCGTCTGCTCCAAAGTTCTGGTTTCAAAACGGCTTTCTCCCAGAACGTTCCTCTCTAGGCTGCAGTTCCTCAAAAATGTCACTCTTAGTTGCACTTGGGGTATTTATCCTCTCTCAGCTTCTCCAGAGCAAGAGTCTGCTTTCAACAGCCGTTCTCAAACTGTCTCTCATCTACAGCTCCTGTGCTTTCTTCAAAGTGTCCCTCTTGGCTGTGACTCCTCTTCAAAATGTCACTCACAGCTGCACTGAGTTCCCTCTGCCTGTCAGCTCATTTATATGGCTGCATTGATCAAGGCCCACCCAATGGGCAGCCAACACCTCCATGGTTATCCAATTAGAGTCATCACCCACAGTTGGGTCGGGCACAGCTCCACAGAAACACTCAAAGAATTACAGTCTAATCAATCTAATCAGCACTGATAATGTCTGCCCACACAAGATTACATCAAAGATAACGGCATTTGGGAAACACAGTACATTCAAACTGGCACACCATCTGCATAAGCTTGCCCTCAGATGTCATCAGTGTGGTATGAAACTCGTTGCCTCTTGAGATATCCCATTCCATATTTGGACAGGGCTCTCCATAAGAAAATTATTTCATATATTTACCAATTTGTAATCATGGGAAGTTCACAAAATAGATCTAATCACTTTTCTACCTAATGTGCTGTTGAGTATTCTATCCTGGACCTCTTTCTAGTTACAGTGTGTATTTCCATTTTTCCCTCATTTTTCCTATTGCTTTACATGATTTTGAATCCTTTTTTATCAACAAACTTGAATTTTTCTATATTCCTCTTAAATTTGGAATTCTGAACTGAATGAAATATACCAGATCGAGTTCTGACTATGTCATGTTGTATTTTAGTTGTAAATTTCTTAGCTATATTCAAGATCAGGAAAGTATTACATCCTTGTTGTCATTGCATAGTTGAAAAATGCAATTGGGTCAAAATACTTCTAGTGTAATAAGAATTGGTATACTTCTGTCTTCTAAACTCCTAAATAATTTATATACAAGTAATGTGAAAAACAGTCTCTCATTAGTAACAATTTTTTTTCCAGACAATGTGTAGTGAGTGTACTGTGAAGATTATTCTTTTTTTTAAAGCTTCAATAAATGTCTGGTCAAAGTCTTAAAATAAATCATTTAATTTAAATTATGTTCCAAAAGAAAGTCACTTGTTTAAATTTCCTGCTGTACTTAGTGAATGAAAGTATATTTTAAAGGAGGAAAAGCAGACTGCTTTTATGTTTTTTAAAGGCTAAATTGGAAATTTGCCATGCTCACAATCCAGTGCTTCAAAATTATAAAAATGAACTTGAAAGCAACCTGGTCACCTCTAACCCACTGTGGAACACACTGGTCACCGCGGAAGAGGAAAGCAATGATTTCTTTTCATGTGTGGCTGCCTGCAATCACAGGTGTTATCAACAAGCCTTGGAGCTTCAGAGAACTATTGTATCAGCCAGCCATTGTGATGACGGTACTTCTGAGGTTCCTGGGCAACTTTCAAGTTTTTGTCTCTTAAAAGAGACATTAGAAATATAGATGCCACTCACAAGTTATCGAAATACTTTTCATTCTTCTTTTAATAAGATTGCAAATTTTCAAAGAGGTCGTTCCTCATGAAGCATTTATGAACTATGAAAAACATAAAATGTAGGACTTTTATCTGTTAACATGACAAATATTTTACTCATAAACATGCATTTATCTTCAACTAGATATTTCTCTTTCATCTTTAAAAGAGACACTTTTTCATAAAAATAAACTTTTGCCAAAGACCATCAAGTATCTATAAAATAAAGGATCTTTGAAATTGTTCCTTGATTAACCTACCATATCAAAGGTTAAGAAATTATATTCTTGGATAGTGATGGGGAGATGTGGAAACATCAAACACAGAGATACTTTTACTGGCTTAGTACTGCTGTATGAAGTGACATTATCATAGAAAAATCAGAAAATTATGAGAAGTGTTTATACTTGAGAGCAATATTAATTTTTGTGTGTATTTTCATTATTTTCTTGACCTTTCCCTTCTCTTGCTTATGGAGCCTGTTTTCGTTTTCTGATCATGTTACATCTTTGTTTTTTCACACCAGTTATTGTTTCTCTTTGTTCCTCTTTTATCCCTCATGCAACTTGCTGTGGATGAATCTGACATGTTTTTATGTTAGTGACCAGTTGGAGAACCAAATTTGAGCTACTTGAGACTCTATCATAGCAATTTATGATTATAATCTCTATCATCTACATTAAAATATTCTGAAACTATAATTTTTTCCAAAGAAGTTTTGATTGTTAGCAAACAACAATGAAATACATGGTGATGGTAATTGATAAATTAAAAGAAAGCATATAGGAATAAAAGGTCTCTAGAGAAGGCATATTTAGGTAGTAAAATGGCAAATGGCTAAAGCTCCATGAGCTTCTAGTGATCCATCTGCATCTTTATTAACTGCATTAATATATTAATAACAAGCCAAATTAAAACAAAAACAAAAACAAACCAAAAATCCTAGGAAGCAAAAATTAGAAAATAAGGGACACATGTGGACTATGATTATTGGTATATTTGCTGTGTTTGAGAAAAAGTTTTCCAAAACTTTAAAGTTTCCCCTGTTACACTGCATACCTCTGATGGCTTTTGTGGGAATTAAATGGAATAATTCAGCAAAGAACACTTATTAGAAAGTCTAGCATTTAGTAAGCACTCAATAGGTACTTGCAAATATTATAGTTTTTAAAAATTCATTTTTTCTTCCATATCATCAGGTGCAATTGACACTCATTAATATATACCATTCTTTCTGTGCATTTCTGCATGTCATCAGCATTATGAACTTCCAAGCATGAGAAATATTTTTTTAAAGTAATCATATTTTGGTGATGTTTATCTATTTCTGCATTAATGACACTCCTGGATGTTGGAAGTTCTATTTTGCCCACTAATTTATAGATAGGGATATTATAAATCATATGCACATAAAAGGTCTTGACTATGTTACAGCAATATGAGTAGATTGTTAAATTAATCATTGCAGAACTCTTTGAAAATCTGCACAACAATGTGAAAATGCAAAATTTATAGCTGGTGCAAACAAAAAGGAGCTGTTGATTTCTTAAGGATACTGATATTTTCATGATTTCTCTCTTTTGTTTCATCACCAGAGACTTACATTACTTTTGGGGAAATTTTCAATATTTAATCATAAGCATTCTTATTTCAGTGTAGACTATACATTCAGGCCAATCTAAACTTATTTAACTGGAGGCTGGACCTTTCTTTCTTTCTTTCTTTTTTAAAATCAGTATATATGTTTGCATGAATGCCCATGTGTGTTAAAATTTCGAATAAATTCATGCATTAATAAGGAAATCCCATTAGTGAAGAGTGTAATGATTTTACTTTTCATGGTGGTAAACATGCTATAAAAGGTTCCTAAATAGGAATTGATGACTGTGGGGACAAAGGAAGCATACTCTTTTATTTGAGCATTCCAACTAAATAATTTCCTGTTTAGTTTGCTTCATGAAAATACCTCTCTAAAAGTGTATATGATATAATTATAGAGACATTTTTGTAGGTATCTAAGCTTACCATAAGTGTTACTTAAGTTGCATTTATTCTGGTAAAGGAAAGAATTTTGTTTTTCTTGCTTCCCATTTCCTATTTCAATGATTCTGAAAATGGTATTTCTTAACTCATACGTAAGAGTTCAATTTGTTTGCCTCTTAAAAGTTAATGCTGGATTACAAAACATGTTTTATTTTTCTATTATATGAGTTTCTTGGCTTTCTATATACATTATTGATTCAGTTCAGGTCAGTTTATTTAATTTTTTTTTAAAAGTATTTGACAACAAAGGGGTTTTTGTAGAGTTACCCTGGGAATACTTAATTGCATGAAACAATTTGTCTCCCATTGTCTTTCAGGTAGCATTAAGGTAAGGAGTGGTCAGGAAGATTTTGTGTTTTTTTGCTGGGCTTTGTAAAAGACTATGGATAGGAAAGGAATGGGAAATAATTATTATTTTTGATTTTTATGGGGGAGGTGTTTGGTTTTGATTTTGGTTTTGAGTGTGGGTGTCCATTTTTTCAGGTCATTTATAATTCCTTTGCTGCTTAAAACAAAATCTTTGCTGTGATAGACCTTTGAGTTGTGTGGTAGACTGAATTATGTACCCCAACAAGAAACATGTTATTTCTAATCTGTGTCCCTATTGGTGTGAACCTATTGTAAATAAGACTTTTGGAGATGTTATTTTTAGTTAAGATGTAGTCCAAGTGAATCAGCGTGGGTCTTAATCTGTATTACTAGAAGCCTTATAAAGAGGAGTGAGAAAATCCCAGAGAGGAGCCTGAAACCTTAAGTCAACGAAACTGGAGGAGCAAACACAAGGAAAGCGAAAATGCAATGTGAGGGGAAGCCAAGATGCAAGCCAAGGAAACCTAAAGATTGTGGCATGTCAACTGACTTAAAATGAAACTGAAATTTAAGTTTAACACCTTGATTTTGGACTTCTAGCTTAGAAAACCACAAGTTGTAAGTGTAAGCCAACCTATCTTGTGGTATTTGTCAAAGCAGCCTGGCAAACTAAGAAAAGCAAGAAATGGGACAGGAGTAGGCCAAGAAGAGTAAGACTTGATAGGAAAAGAGACTGTGAAATACAGCAGGAATTTCCCATGATGTATAATGATAGAAAGAAATTTTCCCCAAATTTATTTGTCTTTAAAGAGAAAAATTCTGGGGAAATGTAATAAAATAGGGAAGAATAGATGAGCATTATTTGTATATCATATAAAACTATCATGTAAAGAAAATTTTTCATCTTTTATTTTTTCTTGCTTTCACCAGTTTATCTGGTGACTAATGTGATGGATACCTTTCCACAAATCTGATTTTGTTGACTATGTGTTAGAATCACTTTTTAAAGGAGGTCCTATGTTAAAAACTACACTAGAGAACCAATAGTATATTTTAAAAATGTATTCCTGCTATAACTATCAAAAGGGGATTGGCACAGTGTTTTCGGGGTCTCCAGTAACCAGTCACACATAAGAGGCCAGTTTGGAATTGGAGGAAAAGCTGAGATCCCAGCAAACATTTTAAGTTCCCTGGACCAGAGGTCTGGCACCCCTCCCCACCCAGACCTCACAGACTGTCTTGCTGCCCGCTCCCTGAAAGGGGGGGGGGAACCCCAAAAAACAGCTATCTGCTGAGGGCGAGAAGGGGGGCTCAACCCAGCCTCAACTGCAGAATTAATTAACAAATTAATTAACTAATTTTGGGAGCTGGGGTGCTAAAGAAGGGCTGCGCTCTGAGAAGTAGGGGCAGGTAAAAGCGGGCACCCATTCCCAGACTCCAAAAAAGCCATTTTTTTTTTCCCCTACATTTTGTCCCTTCTGGCTTCTCACTGATCCCTTATCTTTTTGCATTTCAGTAGCCCCTGGCTGCAGTGGAACTGAAGCTGTTGGAGAGTAATTATCAGACAATAGCCCAAAGCATATCTTTAAATGCTCTGTTCTGACACTGACAAAACTTCTAGGCTGGGGAAAGACTTTTAAAAGGGACTTTTTTTTTTTCTTTTCTATTTTTTTTTAGTCTAAAAGTAATATATGTGGTTATTTTCTATCAGAAAGCCCAGATTGCGGGACTAGGCTGGGCTTGGGGGAGACAGAGTACCTACAGTGTCTTTGAGTTCTGTATTCATACTGAAGGTCTCCACCCCCATCTTTAATTGGCAACTCAGGCTGACCAAGGAATCTAACTGGAGAGGCCCCAAAGAGGAGAGGGGAGAAGGGAATAGTGCCCCTGAGAGAAAACTGGAGTTCTGAGGATTGGGAGAGTGGAAGGAGGTCCAGCTCAACTGGCAGTCCTCCTTTTGGGAACTCAGACCCCAGGGGCTGGAATTCAGATTCTGGCTTCAGTCAACCACACCCCCGACAGGATCAGAGTCATCAGGAGAACTAAAGTCTACATACCTCCTTACACTGGTGGGGGAGCTGCGGGATGGCAAGTGCCACCTGCTGGACAGGAGAGGAAAAGCACCAATTCTAAAGGCCTCTTAGGAGGATCTCATTCTCAGGAAAACTCCATACCCTCCCAGTGAGACCTGGGCCTTACTAGACCCAGGGAAAATCTGACTAGGGTCGACCATATCTGAGGAGACCCACTCATAAAAAATTTACATAGAGGCAGAGCAAGAAACAGAAAAAACAAGAGGGGAAAAATTCTGATCAACTACATACAACCTAAGTTAGAGGTCTAGAATAAGTTGAACTGAATAACAGAGGCCAGAGAACAAAGCCAACCAACAAGAAAACCACTGGGTAAAAGATATAAAACAAGCTCCAAAATAAACTAATCAAGAAAATCAGATGCCTAGACCACTTAAGATAACAAGCCATACCAGGAAACACGAAAATACGGACCAGCCAAAGGAACAAACTAATGCTCAGCTGAGATACAGGAGTGGAGGCAACTAATGCTAAATAAATTTGATGAAATGAAGGAAGATATAGCAAAAGAGCTGAAGGATATAAAGAAGACACTGGATGACCATAAAGAAGAATTCATAAACTTAAAAAAACAAATAGCAGAACTCATGGGAATGAAGGCCACAATGGAGGAGATGAAAAACACAATGGAGGGACACAACAGTAGATTTGAACAGGCAGAAGACAGGATCAGTGAACTGGAAGACAGGGCATTCTAATTCATACACACAAAAGAACAGATGGTGAAAAAAATGGAAAAATATGAGCAGGGTCTTAGGGAGCTGAGTGACAACATGAAACGCACAAATATACGTGCTATGGGTATCCCAGAAGGAGAAGAGAGGGGAAAAGGGGCAGAAAGAGTAATAGAAGACATATTCACTGAAAATTTCCCAACTCTTATAAAAGACAGAACATTAGAGATTCAAGAAGTACAATGTACCCCAAATAGAATAGATCCCAATAGACCTACTCCAAGACACTTACTGGTCAGATTGTCCAATGTCAAAGACAGAGAGGATTCTGAAAGCAGCAAGAGAAAAGCAATCCATCACATACAAGGGAAGGTCGATAAGACAATGGACAGATTTCTCCACAGAAACCATGGAGGCAAGAAGACAGTGGCATGATATATTTAAGATACTGAAAGAGAAAAACTGCCAACCAAGAATTCTATATCCAGCAAAACTTTCCTTCAAAAATGAGGGAGAGATTAAAACATTTTCAGACAAACAGACACTGAGAGAGTTTGTGAATAAGAGACCAGCACTACAAGAAATACTAAAGGGAATGCTACAGGCTGATAGGAAAAGACAGGAGAGAGAGAGTTAGAGAAGAGTGCAGAAATGAAGATTATCAGGAAAGGTAAAAGGAGAGGAAAAAATAAGATATGACATATAAATTCCAAAAAAAACAAAATGGTAGTACAAAGTACTGCCCTTACAGTAATAACACTAAACATAAATGGATTAAACTCCCCAATAAAAAGACACAGACTGGCAGAATAGATTAAAAAACAGGACCCATCTATATGCTGTCTACAAGAAACTCACTTTAGACACAAAGACAAAAATAGACTGAAAGTGAAAGGTTGGAAAAAGATATTTCATGCAAACAACAACCAGAAAAAAGCGGGAGTAGCTATATTAATATCAGACAAGTTAGACTTCAAAAGTAAAACAATTAAAAGAGACAAAGAAGGACACTATATATTAATAAAAGGGTCAATTCATCAAGAAAACCTAACAATCATACATATTTATGCACCAAGCCAGAAAGCCCCAAAATTCATGAGGCAAACATTGTGATCACTGAAAGTAGAAATAGATACTTTTACAATAGTTTGAGACTTCAATATGCCACTCTCATCAATGGATAGAACATCTAGACACAGGATCACTAAAGAAACAGAGATGTTGAGTTGTATGATAAATGAACTAGACTTGACAGACATTTATAGAACACTACATCCAACAACAGCAAGATACACTTTTTTCTCAAGTGCTTATGGAACATTCTCTAGAATAGACCACATGTTGGGTCACAAAGCAAGTCTCAACAAATTTAAAAATATTGATATTATACAGAACACTTTCTCAGACCGCAATGGAGTGAAGTTGGAAATAAATAAAAGGCAGAAAGTCATAAAATTCGCAAACATATGGAAGCTAAACAACACCCTCTTAGAAAACCAGTGGGTAAACGAAGAAATTACAAGAGAAATTAGTAAATACCTTGAGGCAAATGACAATGAAAACACAACTTATCAAAACTTATGGCATGCAGCAAAGGCAGTGCTGAGAGGGAAATTTATTGCCCTAAATGCCTATATTAAAAGAGAAGAGAGAGCAAAAATTGAAGAGTTAACTGTTCACCTGGAGGAATTAGAGAAAGAACAGCAAACTAACCCCAAAGCAAGCAGACGGGAAGAAGTAACAAAGATTAGAGCAGAAATAAATGCAATTGAGAACAGGAAAACAATAGAATCAACAAAACCAGAAGTTGGTTCTTTGAGAAAATCAATAAAATCGATGGACCACTGGCTAGGCTAACAAAAAAAAAAAAAAAAGAGAGAGAGCAGATGCAAATAAATGCAATCAGAAGTGGGAAAGGAAATGTAACTACTGACCCTGCAGAAATTAAGGAGCTAATCAGAAGATACTATGAGCAACTATATGCTAATAAGCTAGACAACTTAGATGAAATGGACAACTTCCTAGAAAAGCATAAACAACCAACATTAACTCAAGAAGAAATAGATGACCTTGTGCCGGTTTGAATGTATTATGTCCCCCAGAAAAAGCCATATCCTTTGATGCAATCTTGTGGGGAAGACATAATAGTGGGGATTAAGTTGGAACATTTGGATTAGGTTGTTTGCATGGAGATGCACCCCACCAAACTGTAGATGATAACTGATGGGATATTTCCATGGAGGCGTGGCCCCACCCATTCAGGATGGGCCTTGATCATTGGAGCCATATAAACGTGGTGACTCAAAGACGAGGAACTCAGTGCAGCTGTGAGTGACGTTTTGAAGAGGAGCAAGCTTGCTAGAGAGGAATGTCCTGGGAGAAAGCCATTTTGAAACCAGAACTTTGGAGCATACGCCAGCCATGTGCCTTCCCAGCTAACACAGGTTTTCTGGATGCCATTTGCCATCCTCCAGTAAAGGTACCTGATTACTGATGTGTTACCTTGGACACTTTATGGCCTTAAGACTGTAACTGTATAGCCAAATAAACCCCCTTTTTATAAAAGCCAGTCTATCTCTGGTGTTTTGCATTCTGCAGCATTAGCAAACTAGAACAGATTTTGGTACCAGAGAAGTGGGGCACTTTTGCTGCTGAGTTTGCAAATACCAAACATGTTGGAGCGGCTTTTTAAATGGATAAGGGGAAGATTCTGGAAGAATTGTGAGGAGCTTGATAGAAAAGGCCTAAACTGCTTTGAAGAGACTGTCTGTGGAAATATGAACTCTAAAGATACTTCTGACAAGGCCTTGAACAGAAATGATCAATGTGTTGTTGCAAACTGGAAGAAAGGTGATCCTTGTTTTAAAGTGGCAGAGAATTTGGCAAAATTGAGTCCTGGTGTCAGATGGAAGGAAGAATTTGAAAGCGACAACCTGGAATACTTAGCTGAGGAGATCTCCAGACTACATGTGGAGGTTGTACCCTGGCTTCTTCTTGCAGCTTATAGTAAAATGTGAGCAGAGACAGATAAACTTACAACTGAACTCTTGGGTTCAAAGAAACCAGAAGCTGATGGCTTGGAAAATTACGAGCTTCCAGGGGGTGGAATACCAGAAGCTACAGCCCAATGTGAGGATGTAACCAAACATGGAACCCAGCCACCATTTCAGTACAAGCTAAGATTGGAGATGGAAGTATCCAGAAAGGATTTGTGGAAAGTCCTATTGTCTGATGGCTTTGACCCCTGCATGCTTCATGTGAAGCCAACAGAATTTTTGCGAGATCTTTACAGACAGAGCCATTGCCAGTCTGGACTGGAGAAGACAGACAAGGAACAAACTGAAGGAAAAATTTCTTCAAAGACTGAGCCATGGAGGTTGAGGTCTGGGGTCAAGAGGTCTTGGGCTGGGAGAGTGGAGCAGCCCACATGCATGGAAAGGGTGAGTTTTCCCTGGAGGTCGAGAGCGGGCCTTCCGCCTTGATGCTCAGGAAATGCCCTGCCACTCCAAGCCCCAAAGAGGGTGGAGCACATTCCCAGGGCATTGGGGAGAGCCTGGCTGCCACCACACTGTTCTGAAGGGGTTGAGCATGTGCCCTGGAGATGGAAGGGAATCCGGGAGCTGCCCCGATGTTTGAGGAGGGTGGGGCCAAGAAGGTGGTCTCCCCAATGTGTGGATATGTTGGAGCACTCACCTAAGCATTTGGAGAGGAAAGGGCTGCCACAAAGGCCCTTAGGAAGGGTTAGACTTCTGCTCTCTCAAGCCCCAAGGATGCAGCGTCGTTCTATAAATGACTCTCAGACTTTGAAATCTAATGGAGTTTGTCCTGCAGGTTTTAGGAACTGTTTTGGTCCTGTTAACCCTGTTTTCCCTGCTCTTTCTACTTATGGCACTGGGAATGTTTATCCTATGAATGTCCCTCCATTGAATATTGGAAAAATATAACTTGTTCTAAGTCCACAGATCCAAAGCTAAAGGAAAAGTATGCCTTAGGACTGACCACGCCTATATTTGATTTTGATGGGGTCTTGTACTTAACTATTGTTACTGAAATGATTTTAGTTTCTGTGGTATTGTGGGATGAATGTATTTTGTATTTGGAAAGAATATGTTTTTCTGGGGTCCAGGGGGTGGAATGTGCCAGTTTAAATGTATTATGTCCCCCAGAAAAAGCCATATTCTTTGATGCAATCTTGTGGGGCAGACATAATAGTGGGGATGAAGTTGGAACATTTGGATTAGGTTGTTTGCATGGAGATGTGCCCCACCCAACTGTAGATGATGACTGATGGGATATTTCCATGGAGGTGTGGCCCCACCCATTCAGGGTTGGCCTTGATCAGTGGAGCCATATAAACGTGCTGACTCAGGGAGACAGAACTCAGTGCAGCTGTGAGTGACGTTTTGAAGAGGAGCAAGCTTGCTAGAGAGGAATGTCCTGGGAGATAGCAATTTTGAAACCATAACTTTGGAGCAGACACCAGCCACGTGCCTTCCCAGCTAACAGAGGTTTTCCAGACGCCATCGGCCATCCTCCAGGGAAGACACCCGATTGCTGATGTGTTACCTTGGACACTTTATGGCCTTAAGACTGTAACTGTGTAGCCAAATAAACCCCCTTTTTATAAAAGCCAATCCACCTCTGGTGTTTTGCATTCCGCAGCATTATCAAACTAGAACAGACCTCAACAAACCAATCACAAGTAAAGAGACTGAGTCAGTCATCAAAAAGCTCCGAAAACGGAAAAGCCCAGGACCAGATGGTTTCACATGTGAATTCTCCCAAGCATTCAAGAATGAATTAGTACGAATCCTGCTCAAACTCTTCAAAAAAATGGAAGAAGAGGGAAAGCTACCTAACTCTTTCTGTGAAGCCAAGATCACCCTAATACCAAAACCAGACAAAGATACTACAAAAAAAGAAAATTATAGACCAATTGCTTTAGTGAATATAGACACAAAAATCCTCAACAAAATAATTACAAATTGAATTCAGCAGCACGTTAAAAGAATTATACACCACGACCAGGTGGGATTTATTCCAGGTATGCAAGGCTGGTTCAGCACAAGAAAATCAATTAATGTAATACACCACATCAATAAATCAAAGCAGAAGAACCACATGATCATCTCGATTGATGCAGAAAAGGCATTTGACAAAATTGAACATCCTTTCCTGATGAAAACACTTCAAAGGATAGGAATAGAAGGGAACTTTTTCAAGATGATAAAGGCAATATATGAAAAACCCACAGCTAACATCACACTCAATGGGGACAGACTGAAAGCTTTTCCTCTAAGATCAGGAACAAGACCGGGATGCCCACTATCACCATTGTTATTCAGCATTGTGCTGGAAGTTCTAGCTATGGCAATTAGGCAAGAAAAAGAAATAAAAGTCATCCAAATTGGAGAGGAAGAAGTAAAACTTTCACTTTTTGCAGATGACATGATTCTATATGTAGGAAATCCAGAAAAATCTACAGCAAAGCTACTAGAACTAGTCAATGAATATAGCAAAGTAGCAGGCTACAAGATCAACACTCAAAAATCTGTAGTGTTCCTATACACAAGTAATGTGCAACAAGAGGAGGAAATCAAGAAAAAAAATCCCATTTACAATAGCAACCAAAAGAATCAAGTATTTAGGAATAAACTTAACCAAGGACACAAAAGACCTTTACATAGAAAACTATAAGAAACTGCTAAAAGAAATTGAACAAGACCTAAAAAAATGGAAGAACATACCATGTTCATGGATTGGAAGATTAAATATAGTCAAGATGGCAATTTTACCTAAACTGATTTACAGATTCAATGCAATACCAATTCAAATCCCAACAACTTACTTTACAGAAATAGAAAAACCAATAACTAAATTTATTTGGAAGGGTAAGGTGCCCCAAATAGCCAAAAATATCTTGAGAAAGAGGAATGAAGTGGAAGGTCTCACACTACCTGACTTTGAAGCATATTACAAAGCTACAGTGCTCAAAACAGCATTGTACTGGCATAAGGACAGATACACTGATCAATGGAATCGAATTGAGTGTTCAGAAGCAGACCCTCACATCTACGGACAACTGATCTTTGATAAGGCAACTGGGAAAGAGCAGCCTGTTCAATAAATGGTGTTTGGAGAACTGGATATCCATTTCCAAAAGAATGAAAGAGGATGTCCATCTCACACCTTATACCAAAATTAACTCAAAGTGGATCAAAGACCTAAACATTAGCATCAAGACCATAAAACTCTTAGAAGAAAAGGTAGGGCAGTATCTTAAAGATCTTGTGATAGGAGGTGGTTTCTTAGACCTTACACCCAAGGCGTGAGCAACCAAAGAACAAATAGACAAATGGGATCTCCTCAGAATTAAACACTTTTGTACATCAAAGGACTTTGTCAGAAAAGTAAAAAGGCAACCTACACAATGGGAGATGACATTTGGAAACCACATATCAGATAAGGGTTTAATATCTCAAATATATAAAGGAATCCTGCATCTCAATAACAGAAAGACAAACAATCCAATTTAAAATTGGGCAAAAGACATGAACAGACATTTTTCTGAAGAGGAAATAACAAATGGCTCAAAAACATATGAAAAAATGCTGAACTTCACTGGCTATTAAGGAAATGCAAATCAAAACCACAATGAGATATCATCTCACACCTACCAGAATGGCCATTATCCAAAAAACAAAATGACAAGTGCTGGAGAGGATGTGGAGAAAGAGGCACACTTATTCATTGTTGGTGGGAATGTAGAATGGTGCAACCACTCTGGAAGACAGTGTGGAGGTTCCTCAGGAAGCTAAATATAGATTTGCCATATGACCCAGCTATTCCATTGCTAGGTATATACTCAGAGGAACTGAAACTTAAGACATAAACAGACATTTGTAAACCAATGTTTATTGCAGCATTATTCACAATTGCCAAGAGATGGAAACAGCCCAAATGTCCATCACAGGACGAGTGGATAAACAAACTGTGGTATATACACATGATGGAATATTTTGCAGCTTTAAGACAGAACAAAGACATGGATCATGTAATAATGTGGATGAACCTTGAGGACATTGTGTTGAGTGAAGTTAGCCAGAAACAAAAGGACAGATTCTGTATGGTCTCACTAATATGAACAGATATTAATGAAGAAACTTTGGGAGTTAAAAGCTGACAACACAGGCAACCAGGAGATAGAAAGAGGGCAGAGACCAGCCATTTTTGATGCTGAAGGACTACAGAATGTTTAGGATTGATTGCATAGATCCAGAAGTAGATAGCATAATACTGTGTGATGGTAGCACAGTATTGTAAGTACACTGAACTAAGATGTCTGTGAGTAAAGCTGAAAGAGGTGGGATAGGAGAATGTATGACACCAGAGGTAAAAATAGATGATAAAGACTGGGACTGTATAACTTGGCAAAAACTGGAGTGGCCAATGACTGTTACTAAATATAGAAATATAAAGATGTTTTTGCATGTGGGAAAGCAAATGAATGTCAACCATGTAGAGAGTTGAAAAAGGGATGGTATTCAGGAAAAAACATGATCAAAGCAAACTGGAGTCTATGGTCAACAGTAACATTGTAATATACTGCCATTAAATGTAACAAAGGTAATATGCCAATGCTAAATGTATATGAGAGGGGGATATAGGGGAGGAATATGGGATTCTTGGTAGTGGTGTTACTTACTGTCCTTACTAGTATATTGTATTGTATGACATGTTATTTTTCTTTTTATCATTTTTTTTTCTTATTGCTAAAAAAAAATTTTTTTTCTTGTAGTAATCAGTATGTTCAAGTGCTGATTGTGGTGATAAGTGTACAACTTTATGATGATACCATGAACAACTGATTGCACACTGTGGATAAATGTATGGTATGTGTATAACTCTATAAATTTGTAGGAAAATATATATATAGGAGTAAAAGTGTTGGAGAAAACTTGGTGAGAGGGATGTACCTATCCACTGTTAATGAGCAGGTAGAATGATGTAGGCTTTCTGAAGGTCAGTGTGGTTGTTCCACAAAAAGTTAAGTATGTGGGGACCAAAAGGTCCTGCAACCTCATTATGGGGTATGCCATTTGAAGATTTGAGAGCAGAGACATGAATGAACATTTGCAAATTGGTGTTCATGGAGGCAGTACTCATGATTTGCAAAGGGTGCAGATGACCTAAGGGTACACTGACTGAAGAATGGAATGGTGTACTGTGGTGTACGCATACAGTGGAACATTGAGCAACTACAAGAAGGAGTGAAGCTGTGAGACACACAATGAGGTGAATGGATCATGTACATAGTATTTGAGTGAAGTACACCAGAAATAAAGGCAAACACTTTAATGCCTCACCAATATGGACTAACTACAATGTGTAAACTCAGAATTGAATCTTGGAACATAGCCTAACGTGGACATAATTATTGTAATAGTCCCTAGATTGTAATCTCTTACAGCAGTTAACTCTATCCCTGAATTGTAATGCCTATCTCTAAACTTTAAGATGCTGATCCCCTAGCATATAACCTGATTGGTCTCTGGAACAATGCATATCTCTGAGACACCTGAAACTCAGAGCTAGAGCTTGGCAGATGTGAATGTCAGTATTAGTGCATACAGCCACTGTTAAAAAAAAAAAAAAAAAAAGCTGAAAAAGAGCCCAGACTTCAATTAGTGATATGAATGAAGCAGGTCTGGTTAAGACCAGGGCAAGCCAGGCCAAAGGGTAAAGGTTGAAACTGACTGTGTTTTAAAACTTCAACTTCCATATGAGACCAAGGAAAGAGGTATCTGGTACAGGATCTAAATTTTCTAAACGGTACCACTCTACAGTGGATTTGTTCAAACACCACAATTACATGGAACTTTGAATAGGAAGTGAGATATGGTAGGTTAGTATAGGCTGGAGTGAAATGGTGACACATCCCAGAGTAATTTGGGCAGATAATAAAAAATATATTTACAGCCTCCCCCTCCCCAGCCCCGAGGATCTGGGGGAAGGTGCGGATGTGTTGGACGTCTTCACCTGGACTGGTGTTGATGTTGTCACAAACATTGGGACTGGCGGTTTGATATGCTGAGTCCTTGTTCCTGGGACTTGCCCTTATGAAGCGTGTTACTGCAAAGGAGAGGCTAAACTTGCATGTAATGGTGCCTAAGAGTCTCCCCCTGAGTACCTCTTTGTTGCTCAGATGTGGCCCTCTCTCTCTCTAACTGAGCCATCTCGACAGGTAAACTCGCTGCCCTCCCCCCTACGTGGGACCCGACTCCCAGGGTTGTAAATCTCCCTGGCAATGCAGAATATGACTCCCGGGGATGAATGTGGACCCGGCATCGTGGGACTGAGACTATCTTCTTGACCAAAAGGGGGATGCAAAATGAGACGAAATAGTTTCAGTGGCTGAGAGATTTCAAATGGAGTAGAGAGGTCACTCTGGTGGACATTCTTATGTACTATATAGATAACACCTCTTAGGTTTTAATGTATTGGAATAGCTAGAAGTAAATACCTGAAACTACCAAACTCCAACCCAGCAGTCTGGACTCCTGAAGACAATTATATAATAATGTAGATTACAAGGGGTGACAGTGTGATTGTGAAGACCTTGTGGATCATACCCCCTTTATCTAGTGTATGGATGAGTAGAAAAATGGGGATAAAAACTAAAGGACAAATGGGGTGGGATGGGGGGGATGATTTGGGTGTTCTTTTTTCACTTTTATTTTTTATTCTTGTTCTGGTTCTTTCTGATGTAAGGAAAATGTTCAGAGATAGATTGTGGTGATGAACGCATAACTGTGTTATCATACTGTGGACAGTGGATTGTATACCATGGATGATTGTATGGTGTGTGAATGTATTTCAATAAAACTGAATTAAAAAAAAAAGTGGATTGGCAGCTTTTCTAAAGTAAGTTTCAAGTGATTTCCAATAAATTTGCATTGATATGTTGTCCAATTGATCCTATAGACTTCAGTCTTCATTATCACTTTCTGAGGAGCCTAGTTTTGCCTCCCCAGACTAGATTAACAGGTTCTCTGTAGAGTCACATAGTACCATATTTTTCTTTGTATTATTAAACATTATTGTAATCAAATGTACTTCTGTTATTATCTGTAAAATGCCTACCTCTCCCATTGGACTATAAATGGTTATTGGTCTATTTGTTTTTTTTTTTTTTGTTTATTTATAGCTGTGTTGCCCACACCTAGCTTTGTACCTAGCTCAAAGCAGATGCTCATATATATTTGTTGAATGAACCAATAAGTAAATAACCTTACTATTTCAGAAAAAAAAGGCAGGGTTATTTGTTTAAAGGTTGATTTTTGTTTTACCAAAAAGTCCTTATCTTTGTGAAGATTTATGTCAGTATGAAAAAATTGCCTATGTTTATTTTAGAACATATTGTTACATTTCCAACCATAAATAAAATGTATATTTAAAATATGTTTAAAAATGTCTATTATTTAAGAGGAGCACCTATTGATTAATCCCTTAGAGTATATTAAACATTGTGTTAATTGCTTTATTCACACTGCCTCATTTAATCCCTTTACAGGAGGATTCTGAGATTATCCTCCATTTTGCATTTGGGAAAACTGAGACTTAGAGAAGTTAAATAACTTGTCCAAATTTACACAACTAATAGAACTACTAATTAGAACTATGGATATATAGGGTCTGTGTAGTTTTTAAAAATTGGTATACCAGGGAAATTATGAAAGGCAGGAATTAATTTGCTCAGAGTCATGCTGAAGGTGTACTAAAGAATATGGGTTTTGGACTCAAGAAATTGAGACCCACCTTTGCCATAGCCTGGGTGACCCTGGGCACTTAACTTTTCTAAACCTCAGTTTCCCCGTGCACTCAGTGAATTACTTTTTCTTTCCTATAAAATATCTCCTATTTGACTGCACTCCAGCTAACTGACATCTGGGTATATTAATATACATACGAGAATTATATATTATTTAACAGGTGTGCCAGTTTGGATATATTAAGTCCTCCAAAAGCCATGTTCTTTAATGAAGTCTTGTGTGGGCAGACATTAATCTTTTGATTAAGTGTTTCCATGGAGATGTGACTCAATCAACTGTGGGTGAGACATTTGATTAAATTATTTCCATGGAAATGTGGACCCTGCCCATTCAGAGTGGGCATAAATTAAATTGCTGGAGTCCTGTAAGAGAGCACACAAACAGAGGGAGTTCAGAGCAGCTGAGGGAGACTTTTGGAGAGGTGCTTGCTGATGCTTAGAGATGGCTTGGAGATGTTTGGAGATGCTAGCCCAGAGTATGCCCCAGAAAAGCTAAGAAAGGATCCTGACACATAGATGCACAAGAGCTGAAGAAGCTAAGAGAGACTAGCCCAGAGACATTTTGAAGAAAGCCATTTTGAAACCAGAACCCAGGAGCAAAGGATCAGCAGATACCACCACATGCCTTCCCAGTTAACAGAAGTGTTCCGGACACCATCAGCCTTTTTTCAGTGAAGGTATCCTCTTGTTGATGCATTAATTTGGACACTTTTATGGCCTTAGGACTGCAAATTTGTAACCAAATAAACCACCTTTATAAAAGCCAATCCATTTCTGGTATTTTCCATAAAAGCAGCATTAGCAAACTGGAACAGATTTTCGTACCAGAGAAGTGGGATGCTGCTAAATTTGCAAACACCAAACGTGTTGGAACAGCTTTTTAAATGGATAAAGAGAAGATTCTGGAAGAATTGTGAGGAGATTGATAGAAAAGGCCTAGATTGCTTTGAAGAGACTATTGGTGAAAATATGGACTCTAAAGATACTTCTGATGAGGCCTTATATAGAAATGATGAATGTGTCATTGCCAACTGGAAGAAAAGTAATCCTTGTTTTAAAGTAGCAGATAATTTGGCAAAATTGAGTCCTGGTGTTGGATGGAAGGCAGAATTTGAAAGCGACAAGCTGATAGCTGAAGAGATCTCCAAACTAAGTGTTGAAAATTCAGCCTGTCTTCTCCTTGTAGCTTATAGTAAAATGCAAGAGGAAAGAGATAAACTGAGAACTGAGTTCTTGGGTTCAAAAAAACCAAAAAATTTATGTTTTGGAAGATTCTGGGCTTCCAGAAAGTGAGACCCCAGAGGTACCACATGAGGATTTAACCAAACATAGAAACCAACCGCCATTTCAATACAAGCCAAGATTGGAAAAGGAGATATCCAGAAAGGATTTTGATCCTTATCTGATGATTTTGATCCCTGTATGCTGCATGCCAAGCCAACAAATGTTTTGCAAGATCTGTATAAATGGAATGGAGGGGACGGAGAAGGGACAAATTGAAGGAAAAATTTATTCAGAGATAGAACCATGGAAGCTGAGGTCTAAAGTCAAGAAATCTTGGGCAAGGAGAGCAGAACCACACATTCACATGGAAAGGGTGAGTTTTTCCCAGAGGCAGAGGGAGGGTCTTCTGCCTCTATGCTCAGGAAAAGTGCTGCCACCCCAGGCCTCAGAGAGGGTGGGGCACATTCCTTGTGGATTGGGGAGAGCCTGGCCACCACCCCACTGTTTGGAGAGGGTACATTCTGAGCCATGGTGATGGAAGAGAGTCCACGTGCCACCCTGATGTTTGAGGAGGGTGGGGCCGAGAATAAGATGGTCTCCCCAATGCATGGATGTGTTGGAACACTCACCCCAGTGTTTGGAGAGAAAAGGGCTGCCATGAAGGCCCTTGGAAATTGTGGAATTGCGGCAGCCTGGAGGATAAAACGTCATTCTATAAATGACTCTCAGGCTTTGAGATCTAATGAAGTTTTCCCTGTGGTTTTAGAAATTGTTTTGGTCTGGTGAACTCTGTTTTTTTCTAATGTTGCAATTGGAACATTTATTCTATGACTGTCCTTCCTTTTTATATTGGCAGCAGATAACTTGTTCTAAGTCACACAGGTCTGTAGCCAGAGAGGGATTTTGCCTTAGGACAGACCACACCTGTGAGCAATTTTGATAGATCTTGTACTTACCTGTTGTTACTGAAATGATTTTAAGGTTTTGTGATATTCTGATAGGATGAATGTATTTTGTATTTGAATAGAACATGTCTTTTTTGGGGTCCAGGGAGGGAACATGCCAGTTTGGATGTATTATGTCCCCCAAAAGCCATGTTCTTAAATGCACTTGTGAAGGCAAACATTAATCTTTTGATTGTTCCCATGAAGATGTGACTCAATCAACTGTGGATGAGATATTTGATTAAATTATTTCCATGGAGATTGTAGACCCCACCCATTCAGAGTGGGTCTTAATTAAATCACTGGAGTCCTATAAGAGAGTACACAGACAGAGGGATTTCAGGGCAGCTGAGAGATTTTTAGAGATACTTGCTGATGCTTAGAGATGCGTGGAGATGTTTGGAGATGCTAGCCCAAAGTATGCCCCAGAGAAGCTAAGAGAGGATCCTGATGCATAGATGCACAGGAGCTGAAGAGTTTAAGAGAGACAAGCCCAGAGATATTTTGGAGAAAGCCATTTTGAAACCAGAACCCAGGAACAAAGGATCAGCAGATGCCAACCACGTGCCTTCCCAGCTAAGAGAGGTGTTCTGGGCACCATCGACTTTTCTTCAGTGAAGATATCCCCTTGTTGTTGCATTAGTTTGGACATTTTTATGGCCTTAGGACTGTAAATTTGTAACCAAATAAACCCCCTTTATAAAAGCCAATCCATTTCTAGTGCTTTCCATAATGGCAGCATTAGCAAACTGGAACAGCAAGTTTAGTGCAACTTTGAAAACTGCTGAAGGAATGATGTGTGAAATTTAAATATGATTAATAGCAGTCCCTCAACTAGTTTCCTGGGTTTCCCATCCCCCAGAATACATATACCCAAACACACAAATATTTCCTGAAGAACTAACTGCTTCACTTTTTTTCACCCTACCTCTATCCGTATGCAACTGTTTTCCTCCAGTTCATCTTTCTGGAACATTTATCCATTTTTGTTCTTTGAATAATACATGGTTGTATCTTAAAAACAACTTCTTTATTGTTCTCCTAAATATCTGTATTTTTATGTAGACTATAATAAAATATATAATATACTTGAGTGCTGTCATAAAATATTAATTATATTGGGGTGATAGCCAAGGAAGTCCTACTGTTCTCTGTATAAGGTCAGTATAGCCTATAAAATCATTATTAGTTTAGACAGGAAAAGAAAAACTAATTCCCAGAAATTTTACACACTGCATTTGTAAATATGCAAGATATTTATTCTCCTTCACATGTATTTTCTTCTTTTATTTTTGTTCCTATTTAAATGTATGTATCTCTGTAAGTTGCCTGAAGTCATCTTTTGGAATAAAACTAGCTAAATATAAGTAAATAAACACTATATACCTAAATTCACAATTTTAATAAGATGATGGGAAATTGGCAAGTTCAAGAATACACTTTTCTACAATATAAATATAATAGCTTATTTCAATATCATAGTTAATCTATTAGAAATAAATCAATCAGAAGAGAACAAAATGAGAAAAGAGATGTATGTGAATAGTTAAGGTTTCCAAACTTCTGCTTTTGAGAGAACTATCAAATCATATTACCAATTATGGTGTGATATTTGTGAATGATGTATCTCTATAAATGTTCAGGTTACTGTCAGTTGATTTAACCCAAACCAGGAATTAGCTTCATTTTATAGGTAAGATAGAATTTTTAATCTTGTTGGAAAAACATTTCTATGTGCATGTATATTTGTATGTATCTATGTATTTGAATACGTTTATGTATATGTGTATGTATATGTATATAATCACCTAACCTACAGTGATTTGTTCTGGAGAAGAACAGTGTCTTGTTTAGATGAGATATGTATTGAATTTCATGTGATTCCTCACTTGTTTCATTATAGGGGGAATGCCCTAGATTAGCTATTTGTTTTCTAGATCTTAGGCTTGTCAGAATTTTGGGTCCTTCACTTTAAAATAGATGGTTCTAAAGTTCTCTCCAAACTTTAATAGTATATATTACAAGCATTAATGCTTTGAAATATCACCTTTGGTAATGATCTTTTGAGAAAGTAGAGAAATATGAACCAATTTTTAAACAAATGATATAAAAATTTATTAATTTATTAATTTCTGAATCACTGAAGGTAATCATTATCAGAGTGGATTTTTGTTTTAGGTTTGTCTTTTTCCTTCAGAGCAGAGTGTTAGCTTTCACTTTTCTCTCACTGCTTATCTGTTTCCACTCCCTATACACGCAAATGCATATACACCCATGTGGTTGAACACACACACACATTCTCCTTCAAGTTTGCCTTTTTCTTATATTCCTTCAGCAGGTAACCAAGCTTATTAAAATGTAGGTTAAACTAGAGAAATAAGGACTTGAAAAATTCTCAAGTCGAGTATTTTTTTTTAATAAAAGTGTAATTGGAAGCATTTTGCATATACATGCACAATATGCTATCCTCTCCTAATTTCCTATAGAATACTAGATTAGATTTATGGATAATATGAATAGAGATAATTTTAATACAATATTTAATAAGCTAAGTATAATTTAAGCCTTAAGGAAAAGAAAACGTCTTATAATGGGTAGAGATAACCAGGGCTTAATGGTTACAATCTGTTTAAACAGTACAGTAATTTATATAAAATAAAGTTGCACAGGATGAAATCCAGAAAATAATATGACTTAAAAAGAAAACTGCAAAGTCATAATGTATAACTACCTATGTTCTGAAATTTATATAATTTTAGATTATTAGTACTTGAATGAAGAGTTTGTCTCGTTAGAGCTGTTGTGCTTCTTACTACCTAATTTCATTTGAAATTATTATATACAATAGCCCAATATAGTTATCAGTGTCTAAAAACCCAAATACATTTTATTATCTATGATAGTTTCTAGTCTTATGTGTCATATAATCTTAGTTATGTAATTCCTAATGGCTGAATTCATAATACAAAATATAAAGAAAACTAATTTTTTTTTCATCAAGTAAGTAAATTGACAGGCAAGTTCATTTTTTAAAATAGAGTACATTGCTAGATAGTTCCTGTTTTTCAATAGTGACATTTTAGAATATCTTCCTAAGATGATTTTATTATTATTTAATTTAACATTCTATTCTTTCATTTGATATATCATTTTTTTTCCACATAGGAAAAAGTTCCAGACCAGCTTCTTTCCTCAAGTTCAGTTGACTGCCTCAATTGAAATACCCAAATTGAAATATGAGATTTTTGCTTCGTAGTTTTATGATGTACTATCTAAAAGTCATTCAGCTTTAAAGACTGTGGAATAGTTAAAAAGAACATCATTTTTCTTTATGTCTTTTATTTAGCCACTGTTTTAATAATGTCTATTTATTTGTGGACCGTGTTAGTAGGATTTTAGTAACATCCAGTGGACTACTTTGCTTAGTTTGAAAATCCAGCGGATATTTTGTACTGCAAATAAATAGGGTATTAGGCAAATGCCTTTTGATTACAAAAATTTTAACTCCATTAAATAAATGTCATAATATATGAATATGCACACTTGCCAAGAAAATTGGCTATGTTTTATTAAATAAAAATAGTTTTGTTTGCCAGACTGTGTGACAGTCAACTGTTTTTTTTAATTATTATTTTTTTTAATTTTGGGGGATATTTCCTAAAAACTTTGGTATTGGAATTAATAGTTTTTGGCAAATTTTCTTTAATGAGTCCTCATTACTTGATTACAGGTTGAATATTTCAGACTTCTAAACCAATTAGTCTTTTGATTATTTTGATTGCCAGAAATCTTTAAATGCATACATGATCCATCAATGTATTCAGTTTCTATATTAGACACCTGTGATTTTAAACTTTTTAGTGGTTTATGATCTACTAGAAAGTCAGCTACATTTCATTATCTTTCTCTGGTTTTTAGGGAGTTTGTTTAAGGTTCAGGAGAAAATGCAAGTAAGCTAATTGATTGACTTTAGGCCATATAGAGGACAGTGTTAGTTTCTAACTAATGTGTTGATTAGTTTAAGTTATAAAGCTCATAACCAAAATAGATGACTTCTCATACATATTCCTGCTGACCCTAAAATTTCTATTTTTTGACATTACTTTCTAAAACTTAATCTCTAGCTCCTCCGGTTGTCGAGAAACTAGGCTGTCTCTTGGTTTGTAAGCACACCTTTTAAAAGCCTTATGCCAATGATGTAACCTTAAAATCTAAGTCCCACCTTGTATGTTTGACTACACCAAAGTAAAACTACACTTTTAAATTCTGCTTTATGTTTTTATGGGATTCTAATCAACTGGATATATCAACTGTGTTACAGGCTATCTGATGACATTTTGAGGTAGGAAAAGTAAATTGCCTTTTTTATTATACCCTTTGCCAGACATTTTCATACTTTGACTCAAGGCAAACCATTCAGTTGTGATGATTCAGTTGATTTATTACAGAGAACATTGAGCAGTATTTCTAATGCAGCAGTAGTTTGGAATGCATCATAACTCCTCTTCCTCTCAACCCCCTCGGACGGAAAAATTGGAACTTATGGGTACTGGATTTGATAATTATGATGGTAGAAATAGTAAAAGACATTTTTCAGATGTCTTTATTTTCACTGGTGATATTTTCCTTAAGTGTGTTCTGTTCTACTTAAAAAGTAAATCCTAGATTCAGTGAACTAGTTCATGTATGAGGTTCACATTTTTATTGTCTATGTGACTGTTGAAGGGTGGAGTGCAGAACAGAGTACCTCAGCCAGATGTCCTTAGGTATTTAGATTTTTAATTTAGTTTTAAGATTCTTTCTCTTGGTTTTGAGGTCGAGGTACCTCTGAAATAAAATAGCTTGGGAAGAAGTTTTTTTCTCAAGGTACCTGTACTACCTATTTTATATTCATATAATAGAACTTAGCTTCTGCCTTCTTGAGAAAATACCTGAGACTGTTATCCTTAGAAAGTCCTGCCCACGAGGTTGGCCCTTTTCTGATGTTTGGGAACTTGGATTTCAGGCTTCTGACCATTTCCAGAACTTTTGAGAGTGGCCTACCATGCCTAAACTGTTTGTTCAGACAATGTGGTTGATGCCGAATACCTGCTTTCCTTCTGGAAGCCTGGATTTTGGTATGTGCCAAGGCAGAGAGAGGGCAGAGGGTGCCTCTGTGACCAGCCCCAGTAAAAGCCCTGGGAACGGAGTCTCCAGTGATCTTCTCTGGTAGTTTCGTGATAACTCACTGCTGGAGGAACTAAGCATGTCCTGCTTGGCTCCACTGGGAGAGTACTCTTGGAAGCTTGTGTATGGTTTCCTCTGAACTTCACTGTATGCTCCTTTCCCTTTAGGCTGATTTTGCTTTATGTCCTTTTGTAGTTACAAATCATAGCCAGGTGTGATCCTAGTGAATCACTGAACTTGGGGGTGGTATCAAGGACCCCAACACAGCTTTCCTATTATAATTTAACTTCTCTGATCTGAGATACATATGGTTATATGATAGTTAAACAAATTGTCTACATTAATTTGGATTTTTATGTATTCTAAGAAAAAGGAAAACTACATCTTCATTCTAATCACACTATAAATACTCTTTACAGACCTACTATTTTTCAACTGAGTTCTTGATTGTGTTTGTGCAAGTACTCACATGCTGTATGGTTATGCATAGACTCAGTTTTCTAAGTTCTCTGTCTTCTTAGATTTCTCAAGTCCTGATTTACTGACCTGAGTACAAGCAATCTGTGTTTTATTCAAAGCATTGGATTTACAAGGAGCATATTAGTCTGTCTAGATTTAATATGCTAAAATGATAAGGGACACAAAATTGGGACCACAGAAATACTGGAGACATACTTTATGAGACTCCCTTTCCCCCTATTTTCTGCAAAATTAAATAATTTTTAATTAATTTTTAATTAAACAACAAAGGCAATGTATTTGTTCAGGCTTCATCACCAGGAATTCAAATTGAAAATTTTAAAGTACTCTGCAAGCCAAACAAGAGAGTAGTTGGTGTCAGATAAGGCCCAGGGAGCAATAGTTTGTAATTTCTGGTTTATAGATTTATATCTTCATATGTCTATCCAAGATATTTAGTATTTAAACAGGTTTTGCTCCCACTCTGGAGTATTTTTGTCTAAAAATATCTTTCAGTTTACTTTTCAGAAGTGAAATATTATTAATAGTCAAAGGGTCAAATTAGAAAACCATATGTCCTTTTCAAAACATTGTTTTGAGAGGATTATTGATATGGTATGCAAATTTCTTTCTGAAATGCCCATAATGCATCCTTGTTTAAAAAAAATATAGAAATTGGAAATTCTGACACAAAATAGAGTAATATTCATCTTGTTCAGTTGTAGACTATACCTCGTTTTTATTCATTTCTATTGTTAAACAAGAATATTTTCCCTTAAACCTTAAATAAATCTACATTGATAGAAACATAACAAATTCCACCTTCAGCATTGCTTGGACCTAACAGTCTAGAATCCCCTGACTCCCTTTCATATCTACTGGATTGTTTGCATCTCTGCCCTTTAAAGAAAAAAAGAAAATTAAGAAATTTTCATAATTGAAAGTAACATATTTGAAGCAGTTAATTGACAGTAGCACTTATCTCTTCCCAAGATTGGATTTACAATTCTGGAGTTGATTGTGGTGTCTTAATTTTCATTTTTGTCAGATTGCCTTTCAATATATGGGGGGTTTAAAAAATACATAAATTTCAACTGGGTTAAAGATTTGTGTACATTATTACAGCTTTGTCATTAAACTAAATGAGGTATTAAAGTCTTACAACCATAGTTATAATAAGTTAGAGAACTCAACCATAACTATATGACTAAAGAAGATACTAATTGATGATGTCCCCTTTTCAGTTGTCCAAAGTAGACTTGTTTCGTGTGGTGTTTTTAATTGAGTTACACTGATCTTTGTTTTCTTTCTGTTTTTATGTGTGTAGGACTCTTTAACTTGTAGAGCTTTCTACTTTATGAAACATGTGTTTTGCTTGTAATTAGATTTTGTTTTTTGCCCCCACCAAACAAATCTAGTAAACGTAATATTACTTATTATGGGATTTATTTTATGTTACTGTTTCTTTTAGTTTTTATTTTCAATTGCATCTGTTTGAAATTGAAACAGGAGGAAATATTTTAAATAGACAAACATTGAAGGCAGTCTTTCTACTGATAATGAACATTTATTTTCAAAAGGAAAAGATAATAACCATTTATATTACATGAAAAATCTTGATGAAAATTCAGGTATTTGTTTGAGCACTGCAATCTAATAATCACTGTTCTGGTTGCTGGGGACACAGCACTGAACAAGACAGTTTCTGCCTTTAAGGCCAGACTTACACATTTTTTCTCAGTTTTTTCAGATATTTAATGATTTTGTGGCTGAAGGAAAATTAATAATTTTTCCTTTTAAAATGAATTTCATCAAACCAGTGATATTTGTTAGTTGTTTTCTGGTTTTTAAATTATGTATTTCTTTGAATATCATTATTGAAATAAGAGCAATTTATAATTTTAATTAATAATCTGTTAGCAAACAGGATGTGTAGTGATTAATGCAATTTATGTTGTGCTAAAATATGCATTTGTTTAATATTTTAGCTGGGAAGTTTTAAGATTCCTTCTGTCAAACATAAGATGGTGGCTGGAAGAATATGGCTTTGATGGATTTCGTTTTGATGGTGTTACTTCCATGCTCTATCATCACCATGGAATGGGTAGGTAACCTGATAAAGAAAGATGTACCATGATTTTTTTTTTTTACTGAAAGTTTACAATTAGGTGTGGATTTCACTTACAGCAGCTGCAAAGACTGTGATGGGCTGATTTTTATTAATCTCATATATGGCTCTTTTGTAGTCATTTCTGACCCTTTAGCAAGAAGTATAGTAAAAACAAATTTATAAAGGAGTAAAAAAAATGGTATTTTTGGAAATATATTACATAATAATATCTTATCCTCACTTGTAGTTTTCTTTAAAAACTCTCTTGTAAGGAAACTTTTTTAAACAACCTCATAATGTAAACATGCATTTGCAATGAAAAATAAATAACAATAATAATAAATGAGGACATTTATGAATGAGTGGGATCATTTGCATATAGAACATTAAAGAAATGCATGTTTTTAAAATATAGATTTACTCAATTAAAATTAAATTGGAAATTCATTTGTAATTAAAAATATTGATCACACAATTTAAAGCTGTGCAAAGGAAGATCACAGAATCTTAATCGATGCACTGATAACACAGTGAACAATTGTTATTATTCTCTATGACCACATATTCACCAGAAACATCTAATCAGGAAATGGGAGAACAGCTTAAGTCCATGAATCTTTAAAAGTGGCTGCCAAGGAAAGAAGTTGAAGAATGTACTGCAGGCTGAGAGGAAAATTTACAGATCTAAATGCTTACATTAAAAAAGAAGAAAAATCTCAAATCAGTGACCTTACCTCAAAACTAAGAAAGAGAAGAACAGACTAAACCCAAAGCAAACAAAAGGAAGAAAATAACAAAGATAAGTGTGAAGATAAATGAGATAGAGGATTAAAAAAAATAGAATCAGCAAAACCAAAAGTTGCTTCTCAGAAGAGAACAATAAAATTGACAAACCTTTAGCTAGACAAAAAAAGGGAGAGGACATAAATGAAATAAAAATAAAATATAAGCATAAATTAAAAATCAATAAAATAATAAAAAAAGGTGACACAAATAATTAAAATCAGAAATGAAAATGAGAACATTATTACTGATGCCACAGAAATAAAAAGGACTATAAAAGGATACTAGAAACAACTGTAAGCCAAGAAATTGTATAACTTAGATGAATGGACAACCCTCTAGAAACTCATAAACTGCCTACAGTGATTCAAGAAGAAATAGAATATCTCAACAAACTCAAACAAACAATGACTAGTAAAGAGATTAAACCAGTAAACGAAAACCTCCCAACAAAGAAACCCCAGACCAGATGGTTTTACAGGTGAATTTTACCAAATGTTCCAAAAAGAATTAACACCCATTCTGCTCAAAGTCTTCCAGAAAATTTAACAGGAGGGAACACTCCCTAACTCATTTTAAGTGTCTAACATCACCCTCACACCAAAGCCAGATGAAGATGCCACAAGTAAAGAAAAATACAAACCAATAACCCTTATGAATATGGATGCAAAAATGCTCAACAAAATACTAACAAACTGAATACGACAGCACATCGAAATAATTGTTCATCATCATCAAGTGGGGTTCATCTCAGTTATTCAAGGATGATTCAACATAAGAAAATTTTAAAAATATAGTATACCACATTAACAGAACACAGAAGAAAAACCTCATGATCATTTCATTAGATGCAGAAAAGGCATTTGTCAAATCCTAGCACTCCTTCTTGAGAAAAGAACTTAGAAAACTAGGAAAATGAGGAAACCTCTTTTCATGATAAAGAGTATCTATGAAAAACCCACAGCTAACATCATAGTCAATGGTTAGAATCTAAAAGCTTTCCCTCTAAGATCAGGAACAAAACAAAGAAGCCCACTGTCACCAATGTTATTCAACATTGTACTGGAAGTTCTAGCTAGAGCAATTAGACAGGAGGAAGAAATAAGAGGCATCCAAATTAGAAAGGAAGATGTAAGACTTTCTCTTTTTGCAGATGACATGATCCTATATACAGAAAATCCTGAAAAATCCACAACAAAGCTACTAGAACTAATAAATTAAGTCAGCAAAGTGGCAGGGTGAAGATCAACATAAAAAAACAGTAGTGTTTTTTTATACTGGTAATGAACAAACTGAAGAGGAAATTAAAAAATAAATCCATTTACTATAGCAACTAAAAGAGTGAAACATCTAAGAATAAATATAACTAAGAATGTAAAGAACTTGTGCACAGAAAACTAAGACATTGCTAAAAGAAATCAAAGAAGACCTAAATAAATGGAAGAACCTTCCAAGTTCATGGATTGGAAGATTAAATATTGTTAATATGTCAGTTCTATCCAATTTACAGATTCAGTGCAATCCCAATCAAAATTCCCACAGCGTTCTTTGAAGAAATGAAAAAGATAATCATCAAATTTGTATGGAAGAGTACGGGGGCCTGGATAGCCAAAGCTATCTTGAAAAAGAAGAACAAAGTTGGAGGATGCACAAAGCCATACTCATCATATCAGCTTGGTATTGGCACAACACAGGCATATAGACCAATGAATCAAATTGATACTTCAGAAATCAGTTCTCACATTTATGGCCAAATTGACAAGGGTGCCAAGTCTGCCTGATGAGGAGAGAATAGGGTTTTCATTAAACGGTTTTGGGTAAACTGGATGGCCATATGCAAAAGAATGAAAATGGACTCACACCTTACACCATACACAAAAATCAACTCAAAATGGATCATAGACATGAACCAGAACTATAAAACTCCCAGAAGAAAATGTAGATAAGCATACTCAGGACCTTGGGTTAGGGAATGGTTCCTTAGATTTTACACCCAAAGCACAAGGAATAAAAGAAAAAAATAGGTAAATGGGGCCTCATCAAAATTAAAAATTTGGGGGCATCAAAGGTCTTTATCATGAAAGTAAAAAGACAACCTACTCAATGGGAGAAAGTATTTGGAAACCACGTATCTGATAAGGGTTTAATATCCAGAACATATAAGGAAATCCTGCAACTCAACAATAAAAAGATAAATAATCCAATTTAAAAATGGGTAAAAGACTTGAATAGACATTTCTTCAAAGATAGAGAAAGGTCAAAAAACATATAAAAAGTTGCTCAACTTCATGAGCTATTAGGGAAAGACAAATCAAAAACACAATAAGATACCATTTTACACTCACTAGTGTAACTACCTTTTTAAGAAAAAACAATATAATTTCAAGTACTGGCAATGATTTGAAGAAATGGGAACACTCATGCAGTCTTTGTTGGTAGGAATGTGAAATGGTGCAGCCGCTGTGGAAGACAGTTTGGCAGTTCCTCAGAAATAGAAGTATAGAATCATCATATGACCTGGAAATCCCACTTCTGAGTATATACTCAAAAGATTTGAAAGGAGGGACTTGAAGAGATATTTGCACACTGATATTCATAGTGGCATTATTCACAATTGCCAAAAGGTGGAAGCAACCTTAATGTCCATCAACCGATGAACTGGGTAAACTAAATGTGGTATATACATTCAAAGGAATATTGCTCAGTCATAAAAAGGAATTAAGTTCTGATATATGGATGAACTGTGAAGACATCTGGTTGAGGGAAATAAGCCAGGCATGAAAGGATAAATATTGTATGACCTCTCTGATATGAAATAATTAGAATAAGCAGACTCATAGTGTCAGAATCTAGGATACAGGTTACCACAGCATTGATCAGATAGAGAAAGGGGAGTTAATGCCTAAATTATACAGTTTCTGTTCGGAATCATGGAGATGTTCTGGTGAGGGATGGTGGTGAGGGTAGTACAAGATTGTGAACATAATTGACAGCACTGAATTATTTGTTTGAATTTGTCCTGAGGGGAAATTTTAGATTGTATATATGTTACTAGAAAATAATTTAAGAAAAACATAGGACTGTATAACACAAACAGCGAACCCTATCGTAAATGATGGACTATAGTTAATAGTACAATTATAATAATGTTTTTTAATGAATTGTAAAAAATGTACCACGCTAATGCAAGGTGCAAGGTGTTAATAATAGGGTGGTACATAGGAACTCTGTATTTTATACATAATTTTTCTGTATGTCTTCAACTTCTAAGAAAAAGAAGAAGAAAGAATGTACTGCAGCAGTGTACTGATACTTGTGCTTAATCATGGTGCCACCTACATGTGAAATTCCTAGGAATAAGTTAAATAATGGCATGTCTCACTAATATCTGCCTGTTTGGAGAGAAGCTGACCTAGGAGATAAAGAGAAAAGTATGGTTACAGTTAAGGAAAATCCTTTGCTGAGCTAATACCCGTACATGTCTCTGCAGAACCTCTCTTCGCTGAGGCTGTGTATTTTCCAGGGAATTGTGCTGAGTGGGGAAATGTAGAACATCAGATGGGCTATGCTCTTTATGGATAAAGAGCCAAAGAAATGGTAAAAACATTTTGAGTTGTATAACAGAAATTATTCTCCTTGAAATTAAAATAAAGCAACCCAAAATTGCATGTCAAAAAGACCAACTATGTACCAGGAATAATTGAGATAGAGCAATTAACAGTGCTTGATTTATAAAATTTAGTGGTAAAGATAAATCATCAGGAGAAATCTAGGAAGAAAAAGCAACTTATCTGCATGGATGAAAAAATTAGCTCTCTACAAACTATATTGCCAACTATAACATCTACACAATTCTCAGGAAACCAGTGAGACTCAAAAATATGGTGGGTGAATTGTCACTGAGATATAAACATGAAAGAACTTGGAAAATAAAGCATTCATGATTGTACTTGGAAAATTGGAAAATAGAGTATCATGATTATACTTGGAAAATATTCCTCAGTGACGACATCCCAGCCAATCAAAAATATGAGCCAATATAAAGAACTCATTTGTGGGGAAACAGGGAAAAAAGACTGGTATTGAACAGTGATTTGATTTAATTACAAAATAATAGTAAACAACTTAAGGAAAAGAAAGTAACTGCTATAACCCTAACAATGAACAATACTTTAACAAAAATTAGGAGGTGGGGAAAAGGGAAAGAAGGAGGTTTGAGGATATTTTATTTTCTTTGTCATCATAGGAAATCCATATTGTCAAAATTGAAGTGTGTTTAAAATAAAATTAACCTCATGAGTAATATTTATGATGTTTTTAATATTTGCTTTTCTTAACCTTAGAGGGAGCTAATAGGAACTAATATTAACATCTCTTGATGTGAGCAAAAAAAAAAAAAAAACCTGAAATTTGAAATTTGTGATTCCTTTTCATTTCTTTTCATTTCATTTTTTCTGCTCTAAAGTCCCTTAGTTAAAATAATTTGAGATATATCAAAAGGTTCCATGCCTAAAATAACCCAGTACTCATAAAATTATTTCTAAATAGCCCTTTATCCTTCTACTTGTGTGTATACTAATGCCTGAAATGATGTTGACCAGCCGTAACCTTATTTCTGGATGTTGGGATTTGGAGTGATTTATTGCCTTGCTCTGAACTTTGCCAGTATTTCTTCCTTTTTTAAATGAGTATGTTAATTTTCATGAAAACAGTAAAATGTTTCTAAAAAGTTTTAGTAATATCTAGTGGTGACCTTAGTATGGCGAAAGAGGTAACCTTTTATAAAGCTATTTGGCAAAATCCAAAAAGTGTTTATTGTGTCTGTGTTTGAATCAACTTTACCATATGTAGCAATTTGTCCTGAGGGACTTCTCCCACAAGAGAGAAAGTGGTATGGTGATGGATTTTTAGCATAGCATTTATTTGAAAGCAAAAACTTGAGTACCTGTCAATGGAAAGAAATGACCAAATGAACCATGATAAAACTAATTTCCATACAATGAAATAGGACAAGAATGATACATATTTGTATATTGACATTGAAATACTCTAAAATAATCTCCAAGATAACTTTCCAAGTCAAGAAGACAAGAAGAATTCCAATATAGTCTGTAGACTACTAATTAAATACCATTATTTTAATCAATCCAGTCAAAATTATATCTTTAGTACCTACTAGGACTATGTGAAGTCACTGCGCTAGGTATTAGAATTATAGAGAGCAACAAAATAGATGCACTCCATGCATTTTCAGAGCTTATTTTACAGTAGGGGAGAGAGACCATAAACAAATAAATGTGTGCTATGCCAGCCACAGCATAACATGTTTGCTATAAATGTTATGACAGCAAATTTTAAAAGGAACAGCCAAGGTGGTCAGGACAGACTTCTCTGATAAGGTCTGGCTGAGGAGATGGTTTTTGAGCAGAGACCCAAATGAAGTAAGGGAACATCTGGATTGGGGTATGAGAGTGAGGTGGGAGAACCAGGGCCCTAGATGGAAATGTTCTTGGAATGTTTAAAGAAAAGCAGGAGCACCAGTGCCTATCTTAGTGAATATCATAGGGAGAAAAGGTTTGAGAAACTGCACCCAAGCCTTAATAGTGATTATATTTGAAAGGTGAGATTGTGGGAGGCTCTTATTATTAATGTCACACATTTCAGAAAATTGTGAATTTTGTATGAATTTTTCTACATTAGTAAAAGAATTTAACTATGTAAAATAAAAATGAATTGAAGGATTATATGAATTCTGAATGTTCACAAGGAGTGCTGTTCTAAGTAAGAGCATGTATTTTATGATGATATTGTGTGTATCTATAATACAATATGATATAATTTTGCTGTAATAACAAAATTGATACCAACACACTAATTGTTGGTGCATTTGTGCAGAGTTAAGACTTGCATGTTAACATAATGCATCCATATTGATTTTTTCTTCTCTAGGTCAAGGCTTTTCAGGTGATTATCATGAATACTTTGGACTACAAGTAGATGAAGATTCCTTGATTTATCTCATGTTGGCCAATCATTTGGCCCACACGTTGTACCCAGATTCTATAACAATAGCTGAGGTAAAGTTGTAATGATCTCTTGCACTCTACCCCCTTTTATGTAGAACATTTTGTGAGCATACAGTATTTGAATAATTAACCTAATGTTAGTAATTGCATAAATGAAATTGTACCCTGAATATAGTACAGCTACTGAGTATGGTTGGCACATTATTTAGAATTCACTGTTTTCTTATTAGGAGATAATAATGTACACTAATTACCTGTCACCATTCCATTGTTAAAAGGAAAATGTCAGTGGTTAGAAAGTAAAATATCCTATGGACAGGTCCTTCCACCGTGAGACCTTCAGCAATGAAAAGAATTGAATATTAATGTGTGTCTGTTTATTTATTATTTTTTTTCTTTGCTGGTCTATTCATTAGAGATGGCATGGATTGCTGCCTGCAAGCTTCTGTGAGGCCGTTCTTGTTGTGATGTGATTACCTTTCTTGTTTACATTATTGCTCTTGGATTGCCAAATGTTCACTAGTTTTTCATGATTACTGAAGGTTCATGATTAACTGTCCCAAGCTGCACTGTAATGATATAATTCAGTATATGCATAATTGACAATCCCCCTCTTGGTGATAAATGTGATGAATTAGGAGTTTTGTTAAATGCTTATGCTAATTTAGATTAGGTTCTAAAATCCCCTTGGATTTCTGAGACCTCTAACTAGGAATTATTATTAAAATTGAATTTAGCAAATTAAAACTGCTCTATACAAAGTGTAGTGGTTGGCATATAAAGTTAGTAAGATTATTGTTAAAAGAATTAGAGATGGGGTGCATTTTTGTGTTCTTGGCATTTACTTCACTGGCATGAATTGCAGGACTGACAGTCTCCTTTCTGCAGCATTTATTGTTTTTATATACTTTTTCTATCCATCGTATTTAAAAACTAGAAATTTCCAACTAGATGGTATGAATTACTTGTTTGTCTCTGGATAGAGAACAATTTTACTTCCTTCAGGTCTTCTGCTTTCTAAATATCTTCTAGAAATAGAGCAACGGGCCCTAAAGTCCTGAAGTAATTTCTCAAGTAGAATTTAAAAAACAAAGTAAAACTTAGTAGTACCACTTTGATATCCAATTTTTTTCCACACTCTCTCCCTACTCACATTTAATCATAACACATAATTCTTGCTAATACTAGACTTTCAGTGCTGAATATCTTTTAATGCCAATCAAAATGCATTTTAAACTTTTATTTTGTCTAATTATTTTATCTATCAAACATCAAAAAGTTAATTATTTTGTCAATTGTTTACAGCTATTCAAAGTAGAGATATCACATATGACAAATTACTATAAATAATTAATGACAGCACAAATCAAAAATTGGTACTGAAGGAAAAGAAGCAATTATTTAACACATGAAACTTAAAATTGTTATGTTCATCTTTCCTTTTATTTCAAGTAAAATACTTTCATCATCTAGGGAGCTCTAGTCTGAGTATCAGTGTTTTTACCAATGAAACTTTGAAACTTTAGCCTACTCATATTACTTGGTTTCAGATGTCTGTACAACAAGATGTGTCTTCAATTTATTCAACTTAAATTGAAAACTACTTCAATTTAAATATATCATTTTTCTGTCTACTGGGAGTCTCTTCAAAATGTGGAATTGATCCTCATGATCATTTTTTAAAAAAGGAATGTGGTGTAAATAATAAGCAATGGAATTTTATATAAAATCCTATAGTATAAATGTGAATTAATTTGTAATAACAATTACAAAACTGAAAAGTTTTTGTCCTAGAATGCATCCAGCATTGTACATGGTTATTACCTGCAATATTAATTTAAACATTTTTTGTAGAGATGTTATTTCCTCTAGAGTTATCATAAATGCTCTTTAGATATTGAAGAATTAGAATTGTTTTAACTTCATTTAATATGATGGAATATGCAATGTGAGTAGGTATCATCTTTTTAATGCAATTTTATTGAGATACATTCACATACCATACAATCATCAAAAGTGTAAGATCAGTTGTTCACAGTATCATCATATAGTTGTGCATTCATCACCACAATTTTTGAACAATTTCATTACTCCAAAAAATAAAAATAAGAACAAAAATAAAAGTAAACAAGAACATCCCAAACATCCCATACTCCCCCCCCATTATTCATTTACTTTTTGTCCCCATTTTTCTACTCATCTGTCATATATATTGGATAAAGTGAGTGTGAGCCGCAAGGTTTTCACAATCACACAGGAAACACCGTATAAGCTATATAGTTATACTGCTCTCTTCAGGAATCAAGGATATGGGATTGTAGTTCAACAATTTCAGGTATTTCCTTCTAGCTATTCTAATACAGTAAAACATAAAGAGGGAATAACCTCCAGAAAGACTTCTCATCTCTATTTGAAATCTCTCACCCACTGAAGCTTTATTTTTTTTCATTTATCTCCCCCCTTTTGGTCAAGAAGGCTTTCTCAATCCTATGATGCTGGGTCCAAGTTCATCACTGGGAGTCATGTCCCATGTTGCTAGGGAGACTTAAACTCCTGGGAGTCATGACCCACGTATGGGGGAATGAGCAAGTCCACCTCCCAAGTTCGCTTAGAGATAGATGCCACCTCTGAGCAACAAAAGAGGTTCTCTGGGGAAATTCTTAGGCACAATTATAAGTAGACTTAGCCTCTCCTTTACAGTAGTAACAAGCTTCATAAGGCCAAACCCCAAGATCAAGGGTTTGGCCTACTAAACTGGTAGTCCCCAATGCTTGCAAGAATATCAGGGATGTCCCAGGTGAGTAAGTTCAATATTTCCACATTTTTTCCCAGTCCGTCAAGGGAACTTTGCAAATACTTTTTATTCTCTGCCCAAATTACTCTGGGATATATTGGGGCTTCATGCTAACCTGTAGAAACCAACTAGATCTCATTCCCTATTCAAGGTTCCATGTAATTAGGGTGTTTGAATAAACGGACCACACAAGTTAAATTATTTTGTATGCTACAGAAAATATAGATTTTGCTCCAAATAAACATCTCTTCCTTTGGTCTCACACAGAAGTGAAGTTTTAAAACAGAGTCTATATCATCCTTTACCCTTTAGTCTGATTTACCATAGTCCTAACCAAGTCAATTTCTTTCATATCTCTAATTGAAGTCTGATCTCTTCAGCTTCTTTAACAGTTCCTATATGGGGCAATGCTGACATTCATAACTGCCAGTCTCTGGCTGTGAGTCTCAGGTGTCACACAGATACCTGAAGATCCAGGGACCAGCTCAGCATCTGAAAGTTTAGAAATAACCATTGTGATTCATGAACATATGTGACTGCTGTAAGAATATATGTGACTGCTGTAAGAGCTTACAATCTAGGAACCTTTACAATAAGATAACTTATGCTCTCAGATTCAATTTTCAGAGTTTACACATTATAGTTAGTCCATATTAGTGAGGCATTATAATGTTTGTCTTTTCATTTCTTGCTTCTTTTGCTCAATATACTGTCCTCAAGTTGCATACCTCAAAACTTCATTTCTTCTTGCTGCTGCTTAATATTCCATTGTATGTATACACCACAGTTCACCATTCTGTCCATCAGACGATGTACCCTTAGACCACCTCCATCCATTGAAAATCATGAATACTGCAGCCATAAACACCAGTGTGCAAATGTCTGTTCATCTCTCTTCTCTCATTTCTTCCAATAACAGGGTGGCAAGATCATTTGGTAGTTCCATACTTAGCCTCCTGTGGAATCACCACACTGCCCTCCAGATGGGCTGCACTATTCTACTTCCCCACCAACACTGAATAGATACATCCCTGTCTCCACATTTTCTCAATCACTTATCCCTCTGTATTTTTTAAACAGTTTTATTCACATGCCATATGATCATTCCTAAGTAAACCAACAATGGTTCCCAGTATAGTCATGTATTTATCCATTCACACCTCAGTCTATATGAGGACATTTCCATTTCTTCTACAAAGGAAGAGGAAGAGGAGAAAAAACAATGAAGAATTAAAAATAATAATAAAAATGAAAGATAGAAGAAAAAAATAAAATAAAATAAAATAAAAAGGTAATCACTCCAATGCCAAGAATCCTATACCCCTCCATTATATCCCCTCTTATAGATATTTAGCTTTGGTATATTGCCTTTGTTACAATTAATGGAAGAATATTACAATGTTGCTATTAACTATAGACTCTAGTTTGCATTGATTGTTATTTTTCCCCTATACTATCCCATTTTCAGCACCTTGCAATATTGATATTCATTTTGTTCTCCCTCAGGTAAAAATATTCTTATATTTGTACATTTAACCAACCTCCATGACCATTCTAGATTTCGCTAAGTTATATTGTCCCTATCTTTATCTTCTTTCTTTCCATCTGGTGTCATACATCCCTCTAGCCTTCCTCTTTCAATCGTACTCACACTCATGTTTGTTCAGAGTACATTCAGTATTGTGCTACCATCACACAGGATTGTGCTATCCATTTCTGGATCTATACAATCAATCCTGTTGAACATTCCATACTCCTTCAGAATCAAATGCCTAATCTCTGCCATCTTTCTATCTCCTGATAACCTGTGTTCTCAAGTTTACTCTTAAAGTTCATTCATTAATGTTGGTTCATATTATTGAGACTATACAGTTTTAGTCCTTTTATTTCTGGCTAATTTCACTCAAAGTAATTTCAGCTGCCTACCATTTTGTTTTTTGGAATTTATATCTCATATATTATTTTATTTTTATTTTTTCTCTCTCTCTTTACCCTTAATTGATAGTCTTCATTTCTACACTCCTCTTCAAGCCTCTCTCTCCTGTCTTTTCTTATATGCCTGTAGTGCTCCCTTTAATATTTCTTGTAGAACAGGTATCTTGTTCACACGCTCTCTCAGTGTCTGTTTGACTGAAAATATTATAAACTCTCCTTCATTTGTGATGGACAATTTTGCCAGATATAGAATTCTTGGTTGGCAGTTCTTCTCTTTCAGTACCTTATAATATATCATGCTACTGCCTTTTGCCTCCATGGTTTCTACTAAGGAATCTGCACATAGTCTTATCAAGCTTCCTTTGTATGTGATGGATGTCTTTTCTTTTGCTCTTTCAGAATTTTGTTTGTCTTTGGCATTTTATAATCTGATTATTAAGTGTCTTGGAGTAGGACTATTTGGGTCTATTCTGTTTGGGGTATACAACACTTCTTAGTCTGTAATTTTATGCCATTCAAAAGAGATGGGAAATTTTCAGTGATTATTTCCTCCATTATTCTTTCTGTCCCTATTCTCTTCCCCTTCTGGGATACCCATTACATGTATATTCATGTGCTTCATGTTGTCATTCAATTTGCTGAAACCCTGCTTATATTTTTCCATTCTTTTCCCTATCTTTTCTTTCGCGTGTAGGATTTCAGATGTCTTGTCCTCTACTTCATGAATCCTTTCTTATACCTCTTCGGATTTGCTCTTGCATGTCTCCTTTGTGTTTTCCATCTCCTCTATTGTGCCTTTTTCCCCCCATAAATACTGTTGATGGTCTTTTCAGACTTTCTAGTTCTTCCTTATGTTTGTCCAATGTCTTCTTTATATCCTTCATGGCTTTTGCCATTATCATCCCTCAGCTTGTTCATTTGATTTTTGAATTGATTTAGCATATTTGTTTGAACATCCTTAATTAGTTGTTTCTACTCCTGTATCTCATTTGAAGTGTAAGTTTGTTCCTTTGACTGGGCCATATCTTCCTTTTCCCTAGTGTGACTTGTAATTTTTTGTTGTCTAGACATCTGGTTTCCTTGATTACCCCAATCAGATTTTCCTAGACTAGACTGGACCATGTCTTAGGAGGAAGTTGTAATTAGTATCATGTTTCCCTAAGCATGAGATCAAGTGGATTGTCAGACTTTCCTATGAGGCCTCTAGACTCTGTGCTTTTCATATCCTGCCCAGCAGGTGGTCACTTGTCAGCCCGCAGCTCCCCACTGGCATTAGGATGTGTGGTGCCTTTAATTCTTAGCAGACCTTGTCCCTGCCAGGGACTGAGGGTGAGTCAGAAGCCCAGCTTAATCTGTTTCTTTTTTATTTTTTTTCCCCCTAGGCCCCCTGGGGTCTGAATTCTCTGAGGAAGGGCAGCCATTGATCTGGACCCCACACTCCTTTTATTAGGGAAGATATGCCCTTCAGGGAATTATCTCCTTCACTTGACTTCTTCCTTTGTCTGACTATCTTAACTTCACCCTTGCCTGAGTCAATGATGACAATTTAAATGCCTGAGGCTTTCTCTAAGCAGCTATTTAGAATGAGAGAAAAAAAAAAAAAAGAAAAAATCTCCTTTTCAGAGCCAATCCCCAGCCCCCCATTCTGTCAGTCAAGAGCCAGTGTTGGTACCCTGCTCTCTGTGCTCCTTTTCTTGGGACACAGCCCTTTTCCCATATTCTGAGCTTAGCCATTGTGCCAGTTTGAATGTGTTGTGTCCCCCAGGAAAAGCCGTATTCTCTGATGCAATCTTGTGGGGCAGACATTTTAGTGCTGATTGGATTGGAATCCTTTGTGTGTTTCCTTGGAGATGTTACCCACCCAACTGTAGGTGATAAGTCTGATAATTTCCATGGAGGCGTGGCCCCACCCGTTCAGTGTGGGCCTTGATTACTGGAGCAGTGTATAAGCTCAGACAGAAGGAGCAAGCTTGCTACAGCCAAGAGGGACACTTTGAAGAAAGCACAGGAGCTGCAGATGAGAGACAGTTTGAAGACGGCCATTGAAAGCAGACTCTTGCTCTGGAGAAGCTAAGAGAGGATAAATGCCCCAAGAGCAAGTGAGAGTGACATTTTGAAGAGGAGCTGCAGCCTAGAGAGAAACATCCTGGGAGAAAGCCATTTTGATACCAGAACTTGGAGCAGACACCAGCCACAGAGGTTTTCCGGACATCATTGGCCATCCTCCAGTGAAGGTACCCAATTGCTGATGTGTTATCTTGGACACTTTATGGCTTTCAGACTGTAACTCTGTAACCAAATAAACCTCCTTTTATAAAAGCCAATCCGTCTCTGGTGTTTTGCATTCTGGCAGCATTAGCAAACTAGAACTGCCAACCAGAAAAATGTATTTTTATTTATTCTTTTTCCATCAGCCCTGCCTCATCTCTTCTGGGAGAGACCTCAGGTTTCCTTTTCTGCTTGTTCCGGGTTTATCTGTGCTCGTTGCTTGTATTCAGTAGTCCAAATTTGTTAATTAAAACCACAATTGGAGCTTGGTTGAGATACCTTCCCTTGATCCTAGTAGAGACTATTTTTTTCCCACAGGGAAGTGTTCCAACTCAGCCTGCCATTCCAGTGTGGGAGGGGCACCAGGCTCTGCAGGGGCTTTATTTACAGTTCTATGCTGTGATCTCAGCCTTTCCACCCATTTCAGACTGGAGTACAATGTATGCCAAGTTATAGATGTGTCCCCCAAACTGTTGTTCCAGTCTATTTACTAGTTGTTCCTGGCTATTTACTAGTTGCTCTAGAGGACTAACTTAATTCCATACGTCCCTGCACTGCCATCTTGCCTCACATCCTCAGTAGGTATCATCTTTCAATGATTCATGTTTGATTTATGTTTCTTTTGGTCATCTTTATGTTTGCTTTTCTTTATTTTAAGATTTTAAAAGGATAGTGTTCCTGTTTGCTAATGCTGCTGTTATGCAAAATACTGAAAATGGATTGACTTTCATAAAGGGGATTTATTGGGTTACAAATTTACAGTTCTAAGGCCATAAAAGTGTTCAAACTAAGGTATGAACAAGAGGATACCTTCACTGAAGGATGGCTGATGGCGTCCAGAATACCTCTGTCAGCTGGGAAGGCAGGTGGCTGGTGTCCGGTGGTCCTTTGCTCCCGGGTTGTGTTTCATAATGGCTTTCTCCAAAATGTGTCTGGGTTTTTGTCTTAGCTCCTCTCTCTCAGCTCCTGTGCATCCTTCCTTCTTTCTCCCAGGGTGTTTCTCTCTAAGCATCTGAGGGTCCTCTCTTAGCTTCTCCAGGGCAAACTCTTGGCTTCATCTCTTAGCTTAGCACCTCCAGACTTCCTTCTGTCTGCATTTCCAAGCGTCTCCTAGTTTCAGCAAGCATCTGGGTCTGTTTCAGCTCTTAGCATCTCTGTTAAATACTCCAGTGATCTAATCCAGAGCCACCCTCAATGGGTGGGGCCACATCTCCATGGACATTCCACCCTAATTGACAGACTAATCAGTCTGCCCCCACAAGACTGCATTAAAGAATATGGCTTTTCTGGGGGACATAATATATCTAAACCGGCACTGATAGTCAGTCATTAACTTTTCACTTTCAGAAGTGGGCTGTAAACTTCTCAACTACATTAATGACAGCTTTCTAGAATTCAGATTTGGAAGATAAGACCAATTTATGTCCAAATATTTGTCTTTGCAAATTCCATTTCCAATCTAACTTTTTCTAAAACAACCTTTACGCCAAGTGTAGAACATACCTTAATATTTTCTAGAGAAAAAAAAAATTTGATCTTTAATACAGCCCCGTCACCAGTTTTTCCTGACTTTGGTCATATGAAAACGTTTGGGGAACTTATTGGTTCTGCAGTTCCAGCACCTGTCATGGCAAGCAATATTTAGTAAATACACAGCAAATAGTTCCATTGAATTGAACTCAATACCTATGATATCTGTGAAAATGTGACAGTTTGATAAATAAAACTGTTTAAAAATAGTTTATTTTCTGTTACCCATTCATCTTTTTTTCCCACTTTAGAAACTGTGAAGTACTGTGCACAAATAAGACATTATGAGCAAATATTTTGCTTTCTTATGGATGTTTTCTGCCATGTTCTATAGTCACATAATTTTTTACATAATAAAGTTAATAAATTATTTTAGGAATTCAGAAAATTCATAGATTTATTTCTACATTTTTTGTATGGGAAGAGTTTATGGATAGTGTTGTGAAAGAAGCATTTGAGCTGAGTCTCAGAGAGCTCATAGTATGTGATAGTTCTATGGGAAGTAAGCATAATCTGGGGAAGAGTTTGGACAGTAAAACGTATAGAAAAGTTTGAATTATTTAGTACTTGACTGAAGTATTTAGTAGTTGAAATGAAATAGTGTGAAATAGTGGTGGAAGGATTGTGAGGTCTCTCCATTTCACTTTTTGTGTATTTCTGTTATCAGTGATCACAACTACATCCCATTGTTATTTCATGATAATAGATGTATGTTCTTAGATTTAGGTCCTAGTTTATGAATCCCTGGAGGTCAAGTATTATGTCTTAATCACCCACAACATCTTTATTTGTTCATTCAACAAATATTTATTGAGTACCATCTTTGTGCTGGGCACTGTTGTAGGCTCTTGGGATGTATCACTGAGCAAAATGGAAAAAGTAAAACAAAACAACCTGATTTTGTTTTAATAGGGGGTAGGGAGACAGGTAATCAAAAAATAAGTCGCATAGTTAATGTTAAATATATAATCCTTGAGTTGAATCTTAAACTAAGGAATTTGAGGTTTTGATATAGGAGAATTTGAGTTTGGGTTGTAGAAAGCTACTGAATGGCCCTGATATGATCAGATTGACCCATAACATGCTAATTTGGCACCAGTTGGTGTGTAGAGAAAATGGAAGTGGAGAATTCCATTTGAAAGCATAATGGTCTAGGTAAGCAGTAATGAAGACTTAATAGGATAGTGGCTGTAGAAGTGGAGCCAAGGAAAAGGATTTATTTGAAAAATGTATTGGAGGTAAAATTTATAGTGCTTGGCTCATATTTTGCCATAGTTTGTTATAATAATATATTTCATTATATCTGGGTCCTTATGCCAAATATGTATATATTTATTTTTATATAAAATATGTGTATATTTTTGTTTGATTATTTATTTGATTATGAATAGTCTAAAGGTAGCATAGCATAACCAATGGGAAGACACTGTCAAAGGCTTGAGATCTGATTCCTGGCTGTATCATTAGGAAATATATATCTTTAGAGATCCCTTCACCACAATAAGCCTCAGTTCATCTGCTAGATGAAGAGGATGCACCGGACAATCTCAAAGACCCATTCCAAGTGCAACCTATGATAGAGAAAGCCATCTTATTGCTTCAATCAATGTATTAAATCTATTTTTCATTTCATCAGATGCTAACCACTCACTCATACAAATACATTCCATGCTAATGCTATATATGGAGCGAGCAAGTATAACAGATATATGCCACATATATATTTTTTGTGTTTGGTGGACACAGTAGCTAATGAAAAATATTTATACAGTAGTTCAGAAATAAGTCTAAGGAGATTGGTTTTATCAATAAAGTTTATGCTGTTTTGTGTTCTCTATGTGATATTAAGTAAAAGTAAAGAATAGCCTCATGAAAGTGAAGCTGGCCAGGGGTGAAAAGCATTAAACAAAAATCTCATTGGAAGATGAAATATGCTATAATGATTTTATCTACTTTTAAACTTACTTTACCAAAATGCCTCTCAAAATATATGCCCCTATTTGTTGTTTTCATTCATTGGCCCTAACTTTACTGTAACAAGTTTGAACAATGTGAACTAATAATGCTCTTATACTTTGTTTTAGGATGTTTCAGGAATGCCAGCTCTGTGTTCTCCAATTTCCCAGGGAGGGGGTGGTTTTGACTATCGACTGGCCATGGCAATTCCAGATAAATGGATCCAGGTGGGAGTTTATGCAAATGTTTTTAATGTGACTATTAAGTCTTGTGTTGGTATATTTATTATTTCTTCAATATATTTCTTATTTGTGATCATTGTTTACAAATATGACAATTGAATTATTAAATTCTTCTATTAATGCATTGGTTCTTATACTTCTTAACAAGGTGCTTCTCAAGCTTCAACTAGTTCTAATTTAATGTATGTATACTTTTGTATTATTCAAGCAGGTTTAAAATATGATTAATATAGTGTTGGGTTTATAAATGGAATTTTGCATTAACATTGCAGTTATATGAAACTGCAGTGCTCTAATTTTAAAGCATATTAAACTTCATCAAAGCATCCATTTTCTTTTTTTTTTTGCCTGCAAATCAACAATTACTATAGAAGTTACTCCTTAAGTCCCAGTTCTTGCCTCATAGTGGTCTTTCCTCAACAGATTTAGATTCATCCATTCATTCATTCTCTGTTTCAGCATTTAAAAGTCTTTATCATGTGTCAGGCAATAAGAATGAGTAATTGTACATAATACCTTGCACACTCTTTCTCAATACATTTTCATTACATTTAATGACAATACAAAGAATATGTATTATATTTTGTTTTATTTAATGTCTTTCCTAAGCACTAATGTCCATAAACAGACTTAGGTTTGATATAGGGCATTTTTGAGTGGCTAAATCCATAATCATAGGATAAAGATATGTAGGAGGAGTCAGAAATGACTACATCTAATCATAGTTTTCTGATGAGTCATTTAATACAGACATGAACTGTATTAGCAAATATTTAGCTATCTAAAATATGCCAATTTTATTGTTTCTTCCATTTCATTTAATCATAGTTGAAGTGTTGCATAAGTTAATAACTGAAGTATTCATGTAAAGGTGATTTAAGTAGTTAATTGAATCCATTCATTTACCCATTAATTCCACCAAATATTTAATGAGCATTTTTTATTCTACATTTTTTTAGTTAAACCTTTTATTTTGAGATAATTGCAAATTCATATGCAGTTGTAAGAAATGATTTACGGAGAGCTCGTGTAATCTTTACCAAGTTTAACCAATGATAACGTCTTTCAAAGCTATAGTAACATAGCATAGCTGCTATTCTGACATTGATGCAGTCAAAGCACAGAACACTTCCCTCACCACAAGGATTCCTCATGTTGCCCTTTTTTAGCCACATCCACTTCTCTCTTACCCCTAGCCACTCTTTAACCCCTGGTAGCCTTTAATCTTCTCTCCATTTCTATAATTCTATAACTTCAAGAATGTTATATAAAAGGAATCATACAGCATGCACACTGGCATTTTTCACTCAGCAGAATTCTCCAGAACTTCATCAGGTTACTGTGTATATCAATAGTCCATTTCTTTTTATTGCTGATTGGTATCCCATGGTATGAATACACCAGAATTTAACTATTTACCCATTGAAGGGCATATGCATTGTTTACAGGTTTTAGATTTTCTGAATGAAGCTGCTATAAAGATTTGTCTGCAGGGTTTTTGTGTGAGCATAAGTTTGCCTTTCTGTGAGGTAAATGCTCGAGAGTACAATTGTTAGTTTTGTACTAAACTTAATAAGTAGTTGCATGTTTAGTTTTTTTTAAGAAACTGCCAAACTGTTTTCCAGAAGGGCTGTACCATTTTACATTTCCAGCAATGGATGAAAGATCTAGTTTCTGTACATCCTTTCCAGCCTTTGGTGTTGTTACAATCTTTTTTTTTTTTTTTTTTTTTTTTAAGCCATTTTATTTTGTATGTAGTAATATCTTCTTGTGCTTTATAATTTCCATTTCCCTAGTGGCTAATGATGTTGGCATCTTTCATGTACTCATTTGCCACCTGTATATCCTCTTCGGTGAAATGTTTTTTCATATCTTTGACCATTTTCTAATTGGATTTTTTTGGTTTCCTTTTACCATGGATTTTTTGAGAGTTCTTTATATATTCTACATTTGAGTCTTTTGTCAGATGTATGGTTGGCAAATATTTTCTCCCAGTCTGAAGCTTGTATTTTTGTCTTCATCATATGGGTTTTCACAGAAAAAAAATATTTAATTTTGACGAAGGTCAGCTTGTCAGTTTTTCCTTTTACAGATTGTGCTGTTGATGTTGAGTCTAAGAATTCTGACTATCTCTATATCCTAAAGATTTTATCCCGTATTATTTTTTACTAACAGTTTTGTACTTTGACTTCTTGCATATAAGTCCATGTCTTAGGTTGTCAGGGCTGCTATGACAATACTACAAACTGCTTGGCTTAAACAATAGAAATTTGTTGTCTCACAGTTTTGGAGAATTAAGTCCGATATCAAGATATCACAAGGCCATAACATTCTCCTGGTATCTGTAGTTTCTAAACATGGCTTTCCAGCAATTCTCCATCACATAGCAATCTAACTTATGCCACCTTCTCTAATTTCTACTTATTGTCCATATCTGAATTTCCTCTGCTTATAGAGATTTATGCCATGTTGGATTAAAGTCCATCCTAATTCAATTTGGTTTTATTCAAATAGGACCTTCGAAGGTCCTGTTTACAAATAAGTTCACACCAGTGTCACACCAATAAGACCCGGGGAGTTAAAGTTTGAACATGTCTTTGTGGGTGGGCGTGATTCAATCTACCACAGTCTGTGATCCATTTTGAGTTAATTTTTGTGTATGGTGTAAGACATAGATCAAGGTTCCTGCAGATGTCCAACTATTCCATAATCATTTGTTGAGAACCTATCTTTCTTCCATTGAATTGCTTGTATAACTTTTTCAAAAATTAATTGGGATATATTTTTTAGGTCTATATATTAGTTTTCTATTTCATTAGTATTTAATTGCCACAAACTTAGTGGCTTAAAGCAATACAAATATATTATCTTACAGTTCTGGAGTTCAGGAATCTGAAATGGTTCGTAAAGGGCCAAAATCAGGGTGTCAGCAAGCCTATGTTCCTTCTCAAGGCTCTAGGTGGGTATCTGTTTCCTTACATTTTCCAACTTCTAAAGACCACCTGTGTTTTCTTGGCTTTTGGGCCCTTTCTCCATCTTCAAAGCCAGCAGGCTTTCAATCTCTCTCTTAGTCTGACACTCCTGCTTCCCTCCTATATGGGCCCTCTTAGTTATATTAAGTCCATCCAGATAATTTAGAATAATTTTTTCATTTCATGATTCTTAACTTCATCATATCTCTAAAGTCCTTTTGCCATGTAAAGTAACATATTCACAGGCTCTGGGGATTAGAATGTAGACATCTTTGGTCAGCCATTATTGTTTCTATCATGCTTTACTCCCTGTCCTCCAACAAAACACATCTGTCCTACATGCAAAGTGTATTCACCCTATCCCATTATCCTCTAAATTCTCAACCCATTACAACATCAACTCAAAGTCCAAAAAAGCATCGTAATCTCATCAGTTCAAAAGTTCAAGTCTCATCATCTAAATCAGGTTATGGTGAGCCTCTGTATGACTCATTCTGGAGCAAAACTCCTTTCCGTCTATGCTTCTATAAAACTAGAAAACACCATATCTGTTCCCAAAATGCATAGGTGTCAGTCAGGGAAAATCCTGTCAAAAAGGGAAATAGTGTAATTAAAAAGATAGTCACCTTTTCAAGCAGTTTTGATATCTAATAAGTCAAACTGGTTTTCAATGCCTGGAAATAATCCTCTGTGGTTCAGGGTTCTGCTTTCTGGACTGATGATTGTACCCTTGGAGTCATCCTTTCTTTTTCATGAAGAGTAGCACATGTTTGCAGCTGAGTAGTTGTGTTAACGTGTTTCATGCCTGTAGAATTTTGGAGGTTCAACAGCCTTTGTTTATTTCTTCCAGCTCTCTCTCTATTTTAGTCCAACTGGCAATGTTTTACTGGTATAAAATTCTCAGAACTTTTTAGTTCTCTTTTATGTCATGGAGATTCACTCCATTATATAAAAGGCTTTTCCACATATCTTTTCTGGAAATCCCATCTTTATTCTTGTCTTCTGCTGACATGGATGAGGGCATGCATGTGTCACATGCCTCATCTCCTTAAAGAGCATTCTGTGTAACCAAATAATCTGATATATAGATCCTAGGCACTAGCAAAGGGTTGGCCACATACTTGGCTTTATCTCCAGAGCACACCTTCCTGACAGTAAACCTCTTAATTTTAGTGTTTTTTACAATCTAGAAAGTCTGAGAAATTCCCAAATTATTATGTGTTGGCTCCTTTTTGCTTAATAGTTCTTCCCTCACTTGATCTCTTTCCTCCCTTCAAAACTTCACTTGGAAACCTGAGAAAATAGCCAAGTTCATCACTTACAAGTTCTGCTTGCCACATAGCTGTAGGACAAAATTCTGGAAGGTTTTTGCCACCGTAAAACAAGGATCCTCTTTCCTGTGGTCTCCAGTTATGTGTTCTTCTCAGCCCTCACCAGCCACAGCTTTCACATCCATATTTCTAGGAACAGTCTGTTTATGATGATGTTGATATTTTCTAAGACAATATAGATTTTTCTACTGTGGTCTTCACTTCCTTCTGAATTCTCACTAGCAGAGCCTCTAGCATCCGTATTTCTACTAACAGTCTGCTCAAGGCAGTCTTGGCTTTTTCTGTCATGCTCCTCAAAATTCTTCCAACTTCTGTTCAGTGCTCAATTCCACAGCCACTTCCACATTTTTAGGTATTTGTTATGGTAACACCCCTTTCCAGGTGCCAAAATCTGTATTAGTTTCCCATTGTGTCTTTAATCAAAATTACCATGAATTTATTGGATTGAAATACACAGCTTTTTTTGACTTACAGTTAAGGAGGTCACAATACCAAAATAGGTCTTACTGGGCTAAAATCTAGATCTCAGGAGGGCTGCGCAACTTCCATAGGCTTTAAGGCAAGAATCCGTTTCCTTATCTTTTCTAGCTTCCAAAGACCACCTGCATTTCTTGGCTCTTGATGCCTTCCTCATCTTCAAAGCCAAAATCATTGCTTCTTCAATCTGTCTCTTACTCTGACACTCCAGACTTTTCACTAGGCCTCCTACTGATACCAGCCGCCCCTGTGAAGAGGGGGAGGGCTGCCTTAGTACTGCCTGGTAGTGATGGAAGTTACAGCCTGGGAATTGAGGAACACTGTTACAACCTTGCATAGGTACAAGTCTATACTCCCCACTCCTGCCTCCCCCTTAAAAGAACCCATGTGATTATATTGGGCCCACCTGGTTAATCCAAGATACTCTTCCTATTCCAAGATCATTAATCACATCCACAAAGTTCCTTTTGTCATTTGAGGTAACAATTACAAATTCTGGGGATTAAGGTACAGACCTCTTTTGATAACTGTTATTCTCCTCTACCACTGTCTACTTTTGGCTTCTCTATTCTGTTCCATCAAACTATGTATATATCCTTCCACAAAAAGTGCATAATCTACCATAGATAGGGCAATCTGTGATGTTTGTCTGGAATAAAGCTGCCATGTCTAAAATCTTTCTGTCTTCCTAGGCTGCTCCTTTCTTGGATTTTTAACTAGAGAGCGTAGGTTTTTCTTTGCGCTTTTTTTCTCCTGTGATAATTGGTTTTCCAGATTTAAATATTCGTCAGCTTCATATTTGTGTCATCTGAGACAAAAAATGGTCTGACTTCTTTTCTCCACCTTTGAGAATTTCCTTATGTATATTTTATATATAATGTCCGTGGTTTTTAGTTGTACTTAGTGAGAGAAATAGGGAAAGGGTCTCTACCCCATCTTTCCAGAAGCAAAAGTTTCCAGTATGTTTTAAAATTATATAAAGGTTTGAATGCCAATGACATAGTCTTTTGTAGGGATTAGGGAGTGGTAATACATTGCCTTGTTAATAAGAATTAAGAAATTAAGTCTTTATCTTAAAGGCAATGAGAAGCCACTGCTCTGTTTTAAGTAGGGAAGTCCCCTGGTAAGCTTTTCAGTGAAAATATTACTTCACCTTTATATGGTAAATATATGGAGCAGGACAAGATCTAAGGCAACAGACCAATTAGGAGATTTTTGCAGTCAAGGCAAGAAAGGATCATGGTTTCTACTAGGTAGGTATAGCAGTGAGAATGGGAAGAAGTGGATAGTGGGCATCAGAGTTACCAGCAATTATAACCAGTGGAACTTAATGGAAGGTTAGATAAAAGAGGGGCTAGTGAGTGAGGTAGGAGAGTATAGCCAGGATTCTGACATAGTGATTTAGGAGAAGGTGGTACAATTCATTGAAATAGGCAGCATAAGAAGAGGAAAAAGAAGGTGAATAGGAGAGAATAAAGGTAATTATAATTGGAAATGTAGTTACAAATTGAGATATCTTAGAGGCAGGAATGGAGTTCAAGAGATAGTCTGAAGTAGAAATATTTATGTGTCTTCCATATAGAAAGTGTATATCAGTAGCGGTCAACCAGAGAAGCAGAAGCATTGAGATATATGTGTGTGTAGAGGGAAGTTTGCATTTAAATATGGACTTACTGCAAGAAGTTGGCTTATGCAATTATGAGGCATGGCTAAGGAAGTCTAAGTTCCATAAAGGAGGCAGCATGGGAAGATATAAGCAGGCTTCTACTTCACTTCAGGCATCAAAGTCTGCATCAATTTTCAATTGCTGTGGAGTACATTACGACAAATTTAGCAACTTAAATCATCATCCAATTGTTATCTCACAGTTTCCAAAGATGACATCCTTCGTATTCAGAGGTCCCACCCACACTCTAATGGGGGGATTACACGAAGGTGTGGATACCAGGGATCAGGAACAATGAATGCCACCTTAAAATTCTTCCTACCACAAAGTGCAGTTGACATTTCGGACAGAGAAATGAGCTCATGCAAACTAAGTGCATTATGTAAAAGAGAAGAGGCTGTTTTAAGGACATGACTCTAATGAGGATGAGCTTTTATTTCATAGACAGAGGAAGAGATGGCCAGTTTGGTAGGGGATAGGGTAAAGAATTTCACAGTGGTATACTAAGACAGAGCATTTCATGGGAAGGGACAACAAGGTCAGCAGAGTCCACTTGAACAGCAAGTACTTACCTAAGAAACAGCAATTATTTAACTGAGAGACAGTCATCTGAGATGTTGGCCAGATCAGTTGCATGAAAGACATTTTAGAGGTACAGAAGCCCAACTGAAGATTGAGTGGCAAATGAGGAAGTAGAGACAAAAGGTGTCATCTATTAAGATGATAATTGTTTTATAATTAGATTTTAAACTTTGGAATAAGTGTTTTTTTTTTTTTAATTATCATTGTTTTCCAAAAATGTAATGAAGAACTCTTCCTGCTAAAATTCCTTTACATTCAAACCTGAAAATGTAGCAAGTATTTCGCTGCCTTGTGAAAGTTATAGCAAGACATATTGCACAATAATTGACTGTGGTCTTTAATCAGACGTAAAAGTTGTTACAGGGGAAAAAGGTAGTAAAGGTCCTAAAATGTAATGATTAAACCATCTTCTCAAAAGGACACACACACATGCACATCACAAGTGCATAAACTACACCATTGCCATTTGGACAGACCACAAAAGTTGTGATTTCATTAAAAATTTAAACCATGCAATATCTACTTGTATCTACGTGTCACCTAATTTGACAGTTGCGATAAAATTGTTGATAAAATTGATACCCTCAGATTGTGGTTTAAAATAAGAAAAATAGTGGTTTCAGTCAATGGTTTGTTTTTCTCTGTTATGTCTAGGTACTCAAAGAGTTTAAAGATGAAGACTGGAATATGGGCAATATAGTGCACACCCTCACAAACAGACGCTACCTTGAAAAGTGCATTGCTTATGCAGAGAGCCATGATCAGGTAAGTGATATATCCATAAAGTAAATAAATGTATAAATTAATTACCTATTTATCTTTACCTGTCTGTCTATCTGTGTATATTTTTTAACAAATGAAAATATTCTATTGCTTATTCTATTGGTTAATGTTGTTAATCTAACTTATTTTATACATATTTACATGTACATAACTCATACTTGAAAAAAACATGTTTAAATAATTTTCTAGACCTAGAATTCTAGCTTCAAAATACATTACCATTTGTACCCTGTCATACTGTAATTAATATATTGTTAATTGCAATTGCAGTGTTGACTTTTATGTTTTCCTTTGTCCTATAGAGTGATATTGGTACTGATCCAGGGTAATTTTAGTTTCCATTTTAGATTTCCTTCTATAGGTTTTCTTTTATGGCTTTGACAAACTTACATCACCCTTTTCCTGAATAACTAAAATATCATGCTAATTGATCACCCTAACTCCTGTGCCTCCCAGCTTCGATCCATCTTCTCTACTGCAATCTTAGGTAATTTCCCAAGAGTAAAGCTGACCTTGTCACCCAGATCAACAGGATGAAGTCTGTCATTCAAGACCACTCATATCATGGCCCAAGCCAAAGTTTCCCTGTTCAATTCCTGTTCAGCTCTCCAACCATTCTATTCTTGAATACTTTAAAATTCCACCCATTACTGAAAAGGTCAAAGTCATTCCAATCTTGTATTTTTTCCCTTGCACCTGCATTTGCCTACTTCACCTGGGAAGGTCCTACTTGAACCTAATGACGAGGTTCATGGATCACATTCTCTCTGAAGCCTCTGCAAGTCATGCAGGGAAAAATAGTCACTCCGACCTTCATGCTCCCATCAGGTTTTAGGCAGAAAATGTGTTCCAATTATCTTTGTACTTCCAGCATTTAGCACTGTGACCGCTCCTTGTAATAGTGAAATAAATATAGATAAATAGAAAAACAAATGCCAATTCATTATTTAAAGCCATATTAATTCTCATAAACAGCAACATAAAAATTTACTTTTTTGTATATTAAAAAAGGAAACTAAAAGCTTTTGAAATTATTTCTGTGTTAAGAAAATTGAAGGTAAATGTTGTGCTTTTCTGTCACCTCAACAGAAATTAGCCATCTAAGATAAACAGATGGTTTTTCAGGTGTCTCTTTTAATTATGAAGAAAATATAAGTAAACCAGGGGTCGACAAACTACAGTCCTTTGACCAAATCCTTACCTACTGCCTGTTTTGATAAATAAAGTTAATTAGAAAACAGACAGACTCATTCATTTATCTATTGTCTATGGCTGCTTCTGTGCTATAATGACAAATGTGATTAGTTGAAACATAGAAAGTAGACCACAACACCTACAATATCTACTTTCTGGCCCTTTACAGAGAATTTGCTAGTCCGGAGGTAGACAGATGCTAAATTTTGCATCTTCCAAATTTAATCTTCCAGTTTGCATCTTCCACTAAAATAAATAGTATCCTAGGCCATAGAACAGATCAAAGAAATTACCTTTGAAAAAGCCAGAACCAAAATGCAACAAAACTGTAAAAAATATATTATAGATTATTCATTGAGCCCAAAAATACATGTTCACATCCTAACTCCCAGTCCTGTAGATATGAGCCCAATTGTGAATATGGATCTTTTAAGATGTTATGAAGTAGGGTAAGGCCAAAGTTAAGGCTGGGCCATAATCCAATATGATTGGAGTCCTATGAGCAGAGAAAATTTGGGTACAGTCGTAGGGAACAGATGGGGAGAAAGACAGCCATATGTTGGGGCAGAGATTGAGCCATAAGATTTGCCTGCAAGCCACCACCAGAATGCTACAGACTTCAGAGAAAGCATGGCCCTGCCAGCACTTTGATTTTTGACTTCTAGCCTCCAAAACTGTAAGAGAATAAATTCCTGTTGTTTAAGCCAACTTGTCTGTGGTACTTTGTTGCAGCATCCCTGGCAAAGTAAGACAAACAATACTAGCATAAAGGGGGAAAAAATCTCTCACTAAATACGTAACAAGGTGAAAATTAAAATGTATGCCTAAATTATATCTTTTTATTGCAAACTCCTGCTAGTTATAGCACATTGTACACTCCCAACATTTTTTTGTTTCTGCACTGAGTGAGAGAATAAATAAATGAGTGGAATGCAAAAACTTAAGGTAAAATGTAAAATCAAAAGATTTCTTTCATAATTGTCTTCCAAAAATTTACTGAATCAATATAAATTCACTAATTCTTTTAGTACAAATTGTCGAGGATGTATAAAATAATGCAAGCTGCCTAGTTCCTTCTAAAAGCAAAGGTAGATGTACATAGAGATGTATATTTATACAATGAATAATATAGAAATATGTACATCATATTAAAAGTCCTTTGGGAAGTTATTTTAAATTTTTAGATATATTACTAATCTTCCTTAACTTGATTTATAAAATTTAGTAATAAAATTTGTAAAATTAACTAAACTTTACCCAGTATCTCATTAAGATGTTTTAAAGGAACAGGCAACTTGATATGAGAATAACCATCATCTGGAAATCTAAAAAAAGTTATCAAAATAATTTTGTATGGAATAAGAGTTTCCAGAAATAAACACAAGTCCATGCAAGAACATAATTAGAGAATTCAAAATGAGTGGAAAGAGCAAATTGTTTAAGAAATAGTACTATATAATAACAATTTGACAAATGTATTTGCATCTTACATACTTTGTTTTCAGATGTTTTAGCAGTGCAGCTATCCAAGCTAAGCTGTATAAAACCCTGTCATATCAGATGAAAAGTGCATTTATTGGTGCACATTCATTTTACATGTTTGGATTTAAAACATTTACTTAGAAGTTAGAAAAAAAGTGTCTGTTTTCAAAAATCCAAAAATTTGAAGTCAAGTCATCTGGATGACAATTGCCATCTAATATCAAACTCTGGGGACTTTTGTGACAATAACCATCTTCTGAGTCAACTCTTTCATGGTCCTCAAAATACGGGCAAGACCCACAGAATGTGTAGATCTTCTTGTAACAATGTTTTAAAGAAAAGTTATTTGGATCAACAATAGGTATGAGATATAACGGGCTTGAAAGTAAAAGACATTTTCTAAAGATGAAAATAATTGTAATAGAGTAATGAGATTATGGGTTTCTGTCTATTACAAGTTTTACTGTGTGTTACTCTTTTGTCAATGAAGAGCACTGCAATAGTTAGCTATTTTTAAGTATGAATAATTCAGATTGTTAGGAGGCTTCTCTCCTGCCACTCAGGACATTTCTGAGATACCTGCCCCAATTATTGAGGATTCTCTTTTCAGATAAAACAAACTAATTGTAGGAAAAATGGGCAATAAAATGAAAAAGCAAATTCACATTTACAAAAAAAGTTCTCAACTTATTTTCTCTGCCTGGGGAAGAAGGGATAACTATTATAATATATTAATACACATATATTAGGGTATTAATACATTACCTATTACACACACATGCAAGCACATGCAAGCACACACATATAAATGATTTTTCAGAAACTCTTCCATTCTTTCAAAACAAATGATATCGTGGCATGCAAATTATTTTTAAAATCTATTTAGTAGTTTTAACATTATAATAAATGCACATTCCAATTTCAGAAAATTTGTATCATCAGCTCAGGTGTAACAAATGTCCAGATGATGGTTATTCTCATATCATGACTATTTCACTAAACCCATTTAAAAATAAAAGTCAAATCCAAAAACAAATTTGTTGATCTCTTAATGTATTTTGCCAGCTCAACATCAGAAAAGAAAGTCACTTTTGGAAAATACGTGCAATTAATGCTAATTCACATACTTCTACATTGTTTCTCATCCTTTATCACCATGTGTTATTCTAGGCAATCACAACTGCTTAGTATGTCTTTTTTGCATTTATCTCAATGATGTTGATTTCTATAGGCACTTGTTGGTGATAAGACACTGGCATTTTGGTTGATGGATGCAGAAATGTATACAAATATGAGTGTACTGTCCCCTCTTACTCCAGTCATTGATCGTGGAATACAACTTCATAAAATGATTCGACTCATTACTCATGCGCTCGGGGGAGAAGGCTATCTCAATTTCATGGGTAAGTATGAACTGAACACATTTCTAATCAGCGTTTAAAATGTTAACTAATATATGACATACATTATATAGAGTATTTTGATGTGACTTTTCAAGTTTAAAATACAAAATTACAGCTATGTCTTTGTTTAAACTGCAAAAAGAATATTGCTGTTTTTTTAATCCTACTATATAATAAACAAGTACAAGCCTGACAGCTGGTATTTTATTGAATATTGCTTTCAACAAATGGATGGAACAATTTTTAAAATTTGGATTTACTATTATTATAAATTTGATTATTCTGAGTTTTTTTTTATTGTTGCAGTATTTGCACTTTCAATATAGGAACATATAATTGTCATATAATAACATATTAAGTTAATATTATTGGTTATAGTTAAAAAGATCTTCTTGAAGGTAATTGTACACCAATATGCTTAATTTATAAAAGTTAAAACTAAGACCCAGGGATATTTTGACAGTCAAAAATTATTAAAAAAAAAAGAAAAAATATGCATGTTTGAATATCATTTTCTATAGGGTCTGGAATGATGAAATATAATGATCAACTAATATATATTTTCTGTTCTATTGGTCCACAAGAAACATTTGAACATTTATGTCTTAAGAGATTGCACTGTCTTTTAGGCTAAAGAGAGACAGAAAAGACTGGGGAATACATTCAGGAGACTGACTACAATAAAAGCCTTAGAGCTTTAGATTAATTAATTTCTATAAGAAATCTATATTTCTATAAGGATTCTCATAAGGAATCTCAGGTCATACTGTTTCTTAACTGCAATTTTGTTGAGATATATTCACATACCAGATAATCATCCAATATGTGCAATCAGTGGTTTACTGTATCATTATATAGTTGTGCATTCATCACCACAATCAATTTTTAACATTTTCATTACTCCCCCCCCAAATAAACATGAGAATAAAAAGAAAAAGAAAAAAGAACACCCAAAACATCTCATGCCTCTTACCCACTGCCTATGTTATTTATTTATTTTTTTGTCTTTATTTTCTTACCCCTCTGCCTATACACTGGATAAAGGGAGTGTCAGTTGCAAGGTTTTCACAATTACACATATCACACCTTAAGAGCTATATACAGTCATCTTCAAGAATCAAAGCTACTGGATTATAGTTCAACAGCTTCAGGTGTTTCCTTCTGGCTAGTCCAATACACTAAAAATTTCAAATGTATGTCTATATAATGCATAAGAATAACCTCTAGAATGACCTCTCAACTCTATTTGAAATCTCTCAGCCACTGAAACTTTATTTTGTTTCATTTCTCTTCCCCTGTTGGTCCAAGAAGGTTTTCTTAATCCCCCAATTCCAGGGCCAGGCTCATCCCAGGGAGTCATATCCCACATTGCCAGGGAGACTTTCACCAGTGGGAGTCATGTCCTACGTAAGGAGGAGGACAGTGATTTTATCTGCAGAGTTGACTTAGAGAGAGCAACAGAAGAGGTTTTCTGGAGGTGAGTCTTGGGCATAATTATAAGTAGGTTTAGCTTCTCCTTTTCAGAAATACATTTTGCAACAGCAAGCCCCAAGATTGAGGGCTTGCCTATTAAATTGGTAGTCCCCAATGCTTGCAAGAATATGAGGCATTCCCCAGATGGGGAAGTTTAATATTTCCACATTTTCCTTCAGTCCCTCAAGGGGGCTGTGCAAATACTTTTTTTATTCTTTGCCCAAATTACTCTGGGGTGTATCAGCACATCACACTAACCTGTATAAACCACAAGATCTCACCTTCCTGTTCAAGGTTCCACTATAATTATGGTGTTTCAATAAACTGACCATACAAGTTAAATTAGATTGTGTCCTACAGAAAATATAAATTTTGCACCATATAAACATCTCTTCCTTTGGTCTCTCACAGAAGTTGGAGTTGTAAATCACTATCAATATCATCCTTTACCCATTGGTCTGATTTGCCTTAGTCCTAACTGGATTAGCTTCATTCATATCTCTAATTAAAGTCTGACCTCTTTTTCAGCTTCTTTAACAGTTGCTATATGGGTAATGCTGACTTTCATAGCTGCAGAACTCTAGCTCTGAGTCTTAGGCATCACACAGATATCAGGTTATATTTTTAAAAGCTTCTGTTGTTTGCTATTCTGAGGCAAGGAAGCCAAGTCCAAGACACCATATACCAGATTTCACCTGCACTATCTATACACTTGGGTAAAGTCCTCTCTTCTGAGGATCACCAAAATTTGTTGAAGTTCTTTGTCTGCCAAGAAGTGACCTTCCTGACCACATGTGTGGCTTTACATGAAAGCCAGACACCAGGCCAAGTTACCTGAATGGACATTCCTGGTATTGGGTCCATAAGTAAAGTCAGACTGATTTGTTCCCTAAAAACTCCTACCTGACTCAGTGAACATCATTCTCAAATATGGCACTCCCAGCAAGGCCTTGGTTGTACAATCTATTTGTTCACTCATACCCTGGTAAGAAGGAGGAGCCTATACACCTATGCAAATAACTATATTGCCCTGTAAAGTAAGGGAAATTGATGAGAGGATCTGAATTATAAGAAACCAGTGAGAAATTTTTAAATGTTTTATTTTACTCACAAATGCAGATTTTTAAAATTGTGATGGTCTTCAGATACCTCAAGAAGAAAAAGGGGCTTCCTTATATATCTGAAAAATAAAAGAATTTCCCAAAGACCAAAAGGAAATTTCCCTTATGAGTTCATGTAATCCTATATAATTAGTTGTTGTAGCAATAGTTTTAGGGTTAGCACTGCATTTTCATAAAGCCCACTGCTTATGAAAATCCTAGAATACCTGGATCAGTCTACTGGTGTAGTCTGAAAACTGTGTAAGCAGTGTCAGCTCAGAAGCCTATATCCAAGAGTCTATGTTTTGAAGTGTCAGTACTTCAAAATATCTAATAAAGTCATTTTACTGAGACTGTCCTTTGTTGAAGATATCAACTCTGGCCTATAGTTTATAGCAGAGCCTCTAGGCAATCATCACAATAAAACAAAATTATCTGTAGATTACAGAGACTTGATGGTTATGGTTAATTTAATATTGATAACCTCCAAATAAGAAAAACCTGATGAAAGTTCTTAATGAGAATAATGTGACTGACAAGGAAATGTGGTTGTTTCAGTGCGGTGCAAAGCAAAGTTAATAGAGCCATTCAAAAATAATTTTGGACAATTTGTTTCTTAGCATAATGATTAAGTATTTTTTCATAAAGTCAGTGATTTATAAAAATAGATAGGCAACATTTTATAGAGGAAAAAGGGCTTAGATAAAATATATTTTAACCCTAGCATACAATTTTATGCTAATAATATATAGAAAGGGAATCACCAAGTCTGTATAGACATCTGCATTTTTTTGAAAACCCCATTGGTGTATCTGATGTCTATCCCCAGTTGGAATCACTGGCTTAGAAAATACTAGATTCATACAAGCAGTAAGCTTCTGGCCAAGTAGCATTTTAAATAATACCTGAAATTATGGCTATTACACCATACATTGTGAACTAATATCATCAACAAAGCACCACCAGGACTCTAATAAATCTAGAAAAATCCACAGAACTATTTGCTGATTGTTGGTCAGTATTTTCTGTGAGGGTAAAAATAAATCACAGGCAGCTAGGATAGAGACAGATCTCTAGGAACTTCACATAAGGTATATACTTTTTGAAATATTTATATTAATATCATTTTAACAGTACATATTCAGCCTAGGGCAAGCTAAGCATCTCTTCTGCTTTGGAAACTCTTCCCATGAAACTTGCAATAGTAACACATTAAAAAAACTAATTATTTCTAGTGTTTCTCTAGATAAGCATCAGTTTAGGCATCTGTCTGTAAATTGACCATATATGTGGTACAAGATGTACTTTTTTGGTTATAAGACAAAATTTGGGTATAGGACTGAGAGGTCTTTTGAAGTTTTGTTCTTTTCTCCTTGAAACAAACCATGTCTTCTAAAGTTGAACACCAATATAGCATTGTTTTAATTCCTTTTGTCTCAGAATCTTATCCAAACCCAGAGTTTAGATGATGCTGGATCTCAACTTTGACATCAGTAACCTACAAATAACTCTATAATTTCTGATTATAAATGCTGTTTTATGAAATTTAGCATTTATCCATGAGCTATAAAGACTTAATTTCTTTGTCCATTTTTCTGGTAATATCACTGCTCTCCTTAAAAGCCTTCAGTTATGACCGTGTCCCCCAAGCTGACCTGTAAGCCTTGCCTGAATGGTCTCCCGTGAGTCTCTCCCTTGATGGTTCTGCCTTCGTCAAGGAACCCTTTTTCCAGTTCATTGAATGTTCAGTTCATCTGACCTTCATGCCCCTTTGCCATTCCCCTGCCTGGAATCATCCTACTCAGATACCCTCTCCCATGCCTGACCAAAACCTAGCATCTTTGAGTCTTACTTCCTTAGGGAAGAGCCTTTCCTAAATCTTCGAACTAACTAATTGTTCCTATTACACATTTTTATAGCCCCTGTGCTTACCTTTCATGGCCCTTAGCACAAGTACATTTTAAATACTATTAAATAAATGACTCCCTTGATAAATTTAGGGGTGGTATGTATATTCTTCACTATTATATTTTGTACAACTAAGTAATGCAGTATCTAGCACATCAAAAGGCTTCTACCTTTTTCTTAAAAGTTATCATTAAATGTGTTTCCATGGGGAGGGAAGACATTACCTTGTAATTTTTAGTATTAGTTTATTAGCTGCAATAACCAGTTGTTTTAAGCAAAGTCATTTTTTTCAGGTGGCATATGATAAATTAATATTTGAAAAGAGAAACCCATTAGCCTTGTTTCTTGAACACAAGTGTATAACTGTGTAGCTTATATGGTTTCATCATCTTATTGTAGAAAACCTTGTGGCTTACACTCTTTATCCATTGTGTGGACAGAAGAGTAGAAAAATGAGGATAAACAAGTAAATGAATACTAGGGATGATGGGGGAGGGGTTGTTTGGGTGGTCTTTTTTACTTTTATTTCTATTCTTATTTTTAATTTAATTTTTTTTTGGAGTAATGAAAATGTTCAAAAATTGGGATAAATGCACAACTGTCTGATGATACTGTGAAAAATTCATTGAACACATTGGGTGATTGTATAGGTATATGAAAATAACTCACTAAAATTGCAAGGAAAAAAAAAAGAGCAACTTAAGAATGTTTTGAAAATTAAAAAGAAGGCTGGTTATTTCCAGGTGTTTTAGGGATTTTAAAACTTAACTTTCTGCAGTTTTATGTTTTTGCCCTCTAGAGGGGCAAAGGTGAATTAAAAAATAAGAAAACAATGATAGCACAACTTTGTAGTTTTTCACTGAAACATTTTTACAGATATTACTGTTTTGTCAGACATTCAGATATGTGTTGTATTTTTCAAAAATCATTAAAACCAATATGGATTTCCTCAGATCAATAATATGATAGTTTTATTTTGGTTTGTTTGCTGTTGTCTTATATACTCCTAATTTTGTGGATTATATGGTATGTGAATATATCTTAACAAAATTGCATTAAAAAGCTCTTTTGCTCTGGTTAAAGTGGAGAAATATGTGCTGTGAATATTTTTTATTAGCTGGATTATTTTAATCGATTTTATAAATAGTTTCATATTTCCAATTCTTCCATGGTAGGACCATTTGAAAGAATTAATCATAGAATGGGGAAGCAAGGATGGCTAAATTATTTTTATATTTTCATATCATTGATCCTAAGAGAGCTATAATATTAAATATTAATAAACATAATTTATAATTTATAATTTATAAAACACTTTCATATACATCACACGGCTTAATCCTTATATTTTTTTTAATAGCATGTCTTATTCCAAATGGCACCTAAGGCTGAAACTTAGAAGAATACTAATTAATGTATGCTAGGTAAATATCCCTAGTCTCATTTTGCTGAAATTGAAATTCAGAGATTTAAGGGGACATGCCTGCCTAATATTGTACAATTTGAAAATGGTAGCAGCTGGTCACAATAGTCTTGTTTTTCTGATTCCCAGTTTGAGAAAATTAGAAAAAAAAATGTGATCAGTAAGTGGATTGGCAACAAAAATTTGGTTAGTGAATATCTTTTAGGGAAAGTTATAACTAAAAACACAGATTAGAAGAACAAAATGTGATTGTTTTGCTATTTTTATAATCTTTTTTTATTTTTCTATGTTTAATTGATGATTAAAATAAACATAAAATGAAAAAAATTACATGTAGATAAACTGGTGAGCAAATTAAAGGAAGAAAAAGAGGATGGGGATTTACTTTTTCCAGCTTTCTGGTGGTTTTCTGGTATGCCAGTTTGGATATATTATGTCCCCCAGAAACTCCATGTCCTTTCATGCAGTCTTGTGGGGGCAGACTAATAAGTCTTTTGATTAGGATGGAAACTTTTGATTGAGTGTTTCCATGGAGATGTGACCCACCCAACTCGGGGCAAGACATTTTGATTAGATTATTTCCCTGGAGGTGTGACCCTGCCTGTTTAGGGTGGGTCTTGATTACTTCACTGGAGTACTTAAGAGAGCTCAAGAGCCAACACAGATGCTTGGAAATGCTTGGAGACAGAAGGATGTTTGGAAATGCGAAGCTAAGAGAGTTTGTCCTGGAGAAGCTAAGAGAGGACCCCCAGATGCTTAGAGAGAAACACCCTGGGGGAAAGAATTAAGGATGCACAGGAGCTGAGAAAGAGGAGAGAAGGCAGAAGCCCAGAGACCTTTTGAAGAAAGCTATTTTGAAACACAACCAGGGAGCAAAGGACCAGCAGATGCCAACCACATGCCTTCCCAGCTAATAGAGTTGTTCCAGACGCCATTGGCCTTCCTTCAGTGAAGATATCCTCTTGTTGATGCCTTGGTCTGGGCACTTCTGTGGCCTTAGAAGTGTAAATTTGTAACCTAACAAATCCCCATTGAAAAGCCAATCTATTTTTGATATTTTGCATAACGGCAGCTTTAGCAAACCAGAATATCTGGTTATCATGTAAATGGTATTCTTCCAAATTCAGTCAGCTGAGATCAAGAGAGTGGTCATATGCTTCATGATGAGATTCCTCAGGAATTGCTGCAAAATAGTGGCATCAATACTATTTTTTATTAAAGACTGCTTAGAATTATAAAAAAAGAGAAGGAAACTAGATACTTAATTCATTTTAAATGTTAATGTGCACAAATATTTTCAAATGTAAAGTAAAAAATAAATTAAAATTAAAATCAGCTAACTAAACAAAATGAAGAATATTTAATAATAAATTTGAAGATGAATAATATGATTTAATTGTTTTTGTAATGTGAATTACAAAAAAATGCATAAAAAGTTGTCATTTTTTCTGTTTTGTCTGAAAATTCTTTGTAACTATGTTACTCTGGGCAATCGTAAAGACCAAGTTACACTGGATTGCTAACTCCACAGATTTTCTTCATTTTCAAGTAATTAGTCTCTTTTTTAAATAACTTTAAAAAAATCTTTATAAATATTTATCTTTTTCATAGAGATTACAGTTTTTTTTATTGAAAGCTTGTTGCCAGCTTTATTTCAAAGGAAATTGTTTTCCTTCCCCCTAGTTTGACTTTATTTTCTTTAGTTTCATCATTTATAGATAGAAATTCCAATTCAGAATAACCTGAGTCACTTGTTAAGAAACTCTTAGAACCAAAATAAGAATTATTCTTGCAACAGAAGTTTTGCTTCTTTGGTTGTCATTTTCTTCTTCCTCTTGGGATTTTAGCCTTATAGAAGGGCACTTCCTAAATGAATATGCCTTCTTACTATTTGAAATTTTAATGTTGTGTGTAACTCTCTAGGTATGTCTCAAAATATAAATGATTCAGGTTTCTCATTTAAAAAAATACCGAACTAGCCGTGTTAAACCAACAAAGCTAGCAGCATTTACTACTCTGATATAGCACATGGTCCAGAAAATGGAAAACTCATATTATAATCATAAAACATATCTTCTCCATGACATCAGATTTTTATGAATGTGCTGAAATATCATAAATAATCTGAGTCAACTGGTCTCATTTGTTTGATCATTCATTTATTCAAGGTAAACTCACTGTTTCTATGTCCAGTCTCTTCGCTCTTCAACAGAGAAAGGTAAAATAAGCGAAATAAGTAGAAAGCTGAATAAGAAACTATCTGCAGATATGTGCTGGTTTGAATCTATTATAACTTCCATAAATGCCATGTTCTTTAATGAAATCTTGTCGGGGCAGACTTAGTCTTTTGGTTACAGTGGAACCTTTTGATTGAATGTTTCCATGGAGTTGTGACTTACCCAAATGTGGGTGAGACCTTTGACTGAATTATTTCCATTGAGATGTAGACCCCACCCATTCAGGGTAGGTCTTGATTAGTTCACTGGAGTATTTAAGAGAGAAGCTAAGAGTGAACACAGACCTAGATGCACAGTGACACTGGGGGATGCTTGGAGGTGCAGACAGAAGGACATTTGGAGATGCTAAGCTAAGAGAAGCCCAGAGTTTGCCCCAGAGATGCTAAGAGAGGCCCCCCAGATGCTTATAGAAAAACACTTCATGACAACCAAACAGAGAGCTGAGAGAAGTTAAGAGAGACAGAAACCCAGAGACAATTTGGAGAAAAGCCATTTTGGAAATGCAACCCAAGTGCAAAGGACCAGAAGACACTAGCCACATGGCTTCCCAACTGACAAGAGTTGTTCTGGATGCCATTGGCCTTTTTTCAGTGAAGGTATCCTCTTGTTGATGCCTTAGTTGCACACTTTTATAGCCTTAGAACTGTAAATTTGTAACATAATAAATCCCCTTTATAAAAGCCAATCCATTTCTGGTAGTTTGCATAATGGCAGCTTTAGCAAACCAGAACAAGATATTTCTAAAGATAGTAGTTATAGGTCAGACTCTCAAAATAATTTTGCATCTCTTCCCTATCCTTCCATCTTGAATTTACCTCTTTATTACATTTAAATTTGTTTCAGAATATTATGTTGCTTTTACTGTGACAGAACACTTCTGATCCTGAAAGTATACCATCTTAATTTTAAAGTCTGATACTTACCATTAAAAACAATTATATTGTCTTTATCATTTATATAGGGCATTGTACAAGATCAAAATGGAGGTTTTGTTTTGTTTTTGTTTTTGTTTTTCCATTTCATTGTGTGTGTGTGTTTTGTGGCAGAATTACTTTCATGGTTTTTATAAGCTCTCTAGGAAACCATTCCTTCTTTTATTCTAACTGAATTCACAGAATTAAGAATTGTATTGTTACCATTCAAACTTCACACTTTTAAAGATATACTTTATAGGCCTGATTTGAGTGTTTTTCAAAAACATTTACTTCTAACAGTATTTATGCTACTTTACTTTGTATGAACCTCATCATATTCATTTTCTTCCTCATCCTTTTCAGACTTGGGAGTATCTCCCATTCTTGAAGATTTTATAACATTTTGCTTATAACTTACGGGAGGAGCAACTGTGATTTTAATGGAACAATCACACCCTGGGTATCAACAAACCAATTTTCAGTTCTGGACTCTGTACTGACAATCAGGGCACTTTCAACAAGCTGTGCAACTTCTCCATTACCTTAGGCTTCTGTAAAGTAATAGTCAGTACATTTTTTAAGATTTCTTTCCAATTTAAAACTTTGTTGCCCAGGTTAATTAGAATCTGTAACTATAAATTAGCCATCCAATGATATATTTTAGTCTGAAAATTAATATTTTTTTTTATTTTGCAAGAAATAAGCAAAAAAAACTAACAATCATTCGTATTCTGAGAACTAGGTTTTTGAAATGGATTTTCAGCTAAGTGTTTATTAATGTGGTATGTTAGAAGGACAAAGATTCCACTTCCTGCCACATAACTGTAGTTATGACTACATTTAATGGTGTTTCCTCCATTAAAACTCCTCTAAATGTCAGCTTGGGACATGGATAGCCAGAATAAAGAGTACATTCCTCAGGTTCCCTTGAAAAACCTGGTGAGGCCAAGGGGGTAAGTTATGGCCAAGGGGGTAAGTTATATCCAAGGATGTGAGTGCCAGTGACGTGTGTGTAACTCCCATGTCATGCTCTTGAACAGCAGGAGCAGGCACATCCCAGCCCCATGGGCTTGAATACAACATCATGGGGAGTGGCAGAGCAACAAGGTCAAAAGATACTAATTAGCTTTTAAATAATGCTATCAATTGCTGTCACTATTTTAATATTTTTAAATGGCATTACTTTACACAGCTTACATGCCCTGAAACCATGTTTATATTAGTTTTGAATCCAAGGTAAAAAGTTCTGCAGTGCCTTATATTTAAAGTAGTTTTAAAAAATATTCCCTAATAGTTTATCCTTACTAGTACTAATATCAGTAATAGCTGTTCTTAAAACATCAAAATTTGTTTTTCACATATAATTATAAATATCTCATGAAACTGATATATGATTAATGAATTGAGGTAACATTCATTAATCATATAATCAAGTATAATTTTTTTTCTAGTATCAGTCACATGCAATTAGTTTGCTATTCCTTTTAATATCATTATTGAACTATTTTAAATGTACGTACATATTTTCTTTGGGAAAATAGCTGGAATGTTTATGGAAATATTTATTTTTATAGCTCCTATTAAACACCTTGCAATCTGTTTATTAATATTCTGTCTCTCCCTCTGTTTCCCTCACACATACACGCTCACGCACACACACATGCAAATATGTACACATATACATGTGTGTATATATATGCTTATATGTATATAAGTTATACATATGTGTATATTATAGTTATGTAAATATATATGTATGTGGGATTCAAAGGTTGTTTTTTTTTTTTTTTAAAAGTCAGCCTTTCAAGAGCTGTCCTTATAGCATTAGTGACTTTTAGGAATCATTGCTTTCATTCACACATTCATTAACTTATATAGTAATTAAGTGCCCTTTCTGTGCCAAGAATTGTTTCAGATATTTGATACTGTGCTAATTGCTGGAGATGATACATGTAGTACTGGATATGAAATGAAAAATGGCAAATAAGTAAAAAAATAATAATAATAGCAGCATATTGTGATGAATGACACAGAGACATGGAGAAAACACATTGTTAAGATGGCGTATACAAGGTTGATTGTAAGCTAAAGTTTTAAGGATGTGCAGAAATGCCTTATAAAGAGTGCTAAAAAGAGCTCTCTAAAGAGGGATAAAAAATATTCAACGGCCCTGATACAGAAAAATGCTTGACCAATTCAAGAAAATGAAAGGATAATGCTGTAGTTGGAACTTATTGCTCAAGGGACCTTAGAGTCAGAGACATTAGTATGGAAAAGTAGGCAGTAGCTTGATCATAAAGAATGTTGTAGGTCTTGGTAAAGGGGTAGACACTGCAGTCCAAGTTCAAATGGGTTCTAAGAAATGTCATATGAAGGTCCAATTTATATGTTTTTAAATGCAATTTTATTGAGATATGTTTGCATACCATAGAATCATCCAAAGCGTACCATCAGTTTACAGTATCATCATATAGTGGTGCATTCATCACCACAATCAGCCATTGAACACATTCTGTACTCCAAAAAATAAAAAATAAAAATAGGAATGAAAATAAAAGTTAAAAAGAATGCCCAAAACATCCTATACTCCCCATCACCCCCTATTACTCATTTACTGTTTGTCCCTATTTTTCTGCTCATCTGTCCATACACTGGATAAAGGGAGTATGAGCCACAAGGTTTTCACAATCACACGATCACACTTTATAAGCTATAAAATTATACGCTGGTCTTCAAGAATCAAGGCTACTGGATTGCAGTTCAACAGTTTCAGGTATTTCCTTCTACCTATTCCAATACGCTAAAAACTAAAAAGAGATATCCATATAATGCATAAGAATAACCTCCAGAATGACCTCTTGACTCCATTTGGAATCTGTCAGTTACTGAAACTTTATTCATTTCTCTTCCCCCTTTTGGTCAAGAAGGCTTTTGCAATCCCACAATGCTGGGTCCAGGCTCATACCCAGGAATCCTGTCCCACATTGCCAGGGATATTTACACTCCTGGGAGTCATAACCCACGTAGTGGGGAGGGCAGTGAGTCCAACTACCAATAAAGAGGTTATCTGGGGTTAACTCTTAGGCGCAATTGTAAGTAGGCTTAACCTCTCCTTTGCAGTAACAAACTTCATGAGGGCAAGCCCCAAGATCAAGGGTTCAGCCTTCTAAATTGGTAGTCCCCAATGCTTACAAGAATATCAGGAATTCCCCAGGTGGGGAAGTTTAATATTTCTAATTTTTCCCCAGTTCCTCAAGGGGGCTTTGCAAATACTTTTTTATTCTCTGCCTAAATTACTCTGGGATGTACCAGGGCTTCACAATAATTTGTACAAAGCAGCTAGATCTCACTCCCTGTTCAAGGTTCCATGTTATTATGGTGGTTGAATAAACTGACCATGTAAGTTAAATTATATACCATGCTACAGAAAATATGGTTTTTCCACCAAATAAATATCTCTTCCTTTGGTCTCATACAGAAGTTGAAGTTTGAAAACACAATCGATATCATCCTTTACCCTTTAGTCTGATTTATGTTAGTCCTAACCAAATCCATTTCATTCATATCTCTACTTGAAGTCTGAAATCTTTTTCAGCTTCTTTAACATTTGCTTAAGTAATGCTGACATTCATAGCTGACAAACTCTGGCTCTGAGTCTCATGTGTCACACAGATGTCTGAAGTTGCAGGGACCAATTAGATTATACACAAAGAGCTCAGCATTTCAGAATTTAGAAATAACTGCTACAACTCAGGAATAAATGTGACTGCAGTAAGAGCTTACAATCTAGGAACCCTTACTATAAGCCTTCCCCCGATAATCTATGCTCTCAGATTCAATTCTCAGAGTTTGCACAGTATAGTTACTCCACATTAGGGAGGCAGTACAATGTTTGTCTTTTTGTTTCTTGCTTGCTTCACTCAAAATACGGTCCTCAAGTTTCATTCACCTAGTTGCATGCCTCACAATTTCATTCCTTCTTGCAGCCACTCAGTATTCCATTGTGTGCATACACCACAGGTCACCATTCCATTCATCAGTCGATGTACCCTTAGGCCACCTCCATTCATTGCAAACCACTAGATATTGACACTATAAACACCAGTGTGCAAGTGTCCATTCATGCCTCTGTTCTCAGTTCTTCCAAGTTTATACCTGATAATGAAGTTGCAGGACCATATGGTAACCCCATATTTAGCTTCCTGTGGAACCACCACACTGCCCTCCAGATTGGCTGTACCATTGTTCTTCCCCACCAATGGTGAATAGGTACATCCCACTCTCCACATTTTCTCCAGCCCTTGGATCCCTCTGTTTATTTTTTAAACAGTTTTATCGACACAACATCCTAATTAAACAATCAGTGGTTCCCGGTATAATCACCACCACAATCTATATGAGGACATTTCCATTTCTTCATGAAGAAAGTGGAAAAGGAGAAAAAATAAATGAAGTCTTAAAAAAGAAAAATAAAATAAAATACAATAAAAAGGTCAGATAATAAAAATAACCACAAGAATTCCATGCACCTCCCTTCCATCCCCCTCTTACAGACATTTAGCTTTGCTATGTTGCCTCTGTTACAATTAATGGAAGCATATTACAATGTTACTGTTAACTATAGACTCTAGTTTGCATTGACTATATTTTTCCCCTATATCATCCCATTTTCAACACCTTGCAATGTTGACATTCATTTGTTCTCCCTCACCATCACTGACCACTCTAGGTTTCACTAAGTTATACAGTATGAATCTTTATCTTCTGTCTTTCCTTCTGATGCCATACATCCCCCATCCTTCCTCTTTCAACCATACTGACACTCATCTTTGTTCAGTGTACTTAGAATATTGTGCTACTTTCACAAAGTATTGGGTTGTCCATTTCTGGATACATACAATCAATCCTTTTGAACATTCCATACTCCTTCAGCATCAAATGCCCAATCTCTACCCTCTTTCTATTCCTGATAACCTGTGTTCTCACCTTTAACTCTGAAAGTTTTCCCATTAATGTTAGTTCCTATTAGTGAGACCATTCAGTATTTGTCCTCAGGGTTCATCCATGTTGTATCATGCTTCATGATTTTATCCTGACTTATTGCTGTGTAATATTCCATCATATATATATATATCACAGTTTGTTATCCATTCATCCATTGATGAACATTTGGGCTGTTTCCATCTCTTGGCAACCATGAATAATGCCACTGTACACATTGATGTGTAAGTGTCTGTTCATGTCCCTGCCTTCAGTTCCTCTGAATATGTACCTGGTATATACATCAAGCATTGCTGGATCATATGGTAATTCTATACTTCACTTCCTTAGAAACCAGCAAACTGCCTTCCAGAGTGGTTCTGCCATTCTGCATTCCCACTAACAATGAATAAGCCTGCCTCTTTCTCCTCATCCTATCCAGCACTTGTAGTTTTCTGTTTTCTGTGATAATGGCCATTCTAGTAGGTGTGAGATGATATCTTGTTGTGGTTTTAATTTGCATTGACCTAATAGCCAGTGAAGTTGAGCATCTTTCCATATGTTTTTGAGCCATTTGTATTTCCTCTCTGGAAAAGTGTCTGTCCATGTCTTTGGCCCATTTTTTTTTTTCACATTCATTTTTTCTTTATCTTCATTTTATTGAGATACATTCACATACCATGCAGTCATACAAAACAAATCGTACATTCAGTTGTTCACAGTACCATTACATAGTTGTACATTCATCACCTAAATCAATCCCTGACACCTTCATAAGCACACACACAAAAATAACAGGAATAATAATTAAAGTGAAAAAGAGCAATTGAAGTAAAAAAGAACACTGGGTACCCTTGTCTGTTTGTTTGTTTGTTTCCTTCCCCTATTTTTCTACTCATCTATCCATCAACTAGACAAAGTGGAGTGTGGTCCTTATGGCTTTCCCAATCCCATTGTCACCCCTCATAAGCTACATTTTTATACAACTGTCTTCGAGATTCATGGGTTCTGCGTTGTAGTTTGATAGTTTCAGGTATCCACCACCAGCTACCCCAATTCTTTAGAACCTAAAAAGGGTTGTCTAAATTGTGCGTAAGAGTGCCCACCAGAGTGACCTCTCGGCTCCTTTTGGAATCTCTCTGCCACTGAGGCTTATTTCATTTCCTTTCACATCCCCCTTTTGGTCAAGAAGATGTTCTCCATCCTATGATGCCAGGTCTACAATCCTCCCCGGGAGTCATATTCCATGTTGCCAGAGAGATTCACTCCCCTGGGTGTCTGATCCCACGTAGGGGGGGAGGGCAGTGATTTCACCTTTCAAGTTGGCTTAGCTAGAGAGAGAGAGACGGCCACATCTGAGCAACAAAGAGGCATTCGGGAGGAGGCTCTTAGGCACAAATATAGGGATGCCTAGCCTCTCCTTTGCAGCAACCATCTTCCCAAGGGTAAAACCTATGGTAGAGGGCTCAACCCATCAAACCACCAGTCCCCTATGTCTGTGGTCATGTTAGCAACCATCGAGGTGGGGTAGGCCAATACACCTGCATTCTCCACAGGCTCCTCAAGGGGGCTCTACATATTTTTTTCCTTGTTGTTTTTCTTTTTTAAATCAACTGTATGAAAAAAAAATTAAAAAACAACCATACAATAAAAGAACATTTCAAAGAGACCATAACAAGGGAGTAAGAAAAAGACAACTAACCTAAGATAACTGCTTAACTTCCAACATGTTCCTACTTTACCCCAAGAAAGTTACCTAATATAAACATTTCTGTGAACTTGTTCCTACTATATCCATCAGAAATTAACAAACCATAGTCATTCCTGGGCATCCCCAGAACGTTAAATAGCTTATCTGTTCTTCTTGGATTATTGTTCCCCCTTCCTTAACTGCTCTCTGTTGCTAGTTCCCCTACATTCTACATTATAAACCATTTGTTTTACATTTTTCAAAGTTCACATTAGTGGTAGCATATAATATTTCTCTTTTTGTGCCTGGCTTATTTCGCTCAGCATTATGTCTTGAAGGTTCATTCATGTTGTCATATGTTTCACGAGATCATTCCTTCTTACTGCTGTGTAGTATTCCAGCATGTGTATATATACCACATTTTATTTATCCACTCATCTGTTGAAGGACATTTGGGTTGTTTCCATCTCTTGGCAATTGTGAATAATGCTGCTATGAACATTGGCGTGCAGATATCTGTTCATGTCACTGCTTTCCGATCTTCCGGGTATATACCGAGAAGTACAATCGCTGGATCGAATGGTAACTCTATATCTAGTTTTCTAAGGAACTGCCAGACTGACTTCCACAGTGGCTGAACCATTATACAGTCCCACCAACAATGAATAAGAGTTCCAATTTCTCCACAACCCCTCCAGCATTTGTAGTTTCCTGTTTGTTTAATGGCAGCCATTCTAATCGGTGTTAGATGGTATCTCATTGTGGTCTTAATTTGCATCTCTCTAATAGCTAGTGAAGCTGAATATTTTTTCATGTGTTTCTTGGCCATTTGTATTTCCTCTTCAGAGAACTGTCTTTTCATATCATTTGCCCATTTTATAATTGGGCTGTCTGTACTATTGTTATTGAGCTGTAGGATTTCTTTATATATGCAAGATATCAGTCTTTTGTCAGATACATGGTTTCCAAAAATTTTTTCCCATTGAGTTGGCTGCCTCTTTACCTTTTTGAGAAATTCCTTTGAGGTGCAGAAACTTCTAAGCTTGAGGAGTTCCCATTTATCTATTTTTTCTTTTGTTGCTTGTGCTTTGGGTGTAAAGTCTAGGAAGTGGCCGCCTAATACAAGGTCTTGAAGATGTTTTCCTACATTATCTTCTAGGAGTTTTATGGTACTTTCTTTTATATTGAGATCTTTGATCCATTTTGCGTTAATTTTTGTGTAGGGTGTGAGGTAGGGGTCCTCTTTCATTCTTTTGGATATGGATATCCAACTCTCCCGGCCCCATTTGTTGAAAAGACCGTTATGACTCAGTTCAGTGATTTTGGGGGCCTTATCAAAGATCAGTCGGCCATAGATCTGAGGGTCTATCTCCGAATTCTCAATTCGATTCCATTGATCTATATGTCTATCTTTGTGCCAGTACTATGCTGTTTTGACAACTGTGGCTTTATAATAAGCTTCAAAGTCAGGGAGTGTAAGTCCTCCCACTTCGTTTTTTTTTTTTTTTTTAGAGTGTCTTTAGCAATTTGAGGTGTCTTCACTTTCCCAATAAATTTGATAACTAGCTTTTCCAAGTCTGCAAAGTAGGTTGTTGGAATTTTGATTGGGATTGCATTGAATCTGTAGAGGAGTTTGTGTAGAATTGACATCTTAATGACATTTAGCCTTCCTATCCATGAACATGGAATATTTTTCCATCTTTTAAGGTCCCCTTCTATTTCTTTTAGTAGAGTTATGTAGTTTTCTTTGTATAGGTCTTTTACATCTTTGGTTAAGTTGATTCCTAGGTACTTGATTTTTTTAGTTGCTATTGAAAATGGTATCTTTTTCTTGAGTGTCTCTTCAGTTTGTTCATTTCTAGCATATAGAAACATTACTGAATTCTGTGCATTAATCTTGTATCTTGCTACTTTGCTAAATTTGTTTATTAGCTCTAGCAGCTGTATCGTCGATTTCTCAGGGTTTTCCCAATATAAGATCATATCATCTGCAAACAATGACAGTTTTACTTCTTCTTTTCCAATTTCGATGCCTTTTATTTCTTTGTCTTGCAGGATTGCCCTGGCTAGCACTTCCAGCACAATATTGAATAACAGTGGTGACAGTGGGCATCCTTGTCTTGTTCCTGATCTTAGAGGGAAGGCTTTTAGTCTCTCACCATTGAGTACTATGCTGGCTGTGGGTTTTTCATATATGGTCTTTAGCATATTCAGGAAGTTTCCTTCAATTCCTACCATTTGAAGTGTTTTTATCAAAAAGGGATGTTGGATTTTGTCAAATGCTTTTTCAACACTATTGAAATGATCATTTGACTTTTCCCTTTCGAATTTTTAATGTGTTGTAATACATTGATTAATTTTCTTATGTTGAACCATCCTTGCATGCCTGGAATGAACCCCACTTGGTCATGGTGTATGATTTTTTTAATGTGTCTTTGGGTTCGATTTGCAAGTATTTTGTTGAGGATTTTTGCATCTATATTCATTAGGAAGATTGGCTGGTAGTTTTCCTTTTTTGTAGCATCTTTGCCTGGTTTTGGTATTAGATTGATGTTAGCTTCATAAAATGAGTTAGGTAGTGTTCCATTTTCTTCAATGTTTTAAAGAGTTTGAGTAAGATTGGTGTCAGTTCTTTCTGGAAAGTTTGGTAGAATTCCCCTGTGAAGCCATCTGGCCCCGGGCATTTATTTGTGGGAAGATATTTGATGACTGATTGGATCTCTTTGCTTGTGATGGGTTGATTGAGGTCTTCTATTTCTCCTCTGGTCAGTCTAGGTTGTTCATATGTTTCCAGGAAATTGTCCATTTCCTCTACATTATCCAGTTTGTTGCCATGCAGTTGTTCATAGTATCCTCTTATAATTTTTTTAATTTCTTCAGGATCTGCAGTTATGTCACCTTTTTCATTCATTATTTTGTTTATATGGGTCTTCTCTCTTTTTGATTTTGTCAGTCTAGCTAGGGGCTTGTCAATCTTGTTGATCTTCTCAAAGAACCAACTTTTGGTGATATTTATCCTCTCTATTGTTTTTTTGTTTCTCTATGTCATTTATTTCTGCTTTAAGCCTTGTTATTTCTTTTCTTCTACTTGGTTTAGGATTGGTTTGCTGTTTATTTTCTAGCTTCTTTAGTTGATCCATTAGTTCTTTGATTTTGGCTCTTTCTTCCTTCTTAATATATGCGTTCAGTGCTATAAATTTCCCCCTCAGTACTGCTTTTGCTGCATCCCATAGGTTTTGGTATGTTGTGTTCTCATTTTCATTCTTCTCTATATATTTAGCAATTTCTCTTGCTATTTCTTCTTTAACCCACTGATTGTTTAGGAGTGTGTTGTTTAACCTCCAGGCATTTGTGAATTTTCTAAGTCTCTGATGGTTATTGACTTCTAATTGTATTCCATTGTGGTCAAAGAATGTGCTTTGAATAATTTCAATCTTTTTAAATTTATTGAGGCTAGTTTTATGTCCCAGCATATGATCTATTCTGGAGAAAGTTCCGTGAGCACTAGAAAAGTATGTGTATCCTGGTGATTTGGGATGTAATGTTCTATATATGTCTGTTAAATCTAATTCATTTATCAGATTGTTTAGGTTTTCAGTTTCCTTATTGGTCTTCTGTCTGGTTGATCTATCTATAGGAGAGAGTGATGTTTTGCAGTGTCCCACAACTATTGTGGAAACATCAATTGCTTCCTTTAGTTTTGCCAGTGTTTCTCTCATGTATTTTGTGGCACCTTGATTGGGTGCATAGACATTTATGATTGTTATTTCTTCTTGTTGAATTGCCCCTTTCATTAGTATGTAGTGGCCTTCTTTGTCTCTCAAAACATCCCTGCATTTAAAGTCTATTTTATCTGAGATTAATATTGCTGCACCTGCATTCTTTTGGCTGTAGCTTGCATGAAATATTTTTTTCCATCCTTTCACTTTCAATTTCTTTGTGTCCCTATGTCTAAGATGAGTCTCTTGTATGCAACATATTGATGGTTCATTTTTTTTGATCCATTCTGCGAATCTACATCTTTTAATTGGGGAGTTTAATCCATTTACATTCAGTGTTATAACCGTGAAGGCATTTCTTGAATCAGCCATCTTCCTTTGGTTTATGTTTGTCATATATATTTTTCCCCTCTCTCTATTAATATCCTTTATTGTACCCATACCAAATCTCTTTAGTACTGAACCTTTCCCCAAGTCTCTCTGTCCTTTCTTTGTTTCTCTGTCTGTAGGGCTCCCTTTAGTATCTCCAGTAGGGCAGTTGGTGTTGCCTGCCCTGTATATGGGGTGTGTTTCTGGGCAGTCAGGGAGGGGGGGTGGCTCTAACAATAAAATCTCCCTGGTGATCCTGGAGGTTTAAAGCTGCTGCAATAATCTAATCCTTCAGTTCAGTCCTGCCACAGTTTGTCTCTGCCACTGACTCACAAGTCCTTGGTATTGGCGTATGGCTCCTGAGACTTGCGAGTGGGTCCCTCTTCCAGGCAGTGCACCACCTGGTCCTCTGTTGAGGGATGACTGTGCTATGTCACAGGTGAGTGCCGTCCCCCCAGGGTGGTTCTGGGCTTCTGGGCTGTGTAGGGAGGCTCCCAGTCTGCTGAAATGATGGCTGAATGGGGCTTTGTTAATTCCCACTGCTCCACCTTCCCAACTCTGGGACAATCAACTGAGGTTGCAGGCAAGGCTAATGTCCACGCCCAGTTTTGTGGTGTGTGCCTGTTATTTGAAGCACTTCCGTCACACTGGGTTGTCTGGGGCAGCTCTGGGCTATGGGGCTGGCGATGGGCAGGAGTGTTTCCTGTCCACCAGGATGATGGCTGTGAGCGGACACCCCCCTTTTCTTGGGAAGTTGTGGTGTTTAGTGAATTTTCTCAGCCACTGGATTATTGCCTTTTGTCTCAGAGCTCTCTTAGTTCTGCTCTTGACTTGACCTGCCCAAATTGCAAGTCTTTGAAGCTTTCTGTATTGGGCTTCTTAGAGTAATTGTTTTAGAAAAAGAAAAAAGTATTGAAAAAAAAAAAGAGCCCTCCTCACAGATCTAATGGGTTGTTGAAATGCTAAGAGACTAAGCAATTAGGGCCATTAAGGAAAGGTCCACAGGGCAGAGAGATCAGCTTTTCTTCGGGATTTGCATATGAGCCTCAGGGCCTGAGCTCTGCCCTTCCCCTTTCTATGTTCACCAGAACTCCAAAAATCCTCCGCTTTTATTTTGGGGTTTTTCGTGCTGTTTTTTTCTGTGCCTGTCTCCTCTCTGCTGGGCTGGCTGCTCTCAGATTCTCTGGTGTCTGGTCTCAGTCTGTCTGTGGTTGGAGTTTGGATGAGTAGAATGAGTTTCCGATAAGGGCTGCCACTGCAGTTCTCCCTTCTCCTTCCCGGAGCTGACAGCCCCTCCTCCCACAGGACTGAGCGTGGCAGGGAGGGGTGCGGGTCCCCTGGCCACAAAAACTTTCAGATTTCGCTGATCTCAGCATTCCACGTTTTCATAAGTGTTGTATGAAGTATGCCCAAAGTCAGATTGCTCTGTGGTGTCCAGTCCACTCAGTTCCTGGCTATCTACCTACTTTCCTGGAGGAGTAACTAAAACATACAGCTCACCAGTCCGCCATCTTGCCCCGCCTCCCCATTTTTAAATTGGGTTATTTATCTTTTTGGTGTTGAGTTGTAGAATCTCTTTATATATTCTGGATATTAAACCGTTATCTGATATGTGATTTCCAAATATTGTCTCCCATTGCATAGGCTGCCTTTTTACTTCCCTGACAAAGTCGTTTGATGCAGAAAAGTATTCAACTTTGAGGAGATCCTGTTTATCTATTTCTCCTTTCATTGCTTCTGCTTTGGGTATAAGGTCTAGAAAACTGCCTCCTATCACAAAATCTTTAAGATACTCCCCTTCATTTTCTTCTAAAAGCTTTGTGTTCTTAGCTCCAATGTTTACGTCTTTGATCCATTTTCAGTTAATTTTTTATAAGGTATGAGATAGGAGTCCTCTTTCATTCTTTTGGATGTGGATATCCAGTTCTCCAAACACCATTTCTTGAGAGGCTTCTCTGTCCCAGTTGCATTGGCTTAATCACCTTATCAAAGTTCAGATGTCCGTAGATGAGATAGTCTACTTCTGAACACTCAATTTAATGCCATTGGTCAGTATCTCTATCTTTATACCAGTACCATGCTTTTTTGACCACTGTAGTTTTGTAATATGTTTTAAGTCAGGTAGTATGAGACTCCAACTTCATTCCTCTTTCTCAATATATTTTTGGTTATTCAGGGCACCCTGCCTGTGCCAGTTTGTATGTATTGTCCCCCCAAAATGCCATTATCTTTGATGTAATCTTGTGTGGGCAGACGTATCAGTGTTGATTAGACTGTAATTCTTTGAGTGTTTCTGTGGAGATGTGCCCCACACAACTGTGGGTGATGACTCTGATTGGATAATTTCCATGGAGGTGTTACCACCAGTCAGGGAGGGTCTAAATTAAATCTCTGTTGCCATCTGAATGAGCTGGCAAACAGAAGGAACTCAGTGCAGCTGAGAGTGACATTTTGAAGAGCAGCTACAGCCAAGAGGGACACTTCGTAGAATGCCCAGGAGCTGACATAGTAGCTGCAGATGAGAGACAGTTTGAAGACAGCCATTGAAAGCAGACTTTTGCTCCAGAGAATCCAAGACAGGGAAAATTCCCCAAGAGCAACTAAGAGTGACATTTTTGAAGAGCTGAATCCTAGAGAGGAACATCCTGGGAGAAAGCCATTTTGAAACCAGAACTCTGGAGCAGACGCCAGCCACGTGCCTTCCCAGCTAACAGAAGTTTTCCAGACACCATTGGCCATCCTCCAGTGAAGATACCTGATTGTTGATGCGTTACCTTGTACACTTTATGGCTTTAAGACTGTAGCTGTGTAAGCAAATACACCCCCTTTTATAAAAGCCAATCCATTTCTGGTGTGTTGCATTCTGAAAGCATTAGCAAACTAGAGCACTGCCCTTCCAAATAAATTTGGTTATGTTTTTTTTCTATTTCTGCAAAGTAAATTGTTTGGATTTTAATTGGTGTTACATTGGATTTATAAGTTACTTTCGGCAGAATTGACATCTTAACTATATTTAGTCTTCCAATCCATGAACATGGTATGTCCTTCCATGTATTTAGGGCATGTTTGACTTCTTTTAGCAATTTCTTATAGTTTTCTGTGTTTAGGTCTTTTGTGGCCTTGGTTAAATTTCTTCCTAAATAATTGATTCTTTTGGTTGCTAAGGTAAGTGGAATTTTTTCTTGATTTCCTCCTCATGTTGCTCATTGCTAGTGTATAGAAACACTACAGAATTTTTGCATTTTGGTCTTGTACTCTGCCACTTTGCTGTACCAATTTATGTTTTAAGAAGATAATTTTATTGTTTTTTGGAAGATTGTGTGGGATGAGAGTGAAAACAGGGAGACCAGTCAGGAAGTTCTTGATGTTGTCAAGAGTAATGATGATGGTGGCAGTGGAAATGGAGATAGATAAAAAGATATATTTTGAAAGTAGAATTAGTTGGCAAGTCTTAGTGATAGTTTGGATGTAGAGTGTGAGACAAAAAGAAGAATCAAAGAATGATTTCAAGGTTTTTGGCTTAAGCAACCAATAACTGGTATAGCACTTAATTACTTACAAAAAATCTGATTAGTAAATCAAGTTAGGAGTGAAAATGAGGAGTTTAATTTTAGACATATGCTCGTCAAGTTTTTTTGAAATACTCAAGTGAAATAGCAAATATACCATTAGAACTGAGAGTAGATATCAAGACTAGAGAAATAAAGTTGAAAGACCTCAGCATATGAATATTACCACAACCATGTTACTGATGACATCAACTGCACAGGAGTTCTTAACCCCAGAACTGAGAACCATGACCTAAGGTAAAAAGTGGCTGTTTGGCAGGGCCTAGGGGAACACCAGTATGTGGAGGTCTAAGCAAAGGTGAGCCAATGATGGAGACTGGGAAGTAATTATGAGGAAAAAAGAAGAAAAATCAGGAAAATGTAGCATCATGAAAAACCTTGTTGAAAGACGCTAATATGTTGAATATAATTAGGACAAATAAGTATACAGTGGAGAGGAGAGAATTGGAAGGAATGGTGAGGGTAGGAGCTATATTGTACTGGGTTTAAGAATGAAAGTGGGATAAGTAGAGGAGACAGCTTTTGTAAACAGCTATTTTGATGAGCTTGTCTAAGAAATAGAATAAATAAATAAATAAGGTGATAGTTAAAATGGGATTCAGGATCAAAGAAGGTTTATTTTATTATGAAATATAAGAACATGTTTGTGTTCAGATGAGGCTTATTCAAAAGATTGATTCCATAATGAGAGAAAGATTGATGTAGAAATGGAAGGAAATGGTGAAGGAGAAACTATCGAGTGCAGAGCATAGTTTAGAGATTCAGATTGATAGAAAAATACATGCTTTCTCCACAGAATAAAGAAGAAACTGGATGCAGGTGTAGGTTGGTTGTAAGTGAACTTGTATGAAGAAGAGGAAGTTCATGACTGCTAGCTTTTATGATCTCTGTGAAGTGTGAAATGATATCTTCATTCGAAAGTGAGGGGAGGAAGACATGAGAGAGTTTTGAAAACTAAGTCAAAGGTGTGAATTAGACATCTTCAAGAATGAAAATATGAGAAAACACAAGCAACAAGAGAAATACATAGATAAATGGGACCTCATCAAAATTAAAAACTTTTGTACCTCAAAGGACTTTATCACGAAAGTAAAATGACAACCTACACAATGGGAGAAAATGTTTGGAAACTGCATATCTGATACAGGTTTAATATCCAGAATGTATAAAGAAATCCTTTAACTTAACAACAAAAAGACAAGCATTCCAATTTAAAAATGGGCAAAAGACTTGCATAGACATCTCTCCAAAGAAGATATATAAATGGCCAGAAAGTGTATGAAAAGATGCTCAACATCATTAGCTGTCAGGGGAATGCAAATCAAAACCAAATGAGATACAATATCACATCCACTAGAATGGCTGCTATTGAAAACAGTGGAAAATAACAAGTGTTGGAGAGAATGTGGTGAAATAAGAACACTATTCATTGCTGGTGATGATGTAGAACCATGCAGCCACTGTGGAAGACTGTTTGGCAATTCCTCAGAAAGCTAAGTATAGAACTACCATATTACCTGGCAATTCTACTGCTAGGTATATACCCCAAAGAATTGAAAGCAGTGACTTGAACAGATATTTTCACACTGATGTTCACAGCAGCATTATGCACAACTGCCAAAAGATGGAAGGAATCCAACTGTCCGTCAACCAATGAATTTATAAATAAAATGTGGTATATACATATAGTGGGATATTATTCAACTGTAAAAAAGAATGAACTCTTGATACATGTGACAACATGGATGAAACTTTAAGACATCATGTTGGGTGAAATAAGTGAGACACAAAAGGACAACTATTGTATGATCTTACTGAATTGAAATAATTCACCCAAGCTAACTCGTAGTGTCAGAATCTAAAATATAGGTTACCTGGGGACAGTCTGGGGATAGGAATGGGAAGTTGAGGCTTAGAATATACAGGGTTTCTATTTGCAATGATGGAAATGTTTTGGTACTGGTTGGTGGTTCTGGTAGCACAACATTTTGAACGTAATTAACAGCACTGAAATATATATCCTAATGTGATTGAAAGAGGAAATGTTAAATTGCATATATTGAAACAGAATAAAAATTTTAAAAAATCCATGGAGGAGATAGGGGCAAGATGGCAGCATAGAGAGGAGTGGAAGCTAAGTAGTCCCCCTGGAACAACTGAAAAAAACCAGAAAAAAACTAGTAAATAATCCAGAATAACTGCAGGGGACAAACGAGACCGTCCACTCATCATACACCAACCTGAATTGGGAGGAATGCCCAAGATCACAGCATAAAATCTGTAAGTAAAACCTGTGGATACAAGTCTCAAGACCTCCTCCCCCATAGCCCGAGCTGCAGAGCCTCGTAGTGCCAGAGAGAAGCTCTCTCCCACCAAGCGAATATAGCTCAGTTGAGCTCCAACTGGGGTTTTAAGTAGCGAGTGTGAACTGCTCACTACAGGTACCAATCTCCAAAAAAACAGACAGAGGCTTTGGGTGACAACTGACCTTGGACAGCCGGAGGGTCGCCTTGGACTAGGTCTGAAGGGGACTATCTGTTTCTTTTTCAGCTCAGTGGAGAAAGCCCCAGTCATTTTCAGTTTCCAGGGCTGTGACTCAGAGAAGGGTGGAGACAGCACAAACAGAGAGAGAGACCATTGAAATGCTAATGACCTCCCCCTAGGGGGTCTATCTTTTCTAAGAGGAAAGGTGTGGGGCCCTTTCCATTCAGAACCAGACCCCAGAGCCTGGGGGAACACGGCCATACCTCCTCACACCAGTCAAGAATTATAGGCTAACAGGCATCACCTGCTGGGCAGAAAAGCACAGTGACCTGAGGCATCACAGGATGGAGCAATTTTCTAAGACACACACTCAGGGAAACCAGATACTGAATATTTCTTCCCTCTGGGACCTGAGCCTGTTCTGGTCTGGGAAAACTTGATATGGATACCCAAGGAAACCATGCCTAGACAACAGAAAATTACAATCTGCACTAAGAAAAACAAAGTTATGGCCCAGTCAGAGGAACAAACGTACACTTCAACTGAGATACAGGTATTTAAACAACTAATGCTAAATCAATTCAAAAACTTTAGAGAAGATATTGCAAAAGAGATAGAGGCTGTAAAGAAAATACTGGGCATACATAAGGCAGAAATCAAAAGTTCAAAAAAACAGCTAGTAGAATCTATGAAAATGAAAGGCGCAACACAAGAGATGAAAGACACAATGGAAACATATAACATCAGATCTCAAGAGGCAGAAGAAAACACTCAGGAACTGGAGAACAAAACACCTGAAAGCCTACACGCAAAGGAGCAGATGGAGAAAAGAATGAAAAAATATGAGCAACATCTCCGGGAACTTAAGGATGAAACAAAGTACAATAATGTACGTATCATTGGTGTCCCAGAAGGAGAAGAGAAGGGAAAAGGGGCAGAAGCAATAATAGAGGAAATAATTAATGAAAATTTCCCATCTCTTATGAAAGACATAAAATTACAGATCCAAGAAGCGCAGCATACTCCAAACAGAATAGATCTGAATAGGCCTACACCAAGACAATTAATAATCAGATTATCAAATGTCAAAGACAAAGAGAGAATCCTGAAAGCAGCAAGAGAAAAGCGATCCATTGCATACAAAGGAAGCTTAATAAGACTATGTGCGGATCTCTCAGCAGAAACCATGGAGGCAAGAAGGAAGTGGTATGATATATTTAAGATACTGAAAGAGAAAAACCGCCAACCAAGAATCCTATATCCAGCAAAGCTGTCCTTCAAATATGAGGGAGAGCTCAAAATATTTTCTGACAAACAGACAATGAGAGACTTTGTGAACAAGACACCTGCCCTACAGGAAATATTAAAGGGAGCACTACAGGGTGATAGAAGACAGGAGTGCATGGTTTGGAACACAATTTTGGGAGATGGTAGCACAACAATGTAAGTACACTGAACAAAGATAACTATGAATATGGTTGAGAGAGGAAGGAGGGGAACATGTGAGACACCAGAAGAAAGGAGGAAAGATAAAGACTGGGACTGTGTAACTTGGTGAAATCTAGAGTATTCAACAATTGTGATAAAATGTACAAATATGTTGTTTTACGAGGGAGAACAAGCAAATGTCAACCTTTTCTGACAAACAGACAATGAGAGACTTTGTGAACAAGACACCCGCCCTTCAGGAAATGCTAAAGGGAGCACTACAGGGTGATAGAAGACAGGAGTGCGTGGTTTGGAACACAATTTTGGGAGATGGTAGCACAACAATGGTTTAAAGCTCAGAAGAATTTGGAAAACAGTCCTCTAGGTGCTAAACAATTATTTATCAATGTTACACCTGGAAACATTGCTGTACCTGCCCTGAAGCTTTTGCTGAAGTCTCCTTCCAGTCAGTCAGCTCAGGGTTTAATCTGGTTAATCCCACTAGAGTTCCTTTTCTGCTGTAGCTTTTCCTAAATTTAAGGAGAGGGAGAAATATTTAGATTCATAAGAGGTCTCTGTTTTCCAGCACACTGCAGCAGTATCAGAAATACTTAGTGAAAGAGAAGCCATTTTTTTCCTTCTTCAATGGATAGACGGGAAAATCTGTAGTTTCTCAAGCTCAGGTAAAATTAATCTGCGTGTGTTTCTGCTGCATGGCCTGCCTGACTGCCAAGATGTGTTAAGAGGTCAGTTGATGTTGATAATCAGTTATGATGCCATTTCCCATTTCCGGGAGCAGTCAGCATGGGCAGATAGTGGATACAAAGCGTAGGTTTAGAAGACCAATGCCCAACAAAACAGGTTAGAAGTTTGCCTCCGCCACTATCTACCAATCTCTTTTCCTATCCCTCAAAACATCTGTGGAAATCAGTGATGGTCTGAATTATGTCAGTGGCGTGAAATAGAGACAAAGGGATAGATTCAAAAGATTTTCAAAAGGTAGTTTCAGGAGGATTTGGTGACTCTATTAGTTTCCCAGCACTGCCATGATAATTTACTTGTTACTTGGTTTAAATAGACAGAAAGTTATTCTCTCACAGTTCTGGAGTCCAGAAGTCCAAAAATCAAGGTGCCAGCAGGGCCACATTCTCTCCGAAGGCTCCCGGGGAGAGCCCTGCTTTGCCTCTTCCAGTTTCTGACGGCTCCAGGAGTTCCTTGGCTTGTGGCTCAATAACCCCAGTCCCTGCCTCCTCTTCGTGTGGCCTTCTCTTCCTTCTCCCTTTCTGTCTATGCTAAATTTCCCTCTCCCTTTCTCTCATAAGGACACTTGACATTGGATTTGGGGCCCACCTGGATAATACAAGACAATATCATTTCAAGATCCTAAACTTGATTATGTCTGCAGAGACCCTTTTTCTACATAGGGTCACTTTCACAGATTCCAGGGTTAGGATGTGGACATATCTTTTTGAGGTCCATCATTCAACCCACTACACTGACCAACTGATTATATTGATTTGTTTGACTGAAAAGTGCTAGTGAGGATGAATCTCAAGTCTCTGGCCTGGACAGAGGGGATGAAGGTGTGGCAGATACCTAGAGAGGGAACATCTGAGGAGATGCGTCTTGGTCCTTTAGTTTTGGACACAGAGTTTGAGATCAGGGAGAGAGGAAGGGGAACTTGACTTCACCATTTTGCTTCCTATGAACCAGTCTTTTTTTTTAAACAGGTGAAACTTGTTTTTTTTAAATGCAATTTTATTGAGATATATTCACATACCATAGAATTCATCGAAATATACAATCAGTGGCTCACAGTATCATCTTATAGTTACGCATTCATTGCCACAATCAATTTTAGAACATTTTCATTTCTCCAAAAATAAAGAAAATAATAAAAATAAAAAAGAACACCCCCTCCCCCCCCCAAAAAAGTCCATGGAACTACACTACACAAATATTGAACCCTAAGTTAAACCATCAATTATAGCTAATGTACAGTTATAAAAATGTAGTATCATCAGTTGTAACAAGTGTTCCACACCAGTGCAAAGTGTTAATAATATGATGGTAATGGGAATCCTGTATTTTATACATGATTGTTCTGTAAATGCACAACTTCTTTAATAATAATAATAATAATAAAAAGATTCCCAGATACTTTTAAGTCTAGGAAGTAAAGAAAGCATTCCAAGAGGATGTAGAAGATATAGGGAAATTCTCTGGTCATAGAACAAAACTTGTAGAGGACACAAGAGATTTTAGAGGACAGGAAGGGAAGGGAAGGGCAATTGAGACATGAGAGGATGTGGTAAATACAACTGTCATTGAATGACTGCATTTAGGGAACTGGACTTAGACTTCTAACAGCAAACATGGGAAACAGCTCCTGAAGTTTTCCTGGGTTTCATTAAGAAGATTCCTAAAATATTTTATAAATAGATTAAAAAGTTACATCAGAAAATGTTTCTGTTTTTCCTATTTTTTTTTGCTCCATTTATATGCAAACCAAAATCATAATAGAAAATGAACTCGTTTTTGTTTTTATGTGGATCCTCTGATATGTGTACATATATATTTTTTACATCATTCTTATTTAGGGATTTCATAACCATGGTGTTATTCTAGTTTCTGTAATGAGTCATACCTGTGGAGAAAGAAGCATAATTGCAAACTGGTAATTTTCTCTCTCAGCAGTATCATGAAATTTCCATTACTAAATTTGAAGGATTTTCTCAATATGATTATATTGTATTTTGACATTTGAAAATTCTGTGGGACATTCTTTAATGAATACTTTACAGTCTCCCTAAAGCCACAGGGAAAGCTGGATGAATTTTATCCTAAGTGTCAGTCTGCATTTATTGATAGCTACATTGTACTTCGGTGAAAAAAAATGTGTGATCTTAAGTCGAATCTTCCATTTGTGATTGTTTAGTGTCAAAATTGTAAATTTTTTTTTTCCCTGATAGATAGGAATACAATAAAAATTTAAATGTCTTCCTGCTAAGTGCTAGAATTGAAGCAGTTATAGGAAGACAACATACACTCTCCTGAACAGTAGGAGTGCTAATTTTTGGCATTTTCTCTTAGCTTGTTGAGGCTAGTTTACTGAATATAAAATGATTGGTAGAAGTCTATAAAACTGAGCTGTGAAAAACTGCAAAATTCTCAATATGAGCAGTTGTAAATGCCTTGAAGCTCTGTTAAAATGTTCAGAGACACAAGTAGCATATATTTTAAATGGCATAGACTTAAAAATAATGTTCCTGATTTAATTCATGGCACACCAATAACTAGTTTTAGCTGGCATTTAATGAGAACCTACCACAGCCTGGCATTGTGCTAGGGACTAGAAAACTGATGCTAGAATAACATGGAGAGCTTTGAAACACTAAAGCCCTAGTCTTCCCAGAGCCATTTGAGCCAGAATTTCTGAGGGTGAGGATCTAGCAGAAGTAGTTTTTTTTAAAAAAAAAAAAAACTCATCAAATGCTTTTAATATGTGGAGATCCAGCATAGAGATCTAATGATGGATGGAAATGCAAAGATGAAAACTGGACCAGACACAAGTCCAGACTTTGTCAGAATCACTTGAGTCAGATGATGGAATCTCTTCTCCCCCTTCCCCATGTGATCTAAATGCCTGTCAGTACTGGAAATGCTCCTTTTGCCAGGTTAGACATCACAGAACAATGTCAGAATCCTTGCTGATGTCATAACCTGGAAGAAGAGTCACTTTAGAGAATCTTCATCTTAAACAGCTGTTGGAGAATGTTTTTGATTTTATCTAGTCCACCCACATTGACCAACTTGAATGCATCAAACCCTTTACATGTAGGGAAAAAAGTATTCTAAAATTTGGATGTTGAGAGGGAAAAAGAAGCAACTGAACCTATTTGTCTCTCCCTAATTCTTTCAGCCTTGTCCTAGGGTGGGTTACTCTGTTGGTTTCTGCATTTCTTCCTTTAAATTATATGTGGTTTTCAATGGATGTGGTGTTAGGACTCTTCTGAACTACTATTCAGATGGGCTCCAACAGAAGAGTTGGGGCAGGAGGATTGCACCCACTGCAGTTCTCCTCTTGGATCAGGACTCAGATATTCAGGGGATCTCTCCATCTTCCCTTTCTCTGATCAAGGCCTAATTCTCTCTGATCCCTTGGCTCTAAGCCAAGGGACTTCTGACTCTGATTAATTTCTACTAAAAACCCAGTTGGAAGAGTGGAGGTGTTAGTGTCATTGGCTCAATTTATTTTCATTAGGGAGACTTTTTGAGAAAATCAAATCATTTTTCTATGCAGGACATGTTGAGAGGTGTAATATTATCACTCAGGTGTTACACATTTTTAACCAAAATCTACTATGTATGGCATTTACCTCTTCCTAGGGAACGGATATCATCATATCACCATTCAGAAGGAAAATTCCCATGCACAGCAAGGCTCTCGCCTTTCTTTTCATCTCCGTCTCCTAAAGTTGAGATAATCACAAATAGAAACTTCAATTTAGAAGTTACATAGCAGACTTCCTAATCTTACAAAACAATATAGTAGGCCTGGATATTAGACTAAGTCCCAGAGGAAGGATCAGAGTTGTTTCTAAAATTAACATCTGCATTCTTTTCCCATTAGTCTACTTGTGTAAAATATTATATATGTTCCTGAGTGAATTTATTATCCACATAGCCCTGGATTAGATCTCTAGTATATAATCCTCTCCAACTCCATTGTTGAGTTGAAAAGAGTTGAATCTGCAGAATGAAGGTATTATGTACTTTAACATTGCATAGAAATTTGATCAAACCCTATTTTGAAAGAACTCCCATTTTTCTGATTATAAGTGTCATTGTCCCACAGAAGATTTCTCTATCTATAAGAACATGGCTAGGTCCAGGATCCTCTATCAGATTGCTCATCTCCTAAAGGAAAAATATATATAGGATGCTTTCCTAAGAGATGTGAATAAAAAATATTAATATATGATGAGCTTTGTCCCTAGCCCAACCCCCCCAATAGTGTTATATCTTTAATTAAGCCTCCCCCTATTCCAAGCCTAAAGACCCACCTGAGTGAGAACCTCATCTTACTGATAGAATCTGCTTAACTCAGTTACCAATAAATGACACATGCACACATACACACATTCATTCCTGCTACCCCTCCGTCCCATGGAATGATTTTTCTTCACAATATTTTTGTTGGGGTCTTAGGCTCTCTTGAATCACCTCTCACATTCACTAATTCTCTCCTATCAAGTTCTATGGTAAGTCTTGTTATTTGGCCCACAACCTCATATCTGTTGGCACAATACCCCACAGATTTCTAGAAGTTACCATATTCAGGAAATTCGCAGATACTCTCTCTGAAAAGAACTGATCAGCATCTCCATTTTAGCTCTAAGGCTGAATGCCTCTTTGCCATTATTATTCAAACGAGGTATAGAGATCCTTATAACTACATGCTGCAAAATGCACTTGATCATGTATTGCTGGAGCTGGCAAGCTATGTGTCTGTCATCTCTAGAAATGTGGTGAAGAGTGCTCTCAAAAAATGTTCTGCTCTGGTAACCTTTCTCCTGAGCAACTTGCCAGCAAAAGATAGGAATTTAGAAGATAAATTTCTTTGCTTCTAAAACTTTTTTTTTTTTAATTTATTTTATATTGTGGTAACATATATATTTATATATCAGGAAAATTTTAACCATTTTAAGTGACATTAATTACATTTTCACTGTTGTGCTACCATTACCACCATGCATTACCAAGACTTTTTCATCAACCAGAAACAGAAACTGTATCTATTAAGCATTAACTCCCTCTTCTTCCTTACCCTGGTCCCTGGTAACCTCTAATCTATTTTCAGTCTCTATTTGTCTGAATTTGCTTGTTCTAGATATTTTTTATAAATGGAATCCATAATAATTGTCATTTTGTGTCTGGTTTATTTCATTTAACATGTCTCCACCCATGTTGCAATATGTAGCAGAATTTCATTTCTTTTTGTGGGTGAATAATATTCAATTGTAGGTATATTCTACATTTTGTTTATCCATTCACTTGTTGAGAGACATTTGGAAAATTTGACAAATTTTGACACATATACACCTGTGAAGCCATTGTCACTATCAAGAGATACATCACCACCAAAAGTTTATCTCCAGTTTCTGGCTACTACAAATAAATATTTATGTATGAGAATTTGTATGGACATATTCTTCCATATATTTACTCTTCAGTAATTTCCATTTCCATAATAATTAATGATATTGAGCATCCTTTCATGTACTTCTAGCATTCTGAGGCATTTACTTCTATCTTTTTTCTGTTCTTTATATGTATGTATCAGAACAGAAAAAAATGCTTTTCAAAATTTTTATTCATCACTGAAATTTCATATTGATGGCTAATAATTCCCATAGCAATTAATAATAACTATGGTGTTTTCTTAATGGAAAAGTAGGCTCAGCTTGATGTCATGGTAATACTGATTTTTCAGTTGCATCTTTTAAATAACTCTGAACTCTGTCATTTTGTGAATAAAAGGTAAAATATTCTGAAGCAACTGTGAATTTAGCAGCGGTTGTAGTATTGATATTTGGTTTTGCCCTGTTGTTTTAACAGTTCTACAAATCTGCAGATTAGTGTGATCTGCTGAGCCTTTGCAATGAATTGGGGAATTACTTTTCCCAAAATCAGTGTGATTTTTTTAAAAGAGAAAACATTTATTTCAATGCAAGATGGTGGGCTCTGAGCAGAGAACAACATCAACTAATTCAATTTATTATTTTCTCAGAAACGGAATGTTCGTTTTTAAAGGGAGCATTCTCTTGGTATTAGGTGACTTCCAAAGATTGCCTTTATCATCACCCTGGGCATGAAATCATCGTGTGCTAAATCTGCTCCAATCATCATATTACAGATAGGGAAGGTTCTAAAATGTTAGATCATTATCAGAATCCTCATCTGCTTCCCTCACCCCCAAAATAATTAGAGGTGAAGGGAAGTACACACTCTAATCTCAGTTAATAGCAGAGAGATCAGCTCTGAGTTCCTTAGAAAACATTTTTTTTTCCTTTTTTTCTCTAAGACAAACATAAGTTTCTCTTTGGGTATGTATTTTGCTTGAGGGTGTGTGGGAGTGCAGATCATTTAGGTGACTTGTCTCAATTTGACAACTCTTTTAGCATGGTAATCTAAAATATCCACAATTTCTTGAACATTCACTCTGAGCAAGGCAGTGTGCTAAGTGCTTTACTTATATTATCTCATTTCATTCTATACTAAATCAGGGGTACCTTCATTTCACACAAGAGAAAAAATCAAGGTTAATATAGCTAGTTCAGATATTCACAGGTGCCAGAATTTGTACCCAGCTCTATTTGCCTCAAAGCACAGTCTTTTCACCACTTCCCCAAATAAACCAATATCTTTATTTCACCTGAAATGAATACTAAAATTTTGGCATTACCATTACCATTTTGCCAAACTCTAAGAGAAAAATATCTGATGAAATTTCATATTCTGCAGTGGTCTATGGAACGATCAAGGGAGTACATAACTTACTTCCAAATTATGAACCGATGTTAAAATTCACTTAATTATCTCCTTTGTTTATTTGAGATAGTTATTCCTTCTTTCTACACCTACTAATTTGGCACCTACTGCTGGTTCAGCCACCAGTCTAGGAACTAAGAAACAGAAACAGAAGATTGAGTTCTTCACTCAAGTAGCCCATTGGTCCAGAGAGGAAACAAAGACAGATACAGGATTGTCAGGTGATAAATGTCATTGTCAAGTTTTGTATAGCGCACTATGAGTGCTCCAAGGAAGAACACTGAATTGATACTTAGGGGAAGGGACAGTGGGTCATCAGGAAATGCTAACTGGAGAAGAAAAGGTTAAGTTTAAAGTATCCCTTTCCCCTCTAAACAACCATCTGTGTCTACCCATTATTGGCATAATGACTACCCAAATCTAAGATGGTGAGACAGAACGAGGAACACATTAATTTAGAACATGAATGATGAGAGAGAACACTGAAGAAAGAGGCAGAGGCCAGGTCACAGAGAGCTATTGAAGAATTTTATGGGAGAGTGACACAGTCAGATCCACAGTTTCGATATGTTACTCAATTGAAAATGTGAAAGATAGATTTGATGCGGCAGTCACGTCAAACTAAATATAGCACTGGAAAAAGGTCTTTTGCCACCAGAATCCTTTAAAACTCTAGTTATAAATTCTTTCCATACTATTCACATTAATCAGTAAACTGGATATGCTACTCTCTAAGTGAGTACAAAATCATGACTTCATTTTTTTTTTAATAGGATTTTTCTAAAAGCAGTTTAAAAAATATAAGCTAGGAGAGGTGGGGCAAGATGGCAGACTGGTGAGCTGTATGTTTTAGATACTCCTACAGGAAAGTAGGTAAAAAGCCAGGAACTGCGTGGACTGGACACCACAGAGCAATCTGTCTTTGGGCATACTTCATACAACACTCATGAAAACGTGGAACTGCTGAGATCAGCGAAATCTGTAAGTTTTTGCGGCCAGGGGACCCGCGCCCCTCCCTGCCAGGCTCAGTCCCGGGGGAGGAGGGGCTGTCAGCTCCGGGAAGGAGAAGGGAGAATTGCAGTGGCTGCTCTTATCGGAAACTCATTCTACTGATTCAAACTCCAAACATAGATAGACTGAGACCAGACACCAGAGACTCTGAGAGCAGCCAGCCCAGCAGAGAGGAGACAGGCATAGAAAAAAAACAACACGAAAAACTCCAAAATAAAAGCAGAGGATTTTTGGAGTTCTGGTGAACACAGAAAGGGGAAGGGCGGAGATCAGGCCTTGAGGCGCATATGCAAATCCCGAAGCAAAGCTGATCTCTCTGCCCTGTGCACCTTTCCTTAATGGCCCTGGTTGCTTTGTCTATTAGCATTTCAATAACCCATTAGATCTCTGAGGAGGGCCGTTTTTTTTTTTTTTTTTTTTTTTTTTTTTTTTAAATCCTTTTTGCTTTTTCTAAAACAATTACTCTAAGAAGCTCAATACAGAAAGCTTCAAAGAATTGAAATTTGGGCACGTCAAGTCAAGAGCAGAACTAAGAGAGCTCTGAGACAAAAGGCAATAATCCAGTGGCTGAGAAAATTCACTAAACAACACAACTTCCCAAGAAAAGGGGGTTGTCCGCTCACAGCCACCATCCTGGTGGACAGGAAACACTCCTGCCCATCGCCAGCCCCATAGCCCAGAGCTGCCCCAGACAACCCAGTGTGACGGAAGTGCTTCAAATAACAGGCACACACCACAAAACTGGGCGTGGACATTAGCCTTCCCTGCAACCTCAGCTGAATGTCCCAGAGCTGGGAAGGGGGAGCAGTGTGAATTAACAGAGCCCCATTCAGCCATCATTTGAGCAGACTGGGAGCCTCCCAACACAGCCCAGCAGCCCAGAACTGCCCTGGGGGGACGGCACTCACCTGTGACATAGCACAGTCATCCCTCAACAGAGGACCCGGGGTGCACAGCCTGGAAGAGGGGCCCACTTGCAAATCTCAGGAGCCATACGCCAATACCAAAGACTTGTGGGTCAGTGGCAGAGACAAACTGTGGCAGGACTGAACTGAAGGATTAGACTATTGCAGCAGCTTTAAAACTCTAGGATCATCAGGGAGATTTGATTGTTAGGGCCACCCCCCCTCCCCGACTGCCCAGAAACACGCCCCACATACAGGGCAGGCAACACCAACTACACACGCAAGCTTGGTACACCAATTGGGCCCCACAAGACTCACTCCCCCACTCACCAAAAAGGCTAAGCAGGGGAGATCTGGCTTGTGGAGAACAGGTGGCTCGTGGACGCCACCTGCTGGTTAGTTAGAGAAAGTGTACTCCACGAAGCTGTAGATCTGATAAATTAGAGATAAGGACTTCAACTGGTCTACAAACCCTAAAAGAACCCTATCAAGTTCAGCAAATGCCACGAGGCCAAAAACAACAGAAAATTATAAAGCATATGAAAAAACCAGACGATATGGATAACCCAAGCCCAAGCACCCAAATCAAAAGACCAGAAGAGACACAGCACCTAGAGCAGCTACTCAAAGAACTAAAGATGAACAATGAGACCATAGTACGGGATATGAAGGAAGTCAAGAAGACCCTAGAAGAGCATAAAGAAGACATTGCAAGACTAAATAAAAAAATGGATGATCTTATGGAAATTAAAGAAACTGTTGACCAAATTAAAAGGATTCTGGACACTCATAGTACAAGACTAGAGGAAGTTGAACAACGAATCAGTGACCTGGAAGATGACAGAATGGAAAATGAAAGCATAAAAGAAAGAATGGGGAAAAAAATTGAAAAACTCGAAATGGACCTCAGGGATATGATAGATAATATGAAACGTCCGAATATAAGACTCATTGGTGTCCCAGAAGGGGAAGAAAAGGGTAAAGGTCTAGGAAGAGTATTCAAAGAAATTGTTGGGGAAAACTTCCCAAATCTTCTAAACAACATAAATACACAAATCATAAATGCTCAGCGAACCCCAAATAGAATAAATCCAAAAAAACCCACTCCGAGACATATACTGATCACACTGTCAAACATAGAAGAGAAGGAGCAAGTTCTGAAAGCAGCAAGAGAAAAGCAATTCACCACATACAAAGGAAACAGCATAAGACTAAGTAGTGACTACTCAGCAGCCACCATGGAGGCAAGAAGGCAGTGGCACGATATATTTAAAATTCTGAGTGAGAGGAATTTCCAGCCAAGAATACTTTATCCAGCAAAGCTCTCCTTCAAATTTGAGGGAGAGCTTAAATTTTTCACAGACAAAGAAATGCTGAGAGAATTTGCTAACAAGAGACCTGCCCTACTGGAGATACTAAAGGGAGTCCTACAGACAGAGAAACAAAGACAGGACAGAGAGACTTGGAGAAAGGTTCAGTACTAAAGAGATTCGGTATGGGTACAATAAAGGATATTAATAGAGAGAGGGAAAAATATGGCAAACATAATCCAAAGGATAAGATGGCCAATTCAAGAAATGCCTTCACGGTTTTAACTTTGAATGTAAATGGATTAAACTCCCCAATTAAAAGATATAGATTCGCAGAATGGATCAAAAAAAATGAACCATCAATATGTTGCATACAAGAGACTCATCTTAGACACAGGGACACAAAGAAACTGAAAGTGAAAGGATGGAAAAAAATATTTCATGCAAGCTACAGCCAAAAGAAAGCAGGTGTAGCAATATTAATCTCAGATAAAATAGACTTTAAATGCAGGGATGTTTTGAGAGACAAAGAAGGCCACTACATACTAATAAAAGGGGCAATTCAGCAAGAAGAAATAACAATCGTAAATGTCTATGCACCCAATCAAGGTGCCACAAAATACATGAGAGAAACATTGGCAAAACTAAAGGAAGCAATTGATGTTTCCACAATAATTGTGGGAGACTTCAACACATCACTCTCTCCTATAGATAGATCAACCAGACAGAAGACCAATAAGGAAATTGAAAACCTAAACAATCTGATAAATGAATTAGATTTAACAGACATCTACAGGACATTACATCCCAAATCACCAGGATACACATACTTTTCTAGTGCTCACGGAACTTTCTCCAGAATAGATCATATGCTGGGACATAAAACAAGCCTCAATAAATTTCAAAAGATTGAAATTATTCAAAGCACATTCTCTGACCACAATGGAATACAATTAGAAGTCAATAACCATCAGAGACTTAGAAAATTCACAAATACCTGGAGGTTAAACAACACACTCCTAAACAATCAGTGGGTTAAAGAAGAAATAGCAAGAGAAATTGCTAAATATATAGAGACGAATGAAAATGAGAACACAACATACCAAAACCTATGGGATGCAGCAAAAGCAGTGCTAAGGGGGAAATTTATAGCACTAAACGCATATATTAAAAAGGAAGAAAGAGCCAAAATCAAAGAACTAATGGATCAACTGAAGAAGCTAGAAAATGAACAGCAAACCAATCCTAAACCAAGTACAAGAAAAGAAATAACAAGGATTAAAGCAGAAATAAATGACATAGAGAACAAAAAAACAATAGAAAGGATAAATATCACCAAAAGTTGGTTCTTTGAGAAGATCAACAAGATTGACAAGCCCCTAGCTAGACTGACAAAATCAAAAAGAGAGAAGACCCATATAAACAAAATAATGAATGAAAAAGGTGACATAACTGCAGATCCTGAAGAAATTAAAAAAATTATAAGAGGATATTATGAACAACTGTATGGCAACAAACTGGATAATGTAGAAGAAATGGACAATTTCCTGGAAACATATGAACAACCTAGACTGACCAGAGAAGAAATAGAAGACCTCAACCAACCCATCACAAGCAAAGAGATCCAATCAGTCATCAAAAATCTTCCCACAAATAAATGCCCAGGGCCAGATGGCTTCACAGGGGAATTCTACCAAACTTTCCAGAAAGAACTGACACCAATCTTACTCAAACTCTTTCAAAACATTGAAAAAAATGGAACACTACCTAACTCATTTTATGAAGCTAACATCAATCTAATACCAAAACCAGGCAAAGATGCTACAAAAAAGGAAAACTACTGGCCAATCTCCCTAATGAATATAGATGCAAAAATCCTCAACAAAATACTTGCAAATCGAATCCAAAGACACATTAAAAAAATCATACACCATGACCAAGTGGGGTTCATTCCAGGCATGCAAGGATGGTTCAACATAAGAAAAACAATCAATGTATTACAACACATTAAAAACTCGAAAGGGAAAAATCAATTGATCATCTCAATAGATGCTGAAAAAGCATTTGACAAAATCCAACATCCCTTTTTGATAAAAACACTTCAAAAGGTAGGAATTGAAGGAAACTTCCTCAACATGATAAAGAGCATATATGAAAAACCCACAGCCAGCATAGTACTCAATGGTGAGAGACTGAAAGCCTTCCCTCTAAGCTCAGGAACAAGACAAGGATGCCCGCTGTCACCACTGTTATTCAACATTGTGCTGGAAGTGCTAGCCAGGGCAATCCGGCAAGACAAAGAAATAAAAGGCATCCAAATTGGAAAAGAAGAAGTAAAACTGTCATTGTTTGCAGATGATATGATCTTATATCTAGAAAACCCTGAGAAATCAACGATACACCTACTAGAGCTAATAAACAAATTTAGCAAAGTAGCGGGATACAAGATTAATGCATATAAGTCAGTCATGTTTCTATATATAGAAATGAACAAACTGAAGAGACACTCAAGAAAAAGATACCATTTTCAATAGCAACTAAAAAAATCAAGTACCTAGGAATCAACTTAACCAAAGATGTAAAATACCTATACAAAGAAAACTACATAACTCTACTAAAAGAAATAGAAGGGGACCTTAAAAGATGGAAAAATATTCCATGTTCATGGATAGGAAGGCTAAATGTCATTAAGATGTCAATTCTACCCAAACTCATCTACAGATTCAATGCAATCCCAATCAAAATTCCAACAACCTACTTTGCAGACTTGGAAAAGCTAGTTATCAAATTTATTTGGAAAGGGAAGATGCCTCGAATTGCTAAAGACACTCTAAAAAAGAAAAACGAAGTGGGAGGACTTACACTCCCTGACTTTGAAGCTTATTATAAAGCCACAGTTGCCAAGACAGCATGGTACTGGCACAAAGATAGACATATAGATCAATGGAATCGAATTGAGAATTCAGAGATAGACCCTCAGATCTATGGCCGACTGATCTTTGATAAGGCCCCCAAAGTCACCGAACTGAGCCATAATGGTCTTTTCAACAAATGGGGCTGGGAGAGTTGGATATCCATATCCAAAAGAATGAAAGAGGACCCCTACCTCACCCCCTACACAAAAATTAACTCAAAATGGACCAAAGATCTCAATATAAAAGAAAGTACCATAAAACTCCTAGAAGATAATGTAGGAAAACATCTTCAAGACCTTGTATTAGGAGGCCACTTCCTAGACTTTACACCCAAAGCACAAGCAACAAAAGAGAAAATAGATAAATGGGAACTCCTCAAGCTTAGAAGTTTCTGCACCTCAAAGGAATTTCTCAAAAAGGTAAAGAGGCAGCCAACTCAATGGGAAAAAATTTTTGGAAACCATGTATCTGACAAAAGACTGATATCTTGCATATACAAAGAAATCCTACAACTCAATGACAATAGTACAGACAGCCCAATTATAAAATGGGCAAAAGATATGAAAAGACAGTTCTCTGAAGAGGAAATACAAATGGCCAAGAAACACATGAAAAAATGTTCAGCTTCACTAGCTATTAGAGAGATGCAAATTAAGACCACAATGAGATACCATCTAACACCGGTTAGAATGGCTGCCATTAAACAAACAGGAAACTACAAATGCTGGAGGGGATGTGGAGAAATTGGAACTCTTATTCACTGTTGGTGGGACTGTATAATGGTTCAGCCACTCTGGAAGTCAGTCTGGCAGTTCCTTAGAAAACTAGATATAGAGCTACCATTCGATCCAGCGATTGCACTTCTCGGTATATACCCGGAACATCGGAAAGCAGTGACACGAACAGATATCTGCACGCCAATGTTCATAGCAGCATTATTCACAATTGCCAAGAGATGGAAACAACCCAAATGTCCTTCAACAGATGAGTGGATAAATAAAATGTGGTATATACACACGATGGAATACTACGCGGCAGTAAGAAGGAACGATCTGGTGAAACATATGACAACATGGATGAACCTTGAAGACATAATGCTAAGCGAAATAAGCCAGGCACAAAAAGAGAAATATTATATGCTACCACTAATGTGAACTTTGAAAAATGTAAAACAAATGGTTTATAATGTAGAATGTAGGGGAACTAGCAGTAGAGAGCAATTAAGGAAGGGGGAACAATAATCCAGGAAGAACAGATAAGCTATTTAACGTTCTGGGGATGCCCAGAAATGACTATGGTCTGTTAATTTCTGATGGATGTAGTAGGAACAAGTTCACTGAAATGTTGCTATATTATGTAACTTTCTTGGGGTAAAGTAGGAACATGTTGGAAGTTAAGCCGTTATCTTAGGTTAGTTGTCTTTTTCTTACTCCCTTGTTATGGTCTCTTTGAAATGTTCTTTTATTGTATGTTTGTTTTCTTTTTAACTTTTTTTTTTTCATACAGTTGATTTAAAAAAGAAGGGAAAGTTAAAAAAAAAAAAAAAGAAAAAAAACAAGGAAAAAAAAAAAAAAAAAAGATGTAGTGCCCTCTTGAGGAGCCTGTGGAGAATGCAGGGGTATTCGCCTACCCCACCTCCATGGTTGCTAACATGACCACAGACATAGGGGACTGGTGGTTTGATGGGTTGAGCCCTCTACCATAAGGTTTACCCTTGGGAAGACGGTTGCTGCAAAGGAGAGGCTAGGCCTCCCTGTATTTGTGCCTAAGAGTCTCCTCCTGAATGCCTCTTTGTTGCTCAGATGTGGCCCTCTCTCTCTGGCTAAGCCAACTTGAAAGGTGAAATCACTGCCCTCCCCCCTACGTGGGATCAGACACCCAGGGAAGTGAATCTCCCTGGCAACGTGGAATATGACTCCCAGGGAGGAATGTAGACCCGGCATCGTGGGATGGAGAACATCTTCTTGACCAAAAGGGGGATGTGAAAGGAAATGAAATAAGCTTCAGTGGCAGAGAGATTCCAAAACGAGCCGAGAGATCACTCTGGTGGGCACTCTTACGCACACTTTAGACAACCCTTTTTAGGTTCTAAAGAATTGGGGTAGCTGGTGGTGGATACCTGAAACTATTAAACTACAACCCAGAACCCATGAATCTCGAAGACAGTTGTATAAAAATGTAGCTTATGAGGGGTGACAGTGGGATTGGGAATACCATAAGGACCAAACTCCACTTTGTCTAGTTTATGGATGGATGAGTAGAAAAGTAGGGGAAGCAAACAAACAGACAAAGGTACCCAGTGTTCTTTTTTACTTCAATTGCTCTTTTTCACTCTAATTATTATTCTTGTTATTTTTGTGTGTGTGCTAATGAAGGTGTCAGGGATTGATTTAGGTGATGAATGTACAACTATGTAATGGTACTGTAAACAATCGAAAGTACAATTTGTTTTGTATGACTGCGTGGTATGTGAATATATCTCAATAAAATGATGATAAAAAAAATATAAGCTAGGCAGGGATAACTCACATTATACAGTAAATGTCATTTGGAGAAGTTTTCTTTAATTTGGAGTTAGTAAAGTAAATACTTTTAGATGCAATTGAAAAAAAATGTGCTATTTTAAGGAATTCTTTAATGTAGCAAAGAATTACTGCCCTATTTTTCTTTTGTAAAAACATTTTCATATAATTAAGATGCTTAATGTAAGTTGTACACATAGAGCATAAATTACAAATGAAAAAGAATAATGCTATAACTTTAAAAAGCATAAACGGTGTTATAGAAATGCCTACAACACAATACTGCCCTTCAAAAATGCATTTAAGAAAACTATCAATGATTAAAAAGCTTATACTCTTAACTCTAAAAATATATCAACTTTCAGTTTTTGTAGAGGAATATTATAGCTAGGGAGAAACAACCCAGAAATAGTTTTTCAACCTTGTTTGCACACTATTGTCTAATAGACCTTTGTGAATTACTGTTAATAAAATCAAATGTGTTAAGTGTTTGAGCTTTACCAGTATATACATAACTATCATCATTTAGAGGTACCGTTTGAAATGTGCTAATGGAAAGATAATGAAATAACAAAAATAGCATTTGAAAATATAAATAATCCATACCTTTCAATCCTTTCATCATTTATACATTGTTTTCATTTTATGTGGATCATAAGTTAAAACTTCATGGTATACTTGATAACAAATTGATAATGTGGGCAAGTCAATTTACCATGAAATTGTGATGCTGAATTATTTTTATAGTCCATTTTTGTAGTATCCTTCCCACCACACTTCTCAGCCTTAATAACACCTTTCCACAAACAAGAAAACATCTAGATATCTTGTATTATTCCAATATATTATATATCACTTAATAAGAAATATCAAGTATATTATATGATTTAAGATACTTTTAAAGTACTACAATTCACTCTACATTCTGTATATTTTCCTGTTCTTTTTCTTTATTATAATGTAAAACTGTACACTTACAATATTTTTTAAAGATCAACTTATTTTGTGCCTGCTTATAAAACTTTAACATATTGGTCTGACACAATAACTTAATTAATGTTTGTTGAACAAATAAACAATCATAACCCTGGTACATTCTGAAAAGTCTATTTATTGACCTTTTAAATGGCATTTTATTTATTAAAGCAGGAGTCTTTTGAGAGTTATGTGGACTAGTAGACGTCTCTCTCTTTTTAATTTAGTTATGAGATTTTTAAAAATCCTGTGTGTTTGGGCTATGCTATAAATGAAGCCAAGTAAGTATTTGCAGAATAAATAGAAATATTTGGGCATGTTCTTTTCCTTGTGAAGTTAATCTAATATTGCCATATTTATTAGTCAATCCCAGTTTTTTTAGAGCCAGACTTTTCTGATAGTCTGAAAAACCAGCTTATTAATAAGGATAAAATCAAGGGGCAGCAAAGCACAGGTACATTCTCTTTATGTTCTCTTTGAAGAAGTGTTTTCAAACAATTCTTTAGCGAACTGATGCCTCAGAGTCCCCTCTACCCATAGAGTACGGCGTGTATACCCGTTTCCAGCAATATGGCTATTTTCTTCATTCCATGAACGTATCTTATTCATGCATTCTCAACAGGGCGATATCACCTCCAATGGGGGAAAATTGATTATTAAGGGGGGGGGCAAAAAATAATTTTAGATATTATAATGGTTTGTGGCCCCCCAAAGAATCACACCAGATTAAAAGATATGCAGTGTATCCTTGATGTTAAAATTTGGAGGGGATTTGAATGATTAGGGGAAAAAAAAGTCATAAGAAGTTCCTGGGGGATGACCATAATGAAGAAAAGGTTGAGAAATACCACATTATTTATTGTCACTTCTGGGCTTTCTACTCAAGTGTTGCCCACTAGTTTCTGTTTATATCAAAGTAGTGTCTCATGGCTGGTTGTTTTAATTCTCTGATTTGATGTGTAGATTCTACTTGTAAGGCAGAGAGGTAAAAATTTTAGTCCTAGCTCTGCTATTTCCATGTGTTTAGTTCTAGGCTGTAAAATAAAACAAAGACTTTGTCTTCATTTTCTTCCTGACAGTGGTATTGAAAGAGTCCTTATTCCCCTGAAAATATTTCCCAGTTACCTAAAAATTAAAAGGTTTAAGTTTTACTATTTTGAGAGTGAAAAAAAAAAAAGTTCTTCTATGACTGCCAGCCTAATTCCAACTTAATTCTTTTATTCTTCTTTCCTTTTTTCTCCTTCCCTTGCTTATAATGCTGCTCCTGACTAAATGAGGGCAAGAGTAGCCTGAGCAAATATAACATCAAAGGCCAGACATCTTAAGATAAAGAGCTGATACCTCAAAATTATCGTTTTCCTTACTACACACACCCATCTTCTTTTTGAGTGAAAGGCAAGGAATTATGTTCATTTTTAATCAATTGACTTTAAGCACATGTTTAAATTGGAAAAAAACTAATATTTCTTATTGCCTATTACATGTATACTTTGAAAATTATTTATTTTCTCAGCAAAGAAGCAATTACAATGTAATCATTATACACTTTAACATTTAATAAATGGAATTCCATTTTTATAAAGAGGATTTGTTTCCTGAAATGTTTCAATCTATATAAGCTTGGATACATAAAATACTTCTCTTTATGAATCAAGAGTATTTTCATCAGTGATAACTTGTTTTTGTTCTTCGGAATAAGAACTGGAAGAAGCAGATCTAATTATCACACTTATGGATAGAAAATCTGAATTTTTGCATTTTACTAGTAAGTAGAAAAATTGCTGCTTTCTGATCCTTAGCACAAGGTGTTTTATAGCAAGCAGGGTTTTATATGCAACTTGATGAAATACGTTTGTGATGCCTAAGTTGTTAAATGCTTTTAAATTTTAATTAAATCAAACAATAAATGTCTCCTTTTTTGTATAGGTAAATTAAGCATAGTAAGTAAGAGGTGGTTCTTTTCACCATTATTTCAAAACACATTTGTTTTAAGTATTTTGACAATTTTAATAAAATACCTTAGAAATTCATCCAGGAAACTACCAAAAAAATTTAACGTATTGGTTTAAAATGCACATTATAAAGACTGAGAAATACGTTACTACCCTTTAAAGTTAACTACTATCTTATCCCTCTTTTCTCTTCTTTGCCAAACCTTTTTGCATAGTTGTGTGTGCTCACCCTGCTTTTTCATACTCTGTTCACCACTCAGCTCCTTACAGGTTGCCTGTTGCCCTCTTTAGAATTGGGAAACCATTGTGTCCAAGGTTATCACTGACTTGCAGTTCTCTGCATCCACTCCCTGAATGCTCATGACCACTTGCTCTGGGATAATGACTCCTCACGTTCCTCTTGCTGCCGCCTTTGTTCTATCAACTGCGATTTCTCTAACCTCTTTTCATCATATACCTCCTGTAATGTACATATTTCCACAAGTGCTGTCCTGGGCCTCTGTTTTTTCCCTTCTCTACTCTGTCTTTCTCAGAACGCTCATGTACCCCTAGGCTTTGTCTTTCTCTTTTATGTGAATAATCCCAAAATCAATAACTCAGAATCCAATCTTTTGTTCTAAACTACAAACATAAATTTCAAAGTTGCCTGTCTGAGATCTCTGTCTGCATATCTTACTGGCTCCTTCAAGTCACTGAATCCAAAACTGAAATCATCTTACGTACAGATCTTGTTATCCATTTTTTTTCCCAGTGCTGTCATCATCACTATTTCAGTAACCAGCCATTGAAATCTGAGAGTTATTTTAGTTGTTCTTTCCTTTTCCTTTTCCTTGTTTTTAACATTCGGCCAGTAGCCGAGTCACAGCATCCTTATTCTTTATGTCCTTTTCCCTGTATTAACCCACACATAATTTTGTATGTATGTTCCATTTGTTTAAGCTCTTGAAGCTTGCAGAGCTTTTTGCATGCATTATTTCACTTAGTACAACCAACCTGCAAGTCAATATCATTTTTATGCTTTTTTATTTAGAGGCAGTATAATGCAGTGGTTAAAAATTGAGGTTTGGAACTGTTCTTTCTAGGTTCTGATCCTGGCTGCTTTACTTCTAGCCATTTCATCTTGGGCACATCACTTTATCTTTCTGTGCTGCACCTTTGCCATCTGAAAAAATGAGGATTATAGTGTTACCCATCTATCAGGTAGTTGTGAGAACTAAAATATTTAATAATGTTAAGAGTTGGAAATGATACCTAGTATGTAATAAGTGTTCAATAAATATAAGTTCTTATTAAATTGCAAACAGGAAACACTTGAGGTCAAGTGTCAAACCTAAGCCCTAAAATCTGTTCCTTTTATATCCATAACTCATACTTCCACACTGTATAACATGTAATTTTTCCTATTTTTTAATTCCTACAAGAGAAATTCTTTATTTTACTGGTGACTGGACTAATTTATAGTCAGAAAACTATTTGAGAACATAAAACTGGACAATAGAATTTGTAGTTACAGAAGTCAATTAAAGAAGTTTTACCTTCTTAGTATATTTCTACCCTGTGCTCCCACTATTTCTGTTAAGTTGATTTTTTAAAAATGGGTCTCGGGAATAACATTAGAGTAAGTATGTATGTATGTCTGGATGATAGTCTAGAATGTTTGCCAGGTTATGAATATTTAGATATTCATGAGTCTTGACATCTGTCACTTGGAAGGTTTAAAGTTTCTTTCCATACACGCACATACACACACACACACACACACACACACCCAATACCTGACAGATTTGATGATTCTTTGTAGAGTTTGGAGAAGTTTGGAGATAACATTGTAAAAGTTGTATTAGACATTAATGTACTGGTTTGTGAGAGACCCAGATAATTTTTTAGTGTTAATTAGAATCTCTTAGATTTTTCTGTACTCTTTTCACTAGCTATTGTATTTTTTCTAAATAGCTTTCTTTATATTGTTTAAAATTTAGTATATTTTGTATACTTCAGATTAAGTAAACGTAAATATTTAAGATTTTTTTTCTGTTAATAGCATATTTCATATTAACTTTATCTCTGCACTATATAGATGCTTTCTAAGTTGAAAAAAATAGAGTTTCACTTAACTATTAGAGCCGTAGGCTTTTTGGTACAATTATATTCAATTCACTTAATTGTGTACTACGTGTACAATACATTTCACCACACAAGGTGGATGGCACAAAACAAGTAACTGACCACCAAGTTAGAAAAAATACAAAGTTTAACAATTTTAATATACAGCAACAGGTACCCTATGTGTAATAAAATTTGTGCAGAGAGAGGATAGTGTCACTTTGATCTAGACTATGTGGGAAGGACAGTGTTTCAGTTAAAATATGGTTAGGATGCATATAACAGAAAACTCAAAATGATAGAGATTAAACAAGTTAGACCTTGATTTTTCCCCATGTAAAAGAAGTCTTGAGATAGACAGTTCAGGGCTAATAGAGCAGAGCCTCCTCAGGAAACCATGATCTTACACTTTTCCTGTTTTACCATGCTAGCCTTTTCCTTAAACCTCAGGGTCACCTCATGACCCATACTGGCTACTGAGCCCTGGCCAAATTCTATGTAGTAGGCAGGGACAAAAAAGGCAGGCGACAAGTATCTCCCATTTGAGTCAGCTTCCTTTAAAAGAATCTTCACAAAGTGCCACATAACATTTCTGCTTATGTATCACTGGACAAAACATAGTCACAGAGGTATAAAAGGAAATTAGGAAATGTCTCTTTTCTAGATGGCAATTTATCCAGCTTAAAAAAAAAATCAAATTTTCTAAGTGATGGAGAGGGGAGAATGTTCCTGATACAGGAGGTGATATATATTAGCTAGTTGTTGAAGAATGCATATGATTTCTGTAATCTTAAAAAGGTACTATAAGTCAAGAAACTAACTGGAGAGAAAATACAGAAGCAGGAAAGCTGATTTGATTGAAGCAAGCTCTGTGTATTGGGAAATAAGACTCAAAGGATAGCAAAGAAAGTATATTCATAAGTACAGACAATAGAAATGAGTGTTTTCAAATGGTATAGTTTAAGTAATGAAATGATTAGAAATGACAAAATGTAAACAAAATACTGATTAAATTACTAATTGTATCACTCCATTTCTGTATAATTTTCATTGGTAGACTATTTCATTTAGAGCATTGTCTTTAATGAAAGTGCAGAAGTGGTTCAGTCATACAGAAGGTTATGTAGTTTACCCATATGGAGGGTGGTGGTGGTTGTCGTGTCAAACCTCTCCAGGAGATTTTCATTGGTATTTTAAATGACATTATTTTAAATAAAGTAAGATTGTTTATGTGATTTTGAACCCTGCTTTGTAATTGCTTTCAAGCCAGTTGATGTGCCAGTTTATAATTTTATATTCAACATTTTTTTTTAACCAAAATCAGTATTACACAGTGCTGAAGGAAATGCCTTAAAGCAAGCAAGTACAAATGCTGAGAACCTTTCTTCTTAATGGGGGAAGTAGTTCACAGTGTTTCCCACGAGCCATCATGCTGACATGGAACATTTTTCTCATTTCTTTGGCATCAGTGGCCTGAGAAGAAGCAAGAACTGATAGCAGGGAAGCAGACAAGTCTAACTAGCTATTGGCAGGAACTTGGAACGATAGAAGCATCATCCAAAGGCAAACGGATACTGGTTCTTTGATTAAGTTATAAGCAGGTAGTTAAGTCTCTCCACTGAGAGAGTTAGAGTTGCTAACTACAAAAGAGAGGCTGTGGGGGATTGAGACCTAGAAAAGCTGCAGCAGGATGTGCCTTGAAAGAGCCTTAGATCCTTACAGAAACAGGAGTCTAGCTTGAGAATGATACTAGAATGCAATTAAACTGATTTTAGTTATTGAGTATAGAGTATTTAAGTGAAAATTTCTTTCCAATCTTATTTTCTGTATTTAATGCTTCCCTTATAAATTTCTGTGCTTAGCACTTAGAGAATAACTGATTTGGAAAGTTTGTCAATCTCTAGTACTATGTATGTTTGATGTGACCACAAGGAACCAACCCGCACCTAACAGTAGCATATCCTAATTATAGGCAAAATATAGGAAAAAAATAACACAGACTCCACTAGTAAACTTTTGAGTCTAAACCTAAATTTATAATAGCCATAAAACAGTATATGTATAAAATCAGTTTTATACTCAGTAATATATTCCTTTTTATTCATATTCCTATATTTTCCTGACTTGTTTTCTGTTACCTGAAAAGGATTGGAGTCTTTTAGTTGATGCCTAGTCACATGCAAAACTTTTACACTTTTTACAAGGCCGTCTACTAGCAAATAATTTTCTAAGACATTTTTTGTTTGCTTGCCAAAAATCTTCATTCAGTTAGGATTTTAAAAAACCTCACTTTTTCACCATGTTTTCCTTTTTGTATGGCTTATTCCCCCACCCTCCCCAAAGAGTATCTTAAATCCTCTGTTCCTTACAGCTTCAAAGTGTTTTCATAACAAATGGCCAAAATCCATTGCAGTTGCTATTAATCTTATTATGAAAACAATATCTAGTTTTTAAAATATCCCATTTGCATAAAAATAGCACTCATTCTTAATTCAGACACAGTTGTTCATTGTTTTATCCATAGTTTTGTTAGTTTTGTTAGATTTTTACTGTTAATTTAAAATCAGGACTATGCCAAAAAGGACTTGTGGGTCAAAGTGTACATAGGGACATGAACCATTTGGAATTCTATATTTCGTTGACTTGGCATTCAGAGGACTAAAACACCATAGGAGGCATCCTGGACTCTGAGGAATAGAGAACTGAAGTGATATATCTGCTCTCTTCTGATTTATCTCTTTTTACGCCTTTGCCCTAATAGTTTGGATATGCTCCTCTTTTTTCACCACTATTCACCCATTAGTACTTTCCATGTGCTTTTTTTAATTGGCCTTCAAAAAAAAACAATTTGTCAATCAGTCAAGAAACTTTTCATAGACATGTTCTTTATCTGAGTTCCTGTGCTTCAAACTGGGTACTCAAATAATAAGACAGACACTGCCCATGAGAAATGTATGCTCTGGTAAGGGAAGCAGACCTGCTTTCCTACATTTTTCCTTTCAATGCTGATTTAATAAAGCTCTTTGAGTGTATACTGTGTGCCTGATATTGTATTAGGCAGTAGAGATAATAGATGAAAATATAGCTGTCACTAGTCTAATAAACAAATAGGGAAAGAAATAAACAAAAAACAACAACAGTGCAGTAAAGAATTGTTTTTATTAAGGAAAAAAAGTGCATCCAGTTCCAAGTGGAAGCACGAGGGGAGTATCAAAGCCTTCCTTCCTTCAGGAGTTGGAAAGGACTCAGGGAGACTAAACAGCTATGACATGGAATAATAGCAGCAACAGAAGCAGAAGTCCAGGTACTAAGTTAGTACAGGTCAATAGTAAATTTGCTTCATTTGTATACTTGAAGAATTTTTCTGGATATTGTTTGAAATAACTGCTAAAATCCTAGCACAGCATCCATTTTTATAGTAGGCTCTCAAATATTGCCTACTGTTATTTTTATTATTTAAATACTGTTCATAATTATTATTAAATTTAATTTATTTAAAATGTTCTTTATTTTTTTATTTAAATGAAAGTAATGAGTTATATAATTACCATACAATATAATAATGCTAATTCTTTAGCATTTCAAGCAAGACTAGTTTATAAGCTTGTCTACATTTATTCTTTGCTATCTAGATGTAATGTAAAGTTACTCTGCTTTTGTATTAATGGGCATTGGAAAAAGGATATTTTTGTTTGTTTTTGACAACCTTCTTTTCAAAAAAACTTAACCTATACATTAGTTTTATCCAATATTTTGTGCCCTATTGATGGGAACTTACCACCTAAAGCAATTCTTATCATGTCAAAGAGTAAAGGAATTGACTGACATATTGGGCCATAGTCCAAGCAAAGTTCAAGTTGAAGATTGTTTTTCATATGCCCATAGTTCATTTGGCTATTGCCTCTAGACTTTGCATAATTTACAAGGGGAGGACTGGAGAGAGCAGGGTCAGAAGGTAGTTAGTGACAAGCATCAATACTGTGATTTTAATACTCAGAGACACATTCCTGGCCCCTTTAACTATTAGAGCATCAGGGGCTTGGAAATTAGTCACTCCTGTATTATTAGATGGAAAAAGAAAACAGGTGTAACATTTGGCTCAGTTTGACTCAAGCCACCATCCCCTTTATTTAGGGGGTGAAGCACTGTGTTCTATCATAGATTTTATTCAAAGTATTAATTCATAAATTTGCCATAGGGATCTTAAGGAACTGAGTACCACACTAATCACTCTTTTAAAGTCTTAAAATAGGGTGCATGTAAATACCATCAAATACCTCAGAATTAAAAAAATTATAAATACAAAGCTTATAGTTAAGGATGGCCATTTTCTCCCAGATAAATAGTTAAATTCTACCTGTCCAGATATGTGAAAATAAACAGTAAAAACAAAGGATTTATTATTCATGATACAGTTTTAAATTCTTTGGCTTTCATTCGTCAGACATCATCCCTATTGCTGTCTCCCCATTCATAAATGTATTCTTGTTACCAATCTATTGTACTTCAGTTTTCAACTCAACGTAAGCTCTCGTTCCCTAGCTTCAGTCTTCTGCCCCAACCCTCGTGGTTTTCTTCCTTCCTCTCTGGCCTTTCCTCCCCAGGTTTGATTCCAGGTTCCTCTTCCCTTGCCCCACCTAGAAATGGTTTGTCCTATTATACCCTCTTTTCTGCCCTCTTATCTACATATTCTTCTGGGACAAGTTCAGCGATGTCCATTCTGTCAAATAGCATGGACATGCCTACCTAGTACACAAAGATATGTTTTGTTTCTTAACATCAAAGGTCTTTTCTAGAATTCCAAGGTTTGGTGCCTAAGGCTGACACTTCCTTCTCCCTCTGTGTATTGATATGTTTTCAGACCTCCTTTCTGCCTCTAATTTATCGTGCTGCCAACTCAGGACCTTTGCATTTGCTCTTTTTTATTTATTTATTTTTGCATATCATCCTTTCCTTCCCTACTATTTTTGTCCTTTTCTCTCCTACTGTTCTTTTAAGACCTCTTTCGAAGCTGTCTCCCACATCCCCTGGTTAAAGAAATGTATTTTCCTGTAACTGTTTAATTCTCTCTCCTCTAATTGGTTTTAAGATCCATGATGGTCTACATGAAGCATATTATCTGATACATGGGATTCCCTAAAATATTTTTGAAATTATAGTGTTGTGTTATAATTGAGCATATGGTGAATATAGTAAGTCACAGTCATCAGCATATAATCTTAGTCTTGTATCTTTTATAGAACAAGCATTCATGAGGGAGACTATATAGGAGAACCCAAAACCCAAAGCATTTGATTTTTTTCCCTACAGTTTTATTGAGATATATTCACATATCATACAATCATCCACAGTGTATAATCAGTTGTTCACAATGTCATCATACAATTGTGCATTCATCATCATAATAAGCCCTTGAACACATTCATTACTCCAAAAATAAATAAATAAATAAATAAATAAAAGTATAAGTAAAAAAGTACACCCTAAACATTCCATACTTCCCATCCCCTCCTATTGTTCATTTACTTTTTGTTCCCATTTTTCTACTCATCTGTCTATACACTGGATGAAGGGAATGTGAGTAACAAGGTTTTCACAATCACATGGTCACACTGTATAAGCTGTATAGTTATACAGTTGCCTTCAAGAATCAAGGCTACTGGGTTGCAGTTCAACAGTTTAAGGTATTTCCTTCTAGATATTCCAATACACTAAAGACTAAAACGGGATATTTATGTAGTGCATAAGAATAACCTCCAGAATGACCTCTTAACTCATTTGAAATCTCTCAGCCACTGAAATTTTATTTTGTATTATTCCTTTTCCCTCTTTTGGTCAAAAAGGCTTTCTCAGTCCCACGATGCCAGGTCCAGACTCATCCCCAGGAGTCATGTTCCACATTTCTAAGGAGATTTACTTCCCTGGGAGTCATGTCCCACTGTTCTAGTTTGCTAATGCTGCTGGAATACAAAACACCAGAAATGGATTGGCTTCTATAAAAGGGAGTTTATTTGGTTACACAGTTACAGTCTTAAGGCCTTAAAGTCCAAGGTAAGTCCTCAACAATCGTGTACCTTCACTGGAGGATGGCCAGTGGTGTCCAGAAAGCCACTGTTTAGCTGGGAAGGCACATAGCTGGTGTCTGCTCCAAAGTTCTGGTTTCAAAATGGCTTTCTCCCAGGACGTTCCTCTTTAGGCTTCAGCTCCTCAAAAATGTCACTCTTAGTTGCTCTTGGGGAATTTGTCCTCTCTCAGCTTCTCCGGAGCAAAAGTCTGTTTTCAAAGGCTGTCTTCAAAATGTCTCTGTAAACTGAAGCTCCTCTCTCAGTTCCAGTGCATTCTTCAAAGTGTCCCTCTTGGCTGTAGCTCCTCTTCACAATGTCACTCTCAGCTGCACTGAGTTCCTTCTGTTTGTCAGCTCATTTATAAGGCTCTGGTGATTTAATTTAGACCCACTCTGAATGGGCGGGCCAACACCTCCATGGAAATTATCCAATCAGAGTCATCACCCAGCGTTGGGTGGGGTGCATCTCTGCAGAAACACTCAAAGAATTACAATCTAATCAACACTGATACGTCTGCCCACACAAGATTACATCAAAGATAATGGCGTTTTGGGGGACATAATACATTCAAATTGGCACACCCACATAGCGGGTAGGGCAGCCAGTCCACCTGCTGACGTGGCTTAAAGAGAGAGGCCACATATGAGCAACAAAAGAAGTTCTCTGGGGATGACTCTCAGGTGCGATTATAAGTAGACTTAGCCTCTTCTTTGCAGCAACAAGCTTCATAAGGGCAAGCCTCAAGATCGAGGGCTCGGCCTTCTAAGTGGTAGTCCCCAGTGCTTGCAAGAATATAAGGAATTCCCCAGCTGGGGATGTTTAATGTTTCCTCATTTTTCTCCAGTCCCTCAAGCAGGCTTTGCAATTTTTTTTTTTTTTTTATTCTCTGCCTAAACTATTCCGGTATGTAGCAGAGCTTCACACTAACCTGTACAAACCAGCCAGACCTCACTTCCTGTTCCCTGTTCAAGGGTCCGTGTTGTTATGGTAGTTGAATAAACTGACTGTGTAAGTTAAATTATATAGCGTGCTACAGAAACTATAGATTTTTTCCACTAGATACCTCTTCCTTTGATCTCACATAGAAGTTGAAGTTCTAAAACTCAGTCACTATCACTCTTTACCCTTTCGTCTGATTTACCTTAGTCCTAATCAAGTCCATTTTGTTCATATCTCTAATTGAAATCTGATCTCTTTTTTCAGCTTCTTTAATATTTGCTGTAAGGGGTAATGCTGACCATCATAGCTGCTGAACTCTGGCTCTGAGTCTCAGGTGTCACACAAATACCCAAAGTTCCAGGGAAAGCATTTGATTTAAAAATAGTGTTCAGAATAATTAAGAAGAGTGGGAATTAAAGGTTTTTTTCAAATGTGTTCTCATTGAAACTTGTATTTTATTTTCATATATATGTATAAACTTGGTATCAATAAAGAGTTATGTAACATCCACAGCTTGGAGGCTGAGATAGACTTTAATTAATTTCTAGGTTAAAATTGGTATGCATTACAGTTTAGAGAAACAAAACACACAAACCCTTTTTCATTAGTTGTATTGTCTTGAATTTCATCACTGTACCAGCTGGCTTCTTGTCAATTTGCAGTTTGGACCTTTGCATCAAACAGCGAAAAATTAATTACAGGAAAAGAAATCCCGATAGGAATTGTGTGCTTAGAGGCTTTTCACAATTAACCAGACATAAATGGGGTTGTTTACAGAAGAAATGAAAAAGGAGGGAAGGAACTTGGTAGAATTTTCCAGAATCACTAATTACCTATAGCACTGTTAGTCACTAGTTTCTTTGCTTTTGTTTTAAAGTTGTTTAGCCGAAGTTTTCCGTGTTCTCATTTTTGGATGTCCCCGGTTACTTTAATATGTTGGATGCAGTGAATCATGGCATGCACCATAATTTTTATTACAAAATACCTCAAATGACAGCTCAAAAGATCACTATTGTCCCTTCATTTTGAAATGAGTATCATTCTATGTATTACATTACTGATCATAATCATAATTTAATGAGCAGAAAGATCATGCTTGGATAGTTAGTGCCAAGTTACTTGTTATGCATATTTTGGACTCAAAAGTATTGTTCTCAAGTGTCACAGTTATTTCTTCCATGCCCTAGAGTCAGTTTAAATGTGACTTTTCTAAGCCTCTTATCTTTTGGATAAACCAAAGGTTTTAAAAATGATTCCCTCAATTTAGGATCCTATTTTTTACTTTTCTTTTTCATACAGCTTAGAAGCCCTTATTGTGACCCAGTCTCTCATTTCTAACATACCAATACAGTGAGTAGTTCTTAACCTTTTAAGCCTCAGACATTTGGAGAATCTGAAGAAAACTATGGACTCTCTCCTCAGAAAGAAACATGTGTCTGAACACACAGAGAACATTTTGCATAAAATATCAGTCTATCACCAGGAATACATAAACCCTAGGTTATGAATGCCTATTCCATTCATTGAGGAACTATACATATATTTTTATACATTACATATATAGCATGTATATATGTTTATATAAAATTTAAAATATATGCATATAAGTCTAATTCAAATATTGATTCAGGTTTTTTTTTTTTTTTTAATATTCCATCAAGTTTTCTGTACTAAAATAGGTCAGTGATTTCTTTTGCCATCTCTGGAATCAATTTATATTTCTTATCCATCTTTATATATAGCAGCCTTTAGTTATAAGCTCATTTGGGTGCCCATATTTCACTGTACTGTCTCAAGTGCTGCCACATTTCCTAAGTAATTTGTAGACCATAGCTGAGGAGAACATTCTTAACTTGTTTTAATGATAGTATTTTTCTTCGTTAGGCTTGTGAACTGTGAGCTAGTGTAAGATACTAATAGGCATTTTCTAGTTTTCTCTTTTCAGTCTGAGACTGGTTCACTGTTATTTCAAGGTCACTTTGACAGTCTTTCTGTGATTTGCTCCCATTTATTTTATGCTTGTGTTTATGGGTTTAAACCAAATATGAAATTTAATATTATGTTGGTCTACATTAAACTGAATTTGCCCCTTGTCAGCTCATTTACAACAGAAGTAATATTCAAAAGCCATCCTGTAGAATGTTTTGTCTGCAATTACTAATGTAATTTTTTTGTATCTGTTTCTTGTATGCAACTTCCTATATGTTTCTGTTTAAAAGTAGGCCACTGCAGTGGAAGATTTTCAGATCTCTAATTGAGTTTGTAATAGAGATTAATAAATGATTTTCTAATAGAATAGAATCTTAATGGTATCTTGAAAATTTTTTAAATTTACCTTTTTTCCTCATTTTGAAATTTAGTCTGACATTCTATATTATGAAATTTGTCTTATTTGAATGTTTTTCATAGTGACTTTATACATGAAGAGAATAAATAGAGGAAATGTTAAAATAAGTACAGAATCCTAAAATGGAAAATTTTTCCTGGTTTCATTTTTGCTTATATTTCCTGTACTTAATAGTACTTAATTTGGCCTCATGTAATGAGTTTTCCTCTTAATAGTTAATAAATTTAAATATATGCTATTGAAAAGACAAATGAATGTTTAAAAATTATATATTATGTTTTGGAGGGCACTAAAATGAAATTTCAAATTTTAGTGATGAAATATTTTTAATGTAAGCAGTATAATTTGCATGTGCTGAACATGTATTTTCAGTAACAGTTTCCAAAGCTATGTTAGTGCCTTCAAATAATTAGTCATGTTCAAAATTTGAGAAATATTTTCTGTTTACTGTTTGAACAGCAATTGTACTTATTCAGCTTATATTAGAGAAATAAAAGACATGTACAAAGTTTTACACTTAAAAGACTGTTTATTGATTATAATACTGAAATATTGGAAAAAGCCAAAATGAGAAACATGAGAAAATTGGTTAAAATAATTCCATGATATGTACATAGTGGAATACAATCATGGAGATGTATTTTTATTGACATGGAACATGGTTATATTAAAATTTAAAATAGTACATTATATGGTTCTATCTTTGTTAAAAAACAAGTTGCACATAGATGGCTGGATATAAATATGATTATAGGTATTAATATGGATATATACATAGCTATAGATATAAATGAAAAGAAGCAAAATATTTGCCAAAGGGGAAACAGTGGTTATTTATTGAGAATTCAGATTATGTGTGTATGTGTGTGTGTGTTTAATGTGATTTTTTCTAATATGTCTGAGTGTGTCACCTTATATAATAAAAATCATAAAAGAAAAATAAAGCTATTATATTAGCAGCTAATCTTCATTTAGCACATAGTCTTGTACCCTTCTAAATAATTTGCATGCCTTGTGTCATGTATTTATAATTGTACTATTCAGTCCTTATGTATATGCTATAGATTATAAGGATGTTAAGTTTTATGCTAGAATATTAGAAATAAGGATAATGGAATTTCATATTGGGTAGTTTTTAAATGGAGTTCATGAACCTTTTGATGCTGTATCCATTGTGTGCGTGTGTGTGTGTGTGTGTGTGTTTCTGGAGAACAGCTACTTTTAATCAGATTTAGAGATGGGTTAATACCACCCCCCTGATAGTTTTGATCAAATTTATCATTCAATTTTGTACTGATGAAAACATATTGCCAAGGAGAGAATCTTAGAGCAAGCTAAAATCTATAGTGGAAAAGATGGGAAACAACAGGAGCTATGACCTGGGGTCATATTTTCAAGAAGGCTGGCAAGACATTAGGAGTTATAGGGTTCCTCTAGCACGAACTGTGTTCTAACCAAACTATGATTCCAGTTTTAGAGGACTAAAATGTTAATTTGAGTGTAATATCATCAACTCCTGGTTATACTATCAATGCCACTTGAGAGCTTGTTCAGAAGCTTTTCAGGATAAACATGGAGGAATAATGAGGGAAAAGTGTGGACAAGGGATTCCTAACATAGTGACCTGATTTACCTTATCAATCTGGATGTCTTATAGTAAAACTATTTGCACATTGCTCTGTCTTTTAAGATCTAAAATGGTAGGGAATTCAAAGTAAATCAATAATTGGCTTGGGAAATGTATTTGTATTATCTTAATATATGAATACAGGGATCAATATAGAATGTCAGCACTTTAAAGAAAGGAACAAGGTCATACCATGAAAAGTTAAGTGAAGAGAAGCCAAGTAGCTGCCCTTTGAATTCATCCTGGTTACTTACTTGTCTGCCGCAGAGGAGGGGTAGCCAGTTCTCCCCTCAGAATGATGGGAGCCAGAAATTTTAGCTTTAACGTAACTCTTGTCCATTGCCCTCTAGGTCATTTGTCCTGAATAACATCAGTAATGAGGGGATGTGTATAGCTTAAGAGTTGCCATACTTTGAAATTTTGTAGCTGCCGAACCTTTTGCCAAGTGCCTCACTTGCTGTTTTAGTTTGCTAAGCTGTTCAAGCAGATACCATGAGATGCAATGGGAATTCACTAGCTTGTAAGCTTACAGTTTTGAAGCTGTGAAAATGTCCAAATCAAGGCATCATCAAAGCTATGCTTTCTTAAGACTGGCTGGCTGCCAGCAATCCTGGACTCCTCTGTCTCATGGCAAGGCACGTGGCAGTGTCTGGGTTTCATTGCTTTCAGCTTCTTGCTTCCATGGCTTTGTCTTCTTTGTCTACATTTTATTCTCTTATAAAGGACTCCAGTAAAAGGTTTAGGACCCACCCTGGGCCACATTTTAACTGACATAACCTAATCAAAAGGTTCTACTTACAATTCCTGTGTGTTTATACCCACAGGAATCAATTAGCCTTAAAAACATGATTTTCTGGAGTACATACAGTTTCAAACCACCACTCTTGTGCCAAGTGCCTCATTTGAATTTTCTAAGAGCTTTATGAAACTTACCCTATGTTATAGATGAGGAAACAGCACTGGAGAGATTGAATTGCTTCATTTCACATCACTCATAATTCTGAGCCAGGTCTCAGGTCTCTTGGAAATCTGTGTCATTGGCATCATGCTATAAAACTTCCCTTAGTTAAACATAAAGAAACTTCAAATGTACATTTTGCATTTTTGTTGGGTGTGGTCTTTAGCACACCTACTTTCAGAATAATACAGTGCTGTTGATAAAAATGCGCATTTCCTGCCTAGCCCTCACCCCACAGTTGATGAATCAGAATCACTGCAGGAGGAACATTTTAACAAGCCTCCCTGGTGATTCTGGGCACACTGTAGGTTGAAAAGCACAGCTTTCAACCTATAAGTTATTCTTACAACAAAGTTATTCTTACAACAAAGTTATTCTTACAACAAAGTTATTCTTACAACAAAAGGGTGATAATATAGCAAGTCCTCATTTTATTTTGTAGTATTTGACACCAATAACCACCCTGCTCAAAACTCTTAGCTTTCTATACTTTTCTTCTGATGCTCCCTTACCCTGCTAAGCATTGCTCCTCAGTGTTCTCTAATAATTCTTTCTACTGGTCATTCCTTGAAATGCTGCCTCTGGCCCTTTACTGTCCTGTGGCTGGAACCACCATAGATTATTGAGGTCTTTCAGATTACTCTTGCTCCCCATCCCCAATATTCTCCTGCATTTCAGTACCTTATTTCTGTTGATCTTACTGTCAATCTATGGATACTTGTATATCCTTAAATTTAACATGCCTACAAATAAACTATTCTTCTCCTTCCACACTTCCTCAATCACCATTTCCCCAATAATTCAATTAACACTGTTGAGCTGGAAACTTCAAAATTGCTTTCTGACTTCCCTTTTCCTCATTACCTATTCAGCCAGTCAGTTCTGTTCAAGAATGCCTCTTAAATCAATTATTCTCTTCTCCATTGCCACTGTGCCTCATCTTCTACATTATACTCTGGGTTCCATACTGGTTTTTCTACCGTTTAATTTCCCCAATATCCAGTCTCTTTTTTTCCACACTCTACCAGAGGTGTTTTAATAATAAACACATTTTAATTTCTCATTCCTCTTCTTAAAAATAGCCATTTGTTTCCTATTGCCTGCAAGATATAGTCCAGAGCCCCTTCTAAGCTAAACTCATCCTGCTCACCAGAGACCCTGTTTTGTGTCTAAATCAAACACTTTACTACATTTCTCCTTTTCACACTAATACCTTTGTGCACATAATTCTGTTAACCTGGAATCTCTGTTCACCTGTGAGATGGTCATCTTTGTGCTGTATTTCTGTAGTATTTACTTCTTAGCAATATAGTTTGGGTAATTGAGTCTGTGCTCTGAAACCATGCTGCCTCAGTTTAGGCCCTACTGCTTATAAGTGGGTGACCTCTCTCTACCTCAGTTTCCTTTTCTGCAAAATGGGGATAATATTGGGACCTACCCCACTGTTTGTTGAAGATTGAAAGAGTTAATTAATGTACAATGCTTAGAATAGTGCCTGCCACATAAACAGCAGATGTTAAGTATTTTCCTGCTATCCGCAATGATTGTGTATCATTAATACACTTCCCCCCCAAAAAAAGAGTTAAAAAAATTGTTTATAAACTCTTCAGTGAGCCCAGAGATCTATGATCATACCAACATAAAAATACTGTGCATGTAGAAATCCTAAACTAGATCCAATTTATAGGCTACTATACTTTAGTTACTTCGTAACTCATGTCTAGTCTGCCCTAAATTCCCCGCTAATTGAAACCCCACTAGTACTTGGAAATATATTTTTCTCCAGACTGGCAGTATGTTCATTATCAGTGAAGAATATGCTCTGGCTACCTTCTGGTTCTGGAGGTGCATACTTTTGCCAATTGAATGGTTGATGGAGCAAGCTATGCCACAGGAACACAGTGTCAGAAATCTGACTGTTTCCTTTGTCAGAAACATTGGAAAAAAGAAATATTATCATTTTGGCCCAAATGTTAGAATTTACAAAAATGTTTGCAGGCAGTTTCATTTTCATGCAACTGCTACAGACATACTTGTTTGGGTATTTTTTGTTATTGTTGGTCCTGAAGAGTTAGATGTAAATTGTGGTGTTTCTTGGCAGAGTTTACTATTTGAAGCAACTTGACAGTAAATCATTTTTAATTGCATTCTAACTTATTACTTGTTATTTATTATAATATTAATATACTTATTGGTTTAAAGTAGAACACACTTATATTGGGTGTGATACTTATTATCTTCCACACCCTTTGTTAGAATTTTGGATTTGAAAATTGCAGAATTAATGTAGTAAATGAAAGTAAATTTTGGAAAGTAGTATTTACTTTTTAGGGGAAAAAAAAGGAGCCTTAGTAAAGAAATCCAGTGTGGGAAAAACAATAGGAGCCAATCTGTAAGATGATCAATATCTACATTTGATTCTTAGAATGAAGAATGTGTATTTGCTATTGGCTTTTTTTTTATTTTGAGCTTTTAGTTATCATCGTTATACTGATAAATAATATTTAAATGGATTTCCATCCACGTGTCCCAGCTGTATTTTCATATACGTGCTTGCATGTACACAAACACCTAGAATTGAAATTAAAGATAAATATTTAATGACAACAGATCTAATTAAGGAATAGAAACCCTTTTTATGATGACTTGGGTTTCTCTAGGAAATTTACAAAGCACTTGCCTAATGTGATGGGTGGAAAGAACCTTGGTTTCAAACGAAAGAGCTAAATTTTTAATGATTGCTTTCCACTTACTTTCTTTGTGAGTTGGGAAAACCTCTTAACTGTCCAAAGCTTTGGATTTCTCCTCTGTGAAATGGATGTAATAGAGAGTTGCTTTGAGGATGAAAAAATAATGGGCATACAAAGCCTTTAAAAATTGTAAAGCATTGTACAGATTTCAGAGATTACAGAAACTGAAATTTCAGTAATCACTCAGAGATTTCAGAGATTGTTTCTCAGATGAATTAGGTAGGACAAATATAATTGTCCTCTGTGCATGATGAAACTGAGACATGTAAAAAGTAATGTCTGGTCGAGTCAAAACTGGACCCCAGGCTTCTGAGTCTACAACTAGAACGTGCTGTCTCTGAAGCAGAGATGTACATCATGCATAGGACAAATAATAAATTATAAGCTAAATTGATTTTAAAGCTGTTACGACATTAAAAGCATATAAACACTGAGTTCCTTATTAAAAAATGTGGATATTATTGAGTGATGTTTACCTTTTTTTTTTTAATGCAGGTAATGAATTTGGGCATCCAGAATGGCTAGACTTCCCCAGAAAAGGAAATAATGAGAGTTACCATTATGCCAGAAGGCAGTTTCATTTAACTGATGATGATCTTCTTCGCTATAAGTTCCTAAATAACTTTGACAGGGATATGAATAAATTGGAAGAAAGATGTGGTTGGCTTTCAGCTCCGCAGGTATGCTCTTTACTCTAAATGTTATGTTTTAGTCACCAATGTTGTACATGCTTAGAATGGCAATCAGTTTAAATCTATATGCAGATCTTTTAACCAGCACTTTATTATTCAGTGTGTAGTGCCCTGCAACATCCTTCAGCTTGTCAAAACATGTCACTGAAGTCTCTCCAATACATAATGAAATCTTAAACATAATACTTGCTTACCTTCTTGGTTAGTTTGTTGTTGTTTAAATTTAGTAATTTTTATTTCAATTGGTTAAAATGAATAACAAAAGTTTTGCATGGAATCCATTTTAGAAATTGCTGTGGAAACATCTTAATTGTTTTGACTGTTTTTCTTTGCATAAATAATTATGCTGTCATAAAGAAACTACTTTGGCAACATGTAGGTTTCTGTATTTCTTTTTTCTCTCTCCTTTCTTAGTCTCTAACTTGTCATTTCAATAAATGCCATTATACCTGAATGCTGTTTTGTATTTTTCAAGAGCCTTACTCTCCTCTGGAATTAAAGTCTCAGTTTTCAAAAAGTTTTAGGAAATGTAATTAACAGGTGCAAATTTTATACAGGCTTTGTTTTTGCTTGTGAAAATTAGCATATAGAATGTGTTAGTTATAACCCATTTACTTTATACTGGCGCTATTTAAAATTACTGTTGATCTGTTTTTACTTTGGTTTGTATGATTTTTTTTTTTTAATGGTTGAGCAAAGGTACTTACATATTCAGTAAGATTGGCTACATGTCATGAATCCCCTAATCATGTTTATTAGTAATGCTCTTTCCAGAAGAGAGCAAGGCGATGCTCCTTTTTCAGTAGGAACAATGTTGAATACCAAAAGGCACAGTTGTTTACTCTAGAGCCTTAGTTCACATTTCTAAATTACCAACAGTGGTTCTGATGATATGCATGGAAATAAGTCCTCTCTAAGCTGGGGCTTAGAGAGGATGGTGGTGAAAGTGCAAAGGCTTCTCATTGCTAACTGTAAAACGTGATCCTAAAAGAAATTGTGGATGTTCTCATTCTTTTCACACGTTCTGTTTTCTTACACACAAACACACATACACACTCACATACACATACAAAGACATTCTAATTGAATCTGACAAAGTTGTGCAAAAATGTAAAGTTTTAACATAACTACAATTTTAGAAATTTAGATTTAATAACAAGGTTGCTTTGTATTGTGAAAAGTGATTGAATATACTTTAATTCATTAGACTGAGGACTAAAACTAAAGTCTTAAAGAACATTCACTTATAAGCAGCTCTAATATATGTACATACATACATAGACTTTGTATTTCTTTATAGTGCAGGTACCATGTTTTTACTTAAAAATCTAAGCCATAATAGTAATCCTCTGGTGAGCTTTATTTGATATTGGCAAGTGGCTTGTGATATTTAAGCAATTTGTGAGACTGTTTTTGGCTTACAGTTTGATATGGCAAAGTTGTAACATGTTCGAAAAGTATAATATTCTGTTACTTTCATTTTTGGCTTAATAACCTACACGGCTATAAAAAAAAGAGAAACTTCCTTTTTTGTAAATGATTTCCTTGAAGAAGCTTCTAGCTATTATTTAAATGTAATATATGTGTTAATTTTTACAGGCCTATGTGAGTGAAAAACATGAAACCAATAAAATCATTGCTTTTGAGAGAGCACGTCTTCTTTTTATTTTCAACTTTCATCCAAACAAGAGCTATACTGATTACCGAGTTGGAACGGCATTACCAGGAAAATATCCTTTTTGTTGCCAGGGCATATGACTGCCTTCATTCAATTTTTTATTTCATCTTAGAGCATAAGAAAGATAAATGCTGACTTTCATGACAATAGCTCTCAGTTTCCTCATCTGAAAAATGATGGGCTTAAAATAGTTGACTCATAAATCTTGACTGAGCTCAATTATACTGAATTATTCCTAGGGTTCATTCCAGTTCTGAAGACTATGATTCTGAACAATTTTAAAATAGAATTTTGATCTGATTAGGAATACAGGAGACAATTGGTTGTTGAAACAATTTCTTTATGGAAATATTTTGTAAGTTGCCTCTGACGATTGTCATCTTCTGCTTTCTCCACTGAGTAGGAGAGAGCAGACAGTAGCTAAAATGACAGTTTGTTTCCCATTTCTCCCTTTCCTTTCCTAAAATTTAGAATGTGGCTTGCTTTTGCAGGCCTGAATTGGCAAGGAAGCAGGACATGGGAGGTGTGACCAAAGGAAATAGCAAGGGGTGTGTTTTTGATGCTTTCTCTATATATATTCATTCATTTCACAGGTATTTACTAAGAACCTATTTGTTGAATACCTGTGTGCCAGCCCTGTTTTAGGCGCTGAAAATACAGGAATTTACCTGGCAGAAAATAGAATGGGATCACCGTGAGTGGTTCAAGCTAATCAGGATTTACCCTTGAGTCTCTAGGAAGTGGGCTCCTTGGTGTAGTGGACACCCAAACAGAGTGTTCCTCTGCCAACCAGGAGAAAAGGACCAGTGCATTTCAGTGAGTAGCCTATGGCATCTGTCCCTACTTCATCCTGCTCAGTGACATTGAGGGTGGTAGGGGATGGCTCCCTACCTTCTTCCCATCAGCGGATCACTGTCCCACGTAGCATCAGAGCATAAGGCGAGGGGTTGTGGCTGTGACTGATGGCCCAAGTGTTCCTGGTTTAAGGGTCATAAAATCACAGATAGAGAAAATCGATGTGATAGAGTTACGTGCACTAAAGAAGTGCTGCACTGTTGAGGGAAGCAAATGTTCTCACCATCTGCATGAAGAAATACAAACGAACACTAGCAACTCATACTATGATTTAGCAACTCATGCATGATCCTCCTTGTAAATGCCCCTGGATTAAATCCTTCTGTATCTGTTAATGTAATATGCTCAAATCATTTACAGAAAATTTGGGATCTATTGCAGACTTTGTCACCCACTCCCTTTGACCCAATTGAGGGAGAAGGGACATATAAATCCAAACTATGATGTAAGTTGTAATATAATAAATGGGGAGGGAGTGGCAATGTTCCATGGAAAAACAGACGAGGAAAGTAAACAACTAAATAAAAGAAAAAGAGATTAAGGAAAAGACCTTTGAGCCTGGACTTTGAGAAACAGGATTATAATAGAAAAAAACTGAGGAAAGCCCTTCCAGCTGTTACAAAGTAAGAATATCCTTAGATAATGGACAGTAGAATAGGTTTGTTGGAGAAAGATGAGCATAAAAGCAAGGACTAGGAGATAAAGCTGAAAAATAGATTGGACTACATAATGGAAGGTTTTGAGGCCATATTAATTAGTTTAGGCTTTATTCTATAGTTATAGTGAGTCACTGAAGCTGCTAAAGTAGCTAGGGAGCTACTTGATGAGAATATATATTTTAGGAGTGCTTTCATGAGGAGAGATTGGAAGTACAGAGATTAATTATGAGGAATTACAGTACACCTAAAAGATAAATGAAGGCATGAGTTAAAGTAGCTGCAGTAGGATAGAAAAAGGTATGTGAACTTCTTTCTTGCAGTCAGAGAACTCAGCAACTGTTTAGACATGGGGTTTTGAAAAGATAATATAAGGTGTCATTGTGAACAATGGTAAGAACAGCAGTGGTATTATTACTGAGGATAGAGAGAGGAGATCTAGTTGGGGGATAGAAAATATGAGTTTAATTTAGGATTATTGACAAGGAGCACTACATGGAATTTCAGTGATGATATTTAGGAAGAATGTCTTTTTCTCAAGCTACATTCATATCCTATCTGAAATTTATATAATTTTCATTCCCAAATATTATTGCATGAAAACATATGTAATAGAATAGTGCATTTTGTTTAGTAGAACCCACCAAAAAGTTAATTTTTGTTTAGTGATACAAGTTACACTGAACATGAAAGTCTGATTTGGTTTTGGTAAACCTTGTAACCAATTGAGTCTTCTGAAAATAGTTATTTGTTTAAATGTAGGCACTGTTGTACAGAAATTCTCTATTTTAATAAATACCAAATAGTGTACATTACTGACCTCTTTCAGAAGCTATGCTCATTAAAATTTGTAATGATACAAGAACCTGGAAAATTGAATCATAGCTACAGATAAGTGATAGTTGAAGCTTCAGTCATCTGTTGGGTCTCCCAGGGAATCTTGAAGAAATATTTTTGTCCTTTTCCTGCAAGGGTTGACCTTACTTATTCTTGCTGCCTTTCTCATTCATGTCTTTCTATGAACAAACTGTAACTGATCCCCATATGTTATTGTTTCCTCTAAGAATATTTGCGTTTTAGTAACAGTCTGTTTGAATACTCAAAAAGTATTTAAGACCTAATGGCTGTGTATGTAATATTGAATTTTTTATATGTAATGAGGATCTTTTATTTTATTATTTGAGGGAAGGGGCATAGGCATGCATTGCCAGTATACCTTACACCACACCTTCTAATTAGCTATATTTTAATAAGGCCAGCATGAATTCCTAGATTGAAATCATAAAATCTTCTGGATTTTGAACAGTCCTATACTTCAACCTCCCAGTTCAGTACAGATATCCCATCTGTCAAAGCCTTTACAAATAATCAGCTAACTATTATTTGAACTCTTTCCAGTCCTAGGAATCTCACCATTTCACAAGATAAACAATTCAAGTTTTTTGATTATTAAAAATAATGTTGCTTTACTGAACTAAAAATTGTATTTCTGGAATGTAAATGAGAATTTGCCCTAATTCTCTACTTTAGGGCTAGGGCTACTCAGCATAGGTCTAATGCCTGTTCTACGTGCCAGTCATTGAAATCAGAAATACATTTAATGTGCTTTTCACAGTGCCACTACCTTGTAGTCTTCTCTCTTCTAGCTCAAATACCTCTAGATTCTTTTAATAGATTCTCATGATACTTTACAGACCCCTTACCATTCCAGCTCCCTAATCAAAGTGCACCCGGCATAGCTCACATTCCTCTTATACTGTATCCCTAGAACTAATTGCACAGTATTCCAGGTGTGGTCTTGCAAGTACTACATAGAGTGCCCCATTACCTCCCTTTATCTTGATGTTGCTTTCTTTTTAATATGAAGTTACATTAGCTTTGCTGGCAGCCATCACCTTCTCTGCTCATACTGTGCTTATATTCAAATAAAAACTAGAGTAGAACAGTTCTTTGTTTTAAATTTGTTTTGATTGTACCATCTTCCATAAGCTGTAGATAGATCTACTCTTTCAGTTTGTTGTTGTTCAAAGCTCAGCTTTAGAAGTCCTTTTTATCATCTTCAGCATTTTACAAGCCTCAGTTCTTTCTGGCCTTCCATCTTTTTTAATTTTATTCGTATACCACTAAAAATTACATTGTCGTTCAGCATTATAGAATCATTTCAGATACAGAGAAAGCATTCCATGCCATTGGTATTTCCAACTGGTGAGCAAGTGCATGGAATAAAGGTTTTCACTGTGAAGAATCCACAGTGGCAAGAATAGATGCGTTACTCAAGTCAAGAAAGTCATCAAATGTGTAATTCCCTGAAAGTAGGAATTGGTACCAGAACACATTTAAAATTTCTAAAAAAAAAAAAAAAAAAAAAGGCATTTGGACTTCCTCTGAATGAAATATAAACTTGCTATAGACAGTATGTCTGAATTCTTGACAGTTCTGTTTGTTGAACCTATATAACCTGGATATCAAATGGCAAGACATCAGCTTTCATTCAGATCTGTGGAGAATGGAGGGTGACTGTCTTCCCAAGCAACTGATGTAAGGGGAGCTATTTGGGGGGTAATGCCAGGCAAGGTAGAATGGTGACTCCTGGAGGATATAGTATTGGTTTTGCCAAAGGAATCTGCAGCCATATTCTGTGGAAAAAAGCAAAACAACAACAAAACTCTTTACTTATATACTCTCTCACATTTGTCTTTTTAGTGACTAATCTTCAGTATTATAATCACTAACGTACTGTAATGCAGTAGATAGCATTGTAGGTAGTGCAGCTCTGAGACCTAAATGTGGTTGGGAAGCAGGGAGGTTTACACATTTCATATTTTTCTGAAGTGTTATATCTGCTTCTGATTTCACATCATTTAGCTGTAGAGAAATAAAAAATGGGCTTTTGTATAATCAGAATCATATAGTCTTTTAGCCTCATTTCTTCACCTAGCACATTATCAAATAAGCATTGAATCAAAAGGAAAACTGCTCTTTCAAATCCATTCTGAATAACACAAATGCTGATGCCATATTTTTAGAGGTGTGGCAGAGAGTATGGACTTTAGGGTGCCTCTTTTGAGGGTCTTCTCTTTGCTAGACATTTTTATTATGCATTTAGTTTAATATCTCCTGATGCACTATAAGGTAGATTGTGTTAGCCTCATATAGCAAGTCAGGGAACTGAGGCCTTTAAGTGACAATATAACTTTCCTTGGACACATGGCTGATAAACGTTGGTGTATTACAACACCAATGTTTTTACTATTATACAGTGGTCCCTCTTTCTGTTTGTAATTCATGAGTGTGTATGCGTGGTTGGTGGTGATTTATTTCTGTTATGTGCAAATGATTTTGATATATTTCTGGGAAAATAGGAGCATGAGAAAATTGTATAAAAAATCATGACACAGGCAAGCTTCTCTCTAGTCAACAGTCTTACTTTGCCAGGACCACTATAACAAAATGTGATAAACTGGTTGGCTTAAACAACAGGAATTTATTGGAGCCTATAAGTCCAAATTAAGGTATCCACAGTCCATGCCTTCTCCAAAGTATGTAGCATTCTGGTAGTGACTTGCTGTCAATCAATCTCTGCCTGCATCACATGACAGTCTGTTTCTTTCTTTCTCCTGCTGTAGCTTCTACTCCTCCTGCTCAGTCATTTGTGAGTCTCTGCCTAGATTCCCTCTCCTGATACAGATTCCAGTCTTACTGAATTAAGGCCCACCCTGATTCAATTTGGCCTCTTCTTAATAGGATCTTTAAAGATCCTGTTTACAAATGAGTTCACACCCACAGGACCTGGGGTTAGCACTTGAACATGTCTTTGTGGGGGGCATGAGTCACTTTGTCACATCAGTTAACCTCACTCACCACTCCACTGTCACTCCCTACACATTTATGCCCAGAAATCCTTCGTAACCTCCATCACCATCCTCCACAAGATGAAAATAGACTTAAAAAAAATTAGTACAAACGAACATACTCAGGTGAATTATTATGATTTCTCTGTATTCTAGAGTAGAATATAAATGTGTCATTCTATGTTCAAAGTTACACTTCTCTGTGGCTTAATTTATGTGTTTCACATCTGTATATGTTTACTATGTAATATTCAATGTAAACTTTAAAATCTCACAGATAATTTATAAGGTATTTATGTGGTAATATACAAATTTATATCATTCTGAGAGTGTAAAAACACTAGAAATAAATATTTTAGAACTGTTTGTTAGCATGCTGTTGGGATGAGGGTGGGAATGATAGTGTAATAGTAGCCCCCTTTCAAAATGGCATTCCAAACTGTTAAAATATTGAGATGTTAAGAGGAGTGATCATAAAGTATAGTTGGTAATGAATATATGAATGTAGGCCAAAAATATATGAAGCTAAAGGAACAGATGGGTAAATACTTAGATTTGACCAGAGATCTTTGAAATATTTTCATTAAATTGCTACAAGATGTACTTTTTAAAATGCAAATTCAGATTTTAACATTTGCACCTGTACACAGATTTCCTAATGAGTAAATAAGGTCACTTGGATGATTCACTGGAGTGTGATTGCTGAAGGCAGAGATGTTGCTTTGAGTAGCTTAGTTTACAGAAGCCTTTGAAGTATAGTTAAGTAACTCTGTATTTATTAGAGTCTATGCTTTATGCAGCAAATAAAAACAAAAGAATTCATTTTGGATTACCTAAATGCCACCTTCTATCAAGATTATATACATAAAGGTTAATTTCTGGGTTAAAGAAATAGAACATCTAACTTAACTTTCTGGTTCTTCGGGTTGTAAATGTGTTGGTAGAAAAACAAATACAAGGCTTTTTCATATAAAATACACACAGTGACTTTTGAACAAAATGCAGGCATGCTTTTTCTGGTGTGTGTATGTGTATGCATGGATATGTGCTTTCTCTTTACACTGCAATTAAATAATGATGTTCTTTATGTGAACAAAGACAAATAATCATGCCAGCAATTTTACATTTAATGTAGGTCCTCCTTTTGTTACTATAGCTTCAAAATGGATGAATAGATATTGTCTTCCTCAGCCCTCTTTAGTTTCAAGATGACAATAATACTTTTAAACATTACTTAGAGATCCTTATGATCGTTTTTCATTGTTAAAACACTTTCCACTGATCCCTTTGTTTTAATGATAATGACAGACAAGTGACCCCACCTCCACTGGTAATAAAGAGCCTGTGATTTAGCTTCATTTATCTACCCAGGAATTTGAGATGAATCACAGAGTAAGAAAAATATTTTGCATGATTAAAATTATTGCAACTGCTGTAACACTTTTAGATTGGCTTAATATATATTCATAAAACTATAGGCAGTAGTGAATAATGAACAAGCCCTTCCACACACAACTGTTTATAACTTTTTTTTTATTTGAATAGTCATCACAGTGCTCTGAAGTATTCAACAGCATTTCAATTTTTATCTACAAACTATAAAATGGATTGTTGGTTCTTAGCTCAGTTGTGCAATGATTTTTCTCTCTGATTCCAGAAATTCATCTAGTAACTCAAAGGGTCTGTCCTTTATTTCTTGTCCAGCAGGGAAAAAATCAGAGGCATTATTGTGACCTTTAAAAACAGTACATACTCACACAGTAATAGTGCCGGTAATAAAAAAGAAAAACGTGTTCCATGGTAATTATTTCTATCAATTGATAAAAAGAAAGACTATTATATGGAAGTCAACTCCAATATAAACTGCAAAACTGAGAGCCTTACCTGCATATTATCAATTATATCTTTACTTAGAATATATCAGGTACCTTCAACAGAAAGCTAAAATTTGGATGGATGGATAGATGGATGGATGAATGGATGGATGGATGGATGGATGGATGGACTGAAAAATAGGTGGATGAGTGGATGGACAGATGGGTGGATAGGTGGGGGGATGTGTAGAAAGATGGATAGATGGCTAGATGGATGGATGTATCATACAGTTACCTAATGGTAAAAGAACACTTGTGTTTTAATTTTAAAATTAAATAAATTAAAACACAAAGATTACTATAATGAGTTGCTTTTCCCTTAAAGAATTTGTTTAATTTAATGGTAGAAGAGAAGAATTGATAAGGTATTATCAATACAAGTATATCATCTTCTTATACAATCTGAAATTAATATACTAGGATCTCTTTTCAGTTTTAATGTTTGCTGAACAGATGTTAATAAGAGTTATCATCTGTTACACACCTGTGTGTAAGACACTCTGCCTAACACTTTGCACTCTTTATCTCCTTCAGTAAATCTTTCCCATTCCTAGCATTTCAAATATGGAAGAGGACATTGTATAATGAAAATATTGGCCTGAAAGACTTCATATCTAACCTTTCCTTTTCTTTAAAAAAAAAAAAAAGAATGTATTTGTCACCTTTATATCTGTTTCTGAGGTTTTTACAAAGAGTTGTTCTGTATCTGAACTAAATTTATATTAATGAGCATTATATCACTTTTTTCTTCTGTATCTCAGTAGAAATTAGCCTTTATTTTTTGATGGATAGCTCCTACCTGCTAGAAAACTGATTTGTCTTATATAAGAATTTATTATAAGTGTTACAATAGTTAAGTTATTATAAGTATTTAACTGAAAATTTATTTTCATTTTCATCATATTCTGTTCAGCTGTTTTAACTCAGAATCTGATAGAATCAAACTGAATGGTCACTGTTTCATTTACGTGTGAAAATAGTACCTGAGAACCCCAGAAGTTTTCTTAGAATTAAGCCTTGATGTAATTACAGGTTCACTATGATTGTTTAAGGGCTCCCAAGCATATGTGGATGCTACAACAAAAAAAGAAAAGCTTCTATTTCTCCAGAGAAGTGAAAAAAGATAAATGAACAATATTTTCTCAGAAGCAGTGGCTTCAGTTGTAACCATGTATAAGAACCATCTCTAATTCTGTTAATGTGATATCTCTTGGGCTAAAGATGGAAAAATGCCTAATTAGTGCCTAAAATAGGAATTGATTTGTGGAATTAATTATGATAATTTTTTTGTAGCTGTGTGCTATCAACTCTTGAATATGGAAAGTGCTCTTTAGCTATTATCACATAAAATTGTTTAAATGAATATGTAACTTAATTAAGTACATTCGTATTACCTTTTATTGGCAGACAATAAATGTTTTATTACAGGAACATTAATTAAAACAAAAAATTGATTTCTTCGTGCATAAAATTATAAGCAATACTGTAACTTTTAAAAATAAGTTCTTTATTATTTAAGGAAATGCCCAAATTCATTTCCTTGCTTCCCCTTCCACCACTCTATTAGGTGTCCTGCTAAGAAAAACAAATAAAGATAATTTTCCATGGTGGTAGCATTATTCTGAAACATCATCTCTTCAGTTTGTTCTCTTACCCTAACATGTTTATCTCCCTAAGGCCTATGTAACATATATAGCACTCAATAGTAGTCAGTGTTTCCTGGGATCATATTTGTGAAAGTAGTGAAACTTGCTCTTGTTACTAGGATAGTGACTAAGAGCATGGGCTCTAGAACCTGACCATCTGAGGGTTCAAGTTCCATCTCCACCACATATTGATGTTATAAAAAGAACCTCTTGGGTTCTTACTTTCCCCTTCTCTAAGTCACCTATTTGTAGAATTGCTGCCAGAACTAAATGAGTTAATGCGTGCAAAAGGCTTAGCACAGTGTCTGACACATAGTAAGAGTTTAGTATGAGTTCTGCATGTGTTCACTGCTATGGTCATCATTACTGTAATCATCATTATCCTAAGTATATATGATGACTTGAAAATAAAAAGAAGGGAAGGAAATGATATAGGTGTTAATCCTTCCCATTGCCTACATTCATTTGTTCTGCTTCTTTTTTCCTTATTTCCTGTTCACCATTCACCACCACAAAATGATTTCTCTCCTTTCACTGTACTGAAATTAAAAATCACATGTTCCTTTCCAAGTTCTTTCCTCACTCCAGTACCCTTTACCACCTTTCTTTCTTATCCCCATTTCTATACACAACAAACTATCTTGGTTCCCTCTCCTCCCAATCTACTCTTTATATTGTCTTTTTTCCCTCAAATAGACACCAAATCCAGTCACTTATTCACTGATCCTCTTTCCTTGCACTCTTCCTTTGAAGAGCTCACACATTCTCCTAGCTTCAGCTGTTGGCTGCATGAAGATGTTCCCACCCCCACCGTGACCAGAGACCTATTCAACAAGCCGAGTGACTAGTGCAGAGCAATTTTGTGATGTTTAATGACTGTTAGGAAATAATGGGCAATGTAGAATCACAGATTTCTGAGGGTTAGAAGAACTCCAACATCACATACTTTAGCTGATTCATTTTAAATAGAATTAGTTGGGCTAGGAGATGTACTGTGTATGCTTATTTTAGAAGGTAGTTTCAAAAAATTAGCTTTGCAGACCATCTTTACAGTGTATGAATGCTTTTATTTACATTGACTCATCTGATCCTCATGTCACCTCTGTGATGCAGGTCAGACAAGGGTGCTTGTCCCTGCTCTAGATATGAGGATCAGAAAGATTTATAACTCATACAAAGTCATATTCCTAGTAAATGGATAAATATGATTTAAATATATTCCTCTTAGTTCAGCGCTGATTTTCATTTGGGCATTAGATAACTCATCTTTTTGTTTCTCTGTAGAAATACCATTAAAATAGGTGACGCATATCTCACTAATTACTTATAATTTTGTTTCTCTACCCTTGTTTGTAAAAGTTAGTGGTGCCTCTGACTAAATGTTGTTTTTCTACAGTGCTACACTACCCTAGTTTCTGACACTCAAAGCCAGAGATCCATTTGAGTGGAATATTTTTAAAATCAACAGACTTGTTTAAAAAGGGTAGCATTACTTTCTAAGGAAAAAGATGTCTACTCAAAATTTTATTAAACCAGGATATAAACCTAAGTATGTTTCAGCTTTAAGCAATGACTGTAATACCATCATGATAGGCATTAAAGGATATTAGAAGGATAAAAGAGTTTTGGGATTGAACATCCCATAGAAAGGCGGAGACAGCACGTTATAAAGAGGTGAAAGGTAAGAGTTTGGTTTCAGCAGCTTTCTGGATGAGCTATTGCTTGCATTCTTCCTTAAGTAGTGGAAATCATGCTAAGCACATTAAGCCCCATATCACATAGGTTTCCAGCATGGGGGTTATAGTTTGTCTTAGCTGCATACATTATGTACAGCTGTGGACAGACTTCAGATGAGTTTCCCTGTAGATTTATATTAAAAGCATAAAAGTATATATATCTTCTTTTCTCACCTTCATAATTTTGAATGTAGGAAATTTGTTCCCAGTGTAGGAAATTTTATGTGCTGGCTGCATTAGATGACTTGCCTGAGGTATACTTAGAATCATCCTACTGGCTTTGATGAAATCTCTGATAACCCTAATAGTCCCATCACTTTGGAATTTTATAACAAAACTCTTTTGTGAAATAACTATGAAAATAAATTAATAAGCAAATCTGCATGTAATTAATTCAAAATGTGCTGGAACTTTTGCTCATTTGAATTATGTAAATCATCTCCATGTTTGACTATCATTGCCAAAATATTTGTTAATTTGGTTTTGAATAGTACAACCAGGCATTTTGCAGAAATAACTTAGCAGTATTGGTCTTTCTGACTTCTAAGTGGTACCACTAAACCAGGATAGTTGTTTTAAGGACAATTGCAAACTACAATATTTATTATATATGTTATATTTATTATAACCCTGGAAAATATTTTTGTTTATCAGGAATCGTGTGTGTGTGTGTGTGTTTAAAGCTCTCTTGTTTATTTAATGAGTATTTGGAACTGTTTTCTTTGAGTCTTTTCTCACAATTTTCAATCTAGGGATTAGCTCTGGACCCAGAAGTGCCCAAGAGTGACAGAAGTGATGATGCACATATTGTATGCATTTATACACATACTCACACACATACACACATACTTTACGGCAAAAGGAAACAGCCCAGCTCCTGCTCATTGGGCTTCCTGAAGCACTGAATGAATCCTATTGAATTATGATTTTATATTTGGTCTTAAAAGTTAAGAGAACAAGGAGTATTAACTACGTGTTGATTCTAATAAGTTATGCCTTCAGATAAAGAAATAAGATGTTTCTACTTCCAAAGCTAATCTACTTTCAAAATTCTAGATATGTTAATGTTCATATACTTTGCAGTCTTGACTGGCAAATGGTAATAGAGACATAAAAACTGTCAAACCAAGGTTCATATCCTGGCCCTGCCAAATTAATAGCCATGTGATTTTTGACATGTCACTTTGTTGTTTTATGCTTAAATTCAATCATCTGTATAGAGAAAGCTAACCAGTCAAATATAATGATAGTCTTGGAGTATGTGTAGACTTTGGCAAACTTGTAACCACTTACTCACTTCAACTGAGAATTATATGTCTATCTCCTAAACTGTCTATCTCCAAGGCACATAGCTGTCAGAGTTATTAACTTGAGAATTATTTGCTTCAAACTGGCATGCATTTGTGAAACTATTATGAGTTTTCTAAAAAGAAGAAAAAAAAGGAAAAAAATTTTTAAAGGACTAAGAAAAATGGAATAGATGATAAAACGGGATTGTGTTGGAAATTATACTGTGTATATCTAAAATGTTAACTCTATTTTAAACAAAGGAAGAAAATCAAGGTTGCCCTATTTGACAAAAATAGTAATAAATTATTTATTAAAGTTTCACCAAAGAATGCACAGATTCAAAAGCAAAACCGAAGGTTGAGACTGAAGTAGGAAAGTAATGAAAGAAGATCCATCCAACAGATATACCAGGTACTAATCTAAGTCTGAGGTAGCAGGAAAAAAAAAGACAAAAATCCATTATAGAGATTTATTTTCATAAAGAAAAATATTATATTCTAAGTATATAAAATATAATTAGATTTGTAGTATGTTAATGCTATCAAGATAAGGATAATCAAGCTAAGGACAAAAAGAGTGTAGAAAGGTGTTTAATTTTCAATTACGGTGGTCAGGGTAGGTTTTACCAAAAAGATTGTTTCACTTCTCAGAAGCTTGAAAAATATTTAAAATATTAAAATTTTAAAAAGCTTCTGGTCTTCTGGAGTTCAACATACTGTCCAATTAAACGTACAGTTTCAAAGATAAATGGAAACATTTTTAGATTCTAGGCGAGAACAAAGACATGGGGAGAAGGGAATGGCAACAAATGTCATAAAGGAAGAAGAGCCCAATTTGGATTTAAAAAATAAGATAGAGAAGAAATAGGCCCACTTTTAAATTCTTATATCTTGAGGCAGCTGTTTAAATGGCTTGAAGCCTATAATAATAATACTAACAGCAGCTAATAATTTGAGCATTGTTCCCAAACTTAGAAACTTTGTTAAGACTTCTATGTGCATCAACTCAGTTTAATCTTCACAACAACCCTCTGATATATTATCCAGGAGAAACTGAGCCTCTGAAAGCTAAGTAACTTGCTTAGACACAGAGTTGGTAAGTGGTAGAGCTGAGATTTGAATGCAGGTTGTTGAACCCGAAGGCCCATGGATGCACCCATCATATTGTACTGTTTTAGGATGCTATCTCCAATCCCTGTCTGTCTTCATGACCTGGCTCTGCTGTTATTTACTTACTGTTTCTACTTGTCATTATTTCTCAGATTCTCTGAACTTTCCAAGTATATTTTCCATTTATGTGTCTTGTTTGTTTGCCTCCATTGAAGATGGTTTTAGTGTAAGTGTGAGTGAAGGTGTTTCTTTATACCTTAAATCTAAATTATTTTGAGCCCAAAAGCACAATGTGGTTGTAAAAAAAATGTTGAATCTGGATGGTTGAAACTCATTTTGATGTTAAAGTATGCAGTTAAAAGATGAATAAAACATTATTGTTTAAGTTCTAAATGATATTGCTTCATCAAATTGAATTTACAAGTTCTTCAGATAATTCTTAATGACGCGGCTAAAAAGAAACAATTTTAAGGAGATATTAGGATGGAAGTACAGATACATTTTTGCATTATTTTTGTTTCTTCAATTATTGAAAAACAATTAATGTCATTTTTAGTTCAAGTTTAAAATCTTCTAGAATAAATAAAGTTCCTGATTAGGTGAGTCAGGAGTGTTCTAAAGTATTTAGAATAATTTTCCTATTTGCATAGAAAAATATGTAGTACTAAATATTTTGTATTATCATTCAGTTTGCTACTTACTGATGTGTGTCATTAAGCATGCCTAAGAATAAACTGATAATTTGCATGAAAATGCATTTCAAAAAGCCTAGCAATCTGTTAATTAATGTGGTAGATGATATTTGAGATCCTCATTCATTGAGTTTGTTTTATTACTATTCTGCATTGTACTTTTTCTGAAAATTGACAGCCAGTGAAGCAAACTTTCAAGAATTGGAGCTTATTTTGCAGTCTAAAATCAGAAATCTATTGTTGATGACATGAGAACATTCTAGACTATAATAGATATATACTTAGTTTTTTGCACTTAATTAAAAAGTGTGTGGTGGTCATTTAAACCTTTAAAGAAGCCAGTGTTCACAAACTTCAGTACATATGTATATCATGCATGAAGATGTTGCTTTTTTCAGTACACAGGAGTTTTAATGTGAACCAGTAAGAATTTTTTTTAAAAAGTCCCCTTAAGGAGAACTTGCATTTGTTGTGCATTATAATTTAAAATATAGTTTAACTACATTAAATAGTAAATTCCCTATTTATTTCCACATTACTCTCTGCTTTAATTTTGTTTTAGAAATGTTGTAATATGTGGAGTTTGTTTTTGTTTTTTTTTTTTAATCTAAAATCAGGGTGAGAAAAACTTAACATGGATAATTTTCACTAAATAATATAGTCATATATGTCACATTGCTGTAAATAGTTTTCAAAAAAATGATAAAAAATCAGAATTCTTATTCCTGAGATGAACTTTTAAGGTTAATGTATATTCTGCACCACAGAAGCAAAGATGGGAAATTCCTAAATGATGACATAGATAAACAGAAACGCATCACACACACAAACACATCAACTCCACTCTGTCACACATACAATCATAAAATATACATCAACACATTACAAGTCTTTGCTACTCTGCATTTGGAAGGAGACCAGAGAGAACAACTCAAACTTGTATTTTATGAGCCTCTCTGTGATTCAACATAATAATCTAGGAATAATTAAGCCAGATAGAAAGATGGGCAGAAGATGTTTATATCTATTTATTTATTTATAAAATAAAAGGACTAGGAAATGGAAGAAGATGGTGGCATAGAGAGGAGTGGAAGCTAGTTTGTCCCCCTGGAACAGCTAATAAACAACCAGGAACAACTAATAATGTGAAATAACTGCAGGGGGAACAAATGTGACTGTCCACTCATCATATACCAACCTGAATCGGCAGGAATGCCCAAGATTACATTATAAAATCTGTAAGTAAAAACTGCAGATCCAAGCCGGGAGCCCCCTCCCCCCACGGCCCTAACTGCAAAGCTTCTCGGTGCTAGAGAGCAGCCATTTCTCAGCAAGTAAATATAGCTCACCTGAGCTCCAGCTGGGGTTTTAATTAACAAACATGAACTTCTCAATACAAGATATGAATCCCCTACAAGCACACAGAGGCTTTTGGTGACTGCTGACCTTAGAGAGCCAGAGGGTGGCTGTGGACTGGCCCTAAAGGGGGCTTTCTGTCCCTTTTTCAGCTCAGTGGAGAAAGTCTCAGCCATTTTCAGTTCCCAGCACTCTGAACCAGACAAGGGTGGAGATAGCACAGGCAGAGAGACAGAGTATTCAAATGCTAATGGCCTCTCCCTAGGGGGTCTATCTTCCCTCAGAGGAAAGAGGTGGGGCCGAGCTCTACTACCCACTTTCCATTTAGAACCAGAACCCAGAGCCTGGGGGAAAACAACCATGGGCCACACCTCCTTACACCAGTCTGGAGCTACAGGCTGACAGGCACCACCTGCTGGGTGGAAAAACACACTGACTTGAAGCCTCACAGGGTGTACCAGTCTTCTAAGACACCCTCGGGACAACATCCCTCCTTCTAAGATCTGAGCCCTTTCTGGTCTGGGAAAACCTGATTGGGGTAACCAAGGAAACCAGATGCCTAGACAACAGAAAACTACAACCTACACTAAGAAAAATGAAGTTATGCCCCAGTCAAAGGAACAAACTTACACTTCAACTGAGATTCAGGAATTGAAACAACTAATACTAAGTCAATTCAAAAAGTTTAGGGAAGATGTGGCAAAAGAGCTGAACTGTATAATGGAAACACAGGATGTACATAAGGTAGAAATTGAAAATTCAAAAAACCAACCAGTAGAATCTATGGAAATGAAAGGCACAACACAAGAGATGAAAGTCACAATGGAAACATACAACAGCAAATCTCAAGAGGCAGAAAAAAACACTCAGGAACTAGAGAACAAGGCACCTGAAAGCCTACACACAAAAGAACAGATAGAGAAAAGAATGGAAAAATATGAGCAATGTCTCCAGGAACTTAAGACAAAACAATATGCAGGAATGTACATGTCATTGGTGTCCCCGAAGGAGAAGAGAAGGGAAAAGGGGAAGAAGCAATAATAGAGGAAATAATCAATGAAAACTTCCTGTCTCTTATGAAAGACATAAAATTACGGATCCAAGAAGTGCAGCATACCCCAAACAGAATAGATCTGAATAGGCCTATGCCGAGACACACATCAAAGGTGAAGAGAAAATCCTGAAAGCAGGAAGAGAAAAGTGATCCATCACATACAAAGGAAGCTTGATAAGACTGCAGATTTCTCAATAGAAACCGTGGAAGCAATAAGGAAGTGGGATGATATAGTTAAGATACTGAAAGAGAAAAACCACCAATCAAGAATCCTGTATCCAGCAAAACTGTCCTACAAATGTGAGGGAGAGCTTAAAATATTCTCTGGCAAACAGATAATGACAGAGTTTGTGAACAAGGTACCTGCTCTACAGGAAACACTAAATGAAGCTCTACAGACAGAAAAGAAAAGACAGAAGTAAGAGGTTTGGAAGACAGTTTTTGGAGATAGTAGTACGGCAATGTAAGTACACTGAACAAAGATGACTGTGAGCATGATTGAAAGAGGAAGGTTAGGACCATGTGGGACACCAGAATGAAAGATGAAAGATAAAGACTGGGAATGTATAACTCAGTGAAACCTAGAGTTCTCAACAATTTTAATAAAAGGTACAAAAATGTTTTTACATGACGTAGAACAAATGAGTGTCAACATTGCAAGGTGTTAAAAACAGGGTGGGATTGGGGGGAAAATACAATCAATGCAAACTAGAGACTGTAATTAACAGAAACATTTTATTATGCTTCCTTTAATTTAACAAAGGCAATATACCAAAAGTAAATGCATATGGGGGGGTGGAAATAGAGGAAGGGTATGGGACTCCTGGCATTAATGATGTTGTCTGACTCTTTATTCTGCTTTAGTTTAATGCATCTTTCCTTTTGTTGCATTCTGTCATTTTTTTTTCCCTCGCTCTCTTTTTTATTTTACTTTTGTCCCTCTGCCTTCTTTGACTCTTCCTCCTTCTTTCTGGAAGAAATGGAGATGTCCTTATATAGATAGTGGCAATTGTACTGAATACATAAATATGTTACTATACAGGGAACCAACAATTGTTTACTTAGGGTGGAATATGTGGAGTGTGAACAAAACTGTCTTAAAAAAATGGGTTGGTGAAGAAACCTTGAGGGCACTATGTTGAGTGAATAAGACAGGCACATAAGGACAGTTATTGCAGGGTCTCACTGATATGAGCTAATTACAGTATGTAAACCTATAGACACGAAATATAGAACAAGGCTAAAGAATGGGAAGCGGATGCTTATTATGAACAGAATGTCCAACTAGGATGAACTTAAATATTTGGAGATGGACAGAGGTGATGGTAGCATGTTGTGAGAATAACTAACAGTGCTGAATGGTATGTGAAGGTGGTGGAAAGGGGAAGCTCAGAGTCACTCATGTCACCAGAAGGAAAGTTGGAAGTTAAAAGATGGGAATGTATAAAATAGTGAATCTTGTGGTGGACAATGTCCATAATTAACTGTACAAATATTAGAAATCTCTCTCATGAACTAGAACAAATGTATGACACTATAACTAGAAGTTAATAATAGAGGGGAATATAGGGAAAAATATATACCTGTTGCAAACTGTATACTACAGTTAATAGTATTTTAACATTCTTTCATCAACAGTAAGAGATGTACTATACCAAAACTATGAATCAGTAATGGTGGGGGGTGGTTAGGGTTACGGGAGGATTTGAGTTTCCTTTTTTTGTCTTTATTTATTTTCTGGAGTAATGAAAATTTTCTAAAAATTGAAAAAAAATTTAATTGTGTTGGATGCACAGCTGCATGATGGTACCGTGGGCAATTGATTATACACTTTGGAATCTTTGGATAATTGTATAGTATGTGAACAATCTCAATTTAAAAACAAGAAAAAAAAGATGGGAATGTATCACAGTGAATCTTGTGGTGGACAATGTGACTAACTGTACAAATATTAAAATCTCTTTCATGAACTATAACAAATATATGACACCATAACTAGAAGTTAATAGTAGAGGGATATATAAGGGAAAATATACCTATTGCAAACTATGTACTACAGTTAGTAGTGTTTTAACATTCTTTCATCAATAGTAAGTAATGTACTGTACCAATACTATGAGTCAATATGGAGGGGGGGGTGGGTAGGGTTATGGGAGGATTTGAATTTTCTTTTTTTCCTTTCTTTCTTTTCTGGAGTAATGAAAATGTTCTAAAAATTGGAAAAAAAAAGTAATTGTAGTGATGGATGTGCAGCTGTATATGGTACTGTGGACAACTGATTGTGCACTTTGGAACTTTGGATAATTATATAGTATGTGAACAATCTCAAAATTAAATTAAAAAAATCAGAGATGCAAATAAATATTTATTTACAAGAGCTCACAGAATTGTAACAAAAAATGAAACTACCAAAGTTTTCTTTTCCTTTTTAAATTTATGTAAAAATTAAAGTAAAATTTTATGTTAGAGATATTGTAGATTTACACAAATAGCATACATAAAATATATAATATACTGAGTTCCTATATACCACTCCATTATTAACACCTTGCATTAGTGTAGTACATTTGTTATAATTCATGAAAGAACCTTTTAATAATTGTACTATTAGCTATAGTTGATTGTTTTTAATAGCCTTCACTATGCTGTTGACAGTCCTATGTTGTTTTTTTTTAACTTTTATTCTAGTAACATAAATACAATGTAAAATTTAGCCTTTTAACTACACTCACATATATAATGCAGTGCAGTTAATTACATTCACAATGTTGTGCTACCATCACCACCATCCATTACCAAAACTTTACAAGCAACCAAAACAGAAATTGTGTACAATTTAAGCATCAACTACTCCCCATTCCCTACCCTCCGCCTAGCCACTGGTAACCTGTATTCTAGATCCAAATTCTATGAGTTTGCTTATTCTAGTTGTTGCAGGTCAGTGAGATCATACAGTATTTGTACTTCAGTCTCTGGCTTATTTCACTCAACATGGTGTCTTAAAGGTTCATCCATGTTGTCTCGCATGAATAGGAACTTCATTCCTTTTTAGTGCTGAATAATAGTCCATTGTATGTATGTATCACATTTTGTTTATCCAGTCATCGGCTGATGGACACTTCGGTTGCTTCCATCTTTTGGCAATTGTGAATAATGCAGCTATGAACATCAATATGCAAATACTTGTTCAAGTCCCTGCTTTTAATTCTTTTAGGGATATACCTAGTAGTGGGATTGCCCGGTCATATGGTAATTCTGTACTTAGCTTTCTGAGGAACTGCCAAACCGTTTTCCACAGTGGTGGCACCATTTTACAATCCCATCAGCAATAAATGAGTGTTCCTATTTCTCCACACCCTCTCCAACATTTGTAGTTTTCTATTTTGTTAATAGTAGCCATTCTAGTGAGTGTGAAATGGTATCTCATTTTGGTTTGGATTTGCATTTCCCTAATAACTAATGATGTTCAGCATCTTTTCGTGTGCTTTTTAGCCACTTGTATATCCTCTTTGGAGAAATGTCTATTCAAGTCTTTTGCTCATTTTTTAATTGGGTTGTTTGTTCTTTTATTTATTGTTCAGTTGTAGGATTTCTTTATATATTATCAGATATGTGGTTTCCAAATAGTTTCTCCCTTTGAGTAGGTTCTCTTTTCACTTTTAAGTGTTAGTAAAGTTATTAAGTTATGAAGTTATTACTTCAAAGAATAAATAAGTAAATAAATAAAAACTAAAAGGGCCAATCAATTTGAGATGCTGTACAACTATAACCTATTTTTTTGTGGATTATAGCTGGCAATAAATAAAGTTCAATTCATGACACATAAAAAGGCAAGGAGTTGGTTAGAACATTCTGGCAAGCCCTGTGTTGGGTAGTTATCTTTAGACTATTCAAAACAAAATTCTCCTTGTTTTCCAGCTTCTGTTCTTACCCCACCAGATGATTGCTCACATCCTTCAATTAGAGCAGTCCTTAGAATTTTGTACCTAATGTTTTCTGCCTTCTGCAGTTAGTATAGGCTCTCCTGGGGTCATTCAGCTCCCAGAAATTCTTGCAATTGTAATAATATGGGTGGGTTGATTAAAGAATTAGATCTGAAAATAACTTACACCAAATTTCATATATGCTAAGATGCACATTTTTTCACATTTTACCGTATCTTCGTTTTGCATAACTATGGTTGGAATGGTAGTAGCATTTGTTTCCTTTCTTAGTGATACATAAAATAATTCATCTAAAAAATGTCTTAGATTTGAAGATATTTGCTAACTTACTAGCTTTGCCATCTTTATGGTCACCTAATCATGAGAGAACCCCTTTTATTGTCAATCAATTTGAAAACTCAGGGGTTAGACCTTACAATAAATTCCCTTAGCTTCATCAGGAATGAAGTGAGTTTAGTGTAGAATGATGTAAATGATAATACTTCTTACATCAAAATCCTTACACCTTGAACAGACACTTTATCAAGTGACTGAGCAAACACAGCAGCTTTTGAAGTATTTGAAGAGCCATTGAATTTAAGAGTCTTCGTGCCATCACTGTTCTATAATCTTATTAGTACAGGCCTCTTTCAGAACATGGCTCTTACTTGGTTCAACTTTAAGGACATAGATTATAAGATAATGTTAAAACTTCTTTTCTGCTTCAACCTGTTGATAGATACATCAAATACTTAGGAAGCTCTTGAATTTAAAATAAGAAGAAATCATGTTTTAAAATGCCATCCAAATTGATCGGAACCTATTTGATCTACTTTTATTATTTTTTTAAATCTCTATAAAAATTTTCTTTCTATCTCCCCCTCCTGTATTTTCCCAAATTGAGCAAAGTATTATTTTGGTCCAATTTTGTATTCACCTATAAAATGACCAAATGAACCTAGTGAACAAGATATGGACTTAGAACATGTGCAATCAAGTTCAGTTATTCAGAAGCCATAAGAAACCTGAGAATTTAGTCCTTTAACACCAGTTTTAAAAATTTAATTATATTAATCATTGAAATGACCATCACTGTACTGGCTTTTCCTATTTTCATTTCAACTCATGTCTCCTCGTTCTGGCATCTTTATGTTTGTAAACTCGACTTTAGAATTAAACAAGAAACTGCGTATGGAAACACTTTGCCTGATTCTTGGCACAGAGGTACAGATGGTAAAGACTAGGGTAGGCAGATGAAGATTTGACTTATGTGCACATCCCATTTCTGCCATGGGCTGTCTATTTTGAGGCACTAATATTCTCCCCTTCCGCTTCTGTTTTCACAAATTGAGCATCAGTTTCATTACATGTGAAATTGTTTATGAGGATTAATTGAAATAATATGTACAAATGCCTAGTGTTTGTCACACAGAAGTTGCCTCATATGTTAGCTATTTCCACTTCCCTCCCTGCCTTTGTCTTCTCTTCAGGCTTGACTCCAATCAGCTTTTGAGTACTGTCATTTGCAGAGCCAGAATCTCATTGATGTCTGTCTCTCCATTCCCACTATCAGAGTTTAGCCACACTTACTGTCCGTGGACCGTGGTTAGGCTCCTGTCTGGTTTCCCTGAATTAGTCTTTCCTTCCCCAGCCTATTCTGCCTCTAACCTCCAGGTTAATTGCCTTGATTCTCATACCCTTTCTCAAAAACCTTCCACATTTCCATACATACTACCAAAATAAATTGAAACAGCCTAGCCCAGCCTTCAAAACTCTTTATATACAGTTACATACTGCTTTCTGCTTTAGTTTGTAGACATTCATATGCTTGTCTTACTTCCCCTTAAAGGCCGTAAAGTTGCATGTAAACCAAAACCATATTTGAGCCACTTTCATATCTCTGGCAGTGCTTTACGATTTGTACATACTTAGTAGATGAATGATGGAGTAAAGATAATTTATTATGCTTTCCTCTAATATAAAAAAATGATACATGTAATTTAAATATTAAGAAGGAATTTAAAAATAAGTGTAAACTGGCACTGAGTTATATTTTCGAGGTGATGTTCTTTAATGGAAGGGGGTGAATGTAGATGCTTTGTGTTGTATATTTGCCCCATGTCATTTGTGTGTTAAAGTGTGTGTGCGTGAGAGAAACAGAGATAGAGACAGAGAAGTGAGAGAATGCTCCAGTGAGAGAAACCCCCCCGCCAAAAAAAATCAGTTGCTCAAATAACTTCTGTAAAATTTTTAGTTCTAATTTGAAGCAGTGTTCCAGGAGATGGGATTTCCCGATATTTAAGTATGCTGTGGTAGCAATTTATAATTACCAACTCTTTCAAAACATTACTTTTAATCTAGTATTTTAACTTGTTGCAATTTTGGGAGTTTAAGGATTGTATTTTCTAAAGGAAATTATTTTGTTCTCTGGGTAAGGTAGACACAGGGCTGGGTAATGCCAAAAGTGGCCACAGCCGAGATTCTTCTTTAAATTATAGATCAGGAAAAAGTCTAAATTGATATTTTAAAACATTTTGTATGGCTTTTGTAAGCTTTTCCTTTACAATTTCAAATTATACATATACATAGTTATATATATAGAAACAAGTATATTCTAATCAATTTCCTAATGCTGATCCCTTTCAATGTCAAAAAAAAAAAAAATAGATCCTTATAGGATAGCAGCTGTTCCTTCAGTGTCCTTTGAGAAGATATATAGGCAAAAGTTACTATTAATTTGGTGACTTTTTAAATGAGTATGTATTTTATTAATCAAAAGACCTACATACTTCTTTGAAATATAGTAGTAAACGTACATGATAGCATAATTTAGTCTTCAATGTCCAATGTACATTTAGATTCCTAGACCCTTATGATACTCTAACTACCAGTCAGTGACACCCTTATAATAACAAGACCATCCATTCTGTGATTCTCAACCCAAGTTTGGGAAACAATGTTTTTGATGATACATTTGCTTTTTTCATCTGCTACTACCAATAATCAATATTGTTAACCATTACTTTACTGATACTCCAATTCCTTAGTTTTCAAAAGTATTCTAGAGCATTTTTTTCTAAACTGTACTTTTTTGAATATTTGTAGGAACATTTAATGTAAAATGAAGAAGAAAAGTTAAACTTTTAATAGCTCCTTTCATTTGACAGTTATTATTTCATTTATTTACTATGTCTCCAATGATTTTTCACTACCCATATTTCACCATTAAATTGGTATGCTGAAATCATTTTCACATATATTGAGTAAGTTTAGAATTTCACCTATACCTGAGCATAGTCATCTTTTGAAAATCTGTCTCCCCCCCCCTTTTCTCTATCTCTTTTCTTTAAACACACAACCATTATTATGAGTTTGAATCAGAATAGGCTGATCAGAATTGACCAAGATGAAGTACCACTCCCAGTGAAAGATCCTGTGGCAAATCCACCTGCATCTCTTTTCCATAGGTTCCCCAGGTATGAAAATGATGGATAATTGTTTGTTCCTCACATGTACTATTAATTTGATATATTTTTCAATGATATAAATATACAGACGTTTCTGAGATTAAATATTTATATACCAGAAAAAACAAACACCACATGCTTAAAACTATTTCCCTCTTTAAGGTAGAAGAAGCTTAAGGTTTCTAAGTACCCATGTATATTTACTTGTGGATTTTTTAAATAGAGTACCATTTCCAGACATTTGGGGCATAATAACGATAGTATTTATTGTGTTGTAAATACAATAATGCTAACAGGCCTAATAACTCACTCTAAAAAATCAGATGGTAAATTATAGCAGATCATAGAATTGCAACCTGTGGCCTGATGAATAGACTGTTTACATGATCTTGCTGCATTAATAGCAATGTGGTGTCTATAACCAGGGGAAGCGAGTAAGGGTCCTCCATTCTGTGTTATTCAGACTGCAAGTGGGTATTTTGTTCAGTTCTATATTCCTCCCTTTAATAACCAGCATCTAGGAAACAGATGAATTCAGAGACAGGAAATAGAGTTAAAAAAAAAAATCAAATGAGGAATGATAGAAAAGTGCTGGGATTATATTTAGTATGTATTTAGTGATATATTTATAGGACATGTAGAGATAGCATAGATATTATTAAATATTTGAAAGGGTATTATATGGTTATTGAACTTAATCTTTTCTACTTCTCTGGATAGAAATATTACCAAGGAGTCAAATTTCTGTTTAATATGGAGAAGAATTCTAATAAATGAAATGGATTGCTTTAAGAGAAAAGTAGATTCTTTGTTAATAGATACATTCGTTTCCGACTGGATGACGACTTGATGAGCTATGATAGAAGGATAACAAGGGTCACACGGATGTGTAGCCTGGATATCCTAGAAAGACCCTTTCAAACTTGCGAATCTGGAATATTAGAGAAGAAATGAGTACATAGCACTAATTATGTTTTAACAGTGTTCTGAATATTCACTTTTAAATTGCTGTCCCAGAACATATTCCGTAGTGTTTCATTCAATGTCTAAACCATTCTTAATTCCTTAATAGCTGTACATTCAAAATTGTGCTAGATTCAGATGCAGGCGAGTATGGAGGACACCAGAGACTGGACCACAGTACTGACTTCTTTTCCGAGGCTTTTGAACATAATGCGCGTCCTCATTCTCTTTTGGTAAGTAAGGTTTTTAAGTTTCTCTTTTAATTTAATGCTTGATTTTTAAAGTGATGTTTATGTTCAAAGAAATAACTCTTCAACAAGTGACATTCAAAAAGGGGGGTAAGGAAGGGAGACTGCGCTAAAGTAAAAAAAGCCTCAATAGAAAGAAAAAAACAGATGCAGTATGTGCAGGGGTAAACTAAACTGGGGTTTGGAAAAGCTAACAATACAGGGTGTGGAGGGCAATCAGGGAAATTTGAATATTAATAGGATTAAAGGTCATTCCTCAAAAATTAGAGGAAAGAGTTTTTAAATTTTTCTTTCTAATGTGAACATACCTGTTCTTTATATAAAAAATTACTTCCCTTCTACTCTTCTTGCTTACTCTGTAATATCTTACATTGAACAGATTTCTACATTAACTCTCTAATGAAGTTTAATTTAAAACATCTTAAAAGAATCAATAAAAATATTTATCTTTTTTTCTTTGGTATACTAAATTGAATACTGAATTCATTCTGGATATAAAATTCTTGGTTTCCTCATATTATCAGGAAATTTATTATAGTATATAACTAAATTTAATTTTGAGGTGTTGACACAAATCACACCATATTGCTTTTAACTCCTTGGTTTAAATTCTAAAAAAAAAAAAGGAATATAGAATTTAGCAAATTTCTTGATGTGATAGAATTCCTCATTTAATTTATTGTTCATGTCTCTCTGTCCCTGTTTGACTTTCAGTCCATCTGTCTGTCTCTCTCTGTCAGTCTCTTTCTCTCCAAGATCTGCCTTTTTTTAAAAATAACAAGCACTCTTGGATTAAAGATGTGCTTTCACATTCATGAAACTAGGATATATCTAACAAATACATGGCTTTATCATAGCTATTAAAACTACAGTTTGGGTGAAATCCCTCATTTTTCAAAAAGCTAGGTATAAGTCAGATGTGAGAATCTGTATGATACCCCTGACTCCCCCTATCTTGATTATTATCTTAGATTGACACCAACACATCACCTTGTAAGCTGTCACATTATATACAGGGCTGATGTGCCAAGAAGAGTGGCATAAAATAAATGGAAAGAGCAGGGATGAGCATCATTGAATTGTTAGATTATCAGCTGAGGAAAATGTAATGGCCGTAGGAGACTTAGGTATTGCCCTAGTGTGTGTGTGTGTGTGTGTGTGTGTGTGTGTGTGCGCGCGCGCGCGCGCGCGCGCACCCACACACACATAATAAGGGTTTGTGTCAATGATTGTTTTAGTTTCCTTGACTGCTCAAGAAAATACCATGAAATGAGTAGGGTTAAAAAAGGAATTTATTTGCTCACAATTTGAGGCTGGGAAACAGTCAAACCAAAGTATTATCAAGGCGATGCTTTCTTTCCTAAGACTGTGGCATTCTGGGGCTGGCTGCTGACCATCCTTGGTCTTTAGCTCATCTGTCACATGGCAATGTGCGTGGCAGCATCTCCTGGCCTCTCTCTTCTAGGTCTTTTGAATTTCAGCTTCTGACTTCTTGTGGCTTTCTCTCCCTGTGTCTGAATTTCATTCAGCTTATAAAGGACTCCAATAACAGGATTAAGACTCATCCTGATAGGGCTGAGCCACACCTTAATTGAAGTAACCTTATCAAAAGGTCCAACTTAAAATGAGCTCATACCCACAGGAATGGATTAGATTTAAGAACATGTTTTTCTGGGCACATACAGAGTCAAACCACCATAATGATACTATACATATAGCTATCAGTGTGTGTGTGTGTGTGTGTGTGTTTAAAGAAGGAGAGCTCAAAAGTGCTAGCAGATTCTTTCTTCAAAGACATTGTTGCATTAGTTTGTCAGACCATTCAACTTTTTTTTTTTTTTATTAAATTCAGTTTTATTGAAATACATTCACACACCATACAATCATCCATGGTGTACAATCCACTGTCCACAGTATGATAATATAGTTATGCGTTCATCACCACAATCTATCTCTGAACATTTTCCTTACATCAGAAAGAACCAGAACTATAAAGAATAAAAGTGAAAAAAGAACACCCAAATCATCCCCCCATCCCACCCCATTTGTCCTTTAGTTTTTATCCCCGTTTTTCTACTCATCCATACACTAGATAAAGGGGGTGTGATCCGCAAAGTCTTCACAATCACACTGTCACCCCTTGTAATCTACATTATTATATAATTGTCTTCAGGAGTCCAGACTGCTGGGTTGGAGTTTGGTAGTTTCAGGTATTTACTTCTAGCTATTCCAATACATTAAAACCTAAGAGGTGTTATCTATATAGTTCATAAGAATCTCCACCAGAGTGACCTCTCAACTCCATTTGAAATCTCTCAGCCACTGAAACTATTTCGTCTCATTTTGCATCCCCCTTTTGGTCAAGAAGATACTCTCAGTCCCACGATGCCGGGTCCACATTCATCCCCGGGAGTCATATTCTGCATTGCCAGGGAGATTTACAACCCAGGGAGTCGGGTCCCACGTAGGGGGGAGGGCAGCGAGTTCACCTGTCGAGATGGCTCAGTTAGAGAGAGAGAGGCCACATCTGAGCAACAAAGAGGTACGCAAGGGGAGACTCTTAGGCACAATTAAATGCAAGTTTAGACTCTCCTTTGCTTCATAAGGGCACGTCCCATGATCGAGGGCTCAGCACATCAAACCGCCAGTCCCAATGTTTGTGACAACATCAACACCAGTCCAAGTGAGGATGTCCAACACATCCGCACCTTCCCCCAGATCCTTGGGGCTGGGGAGGGGGAGGCTGTAAATATATTTTTTATTATCTGCCCAAATTACTTTGGGATGTGTCACTATTTCACTCCAGCCTATACTAACCTACCATATCTCACTTCCTATTCAAGGTTCCATGCAATTGTGGTGTTTGAACAAATCGACTGTAGAGTTGTACCGTTTAGAAAATTTAGATCCTGTACCAAATAGATATCTCTTCCCTTGGTCTCGTATGGAAGTTGAAGTTTTAAAACACAATCAGTTCCAACCTTTACCCTTTGGCCTGGCTTGCCCTGCAGACCATTCAACTTTGACATGTAAAATAAGATTAATAAAAATACTTTCAGAAATGAAGGAAAATTATCTTAAAGCTCTGAAATAACCAAAAGAATACCCAGAGTTAGAGACCCCCAGGGGCTAGGGAAAATGATTGAACTCACAAAGAAGAGTCATGAAGAAGCAGCAACCAATTGCAATAAAGCTTAAGCAATTCTGCACATTTACTTTCCAGCCCTAATGAACTTAAAACAATTTAACTAGCCTGGAAGAGGTTTGAAATATTCAAACAGTAAAAACAGTAGGTAGCCAACTTTCCTCAGTGTTCATGTGTCCAAACGGTTCTGTTTGGGAGGGAGGCCTGGTGGTAGAATGAAAAGATCACAAAATGTCGTGGCAGAAGTCCTGGGTCCAAGCCCCCTTTCTGCCATTTATTGGCTGTGAGAACTTGAGTGAGTAATTAAAGTTTTTTGAGCCTCACTTTCCCTCAAATATAAAATTGATTAATAATAATATCCCCTCTATAGCAAAGATTTTTCTGAGGCGTAAATTCATTACCATATACAAGCTTTTTGGAAACTACAAAATGCTATTGTATATGTATTTTAAGGTTATTCTTGTCATGGCCATTCAATATTTTAAATATGTCAAGACATTAGATGTTTCAGGGACATACAAATGAAGAAGAATTTATCCCAAATTTGGGAAATTACGACTGTAGGTAAGGGCTCACAATCTGTGGGTTTGAGCAGAAAATATCTTGACGTCCTTTTGATTTTTTAAAAGCAAAGATATGGTCATAGTTGAAACAAGTCCACTAAACAGCAGCAACAGCATTCAGGAGATTACTTTTCAAGCACTAATTGAATTTATCTCGCAAATATAGAATGTACAGTTCTAAGTTAGCGGGTGGAATGGAGAATCTCATAAGTCTCCATAAATAAGTAGAGGAATGCAGCACCGCCAGCCCATGAGAAATAGAATAGAGCTTAGCCACTGCCTGTAATAGAATTCTAATCCAAGTCAGTCAGTAAGGTGGGGGTTAGCCCTATCTTCCAGCAGCAGCAATTTGTTTTCGATGACTACAGGTGTTTCAGGTATTACTCATTTAAATAAGTCTTTAGGCTCCAGATGAAACGATCACTGGTTTTAATGTAGGAGGAAGGGAAACCAAATGGACCAGTAAAATACAGAAAGTCCAAGAAAACAGGTTATTCTGAGAATAGTTCAAGAAGAAAATCACATTTAAAAAGATACCTATTATAAGAACTCCTCATTATATTGGAGCTTCTTATTAAGCTGATTTATATATGTGCTGGGATCCAATCAAGTGTCTTGAACGTGACTGTGCTATAAGTTTCATACCGCCACCAGTGAGATCAGTCATGCCTTGCACACTCAGAACATAAAGACGGGCGGGGGCCCAACATTTGCTAAAGCTTAATTTGCAAGTTCAATAATCCAAAGGATCTGCTGAATAAGTGTCAAATCTGTTTTCAAAGATAGCAACAAACATAGCTGGAAGAATTCTTAAAATAGTCATACATGCTGCAGCATCAGCAGGTACCACTCTAATGTCATCTTTATGTGCTCCATCAGTTGCAGCCAGCAGAAGCCAGGGAACAACTGCGTGCAAACTACCATTACAAGGTATTTGCTAAGGTCAGAGTATTTCACAAATTCCAAAAAGCAATAGGGCAGAATTCCATTCTGCTTTACTGGCAGTTATTGGAAAGTCTGTTTTAGCACAATCATTTCTCTCTATTTTGGTTCCTGATACAGGAACCTATATGTTAACTTTGAATGTTAACCTTGATGTTAATTAGTGCACTGGTGGGCAGGGGGGGCTTCTCATCTCTTCTCTGGTTCATAAATTGAAGTTCCCTGGCACAAATGGAAGTAAGAGATTATTGCGCTTTCAATGAATTATATTCCTTTACAGAAATTCAAGCAGTTTCAACAATGAAAATGTGAATAAAACAATAGTTTTAGCATTTATTACTTTGCCACTTAGTTCCCTTTCCAATAAGAAGTAGGGCTATTTATCCCGTTCTAAATTTGGGGGTCAAATGCACACTTTGGGTTTGATTCAGGGTTTTGTCATAGATGTATCTTTTTTGTCCTTAAGTTATTTGTAGTGAAGATACAACTTAATAATGGATATAATATCTTTTACTGTATCCAAAATTATTTTTCAGACCTTTGAAAAATAATCACAAATCTTAAAGTTTTTAATGTTTCTAAATTAGATAATATACATTTCTATTAAGAAATATTTATTTCATCACTTTTTCTCTAAAACAAAATAATAAGAGTTAGAATAAGATTCTTTATTCTTAGAAATTATTTTATAAACTGGAGTGTGTATGTAAAGACTAAAGTAATTTTATATGTGATTCTTATTTTTCAAAAATTCCTTATGGATAATTTGAATATGTAGACTTTTTAAACTCTAATGCCATTTTCATTGAAACATGTTTTCATAATACCAAGATATCTGGATGGCTATTGCTAAATTTAACAATTTCTAAGGAAAAATAAAAAATAATTTTTAAAATCTTAAGCCATTTTTTATTTTAAAATTTTCTTATTCAAATTTCTTGACATCTTGTTCTCCAAAATTGTGTAGTTTTGACAACTCAATTAAGACCCTAAAGGAACAAAAAGTTTTGTCTGTATGACATAATCATTATGTGATCAGTTATTTTTTTAGCCATGCTAATTGTTGGTAGAGTAATTAAGTAAAGATAGTCAAAATAAGCAGGTAAATTAGCATGCATTTTGGCTTGCTTAGTGACTGAATTGGATTTTACTGTGGCAATCTGATTCCTCTGAAGAGTTGGCTATAAATAAAGCTAGAAAAAATGAAATTTATGGCCACACATTACATTGTTTCATATGTTCTTAATGTAATGTTTGTTACAAAATGTTTAGGGATTAATGGTTAGAAATGGGCATAGTAGATATGTTTATCTGCATATGTTATCTGTGACCTGCATGCTAAATTGTTTCTAAATACATGTGCTTAAATATCAATGTTTATATTTAGATGTACTTAAACATTTATGTTTAAATCTACTTAAATTATTTTCATGTTTCTTTACTTTTGCTTTATGATCTTTAATTAAACTTATAAAAGGAGAGTTACACAGTGAATACTTAGCACTAAATAATAGGAATCCCAAATTATTCGTGTCTGTAATTGTCTCCACATAAGGATTAGCTCTGATTATATCAAATCCTTTACTGTAATTGGAGAGTGCTTTCCTAACCACAAAGAAAATGTATTTACATTGTCAGAATATAGAAGAAAACTCAAAATTCCATAAATAGCTTTGGTTAAGAAAAATCACTTGCTTGGAGAAATTCTTTCATGTTACCTATGTTGCAAGGGCTTTAGAACAACCTAAATAAATTCTGGTAAGTAACACTGCATTGAAAAAAATATAATTACACAATATTCCTGTTAATGATATTATACTAAAGGGTTTTAAGCAGATAATATTAAGAGATCTCTAAGTGTGACTGGAATTGGCATCAAAAAGCTCCTTACATAAAATGACCATTTTCATTAAAGAGATTTGTTGGACTATTTTTGTTTTAATAATTAATACAAATGACAAAATAGGAAACTCAGTACATGTATTGCCAACTTCAAACATTTTACATTATCACTTTTTACTCTTCAGTTTGGGCTAGCTAAAATAGCAAAAGATCAAAGAGAGTAAGTTGTTTCTAAATTAGTAGATAGTTATTACAGTATTTATATTTAATTAACAAAATAATTATAAGGTTGCAAATTAAACAAAGTATATACCAGAAGTTCATAGGGTCCACATGTGAAGTTCACTTGACTTGTTCTGATATACCATTCAGTGCCATACACTGAGGAGGGACTTACCATTATTTGTCTTGTACCTGCCTTGTATGTTCCATTGCTAATTTCTCTGGAGCCTTAAGCCTATTAGAGTCCTCTTACTTGCATGTAGAACAGTATCATGTCAGAGAAACACTTTTAAATAGAGGGAATCATATTCTTTTGTCCACTTTCTAGTGCTACTGAGAAATTTAGATTGATCTTCAGTTTTAGATTGCTCATGGCAGAAATAATTCTGAACCATTCTGATTATAGCCTGCCATCCCTCTGATTAAACCTGGTTACTGTGCTCCCATAAATAATATATATAATGTATCCCTTAATAAGTAGGTGGCAAACTTCTTAGAAAAGGCAGGTCTTTGTCTCTTGATCATGCCTATTTTAATAAATCTTGGGTATGGACTTGGTTGGATCTGACTTTTGGTTGCTTTTGTTTCTCCTCTGTTGCTTTGGTCTATATTGCTTTGGACTGTGTGACTTTGTCTGTAGCCCAGTCATGGAAATATGCATCTTTTGGATTGCATCTGTCTGGATTGTTGGTGACAGTTCTCCCTTGTACCTGGATACCTCTAGCTTCCTTTTACTAACCAGTCTCATAACACCTTACCTGTCACAGTCACAGAGAAAACATTGAATGGAAGGGATTCCATTAGCAGTTAAATTCTGATGTGGTTTAAAAACCATAGTGCATTTAAAATAATATGCAAATTATTGGAAAACAGATCGTGGCATTTAAGTACATGGTTTCCCTACAGTTAATGACTTCAGGGATATAATATTTATCTTTTTGGATGTATTTTCCTGTAAATCAGACTGTGAGACACTGAGCTACATAGGGACTGTTAGCATTTGTGAAATTTTTCTGAGTTGGTGATCATACCCTAAATCACTATTACTTTTAATTGAAGACTATAAAAACTGCTCTCCAGCCATTACTCTTATAAATTTCTTGAAATTCCATTTTAAGACTGATTTAATCTTTGACATTCAAAACTAACCAACTACACTGGTGTATCTTTTTTTTTTTTTTTTTTTGAGTTTTTAATTGTTCTTTCACACAGAAACTAAAAGAAAATACATTCATTTGCAGAATTGAGATGCATTGAACATGCAATAGTTTCATTCAATGAAAATCAGCTGTTTCTGTTATTTTACTTCTTTTTTCATTTTTCTAAAGCCATGTTTGCTTTGCACTTTTCATTCTGGTTCTAAATTATAAGCAATTTTTGTTCCATCATACTGATTTTCATTTAGAAATAAAGTGGCTAAAAATAATAAAATATTAGCAAATTCATAAATGAGATAGATTGTCACAGTGATGACAACAATCTATAATATTTTACTGTTTGCTTTGTTAATAATGGTTAAATATGTATGTATAGAATAGCGCATAAATAAGCATCAAACAGTAAAAATCACTTATCAGTGTTATAAAAATTAATTCAGATTTCAGTATATTAGAGAATTTCTTATGAAATATGGATATATTGATCCCACTATTATTTATTATTTTATTCATTATTCATTCTTTTCTTCACTCACTATTGGCACTTACTTTGTCCAGACATTATTGTAAGAGCTAGGAATATAAAGACATATATGGCTTCTACCCACATAAAACTTATAGTTTAGTGGGGAGGAGATGGTAAACTTGAAAAAAAAAAACAAAACATACAAACACAAGTTGTGTTAAGTGTTCAGACAGAAACAAAGAGTATGGTGATAGAAGATAAAGTAGAGAACCTATCATATCTTGAGTTGTCAAGGAAAGTGTCTCCAGGGAGCTGGTATTTTTTGAGACCCAAGAGATACAGCAAGGCAGAAAGTATTCTTAGCAGAAGGCAGAGCATAGGCAGAGACCCAGAAGAAGGAAAGAGTTTGGCATGTTCAAGGAACTGAAGGGAGCCTGTGGCTGGAGCCTGTGGAAGGGACCCTGTGGCTGGGTAAGGGGAAAAGAGGCAAGAGATGAACTGACTGAGATGTGAGACAAAGACAAGAATATGAGGCAGGGCTATGTGGGGCATGTGAGGAATGGTTGTTTTATTTTAAATGCAGTGGCAAGCTTATTGGTTGCTTTAAAGTGGGAAGTATTCTAAATGCACTTAGAAGTTTTTTCATTGCATTTAGGTTTTTGATCTTAAAAAGAGAGGAAAAAAGAAAACAGAGAGAATGAATGATAAATAAGTGTCATGATGCCAAACAGTACTTTAGCATTGCTATTATTCAGCTGAAAAAAAGAATATTGCAAATTATAGAGCAGCTTTCCTTCACTTGACTCTTGCCTAAATATGGCCATAAGAATGCCATTTATGTCACCAGTGTCTGACATTGTTTTTTGTAAATCAGATGGAGCCCTCTAGTGGTGACTGCTTTAAAATAGTCTTACACTGATACCACAACTGTTGTAGCTGTGGACTTGAGCCTCCTCAGAACTGAGAGAGAGCATTGTAAAGACAACAGCAACTTTAGGTAAATGTGATTGCATCATGCCTATGCGCTTTTGACATGACATCCCGTTCAGTATTTCTTTCAACTGCACTTACATAATTGTGTTGACTTAGGTGTACATTCCAAGCCGAACAGCCCTCATCCTTCAGAATGTGGATCTGCCAAACTGAAGAGACCTGATTTCAGCTCCACGGAATGCAGACGCTTGCTTTGTTTTCCTGTCCTCACTGTTGCCAAGCTTATAATGTGTAAGCTTTTCAAACTATAGCTGTCTAACCCAAAAGTCTGATGTCTGAAATTCAATATTTGGGATATGCAAATATATATCAAACTTGTCTTCAAGAATTAGAGGAGGTACATTTTTGAAATTTCAGGTATCCTGGACTATATTTTCAAGCTACTGAGCAGTTAGTATACCCAAATGAAGTGTACATATAATGTCTTTAAAACATTTTACTTCCCTGGCCATTTATTTGATCCTATATAATATAGTTCAAATTTAAATCAGTTGTTATATATGATTGTTTTGTTTGAATATATACAGTATTTTTTTAAGATGGATATTTGGTGACCTTATTTGTTCTAATATCTCTTGGACTAAATTAGGAAGTACCAAGGTTGTTACACTCTTTTAGCAAATGGTGTTTAGAAATACTGTAATAAATATGTAATAATAATATGAAAATTTAAATTGCATAAAATGTAATATGAAAGTTACTATCTTTGAGCTCATCCGTGCTTGATTTCACATAAGTTTGTTCTTGTGATCTCTTGTTCATTTTTTATCTTGGTAGATACTGATATCTATTCTGAGGGCCTGAAGCAAGTAATTTGTAACATTTCAGGAAATATGTCTTTCACTTTCAGTCGGTAGAAAAAAATTGCAAAATTGCCTTTGCTAATGTTTGTTTTGCTGTATTATGGGGATTGATTTGGAGTGAATATTAAAATGTTTTATCTCAGCTCTGATACCTTGCTCATATATATGCACGTGTGCAAGATGGACTAGAGTGCATAGGAATTGATATTTTTTTTCTTTAGTTACCAGGTTTTTGTATCTTGAAATTATACCAGCTGATTCAGATATCTAAGCCACTCGCCAGATGAAAACCTGTGTACTATTAGAAGCTGAATTAACGATCTCATCTCAGTGAGAGAATCATGAAATTACCCCTCAGTTTATTAACTAGTAGGCCACAGGGCTAAAATCATTGATATGATTTCTAACATAGTTCATTCATAAGAAATTATGTTGCATATATAGGACATAAATTATCTTTCATCTTTTTTAAAAGATCTAGTTTTTCCTTTACATTAACAATGGCTGCTTGCTTTTTTGTTTGTAGCCTGATTATTTGTGATTAATAAGTAGTACTTGGAAGTCTTTCTATTAAAAACTCCTTAGTCATGGAAGCTTTAAGAAAAGAGACTTAATTTTATAGCTAAACCTATATACTACATATCTTCCTTATAAGTTTTTGAGTAAAGCATTGAATATTTGAGTCTGAAATGTGTTATTTACTTTAACTTCAAAATTAAATACTAGTTTGATTTTCTGAAAGAATTAGTGGTACCAGATGATGATAATACACACTGGGAAATATTACTGAAAGCTTTCTGTGATGCTTTTCCCATTACAGGGACTTTATTAACATCTTAGCACTGTCGTAATCTATGTATTGTACCTGTTATTGATAACACAACATTCAGCCATGATGTTATATGTTCCAATTCATAAATCCTTACCTTTGCATTTGTTATGCATTAAGAGATATGCCATTTTCTCTATCATACTTTTGTTAAAAATGACAGAAAATTACTTAACACTTAGGACCTGTTTTCTTTTTGTTGTGATCTCTGTGGCAAAGACTGGAGTAATTATATGCTTATTTTCATTATATTGACTAATTTTGCTAATATGTTCTTTAAATTTCACAGTCTAAGGTTACATTTTAACAACATTTGTAGGTTAATGGCCCTTGTCAAGTGTTTTCTTCTTTTAAGCAAGAAGACTAATAAATGTATGTTGCTATATAGAAATTATAAAATCATACAAAAAATAAAATATTAAAGATCCCAAATAAGAATGTAAGTTGTTCTTATTACTGTTGTTTTCCAATTACAGCATAGAAGGCCTTTGTAGAAACAATCTAATATTCTATTGTGTTTTACTTTAGGGCTTTTCATTTTTATATCAATAACATTGTCATCATTATGTCATCAGGTGAGAAGTTCCCATTCTTTTTATTGGCTAAACATTTTCAATAATTACAACTGAGAGTTACACAATTTTATTCTCTAATATATATATTAACCAACATCAGAAATGATAGTAACCCCTCTTTGTTGACTTTTCCCACAGTAAGTATTTTACTATTTTATTTTTTCATTTTCTAGAAAACAAAAATGACTACAGATTTCTTTCAATCTTTTTCTGATATTAGCAAGTGATTACTAGTAATTGTTCTATTATCCAAAAAGGAATTATTCCTCAATGCTAAATGATGCTTAATATTTCAGGTTAATATTAGCTTACTCAGAAAATACCATAGTTTGTAATAGTCAAAAATTAAATTGTAAACATTTTTTCCTAGACTGTTTCCTACCTTATAATACTTGAACTCTGAGGGTCAACTGCTTCCATTTTCTTTTTTCTTTAAGTTTGATATTTCTCACCTCGCCCTGTTTTGAGCAGATGTGGTCACCTCTAACATAAATTGAGAGATTTAGTCACCATGTTTCTCAAGTTCAAAAAGTAACCAGTGACAATAAATTGACTTTTCTCATAGCAACTGTGAAAGAATGCAACTATTTTTTTCCTCTGGCTCGAGCACTCCCCTTAGCAATATCAATTCACTATTTGTCACCCATCAGGGAGATAGCCATTGCTGTGAGTGATCATACAGGGAGTTGTCTGAATAAGGAGACTGTTCTTCAAATAATACAGAGGAAAGTGCAGTCAGATCTGGGAGGAAGGGATGAAGGGAAATGTGTTTCCCTCTTACGTTCAGCTTTCAGCTTCAGGGCAAATATCTTTTTCACTGTCTCTGGTCCTACAGCCATTGAATTTGGTGATGAAAGCAAAGTAAAATAGGTTGACTGTTTCTCTTCCTGTTTAGAACAAGCTGAGAAACCCTAACAGGAAAGCAGCTTTCTGGCTGGCCCTGCATCTCTCAGACTTTTTTTTTTTTTTTTTTTTTTTTTTTGCCTGTTTTGAATTGTGTCCTGAAATTGGATTCTTTAGAGTGGTGGGTTTCATTTAACAATATATTCTTTATAGGAGGACAAGCACTGATTTATGAACTTTGCTGAACAAAAGTAAAAATAAAAGCAGTCTATGGCATAAGCAATGTCACCTGCTTTATTCAGTAGAGTTCGTTCATCATTCACCATGTGTTAGAATTGAAATGTGGATAAATTTTCCCACTAAAACCAGCCTTTAGGGGAAAAAGTCAAATGAACTCCTTTCAAATTTTTCTGCTCTATTATCTTATTAATGGTGATTCGTAGCAAAATGCAAAGAACCATTCATACTGTAGGGCAGAATTTCTTAATTGGCAGTGTGAGGAATTAAGATATAGTAACCATGTGTTTTTCTGTCACTATAATTTAAAATGTTACATCAAGATTTTAACTCTTGGCAAAACCTGTGCAGTGAAATCAATATTTGTTTGCATGAAAAAAAATGTATTTCATGATAGATGTCCTTATGCTAAAGGGCATGCAATTCAGAAGTTTACTTATGACTCACGATTTTTCTAATGTGTCATTTCTGCTGGACCAGGAAGAAGTATTTGGCCCTCATATATGCTATGTATATATTTTACCATTTCACCCTGAAGACTGCACCATATTTTATAACAATAGTGTGATATAGTGATCAAAAAACCTGGTTCAAGTTACAGCTCTTTATGCCCAGTGCCTCATTTTAGAAAGCACTCAATGACTGTTAGTCCTTATCTGGGGTTACAAGGATATTAAAGTGAAACAAAAAAATGGTCATAAATGCAATTGTTTGATCAATAGCTACATGGATGGTGAGTCAGGGATTGGAGACATCTTCCAAGTTTGTTTTCAGAGCCACACTGTCATCACCATCTAACTGTCCTTCAGGGCTTCCACATTAAGTTATATGCACTCTTCTAGACACAGAGGTGTGGACTGCCTTACACAGAAGGGTTTTGCATTTTCTCAGCTAGTGTAGCTGACCCCAAACATCAATCCTCCACTGCTGCTTCTGTTTGCTATTTATAGCTTTTTCTCTGAGTGCACTAGGATCTCCCAGCAAATTCCATTCCCCTCTAGTGTATTGTTCCTTTAGTGTTTCACCTAAACTCAGACTTTGCACATATATAACTCAGACTTGTGAATGAGTGTTACCAATCTATTTATGAATAACCAATAGGACAATGTAAGCTGAACACTAAGTGAAATAGCCACAACTACTGTAAATAACTGCCAGGGAACCTCCAGTGGCACACAGCAACCAGGTGACAAAGGTCTTTATTCCCATCCCTCTAACCCTTCTGCTCACAGCACAATATATACTATTAGCGAGAAGGAATAAATGGCAGAGTGTACTTAAGAATTGCAAAAAAAAGCTCGTAAGTTGGAGACAGTTTGGTCAATCATTTTTTTACATTGAAAGTCAGTACTTTCATGAAGAACATGTCTTCATTAAATAGATGTTTGCACAAATAGTCTCTTGAAGAGGGGGAAAGAAATCAACCTTAGCTCTGAAATTTTCACAGTTCTCTGGTATTCAAAATAAGAATAAACAAATTTAAAACAGCAACATAAAGCTATCATATCATAGAACATCTAGACAGAGGATCAATAAGGAAATAGAGAACTTGAATAATATGATAAGTTAACTAGACCTAACAGATATATACAGAACACTGCACCCCAAAACAGCAGGATACACATTTTTATGAAGTTCTCGTGGAACATTCTCCAGGATAGTCCACATGATGGATCACAAAACAGGTCTCAATAGATTTTAAAATGTTGTAATTAACCAAAGCATTTTTTTCTGATCATAATGAAATGAAGTCAGAAATCAAACACAGGCAGAGAACTGGAAAATTTACAAATATATGGAAGTTAACAACACACTCTTAAATACTCAATGGGTAAAAGAAGAAATTGCAAGAGAAGTCAGTAAAAATCTCAAGACAAATGAAAATGGGAATAAAACATATCAAAATTTATGAAATGCAGCAAAGGCAGTGGAGAGGAAAATGTATAGCCGTAAATGGCTACATTAAAAAAGAAAAAAGAGCTAAAATTGAAGGCCTAACTGCACACCTGGAGGAACTAGAAAAAGGAGAGCAAACTAATTCCAAAGGAAGGAGAAACAAATAAATAACTAAAATTAGAGCAGAAATAAATGAAATTGAGAATTTAAAAAATAGAATCAACAGAACTAAAAGTTGGTTCTTTGAGAAAATCAATAAAATTGACAAACCCTTAGCTAGACTGACAAAGAAAAAAAGAGAGAAGCTGCAAATACATAAAATTATAAATTAGAGGACATTACTACTGACCACAAATAAATTTAAAAAGTTCATAAGAGGATAGTATAAACAACTATATGCCAACAAATTAGACAACTTAGATGAAATGAACAGTTTCCTAGAAGCACAAAACAACCTACACTGACAATAGAAGAAACAGAAGACCTCCACCAACCAATCACAAGTAAAGAGATTGAAATGGTCAGCAAAAACACTCCACCACCCCGCAAAAAAAAATAAAGCTCAGGACCAGATGGCTTCACAGGTGAATTCTGCCAATCACTCCAAGAAGAATTAATACCAATCCTGCTCAAACTCTTCCAAAATACTGAAGAGAAAGGAATACTACTTAACTCATTCTATGAAGCCAGCACCACCCTAATATAAAAGCCAGATAAAGGTACTACAAGAAAAGAAAATTATGGACCAATTTCTCTAATGAATATAGATGCAAAAGTTCTCAAGAGAATTCTAGCACATTAAAATAAATATACACCATGATCAAGAGGGTTTTATCCAAGGTATACAAGGGTGGTTCAACACAAGAAAATCAATTAACACTCGACAATAGCATATTGCAGGGGAAAAGCCACATTGTCATTTTGATTGATGCAGAAAAGGCATTTTACACACTTTGAAAGATAGGAATAGAAGGAAACTTCCTCAACATGATAAGGGACATATATGAAAAATGCACAACTAACACCGTACTCAATGGTGAAAGACTAAAAGCTTTCCCTCCAAGATCTGGAACAAGTTGAGAATGCCCCCTGTCACTACTGTTCTCCAACATTGTGTTAGAAGTTCTAGCTAGACGATTAGGCAAGAAAAAGAAATAAAAAGCATCCAAATCAGAAAGGAAGAAATAAAACTTTCACTCTTTGCAGATGACAGTCCCAAGAATTCTATAGCAAAGCTACTAGAGCTAATAAACAAATTCAGCAAAGTGGCAGGATACAAGATCAACATGCAAAAAGCAATAGTGTTTCTATACACTAGTATCAAGGAATCTGAAGAGGAAATCAAGAAAAAAATTTCCATTGACAATAGCCACTAGAAGAATCAAATATCTAGGAATAAATTCAAGGATATAAATGATCTGTACACAGAAAACCACAAAAAAATTGTTTAAAAAAATCAAAGACCTAAATAAATGGAAGGACATTCCATGTACATGGATTGGAAGAATAAATATCATTAAGATGCCAATTCTACCCAAATTGATTTACAGATTCAACACAATCCCAATAAATTCCAATGGCCTGCTCTGCAGAAATAGAAAGGCCAATCATCAAATTTATTTGGAAGGTTAAGGGGCCCAGAATAGTCAAAAACACTTTGAGAAAGAAGAATGAAGTTGGAATGCCCACACTTCCTGACTTTAAAGCGTATTACAAAGCTACATGGTCAAAACAGTATGGTACTGGCATAAAGATAGATATATTCATCAATGGAATTGAATTGAGATTTCAGAAATATGACCTCACATTTATGGTCAATTTCTTTTTGACTAGACTGCCAAATCCACTCAACTGGGACAGAACAGTCTCTTAAACAAATGATGTTGGGAGAACTGGACATCCATATCCAAAAGAATGACTCAGGACCCCTATCTCACACCCTACTCAAAAATTATGTCAAAATGAATCAATTACCTGAATGTAAGATCCAAGATCATAAAAGTCCCAGAAGAAAAAGTAGAGAAGCATCCTCAAATCTTGTCATAGGTGGTGGTTTCTTATACTTTACACCCAGAGATCAAGCAATGAAGGAAAAAATAGATAAATGGGACCTCCTCAAAACTAAAAATTTGTGCTTCAAAGGATTTTATCAAGAAAGTGAAAAGGCAGCCAACTCAATGTGAGAAAATATGTGGAAACCACATATTGGATAAGGGTTTAATCCAAAAAGTATAAAGAAATCCTATAATTCAACAATGACAAACAACTTGATTGAAAAATGGGCAAAAGACTTGCACACATTTTTTTCAAAGAGGACATGCAATTGCTAAAAAGCAATGAAAAGATGCTCAGCATCACTAGCTCTTAGGGAAATGCTAATCAAAACCACAATGAGATACCATTTCATACCTACTAGAATGGCTACTATTAAGAAAACAGACAACTGAAAAAGTGTTGGAGAGGATGTGAGGAAATAGGAACACTTATTCACTGCTGGTGGCAATGTAGAAAGGTGCAACTGCTGAGAAACATAGTTTGGTGATGCCTCAGGAAGCTAAGTGTAGCATTGCCATATGATCTGGCAATCCTGCTACTAGGCATATACCCATAAGAAATGAAAGTAGGGACACAAACAGACATTTGCACTCTGATGTTCATAGTGACATTATTCACAATTGCCAAAAGATGGAAGTAACCCAAGTGTCCGTCAACTGATGAATGGATAAAGAAAATGTAGTATACATATGATGGAATATTTTTCAGCTATAAGAAGGAATGAAGTCCTGATGCATGCATCAACCTGGATGAAGCTTGGGAACATTATGTTGAGTGAAATAAGCCGGACACAAAAGGACAAATATTGCATTGAGTCACTAATTTGAACTAATTATAATGAACAAACTCAGAGAGTTAAAATATAGAGTATAGGTTACCAGGAGATAGAATGAGAGTAGACAATATGCAGCTGATGCTTAACTTGTGCAGGATTTTCAATAAGGTATTGTAAAGGTTTGGAAGTGGATAAAGGTGATGGTAGCTCATTATTGTGAGTGTAATTAACAATGTTGAATTATGTTTGTGTTATAGTTGAAAGGAGAAGTTTAGGGTCATATATGTCACTAGAAGGTAAGCTGGAGGATGAAACACAGGACTGTATACCGTAGTGAACCCTGTTGTGGGAGATGACTGTAATAGTATAAATATAAGAATTTTCTTCTGTGAACTAGAACAAATGTACATCACTATTGCAAAGTGTTAATAACATGGTAGTGTATAGGAAAAAATAAAACTAATGCAAACCATGGACTATAGTTAATAATATTGTACTGTTCTTTCATCAGCTGTAACAAAGATACCATATCAATGCTAAGTATCAATAATAGGGGGTATAGGAGGATTGGGATTTCTCTTTGTGGAGTAATGACAATGTTCTCAAATTGATTGTGGTGATGAATGCACAACTCTGTGATTATACCGAAAGCCATTGATTATACTCTTCGGACGGACCTCCGTATGCTGTGTGAATAAAACTGTTGTTTATAAAAAGCTATTATATCAAATTTCTTTACCACCCAGGGCATAAATTGAGATGTATTCAAATTGTTTGTGCATACTTGTGTAATGTAATGCAGGAAATAGAGAATTACAATGTGTGAACAAAATAGCCAACATTTCTGTATGTATAGCATACAGATGTATATGAAAATACACACATACATGCATATATAGTTTTCAAGTTAACTGAAGATCAACCCAAGAAGGGCACAGATTCCAATATCTGTCTGGAACCAATAAATCACTTGGTCTGTATGTGATAGTCAAATTTAGGTATGTTTCTGATCACATTACAAGCATCAAATCTAAAGCAGTCATTTTATTTGGATTTAATTAAGTTTCTAAATCTATTAAATAAAATGTAGTATATGTGTTTCAAAACCATCATAGAATTTCTCCCCTTGAAATATTTGGCTATGTGTCTTGTATTTCTTGTCTAGAATAAGAGGAGGGGAAAAAATGAGACACCATTGTTATTTCTTTATTTATGCCAACCAGGGATTCTTTTTAAATGAGTTTGTAGTGTCACTTCCCATTCACTCTAGTGATATAAATGATTAAAAAAAAAAAAAAAAACACTGCATATAATTTCATTTCACAAATGCCCCTGGCCATGTTGTGAATTATTGATTAAAACTGATCACATAATATAGAGGTCTGCCCCCTCCCCACACAGAGGCACTGTCATCCACTCTATTTTTCTTTCTTGATAAGTGGGCATCACTCAGCAGGACTTTTCTATATATAAACAGCAGTGAAATGCCTAATTCTTTACTAAGCAGATACATTTTTTAAAGGCATACTGTATTAGCTACCATGTCTTGAGTATCTTCCATGCTGGGGCATTTTATATACATTATCACCAACTCCCATAAACTCTGCAAGATGAATATTCTCCCCTCATTTGATAGATTAAAAAAAAAAAAAAAATGTGGTGCAGCAACTATAACTGACATGCCAACTCACACAGCAAGTGAGGGAGCCGGTGTTTGAACAGAGTCTAAGGCTCATGTTCTCATCTTGCTGTCCTCCACCATCTTTCAGAATATTTCCACAATGGATCATTTGTGATCTCGAGCTCCAGGGTCAAAACTTGGCTCTCATTTGTATTGTTTGTTTTTAATCGAATATGAATGCCTTTGGCGTGGGTGGGGGTGACATTTGAAACCACACTGGAGAGTGGAATTCCCCAACACTGCTGTGAGACGGTAGGGGGTGGGTTTAGAGAATTGCAACATGGCTTATTCCACTGGCCAGACTATATCTGCATTTCTTTATCATTTCTGCTCTTGCCCTCCCTTCTTTTTCCTATTAGGTATCTTGCCTCATCATGAGTATATCCTGTTGTACACCTCCTCAGCACGTCATCATCATTTTTTTATTGTCTCTGCCATGATGGAGCTGGTGGTTATTGTTTATGTTTCTGCTTTACCCTTTTTTTCACCAATTTTCAGCATTCTGCTTCTTACCTTATGTTTATTTCTTTCCTTAAATTCTTCAATCTACTCATTTTTAAGGGAAAACATTTATTTCTTTCCATTTTCAGATATTCTTGAACCTATTTCTATTCTCTTTTATCTATATTTAAGCTCTTATGTACTGACTTTAATTTTGCTTTGATCATTCTGATATTTGAGGGTTTTTTTAATTTTTATTTAATTTGGTCTGTCCTTTTGCTTCACTTATTTTAATTCTTTGTTTCCTATTTTAATTTTGTACATTTTAAAGGATAAATGGAAAAACTTAAAATGGAGGAATCAAACTGTCACCACCTGAATCTTTAAATACTTTAAAGTTAAAAAACAAGGAAAGGTGGATGATTGGTAATTGTTGAATCTTGATGATGAGTCTAAAGGGGGTTCAGTATACTTTTATATGTTTAAACATTCTCAAAATTAAAAAATATTTAAAAGTTCTATTCATCTTTAATGAATTCTTATTTTTTGAAAACTTATTTCCATTTTTACAACTTTGTTTTGTTTTGTCTCTGCTTAGTATTTTATTTCTAATGATTTACTTCCAACTCTTTATAATTATATATTTATTTAATGATAATTTATGTTTATTATTTATAATTCCAGCAAGAAGCATGATCTCAACTGCTGAAGCAGTGGGGAGAATATTAGCAGGGAGCACTGAGGTCTTCAACTCTGAGTGGTCCACGCCCTCCTCTCCTGCACCCCTAAAGCAGTTCTCAATCCTATGCATGTAGCAAAATCATCTGGGTGAGGCTTACAAAATCCACATGCTCAGAAGGATTATGATTCAGAGAATCTAGGGTGAGGCCCAGACAACTATGTTCTGAAAATGCACCACCAGCTGAAAATTTTAGTTGTCGTGGATTGTTTCATAAAGGGAAATTTAGTTAACTACAGAATGATTCCACTTACTCCAATACTATAGTTTTCTCTAGCAAACTTGAGAACCCTCCCCTCATTCTCTGTTTTCCCCACTGCTAACACTGTGTTCAAGTGCCAGGTATTATTTTTGTCATGTATTGTATAAAGGTAAAAAGATCATGAACCCAGCATTCTTGGTCTCTAATACCATTCTCTAATAAAAGGAACTAGGGCTTCTTGGAGAACTGGCCAATTCTAGGACTGGCACAGGGAATATACAAGAAGAGCCTGGTGCACCTTGCAGTACAGAAAGTAAGGAAGTGCTAAAAAGAAAACAATGGGGGCGTGTCAAAGGGACACAGGAGCAAACCTGAAATGCTCCCAGTGGCCAAACCTGGAACAGTTGGAGTAACACAAAAATGTGTTATGGTATAAGGTAAAATGAATATCCATGAGTCCATACTGATATTAAAGAAAAGCTCATAGAGTTAGAAGCTAGAATATAGGTTACCAAGCAATAGTTTGGGCTTAGAGAACGGGAAGTTGATGCTTAACTGTACAGAATTTCTATTTAGGCTGATGGTAAAGGTTTGGAAATGAGTGGTGGTGATAGGAGCACATTATTGGGAGTGTAATCAACAGCACTGACTATATAGGTGAATGTAGATAAAAGAGAAAACTTTACGATGTATTATTTCTAGAATAAAAATTTAAAGATAAAACACAGAACTGTACAATAGTGAGCCCTATTGTAGATGATGGACTATAGTTAATAGTACAAGTATGAGAATGTTCTTTCAAGGGTTATAACAAACGTAAAACAGGTGGTAATAATAGAGCAGTATATTGGGAAAAAGACACCTAATATAAATAATGGATGATAGAACTATTTGAATAATCTTTCATCAATTGTAACAAAAGTAACTACTGCTAAAAAATATATAATTATTAAAAAAAAATGCTATCATTAATAGTAACAAATGTTCCACACCAATGCAAGGTGTTGGTGGTGGGGTGGTGTACAGGAATCCTCTATATTATGCATGATTGTTCTGTAAATTCACAACTTTAATAATTAAAAAAAGAAACAAAAGAAGAAATGATTGAATAAATAAGCAAATGGGAGAGTAGAGACAAATTTCTGTACAGAAGAATTCTAAATGATTTTTTACAGAAACTCTTCCCTCAAGGAAGTAGAAATTAACCACCATCCTTCCTGCTCCACCCCCTCCCCTTGTGTGTGGACTCTGCTTACTGATTAGCTTCAAAGAGCAGAGTAAAGGAAAGGAAAAAATAAATATATGTTGGAGAAACCAGGCAAACAGTACCTCAGCCAGATAATCAAGGTTAAGGTCATCAGTGATAAGCCAGGTTGATAGCATGTACCCTTGAGATGATGTGATGAGGATGGCACTCTGCCTCTTCAGTCTTTCTCCTCAAACCCTGTAACTCCAATCTAACCATAAGAAAAACATCCAATTTGAAGGCTATTCTGCAGAATACCTTACCAGAGAAGAAAGTCTGAGAAACTGACACAGCCCAGAGACATGGCAACTAAATATCATGTGATACCTTGGATAGAATCCTGGAAAAGAAAAAGGACATTAGGGAAAAACAAATGAAACACAAGTAAGATGTAGAGTTTAGTTAAAGTCTTTTTGTTGGTTGATTGTTTCTTTGTGTTTTGTGGTTTTTTAATTCATGAAAAAGAAACCAAGGTGTCTGAACTAACCATTCTCCTTCTCCTTTACAGAGGAAATGTAAATGTTAGGACAAATCATATCCAGTGTCCTAGGGAGACAAACCAGATCTGAAGAGACTGAGCTTAGTTGCTTAACAGTTTGACAGCTGTTTCCTGATGTGACAGAGAAAATGATGGTCAATCACCCTTTCACCAACTTCTCTGACCAAAAACAAAGCAGACATCTACAGCTATACCACTGTGGAAATAAATATTTAAAACTTAGTTCTCTTGTTGGTCTATATTTGTTTACTTCCTCTTAAATATTATGTTTATCATTTGAGTAGTGGCCTCCAGGTGAGTGAATAAAACATTCTACTTTAAAACTTATGGTTTCGTAAAACTTCTTCAACATTTAACTTACTAAAACTCCTCTACAGTGGGACAATACATTCATATATTTGTGTATATATTTTTCAATCATTTTTTCTTGAAGCAACATTTCTAGTTAATAAACAAGATGATCATAGATGTTCTCCAAAGAGGAGGAGCCATGGCTACAATTCTCAGGCAAGGCAAGCTAAACGGAAATTATAGGTGAACCTAAAATCTTAATGAGCACACAAAACAAAAGTGTATTTTTCATTCCCATCACTTTTCAGTGCAGACCAGGGACCCTCGTCCATCTTGTAGGTCTGTCACCTGGATGACATGGCCTCCGAGGTCACGATCAAAGAAGAGAATACTGAAAGATTGCATGAATAAGTCCAGGCTTGGAAGTGGTTTATACCTCCATCTATTCCAGTCTGTTAGCCAGAACTAAAAACCCTAGTCTTGACTGCGCTTAAAGGGACACTGGGTTTTTCTATGTGTCCAGGAAGGGGAAATAGTCCTTGAAAACATAGCAAAGCATGTGCCATAGTCGTCAAGTTAATCCCCCTCAGAAACTCACATGCAAATTAAATATTAAAGACCCTGAGAATTCCTATAATAACAAAACTAGTTTACCATTGCTTAACTCAGTGCCCATCCACAGGGAATATTAATAAGCATCATGAAAAAGATACCATATTTGCTTAAACACAGTAACTTGAGGATACATTGCTCTGTTTTCCGTGCTTTCAAGAATGCTTAATTCCTCTATCAAACAGATATACATTCTTTATATTTTTATATGTATTCAGTCAACTTTCCTTCAAGTTCAGCTGAGATAGTCAATATTTCTATTAAAATGGTGATCTCATGATTTAACTTGTCAGCAATCTTATTTCTCTAGGTTCAGAATTCTGATAGGTTTTGGCTGGATCCCTACATACTTACCTCAGAATTCTCTGGAATGAGTTTCCCTGTTTCTAAGATAAGAAATCGAAGGAACAGATTACTGGCTGATCTCTAGGAATGAGTTGGATGTCATGGTATACATTTTGTTTAATTACCTAATTCCTAAATATGATTATTTTTGACCCTCATTTTCCTTTGCTCTGATTATTATCATTTAAAATTATTTTTATACAGCTTATTGTTACATATAAAATTTTGGGAGTAAGGCATAGATAGATGATGGATAGATAATTAGGTAGATAGATGATTAATAAATTTTATTAAATGTATTTGGTTGCTGTGATGACATAGTCTTCAGCTATGAATTTCTGTATTTTGTGACTGGGAGCTGAGGGACCACTTAGAGATAATGAGAACTACAGGAGCTTCCCTTGATATTTCATTAGTCTAAAACCTGGTTTTCCTACACTCATGAAGTTTTCTGCCCAATGTTTTAACAGCAGTATGTTAAATCTCATTATAATGTGAGAAACATTTTAAATTAAGTATGTATTAAAAAAATAATTTCCTTGTGTGGCAAAAACAGTAAATGCTTACATGTCTTTTGTCAAACTGACATTCGTTTATACATCTATATCATTGAAAATATTTTATATCAGAAATATGAAGCCAGTATAAAAAATTAAGATAAATTCTCAACATTGGACAAAACTAAAATTAATTAAACTTGTATACAAAAATAATTAATTGTTCAGACATTTATGGAAAGGAAGTTAGAATATTCAACTTTAGCTGCTTTCTTTTCAAAGAGCCTTCCCAAGTAAAAACTCATTCTTGTCTCTTCTGACCAGTTACTTCTAGTATTTCTTATAGTATTGGTACTAGGGCAATGTGGGCCCTTTCTTGACATTCTAGCTGGCTAGCCATATGTCAGTTTTAAAAAAAAATGAGGTTATAATTCATGAGTTATTCACTCATATTGAGATGTTTTGCCAGGTGTATTTACATTTTGGAATATAAAGATACACATGCAATAGATTGCCCAGTCTAGTATGCTCACTGTAGTCACAAAAGAACAATAGATTTGTTGTGGGATAGTCTACAAGTTGCCTATACAATGTCCATTCTTCTGTCTTCCAATGGTCAATAACAGGACCATTATTCAGGTGCCAAAAGACATCATTTTCCGGCTATGTGACTAATTTCCAAGCAAAGATGGAAGTTGGGTAGAACTTACAGGATCACTCACTCCTTAAAAGGGAAAAGAGTATACTGGACATTTCCTAATAATAACCTTCTACCTTTTTCTTCAGCTGCTTGGCATGTGGATGAAATGTCTGGAGCTCTGCATCCATCTTAGACATAAGACAACTTTACATGCTAGATGGCAGATGAGAAAGATAGGATGCTAACTAGAGTCCTGATGATTATAGGTCAGTCATACAAGTCTGTACTGCCTATACTGTGCATTTACTTTGTATAAAAGAAAACAAGTCCTTATGTATTTACTAGTATGTTCAGGATTTTCTGTTACATGCAGCCAAATAAATCCTAAATAATTCATTTATCAATAAAACTAAATTATCCTAATTGATGAATAAATCAAGTACTAGGTCTTGCATGTATAAGAGTCAAGTAAGAAGGTCAGTGAGGCTGTACATGTACAGAAAGAGGGCATATTAGTGTAATACATTAGAAAGAAGAAAGTACATTGAATGCTGCTAAACACATCTTCATTCATTCAACATGAACTAGTCATCATGTATGACTGAAATACAGAGTCTGTGAGGAGAAAGATGAGTAATAAGGCTCGAATATTAAGTTATAAACAGTTTATATAGCTTTGAATGTCTAAGATAAGATTGGATTCTATTTTACAGATTATATAAAGTCATTAAAGATTGTTGTTTACAAAGTGAAAGAAAAATGCTAACATTTAGAGCTTGAGTGAACCTTAAAATCCTTTATTCTAATGATTTTCAAAATGTGCTATGGAGAGCTGCCTTTGAGAGGCATGTTGTGGGCAAAGAGTTTGGAGCTGCTGGCTGGGTAAGACTGCATAGCACAACCAACCCTCATTCAGAGCAACTCTATTTTCATCTCTTCATAAATCTAGACAACACTTCCTTGAACAAAGTATTCCATGACTAGTGTCTTAGTTTCCAGGCAGCTGTAACAAACATCACATAGGAATTTATTGATTCATGGTTTTAGAGGCTAAAAGGCTTGCTCCCTCCTAGGGTTGGTAGAGTTCTGGCTGGCCAGCAATCCTTGGGTTCCTTGACTTTCCCATCACATGGTGATGTCCTTTCCTTTCTCTTCCAGGTTCCATTGGCTTCCATCTTCTTCTCCTCCATGTGCTTTCTCTTCATAAAGCCTCTAGAAATAGGATTAAGGCCCAACCTCATTCAGTTAGGCCACACCTGAACTGAAAAAAAAAAAATTATGAAAAGTTCCTATTTATACTAGGTTTACACCCATAGGAATAGATTAAAATTTAAAACATACCCTCCCGGGGGGTGAGGGAAGGGTGTAATATAATTCAACCTACCACTACTAGTAAAGTTTGAAATCTACAAATATACACTAATCCAATCATTGTATTTGTTGGAAATTTTTGACTAGAGGAGGTTTTGCCCACAGTGAGTAACGATGACCACAAATCTGCTCATTAACCTATTGCCCCATTGTAATGTTACATTGCACACAAGAGCTGCACTTGAAGAAGAAACTCTGAAATGTACCTCGAAGGGGATGAATATTGGAGACAGAACATTGTAAAAGACTAGTGCAGTTACTACCCCAGATGTGGAGTAGCCTGAAGTCTCTACACACGTAGGGAGGGATAAGTAATAGTTACCCTAAATGGCTTCTAAGCCTCTCTCATCAACTGTTAACCCACTCCATGCCTTTAATTCCATGAGTTTTAAGTACTCAGAACAGTTTCTTTTTTTCTGGTTGCATCCTGACATATACATAGATCAATATCCTACCTTTTACTGAAAAGACCTGGTGAAGTTGTGAATTTAACTTGCATTGTGATTCTGCAACCTGCAAACCCAAATATTGAGTCTGATTTTTTGAAACATCAGTCCTGAGGCTATAAGAGATAAATAATTATTTCATGCCAGACATGCATGTTCTAGTTTTCTGACCATGCCTTGAGCCGAGAATTTAAAATCCTGATCGTAACGTAACATTTTTTCTTTAATCTCAGTGGACTCAAAAGTAGCCATTTGCCCTTATAATCCTTATGGAATTTACATTGTCGTTCTTTCCCAAAGGTCACCTAAACTGCTCCAACTTTGCTTTCATTGGGCTCTATATTACAGGCAACTGCAGTTAATATTTTAAGTAATTGTTTTGCCACTGTACCCTATGGACTGCTATCCCATTTTCCACTGATAGTAGTCATTACTGCCTTCAGATCTCACTATATTAGATAACCAGTATAAGTATCATCTTTAGGTGGCTTTTTACCAAGGAAATACTTCTTGTGCTAAATTTTGTATCAGCCAAGTGCATTCAGGAAAACATATCACTATAGGTATTTCAAATACAAGGTGTTTTATTATTGGGATGTAAAGACAAATGCTGTAAAAGCTGGTAAAGCAAAGGTTAGGAAAGCTGCTGCTGGCTTTCAAAAATTTCAGAAATGCAAGAATCACAGAAAAGCCACTTCTAATAAACTTAGCTATCTGCAACACCAAAGTCAGGGATTCTCAGGAGGATGCCCAGATAGAGCTTGAAGCTGCAGTTGATTATTGCAGCTGCCTACAGCACTGAAGTGGCTAATTCTCAGGAGCTTGCCTGGAAGCCACTGGCAAAACTCCTCTTCTGCCATCTGCTGATGCCCTTACTTCCAGAAGACTAAGAAAGTTACTGAGAATGAACACCCAATATACAGCACAGGACATGTGCAAAAGTCTCTTGAAACTGAATTGATAGTACATCTAGTTCTTGCTTTTCATGGCAATGAGGAAACCACAAAAAGGACCATGCAAGCTGAAATTATGCAAATCAATGTTAATAATCAGTGGAAAAAATTGCAATTGTTCCACAACCTTTAAAAACTTCTGTCAGAATATTACAAATTCTCTTGCTGTCAATTATAAAACTAATATGTATATAGTACACAGTCATTTAAAACATTAGAAACATTGAGGATTAATGCATTCTATTTCTTTGTAAAAAACATGTCAAGACAGTTTGAACAGTGCTTGCTTTCTTCTTCTCATTGTATAACTTAATATGTGGAGAGAGCATCCTCTCTATTCCTTGGCAAATTGTTGTGCTCCTTTCTGAGATCGGAACAGCTTCCAACATTTTATACTTTGCAATTTCAATGTCATAAAATATCTCTGAGAACTCCTTTAATATGAAGTTTTGGGCCAGGACTACTTCTTCTGGAACATCTTTATCCTTTATGTCACAACTACTTTCTTCATTTAAGGCAATAAGTTTGCCTTCACTAAATTCCTCTGGCTGTATATCTATTTTCGCAAATGGTGGCAGTGTCATCATCCCCACTGTCAGCTATTTCTTTTATAATATCATTTACATTTGACTTGAATGTCACTTCCAATGACATTACTTTGCTGCCCTTTCTTCTTTGTTGGGCAATTCTCTCTTTTGATTATCCATGTTTGTAAAATAGAAGGTGGGATTGTCACTGGGAGGCAGAGTCAACATAACTATACCCATGCTGTCCTTGCATGAACTGAATAGCAGATGCACAGTACCCCATCATCAACACACTCAGAAAGAAGTAATGTGATTAGTCACTGATTATGATGTGCACCTGTTATTTACTTAATGCTCTGTGGACAGAATAGCTAGCAGCAAAGCTTGTACTTTATGCAGTTACTCTCAGTTAATGTGATACCATGGTAACAGAAACTTGAACTATATTGCTTGGGGACCTTATTATTTAACTAAAACATACCAACTGAAATCCTTGTATACTGGGATCTTGCAAATTGGGGACTATCTGTACTGGGTGATAAACTGCATTCCTGTGATAATGTGGAGAAGAAGAGTTGAGAGGAAAAAAAATCAACTATAACTTTAAATTTTAAAAGGTGAAAAATGACAACACATTAAGTAATATAGAAACAAGCAGTAGAAAAGTAGGGAAAGTAATGAGATTGATTTTTAACCTTTTGAGTTTTATGTTCATGAAGCTAATCCATGTGGAAATGTCCAAAAAGCTGTTAAAATTGCAATCAATATATTAGGAAATGTAGGAATCAGAGATGTAAATTTGAAGGCCATCCAAAAGAGGTGGGAAGTGAAGTTAGGAAATAAAATTGCTGAACTCGGACCCTTCCAAGACTCACACATATTTGGTATGTGAAAGATGACAAATCAAGGGAATGGTAGACAATAGCATTCAGGAAGACATAAGTAGTCCAGAAAATACAAATTCATATAACAAAGGAACATGAGCTTTTAGAACAAAAGCAACAAGAATAACAAAAGGGAGGCAATGATAAGAAATGTTGCTAAGAAGTCAAGTAAGGCATGTACTAAGTAAAAAGCCAGTAGATCTCCCATTAAGAAGATCTAAACTTGTCCTGCAGGCAAAAGAAGTTTGAGGACAACTAAAGCAGTATAAAAAACAATCAAATCATCCATACCTGTAGCAAAGGATGACCAGCTTCAAGGCATACAACAGAGCACTCAGGAGGGAGGGAGGAGTCTATTTCAAAGGGATCCGTATTAACAGGAGAATTCTTAAGACCAGGAGTTCATTCCCAGAACAGAGTACATACTCAGAAAAGACAAAGAAGGTTTTATGCTTCTGCTTAGGGCTGATTTTCTTGATAGGAGGGCTAAATTCTGAAGAAGGGCACTAGCTAACAGAAAGCCAATTTGCAAAGACTGTAAAGATGGGCAATTTTTTTTTTTTTTTTTGTATTGGGTTGTCTATTTTTGTTAGCTCCTGGCACTCAGGGAAATCTGTGTCTTTTAACTATCTGAATACACATATTAGGGACAGATAGCTCAGGGACTAAAGTCCAGAGTTAACACATTAAAATATTAAAATGTACAGTGTGCCAGAGATGACCACAGAACAAAGATACAGGAAGTGATGGTCCATCCAAAGGCACAAGTTAGTATTTCAGAAGCCATCAGTAAAGAATACCAGACTTTAGGCATACCAGACAAAGACTTAAAATAAATGATCTTCAACGTGCTCAAAGAGCTAAAGGAAAAAACGGAGAAAGGACTAAAGGATTCAGGAAAAGTATAAATGAGCAAATTGAGAATGTTAACAGATAGAAATTTTAAAAAAGGAACCAAACAGAAATACTGGAGTTGAAGACCACAATAATCTGAATAAAAAAAATTCCTTAGAGGGTTTCAACAACATATTGGAGTTGGCAGGAAAAAAAAAAAAAAAAAAAAATCAGTGAACTTGAAGACAATCAAAATGATTCAGGCTGAGGAGCAGAAATAAAAAAAAAAAAAAAAAGAAAAGAAAAGTGAATATGTCTTAGAGACCTGTGAGGCACAGTCAAGTATACTATTATATGTATTATGGGAGTCCCAGAAGGGGAAGAAAGAGAGAAAAGGGCAAAAGGAATATTCAAAGAAATAATGAAAGTAAACTTACCAAATTCAGCAAAAGAGGTGAACATGCAGAACATCAAACAGGATAAACATGAAGAAAAGTATGCCCCATCATAAAATTATCATACTATCAAATGCAAAGGACATAGAGAGAGTTCTGGAAGCTGCAAGAGAAAAGGAACGTATTATGTACAAAGGAGTACCAATTTGAACAATCCAAATTTAACAGAAGATATAAATATACACATTCAAGAAGCCTAACAAACACCAAACAGAATAAACGTGAAGAGATTAGCTCAGTGGCAATTCTCTAAGAGAAAATAAATGTCAGTAAAATGCTGGGAGCTAAGAGAAGAAGGAGACTGAAAAAGTTTGGGAAATGAGTGGGCAGTAGGCAGTTGATGCAAATGCAAGTTATATATTTGAAATATTTGTTAGAGAAAGAAGAGTTTGATAATACACCTGGAGAAAAGTAATCATAGACTTTTCATAGGAAAGGTAAGTATATATTTTACAGCAGAGAAGAAGTATGTAGAGAGATAAAAATTGAATATATAAATTCAGAAGTAGAGAGGATTGGAGTTGAGAGAACAGATCAAGTGTGACTTGAACACAAGTAAGTGCAATTCTTCCTGAGAGACAGAAAAGAGGGAAGGTATCAGGTGGAAAAGAGGGAAAATGGTAGTGTTTTTATTAGCATCTCTCTTCACCCTGGACTAATATGGAGAGGTCCCTCCACTAAGAGTAAAAGACAACATCAAGTTGAGAACTTTAGTGTAGAATTGAGAATGGTTTACAATATTCACTATGGGAATTGATAAAAATACATACATGAAAGAATTATCTAGGAGTCGTGTAACCTCATCTGGTAAGTTGATCACATGAATTTGACCACAGATAAGATAATTTTTATGAACTTTTTTATACTCCAGTTCTGAACAACCTGAGAGTTGGATTGGAGGAAAGGAATGATAGAATCTCTAGAGGGATGGTAAAATACAGAAAGATAAGCAAGAACATGATCTTCCAAGGTAAGTAAAAGCATTGTTAAAAAGGATGTCTGAGTGAGAAGAGTAATACCAGGCTGAAAAACATGAGAACATATAGGGACCATAAGACAGGGTGATGAAAAACATCAAGTTTATTTAGGAGTGGCAAGCAATTCTTCAGTGAAAAGAAAAAGGAATAATTTATTTTTACAGGTGTTCAGTGAATGTTCACCAATGTCAAATGCTTTATCTTCAAGCTCAAATATATAATTATATTCATACAGCACTAGGGTGCCTCTTCAGCCCTGCATGTGTTTATCTCTTTTTCAGAGAATTATGCTTTTTTTCCTTGGGAAGCTTTTTCCTATGGGATTCATTTCTGACATTATTCAGTGTAATTTCATTTTTGTTCCTTTTCTATCAAATATATTTTCCCAGAACTTAAAAAAAAACTTCTTGTGTGAAAAAGTGAAATTCTCTCTCCCTCTCTCTCTGTCTCTCTCCCTCTCACCCCACCCCACCTTTCCTCTTCCTCACACACAATGTAACTCTTAATAGCTTGATGTCTTTTGCTGAGTGAGGTGGAAGAAACAAGTTGCAAATATGTTTTCTTCCACATAATTATTTCCATTTGGGCGTGTGGCATTCAACAAACCATGAACTGGGGATCAGTCTTAGATGTTTAATTTGTAAATTTGGTATGGATGTACATGCATTAATTATATAGAATAATCCATATTTCTTGCTTTAGAACCACCTGGAGAGGAAAATATTTGATCAAAATACAAGACTTAACTTGGATTAAGCTTTGAGTTAACCCAAGGAGCTTTGATAGGATCATAGTCCTAAACTTGATATTAACCAAACTTTACTTACCTAATACATAAAAATTAAATATTTAAGATAAAGAACTGGGCCCTTGAGATATTCAACAAAGGTGTAAATAAAATCACAGTCAACCTAAGGACTCCATATAATTGCAGAAGTTGTTATAACAGCAGTTTGGGGGTGGTGGGGGTGGTGGTGGTAGTTACCTACTTGAGTCCCAGAATATGATCTTTGGCTTCAGGATGAAGAAATGTTGTCCATAGCACACTGAGGGTGCAGTGGAAGAAGAAAAGATATGCATGTCAAAGCAGCAGACCAAGAGACTCTTGGCATAAACAAACAATGGCTTAAGTGAAGCACAGAAAATAAATCCATAAATAAACAATGTATATACAATATGTTTGCAACAGCTCTAAACCTTTTCCTGTGTTCATCACTGAGGATGCACAGTAGTTCATGGCAAGATAAAAGTTTGTTTGAAAAGTACTTTTGATGTGGCAATTGCTGGAAATACGTGCTGAAGTAAACAGTTAATAAAAAAAAGGCACTCACACTATGATGCTTTTGAAACACAAAATGTTGTCTTTCAATAGCAAAGCTGATGTGCTCATTAAAGTGTCTCAAAAGGACAATAATTTGACCACACTGGAGGGACTGGGAGTGTTTAAATTTCTGTGTGCATCTCCATATAAATGTCTACATCCCCTGATTTCTAAACTTCTCTTTGTTTTTCTGTGCTACTGCTATTCTATATCTGTATACCTTGTTTTGATCCATCTTTTTGTGTTGAAAGTCCTCCTGCTCAAGGCCTAGTTTAAATTTCTTTTAAGGAGATAATGTAAGAAAAGTATCTCACTCATGGGTATTTATTAGGTTTCAATACAATAGCTGAAATGCATTTTGTCTCTTGACGTACAAATTTCTCCCTCCCCAAACCCACAGCATTTATTCTTTCCAAGAGACACATCTTTAAATGCTGTGTTTCATTGTTACAAAGATTTCATATATGTGTGTTTTGTCTCTCTAACCATATTATTAGAAAACATTGAAGTTCAATTCATTTTATTCCATGGTTTCTTTTCTTTTTTCACCCGATAATGAAGTATAGCACAGTTACACATAGAATATGCTCCATTAATTTTGATGTGAAAAAATGCTTTTTCCCATAGAAAATAGAATTTTAACCTAAATATTTGGTTTATCTTTTTCATGTTTGGTTTACCCTTTGTACAAAAGGCTGTACAATGAGGTTCACTGACTTCAACATATTTGGGTGTTAATCTAATTATTGTTATGTAAAGGTTCAAACTAGGAGTGTTTGATCAGATTCAGCTCTCTCATTTTGCAGGTGGGGAAATAACATTCACCCAGATGACTAAAGACAAATGAGGGAAAAGAGTAGGAACAGTTAAGAAAATCTATGTAACATTTAAGCCAGGCTGCCATCTATCCTAAAATACGTTGTCAGACTTTCCTTCCCCTGACTGCAGAAATTTAGTTTGTCTAGATTTTCTACAATGTAAGTTTGAGGCATGGGAATAATTTCATTACTTCTGAACCTAAGTCACTTTCACACTTAATTCTTCATAAAAATGTTTTCCAGGGTATGAAAAAAAAATAGAATTTCTTATGTTTGGACTGTCTTCCAGTAAAGAGGTGGAAAATAGAATTAACTGCAACAAAATGGTGTGCTATGCATCACTTTAAAAATTATTCATTTTTTATTTCTTTTATTGAGCTAGAGTTTTTCCTCATGATTGACCTCATGATGCTTCTGAATATTTCTTTCTGCCACAGAACAGAGTAGCCTGGTGTCTGGCCTTCCTAGGTTATAAAATATAAATTGAATTGACTGTTCCGTGGCTTAAGGCTGTAGTCACCGGTGTGTCTTTTAGTGGAGCATTATGAATTAAATATTCAGAGCTTACTATTTGAAAGTTAACATCCACCTGCAATTAAAGCCCATTTATTCTTTGGCCTTGATAACTTTGGTGATGGGTTTATTATGAGCCAATGTTAGCAAGTATTTGTACTACAGAAGAGCAGTACTTTGGCAATTTCTGATGTGGGAAAGAATTGAGCAACTTAAAAAGTTTGCCAGATCACATATCATACTAAGTAGTCAAAATTTGATGAACTTCTTGGAAAAATGTCAGGGCAATCATTCAAGAACTGTTATGTTTCTGATGGCGTTCTGAGAGCACGATACCAGCTAGGTATGACTCCCTGCATGTAACTGGTGTCATGTTCCTGAGCACTATGACAGTGGACACAATGTATACAATAAGGCATTTTCCCTCAAATAGCATAAAATCTATTTGGAGAGCTATAATAAGCAAATGGTTCCATGTACAAAATTTGGAGAAGGGAAAGGTCATGACAGGCTCCAATGTTCAAAACAAGATACTTTTGTGGAAACTGGGTTACAATTTGTCCACAAGTGGGGCAGAATTTGGATTCACCAATGGGAAATCAAAGTCAATTGAGGCAGACAAAATAGCATCAGCAAATACACAAATGTGAGCATGAACATTGTATGTCAGAGGACAGAGAGGGTATTAGCTGAAGTAAAGTGTCCCATGCTTGGTGGAAGATGGTAGGAAACAAAGGCAAAGAGATAGATTTATGAAAGACTTAATAGAACCGAATAGAATATCCAGTGAAGAATCAATACTGCATATGTTCTTGAACAGTGGAATTATCGAATGACATCATTCCCCTTGCAAAGGTTAATCACATTGATACATTACAATGACTGAAAGGGGAGAGAGGTATGATTTGGAGAAAATAGTTACAGTTTTCCTACTCTGAATTAATTACTGCTAAGGAAAAGGACATAGAGAGGAATGTATAAAACTAAGAACCATTTTGAGGGAAGACAAAATTGAGCATTATGACTTGGCTGAAGAAATTGGAAATTAAAGCACAGTTAGCAATATGCCAATCTTACAAATGAGCAAATATCTCTAATGAGTAATAAAATGCTTAGTGTGTTTACTTAGCTCTGCCACCTTGACTGTTCAACGAATTTATTCATTAAAAGGTAATGTACCATTGTCAAGCCAGGATACAGGAATCTAACAAATAACAAGAAAGTGGCTTCACTTGTCACTGAGCTCAGACAAGGAAATGTGCACCCCTTTACATTTTACAGAATGCTCTTCATGGCTGCTAACCAGGGATCAAATCATTTTCATTATGATATAAAACACTGCAGTTTCCTAACTCTTAATCTTCTGCTTTTGTGCAAAACCTCTTCCTTGTTGGAGTTTCATGCCACACTCCATCCCTCCTCATAAATGTCATTCTCTAATCTATTAGTCTAAAAAAAATGTTGCTTAGATATCTTAGACAATGCTTCTGCTACACTCCAATATCTGACATCAGGTATCATTTGAGGTGATTCCAATAGATGACATATGGATGATAACATCCAATATTAGCCAGCCTCATAATCCCTGGAAGCTACACAGCTCCAGTAACATTTATCTTTATTTAGGCTACCATTGCCCCTCTAAAATCTAAAAATCCAATATGCCGACGTATGACCCCAATCTTTCATTCTTTCGATCCCTCTCACACCTACATTTCTCCTGATACCAAAAATTTCTCCATGACTATCAGCTACTTTTGTCTTCACCAGAAACACATCATAACCTACTCAATCCTCAATTCTCTTGCAAACCTCCCATGACAACAACAAAGCAAAACTCCAAACCTCAATTTATGCCACAATTGACCACCTTCCCTTACCTATTTGAGATGCAATATGACAGTATGCATGATCTTCAATCTCAGTGTGTTCCTTATTATCTAAGAATACATCTAGAGAAGAAAGACAAGACAAACGTTTTCCAATCTTAATATTTCCTTCCACCATCTGAAAGAACAGCAAACTGCCAATGGGTAAGTCTTCTCTAATTACAGTGAGCTCTGTGTGTGTGCATGTCTGTGCAAATATGTGTGTTACTTTCCACAGAAGAATAAGGGTTAAATGAAAGAGGAATCAAATTTCTTATCTTATGAATCAACCCTCTCACTGCTCTCCTTCTCCAATTTCCTTTAAACCTTTTACTTCTCAAGTTTCTTCTCCAGTGCACTTCTAACTTTATGAAATATCTGGTCCTTATCCCCTAGAATAAAAATGCTTAGAGGTTTTCCAGAATATGTGATGCAATGAAAGCATTATGAAGGGATTTAGGAACTTGAAAGCACTGCTCCTGTCTTTAATAAAATATTAGAAAAAAATGAAAAAAAAAAGATAAGCATTATGTTGTGTGTATGTGTATTTGTCGGTTCTATATGTTGATACCCAACCAAAATCTGAAGATAGGGAAGGAACTTTAAATTGAATGTAATATTATTTTTACACACTTCTCTACCATTCTGAGCATTCCAATATTCTTTTACTTAAGTCCCAACATGGTTCCTTGATTCTCTCATCAGAAGGGATTAGAATACAAGCTTTCTTGACCTGAAAAGTAACCTTTAGCTGACAAATGCATGTAAGGAAATGAAAACAAAACAAAAACAAAAACAAGAAAACCTGCAGTGTTTCCATTCTTATCCATTTCTTTTAGTCTCTTCTGATGTAGAAAATATCTCACCCTTCAAAAAAACTATTGTTTTATATCTTCATATGTTAAAAGAGAGCTTTAAATAATTAAGGTGCTTTCCGGAAGTGAGCCTACATATAAATTTAAATTTTAAAACTAAGCAATAAAGTATTCTCTTTGAATTAAAGTGAACTTGTGAAATGACTCATTAAACCCTTAAAAATAATTCAAACTATAGGAATATATACTAAGATTTCCTAGATTGCCTGCAAATTAAGTAGGGAAATTCTACAAGGACATAGCTATTCCTATCAGAATGCTAATAAATCATAGAACCATGATTTTGCTATAAAAGTTCATAACACATGAAATTCACATGGATGTATATGTTTTGAATATATAATTGGGAATCTCACAATGCCAGTGATTTCATACAGGTTGGTTTTCCATTTTTCTAAGTGTATCCTTAAATTCCCAAAGATATATATTTATGTATCAAAATGTCACCAAAGGTAGCAAAGAAAATATAAAGATGGAACTCTGCTTTCTTGAAAATTCCAAAACCCCACCAAGGTCCTTTTTATGGTGAAATAATATTCCATTTGTATTTATATATCACGTTTTATTTATCCATTCATCACATGATGGCACTTGGGTTGTTTCCATCTTTTGGCAACTGTGAATAATGCCTCTATGAACATCAGTGTGCAAATATCTGTCTAAGTCCTTGCTTTCAAATCTTTGAATATATACTTAGAAGTGGGATTGCTAGGTCATATGATATTTCTACACCTAACTTTCTGAGGAACTGTCAAACTGTTTTCCACAGTAGCTGCACCATTTTACATTCCCACGAATGAATGGTGTTCCTATTTTTCCACATCATCTCCAGCACTTGTGATTTTCTGTTTTATTAGTAAGAGCTATTCTACTGGGTTTGACATGGTATCTAATTGTGGTTTTGATCTGTATTTCTCTAATAGCTCATGATGTTTAGTATCTTTTCACATGCAGGTCTTCCATTAATGCCTATTTTTTTTATTTATTTCATTTTTTGCATTGTACCATATTAAATGCCTTCTCTTTTCTATCTTGATATATTTCTCATCTGTTCTTCTTGCAATTACCATGGGGTTAAAATTTAATATCCTAAATATATAACAATCATATTTCATTTGTTACCAACTTGACTTTAATAGCATACACATATTCTTTTCCTATGCTCCTCCATCCCCCCACCTATATTTTGTACTTATTACCACTTATATCTTTGTACCTTGTATTTTCAAAACCGTAGATTTATCATTACTTTTTATGCATTAGCTTTTTAGCACTGTAGGTAGTATGAAATAGAGTTATATGCCAAACAATCACTACAATAATACTGGTATTTATAATTATCCAAATTGTTACCTTTACCAGAACTCTTTATTTCTTTATGCTGCTTTGAACCGCTGTCTAGTGTATTTTCCTTTCAGTCTGAACAACTCCCTTTAGCATTGCTTATAGAGCAGGTTTAGTGGTGATGAACTCCCTCAGCTTCTGTTTATCTGAGAATGTCTTAATCTCTTCCTCATTTTTGAAAGATAGTCTTGCTGGATATAAAATTCTTGGTTAGCAGTTGTTTTCTTTCAGCACTTTAAGTATTTCAATCCACTGCCTTCTTGCCTCCATGGTTTCTGATGAGAAATCTGCACTTAATCAAATTGGAACTCCTTTGTACATAACACATTCCTTTTCTCTTGCAGCTTTCAGAACTCTCTCCATGTCCTTTGCATTTGATAGTATGATCATTTTATGATGGGGCATATTTTTCCTCATGTTTATCCTGTTTGATGTTCTGCATATTCACCTCTTTTGCTGAGTTTTGTAAGTTCTCTTTCATTATTTCTTGGAATATTCCTTCTGCTCCTTTCTCTCTTTCTTCTCCATCTGGGACTCCTATAATAATATATTGGTGTGCTTCATGGTATCCCAGAGATGTTTTAGGCTCTTTTCACTTTTTATATTTCTTTTTTTCTTTTTCCTCCTCAGCCTGATTCATTTCAAGTGTCTTGTCTTCAAGTTCACTGATTCTTTCTTCTGCCAGCTCCAATCTGCTCTTGAACCCCTCTGGGGCATTTTTCTTTTCAGTTATTGCAGTCTTCAAATCCAGGAGCTCTGTTTCATTCCTTTTTAAAATTTCTATCTCTTTACTTAGGCTCTCATATTGCTCATTCATTGTTTTCCTGATATACTTTAATTCTTTCTTTGTATTTTCTTCATCTCCTTGAGCATTTTTAAGAACATTTTTAAAAAGGCTTTGTTTGGTATAACCATATTCTTGTCTTCTCCATTGGTGTTTTCTGTACTGTTATCCAGTACAGAATTGGATGGGCCATCATTTCCTATTTCTTTGTTCATCTTGTACTCTTATGTTGCACACTGTACATTTTAATATTTTAAAGTATTAACTCTGAGACTTATTCCCTGAGATGTCTTTTTCTTGTTTTAGTAAGTTGCTAGTGATAAGTCAAAGATTTTCTCAAGGTTCAGCCCTCCTATCAGGAAGATCTGACCAAGCCAAATGCATTGTGTAGGGCTTTCCCTGTCTTTCTGGGCCTCTGTCTTGTCCTGGGCTTTTGCTTTTCAGTTGTTTTGGGGTTCCCCTGTTTGTAGAAGTTTGGTGTAGTCCCGTCTGTTTCCCAGGAGGCAGACCTCCCTCTCCCAGGTGAGGAAGTGCAGCATCAACAGCATGCCAGCCCGCTACCCCATCTGGGGAAGGTTGACACCATGGCTGTTGCCACCCTTTCCCAAGGTGGGTTGGAACAATAGCTGTCCTCAGAGCCAGGCCCCCAGTGATCTGAATTTGCTAATCAAAAGCCACAATCAGTGATTGACTGTATCCACCACTGTTCTTGTGGAAGAGGATTTTTATGTCCCTTTCTGTCCCCAGCAAGCTAGCCAGGGACTGGGCCCATGGTGGTCTGCCACAAGAGTGGGAGATAGGGGCCAGTAGCCACCAAGCACAGAAAGAGCAATTTACTGTTCTTTGCCATAATTTATCAGCCTCTTCCTCCTGCTCTTCCCTGGATGATGCACAGTGTTCTTCTGGCTTCCAGGCTTTTAAAATAGTTGTTTCAGATAGTTCCTGCCTGTTTAATAGTTGTTTTGGTAGAAGGACTGTTTCCTGGAGCTCCTTACTCCACCATCTTTCTTGGAAGTCTAGGGCCATTTATTTTTTAAGATTTAAATCATTCACTTTTATTTGATTAAGATATAGCAGGTTTAAATATGTGAAGATTTTAGATTATCAAAAATTAGATTTTAAAGAGATTTTTAAATAACATGCTTAAAAATAAAGATAATGATGTACAGAGAGTTGTGTAATGAGCTCCCAAGGTCAAATAATTTGTGGTTTAACTAAGAATAAAACACATCTTTAACATCCAAGGGGAAAAAAATCTGAAAACACATTTACTGAATACTAGGTTTTTAACCAGGCACTGGCTAAGTCATTAATCTACCCAATTTTGTAGCTGAGGTACTGGTGCTCAGTCATATAATTGTCCAAAAGTTATATAACTAACAAGCAGCACTAGCAGATTTTTGAATTCAGATTTGACTTATCCCAAGAACAATGTTTCCACTAGAGCTAATTTCCTCTGCTTTTGTGACCTTTCTGTGATGCTACGTGCATTTAAAAAGTATTTACTATGTAATCTTATACATAACAAAAAGTATTGATTTATAAAATATGTCAGGGATGGCATAAATCAATACACCATTTTGGGAGATCATATTGGTAAGATGTAGCAGATAGCTATGGCTGCGCATCCATCTTCTTCTGGAAACTGTCCACCCAAATAAATAGAAGTGTCAGAACGGTGCACACACAACTAGAATCCAGTGTTTGGAAGCTTTCTGGACTCTTTTGTTCCAACATTTCTTTCTGCTCTTCTTGTATTTTGGCCTTATTCTCTGAAATCAGCTTTCTACACAAGGCTAGAGTCATGGCCACCAGCAGCTTTGGGCATATGGAGTTTTTTGAGATGAAAGAAAATCTGCTTTTGCTGACCCTGCTGATACTCCCATAAGCACTAGTTCCAGAACTCCTTGGAAAGTAGCCTAGTCTGGCTCAGCCTATGTATCTCTTCCCTAGACCAATCACTATCTGTGTGAGGATATAGGGAACTATGATTGGATCATAGCTTGGATCAGATGCTCATCCTTCAGCCAGTCCCTGTCACCAGGAAGGTAAGGACCTTTAAAAAAAATGTTTCCACTCAAATCATTTTCTCCATCAAGGATGAAGGATGCTATTCTGGAAAAACAAGAAAACAAATGTATCCTACATACTCCAATGTGTTCTTTCATTTACTGAAACAAATTCAGATAGGCTCCAATAATGTGACCAAAAAAAAAAAAGTATAAATTATTAAATCAAAACATTTATATTATTTCTACCAAAATATACCAAAGAAGGAAACCAAAGGAAAGAGAAAGCACCATGCAAAAAATGTCCATTGTAATGTACCAGTCAATATTTATTGTCAACTAACATTCCTTTTCTCCTCATCCTCATAATAACCCAATTTTCATATAGGTGTTGACTATTCCAAAGTCAAGGCGACTCATTGCAACATGTGCAGGGATGGATTTGATGGTCTCAGGGGAATCCCATCCCATTTACCACAGTGAGCCATACCTAAGCCAGTAAACAAGTGGCATTCTGCTGGCCATAAAAATTAGTTCAGGCATTGCATGAATGTAATCAATGAGACTGAAATTGGAGTGAGTTTTCCTGGGTTTTACAGAAAAGAGGTCTTCTGAGTCTTTATGAGGGAGAAACCAGGGCAAAAAAGTGTATCTCTTTTGCCTCTCATCTTGATCTGTGGACATTTGAAAGCTGGAAATGCCAGAGGCATTTTGCAACCACAAAGGAAGCCAATCCTGGGACTAAGCCAATCCCCCATAAGGGCACAACTGAGAAATCAAAGAGAAATGAAGACGGCAGCATCATATCAAGGGAACTGAAGCTTGTCTAGTACCTCTGGATATCCACCTACATAAGCAAATGTGTGTTTTATTTAAGTCATTTGTAGTTGATTTTTCTGTTAATTGTACTACAATACATCCTAACGTATGTAATGTTATGATATCATGAGAAACAGCCTAAGTCTCCTGATCAATGAAAGAAGAGTAGAAAATAAATTTGAAGATATCCACTCAATGAAATATTTTGTAGACTTTACTCATTATCATCATGAAGACTATGTAGCAGTTCGCTGCTTTTAAGGTTACAAGTAAATTATTCGTTTTACCTTGTGTCTGGTAGTCATATTAAGTATCATAAATTCTAGCATTGAAGTAGTTAGGCCTCTGGGGTCTGACATCATTGTGAGTGAGATACCCCAAGAGATGATGACCCAGTTTACTGATGATTATTTTTAATAATAAGCATTTTAGTGAGAATATTTACATGGCATGTTAAATACTGCCTGCCTTATTGGAGCAGGGTGAATAATTTAATGTGTGTTTTTTTTTTTTTTTTTTTTGATGAATTAGATTATCATCGTGCATATCAACTGTACCCTGTACAGTGAAGTAATCATTTTAAGAGACATTAGCCTCAAGCTGCTATACCTTTTAGATTCTTGGGTCAGTTTGTTGTATTTATTTTTTACAATTATTTTATGTATTTTACGGTCACTCTTACTTGTATCCTCTCTGTCAGGCTGTGAGTTGTCATTTCTTGCAGCTCTTTTATGGCCTGCCAATATGTTCATGTCCCCTTCTACTTTTCTGCTTCTCAACTGTTCTAGATTAGAAAGTCCAATAAGTAGGCTTTTCAGAGCTGTGGTTTAAAAAAAAAAAAAAAAGAGACAAGAGATTTTTGGTAATGTCTGATGATGTGCTAAGTTCTGATACAAGGACTTTGAGATATTTCATTTGAGCCATCCAAATACTTCAAGACACATAGAGTCAGGAAAAACTATTTTACCATTTTTTGCTAAATATAAAATACAGAGATCACTTTTGCATGAAAGGAGATCTTCTGTTAAATCTCTGACTCTGAAGCTAATGTGGACTTTGCCCTGGTGTCCGGCGCTGCCCCGCTCGGTCCCCGGTTCCCGGCCGGCGAGGGGAAACAGGGAAGGAGAGAGAGAGATGCAGACTGCGCGAACTAACCTGGTCATGAATCACGACTCGAACCACACGGCAGTTGTGAAAGCAAGCCCTTTACTACAGCTAGATGAACATTCTGTGTTACTGGTTCCCACACGGGGCACGGCGCCTCGTGGGAGAGCAGCCTCGATGTGGCCGTCAGGCACGGCTCCTTGTGGGCTGTCTCACCCTACCCCGTCCGGGTAAGACCTTTTATACACAATTAACAACCAATAAGCTTCTAGGCTAGTATCGCGTATACAGGATTTCGATTGGTAGGAGCGGGTGGCGGATACATGCGTCACTATGCGGAAACAGGATGCAGGCGCCATCTTGGCTCACTCGATGGGCGGGGGTAACTCTAGAGCAGGCTGCAGCGCATACGCTAGGCCCGATTCGGGAGGCGGCTTTCCACACCCTGGAGTAGGCTTGCTGTCAAACGACATTTAAATTTCAGATCTGTGGTGTCTTAGAGCTAGAGTGCTAAGCATTAGCTAAGATTCTTCATTTACTGAGGGCACCCAAATTTAAAGGGTTTTAATGGTGTACCCTAGTTGACACAGCTAAAAGTAGAACTCAGTAGAGTGTTTTCCATAATACCTGGATCTCCCTTACAAAAACATTGATGTAAACCTGCTCTTTTCTTTCACTAGAATTATACATATATTCAGCTGAATGGATGTTTTTGGAAGAAAACTAAGCTATTGACTAAATACCCTTTAAAGCTGCTGTACCGTGTATTGACATTTTCGAATTAAGTTCATCTTAAGTCTCAAAGGATTGTATGTCATGTGACAGGGACTTGAAAATCCAAGAAGACCATATGGAAATGATGCCTAAAATGTTTACTTGAGGCTTTGAATACTATTATTTTTATAGTAATCTTTAATGTCTCTACTTAGTTTAATAGCAGCCTTTAGTTATTGTTCTTCTGCCAGCTAAGGCATAAAACATGCTGTCTGGTGTAACAAAGAGCCATAAGAAGCAAAATCTTGAATATCTAATTTGCTAACACCAGTTTTACAGTTTTTAATCTTATATGCAGATTTGTGAATTGGCTTATAGAGGAAATATTTTATTTTGAAAAATTTTACCAGAAGCTCTTAAAAACATATTTTTTTGCTTTCTTTTTTCAAGAAGGATGAAATTTTGATTGTTTTGAGAAGTCCTATGGAGTTCGAGCCTCTAAACAAAACTTCAGGGGGAGGATTTTAAAACTCTTCTGCTTATAAAGAAAGTATTTGCTTCGTGGAAAATTTCCCTCAGAGTCAGTCCAGGATTATTCTTTAAAATGTTTTCATCAGTTTTCCTCACTAGATTCAATTGAAATGAGCCCAACACTTGAATGTTGCTGAATTTATAGCTCTAGTAAAACAAACTCTTTCCTACACAAAATTGGGTTTCTTAGCCACTCAAAAGATTTGAGCTACAGTAGTTTGCTTCATTATTAAAGACATATGAGGCTTCTTGTACAGATTTCCTCTTGGGCAACCAAGCTGGTAAAAGAACAAAGAATTTCAAGAATTTGTATCTCAAAATTAAGTCCCAAGGTATCTTTCTTTCATTTTTTTTTTTTTTTTTTATGTTGTGGGAAATCTTGCAAAATAATTTCCATTTTAATTTAGCTTTGCACTTTTTGTGAGGCTGTGTGAGAACACAGCATTTAACAGATGAAATTCTTTGCCATATGAAATAAACGTATTATTTTATGATTTTCCACACATTTGGTGATGTTAATGATATCTTCCTTAAAATGGGGAGCTGAAGTCAGTCCTAATCAGAATCTCAAGTGCAGCAGGTGTAATATAATTCCAAAGGGAGCAAATGGTTTTCTCCTGAATTTTTCAGATTCTTCACAGGTAGTTTTTTTGTGTGTATGGTCGATTGTGAAGTGTTTTAATGGTAACAGCTTACATCCATCATGATGCCTTAATGTCAATCCTATGGTTCTGTGATCAGAATGTCATTGTATTAAATCTTTCAACTTTTCTGGGTCTTTGCAACTCTCAAACAGTGTGTGCAAGCTGCAATGAGGTGCAACTGTGTCTGAATGTCAGAAGGAAAACACAGTCCTAATTCAAGTGTGCACTCATCTACTGGGCTGCCTAGTTTTCCACAGGTGCATTAAATGGATGAAAGACTCCTTTTGTAATGGAAGGGATAGCAGCTAAAATAAAGAAGGGGAATTCACAAGGGTAGGGCATTGGTTAGAAATCAACCCAGAAACAGGAGCTGTCAGTGTCCCAAAGTGGTTTTTACAGCAGCTGCACAGACAACCATTTACAGATAGGCTTGCATTCAAATATCGCAAGAGAGAACACACATTCCAGAGTTTGGATTTAGATTCCTTAGCTGTTTTAGCTGAAACTGCTAGAGCAATTCAAGGAAGTACTATAGTTATACAGAAAAGGCACTGTAGCTATAGCTTCACAGAGAAACTGTTCATAAGTACAGAATTTTATTTGAGATATGATAGTCTAAATTGGCAAAAATCCATTTCTGTTCTGGCCCTGAGCCTAGTGCTTCATAAAGAGCCTTGCCCAAAGTAAGTGTTCAATAAATACTTGTTGAGTGTAACAACTCCAAACTATTGATTAGCTTGTTCTGCCAATGTCTAAGGCATAATTGGCTATGGAAAAAATGCATTTTCTTAACTTACTCTTTGCCTCTAAATTTCCTTTTTAATTATTTCAGGTTTACAAATCTTCTCTGAATAGAAAGCTATTAAACTAATTAAATAATGGAATTTTAAGGCTGAGTAGACTTTAAGAGAAAGTGTATATTAGCCATCTAATTTTATAGATGAGGAAATTGAAGTCCATATGATGGAACACTTTGGTAAAAGTCACAAAGTTAGCTGGTTGCAGAAACTAGAACTAAGAAGCAGGTCTCCTAAACCTCAATGTCATGCTCTCCACATTCTAAATAATTAGAATCTGTCCACACTTCTTACTGGGTTGTGGGGTGAGAGAATAATTTTTATGCATTATTCTGAAAATAATAAATAATATTTATTTAGCACTTATTTGTGAGGCACTATTCTTTATATAAATTAATTTAGTAAATTCTCACAATAATCCTATGAAGTAACTTATTGACTCAATTTTACTTTAGTCATATTATATATATGAAATATTTATATGTTAATCTCTATATATTTGTAAATATCCATCTATCTATAACATCTATCAATCTATCAATTCATCTGTTTTGTGCCACAGAAAAAAGGTAAATGCAGAACAGGTCAAACATAACTATTGTCTATATAAGAAACCCCGCTCTATTTCACGTAATAAACCAATACAAATACCCAGAAGTTAAGCTTAAACAAAGTGCAATCTAATGCTAGGATTGAACCACAGTATCCCTAGAATATATGACATTTTAATTTTAAAAACAAGCAAATAATACAAATAAACACTTAGTATTTTTGTCAATATAAGCATATTTCCAAAAACTGTTATTACGGATCTTCATTGTGCTAATTGTGTACTTGTTGACTTCTCAATTGAGTCTTTTTACAGTATCTGCACTTTATAATTAAACAACCAGAAACCAGTTTTTTCCTGGATAAATCTTTCTCTCTCCCTTAACTCATTGATTTTTTTAAACTTTAGATTGATCTTCCTGTTATCTTTCTCCCTTTCTATTAATGAGATGTGCTGAATATTTTATAGATTATAAAATGCTTCAAAATTTAGAAAACAAATTAAAACTACTAAATCACATCATCTGAAGATGAGAGGCTGATGACATAAGATCGGTCATTCTAACATTTCTAGAAAGTAATTATGCAGTGCATTCATATTTAACAAAACAGACCTAATTCTTTTAAATTCGGGAAACTGAAGAATATTTCATGCTCTTTTACTACCTTAGAGTTAATGACTTTTATAACCAAACCTGTTTTATGAAACATTTCATTTTTGTATTAATAATAAGTTCTAGATCTATTGAGCTTAGGCACTAATTTATAGCAGAATGAAGAAACTATTTTTAAAATACTAGACTTCAGTTTTTCTCTGTAAAAAGGCTAATGTTTTGTTTATAACATACAGCTTTTTCTTTATAGCAAACCACTACAAAACTTAGTGGCATAAACTGTTTATTTGCTTACAGTTCTCTGTAGTGGCCTTTTGTGCAAGGCATATCTGGGAGAACTCATGTGTGCTGGTGTTCCTAAAGAGCCTTGCCCATAGTAAGTGTTCTAATAAACACTTGTTGAATAAAACAGCTCCAAACTACTGCTTAAATTTTTCTGCCCAAGTCACAGGGTTCACTCATATGCCACAGGTGGGGATGGGGGGGGCGGCTCTGAGATGTTTGGGATAGCTGGAGTTTCCTGACACCTGGTTTCTCATCATCTCACAGGCTAGCCTGGGCTTGTTCAGTGATGGTAGAAGCATTCCCAACAACCAGAAAGGACAAGTTCCTGTGTGGAAGGACTTTCCAAGCCTCTGCCAATGTCCCCATGGCCAAACCACAACACATAGCTAAGAGTACATTCAAATGAAATAGGCTCCACCTCTTGATGGGAGGATTGACAAAGTTACGCTGCAAAGCCCGTGGATAAAAGGATGCAAGGAATTACTGTGGCCATTTTTGCAATCATTTTACTACAGATGAATAGTTTCTTTCTGATTGTTTTTTTGCATTTTTTCTCTTAAATCATGTCTTCATTCACATCAAAAACATTTTAAATCATATATATTATATATCTGACATTGAGTAGATTATCTTCTGGGGATAAAGACCTATTCTTAAGAAAAAAAATTGAAGAAGTGCTGTAATAAATGTCTGTAAAATCCAAGGAGCACAGAAGAGACAGCAACTATTTTTGCTCTGGGGCTGTGGGGAAGGCACAAAGAAAGATTTCACAGGGAGGTTTACATTTGAAGGTTTATGAGAGAGAAGGACAGGAAGATATTCCAGAGAAAGAAAACAAGGAATAAAACATTATGAAGATGTGATAGTATATTTTAGGGAGCAGCAAGTAGTCTGATTCAGCAGTCCACCAGGTACTAGTAAAGGGAGATGTGAGCAATGATGGATTCGATGGCATTTGACGTCAAGGTCCTAAAAGCCTGAATGGGCAGAACAAGGAAGCACTGCAAATGACACCATTGCTCCTTCAGTTTTAATGGCCAAAATTTAATACTGGCTTTATCAGAAAAAGAAATTTCATTAGTCTCTCACTCAATATATCAAATAAAGGTACTGGGTGTGAGCCTTCTTGGCTGAAAGTGGGTTATGTGGCCATCCTTGGAAGCCCTGATAAGCCACACCTTGGCCACATACCCCTGGATGTGATGAGGAGGTGTGTGGGTGGGGTGGAGGACGGGGGTCAGTTCTAAATGAACTACATGGGCTATATGGGAAGTAAGTGGAGGAGCAGTTAATTTCAAAAGGAAAAAAAATAAAAATCAGGTGCTGTTACTAGCAGAAGGAAGAATCAATGCTAGGCAGGCAAAAACACAGACGTCCACTTTAGTCCACCCTTTGGCTTCCCAGGATCTCTACATTTCCCCACCTAAATCAATACTCTTTAGTTCTAAACAGTGAAAACACAGAGTCTTTTTGAGGAAACTGCATTCAGCTATGCATCTCAGATCTCTGGATGATTCCTTCCAGCCAAATCCTAATGTCCCTGCTCATGATCTGACTTGATCTGGCTAAGTGATAAGTCAAACCACCTCAAACCCATTGTGTTAGAAACTCCCATTTGGAAAATGGTATAAAAGGAAAGAAATTCATTGGCCCCTGCTCCCTGACAAATAGCATACCCAGCTGCACTGGGAGAACAATGACTTTGCCTAGCAATGGGTGATTTCCTTGGCTGGACAATCTGAAATACCCAAGACTACTTTTAGAAAAAGTCATGTGTAAGACAGACACTAGAAGGGTTCCTCTTTCCAAGGGTGCATTTCTTCTATAGTCCCTCTCCTGTCATGGAGTTTCAGGAGCCTGAAGTATTTACTTAAGGATTACACTAAATAAATGTATTTCTCTTGCAATAAAATTCCCTTAAAACCTTGAATAAGCCTTAGGTTGATTGCATTCTATAATCAAAGAGTAGCCAAAAACAGAATACTTGCTTAGTTATGATCCCTGAATGTAGACTTCTGTTTTGGATATTTGTATCTTAGCAACAGACCTGAGTGTCTATCCCTCATTTCCTGATCTGAGTAACTTCCAACAGAGTTCTGGTAAACCTCCTCTTTCAAGCTACCAATATGATGGCACTGAATACTACGTTGGGAAGTGGTATGTACAAACAGCTCTTGCCAGTCAGTAGAAGCAGGTTCTAGTGCACCACTCATGACCTCCCTGGAAGTAATAGCCTAGAGTTGGGAGGTATGCATACCTTCTCTTTATTTCCCCGCTGCATCCAAATGAATCACTTTTTGTTTTACTAAAAATAATTTACTTTATTATGATAATGTGTACACACATGGTTTAAAAAAATCAAATAGAACTAAAAGATGTATCAAAAGTCATCAAACTTCTGCCTCTCCCCCTCTTTATGGCCCTGTCTGCTTTCCCAGAGGCAAGTATGTTCAACTGCTTCATCTGCTTCTTTTGGAATCAGCTTCCACATTTCCACTTCAGTTTTACAGAACTGTGATATGTGTTGACTGAGACATTTTGTCTTTTCTTGGAATTTCAATTCCCCAGGCGCTTACCAAAAGACAGTAACTCTCATAACCAGCTTATACAAAAGAAGACAGAAATGTAAGGGGGTATCTGAGAGTGTTAGGAATTGGAATAGGGAGTATCTGAGAGTGTTGGGAATTTTCAGGTGGTTACTTCCTACCCTATCCCCTCCGAGTGCCGGGTAAGTTCAGGGGCCTTAAAGCGAACTATTGAAAAAGATTGGACTGATGCTTGTTGAGCTGCAGAAATTGTAGGCTCATCTCAGTGTGAGGACTAGAGTGGAGTGTAAAAGTCCTTAGAAGAACAAGACACAGGTCCCCTGGAGGTTGGGAATATGTGTGAGGATAGGGACTAATATATGTTCCCTGCCTGAGAATTTTGAAGTCAAGAGGCCGATTAGAACAGGCTGTAGAATAGGATGTGAAGAGAAGTATCATGGAGTGATGAAGATGCTTGAGTTTCTTGTGGACAAAGTGTTTGCCATTTGAAGGAAACCAGTCTCTAGCCATCACGATAACTCTCCCAAGAGATTGCCTGCCAGGGACAGGAGTGCTGATTAAAAAGAAGCTGGCACGGAGAAAGGTGACAGGAGTTGAGCTGGTGGCAAGAGGTCACCAGAGAGTATGTCACTCATTTCAGGCAATTGTGCAGGTTGATCACCACAAACCCTCCAGAAAAACTTTTAAATGTGAACCCCGAGAGTGCCAGCCTATGAATACCTGCTACAAAGAAGACACCAGTGGCTGGATTTATAAGAGCACCAGTGACACAAACAAGCCCTTTTCCCCTAAGCACCTCACGCCTTCCAACTATTCCTTACCCCCCTACATGCCATTGCAAGTCTTCTCACCCAGAACAGCCTGAGCTTGGGAGAAGAGGGGAGCTGTGAATAGAGTTGACACTGGAGTTTTTAATCAGAACGGTCTGGACATAATATCTGAAAGTAATCACAATGAATGAAATGTGACTTTCTCCTATAGATGGAAGTGAGTGGAAAGGGACAGGGGAAGGATATCTAACAGAACAGGTTTAAACACAGTGATAAGAGAAAAACCAAGCTTTCCCCCATTTTTATCTCAATTGAGTACACAATGTTCAATAATGGAGTTACTGGAGCTGCTACCTGCCTGTTAGGAAAATTGAACATTTAGTTTCCATGGTTCTATTTCCACCATCCATATTCCATTCCCAGCCACCCACTAGAGTTACCAGTTTTTGATTCAATAAATATTTACTGTTCACATCATTGTGACTATGTAAATATTGTTGTACTACTGATCCACACAGACCTCTATGATTAAATTTCTTGCACTTGCAAAACTTTTAATTTTCCCTGAGTTAAATCTTGTGTCTTATTTTTTCATTAACTTAGTTTTCTATGCATCTATCATGAATTTTTATTCATAAATGTTTCAACAAATATGGCAAAAACCTAACACCCTCACACCCCTTGCCCATCCCATCAATCCTGCTCAGTCAGGACTGGACGCCCATTAATCTTGGTGTGCAATGTCTACCCCAGGATTTTCCTTGCACTATTATCCTGCACAGGATCCATGTGTTGTTTCTTTACCCACTTCCTTGTCTGCACAAAAGACATCCTCTAATAGGATGTTTCTAGGATCCATGTGTTATTTCTTCACCCACTTCCTTGTTTGCACAAAGACATCCTCAAATAGTTTCCTAAGAAAGGGTTCTTTAGAGTTAAATTTTTGGGTCCTTACATGTCTGAACACGTTTCTAGTCTACTTTCTCACTTTATGAATAGTTTTGCTGAATGTAAATTTTCGGTTGAAAGCCCTTTCTATCAGAATTTTGAACATGGTGTTTCACCCTCTTAACAGGCATTACACAGAGGAATAGGTCTGGGGATTTAAGCACTGTTTCCCCTTGTTTTCAAGTTTATACCCTGCTTCCTGGCCAGAACTAATTTTATTTTTCATGGAGAAGCCACTTTTTCAAATCCTACAAAATGCAAAATTACCTGATTTGTAGGCATCACGGATTACTGGTCACAAACAGCACCTCATAGCCTTAGGGCCTTTATTTTCCTACACTTCAAAAAATATTGTTAAACATATCAATTTACATTTTTCACTGAAACAAATCTTAAATACAATGAAATGCGAATATCTTAGGTATATAATTCAATGAGTTTTAAAAATGTATGCACCCAGTCCAGGTCTAGAATATTGCCTTACTCCAGGAATTTACCTCTGATTCTCTTCAAGTCAATCCCTATATGGCATAAGCAACTGTTGTTTTGATTTCTACCACCAAGGATTAGTACTTCTATAGTCTTTTTCTTGTTACCAGTTAAGCAAGGTCAGAAATACTATGAGTGTAAGGGTTTCTGCTGCCCCAGAAAAAGCCATGCCAACAAAATGCAGAGGGCAATCTTTCCATTGCTATTCACAAACTCCCAGTCACGTAGAGTATATCAACCAACGGTTTCTGTTTCCTTTTCTCCTTTCTCCTATCCTGTGGTAAGACAGCTGGGGGAGTGGGTAGAATTGGTGCAGGAATGAGATTTCAATATGGGCAGGATAGAGTAAGTCATTGGATGGGGTTGAACCTGAAATGAAAGGGACAGCATTACAGATAGGGTTAAGATTAAACTAAGTGCTATGAGGGGGAAACTTAAGAGAAATAGCCTATTCGTGAACTTCATAGAAATGGAACCATTCATTGTGTACTGTTTTGTGTCTGGCTTTTTTCACTCAATATTATAATATTTTTGAGATTAGTGCCTTTTATTGCATGTATCAATATTATTATTTTTATTATTCCTGAGTAGTATTCCAGTGAATGAATATCTCACAGATTATTTTCCGTATTGTTGCTGAGTGACATTTGGTCTGTATCTAGTTTTGGGCTATTAAGAATAAAGCTGCTATAAACCTTCATGTATAAGTTTTTGTGTGTAAAATAAATTTTCATTTTGCTTTGGTAAATATCTAAGGAAGGACTTGCTGGGACACAGAGTGAGTAAATGTTTATCTTTATTAGAAAATGCCAGAGTTTCCTCAAGTGGTTCTATTTATCCTTACAAGCTCACCAGCATCATATGAGTGTTCCAGTTGCTCCACACTCTTGCAAAAATTTGGTATTATCAGTTCAGCTTTCTTTTCAAATTTATTCTAATGGGTATGATGTTTGATCTCACTGTGATGGCATTTGCATTTCCCTGATGACTAATGGTAATGTCTTTCTATGTGCTTATTGGCCCTTTGAATTTTTCTTTTATGAAATGTCTGCCAATGTTTTGCCCATTTTTTAATTTCATTTTTTAATTAGTGAGTTGTAGGAATTTAGATATTTTGCATTCAAGTACTTTGTCAGATACATGTATTAAAAGTATTGTTTCTAGCCTTTTCATTTTCTTATGGTATCTTTCAACAAACAGACATTTTTAATTTAGGTGAAGTCCAATGTGTATATATATATATTTTTCTTTTATGGCTAGTGCTTATTTTTTGTCTTCCCTTAGAAGACTTTACTCACTGCAAGTTTGCAAAGATGTTTGTCTAGGTTTTCTTCTAGAAATGTTATGGGTTTAATTTAATGTATAAGTATATAAGCATCTTAAATTAATTTTTAATATAACATGAGGAAATAGTTGAAATTAATATTTTTTTCCATAAGATTATCCCATTTTTCCAGACCATTTTTTGAAAAGAATTTCCATTCCCAATTGAATAGCCTGGATGTACTTTTGTGGAGAATAAGAGTCTATTCCTAGACTCTATTTTCTGGTCTATTTGTCTGCCATTCTATCAATATTACCCTATCTTGATTACTGTAACCGTATAACAATAAATAAGTAAATGAATATATCAATAAAGGAAGGAAGGAAGGAAGGAAGGAAAAGAAGGAAAGGAAAGGAAAGGAAAGGAGGGAGGGAGGGAAGAAGAAAATAAGAACGTTATTTTTTTCCTCATTGCTGCTTTGGTGTGTGACAGATTTGCCCATACCTTTTACCTTTCTTTAATGACATAGAGTAAAAGAATTAGCTGTTTTACTGACATTTTTTATAGGTAGTAACCCCAAATTCCAGCGACAGTGGGAACATCATCAGCACAGTCCTAAAAATATAGTAAGGAACAGTTTTATCCAGTTACTATGTTAATACATAATAGGTAATGTCAATGATCTCCCTAGGGTAGACAAATTCTAGCTTTCCACATTCCACTTTGACTCAGTTCAGAAGTTTACACTATATTTACCCCACTTGCAAGTACCAATTTCTGTAAATTTGACTCAAATTTTAAGCGACAGAATCCCAATATAAAGCTTGCTTAAAATACTGCTACTAATAATACTAAATACAAAAGTGATCATTATTAATTCATGCAATGGAAAAATCCAGAAGTAGGAGACCCAGCTTTAGGAAGATCTGTATCCAAGAATGTCTTTGAAACTTGGGTAGCCTGTCTTCCAAACTTCCCTCCTTCTATCCATCTCTTAGCCGTTTCATTCTCCATGTTGGTGTCATTCTTAGGCAGGCTCTCACTATATAGAGACCCTTGGCATCTCTGAGCTTACCAACTAAGCTTTTCTTTCCACTTATTTCCAAAAGAGTCTTGGGCTTAACTTACTAGCTTGGATAGGGTCACATGTCTGTCCTTGAACCAGTAATTGAAAATCTGATTGGTATAGCTACTTGCCATCCCTCAGAGCATGAAGATTTGGGGTCACATTTATCTGAATTGCTTGGCAAAGAAAAATCAAGTTGCTATTATCAGAAAAAGGGAAAATGCATGCTGCGCAGATAAAAATAAAGATCATTACTACAATTAGAGAATATCAAACAATTAAATTGGATAATATATTGAAGTACTTACTTTAATAGAAGTCTTGTTCCCTAATTTTTCCTCTCTAATCCTTGCCTTTTTTATCAAAGCAAGATATTGGCTTTCTTTTTGCAACATAGTTCAAGGGGTTTCTGATGTAAAAATGAATTCTCAGAGTTTATCTGAAAACACTGAAGTCACACCACGTTCGTCTTGTCAAAACTTCTGACACATGTGGTAGGTAGAATATCATACAATGTCTATTTTTTGACTTCTCAATGACATTTTCTCACCACCAATGATATTGGCATGACTGTATCACCAAGCTACAATCAGTTCTAGGCTGGGTTTTGATAGCTTATAATGTAATTTTCTGAAAGAAATTTTAGATAAAATAATTGGCATTCCAATGTCTGAAAGTATGCTTCACTTTTATAGCAATTTAAAAAGTCCATTTAGCTGAGTTGTAAGGCCTGGTAAGATCTTGTTTTGAGAAACTCATCAGAGTTATTTGGAGAAGTGACATTTTATACAAGTAGAGAGTGAAGAGAGTTTAAATCTTTCTGGAGTTGTATTTTAGTTGCTAATACAAATCACCCAATGTGCACATATAAATTAACTCCAACTTTACCTCAAGGTTAAACAAGCTTGTTTTAACATCACCTCTTGATCTTTGGGCAAAATAACTTTTCTTTTCCATTGACCAATGTGGCTACACAATAAACCACTACCTTCAGGATTATCTTGTAATACTGTTGCTTAGTAAGAACCTGCTGGAAAATGAAGCTTTATTTGCTTCAGTAACTATTCTGGCTAAGTTTTAAGAATTCCCCTTCCTAACTCCATTGCAAAGTGTGGTTTCCTGTCCAGCAGTAACCATGGTGACACAAGTGATTACTCGAGATGAAAGTCAAGAGAAATGAGAGTGAGAACAACTCAAGAGAGAGTGTCCTCCTGAGCAATGCTCATCTCGGATTTTACTGAGATTCTCAGGGTAGCGAGATGTGCTGGAACACACATTTAGGAAGGCAGGAAGAGAGGCAGGATGTTCTGAACTTTAAGAAACAAAGATCAATAGGCATGCTGATAACAGATAAGCCTGGCCTTGGGAGTGGAATGTACTAAATGCAAGGACATAGCATAGGGAAGCAAGATATTCCCATCATTTTTGATGAGTTAGACCAAGGCAGTTTTCTGCCTATGTGCATGCTGAGGCAGAAGCTGAGTTTATAAATTTTTTATCCACAGAATTCCCACATCTCCCCCCTTTTTATTTAAAACTTTTGCATCGGGTTGGGAAGGGTTTGCAGCAGATGCAGAAGCTACAAAGGCGACGAGTCTTCTTTCAGTTCTTTGTATCTGGCTCACCATATTGATTATTGACCTGCATGTTAATGATAAGATAAGCAATATGATTAAACCAATTCCAGTAAGTATCTAAATTTGGAGGTTCAATCCTTTAAACCAGTTAGAAGGATTTAACCACCATAAATTGTTATTAAGAGTATCAATATTTTTTGCTGTGTAAGCAACTATATTTGCATTAATTGTTTCAGATTTTGTTGAAGGTTGGAGATTTCAGATTTTATATTAGGAGAGAAAGCACCCAATAAATGGGCCTTTATTTGATTTCAATCATTTAGTGACTGGTTCCAAGCTAGAGGGGTTACACAGATTTTAGTATAATTCTAATCACATTGCAGGCTGAGTCTCATAGAAATAGCCTGTTGCTGTTCGCCAATCCATAATATGAAAGTTTCTAAAGCATCAAGATGTGCAAGAATTTCATTATCAATATTTGTTTGAGTAAGCATGTCTTCAGTAAAATTGGTCATCAGTTGATTGAATGAGCAGTTTGTACAGATTCAGCTAATGTGGCAACAGCAGTGGCAGCGGTAGCAGCAATGATAACAGTTGAAGTAATAAAGGCAATTAACATACCAAGAAATCTTTTAACCTGGATATGTGTGAGTGCATAATCAAGCTAGAGGGACTTTTTTGGCAGAACCCATAATCCTCCAGCCCAGCTCGTATCATTGGAGGACAATGGGGGGTCAAGAATATGAGCCCAATAAATGTGGTTATTAGCAGATCCTAAAGGCAAAAGGAGGCTAGAAAAAATAATAACAATATGCTAAGTATCTGAGAAGAGTTATTGGCTACAACTGCAAGGTAAGCTAAAAATCTAGTTTCCGGGGAAGGTGAGGCTCCTGTACGGTTAAGGATTGCGGTAGCCTTTTGACCTGTTTTAAACTTTCCCAAGTTACTGTCTGTGCGTAGATGGTGTTATGGCAGAGACGAGCTCATGAGTTCTTCTGGTTCTCCAGGGTTATCTGTTCCATCTGCAGAACTGGATTGAAGGGTTGGTCCTTCCAACTCATGATATGGCTTGACGTTTTTCACTGGTAACCACTGAGGACCTGTAGGAGTAAGCACACATGCATATTCTCTCCCCCATGTTAAAAGTTCTTGTCGTCCTAGCCAGGACAATCACCTAGGGGATGTCGATACAGTACTTTAGCCCTAGGCTGGGAAATGTCCTGTGACTGTTGAAATTGTTGCTCTGTTGTGGTAAGACCACTGGCATCACAATTTAAAAAATTTAAAGCCAATAACGCTGTAGCTATATTATTTCTAGGGGAGGAATCCATATTCGCCCTTTTTTGTTTTTTGAGAAGAGTTTTGAGGGTATGATGAGCATGCTCTATGATGGCCTGACCTGTTGGATTGTATGGAATACCGGCTACATGTTTGATATCCTATTGTTGGTGTAAAAGCACGAAAGGATGAAGACATATATCCTGGGCCATTATCTATTTTGACAGAGGTTTACTCATATGACTAATGGCTTCTAAAAGATGAGATCGAACATGTTTGGTGCAGTGCTAGGAGTCTGGTTTAAACATTCTGGTTTAAACAGAGGTTTAATTTTTCTTTACATTTTTACTAGGGTTATGTTAGATAATGGGTGGAACATAATTTATATACTTGCATTGCTTCTTTTAAAAGTCTTTCTTTGTTGTTGTTGAAGATGAAGTTCTGACTTGTAGCTAATTGCAAACATTTTTAGAGAAGCATCAGAGTAAAACAATGTAACTTTAAAATAACTGAAATTATAACTAGCAGTACTATATTGTTGTTTGATGTTATGCACATCAGTAACCAAAAGGTTAGAAGTTTTTAATTTTTGTAACACTGTTTAAACATTTCTTCTGCAACTTATAACGTATTACATGAATGTAATTATTTTTAGCACTTCATTTTTTTTTTCAGGGTGAAAGAACAAATTCTTTGTAACTGTTGGGAAAAAAAGATATTCTTTAGGGCTTGACCTTGAGAAAGCAAAATGTTAAAAGTTGTCAGGTTTGAGCCAGTATTTATTTATTTTTTTAATCTAAAGTTAAGGAAAAGACTTAGCTCTTTTAAAAGTGAGAAGACAATATTTTCAAACAATCAAGAGCATAAAGTTAACATGAAGTGCAAGAAGTTACTTTGGTAAAACAGATTTTTTGCCTTTTACATTGATTATTCAGGAAAACATCTTTTATAACCTCTTACTAAAAAATAATACCTTAATAATCTAAGGAAACTTTCAATAAAAGCAGTTTTTTTTTTTTTTTTTTTTTTTTTTAGTATTTCACATTAAAAGTTACCAAAATGATTTTGGAAATTGTTTTTAAGCAAATGTCTTATAACATACAATTATCTTAGATTTAAACTTGTTAGAATAATTCTAAATAATTAAAACACTTTAATGCATCCTGAAACAGTAATAAACAATTTTTTGTCAGGGATTAATGGAATGTATAGGTGTTACATTATTCCTCCTAAAAAACACACAATGATTTAACTTTGCATGAATTTTGAAATTCATGAAAGTATGTTGTTTTGTTAGTTTTGTTAAATTCTTTACAGGCATATTGGCTCTATGTATATGTCTATTCCTATATTACTGAATGAGGGTGAAGCCACAAATAAGCTTTATAGTCTTGTCTAACAATTATTAAATTAGAGTCTTTGAGAGGGAGAGCATCATGCCTTGGTTGCCTTTGCTGGATTACAACTGGGAAGGCGTAACAGTCTCCTTGGAGGACAGCTTCCTTTAAACATTGCTGCATTACTGGGTGCAGGATTTGCAGAAGTGGGGATTATTTTGTTAGGCTGTTCCTCCAGAGGAGGTGGTGGAGGCTACTCATCCTCCTCCTTGACCACGTCCTTTTTTTTTCAGGTTCCTCAGGGGCAGCTGTGGGCTGGACGGAAGATTGAAGAGGGCATAGGGTGGTACGAACTAGCTCCCAGGTCATTAAGGTTGAGACTGATATTTTGCTTCCTAATTCATGTTTCTTCTTAAGGATGTAGCCAACCTGTTCCCCAAATTCCAAATCTTAAGTGCCTCAGTCGGGAAACCGAGGATAATAAGCTTGAATAGTTTGAAGTAGACCAAGTAACTGAGTCTCCTTTACAGAGCAGTTAGCCGCCTTTAAAAGCTGTTGTTAAGGTTTTAACATACGGAGATTGTTCTTTTGTTAGTCCTGAGCCCATGATGAACAGAAAAACTCTCTTTGAAACTAAGCATGTCGGCGCCTATCTCAAGCAGGCACTGCTGTCCCTTACCTTAGGGATGAGAAATTGTAGTCCGGATGAATATTGCTCCTCTTGGACGTGCTGATTGTGTCACCTGAAGAACTTGAGCACCATAGTTCCTTACACAGGGCACCAATTGTGGCTTCCTGTCCAGCGGTAACCATGGTGACGCAAGTGATTACTGGAGAGGAAAGTCAAGAGAAGCGAGAGTGAGAACAACTCTCGAGAGAGTATCCTCCTGAGCAGTGGTCATCTTGGCTTTTATTGAGATTCTTGGGGTAGGGAGACATGCTGGCACTCAAGGCCATTTAGGAAAGCAGGAAGGGAGGGAAGATGTTCTAAACTTTAAGAAACAAGGATCGACAGGCATGCTGATAGCAGATAAGCCTGGCCTTGGGAGTGGAATGTACTAAATGCAAGACATAGCATAGCAAAGCAAGACATTCCCATCGTTTTTGATAGGAGTTAGACCAAGGCAGTTTTCTGCCTATATGCATGCTGAAGCAGAAGCAGAGTTTATAAGTTTTTACCCACAGAATTCCCACAGCAAAGGACTGGGAGTCACGGAATAAATTGGACATCACTACAGATGGTGTATTAAGCAATCCTTTCTACTTGGCCAGCATTTAGCTCAGAGACAAGCAAACACAATTATCCTTTCCTTCCTTTTAGAGTTATTTCACCTTAGTCCCTTCTGGCTTCAGAACACACCTGTGATATAGCAGAACTCTCTGAAGCAATCATTTCTCTTATGTCCATCAGCATCAGTTTTTGTAACTTCTCCCTTACTTGGCCTCAGCATCTGCTTGCAGATCTTTTGGTCCCCTTCCTTTGCTTCTGTTTCCTTTGCTGTTGAAAACATCCATTTCCATCTGTCAACCTCTTCTTTTATTTTTATTATTTTAACTACATTTCCAAATATTGAAAATAACTGGAAGGCTTTTTTTCTTTCAACAAGATCTATCAAGATAAATAGTTGACATCATGCAAGTTGTCTCTCTCAATAACGTCTGCACTGGCCTTCGCAGATTGTGATATATATATATATATATATGTATATATATATGTCAAGAGAAGTATTCCACATTGGCAGTGATCCTTAACTCAAAGTCTATTCATTTGTCAGAGGAAAATAGGAGGAAAGGACCCTGGTAGCGAACAGGTTATTGCCCTTACAATTCTGATGGGTTTCCCAGATAATGCATTGGCCAGGCTTGAGCTGTCCTGCATAAAGGTAGAGAGATTGTCAACCATCACTTTGGTCCACAGCGACTATGAGTCTCTTGCTTTCTGTGGTCCCTGCCCTAGTGGCTGCTGTGGCATTTCTCGAGGCTTCTGACACAAAGATTCCTAAGATATCTCTCTGATGATCATTTGAACATCCAAGGTTTCCCAGTCTCTGCACTGACAAGGTGGTCTTGTCCCATTCCTCTTCTATCCAGTATTACTTTCTTGTGGCTGCAGCAATTAGCTAACACATTAGACTGGTTGTCAAAAATCTAACAGGAACTCTTTTGGCTTGCTCATAAAATTATATTTTCTTGTTCTAATATATACAAATTTCTATTAAACTACTACTATATTTATCATTTCTCTGTTATGTTTCATTATCCATATAAGTAGTACAGGGTAGTAGGTTTAAGATCATGGGACTTGGTGTCAAACTGCCTAAATTCAAATCATAACTCTAACCATCACCAGCTGTGTGACGTTGGAGGAACAATTTAACCTCTCTGTGCTTCAGTTTCTCTACCACAAGATAAGTATAATATTAATACTAAATCAAACATTGTAAGAAGGATGTAAGGTCTGCAAGACCTTGACAACACCCTTGAGACCAACTGTATCCTAAAATTCAAGAAGTTTCCTTTTTTTAGCAAGGTTATATGGAGCATATATATTATGTTTGGTATCCCATGACAGAGTTTGGACAGCCCCTCATAGTCAAACATATTAATAATTCTGCTTTGAAATATATGGCTATTCACACTAAGTTGAATAAATAAAGACTATAAATAGCCACTCAGCAGTTCAGGTCAAGTTTTGCCATTACATGAGTTCAGGTCAGATCAGATTTTGCAGCCAAAATGAGTTATGGAAACCTTAGGTTTCAGAGCTGGAACCACGTGAGTATAATGCTTAGTTAAGTGTTTAGCACATAGTAAATCACCCCAATGATGCTGACTGTTATTATTACCCATCAATGGAAACATTTGAGTGTCTACCATGTGCTATTTATTTTTATGTGTATTATTGCTTTATGAAGCCTTTTGGTTGAGGGCCAGGGTCCTCCCTTCTTCTTGCCAAACTGAGTTATAAATAGTTTCTTTTTTTTAGGACTCTGAGTGAAACATTCAGAATTTCAAGAGACAGGTGACAGTCAAAAGAGATTTTCTAACAAAATCTCTTATTTTCTCCTCAAGGTAATTTTAAGTAATGCTCAGACATGGCTAACAATTGTTTCAAATCCCTCAGTGGGAGGTCTCCAAGCATTGCTAGAAATGGCTGCCAATTTCATTGCAACCTGACCCCACCCCAACCCTCCTCAAGCAGAGGGTGGTTCATACTCTGTCAATTTCCTCCCACACCACCCCTGGCCTCTGCTTCCTGAGGTGACCCACCTACCTCCTTTTCCTTGCAATGACAGGAAGTGTTAACATCCAGTTACATTTTGTTTCCTGTTTGAGCCACTGAAGAGGAGAGCATCCTCTATCTTCTAATAGACAAGTATACAAAAACTTTTATGACAAGTTAAAAGATATACAAATTATGGAACACCCCATACTCTTGTTTCCTTCCCTACTTAACTTGTATAAATTATCCCTTGGTACTAGAGCAGATCAGACCAGATGCTGCTAATAACACTTTATTGATCTAGATGTTCACAGATGAAGGAAACCTTATTCCAAATGATCCAAGGCCTTGAAATGCAAGGCAGATATCATTCATTTTAAACCAAAGTTATTTGAAATCCTGTCTAAATGATAAGAGAGGCTATAATTTAATACAGGAAGATTTATATAAGTTGGCTGGCCCCTAGTTTTCATTTTTACTGTTATATAATCACAGACTGAATAAAACATGCTATAAAAATTTGTGAATGTAGGTTGGCCCCTGCTTTTCACTTTTTACTGTTAGATAGCCACAGTCTGAATATGATAAATACACATACGCACACCACATATACACATGCACACTCACACACATATTTAATATCCTAAAGCCATCTAGACTTTTTCCTCCAAGAACCTTTCTTCAGGATACATTTCCTCTACTCACTTACTGAAAAATGAAATTCATTCAAGAGGCCACTAGATTTCCAGCCTAAAATTCCTAATGTTCTGAACATTGATATGGTGCCCTTTAGGATTACTGCCAGTTGAACCTAAATTCCAAGGCCATTACTCTGCAAAGTACATGAGGCTGTGTAACAAGCTCTTAAAGGAAAGCAGTTTTTCAAGCTACATTATGGTGCTTTTAAAGGGAATAAAATCCTTAATGAGAAAATGTGTCTCCTGAGGCTTCTGGCTTCATGGTCAGCTCTGTACACTTGCCTTCTTGGTTGGCAGAGAATCTGTTAAGAGACATTTCAGGAAGCCCATTCCTTAAAAGATCTGGAATGAAACAGGATGGCAGGCAGTTCTCTGGAGACTTTGTTGGGCAGCTTTATAATTCTGACAGATGTACTCTGGAGCTGTTCCCACATAGCAATACCCTCATAACCAGCCTCTCGCCCTGCCACTCACCAACCACTGAAGAGAAACCTGGGTTGCTAAGGAACCTGTTGCAAGGCAAATGCACCTGATGGAACTAGCACTTGTCAGCTAATAACAGTTTAGTGTGAATAAATTTATCAGAATCTTCCCAAATGAATCAATATATTGTCAGTTCCTGGAGGGTTTGGGCCTGAATTTATTTATCTTTATTTCCACTCACATCTAGTGCAAAGCTAATAAATGTTTTTGGAGTGTCAGTTGAGGACAGCTTGTTCTACTATATTGCCATCAGCTGTCTCTAACACTTTGGGTGGGAGGAAGAAGAAGTTGTCTTTTGCTAATAACTTACTCATTGCTTGATTCTGGGCTTATAAGGAGTACAAAGATATGGCAGCTTATAGGGGAGACTTGGATGGTGACAGAACTCACCCGGGTCTTGGAGGGTGCTGATGAGGTAAGAAACCAGAAAATGATGTCTCAAATTCAGAATCCTCACCAAATGCTAAGATGGGAATTGTGAATATTGCTGAATGAAGGATAATGGAAAAACTCTAAAAATTACTGTGCATATGACTTTTGGAGCCTCTCTACAGGTGGTCTCCATTAGTTGGGGGTGTAATTTAGGTGTGGCTACACCCTCCTCTAGGTGAGTGCTTAAATAGAGCTTTGATAATAGGAAATATAAAGCAGGATTGGCATCATTTTGTTCACTCCAGCTTCCCATGTACCCACGTTTAAGGCTACTTGGTTAGCTACAATGAGTACTTCAACATTATGAGGAATAGAGATGACACGGAAATGTAATTATGTTTAATTTATGAAATACAGAATAATAAAATCCTGTAAACTAGGACAAGTAAGAAGAAGGAAAAATCTAATCTGGTTTGCTGAGCCACTCTCTTCCCCACCTCTTTAGCATTAACCAAGGCTTATGGTAACATGTATTATAAGGAGATGAATTCATTCGTGTGGTTCCTTGTTATTTTACCTTCACCCAGAAACGTAATTAAGAAGCAAATCATATTGCCTTGATGGCAGAGACAAAGTATGTCAGAAATATCATTGTTACTGCAAAATTACAGAAAACACAGACTCCATTCCCACTTCTAATTTATCACAATAGCGATAAAAGGTCTAACTGTTCCTAAATGGTGACATTGAATGAGAGTTATCAGCATTTTGTTACTTACGAGCAGAACTAATTTCTTTTCACCCTTATGGAAATAATTATATAATTTATGATGCTATTTCACTGCTTTGGATGGTAGTGGTGTATATGACATTAATAATCTTCAGTGTTGTGTTTTGAAGACTTCTTTTCCTCAAGCTCTTATTGGCTTATGAATTCAAGGGATAACATATGGGAAGTAGTGTTCTTGATTAAAAACACAAGGTGGAGGGAGTTCAAGGGTTTATGATCTTTATGCAGTTCAAGTTTATGCAGTATTTCCCAGGTGAGGAAGAAAAATCACCACCACTTAATTTCACAAACCTGACTCTGAGCCTCTAGGAAACAGTAAAATCACTGGTGTATACTTTCTCAGCCTGGTGCGATCTGATGCTGATGTGACCTTCTTGTTCTAACTCAGACACATTCATCAACATTAGCCTGGAAGTGGCTTCAAATTTATACTCAGCGCTGCATATGCTGCTTGCTCCCCTGCCAGCCCACCCAAAGGATGCCTCAGATGCTTGGAAGCAAACCACAGTCTTCAGGAGTGACTCTTCCTTCAGCTGAGAGGACATTATGACCTGCTATTTCCATTCTAGGTGACTTTTATCTGGTTAGAGTGGCTGTGCATTTTCTGAAGCCATTCTCGACTCAGATATTATTGTCCCAGGGAGACTCTTTCCTCTTTACCCACATTCAAATTCGAACTTCTTTCCAACCATTGCCCTAGCACTTCAATACAGAGAACTGGCTTTTCTAGGATCTTTCTGGCAAGAAAGGAAAAGAGAGACTTTTCATTTTTAGGGCAAGAGGAAGAAGAAAGAGTCTGAACTGGGAGTGACATCACCACCAACAATGCTGAACTTTAACTGAACCCCTACCTGTGATCCTGGAAAACAGCTACTGTTAAAGTAATCCCTTCGCCATTTGTGTTCCTGGAACAGCTTACTGCCAAGAACCACCCTTCCCCCCATGACTTAGATAAGACTCAAAGATGCTCCCAGGTTTACCCGTGACATGGCCAGATATAGATTCTACAAATATTTGCTTCATAAATGATTAGCTGAATTCCTTGTCCCACAAATCAATCAGAAAAAAAAGTGCTTATTAGCAGAACTTTGGTCATGTTCCTCCTCTCTCCCCAGGTCCCCGAACTTTGACCCACCCTCAGCCTGAACCAGCGTGCAGCCATACTTAAGATCCCCCTCACAGAATAGGCCGCCCTCAGGGTAAAATATTCTCTGATTTGTCTGATCACCCACCATGGCAGTTTGGATGTTATGTGCCCCAAAATGCCATGTTCTTTAATGTAATCTTGTGGGAGCAGACATATTAGTGTTGATTAAGTTGGAATCTTTGGATTAGGATGTTTCCATGGAGATGTGACCACCCAACTGTGGGTAATACCTTTGATCAGATAATTTCCATGGAGGTGTGGCCCTGCCCATTCAGTGTGAGTCTCTATTAGTTTACCGGGGCCCTATAAAAGCTTAGACAGAAGAGCTCAGTGTGCTACAGCCAAGAGAGACATTTTGAAGATGGCTGTTGAAATCTGATGCTGACATTGTGGAGAATGCCATTCTGAAACGCAACCTGAGAACAAGCAGATGCCAGCCATGTGCCTTCCCAGCTAACAGAGGTTTTCCAGATGCCAAGGGCTTTTCTCCAGTGAAGGTATTCCATTGTTGATGGCTTACATTGGACACTTTATGGCTTTAAGACTGTAACTTTGTAACCAAATAAACCCCCTTATAAAAGCCAATCCATTTCTGGTATTTTGCAAAATGGCAGCATTAGCAAACCAGAATACCCACTTCCCCACATCCAGTTCTTTCTAGCCCCTTTTACTCCTCCCAATAAAAGTAAATCCCTTTCCTGTTTAACTGTTGAGAGGCTTGTAGATCTCATGGTCAGAGGGTACCCCCACTTTTGCAATAATCCTTTTGAATGATTAAAGTCACTCCTTACCTAAATCTGGATTTTTTTATATCTCCATAGATGGAGATGACTATAGTGTCATAATTTAAGATGAAACCAGATAATGGAAATCCTTGAGGGTTGGGTTTAGTGTGATTCATATCTTTATAGGATCAGTCAAAAGATTTTGACCAGGAATATGACACAAAAATCTTACCTTTTAATGAAAGTTTGATCTGAGGTATTCCAGATTATATGGAAGTAGGGAGCCCATCAAGACCCTGAGACCAGAAAATGTATCAGGCAGGCTGCCAAAAACAGAAAAGCTAATTAAAGCAAGGAAATGTAATATATCAAAAACTAAGAAGCCCAGTCCCCTTTTGGACATCTTAACCTTTTATCCACAGAATTTTGGTCTTAACCAGGACTCATGTCCTTTACTCCTGTGTTACACTTCCCCCATGTCAGAGTGCTAACAGAGAAGAGGAGGGTTGGTTTCAACATTAAAACTCAGTCTTTTTGATGTCTACCAGCCGCTACTAGTTGCAGATCTGTCCTGCTATCCTCCTAACATCTTGTGAGTCATCTGTTCATGAAACATGTGCATAACCACCCGTTTTTCAAGGACAGATGGTTCCCTTTCAGGCTTTCTACAATTTAAATACACACTGAACAGTATTTCCAACTGCCTAGGAATAAGCAGAGCAGTCTTAACCCAATAGCACTTTTCATTGTTATAGTAAGCAGAGGCAGTCATGTTTATGAAGATGAACTTCAAAAGTGTATCTCCAAGATTGCGGAAAGATGGAGTAGAGAGTACCAGAATTCAGTCCTCCACCAGAACAGTTATTAAACAGGCAGGCACTGTCTGAAACAACTATTTTGAAACTATGGAGGCAAGTAGAACACTGCACAGTATCCAGGGAAGAAAGGAAGGAAGAGACTGGTAAATTACAGTGATGACCAGAAAATTACTCTCTTGATAGCTGTACACCCTGCATGGCAGGCCACTGTGAGGTCCATCCCATAGCTTGCTCACTGGTGACAGAAAAGGACATACAAATCCTCTTCCTCAAGACCAGGAGTGAGCATGGCCAATCACTGATTATAGTTTTTGGTTAGCAACTTAAGATCAGTGGGGACAAGGCTCTGAGAGTGGCCATTGTTTCAACCTGCCCCGGACAAAGGAGGTGTTGGAGGAGACTTGGGGATGTAGTGCTTCCTCAGGAATGTGGGGGACACTTGGTTAGGGGCCTGCATGTGCTGGGCAGGAAGAAAGCTCAGCTTTAGGGAGCTGTGGAAAAAGCTCTTCATCCCCTTCCTGATCCCTTCCTCAGGGCACTTTGGAGTCAATCTGTGCCCCCTTCTTGGGTCCCTGGATTTGTTTTGACTGGGAAAGACTGACCTAAGAAACTCCTATTTGGCATGCCTGTCCTCCCAGAATTTTCTCTCCAGGCAAAAGCAGCTTGAGACAATTAAAGGAGTATAAGATACTATACAGGCAGAGAGTATGGGGAAAAGACTCACCTGCTTAAACCACCTGGGAGAGGGAGAGCTGTCTCCTGGGAAATGGAGGATATATGCAAACCCTTGTAAACAGAGGAACTGCAAAACAACTATCAAGCACAAGCCCAGAAAATGTCAGAGTCACAGAAAGAGAGGAAACTGCACATTACATTGCCTTGGACAAACTTTCCTGGTAAGGGGGCTGAACCTCAAGAAATTCTATGTTATCACCAGCTGGTTACAAAATCAAGAAACATAAATCTCAGGGAATGTATCCCAGAGTTAACTTTAAAATATGCAAATACACAGTATGCAATAAAATGTACAAGACAAATAAAGAAACAGGTATGTCCTTCCATGCAAAGGAAGAGGACAAAAATCCAGAAAACATCAATGAAGAGGACCAGAATGTGGACATACCAAACAAAGCCTTTAAAAAATGATCTTAAAAATGCTCAAGGAGATCAAAGAAAAAACAGGGAAAGAACTAAGGATATGAGGAAAACAATGAATGAGCAATATTAGAATCTTATTAAAGAGGCAGAAACTTTAAAAAGGGACCAAACAGAACTACCAGAATTGAAGACCACAATAAATGAAGTGAAAAATGCCCAGGTTTCAAGAGCAGATTGGAGCTGGCAGAAGAAAGAATCAGTGAACCTGAGGACAATAGCCTAAATCGTCTCTGGGACACCATCAAGTGGATGAATATATGCATTTTGGGAATCACAGAAGAAAGAGAAAGAAAAGGGAAGAAGGAAAATTCACACACACACACACACACAAAAGAGAACTTACCAAACTTAGCAAAAGATGTGAATATGCACATCAAGAAGACCAGAGAATATCAAACAACATACATGTGAAAAAAAAATACACCCTAACATATATTTAGCACACTATCAAATACAAAGGACAAGGATAGAGTTTGGAAACTGCAGGAGAAAAGCAATGTGTTATGTACAGGGGAGTTCCAATTAGATTTGGTGCAGATTTCTTATCAGAAACCATGGAGGCAAGAAGACAGTGGATTGAAATATTTAAAAGTGCTGAGAGAAAATGGCTGCCAACCAAGAATTTTAATATCTAGTGAAACCTTCTTTCAAAATTGAGTGAGAGGGGTGTCATCAACATGGTGACATAAACAGCTGCCAAAAACTTCTCTCCAGATATTCAGCAAACAAGAGGGATAACCCTGAGTTTTTCAGAACTCTGGAGGAGTGTATGGATGGGAGAAGGGTCCTACAGATGCCAAATTGAAGAAGAGAGATATTAGACAGGAGAACTCCATTATGGGCTGGCAGGTCCTCTCTTCTCCCCCTCACTCAGTCTTCTGCAGCACAGAAAGAACACAGAACCAACAATTAGGATTCCTCTCACCTCCCAGTGGGGACACAGACTAAAACATCACTCACAGCAGTGAGACATATCCCCATTGTTTGGAGGTCAGGAGCACAGGGGAGGAGATTTCAAGGCCCAGTTCATTGAGGGACAAGGAGTCTTTGAAAATGTAGGCAAAGACTGCTCCAGCCTTGGGGCTGAAAACTCTTTCCCCACCCTTGAAGAACATAGTAGTCAGCAGCCCAATACTTGCCTAGGGGATGGGTGAAAATTGAGGCAGTTTGGGGAGTCCTCTGCCACAGAGAGAGTGCAAAACACAGCCCCACATTGAGTCAGACTTTACTCAACAAAGTGAGGGTGCAGGAAACCCACAGCTTCTTCCCTGCCCAGCCTGACTGGGGCACCTGGAGGCAATTCAGCTCCACCCAACCAGACTCAGCCAGGCTCCAAGAGTTAGCCAAGCCTCATCCTGCCAGACTCAGCTGGGATCTAATAAGTAATACAGCCCCACCCAGTCAAAAGCTGAAGAAGTATTGAGAGGGGGATGCACCTAATCACTGCTGGTGAGGAAGTAGAATGATGCAGCCCATCTGGAAGGCAATGTGGTGGTTCCACAGGAAGCTAAGCATGGGGTTGCCATATGTTCCTGCAACCCCGGTATTGTATATATGCTTGGAAGAACTGAGAATAGGGACCTGAATGGACATTTGCACACTGGTGTTTATGGCAGCAGAATTCATGATTCACAATGGATGGAGGTGGCCTAAGGGTACATCGACCAGTGAACAGAATGGTAAACTGTGGTGTATACATACAATGAAATTTTGAGTGACCACAGAAGAAATGAAATTGTGAGGTATGCAGCTAGGAAAATGGACCTTCAGGTGAGTATGTTGTATGAAATAAGCCAGAAATTAACAGGCAGACATTAAAATACCTCACTAATATGAACTAACTATACTGGGCAAATTTCTGAGAATTGAATCTTAGAGCATAGGTTGTCAGGGGAAGGCTTATTGTAATGGTTCCTAGATGGTAAGCTCTTACATGAGTTCCCTTTTTCCTGAGTTGTAATGGTTATTTCTCAATTCTGAGTTGCTGAGCTCTTGTGTATAACCTGATTGGTCCCTGGAACTTGAGGTATCTGGGAAACACCTGAGACTCAGAGCTAGAATTTGGTAGCTATGAATGTCAATATTCTCCCATACAGCAAATGTTAAAGAAGCTGAAAAAGGGATTAGGCTTCAATTAGAGATATGAATGAAATGGCCTTGGTTAGGACTAAGGTATGTCAGGAAAAAGGGTAGAGTTTGATATTGACTGTGTTTTTAAACTTCAACTTCTGTATGAGACCAAAGGTAGAGATGTTTATTTGGTAGATAATCTTTATTTTCTGTGGCCCACTATATAATTTAACTTGTATGGTCAGTTTATTCAAACACCATAATTACATGGAAACTTGAATAGGGAGTGAGATCTGGTTTGTTTGCATAGGTGAGTGTGAAGCCCCCAAATATTCCAGAGTAATTTGGGTGGAGGATAAAGAAGTTTTTGAAAAACTCCCTTGAGGAACTAGGGGAAAATGTGGAAATATTAAATTTTCCCATCTAGAGAATTCTTTATATTCTCACAAACATTGGGGACTACCAATTAGTAGGCCAAGAACTTGATCTTGGGGCTTGCCTTTATGAAGCCTGTTACTGCAAAGGAGAGGCTAAGCCTACTTATAATCATACCTGAGTCACCCCCAGAGAACTTTGTTGCTCAGATGTGGCCTCTCTCCAAGCTAACTTGGCAAGTGGACTTGCTGTCCACTCCCCCACAGGACATGACTCCCAGGGGTGTAAGTCTCCCTGGCAACATAGGACATGACTTCTGGGGATGAGTCTGGACCCAGCAGTGTGGGATTGAGAAAGCCTTCTTGACCAAAAGGGGGGAAAGAGAAATAAAGAAAGTAAACTTTCAGTGGCTGAAAGACTTCAAATGAAGTCAAGAATTCATTCTGGATGTTATCCTTATGCATTATATAGATATCACTTTTTAGTTTTTAGTGTATTAGAATAGCTAGAAGGAAATACCTGAAACTGCTTTTAACTGCAACCCAGTAGACTTGTTTCTTGAATATGAACGTTTAAGTATATAGCTTATTATGGTGTGACCATGTGATTGTAGAAAACCTTGTGGCTCACACTCTCTTTATCCAGTGTATGGACAGATGAGTAGAAAAATGGCAACAAAAGAGTAAATGAATAATAGGGGGAAATAGGGGAGATGGGTTGTTTTGGGTGTTCATTTTTACTTTTATTTTTACCCTTATTTTTATTTTTATTTTTTTTGAAGTAATGAAAATGTTCAAAAATTGAATTTGGTGAGGAATGCACAACTATATGATGATACCATGAAAAATTAAAATTAATTGTACACTTTGGATGATTGTATAGTATGTGAATATGTCTTAATAAAATTGCAAGGAAAAAAATGAGGGAGAGATTAAGACATTCTCAATAAAAAGCTGAAGGAGTTCATCACCACCAGATCAGCCCTACAAGCAATGATAAAAGGAATTCCTTAGACTGAAGGAAACAACATCAGAGAGTGGGTCAAAGCAGCATAAAGAAATAAGACCTTCAGTAAAGGTAACCAGTTGGGTAATTATAAATGTCAGTATTATTGTATTGTGTTGTTTCTATGTAATTCTATTTTTTACTTCCTACAGTTGCTAAAATGAAAATGCATAAAAAGTAATAATAAATCTGTGGTTTTGAAAATACAATGTACAAAGATATAAGTGGTAAAATGTGTGAAAATTAGGTGGAAGAATGAGACAGATAGGAAAGGAATATGTGTATGCTATTGAGGTTAAGTTGGTTACAAATAAAACATGATTTTTATATATTTAGGATGTTAAGTTTTAACCCCATGGTGACCACAAGGAAAATAGATGAAAAATATATCCAGTTAGAAAAGAGAGGACACTCAATTAGCTCAATATGGTACAACACAAAAAGTGAAATAAATTTAAAAATGTAGGCATTAGCAGAGGAACTGAGGGACAAAAAAGGTATAAGACTTTGAAAAGCTAAAAATCAAAATGGCAGAAGAATGTCCCATTTTATAAGTAGTGACTTTAAATGTAAATGAATTAAACTCTCCAGTCAAAGGCAGAGATTAGAAGAATGGATTGGAAAGAAAAAAAAAAAGCATGACTTAACAATATGCTGTCTGCAAGAGACTCATCATCTTAAATTCAAATATGCAAGTAGGTTGAAAGCGAAAGGCTGAAAACAATATATCATTCAAATGGTATCACAAAGAGAGCTGGGTTAGTATACTAATATGAGATAAAATAGACTTCAAGTAAAAACCAGTTACATGGGACAGAGATGGTCATTATATACTGATAAAGAGGTCAATTCAACAAAAAGGCATAACAATTATAAATATATATGCACCTAACATCATAGCCCCAAAATATATAAATCAAATACTCACAGATTTGATGGGAGAAATTGATGGTTCTACATTAATAGTAGGAGACTCAACTTACTGCTTTCAATAATGGATAGAACATCTAGTCAGAAGATCCATACAGAAGTACAGGACTTGAATGATACACTAAACCAACTAGATCTAACAGTACATGGATCATTCTATAAGATAGACCATATGTTGGGTCACAAAACAAGTCTCAGTAAATTAAAAAATAGTGAAAACATGCAATATATATTTTCTGACCACAATGGAATGAAGCTAGAAATCAATAACAGAGGGAGAGTTGGAAATTTCACAAATATGTGGAAATTAAAAAACCAATGTAAAAAAAAAAAAACCAATGTGTTCAAGAGGAAAGCACAAGCAAAATTAGGAAATATCTTGAGGTGAATGGAAATGAAAATACAACATAACAAAATTTATTGGATGCAGTGAAGGCAGTGTTCAAATGGATAATTTATAGCTCTAAATGTTTATGTTAAAAAAAGAGAAAGAATTCCAATCAGAGATCTAACCTCAAAACTGGAAGAAATATAAAAAGAAGACCAAACTATACCCAAAGCAAACAGGACAGAAATAAAAAAAAAAGATTAGATTAGACATAAATGAAATGGAGTATAACAACAACAACAACATTACAGAGAGTCAAGAAAATGAAAAAAAAAAAATGGTTCTTTGAAAAGATCAATAAAATTGACAAACTTTTGGCTAGTCTGACAAAGAAAAAAAGAGAGATGATACAAATAATGAAAATCAGAAATGAAAAGGAGGACAATACTGCCAACCCTGCTGAAAAACAAGGGCTATAAGAGGATAATATGAACAACTGTATACAAACTAGATGAAATGGAAAAATTCTTATAAACACACAAACTATCTATACTGACCCAGGAAGAAATAGAAGATCTCAACAAAGCAATTCCTAGTTAAGAGATTGAATCAGTAATCCAAAACACCCAACAAAGAAAATCCCAGGACCAAATGGCTTTACTGGGGAATTCTACCAAACATTCCAAGAAGAATTAACTCCAATCCTGCTCAAAATCTTCCAAAAAATTGAAAAGGAAGGAACATTCCCTAATTCAGTCTATAAAGCCAACATCACCCTCATACCAAGGCCAGAGAAACATACCACACAGACCAATATCTCTTATGAATATAGATAAAAACATCCTAAAAAAATACTATCAAACTAAATCCAACAGCATATTAAAAGAATTATACACCATGATCAATTGGGATTTACCTCTGGTATGAAAGACTGGTTCAACATTAAAAAAAATCATTTAATCAAACACACCACGTTAGCAGAATGAAGGAAAAAGTCCACACGATCAACTCAATTGATACAGAAAAGGCATTTGACAAAATCCAGCATCACTTCTTGATAAAAACACTTAAAACACTAGGAATAGAAGGAAACTTCCTCAACACAGTAATGGGCATATATGAAAAGCCCACAGCTAACATCTTACTTAATGTTGAAAGACTGAAAGCTTTCCCTCCAATATCAGGAACAAGACAGGGTTGACCACTGTCACCATTAGTGTTCAATATTATACTGGAAGTTCTTGCCAGAGCAATTGGGAAAGGAAAAGAAATAAAAGGTATCCAAATTGGAAAGGAAGAAATAAAACTTTTCCTCTTTGCCAATAACATGATCCTATATACAGAAATCTTGAAAAATCCACAACAGAGCTCCTAGAACTAATAAATCAGTTCAGCAAATTGGCAGGGTACAAGATCAATGTCCAAAATCTGTAGTGCTTCTATACAAAAGCAATGAATATTAGGAAGAAGAAATAAAGAAAAAACTCATTTAAAATAACAACTGAAAGAATCAAATATCTAGGAATAAATCTAACCAAGATGTAAAGGACTTCTACAGAGAAAACTACAAAACATTGCTAAAATACATCAGAGAAGGCCTAAATAAATGGAAGGATATTCTATGTTCATCAATTGGAAGACTAAATATCATTCAGATGTCAATCCTTCAATTTATAGATTCAATGCAATCCCAATCAAAATTCCAACAACATTTGTTGAGATAGAAAAGCCAGTTGTCAAATTTATATGAAAGAATAAGGGACTTGTAAGAGCCAAAGCCATCTTGAAAAGAGAAGAATGAAGTTGGAGGACTCATTTTTCCCTTGTTATAAAGCCACAGTAATCAAAACAGCATGGGCCTGGCACAAGGATAGACAAGTAAACCAATAGAGTTGAATTTGAACTCAGAGATAGTTACATTTATGGCCACCTGATATTTGAGAAGGAGGCAAAGACCACTCAGTTGGGAAAGAATAGTCTCTTCAACAAATGGTGCTGGGAAAAGTGGATCTCCATTTGCAAAATAAAGGAGGACCCCTACCTCCCTACCTTACCTTACACTATGTACAAAAGTCAACTCAAAATGGATCAAAGTGCTAAAATATAAGAGACAGAACTATCAAACTCCTAGATGAAAACATAGGGAAGTATCTTCAGGGCCTTGTGTCAGGCAATGGTGTCTTAGACTTCACACCCTAGCACAAGAAAAAAAAGAAAAAAATGGGTACATGGGACCTCATCAAGATAAAAAACTTTTGTACCTCAAAGGACCTATCATGAAAGTAAAATATTATTTACTTACACAATGGAGGAAAATGTTTGGAAAATACATATCTGATAAAGGTTTAATATACAGAATATATGTATATAGAAGTCCTTCCACGTAACAACAAAAAGACAAACAATCCAATTAAAAATGGGGAAAAGACTTGAATAGAATATGTATATTCCAAAGAATAGATACAAATGGACAGAAAGCACATGAAAAGATGCTCAACATCGTTAGCCATCAGCAAAATGCAAATCAAAACCACAGTGAGATACTACCAGTTTACATACTACTAGTTCACACCCATTAGAATAGCTGTTAGAGAGGATGTGACAAGATAGTAACACACATTCACAGCTGGTGGCAATGTAAAATGGTGCAACTACTGTGGGAGACAGGTTGGCGATTCCTGATATTACCATATGACCTGGCAATCCCACTACTAGGTATATACGCTGCGCCCCACCCCCCCAAAATTGAAAGTAGGGACTCAAACAGGTATTTACATACCAATGTTTGTAAAGGCATTATTCATAATTGCCAAAAGATGGAAGAAATCCAAGTGTCCATCAACAGATGAATGGATAAACAAAATGTGGTATATACTTAACAACTGAATACTTTTTATTTGTAAAAAGTAAAGGAGTCCTGATTCATGTGACAACATAGATGAACCCTGAATCAATAATGTGAGTAAAAAAAGCCAGACACAAAAGGACAAATATTGTTATCATCTCACTTTTTTTTTTTTTTAAAATAAATAGAATATGCAAACTCATAGAGTCAGAATCTTGAAAATAGTTTTCCAGGGGAAGCTTTTCCAGGAATGGGAAGTTAAGGCTTAAAATGTACAGGATTCCTTTTTTGAAATGATAGAAATGTTTTGCTAATGGATAGTGGTGATGGTAGCAAAACATTGAGAACATAAGTAGTAGCTCTGAAATATGTGTCTGAATATAGTTAAAAAGGGGAAATATTAAGTTGTATACATGGTAACAGACTAATAATTTTTAAAAATCCATGGAACCACACAGTGAACCCTATGTTAAACCAAGGACTATAGTTAACAGTACAATTATAAAAATATGCTATCATCAATTGTAACAAATTCCCCCCACCAAACCAAGGAGTTAATAATAAGGTGTATATGGGAATCCTGTATTTTATGCATAATTTTTCTGTAAACCTACTTCTCTAACAAAAAAAGTACATCTCCAATTTCTAAGCACAAAAATTGTGGCCCATTTCTGAGATTTTCCCCTATCAGTAACTACCAATTAGCTGCACAAAGCTCTGCCTTTGAAATTACCACTTGTCTGTACTTTAAGTGCTTAGCCATTTCTTTTGCAACAAGTCTTTCTCTCTCATGCAAGTGCACACACATACACACACACATGCAAACTCCCACACAGATGCCTCTTCAGAAAGTTCCAACATGCCTATTCCTGTTTCTCTAATAAGAGGATAGGTGTGGTGATTAGGCTGTTACGAGTGGGTCCTCACTAAAAGCAATTTTTTCTTTATTTCTGAATTTCTCTTTACCTTTAAACTTCTTCCAAATTGCTTAGCAATCTCAAACCCCTTATTGAGATCTCTGTTTTATATAGATGTGTCTTTCAAAGACCATTGGTAAAGCTAATCAGTTAAACCCAGAACAAAACAAGCTTAGGAAACTGATGCATTCCTTGCTTTAATTATTTCTTTCCCCTTTCAGTAAATCAAGCATGCGTTTGCTGGAAAAATGTCAAATTGCCATATTTGACAGAATAAATTCTGAGGTTTTTAGATAGAATAAATAATACTTATTCTAAAATAGTATTGTTTTTTTTTCTTATGGGGGAGGAATCATTTATGTATTATAAGTTAAAATTATTTTTTGTTTTTCTTAGCATTCTTTACTAGCCAGGGTCCATATAGACTTTCATGGTTTAAGTCTTTTCAAATTAAATCTGAAGGACCACTATTCTTTCCTATCAGAGTAAAACACATTCTAAATCCTAATAAATCGATTTCTTTAATATGCCACTTGAAGTATAATAGTGCAAACAAAACACATAATAGGTTTCTCTTGAGAAAGGGAAATGTATTCATTCCTGATGAAAGATCTTTTGATAATTCACTCTTGGCTTCACCACTTGATTTATATCATCTTCCCACATTAATTTGTTTTTAATTTTTTTCTTGCCTTCTAAGGTTTTTCTCATTTCACTGACATATATGTGACAGATGAGGTTGATGAACTATAGAAACGAAGATTCTAACTCAGATGAAAAGCTTACATTACTCTACAAACCCATAGATTCTACCCAAGAAACTGAAAAGTCTGGATTTCTGAGGCCTTGATCATAGCATTTTAGAAATAAGTGATGAAATCAGCAACAACAAAAAAAACTAATAAAAAGATAGTGTATTTCTTTAGTCAATATTGAATGGCTCCCTGGTTTGTACTTTTTCCAAGTTTTCAGCCAATTCAATTGTGTACATTGGAAGCAATGGCAAAGCTTTAGAAGATCTATAAAGTCCATTCTTTATTATAGCTCTTGATTTTAAAAATGTATTGCTTCTATAAACTTGATTTTAATTTAGGGAGAAGTTAATAACTTTTTTAACTATCTTCATGTGAAGAGGGGAACAGGATATATAACAATACCTCAAGATGAAATACATTATTTTAAAAATAATACCTAATATCTTCACAAGTACAGCCTAGTACATTGAACTACTTCAGTCCCATTCTGTTTTCTTCCAGTCAAGGGAGAAACTGCTTATTGGATCATTTTACTTTGCTCCGTCTCAGTAATGACAATCACGTTTTGGTAACCTTATTTTGTCTACCATTAGATTGCATTGAATGTAATGTAAGTATCCCTTCAAATGTCCTTTAATTTCAACCTACACCCTTTGCAAATACGATTGATTTAAGGGTATGGCCCTAGCTAGAACCCCAGCATCCCAGCTCTGCATCCTGCAGTAAAAAGGGTCATTGCACATTAGTTTCCTCATCTGTAAAATGAAGTTGTGGTGATATGAAAAAGATCATATAGTTAAAGCATCTAATGTCAGAAATTATTATTTATTTACTTATTTCTTTTTCCACACTTGGTACTTAGTTGAGGATGATATATGGCATTTATGTTATTCAGTTTTTCCCAAAGCATCTGTAAATATTTCACTTTTCCTAAAAGTCTGAATTTTATCAGCAGTATCTAACTTAACTGATTGTGTGCCCATTATAACTGAGAAATGTCCTGTCTTTGGAGTAGGTTCAACTCACAAAAATAGGCAAACAGGGCAAGTCTTTTTTTAATCCTGAATAATGCGTTTTCCTTATGCTTCCTCATGAGCACTCTCCAAATTAATCCATTGTATTACAATATTTTGGGGTAGTATGTTCCTTAGAGACAAATCAGGTTCATTAATTTGTTGCTTAACATCCCCAGAACATGCCCTGTGTACAGAGGCCAGGACAAGAAATTTTTAGCTAGCTCTCTCAAATTTAAGGATCTTTAAGATGCAACTGGAGCAAGGTGTGGCAAAGACTATGGCTGCTATATTCTTAGCAAACTCTCAGTTGTATCATAGGCATATCTCTCAAGCAGAAGTCACCCAGTTATTCCAGTTTATAAGTGGGAGACTGTACAATCTGCAACCTAATGCAATGTCTTCAAAATGTATGTTGGTGGTTGGATTTGACCATTTAATTCTTATAATTTAATTTTCACATGGACCTGTGTATTCAAAGCCATAAGTACTTTAAGCTACAGCATTCCCTAGCAACCCACCCACACTACTGACTTATTTAGATGTGTTCTATGAAATTGTATGTGAGGAGATTTCTTTAGCAGCCTCTTTTTTTTTCTGTACTGACATATTTCCCACTGGCAAATGGCCTAATAATGAATGATTATCAGTGTGACTTTTGGAAGATGCTTTTCACAAATACTATTTTAGTTTTATGCATCCATTCTCTAATAACTTATTTCAATAGAAGGCACGCTCGTGCTTTACTAAGGAGTTGTTTAAAAAATCGGTTCCTAGTATTCCTTTGATTTACCTCATTATTTCTGCTTTTGAAATTAAGAAACTATTTATGTGTTCTAATTAACAGGATTCATTTTCAAAGAAGAATGTGATTATATAAACAAATTAATGAAGGTGGAATACTGTAGCCATCATGTTAATGTTAGATGCTTATTCATATATTTTTATTAATCCCCATGACAACCTTGCAAGCATATCCATGTTATAGAACAATATATGTGGCTTAGAGAGTATGACTTGCTTCATTACACCTCCTTCACCTATCACACTGGGGTTCTAACCCAGTGATCCTGCTTCCACAGCCCATTCTCAATGTTTGCCCCACATCCCATTCATATGTATGTGTTGTATAAACACAGTTTCTGGCACAAAGTTGACCTCAAAAATCATTTGTTGAGAGCTGAATGAATAGTATTTAATAAATCAGTGTAGATATTCATATATTAAATCTCCATGATTTGTATTTGTATATTTTCATAAAAACAAAAGCAAATGGCCAGAGCTCCCACACGCTGGTCATAATGAGGAAGAATCTATTAAGCAATATTCACAGAGCAGGAAGAGCAGGTGTGGGCTTCCTTGTAATCCTTTGTCCTATGGCCAGGCCAGATCTCAGACTTGGGAGAGAGACCTCAGCTGTTAAGATGTGTGATTATGAAGCATGGGCCTTTTCCCATCATGGTCAGACATCCAAGCCTTGTGGCTGCAGCTGTATGGTGTATTAGCCAGTGGCATGACCTGCCACCTCTGTATTCTTGAGTGGGTGAGTACCAGGTCCTCCCCTGACTTAATCATGGCCTGGAGTCCAACTCGACCACTACAGCTAATATGATGCTGTAGACCTGATTCACCACCTCAGCACTCCACCAGCATTGATTGTCTCAAGCACTTGTATGTTACCAGTTTTCTTGGAACTCTGCAGAAGACTAACATGTAGGGAATTAATTTGAAAAGTTAACACTTAACTTTTATGTACATTATTATGTATATGATTATTTTATTATATATATTCATAAAAGTTGCCATTGGGACCTTGCTTCCTTAACATCATCTGTTTAACACTTCTTTCAGTTCCTTCTCCTTTTTTGTTTTCTTCTTATACTTTGGGGGGAATATGTAAATGTTTGAGGAATAAAAAAAATGATTTGTGAATGAGAATAGTAATGATAATGATTACAATGAGATGGAATGAGAATGAGAACTGTTTCGGCTTGATGCCTTTTCTCCAAGCAAGGCCTTACGTGTTAAGGAGAGTAGATGGAGTGGAGACTCCCCAACCTGGCACAAGTCAGAATTATCAGGGAAACTTCCCTGCTCCTTAATACTCCCCTTTCCACTTACTACATTAAAGAAAAAATCCTGCAGTGAAAGACTGTTCTGTTTAATTAAAGGCTTAAAATCAACAGTTCTCCTGAGAGGGTTTATACTGAGAAACTATCAATCCCTTTTGTGTGAATGAATTTCTGAAAAGTTAATAAGAAAAGGAATACAGAGGGGCCAGTGGTAAGCAGAGTTTCTATCAAGTAACTGGATAATAGAACAGGATGAGGAGGGCACCCACTAAATAAGGAAAAGTGGTTAATGTAATTAAGGACAAATTAGATTCTTCAAAATATTTCTATGCACAATCCTGCTATAACCTATGATTTATCTAGCAGAAGTTGCTTATTCAGTTTTCAAGTTTGAATTGAATTGTCCATCATCTAGACAATTGTTGAAAAGTTAAATCAGATTCTCAATATATTTGTATATTTTGAAATAAATAGCTAATCAACTACTGTGTTTTTAAACTTCTTTCCAGATGGGAAGAATCTTGGTTTCAAGAATGAAATTTCAAGATTACTCTGGTCTTCTAACTTAATCTACTTAACAAAAGAACAAACATGGAAATGATAAAATGAATAATTTTTTCTCTAAACTGAATATTATGGATAAAACTATGGAATAATCTCACTCACCAAAAATTATGTATGATTTTAGTACTACTGTGTCCTGGGGGAATATTGAGGCATCATATGTAATATTCTATTACTTTCCATTCAGTGGAGTCAATAAGTAAAAATTTATTTTAAATATAATGATATAGGGATATTATATATATTGTACTTGAAACAATTTGTTGCATTTTTCTACTTGGTTTTAGGTTATCTTATACTGTCTTTTAATTTTTAAGGCACAAGTGTGTTACTCATTTGCCAAGATATAATAAAAATTCACAAATGATTGCCTAGGCAAAAACTGGAAGAATCTTACATGTCTCTTGAAATTCAAGGACAAGACATGCAGCCAAGTCTGCAAGACTATCCCAAATCAACCTAATTAAGACCGCCAGACCAAGGCAACCAACTTCACCCTCTTTTAACTCTGCTTTCCTCTGCACTCGACTCTTTTGCATTTGTATTTGTACTTTTACTGCTTGCCCAGTGAAACAAGATTGCCCCAGTCCTAACTTGTCATGGTCTTCAGAGTCCAGCACCCAAAGCTAATTATCAGTTGTCCCAATTTAAAGTTCTTGAGAGACTGAATCCAGCTGACTTCATCTGGGTCATGACTAATCTGGCCTATGTCTGACCTGTGGTTTAAGTGACCCAACTCCCACTCTAAAGAGCATGTGGGAGAAATGCCTGGGTTCTCTAAGAAGTGTGTATGGAGTAGAGGGGAAGCAATGGGTTCCTGAAGCACCAGAACTAGTATGTGTTAATGGTAAATAAATCAGTACCTGTATTTACATAAACAAAAAGGAGACAGGAAAAATCTTCCCAGTCATGCCATCCACAGTTAATCATTTTTTTCCCTCATATTGTATATCTTTCCAGACATTGTCAAACTGCATTTGTTTTATGCTCAAAAGGCATATGCTTTTTGTATGTTTGTCTTTTTTTTAAAAATTTATTGTGACTATTTTCTCATGTCAATAAATACTGTATATGTTAGGATGTAAAATGATGTCTAATATTAAATGGTCTTATGTTTTTGTGGAAGTTTTTTTATTACAATTTGTATATATAAATTTTCAAAGACTTGGTTGAAATAGCCTGAAGCTTACTTTTCGTCCTTACTAATTTACTCTTATAGCTACATTAAAACAGTATGTAATAGTTGCTCTTTTCATTTTCACATTTATGAAATAATTTTTACTTACTTTTGCATGTATTTATAATCTTGTGTCCTCAACATTATGAGACAATTTTTGAGTCATCAGAAATTTTCCAGGTTACCTCATCTTCGTATCTGTCTAAATATTTTGAAGCACAGGAATATTTGAATTGGTACATGATGTTGCTGGATAATTTATTCCAAGCCTTAAGTAGCCATCCTAATAATATTAGGACCATTTGTGTTACTCATTTTACAAATACATTACAATTACTTCAAAATAATAACTGCTGCATTGCGTTTTTGTTTTTTTTTTTTATTGAGATTGTTTACATACCGTACAATTATCCAAAGATCCAAAGTGAACAATGAATTGCCCCTGGTACAATCATACAGTTGTGCATCCATCACCACAATTAATTTTTTTTCAATTTTTAGAACATTTTTGTTACTCCAGAAAAGAAATAAAGACAAAAAAAGGAAACTCAAATCCTCCCTTACCCCTAACCAACCCCCTTCCATTGTTGACTTCATACTATTGGTATAGGATATTTGTTACTGTTGAAGAAAGAATGTTAAAATACTACTAACTGATGTATATAGTTTGCAATAGGTATATATTTTTCCCTGTATGCCCCTCTGTTATTACCTTCTAGTTATAGTGTCATACATTTGTTCTGGTTCATGAAAGAGATTTCTAATATTTGTACAGTTAATCATGGACGTTGCCCACCACAGGGTTCACTGTTTTACACATTTCCATCTTTTAGCCTCCAACTTTCCTTCTGGTGACATATGTGACTCTTATCCTTTCCACTACATTCATGCACCATTCAGCACTGTTATTTATTCTCACAATGTGCTACCATCATCTCTGTCCATTTCTAAGTATTTAAGTTCAACCTAGTTGAACATTCTGCTCATAATAAGCAACCGCTCCCCATTCTTAAGCCTTGTTCTATATCCTGGTAACTTACATTTCGTGTCTATGAGTTTACATATTATAATTAGTTTATATCAGTGAGACCATGCAATATTTGTCCTTATGTTTCTGACTTATTTCACTCAATATAGTGCCCTCAAGATTTTTTCATCAACCCATTTTTTTAAGACAGTTTTTTTTCACACACCATACATTCCTTCCTAGGTAAACAATTGATGTTTCCCTGTATAGTCATGTATTTATGCATTCACCACCCTCACCACTATCTATATAAGGACATCTCCATTTCTTCGAAAAAGCAGGAGGAAGAGTCAAAAAACGTAGAGAGAGAAAAGAAAAAGAAAAAAAAAGAAAAAAAACATGACAGCTGGGAAGCAACAAAAGGAAAGACAGCATTAAACTAAAGTAGTATAAGAGTTAGACAACATCATCAATGCCAAGAGTCTCATACCCCTCCCTTATGTCCCTTTCTTATATGCATTTAGCTTTGGTATATTGCCTTTGTTACATTAAAGGAAGCATAATACAATGTTTCTGTTAATTATAGTCTCTAATTTGCATAGATTGTAGTTTTCCCCCAATACCTCCCTATTTTTAACACCTTGCAAGGTTGACATTCATTTGTTCTCCCTCATGAAAAAAACATATTTGTACATTTTACCACAATTGTTGAGCACTCTAGGTTTCACTGAGTTATACAGTCCCAGTCTTTATCTTCCTCTTTCCTTCTGGTGTCCCACATGCTCCTAACCTCCCTCTTTCAACCATACTCAAAGTCATCTTTGTTCAGTGTACTTACATTGCTGTGCTACCATCTCCCAAAATTGTGTTCTAAACCTCTCACTCCTGTCTTTTCCTATCTGTCTGTAGTGCTCCCTTTAGTATTTCCTATAGACCAGGTATCTTGTTCACAAACTCTGTCATTGTCTGTTTGTCAGAGAATATTAAATTCTCTGTCATATTTGAAGGACAGCTTTGCTGGATACAGGATTCTTGGTTGGCAGTTTTTCTCTTTCAGTATCTTAAATATATCACACCACTTCCTTCTTGCCTCCATGGTTTCTACTGAGAAATCCACACATATTCTTATCAAGCTTCCTTTGTATGTTATGGATCACTTTTCTCTTGTTGCTTTCAGGATTCTCTCTTTGTATTTGACATTTGATGATCTGACTATTAAGTGTATTGGTGTGGGCCTAGTCAGATCTATTCTGTTTGGGGTACACTGCACTTCTTGGATCTGTAATTTTATGTCTTTCATAAGAGATGGGAAATTTTCATTGATTATTTCCTCTATTATTGCCTCTACCCCTTTTCTCTTCTCTTCTTCTGGGACACCCATGACACATACATTCAAGTGTGTCATATTATCCTTCAATTCCCTGAGATGTTGCTCATATTTTTCCATTCTTTTTCCTATCTGTTCTTTTGTGTGTAGGATTTCAGGTGTCTTGTTCTCCAGTTCCTGAGTGCTTTCTTCCGCCTCTTGAAATCTGCTGTTGTATTTCTCCATTGCATTATTTTTAATTAATTAATTTATTTATTTTTATTTTGAAATAAATTCAAAGTTACATGAATAGTTGCAAAAACAATACTAGCCCCATACACAGAATTCTATCATACCCTGACCCCCCTCCCCCGATAGCTCAATCCACCAACTTTAACATGCTGTCACATCACTATTTCTTTCCCTCCCTATCTATCATCCATCATATATTTCTCTGTCTTCTGAACATATAAGAGTTAGCTGCACACATCCTTGAACATACACTATAATTCACATATGTACTTCCCATGAACAAGAACATTCTTTTATGTAATTCCCTTAAGCACAGCTAAGAAGTATAAGAGATTCAACGATACACTGCTTACATTCTATATTTCCTTTTCCTTATGTCTAAACTGTGTCCCTTCGAGCCACCTGTCCTCCACCCTCCAATCCCATCCAAGTTCATCCTTAGCATTCAATTGTCATCGAGTTAGACTGTCTTTTTTTTTTGCCCTTTTTTCAATTGTGGAAACATATATACAGACTAAATCTTCCCATTCCACTCCCTCCCTAGCCTTCCGTTAGTGGGATTAATCACATTTAGAATGACGTTATGCTCTTTTCCACCATCCATTACTAGAAATTTCCCTTCACCTCAAACAGCAACCCTACACTCCTTTCTTAACTTCCCATTGCCCCTTCCCCCATTTCTCTTAACTCAAACTCTACTTTTCATCTCTATGGTTATATTCTCTGATAATTTCTTTGTGTTTACTGTGGGGCTTAAAATTAACCTCTTAAATCCCTATCAATCTTGTTTTTCTTTGATACCACCTTCACTTCAATAGGGCACATAAACTATGTTCCTATACTCCTTCATCCCCCCATCTTTATATAGTTGTCTAAAATTACATATTTTACATTGAGTTCAAAACCACTGATTTGTCCTTAGAGTTTGTGTATTTTTTATCATGTAGGAAGTAAATAGTGGAGTTATAGTTCAAAAATCATTGACTTCTATTTGTATTCCATTGTGTTTGGAGAATGTTCTTTGAGTACATTCAATTTTTTTTTTTTTTTTAATTTCTTGAGGCTTGTTTTATGTCCCAGCTTATGGTCCCTTCTGGAGAAAGATCCGTGATCACTAGAGAAAAATGAGTGTCCTGGTGATTTGGGATGTAAGGTACTATATATGTCTGTTAAAATTCTCTATATCTCTTTCTCCTTTCTTTGTCTCTCTGTTGGTAGGTCTTCCTTTAGAATCTGAAGTAGGGCAGGTCTTTTATTGGCAAAGTCTCTCAGCATTTGTTTGTCTGTGAAAAATTTAAGCTCTCCTTCAAATTTGAAGGAGAGTTTTGCTGGATAAAGTATTCTTGGCTGGAAATTTTTCTCTCTCAGAATTTTAAATATGTCATGCCACTGCCTTGTCGCCTCCATAGTGGCCACTGAGTAGTCACTACTTAGTCTTATATTGTTTCCTTTGTATGTGGTGAATTGCTTTTCTCTTGCTGCTTTCAGAACTTGCTCCTTCTCTTCAGTATTTGAGAGTCTGATCAGAATATGTCTTGGGGTGGGTTTATTTGGATTTATTCTATTTGGAGTTCGCTGGGCATTTATGCTTTGTGTGTTTATATTGTGTAGAAGGTTTGGGAAGTTTTCCCCAACAATTTCTTTGAATACTCTTTCTAGACGTTTACCCTTCTCTTCCCCTTCTGGGACACCAATGAGTCTTAAGTTTGGACGTTTTATTTTATCTATCGTATCCCTGAGATCCATTGCGATTTTTTCAATTTTTTTCTCCATTCTTTCTTTTGTTCTTTCATTTTCTGTTCTGTGGATTTCTAGGACACTGAGATGTTGTTCAGCTTCCTCTAGTCTTGTATTATGAATATCCAGAATTTTTTTAGTTTGGCCAACAGATTCTTTTATTTCCATAAGACCTTGTATTTTTTTATTTACTCTTGCAATGTCTTCTTTATGCTCTTCTAGGGTCTTCTTTATGGCACTTATATCCTGGGCCATGGTCTTCTTGATGTCCTTTAAATCCTTTGCCATGTTTTCGTTCTTTGATTGTAGTTTTTTAATTAATTTTGCAAGATACAACGTTTCTTCCAAAATCTTGATTTGTGTGTTTGGAGCTGGATTCTCCTTATCGTCTGGTTTTATCATATGCATTAAGATTTTCTGTTGTTTTTGGCCTCTTGGCATTTGTTTTGCTTGATAGGGTTCTTTCAAGTTGTATCAAAAAATAATAAGGATATCGATCTAATTTTTCAGAGACACAGTTTGGTGATGTACACTTTCTCTAACTAACCAGCAGATGGTGTCTGTGAGCCACCTATATCCCTCCAGTCAGTTCTCAACCTTTTTTCCACAGAGTGCAGAGAAATGATTCTTGTGTGTTCAGTTGGAGAACTCAGTTTGGGTGTGTTGCTGGAGCCGTCCGCCCTGAATGTGGGACGGGTGGCCAGGGAGGAAGGGCAGTTCTCTCTTGATGTCCCACAAACCACCAGACTTGGCATAGCACCCCTGTGTTCTCTAAGCGGATCCCCCCTCCCAGCCGCGATCCTCCCTCAGCTGAGGGAATGCCGTGCTATGTCATCAGTGTGCGCCATCCCTCAAGGGAAGCCCTGGGCCACTGGGCTGTGCCTTGGGGCTCTCAGCTGGTTTCAGAATGCAGAATGTGTGAGGCTGTCTTTACTGCAATGCCTTGTGGGCTGAGAGCAGCTGAGGTTTTCTCCACAGAGAGAGAGTGAGAGACAGAATATGTCCCCCGATTCTCCCAAGGTCAGTTGTCACCAAAAGCCTCTGCTGCTTGTTGAGGAATTGCTGTCTGTGTTGAGCAGTTAATATTAAAACCTCACTTGGAGCTGGGCTGATAAAGTGCGCGGCGCGGCTTCTGTGAGGGAGGGGCTCTCAGCTCTACGTTCTCGGCTCTCAGAGCGGGTCCGCAGCTTTACTTACAGATTTTATGCTGTGATCTTGGGCATTCCTCCCAATTCATGTCGGTGGATGTTGAGTGTACAGTCACGTTTGTCTCCCCACTACCATTCCAGGTTATTTACTGGTTTTTTGTTCATTTATGAATTGTTCTGGGGGAGACTAAGTCTTCCACTTCTTTCTATGCCGCCATCTTCCCAGAATCTCTCCATTGTGTTTTTCATCTCTTCTGTTGTGCCTTTCATCTCCATAGATTCTACCAGTTGTTTTTTCAGACTTTTGATTTCTACCTTATGTAGGCCCAGTGTTTTCATTATACACTTCATCTCTTTGCCGTATCTTCTCTAAACTTTTTGAATTGATTTAGCATTAGTTGTTTGAATTCCTGTATCTCATTTGAAGTGTAAGTTTGTTCCTTTGACTGGGCCATACCTTCATTTTTCTTAGTGTAGGTTTTAGTTTTCTGTTGCCTAGGCATCTGGTTTCCTTGGTTACCCTCATCAGGTTTTCCCAGACCAGAACTGGCTCAGGTCCCAGAAGGAGGAAATATTCAGCACCAGGTTTCCCTGAGGGTGTGTCTTAGTCTTGGAAGATTGACACACCTGTGATGCCTCAAGTTTCTGTGCTTTTCCTAAACTTCCCAGCAGGTGAAGCCTGCCAGCCTGTTGCTCCCAACTGGTATAAGGAGGTGTGGCCCCTTTAATTCTCAGCTTAAGTTGATTCTGGTTTGATTGTTTTCCCCCAAGCACTGGGGTTTGGTTCGGAATGGAAGGCTGGTAGTAGAGCTGGGCACCATCTCTTTCCCTTTAGGGAAGATACCCCCCAAAGGAGTTCTTATTTGCATTATATAGATTCTTTGTCTCTCTGAGTCTGCTATCTCCACCCTTGTCTGGGTCTGAGAGCTGTGAATTGAAAATGGCTGAGGCTTTCTCCACTGAGCTGCTCAGGTTGAGAGAGAAAAAGGGACAGAAAACCCCCTTTCAGGGTCTGTCCTTGCCCCAAGTTTTACCCATCAGCCAGAGATAACACCCAGTCCTCTGTTCTCCCCCTCCTGGGAAAGAGAAGTCCCCTGGCTCTTCAAGGTCAGCCATCACTAAAAGCCTCTGTCTGTTGTTGAGGATTTGCAGCATGCCTTGAGCAGTCCACATTTGTTAATTAAAACCCTAGATGGAGCTGGACTCAGCTATATTCAGTTGTTCAGAGAGTGCTGCTCTCTATCACAGTGAGGCTTTGCAGTTTGGGCTGCTGTGGGGAGGGGTCTCCTGACTTGGGTCTGCAGTTTCTGCTCACAGATTCCATGCTACAATCTCAGGCATTTCTCCCAATCCAGGTTGGTGCACAATGTGTAGACAGTCATGGTTGTCTCCCAGCAGTTATTCCAGATCATTTACTAGTTATTCCTGGTTGTTTATTACTTGCTCCAGGGGGACTAACTAACTTCCACTCCTCTCTATGCCACCATCTTCTTTTGTCTCAACTGCATTGCTTTTTAAAGCTGTCTTTCAATGGCTCATTTGCCATGGCAGCTAATCCATGAAATTGGGAGGTAAAACTTCAAAATTAAATCTCAAAATTTTTTGTGGCTCCCAATTTACTTCTTTCATGACAAGTTAGGTCTGGTCTTCTATTTTTTATGAAAAGGAATATTAAAAAAAAACACACACACAAAAACAAAAAACAAAACACTATGCTCCTATCCATAGCATAAGATCTAGCCTGATATCACCTCTTCAGGACGACATCTAAGACATTTCTTCTATTTCTCCCCTTTGCACAGCAAGGGAATCCACCCTATCTGCTCTCATAGCACAAGAAATATGACAAAGATTTCAGTGTTTATGTTAGGTCACAGTTTAGTTTTCTCTTTCTTGCATTATGCAGTCAGCTCTGACAGGGCAGGTATTCTGTTCTATTCAACTTTGTAGTCTCAGTGCCTACTTAGCATAGTTATTAGTACATGATAGGTGCACAGTAAAAGTCAATGATCACTTAGAAATAGGTAGTTTAGCACAAATGGCCATAGCAAAAGACCAAAATGAGTTCAACTTATTTTCAGTTAAATGTTTATCCAGAAATGGATTGCTATTTATCTGGGATTCAATCTTTGCTGTATATTTTTCTTTTTAAATATTTTGTTGTATTTTATGTAATAGCTTTATATAAAACTATATGAAGGACACCAGTTTTGTAAATGAAAACTGTGTGAAAATTTATGTGGCATCTGTGATACTGATATGTTGCAAAGATCAGTCTATCATCATATTTGGAAAAAAGGAAAGTGGGGCGTTAACTACTCAATTCCCTCAAAATTAACATAAAATCCCATGGATTTTGGCCCAATTTTCTAAGGATAACATGTTATATTTTTAGAAATCACCTTATAAAGTTTCTTAAGTTATAATGGCAGGTCAGAATATTTTAATGGAGAGTGAGCATAAAAAGAAAAGTGAAGTATAATAGTGACACAATTTAAGCCACAAACTTAGCAATTAAATATATTGCCATCTATTCCAGCTTGAAAACAGTTTCTGCTTTTCTTTATGTCTTTGTGGTATATGTCTGCACTTTCAGGCTCTGTCTCCCTCCTTCTCATCTTCATCTCTCTCTTAGTAGCATCTGGGCACACTGAAAACTTATATCATGTTATGTTATCCTGAACTGTGGGCTTCTGGGTACATCCAATTGAGCTGTGGATCATCTTGCTTGGTTTCTGAACTTTGCTTCTGTCCCTGTTATATTTTCTGGGAAGCATCTATATGTGCTCTCTATCTGGGCACAAGACAATCCCTGGGAAGCTGCCCCTCTCCTTCTGCTACCCAGAACATACACTGCATTTTTACTGCGATATCTGATCCTATAGTATTCAGAAGCATTCCCCCATCAAGTCACAGGCTTTGGGCTAACTACCACACACCCACTTCAGAGTGACATAAAAACTTCTGGACTCCTTTCATGCTTTTCCCAGGCTGTGGAGAATGAAGAGTTCACCATCTCAGGAGCTATTCTCCGCCTAACCATGTCATACCTTCATTAATACTTTGTGAGAGTTAGATTGTATTGGCAGGCTGCTTCTCCAAGAGTTTTTAAAATGGTAAAGGATTTAACATGGAAACAAGGAATAAGCCCTCCATATTTCTAACAACCTGTCCTGGTATTTTGATTCTAAGACAGATAAGACTTTGTGTCACACTACAACCTTTTTACTTCCACTTCCTCATGTCCTGAAGACCCTTTCTGCTTGGAAAAGTTTGGCTTATTGTATCCTTCTTTTCCCTACCATATGGCTTAATCTTAATCAGAAGGGCTGCAGGGGGACTGTCTCAGTTTGCCAGGGGTGCTATCATACCACCTGGCATAAACAACAGGAATTTATTACCTCACAATTTGGAGGCTAGAAGTCCAAAATCAAGGTATCAGCAGGCTGTGACTTCTCTGATGTCTGTAGTATTCAGATAGTAGCTTTCTGGCAATCAATTTCTACCTCTGTCACTCAGCAATCTGCATTTTTCTGTCACCTCCTTGGCTTCTCCTACCATGTCTAAATTTCCTTTGATTATAAGAGATCCAGTTGGCCACATCTGAATAGAATCTATGAAAGTCCCGTTTACAAAGAGTTAGCACCCACAGGACTGGAGGTTAAGACTTGAACATGTCTTTGTGGGTGACATGATTCAATCTTCCACAGTCCTTAGTCTGAATTCCCCAAATAGAAGCTGGTTGGCTGGAAATTCCAGCAAGAGGCAGTGCTGAAGTTACAGCAGGTATTCTTCTTCTGACCTCTGAAATCCAAGGTGCTGGTTTTTAATTCTTACTGGATGAAGAAATTCTCCATATTGCTGAGGGAAAACTCCTTTATTGATTGTAGATGCAATCAATCAATTGTTATAGATGCAAATTCCATCAACAAAATGGTAATAAATGGACCAGTGCTTTACCAAACAACCAAACATGATAACCTAGTCAAGTTGACACATGATGTTAATCATTACTGGGGCCAAATGCATTTCATCAAAAAGGCAAAATGTACTGTGTGTTTTTAAAATGTATTATTGCTGCTATGGATAAAAGAACATAGAAGTCCTCAAATTTTAGGGCTAAATAATGAGAAATCAAGTATATGTCACTTTCCAAACTGTGGGTTGTAACCCATTAATAGGCTTTGAAAACAATTAAGCGGATCATGGAGTGTCCTTTGCTTAATTATTTAAAACAAAGTAGAACAGAAAATATCAGTTTCCTTTGTGAAAATTTCTATCATTTAGTTGTGTGTATGAGAATGTTCATTTCCTGTGTGTGTATATCAAGTCATAATATATTTTTCTTCCTGAAGAAGAAAATATATGTAACATCTCCCATGTTAAGTCTAAGTTTAGAGCCCATGACTGTGTTCTCCATTACTTTCAACAAAAAAGCACTGACAGCAATGTTTTCTGAAGGGGACTGTGACCTTCTTGGAGATCATTGTACGATTCTGTGCTCCCAATCTGCTTTGTAACACATTGGGTTTTTCTGTGTTGGGTTTCAGAATTGGTGCTGACATTCTCTCTGTCTTGTTTTAGTTTTTGGTATTTCATAGATTTTGTCAGCTCTTTCAACTTCACCTCTTCTTCACCTCAGCATTAATTCTGACTGCATTAATAGCCACTGAGTAAGTACATTTGATCTCTTTGAGCATCATTTTGCTTTCTTGGAAAATAAGGAAGTTGGGTATGCTTTTAATCAATGTCCACTCCAGTCCTAAAATTCTGTAGTTATTCTGCTTTTATATTAGATGACAGCATCTATGACAGTATTTCTCAAACTGGGACTTCATAACTAGCTTCTTGGTATATGGGAATATATTCTCAAGGATTGGAGAGTTTTAACATTTGTTGCTTTAAAAAGATGTTGCCTCTTTGTTTTGAGTCCCTGAGTATTCAGGGACATTTTTCTAGAGTGGTGGAATTATTCAAAGGCTCAAGAACTTCAAGTTGTTGAGCATAACTGGAGCTTATTGCATAGGGATACCTGATGAGGCAAGAGAGGTAAGCCAAGTTAAGAATTTTGAACTTTAACTGAGATCAATATTTGTATTTGTGAGATCAATATTTGTATATGGGAGGAGTGGCTGTTTTAATTGCCTCACTTCACTCTCCTGTTAAGGGAAGAATTTCCACTCTAGGTTAATGAGGCACTGTACAGATGACAAACAGCTGTTTATTAGTCACATATACTCATAGCCTGGGGTAGGAGGACACCGCACCATGCAGGGCTTCATGGGGATTGCACTTACAGATCCTCCAGGAATGTGGGAGGCAGCTTTTGAAGTATTAAGATGGTGGGGTGACCCCTGGCTCCCACAGAAGAATGTGTTTGAGTAATGCCTTGGGCTGACAGGGAACTGAAGCCCACTACCCAGGGGTAGGCAAGAACTGTGCCTAGTCCCTGAGATAAGAAATGTTGTTTGGCTGGAGGACCTTCTCTCTGAGAGCAGAGAAGGGAGGGTAAGCTGCAATTAGGTGATTGTAGGCCCTCCTAATTTTCCCCAGATGTCAAGGCAGCACATAATATTGAACCTTAATTTTGGGCCATACACCATGATGAGCTATGGTGATATTTGTGGTAGAAGAATTCAGGTAAGTTATATTAAAAGGAGGAGACAAAATCAGGTTTTTGTTTTAGAAAGCACTGCCAAAGTAGAGAATAGGTTGGAGGGGACAAAAACCTGGGTCTAGTCAGAAGGATTTTAATGTTATCTGAATATTTGCCCATACCAAGACATGAATGGGCAGTAGGAAAGGAGAGATATGGATAAATAGAAGAGATATTTTGGAAATAGAATCAACAGGATGTGAAGTTAGATTAGATTTTGGGAATGAGGACAATGGAGTTGTGGGGGATGACTTTGGCATCTGGGTTGTGCAACTAGGAAACTCGCAATAAAGGCCGTCTTCTGAGAGTGACTGAGGAAACTGCAGAGTAGGAGGTAGGAAGAAAATGGAAATATATAATGTGGACAAATAGGAGAGAAAACTACCTAGACGAACCCTCTAGTGCTACCAGGCATTGTGGAAGCTTGTTCGGAGAGGACACTCTTAAATTGTAGTTTTTTCCTTCAGCAGCATTTCACAGCCAGTAGAAGCTAGATTGACCCAGAATTGGGGAGAATGCAAAAGTAAACATGAGTTTGGAAGATATTCTAGAGATGGCAAAGAGCCACTAAAAAAGTTCGTAGATGTTTTAAATAGATAAATCTGGGTCTTGAGTATGTGATGAGATTCACAGGCACAAGAATTATGTCTTAAAGCAGTTCTGAGACACAAACTTTAAGATGGAGATTTTCACTGAAGAGTTTTTTGGGCTGTACTCTCAGGATCAACACCAGCAGGGAAAGTGAAGGACACAGGATTGGACAGAGGGACTTGTTGAATTGCAATGCAATGACAGCAAACACTTCAGCCAATCCTGCCAACCAGGATCTCTGGAGCAAGGATGGCACTTTTGATTTCTTCCTTTGAGGCAAGGAAGCCTGACTTTTATACCCTGACCCTCCATCCCACCTGCCACTACACAATGGATCTGGCTGCTTCCACCTAGGATGAGGCAGCTCTTTTCAACTTAGGTTCCCAGAATAAAAACATCAGAATCACCTGGATACTTGCAACAAAGGCAAAATATTGGACTTCTCCCAAGTAATTAGTATATTAGAAATCTATGTCCCAGCTATCTGTGTTGTAAGTTCTCCCAATGATTTTAATGCATGCAAAAGTTTGGGAACAACCAGTTTTGGGAAATTTCAGAGAGACACTCAGTTGAATGCTATCAGCAATCAAAACACTCAGCAGCTGGGGAGTGAATGCCTCATTCCACTAAAGGAGAAATGAGAAGTTCCTCACAGCATCATCCATAGGTGAACTCAGGAATACTAGGCAGAAGGCAATGGTTACTATTTTATGTTAAGAATATTGAGGGCAGTTTTAGTAGGAAGGACTAAGGTGACAAATTAAAGAATGTGCATATTAATTGTGAAGAGATACTGTGGAACATCTTGTACTATTTACTGCCTTTTTCTTTATCTCAAGTGTTCATCTAATATACTCAATGAGTTAAGTATCTTTTAATATCAACATCTCTTCTGAAGTCAGCTATGATTACAACAAATACAGATAGCTAAGGAGTTTTAGGTTGTGATGAAGCAATGGAATACCTTATTAGTTCAAATAGTTTCAACTGTACTTTACAATATATATTTTTCCTTTATTATGTACAAGCTGGTGATAATTAAAGGAGGAACTCTTGAAAGTGAATTGGGTTCTGGTATATAGAAATATTGATCTGAAACAAATACATCTTTCCTTAGCTGATTAGCACAAAAGTCAAGTTTTCATCAGAATAAAATATCTAATCATCCATTAACGCATTTGGAAGATTGTGTAAAACTTGCTTTTAAACTCACTTTCAATCCTTTTCCAAGGCTGTTGGTTGTACTACACTTTATTGCTAAGCGTCTGCATCTTAAATTCTTATAACACCAACCTTGAGTAGGGGAATATTCATTGCCAAAGCACTGAATTTATGTAACATATAGAATTGTTTGATGCTTCAGTTCCTCAGAGTCTGGATGCAAAGAGATGAACATCTTGAAATGTTCCCACTGCTCAGGGCTGGTAGTACCTGGAAAATGGCAATCTGTCCTGAAAGGGGGATGTGTAAGAAACCTGTCAAGTCACTTTAACCTGTATTTAGATAGTATGCAAAAGAATTTTACTTATGCAGGAGCTAGTAAGTTTTCTGTGCCACCTGAAATGGAATAAATGCTTTCTGTCAAATACAAACAAATGTAAAATATAACATGTTTAAATCCCTCTGAATAAGGGAAATTCAAACTTTTGGTTTACTCATCATCTAAATATAATTAGCTCTTCAGAAAAATATTAAGGTGAAAATCTTTCAAATAAATCAATTTAGAACAAGATAAATTATGGAGCAAACACCAAACAGGCAGAGCATTACAATGCAATATATGTCTCAATTTGCAGATAATATTTGCTTTTTAGATTTTAACTAACTGAATATCCTAGATGGATTACAAACTAAGATAAGCACCTTGCACCCTTGGAGTTTTGACTTACCATTTGTTCCTCACTAGTGATGTTTTGGTGTTCATGCTATGTTTTATTATTCATCAATTTATTGGGGTAGAGAATGATGATGACAGAAGAAACTAAGCACATTTGGGCAGTGGATTTGTGGCTTCTAAGAAGCGAAGAAAAAAAAAAGGAAGCTAAACTTAGCAGCTTGCAACAACTTTTGTTTAGCAGTGCTTACTTTGGGATATACTGAAGGGAAAAAGAAGTGGTTATGGGGTTATATCATAGGTACAGGGGGATATCATTTTTCTGAATCTAGTTAAGCAAGGTTGTTCTCTTATTACTGTAATTATCTTTACAGGTGAAACTTTTCTTTTTCCTCATCAAAAACTTCATCAAAATTATTGTCTTAGTGAGCCCTCTTCATATTGCCCAAATAACATTACTACAAATAGGAATAATGGTTTAATGAGTATAATTGATGTTTGAAACCAGAGTGGGGAAAATCACTTACTGACTCCTAAATTTATTTTCTTTTTCTTGGTACACTACCTTGATTTTAATTGACATCTCCTCCTTGTTTGTATGAAGACGATAAGCTACAAATGAAGCTGACTCCATTCCCAGGTACATGGTCTCCCTGGCCAGAGTGGATTATTCAGGGATAGGAGCTGTGGCTTAAGTTTGTTCTATCAGAATGAATCTCAGGGCATTTTGATTTTGTGGCAGGATAGGAATGTGGAAGTATCATCTCTTGGGAAACACTGCCATCTGTCTTGGATCATGAGGGGCTAAGCCTCCAAAGAATGAAATAAATGTCCAGAAAGAGGAGTTGAGAAATATAAAAAGAATAAAAATAGGCCCTAGTAATACCTTTTGAGCTGTGAATCAAGCTCAACTTGAAAGACTTTTCAATCACAAAAGTAATGTTATCTTTATTAACTAAACCACTTTGAGTTGTGTTTTCTTCTATTTGCAAACAAAAACATCCTGATAAATGTGCTAAGCCTCCATTCTCCAACTCCTAAATCAGATTGTAACAACAGCAGAGAAACCAAACCAAGCAAAGAAATGAACATAAGTAGAAGTATTTTTACATAGGCATAAACTTTTTCCTGAATTTCTTGCATGACTTTAATGTCATGTGAATGTGCAATATCTTATTTTAATTGCTCATCTCATTTCAGCCTCGTTGAAGCCATATATGTGCAATATCAATGAGCAATTTGGAGACTGCTTATTTTATTTCTTTTTTCTTCACTCATTGCTAAGGAAATATATGTTATTTAAACAAAGCATTATTTAGGAGTCAGGAGGGTTTCTCATCATTAACAGAAGACATTTATAAACAAAAATTTTGTTTCATTCAAATATTTTGCCTTTGGTAATAAAGAACATAGAAAAGAGAATGGGAAATCAGAGAACAAACAAATTGTTTCTTCTCATATTTTCAAAGATTCCCTGGAGGTATCTGTTGCGCTTTACTATATAATTAGAAGGATGCATTATTTGAAGTTAAAATTTTCCAGTGAATAAAAAGCATGTTTTCATGAATATATTGATCTAAATAACTTAGAGAAAATGCATATACTTTTATTATAGGTCAAAACTCAGCAGTGGCACTCCATCATTAAATAACCAAAAATGTCTGTTTTTTTTTTTTAACTTGACTTCATATGCATGTTTATATAATACCTGGGACTGCACATTATAATGTCCTTATTTTTTAAATATTAAGGGGATACAATAAGGAACCCACCAGTAATATTGATAATAATGGAATATTTGACTCTGGGAAATAAATGATAAAATCTATGTTAGATTATAGATCAGCATACTTATGATAGACAAAATGGCTTAAGTTTGAAATATTAAAATATTTTCTTAAAAAGGTCTCATGTAGTAGGGGCATTAGTCAACCATGGAAATGCAGGAAAAGGAGCCATGTCTTCAAGTAAATGGTAACCATCATGCACAGAAGAAGGGACTCTAGTAATTGAGTCCCTAGTAATTGAGTAATCTAGAAGGGGCTCAAGTTATTTCTGTCCCATTGGCAAAGCTAGCCCTTGGATTTGCGACAAAAATCCCTCAAATCTTTCTCATCTGAATGGAAAGCCCAACTTTATAGTGAGATGGACACATCAGTTTTCCTGGGCCTGTTGCTACCGAACACTCAATTCATCTACCTCTCATTATTTCGATTTCATGCTCACCAAAAAAATCTAATTCCCATATCTGCCTCCTTTTCTGTTTTGTGGTCCTTGTCATTGGAATATTTCACAATAAATCAATAAAACAGCCTTTGCTTATGTTTACTGCCTGGCCACGTAGTTTGATCATAGGGAATGACTGAGCCAACCCTGCTGACTCATATTTATAGTTTGTGTGAAAGTTGTATTTCTCAGTGCATATAAATAAATTGACCTTTTGGTATTTATCGTACAGGTTCTTTACTAGTGAGTATGAACCAGCCATTAAGGGTCTAATCCTACTCTAGGACATCAACAAGAATGTGTCTTTGGGGATTTCTAAATGAAGAGACTCTATAGCAGGCCTTCTTCTATATGACACCATTTATTTACTTATATATTAATTTTTAAAGTAAACAGAAAAATTTCATTTTTATAATTTTTATACACAATTTGATAATTTGCTTATTATTTTTCATAAATCTTTCATAGTATCCCATTCCTTCAGGATAAAGTTTGGGCTTTTTAGGGCATCATATGAGAGCTTTTGTGATCTGGCTTGTATCCAGCTGCATCTCTCACTAACTTTCTACATAAAATGGATATTTGAGGTACTTTTGTTATGCTTGGAATCTTATCTGAACCACCTCCTCTTCAAGAGTCAGCCCAAACATTGCCTCAGTAGAGTTGCCTCTTCTACTTCCCATTCCCAAGTTTAAACACAACCATTCTTAGGAGTTCTACTCTTTACTCTCATAAAATTTTTTGCAATATCATGGTGTATTATAATTATTGACTTGTCTGTCTCACCCATGCTCTTTGAAGGAATGCAACTCTGAATTTTATCTTGGCATTCCTGTAAGTACAATGCTTGTATATAAAACTCAAGGAAGTTTGCTGAATAGATGAATGAATGAATGATTAGATAAATAAATATAATGTAATTTGGGTTCTAATCCAACTCCCCTTCCTTGATTGAAATAATGTTTCTTACCTCTTCCTGTATCTAAAACTGTCTTATTTTGCCAGAGCTTTTATCAAAAATGCCACACAATGGGTTGGCTTAAACAATGAGAATTTATTGGTACAAAATTTGGGAGTCCAGAAAACTAGTTTCTTCCTAGGTTGGTAGCATTCTGGTGCTGGGGTCCTGACTTGCAGCCAATCCTTGGGGTTCCTTGACCTACCTGTCACTTGGCTATGTCTTATCCTTTCTCTTCCCAGTTCCACTGACATCCTACTTCTAGCTTCTGTGACTTCCCGGTTTTCTTTATAAGCCTCCAGCAATCCAGATCAAGATCCACCCTTATCCAGCTGGGCCACAACTTAACCAAAAACAACATTTTCAAGGATCCTATCCACAATGCAGTAATATCCACAGGAAAGAAAACTAAGAACTGAGACCAAGAACATGTCTATTTTGGGGCACACAATGCAATCTACCACAATATTTTATTGCTGTGTACCTTTGGTTGGGCCCACACTCTGACTCTTGAAGTCCACCATGTAGCTTGTATTGGGCTGGTAGGATGTTGGTGAACATGATGCAAGCAGTAACTGGTGGAGAAACATGAAGGACTACTCTTCAGAATGAATGAGCTCAACCCAGCTCAGACAAACCAAGCCAAATCAGCTGAATCCTATTGATGCAGGAGACATAAATGTTCATTGTTATATGCCATTGAAGTTTTGGATGCTTTATCATGCAGCATTATTGCTGCAATAAATAATATACCCATAATCATTGGTGGCCTTATCAACTAACAACCCTATTAGAAAGCAAAGCAATTATTAATGTTGACAATAGGCATGTCACAATACTGGTTGAAGTAGCATGCTCTAAAGCCAGACTAATTGGCATTTAATCCCTTGTTTGCCACTTACTAACTGACCTTGATCAAATTACTGATCCACCCTATGCCTCAGTTTTCTCACGTATAAAATGTGGAAAATAATAGCAGGTACCTCGAAAGGTTTGTTGTGAGTATTAAATGTGAGAATGCATGTAAAATATTTAGAACAGTGCCTGGTAGGGAATAAGTGCTCAAGAAACTTTTTTTTTTATGTGTAAATAGACTCTTGTTTAATGAATTCACTCATTACTCTTTCCTTGGTGAGCATTCTACTAATTTCATTTTAACCAGTAGGTATTCTATATGTCTGTGAAGAATTGTATAACTATTTTATCATTTTTATTCAATAGTAAGGCTCTTTTGAACTCATAACTGTGCAGAATCCTAAAAGGTAAGCCATATTTAGACAACTATACAAATGGCTATGACTAAGATTTTCTGAGCTTTTCATATGAGATACCCTAATGAAATATGGAAAATGTGGATTTGAGAAGGTAAAGCCTATTCATTACAAAGTTAAACTCCTAACTCCAAAATCTTAAGGCTGAGATTCTTCTAGCCCTAGCTCACCACCTTTCAAAGTTATTAAGAACTACCCACCAAGGGCAGATATTACCAGACCACCTGACAGATCTTCAAGTATTAAGGCAGTCTGGACTAACCTTCAGACCTGTTGCATTTGTTTTTTTTTATTTCTGGCTTTTCACTCACCTCTTTCGGGCTCACCGTTGGTTGATATTGTGGTGTACCTTATGGATTATGTGACAGAGGACACAGATTTGACCCTTTCACTGTGAGGGCCGTTCAGGAAGGAAATCTTGGTAGTAACAATTTACCAATCTACTTAAAGTCCTCTATCAGAGAACTTAAGGGGCTTCTGAGGATAATCCTCAACTTTGCCAGACATTGAGAGGAGAGGCAGAATGAAAAATAGTAGAGTCCTTGGACTTCACAGCATCCTTCCTAAGGATTTTTAAGCAAGAAGGGGTTTCTTAGACAGCTGCAAGGATTCTTCCCATACAATTTGCCTCAGGATTCAGACACAACCATCATTACTGTCTGTAAGGGTGAGAGCCAGAGTGCTGACTGCAGCAATTGTCAGGTCTTCTCATCTCTCTCCAGCACTGGCACAATCCCTGAATGAGCTGCTTTCAATCAGTTACTAAGCAAGGCTAATAAGTGTTCCAGTGGCATTTGCAGTTTTGTCAGAAAGAAAAGTAGTATTCTTTTGAAAGGAGAGAAATGCAAGAAATTATGTGCATAGCCTGGATACAAATCCAATGTCTTTGTATGGACATATTTTCTATTATTGGTTTGTGGTGCTACTAAGCAGATATGAATGTGAATAGAATTAATTATGATACAAAGCTAATACCTCAGGGTGTGGCCATGTCAGTGACAGTTAATGGTCTGTGTTAGAGCCATTGCCCATTTACTAAAGTTGTAGAAGTATGACTACCTGGTAGATTTTGCTTAAATAACTTCTTTTTTTGAAATATTGCTTAGTGAAATGAGAAATGAGGATTATGTTATTAGAAAATATTTTTGGCCTCTTAGGAAGCTCTTCCAGATCAAAAAATTATGAACATCTTTGCCATACTCAGAAACTGTTGCATGGATACAATAATATGGAGCCAGCCACACACTCTAGAGATGTATAGGAGAGGGTCTTCATTTGGAAGAAGAATAAAATAGCAGATGTCAACTTACACTATGATGACCATTCACAATGCTAAGGATAGTCTTTAGAGAAGCAGAAATGAAAGCTGTCACTGCACTCTGCTGGCTTTTAAGTCTTCTGACAAATGATAATTAATAGCAACATGCATGAAAATCTGATCAAGAGACCCAGCCTGTTCTTGGAGGGCTAAAATTGCTTGGAAATCCACGGGAGGATTATTAAGTACTATACCAGTTTCCAAGCCCACCCCTTCGACATGGTGAAAAATGAGGCAATGGAATGGGTCATGGATGTTAACTTTTCACTCTGGGTATACTTGGGGAAAACTCTGGATGGGGGTAATTCATCAATCTTTACGCCTCCTTTTGCCATTACTCACAAGGTTTTACATGGAATGTGCAGGTTGTTTTTTTCCCAGGAAACAGTGAAGCTCTATTGACATCAGAAGGGATATCAAGTACCACAACAATCACTAAAAACAAAATCCTACAGCTCAGCATGTGGGACTTCCGCGTCAACCAGCATGGAAAGTGTGCAGCTGTAAGTGAGCTTCACAAGGCAAGTCGTGTGCCAGGGAGGGAAGACAGTGAGATGCCAAAATAGCTTATGAATAGTATGAGACAAGGTGCAGACTGAGAACGGCAGGCAAGAAAACTTAAAAAGGCTCACAAAAGAGAAATCTTTGGTAGAGCTCTCTAGATAAAGACAAACAGAAAGAAATGTAACAGAGAGGCCACTCTGGGTGTGCAAGGGCAGTGTCAAACCCAGAGATAAGAACTGCCCAGGAGGCCTGCAGCTGCGAATGCAGGGTTACATCCATTTGAACCCCAGGTTTAGAAGGACTCTGGGTTACATATCAAACTTGACAGCTGTATTTGATACTTCCCCTGTCGTCTGTGTCATTGTTGAAAATAAAGGGCAAGATACTAAAGAGTTGCAGAGACATCTTAAATATTAAGGTTATACAAATAACACTCTCAACATGAGATCACAGCCATAAACATTTCAGAAAAAGTTGTTTAAATGCTCTATGCATCTGTTATTTTTATATACACTGACACCTCCTTGTAGGCCACGGAGAAAATAGGAAAATGTACTTAAACTCAGGTTAGCATCTTCCCTTCTCTGTGATTCTGTTAGCTTCTTGGCCTCCATTCCCACATATCTGAGAGACTGAACACTTAGAAACAGTACATGAGTGAGGGATACGGTGGTGGGTTTACAGGTTGTACATCATGTACCCTCATTTTCTAAAATCTGAGCCTATCCACACATTGTGGGAATTCTCCTTGCTTCTTAACAGATCTTACAATATTTCATCTCTATCCCAGTGAAACAAGAAAATGGTGTCCTTCTCATTTTATCAGGAAGCCATCTTTTATGCCAAAGATGAATCTGGATATGGGGAAGTTGACATTTACTTGGAATTATTATTCTGTCAAAGTTCTATTTTCTTCATATGATGATTTCATTTGTCAGAATACTTTTAATGCAAAGCTTGTGATCAGGGTTTTTTTCCTTAAAGTATTGGTGCTACCATCTGTGTCACCTAAGGCTTCCATTTTTTATTATTATACATTATAGCCTTATGTAATGTAACACAATGAAAGCATTAATAATTTGAGTCTTGCTTTGCTGGGAGAGAATACTCCAGGTAGTTGTGTGATGCCAGAGTACAGATTCCAGAGAAGGTGAGGCTATGTAATATTCTTTCCACAAAAGCATGCCACATTTTATTTCACCCTCTCTTTAAAATTCTTTGTTTAGTTTGATGAGAGATTCACATCAGAGGCATTTTCTAGGGCATGGGATCTACCTGCTTGGGAACTTCCCACTGTGCTGATGAAGCACCGTTCGCCTAGGTTGAGCCGCTGGAGTTCAGAACAACCCTAGGGCATTTTTGTTTTCTGCTTTATATCTCGTTTGTTCTTTCTCTCTGTTCTCTTCCATTCAGAGGAAGGTGTGTGCTAATGCCAACTTGTTAGAAGTGTACCCAGCAGGAGGAGGATATGGGCTGTTTCGATTCTTTAGAATAGTTTTTGCTTATTTGCCCAGTGCTTTATAACAATTAGAGGGTAATCTTTCCATAGGCACACTGGCCACTCCTCAAATAGCTTAGGTTAGAAATTATGTTGCTCAGCAACTTTAATGGTTTATCCCAACTCCTTCATGATTAGCTATTATCCTCCTCCTCCCATGCCCAATGGAAATGGTGTTTGGCTAAACTTTGTATGACAGAACTGTCTACAAAACAATGAAATACATTGGAGGATGACTCGAAGTGTTATGATTGGGGAATGCTGGAGGCCAACATGAGTTGTATTTTTTGCTCTTTTGCCATGACACTCTCACTATGGAATTTGCCTCTTGGAATAGCCTGAAAGTAAAAGGGAATGCCTGAACTAAGCTAATATTCTTGTAGTATTTTTTAACCTTGGTTTTCAAGTGAACATAACATTGGTAGGGGAGTAATAACAAATTAGTACCCTGGTAAAAGATTTTAAGAGCTACAGTTTTGGATCAAAGTTGACCAATGCAACTTCCAGGTTAGTTGATTTTGATTGATTATTTTTCTTTTTATATGTTTGTGCTCTCACTAGGGCACAAAGACACTCTTCTGAAGTACCAGAAAGTATGTAGTCGTGATAGAAAGGACAATGAGAGGATTTCTCACCCTTCTAATGCCCAAAAAAAAAAAAAAAAAAAAAAAAATCTTGAGCCATTCAGTCTCTTCCTTCAAATATTTCCCTCCTTCATTTCCTCAAAAGTACCAGAGTTTAAGTAGCAGGGCTTAGAACAAAGCACCTATGGACACCAGGGATTTTTATTTTCTATACTTATTACTCAGAAAGATTGATTAACTTTTTTAGTCAATTAACCGCAGATGTGCCCTTGTGTGTTGCTAGTCTGTAATTGCCTAATTGATTCTGAGCAGTGATCTTTGGTCAGAGTCAAGCCAAAAGGAGACTTTGTTAGCGATTTTGACGGAATGACCCTAGGAAGTTCCATTTTCACAGCACTGATATGAAAAAGTCCAAGAAGCGTACCCAGGATTCTCTGCTTACTTAATTATATTTTTGATAATTTATTTTATCAATTGACTTTTAGCCAGGCCAGGTTATGTTTGATCTTGATGAGGTTGCAGCTTCTTGCAGGAGAGGGTGAAATGTCCTAGCTCATTATCTTACATTCTTGCTTTATCAGACCTCTTTTCTGAAAACTATATGCAAATTCTGCTCTCAGATATTCTCTTTATAAACCTTTCCTTTCTTCTCTTCCCTCTTCTGAATCATTCTAATAGCATAGGGTGAATTATCTGTTTCCTGTCTATTAATCACTGATGCTGGAGATTTCACTGGCAGCCATTCATTCTGCTGTGTTAAGCATTGCTTTTCCATGTGTATCCAAAAAAAATACTATTTTTATAAAAGTGAGGCTTTGAAAATGAAGACTAGTTTGTGACAAAGTTCCAATAGATACAGCACTCAGATTAATTCAGAATTGTCAATTAACTTTCAGCAATTTACTAATAAAGCAGTGTAATAGAAAGCAGTGTGATGCAGTTTTTTATTCCTGGTGATATTTTTCAAATTAATACAGCATCTATAGCCTCTCTCCAATTTCCCCACCCCTGGAAGGGAAGCAACTGTAGAAGCAGGGGTAAGTTTTCTGTTATGAAGCAGAATGAGGACTGGGACATAAATTAAATGTAGGGATGGAAAAAATAAAATTTTTCTCTCTTCTGTTTTTACACCTGAGTTTGTGGACTATGGGATTCCCATTTACAAGAGTTTTGGTTATATTCTGTTATCATTGTCCTTATTTGTTGCAGGAGTTAACTGCTGATGGCTCACATATGCTTTTCCTTTTAGAATATGTATAACTCTGGGAATAGGATAATATAAAATCCTTTGTCACTCCTTACAGAGCTAGTTCTTTAGAGAAGAAATGATGCAGGGGTCCAGGGAGTATTTGTATCTGTGCATGGCTAGTGATGGGCAAAAATTAATATTCTCTATATATGTGTCTTTGTAGGAGACTGTGTGGATTTGGAGTGAGAGGGGAGATAGTTCTGAAAGGAAATTTCATGTATTTCATAATTTCACCTAGGGGTCCTATTTGGAGTGCTCCTCAGTCACATTATTTAGCAGGCAGTTCATAGTACATTGATATGTGTAAATATTTTATGCAGACCTTTTACTTTAATTTTGTTGTTTCCACCCTTTTATTGGAAGAGTGTATGTGTGTGTTGTCAATAGAGCAAAATGGTAGAGTTTACAGGTGTGTGGAGTTTGAAAAACACATAGTGGGGCAGTCTTGCCCATTGCTCCCCTCAATTGCATTATTTAAGATAATTTCAGTTACAAGTTAAAGACAATTGAACTCAAACTGTCTTAAACAATAGAAAGGAATATAAAAATCCATCGATATGATAGATTTAAGTTTAGTTTAACTGAGTGACTTGCCCTTGTCATCAGGGACCCACTTTGGTTTGTTTGTTCTCTCTGTTTCTAAGGTATAAGCCTGTATCTTACAGGTTGTTTCTCCCATGGACACATGATGGCTTCCAGCAGATTTCCTTAGTGCTGCCATATGCTTAAAGCAAGAGAAAGAGAATCTTTGACCCAGAATTCCCAGCAAATTTCCTGATGTTTCCTTTTATTGGTCAGAGAAACTTTCTGATTTTCACATTAATTGGTCCAGCTTATGTCGTGTGCCTCTCCCTTAAACAGTCTCTATGGGCAAGAAGTTCAATGCACTGATGGGCTTAACCCAGGTCATGTCTCTAAACCTGAACAATCCCAGCCCAGGATTCAGCTTCACCGTAAAACTCAGACAAAGAATGGGGTGGGATGGTCCCTTCAAAGCATATTTACTTACTCTTACCATAAGAAAGGGGAGTAGCTGCTGGAGAAAAAAATAATAGTCATTGACTACAACATTTTCTGAAAACCAATGGTTTAGAAAATATGTACATATATAAAAGATACATATATGAAATAAAAATGAGTGTATACATGTTAGAAAATATATACATATATAAAAGATATGTATAAAATAAAAACGTGTGTATACATACATATATATGCTATACATGTATGTATGTATCTATTAAACAAAGGTGATAGAGAACTTGGAAAGGTTGATCTGATCTAAAGAAAAATAGAGCTAAAGTAATATTGTTGTAGACTGGAATGGGTACTGCCCTTGGAACAAAATCAGAGAGAAGCTCAGTCATAGAAGATTCAGTTGAACACTAGAAGAATTTGCAACTTGGACAACTCCAATTTTGTAAAACATCCTTCCTTATATTGAGCTGAAATCTTCCTCTCTTTAAATCTTGCCAAGTCATTTTCCCTGGTGCTTCCATTTGAAACTACTGTAATAAGAAGTCCTTCTTTTATATTTGAAATCAGTTGGAGATAATAACAACACTGCTGTATATTTGAACAGCACTTCACAGTTTTCAAAGTGCTGTGACATTCAATATCTCATGTTATTTCTGGAAAAAAAAAGGACTACAAATTAGAGAAACTAACTAGATTAGAACACTTCTTGGCAGGGAGTGATAGATACCAGTTTCAAAAATTAGGTGAAAAGGGCAATTTGCTGGCTAGTGATTCCAAGGGAAGGTTGAACAACCAAGGAACAGGAATTAAAGGGACATAACTAAACTTAGAATGAGTCAGGCATTCGAAAAATGTGACTGTCTCCATTTCTTTCCTGTCTTTCTCTCTCTTTAACAGCTTCTTTCTTATTGCAGGCTGCTTTTCTTTATTTGATAGTAGCTATCAGCAGCAGCAACTTCCCAGCTGTCATCTCCCAGTTTTGGCTACTGAAAACCATCTCATCTCTCTCTTGTTGACAATCCCAGTGAGGGGTCTACTGGACTACTCAAGATCAGGTTCTGATCTTGTGTAAACAAAGGTAGTGTCGCCTGGATCATCTCAGATCCTGTATGGATGGTGAATAATTTCTAGGAGAAGCTGCAGGGAAGACATTCCCACAGCTATCTATTATATCAACTCAACTTTATGGAGGGAATTGGAACTTAGAGATATCGGGCAATTGAGCTAAGATGGCGTCTTAGTTTCCTAGGGCTGCTGTAATGAATGACAGCACACTGGATGGCTTAAAACAACAGAAGTATATTGTTTCATAGTTCTGGAGGCTAGAAGTCCCAAATCAAGGTGTAGGCAGGTCATGCTTTCCCTGAGATCTCTTGGGAAGAATTTGTTTGTCACCTCTGTCCTGTTTTCTGGCTGTGACCACCATCCTTGACATTTCTTGGCTTGTGGCAGCATAATTCTGATTTCTGCCCCATCCGTCTTTCATATTGCTGTCTCCCCAGGTTCTATGTCTGTCTTCACATTGCTTCTTATCATAAGGACACCAGTCATATTGGATTAAGGATCCACCTACTCCAGTATGACCTCATTTTAACTTAACCAATTCCATTTGGGATGAGCTTATTTCTAAATAATGTCATGTTCACAGATACAGGAGTTAGGATTTTAACATTTTTTTGGGGGGGGAGGGGTATGCAATTCAATCCATAACAGCTGGTATCCTTTGGAACTGATAGGTCAACGATTTCAGTTTAGGCCTTCTGATAACATATCTTCTTTGCCTTTTCTAAGAGCTTTCTCTTTTCTAAACTCCATTACTTCAGTTTTCAGCTAAGTACCTTTATATAATTTCTCAGTTACCCTTTCTGGAAGTGTCAACTTATGAATGTTTTGGCACCCAGAATTCAGTAGAAGTACATTACAGAGTAAGGACAATCAAGAGAAAACAGTCAAAACATCCCTCTTAATGTTATTCAAATATATTTCAGTTAGGACATGCTAGTCATTTTGGAAATCTGTGTTATAATCTAAAACACCTCTATATTCTAAATTTGAAGGTCTGTTAGATAGTGGATCACTAATCTTATGATAAAAGATAAATCTCTTTGATGTTTCATGTTTTAAGTTTTGACCCACTTTTTCCTTCAGATTTTCAAAATTTCTGAAAACTTTATTCTGTCAATTACTATATGTCAAGAACAGATTTTTGTAAACACAAAAATCTGGATGCATGATCTGGTGGATCTTTATGCTGCTTCTAGGTATGTAATTCCAACTAGACTTCACCTTACTAAGGTTTCCTATATGAATCTAGATTGTTATAAAAAGACAGTTTCCCTCTTATCCTCTAGTGCTGATTCTGTCTTTTGGAGCCAGGAAGAATAAAATATTCTTTTTATTTTATGCACTGAGAAGCATGAGTCAGAATAGTGGGATTGGGCTCCATTTTTCAAGACTCCTTTGGTTCCTAATGAAACCATATTCAGCCTTATTTGGTGAAAATGGGAAATTATTAGCTCATATAATGTAAATTCCAAGGCAAGTCTAATTTTAAATGTGACTGGATCCATGTGTTCAAGTGATATCTTCATGATACCTGGCCTTTGTCTTCATTTGCTCTACTTTCTTTCTGTGACTGACTTTATTTTCAGGCAGGTGTTCACCATGTTGCAGGGCTTTAGGAGCCCTTAGTGGTTATCTGCATTTTTCACTGCCCAAAATTAACAGAACACCCACAAACATCTATAAAGCATTTATTCAGTAAATCTCAAGGTTTTGTGTTGGAAAGAGAAAGTACAACTACAAAAGAACAAAAAGGTATTAGATTCTATTGGTTTCAAGTGTTCAAACTACAACTTAAGCAAACATAAGCTAACATGGAAACACAATGAACGGCTTCTAGGCTTTCTCACAGATTGGGAAGATGAGAAAACAGTTCAGACTCAGAAACAGCTGGTATCAGGAGCCCTCAGAAGAACTCCATCTCTTCACCTGCTTTATGTCTTTCTCCCTCACTGTCTCTTTCTTGCACTCTCCAGTTCAGCTTCCTCCACTTTTCCAGTCCATTATAGGACAAAAATGTGATTGTGCTGACTCATATATTTTATATATTGTAGCTTTCATCACTGGAGAGAGAATTGCTCTCTTTCTTTTCTAGTTTTAAAATCTTTATAGAAAGACTCCAATTGCTTTGTTTTGGATCAGGAACCTGATCTGGTGATAAGAAGTTGGAATTTTGAAAGAACCTTGTCCCAGCTTTCATCAAATGCTTATGCCAATTGGGTCAAATGACCAAACATGGTCAGTAGTCACTATTACATTATGCTAAAACATTTTTCCCCCAGTGACTAAGTGTATGGGGTGGAGTCATCTTTCAGAAAAGGAGTGGAAAATAATATCCAGTAGACTAAGTGACAGATTTTCTCATAGTCTGTGATGGCTTTAGGATATTAGTTCAAGTCCTCACTGAAAATTTAATATAAATATCCTAGCTATAATTGAATTTTAAGCTTCAACATTATTGCTAATGTTATATGTAAAGTGGATTTGTCTTTTTCTATGCCACTTGCATATATTTTAATTATCAACTCTCATACTAATTTTACTTCTGTTCTTCCCATGAAAATTCTTGAATATAAAGAGTTGGCATTTAAATAAATATTTTTTAATTCAACGAAAAGAATAGCAGAAATTATAGAATTAAACAGACATGAATGATATAAAACACAAACATACATGCTTTGGAAATTGGCCAGGTCAGATATTTGTTGTCTGAAGGGCAAACTTGAGGTGGAGAAGATTCTAATGATGGACTAACACATATCTTCTACTTTATATTTCTTAAAGGACTTTTAGTTATTATCTTTTGAAACCTCTAAAATTCCTATCATAAAAGCTGTAACTGATCTTTACAATTGTAAAGGAATAGTTTATTTGAGAAGCCAGTTTAAATCGTTTGTCAGGTAAAACTTTCCAGAGTATCTAGCCCACCAAAGAGACACTGCTTGAAGACCCTGGGAGACCATCATGTTACAATTATGTAATCTCAAATAAAAAGATTAAATTTTAGTAAAAAAAAAATGACAATTCACTTTTTTCATGCATTGTTCCATAAGAGCACAAACACTTCTGAGTGGCTTATTAAACTGAAAATCATTTCAATAGGTGGATTAGACAGAATTGGTAAGAAACCTCATAAATTCAGGGCACTCATAAAAATTTACTAAAGTTTGCCATCTAGAGGTCTGTAGAGGTATATTTTGGAAATATTTTCAGATTCATTTTCCATAATCTAAAACACTGATATTTGCATGTTTAATGTATTAAATAAAATGGAGACTAAGGTAAAGAGAGGACATTTGACCTCTTCCTGGATCTACATAGGACATTTTTATTTTGGACATTAATCTTAAGTGAAAGCAAGGTTGCTTCCAGTTTTTACTTACACAATCATTTTGTTAGCTACATTATAAGAAATCTTTTAGGCAAGACTGTTCAAAAATTTGTTAACAATATATGAGAGAGAAAGAAACAATACATTAGAGGTTGGTAAATGTACCATGGTACATGTAATGATTAACATTCTCTTGACTATCAAGGCTGACAGTCTTAGGGTTATTTGTATTCTTGGTGACTTCTGCTGTTTGATGGATGGGAAAAGATAGTTGTTTATGTTAAACAACTAGAGGAGTATGGAAAGCAAAATTCTCTGATAATAATAGAAAAAGACATCAGTCTAAACCAAGTTTCAAGGTGAGAACAACATCCTTACATATATATATATATATGTATGTAAACAATGAATTTTTGTACTTTAAGAAAAAGTTGTAATACATAGATCATTGCTGCAATATATTACACAATGGAGGCATTTGTCAAGGCTGCAATTGAGCTTTCATAAATTTTTACAGTTGGCAGCTTATCAATGCTAAATCAGAGGAAAATGAACTTTAAAAGGTAGGTTATGGGGCCACAATAGAACCTATTTCCAATGAAAACTTTCCAATCAATGGAGTTGAAGGTCAGGAACTTTGAATTCTCCCTATTTACAGGATGAGGAAACCATCTTGGCAGCAAGAGAGACAAGATATTATGGTTGCTGCCACACTTAATGCTCTATTTTGTCATGATGAGGTGATACATTCTATGTTATCAGTACATACACATTCAGTTTTTAACAACTTGTGGAAAATGCTAAAAAGGCTTTTTATCATTATTATTATTTCCATATCAAGCCAATGTTAGACTATTTTTTTCTTCCACTTTAAGAGATCTTCTAGTTTTAGACATATCTGAGATTTAAAATCATTTGGGGGAGACTATCATGTCATTAAATACACACATTTACATTCTGATTTCAGAAATATTAAGATGCATTCTGATGTCAGACATGTTCCTATGTGGGGAAAAATGTGTATCTTAGAAATGAGGAATTGCTATAATAAAAACGACTCTGGTAGAGGTAACATGCACCTCTGTAATTAAGTGCATCATGTTATGGTGTAATTACTTGGTGTCCTTACACTGACTTCAAGGAAAAGAGTGTCTAAAGATTACAAAGTAATTTTAGCATTTGTATTTTTCAGTAGCATAGATCTTGTGAAATGCAGAGCAATGTGTTGATAAAATATCCAAGGCAATTTACAGACAAAAGGTTATGTCAGCAGCAGTGAGGGTCTTCCCCTTCATTCCAGCGATATCTTCTATCTTGAAATTGACTTAAAAAACAGTAATAAGGTTGAAAAGATAGCTCAATCTCCATGCTCATCAGTGTTTGGGGACTATGTGAACCGTGGCTACCGGAGGCAATTTGTTCATTATGCACTGTTCACAGCCCACTAATGATAGCACACATTTTATGTTAACAGTACCAAGATCTTATGATGAGGAAAGCTGGGTGCCTGAAGGAGAGACACTTCCGGAACCTAAAGCAACTCCTCTCACTAAGGTAAAAGGATGCAGTTGATCATAGGAGGATTTCCTATTTACTGGTAAATTGATAAGCATCATAATGCAGTACGGGATCTTTCTGATCACAGGATTACCACTGTGATTATAATTGTGTGCATATGTGTGTGTTGCTGCATGTGTGTCTCTGTTGGTCAGGATGCTGCTTTATCTTTATAAATAGCATTTTATATATTTCGATAGTCATATTTTCAAATTGTTGCCTTGTCAAGGGAAGGTAACTGATTTTCTTTTGAAAACGGAGTTCACTACTATAGTCTCATGCCTTTAGGTACTACAAAGATATTCTCAGGTGAACATAGTGGCTAATCTCATGGCTCTAGAGTTTGACCACTTAGATTCATATTCCAGCTCCCCCACTTTCCTCATTCTATAACTTCGTGCAAGTTACTTAAAACCTTTCTATGACACAATTATCTTTGTTGCAAGTAGACATAATAATTTTACACACCCTTTAGGATTGTTGTGAGAAATGACTGCCTGAAACATAATAAGAGGTCAATAAATGTTCATTGTTAAGATGATATTTAATCTCCAGTCAATAGTGTTGAAACCTCCCAGTGTGGTTGATTTTCTAATGTCATCAAAATCTCAATCATTCTTTCTGACAAGAGATTCTTACCAAATTACCAACACCTAGGTTTTATAAGAAGTTTTTAAGACCTTTAAGTATAAAGAGGAAAGCCGAATTCTGATTTGACAATATTCCACAGTCATATTAAAAATGCATGATTTTTAAGGATCTAAAGATACACACTTAAGAATAAGTATAATATTGAAGAATAATAAAAGGCAGTGAGGGGATTATAACAATGGATGTTAGTGTCATATCTGGGTTACCATTACAGGTCTGGTACTTGGTCAACACCTTTAGCTCTTACACTCCTCATCTATAAATTAGGATAATATTATTGACTTACTTTGGGCTGTTATGAGGTTTAACTGAGATAATACAATTAAAGCTTATAAGTAAGAGCTCATGTACAGTGGCTTTTTTTGTAGGGAGAAGAGACCTCAGGTGAGGAGATGGCAAGATGTGGGAATATTGCTCCTATCCTTTTCAACAATTCTGGTTCTGTTTATCCCCATCTATGTCTGTACAAACTGCCGCCCTGTGCCCCCTTACCCTTTTCTCTCACTAAATTCTCCTCTTGCTCCAAATTTATGCTTCCTCTTCCTTTCCCCTTGTCTACTACTGTTATTGTCCACTAGGCTCAAAGTAACATTTTGATGAAAATATTTAAAGTTCCGACTTCGCTGAAAAGAGATTTATGTTTATAATAGCACATGAGGTAGAATACAACATGATGAGCATACATTTTTTGAATAAGACAATTATATCTATCTATCTATCTATCTATCTATCCATATAATTATGTCTACCATCAATTGATCAACCATTATAGAAACCATTATAGAAATGGTAAACATTTCTATAAAGGGCAAGATAGTAAATGTTTCAGGCTTTGTGGAATCAGCCATAGACAATACATAAGCAAATAAGCAAGTTTACGTTCTAATAAAACTTTATTCATGGACATTGATATTTGAATTTTATGTAATTTTCACACATCACAAATATTATTCATCTTTTGATTTTTTTCAACTGCTTAGAAATATAAAAACCATGCTTAGCCCATGTGCCACACAAAAACATGTGATAAGCCAGATTTTGATCCATGTGCCATAGTTTGTGGACATGTATGTTAAGCTATGAGCCTTAATGCTGATATTGAGGAGTTATATAATCAAAACCCTAGCTACTTAAAAATAGAGTAGAAGAGACTATAATCTATGGGAACAGATTATGGAAGACTTGAAATTTGCAAGAGCCGTTTAGAAAAATGAAGCTGCCAATAGGTTGTTTTACTTATTAAGCAAGAGAATTAAGTGATACAAACAATATTTGAGGAAGATTCATCTGAAAGTGCAGTGTAGTGTGCAAGTGCTCTAAGTGTAAAAGAAAATCAGTTAAGGTGAACACTTAGCACACACTTGTGGTTGTCCTATTAGATAATGAGAGCCTTGACTGAAATGGTGGCTTTGAGAATTGTGAAGAAGATGAAGAAAAGAGGAATAAACACAACTTAATAATTGAATTTAAGGGCTAAAGGATAAAGAGATAACTAAATAAGATGGCAATTCTATTAAATTCAGCAATTGGTATAGAAACAAGAAATTAAATAGGAGAGAGAAGTCATAATTTGAATTACATATCTTTTCTAGACCAAATGACTAATAGATTTTCTAGCTTTTCCAAAGAAATCCACAAGAGAAAATGTTTCAAGAATTTGTCTTCATCTTTATTTTTGGTTAAACTGTTGCGATTTTAGTGTTTCTGTTGTATTCAAGTAAATCAGTTTAGTCTGCTAATGGGTGGAGACTAAATGGGATCATTAAGCACCTTCCGTACAAGTGAGTAAACCAAGAAAGGGTTCTCAGAAACAATCTACAGGCAACAACTGAAGTCACGGTAGTTTAATAAAGCATGGACTATATAAACACATTTGTTTTTCTTTGTTCTATTAACATATAATGGGAGAAAAATGGCTTTGTTCAGATCCCATTTTCTGAACATTTTTACAACATAAAATTCAAGGATGTGCATTCCAAGTAAAAACATCTCCTTGTACCCTGAATCACTGAGAACTAAATAACTCAGTATTTTCAATAGAAAACTCAATTTTCAAACTATCACATCTCATTCCCTTCCAGGGACATGCTACCCCACTGATGGCTCCCCTATCTGAACTTTTTATCCATCAGCTGGGGAAAAGGGCTGTGCCTCTAAGAAGTAAGCACAGAAAAGAGCCTTAGGGCCATAAAGTTTGAACCTCTTATTTTTCCTCATGAAAAACATTCTTTTTAAATGAAGTATTCCCCTAAGCACAGACTTGTATCAAACAGCACATTTGGTGGTTTTTCCAGAAATTGGGTAGTATTATGTAGCACATTAAATGTATTTGTTTCCATAGGGTGGTTGACATATGTGTATGTGTGAAGTGCTTTTGGTCCTTGAGGGTCATCTTTTTATAATTTGAATGATCACCACCCCTCATTGCCTATTTTAAACTGGGAAGCAAAATCATCTTTTTTCATTCAAGCAACAAAATTATATTCATCTGTATACATAATTTGTATGGAAAATTTGTGCCATTTCAATGTGTTTTGGGGGCTGTAGTCCATGGCTGACACAGCAAAAAACCTTTTATCCCAAGTAAATCAGACAGATAGTTGGTCAATTAATTAAAAAAAATTGGTTAAGGGGAGAATCATGAGATAATCTGTCACATGCATACTTCAAAGTTTAATTTTAACTTAAAACATATGTGTTCATTAATCAACTTTTTAAAAATGTAAGGTCAAGTTTTGATTTGTTTTGAAATTAGGAGGGCCCACTGATGAGAATTCTTCTTCACTTTCTGGCCACAAATCATGCACATCATATATCTTGTATGGGAGCCTTTTTTTTTTAAGAAGAGCAAAATTTGAAGACCTTTGTGAAGTTATCTGATCTAAGTAGAGAAGCCTTAAAGCATTTATGATAATTCCCCTCAATTGTTTAAAGTTGTTTCACTCGAAGCTAATTCAGCTTTATTGGCAAGGTGTTTTCATTGCCTTAGCAAGGCATTCAACTTAGTTTTCATAGAAATGATAGCATCAGAGAAACATTTTCAAAGCCATATTTGATCAGTTTAACAATATTTAATATAATTATAAGTATAACTTAGCAACAAATCCAAATGGTACTCCTGTTTAAAACAAGTACAAAATCATAAAATCCTGGTCGAAGGAAAAGTAAAAGAGAAATCCTGTTTTTCAAGCATTCAGTATATTATGGATGTTGGTTAATATTCTGTTATCAGATAAATATTACAGAACAAACTGAGAACTTTGGTTAATCTGATGAGTCATTTAGGTAGTAGCTGTATGATATGTATATTGGGTTTTTGTTAGCTACTCTATTAAATTTCTTGACTATTTTTGATGCATCTAGAGGGTATTACTAGGTTTTCTGCCCTTAGAGGGCAAGGAATAAATCTTGTTCATGACTATTGCTGTGCCAATCATAGTGCCTGATATACAATAAGCATTCAGTTATTTTTGGAATGGATAAATGAGTGAATGGTTGAATAAATATCTACTCCAACGGGGAAAAGCTTAATATTCTTGACTTCTACATGATTTCACAGGATATGAATCTAGATCAATTCATTATGAAAATGTATTCACCTTCATATTACTATGGAAGGTATATTCTTTCCATATTATATAATAATATATCAGGAAAGGCCATTCTTAGTTTGAATTTATTCTGTTTGTCTTTGACTAAATCATCTAACCAGATCCTAAAATTTGCAATGTAGACTTCCAGTTTCAACAACACTGAAATATTTTGAAGGTTTAGAGTAATAATCTAACCAACTAGTCACATATTTTCTGCAAACAAATCAGGAAGCCTGTCTGGGTAGCTGGCCATCTATTTTTATGTCTTCACTGTTTACACTTCCACCCTTACAACATATACATAATTTCAAAAATGGAAAACATCAGGCTACCTGCAGGTTAAATTACTTTCTGTGTAGTCTGATTCTCCTCCTATTTTATTTTATTGAGTACATCCACTTTTCTTCATAGAAATAGTAACCATTGGTTTCAAAATAGCATACAGGCTTCTTATTCCTGCATCAAGAAAGACTTCCCACTGTAATTGAATTTTGATAGTTGGTATAAATTTTCTAACTTTTACAAATGTTAATAATGACAGGCTTTTAAAAAAAATTCCTATTATATTGTCATAAGTAAATGCAAAAGCTCCATCTAATGTACTGAATGAATGATGTCACAATGTACAAATCATAGTAATATATTGAAATAGCTTCAAATAAACACTTTCTTTCTTCATAAAGTGATTAATATATACTATTACTTTTTATGGGTTCCATTCTGTGATATGATGTTCAGAGGTGTAAGTATAATCAACATGGGAGAAAAAATCCCTCCAGGTAAACTGACTTCTAATCTGCCCCAAAGAACATTTTGTGACAAGTCACAAATCTAATAGCTCTTTCTCAGTTCTTGGTCTTCCTCCTTTCTTTTATGACTTATATTTTTGCTGAAATCCTCTGAGAATAAGCTGTCCAAGTTCTCTTTTTAATGCTTCTCAATTTTCTGTAATCACTTGTTGTTTTCTCTTGCCCCTAAATAAAGTTGTTGCTTGGTTTCTTTATTAGAGCATCCCTCTTCTTTTTTTTACATATTGTCAACACTATATGAATGACTCTCAAATCTCTTTCTAAAATTCTGACCTCTCTTTTAGTTCTAATCCTATATATGCAATCTTGTATATGCAAACATTGCCTAGATATGGGCAGTTAGTTGTCATCAAAATTAAATTCATCAAAAAATTCCCATCTCCTCAAACAACTAGAACCACTCCTGTGTTCAGGGTATCAACATGTCTGTGCTCATTCCACCCAGTCATTGAAACTTACATTTTAGAGGTCCCTCTCTCCCCACATTCTAGAATGAACATTTATTTACTAACTACTGTGTACCAGACATCGTGTAGGTCTTGGAACACCAAACTTACCAAGCCATTGTCCTTGATCTAGAGATGTTCTCAACTTATTAATACAAAATGAAAGATATTATATAAGGAGTACAGGGGACAGGGGAAATTTGAGCAGTCAGTTTGAAATGTGTATTAGGCCTTAAAGAAATAGTGGGATTTTTGTCAGACAAAGAAAGGAGGGAATGGACAAACCAGATCTCATGTTTCATTTGTTCATGCTATTCTTTATGCTCACAGTTCCCTTCTTCTTCATCTCTATCTGTCAAAATCCCACTGGACTTTCAGGTCAGTGGTTCATATTCTTGTTCAATATTTGCTTTTCAATTGATTACAAATGTGCATGTGTGAGTGAGTGTCGACTGTACGTTCTGTCTTGTTTTATTAACTTGAATATTTCTTGCTGGAATTATAACTGTGTTTGGCACATAATAGGTATCCAAAACATGTTTGCTAATTCAGTGACTGAATGTGTAAGAAAATATGGTACTTAAGACAACAAAAATGCAGGACAGACACTGAGTTTAAATTTGCTTATGATTTTTATGCTGAGATTGGGATAATAATTTTGAAATGAAGGTAAGTACTTCGGTGATTTGTAGCCAGAAATAATCAGCCTTTTTACAGGTATGTATGGTTTTGACCTATAATTCTAGTATCTTGTGAGTTATGAAGAAACTGAAGGTTAATCACAAACAGAAAGTTAATTGCAAAGAATAATAATTATCTGGACCTTCAAATTGAAATTCTCATCTAATAATCTAGATTGACTTGCAGCACAATTTAATTAAGAAAAAGTTAATTTTTACTGATTGATTCTCTGAAATATTTTGTGCCTATAAACACAAAATCATAATGACATTTAATATTTTTTGAATTTTAGTAAGGTGCTAGCCATTTTTAAAATATATATATGTCTATTCCTTCATTTAATCTTTATAGCCAACCTATGAATCATTCATTCCATTTTATGGACAGAAACTAAGGATCAGAGCGATAAAGTAATTGCCAGAGTTAATAGTCCTAGGAGGTTGTTTTGGTTTGTTAAAGCTGCTGGAATGCAATATACCAGAAATGGGTTGGCTTTTACAATGGGAATTTATTAATTTATAATCTACAGTTCTTAGACCTGAAAAATGTCCAATTCAAGGCATCAACAGGATGATACCTGGACTCTGAGGAAAGGCCTCTGGTATCCAAGACACCTCTTTTACATGGGAAGGCACATGGCTGGTGTTTGCTGGTCCTTCTCTCCTGGGTTTCATTGCTTTGAGCTTCTGGCTTCGTCAGCTTCCTCTCCGTTTTCTGTTAGTTGTCTCTTAGCTTCTCCAGGACTTTTCTCTAAACTTCTCTGGGTTTCTCTTCACTTCCATAGTCTCTTAGCTTCTCTGAGTGTTTCCCTCTTTTGTCCTCTGAAAAAAGGACTCCAGTGAGAAGATTAAGACCCACCTTGAATGCAGTGAGTCACATCTTAATTAAAATAACCTAATCAGCAGGTCCCACCTATAATTAGTCTACACCCACAGGAATAAATTAAAAGAACATGATCTTTTCTGGAGTACATAACAACTTCAAACTACCACAGATGCAGAGGGACTATATTTCAGAACTAAGTCTGACAGCAAAACCCTGCCCTTACCACTACATGTGTTGCCCTCAACAATATAATACATGAAGTGGACATATAAGGGGACGTGAATGCTGAATGGGTGACAGCTTGCATGTGTAAGAAAATGTACATAATCATTATCTGAGTAAAGGATATTTCCTTCATTCATTGTAGATAATGTGGTAAAATCATGATTTATTTTAAAATGCATATTTACATACTGTATTATATTGTACCATTCTCTCAAGTCTAGTTCTAGTGTTCACAATGACAGAACTGAATGTGGTGATTTTTGTAGCCAAGCTTAGCAGCAGGTAGAACAAACTTTTACTTTTAGAAATCAAGAGCCATACCAATCAATTTGGAGATCTGAGAAAAGATGAAAATCTTCCTTTCCATATTATATTCTATCAATTGTACCTTTGATTAACATGACACTAACAAACCAACCGGGTAAAAACTTGGGAGTGAAAAATGTAAACCAGTGGTTTGGGCTATGTTATAGAAATAACTGTTAGAACTCTGTTGTTCTCCTCTTTCCACTGAATTAATTTGTGGTTTTCATTTTAGGTAAACACAGTCAGTGAAAAGCTTCTGGCTACTCAAACTCAGCTGTCACTCTACACACACCTCTGCTTTCCTCACCATCCCCCTATTTAGCACAATGGCTTGAAAGATACTTTTTTTTTTAACATCTTTTTTCCTCTTCCTTTTGTCTTCTTGAAGTATTATATATCTAAGTGACAGGATCCTTACAAATACATAGGAAGATAAACATTCCGCCTCTGTTAGGTACGACAGAAGGACTCATACATCATTTACGAATTCTTTTCCTTACTGTCTGTTGCGTGGGAGGACAATGGCTCTGGAGGGGCTCAGTACATTATAGCTGATTGCTGCCCAGGACATCATTATTGGTGATCTTGTCTTGTCATTGGTTTATAGATGTCACAGAGGATACTGGTCCCAAAGTGGGATTTTTGCAGCAGGTCCAAGAATCACTGTATGCTATTATTTGCTTACAACATTATAATAGTACATTAAGATTCAGAACAGCTTCTGGAAATAATTTTCAAAGTAGCATACATTTTATCATTTTATACAAGATATCTATTTTAGAAAACTAGATGTATTATTACCGTTTCACAAATAATTCTTGTATTTTAAATGTTTTCCATGGTCAACCCTCAAAATCCTAGTCAATTCTTCTTTTAACAAAAAATAGAGGTCTGGAAAATTTAAGGCTATAACACTCCTAGATTAAATGTGAAATGCCCAGGAAACCAATTAGCCTGTTTTCATGTGAAACCAAATTTGCTATCTTTTTACCCCAGTGACTTGATCAAACTGGGCTAAATTGCTAGCTTTATCATTACATGTGCATATCCCACACTTCACAGGGAGTCTGAGTCATGGCACATTTCTTAGGGAATTTAATGTGCTCAGGTTTTATGGACCTGCTGCCAATTTTTGCCAGCATCCCTCACATCTAGCATGTCTTAGGGTACGACTGCTAACAGAGTATAGCAGAGTATCCTTGGTTATAGGATTGGAAAAGGACTGCTGGAAAATATTCACTTCAACTGAAAGCTACCCCATAGGGGTCTGAATAGTGGCCCAAGTCATATTGTATGTATTCCCTTCTCCCAAACTTCTAACTCTACATCCCAACCATTATTACTTTCCCTCATGTGAAAATAGGATATCTCTGGCATTTGAAGGGTAGCCATGACACAGATGTTTTCTCTGGCCTTAGCAATGGCTATGGTTGATATGAGGATATGCTACGTTGGCCTGTTTTACCCATAAGGGACACCTGGGGTTCAGAGATTATTTAGCATTTGTCAAAGGAAAATCTCCTCCCTGCTCCAGTACATCTCTGAGTAATGAATAATCACCTTGCCATGCTAGCTTTTCCTCCTCAAATATATTCTATATTAAAAGCCTGCTTTACTCAACCTTTGGCATGCCTCTGCATATGAAATACTAAAACATCATCAGTTTTAATGAAATAGTCAACCTAGTACTCAAACAATTTACATTTATGGCCCACAGACTTGCTGCCCTACAACATGAACTAGGTGATGCATTTCTGGGAATTTCAGATTAATCCTTTTCATTATAAGAGTAGGTGTCCATGAAAATGAATAGAAATAGCTGATCTCATTAAAGGCTGAATTGAAACCAATTCTTAGAGTGGCAGTAGCTACAACCTGTGATAATTCCCCTAGCTGCTATATGAGTTGTCTTATAATTACATTTTTAAAAATTCTAAATAGCACAATTTTAGCTTATATTATGTATTTTTACGTGTATATTTGTATTTGTGTTGGAGGATAGGGTATAGAGATGTATTTAAATCAGCTTGAATTTTAATTGGGTTGGCTTGGTTTTTAATATTCTTAGGACTTTATATATGTCTTTCTACAGACACAACTTTTTTCCTCTAATTCATTTTGATTCTCATTCTCATTTTGAGAGCTGATCCTTAGATTGTGACTCTCGTTATAAATGCATACTATGCTAGAGGGCTATTTCTATGCTCTCAGACTCAAATCATTCTGGGATTTTAATTTCTCTTCTACAGTTTGAAACAAATTTTTTAAATTTAAAAAGATGAAGACATTTGTCCTTGCCCTAGGGCCCTGATTTAGGTTTAGACAGAAGGTTAAATATCAAAACTTTAACATAAATCAAGTGCATGCATTTCTGAGTAAAGGTCTGGCACCATCTGCACGGGGCATTGATTTCTCTAGCTAGAGGGCTGCAGAGTCTGTTTACAAAAGAATATATAATTTAGACAGAACAAGCGCCCTTCTATCAAATAGAAGAGAAGAGTCATGTTCATTTGTCATTACAAGCACACCGTTTCCTATCTGGTAAGTTAATGCCCTTCCTTAAAAGGAGATTAGCCCTTTAAAGTAAAGAAATTGGAGTTGGCAGGCAGCATCCAGTAGATACAGATTCGAAATTCGTTTAAAGCCGATGAGTTCAAAACCATTCAGAATCTCTTAAACACATCACCAGTGAATACTGGACTATCCACAGACAGCCATTAGGATTATTTCAGAATCTTGACCACATAACTTCACAGTAAGAATCTTCATGCAAATAGACATCAGTTCTCAATAGGCTCTCTGGAAACTCCTTGGTTAATGCAGCAAGAAAGCAAGCACAAAGACCATGAGGTAAAGATATTAATCTTAAAATGTGACAGGAGGGGTCATACCTTGATTTCAGCTAATGTCTGTCCTCTACAAGTAGACGACCCAGTTTCTTTAATAACTTGCCCTCAAAATTAGATGCAATGGGTAATTATCTTGGTAGGAAATATGAATTCAGCCTTTGATTCCTCTCACAGATGAATCTCATACTATGAACACAAGGATAATAATAGGCCAAGGAGCATTTAAATATTTATGCAGACTCCAATTTATATTTGGAAACATTGCAACCCCAGTAGAAAGAATGTTTCTCTTCTCACTGCATAGTATAATTTCTAGCACTTTAAAAGTGAATATGTTAGTACAAAAAAGCAGTGGAAAAGCCCATTGACCCTGTAGCTTTGAATATAGACAATTTTTAAATCTTTCATTTATAAGTCACAATCAGGGAATTGGCTGTTCTTTTCGACTGGGAATAACCTTATGCACTATAAATAATTTAAATTGTTCAAGTTGTCACGTAATGCAACAAAATATACATAACACTGACACCATATTAAATATATTTTAAATTTTTTCTTAGTGGCTCTGAAGCCACTTTTAAAAACTTGCATTAATTTGAGATCTTTATTAATTTTCACTGCAATTTAAAAAAAAAGAGTTTTAAATTTTCAGGCTATTTGGATTTAGGACAAAAATCTGATTGTTAGGTTAATTTGTTTTATATTGACCAAGTTTTTAGACTTTTTCAATGAATTAGTCTGCGGTGTATTATTTCAGCAAAACAATACTGCTGTTCTTGTTTTTACAATAGTCTTGATAGGAAAAAAAGAGTATAAAGTCTGGGGTGGCATTGTTCTACAGATAGGAAAGCAATTAAAGTAAAGGAAGAAATCTAAAAGGCTTCAATACGATATGAAAAAGTATTCTGTTAGATATGGTTCAAATCCTGGCCTAAAACAAACTAGCTGACTGATTTATGGTCATGTAATTCTTGAATTCATTGGTTTTGTCCATACAATGTTAAACACAGTCTATATAGCATTTGGTTGTTGCAGGCCTTAAAGGAGATGAAATATGTGTAGAGCTCAGAATATAATGCTGTTTTTCTTTTTCTAGTCTTATCTATTAGGGAAACAAGCACGTGAATCCAAGTTTGTATTCTGATTAAGTGAAGTTTTATCCCTTCAAGCAGAGGAGACTAGATATCTACTGTTTGAAGACATTAATTTTTTCCCTGCTTTTCAAAGCAATAAACTCAATGAAAAATTATAAATATAAAATAATTTCTTATGACCCAGTGCCTTAGTAAATAGAAAACAGCTGATGTCTGATGGTATCTTAGTTTTCTAGAGTTAAGGGCAATGGGTTAGCTTAAACAACAAGCATTTATTATCTTGCCTTTTTGAAAGCTAGAAGTTCAAAATCAAGATGTCAGCCAGACCATGCTTTCTCCTGGAGTTGGTAGCCTCCTGGTGGTGGCACTTCTCCAACATGATGATCTCTCAATTTCTTCACTGGCTTCTTGTTTTCACTGACTTCTGGCTTCTCCACGTTCTAGTTTCTACTGACTAACTTTGACTGAATTTCCTTTGTCTCCAGTATTATAGGTTAAGACTCACCATGATATTATTTGGCCACACCTTAATCGTAATATCTTCAAATTGTTTCACATCTACGGGAACATGGTTTAAGATTAAGAACATGCCTTTTTTTGGGGTACATGATCCATTCTAACAGAGATGGTACCTTGAAAAATTAAGATTCAGTAGCTTTTCTCCAAACTATTAACTCTTGAAGTGGTTTAGAATAAAGATGAATATTATTTTGTTTAGTCCCCTATTTGTGATGCCTGCACTCATCATGCGCTAGAGGGGATTCAATCCTGACGTGGAGGGGTTGATCAGGTAACTTCATGCTATTTCCAATGTTAAGATTTTATTATCCACATTGAAAAGTGTACAAATTTAAAATTAGTGTTTCAAAAGCAAATAATACCCATCTTAAACCAATTATTCAATAAACCTTTTTATTTTTACTGTTGTTATTTTTGGTTGGGTTCCCTGGTTTCTTAATTTTGCATTTAGTTTGGAATCTTAGTGATTATTTATTCTTTGCATTTCTTTGGAAACTTCATTTTGTATATGCCAACATTTCTTTCTCTACTCACCACTAAAAGGGTTCCTTCCCTTGACCACTTCTAGTTCCTCTTCCACTTGGCCCCCCACTTCATAGAGATCCTCTGTCATAAAGTAATGGTCTTTGAATTCATAGCCTCTCAAAAATGTGAAACTGCCAAAAAAGAAAAATACATTGCTTGATTCATTTTAAAGTGATTTCAGTGGACATCAAGATAAAGGAGTTTGATGACATAAACTGAGAAATATTAACTGATCAAGAAATCATAGTTGAAACACAGGACTGAGTATATTGATCTGATAAATAATGGCCAGTTATTTTATAACAAATCATTTCTATGCATAATTATGGCATGATTGCATTTTACAGCTGTTTAAAATATTCTTAACAATATAGTTGTTTAAAAATTTTATTTCCACAGATTTAAATATGTTGTAACAGTTATCTATCGGCTCTCATGTGCTGAGAATTGTATCAGCATTAAAAATGTTATTTCACTCAATCCTTACATTAACCCTTTGTGATAGATATTATTAATCTCATTTTACCAACAAAGAAAATGAGGTTCTGAGAGTTTAAGTAAATTGCCCAATCTGCCTAACTAATAACAGATCTGGCATTGAAAGCTAATTCCGTAGAATTTCAGAGTCCATTGCTAGTTCCTTTACACCATGATGATCCAATAACTTCATTCCCAAATATAAATCAAATGTAATTCAGGAAAATGATTTATTTTCTTGCCTTAAAAAATTTATAGTCTGGAATCCTATCTGGAGTTGCATTATTGTTTTAATGCTATAGCATTGTAGCAACAATACCATGTAATACTATGAAAATCCTTTTGAAAATGTGGAGAATTGTTCTGAATCAGATGTAGCCGAGGTTATGCAGTGAGGAAATCATTTAAAATCAGATGCAAAGGTACCTAACTGCAAAAAACATTAATATTTTCAAAGCATTCTATGTGACATTGGAGAATATAAAACAATAAAGGAGGTATTTCTGACATAGACAACATTTGATGGAAATGATTTCTTGGAAGGACTAATAAATCAAATGGCATAATATTCCATATTATCAGCAGGATTATGCAGAATTGCCGGGAGCTTTTTGACACTATCTATAGCTCATGAAACCAAATTAAACAATTATGAAAAAGACAGCTCGAATACATTCTTCTTTTATAATACTCAAAATCTTCTTAAAAGGAATCCAGGTGTGCTTGAAGTAAACTCACAGGGCAGTTGCAGGTTTGTAATCCCTAGTTAGAAGAGACTGAGAGATTAGGAGTTTTTTAGGACGTGACATGAAAGGTGTCATAGATGTGTGGGCAGAAAAGAACTAAGCACAGAAATAAGCCATACATTTTTCATATGAAGCAGTTCTTCACATCTATTTAGTTAAGTGCTTCATTTAAAATACAGTAGTTCCAATCACTTGTGCAGACAGACACCACTCTGGAAACCTTAGTCACTTTCTTTTGTTCTTCTATTCTTCTAACCCTTTCCATGTTTGTCCTTCAATTCACCTTGTTCGGGCTCTGTGTTGTACCTTCTTTCCTAATTCCTCCTTCTTAAATTCACTTGTTCTTTCATCACCAGAATCACTTACTCCAAAAATCATTAGTGCTTTATAAAGCCGGTGAGGGGTGCTTAAGTGAGATGACTTTGGAGTACTTGTTAAATTTGTGGAATACCAGTTCTGCCTCCACTTCTTCCTAATTATGTGACCTTGGGAAAGTAACATACATATTTGGGCTTCTGTTTACTCACTTACTAAATAATAATGATCCTTACTACCTGTTCTAGTTTGCTAATGCTGCCATTATGCAAAATACCAGAAATGGATTGGCTTTTATAAAGGGGGGTTTATTTGGTTACACAGTTACAGTCTTAAGGCCATAAAGTGTCCAAGGTAACACATCAGCAATCAGGTACCTTCACTGGAGGATCGCCAATGGTGTCTGGAAAACCTCTGTTAGCTGGGAAAGCATGTGACTGGCATCTGCTCCAAAGTTCTGGTTTCAAAATGGCTTTCTCCCAGGATGCTTCTCTCTAGGCTGCAGTTCCTAAAAAATGTCACTATTAGTTGCTCTTGGTTTGTTTGTCCTCTCTTAGCTTCTCTTGAGCAAGAGTCTACTTTCAAAGGCTGTCTTCAACCTGTCTCTCATCTGCAGCTACTCTCTCAGCTTTTATGCATTTTTCAAAGTGTCCCTCTTGGCTGTAGCAAGCTCGCTCCTTCTGTCTGAGCTTATATAATGCTCCAATAAACTGATCAAGGCCCGTGCTGAATGGGTAGGGCCACATCTCCATGGAAATTATCTAATCAGAGTTATCACCCACAGCTGGGTGGGTCACATCTCCATGGAAACACTCAATCAAAGAATTAAAATCCAATCAACACTAGTATGTCTGTGTCTGCCCACACAAGACTGCATCAAAGATATTGGCACTTTGGGGCACATAATACATCCAAACCAGCACACTTAGCTTCTCTGAGCTCTCTGAGTTTCTTCTTTTATCCTCTTATAGAGGACTCCAGCAAGGGGTTAAGACCCACATTGAATGGGCTGGATCACATGTCCATGAAAACAATGCAATTAGTAGGTCCCACCCACAATAGTTCTGCCCCCACAGAATGGATTAAAAGAACATAGGCTTTTCTTTAAAACCAGCACAACCAATGAAGTATTTGTTAGCAATTTTTTTAAAAAGGTAACATTTATTAAGTTTTCTTACACAAGCACTATTCTAAGAATTTCTATGCATTAACTCATTTAATCATCTCAAAATTATATTAAGGTAGTTTCTGCTACTATCCCCATTTTATAGATTAAGTGAACAACTTGCTAAACTTACACAGCTGGTGACTGGCAGAATTAGAAAAATCTCTCTCAGGTGATCTAATGCCACAGTCCTGGCATCTTAACCATAATGCACTATCAACTCTGTATTATTGTCCACATATTGTAACTTTGTGTCTTAATACTATTCAGTTTTAAGTTCAGGAAAATGAAGTTTTGTGTGCCCTAATCTGTGTTATAGGACACCAAATAATTCACATCACGAAAGGCTTTAACTTTGTAAGACTTTGTCATAGGAAATAACAGACAATACCTAGTATGTCCTTTCATGATGACTGTTCTCTTCACAGTGAGTGAATTCAAGTTTTACTTGGTTTTATGTTGTTTTTCATTCAACAGTTGGAATCTGAATCATTCTTGGACCATCCTCTATAACTCCTTGTGGACTTGTTCTCCCTTGTCAGGACTCCTGAGGCTGTGAACTGGATAACAGAAGATGGTTATCGGGAAAAAAGACTACAACACACTTTAGAATCCCTTTGTTATATGTAATGAGGTAATAGAATAGGTAATATCTTGGATAGAGGATTTTGTCACTGTGGTGGTTTGGAACTACATACCCCAGAAAAACATGTTCTGAGACTTGGTCAGTTCCTGTGGGTATTAACTCTTGTAAATGGGATCTTTGGTGAGGTTATTTCAGTTAAGTGTGGCCCAGCTGAGGTGGGATGGGTCTTAATCCTATTGCTGAAGTCTTTATAAGGAAGGTCATAGAGAGTGAGAAGGCCATGGAGAGCAGTGAGAAGTTGAACGTCAAAAGAACCCGGAAGAGAATGGAGAGACCAGGAGAGGCCGCCATGTGCATTGCCATGTGACAGACCTGCCAAGGGACAAGCATCATTGGGAACCAGCCCAAGAAAATCAATCTTGGGAAGAAAGTATCACCTTGATGATATCTTGATTTTGGACCTCTTCTAGCCTCAAAACTGTGAGCCAATAAATTCTCATTTTTTAAGCCAACCCATTGTGTTATATTTGCTTTAGCAACAAGGAGATGTAAGCAGTCATGTATAATAAGTTTAAAATATTTGGATTACAACTGTCTTCTCTATGTCAATAGATTTATCTGCATTGTTATGTTTAATTTAATCACACCTTTTATTAATCTGCTTTTATTTGGTTTCTTCAAAAGGAATCTTTTGATTCATAAATGTCTGGCATATAAATAAGAGGCACCTTTGGAAAGACCTTCTGCCTTTTGAAATTCAGAGAGGTGGCAAGCACCTGTTAGATAATACTTATGGAAGATGCTGCCAGGAGATCTCCATCCTCTCCCTTTGCTTGCTTTTTTGTTTTGAGTGTTCTTTTCAGTTATATTGAATAAACCCAGGAGCTTTTTTTGTGATTATGGTTGATTTAAACAATAGAATTCTATCCAGGCTGTAGAAGGGATGACCACTGATCTAAAACAAACACATTACCCTCTACTTATCCTCGTCTCACTTGGCATGCCTTCATTTCCTCAACTGAGTCTCCAGACCTATTATTAGCATATTATAATTTACAAGAGGGTGATTTTTTTTTTAAATAAAAACACTGAGAAAGCAAAACCCATTTGTTTACCCCAAGAGGTTTGAGAACACATTATAAGCACAAGGTGGTCAGAATAAAAAACTGATACAAATACATAGTCCATGATTGCTCCTAATCAGAGAAAACACCCAACTAGAGCCAAAGGCTGGGAAGTAAATTGTTTACCACACTAAATCATTCTCATAAATATCATTATTTAAAACACTGAACCCTATTTAAGGATATAAACAGTGTTGTGGGCTTCACAAGTAACACTAGACAGCTGGCTGGCTGTAAATCTTAGTGGCAACCACATCTGAGGCTGCCAGGGGCTTCTACTGTTCCATTTTAGCTAAAGGCAGGATTACTGAAGCTGCATTATATCCTCCATCTCATTTTCAGCTCCATTGCACCAGTTATGCAGCATTGAGGCTTATAGGGGCTTACATTGAGTTTCAGATAGATGGAAGAAGCCAGTCTATATTCTTTGTGTTAAAAATAGTCATTAATTACTGAGACTTGTAAACCGCTTAGCATTCTTCTTAATGTGGACCGTCAGGTGCTTCTCCTCATTCTATAGCTAATCAGCAAAAGGGGAGAAAAATCCTCACGAAGAAGATGATCTTTTTTGGCTTGAACAGAAAGCCAAAGTTAAAAATAAATCTGAAGTGCCCTGAAAACCTCAGCCAATATGCATTTGCAGGCAAAATACAGTTTCTTTTTTTTTTAATTAAAGTTGATTGGAGAAAAATTTCTTATAGCATTATCCTGTAGGGAAATTATCAATATAATAATAATTTCCCTGTCTCAGACAGTACAGTGTGTTTGGATTCCTATTAAACAATATAACACATTCTGAGTATCTGGATGCATGAAAATGTATTTACAAATTGCTCAAATTGAGTTAGATAATTATCTAATTAAAGAAAAGTGAAATGTCATAGGAATTAATAAAGTCATTTAGAAGAGAGGGAATCCAACTAGTAAAGAAGAGTCTATTAAAAGGCAACATTTTCATCATTGAATGGACAGTTTAGATTTGCTGGAGGGATTTCTGATTAGGCTGTTTTGGAAATTGACTGGCATATCCAGTATTTAAATTTTTAACAATAACCTGATGTTTAATTGGGAAATATGTCCATTATGTTACTTCATTAAAGCAATCAGAATTATGGGATAGTAAATGTCAGTATGATGAACTATAATAGCCTTCTTCTGGTAGACAGAATACAGATGAATGGTTTTGTTTATAAAAGAATCTCACAGGTTGGAAAAGATATAAAGCATGCTCATATGGAGTATAAAAACAACTTGAGAGCCCCGTTCTATAATGTACATATTTCATAAGTAAAAACCATGCTTTAAGGACTGCTGTACAGCCACATTTCATGCATTTTGATATGACTAATATTCGTGAATGGAAGTGCAGTTTTTCAAAGAAATAGGCAAAGAAAATTGGAGTGATGGTTATTGGCTAAGCTGATTTTTACAAAAGCCTTGTAGAGAGATTTAAAAATGAAGAGTGTGGAAAGGGGAAAAACAATGACAGCAATTACAAGTGGGTTTCACTACATTACAAGCTTGAGACTGCTTATTAAATACATAAACTTGTTTTTCTGTTATACTAGTCATTTTACATAAGTGTGTGATTTGGCTTTCATTTATAATGTGTAACTGCAGTCTGCTTCAACAGTGCCACAGGGAATAGTTGTTATGGGTTGAATATTTGGTTAGAATCTTTGGAAAAACTCCAGAACTATTTACATACCCATGGCAGCTTTCGACAAGCACTTTTTTTTTTTTGGGTTCATGTCTCTCCTTGGCAAGTGGATAATAAACAACTACCCTCTAGTCATCTGGGACACAATATATCCCCATATCCTCTCTTCCCATTCCAGGATTTCATAAGTTGGTAGTATCTGTATTTAAAGTAAATTAAATATCTACTACTTGGGAAGAAGCTGCTTTGGAATCTCTTTGTAAAATATTGTTATTTGTGTGCACTTTGTTTGTGTATAGTTATTTTAATCATAAAGAATTTTTGTATTTTAAACCAGCAATAAAGTGCAGTCTTCTTAGAGGAGTTTCTAAGTAAAATCCCATTGCACTGAAATTCTTGAGAGGAGAAGGAAGTTTGGTAAAAGCATATAATCAAGAAGATACTTGTCCAGTCCATATTGGAGAAGTGGGTCCTTTATATGCTAGACCAACTGTAGATTCTTGCACAAATCTTATGATGGACAACTGGAGAATGTGAAAAATATAATGCAACAAATATTTTTCTTTCCAATTTAATGCTTTCCTGTAGAGAATGAAATATATAACCTTCAGAAGTTGTAGCTATATTATAAAAAAGGGGAGGCAAATGTTCCCCAAAGGGAGCCAGAAGTAGGCTGAAAGAATGGGAACAGATACACTTAAATATATTCCAGTTCATTTTCTAACTGCTTTGCTATGTCTTGGAAAATCTGAAAGGTTTTACAGGAACAATCTTAGCAGAGGGTAAGTGATCTTTTTTTTTTTTTTTTTTTTAAATTTTGTTGTGATAACATATACAAAGCATAAAATTTCCTATTTTAAGAACTTTCAAGTATAATTTAGTAATATTTATATTCACAATTTTGTGATACCATCACTGCTCTGCATTACCAAAACTTTTTTGATGCCCCAAATAGAAACTGTACCTATTAAGTAATAGCTTTCCATTACCACACATACACTGACCCCTGGCAGCTTGTAATCTACTTTCTGTGTCTATGAATTTTCATGCTTTCAGTATTTCATGTAAGTGGAATCATACAATATTTTGGCTTTGGTGTCTGGCTTATTTTACTGAGCATGATATATTCAAGGTTCATGCATGTTGTAGCATGTATAAAACCTTCATTCCTTTTTACAGCTGAATAGTATTCATTGTATATATATGTTCCAGTTTGCTAATGCTGCCATTATGCAAAATACCATGATGAGATTGGCTTTTATATAGGGGGTTTATTTGCTTACAAATTTACAGTCCTAAGGCCATAAAAGTGTCCAAACTAAGGCATCAACAAGAGGATACCTTCACTGATGAATGGCCTCTGTCAGCTGGAAAGGCACATGACTGGTGTCTGTTGGTCCTTTGCTCCCAGTTGCATTGCTTTCAGCTACTGATTCCAGTGGCTTTCTCTCTAAGTGTCTGGGAGTCCTCCATTAGCTTCTCAGGGGCAAACACTAGGCTTCATCTCTTAGCTTAGCATCTCCAAATGTCCTTCTATCTGCATCTCCAAGCATCTCTAAATGATAGCAAGCATCTGGCTCTGTGATGGCTCTTAGCTTCTCTCTTAAATACTCCAGTGAACTAATCAAGACCCACCTGAATGGGTGGGGTCACACCTCCATGGAAATAATCGAATCAAAGGAATCACCCACTGTTGGGTGAGTCACATCTCCATGAATACACTCAGTCTAGAGGTTCCACCCTAATTAAAAGACTAATAAATATGCCCCCACAAGATTGCTTTAAAGAACATGGCTTTTTTGGGGGACATAATATATCCAAACTGGCACATTCCACACCCTGGAGCCAAAAAAGACATGTTCTTTCCAAATGCAAAAATGCGTTAATTCCATCACAATATAGATAAGTAAGTACAAAGTCCTAACATTTGCTTCTGACTGTGGACCTGTGAAACTCAGAACAAGTTATCTGCTTCCAATCTACAAAGGAGGGACAGTCATAGGATAAACATTCCCATTGCCATAGGGAGAAATTGAAAATTAAACAGGTGTCACTGGAAATAAACTGTTCCAAAAAACCCACAGAGCATACTTCATTAGATTTCAGATTCTGAGAGTCCTTTATAGAATGATGTTTTATCCTTGGGGCTTGAGAGAGCAGGAGTCCAACCTTTACCAAAGGCTTGCACAGCAGCCCCTTTCTCTCCAAATGCTGGGGTGAGTGCTCCAACATATTCACACATTGGGGAGACCACCTTCTTCTCAGCCCCACCCTCCTCAAGCATCGGGACAGCCCTTGGACACTCTTCCATCTCTGGGGCACACACTCAACCCATTCAGAAAAGTGGGGTGGTGACCAGGATCTCCCCAATTCCAGGGAATGTGCTCCGCCCTCTCTGAGGCCTGGGGTGGCAGCACTCTTCCTGAACATTGAAGCAGAAAGCTACCCTCTGCCTCTGGGGCAAACTCACCCATTCCATGTGCATGGGTTGCTCTGCTGTCCTTGCCTGAGATTTCTTGACTCCATACCTCAACTTCCATGGTTCTGTCTTTGAAGAAATTTTTCCTTCAATTTATCCCTTCTCTGTCCTCTACAATCTAGACCAGCAGTGGTTCCATTTATACAGATCTTGCAAAAACATGTTGGCTTGGCATGCAGTTTACAGGTGTTAAAACTGTTGGACAATAGGACTTTCCAGAAATCCTTTCTGGATAACTCCATCTACAATCCTGGCTTCTACTGAAATGGCTGGCTGTTTTCAGGTTTTGTTAAATCTTCATGTGGGACTGTAGCTTTTGGGGTTTCACTTTCTGGAAGCCCAGAGTTTTCCTGCCCATCAATTTCTGGTTTCTTCTTATCCAAGTGTTCAGTTCTCAGCTTATCTCTTTCTTCTCACATTTTGTTACAAGCCACAAGAGAAACCAGACTGCATTTTCCATCTTTAGTTTTGAAATCTCTTCAGCTAAGTATCCCAACCTGTTGCTTTCAAATTCTGCCTTTCATCCAACACCAGAACTCAATTCTGCCAAATTTTCTGCCACTTTAAAACAAGGATCACCTTTCTTCCAGTTTGCAATGACACAATCAGCAGTTCTGTTTAAGCCTCATCAGAAGTATCTTTAGAGTCCATATTTCTACCAACAGTCTCTTCAAAGCAACCTAGGCCTTTTCTATCAAGCTCCTCACAATTCTTCCAGAATCTTCCCCTTATTAATTTAAAAAGTCATTCCATGTTTGGTATTTGCAAACTCAGCAGCAGCACACCGCTTCTCTGATACCAAATTCTGTTCTGGTTTGCTAATGCTGCCATTATGCAAAATACCAGAAATGGATTGGCTTTTACAAAGGGAGTTTATTTGGTTACAAATTTACAGTCCTAAGGGCATAAAAGTGTCCAAACTAAGGCATCAACAAGAGGATACCTTCACTGATGAATGGCCAATGGCATCCAGAACTCTGTCAGCTGGGAAGGCACATTGCTTGTGTCTGCTGGTCCTTTGCTCCAGGTTGTGTTGCTTTCTGCTTCTGATTCCAGTGGCTTTCCCTCTAAGCATCTGTGGGTTCTCTTAGCTTCTCAGGGGCAAATTCTAGGATTCATCTCTAGCTTAGCATCTCTGAACATCCTTCTCTCCACATCTTCAAGCATCTCTAAGTGACAGCAAGCAACTGGGTCTGTGTTGGCTCTTATCTTCTCTCTTAAATACTCTGGTAAACTAATCAAAACCCACCCACCATCCATGGAAATATTTGAATCAAAGTTTCCACCCACAGTTGGGTGAGTCACATCTCCCTGGACACAATCAAGAGGTTCCACCCTAATCGAAAGACTAATATATCTGCCCCCACAGGATTGCAATAAAAACATGGCTTTTCTGGGGGACATAATATATCCAAAACAGCATAATATGCATCACATTTTGTTTATCCATTCATCTGCTGATGGACATTTGTGTTGCTTCCACCTTTGGCTATGGTAATATAATACTGCTATGAACATTGGTGTTCAAATATCTGGGCCCCTGCTTTCAATTCTTTTAGGTATATAACTAGAGTAGAATATATTGGTCATATATTAATGCTGTGTTTAACTTTTTGAGGAATTATTAAGCCCTTTGCCATTTTACGTTCCCACCTACAATGTACAAGGGTTCCTATTTCTCCACATCCTTATCAACACTTATTTTCTGCTGTTCTGTGTTTTTTGTTTGTTTGTTTGTTTTTAAATAATAACCATCCTAATTAATGTGAAGTGGTATCTCATGGTTTTGTGTTGCTCTGATTTGTATTTCCTTAGGAGCTAATGATGTTGAGCATCTTTGAATGTACTTATTAGCCTTTTGTATATTTTCTTTGAAAAAAATGTTTATTTATGTCCTTTTCCCATTTTTAAAGTCATTTGTTTGTATTTTTGTTGTTGAGTTGTGGGAATTCTATATATGCTGCATATAAAGTCCTTATCAGATATATGGTGTGGTGGATTGAATTGTGTACCCCAATTTGGACATGTTCTTGGTCTTGTACAAATTCTGGAGGGTGTAGATCCATTGTAAATAGGATCTCTTGAAAATGTTACTTCACTTAAGGTGTGACACAACTGAACCATGTTGGACTTTAATCTGGATTACTCAAGTCCTTTAAAAGCATAATGAAATTCAGACTTAAAGAGAGAAATCCATGGGAGGAAGCAAGAAGTCAACAGAACCCAAAAGAGAAGGGAGAAGGCATTGCCATGCGCACTGCCATATGATAGAAAAGCCAAAGACTAAGGATCTCTGGCAGCCAACTCTAGAATGCCACAGTCTTTGGGAAGAAAGTATCACCTTTCCTTGACACCTAAATTTTGGACATCTTCCAGCCTCAAAAATGCAATTTTTGTTGCACTGTTTGCAACAAATTTTTGTTTGCATTTTGTTCTATTTTTTAAGTCAACCCATTGCATGGTATTTATTTTAGCAGCTGCGAAACTTAGACATATAGTCTGCAACTATTTTCTTTCATTATAAAGGTCGCTTTTTCACTTTCTAGATAATGTCCTTTGATGCACAAAAGTTTTTAATTTTGATGAAGTCCAGTTTATCTATTTTTCTTTTCTTGCTTGTGCTTTTGGGGTAAAATCTAAGAATTCATTGCTTAATACAAAGTTTTAAATATTATTCCTCTACATTTTCTTCTAAGAGTTTTATAGTTTTAGCTCTTATATTTAGGTCATTTACCCACTTGGGTCCAGTTTTGTATATGGGGTGAGGTAGGGGTCCACTTCCATTTCATTGCACATGTATATCCAATTTTGCCCAGAACTACTTGTTTAAGAGGATATTTTTTCCCATTGAGTGGACTTGGCACCCTTGTTAAAAAGTCAACTGGCCATAGACATATGAGTTTCTTTCTGAATTCTCAATTCTATTCCATTGGTCTGTATGTGTGTTCTTATATCAGTGCCACACTATTTTGATCACTGTAGCTTTATAATGCATTTTGACATCCTGAATGGTGAGTCTTCCAACTTTATCTTTTTAAAAGATGGAGTTGGCCATTTGGACCAAATTTTGATGATTGCTATTCTATTTCTGCAAAGAAGGCTGTTGAAATTTTGATTAGAATTGCTTTAAATCTGTAAACACTTTGGGTAGTATTCACATATTAACAATATTAAGTATTCATGAACATGGGATATATTTCAATTTATTTGGCACTTTTTAAATTTCTTTCAACAATGTTTGTAGTTTTCCATAAACAAGTCTCATATATCTTGGTTAAATTTCTTCCTAGATATTTTATTATTTTAGTTGCTGCTGTGAGTAGAATTGTTTTCTTGATTTCCTTTCAGAGTGGTTATTGCTGGTGTATAGAAACACAACTGATTTTTGTGCATTGATCTTGTACCTTGCCAATGTGGTGAATTGATTTGACTTAGTAGCTTTTGTATAGCTGCTTAGGAATTTTCTATATATAGGATCATGTTATCTGTGAATAGGGATAATTTTTCTTTCTACTTTCCAATTGAATTACTTCTGTTTCTTTTTCTTGCCTAATTGTCTATCTAGACCTTTCAGAAGTATGTCAAATAACAGTGATGAAAGCAGGTGTCTTAAGGAGAAAACTTTCAATCTCTTACTACTAAGTATGTTGTGAGCTGTGCATTTTTCATATAAGCCCTTTATCATGTTGAGGAATTTCCATTAAATTCTTAGCATTTTGAGTATTTTTGTAATGAAATGGTGCTGGAATAAGGCAATTGCCTTTGCAGCATCAATTGAAATAATGAGGAGGTTTTTTACTTCATTCTATTAATGCTGCATATTACATTGATTAATTTTCTTTTGTTGAACCCCTCTTGCATTCCTGGTGTGAATACTACTTGGTCATGGTGTATAATACTTTTAGTGTACTGTTGAATTTGTTTGCTAGTATTCTGTTGAAGGTTTTGACATCTATATTCATAAGGAATTTTGAGCTTTAGTTTTATTTTCTTGTGATATCTTCTTTGTCTTTGATATTAGTCTCTTGCTGGCCTCATGGAATGAGTTAGGAAATCTTTCCTTCTCTTCAATTTCTTTGAAGTGCTAGAGCAGGATTGGTATAAATTATTCTTGGAATGTTTGGTAAAATTCACCAGTGAAGTTGTTTTAGTTTCCCAGGCTGCTCAAAGCAGATACCATGAAATTAGTTGGCATAAAAAATGGAAATTTATTAGCTTACAGTTTGAGGCCAGAAAAATGTCCAAATAAAGGCATCATCAAGGCAAGGCTTTCTTCCCAAAGACTGGCTGCTGGTGACCCTTGGCTCCTCTGCTGTTTGACAAGACACAGTGCACTATCTGCTGGTCTCTTCTCTTGTTGGTTTCATTCATTTCAGTTTCTCACTTCTGTGGCTTTTTTTTTCCTCTCTCTCTCTCTTTGTATTCATTCCTGTTCTTGTTTGCTAAAGCTGCCAAAATGCAATATACCAGAAATGGATTGGCTTTTACAATGGGGGTTTATTAGTTCACAAATTACAGTTCCAAGCCATGAAAATGTCCAGATAAAGGCATCAAGAGTTAGATCTTCCCTGAGAAAAAGCTGATGGCATCTGGAGTTCTTCTGTCACATAAGGTGGCAAATAGCTTGCTCTGCTGAACTTCCTTTCCCAGGTTTAGCTTCTGGTTTCAGTGGCTTTCTCCAAAATATCTCTGGGCTTCTTTCTCAGCTCCTGTGGGTCCTTGCTTGCTTCTTCCAGGCTCAAACTCTGGATTACATATCTTAGCTTCTCTGCAAAATGTTTCTTAGCTTGTTTCTCCTAGGGCATTTCTGTCCAAGTGTCTCCAAGTGCCTGGGTCTGTGTCAGCTTTGAGCTCTCTCTCTCTCCCTGAGCTCTCTTAAGGACTCCAGTAAACTAATTAAGACCACCTTGAATTGGCAGGATCACATTTCCATGGAAATAATCTAATCAAAAGTTTCCACCCACTATTGGGTGGATTGCATCTCCATGGAAACAACCCAATCAAAAGATACCACCCACAATAAGTCTGCAGTGTCAAGACTGAATTAAAAGAACATAGTTTTTTATGGGGTACTTAACAGATTCAAACCAGCACACTCCCTTTTATAAAGTACTCCAGTAACAGAATTTAGACCCATCCTGGATGAGGTGGGTCACATCTTAACTGACTCATCAAAAGGTCTTATGTATAATGGGTTCAACCCACAGAAATGAATTAACTAAGAATATGTTTTTCTGGGGTGCATGTAGCTCCAAACTACAACAGAAACCATCTGGTCCTGGGCTTATCTTTGTTTGGAGGTTTTGGTTACTAATTCAACCTATTTCCTTGTTATTGAGTTGTTGATATCTTCTGTTTCAGTTTAAGTAATTATTATGTTTGTTGGAGTCTGTCCATAACAACTATAAAATCTAACTTGTTGACATACAGTTGTTCATATTATCTTCATTTAACCCTTTTATGTCTGTACTGTTGGTAGTAATGTTTCCCCTTTCATCCCTGATTTTAGTTATTTCTATCCTTTCTGTTTTTTATTTGTTGTTCTACCTAAATATATGACAGTTCTATTGACTTTTAAAAAAACAAAAACCAACTTTTGGTGTTGTTCATTCTCTCTATTGTTTTTCTATTCTATCACTTATGTCCACTTTAATTTTTTATTATTTCCTTCCTTCTGCTTACTTTGAACTTAATTTGCTCTTATATATCCATATATGAGGTATGAGGCTCCTGATTTTAGATCATTCTTCTTTTCCTAATTTCTCTTGTGATTTCTTCTTTGACCTATTGCTTGTTTAGGAAGGTATTACTTACTTTCCACATATTCATGAATTTTCCAGTTTACTCTCTGTTATTAATTTCTAGCTTCATTCCATTGTTGTTAGAGAAGAAATTTTGTATAATTTTAATCTTTCCAAATTTGAGACTCTTTGTGACCAAATACATGTCCTGTTGCTGAGAATGATCCATGTGCACTTGAGAAGAACTTGTATTCTGCTGTGGTTACATGAAGCATTGGTTTATAGTATTGCTCAAATCCCCTATGCTGAGAATGATTCATGTGCACTTGAGAAGAACTTGTATTCTGCTGCGGTTAAGTGAAGCATTGGTTTATAGTATTGCTCAAATCCCCTATTTTCTTACTGATTGTGCTGGTTTGAATGTATTATGTCCCCCAAAAGCCATTATCTTTGATGTAATCTTGTGTGGGCAGGCCTATCAGTGTTAATTAGATTGTAATTCTTTGAGTGTTTCCATGGAATGTGCCCCACCCAACTGTGGGTGATAACTCTGATGAGATAATTTCCATGGAGGTGTGGCGCCACCCATTCAGGGTGGGCCTTGATCAGTGGAGCCATATAAATAGGCTGACAAACAGAAGGAACTCAGTGCAGCTGTGAGTGACATTTTGAAGAGGAGCTACAGCCAAGAGGGACGCTTTGAAGAAAGCACAGGAGCTGCAGATGAGAGACACTTTGAAGATGGCTGTTGAAAGCAGACTCTTGCTCCAGAGAAGCTGAGAGAGGACAAATATCCAAAGTGCAACTAAGAGTGACATTTTTGAGGAACTGCAGCCTAGAGAGGAACACCCTGGGAGAAAGCCATTTTGAAACCAGAACCCTGGAACAGATGCCAGCCAAGTGCCTTCCCAGATAACAGAGGTTTTCTGGACACCATTGGCCATCCTCCAGTGAAGGTATCTGATTGCTGATGTGTTACCTTGGACACTTTATGGCCTTAAGACTGTAACTGTGTAACCAAATAAACCTCCTTTTATAAAAGCCAGTCCATCCCTGGTGTTTTGCATTACGGCAGAATTAGCAAACTAGAATACTGATCTTCTGCCTAGATATTCTCTCCATTATTGAAAGTGGTGTCCTGAAGTTTCCTACTATTAAAGTAGAATCCTCTGTTTCTCCCTTCAAATCCATTAACATTTGCCTCATATATTTTTGGGCTCTGTTGTTAGGTGCATAAGTGTTTATAATTTTTACATTTCTTTTTGAAGAATTAACTATTTAGTCAATTAGTGGTGATAAACTCCCTCAGCTTTTGTTTATCTGGGAATATTTTAAACTCTTCCTCATTTTTTAAAAAATATGGAGTGCTTCATGAATTTGCATATCATCTTTCTGCAGGGGCCATGCTAATCTTTTCTGTATTGTTCCAAATTTGGTATATGTGCTGCCAAAGCAAGAACTTTCCCTCATTTTTGAAGGCTAGTTTTGCCATATAAAGAATTCCTGGTTGGCAATTTTTGCTGTCAACACTTTATGTTCCACTGCTTTCTTGCATGTATGGTTTCTCTTGATAAATCTTAATTTTACTGAGACCCCTTTGTACATGAAATGTCTCTTGCTGCTTTCAGGATCCTTTCTTGTTCTTTCGCATTTGACATTTTGATATTAATTTGTTTCAGTGTGGATATCTTTGGCTTTATCCTGTTTGGGGTTTGTTGAGCTTCTTGAATGTGTTTATTCATGTCTTTCATTCAATTTGGGAAAAAGCCAACTTTACAGTGAGCCTAAAGAATAGCCTGAGGCAAAAGCAAAGGGTCCTCTCCAGTCTTTTCTGAGCATGTGTCTTTCCCCATTTACATGGATACTCTGAACGACACTCTTCTCCCAGGAAATTCAGTCTTTCCTCCTGCTTGGGCATGTTATTGTATGTCTTAAAATCAGTAAATTTTTATTCAAGACAGCTGAGGTTTAATTATTTTATCACAGTGTTTTAGCTGCTCTGCATGTCACTTCTATGTCTAGAGGAAGTTATAGGAATGGTGAGACAGAGACAAGCATCCTGGTTCTTTCCTTCAGGCTGCCACCATATGACTTGGTACAGATATGCTTGGTCCCTGATATGTGCATGAAGGTTACTATGCCTCCCCTGGAATCAAGAGAAGATAACAATGATTATAGCATGGGCTGGCTCTGTACCAAGGTAGGGAAGGATTGGGGTGTAAAACCAGTACCTGATTAAATACCCTGTTCCAAAATTTATGCAATTCTTGGGGTAAATATCCTGTAACTTGGAAAAAATTGAGCATTTTCCATGCAAGTGTATAGATATGATGTGAAGTAAGAGGCTGAGCAAAGGGCTCAGATGCTTTGACTTGAAGGGCATAGTAAGGATTTGGGTCCTTGTCCTAAGACATCTGGGAAACTAATGAAGTGTTTAAAACACACTGTGAGATGCTTAAGGTATGATTTCATTAAAATCATTCTGGAAGCCCTATGCAGAGAGTGGGTTGGAGAGGGACACAAGTAAATATGAAGAGACCAGTAAGAACTTGCATTAGTTCAAGAGAAATATTCCCATCATTCAGAGCAGTGGTGGTGAAAATGGAGTACTGTATGCAGAACTGAGAGATATTCAGATGTTGTAATAATTAAGATTTGGTAATACAGCACATAAAGGCAAGAAAAGGATGGAGTTATTTAGAATGATTCCTAGATATTAGAATTTGTAACTGGATGCTTTGTTAACCAATTTCACTGAGAAAAGACACGGAGTAGAAGGACCAGTTTTGTTATCACAACAATATACACAGATTGCTAAAGACATTAGAGGAAGTTGCTAAGATATAACTAACACAAGTGATGGAGAGCACACATCAAGATCTCTCATTTACACACATGCATACAAACATATTATATGTGTTCATGGAAAGCTAGGTGCTATAATACCCAATGGAATTGTCAGCAATGGAGAGAGCCGACTATGATCCTGTGTATCAGACTTCGGATCTTAGATAACAAACAACATAAGGCAACTTTGGTTAAATTATGGAAACTCAAATTTATTGAAATATAATGGGGGATCACATGAGACACTGTGTTTGAGCATACAGTGTGGAAATCAGCAGGTCAGGTAGCCCTAGAGGCTGGAAAGCAAGAAGCAAGCACAACACAAGTTTCAGAAGAGTAAAAATCTTGTGAGTTATGGCTAGTAAAATAAAATGGAATTCCAGTTACTTCTGATGTCCTTTTCCTTCTGCTCAAGAGAAAGCAACTGATTGGCCAAGAGTAGATCGTAAGTCATACACTGACTACGACAACAGCAGACTCTACTTAATGGGGAGAAGAGAATTCCTTACAAGGGATTTAGGGTTTTCTTAGAAAGGGAAAGTAAAATCTGAGAGCCAAAAAACAAATCTCTGCTACGCACTGAAAGGCCCTTAACTTTCCCTTTCTTAAGTTTTTACTAAAGCAATGCAGAAATGTGGTAACTCTCTAAAAGAATTATTTGCTCATTCATGTGAAAAAAGAAGAACCTTATCATGTTTGGCAGTGACTGTGACTGTGACAGTGAATAATTAATTGAGCTTGCCCCTCTCTGCATCTTATTCCCCTTCTCCCCACCTCACACACTCTAGGGTTTTCCAGGTGGCTCTATCTAGTCATTTGGTTTATGTAACTACTGAATATATTACATTCCAGAGGATTTTAGTTTAGGAAAAAAAAAGAAGGAATCTTCCACCAGTACACAAATACAAGCTAGTTAAAATTACAGCTATACTTTTAATAACAAGTCAAATAGAATTCTAAAATGTTTACATCATGATTCAGAGAAAAAGAAACATGATTTTTATATTCTGCATTTTTCTCTCCACTAAATAAGCATTTGCCTATACTTTAGCACTAACTGTTCTGTAGTTGCATATTTTAAAAGAGGAAGTAATATGTAAAATGATGATTTACATATATTTCACAATAATTTCTCACCCCCCACAAAGAGAATTCAAAGGCATTCATCAGAACTTATGCAGTTGCATATGGAATATTGTTTGCAAGAGTTATATTTGCACCTATCACTTCCCTGTCAGCACAATTCTCCTCACTCCTCTCAGGAAAATGTATTTCTGAACACAATTTTTGTTCCCAACTGTGTTAAGTAATTTATCTCCAGTTGTTGTCCCAAATCCTGCATCAAATTACCTAAGTTGTCAGTCAGGTTTCCACATATTGATTCAGCAATCTCAGCCTTGTGTCCTGCCCAACTCCAGCAGAGAGTTGATTGCTTTACTCCAAAATCCTTTGAAAAGTTAAATTGTTAACAATACAAATTCACTGGAAATTGGGATAACTCTCTGCCTTAGCTTCAATCTCTTCACCTTGAGCCCTGGGCATTTAGAACTCATCTCTGGACAGAAAGGTGGGGAATTGGAATGGAAAATAGTAAAGCAGTTACTGTCAGGAGCCAAAGGAGTAGTTATATTTTCTACTTGCTCTGGGAGTGGGTGCAGCTGATGCTCAGGCCTTCACCTGCCTCAAAAGCAACCAGGTACTGATGGAGAGGGCCAATTAAATATAACTCATAATCTAAGGCCCCACTTATTCCTGGCTAAATAACCAGAGAGAGCAAAAAAATGAATGGACCCTAAGGATAAGGAAATTACTTATTTTAACCAAAACCTTTCCTAGATTCAGCTCTTGCTCCAAAGAGAAACATTATCTTATAATACCAATTAGAAACATTGTTCCCTGAATTATTTCTGTGGAGCTAATGAAATCATATCTGATTGCAAATACCATACCTTTATAAGAAGGCACTAAAGCCTTAAATAGCCTTGAGTGCTTTTTACTTAATGTTTAATTTGTAGCTAATGTGCTTTAGGAGTTAAGTGCTAGTGTTTAACCTGTTAAGAGATTGTAAGCTAACTTGGGTGTTTAACAATGAGCTGTTTTGAAGAGTATAGCAAGACAGCAGTTGTTTAAGAGAGTCTATTATAATGTACTTGACCGAAAAATAGGGATCCTTTTTAATGACATTTATGTTTTAAAGACATTCATAAAACTATATGTGGAAAAAAAACACTATGTATGAAAAAGAAATTGACCTAGTGTTTTAGTTTGTTGGGCTGCTGAAAAGCAATTACCATGAAACAGGTTGGCTTTTATCAATTGGAAGTTATTAGCTTACAAGCCTATAGTTTTGAGGACATGAAAATGTCCAAATCAAGGCATCTTCAAGATGATGATTTCTTCCTGAAGACTGGCTGCTGGCAATCCTGGATGGTTCTGTCACATTGCAAGACACATGATAATGTCTGCTAGTCTCTTCCTTCTCTTTCAGGATTCATTGTTTCCAGCTTCTTGCTTCCGTGGCTTTCTCCGTCTTTGTCTGAATATCATTCTTTTACAAAGGACTCTAGTAAGAGGATTAAGACCCACCCTGGGCCATACCCTAAATGAAGTAACCTCATCAAAGGTCCTACTTACAATAGGTTCACAGCCACAGAAATGGATTATCTCTAAGAACATGATTTTCTGTGGTACATACAGTTCCAAACCACCACACCTTGCAAAGCGGAATAGTGCATTAATGTTGCTGTTCTTCACATGTTCATGAAACTGCATCTTGAAATTGAAAGGGAGCCTACAATCCATCTTTTGCATCTTTTCATCAATCCTTTAAAAAAAAATGTCTTCCTCTGTTTCATCCTCAGCAACTTTTCTGTTTATAATATTTCTTTATAACAAAAATCCCAAAAAGTTTGTTTATAGATGCTGCCTCAATTTTTCTTAATTTATTCTCATACCAATCCAATCATAATGTTGACCTTACCATGCAAAAACAAATACTGTCCAGCCTACCAGTGACGTCAACTTTGAAAGATCTAATTGCTAATTGTAACTCTCCTCTTATTTGACATCTCAGAAGGATTTTACGTAATTGCTCATCGTCATCCCTTTTTTCGGAAAACACTTTGTTACTTAGCTTTTAGCTTACCATGCTCTATTTGCTTTTCCTTTCCTTATTGACTGCTCATTCTCAGTTCCTCTTCAAATCCTCTGATATTTTAATGTTTGAAGCCCATAAATCTCTTCTCCTTCTATTCATTCCCTTCATGATGCTACCCATTCCCAGGGCTTTAATATCATCTATATCATCCAGCCTCAATATTTCCCCTGAAATCCAGATTTATTTATCCTACTGTCTACTCAACATCTCCACTTTCAAATTTAAAATGTCCAAAATTGAAACCCGGTCTGTCCGGCGCTCTCTCCGCCCCGCCTCGAGTCCCCGGTCGGCCGGCGATGGGGACCAGAGAGATAAGGGGAGAGAGGGTGCGGACAACATCTTACCCGGAGCATTTGTGATCACTCAGGACTCGCGGTGGTAAAGCAGATAAACTTTTAATGGGACTAGGCAATCATCATCTTTACAGGTTCCGCCCGGGGCAAGACGCCTCGGGGGAGAACAACCTCGATGCGGCCGTCAGGTACGGCTCCTTGTGGGCTGTCTCCCCGAGCTCTGCCCGGGAACTTTCTTATAAACCTTACGTATATCCAATGAGCTAACGCCACGCACACAAGCATGATTGGTGAATACAGCGGGTGGTTACATACATCAGAAGCCGGAAGCAGGATGTGGGCGCCATCTTGGCACCACTCGATGGGCGGGGGGACTTTGGAGCAGGTTTACAGCGCATGCGCTATGCCCGTCCCGGGAGACGGCTCTCCACATCTCCCCCTTTATTATTTATATCAACCCAGTGTCCCCAGTGATGAGTGTGCTCCCGTGAACCCAGATGGCTCACAATTTGTTCCGGTGCTTTGGGGAGTCTGGACTAGGTCTCAGCCATTTAGCGGCGGAGCCTCTAGCACCGACCAGAATGCTCACCTCATATGGAGACAGGAGAGTCCGTGAGCTGGAAACAACATGACTCTCCCTGCAGTGCTTTGCCTTGCAACTGGGGGACAAAGGCGGGGGCAGGGATAGCATTAACCAGAGTCGGAGGCGTCACTAGGCGTCCCTATGCATTGGCTAGAGTCAAGTCTGGCCACAACTATGACTCTGCCTTAGGGACCTACCTGAGACAAAAATTATGACTGCTGGCGTCGCCCGTTATACCCGGGACACAGCTGCGCGCTTAGCTACAAACCTCGCTCCCGAGTGCCCCGCCCGAGGCGGCCAGGATGGGGTATGGCCATCAGAATGGTCGCTGTTGGGGGTATCAAAGGTGGAGGACATAGCCATCATAGTGGTAACATGGTAGCAAAGATTTAACAATGACTAATCCCACCAATAGTCCCACCATCAAGAGAATCCAATTAGTCAAATTGGGCCAAGAGAACCAAGAGGTGACTTGGTCCCACAGATTTTTTACAGTCTCGCCCAGTGTGGAAAGGTCGAAACTAACAGGCTTCAATTCCCTAATGTTCTCAAGTCCCTGAAGGCCGGAGGCTTGGTCCAATGGCCCAGGCCGTATATTCGTTGGCGTTTCTGACAGCTGCTCCCCGGCCTCCCCAGGTGATGCCACGGTTCCCACCAGTCTTTCCGGAACCCACACTGGTTGACGTCCTGGTTCCTGGGGAAAAACACAAACAGAGCCTCCGGCCCAGCCGAGCACCGGGTCAGGGCCTTTCCACTGTGACGTGGAGGGAGCGATATGGCCCTTAACAGTCTCCCATATAAGGACTAGAATCGGGTCCAAACAGACACCCGTTTGGCGCGCTCGGTCTATATCACGACCAAGTTTCATCCAAGAGGGCAGATTAAGGCTGCCAGAACAAGGAAACCAGGGGGCAAAAGTCTTAATTGAGATACCCCGCTGCTTCAAAAGGGTCTTTAAGGGGGTTAATAGGGGTGAGCTTTCAGACTGCCCCATGCTTGCAGTCGGCACTATCTTGTAATCACTCGGAGAGCTCTTCCGAGTCCCCGGGGCTACCTGAACGCCCACGGGCCCTAGTCCTCGTATGGAAAGGGGGTGCTTACCTTCTCGCGGTGATCAGTCGCGGAGGTCAAACCACGGATCCCGGGAGCACGTCTCCGTCGGGTCGAGGGGAACGCGAATGAGTTCCCCGTACGGGCCACCACTTGTCCGGCGCTCTCTCCGCCCCGCCTCGAGTCCCCGGTCGGCCGGCGATGGGGACCAGAGAGATAAGGGGAGAGAGGGTGCGGACAACATCTTACCCGGAGCATTTGTGATCACTCAGGACTCGCGGTGGTAAAGCAGATAAACTTTTAATGGGACTAGGCAATCATCATCTTTACAGGTTCCGCCCGGGGCAAGACGCCTCGGGGGAGAACAACCTCGATGCGGCCGTCAGGTACGGCTCCTTGTGGGCTGTCTCCCCGAGCTCTGCCCGGGAACTTTCTTATAAACCTTACGTATATCCAATGAGCTAACGCCACGCACACAAGCATGATTGGTGAATACAGCGGGTGGTTACATACATCAGAAGCCGGAAGCAGGATGTGGGCGCCATCTTGGCACCACTCGATGGGCGGGGGGACTTTGGAGCAGGTTTACAGCGCATGCGCTATGCCCGTCCCGGGAGACGGCTCTCCACACCGGTCGACTTTTCTTGAGACCTTCACCTGATGTTTCCTCATTTTAGTTAATGTCAACTCCATCCTTCTATTTGTGCAATCCAGAAAAATTGGAGCCATTCTCGATCAATCTTGATTTCTTTGTCTTATCATACTCTTCATATAAGCCATCAACATGTGCTCTTGTCTCTACCTTCAAAATAGATGCAAGATCCCACCACTTTTTTACCACCTGCCTTGTTCCTACTCTTTTCCAAGCTCTGCCTATATTGTGCCTTGATTATTTCAATGATCTAAAGTTCTCTGGTTCTAACATAATCTATTCCCAGTGCAATATCCAGAATGACCTGATTTAAATGTAAGTCTTGTATTGTTCTTCTCCTGAAACACTCCTGTTACTCCGTTTCATTGAGGGCAGGGGAAGAAGATCATTACAGTGGTCTGTGAAGCACTATGCAACCTACCTCTCCCTACTCCAGTCCCATCTACTTACCCTCATATCATCTCTTATTCTTATTTAGTGTTTATTGTTTATACTTCTCTAGTCACATTGACCTCAGAGTCTTTTCACTCACTCTTTTGCTCTAACAGTGATGTTTTCTCCCAGATATCAATATAGCTAATGCCCTCAAATTTTTAGATTTCTTTTCAAGTGTCATCTCAACGAGGTCTTTCTGACCACCCTGTTTTAAATGTCAACCCCTTGCTCCACCCTAATATCCCCTCCCCCTTCATGATTTTTTTTCTCCATTGCCCCAACATCATTTTAAATATTATATATTTTACATAATTATTTCATTTATTGTCATTCTTCTCTTACTCAACTCTAAATTCCCCGAGAATAGGAATATTCATTTAATACATACAGATGTATACTCAGCACTCAGAATAATATCTGAAAAATAGTAGATGCTCAATAAATTTTTATAAATGACTGTTATAAGAGTGAAACCAGAAATCAATAGCAAAGCATTGACAGTGGACAGTCATTCCAATTCTGATAAATTTGTGACAGAGCCAACTACTTCACAAAACACCCATTGTGGCTCTAATTATTTAAAAGTTGGTAAGGTGAAATGTGCTTTCCTATAATGTTTTTAGTATTTTCAGTTTCCAGTGTCAGATAATTTCTCCAAAAGCCTCACCCAAACAAAATGTGCTATGGAGGTTTTGTACCATATCAGATTAGATATGCTGGAACTATATTTCCCCAAATTCTCTTCTGTATATGGCTCTGGGATAGGACCAGTCAAAACAGAAACTTCAGCAAGATTTGGAAGTGGATGTGAAGCTGCAGCTGGTGTACCTAGAAGGTCTGGGGAAGGAGCCGAGGTGCTGCTGCAGCTTGCACGTGTTGTCACCAATCTGCTGGTTCATCTGGCTGGTGTGGGGAAGCAGCCAGTCCTGCAGTCCTGCAGCTTCTAACTGATCTCATCTTTTGATTTCTCTGAGTCCAGAGCCAGGTTTGTATGCAGCTCCATTGTGCCTTGCCCCATCTTTTTCTATTGGTCACCGAGCTGTTGGAAATGGATACAGTAAGAGAACAACGTGGGTTTCAGTTTGTCCTCATGGATTCCTGGTTCTTCTTGCTTTCCTTAGACAGGCATCAGTTTTTCTTCCTGTTTGCCGGCTCTCCTACAGAGATTTCCAGCCTACCACCAGACACAGAGACAACAGAATCCCACCTAATTCTTTACCAGCTCCTGGCCCTGCTCCCTGGTTAGGGACTCTCTCCAGTATGAGCAATGCCCATCTTTGGACTTCTTCTTCCCAAGTTTCTCTTCCAAAATTGTGTAAGGTCTAATTTCTATAATAAATCCCTAATTCACTATCATTCATAAAGTTTCTGCTTTTTTGGTTGAGTCCTAAATGATGTATTTATAGAGAATGGGTTGGAACCCAAATAAGATATTTAAAATGAACAGCTATGGAATAATGTTATTATTATTATTATTATGTCTATGCTTTATTAAGCACATACTATATCCTAGTAAGTTAATATGTATTGTTCACCTTATAAATATAAATTTAATCCCACTTAGCTCAGGTACATCAGTGAATCTGTAAATTTTGCTGATTTTCAAACTAAGAATGAACACAGTGCATTAAAACTGAACTAAAGCATAGAAAAATTCCAAAGAACAATTTAACTGGATTATTAAAATGTATTTTAAGTTGGTACGTGGCAGAATTAGATCGTTTCACAGACCATAAAAACTTTATCTTTCACAAGTGCACAAAAATCTCTTCAAATATTTTTTATTGAATAGTTCATTAGCTATAATCTATAGGCAAAAACAAACAAACAAAAAAACACAACAGAAAAAAACATAAATGCATGTTGATACTTGTACTATAATTTTCTCTTTGCTCTGTTTATATCGCAGTTTGGTATCTCTGGAAGCAGATATTAAGATGGAAATTGAGGATGCAAGATCTTTATTAAAGATCAACACCTGTTAAAGGAAAGGGGAGAAAGCAGGATTGGGCAGAGAGACAGTGAAACAGATCTGACAAAGTTTCCATCGACCCAGCAGGGAGCTCAGGAGCAAGTTTTCTTTTTAATATCTTGTATCAGCTGAACTGGCTAAATTTTATGCTCACTTCTCACTCAATATCTAGATGGGTACTACCCTGGCAAGGGTGTGACTTTGGATGAGGCTCTTCTCTACAGCTGAGACAGACCCTGAAGAGGGGTTGAATGAACTGCACTGATAGGGGATTGAACTTTGAATTTAATGAATACTAATAAATTAAAATGAGACTGTCAAACAAACTTCAAGAACATTTTTCATCACTGCATGCAGCAGGGGAGGGACTGAAACAATATTTGATCAGGCATGAAAAATAAATATCTTCCACATTCTTGGCATACATGAAGAGTAGAATCTACATTGCAATAGATCTTTGCATAGTCATGGTTTTGTATACACAGCATTTTTCCAGAGGATTGTGGGCTCTGTTATGTCAGACACCGCCTCTCTTCATTTTCATCCCTGGGCCTGGCATCAATAAGTGCTCAGTTAATGTTTGACCCTTTAAAGGTGGGGCATTGTTGAATGTTTCTGTATTCCTTAAAATGCCAGGAACTGAATTTTGCAAGTAGGGATCATTTAGAAAATACCTTTTCTACTTCACCGCATAATTTCATAGGCTGCTATAATTTGCTTTTCTGTGTTGATATGGATGTACCATTTATGGGAGAAGTGTATACAAAGCATGCTTATTATTTTTGAAATTAAATCTATCTGTCCTTTCTCATTTCTATGTATTATAAAATGTTTAGGTTGCTATGTTCCATTTCACCTAAAATCATCATTTGGTTTTAATTTTAACAAAGGGCTTTGCTGGTGCTAATAGATTTTTTATTGCTAACATATTAGAAAAATTCTCTAATCCTGCTGAGAGAGAAAATGGGTCCAAGAAGAAGTTTTTCTTGCTAATTCACTTAATACTTAATATTTCTTTACCAGATTTTTAAATATGAATGACACCATTTACTGGAACAGAAAATTTCACAAGGATTTTTACATTAATTCTTCCTCTAATTCTTGCCAATTTGCTGCAACAATGTAATTGCATTGCCTACATTATGGTTAACAGGAAAGATTAGGTGTGTAGTATTTTATTGTCTTTGACAGCTTGATGAATTGTGACTTGAACTGAACAAGTGCCTTCTTCTAATTGTCTCTTTTTCATTAAAGCTAAGAACTATAGTTGGGCTTCAGGGGACTACTCTTCTTTGCTGCTTTTAAGTTAGAGCTGTTCACACTGATGAATGTTCTCCACCTAAATATTGTGCAGGCAGCTCTTTGTTTATATTCTACCCTTTTTATCACTTCAAGGCTAAAACTGATGGAGCTCAATCAATATCTGAGACCAAAAAAAAAAAAAAAAAAACAAAATGGTGTTAGAGAAAGTGATTTCAAGAAATAGAATGCATTTTCCTGCTTTCGGAAATGGTAGATGAATAAAAGAATCTCTGGTATTATATCATTTCATTTTCTCCTTGTGTTCATGTAGGTATTTTTGTATATGTTTGTGGAGTGAATCTGTGGGTCATTAACTCAGTTAACATCATCAGTTTGATCCCTTGGAATGCATATTTGCATTTCCCTTTTCAAGAACTATAAATTAATTCTAACTAGTTGTTCCATAGAATCATTTGTTCATTCACTCATTCACAATTAATTAATTTCATTCATTTGACAAGCTCTTATTGAGGGTCAACTATGAGCCATGCTCTATTCTATAAGCAGTTTGAACAACAAAGATAAAAGCAATATATCCCATCCCTAAAGTGGTAAAGCGGTTACATTCAGATGAGAGACTTCAATTCTAACAGTGAAAATTCTGTTCTATGCTTCAAATAATAGTATCACAATAGTTTGTGATTAATGTCTTTCGTGTGGTGGCTGGGCAGTTTCAGTCCAGGGATAGCTGAAGAGAATGTTTTGGGCAAATTCATTATAGTGCACATCTCCAGAGGGTGAGTTTCCAATGATGTGGAATGGGGAAGAAAAAATATGTTTGGAGAATATCATCCTTTTTTTCTAGGTTCAGGAGTTTGGTGGCAACTTTATCCTGAAGTTGGGGAAGGCAATTGAAAGAATTTAAGGAAATGACTGATAGAAATTCAGGAAATGACCGAGTTTTAAAAAGCTAAGTGGTAGAATTGAAATGTGAGATAAGGTGAAACTTTAAATGTGTTTAACACATGTTTGTTTAAAATGGCAAATGTTTTAACTGATTTAATTCCAGATAACAGTGAGTTGTTAGAAAGGGTGACAGCATCTCTCCTTCAGTTTCAGCTTGACTTAATGTGCCCATCTGCTAGTTTTCCCTGGTAACATTGACTGTATCCATCCGAATGACCTATTAACCTGTGTTTGATTCCTAGGGGAATTAGGAGAAAAACATCAGTCTCTAAGATGTGGCAACTTTGCAGAAAATGTGTGAGACTCAGTAAACTGAGGATGTTAGTCAAGATGAATCAGATGCATCAGAAAATATTTCAAAGGACTTTTCAGGTCAAGAACCCACAAGTCAAGGAGAATGCAGCCGTTGGGTGGGTGGATTTCCAAATCCTGGAAGCAGAATCTGCTTTGATGCTAAAGTCTTTGAAGAAATATGCCATAGATAAGGTGCTCAGGGGCATTAATTCTCGCCTGATTCATGTGCCCTTTTCTCTTCAAAAGGAGTAATTTTTGAATTCTCACTTTTGCTTTACTCACTTTATTTTTTATGCACAGTCTTCTGTCTCCCTGGATAATGGTTGTTTAGTTGACTAAGTCAGAACCAGAGCCAGCACTTAAGGGCAGGAGTCCCTTCAGTCACAGCACCCAGGTTGGTAATTCAGAGCTCCATGCAGGATACCTGGTTAATAACTGATTATCTATATGAAAAGTCTGGCAATTATTTTACCTTTAGGACACCATGAGAAACTGAAGGAATAATATAATATGCACTCTAATACTTCCAGACAAAGGAATAAAATCTATTTGTAGAGAGGAACGACTCCATATAGTCCTGATGGCTCATTTCCTCCCCCTTACTCAGTTGGTCACAGATTGGTTGGAGGTGGCAATTTTCTCAATACATTAAGTAGTCAAGTAGACGCATTTTGAACATTTTTTTTTCTCTGTAAATATGTAGAGTGTTTGGCGGCAGAATGACTATCCTGTTGACTTTTAAATGGTGTGTCCAGGCCAGCTGTGCCAGATCCTCTCCACGGATGGTGAAAAGACAAGAGAGTTATTTCTCTGCCTACAAATTCCCCCAAAACACTCTCTTTTATTTTGGAGTGGTGAGTCTTTGCCTTTTTGCACAATATTGGCAACCATGAAGGGTTAAACACCACTTCAGCATGAGAGTGATGTTCTTGGAAATGGCAGAGTTTAACCAGGCAATCCAGTGTTGGGAGATATTCCCTCAAGGGGAAGGCAACTGGGAGAACTGGCAATTGCATATCCTATAGACCTAGATGGGGCGGAGCAGCCATGGTGGCTCAAACTCTAAAGGCAATAAATTCTCTGTAGTGTCTGTTCAGATCTATGGAGTGGTTGAGGAGGTGGCAGCAAAACCCATTGTATGAAATTTCAGAATAATGAATTTCCTGAGAAAGGAAAAAAAAAGCACAGTAATGAGGCTGTCAGTAACCAGTGGGAAAGGGGCAGGACTCAGGAGAGTTGAGGTGGGGTGGGAGAGGGTATGGGAAGAATCCCATTCAATTTAAAAGCATTAGAGTAGAAGATCTGAAGATTGAAAGTCAGAAGACTGATAAATTACACAGAGGAGCTATATTGGGAACAGTGGCTGTTCCTGAAGATCAGGGCCCAAAAAGAGATTTAAGATATTACAAAGACTAGTAGCAGTGGGGAACTTCTACTGAGTATACAGCAAGGCTTTTCAACTGATATGAAAACCTGGAATGTATTTGACTGCTTCTGCAGTGAAAAAAATGCAGCCATCCTAATGCATTGATGTGAAAACCTGGGTTATTAGATTTAAGGGAACAATGAGGATGTTGCAGTTTAAATGGCCATTAATCTTTTTTTCAGGGACAAGGTCTTGCAGAGGAAGGGGGTTATTTTGCTTGTTCTCCTTTGTTAGCCTGCCTTTTCATTGATACAGATGTCCTGAGTGCACAGGTACATGGACCTACTGAACCAATGCCTTCATTGTAACTCCTGTTGGTGGTTTCTCTAACATGTGAATGCATGGCCCAGAACTGCTTGCACTCTTGAAGCTTATCAGGGTTGTAACATTGAAACAGTGTCACCTTCCAGGACAAGAAGAAGAATTTATTCTTCTCATCCAAGAATCATTGGAGGCAGGGGTGCTATAAAAACAGTCTCCCATTCTGGCCAGTGAAAAGTTATTAAAAGTCACAGGTGCTTGGAGACTTACTGTGTACTACTGAGGCTTGTAAAAAAGGAACTATTATTCTTGTAATGCAGCATTTCATGACAGTGACTGAAAATTGCTGTCACCGATATTTTATTTGTATCCTTTGGCATTGCTAATGACCTCTTTTCCCTACCCCTATAACAAAAATTTCCAAATCAGTTTGTCTTCACTTGACAAATACAAAGTATGCTTTTACTCTTCCAAGCTTCCCTGGGAAGTGTCATCAGGAATTGGACAAAGTTGCATAGAATGTTGACTTCTAAGTGAGTTCTAAACATCCCAGGATATTGATATTTTGATAATGGTTCCCACTGAAATAACTCTTCTCCTTACATTAATGACATTCAAGCATAAGTGACTTAATATGAATGCACCTGAAATGAGGATTAAACTCTTCCACACAACTAGTGTTAGAGGCTAAATGGACCACAGTCCTAGAGACATTGAACAGCCTGTGAAATACAAGTTGGTGACCCTTCTGTTTCCCACTGCATAGAAGGAGGCTAGCCAATTGTTCAGCTTCTTTGGATGTTGGAGAAAATATATTCCATGCCTGGAAATTTTACTAAAATCTCTATGCCAAGGCACCAGATTAGTGGCCAAACTTGACTGGCTGGCAACCCACAATATAGAAAAGTCTCCAGACATCAATAAGAGAAGCCATATCTATCTTTGTGCTTCCAATTACTTCATACCCCAGATTCCTGGGACAAATCTCATAGCTGTTTGGAGCCTTAGACAGCAAAACAAAACAAAACAAATGAAATGTAAACAAATAACAAACTCCACTGATATTAGGTAGGCTCTTGGCTTTTGGGCTTGAAAATTTTATTTTGATGCTTAGCAACAGCCCCTAGCCTGTAATTGGGCCCTAATGAGGGGAAATCATTCTCACTTAAAAAAGAAAAAAAAAAAAAAAAAAAAAGGAAGAACTGTGATTCTTCTTGCCAAGCATTCTTTCTTAACCAAAAATCTTATAAGGTAAGGTAAGTCTAAAATGTTCTGCTTAAAAATGGATAAGATACAACTGGTCAAGGGCTAGGCTTGCTTTCTGAGTCTTAGCATCATGAATGGGTTACTCTCTACTCATTTTTCCCCCAAAATGTAAGCAGATAGGGACCTTGCCACAAGACTTTCCACCTTAGAAAAGACATGAGTCACTGATGAGAAATGGTTTTTCTTCAAGATGGGTAAATCCTATGGTGAATGCTATAGACATTCACCAACCATAATGATGATAAGTTGTTGATAGCTCACAGCATGGGTGGTTCTAGGTGATGGGCTAAACTTAAGTTCTGATCATGGTGAAGCCCTCCTTAAGTTGATTGAAATAAACACCTACATACATGCATGGTACATCATTAATGGTTTAAATGTATGGTCAAGCCTTTGGGCCACCCATGACTGAAATGCCAAAAACAAAAAAGAGACTGCTAAGTGATGCATCTTCCTGTGAAAACAGAAGCAGCAAATTAATCCTGAACTCAATTTTAATGTCACACGTGTCCATGTCCATGTGAAATGGCTCTGTTTAGAGGAAATTATTTGCACTGAAAAAGTCAATCAGGCAAATGTGGCCAACATCTCTACTACTACTTTCAGGACACAAGCTTGTAACCACCATGGTAATAAAACCAACATAATTGACTGGGATTCAGTGAAAAAATTTTGACATTCATGGAATCCTCAAATTTCCAATTTTTCTAGTCTCTCTATCACCTATATTTACTAGGCTCACCAGGCTAGCTGCTTACTGCTCTTGAAAAGTTGCACACTACCATATTTCCTCTGGCTTGGCTGAGCAACAAGGAACTGAGGAGTCAGGAGGTAGTAAGTCAGGAAAGTTTGAGAAGGAATTGTTTGGCCATCTCCTTTTTTTAAAATTCATGTATGCTTTGGCCATGGTTTATGAATGGATAGTTTAAGTATTTGGTATGTGGATGGAGAGTTTATGTTGTTCACATTGAAGTTACCTGGAGATGCTTGAATCTGGAGAATGAATTTGTTCCTCATGGTTGTTCAACTACCTTCTTCTATGCCAAAAAATTTGTTGTGACAAAAAAAAGCATGACTCCTGAGTCCCTGGTAGAGCTTTTCCTCCACCCTGCAAAATGGCTATATAGATTAGCATGTAAACATAGATGGATGACAGACCTCAATTGGTCAGGTCTCAGACCTCAGAAAGTTTATCATGGGTGTGGATTTCCTATTTCAGAAATGGATGATGTGTTAGCTTGGATATATTATGTCCCACCAAAAGCCATATTCTTTAATGCAATCTTGTGGCGGCTGATGTATTAGTGTTGATTAGGTTGGGATCCTTTGATTGTTTCTATGGAGATGTGACTCAATCAACTGTGAGTGAAAAGTTTGATTAAATTATCTCCATGGAGATATGGACCCTGCCCATTCAGGGTGGGTCTTGATTTAATTACTGGAATCCTATAAAAGAGCTCACAAACAGAAAGACCTCAGAGCAGCTGAGAGTGACATTTTGGATAACAGCCAGGAGAGACATTTTAGACATGGCCATTGAAAGTAGACTTTTGCTAGTCCAGAGTTTCCTGGGAGAAACTAACAAAACACCTCCAGATGCCTAGTGACAAATGTCTTGGGAGAAAGCCATTTTGAAACGAGAACCCTGGAGCAGAGACCAGCCACATGCCTGTGCCTTCCCAGGTTACAGAGGTTTTCTGGACTCCATTGGCCATCCATCAGTGAAGGTTCCCTGTTGTTGACACTTTTATGGCCTTCAGGCTATAAATTTTTAACCAAATAAATTGCCTTTATAAAAGCCAATCCGTTTCTAGTAATTTGCATAATGGCAGTATTAGCAAAACGGAACAGATGAAAAGGCTAAAATGGTGTTTTACAATTGTTTCCAGTAGTGGATAGCTATCTGTCCCAGCTGCTTGGGACCTCCTTGGCAATCAAGCAGAATCCATGGGAGCTAATGGAAAGGATCATCCTTAATGAGTCGCCAAGGGCCGGGGAGATAGACGGAAGAATAGAAATCTTGATGGCTCTGAGGCTCGTTTCTCTTCCTTTTCCCTCTTTTTGTAGCTTAGCAAGCAGCTGGCACCGCAGTTTTGAATTAGCTCAGTAGGAAAACAGCCTGATAGCAGAAGTTAAGCTCAAAGGCTTTCCAGCTGTGCTCTATCCAAGCAGGCCTCTCCACATGATGCCAAGAGGATATAGGAGTCATGCACTCAGCTGCATCTCTTCTTGTGAGTTTTCCCAATAAACTTTATTTCATTTTACATTTACAACTTACAGTGTTGTGGGCTCATGTATGACAAATGCTGAAAGATAGAAAGTGAGGCATGGTTTCTACCCATAAACGTTTGTTTAAATCCTGAGCACAGGGTAGAGGAAGATCTATTAAGGACCCAAGAGGAACCATAAGATTTGTCAACATTATTTTGAGTAGATTTGTATAATTTAGAACCTATGAATATGTGATGAATAACTTAAAATGTTTCAAATGTAAGATGTAAATACATTGTAGTAGGCCTATACCTCAGAAGACAGAGGAAAATATTACAAGGCTGTTAGTGCATGTAGATAACTCTGGTTCTATTACTATTAGATTATAACTGTAAAATCCATACATGAAGTACAATAAATCACAGTCACAGAGTTTCAGCTGGATGAACAATCTTTCAAATAAAAGATATCTTGTATGCTGGAAAGGAAAACATATGCATTTTCTTTCCAATGGGGTTTCTGTAGAGGTATCATACTTGCTACAGATTGTTCAAACCCACATCTACAACTACAAATCTTATGTTGCATACTCATTGTCACACCAATGATGAAATTGCTGTTTTCATATGACATTGAATGGAAAATTCTTAGCATTGGTGAATTTCTGTGCATTATAAAATAATTCAATTTTTTGGTTTTGGGAGATTAGGAATCACGTTTAATGTAGGAATAGGTTGTGTTGACCCTAACATTTTGCAAATCCTGACATGTTTGGAAACATCAAAGTGAAGAACTATAGAGGAATTCTGCATCAGTAGTGGAAGTTCTGCTGCAGAGAACAGACAGGGAGAGTTACTGGAATTGGGAGAGGGAATGTGGAATGCTTCCTTCTGTATAAAACTGAGTCTTGGAAATTGCAGCTGAATTCATATGCAGGTAAAGAACTCAAAATCTTAGAGACAGTTATGACAGGCATAGCTGCTATTTACTTTAGACATTTTGAAAGCAGAGACTGTAATACTCTTTTCTATGGGACTTATTAAAAATATATTGGGAGAAAAATGATTACTTCTAATACTGGAAAATCAGAAATAGTTACAGATAATGTGATTCATGAATCTTTAGGAAGAAAGAGAATAAAGAATTTAGCTGGAGGTTTATCTTAGTGGAAAAAATAGAGCACTTCCTCAATCTTATGAAAATTACTAAAAATTTTGTGGCATAACCTCAGATACAATTAATAGCAGGGCTCACAGAACCAATGACCATTGTCCTTTAACATGAAGAGAATTGAACCCGAGGCAAAGCAAAGGTTTAAATATGATAATGGACTTGGCCTGTCAATTAAAGATTTAACCAACCCAGTCCATCAGAAAAGCATGAAATTCCTTCAACTTGATGAGGCACTTAATAATATTCTTGTCCAATTTTCATGTATGCTATACCAGTGCATGCCCTGCAAATTGTAGCTATAAGCTAGATGGATAGCCAAAGTCCTCACAAATGAAACAATTGCTTTTTTCTTCATGTTATTTGGAAATATTTTCAAATTATTGGGAAACCTTCTAAAAATAAAGGAATATCACACAAAAAGAGAACAACTTTGGAAAATTTCAGGCCTATCAATTCATTATTGCAGTGCATAAAGCATTCTGTTTCTAGAATCTATTTCTAAAGGCATTTTTACTTTTCTGGGGGGGATTAAATTTGCACTTTAATTTAGATACAATAAGCTTCACATTTTGATGTACAATTCTAACAGTGTGCACAAACACAGAGAGTCATGTATTGCCAATACAATCAAGATGCAGGACAATTCCATCACCCCGAACAACTCCTTTGTGCTCACCCTTTTGTAAACAAACCTTTTCCCCATTCCTCAACCCAAGTAATTACAAATCTGTTCTCCGTCTTTACTGTTTTTTCATTTTCCTGGATGTTATATAAATAGAATTATGCAATACAAAGTCTTCTTTCTAAGTATGGTTTAGTTCATGTAGCATAATACATTTGAGATTTATCCATGTTGTTCCATGTTTCAATAGTTTGTTCCTTTTTAATATTGAGATTTATTCCATTTTACAGATACACCACAATCTACTTATCCTAAAACAGCTTAATGACATTTTGATTCTTTTCTTTTTTTTTGCAATTATGAATAAGGCTGTTGTGAATGTTCACTTGTAGATTGATTTGTACCTTTAATTTCACGTCTAAGAATGAGACTGCTGGGTCACATGATAAGTGAATGCTTAACTTTATAAGAAATGGGCAAACTGTTTTCCGAAGTAGCTTGCATCATTTTGCATTCCAACTAGCAATGTATGACTTTCTAATTGTTTGAATCTTAGCCAGCACTTATATTGCCAGGTTTTAGTTTCAGAAAATTCTAATATATGGTAGTTTTATCTCACTATGGTATTAATTTGCACTTCTGTACTAACACTTTCTATTTGTGTACCTGCTTTAATAAAGGATCTTCTTGAATCTTTTTCACCCATTTTTATAGGGTTACTTTCTTTATATTGAATTTAAAGAGTATATAAGATGGATACAAATCTTTTGTCATATATGTAATTTGCAAATATTTTATCCCAGTCTGCCACTTGTCTTTTCACTTTATTAACAGTGACTTATGCAAAGCAATATATTTTAATTTTGATGAAGTCCAATTTACAAACTTTTCCTTAATGGATTATGTTTTTGTTGTATCTAAGAACTCCCTAACTCAAATTCAGTACAATTTCCTCCTACATTTTCTTCTAAGTCTTCTAAGTCTTAGAGTTTTATGTTTTACATTTAGGGATGTTATACATGTTTAATTAATTTTTATTTAAGGTATGAAGTATAGATCGAAGTGTTTTTTTTTGTTTGTTTGTTTGTTTACATATAGACGTCCAATTTTTCCACCACGACTTGCTGGGAAGACTATCTTTACTCCACTCAATTTTGTATCTTTGTCTAATTTCAATTCAAAATAATTGTGTGAGTCTATTTCTGGACTCTATTCTGAAACATCAATCACTCTATTCTGAAACATCAATCTATCTTTTTTACCAATACCACACTGTATTTACGTCTTTGATATATAGTAAGTCTTGAAGTCAAGAAGTGTGAGTTCTCCAACTTTGTTCTTTTACAAAATTGTGTTGGTTATTCTGACTCCTTTGCCTTTCTGTGTAAAGTATAGGATAAGCTTGTCAATGTCTACAAAAATTCTTGATGAGAATTTGTTTGGATTTGCATTGAATCTATAGATCAATTTGGAGAGAACTGATCTCTTAACAATATTGACTCTTCCAAACCCTGAACATGGTATATTTCTCCATCTATTTAGTTCTTTCTTTTTTTTCTTTAGTTTTTCACCAATGTTATATCATTTTTCATAATACAGATTCTGCACATATTTTGTTAGAATTATATCTAAGCATTTCATTTATGTAGACAATATAAAAATACTCTCTTTGAAGAATTTGATTTCTCAATATTCATTGCTAATATGTAATAAATGATTGATTTTTGTATAATGACCTTGTATCCAGAGATCTTGCTAAACCAACCTATTAGTATTAGGAGTGTTTTGTAGAGTTTGGGATTTTCTGAATAAACAATGTTGTGTCTGCAAAAAGAGACAGCATTGTTTCTTCTTTTTTAAAACTTGCTTTTGTTTTGCCTTCTTGCACTGGTTACAACTTCCAGTACGATGTTGAATAGGAGTGGTGACAGTGGACATCATTGCCTTGTTTCCAAACTTAGGGGGAAACCATCTCATTCCTCATATTTTTTCTATGAAGTTAGCTGTAGGTTTGTCTTTCTTACTTTCTGTTTTTGTAGATGCCCTGTATCCTGCTATGGAAGATCCCTTCTATTCCTAGATTGATAGATTTTTATCATGAATGGATGTTGAATTTTTCAGATGCTTTTTCTGCTTCTACTAATATGTCAATGTCTTCATCTATTGACATGACAATTAAGTCAAATTGGTACCATGCCAGTCTTCCATATCATTGCCATGTTTCTGTCTACCTGTCCTATGAAAAACTGAGAAAAGAGTTTGAAGTTGCATAGTGCATTTGTGGATTTGACTATTTCTGCTTTCAATTTTATCAACTTTTTGCTTCATGTATTTTTAAGCTGTGTTATTCAGTGCATACAAATTGAAGAGTGTTGTTTTACTGATGATGTCAACCTTTTATCATTATCTCATGCTCTTTTATAAAAACAAACTTTAAAAATTGAATGATTTTAGCTTTACAGACAGGGGGCAAAGATAGTACAGCGTTCCCATATATACCTCACCCAGATGGCAATGTCCCTTTAATCCTTAGTAATTTTACCAGTTCTTTAGTCTTCTTTGTCGGATAGTCATACGGTCCACTACAACTTCCTTTTCATTGGTGTTTCATGTTATTTCCTTTTCCACCTTTTGAATTTTTTTCAGTCTGTCTTTAACTTTGTATTTGAAGTCTTCTTTTATCCAACGTGACTATTTCTGTCTCTTAATTGGTGTGTTTCAGACAATTACATTTAACACAAGTATTGATATGGTTGGATTCATGTCTACTATTTTATTATTTATTTCATGTTTGCCCTCTATTGTTTTGTTCCTCTGTTCCCCCTTTCCTGACTTCTTTTGGATTGTATGAAGGTTTCTTAGCTGGACTGGAACTAGGGTGAAGCAGGAGAGGGGAGGCTCCTACGGTATGAAATTTAAGGAGGCACTTATTTTCAGGATCAGGAAAATGAAAGGTCAGTACTTCCATGATCCTGAGAGTGAATACCTGAATAAATTTGGCAGCTAGATACCTCACTTCATCACAGTAGTCCCAGTCATATAGTTCAGTATTCCAAGTTTATTTATTTATGGGCTTGTCAGCTATATTCCTTTTTATTATTGTATTAATGTTATGTGCATTTTACAATCTTCTTAGAGTTAATATTTTACTACTTTAAGTAAATTTAGGAGCCTTACAATCACATAGGTCCCTTTGTACTTCTCCTTTTATGCTTAGTTGCCATATGTATAACATCTAGGTATATTGAAATTACTACCAGATACTGTCTTGATTTCTACTTTCAACAGTCATATGTATTTTATCCAACCTCAGAGAATAAAATAAGCCCATTTTATTTACCAAGATATTTAGCAGTTCAGAGCTATTCCTTCATTCCTTAAGCACCAAATTTATTCTAGTGTCATTTCCCTTAAGTATTAAAATTTCCTCGAGAACTCCTTTTATATTAGGAATGCTGTCAACAATTCATTTACTTTTCCTTTAAGAATGTCCTTTTTTGCTTTTATTTCTGGAGAATGTTTTTGCTGAATATATAATTCTGGGTTGACAATTATCCCCACAATACCTCCCTTCCCCCAGTGATTTACAGAAGTCATTCCAGTCTTTTCTGGTACCCATGGTTTCTGATGGGAAATACACAGTAATTTAAAGATCTTTGCTCCCCCTACATGTAATACATACTTTTCTCCAGCTACTCTCAAGATTCCACCTTCATCTTTGATTTTCTGTAATTGTATTATAATATGTCTTGCATAGTTTAATTCTGTTTTGGACTTGCTAATCTAGAATCTGTAAATTTATGTTTTTCATCACATTTGGGACATTTTCACACATTGTTTTTCAGGTTTTTTATTTTTATTTTTTTTTCCTGTTCCAAACTCTTTCTACTTTCATTCTTATATTCCAATGATCAAAATGGTAGACCTTTTTATATTTTCTCACAGGTTCATGAAGGCCTTATTGGATACTTTCTGCTCATCTATATTCAAGTTTACGGAGACTTTCCTTTTCATTTCCATTCTGCTATTGAACCCAATCAGTAATTTTAAATTTCAGTTATTTCATTTTTCCATTCAAATGTTTACATTAGGTTCATTTTTATGGTTTCTATTTCACTGTTGAGAACTTTTCTTTCCATTAATTTCAAGAATGCACATCTCTACTTCATAAAGCATAATAATAGCTGCTTTCATAATTTTGTCTGCTGATTCCAACATCTGGGCTTTTTCAAGGTTGGCATTAGTTAACAGATTTTTCCCTTATTTGGTCACACTTTTCTTACTCTTTGTATCTTGAGTAATTTTGCATTATATTCTGAACAGTTTGATTATTATGTTCTGAGTCTCTGGGTTCTGCTAAACTTGTCTGGAGCATTTTGTTGGCATTTGTTTGTTTGTTTATTTTTGTTTTTATGTGATTAGGTTAAAAACTACTATTTCTGCCCTGCCTTCTGTGGTTAGTGCTATCAACATCCATTCAATTTTCAAAGGCTCTTTTATACAGTTTGCACATCTACAATTCACTGATTCCCTGAGGGGATAGTCTGGGACTTGATGAGAGGTTTATATCATAGTTAAGTTCTTAAAACTTCTGATATGCTTCTTTGGGTCAGTTCTGAACACATACAGCTTATGGGTAAGCCCAGGAAATGTATTAGTTCATGACCAGAATTAGAGGATGTCCTTCCCCAGTCTTCTCCTCATTGGGATTTCCCCATCATTTCTGACTCCAAAGATTCCTTTGTACAGTTCATTGACAATGAATCCAGTGTTTTACTCAGCTTTTTTTCCCCCCATACTGTTGCAAAGTTCCATAAGGTCTGGACCACTCTCAGAATATGGCAGCAAGAGAAAAGAGAGGGAAAATATTGACATAGATTAACCCTGCAGGTTTTTGACTGCTGGAAATGCTTTACCCAACTCTTCAAGGCAGAGGGACTGGATTCAAATTCTCATTTTAAGATAATTTTAGATTCCCATGCAGTTGTAAGAAATAATATAGATTCTGCATACCTTTCACCCCCTTTTCCCAATGGTAACATAACGAATGTACAATACCACAAGTATGACACTGACATCGGTACTATCTGCCAAGCTTATTCAATTTTAGCAGTTTTACATTGCACACTATGTGTATGCATGTCACTGTGTGAGTGTGTGTTCAGTTTTATACAAGTTTATCATATGTATAAATCTGTTTGACAACAACTAGAGTCAAAATACAGAAATTTCCATAACAAGAATCTTTCATCTTCCCCCTTTATGTCCACAGCCTTAGCCATCTTCCTCCTAGGTCTTCACACACATACACACACACTCACACACACACACCCTCTTTCTAACTCTGGCAACCACTTATGTGTTCTCCATTTCTATATATATTTTTTCATTAGACAAATGCTACTGAAATGGAATCATACAGTATGTGATCTTTTGTGACTGGCTTTTTCACTTGTCATAATCCCCTTGAGATTCATCCATTTTGTTGCATGTATCAACAGTTAGTTCCTTTTTTACATTGAGTAATATTCCTTGGTGAGCTGTACCATAGTTTGTTTAACCATTCAATTATTGAAGGACTTCTGGATTACTTCCAGTCTGGGACTTCTGCAAATAAAACTGCTATGGATACCTCTCTACAAGTTTTCATGTGGACATAGTTTAAATTTCTCTGGGATAATTACACAAGACTGCAAATGTAGGGTTATATGTTAAGTATGTGTTTAGTTTTGTAAGAAACTGCTGTACTGTCTTCCAGAATGGTTGTACCATTCTATATTCCCACTAGCAATGTATGAGTGATCTAGTTCTCTCAAGGTTTTATATATTTCCACTGCTAAAAGGGAGCAGCTTCTTAATGGGCTGACTTAGGAAAGAAACAAGAAAATTAAAAGCAGGGATTCTGACTGTAAGCTCCAGCTGAAGAGTTTCCATTTTCTGGTCCTCTTGCTATAAAGATAAGATTTCTCTGGGAGATTTCACTATTCTTACTCTGTGCAGTTCTCTGGCTCCACCTACCCTCAGATCAAATTTGAGAATAAAGGAGGAAAAATAAAACCAATTAACTAACTGCCATGCTGGATATTCCTCAAGATTTGACTTCCCTTGCTAATCTGCCTGTTGTTATTTGTTTTTAGCGTCTTCACATCATTTATCTTTGTATTCTGTCCTGAGGTTTCAGCTGTAATCATTGTAAGTGATAGGCTATCATGAGCTTTCTCCATCTTGGCCATTACAGAAATCATTTCATGCAACTTTATGAATTGTCAAACTGTTGTTACGTTTTCAAATATTTCAAACATTGCTGCTCTAGCATTTCTTTTTTTCACATTGCTTAGAGCTCTCTCTTTTTGGCCAGCTGGGAAAGATATTTCTAAGTGTTCTAAAGTGAACAATGGCTGAAGGATGATTGACTTTTGAGTGATAAACATCATCCAGCTGATGATCTAATAGATGGGAATACATTCCAACAGTGAAGATGATGAATAATGTGAAATTTATGATATGCCTTGAAACCAGGGCATATTAAGAATTCTTTGAACATGACTCTCATTGCAGCACTTAGGAGCTTTACATTCTTCAATGGGAGATGATTAAGTTAAAATGCTTGCAGAGGAAATCCTTTTATCTAAAAAAAAAATGGTAAACCCAGTTTCTATTTTTGTTCTTCTGGTGTTATTCCATTTACTTTATCACTGGGTGGAGAAAAACATGGCAATTTCAGCAGGCACGAGCTCAATCCATGATATATTAGGGTGTCCAAATACTTTCTAAGATTTTAGTCTTTCCGCAGGAAAGATAATTAACCTCTAAGAATAGTCGCTTATCCAGTTTCACATGGTGGTTTGCTTTTGGAATTGATTTAGCTCATTTGCCTTTCTGAATAATCACTTAAGGCTGGGGCTATGATTGGTGAGGATTTAGAAAAAGAGGTGACCCACACTAGGACATTTCAACAATGGGAAATCCTAAGTATTACATTGTAGTGTTCAATATTAGACTCTATGGAGGAAATATTCTTGGATTCCTCTTTGAATCAACAAATCTTTTTCAATAATAATTCTAGGACATTTTTCTTCCCTGGTATACTACAAAGAGTTCAAAAAGACTTGAACTCCAAAGTCTTACTGCATCCAGTTCTTCCACTTACTGATTATGTCATCTTGGATAATTTATTTTTTCTGAGCCTCAGATTCTTCATCTAAAGATGTGGTTAATAATATTAATCACACTAATTTTATTTTGAGTACTAAGTTATGTTTATATATATCATGTTCGCATTATGTATGATATATAGTATATATATGTTTATTTTAACATTTTAAACACATACATAAGTGACTCTTTTTTAAGATTTTAAATAATATGTAACATAAAGCAGTATTGCATTATAATAATATTTGCATGAATAGTAATTATTTCTACCCCAGTGGGAAAAAGGACTTAGAAATATAAGTGAATTCCCAGGAGTGGTTATAGGCATATTAGCAATATTCTATACCATATTCCTATTAGTAACATTTCTAGGTACATTACAGAAACTCAGGATATTTTCTATTTTAGATTATAATTATATTTTGCAGCCTCTCTTTGAGGTGTTGGTGTTTGTACTCACCATTTTGGAATCTACATATAAATTGCTGTATACTGTCAATTTTAGTATAGTCAAATACATTTCAAAGCCAAACTTCATGATGTTTAAAAAGGGACAGAGAACAATTATATTTGACAAACAATTTTTACATGACCTGAAAATGTCTCAGGATTAAAAATTATCCTTTTATATTCTGATTTGCTTGGAAGTGATTTAGTTGAAACTTGTGGAATCATTTCACTTTACTTTATAAGCTGATTGAAAAAGTTGGAAAAGTCTCAATAAAGATTTTGAGTTTTGTTTCTTTGTTCACTGGAATGAGCGCTCCCAGAAGAGGAATCACTAAGTTTGAAATTAACTTAGGAGTCATTAAAACTAACACTGTAATCATTTATGCAATTTTTATGAATACCCTGAGGATGGGAGTACCTTTCAGTTTTGGTAGAAGTACAGATTTATTGCTGAAAACAGTTCACATAACTGTAAGGAAACATACAGGGTTGAAAATGGAAGGTAGTTATCTTTTTGTTGCAGTTAACATAAGCCAAAAACATTCATGTTTTTCTAACTCTTTAAAACTAGACCTGTGGAAATTTTTGCATCATTTACAGGGCAAAGAAAATAAACAGTTCGCACTAAAAGTAACTGCCCTAGAGTCTGGGAGATTTCCTTATATATGAAATCTGTACCTTTTAAAATATTGATTCAACTCTTTGGTTAAATTCATTTGTCAATGAAAATTTATAAACAAATGAGACTTTTCAGTAACAGATATTAAACGGTAATAGGTCAATGAAGTTGTAAATATGCAATATTTCTCATTTGTATCCTGACTGTCCCATCAGCTTGCCACACCAACCTCATTTTTTCCAAAGAGAATATATTAGAGTTTAAATCTTTAAAGTTTTTAAGAATGATTCAGAAGATTAAAGTAGCTCTGGCAGATTGATTCTCAAAATAAAACACATAAAAGAAGCACTTCATTTTTTCCTGAAAAGAACCAGAGCAGTTTTGGTGTTCTCTTCCTGAGAATAAATAACTTGTGAAGACAGAGCAGTACCTTCAAAGCTGCTATTTCTTTAACAGAGGTCCTCTGGCATAACAACTTCCGTTCTTTCAAGTGAAAGGTTTTAACAGGTTCAAATTAATTTGTAAGCCCTCTTGGAGATTAGTAAAAAAAGACACCTCTCACCCCTGTAAGGGAAAAAGAAAAGACATTTTCCCCAAGCTTAGAAGAGACAAATGATAGGCTCTTAAACCCCTAAATTGAGTTAAATGTTTGATTTTATAAACCCAGTAGATAAGGGCCAGGGTTTTATTATAACACAAACACACACCCACACACACACACACACACACACACACACACACACACACACATATAAATAAGTATACATACATAATACATGAATATTAGATATACATGTATAATCTAATATTTCCTCTTTACTATGAGAAGGCATCAAACAGAATCTGTCTTTGGCCACTATTATTTTTATTATTTTGGCTAAACAGAATAGATATAAATTAGCAAAAAAATTAATGCAAGTATAGCACAGTAGTTGAGTATAGGCATGAAGGCATTCTTCCTTGGTTCAAGTCTTGGTTATAAAATTAACTAGTTATGTGAATTTGGGCATCTCACTTTACCACTTTGTGCCTGAGTTTTTCACACTTACCAGAAAAAAAAAAAAAAAGGCACTAATCATACATAATTCAAAAGGTTTTTAGGAAGAATAAATGAATTAACATGTAAAGTATTGGTATATGTTTAGCTTTCAACAAATTTTAGCTGTTTTATTACCAATATCTTTTAAATAATCATCAACGCCATCATCATAACCCAACTAGTCATCATTATTATTTTCTGAAATTCTGCTTTGTTGGACTATGGCAACCTTTATTCTGAATGGATTAATTTTGTTTCTATATTTAATAGATGAGGTGCATATCCATTTGTAGACTGTACATGGAATTTAATAGCTTGTTCTTCAGATTCTCAAGAGGTTGAGCATAAGAGTAAAATAAATCAATATTTCATATTGTCCCTCTTGATAATGATACATATGCATTTGGAAAAATTAGTTAATAAATTATTATGTGTTCCCCAATCACTCAAAATTCTTTAGAAAACATTAAGTTTTAAGAATTTAAAATTTAAAAGTCTGTAAGAGTGCTCCAAGCATCTCTTTGAACTCCATGAGCTCAGCTCATTACATAAAGTAAATTGTATATTGAAGGTAAAATGAAGGTTTTGCACCTTTGGAGTACAAAGTCAAGTGAGTGGTTGAAAGGGTATAAGGGCTAAGAAAAAGGAGAGAAATCCAATTTTGTAAATTAATTCCATGTCCATTTCAGGACCATAAGTGAAACTATCCTTCTCCTGAGAATATGGTCAAAGGACTTTTATACTTTGTGCCATGTTATTAAAGATTATAAAACTCTACATTTCCTTCTTAGTGAAAAACATCAAACAGTAATCCCCCAGCATGCTTTATAGTGGGAATGGGTGGGTGAGGGGGAAGTGATGGAGGAAGATAGAATAAACCCACAAGATAAGGCCAAACATTACATTTAAAAGTAAATCAGGAAACCCACAGCTAACACCATACTCACTGGAAAAAGACTGAAAACTTTCCCTCTAAGATAAGGAAGAAGACAAGAATACCCACTGTCACCACTGTTATTCACTAGCCAGAAAAAGGAAATAAAGAACATTCAAATTGTAAAGGAAGAAGTAAAAGTTTTTCTATTTGCAGATGAAATGATCCTATATATACAAAATTTTGAAAAATCTGCAAATAAGCTAGTAATGCTAATAAATTATTTTCAGTAAAGTGGCAGCATATGAGATCAGCATGCAAAAAACAGTAGTGTCTTTATACACTAGTAATGAACAATCTAACAAAGAAATCAAGGTAAAAATAAAAAAAATATTTACAATACTAACAAGCAAATATCTAGGAATAAATTTAACTAGGGATGTAAAGGACTTGTACATGGAAAATTAGGAAACATTGCTTGAAAAAGTAATAATAACAAAGAAGACCTAAATAAGTAGAAGCAAATTCCATGTACATAGATTGGAAGAGTAAATATCATTAAAGTATCAAGTCTGCCCAAAGTTATTTACAGATTCAACACAATCACAATTGAAATTCCAACAGCCTTCTTTATAGAAATGGAAAAGCCAATCATCCAGTTTATGTGGAAGGAACTTTTGAGGAAGATGGCAGAGTAGGGAGCTCCAAGACCCTCTTCTCCCCTAAAACAGCTAGTAAGCAGGCAAAAACTGTCTGAAGCAACTGGTCTGGGGCTTCAAAGGCCAGAATAACACTGTAGAACCTTGAGGGAAGAGTGGGAGGAAGAGGCTGAGAAAGTGCAGTAAAGAACTGTGAATAGCTTGCTCCACAATGGTTGCCAGTGCCTATCCTCCCACTCTTGAGGCAAGCTGCCTTGGGTTGGTCCCTGGCTAACTGCTACAGACAGAAAGACACATAAAAACTGTCTTCCCCAATAATGGGGGCTGGGAGAAGAAAGCTGAGCACTGATCAGGGATTTGATTAGCAAATTTAGATCACTGGATCCTGGCTGTGAGCTACTGTTTCAAAATGCACCAGGCTAAGATGGCCACAACCATTGGTTCAACCCTGCCCCTGACGGGTGGAGGTGGTGGAAGTTTAAATACACAGTTCTCCTTAGGGTTGGAGGGAACAGTTTGCTGAAAGGTGCCATCTGCTGGGCAGGCTAGGAAAGTGAAGCCTTGGGCAGTAATCAGAAAGGCCTTGACCTCTCTTCTGGACCTTTCCCTAGGGCACTTTGGAACAGTCTGCTTCTATTTTGTGGGTCTCTGTCCTTGTTTTGGCTGGGAAATACTGACTTGGGAAAGTCCTCTCTGGGGTGACCCTCCTCCCAGAATTTACCTTACAGGCAAAGGCTGTTAGAGGCAATGAAAGGAATGTAAAAAACTATGTAGGCAAAACAAAAGCAGAACAGATCATGATTCCCAGAAAAGGAACAGAGGAAAGGAAGCTTTCTCCTGGGGGTGATGCAATTGCACAAATAATGCAATCTTAAAAACTGTACCACATACCCAGCGCAAGAGTCAGATGAAAAAGTGCTGAACAACTCTGATCAGTAAAACATGGGAAATTCTAAAGGTCCAGAATCAGTTGAACAAAATGTTAAAGAAGAGACTTAACATAAAGCCCATCAACAATAAAACCTTAGGCAAGAGAGAGATACTGACCATAAGGGTAATCTTAACAAGATAATCAAACGCATAGACATCAGCAAAAAATTACAAGCCATACTATGAAAGAGGAAGATGTGGCCCAGTCTAAGGAACAAATTAAAACTTCAGAGAAGAAACAGAATTTGGAAAAACTAATCAAAGATGTTCAATCAATCTTCTAAAAAAAATTCGAGGAGATGAAGGAAAACATGGTAAAGAATATTAAGAAGACACTGGATAAGGATAAAGAAGAATTTGAAAGTGTAAAGAGAAACATAACAGAAATTATGATGATAAAAAACACAATAGAAGAGATTAAAAATACACTAAAGGCATAAAACAGCAGATTTAAAAAGGAAGAAGAAAGCATCAGTGAACTAGGAGAAAGGATGATTGAAATCTTACAGAGAGAAGAAGGGAAAAAATCTTACGGAGAAAAGAATGGAAAAAAAATTGAGCAGAGTCTCAGGCATTTGCATGACAGCACAAAGTGCACAAAGATATGTGCCATGGGTGTCACAGAAGGAGAAGAAAAGGGAGAAGGGGCAGAAAGGATACTTGAGGAAATAATGGCTCCAAATTTCCAACTCTTACAAGAGACGTAAATACACATGTCTAAGAAGTGCAACATACTCCAAAGACTATAAATCCTAATAGATCCACTCTGAGATACATACTAATCAGAATGTCAAATGTCAAAGATACAGAAAGAATTCTGAAAGAAGCAAGAAAAAACTAATTCATCACATACAAGAGAACTGCGATAAGATTAAGTACTGATTTATCATCAGAAACCATGGAGGTGAGAAGGCAGTGGTATGATATATTTAAGGTACTGAAAGAGAAAAATTGTGAGCCAAAAATTCTTTATCCAGCAAAACTGACCTTTAAAAATGAGGGAGAGATTGTACATTATGTTACTATATCTCAATAAAATTGCATTTTAAAAAAAATAGGAGAAAGAATAAAAAATGAGGGAGAGTTTAAAATATTCACAGATAAACAGAAACAGAGAATTTGTCATCAAGAGACCTACACTACAAGAAATACTAAAGAAGTCTGCAGAAGACAGAGACTTGGAGTAGAGGATGGAAATGAAGATTATAAGTAAGGGTAACTAAAATGGTAAAAGGAAAGGTGAAAATATATATGATATGTAAAAACCAAAGGATAAAATGTCTAATGTAAGTTCTGCCTATACAGTAATAACATTGAATATTAATAGATTAAACTCCTTGTTCTAGTTTTCTAATGCTGCCAGAATGCAAAACACCAGAGATGGATTGGCTTTTATAAAAGGGGGTTTATTTGGTTACACAGTTACAGTCTTAAGGCCATAAAGTGTCCAATTGGGTACCTTCAGCAATCGGGTACCTTCACTGGAAGATGGCCAGTGCCATCCGGAAAACCTTGGTTAGCTGGGAAGGCATGTTGCTGGTGTCTGCTCCAAAGTTCTGGTTTCAAAATGACTTTCTCCCAGGACATTCCTCTCTAGGCTGCAGTTCCTCAAAAATGTCACTCTTAGTTGCACTTGGGGTATTTGTCCTCTCTTACCTTCTCTGGAGCAAGAGTCTGCTTTCAACGGCCATCTCCAAAATGTCTCTGTAAGCTGAAGTTCCTCTCTCAGTTCCAGTGCATTTTTCAAAGTGTCCCTCTTGGCTGTGGCTCCTCTTCAAAATGTCACTCACAGCTGCACTGAGTTCCTTCTGTTTGTCAGCCCATTTTTATGGCTCCACTGATCAAGGTCCACCCTGAATGGGTGGGGCCACACCTCCATGGAAATTATCTCATCAGAGTTATCACCCACAGTTGGGTGGGGCACATTCCATGGAAATACTCAAAGAATTACAATCTAATTAACACTGATAGGTCTGCCCACACAAGATTACATTAAAGATAATGGCGTTTGGGAGGACATAATACATTCAGACTGGCACACTCCTCAATCAAAAGACACAGATTAACAGAATGGGATAAAAAGTATGATCCAACTATATGGTGTCTACAAGAGACTCACTTTAAACCTAAAGACACAAATAGGTGGAAAGTGAAAGGTTGGTAAAAGATATTCCATGCAAACAGTAACCATAAAAGAGCTGGAGTAGCTATACTAACATCAGACAAATAGACTACAAATGAAAAACTGTTATAAGAGATAAAGAAGGATGCTACATATTAATAGAAGGAATAATCCACCAAGAAGAAATAGCAATCATAAATATTTATGCACCAAACAATGATGCCCAAAATACATGAGGCAAACACTAGAAAAACTAAAAGGAGAAATAGATGTCATTACAACAATACACAGAGTCTTCAATATACCAATCTCATCAATAGATAGAATACTGAAACAGAGAAAATAAAGAAACAAAGAACTTGGATATAATAAATGATCTAAACCTAACAGGCATATGCAGAACATTACAACCCCAAGCAGCAGGATATACATTCTTCTCAAATGCTTATGGATCATTCTCCAGGATAGACAACATGTTGGGCCACAAAACAAATTTAAATAAATGTAAAAATTTTGAAATTATGCAAAGCAATTTATCTTATCATAAGTGAATGAAACTGGAAATCAATAACAGGCAGAGAACTGGAAAATCAAAAATATAAGGATGTTAAAGAACACACTGTAAAACAATCAGTGGGTCAAAGAAGAAATTGCAAGATGTTCTGGTCTGCTAATGCTGCTGTTATGCAAAATACAAGAAATGGATTGGGTTTTACAAAGGAGATTTATTAGTTTACAAATTTACAGTCCTAATGCCATAAAAGTGTCCAAACTAAGGCATCAACAAGATGATACCTTCACTGAAGGAAAGCCAGTGGCATCTGGAATACCTCTGTCAGCTGGGAAGGCATGTGGCTGATGTCTGCTGGTCCTTTGCTCCCAGGTTGCATTTCAAAATGGTTTACTCCAAAATTTACTCTGGGCTTCTTCTCTCTTAACTTCTCTCAGCTCTCTGCTTGGTTCTCCTGGGGAGTTTCTCTCTAAGCATCTAGGAGTCCTCTCTTAGCTTCTTTGAGGCAAACTCTGGGTTTCATCTCTTAGCTTAGCATCTCCAAACATCCTTCTGTTTGCATCTCCAAGTATCTCCAAGCATCAGCATCTGTGCTGGCTTTTGAGCACTCTTACATACTCCAGTGAACTAATCAAAACCCAACCTGAATGGGCAGAGTCCACACTTCCATGGAAATGATTAATCAAAATGTCTCACTTACAGTTTGGTGAGTCATATCTCCATGGAAACAACCTAATCAAAAAGTCATGCCCTAGTCAAAAAGATTAATAAGGCTGCTCCCACAAGATTGCATTAAAGAACATTGCTTTTCTGGAGGACATAATAAATACAAACTGGCACACAAGAGAAATCAGTAAATATCTCAAGATGAATGAAAACAAGAACATAGGATACCAAAACTTATGGGATCCAGTGAAGGCAGTACTGAGAGGGAAATTTATAGCTCTAAAAGCCTACATTAAGAACTGAAATCAAAGACATAACTGTACAACTGGAAGAACTAGAAAAAGAACAGCAAACTAATCCTAAAGCAAGCAGAAGAAAAGACATAAAGATTAGAGCAGAAATAAATGAAATTGAGACTAAAAAACAATACAGAGAGTTGGTTATTTTAGAAAATCAATAAAATTTACAAACCCTTAGCTAGACTGACAAAGATAAAAAGAGAGAAGATGGAAATAAATAAAGTCAGAAATGAGAGGGGGACGTTACTTTTGATCCCAAAGAAATTTAAAAAAAGGATCATAAGAAGATACTATGAACAACTGTATGCCAATAAATTAGACAACTTAGATGAAATGAACAGTTTCTGAGAAATACATACACAACCTTAACAGACCATAAAAGAAATAGAAGACCACAACAGATGAATTACAAGTCAAAAGTTTGAAACTGTCATAAAAACCTCCCGACAAAGAAAAGTCCATGACCAGAGGGCTTCACAGGTGAATTCTACCAAATATTCCAAGAAAAATTAATCCCAATCATATTCAAACTCTTCCAAAAAATTGAAGAGAAAGGCACACTACCCAACTCATTCTAGAAAATCAACAACACCCTAATACCAAAGCTGTATAAATGTCTTACAAGAAAGAAAATTACAGAACAATTTCTCTAATGATAATAGATGCAAAAATCCTCAACAAAATATTTGATAACAAATCCAACAGCACATTAAAAGAATTATACATCATGATCAAGTGGGTTTTATCCCTGTTCTGCAAGGGTGTTTCAACACAAGATAAATCAATTAATGTAATATACCACATTGACAAATTGAAGGAGAAAAAACACATTATCATCTTGATTGATGCAGAAAAAGCATTTCACAAAACCCAGCATCTTTCCTTGATAAAAACACTTCAAAAGATAGGAATAGAAGGAAACTTCCTCAACAGAATAAAGGGTATTTATGAAAACTCCACAGCTAACATTGTACTCAACGGTGAAAAACTGAAAGCTTTCCCTTTATGATTTGGAGCAAGACAAGGATGCCCACTGTCATCACTGTTATTCAACATTGTGCTGGAAGTTCTAGCTAGGCCAGTTAGGGAAGTAAAAGAAATAAAAGGCATCCAGATTGGAAAGGAAGAAGTAAAACTTCCACTATTTGCAGATGAAATGATCTTATATAGAGAAAGTCCCCCAAAATATACAAAAAAAGCTACTAGAGCTAATAAAAGAGTTCAGCAAAGTGGCAGAATACAAGATCAACATGCAAAAATCAGTAATGTTTCTGTGCACTAGTAATGAGCAATCTCATTACTCATTGAGGAAATCAAGAAAAAAATTCATTTACAATAGCAACTAAAAGAATCAAATATCTAGGAATAAAATTAACCAAAGTTGTAAAGGACTTGTACACAGAAAACTACAAAACATTGCTAAAAGGAATCAAAGAAGATCTATATAAATGGACAGACACTCATGTTCATGTATTGGAAGACTAAATATCTTTAAGATGTCAAGTCTACCCAAATTGATTTATAGATTCAATGTAGTCTCAATCAAAATTCCAACATCCTACTTTGCATAAATGGAAAAGGCAATTATCAAATTTATTTGGAAGGGTTAACAGGCCCTGAATAGTCAAAAAACCTCTTGAAATAGAAGAACAATGTTGGAGGACTCACACTTCTGGTCTTAATGCATATTACAAAGCTACAGTTGCCAAAACATCATGGTACTGGCACAATGATAGACATATTGACCAATGGAATCAAATTGACTGTTCAGAAATAGACCCTCACATCTAAGGCCACTTAATACTTGACAGTGCTGCCAAGGCCACATAACTGACAGAGAATAGTCTCTTCAATAAACAGTGCTAGGAGAAATGGATACCCATGTGCAAAAGAATGAAAATGGACTTCTATCTCATATCCTATGCAAAAATTAACTCAAAATGGATCAAAGACCTATATACAAAACTCTTTGAAGAAAATATAGGGAAGCATCTTCAGGATTTTGTGTTAGGCAATGGTTTTTTAGACCTTACTCCCACAGCACAAGCAACAATAGAAAATACAGAACTCCTGGAAATTAAAAACTTTTATGCTTCAGTGGACTTTATCAAGAAAGTGAAAAGGCAACCTACTCAATGGGACAAAATATTTGGAACTCTCATATCTGATAAGACTTAATATATGTAATATGTAAACAAATCCTACAACTCAACAGTAAAAAGACAAAGAACCCAACTTAAAAATGGACAAAAGACTTGAATAGACATTTTTCCAAAGAAGAAATACAAATGGCTGAAAAGCACATGAAACGATGCTCAACATCACTAGCTATTAGGGAAATGAAAATCAAAACCACAATGATATCATTTCACACTTGCTAGAATAGCCACTATTAAATAATCAGAAAACAAGAAATTTTGGAGAGAATGTGGAGAAATAGGAACACTCACTCACTACTGGAGGGAATGTAAAATTGGTGCAGCTGCTGTGGAAGACAGTTTGATGGTTCCTCAAAAAGCTAAGTATAGAATTTCCATATGACCCTGCAATCCTGTTTCTAGGTATATATTAGAAAGAACTGAAAGCAGGGACACAAATAGACATTTTCACACTGATGTTTATAGTGGCATTATTCATGACTGCTAATAGATGGAACCAGTCCAAATGTCCAACTGATGAATCAATAAACTGTGGTATATACATACAATAGAATATTATTCAGCTGTAAGAAGGAATGAAGTCCTGATGCATGCAACAACATAGATGAACCTTGAGAACATTATATTCAGTGAAATTAGCCAGATGCAAAAAGACAAATACTGTATGATCTCATTGATATGAACTATAAGCAAACTCATAGAGTTACAATCTAGAATATAATTTACCAGGGGATAGAATGGGGGTAGAGAATGGGGTGCTGGTTATTAATTTCTGCAGAACTTCTCTTTAGGTTGATTGTAATTAGAATACTAGCATTTTTTTCTTTGTGGAAATTGACAAACATACTCTAAAACATACGTTTAAAAGGAAAACACCTTGATTAATTAATGCAATATTGAAGAAAAAGTTTGAGGACCTAAAAACCCACATAATATGAAGACTAAGAATAAAGCTACAGTAATTAAGCTGGTATGCTACCAGTGCAAGAGAAGACAAAGAAATCTATGGAACAGATTAGAGTCCAGAAATAAACCCACAAGTATAATAATCACCTTATTTGTGACAAAGTTTCTGCTACAATTCACTGAAGAAAGAATATTTTCAAACAAATAACTAAAGAATATTTTTAACAAATATCTTAAAACACCATTTATTTTCCACAGGGAAAAACCTGAGCCAGTACTCCTATCACACACCATATTCTAAAACTAATTCTAGATGGATAATAGAGCTAAATGTGAAAGAGAAAACAACCAAAAAGCCTCTGGAAGAAATAACAGATATATACTTTCAAAACTTATTGATAGGCAGTGCTTCCTTAAATGGTGCAATAAAATTGCTAACCATACAAGAAAATTAGAACTCTTTAAAATTAAAACCTTTTGTTCTTTCACAGAAACTATTGAAAGAAACAACAGACTATTGAAAGAGGAAAGTTTTTTATAGAAAATATATCTGAGGGAGAACTTGTATCCAGAATATATAAAGAACTCTTCAAATCAGTAAGTTAAAAGACAGACAACCTAGATAAAAACTGAGCAAAAGTCCTGAATAGTTGCATCACAAAAGAGATATCAAATTGCTGATAAGCATGAAAAGACAGTTAATTTCATTAATCATCATGGAAATGTAAATTATAACCCCAAAGTTATACCACTCAAACCCATCAGAATGGTCAAAATTAATTGGGGAGAAAAAAACAAATATTAGCAAGAATGTTAAGCATCTGAAACAAATACATTCCTGGTTGAGGTATGAATTTGAACAGCTCATTTGGAAACCTGTTTGGTAGTATCTACAAAGCCAAACATCTTGCTCCCTGTCCTAGCAGTTTCATTTTTTGGCGTCTACCAAAGAGAAATGAGTTTTATATCCATCAATAGGTATGGTTAAGAATATTCATTGCAACAGTAATCATAAAAGCTGCCAGAGAAAAATAACCTGAAATTTCCTTTGTAGTTAGAATGGATGCTCAAAGTGTGATATTTTCACACAATGAAACATATACAGCAATGAAAAAGAATAAACTTATGACACATGCAACAGGATCATTGAATTGCAACTACATAGCATTAAGCTCTATTTAAAAAATCCAGATCTAGGAAACACATACTGTATGAATCTACCTACAAGTAGAATTAAAGTGGACAAAACTGATGTGTAGTGATAGAGATTAGAATAATTACTACATTTGGGTGTATGGATTGGGAGTTCGGGTACTGAAAATGTGCTCTGTGTGTGTGTAAAAATTCAATCACTGAGCTGTATGGTAAAGATTGGTGCAATTAGTACACTTTATGTAGTCCATTCCTCATTAGAAAATGGAGAGGAAGACAGAGGGAGAGAGAGAGAATCAGTAGATGCATGTTTTTAGCATAGTTAAAGCTTTTATTTGGTTTGCTTATTGCAACCTCCCTCCTCTTTGGTTGTTTTCAAGGATATTAATGTGCCTCTAATTTCATAATTTTATGATTATGAAGTTGGAAATGAGTTTTTCTGTTTACTCTGACTTAATTAATTAATCTTGTTATATCCTTAATTCTTTTTGGAAAAGAAAGGAATCTGATTTGTATTTTTCATTATTTGCCAAAGACTGAATCATACATGTATGCAATTTACATTATATAAGGTGAAATATGCCAGAAACAAGACCATTTCACACTAACACATAATTTTGGCTTTCACTGTGTATCTTATCCTCTTGGACTATCATTTTAAGCTAACTGAGATTTTTTTTTTTATTTCAGGTAAATACCTTTTATGGGTACAAGTGATGTTTTGTTAAATGGCATAAATAAAGATATTGATGCTCTCTAATCCTTAACTGTGCCCTCCTAGACACAGAGCTCACACTATCTGTGTTCTAAGACATAAAGAATTCAAAATGATATTAACCTATGCTGGAGCCATCTTGCTTTTCCTTATATTTTTTCATGAAAGCTAAATTTTGATTTTTCATATAATAATTTTATCAGTTACCATTTTTTTTAGTTGCTGCCTTTAAAACTCCCTTTTCCTCTGCATCCTTTATATTTTCTGGCTCAACAGATGATCCTTCACTTTTACTGTCAGCGTTTATATATGTATCCGAGGATGGATATGATTCAGGCTGCATAGAACCAAACAGAAATGTTCTGAGTCAAATTGGAAAGCGTATCTAAATATTTAGGTTCAGCCTGGAGTCTCAAACAAATATATAAGGTGGCAGTGTCAAGAAGAAAAGAGACCCCTAGAAGTTCCTAGAGAATCACTCCACCTCTACAGTCTCCAGTGATTATACTTAAACAGAGCTTGAAATAATTTTTGAATTTCAGATGATTTGCTTATTTCCTTAGAACATTGTTGTTTATTTCACAAGAGTTGGTTCTTGGTTTAGAGAGTAATATGGGATTATTAAATCTATCTCCCACTCCAGTTTGCTAATGCTGCCATTATGTAAAATACTAGAAATGGATTGGCCTTTATAATAAAAAGGGAATTTATCAGGTTACAGATTTACATTCTAAGGCCATAAAAGTGTCCATACTTAGGCATCAACAAGAGGATACCTTCACTGAAGAGCAGCTGATGATGTCTGGAACACCTTTGTCAGCTGGGAAGGCACATGACTGGCATCTGCTGGTCCTTTACTCCAGGGCTGTGTTTCAAAATGGCTTTCTCCAAAAATGTCTCTGGGCTTCTGTCTTCATTCCTCTCTCTCAGCTCTTGGGCATCCTTGCTGCTTTCTCTCAGGGCATTTCTCTCTAAGCATCTATGGGTCCTCTCTTAGCTTCTCTGGGGCAAACTCTGGACTTCATCTTTTAGCTTAGCATCTCCAAATGTCCTTCTGTGTGTATCTCCAAGCATCAGTGTCTGTCAGCTCTTGAGCTCTCTTAAGTACACCAGTGAACTATTCAAGACCCATCCAGAATGGGTAGGGTCACATCTCTATGGAAATAATTTAATCAAAGGACTCACCAAAATTGGTGACATCTCTGTGGAAACACTCAATCAAAAGTTTCCACCCTAATCAAAAGACTAATAAATCTGCCCCCACAAGATTGCATTAAAGAACACAGCTTTTCTGGGGGACATAATGTATTCAAACTGTCACAACCACTATCACTATTTTACACCAGAGCTGACCTTTTGATAAGTTCTTTGATTCAGGATTTTCTCCTGTGTATTTTTCAGGATAGTTCTGCATGATAAGGAAAAAAAAAAAAAAGGTGACAATCTTTTAAAGTAAAAAAGAAAACCAAAGGCAGACTTTTTTTCTTTTGTTAAGTAGTGAACACTTGTTCTGCTCTGATGCCTTTGGATTCATCCATTTCTTCACCCCTCCCCATCTTCATACATCCACCTTTCTGATCTGGTGAACCTTTTGATTTTCTGCAGAGGTCTGCCCTCACTTTCTTGTGGCTGTCTTGATCACATGGGAAGAATGCTGGAAGTGCCTGGAAAGAGATTTCCCTCCAGCATGGTCCTTAGCCAATGACCAGTGTTATGAATGTATGACAACACAGTTCTCTTGCCTCAGGTCTAGACAATTCTAAAATGCTATTAGCATTCTGGAGATCTGCAGTTACATCCTTGTTTAGTTTCTTCCCCTTCTCTGTCTTGTATCTACCTCTACCTCCCTCCTTTAGTGGTCTCTTCTGGCAACTCTTCTTTAATAAATTGCCAGCAAAAGATTTCTTTTTCTAGGATCTTCTTCTGGGGAACCGGACTTAAAACCAACTGTAAGCCAAATGACTAACTTCTAGTTCATGTCCACAATAAGTCTCTAAAGAGAATTTATTTCTCTTTAGTAAAATTTGGCAATATTTATGACTCTACAAGAGTTTGCACTGCTGAAATTATTTTAGATTTATACCTTCCTAAAAAAACATGATAGATATTTTATATACTAAGTGTAACTCCACAGACTCCATTTTTCTGACACTAAGCAGTTAATTTAAAATCTCCAGAAAAAAAAAAATGTTGGCCTGAATGTAACTTTCCTAATTTGCTTACTATATCAAAGTAAACTCCATTTTGAGGAGCAGGAAATCTTATTTCTCAAACACTAGGCATGATCCATGAATTATTAGCTTTTATGTATTGTTAATACGATCTTTTTTTGATATGATAACAGCTGACTGCTAGTCAAAGAGGATCGAAATGACAATACAGCACTTGTTATTTATGATGTACCTTACTTGGTACTAACACGAGAGGCTGGAGCTGATCAGAAGAAAGCAGTCCGCTGGTGACAGAGAAACTTGCTACAGTGTGCCACCCGGCCCACAGGAAGTGGTCCACTGTGGCCAGAGAGTGACTGCCCCTGGGCCTCCCGCACACCAGTCTCCTGGGAGCTGCACTTTAAGAACCTCCTGAACTTGGAAAAGAGTCTCCTTCTGTTCTGGTCTTATAGTGACCTTCCAGCATTCTATTGACAAAGCCTAACGTTACGTCAACTGGCACAGGAGAAATGTTACAGGGTCCAGCTTCACATCACAAAGCATAGTAAAGAAGTACATATTTGGAACTGAGAGGAAATAAATTGATAGTACACGATTTCTAAATTTCTCTTGCATCTACAACAAAGCAAATATTCAATTATTTCTGACAATTGACTATTTCAGGTAATGAATATAGACCTGCTTTCTAGATTTTTTTTTTTTTCCAATCTAAAAACAAAATTACTAAATGTATGTTATAGGGAAACAGTGGAGTGTGTTCTTGGTAATTAGTGGTTAATAATGGGGCCTCATGCTTGATAATTCAAACACTCATCTCTTTCTTTGGCTCACTGTTTATTTTTACCGTTACTGAACTACATCCTTCAATTTCTTCTGCTATGTTGGTCTATGAATGATAAGATATGTCTGTGGACTGGGAGAAAACTGTCAACAGCATCTGCTCAGTTGAGAAAGCACAACTCCATCTCAGATCTCCTCCCTCAGGAGTCTGAAATTCTTGGTTCTTGTGTTAGGGAATTTTAGAAAGCTCTTAGAGGAGTTAGAATGGTGAAAGGCAATTTACAGTACTACTCAGTGGACTAAGAAATTTGTATAACCAAGGAGTGGTGTATTAGTTTCTCATGGCTGCTGTAATAAACTACCACAAATTTAGAGGTTTAAAACAACAAAAAATTAGTATCATACAGTTCTGGAAGTAAGAAGCCCAAAATGGGTCTTATTGGGCTGAAATCAAGGTATTGGGAAGGCTGCTTTCCTTCTGGAGGCTCTAAGGAAGAATCCAATATCTGTAGGCTGCTTACTCCTTGGCTTATGACCCCTTCCCAACATCTACAAATCTTCTTGACTCTGATACTCCTGCCTCCCTTTTATAAGGGCCCTGTGATTGCACGGGGCTCCTTCAGATAATCCAGGATAATCTCCACATCTCTGTATCTTTAACTTAATCATATTTGCAAAGTCCCTTATGCTAATAAGGTAACATAGTCACAGGTATTGGGGATTAGGATGTAGACATCTCAGGGTGGGGTGGGGCATTATTTTGTCTACTACAGGTGGTTTGCAGTCCAACATTTCCTGTAAAATATTGACACATCCTGATTGCCCATTCCTTGCCACCAGGACACATTGTCTTGACTAGTTTCATGGGCAAAAAATGTTGTGTGAGAGAAAGAATGCTATAGATGGAGGAAACTGCAGTCAGAAGATGCAGATGCTGTTGTATAGCCCATTGCCCCTTGGCCTATTCCAGATGTCTGCAGACAGAAAAAAGGAGAACCAAAGTCCATTTGCAAATGAGGATGGCCTCAGAGGCCAAAAGCAGTTTAAAATATTTGTTTCATGACATTGCTTATGAAACAAGAACTGGATCCAATGGGAAGGATATATTGCAATGTTCACAAGGATGGTTTGAGCAGATATAGGAGGTAGAGGCTATAGAAATTGCAAATGTGTGTGTGAGTTTGTGTGTCTGTGCATAATAAAGCCATTCTTAGTGTTTGTGGGAGTGATGGAGAAGGAGCTATTCAAGATTGGCAAATGGCAGTCTGAGTTTGTAGGCATGGAAGGAACTGTTGCCCAGGTAAATGAAAATATAGAATATAGATATAATTAATGGAACAAGAAGTTAACTATATACCCTCCATCCATATGAATATACAAATAATTATTGGTTATCTAATTTGCCTTCTATTATGTTTTAATTTGTTTTCCTCTTAGGTCTTCACTGTTTTCCTGTATTTGCAATACAGCTGGAGGTGTATAGTTTTTCTTGGTACAAACTTCCTGGCATAGGTTTTCTTTCATTTTCACCTGTGGTTTAAGCATTGGTTTCAGTGGTATTTGACTAAGTGACCATTTCTTCCTACCAATTTATATGCTAGAGTGAATGGTTTTTAAGAAGGCTAAAAGCTTTTTTTTTTTCCTTTTATTAATAGCTGTATTTCACCTTCTGTATATTTAACTGTGGGATACCTTTTAATTTTTCTCATACCAGTATAGGAACAGTACATAATTACAATGAGAAAGCCAAGTTTATTTGATACTGTTGTTTGACAGCAAATAAAACCTAAGTATTAGAAAAAGAAAAATGAAGGATTTGATTAAGAAGTGGAGGGCTTTAAGTGACACTCCAGTGCCTTGGGCTGGAGTTTCAAAAAGTTGGCAAGGGAATTGAATCCCCCAGTGTGAGGCTTATCATGGCAAGAATAAAGATATTTTTATCCTCTAGGCAACATCTTTCCTCTGCCGAATTTCCCAAGACTCATACAATGAGAGCATCCATCCCAAAATGATTAATGCAAATTTAGTAATTGTGCACATGGATCATTTCTCTGTCACCCATTTTATCCATTAAATGTGGCTTTCTCTCCATGCACGCATTGCTCATGTTTTGTGCCATTCACCTGTTGCTGGGGGCACAAAACAAATTACCTCTTTGTGTGAGACTGCAGGAAGAAGAAATTATCACATTTGTGGCTGGCACCCATTACTAAGCCAAGCATGTAATTATTTGAATCAGAATGATTGTAACCACAAAGTCAGATTTATCTTGGCCATCAAAAGGATAGCTTATGGGATTTGATCCACAGCTGGACAGCATCCCAAAGGGAGAGGTGAGTGGGAGGATGTAGGCCTCTATTATAGAAGACAGAATTTTGGCAGCAAAGACAGATTTCAGTAGAAGCCAATGAGACCTCAGGGGTTTTTCTGGCTTTTGTAAAATTTTAAGTGAAGTGAGTGCAAGTGCAAGGTTTCAAGTTGAGAGCCCTGGGGAAGTTAATCAGAAAAAGAAGCATTGTGTTGCCAACCTCACAGTGTGGACACCCCCAAAGTACTTCACATAAGACTCAAATTTAATCAACCAGCATGGCTCATAGGAGAAAGCAAGAAAGCCCTCAGGCTTGTGATATCCCTTTCAAGTTTCCAGGAACCACTGATACCTGAATAGGGCTTTTTTGGAAACAACTAGCTGGTTCAGAGGACAACAGTCAACCCTGGGCTTTGTTGAGTCAGAGCTCTAATTTGACAGTGTAAGGTAGAGTAGCTGCAGTAAGTTGTGGATATTCTCAGAAGCCATTTGATGGTTAAACATCTCGCTGCTTGCTGACACTCCCATTTACATCTGAGAGGCTGTATCCTCACTCTGTCCTCTACTGCCATGTATAACAAAAGTCGAAAGGGGGCAAGATGGCGGCATAGAGAGGAGTGGAAGCTAAGTAGTCCCCCTGGAACAACTACAAAAAAAACCAGAAACAACTAGTAAATAATCCAGAATAACTGTGGGGGGACAAACGAGACCATCCACTCATCATACACCAACCTGAATTGGGAGGAATGCCTGAGAACACAGCATAAAATCTGTAAGTAAAACCTGTGGATTCAAGTCGCAAGACCTCCTCCTCCATAGCCCGAGCTACAAAGCCTCATGGTGCCAGAGAGAAGCTCTCTCCCAGCAAGCAAATATAGCTCAGCTGAGCTCCAACTGCGGTTTTAAGTAGCGAGTGTGAACTGCTCACTACAGGTACGAATCCCCAAAAAACAGACAGAGGCTTTGGGTGACGACTGACCTTGGAGGGCCAGAGGGTTGCCTTGGACTGGGTCTGAAGGGGACTATCTGTTTCTTTTTCGGCTCAGTGGAGAAAGCCCCAGTCATTTTCAGTTTCTAGGGCTGTGACTTGGGGAAGGGTGGAGACAGCACAAGCAGAGAGAGAGAGAGAGAGACCATTGATATGCTAATGACCTCCACCTGGGGGGATCTGTCTTCTCTAGGAGGAAAGGGGTGGGGCCCTTTCCACTCAGAACCAGACCCCAGAGCCTGGGGGAACATGGCCATACCTCCTCACACCAGTCAAGAATTATAGGCTAACAGGCATCACCTGCTGGGCAGAAAAGCACAGTGACCTGAGGCATCAAAGGGTGGAGCAATTTTCTAAGACACACCCGCAAGGAAACCAGATACTGAATATTTCTTCCCTCTGGGACCTGAGCCTGTTCTGGTCTGGGAAAACCTGATTTAGATAACCAAGGAAACCATGCCTAGACAACAGAAAATTACAACCTACAATAAGAAAAACAAAGTTATGGCCCAGTCAAAGGAACAAACGTACACTTCAACTGAGATACAGGAATTTAAACAACTAATGCTAAATCAATTCAAAAAGTTTAGAGAAGATATTGCAAAAGAGATAGAGGCTGTAAAGGAAACACTGGGCATACATAAGGCAGAAATCAAAAGTTCAAAAAAACAACTAGTAGAATCTATGAAAATGAAAGGCACAACACAAGAGATGAAAGACACAATGGAAACATACAACAGCAGATCTCAAGAGGCAGAAGAAAACACTCAGGAACTGGAGAACAAAACACCTGAAAGCCTACATGCAAAAGAGCACAAGAAGAAAAGAATGAAAAAATATGAGCAACATCTCCGGGAACTCAAGGATGAAACAAAGTACAAGAACGTACGTATCATTGGTGTCCCAGAAGGAGAAGAGAAGGGAAACGGGGCAGAAGCGATAATAGAGGAAATAATTAATGATAATTTCCCATCTCTTATGAAAGACATAAAATTACAGATCCAAGAAGCGCAGCGTACTCCAAACAGAAGAGATCTGAATAGGCCTATGCCAAGACACTTAATAATCAGATTATCAAATATCAAAGACAAAGAGAGAATCCTGAAAGCAGCAAGAGAAAAGCAATCCATTACATACAAAGGAAGCTTAATAAGACTATGTGCGGATCTCTCAGCAGGAACCATGGAGGCAAGAAGGAAGTGGTGTGATATATTTAAGATACTGAAAGAGAAAAACTGCCAACCAAGAATCCTATATCCAGCAAAGCTGTCCTTCAAATATGAGGGAGAGCTCAAAATATTTTCTGACAAACAGACAATGAGAGACTTTGTGAACAAGACACCCGCCCTACAGGAAATACTAAAGGGAGCACTGCAGAGTGATAGAAGACAGGAGTGCATGGTTTGGAACACAATTTGGGGAGATGGTAGCACAACAATGTAAGTACACTGAACAAAGGTAACTATGAATACGGTTGAGAGAGGAAGGTTGGGAGCATGTGAGACACCAGAAGAAAGGAGGAAAGATAAAGACTGGGACTGTGTAACTTGGTGAAATCTAGAGTGTTCAACAATTGTGATAAAACGTATAAATATGTTCTTTTATGAGGGAGAACAAGCAAATGTCAACCTTGCAAGGTGTTAAAAATGGGGAGGCATTGGGGGAGGGATGCAATCAGCATAAACTAGAGACTGTAACTAATAGAATCATTGTATTATGTTTCCTTTAATGTAACAAAGGTGATATACCAAGGTGAATGCAGATAAGAGCGGGGGATTGGGGAGGCATGTTAGACACTTGACATTGGTGGTATTGTCTGATTCTTTATTCTAGTTTAATTTAAGGTTATTTTTCCTTTTACTGCTTCCTAGCTGTCATTTTTTTTTCCTCTTTCTTTTGCCTGTCTACCTTCTTTGACTCTCTCTCCTGCCTTGTGGAAGAAATGTAGATGCCCTTATATAGACAGTGGTGAAACCATATTAAAAAAAAAAAATGGGTTGATGACAAAACCTCGAGGGCAATATACTGAGTGAAATAAGCCAGACACATAAGGACAATTATTGCAGGGTCTCACTGATAGGAACTAATTATAATATGTAAACTCATAGACATGAAATATAAGGTACCAAGATAAAGGATGAGGCTTAAGAATGGGGAGTGGTTGCTTAGTATGAACAGAATGTTCAATTGGGATGAGCTTAAATGTTTGGAAATGAACAGGGGTGTTAGTAGCAAGATGTGAGAATAACTAACAGCACCGAATGGTGTGTGAATGAGGTGGAAAGGGGAAGCTCAGAGTCATATATGTCACCAGAAGGAAAGTTGGAGGTCAAAAGATGGGAATGTATAAAACTGAATCCTATGGTGGGCAATGTCCATGATCAACTGTATAAATACTAGAAATCACTTCCATGAACCAAAACAAATGTATGACAATACAATTAGAAGTTAACAATAGAAGGGCATATAGGGAAGAAATATATACCTATTGCAAACTATATAATACAGTTAGCAGTACTTCAACATTTTTTCATAAACAGTAACAAATGTACTATACCAATACTACGAGTCAACAATTGAGGGGGGGTTGGTTAGGGATAGGGGAGGATTAGAGTTTTCTTTTCTTTTTTTTTTCTTTTTTCATCTTTCACTTTATTTCTTGTCTGGAGTAATGAAAAGTTTCTAAAAATTGAACAAAAATTAAGAGTGGTGATGGATGCACAGCTGTATGAGGGTACCCAGGGGCAAGTGATTGTACACTTTGGATCTTTGGATAATTGTATGGTATCTGAACAATCTCAATAAAAATGAAAAAAAAAAAATGAAACGAAATAAAGCTTCAGTGGCTGAGACATTTCAAACGGAGTCGAGGGGTCACTCTGGTGGACATTCTTACATACTATATAGATAACATTTTTTAGATTTTAATGTGCTGGAATAGCTAGAAGTAAATACCTGAAGCTATCAAACTCCAACCCAGAGGCCTTGACTCTTGAAGATGATTGTATAACAATGTATATTACAAGGGGTGACAGTGTGATTGTGAAAATCTTGTGGATCACACTCCGTTTATCCAGTGTATGGATGGATGAGTAGAAAAACGGGGACAAAAACTAAGTGAAAAATAGGGTGGGATGGGGGGAATGATTTGGGTGTTCTTTCTTACTTTCATTTCTTGTTCTGATTCTGATTCTTTCTGGGGTAAGGAAAGTGGTCAAAAATAGACTGGGGTGATGAATGCACAACTATATGATGGTACTGTGAAGAATTGATTGCACCTTTTGGATGACTGTATGGTATGTGAATATATCTCAATAAAATTGAATTTAAAAAACAAACAAACAAACAAAAAAAAGATATTACCTTTCTGTATATATGTTATATTTCACAATGGGGAAGTGACTGAAACTGGAATTGTGACCTACGATATTCTTCAAAATTTGCTCCCTAACTGCTTGTTAAATTGCACTTGGAGATTTACCATTTGTATGTATATATGTTATATTCTATAATAAAAAAAACATGAAAAAGGAAAAAAAAAAGTCAATGGCGTTTTTCTTCTACAATAAAGGCTGTAAAGAAGATTTCCTGAAACAAACTTGATTTTTTAAGTGCCAGTAAATGGTGGTGGTATAAAAACAAATGAATTTTCCATAAGGAAAATTGGAAGAAACCTACACACACAGTACATGGCTAGTTATAATTGCAAAAAGGGATTTACGCACAGAGGGTCCGGTGATCTAATGCATACCCCTCTAAAATGCTCGGCAACACAACTTTATGAAAAGCAGTTGATTTGAAATCCCACTTTTAAGGAAGCTTGCTTTGTCTGTCTCCTTTTCTTGCTTTAAGGTAAATTGGGAAAAGAATAGAAACAACAACAACAACAAAACACACGTGAAAAAATAGCAGGTTCCAGCTGATAACAGTGTAGTGAAAAAAGACATTGAAATAGACGGGAAACAAAGATTACTGACTACTGTGCAGCACACCTGTCATGATTATCTCTTTCTATCCTATCCTGCACCTTTCAACATCTTTGAGCTATTTAGTAGTGTGAATAATTCTTATCCATAAAAATGAAAATGAAGTTTGTACAATAGAATGCAATTGATTATTGACCTGTGGATATTCATCAGATTTTTTCTACTTGTAAATGTATTTCAGCATTCTTACTTGTCTAGATAGGCATGAGTTGTTTGAAATCTCCTTTGAACCAGTAGTAGCATCTTATTGGTTCCCTCATTAATGAGTTGAATAAAATATTTGGCATACATTCATTTTGTATTTGTAGGCTAATTATGATACTAATCTTTCAAAAAAATGTTTCCTTTATATGCATCAATTCGGAGGGTTTCCTTTTTTTATAATAAGGAGAAATAGTTGGTGATTAAAAAATGCTGTTCTCCAAAAGAAATAATATCTATTTAATTTCACCCATGGGCAAAAATGAACAACAAAAACTTTGGAGAGTAACTTGAAAATAACATAAGCTTGTTAATTGGAACAAAACTATCAAGGTGTCTTTAATGGAAAAAATGACATATTGCAGTTGTCTTATGTTTAGCATAAACCTGAATTTAATGTTTAACAAAAAGAATATTCAATAAATGAAACCTTGGGTTTTCTTGTTGCTTGTTTTTGTATTGTTATAAAGTAATTAAAATCTCTGTGTTATCTCTTTCAAAGTAATTTCAGGTTGTGGGCATGGCTTTTGAGATGGAGATTGAAATCATTGCTTGGCAAAGCTACTGGATCAGATTTTTTTTTTTCCCCTGTAAGTCCTTCAGGATGTAAGGGGTGGCTTAGACAGGAAACTCATAATTGCTTCTAATCAAGTCTTCTATTTGTGTCCTTTGATGCAACCTCGTTGTGAGTACTGTTACAATAGTTGAAACAAGAGAAAAGCAAATGAATTTAGGAGATCATTGAATTGACTCTTTAGAATATATCTGTTTCATTATAACTTACATATCCTCCAAAAGATCTTCTTGGCCAAGAGCCAAAGAAAAGCCTGAGTTCAACTAATGCATCTTAGATCACATTTTGAAGTCCATGTCATAACACAGTATTCAATGGTATGAGATTTATGCTGAACATTTCAATTTGTAAGTCATGAGTGTTTGGGAATCTGGTATCCCCTAAAGGCTTTTCTCCTTCCTTCTTGGTAGTACTTTTTTTTCCTTTTTCATCAATCAAATCCAGTGCTTCTTAAAAAACCAGAATGAATCCTCCCAGGACAAAATTACAAGACTTTTATTTTCTTCCTTTTTTTTTTGTTTTGTTTTGTTTTGTTTTTCAAATGTAATGAATTGTTGCTTAGTAATAAGGAAGAAGAGGAATGGGAACTCATATTCCCCTGAAAAGAAATGGCTTGCACTTACATTCAAATACCTGATATGTAACTATTCAAAACTTCATTTTCCCAGATGTTTGATGAAACTTGGGTTTGATGGCAATCCCTTTTTGCAAAGCATTGGCTATATGAAGAAGCATACCATAGTATAACATACCATTTGACATTGGTTGTTCCTTCTGGCTTTGTTTGTTTGTTTTTTTAAATTCAATTTTTTTTGAGATATATTCACATACCCTACAATCATCAACAGTATGCAATCAGCTATTCATAGTACCATCACATAGTTGTGCATTCATCACCCCAGTCAATTTTTGAACATTTTCCTTACTCCAAAAAGAATAAAAATGAGAGGAAAATTAAAAGGAAAAAAAGAACATCCAAAGCATTCCATTTCCCCCATCCCACCCTATTTTTCATTTAGTTTTGGTCCTCATTTTTCTACTCATCTGTCCATACATTGGATAAAGGGAATGTGAGCCACAAGGTTTTCACAATCACACAGTCACACCACGTAAACTACATAGTTATGAAATTGTCTCCAAGAATCAAGGCTACTGGGTTGCACTTTGACAGTTTCAGGTATTTCCTTCTAGCTTTTCGAATACACTGAAAACTAAAAAGGGATAACTATATGGCATATAGGAGTGCCCTCCAGAGTGACCTCTCGACTCCATTTTGAAATCTCTCAGCCATTGAAACTTTGTTTCATTTCGCTTCCTCCTTTTGGTCAGGAAGATTTTCTCAATTCCATGATGCCAGGCCAGGCTCATCTCCAAAAGTCATGTCCCAAGTTGCTGGAGAGATTTACACCCCAGGGAGTCATGTACCACATACTGGTGAGGGCAGTGAGTTCACCTGCCAAGTGTGCTTAGAGAGAGAGAGAGAGTCCACATCTAAGCAACAAAGAGGTTCTCTGGGGGAGAATTTTAGGCACAATTATAAGTAGGCTTAGCCTCTCCTTTGCAGTAACAAGCCTCATAAGGGCAAGCCCCAAGATCAAGGGCTCAGTCCACCAAATTGTTAGTCCTCAATGTTTGTGAGAATATCAGTAATAACCCAGCTGCGTAAGTCCAACATTTTTGCATTTTTCCTCAGTTCCTTGCAGGGGGGCAGGGGGGCTGCAAATGTATTTTTATTATCTGCCCAAATTACTTTGGGATGCATCAGGATCTCATACTAACCTGTTCAAATCTACCAGATCTCACTTCCTTTTCAAAGTTCCATGTAATTATGGTGTTTGAATAAACTGACCGTACAAGTCAAATTATTTAGTGTGCTGCAGAAAATATAGATCCTGCACAAATTAACATCTCTTACCTTGGTCTCATACAGAAATTGAAGTTTTAAAACACAGTCAATATCATGCTTTACCCTTTGACCTGATTTGCTTGAGTCCTAACCAGATCTGCTTCATTCATATCTCTAATTGAAGTCTGAACTCTTTTTCAGCTTTTTTTAAACAGTTGCTGTATGAGATAATACTGATATTCATAGCTGCTGAGCTCTACCTCTGAGTTTCAGGTGTCACACAGATACCCAAAGTACCAGAGACCAACCAGGTTATACACAAAGAGATCAGCATCTCAGAATTTGGAGACAACCATTACAACTCAGGAACAGATGTGACTGCTGTAAGAGCTTACAATCTAGGGACCATTACAATAAGCTGTCTGGCTCTGTTCTGATAAGTGATGATAAAGTGAGAGGGCAATAAAGGAAAAATCATTAATTAGAATGGTATCCCTAATAGAAATTTACAACTAAAACTAGGCTATTTTCTATGTTATGATCTCATTTTCAATGATAAACTTTTATTGTCAAAAGACAGGGGAAGTTCTTTAGGCCTCTTTACTAATTGAACTGTAGCAATCAAAGCTTCTTGAGTTATGACTTCAAGATAATTTACAACTTTTAATATCTTTAAACCCTTATATGCACTGTACTTCAATGGAGCTAGACTACTTTCTATTCCTAAAACATATGAAACACTTTGTTTTACAAAAATCTCAGGATGTCTTTTGTGTTTGTGTAGAAATGTTACCCATCCTGTAATACAGTGCTTCTCGAACTCTAAGGTGAAGGACCAGTTTTTTTAAAGTTTTTATTCACTCATAGATCAACATTGCAATGCACAAAAATAAATTGCTAGAAATATAAAATAAATATAAAAAGGCTTACAAAATACAAGCTCCAACTTATTATTACATTCAAAACCCATTGTTAAATTGTTATACAATTTTCTAAATCTTTGAACCTTTGTATTTTACATCTTCATAGGCCAGTGACAAATATTTCAACTGACTCAAGGTAGTGGCACTATCTTGGATAAGAAACAGAGCATAATTATCCTCACAAACTCTTTTTACTCCAGTTATCTTTTTCTGTACATCTTTAAAGAAAAATGATATAACCTTTAATTGAAAGCAATGATTCAGTGTTGTTACTTTTTTTTTTTTTTTTTTAACAATCAACTTAATCCCTGTTGTACTAGAGTTTCACATGATTATAATTTCTTTTTGAGGGAAATTCCAGCCCAAATTCCAGCACAAATTGTTGAAATAAATATTTGTTGAATTATGATTTTCTTAAATCCTTTGAAATATATTTTGAAATTTTATTTTGAATATCTATTTTTTCCTGTTTTCTTCAACAGTTAATTCTAGCAGAGTGAAAGAGGCACCTGAAAGTAGGAGAATATAAGAGGACTTCTACAAAGGTAATTCTCTCTGTATTCTAGAGGAAATAACTGTAAGAATTTGAATGTCTACTGGATTCACAATATTCCCCCATTTACTAAACTGCAACTTTTCTGCTGTCTGCCTAATTTATATTGAAATTAGGTAGATACGGCTTTTACTTTCATTTATCAAATGTTTACTCTATATTTCTCCCATCATCTAAGTTTTCCAAACTTAAGGCCTCTTGGCCTTCCTTGACCTCTTCCTATTCTCAATTCCCATATTCAGTAATTTACCTATTACTGTGGATTTCATTTCTCAGCATCTTTCAAATCTGCCCATTAATCATACGATGGTTTAGGTGCCAACTAACACCTGGAGTAGCGCAATAGCCTTCATCTACTTTTTTTCATTGCATAACATGTTCTAGGATTTTCCTATCTTTGGGGGGCCTCAGTTCACCAGAAAACAAGTTTTAGTTACTTTATGAGAGTTCCAGAATAGGCTCAATACCAATATCCACAAAACAAAATGAATTCCTGAGCCTAGGCAGGTTCTTAAGCATAAAGGGACTCCATCCATCTACACCAGCCCATCAGTGTGAGTTTTCTCATTTCATTTTTCTTTATAAAAACAGCAAAAAAGTTGTCACTATTATGTACATTTATTGAAAAATAATATGAAAATAAGAGTAGGAATGGTCCATGTAGATACTTCCAGGAAAAACTAATTTTACTTCTAGCTGTATGAGCTTGTATGAATAAGCACATTATAAATGTAGGATTAATCATTTTATTGATCTATTGTGTTATAGATTACTGAGTTTTAGAAACAATTCAGATTTAAAACACTGAAACCACTGTACAGAAGAAATTTTAAGACACAAAATATTTTACCTTCTGAAAGTATTAGATAGAAATAAATGACACTATACTAATCATTTTGAAAGTGACACTGGCTATTACAAATTCTGTATTACCTGATCTTGAGGGTGATTGATAAGCCATGTAAGTTTCCTGCAAATTAAAAATTTTATAAATTTCCAGACCATAATTATTAGAAATGTTTTTTCAAGTAATGAATGTAAAATTTGAATCCAGCTATCATGTTTGCAGTATGTTTTCTGGATGTTATTGGAGTAGCATTGGGAAGATGCCAAAGGTTATTTCACTGACAGCTATCACTAAGATATGTTAGCTTGAGGAAGACATTTTTCTTTCAAGAATAGAATGAAGCTAATCAGATACCAAAGTCCATTATCTGATGAGAAGTAAACAAGTGACAATAATACAGCTGTCAAAGTGAAATGTAGTCCTGTGAGAGGGTTGTCTAGGAAAATGAAGAAAAGTGAATACCAAAAAAAAAAAAAAAAAAAAAAAAAATCTCTGAAATGAGAAGAACTAGTCTTTTCCTATGGACATTATAGTGGGTCCATTTTTTTCACAATTATGTTAGGGGTAACTTGGTAGTTAAAGTGTAGGAGAAGAAAAATCAACTGGTAATTTGCTATACCATTCTAAAATGCAAGTTCCAAATACAACTGAAATGTGCACCTTGGGTGAATGAGTAATATAATCCACATTTTGATTACCTTAATTTAAAATAAAATTGATTTTCTTGATCTTGAATTTCAAAAATTTAAACTATGTTTAAAATGGAATATAAGCTATCTTTGTTAGGATATAGATGAAACTGCTGTAAAAAGCTCTTGAAAGATATTTATTTCTCTCTCAGCTAACAGCTGAGAGCAGATAGATTGCTCAGCTTCTTAATGCATTGCCATGTAAGTGATGTTCTCAACTGCATGGCTAAGACTAATCAAAGTCTGTCCCACAGCCTGTTGGAGGGAGAAAGACCAGAAACTACAGAACAGGCAACTTTCCTATAAGGAAATGCCAAGGCAGTATTCCATGTCTGCTTATTTCCCAATGCAAGAGCTTAATCAGGTACTTGCAAGTGAGACTGGGAAATGTAGTCCCTAGCTGGGACTGGGTAGAGAGCAAGAAGAATGGGAGAATAAATGCTGGGGGATAATTATCAGTTATTGCAGCATATGAATATGAATAAGAGTTAAATAGAAGAGTTTAAAATGAAAAAAATAATTTATATTTCCCCATTTCCATACCTCTCAACCTAGTGCTAAGTTTTTTTATGTGCTTTTTAGGTAATTTTATGCTTATACAAAAATATACATATATAGTATTCCATCCTTGTTGTATAAATTGTAACTTACTATACCTGTTGTTTTGTGTTTTGCTTTTATCATTTGTTGATTGAGAAATAACAAACTAAGCAACAAGGCAATAAAGGTGTTTATTTGGGGTCTTAGAACTGCAATTCAGAGAGCACAGATGTAGGCAGCAACCCAAGTAATGTCCTATCTTGGTGCTTCCAAGCAAGGGTTTTAAAGAAAAGGAAGATTACAAAAGTTCTTTGTGATTGGTGAATATTCTGGATGCTCCAAGTGTCCTTCAGGTTAGCTAGTTTACTGATTTCTTTATCTTGTGGTTTATGGTGTCCAGATGTCCTCAGGGTCATGAGAAACATTGTTGCTTGAGGCTATGCATACTGAGATGCACATAAGAGTAAACTCCAGAATTGCCTCCCCACTCCATTTTAAATCTCTTAGCTATAGTAACTCTATTCTGTTTTATTTCTTTTCACATACTGAACAATATGTCTTAGAAATATTTCAATATCAGTACTTACAGATGTCCTTTGTAAAACAACATGGATTTACTGTCTCATGGTTATGGAAGTAGAAGTCTGAATCAAGGTGTCTGAAAGGCCATACTTCCTCTGAAGTCTTAGGATTCTGGCAGTGGCTTGTGGTCAGTCCATGGCATAACTCAACCTCTGCCTCCACCACTTGCCCCTCTTCTCTCTGCCTCCTACTGACTGTGTCCATATTTCCTCCGCTTATAAGGACACCTGTCATATCGGATTAGGATCATCGTAATCCAGTTTGACCTCATCTTAACTAACAACATCTTCTAAGAACCTATTTCCAAGTAAGGTCACATTCACAGGACCATGGTTTAGGACGCAGACTTATCTTTTTTGGAGTGACAATTCAATCCATAATAAATGCTATTATAAAAAATGCCATGATGATTATTTACCTGTGATTTTGCGAAGTTTTTAGATCATTATCTTAGCATTAATTTTTGATTCATGCTTTTATAAGTATCTGTTAAGCTTTGTTAAGTATTAAAGAATCAGAATAAGTCTCATTGCGGGCCTACTGGGACCCAAGCTCAAGATAATACTGGCCAATGAGTATCAGGGGCCTATTTTTAACAATAAAGATTGAATAGGTAGGTAGTTGCCCCATAAGCACAAATATACAAACCCACATACCAACTTACCCACTGGAAAAGCTTTATGACTAATTGAAAATTCAATTCTTTCACTTTTTCTGTTTTTAAAAATATTCAGGCTATTTAAGCCTACCCCTGGTTAACCATATCTAATAAAACATGACATGAGCGAAACCTGGGAAAAGTCCCTTGGGCAAGAAGCTACAGATATGTGGAATACCAAGAGCCAAGTCACTTCTCAGTCAGGGTCAATTACACTGACACCTAAGGAAAATAACATTAAAGTTGCTTGACAGTTGGAATTGAGTAAAGAACTATCAAAAATGCTGTATGCCAAGTTCATGCCTAAGGCAGATGACCTGGTTGACAAGCTTGCCAAAGCTAACTATATTAATACTTCAGATCAGTATAAGAGGAACTAGCAGCAGAACTCAACTAATCATGTTAAAATTGTTGACAGATTTCATACTTTGCTTTTCAGCTGCATAACTATTCATCAGTGGGGTGAAGCGAGTTCATAGAAATTGATTAGAATATGTGCATCTCTTTTCTTTTGGCACTGCAAAAAAATGAGATTTCTTTTCTCTTTTTAATTTGCTGGGTTTTTCTCCAGTAACTAAAACTCTAATCTTTTTTATTAAAAAAGAAAATAAAACTGCATGACGTATCTATCAGTTCTAAGGTTGTTCTATGCAACTTGCAAATGACATGCCTGGGTTGGGTATTTCTGTTAAGAAAGCATAGAGTTCAGTCAAAATTTTAAGAGTCAAGTGCTATTCAAATGTCCTTAATAGGAATATAAATCCTTAACCAATATTTAAGTGTTGGGGTATAAAATTGTGGCTTTCAATTAAGTTCATGCTTGACATTGATTAAGTACTTTCTTGCCTCCTATGGCAAAATATCACAATCCCTTTTGTTCCTGAGAAGCAACTGAATTTTTAATTAATGTATGAATTGCCTTATTAGCTAGTTTTCAAAACCCTAAAACACATGTCCATATATGGTTTGTTATAGTAGGATCTAGCTTTACTTCCTTATTCTTTAGGGAAATAATAAATCTTTACTTCTAGAATGTAGAAGAAAAATTCAATGTAGAAATAAAATTCAAAATAGCTTGCATGATACCTTCTATTAGGATCTATACCACATTTCTCTTTGAACAGGAATTGGATTGGCTTTTATGAAAAATGCAAAATCCTGTTTTCATCTAATCACCTAGTCCTCAATTTTTCTCTGTCTCACTACAGGAAATAACTTTATGGTTGAATAATGATCCCCTTCTCTTAAGAACAAGATGCCACTGCATCCACTATCCATTTACTTCTACAATCTTCCTAGTCAAGTACTGTAAGTTGGAGAAAGAAGATCTGACTTTGTTGCCCCCAAATACATATGGACCTGCTTTTGCTATTTTTCTTTTCATCCACTAGGTGACATAATAGATGCAGCTTTTCAGTATCTGTTAAGGTGTAGGTATAACATATTTCATAATGTTTAAAACTCTTAGATATGCTTATCAATGGAATTTTAAGTGGAAATGTGCTGATAGAGTAAGGGACAATGGCAGTTTATTCATAATTGCTCACTTCAGTGTCTGTATTTTGCATCTTAGAACTCGGAATTTGTAGGGAAATGTCACTATTGACCAAGGAAGTTCTCATTTTCATTTTGATTTAGAAATTAATGATGATTCAAATGAGAAAAATAATAAGAAAAACACAAGTGATAGTGATTTAAAAATGCATTCTGTGTGAATTATCTGCTTTGCTACATTTGGTTGAAACAGAGAGTCAAAAATGTGAAAAGACCAGTAAATGTTACCACAGATTAAATCAGCACTTCCTTGAGGATGGGGCTTAAACCACTTGATCTTTTGCTACTCATAGAGCTCATTCTTTAAGATGATGTAACGCAACTTTGGGACCACTCGTTATTCTATAACATCCACTCCTACTCTTATTTTTAATTATAGTTCAATGAATTCATGATTCAAAATTATCTAAAAACTTATTTTGAAATAACTGGAAAATAATTTAAAGTTTAACTATTTCTTCCTAATTAAATAGAAGAATTTCTCAAGTTAGAAACATAAGCAAAGAAAAGGTCACAGAGCATACCCCTAAAACACTTCCTATATTTTCTGCTAGTGTTTATCTTCAACTCCCTTTTACAATATGGCCACGTTTAATTTTCCATGAGTTTCACATGCCTATCAAATTGATTCTGAATTTGATTCCAAATTACCTCATAACAGGGAAATATAAACCTTTTTTTTTTTTTAATCTGTTGCTGTTTTTTTGGGCAATCTGATGTGCACATTTGCTTATCCCTTAACTGAAGGGGATGCTTCAGGGCTAAAATCTCCATGAATACACCGAATTTTATAGTGTTTCACTCATATCCTATGCTAGGAATATTGCTTTTTACTTTCAACTGTAATATGGAAATTTTATAATTTGTGACATGTTTCACAAGGGCAATGGTACATTTTGATCAGACTTGACACCACGGTTTTTGGTAGTTGCTAACTCTAATCACAATTATGAATGTAAAGTAATGACATATACAGTAGAATACAAAATAATAATAATAGCAAACATTTATTAAGGTTAACTTTGTGTTAGGTCCAGTGTAAATGTCTGTGGATATCCTTTTCAACAATTCCCTGAGGTATAGTTAATGCTGCTATCATATTTTTTCTCATCCATTCCCATAATTAAAAATATCATCTATAAGGTGATTTTCAAATGTGTATGTCCAACCTGGAACTCTCCTATGAGCTCCAGATTCCTATATTCATTTCCTACTTAATATTTCTTACTAGGTGTCCAATAGGCATATTAAATTTTGTATATCCAAAACAGATCCAGTAATCTTTCTTCCACAACCAGCTCCTCTGAATTCTCCATCTCAGTTCGTGGCAGCTCTCTTCTTCCCATGGCTCAGGACAAAAATCTTAGAGTCATCCTTAATCCCTCTCTCACATCCAAAATCCAATCATTGCTAAATTCTATAGGTTCTACCTTCAGAATCCAACCACTATTCACCACCTCCAGTGCTCAAGTCTTTGTGGAATGATAATGTTTCATGCTCTTCTTTTTTCCAGGGAATTGCAGTAGCCTCCTAATTGGCCTTCTTGCCTCTACCCTGAAAAGACATGACACACCATGTGGCTTCTGCTGAAAATGTTCCAATGTCTCTCCACCTCAGTTAAATTAAAATTCAAAATCTTTGTAATGGTCAACAAGGTTCCACACACTCAGTACACTTCACCTACCCCATCCCCTTATTTCTCTTACCTTTTCTACTATGATTCCCTTGACTATTCATTCTAGTCATGCTAGCTTTCTTACTAATCCTGGAACAAGGTAAGCATCAGAATGGCTTTGCCCCTAGATTACGCCCACGACCTTCTCCCTTACCTCTTTCAGAACTTTGCTCACATAACACATTCACAGAATTTCCTTGACTACACTATTTTAAGTTAAAATCTGACACTCCTTATCTCCATTGTCCTAGCTTTCTCTATCACTTTGTTGCTTATTTTATCTCCATAGAACTTATTGGTATCTGACATACAATATACTTTACCTGTTTATTTGGCTTATTTCTAAAATCTCCTCCTGCTAGAATATAAGCGCAATGAAGACTGTGACTTTTGATTGTTTACAATGCTAGAGTAGTTCCCAGGACAAGAAGACTTTTGGTAAATACTCAATGACTGGGTGAGTGGACAAGTAATTTTACATGGGATAATCTAAGGCTAGGGCAACTGAAATTATCTTGTTCATTTGTTAGCTTATAATTTGTCTGTCCCCTGCTCCCACAAGAATGTAGCTGGGTAAGAACAGGGATCTTCCAGTAATGTTCTCTGCTACATGCCCAGCAAATAGGGAACATCTGGTACATTGCAGCTGAGTGAATGACACACTTCATTTTCTCAGTGATGGGACTCAAGGATTTCAACAAACATTTTCAAATCTTTGAAATAATTTCCACATAATTAATGTCAATTTTAAGAGACATTTATTTTCCCATGATCCAATTGGAGATTGGAGAAGGGATTTAGCCATTCTATCCTGTTGCTTCTATACTGTTGAAACTGTGAGGAAAGATTGGGAACAGAAAAGGACTTACATATTTCTCAATGTTGCCCGCTTAACATTATATAAAGAAGACCTACGGGCAGGACAGGCAGATACCAATAAGCAAGGACTGTTCTCTTACGGAAAACACCTTATAATCTTTACAACAAAGATCAAGTATTGTGATGATGAGAGATACATGCATTTGGCAGATACGAGGCAGTAGAGTGGGTGGGAGACAAGCAAGTGGGAATGGAGAGACGGGGGTCATTTATGGATATGAAAGTTGCCACTGGGAGGCAGATTTAAGTCATCAAATGCACTTTTCTGTTGTTGCTGGAAGCACCATGAGATTAGCTTGATTTTTGTCCTTGATGTAGGTGAAATATTTACATTGAGGTCAGAGAAAGAAGAATATTGGTTTATTTGGATATATATATATATATATAATTTTAGCACTACACCAATGTCTTATTTGTGACTAATATTTTTCATATTCTCTATTCATTATAACTCAATCCCTTAGTCCATTCCCTCTATTTCTTTGAAGTCAAGGCTGACAGGCATCTAAATGGTAAGTAAAGAAAAATACCTGTAATACATTTTTATTTTTCCATAAAAGAAATAAAATTGATTAGGCCCAATGTTTAAAAGAGAGAGGAATAAAGCTTTAATTCTTAGGAGAACTTAAAGCAGTCAAATATTTTTAGTATATTGGATACTATAAACAATGAATTATAACTAAAAATAGATTGATTTAGAATTGTGCTTTAATTAATATAGTAAGTTTTCTGAAACTTTTCAAGTTGTTTTCCCTTTGGCTATCTGGATTAATTTTTATTGTGTTCAAACCTCTCTACCTTTTCTACAAAGACATGTCAGAAAAAAAAATGATTTACTAAAACAATGATGAGGAAAAATCGACGTAATAATGTAGAGAATTATGTCTCATTTCTCACTTCTTATAGAAGACCCCATCAAACATTGCTCTAGTCAGCAATGCATGTAAAATAGTATCTGTTTTTATTGTGATTGTTATTAGTACTATAAGATACACATTTATATAAGTATTTTATACGCAAATATACATACACACATATATACATATAAAACATACATACACATGCATAAAAACACACACACTCACAAATATGTATGTTTTCGTTTTTGGCAGACTAATAAGTTTGTGTGTTTAACCATCCTGGTTTCAGTTACCTCAGAAGCAAATAAACAGCTATTGGAATTATATTTTGAAATGTTATAACAACAAAAACTCAAATGGGCAGAAATGGTAGCAAATATGGATTTGATAATTACTGTATTTTATTATAGAAGAATTGATAATCCATCTAAATTTCAATGTTAACTGTTGGAAAAAAGTATATCAGAATAATTAGGTAAAGGTTTAATATCGAGAATATATAATGAAATCCTTCAACTCAACAACAAAAAGACAAAAAAAAAACAAAAAACAAAAACAAACATTAAAATGGTTAAAAAACTTGAATAGACTCTCCAAAGAGAATATACAAATGGCCAGAAAGCACATGAAAAGATGCTTGACATCATTAGCCATCAGAGAAATGCAAATCAAAGCCACAATGAGATACCATTTCACACCCATTAGAATGACTGCTATTAAAAAAAATAAAACAGAAAATCACGTGTTGGAGAGGATATGAAGAAATAGGAACATTCATTGCTGGTGGCAATGTAAAATGGTGCAGGTGCTGTGGAAGATAGTTTGGAAGTTCCTCATAAAGCTAAGTATAGATCTAGCATATGACTCGGCAATCCCACTACTAGGTATATACTCAAAAGAATTGAAGGGACTCAAACAGATATTTGCACACCTATGTTCATAGCAGCATTATTCACAATTGCCAAAAGATGGAGGCAACCCAAGTATCCATCAACCAGTGAATAGATACATAAAATGTGGAATATACAAACAAAGGAATATTATTTAGCATTAAAAAGAATGAAGTCCCGATACGTGTGACAACATGTTGAGTGAAATAAGCCAGACACAAAAGGACAAATATTGCATTGTCTCGTTGATTTGAAACTCTCAGAATAAGCAAACGCATGAGGTCAGAATCTAGAATATAGGTTACCAGGGAACGGGATGGGGATAGGGAATGGAAAGTTATGGTTTAAAATGTACAGGGCTACTATTTGGAATGATGGAAATGTTTTGGTAATGGATGGTGGTGAACGTAGCTCAACAGAGTGAATGCAATTATCAGCAGTGAAATACATATCTGAGTATGAATAAAAGGGGAAATGTACCTCATCTTTTATGAGAGGTTATAAATTAAAGTTTGCAAAGGTAAAATTTTAAAATTCAAGTGACTATTTATATGAGGAAGTAACATGTTTTTACAACCTAATCTTTGATGAAGGTAGAAATATTTTTAATATTTTGTGTTATAATTATTTCAAACCTATTTTGATTCCACTTTGCTGGTGGCCTTTAAGAATTTCCCTGCTTCACTTCAAGTAAAACATAATTTTTATCAATGTAATAAAGCATCTTCTAAGTAATTAATTGCATTAATCCATTTGTGTTTTTGTGCTGTTAAGTGGAAACTTATTTGGGCAGAATGTCAGCCAATTCACTTCAAAATGTATAATTTTCTTAGGACATGAGTAATAGATATAGCTTACCTTAAATGAATGTATGGTATCTTGTGATAGCTGGGTAGTAGCTCCACTGGAAGCCATGTTTACTAAGTAAGCTGTTATTTCAAATAACATTTTCTTGTTATCTCAGAATAGCACTGTAAATTATATGTATTGTTTGGAATACTACACAAATATTTTCTGGAGCTCATCAAGCACCTGACTTACAGCTCTGAATGTGTCACAATGTTTCTCAGAGAAAAAAATCCTGTTTGTGTATGTATTATGAAATTAGAGTACACCAAGCCCAGAAGACAGATGCAATCATTCTCTGAACTGTACAATAAATTCTGTTTCACTGAAAAGGTTGAAAGCCTATTTGCATTTGGCAGAGGTAATGAAATGCATCTTAATAGACTTAAATATGCAGATATAATAAGGATCAGTCAAATATAACCATTTCCTGGGTGTGCTCTTGTGGGCTCCTAGCATTAAGCTTTGTTTCTCTAGTTAGCTCATGCTTATTTTTCCTATTTGCACAGCAGGAAATATGAAACATTAGAACTGTAGATGAATAGAAATTCAAAGTTATTTTCTTGTGAAAATAAACAGAAATCATTTATTTAGTCACAAAATACACACTTAATAAAAAACTTACATTATGGTCAATTTTCAGGTGTGTTTTAGGCCTGATAGGTGGAAATGCCTCCCTTCCCAAGTCTCTGTAATCTCAGGGACAAGAAAATATAATGGAATCTGTGTTCCAAGGGGGTCTGCATGATTAGCTATAATTAGGGAAATTTCTTCTCACCAAAAGAAGTCTGTTATGAACAGACATCTGTGCTTGAAATGCTTTTCTTTTAACAAAAGGTGACATTGGGAAGTAGGTATTTGATTTTTACAATTTTTCTGGATAGTTTTAGAACTTCAGATTGAGTCACTACTTAGAAAAGGCCCCCTTACAACACAGTGAATGAAGGGCAATTTCAGAATTAGCATTCTGGACTCTCTAGTACTATTCCAATTGGAAACCTTTATCCAAACAAAATGAGATCCTGCCCAACTCCAGAAACAGAGCTAGCTATGGGCTTTGAATGCCTGTGTGTTCTAAATGTTGCTTGTTACCTAAATACAATGGCATAAATAAAAATAAATGTCCTTCAGAAAACAAGAACATTGTGTTCATCACACCTGGATTCATTCTCATCACAGCTGATACATACAGGAATGATTAGAAATCATATAGACACTGATGAGCAGTGAGAGGAAGTTATTTAAAATTCTGCTGCACCTTGAGCTCAAAATATCTCCCTCAGCTTAAGTCAATCTTATAAACAATTTAAGAAACCATGTTTTTTTTTTAATCTTGAAAAAGCTTAATTTTATGAATATTTTAGATACATTTAGGCAGATTGAAATTTTATAACTGCTAGCATAATGTTCCTGTCTCTATTTCATAACAGGTGTAACTGAAATAAATGCCAAAGTAAACAAAAGATCAACACATTTCCTAGAAAGCATAGCTTTTCATTATGCAAAGACAATGCTTATGTTGTTCCATGGTTATTTCAGAGCATAGTATGAAAAATTAGGACATGAATTTGTTTTTTTTTATTTGTATGGCTAGATTATATCTATCTTTTCAACACCTACAAAATCAAAACCAAGCACAAGCAAACTATCTTGCAAATGCCTCTAAACCCATCCTTTTGTAAAGATGAATCAAAATAATCAATTGTCTTGATTATAATTATGAAACATACATTTCTAGCAGGTAGGAGAGTACAGAAAAGTTGACCACCTGGTAAACTATCATCTGTCAGAGTCGGTTAAGATTAGTTTATACCCAGGCACCAAGATTATGACATTCACATTTTTAACATTCACCTAATTAAGAATTATTTTAAAATTACATGTTATTGGTTAATAAATAATAAATGATGAATGAATGAGAGGAAAGAATCTATGAGTTAATTAGCTAGGCAATACAGGTTTGCAAATTTGTAAATGATCAATGGTGGTTTGACTCCTATTTAAACACCAGTCTGCTCGTGATTAATAGATATGATAAACACTTTGAGCTACAGTTTCTTAAGAAGTTAAATCTCTTCTGTTTTCACTATCACGTATATTCTGGTATCCCTCAGGCTGGTTATGCCCTTCTGCTGGTAGAAATGTGATTGATGGTTTTAATGTGTGTTATAAAACCTTTTTGGAGCAGAATGTAGGATTTCATCACACATTTCTGGTTTCCCTTAAGTCTCTATTCCATTTTTTTAAGGCCTAAGTAGGCTTCTGATATTGTTATTACAATGCTCTTTTCACCAGTCTGTTTCTGACTTTTCCATTTGTGCATGTACACCTTCAACAACAAAGCTAAGTCAGAGGCATGCTGCTCTGTCTCACCTGGAATACTGCAATTTGTCTTTTTGTCTGTTGACCTTTGTATTTTGAACACTGGAATAATATGTCTTGACTTGTTTTTCTGTTATACACTGACTTCTGAGTTACTCTATGACTAGTGTTTCCATCTGCTAACCATAGTTCTCATGTATTTCTTCTTGAGATAAATGGGTACAGGATCAGTGGCTTCATTGTTTTTCTAGTCTTGAAGACCACTTAATTTAGAATCTTTCAGTAGCCCTGCTGTTCAGTTTGACTCAGGAAAAAAAAATGCATCACATTGTCGACAAGCTTTCCTTTTCTCTGTTAAATGTCCCTTTAAGTACTTATAAATAATATAATTCAGGATTTCACAAAGTATGTTCCAAAGCTTACTCATAATATATTAGGAAGTCATAATAGTCATGTAAAATATAGACCGTATTAATATATATTAATGGGTAATTTTTTCTGTGGTAAAATAATTTTGTGAAATTATTATATAAAGTTAATCTGGTCTTTTTTACCATATGATGTCTCATTGTCTTCAAGATTCTTAATTCCCTTGTGAATATCTAGACACTTTTCCATGAAGAGCATCATGAATTTTGCGGAACAAATTTTGAGAGTATTTAATAGTCTATTCTATCCAGCCTTTTCTTCTAGATTGAAGAGGATGTTCCAGCAGTAAGAGAAGATGGTCAAGGCAGCCAACTCAATGGGAAAAAATTTTTGGAAACCATGTATCTGACAAAAGACTGATATCTTGCATATATAAAGAAATCCTACAACTCAATGACAATAGTACAGACAGCCCAATTATAAAATGGGCAAAAGATATGAAAAGACAGTTCTCTGAAGAGGAAATACAAATGGCCAAGAAACACATGAAAAAATGTTCAGCTTCACTAGCTATTAGAGAGATGCAAATTAAGACCACAATGAGATACCATCTAACACCGGTTAGAATGGCTGCCATTAAACAAACAGGAAACTACAAATGTTGGAGGGGATGTGGAGAAATTGGAACTCTTATTCATTGTTGGTGGGACTGTATAATGGTTCAGCCACTCTGGAAGTCAGTCTGGCAGTTCCTTAGAAAACTAGATATAGAGCTACCATTCGATCCAGCGATTGCACTTCTCGGTATATACCCGGAAGATCGGAAAGCAGTGACACGAACAGATATCTGCACGCCAATGTTCATAGCAGCATTATTCACAATTGCCAAGAGATGGAAACAACCCAAATGTCCTTCAAGAGATGAGTGGATAAATAAAATGTGGTATAAACACACGATGGAATACTACGCGGCAGTAAGAAGGAACGATCTCGTGAAACATATGACAACATGGATGAACCTTGAAGACATAATGCTGAGCGAAATAAGCCAGGCACAAAGAGAGAAATATTATATGCTACCACTAATGTGAACTTTGAAAAATGTAAAACAAATGGTTTATAATGTAGAATGTAGGGGAACTAGCAGTAGAGAGCAATTAAGGAAGTGGGAACAATAATCCAAGAAGAACAGATAAGCTATTTAACGTTCTGGGGATGCCCAGAAATGACTATGGTCTGTTAATTTCTGATGGATATAGTAGGAACAAGTTCACAGAAATGTTGCTATATTAGGTAACTTTCTTGGGGTAAAGTAGGAACATGTTGGAAGTTAAGCAGTTATCTTAGGTTAGTTGTCTTTTTCTTACTCCCTTGCTATGGTCTCTTTGAAATGCTCTTTTATTGTATGTTTGTTTTCTTTTTAACTTTTTTTTTCATACAGGTGATTTGAAAAAAGAAGGGAAAGTTAAAAAAAAAAAAAAAAAAAAAAAAAAAAAAAGAAAAAAGACAAACAAGGGGAAAAAAAAAAAAAAAAAAGATGTAGTGCCCCCTTGAGGAGCCTGTGGAGAATGCAGGGGTATTCGCCTACCCCACCTCCATGGTTGCTAACATGACCACAGACATAGGGGACTGGTGGTTTGATGGGTTGAGCCCTCTACCATAAGTTTTACCCTTGGGAAGACGGTTGCTGCAAAGGAGAGGCTAGGCCTCCCTGTATTTGTGCCTAAGAGTCTCCTCCTGAATGCCTCTTTGTTGCTCAGATGTGGCCCTCTCTCTCTGGCTAAGCCAACTTGAAAGGTGAAATCACTGCCCTCCCCCCTACGTGGGATCAGACACCCAGGGAAGTGAATCTCCCTGGCAACGTGGAATATGACTCCCAGGGAGGAATGTAGACCTGGCACCGTGGGACGGAGAACATCTTCTTGACCAAAAGGGGGATGTGAAAGGAAATGAAATAAGCTTCAGTGGCAGAGAGATTCCAAAAGGAGCCGAGAGGTCACTCTGGTGGGCACTCTTATGCACACTTTAGACACCCCTTTTTAGGTTCTAAAGAATTGGGGTAGCTGGTGGTGGATACCTGAAACTATCAAACTACAACCCAGAACCCATGAATCTCGAAGACAGTTGTATAAAAATGTAGCTTATGAGGGGTGACAATGGGATTGGGAAAGCCATAAGGACCAAACACCACTTTGTCTAGTTTATGGATGGATGTGTAGAAAAGTAGGGGAAGGAAACAAACAGACAAAGGTACCCAGTGTTCTTTTTTACTTCAATTGCTCTTTTTCACTCTAATTATTATTCTTGTTATTTTTGTGTGTGTGCTAATGAAGGTGTCAGGGATTGATTTAGGTGATGAATGTACAACTATGTAATGGTACTGTAAACAATCGAAAGTACAATTTGTTTTGTATGACTGCGTGGTATGTGAATATATCTCAATAAAATGATGATTTAAAAAAAAAAAAAAAAAAAAAGAAGGGAAAGTTAAAAAAAAAAAAAGGAAAACAAGGAAAAAAAAAGATGTAGTGCCCCCTTGAGGAGCCTGTGGAGAATGCAGGGATATTCGCCTACCCCACCTCGATGGTTGCTAACATGACCACAGACATAGGGGACTGGTGGTTTGGTGGGTTGAGCCCTCTACCATAGGTTTTACCCTTGGGAAGACGGTTGCTGCAAAGGAGAGGCTAGGCCTCCCTATCGTTGTGCCTAAGAGCCTCCTCCCGAATGCCTCTTTGTTGCTCAGATGTGGCCCTCTCTCTCTGGCTAAGCCAACTTGAAAGGTGAAATCACTGCCCTCCCCCCTACGTGGGATCAGACACCCAGGGGAGTGAATCTCCCTGGCAACGTAGAATATGACTCCCGGGGAGGAATGTAGATCCAGCATCGTGGGACAGAGAACATCTTCTTGACCAAAAGGGGGATGTGAAAGGAAGTGAAATAAGCTTCAGTGGCAGAGAGATTCCAAAAGGAGCCGAGAGGTCACTCTGGTGGGCACTCTTATGCACACTTTAGCCAACCCTTTTTAGGTTCTAAAGAATTGGGGTAGCTGGTGGTGGATACCTGAAACTATCAAACTGCAACCCAGAACCCATGAATCTCGAAGACAATTGTATAAAAACGTAGCTTATGAGGGGTGACAGTGGGATTGGGAAAGCCATAAGGACCACACTCCACTTTGTCTAGTTTATGGTTGGATGAGTAGAAAAATAGGGGAAGGAAACAAACAGACAAAGGTACCCAGTGTTCTTTTTTACTTCAACTGCTCTTTTTCACTCTAATTATTATTCTTGTTATTTTTGTGTGTGTGCTAATGAAGGTGTCAGGGATTGATTTAGGTGATGAATGTACAACTATGTAATGGTACTGTAAACAATCGAAAGTATGATTTGTTTTGTATGACTGCATGGTATGTGAATATATCTCAATAAAATGAAGATAAAAAAAATACCATTTCTTAAAAATAAGAAAAATGTCTCATAAAAAAGAGGAATTTAATTGCTGAGTAAGTCTGAGTAAGAAATGTTCAATAAAACTTTCTCTCAAATTAAAAAAAAAAAAAAAAAAAAAAAAGAAGATGGTCAAGTAATCCCATTACAGATAAACATTACATTCTATTCTGTAGCTTAAATCTCACATCTTCCTTTATCAGCCACCACACATTACTATATATACCATTTTCTTTAATCACTTCTTTACATCACTTTTGTACCAGTTTCTTTCTTAAACAGATGGCATGTATCTTTGAGCAGCCCCTGCAATCCACCTTCTTCTCTAGAATTTAGCAAAATGACTTTTGTTAAAGCTTAATATTAAATATTAATAATATTTAATAATAATGATTATTAGCAAGTAATAATATTAAAAACAAAATAATGATTGAACACATTTTTCTTTATGTAAAACCATTTTAGCTTCTTTTGAATTTTGAATTTTAAAAACAGCATTCATGTGGATTACCTAAATCGCTGTAAGATTTTTGGGGACAGTAGTTGGGCAGTATTTGTTAAAAAGTTTACGTTGTGGGAGTCTGAAAATGACAAAGTAACATGTATCTGATATGCTCTTTGCTGTATTAAACTATAAACTTGGCAATATATATATATATATATAAAGCACATGTTTCAGGCATTGTACAACCTTACAGAGCAGGACTGTGATCCTTAATAGAGAATTCATGAAGTGAACATTACATTTATTCTGCTTTCTTCCTGGGGGCACTTTTTAAACCCCTGCCCAGGAAGTAGAGCCCAAGTAGAGGTCAGCAGTCTGACTGATGAAGGAAACACAGATCAGTTTGAGGCTCCTGAGGTAACATTAATTTGCAGGGCAGGTATTTCAGTTTTCTAGGCTACTCAAGCAAATACCATGAAATGGATTGGGTTAAACAATGGGAATTTATTTGCTCATGGTTAGATGCTGAGAAAAATTCCAAATCAAGGCATCATCAAGGCATTGCTTTCTTCCCAAAGACCAGCTACCAGCAATCCTTGGCTCCTCTGTCACATGGCAAAGGCAAAGCACACAGCAGCCTTTCCTGGTTTCTCCCTTGTCTTCCGTGCTCTGTTGCTGTTAAGCCTCTTGTTTCCTGTGACTTTCTCTTTCTGTTGAATTTCATTCCATTTATAAAGGACTCCAGTAATGGGATTAAGACTCATCCTGTTTGGGGTAAGCCACATCTTAAACTTTCTTAACCTCCTCAAAAATCCTACTTACAACGGGTTCACACTCACAGGAATGGATTAGATTTAAGAAAATGTTTTTCTGAGGTACATACAGCTTCAAACCACCACAGCAGGTTAGCATACAGAATAGTCTCAAAACTAGAATGCAGTGACATTTCAAGACTTTAAGGGGCCGGGAAGAGAACAGGTACTAGAGACTGTGAGCTGTACAAAGATTCTGGAAGTGATCAGAGATTGGAGCTCTGAATGTTCCAGGTGGATGGACCTCAATGAACACATCAGCTATTTAGTTGAGAATCCAGAAAAGACTATACCTTAGGGCAGTTCTTGATCGTGCTTTTGGGGTCACAATGAAAACATCCCATCAACCTGTCGAGTCACCTCCATGCTCTGAAAGCCCAAATCAGTTATACAGACTGACAAACAACAGCAAGTCACCTACCAGATGAACCGATCAACTAACCAATGGGAACAATAGCCATGCAAGCTCTGACATAAGAGGCAAGTTCAGGAGCATTTGAGTTCTCACCCTATGAGGCACAGGATTCCTGGCCCTATTCCAGTTGTGTTTTGTTTCATTTATTTATTTTTTTCTGTTTATCCCTTCCTTGACACTTTTTTTTTATTAAATTCAGTTTTATTGAAATACATTCACACACCATACAATCATCCATGATATACAATCCACTGTCCACAGTATGATAACATAGTTATGCGTTCATCACCACAATCTATCTCTGAACATTTTCCTTACAGCAGAAAGAACCAGAACAAGAATAAAAAATAAAAGTGAAAAAAGAACACCCAAATCATCCCCCCATCCCACCCCATTTGTCCTTTAGTTTTTATCCCCATTCCTCCACTCATCCATACACTAGATAAAGGGGGTATGATCCACAAGGTCTTCACAATCACACTGTCACCCCTTGTAATCTACATTATTATATAATTGTCTTCAGGATTCCAGACTGCTGGGTTGGAGTTTGGTAGTTTCAGGTATTTACTTCTAGCTATTCCAATAAATTAAAGCCTAAGAGGTGTTATCTATATAGTGCATAAGAATGTCCACCAGAGTGACCTCTCGACTCCATTTGGAGTCTCTCAGGCACTGAAACTATTTCGTCTCATTTTGCATCCCCCTTTTGGTCAAGAAGATACTCTCAGTCCCATGATGCCGGGTCCACATTCATCCCCAGGAGTCATACTCTGCATTGCCTGGGAGATTTACACCCCTGGGAGTTGGGTCCCACGTAGGGGGGAGGGCAGCGAGTTCACCTGTCGAGATGGCTCAGTTAGAGAGAGAGAGGGCCACATCTGAGCAACAAAGAGGTACTCAGGGGGACTCTTAGGCACCATTACATACAACTTTAGACTCTCCTTTGTGGTAATGAGCTTCATAAGGGCAAGTCCCATGCTTGAGGGCTCAGCACATCAAACCACCAGTCCCAATGTTTGTGACAACATCAACACCAGTCCAGGTGAGGATGTCCAACACATCTGCACCTTCCCCCAGATCCTCAGGGCTGGGGAGGGGGAGGCTGTAAATATATTTTTTATTATCTGCCCAAATTACTCTGGGATGTGTCACTATTTCACTCCAGCCTATACTAACCTACCGTATCTCACTTCCTATTCAAAGTTCCATGCAGTTGTGGTGTTTGAACAAATTGACTGTAGAGTTTTACCGTTTAGAAAATTTAGATCCTGTACCAAATAGATATCTATTCCCTTGGTCTCATATGAAAATTGAAGTTTTAAAACATAATCAGTTTCAACCTTTATCCTTTGGCCTGGCTTGCCCTGGTCTTAACCAGACCTGCTTCATTCATATCACTAATTGAAGTCTGGGCTCTTTTTCAGCTTTTTTTTTTTTTTTTTTTTTGACAGTGGCTGTATGCACTAATACTGACATTCATATCTGCTGAGCTCTAGCTCTGAGTTTCAGGTGTCTCAGAGATATGCATTGTTCCAGAGACCAATCAGGTTATACCCTAGGGGATCAGCATCTCAAAGCTTAGAGATAGGCCTTACAATTCAGGGAAAGTTAACTGCTGTAAGAGCTTACAATCTAGGGACTATTACAATTATTGTGTCCACGTTAGGCTATGTTCTAAGATTCAATTCTGAGTTTACACATTGTAGTTAGTCCATACTGGTGAGGCATCATCCCTCTCACCATGTTTTCTCCAACACTTTTACTCCTATATATATATTTTCCTACAATTTTATAGAGTTATATTCACATACCATACATTCATCCACAGTGTACAATCAGTTGTTCATGATATCATCATAAAGTTGTACATTTATCACCACAATCAGCACTTGAACATACTGATTACTACAAGAAAAATTGTTTTGTTTTGTTTTTTTTTTTTTTTAGCAATAAGAAAAATGATAAAAAGAAAAATAACATGTCATACAATACAATATACTACTAAGGACAGCAAATAACACCACTACCAAGAATCCCATATGACTCCCCTAAATCCCCCTCTCATATACATTTAGGATTGGCATATTGCCTTTGTTACATTTAATGGAGGTATATTACAATGTTACTGTTGACCATAGACTCCAGTTTGCTTTGATTATGTTTTTTCCTGAATACCATCCCTTTTTCAAATTTCTACATGGTTGACATTCATTTGCTTTCCCACATGCAAAAACATTTTATATTTCTATATTTAGTAACAGTCATTGGCCACTCCAGTTTTTGCCACGTTATACAGTCCCAGTCTTTATCATCTATCTTTACCTCTGGTGTCATACATTCTCCTATTCCACCTCTTTCAGCTTTACTCACAGACATCTTTGTTCAGTGTACTTACAATACCGTGCTACCATCACACAGTATTATGCTATCTATTTCTGGATCTATGCAATCAATCCTAAACGTTCTGTAGTCCTTCAGCATCAAATGGCTGATCTCTGCCCTCTTTCTATCTCCTGGTCGCCTGTGTTGTCAGCTTTTAACTCCCAAAGTTTGTTCATTAATGTCTGTTCATATTAGTGAGACCATACAGAATCTGTCCTTTTGTTTCTGGCTAACTTCACTCTACAAAGGTTCATCCACATTATTACATGATCCATGTCTTTGTTCTGTCTTACAGCTGCATAATATTCCATCATGTGTATATACCACAGTTTGTTTATCCACTCATCCTTTGATGGGCATTTGGGCTGTTTCCATCTCTTGGCAATTGTGAATAATGCTGCAGTAAACATTGGTTTACAAATGTCTGTTTATGTCTTAAGTTTCAGTTCCTCTGAGTATATACCTAGCAATGGAATAGCTGGGTCATATGGCAAATCTATTTTTAGCTTCCTGAGGAACCTCCACACTGTCTTCCAGAGTGGTTGCACCATTCTACATTCCCACCAAGAATGAATAAGTGAGCCTCTTTCTCCACATCCTCTCCAGCACTTGTCATTTTCTGTTTTTTGGATAATGGCCATTCTGATAGGTGTGAGATGATATCTCATTGTGGTTTTGATTTGCATTTCCTTAATAGCCAGTGAAGTTGAGCAGTTTTTCCTATGCTTTTGAGCCATTTGTATTTCCTCTTCAGAAAAATGTCTGTTCATGTCTTTTGCCCATTTTTTAATTGGATTGTTTGTCTTTCTGTTATTGAGATGCAGGATTCCTTTATATATTCGGGATATTAAACCCTTATCTGATATGTGGTTTCCAAATATCATCTCCCATTGTGTAGGTTGCCTTTTGACTTTTCTGACAAAGTCCTTTGATGTCCAAAAGTGTTTAATTTTGAGGAGATCCCATTTGTCTATTTGTTCTTTGGTTGCTCGTGCCTTGGGTGTGAGGTCTAAGAAACCACCTCCTTTCACAAGATCTTTAAGATATTGCCCTACATTTTCTTCTAAGAGTTTTATGGTCTTGGTGCTAATGTTTAGGTCTTTGATCCACTTTCAGCTAATTTTGGTATAAGGTGTGAGATGGACATCCTCTTTCATTCTTTTGGAAATGGATATCCAGTTCTCCAAACACCATTTATTGAACAGGCTGCTCTTTCCCAGTTGCTTTGGCTTCACTGCCTTATCAAAGATCAGTTGTCCATAGATGTGAGGGTCTACTTCTGAACACTCAATTCGATTCCATTGATCAGTATATCTGTCCTTATGCCAGTACCATGCTGTTTTGAGCACTGTAGCTTTGTAATATGCTTCAAAGTCAGGTAGTGTGAGACCTCCCACTTCTTTCCTCTTTCTCAAGACATTTTTGGCTATTTGGGGCACCTTACCCTTCCAAATAAATTTAGTTATTGGTTTTTCTATTTCTGTAAAGTAAGTTGTTGGGATTTGAATTGGTATTGCATTGAATCTGTAAATCAGTTTAGGTAAAATTGCCATCTTAACTATATTTAGTCTTCCAATCCATGAACATGGTATGTTCTTCCATTTTTTCAGGTCTTGTTCAATTTCTTTTAGCAGTTTCTTATAGTTTTCTATGTAAAGGTCTTTTGTGTCCTTGGTTAAGTTTATTCCTAAATACTTGATTCTTTTGGTTGCTATTGTAAATGGGATTTTTTTCTTGATTTCCTCCTCTTGTTGCACATTACTTGTGTATAGGAACACTACTGATTTTTGCGTGTTGATCTTGTAGCCTGCTACTTTGCTGTATTCATTGACTAGTTCTAGTAGCTTTGCTGTAGATTTTTCTGGATTTCCTACATATAGAATCATGTCATCTGCAAATAGTGAAAGTTTGACTTCTTCCTCTCCAATTTGGATGCCTTTTATTTCTTTTTCTTGCCTAATTGCTCTAGCTAGAACTTCCAGCACTATGTTGAATAACAATGGTGATAGTGGGCATCCCTGTCTTGTTCCTGATCTTAGAGGAAAAGCTTTCAGTCTCTCCCCATTGAGTGTGATGTTAGCTGTGGGTTTTTCATATATTGCCTTTATCATATTGAAAAAGTTCCCTTCTATTCCTATCCTTTGAAGTGTTTTCATCAGGAAAGGATATTGAATTTTGTCAAATACCTTTTCTGCATCAATCGAGATGATCATGTGGTTCTTCTGCTTTGATTTATTTATGTGGTGTATTACATTAATTGATTTTCTTGTGTTGAACCAGCCTTGCATACCTGGAATAAATCCCACCTGGTCGTGGTGTATAATTATTTTAATGTGCTGCTGGATTCGATTTGTAAGTATTTTGTTGAGGATTTTTGCATCTATATTCATTAAAGAAATTGGTCTATAATTTTCCTTTTTTGTAGTATCTTTGCCTGGTTTTGGTATTAGGGTGATGATGGCGTCATAGAAAGAGTTAGGTAGCTTTCCCTCTTCTTCAGTTTTTTTGAAGAGATTGAGCAGGATTGGTACTAATTTGTTCTTGAACGCTTGGTAGAATTCACATGTGAAACCATCTGGTCCTGGGCTTTTCCTTTTTGGGAGCTTTTTGATGACTGACTCAATCTCTTTACTTGTGATTGGTTTGTTGAGGTCATCTATTTCTTCTTGAGTTAATGTTGGTTGTTTATGCTTTTCTAGGAAGTTGTCCATTTCATCTAAGTTGTCTAGTTTATTAGCATATAGTTGCTCATAGTATCTTCTCATTATCTCCTTAATTTCTGCAGGGTCAGTAGTTATATTTCCTTTCCCATTTCTGATTGCATTTATTTGCATCTGCTCTCTCTTTTTTTTTTGTTAGCCTAGCCAGTGGTCCATCGATTTTATTGATTTTCTCAAAGAACCAACTTCTGGTTTTGTTGATTCTCTCTGTTGTTTTCCTGTTCTCAATTGCATTTATTTCTGCTCTAATCTTTGTTATTTCTTCCCTTCTGCTTGCTTTGGGGTTAGTTTGCTGTTCTTTCTCTAATTCCTCCAGGTGAGCAGTTAACTCTTCAATTTTTGCTCTCTCTTCTCTTTTAATATAGGCATTTAGGGCAATAAATTTCCCTCTCAGTACCGCCTTTGCTGCATCCCATAAGTTTTGATAAGTTGTGTTTTCATTGTCATTTGCCTCAAGGCATTTACTAATTTCTCTTGTCATTTCTTCCTTTACCCACTGGTTTTCTAAGAGGGTGTTGTTTAGCCTCCATATGTTTGTGAATTTTATGACCTTCTGCCTTTTATTTATTTCCAACTTCATTCCATTGTGGTCTGAGAAAGTGTTTTGTATAATATCAATATTTTTAAATTTGTTGAGACTTGCTTTGTGACCCAACATGTGGTCTATCCTAGAGAATGTTCCATGAGCACTTGAGAAAAAAGTGTATCCTGCTGTTGTTGGATGTAGTGTTCTATAAATGTCTGTCAAGTCTAGTTCATTTATCATACAATTCAACATCTCTGTTTCTTTAGTGATGCTCTGTCTAGATGTTCTATCCATTGATGAGACTGGTGTATTGAAGTCTCCAACTATTATTGTAGAGGTATCTATTTCTCCTTTCAGTGATCGCAGTGTTTGCCTCATGAATTTTGGGGCATTCTGGTTTGGTGCATGAATATTTATGACTGTTATGTTTTCTTGATGAATTGACCCTTTTATTAATATATAGTGTCCTTCTTTGTCTCTTTTAATTGTTTTTTGAAGTCTAACTTGTCTGATATTAATATAGCTACTCCTGCTTTTTTCTGGTTGTTGTTTGCATGAAATATCTTTTTCCAACCTTTCACTTTCAGTCTATGTTTGTCCTTGTGTCTAAAGTGAGTTTCTTGTAGACAGCATATAGATGGGTCCTGTTTTTTAATCCATTCTGCCAGTCTGTGTCTTTTTATTGGGGAGTTTAGTCCATTTATATTTAGTGTTATTACTGTAAGGGCAGTACTTTCTACTACCATTTTCTTTTTTGGAATTAATATGTCATATCTTATTTTTTCCTCTCCTTTTACCTTTCTTGGTAATCTTCATTTCTGTACTCTTCTCCAACTCTCTCTCTCCTGTCTTTTCCTATCAGCCTGTAGCAGTCCCTTTAGTATTTCTTGTAGTGCCGGTCTCTTATTCACAAACTCTCTCAGTGTCTGTTTGTCTGAAAATGTTTTAATCTCTCCCTCATTTTTGAAGGAAAGTTTTGCTGTATATAGAATTCTTGGTGGCAGTTTTTCTCTTTCAGTATCTTAAATATATGATGCCACTGTCTTCTTGCCTCCATGGTTTCTGCAGAGAAATCTGTACATAGTCTTATTGACCTTCCCTTGTATGTGATGGATTGCTTTTCTCTTGCTGCTTTCAGAATCCTCTCTTTGTCTTTGACATTGGACAATCCGACCAGTAAGTGTCTTGGAGTAGGTTTATTGGGATCTATTCTATTTGGGGTACGTTGTACTTCTTGAGTCTCTAATTTTCTGTCTTTTATAAGAGTTGGGAAATTTTCAGTGAATATGTCTTCTATTACTCTTTCTGCCCCTTTTCCCCTCTCTTCTCCTCCTAGGATACCCATAACACGTATATTTGTGCGTTTCATGTTGTCACTCAGCTCCCTAAGACCCTGCTCATATTTTTCCATTTTTTTCACCATCTGTTCTTTTGTGTGTATGAATTCGAATGACCTGTCTTCCAGTTCACTGATCCTGTCTTCTGCCTGTTCAAATCTACTGTTGTGTCTCTCCATTGTGTTTTTCATCTCCTCCATTGTGGCCTTCATTCCCATGAGTTCTGCCATTTGTTTTTTTAAGTTTATGAATTCTTCTTTATGGTCAGCCAGTGTCTTCTTTATATCCTTCAGCTCTTTTGCTATATCTTCCTTCATTTCATCAAATTTATTTAACATTAGTTGCCTCCACTCCTGTGTCTCAGCTGAGCTATTAGTTTGTTCCTTTGGCTGGTCCATGTTTTCGTGTTTCCTGGTATGGCTTGTTATCTTAAGTTGTCTAGGCATCTGATTTTCTTGATTAGTTTATTTTGGAGCTTGTTTTCTGTCTTTTACCTAGTGGTTTCTTTGTTGGTTGGCTTTGTTCTCTGTCCTCTGCTATTCAGTTCAACTTATTCTAGACCTCTAACTTAGGTTCTATTTAGTTGATCAGAATTTTTCCCCTCTTGTTTTTTCTGTTTCTTGCTCTGCCTCTATGTAACCTTTTTGTGAGTGGGTCTCATCAGATATGGTCGACCGTAGTCAGATTTTCCCAGCCTAGTGAGGCCCAGGTCTCATTGGGAGGGTATGGAGTTTTCCTGAGAATGAGACCCTCCTATGAGGCCTTTAGAATTGGGGCTTTTCCTCTCCTGTCCAGCAGGTGGCGCTGGCCAGCCCGCAGCTCCCCCACCAGTGTAAGGAGGTGTGGAGACTTTAGTTCTTCTGGTGACTCTGGTCCTGTTGGGGGTGTGGCTGACTGAAGCCGGAATCTGAATTCCAGCCCCTGGGGTCTGAATTCCCAGAAGGAGGACTGCCAGTTGAGCTGGACCTCCCTCCACTCTCCCAATCCTAAGAATTCCAGTTGTCTCTCAGGGACACTATTCCCTTCTCCTCTTTCCTCTTTGTGGCCTCTCCAGGTAGATTCCTTGGTCAGCCTGAGTTGCCAATTAAAGATGGGGGTGGAGACCTTCAGTAGTGAATACGGAACTCAAAGACACTGTGGGCACTCTGTCTCCCCCCCCAGCCCAGCCTAGTCCCTCAACCTGGGCTTTCCGATAGAAAATAACCACATATATTACTTTTAGATTAAAAAAAAAATAGAAAAGAAATCAAGAAAAAGAAAAAAGGAAAGGAAAAAAAAAAAAGAGTCTCTTTTAAAGTCTTTCCCCAGCCTGGAAGTTTTGTCAGTGTCAGAATAGAGCATTTAAAGATATGTTTTGGGCTATTGTCTGATAATTACTCTCCAACCGCTTCAGTTCCACCCCTGCCGGGGGGCTATTGAAATGCAAAAAGATAAGGGATCAGTGAGAAGCCAGAAGGGACAAAATGTAGGGGGAAAAAAAATGGCTTTTTTGGAGTCTGGGAATGGGTGCCCGCTTTTACGTGCCCCCACTTCTCGGAGCCCAGCCCTTCTTTAGCACCCCAGCTCCCAAAATTAGTTAATTAATTTGTTAATTAATTCTGCAGTTGAGGCTGGGTTGAGCCTCCCTTCTTGCCCTCAGCAGATTGCTGTTTTTTGGTGTTTTTTTTCCCCCCTTTCAGGGAGCTGACAGCAAGACAGTCTGTGAGGTCTGGGTGTGGAGGGGCGCCAGACCCCTGGTCCGGGGAACTTACAATGTTCGCTGCGATCTCAGCTTTTCCTCCAATTCCAAACTTGCGTCCAATCTGTGACTGGTTACTGGAGACCCTGAAAGCACTGTTTCATATAGTTCTTGGGTAATTGCCAGCTGCTCTAGGGGAGAGACGAAATTCTGCTCCTCACCACTCCACCATCTTGCCCTGCCTCCTCTGTCCCTTTCTTGACACTTTTAAATCTAATCCATATTTTGCATTTATCCATCAATTTTCCAGTCCACAGGAAGAGTTACCTCTAGAAAAGTTTGCCCCTTCTATTTCTGCTGCCCCTGGCATAGCTGGCCCCTGTAATAATTTTAGCTCCTTTTTAGGCTTCTGTTTTATGAGAGAAGCTGCTGCCCATAGAATTTCTTACTTCTGTAATTTTACTGGTCTGCAGCAGCTATAGTGCATATTAGCACTGGCAGATCTTTCCAAGGCACTAATGAGCCAGTCTCCTTCTTATTGGCTATTAGCAGACTTAACACAGCAAATTGAGTGCTCTGTGGGTTTTGCTTGAAGTTTTGCTACTTTGTGACCCATTCTGGAACCTGGTAGACAATGACCACTTAGACACTGGCCTTCCCGGTGACCTACCAATGCTCCCAGAGGAAATACTTCCTTCTGCCATGATGGCCTAGGCCAGTTCTGCTCTTCCCAGAATACCACGACATTGGGTTATGTGAAATGCTTTTATTTATGGTCATCAAATATTTTGCAAAGGGAAACAGGCACACATAACACTTGTGCCATAATCTATAAAGGAAGGTTTACTATAGAAACTTACAAGCAAAGAAGCATCAAAGCATGCATAATCCCAAGTCAAGGGGTTCAGGAGAGATACTACTTTCTTTCAGCCTTAAATAGTTATATTGGTATTGGAGGCAAGAAATAGCTGGTTGCATATATAAGAATAAGATTCCTGGTCTAGGAGATGGCATTGTAAGAAAGTGAAAGCCTCTGGCAGTCAGCATATGGTATAAGAGGATTTGAGTTCTTTTATTGAATTCACTCGGTTATACTATGTGCTACTAAGAAAGGAAGGAGTGAACCTCTGAGACCATGTGGCTTGCTTCTCTCAGGCTTCTCTTTATTGCTTCTCTCTCACCTTTCCTTCACGAATTTCTTGAAAGAGTAATTCCAAAAGTAGTCTCCACTTTTTAACACCTTATATATTTTTCAACTTTCTTTAACCTGGTTCATGTACCAAAATTGCTTAGGCAAAGGTTGGCAATGACACCCTTGTTTATAAATCCAGGGCATTTTTCATTTTCCTTACCTTGCTTGATCTTTCTCAGCTCTTGGAAATTTGCCACTTCCTTCTTGAAACTCACTCTTCCTTTGGCTTATATGACATGTTCCTCTCATCATTATTCCCCTGTATCTCAGGATGGTACTTTCTTAATGCCCTTCAGGATCTTTTGTTTTATACTTCTGTTTCATTATATAGTGGAACCATAGTTTTCATCCAAGGTCCAATTGATAGACTTTTTCCTTCTCTTTTAGGTGATCACATTTACTCTGATGGATCAGCACTATCTTTATGCATATAACTCTTATACCTGCATATTCAACCCTGACCTATTTCATGGTCTCTAGACTTGTACTTACCTTCTACTAAACCTGCCCATAACCATACATTGGTCCTGAGAAAGAAATCAAACTCAGTGTGTCTGAAACCTGAATGCACCATTCACCCCACATCAGTACCTTTTACTGTGCTCTCTCACGTTGTGATTTGCTCATCTATTTATTTTAGTGACAGAAATAAGACGGTTGGTAGCCATACTAGACTTATCCCTTTTCCTCTCCCCCATGCTAAATGATTACTAAGTTTTATTGACTTTATTTGCTCCATAACTTTCAAACCCATCACTTTCTCTGTCCTTGCCCTATTTAGGTCCTCATTAATTATTACCAGGATTACAAAAAGAGCCTTGTAATGATATTCTCTAATTTCAGAATTGCTGCCTTCCAAACCATTTTCATATTTTAACCAGAAAGATTATTCTGGAAATTCAGTCTATCCCTATTCAAAATCCTTTAATACCACCTCATTCCCACCCCACTGATGTGCAGGTAAAACTATACATTTCTGAGCATGACCTTCAATATACTTCATGACACAGCCCCAATCTAACTCTTCAAGCCTTTTCAGTTGCCATGTCCTAATATTTGCTCTCCAACACCAAATCTGTCTCTGAAATGTGTTATTCTCTGGCCGTCCCTCTGCTCCTTCAGCACCTTTTCTGACCTGCCCCCTTCTCCCTCACACTCTGTGCAAAAGCCAAGAAGTGGTTCAAAAGCCAAGAAGCAGTTCTGTCTACCTGGAAACACTTCCTCTTGCCCTCACCCCTTACCTAGGCTGTTCCTACATGGTTTCCAACACTCAAGCTCAGGTTTTACCTTCTACAGAATGCCTTTCTTTTGATAACACATATGCTATATTCTGTATTAAAAGCATGAACTGAATCTTTTTGTCTCTTTCCTCACCCATAAATTGGAAATGACAGTATGAGGACTAAATGAATGAATGGTACCTATTCATACAGTATCTATTTATACTGGACCAGGTAGGGTACTGTACCTATTTTCAATCAGTTTTTCACATGCTCAATTGAGTAATAAACTTCCTTAGTAGCTTAATGATAAAATCAACACCTAGACAGAGGTTGAAAATTTAGTTCAAATAGGTTTTAGGAGATCATATAATTTACTCCATCCAACTTTTCTCATTATCTGGCAGAACCAAAGATGTAATTAATGTGGTTCTTTGGGGATTAGTTACCTTTGGTAATGAAATAATTCTAAATTTGCATCTTTCTCTTTCCCTTCTAATTTCATAAATCCCCCCTCATACTGTAGCTATTTAGTTTTCTCTGATGATTGGGTTTTATCCTGTTACTGTGTATACAATACTGTTTTTATATATAATATTGCTTGCATCTCAGATCCCCAGGGAAGCCTTAAAATTTCTGTTCTTTGTATGTAACAAAGAATGAATATTCCATGACTATTCACTTTGAGGAGACCGATAGTGCTAAATAAGTGTTTTATTTCCCATTTCTTGAGAGGAACTGTATTGTAATTTCTGGATTTTTCTCTAATTATTTAAAAGTAGTGAACCTTATAGTCAATTCTTATTGCTTATATAGTCTTTAACCACAGTCATCTGAGTCTTTCTCCTTGTACAAGGTGAGTTTCAAGACTCTAATTTCAGGGGAAGGGAGTTCACCTGGCAAGAAGCTCATTGATTCACTCAGAAGATTCAAAATCCTCCCATTTACCCATGCCTGGCAAGCCAAATGAGGTGACTTTATATGAGACTTAGATCTGATACTGGTTTTCTTAGAGTGGGAAGCTGACATTAACTACAAGTGATTTTATTATTTTCCTTTTTAACTGAATTTTTTTATTTTTTTCCTTTTATTGTTTCTCTTAATTCTCTTAATTCTTTCCTCCTTTACTTAAGGCTTGAATCCTGCATTAAATATACCCAACTCAATTGCTTGCTTCTCAGAACAAAAGATCTGAGAAGAGTTAAGCTCAATTGGTATGTGTTTCTACACATTTTTCTCTTAAAAATCAGTGAAATTCTGTAATAACTATAACAGAATTAACAATAGAATAGATTAAACCTTTCTAAGGAGTTAAGAGGTTTCTCCTACACTTTTCTCAGAAAATAATATTGATTATGCATGGTGGAGTTGGTATATAAAAATTCTAATTTAAAGAAATACTTTCTTTTCATTAAAAATTCACTGTCTTATGGTATCTGAAATTTGAATGGAATCTTGGCAATTGCAAATAGCTTTTGGCTAAATTATTAGAGTTGCTATAGAGTATTCTTAAAGACCAACTATGGAGGAGAATATGATCATTGGGCCCTTCATCTTTGCTTCCATTGATGCATTAATTCCAGAATATTTGTGCATACATGTGTTTGTGTTTGCAAATATATATGTATATTATTGATCATATTTTTTTCTAGAAAATGCTTCATGAATAAAATAATTTAGTACCATGGATCCAGTTCATTATACCAATGAAGAAACAGATTAATTTACGGCAGAATGAAACATAGATCTAAGTCTCTGCTCTCCCAGCCCGTCGTACTTTCAGACACAACATGACTCTGACAGGATTATCTCCTTAGCAAGAATGGCCAAATACTAATGTGATATCATAATTATCTTGGGAGTTTGTCTGCAGTGGGCAGCCTGGTGCCTTTCCTTTTGCCAATATGTTGAATGATATTTACCAAAAAGAAGCTTTATCAATATCAAGAAGGCAAGGCTCTCCATAACTCATATGACCACAATGCATCCCAAGGACATTGCCCATAATGTTATCTTGGTACCTTTGCACCTTCATCAACTCTGGTTGATATACCTGCTCCACTGACATCCTGTATCACCCCAGAGAGCATAGGGCTGCCTCATGGCTGCAGACTACATACACTCTAATTCTCAATTGTGACTCTCAAATTGAGTTTATCTTACCACTTCTGATGCCATCCTCAGCATCTGATTGACAACGTGTCTAAGGAACCTTAAGTTTTTCCCAAATTTGACTGAGAAAACCAAATCTTTGACTTAGGAAATTTGGGGCTTCTGCTTATGATTCAGACAGCAAGTCTGCAACCAGCCTTTAAAAACAAAAAACGAAAAACTAGGTTTTATCAAAGCAAGGGCTTCTTCATAGGATCTTCCCATCTAGGACCCTCAGGGTCAAACTTATGCTTATCACAATACTGAAGACAGTGTCTCTGATTCATGACCACTATTGCCTAATTCCGGGTGAGTTTCCACTTCCAGATTGCTGGATTGAGGCTGATGTCACTCTGCATATCCAGGTGTTGTCAAATCTTTCCAGTCAGTCCCCAGTCTACTCCCATTGAGCACTAGCAGCATAGAAAAATTGCACAGTATTATTAAGAATGTAGACTCAGAGGGGCCATTTTACTCAATCAGGGTGGGAAGAATGACTGTACTGAAGGTTGGTTCTGTCCTTCTGTACCAACTGGGGTTAAATTGGTATTAACCCTTACTATCCATTCATCTCCCAAGGGTTTATAGAATCTGAGCTATTTTATAAACTAAATACCGAATTCCAAATATAATTTTAATGGAATGTGTATTTTTCATTACCCTTTATGTTGCTTGTTTTAATTTTTTTTTTATTTGGTCTTTCTAAAAGACTTTGTGATCAGTTTGGGTTTCTTTCAAAGGATTAGCTATGGTATCTGCACATAATTCTGTCAAAGCCCGGGCTATCTTTTTGTGTTTTCAAGGGTGAACTTGTGTTGTTGTTGCAAATCAAATAATGGTAAGCCTTTGTCTTATCAAGTGCAATTTACGTAATCTGTTTTAATAGATGACAGGGATTATATGGTCAAATGAACTCCTTTTGATCCCCAACCCTCATCTTAGTCTGTTTTATAACTAGAAATTGGATGCACTACATATTAAGCAGAGAAATTATTCCTTCAGAGTAATTCTATTGAACCTCTAAACTGAGACAAAACTTGAGGTTAAAATAAATAAATAGCATTAACTCTGCAAGTTCAGAGTGGAAGTAAGGAAGGAGTTTGTTGTGCTTAGGATTTTATTTATGTTTGAATTCTAATCAGGATAAACTTTGGGGGTTGAATGACCTCTCAGAGTTTAGAATTCCTTTTCAGCAAAGTGGAGTTGACAATCCCCATAAATTAGAGTTGTTTTGAGAATTTACTAAAATATGTTGCATAGTACCTTAAGAAGGCAGGTGCCCGGTGAATGCCAGCTGCCTTCTCCTTCTTTTTTCCTCTTATCTTCTCCCTTTCTATTGGCCATGTGTTTGTGCTTATCACTGAGAAATGAATCCAAGGGATAGTACCACCTAGGCAAAGCAGGTTTTGTGGAAGATTGATCTTGACCAACATTCAAAAGTAAAGAGACATTTGGAGCGCAAAGATTTTATTCTCTGAGAATAAATTTGTTTAGCAGTTGCGAAGGCATAGCTACCAACCAGCAGGCTCCCGTTTGGGTTCCCAGAGCATTCCTTTAGCTGGACCACAAGGGTTTAAATGCCTATTCAATCACTTACTCACATGTGATGTTAGATAAGTAATGTTTCCTTTCTCTGCCTCAGTTTCCTTATCAGTAAAATGTCAGATGATTACAGTAACTTTCTCAATAGGATTTTTATGAAGATAGACTGAGATAATCCATGTAAAGCAGTCAGTAATGTGCCTGGCTTTGAAAAGTTCAAAAAGATGACTTGTTGCATTTTGTATTATTGTGATATCTATTTGGCCATATGTCTGTTTTCCCCAGTATATGTGGATTTCCTCCTGTATCCCCAGTCTTGTTAAATAAATGATGGAATGAAAAGCAGAGAGATTGTTCAGCTGGTGTGTATCCATTCCATTGAAATTTCATACTCCAGGAGGCAGGTTGCAATATATGAAGGGGCACTACAACCATGATGGCCATTTTTAAAAATTAACTATAAATAAACAAAGAAAGATGTGTCTCACTCATAGTCTCTATGTTCACATTTTATTTTTAAAGTCTCCATTTTTGCTTGGTTATGGCTTGGGGATCTATTGATAGGAGCAATGATTGAAATGACTTACATTAACATAAATCCAAGGCATGGAGAATATAAGGGATCAGATATGATTTAAAAGTAACTACCCAGAGCTAGGATGATGAAAACCTGGCTGATGATTGCATTTAGCCAGCAATGATCTTTTTACAGTACTAATTAGAACACAAAGAAATGTGACTATAAACTGTCAAAATAAAATTTTCTTGAAGAGTCAGACCACATCCAACCTTTTGTGCCATTTCAAGTAGAAATACATAAGTGATTCACTGTTTACTATTATCTAAGTGAGGAAAGAGAATTGTTATCTCTCAGTAGCAACCATAAGTTTCCAAATATGCTGAATGAAAGATAAAAGACATGAAAAGTAAAATCTTATTTACTGTTTATGCCTATAAAATTTTTAACTGGTAACAGGGTGGGTTTTGGCAGACAATATTCCAGATGTTACTGACTGGAAGTAATGTGCCTAAAACCCCTAAAAATTTAAATGACTCCTAAGTTTATATAACCTGTTAGAGACGGACCTGTTTTTTAAATTCACTCATTGATTCCATTTAGTCCTAAAGCTTAGTCCATTAAGCCATGCTACCTCCATTTAAAACCTAATACCAGATCTTTTGCTTGCTTAGAATTCAGTGTTTGGTGTAACTAAATCCAACAAAACTGAAATAGCATATTCTTGTAGAGATACACACATATTTGTATATGAGCCTCTAGTCTTTTATCTTGCCATAAGTTATAAGTTTATGAATTGATAATGATCTAATATGGCTAAAGATTTCCTTCTATTTTGTTGAAATGCTTTCTTTTTGCAATTCTTTCCACAGTAACTTATGTTAATTTTGCAGCCTGTGTAGTCTGAACTGATATCTCTTAAATCACAGTGCTTGATAAAGGAAGGAGGTTAATAAGGCATGGATCATTACAATTGCAGACCCATCCTAATTTATACTAATGACTAACAGGACTCATGGCAAATAAGAGTCTGTGATTTGGAAAGTGAAATGGCTTGATTAAAAACAATGAATTCTGTGTGGTTTAGAACTGCACAAAGAGAATAATAATTTTGATGTCATCTATCCCCGATAGAGAAATGGTCAATACAGAAAACAGAGGATTGTTTATGAATAGCTTATGTGAATAAGGGTATTTACAGACTCATAATAAATCAGGTCCTATTACTGTGATCTGTACAGGAGTCTGGCTGTGATTCTTTTACTACAATTCTGATGAAATATTTTCTGAAATGAAAGGGTAATCAGCTGGAGTATTTTCATTATATGGAGAATTTTACTGAAATTGTTTGTCATAATGAGATTTGACCTATAGATGAAGTGCAGTTTAGTTACTTTCTTTGGGAATCAGTACATAAATATCCTTGTCAGGATTTCACCTGTATTATAAATATCAGGATCTGCAGGAGTCATATGATAAAAGGGAGCCTGAGGCTTCAAAGTACTTCCTGAGAATTATTCTGCTGCCATAGGCACTAAAGAAGGTCAGAGCTGCTGTTCTCTACAACCCTTTAGAGAGAGGTGGGGAAAGCCCATACATCCGTATCCAGAAACAAGCGGATTGAACATTTTGACTTTTCCTGACCCCAAGAGATTTTCTTGTTATGCACTGTTGCTAGCTTGTGATACTCGGCACACATGTGAATGTGTATATGTCTGTGTGTGTATACAGATGTATGTTGGGGGGGCCTTGAGGGGTTGGGTGATATATATTGTGGATTTTGAGAAATTAATCTTGTGCTCTTCACTAACATGAGTCAATTAAGTGGCTGGGTAAGACACAACACACTTAAATAAGACGTTTTAGTCCTAATATTGGCAATGCCAGATAAGTGCAAAAGGAATGGATAAGAAAGGTGTTTTTAAGTCTGGAGTGATACAACCATTTATTAATGTCGTTACAGTGCTAAATTTGGTGCTATGAGGCTCTGCTGGAAGGAGCTCTTGCAGTCATTAATTACAACATTTATTATCAGCCTTGTCTTAGCACCAAGTTCTCAAAGCTCTATTGCTTTGATGTTAAATATCAGGTATCTGATACACTCTCTGGCAAGTACATGCAGGCTATTTGGGAGAGGAAAGGGGCTGGGCTCCTGGGTGGTGGAGTGGAGAACTGCAAATTATTTAGGCCTACACCCATCCCTATGACCCTAGATGGGACAAGAAGATTAAAAGTAGGAAAATTCTGAACTGCATACCACAGCACTGAGAACTGAATCCTTTCAAATAGGTGGTGGGAGCCTTTTCTAAAAAATGAGATTTGTTCTAGGAATGGCAAAATAATCACTAAGTAATGAAGTGTGTATTTGCATTATGTTTGCACAGAGATAAAGTTATTTGGAGATTGATAAAAAAAATAACATAGAATCACATTACTTGACTTGGAAATAAATTTCAAAATCTGAACAATTTTGTGCAGAGATGAACTGCTTTAACTGCTACTCCAAGGTAGTGTTCAGTGTTTGAAGATAGGGATTCTTTTTTCTTTTTTTAATATCTGCTCTAATCCAAAGAGAAATATTGACAGTTGATTACTTAAGAAACATATCAGTTGGTGGAGATTAAAACATCTGGTACTATTGCTCTTTGACTTCCTGGTGTATCACAATTAGAAAGCTTTAATTTATCAGTTGTATTTTAATTCAAAAGAGTTCACTGCCTATAGTTAAAATTCAGAGAATAAAAGCCAACCTTCCCACACTATCCTGCAATTCCTTTCTCTAGAGGAATCCACATTTAACCGTTTTCTTGTATAACTTCAAGTATATATGCATATATTTGTCTCTATTTGAAATCTTACTGTCACTTGGAAATATATATATATATATATATATATATATATATATATATATATATTTGAGAAAGTTACCTTCCAGTACTTAAAAGACTTGCAAGTGTAATTCATTCTCCTTAATGAGTACTTAAAAAATTAATTGCCTACATGCTCTATAATTCATTTACTCAAGGTGAATATTTAGTTTATTTCCGTTATTGCAGTATTTGCAATTGATAGTTGTCTTAGTTTCATAGGACTGCTGTAACAAAATACTACAAACTTGATAGCTTAAAACAACAGACGTTAATTATCTCACAGTTCTGTTCAAAGTTAATATATTGGCAGGGCCACGCTCCCTCTGAAAACTGTAGAGGAGAATCCTTCTTTCTTCGTTCACAGGTTACTGAAACAAATACCATACACTGGGTTGGCTTAACAACAGGCATGTATTGGCTTGTGGTTTCAGAGACTAGAGATTTGCTCCCCCAGGGGTTAGTATCTTCTCTGGCTGGCTAGCAATCTTAGGATTCCAATCATGTGGCTTTTCCATCCCATGGAAATGCACATGGCATCATCTTATTTGTTTTCTTCTTCCAGTTTCTGGCTGCCCCTGTGGCTTCTTTTTCTTTGTCCAATTTTCATTGCTTATAAGGACTTAAGCCATACTGGATTAAGGCCACCCTCATTTGGTTTGAGCACACCTTAACTAATAACATCTTTAAAGGTTCTATTTACAAGTGGGTTCATACCCACAGACCAGGGGATGGGAACTGAATATGCCTTTTGTGGGGCCATAACTCAATCCCCAATATCTTCCTTGCCTCTTCCTACCTTCTGGTGGTTTGCTGGCAATCCTTGGAGATCCTTGGCTTGCAGCTCTTCAGTTTCTGCCTCAGTTGTGACAGTGCCTTCTCCCGACATCTGTCCATGTCTCTTCTCCCTTTCTTATGAGGACACCAGTCATACTGGGTTCAGGGTCCAAACTACTCCTTTATGACCTCGTTTTAATTTACTAATCGTATCTGAAATGAAAGCATTTCCAACGAAGGTCTCACTCTGAGGTATGGGGGTTAAGACTTCTGCATTTATTTTGGGGGGCTACAATTCAACCCATAAAAAATAGGACAGTGAATAATCTTTGCACATATGGATTTATCTATAAGACAAAATCCTGGAAGATAATTGGCTGAGTGAATGCATACCTGCATTTCACATTTGGGTGGCTTCCAAAATTCCATCTAAAAAGAAATTTTTCCATAAACCTTGACAACACTTTAGAGTATCGTACACTTTTCCCTTTGCTGATAGGATAGGTGAAAAAAGATATATTTTTTATTGTGTTTGATTTGTATCTTTCTTGAGTTAAGTTGTATCATTAGTATTTATTTTCTTATCAAATATTTACGTTCTTTTCTCATTTTGGGAGGAGAAGGCTGAGTTGTTGAATTTTTATTGATTTATAGGAATTCTTCTTATATTCAGAAGATGAGGTTTTTTTTTCATGTGCTGCAGGTATATTTGCCTAGCTAGACATTTGTAATTGTATAATTTTTGATACATTGTGAAAATAAAATGATAAATTTTATGTATTCTAGTGTTTTTTGTCTAATTATAGATGATGACATACATGATTTTTTGTTTATTCTTTGTTTTCTGTTTTGTTTTGAAATACTTTCCTTTGCCTAATGTTAATTTTTTATTCCATGTTTTCTCCTAGCTTTCCTTTTAAACATCCTTCTTAGGTTTAAATATTTTATTTTAGAATAAGGAGAAAGACAGGGATTCAGTTTTCATTTTTTTACTGGTTGACTATCTAATTGTTCCAGAGCCCTTTATCAAATATTCCTGTCTTTTCCACTACTTCAGAATGCTGCTTAAAGCACATCTTACATGCCCAGATCTATTTAGAGCTATTTCTTAATTTTTTTCCTGTCAATTTTCTCTCCAGATTCATGTACTGTAGCTTAATTATATGCTTTACTATCTGATAGAATTTCTCTTCATTGTTCTTTTTCTGAATTTTTATTTTAATTTTCAACCTTTATGCCAGTTTATTTTAAATGAATCTTTTAAAAATACAGCACAAAGTTGGGTTTCTCATTGTACAAAAATTCCTTGCTTCCTCCAGGCCCCTTTTTACTGGTCCCTCTAAACAGAGTTATACTTCTCACCAACTAACATAAGCATTGGCCAAGGGATTATTTGGCCAATGAAATGTGAGGAGCTGTGATATGTGCCACTTCTGGGCAGAAGCTTTGATAACTCTCATGTGGTTCTTCTTTGCTCCTTTTCCTTTGCTCAAGATCTCCCAGATGGGATCTGTTCCTTCAACCTTGGACCCAGTAGGTAGAAGACTTGGAAAAGAGCCACAACCATGTCATTGTAGTGGTACAATATGATAAATAAACAAACTTTTATTTTTAAAATTCTGTGGTCATTTGTTACTATGGCATAACTTAGGTGAAGTTGCCTGATAGTGATCCACTCTGAAAGTTTTCTTTTAATAGATGTTCATATATTTACATTCAGCTTGGTTTGTAAGAAATATATATATATATTTCTGTTATTTTTATGTTGTGCTTTCTGTTTTAAATGCCTTGTTTGTTTGTCTTGCTATATTGCCCTGTTTTCATTTATTTGCATGTTGTTCTGATACTTTTTAAAGCTTATTCTTTGTTTTTAGTTTTCTGTGTTTTTTGTAACTTTATGTGGCTCATTTAAATTTTTGTTTCTTTAGCTTAATTACCTTTATATGATAACTATTAATTCCTCCCTATAAAAGATAATTAGATGTACAGTTTATCTGAAATAGACTTCCCTGTCCTCACCTGCTTCCCCCTGCATTGGAAACTTACTTTACAATTTTATATATTTCTAGATTATTCTTGTAAATCTTTATGCCTTTAAAAATAATACATGGACAGCTTCAGTAATTGATTTTTTTAGTCTTAAGAATTATCAAGTTTTCTTGTTCTCTTCCTCTGTATTTCTGCTGATTTGATTGGCTATTATTATCATTTCTATACTGTTTTTGTTGGTAACATATATTTTTTCATCATTGCTCCCATAATTGTTTTGCTTTAGGCATATGTTTTAGAGGTTTTAATGTTCTTTTTACAGTAGTATCTCCATTCATGATTTGATTGGCTAGATTTCAATCTCAAGTCATTTTTTTTCAGGAATCTGCCCTGAATTCTTGCATACTTGAATATATCTGTGTATTATCTTGATAGTTAAATAACTTGGCTATGCACAACAATCTTGGATAATATTTTAAAAGTCTATTTCATTCTTAATATTTGATAAATATAAAATATATATGTAGGAGGGCGGGGCAAGATGGCAGACTGGTGAGCTGTATGTTTTAGTTACTCCTCCAGGAAAGTAGGTAAAAAGCCAGGAACTGTGTGGACTGGACACCACAGAGCAATCTGTCTTTGGGCATACTTCATACAACACTCATGAAAACGTGGAACTGCTGAGATCAGCGAAATCTGTAAGTTTTTGCGGCCAGGGGACCCGCGCCCCTCCCTGCCAGGCTCAGTCCCGGGGTAGGAGGGGCTGTCAGCTCCGGGAAGGGGAAGGGAGAATTGCAGTGGCTGCTCTTATCAGAAACTCATTCTACTGATTCAAACTCCAACCATAGATAGACTGAGACCAGACACCAGAGACTCTGAGAGCAGCCAGCCCAGCAGAGAGGAGACAGGCATAGAAAAAAAACAACACGAAAAACTCCAAAATAAAAGCAGAGGATTTTTGGAGTTCTGGTGAACACAGAAAGGGGAAGGGCAGAGATCAGGCCTTGAGGTGCATATGCAAATCCCGAAGCAAAGCTGATCTCTCTGCCCTGTGCACCTTTCCTTAATGGCCCTGGTTGCTTTGTCTATTAGCATTTCAATAACCCATTAGATCTCTGAGGAGGGCTGTTTTTTTTTTGTTTTTTTTTTTTTTTTTTTTTAAATCCTTTTTGCTTTTTCTAAAACAATTACTCTAAGAAGCTCAATACAGAAAGCTTCAAAGAATTGAAATTTGGGCACGTCAAGTCAAGAGCAGAACTAAGAGAGCTCTGAGACAAAAGGCAATAATCCAGTGGCTGAGAAAATTCACTAAACAACACAACTTCCCAAGAAAAGGGGGGTGTCCGCTCACAGCCACCATCCTGGTGGACAGGAAACACTCCTGCCCATCGCCAGCCCCATAGCCCAGAGCTGCCCCAGACAACCCAGTGTGACGGAAGTGCTTCAAATAACAGGCACACACCACAAAACTGGGCGTGGACATTAGCCTTCCCTGCAGCCTCAGCTGAATGTCCCAGAGCTGGGAAGGGGGAGCAGTGTGAATTAACAGAGCCCCATTCAGCCATCATTTGAGCAGACTGGGAGCCTCCCAACACAGCCCAGCAGCCCAGAACTGCCCTGGGGGGACGGCACTCACCTGTGACATAGCACAGTCATCCCTCAACAGAGGACCCGGGGTGCACAGCCTGGAAGACGGGCCCACTTGCAAGTCTCAGGAGCCATACGCCAATACCAAAGACTTGTGGGTCAGTGGCAGAGACAAACTGTGGCAGGACTGAACTGAAGGATTAGACTATTGCAGCAGCTTTAAAACTCTAGGATCATCAGGGAGATTTGATTGTTAGGGCCACCCCCCCTCCCCGACTGCCCAGAAACACGCCCCACATACAGGGCAGGCAACACCAACTACACACGCAAGCTTGGTACACCAATTGGGCCCCACAAGACTCACTCCCCCACTCACCAAAAAGGGTAAGCAGGGGAGATCTGGCTTGTGGAGAACAGGTGGCTCGTGGACGCCACCTGCTGGTTAGTTAGAGAAAGTGTACTCCACGAAGCTGTAGATCTGATAAATTAGAGAGAAGGACTTCAACTGGTCTACAAACCCTAAAAGAACCCTATCAAGTTCAGCAAATGCCACGAGGCCAAAAACAACAGAAAATTATAAAGCATATGAAAAAACCAGACGATATGGATAACCCAAGCCCAAGCACCCAAATCAAAAGACCAGAAGAGACACAGCACCTAGAGCAGCTACTCAAAGAACTAAAGATGAACAATGAGACCATAGTACAGGATATGAAGGAAATCAAGAAGACCCTAGAAGAGCATAAAGAAGACATTGCAAGACTAAATAAAAAAATGGATGATCTTATGGAAATTAAAGAAACTGTTGACCAAATTAAAAAGATTCTGGACACTCATAGTACAAGACTAGAGGAAGTTGAACAACAAATCAGTGACCTGGAAGATGACAGAATGGAAAATGAAAGCATAAAAGAAAGAATGGGGAAAAAAATTGAAAAACTCGAAATGGACCTCAGGGATATGATAGATAATATGAAACGTCCGAATATAAGACTCATTGGTGTCCCAGAAGGGGAAGAAAAGGGTAAAGGTCTAGGAAGAGTATTCAAAGAAATTGTTGGGGAAAACTTCCCAAATCTTCTAAACAACATAAATACACAAATCATAAATGCTCAGCGAACTCCAAATAGAATAAATCCAAAAAAACCCACTCCGAGACATATACTGATCACACTGTCAAACATAGAAGAGAAGGAGCAAGTTCTGAAAGCAGCAAGAGAAAAGCAATTCACCACATACAAAGGAAACAGCATAAGACTAAGTAGTGACTACTCAGCAGCCACCATGGAGGCAAGAAGGCAGTGGCACGATATATTTAAAATTCTGAGTGAGAGGAATTTCCAGCCAAGAATACTTTATCCAGCAAAGCTCTCCTTCAAATTTGAGGGAGAGCTTAAATTTTTCACAGAAAAAGAAATGCTGAGAGAATTTGCTAACAAGAGACCTGCCCTACTGGAGATACTAAAGCGAGCCCTACAGACAGAGAAACAAAGACAGGACAGAGAGACTTGGAGAAAGGTTCAGTACTAAAGAGATTCGGTATGGGTACAATAAAGGATATTAATAGAGAGAGGGAAAAATATGGCAAACATAATCCAAAGGATAAGATGGCCGATTCAAGAAATGCCTTCACGGTTTTAACGTTGAATGTAAATGGATTAAACTCCCCAATTAAAAGATATAGATTCGCAGAATGGATCAAAAAAAATGAACCATCAATATGTTGCATACAAGAGACTCATCTTAGACACAGGGACACAAAGAAACTGAAAGTGAAAGGATGGAAAAAAATATTTCATGCAAGCTACAGCCAAAAGAAAGCATGTGTAGCAATATTAATCTCAGATAAAATAGACTTCAAATGCAGGGATGTTTTGAGAGACAAAGAAGGCCACTACATACTAATAAAAGGGGCAATTCAGCAAGAAGAAATAACAATCGTAAATGTCTATGCACCCAATCAAGGTGCCACAAAATACATGAGAGAAACACTGGCAAAACTAAAGGAAGCAATTGATGTTTCCACAATAATTGTGGGAGACTTCAACACATCACTCTCTCCTATAGATAGATCAACCAGACAGAAGACCAATAAGGAAATTGAAAACCTAAACAATCTGATAAATGAATTAGATTTAACAGACATCTACAGGACATTACATCCCAAATCACCAGGATACACATACTTTTCTAGTGCTCACGGAACTTTCTCCAGAATAGATCATATGCTGGGACATAAAACAAGCCTCAATAAATTTAAAAAGATTGAAATTATTCAAAGCACATTCTCTGACCACAATGGAATACAATTAGAAGTCAATAACCATCAGAGACTTAGAAAATTCACAAATACCTGGAGGTTAAACAACACACTCCTAAACAATCAGTGGGTTAAAGAAGAAATAGCAAGAGAAATTGCTAAATATATAGAGACGAATGAAAATGAGAACACAACATACCAAAACCTATGGGATGCAGCAAAAGCAGTGCTAAGGGGGAAATTTATAGCACTAAACGCATATATTAAAAAGGAAGAAAGAGCCAAAATCAAAGAACTAATGGATCAACTGAAGAAGCTAGAAAATGAACAGCAAACCAATCCTAAACCAAGTACAAGAAAAGAAATAACAAGGATTAAAGCAGAAATAAATGACATAGAGAACAAAAAAAGAATAGAAAGGATAAATATCACCAAAAGTTGGTTCTTTGAGAAGATCAACAAGATTGACAAGCCCCTAGCTAGACTGACAAAATCAAAAAGAGAGAAGACCCATATAAACAAAATAATGAATGAAAAAGGTGACATAACTGCAGATCCTGAAGAAATTAAAAAAATTATAAGAGGATATTATGAACAACTGTATGGCAACAAACTGGATAATGTAGAAGAAATGGACAATTTCCTGGAAACATATGAACAACCTAGACTGACCAGAGAAGAAATAGAAGACCTCAACCAACCCATCACAAGCAAAGAGATCCAATCAGTCATCAAAAAGCTTCCCACAAATAAATGCCCAGGGCCAGATGGCTTCACAGGGGAATTCTACCAAACTTTCCAGAAAGAACTGACACCAATCTTACTCAAACTCTTTCAAAACATTGAAAAAATGGAACACTACCTAACTCATTTTATGAAGCTAACATCAATCTAATACCAAAACCAGGCAAAGATGCTACAAAAAAGGAAAACTACCGGCCAATCTCCCTAATGAATATAGATGCAAAAATCCTCAACAAAATACTTGCAAATCGAATCCAAAGACACATTAAAAAAATCATACACCATGACCAAGTGGGGTTCATTCCAGGCATGCAAGGATGGTTCAACATAAGAAAAACAATCAATGTATTACAACACATTAAAAACTCGAAAGGGAAAAATCAATTGATCATCTCAATAGATGCTGAAAAAGCATTTGACAAAATCCAACATCCCTTTTTGATAAAAACACTTCAAAAGGTAGGAATTGAAGGAAACTTCCTCAACATGATAAAGAGCATATATGAAAAACCCACAGCCAGCATAGTACTCAATGGTGAGAGACTGAAAGCCTTCCCTCTAAGATCAGGAACAAGACAAGGATGCCCGCTGTCACCACTGTTATTCAACATTGTGCTGGAAGTGCTAGCCAGGGCAATCCGGCAAGACAAAGAAATAAAAGGCATCCAAATTGGAAAAGAAGAAGTAAAACTGTCATTGTTTGCAGATGATATGATCTTATATCTAGAAAACCCTGAGAAATCAACGATACACCTACTAGAGCTAATAAACAAATTTAGCAAAGTAGCGGGATACAAGATTAATGCACATAAGTCAGTAATGTTTCTATATGCTAGAAATGAACAAACTGAAGAGACACTCAAGAAAAAGATACCATTTTCAATAGCAACTAAAAAAATCAAGTACCTAGGAATAAACTTAACCAAAGATGTAAAAGACCTATACAAAGAAAACTACATAACTCTACTAAAAGAAATAGAAGGGGACCTTAAAAGATGGAAAAATATTCCATGTTCATGGATAGGAAGGCTAAATGTCATTAAGATGTCAATTCTACCCAAACTCATCTACAGATTCAATGCAATCCCAATCAAAATTCCAACAACCTACTTTGCAGACTTGGAAAAGCTAGTTATCAAATTTATTTGGAAAGGGAAGATGCCTCGAATTGCTAAAGACACTCTAAAAAAGAAAAACGAAGTGGGAGGACTTACACTCCCTGACTTTGAAGCTTATTATAAAGCCACAGTTGCCAAAACAGCATGGTACTGGCACATAGATAGACATATAGATCAATGGAATCGAATTGAGAATTCAGAGATAGACCCTCAGATCTATGGCCGACTGATCTTTGATAAGGCCCCCAAAGTCACCGAACTGAGCCATAATGGTCTTTTCAACAAATGGGGCTGGGAGAGTTGGATATCCATATCCAAAAGAATGAAAGAGGACCCTACCTCACCCCCTACACAAAAATTAACTCAAAATGGACCAAAGATCTCAATATAAAAGAAAGTACCATAAAACTCCTAGAAGATAATGTAGGAAAACATCTTCAAGACCTTGTATTAGGCGGCCACTTCCTAGACTTTACACCCAAAGCACAAGCAACAAAAGAGAAATAGATAAATGGGAACTCCTCAAGCTTAGAAGTTTCTGCACCTCAAAGGAATTTCTCAAAAAGGTAAAGAGGCAGCCAACTCAATGGGAAAAAATTTTTGGAAACCATGTATCTGACAAAAGACTGATATCTTGCATATACAAAGAAATCCTACAACTCAATGACAATAGTACAGACAGCCCAATTATAGAATGGGCAAAAGATATGAAAAGACAGTTCTCTGAAGAGGAAATACAAATGGCCAAGAAACACATGAAAAAATGTTCAGCTTCACTAGCTATTAGAGAGATGCAAATTAAGACCACAATGAGATACCATCTAACACCGGTTAGAATGGCTGCCATTAAACAAACAGGAAACTACAAATGCTGGAGGGGATGTGGAGAAATTCGAACTCTTATTCATTGTTGGTGGGACTGTATAATGGTTCAGCCACTCTGGAAGTCAGTCTGGCAGTTCCTTAGAAAACTAGATATAGAGCTACCATTCGATCCAGCTATTGCACTTCTCGGTGTATACCCGGAAGATCGGAAAGCAGTGACACGAACAGATATCTGCACGCCAATGTTCATAGCAGCATTATTCACAATTGCCAAGAGATGGAAACAACCCAAATGTCCTTCAACAGATGAGTGGATAAATAAAATGTGGTATATACACACGATGGAATACTACGCGGCAGTAAGAAGGAACGATCTGGTGAAACATATGACAACATGGATGAACCTTGAAGACATAATGCTGAGCGAAATAAGCCAGGCACAAAAAGAGAAATATTATATGCTACCACTAATGTGAACTTTGAAAAATGTAAAACAAATGGTTTATAATGTAGTATGTAGGGGAACTAGCAGTAGAGAGCAATTAAGGAAGGGGGAACAATAATCCAAGAAGAACAGATAAGCTATTTAACGTTCTGGGGATGCCCAGAAATGACTATGGTCTGTTAATTTCTGATGGATGTAGTAGGAACAAGTTCACTGAAATGTTGCTATATTATGTAACTTTCTTGGGGTAAAGTAGGAACATGTTGGAAGTTAAGCAGTTATCTTAGGTTAGTTGTCTTTTTCTTACTCCCTTGTTATGGTCTCTTTGAAATGTTCTTTTATTGTATGTTTGTTTTCTTTTTAACTTTTTTTTTCATACAGTTGATTTAAAAAAGAAGGGAAAGTTAAAAAAAAAAAAAAAAAGAAAAAAGACAAACAAAAAAAAAAAAAAAAAAAGATGTAGTGCCCCCTTGAGGAGCCTGTGGAGAATGCAGGGGTATTCGCCTACCCCACCTCCATGGTTGCTAACATGACCACAGACATAGGGGACTGGTGGTTTGATGGGTTGAGCCCTCTACCATAAGTTTTACCCTTGGGAAGACGGTTGCTGCAAAGGAGAGGCTAGGCCTCCCTGTATTTGTGCCTAAGAGTCTCCTCCTGAATGCCTCTTTGTTGCTCAGATGTGGCCCTCTCTCTCTGGCTAAGCCAACTTGAAAGGTGAAATCACTGCCCTCCCCCCTACGTGGGATCAGACACCCAGGGAAGTGAATCTCCCTGGCAACGTGGAATATGACTCCCGGGGAGGAATGTAGACCCGGCATCGTGGGATGGAGAACATCTTCTTGACCAAAAGGGGGATGTGAAAGGAAATGAAATAAGCTTCAGTGGCAGAGAGATTCCAAAACGAGCCGAGAGATCACTCTGGTGGGCACTCTTACGCACACTTTAGACAACCTTTTTTAGGTTCTAAAGAATTGGGGTAGCTGGTGGTGGATACCTGAAACTATTAAACTACAACCCAGAACCCATGAATCTCGAAGACAGTTGTATAAAAATGTAGCTTATGAGGGGTGACAGTGGGATTGGGAATGCCATAAGGACCAAACTCCACTTTGTCTAGTTTATGGATGGATGTGTAGAAAAGTAGGGGAAGCAAACAAACAGACAAAGGTACCCAGTGTTCTTTTTTACTTCAATTGCTCTTTTTCACTCTAATTACTATTCTTGTTATTTTTGTGTGTGTGCTAATGAAGGTGTCAGGGATTGATTTAGGTGATGAATGTACAACTATGTAATGGTACTGTAAACAATCGAAAGTACAATTTGTTTTGTATGACTGCGTGGTATGTGAATATATCTCAATAAAATGATGATTAAAAAAATATATATATGTAACTTATATCAGTCATGAAGCATGATTGTAAATCAAACACCAGTGAACACACCAACCAACTTAATACCCAGAGCATCACAAGCAACTTAATCTATGCTGACCCTTAATCGCCTGCCTCCTCCAAGAGGCAACACACTTCTTTGCATAAACTCTCTACGGCCAAGGAGATACTGCTTAGATAATTTTGACCTGGAATGATGGAATAGCTTTATGCCCAACTATTTTCCTGCAAGCTGAAAGAGTAAAAGGAGAAGCTGCAATCCTTTTTTGATGCTTCAAAGGGTTGCACTAAACTGATATTTGGTGGTACAGATCCCCTCCCCACCCACAATCCCTGCTGTTACCCTTTCCAGGGCTGATATAAACTCCATAGCATACAATAAGGAGGCTTTGTTAATTAATGAAAGATGTATTTTTAGTCAGCTTTTGTGGAAAACATATTACCTCCTGAATAATTCTGAGCTTGCAATCAATCTTCCTACCCCTCCCCCACTGCCTCTGCGCGTGTGTGCACGCGCGCGCACACACACACACACACACACACACACACACTAAAGAGCTACGTGATCTTGGCCAGATCACTTCACCTCTCTGGGCCTTGTTTCTTATGTGTAAAATGAGAAGATTGAACCAGATGACTTCCTTCCAGTTTTAACTTCTTTGAGTTCATAGGAGAATTCACTTTGTACTTTCATGTAGGATCTCTCACAAACAGCAATATAGAACAATAAGAAACATTAACTTATTTAAGAACATAAACTGCATAGAAAATTTTGCTCAGTTGTACAAAGCCTACAGTCATAGATGACTGAATAGTGTGTGGTTATGTGTGTGTGTGTTTGTGTATATAAATATACACCTACCAGCACATTAAATATACATATATCCAAGTATAGTTAATTGACTATGTTGCATTATAGCTGTCAAAGAAGGAAAAAATGAGCTATGACAGAAAACACCAATGGAGAGTGAGTGAGGGGAAACAGAGTGTGGTTTCTATGAAGCAGAAACTGTCCATCTCTTTTTCCTTAATCCTAGGAAGAGAATGCCCGGTTTGAGATGTTGTCACCTCCACATCTCATTCCATACACAAAACAGAGAAAGAGAACTTTTTGAGAATAATAAATTCAGAGATTAAGGATAGTACTGACAGAGAGCCTAAGAAAATAATCTTAATGCAAACGGACCAATTGAGATAGATATTCAATATCATATATAAACACAACTCACAGCTTCTGAAATCCTTATTATCTTCTTGCCATCACTCCCCACCCTCTTTCTCAGTTTCCATATAACACTGGATTTATATAGAGAGGAAAAAATGAGATGATAAAATGAATAGAAAGATGCAACATATCAAAGACTGATTACAAAAGAATACTTGGGGAAGGAAGGAAGATAAGAGGGGTGACAAGGGAGAATGTATACTCAATCCACTGACCAGGAATGGCTGCCTGTATCAATCACGGTTGTCCAGAGAAACAGAGAGAGATAGAGAGAGAGAGAGAGAGAGAGAGAGAGAGAGAGAGAGAGAGAGAGAGAGAGAGAGAGAGAGAGAGATTCATTATAAGGGATATAAGGAATTGGCTCCTGCAATTGTGGGGGCTAGCAAGTTCAAATTCCATAGAAAAGACAGGCTGGAAATTCAGATAAAAGTACAATTGATGTGTTGAGTCTGAATTCTTTAGGGGAAGCTGACAGGCCTGGAAATTATGGTGAGGGGTGAGGTTGAGGTCTTGAGGCAGAAACTCTTCTGATCTCTGGAACCCTTAGTTCTTGTTGTTAGACCTCTAACTGATTGGGTGAGCCCCAGCCACATAATGCAGGTGTTCTGGTTTGCTAATGCTGCCATTATGCAAAATACAAGAAATGTAATTGCTTTTATAAAGGGGGTTTGTTTGGTTACAATTTACAGTCCTAAGGCCATGTACGTGTCCAAACTAACACATCAACAAGAGGATACCTTCACTGAAGAACTGGGAAGGCACGTGGCTGGCATGTGCTGGTCTTTTGCTCCTAGGCTGTGTTTCAGTATGGCATTCTCCAAACATCCTTCTGTCTGCAACTCCAAGCATCTCTAAGCATCAGCAAGCATCTGGGTCTGTGTTGGCTCCTTCTGAACTAATCAAGAACTACCCTGAATGGGCAGAGCCACACCTCCATGGAAATATCTTATCAAAAGATAGATGTGACTCACCTACAGCTGGGTGAGTCACATCTCCATGGAAACAACCTAATCCAATTATCCCACAAATATGGATTAAAACGCAGCTTTTGGGGAGACAGAATATATCCAAACTGGCACAGCAGGGTAATTTCCTTTACTTAAGGTCAACTCATTGTAGCTGCTAAAGCTACAAAATATCTCCACAGTAACAATTAGGCAAGTACTTGACCAAGAAACTAGACACATAAATCTAACCATCACAGTCCATCCCTTGTCAACTTAGCACCCATACATATCTTCTCAAACCATACTTAATCTCTAAATAAAGATTATAATAAAGTCATACTTTCACCTAACATATAATGAAAAATGCACTAACTCTTTCCCCAGAAGGACACATATCCTTGGATGATGTTCACTCTTCTCTCTGATATCTTGTAACTTAAATATTATGATGTAAAGTTAATGTAACTTATGCTATACAGTAAGGGGAAAAGAAAAGGAAGAAAACGAAGATATTTGAGGTATATGTCTACATCTATGTATATATACACACACAAACAAACATATTCATAACAAAATAAGGAAGAAATAGTAATAACAATAACATTCCTTGTTTGTACAATTGTTCACATGGTCATAGTTGGTATTTATAACTACCTTCTTCCACTACGCATTCCATATTTCCTTTGACCTCAGCAAGTACCTCAGCTGGTCCTGGTTCTTTGCCTGGTGGGGTGACCCAAAACTTGATTCCTGAAGGATTGGGCCATTAGTGGTCTTGCATTAATTGGATTGTTGTAGATTTCCAGTGACTTTAATCATAAGGCATAGTAGTACTAAAAGATACCCTAAGAGATCTGAATTCCGACAAAACTCTTACTTACCTACATTTTGTGATAGCAGTCCAATTTCCCCTTGGTGATCAAGATCAATCATTCTAGTCAGTTAAGTAGCCAAATGGGGTGCATCTAGAATCTAGAATGACTTCCCCATGATTTTTAAGGAAAGTGATTAGAAACCAAGGAACTTCTGAATCTCTGCACCTTTCATTCTTTATTTGTTATAATATTGACTTATATGCTATGTAAAAGACTGATTAGTGCATAGCTTTGTGCAACATATTCTCTATTTGCTAAGAGAAGTTGTGTTTTTTATGGACTTTGCTGTGCCTCCATTCCAAAATTGAGGATATAATATGGAAATTACATAAACAAAACAGCAAATATTCCAGAAATCATTAAGAATAGAAGATCAGTATAGGTCCTAAGAATAGTATCATAACCAGTATATTAAAAATCTTCAGATATTGCCCATCTGGCATTTTGTAAAACAAAATGCAAGAATGTTTATATTTGCATGTATATATTTTAAACTATATTCTTTTTATATAAATTCTACTGGAAAATATTGCAATCCTGAAAAAAATAACATTCCATGGGATTTTATAAAATTATAGTTATTTTGAAAGTAAATGACAGTTTAAATAGAATTATCAAGGTGACTTCCACTATTACTGTTATCTTTGTCTGCAGTAATTAATGACAACCTTTTTCCATATAACAGTACATAAACTAAATGAAGGCAATGCCACTGACTTCCAGTAATAAATAGAAAGGAGGCAGCAATGGGGACTCCCTACTGGTTTTCTTTGCTAGTGTATCCTAGAAATGAAGAAGAAAGAATATCTGGTTCATCATTCATATTTTTCATGAAATGTACTTATTTTCACACCACTCCAAAGATGGTGTATTGGTGCGTTAACACAATGAGCTATCTTTGTATATAATGAGACAATTCATAACATAAAATCTAAGATAAAAATTTGCATTTTTATATAACTTAGATTCTGCTGACAGAATATAAGCTTCATAACTTCAATGAACAAAATATATCTTTCTAAAATAATCATCAGTTTCATTTGTATTTGACTTTTGAAGGCTAATTTCTCTGTTCCGTTTAAAATATTTGTAGGTGAAGCAATATATCAGTTTAGTCAGGTGGTGAAGTTGGCAGATTTTGAATGTGTAATCAGAGGCTGATGTTTTTATTCCATTTAATAGCTGTGTGACCTTGGACAAATCAGAGTTTCAGTTCCCTTCAAATACAAGATGGGGATGACAAAGCCGGCCTCTCTGGCTTTTTCTGAGGTTGGGCTGAAACGCTTTACTTGGTAGGAACCCATGATAGGACCCCGGACATCTTGAATAACATTTGTTTCCTAGTGTCCTATCTGCCAGCCACTGTTGACTGGACTGGGGTGGGCATAAGGTCCAAGTTAAGCCAGACTTCCATTTTTGGGTATTTGGAATTAGGGAAAGATATTGATCAATTGTTTCATTTTCTTCAAGTGTTTATGTCTGGACCTATAATATTTAATCCTAAACATAACCACAAAAGTCACCATGTGGACCAGAGAAGAGGAAAAGATTTAGGAGAAAAAGAGAAAAAATGAGTCAGATTTGGAGAGATGTGGCATGACTGAGTGTTAAGAGCAATCCACACTTTCCTGATGCATGTACTTGCCTGTCCTTGGGTTTCATGTGAATCTTCTGTATAGAAAATCTATTTCCTTCCTATGCTAGTTTGAATTAGATACTGCAACCATAGATGCTCTAAGTAATATAAGAATTAAATGAGAATGTATGTGGAAACAACTTTTAAAAACTCTAGAGCAAATTTGTGGGGTTGTCACAAAATTCTAACAGACACAGAAACACAGCAAAATCTTGCTTACTGTAAATAAAGGACTTGGTTTACCGTACACCATTTCACTGAGCAGAATCTACAGCAGTGATTTCCTTTGGAGCTTCCTGACTTCTGTCCTATGATCATGTTCTGCTGCCAGGGAAATCACCTGATTGAGGTGAAGATTCCAGCAGGTCCTTTGAGAAGTTCCACTGGCTTTCAGATCCATTACTTTTTTCAAATACTATTTGGACTCTGTTCTGGCTTGCTAATGCTGCTGTTGTGCAAAACATAAAGGGGGTTTCTTTGGTTACAACTTTGCTGTCTGAAGGCCGTGAAAATGTCCAAATTAAGGCATCAACAATAGGGTACCTTCACTGAAGAACATGGATGACATCTGGAAAACCTCTGTCAGCTGGGAAGGCACATGGCTGGCATCTTGTGATCCCAGGTTGTGTTCCAGCTCTTCTCTCAGCTCCTGCACATTCCTCAAATTGTTGCTCTTGGGGCATTTGTCCTCTTAGCTTCTCTGGAGCAAACTCTGGGCTAGCATCTCCGAAGTTTCAGCAACAGTCTGCTTTCAGCAGCCATCTCCAAAATGTCTCTCTAAGCTGCAGCAGCTCTCCAAAATGTCACACTTAGGTGCTCTGAGGTCCTTCTGACTGACCTCTTTTATAAGACTCCAGTGATTAAATTAAGACCAATGCTGAATGTGTGGGGCCACAACTCCATGGAAGTAATCTAATCAAAGGTATTACCCACAGTTGGGTGGGTCACATCTCCATGGAAACCACCTAATCCAAGATTCCAACCTAATTAACACTAATACCTCTGCCCCCACAAGATTGTATTAAAGAACATGGCTTTTTGGGGGACATAATACATCCAAACAGGCACAGACTTCTGTCAGTTTTTATGACTGTTCTGGTTATTTACCTGTTGGCTTCACAGGTGTTAGTAACTAGGAATAACTCTAGTACAATTTTTAGTGAAACCATATCCATAGGGTCAATTACCCAGAGACATCATCCCTTTAGTAATCCCAGGGATTAAGCCTATTTATATCTATTCCTGTACCTATAAAAAGGTAAGCTATATTACTATGATGATGTCTATATTATTATGATGATGTTTATTCATTTTTGGTGATTAAGAGCTTTCTTTTTGGAGTCAAGAGCATCTGTTAGTGAAAGTGGCTATTATTATTTTTCTTTGCTTTAGCAAATCTGGGCGTTAAATAAAGTGTAATATCTATCTAAGTAGCTTTGGCCACAAAATTGGAAAACTTTTAATCTCATATGTATATAGTCATACCTTGGTTCATGTTCTTTAGAGAAATTGCAAGGAACATATTACAGGAGACTATTAAAACAAGTTTAGCCCTACCCTCCATCCCTAGCACCTTTGGGAATGAGAAGAAACTCTGGAAGTCCTCCTATTTTAGGAGTTATCAGGGAGTCCCAGAGACTCAGTTCCTCTAAATGGGTGTACTTCTCCTCCAGCCTCCTCATCAACATTGACTAGCAGGGGTGAAGAGAGTTTGCATTCTGCACTTTCTTAGCAACATCCCTCCTTCTGTTCTTACTCCTACCCCATGACTCCTAGCCTTGCCATCACACTTTCTATAGAGACCACTATGACAAATTTAATTTTGCCTTTTACTCTTGTCTCCATCAGCCACTACTGCGTAACTGGGACTCTGAGCTCATCCCTTAACACTAGACTCATATCCTCACATAGCTCTGTCCATTTCCCTTTCTCACCCAACTGTCACCTTTCTGGAAACCTGAAAATACTCCACTGTGTCCTCTGGTACTCTCAGTCAACCATTAATAAAATCCCCTATATTCTCCTCCACTTTTCTGAATTCTTCCTTCATTTACTTGATCTAAATAAAATCTGTTTTTCCCCCCCATGAGGACATTGTTTCTCCAAAAACTCTAAATTGGCAGCCATTTTATTTATTACAACCTTTATATAACTGATAGCTTCAGATCTGCACTGTCCAATACGGTAGCCACTAGCCACATGTAGGTAGTAAGCACTTGACACATGGCTAGTCTGAATATCCATGTGCTGGGTATGAAAAATACACATTGTATTCTGAAAACAGTAAAAAAAAAAAAAAGAATGTAATATATTTTGTTAGTAAGTTTCCATATTTATTGTATATTGGAATACTTTTTTGGATACATTGGGTTAAATAAAATATACTATTACAGTTAATTTTACTTGTTTCTTTATTTCTTTTTTAATGTGGCCATTAGAAAATTTAAAATTATATATGCCACATAATATAATTTTATTGGGCTATTTTCCTTCACTCTTCCTGTTATGAAATCCCTAGCATATAATTTCACTTCATCCAACACTGGCTTCCTCCACCCCCACTTTTCTCAGTCAATTTCTAATCCCAAAAGCACTCCTCATTTTTTTAAGATTTTAATTCCTGACACTGTCATTTTCCCAGTATCCTCCTATCATGAAGTCCTTCTGATTTTCAATATCTACCTTGATAATCTTTCAATAAATATGACCTTTCACTTCTTTGGCCTCCTCTATTCCAATGATTTTTTTTTCCTCTACTCTCTCACAGGCACTCATTATCATGGTTATGTGAGAACTTGTCATTACAAACACTTCCAGTTCTCCTCTAAGTTCAGTTTCAGCAGTTCACTCTCACTACTAGCTCTTATTTTTCTGTCTAGTGCCCAACTGTAATAGTTTTTCCACCTCATCCATCAATCCCATTTCCTATTCACTCTCTTTCAATTCCCTCTCATGTCCTCATATTTTTCCTCACTTCATTATCTCACATCATAATCACTCCCTTGCACACATCTGCATTTCCCCTGCCCTTCTCTGAGTTGTAAGGATCTTTATAGTCAGGTATGGCAAGGATGAGTGTATGAAAGAGAAGTTTTTTCATGCTCACAAGTCCTAGAAAGGAGAGGAGTGACATGCCTCACAGAGTCAAATGGGGATACACTTCAGGAGCATGTGCTCAACCAAGCAGGTGGGGAGCAGAAGGTTATGGGGACCTGGGAACTATGCGTTTATAATGTTTTTTTTTAATTACTTTATCAAATAAAAAAACATTTCCAAACAAAACAAAGCAAAGCAATGGGAAAAGCAAATATACTGAAATAACTTCATTCCTTCCAGTGTACTGCTACCATACCAAAAGGAAATTAATGAACCATAGTCATTTACATTTTATAATGTTTTATGGGTGAATCTGTAATGGTTGTTCAAGCAAGAGTGGAAATTAGGGAGTTTGTAGTTGACATTTGCAGGGCTGTGAACCCAGGTAGGGTGAAGGGAGGGAAGAGAGAATCTGTTTATGTTGTATAAGCAGGCGTCATGGGTGATCACTGAGGGACCTAGTGATTGCGTCTAAGATGCTGAAGCATTGTATGCATCAGGGAGTCAGAGATGCTGAGGAAGCATGACAGTGTTAAAAGTCCCTATTTAATTTTAATTCCTTACATGCTCTCTCTTGTCTTATTCATCAGGCAAAACCCTAACTCTCTTTATATATGATCATCTACCTCTTTGATACCAGAACCTCTAAACCAGAAGAGTTTTAGATGGAAACCCACAACCATTTAACTGACCTCACTTTAGATTCCTAACCAAGTGGGTTCCTAGTGCTGCTGAGCTAGCCTCTACTCTTCTATATGATATTTTATATACTTTCCTCTTTCTTCAAACTTGAGCAACTACTGCCTTTCCTCACTCTAAAGTGCATATTTGCTTCCTAGTTCACAGAGAAAATAGAACCACTTGGAAGAGTGTTTTCCCAACACTTATCATCCCATCGACCTACTGAATCTGAATTTATATACATATAAGATTTCCTGCTCTTTTAATGGATGAAGAGTTTATACTTCTAAGTTCAGTCCCTCCAGCCAAGCTCTAGATTTTATGTCCTTTCAACTACTGATGGTCATTATTCCAGAAATCCTCCTACATTATGATTTTTCTGCTCTTTACTCAATCTTTTCCTTTAGCATATAGACATATTATAATTTAATTTATACTTTCTTAAAAAGTAATCTTTCATTAATGCTACATCTTCTCTCACTCACCCATTTGTCTGCTCCTTATCACAGCAAAATTCCCTGAAAGTTTTCTACATGATATTTAAAAAAAATTCCCCCTTTCCATGCTTTACTGAACCTATTCCAATCTGTTTTTTGTCCTTACCACTTCACCAAAATCAATTGTCAAGATTGCTAATGGCTTCCATGTCTAAATGCATGTCCAATTCTCATCTAACTTTGAACACAGTTGGCCAATCCTTCCTTGAAACTTAAATCACCTTCTTTCTACCTCACATTATGCTCTAACTTAATCTCTTTTGTTCATTCCTTCTTATCATTATGAATTATAAGCATTGGATTGCCCTAGAGCTCAGAAAATGGACTTCTTTTCTCTACTACCGATATTCTGATTCTTATCTTTATCTATATTCACTCCTTGGTGATACTATTCAATTTCATGTTATTAAATATAATTTTGTATTCATGGTTCCAGCTTGTACCTCACCTTTGAAATTCAGAGTCATAAATCCAACTGCTTGCATCTCCACTTAAATATCTAGTTGATATAATGTCTAATAGACAACTCAAATATGATCTTCCTCCCAAAGATCTGCCCTATATCAATCAGTAAATTGAAATTAAATGCTTCCATTTATTCAGGACAAACAAATTAGAGTCATCTTTATGTCTTACTTCTCTCCCCAAACTACTTTAATCCATTTGTCTTGAACTCTACCTCAAAAATATGTCCACAATCGGATCATTTCCAGCTACAACATTGTTTCAGTTTGCTAAAGCTGCCAAAATGCAATATACCAGAAATGGATTTGTCATTACAAACACTTGTAAAGGGAAAAATCCCCTCCCTCAATGGGGATATATTAGGCTGCAAATTTAGTTTTAAGGCCATGAAAATGTTCAAGTTAAGCCATCAAGAGGTAGATACCTTCTCTGAGGAAAGGCCAGTGGCATCCAGGGTTTCTCTATCACATGGGAAAGCATATGGCTGGCTCTGCTGAACCTTCTCTCCTGGGTTTAGCTTCTGGTTTCAGTGGCTTTCTCCAAAATGTCTCTGGGCTTCTGTCTCAGCTCCTGTGGGTACTTGCTTGCTTCTTTCAGGGGCAAACTCTGGATTACACATCTTAGCTTCTCTCCAAAATGTCTTTCTGCTTCTCCAAGTGTCTGTGTCTATACTGGCTCTCTGCTTCTTACTCCCAGTGCATTTCTGTCTTTCTTATGGACTCCAGTAAAATAATTAAGACCCACCTTGAATGGGTGGGGTCATGTCTCCATGGACATAATCTAATCAAGAGATCCTACCCACAATAAGTCTGCCCGCACAAGAATGGATTAAAAGAACACAGTCTTTTATGGGGTACTTACCATATTCAAAATTACCATTCTGGCCAGGCTGTTACCATCTCTCTTGCAGATTTGCAATAGTATTCTAACTGGTCTCTCTTTCCATTCTTGCTCCTTCCCCCCATTGCCCCATCTACTCATTACAGAGCAGCTACAGTAAACCTGTCTGGTCTTGTCAGATGGAGTAATTCCTTGGCCAAATGCTTCCAGTGGTTTTCCGTTAAACTCAGACCAAAGCCATACTTTCTCTTGGCTTTTAAGACCATACACAATTAGACTTTCCTCTTTTACTTCTCTGTCCTCTTTTTCTGTGTCCTTTCTCTTCCCTCACTCAGCTTGTGGGCTCTTTGTGAAAGACACACTACTGCTCTGTGAAGTTTAGTGGGTAAGAATAGGAGATAAAACAACAAAGTCCAATGATAATTTAGACTTTTATCTTGTAAGCATTGGAGAATACTTGTAGGTTAAGTGATAGGTCAAATTTGCACTTTGGAAAGTGAACTATATATTAAAACTATGCAGATAGATTAAAGATAAGAGAGACTGAATATAGTTTGGTCAAATTTAGTGAGTTTTTCTTAAGGTTACTAACTAGGTTAGGGAAAATAGATGGGATGTATTTGAGTAGCATTTTACAAATACTGTTGAAAGGATTATTTAACATAATATGCTGGTCTGAAGAAAGGGAAGAGTCAAAGATGGCTGAGCAACCAGTTTGAACTGAGTCCTCTCCAAGCAGGTAGAGAAGACAAGGTATCCCTGTGACTACTCTTGACACTAGACCATGCCTAATTAATAAGATTAAGGTATAATTATTATTATGATTAGAATATACATGACATGATGTACCCAGGTCTGTGATGACATCTCAGGGGAGAGTTCATCTATATCAGAAACATTACTGCCACTCTAGCACACTGCTTCTCAGTTTATGCTCCAAACAATACCTAAATGAGTACTTCATGCTCCAAGAAATCATATTTCACATACAACAAATGTCACACACACATATATATATATGTATATATACATAAACACATATATTTATAGACACACACACAGGCACACATATACTTATATATTTTTCAAAACAGAGTCATATACTCTTTTGTATCCTGAACTAAGAATATTGGAATTGACTTCATTACTTATTTTAGAGGTAGATATGTTTTTTTGCCAGAGAATCATATGGTGGGAATTAGAAATTGTGGTAATGAGGAGAACTGGGTGAGTGGTATTGAGAGAGAGAGCTGGGGAATTGTGTGAAACACATTAGATACTATGGTTCAGGCATCTGTGTCCAGAAGTTTGAACTTGTAAGGTTGTTCAGTATATGTTTCAATGTACCATGTTGATCATATTTAGTGATTACACTAATCTTTAGAAAATTCTTCATGAGAAGAATTGTTACAATGCTGTTAGTTAAAATCTATTTGTAGTTTGCATATCATTGCCTTTTTGGTTTAGATATATTCATTCATATATTTCTAACTAATCTGGATTTAGAAAATAATTCACTTAAACTGTTACAAATTATTGACTGATGATGAAAGACCCAAGGATTCTTAAAAGTGTTTTGTATTGGCAATTCTAGGTTTAAAAGGTAGTTATTACAACCCTATGGATAGAAGTGGGGCTAGAAACCAGACAATGTTGTTAATTCTATGGAATTTGCTAGCTGTATAATAGAAGCTGGTTAGACCTGAAAGGGAAGACACATTGGTTTTATGTCTGTCTGCCTCATAATGTACAACTGTCTTTTCCTCTACTGTCTGTGTATGTAAGACAGGCTACATGGTTTGCTAAGCTGTATTCAACTTCCAAAAGAACAGCCACCTCATGTGAAATATTTTATCTCATCACTTAAAATTATTAGAAATAATTGTTCTGCCTAAGCCTGCCTATTTCCAAATATAAGCAATACAAAAGATTGTATCTGAAAATAGTTTATACATTAAGAATATTACTTGCCTTCAAATGTAACCCAAATAGGAGGACTGTTTAGAGGTTTATAATGCTTTGAAAAATAAGGCCTTTATGTGTGATGCAGCTCTTCTAAAAGTAAAATGCTGCTGAAAATTCCTTTATATTGCTTAAATATATGGGACTACAAGGCAGCTGGATATTGCAAATAGCATTGCATAAATTATACAAACTTGAATAGAGCAGATTTGAAATGAGTAGGAAGAGCAACTAGCATTGGCTTTTGAAAGGAAGTGTTGCTGTTTGACAAAATACCATATGCTCCCCAAAAGCATATGTTAATTTGCCAAATTCAGATCTATTCCTCATGGATCTCATTTCTGAATGGGAATTAGAGACATTTATCCACTGAAATTTTAGTGACAGATCAGCATCCAGTACAATTTTGAGTTAGTAGATAAGTAAATCAAAGAATGGTGACTTAAACTCCGAAAAAAAAACAAAAAACAAAGTAGAGTCAAACATTCAGGACGTTCGGGGAATGAGCTACCTTTGGATTTCAAGTTTTAGAGATATTCTTAGATACTGATAAGTAAAACAATATTTAACAAACTTACTTTCAACCTCTTATGATTTTGAGATATTTACAGTATGAATCTGACATAAACATTATCTTGATGTTCTTTTTTCTTTTTACATTAGAGCATTTGCTTTCTTTTTTATTAAAAATATGCAAGTTCAAATAGCTATATCTTTTTATAACATTAAATTGACAAATGTTTCATTATGCTTTGGCTTAAAATATGGATATTTTAATGAATATATTAATGATTTTAAATATGAAATCACTTGTAATAATACAATCTTTGGGAAATATATACGTATATATTTCAACATATAGCATAATATAACTTAATTTAATAACATAAGTACTTAAAAGTTTTTTTTTGATAGCTTGTGAAAAATCCCCTTTGAACAGCAGAATATTAGTGATTCCTGACAAAGTATAAAAATCATGTCTCAGAACCACTCATCTGATATAATTGTGAACTAAATTAAAAGTGTCTAGGTTTCTTTTAGTCAATAGTCTTTGGTTATAAATAATTAGTTTTATGTTTTCCAAAAAATATAAGTTCAATTCTACTGACAGTGCCTACATTTATTAGATAAAATCATCCTTCTATCTTTAATAGTTAGTGTAATCCTTTAGCTTGAATATATCTTTCCATGATAGAGCTTCTGACCACATGCTTTTATCAATTGTAATTCATAAATCTCTATCAACCACAGAGAAAAGAGAGTAAAAACATTTGGCCTTATTTTCTTTATCACATAATTTCATCTCTCTTATTTCTTGTATTTCTGTTGCTTTAGATACAAATACCTTAAGTATTCTCAGATCATTTTTTTCAAATTAAGAAGAACACAGCAAACTGAAGCAATAGACAATCTTAAGAACATGAAAACTGCTCTTATGTAAAACATTTAAAAATCTAACTAAATAAAATAAGACAGAAGAAGCTATGGCAAAACACATGTAAAAAAAGACACAATGTTTTCAACTTGACTGAAAGCTCAATATGAATCAAGTGTGATGCTCCTTTTTAAAAGCTAACGTCTTTGAAGACTCTGTTAGCTTTGTAATGGGTGTGTGACTGAGGTTGGGCAGGGCTAAAAACCATATCTAAAGAACAGTAGAAAGGAACTATGGCTATTTAGCTTGGAGAAGAGAATACACTAGAGGCAGGCATGATAGCTGTCTTAAAATAGTTGAACTTCACCATGGAAGCAAGATTATACTACAGGAAATACTTTAGACTATTTCACAATTGAGGACTATTCAGTTTTGAGGTTATATGATTTTGTAAACAATGTTAACTTCTTCAAGATAAAAAAAGGAATGCTATCATGAATAAATTACAATTAACTTAATATTTAATGACCTGCTTTTCAAGAATTCCCCTGTCATCAGTGACCCCAATGTTATCTGTGTTCACCAGCAGTGGTGAAAAACTCTGAAAAGTGATGTTGAAGCAAAGAAAAATAATTGGGCCTTGGGGATTTGGAAAGCTCAGTAAGGTTAGTCCTTTTTAGAAACTGTGCTAAGCATAAGCTCAGAATCCTCCAAATCTTGGGGTGTGTGTGTGTGTATGTGTGTGTGTAAACATTTCGTGGCTTTACCTGAGATATAAAGAATGGCATCTTGGGCTTTATCATTCAGTTGGAGGCTCTGAAGGATGTATGACAGGCCAGTTCTTAAGCCTATTAGGTGAAAATTATGATACAGCTGACTACAGGCTTTAAAAATCTCAGTAATTGCCACAGTGATTTAGGATCTTCTTCAAATACAACATTGTAAAACTCATTGCTATTGCAACCAGCAACACAGTGTAGCCTTTATACAGAGAATACAATATTTACACAGCTGTATTTTTCCATTCATGATTTATTAATTGAATCATTGTTCAGTACCTTCAGATTATTCCCATTATAAATATTTACAATGGCCATGCTATTCTCTTACCCTTGGTATATGGCTATGTTTTATCTTGGTGATAATGAAATTCTTCAAAGCCTGTTACTGATAGCATGTAGCATAAGGATCAATTGTTGAAGAAAAAATCCAGTTCATGATTAACCCCTTTCCATTAATTTAGAAGAAAGGGACTGGTAGAAATCTCAGTATAAAAAGTAAAGTGGTCGTTTGAGTTAAAAGAATTCCTGACACAGAAATAAGGTTACATAGAAACAACAAAATTGTCTTAAACTAAATCACCCAGGTAACATCATTGATTCTTCAGTTCAAAGAAATTATGATCATTTGGGTCTGGAAGCACTGCTGGTTTTCAGAGCATCAAAACTGTTTGCTTCAAAGAGGGCAGCTTAAGAAGATGAAACAATTCTGAGACCTTGTCAAAAGACCTTTGGCCTCTTAAGAAGTTGATTGAATTTTATATGCATTGCAAGAATTTGTAAAGTAGTTCCCTTGAGAAGAGTTTTTGATTGATGGTTGTTCCTTTAAGCCATCTGTTTCTTAAATCTTTAAGCACATTTTTATTTATTAAAAAAATAAAAGATAAAGACAAAAGGAAAGAAAAGACATGCCCTGGGAAAAGGTTAGTCTTTTGATAACATATGGTATCAATGGCCCTACTTTTCTAGAAGCAAATCAAACAAATATATAAATAAAACAAACTAGGAAGACTATTGTTCTACAATAACTGCTGATTTTATTTGTATTTTAGGGATCTGCATAGGAGAATTACTTAAGAAGTTTGAGAAAAAATCAGTGTTGATAATAAAAAGATAAGTGATAACTGAAGGTCACACTATGGTTACAATCAGTTTCTAACTATCTTACCAATTTTCTTTCCAATTTTAATCACAGAAAGCTTACATTTACCATTTAAATAAACATCTGAAAAGTAAAATCAATACTATTCTCCGTTATTTTTTCCATTTTAAAGAGTGAATGAATCAACCTTACCAAGTTCCTCTCTAGGCAGAGGAAAATAGCTTATTATAAAGAGCAATTGTGCTTATTATTGTGTAGGCTGTGGAGGTGATGTTTGTGAATACAATAAGCTGTGATTGTATTGTGCTTCCATATTCCCTGGGTTGAACACCACTAACAGTTATATCAGTGCGTGTTGGGCTCTGATTTCTCAACTGTGCGTAGAAGACCTCAGCTGGAAGAAGGTTCAGTTAATTTTAAAGAAGGAACAGGCTTCTCTCACAGCAGTAATGTGCTAGTAATGATGTTTTGTGACCACTTTCCAAGATTTCTTTTCTATTCCTCTGTATCAGTGTATCAATCAGGGCTCTCTGGAGAAAAAGAACCATCAGAATAAATGAATAAGAGAGACTTAGTTTAAGGAACTGGGTCACACAACTGTGGGGCTGGCCAGTGGCAAGTCCAAGCAAGCAGGAAATTCTGGTAGAAAAAATGAACTTTGCCAAGAGTTGATGTTAAACTCTTCAGTCTGAAATCCCTAGGGGAGGCTCAGAGAGGGGTAGATGGCTTAGTCTTGAAGCAGAATTTCTCCTTTCTGGACCAGTTAGCTGTTTGCTCTTAAGGCCTCCATCTGATTGTTAAATTCCATACACCTTATTGAGTATAATCTCCTTTACTTAAATTCAACTGAAGCTAATCTCATCTACAAAATACATCACAGCAACATCTGGACCAATGTTTTACCAAACAACTGGACACCATAAATGAGCAAAGTTGACACATAAAATGAACCCCATCACACCCTGGCATTTACCAAAGCAAATGAATATTTACAGCATCAATAGATTTTTGTTTAGTGCCTACTCTGCACAAAAGTATGTGTTGTAAGTGTGGGAAACAGAAGGAAACCCAAGTCACTGTCCCTATTTCAAATCTCATATCCTCCTCACTCCTGGGTCACTTACTATGGGCAGACAGAGAAAGGAGCACCAGGGACACTCCCTAGCAGGTTGATTACTGCACGTTCCTAATGCACTATCTAATACAGTAGCTGCCAGCTATATATAGTTATTGAAATTTTTATTAAAATTTAATACAATTAAAAATTCAGTTTTTAATTCAGTCACACGAACCACATTTCCAGGGCTCACGATAACCACATGCATCCTCTGGCTAATGTATTGGACATGCAGATATAGACTATTACTATCATTGCAGAAAGTTCTGTTGGACAGCATTGCGTGGTATCAGAGAGCAATAGAAGAAGCAGGACCTGATTATAAAGAGACTAGGGTTTGTGCCAGCTTTACCACTATTTTTTGTGACTTAGAACAAGTTATTTCTCCATGCCTTATTTTTAAAACGAGGGGAGGGAGTGCTTGAAAATGCCTGAAGTCCTGCTTAGCAGTGACAAATACGTATAGGGTTCCATTACAGAATAGATCCAAGAGTCACCTGGCATATCTAGAGAGTGTGCTCCGAATTAAAGCCTTCATAAATGCATAATTGCTTCCCACATTAAAATTTGACTTTGGTTTTTCTCAAAAGTCAGGGCCATTTTGCTTCAAATAAACAAATAAACAAATCTAATATTTTACTGTTGATGCTGAATATTGTCCAATACATAAAAATACAGTGGTAAAAGATCATTCATAATCCATCTTATCAGCCAATCTGCCAAAAGTATTCAAATTGTAAATATGAGGCTTGTTTTGGTAGCCATGGCTGAAACGGTAGTTTAAAAGAATACTTCAGTTACATTTGTGATTTTACTGAAAATTGTTTTCACTAGGGAACTCTATACCTGACAGATTAAAATGGTAAAGAGACCTTTTACTGCAAGAGCTCTGACAGTTATCCCCTTAGCAAAGTTTGCTTTTGTGATAATTGCACCTACTCTTGTTTACCAAATGAATCACTTTTCAGTGCTGCTTTTAACCTTGACTGGTTTTCCCTTTGATGATTATTTTTTTACTGTGATGAGATGTTTAGAAATACACTGTACATTTTGTGTTGCTCTTTTTTTCAAGTGATGCTTATGTTTGATTTTCTTTAAAGCAGATTAAAAGGTTTATTTTAGGGGGTAGTTCACCTTGGGGGAGAATATCAGCAGTATTTTTTAATCTGCAAGAGCACAAATGAGCAGTGGTATATCAGGAGTAATGACAGCTAATCCACATGCCTAACTTGGACACACTAGCTACCACTAGATCCACTAGATTTTATGGGAGGGAGGGTTAAGAGGACTTAGAGAGAATGGATGAGGAAAAGGCAAGTGTTCTCCCAAGTTAGGATGAGTTTGGTTGAATAATTTCCTTCGGAGAGCAACAAAAATCACCGCAGGGTAGAAGAACATTGAGATGCTGAAATCCTGTTCTGGAATTCAGTTTTATGTTTTATAGGCACGAGTAATTTTTTATTTAACACTTGGTAATACTATCCAAATGTTTCAAATTCCAAAATGGAAGCTCCTATAACAAACTTAGGCATCTATCTTCATTTTAGAGGCTGCTAGGAGATTTTTTTCTTTATGATAGTGGTGGCAGCAATAAAGAAGGCAGAAAAGAGATATTGCAATGCACCAAGAATTTTTAGAAGCATCGCAGGAGTGGCAACACCAATAGGCAAGTAGCAACCTAGGAGAGAGCCATGGAGGCAACCACCATTGGACAAATCCAACTAGCAATGGGGCAGAGAATATGTGAATGGTTTCAGAAGCTGTTGAGATCTGGGACCAAAATTAGAAGTTGAAGGAATTTGGGAGAGGAGAATTGAAATCACAGTGATTTAATATTTTTTTTACTCTGAGAAGGAACTTAAGGAAGCAAGGCAAATACATGCTTGTGCACAACATATACACATATAATTGTGTCTTAAAACCTTTCTTAATTTCTATGTCCCCCTGGCACTATTACCTTAGTAATCTCTTGAACCCATGAGCTTACTCACTAGAATTCTAGAATAGTGACCCAGTCCAGTGGTACGGTCTCAAAGTTATAGAAGTAAGGTCATCGAAATCTGATGCCCCAGAATACTTGGCATAGTCCTTTCCATAGGTCTCAAAGATAGTTCTTTTTTTGTTGAAGATGAAACACTCTGGCCTGTAGCTCACTGCAAGTGTTTTTAGGGAAGCATCAGAATAAAAATTCTCTGTAAATGACAAAAGACTTAAAGTGGCTATGGTTAACTTATTACTGTTTTACAAAAGTGAAATTTCTGATGAAAGTCCATAACAAAAAACAATGAAATTGAGAAGGAATTTGGTTGTTTCTGTGACATGAAACATTTTTTTAAAGAATAATTGAAATTATAGCCTATAACACTATACCGTTGTCTAATACCAGGTAGATCAGTAGTATGGTATCTCATGGACAGTGAAGAGATTGACACATGTCTAGGAAATTTATACAGTATCTGAAATGTTTATATTGTTAATACTTTAACCATACAAATTTAACCAACAGAAGGCTAGAAAACCCTTTTAAACTTGAAAACACTTTCCATGCAATTATACATACCAAAAACCTAATGATTTCTAGCACCTTTTTTTTTTTTAACAAGGTGGAAGAACAAATCCTTTCTGATTTTCTAGGGATCATCTGGAAATCCCAAAGACAGTTGAGATCAATAAGATGGGATTTAGGGTTTGATTTTGGGAAGGCAAAATGACAAAAAGTTGTCAGGTTTGAATATTTTGTTAAATAGGATCATGGGTCACTGTGAAATAATATTTGGTTCCTATTTAACCAAAGTGGCAATAGAAGATTTTAAAAGTAAATTAGAGTTAATATGATTGTAAAAATGACTTAGTTCTTTCAAATGCTCAAAGACTTGTTCTATTAAACAATGAAGGATGATAAGGTCAATCTAAAGGAGATTATTCTGATAAGATAGAATGTTTTTTGCCTTCTAGGCAGACTGCCCAGATGGACAGGAAAAACCTGTTACAACATCTACCTAAGAGGAGACCAATACTTCAAGAAAACTTTGTCATTTTAACAAAGAGAAAACCAAATTCAAATTTTGCATGGGGACATTATCTGATAAGAAAACTCTTAAAAATTTGATAAGCCTATCAAATCTTAGCCAACCTTGACCATGATAAATAAAATTCTTTTTGTCACTAACCTTCTACATCAATTCAGGTTTTCTTCTAATATGCCTGTTTCTTACAATCAGTCATTTTACTTTAGGCAAAGCTACTCTTTTTTTTCCTTAAAGATATGCATCCTGCATATTACATATTTAAGTTACCAAGAAAGATCTTGAAAACTGTCTTCAAATAAACATCCTACAAAACACAATTATGCTTAAAATAAAGTTTGTCAAAATAATAATTCAATTTGATTAAACACATTTATGTATTTCACCATTTTAAAGACCTCTTAGATATAATGCTAGCTCATTTTATCAGTAAACCTTTATCAACTTAGGAAGAACACACCCAAGTAGAATAAAATGGTATGCTTGTATTGTACTTAACATCGATATTCAGAAGGCATAGCTATTTCTATTTAACGATATTAAAATTAGGCCCATTTGTCGAAGGTTTATCTGAATTATGTGAACTTGAATATTTTTAAAACATTTTAATTTATTTATATGAATTCTTTTTTATTTGGAAAGATTAGAAATTTGGTTTCTTTTTTTTTTTTGGACTTCAGTAGTACTAAATTATTAAATTAAGTGCTTTTTTATCTTGAAGCCAATTTGAATAGAACTCTTAAAGAGTTTTATGAATTAACTTGGTAATACCACCTGTAGGTAGGAAAATATACCTTGGGACAGACAGACATAAATAGAGAGCTTATAGCTTCAATTTAAATTTTTCAGCCATGATTCAGACATAAAAACACAGAAACAGAGAAAACAGAAATACAGGACTCATTGATTTATATAAGCTATTTTTAGAGTCTTGCAATTTCTTAGTAGACTCTGATTATCAATTAAAATAGGCATCCCTTTTGACCTGTTTTAATCTGAGAGTCCTTTTTCTTGAATACACCTCTGAGATGAGTAAATTTGTCTAACAGGATTGTTCCCCATAATGGCCATAGCAACAATAGGTTGTTGTGGTGAGATTTTGCTATTTGGTTAGGTAGGCACATCTTCTGGCTCCATAATTTTTTTTTTTTTTTTTAAAGACACATTTATTCAGCATCATGATCAGACTATTACATTTAGCAATCAACAGCATGGGTGCAAAAAAAAAAAAAACCTACATTAAAACCCTTTGTTGGAATGCTTTACACTTTCCACAGAACAGAAACTAAAATAACCTGTTATACAATTAGTCACAAATACAGTCCTCATGTTTTTTTGCCCATGCACATGAGTATTGTCTAAAACATGTCTTCTTTGTAGCAGCTAGGCCCTGCCACCATTGTTCTTGGCTGAGTTCACAAATCTATTGTAACCTGCAGCTTCCCTGTCACTTCTCTGGCTTTCCTCTCCTGCTAAGCTTTGTTTCCTGGCAGTAATTAAAACCTTCTGCCACTGCCATAGCTACTGCTGCTGCTGGAACCACCATAGCCACCTTGGTTTCATGGTTTGGCAAAGTATTTGGCCCCATAATTTTTGAACATGTAGTTGCCAGGGTACCACAGTGTTGGATGCACAATCAAAGATTTTAGAGTCTGAGGGTCCCATTTTATCACCTCACTTCTTACATTGTGCACAGGACAAAGAAACCAACAGTAGCAAAGATGAAACTGTGGACTAAACCAAAGGCTAGGGACCCAGGCTCAAAAGTTGAGACTTCTCATCAATAAGATTGACCTGCAAATCTTTTGACTAGAAGCTAGTGAGATTGGAGAGTTTGAACACAAAGAATGCAGCTTGAATCTGAGAAGCACTTACCCATCCCACAACACTTGGAATAGCAAGGAGGACAGAGAACCCAAAGTGTTCTATGGTACCTTTGCCTGCCTTTCTTGTCTCTAGAGCTGTCAGCTACTTGCCTTTGGATCCCATCTTTGTCATCCATATTTATAAAAGAAAGACTTTTCATACAATTTAGGATCTCATAGCTTTATGAATGATTAACAAATCAGGCATCATCCCATCCAGACAGTAGAAGGGAGCTCCACCAAGAGTATGGAAAATTGACGCTCATATTTGCCATTGTTTGCTTTTGACTTATGGGGGGGTTCTACAAAGTGGTGGAACAGGTATGCACTGATTAGTATGGTATGCATGTCCATTCTAATAAGCTCTCTCTATTGGACCAAAACTAGTCTTATCACCAGGTATTGCTTAACAAGTTACCCTATAGGGTGTGTTCCATTTTTATCAGAAAACCTTTGCAAGTAAATAGTTTTTGTCCTCTGAAAAAAACTTATCATAAAAGTAGTTTTCATTTAATGCAGGTGGCCATCTTATTTTAGTTAACTATGTTATGAAAACCTGAGCTCAGACTGTGGTCCATTGGAAGTAAAAAAGAGGGTATAATCTCATTGAAAAAAAGATTTTTTTCTTATTGAGAAAATTTTGTTTAGATTCTCCCTAAGTGGCACATGGTCCTAATGACACAAAAATATTAATAGCTTCTTATAGCCCTGCTCCCATGTGGCCCAAGTACCTCTGGGCCTTTGGTTTTGCTGACCTCTCTTCCTGGAATATTCTTTTACATGTTTGCTTGCCTTACTCCCCATTTCATTTAAGTCTGATCTAAAATGTTACATCCCATGAGAGTATATCTAAAATGTTATATCCATATTCTCTTTTTTGTTTCAGTTTTATATTTCTTTATAATACTTAGAACTATAAGACCTTATATATTTATTTATTTTGTTATGCTATGTCACATTTACTTTATTTTATTATTTTATTTTTTATTTTGTTTTATTTATATAGTGTCTGCCTTCTTCCTAGCCATGCAGTTCCATGTGTTCTACTTTATTCACTGGTGCATCACAGACCCTCCAAGAGAATGAATGGGCCACATGGCCTTGGCCATAAGGAGTGCTGGAATATTAGCAACAGACTTTATAATATGGTAAAGCCTGGAAGTGTTGTGATTAAAGGCACTGACTGGACAGCAGAGGCAGATTTATACTCTTTGGGATTCTGAGACATAGTATGTGTTTTTATCTGGCTGATAGATGACCTCATCTAGTGCCTGGTTGGTGGAGCGTCAGGGCCCGGCCAAGGTCTATTCCAAGTAAGTGCTTAGAGTGTCTAAGAGTTCAGCCAGCCTATACCCAAATGGGTAGAGTACTAAAGTAATTTCAAGCTCTACTCTTTTGGGGGTAATTTAATTCCTTGCCACATATTAGATTAACTCAGGTTCGTGGTGGTGATTTAACATCTGCCCCAACTGTAATTGGGCCAGATCGGAGAATTTGGGAAATGACAAAATGGCACAAGGTGATTGCATGGAAAGCTAGAATCATTTGGTTACGATTCTGTACATAGATTTTGCACATGAGCCAAGCAGGACAATTCCTGCAGATACAAGGCCATGCTGCACACTGCAGTACAGTAGAACTTGGTACTAGCATGCTGAATGGTAGCTTGTGAACTTTTAGTAGCCAGAACAAGGACATAGTGGAGAAAGACATGGTATAAGACAAACTGGGCAGATTCTTATAGAAACCTTAAAATTCTATTTGTGGTTGAATCTGAAAATATCCTGAAACACAATGATTATCTGTTTTCCCTCTCAGAGTCAGGGGCATGGAATGGGATTTGTATCCTCTGGGCAGGAGATTGCCCTGGGCATCAAAAAAACCAGATGAACAAAGTAAAAAGTCTCTTGTCTGGAATGCTAACAAGACATAATCAAATGCCAGCTCCAAAGTTCTGAATTAAGAGTCCCAAGTCAGGTTGGCAATGCTGATTTGAATGAAAACTGACTGAGTACAATTAAGGGTGCCAGGATGATTGCTAAGAGCAACATTGTGGAGTGTCGACAGGTCGACAGTGTGACTTCATGTGCTAGCAGATGTGGTGTTTTTGGTTGCATACATATTTTTGTGTGAGAGTTGAGCTGTTATAAAATCCAAGACAATCCTATAATTCTTTAGGCCACTGTGAATTCAGCTATGTTGCAGACCATGCCATTCGGAGCTGCTATTATCTTTAAGAAAGCACAGCCTGGTACTGTAGATAGGTCATCTGTGATACAGTTACTGGAATCATCTCAAAGAATTGCATATGCATATGTGTCTGTGTGTCTGTGTGTGTGTATTTGTAAATGATATGAATCTCAGAGGAGCGTTTGCTCTGGAGAAGATTCCAGTGGTTCTGATATTCTCTGCATCTCCTCTTAAGCTGAATGTGCTCTATGTCTCCAGGATAACTTTGAGGTAATAAAGATCAGCTGCAGTAGCTTTAGTGGGTCATTTGTAAGTGTCAGAACCAGGGTGCTAGAATTATAACAAGCAAAGTTGCAAGGAAGATAACTCTACTAGTATGTTCATTACTCTTTTAGTGAATGGGTACATTTTTTATGATCGAATTGTGTATCAGTGCTGCTTCCTGTTTAATTATAGAGACAAGAAATAGGCGGACACACTGATGCAGCATTCAAGTTAGAGGAAAAAACAACAAAAACAAAAGTACGGGAATTATTATAGATGTCTGGATGGTGTCCTCAATTCCCCCTTTAGCTATTGAATCTCAGCTGTCTGCAATCAAGAACCCAGTCAGAAAATGGCTTGCATTGTGTTGCTATTTCAGTTTGACAGACTGTCTTTAAGCATGGAAATTGTGAACAATTCAAAAGGCTTAAATTTCTATAAGAAAAAATATTTAAATGCTGCTAGAACTTCAGCAATAATAGCACTAAGTATAATTCTACAAAAAATATTTTCATAATTGTGTGAATATTCAGTAAAACTTTGTTAAATAGGAAAGTAAGTGTAAACTCCCCTACCACAAGCAGATTTTAAATTAAATATATTCAGATAAGCCAATAATTTCATCAAAGGAAAGTATGGTAATTACTTCACATAATACATAATTTGGAAAGAAAAGATATCCGATTAATTAGGCATATCTGAGAACAGCAGCTATTTTGAATCTCTTATTCTGCTGAAAAAGTTTTAGAGTTCTTATTTTCCTAACTGATACAAATATTCAAATCTGCAAATGTTTATGTTTATCAGTGTTCATGCATGCCTGTAGTTTTGTGTATATACTTGTATATTTCTGTCATCTTCACATACAGGTATGCATGGCATACAGTGCACTTTGGTTGGGTGTATGGGAATACTTATCCTGACAAATTATGTTTATCAATTTCTAGAATGTTGCTGTCTTTTCTGTTGTAGGAGTTATTTTGGAGAAAGGTATGAAGGGGACCCCCAAGTGCTTGGGAGAATGTAGGCTCCTTATCATATCAATCAAATACCATGTTGTGATTATAAAAATGTTTTAAAAGATTATGAATGCTATTTAAAAGAACACTGAGGTGGCATGTTGATTCCTTGGAAAGGTGACAAGCTCTTTGGACTGACTGGCGGGAGAGGCAGACAGAAAGAGTAATTTAACGTCATTCTAATCTGCCTCTCATGGAGTTTGCAGTGATTTTCTTCTTATTTTCTTGTTTTTCAACCTAATCCCTAATAGTAAGCTGAAATAGATTCTCTTAATTGTTTTTGCTTTTTAAAAATTCAAAATGCACAGTTTGACAATTGTTATTCTTGCATTTGAGGTTTTTCTTTGTCTTGCTTGCCCTTACTAGTGTTTTTTTTTTTTTTTTTTTTTTTTTTAATTTTGTTTTGTGGTCACTTTCACCTACCCATGGGCAGTTGGAATAAATCAAAAGTTGTCTTGCTCAAGAATTATCTAAAGTAAATAAATAAATTAACAGGACTAATAATTAGGCAACTTATTGAAGAGGCTGTTGAACCAGCTAAAGTGGGAAAGGAATGATTCAAGTTCTAAACCTTTCTACTTGCAAATTAGCCCAAATCAATTGCATTTTAAGCGTTGCATCAACTTGATTGATTTTAAAATGGATAGTACTCTGCTGTTCACATTTATGGTGAGCCGTGAAGGACGTGGCAATGGGCTTCTTTTCTACAGTGGTCTGCATTAAGCTTTTCAAATAGCTTCTGCTTCTTAATGTTGAGAAAACTTTACTGCAGAATGCAGTCTGATTTTTCTTCGAGCTTGAAATACATTCCTCAGATTTTACTTTTTGCTTATGGCATTCTTATATTTCCTTAGATTTCCTAACAGGTTCTAACTAATTCTTTGAAGTCAGAGGGAGTATTTTATATTATTTTTATACATTTAGGATGAAAGTAGATGTTGATAAGATGAAAAGATGGTATAAGGAAAAGAGTTAAAGCCTAAAATTTCTGTGCTTCTATGTGAATAAAGTGGGTGGGAAGGGAGTAATTACTGGTTTTGAAATCTAAAGATGGAGATTTTGAACACTGGTATGGATGCCATCCATGTGAACTTGGACAAGTTCACCTCTCTCCCCACTTTTTTTTTTTTTTTTTTTTTTTTTTTTGCCTGTCTGAGCTTTAGTTTCCAGAAATCAGGAATTCATCTCCAATTATATTGCCATGGACAAGTATTAAAACAGAGTCAGGATTATACATTACACTAAGGGTAATAAGGGATAATAACAGGGTTACAAGTGATTGAAATGTCATGGTGATACAGACCAAATAGGGGAAGTTTTTATGTTTTTGGCACAGATAAAATGCTTAAATACATGTTGATTTACTAGAGTTATGGATATTTGTAGAGTTTGGGGCATTTGTGGCTCTTCTGATAGAATGTTTCATGAAGAATACACATTTTCTGTTAATGAAAGTGAGAGAAAAGTTAGGAGGGCCACAGTTTAAGTATGTAATATCATTTCTAAAAATGATTAGTCACTTATAAATATTGATAATCCAGCTTATTTTAAAAGACTATCTTGGCTGAGCTAGAATTTTAATTTGCAAAAATTGGCTGGAAACAAACATTAGTAATTATTTTCTAGTTTGCATAAGCCTTTCTTTGCAAATATTTGCTCTTCTAAAGAGTTAGCAATGGGTGTTTGCATATATACAAGGATTTGTGAGCAGTAACAGTGAAACCCATTATGACTTTGGTAACTGCCATCACATATTTTACCTGGGCTTCGCATTTGATAAGGGCTTCACATTTGATAAGATGCACATGCTTCTACACATCTCACAGTAATCCACATTTGACATTTTTTGGAGCCAGTTAAGTTTTTGTAAGAAGATATCCCTCTACAATCTTATATTTTCCCAGGAAGCTCCCTTTTACTGCATCATAGCTTGTGAAAAGAGAGTTCAAGCTGCATTTAGAAGCTTGAGTAAGGATTCCCCCCCCCACACACCCATTTCCTATTTATTTATTAATAAAAACCATGTTAATTGGAAATAACTTCTCTTCTAAAAGGAGGGATAAAACATTCTTTTTAAAGTCCAGAGAGGAAGCCCCAGTCAGCATTTTAAAAATAAACACTTCATGTGATTCTGGATAGCTGAGATGGTTTCAGTTTAACACAAAATAATCTAAGGCAAGATTGTCCAAAGGGCAATGTGTTCACCACAGAGTCCTGTGCCAGAGGAAAATGTTAGAACTTATAAAACTGTATATTTGTATTTTATCATTTTTCATGTATATTTTTAATCTATTTTATAAAGGTATGTTAGGACACAGTGCATTTGTGCAAATTTCACATAAGTAAATGAATATTTGGGTGTGTTACAATTTTTTTAACTGAAAGATGAGCAAAATTAGAAAAATAGAGGCTTGGAAGTTCCTGCTCTACAAAATCTTCTTTGTTCACTGGATTATTTTCTAGATTCAAATACCAAGCAGGGAGCTTCTATCCTGAATTTCTGTAGAATAGGTCTCTGGAGTACTTCTGGTATCCCTGGCACCCTTGATCTCCTCCATTAGAATGCTTGGGTAGGTTCAGGTACTACCTACACCCCTCTTTTTCTGCTTTCATAAGAGGTCTGGTATAAAAATAATGCAGAAGCAAAGGTGATGTTGAGGTGAAATTGTTTTTGCCAGCCACTAGGATTTCTGTCTGAACACTACATGCACATCTGCTTTTTTCTATTGAGCTTATGTTTTTATCAAGTCCTCTGAGATTATATTTTTGCCTTCATTGGAAATTGTGTGTCTTAGAAATCAGGATTCACAATGTCAGAAAAGCATGATGAGAAGGATCATACTTAAATTTTTGATGCTGCCTTTTCTTTGTCATATTTTGGTTAGGTTTGTTCTCATTCCAATTATGGCTTCTACTATGTGAGCACATATTGCTTCCTCAGCCTGGTGTGCCCATATTTGGCCTGGCTAAATTAGTTTCCCATGATCCCACAAGGCCAGGTACATGCGACATAACACTCTAAACTTATCACTATGACATGTGATTTTTCCTTTTATGTTCCTTGTTTTATTTTATATTTAGCATTTAGATTTTTGGTACATTTGGAATTTATATTTTAACAACTTTATTGAAGTATAATAGTGTGGGGGCCCAGGGCCCGGGCCCCCTCCCCTCCATAGTGATTTCACATAGCTGCCTACTTGACCAGGACAAATGTTAAAAGTCATCAGACCTCCACAGGCGAGGAAAAAATGTATTGTTTACAAAGCGTTGAAATGCCCCCTATCACTGTTGATAACAGAGCTCCACATCCTTGTGTTACAAGACCCTGTGGAAACTCTGTTCTCACAACCCCCCTTGTTCTAACCCTTATAAACCACCGCCGGCACCCCCTGCAGCAGAATGCTAATATCTGTCTTTCCCGGCTGGCCACTGCAGTGGAACAGTAACTCCTGTAAGTCAGTCCTATTAAACTCATGTCTGACTCTGTGCCTGGTGTGTTCTTGGTCCTAGGTATAAGCTGGGTTGTGACAAATAGACACAAAATAAAATGCACATATTAAAATGCTCAATTTGATAAATTTTGATATATATTTATACCCATGAAACCAACACCTCACCTAAGTCAAGATAATAGACATGTCCATTCACCCCTAAAAGATTGCTCTGCCCCTTTGTTATCTCTCCCCCATACCTTCCCTTCCACCCTAGCCATTCATTAATATTCTTTCTGTAACTATAGGTTAGTTTTTATTTTCTAGAATTGTATATTAATGGAATCATATAGTATGTATTCTTCATTTTTTTGGCTTCTTTTATTTGGTATAATTATTTTGAGATCCATGGTTTTGCATTCTTATCTCCACCTCAAGAGACTATTAAGCTCCTTTGAGCAGAAAATGTATTTTATTTATCATTGGCATAAGTTGGCATAATATCTGGAACATAAAAGGGCTCTGTGCACTATTGAATTAATGCACTAATTATGTGATCACATGCATATACAACTACAAAAAGCCAGCCTCCTTATACTGTAACTTTGTCACTGCCTACCTCTCTGACATAATGGCTTTCAAACTTGTTCCAACAAAACACTGAGGTTTTAGAGAAGTGTTCCATGCATTGCATGGATTTCATTTGGGTAGCAAAGGAAAGAAATATGAGCAAAGTTCTAATATTATTTGCTCTACTTTATTTATATATTGAATTTTCACATAAGATTTAGTTGGAAGGAATAATTTCAGTATATTGGTCAGATTACCTTTAAAGAAGAAGCCCCTTGAAAGACTTAAAATGCTCAACATCTTATTGTGAAATGACTCAGTGTTTTATGGGGGTTTGGAAAATTTTAGGGCAAAAGGGCTTGCTGGTGTTTTCTGAATGCTTTCTCTAGGAGTCAAAACTCAATCATTTTTGTTTTATGTCAAACATAAATAAAAAGGGAAATAATTCATGGATCCTCTGAATTTCATTTTGATTTAAAAACAAAACTCCAACTTTGCACTGGCTCCATCTTTTGAAACAATGATAAATGACAGAATAATTTGCTGTTCTGTGTTCGATGTGAAGACTGCAGTAACTCATAAGAAAAGAATTCAATAGCAAATCAGTTTAAAAATCAGCTACAAATTTGTTATATCACTTCTCATAGAAAGCTGGAAAATGGGAGAGAAAAGCCATTTCCAGAGAAATAATCTTCATACCGAAGACAGATTTTTCACATAGTTTACTGAATAAGAATTAACACAAAACAAGGCTATACTTTTGGTCATCCAAATTTTGTCTGGTGTTGGACACTATCAGTTAGGGTTTTCTAGGGAAGCAGAATCACAAGAGACATCTATAAATATAAGGTTTTATAAAAGTGTCTCATGCAACTGTGGGTATGCGTGAGTCCAAATTCCGTAAGGCAGGCGGCAAACTGGCAACTCCAATGAAGATGTTCGATGAACTCCTCAGACAGAACTGGCAACTTCAATGAATGTGTTCCATGAACTCCTTAGGAACGAACTGGCAACTTCGATGAACTCCTCAGGAAACCCTTCTTTGGTTAGCCAAAGAAGTGAAGGTCCTCTATCTGTCTTGCTTAAAAGTCTTCAACTGATTGGATTAAATACAGCCAATTGAATTCTATTCTTGAAGAAGACACACACTTCACTGATGTAATCAGTCACAGCTGCAGCCAATTGACCAATGACTTAATAAACCAGTCTCCTGGTTTATTAACCAGCCACAAATGGCCTTGCAGTAACAGTTAGGCCAGTGCTTGCTTGACCAGACACTTGGACACCATCACCTGGCCAAGTTGACACATGAACCTAACCATCACAGACATCAGCTAGAATTCTGATATCCTTTTATTTGTTTCCTTTTGTTTTATATGGTGCTTATTTCAGTTACTTAATTTTTATATTCTGTTTGTTAAGCTGTGAGATGTGATCAATGGGCAATTCTGTTACTAATGTTTGATAGTGAAAGATTTGCTAAAAAAATCTTTAAATGTCTATAACTTATTTCAGACTTTCCTCAGAAAGACATCCACACCTGTGATGTTTGTTTTTTTCCTGCTCAAAAGCATTGACCTACATAGGCCACTGGCCTGAGCTTAAAAAAAAAATGTTTTATCACAAAAGCCAATGATAGCTTTTGACATCTGTGCTAGATCCATTTCCTACCTGCTGTGCTTAATTTCAGAATTCAGTTCTATCATTAAAATAAAAACCTCGTTGGCTCTTATATCGATGTGCCACTTTACATCAATTTTCTCCAAGAATCGTGTACAATTTCTAGGTACCAATGCCCCCTGAATTTACTTGGAATTTCAGGTTTTGCTACCCTGCTCCATGAATTGCACTTGTGCCTTATGGATGACATATGACCCATTGCTTCTTGATTCTTTACCTCAGTCTCAAGCCCTGGAATGACCTATATCTCCCACATCTTTGCTGACCTTACTCATGATTCCTTTCTTATCCCTTAAAGACTTTCCCTCCACAGTGAAAGTCAGATCATTTGGTTTGTGCTAAATAACTTCTCCATCCATGCTTGCTGTCCTGAACAGAGGGGTTATAGGCATGCAAACTGTGCACACTTTTTCAGTGTCGTCCTCCATCATGTGCTGTCTCTTGAATTCCAATATTAAATAACTGATGAGACTATTAACCCAGAGCCTCATTCTTGAGGATTATTAAAACACCCTTTATGTCAGAGCCCTTAGGAACCTGTTGCTAGTAAAATTATTGATTCCAAGCTTTTGACATTAATGAGAAGCACAGAACAGATACCTCTGTGCTCTATATGTCTTGCGATCTTGGAGAAGATGAGTGACTAGTAGATTTTGGATGCTGAAAAGAAGAAGTACATATTTCCTTTAGAGAGACCTATGCAGTACTCTTTCTTGTTGAGCTTGCTTTACAATTGTTCCTGATATGTGTACTTCTGAGTATGTTTCTTACTTGTTTACTAGTTATGAAGGAAATAGAAGCTGCATATTCTTCTCCATCTCTAATCTCTTGTGGACAATGGAACCTCCATCCATTCTGGTCCTTAAGGCAGAGCCCCTCCTCTGCTGATTAAACATTGTCATTTTTAATTTCTTGAATATATCTTTTATCCGTCTTGTCCTTTCCATTCCCAACCTTCTTTCAGACTGTTACTTGAACTTCTGCAATAGACTTCTACAGTACCTGTAAGGAGATTTTTATGAAAGGCAATTATCACATCACTTCTCCCACATACTCCAGTGCTTGGGAGTGGGAAAGAGGTGGGTAGAATGTGCTTTCCAAGTGATTCAGTCATGGACTTCCCTTCCCAGACTGAGATCACTGGCCTACAAGCTAATAATGGCTAACATTTCTATCAGACAGTCTTCTAACTGCCTTACGTGGATTTACACACTTAATACTCAAAAAAGCCTTATGGTATTGGTACTCTTTTCATGTCCATTTTACAAATGAAGAAACTGATGCTCAGAAAGGATAAATCATTTGTCCAAGATCACAAAACTTATTAGTAGCAGAGCAGCAAGCAAATTGGAGATATTCTGGATCCTGGGCCTCTGCTTCTAAATCTACACTGTTTTCCTTTTTTTTTTTTTTTAATTTAAGTTGGAGTTCTAGTTTCTTGCCTTTATATGTAAAACATTGGTAATTTGTCTGAAATATCCTATGTACTCCACTCTAGTCTTGAATCCTTTAATACTCTTTTAGTATCTTCTTTGGAATTCTTTCAGGCTCGGCTGATTTAGGTATAAAATAAGCATAAAGATCAGTGATCCTAGAATAATTTACTGAAACAAGTAGTGAAAATCCTGATAATCACAACATTAAAATAAGATAATTTCTTATCTATCTAGAAGACTTAGGTGTGGCTTAATTGAAGGTAAGAGGATTATTAAGGAATATGCAAATGGGAAACAGGAGTGGACAAAATATATTAAAAAATAGAAAATATTAAATTTTCTGGAAAGCCTTGTTACCTTGAATTTCTCTCTCCAATAAATAATTGTATTAATCCAACATAAAGATAAAAATTAAATCTTTATGGGAGAAGAAACTCATTGTTTTTTTAAGTAAATTGCTAATAAGGACAGAAATACTGGGTACATGAAATAAATTAGAGAAGCAGGACTGTGGGTCATCTGAGAGTAAGCTGAAGAAAGACACAGGACACTTAATATGGATGAAACTGCAATTCTTGTCATAGGGAAAACTGTAATAAATTTTTTTCCAAATGCTGTTATATGAAGGAATTTGTTGTTAAGAAGTGATTGATGTATGACATTTGTATTGATTTTTATTGGTTATATGGCTTTCCTTTCAATATTAAGGTGGTTTCATAAAGTATCCCTGTTCTTACACATCTAGAATTACAAATCACTAACTGGCTGCTTATATCCATACTTTTAGAGGGAGGACCACACACTGGAAAGACACCTGTTGGTGTGCATATTACCTAAGACAATGTAAAACACTTGTACAAAATTTGTGTAGAAAGTGGAAGAAGGATATTTCTACTAAATAGTGAATAGTAAATAGAAATTAATGATAAAGTACTCATTATTACTTCTTAAAACAGGGTGCTTGTTTTGCTTTGCTAAAGCTGATGAAACACAATATACCAGAAATGGGCTGGCTTTTACAATAGAGATTTATTAACTTACAATCTACACTTCTTAGACTGTGAAAATGTGCAACTCAAAGCATCAACAGAACGATATCTGGACTCTGTAGAGAAGTTACTGGCATACAGAACACCTCTGCCACATGGGAAGGCACATGGCTGGAGTCTGCTGGTCCTTTATGCCTGGGTTTCCTTGCTTTCAGCTTCTGGTTCCAGAGGCTTCCTCTCTGAGTTTCTGTGAGTCCCCTCTTAGCTTCTCTGGGGCTTTTCTCTGTGAGCTTCTCTTAAATTCCTCTCCAGGTATTTCTCTGAATTTCCTCTCTTATCAAGGACTCCACTATGAGGATTAAGACCCATTCTGAATGAGGTGGGTCACATCTCAATTGAAATAACTTAATGGAAATATCCCACCCACAAAAGGTCTGCACCCACAGAAACTGGCTAAAAGAAAAAGGACTTTTCTGGGGTAATTAACAGCTTAAAACCGCCACAGTGGGTAAAATGTCATTGGTATTCACACACACACACACACACACACACTCACATTTGCCTACGTGCACACTGTTTCTTTTTGGTATGTTTGCCAATTGCTTATTTATTTAGAGAATGTAAAATAGTACTAAAGGATTCCTTAATCATAGTTGCCTGTGCCAGTTTGATGTATTGTGTTCCCCAAAACATCATTATCTTTGATGCAATCTTGTGTGGGCAGACATATTAGTGTTGATTAGATTTTGGAATCCTTTGAGTGTTTCCATGGAGATGCGCCCCACCCAACTGTGGGTGATGACTCTGATTGGATAATTTCCATGGAGGTGTTACCCCACCCATTCAGGGTGGGTCTAAATTAAATCACTGGAGCCATATAAATGAGCTGACAAACAGAAGGAACTCAATGCAGCTGTGAGTGACATTTTGAAGAGGAGCTACAGCCAAGAGGGACACTTTGAAGAATACACAGAAACTGAAAGTGGAACTGCAGTTTACAGAGACATTTTGGAGATGGCCTGTGAAAGCAGACTTATCCTCCGGAGAAGCTAAGAGAGGACAAATGCCCCAAGAGCAACTGAGAGTGACATTTTGGAGAGAAGCTGAAGCCTAGAGAGGAACGTCCTGTGAGAAAGCTGTTTTGAAACCAGAACTTCAGAGCAGACACCAGCCATGTGCCTTCTCAGCTAACAGAGGTTTTCTGGATGCCATTGGCCATCCTCCAGTTAAGGTACTTGATTGCTGATGTATTATGTTGGATGCTTTATGGCCTTAAGACTGTAACTGTGTAACCAAATAAACCCCCTTTTAAAAAAGCCAATCTGTTTCTGGTGTTTTTCATCCTGGCAGCATTAGCAAACTAGAACATTGAAGTTTTTCTCCTTAACTATCGTTACCTTAACTAGGCCTAAAATTGTTCCAATTTGATTTCATTTAAGATGAGATTTTTCAAGAACATCTTCATCATGTATGGACAAGAACTGCTGTGCTCCTTTCTCTTATAGAGTGATAGGGATGACTGTGCTCCTTTTATTTTTAAAAAAGCTTTAATTATTGATGTTACATATCATAAAATTCACCTATTTTAGGTAAACAGTACAATGAATTTTAGTATATTTATAAAGTCATGCAATCAATATCATAATCTAATTTTAGAACATTTCCATCACTCTGGGGGTGGGGGGGGCTTCATGCCCATTTATAGTCATTTCCCATTCCCATCCTAGCCCTGAGCAACCACTAATCTACTTTCTGTCTAAATAATTGTCCTTTTTGGATATTTCATATAAATGGAATCTTAATATATGCTTTTCTTAAGGTGCTATTAAGAGAGTTGAGAAATTTTAGAATTATTTATTACATTCTCACTTCTACAGACAATATATAGAATATTATTCCTCTGCCCCAAAGCAGGGAATAGAGAATCCTATGTGTGTGTGTATACATATATACATATATACATATACACATATACACATATATACACATAATACATACATACATATACTTACTTGCCTTCTCTCTACATATATCTTATTATCTATCTATCTATCTATCTATCTATCCATTTATCTATCTATCTATCTATCTATCTATCTATCTATCTATCTATCTACACATATGGTCAAGTAAGTGGGAGAATTTCTATATCATTTGCATCACTCTTTGTGGCATTGGGCAAGTTACCTAATCTTACTTTTTTTAGCTTCCTCATCTGTAAAATGGGGATAGTAACAGACCTTATCTTATAAGCTTTATGGGAATTAAATGTATTACTATGAGTAAAGTGCTTACACTGAACCTAGCTTATAGTAAATATTACATAGAGGTTTTATTTATTTTTTATTTTTTTAAAACTTATTTATCAAAAAACTAAAATAAACATTATTATTGCTAGTTTTACTATCATCAGTATTCCTTTGAGGAAATGGAATATGGTTGGGTAGGTTTCTGAGTTCTTGGTGAATTGATTCTGTTGTCCTTGAAATGATCAGTGAAATATAAATCTCTCCCTGGGGCAGGAAGCCAAGAGCTAAATCTACTCCTGTAGTCATAATTCCATCACTTGTGTGAATGTCAGCTTCCTATATCAGTAATGGAACCATATTTTCCTTTCATTAGGAAAAGGGTGAAGACTGTACCATTACTTCTGATTTTTCTTTACTTGTGAATCACAAAAATGTGGTTCCCTTTTTGGAGAATTCAATCCCCATAACAGTGGAAAAGAATCAAGTGGTTATGGGAAAATTTTCTCCATCCTAACAACAAAAAAGGAAGAATGTCCTTAAAAAAATCCTGTACCAAGGCCAATTTCTGTGGCACACTTCAAAATAATCTCGATTCATCAAGCACTCTGTCACTTCCAATAGTTTTTTTTTTCAAAACTAAATAGAATGACTTATTTACTCCAGACTCTGGAAATCTAAGCTTGCTGACCAATCTGTCTCTCTCACAACCTTACCAGGTGGGAAAAACTTGGAGGATGCAGGTGTTATATTTCTCAAGTGGCTGCAAAATAGAATACCCTTGAAAGATGAGTATTCTTTGTTCTTTTTCCTGTAACAACTCTGATTGTCTGAGCCTAACCTCCGTGAAATTTTCTACTATTTTTCCCACCACTGAAATGGGTAAAAAGAGAAATCCATTGTTTGTAATGAACAAATGCCACTTACTATGGAGCTGAATTTTTTAGGCAATCCGAAGTGTGAATGTTTTCTCTGGTATTCAAAGAGAACCTCTTGGGGAGTGGTTTGCAGCCTGGTCTTATCAAGCCAATCACTTGAATAGCTAGTGCTTCTGTTGTGAAAGTTTTGTATTAAAAAAAAACATGACGGGAGGTATAATTTAAATGAGTCTTTTTATTGTCCCCATGATTTCAATTAAAATCTTAAAACATTAATAATGGCTCAAAACTTTGCGTGCCATAGTCAATTGATTTTCTCAAGGTGAATCTGATTACATTTATCTGATTTCTTTAATTTAATGCTCCAATAATCTACCTGTTATTAGAGATGGCAATAGCACAGTGACTTTAGCAAAATGTTTCCATGTATTCCCTATATCTCATCAGATGTAATTCCAAACCATCTCCCCAGGATAATTCCTTTGTAAGTTATTTCTCTATGCATTTTTTTTAAAAAAAAACATCCAAAATAATCACCATCCAAATAATAGACATGGGTATTTTATCTGTTTTGGTATCCAATGTAAAAGTCATCCACTTCTGAATCTATGGGTTGGACATCAGTGAGTTCCTTAATTTCAATATTTTTCATTATTTTAAACTTTCTAAGCACAATTTTCTATCTAATTCATACACAATAATAAGCCACATGGCCAAGAAGTTTTTGAAAAAAAATCAATGCAAAGTGATTTTTCTTGTGGTGAGTAAAACATTCTATGTAGCTGATGAATAGGAAAGAGCAGAAAGGTCAGAATCTGATGCATAAATATATAAGTATTAAGCAAATGATAGTTGTGCCAATTCCAGTTTGTAAGCAAAGGATAGATAATTTAAAGAACAAAGTTAGGACAAGTGATTAAAGATTTGGAATGAAAAGCCGAAATCTAATTTTCACTATGAAAAACAATTTTCAATTAGATTAATCCTTAAAATATACAATAAAACCATAATAACTTAGACAAAAGGATGGACATTGATCTAACCTCCTTATTGGAATAACTTTCCAAGCATGAAAAGCAAATCTGTTTATTAATCACAAAAGACTGGATTAAGATATTTAACCACAATATATTAAAATTTACATATGGAAAAACCATCCCCCCAAAATTTAATGCAAATCAAAAAAATTAAAATTAAGATACTAATGAAATGCTACTTTTATCATCACTTTTGCATATTTTTCTTGTTTTAAAAATGATAGCATTCACTGTTGATTAGAACATAGATGTTCACAGCAGTGTTTCAATGACAGCAAAGATAAAAATTGAAAACTATTCAAAAACATAGAATGTATTTGTTAAAGCATGGGGAATAGATGGTACAAGTATGATCTACATGAATTATGTTATAGAAGTACCATTTAAGTGGAAAACTAGTTAATTGAAAAAAGTTGGTTACAAATAAGTATAAATTAGTCAATGTTGAATACAAAAATGCCCATAAAAATATATCCTCTTAAATATTTATAGTTTTTCTCTGTATTGAGATGATGGGTGATTTTTATTTTCTTCTCCAGGCTATTGCTTCCTAATTTTTTAAACCATGTATTATTACTTAAAGAATGAAACAGACAGACAAACATTATGATATCCTTTAGTCTGGTATTTTATGTTGCTATTAAGCCTCTTAGAATCATATTGTCTGGATTCCCATCCTGTCTCCTGCATTTCCTGATTGTATGTGACTTCGAGCAAAACTAATGTCTCATTTTATGTTTTCCCATTGCAGATGGGGAAATGAATCCACCCACCTCATAAAGCTGGTTTGAAAATTAATTGGGACCAGGCAAATATTGTGGCATTTATTGATTTCACAATAAATATTTGTCATTGTTAGGTAAATAGAGGATTGCATCATACGTGTAAACTTCAAAATGTCCCAAGAATAGATGATGAAACTGATTTTCTCATCTGCTAGTGTTTTCATATCCATCTTCAGAGGATTTTCAGGTTGGTCAAGTTGAGTCGTATATTTGTACACTGTACATACAAGGGTTCCAGGAAGAGGGAGTGAAAAGAACTAAAACTGGCTCTCATTTTGCTTCCCCAGCCATGTGCTTCCCCAGAGATGACCTGATAATTGCAAGGATACCTAATAGCTGGCAGAAATTTTTGTTCTTATGTAAAATCTAGTGTAGTCCTACCACAATAAAAACTGTCTGTATATGTTAAGTTTTATGTCTTACGAGGTTAATTTTATCTTTCCCCACAAGGAAAATAAAGTGCTTTCTCTTTCCTATTCATAAATTCATCAGACCTCTCACTAATTCTGCCAGTTAGTGAAATTCAATCAGGTCACCTACTTCAATAATGTTACCTTAACCTTAAAAAAAAACAAAACAAAAAAACAAAAAAAAAACTTTTAACTTTGCCATTATTTTCAGTGGCCTAAATCATCTTCAAAATATTTCAGAAGAAATGCTGCATTTTGCACAGTAACCATTTCAAATAACAGAGTAATATGTCTAGCTGCACTCTGTTCTCTCTCCTACTCTGTCCTATTGAAATCTACCTGCTGTTTAAATTCCATAGCCTGGCACTCTGATATTAACCTTGAGCCCCAAACTCCACAGGATTTACCAAAAATACAGACAATGTCCTATTAACTTGCTCTCTGCCTTCCTTTCTCTGTATCTCCCAGATATGAGCTTGTAATTTTCTGTGGTCGGGCACTTGTCTGTAATAGCTTGCACCATCTAATTGAATGAGGGGTTTAAAGAACATTAAGCACTTGGAAGGAAATTGTGCTGAAATATAATGACCTTTCTGGGCTGTCAGCTAGCCTTCTGGATCCTAATCAATAGGCTGATCAACACTTGCAGAAGAGGGACAAGGGTGACAGTAAAATTGTAGTCTAATGAGTAGGGAAACAGAAACCCAGACCCTTTTTGAAAGGTAATGGAAATAAAAATTAAAAATATGAGATAAAAGTAATGGATTCAGTGTTCTACAAACATATATGATACTCCTACTATGTATATAGCATTGAGCTATGTGTCAAGCAGAATGCAAAAAATGAGCAATGTTCTAATATTGGGAGATCCTAGGAGTAGAGTATTTTGGGATAGGACCATTTATGTCTGAGAGTGTTGTATCACCATAACAGTATAAAAATAATATGTTCTTCAGTGCCATTAAATGTACTTTTCTATTCTTCCCTTACACAAACGTAGAATTAAACCAGAATATTTATTAATTAAAATAAAAATAGAATAGACTACTGCTACATAGAATGAAAATAGAGGAGGCCTGCTATAAGGAAAAGTTGTTTTGCTCCAAACTACATATTGTTTCCTAAAAATAAATGAATAAACAAACAAACAAATACATAAATAAATAAAGCAAGCAACCAACCAAACAAAACCTATACAAATCTCTCAGGCACAAAGTAATTAATGTTTTGTGTCAGGTGTATTTACAATCCCATAATATATTAAATCTTTAATTCTAAACTCTGGTTAGTGACCAAAGCCTCTTAGGTAATTCTTCTGCTAATAACGAAAGGAGGAGAGGAAAGAATGATGCATAATATAAAAATTTAACCAAGGAATATACAAAGTTTCAGTCTTTTTTACAAATGGTAAAAAAAAATAAAAATACTTTTTTTTCATTTTTTTTTTTTTTACATCAGCCAAGCCTACAGCATTTGCCAGTGGCAGATCAAATATTAAAAGCAAATTTTAATAAGTGAGACTCAAAAGGGGATTTATAAATCTTGGGGGATTTGGAGAGGAGTGTTCAGTTCAGGGAATTCCACAGCCTGAGGGCATAACAGGTGAATGCTCTGTTGCCCATGGATGAGAGACCTGACAAGGGGGTTGATGAATTTGAGATTTATTATTAGAAAGTAAGGGCTGAGGGCACGTATAAATGGAGGCCAATTCTGATAAGAATGTAAGGGAAGTTCCACATAGGTAATGAAAATCAGAGCCAAATTTTAAAGTCAATGTACTGACCGATAGCAAGTGAGTATAAATCTGCTGTAACTGCAGTAATGTGACTGAATTTACAGCCATGAGTAAATGCACAGGTTGCAATAGGTTTAACAATGGTGTAGTTTGAGTGAGTTAGGTTTTGGACAGTTTCCATATTAACATAATTTAGAAATCATAACAGCATGCATTATGACAGTAAAAGCAGCACAAGTGCTTTAAAAATAAGTCTATTAACTGCTTTAAATCCTTGGACTAGCTCAAATGAAAGAGTTTTCCTATGATAAAAGCTTTTAAGCAGTTAACTGCAAATGATTTGGGAAAACAAAGATAAATGTGGAAATAACAGTTTATAAAGCAATAGGAGAACCCTCAAGTGCAATTCTGTACCCCAGAAAAACATGTTCTTAAACTTAATCTATTCCTGTGATTAAGGGGATAAACCAGGAGCAGCCACCATATGCATTGCCATGTGTGCTGGTTTGTACATATTATGTCTCCCAGAAAAAGCCATGTTCTTTAATGCAGTCTTATAGAGGCAGACATATTAGTGTTGATTAGGTTGGAATCTTTGGATTACGTTGTTTCCACGGAAACATGACCCACCCGACTGTGGGTAATAACTTTGATTAGACTGTTTCCATGTAGGTGTGACCCCACCTATTCAGCATGGCTCTTGATTAGTTTTACTGGAGTACTTTAAAAAGAGCCACACAGGCCCAGATGTTTGCTGGCTGACACTGATGCTTAGACATGCTTGGAGTTGCAGACCCCTGATGTTAGCTGCAGTCAAAAGAGACATTTTGAAGACAGCCATTGAAAGTAGACTTTTGCTGCTCCTGAGTTTGCCTGGGAGAAACTAAGATAATATCCCCAGGCACTTAGAGAGAAACATCCTGGGAGAAAGCCATTTTGAAACACAACCTGGGGGCAAAGGAAGCAGACATCAGCCATGTGCCTTCCGAGACAACAGAGATGTTCCAGACACCATTAGCCATTCTTCTGTGAAGGTACCCTATTTTTGATGCCTTGGCTTGGACACTTTTATGGCCTTAAGACTGTAACTTTGTAACTAAATAAACCCCCTTTATAAAAGCCAGTCCATTTCTGGTATTTTGCTTAATGGCAGCATTAGCAAACTGGAACAACATCTGACAGATGAGCCAAGGACTGAGGATGGGAGACAGCCAGACCCAGAATGCCATAGTCTTTTGGCAGAAAGCAACTCCTTGATGTTGCCTTGATTTTGGACTTCTCCTAGCCTCCAAGCTGTGAGCCAACAAACCCCCATTGTTTAAGCCAACCCATAGCATGGTATTTATTTTAGCAGCCATAAAAATAAAACAGCCATTTAAAGTGGAAATGACAAATATGGCAAGCATGCTAGAGAAACACATTAACTGGCCACAGAAGAAGGTAAAAGAGAGTATATGATATCAATAATCTATGACACTAGAGAAATAATTGTTTCTTATAATAAAGGGATGTCACCTCTCAACAAAGGCTATTATAACAAATAGAAAATTATGAAACATTGCACTGGGACCTTAGGACTACCAAAATTCCTTCCACCTGATCTTCTCTTCTGCCCCTAACTTTCTTGGATGGAGTATTTACCCCCTATGGATTTTTAAGTGACCCACTTTGCATCTGAAAGCTTGATAGTTCACCACTCAACCCATTCTCAGTCTTGTTTTCCTCACCTTCCTTTGTTCCTTCTTTATTTCCTCTTAAATACTATTTAAGGACTTACGTATTTTTATCAGGAAATTTAAAAATCTCAGGGGGCAGAGAACATGTCTTCCTTTTGTTGTCCTAAGTGTTCGCACAGTGTATTACACAGAGAAATGCATTTGCAATGTTTTTTTGGTTTTTTTTTTTTTGTAATATATTTTGCTGAATAAATTGTTTCTAACTTTCATGTTTTTGACTTAGGAACATTTTTCAAAACTTTTGAAGTTTCCTCCTGTGAACATTTTTTTCATTGCCACAGCTACAGTGAATGAGAATGGTTTATGTAAAAGTTTCAGGCATGGTAAAAGAGGAACTGAAGAAAGAGATTCATTAATTTAATCATTTCTTTCATTCCTTTGTAACCAGGAAGTTAGGATTTAGGGGATGATTATGATTACTGAATCATTTTATAGATATTCCTTTTTAATTTCTGGTATATTAGAGTGACAGAAGGAAACACCTGAAATCTCTGAAATCTACAGCTGCCTTGATCCCTGATAGTGATTATACAGCTTTCATCTTGTGACCTTGTGATTGTAAAAGCCCAGTGCGTGACCCTCACTTGTACTTCTTTTATGTTTTTTGTTTGTTTGTTTGTTTTAACTTTAGAAACTTGTAATCACAAGGGCAACTCCCTAGTGCTAATGGAGGAACTTGAATCAGCTCAGAAGTAACCATTGACTTGGTTCTAGCACAGTTCCACTCCTTTACATTTGTAAATTGTTTCTGCCTATACTTGCTAGGGAGATGATAATAATCCCATCTTCCCTCCTTTCTGCTTATACTTGCTATTGAGATGGTAATAACCCATTTCTCCTTCTTTCTGCTTATACTTGGTATTGTAATGGTAATGACTCCATCTCTGAATGTTTGAATCCATAAAAACTTTGAACTCAGACTTAGGAAGACAGATTTTTAGGCTGATTGGCCATCTGATCTGCTGCTTTGCACCTAGCAATAAACTCTTTCTCTCTTTGAAATTCCCCTATCATGGATTGTCTGTAATAGGCATCAGGCAAAGCCAGTATCACTTTTGATTCATTCAATAATACCACTGACCACCTAATACTCTCCTAAGTGCTTGAGATATGTCAGGAAACTAAACAAATAAAACTTCCTGACTTTGTGAAACTTACATTCTAGTTGGGGGAGACAGACAATAAACAACACAAAATTAAATACACTGAATAGTAAAGTGGTGAATTGAATTATGTGCCCAATTTAGACATGTTCTTGGTCTTAATCTGCAGTCCTGTGGGTGTGAAACCATTATAAATAGGATCTCTTGAGATGCTATTTTAGTTAAGGTGTGGCCCAACTGAATTAGGGTGGACTTTAATCTGGATTCCTGGAGTGAGTCCTTTATTCATTCAGACACAGAGAGAGAGAAGCCATGAGGAGACACCATAAGCCAAAAGTCAGTAGAACCCAGAAGAGAAAGGAAAAGACATCTCTCTATGATGGGAAAGCAGAGACAAAAGCCAGGGAACCCCAAGGATTGCCCACAATCCAATACCAGAATGCTACAGTCTTGGGGGAGAAGCATAGCTTCAACCTCTAAATTGTGAGCCAATAAATCTCTGTTGTTTAAGCCAACCCATTGTATGGTATTTGCTATAGAAGTAAGTTACTAGGTGTTGAATTCTTTGGAAGAAAGACTTAGAACAGGGTGAGGAGGAATGAAAATGTGGCAGCATCATGGAAGGTGGAGGAGTTAAAATTTAAATAATTAGCTAGTGATAGGTCTCTTTGAGAAGGTGAGACTTGAACAAAGCCTTGAAAGAAATGAAGAAATTAGTCACCTGGATTTCTGGAGGAACAACCAGTATAAGGTACCTGTGGTAGTTTAAAGTGTTATGTAATCCAGAAAAGATCATGTTCAGAAAAGATCAACTTATCCGTTCCTGTGAGTGTGGATTTACTATAGGTGGGACTTTTGATTAGGTTATTTCAGTTGAGGAGTGTACCAGAGTGGGTCTTAATCTTCTTACTAGAGTCCTTTATAAGGGGTTAAATGCCCCAGAGAAGCTAAGAGATGAAATTCAGAGAATCAGTCAGAGAAGCTGAGAGATGGAGCAGCCAGAAGCTGAAAGCAACGACACCTGGGAGAGAAGGACCTGCAGACACCACCGTGTGTCATTCCATGTGACAGAAGAGCACAATCCCTGAGTATTCAGCCTTCAGAATCCAGGTATCACACTGTTGATGCCTTGATTTGGACATTTTCCACAGCCTCAGGACTGTAAACTTACAAGCTAATAAATCCCCCTTGTAAGAGCCAACACATTTCTGATAAATTGCATTTCAGCAGCTTTAGCAAACCAGAACAGTACCCAAGGTAGCTTTCCACCTGGGGTGTTTGAGAAACCCTAGGGAGGCTGGAACTGGAGACGAGTGAATGAGGGGGAACTAGTATGACCCAGGGGAAGATTTTGTTCCTTATAGACTATACTATAGTTACTCTAGTAAACCCAATAATTTTTATTCTGAGTGAAATGGGACATCTGTGAAGGATTTTAAGTAGAGGAATCACATGACTAACTTTATATTTTTAAACAAGAATTATTGTTGATTTGTTGATAACATTTATTGAAATCTTATGATGTTCCACTCACTACCGACTGATATAGGTAGAAGTAGATGATGGCCTGAAGATGAATAAGACATTGTGGGAAGTACAGAACTAATGGCTCTCATGCTCTCCATCACCTATTATGTGATTGTTTCTTTATTAGGAACTATATATTCTACCAGGTTAAAGCATGCAGAAGTATGATATCAAATAACCTCATGTGGTTTATTTACTCAGTGATTTTGTCATGAAGATTTTTGAGCTGGAAGAGACCATAGAGATCACCTAGAAATTCATCTCCTATATATGCCAATGATCAGAAACCCTGAGGGGAGTTAGGTGAGGAATTCTACCAACATAAATGCTGGGCCTGGACTTTCATAGTTCTTCCTCAAAAGAAAAGGAAAATACTGCATTCTGAGACAGCTCATAAGAGATATTGCCTGGTCCCTCTTTAGAACAGACAGACACTGACATTTATTGGCACTGATGAAAAATATTTTAACAATCTAATTGGAAAGAATATCTTTCTTGGACTGTGCAGAAGAGATCCAAAGTTATTTCTTTGAAATGCCAAAAGTCAGTGAACTGCACTAACGGTGGGAAACAATGATCTGGATAATCAAAGTCATTTTTCTTCAGTTTCAAAATGCCAAATACCAAAAAATATTGCTTTCTGAGAGCAAGTAGTTTATTTTATAAGAAGATTTAAAATTAGTTTATTTTCTGACAGCAGGACAGATGGCAGAAATAATATGCAAAAACATTACATGTATTAGTTAACATAATGGTTAATTTTATATAATAAAAAGAACCAAAAATTACAACAAATAAATAAATACACAAAAAATAGCAGTTGAATAAATTGAGGTTTAATTCTCTTACAAAACACAGTCTGGCCAGTTTAGTCTGGTGCTATCATTCTTTTCTAAGAGGTCATTCACATACCTGGGTTATATCTGTATTTCTTGCTCTAGTGAAAGGATCAGCCAACATTTTTGTAAAGGGCCAATTAGAAATATTTTTGACTTATTGTCCATGCTTCTCTGTCTCAACTCCAATTCTGTCATTGGAGTATAACAGCAGCCATAGACAATATGTCTTCAAACGGCAGTACTCTATTCCAATATGAATTTATTTACAAAAACAGAACATGGGTTGGATTTGTTTTCAGGCCATAGTTTGCCAACTTCTTCGCTAGCATTCTGTCTGCATCCTATGGTTGAGAGTGAGTGTCCGGCGCCTTCTCGCTCGGTCCCACGCGCTCTGTCCTCGGCCGGCAAGGAGAACAGAGGGAAAGAGGGAGAGACACAGACAAACTGACACTTGAGGCACACAATGGCAGTGAATGCAAGCCTTTTACTGGAGCCAGGAAGAAAACTTTCTCTGTTACATATTCCACGCGAGGTCTTACACCCCGTGGGAGAACAACCTCTATGCGGCCGTCAGGCACGGCTCCCTGTGGGCTGTCTCCCCGAGGCTAGCGCGGGCACTTTCTTATATACGATAGTTACAACCAATGTGCAGGCACTACGTAAGCGTGTACAATAGGCTAGCAGCAACCGCCGCCCCATGCGTCATATGCGGAAACGGGATGCAGGCGCCATCTTGGCTCACTCGATGGGCGGGGGCTACTCCAGAGCAGGTCGCGGCGTGTCCAACAGGCCCTAACCCGGAAAGCGGCTCCCCACATCTCCCCCTTTTTTATATATTTCAACCCAGTGTCTCCATTGATGAGTGTACTCCCGTGGGCTTGAATGACCCACTACATGTTTTGGTGCTTTGGGGAGTCTGGACTAGGCCCCTGCCATTTTACGGCGGAACCTCTGGCACCGACCAGAATGCTTACCTCATATAGAGACCGGAGAGCCCGTGAGCTGGAAACAACGTGACTCTCCCTACGGTACTTTGCCTCGTAACTGGGGAAAGACGGTTGGGGCAGGGGAGTGGCAACCAGCGTCAAAGGCGTCACTAGGCGTCTCTGTGCAATGGCCAGAGCCCCGTGCGGCCGCGACCGGGTCCCCGCCTACGAGACTCGCCTGAGACAAAATTTGAGACTACTGGAGCCACATGCTATACTCGGGATATGGCCATGGACTTTGCCGCGAACCCGACCCCAGAGTGCCCCACCCCGAGTGACCGGGACGGGGATGGATCAGTCTAGGGCTGGCTGTCCATGTGAGGGGGAGTAAAGGGGTTAACTGTAGTTCAGCAAGGTGGGGGCTCAACGCTGGCAAGGCGCTCAGGCGATTGTCCATGGCCTTGCTGCTGCAGGCTAAGCGAAGGAGAGAGGTTCAAAGTCCAAAGGTTCAGAGAAGCCGGAGCGCGGCGTCGGTGCGATGCTTTTGCGACCGAGAAAAGCCTCGTGGCCGTCGAGCCGACCGATGGCGACGGGGTCGCGGAGGATTGGCTGGTCCTCCGGAGCAGTGGTCATCAGAGGTGGCGAGTTGCTGGTAAAAGATAGCACCGGTCTGCTTCCTCACAAGTTGGACGATTCTGCGAATGATGCATGGTCCTAAAGCAAGAGCTAGAATAATTATTATTAGGGGGCCAAGAAAGGGAAGGATATATGGGAGGACGGGAGCGAAGAAACTGGACCAATAACTGGCAGCCTCACGATCTCTTTTACGTTTTTCGAGTCCTTCCCGGACCTTCTTTAGACTGTTCTCTGCAAGACCTGTGGTATTGGCATACACACAACACTCTTCCCCTAGGGCGGCACAGAGGCCTCCCTCTTTGAGGAGCAGAAGATCGAGGCCTCGGCGGTTTTGGAGCACCACCTCAGAGAGGGAATTAATAGAAGTTTTAAGATGGGAAATAGCGTCTTGTAGGTGACGGATGTCCTCGTCGACAGCAGCCCGGAGATGAGTTAGGGCGAGACTGTGACTGGCTACTGCAGCAATCCCGGTACCAGCGCCTGCAAGACCTAGGAGGGTGGCAACCGTGAGGGCGGTGATGGGTTCTCGCTTTTGCAGCTTGGCAGGAACTGCAGTTGTTTCCAGGCGGAGGAAGAAGTCTTCCTCACTATGGTATAAGACCCTAGGGAGAAGGACAACTAGGAGGCAAGTTTCTTTATATTCATTGATGACATTCGTGCTGAGACAGGGGGTAAGTCCTGTAGAGGAGCAGAGCCATTGGGAGGAGTTGTGGGGAATAAGAAACTTGGCAGAGCTACTGGGAGACGAATAGCTGGCACAGGCTGTGAGATTGGGAGAGTTACTTGAACGAGGGCGGATGCACTTTCCTGTATAGGAGACTGAATGGAAAGTTAGGGGGACAGTAGAGGTATTCCAATTGCACTCCGAGGGGTTGTCTCCTGCACTTTCTGAAAAGGAGAAGTTGGAGGCGATGGGCTCATACAGTGAGGAAGTGGTGGAGAGGCAGAGCCAACAGGAGGAAGTAAAATTGGGGTAGGAGACATTTAGTGAGGTGAAGGCTGCCTGGATAAGGCTGAGGAGGGGAGAGGAGTAATGAGAGGGGGGCAGAGAAGGTTTGGGTGGTGGTTTTGGCGTCGCGTTGCTTGCGGCTGAGGCGTGGCTGGCTCGAGCTGAGGTACGGGTGGTTGGAGCTGAGGTGCGGGTGGTTGGCTGTGAATTTTGGTTAATGACCTTATTGGGACCAATGGCAGAGGGGTTTTTTAGTACAGCCTCCTTTTTTACAAGAATAAGGGAACCTGGGTCGACTCCTTTCCAATAAATCCTAAAGCCCCAGGTTCGACCGAGTAACCAGGAGGGATCATTAGGAAGTTGCACACTGAGATTTAAATGTGAGCAGGTACCTGTAGGTGCAATGTGGTGATGGCCTCCATAGATACCCCAGGTAATGGGTTCTTCAGGTGGTTTGCAGTTCAAGGGGGCCCATTTTAGAGTTAGGTAATGATCAGTGACGGAAGGCTTCCAATGAGTGGATAATGTTTCACATCCCCAGTATGCACAGTAATATTGGTTGGGAGAATTACAGTAAGATCTTCCAGAGTGTGAGGATGGGCACATGTAATATTGGGCTTGATTCCAACCAGTGGGGCGTACGGAAGGAGTGGGAAACAGATCAGTTGCGTTGACAAGAAAGGAAGGTCGTCCTGCCGTAACTTGGGTTTGTACAACTGTGGAATCCTCCCACCGCGCCAAGGTCCATTTCCAAGGTTGGTGGGGATTAGGATCAAAGATAGCGATACTTGGCTCACTAAGCATACTTTGCAGGAGAAAATGTAAGGTGGCAACTTTAAATGGCAGTAGGTACAACAAGGCCATACTAGAGGCTATAGGTTCTTCCCTGTTAAGGGAGACAAGCTAGCCAAGTGAAAAGCCCTACAATGCTCAAATATGTTATAGCAAGCAGGGATCTTTCTAACAGATTCCAATCTTTTGGGGCAACTGTTGCTAATCCGGCTGCAAACAGCGAAGCCAGAAGACCAATTAAGAAAAGCCAAAAGTAATTTAAGTGGTACTCCATACGATTAGTGATAGAATAAACCTGTAAGCAGGACTGCTTTCCACTTCCGGTTGTGTGCGGACTGGATGTCTCCGGATGGGTTATAGCACGAGTTATTGATGCGCTGGAAGAGAAAAGAAAAACATTTTTCTCAGGGAGAGACTTCTACCCTGGAAAGGTTATTATTAAGGGGAGCTTAATTTTGGATACTTGTGAAATTACAAGATGGCTAGCGTAAAATCTGGGGCATGGCTAAGGCCTTTAATTATAGCTTTAAAACCTAAGTAATGGTGGAGCAACACAGGGTTGTTTTCAAACAGAAAGCTCACCATGTGCTTTATATCAAAATCATATTTGAACCAGAGCCCTGATTCGAATTGTTATGTCTCCTAAAGATTTTAAATGCTTCTAAATCAAATTAATATTATTTCAGAGCAAATTTTTCCTTTTCCACCTTATAGAGTTTCTTTTAATCCACAATCTTACATTTTTATGCCGCTGCAAAATAAAATTATCAGCAAACAAAGATCTGTAAATTAAAAGAGTTCACCATTTTAGTACAGAGTGCATGCAGCTATATGATAAGATTCCTTTAAACTCTAAAGACAATCCATCAGGGAAAAACTTTCCAGTGCATGTTATGGAAATGATTTGCACTGTGATAGTAAAATGAGGTTTTTGTTTTGTTTTATGTTATGTTTTAAAGACAATTCTAAATCATCTCTCTGGAAAGCAAGACCTCAAACTCTTTATCAGGACATTTCCTTCTCTTATGCAAATAGACAGTCTTACATGGAGTCAAAAGTATGAGCAGACAAATACTGTTTTATTTACTAGTATAGGAAATTTTCTTAATAGTACAATTCAACAGCAAACTGAAAGACGTGGCTCCTTTGTCCAGATCAAATTTTTGTTTATATAATTTATATACTCAGCACCTCTTCTACATGGTTGTCATCATGAACTATGTTTCCCTGAGAATAAAATTATGTAGTCTTTCCTCAAAGCAGTACTATAACATGAATGTATTCATTTCAGTCAACAGCATTGAAATGCCTACTGTAAGAAAGGAGAGTTTCTCAAGTAACACATGGAACACAATTTTAAGAATGTGGCTGCCCTTAGCAGTGTGTTCTCAATGTCAAGGAAACATTGCCCAGGTGGGAGCTCCCATCTGCATCCAGTCCACCCTTTCTCGCCGGCTCTCTCTTCCTCTAAGTGCCTGGACCGCTGCACACACTCTCGCCTCCCCTTCCCGCAGCCCATCCTGGTCTGAACATCTTTCACAATTTAAACCAAACATCACCAGCCACCGGCTGATGGTCACCAGCACTTACTTTCCCAAGTTATTTTTTCTCTATTCATTAAGAATATGGCTATGCCTTGATCTCTCGAAATCTCATAACCATCCAGATATATTTTTGCTAACCTTTACTCTAGGCACTGTACTAGATGTTATGCAGCACCAAGCTGTCATCTCTATCCCAAGCTGTTTTCCCAGCTGCTAAAATATCTTGCTCTCCTCTACCTCATCCCCAACAAGCCTATAAATTTAGAGTATTTAACCTTTTCATGGATTCACTCTCTGTTGTTCAGTAATACTACCATATTTTAAATAAATTGTAAGAGATTTTTGCCTTTTGTTAGAGTTGGTATCTTTATATTTATATATGATACAGAAATTGAACTATTTCTACCACGCAGAATTTAGCATTTAATAGGACTATAAAGTGATTGAACTGCCATTCTAACAGAGATCTATATTAGGTAATGAATAATGGTGTTAACCCAAGTTATTTGAATGTAAAGTTAAAATTCTCCGGCAATCCCAATTGAGCTGTAACTTCAGTGGAACAGGGCATTCCTGACATACAAAAAAAAGGGTTCTCAAGATGGCGGCGCGGTAGGTGTGGCCAAGATACAAAATGGCGGACCATCTCCGCCCTATGAAAGGGTGGGGTCTAAAACGCAAGATGGCGGACCAGCCCCGCAAGATGGCGGACCGGCCCCGCCCCGGGAAAGGGCGGGATCCAAGGCACAAGATGACGGACTAGCTCCACAAGGTGGCGGACTAGCTCCGCCCTGCGAAAGGACGGGGTAAAGCGCATGCGGCTTCTGACTCAGCTTAAGGTTGACGTCATCGCCGGAGCATTTCCTTTCCTTGAGAGAAGAAGGAGGAAGTTCGCCATCTTGGCATGGCGCAGCGCCATCCCGCCTCCCGGGTGGCTCGCGGCCAACCCCCAGTTCAAGGATCGCGCGAACGGTCTCCCATATAGGGACTAAAGGTGGATTCAGACAAACGTTAGTCCGGCGCGCCCAATCTATATCGTGACCAAACTTCAGCCAAGAAGGCAGACCGAGGCTGCCGGAGGAGGGAAACCAGGGGGCAAAAATTTCAACATCATTAAGAAACTTCTGTAGGGAGCTTTTCCTAACTGAAATACCCCTCTGCTTCAGGAGGGCTTTTAAAGGAGCTAACAAGGGTAAACTTTCAGACTGCCCCATGCTTGCAGTCGGCACTGTACTTTTAGCTAACAAAGATAAACTTTCAGACTGCCCCATGCTTGCAGTCGGCACTGTACTTTCAACCACTCGGTGAGCTCTTCCGAGTCCCCGGGACCGCCTGAGAATCCACGGGCCCTGACTCTCACGTAAAAGGAGCACTCACCTTCTCGCGCTGGCCGGGCGCAGGAAGTCCACTGCAATGAAAAAGGAGCGAGGCGAAAGGTATGTGTTTCCCCGTACGGGCCACCACTTGTCCGGCGCCTTCTCGCTCGGTCCCACGCGCTCTGTCCTCGGCCGGCAAGGAGAACAGAGGGAAAGAGGGAGAGACACAGACAAACTGACACTTGAGGCACACAATGGCAGTGAATGCAAGCCTTTTACTGGAGCCAGGAAGAAAACTTTCTCTGTTACATATTCCACGCGAGGTCTTACACCCCGTGGGAGAACAACCTCTATGCGGCCGTCAGGCACGGCTCCCTGTGGGCTGTCTCCCCGAGGCTAGCGCGGGCACTTTCTTATATACGATAGTTACAACCAATGTGCAGGCACTACGTAAGCGTGTACAATAGGCTAGCAGCAACCGCCACCCCATGCGTCATATGCGGAAACGGGATGCAGGCGCCATCTTGGCTCACTCGATGGGCGGGGGCTACTCCAGAGCAGGTCGCGGCGTGTCCAACAGGCCCTAACCCGGAAAGCGGCTCCCCACAAGTGAGACACTGGTATGTCGGCATACCAGCTCAAAACAAAGAGAAAAAAAGCTAAATATATATTTATATATATATATATCTGCTACTACAAGTCCAGAAGTGGCATCCTTCCTCTTCCATTTGTTTTTAGCCCAAATCTAGTAATGCTGCCATACTTAGCTGCAAGGGATATTGGGAAATGTGCCAAAAATAAATAAAAAAAGATGAGGATATAAGAGACACCAGGGTCACAATCAATGCAATGCCTGATTTGCTTTAGACTGAAATCTTGCTATTGATTATCCACCCAGCAAATAACCAATATGCTGATCTTAAAACTGATTATAAGCCTATTGGTATTTTGGAATCCCTACATTACTTTGTTTTTTATTCTGAAAATTTTCAAACATCCAAGAAAGTTGGAAGAATTGTAAACACCCAAATTCCTGTCATCTGTATTCTATAATTTACATTTTACTTTATTTGCTTTATAATGTATCTATCCATGTATATGTCCTTCTGTCCTTCAGTAAAGCCATCTTTTTTAATGCTTTTCAAAGCAAATTCAAACATCAGTATACCTCACTCCTGAATACTTTTCCTTGTATACCATGAACAAGAGTTCAATATTTTATTACAATTCTTTTTGTTTTTGAGGTAGAATTTATATGCAATGAAATGCAAAAATCTTGAGTGTGCTATTCAATGAGTATTGAAAAAGCATAAATCTTTGTAACCCTAATTCATATCAAAATATAGAACTTTCAATCACCCCAAAAAGTTCCTTCATGACCTCCCCAATCACCAGTCTCACTTTTTTCATGATAGAGTAGTTTGCCTGTTCTAGAATCCCAAATAAATCACATCATACAATATACTCTTTTGTAAAAAGTTTCATTCGTTCAACATAATGTTCTGTGACATTTCATCCATGTTGTTGCATGAATCAGTAGTTCATTTCTAGGAATGTTCCACAGGGTGTTTTCCATGCTCTTGCTGATGAAATTTTCCAGATTTGGGCTACTATGAATAAACCTATGTGGGAGCCCCGGGCCCAGGGCCTTCCCTAAGGTCCTTGAAGACTCTGCACACAGCAGCTTGCATGACCTAGGTCAGTTAAGGTTTCACCTACTCTCCTTATAGGAGCAGGCTTCTGGCGCTAAATGTAATTATAGCTCACCTCCTCCCTGAAACTCCCTGAGATACTATTATCTACAGGATAACCTATAATCCTCCTCTCTTCCCGTTGACTACAATCAATACCTCCCTATGTCACAAGACACCCCTCCCTGCTCCCATGCTTATGCTTTCATACTCATTGAATGTCTTTGTCCTAACCCTGATAAACCACTCTCTGGCACCCCATGCTTTTGTGGAGTGCCAACACACCAAGCTCTGAACTTGCCACCATTCAGAGCAGCTGACTTACATTTCCTTTAAGTAAGCCCTGAATAAAAGCTCATGCCTCAGAATGTGCCTGGCATCTTCCTTAGTCCTTTTGCAAAAGTCCCTTTGGGCCATGACAACCTACTATAAACATTCTTGCACAAGTTATTTTGTGGATAAATGCGCACGCGTGCGCACACACACACGTACATACACTTTTTTCTCTCTTGGCTACCTAAAAGTAGAATGAAGAATTGATCAGTTGGAGAATACATATATATTTAGTTTTATTACAGATGAAATTTCTTAAACAGAAATGTAAATTTAAAAAATTTTCCTGCTACAAATTGTTGAAGAAATACAAAATTCTGCCAACAAAATATCCCCTCCATCTCAGTATAGAAGAGAGATAAAACTGGATTTATTATTGAGTAATGCAATCATAATATATGCATACAAGTAGTCTTCTCAAGAGACTAAAAAATCTGAACAGAAAATTCATGGAAATTTATACAGTAAAGTAGAAAAAATAATAAATAAAAATTCTCTTATCTCCTTGCAAGACAAATGGATGGACCTTGTGATAATCTCCTGTACACCTGTTGAGAGTTTCCAGAATTACTTTTCATAGGTTTGTGTTTACATTTTAAAGGATCAGAAGGCCCATGACCTTGCATTGTAAAATCAAAAGATTGGGCTTCTTACTAGGCCTCCTATATTTCTAAGGAAATATTCTAAGTGAGAATAGACAATGCTGCTACCTTCTCCACAATTAATAAGCAAAGAAAATTTCATCATGTTATCCTTATATAAGGTAACAAAAATCTGGTTTAAGTTTAAGCCCAACTAGTATAGAAAAGATGAAGGACCAGAGCTTGGTCCACTATTATTTTATAACAACAAGGAAATATTCAGCTGTTAGTTTTATTTCTGCTATCTTAAACACAAAAGTATGTCATTATAAGCATTGACACCTAATGTGAATACATTGCAATTAATATCAATATTTAATCCATGCCGATATTTATTATCTTAGTAAAGATCATTAAAAACCTCATATTTTCTCTGATTCATGCAAATTATTTTTAAATATATTTCATCTTCCTCAGTTTTATAAGTAGAGTTTGGGGATGAACAAAAGGAAGCTTTAAATTTTACTTCGAAATAAATTTATTTATTTATTTATTTATTTATTTATTTTTACCATCATAGATTCTTAATTTTTAGAGAAAAATTATTAAAGCTTTCATTTTCCTCTTATTTTTCCTTTCTGAATGTTTACATTTTGACAGTAATTTTCTTTGAAGCAGCATTAAATAGTTTCCCATCAAATTTACTATTGTCTGAAGCCTAATCAAAACATGATTTTGCAATGAGTTTTTAACTATGGCAATGAGCAATGAATTTAGATAAACAGAAGATACTGTGTTGAGTGAACAACATGAACCCTGATATATTTCAATTTAATGATCACTGTAGGAGACAGTTTATGAAGTTGCCATTTACAGTAGAGCATTGTATAGATGGATCTAGCAAAATGTCAATGAGATTTTCAACTCATGTTGCTGAAATGTGAACTATAACAATCCCTGTCCAGTTTCAATCAGTGTGAAATGATATTCTTTATGCAATGGAGAAGAGGATTCATTCGTGGTATAAAATCATACAGATTCTGTCATTATGAAATCATATCTAACATTTGCAAATTTTCTCATGTGACTAAATAATTGTTATAATTGTTTCTTCTAAATCAATACTGAAGAAAAGTCCCTTTAAAAATACATGCTATTAAATATGTTTTCCTTGGTAATGAAATACCTTAGAAAAGATATTCATAAAGCCTGTAACTATGTTTGTCTTAATTAGAGAAGAGTTAAGTTCTAATTATTTCAAGCTTGGCCTCTTCTGGCAAATTCTTAAAGTCCCGTTTACATTTATCAAAGCTAGGAGAATTAAGCTTAATTCAGAAAACTCCAAGGAAGAATTAATTTAAGAAGCTTTAAAATTGTAAACTAATTTCTTACATTTATTAAAAGTGTTTCTTCCTCATTTCCAAAAAACATTAATTTTCATCATAGCATAAACAATGTAATTTGAAAATCAGAAGGAAGAAATTCCATTTCTAAATGTGCATTTACGTAGTTTTGCAGTCAAGTGATTGTCTGCTTCTCCATAAAAGAAAGTGCCTCACTGTTGAAGAATTGGTTTACAATCCAAAAGTTATTTTCCCCAAGTGGAACAAACAAGAGAGGATTAGTAAACTGTTATTTTGTGGTATACCATGTTTCATTTGGCACATTGTTAGCATTTTCTCATAAGAATAAAATATTTTTTAAACCTCCATTTAAGTTGCCATGCCAGATTTTATTACTAAAATTTAATAATTTCCTTCCCATAAATCATTTTCTACTTTTCTATATCTTTTCATTACAATAAATAATTTCCTACACAGATTTGTGAACCAATCCCTTTTAACACATGTTGCATTATAGTTTCTGGTAATATTTATAAACCCACCATTGCCGATATTGAGTATTGCCTTTTTCAATCTTTGCCATTTTAATAATTAGTGAGTAAAAATCCTGATTAAATAGGTATTTTTTATTACTAGTGAAGTTGACTTTTTATATACTTATTAGGAATTTATAATTCTCATTCTATGAGAATACAATTTAATGTCAGTTCTACATTTTTCTTTGGGTATTTTTTTTTTCTTTGATTTGTAAGCATTAAAGCTCACCATTTTTCATTAATATATATTGCAAAATTATTTTCCAGTCAGTAATTTGCCTGTTAATTTTTAGATACATTTTACCAATAGCCAATAGGTCCCACACATATTCTCAATATTTTCCCACTTAGGGTGAAACTTTCTCTTTCTGTGGATGATTTTATCTATCTTCTGTCTTTTATAGTTCCCAGCTACTACCACCATTTTTCTGTGCAGACTGTCCTAACTTTCTGCTCAAGCAGGTCTAGATATTGCTCTGTTGGTTTGGATATTTCTTTTTCCACTTTCATATTTTTCAAGTTTAAAGAATTTTTTGTCTCCTAGTTACACAGTAAGTATGGCTTATGGGTAGTTTTATTTGTTTACCTTTTAAATTTGCTTGAAGGATGTGTGGAGAGCTTCAGAGTTAAGCAGCTGCAAGTGTGCAGCAAGAATCTTCTCTTACACTTTTTGAAGCAAAGTATGATAAAGTAGGAAAGATCCTTTCTAAGAGCCCAATGACTCACTTAAATACTGCATCTTAAAGATATATCCAGTAGCATGATCTGTTCACTTTACTGCTTTAAAACCACAATGTTAAAGAAAAAATAAATTAATGACACATTTGGCATATTGCTTGAAGTAATAATTTCCCGAGTCAAATGTTGCCAAATCATTGATTCAGAATTATTTGCCATTATCTTGCAATTTGAAACATTTAAAATTTCAACTTCTGAATATGATGTGAATATGGATGTGGTTTGTAAATATATCCAACAGTACCTGTCTTCATCTCCTCATTCACTTTAGTGAAGATTCATTTTAATGAATCTTCAGCTAGAGATATCTTCATCAATTTGGTGTCCCCATTTAATCCAAAGGATTTGCCACAACACAAAACACATGTTGCTATTCTCAGAAACCTACAATTGTGAGTTAGTATTTTCTAATATAGTAGAAATAAAGAATAAGAAAATGAACTGGTTGGATGTGGACTTGACCTTTGATTCAAGATATTCTACTTTTATCCAGAAATAGAGAGATATCTTGAAATACCTTCCAAAGGCACCCTCTTCATTGATAGAAAACATATAAAGAATTTCCTTTGTTTATTGTTATTAAAAATGACTGTGATATTTTTAAGACTGCCAAAAGTCAAAAGTTTGAATATGCAGCAAGCACTCATTAAAAGTGTTCCATTTGGCAAAATGAAGTTTCAGAGCTGAGCGATTTCAAATGGAGTCAAGAGGTCATTCTGCAGGTTATTCTCATGCATTTTATAGATATCCCTGTTTAGTTATTAATGTATTAAAATAGCTAAAAGGAAATACCTGAAATTGTTGAACTGCAATCCAGTATCCTTGATTCTTGTTTTGAAGACAACTGTATAACTATACAGCCTATATGGTGTGATGGTGTGACTGTGAAAACCTTGCAGCTCATACTCCATTTATCCATTGTATGGCAGATGAGTAGAAAAAAGAGGGACAAAATTAAATGAATAATAGTGGAGGAAGGTTTATGAGACATTTTTGGTGTTCTTTCATACTTTTATTTTTATTTTATTCTTATTTTCATTTTTATTTCTTGGAGTAATGAAATGTTCAAAAAATTGATTGTGGTGATGAATGCACAACTATATGATGATACTGTGAACAACTGATTGTACACTTTGGATGACTGTATGGTATGTGAATATATCTCAATAAAACTGCATTAAAAAAGTGTTCTATTTGGTACAAAATTTATATTTTCTGTAGCACACTATCTAATATACTGTCTGGCAAGTTTATTTAAACATTGTAATTACATGGAACCTAAAATAGAGAATGAGTTCTTCTTATTCTGTACAGGCTAATGTAATACCCCAAATACATCCCAGAATATCTTGGGCAGAAAATAAAAAAAAGTATTTGCAAAATCCTCTTGAGGTACCAGGAAAAACGTGGAACTATTAAACTTCCCCACTGGGGGGAATCCCTGCTATTCTTTTAAGCAATCACATTTCCCAATTTGATAGGCCAAGCCCTTGATCTGGAGGCTTGCCCTTATGAAACTTATCTCTCCAATGGCAAAACTAAGCCTATTTATAACTAGGCCTGAGTCACCTCCAGAGAACCTCTTTTGTTGCTTAGATGTGTCTAAGCCAACTCTGCAAATTAACTCACTACCCTCCCTGCTGCATGGGGTGTGACTCTCAAGGATGCAAGTCTCCCTGACAATGTGGGACACAACTCCCAGGAATGAGCCTGGCCCTGGCATCATGGGATTGAGAGTGCCATCTTGACCAAAAGGGGTAAAAGAAATGTAACAAAATAAAGTTTCAGTGGCTAAGATTTCAAATAAAATCAAGAGGTCACTCTGGAGGTTATTCTTATGCATTATATAGATATTCCTTTTCAGTGTCTAGTGTATTAGAATAGCTAGAAGGAAGTACCTGAAACTGTTGAATTGTAATGCAATAGCTCTGATTCTCGATGATGATTGTATAACCATATAGCTTTTATTGTGTGACCATATGATTGTGAAAACCTTGTGATTGATACTCCCTTTATTCAGTGTATGGGCAGATGAGTAATAAAATAAAAACAAAAAAATATAAATAATGGGGGGGATGAGGGGTGTGGGATGTTTTGGGTGTTCCTTTTCATTTTTTCTTTTTTTTATTTTTTGGGTATAATGAAAATTTTCTGAAATTGATTGTGGTGATGAATACACAACTATATGGTAACACAGTGAGCCATTGATTGTATACTTTAGATGGCTTATTTCATCTGTGATATATCTCAATAAAATTGCATTAAAAAGTGTTCTATCAATGCCAAAAATTTGCAAACCATTGACATAAATTGAAGATTAGATTTTATTTATCCTAATATTTATCTAATTTTCCAAACATCGTTTAAAATCAACCCATTCCCTCTAATTGGGTTTGTGAACCTCCTCTATCTTTGAATTCTTTCATATATTTAGGTCTTTCTCATTGCATTCTATTATGTTCCATTTTTCAGTTTGGAAATTGTGTGTTTCTGCTAGTACTACATTGTTTATTGTGGATTTAGTATAAATTTTACCATAGGAAAAGAGTAGTTTGCTGCATTATATTTATCTGTCTACATGCTTTTTTGTTTCTCTTTCTTCTCTCTCCTCTCCCTTGCTTCCTTCCCCCTTTCCTTTGTGACTAGTTTTAAAAACAGCTCTTATTCTTTTTTCCAACTCTTTCAGAGACTGTCTCCTGGTTACCTACATTTGCCCTTTAAAGAACAGTTTGAAATGAGGTGTATTTGTTCATAAAAGTTTACTCATAGGGCCTGTCCTAAGTTGACCTCAAGGGTCTCCAGGGGAAATAAAAGCATTCTCAATATATTTGAGATAAGTTCCATAGCCCTGTATCAAGGAAGGAGTTTTATAAAAATACTTTAACTAGCACACCACACTCTAAGGATATTTAGCCTACAGATATTTGTCCCTGTTGACCTGAATTTTGTTTGATTTCCTTCCTTCCTTCCTCCCTCCCTCTCTCTTCCCTTCTTTCCTCATTTCCTCTCTCCCTTCCTTACTCCCAACTACAATTGTCTCTTCTTACTCTCTCTTGAACCCAGTTAATCACATTTTATCCCCATCATACCAATAATATCATGTTAGTCACCAATGACCTCCAATTTGCTTAATCCAATGACATTTCTCAGTTCTCATCTCATTGGACCTATCAGTAACACCAGACATGGCTGCTTTTCCTTGAAGCACTTTCTTCTCTTGGTTACTCTATTACCTCTTTTGCTGGATAGCCCTATTAATTTGTTGGCCACTTTTTCCTGGTTCTTTCTCACTTCCCTGACTTCTAAATGTGGGAATGCCTTGAGCTCAAATCTGGACTCACATTATCTCACTGACTCCATCTCCTAATACTGTGTCCATTTTTCAAACATCACTGGTGGATGGATTCACTGTTTCCAGAAATGTTGGACATGCGTTTGCCTCAAGGCTTATACACTTTCTCTTTGTTCTGCCTGGAATACTCTTTCCCCATATCACATGATATAACTCTCTCACTTCCTTCTGGTCTTCACTCAAAAATCACCTTCATAATGAGGACTATTTGAAGCAGCCTAGCTGCAATTTCAACACATATACCCTTTCCCATCCACCACAATTCACATCCCCACTTCCTGCTTACAGTTTCTTTGTAGACATTAATACTATCTCAAATACACACACACGCACACACATATGCACACTCACATACCTTGTATATTTTTTGTCTCCCCCATTAAAATATAAGTCCCATGAAACCAGGGGTTCTTGTCTTTGATCAAATATTGAAGGTTTAATATCTGAAAGAAAAGTTCATGGCTGAAATTAAGCATTCAATATATATGTGTTAAATACATTAATGAATAATTATCACATTTTTTCTCATTATTGTTTGGTTGTTCTGATTTCTTTCTTTTTTTTTTTTCTTGCTTTATATATTTCACTTTGTGCCCTTTTACCAATATAAACCTATCATCTTTGTTATTTAGTTATTCTTGTCATATAGTTAATTTAGTTTGAAATAAATATTACCATCCTTGATGAGTTTTCACCCTTTCATTAGATAAATACATGGCCTATCCTTTTAGCTTCAACTTGCACATGTGTTGTGTTTTAGCATATCCTAAATTTCAAATTGTATCCTTATTGGGTCCATATTATTATTATTATACTAGACTTGATATGTTGATTTTTATGTTAAAGAGTTATCTTTGATATTATTATTTGCCTAATCACATATAGAGTTATCATTTAGACATTTATTCTCAATCTTTAAAACCTACTCTTATTTTTAGTTTTAATTTATCTCTTTGTAAGCCATATATTTCTAAGGGATTAATTCCATATACATTTTCTTTATCATTAATATATGAATTTATTTTTTATTTTCTTTATTAATTAAAGTAATTTAGTGAGCACAAAATTTTGAGATTTGCAAAAACTTCCTCTGAAAATTCTAAACATTATTCCTGTCTTTCCATTTAATCTTACAAAGGGGAAACATGAGTTGGTTAGGGTTTGCTACTTGTAGAAAACCATTTCTTGTTTTCTGGCAAGTTCTGGCATAGTTTTTTGCTTTGCCATTATAATTCTCAAATTTCAGATTAGATATGTATTTCAGTATAATTCTCCTTAAGTTAATATTACCTAGAACAGTTTCACCCTCTCATCCCCACTAGAATCAGGGCAATTTTTTTGTAGATATCTCTCTCTCAATGTATATATTTTTTTATTTTTCAATATTATATATCTCTATTGTATGCATCTTTAATTTTTAGCTTTTATCTTATCTTTATACAGTGTTCCATATCCATTATATTTTCTCCTGTCATTTCTTATCACTTTGTCTTTTAGTAAATATTCTAAGTTTTTGTGTTTTTATTCATTGATTCAGTAAGTCTAATTCAATATTCACTGCTTGCTTTCCAAAGGGTGGACTTTAATTCTGCTGTTTGACTTTTAGCTTCCTGACAATTTTCCCTTCTATTACTCAGGAATTTTTAGTTTCTTCCATTTGTCTTTGATTATATCCTTCTACCCCTCATTTTAGCCTGTTTTCTTTCTGTGGATTTCTGCACATGTTTCATAGAAACCATCTCTATTTGTATTTATTTTTAACACAAATAACCAGTTTCAGGTTTCTTTCTCTCTTTCCAGGAATAAATTATTTTCTGAGTTATTTTTTTTTTCCTTTTTCTGAGTCTACCAAATAATGTTATTTTATCTTGTGTTGAAGTAGTTTTAGTCAGGACTCACTACTTTCTTTCCCTTATATACCTACTTCAATGGTGAGAAAATTTATCAAGTCCAAGTTAACATTTGACAACAGTGAGGTCTGTAAATGGTACTTGGTCTCATGTTCCTTTGGGTGCTGTGAAATCCTTTTCTCAGATACATACCTGGAGAGCATGTTCATGGTTACCACTGTTTAGTAGAAGTTATTAAATGTTCTGCTTAGCTGAGATGTCAACTTCTCCTAAGGCATAGACTTGTTTTCAGAAACAATAAACTAAGACATTTAAAGAAGTACTCTTTAAATTGTACTTCTACTGGGGCTATTCCTGCTTGTCTATTAATTTAGACAAGTAAGCTGTGTCTTCCAGGGTGCCACCATCTGAACTGTCCCTCCTGACTAATTCCACATTATCAGCATTTCCTGGACTTTATGTAGAATGAGGTTAACTGATTTTGAGAAGAGGGTTATAGAGCCAGGTTCCTATTATACAGGCAGTTCTCATCAGTGTAGAGAACCTGTCCTGTATCTTGAAACAGTCAAGAAGAGGGCAAGCATCCTCCTACTTCTTCTTATCTTACTTTTAAAGCTATTTTATTTTTCTATTTTTAGAGGGTACAGGCCTTTAATTGCATTTCCCACACAAGCCTCATTGTGTTTATTGTTAGTTAGCATTTTGGATTCTGATAATTGGTTGATGTTAAATTTTCTGTGCTCTTATACATAATTGGCATTTTCAGTACTTTCCCTTTAATGTTTCTGGTTGAGCAAGGTGATATTATACTGGGAACCTGCTATTAAATATCATTTTAAATGATAAATATTTAACATGTGGAATTGAGACTTTTTTTTTGTCATAAGAAATATTGAAGATGATACTCAAACAGAGAATAAATCATCCATAACACTTGTTCATATTTAGTAGTGGAGATTCTTGAACATGCTAAAGGTTGAACTAAATCAACTGTCATCTTTTGTAGGGAAAATATTCTAATGGAAAGAATACATAATTGAAAGAAAAATCTTTATTTAAATTCCTATATGTCAGATACTTACAGTGCGATCATGGAAAAATCACATAGCTTCTCCAAACCACTGTTTGCTTATCCCTAAAATGAGGCAATAATAATTCACAGGATAATAGTGAGATTGAAATGAGAAATCATATTTTAACAGCTTTATTGATGCATAATTGACATACAATTAACTACACATAAAGTGCACAATTTATTAGTTTTTACATATGCATATATTCTAGTGAAACCATCACCAAAATCATGCTGGTATTCATATATATTAACCCCAAATTTTCCTTGTGCTCCTTTATAGTCCCTTCATTCTGCCCCTTTATAATCCCTCCCCACTGCACCCCAGGCTACCACTGTGCTGGTTTCTATGTATTATGTCCCCCAAAATGCCATGTTCCTTGATGCAATCTTGTGGGGGCAGACATATTATTGTTGAATAGGTTGGAATCCTTTGATAGAGTGTTTCCATGGAGATGTGACTCAATAAACTATGGGTGAGACCTTTGGATAATTTCCATGGATGTATTACACCACCCATTCAGGGTGGGTCTTAAATGAATCACTGGAGTCCTATAAAAGAGTTCACAGACAGAAGGAGATGCTACAGCCATGAGGGACAATTTGGAGATGGCCATTAAAACAGATTTTTGCTAGCCCAGAGTTTGCCTGGAAGAAACTAAGAAAACACCCCCAGATGCCTAGAGAGGGACATCCTGGGAGAAAGACATTTTGAAACCAGAACCCTGGAGCAAGCGGACACCAGCCACATGCCTTCTGAGCTAACAGAGACTTTATGGACATCATTGGCCATCCTTCAGCGAAGGTACCCTGTTGTTGATACCTTACCTTGGACACTTTATGGCCTTAAGACTGTAAATTTGTAACCAAATAAACTCCTTTACAAAAGTCAATCCATTTCTGATGTTTTGCAAAATGGCAGCATTAGCAAACTGGGACAACCACTAATCTGCTTTCTGTCACCATGGATTAATTTGCAGTGTCCAGCATTTTATAGATGTGAAATCATAGAATATATATCCTTTGTTTAAAGGTTTGTATTCTTCATCTTGGCATAATTATTTTGAGATTTATCCAGTTTGTTGTATATATCAATGGTTCATTCACTTTTATTTCTAATTAATGTTTCATTGTTTGGATATATAACATTTTGTCTATCCATTCTCCTTCTGATAGACATTTGGGTTGTTTCCCATTTTTAGCTATTACAAAAAGAGCTACTAAGAGCGTTCATATACAAGTGACATGGGCATATGATTTTTTTCTTCTTAGTAAAAGGAGAAAGTATATGCTTAAATTTTAATGAATAAGACATTTATATGAAAGTTCATAGGATATTATAAAGTGTAATCTAAAGGTATGTTATTATATTTAGAAATATATTTATTTTGACCAGACAATGTGGTACAGCTAGGATATGCTATTCAAATTTATCAAAAAGTTAATTATATATCAAGGTGAGTATATTTTAGTACACCATGTTCAGAAAACCTTGGAAAAGGTCTGAAAGACTTAGATAAAAAGTGGGTCAGCTAGACAGATGCTTTACTACAAAGAATATTTTTATACAAGAAGTGCCAACAAATTGTGAGGAGACCTGAATATACGTGCAATGATTAAACTTACCTAGATAGTGTCACATATGAGAAATATGATTCTTTTTATCATAAGGAAGCATGGATGTCATCATCCTAAATTATCACCCAGTCTCCCCAAGACCCAGCCTAATATAGATTATCTCAAGTGACCTGTCTATAAAACAAAAATCACTGCCAGTCCATTTCTCTTTAACAGAATTAAATTAAAGAAATTGAGTTTCTTAGAAAAATCAAGATTAAATAAAATAGATTTAAATGAAACATGGAAACAAGGTTGAAAAGTATATGGAGTCTCATTGCTATCTAAGAGTGATCTTGGCTCTATGTGTACAATTATTTGCTTAGTTACTTATGTTCTCCTTATTAGAAAGCAGCTTTTGTTATGGCTGTCAAAAAGGAAAACACTAAGTGACAGTTAAGAGGGAAGGAAAAAAGAGTGTGGGATGATCAGATTAGTCCTTTGCATGGGCTAATTCAAAATAGCAGCACTAGCCTCTGTTTCTTAAGTATCTTGCCTGCTTCAAAATGATTGCTTGACATAACAGTGACAAGTTGAGTTTGTTAAATCTTATTTTACAAAGGGGAGTAATTTGATGCATACTTTAAATCATTTGCATTATAAATTTTAAAACATTCTGAATGGATAAATGCTTTACAATATCTGAGAACTAGACATTTTGCTGTTTAATTGTAATGATACCAAATAAAAGAGAGATTACCCCAGCTTTTTTGAGGATATGACATGACAGAAATATACAAATGTGGTGAATAGGAGGAAACAAACTGACAAAGTAAAAAGATTTTTGAAGTGCATATTGTATGTACGAAGAAATTAAATACAAAAGAAAGAGAAAATCATACTCAGAAAAATAGTGACCATGCTGAACCTGTAAAAAAAAATGGATGAATGGTATTTTAGATTGCAATTTTTACTGTTTAAGCATATATATCAAAGAATTATTGACTTGGAAAGATCCTTTGTTTAGAAGAGAAGATGCATGATTTTCCATTTCTCCTGAAGCTGATATTTTAGTAAGAAGTACTGCAGAAAAATGGGGAAGTAAAGGCTCTTTTGGAGACTGAGAAATTTGAGTTTGGATCTTGGTAAATAGAGTGTATCCTTGGCGTGTAACTTAACTTCTCTGAACCTTTTTGTTTTGGCAAATAGAAAATTATAATAATGTATAAAATATGATTTTTCTGATGATTAGAGATAATATAAGAAAGCACTTAGACTAATATGTGGCATATAATGAGCACTTGATCAATTGTAGTTATTAAAACAATTGTATTTGTGATATATATTTTATTTTTATGAGTCATATTTATCATACTCGTTCTGTTTTAGAAAGAGGCTAGAAATATTTCCAGCTAAATAGCCATTCTTCCAGTCAACCTATAAAATCTTTCAATGCACTAATAAAAAAAAAAAATCTTCAGAATCTTCAAATTGAACAGATGAACTTAGTTGGAACATTATAACTAAAAAGAGTATAAGTGTTTGATGTAGGTATTTATTCTTTCCCCAAAATAAAAATGAAAGAAACTAAAGTTGGGAAAGATTAAATGGCTGTTAAATATAATGTTTTGTTTTGTTTTGTTTTTAATTGAAAAGCTTATGTAGTAAACACAAAGAAATTATAAAGCCCAATCCTTGAATTTCAGAGATTAAGAAATTAAAGATAAGAGTTTTCAGGTAACTTCCTTAGGGTCTTTCAGCCTATTAACAGCAGAACATTGATATACTGACACAGACTTTTATGCCTGTCTTAGTTTCCTACGGCTGCTATAACAATCTATGACAAACTGGGTGGCTTAAAACAATAGAAATTTATTGTCTCACATTTCTGGAGGCTACAAATATGAAATCAGGATGTTGGCCAGGCCATGTTTCCTCTGTATTGTGTAGGGAAGAATAGGGACACATCTCTCCTATGCCTCTCTCCTGACTTCTAGCAACAGCTTGCTGGTAATCCATGGCGTTCTCTGCCTCAGTTGTCACAGGGTGTTCTCCCATCATGTCTTACCATCTCTGATTCTGTCCTCTCACTCATCATATTGGATTGAGGTTATACCCTACGTCAATGTGACCTCATTTTAACTCACCATATTCCTTCTGAAATGACTCTATTTCCAAATGAGGTCACATCCTGAGGTATTGGGGACCTCCTATTAGTATAAGAGATCCAACATATCTCTTTTGGGGGACACAATTTAATTCATAACAGTGCCCATTTATTCTTTCATTCATAGTTTGGTATCATCACCAACTTTACATCATTTCAGCAGATTCTCATAAAAATCCTTTAACACCTTTTAGATGAAGTACTTCTGATGTACTGTTTTTTTTTCACCCATGTAAAACTCTTAATGTTCAAAGTTTACAGCCCCAAATTTTGAAATCTTTGCCTCTTCTAGTACCTTATTGTCCTATTCTAGATAAGAAGCTTGCTAAAAATTGCATTCCAGCTTGCCATCAAGGAAAATGATTCTCTCACTTCAATAACTCCTGCAGGGCCTGCTTGTGGTCTTCATGGTGCAGATAGGTCCTTGCTGAGCTTGTCAGTGACACTAGAGATAGAATGAATAGTAATAGGAAGTAAAAGCCCAGGTGCTCAACAGACTGAGCTTGATTGCTGACTATTATCCTTTCTGGTGTGATTCTGTGCTACAGATTTCTCACGTGTGAAACAGGGATTATTGTACCTTCTTCTCAGTGTTGTTTTGGTGATTCTATATGGTTTTTCTGTAAATCATCTAGTAGAAGAGACACAACAGAATACATTCTTCATAAATATTACTTCCTTTTCCGCCCTCTTGCAGCCTACCACTGCTATCACGTCAAATTCCTACACTGAGCAAAAATCAATGAGGTAGATTGTGGAAAAATGATGGTGTAAGAAGCTTCAGGAATCAGTCCCTCCTTCAAAACAACTATTAAACTGGCAGGAACTATCAGAATCAACTATTTTGAAATTCTGGAGTCTAGTGGAATGCTGTGCAGCATCCAGGGAGGAGCACGAGGAAGAGGCTGGGAAATTATAGTAAATACTGGTCAGTTTCATCCTCCCTGCAGTGGCCACCATCCCCCTTACCCTGGCCTCCTGGCCAGAAGCAGTGAGGACTGGATCTGTGGCTGCTAGTACAGCTTGCTGGTACCAGGGTGGGTCATAAAGACCTAGTCCTCCAAAATCAAGGCATCTGTGGTCTGATCTCTACCTTAGATCAACTACTTCAGATCATTGGGGTCCATCTCTGAGGGCATCCATTTTCCCAACAACCTCAGGAAAAGGCAACAGAAGAATCTCAAAGACAGTAACCTTTCTCAAAACTACAGAAAATGGTTAAAGGGTGCATTAACTGGTCAAGTGCTGAATTAAGAAAACATAGCTTCAAAAGTCATAGAAGAAGCTCCTGATGCCTTTGGTGTCCTCTCCCTGACTGCTTCCACAATACAGGGTGGAGCCAGCTTGCAATCCTAATGTGGGTCCCTGGGCCTGCTAGAGAGAGGGCCGAGTGGCCCCCATTGCATACAGGGTGCATGTAGGTCCGTGCCAATCTTTCAGGTGGAAGTCTGAGATACTGAGCTGGGGAATGTTTCTCAGCCTCACTCATCTAGACTTTGTCATGAGGGCAGAGAAGTGACTTGCAGAAAGCTGGGACAGTGTGAGAAACAATTCAGTTTAAGTAGCCTGGGGCAAAGGACTAGTGTGTTAAATTACTCAAGACAGTAACCAGGAGAGATAGGAGGTCTATTTCAAGGGGAGTAGAGAGGAATTCACTCAAATTCTTGTAAATTGTAAATTCCTAAGACCTCTAGCAAGCACAAGCCTAGGAAAAGAAATCAGCTCTGTGACTGACTCCACATAGACTCAGATAAGACAGAGAGGACCCTGCACTTCCAATTTGCCTTGGAATGATATTCTTGACAGTATGGCTAACCTCGAAGGAGTTCACCAGCCAAAGCAGGGCCAATTTGCAAACAGTGAAAAGCAGTCTTTGCTTTGGTTTGTTTGTTTTGATTAGCTCCTGGCATTCAAGAAATCTGTCATATCACTAGCTGAATACAAATTTAAGGAACAGACAGCTCAGAGACTAAATCCCAGAGATAACACTTTTAAATATTAAAATGTGCAATGTGCAACTAACAATTACAAAACAAACAAGGAAACAAGATATGAGTTTATTCAATGGAACAAGACAAAATTCAAGAAACCATAAATGAAAATGCCCAGATCTTGAACTTACCAGACAGGGACTTTTGAAAAATGATCCACAATATGCTCAAAGAAGATAAAGGAAAATATGGAGGAAGAACTAAAAGATATGAAGAAAACAATAAATGAGCAATATGAGTATGGGAATCTCTCCAGAGAAATACTGAAGTTGAAGAACACAATAACTGAAATGAAGAATTCCCTAGAAGGCTTCTACAGCAGATTGGAGGTGGCAGAAAAAAGAATCAATACTCTCAAAGACAAGACAACTGAAATGACTCAGGCTGAGGAGCAGGAAGTTAAAAGAATAAAAAAAGAATAAACAGAGCCTAAGAGATTTGTAGGTTTGTATATACACATTATAGGAACCCCAAAAGGACAAAAAAGAGAGAGAGGGGCAGAAGGAATATTCAAACAAATAATGGCAGAAAACTTCCCATATTTAAAAGGCATGAAAATGCACAGTGAAGAGTCCCAACTTACATCAAACAGTTTAAACTCAAAAAGAACCATGCACAGAGACAAGGGTAATCAAATTTTCCAACTACAAGGACAAGGAGACAGTCTGAAAATTGCAAAACAAACAAACAAAACAACAACAACAAAAAAATCACAGTGAGTTATGCATAAGGGAATCCCAATAACATTAAGTGCCTATTGAAACTATGGAGACAAGAAGGCAGTAGATTGATATATTTAAAGTGCTGAAAGAAAACAATTGTCAACCAGGAATTTTATATCCAGTAAGACTTTATTTCAAAAATGAGGGAGAAATTAATACATTCCCATTTTGTGAGGGTCACAAAAAATATGACTGGCAAAGACAAAATAGCAAAATGACAGGAAGAAAGTACTATATTATCAGCAGTTTTTAAATGTAAATGAATTAGACTCTGTGGTCAAAAGGCAGACATTGGCAAAATGCATAAAAAAAATGACCCAACTATATGCTGTTTCCAAGTCACCTTAAAATCTAAGACATAAGTAGGCTGAAAGTGAACATGGAAAAAAATTATACTATGCAAGTAGTAGCCAAATGAGAGCTGGGGTAGCTATAATGTCAGGGAAAACAGGCTTTAAGTAAAAAACTCATAATTGTTTTTTACTTAAAGCCTATTCTATACAGCCTATTCTATACTTAAAGAGACACATTCTATGCAGATAAAGGGGCCAAGTCAACATGAAGACATAGCAATAATAAATATATATGTGCCTAACCACAGAGCACCAAAATATATGAAGAAAATACTGGCAGATTTGAAGGGAGTAGGAGATGGTTCTACATTAATAATAGGTTTATTGATAGAACCACTTTCAATAATGGATAGAACATCTAGAAAGAAGCTAATAAGTAAATGGAAGATATGCACAATACTACATGCTAACTAGACCTCACAAACTTGTATATAAAACTTCACTCAACACAGCAGAACACATTCTTCTCTAGTGCACATGAATCATTCTCCAGTATAGACTATATGTTATGTCACAAAGCAAGTCTGAATACATTTTTAAAATATTGAAATCATACTGTATATCTTCTCTGACCACAACAAAATAAAGCTAGAAATCAATAGCGTGGAGAAATGGAAAACTCACAAGTATGTGGAAATTAAGCAACACACTCTTAAATAACCAGTAAATCCACTAAGAAATCACAAGAAAAGTTAGGAAATATCTTGAGGTGAATGAAAATGAAACACAACATACCAAAACAAATGGCATGCACTAAAAATCAAAAGAGGGAAACGTATAGCTCTAAATCCTTACATTAGAAAAGGAAGTCCTCAAATTGAAGATCTAAATTAAAAACCAGAGGCTCCAGAAAGGGAAGAACACACTGAACCCAATTATATAACAAAGATTAGAGCTGAAATAAATGAAATAGATAAAATAATAAAAAAAAAAAAACTATAGAGAGAATCAACAAACCAAAAGTTAGTTCTTTGAAATGATCAGTAAAATTGACAAACCTTTAGCTAGACTGACAAAGATAGAGGACACAAGTAAAATCTGATATGAAAAGGGGTACATGTCTACCATTGCCACAGAAATTAAATGCACCATAAGAGGATAGTATGAACAACAATATGCCAACATATGACATAACTTAGGTGAAATGGACAAATTCCTAGAAACACACAAACTACCTACACTAACTTAAGAAGAAATAGAAGATTTCAAAAATACAATAAGTGGTAGAGAGATTGAATCAATAATTGAAAACTTCTCAACACAGAAAAGCCCAGGACCACACAACTTCACAGGTGGACTTTACCAAAGATTTCAAGAAGAATTAATACCTATTCTACTCAAACAATACCCACCCACCCCCCTCAAATTTAAGATGAGGGAACACTCCCTAACTCATTCAATGAGGTCAACATCACCCTTAAATGAAAGCCAACTAAAGATACCATAATTAAATAAATATACAGACAAATATCCCATATGAAAATAGCTGCAAAAATGCTAAAAATAGAAGCAAGCTGAATCCAACAGTACATCAAAAGAATTATACAGCCTGGCTAAGCAGGATTTATCCCAGTTATGCAATGGTGGTTTAACATAATAAAATTAATAACTGTAATACACCACATTAACAGAACAAAGGAGAAAAAAACACATGATCCTCTCAATTGATATAGGAAAGACACTTGTCAAAATCCAGCAGCCCTTCTTGATAAAAACGCCTGTAAATCTACTAATAGCAAAGGACTTGATAATTGGAATGTTTGAAAAACCCACAGCTAACATCCTACTTAATGGTGAAAGACTGAAAGCTTTCTCTCTGAGATAAGAAGCAACACAAGTATGCCCACTGTCATTACTGTTATTCATATTGTACTGGAAGTTTGAGCTAGAGCAATTAGGCAAGGGAAAGAAATAAAAGATATCTAAATTGGAAAGGAAGAAGTGACATTTTGCTTAATTGCTGATGACATGATATTATATATGTGAAATCCTGAAAAATCCACAATAAGGCTACTGGAACTGATAAATTTGGCAAAGTGGTGGGACCCAAAATCAGCATGTAGAAATCAGCAGTGTCTCTACACACTAGTAATGAACAATCTGAAGAAAAAATCAGGAAAAAAAATCCATTTACAATAGCAACTAAAAGAATTGAATATCTAGGAATAAATCTAACCAATGATGTAATGGACTTGTACACAGAAAACTACAGAAAACTGCTAAAAGAAATCAAAGATCTAAATAAATGGAAATATATTCCATGTTCACTATTTGGAAGACTAAATATTAAGATATTAATTCTACCCAAAAGCAATTTACAGAATCAATGCACCAACAACCTTCTTTGCACAAAAGCAAAAGCGAATCATCAAATTTACACATAAGATCCAAAGTCCTGAATAGCCAAAGCCATCTTGAAAGAGGAGAACAAAGCTGAGGACTCACACTTCTTGATTTTTAAATTTTAACAAAGCTACAGTAATTATAACTGTATGACACTGGGACAAGGATAGATATATTGACCAATGGAATTGAATTGAGAGTTCAGAAATAAACCCTCACATTTATGGCCAGTTGATTTTTGACAAGTGTGCCAAGTCCACTCAATTGGGAAAGAATAGTCTCTTTATCAAATAGTGTTGGGAAAAGTGGATGTTCATACAGCAAAGAATGACGGAGGACCCCTACCTCACACTATATACAAAAAATCATCTCAAAATGGTTCAAAGACCTAAATAAAAGAACCAGAAATATAAGACTCCTACTTGAAAACAGGGTAAAGATCTTAAGGACAGAGTGTTAGGCAATGGTTTCTTAGACTTTATCCCCAAAACACAGTGAAAGAAAAATAAACAAACTGGACCTCATTAAAATTAAAAACTTTTATGAATCAAACAACTTTATTATGAAATTAAAAAGCTAACCTACTCATCTCCAATAAGTGTTTAATATCCAGAATATATAACAAAATCCTACAACTTGACAATATAAAACAAACAATCCAAATAAAAATTGGGCAAAGGACCTGATTGGACCTTTCTCCAAAGAAGATATAAAAGTATTCAAGAAGCACATGAAAAGAAACTCAACATCATTAGCCATCAGGGAAATGCAAATCAAAACCACAAAGAGATCATTTCACACCAAATAGAATGAGGAACACTCATTCATTATTGGTAGGAATGTAGAATGGTGCAGCTGCTGTGGAAGATAGATTGTTGGTTCCTCAGAAAGTTAACCATAGGATTAACATATGACGTGACACTCCCACTTGTAGGTATATGCCCAAAAGAAGTGAAAGCAGTTACTTGAACAGATATTCACACAGTGATGAGTTTGCATTAGTACAATTCTCAAAATAATGGTAGCAACCCAAGTGTCCATCAGCCTATGAATGGATAATAAAATGTGGTATATACACACAATGGAATATTACTCAGCCATAAAAATCAATGAAGTTCTGATACATGTGACAATGTGGATAAACCTTGAATTCCTCATGTTGAATGAAGTAATCCAGACACAAAAGGACAAGTATTATATAATACTGGTATGAAATAATAGAATTAACAAATTTGTAGAGTCAGAAGCTAGTATATTGGTTACCAGGGCCAAGGTTGGCTTAGAGAATGGGGTGTCAATGCTTACATTGTACAGAATTTCTATTTGGGTTGATGGTATGTTTTGGTGGTGGATGATGGTGATGTTAGCACAACACTATGAATGTAATTAACAGTACTAAGTTATGTGTTTGAATGTGTTTAAAAGGGGAAGTTTTAGGTTGTATATGCTACTAGAGTAAAAATTTTTATTAAAAAGCAAAAAAAAAAAACAGTGAGCTGCTATCTAACACTTTAAATTGTCCTGTTGGTTTGTAAGTCCATATTGTTTCTTTGAATGTGCTTGATTCATTGTCATTAAAGTACTCTTTGCTTCATTTCAGTTTCAAATACAAAAACATTTGCTCAAATATACTTCAATTCTTGATATTCAACATGCTGTGATCTTTAAATAATTCAATTTCATTTCTAATATATGGCAACAGTGTTTAAGTCCCTGGCTACTAAGGATATTTTAGGGTGAGACACCTTACTTCTGATGGAAAAGAATTAAGATGAATTCATTTTTTTTAAAGTTGTTAATTTTGACATAACAATTATTTCCTTTACAAAAAGTTGGAAAATTTTTTCAAGATTGCTATTCTTGTTCTGGATTATATATATTTTAGCATATGATTTATTATTTTGTAAGTTTATAAACATTAAAACTAATAATATGATAATACATGATTACTTTTCCATATGATTGTAATTAGTGACAATATCATTCTTCCAGGTTGTCATTATGTTTACATTATGTGAATATGAAAAGCATTAGGAATTGTATGATATATTTATATTTCCACATTATCTAAATAGGGTAGGGCAAATTACTTTATACAAGTTGAATAATAAGTATGTCTTTCATTTGTTGGTCTTCCATTTATAAGCAGCATCATTAGAACTCAATGATATCTGAGTCTAAAATATTGCCCCTTTACTGGTGGTTTGATTGGCTGAGCCCTCTACCATGGAACTTGCTCTTGGGAAGACTGTTGCTGCAAAGGAAAGGCTAGGCTATAATTGTGCCTAAGAGCCTCCTCCCAAATGCCCCTTTGTGACTGAGATGTGGCCCTCTCTCTCTAGTTAAGCCAACTTGGCAGGTGAAATCACTGCCCTCCCCTCCTACATGGGATCTGACACCCAGGGGAGTAAATCTCCCTAGAAACTTGGGATAGAGAACATCTTCTTGACTAAAAAGGGGTTGTGAAAAGAAATGAAATAAGCTTCAGTGGCAGAGAGATTCCAAAAGGCGCCAAGAGGTCACTCTGATGGGCACTCTTACATACAATATAGACAACTGCTAGCTATTCCATTACTGCTAACAGTAAATACCTGAAACTATCAAACTACAACCCAGAGCCCTTGAATTTTGAAGATGATTATATAAAAATGTAGCTTATGAGGGGTGACAATGTGATTGGGAAAGCCATGCGGACCACAGTGCCCTTTGTCCAGTTTATGGATGGATGAGCAGATAAAAGGGGGGGGGGGAGGCACCCAGTGTTCTTTTTTAATTGTTCTTTTTCACTTTAATTTTTATTCTTATTATTTTTGTGTGTGTGGTAATGAAAATGTTCAAAAATTAATGTTGGTGATGAACACATAACCATATAATGGTACTGTGAACAATTGAATATATGCTTTGTATGACTGCATGGTATGTGAATATATCTCAATAAAATTGAATTAAAAAAATAAAATATTGCCCCTTGATATATTTTGTCAATGGAAAAATATTTTAATTCCATAAACATCAGCAAATTAATATGAAATTACTGCAGTGGAAGTTTGTTTCTCTGTGTGTTTGTTGTTTGTCATTTACCTACATTAAAACAAAATATATAACTTTTTTCATAAACTATGGAACAGCCCTGTTAAACTGCAACCTTTTTAAATCCAAGTTGTAAAACTTCAAGTATTTTAGCTGACTCACCCACAATAACAATAAATTGCACTTCCAGCCTCACACTTTTTCTCTTTATATACTGCACTAGCAATTTACTTTGTTAAAAACCTTGAACCAAGATTAATGTCCCAAATATAAGATTTGGATTGGAAAACTCTAAAAGATAGAGAAGCACTCTCCAGCCTTGAGTAAGTAGTGTACCTTTTCTTTGGGAACTTCACTTTTAAATCTACATTGTAATACCTAACCACTCAGGTAGTTGCTATTACTGTGTTTAGCTACCTAGGAAAACAGGCTACCCTATGCTAGTACAGAAATGATATATATTAAGTGCTTCAGGCTCTTCAGAAACTGATGGAATTTAAAGCCATTAAACTTGGAGCCCCTAAATGGCCATAGAAACAAGAGCTGCTGGTAGTTATCCATCGGTTTATATAGCACAAGTTGTACTGTCAAAGATGATTATAAAATGGATCTCAGTCCTTTTGTATCAACACCATAGTTTATTCACAATTGCATTAATTAATGGGTGATGATATTTTTTGGAGGTGCAAATCCAAGGAAGTGATTTACATAATTATATGGTGAAAACTCTGCTTGTTATTCATTAATCATTTAAAAATAGTTATATGGATGATGGTAGTGTTGGCAATAGCATCTTTAAAATCAGAAAAATCTTTGAGATATCTATTGATTGTAAATGAAATTTTTAGTCATATAAAGTTTTAAATGAATCAGACTAACATTTACAAAATATATTTTAGACATTCTTTTCTAATACATGTTGTATATCATAAATGGATAGATTTGATAAATTCAGCCTAAAGATGCTATATAACAAATGTTTCTTTGAGCAAGGCATGCTATGTTATTCTTTAATAAACCTTTACCTTTCAGCATTATTGTTGACTAATATTAACCCATATATTTCTGATAAGAATAATTAAAAATAGTTACAAAAATAAATGATTTTTTAAAAAGAAAAATATATTGGATAAAATCACAAATCATAGGTCATCGTGATCCTTCTGTAGGTTGGTGACAGCAAAGAATCACTGCTCTATTTCCCACAAGTCTGGTACACATGTTTCAAAAAGGCTGAAGGATACCATGGTTGGGATGACACGCAATCCTCTAAATATGGCTGTGATGAAAAGAAATATGACATTTCTGGTTGTAATAAAAGCAAGTGAAGTATTTGTTATTAAGAATGGCATGAAACCATAATAATTAGTAGTAATGTTTATCAAGCATTTATATGCCAAGGAATTTCTATGCGCTTTGTATTATTTTATTTACAACTAGGCTATGGTCTTGTAATGTGATAACGACCCTCACTATCACATGCAAAGCAGTAACAAAAAAAAAAATATAGTTTATGTGACAATGTATTATGTGGGCAAAATGAGCTTCTTACCCTCTGCAGTTGTTAACATGTATAAATTAAAATTTCTTTATTTTTTCTTCAATGTTTCATTCTCTTTAACAGTCCCCTTCTGAAAAACTATTTGCAACAGGTCATTTCTGAAAGTCTTCACTTATTTAAAGAAAATGTTCTGGAGGATAGAGGGTGGGTCAGGAGCTATGGTTTGCATTTATTGTTTAAACTGTAGTCACATACTTTTTCTAAAACTCTACCTTGATGCTTTTAAAAGATATTCTGTTTTTTTTTTTTTTAATTGATCTCACATTTTATTTAGCAAATTACTTATGGAAACTGTCTGGAGTCTCTTCAGTTGTCATACTTTTACACTCTCCTAAAATTTCTTTAAATTATTTGGTTATTAAGGCAGTCATTTAGACATTTTTTTTTAGCATAATGTTGCTTTTTGAGGCAAGGGAATGCTAAAACACACATTTATTTTCTAACCCCTATTCAAGACAAAGTTACAGAGTGCCTACTATGTGTCAGTCACTCTGCTAGGTAACTGGATTGTAAAGTTGGACTCAAAAAAGAATATCTGTCTTAAAGAGCTCTCAGACTAGTGAAAGAAAAAGACAAGTAAACCAAAACTACTTGAGAATTCTGGGAATGTTTTCTAGAAATTGAGATTTATCAGGCAAGCTTGAAATAATCAATAGAATTGCTCAGAGTGTATAGGGAAGGAGGAAGGGGAGGTATAAATAGGATGTGCAAAATCCTGGAGACTTGAAAGAGGATTTGTCAAGGACCTGAGTATGGCTAAGAAATGAAATGCAGTCTTATACTCAGCTCTGTAGAAGCTTTCCCTGAGCCTGTCATTCATGTGAAAGTGATTCATAAGGAAGTGTTCCTTCACTGAAAAATCTTGCAGGGGAATGGTGACATGGCACAAAGAAGGAAGGGAAGCTAATCAAGACTGCAACACCAAGCAAATTCTCCCGATGGGTAAATTTGGCTCTAACCCACATGGAAGCTCTGAACACAGCATAGGTAACATTTTTTAATGCAATTTTTTTGAGATATTTTCACATACCAAATAATCATCCAAAGACTACAATCAATGGGTCATAGTATCATCATATACTTGGGCATTCATCATAGTAAATTTTTGAGCATTTCCATTATTCAAAAAAAAAAAAAATAAGAATAAGAATAAAAATAGAAAAGAACACCCAAAACATCCCATAACCCTTATCCCACTATTGTTTATTCATTATTTTGTCTTTATTTTCTTACTCATCTATCCATACACTGGATAAAGGGAGTGCCAGTTGCAAAGTTTTCACAATTACACAGTCACATCATAAGAATTATATAGTTATACAATCATCTTCAAGAATCAAGTCTACAATCATCTTCAAGAATCAGTGTTCTAGTTTGCTAATGCTGCCAGAATGCAAAACACCAGAAATGGATTGGCTTTTATAAAGGGTGTTTATTTGGTTACACAGTTACAGTCTTAGGGCCATAAAGTGTCCAAGGTAACACATCAGCAATTGGGTACCTTCACTGGAGGATGGCCAGTGGTGTCCAGAAAACCTCTGTTAGCTGGGAAGGCATGTGGCTGGTGTCTGCTCCAATGTTCTGGGTTCAAAATGGCTTTCTCCCAGGACATTCCTCTCTAGGCTGCAGTTCCTCAAAAATGTCACTCTTAGTTGCTCTTAGGGCGTTTTTCCCACGGCTTCTCTGGAGCAAGAGTCTGCTTTCAACAGCTGTCTTCAAACTGTCCCATCATCTGTAGCTCCTCTCTCAGCTCCTGTGCATTCTTCAAAGTGTCCCTCTTGGCTGTAGCTCCTCTCAAAAGTTCACTCTCAGCTGCACTGAGTTTATTCTGTCAGCTCATTTATATGGCTCCACTGATCAACTTAGACCCATCCCAAATGGGCAGAGCAACACCTCCATGGAAATTATCCAATCAGAGACATCACCCACAGTTGGGTGGGGTGCATTCCAAAGAAACACTCAAAGAATTACAATCTAATCAACACTGATAACGTCTGCCCACACAAGATTACATCAAAGATAATGGCTTTTGGGGGACACAATATATTCAAACTGGCACCTATTGTTTATTCATTATTTTGTCTTTATTTTCTTACTCACCTATCCATACACTGGATAAAGGGAGTGTCAGTTGCAAAGTTTTCACAACTACACAGTCACATCATAAGAGTTGTATAGTTATACAATCATCTTCAAGAATCAAGGCTACAATCATCTTCAAGAATCAGTTTAACAGTTTCAGATATTTCCTTCTTGCTATTCTAGTACACTAAATGCTAAAAAGGGATATCTATATAGTGCATAAGAATAACCTCCACAATGACCTCTTGACTCCATTTGAAATCTCTCAGCCACTGATTTTGTTTCATTTCTCTTCCCACTTTTGGTCCAAGAAGGCTTTCTTAATTCCACAATGCCAGGGCCAGGCTCATAGCCAGAAGTCATGTCCCACATTGCCAAGGAGATTTATATCCCTGGGAGTCATGTCCCACATGGTGGGGAGGACTGTGAGTTTACCTGTAGAGTAGGCTTAGAGATAGAGGTCACATCTGAGCAACAAAAGAGGTTCTCTGAGGGTGACTCTTAGGCATAAATATAAGTAGGCTTAGCGTCTCCTTTGCAGGAATATGTTTCATAAGGGCAAGCCCCAAGATTGAGGACTTGGCCTGTTAAATTGTTAGTCTCCAATGCTTGTGAGATTAGCAGGAATTCCCCAGCTGGGAAAGTTTAATATTTCCACATTTTCCCTGGTCCCTCAAGGGGACTTTGCAAATACTTTTTTATTCTCTGCCCAAATTACTCTGGGAGGTATTGGGTTATCACACTAACCTGTGAAACCCAACAAGATCTTACTTTTTATTCATGGTTACAAGTAATTATGGTGTTCAAATAAGCTACTGACCACAAAAGTTAAACTGAATAGTGTGCTAAAGAAAATATAAAATTTGCAACAAATAAACATTTCTTCCTTTGGTCTCGCATGGAAGTTGTAGTCTTAAAACATAGTAAATATTGTGCTTTACCCTTTAGTCTGATTTGCCTCAGTCCCAACCTAGATCAGCTTCATTCATACCTCTAATTAAAGTCTGATCTCTTTTTCAACTGTTTAAACAGATGCTGTAGGGGGTAATGCTGACTTTCATAGCTACAGAACTCTAACTCTGAGTCTCAGGTGTCACACACATATCTTAAGTTCCAGGGATCGACCAGGTTATACAGAAATAGCTCAGCATCTCAGAATTTAGAAATAACCATAATAACTCAGGAATAAACATGACTGCTGTAAGAGCTTACAAACTAGGAAACTTTACAATAAGCCTTCCTTTGCTGGGAGCTGTAAACTTGCAACAGTTGACATATAAATGTGGTCCTTTGACTAGATTCCCACAAAACTTGTCACTTATTCATAAAGGAGCCCTCTATTTGGCTAGAAGAGACAGATGCCAAATGAACCTGATTCTTTCCTATGCCAGACAGAATTCAATCTCAACAGTAGGGGCTATGGAAGGACAAAGCAGTCACTCACCTCTGCACACAGTTGCTGTGTCCTTGAAATTGTTGATTGTACTTTTGTGCTCTGCCTTGGACTGTTAACCAGATACTGCATCATGGGATTTCAGACATGATTTGCTGAGTCTTCTGAACAGAAGTTTTGAAAGGGATAGTTCTTTTTTTTCCTTTGTGTCCCCTGATAAATTTACATGGTTTCCATAATCTTTGGAGTCATAATCTTTAGGTACTGTACTTTGTAGAAACAGCAGGAAAGAGAGGAATTGCACACCTCCTTTTCTTCACTGATGAGTTTTAAAATGCTGTAGTTTACTTCAACTGTCAAAAATTGAGCTTTCCCATATTTAAGCAGTGGTGTTCTCTCTTCAGGCTGAAAAGCAATGAATTATCAAAAATGGACATCTTTCCATGAATAAAGATGACAAATGACTGGGTAACTCAGAAATAAGCTTGACAAGATGGAAATGGTTTAAATATAGAGTTTATATACTCTTCTGCCATCCCTTTGTGAGACTGGGTAACAAATATGGACATGTGTCGTAGCTCTTGGAGTTTTCTCATACTTCCCAAATTGCCAATGGAATCTTTTTAGTATTCTCTGGTTTATGAGACATGGCTCAGTTCAAGGAATTTCAGTCATCTTAGCCATAGTTCAATCCTGCTTCAGGTTGGCAAAACCTCAGCTGTCCTCCACAGTCAGAAACCTGATCGTAAGAAACAGTTGGAGACTACTCTTTATGAAGTGTCATATTTAAAACTGGAGTTAAGTGTTCTGTTTGGGTCTCACTGTTAAACTATTGCAGAGATACCCAATGGCACTGAAAGTTGATTCTGAGATGTGGGAAACAGAACAGAAACTAGGGAAGAAGTCTCAGAAATTCCATGTGCTAAGAATGTCTCAGTGTCCTCTTAGGTGAGGCTTTGTTGATAACTTTTCTGGTTTTCACTTTCCTTATTTTTTAAAAGTTGCTTGTTGCTTTAAATAATATGGTATAGAATTCCTGACATAGATTAAGACCCCACAGTGTTCATTATTACTGTAAAACCTATTGTTAATATTAAAACACACACAAAGTACCAATTTTTCCACATTGTTAATGTGGATGTGATTTCTGCCCTATAACTGAGTTTCGACTTTTGATTTGGTCATTCCCATCATTATCAGATCATTGCTCAGAGACACCATTATTATTATTAAATCATTATTTCTTGTACCATTCTCTCTTACATGCAATGCACACAGAATGCACTATGCATTTTTTCTCTGCCTATCCTTTTGCCTCTCTCTTTATTAAAAATTTATCTATGGGTAAATTTAGAGAGGAAATGAAAGTCGCTATAAAATCACACTCCCAAGCATAGCAATCATTTGTAATTGCCACAGCAGCAGTTAAGTGCACCTTGGTACATCACCAACCGTCACTCAAATGACTTCAGCACAGATCACAGATTGTGGGCTCTGAGTTTTTCCCCAAGTGTCGCTATAAATCTTTTTCTTTCACTTAAGAAGATGCTTAGGAATAGAAATGCAAGAGTATAAGAATGACGTTATCAAAGGGCTAACTTTATATCCCCTCTAGTTTAGGGAAACAGCAATTATTTGTAAATTCCTGCCACACTTCACAGCTGGTTGCAGCACTTGAGAGCCAGCTGCCTAGACACCGAAAACCTGGATTAGAAAAAAGAGAAAGAAGAACTCCTCCAGCGCAGTGATGGCAGCAGTGCGTGCCAATTTGGGTAATGCTTTTTCTCGTACAATTTCTGTTTTTTCTCTGTCTGTTAATTGGTGCAGGAAGTCCAAAAGAGGGAAAAAAAACCCTCCTACTCCTTACCTACTTTTATTTTACTAGTGCTTGCACCAGTGTTACCTTATGGCTATCACAAAAGTACTTTATTGTCAGTCTTTCCCTTTGTTTTTCATTGATTCATTCATTTCTTCATTTTTTAATTAGGATTTTCTCAAGGTCTCATTTAGGGGAAGGGACTGGGAGAGCTAACGAGTTAACTACTGTGGAGAATGTTATGACAGTTCCTGTTCCTCAAGAAATCTTGATGTGTTCTACAAAATTTTGTCCATCCACCTTATTTAAACCAATGGCTTCTCAACAAGAGAGACTGTCCCCTGGGGACATTTGGCAATGTCTGGAAACATTTTTAGTTTTCAGGACTGGAGGAGTGGGTGCTTCTGACTTGCAGCCAATAGAGGTCAGGGATGCTGCTAAACATCCTACAATGCACTGAGCAGTCCCCCCAATACCACCCCTACAAAGAATGATCATGTTCAAAACAAGAAATCCTGCTCTAAACCTTTTCTCTTTAACAGCATTTCTTCTCTACTTAACATTGTTGTATGTAAGTAACAGAGGTATTTGACACTTTACTCATCAACTAAAAGAGATTCCTGATACACAGTATGGTATTTACTAAGTATTTGTCAAAAGAATTAATAAATATTAAACTGGATTAAATCTAATGATGCAGTATGGAAAAAAAGTGGTTTTGGGAGTAGAACAAAGTTTTTATCCCAGTGCCACAATTGAATACTTGTGTGGCCTTGGTCAAGTTACTTAACATTTCAAAGTGTCAGTTAGAGTATTAGTACTTACCACTCAGAATTTAATGAAATATAATAAAATACTAAGTATGAAAAGCCTCTGACATATAATGCTTTCTTGTAAGATTTCCTTTCTTTCTCTCCTATGTCAGGACAAATTTCTCAGGGTTGAATGTGTGCCTTTTTCTTTGATAATCCTACTTAGCTATTCTATAAGATATTAGTTATGGGGTATATGTTTGGGTACCTTTGAAATGGCATCTTTTTGTGAAGTCAAGGTGATTCTGGCCACTGTTGTCTTGTTTTTTTACTGTTGTTATATTACAGTAGAAGGATTTAGTCTACATTTGGATCTATCATCTGATACCTGTTCTTTGTGTGCAAAATGTAAGCACTAAATGCTCCAGATGGTACCACAGATGTGGAAAGGTTAAGAGATGTAATCAATTGTCATACCAGGGAGGCACTCAATGTGATTTCGAGTTTATTGTGAGTCCCCACTGACTGAATTAGAATGTCATGTTCTGTGACGGGATGGTAATAGATTAGACATTTCCTCCTTTCTGCTCTTCTGGACAAATAAATGGGAATTGCAGTTGTGAACTGCTTTACTCAGTGGCAAGATCTGCTGTGGTTGTCTAATAATGCACACTTACATTCTTCTTTACCTCGCAATTCCTAATGCTTAAACTTACAACTCAATATCTAGTCTATGAGCTGTGCAAATGAGACACAATGATAGTATCTGAATGTCAGAAAATCTAGTGGATAGGAGGGAGTGAAGACAGGGAGAAGGTTCTAGTTCTGAAAGAGCAAGCTCAGAAATCACCCTTGGTTTGAGAAAGAAAGCAGTGCCTATGGAGGTAGTAATTGGTAATGGAGTTATTTCTTACATAAATTTGGGAATCCATAACTTGAGGAAAGTTATTCTGTAGGTAAGAAAGAATAGCATAGACCATATAAGAAGGCTAATAGACAACAACAAACTAAAATCCTTTTGAAAATTATTAATTTTTTAGCAAATCTAGGTCATGTAACTTCCTTCCTGATGACAATTCTTTTGACCATTTGATATGCTCATCACTATATGGTGACTTAGACAGTGAGTAGTATTAGAAAATGTGAATTAAAAAAAAAGTTTTGGGAGAAGCTGTGATAAGTTAAGGTTCTCACAAATATATGAGGTAATCCCATTTTAAATTTGTTTTAAGAAGAGTTTCACTTGACTTCATACTGTGGTTATTGGAAGCAAAAATCTAGGCTACAAATATAGTCAGTCTTCAATATAGCACTCATGTGCTTCTAGAGCAATTGCACTCAGCTATTATGCTAAATTTTTATGAACTCCTGCTAGTTTTCCACCTAACCTAACATTAAATGATATCATAGTGCAAAAAGTAATTAGTTATACAGTGATGTCTTAGCTGACAGTTTTGATCATTTGTTAAATTTTCCCAGATTAATTAAAGAAAATGTGTAGTAGTTTGGGAGATTTATAAAAATTACATTAAGGGCAGATAAAAATGACTTTCACCCCAATTTTCTTAGGATAACTATGGTTATTAAAGTTTAAAAAAATAAAATTGAAGTGAAAAAATGTGAGGATGTAATTGTATTCTTGCTTTTCTTGAGTTTATGGAATATATTTTCAAGTTTCATCTTTTAGTCATAGTTCTGTTTTTAAATAACTCTGTTCTGCTCCATGAGAGATGTTTCAGTTCTAAATGTATGCAACCAAATTATCTCTTAACCCTCATTTTCGAACTGCAGTTCAATCAGTATACTCCAGATGGCACACAATGATGATAAAATTATGCATATGTTACATTGAGGGATTCAATATGCAAACAGAAGGAGCTGGTTAACTAAGGCTTTGAAATTGCTTTCAGGACTTTACTTTTCTCCCAGATAATGGAAAAAAAATAACAGATAATTTTTTGCTTGGTTTTAGGATTTGACATTTTTTTAATATGGAAAATAAAATGCAAATAAATTCCTAATAATACACATGAAATTTTGTCAATTGCAACATAAAAGCAAATGTTTTAGTATACCAGTAACTACATAAAGGAGACATTTTTAACTTTATTACCAATGTTTCTCAAATTATACCATGCTTATGAAAAAATAAGCAAGGGAAACCACATCAAAATTGATGTATTTCACATCACTGGGCATTTTTTTTATTCTATATAAATGATTGGGGAATTAGGTTTTCTACTTTTATTTGCATCATTTTAGAAAAACACACTAATATTAGGAGAGATATATAGGAAAAAAGAAAACAAAAGTCATTCAGCTATGATAATTAAAAGGTGAATAAATATTCCACTAGTGAGTATTTCCTTTGTAGTGCCATAGTTCTTTAGCATGAAAGCATTTCATCAGTTCCTTTTTTCTTCTATTTTATATGTGAACATAGTTTAAGAAGTGATATATTTGTCAATTTATCACTGTACTTTTGATCAGAAAGCCAACTTAATTCTAATGGCAAAAATTCTTAGTTTTAGTAAAAGGTGTCCTATATACTTTAGATAACAGTATAATCTTTAAACATCAAAGAAAATTGATGGCTGGAAAGTAGTAAAGTTTTCTCTATGAGGGTTAGTGTACAATTTTGTTAGTAAAAATAGTAAAAAGGGGAACATGCATTACCAATCTTTATTTACAGATAATAGTCTCTATCTCTCCACATCTATCCAAAAGTTATTATTTTAAATGTTTAGTCCTACTGGCTAAGGTGGATTCTTGCAAATTGGTGACAGTTTCTTTTTTCAGTGATATAAATTGGGGAAGTCCTTTACTTAAAAGGAGAATATGATGTTTATTTATTTTCTATAGTTTCATGCATTGATTTTGATAAAAGTTTCATCCTAAAGGAGTTTCCAAAGGTGCGCAATTCAGAATCCATGCATAGTAATTGAACCTTTTATTTCTGCTCTAAACATAAAACCATCTTTCTCCATTTAAATCAGATGAATCATGTTGCTCGACAGAACACTGCTCTGTCATTTTAGTGTTCTTTTTTGTGTGTGGTGGCTGTTTCCAGAAAACTGGGCTGGAATATTAAGTGCTCTTTGCTTCCTATGCTTTCTCTTGCTGTGCTGGGCACATTTAGGGTTCTGTTCGAAATGGGCAAAAAGCAATTCTGTTGTCCATAAAGAATAACATGTAAGCTGGTGTGGGGTGGGTGACTGTGTGCTCTTTACTTTGTGACAGGAATATGCTATTTGCCAAGCTTTGACTCTCTGGCTATTGGCTTGCTGAAACATAACTTGCATAAACAATCAAATGTAAAACATAATAAAATTCTCATCTTCTGAATGCATCTCTCACAACAAACACATCAGTTTGATACACTATTCTATGTACATGGAGCTGTATCTGTCAGAAGCTAATTTTTCATGTCATGTAAAAAACAAAAGTTAATAGAAGTTTAACATGGTAAAATAGTGCTTTTAATATTAAAAGTAGACTTCTAGCATTTGAGAAATTGTAGCTATTATGATGCTTGCAGATTGATGGGGCCAAACACTCCTCTGCTGAGCTCCATTGCATGGCAGGGGCAATCATTTTCTAACATAAGCTGTCTTGCTACAAAAGTTGTCTGAATTTATGTTTGGAATCTCAAAGTCTGTTCTGTTTGCCTGGTGGAGAAAAGTTTAAGTAGAACTTAAGGAATAAACAAGCCTTCTTTACCCAAGAAAATAACTTGTGCTGGAAGCAGTATGATAGAGTGATTTTTAGCCTGCCTTAATATAAAATTGCCCAAATTTTGTCCACTAACTATAGTTCTCTCATATTTAAAATGTCAAATGTTTATATTAACTAAATATTGTAAATTTTGGGTTACCTATTGTTTTTTATTTAAAAATATTTCTACATGAATTGACATTTTACATGATCAGCATATATTTGTGGTCTTTATTGGATACTATTTAGAAAATAATAACTGAGCACTACAGCTCTGAAAGTTCTTCTTTCTTGCCTTCTTTATTTTCTCCCCCACTTTCTTCCTCCCTCCCTCTGTTTCTACCCTTCCTTTCTTCTTTCCTTTCTTTTCACTGTAAGGTCTTTTAGTAGGTATATAAAACTGAGGAAAGTGATATTTACGTTAATAGGCCAAATTTTATTATGGAAAATCACATAGTTTTAGATGACCATTGGGAATAATAATATATATTTTTCATACAAAATAGCTCCAACATCAAGCCACCTACTTCATTTGACACTAAACAACAACAACAAGAAAAATCCAATAATAGCAACATCTTTTAATGCTGGAAGAAAAATGGGCCATGATGGATTATGTCAAGAGCCTGTATAAGACCCTTGTTCCAGTTTGCTAATGCTGCCATCATGCAATATACCTGAAATGTATTGGATTTTATAAAGGGGATTTATTAAGTTACAAATTTACAGTTCTGAGGCCATAAAAGTTTCCAAACTAAGGGACCAACAAGAAGATACCTTCAATGAAGAATGGCCAATGACATCTGGAACACCACTGTCAGTTGAGAAGGCACATGACTGGCATCTGCTGTACCTGTGCTCAGACTCCATCAGCCATTCTTCAGTGAAGGTATCAGACTGTTGATGCCTTAGTTTGGACACTGTTATTGCTCCAGAACTTTAAATTTGTGCCTGAATAAATCCCCTTTATAAAAGCCAATTCTTTTCTGGTATTTTGCACAATGGCAGCATTAGCAAACCTGAACAGATTTTGGTACCAGGAGTGGGGTGCTGCTGTGTTTGCAAATACCAAACATGTTGGAATGACTTTTTAAATGGAAATGGGGGAGATTCTGGAAGAATTCTGAGGAGCTTGATAAAAAAGGCCTAGACAGCTTTGAAGAGACTGTTGTTAGAAATATGAATTCTAAAGATACTTCTGATGAGGACTTGAGCAGAAATGATGAATGTATTGTTGCAAACTGGAAGGAAGGCAATCCTTGTTTTAAAGTGGCAGAGAATTTGGCAAAATTGAGTCCTGGTGTCAGATGGAAGGCAGAATTTGAAAGCAATGAGCTGGAATATTTAGTTGAAGAGTTTCAAAACTAAATATTGAAAGTGTGGCCTGGCTTCTCCTTGCAGTTTATAGTAAAATGAAAGAGGAGAGGGATAAGCTGAGAACTGAACTCTTGGGTACAAAGAAACCAGAAATTGAAGGTTTGGAAAACCCTGTGCTTCCAGAAAGTGAAACCCCAAAGACTATAGCCTCACATGAGGATTTAATGAAATCTAGAACCAGCCAGCCATTTCAGTACAGCCAGGATTTGTGGAAAGCCCTATTGTCCAATGGTTTTGACCCCTGTAAGCTACATGCCAAGCCTACAAAATCTTTGTGAAATCTGTATAGCCAGAACCACTGCTGGTCCGGACTGGAGTGGATGGAGAAGGAACAAATTGAAAAAAAATTAGTTCAAAGATAGAACCATGGAAGTTGAGGTCTGGAGTCAAGAAATTTTAGGCAAGGATAGCAGAACAACCCATGCACATGGAAAAGGTGAGTTTGCCCTGGAGACAGTGGGCAGGCCTTCTGCCTGGGTGCTCAGGAAGAGTGCTGCCACCCTAGACCCCAGACAGGGTGGAGTACATTCCCTGGGGATTGGGGAAAGCCTGGCTGCTACCTAGAGTTCAGAGAGGGGAGAGCCTTTGCCCTGGAATAGCAGAGTCTGGGTGACACCTCAATGTTTGAGGAGGGTGGGGAGGATAAAAAGGTGGCCTCTCAAATGTGTGGATATGTTGGCACACTCTCCCCAGCATTTGGAGAGAAAAGGGCTGCCATGAAGGCCCTCGGAAAGGGTTGGACTCCTGCTCTCTCCAGCCACAAGGATAGAAAGCCATTCTATAAATGACTCTTAGATTTTGAAATCTAAAGGAGTTTGCCCTGTGGGTTTTAGGAACTGTTTTGGTCCCTTGAACCCTGTTTTCCTTTCAGTTTCTCCCTATGGCAATGGGAATGTTTATAACTATAACTGTCCCTCCTTTGTATATTGGTAGCAGATAACTTGTTATAAGTTTCACAGGTCCACAGCCAGAGAGGAATTTTGCCTTAGGACAGACCACACCTGTAACTGATTTTGATAAGATCTTGTACTTACCTATTGTTACTGAAATGATTTAAGTTTTTGTGATAGTGTGATGGGATGAATGTATTTTGTATTTGGCAAGAATATAACTTTTGGGGGCCTGCGGGGGGTGCAATGTGTCAGTTTGTATATATTATATCCCCCAGAAAAAGCCATATTCTTCAATGCAATCTTGTGGGGGGAGACTGATTAATCTTTTTGATTAGGGTGTGACCCCTTGATTAAATATTTCCATGGGGATTTGACCTGGCCCATTCAGGGTAGGGTTTGATTAGTTCACTGGAGTACTTGAGAGAGCTAAGACAGACCCAGATGCTGGCTGATGCTTAGAAACGCTTACTGAGCATTTGGAGTTCTGGACAGAAGGATGTTTGGAGATGCTAAGCTAAGGGTGCACAGGAGCTAAGAGAGGACAAAACATCCCAGAGCAGCTGAGAGGGACATTTTGGAGAGAAGCTAAGAACTGACTACTAATGATGACACTTGGAGACGCTTGGAGATATTTGGAGATGCTAGCCCAGAGTTTGCTCTGGAGAAGCTGTGAGAGGACCCTGACACTTAGATGCACAGGAGCTGAAGAAGCTAAGAGAGATCCAAAGACATTTTGGAGAAAGCCATTTTCAAACACAACCTGGGATCAAAGGAAGAGCAGATGCCAGCCACGTGCCTTCCCAGTTGACAGAGGTGTTCCAGATGCCATCGGCCATTCTTCAGTGAAGGTATCATCTTGTTGATGCCTTAGTTTGGACACCTTTATGGCCTCAGAACTGTAAATTTGTAACTTAATAAATCCTCTTTATAAAATCCAATCCATTTTTGGTATAGTGCATAATGGCAGCATTAGCAAACCAAAACAACCCTCTAATGATATCCTAATAAATATTTAAGGGTACCTTTTACCATATTCTTCCTTTGTTGGCAAATTTGGAATCTAGCACTCCTTGTAACATATGGCTCTGCAGTAGAAATAGAAGCATGACATATTTATCTGGTTATTTAGATTGACGGTATAATATGGAAGCGTAAAAAGGAAGTGCAAAGTATACTGAGGACTTCCTTTGCTATTTTACTTGAGTGAAGATGATGGGCAAAAGATGAAAGGAAATTATTTTCTGCACACTTGGAATGAATTTGGATTGCACATGAGGGTTGCCAGATAAAATATGGGATACCCAGTTAAATTTGAATTTCAGATAAATGATGAATAATTTTTTAGCATAAATATGTTCCATGCAATATTTGTGGAATATTTCCTAAATTTGGCAACATGGTGTGCAAAAATCCTTGAAGTGATAGGGGAAAGAGTAGTTGAACTTCAGATTGACCCTGGCCTGCCTTGCTTAACTTCTATGGCTTTGTCTCATACTAGAGCAGTGAAGATGGGGTCATGTTCCATAGCATCTAGGGAAGACAGGCTAAGGATCCTTATGCCTAGCACCATCTCTATATAAGACTTAGCAAAGGAAAGATGGGTCCACAAGATGCAGTGTCAACACCTGGCTTTTATTTAACTACCAAGGCCATTGAATTAATATGCAGGTTCCACCCTCAAAGAATTCTGCTAAGCTAATTAGATGAGCACCTAATTAGGAAGTAATTATGGATTAGATTATGAATATAAAAGGAAAAAAATAACTAGAAAGAGCAGAGATCCTAACCCAACCAACTTTTTGGCAATGATGCCTGTTCTCTTCTGTTGCTGCCTTGAAGATATTTGGTGGTGGTGATGGTGGTTGTAGTGGTGGGGTGTTGGGGAGGAAATTTCCAGTATGGCAGATTTCCATTTTTCTTGAAGACTCCTTACCACTATAAGTTACATTACCAGTCTTTATGGTAAGTTACAATGAGCTCAACTCAAATTAATTCTATACAGTAAAGTAACTAGTATTGAGTGGCAGTCATAAATTGAGGTGCCTCAAAAATCCTATAAACTAAGTGCTTCTATTTCAAATGGGAAGGTAAGGCATAGAAAGGTTAAAATATGTCCAAGGTCACACATCTAGGAAATGAAGGAGCTGGGATTAGAATCTAACTTTAATAAGAAAACCTTTATTACCACTTAACTGCATAAGAAAAATCAAAATTCTTCCACTGTAGCTTGAACTACAGTGTTTAAGGGGTGATTTTGGCCATCGTTTTGAAGTAACACATATATGAGTTGCAGACCTTTGGTGTAATATTCTTAGAATTTCAACTAAAACAAAAACAGGTCAGTCCTGGAAAACATTTTTATTTAGATGCCAAGTTTGAACACTATTAGCTATCATAATTCATATTCTACTTAACAGTTACTCTATTTAAACAATGCTGACTACCCCACTGAAGGATTTATCATAAGACCTACAAAGGGAGAAAAAAAAAAAACCACATCTCAAAATAGTGCAAAGCTCCTTTTGTGTGTATGGGCAATGAGGAGCTATATGAAGACGAAACACCAACAATAGCTCTCTGATAAACCTAAACGTAGATGCTTCCATCCATTCACCCACTCTGCAGATAATTACCAGGAAAAACGTGGCTTTTATCCTTAGTGAGAGGACGTATAAATTCAAAACAGGCAGATGTGACTATTTTTTCTTTTTTAGAAAATTACTGAATTCATACATTTTTTAGCAACAGAGAAGTTAGATGAAGTTACTTTAAAAATCAGTTAAAATGCAAACCCTGGCCTGCTTTACAATCAATTTTTCAAACAAGTATGAGCAGGACTTTAGAATTTAAAGATTGTAATTCAAATGAATATTAATGCCTAAGTGTGTGGCGCACAGAGGTAACTGACCTCAGACCTCACACAGTGTACAAAGTAACTGCTTAGCTGGGAAAACCAATTTTTCACCTTTTTTTTTTGTCAGAAATTGGAGACACTCCACTATAGGCTGGGTTTTGTTCCTTGTAGAGGTCAAATCAGTGTCTGCTTGAAAAATTCATGATCCAGAAAAGGTAATTTTTAATGAATATTTATGAGCAATGTCCTTTCTTATCAGAGCTGTGCAAGTTTTCTGAAGCTTGCCACTAAGTCTGGCTTGTGATTTTTAGCAAAAAACCTCTGAATCAAAATGAGGAAAATGGACTTGATATACTCTCGTCCGACTCATTTTGGCTTCTTCTGTTATGCATCATCATTGCATATAAAACAACATTGTTCAGTGCTGCTCATATCACCACCATGGCAGCATTCTTTCCACTGCTCTTAGGATCCAGCATCAACATAAAGGAACATTTAAAGGGTATTATACTCTTCCCACATTTTTAATCTTAAAAATATTTTGCTCATAAGGTTGCTAATGACTCAGACTAAGTAGTAACAGAACCAAAGAGTTCTACAGTTTTTCCTGTGAACAGCAGCACTCATGTTTAATACACAAAATCATAACTTCAGAAAACTGAAAAGGCTTTATAGCCAAATCTTGACTTTTTGGATTTCCTGCGCTCTCTCTTAATATCAGTACAAGCCAGGAGATAGGACTCTACCAAAGCATCTGTTGAAATTTTCCAGAATTAAATATGTGTGTATATTTTATATACATGTACATATTTGTATATAATCCTTAAGAAAAAATTATTCATAAACATAAAATAATGTTACATTTTTATTTGTTTAAATACTAGTAAACATATCCAAAATGTCATTTTACGTTATTCTTAATCTAAAAGATCTTGGAAATAAAACTACAACATGGAAATAATTGTAACTGCCTATAAACTGGTAACTATTTTAACTTTCAGCCACTGCCATTTTATAATGTGTTCATAACACACAGTTACTACTTATGGATTTTCCCCTCAAGGTAGCATGTAATAGACACACATTATCATAGTATTAGTCTTCACGTGGCTTCATGAAATGTTACTCTGATGAATTAAGATGACAGCCTATTTATCATTATAAACATTAGAGGAAGTCATGATGAATTGAAAAATGGTGACTTACAGAATGAAAAACTTTATTCATAATGATGATGATTTAGCTTTTGTGAAGATTGTTTGTTGTAAATGCCTAATATCAAATATAAATCATTTATTCTTTTCAATGTCTATTGCTTTTTAGTATTCTGAAGTGTTGGAAATTGAGGCTTGCAAAATATCAAAGACATATGCATCAAGGGAATTGAACTGAACTACTGCTTTTTGCCTCTTTCTTGACTCTAGATCTATTCAAGGGCCTTATTCTTTGCCTAGAATTCTCTTTTCTGTTTCATCACAACCTGGCCTCATCCTGCACATAACCATGTTTAATCCTACTCATCTTCCAGGGTTTAGATTAGACACCATTTGCTCTGGAGAGCTGGCTTTTGCAGTCCCAAGTCATTGGAACTCCCTATCCATGCTCCCATTATATTGCACATGCCTGGTATAAATGTACTGAGATTGCTTGGTAACATGACACATTAACACAGCAGGCTATTGTTCCATGAGGGCCAGGACTGAGGCTTGTTCACTGCTGCATTCTCAGGTCCTGGCACAGACATCCATGCATTTGGTCAGCTGTCTTCATTGAACACCTACCAAGCTCCAGGCAGTGTTTTGGGCAATGGAGGTAAAAAACATGTACTGGACAGATAATGTACAACATGGGCAAATAGAAAAAGAATAACATAAACTCAGATTCTAGATGTGTTATGAAAAACAACAAGAATGAAATACAGGGTGATTGGATGAGGGTGTGATGGCAAATTTAGATTGGTGTGTAGTATTAATCTGTAGTAATAAAGCAAGCAGGAAACAGTAAGAATCAATGAATCAAATACCAGCTACACTGTTCTCTTCATCTCTAAGCCTCCCCCCTCTCCAGCATGCCTCTTTACTGCATTGTTGATTCTTATCTTTTCTTCTCCCACCTCTTGTGATCTGAATATCTACTCTAGTCATTCTTCCCAATTGGTCCCCTGAGTTGTGAAATATAGAATTAGAAATGATTCATAAAACAAAATTTATGATTTTATTTCTTTTTCTTTTTGCTTTTAAAAAAGATTAGCTTATTAGTGGAATCAAATATTCATGTTGTTTCCGAAGTACCATGGGAAAGGGACAATGTTACTGTACTGGTGAATATTAATGACTTTGTATGTATTTTTTCAGTAAAATTTCTTCATCTTATTTTCAATTTTTGATTGTTTTCCTTATATTCAGGGCATATATTAGACTTTCCCTTCAAGAGGACTGCCATATTTCTCTGAAAAATACCACACAGCAGGTTGCCTTAAACAACAAGCATTTATTGTCTCAAGGTTTTGGAGGCTAGAAATCCAAAATCAAAGAGTCAGCAAGGCCGTATACTTTCTCCAGGCAGTATGTGGCATCTGTACTGACTTTCCACAATCCTTGGACTATCTTGGCTTGCAACTCTGCCTCTCTTCACATGATATCTCTCTTTCCTTGTGTCTACTCTTCTGGTTTCTGCTGACTTATGGCTTCCAATTTCCTCTCTTTTTAGCCTCTGGTAACATGGATTAAGATCCACTGTGAATGCAGCCGGGCTACACCTCAACTAAAAATAGCATCTTCAAAAGGTCCTATTTACAATTGGTTTCACATCCAGAGGTTCAAGACAGAAAAACATGTGTTTTGAGAAGGTACATAATCCAATATACCACAGAAACATGTAGAACCACTAATGAATGGAATCCTGACACAGTTGTGTTCATAGATCTTCTCAGAGGTCTTTTCCACAACCCCAAGTATATAATTGGAATAGATGTTTTGGTAGTTGAAAAATTCCAACACTGGTTCTCTTGCCTATGGTGTAAGAGCTACCGTAGTAAATAGAGCCGAATGGAAGTCTCTCAAATGGTACCAAAAGCTGATAATAAATAACAACAATATGTTAATGACACTTCTAAAGATCTAAATAACATAAAGATGGTGATTCCTATCCTACCTACAGTTAGTTTGCTAGTCTGGCCACTACCCACAAGAGACAGATTCTGAAGGATAACAGAAACTACTATAAGCTCAAACAAGTATGTGAGCCTATTGCAGTTCCTGTGCTATATGTGGTTTCTTGACTGTGATGGTTGGGTTCATGTGTCAACTTGGCTAGGTGGCCTAGCTGTCTGGTCAAGCGGGCACTGGCCTGACGATTCCTGTGAGGCTATTTGAGGCTGGTTGGTTTGTCGGATCATCAGTCAATTGACTGCAGCTGACTGATGATTCATCAAGGGGCGTGCTTCCACAGTGAGAGAATGTAATTGGCTGGATTTGGTCCGGGTGATCAGTTGGAGGCTTATAAGCCGGACAGTTAGAGAACCTTCACTTCTTCTTCAGCTGCTCAGTGAAGCTTTTCCTGGGGAGCTCGTCGAAGTTGCCAGTTCGTTTCCTGAGGAGTTCGTCAAAGTTGTCGGTTCGTTTCCTGAGTTCTTCAAAGTTGCCGGTTCGTTTCCTGAGGAGTTCGTCAAAGTTGTCGGTTTGTTTCCCGAGGAGTTCCTCGGACGTCTTCCTTGGAGTTGACAGCTTGTTGACGGCTCTGCAGAATTTGGACTCGTGCGCTCCCGCAGTTGCGTGAGTCACTTTTACAATTTGATAATAAGAGACATCTCTCATTGATTCTGTTTCCAAGGAGAACCCTAACTAATACATCGACTAAAGAAGATTAACATGGTCTCAAGTACCTGTTATGTGGCCATTGATCAGGTAAGTGAATTTTTTGTTCTCTCTTCATTAGGAAGGAATACCAAAAGCAGTTCACATTCAAATGGGGCACAGAAGAGGATGAATCTGCAGTCTTAGCCCACGTTTAAATTTACTCTCCCCCCTCTGACATAGTATGGTATGGACTAGCAGTACATTTAGCAGAACATCACATTGTTCCACTGTCTTGATTCTATCATGTAATCAGACCATATGAGCAAGAAGTTGCAAGTACATTGAAGGTGTTTGTAAGGCATATGCTCCATAAGATGGCAGATAAAACTGACAAAAATTCGGGGGCCCATCAAATCAGCGCTCTGTGACATATGTTTTCCCACCAGAGTAAAGGAAAAATTATTGACTCTAATACTCACCACCACTTAGAAAGAAGCACAACACCTGGTAGATTTCTTCAGGCTTGGAAGTAGCAATTTATACACTTAAAAATATTACTCTATTTCATTTACTAATTGACATTGAAAGCCTACAGTTTTCAGAGGGAGCCAGAAAACAGTCCTGCACAGGTCTGGATTGTGCTGCGACTAGCAGTCTTGTCTGGGGCATATAACCTGGAAGACTTTATAGTATTAGATGTATCCATGACAGAGCATGTTGCTGTGTAGAATTTATGGCAAGCCCTAAGAAGAGTATAACAAACTAGGCTCCTAGGGGTCTGAAGCAATGCCATGCAATGTCTAGCAGAGAATTATGCACCATTTGGAAAACAGCTTCTTACATGCTACTTGGCCCTGGAAGATACAGATCACATACTCGTAGGACATTGAGTAATCATACAACCAAAAAGTCCCATTATGAGCCAAGTTCTGTTAGACTGAGCAAGTCATAAGATTGGGTGGGCCCAACAGCAAATCCCTTATAAGAAGGATGTGGCATACCCAGGATTTGGCAAAAGCAGGGCCAGAGGTCACTAGTTAGCTAAATGAATAGATGGCCCAGACCTTCATGTCATCTATAACTGCTGCACTTTAGCTCTTTATTAGTTTACATCTGTGTTTGTTTGAAGCTGTACCCCAGAAAGACATGTTCTTAAATTTAATCCATTCCTGGAGGTGTGGACCCATTGTAAGTAGGACTTTTGATGTGATGAGACTGTTTCAGTTAAAGTGTGATCCACCTCATTCAGGATGGGTCTTAATCCTTTTACTAGAGTCCTTTGTAAAAGAATGTAAATCCAGACAAGGAAGAGAAAGTCAAAGAAGCAAGAAGCTGAACGCAACAAATAAGGAAGAGAAAGGAGAGACCAGCAGATGCTGCCATGTGCCCAAAGAGCCAAGGATTGCCAGTAGCTGGTCTTTGGAAAGTAAACATCTCTTTGATGATGCCTTGATTTGGACATTTTCCTGGCCTTGAACTGTAAGCTAATAAATTCCCATTGTTTAAGCCAGCCCATTTCATGGTGTTTGCTTTGAGTAGCTCAGGAAACTAAAACAGATTGTGGTAGCGATGAGAGTGGGGTGCTGCTATTGCAATTATCAAAAATGTGGAAGCAACCTTGAAATTGGGTAATGGAAGAATTCTGAGCTGTTTGATAGAAAATGCTTAGATTGCTTTGAGGAGAGTGTCAGTAGAAATGTGGACACTAAGGATTCTTCCGATGAGACCTTAGAAATGATGAGTGTGTTATAGGAAACTGGAAGAAAGATGATCCTTGTTTTAAAGTGTCACAGAACTTGGTAAAATTGGATTCTGATATCAGATGGAAGACAGAATTTGAAAGCCATCAGCTTGGATATTTAGTTGAGGAGATTTCCAAGCTTAGTGTGGAAACTACAGTCTGGTTTCTCCTTGCAGCTTATAGTAAAATGTGAGAGGTAAGGGATATGCTGAGACCTGAACTCCTGGGCACAAAGAAACCAGAAATTGAGGGTTTGGGAAATTCTGAGCTTGTAGAAAGTGAGTCCCCAGAAAATAGCGCTCCATGTGAGGGTTTAACTGAACATGGATCCAGTCAGCCATTTCAGTGCAAGTCAGGAGTGGAAATGCAGTTATCCTGGTAGGATCTGTGGAAAGTTCTTTTGTCTGATGTTTTGGACCCCTGTATACTACATGCAAAACTGACAAGTTTTTTAAGAAATCTGCATGGATGGTACCACTGCCAGCCTGCATTAAAAGGGACAGAAAAGGGACAGATTGAAGGAAATATCACAAGGGTAGAACCATGGAAGCTGGAAGCTGAGGTCTGAACTGAAGACATCTTTGGGCCAAGAGAGCAGGTCCACCCTTGTGTATGAAAAATGTGAGTCTGTCTCAGAGCTTGGAGAGGGTGGGCCTTCTACCTAGTTTTTCAGAAAGAGTGCGACCACCCTAGTGTTCTCAAAGGGTGTCACCTTTGCCTCTGTTTTCAGAGAGAGCAAGACCATTGTATAAGCACTTAGAAGGGGTTTAAAAAAGGGTAGGTAGGGCTGCAACTCTATTAGGCCTGGAGTACAAAATATCATTTGTTAATAACACTCAAACTTTGAAATATAATGGAGTATGCCCTGCAGAGTTTCAGAATTGTTTGAGAACCCTGTTTTTGTTCCAGTTTCTTCCTTCTGGAATGGCAATATTTATACCATGCCTGTTGTTCCTTTGTATATTGGAAACAGATAACTTGGTCTCTCGATTTCACAGGTCCATAGACAGAGGGGAATTGTGCCCCAGGACAGACCACACCTATAACTGATTTGATGAGACTACACTAAGCACTGATACTGAAATGACTTAAGCTTTGGGGATATTGTTTTGAAATGAATGTATTTTACATATAGAAAGAACATGTCTTTTTGGAATCCAGAAGCTGGAGTGTGGTGGTTTGGAGCTGTATGTAACCCTGAAAAACATGTTCTTAAAGTTAATCCATTCCTGTGGGTGTGGACCCATTGTAAATAGGTCCTCTGATAAGGCTACTTCAGTTAAGGTGTGATCCACTTCATTCAGGATGGGTCTTAATCCTCTTACTGAAGTCCTTTATAAGAGAATGTAAAGCCAGACAGGAGAAAGCTACAGAAGCAAGAAGCTGGAAATAACAAAACCATAAAAAGAAGGGAGAAACCAATAGACACTGCCATGTGCCTTGCCATGTGGCAGAGTAGCCAAAGATCATTGCAGCTGGTCTTTGGGAATAAAGCATCACCTTGATGATGCCTTGATTTGAACATTTTCCTGGACATTAACCATAAGTGAATAAGTCCCCATTATTTAAGCCAAACCATTTTATGGTACCTGCTTTGAGCAGCCTAGGAAATAAAAACAACTTCTATGTCCCCATGGAAGATCTTTTATGAACTGATTCTGGAGGAAAAAAGGCTTAGCTTGGTTCACTGATAGGACAACTTGGTATGTACATGTAAGCCAAAATGGAATGCTATTGCACTAGAACCCAAATCAGAGATAGGCTTAAAAGCTAGCTATGAAGGTAAATTCTCTCAATGAGCAGAGCTTAAGGCAGTGCTTCTGATAATCCATTTTGAGCAGAAAGATAAGTTGTCTCAGGTTAAAATATACACTGAATCATGGGCCACAGTGACTAGCTTGACTGGTTGGTCAGGGAACTGCAGGAAGAAAGATAAGGGCATTAGGGTAAGAGGTCTGTGGAAGGCTCCATTGGCATGTGATATGATTCTTCTATAATGTATTAATTCTCACCTGAGATTATCCACCATGGAAGAGGCACTAAATAACCTACTAAAAAGAATAACTCAACCAGTTGATGTCAGATAGCCTCTGACATTGTCCAACACAATTCTGGCACAATTAGTACATGAAAAAAAGAGTCATTGTGACAGGGATGCTAGCTATGCATGACCCAACAGCATGGGCTCCACACCACAAGGCTGTTCTGGCACTGCTGACTCTCCAGTCTACCAGTAACAGAAGCCAGTGCAAGCCTCCTATGGCACCATCCCTTGACAGCAGACAGCTAATTAGTAAAAATTTGATTATATTGGACCCCCTACTCCCTGAAAACTGCAGTGATTTGTTTTGGCTAAATCAGCACATACTTCATTTATGCATTTGCCAATTCTGCTTGCTGTCTAGGGTCAAATACATGGGCATGCCACCTGTGTAATGATGCATGTGGGCCCTGCTCTTGGTTTAATGCTTTGTTGTTGCTGTCTTGAAATTCTTAATGATTTTTGAACAAGGGACCCACATTTACATCTTGCACAGGGCCAGGCAGATTATGTAGTTGGTCCTGCTACAGTATGGGCCAGCCCCTCTACCAGCAGTTTGACAAAGTGTTTAGTACATTAACATGGATCCTACATGACATCAGTGTCATGGCCCAAGGTGGCTTTTGCAGCTGAAGGACTAAAGAAGATGCCAGGCATGTTCTGAGACATTCAGGGCTTACTTCCTAAGGAAATGGTTGTCAGTCATGTTGCCCTAGATTCAGGAGCTGCTCTGAATGGCAGCAGGTTCAGAGCTCAACATGAAGATACCCTGCAAAAGCAGGGAGTGCCAGGGAGTGGTTTGTAAGGGTTAGGGCAAAGACATTCCAATGGGTATGAGAGCATAAACATGGGACCAGGGGTCTTGTGAACATAGAGAGGGATTGATTGTAGTCAACAGGGAAGAAGGAGGATTATAGATTATCTTGTAGATAATAGTATCTCAGGGAGTTTCAGGGAGGGAGGGAGTTTCAGGGAGGGAGGAAGTTTCAGGAGAAAGGTAGGCTATAGATTACATTTAGTATGATCCTACAAGGAGAGTAGGTTAAACCTTAACTGACCTAGGTCATGCAAGCTGCTGTGTGCAGGGTCTTCAAGGCCCTTGGGGAAGGCTCTGGGCCCAGGGCTCCCACAATCAGGAAAGACCAAGTGACATATGTACCACCCTGAGGTTGCTGGTTTGATAAAACAATGAAGCATCTATGAAAAGCATAGCTGAGGTGCTATCTTTGAGATGATGCCCTGCAAGTATAGGATACCAAAGTTCAGGGCACAGTGTTTGGAATTGAATACTGTAACCCACAAAAAACATGTTAAAATCTTGATCCACATTCCTGTGGATTAGAATGTTTTAAACCCATTTTTAAATAGGATATTTTGAAGGTGCTGTCAAATTGAATCAGGGTGAGTCTTCATCTGTATTACTGGAGACCTTGTAAAGAAGAAATTCAGACACAGTCAGAGAAAGCCATAAGCTGAGAACAATGAACTTGCCATGTATGCCAGTGTGAATGTATTGTGTCCCCCCAAACGCCATTATCTTTGATGCAATCTTGTGTGGGCAGATGTGTTAGTGTTGATTAGATTGTAATTCTTTGATTGAGTGTTTCCACGGAGATGTGACCCACCCAACTGTAGGTGATAACTCTGATTAGATAATTTCCATGGCAGTGTGGCCCTGTCTATTCAGTGTGGGCATTGATTAGTTTACTAGAGCACTAAATAAGCTCCGACAGAAGGAGTGAGTTTGCTACAGTCAAGAGGGACACTTTGAAGAATGAACAGGAACTGAGAGAGGAGCTGCAGCTTAGACATTTTTGAGATGGCTTTTGAAAGCAGACCTTTGCTCTGGAGAAGCTAAGAGAGAACAAATGCCCCAAGAGCAACTGAAAGTGACATTTTGAAGAGCAGCTGCAGCTAAGAGAGGACAAAACGCCCCAAGAACAGCACTTTGGAGAACACCATTTTGAAACCTGGGAGCAAGCAATCTCCAGCCACGTGCCTTCCCAGCTAACAGAGGTTTATGGGCGCCATCAGCCATCCTTCAGTGAAGGTACCCGATTGTTGATGACTTACTTTGGATAGTTTATGGCCTTAAGACTGTAACTTTGTAACCAGATAAACCACCTTTACATTATAAAAGCCAATCCATTTTTGGTATTTTGCATAATGGGCAGCATTAGCAAACTGGAACACCATGTAATGGAGGCAGTTTTTCCACTAAACTTCCTCCTATAAATTTCATCAGGAAAAGAGGAAAAGACACCATCCAGAATCTTGGAGTTGCCATTCCCAGGTAGGTGAACTTCTTATGCAAAGCAAGGAGAATTAACTAGCACTGGTAGTGGAATGTAGGGGATACTATGATGCATTGTTCAGATTCTCTTATTCAAGGAAAAGATACTCATTTCTTAGCTGCCATTGAGCATTACTGAAAGCCAGCTCACAGTGAATCCTTCCTCAGACCACATTCAATGAATTTTTCATATGGGCACTCACAAGTCCGAGTTCATTGCCTCAATTAGATACAAATCTAAAGAGCCATCTCAGTTTCAGAGCCTGCCAAATTTGTTGCAATTGCAGAACAATTCAATTCTTCCCTCTGTCCACCTCTATTTTCCTCCTCTCCTCCTGGATATTGTTGAGAGGACTCCTCAATAAAATTTCTGCAGATCAATCTCCATATGAGAGTCTCTTTAGGGGAAAACCTAACCTAAGACCTAAGACATTAGCAGAGACTGGACCTATACAGTAGCTTTATTGAGAACACCTAGGGTTTTAGTTCAAAACAAAACATTGAACTTAATACTAAGATATATTCACTGCCATGAAAATATTATAATCAAACTGGGAATGTGAAATAAAGTACATAAATTCATTCACATAATTTCAAAGCAAAGTTTGTACTCTCTAGATTATAAGTAAAGTGCCAAGATATTTTAAAGGAAGCCAGAATTCAAAAATGAACAATTGGTAGCAATTAAAGAAAGATTTATTAGAAGTTATATTTTTGTTTTACTGCTAATAATCTATTGCTTTTGTAAAAATGATACTGAATCCTTAGATAAAATAAACTATTAAAAAAGAGAAAAGAGAAAACAAATATCATAAAGCTAATTTTGAATGTGTTCTATTACATTACTGTTTTTACTCAAACTATAGTTTATGGAGCAATAGTAATAGCATTACCAGGGAATTTATTAGAAATACAAATATTCAGGGTTCACACCAGTCTCATTTAATTGGAATCTGCATTTTAAAAATATCAAGAAATAATTCATTTGCACATTCACGTTTGAGGAACACTCCTCCAAGTTTTACTATATGCACATAAACATATAGACATATAAAATTTATTTTATGTAGAAATTTTATATTTGCAAACTCCCAAGATACAAATAGATATTTAGAGAAAAAGCTCATCAATTCTATCATTAACCAACAGGTAGCATTAGTGGTTGATCATGTTCACTTGAAATCTGACAACCAAATGTTTATTTTTCAGGTCATTCAGTAGTTCCAGGTGTGTTTGATATCTTTGTACTCAGGTCTAAAAAATTGAGAAAGCTATTAAACTGTTAGCAATGCTACTAAGAAGAAATGTACAGTTAAGATAGAAATAAGAATATAAATTAAAATGAAACCAGTGAGAAATCAATGCCTATTGTTTCTGCATTTGAGCTTATAGGAAAATATTATTGTGAATGATGCACAAATCATGCAATATGTGAAAAGCATCAATTAACAATTACCAGCAAGAATAAGGAAAGTGTGATCTATAAAGTATTGAAAATATAAAAAGAGCAAGCTTAGGGTACAGCTAGTGAATTGGCATTGATATTAGAGATTAATTAGCATAATACTTTAGAATGCTGAAGATGTATTTAAGATTTCAAATACTTGCAAACATCGTTAATTTTTTCTTCCCAATCAAGGATGATGCTTTTGGTTCAAGTCATGTTGCAACCTGCAAATCATCAATGTAAGTTGATAAGTTGCAAACCTAGATATTAATCACTAAGGAAGATCCTCCAATTCAATAGATGCTCATTATACACAAATTTGGTCTGCTTTGGGGAAAAAATGCATGAGCAATTGTGTACCAGCCAAGAGAAGAGGCTGCTAAATAATGGACACACTATTATGGCTTTTTTTCTCTAGGGATTGCAAGCTTAAACCAGATGTAGTCACATTTAACTTATAAACCATGAATTTAAAAGCAGCCTTTTTGAGAGATAGATTTCATAAATATAAGAACTGTTAAAACACAGATATGTAAAATTGTATGTGAGTGGTATAATACTAATCACATTGTGGTATTTTCTATTCTTAAATATTTTGTGCATCATTCCATATGAATAAACTATAAACATAAATAGTTTTGTTTATTAATTACATATTAATGATTACATATTTTCCATTGTCTCTATAGAGAATAATTTATGTAACTACTTTCTTATTATGGATATTTAGTGTTTTCTAAAAGCAGTGTATTTCCTTGTGTAGTTATGTTTTCCCCCAAGATAAATTCTTAGAAGTGGGATCTCCACATCAAAGACATATTCATTTCCTATATTGGCGAGTATAAATCTTGAGACAGTTTTGTAGGTTTTGACAAGAAAGAACTGACTGTGGTTGGAATTGTTGGGGAGTGAAGTAGATTCCAGGCTCCAGGTTGAAAGCACTGTGTGAGGAATAAATCCACATAGTTAGGTGAAAATGAAATAATTCATGATATGCATGCCTAGGAAGAAACAGACAGCTGTTCAGAGAGGATGGAATAAACAAGTAAAAAACTGAGGAAGACAATGAAGAAGATAATCATGGACAGAGGACAGAACTCCTTAATGCTTAGAAGTGAATAAATTCCCCAGGAATATAGATCTTTGTTTGGTTCAAGTACCACAGACATCTAAATAGTACCTGGCACAAAATAGGCACCACATAATTATTTACTAATTTAATCCATTTTAGGTTAAAACTGAAGGTTTGAGCAGCTACTTACTCAGCATAGAGATGCCACATTGATAAAACGTGACTTCTGCCCCAAGAGGATCATGGTGATTGAGGAATTCATACTAATGTCACCTAAGGAGGACAGACATGTTCACAAAACATGTTCTGACTTGATGGCTTTAGCTTGATAAGATGGTTTTGCTTCAGTGCCTGATCCCTAGTTTTGCAGTACCCCCAAATCTTTTATTTCAATTCATTTAAAGCTGATGTTGTGCAGGCAGGAGCTGACTCACATTAACATAATGTACAAATGATCAATGTGTGACCCAGACTTATCCCATATAAATTTTTGAGGTATATGTCTCATATATGGAATATTTGCACTTACCATTCTTGGGGATTCCCTCCTCAGTATCAGGGTGCCTTGGAAGCTTATCTGCTAGCTTGATAAATCTGGAATCAGAAAACATGGAGGTGAATATTAGGAAGATAATTCTCATTCAGATAAGGTGATGTCTAGTGGAATATCCATACTTATAACAGAAAGTGCTTTTTATATTATCTAAATTTCCATTTCCTCCAGTTCAATATGTTTCTTTAATTTTTCAAGTGGCATAACACAAAAACCATTTTGCTATCAGGCTCACTTTTTTTTTTTTTTCCCCTTAAGCTTTATTTTGACTGTCAACCTCCCTAATTACAATCACACTCCAGTTTTGCATCTTTTGGCTCTTTACAAATCTGAATTTTATGTAGAACTCTGATCATACTGGGAGAGCTTGGGTTTCTTCAAACCTTCTCAACCACACACTTAGCAGTATTCTCTTCAGTTATTTCTCCAGATGTGTTTCTGTTATAAATGCTCTAGAACTTGTAAAGATTATCTTTATGGATTTGGTGAAAAACAGCCTGCTGTGATGGCCTGAAATTATGTATCATCTACTATGTGATTTGGAAATTTATGAAATGATATTTACATATCAATAGTATGAAGAAGCAATATAGGGCAGAGATCTTGTGAACATTCTGCATAGTGAAGACCTGATAAATATTGAATGACTACAGTCAAATTAAAAGAGTATTTCCGAAGATGGTGGATTGGTGAGGTGTATGTTTTAGTTACTCCTCCAGGGAAGTAGGTAGAAAGCCAGGAACTGCGTGGTCTGGACACCGCAGAGCAATCTGACTTTGGGCATACTTCATACAACACTCATGAAAACGTGGAACTGCTGAGATCAGCGAAATCTGTAAGTTTTCAGTCCCGTGGGAGGAGGGGCCGTCAGCACCGGGAAGGAGAAGGGAGAACTGCAGTGGCAGCTCTTATCAGAAACTCATTCTACTGATCCAAACTCCAACCATAGATAGACTGAGACCAGACACCAGAGAATCTGAGAGCAGCCAGCCCAGCAGAGAGGAGACAGGCATAGCAAAAAACAGCAAGAAAAACTCCAAAATAAAAGCGGATGCTTTTTGGAGTTCTGGTGAACATAGAAAGGGGAAAGGCAGAGTTCAGGCCTGCAGGCTCATTTGCAAAACCTGAAGAAAAACTGATCTCTCTGCCCCCTGAATCTTTCCTTAATAGCCCTAATTGCTTTGTCTCTTAGCATTTCAATAATGCATTAGATCTGCCAGGAGGGCCCTTTTTTTTTTCTTTTTTTTTTTTTTAATCTTCTTTTCATTTTCTAAAACAATTACTCTAAGAAGCCCAATACAGAAAGCCTCAAAGACTTGCAATTTTGGCAGGTCAAGACAAGAGCAGAACTGAGAGCTCTGAGACAAATGGCAATAATCCAGTAGCTGAGAAAATTCACTAAACACAACAACTTCCCAAGAAAAGGGGGACATCCTCTCACAGCCATCATCCTGGTGGACAGGAAACACTCCTGCCCGTCACTGGCCCCATAGCCCAGAGCTGCCCCAGACAGCTGAATGTGATGGAAGTGCTTACAATAACACGCATACACCACAAAATTGGGCGTGGGCATTAGCCTTCCCTGTACCCTCAGCTGCTTGTCCCAGACTTGGGAAGGTGGAGCAGTGGGAATTAACAAGCCCCATTCAGACATCATTTCAGCAGACTGGGAGCCTCCCTACACAGACCTGCAGCCCAGAACCACCCTGGGGGGTGGCACTCACCTGTGACATAGCACAGTCATCCCTCAACAGAGGACCAGGGGGTGCAAGGCCTGGAAGAGGGACCCACTCGCAAGTCTCAGGGGCCACAAGCGAATACCAAGGACTTGTGGGTCAGTGGTAGAGACAAACTGTGGCAGGACTGAACTGAAGGATTAGACTATTGCAGCAGCTTTAAAACTCCAGGAACACCAAGGAGATTTGGTTGTTAGAGCCGCCGCCCTCCCTGACTGCCCAGACACATGCCCCTTATACAGGGCGGGCAACACCAACTACACACGCAAGCTTGGTACACCAACTGGACCCCACAAGACTTACTCCCCCACTCACCACAGAGGCAAAGCAGGGCAGAACTGGCTAGAGGGGAACAGGTGGCTGGCAGATGCCACCTGCTGGTTAGTCACAGAAAGTGTACTCCACAAAGCTGTAGACCTGACAAATTAGAGATAAGGATTTCAATTCATCTGCAAATCCTAAAAGAACCCTACCAAGTTAAGCATATGCCAAGAGGCCAAAAACAATAGAAAATTTTAAAGCATATGAAAAAACCAGATGATATGGATAACCAAAGCCCAAGCACCCAAATCAAAAGATCAGAAGAAATACAGGACTTAGAGCAACTAATTAAAGAACTAAAGATGAATGACCAGACCATGGCACAGGATATAAAGGACATCAAGAAGAGCATGGAACAGGATATAAAGGACATCAAGAAGACCCTAGAAGAGCATAAAGAAGACATTGCAAGACTAAATAAAAAAATAGATGATCTTATGGAAGATGACAGAACAGAAAATGAAAGCACAAAAGTAAGAATGGGGAAAAAAATTGAAAAAATTGAAATGGACCTCAGGGATATAATAGATAACATAAAATGTCCAAATATAAGACTCATTGGTGTTCCAGAAGGAGAAGAAAAGGGTAAAGGTCTAGGAAGAGTATTCAAAGAAATTGTTGGGGAAAACTTCCCAAATCTTCTAAACACCATGAATACACAAATCATAAATCCCCAGTGAACTCCAAATAGAATAAATCCAAATAAACCCACTCCGAGACATATACTGATCACACTGTCAAATACGGAAGAGAAGAAGCAAGTTCTGAAAGCAGCAAGAGAAAAGCAATTCACCACATACAAAGGAAACAGCATAAGACTAAGTAGTGACTACTCAGCAGCCGCCATGGAGGCGAGAAGGCAGTGGCACGATATATTTAAAATTCTGAGTGAGAAAAATTTCCAACCAAGAATACTTTATCCAGCAAAGCTCTCCTTCAAATTTGAGGGAGAGTTTAAAATTTTCACAGACAAACAAATGCTGAGAGAATTTGCTAACAAGAGACCTGCCCTACTGGAGATACTAAAGGGAGCCCTACAGACAGAGAAACAAAGAAAGAAGAGAGAGACATGGAGAAAGGTTCAGTACTAAAGAGATTCGGTATGGGTACATTAAAGGATATTAACAGAGAGAGGGAAAAATATATACGACAAACATAAACCAAAGGATAAGATGGCTGATTCAAGAAATGCCTTCATGGTTATAACGTTGAATGTAAATGGATTAAATTCACCAATTAAAAGGTATAGATTTGCAGAATGGATCAAAAAAATGAACCATCAATATGCTGCATACAAGAGACTCATCTTAGACACAGGGACACAAAGAAATTGAAAGTGAAAGGATGGAAAAAAATATTTCATGCAAGCTACAGCCAAAAGAAAGCAGGTGTAGCAATATTAATCTCAGATAAAATAGACTTTAAATGCAGGGATGTTTTGAGGGACAAAGAAGGTCACTACATACTAATAAAAGGGGCAATTCAACAAGAAGAAATAACAAACATAAATGTTTATGCACCCAATCAAGGTGCCACAAAATACATGAGAGAAACACTGGCAAAACTAAAGGAAGTGATTGATGTTTCCACAATAATTGTGGGAGACTTCAACACATCACTCTCTCCTATAGATAGATCAACCAGACAGAAGATCAATAAGGAAATTGAAAACCTAAACAATCTGACAAATGAATTGGATTTAACAGACATATATAGAACATTACATCCCAAATCACCAGGATACACATACTTCTCTAGTGCTCACGGGACTTTCTCCAGAATAGATCATGTGCTGGGACATAAAACAAAGCTCAATAAATCTAAAAAGATTGAAATTATTCAAAGCACATTCTCTGACCACCATGGAATACAATTAGAAGTCAATAACCCTAAGAGACTTAGAAAATTCACAAATACCTGGAGTTTAAACAACACACTCCTAAACAATCAGTGGGTTAAAGAAGAAATAGCAAGAGAAATCACTAAATATATAGATACAAATGAAAATGAGAACACAACATACCAAATTCTATGGGATGCAGCAAAAGCGGTACTGAGGGGGAAATTTATAGCACTAAACACATATATTAAAAAGGAAGAAAGAGCCAAAATCAAAGAACTAATGTATCAACTGAAAAAGCTAGAAAATGAACAGCAAACCAATCCTAAACCAAGTAGAAGAAAAGAAATAACAAGGATTAAAGCAGAAATAAATGACATAGAGAACAAAAAAACACTAGAGAGGATAAATAACACCAGAAGTTGGTTCTTTGAGAAGATCAACAAGATTGACAAGCCCCTAGCTAGAGTGACAAAATCAAAAAGAGAGAAGACCCATATAAACAAAATATTGAATGAGAAAAGTGACATTACTGCAGATCCTGAGGAAATTAAAAAAATTGTAAGAGGGTACTATGAATAACTGTATGGTAACAAACTGGATAATGTAGAGGAAATGGACAATTTCCTGGAAACATATGAACAACCTAGACTGACCAGAGAAGAAACAGAAGACCTCAACCAACCAGTCACAAGCAAAGAGATCCAATCAGTCATCAAAAAGCTTCCCATAAATAAATGCCCAGGGCCAGATGGCTTCACAGGAGAATTCTACCAAACTTTCCAAAAAGAATTGACACCAATCTTACTTAAACTCTTTCAAAACATCGAAGAAAATGGAACACTACCTAACTCATTTTATGAAGCTAACATCAATCTAATACCAAAACCAGGCAAAGATGCTATAAAAAAGGAAAACTACCGGCCAATCTCCCTAATCAATATAGATGCAAAAATCCTCAACACAATACTTGCAAATTGAATCCAAAGGCACATTAAAAAAATCATACACCATGACCAAGTGGGGTTCATTCCAGGCATGCAAGGATGGTTCAACATAAGAAAATCAATGTATTACAACACATTAACAAATCAAAAGGGAAAAATCAAATGTTCATCTCAATAGATGCTGAAAAAGCATTTGACAAAATCCAACATCACTTTTTGATAAAAACACTTCAAAAGGTAGGAATTGAAGGAAACTTCCTCAACATGATAAAGAGCATATATGAAAAACCCACAGCCAGCATAGTACTCAATGGTGAGAGACTGAAAGCCTTCTCCCTAAGATCAGGAACAAGACAAGGATGCCCGCTATCACCACTGTTATTCAACATTGTGCTAGAAGTGCTAGCCAGGGCAATCTGGCAAGACAAAGAAATAAAAGGCATCCAAATTGGAAAGGAAGAAGCAAAGCTGTCATTGTTTGCAGATGATATGATCTTATATCTGGAAAACCCCGAGAAATCGATGATACAGCTACTAGAGCTAATAAACAAATTTAGCAAAGTAGCAGAATACCAGATTAATGCACATAAGTCAGTAATGTTTCTATATGCTAGAAATGAACAAACTGAAGAGACACTCAAGGAAAAGATGCCATTTTCAATAGCAACTAAAAAAATCAAGTACCTAGGAATAAGCTTAACTAAAAATGTAAAAGACCTATACAAAGAAAACTACATAACTCTATTGAAAGAAATAGAAGGGGACCTTAAAAGATGGAAAAATATTCCATGTTCATGGATAGGAAGGCTAAGTATCATTAAGATGTTAATTCTTCCCAAACTCATCTACCGATTCAATGCAATCCCAATCAAAATTTCATCAACCTACTTTGCAGACTTGGAAAAGCTAGTTACTAAATTTATTTGGAAAAGGAAGATGCCTTGAATTTCTAAAGACACTCTAAAAAAGAAAAACGAAGTGGGAGGACTTACACTCCCTGACTTTGGAGCTTATTATAAAGCCACAGTTGTCAAAACAGCATGCTACTGGCACAAAGATAGACATATAGATCAATGGAATCGAATTGAGAATTTGGAGATAGATCCCCAGATCTATGGCTGACTGATCTTTTATAAGGCCCCCAAAGTCACTGAACTGAGTCATAATGGTCTTTTCAACAAATGGGGCTGGGAGAGTTGGATATCCATATCCAAAAGAATGAAAGAGGACCCCTACCACACACCCTACACAAAAATTACCTCAAAATGGACCAAAGATCTGAGTATAAAATAAAGCACCATAAAACTCCTAGAAGATAATGTAGGAAAACATTGCCAAGACCTTGTATTAGGTGGCCACTTCCTAGACTTTATACCCAAAGCACAAGCAACAAAAGAAAAAACAGATAAATGGGAACTCCTCAAGCTTAGAAGTTTCTGTACCTCAAAGGAATTTCTCAAAAAGGTAAAGAGGCAGCCAACTCAATGGGAAAAAATTTTTGGAAACCATGTATCTGACAAAAGACTGATATCTTGCATATATAAAGAAATCCTACAACTCAATGACGATAGTACAGACAGCCCAATTATAAAATGGGCAAAAGATATGAAAAGACAGTTCTCTGAATAGGAAATACAAATGGCCAAGAAACACATGAAAAAATGTTCCGCTTCACTATCTATTAGAGAGATGCAAATTAAGACCACAGTGAGATACCATCTCACACCAGTTAGAATGGCTGCCATGAAACAAACAGGAAACTACAAATGCTGGAGGGGATGTGGAGAAATTGGAACTCTTATTCATTGTTGACGGGACTGTATAATGGTTCAGCCACTCTGGAAGTCAGTCTGGCAGTTCCTTAGAAAATTAGATATAGAGATACCCTTCGATCCAGCAATTGCACTTCTCGGTATATATCCGGAAGATTGGAGAGCAGTGACATGAACAGATATCTGCACGCCAATGTTCATAGCAGCATTATTCACATTGCCAAGAGATGGAAACCACCCAAATGTCCTTCAACAGATGAGTGGATAAATAAAATGTGTTATATACACACGATGGAATACTATACGGCATTAAGAAGGAATGATGTTGTGAAACATATGACAACATGGATATACCTTGAAGACATAATGCTGAGTGAAATAAGCCAGGCACAAAAAGAGAAATATTATATGCTACCACCAATGTGAACTTTGAAAAATGTAAAACAAATGGTTTATAATGTAGAATGTAGGGGAACTAGCGATAGAGAGCAATTAAGGAAGGGGGAACAATAATCCAAGAAGAACAGATAAGCTATCATGGGTAAATTTAATGTTCTGGGAATGCCCAGGAATGACTATGGTCTGTTAATTTCTGATGGGTATAGTAGGACCAAGTTCACAGAAATGTTGCTATATTAGGTTACTTTCTTGGGGTAGAGTAAGAACACGTTGGAAGTAAAGTAGTTATCTTAGGTTAGTTGTCTTTTTCTTACTCCCTTGTTATGGTCTCTTTGAAATGTTCCTTTATGGTATGTTTTTTTTTTAATTTAAAAAAATTTTTTTTTATTTTTCATACAGTTGATTTAGAAAAAAAAAAACAGTTAAAAAAAAAAAAAAACAGGGAAAAAAATATGCAGAGCCCCCTTGAGGAGCTGGTGGAGAATGCAGGGGTTTTGGCCTGCCCTACCTTGATGGTTGCTAACATGCCCACAGACAAAGGGGACTGGTGATTTGATGGGTTGAGCTCTCTACCATGGAATTTGCCCTTGGGAAGACGGTTGCTGCAAAGGAGAGGCTAGGCCTCCCTATAATTGTGCCTAAGAGCCTCCTCCCAAATGCCTCTTTGTTGCTCAGATGTGCCCCCTCTAGCTAAGCCAACTTGAAAGGTGAAATCACTGCCCTCCCCCCTACGTGGGATCAGACACCCAGGGGAGTGAATCTCCCTGGCAACGTGGAATATGACTCCCGGGGAGGAATGTAGACCCAGCATCGTGGGATGGAGAACATCTTCTTGACCAAAAGGGGGATGTGAAAGGAAATGAAATAAGCTTCAGTGGCAGAGAGATTCCAAAAGGAGCTGAGAGATCACTCTGGTGGGCACTCTTATGCACAATATAGACAACCCTTTTTAGGTTCTAATGAATTGGGGTAGCTGGTGGTGGATACCTGAAACTATCAAACTACAACCCAGAACCCATGAATCTTGAAGACAATTGTATAAAAATGTAGCTTATGAGGGGGGACAGTGGAATTGGGGGGGGGGCATAGGGATCACACTCCCGTTTGTCTAGTTTGTGGATGGATGAATGGAAAGGTGGGGGAAGGAAACAAACAAACAAACAGACAAGGGCGCCCAGTGTTCTTTTTTACTTTAGTTGCTCTTTTTTTCACTCTAATTATTATTCTGGTTATATTTGTGTGTGTGGTAATGAGGGTGTCGGGGATTGATTTTGGTCATGAATGTACAACTATATAATGGTACTGTGAACAATCAAATGTACGATTTGTTTTGTATGACTGCATGGTATGTGAATATATCTCAATAAAATGAATTAAAAAAAAAGACTATTTCCTCATATCCTGGGTCTATACAGATAGGCATATTTTGTTTTTGCTGATGAGGAGGTGACTGATGATTATGAACTTTGACATCTCTCTGGCGGATAGAAAATAAATTGTGCATGCCCAATTAGTCCTTGCATAGGTATGAATTTTAAGAGTTTGCTGTCACAGGTTATGGCCAAGAAAGACTTTTTTGAGGGGGGTGAAGGAGGGCTACTCTGAATCTAGTAACAATTGGCATTACTATAGATTAGTAATCAGTTACTAGAAAACTTACACTCCAGAGATATCTGCAACTGGGGAAAGAGAAGTAATAGAGAAAACAAAAAGCCAAATTCATTAAAATAAAATCATCACATTGTAGATTTAAATTATGGCTTTCTTTATTAAGCAAGAGTGAAAAAATGATGCTTGATTCCATAGAGTAGAATGCATTGATTTAATTTTACATAGGCAAGTAATATAAAGCCAGTTTATTTACCCAAAAGTTAACTGCCTGCTGTCTTTAACATGGCATCATCAAATGAAGAAAAAAAAAGGAAATACCTGTAAGTTTGAGGATTTTTGAAAGCTGTACTAATTCTGAGGAAACTAATGTGACATAAAAAATAAAAAATACCGTGGGGGTAAGCATCACCCTTTATAATGAGCTTTACAAGTCTTTGAGACTATCATCATGTCTTTAATTTAATGAAATGAAATGAAGAAAATTCATAGAACCTGATTTTAAATACTGAGATGAAAATTATCTATTCAGAGTTTCATGTGATAAATTATAAATTTGATGTATTTGTTCATGCACTGATAATATGCCAAATGCTAAAAACTTCCCAACACTTTCAAAACTCCACATCTCCCAAATGTTTGATTATTACTGAAATAATCAGAATTGCTGAGACCTACAAATACTGTGTGTAACTTTACAGTAAATAGCTTTCCAAAACCAGTTTGGATGTCTTCAATAAAGACAGAAAGTTTTCTGCGTTTTAAAGTATCACAAAAAGAACCTTGTTTCAAATGGTTTGTAATTTTGAGGGAAAATATATTTCTGGAAAATGGGTTTTTAAAATATTCATTAAATACTTCTGGTGTTTAAAAATTCCCATAGATAATCATGTCTACAACTTCAAGAAATATTATGAAACCTAGTAAAAATCTCTAGACTTTTCTATTCTCCGTTTGTGACAAAGTGAAAATTCCAGGAATAGGGGTGTGTGTGTATGTGTGTGTGAATGTATAATATATGAACCCATCCTCTCGTGCTATGTGATGAGACAACTCCTTGCCACTTCTTGCACTTCTTGCTGCCAACTATTTCTTTCCTTTCACTTTCCCCTTTTTATTACCTTTTAATTTCTTCCTGTTCACTTTTCTTCTGTCTTTAAAACCATGATAACTAGAATAGTAACTAAGCTGTCTGTGAACTGTTAAATTTTAAGAAAACCTTGGGAAATGTATAGCAAATATGAAACATAATATTCTCAATTTTTTTTTCCTTCGAGGTGGGAAGGGCTGTGGAAAACTGAAGGAGATGTGAAACATCAATTCTCTAAAGAGTTACTTTTCTCAAAGTAATGAAAGTCAATTCAACAAGTATTTATTGAGCTTCTACCCCTGCCCTTGGGGACACTGGTGATATAAAATCAAGAATTTTCCTCAAAGGTAACACTTGATTCATTTTGATTTAAAACTGGCAGCCTAGAGAGTCTATTCAAGGTTGCATTTGTTCTTGATATATAAATATTTTTGTACAATATGAGTTTTTACCTTTACCAAGGAGTCTTAGATTGTATTGATATATTTTTCTTAAATCATTGTATAAAAAAATGAAACTTTGAAAATGGTATTAATTAACAGAATATTTACGTAGAATCAATTCATTACTTTTACTATAGAAGAATAATGTTAACTTTGAAAAAGTATAGAAGTTTCTATTTTATATGTGTAGATACTCAGTTACATTTTTCTTCTTTTTTGGAACTAACAAAAGCATTCTTCTTTTGCTAATTGAATGGAACTTTTTATTATGATTTTCCTTTATTTTGCTATTAAATATTGTGCTATGCATATATCACAATAATAAATAAAATATTCTATCCATTAATCCATTCAATAAATATTTAGAAAACACCTACACTTTTCCAGGCATTGTTCTGAGTATTGAATTTGCTACATAAGTATATAACCTCAAATATAGGTAAACATAAAAGAGAGAAACTAGAGAGAGTTATGGGGAATTATTTTAATACAAATGATGAGATAAAATCATGATTAAATGTTTTTTTTTTGGGAAATGAGAAAGTTGATTTTGCCTGAGTGAAGGAAAATAAGGAAGATTGGATTTTTCCTTTGATATGTACCTGAACCTCAACTAGACCTTGTTTTGGACCAAAGGAATGCATTCATGGGGGAAGAAAAATGGAGGAAATGAGATATGCGTTCTTTATCATTTCCTACTAAAGGAGACAAAAAAGAACAAGAAACATAGAAATTTTTGTTTGTGTTCTTCTAGTGCGACTATCAAGAGAGAGAGATAATGAAAGGAAATAAAAAGGATTATGACATTATATTTGAATAAAGACAGAAAAAATATGCTATTACTATTATCAAAACAAAACAAAAGTAACATAAAAAAATAAAATGTGTTCTTTATTTGGAATCAGCAGGGATGTTTCGAAAAGAGTACCTTTCCAGCAGCTGGCTTAAAAGGAGAGGCTAATATGGAAGAGCTAGAGCTGTAAGTGGGGTGATGTACAAGAAGACTGTCATAATTTCCTAGGCTGCTATGAAATATATTATACCAGGGGTTGGCTTAACAATAGGAATTTATTGGCTGATGGTTACAGAGGCTAGAAGGCTTGCTTCCTCCCAGGGTAGGTAGCATTCTTGCAGGTTGGCAATTCTTGGGGTTCCTTGTCTTTCCTGTCACATGGTGAAGTCCTTTCTCTTCCTGGTTCCAGCTGACTTCCTGCTTCTGACTCCTTGCCATGACTCTCTATTGCTAAGGCCTCCAGTAACAGGATTAAGACTCATCCTAATTCAGTTAACCACACTTTGACTAAAAATAATATCTTCAAATGGTCCTATTTACAGTGGGTTTACAGTCACAGGAATGGGATTTAAGATTAAGAGCACATCTTGTTCTGAGGCATATAACTTAATCCACTATAAACTCTAAACCTCTGAAAATGGGAGAAGAGGAATTAAGATATGGGGCTCCTACCCATCATTGACAAGTACAGATTCCATGGATTTAAAAGCAGTGAGAAATTTAGAACATTCAAGGGAACATTCAGGTGGAAATAAGCCCTTCTACTGCTATAAGATATTTTGTCATATTTATCATTACTTATGCACCAATGGTTCTGTCTTGTCAGGACACTTCATCATAATGAAAGAAATCTCAGTATAGGTTGTATGGAGCAGAGTCCAAGATTGGTAGAAGTTGGGGTTTAACAAGAGATTGGAAGTAGTTCAACTTTTTTAAAAAATGGAAAGGAAATTACCCTGGTTCTAGTGAAGGCAAAAACAGGGCCTTTGGAAGCCAGGCAGAAGTCTTGGAATTAGAAGTGGTAAATCATATATAGGGGTTGGGGAGGGATTGCTGCTTAGTAGGAAGAGCAGAAGTCCAGGGTTACCAAATTTATCATGAGACTTATTCCAGATCTACCCCCAACCCCCCACCCCCATACACATACCTGATCCCCAACAAAAAGGCTTGGCTCAACATTGAGGCTTGGTTAAGCCTAAGTCAAGCACTGTTCCGGTGACGCAGTGAAAGACAGTTGCATGTAGCATATTCTCTGGAATCAGACTTCTTGGGTTTGAATTCTTACTCCTCCACTTACTACTTATACAACCTAGGTCAATTTTCTCTCTTAACTCTCTAGGACTCAGTTTTCCAATGTGAGGTAATAATAATAATAGTACCTTCCCCCTGGGGCTATTGTGCAACTTAAATGAATTTAATCCATTTTAAGACGGGGCACTGTTTCTGTGCCATAGTAAGCACTTCATAAGTGATAACTTGTTCATTTTGTGTTGGTAGGGAAAGTACCACAGGAGGCAGGGAATGAGAAGGGATGAAGTAACTCCTGTGTTATTTTATACCCTTGAAATCATAGTGGAGGTTTGACATAAGGAATAATAGCTTAAGTTTTGTACAATGCCAGACACAGGCAACACAAGATAGATCTGCTATCTTCATTGACAGAATCTTTCCTTGCTCTTTGTAGAATTAGGTCACATCTAAATAGAGAAGCTATTGACTCAAATATTGATATTGCCAAAATAACGCAATGTGTGAGTCTGAGCTAAAGAATATCTGTAGAAGTCCTTTATCTTGTTTCAAAAATTTGCACCTTTGGAAATGCTATGGGTGACATCCATTCTAGGCAACATTTAGGTAATGCATAAAGAACCCTCTACTTCAAAGGAGTGGGAGTATATTAATTATTGAAAAGTGTTTAAATACTCTTTTGAAGTAGCTAAATAGAGCTTCTGTATGAATACAAAAGCATTGACTTTTTTACAATCCACATTATTAGGAATTGTCACAGTTCTATCCTTGAACTCTTCAATCGGGACATTTTTATTTAGAAAACTTTTACATTTAGATGTGAATAGCATTAAAGGGGATGTCTTTAGGTTCGTAGAGGAACAGCTAGCCAAGGGGCTTCTCTTGTTTTGTATTGTACTGATTTGGGAAGTAAAGTGATGGTGAGTAAAATCAACAATGAAAACTGTGCCAGTTTGAATGTATCATGTCCCCCAAAATGCCATTATCTTTGATGCAGTCTTGTTTGGGCAGATATATTAGTGTTGATTAGATTGTAATTCTTTGAGTGTTTCCATAGAGATGTGAGCCACCCAACTCTAGGTGAAACTCTGATTGGATAATTTCCGTGAAGGTGTGGCCCCGCTCATTTGGCATGGGCCTTGATTAGTTTACTGGAGCACTATATAAGCTCAGATAGAAGGAGCAAGCTTGCTATACCCAACAGGGACACTTTGAAGAATGCACAGTAGCTCAGAGAGGAGCTGCAGCTTACAGAGACAATTTGGAGATGGCCTTTGAAAGCAGACTTTTGCTCCAGAGAAGCTAAGAGATGACAAACGCCCCAAGAGCAACTAAGAGTGACATTTTTGAGGAACTGCAGCCTAGAGAGGAATGTCCTGGGAGAAAGCCATTTTGAAACCAGAACTCCAGAGCAGACACCAGCCATATGCCTTCCCAGCTAACAGAGGTTTTCCAGACACCATTGGCCATCCTTCAGTGAAGGTACCCAATTGTTGATGCCTTACCTTGGACTCTTTTGGCCTTAAGACCGTAACTTTGTAACCAAATAAACCCCCTTTATAAAAGCCAATCCATTTCTGGTGTTTTGCAGAAAGGCATCATTAGCAAACTGGAACACAGCTATCAACAATCTCAAAGTTCAAATAATATGTTAAAATAAATAAAATTAACGATTGAAGAGAAAGCAGGCTTTAAAAAAAGTAGAATTAAATGCAGAAGCTGTGATAAATGATAAGTAGTTTATCACCAAAGTTCTAATATAACAGCTACTAAAATCCTGGTTCAAATGTAATTTTGATCATAGAAGAATATTTTGTTTTATATTTTGTTTTATATGTATTTAGAAGAAAAATTATTGGTCTTAAAATCATCTCCAAGGAAGAACTGTGCTGGTGGAAGCCAGGGTTACAAAATCTTTCCCTTTAGATGACGTGAGACAGGTTTGGGCATAGAGATGGGTAGTGCTTTGAGACTTTCTTGCCAAGTATGATCTTAGATCACTCCAACGGAGGCACTGAATGGAAACCTTAGTAGACTGAAAAACAACACAAAGGAAAGAAAGGGTTTGACCTGTCTATTCAGTATAAATCCATTCTTGGGTGTTTGAGGATTGCTGGCATACTGCAGAGCTATTATTCTCCCTACTACCTATTGGTCATTCCAAGTAAATGAGTTTTAGCAGATTCACAGTGTTTATCTCCCCAACTTATCAATATCATTGCAAGAACTGGATGGATAATCAAGTAAGGAATTCATTTCCTTGGTAGTATTTATGAATTGGATTAGGATTGCAATAGTTTGTTGCTGTAATCAAACTGCCCTCCTTTTCTCCCCACAGATAAAAGAGACAATCTTCAGTGTAAAGGATAGAGGGGGGAATTATTAACAAAACAGATATGCTTATTTCCAAAGTGTGTGAGTTTATTACAAAGAATCCTTACTGTCTCTCTATGGTATTCCTTGATGTCTACCCAAAGCCCATCGTGTGAAACTGTCTGAAAGGACGATTGATATAGCCCTAGGTAAATGTGCCATGCTTTGCATTTATAACAGGCGGTAGTGATTTGCTCCTGTAAATGGTTATATGCAAACAGTTTTTGTTGTTGTTCACAGTTAGTGATATGTAAATTCACACCTGTGAAGTTACAATGAGAAAAGGACAGAGGTCTCCTCCTAATAATTATGTCAGAAAAGGAGTGCCTGAGCTATGGTTCCTAACCAAGCACAAGGTCATGGGGATGTGTTACACACATGCTTTCTACCTGCAAGAATTTTCTGGTGCATTTTACATCCCCACACTATTCTTAGGAAGGCAATATCTGTTTGCTAATGTTCAGTCAGTGTGGACACAAGCTTGCAAAAGAGTAAGTGTACCTGCTAACTTATTTCTGCAGAACATCCTACGAAAATCTCAAAGAATCATGAAAGAAACTGCTCCAGAATGTGGGTTTGATGCTGACTAGTCTAAACCTCAAAGCAAGTAGCCAACTCCCCTTTTGACTATTTTCCTCTATCTTCCACTAAACCTGTAAAACACTCCCACTTGCTCTTCTGACAAAGTTACAACTGACTAATAAAAAGCAGGCGCTCTGCGCAATTTATCTAGGCCCCATTATGTGGGAAGGCAGCTAAAGGCAAAAGTTAGTCCTGTATACTGAACAGCACTACAGCCCTGTAACCTAAGGGGGAAACAGTCAAAGGACACTGGGAAGCTCAGTTTAAAGAAATAAACTGAAAATTGCTGCCAAGTAGCCCAGCAGACAATGCTTATGTGCAGCCATCACAGATCAGGTTGTTCAATTTGAGGAAAAATGTTGCACAGCATCAGGCTGAGATGGTTTCAAGCTGTGTCTCTGAATGCAGGAACTAACCCAGGAACTAACACTAGTTTTGATTAAACTGGTGCCTATCTGTAAGTTTTCACATTTGCTCTTTCTTGGATAGTTTCTACACATATTAGAAAATATCATTTTTAAAATGCTTAGTTGGGACAATCAATTCTACCATCAATTCATAATTGATTCCTATTCATAAACATCCTGGAATAAAATTCCTTATGCTTCTTTACTTTATATCAGTATTCTACTGGAATCATTGTCAAACTTATCTCTTCTGAACTAAATTATTTTCCTAAGGGAAGCTGGGAGAGGTTGTATATCACACCTGGCCATGCGGCTTATTCCTTTATCCCTAATAAAAATATCTGGGTCTTAGGTCCCAAGGAACTGTTTCTAAGTTTTTTTAAGATATCTTTAGCCAAATAGTTAACTACTTTTAGTATCTCTTCAATTATTATCTTTCTGGGATGTCTTGTGTTTGTTTCCAGGCTGCTGAAACAAATACCATACAATGGGTTATGTAAACAACAGCAATTTTTTTGGCTCAGTTTCAGAAGCTGGAAGACTTGCTTTCTCCAGGTTTCGGTATCTTCTGTCTGGTTAGCAGTCTTTGAGATGCCTTGGCTTTTCTGTTACATGGCAATGCACATGGTGGCATCTTCTCCTTTCTCTTCCGGGTTCCATTGACTTCTAATTTCTGGCTGCTCCGCATGGTTTCTCTTCTGTGTCCAATTTCCTGTGCTTATAAGAACTTCAGCTTTATTGGATTATGGCTCATCTTCATTCAGTTTGGGCACAGCTTTAATAACATCTTCAAAGGTCCTATTTATAATTGTTCACACACACCAGATCAGGGGTTGGTATCCAACCATGCCTTTCCTTTGGGGACATGATTAAAGATTCAATAACCAACAATCTGCCCTCTGAACCTCCAAAAGATGTGTTCTTCCCATATGCAAAATACATTCATTTCAACATAAAACCCCAAAAGCTTTAAGTCATTTTAGAACAATGTACTAAGTACTAAGTCTCATCAAAATCAATTATGGGTGTGGTTCATCCTAGGGCAAAATTCCTGTCTGGTTGATCTGTGAAACCTGTAAAACAAGTTACCTGCTTCCAATATGCAATGGAGGGGCAGGCATAGGATAACCATTCCCATTACAAAAGGGAAGAAATTGAAAGATAAACAGGGGTCACTGGTCCCAAACAAGTCTGAATCTCAGCAGGGGAAATTCCATTAGATTTCAAGGTCTGAGAGTCATCTATGGATTGATATTTTGTGTTCTAGGCTTGGTGGAGCAGCAGTGCCAACACTTCCAAGCATGTGCACAGTGTCCATGCACTTCCCAACACTGGGGTGAAAGCCCTATCCTCTCCAAGCATTGGAATTGTGGCCAGGCTCTATGCAAATGGTACCACACAGGCCCCACCATCTCCAAGCACAGGGGTGACGGTACTCTCCCTGAACAATGGGGCACAAGGCCCTCCCTCTCTAAATACCAGTACAGTAGGTCTGCTCCCTCCAAGCACAGAGGCAGACTCACCCTTTCCATATGTCTATGTGGGCCTGCCCTCTTGGCATGCAATTATCTTTTCAGTACAGATCTTTCCTTTCATGTTTCTATTAAGTCATTTTTCCTTCACTGCATCCCTTCTCTGTCCTCTTCAGCCTAGACTGGCAATGGTTCTGCTCAGACAAAGTTTGCAAAAAGTTTGTTGATTTTGCATGCAGTTCAAGTGGGTCCAAACCATCAGAACTTTCCACAGATCCTTTTTAACTGCATTTCCATTCCCAACTTCCACTGAAATGGCTGGCTGGATCCATATTCAGCCACATACTCTTTAGCAAAGGGTTATTCAGTTAAAACCTCACATGGAGTCTTGTGCTCTGGGAACTCACTTCCTGAAAGCTCACGGATGTCCCTGATGGAGCTGTTTCTTGCCATGGACTCAGGCCACGCCATCTGGATAGGTTGAGAATTTCAAAATCATTGATTGCTGGTTCCTTTGTGCTTAAGAGTTTAGTTCTCAGTGTAACCCTTTTCTCTCACACTTACTATAAGCTGCAAAGAGAAGCCCAGCTGTACCTTCCACACTTAGCTTTGAAATCTCAGATAAATACACATGTTCATTGCTTACAAGTGCCACTTTCAATCTGTCACCAGAACACAGTTTTGCCAAGTTCTTTACCACTTCATAACAAGAATCACCTTTCTTCCAATTTTCAATAACACATTCGTCATTTCCTTCTAAGACCTCATTGTAAATACCTTTAATATCCATATTTCTACCAATGGTCTCTTCAAAGGAATCTAAGCTTTTTCTATGAAGCACAATTCTTCCAACCTCAACCCATTACCCAATTCCAAAGCTGTTTTCTCTTTTGAGATATTTATCAAAGCAGCATCTCACTGTCCAGTACCAAAACTATTTTAGTTTCCTAGCTGCTAAAACAAATACCCTATAATTGATTGGCTTAACAACAAGAATTTCTTGGCCCATAATTTCAGAGGCTAGAAGACTTGCTTCCCCCTGGGGTCAGTTTCTTCTGATTGGCCAACAATCTTTGGGGTTCCTTGACTTTTCTGTTACATGATAATACACACTCAGTGTCTCTCCCTTCCCTTCTGGGTTCTGTTGACTTCCAGTTTCTGGCTGCTCCCCATGGCTTCTCTTTTGTGTACAATTTCCTTTGGTTGTAAGGACTTCAGGCATATTAGTTTGAGGCCCATCCCCATTCAACTTATGCACACCTTATCTAATAACATTTTCAAAGACCCCATTACAAGTGGGTTCACACTTACAGGACCAAGGATTGAGGCTTGAACATGCCTTTTATGGAGGACATGATTCAATCCCCAACACCTTGTTTTGCAAATGACTTTTGCCATTTTGACAGAATTTAGCTTTGATATTCATGCTGATTTGCCATCCTCCAGCTTTCTCAGCTATATGGCACTTGATCTTTCACTCACATTTTTCTGCTAAGCTTCTGCTGATGGACATCTCTAGATACCATTTAGTAGGCTGACTGAAATATAACTTCACTTCAGGTCAAAATGCCTTTAAGCTGAAAAGCATTTTGAAGAAGGATGAAAATCTTAGATATTTTAAATTTATCTATTTGGCAGTGTTGAGATAAGAACAGTCTTTTCTTCTTTTCTTCTTTTCTTGCTGTTCTATAACAGCCAGAGAGGAAGAAGAGTTCAAATGTACAGAAATTCTCCTTGCTGTACATACATGAAGCATACGGTGGAAAACGGATGGGGATAAAATGAGTAACCTTTGAAATAATAAGTAAAATATAATAATAAAGGTTTAAAGTATAAGTCTTACATAATAAATATTTTACTTAATAAAAAATAATTTAACTTGAAAATTTGAATCTATTTTAGAAACCTGAACTTATTTTGATTTACTAATCTTAGATGTGCCATAATTTTAGAAATTGGCTTTGATCAGTGAAAGGAAATCACATGAACTTATCCCTAGTGAATTTTCAAAGGACTACCTGATGAGTAGTTTTCATCCTGTCATTTTGTTTCAAAATTTCAACATCAGAGTTACTGGTCTGCTATTGTCATTAAAGAGTCTACTTAAAAAAAACAACAACAACAACAAATATATATATATATATATATATATATATATATATAATCTAGAGATGGAGAAATAAAGGAGTAGCCAACTCTTTTGGTTTGCTAAAGCTGTCAGAATGCAATATACCAGCAATGGGTTGGCTTTTACAATGGGGATTTATTAACTTACAATTTACAGTTCTAAAGCCATGAAAATGTCCAAACTAAGGCATGAAGAGGAAAATACCTTCTCTGAAGAAAGGTCAATGACATCCAGGTTTCCTTTGTCACATGGAAAAATGCATGGTGATGACTGCTGATCCTTCTCTCCTGGCTTCTGGTTTAAAGGGCTGTCTCCAAATGTCTCTGGGAGTTTCCCCTCAGCTTGTCTGGGTTCTTCTTGCTTCTCCTGGGGCATTTTCTTTCTTCACTTCTCTCTCCATGAACTCTCTTAAAGGACTCCAGTAAAGGATTAAGACCCACCTTGATTGGGCTGGGTCACATCTCCATGGAAATAACCTAATCAAAATGTCCCATCTACAATAGGTCTGCCCCAACAAGAAGGACATAGTCTTTTCTAGGGTACAGAACAGATTCCAACCAGCACACCAGGTTTTGTTGCTTTCAGCTTCTGATTCCAGTGGGTTTCTCTCTGAGAGAGATTCAAACAAGCACACCAACAATCTTTTATGTAATAATTGATCTGCTTGGCTAAAGGTCATTGCAAAAAGCATAGAGACTATATCTTGGGTCATAAGAATCCGGTGTTTTTACTAAGGATGAAGGGATAAGACGCATGATGGCTAGAATGAGGGTGTTGGTGTGATGTGACATGCAACTCCTCCCAACATCCCTAAGGAAAGTTACTTGGTTCCAAAGCCAGGAATTGGCAATGATTCCTATGGAACACTGACGTATCTGAACGATAGGGAACCACTAGAGAGAATGGTTGGTCTGGCTTTAGTGGAAGGGTCCAGCCTAGGTGAGGGTGATACAAAGGAAGGCAGGGAAGTGCACAGAGTCTGTGAAGACCATGAACATAAACATGACATCTTTCATTATTTTACTTTAGCTAGCTCTGTCTTCCTTATGAAACCCCCTTTCACATTTAATTGCTCTGTTTTGTTTAATCTGTATATCAACTCCTCAGTAGAGGGCAGCTTTCACAAATGTATAGAGATGGTAGCTTGTTTCCTACTTTAAATTCATGGACATTTTGTTTTACAGGAAGGGAGAAGGAACATACACAAAATGAACAAGCAAAAACATGCAGGTTGAGTGATATATTCATTAATTGAAACTTACATTATTATTACATGTAGTTTAAAATCTAATTTTAATATGATTAAGAGGGGAAATGTTAGATTATACATATGGTACCAGAATAAATTAAAAAAAAAGAAATCCCATGGAAGTTCACTATACAAACATTGAACCCTAAGTTAAACTATGGACTATAGTTAATAGTGCAACTATAAAGAAGTGTTATCATCAATGGTAACAAATGTTCCACACAAATGCAAGCATTTAATAATAGGGTGGTGTATGGGAATCCTATATTTTATGCATGATTTTTCTGTAAACCCACAACTTTGCTAACAAAGAAAAGAACAACTGAAAAAACCTAAATTTAAGAAATCTCAAAATCTATTTCAGAGAATGGAATTAGTCATGCATGTCTTTCTTTTTATCAGAAAATGTTTGTCTTAAAACATTATGTTAAGTGAGCTAAATTTTAAAGGCACATTGTTTAGTTTCCTAGGCTGCTCAAGCAAATACCATGCAAATGGATTAAACAATGGGAATTTAATGGCGCGTGATTTTGATACCAGGAAATAGTCCAAATCAAGGCATCATCAAGGCAATATTTTCTCTGTGAAGACTGTGATTTTCTAGTCCTTGGCTCCTCTGTCACATGGCAGTGCACATGGGGGCATCTCCTGGCCACTCTGTTCTCTTCTGGGTTCTGTTGAATTTCAGCTTCTTGCTTCCTATGGCTTTTTCTTCTTCTCTCTGTCTGAATTTCATTCTCATAAAGGACTCCAGTGACAGGATTAAGACCCATCCTAATTGAGGTAGGGCACACCTTAACTGAAGTAACCTTATCCAAATCTCCTACTTACAATGGTCACATTCACAGGAATAGATTAAATTTAAGAACATGCTTTTCTGGGGTACATACAACTGTGAACCACTGTACACATTTACTTTACATTACTTGTAACTGGGGCCTATTGCTTTTGATTTCTTTTCACGTTCCTACTGATACCCAATTTTACTGAGAGATTGCTTAAATAATCAGTATTTCTAACTTCTAAGTACCTTCTGGGCATGACATTTATCTCCAGGCAAGATAAGATCTAAGTTTTTTTTTTTTTTCCCCACTTTCAAATATTTAATTTTCCCCTTAGACTAAAGCTACATTCCCTACCTGCTACACTGGTTGTAATAACAGTCATATCAATTCTCTCTAGCGTTCTGACTGCCTTCCTGTGCTTTTTTATTCTGGAGTTCCTGCTCTTGAGCCAGTTAAACCTCCTCTTAGTTCTATTGGTCAGGGCTATGTCCAGTCAATTCATCGATGAAGAAAACTGAGTGAATTAGTGCATTAAACTTGGTCATCTTGCTACTTTTTGCATGGCTGAATTAATTCAGTTATAGGCTATGATAAGAGGCCTAAAAATATAGCACCTCAGACTATCTAGAACTTTACTTTTTTCTCATATAACAGTCAATATTAGAACCCAAGATTCCTTCTGTTTCATTATTTTGTTGTAATCAATCAAGAGTGAGGCTGACTCACCACCATGCTTGCATTTTAATCTTTTGAAAAGGGGAATAAGACTGAAAACAAAAAAGGGATTTCCTTTTATAGAAGTGATGTGTGCAACTTCATATTACTTTGGTGAGTTTCAACACATGACCATCTATACCTAGAGCAAGAATTGAGAATTGCAGTAGTCTCTAGCTGCTAAAGCCTGGAGGTGGGTTCCAGCTCTAAAAGGCAGAAGGAGAGAATAGAAACTATATCAGCCTTAAAGCTCAGTCTGGTGAAGTTGATGCTATACATGATGCCTCCTTTCCTCCTTATACTGTATCTTCCACTTCTTATCATTTATGGCTATTTACTTACTTATTGCATCTCTTTCAGAGAACAAGGAGAGCATGTGGCACCAAAAGTATAGTTGAATATTAAATGATATGACTTTAAGCACTAAGCTAAAAGTTATTTAATTTACACAAATGTGTTTTTTTACCCTAAATGTTTAAAAATGTGTCTATGGCCTTAGGGTGGTATACAGTGCATGCTTAATTAATTGGCATCTTAATTCACCAATGGTTACTCTGCACCTACTATATTAATAGAGCTGAACTGAGTACTTTGGAGATACAGAGAATTTGAACACAAAAACCTTTTCTTAAGTTTTTGAAAAATTCACTTGAGGATATTTAATTTTAAGAAATCACCTAATTATACAGGGCAATGATATAAGAACTGTCACAGCCTAGAAGACAGGAGGCTTATTTTATTTTATTTTATTTTATTTTATTTTATTTTTATTTACTCAGTGAGTATTTAGTGAAAACCCCTTCTTCCATCACACATATTCTAAAAAGACTCCTTTCTTGAATGAGAGTTTGAATCCAGTTGCCAAGGAATATCCCATTACAAACATAATTATTATGTTAGGAAATATAACAGTCACGCTACTTTCTATTACCAGCTGTTCATCTGAACATGTTACAGAAACTTTCTTCTTTGATTCAGTCAGTCAAGATGTTTGAATAAGTATAAAGATTCTATCATAATATTTCTTCTCTTTTTTAATAAGACGTTAAAACTCTCAAAGTTTAGTGCTCCTAAGAATCATGTGGAAATCTTGCTGAAAATATGTATTTAAAGGCTTTACCAAGAGATTCTGATTCAGCAGATCTGATGGAAAGTCCAGGAGCCGCTGTTTTCCTTAAGAAACACTATTGATTATGTGGCTGCTGCTCCTCCTATTTTAAAGAGCACTGGATTTAAAGACACACTGTGGGGAGTTTAACTGCAAAGACACCAGGATTGGTAGGTTTTATTTACGTAGTGTAATTTCTTGGACATAAACATTTTCTAGTGATACTGTTTCTGGTACTGTGATGGTCTCTTTCAAGAAAAGGCAACTATTCCCATTTGCCATATTAAGGAAAGAATCAATATATTTGAAATGCTTACATCCTAAAGAAAATGGAAGTGTGATTGAAGTGGCCTCTTTCCATCTTTACTTATTTTTAAGGAGTAAATTTTTTCAATACGATGAGGAAATATTTATTACTTCATGATGTAAGTAGCATTCATTGTATCCACTTTCCTGATTATGTGTTTTGCTTCTTTGCTTCTAACTTGCAATGTATGTCTGATGTTAAATAGATAAAAGAAAGGAAGGAAGGGAGGAAGAAAAGAAGTAAGGAAGAAGGAAGGAAGGGAGGGAAGGAGGAATAAAAAAGAAAAAGAAAGGAAGAAAGGAAGAAATAAAGGAAAAAGGCATAAAGCAAGGAATGACCTTGAAAAACCATAGTACTTGATCTTGAAAAATCATATGAATGTAGATGCCCATAGTCTAGATGTTTACCAATGATGTATAAAAACACTATTAATACTTTTTGCCGCCTTCTACCCCCCAACCATTTCTTTGATCATTGGAAAACACTAGTGCCCTGTTTTTTTCTAATTGTTGACATGGTTTGGAAAGTAGCCTATTTTATTGAAGATGTACACAGCGTGCTATCCTCTGGTTTATTTAGTAAGTATAATCTTACAAATTTGAGTTTGTGTTTGGGAGCAGTCCTTGTTCTTGACTTTCAAGATTTGCTTCTGCAATTTCCCAAAGTACAGTTGGTCTAATTTTAATTTTTATTTTCGTTCAGTAGATAATCAGCTTATAACCACAAATATCAAGCTGATTTCTTGCCAACTCTTCCCACCTTTAACACTACCATCATTGATGTTTATTGATTTAAGTCTCCTGCATCTCAGTACTTAATTAATTTCAAACACAGCAAAATATTTTGGGATTTTATATTCAGGTTCCCATTGATTTCTTGTCTTGTCAGATTTAATCAGATTTGGGAAGAGGGAAGATTATGTCAAGACTGTCTTCTCATCTACTGGGTAAATTGTTATAAGCTCAATCATTAGGAATCACTTTATTTGAATAATATATCTAAGCCTTGAAACGAGCAATTATGCCAACTAGGTATACTAAACACAATCATACTAAGTATAAATATCAGAAAGAATGTGTGCTTTAATTAACAGACAAAACATATATTTCACATAATTATTCAAATACCAAGGATATTTGTTAAAATATACAATCAGACTTTTATTTCCCATCTCCAAGTCATTCATATAGAACTATTTTTCACCAACATCCCACATCTAAATGCCTAAGACTAGCCTGAAATCCATGGGCTCTGTGCTCTGCTTTAGTGATGACCCAAATAGTCAAATATATCATTTTAAACTTTGTTCTTTAAAGCCAGTTTTTTTGGAAAAAATATACCTGCAATGCTGTTTTGTGGTACAACAGTGACAACCAGTGGCTGCTAGACTTCACTTTAGGTTGAGAACTTATTGCAGATTTACAAGCACCTGTATCTAGCTTGAACAACAACTCCTCAGAAATAACTCTTGCTCCTCTTCATCTTGTCTGTTATTAAAAAGAAAGATATCCACCATTCGTCTGTTTGAGAAACCCCTTGTTTTGTTAACGAAGTACCTGGTTCTACTAAAGATGTTGCTGCAAATGTGTGCTGTGGTACTATTACTGTCATATGAGAGGCGACTGAAAGATTCTTGACATATTCATCCATTCACCCTGTGTGGTATTTAAACTAAATTCCATATTATTTTTTCTTTTGCCTTCAAGGGAAAGAGAAGAACTGCTAGGTATATGTAAAAACAGGTCAAAGCACTTCACAGGCAAACAGTTAGGGGTTGTATAATTATTCGCTAACTGAACATCCCAGGTTGGTCTCCTTTTCACTTCTTAAAAGGTCCATTATTTCTCTCAAACAGAAGGTTTAATGGAGTAAAGCTTTGCTAAATGTAATGAGCTGAATAATGTGGAGTTCAACTTTGGATTATGGACTTTTGGAGACTCCAAGCAGTTAAAACTAATTATTTAATCCCTGTATTTATTTTAAATTTCTTCAGATAGGTCTATTTATATATTTTTGAAGATTTCTCTGAGGCATAGCAATCTGAAAATGCCCCCCTTTTTTTCTATAGCATTTTATGATATTCTTACTTTGCCTCAAATAGTTTTTTTTTTTCTTTTTTGAATGAAGCTCCAAACCTTCATTTCCTCCTCACTGGCACTGCTTTATGAGTGCTTATGGTAAATTTGCTTCGGTAATCATAACTTGAACCCATCTGGGGATCAGATTGGCTACAAGCTTAGTATTTCCTCTTAACATATTCATGATTAGCATGCACAGAAGGAGCAGAATTAGGATGAATGTTTTTGGAAGAGTACAGATAAATCCTCATAAATGTAGTACAACAGCTCTGGAAACTCACAGTGTGGAAACGTAATGAAGCTGAACTCTGTAGAGAGTTTGGTATTCTCAGTACCATGCCTTTCCTAATGAACTCATTTAGATTAGAAAATGGATTTAATATTTTATTGGAATTAACCTGAGCCAGTAAAGAGGATTACAATTTCTATCCATAAATATAGTGATATTACAGGGTGAGGTAGCATATTACATGAATATTAAGCACTTAATGAACATTGTCATGAAGCCAAAAGGAGTAAGGTGATTATATTTTAATATAGCGGTACTGTTCTTACAATAATTAAATTTGAATAGCAGTAAAGGGATATTTCAGAAAGATTTAAATCAGAATTTTGTTGCATTTTCAGTGCTAAAATGACATGTGATTAAAGTTAAACTCAAGATAGAACATCTAAGTAACCAGCCTCAGCCAAGGCTATACTTTCCCAAGTGGGGAAGTAAATAGCAAACACACTTGGGAAAAAATAGAGGGAAACTAAGATTCTGGGCTTGGGTAAAGAGAAAGTTAATCTCTTCACTAATGTGAAGTCAGTTTATTTACCCACACCTGCCTACTTTGATGGATAAACTAGCCAAAGAATAGAACTTTACTGCATTATAGGCTGGGTTCTTTATTCCCTTCCATCATCTTTTGTTTTGAACCCAAACTAACTCAAGTCTCCTTTGTATTACAAGTGGAGTTTTTGTCTTATTTTCCATATAATATTCATATACAATATATAGAGGAAGAAACTCATGAGTAATGACAGGACCTGTACTTTTTCTCTCCCCTAATCCCCTTTTGCCCCAGCTACTTTCTACCATTCATTTTTGTAAATCTAGCTGATGTATTATAGGCAAAGGAATTAATACCACACTTTTGTAATCTTAAAGAAAAAAAATCTAATGTGAATTTGACCCAGCCTTAAACAAAGGGCAAACTTTGGCCCTGGAGTGCCATTTCCACCCATTTTGTAAATTCAGCTACTGTGTATATGTGCACCCGAGCATTCACTGATTTTACAGGATAAGGCGCAGTGAGCAGTGCATGCTGGAGGGTGAGGTTAGGTTTTGAGGTTATGAAGAAATCTTCTGATGAAAGCTGAGCACACAACTTAAAATTGTTCAGGCGTGCACACAGTTAGTTCAAGCAAAGCCTCCCACTCTTCCTCCATTCCACCTATACTATTGGCACTTTTTGCTTCAGTGGGGAAAAGGCATGTAAAGGGCTGCTCTATGTGTGGCTTTCAAATTTTCTTCAATGCATATATGCAAAGAGTTCCATACGGATGCTCTTTTAAACTTGGGTCACACTGGGGCTTTGAGATAAATCTATTAATTGGAACTAAAAGAAATCAGCTACTTGCTGAGTATGCGGGGGAGTGAGGGTGGGGTTGGAACCCCAAATAAGAGATGTCAGCATCAGTGCAAAGCAGCTGGTGAAACTCTGTAGCAGGAAAGTTGTTGTGACCCAGCAGAAGGAAGACGTTAATAAAGGGAATGAGAGCTGCTGGAGCACTGAATGAAGGGAAGCAGGCTGAGGAGCTCTAATGGGAAAGGAAGGAAAAGAGAACTGGGAGGAGAGGACTTGGAAAAGAGAACTCTGAGGCATAAGTTGACAGGAGCCTGGAATTTGTTGATCTCACAAATTTGTTCCACTTTATTTTTGTTTCTGTGTCTTTTCTTCCTAATGTTCATCTTCTGGTTGCCTCTCTCATTTTAATCTCTCTTATTTTGTCATTTAATAGGGTAAAATATCAAGAAGATGATTTTTACCATGATTAGCCCAGGCATCCATCTCTGTGGAGGCTGGACAGGGTTAGGGTGAATGGGAGGGTGATAACCATGCTACAGAAATAAAGAAAGAAAGATGCCCAGAAAATCTTTAACTTTTTACATTCTCTAAAAGGACCTGGCAGCAAGATGTATTAGGCTCTTAAACCAGGCAAATTAGCTTGGAAAAGGATTTTCTAAATTCCTTTATCAACTTCTCTTTTAATATATCAGTGCTTAGCCTAGCAGACTTAACTCATAGAGATCTCAGTGTGTATACTCTGTGCCTATGGCTTTCTATTTCCTGGTAAGAGGATAATGTATAGGAGAATTAAATAATATGCCAGCAACTTTCATATCCCTGAGGATGGTTCGTAGAAGAAGAGAGAGGAAAAGAAGGAATTTAAGAAGCTAGAAGAGTGTCCCCATTTTCTCCTCTTTGGGCTTATGTTCAAAGAGGAGGTCATCCATTAAATAAGTGTGCAGCCTCTCTCCCTTGCTGCCCTTTGAAATTCCAGGAGGAGGCTATTTGCAGGCTGTTTGTCCTCTTTCATGTCGTAGTTAGCTGCCACAAAGTAAACTGGGCAGTTCATGGCAAGCAGAGTATTCTGCAAATGAAAGCAGAGTAAGCAGCTGTTAGGTAACCAAAGGACATTGTTCAAGTACTAGAGGAGACAGAGAGAATGCATGAAGACCCTGCCTCTTCTTTTTTTGTGCCATATTCATTTAAATTACTTCCTCCCTTCCCTCTCACAACCCATAATGGGTTGGATGGTTCTCCCCACAAAAAAAGATATGTCTGTGTTCTAACACCCCCTGATATCTGTGAATGTGAACTTCTTTGGAAAGTGTCTTTATAGATGTAATGAAAGATTTGTGATGATACGCAGGCACAGAACCACAGGGAAGAAAATACAAAAATGGAAGCAGGGACTAGTTATGCTGTCGGAAGCCAGGAACTGTCAGGAGCCATCAGAAGATGGAAGAAGAAAGGAAAGATTCCTCCTCAGAGCCTTGGAGGGAGCATCTTGTCAATACCTTGAATGTTGGATTTCTGGCTCCAGAGCTCAGAGAGAATAAATTTTTGTTGTTGTAAGCCCCCAAATTTGTGATAATTTGTTGGGAAATTACAGAAAACTCCTAAACACTGAGAGACCATTTTGGAGATGTTGGATGGTGGTAGATTGAGATAAAATTGGAAGACAGAAATCTGAGCAACGGGACCTTTATTGAACACAGTATCTGAGCATTAAGTGAAGGAGTTATTAAATGATCAGATCAGTGGAAGTTCTTAATGAGATTTGACATTTAGTTAATATTTCTCTTGCTATTTAAATGAAGAAAAGATCAAGCAGGAACAGCTAAGCCACTGAGAAGAATGAAGAAATTACCTTTTCGCTTAACATTTGTGTGGTAATTGGGAGAATTTTTGAACAAAGTGTCATTTTGGAAAATGAATGGAATGTAGAAATAAATTGTGAGTTGCTAGGGGCAGAAAATAAAGTTACACAAAATAAAAGCTCTGTGTTAGTTCCATAACTGAGCTTTTATGATTCATTTTATTGCTCAAAAATTATAAAATGCAATGGAAAAATTTATCACCATGATGACTCATCACCTAATCTATATTTCCTTTTAATTTCATTAATAAATATTATATTCAGAATAAGGAATATATACATATATAAATACTAGCTTACGGTTTATAATTATCATTGTCATTATATCAATTTGTTTTCACAATAACCCTTTAATGTAGGTATTCTCCTTTTAAGAAAAGAGAGGCTCAAAGAAATTAAGTGGCATTTCCAAAGTCACATAACAAAAGTTGTAGTCAGAGCACAAACTCAGGATGTTTTTCTAGCATAGAAAATGTTTCTGTTGGTTAGAAAAGTGTTGCATTTTTAGAAAAGGTTGTTTAGTTACTTTCAAGATGTTCTCATTTGTTTGAAGACTGGGTCATTGTTAAAATTAATGGATTTAGAGTGGTAAGTTACTTCAGCTCAGTTTTTGAGAGGTAAATGCCAATCCTTTAAAAAATAATGCTATTAATAGCATCTGAAGATGCATTGCCTGGAGACCATGAGAGTTATAGGTGTACTTTTGTATCAAAAGCATGTTGAGTATAAGGGCTGACCATCTTAATGACTTTGATTTGTTCTTCTGCTAAATGTCAGGCTAACCATGCACATTTTTTTCCTTTTACAAATAAGGTTTAGTTAATTGGTGGAAATATTCTTCTCTGCAAAGGCCTATATAAACAAAAGAAGTTTGAGAATGATTATCACTTGACACTAATCATCTTGCAGGGTGACTGTGCCCTTGGATGGAAGTGGCATGGGCTGAAGGCAGCCTGGAGTGGAACTCGTGAGCTAAGAAGATCTCCCCCTGTGCTCCCTTTCTGTAGTTCACCATCATCTCTCCCTTCCTCACTAGCATCCTGACATATCAACCTACAACTTAATCTCCCAAAGGACACCTTTGATGGGGAATTCTTTTCAATTAGTCCTTCTATTTATTTTCTTTAATTTCATCCTTTAAACCTTTTGGGGGGAAATTTAAACAAATTTGAAAGTATCACAATAGTACAGTGAATACCCATGTGTCCACCATCCATCACATAGCTTCCAAAATAATCAATTCTTGACCAACTTGTATCACATATAGTTATTGTAGCATGCAAAGTCAGTTCCCCACTGGGAATTTACTAGTTCCTGGGTTGCTCTTAAAGAATCATTGGCAGACGTGTAGTATGAAAGCCAAGTTCCTTTATACTGGATCAGGTTGTTTTCAAGGTTTAATTTGTACTCTCCATATCCACTGAAGGATCATGTTGATACTACCTTCTAGGGGACTTTGCATGAGATACCACCCTTTTACCCTACCTCATACCTTTCTCCCAGGGTCCAGTGGTTGTACTGGACACTTAACATAGCATGCCCATGGGTCTTTGTCTCAAGATCTGCTACTGAGGAACCTGACCTAGCACCCTCACCCACTACTGCCCTACCCTATTAGTTTAAGTAATCCCCGGCATTATGGCATTTCAACTATATTTCAGTATGTTCCTCTAAAAGTTAAGGACTTCTGGGAAAAAAAAAAAAAAAAGAAAAAGCATTAATATTACCACACATAAATATGACAATAATTCCTTATCATCATAAAATAGCAGTCAGTATTCCATTTTTCAGTTGTCTCATAGACATCATTTTTTAATGATTTGACTGAATTGATATCCAAATAAGATCTTCACAGTGCATTTAGTTTAAAAGAGAGATTGTTAATCTCTCTTAATCTAGAGGTTTCTCTCTCTGTCTCTTTCTTTTGATTTTTCCTTTATACCTATGTGTTGGAAAAACATTGTCTTTCTTTCTTTAGAGTTTCCCACAGTCTGGATTAGCTGGAATAGCTACTCTCTGGGTCACTAACAGGTTACACATTTTGGTTTATTTGTTTCACTTTTAAAATATATATACAAAAACAAATATATTCAAAGAGATTTAACTCCTATCCCTCTGCTTTTGATCTTATATTCTTGATCAGCCTGTAAGTAAACATTATGAAAATATTTTGGTTCATCATTCCATTGCTTGCTTGTCAAATATGTATTCACATTCCCTCCTGTCTTAAACTGTGGCATAGTATTTTTACTTTTCTCTTGCTTTTTTCACCAAATAATGATAAACCTAGGAGACTAGCCCATAGTAATATATAGAAATATCTTCATTTTCTTTTTTTTTACATCAGCAGAGTGCTCCATTTTGTGGAGCATTCCATAATTTATTAAAGTTCCATATGGATGGAACTTTGAGTTATTTACAGTTTATTGATAATACAAAACAGCCCTTCAATGAATAAAGTTTTGCTTATGCCTCCAAAATTTTTCCAGTATATCTTTTGGATGCATTCTTTGAAATGGGTTTATTGGGGTCAAAGACAAAATGCACATGTGATTTTATGAACTATTGTTAAATTTCCCTTCATAAGGATTGTACCATTTTAAGCGTGCTCATGAGTTATATATGAGGGCTACCTATTTCTCATCAGTTGATGGAGCAAAGCATAGTGCAAACTTTTGGATGTTTTGCCATTTTAATAGGTGAGAAATATCTCAATAATACATCAGTGAAGTTTTAATTTGTATCATGATTTTTCTATGTAATTTCTAGGTTAATTTATTTATTTTTAAAGTAAAGGCCAAGAATGATTTTTGTATTATTTCCATTTTTTGGAATTTATCTGGAATTTATTGAGGATATTTTTGTTTGTTTTGGTGTAAGATATTCTCAATTTTTGTGAACATTTTATGCGCACTTTAGCAGAAGATATATTCTCTATTTTTGGACTACATTTAAAAATTCTACTTAAACTATTTTTTCCCCTTCATCTGTCTTCAATTAACAAATGTGTGTTAGCGTCTCCTCTCAAAAGTGATTTCTGCCTATTTCTTCTTGCATTTCCTGTAGATGCCACTTGATGTAAGTTGTTGCTCTGTTATTTAATGCATACTTATTAAAACTGATATACTCTCATTGTGACTTGATGCTTTTAACCTTAAAAAAATCTTTCTTTAATGCCTTTTGTTCTCATAACAAGATCTCAAACTTTACTTTCATTTTATTTGCATTTAGTTGGCACAGTGTTGTCTATCTTTATTTTTTTAATCTCTCTGACTCTATTATAAGTGAAACAAAGTGTTAGATTTTTCTTCACTTTTAGTTACTGAGTTAAGCCTATTTGTATGTATTGATAAGACCAATATATTTATTCTTAGAGCTCTTATAATGTTAAATTAATGTAGCTTTGTGTGAGCAATGAACTATTCAGGATATCCAATACCTTTGAGAAAGCATAAAAAGTTCCTATAAATATTTATGTTGGGAGTTAAAATCAAATATTGAATGCACAAATTTTAAAATTTCTTCTTGAAAAATCAAGAGACTGCAACCAAATATTCTGTATGCTAAAATCAATGGGACTTAAAGCTGTAGTACTTTTGTAGTCACAGAGTATAAATCTATTTGCTGCTATATAGTATTAAAGAAAGACTCTATGGGGTGATTCCTAGCTGACAAGAAGAAATTAGTGAGCTGCCATTAAGTATTATCAACCTACTGAAAATTAAAACTCATCTTCCATCTGCTTCTCATTTTTTCTGTTTCAAATTCTGCATGTAGTAATGTGAAGAGTAGTAGCAGAGTGTGAGGCTGATTTTATGATTCATATTTTGGTCCAAAAGAATCTATAGTGGGTGGACGTCTAGGCTCAGATTTTTCTTTGTCATCAGATAAATTTATTGCCTGAGATGTATGACTTACCCCTTGCTGAACATAATATTTGTTATGACTGAGTCTCCTTACCTTGACTTGGTATTTGGAGCATGAGATTAGTTCTTTCTGCTGTTTTGCTTTGTGCAATCAGAAAGACGCTTTGAATTTGATGTTTTAAAATGGTTGTTTTAACCATTTTGACTATAGAATCTATGTGCTGTTTCTAGTATACTCAGCAAATTTGATAATAGTATATGCATGCAGGTTTGTAGCACCTATGAATTGGAAATTTTCAATCTAGTTTTTTTTTTTTTCCCCCAGTCATTTCAATGTGTCATCTCTTTTAGGAAAACCTTTTATATGGACCTCGGGTAAAAACAAACTAGCAAACGAAAATAGCTTTTAGTGTAGGAAACAAACATGTTTAGTGGGGTTCTACTAGCATTTAATAATTTTAGAATTTGTCTCTAGAGCAGGTTAATGATTAAAAGTGACAGAAGGAAAATATATTTGCTTCAGAACTTCTCTGCCTAAGATAACTCCAATATTGCTGTTGGATAAATAAAGACCCTTTAACAAATGTGTCTTTTGGAAGACCCTGTTGATCTGATACCCTCTCTGTAGGTAAAATAAACTCATGGATTTGCTAACAGTTCTCAAGTTTGCTTTTATGAATTGATGAGTTGAAACATAAGAGAAAAGAATAATTGATGGTGGCACAAGAGCTCACCTGAACAGTTGATAGAAGAATGTGACTCTGTCAGGAGAGAGAGAGATAAGTGAGTATGACTGTGCGTATATATGTAGCTCCCATCATTTCAGTGAGATAGGGCTCATTGGTTTACACCAACTAGTCCACAGGCATTTTTACAGCAACAATATGTGTTGAAAGAGACCAAGTTCATTTTGTTGACACTTCACAAAAAAACTAGAATTGCAGCATAGAAACTGGACCACGAAAGGGATCTTAGAAAATCATGTATGCACTCTGAGAAAAGGGGTGTTTCCTCAGAGACATGCACTATCATCCGGCATTTTGGTGAATATTAGCAGAGAGAGGAAAGCACAATGGTTTAAATCTAACCCATTTTGGTTTTCCACAGCTTTAATTGTTGGATACTTCTTTCATTTTGAGATGTGATATATGTCCCTGTACTTTCCAAATATAAATTCTAGTTCTGCCCTCTAGAGCAATTCAAAACAAGGCCAGACCCCTTTTTGAAGACAGGGAAGTCCCTCAAGTATTTAAAGATAGGTATCAAATAAGCGCTAGATTTTTTTTCCCCTTACCCCCTCCATAGTTCAAATACACCTTCAGGAAACCTCTACCTCTATCAGTATGGCTTTTTAAATATAACATCCCAAACTGGCTACAATACTTAAAATGTAGACTTATAAATATAGTGGTTAATTAATTTATTGTATCTTTAAGTTTGGAAATTTTATTCACATTAATCATTTATTATTTTGAAATTTAGTCATATTTCCATTCCTTTTAATATTTTAGAAAACAAAAACTTTTAGGCTTTTTTCAAATAAACTACTTTTATGTCAAGTTTCCATAAGCATCTGGTTATAAAATTGATTTGTTGAGCCTACACGCAAGGTATTTATTTTGGGTAAATTGATTTGTGTTTTCTGGACCTATCATTTACCCTGCCATTTTTGTATTTGAACCAAGATATTGTCATCAATGGCATTAGGTTATCCTCTCAAATTTGGGTCATCTGAAAATTTAATCAGCATGACTTCTCTTTCTACAGTTAAGGCATTGATAAAAATGTTGAGTGGCTCAGTGTCAAAGACAAGAGTAATAAACTATGCTATTATAAGTATCTTTCTAGTTACATATTGATCTGTCATTCAATGCTTTTTTTATTCATTCAAATGTCTATTGAGCTTTTACTATGCACCAGGGACTAACCTAGGTGCTAGAGATATAACAATAAAAACACAAAGTTTCTGTCCACATAGAGAAGAAAGACTGGGCTGCTGATCACCACCATGGCCTTTGAACAAATTACTAAATTGCACCCCGTTTAGGTGAGTTCAGGTTTTTTACTAAATAAGTGGTACCTTGTCCCTTTAGGAAACTCAGCCAAGAGTCAGGGTGAATGGCTTGCTAAGAGAGCAGGCTGTACTTCAGCTCCAAAGGAGCTCTGCAGCTGTCAACTTTATTCAACACATAACCTGCATAATTTCCCATGGAGATCTGTACAATCTGATATATTCATCTCCTTTATGCTCTTAATATTTTTTTACTTATGATTCAGTGTTGATATTTGTTGGACTTACTTATCTTGCTTTTGGAGGACACTGTGTTATAAGTGAAGAGGGATTAATCCACTTTCTAAGAATTTTAAGACTAAAGAATGGAGGATACACAACAAAAGCATGTTCTCCCACATAATTTAAATGTCTTTCCAAGAGAATATTACTGCCACTGTTGGAAATTGTGGAAGAATCAGCTAGCTGTCCACCAAAGATTTGTGCTACTTTTCTTGTATTATAAAGTTATAGTTCTGAGGTGGCTGCCAGGTAGAACCTAAATTTCCCAACACTTCCACCCTTGTTTTTACATAAGCCAAGTGATGGGATGGATAAGAGCAGAATTGATGTATGATACTCTGGGGCCAAGGATCTCAAGAAGGGCTATGTTTTCACCAGTCTCTCTTCCTCTAACCCCTACATGAAAGGAGAAACAAAACTATGATGCATGCCTGTAGCTTTCTCAACTATAGAGTGAGATGAGTGGCATAGTTTTACATTTTGCAGGTATCTTTAATGCATTTCTTATGTCTTGATTCAATCAGTTGTAATATCACACACATGTGCAGTAATTTCCAGAAAACTCCACTGTTCATTTGTGTGGGTGAGAATGGAAAAAGAAAGTAATAGTTTGTGTTGTTTTGAAAATAGTTTTACCTAATGGATCCACTGTAATGGTCTTAAAGAGTTTCAGGATCACACTTTGAGGACTGCCACCTTATGGAAAGATGGAGCCAAAAAAATAGAAGGAGTTGGGTTCCCTGAATCACCATATGGAAATCCATACACCATTAGAATATGGAAGAGTTTTGGACTGTTATATGAAAGAGAAATACATTTCTATGACGCAAGAAACTAAGACTTGGGAGTTTGTATACTATTGAAGCTAGAATTGCCCTGTCTTGAACAGAAATACACAGAAAACACTGATTTTGTTATAGGAAATTTCACTTTTTAGTGATAATTATTTAGGAATAAGTCTTTTTTTATTCCTAATGAACAGGTCCAGCAAGATCCAGCAAATGAAAACAGATAAACAAAATACATAGGAGGCCCAAGAAGTAATGGAATTTATTTGGTTGGGAAAAGGATTTTACGAGGAAAACTAAAGACATTGAATTTATTCTAGAAGTGAAAAGCTTATTAGCTTACTATTTAATTTCTAAGTCTATGAAAGTTTATCCACTTAGTTGCCAATAATGCTTTGGTGTGTGTGTGGTGCATAGTGATAATACGGTGATAGAGAAGAGGATTAAATTGCAGGAGCTTGAATTTGGAGTAAACAGTAGAAATGATGTCATGATCAGTATTGTTTTGAAACAAATTAAACTTTGGAAAATATTATTTTCTAGAAAGATGAGTAAATTTGTCCTTTGAAGCCCTCTCAGGACTGGCTAATACTTATAGAAAGAACATTGAGTATGTGTGTATATAATCATGTATAATGATATTCTCTATCATAATATCAATGCCTATTAGGTGGGAATTATCCTTGTGACCCTGCCCAGAGATGGACTAAACAGGGAAGTGGGACACTAATTTTTTTTGTTGTTGTTTTTGGATTGTATCAGCCATGAAGTGGGTAAACTCACTATCTGAAGCCCTTTTAAAATCCTTTATTGCTATGGTTTCTTGAACTTATTTGGCATAAGTATAGGATAAATGTCCTTAAAGTATTCTGTAAGCCTGACGAGTATCTGCTGTTAAGGGGGGGTTATGTGCTGTTTCTAATAGCTAATCTAATAACTGAAGAGCTATGAAGTCCCTGTTCTCTCAATCCATGATAAGAAAAAAAAATCAGTAATTATATTTAAGTGACACATAAAATTGCTATGGTAAAAATAAAACTGACAGAGACTGCAATTCTTAGCACTGAGAAATTTTAAAGATGACCTTGGATGCAGCATTTGACAATTCTAAGAGTGATATACAGTTTGGTTTAGGTTATTCATTCTGTGATAAGGGAAAATTTACTGATGGACTTCTTTTGAAATTGTACAGCAAGTTTTCTTCTATGGTGAACAACAAAAACACTACTTTTCTACACTAGTTATTCTCAAAGTATAGCTCCCAGAGTAGCAGCCTAAGCATCATCCTGGAACTTAAAAGAAATGCAAGTTCTTAAGACCCAGTGTAGACCTGCTGAGCCGGGATCTCTGAAGATGGAACTCCACAATCTGTGGTTAAACAAGCCTTCATTGTGATTCTAATGCAAGCTCAAGGTTGAGAAACAGTGCCCTCTATGCATATGATATTGTACATATTGGGAAGAGATTCTCTTTTTTTACCAGCTTATTCCCATTTGATTAAGTAATGGGGGAGATGTGGGAAGGTGAGCTTATTCTTAACAGTGAGGAAACTATGTCATTTTCTCATTATGGCCCCATTTTTGACAGCCAATTTCCACAGCCAGTGAGCAAGCCAAGATGGGAATTGGGTTTCCTGATCCTTGGCATAGTACTCATTCTTTATATGAAAGAGCTATGATGAGAAAATAATCATAATTTGTAAATGTATTTTGTATTTATTAAATAGCCCAGCAATAGTCACCTTTAGTAAATTTGCAATGAAAGAGTAACAACTCTGAAAATCAAAAAGGGTATGACAAAATCTTTTTGTGCCCATGAAATCTTTTTTTGGAAATGCATGGTGTTTATTCCCCATCTTCCTAGAATACTACTTTAATTATTTTTTAAATGCAATTTTATTGAGATATAGTCATATACCATGTAATCATCCAAAGTGCACAATCAATTGTTTACAGTATCGTCATACATATAGTTGTGCATTCATCACCACAATCAATTTTTTGAACATTTTCATTACTTCAAAAATTAAAAATGAAAATGAGAATAAAAATAAAAATAAAAGTACAAAAGAACACCCAAAACATCTCCTACCCCCCCCCCTTATTCATTTACTTGTTGTCCCCCTTTTTTCTACTCATCTGTCCATACATTGGATAAAGGGAGTGTGAGCCACAATGTTTACACAATCACACGGTCACACCATATAAGCTATATAGTTATACAATCATCTTCAAGAATCAAGGATACTGGATTGCAGTTCAACACTTTCAGGTATATCCTTCTAGCTATTCTAATATACTAATAAAGGGATATCTATAAAAATGCATAAGAATAACCTCCAGAATGACCTCTTGACTCCATTCGAAATCTCTCAGCCACTGAAATTTTATTTTATTTCATTTCTCTTCCCCATTTTGGTCAAGAAGACTTTCTCAATCCCATGATACCAGGTCCCGGCTCATCCCTGGGATTCATGTCTCACATAGCAAGGAAAGCAGTGAGCTTACCTGCAGTGTTGGCTTAGAGAGAGAGGCCACATCTAAGTAATGAAAGAGGTTCTCTGGGGGTGACTCCTAGGCACAATTATGAGTGGGCTTAGCTTCCCCTTTTTAGTAACAAGCATCATAAGGGCAAGCCCCAAGATCGAGAGCTTGGCCTACTACATTGGTAGTCCCTAGGGCTTGTGAGACTATCAGGAATTCCCCAGGTGAGAAAGTTTAATATTTGCAATTTTTTTCCCAGTCCCTCAAGGTGGCTTTGCAAATACATTTTTATTCTCTGCCTAAATTACTCTGCTATGTGTCAGGGCTCCGTGCTAACCTGTACAAACCTACCATATCTCACCCCCTTTTCAAGGTTCCATGTAATTATGGTGTTTGAATAAACTGACCATACAAGTTAAATTATATAGCATGCTACAGGAAATATAGATTTTCCATCAAATAAACATCAATTCCTTTGGTCTCACATAGAAGTTAAAGTTTTAAAACACAGTCAGTATTTTCCTTTTCCCTTCAGTCTGGTTTACTTTAGTCCTAACCAAGTCCATTTCGTTCATACCTCGAATTAAATTCTGATCTCTTTTTCAGCCTTTTTAATATTTGCTGTATAGGATAATGCTGACATTTCTGGCTGTCAAACTCTGGCTCTGAGTCTCAGGCATCACACAGATACTTGAAGTTCCCAGGACCAACCAGGTTATACACAAACAGCTCATCATCTCAGAATTTAGAAATAACCATTACAATTCATGAATGTATGTGACTGCTGTAGGAGCTTACAATCTAGGAACCTATAGCATAACTTATAACTTATGCTTTCAGATTTAATTCTCAATATTTGCACAGTATAGTTAGTCAATGTTAGTGAGCCATTATAATGCTTATCTTTTTGATTCTGGCTTATTTCACTCAACATACTGTCTTCAAGGTCCATTCACCTAGTTGCATAACTCACAATTTCATTTCTTCTTGCCACTGCTCAATATTCCACTGAATGTATACACCACAGTTCACCATTCTGTTTATCAGTTGCTGTACCTTAGGTCACCTCCATCCATTGTGAATTGTGAATGCTGCTGCTGTAAACACCAGTGTGCAATGTCCATTCATATCCTGCTGTCAGTTTTTCCAAGTATATATCCAATAATGGGGTTGCAGGACCATGTGGCAACCCCATAGTTGTCTTCCTGTGGAACCATCACACTGCCCTCCAGATGGGCTGTACCATTCTACTTCCCTACCAAGAGTGAATAGGTCCATCCCTTTCTTCACATTTTCTCCAGCACTTGTATCCTTCTGTGTATTTTTAATCAGTTTTATTCACACACCATACAATCCATTCTAAGTAGATAATTAATGATTCCCAGTATAATCACATTGTTATGCATTCACCCCCACAAAATATATGAGGACATTTCCATTTCCATTTCTTCCACAAAGAGAGAGGAAAAGAAGAAAAAATGAAGAAGAAAAATATAAATAGAAGAAAAATAAAAGTGAAGTAAAATACAGTGAGAAGGTCAGACAACAATACCACCACCAGGCACCCCATATCACTCCTTTATAACGCCCTCTTGTAGATATTTAGCTTTGGTATATTGACTTTTTTACAATTAATGGAAGCATTTTATAATGTTACCTTTAGCTATAGAATCTAGCTTGCATTGATTGCATTTTTCCCTCATACTATCCAATTTTCAACACCTTTCAATGTTGACATTCATTTATTCTCCCACTTTTAAAAATGTTCTTATATTTGTACATTTAATCACCATCATTGACCACTGTAGATTTCACTAAGTTATACAATTCCAGTCTTTATCTTCCATCTTTCCTTCTGGTGACAAATATGCCCCTAGCTTTCCTCTTTCAAGTGTACTCACACTCATCTTTGTTCAGAGTACTTACAATTATGTGTCATCATCATACAGTATTATGCTATCCATTTCTGGATCTATATAATCAATCTTGTTGGAAGTACTCTTTTAGCATCAAATGCCCAATTTCTAACCTCTTTCTATCTCCTGATAACCTGTGTTCTCTACCTTAACTGTCAAATTTCATTCATCAATGTTAGTTCATATTACTGAGTCCATAGAGTAATTGTCCTTTTGTTTCTGGCTAATTTCATTCAATGTAATGTCTGCTGTCTACCATTTTGACTTTTGGAATTTATATGTCATATCTCACTTTATTTGATTTTCCCTCTCTCTTTTACTCTCATTGATAGTCTTCATTTCTACTCTCTTCTCCAAACCTCTGTCTGCTGTCTTTTCCTATTTGCCTGTAGTGCTCCCTTTTCTATTTCTTGTAGAGGAGGTCTCTTGTTCACAAACTCTCTCAGTGTCTGTTTGCCTGGAAACATTTTAAGCTCTCTATCATTTTTGAAGGACAGTTTTGCCAAATACAGAATTCTTGTTTGAAAGTTTTTCTTTTTCAGTATCTTAAATATATTATGCCACTGCCTTCTCACCTCCATGGTTTCTACTGAGAAATCTGCACATAGTCTAACCAAGCTTTCTTTGTATGTGATGCATTGCTTTTTTCTTACTGCTTTCTTGCTCTTTGTCTTTGACATTTGATAATCTGATTATTAAATGTCTTGTCATAGGTCTATTTGGATATATTCTGTTTGGGGTATGCTGCACTTCTTGAATCTGCAATTTCAGATCATTCGTAAGAGATGGGAAATTTTCAGTGATTATTTCCTCCATTATCTTTCTGACCCTTTTCCCTTCTCTTCTTCTGGGACACCCATGACACATATTCATACACTGCATGTTGTCATTCAATTCCCTGAGAATCTGCTCATATTTTTCCATTCTTTTCCCTATCTGTTCTTTTGGTTATAGGATTTCCGATATTTTGTCCTCTAGTTCCTGAATCCTTTCTTCTGCCTCTTCAAGTCTGCTGTTGTATGTCTCCATTGTGTTTTCAATCTCTTCTGTTGTGCCTTTCATTCCCTTAAGTTCTGCCAATTATTTTTCAAACTTTCAAATTCTTCCTAATGTTTACCCAATGTCTTCTTTATTTCCTTCATCTCTTTTGCCATATCTTCATTCAACTTGTTATTTTGATTTTTGAATTGATTTGTCATACTTCTTTGAAGATCCTTAATTAGTTGTTTCAACTCCTGTATCTCATTTGAAGTGTATATTTGTTCCTTTGTTTGGGCTGTATCTTCATTTTGTCTAGAGTGATTCATAATTTTTTGTTGTGTAGGTATCTGGTTTCCTTGATTACCCCAATCAAATTTTCCCAGAACAGACAGGCCCTGGTCTCAGGAGGGTGTAATCTGTGTCAGGTTTCCTTGAGGATGAGACCCAGCAGGTTGTCACACTTTCCTATGAGGGTGCTAGATGCTGTGCTTTTCCTATCCTGCCCAGCAGGTGGTGCTCCTCAGCCCACAGCTCCCCACCAGTGTAAAGAGGTACATTGCTTTTAATTCTCAGTAAACCCTGTCCCTGCCAGGAGCTGCGAGTGTCAGAAGCCAAGCTTAAGCAGTTTCCACCCCCCGCCCCCAGGCCCTAGGGTCTGAGTTCTCTGAGGAAGGGCAGCCACTTGAGCTGGGCCCTGCCTCCTACTTTTCTTAGGGAAGATAAGCTCTTGAAGGATTTATCACCTACATGACTTCTTCCTTTGTTTCTCTAACTATCTTAACTCCACCCTTGCCTGGGTCAATGCTGATAATTGAAAATGCCTGAGGCTTTCTCTAATGGACTACTTTGAATGAGAGGAAAAAAAAGGAAAAAAAAAGAAAGAAATCTCCTTTTCACAGCCAGTCCCAAGCCCCTCAGTTACCAGTCAAGATCCAGAGTTGGTGCCCGGTTCTATGTGCCCCTTTTCTAAGCACACAGCCTTTTTTCAGTATTCTGAGCTCAGTGGATTCCAAAAGCCTCTGTTTTTATTTATTTATGTACTTTTTTTTTCCATCAGCCCCACCTCCTCTCTGCCAGGAGAATCCTCTGGTTCCTTTCCAACTTGCTCTGGGTTTACCTATGCACATAGCTTGTATTCAGTAGTCTAAATTTGTTAATTAAGACCACAGCTGGAGCTTGGTTGAGCTACATTCCCATTTTCCCAACAGGGACTTCCTCTTTTTCCCAGAGGGAAGTGTTTCAGCTCAGCCTGCCATGCCAGTGGGGGATGGGCATGAGCTCCACAGTTTGGGGAGTTTTGCTTACAGTTCTTATGCTGTGATCTTAGCCATTCCACCCATTCCAGACTGGCATATGATTTGTGTTCAGTCACGTATGTCCCCTAACAGTTGTTCCAGACTATTTACCAGTTGTTCCTGGCTATATGCTAGTTGTTCCAGAGGACTAATTAAATTCCACACCTTCTTATGCCACCATTTTGCCCTGCCTCCACTACTTTATTATTAACAATAATTTCATACAACAAGAAAGTGACTTGATGTTCCTAAGCTCTCATCAAAACAAGGTGAAGAAACAAGTATAACTCTGCCTCTAGGCTCTTCTATCTGAGACCCATATGCAGATGCATATATTTGTGCTTTGTTCCAGGACCAAAAGCAGTAACAGGATAGTCACATGATGCTAGCACATGCTGGGTGCAAAGGAACAGAGCAAAACTTAGAGTGAATTAGATTACCTGTTGAAATATAATTGAAAATCTTTTCAGCTCTTTGATTGTAATATATTGTGTTCTTCACGAATATACATTCAATTACTCAAAGTCTCTGAAAAAGGCAGTTGCTACAGGCCATTCCAAAAGTCAAAGAGAATTTTATTTATTTATTTATTTATTTTTTGGTGGGAAAATTGAAATGAGTGCAATCTTTCTAAATCTCCCTCCCTCCTTCCTTCCTTCTCTCCTTCTTTTCCTCCCTTCCTTTCTTTTCCCTTCCTTTTACTAATAGGTATTGGCAACTCATATTTGTTATTTTATTTGCATCCATAAAATAAAAATATGGAGGATTCAATAACTTGGCTGACTTCTTTTTCTTTTAAAATTTCAGTACAACTTTGAAAAGAAATATTCTGATTAACAAATGTCAGTTCTAGAGAAGCCAAGTGGCTCTGTGTGCCCACATCTGCTTCTTGGATATGTAACTCTTTGCATCCTTGTGTTCATTTGATTGCATACATTGTATCAATTATGCTTTATGTGAATGAACCTAACCCAAAATTTATGAGTTAAAAGACCATTACTTTGAACAAGGAGCAAGATATATTTTGTGATGTTATGTAGTTTGCTAGTTCTTGAACCATTGTATCTGTACATTGTTAGTGCATTTGTACATGGAAGTACATTTTAAAGGAATTCTGTCAAAATTGGAAACATGGGTGACTTGGAAATTCGTGTAAATTATAGTCACAGACAACTGAGATCAAATCTGGGTTCAGTAATTTTCAACCTGTGCAAATTTCTACTTGTATTTAATCTCTTTGTCTAGTACACCATCTTATAAAGTGAGATAATACCTCTTGTGGAATTGTTATGAGGTCCAGAAATTATATATATAATATAATGCTTGCCCTGCACAGAATAAGCATTGATTAAAGAGTATCTATAATTATTATGAAAAGTCCCCTAATTTCTAATATTTGGCTTATAGCATTAAAAAAGAAAATCTTGGAAAAGCAGAATTATTGATTCAAAAATGTATATAGTCTCATGTTCCTTCCTTTAAACCACTTCTCTCCCTGTATTCAGTGCATGCACTACTATTTATAAGAGTTACGAAGTATGCTTATATACTTCACTGAACACAAAATTAACTACAGGGAGCAGAAAATGGCTTATTTATCCCGAAGCAAGTGCAGATTGAAATAGAACATGAAGATGGGAAACCAGAGTGTATTTTGATTTATTGATCCTAGGTCATTCTTATTATTTTTGTTCCCCAGACACTTCTTCTGTCTGTTGAACACCAAGGACTTGCAAGGTATCTTTTGACTTTCTGTGTACTTACTTCCAAAGAGGTACTTACCACTTCTATTTCTCTCCCTCCTTCCCTCTCTCTCTGTCTCCTTCTCTCTGTTTCTCTTTCTCTCTTCCTCTACCTCTATTTTTATCTCCATTTCTATCTCTTTTCCAGTTTTTCCCCATATGTAATATTCCTCTTAGCTCAGTGGTTTTTGTTGCTGGAGATAGGATACTTGTGGTGAGGCTTAAGATGGGAATTTTGTGCTTCTTGTGGTGAATGATAAATAATAACACGGGACAAAGTTAGATGGCTCCAGTGGTTTAATACACATATTTGTGGGGAGACAGAGAGACATGAGGGGGGTCCAAGTGGAGGGGTCTTGGTAGAAGCACACAAACATACTTCAAGTACATGTGTGTCCGATTTCCTGGTTTATAAAAAGTCTTCATGGACTTGGGATGCTGACCCAGTGGCCTTGAGAAAGGTCAACAAAGGGTCTCCCTCCTACTTCCAATAAGGCGGAGTTTGGGTGGCTTAGTCTGGATAGCCCACAAAGGTGCATACTGAATCAATTCCTACAAAATCTAGGTTAGTGGAAATTCTTACACAGATTTGGAAAACAGATTGAGATCTCTGTTTTATGTTGTGAGTTATTTTCTTATTATTTTACATGCATGTTTTAATGTATACTTCAGCAATATGTTGGGGGAAATTTTAGACATGAGCTGGGTAACAGATGTCATTTTCAAAGAGAAACTTTTCCACATTTGCCCTTCAACTGCATATGCACAGGTCTTGGCTGCTAATATCACCTTGAACTAGGCCTGGTAATCTCTTCTAAGATTATTTCTACTATGAGAAACCTTCAGGATAATCAGTAGTATAAAAGATCATCGAGAATGGTTGGCCTATGGTTTAAGAAATGCTCAAAATTAATATTGTGATGATTTGAAAACACTATGGGTTTTCTCTTAGAATAAAAGCATAATTTAATTTTACAAATAATAATAATGTTCTTTGTTACACATTCAGTGAAACTTTCCTTTGTTAAGAGCCTGCTTAATTCAAATCCAAGAACAAAGACCTGTGATTATGAGACCAAGTCCAGCAATTGCTCAGATTCTTCCTCTATTTTGGCAGCTGCAAAGAAAAAGAAGAAATTCAACTTCAGCTACTCAGGGGTAATCCAGTACTTTTTCAATTGCTCGAGTTTTCCTGGGGATGAATTTGAACCTAGTTTTAAGGACCAAAAGTTTCTTTACTATTCATTATTCCACTCTTCTGCTTCTGAAATCAAATGTGCTGTTTCAGTTTGAACTGTGAAGTTTTTCCAGTGCCTGAGCTTATTACCATACATCGCTTTAAGCAGACTCTCATTTTCTTATATTCTGATCCTTTTCCTTCCTTTTGGTTCTTCAGCATGATTTCCCTTTCCTCACTCTCTGCCTGCTTTGTGTTTCCTGCTCATCTTTACAGCAAGCTTGCCTATCTGCTGCATAACTATTCTCTTTGGAAGTACTTAAATGGCTTGTTTGCAGTCCATAGCATGCTAGGGTTGCAAATGGAAATAAGAGGAGGGCTTGTGGACATTCCCCATTGTCCTTAAATATCCAGGGAGCTACACTGTGATGAATTAACTGCAGATTGTAAGAAACACAGGGACAAACAGATATGGTCTCTTTTTCTAATCTGTGTTATACAATTTTTGTAAGGGAATTTTTCTGTGATTCATCTGGTTGCTCTTATGCTCGGTTTTGTGAAACAGGCCGAAGCACATTTTATTTTCCTGCTGTGAAGCAGTTTGCAGAAAACATTGAAGCCCATATTATTTAGTCTCACTAAAATATCAATTTAAACACATATAATAATTAAGATTCATTCAATTCTGCTCTTCTCTTATTTTATGATAAAAGAAGAATTATAAAATTGCCCACAAATCTCAGTTCTTATTTCTTTCTGTTTTTTTCTCTGAGGTATGTTATGTAGTGTTAGTTGCTGTATTTCCTTGAATACTCTTAATTCTATCATCAGTAACACTTTCAATCTTAGTGATTGGATATAATGGAGCACACCTTCTACATGACCTCATTTTTAATTGAAGTGAGTGTTAGATAACAGCACATGCAAGACATGATCTTCAGTCTATCTGCCTTTGCCTGCATAGTGCACACTCTGTAAGATATGAGCCCCTTTTTTTCTCCTATTCTCAAACACACAATTTTGCAGACATTCATAATCAAAATTCTGCAGCTTCCTTTCTGATGCTGTGTTCTTTACATGACATCTAGAGGCCAAAATTGATGTGAGCCATAATTAATCTTTCTACGTGGCTATGCAGACCCTTGGTATGTCAGGGATAAGAACCATACTGTCTGCATACTTAAATTTACAGAACATCCCTGAACCAATCTACATTCTTAGTGGTGCACAGTTTGATCCCATCACCCTATAGATATAAAAGAAATAGGTAAAAAAAAAAAAACAAGACAAAACAAACACATACACACACACACACAAATAGCCATATGAAGAAAGAAAAGACTTAAAAGAATGAAATTCCCTTCTTCTGATTTTGCATTTTAGAAGCAATAATGCCTGCAGTTAATTTCCACATGAATTGTGAAATAATCTAATGAGTGGTCCTGACATTTACCCATGACAGTCAAAATCCTGCTGGTAATCAATAATGTAAATGTAAAGTGGCTGATAAAATTTTCTTTTCTTTTCCATCAAAAATTTTAAGGGCAAAATTCATTTTGCTGTCCATCATGTGTTCTCAGAGCACTCTTCTGACTCAAGCTTTAATTTGCCAAATTCACAGAGGCACCAAAAAGAATTGAACTCATGGGAAGGATAATTGATACTGTCACTTCTTGAGTATGAAGCAGTTCTCTGCATTTTTCAATAGCCTTGGTAAAATAAGTATCAGAACCATAGAATCACCATAGTTCTAATTAAGGAAACCATTCAAACTTTCTAAATATTTTGAATAATGGAAATCTATATCCCATCATCTTATAATTGAATCATAGGCATGGTAAAAATGCTTAAACTATTTATTCTGACAACCTTAACTGAATTTTGTGCGTATAGATCATATATATACATATATACACTCACATACATACCCACACACAACTGTATTTATAGTTGACTAATTCTTCCACTTTTTCTTACTGATGTTTGCTGTTAATATACCTGGCCTAAAATTATGTCACCCAAAGTCATTCAAACTCTGGGGTAAATAACTAATTAAGCTTTTTAGCTTGTTGAAAATTCCTAAATGTTAATGGTGAGTGTGCCAGTTTGGATCTATTATGTCCCTCAAGAAAAATCCATGATCTTCTAATCCAATCTCATGGGATATTGGAATTAGGTTGTTTTCAGGGAGATGTGTCCCACCCAACTGTGAGTGACAGCTTTGGTTAGGGTGTGACTTCTGATTGAATGCTTCCATGGAGGTGTGACCTCGCTCATTCAGTGTGGGCCTTGATTAGTTCACTGGAGTCTTATAAAAGCTCACAAACAGAAGGACCTCAGAGCTGCAACTGAGGGACACATTTTGAAGATGGCCATTGAAAACTGACACTGATATTTTGGAGTACGCCATTTTGAAATGCAACCTGGGAACAAGAAGATGCCAGCCACGTGCCTTCCCAACTAACAGAGGTTTTCCAGATGTCATTGACCTTTCTCCAGTGAAGGTACCCTATTGCTGATGCCTTACCTTGGACACTTTATGGCCTTAAGACTGTAACTTTGTAACCAAATAAACCCCTTTCATAAAAGTCAATCCATTTCTGGTGTTTTGCAAAATGGCAGCATTAGCAAACTGAAACAGTGAGTTAAAATTTTCCAGAAAGACTTAATTAATAATTTATTTATTTATTTATTTGGATGCTTGCTACTAGAGTGGAGAATTGTGCTAATCACATTCCTTTCTTCATACCACATTGTCATTCAAGGCTCACCCATGTTCCCTTTCCTTTATTTTTTCCTCTTCTTTCCCACTCTCCACCCTTATTGTCTTCTTTTATTTTTATCACCCATTTTTGTGTGTTTAGTATATTTCCCTAAATATGATTGATATCTTTTAAAAGTATGCTGTGTGTATGTGTGTGGATAGCATTTAACTAAATTTTAGCCAGCTATAAGCCTTGATCTATTCTTTGCCTTTGCAATGCTAGGATTTTTTGATCCATCTATGACACTGTTTGTGCTTATGGTTCATTGCATCTTATGGCATCCTTCTTGCCCATCTCCACCACATTTTATTGACTCTTTTCTCTGGTGATGGACATGTGAGATACCCCTCCCCCCCCATTTTCTATTACTATGAAATGCCAAGATGAATATCTTTGTAAATATCTCCACACTGATTTTTGCATTTTCTGGGATATTTACTAAGACTGGGATTTGCATGTAATGGGAAACATGTATATGTAATTTTGCTATATATTGTCAGGTGACTCTCCAGAATGGCTGTTTCAATATACACTGCCATCAGGGCATGGACATTCCTACCCACCCACATCCTTACCAATAATTTGAATTATCCAGTATTATGATTTTAATTATTTTGATGAATATGAAAATATATCTTGTAATTTGTGGTTATTTAATTAATGGTAAGATTTAATAATTCTTCATATGCTTATTAGACATTTGCATTCATCTTTGAATTGCCTTTCTAACTCTTTTGTTTATTTTTATATCAAGCTTCCTTCATTTTTTGGTGATTCACAATTTTTTTATATTCTCTGAATTAATCATTTATTCTTTAGATTTTGCAAATATATTATTCCAATATGTCCACTCTCTGTTAAATGGTCTTTAATTTTGATGTGGTCAGATCCATCAAATTTTCAATTTATGATAAATATTTTGTGATATTTTAAAACATTTATTTCTATGCCACTAGATCATAAATATACTCTTCCATAATTTATTTTATCAACTTTATATTTTACCTTTCTATAATTGTGTCATTAATCTGGAGGAAACATTTATTTTGTAAAGTAGGGATCCAAATTTAATTTTTTCCATACAGTGAGTGATTTTCCCAACAATATCATTAAATTACCTGCTCTTTTCCACTGGTTTTTGGTGCTGCTCATCTTATCATGTATCAAATACCCATATATTCACAGTTCTATGTTTTCACCTACATGTTTTCCATTAATTTATTATCTGTTTCTCACCAGTACTATGCCCATACTTTACACAAGGCTTTTTAGCTATATATTCTATCTGATAGAATAAGTCACACATTTTTGTACTTCTTTATAAAAATTAATCTATAAGTGAACCTTTTTATTTCATTATGAATATTAGAATTAGTTTGTTGACTTCTTCAGAAAACATTTTACCTCCAATTTAATTAGATAATTGAACTTGCATATTCATTTTGGGAGATATTTAAGTGTTTCCATACATAAAAGTAGAATATTTTTCCAAATACTTAAGTCTTTTGACTTTTAATTGAATTTCTAAATTTTCTCCAAAAACTTTTTGTGCATTAATTTATCTGATTAGATACCCAAATGCTTAATTGTTTATTTCTTAATGAAAATGGTGTTTTATTTTCCATTATATTTTTTAGTTGGCTGTTGCTTGAGAAGGAATATATTATGGATTTAAACTTGATTATGTGTCCAGAAAAGTAGTCAAACTCTCTTACTAAATATCATAGTTGGTTGCTTCTAATGGGTTTCTTGTTGATCACATGTAGGGCTAGGTTCATTGCTTGAGGATGTAGGCTGGATCTTTTGTTTTTCACCAATTCAGATGCACTCCTCATCATTCTCTAGCTTCTTGTGTGCACTGAGAGTGTGATTCACAAAATACATTAGCTGGCTTCTTTGTCCCTGGTTTATGATTGGATTCAGTTAATGGTAGTCACTGGCAGGAGATTAGAAGGTAGCAGACTAGTGAATTTGGGGTATTTATCCCCTGATTCGCTCCCAGATTTGCCACTGTGTATCAATAGTTGAAGTCATCTATTGACAATCAGAGTTCCCATTAATAGATCACTGCTACAGCTATATTTCTCTCTCTGGTTTTGGCAGCTATTTATTTCTGGGTTCTGGGTTGGGTGTAGTAACAGCTTCCATTATTGCCAGTCCTGGTGTGTTCTCTCATCTCTTGTTAGTTTCCTTTATTCCTGTTCACAAAATAGGAATTAGAGTCAACATTGGGAATCTGCCCAATTCAGAGGGAATCAGTGCCAATTACATCCATGACAGACAAGTAAGTTAGGTAAGATCTTTCCCAACTGTTACCTTTTCTTCTTGCTCTTAAATCAGTGCAAGAGGTTCTCCAGTCATCCTAGTGTAAGGGAGATTAGAAATAGAAGAACAAGGTGGGAGCAGGGGAGGAAGATGCAGACTTATCTCCTGAATCACTCCCTACTTCAATTTTGAAAGCATAAAAGACTGAATGAGACAGAAACTTTAAATTAGATGGATATTTTTTATCACATAAGTGAGACAGTCATTATGTTCCAAATGGAAAACACATTCATTCACAATATCACAAAAGTCTTAAATCATTTCAGTAACAATATTAAGTGCAAAATTTCATCAAAATAGTTACAGGCATGGTTTGTCCCAAGGCAAAACTCCCCTCTGGCTGTGAACCTGTGAAACTTAGAACAAGTTATCTGCTTCCAGTATACAAAGGAGGGACAGTCATAGGATACACGTTTCCATTGCCACAAGGAGAAATTGGAAGGAAAACAGGGGTCAGAGGACCCAAACAGTTTTTAAAACCTGCAGGGCAAACTCCATTAGATTTTAAAGTCTGAGAGTCAGTTATAAAATGATGTTTTATCCTTGCAGTGTGAAAGAGTGGCAGTCCCACATTTTCCAAGGGCTTGGGCAACAGCCGTGTTCTCTCTATATGCTGGGATGATTGCTCCAACTCCAAGCACTGAGGAGACCACTTTGTTCTCAGCCCTACCCTCCTCAAGCATTGGGTAGCACCTGGACTCTCTGCCATCTTAGGGGCATAGGCTTTTCCCTCCAAATAGTGGGGTAGTAGCCAGGCTTTCTCCCATCCCCAGGGGATGTGCTCCACTCTCTTTGAGGACTGGGGCACCAATACTTATCCTAAACAAAGAGGTGGGAGACCTGCCTTCTGGAAATCTGGGGCAAACTCACCCTCTCCATATGCATGGGTGAGTCCACCCTCCTGACTTCAGGTGTCTTAGCTTCAGATCTTGGCTTCCATGGTTCTGCCTTTGATGTCATTTTTCCTTCAATCTGTCCCTTTTCTGTCCTTTTCAGTCCAGACTGGCAGTGATTCCATTTATACAGATCTCACAAAAAACTTGTTCATTTCATATGCAACATACATGGGTCCATGCAGTCAGATAATAGGACTTTCCACAGATGCTTTCTGGATAGCAGCATTTCCAATCCTGACTCCCATAGATGAGGCTGAATGATTCTTCCATATTCAGTTAAATCCTCACATGAGGTGCTAACCTCTGGGGTCTCACTTTCTGGAAGCCCAGAATTTTGGAGACCACCAATTTCTGCTGTCTTTGTACCCAGCAGTTTGGTTTCCAACTTATCTCTTTTCTCTCACATTTTATTATAAGCTGCAGGGAGAAGCCAGGCTGCATTTTCCACATTTAGTTTGGAAATTTCTTCAGCTAGATATCCAAGCTTGTCACTTTCAAATTCTACCTTACATTCAACACCAGGATTCAATTTTGCCAAATTCTCTGCCACTTTAAAATATGGATTGCCTTTCCTCTAGTTTGCAATAACACATGCATTATTTCTGTCTAAAGCCTCATTGGAAGTTACTTTAGTGTCCGTATTTCAACCCACAGACTCTTCAAAGCAATCTAGGTCTTTTCTATCAAGCTCCCCAAATTCTTCCAGGATCTTCCCTTTACCCATTTATAAAGCCATTCCAGCATTTTGATATTTGAAATTCACAGCACCCCACTTCTCTGGTACCAAAATCTGTTTGGGTTTACTAAAGCTGCTGGAATGCAACATACCAGAAACGGGTTGGCTTTTTCAATGGGGATTTATTAGGTTGCAATTTTATAGTTCTAAGTCTATAAAATGTCCAAATTAAAGCATCAAGAGGTAGATACTTTCTCTGAGGAAAGGTCGATGGCATCTGGGGTTCCTTTGTCACATGGGAAAGTACATGGTGATGTCTGCTGGTCCTTCTTCTCCTGGGTTCTGGTTTCAAAATGTCTCTCAGTTTCTTAGCATCCTTCTTGCTTCTCCAGGGGCATTTCTTTCTCTCTTAGCTTCTCTCCACTCTAAGCTCTCTCTCCAAAATGTCTCTGCCTTCTATCCTCCCATTACAGACTCCAGCAAGGGGATTAAGACCCAGCTTGAATGAGTGGGGTCACATCTCCATGGAAACAATGTAATCAAAAGGTCCTTCCCATAATAGGTCTGCTCCCACAGGAGTTGATTTAAAGGACATAGGCTGGGAGGGTTGTTGGAATATAATTCAAATACTTTAGATTTACCACTGTAACTTAAGCACTGCCCTGAAATTCAAGCATCACATTAATGATGGCACTGGAGAAATTTATGCTTTACAGCCCCTCTCAAGTGCCTCTTTATCATCAAATTTCTTGGAGTAGAGGAGTGAATGGGAGAACCATTGTGTTAAATAATTATTGCTCTTGCATTTAGGGTTCTACTGCTCCCCAATCCATTCCATGAAGCCAAATTGTTGATAAAATTCAACTGTTTTCTCCCAGTACTTATCTTAGATGTGGAAGCAATCATTGCTCTATACACATTGATGAGTGACTCATTCCTCTCTGCATTGAGTTCAAGCCTTCCTTACATTTACCACTCTTTGATATCCCATAGAATATCATTTTAATCCATTGGTTTTTCCCCTTGTTACCATAAGAACAAAGGTCTGTTGTCTCCTTCAACCAGAAATGGAATTCTCATTCCACTAAAAAAATTTAGGGAAGTAAGCAATATGTTTAGTTTTATAAAGATCATTTTTGGTATATGGGAATTGAGTTGAAAGGTAGAAAGGCAGCTAGCAGGAAAAAAATAGGAGAAATAGCAATAGCCCTGGAGAGAAATTATTCTAGTTTAAATGTATGCAATATCAGTGGAAATGTAGAATTTTGAGTGGATTTGATGAAATTCTTTCAATGGTGGGAGAGAAAGAACTTGTGTATTGCTTGAATGTTGAGATGAAGGTTGATATTCAGGTGTTTAGTGCAGTGGATAGCTCTCTGGAATGTAAGCTCTACAAAGGCAGGGATTTTCCTTTGTTTGCCCACAGATGTATCCCAAGTGCCCAAAACAATATATGGCAAATGGTAAGTGACCCATAAATACTTGTTGATGAAGACCATTGAATGAGGAACAGGTTTAAACTGTAGGGGACATGTGGGGCTTATTTCTATTGACTTTGAAATACATTGAGCCACTAAGTTAAAGTATATGATTGGCATTTCAATCTGTAATCTAGAACAGAAGCCCCAGATGAAGATATTTGTGTTATGTAATTGATATGCAGGCTTTTTAGATCAAGTGCTAGTAACTAGATAATAGAAATGAAATATTGCATTTGTGATTTATCACATTCAGTCAAGCAAACCATTATATTAATGAAACTTGGGTGTAAGTAATCAAATTACTAGTGGTGGGCTATTTTGTTATTCATAAGATCCACATGGTTTTATTCACAGAGCTGCAATCATCTTATAATTCTAAAAGTCTCTTTTGACAGTATTATTTCATATCCTTTGTTACCAGTTCTTGTAGAGGTTCAGGTAAATGCCTTGAATTGTATATTTTAAATTTTGATAAGTGTTACATATTCATGAAATCAAAAGAATAAAACTGTAGAAGATGTAGCATTAACTCTTATTTTTGGAAATGGAACGTATTATCAATGTATTAGGTTTGATTGGAAAGTCTAACAATGGGTTGATGGTTTTAGTGAACTTGGAATATAAATCTGTTTCCTTTGTAATAAAAGATAAAAATAAATTTGGGTTTTTAACATGCTGATTTGAAGTTTACTAGGAAGTTTGCACTTATCATTCTTTAAAAATAGTACAGTGTATTACACTGCTTTCTGTTCAATTTTCATAGATTTTAAATTATAAAGGCAGAAATATATTGAAAATTACAAATATCTTTCAAGTAATCTTAATATTTCAAGTAACCTTAATATTGGAAGGATATACTCACATGCATATATATAATTAAACTACTACTGCCTAAATAAGGTCTCAAAAGTTTCTAGAGTTTTTAATAGGTGAAATAAATACATGTATTTACATTTTTGTGTTTAGGAAAAATGTTTGCATCATTTTTCATGTATTTTATTAGTTATTAGCACATTAGTTATTATGATCCTTAGTTTTTGCAATTTAAGTTAAAGCACTGTTATTTACTCAATTAAGTGGTCTTTTGAATTTTATTTAACTGTAGGTGAATATATATGTATATGTGTGTGTTTGTACAAAACTATATAAAGAGAAAGATTTTTTTTGAAATATCCATATTGTATTGATCATTTTATTGTATGTTTTTGAGTGCATTGAGCATTACATTTGTCTTTGAAAAAGAAAGTATAAGAAATTTTTTAATAATATTTTCTACTTTTTTTATTGACTCCCTTATTTGTGTGATGTAGGTTCATTTTAATAAATGTTATGCAATGTAACTGGTAGCTGTGGATATTATCATCCAATAGATAGCCATTGCTGCTAATGCTTAAGTTTTCATTTTATTTCCAAGGCCAAATAAATTGAATTTATCTAAGTTGAAAAATGTTTTACATTATACCTATAGTAATGAGAATAAATAGTTTTCACAAAATATGCTAGAATTTATAAATAAATTCATAAAATTCCAATATGTCAAGTATTATTCTTAACATCTTTATTCTGCATCATCACAAATGGTATTTATTGAAATGGCTTACAGAAATATGATAAAATATATTTCAATTGACAGTCAATAAAATTTCTCCAAACCTACAGTGTCCCTATTGATGCATTCTAAATTTGTTGATAATATTTTCCCTTCATTTAGAGGGGTCTTTGGTAGATCATTCTCAGTTGGACACATCAAGAACTTAAGTGCCTTTCCATTAAACAAAGCATTAACTTTTACAGTGATCAGTTGTCTATCTTCTGCAATCTAAATAACACTTTTATACCATTTCCTCCCATATTTCCTTCCCCAATGAAATATGAACAATTGCTCATCAATGAACAATCTGCTTTTTACTTCATTTTCTTTTTCCTTACAACATTGGTCACATTGTTTTAAAGTTGGAATTTTGGGATGGATAAGGGCTAATACTGAAGCCCCTCACTTTTATACTGGCACTTTATTGGTATGTTTGGCTTTATTAATAGTTGACCAAAGAATTTCTTCACATAAAATGCTTACTTACCACTTCATATATGGTTCCTACTTATAAAGGGAATACAAGGGAGAAAAAAACATAGTGATTTATAATCTGCTTTTCAAAAGTATATTCAAATTTATTTTACAAACATTTATTAAGCAACTACTATAGATATTAATGAACCAAACTGTTGAAAAACACAAATATTCTTATGAAGCTTACATTATAGTTAGAAAGACAGAAAATGACATAATAAATGAGTCAGGTATATGGTATTTCAGGATCTGATTAATGATATAGCATATCAGTTTCCTGTGGCTGCTATAACAAATTACCATGAAATTGGTCACTTAACACAACCATTCTGGAGACTAGAGTTTAAAATCAGTATCACCAGGCTAAAATCAAGGTGTTGGCAGGGCTGCACTCTTTCAGAAACTAGGGAAGAGTCCATTCCTTGCTGGTTCCAGCTTCTGATGGTTGCTGGCATTCCATGCTTGTGACCACATCATTCCAATCTCTACCTCTGACTTCGAATACCCTTCTCTTCTGTGTGTGTCGAGTCTCCTCTTCTTTGGACACTTGTGATAGTATTTAGGGCCCACCTGGATAATTCAGGATAATCTCCAATCACAAGATCCATAACTTAATCACATCTTCAAAAACCCTTTTATCCAAATAAGTTAACATTTACAGGTTATGACCTAAAAATCGATTTTTTTCCTCTTGGTGGGAGGCAAGATTCAGCCTACCACAAATAGGATATTCAAGAAATACCTCACTCAGAAGATAAAATCTGAGCAAAGAAAGACTTGAAAAATACATTACTTGCAAAGTAACATTTTCTGAGTTAGTTTCAATGCAATATCCTTGAAATGTACAATATGGAAAATAAGCATGGTATATTAACTCATCCTAAGAACCTGTGTATTTGCAGGTGGGGATAGTTAAAATCAATAATCATATGATTATTCATTATCAGATTGTTTCCCAAAGCCCTTCAAACATATGAGATTTTGGGTTTTTTGGCTGGGAAGATGCATTGAGAAAATGTGGTCAGAATGTTTGGGTAAGACCAAATCAGCTATATCATCCTGGGAATAGAGGAGTTTGTTTTATTAGGGATTCAGATTCTATCTGTGTATGCACCACTGGATTCTGGTAAATTCTTAGAAATTCAGTCTTTGAATGAAAAGATAATCTTTTAATTGTAATTAGATATTTTTGCCTTATATTTTTAAATATTTTTGTAATCATTGATTAGAAATATCCACTATTTTGAAATGTGAGGCATTTCTATATTTGAATATTGGTAACAAACTTGCTCTTGAACTTTAATAACTTCAGTTTCCTGATGTGATGACTTCTAAATTAATTTATGCCAAGCATGCACTGTGTTCTTTCCATATGATGCAGTATATAAAATGCATAAATTTTACATGATTTTGTTGACTTAGGCCCAGGATATATAGGTGATTCAGACCCCATACACTTTGGTAGTTCTGGATTAGAGGATCTGGAGGTGGATGGGTCTAGGGTATCCCACTGGTAGAAGGGGATATCAATTAATCACAAGTATTATTTGTAATCCACAGTGAGCCAGCCCAAAGATAGGGCTGTTCATAAGGAGGCTGAGCAGGGATAAAATTGAAGAGAAAATAAGAAAACATGATAAAACCCAATTATGTTATGTTGAATCTGAGATGGAGCAAAGCAATGTTTGCAGTGAGGAAGATAAATGAATCAATCTTGAAATATGATATTTTGTAAGACTCTACAGAAAGAAAGGTCTGTGTCTTTGCTCTTTAATTAATTGGGTGCTTAGAAATAATTACAAAAAATTTGTATGCCAAAGTATATACCGGGAATCAGGCCCTCTGGACACCATTATTAATTTTTATAGAGTCCTAGGGGAACAGCTAGCCAGGAATCATTAACGCACTGCAGAATAGCAGACAGCTTTAGGCCCCACACTTTACAACACTATTAAATAAAAAGGAGGGGCTAGGATAAGTCCACTGGAAAGTCTTCAAATAAAGATGAAAGTGAAAGGCATTTTGAAATATTCTGCTATGACAAGATTATATAATGTTCTTTCATATCACAATGGATTTTGAAGAACTTTCTAGAAAAACAAATCTCAGAACCTCTCTCCAGGGTGGAGAGAGACTATGAATAATCATGAATAAATAAATTATGGTATGGTTAGTGTTACATGACGTAACTATAAAATATGGATAAGCAGCAAGAAATTTTCAGGCAAAGTAGAGACAATTCAAAAGCCAAATCACGACAGAGCACAGCATTCAGTAGTGGTGAAGATTGTGATGTGAAATAGAGTGAAAGCAGTGAAGAGGGCTGAAAAACAAACAAACAAAAAAATGGTGTAATTGTGAAGGACTCTAAATTCTTTGTGAAGGATTTTGGATCTTCCACCATAGATCAGAGTTCCATTGCCCATTTTCTTGTGCATAGCAGATTCAAGAGAAGACTGGGCCAAGGCTTTGACCCTGCAGAAAAGCCATCTTAAATAAGCTTAAGTGAAAAAGCTGTGCTCTCTATGTAAATGAAGCTTTAATGCAGATACTGTGGCTCCACTCTTGCCCCCCATTTCCAACCAGATATCCTATATTGTCCCACCTAGAAATCATATATTGAGCCCCCTGCTGCTGATCAAAAGCATTGGTCATGAACGTCTTCCATATTCAATCCCTGAGAGCTCCACCTTGTTGGTCAGCTCCTGGAACTGGGCAGCTCCAGATAATGCCTGGCTCCAGAACTTGACAATGACAAGCCAATAATGAGATAAGTTAGATATTCAAGGTCTATTACAGCTTTAAATATCATTTCCTAAGGAAAGTCATATCTATCAAGAGAACACTTTGTGATGACAAAAATTATCCAAACTTAAATTCTATATTTCTCAACCTCCTTCCCTGACCCAAACTTCTACAAGTGTGAATTTTTCAGAAAAATGTTTGCTGTTCAGAGAAGTGGTGAAAAATGGAAAACAACGAAAATCAAAATTTATTTTCATGGGTTCACTTAGAGGAAGTAGCAGAGGAGAGGGAGACAGACAGAAGCACTGGGTAAAATCTTTAACTTTAGGAAAGAGGAAGTTTAAGAAATTGTCTTATGTTATAAGCAGTGTATTTCTATGCTAATCTCCCATTCATACAAACACATGAAATCACATAATCACATGAATACATTGTATCAACAAAAATGTCAATAAATCACACCCACTAGAATGTCTACTATTTAAAAAATGCAGAAAATAACAAGTATTGGAGAGACTGTAGAGAAATAGGAAAACTTATTCACTATTGGTGGGATGTTAAATGCTGCAGCAGCTGTGGAAGACTGGTGATTTCCTCAGAAAGTTAAGTACAGAATTACTATATGATCTGGCAATCCCACTTCTAGTTATATAACCAAAAGAATTGAAAGCAAGAGTTCAAACAGATATTTTCACACTAATATTCATAGTGGCATTATTCACAGTCATCAAAAGATGGAAGCAACCCTAGTGTTCATTAACTGATGAATGGATAAAGAAAAGGTGATATATACATATAATGGAATATGATTTATTATAGAAAGGAATGTACTTCTGATACATGCAACAATATGAATTAACCTTGAAGACATCATTTAACTGAACAAGTCAGACACAATAGAACATACATTGTATGATCTCACTGATATGTAATAATTGGAGTAAGCAAATTCAGCAAGTCAGAAACTAGAATATAATTTACCAGGGGCCAGGGTGGGGGTAGGGAATGGGGAGTTAATGCTTAAATTGTATAGAATTTCTTTTTGGGTTGATGGAAAGCTTTGGTAATGAATGGTGGAGATGGTACCACAACATTGTGAATGTAATCAACAGCACTGAACTATTTATTTAAATGTGTTTAAAAAGGGAAATTTTAGGTTGTGTATATGTTACTAGAATAAAAATAGAAAAAAACAAAAAACACAGGACTGTACAACACAGAGAACCCTATTATAAATGATGGCACACAGTTAATAGTACAATTATTAAAATTTTCTTTCATGAATTGTAACAAATATACCACCTCAATGCAAGGTGTTAATGATGGAACTCTGTATTTCATGCATGATTTTTCTGTAAACCTACAATTTCTCCAATAAAAAAAGTCAATAGAGATCTATACAACTCTTTAGTAATATGAGAGTAAATTGTATCCTTTTCAAAATGTAAACATTTAAAATTTGTCTTCCTTCCTTCCTTCCTTCTTTCTCTATCTTCTATGTTTCTGTCTTCAAACATATCTGTAAAAGTTTATCCACTGACCTCTATAGGGACAGTCCCATCCTCTGAGACATTGTTATTAATACATTTTGATTTTGCAAATATAGTTTTTCTTTCTTTAAAAAAATCTTGGTAGTGAATGGCAGAGTTTTTGTTTTTACTTGGCAAAATAAAAATGTTAAAAAATGCTACATTTTCTCTTTAGTTAATCTATATGTTAGCATAAAATGTAATAGTTTTAGGTTGGTCTTTGAGCCCCAATTTTGCTTCAGTTTTAATCAACGAACATTTAAAACCGGATGAAGGTTTGATCACATTTGTCTTTTACAGGGAGACCTTTGACTGAAATGTGGACAATAGATAGGAGGAGGCAGAGTGACAATGAGGGAAAATACTGTGGATCAACAAATAAGTTATGAGGTTATATCTATATTTTGAGAAAGGGATGATATGGATTTGAACTACAATAAAAGAGAAAAAGGTGGAGAGGAAAATATATACTTGAAGCTATTGTTAATATTGATGTTTTTACTAAAATCAATAATACTTGGTGATAAATTGCATATGAATGATAAGGAGATGGAAGAGTTTAGAGGTTGATGTTTTCAAGCTTGCATGTAGGGGTGTAAAAAGTCACCATCACCTGAAATGAGAAGATGAGTAGGAAGAGTCATTTTTGGAAAGGAGAGAGTAAAGTATGATTATTTTGAAATATTATAACTCATCTGTAAAACTGCTCAGAAAACACTTCAAGTTTGAGCAAAAGTTCTCCATTACAGAAAATAATGAAAAAACCCTGAAGATCCTCTGATAAGCTACCAATTTTGATGCTAAACAGTGTTGACACAGCGTACACATATATTTTTGCTTTGTTAAAAATAGTTGCATTTCTGAATGTATAGGCTTGTATTTTTCAGTTGGATGCAGTTAATTCTTAAGTATGTGTGTCTGCATGTATACATATGTACTATATATGTACTATGTACACATATGTTATGATTATTTATATTGTATGTATATTATATTGTATGTATAATTTCATAGTCTTGGTGACCTATGTTTGGATTGAGTTTTGAAAAAAATGTAATTTTCTAGTCTCCTAATATTTTCAGTTTCAGTGTTAAATATATTGATAATATTATAATATATATTTCATCATCTAAGTGCCAATTTGAGCTTCATTGAATTTTTAATTTAATATTTTCTCCAAATAAAATGCTTTTCCAAATATAAGCTGCATGGATGCTGTAACAAATCATCACAAGTTTAGTGAGTTAAGACAAAACAAATTTATTATCTTATCATTCTGTAGGTTAGAAATCAAATGCAGGTCTTAATGGACTAAAATCAAGTTGTTGGCAGGGCTGGATTCCTTTCTGGAGATTTAAGGGGAAATCTGGTTTTGCCTTTTCCAGCTCATAGATGCTATCCACATTTTAGGTTCATGGGCCTATTGCTCCATCATCACAAGCAGAATCATAATATATCTGTCTGACCCTGATTCCATTGTCATATCTCTTTTTTGACTCTCCTCTTCTACCTTTCTCTTCCACTTTCAAAGACCCTTGTAATTACTTTGGGCCCACCCAGGTAGTCTAAGTAATCTTCTTATTTTAAGGTCAGTTGGTTAGCAATTTTAATTCCAACTGTAACCTTAATTCCCCTTTGCCATGTAATGTAACATAGTCATAAATTTCAGGGATTAGGATATGGTCATCTTTGAGGGACCATGATTATGTCTATCACACAAGCCTACTAGGCATTTAGGTATTTCTTTGGAGTTGGTTAATTTTTAGAATGTAGGATTAAATCATTTCCTAATCTCCTCCATGTCTGTGGTAGGCAGCCTCTAAAAGAGCACCCAAAGATCTCCATCTCCAGTTATTCATACCCTTATGTAATTCTTTTCCCCTTGAACATGGTCTGAAGTTACTGAATCACTTCTTACAAATATAGTATGGCAGATATGATGGGATGCCATATCAGAGATTATATTATATGAAGGCTGTGGCTTCTATTTTGGGTGCCCCTCTCATGTTCTGTTGCTGTCTTCCTCACTAGCTCTGAGGGTAAGCCAACTGTCATGTGGTCAAGCAAGTCATACAGAGAGGCGCATGTGGCAAGAAGCTTATGTCTCTGGCAATCCGCAAAAGTGTTGAAGCCTACCAACAGCTACATGAGTGAGCTTGGAAGCAGAATCTTCCCTAGTTGGGCCTTTAGATGATCAGAACCCTGTAACAAAGCCTTGATTACAGTTCTATGATAGGCTCTGTTTTCAACTTCATGAAAGAGGCCACCTAACAAGCCCATATGTATGATCCATGAAAACTGTGAGAAAATAAATGTTTATTGTTTTAAACCACTAAAGTTTAGGGTAATTTATTATGAAGTGATAGTTAACTAATGCAGATTTTGGTATCTGAAAATAGGAAACTGCTTTAACAAATATAGTCATAGCTTTGGATCTGGGAAGTGAGCAAAAGTTGAAAGGATTTTGAGAAGTATGTTAGAGAAAGTTTAAATTGCCTTAAACAAACTGTCAGGAGAAATATGGAAATATGGACTTTGAGGACATTGCTGGTGAGGGCTAAAAAGTAAGTGAATGTCAGGTTATTAGAAACTGAAGGAAGCAGGATCCTTGTTTCAGAGTGGCAGAAAGCTTAGCAACCCTGTTGGCTGGAGTAATGTGGAAGGTAGAAAGTATGATGATCTAGCTGAGGATATTTACAAGCAGTGTTGAAGGTGCAGCATGATCACTTCTTGCTCTTTAAAATACAATGTGAGGAGAGAGTTAATTGAGGGAAAGATTGTTAAACAAAAGGAAGTCAACACTTTATGGTTTTGAAATTCTCAGAATCTCTCACTGGCAAAGTTGCTAAATTTAAGAAATAGCTTCTGAGCAAAGATCAAGTCCAGGGCCCTAGCAGAAAGCCTGGTCTAGAGATGAAGCCAAGGTCATGACTCACAGATCCCCTCCATAGAACACTGTATCATATAGAAACTTAACTCTAATTGTGAAGAGATGTGTGGGAGTGGCTGTTGTCTTATGGATTATACCTCAATGGTATTCACAGGAAGCTCATGAAGCTTTTGAGAAGATTGTTGGCAGAAATTACTTCAATTTGGATTGAAGGGGCAGAACAATACAAAATGATAAAAGGCAGGGGGATTCTCAAAATTCTATTGGTAAATAGCATGCTGAGAAAACTACTCATTTGCATAACTGTGCTTCCTTTACTGAAAAAGGAGGGCTAAATCAGAGGGTGGAAACAGGAAGGCAGAACTAGAATCATGGAGAATTGTTTCTAGATCTAGAGATCTAACCAGGAAACGTCCAACATTTGCCTGGCTGGATTTCAGAATCAATATGGAGTAGTGATTCTTTTGTGGCCCTAATTTACTATTGTTAGCAGTTATCCTATGCTTATCCCATCATTGTATGTTAAGTGTGTGGTATCAGCTAACTGTCTTTATTCACAGAGTAAAGATTGAGAGGAACCCTATACAAGGAGCTCTAATAATGAAATTTTACCAGAGGAGATTCATTTACTCCTGAATCTGATCTAGATGATGATAATCTGGACTTCAGCCAGAACTGTAGTGGGATGAAAACTTGAAGGACCCCTGACCTTGAGAATTATGAGATAAATGTTTTCTATTTTAAGCTACCATATTTTGCAGTAATTTGTTACACAGCAACAGATAATTAGCACCCTACTCACTAAAATTCTCTCCACTATTGAAATTCAGTAGAGGAATCATTAGTAATTAAGGAATTTCCAAAACTTCCTATCTACCAATTATCCTTGGCATCAAAAGGCCTTTTCCTGTTGGATTTAAAGAACAGTGAACATGCTTCTGAATTCCAAAAGTTACCTTCTCTGCTGATATTGGCTCTAATATTTAAAATACTTGTTGTGACACTTTAAAATTATGTATTTTTCCCACTTGGATGCTTTTGCATACTAGATTACAGCCATTGATCGCATGGGTTGTATTTTTCACCCTTGTGACCTTATCACCTAAAATATATTTGGTGCTCAATAAATATATAATGAATGAATAGGTGAGGAGAGCAAATTAATGAATATATGACCAACTGTTATAAACAATGAAAGATAACTCCAAGCACTTCTTGGTTTTAATGAAACTTCCATGACATTCTAGAAGCATAGACATACTCAATATTTTATTATCATTGTCAATATTATTGTTTTTTAATTCTTATTTTTAGGAGAGATGTACTTTTTTAGTAATTATAGGAGACTCTTCTTAAATTTTATTTCTCTGCTCTCTCTTCTCTAAATTCCATTAAGAAATATATAAGGAAGAGGCAGGGCAAGATAGAAGCATAGGGAGATATCAAATTTGCTATTCCCCTGGAACAACTAGCAAATAGCCAGGAACAACTAGTAAATAATCTGGAACAAATGTTAGGGGGACTTCTGTGACTGGACACACATCAAAACACCATCTGGAATGGGGTGGAATGGCTGAGATCACAGCATGGAACTCTAAGTAAAGCTCCTCAAACTGTGGGAGCTGGCAACCACTCCCTGATTTGGAACATGTGGGGAAAAGAAGGCAGTCCCTGCCAGGAGCAAGGGAATGTAGCTCAACCAAACTCCAATTGCAGTTTTAATTACAAATTTGGACTAGTGAAAACAACTTATGACCCAGATAAACCCAGAGCAAGCAGGAAAAGGAAGCTGGAGTTTTATCCCCACAAAAAGGATGCAGGATTGATGGAAAAAGCTACATAAATAAATAGGAACAGAGAATTTTAAAGTTGGCTGAGCTCAGAATACTGGAAAAGGGCTGTGTACCAACAAAAGGAGCATACAGAACCAGGTTGCAACTCCAGTTCTTGCCTGGTGACCTGGAGGGCTGGGAACTTGCTCTGAAAAGGGGACTTCTTTCTTTTTCCCTTTTTTTATCTTTCATTCTAAATAGTTCAGTAGAGAAAGCCTCAGGCATTTTCAATTGTCAGCAATGACCCAGGCAAGGGTGGAGTTAAGATAGAGAGTTAAAAAAAAAAAAAAAGCACAAAACAAAACACAAGTGTAGGAGATAATTCCCTAAAGGGATTATATTTCCCTAAGTGGGGAGGGGGAGGGGCAGGGCCCAGCTCAAGTGGTGGCCTTCCCTCAGAGAACTCAGACACAAGGGCTTAGGGGAAAAAAAAAATAACAGGAACAGTTTAAGCTTGGCTACTGACACCCTTGGCTCCTTGCCAGGACAGAGTCCACTGAGAATTAAGGACACTGCCCTTCTTTACACTGGTGGGAATCCGTAGGCTGACAAGCACCACCTGCTGGGCAGGATAAGGACAAGCATAGAGCCTAGAGGCCTCACAGAAAAGTCTGACAACTTGTTGGGTCTCATCCTCAGGGTAACCTGACACAAATTACACCATCCTGAGACCAGGGCCTGCCTGGTCTGGGAAACTCTGATTGGAGTAATCAAGGAAACCAGATGCCTAGACAACAAAAAGTAATGAATTGCACCAGAAAAAATGAAGATATGGCCCATTCAAAGGAACAAACTTACACTTCAAAGGAGATACAGGAGTTGAAACAACTAATTAAAGATCTTCAAATAAATATGTTAAATCAATTAAAAAATCAGATTAATGAGTTGAGGGAAGATATGGTAAAAGAGGTGAAGGGAATAAAGAAGACATTTGGGCAAACATAAGGAAGAACTCAAAAGTCTGAAAAAATAATTGGCAGAACTTTATGGGAATGAAAGGCACAATAGTTGAGATGAAAAACACAATGGAGACATACAACAGCAGATTTGAAGAGGCAGAAGAAAGGATTCAGGAACTAGAGGACAGAACATCTGAAATCCTACAAACAAAAGAACAGATAGGGAAAAGAATGTAAAAATATGAGCAAGGCCTCAAGGAATTGAATGATAACATGAAGGACATGAATATATGCACCATGGATGTCCCAGAGGAGAAGAGAAGGGAAAAAGGGGCAGAAACAATAATGGAGGAAATAATCACTGAAAATTTCCCATCTCTTAGAAAAAACAAAAATTACAAATCCAAGAAGTGCAGTATGCCCCAAGCAGAACTTATACAAATAGACCCACTCCAAGACACTTATTAATCAGAAATTTAAGTGTCAAAGACAAAGAATTCTGAAAGCAGCAAGAGAAAAGCAAATCATCACAACAAAGGAAGCTCAATAAGACTATGTGCAGATATCTCAGTAGAAACCGTGGAGGTGAGAAGGCAGTTCTATGACATATTTAAGATAAGGAAAGAGAAAAACTGCCAACCAAGAGTTTTCTATCCATCAAAACTGTCCTTCAAAAATGAGGGAGAATTTAAAATAATTTCAAATAAAAAGACTGAGAGAGTTTGTGAACAAGATACCTGCTCTACAAGAAATACTAAAGGGAGCACCACAGACAGATAGGAAAAGACAGGAGAGAGAGGTTTGGAGAAGAGAGTAGAAAAGAATATCAATAAGGGTTTTTTAGTTTGAATGTATTATGTCCCCCAAAATGCCATCATCTTTGATGTAAACTTGTGTGGGCAGACACATTAGTATTGATTAGATTGTAATCCTTTGAGTGTGTCTGTGGAGATGTGCCCCACCCAACTGTGGATGATGATTCTGATTGGATAATTTCCATGGAGGTGTTACCCCACCCATTCAGGGTGGGTCTAAATTAGATCACTGGAGCCATATAAATGAGCCAACAAACAGGGAACTCAGGACAGCTGAGAGTGACATTTTGAAGAGGAGCTACAGCCAAGAGGGACACTTTGAAGAATGCAAAGAAGCTGAGAGGGTAGCTGCAGATGAGAGACAGTTCAAAGATGGCCATTGAAAGCAGACTTTTCTCCAGAGAAGCTAAGAGAGGACAAATGCCCCAAGAGCAATTGAGAGTTACATTTTTGAGGAACTGCAGCCTAGAGAGAAATGTCCTGGGAGAAAGCCACTTTGAACCCAGAACTTTGGAGCAGATGCCAGCCATGTGCCTTCCCAGCTAACAGAGGTTTTCTGGACACCATTGGCCATCCTCTAGTGAAGGTACCCATTGTTGATGTGTTACCTTGGACACTTTATGGCCTCAAGACTGTAACTGTGTAACCAAATAAACCCTCTTTTATAAAAGCCAATCTGTTTCTGGTGTTTTACATTCTGGCATCATTAGCAAACTAGAACAAAGAGTAAAAGAGAGAGAGGAAAAAAATAAAAATAAAATAAGATATGACATGTGTTATGGTTTGCTAATGCTACCAAATGTGCAAAATACCAGAAACAGATTGGCTTTTATAAAGGGGGTTTATTTGTTTACAAAGTTAGAGTTCTACAGCCATAAAAATGTCCAAACCAAGGCATAAACATGACTATACCTTTGCTGAAGAAAAGCCATTGCTGTCCAGAAAATCTGTTAGTTTGGAAGGCACAGGACAGGCATCTGCTTTCTCCCAGGTTGCATTTCAAAATGGCTTTCTCCCAGGATGTTTCTCTCCAGGTGCCTGGGGGTGTTCTCTTAGTTTCTTCCAGGCAAACTCTGGACTAGTAAAAATGCTTCCAATGGCCATCTCCAAAATGTCTCTTTAAGCTGCAGCTGCAAGCTCCTTCTATCTGAGCTCTTATAGAGCTCCAGTGATTTAATTAAGACCCACACTGAATTACTCCATGGAAATAATCTAATCCAAAGATTCCAACCTAATCAACACTAATACATATGCTTCCACAAGATTTCATTGAAGAACATGGCATTTTGGGGGGAAATAATACATCCAAACTGGCACAACATGTAAAATCCAAAAGACAAAATGGTAGACAGTAGACATTACATTAAGTGAAATTTGCAAGAAACATAAGGACAGATACTGTATGGTGTCACTAATATGAACTATTATTGATGAGCAAAATTTGAGAGTTGAGATCACAGGTTATCAAGAGATAGAAAGAGGCTAGAGATCAGGCATTTGATGCTGAAAGAGTACAGAAGGTTCAACAGGATTGACTGTATAGATCCATAAATGGAATGGATAGTATAACAGTGTGTGATGGTAACATAATATTGTAAGTACTCTGAAAAAAGATGAGTGTGAGTATGGATGAAAGAGAAAGACTAAGGGCAGGAATGACACAAGAAGGAAAGATAGGGGATAAAGACTGTGATTCTATAATTAGCAAAACCTAGAGTGGTCAGTGATGGTGATTAAATGAACAAACATAAAAATGTTTTTAAATGAGGGACAACAAATGAATGTCAACAATTGCAAGGTGCTGAAATTTGGATGGTATAGGAGAAAAACACAATCAATGCAAACTAGAGTCTATATTAATGGTAATATTGTAAGATGCTTCCATTAATTGTAACAAAGGCAATATACCAAAGCTAAATGTCTATAAGAGGGGGATACAAGGGAGTGATATGGGATTCTTGGTGGTGGTGGTGTTGTCTAACCTTTTCATTATATTTTATTTTATTTTTATTTTTCTTCTATCTTTTATATTTTTATTCTTCATTTTGTTTTCTCCTTTTTGTCTCTCTTTGCAGAAGAAATGGAAATGTCCTCATATAGATTGTGGTGGTGAATGCATAATTATGTGATTATACTGGAAATAATTGTTTGTTTACCTAGGATGAATTATATGGTATGTGAATAAAACTGTTGAAAAATAAACAGAGTAATACAAGTGCTGGAGAAAATGTGGAGAGAGAGATAAGCCTATTTCCTGTTGGTTGGGAAGTAGAACAGCACAGTCAGCTGGAGGGCAGTATGGTGGTTCCACAGGAAGCTAACTATGGGGTTGCCATGTGATCCTGCAACCCTGTAATTGGATATATGCCCTCCCCACTACATGGAACATGACTCCCAAGGGTGTAAATCTCCCTGGCAATGGGGGATATTATTCCCAGGGATGAGTCTGGACCTGGCATCATGGGATTGAGAAAGCATCCCTGACCAAAAGGGGGATGACAAATGAAACAAAATAAAGTTTCAGTGACTGAGAGATTTCAAATGGATTCAAGAGCTCATTCTGGAGGTTATTCTTATGTGTTATATAGATATCCCTTTTTAGTTGTTAGGGTATTACAATAGCTAGAAGGAAATTCCTGAAACTGTTGAACTGCAATATAGCATCCTTGATTCTTGTAGATGATATTATGACTGTAGAGCTTACACTCTGTGATGAAAAACCTTGTTGCTCACACTCCCTTTATCCAGTGTATGGGGAGATGAGTAGAAAAAAGAGAGCCAAAAAGCAAATGAATAACAGGGGAGGGGGGGGTATGAGATGTTTTGGAGTTGCTTTTTACTTTTATTTTTTGCTATTCTTATTTTTATTTTTTAAAGTAATGAAAACATTCAAGAAATTGTGGTAATGAACTCACAACTATATGACGATACTGTGAACAACTGGTTGTACACTTCGGATGATTGTATGGTGTGTGAATATATCTCAATAAAATTGCATAAAAAATAAATAGCTAAGAATTTTTCCTCTTTGCACTGCTTTGATTCTTAAAACACACATTTGGAAAGACTGTCTTCATCATTATTCTACAGATGAGGCCCTTTTTCAATTTTAATTCCTTATTGGAAATCATTTTGGCTTATTGAATTATTTATTAACTATTTTTAAATTTTGGTTGGCCTTTGCATTTTAAATTCAGTAATTTTACCTGAATGCTGATAAACTATCCCTCAGTTCTTTATCCTGGTTACTAAATGGAGTGGGGGAGGGCCACAAAGCATTATTACTTTGGTAGCTCTTTTATTGTCATCTTTCACACATCTACTCATTTCCATTCTGATCCTAAAGGAATGTTCTTTATAGCATTTGCTCTTTCATTTATTATTTAGAATGCATTTTTACAAAATTAAAAAAAATAGCATTTAAATATTTCCTGGGAAATCATTGTTGTTTTCATAAAATTTGTCTTTAAAATTTCTCTTTCAGAGTAGAGTCATTAATCCTGATCTTACATTGTCATAAGTATGCTAGTAATACAGTATTTTTTGTGTTTATCTTGTCATTGCTTACAATATAGTGTAACTGAAGAATTTATATGACAAAAATCTATAGACCACTTCTGAAATCCTGACCAATTCATTATTGTTTTCTTGAAATCAGCTTATGATTTTTACAGTTTGGTATATCTCTTAATGAACTGTATATTCCTATATTAAAGTTAAAACCACCATCTTCTACTCTTTTCCCATGACTAATAAAATCCTCATAACGTTTTAGAATTAGGATATATCTCATATACAATTGCAATGCCAATGTACATAATTAAATTAAAAAAAAATGAACCATTGAATTTCCATACTTTCCATCTATAGTTCCATCACCTCATCTGTTGAGTTAGATTTTTCAAATTAAGAATTTTATTGAAAATAGGTAGCTTTTTCTTATTTTTAGAAAGTGATTAAACTGGCTGGGAAATATAAGAATAGGACAAAAACATTATTTAAGAAATTTAGTTATGCAATATCATTTATTGCTATTTCACAGATTCACAAAATCATAGCTAATCTAAACATTTGTCTTTGTGATATTTTATATTTATCATGTATTTGAATGCTAATAGCAATTTTATTTCTTTATTAGTAAACTTAGAAGGCTTTTTTTTGGTCTGCCTCCATGAAATTGTTATCTAATTATTCCTCATAATGATTAAAGTCAAATCCTTCTCCCAAAGAAGAATCCTGGGAACTAAGGCTCTATGCATAAAAATATTTACTCAGATAAACCAGGAAGAATGGCTTCAGCACGAAAGGAGTTGTGGTGTATACTGAGAACTGAAAGTTAATGTATTTTGAGCATATTAAGCCAGGAGGAAAATGGGACTAGATGAGTCTAGAGAGGTAAACAGGAGCCTAGTAGGTATTTTTTAAAAGCTCATTCTAAGGAAAATGGGGAATTACCAAAAACTTTTAAACAAGAGACTGTCTTCTGTGTAAAGAATGGAGTGGAGGAAAGTAACAGTAGAAGTGAAAAAAAAAATATGCTATTTCATTTGTACTAGAGAGAGTACAAACTGTGGCAGTTGAAATGGAGAGCAACGAGGTAAGGGTGGGATCAGGACACCATTTGGAATATATAAGAGTTTGGGGATTATAAGTACTAATAAATTTAAATAACCAAAATGATCCAAGCTTTACCCAAGAGTAGCAGTAGTGAATTTGATGAGAAGTCCTCTGATTCTGGATATATTTTGAAGGTAGACCCTATAGGTCATACTATTTCATTGGCTGTGATTTGAGAGAAAAAAGGCAAGATTTAAGAATGACTCAAGGTTTTTAGACTGAACAACTAAAAGGGTGAAGATTTCATTATTGAGTTGAAGGAGTTTGGGAAGCTAGTTGGAGAGAGACTATGAGGATTCTTGAGTTAAGTCTGAAATAGCTATTAGATATTCAGATGAAGATATGGTGTGGCCAGTTTGATATATGAATCCAGAATTTAGAGGAGAATTCTAGGCTGAAATTATACATTTATTGATCAGCATATAGAGGGCATTTAAAGTCATGACATTAGATGAGATTACCAAGGAAGGAAGGAAATGAGTGTAGATGTAAAGAGGAAAAGTCCAAAGACCGAGATCCAGGGCACTTCTAATTTTGGAAAATGAGCATCAACCAGCAAAGGAGACTGATAAGTTGCAGTGATAAAAAGAAAGAGAAAGAGGGAGGGAGGGAAAGGGGGGGGGGAGAAAATCAAATAAGTGTAGTGTCCTTGAAACTAAATGAAGTGTTTTAAGAAGGAAGAAGTGACAATGTCAAGCATTGCTGACAGATTAAGAATGATGCTAATTTAGAACTAATCCTTGAATTTTAAAAAGTGGAGATCATTTGTGAAAACTTGAACGGATGGAATTCAAAAGAGAATGAGACTAGGGGAATTACAGACAGTAAGTTTAGACGGACCTCTGAAGAGTTTAACTCTAAAAGGATAAATAAAATGGAAAGGGGGATGAGGCCACACTTTTTATGCTAATGGAATTATTTAGTATGGAAGGGACCAATGATGATGAAAGAGGTTAGAGTGGATAGGGTTAGGATTAGGGTTAGGGTTACCATGCATTGCTACATTTTCTCCTTTAGACACTTTGTGGTTACAAGGTTAGAAATGTCACCTAAGAGCCATAAAAACATTGGGAGTAAGGACAGATAGGATTTTGGGGGGATGTTTCCTCCTCCTGGATTGACTTTGCCATCATTTCTCTTGTCTAATCTCTGCAGCTATTTGCTGGAAGTTCTTTCTCCAGTGGATTTCCAAAGTACTTTATCAACACCACCAAAAAATGTTCTTATAATGGACACACACAAAATGATATGCAAAACCTATTTTGAGGATATTAAATACATCTTTAAATCTCCTAAAATTCCTAGCACAGTATTTTGCACATAGAAAGTGCTTATTAAATATTTTCTGAATGAGTAAAAATATACATCTGTTAAGTTACATTTGTCTGTGTTACATGTAGTTTGCTCTTTGGATGAAATTTTAGGTGTTACTGAATTGTATGAAGATCTAAATTAAAGTAGCTGTTTGGTTTATTGCGAGCTATTTAAAACGAAATGGTAATCCATAAATGCTTGAATTACCCATTTCATGATTGCAATAAATTTAATAGATCCTTATTGCATGGGTTTAGATTACAAAAATTATGTTTTAACTGAGTAAGCTATAACTACTTTAAGGCCATTAAAAATGATGGGTCTAAACATAGTCTTACCTCGGGAAATTATTTAACTTATACATTTTTGTTAAATGGTCAAAAGCTAGTTCATTTCCAGTTTCCTGTGTTAAGTATTCTGAGAGAAAACTTAAACTTGGAGGTGTCATAACTGGTCTTTGAAATGCTAGGCTACCAGGTGTGTAGACTCTTAGGGTAATATCAGCAATAGAAAAAAAGCAAAAAACAAAAAACATTATACTACTTTAATAGCAACTTTTTTTGTCAGTTTCTAATGAAATTTAAAGGGATAGGCATAAATGTGTTACTTCTGATGAGTTTAATTCTACCTTTGAGTATAAATATTACTGCATCCTTTATTAGGATATAGTTAAGGCTGATACCAGTATGGCTTGTCAGGGAAGTATTAAATATGAAACTAAGTTTACTAGCTCTTTCTTTTTAATCCTGCTTTCAAAACTGCTTAGAGGCCCTTCAGAAACACTGTTTACATGGTTATGAAATTGGTGGAAAACACTGAAACATTAACATGTTGAACTGCTATCCTGCCTCATAAACACATTCATAAAGAAAGGCAGAGCCAATTAAAAAATAAACTCCTCATGTACTGTAAGATGAATTGCTGCAAGCCAGCCAGTAAAAATAATAGAGCTGTCAAAACAATATAATTTCTGTGCACAAACCAAAGCATACCCAATATAATAATAGAATGAAGATCTCCTGAATAAATACCTAGTCAGGATTGAACTGCAAGGAAAACACATTTATTCCGAGCTCAGTTAGTTCATGGAAACAAATGCTTGCTTATAAGTTTGTAATATTTGACAATGGGAAGATTATAGCTCAGCCATGGCCTCCAATAACTTAAAATATTAGAAGCTATAGACCTTGCTCAGTTAAATGAGTTACTCAAATGTTCACCTTTCACAGATTGATACCCTGGCTGTAGACTGGGACACTTCACTATCTATGAACTGATGAATGATCAAGGCATTTAACTTGATAAATCAGGGTCTTTTGCTAAATAAATTAAAGCAAACAGGAGTAACTGAGCAGGCTGTTGGCTGGTCTAATGGGTATTTTTTCAAATTAATCTCAGTCAGTGATTGTGCAGAGATTGTTCCAATTCCATTTTGTTCATTAGGGGACACAGTCTGTTCTTGAATCCTGAATGTTAGCAGAACATTCACCCAGATGGGTGAAATATATGATCACACAAAAGCAAAATGTAGAGCTGCTTTTTACCCACAAAGAGCTGTAAACATGGGCTCAACTAATATATACAAATATCTGTAATGGAAAGTCAGATGTAGAGGCATAAGAACAGGGGCATTCCCTGAGAAGCTTTCATTTGTTAGGCAAAGGGATCAAAGGTGCAACCGGACAAGTAGGATTTTTGGAAATCATTTTTCTTGAAGCAAAATTCGCTGAAACTGCTTAGCAGAAATAAAATCTTAATTTCAAATAAGCAGAAATATGTAAGAAGATAGTTATTTAGAAGAGAGATGATGAGAGCCAATCATGTTAAAGAGATTATTTCTGTAATACAGGGAATTTCAGGTGGAACCAGAATGATTTGTCAGTGAATAAGGAATATTCATGGAAACAATAGCATTTCTTCTGGAAGCCTCAAATGGGATGAGTAGAGAAGCCTTCATTTGGGGTAACTCACTATGCATTAAGTAAGTGATCCAAATGGTGGTAAGTGATTCTTACCATCATTTCCTATTAGTGAAATGTGCTGTTTTTTTAATTCACTGAAGCTAAACCTCACTTCTCTTACTATACAAGACATCTTTAACTCACTGATATTATCTCACTTAATATTGTTGCCTTTTAATTTAAACAATAAAGTTACTCTTATTCCAGTGTTGATTGTTTTCTCCATCTACTTACAAAACTATAAAACTATTCTCTGTGAAGTTAGGCAATCCTAAATGCCATGACTCTATTTTCTGCTAAGAATGTTTTTTAATAGATGGTGGTTGTGATGGTTAGGTTCATGTGTCAACTTGGCCAAGTGATAGTACCCAGCTGTCTGGTCAAGCAAGCACTGGCCTAACAATTGCTGCTAGGACATTTGTGGCTGGTTAATAAACCAACAGGCTGGTTTATTAGATTATCAGTCAGTTGGCTGCAGCTGTGACTGATGTCTCATCAAAGGACATGTCTTCCACAATGAGAGAATGCAGTCGGCTGGATTTAATCCAATTAATCAGTTGAAGACTTATAAGCAAGACAGATAGAGGACCTTTACTTCTTCTTCAGCTGACCAGTGAAGCATTTCCCGAGGAGTTCATTGAAGTTGCCAGTTTGTTTCCTGAGGAGTTCATCAGACATCTTCATTGGAGTTGACAGTTTGCTGACTGCCCTACAGAATTTGGACTCATGCATACCCACAGTTGTGTGAGTCACTTTTATAAATCTTATAGATACCGCTCATTGATTCTGTTTCCCTAAAGAACCCTAACTAATACAGTGGTTAACCATCATCTTGCTTATCTAGACAACATTTTGTATGAAAGGAAGTTAAACATGCATATTTCTGGAAAGTTTTTAATCAATGGCCTAATGTAGAAATTTCAGACACACTGTTCAATTAACAAAGAAAATATTTGGTAAGATATTAGCATTATATGAATTTGATTTGCTATCAACTCTACTATCTTGGTGTCCTTTCCACATTAATTTGAGCTTAATGAAATTATGGTTGGATATGCTGACTCAGAAGAGAGTTGGAATGCTACCTAGTTTACTATGTTTTGCCATGTTCAGCATCTCCTTTTACTGAATTCCATTCTGGTAGAGACATTACCATCACTAAGACTGATAAAGGATTGCCCAACTTTGTACCATTTGCCTTTCTGTTAGCAGCCTTTCCATATACATACAGAGCATACAGAGAGCATTGAGTGTCTTTTGGGTGTCTGCAGACCCAGCTGATTACTGAAGTGAAGTCTGCTAATGGCTCAACTCATTCCATCGTGTGTTCCTAATTGGCTCCCAATTTGTCTATTATAGTCTGTTTGCCTATTTTTCTCCTCTTAACCTCTGTGAGTTAACTTGATATTGTGGCACTTATAAAGAAAAGTTGTAGTCACCATTTTTCTAGAACAAAGATTACAAAACATATTAGAACTCTACTTCTTTGCCTTTTGAAAGAGGGCATGTGGGGTAATACTGGTTTTCTGGAAAGGCTGATGTTTGCTTGACAATCTTACCACCCTGAGATTATTTTCTTCAATAATACTCTCTGGACAGATATTTTACCTCTGTGCTTATGTTGATGATTCCTTACACTTAATTGTTTTATTTTCTCAGATAGCTCATTAGAACCTTTTTGGTTGTTTCTTTCTACTAGTAGGTATTCCTCTCTATTACACATTCAGCAAATATTTATTGACCACTTTCTGATTTCCAAGAACCATGCTAGACCCTGGGTTTACAAAGGTAAGCAAATGCATACACTTTGTATTCCTCATGGAGTTCTTATTAACCAAGTTTTAGTTTTTATTCATAAATGTAAAATTACCATAATGATATATGAAATAAGGAGAAATAGATGCTGAAAATATGCATGAATTAATGGATTTTATTGCATGTGGAGATCAGAAAAGGATTCACTGAGAAATTATAACTGAACCAAATGGTGAATGGAGAGTAGGTGTTAATTAAAGTGAAATGGGGGAGGAGAAGGCTTGTACAAATGCTCTATTGCAGAATGAAATATGAGTTATTTGAGGAATTTACTGAAAGTAAAAGAAGAGCCAAAGATGGAGAAATTGGTAGAAATAGGGCAATGTAGAAATCAGCCACAGAAAAAAAGGTAAACCATGTTAGGAATTTCAGGATATGGCCAGAATCATAATAAACCAGCAAAACATTTAATGCTGGGGTTGGAAAAAATAATCAGAAGATTGGCTGCAGTGTGGAGAAAGTGGGAAAGAGTAGACGCAGCTGATCAGCTAGAAAGTTATTGCTATAGTAGAGGGTAGATGTGAAAGTAGACCTGAATATGTTAGTGGGTATAGATATTGTTGGAAAACAGATAGATTCCAGAAACATTTAAAAAGTAAAAATAGTAGGATTTGCAGATGGATTGGATATGCTGTGAGGGGTATGGTGAAGGAAATGATGGTGTCAAGGATATTACCTAGTTTTTGGAGTTGTGATGTCATTTCCTAGGATGGAGAACCTTGAAAAAAAAAAATACAAGGTGTTCTAGTTTGCGAATGCTGCCAGAGTGCAAAACACCAGAGATGGATTGGCTTTTATAAAAGGGGGTTTATTTGGTTACACAGCTACAGTCTTAAGGCCATAAAGTGTCCAAAGTAAACACATCAGCAATCAGGTACCTTCGCTGGAGGATGGCCAATGGTGTCCAGAAAACCTCTGTTAGCTGGGAAGGCATGCGGCTGGTGTCTGCTCCAAAGTTCTGGGTTCAAAATGGCTTTCTCCCAGGATGTTCCTCTCTAGGCTTCAGCTCCTCAAAAATATCATTCTCAGTTGCGCTTGGGGTATTTGTCCTCTCTTAGCTTCTCCGGAGCAACAGTCTGCTTTCAATGACCATCTTCAAAATGTGTCTCATCATCAGCTCCTGTGCTTTCTTCCAAGTGTCCCTCTTGGCTGTAGCAAGCTGGCTCCTTCTGTCTGATCTTATATATTGCTCCAGTAATTTAATTTAGACCCACCCTGAATGGGTGGGGCAACACCTCCATGGAAATTATCCAGAGTCATGCCCCGCAGTTGGGTGGGGTGCATCTTCATGGAAACACTCAAAGAATTACAGTCTAATGAACACTGATAGGTCTGCCCACACATGATTACATCAAAGATAATGGCATTTGGGGAGACATAATACATTCAAACTGGCACACAAGACTTTTGGTTATAGATCACAAATTCTGTTTTGGACAAGTTGAATTTAATATATCTTTGAGAAATCTAAGTGAAGATAAAAATAAAATGGTTGCATACATATGTTTTTAATTTAGTAGTTCAGGCTGGTGAAAAAGAAGTGTGAACCATCTACTTACATGTGGTAATTAAAACTGTGATCACATGTTTTAGCAATTTACATCTATGGATCCATTTAATCTTTATGACAACAATATAAGTACCACTAAAAAACCCTTTAGAAAAAAGACTGAAAACTGAGGTTACATCCTTGCCATGATTGCAAAGCTAGTAAGTGTCAGAGTCAAGATTTGAACTCAGAGATGTTGTAAAATGCATTCACATTCTTAATCACTACATTATGCCACCTCTAATGAATAAGACTGCTATATGCTGGGTTGAATTGTGTTCCTCCAAAAGATATGTTCAAATCCTAAGCCCCAGTACCTGTGAATGTGACTTTATTTAGAAATATGGTCTTTGCAGATATAATCAAGTTAAGATGAAGTCATGCTAGATTAGGGTGGGCCATAATCCAAAGGCACAGTTACACAGGAGAGAATGCCATTTGGAAATGGAGGCAGAGATTGATGGGTCTACAAGCCAAGGAATGCCAAGGATTGCCAGTAATCACCCGAAGCTAACAGAGAATCATGGAACAGATTTTTCCTCAGGCTTCCAGTGGGAACCAACGCTGATGACATCTTGATTTTGGGCTTCTAGCCTCCAGAACTGTTGTTTTATGCTACTCAGCTTGGGACAATATGTTAAAGCAGCCTTAGGAAACTAATGCATTTTGCAAGAAATAGGGAATATCAGATACTCATGAGACATCAAGTGTGCTGGTTTGAAGCTGTTATGTACACCAAGAAATGCCATGCTCTTTTAATTCATCCCTGTGGGGGTAGACCTATTGTGGGTGGGATCTTTTGATTAGGTTGTCTCAATTGAGATGTGACCCACCCAATTCAAGGTAGGTCTTAATCCTTTACTAGAGTCCTTTATGAGAGGATAAAAGGCAGAGACATTTTGGAGAGAGCTTAGAGAGAGACATGCCCTGGAGAAGAGAAAAGAGAATCCACAGACACTCAGAGAGAAAGCCACTGGAATGAGAAGCTGAAAGCAACAACACTCAGTAGCAAAGGACAAGCAGACACTGGCTATGTGCCTTGCTATCTGACAGAAGAACCCCAGATGCCAGCAACCTTTCTTCAGAGGAGGTATCCTCTTGATGCCTTAATTTGGACATTTTCACAGCCTTAGAATTGTTTCTTGTGACTTAATAAATTAATTCCCTTTGTTACAAGCCAACCCATTTCTGGTATATTGCATTCCGACAGCTTTAGCAAACCAAAACATCAAGTAAGATACAATCTGGGAAAAAACAAACAAACAAGCAAAAAAACATTGGATTCAGACACATGTAGTATATTGGTAACTTGATGGGAACTGAGGAGTGAGTGGCAAGTGGGAAAAGAGGGAAGAGACAACTCTAAAAGTTTTTGTTTGACAAGAAAAAAAACAAGATTAATAGATAAAGTGCATGAGGGTGGTGTAATGTTTTGTTTTACTTTGTTTTAATAGAAGATATTGAAGTGTGTTTAAAAGCCAAAGAATAGAGTTGATAGAGAAAGGGTGACCTTTTGGAAGCAATAGATGTATTTTTTTTTTTAAATTTTTATTGCCACCAACTTTAACATGCTGTCACATCTCTATTCCCTCCCTCCTTCCCTCCCTCCCTGTCTATCATCCATCATCTATTGCTCTGTCTTCTGAACATATGAGAGCAAGCTGCACACATCCTTGAACATACACTGTAATTCACATATACGCTTCCCATGAACAAGAACATTCTTTTGTGCAATCCCATTAAGCGCAGCTAAGAAGTACAAGGGATTCAACAATGATAAAAAGCTTATATTCTGTATTTCCTTTTCCTTATGTCTCAACTGTGTCCCTTTGAGCCACCTGTCCTCTATCCTCTGATCCCATCCAAGTTCATCCTTGGCATTCAATTGTCATCTATTTAGACTGTCTTTTTTTTTTTTTTTCAGTTGTGGAAACATATATACAGCCTAAATCTTCCCCTTCCACCCCCTCCCTAGCATTCCATTAGTGGGATTAATCACATTTAGAATGTTGTAATGCTCTTTCCCACCATCCATTACTAGAAATTTCCCTTTACCTCAAACAGCAACCCTACACTCATTTCTTAACTCCCCATTGCCCCTTCCCCCATTTCTCTTAAACCAAACTATTTTTCATCTCTATGGTCATATTCTCTGATAATTTCTTTGTGTTTACTGTGGGGCTTAAAATTAACCTCTTAAACCCATACCAATCTTGTTTTTCTTTGATATCACCTTCACTTCAATAGGACATATAAACTATGTTCCTATACTCCTCCATTCCCCCACCTTTATATAGTTGTCTAAAATTACATATTTTACGTTGAGTTCAAAACCACTGATTTGTCATTAGAGTTTGCATATTTTATATCATGTAGGAAGTAAATAGTGGAGTTACAGTTCAAAAATTATTGACTTCTATTTGTAGTCCATTGTGGTTGGAGAAAGTGCTTTGAGTATATTCAATTTTTTTTTTTCTTAATTTCTTGAGGCTTGTTTTATGTTCTAGCTTATGGTCCCTTCTGGAGAAAGATCCGTGATCACTGGAGAAAAATGAATGTCCGTCCTGGTGATTTGGGATGTAAGGTACTATATATGTCTGTTAAAATTCTCTATATCTCTTTCTCCTTTCTTTGTGTCTCTGTTGGTAGGGCTCCCTTTAGTATCTGAAGTAGGGCGGGTCTTTTATTGGCAAAGTCTCTCAACATTTGTTTGTCTGTGAAAAGTTTAAGCTCTCCCTCAAATTTGAAGGAGAGTTTTGCTGGAAAAGTATTCTTTTTTTTTTTTTCCTTTAAGATGAAAAGTATTCTTGGTTGGAAATTTTTCTCTCTCAGAATTTTAAATATGTCATGCTACTGCCTTCTCGCTTCCATGGTGGCTGCTGAGTAGTCACAAATTAGTCTTATGTTGTTTCCTTTGAATGTGGTGAATTGCTTTTCTCTTGATGTTTTCAGAACTTGCTCCTTCTCTTCAGTATTTGAGAGTCTGATCAGAATATGTCTCAGAGTGGGTTTATTTGGATTTATTCTATTTGGAGTTCGCTGGGCATTTATGCTTTGTATATTTATATTGTGTAGAAGGTTGGGGAAGTTTTCCCCAACAATTTCTTTGAATACTCTTTCTAGACCTTTAACCTTCTCTTCCCCTTCTGGGACACCAATGAGTCTTATATTTGGATGTTTTAGTTTATCTATCATATCCCTGAGATCCATTTTGATTTTTTCAAATTTTTTTTCCATTCTTTCTTTTGTTCTTTCATTTTCTGTTCTGTGGACTTCTAGGACACTGAGATGTTCAGCTTCCTCTAGTCTTGTATTGTGAATACCCAGAGTCTTTTTAATTTGGCCAACAGTTTCTTTTATTTCCGTAAGATCTTCTATTTTTTTATTTATTCTTGCAATGTCTTCTTTATGCTCTTTTAGGGTCTTCTTTATGTAGCTTATATCCTGGGCCATGGTCTTCTTGATGCCCTTTAAATCCTTTGCCATGTTTTCGTTCCTCAATTGTAGTTCTTTGATTAATTGTGCCAGCTACTGTGTCTCTTCTGAAATCTTGATTTGTGTGTTTGGAGTTGGATTCTCCATATTGTCTGGTTTTATCATATGCATTAATATTTTCTGTTGTCTTTTGGCCTCTTGGCATTTGCTTTGCTTGATAGGGTTCTTTCAAGTTGTAAAAAAATAAAAATACCTATCTAATGTTTCAGAAACACAGTTTGGTGGCATACACTTTCTCTAACTAACCAGCAGATGGTGTCTGTGAGTCACCTATACCCCTCAAGTCAGTTCTCCACCTTGTCCCCATGGTGTGTGGAGAAATGATTCTTGTGGGGTTCAGTTGGAGAACTCAGTTTGGGTGTGTTGCTGGAGCCATCCGCCCTGAATGTGGGGTGTGTGTACGGGTGGCCAGGGAGGAAGGACAGCTTTAATATTCAAATCCCCCAGGTTCCCAGAGATTCAAGGCTGCCACAAGAGTCTAAGCCTTCATTTCAGTTCAGCCCCAAACCCTCTCTCTCGCTGTCCCACAAACCACCGGACTTGGCGTAGTGTCTCTGGGTTCTCCAAGCGGGTCCCCCAACCCAGCCATGATCCTCCAGGACCTCTGCCAAGGGAATGCCATGCTATGTCACCAGTGCGCACCATCCCTCAAGGGAAGCCCTGGGCTGCCGGGCCGTGCTGGGGCGCTTTCAGCCTGATGCAAAGATGGCCAAATGGGGCATCTCCACACCCCTCTCCTCGCACAGTTCATCCTTCCCAGCTCCAGGACAACTGGCGGGGCTCTGGGCTGTGGGCACAGCCCCGGGCAGGAGTTTATCCAGCCCTCCTGGGAGCCAGCTGCTAGCCGCAGGGTTTCTTTCTGCTTCTGGCTCTCCCCTCCATTCCCCCGGCCCCAAGGGTATCTGCAGCAGGCTATCTTCCAGGCCAGACACTGAGAGTCCGGCCCAGCCCCCTCTTGCTGTGTTTTATTTACTGCATGGTTCCCACTATCGCAGCTGCAGCCGCTCCTAAGTTTTTCCCCCTTTCCTTTTTTTAAAAGAGCCTGTCAGTCTCCAAACACCAAACACTGGCTTCCCCAGACCACCGCACGGCTGCAGGTCTTCCAGACAGCTTACTCACTCATTTCAGAATGCAGACTCCCGGTTTCACCAAGTATATGGCCCCTGTGGAACTAGGAGACCTCGTCCAGCTGGCGCATTGCTGTAACTGGTATTCTGGGTCACTTTCTGGTTTTTATCTAGTGTTTTTCACGGAAGTGTTTTTTTGCCCTGTCTCACCTAGCCACCATCTTAGTTTCTCCTAGATTATTAACTTGGCTTTTGGGACAAAATCCAGTCCTGGATTTTCTCCTGCCACACTCAGCACTCCATCCCAGGCTCCTTTCCTGGTTTCTCCTCAGCTGACTGACTTGATTGTGAGTGTTGCAAGGATCAGTCCACGGAATTCTTCCCTTCTCTGATGTGATCCCTAGGTTGTTTCATTAAACTTGTCTGACACATCTAAAACTGAATTTCTGACTTTTTTCTCCAACATGCTATATCCATATCCTTCCCTATGTCAGTATATGATTATTCTACCTTTTTATTTGCCCAAACAAAATACCTTGGAATCATTCTGACTCCTCTCTTTGTCTTGTTCACCTTTTCAAATCCATCAGTAAATTCATTGGTTCTTGCTCCAAAACTATCCATAACTATATCAGGTTTCACCACATTCACTGGTAACACACTTACCCAGTTGAGCCATCTTTCTATCAGCTTATTGCAATAAGCTCCTACCTCTCCCTCTTGCTCCCATGTTTCCTCACTTGATTCAATATGTCTAAACAGCCAGAGTGATTCCTTGAAAAAATGAGCTGAGTCATGGCACTAATTTTTACAAAATTGAAAAATATTTTACATAAATTGAACTGCACTGATCTTGATTGTAGACTTTGGTGAGTTTTAACAAATGCATGCACTTGTAATCCATACCTCTATAAAGAGATCAACTATGTTTATTCTTTGTGCCCTTTCTCATGTGAAGCTTAGTATTCTTGTAAAGACACAAAGGCAACTATGCAGATTTCTGGAGCTCCTCCTCTGCATAGCTCCCTCTTCTTTGTCTTATCAACTTGGGAAGAGCACCTTCTTCTGTTTGAGCTTCCCCTCCCTGTGCCATAATATAGGAAGTTCTTCCAGGCAGAAAGATGGGGTGATAGTGAGGCTCACTTTTCTTGTTTTCCTTCATTCGGGGATCACAGTGCTATGCTGCCTATTGTCTAATGCCTGAAAACATTGATTTTTTTTTTTTTTATATTTTGTCCAGCTTTGTAATTGTTTATAGCAGGAGGGCTAGTCTGGTATCAATAGCTCCAGCATGGCCAGAAGTAGAACACATTTCACAACTCTGGACCTGTTAGGATACCATCTTGTAGGTCATGTATAGTCTTTGTATACTTATATGTATCCAGTTACTTCTTTTTGATATGCTGACCTGTGTTTGTATTTACCTTGTTACATGGGCACCTTATAAATAGAATCAGTGCCTGTATTTGAACCACAGTACTACATGTATGCTTTTTCTCATGGCATTTAGCTCACTTGCTTAGTCATGTGTGCTTGTATTATCCTTCATACAAGAATGTAAACTTTTCAACAGTAGAAAGCAACATGCTATAAATATTTATAGGATTGAATTGAATATATCAGAGAACCAAGTGAATAAGAATAAATTTTGATGAATATGATTTTATGGTGAATCATAGGCCCAGGAGATAGACATCTGTTTAATTTTTAATTGCTTTTGGGATGTTGTGGGTATTAAATACATACTTACTGGCTGACAGACAGGACAGGCTCCATGATAAGTAACCTGTAACAGCTGAATTAAATATCCAGAAGTTTTGAGTTTTTGCTGACATATTCCTGAACTCACAAATAAATCCTATTGAAATACTTTTTATTCTATGGTGAGTTGAGATGGAAATGATGCCACTATTTTAGCCAGTGTGTGAATGATCTCTGTTGAGTTAATTCAATGGGGAATAAAAGTTATAAAAGGAAACCAGTTGTAGTTGTAGTAGTAGTAGTAGTAGTTGTGGTTGTTGTTGTTGTTGTTATAATTGGGACTGGAAGCAAATTTAAGCAAAGTCTTGTTTGCCAGGGAGAGACGTGATTGGAAGTTGATAGTATGTGCAAGAAGAAACCTTTTAAAATTGCTTTCTCAATTGGGTTAGGCAATCCCACAAAAACAAAACAAAACATGTACACTAATAAGAAACAGAAGAGAAGGAAATTGATTTTCTGCCTGTTGATCCTAACCAGCTACTCATAAATTTAACTTAGTGGTCTTTGGGGCCACCTATACAATTGATTCCATAACTCTGATAGCAATAGTATAATACAAGAAAGAAATTGCATCAATGCTCTGATCTGGTGATGTGCCATAAAATGAAGTTATCTGAAGAACTGGTCTCATGTGATCTTCTTCCCAGGGTGAAATTTGTAATTTTGGGGGTTAAATTATTAGTCAATCCCTTTAAAGTATGTGCTACTTCATTTAAAATAGTAATATGTTTTTTTTTATTTGTTTATTACAATACTGGCAAGGCAGATAGTATAATCCTAATAAATACACCTACACCTGCCATCTAGAAATAGTTAAAGCCTGCCAGATTTGCAAATGAATGTCTTCTTGAAAATAGCATTGTTGGGGATATCTTGGAAACAAAAATGTGGGTGCTGTGCATATTGCTATTGGATATGCAGAAACATTTTGTTCCATTTGGAAGTGAAAATAAATGAATAAATATTGAAATCGCACACTGTTCTAGAAGTGCATTTATTTATAATGCACACTACACCTCACAACATTTCTGTATAAGAAACAGGAAAATATATAATTCTCTTGCATTTGAGGTTGTTGAGTTGTTCTAGGCCATCTGACATTTTTAAACTACTCACTATTTATTGAAGGATAAATAGTAATCTGACCAATTACATCTAAAAGGCTATATTAAAATCAAGAAGGGACATACTTTAGGAGAAATTGATAAAATTATGCCTAGATATCCCGAACATTGCTGTGATGGTTTGAAGCTGTATAAACCCCAGAAAAATCATATTCTTACAGCTAATCCCTTCCTGTTGGTGTAAATCTATTCTAAGTAGGACCATATGACAAGGTTACTTCAATTAAGCATGGCTCAGAATGGGTCTTAATTCTTTTACTGGAGTCCTTTATAAGAGGTTGAAATTCAGACAAAGAGAAAAAAAGCCATGGATGCAGGAAGCTGGAGGCAATGAAACCCAGGAGATAAGGGAGAGACCTTATGCCTTGTCACATGACAGAGGGGTCCAGGATCACTGGTAGCTGGTCTTCAGGAAGAAGGCATCATCTTGATGATGCCTTGATTTGGACATTTTCACAGCCTCAGAACTGTAAGCTTGTAAGCTAATAAATTCCCATTGTTAAAAGCCAACCTGTTTCTGGTATATTACTTTTGACTGTCTAGCAAACTGGAACAGTTGTTGATAATAAGGATCTAGAATTTAATCCTTCTTAAAGCTAAACATATTTTTGGTTGCATTTAAATTATTATCAGTTCAGGGTTATAAAGAGTGTGATAATAGGCACTTTTGTTATCAATGCTATCATAGAACTAGCCTAATATGGTTATGGCTTAGAAAAGTCAAAAAGTTAATAAACACATAACAAAATGCTGGAGATTCAAAAGGACAGGGAAAGTGAGGAAGCAAATGTTGTGCTTTCTGAACACAAGAATCTCATTAACATTGAATAGTGATTTCTAAAAATGGGAAAATTACAATGAACAAATATGGAAGATGAACAAAATACACCTAAAGTGTCCAGCTTTACCTATGTAAGTCAGAGGGTTCACAACCCTATATGTTTGATTCATTCAGAAAGCTTAAAAAAATACTGATGCAGCCAAGCCAATCCCCTCTCACTCCCATTCTGATTTAATCATTCTAGGTGTAGGTATCAGTAGTTCTTAAAATTCACCACAGGTGAAGCTAATGACCAGCCAGTTTCGAGGCATAGTGATGTAAATCTTCCCTGATAAAAATGCTATCATGATAAAGAGGACAGAAAATTAAGGAAGGATTTTATTTATTTTATTTTATTTTCTTCAGTCAGAGGAAGAGGGATAAAAAAATATGTTTTCTCTCTTATTTAAAATATTGGGACTAATTCTGGACATCTCCTTTTCCCATGTTTCCTCCCTAGATAAAGTGTGAAAGTGTAGGATTTAAACATCTGGTTGCTGTCAATGAACTTTATGGCAACATGCCAAGCTAACACTAGCTTCACAAGATAAGGATTCACTGTATTTATCACATTTCCCTAGTTAATTCTTTTTACATGATGGTCTTGTAGAAGAGGGATTATTTACAATATTGGCTTCATATTTTGGTTAAGGAGATTTATGAGATCACAAATTAGCAGAAAATCATTGCTATTTTCTTTCACACATCTGTAGTTTGGGGAAAACAAACAAACAATGAAACCCATAAAACTAACACACAGTATAGATCAAGGTCATTCCCTAACAGAATTTTTGAGTTTAAACCCTTGTAAAATAGCACCGCCATTTAATTGGGCTGATGGCTGGGAACAGATTCAGTATGTGTATTTCTGTGATACTTAAAAATGAATAAAGAGACTTGACTGACATAGGGAAGGAAAAAAAAGTCTTAAGCAGCACATTCATTGTTTTTGACAGCTTCAACTTGTTTATTAATAGTGCTTACCTGGAGAGAATTATTGCATGCCAGTCTGTAATGTTCACTTTAGGCTGCCTTCTCCTATATTATAACTCTTCAATGAGCTAATCTTACCTGAGTATAGGCAAGGAAAAGCAGTCCTGCTTTGTTACCAAGCTCACCTTAAAGGTTGTTGGCAGAGGAGAAAGAGAATGTGTATTAGCTGATGGTTATTCATTTGACGTTTATATTTCTCCCTAGGCATGCCAATTAAGAGAATTCACCTGCCTCTGTTAGAAAATTGACTCAGAATGGTCTGCTCAAACCAACCACAATGCCCAAGGTCATTGTCTAATAGAGTAAATTGTCCAATTATAGAGTAAATTGCAGAAACAATAGGGAAACATGATAAAAATACTTTAATTAGTGCTGTCTCACTAATAGACTGGCTCTTTCCCACACTGTCTGAACAATAAGATTTAGCTAATCTTTTCATTTCTTCAGGGTAATGTCTTGGCAGGATCATTGTTGTGGAAAGGGCTAGTGGGGGTTTCAAGGCTGCCCATCTCATACCTACATAGAGCCACAGACTGTTAGAAACATGAACTAGTGAATTTAACCCTTACATCCCAAATGGCGGGGTAGTATTATCTCCATTTTATTGATGAAACAACTAAGTTATTGAGACAAAGTCAGAAAGAAATGATACTTCAGTTATTTCAGACCTTGTAATGATTTCAGATAAAACAAAAAAGAAAAAGAAAATCTGTGGTAAATATTTGCCTTGTTACTGTTTTGTGGTATTATTCTTTAATTACACACATACTGAGATAAAGAGTTGCATTATACATATATTTTCCTTCTTTCCTTTACTCCGCATTCCATTACGATATTCTTTCCTTCCATTTTTATTTTTGAATCAGAACATTTTCCATGTGAAAATTTAAATATATTTGAAATCTACTTATTGACTTATTTCCTTGGCTTTTAGGTGTCTCCCGAGATAAGTGATCCATAGGCTATTTTGGGAATACTCTGAGGATAAAATAAAATGACATATAGTGAAGTAAATTGTCACTGGGCTGCAGGACCCTGAGATAGCAACCAGAGCCCCCACAGGTACATGCTACTCAATCAGGAATCTTGACCATTCTACTTCCCTCATAGCTCTGATGCTACATCAATGGCAACATAATGCTTCACATCCCTTGCTATTATGGCCCAGAACCAATACAATTGGCAAAATACATGGCACTGGGAATGGAATTAATACCAACATTAGAAGTTCAATCCCAGATTCTAGATGGAAAACCATGGTTCAATTGTCCCCTATATCCTTTCTGTTTATCTTCTAACATCAAAGCCTCTAATATCATCATCCAAACTACTTAGTATTTTTACTCTTATTGCCAAGAATATTTCTTAAATCTTTTAACTTTACTTCCACTTCTACATTTATGCTGGTAAATGGTTTTGCCCTATAACACTGATGACCATGTAATCTCTCAATTTGAGGATTTTTGTTTCCCTTTATCCCCACTATAAGAGGCCAGGAGTAGGTATCCAAATTCTTCTTGTTCTCCACTTCCATGCTCAGGAAATTGATTTTGCTCCATCAGGCTCTACAATTCCACACTTGCTCTTTTTGACATTCAAAGATTTTCTTCTTCAGCATATAAATGAGCTTAAGTCACTCCTACCTTAAAAATCATCCTTGCTCAGCTTCTAATCTCCCCCCCCCGCTTTTTTTTTTTCAAATTTTCTCATTTCTCAGAAGACTTTTCCACATGAGATGCCTGCTGCACTTAACTCTAATTCACTTTTCAATCTCACTTCTCTTCCCACCACACTCTGAAACTCCTCCACCAGTGCCACATTTTTAAACCATTTCATCTCTTACTCTGCTGGCAGGATTCCTTTTTTTTCTTTTATTTTCTCTCTCTGTACCACACTTATGCCCTGACACACAGTAAAATTGAGTTAACAAAAGAAGGTTTTGTGAGAGAAAGGGAAGGGACAAAGGATCTAGAATTTGAAAACAGCAAGAGGAAAGAACATAGGTTGAAATATCAATGTGATTTGCTCCAGTAACCCCACAAGCTGGTCTACTAATGTGGGACTGAGACTGTAGATAAATGTATCTATGCCCATGGACAATCTGACAATGATAAGTTAAATAGCATAGAAGAGGCTTACAGATATGACTCCAATCCATATTTAAAGGCTTTTTACTTTCTGTTATGTGTGTATCATAGGCATGATGTGAAAATGTGAAAGTTTTAATATGGACTATTCTGCCTCAATTTTCTAGTACTAAATTCTATATCTTATTTCTGAAATAACTCATCTAATTTTATGATTTAATCTATCAACTGAAATCTAATACATCCAAAATATGAATCCGATCCACACTTCTTTTCTGATTTAACTGTTTTTTTGATGTGTCAACCCGGCTGGGCTTTGGTCTCCAGTTACTTGATCAAGCACTAATATATGTGTCCCTGTGAATAGATTTTGCAGATGCAACTGAAGACCCTGTCAAGTAAAAGTGATTATTTGTGTAACCTGGATGGGACTTATTTAGTCTGCTGGATAGATTGAAAGCATGACTGAGACTTCTGGGGAAGACAGAAGAGTAAAGCACAACAGGACTCACCCCTTCCTCCGAAACATCCAGAAAACAGGCAGGAACTGTCTGAAACAGCTGTTCTGGGTTCTAGAGGCCAGAACACACTGTACAACATCCAGGGAGGAGCAGGAGGAAGAGGCTGAGAAACTATGGTAAATAACTGCTAGTAGCTCATTCAACAGCAGCTACCAGAGCCTACCACCCCTCTTATTGCAATCCACCTTGGGGTCCAGCTGCTGGCTAGGTAGGTGCTACAGACAGAAAGAGAAGTAAAAATCTTATTCCTCAATAATAGGGGTGGGCATAGTCAAGCACTGACCATGGCTTTTGATTAGTGAATTTGAACTGCTGAGCTACTGTTTTAAACTGCCCTGGACTGGCCACAGTCATTGTTTCAACTATTGCCCCTGATGGGTGTGGAGGCAATGGAGGTTTAAAGACACAGTGCTTCCTTAGGGTTGTGGGGAATGATTTGTTGAAGGGTGCCATCTGCTGGGCAAGCCAGAAAGCACAACTTTGGGGAACTCAAAAAAAGCTCTTCTGACTTTCTTCCCAGGTTTCTCTGGAGCCAGTCTGTGTCCCCTACTTGGGACCCTGGCCTGTTTGGGCAGGTAAATACTGACTTGGGATAATCCTCTCTGGGGTGACCCTCCTCCCAGAATTTGTTCTCTAAGCAAAAGCAGCTAGAGGCTACAAAAGGAGTATAAAAAATATCTAGAGGCAAAACAAAAACAAACAGAACAGATCAAGATTCCTGGAGAAGGAAAAGAGGAAAGGAAGCTTTCTCCAGAGAGTGAAACAGTTGCACAAATAGTGCAATCTTAAAAAACTGTACTTCAAACCCAGGGAAAGAATCAGATGAAGAAGGCTTAAAATGTACATGGTTTCTATTTAGAATGATGGAAATGTTTTCATAATGGATGGTTGTGATAGTAGCACAATATTGTGAATGTAGTTAACAGCACTGAAATATATATCTAAATGTAATTAAAAGGGGAGTATTAGATTGTATATAAGTGTTCTAGTTTGGTAATGCTGCTGGAATGCAAAACACCAGAGATGGATTGGCTTTTATAAAAGGGGGTTTATTTGGTTACATAGTTACAGTCTTAAGGCCATAAAGTGTCCAAGGTAACACATCAGCAATTGGGTGCCTTCTCTAGAGGATGGCCAATGGTGTCTGCAAAACCTCTGTTAGCTGGGAAGGCACATGACTGGCATCTGCTCCAAAGTTCTGGTTTCAAAATGGCTTTGTCCCAGGACATTCCTCTCTAGGTTGCAGTTCCTCAAAAATGTCACTCTTAGTTGCACTTGGGATATTTGTCCTCTCTCAGTTCTCCGGAGCAAGAGTCTGCTTTCAATGGCTGTGTTCAAAATGTCTCTCATCTGCAGCTCCTGTGCTTTCTTCAAAGTGTCCCTCTTAGCTGTAGCTCCTCTTCAAAACATCACTCACAGCTGCACTGAGTTCCCTCTGCCCATCACCTCATTTAAATGGCTCCACTGATTAAGGTCCACCCTGAATGGGTGGGGCCATACCTCCATGGAAATATCTCATCAGAGTTATCACCTACAGTTGGATGGGGCCCATTTCCATGCAAATCTAATCAGCACTGATAACGTTTGCCCACACAAGTTTACATCAAAGATAATGGCATTTGGGGGACACAATACATTCAATCTGGCACAATATATAAAAACCAAAGGATAACAATAAGATTTTGAAGTAAATACTGCCTTTACTGTAATAACGTTGAATCTTAATAGGCTAAGGTCCCCAATCATAAGACACAGATTAGTAGAATGGATAAAAAATATGATTCAGCTATATACTGTCTAGAAGAGATGCAACTTAGATCCAAAGACACAAATAGGCTGAAAGTAAAAGGCTGGAGAAAGATATTCCATAGACATGGTAACCAAAAATAGTAGTTATACTAATATCAGTTAAAACAGACTTTAAATACAAAACTGTTATAAGAAATAAGGAAGGACATTATATTAATAAAACAGTCTGCCAAGAAGAAATAACAATCATAAATATTTAAGTAGCTAAATATGGTCCCCAACATGCATGAGGCAAACACTGGCAAAAAAGAAGGAAGAAACAGATGTCTCTAAAATAATAGTTGGAGATTTCCATACACCTCTCTCTATTGATAAATAGATAGAATATTTAGAAAGAGGATCAGTAAGGAAACAGAAAACTTGAATATGATAATTGATCTAGACCTAATAGATATATACAGAACATAGCATCCTAAAACAGCAGTATATACATTCTTCTCAAGTGCTCATGGATCAGATAGACAGCATGTTGGGTCACAAAACAAATCTCAATAAATTTGAAAAGATTGAAATTGCACAAAGCACTTTCTATGACTATAATAGAATGAGTGACCATAATGGAATGGAATAATGGAATAGAAATCAGTAACAGGTGGCGAATTGGAAAATTCACAAATATATGGAGGTTAAACAACACAATCTTAAACAATCAGTGGGTCAAAGAAATTGAAAGAAAAATCAGTAAATATCTCAAGACAAATGAAAATGAAACCACACCATATCAAAACTTATAGGATGCAGTGAAGGCAGTGCTGAGAAGGAAATTTATAACCCTAAATGCCTATGTTAAAATGAAGAAAGTACTAAAAATCAAAGACCTAGCTGCACAGCTAGAAGAACTAGAAAATGAACAGCAAACTAATTCCAAACCAAGCAGAAGGAAGGACATAACAAATATTAGACTAGAACTAAATGGAATTGAGAATAAAAAAATAAAATTAGAAGTTGGTACTTTGAGAAGATCAACAAAATTGACAAACCCTTAACAAAACTGACAAAGATGAAAAGAAAGATAATGCAAATGAATGAAATCAGAAATGAGACATTGTGTTATAGCTAGAGCAATTTGGCAAGAAAAAGAAATAACAGACAACCAAAATTGAAAGGAAGAAGTAGAACTTTTACTATTTGTAGATGACATGATTCTATTCTTAGAAAGTCCCCAAAAATCTACAACCAAGTTACTAGATCTAATAAATGAGTTCAGCAAAGTGCCAGGATGCTAGATCAACATGCAAAAATCAGTTTTTCTGTACACTATTGATGAGCAATCTGAGGAGAAAATTCTAAAAAAAATTCCATATATGATAGCAACTAAAAGAATCAAATATCTAGGAATAAATTTAACTAATCAACATAAAGGACCTGTACAGAGACAACTACAGTACATTGCTAAAGGAAATCAAATAAGACCTAAATAACTGGAAGGACATACCATGTTCATGGATTGGAGGACTGAACATCTTTAAGATGTCAATTCTACCCAAATTGATTTACAGATTCAGTGCAATGCCACTCAAAAATCCAACAGCCTGCTTTGCAGAAATAGAAAAGCTAATTATCAAATTTATTTGGAAGGGTAGAGGTGTCAAAACTATCTTGAAAAATAACACAGTTGGAGAACTCAAAATTCCTGACTTTAAGGCTTATTTCAAAGCTACAGTGGTCAAAACAACATGGTACTGGCATAAAGAGAGATATATTGACCAATGGACTCAAAATGAGAGTTCAGATATAGACCCTCACATCTATAGACAATTGATGTTTGACAAGGCTGCCAAGTCCCCTTTACTGGAGCAGGATTTTGTCTTCAAGAAATGGTCCTGGGAGAACTGGATATCCATATGCAAAAGAATGAAAGAGGACCCCTATCTCACATGTTATACAAAAATTAACTCAAAATGGATCAAAGACCTAAATATAAGAGGCATGATTATAAAACTCCTAGAAGGAAATGTAGGGAAGCATCTTCAAAATCTTGTGGTAGGCAATGTTTTCTTAGACTTTATACCCAAAGCACAAGCAGTGAAAGAAAAAATAGATAAACGGTACTTCCTCAAAATTAAAAACTTTTGTGCTTCAAAGCACTTCGTCAAGAAAGGGAAAAGGCAAGCTGCCTAATGGGAGAAAATATTTGGAAAGCACATATCAATAAGCATTTAATATCCAGAATATATAAAAAAATCTTACAACTCAAAATGAAAAGACATGACCCAACTAAAAAATGGGCAAAAGATTTGAGTAGACATTTCTCCAAAGAGAAAATACCAATGGCTATAAAGTACTTGAAAAGATGGTCAACATCACTAGCAATTAGGGTAATACAAATCGAAGCCACAATTAGATATGTTTTCACACTTACTACAATGGCCACTATTAAACAAACAGAAAACTACAAGTGTTGGAGAGGATGTGGAGAAGTAGGAACACTTATTCACTGCTAGTGGGAATGTGGAATGGTACAAATGCTGTGGAAGACAGTTTGGTGATGCATGTGACAACATGGATGAACTTCGATGACATTATGTTGAGTGAAATAAGCCAGACACAAAAGGATATATATTGTATATATTGTATGATCTCACTGTTATGAATAAATTATAATAAGCAAGTTTATAGAGTTAGAATCCAGAATATAATTTATCAGGAACTAGATTGGGTTTAGAGAATGGGGAGTTGGTGCTTAACTTGAACAGAATTTCTATTTAGGCTGATGGTAAAGTTTTGGAAATAGATGGTGGTGAGTGTAATCAACAGCACTGAACTATGTAGGTGAATGTGGTTAAAAAGGAAACTTTAGGATAGATATTGAATAAAAATTTAAAAATAAAATGACTCTACAGCACAGTGAACCCTATTGTTGACGGTGTACTACAGTTAATAGTACAAGAGTAAGACTGGTCTTTCATGGATTATAACAAATATATGACACTAATAAAAGGTGGTAACAGTAGAGTGGTATATGGGAAAAATAAACCTAATATGAATAATGAATGATAGATAGAACTATTTTAGTAATTTTTCATCAATTTTAACAAAGGTAAATACTGTTAAAATAATAAAATTATTTTAAAAGGTGCTATCATTGATAGTAACAAGTATTCCACACCAATGTTGCTGGTGGGGTGGTGTATAAGAATCCTGTATTTTATACCTGATTGTTTCGTAAACTCACAACTTCTCTAACAACAACAACAACAAAAAAAAAAAAAAAAAAAAACAGAGTTGAGGCTTCTGAGAGAGAGAAGAAATTCTATAAATATTGGATATGTTTTTCCAGCCCCAGTCCCTTTAATCATATGAGTTAATTGCTGGAGATCTCTCCTCCACCCTCTACTCTCTCTCCCCACCCTCTCTTTCCCACTTTTTCTGCTTCTATGGTTGCACCCTGACTGAGACACTTGCTAAATATCTTCACTTAGATGTTCCATAGATTCCTCAAGTCAATATATCAGTTCTTAGCATTGCTCCTGGAAAAGAGTATGCATTTATAAATACTTGCTAAATTGGATGCATTAACAAAAGTCCAAAACTACATCATCTTCTCAATCCCATCTTTCTCTCTTGTCCTATCTCCTTACTGGAAACCACATACCTGACAAAGATTTAATATCCAGAATATAATTAAGAAATCCCACAATGTAACAATAAAAAGACAAACAACCCAATAATAAAAAAATTCATTCTAACAACCTTCTTTGCCCTTCTAAAGCCTGATCACTAAAACTCAAGTCCCAGATAGCTCCTGTAGTTTTCATTCTTTTCCATTTTTGTTCCCTTAGATTAGTTTAGGCAACAGCACCTAAATTAGTCTCACTGCCTCCAGCAGGCTCTTATTTTACTTAAATCTGGGTGTTCTTTCTCAAGACACAAATCTAATGGTCCAATATCCACATTTTAAATATTAAAATGGTTCCCCATAACTTATTTCAAACTATAACTTAAACTAATTTCCTTAGCCCAGAATATACTTTGTAATTTCTCTCCTGAGTAACTCTAAATCTTACTTATAAATTCCTCACTCAAGTCCTCAGCTCCAGCCATATAAACAAATTCTGAATTCGGCATGCAATTTTCTAACTCTGCTTCAGTCATGCTGGTCTCCCTAGTAAGAACGTCCTCTCTGGTTCCTTCATTGCCTACGCACAGACTACTCATCTTTAAGACTCATCTTTAATTCCCTTTCCTTCAGTAATATTTCCTTGCTTCTCTACTTGCGTATGCTATGTTAGAGCCCCTTCTCTATTTAGAAACATCCTGTGTATCCCTCTAGCACAGCACTTAACACACTGTTCCCTAATCATTGGCTTTCCTATTTGTCTTCCTTATGGAAATATAAGCACTTTGAGATTAGGAAAGATGTTGAACTCAATTTTGTGTTTCCAGCACCTATTTCAGTGTTTAGAACTTGGTGTATAAAGGATGTGTTTTTGAATAAATGAATAAATAAAATCTGCACGTTGAAACTCATTTCCTTTACCTGCCACACATAACCTTGTGTATCACTGAGAAACAGTCATAACTTCCCCATCTTTCCTTTCACCCTCCATGGAATGTACTTGACTTTACCTTTTCTTAGTGGAATCAGTATTTCAACTCCTTTTCAAGCTTATGATGTTCACATTGCCTTGTTTTCTATTATAGTGTAAATCTCTCTTTCCCCACTGAAATCCTTCATCTCAGTTGTCAAATATATTGAGGTTCCCTCAATCCTAAAAATTAAAATCATTGAGCTGCTTTCTTAGTAAGTTACTGCCCTACTTCTTTCTTTTTATTTACCAAAAAATTTACTGAATGATTTGTCTGTGTATCCAGTCTGCATTTCCTCTCATCTCTTTAATTTCTCACCTACTGCAATCTAGATCTTGAGTTGATTTCATCCTCATTCAAACTGACATTTCAAAAATAACTGACCAAAATAAAAGCACCTGCCATTTTTGTTGATCATTTCCTCCTTATTGTTATCCTTCTTTGAATCTGTGTCATTCAGCTCTTCCTCATTTATCTCTTAACTATAATGAATTTCTGAAAGTTGCTTTCTAGACTTCTCTTCACTTTTTTCTGTTTAGCTTTCACCCAGTAATTCACATCAACATCGATTTGCAATATTCTTTTTCATGATGACCTCATACCAACATATGACTTTAGTTCTCACTTTATGTTCTGTATTTCGAACCCTTTATTTCTAACCATGAATCACTTCTGTTTTCCAGACAGTTTTTGATTGCCAACAGGACTCTTCAGTGTAATTTCTATAGGAACCTCTAAATTCCACACCCAAGTATGAAATTTCTACCTTCTATGCTAAACCTACTTTTACTTGTGTGTTCTCTAACCAGGTAATATGTATGTCCATCAGATGGTAAATACTAAAAATGCCTTTAACTTTTCCTTCCTTATTTCCCCAGCTTTCAATTATTAACAAAGTTCTTTAATTCTGCATCTAAAACATGTTTCTTCATTTTTTAGCCACTTCTCAAATTCAAGTTCCCATCATTTCTTGTCTGTACTATTACAATATCCTACTTATTTGATATTATTTAATCTAGCCTGTATTTCACATTGACCCATATTTGCTCTCTGAATTTATGACTGTAATTTGACAGCTAAAGTATTGTCATTTTTGATGTTTACCCCACCAATCTCTAATTATCTTTCTATTCTTAGATCACAGTAAATAGTGTATCTTTGTAGATATTTAATAAGTTTATTTATTAAGTTGTAGTTACCCAGGTATTAAGTGGGGAAGTAGAGATTTGGTCTCTAGTTAACATAACTCCAAAGTCCTTTCTTTTTCCATTACATCAAAATAAGAAAGTTGTAGCAGTGAGTCAGAAAGGAAATTTTCAAGCTTTCTGGAACAAAGTAAATATTTAACCAATTTACAGTCTCTTACACAATGTGAAAGCTCTATAATGAGAAATAAAGTTTGGAATGCTAACACTGACAGTAGTAATAACAGCAAATATGTATTTTTTAATCCCTGTATGCAGAATCCTGAGCTTTACATCATGTCATTTAATATGCAAAATAACCTTATGTGTTAGGTAATATTATATCACCTTGTGGCAAAGACTTCTAGTTGTTCAATAAATCCATTCTTTTTTCTTCCTGGCCACACAAACAGCATCTCAGTCTCTGTTGCAGTGAGGTATGGCCATATGTTTAAATTTTATCCAGTGGAATATAAGCAGAAGTGATCACGATTGACACAAATAACTTCCATATTTGATCCTGCAGGCTCTTGTCTGCTTTCACATGGGCGGGAAGCAGCATTCAGGCAACATTGGTAGTTACAAATTGAAGATGGCAAAACATTTGTCACCCTTTTTCTATCACTCCTCTCTCAACTCACTGACCCCTTATTACTTCCTACCACCTACTCTTCGCTGACCAGGAGAATTTACTGTATATTTTTACTAAGTAAGACATAAAAGCGTGGTTTCTAAGATTATACATTGAACAAAGGATGAAACCTCAATTTGAACCTAAATCTATCCAACTCAAGAGCTTACATCTTACCACTTCTACCTTGAGACTCAAGGAAAAAACACACTAATATGTAGTAGAATATTTTTTCAGAATCATATTTTAAAGTAGATGATTTCTGTGTATAACCTTTAATCAGAAAATTACTTGGAAATAAACAATCAAACCACAAAGATTTCCACTTTGTCAGCATTTTTTGTGATCTTTACATTCTGCTAAATTATGCATGGCCCTTAATGGCACGTTCCCTTTCTAACACAATTTTTTACTTATTATCTTTCTGTTGCTAAATCACCATACAATGGCTATGAAAGTTCCTTTGGAAGGAGAAGTTGAACCAATTATCTCTGTGGTTTTTAAATAATTAAGATTAAATTTATTTTCCAATTAAATTCACAATTTCTCTCTATTTTTGTGTTTTTTCCCTGAAAATCTTTGGCTATGTTTGTGTATTGTCACACAAAGTTGCAAGGAAACTTTATACTTTAAAGTATAAATAGAGAAAAATTTGTAGAGAAAACTATTTTTAAAGCATCATTAAAGAAGGATAGCTATCTTGAGAACCAACTCGCAGTCTTACTAGCTTTCTTGGATCAAATTTATATTTTGATCAGTTTGGGAACCTAATGCTCTAGTTAAGAAATACTTGCCAGCAGTATCAGATAGAAATGTTTTATCTAAGATATAGATGGATATCTTTCAGTTGAGCAGGGCTTTTGTTTTGTTTTGATTTGCTGTCACTCTTTTCTGACACTAATTCCTAAAGAAGAGTTGTTTGAGGATAAGATACAGTAAAGATTGTTTTTGTTAGTGTGTAAGAAAGGATGAGAGTGCTTTTTTGTGGAGTGTGGTTAGACAACAATTTTTGACAACTCTGTATACTGGGAACAAATGTTTCATCCTAATTCTACCATGCCCTTCACAGCAGGAGAAGATTGACATTTATTCCCTTCTGGAGGCAAGTGAAGGAGTGCCTGAGATTCCTAATCAAAGTAGAAATGATTGAATAAGTAAACTATCTCTATTATTATTTTCTGATATAACTTGAAACTGTAAGAGAATTTGTCAAGACAAATATTTCCTAGGGAGTACCATCAGACAAGGAGAGGTACTAGACCGTCCCATTTCTGAAATATCTGCAGCTGTTCAAGTATATTCTAGTTCCCTCAAGTAGAATCAATTGAAATTTTCATCTCAAGAAACTGATCCAAATCAATACATCTTCTTTTAGTAGCATATTTTATTCTGTCAATAACTTTGTATTATTTACAAATGCTTCAATCACATGTCATTTCATGATATATTGGATTTGGTACCTTTTGTAGCTGATAGGAAGAAATGGTGAGGAATAAGAATCATTTATCTTCCACTTTTTCCCATTAAGAGGATGACTACAGCATTTTAAACTATTCCTCACATGAAATATTCACAGCTAATAATATCTTTTTAATTTTAGAAATATAAATACACCCCACACTTTTTTTTTTCCCTAAAGACCAGGTTAATGGCAGTAAAGTTTTGTCACTCAAAAGGATTTGGATAAGTTTATGTTCTGATTTTATTCAGTCATCAGAGTGAATGTAAGTCTTGGCAAGATAAATTGAATTTAAAACTATTCTTCTAATTTAAAAAAAGTATTATAATGAACATAAATGGGGACACAGAAGCATAGGAAATTGAAAATAGAGCAAATATTGGCATTTATTGCCTGTCATATTAAGGATACAGTTTCACAGTCTGCTTTTTAGGCAAATAAAATTTGACATAATCCTGTATGTCCAAGTTTTTCATTATATATTCTTTTCCCCAAGAAAATATTTTTCATAAAATAAAATAAGGGCCATAAATTGCTTAATATATGAGGCCAAAAGAAGCTTTTCTCATCTTGCCAAAAGCGCCTTACTTCAAAATTAATGTGGTTTTATCTATATAGGAAAAAATGTCTCATTAATATTTAAACCCAGAAACAGTAGTCTGAATTTTAAAATGAAAATTTAACCAACATCAAATATTAAATAGTATAGAATTTACGTCCTTGAAATTCAAAAGGTTAGATAAGACTTCTAAGTACAGAAGTGAGAAACTGCTGTGTTTTCCGTATAAATATTCTTAGTAAAAACCTATAAAACATATTTTTAAAGAAATATCATCTCTATATACATACAATTAAAAATGTGTGTTTGTGTGTATGTGTGTGTGTGTGTATATATATACACACACACATATATATATATATATATATATATATATATTTAATGTAGTGTCTACTTATGTAGATCCTAGGCAATGCTTGGTTTACTTTTGGATTCATAATTCCTTTCAATCACTCAACTTCCCATCTTAGATTTTCAATCAAAAATTGAAATATTAATTTAGGAAGGCTACCATATAGATAGTGCTGTAATTGGTCAATGGGGGAAGTAGATCGTGTGCTGTTCTTTAGGCATAATTTTGAGAACTCAGGGAGGAGAAGCAAAGAGAAAATCCCATGTAGATATAATAGCAGGTGCAAAGAAAGACTTGGTGTCCACCCTGTACCTGGTGTGACTAGAGAAACCTAACAAGGTTACTATGGTGGAGAATTTGAATCAGAGAGTATTTGCATCAGTAGTAGAGTATTTCCGATAGATCTTAATTGAGAGTCATTTTGTTTTTCTCCATTGGACATGAATATGGAGGTTAATGTTTTGGGATTGGTTGGGAGGGAAAGAAGGGGCAAATGGAAGTATGGTAAATTGTCACAGCAATTAAAACCAGAGATAATAAGAACATAAATGTATTGGGGGCCTTATGAGGAGAAAATAAATTAATATGAAGGAATCTTTAAAAACAATTAATTTGGTGACAGATAAATAGGAAAAGAAAACTGTCAACATTTTCAATGTGTCAAGTCTTAACAAATGCCAATTTTAGATTACTGATAATACCTAATGGAATCCAATACATAATGGACATGTCATTAACTGCCTGATGTTTTACATGAGTTTCAATCAAAGATTCTTGAATCAGAACACCTCACTTCTAAAGCTGTTGCCCTCATTTCTCTACTAGAGCTTGATCCTTTGTCCATTTACATACTCACTGCCATTACCCCTTGATGCTTGACTACTTGCATTTCTGACCTTTATTAAGTCCTTTTTCCAAAGAATTTTCCAGGTGACCCTTATTGCACCCTAAGATCTCTTTAGGCCATGAAAATGGTTGTCTAATTACAGCAAGAGAGTTGCCCACATCTGAGGATCCTCTTAAAAGCACAGTTAAGAGAAGAGTTGAAAGGGGAAAAGGACCTTAGAGGGAGGAAACTCTCCAAGTAATTGTTGTCTGGTGCTGTGGTTTTCATGTCCCAATTTACTATGTTCCTGCTGGATCCATTCCCCACTTCCCCATTATCATACCATGATCTGAAAGAACACTCTATTTCCAGAATAACAGTGGGCAAATAAAATACAATATAGAAATATATTCCATTAAATAAAATTACCCAACTCAATTCAAAATCATATAAAGATGTATATTAAACTATCAAAGCTTTGAAAATATGTGATACTTCTTTAATATAACTTATTATTTCTCTATTGTGAATAAATTAAAGATTACCTATATTTAAGGTTGGCATTAGTGTTCTCTCCTCTGGCCTTTTGAAAGGCTTCACATCCAAACAGAATAGCTTTAAATTGTTTCACCTTTAATAGGATATCATCTTATTTTGTTTTATCTCATTTTATGTTCAGAAGTTCATACAGAAAATATGGAAACAAAAGATTTTTACTTGAAAAAGCCAAGCTGTGTAGGCAGTCTATTCAATGTTCAAAAATAGGTTCTGCAATGGTAAAAATCCTCTATTTCTACCTTGTCCAACAATGTATCCAGTAGCAACATGTGGTTACTGATTACTGAAATATGGCTCATATAACAGGGAAACTGAATTTTTATTTTTTTAAATTTTAGTATTTTAAATTAAAATTTAAATAGTTTTGCTATGATTACCATAGGGGACAGTGCAGATACAGCCATTCCAATCAAAGTGTTTGCATTTTTGTTTTTCTTAATATCTTGCTATATTTTTTTAGAAATTTCTCTAATTAGGATATAAAATATTACTGAGGCAGAAACAACTGTCACCATTGTAATTAAAAAAAATGATGAGTTTGAAGTATATCCCATGAAAACTTTTTCAACATTTTTTCTTTAATATTTGATGGAGCAGTAAAACTCTATTTTCAAATAAGTGACGCAAGTGATGATGAGCATAGGACACATATAATTATGTTACCCAAAATAATTTTCTTCCATAATTGTTTCTTTTAAATGATCACTACTTTCAACTTTTAATGGCATTTCTTGTTTGAATGAATGACTTTTCATAAAGACATCCATTACACCTTCTAGGACCAATTGACTTCTTGCTGAATGCCTGCTTTTAAAAATACATTTTTCATGTATTTATTTCAAGGCTTTTAATGATGAAGTCTTCATTTGATTAAAGTACATGTTCATTTGTTGGTATTTTGAGAGTGACAGGCATGATTTTATATAGCCAAAATAATTTATAAAACCCATCACAAAATTGAGACATTACTATTGTGGATTTAAGGAAATTCCTATCAGAGGGATTGTCCCAAAGTGTCTCTAAACTGTGGGTGGAGTAATTGGTGTACTGTTATTTTCAGCATTTTCCAAACATTAGTAATTAGTGGTGTATCTTAGATCTTAATGCAAAAGAATTTTAAAAAAAATATATTTCCTCTGCCTTGTGGTTTATTGTAGTCATGTTATTGCACTGATAATTCTAACGCTTCAATTTCTGGAAGATGGAAACACAAGGAAAAAGATGAAGAATTGTGGGGTTTAGTCATGTTAAAGATACTTATTTTATTTGACTAAAATAAATATGTAAAATTGATGCTAACATTGGAATAATTCATATTTACTATTTTAAGTTATATATATTATGGACAAGTGCACAGCATATAAACTATTTTATATATGTGTTATTTATGACACAATTTGCTGACAAATATTAAGAAAGTTGGGAAATAAGCTTCACATGTGTATACAACTGCATCTTGTACTGTTTTATTACTTGCTGTGAATGTGTTTTTAGGTGGGGTAGATTTCTTTTAGAACAAGAAAGGATAAATCTTTCATTGTGGAGTTTAACTCCATAATGACAAATGAAATCATTGCTTACTGATATAAAATGTCATTCTTTTATAAAGTTAGATATAATAGCATTAATGAAAAGAAAGCAGTCATTGATCCAAAAAGTAAACCACATTAAGTTGGACACAATGATATTTTAAAATTATTATCTGTGTTCACAGTCTCATATTATTTTTTCTAATTAAAAATATACAATATATAATTATACAGAAAGGTCAGTCTTATTTCTAATTATTTTTCCCATGTAATTAGACATTTATTTCTTGCAGATTGCAAGATTAAAATAATTATTAAAGGTCATGTGTTACATATAAGGAAAGGCATTATATATTAGTTGATATTATTGAAATAGGTTATACAGGCATTCCTCAGAGATGTTTGTTCCAGACCACCACAATAAAGCAAATATTGCATTAAATTGGGTCACACAAACTTTTTGGTTTCCCAGTGCATGTAAAAGTTATGTTTACACTATACTTTATTCTATTAAGTGTGCAATAGCATTATGTCTAAAAAAATGTACATACCTTAATTAAAAAATGATTTTTTGCTAAAAAATGCTAACCTTCAACTGGGTCTTCAGCAAGTTGTAATCTTTTTGTTGGTGGAGGTTCCTTTCTCAATGTTGATGGTTGCTGACTGATTATAGTGGTGTTGCTGAAGGTTGGGAATGGCTATAGCCATTTCTTAGAATAGGACAACAATGCAGTTTGCCACATCAACTGATTCTTCCTTTCATGAAAGCATTCTCTAAAGCATGTGATGATGTCTGCTATGCCTTTAAACTTCTTTCACAATTGGAGTCAATCCTCTCAAACCCTGACATCACTTTCTCAACTAAATTATATGATATTTTAAATCCTTTGTTGTTATTTCAACAATATTCATAGCATCTTCACTAAGAGTAGATTCCAGCTCAAGGAATACCTTTCTTTGCTCATACATGAGAAGCAGCTCCTCATTTGTTTAAGTTTTATAATGAGTTTGCAGCAATTCAGTCTCATCTTCAGGTTCCATTTCTAATTCTAGTTCTCTTGCTATTTCTACCACAACTACTGTTACTTATTCCATTGGAGTCCTGAACCCCTCAAAATCACCCATGAGGGCTGGAATCAACTTCTAAACTGCTGCTAATGTTGATTTTTACCTTCTCTTATGAGTCTTAATGGCACCAATAATGGTGAATCCTTTCCAGGATTTTTTCAAGTCACTTTGTCCAGATCCATCAGAAGAATCACTATCTATGGCAGACTATCATCTTATGAAAGGTATTTCTTAAATAACAAGACTTGAAAGTCAAAATGGCTCTTTGCTCCATGGGCTACAGAATAGATTTTGTGTTAGCAGGCAAGAAAACAACATTAATTTTGTTGCAGATCTCCACCAGAGCTCTTGGGTGATGAGGTGCATTGTCAATGACAGTACTATTTTGAAAAGAATTTTTTTTTTCTGAATAGTAGATATCAACAGTAGGTTTACAATATTCAGTAAAATACGTTGTAAACAGATGTGCTGTCATCCAGGCTTTATTGTTCCATTTAGAAAGCATGGAACAAATAGATTTAGCATAATTCTTAAGGGCTCTAGGATTTTGGAAAAGGTAAGTGAGCATTAGCTTCAACTTAAGGTCACCAGCTGCATTAGCCCCTAACAAGAGAGTCAGTCTGTCCTTTGAAGCTTTGAAGCCAGGTTTTGTCTTTTCATCTCTAGGTATGAAAGATCTAGATGGCATTTTCTTCCAATATAAAGTTATTTCATCTATATTGAAAATCAGTTGTTTACTGAATACACCTACATCAATTTTCTCAGCTAGATCTTCTGGATAACTTGCTGCAGCTTCTGGATCACCACTTGCTGCTTCACCTTGCACTTTTATGTTATGGAGATGGCTTCTTTCTTCAACCTCATGACCCAACATCTGCTAGTTTCAAACTTTCCTTCTGCAGCTTCTTCACCTTTCTCAGCCTTCATAGAATTGAAGAGAGATAGGGAATTACTCCGGCTTAGGCTTTGGCTTAAGGGAATGGTCTGGCTGGATTGATCTTCCATCTGATCACTAAAACTTTCTCCATATCAGCAGAAAGGCTGTTTTGCTTTCTGATTGTACAGGTCTTCACTAGAGTAGCATTTTTAATTTCCTTCAAGAACTTTTCATTTGCATTCACAACTTGGCTAACTGTGTGACACAAGAGATCTAGCTTCTGACCTATCTCAACTTTTGGCAAGCCTTCATTAATGAGTTTGATTTCTAACTTTTGATTTAATGTGAGAGACATGTGACTCTTCCTTTCACTTGAACACTTAAACACCATTGTAGAGTTATTAATTAGCCTAATTTCAATATTGTTGTGTCTTAGGGAATGAGGAAGCCTGAGGGGAGGGATTGAGATGGAGAGGGCCAGTTGGTGGAGCAGTCAGAGCACACAAGTTCACTCTCTTATATGGGCATGGTTTGTGGCATCCCAAAACAATTACAATAGTAACACCAAAGATCATTGATCACCAGCCAACATAACAGATATAATAATAATGAAAACTATGGAACATTGTGAGAATTACCAAAATGTGACACAGAGCCATGAAGTGAGCACATGCTGTTGGGAAAATGGCAACAATGGACTTACTCAATACAGGGCTCATGAACCTTCAGTTTGTGAAAAAAAAAAAAAAAAAAAAGCAATATCTATGAAGTGCAATACAGTGAAATACAATAAAACAAGGTATGCCTGTACATATACTTGTGTGTGTACAAGAGATGATAAAAATACACTATGACCACTATAAAAAGTAGACATTTTAATACTCGTTTTTTCTCCTTACTTCTGCATTTATCAAGAATCTGTATTAAATAAAAGCCAGTATCAAAAATGATATGGTGAAATACATTTTAATTATACACAGATGTACATAAATATGGATCTCTATGATTTTCATATATATTTTACATATATGTTTTCTTAGTCATTCCCTCTATGCTGGTTATCTGTAGAGCTTGAAAATTTTTTTCCTATACCTGAAAGGTTTATCACAATGTAGAATATGTGATCATATGGACAGAATTTACAGTATGAAGCCTTAGATTTCTTTAATGAAATTTGATTAACATATCCTTTCCTGTAGGACAGAGTTTTGGGTATGGTTTATTATGAATAATATTGATTATCATGTACCTTTAATAAGCATAACTTTATCTTTTGTCTTAAAAGTTAAAACCACTTCACAGACAACACAATAGGAAGCAAAACATTTTAAAAGCATGATTGTTAATGGACCATGGGAAAATAGAAAATTTATCTTTTGTCTTAAAAGTTAAAACCACTTCACAGGCAACACCAATAGGAAGGAAGACATTTTAAAAGCATGATTTTTAATGGACTATGGGAAAATAGAATGAGTAGTGAGGGTAGGTACTTTAAAGAAGCATTCAGAATCTCAATGATAGAGTAGAAAATTTGCCTCATTAGTACACACAAGAACAAAATGGAAGAAAAGGAAGGTCATCATCAGGGGAAGAAAAAATTGCATTCAGTTGACTTTGATAAATTGGAGAAATTATGAAAAACAAATGGAAATGAAATTCAATGGGAACAAATGTATCAGAATGCCATTAAGGCAAGGAAAATAGTTGGGTGAAAGCAATGAATAGTAAAATGACTTGTAGTACATAACATTCATAGCATTTTCAAGTAGGAAGGGAATGTGGAGGTCATTTTATAGAGGAAATAATAAATGTGGAGAGCCTGCATACCTTATAAGTGATAGAGATATGATTATCATAACTGTCTCAAGACTTTTGGTCCAGTCATTTCCCTTAAACATCATGCTGTCTCTAACTCTAACAGAAAATGGTCCAAGGAATTATAATTGATTGACGGAACTGACTACCCACTCCTCAACATCTAATACGTTAGCAAATCTTTCAGCCACTCTATCACTAGGAATATATTCTGAATTTCTCTGTAGTAGTATTTGTAGCATCTGTAATGATGCAAGACGCCATCATCTCATCCTATCTGAGCATCCATTTTCCATAAAACAGACCAAGTAACTTCATATGATAAATCATATCATGCTACTCTGTTTAAAAACACCTACTGTGGTTTAATGCCATTAGAATGAAAATAAACCCCTGCACTTTGCTAACAATCTTCATCTGATCCTGCACCCATGCTTCTCTACATCTGCGCCAACTTCCTTTCTGACTACTATGCTCGTTTCTGCCTTAGGATGATATATTTTCTGTTCCCTAATTGAAAAGGTTTTTAAATGGTGTGAGGAATGTTCAGGATTGCTCAGGGTCAAATAACATCTTTTAAGGCTTATATATTTTGATGAGAGATTTTTGGGTTTGGCATAAAAACTTTTTACAATATCAAAAAGTTAAAATAATATTACAAGAAAGCCTATTCCCTGGGCAATGAAGAAAATTTCTGGATAATGGAGAAAAAAGGCAGTTTCTGTCCCCACTATGAATACTTCTGGATTCAAGGTCACATTCTAATTGAGCTCTGTCACTTTTCACATGAAATTAATTTTTCTTTGTCGACTATTGTCATAATAATTGGATATCTACTACTTGGTAAGCAATTCTTTGATGTTCCAGCCAGATCTCTGCATTTAAATACAAACTTAGAGCAGAAAACATAAGGAAAACATGCGTACTGCAGAGGCGCTGCAGGTTATCTCTGACTCTGGGTAAGCATGTGTTCTGCAGAGGTAGACACCTACCACCCCTTTAGTTTGCTGCTGAAGGTGGCAATTATAGGGAATCATTTATTTCTTCTGCCTGGTACTATTTCTTTGCTTAAACTCTCAAAGGCTTGGAAGCTGTTCAAGGTAGCACAGGTCTGGAGGAGCAGTGCAATACTCATTATATAACCAAAATAGTTCATTAAACTTAAACTGAATGTAGGGCTGTGGCTGCAGGCAGCTGTCTGATCATGCTTTGCCACAGACAGGTTATTTTAAAGTTGGTGTAAATTAAGTAAGTTCCTTTTATGGCAGTATCTTCTGGGCTCAGGCAAATTTCAAGACGGCAGGAAAATAATTAATTTTGTATTCTTAAATATTCAGTATACCTTTGAGCACTGCTTTAGAGCCATTTATTAAACGAAATCTTTCTATCATTTTCAGTTGAATGGATAAGGGACACCACCATTCTGCAATTCTCAGCCACAGACTCAAACAGATAGTTTATATGCATTTTGAAAAAATTCATTAGCTATATCACTATTTAATGGAATATAATAAATATTTTTGTAACCATACTAATACTTTATACTGGAAAATGTGTTTATGTACTAAAAAAAAGGCTAAGTAGAATGGTTGAGTAGATAAGTAGGAAAAATGATACAGGAAGAAAATTTGTTTTTTCTTCTTTGTGTTAGGAGAGAGAAGGTATTCTCCTACTCAGTCTATCTCATGCCAAAAACATTGATAGAAATAAAAACTTGTGTCAAGTTTGTGATAAAAAAATAATAGCAATATAATTTTACTAGCCAGCTTTAACAATGTATTTCATAAATTATTTAATTTTCAGCCTGGAAGGGATCTTACATATCCTTTAACTCATTGTTTCCCAAATTGTCTTCTGTGCCAGTCTCAAAACTCTGAGCAGAATACAAACAAAATTGTAATGAAACAGGTTTTGGATATTTGGAATTAAATCATTTAAACTGGCTTATCAAATGCATGACTTCACATAATATTTAGTACTATGATGCTCCTTGAATCAGAAGCATTTCCTAAATTGATTTGTGGTGGTATTGCTGTTAACATCTTGAGGGAACCAATTTTTCTTTTAATCAAAACCCATTCAGTAAAATATTGATCCAATACAACACCCTCATTATACAGAAAAGGCAATGAGATCCAGGAAGGGTAAAAGGCTATGTCAAAGCCGCAGAGGAGATTACTAGGAGAACTAGGCCTTTTGGTTTCTAGACCTTGCTATTCTTTCAACTACACTCTTTTACTTTCATCAACTGAGACAACCAGCACTTTTGTTTTAATATAGACACAACCTCTTTCCTACTAAACTTAAGTACTATGGTACTAGGAAGCAAGACTCATCAACATGAGCCAATCCCTTAGAGAGTTTTGGTTTGGGCAAGAGAAAACATGTGTATGTCTGATAAGATGCCTATCAGAAACATGATTATATGAGTTCAGAAATTAATTTCGGTTGGCCTATAGGGTATTTTAAAGTTGAACCTCTCCAAACAAACTGTGAAAAATTTTTATTTTCAGGGAAGGATTTAAGTTCTATGACAATTTCAAAACACCACTCCCTTTACTGTCTATATTTATCCCATAGACACCCACTCACAACATTTGTCCACATAAATCTTCTGCAAGAAAAGGGAATATATGAGTCCCTCAATAAATGGTACAAGGATATCAAGGACATTCTACAAAGATGTTTTGGAGTTGTTCTTTTACTCTTTTGAAATACTGATTATTTATTGTTAGGAACTGTTCTAGTTTGATAATGCTGCCAGAATGCAAAACACCAGAAATGGATTGGCTTTTATAAAGGGGGTTTATTTGGTTACACATTTACAGTCTTAAGGCCATAAAGTGTCCAAGGTAAGTCATCAACAATTGAGTACCTTCACAGGAGAATGGCCAATGGTGTCCAGAAAACCTCTGTTATCTGGGAAGGCACATGGCTGGTATCTGCTCTGGAGTTCTGGTTTCAAAATGGCTTTCTCACAGGACATTCCTCTCTAGGCTTCAGCTTCTCTCCAAAATGTCACTCTCAGTTGCTCTTGGGGTATTTTTCCTCTCTTAGCTTCTTCAGAGCAAAAGTCTGCTTTCAAAAATGTCTCTGTAAACTGCAGTTCCTCTCTCAGTTCCTGTGCATTCTTCAAAGTGTCCCTCTTGGTTGTAGCAATCTCGCTCCTTCTGTCTGAGCTTATACTAGTGCTCCAGTAAACCAATTAATGTCCATGCTGAATGGGTGGGGCCACACCTCCACAGAAACTATCCAATCAGAGTTATCACCCACAGTTGGGTGGGGTGCATCTCCATGGAAATAACCTAATCCAAACATTCCAACTTAATTCCCACTAATATGTCTGCCTCCACAAGAATGCATCAAGGAACATGGCTTATTCTGTGGGACATATGTATACAAACTGGTATAGGAACAATATACAACATTGAACTTTGTATATTTTCCTACAGAGAAATATATCAGAGTCAGTCCACTAGCTTGAGTATTTTCCTGTTATTTTATACTATTCATTTGGAGTTGGAAAAATTTAGCATTGTTTTCTTATATGGACAAAATTATATATGTTGTCCTAAAAGTATAGGTAGCTTGTATGACAATAAAACTAGATTCCTTTATTTGTGTAGTTTTTTTTTCATCTATTAGAGAAGTTGTTTGTTTACAGAACAATCATGCATAAAATATAGGATTCCCTTGTAATACCCATTATTAACACCTTGCATTGGTGTGAAACATTTGTTACAATTGATGATAGCACATTTTTATAATTGTACTATTAATTAGAGTCCATTTTTTAACTTAGGTTTCACTGTAGGGTAGTGTAGTGCAGTTCCATGGACTTTTAAAAAAAATTTAATGTTACCATATATATATATATATATAATGTAACACTTCCCCTTTTAATCACATTCAGATACATATTTCAGTGCTGTTAATTATGCCCACATAATTAACCACCATCACCATCAATTATAAAAATCTTTCCATCATTCCAAATAGGAACTCTGTACATTTTAAGCTTTAACTCCGCATTCCCTATCCCCACCCTGTCCTCTGGTAACTTGTATTCTAGAATCTGACTCTATGAGTTTGCTTATTCTAATTACTTCAAATCAGTGAGATATCACAGTATTTGTCCTTTTGTGTCTGGCTTATTTCACTCAGCGTAATGTTTATAATATCTTATAACCACATATCAATAATAATTATCATGTTAATCAATAACTGCACTCAATTATCACAATATTGTATTAATATTTTCCTAATTAGCATGGTCCAAGAATATACCCTTTTTTATATGACCTTGCAATATAGGAAATCATGATTTAATATGTGTAGACTTTTAATATAAGGTGCCTTATCTTTAGAGGATTGTGGTGGTTTAAAGCTATATGTACCCCAGAAAAACATGTTTTTAAATCTAATCCAAACATTCCAACTTAATTCCCACTAATATGTCTGTCTCCTGTAAATGTGATTTTTAAGTCAGACATTTGGGTGAGATTACTTCAGTTAAGGTGTGACCCAGACCAATCAGGATGGGTTATAACCCTATCACTTGAGTCCTTTATAAGCGGAATGAAATTCAGACACAGAAAAAGCCACAGGAAACAAGAAGTTAAAATGAAGCCTGAAAGAGAAGGAAAAGACCAGGAGACAACATCATATTCCTTGCCAGGTGACAAAGGAACCAGGGATAACCAGCAGCCAGTGCCCAAACTCCACCATCTTCAGGTTGAAAGCATCCCTCTGATGATGCTCTGGATGTTTTCCCAGACTTGAAACCATGAGCAAATAATTTCCCATTGCTTAATCCAAACCATTTCATGATATTTGCTTAATCAGCCTAGGAAACTAAGATTTTGATATTAGGAAAGTGGGGTGCTATTATTGCGTATAACAGAAATGTGAAATCAGCTTTGGAATTGGATAATGAGTAAAGGTGACAAATTTTGAAGTGCATGACAGAAAAGACCTAGATTGCTTTGGAGAGATTGCTGGTAGATATATATATATATATGTTAAAGTTGCCTCTAATGAAGCCTTGGAAAGAAATGATGAACGTGTTATTGGAAACTGAAGAAAAGGTGATCTTTGTTTTAAAGTGGCAAAGAGCTTAGTGAAATTGATTTCTAATGTCATATGGAAGGCAGAACCTGAAAGTGATGAACTTAGATATTTAGCTGAGGAGATTTCAAAGATAAATGTGGAAAGTACAGCCTGTTTCTCCTTGCAGCTAACAGTAAAATGCAAGAAGAAAGGGATAAACTGAGAACTGAACTCCTGGACACAAAGAAACCAGAAATTGATGGTTTGGAAAATTCTGAGTTTCTGGAAAGAGAGTCTCCAGAGAACAGTGCTCCATGTGAGGATTTAACTGAACATGAAACCAGTCAGCAATTTCAGGGTAAGTCAGGATCACAAATGTAGTTATGCAGGAAAGATTTATGTAAGACTCTATTGTTTGTTGGTTTGTACTCTTGTGAACTACAAGAAAGGCCAACAAGTTTATTGTATAATTTGTATAAACAGAACCACTGCCAGCCTGGACTAGAAGGGCCAGAGAAGGGACAAATTGAAGGAAGAATTGCTTTAAGGACAGAACCATGGTAACTGAGGTCTATACTGAAGACATCTCCTCAGGCCAAGAGCATGGACCTACCCATGTGCATAGAAAGGGTGAGTCTGCCCCAGAGCTTGGACAGGTGGGCCTTTCACCCATTGTTCAGGAAGAGTGTTGTCACCCGATTGCTGTACAGAGTGGAGCCTGTGCCTGTGATTTGCAGAGTGTGGAGCCTTCACCTGAGTGTTTTGGGAGAGCCTGCCCATTGCTTAAGCACTTGGAAGGCGGGGGACTGTCACTTCAATAGGCCCAGAGAATAAAACATTTTTCCATAGATGACTCTCAGACTTTCAAATCTAATGGAGTATGTGCTGCTGGGATTTGGAGTTGTTTTGGACCTGTGTCTACTTTTTTCCTTCCAATTTCTCCCTAAAGGAGTAGGAATGTTTAACCTATGCCAGTCAGTCTATATTGGAAGCAGATAACTTGTTTTCTAGGTTTCAGAAAGTCCACAGACTGAAGGCAATTGTGCCTCAGGATAGACCACACCTGTAACTGATTTTGATGAGACTTTGTACTAAGCATCACTTCTGAGAAGACTTAAGGCTTTGGGGAAATTGTGACGGAATGAATGTATTTTGCATGTGAAAACAACATGTATTTTTTGGGTCTAGGGAATGGAGTGTGACAATTTGAAGCTGTATGTACCCCAGAAAAAACATGCTCTTTAATGCATTTCTGTGAGTACGATCCCATTGTAAGTAGGATTTTTGATGAGACTATTCCAGTTAATGTGTGACCCAGTCCAGTCAGGATGGATATTAATCCTATTACTAGAGTCTTTTAAAAGTGGATGAAATTGAGATAAATATAGAAAAAAGACACAGGAAGCAAGAAGCTGAAAGGGAATCTGGAGGAGAAGGAACAGACCAGAAGATGCCACCACGTGCCTTGCCATGGGAGATAGGAACCGAGGATCACCAGTAGCCAGCTCCAGAATGTCAGTCTTTGGGGACAAAGCATCACCTTGATGATGCCTTGATTTGGACATTTTCCTGGTCTCCAAACCATGAGCAAATGAGTTTCCATTTTATGGTATTTGCTGAAGTAGCTTAGGAAAGTAAAACAGAGATTTAGATCTTTTCTTTGGACCTCTTCAGTAATGTGGGCCAGGGAAAAGAAACATTTATTCTGCTTTGGTTTAACCTTCCCCTGGGTACCATAAACTCTTAAAACTCAAACCCAGGAACCTTTGACAATGACCTCAGTATCTCCTCCAGGTAAGAACAAAGTTCAGTAACATTTCTCTCCTGAAGGTTTGAGATAGAAACTTGAAACTTCCCTCACACTTTCTTGTATCACCTGCCTCTGGGCCCAGCATTAGGTTGGCTCAGGAGAGGCAAATGATTTGGAATTGGCAGAAGATGGATGTTAATATTGGTTAAAATTGCCATCTCTCCAGATTTCTCTACAGACTGCTTTTAAAATTATTCCTTCATTTGATAAATATAAAAATATGTATTACCCTTTCCTAAGTTTTTCTGTACCACCCCTATTTGACAATCTGCTTTACTGGTTTAATCAGAAAACTTTTCTATAGTGTTTCCAGTTGCACACATAATTCCTTCTGCCACCTTCTATCTCTCTGATCTCTAGAATTTCTAGGGGATGATTTAGAAGGAAGGAGGTACAAGCAGGCCTCCCAGTTGGGAATCATTGTAATGAAATAATGGTGTTCTAGCTTCTTAGGTATTTTGCTTTCTTTACTGTGATGATTTCTAAGAGCTTCTCATTACTTTTCTTATTTTTTTGACACTTATTCCTTCCCATATGATTCCACTGTTTGACATTTGTGATTCCTAAAGGATATTTGTTTTGCTTAAAATATTATTGTTTAAAACAAGATTCAGAAGATATCGCATGGGGAAAAATACATAAAGCTTTGATCATCATCTACACTCATTTAATTCATACTTCTCTTTTTCTGGTGCTTTTTTTATTTCTATTTGTGATATCTCTTTCTTTTTGTTAGTAATGGAAACCTTCACAAGGTTATCCAATGTTTAGTTTTATTTGTACAATAACTTATTAAAGGATTAAATAATAACCATCTTAAAGATTTTTGTGGGCTAATCTATTTTCATGGGTATTATGTTACTTGGGTATAATTTGTCTTAATAACTGTAGACTTATGGTTCAAGTAAAATTTATATCACAACCTTTACCTTGCCTTACAAACTTAATAAGAGTAATTTAACTGTTATGTACTAAACATTTGCCCCCTAAAATGGAAATTGCCCTTCTCTCAGAAGCATTAAGTGGTCACAAGTGCATTTTTATAGGTTATAATATGAAAATAAAACTTCTTCCTTTGTAGGAACCAGAGTTCTCTATCAGAAGTCAATGAATGGCTTGAGCAATTATCCAAATCTAGTTACATATGAGAATCTGTTTTTAGAACTATGTCCCAGGAAAACATTTGCTTCCTTGAGAAGCTGGAATGTGGCCTTGTCGACAATGAACATTTTTGTAACAGCTATTGTTTTTCTTTTCTGTTTGATCAATAGGGAGCTAAGAGTCAAAAAAAGGATCAACACAGAAGCCGTGTTGGCCTTTAGGTCCTGCATATTTGTGTGCTATATACCTTTCATTCCATAAATACTTCCTTCCTCCCATGCCAATTTTACATTGACTTCATAGCTGAGTTTATACTTTTTATGATGTTCAGTTTTTTCCAAGTGTTGTGCAACTGGGTTGGGTATATGTATCATAATGCCTAAAATATCATGGGCTGCCTTGAAATCTTTTCCAGTTTGCTAATGCTGCCATTAGCAAAATACCAGAAATGGATTGGCTTGTATAAAGGGTGTTTATTTGGTTACAAATTTAGAGTTGTAAGTCTATAACAGTGTCCAAATTAAGGCATCAACAAGAAGATACCTTCACTGAAGAATGACCAATGGCATCTGGAACACCTCTGTCTGCTGGGAAGGCACATGGATGGCCTTTGCTGGTCATTTGTACCTTCATTGTGTTTCAAAATGGCATTCTTCAAAATGTCTGTGGGTTTCTTTTAGCTTAGCATGTCCAAACATCCTCTGTCTGCATCGGCAAGCATCTCAATTGGCTCTAGCATCTCTGTTGGTGTCCATGTGTCTCTCAAAGGACTCCAGCGATCTAATTAAGACTCACCCTGAAAGGGCAGGGCAACACCTTAATGGAAATATTTAATCAAAATATTTCACCTACAGTTGAGTGAGTCACACCTCCATGGAAACTACCTAATCCAAATATCCCACGAGACTGAATTAAAACATGGCTTTTGGGGGAACATAATATATGCAAACTGGCACAACATCATTGAGTCTCAGGATCCCAATAGCACCTGCTTTTCCTAAGTATCCCCTGCATGCAGCAAGAAACTCTTTCTACCAGACTAGTTACTCTACCAGTCAGTCCTCAACCTAATAGTTTTCAACTTCCTGCCAGCCCATGAAATTATTCAAAGTCGATTATAACCTTCTACAGGAGTCAGGGGTCAACTTATCTTCTTGTTACTCTAAAGTCTGTTCCTACCATCTCTGTTCACTCCATTCCCAAGTGCAGCTCCCATTTGGCCCTGTGTAGTGTGTTGTCCTGTCCTCTAGAGCTGTGAATATGTTTGGTTAATAAGCTTTTGTTTGATTTCATCTTTCTGGTGTTGGCCATCTCATACAACTTAGAGTGAGGATCACTCCCTTACCAATGGGTTGAATAGGAGGCAATCAAAGCAGTATAAAAGGCAACAAAATAGGTATATAAAGCGGATATTGAAAAACAAAAATGAAGATAAAATATGTCTTAGAAACTATTTCTTACCTATAAACTATGCTTTATCTGTTATACTCATAAACAAAACTTCAAGGGTGTATTAAGTGTTTAAAGTGTCATAATAAGTAGGAAGAATTTCATTGACCCATAGTCTAGTCCCTGCTAGTAGTTGTTGGTTAGATGACTGTCAATAAAGGATAAGGACAATTGCCCAACAGTGTACACTGGATAAAGTCTAAATTTAGAGTGTTAAATTTTGCTGAGAAGTGGCCAGAAAACACAGGAAAAAAATCATTTATAATTTAATACTCTTTGCATTTTACTTTTTTTTTGCTGTGGATATACAATCATACACTTACATATTCATACCTAACTAGGATACTGTGAGAGTATAAGATCAGTTATATCTTCCAGGTTTTATTCTTTTCAACAACAGGTAATTCTATCTTCTCAGATTCTGAACCATTGACTATTCATTTCTTACAGCTGAGTAAAGATGATTTTTCTAAATTCTAATTTAAACCATGTAAGCCTTCTACCTAAAATTACTTATAGAATCATCTCATATATAACTTAAAATCTAAACTACTTTCTGTTAGCTGATACTTGTCACCTGTATGAGTTAATTTCCTGGCATTCCCTTCAAAAAACTTTTACTTCAAAAATAATAAATGATGTGCTATTTACAGTACACAACACATCTGTCTTATATTACAAAATAAAAGTTGCTTTATCTTCTGGAAAAGTCCTCCTTTTCTGTACAACCTGCTATACTCATCCACAGCTTTCTCTGAATGTCACAGGAAGTGTTAGTTGTCTGTGCCTTTCTGTTCCATGTACCATGTACATGTGGGAGATGTTTGGTACTCAAAACATCTGCCACCACACACTTATATTATTATAAAGGAACTTTTGGTCCTCATGCCTTCCACAACTTCTTTGTTCAAGATTAAAGGGGAATTAGTGTATCTGTTCCCCATGAAGTTAGGTAGCCACCTTGAATATGGACATAGATGAGAAAAACATTCTATGAAAAAGGGTGATAGTCTGGGTCAGAAGACAGTGTGGGAGAAGAGGGGACTCAACAGTGAGAGGATGAGTTAGAATATGTCTTGCCTACACTGAACATTTTACAAGAAATTAATGTACATGAAAAATTGCCACTATAGCTTTTCCATTAGAAGGAATAGAAAATGATCAGTGGAGCCAGAATTAGATGGTGTGGTGATGGAGATGTACATCTTGATTTCTGTTTTTGTAGCATGGAACTACCAACCTTGAATGTAGACTTGCTGCAATGACTTTGGAAACATCAATAATAAATGCCATTGAGTCTAACAAGTTTGAAATTAAAAGCATTGAGTTTCTTGGCATGCAGAGATAGTCCTGAACCTGGGAAAAAATGCAACAAGTAAGAGGCTCAGCCATCTACATGATAGAAGTAATCACTTTGTATTAAAGTCAACATTCCTCCTGCTTTCTCCTTACGTAATTCCCAGAGGGAGGATGCTTGAAACATTGAGTAAATGTGTGAATGACTGAGTGACAGAATAAATAAATGAATAACTGAATTAATATGTTACACTGGTACTTGTTCCTGCCAGTGGAAAAAAAAAATTAGTGTTTGTTACTAGTTGAAGCACTAGTGAGTATTTGATTGTTTGTTTGTACTGCAGAATACATATGAAACCCATCCAGAAAAGCAGAGTAGAGTTTAACATAACAGAAAATAATCACTAAGATGGTACATTTTCTATTATCAAGAAATTGATACTTCTCCATCAATTCAAATGATAGTGAGGACTTCTGCAAAGCTTGAAACATCACTACTTTTGAAAATCCATTATGATATCTGGCAGGGAAAATACAAGTTAGATTTGGATGCTGGATGCTTAATTTAGTTTCTTCAAATGGAGTGGGGTACATGAACAAAATGCCTTGCCTTGTCATGCACAAAAGCTTCTTCAGCAAAAAGCACATGAAGCACAAAACTGCTTTTACTTATTTGGCTGCTTTAATTTTGCTGCAGAATCTCAGAGAATTTTGTGTATTTACCTAAATAGGCCATCAATTTTCAGAGGTTTCTACTGTGCTTGTAAATTCAAACCTCTTAAGGCAAGTACTGAGTTTCATGGAGAAAATGATTCTAAAATTGGTTCACCCCTAAATCTCTTTGGTGTATAAAGCCATTCCTTGTAAACACAATATTTTAGCAGAAATGGCATCTTTCCCAGTTAGTCCTTTTTTATCCAGATGTACCAAAGTAATTCTCTCACTATTTAATACTTTATAAGGCATTACAGGTAGTCTACCATAATCTCATGTTCTGACTGTTTTTATATGCTAAGGAAGGTAATGTTGAGACCAGAGGGCAAAACAAAGAAAATGAACATTACAGTAGATGATTCTTGCCAGTCTTCTCACCACTCACTTACTAGCAAATGGTTTGTATTTCCTAAAAATTATCTTATTAAAACAAAAAATTAGCATTTTAAAATAGTTTTCATCCAAAGGTTCTTAGTATTCTTTTTCAAAGTTTAAGTGTAAAGAACAGTGAGATGTTGTTATGTTATTTACTGTAACTTTTCTTTTGGTTAGAATATGTTTTAAAAGGAAGGCATTGTCCTCTAATTTTCTATAAAATCTTTATAATGAAAATATCCACACATGCATTATAGCAGAGAAAATAGTTTATATGTGTATATATATGTACATATACACACACACACACACACATATATATATATATATATATACACAAACACACATACACTCATAGTTTGGATTTAGCAGTTATTAACATTTGAACTTATATTGCTACATTAATTTTGCTTATATATTTTAAATTAAAGATAGAACATTTTACCTTTAAATATTACAATTTGCATCTATGATAAAAAAAGAACATTTCCTGTATACCATTATTTCATCTAAAAATTAAAAAAAAAATTCCCTGAAATCTTCTAATGTCCAGTCCATATTTAGATATTACCAATTGTCCCTGAAATGTCTTTTAAAGCTGTTTGTATTTTAAATTGTGTTGTTAACACCAGCATCTAACACAAGGAATATATATTGCCATTAGTTATGTCTCTTAAGTCCCTTTTACTCTAGAACAATTCTACCTGGGTTTTATAATGATAATTACTAAAATACTGTACTTGGAAATCATTCAAGATGGCAGTTTCACCTTCATTTTTTTAGGGTGGGGAGAGTTGCAGGAGCTGTGAGGTTGCTCAGATCTCCTTTATAAAGAATATTGGTTGTGGAGAGTGTAGTTATCTGACAGCCTCCCACAGCTTATCTTAAGGATCCATCTTAGTTTTCACACAGAGACCTTATGCTCCCCAGGCTGTTCCCAGACAATTTTTGACATATCTGGTTCTGTATTGGTGTCTACTTCTTAGAGAATCTGAACTGACAGAAAAGTGGTACAGGGAATATGGAAAATTCTCTAAACACTCATTCTTTTTTCCTCATTCCCAGAAGTGCAGTGCAGCAAGAACTGTCAGCATATAAATAACACTGTGGTCAGGCTTGGGCAGCTGGAACACAAAACAGGGCTATTACCTGGAGTTACGGTTACCAAAAACTTAAACTCTGTACTTGAGAGACAGGGAGTAGCCTCCATAGATTGGGCCTTGCATTTATGAGCCCATTAATCAAGAGAGAACATCTTATACCAGGCAATTACTTTTGACAATGGAACAGTAAATAGACCCTAATTAATGACTTTTTGTAATTATTCTTCCCTATGTGGACATTAACTGGTGTTCAGGCATTAATTGTGACATCAACATGATTGCCTATCAGTGAAAAGAACATTTTGTGGCTTAATTATGTATTTCAGGGACTCATATATCTTGTGAGTTTCAGAATCACTTTAACTAGCCTTTAAGTCTTTAAAAGGACTAAGACAAGTGAGGGAAGAAATCTGTTCTGGTGTCTTTTTTTCTTCCATTTTAATCTCTTAGGCCACAAACATGCAACTCCCTGGGACACACCCCTTCCCAAACACATAGACAAACACTGTGCCAATGCTGTACAAATCAGAAGCTACTAGCCACATTACAAAAATAAGTAATTTAATTAATTAAATTAAACAAAATTTTTAGAAAGTTAGTCCTTATTTGGATTAGCCCCATTTTAAGTGCCTAATAGCCACAAGTGGCTAATGGGTACTTACTGTATTGGAAGTACAAATAGAGAACATTTCCATTATCATAAGATTCTATTGGACAGCATAGCATATAGAAAATGTTCCATGAAGCCTGGATTTTTGTTTATTTTGTTCAATGCTGTATCTCCTGAAACTAGAATATTGTCAGGAGCAGAGTAGGTGCACCAGAACTGTTTGTTGAATGACTGAATGACTGCTCTCTGTTTCCCCTATGTTCTCCTCACTTGTTTTGGGATTGTGCCTAGAGACATAAACATCAGTAATGCTTGGAGACACCTAAGCAGCACTTTAATAGACAAAAAAATGCACAATGGGGGTTCTTACTCATTTGGGTTCTTTTCTATCTAAAGTATCAGAAAAAAAATACACTGATTAGGTTTCATAAAATGAGTGCTCCCAGAAAACAATGGTATGCATTATTTCACCAGTTTTGACAAACACATGAGATTAAAAGGACAAAGAATACTGGTTATGATAAAAAATTTAGGCAAAGATTTTATTCAGTTGTGTCAGAGAACAATTAGAAACATTCTCAAGAAAACAAACGTCTAAAGAAACAATAAAGACATAAAAATTAAAACAATAGTTAGGAAATGACAGCAATAAAATTGACAAGAAAAAGACAGGATCTTCAAAAAATGAAGTCCTAGATTGATATATTCCATAAATACACACATGCATGGACACAAAGAAAGGAAGAATTATGGCCAAAAGTTTGTTATTTGATCTTTTATATTTAAATTAATGCTGGGAATTACAATAGTTATACTAGCTATACATATAACACAATAAGCAGATTAATATGGAGGAGGTTAACATATTTATAAATGACATTTTAGTATTATTGATTATCAAAAGATTAGGATAAAAATATAACATCAGAGAAATAATATCTTAAATGAATTGCAAATAATAAAGACAAGGCTTATGAAATGCCAAAATAAGTAACAGCATTTTAGTCATCCAACTTAAAAGAGTAACTCTCCTTTTCCATTTTGTGTTTGACAGTGTGATTGGAGATTTTTTAATTGACCTTTAAAAAATAATTTATGAACACTGTGGCCCTCACTTAATCATTCAGCATATCTCAATACTTCAGAGAAAGTTCGAGTCAGGTGCTCTTTTTCTATATTGCATTTAAAAATGTATAATATTAGTAGGTGACACTTTAATTTGAAAATAATGTCTAAACACCAAATGGACCTAATCCAAATTAGGAATGAGGTTCCCACCAATATGGTCTAAGGAAATGCTTAGCTTTGACTTAAAATTAGAATGCACAATAGCCCAAAGTTTAGAAACAGGAGCTGTTGCCTTTCAGCACTAACAATCTGAGCTTTAAAGAGGGCTGCCCAAGGAGTGCATGCTGTCTCTGAGTTCTATAACTGAGCTGAACCAATTTCTCAGCTCAATTTTTTAACGGTTATTGAACACCTCTGTTCCAGTTTGCTAGTGCTGTCATTATGCAAAATACCCGAAATGGATTTGATTTTATAAAGGGGATTTATTAAGTTACAAATTTACAGTTCTACAGCCATAAAAATGTTCAAACTAAGGCATCAACAAGATGATAGCTTCACTGAAGAACCACTGATGGTGTCTGTCTGGAACACCTCTGTCAGCTGCGAAGGCATGTGGCTAGTGACTGCTGGACCTTTGCTCCCCAGTTGTTCTTCAAAATGGCTTTTTCCAAAATGTATCTCTTAGCTTCTCCAGGGCAAACTCTGGGTTTCATCTCTTAGCTTAGCATCTCCAAACATCCTTCTGTCTGCATGCCCAACCTTCTCTAAATGTCAGCAAGCATCTGGGTTTTGGCTTAGCATATTCTGGGGCATTTTCATGTCTTAGCTTCTCTGGAGCAAACTCTGGACTAGCATCTCAAAGCATCAGCAAGTGTCTGGGCCTGAAGCTCTTTTTGAAGGACTCCGGTAAACTAATCAAGACCCACCCTGAATGGGTGGGGCCAAATCTCCATGGAAACATTCAATCAAGAGGTAACACCCTCATACAAAAGATAATCAATCTGCTCCCACAAGATTGCATTAAAGAATATGGCTTTTTCTGGGGGATATAATGTATACAAACTGGCACAACCTCCTTGGTCCCAGTTGCTGTGCTATGTACAGGGGACTTGTTAGAGATCGAGTCATGATCCCCACAAAAGCCGTGCTCAAGTCCTAACCCACATTCCTGTGGGTATGACCCTTTTGTAAATAAGACCTTTGTAAATAAGTCCTTTGAATATATTATTATTAGTCAAGGTGTGACCAAACTGAATGAGGGCAGGACTTAATCCAATATGGTTGAAATCTTTATAAGCACAGGAAATTGGACATGGAAGTAGAAAGCCAGAATCAGAAAACGCTTCTGGTTTCCAGAGGAACAGACACAAGGAGAGAGAGGGAAAGAGGGAGAGAGAGAGAGAGAGAGAGAGAGAATCACCATGTGACAGAGGACAGCCAGAATGCTACAGATTCCAGGTAAAAGCAAATCCTGCCAAAAGCTTGATGTTGTATTTCTAGCCTCCAAAACCATGAGACAAGAAAAACATGTCATTTAAGTCAACTGGTTGGTGTTATTTATCATAGCAGCCCTGGAAAACTAAGACAGGACCCAAAAGTATAAAAGATGAATATATGGCCCTTGTCCCCAAGGGTCTTAGCATCTATTGAGGGAAATAGATAATTCAGCACGTTCTTAAGACAACTGAGTTACTATTTCTAAAGAAGAATGGTATAGTCATACTGATTAAGTAGGATAGTTCAACTATATAAGAACTTATTTCTTATGTAAAACATTTAAAAATGTTTCATAAGTTAAATGATGGGTTCTAAGCACTAATTCTTTACATTGAACAGTCTGTTTTATAATGGGGGTAGGGTGACATCTATTAAAAGTGATAATGAGAAAAAAGATTAGGTACCCAAAATATACATTTAAATATTTTGAAGAGATAAAAATATTTCTCTAAATCCTCAAACTGGGGTTATTCTTTCTACCAATGTGAAAAAAAATCTTAAATTCCATAAGTCTCTTGACTCTTAAAATTTAAGAAAAATTTATTCAAATTGAGAATTCTTGCCCCAAACAGAAAACATTAGAAGTTAAATTTATTATTACTGCTCACTAATTTAATGTGAAGTATCTTTTGCTGCAGTTGAATTAAGTAAATCTTCAATTTTTGTAGTGTTTGGTCAATGTAGCATATCTGGAAAATTAATTTATACTCTAAGGATGTCCCTATGGACTTTGAGGTGAGCAGAAAGCTGTAAAGTTCACATTGTACTCCACAGCATTGCTTCTTTTAAAGCAGTTCTCAATTAATAAACCCAACATTTAACTCTAGGAGCATGCTAATATTCTAACATATTAGGCATGAGCTACTGATGCTAGTTAAATTAAGAGCTGACCTAAACCCTTTCCCAAAGTTGAGTCTAACCATTTGGGAGGAGTGATTTCATTGTTAAACATTTTCAGACCTAATTATCTCCTGATCCCAGCCAATGACTGTGCTGAGAATCTCTAGAGGAATTATTATTTTTTTTTCTTTTTCAGAGAGGCTAGCTGGACTAGGAAGGTTTTAGAATCATAAGAGCTGATACTTCATAATGAAATTCTTTGTGAAACTTTGAGAATAGTTCAAGAAGAAATTCTATATTATCTGAATTATATCAATAATTATATGTGGTACCTAAGTAAGCAAATAAAGCAAAATCTTCAGTTTATTCCTCTATACTTGAAGAATTTAAGTCAAGCCTATATTCTGTAATCAAATTGCTCAAATTACATTGTAGACCAAGTTTTGGCTTCCATCATCCTGACTAATTCAAAAAATCTGTGGGCTGGGACAACTAAGAGTATAAGAGGGTATATGACAGTATATAACAGAAATATTCTGATTTCTGTATCAAATAGATAACACTTGATTTGCATTTTAAAAATTGTCTTATATCCCATTAATTGCTTTAATTTCCCACCCCATTTCATTTTGGATTTCCTAAAAATTATAGTTTCTATGAATCAAATAAATCAAATATTTTAGGGAAAAGTAGACCTTTGTCAATGTGTCCTCACAAAGAGCTCATTTGCTCCAGGCTGCTTTATATGAACTGCTTCTGAGTGCTATGAATATTATATGATGCACTCTGAACTCTGCTATTCTTATAATCTGTGCTATACTTGTTAGGAAACATATTTAAATGTGTTTATGAAGTTTTTCTGAGAGGATAAGGACATTAAACATACACACACACTCACACACACACACACACACACACACACAAACACATATTGTAATGGAGCCATATTACCTAAACTGTGCTATTGAAAAATACACTATTATGTAGCCCAAACTGAGTAATTTTCAAATTGCAGGGAGCATGTCAGGCTAGTGGTTATAGGCATAAAACTGAACATTAGATGCTTGGGAGTAGAGCAGGTACAGTTTAAATATTTGCTTTCCCAACACATACCCCTTCAAAAAAGTAACAAATGCCTTCTTGGAACTGTATCTTAAAAATCCCCTCAATAATTATTTGTCTTTGCAAAGATGTGGTAATTATTAAATATTATTATTAAGTATTTATTGACTGATGAGTTCCTTTCCATAGAATTTCAACACATATGTTCTGGCTAACTGAGGTATATTTAATTTCTGGCAGTTCCCTACTCCTTAATACATTGTGAGCTCCATTCTGTAAAAGCTTTTAATAAAAGTTGCTTCACCTCACAACATTTTATATCAATTCAACAAATAATTGCTAAATGCCTACTAAGTGCAAGATATTTAGATATAAACCATGTCCTTATAACCCCAACAATGTGCTATTGTAAGTGCTCAAAAATTGTGCACTGAATGAGCAAATTAAACTCTGGTCATTAATATAGCAAATATCTTTATGTTATATATTGAATGTTTTTATCAGGTAACTGACAACATTATTTTAAGTTTGTTGGTATTTTAAACGTAGCAACAACAACAGTAAATTTAACTGATCCAAATAGATTCAATCAAAAGGTCTGGTTAGCTTCCCTTTCACAGTGTACCTACCAAACATGTCCCCCATTCCCTCACAAGACCAAGTAGGATGCAAACTGTTTTCAACAAAGTCATAAAAGTTCAAGTGCCTTACCTCCATGGCATTCATTCTCCAGCAAACATGAATGGATGTGTACGACCATCAGTGCTCCCTGAGGACATGCAGACATTGACCCAAACACCAATTATCATTAGATTTAAAACAGTTGAGGTGCCTGTAGAGGAAAAAAGAAGAATCGGGAAATGTGGAGGGAGAAAGAAGCTCTACTCTCATAAGCAAGGCTTTGCATTCACATTATTTTTGTGGTTTTACATGACTACTATCCATGGCTCAACCAAATGAATTTCTAATGTTTTGATCCACCCAGAGCTCTAAATTGAATAGCAAGATTCTCATCCCTGGCATCATTTGTTTTAGCTTTGGGGACTAGGCATCCATAATCACATTGCATTTTAGCTGTGGATGCTGACCTTGCTCTGCCATTATTATAACATCACTTCCTTCACCTTCCCAAATAAGAGTAAACAAAAACCAAGGGACACTTTGGACAGCTGATTTTAATCTTACCTCTTATGAACATTTTCTGAACATTTGTTAGAAAGTTGAACAATGAAGGACACTTACTACTCAAACTCCTCATTCACCTCTCAGACAGCAGTATTCACAGGTACATCATGGAGAGTCTTTTTTATATATCTGAATCAGCCAGTGTGGCCCTTAACTTTCCTCATCCAGAAAAGTATATCTGTTAGCATCCCCTCCTCATTGCCAGAATTGTAAAGAGCGGTGAAAGATCTGAGATTTTTCTCTTCTTAAAAACTAACAAATTAGCATGTCCCAATTTCATCAATGCTGGCAGAAGTCATTAAACTCTAGAATCAGAGACAATGATATCTCTTGGCATAGCAAGCAGCATGTGCATCAGACCATCTGTCAGTTTTTCTTGCTCCTAAATCCCATGAAGGTGACAAAATTGGGCTTAGATTACTGTATATGCAATGGTTTTATGTTACATGAAAGGATACCTGAGCTTCAGGAACAATAAGCTTTGGGAACCCAAATCTTTTATAATGGACCGTGTTCAGGTTTGCTAATGCTGCCAGAATGTAAAATACCAGAGATGGATTGGCTTTTATAAAGGGGGTTTATTTGGTTACAAAGTTACAGTCTTAAGGCCAAGGTAAGGGGGTATCTTCACTGAAGGATGGCCATTGGTGTCTGGAAAACCTCTGTTAGCTCAGAAGTCTCGTGGCTGGCATCCACTTGCTCCCAGGTTATGTTTCAAAATGGCATTCTCCAAAATGTTGCTCTTGGGGCATTTTGTCCTCTCTTAGCTGCAGCTCCTCTTCAAAATGTCACGCTCAGTTGCTCTCAGCTCTCTGTGTGTTCTTCCTAGTGTCCCTCATGGCTATAGCAAGCTCGCTCCTTCTGTCTGAGCTTATGTAGTGCTCTAGTAAACTAATAAAGGCCTATGCCAAATGGGCAGGGCCACACCTCCATGGAAATTATCCAGTCAGAGTTATTACCTACAGTTGTGTGTGGTGCATCTCCATGAAAACATTCAAAGAATTAAAATCTAATCAACACTAATACATCTGCCCACACAAGATTGCATCAAAGATAAAGGCATTTTGGGGGACATAATACATTCAAACTGGCACAGGCAGTAAGCATTCCTGCTCTTTGCTCTAAGGGAGACATTTTTTCTGACTTCTAAGATTGTTTGTTATAGACACATCTTTGACAAAAAAAATAATCTGAGACAAAGGGCAAGGATAGGAACAATATGTAAATTTATATTATATAATTCAAAAAATTTGTACTTTGTACATAAAAGAAGTTGAAAAAATCATATGAAATAAATAGTAAGAGTTTAAAATAACTCATTACAGTTTTTAAGACTTTTCTACGAAAATAATATTCTAAAAAGATACTCCCTAATTAAATAGAACGATGTTCCTGAATTGATATTCCAAAAAGATGTATTTGCTTTGTTGTTTATCTTACATCTTGACCGATCAAGAAAGCACTTATTGCATTCTAGAAATGCCGTGATGAGAATAAACTTGCATAATGAGGTTTAAAGATTGGCTCTCCATAGATGCTTTAACTATGGTGTAAGCTGTATGTGTTTTCATAATTCAGTGTAGGTTTAATCATCATCTGTTAATGTTTTATCTGTCTCTATAAGACCTAATTTTTTTTTTTCTGGTTTTGTCATAGAGAGGTGACTCAACTTCATGGGCCCTAAATCACAAGTAAAGTAATATTTTATTGTACAGAGTGGGACAACTAAAGAAAATATATCCTTTACAGAGCCCTTCATTAGTCAAGCTTAGTCTTGTCTAAGCTTGTTGCTGGTTATATTGCATTTTCTCACATCTCTTATTTAGGATGCATGAAAATATTGCCTCAGGTACAGGAAAAAAAATAATGTACATTGGGAAAAGTCTTATTGTTAGAATATGAATTATTTATGATGTCACCTATGAGTTACATGGATTCATATCACTAATAGGATCTGTACACCTACATCAAAGCTCATGTGTATTAGAATGATGAAACTTTTATGAATTGTAGTATAATTGGGTAATCTATCATTTTGTCCTTACTGGTTTTATATAAACAGTAAAAAAGACCTCTTCCCAATGCTTTAACCATTCTTTGACAGAGCCAGGGAAAATACTTTGATTAGTTAATTTTTCAACTAATCTTACCCATGCCACCATCGCTACAGATATGGAAGTTAGCAGTCAACTGTATTTGCAGTAAATCTAACAGGCTGCAGGACTGAAAATCAAATATAACAAAGAGATATGTATGAGCATAATATGTTACATTAACAACATAATCTCTTGTTTTATGTGTTTTAATACAAAAGATAATAGTGGATTTGTGAGAAATAAATTAGTCTGCCAAAGTTAATTTAAGAAACAGTAAAAACAGAGTTATCACTAAAATGGTACTTAGGTTTCTGTGTCCTTATATCATTGTCATGACTAAAATATCTTTAAAAATAAGCAGAAAGATTTGTAGGAAAATATGTATTTTTTTCTAATTATCATATTTATACAAAGGTTTTAATGTTTTTCTTCCTTAAGGATATTTCTGTTTACTCATTAAAGTATAAGAAAAGGTAAGGGCCACACTGGCTGATTCATTAATAAATATGAAACAGAATTGTATTTTTTTATAATTATGAAAATCACACAATAATGCTACTTGAAGAAATAAAGTCATTCCCAAATTAATTTGAGATAAATATTCATTTTAATAGTAAAAATTCCTGTATTATGTATCCTTTTGGAATAGATTAATTTAATTTTATAGTTGAAAATTTGAACAATGAGAGAAAAGGAAAGTAAAATCTACCAATGTCTACTTATTTCACAGCTAAACAATTTCTGTAGACTTTTATGTATTTATGTTTAAAAAAAGTCTCTAAATAAATTATATCTTAAAAACAAAATTTCAATCTTGATTTTGTAATAAATTATACTGTACTTAATATGTTATAAATTTGATAGCTCTGTATATCCTTCAGGAATTTTTTCTGTGTTCTACACTTTTGCTTTAGGGAAAAGGATGTGAGATATGATGGCTCCTTTGGCTGAAAATCCAGGGTGTTAGTTTGCCAGAGTTGCTATGATAAATACCACAGAAGAGGTTGGCTTAAAATAGGAATCTGTTGTCTCATTGTTTGAAAGGCTAGAAATCCAAAATCAAAGTGTTATCAATGTTGTGCTTTCTTCCCCAAATCTGTAGTATTCTGGCATGGGCTTGCTGCAATCCTTGAGGTTCTTTGTCTTGAATCTCTGTCTCCCATCTCATGGACAACTCTCTCTCCTTCTGTCTGCTTCCAGTTTCTGCTGACTGCCTGCTTCTTGCTCCTACCTGTGATGTTCTCTGACTTCTGGCTTCCAGTTTCTTCTCTTATAAGGCCTGCCGTGATACGGATTAAGACCCATCCTGATTCAGTTGGCCACACCTTAACTAAAAATACATCTTCAAAAAGTCCTATTTACAATGGGTTCATACCAACAAGAATGAAGATTAATATTAATCTTCTGGGTTCAAGGGCACCAATAATGTCTTTAAGAGTAAAGCTTTCTCTCTGTCATTCTCTGTTTTTTTTCTGTCCCTCTGGCTATTTTGTCTGCATATTCTCCACTGGCATTGTACTGACTAGGCCATTTCCATGTTTCATCCTTGTCAGCTTCAGGTATAAATCCACAACCCAGCACAGTGGGGAAAAAAAATAATTTTCCTTCAAGTAACCCAGCTTTAATCCCAGGAATATCTCTGTTTGGACTGACTTGGGTCATGTGGCCATCACTGAACTGTGGTCAGATAAGTGAAATGTGTTGGTTTGAAATCCCTGTGGATGCCAGGGGTGGGGACAATCCTATTTAAATCACAGGGAGTGAGAGTGGAGAATATATGATTCCCTGAGGAAAACATATGTTCATTCACAAGATGAAGGGAAATGGGTACTGGACTTAGAAAACCTCAAATGTCTGCCCTATCTGTTTCTAAAAGAGAAGGCTACTGGAACAAATTGGGAAAAGGCATATTCATGGGAGAAAATAAATGAGAAAAGGTGGATTCAGCAATTACTGTAGCACATTTAGGGACAGGGAATACCAAAATCAAACTGGAGCTGAGGATTTCTATTTTGGGGAGCAATGATTAGAGTGGTAGGAAATTAGATCAAAGTCAATTTGGAGAGGTCCTACAAAGCTTTCTTTTATAATTACAGAGAAAGTTGTGCATGAAAGTAGAAATAGGTGTACTTAGTTGGCAGCAAAAATTTCTATAAAGTATACAAAAAGAAACTTCTGCTTTCGTTAAATACATATGTATGTCTGTATACACATATTTGTGTATTTACACATTTGTATATGACATTCCTAGTTTAAAAATAAGATAGAAGCTTACAGAATGATTAGGAAATATTATAAAAAATTTCTTCTTCAAGAACAAAAATAATGGTATAGTTTAGGTTGGTCTGTGGCTACAGTTTCTTTAGCATCTGAGCTGAGAAGAAAGGAGTGACATATAAAAATTGTGACAATAGTAAATGGGTAACACTGTGTAGATTAAATATACATGTATATATAATATGTAAACATTGCATATGTGTATAATGCATGTATGTGTGTGTGTGTGTATATATATATATGTGTGTATATAGATATAAATTGGTAGATAGATGGTGTGCTGGTTTGGATCTGTTATGTACCCCAGAAAAGATTATGTTCTTTTAATCCAGTCTTGTGGGGCCAGACTTATTGTGGGTGAGACCTTTTGATTAGGTTTTTCCCATGGAGATGAGAGCCTACCCATTCAAGGTGGGTGTTAATCCTGCTGCTGGAGTCCTCTATGAGAGGATAAAAGGTAGATATATTTTGGAGAGAGCTCAGAGAAGCTAAGAGATGTAATCCAGAGTTTGCTCCCAAGAGAAGCTAAGACAGAAGCCCAGAGACATTTTGGAGAAAGCCATGAAACCAGAAGCTAAACCTGGGAGAGGACCAGCAGACTCTGGCCATGTTCCTGGCCATGTGACAGAGGAACAACAGACGTGGTTGTCCTTTCTTTAGAGAAGGTATCATCTTATTGATACCTTAATTGGGACATTTTCATGGCCTTAGAACTGTAAATTTGTGAATTAATAAACTCCCATTGTAAAAGTCAATCCATTTTTGGTATATTGCATTCCAGCAGCTTTAGCAAACCAAAAGCTTTGGATAGATAAATTCAATTGTATTAAGAATCCTAAAGATGAGCTGATGAGATAGGGCTGGGATTGTGAGAGATGGAAAAACCATGGATTGTAGATGGTACATCACAACATGGTGTGACAGATAGTACTCCCATGACACTACACATATTCTGTTATCATGCACACTTAAAAACAATGTAAACTTTACACATAAAATATGTTAGGAACTAAATATGCGTTTTTCTTATCCATTTTATTTTGAATGCTCTCTGGATCAGTGGCAGATTGCTAATTAATTACTAAACAGAAAATAATAAGCACCTCAGCCCTCCTTGCTTAGGTTTTATCCCTACAGTGACATGATAAAAATCAGCTGTGAAAAGTGTGGTCAGACACTTTATAGTTGAGAGACAGAGAAAAATGGAATTTTTCTATGTATGTATAGGAGAGAGGCAGCTGACCCTCCTCCCCCCTGAAAGGAGGGAAAAACATCTTTGCTCCTTTGAGATAGGATGGAAAAAATCCTAGGTTCACACAATAACTTTTGGGAATGCAAATACATCTTTTCAAGGACCAGATTACCTGTGCTCCACCACTCCTCCTCCCCCCAGCCCAACTACTGTCTCTGGCTTTATGAGCTAGAGAGATAGTCAAGGTCTATACTTGATCCTTTTGAAATGTAAATACCTAGGGAGATGGCACTCTAGTTTGAGGAGTTTAATCTGGGGACCTATACAGTGTTGTAAGGACTTGAATTCCTTGGAGAGACAAACTAAAGTCAAATCATAGTGACTGACTAAATAAATAATTACTTTGATGATATAGAGAAAAGAGTCTTAGAAAAGAAAAACAAAACACCTAAAAACATTTTATTGGTCTGTGTTGTGCTTTTCTTTTTTCTTATTTATTTTTTTGTGACTTTATGTGAAATACATGAATCTAAGGCTAGTGAATTTTGTTTATTTTAGAGAAATGCTAGGAGTTATTCATATTTTCCGGATAATTTATATTGAAGTGTTTTTTGTGGTTTTTACAAATATTTTGTTTATTTTAGTGAAGATGGTACAGACAATGTCAATTTAAAACCCAGATCCCAGGCCAAAAAGTACAAATAATATAAAAAAGAGCAGTGTTCTGTCATATACAATTCTGCATGAATAACTTTATTAACTGCTAATGAAAATTAGAACTTTTCTGGGATCTTCTGACAAGATTGTTTCTATTCTTAAAATGCTTTGTCTCTTCAGTGAGGCCATCTTTGGAGTTAGTCATTACTCACACCTTATCTGTCATCTCGATTCCAACTGGATATTCCTCTTTTGGTCCAGACCCTCAGGTTTTAAAAGTAGCTTCAAGTTAATGAAAGGTCATTTTTCCACAGTTCCGTTTTCTGAAAAACTTCCATCTCCCACTGAAAGTCACAGTCCAGGAGTGAAGCAATCACATGCTAGAACCTCAGGGCCAATTGGAAAGTCATTATGAACACTCTCATGTTGGTCCATCTTATTTATAACCACAAGCCTGAAAATGTACAGTCCTGGAAAAGGTGACTTCTCTGTGCACACATGTAATTTTTTAAAAGGAGAGGGCTATATGAAGGGGGCTGTCTTGATCACCAAAATCAGCATAATGAAAACAAATAATAACGATACTTGGGCTCACTATAATTCAAATACCAGATATTTTAGAGATAGGGTGCCAGTTTCCAATTCCATTTTGAACACCCATTACAAAAGAACTATTTTTAAAAATAGAAAAGGATTAAGGGAAAAGAAAAAAAAAATTAAAGAATATCTAAACCACTGAATGACCCCGTTTGTTCTTGATATACTTCAATCACATCTACTTCCCCCATACAAATTCTTTTGGAGTGTGATTATCAGCAATTCTCTGACCTTCAAAGAGAAACCTGAGTGAATTCATTGGAACTCCCTGTCTTTGACAGTATGATTCTCTGAGTTTCTTGAAAAGTGTTGTCATTTTCACCTTGAAGTGAATCTCACTGCTATCCTGTCCAACGACTTTCAGTTTAATGTATTCGCCTTCTTTCTTATCCCCCAAGTCCTCAGTTGAAGGTTTCACCTCCGGGTCAGACATGGTTGATGGTGGCTTCACCTCCGGGTCTCCGCACAGCAGCGACCTCGGGCAAGCAGAACCTTGCTCAGGGTTTGCAAATCCATCTCTCTTCCCTACAACACAACACCGCAGCTGGAGGGACTTCCTATATTAAAGTAATTTTGACAATGGCTATCAACTGGGCTTCTTTATCTTATATCCAATTTCTGAACACTTAATTCAAGGGTTAAAAGGAAAAATATAAGAGGAGACTTCAAATTTTGGAGCAATATGTTAAGATAAACAGTATATTATATCATAAAGTAGCACATTGAATTCTATTGAAAGAGGCAAAATAGATGTTTGAACTCTGATTACAGCAATATTTGTAATTAAATTAGAATTATCAACATGAACTTTAGCTCTTTTTTAATGGAAAATTTTACATATATTTTACAGGTTTAATGCACTTTTACAGGTTTCTGGTATTGTTTACTTAGCTGTCACATGAAACAATCTGAAATAGAACCTTAGTGCCAAGATTTTGGCCCCTAATGCTTGCTAATATTCATAAAAAAACACAAAGATTCTTAGTGGAATGATTGATTTCGTATTTGGGACAAGAAAACTCAAGGTGACATTCGTCAGGAAAGATTTTTTTCCATAGCCAGTGGAGGTTGTATCAAACAGAATAGGGTAGATATTGCAACTTACAGGGAAGAAACAAGTGACCAAAAGGGACAAACTGACATTAAAAAAACTAAATCTCTTGCTTCTGAGTTAGATGTAGTTGGTCTTGCCAGGGCAATGCTTCCTCTGAAAACTAGAGAAACCTGGATAAGTTACAAAAATTTTATTTTTAAAAGAATTCAAGAGCAGTGGAAGCAATGAATGAAAATGAATGAAAACTCTGAAGAGGGGAGAATTGTTCATAAGTGGGCTGACAATTGGCAACTACTATTTTTCCCAGTAACCATTTGCTGGTTCTGGGTGTGGGCTATAGCTACAGGCATGAATCAGGCTAAGAGCTCCTGATCAGTCAAAAGATTAATTACCACTGTTTTGGTGGTACATGGGGTTGCCTGAATTACAAAATTGGGGACTTAAGGGTCTTGAATGCATAGGTGAGCTTTCCATACAAAATGAAACATTTTCTGAGTTTTGGAAAGGGGAGTGAAATGGCCTGTAATCTCAGTGTGCTCAGGGACAAACGGACAAGCCATCTCAAGAAAGGAACCTAAGACAAGAGACCTTAGTGAAGATAGTATTATTGGAGGGCGGGGCAAGATGGCAGACTGGTGAGCTGTATGTTTTAGTTACTCCTCCAGGAAAGTAGGTAGAAAGCCAGGAACTGCATGGACTGGACACTACAGAGCAATCTGACTTTGGGCATACTTCATACAACACTCATGAAAACGTGGAACTGCTGAGATCAGCGAAATCTGTAAGTTTTTGCGGCCAGGGGACCCGCGCCCCTCCCTGCCAGGCTCAGTCCCGTGGGAGGAGGTGCTGTCAGCTCCGGGAAGGAGAAGGGAGAACTGCAGTGGCAGCCCTTATCGGAAACTCATTCTACTGATCCAAACTCCAACCATAGATAGACGGAGACCAGACACCAGAGAATCTGAGAGCAGCCAGCCCAGCAGAGAGGAGACAGGCATAGAAAAAAAACAACATGAAAAACTCCAAAATAAAAGCGGAGGATTTTTGGAGTTCTGGTGAACATAGAAAGGGGAAGGGCAGAGCTCAGGCCCGAGCTCGGGCCCTGAGGCGCATATGCAAATCCCCAAGAAAAGCTGATCTCTCTGCCCTGTGGACCTTTCCTTAATGGCCCTGGTTGCTTTGTCTCTTAGCATTTCAATAACCCATTAGATCTCTGAGGAGGGCCCCTTTTTTTTTTTTTTTTTTAATCCTTTTTTCTTTTTCTAAAACAATTACTCTAAGAAACCCAATACAGAAAGCTACAAAGACTTGCAATTTGGGCAGGTCAAGTTAAGAGCAGAACTAGGAGAGCTCTGAGACAAAACGCAATAATCCAGTGGCTGAGAAAATTCACTAAACACCACAACTTCCCAAGAAAAGGGGGGTGTCCGCTCACAGCCATCATCCTGGTGGACAGGAAACACTCCTGCCCATCGCCAGCCCCATAGCCCAGAACTGCCCCAGACAACCCAGTGTGACGGAAGTGCTTCAAATAACAGGCACACACCACAAAACTGGGCGTGGACATTAGCCTTCCCTGCAACCTCAGCTGATTGTCCCAGAGTTGGGAAGGTAGAGCAGTGTGAATTAACAAAGCCCCATTCAGCCATCATTTCAGCAGACTGGGAGCCTCCCTACACAGCCCAGCAGCCCAGAACTGCCCTGGGGGGATGGCACTCACCTGTGACATAGCACAGGCATCCCTCAACAGAGGACCCGGGGTGCATGGCCTGGAAGAGAGGCCCACTTGCAAGTCTCAGGAGCCATACGCCAATACCAAGGACTTGTGGGTCAGTGGCAGAGACAAACTGTGGCAGGACTGAACTGAAGGATTAGACTATTGCAGCAGCTTTAAAACTCTAGGATCACCAGGGAGATTTGATTGTTAGAGCTACCCCCCCCTCCCTGACTGCCCAGAAACATGCCCCATATACAGGGCAGGCAACACCAACTACACACGCAAGCTTGGTACACCAATTGGACCCCACAAGACTCACTCCCCCACTCACCAAAAAGGCTAAGCAGGGGAGAACTGGCTTGTGGAGAACAGGTGGCTCATGGACGCCACTTGCTGGTTAGTTAGAGAAAGTGTACTCCACGAAGCTGTAGATCTGATAAATTAGAGATAAGGACTTCAATTGGTCTACAAATCCTAAGAGAACCCTATCAAGTTCAGCAAATGCCACGAGGCCAAAAACAACAGAAAATTATAAAGCATATGAAAAAAGCAGACGATACGGATAACCCAAGCCCATGCACTCAAATCAAAAGATCAGAAGAGACACAGCACCTAGAGCAGCTACTCAAAGAACTAAAGATGAACAATGAGACCATAGTACGGGAGACAAAGGAAATCAAGAAGACCCTAGAAGAGCATAAAGAAGACACTGCAAGACTAAATAAAAAAATGGATGATCTTACGGAAATTAAAGAAACTGTTGAACAAATTAAAAAGATTCTGGACACTCATAGTACAAGACTAGAGGAAGTTGAACAATGAATCAGTGACCTTGAAGATGACAGAATGGAAAATGAAAGCATAAAAGAAAGAATGGGGAAAAAAATTGAAAAAATCGAAAAGGACCTCAGGGATATGATAGATAATATGAAACGTCCAAATATAAGACTCATTGGTGTCCCAGAAGGGGAAGAAAAGGGTAAAGGTCTAGGAAGAGTATTCAAAGAAATTGTTGGGGAAAACTTCCCAAATCTTCTAAACAACATAAATACACAAATCATAAATGCTCAGCGAACCCCAAATAGAATAAATCCAAATAAACCCACTCCGAGACATATACTGATCACACTGTCAAACACAGAAGAGAAGGAGCAAGTTCTGAAAGCAGCAAGAGAAAAGCAATTCACCACATACAAAGGAAACAGCATAAGACTAAGTAGTGACTACTCAGCAGCCACCATGGAGGCGAGAAGGCAGTGGCACAATATATTTAAAATTCTGAGTGAGAAAAATTTCCAACCAAGAATACTTTATCCAGCAAAGCTCTCCTTCAAATTTGAGGGAGAGCTTAAATTTTTCACAGACAAACAAATGCTGAGAGAATTTGCTAACAAGAGACCTGCCCTACTGGAGATACTCAAGGGAGCCCTACAGACAGAGAAACAAAGAAAGGACAGAGAGACTTGGAGAAAGGTTCAGTACTAAAGAGATTCGGTATGGGTACAATAAAGGATATTAATAGACAGAGGGGAAAAATATGACAAACATAAACCAAAGGATAAGATGGCTGATTCGAGAAATGCCTTCACGGTTATAACATTGAAGGTAAATGGATTAAACTCCCCAATTAAAAGATATAGAGTCACAGAATGGATCAAAAAAAATGAACCACCAATATGTTGCATACAAGAGACTCATCTTAGACACAGGGACACAAAGAAACTGAAAGTGAAAGGATGGAAAAAAATATTTCATGCAAGCTACAGCCAAAAGAAACCAGGTGTAGCAATATTAATCTCAGATAAAATAGACTTCAAATGCAGGGATGTTTTGAGAGACAAAGAAGGCCACTACATACTAATAAAAGGGGCAATTCAGCAAGAAGAAATAACAATCGTAAATGTCTATGCACCCAATCAAGGTGCCACAAAATACATGAGAGAAACACTGGCAAAACTAAAGGAAGCAATTGATGTTTCCACAATAATTGTGGGAGACTTCAACACATCACTCTCTCCTATAGATAGATCAACCAGACAGAAGATCAATAAGGAAATTGAAAACCTAAACAATCTGATAAATGAATTAGATTTAACAGACATATACAGGACATTACATCCCAAATCACCAGGATACACATACTTTTCTAGTGCTCGTGGAACTTTCTCCAGAATAGATCATATGCTGGGACATAAAACAAGCCTCAATAAATTTAAAAAGATTGAAATTATTCAAAGCACATTCTCTGACCACAATGGAATACAATTAGAAGTCAATAACCATCAGAGACTTAGAAAATTCACAAATACCTGGAGGTTAAACAACACACTCCTAAACAATCAGTGGGTTAAAGAAGAAATAGCAAGAGAAATTGCTAAATATATAGAGACGAATGAAAATGAGAACACAACATACCAAAACCTATGGGATGCAGCAAAAGCAGTGGTAAGGGGGAAATTTAAAGCACTAAATGCATATATTAAAAAGGAAGAAAGAGCCAAAATCAAAGAACTAATGGATCAACTGAAGAAGCTAGAAAATGAACAGCAAACCAATCCTAAACCAAGTACAAGAAAAGAAATAACAAGGATTAAAGCAGAAATAAATGACATAGAGAACAAAAAAACAATAGAGAGGATAAATATCACCAAAAGTTGGTTCTTTGAGAAGATCAATAAGATTGACAAGCCTCTAGCTAGACTGACAAAATCAAAAAGAGAGAAGACCCATATAAACAAAATAATGAATGAAAAAGGTGACATAACTGCAGATCCTGAAGAAATTAAAAAATTATAAGAGGATACTATGAACAACTGTATGGCAACAAACTGGATAATGTAGAGGAAATGGACAATTTCCTGGAAACATATGAACAACCTAGACTGACCAGAGAAGAAATAGAAGACCTCAACCAACCCATCACAAGCAAAGAGATCCAATCAGTCATCAAAAATCTTCCCACAAATAAATGCCCAGGGCCAGATGGCTTCACAGTGGAATTCTACCAAACTTTCCAGAAAGAACTGACACCAATCTTACTCAAACTCTTTCAAAACATTGAAGAAAATGGAACACTACCTAACTCATTGTATGAAGCTAACATCAATCTAATACCAAAACCAGGCAAAGATGCTACAAAAAAGGAAAACTACCGGCCAATCTCCCTAATGAATATAGATGCAAAAATCCTCAACAAAATACTTGCAAATTGAATCCAAAGACACATTAAAAAAATCATACACCATGACCAAGTGGGGTTTATTCCAGGCATGCAAGGATGGTTCAACATAAGAAAATCAATCAATGTATTACAACACATTAACAAGTCAAAAGGGAAAAATCAATTGATCATCTCAATAGATGCTGAAAAAGCATTTGACAAAATCCAACATCCGTTTTTGATAAAAACACTTCAAAAGGTAGGAATTGAAGGAAACTTCCTCAACATGATAAAGAGCATATATGAAAAACCCACAGCCAGCATAGTACTCAATGGTGAGAGACTGAAAGCCTTCCCTCTAAGATCAGGAATGAGACAAGGATGCCCGCTGTCACCACTGTTATTCAACATTGTGCTGGAAGTGCTAGCCAGGGCAATCCAGCAAGACAAAGAAATAAAAGGCATCCAAATTGGAAAAGAAGAAGTAAAACTGTCATTGTTTGCAGATGATATAATCTTATATCTAGAAAACCCTGAGAAATCGACGATACAGCTACTAGAGCTAATAAACAAATTTAGCAAAGTAGCGGGATACAAGGTTAATGCACATAAGTCAGTAATGTTTCTATATGCTAGAAATGAACAAACTGAAGAGACACTCAAGAAAAAGATACCATTTCAATAGCAACTAAAAAAATCAAGTACCTAGGAATAAACTTAACCAAAGATGTAAAAGACCTATACAAAGAAAACTACATAACTCTACTAAAAGAAATAGAAGGGGACCTTAAAAGATGGAAAAATATTCCATGTTCATGGATAGGAAGGCTAAATGTCATTAAGATGTCAATTCTACCCAAACTCATCTACAGATTCAATGCAATCCCAATCAAATTTCCAACAACCTACTTTGCAGACTTGGAAAAGCTAGTTATCAAATTTATTTGGAAAGGGAAGATGCCTCGAATTGCTAAAGACACTCTAAAAAAGAAAAACCAAGTGGGAGGACTTATACTCCCTGACTTTGAAGCTTATTATAAAGCCACAGTTGCCAAAACAGCATGGTACTGGCACAAAGATAGACATATAGATCAATGGAATCGAATTGAGAATTCAGAGATAGACCCTCAGATCTATGGCCGACTGATCTTTGATAAGGCCCCCAAAGTCACTGAACTGAGTCATAATGGTCTTTTCAACAAATGGGGCTGGCAGAGTTGGATATCCGTATCCAAAAGAATGAAAGAGGACCCCTACGTCACCCCCTACACAAAAATTAACTCAAAATGGACCAAAGATCTCAATATAAAAGAAAGTACCATAAAACTCCTAGAAGATAATGTAGGAAAACATCTTCAAGACCTTGTATTAGGCGGCCACTTCCTAGACTTTACACCCAAAGCACAAGCAACAAAAGAGAAAATAGATAAATGGGAACTCCTCAAGCTTAGAAGTTTCTGCACCTCAAAGGAATTTCTCAAAAAGGTAAAGAGGCAGCCAACTCAATGGGAAAAAATTTTTGGAAACCATGTATCTGACAAAAGACTGATACTTGCATATACCAAGAAATCCTACAACTCAATGACAATAGTACAGACAGCCCAATTATAAAATGGGCAAAAGATATGAAAAGACAGTTCTCTGAAGAGGAAATACAAATGGCCAAGAAACACATGAAAAAATGTTCAGCTTCACTGGCTATTAGAGAGATGCAAATTAAGACCACAATGAGATACCATCTAACACAGGTTAGAATGGCTGCCATTAAACAAACAGGAAACTACAAATGCTGGAGGGGATGTGGAGAAATTGGAACTCTTATTCATTGTTGGTGGGACTGTATAATGGTTCAGCCACTCTGGAAGTCAGTCTGGCATTTCCTTAGAAAACTAGCTATAGAGCTACCATTCGATCCAGCGATTGCACTTCTCGGTATATACCCAGAAGATCGGAAAGCGGTGACATGAACAGATGTCTGCACGCCGATGTTCATAGCAGCATTATTCACAGTTGCCGGGAGATGTAAACAACCCAAATGTCCTTCAACAGATGAGTGGATAAATAAAATGTGGTATATACATACGATGGAATACTACACGGCAGTAAGAAGGAACGATCTCGTGAAACATATGACAACATGGATGAACCTTGAAGACATAATGCTGAGCGAAATAAGCCAGGCACAAAAAGAGAAATATTATATGCTACCACTAATGTGAAGTTTGAAAAATGTAAAACAAATGGTTTATAATGTAGAAGGTAGGGGAACTAGCAGTAGAGAGCAATTAAGGAAGGGGGAACAATAATCCAAGAAGAACAGATAAGCTATTTAACGTTCTGGGGATGCCCAGAAATGACTATGGTCTGTTAATTTCTGATGGATGTAGTAGGAACAAGTTCACAGAAATGTTGCTATATTATGTAACTTTCTTGGGGTAAAGTAGGAACATGTTGGAAGTTAAGCAGTTATCTTAGGTTAGTTGTCTTTTTCTTACTCCCTTGTTATGGTCTCTTTGAAATGTTCTTTTATTGTATGTTTGTTTTCTTTTTAACTTTTTTTTCATACAGTTGATTTAAAAAAGAAGGGAAAGTTGAAAAAAAAAAAAAAAGAAAAACAAGGAAAAGAAAAAGATGTAGTGCCCCCTTGAGGAGCCTGTGGAGAATGCAGGGGTATTCGCCTACCCCACCTCCATGGTTGCTAACATGACCACAGACATAGGGGACTGGTGGTTTGATGGGTTGAGCCCTCTACCACAGGTTTTACCCTTGGGAAGACGGTTGCTGCAAAGGAGAGGCTAGGTCTCCCTATGGTTGTGCCTAAGAGCCTCCTCCCGAATGCCTCTTTGTTGCTCAGATGTGGCCCTGTCTCTCTAGCTAAGCCAACTTGAAAGATGAAATCACTGCCCTCCTCCCTACGTGGAATCAGACACCCAGGGGAGTGAATCTCCCTGGCAATGTGGAATATGACTCCCGGGGAGGAATGTAGACCTGGCATCGTGGGACGGAGAACATCTTCTTGACCAAAAGGGGGATGTGAAAGGAAATGAAATAAGCTTCAGTGGCAGAGAGATTCCAAATGAAGCTGAGAGGTCACTCTGGTGGGCACTCTTATGCACACTTTAGACAACCCTTTTTAGGTTCTAAAGAATTGGGGTAGCTGGTGGTGGATACCTGAAACTATCAAACTGCAACCCAGAACCCATGAATCTCGAAGACAGTTGTATAAAAATGTAGCTTATGAGGGGTGACAATGGGATTGGGAAAGCCATAAGGACCACACTCCACTCTGTCTAGTTTATGGATGGATGAGTAGAAAAATAGGGGAAGGAAACAAACAGACAAAGGTACCCAGTGTTCTTTTTTACTTCAATTGCTCTTTTTCACTTTAATTATTATTCTTGTTATTTTTGTGTGTGTGCTAATGAAGGTGTCAGGGATTGATTTGTGTGATGAATGTACCACTATGTAATGGTACTGTAAACAATCGAAAGTACGATTTCTTTTGTATGACTGCATGGTATGTGAATATATCTCAATAAAATGAAGATTAAAAAAAAAATAGATTGGGGTGATTAAGTTGTAACTATGTGATGGTACTGTGAACAACTGATTGTACACCATAGATGATTGTATGGTATGTGAATATATCTCATTAAAACTGAATTTAATTTTAAAAAAGTAAATCAGTATTGGGGGGAGCAGGGGAATGGAATTTTTTGGATGTTCTTTTTTATTTTAATTTTTATTGTATCTTTTTGAGTAATGAAAATGTTCAAAGTTTGACTGTGGTGATGAATGTACAACTATATGATGATACTGTGAACAATTGATGGTACACTTTGAAGGATTGTATGTTATGTGAATATATCTCAATAAAATTGCATTTAAAAAAAAAACAAAGTAAAAAAAAAAAAAAAAGTATTATTGGAAGTGGTGAATTGACACTGGGAATCTAGAGTCACTTTTAACCGGTGGGATACTTACCATTTGGGGGCATAGTTAGAGCCTGAGAGCCCAGGGTTGGCTCCTGGCAAAAAGCCATTATCGAGGGACTGAGAACCAAGAATCCTTTTGTCTTTTGTGTGGAGCTGCAGTCGCTTACTGAAGACTTGAGTGACCTCAAACACACGGCCATTTCTTTCTTCAATACGTTTTCTAAATTTTGAAACTGTGTGGGGTGAAATGCTAAAGAGCTGATCTGAATACTTGTGAAAGGCAGGACTCAATATCTTGCAGTTGTACAGTGATGAGGTGGCAAAGACCCTCTAAGATCTGAATAAAAAGCCCCAGAAACCAATGTCACAGGAAAACTGGTGAATCGGAAATTGATGTAGCCTTACAATATGAAACCCAGCCGTAATTCATGACTAGATATGAGGGGGGAAATTCCATATTTATAAAGTGTTCAGTTCAAAAGGAAAATATCAGGATGCTAAATCTATTTGTTGTATGAATGTTATGTCATCTATAAAGATGTGGAAAATCATAAAGATGTGCAACAGTTCCCAGTGAAGTATTCTGTTTAAAATATTTGAGTAGAATGAGCATTCAATTAGAATTAAATGTCATATTTTCATAATGGCATGGGCTAATACCTCCTAGCATTCTGAATTTTCAGCAAGTTTTTGTTTGGGCAGTGGAACAAAAATAGTAAATGGTAGAGATTTCCTAAAATATCAATTTAGAAGATGAAAGTGAAAAAACAATCACAGGTGACCACATATTTTATAAAATTAAATATAAACAAAAGCAGAAATTGGATTACTGATTTAATAAATAAACATCTATTGAAAACTCAGAGGCATAACACATTCAGCACTAGAGGAGAAGAGTTAGAGAGTTTGAGAGGTTAAACAAGGAGACATTTTTGTCGTGGAGTTGTGTGGTGTACTTTTAAGGAGACCTAGCTGGAAATGTTTACTGGGATGTGTCTTGGTTTGCCGGAGATACTATAAGAAATACCACAGACTGGTTAGCTTAAAAAAGAGGAATTTATTGCCTCACAGTTTTGGAGGCTAGAAGTCCAAAATCAATGTTTTGGCAAGATCATGTTTTCTCTGAAGTCTGTAGATTAGTTGTGGTTCTGTCAAAAGACAAGTTCTACAAAGGCAATATGCCAATGCTAAATGTATATGAGAGGGGGACATAGGGGAGGAATATGGGATTCTTGGTAGTGGTGTTATTTGCTGTCCTTACTAGTATATTGTATTGTATGACATGCTATTTTTCTTTTTACCATTTTTTTCTTATTGCTAAAAAAAAAACAAAACAATTTTTCTTGTAGTAATCAGTATGTTCAAATGCTGATTGTGGTGATAAATGTACAACTTTATGATGATACCATGAACAACTGATTGTACACTGTGGATAAATGTATGGTATGTGAATATAACTCTATAAAATTGTAGGAAAATATATTTATAGGAGTAAAAGTGTTGGAGAAAACATGGTGAGAGGGATGATGCCTCATCAATATGGACTAACTACAATGTGTAAACTCAGAATTGAATCTTAGAACATAGCCTAACATGGACATAATAATTGTAATAGTCCCTAGATAGTAAGCTCTTACAGCAGTTAACTCTATCCCTGAATTGTAATGCCTATCTCTAAACTTTGAGATGCTGATCCCATAGCATATAACCTGATTGGTCTCTGGAACAATGCATGTCTCTGAGACACCTGAAACTCAGAGCTAGAGCTCGACACATATGAATGTCAGTATTAGTGCATACAGCCACTGTCAAAAAAAAAAAAAAAAAAAAGCTGAAAAAGAGCCCAGACTTCAATTACTGATATGAATGAAGCAGGTCTGGTTAAGACCAGGGCAAGCCAGGCCAAAGGGTAAAGGTTGGAACTGATTGTGTTTTAAAACTTCAACTTCCATATGAGACCAAGGGAATAGATATCTATTTGGTACAGGATCTAAATTTTCTAAATGGTACAACTCTACAGTCGATTTGTTCAGGCACCACAATTGCATGGAGCTTTGAATAGGAAGTGAGATACGGTAGGTTAGTATAGGCTGGAGTGAAATAGTGGCACATCCCAGAGTAATTTGGGCAGATAATAAAAAATATATTTACAGCCTCCCCCTCCCCAGCCCCGAGGATCTGGGGGAAGGTGCAGATGTGTTGGACATCCTCACCTGGACTGGTGTTGATGTTGTCACAAACATGGGGACTGGCAGTTTGATGTGCTGAGCTCTCGAGCATGAGACTTGCCCTTATGATGCTCATTACCACAAAGGAGAGTCTAAACTTGCATGTAATGGTGCCTGGGAGTCTCCCCCTGAGTGCCTCTTTGTTGCTCGGATGTGGCCCTCTCTCTCTCTAACTGAGCCATCTCGATGGGTGAACTCGCTGCCCTCCCCCCTGCATGGGACCCAACTCCCAGGTGTGTGGATCTTCCTGGCAATGCAGAATATGACTCCCGGGGATGAATGTGGACCTGGCATCGTGGGACTGAGAGTATCTTCTTGACCAAAAAGGGGATGCAGAATGAGACGAAATAGTTTCAGTGGCTGGTGGATTTCAGGTGGAGTTGAGAGGTCACTCTGGTGGACATTCTTATGCACTATATAGATAACACCTCTTAGATTTTAATGTATTGGAATAGCTAGAAGTAAATACCTGAAACTACCAAACTCCAACCCAGCAGTCTGGACTCCTGAAGACAATTATATAATAATGTAGATTACAAGGGGTGACAGTGTGATTGTGAAGACCCTGTGGATTGTACCCCCTTTATCTAGTGTATGGATGAGTAGAAAAATGGGGATAAAAACTAAAGGACAAATGAGGTGGGATGGGGGGATGATTTGGGTGTTCTTTTTTCACTTTTATTTTTTATTCTTGTTCTGGTTCTTTCTGATGTAAGGAAAATGTTCAGAGATAGAGTGTGGTGATGAACGCATAACTATGTTATCATACTGTGGACAGTGGATTGTATACCATGAATGATTGTATGGTGTGTGAATGTATTTCAATAAAACTGAATTTAATAATAAAAAAAAAAAAGAAATATTAGTACTATTCATTAAATGGCCTGAGGACAACAGAGTACATAGCTTAAAAGACAGGTGGATCCTTACTTCATGTGGTGCATCAGGATAAATTGCAAAATGGAGCAAAGATCTATAGGTAAAAGATGAAATTATTAAAGTATTGTGAGGAAACACAGGAACATTCCTTTATAACCCTAGAATGGGGAAGACTTGTCCAGCAATGACTCAAAATTCAGAAGTCACAAAGGAAAAGACTAATAAATTCAACTAAGTAAAAATCAACAACTTCTGAAGGACAAATAGACCATTAGAAGCAAAGTTAAAAGATAAATGTAAAATTAGGAAAACTATTAGCAACTCACATTGCAGACCACAGCCTATCAGAGGATCCTAACAGAGTTCCTAAAAATGGATTTAAAAAACAGTAATCCAACAGAAAAAATGGCAAAAGATACAGGCACACAATTCCCACAAAAGGAAATACAAATGACTCTCAAATAGATGAAAGATGTCCAACTTCAGTCAAATGAGAGAAATACAAATTAAAATCATACTGAGAGATACTTTTCATCCTTCATACTGGCAAAAAATCCAAACATTTGACAACACTCTGTCAGCAAGGCTTTGCGGAAGAGATAACATGGGTATAAATTCCTATGAAGGAGAATTTGGCAATAGCTTTCAAAATGGAAAATGTACATACCCTTGACCCAGCAATCCCACTTCTAGGGTTTAACACCTGCTGTACATATGCGACATGATATAGTTACAAGGTTATGTAGCACAGAGCTACTTCCTAATACCCAAAAATTGGAAACAACCAAATATCCATCAATATGGAACTGGTTAATAATGAAGCTCTCCATGGGGTAATCCAGATACACTGTTTTACAACAACACAAAAGGTGCACAATATGTATATGTTACCTTTCAAGTAAAAAAAAAAAAAAAAAGAAGAAAGAAAAAACACATACTTTATTTGCCTGCATATTTATCAATAAACTCAGGAAAGCTATAGAAAACAATGATTTATGGGTATGGTATGGTGGGAACCAGAAAGATGGGGGATGATGGAGAATGATGGTGAGAGGGAGAATTTTCACTGCATATTGTTTTATTTCTAAAACCATGTGAGTGTAACACCTGTTCAAAAATTTAAAATGTACAAAAAACAAAAACAAAAACAAAAAATAAATAAAAGAGCACTATTAGAGAGAAAAAAAAAAACAAAAAAAACAGTAGCCTTGACTCTGGAAGATGATTGTATAACAATGTAGCTTACAAGGGGTGACAGTGTGATTGTGAAAACCTTGTGGATCACACTCCCTTTATCCAGTGTATGGACGGACGAGTAGAAAAATGGGGACAAACACTAAATGAAAAATAGGGTGGGATGGGGGGATGATTTGGGTGTTCTTTTTTACTTTTTTACTTTTATTTTTTATTCTTATTCTTTCTGGTATAAGGAAAATGTTCAAAAATAGATTGTAGTGATGAATGCACAACTATATGATGGCACTGTGAACAGCTGATTGTACACCATGGATGATTGTATGGTATATGAATATATCTCAATAAAATTGAATTTAATTAAAAAGAAAAAAAAAAGAAAAAGACAAGTTCTTCCCACTTGTAAAATGCGTTCACCTCATCCCAACATAGCAAAAGCCTTAAGCCATTCCAGTAACAACTGAAAGTCCAAAATCTCATCTAAATCAGTCATGGGTCAATCATGGGGAAAAATTCCTTTCCATCTGTGCACCTGTGAAACCTAGAAAACAAGTTGTTTCCCAAATACACTAGCTGGACAGGATAGGATATACATTCCTATTATAGCAGGGAGAAATTGGCATGAAAAAGGGATCATGGATCTCAAGCCAATCCAAAACCCAGCAGGTCAAATTCCTTTACATTTCAGGGTCTGAGAGTAATTTGTGTCTTGATGTCCTCTGGGCCCCACCCTCTCCAATGGTTTGGGCAGTGGCCTGTTTAAATCACTTTTGCCCAAGCATCTGCTTTCATTGTTCCACTCTTGATGTCATTCTTTCTTTATTTCATCTCATTTCTGTCCCTTTCAGTTTAGGCTGGCAGTGTTTCTGCTAATACAAAACTCTCAAAAATCTTACAGATCTTTTGTGCAATTCAAGGGGATCCAAGTCATCAGACAAAAACTTCTCCCAAAGATCTTTCCTTGAAAATTGCAGCTCCATTTCTGACTTCTTCTGAGGTGGTGGATTGTATCTATTAGTCATATGCCTAATCTTTTTAGCAAATTGTTGTTCAGTCATGCTCTCATGCAAAGTCTTGTTCTGGGGATTTACCTCCCAGGAACCTGGAAAGGGCCCTGTTAGTGCCATTTCTGGCCCTCATTACAGAGCACACTATCTGGATAGGCTTATAATTTTCCAAATCATTGTCAACATCATTTTGCTTAACATTTCTGTCCTTGATTTATCTCTTCCCTCTTGCATTTCACTATAAGCTGCAAGGAGACACAAAGTTGCACCTCTCACACGTTGCTTGGAAATCTCACATAAATAACCAAGGTCATCACTTACAAGTTCTACTTTCAAGCCAACATTAGGACATAATTCATCCAAATTCTCTGCTGCTCTATAACAAGGATAGCCTTTCCTCCAATTTCCAATAACACGCTCATCATTTTCCTTCTAAGTTCTCACTAGAAGCACTTTTAACATCTGTATTTCTACTAACATTTATAGAATTTTTTTTCTACAGCTCTACTCACTTCTTTCTGATCTCTCACCAGAATCACCTTTAATGTCTACACCTCAACCAACAATCTCTTTGAGGCACTTTAGGCTTTTTTTTTCATCAAGCACCTCAAAATTCTTCCAGCAGCTACCTATTGCTTAATTCCAAAGCCATTTCACAATTGTTAGGTATTTGTCACAGAAGCACCTACTCTTGGTACCAAAAACTGCCTTAGTTAGCCAAAGATGCTTTAACAAATACCACAGACTGCTTGACTTAAACTACAGGGCTTTATTGGCTCAAAGTTTTGGAAGTGAGAAGTGCAAAATCAAGGTGTCAGCAGAATCATGCTTCCTCAAGTCTGTAGCCTTCTGGCAATGGCTTGCCTGTATGCAATCCATTACCCAATCTCTTCTTCCATCGCATTGCCACCTCTCTCCTTCTCATTGCTCCTACTGTATTCAAATTTCCTCTAAGGAAGTCTGAGGACTTCAAATTTATAAGGACTTCAGTTGTTTTGGAGTAGAGCCTACCCTGATACATTTGGCCTTGTCTTAATAGAATCTTCAAAGATCCCATTTAAAAATGACTTCACCCCCATAGGACCAGGGGTTAGGACTTGAACATCTCTTGCAGGGGACATGGTTCAATCCAAAACAGACTACGACCATATACAGAGATGCATCAAGGTGTCAGTGAGAATCCAAGATTGGGAAACATAAAGCATGTTTTGGAGCAAAATATGGGGGGAGGGTGTGGATCAGGGACTAGAAACCTGAAATATGTGCAAGGCTGCAATCAAGAAAGGAAATAGAATGATAAGTAAGAACAGGTAGTCATGATACCAGAGTTGAAGGAAAGCAAAGGGTGAAGCACATTCTCATCAAACCTTAGCACTCAGTTATTTACAATAAGGGTAAGGAATATGTCTAGAAACAAGGTTATTAGAAAATGTGGCAGCCATAGAAGAGGAGTAACCATTCATCGAAGAAAGAGGAATACCTCAATTTTTCCGTGGATTTTGCACACAGGTTTTGGGTTGACATTGATACCTAGAGACCTGAAATGTCATTATGGCCCTCTGTTTAAAATAGAGTTATATGGGGAACAGTTAACAAATCAGCCAATTCAATTGGCCAGTGTCTAATAACAGACAAAATCAAATTTACAGTGGTTCTATTGTGTGTGCAGACCAATTTGTTGGATATTTTCCAGATTCTGAATGTATAATTGGGATTGGCATTGACATAGTGACATAAATGCAGGTGTGTGTATATGTGTGCATATGTCTAACATATATCATAGTAAATGTATTCATAGATACAAGAGAAATATTCTAATTTTATAGAAAAAAAGAATGAAGCACATAGAAGTTACCTAATTTTACACAACTAGCAAGTTGCAGAACTGAGGCTTGAATACAGGCCATGAGGCTTGAGTGTCTGAGCAGTCAAGCCTTATGATGTTGCCTATTCGGAGAATGATAAAGTACCCAATTTTGGGTTCACTAAATTGTGGAGTAGAAGTTGAACTTAGACCAGAAACACCCATTACATCTCAATTCTAACATATATATTAAAATAAATAAATAATATCATAAAGCAAGTCATTCTGCTTTATAAAATTGCAGCAATTTTTTTCATCATTCAACACAGCCCAATTCTTGCAAGTTTATTGTGCTGCTGATTTGAGTGCCAATGTCCTCTTGAGGAAAATGGGCTTTTGCAAAATAGTAAGTTTTAAAGCAATCACATTGCCAACCCCTCCAGGAGAAAGGAGTAAAAATGCTGCTACATTTCTTTTGTAATTTCTTTTTAGATCTGTTCTGGAAAAGATTAAATTGAGCCAAACAGTCTTTGCTGCATTGGAGGTCACCAAAAAGAATCCTTTCCTTAAGAAAAATTCTCCATAGAGATAGCACCCAATGATATCCAACTAAATTGCTGGAAACTTGAGCTCAGTTTACATGGCCACCCATGCACTTGTCACATTACAATCCTGATGAAGGAAAGAGAATTTTATGATTATTCAAATATTATGATCAGAAGTAAAATAAGTTATCATCATGTTGCATAACCCATTGTTTCTTTAAAGTGAAAACATATTTTAATTCAAACCATGGTAGAGAGAAAAGCCCCTTTCAAAGATGCTTATGAATAAGAAGGAGTTAGGACATCCTTCTTTGCTCTCTTATCTCCTACTTAGGGTTGGAAAATAATTCCCATTTTGACCTTTGTTTATGACATTTGTGCAATAGTTTTTGAACGATACATACGAATTTATATAATTCATGTTAACATAACTCAGTTTTATCCCAATATCTTTGACTGGTAAAGAGAAAAAATGATTTTTCCAGTCATTCAGTACTGATGTTGAAATGGATTCATTCATTTATTTAATAAATATTAATTAAGCCATGATGATATGTCAAGCATTACATCAACACTAGAGATAAAAAATGAATTATAGATAGTACAAGCCCTAATGAACATTCAGACCAGTAGGAAGACAGAATTGTAAACAAATACATTAAAATGATGTTCTAGAAGAGTTTTAATAAGATTGTGGACAAGAATGAGAGACAGCACAAAGGAGGGAATGATTAAGTATCTCTCTATACTTTTCCTGTCATCTTCAGATTTTTAAAACTCCATCAAAAGAGAAAGACACAACACAAATAAAGTTAAATTTTTAGTGGAAAACTAGTTTATTAGCAACCTCAACAAATTTTGTACAAAATAACTGGTAATGGAATTGGCTAAGTTTGAATATGGTTTAGTCATATTTTCTTCAACTTTCAAGCCTATAACAAGGTTCAGATAAACAAGGCATTTGTACTTGTGTTACACATAATATTATTGCTATATAATATATTTGGTAATTACCTGAATTTATATCACAATAAACTATAGACTTGGGAAAAGTACATTTTTAAAGTATCTTTACAACTTCAACATTAATAGCATACTTTGTAAATTTTTAAGAAATTAAAAAAATTATTGGAGAACTTGTGGGTTCACAGAACAATCATGCATAAAATACAGGATCCCTTTATACCACCCCACCATCAACACCTTGCATTGGTGTGGAATATTTGTTACAATTGATGATAGCACATTTTAATAATTGTATTAACTATAGTCCATGGTATGACTTAGGGTTCACTATTTGTATAGTGTAGTTCCGTACATGGTTTTTTTTTTTAATTTTTTTCTGTTTCCATATATATAATCTAATGTTTCCCCTTTTAATCACATTCAGATATATTTCAGTGCTGTTAATTATGTTCACAATGTTGTGCAACCACCATCACCATCCATTGTAAAAACATTTCCATCATTCCAAAGAGGAACACTGTGCATTTTAAGCCTTAACTTCCCTTTCCCTATCTCTACCCTGCCCCTGATAAATTGTATTCTAGGTTCTGACTCTATGAGTTTGCTTATTCAAAGTGTTTCAAACCATTAAGATCATACAGTATTTGTCCTTTTGTGTCTGGCCTATTTCACTCAATGTGATGTCTTCCATATTGTAACATGGTTCATCCATATTGTAACATGTATCAGGACTACATTCCTTTTTATGGCTGAATAATATTCCATTTTATGTATATACCACATTTTATTTATCCATTCATCAGTTGATGGACAATTGGGTTGCTTCTATCTTTTGGTAGTTGTGAATAATGCAACTATAAACATAGGTGTGCACATATCTGTTTGAGTCCCTGCCTCAATTCTTTGGGTATTTACCTAGCAGTGGGATCGTTGAGTTATGTGGTAGTTCTCTACTTAGCTTTCTGAAAAACCACCAAACTGTCTTCCACAGCAGCAGCAGCATTTTACATTGCCACCAGCAATGGTCCTATTTCTCTGCATCTTCTCCAATACTTGTTATTTTCCATTTTTTTTTGAATAGCAGCCATTCTAATGGGCATGAAAAGGTATCTCATTGTGGTTTTGATTTGCATTTCCCTAATAGCTAATGATATTCAGCGTCTTTTCATATGTTTTCTGCCCATTTGTATATCTTCTTTGGAGAGATGACTACTCAAGTTTTTTGCCAATTTTTAAATTGGGTTGTTTGACTTTTCGTTGTTAAGTTGAAGGATTTCTTTGTACATTGTGGATATTAAACCTTTATTGGATTGGCTTCCAAATATTTTCTCCCATTGTGTATGTTGTCATTTTACTTTCATGAAGCTACCTAGTCCTGTCCTTTTCATTTTTGGGAGGTTTTGATTACCAATTCAATATCTTTTACAAGTAATTGGTTTATTGAGAGCTTCTCTTTCTTCTTGAGTCAATGTAGGTAGTTTTTGTCTTTCTAAGAATTTGTCTTTTCCTCTAGGTTATCTAATTTATTTGCATACAGTTCACAGTATACTTTTATAGACATTTTTTTTTTTTTCAGCAGGATTGGTAGTAATGACCCGTTTTTCATTTCTGAATTTCATCATTTATATCCTTTATTTTTTCTTCATCAGTCTAGCTAAAGGTTTGCCAATTTTATTGGTCTTTTCAAAGAACCAATTTTTGGTCTTGATTCTATCTACTGTTTTGTTTGTTTTTGTTTTTGTTTTTGTTTTTTCATTTCATTTATCACCACCAGAATGTTTGTTATTTCCTTCCTTCTACTTGCTTTGGGTTTAGTCTGCTCTTCTTTTTCTAGTTCTTCCAATTTTGAGGTTAGATCTCTGATTTGAAGTCTTTCTTCTTTTTTTAATGTAAACATTTAGAGTCATAAATTTCCCCCTCAGCACTGCCTTTGCTGCATCCCATAAATTTTATGTTGTATTTTCACTTTCATTTGCCTCAAGATATTTCCTAATTTTGCTTCTGATTTCCTCTTTAATCCATGGGTTGTTGAAGACTATGCTATTTAATTTCACATATTTGTGAATTTACCATTTCTCCCTCTGTTACTGATTTCTAGCTCCATTGTGGGGTTGGAGAATAGGCATTATATGACTTCAACGTATTTTACTTTAGTGAGACTTATTTTTTGACCCAACATATGGTCTATCCTGGAGAATGAACCATGTGCACTTGAGAAGAATGTGTATTCTGTTTTCATTGGATGAAGTTTTCTACAACACATCCATTAGGTCTAGTTGGTTTAGAGTATCATTCAAGTTTTGTACTTCCTTTTTGATCTTCTGACTAGAAGTTATATCCATTACTGAAAGTGGGTATTAAAGTCTCCTACTATTAATGTATAGCCATCAATTTCTCCTTTCAAATCTGTCAGTATTTGCTTCATATATTCTGGTGCTCTGCTGTTACATGCATATATATTTATAATTGTTACATCTTCCTATTGAATTTTCAACCCTATCAATACACAATGACTATTTTGTCCTTCATAACTCTTTTTGATTTAAAGTCTATTTTAACCAATTTTAGTATAGCCACCTTAACTCTCTTTTGGTTATTACTTGTGTTGTATATTTTTTCCACCTTTTCATCCTCAACCTATTTATATGTTTTAATTTAAGGTGAGTCCTTTGTAGACAGCATATAGAAGGGTCATGCTTTTTTATCATTCTGATTATCTCTGCCTTTGACTGGAGAGTTTGATCCATTTACATTTAAAGTCATTACTAATAATACAGGACTTTCTTCTGCCAATGTGTTATATAGTCTTTGTAAGTTTTATACCTGTTTTGTCCTTCACTTCCATTAATGTGTGTGTGTGTATATATACATAATATATACATATATATATACACACATACATATATATATATATAATTTTGTTTGTGGTACTATATTGAGAGCCTTCTCATTTCTATCTGGATATATTTTCCATCTATTTTCTTTGTGGTTATAGTGGGGTTAATATTTAACATCCTAAATATATAACAATAATATTTAGTTTCATACTAACATATATATCTCCTATACCTCTCTGTCCCCTACCTTATTTTTGTCCTTGTTACCACTTATATTTTTGCTCATTGTATGTCCAAAAACATAGATTTATCATTACATTTTACGCATTTGCATTTTAGGATCTGGAGGAAGTAAAAAGTGGAGTTACAGAATACAAAATACACTACAACAATATTGATGTTCATAATTACCCAAATGTTTATGCTTAATACAGGTCTTTATTTCTTTATGCTACTTTGAACCACTCTTTATTTATCTTTATTTCTTTATGCTACTTTGAACCACTCTAGCATTGCTTGTTGGGCAAGTCAAGTGGTGATAAATTCCCTTAGCTTTTGTTTAGCTGAGAATGTCTGAGTCTCTCCCTCTCTTTTTTCTTTTTTAATTTACTCTTTATTGGGATTGTTCACATACCATACAATTATCCAAAGATCCAAAGCATACAATCAGTTGCCCCAGTAGCATCATACAGCTGTGCATCCATCACCACAATTAATTTTTGTTCAATTTTTAGAACATTTTCATTACTCCAGAAAATAAATATTGACAAAAAAAAAAAAAAAAAAGGAAGCTCAAATCCTCTCATGTCCCTAAACAACCCCCTCCATTGTTGACTGATAGTATTGGTATAGTACATTTATTATGTTTATGAAAGAATGTTGAAATATTACTAACTGTAGTATATAGTTTGCAGTAGATATATATTTTTTTCCCTATATGCCCCTCTATAATTATCTTCTAGTTGTAATGTCATACATCTGTTCTGGTTCATGAAAGAAATCTCTAATATTTGTACAGTTAATCTCAGACATTTCCCACCACAAGGTTTACTGTTTTATACATTCCCATCTTTTAACCTCAAACTTTCCTTCTGGTGACATACATGACTCTGAGCTTCCCTTTTCCACCACATTCATGCACCATTCAGCGCTGTTAGTTATTCTCACAATGTGCTACTATCACCTCTGCTGATTTCCAAACATTAAAGTTCATCCTAGTTGAACATTCTGCTCACACTAAGCAATTGCTCCCCATTTCTTAGCCTCATTCCATATCTTAGTAACTTATACTTTGTGTCTATGAGTTTACATATTATAATTAGTTCCTATCAGTTGACACCCTGCAACATTTGTCCTTATGTGTCTGGTTTATTTCACTCAGTATATTGCCCTCAAATTTTTGTCATCAACCCATTTTTTTTAAGATGGTTTTGTTCACACACCATACATTCCATCCTAAGTACATAATCAATTGTTCCCTGTATAGTCACATATTTATGTGTTCACCACCTTCACCACTATCTATATAAGGACATCTACATTTCTTCCACAAAGCAGGAGGAAAAGTCAAAGAAGGTAGAGAGGCAAAAGATAAAGAAAAAAGAATGGGGAAAAAAAGCATGGCAGCTAGGAAGCAACAAAAGGAAAGATAACCTTAGATCAAAGTGGAATAAAGAGTCAGACAACACCATCAATGCCAAGAGTCTCACACCCTTCCTCTATGTCCCCTCTTATCTTCATTTACCTTGGTATCTTGCCTTTGCAACATTAAAGGAAGCATAATACAATGATTCTGTTAATTATAGTCTCTAGTTTACGAAGTTATGGCCCAGTCAAAGGGACAAACTTACACTTCAACTGAGATACAATACCTCCCTATTTTTAACACCTTACAAGGTTGACATTCATTTGTTCTCCCTTGTGAAAAAACATACCTGTACATTTTATCACAATTGTTGAACACTCTAGGTTTCACTGAGTTATCCAGTTCCAGTCTTTATGTTTCCTCTTTTCTTCTGGTGTCCCACATGCTCCTAACCTTCCTCTTTCAACCATATTCATAGTTATCTTTGTTCAGTGTACTTACATTGCTGTGCTTCCATCACCCAAAATTATGTTCCAAATTTCTCACTCCTGTCTTTTCCTATCAGTCTGTAGGGCTCCCTTTAGTATTTCCTATAGGGCAGGTATCTTGTTCACAAACTCTCTAAATGTCTGTTTGTCAGAGAATATTTTGAACTTTCCCTCATATTTGAAGGACAGTTTTGCCAGATCTAGGATTCTTGGTTGGCAGTTTTTCTCTTTCAATATCTTCAATATATTACACCTCTTCCTTCTTGCCTCCATGGTTTCTGCTGAGAAATCCACACATAGTCTTATTAAGCTTCCTTTGAATGATGGATCACTTTTCTCTTGCTGCTTTCAGGATTCTGTCTTTGTCTTTTACATTTGATAAACTGATTATTAAGTGTCTTGGTGTAGGCCTATTCAGATCTATTCTGTTTGGAGTACGCGGCGCTTCTTGGATCTGTAATATTATGTCTTTCATAAGAGATGGGAAATTTTCATTAATTATTTCCTCTATTATTTCTTCTGCCCCTTATCCCTTCTCTTCTTCTTCTGGGACACCAGTGATATGCACATTCTTGTATTTCATTTTGTCCTTAAGTTCCCAGAGACATTACTCATATTTTTCCATTCTTTTCTCTCTCTGTTCTTCTGTGTGTAGGCTTTCAGATGCCTTGTTCTCCAGTTCTTGGGTGTTTTCTTCTGCCTCTTGATATCTGCTGTTGTATGTTTCCATCATGTCTTTCATCTCTTGTGTTGTGTCTTTTATTTCCATATATTCTGCCAGTTGTTTTTTTCAAACATTCAATTTATGCCTTATGTACACCCAGTATTTTCTTTATAGGCTTTATCTCTTTTGCCATGTGTTCTCTAAATTTTTTTAATTGATTTAATATTAGTTGTTTAAATTCCTATATCTCAACTGAAGTGTAAGTTTGCCCCTTTGTCTGGGCCATAACTTCATTTTTCTTAGTGTAGGTTGTAGTTTTCTGTTGTCTAGGCTTCTGATCTCCTTGGCCACCCCAATCAGGTTTTCCCAGATGAGAACAAGCACAGGTCCCAGAAGGAGAAAATATTCAGTATCCGGTTTCCCTGATGGTATGTCTTAGAGGATTGACACACCCTGTGCTTTTCTGGTCAGCTGGTGGCACCTGTCAGCCTGTCACTCCAGACTGGTGTAAGGAGGTGTGGTCTGTGGCTGTTTTCCCCCAGGATCTGGGGTCTGGTTCTGAATGGAAGGCGGGTAGTAGAGTTTGGCCTCACCTCTTTCCTCTTGGGAAGATATGCCCCCTAGAGAAAGGTTATTTGCATATAAATAGGTTCTTTGTTTCTCTGTCTCTGCTATCTCCACCCTTGTCTGGGTCAGAGTGCTGCAAGTTTAAAATGGCTGAGGCTTTCTCTAGTGCAGAGCACTGTGCGCCAAAAATGGTTGAGGCTTTCTCCATGGAGCCACCGAGGTTGATAGAGAGAGAGAAAGGAACAGAAAGCCCTGTTTCAGGGTCAGTCTATGGCTAATTCACCCATCAGACAGATATAGCACCCTATCCTTTGGGCTCCCTGTCCTGAGATAGATACGTCCCCTGGCTCTCCAAGTTCAGTCATCACCAAAAGCATCTGTCTGCTCATTGGGGATTCACAGTCTGTATTGAGCAGTTAACACTAAAATCCCAGTTGGAGCTCGGTTGAAGTATATTCACTTGTTCAGAGAGTGCTGCTCTCTAATACCATGAGATTTTGCAGTTCAGGCTGCTGTTAGGGAGGGGCTGTCAGCATGGGTCCACAGTTTTTAGTTAAAGATTTTATGCTGTGATCTCGGGCATTCCTCCCAATTCAGGTTGCTGTATGATGAATGGACAGTCACATTTGTCTTCCACAGTTATTCCAGGTTATTTACTGGTTGTTCCTGTTGTTTATTAGTTGTTCCAGGGGTACTAACTAGCTTCCACTCCTCTCTATGCTACCATCTTAGTTCCTTTCTCTCACTCTTTTGAAAGAAAGTCTTGCCAGATATAAAATTTGTGACTGGCAGTTGTTTCCTTTCAGCACATTAAGTATTTAAATCTACTGCCTTCTTGCCTACATGGTTTCTGATGAGAAATCAGTATTCATCTAATTGGTACTCCCTTGGACATAGCATGCTGCTTTTTCCTCTCTCCTTGTCCTTTGCATTCAGTAGTGTGATCAATATATGATGGAGTGTATTTTTCTTGATGTTTATCCTGTTTGGTGTTATCTGGTATTCTTGGGTGTACATATTTACATATTTTGCTATGCATGGGAAGCTTACTGTCATTATTCTTTGAATAATAGTTTGCCCCTTTCTCTCCTTCATCTCCTTCTGGGACTTCCCATGGTTATATTGGTGTGCTTTATGGAGTCCCAGAGCTATCTTAGGCTATTTTCATTTTTAATATTTCTTTTGCCTTTCTGCTCCTCAGCTTGACTCATTTCAAGTGTCTTCTGTTTAAGTTCACTGATTCTTCTGTTAGCTCCAATCTGCTCTTAAAACCCCCCTGGATATTTTTCATTTCAGTTATTGTGGTCTTAACTTCCAGTAGTTCTGTTTTGTTCTTTTTTAAAATTTCTGTTTCTTTACTAAGTGTCTCATGTTGGTCATTCATTGTTTTCCAGATATCCTTAAGTTTTTTCTCTGTATTTTCCTTCTTTTCCTTTGAGTATTTTTAAGATTATTTTTTTAAAAGACTTCATTCAGTGTGTCCACATTCTTATATTCATCATGGTGAATGGAAGTCCATGTTGCTGAGCCCATGCATAACCTCCATCATTACCACCATGACCACTTTGTTCACGAGCCCATGAGTCAATGACAGGAGTGGTTGGGGAAAGAGGCTGACTAGTATTCACAGAACTGGTCATCTTATCCACTTGATTATTAAAACCTTCCTCTGCTGAAGTCACTCTCTGGTGAGTATTCACATGGGACACAAATATCTTCATGTTTTTTGCCCACTCATAAAGGTCTATCTACATACCTCTTTCCCGGACCTCTTTGTCACCAATTTTCCAATCATGCTCCTTGCAAGTCCATGACCATCCAGCCTAACCACTAGCAACAGCCCATGAGTCAGTATACAAACACATCTCTTGCCAATTCTTCTTAAGCAAAATGAACAACCAGGTGCAATGCTCAAAGTTCCACCCACTGGGAGGATTTCCTCTCACCACTGTCCTTCAGGAACATCCCAGAAAGACATTGCGGTGCTACAGCTGTCCACTTTTGGGTAGTACCTGCACACCATTCAGAACCATCTGTAAACCATGCCCAAGTTTTCTCTTCATCAACTGCTTATAAGGAAATCCTTAAGAGGCCATAGCTCAGGGCTTAGAAATAGATGTTACTGTGGCAGGAGTGGGGGCCATGGGCATTTAGGTCACTTCCTCATGTAACTTGTGCCTTCAGGACCCATTCAAGCCCTATCTTGTATATACCATTTCCATTTTATGATGAAGTGCTGCTGTGCATGCCCAACTTTATGGCTTGGTGGGCCAGACAATACCCAGATTATGATAGGCAACTCAGATCTCATGGTAACTTGATGAACCATGGTAAAGAATTCTGTCTCTACTAAGGCCCAGGAACAGGCCAAAAGCTGCTTCTCAAAAGGAGAGTAGTTATCTGCAGAGGATGGTAAGGCTTTACTCCAAAATCCTAAGGGCCTGTGTGTGATTCTCCTATAGGAGCCTGCCAAAGGCTCCAGAAAGTACCTCTGTTTGCCACTGACACTTCCAGCACAATTGGGTCAGCCGGATCATATGTTACAAGTGGCAGAACAACTTATACAGTGGCCTGGACCTATCACAGAACCCCTTTTTTTTCTTGTCCCCACTCAAAACTAGAAGGTTTTGTGGTCACTCAGTAAGTGGGCCAGAGTAACACACCCAAATGAGGAAGATGTTGTCTCCAAAATCTAAATAGGCCAACTAGGCATTGTGTGTCCCTTTTGGTCATAGGAGGGGACAGATGCAACAGCTATCCTTCACCTTAGAAGGGATATCTTGACATGCCCCATACAACTGGACAACTCAAAATTTTACTGAGGTGGAAGTCCCCTGTATTTTTGTTGGATTTGTCTCCCATCCTCTTACACACAAATACCAAGAAATCCAGCATAGTTCTTACCTCTTGCTCACTAGGTCCAATCAACATGATATCATCAATATAATGGACCAGTGTGATGTCTTCTGTGAGGGAGAAACAATCAAGGTCCCTGCAGACAAGATTATGTCATAGGTCTGGAGAATTGATATACCCCTGAGGTAGGAATGTGAAGGAATACTGCTGGTCTTGCCAACTGAAAGCAAACTGTTTCTGGTGGTCCTTACTAACAACTATTGAGAAAAGAGCATTTTCCAGATCAATAGCTGCATACCAGGTTCCAGGTGATGTGTTGATTTGCTCAAGCAATGATACCACATCTGGAACAGCAGCTGCAATTGGAGTCACCACCTGATTAAGTTTATGATAATTCACTGTCATCCTCCAAGAGCCATCTGTTTTCTGCACTGGCCAAATATGAGAGTTGAATGGGGATTTGGTGGGAATCACCACCCCTGCATCCTTCAAGGCCTTAAAATGGCATTAATCTCTGTAATTCCTCCAGGAATCCAGAATTGCCTCTGATTTACCATTTTGTTAGGCAGGGGTAGATCTAGTGGCTTCTCTTTGGCCTTTCCTACCATAATAGCCTCCCCATACATGAGTCAGGGAACCAATATGGGGATTTTGCCAGTTGCTGAGTATGTCTATTCTATGTCTATTCAAATTATGCATTCTAGAACTGGAGAAATAACCACAGAGTGGGACCAGTTACCCACTGGATCCGTTGTGAGACAGACCTGAGCTAAAATTCCATCAATCTCCTGACCTCCATGAGCCCATACCCTGACTGGTAGACCAGAGTGAAAATTTGGGCCTCCTGGACTTCTGAGCTAGTGTCAAATAATCCGCAATTTATCTGATCATTTCCTTTTCCCCAATGCACAGTTAACCTAATAAAAGACCACAGATTTCCTTCAGTAAGGGTGGGAGAAAGATTAACAGTGTAAATTTTGTGCAGTGTAACAGGGTCTTTCCCCAAGTGAACCCAGCCATCCCCTCATTCAAGGGGCTCTGGGTTCATAAACTGTTTGAAATCTGGGAATTGATTAAGGGGACATGTCTTTCTGTTGTTTTTGTAATTCAGGTTAGACTTTTTTCATTTGACCTAGAATTATTCTGCTTATACCAATCAAACAAGAATTTAATTGACTGCCCATCTCTTTTACTTCTAGGTATCCCATGGTCTACTGGCCAATTCCATAAATCTCTGTGAGTCAGGTTATTTTGACTGTTGCTTTTAGTCTGCTGTCCATTATGGTAGCCATGCCCACCTCTCTTTTGTGATTAACTGCTACCACATGGCTTTTGCTAACCCCGGATCCAATTATCCCATTGTGTTTAAGGATTCCAGCCCAGTGAGAGCAGTTCCCACATTAATATCTGACCTACAGGAAAGAACAACAACAGAGCTCTTTAGACATGATGGAGCTAGTCTCACAAATGTATTCCTCACAGTTCTGATAAATGGTATGTCCTCTGAACAATCCTGGGGTATGTGAGCAGGACTTCCATAATAAATCCATTTAACATTCCAATCTCTCTAAGCTTTGGGATCCCCTCCTCAACATAATATCAGGGCAGTTCTGGCATTTTTACCTTAGGTAATGTCAGCCACCTTTTGGTTCATTTTTCAGCCAACCACCCACACAAACTGATAACACCCTTTCTAACCCCTCAAGATAAATCACTGAATGCAGAACCCTTGCTTAATGGGCCCATGTCAATAACAAATTCAGCCTGATCTAACTTTACATTCTTTTCACCATTATCCCACACCCTCAATATCCATTCCCACACATATACTCCTGATTTCTGTCTATATAAATTGGAAAACTTATGCAGTTCTTTTGGAGTAGAGTGTATTTCCTTATGGGTCACATTTTGTACCTCACATTTTGGGACCTGTTTGGACTTAACGTAGTTATAGATCTTGAAGAAAAGAGTGATGGTGGTGGGTCATGAAAAGAATTAGAAGTATAATTCAAGCCAATTACCTCAGGGCATTCCATTGCAGTTTCATCTGATGAAAGATGATTAATCTCTTCAGAGGAGTGAGTACTGTTTCCCCAGGGGAGGTGATTGCTGGTTTAACAGGCACTGAAGGGTTAATCTCTTTAGGTGGAGTTTGGATGGCAGGCTCCTCAAGTGAGACTGGAGCTGGAAGTCAGGAAGCTATTTCCTCAAGGCAGGCTGGAGATTGAGTGGCTCTTTCCTTACGGCAGGTTGGAGGTGGGGGGGCTATTTCCTCAGAGCAGACCATTGCAGGTATATCTAACAAAGACTCAGCAGAATTCTGGGTACCAATGTCCCCACTGCCATCATTATCAACCCATATGTCCCCATCCTAATTTTCAGTATCCAGTTCTTTTCCAATCAATGCCTCTACTTTAATAGCAGACACCCTGAAAGGTTGAGATTTTAGTTTATGTTGTAAATCTGCTATTCACACAATGAGACTCGGGGTCTGGTTTTCAGAGATCTCAAATCTGCAGGCACAGAAAATAAGATTTTCTTTCAGGGCACACAGAAACTTTTACATCTTTCATATGGCATTTAAGTTTCAAATTTGAAGCCTTTAGCTCATCCCTTTCTCTTATAACTCTATCCAGAGTATCTAAGAACAACCAGCCAACATCATGAGATCTCTTAACTTCACAAAACTCTAAGATGTCAAAAACATTGTCACTCAAAGCCTTGCCTCATACAAGACTATGATTAGGAGAATAAAATGGTGATATTTTGTGTATTTCTATTGCCAACTCATGACATGGACTGTTATTACCATTCTGATTATTGGAAATATAGTCATTAGTGCCTTTGAATCTAATCAGAGTGGAAGACCAATTGTAAAAGTCCATTTTAAGATTCCTTTTCTCAAGAACCACTCCTGGTACCAAGCTGGATTAGTCAGGGTTCTCTAGAGAAACAGAACCAACAGGAGATATCTGTCAATATGAGATTTTAGAAAAGTGTCTCACACAACTGTGGGGATGCATTAGTCCAAATTCTGTAGGGCAGGATGCATGAGTCCAAATTTCATAGGACAGGCTGCAAGCTGGAAACTCTGATGAAGGTCCTCAGTGAACTCCCCAGAAAAGGCTGGCTAGCTGAAGAAACAAAATGAAAGTTCTCTTGTCTCCCTTAAAAGTCTTCAACTGATTGTATTATATCCAAGTGATTGGATTCTCTCATTGTGGAAGACACTCCCTTAGTTGATCATAGATGTAATCAGCCACAGAAGTAATCAGTTGGCTGATGATTTAATAAAACAGACTTCTGTTTTTTTAACCAGCCATAAAATGTCCTTTCAGTGATGGCTAGGCCTGTGTTTGCTTGACCAGAAAATAGGGCGCCATCATTGGCCAAGTTGACATATGAACCTAACTATAACAGTTTTCTACTCTTGATGCACCCTGTACGCTCTTCCCTTGATGCTATACAGTATTTTTCTGGTATCTGGAGTTTCAAAATTGTTGTCTCAGAAGCTTATTCATGTTTAATAGTTTTTTTGGTGGGAAGACTGAGTCCTGGAGCTCCCTACTCTGCCATCTTCCCCAAATCCTCCAATAGCATATAGTTTTAGAGATGATACTGTCATATAAAATTTTCAGTGATTTCTAAGGATTGTTGTTTAACAATTTTACTACTATCTTAATAAGTGTGTTGGAAGAATTAGGGTTATTTTATAAACTAGCAAATGGAAAAAATGTTTAAATAGATCTATAAAAGATGCAAAATTCCCAATAGCAACCTCATGGCTAAGAAGCTATCTATAATGTGATCTGGGTTTTTTTGTTTGTTTGTTTTTAAATCACTTCTTGTCTGAAGCCTTAAACCACCCAGTTTTAAAGCTCAGGTTAAAAATATTATAAAGCTACAATGGCTAAAACAGCATGGTACTGGCATAAAGATAGATATTCTGACTAATGGAACTGAATTGCATGTTCAGAAATGGACCTTCTCATCTACAGACAATTGATCTTTGATAAGGCAGTCAAGTTGACTCAGCTCAGACAAAGCAGCCTCTTCAACAAATGGTGCTTGGAGAACTGGATATCCATATCCAAAAGAATGAAAGAAGACACTTATCTCACATCTTATACGAAAATTAACTCAAAATGGATCAAAGACCTAAGCATTAGTGCTAAGACCATAAAACTTTTAGAAAAAAATATAGGTAAATATCTTAAAGATCTTTGATAAGATGTGAATTCCTTGACCTTATACCCAAATTGTGAGCAATGAAAGAAGAAATAGATAAATTGGATCTCCTTAAAACTGAATACTTTTGAACATCAAGGGACTTTGTCAGGAAAGTAAAAAGGCAGCCTACACAATGGGAGATATTATTTGGAAACCACGTATCAGATAATGGTTTAATATCCAAAATATATAAAGAGATCCTACAACTCAACAATGAAAAGAGAAACAAGTGAATTAAAAAATGGACAAAAACAAGGACAGACACTTTTCCAAGAAGGAAATTAAAATGTCTCAAAAATATATGAAAAGATGCTCAACTCCACTAGCTACTAGTAAAATGCAAATTAAAACCAAAATAAGTGGAGGTACACTTATTTACTCTTGGTGAGAATGTAGAATGGTGCAACTGCTCTGGAAGGCAATTTGGCCATTTCTCAGGAAACAAAGTATAGAATTGCCATATGATTCAGCAATCCCATTACAAGGTATATACTTGGAGGAACTGAAGGCAGGAACATGACTGGCCATTTGCACAGATGTTTATTATGATATTATTCACAATTGCCATGAGATTGAAACAGTTCAAATGTCCCTCAATGGACGAGTGGATAAGCAAACTGTGGTACATACATACAATGGAATATTATGCAGCTGTAAGAATAAAGTCATGAGGCATGCAACAATATAGATGAACCTTAAGACAGAATTAGGCAGAAACAAAAGAGTGAGTACTGTATGGTCTCACTAATATGAAATACCTATAATGAACAAACTCTGAGAGTTAAGGTTGGGAGCACAGGAAAATAGAAAAGAAAATAGAAAGAAGGTAGATATTGGACATTTGATGCTGAAGGAGTACAGAAGATTCAACATGATTTTGCTGGTTTGAATCTATTATGTCCCCTACAAAAGCCATGCTCTTATTAGTCTTTTGATTGGGTTGGGATGTTTGATTAGGTTGTTTCCATGGAGATGTGACCCACCCAACTGTAGGTGAGACCTTTTGATTAGATCATTTGCATGGAGATGTGACCCCACCCATCCAGTGATTAGGTCACTGGTACCTTAAGAGAGCTCACAGAGAATAGATGCTCAGAGAAGCTGAGAGAGACATTTTGGAGAGAAGCTAATATATGTAATCCAGAGTATTCCCCTGGAAGAAGCTAAGAGCCAACACAGACCCAGATGCTTGGAGACACTGGCAGATGCAGACAGAAGGATGTTGGAAATGCCAAGCTAAGAGATGAAGCCCAGAGTTTGTCACAAAGAAAGTAGGAGAAGACTCCTGGATGCTTAGAAAGAAATGCCCAGGAGAAACAAGCAGAGAGCTGAGAGAGGCTATGAGAGACAGAAGCCCAGAGACATTTTGGAGAAAGACATTTTGAAACACAACCTGGGAGCAAAGGACCAGCAGATGCCCCCACATGCCTTCACAGCTGACAGAGGCATTCTGGACACCATTGGCCTTCATTTGGTGAATGTATCATTTTTTTGCCTTGGTTTGAAGGATTTTTTGGCCTTAGAACGGGAATAAATCCTCTGTGTGAATGTCCATCCATTTCTGGTATTTTCACATTGCATTTAATGGCAGCTCTAGCAAACTGGAACAAGGATTGATCATAAAGATCCAGAAATGGATAGCACAAAACTATGGGATGGTAGCACAATACTGTAAGTATAATGAACAAAACTGAGTGCGAGTATGGTTGAAAGAGGAAGACTAGGGGCAAGTGTGACAACAGAAGGAAAGATAGACGATAAAAACTGGGACTGTATATCTTAGTAAAACCTGGAATGGACAATGACGGTATAAATGTATAAATACAAGAAAGTTTTTACATGAGGGAGAACAAATGAATGTTACCATTGCAAGATGTTTAAAATGGGATGGTATATGGAAAAAAATACAATCAATGCAAACTAGAGTTTATGGTTAACAGGAAAATTGTAATATTCTTCCATTAATTGTAACAAAGGCAATATACCAAAGCTGAATGTCAATGAGGGGGATATAAGGAAGGGGCATGGAATTCTTGTCATTGTTGTTTCTCCTTTTATTTTTTATTCTTACTTTTTTATTCTTTTATCCTCTTTTTCTTTATTTGCAGGAGAAATGGAAATGTTCTCATATAGATTGTGATGGTGAAGGCATAACTATGTTATTATACTTCAAGTCATTGATTGTTCACTTAGGATGGATTGTATGGGATGTGAATAAAACTGTTTAAAAGATAGGTATACACAAGTGCTAGAGAAAATGTGGAGAGAGAGATATGCCTATTTACTGTTGGTAGGGTAGCAGAATGGTGCAGCCCCTCTGGAGGGCAGTGTGGTGGTTCCAAAGGAGGTTGGGTATAGGGTTGTCTTATGATTCTACAACCCTGTTATTAGGAACATACTTGGAAGAACTGAAAGCAGAGACAGGAATAGACATTTGCACATTGGTGTTTATGGCAGCATTATTCACTGTCTGCAATGGATTGAGATGGCCTAAGGGTACATCAGTTGATAAACAGAAGGATGAACTGTAATGTATAAATAAAATGGAATACTGAGTGGCTGCAAGAAGGAATGAAGTTGTGAGGCATGCAACTAGATGAATGAACCATAAGGACATTATGTTGAGTGAAATAAGCCAAAAATGAAAGGACAAATATTTTATGGTCTCACTAATATAAATCAACTATAATGAACAAATGCTGAGAATTGAATTTGAGAGAGTATTATCATGGGATGGAACATGGACAGAGGTTGGGCAAGCCATGATTTAGGAGTTCAGACTGTTCAAAAAAGCTCATTGTAAATGTTATTAGATTGTAAGCTCTTTCAGCAGTCACATCTATTCCTGTGATTTAACTGTTATTTCTAAATTCTAAGATACTGAACTCTGAATTCCTGGTGGTTCCCTGGGACTTGAGTATCAGTATGACACCTGGGGCCCAGAGATAGAGTTCTGCATCTCTGAAAGTAACATTACTCCATAGAGCAATGGCTAAAGAAGATGAAAAAGGGATCAGACTTCAATTAGAGATATGAAAGAAATGGACTTGGTTAGGTCTAAGGTAAATCAGAATATAGGGTAAAGGATGATATTGATTGTATTTGAAAACTTCAACTTCTGTGTGAAACCAAAGGAAGAGATGCTTATTTGGTCCAAAATTTAAATTTTCTGTAGCATATTGTCTAATTTAACCTGTGTGGTCAGTTTATTTAAACAACATAATTGCATGGAACCCAGGATAGGGAGTGAGATCCAGTTATTCTGTACATGTTAATGTGTACATGTGTACACCTATAATGTGTACAGGTTAATGTAATACCCCAATACATTCTAGAATATTTAGGGCAGAAAATAAAAAGATATTGGCAAAATCCACTTCACAGACTGGGGAAAAATGTGGAACTATTAAACTTCCCATCTGGGAAACTTCTGATATTCTCTCAAGCATTCGGAACTACTATTTAATAAGTCAAGCCTTCGATCTGGGGCTTACCCTTATGAAACTTGTACCTGCAAAGGAGAAGCTAAGCCAACTTATAATTATACCTAAGCGTCAACCCTAGAGAACCTCTTTTATTGCTCACATGTGGCCTCTCTCTAAGCCTATTCTGCAAATAAACTCACTACACACCCCCCTCCCTATATTGGACATGACTCCCAGGAGTGTAATTCTCTCTGATAACATGGGTTATGACTTCCAGGGAGAGCCTAGCCCTGGCATTGTGGGATTGAGAATGATTTCTTAACCAAAAGGGGGAAAAGAAATGAAACAAAATAAAGTTTCATTGTCCATGAGATTTCGAATAGAATCAAGAGGTCATTCTAGAGGTTATTCTTATGCATTACATACATTCCATTTTAGTTCTGAATATATTAGAATAGCTAGAAAGAAATACCTGCAACTGTTGAAATGTAATCCAGTAGACTTGATTCTTGATGATGATTATGTAATTATGGGGTGATTATTTGATTGTTAAAACCTTGTAACTGACACTCCCTTTATCCAGTATATGGACAGATAAGTAATAACATAAAGACAAAAAAATAAATAAATAAATAATAGGAGAGGATAAGGGGTATGGAATGTTTTGGGCATTCTTTTCCATTTTTATTCTTATTTTTTTCTTTATTTTGGAATAATGAAAATGTTCTAAAATTGATTGTGGTGATGAATGCACAACTATATGATGATACAGTGAGCCATTGATTGTATTCTTTGGATGGATTATATGGTATATGAATCTATTTCAATAAAATTGCATTTAAAAAAAAGCTCAGGTTAAAAACAAAAAAAGAGAGGGTGTAATTGACATCTTTGTTTTGCTTAACTCCACAACATTTCTTTAAGGATAGTAAATTGGTAGTTAACTCTATCCCTCTCCCTTGAGGGAACTGCTGATCCTCACTCAAACTTTATATTTCTGACTCACTGTCTTTCAAAATACCCCAACATAATTTGTCCATCATAATGATTCTGTTTTCCTGACTGTCTAAAATTGTCCTGCTTTCTATTCCATCTTTGTGTCACACTTCTCTATATTAAGTTCTTCATTGCACTCTTATTAAAGTAGTTTTAATTGTTTTTCTCCTTGTTGGTTCTTTGGTTTTCCTATTGTAATTTAAAATACACAAAGGGACATCATCTTGTTCATTCCCATATACACAGGGCTGCAGACTTGATCTGGAACTTAATTAGGTTTTCATGCAATACTCACTGAAAGAACCAACGGGAATGAGAATAGGCATGTAGTACAAAATACAGTCACATTCTTACACTTACAGTTTTCCAAGTGCAATTCACCAGGAAATTCCCCTTTTCTCTCAGGTCTTGAAGTTATGAGAACGCAAACCCAGAGCCACCAACTTTCATGTCTCTAGTCATATGGAAAAGGCTAAAATGAATTAAGGTGACTCACAGAAAGAAATAGAATAAGATAGAAAAGGTGGTGTGTGTCCTTGTCAGATTAATTCCCTGGTTTATACACAAGGAGATCCCTAGAAGATCCTTATTTCCTTAAGGTTTTCCTTCATCTCTGAGTTAACACAACATCCTTTCAATAAAGGCTCTTTTAGAAAAACCCAGAGTTTGAAATCTAATTTCCATTCCAAATAAACCTTATTAATTGGGCTGTGGTGGTTTGAAGCTGTATGTACCTCAGAAAAACATGTTCTTAAAACTTAATCCATTCCTGTGGATGTGAACCCATGGCAAATAGGATGTTTTAATGGGTTACTACAATGAAAAATTTGTGGCCCACCTCAATCAGGATGGGTCTTACTCCTATTATTGGAGTCCTTTGTAAACAGAGTGAAATTCAGTCGGTGGGAGTGAAAGTCACAGGAAGCAAGAGGCTGGGCATTGATGGAACCCAGAAGGGAAGGGAGAGAGCAGAAGATGCTGCATGCTCCTGGCCATGTGACAGAGCAGCCAAGGACCAAGGATTGCTGGCAGTCAGCTCCAGAACACCAGACTTCGGGGAGAAAGAACCACCTTGATGCCTTGATTTGGACTTTTTTTTAGACTCAGCACTGTAAGCTAATAAATTCACACAGTTTAAGCTGACCTATTGCGTGGTATTTGTTTGAGCAGTCTAAGAAACTAAAACATAGGTAAAAGAAGAAAGCAGGTTGACACATTATATGACTGTAGATGGAAGTACAAACTACTCCAGTAATACTTAAAACAATAATTTTCACTTACGTAGGAACTTACAAGGTAAACAGTACTTTTATGAAGAGTAGATTATCTGAGATTCATAACACCTCTTTGAGGAATTCAATTATCAGTAGAATTATCTAAATAGAATTCATTTTCCAATTATCAAATAGAATTAATTTCAGAAAAATATATTGAGGTTCAGACAATATTATTACCAACATGATAATAGCTACCATTTATTAAATGCTTACATTATGTCAGAACTTGCACTAAGCCTGATATATCTTTAATCCTAATGAAAAACAGGTAAGTTCTATCACCATTCCCATTTAAGAGATGGGAAACCTGTGGCACAGAAGGGATAAGTACCTTTCTAAAGCCACACAGCTAATAATTATATGACCAGCCAAAGTCACAAACCTAGTTACTGACATAGCCAGGAACTAAATCTATTTACTCTATAAATCACTTATCTACTATTACTATAACTATCAGAATATATTCTGATGTGTTTTGTGTGTTGAGAATTATTTTATTGAACATATATGATTTACCATCTCTTTGTGAATGACGTTCACATCTACTCCCAATTTCCTTTCTGATTACCAGATTCAACTACTTGAACAGCAAATAATTAAGTTAAGGTGACAGACAGATAGATTGAGTGAAGTAGGGAGTGTGAGATAAGACTGGGGAGGTTAGCTACTAAATAAGTAAAATGGGTCCAGAACATGAAGGACCATAAATATCAGGCTTCTTGGGCATGATTGATAGGATCAGTGCCCATGTGGTTGAACTCAATCTCCAGTCCCCCTACCCAGAGACAGGGCTCACGTGAGTGCCTCAGAGCTCTAATCCTCTAATGGTTGATCTTTATAGCATGGTCAGCCCTCCTCCTAAAACTGCTAGTGCAGCTGTCTCCACCCGAGTCATCTGGTTAGCCTAAACTTTCAGATGTGGTATGGAGGGCCCATCATGAATAACAATAGTTCTATCATAAGAAACACCAAAGATGTAGAGGATATCTCTCAGGAGCTGAGTACAAAGGCCAGTCCAGTTTGTTATTATGCAACACAGCCATAGGCAGATTTATTAGGAAGTTACCGAAGCTCAACTTTCAGAAGCTCGTACACAGATTCCTTTTGAGGTACTGGTACGATCCTCACAATGTGTTCAATTTTTATTAGTAATACTATTAGAATTATTTTACAATTGCAACAATAAGATACCTTAGCAGCAGCTATTTAAGAAACTTGCCACAATCTACTCAGACATCCCTTCATATTGGATAGAACCGGAGGAATGATGTTTGTTAGATTAATAAATTTGTGGTTTGCTATGACTTGTTCTAACATTTAATTAAATATTCAATTTGTTATCACATGTAGAAGCTGTCAGTTCCCTTACAGTATCCTTCCCCACCCCCAGCTTATTCTGGAGGTGACTAAGTTAGGTGGATAGATCCTATACACTTCCATGCTTTCCCCCTCAACCACATCTCTCCTTTAGGGCTTTCTTTGGCTGCAGGAGTGTGCACAATCCATGCATATGCACAAGCACAGAAAAGACCATAAATGTGGGAATTACTACCTAAGAAACAACTCTAAATCTATGAGAAATAAGAATAGTATATACTCCTGCTCCCTTGCTTCTTGGTGTCGCAGTTCTGAGTTGTGTCCTATAAAGTCCCCCAGAGGTTGCACACCAGGATTGAGCCCAAAATGGTCCAAAGTGGTATCATATTATTAATTCCCCCTTTATTGCCTTTCTTCCCTTCTGTGTCACTACCTCTTTCCCTGACTGTGTTTGCTGGAATTGCTTCCCACAGAAGCTAAATATACCCATGATCTTCTTGCAAAGTCTGCTTTTGTGAAACTCAAACTAAGACATCTGGTTTTGTATTTTTCTTTAAAAGGGATTTCTATATTGTATAACCTTCAAGCTTCATGCAATCTGGATTCCCCCATCAAGGGTGTGGAATTATACCTGATAGGCTGGAGGGGACAAGCTTCCATGGGCTGCCAGAGACATGTGGCATCAGATTCTCCAAGGGAGCACACTTACCTTGGAAAAAGAAAACCCTTAGCTAATTCTGAAATCCCCCTCACCCCCTGCATGCACTTGAGGCTGAGAGGGTAGTCCACAGGTATCACTGTTAAAGACCCACATCATTCTCTTTAAAAAAGTCATATTTTTTTGTTGTTGTCATGAGGTAATATATAGAAAGAAAAACCTTTAGTTTTATATTAAGAAAAATATTTTAAAATTCTGCTTCCATTGTATTAAAAAAATGCTTAGGGTTAAAAAAAAAATGCTTAGGGTTGAAGCAGTGAACTATGATGGCATTTTAACTTGATTCATCTAACCCCTATGCTCCTAAAGCTACTGTCAAATTAGAGCATATAAACCAACCAACAACACAAAAATACTAAATAAAGATCTATTTGGTTTGCATTCCTATTAAAAAAAAGCAAGTCTCCTAAATCAAAAGCTAGTCAGAATTGGATGGGGATGTCTCAAAAGGCTCAAAGGATTGGTAATGGGATACGTGAAGCCTTTCCTTTCTGGGTCAGCAATCTGAATCCAACACAGGTCAGTGGAATCCAAAGAGTGGTTATTATTTCACAGCTGATTTATAGTTTCTGTGAAAAGACTTCTTGCTGGTTTCACTCCAGCTTCTGGAAGACAGGTGTCTGTAGCGTAGCACTCCCTCTCTCATGGTGCAGTAATTGGCCCCCTTGTTAGTGGCCTGGACAGAAAGGCCAGGATTAAATGAACATTGAAACTGAACTACTCTGGCTGTTGCAGGCTCAGGAGCCTCAGTTCCCTGGCCAGGCTGGATTGATATCAGAGTAGAATTTTCCTTTTCTTGCCTTGCACTGTGTAGATTGGAGGGGAAATTCTGAATACCAGATGACAGCTTGCTATTTGTCCAGGGCACTTAAAACATTTTGAAAAGAAAAGGATTTCAAAGGAGCTTATCAAAAATTGCTTTTGGCGTAGAGCTCTGCTTGACATGCTTCAACGTAAGAGTAAAATGCCATGGCCAAGTTATGGACCCTGAATACATAAGTTCATCATCACAACACTCACAAAGCCCACAATGAAATAGTTCTCCTTTAGGCACTATGGTGAAAGGTAGGACTCTGTCCCATTTATTTCTGCTTTCATGATAGGTAATTTAGTGGTCATTTTTGAACAGTTAATAAATTAAGAAGTAAAGAATGGATTTTCAATTTTCATAGTTTTGCTCAGGGTATCTTCTAAAGTTGTATTATTAGTTTTTCCTAATGCAAAATTACCAACTAAAACTAATCTCCCTAATGAGGTTCATTTGTCCATTGACAAAGCAATAAGTAGTTTCCTTAAGAAAAACTTAACTAATAGTGTAGCAAATACCTTATAATTAATTTTCATCCCCAATCCTTGCGAGCATGAAAACAAACAGTAAATTTTTCATTTGTCCGTCTCTTTAGAACAACTGTTTAGCAGAGATATGCTTGATTAATGGATTTAATTTGTTCCTTTCTTCTGTAGTCAGTTTTCATATTACACTGGCTATCAGAGGATAGGATGATAGTGTGGGCGTTCTCATCACACTCTACTCCATCAGTGTCAGCGCTGGCTTCTAGCTTCGGGTCTGCATCTTTAACCTTTTTCGTCCTGCACAATCTTTCATCAATCTGTGTTACAGTCACCTTGGGAAGAAAAGGCAGAAGCATTCGGTCAGCACTTACAGGTAGTAAAGTGTGTCATTATTTTTAACAAAATGCTGGCAGCAGTGCACCTTTCATTTCCAACTGAAATATGATTTGTGAGATCAGCAACTCAACTGTTAAAAGAGAAAAATGGAAGGTACCAGTCTGGTCACTACAAGGCCCTCTATAAAAACCAACACAAAATACCTAATGTTTCTCTACATGTGGAACACTTAACAATGACTGGGGCTAATCCTGCAAATTGAATATTATTTTCAGATAATGAAAGTACCTATGTATAAGTCAAACGGCATCATAAAAATATAATAAAAGTCTTCATATTACTGATCATTTCGTAGTAGGGGACAAATATCCATGGCTCAAATCTATAGTACACTAGACTTTTCAGCATGACATATATAGCCATAAACTCTATCTTGAAGGTATTGTTATTATTTTGTAACCTATGTGTAATACAGACTTGGTGGAAAAATTGAAATGTTCAAGAAACTTTAGGGACATCTTTTTGGCAATTTTTCACTCCATCATAACTTTTAAAACTAAAACACATGGTTAGATTTTGTGTGTGTGTATTTAAATGTACTTATATGACTTTACTAAGGAAGCTGTCTTTTGCATATTAAAAGACAAAAGTCTTAAATCATTGTATTTAAAATAGAGAAAATATATTTTTCAAGATTGCTGTAATTTAAAGAAAATTTCTCATACATATTCTGGACACTGAGTTCTATACTAGAAAAATGACCTTTCTTTATCGTTCTATATAATTGGGGATCTCTATATGTGTCCCTTAGGGGCACAGGAAAAATGCCTGGCACAGAGTAGAGCTCAACAAAAATGAAATGAATGAATACATGAATAACTTGATTACAAATTGTAAATACTTTTTACTGTTTTAAAATCACAAATACATTCTGCTGGATATTAAAATAAAGTTAATGTGAAAAGCATTCTTCATAAAACATGAGGCAGCTTACCCAAATATTTAGTTCATATGCTCTTGCACATTATACTAAAGTAATATATTTAATTATTGAAACTAAAGTTAAGCTGTTTTTAGTGTATTTAAATGTAAGTATGTGAAGGAAAATAATACAGGTTCAAAGGTTTTCTGTTATTTCAGTCTTTCATGGATAACATTTTTCTAAAATAAATTCATGTAGGCAAAATATTACATAATTTTGTAAATGTGCCTAGATTTTGAATTCTCAAACTATTCCTTTCCATGATCACTTACTCTCCTACTTCATGTAAATGTTGCCAGATTCATTCCACAGGTATTTTAAAAATTATAACAGCTGATACAAACAACTCAAATACAAGAGAGAAAGGAAAAACAAAAACTCAAAAAAGCAATTCTATATTAATTTTAACTTTTGCTGTGTCCAGAGATTTGATAGTCAATTAAGAGAGCAACTTTAGGGAAAAATATTAGTAATTGGAGAAAGTCTTGGAGCACAACTATTTTAATTTTAATAAAGTTTATGAAAGCTCTCCTACCACAGGTCATTGAACATTTTATAGGAGGTATCTCCAGGAGTTTGTAGTAGTCTCAAGGATTGTCCTTCAGCCCTCATTAGCTTGCAGAAACAAAAGATGTCAAAAAATAAAGTCAAAATTTGCTAACTCAAGAAAACTTCAGTCTTCTCTTTGAGATTCTTTCCATTTCTCTTGTATCTGTGATGGCCTCAAAAGTATTTCAGTAATGCCTCTGTTCTTAGTTCAGTCTGAAGAACTTTCTCGTTCAGTTCAGCTGCCTGTATTTATTTTATCCAGCAGCTGCTTCTGACCAGCCACCTGCCAGATTGTTCCTTCTTTCTATTATTCCCTTCCAAATTCCAGAAAAGATTACTCCCTTCATAATTATCATTATTTAAAGTCTTGTTTACCTTTTCTTAAATAAAAACAACATGAAGAGCAGAATCTGCAGTTCATATTGGAATCTGACAAGCCAAGCTGAATTCAGACCATTGAAGATTCAGATTGTCCAGTCTTCCTGTTGTCCTCTGGCACTGACACTCATTACTCATCTTTCTTGAAAAACTACTCTCAGACCAAGAAAATCCACCTCCAACAACGTAATGAAGACCATGATGGCACAATCTAGGACAAGGAAACTTGAAGAAAGGATACTTCAAAGGCAAAATAATGTATAAAAATGCAATTTTTATTCCAATATAGGCAATCACATATTAAAGTATAACAAAACTTATTTCATTGGAGCCTCAGTTTCTCAAACACTGTCTGTTTTCACTTATGATTTAGGCTGCCTATAGTGAGATCTGATAGTAACTTTTGCCTATAGTGAGATCTGATAGTAACTTTTTCACCCTACAGGATGACTAGAACTTTTTTTTTTAATCTTTTATTTGATTCTCTACATATATAATCTTTGTAATAATTTTGATAAATTATAACCTTCAAAAATTTAAAACCATTATTCTCAAATAAACATAAGATGATCGTAGTCAACTACTTTATTTAACTCTTTAATGAGGTAACTGGTAAGATTTTAAAATCAGGAAACTAAGGATTTGAATCTCAGAGATTTGCACACTTTACCAGTTAAAACTCATTTGCATCCTGCCCCTGCATGGGTTGAGGGACAAGGCTCTGCTCTCATCAGCACCGTCTGCCCTTGGCTCTGGCCGTGTGGACTCGGGATTAAGAATACAGCTGAGAGATGATGGCGGATTGGTGAGGTGTATGTTTTAGTTACTCCTCCAGGGAAGTAGGTAGAAAGCCAGGAACTGCATGTACTGGACACTGCAGAGCAATCTGACTTTGGGCATATTTCATACAACACTCATGAAAATGTGGAACTGCTGAGATCAGCGAAATCTTTGATTTAGGAAAAAAAAAGTTTAAAAAAAATAAAAAATAAACAAGGAAAAAAATATGCAGAGCCCCCTTGAGGAGCTGGTGGAGAATGCAGGGGTATTGGCCTGACCTACCTCGATGGTTGCTAACATGACCACAGACATAGGGGACTGGTGGTTTGATGGGTTGAGCCCTCTACCACAGGTTTTACCCTTGGGAAGACGGTTGCTGCAAAGGAGAGGCTAGGTCTCCCTATGGTTGTGCCTAAGAGCCTCCTCCCGAATGCCTCTTTGTTGCTCAGATGTGGCCCTGTCTCTCTAGCTAAGCCAACTTGAAAGGTGAAATCACTGCCCTCCCCTCTACGTGGGATCAGACACCCAGGGGAATGAATCTCCCTGGCAACGTGGAATATGACTCCTGGGGAGGAATGTAGACCCTGCATTGTGGGATGGAGAACATCTTCTTGACCAAAAGGGGGATGTGAAAGGAAATGAAATAAACTTCAGTGGCAGAGAGATTCCAAAAGGAGCAGAGAGGTCACTCTGGTGGGCACTCTTATGCACAATATAGACAACCCTTTTTAGGTTCTAATGAATTGGGGTAGCTGGTGGTACATACCTGAAACTATCAAACTACAACCCAGAACCCATGAATCTTGAAGATAATTGTATAAAAATGTGGCTTATGAGGGGGGACAGTGGGATTGGGGAGGCCATGGGATCACACTCCCCTTTGTCTAGTTTGTGGATGGATGAGTGGAAAGGTGGGGGAAGGAAACAAACAAACAGACAAGGGCACCCAGTGTTCTTTTTTACTTTAGTTGCTCTTTTTTACTTTAATTATTATTTTGGTTATTTTTGTGTGTGTGGTAATGAGGGTGTTGGGGATTGATTTTGGTGATGGATGTACAACTATGTAATGGTACTGTGAACAATTGAATGTACGATTTGTTTTGTATGACTGTGTGGTATGTGAATATATCTCAATAAAATGAATTTTAAAAAAAAATACAGCTGAGAAACCAAGGGAAAGATGGCGATTCCAGGTGACTGTACCACAAGTTAATTGCAGAAACGAGAGTAACCAGTGGAGCAAAATGAAGAAGAAAGCCTCCGGGAGGTTGTGGAGTCAGGAATTTGTAGCCATCGCAGGCTATTCTGCTACTAATGAAATGCAGCTAAGCTTTTTGACGGAGAGCAAATTCTTATCCTGAGAGGAACCATGGTTGACTGTTGGTGGGGTAAACGTGCAGGCTGTTGTGGGTGCATTCCAGACAGATGTCTTGAGAGACATCTGGAGGAATATGATCCTGAAGACACGTGGCAGGATGAGGAGTATTTTGGAATCTATGAAACTCTAGCACTGCTTTTCACGTTTCATGTCCAGTTGGCCAGGTAGTAGTTTCTTCTTTTAAAAAAATAATTTCTGGGCTTCCTCCACACACTATTTAGAGCAGGGTTATCAGTGCTTTTCTTTTGCTTAGTGGGCCTTAAGAGATTTGTCCCCAGTACTAACCTCTGCCATTGTAGTACTAAAAGTGGCCATGGACATATGTAAACAAAACCTGGTTTGTGGCCAAAAAAATAAAAAATAAAAAAGATAATAGACGGTCATGATTTGTTACATTTCATTAAAAGATCTGATATATAGGTCAGTGGTTCTCAAACTTGGTCCCTGGAGCAGCAATATCAGCATAACCTGGAAACTTGTTAGAAATGCAAATTCTGAGACCCCATTCCAGACCTATTAAATAAGAAACTCTGGGAATGGGGTTCATTCTGTACTTGAACTTGACCTCTGGGTGATTCTGGTGCATATTAAAATTTGAGAACCACTTACCTACAAACTTCCATAGTATTATGGCTCTCTCTCTTCTTTTTGAGAATAAGATGTATCTCCCAGTTAAACTGGAGTAATTATGTTTTTCTGTATTTATTTTTTTAATTTTTTTTATTTTTGTTTTCTATGCCATAGAGTTCAAAAGTGTTCACAAGACAAATGCATTTTGTTTTAAGGTTGAACTGCAAATCTTATTTCTATGGATGTAATTACATATAAAATTCTAAGTTTTCAATTTCTCTTGAGAAATTACAAGATGTGGCAATCAATGCTCCTCTTGTCTTCTCTACATGGCAGTATCCAGCTGGAGCTGGGTACTTTGTGCCCTTTAAGAAATCATCAGCTCTTCATGTACCTTTTTCCCCCATCAGCTTTCTTCACTCATTTCCACTATTTGTATGGCCCCTTTAAGATCTGAGTTCTTTACACCTGATCTGCAATGTAATTCCAAACTACTCGACTGAAAATCACAGATTTTGGAAAGTGAATTGACTCCTTCAAGTAGAGTGAGTAAAGTTTGACTCAAATAATTTTGCTTCTCTGTGGTTTACTTTTCTGTTTCTTGAGCTGGGAATCCCAACAATATTTTTCATTCTTAGTCTGATATACTGTTCTGTTTTCTTCTGTTGTGAAACATGATTTTCTTTTTGAAAATAAAATCTAACTCTTCTATGTTAGCATTTTGGAGTGAAAAGTCATTCCTATGTTTCTGTCCTACCCATGTCATTTATCTATGTATAATCCAAGTAGATTTTTCATTGGGCCTCAATAAAGAAAATAAAATTAAAAAAAATTCATTTGCATCACCATGAATGGGAAACATTTCATTGCTAATAACAGGAAAAAATCATATTACTCTCAGTGTTCTACAAGTTAACTTCTATTTCCACTGAGTTATAAAATATTTTAGTCAAAGAATGTCAAAGGTGCATATCCTGATAGCATAAAATAGTCCTCATTGTGTGCCAGACAATTCCCAGCACACCACTGGAAGAAAACCCAGTAATCTTGTTTGTCAATTTCCAAGACTTTCAGAGTTTTTCCTGAAAATTTTTATATTTAAAAAAAATTTCCCCAAATATCTATGAATATTATATTAATCACAATTTAGTTTTGACATAAAAACTTAAACTTTTATTCTTGGGGGAAAAGGTGTTTCCTTCTGCTGTTTTTCAAAGAGCATTTTATCCTTTTTTAGCTTGTTCCTTTCCTTTCCTACTTATTCCATGTTAGAGTGTTTAAATATCAAAGACAGGAGGATCCAAGATGGTGGATTAGGAGAGACAGAGCAAAATACTTCTCCATGAAAAGCACTAGATAAAAGACAGAAAGTGCTCCAGAAAACCAGTTCCAACATTGCACCAGCTGGACAAGGTCTGCTAAATCCACAAGGGCTGTGCACTTGGTGAAACTGAGAGTCTGTGTTCAGAAATGAGTGAGGCTGCTGGGGAAACTGAAGCCACGCCATGGTCAGGAGAAACTGGGAGTTGGCATCTGGAGACAGATTAGTTTAAAAACTGCAAAAGCAGCTGCAAATCTGCCAGCAAAAGCTGTGCAGTCAAGCGTGGTGGGGAGTGCCTTCCATGCCCCAAGCATCCACCTCAGTATCTGGTGTGGATGATAGCCTTTCACACACCCACAGCTAATTATCCTGGAGCTAGGAAGGTGGAGGTTCATGAAAGGGGGCGATTACCATGCCCATACAGCTGTCTTCCCAGTGGGCTGGGAATGCTGCTGTATAGTGCCATGGCTGAGAGCTTCCCTAGGGGATTTCACTTGTCTGTGACTTGCGCAGTCTTCTCTCCATGGAGGCCCATGGAGGGCATGGCTTGGAGGCAGGGTCCCATGTGGAAGTTCCAAGGACCCTACCCCAATCCCAGGGACTTGTGGGCATGTGATAGAGAGACACTGTGGGGAGTTGGAGCCAAAGGGTTGGACTTGTGTAACAGCTTTAATTCTCCAGGAACAGCTGGGAGATTTGAGTTTTAAAGCCAACTTCCCTCCCTAACTGCACAGGGCACATCCCCCACCTTCAGGGCTGACTGCACCAACTACACATGGAAATTTGGTGTACCGATTGGACCCCCACAAGATTTGGAAACCACTTGCTACATAGACAAAGTTGGGAAGAACTGACTTGAGAGTAATAGGTGGTTCAGGGACTCCATCTTCTGGTAAGTCAGAGGAAGTGCTTTCCACCAAGCTGGAGCTCTGATAAATTATAGATAATTGTTCAAATAAGTCTGCAAACCCTAAAAGAACCCTATCAAGATAAGCAAATGACAAGATGCCAAAAATAACAGAAACTTTTAAATCATATGAAGAAACAAGAAGATATGGATAACCCAAACCCAAACACACAAATCAAAGTATCAGAGGAGACACAGTACTTGGAGCAATTAATCAAAGAAATAATCACAAACAACACCATAATGGCACAGGATATAAAGGACATGAAGAAGACCCTAGAAGAGCATAAAGAAGGGTTTGTAATAGTGTATAAAAAAATAGATTCTCTTATGGAAATAAAAGAAACTGTTGATAAAATTAAAAAGATTCTGGATACACACAGTACTAGATTAAAGGAAGCTGAGGAAAGAATCAGTGAACTGGAAGAGTGCAGAATGTACAGCGAAAGTACAAAAGGAAGAGTGGGGAAATTAATTGAAAAAATCAAAATGGATCTCAGGGATATGATGGACAAAATAAAGCACACAAATATAAGAATGATTGGTGTTCCAGAAGGGGAAGAGAAGAGTAAAAGTCTAGGAAGAGTATTCAAAGAAATTGTTGGGGAAAACTCCCCAACCCTTCTAAACAAGATAAATATGCAAATAATAGATGCCAAACAAGCTCCAAACAGAATAAATCCAAATAAACCAACTCTGAGATATATTCTGATCAGATTGTCAATGGTGAAGAGGAGCAAGTTCTTAAAGCAGCAAGAGAGAAGCAATTCACCACATACAATAGAAACAACATAAGACTAAGCAGTAACTACTCAGTGTCCACCATGGAGGCGAGAAGGCAGTGGTATGACATATTAAAAATTCTGAAAGAGAAAAATTGCCAAGCAAGAATTCTTTATCCAGAACAGCTCTCCTTCAAATTTGAGGGAGAGCTTAAAATCTTCACAGACAAACAAATGCTGAGAAAATTTGCTAATGAGATCTGCCCTACTTGAGATACTAAAGGGAACCCTACTAGCAGAGAAACAAAGAAAGGAGAGAGAGGTATGGAGAAGAGTTCAGAACTAGAGAGAGTTAGTAAGGACATGTTAAAAGAAATGAGAGAAAGGGGAAAAATATATCTGACAAACATAAACCAAGGGATAGCATAGCTTATTCAAGAAACACCTTCACAGCAATAAGATTGAATGTGAATGGATTAAACTCCCCAATTAAAAGATATAGATTGGCAAAATGGATTAAAAAATATAAGACATCAATACATTGTTTACATGAGACTCATCTTAGACAAAGGGACACAAAGAAATTGAAAGTGAAAGGATGGAAAAAAATATTCCATGCAAGCTATAGTCAAAAAAAAGCAGGAGTAGCAATATTAATATCAGATAAAAAGACTTTAAATGCAAGGATGGTATATGAGAAAAAGAAGGTCACTATATACCAATAAAAGGAACAATTCAACAAGAAGAAATAGCAATCATAAATGTCTATGCACCCAATCAAGGTGCCCCAAAATACATGAGATAAACAGTGGCAAAACTGAAGGAAACAATAGATTTTTCCACAATAATTGTGGGAGACTTCAGTACATCACTCTTTCCTACAGATAGATCAACCAGACAGAGGACCTTGAAAACCTAAACAATCTGATAAATGAATTTGAATTAACAGAGATATATAGACTATTACATCCCAGAAAACCAGGATACACATTCTTCTCTAGTGCTCACAGGAATTTTTCCAGAACAGATCATATGCTGGGCCATAAAACAAGCCTCAATAAATATAAAAAAGGTTGAAGTTATTCAAAGCACATTCACTGATCACAATGGAATACAATTAGAAGACAATAACCATCAGAGACTTAGAAAATTCACAAATAACTGGAGCTTAATCAACACACTCCTAAACAATCAGTGGGTTAAAGAAGAAATGGCAAGAGAAATTTCTAAATATATAGAGACAAATGAAAATGAGATCACAACATATCAAAACTTATGGGATGCAGCAAAGGCAGTACTGACGGGGAAATTTATACCTCTAAATGCATGCATGAAAAAGGAAGAAAGAGCTAAAATCAAAGAATTAATGGGATAACTGAAGAAGCTAGAAAATGAACAGCAAACTAATCCTAACCAAGTAGAAGAAAAGAAATAACAAGGATTAAAGCAGAAATAAATGACATAGAGAACAACAACAAAAAAATAGAGAAAATAAATAACACCAAAGTTGGTTCTTTGAGAAGATCAACAAGATTGACAAGCCACTAGATAGATTGACAAAATAAAAAAGAGAGAAGATCCATATAAACAAAATAATGAATGAGAAAGGTGACATTACTGTGGATCCTGAAGAAATTAAAAAATTAAAAGAGGATACTATGAACAACTGTATGCCAACAAACTGGATAATGTAGAGGAAATGGACAATTTTCTGGAAACATGTGAACAATGTAGACTGACCAGAGAAGAAATAGAAGACCTCAACCAACCAATCACAAGCAAAGAGATCCAATCAGTCATCAAAAAACTTCCCACAAATAAATGTCCAGGGCCAGATGGCTTCACAGGGGAATTCTAACAAACTTTCCTAAAAGAACTGACACCAATATTACTTAAAATCTTTCAAAACATCAAAGAAAATGGAACACTACCTAACTCATTTTATGAAGCTAACATCAATCTAATACCAAAACCAGACAAAGATGCCACAAAAGTGGAAAACTACAGGCCAATCTCCCTAATGAATATAGATGCAAAAATTCTCAACAAAATACTTGCAAACTGAATCTAAAGACACAATAAAAAAAATCCTGCAACATGACCAAGTGGGGTTCATTCCAGGCATGCAAGGATGGTTCAACATAAGAATATCAATCAATGTATTACAACACATTAACAAATCAAAAGAGAAAAATCAAATGATCATCTCAATAGATGCTGAAAAAGCATTCAACAAAATCCAGCATCCCTTTTTGGTTAAAACACTTCAAAATGTAGGAATTGAAGGAAACTTCCTCAATATGATGAAAAGCATATATGTAAAACCCACAGCTAGAATAGTACTCAATGGCAAGAGAATGAAAGCCTTCCCTCTAAGATCAGGAATGAGACAAGGATACCTGCTGTCAAAAATGTTATTCAACATTGTGCTAGAAGTGTTAGCCAGGGCAATCTAGCAAGACAATGAAATAAAAGGCATCCACATTAGAAAGGAAGAAGTCAAACTGTCATTATCTGCAGATGATATGAACTTATATCTGGAAAACCCTGAGAAATTGATGATACAGCTACTTGAGCTAAGAAACAAATTTTTTAAAGTAGCAGGATACAAGATAATGCACATATGTCAGTAATGTTCCTATACATTAGAAATGACCTAACTGAAGAGACACTCAAGAAAAAGATACCACTCTCAATAGCAATAAAAATATCAAGTATCTAGGAATAAACTTAACCAAAGATGTAAAAGACCTACACATAGAAAACTACATAACTTTACTAAAAGTAATAGAAGGGGACCTAAAAAGATGAAAAAATATTCCTTGTTCATGGATAGGAAGGCTGAATATCATCAAGATGACAATTCTACCCAAACTCATCTACAGATCCAACACCATTCCTATCAAAATTCCAACAACCTACTCTGCAGACTTGGAAAAGCATGTTATCAAATTTATATGGAATGGGAAGATGCCTTGAATTGCTAAAAACATTCTGAAAAAGAAAAAGTGGGAGACTTAACGCTCACTGACTTTGAAGCTTATTATTAAGCCACAGTAGTTAAAACAGCATGGTCCTGGCACAAAGACAGATATATTGATCAGTGGAATTGAATTGAGAATTTGGAGATAGACACCCAGATCTATAGTCTACTGATCTTTGATAAGGCCCCCAAAACCACTGAACAGGGTCATGACAGTCTATTCAACAAATGGGGCTGGGAGAGCTGGATATCCATATCCAAAACAATGAAAGAGGACCCCCTACCTCACATCCTACACAAAAAATTAACTCAAAATGGATTAAAGACCTCAATATAAGAGACAGTACCATAAAACTCCTAGAAGATAATGTAGGGAAACATCTTCAAAACCTTCCTAGACCTTACACACAAAGCACAAGCAACAAAAGAAAAAATAGATAAACAGGAACTCCTCAAACTTAAAACCTTCTGTACCTCAAAGGAATTTGTCAAAAAGGTGAAGAGGCAGCCAAATCAATGACAAAAAAATTTGGAAACCATGTATCTGACAAAAGACTCATATCTTGCATATATAAAGAAATCCTACAACTCAACAACAATAGTACAGACAGCCCAGTTATAAAATGGGCAAAATATATGAAAAGACAGTTCTCTGAAGAGGAAGTACAAATGGCCAAAAAAACAGATAAAAAAATATTCAGCTTCACTAGCTATTAGAGAGATGCAAATTAAGGCCACAATGAGATATCATCTCACACCAATTAGAATGGCTGCCATTAAACAAACAGGAAACTACAAATTCTGGATAGGATGTAGAGAAATTGGAATTCTTATTCTTTATTGCTGGGACTGTGTAATGGTATAGCCACTCTGGAAGACAGTCAGGTGGTTCCTTAGAAAAATAGAAAAGAGTTACCCTTCATTCCAGCAATTGCACTTCTCGGTATATACCAGAAGATCTGAAAGCAGTGACACCAACAGATATCTGCATGCCAATGTTCATAGCAGCAATAGTCATAATTGCCAAGAGATGGAAACAACCCAAATGTCCTTCAACAGATGAGTGGATAAACAAAATGTGGTATGTATGCATGATGGAATACTATGTGGGAGTAAGAAGGAATGGTGTCATGAAACATATGACAACATGGATGAAGCTTGAAGACATAAAAAGAGAAATATTGCTAAAAACATTCTAAAAAAGAAAAACAAAGTGGGAGACTTACGCTCACTGACTTTGAAGCTTATTATAAAGCCACAGTAGTCAAAACAGCATGTGAAAAATGTAAAATAAATGATTTATATTGTAGAATGTAGGGGACCTAGCAATAGACAGCAAATAGTGAAGGGGGAACAATAATCTAATAAGAACAGATAAGTTATGGAGGGTAAACTTAATGTTCTGGGAATGCTCAGGAATGACTATAGTTTCTTAATTTCTGGGGGGTATGGTAGGAACAAGTTCGCAGAAATGTAGTTTTTCTTATTCCTTTGTTGTGTTATAGTCTGTCTTTTTTCTTGGGGTAGGGTAAGAACATGTCGGAAGCAATGTAGTTATTTTAGGTTTTTTTTTTTAATTATTCCTTTGATTTGGTTTTGTTTGAAGTGTTGTTTTCTATTGTTTGTTTTTTTTTAGTTTTTTGATAAAGTTAAAATAAAAAGCAATGAATGGGTGTGAAAAAACTAAATGAACAATGAGGGGAGAAGGGGAATGGAATGTTTTGGATGTTCTTTTTTATTCTAATTTTTATTTTATTTTTTGGAGTAATGAAAATGTTCAAAGATTTATTGTGGTGATCAATGCACAACTATGAACAACTGATTGTACACTTTGAAAAACTGTATGTTATGTGAATATATCTCAATAAAATTGCATTAAAAATGTCAAAGGCATGCCATAAATTCCCTTAAGAAAAACAAAGATGCAAATAAAAATCAGTCAAACTCAGAAATCTACCATACTACGTGTTCTAGTTTGCTAATGCTGCCAGAATGCCAAACACCAGAAATGGATTGGCTTTTATAAAACCGGGTTTCTTTGGTTACAAAGTTACAGTCTTAAGGCCATAAACTGTCCATCAACAAAGGGTTCCTTCACTGAAGGACGGCCAGTGGTGACCGGAAAGTCTCTGTTAGCTGGGAAGGCAACTGGCTGCCATCTGCTCCAAAGTCCTGGTTTCAAAATGGCTTTCTCCCAGGACGTTCTTTTCTAGGGTTTAGTTCCTCAAAGATGTCACTCTTAGTTGCCCTTGGGGTGTTTGTTCTCTCTTAGCTTCTTCAGAGCAGAAGTCTGCTTTCAACAGCCATCTTCAAACTGCCTCTCATCTGCAGCTACTTTCTCAGCTTCTGTGCATTCTCAAAGTGTCCCTCTTGGCTGTAGCAAGCCCACTCCTGTCTGAGCTTATATAGTGCTCCAGTAAACTAATCAAGGTCATGCTGAATGGGCAGAGACACACCTCCATGGAAATCATCCAGAGTTATCACCTACAGTTTGGCAGGTTGCATCTCCATGGAAACACTTGAAGAATTACAATATAATGAACACTAATACATCTGTCCACACAAGATTGCATCAAAGATAATGGCATTTTGGGGGACACAATACATTCAAACTGGCACACTGACCCTTCCATGAAGAAGGAGAACAAATTTGAAATGGATGACATTGATGTGAGAGTGACAGCTGGGGCAGAAATGAGGTTGTTCTCTGGAGGAACAAAAATAATTTATATCCCTTTGAATCCTCAGAAGTTTTAACCCCCACTTTGAAAATTAGTGCTATAACAGGTAGTCATCAGACTCCTAATTGAAGACACATTAACGTATAACTTAAGCTATAGAAGATAAAAATTTCTCTGGTATCTGGGTTTTAATGGATAAAAAATAGAAGTTTAAAATTCCAATCCTTCACTTCTTAGATACTGTCCCTGGTTTGTATAATTGACCCATTTTTTTACAAATGTAATTTTATTGAGATGTGTTCACACACCATATAATCCATCCAATGTATATAATCAGAGTTTCACAGTATCATCACATAGTTGTGCATTCATCACCATGATCATTTTTAGAATATTTGCATTACTCCAGAAAAAGAAATAAAAAGAAACAAGAAAACCCCACATATCCCCTACCCCTTAACCCCCATTCCCCTTACTGACCACTAGTATTGCACTCTAACCAATTTTAAGACTTACAATAGAGGTAGGTTAACTAAGACAGTGTAGTACTTTCATAGATAGATTATAGATCAGTGGAACAGAACAACACATCCAGATGTAGATCCATGCAATCACAGGCAACTGACTATTTTATTTTTTTGCTATATAGTTATACAATCATTATCAAAGATCAGGGCTATTGGATTAAAGTTCAACAACTTCAGGTATTTCCTTCTGTCTGTTCCAAAACACTAGAAACTAAAAAGAAATATCTCTACACTGAGTCATCACTGTCACTTGTTAAATCCTAATTTCTCTGTGACACCTCCACCCTCTCATTTGATCATTCTTTCAATCTTCAGGGATAACTGGGCAATGACCATTTTGACTTCTTTGTGCTGGAAAGGCATGCTGACCTTGTGCAGTAGAAGAATGAAACCGGTTGATGTTCTTGAAGAGACTGGTACTTCTGGGTTTCAGGAATTATCTGGCCTGGGATCAATCTGGAGGCCCTAAGTTTCTGAAAAAAATAAGCTTACTAAGAAAAACTTTCATCAAGAATTAGATATAGCCCAGGGCACTTCCTATAGTTTTCAGGAATACTGGTTATTGGGGCTTGGCATACTATGGTAATCTGTAATACCTGGTTTAGGCTTGCATAAGAGTAGCCTCCTCCAGAATGACCTCTTGACTCTATTTGAAATCTCTTAGCCACTGAAACTTTATTTTGTTCTATTTCCTCTCCCTCTTTTGGTCAAGAAGGCATTCTCAATCCCATGCTGCCAGGGCCAGGTTCATCTCTGGGAGTCATGTCCCATGTTGCCAGGGAGACTTACATCCCTGGGAGTCATATCCCACACATGGGAGATGGTACTGTGTTTCTTTGCAGAGTTGACTTAAAGAGAGAGGTTACATCTGAGAAACAAAAGAGGCTCTCTGGAAGTGACTCTTAGGCATAATTATAAGCAGGTCTAGCTTCGCTATTGCAGAAATAAGACTGAGGGCTTGGCTTATTAAACTGGTAGTTCCTAATGCTTGAGACAGTATCAGAATTCCCCAGGTGAGAAGTTTGATATTTCGACATTTTTCCCCAGTCCCTCAAGTGGTCTTTGCAAATATTTTTTTTTTTTTTTCTGCCCAAAATACTCTGCAATGTTTCTGGGTATTACAGTAACCTGTACAGAATAATAAGATCTCATTCCCTCTTCTAGGTTCCATGTAATTAGATTGTTCAAATAAACTGACTAGCCAGGTTAAATTAGATAGTGTGCTACAGAAAGTTTAAATTTAGGACCAAGTAAGCATCTCTTCCTTTGGTCTCACACAGAAGTTGAAGTTTTAAAATGCAGACAATATCATCCTGTACTCTGCATTCTGGTTTACCTTGGTCCTAACCAGGTCCATTTTTTTCACATCACTAATTAAAGTCTGATTTATTTTTCAGCTTCTTTAACAGTTGCTGAATGGAGTAATGCTGACTTTGAGAGTTGGAGAACTCTAACTCTGTGTCTAGGTTTTCACACAGATACCCAATATTCCAGGGAACTACCAGGTTATACACCAAGATCACAGCATCTCTAAATTTAACAATAACAGTTAAAACTCAGGAAGAGACGGGACTGCTGTAAGAGCTTACATTGTAGGGGCCTTTACAATGAGCCTTATTTTAACATTTTGTACTTCTTAATCTGTAATAGACCTCTTCTGATTATGAAACCTGGTATAAAAAAGGGAGTTACCTATTAGGAAAAAGAGAAGTTTTTGTTTTATAGTGACTAATTTATTATTTAAATTCAGATATGTCCCTGAGGCCATACAAGTTTCTGAATATGCATGTGACAATATGGGTTATTTTGAAATAGATGAAACAGGGAAAATCAGAATAATATTAGGGCTTTGTACAACAGTAGCAGGTATATAGCTAGTCTCCTTTACATAGACATACACATCCAGGACAGAAAGGGAAATTGCTTAGAGATAAACCCTGGGCTGTTGGGTCTTCAATTTGTTCCCTATAACTAGTGACAGTACTACTGAAGATAAAGAACATTTAAAAGCTGCCTATAAGTAAAATGGAATGAATTTACTGAGTTTCAGAGAATTCGAGATCCTTTTCTAATTTTATTAAAAAGTCATAATTTATAAGCTTCAGCAAGTAGCTAAAATAAAGGAGAAAATACACTATGAATAAATTTTCAAAAGGATTATTACAAGCCCATTATTATAAGTACTTTATATGACAACAGTGGCTGCAATCTGTGTATTAATAGGTAGTATTAGTTTTCATTGGTCGTACCAATTGTATAAGTATCTAAGACTTTGGTCTTCCCACCTTTCTATATCCAGTAGTTGAAAGGAAGTGGTAAGTACGTAAGCAGCTGGTCCAGGAACACTCCCCAAATCTTCTTGCCCAGTAGTACAACTAAAATTCAATCCCTGAGGAAATTTTCATAGTCTTAGGGTAAATGTAGATTTAGGTTGAGATGTAATACTCACTACAACCATGACTAATAATGAATGTTTCCCTATGATATAAAATAACAGCATCTTCTGCATGATTAGTTAGGATAAATTGGGCATCTGTTTAGTGGAACAAGGGTATATGCTGATTAATTCAAGGATCAATTTTGTAAACATCCATCCCAATAAACAAGTATATTCACTGAATATTGATAACTGAGTTTTTCATCAGTGTATTAAAATGGCCTAATGGTATAAGACATACACCCTTGATGACTTTGCAAATAGAGAGTTTGCAGCTATCCATTGAAAATAAAGTAATTGAACAGTGCTTCAGTTAAGGTTTTCCAGAGGAAAAAAAACAACAGGTTTTCAATGAATTCCCCAGCAGAAGCTGATTAGCTGAAGTGGAGATGGAAATTCTTACTTCTGACTATTGAAATCATCAGTTCTCCTTTTAAGGTCTTCAGCTGTTTGGATGAGACTTCTCTCACTGTTGAAGGCAATCTCCTTAGTTGGTGGTAGATATTATCAGCCATAGAAGCAATCAAATTACTGATGATTTAAATCCATGGAATATTCTCCCAGTAACAATCAGGCCAGCACTTCCTTGAACAAACCACTGGACGCCATAACCAAGTTGGCACATAAACTTAACCATTAAGAAAGCAGTAAACAAAGAGTTAACCAAACAACACAGACTCTAAAGATAAACGATAAATCACATATTAGGAAAGCCCTTAAACAAAGTTAACAGTTACTCTTGAAAGCATCTAAATTGACCCTGCATTTTGGGATACAGACATTAACAGTAATTTGTTCTGCCTGAAAAGAATAGAGGGAAAATGTCATATATTATCAAATAAAAGTAAAGATGTGGGTTTTTTTTTTGCTTCTAAATTAACTCATAAAACTTGATAGTTGCTTTTTATTTTAATTCCTATATGTTTTTTCAAAATACAGGGACAATATCTTATTTTACTTGTTGTTAAAAAAATGTATATTGAGAATACACATTAGCCTAAAATATCTTTAATCAAGGCTAATTTTGAATGCTTATAGAGGAAATCTAGTAAAGTAATTACAAACATTAAAAACAAAAAATAAATTTGATATAAATAAAATTAATTCATCATTCCTATTATTCTGTCTTCACACATTCAAATGTTGGATGGTGCAAAAATCTTTCTGTAGATTATTTTAAGGTAATATTGTAAGTGGTTAAATTTTCAAGATAAGTGGAGACTTCCTGTTTCAGGAAAGAACAAGGATTCAAGATGCTCTGAATCCAAAAAAAAAAAAAAAAAAAAAATTGGAGTAAAGATGATGTGATTTGTAGCAGTGTGTCCCTGGACCAACCCACAAACTATCTCAATGATCATAAAGACACTGATTTGAATAAAATTTTAATATGAGGAGATTAAAAATGTTTAATTAAATCTAAGTATAGAAAACAATTAATAATTTGTAATTGATATATTAGAAAAAAAATCCAAAATCTGTAACTATGACAAGAAATGTGATCAGCACATCCTTCCCAGGAAATGTTGTTAAGAGCCACCAAAGCATTATCTGGGGAATGAACTTAAATTCATTGTTTACTATTGATTAAAGGCCTGGGACTGAGTGAGGTTAAATGTGAATTTTAGATTTTGTATAGTAGGAATTGCAAATAATATCTATCCAGTGTAGCAGATAAGCCAGAGACTTATAACCCCATTGCACATTAAAGAATTTTTATCTAACCTGCAATCTTATCCTAACATTGAAGATAAATATCCCAGGTTCTCAGATGCTCTTTGAACTAGTCATAACATATTATCAGTTCTTTGACACAGGCTTATTTTATACTTTCCCAAGAGTTATAATTGTAGCTCTAAAAATACATCAAATAAAATTTCAATATCAAATGTATATTCAACCAAATTAATAAATTATCTTAGGTATATATTTGACTATTTCATCAGCACCTCTAAAAGTTTATATACCTAAGTAGTCAAAAAAATTATTTTGGATTTTTTTATTAGGAAATATGGGAAATCATATTCTATTGAGTAACATAAGGAACTGTATATAAAACAATAGAATAGCTAGTGGTTGCCAGTGTTTTAGAAACAGAATATAAAAAGAAAAAAAAATGGTCTAAAATTATTTTTATTTTATCAGAATTAGCATGAATTGTAAAATGATTTTTATGTATGCCCTCAGGCATTAAAAAATGAAATAAGGATAAAAAGGAACTTCAAAGTATAAATTCTGTCCAAGATTGGTGACATCCAAGTTAAAAATGAAATACTTGAAATGTGCGAAGAAGTATGGAAAGAATAAGATTTTACTTTGAGGTTTGTCATAAATAGTCCATATAACCTGCATAAAGAAATTTCAGATTCTCTGAAATGCATGTATAAAATGAGGAGATTATTCTAAATCATCTCTAAAGAACTTTCTAGGAATCAAAGTCTTTGACTGGGGAAAGAAGCCCAAATTTGTTGTTCAATTTATGACTTAATTATTTTATTTTCCAACTAAAATATCTATGGTATATCAGAACAAGACAAAATCCGTAATAACACTGACAACTAATACTAAAAAGCATGCTATTGCTAAAATCTGAGAGTAATTTCCACTTAATTTCTAGACCAAAGTCTATCAAAATGAATATATTATGCTAACTCCCCAGTGGATCATAAATAAACTTGCTGACCCTTTTGTGTAGACTCAGGTTTTATCCTGAGATTATAAATTCAACCATAGAAAAGGTGAGCTTATATATTGAGTGAGTATACAGACTCTCTAAAGACATTCAAAAAAACTGTGAAGGCAAGTAACTCTTGGCCTACATCAACCACAAATGTGTCACTTTACTGTTTGGGAACTGCTCTTTAAGAAACATTGTTTGTTCCTCTCCCTCTCTAAACATCCATAAAATTATTAATTTTAAATATCTGCTTTTAGATATTGTTTCACTAAAATCCACAGACTTCAGGCAGAAGTGAATAGTTCTTGGAATGTTCCATAAGGTGTTAGATTTGAGTAGTATAAAGAAAGTATGTTGGGAAAATTTGGGAGAAGCTGTTCTCTGGGATATCTGATTATCATTTGTAATATCTCTTTCTATCTCTCTCTCTCTCTGTGTCATTAATAGAAGGATTTCAGAGTGCTTAAGGTGAACAGAAAGCTAAACAAAATAAGGAATAACTTAATCCACCAACCATGAAAAATTAATGATAGTTGCTACTTGAAATTTGGAGATGAGTTATGCATGAATACCAGCCTAATAACATAAATACCTTAAAGACTACATACACACACACACATACACACACACACACAATGAGGAGAAACAGAAAATATCCTGCTTTGTGACTAGGATGAATCTTTACGGTTCAAGAATTAGGACACAGAAAATAAATAAAAAGGAAGCCTCTGAAAAGGTTATGCATCACAAACGGAGAACACAATATTCAAGTTGCAGAAAAGTATATACTTGAAAAGATTGATTACAGCAAAATATTTAGAATGCATCCACCTTATGTTGTCAATTTGATGCCATGAATGTTTAGATTCATATAACACAATAGAGGAGATGGAAGGACAACTGAATTGGAGAAAGTGCTGGCTATCAGGGGATAAAAATAAAAGTGAAGCTAAGTAAGATAAGGAAGGGTAAAAAAAAAAACTACAAATGCAATAGCATAATTAATATTTGCACTAGTAAAAGTAAAATATGGAAGTATTAAAAATCAAGGATGGAAAAAGTTAAGAATTAAAAATGATGAGGAAAGAGATGATAGAGATATATGAAAGAGACCTGAGACCCAAAATTTGAAAAATTAGTATCCATGTCCAAAGAGGAAAGAAGCTGAGCAACCTTAATAATATAATGTATAATAAAAAAAATATTTCTGAACTGAAGAAATATCAGATTCTGAATATAGAGGGATTGCCAAGTATAAGGTAAAATTAAGGGGTCCATTTGTTAAAAACCGTCTAGTAAGAATTTGAGTTTTGAGTATATCTAAAGTACAATTCAAATAGAATCAACACTGAAGAAAAAAAAAGATATACAAAGTAAGAAGCAGTGGGCTGGGTTTATGTCACATAAATATACAACTTTAGAAGCCAGAAAAGAGGGGAGGGGAGAGTCCAGAATTTTGGAGAAGAAAACTAAGTACCCCAAAGCATTATATTCATCTAATTCATAAAGTCAAGCCTGGATATTTAAGGACATATTCTATACCAGGCAGAGTCTCAGTAGGATGGAATGATTAGGAAGCCACACCTCTTACAAAGAATGCCCTCTGTGCAAAGTCTCTTTACTTACCAATATTAAGTTATCCTAGATAGAAAGGAACCTGCAAGTAAACATAAACTGAAAAGAATATTCTATAATAGGGAAGGTCTTGGAACTTCAAGCCTGAAGTACCTAGAGTCTTTTTACTATTAACACAGTTTTAGAATTCTCCCCTCTTATTCAACAGCTAACAGAAGAATTTGTCACTCTAATCCAAAGACAAAACTAATTTAAATAGAAAACAAAGTCTAAAAAAAAAAAGGGAAAGAAATTTTATTTAAATTGTTTCATAACTTGTCACCTCACATGATGTAGTTAGTATTGACCCCATTTATGAAAAACAAAGATCTCTGTCCCTTTTCCCACATGCTGGATGTTTTAGTTACACTTGCATGATTACTACATGGAAAAGTTTCCATAATGAGCTCATATGGATAAAAAGATATGCAGATTTCACAAAGGAAAATCAAATAAGGCTTAAATACCTAGAAAGTCAGAAGGAAGTCTGCATGGCCAGGATACATAGCAGCATGATCAGAAACATTCTCTAAGAGAGGTGGCAACTTCCTGGCCCCAAAAGAGCATGACCATGAAATGCACTTTTGTGGATAGTAAGGCTTAGGCATTAAGATCATTTCAGACCATCTGGACACACTGCTGCTACCATCCAGGCCCTGCCTGGTACACATTAAGTTGATGCAATTCAGTTCAGAGATGGATCTGAAATTGTGCCAGGGACCATCTGAGCTTGTAGAGACACATCTCATCTATCTTTGGATTATGAGATATACATTAGCACTGCAGAGTACAAGAAAGTATAGTGCACACAGGCGTGAAGATAGTCCACATTTATTACTCTCAGCTTCCATTGGCTAACAAAGACTGATCTAGACATTCTTGAACTTAGACTAGGACCTAGACATAAAGTTCTGCTATCCAGACATCCTTGGAATCATACTAACAGGCCCACAGGTCAGTCACAAGGATTTCGTATAGTTGCCTTGGTTTGTTTAGAAATAATTTTAACTAGGCTGTAGAATCTTACTGACTGATTACTAACCCATAGTAAATCCTACACCAATAGTTAGAAAACTGTGATTTTGAAGAATATTAAATGCTAGGAATATTTGCATGTTATGGTGAAAGAAACTTATGTAATCCATAGTTGTGTGTATTATGTGTTATTCTTCTGTGTGTCTAATGTTTTACTAATCACTTTTGCTGGGGGTTGAATCATGCACCCCACAAAAGATATGCTCTTAATCTTAATTTATGTTCCTGTGGGAGTGAAACCATTTGTAAATAGGACTGTTGAAGATATTATTATTAGTTTAGGTGTGGCCACATTAATTCAGAGGGGTCTTAATCCATATAATTAGATGCTTTTTAAAGAGAGGAAATCTGGGTGCAGTCAGGGAAGACAGAAGAAGCAAGATGCCAGAAGGCAGCAGAAATCAGAAGAGCAGATGCAAGAAGAGAGAGAGATCTCCATGTGCCAGAGGACAACCATTACCTGAATGTAACCAACCCTGAGAAAAATCATGGCCTTGACAACATCTTGAGTTTGGACTTCAAGCCTTCAAAATCATGAGGCAATAAATTTCTTGTTTAAACCAAGCTATTGTGCAGTATTTGTCACAGAAGCCCTAGCAAGCTAAGACAAACTTCGGAGTGTGGAGACACTTTCTAAACAATTCAAGCCTTTGTTTATTTTCCTAATTCTCTAAAATAAGCACATTTAAATTTTATAATCAGTAAAAAGCATAAAAATACATATTAATGAAAAATTAGCTCTCAGTATAATGTAAAATTGGGGGGTCTACAGTATTATTAACTCATTTAATTCATTTAATGAATCAAACAGAACTACATAGTTCTTCTAAGGATGAAAAAGAAGCCACCAACTAACTGTATGATTATTATATGCTCATGCTTGTTAAGTAATTCAGCCAATTTACATTAAATTATCTTTGGAAAATGCTCTGCCAACCGCCTTCATAGTCATAGTGCTAAATGGTTTATGATTACTTGATTTGTACTGCTTGATAATGAAATAAACCAAGAAGCAAATAGGAGGTAGATTGCTTAGTTCTCCACATCATAATGTTAATTATGATTTGGCATTTTTTGAAGCAGTTTGTGAGTAAATAGATTGTGGGTTCTAGTTGACCATAAGCTAAATGTTATCCAACAACATTCAAAAGTATAACACAAACTTACACTGCCCAACATCTATGCTGTATCCTAGGCTTGATTAATAATGTTTTCATTTTATACTGTCAGTCATAAAACTGTTTGCAAATTGATTTCAAGATAACTTATTTTAGAAAAAAGTAACAATTAAAACAGAGAGCATTCACAGGAAGAAAGGAGAATAGTGAGGTAGTATGGAAATTATGACAAGAGGAAAGAAGGTGAATTTAACCCCAAAATGAGAAGACACAGGAGAAAAGAAAATGACTGTACTAAAATATATGATGAGATGTCAAACATAAGAATAAAGATGCTTGCCCAGTGTTGTCTTGAAATTATAAATTACAAAAACACAGATTTTGGATTGATATATGAAAGAAATTTCTATGATATCGTCCTCACGGTTACAATCCGCACCATGAAATTGGGAGTTCCCACTCACTAGATACATTAACATTTAAGCTGGTGAGCCATTTTTCTAAGACATAAAATATAAAATTATTGTACTTCTTCAAAGAGGAGACTAGATAATATCAAGGCTTCTTTGGTTCTAGAGTCTATGAGAATTTGATGATTATGCTAACCTATTAACTGAGTCCCATCCCAAGAGAATATTGTTTAATATATCTAGAGTGAAGCCTGAGTTATGAATTTTCAAAAAACCTTCAGTGAATGTTAACTCATTCTATGGAATGAGTTAATACCAACAGTGTTGTACATTCTCAAAGAACTATGCTAATGGAAAGAATGAAAAGCAAGAATGATGAAGACCCTTAGAGTTGAGGCCAGAATAAACTCAAACCAGTTTAATTCCAAAAGAAACCTATAAACTTCCTTAGCAATCAAGTCTTGGAATTGAACCAGTAGATATGAGCATCACTGTATCCAAGTCATCAAACATTTTTAGAAATCTTCCTCTTTTCTACATGGCTCATATCTCTCCCTTTATTTTTCACAGTGGCTCCTTCAGCTGTTGTGCTCCATTTCCTTGTAGAAATATTCTAGGTTTGCAGAAATATGGTCAGTTCGTAAGTCTCCTGGTCTCTGAAAGCTTAAAGACCTGTTTTCTCCAGCATTTATAGGAATCTTAAAATAAGTATTCTGTTTGGTCCTTTTGTATACTTCCAATGGTATCACTGAAATAATACCTGTTGTCAGAGAGTTAGCCTAGGTCAAGTCCACTCTCTGGTGGTCGAGGATTAGGAGAATTGTATAAATAAATATATGAAATGAGAGAGAAATAGTTCTGAAAAAGGACAGAAGAACATAACATATATCTAGTAAAGAACAATTAAATACCTAACTGAAAACACATCCCAATAGACATAGCCACACAAATCATTCCCTTTCTTGCCTTCTTCTTAAGCTTTTTTACCTCTGATAAATTACTGGCCCCAAATCTTAGCTTTGACATGAGAGCAACATCTCTTTGTAACTAGCAAATGATTTAACAGAAATCTGAATTATTAACAAAGCATGGAAAACTTTCTGTATTACTTGCTGTGTGGGTTTTTAAATATATGCAGATTGCCAATATATTTCAGTCAATGGCTATAAAGCAAGCTGATATTCAATTATTTGCTTATTAAATATTTTTGAATATTGAGTACATGTTATGTAGTGTTGCAGGCATAGATAAAGTATGAGTCTGAGCCTAGAAGAACTCAATTATAATTCAAACAGATGAACAAACATATAATTAGAATAAATATTTTTTTAAAGGTGCTGACAATGCCTTCTGAGAGCCCAAAAAAGGATACATCAACACTGACTGGAAGGTTGGGGAGACTTTGCTTTAACTGGTCCTAATCACATGTGTAGGATTTGGACTGGTAGGCAGATGAAGGAAGAATATTCCACATAATGGAAATAACATGAAGCAAAGCATGAAAAATACAAAAAATGCCAAAGGTTTTAGCAAGACAGCTAAAGTAATGTGGAAGCAGTATGGGTACATATGTGGAAGGCAGGATGCATGTTAATTTTTTTCTTGTCTATATTAAAGACTTCAAAATCCTTGTATCAATTTTAACATGGGATTTTTATCTATTCTTGACTAATATTCTAGGTTTAATATAATTTAATTTTTCATATTATAATTCATGTTTATTTAAGCTCTGCCCAGTGAAAAATAGGAAAACTTGTAAACCTTTATTTTTGTACTTTTTTGCATGTAACTGGTACCTTTAAGCTATCATAAATATCCCAACAAGAGAACCCCTGAGCTTACTTATCTTTGAATTTCCTCACATTCCAACAATATTTATCTTTCTTTCTCATTTCAAACTCCACTAAACTTCTATTGCCTGCTTGAAGCTTATCTTAACTAGTAATAGAAGGAAAATGATCAGATTAATAAAATCTAAGTTATCATCTGTTTTTCGTTGTAAGTGATGATATTTCTTAGTATAAATCTCTTCCTGTATCAGTCAGGGTCCTGTAAGGAAAATCGAAACCACTCCAATAATTTTAACAGGAAAAAATTAATAAAGGAATTGGTTAAATAGCTATTGATGCATTGAAAAGGCAAGAAGTGAACTATAGTAATAGAGGTATTAACTCCAGAAAGTAGCTACTAGCCCTAGAGCTTGAAGATCAACAGGCAGAGGCTGGAATAATTTAAATATAGAAATATGGAAGTAAAGTCCTACACAGCTGAGGCTCAGACTTCCTTGGGCACCAGCCACCTCGTAGTGATATCGCTGAGATTGTGCGATGGAGCTGGTTATAAGAATTTGGAAACAAATGGAAAACTGAAGCCAACTGCTGTTACTGGAACCACCTACTGCTTTCAGAGTGAAGAAACATTTCTGGGATAATGCTAACAGGAATAAGAGGCAAAACAAGAAGAAACAAGTTACTTCTCCCTTCACAAGCTGTCCAGTTTCCTTTAGTTGTCTAAGTTTGCAAAACTAACATAAAGGAGGGAAGTGAGTTTGCAGAGTCCCAGCCCTAGTGTGACAAAGTAGTGTATAGAAATATGATTTTGAAATAAGAAACACTTTAATAACCACTTACTTTTCAACCGGTGGAGTATCTCCCATGGTTTGTAAATGAAAGATAATTTCAGTCAATACAGTCAGTGGACCATTTCAAGCCTACCACATGCAAGACAACCTCAAGGTGATCTTCTACTGACTGTGTATTCTTGTAAAATTCCTAGGTCTAATTTAACAAATTACCATGAAATAGATGGCTAAAAGCAACAGAAATTTATTCCTTCCCAACTCAGTCGTTCAGAAGTCTGAAATAAAGGTGTCATCTGGGTTGGTTCCATCTGGAGGCTCTGAGGAAAAATCTATTCCATGTCACGCTCCTGGCTCCTAGCGATTGCCAGCAATCCTTAGTGTTCCTGGGCTGGCAGCTTCATCATTCTAGTCTCTGTCTCCACCATCACTTGGCCTTCTTCTCTGTATATATCTCTGTGTGTTCTCTCCTCTTCTTATCATTCTCACCTCTTCTCTCCTCTTCTTATCACCAACCACTGGATTTAGGGTCCACCCTAACCAGTGTGATATCATCTTAACTAATTACATCAGCAAAGACCCTATTTCCAAATAAGGTCATGTTCTAAGGTTCTGGGTGGGACTGGATTTTTGAGTAATGCTATTTAACCCATGATACCTAGTCACTGGATAACTTTAGCATGTGAGAGAACAGCGCTGGTGAAGTCAAGGGCACATCAGTGACCATATCCCAATCCTTGCCTACCCCCTTCTTTTGCCCTCTTGCTTACTTGTGTGCAGGTGTTTGCTATGTTTCTACTCTTGTTTGTTTGCATGGCGGTGTTTGGTATGTCTATTTTGCAAGAGACCACAGTCTAAAAGAGGAGACATTAAATTTTAATCAGTCCCAGCTGCTTACCAGGGCACAGTTTGCTCATCAGCAGGGCCTCCTTCCCCAGAGTGCATCAGCACTCAGGCAGTGCAGGTGTCTCTCATCTCTGACATGAAGAGAGGTTGTGTGGTTGCCATCCACTGACCCTGACCCTGACCTGAGCAGTGGACTGTCTAAGATGGGATCATTTCCCCTGCTCTTTTGGAAAATTTGTGCTGTGTAAGCAATAAAGCATGTAAGTAATAAAGCATTCACTTGCTGAAAGCCTTTGCTGTGCCTGAGCCTGTGTTCCCATAATGCACCATATGGCAACATACCACAGATTTGGGTGCAGCAAACAGGGTTCACAGGGAATTATGGTGTGGGTTAATTTTTTGGATGGTTCTTTTAATCCAGATTGCATTCCTTTTCTTACATGATATCTGGATCATCTTGGGCAATACATGGTATCCTCCTGGCACCTATATGATAAGTCCTATAAAAACAGATAGTTTCCAGTGGGGAATAGAGGGAGTCAGTTCTAGAACAGGTTAAAGCAGCTGTTTCAGCTACCCTGCCAGAAGGACCCTCAAAGCCTGGATTTCTGTTTAAGCTAAAGATTTTTGGCACCCTGATCCACACCATCTGTTGCCTCTAGCAGGAGAAGGGAGCAATAGGAATTTGCAGACCCTTGTATTTTGGACAAAGGAGTTCCCAGGTGCAGTCCAGCATTACTCTCCTTTCAAGAGGCAACTTCTGATGTGCTATTGGGCCTTGGATGAAATGGAAAGGATTACACTACACAAGAGATCCCTGCTACTCCAGAGACTATAAGTTCCTATCATGTCCTGGATCCTGGGTAAGCATAAAAATCATCTAGACAATGCCCAGCAACAGAATATCATCAAATGGATAGTGGTATCATGCTTTCCTGGGCCCAGAGGGAATTACACAATTCCATGAGCAGGTAGTGGAGACCCTCCACAACAATGATCCTATTGCAACACCAGATAAGGGCCCTTCCCTCCTTGCATTTGTATCTTGGGGACCCCAACTCAAGGATGCCCCACCAGATGCTCAGCAATGGTTCACTTATGAATCAACCAAGCTAAAGCTACCTGTGTACATTAGGCAGCAATCACTGTTTCCCATTCCTTTGGAACACTCTATACCACCTCTGACACCAGGAAATGTGCCCAATGAGCTAAACTGTGAGAAGTCCTCTTAGCCCTGTGTTCTGGTTTGCTAATGCTGCCTTTTTGCAAAACACCAGAAGTGGACTGGCTTTTATAAAGGGGTTTATTTGGTTACAAAGTGACAATCTTAAGGCCATAAAGTGTCCAAGGTAAATCATCAACAATTGGGTCCCTTCACTGGAGAATGGCCAATGGCATCTGGAAAACCTCTGTTAGCTGGGAAGGCACATGGCTGGCATCTGTTCCAGAGTTCTGTTTTCAAAATGGCTTCCTCCCAGGATGTTCCCCTCTAGGCTACAGCTTCTCAAAAATGTCACTCTTAGTTGCTCTTGGGGCATTTGTCCTTTCTTAGCTTCTCAGAGGCCATCTCCAAAATGTCTCTGTAAGTCGCAGCTCCTCTCTCAGCTCCTGTGCATTCTTCAAAATGTCCCTCTTGGCTGTAGCAAGCTCACTCCTTCTGTCTGAGCTTTTATAGGGCTCTAGAGAACTAATCAAGGCCCATGCTGAATGGGTGGGGCCACACCTCTATGGAAATGATCTAATCAGAGTTATCACCTACAGTTGGGTGGGTCAATCTCCATGGAAATACTCAAAGAATTACAATCTAATCAACACTAATATGTCTGCCCACACAAGATTGCATCAAAGATAATGGCATTTGGGGGGACATAATATATTCAAACTGGCACACCCTGTAACACTTGGAATCAAGCACTTTCATGTACCTGTTTAGTGACTCATGGGTTATTGCCAATCGCTTATCAGTCTGCTCAGTTTCATGGAGGGAACACTGTTGGAGAAATAAAGTTTCTTCAGTGTGTGGAAGAGACATTTGGAAGCAATTGGTGACATGGAAAAATATCATCTATGGTATCCACATTGATGTGCATGGCAAGAGTCTGTATCATGATATACCTTATTGAAATGCACAATCCGTTCAACAATGGGCCCATACTCATGGACTTAGATGGGCCTTCCATATCACCCACTACCCACAGTTAGTTGGCATTGAGGAAAAATTTAATGGCTGCCTAAAACTGGAGCTTCAGCATCCTTACCCTGACAATTGTCTTACTAGATGGATTATCTGCCTTACTTGGACCCTTTGGAAGCTGAACTCAGTGGTTCCCCAGAAGGGAAAGAGGGCCTTATCCCACTTTCTAGAACAGGGAGGGAATTAGGGTGTAGGAGGAACCTGGGCTTTCTGCACATCCACCCTTACACCCATCAAGATGAGATTGGCCCTAAAAGGGGTGCCCAGGGTACATGTCTCAGGGTTCTCTTTTTTAGCCAGTCAGGAGATGACCATCCAACTTTTTACCCCATTATACCCTCCACACAATTCCCAGGATGGTGGAAGATTAGGTCTGCCAGATAGAGCAGTGATTTGAGGGAAATAGGCCTACAAGTACTTAACAAAGATGGTGTGACAATACAGTGGGCTGAACCCCTGGGGCCTAACACGTACTAGAAGTTAGTGGGCTACATCTACCCTTGGTTGGGACAACATTCCCCTTCAAATGGTCATGGGATACCTTTGAGAAGTACTGCCAATGTCCGTCTTTCAGGAAAGGGTGGAAGTTAGCCAGAAAATATGGGTAAAGGTACTTAGATCAATGGGTAAATGGTGAGGTTATTGCTTAAGGCAAGGTACAGAAAGACTGGGTGGCCTTAGAGGGAAAAGATAAATTAGTGAGATAGGCTGAGAAAGGTGTCTCTCAAAGGACATGGTTGAACCACCGTCTCCTGGGACAGGTTACTGCTTCCCACTCCTGTTTCTGCACATTTGACCCAGTGGCAACCTGGATGGAAAATAACTTCATCCAGCTGACCCCAGCCATTGTAGTGGCAGGGAAACTGAGTGGACCCCTCACTCCCTCTCCCCTCTCTGCGGAGTTTGGATTGCCACTCTAAATGCTGACTTCCCCTGCCTCACATTTATACTAACATCAGGAAGACCTTCATTTATGCCTTGTAGCAAAAATAATGGCACAGCTGGTAGCTATACATCCTTCTACTCCATGCCCCAACAACCTGTCAGGATGCAATGAAACTGGTAAATGTCTCAGTCATCTTTCCCAGAGATGACCAGTGACTCTTTAAAGGTGGGCTATACCCATTCTGGGTTTATCTTCCTTTATGGAGGAAACAAAACCTCCACTGGTTGGTCCACTTTCTGTATAGGTCAGTGGAGAGATTGGACAATGGATCCTCAGATTTCTGACTATCCTCTTACATCCACTTATATGTGTCTTATATTGTAAACATAGGGAACCTAAGATAGACAGCAGCAAGTGAAGGGGGGACAATAATCTAGTAATGGCAGACAAGATATTGATTGTGATCTTACTGAAATGGGAATGCTCAGGTATGACTATGGTTTGTTAATTTTCTTTTGGTGTGGTAGGAGTATAATGGAAGGAATGAAGTTATTTCAGGATATTTGTTTTTCCCATTGCTTTGCTTTGTTTTGTTTGGCAATGTTTTTTATTTGATAAATAAAGTAATTTAAAAAAAAAATGACTATCCCCTTGGAACAAGCCCATTGGTTGCAAAATGTACAGACAAATTCTCTGTGGGACCTCATCAGCTGGCTCCTGGTGGGTTTGGGGACATGATTCAGATATTACTTAGAGAAGCCTAATCACCCACTTGGAATAATTGTGCGCATAGGAATCATCAACGTCATCCTAGCATACTCTCTACTGGTGTTCCTAAATGTCTGTCAATATTTTTGAGAGCTATGGGCCAATAGACCCAAATTGTTTCTGCTTTTGCATCCAGGGCAAGAGAAGGAATTATGTTGTGAAAGCTAATTAGGGAAAGAGTAGATTAGATCTGGTCAAGCAGCTGAGGATGGACTGTTGGGAAATTTGAACACACACTCATTGGCCATTTGCCAGCACTCACCTACCCCCCCCCCCCACTCCTTTCCCAGCTTGCTTGTTTTTGTGCACAGGTTTGGTATATGTTTCCATTTGAGTTTGTTTGCATGCAGGTGTGTGGTATGTTTCTGTTTTGCAAGAGACTGCGCCTGTGTTGATGTTAACTAGCCCTAGTTGCTTGCCATGGAACAAATTTTGCTCATTGGCATAGCCCCCTTCCCTTGGATTGTATAAAAGCTCAGCCCTTAGTCAGTGCAGGTGTCCTTCATCTTCAATGTGAACAGAAGCATGTGGAGCTGCCCAGCAGTTAGCCTCCCCAGGACACTAGTCACAATTGGTCCCTCATCTCCAATGTGAAATGGGATGTGTGGAGCTGCCATCCACCATACTAACCCAATCAGTTGGCCTCCCCAGGGGACAGGCCAAGGTGGAATCTTTTGACCTGCTCTTCTGGAACCTTTGTGTTGTGTAAGTAATAAAGCAGTCACTTGCTGAAAGCGTCTGTTGTGCCTGAGCCTGTTTTCATGACATACCATGCAGCAACTCACTCCACCGACATGCTGGAATTCTGGTAAAGTATGAAGGAATAGCTCACTTGACCTGGGGCAAGGCAGGATACAAATACAAGGCAAACATGTGGTCAGAATTATGGCCACGCTCTATTAGTTAATATTGATTCCATGACATGACACCAGATACTACACTATCCACTTTTATCTCCTGTTTGGGGTGAGGAATTTTGATTATTGTAATTTGAGCTCAAGTACATCTAGCTTTCCACTCTTCAGACAGAAGCATTTATCAGAATGATACAAGCCTTTTAGAATTCCACAAGGAAGTCAAATATTATTTTTAATTGAAGATAAAATAAATAATATAAAATGATGAGGAGGCAATTAGGGGAACCAGAAAAACGTTGACATACATTTTTGGAGACATTGAAAAGGCCCTGGATAAAAGATGCTGCAGAACTCAGCCCCATTAAATATACAACATAGTTTGAATCTGTTTAAAAGTTACAGCATTATTAGGAGAATCCATGAAAAGAAAAGCATAAATTTCTACTATTATCTTGGTTAATCAGGCATATTTAGCTGAATTTATGTTCTATTCTTGAAAATCATAAAGAAATATTTTGAAACTGCTTCAAATGTAAATTTGATGGATTCAACATAACAATAATAAATACAATTTCCACATGACTTTTGACCACCTGTTAGTACCAAAAAAGAATCAGGCCAGGCTAAAGACTTGTTCTCATGGAGCAGAATGACAGAGAGGAGTTAAAGGACAGTCATTTTCAGTCCAGCATATCAGAGAGAGGTGTGTGTGTGTGTGTATGTGTATGTGTGTGTGTGTGTTTAACTTTTTAATCTTCTTGGAGTCACATATATTTCCTGGAATTTTTTTCTAAGGAAAAATAATATTCATATTGAATAGACATGTTGGAAAAATTAAAATCTTTACTGAGATTTATTTATGGCTTTATTTTTTATTGTCCTGAGATCTGTTACAATAGAATCAGAGTAAGAGATATATATAATATTTTGGAGATTTACTCTTCATTTTGATATAAACAAGGAAAAACAAATATACTTCAGTGAATAATGAAACCACCTGCTGTATCTTCTTCTGTCTCTGTTATTTTCTTTTGCTCCTGTTGTGGCAAATAGTTTTCATAGCCAACCCCTGGAGTGGGTTACTTAAATTATTGATATGTGTTAAGTGGTTTCATTGAGTAGTAATGTTATTCCATTAACATGTCTCAGCATGGAAAAACTGACAGTTCAGGAAAAATGCTTCTGTTTGTAAATTATAATAAAACATATTTTAGAGACTTAAGCCTGAGAATGAATGCTGCTTTTTATCCTACAGTAATTGGTCCTGCCAGCCTCCACTCCCAGATCCTCGTCAAGGAATTTTGTCATCCTCTTTCCTCACAGAAACCCCAAATATCTTTATAAACCAACAGAGACAAAAATTCCAAGGTTTATAGCAAGTGTTTATGGGATGTTTGATCACAGGTGTTTTTATGGAATGTTGCTGAGCTTCTTGTAGATACTACAAAGAAAATTTGAGTGTCAAAGTTCTAAAAGCAGAACTCATTTTGAGAAAGAATATAAAAGACTACTGTATTCTCTCTCTCTCACCCTTTTTTTAAATGAAGTAAACCTTTGCTTAACAGTTGAATACTTTTACTTGAATAAACCTGAATGATTCTACTACTTTGGAATAAGACTAGTTCTTACTGGTTTCATATTGTATTTCACTTCTGGCTAGAATTTGAAAATTGAAAGCCTAAATAAAACAGGTGAGAGGTCATGGACAATTCAGGCAAACACATACATGTGAGCATGCACACACACACACACAAACACTTGCACATGAATACACACAAAATTAGGTAGCATTCCACAAAATTGTTTTCCAAGTTAATAATCTTTTCTTTAAAAATCATTTATGCATTCATTTTTATTGTGGTAAATATTTTTGACATAAAATTACTGTTTTATCCATTTTAAATGTAGAATTCAGCATTAACTACATTCACTATGTTGTGTAGCCATCACTACTATCTATTCCCAAAAAGCTTTCATCATTCCAAATACAAATTCTGCATCAATTAAACAATAGCTCCTCATCTCCCCCTCCCCCTTCAGTCCCTGATAATTTCTAACGTACTTTCTGTCTCTATGAATATGATTATTTTTTTATGGTGCCTTAATAAAGAAATTTAAACAGGATACTTTCAAAGAAATTCACAAAGAATCTCAGTTTATTTTGAGATTCAGGAGCTGTAGAGAATTAGAGAGTGTTCAGGAGGGTGACAGCTCTGTGCTATTTTGTGCTTCCTGCCTATTTTCCTACTTGCTTGAAAACTACTTGCTGGAGGTGGTTACTATGCTGATGGGCTATAAATGAAAGTGAGCCTCCCTGCCACAAAAGATTGTAAAAAGTTTTGAGGAACACTCATTAAATTCTAACTATGAGATATAATAAATGTGTAGACCATACTTGTTCTAGTTTGCTAATGCTGCCAGAATGCAAAACACCAGAGATGGATTGGCTTTTATGAAAGGGGTTTTATTTGGTTACACAGTTACAGTTTTAAGGCCATAAAGTGTCCAAGGTAACACATCAGCAATCGGGTACCTTCACTGGAGGATGGCCAATGGTATCCGGAAAACCTCTGTTAGCTGGGAAGGCATGTGGCTGGCGTCTGCTCCAAAGTTCTGGTTTCAAAATGGCTTTCTCCCAGGATGCTCCTCTCTAGGCTGCAGTTCCTCAAAAATATCACTTTTAGTTGCACTGGGGGTATTTGTCCTCTCTTAGCTTCTCTGGAGCAAGAGTCTGCTTTCAACGGCCGTCTTCAAACTGTCTCTCATCTGCAGCTCCTGTGCTTTCTTCAAAGTGTCTCTCTTGGCTGTAGCAGCTCATTCCTTCTGTCTGATCTTATATAGTGCTCCAGTAATTTAATCCAGACCCACCCAATGGGCTGGCCAACACCTCCGTGGAAACTATCCAATCAGAGTCATCACCCACAGTTGAGTGGGGCACATCTCCATGGAAACACTCAAAGAATTACAATTTAATTAACACTGATAGGTCCACCCACACAAGATTATATCAAAGATAATGGTGTTTGGGGGGACATAATACATTTAAACTGGCACAATACTGAAATTACAACTCAAAAGAGAAAATAAGGAAAGTTATAATAATCTGAGTGGGATTAATCAGATAGGTGAAATGGAGTCAGGATGGCCAATACTCATGTTCATGAGAGGCCTCTAATGTAGAGTCTGATGTTATCTTCAATCAGCTGTACAATCAATTATATTTGGGGAAGGCAATGCTAAACATATGTATTAAAATAATTTTCTGCAGCATACCTCAGTTTTTAATCTTGCTTTTTCTCCCATTATGCTGGGAGCCTAAAAACAAATTTAGTCCTGGAGTTAATTTCAATCTATAAGATGAATTCATTCTTAGGGAACAGAGGGGAATCTGTAGTGAGTATATAACTGGTAAAAATAAGGAAAATTATAGAAAAGTAAAATATTAGGTAAGAATCTCTTCTCACAGGAAATGAATGCAGAATTTATAAAAAGACAGCATTTTATGTCCCAAACATAAGAAGCGGCGCTAATCCGACAAGGAATGTATCAGAACAGACAACATTAGGAATATGTTTTGTATTGAGATAAAGTCTAAGGACTGAACATGAATTTTGGATATGGTCAAAATGTGAAGGGAAATGAAGGAATGGGGCCCCTTATTTTAGATAAATTGTGTAATGTTAAGAGATGAGAAATTAAATCAACACATTGAATATTTTGCTGTGTCACAGGGAATAATGTTGAAATGCAAAGAGTAGATCAAAGTTGAGTGAATTAAGACAATAATTAGAGGTGTCTGGCCATTTTAAATAATTTTAACTCTTCTAGGTCAAATATAATTCAACTTAAGTTACTGAAAGAAAATACTGATACAGCTATAGAAGTGAACTATTGATTAACTATGAAAGTCACAAATTTAAAGGTCAAAATGACATTAAATTCATTTACTTTAAACTCTCTTCTTATAGATCGGTACTGGAAAGTTAGGTACATAGCTGCCAACCATCCTGCTGGGTAAACACAAACCTGAAATAAGATCCACATATTCTAACCATCAGGTCAGTATTTTCAAGTGAGATCACCACTCCAGAAAGACAACACAAATGGCCACCCTTGCCCAGGGTCTGACTTCCGAATTGGCAAGCTTTATGATATTATAAGAAACTATAGATTTAGCATCTCAAGCCGCAGAACTGTACTTGGTGCTTTATATGCATTGGAGCAAAGTCTCATTAAAACTCTGAAATTTATTGTTATCTTCATTTCATAAAACAAGAAAATGAGGCCCATGGAAGCTAAATTACTAGCCTAATGTCACATAGTCAATAAGTAGAAGAGATGGTCTTCTTCATATTTAAAATATTCTTCTGTTCATATTTCCTAATTATGTCATTTTACTTCATTTGAGAAATATAATTGCTCTGTCATCATGTCAAACAGCATGTGCAAATTTGTCCCATCAGCATGTTTTATTTCCCAGTTTTATTGTAGATGTCTGCTTTCAAATTTTAATGTACATATGAGTCCCTGGGAATCTTGTTAAAATTCAGATCCTTACTCAGGTGGAGCCTGAGATTCTGCAATTCCAGTGCCCTCCCAGGTGATGCTGATGCTGCTGGTCTCCAGTAAGTAGCAAGTGATCAGCAGAATTACTAGCATTGTGGTCTATATGTCTGTGGCAGTATGGAAAATGTTACTCTTGTGCAATGAAGTAAGCAACTTACGCCAGAATGTGAATCAATGCCCATCCTTCTTCATGGAGAAAAACGTTATGGAAAGAATGACATCTGAACTTAACAGTGCACTTGGGTAGGTGGTGGATTTGTATTAGACACAAGCTCCTTTTCTTATATGGGACATGGGATGAATAACAAACAGTTTGTTGACAAGCTACTTTGAGAAGCAGTGGGCTGGGCTAGGGAAGAAGGACTGAGGATTTTGATGGTGGAGGGGGAAGAGTAAAATATGTTTTGTTTAAAAATATTACCTATGGAAACAGAAAAGGTCCTGCAGTGAAGAGCCCACTAAGGCATGAAAATTGGTGACCTAAACAGATGATCATTGGGTATAGGGAAAAAAGAATGTAGAAAAAGTGTGGCTGGATATCATAGACTTTGCCCATTTAATAAATTTGCCTTGCTTTGGAAGAGTATCCGTCCCATACTATCCTACCAATGCTGCTTTTGGAACTTAGGAAGTAGTAACATCAGTAGTCTGATTACCCATTAGAACCAATCTTGAACAGTTAAAAATCATCACTTTATAACCCTTTTTAGGTTTTAATGTACTGGAATAGCTAGAAGTAAATACCTGAAACTATCAAACTGCAACCCAGTTGCCTTGACTCTTGAAGATGATTGTATAACAATGTAGCTTACAATGGGTGAGAGTGTGATTGTGAAAGCCTCATACTCCCTTTATCCAGTGTATGGATGGATGAGTAGAAAAATGGGGACAAAAACTAAATGAAAAACGGGGGGAGGAGGGATGATTTGGGTGTTCTTTTTTACTTTTGTTTTTTATTCTTATTTTTACTTCTTCTGGTATAAGGAAAATGTTCAAAAAAATAGATTGGGTTGATGAATGCATAGCTATGTGATGTTGTGAACTATATGATGGTACTGTGAACAGTCGATTGTACACCATGGATGATTGTATGATATGTGAATATATCTCAATAAAACTGAATTTAAAAAAAATGATCACTTTAGAAAACCTGATTCAATTGGCTTGGGTTATTGCTCCAGTTTGCTAATGCCACTGTTACACAAAATACCAGAAATGGATTGACTTTTATAAAACCATTGGCTTATTTGGTTACAAAGTTAGACTTCTACAGCCATAAAAGTGTCAAAATCAAGGGATAAACTTGAGTATACCTTTACTGGAGAAAGGCCACTGGTGTCCAGAAAACTTATGTTAGCTGGGAAGGCACGTGGCTGGCATCTGCTTGCTCCCAGTTTGTGTTTCAAAATGGCATTCTCCAAAATGTCTCTCTTAGATGCAGCACTGAGCTCCTTCTGCTTGGGCTCTTTTAAGTCTCAGGTAAACTAATCAAGATCCATGCTGAATGGGCAGGGCCACACTTCCATGGAAATAACCTTAATCAAAGGTATTACCCAGAGTTGGGTGGGTCACATCTCCATGGAAGCAGCCTAATCCAAATATTCCAACCTAACCAACATTAATACATCTGTCCTTACAAGATTGCATTAAAGAACATGGTGTTTTGGGGGACATAACACATCCAAACCAGCACAGTTATACCTGATCATTAGGAATTTTTAAGCTCCCAGAGGATCGTGACGTGCAACAAATATGCACATATCTATATTATGAATAATTAGGTCTCCAAAGGCTAACTTGTGATGTTAACCCTGAACCACTATATATTTAATATTGTTTGTAAGGAAAGAACATTGTTATCCAGTGTTTGGGCATCAAGTCTCTACAGAATTAAGAAGGAATTAAATAGATGGCATGGGAGGAAATAGACTAGAGTAAAGCAAAAGCTAGGATACAACATAAATTCAGTTAGTACCAGTTAGGCAAACTAACCTTATTTACTTTATTGGTAGCTGTTTCATATAAGATAAATGGAATATGGGTGAGAACAATAATATTACATTATTTTTCTTGCAATACTTTATATAAAAAGCACTTTCCTGTATTCTATTGTATGTGATATCTACAATTCTGAATGTTAGGCAGAACAATCCACTATTAATCTTATTGAGATTGAATTCTTGAGATGGTAAAAAACTGATGTGTATTTACAATTAAGTCTATTGACATTACGCTACCTCTTTTATAAATCTGGGTTGCTGAAAACACCGATGAAGTCTTTCATTACAACTTTTTGGACAAGGTGTAAAGATGTGGGCTAGAATATAAAGCAAGTAAGTGGATTGGTAGATAATTTAAGTGCATTTATCCAAAGTATGATGGTTGATGTCAACCTTGTTGAAGTTATATAGTGAGGAGAGCAGGGTCTGTATTGGTTCTACATTTTTAAATATTTTTCAATAATGAATGTTGTTTTGGTTTGCTAAAGCTGCCAGAATGCAATATACCACAAATGGGTTGGCTTTTACAATGGGGATTTATTAATTTACAATTTATAGTTCTTTGGCCATGAAAATGTCCAAATTAAGGCATCAGCAGGATGATACCTGGACTCCGAAGAAAGGCTGCCAGCATCTGGGACTCCTCAAGGTCAGGAGAAGGCACATGGCTGACAGCTATTGGTCCTTCTCCCCATGGTTTAGCTTCTGGCTTCAGTGGCTTTCTCTCTTAGCAACTCCAGGAGCTTTCTTTCTCTCTGCTCTTTTCAAACTTCTTTCTCTCTGAGCTTTGTCAGCTTTTTCTGCCTTTTATCCTCTCATAAAGGACTCCAGTGAAGGATCAAGACTCACCTTAAATTGGGTGGGTCACATCTCCATGGAAACAACCTAATCAAAAGGTCCCATCCACACAGGTGTACCCACAGGAATAGATTAAAATAATAGGGATTTTCTGGGGTACATAACAGCCTCCAAACTGCCACAAATGTGATAAATATTTGGAAGTCATGGTTTTCAAATCCAAAAAACTGTTATTGTCAGGTAGTCTTCTGCATAACAGAATCCGTAGTTAAAAATCCTGACAGACTGGAGGAAGAGATCAAATATAACAAAATAAAATTTAAATGCAGGTAAAATTCAGCATTTAGACTCAAAAATACCAAATGTATTTCAAGAGAACATATTAACTATCTTTAAATATTTGAGTCATTATATATAGAAACTACTTATTTATTCTGCATAGATCTCCATGATGGAAAAGGAAGAGCATATAAAGGAGAAAGGCATATTGCAGTAAAATATGAAAGGAGTTTATGAATTGATAGAAATTAATAGTTTCAGAAATTTTGTCCATATAGATGCTTGGTGCTCTGCCACATTATCACACTTATTTCCTGAGTATCCCTAGGAGGGAAAGTAATCATTTTATAGTGTTGTAACTAAAATAATGGAAGTTAGGTTTTTGTGAGAAATCACACATGGGACATGAGACTCAAGATTGGGACTCAAATCTGCCTAACTCCATTTTGCAAGAATTATTTAGCAAAATAATGAATTCTTAATCATGGGAATTATTCAAACAGAGGAAGGGAGCAGGAATGTTCCAGAGAAAAGTTACTTAAATGGATACCAGAGATAAATTAATTTTAAAGCTCCAAATTTTCTTCTAATTCCTGATTCTATGAAACTGTGACATTTTTCTAGGAACTACTTCCTTCTCAATCACATGATTATCATGGGGACTGCAAGTTTTAGCATAATATGACCCTGTGCCCTGGGCAGAGCCAGTTGCTCCCCACCTCAAATGAGACACAGTTTGTTGATGAAAGGGTGCTGGGTGTCAGTCCTAGACTGGGAAATAGTGAATCCTTTTCATAAGGTTTCCAAATTTGGAGATAAATCATATTATTCTTTTTATAGTTGCTTAAACCATAAAAAACAAAACTCAAGAAATATTAAAAGCCTTAGAGAAAGCTGGTCAACAGTTAAGAAAGCAGAGAGGATCAGAGATAAGAAATAAAGAGTCCCAATGACATTCAAGAACATGTTTCTGTATTTCTGAGACTGAGCTGCATTCCAATTATCACTGGTTCATGAATGACACTCTTGGCCAATGGTTAAGCTAGTCTGAACTGAGATTCTCACCATCACCACAGAATTCCCTCATACTCTGCCAAAATTCAAACAAATAAACTTACAATACAGAGATTGTAAAGCATATTCAAGGATTGAATCTAAGCATATGAATCACAATATTGATGTAATTTATAATTTGGTTATTTGAAGAAATAAGGTAAAGCTTAATATTTCTTTTACCCCTAATTTTTCTTGTGAAAATCAGTTTTGCATTGACTTCATCATTTCATTTTTCCCATAGAGGTGCATTAAGTACTAATTGCCTAGGGATGTGGGAAACTCAGTTATCAGTATGGTGTACAAAACTTGAGTCTGTGGGGGTGGGGATGGGGGAGGGGAGTGTGTATGCATGTACGTGTGTGTGTAAATCAGAATTCTAACTTTAATTCCCTGTACTCCTCTATAAAATGAAACTCACCATCAGAGGTGTAATTGTGAATGAAAAGGTTTTTAATTAGAACATTTAAAGCTATATATCTAATGTTTTACACTGGGGATTCAATAGTAACCTTGCAGTAAATTATTAATTACTTATTTTATGTAAAGCTTATAAAAATATAGGTCTTTACGATAGTCTGTGCTCCATTTCACTCTCAATGTATCATGTAACAAGGATGGTGAATTAAATGGTGATAAAATAGTTCGCATCGTGTCTTTAAAAATTAACCTTTCAGTAACAGTTTCTAAAGAGAACTACATACCAGAGTCATCTTTTATTTGATAGGAAGGCTCTCTGGTGGTTTTTATTTAATCATCTCTCATAACCGTCAGTCTTTAATATACATCTAGACTGACATGGAATACATATGTTATGCCACTAAATTTACAATTTCCTACCACCTTGTTTTCTAAAAACAAATGCTGTTGTACCACTTTAGCTATTGATGCTTTGCATGTGGCAACAAGTTTTAAATAGATACTGCATTATATAAAGGAACATAAAGATATTGTCTTTTATGTTTTAATAAAATAGTATCTAATATTAATTTTTTTAAGAAAAGAGCACCAACTTTTTCCCTGAATATCAAGAGAAATTGGAAAAAATTAGCTTTGTGATTGTCTTTCCCATACCTGAAAAAATGTGAAAAGGATTATTCCCTCCCAGGTTGAAATGTGTTTTTATTCTGTCTTTGGTAATGCTACTATGTAAGCGCTAATGTTTTGAGAATAGAAACAAAATGACAATCATAGAAGCCTTAAATATAAGTGTATATATGAATATACATATATACATATATGTAAATATTTCTCATTATAAGTCAAAGCTATTTGCATTTGTCATTTTTAAATGTTTTCTGTAAATGTGCCTATAACAATCATCAGTAGTACTTGTCTTTTCTTTTGGTAACAGCACCACTTTTTTCCCTTGTTCTTACATTTCTGATCACTTTGGGAATGTGAGTGTGAGAATTGGCAGGCTAACAATAACTATGACACAATATAAACTAATCAGATTTGTTCTCTGTAGAGTAAGAACCTCAAGTGGAGTGATTTTCTAAATACAAGAAGCTGAGGATGAGCTCTTGTTTTCTGAACTCTGAAAAAGATAGTACACGAGACCCTCTTGGTTCCTCTACTTTTGGAGATCTGCTTGCATTCAATATTTCCTACAATTCTGTGAAGAATCCAGTGACTTTGAATGTAGTCTCTTTTCATCTCTGTCTGGTTTATATCTACTTATCTATTTATGTTTCAGTAGGCCTCAATCTATTTCGATAACAATTTTTAATTGATGAAAGATTATTTCAAAAGTGTATTCTAGTCATTGAAAATGGCTAACTTAGTGATATTTTAATTGCGGGGTTATATATGTTTCTTGATGCTTTAATAAGGCATGCAATGTATTTATGAATTATTTTACAATCCAGAATTCCCTTTCAATATATCAAAAATGATTAATTTCAGGAATTCTATAAGAGAATTTTCTGGTGGTATGGAAGAGGTAAGACAAATTGTAGCATGGAGAACTTTTCCTTGGTACTGCTTTAGGAAGCTTGATTTAATTTTTAATTAGAATAAAATTAACATTATGTTTGGATTATCTCAAGATAGAGAACATGTGTTTATTATAACAAAGGGAACAGAGAAATTAGAAACAAATAGCTTACATTTATTGATTTCTACATCTGGGACTCTGTGATACTGGATGCAAACTAGAAGATTCAGATTAGCAAAAAATAATATATTGGTAAATTTACATCTATATTGATGAATATCTTATATAGTCATAGTCAGATTTGAACAGCAACTCAAAAAGAAAGTAAACTTACTGTCTGACTGTCCGAGTTTCTCCATAGTCTGTCCCATAATAATGCTTGGGACCTGAAAAAAAATGTATTATTTTGATATGTTTAAATACATATTTATTGTATTAATTTATCAGTTGGATATCAATTCAACTACTATAATACATATAATATATTTTATATTTTATATAATAAAAGTTGAATTATATATAAAATTATAGAAACACATTTTATGTAAATTATATATGCATATGTAAATTGTATAGTTTACATATATAAATATATTTATATATATTTATATATACATATACATATATAAATTATACAGTATATGTATACATACACATATATATAAATTATATAGTTTAAAACAAGCTATATATAATATATAAATCACATCTATAATATGTGTGATGCAGCTAATTTTAAATATTTAATATGATGTGGATGAAGTTGCCTAAAATGCCCCAAAATATGGTTAATGTGATTACAGTAAATGTAATCAAGTAAACAATTGCTAAATCTTTGCTATATGCATTAAACTGTGCTTTTATTTGTGAAGGAACATGTAAGACTCTAATTCATGGTTTTCAGACTCAAAGGAGCTTGAGATATAATTGGGGAGACAAGATACATACTAGAATATTTGAGAAACAATATATTCTGTGTCACAAGACTTCTCTCTTTCCTTACTTATTTTTTCCCTCTTTCATTCATCTTCTATGTCACAGGCCAAAACCATTCTTTTGAAAATCATTCAAGCTATAATGCTAAACTTAAATCTCTCTGGATGATCCCTACATTAGTTTATAAATTCTATATCAGTCCACTAATGATATTTGAGGGAGATTTTTTGTTTTTAATTTTGTTTTGTGAATTGCTTTAGAGATAGACATACTTCTAGATTTTACATTAACAAACCAACAAAACTTGTCAGGTAAACTCTGAAATAGAAGAATAATTAGGGAGAACTTGTCTTTCAAGATATAAAATATTCTTATAAAGATTCATTAGCTAAAACAGGTGTATGAACAATTCGGCAAACTAACAGAAGATAACAGAATGTCCAAAAAAGAATTTTGGGGAAACTGGGTAGTTGCCTGGAAAAGAAAACAACTTAGATTGATGTATAACACATTAGTACAATTTCTAAATGAAAAAAAAAAATGAACTGTAGAAAATAATAATCATAAAAATACTGGAAATATATGGGAGCATGTCTTCATAATGTTGAAAAGGAAAATTTTTCTATGAGTCAAAGACATGAATATGTATATGAAAATATTGATCACTTTGACTTCATAAAAATTCATATTTCATAAGCAAATTCAAAAGAAAAAACACAAACCTTGAATTAAAAACATATTCTTTTCTCATACCTTGCCAATGGGATAATCTCCTTATTTTATGAAGAGTTCCCAGAAATCAATTAGAAAAAGATCAAAACCACAATTAAAAATGGGTGGAGGATATGGTGAGGTTACATTGCAGGATAGGTACTCATAGTTTTTATACCTATGAAATGATGCTCAACCTCCCTCCTAATAAATTAAATGCAAATTATGACACCAAGATATCCCTCTCCCACACACAATGGATTGACAAGAAACCCAAAGTTAGATTAAACACTTTATTGATAAGGTTATGAGCTGACTGGCATTTCTTAAATTGCCATTTGTGTAGCAAATTGGTCCAATCTGTGAAGGGAAATTTGACAGTATCTATTAAAATTATAAATGTATAAAACCTTTTAACTAGCATGTTTGCATGCTTACACATGTGGGAAATTACTTATGTAGAGGGTTTCCATTGAAGTAACTTTTAAATATTACATTGTGTTAATATGCTAATATCTATCAAGAAAGAACTGGTTAAAAAATTATGATTACCATAAGATGGAAATTTTGTATATGTGTATAAGAATGAGGAATATATACATATTATATTTGCATAATCTAATATTAAATAAAGTAAAGTTCAGAAGAGTGTGACAGTATGCTACTTCAACTGTAATAAGGGGAACTGAATATAGATAAATTTGAGATAAAGATAAAAACAACAATATTCCTTATTTTTATGTATGAAAATATGGATGTGTAGGTTAGGTGGCAGTGTAGATGGAGGTAGACTTCTCACTGCATAAGTATAATGGTGATTATAAATACATATATGTGATATATACATGTTTGTATGATGTATCTATGTGTGGGTATGTGATGTATGTGTATACACATGTACACCCATGCACCCCCCATATATTTGCATGGGTTATATGAAAATGAGTTACTCACTGTTGGTCTAATAATTTCTTCTAATACATAGGTAATATCTATGTAGCCAATCCATCATTCTCTGCCAGTGTGGTTGAACAATTGGCTTTACTGTCTCCATTTCGCTGAACTGATGCGAGTATTTTGACACTGGTTCCTGATAATTAAAAATTTGCCTTGGTCTAGAGACCTAGATGTGTGAATATGGCATGTTATGAACTCATTTCAGGGTGAAAAATCAGTCTGCACAATAGGATATAGAGATTTGGACACTTATACCTACATATTCTGAATAGCCCCAGACTTATCCCAATATTCAGAATATTTTTGTGCAGCAATCAGTTACTTAGGAACAGTTTTGAGCTGAGATTTCAGAGCTTTTTAAAACAAGGACACAGAATCTTTGATAAGAATTTATTTCTATAATGAATTATAATTTCCTTAAGGAAAAATATATATATATGTATATTCATTATATGTGAAATTTGTTAAAAATGTCCCAAATAATGAAGTTCTATAATGTAGCCACAGTAATGTATTTGACATCAAGAAAATAGCAATGCCAAGTTATAGAAATATCCGTTGAGCAATGTACAATATGTGATAGCATGCTCAGTACATTATATCTTTTTTTTTTAATTTTATGACATTCTTTGTATAAAGAAAATTTTCTGTTACATTAAGTGATATTCAGTGATTGCTGTCATGAACATAATACCTCATATAACAGACTGTTTTATAAAACACAAAGCAATTTCATTCATATTATCTCATTTATTCCTTAAAGAGATTAATAGCATTTTAAGGAAGGCAAAACTAAATTAAAGAATGTCTTACTTGTTCAAAGCCAAATATCTAGAAAATAGGGAGGTAGAGATTTGAACTTACATTTTCTGGCTTCTTGTTCTGTACCCTCTTCATTACATTCTCTAAAGAGCTTTGAAAAACATACAAAACAGATGTCTTCCAGAACATTATAAATGCCTCATTTAGGTTCTGGATTTCTCACCAAGGTGACATATACCTCAAATTATGTAACATTGATGCTACTTTATAAGGGGCTTTTTAAGGAGAAGTGAAAAATGTAACATATCTGAAAATGAGAGTATTTTGTGAAAGATACTCCATTCTTGACCTACAACAGCTGGTGACTATAGTGACCTTAAAACAAGTTCTCGGGATCTTTTTACATCAAGAAGTAGGCTGATAAAGCTGCGTATCCCTCAAGAATTACGGATTTCCTCCACACCATCTGTTACTTAAAGTCTTGTGAATAACACCAAGGGAGTGCCTCAAGGAGGCACTGACCCAGGGAGGGAGTTTGGGCTATGCCTGTGCAGCTGTGTTTGGTAAAAGCTATGGGCTAGTGATTGCTGTATATTCCTCTAAATGGTAAATTTTTGTACAGATTTACTATTTCTTCTCCTCCATTGAACATTCAGTATTTTTAAAGACAAAGGACTAGCCTATTATTTTTAGGTCAGTGACTACAAAATGCCATCTATGCTGTGGATGAAGAGGTATTCACAGGAAGCAAACATCCCGGACTCTTTAAATACATTTTTTATTGTGAAATTTAACATATACACAAAACAGTGATAACTTTCAAAGTATGACTTAACAAGCAGTCAGAGAGCAAATTTCAAAGAATGTTATGTGTTATAGCTCCATCATTTCAGTTATTTCCTTCTAGCTATTCTAATACCTTAGCATAAAATATATAGAGAGATTCGGTATTCATAATCCTTTGTTAAATCCTATCTTGTCTGTTGCTACCTCTTCCTCTTGTTTAATTATTTTCTCAATCTCCAGGGGTGTCCAGGCAGTGACCACTCTAACTTGTTCATATAAAGAAGGGGTGTTGACATTATGGGGAAGGGGCTGCATCTGGTTGATGTTCTTAAAGAGGCTGTTGTCTCCTAGGTTTTAGGACTTGTCTGGCATAGGAACACTCTGGTGTATTTAAGTTTCTGCAAAATAAATTTATTGAGTGAAACTTATAGAGTCTCAAACAGGGACCTAGGTATTTCTGGACTACTGCTGGTTAGGGCTTCGTATACTGTAGCCATTTGGGATATCCAGCTGGAGCTTGCTTAAGAGTAACTCCCAAGATAGCCTCTTGACTCTATTTGAAATCTCTTAGCTACTCTAGCCTTATTTTGTTACTTTTCTTTTCCCCCCTTTGGTCATGAAAGCATTTTCAATCCTCGATGCCAGGACCAGTCTTATCCTGGACTTTAAGTTGGCATAACCGGGTGAAATTTTGGGACTGTTTCTCTTGTAGAGAAACTGAATGTTTCCATGCATAAGAATCAGTATACCCATTTCCCATTGGCAGCTTGGCTGCCAAAAGAGTAGTAGATTGTAAAAAGATCAAAGTTAGTTAAGTAGGAACAGAATCCTGTGTTATTGAGGTATGGAAATGTCTTCAAGATGCATACACACACACACACACACACACACACACACACGCATATTGCAAATATGTACAGCAATGTGACAATATTCTAACCAAAATGATGAAGAAATATAAGGAGAAATTGATAGTGGGAGATTCCAGGAAATCCCTTTTAACCCTTCATCCCTACTCCTGTATCCTGCTGGAATTTGAACATGATGGATGGAATATTAGAAATCTTAGACCAGGAAGCTACTTTGAATAGGAATTAAAGGTGGCAGACAGAGAGAATGACTGGATGAATCACTGATAAAAGGGCTGCCATAGCAGTCCAGTTATCACTGGACATGTATGTTTTGCGTATGCCACTGCTATTTCCTGTCACTCTTAACTGTGTCAAGAGCTAAGCTGGAGAAAGCTGAGCTACCAGGTGTGGAGGTGGTCAATTAATACAAGCCAAAATGAAAGTTACAGTCCAGCCTTTAAGCATTTCCTGCAACCATTTAAGCAAGGGAGACCAACTGGCTCCTACAGAAATAGACGCATGGGTAATTTTTTCAAGCTCATGGACTTTGGTCTGATGCCGTGGGTTTTCTCCTCAGCTTCACCTATTATAACTGGGTTATGCTAGCCAAGTTACTTATCCTCTCTGTGCCTCAGTTTCCCCATCTCTAATTTTGGTTCAATAATTAGACCTAACTTAATGATTGCTGTGAAATATAAGCAAGGTAATACATAGGAAGCACTTACAACAGTACCTGGAATTTATTAAATATTCAATAAATTTTAGGTGTCACAATTATCATTGATAACTAATAGAATAAAAAGAAAACTTCAATTAAAAGAAATGAGAACTCTCAAGAAAATTTAACTTAAAGCAAAAAACAATTCTTTCTTGGCCTAAAAAGAAAAATTCTCATCACAGAGGACAGAATTAGGATTTGAAATGAGCAAATAGAATCTACTCATAGAATAGGGCAAAATGAAAGTATAAATAAAATAAACTGCTGAGTACATGCCAGATCTTCCTAGTGCAAATAAAGTTACAGATTGAGAAAAAAAAACAAACAAACATAAGAAAGAGCAAAAAGAGTCTCCTGATCTGACAAATGGGTGAGCAACATACTTCATGAGATTTTGTGAGATGGAAGCAAAATAATACACATAAAGTGCTTAACATATTACCTGGAAAATAGTAACTCCTCAGTAAACATTATTATTATTTATTGGTTAAAGGAAAACATTAGCTATAGTAAGACTGCTAAACATTTCTAAATCCACAGTCATATTAATAGGGGAATAAGACACTCATAGATGTTTCTTGATTAAATTACTAAATTTATATCATAAAAAGCAGAATTAAGGTAGCTTGTTAGATAGAAAAATAAATATTACCCTTGTAGATATTTAGATTTTTATCCTTATCATTTATTCTTTCTTCCTGCAACAATTCACATGGGGAAAAAATGTCTGAGAATAGAATGTAGAATTTTTCAGAAGGAAGAAAAGTGAATAAGAATATTTGCATCTAGTATTAAAGTTTCTTGTAATGTCACTGGTAAAAATCTACATTTTTTTTTTACATTGAAAATGATGAAAATATCAGGGAAAATATCAAATTGTGCAATAATATATTGAAGCATTTATGGGAACTCAATATATGATGAAATTACCTTTTCAAATTTGTGGAAAATGATGTTGAATTTAATAATTTTTGGTAGCTTAACTTGGCAATTCCCCTAAAGGTATAAAATTTATGTTTTAAAAATAGAACAATAAATAATTTAATATTATTATAAATATTTCTTTAAATTCTGAGGAGACTACTTTTGAATCAAGTAAGAAGAGCCAAGAATCAGGAAGATAATAAACAATCTTCAATACTGTAAATCAAGAAATAGTAGTAAAAACATTTTTTTAATATGGAAGTATTAAGCTCTCATTTGTATTTTTTGACACCTGATCACCATTGACATAATAATCTATTAATAATTTTTAATCTTTTTTTGGTTTCTTTTTCTCCTTTGTGTGCTGCTTCTCCTTTCTTGAATATGAAGTCCTTGAAGGCAGGAAATTCATGTTTTATTCTCTGCCATACACTGTATCCCATGCACAAAAAATAGCACCTGACACTCCATAAATATTTGGTGAATAAATGAATGCATGAAAAGTTAAAAGCAATTGCCTATAGGGTATGTGAATTAGACCTAGGGACAGTAAGGCAAGGAACTGCTTCTTTTCATTATAAGACAAGTAATGTATTTGAATTTTAAAACTCTATACACATATGCTTGTGATAAAATTGTAAGCACAGTTTTAGAAGATTCAGTTTACCATTGGAAGTTTGGTTAAATGACAAAAAGTGAGTTACTAGCTTCCCATTGGAAGTTAGGTTAAATGACAAAAAGTGAGTTACTAGGTATGTGTAATTTATGTTAAAGTGAACATGTAAACTTCAAAATCTCTACATGAATACATTAAGAACATTAGGAAAGGTGTGAGAAGGCACACGCTCAGCGCTTACTGTTGGTCACTTCAGAGAGATGGACTTGGAAAGAGATAGAGAGAAATTATTAATTTTATGTATTCATATCTGTACTGCTTGATTATTGCAAAGATCATGAATCAGTGTTTAATTATATAAAAACAAAATTCAAATGTGTTGTTGAAAATATTTTCCTTTACAGTCTCTAGAATGATGGCCTAACTTTTGTTCCTTCATGTTCCTATTTCATCTTCAATATTCCAAATTTCTCTCTGATTTCAGGATCAAATAGGAAATGTAGTCAAATAATTACCACAACAGGAGTGCTTCTATATTCTTTCTATAAGGAAGTGATAAACTCTGGATTAAAGTAATGTGTAGATGTATATGTCTGGGGAAGAACTTAGCAGTGACAGCAACTGGAAGCAGGTACAAGTTATTAAACACACCTAAATTAACCTGTCTAATACAAGTAATGAGGGGCTTTAAGCAGTGCTTGCATGACTCACACAAAAAAAAAAAGAAAAGAAAAGAAAAGAAAAAACTGCATGGGTTTTCTTTCTTCTACACCTGCAACTTTCCATGGAGACAGGAACAAAAATGACAGAATCCAGTGTCTTGTTTATGTATGTTGAAAATTTTCCCACTGTATGCTTAACCGCTATGTAAATCAGCTTGTAAGATTTTGCAATATTTGAAATGTTACACAAAAATAGGAAATGTTAGCTGCTCTGATAAGGTTTAATCACAGTTTTTCTTTGCTGTTTTTTTTTTCCTGTAATGGATGAACATGTTGACATAAGGTGTGATAGGAACAGGAGCAGTTGTGTCTCTGTGCTGGCAGCACATTATGCTCACATCATGTTTTTGTATTCCATTTACAGATAAGAGTTGTGAGTAATTGTAACATGAAGTAGCAATCTAGTTCTGATACATGAAAATAGAAAAGCCTAAATTAAAAATATCATTCAACTGAAATTGTAGACTGTTTTGTAGAAGGCTATTTCCACATGCGCAAAAAGTACCCACTTGACAGTTTTTGCTCTCAAGTCACTAAAAATTCTATCTCTAATGAACGTCAAAATGTTTCTACTGGTAATCAGTTAACATATCATTGTAGGTAATTTTTTAAATTTTAATTTAAAAAATATTCATTATTCTAATATATAAAAACAGCTCATATTTCAGCTTACATTATAAACAAATAAAATATATTTTAAGTGACATTTGGCTGAAAAAGCATTGCAATATATTTTGATTCTTATCTTGATCACATAGTAAAAGCAAAAAAAAATGGTAAATTTAGTTAAATGTAAACATTTTTGTAAAGGAGTTTTAAAATATTAACATTAAGTAATTAAACAGAGTTTTCCAAGAATTTTAGAACTGCAGGTCATCTAGTTCAGTGATTCCCAAGCCTACTTTATCATCATGCACTTTTAGAAAATCCCCTGGCTTCACTCCAGTCTATTTAACTTGATTCTCTGCATTTGGGTCTGATTTTTAAAAATACCTTCTCAGGTGATTTTGATGATCCTTTATGTTTGGAAACTACTCATAGTGCCTGACTCCCCTCAAGTATTGATGAGGAACTGGAGACCTAGAGAATTAAGATAATTTTCAATAGGAGATTAGATCCCTATTAGACTATTTGATAGCCTGTTACCTTGTATCATTATATTTTCCAATCGCAGAGTACTCACAGATTTTGAGGGATGCAGCTTGGAAAAATAAAAATCAACATTTAGATCACAGGATATTGGCCTGGAGAGATGGCCCAAATTGTTTATTTTAGCAACAATGGGAATCCCTTAATCTTAAGAGAAAGGACAAATTCATACTATTGGGACATCTACCTTACCTCATGAATTGTCTATAATACCTTGATATAAAAGGGCAGCTGAAATTTCAACAAAAAAGTGGGTTTTAAACTCTGAGTTTATTTAGAATTTTTATTTACTATTACAGGCTACTAATATTTCCATCCATTTAATAACTTTCCTACTCCATTGTTGCTTAGTACAATATCTATTGAAGGAGAGTTAAAAAATCTTACAGAGACATAATACTCTAAATGTTAGCATCTGCAGCAGAATTATCTGCTGATTGGATTATAAATTATTTAATTAACCAAAAGAGTTATACATATACGTGAAATTTTGTCAGTGAATGTACAAAAAATAATCACACAGCAAATGAAGAAAATCTGTTTAGCTTGACTGGATGTTAATAGAGATATGACTTTGGGAAATTTAAATAGTTTTTTCATATGTAAAATGGAATTATAATGGTGCATAATTGTATAGTAATGAATTTGGCTTCCAGAAGGAGGTCTGGCCTTTGTCCCTGCTTCTGAGTGGATATAACTTCTAAATTTTTTGAATTTCCAGTGATAGAAGTGTCTTTTGTTATTCACTGTGGTCCTAGTATGACCCCAGATGGTTAATGTGCTAATTAGATGACAGGGTTGGACCAGGCACACTAGTAGTAATAAGGTGGGAGGATGGCCATGCCAAGAAAACCAACCATGTGACGAGTATAACATCATGTCAGTAAAACTCTCCAACCTCAGAGAGGAGAGAGGACTAGAGATTGAGTTCAAATAATGGGCATTGATTCTACCAATCATGCCTTCATAATGAAACCCCAAATAAACTCTGAACACTCTGAGCTTGGATGAGCTTCCATGACTGAGAAGATACATGTCTATGCTGGGAGGGTAATGCATTCTGACTCCAAGTGGAGAGAAAACGGAAGCTTCATTTTTGAGATCCTCCAAGGCCTCTCCCTTAAGTGTATCCTTTTCACTGTAATAAAACTATAATAACAAGTATAACATTTTCATTGAGTTCTTTGAGTAATTCTGGTAAATTATCAACTCTTAGGGGTGATGGGAACCACCAAATTTGCAGCTAGTTGGTCAAAAGTGTGGATAGCCTGGTCCCATGAAGTAGTAACCGATATCTCAGAGATGCTGTCTTGTGGAGGATTGCCCTCCAGCTGTAGAGTCTGGCCCAACACCCAGTAGTTAAGAGTCAGAATTGAATTGAGTTGCTGTTGAATATATTTGAAGGTATTGCTAGCTATGTATATCACTCATAGGTTTGTTATGAGGAGTGACACACATGGAATTGAACTGCTCAGAACTCCTTCATTAAAACTGGCTGCAGGTTGCAGCAGAGTTTATTTACATTCTCAACTACTACTCTCTGGACCCGTCACTGCATTTGAACTGAAGCCATGTTTAACCTGGGATGCTTCCTGCAACAAATGACCAAAATAGGATTCTAGGGATATCCTATTTCTGCATGATCCTGGACTCCTCTCACTGGTAACTTTGACTCAGGGACTTCCCATTGAACTCAACGAATCTTAGAACTGTGCTGTACTGTGGGACTCTATGTATCAGTCATCCTTCTTTCCCCCTCTCCTTTCATAGGTGTCATATTGGGGTCTGAGGGTTCTCCTGATTCCTCACCTTTACCCTATACAGACATTTCAGCCATAAATATTTTGCATATGTAACCCCTCCTTGGTGCCTGCTTCCTTGAGAATCCCAATAATTCATGGGAATAAATAATGTAATATTAGTAACAGCATTTAGAATATGTCCTGAGACAGTAAGCACTGTATGTGCTATCATATAAAAATAAGTAAAACTTTTGAACAAGACCATGAATGATTTTGTTAGATATTTATATAAGACAAAGTCTGAACAGAGAGATAAGAACTATTATTCTTGAACATGTCAGATAATGTCATTATTGGCTACTTTACTATCAGTATCATTTTGGCAATTGTACTTCCAAGCTCTTGGTGTAAATATTAAGTGGTCAATTTATTTGCTGAAACAAACAATTATGTCATGGTTAGTTTAACTTCATATGAAACATTTTACCTGATGTTATGGAAGACAAATTGGAGAACAGATGCAGCACTGTAACTTCATAGTTTCCATGTACTGAACTTAGCGACTCTGGTTTAATTAGTTTGATAGAACATTAATTGAAAGTTTAGTATGTGCTTACCTAATATTAGGCACCATACTACAGTTTGCATTAACAAGACAAAAGTCACTTGGAGATGAAGAATTTTTTTTTTTTTTTCATTTTATGGTGAGGGAAAAGATGGGGAGCTGTATAAAGTTGAACAACGTTTACATAGGAGTAAATGATAATTAACACAAATTAAATTATGCCTTTCAACAATTTACCTAATTATTAATTTAGCAATACTTGTATAAAAATTATATAAAACACTTACTGAATTTTCTTATGTAAAACTTGTATATAAATGGTCAGCTAGTGTGGCTAGTTAGTGAGTGAACTGCAAAACCCGTAATTACCTGGGCTAATGTAGCATTTGAAAATTGGGTTGAATGTGCTGGCATTGCCCCTTAATAAACATTGTGATCCCATTACTATTCCAAGCCTAAGCTTCTTACCAATTAAATGATACTATTATGATATATTTTTAAGTGTTAATATTTATGTATATTTATATTTGTTTTAATTTTTATTGCCTAGAAAAGTTATCAGTATAAGTTTTCCTCTATATTCATTGCTCTTCACCAGCTCCTCAATCACCTATGCAGCCTGTTATAAAATTGCGGTGAAGTCACTTCCAGTCTCCTCAATCACCTATGCAGCCTGTTATAAAATTGCGGTAAAGTCACTTCCAGTCTAAAATTGTCTTGGCTTAGAGTAATGACTCTTATGTTGGTTTTAGCCTCATTACTCAAATTGATGGGGCCTTCAGTTGAGAGGAAAGCAAGGAATTGTGCTGAATAGAAAGAAAATGAAGGATTTGGACCAGTCTTTTGTTTTGAAGTCATTTGGTCCAAAATACTCTCTTTATTGTTTTGTAAGGCCTTATGTGCCGTCAGGTGGTGGAGAACCCAATCAAGAAGTCCTGAGGTGACTGTTAGCTCCTTTTGCTAGCTCAGCATCTGCTATTCAATCACTGGGAGCTACAGCTTGAGGAACCAAAGGGATATGGTATATTTTTTCTAACTCTACTACATTTACCTACACCATTGATCTTTTAGAAGGAGGAAAATCTTGCAGAAAATTCAGCAGAAGGAGAAAAAAGGAAAAAAAATGATGGGAAGATTATTTCAAAGCTGTTCATATCCACTTGGAAATGGGGAAGGTGAATCACAATTAATTAAGAGATAAAGAGGGACAGTTCTCTTTGCTGACTTCTGATTCAAGGATCTGAGAATGAGCTGAAGCAGCAGATGGTATCTCTTTCACTGCTAGTTTTGCAGAATACAAATAATTTCATAAAAATTAATGACTCAACTTGTTATAAACTACTCTCAAGGTTCTGATTTTCATAGAGGAACATGGAATTTTAGCATATGAAGCTTGAGGTGACATGATAGATTACCTATGCCTGTATCTGATCTTATTCTTCATGTTGAATAAAGGTGAGAATTAACATTCATGTTTTATAGATGGAGAAGCTGTGAATAAAATGATTATATTGTTTGCCCAGGTTCTTATAGTTAGTAATAGAGCTGGGATTTAAATCTTAGTATCTTTCCACTTTATCACTGCTCAGAAATTTCCAACAACTTACCCTAATTAATTCAAGGAGGAAATGACTATTCATGAGAATAGTCTAAGATGAAAACATAAAATATCTCACTTTCTCTCTTTTTAAGCCTCCAATATTTCCTTCTCCAGCCCCCTCTCTAAATTTGTATGTTATTCTTAATTTAAAATAAAGAAAGAAACTTAAAGTAATTCCCTTATCTTCCTACTACCAAAATTACTGACTTAAGTACATTTGTTCTCTTTGCCTTCCCATTTACATTAATAATAAATATCACTATTCCGTTTAAAAGCCAAATCCTTCATGTTTGCTGTGCTTCCTTTGCTTTCTCAGGAATTTTCCATACTGTATTATCAGATTACTTCCTTTCTTCTGAATCTTACACTCCAGTCAACAAACAAGCTCTCCTTTCTTAAAAACAAAACAAATAAAACAAACAATAAACAAATACACCAATAATAACAAAATAAGCACAAGCATATTATAATGGTTCTTCTGTCTCTAATGCACAGTTTCTGTGTTCCTTCAGAGCAAAACTTTTAAAAATATATATGTATATTATAGGCAACCTTTTCTTCCCTTTACATATTTCTCCATTCACTACATTTGGGCTTCAGTTCTCCAAACCCCAATGGGACTGCCATTGTCAAGGTCATCAATGAACTCCACATTGACTAACTCAAGTACCCTTTTTTCTGTATTTTATATCTCAGCAAACACACTCGACTAACTGTCTTTGACAAATATTTCTCATTGTTCCTTCCATGAGACCATAGGAACCCTATGAGGTGCAGTTGGTAAGGGTCAGCATCTTAGCACACAGAACAGAGCAGAAAAAGCTACAAATGGACCTGGAGGCAAATTGTGAAAAATTATTATGCCTTTGTAGACTAAACAACCCCATCACTAGTCTGTACTCTTACAATCCTTCCTAAGTGATCTTATGCCTTGATATATTGTCCTGCCATAATCCATTCTCCAACGAAGTCAGCCCTTTGTAAAACACTAATAAGATCATGTCAATCACCTACTTACAATGCTTACAGGCAATACACAAATTATTTATGTAGGCATCTGTTCCAGTTTGCTAATGCTGCCGGAATGCAAAACACCAGTAATGGATTGGCTTTTATAAAGGGAGTTTATTTAGTTACAAAGTTATAGTCTTAAGGTTATAAAGTGTCCAAGGTAAGTCATCAGCAATCAGGTACCTTTACTGGAGGATGGCCAATGGTGTCCGGAAAACCTCTGTTAGCTGGGAAGGCACATGGCTGGCATCTGCTTCAGAGTTCTGGTTTCAAAATGGCTTTCTCCCAGGACATTCCTCTCTAGGCTGCAGTTCCTCAAAAATGTCACTCTTAGTTGCTCTTGGGTGTTTTTCCCCTCTTAGCTTCTCTGGAGCAAAAGTCTGCTTTCAATGGCCATCTTCAAACTTCTCTCAATTGCAGCTCCTCTCTTCCCAGCTCCTGTGCATTCTTCAAAGTGTCCCTCTTGGCTGTAACAAGCTTGCTCTTTCTGTCTGAGCTTATATAGTGCTCTAGTAAACTAATCAAGGCCCACGCTGAATGGGCGGGGCCACACCTCCATGGAAATTACCCAATGAAAGATCTTGCCCACAGTTGAGTGATCAAATCTACACAGGAACATCCAATCAAAAGTCTTCAACCCAATCAACACCAATATGCTTCCTGCCCATACAACACTGCATCAAAGATGATGGTGTTTTGGGGGACATAATGCATCCAAACCAGCACAGCATTCCAAGGCTTTGCTATATCTTTAGTTCCACATTTGTTAGCATTAGTCCCTGGCACATTTGCCTTGTGACCTTCTAATTTTGGGTTTGACCATGTGTCTTCATTTCGCAAGGCTGTAGCTTCCACAGATAAGTGATCACTCTGATAGATCTGGCAAAGTAAATTGAACACCTTCTGGATAGGATTCATCATTCTAGATGCCATTAAGAACATCTGTGATACATGAGAGGAGGTCAAAATATCAACATTAACAAGAGTTTTGAAGAAGTTGATTCCATTCTTCAAGGAGAGTGGGGGAACTAACCCTAACCCCAGCCCTAATTGCAGATGTAGTAGAAATAGCAAGAGAACTAGAATTAGAAGTATTAGAAGTAGAGCTTGAAGATGTGACTGAATTGCTGTAATCTCATGATAGAGATTGGAGGGGGGAGGAGTTGCTTCTTATGGAGGAGCAAAGAAAGTGGTTTCTTGAGATGGAATCTACTCCTGGTGAAGATGCTGTGACCATTGTTGATTTAGAATATTAACATAAACTTAGTTGAGAAAGCAGTGACAGGGTTTCAAAGGATTAACTCCAATTTTGAAAGAAGTTCTCTTGTGGGTAAATGTTTTCAAACATCTTCACATGCTACAGAGAAATCTTTCATGAGAGGAAGAGTCAATCAATATGGCAACTTCATTGTCTTATTTGAAGAAATTGTGACAGCCACCTCAACCTTCAGCAACCACCCCCTGATCAGTCAGCAGTCATCAACATTGAAACAAGACTCTCCACCAGAAAAAGATTATGACTCACTGGGCAGCTTTATTGCTTTATTGGCAATAAAGTTTTTTTTAATTAAGATGTGTACATTTTTTAGACACAATGTTATTGCATACTTAATAGGCTGCAGTATAGTGTAAACATATATTTTAAATGCACTGGGAAGTCATGAAATTTGTATAACTCACTTTATTGTGATATCTGCTTTATTGTGTTGGTCTGGTTCCAAACCTACAATATCTCTGAGGTATGCCTGCACACAAAGCATAGTCAAAGTATGTGCAAACCATGTGTTTGCATAGACATGCTCACATTCCTGAAGTTTTGGCCTCTATCCTGAAAAATCATGAACTGGAAAGATGCTGGTTGAAGAACAAAGATAGAGCCAAATTGTACTTGACTTCTAGTCTAAAGTTAAGTGCTCCTGAGACCAGGAGGTATTGGTTGAACTGCAGTGAACTGTAAGGCAACCAGAATTTTTTTCCATGATGAAGGAAAAAAATATTTTAGTTGTATGTTACTGAGATATTGAGTTGCTTGATATCTAATATTATTACAACAAAAAAGTTATTACTGTACTAATCTTGGCCACCCTCTCCTGACTTCATATGCTCTAACAAAAATTGCTTATTCTCTGAGTCCCCAATATCCTAAAAGCCATTTTATCAGCATAACTTTGATCATTGATGCTCAGTTCCTTCCTGTCTTTCAAGGAATATGTCCACATCAAGTCTTGTAAATAAATGTTATTAACAACTTTATATGTAATAATAAAATATTGGAAAACCCCAAGTGTTGATCAACAAGTGAATGAATAAGCAAATTCTTATATACCCATGCAATGAAATAATACTCATTAAAAAGTAAGAAAATATTGTTAATGCAACAATTTGGCTAAATCTCAAAATAACAATAAGTGAAAGAAGACAAATGAGAAAAGAGTATACAGTCTATGATTACATTTATGTAAAATTCTAAAAATGTAAGCTCACCTATAGTGGCAGAAAGAAGATGAGTCATTATCTAGAAGGTGGGGTGGGCTAGAGAGGATTGGATTGATTACAAAGGGCACAGAGAAACTCTTAGTTTGATGGAGATGTTCATTTTCTTGATTATGGTGTAGGTATCATTGGTGTGTACACATGCACCCAGACTCATCAAATTGTACATTTTGAATTTGTGCAGTTTATTTTAAATGAATTGTATATCAATAAAACCATAAAATGCAGATTTAGAGTTCCAGTCTGTGCTGGTTTGTATGTATTGTGTCCCCCAAAATGCCATTGTCTTTGATGTAGTCTTGTGTAGGCAGATGTATTGTTGTTCATTGGATTGTAGTTCTTTGTTTCCATGGAGATGAGACCCATCCAACTGTGGGTGATAACTGACTGGATGGTTTCTGTGGAGATGTGGCCCTACCCATTCAACATGGGCGTTGGTTGGTTTACTGGAGCACTATGTGGGCTCAGACAGAAGTAGTGAGCTTGCTACTGCCAAGAGGGACATTTTGAAGAACACCCAGGAGCTGAGAGAAGAGCTGCAGATGAGAGACAGTATGAAGATGGCCGTTGAAAGCAGATTTTGCTCCAGAGAAGCTAAGAGAGGAAAAATGTCCCAAGAGCAACTAAGAGTGAGACTTTTGAGGAACTGCAGCCTAGAAAGGATCATTCTGGGAGAAAGCCATTTTGAAACCAGAACTCTGGAGTAGATGCCAGCCATGTGACTTCCCAGCTGACAGAGGTTTTCTGGACACTAATGGTCATCCTCCAGTGAAGGTACCAACCAGGTTGTTGATGACTTACTTTGGACACTTTATGGCCTTAAGACTGTAACTTTGTAACCAAATAACCCCCATTTATAAAAACGAATCCATTTCTGGTGTTTGCATTCCAGCATCATTAGCAAACTAGAACACAGTCCATGTTATACCTCTGTTTGTCCCAATATAAAAGAATATCTTACACTATATATGTTAATTATTTAACTTATACTCTAACAAGATATTTAATGTGTCCCTTGAATTTTAATCAATGAAGAGTATTGCACTTGGTTCAAACATGTGTGTATTTATTCTAAATATTTCATGTTCAAGAAAGTAAATACTCAAATTGCACAAAAGTGAATAAAATTAAGACTATCTCACATCATATCTCTTTCCCAGACCCACTACTCACAAGTAATCTCTTTTTAGAATTTCTGTCTTTAATAACTAGGGTGGGTTATCTTCATTAATTTCAATAATATTAAACTGATACCTCTAATTTATATTTAATTTCTTTAAGCCTTCCTTACTCCAATCCTCCTCCTGTGTATGTTAAGAATTTTCCTTACTCTATCAGTTAACTTTGCTGTACAATAAACTGCTCTGAATTTAGTGTCTTAAAACAACAACCATTGTTTTTACTCTTGATTGTTCTGTATGGTGCTGCTCTAGGCTGGGATCAGTGGGCTTGCTCCTGTGTCTACAATTCATTGGAAAGTGAAAAGGGATTGATTATCCCCAGTGGCCTTACTGTCATGTTTGGCAGTTAGCTGTCTTTTGGCTAGGGCAACAGGGGTGACTAAGCCAAGTACTCTCATTGTCCAATGGGATATCCTGTGCTTATTTACATGTTGGAAGGGTTTAGGTAGCAAGAAAGCAAACTCCAATGAGGTAATGTTCTTGGGATGGCCCAAACTATTGACTGAGCATGGCTTGGCAAAAGGTCTAATGATTTCTGTCTAACAGTCTATGATAATGGGCACATTTGCCCACTGTTGTGTTGACAAAGAATTTTCCAATTATGTTCCATCCTTTTCTTTTCTCATGCATTCCTCTTCAATAATTCTTTTGTACAACTACCTCCATTTCTACATTTTGGCCTAAGAGGCTATTTTTCAAGCATGTGTATAAAGAGGGGTTTAAACAAAGGAGGGGCCTGTGTTAGTTTATCAGGGCTGCTTAACACATACCACACACTGGTTGGCTTAAAAATAATTTATTTTCTCACTGTTTTGGAGGCTAGAAGCCCAAATTCAAGGTAGTGGCAGGATCATGCTTTTTCTGCAGTCTGTAGCATTCTGGTAGTGGTTGAGCACAATCCATAATACAATCTCTGTCTGCCACATGGTCAAACCTCTCCCTTTTGTCCCCTATTTTGTCCAAATTTACTGTTTATAATGACTTCAGTTGTATTGGATTAAAGCCCACCCTGATGTAGTTTGGCCTTATCTTAACAAACGGGATCTTTTATTATCCTCTTTCCAAGTAAGTTCACATTTACAGGACCAGGAGTTAGGACTTGAACATGTTTTGTGGAGAACATGATTCAATACATAACAGTCTGCTTTCTGCATCCTACTCCCAAAGAAAACATGTTCATCCCACTTACAAAATACATTCACTGCCTCCCAACATCTCAAAAGCCTTAAGTCATTTCAGTGACAAAAATCCAAAATTTCATCTAAATCAGTAATGGATGTATTCCATCTTGGATTGTGAAACCAAGAAAACAAGTTTCTAAAACACAGTGATGGGACTGGCACAAGGCAGATATTCGTATTCCAGAAGGGAGAAGTTGGAGGGGAGAAAGGAGTCATGGTTCCCCAAAAAGTCTGAAACCCAGAAGGACAAATTATTTTAGATTTCAAGATCTGAGAGAATCTGAGGCTCAATATTTGTTGTTGGGTCTGCTTGAAAGGCAGCCCCTGCCTTTCTGAGCACTTCACTCTCCACAATCACCAGAGCAGAGGACCCATCTCCTCCAAAGTCTAGGGAGGCCATCCTCTCCAAGTGCTGGAGGAGCAGCCCTCTCTCTTAGCCTGCAGAGTTCCCTTCATCACAGTCCTTTGTATCCATGGTTCTGCCCTTGAGATCATTTTTCCTTCATTTTATCCCATCTCTGCCCCTTCAGGCCCAGACCTGCAGTGTTTCTGTTTATACAGAATTCTGAAAAAAGAAAAAAAATCAGTCTTCCATGCAATTCAAAGGGGTCCAAGCCATCAGATAAAATGGTATTTATTTCCTTTCCTCATTTCCTCATTTACTCTGATATGGTTGATTGGAATCATGAGTCACATAACAAATCTTTTTAGCAAATGGTTGTTCAGCCACAACATTATTTGTGTCCTGTGCTCTGGGGTCTTATCTACCAGCAACTTAGAGAGGGCCCTGTTAGGGCCAATTCTGGCCCTAGTCTTAGAGAACATTATCTTGATAGACTGAAAATTTTCCAAGTCATCAAGTGCTTGTTCCTTTTTACTTAACAGTTCAGTCTTCAATTTATCTCCTTTCCCCCATCTTGTACTATAAGACCAGGGAAAACCAGGCTGGATCTTCTGCACTTTCCTTGAAAAAGTCTTCTGTTAAATATTCAAGTTCATCTCCTACAAGTTCTGCTTTCCATCCAACATCAGAACACAAGTTCTCCAAGTTATCTGCCTTTATAAAAAGCATCTTTATAAAAGGATCACTCATTCTCCAGTTTTCAGTAACACATTCATCATTTCCTTCTAAGTTATCACCAGAATCACCTTTAATGTCCATATTCTATGTACTCCAGTAAAACATGCTCTTAAACCTAATCCATTCCTGTGGGTATGAACCCACTGTAAATAGAACCTTTTGATAAGGTTATTTCAGTTAGGGTGTGGCCTATCTGACTCTGGATGGATCTTAATTTTATTACTGAAGGCTTTATTAGGGAAGACCACAGAGATAGTAAAAGTCACACAGGGAGAAGCTAGAAGCTAGAAGTGAATGGAACAAAGAAACCAGGAAAGGCTGCCATGTGCATTGCCTTTGACGGAAAAGCCAAGGACCAAGGATCACTGGAAGCCAGAACCAGAATGCCACAGACTTAAAGGGGAGAGCATCACCTTGATGGTGCCTTGATTCTGAAATTTTTTTAACCTCAAAACCATGAGCCAATAAATTCCCATTGTTTAAGCTAATCCATTGCATGGTGTGCTCCTTTGGATGTATTATGCACCCTAAAATGACATGTTCTTTAATGCAATCTTGTAGGGGCCAACATATCAGTATTGATTAGATTGGAATGTGTGGATTAGCTTGTTTCCATTGAAATGTGGCCCACCCAATTGTGGCTAATACCTTTGATTAGATTTTTCCATGGAGGTGTGGCCCTGCCCATTCAACATGGGTCTTGATTAGTTTACTAGAGCCCTATAAAAGCTCAGACAGAAGGAGCTTGCTGCTGCAGCCAAGAGAGATATTTTGAAGATGGCTGTTGAAAGCAGACACTGACATTTTAGAGAACACCATTTTGAAATGCAACCTGGGAGCAAGCAGATGCCAGCCACTTGCTTTCCCAACTATCAGATGTTTTCTAGACACCAATGGCCTTTCTACAGTGAAGGTATACTCGTGTTTATGCCTTGGTTTGGACACTTTTATGACTGTAGAACTGTAACATTGTAATCAAATGAACCTCCTTTATAAATGCCAATCCATTTCTGGTGTTTTGCATAATGGCAGCATTAGAAAACCAGAAGAGATTTTGGTACCAGAAAAGTGGGATACTGCTGAGCCTGCAAAACCAAGCATATTGGAGTGGCTTTATAAATGGATAAGGGGAAGATTCTGGAAGAATTGTGTGGAGCTTGATAGAAAAGGCTTAGATGGCTTTGAAGAGACTGTTGGTAGAAATAGGGACTCTAAAGATAGTTCTGTTGAGGACTTGAGCAGAAATGAATGTTCTGTTGCAAACTGGACAAAAGGTGATTCTTGTTTTAAAGTGGCAGAGAATTTGGTGAAATTGTGTCCTGGTGTCTGATGTAAGGCAGAATTTGAAAGCAATGAGCTGGGATAATTAGCTGAGGAGATTTGCAGACTAAATGTGGAGGTTGTAGCTTGGCTTGTCCTTGCAACTTACGGTAAAATGTGCCAGGACAGAGATAAGCTGAGAAATGAACTCTTGGGTACTAAGAAACAAGAAACTGATAGTTTGAACAAATTCTGGGTTTCCAGAAAGTAAGGCCCCAGAGGCAACAGCCCCATGTGAGTATTTAACCAAACATGGAAACTGATCACCATTTCAGTACAAGCCAGGATCGGAGTTGGAGTTACCCAGAAAGAATTTGGGGAAAGTTCTATTGTCTGATGGTTTTGACCCCTGTAAACTGCATGTCAAGCCTACAGAATTTTTGTGAGGTCTGTATAGACAGAACCACTGCTGATATGGACAGGAGGGGGCAGAGAAGCAACAAGCTGAAGGAAACATTTCTTCAAAAACAGAGCCATGGAATTTGAGGTCTGGAGTCAGGAGATCTTGTGCAGGGAGAGAGAAGTGGTCCAAGCATGTGGAAAGGGTGAGTTTCCCCCGGAGGCAGGTGCAGGCCTTCTGCCTTGATGTTCAGGAAAAGTGCTGCCACCTCAGGCCTCAGAGAATGTGGAGCACATTCTATGGGGATTGGGGAAAGTCTTGCTGCCACCCCAACATTCTGAAGGGGTTGAGCATATGTTCTGGAGATGGAAGAGAGTCTGAGTGCCACCCCAAATTTTCAGGTGGTTAGGACAAAGAAGATGGTCTCCCCAAAGTGTGGATATTTTGGAGCACTCACCCCAGCATTTGGAGAGGAAAGGGTTGCCACAAAGACCTCTAGAAGGGATTGGACTCCTCCTTTCTCAAGCCCCAAGAACAAAATGTGGTTCTACAAATGACTCTCAGACTTTGAAATCTAATGGAGTTTTTGCCCTGCAGGTTTTAGGAATTCTTCAGGTTCCTTAAACCCTGTTTTTCTTATTGTTTCTCCTTATGGCAGTGGTAATGTTTACCCTATGACTGTCCTTCCTTTGTATATTGGCAGCAGATAACTTGTTCTAAGTTTCACAGATCCACAGCTACAGTGGAATTTTGCTTTAGGACAAGACCATGCTGTTATTGATTTTGATAGGATCTTGTACTTACCTATTGTTACTGAAATGATTTAAGTTTTTGTGATATTGTGATGGGATGAATATATTCTGTTTATGGAAAGATCATGCCATTTTGAAGTTCAGGGTGTGGAATATGCCAGTTTGGATGTATTATGTTCCCCAAACTGCCAAGTTCTTTAGTGTAATCTTGTGGAGGCCAACATATTGGTGTTGATTAGGTTGGAATCTTTGGATTAACCTCTTTGCATGGAGATATGACCCACCCAACTCTGACTAATATCTTTGATTAGACTTTTTCCTTGGAGGTGTGGCCCCACCCTTTCAGCATGGGTCTTGATTAGTTTATTAGAGCCCTATAAAAGCTCATACAGAAGGAGCTCATTGCTGCAACCAAGAGAGGCATTTTGAAGATGGTCATTGAAAGCTGACAGTGACATTTTGGAGAACATCGATTTGAAATGGAACCTGGGAGCAAGCAGATGCCAGCCACATGCCTTACCATTTACCAGAGGTTTTCTGGATACCAATGTCCTTTGTCCAGTGATGGTATACTCATGTTTATGCATTAGTTTGGACACTTTTATGGTTGTAGAACTGTAACTTTGTAACCAAATAAATGCCCTTCATAAAAGCCAACCCATTTCTGGTGTTTTGCATAATGGCAGCATTAGCAAGCCAGAACACATGGTACTTACTTTGGCAGCCAAGAAACTAAAACATTCTACTAACATTGTCTTCAAGGTAATCTATGCTTTTACTTTCAAGCACATCAAAATTCTTCCAACCTTTACCTCTTACCCAATTCCAAAGCCACGTCTACAATTGTATGTATTTGTTAATGAAATACCCCATTTCTTGGTACTAAAAATAGTCTTAGTTTGCCAGAGATGCTATAAAAAATTACCACAGAGTGGTTGGCTTAAAAATAGAATTTAATTTCTCACAATTTTGGAGGCTAGATGTCTAAATTCAAGATACCAGCATGATCATGCTTTCTCTGAATATTGTAGCATTCTTGTGGTGGCTTGAACATCATCCATAACTTAATCTCTGCCTCCATTACATGACTATATCTCTCCCTGTCTGTCTTACACTATGACCTAATTTCCTATGCTTATAAGGACTCAGGTCATATTGGATTAAGACTTACCTTGATTTCCTTTGGCTTCACCTTAGCTAATAGGATCTTTGAAGATCCTATTTACTAATGAGTTCGCATTCATGGGATTGGGGTTTCAGTCTTAAACAATTCTTTGTTATTTAGTCTACAATAGGGCCCTTTATATAACAATATAACACATTCATACAAAATTATCTCATATTCCCTATTCCATCCTCTAATATTTTTTGTTAATGTTCAAATCAGATTTGGACTTTGTGGTGGTTTTAAGCTGTATGCATCCCAGGAAACCATGTTCTTACATCTAATCCATTCCCATGGATGTAAACCCATTGTAAGTAGGAACTTTTGATGGGATTACTTTATTTAAGGTGTAAAACACCTTATTCAGGATGGGTCTTAATCCTATTACTGAAGTCCTTTATGAATGGAATAGAGAGAAAGAGAAAGAGAGAGAGAGAGAGAGAGAGAGAGAGAGAGAGAGGGAGAGAGAAAGATATTCAATAAGTAAGAAGCTGAAAACATGATGCTATGTGCCTTGTCACTTGTCAATGGAGGCAAGGATTGTTGAAGCAAGGGGTGTCAACATTTTGGGGAAAGGAGCTGCCTCTGGTTGTTGTTCTTAAAGAGGCTGCTGCCTCTGTGCTTTAGGCCTTGTCTAATATAGGAAAACTCTGGTGAATTTAAGTTTCTGAGAGATAAACTTAGTGAGTGAGACTTTTACAGAGACTCAGAAAGGGACCTAGTTATTTTGGGGAGTACTGTTGGTTAGGGCATGACATACTGTGCCCATTTGGGATATCTAGCTGGTCCTTGCATAAGAGAAACCTGCTGGAGAGCCCCTCAACCCTATTTGAAATCTCTTAGCCACTCTAACCTTATTTTGTAAACTTTCTTTTCCCCCTTTTGGTCAAGAAGGTATTTTCAATCCCTTGATGCCAGGGCCAGGCTCATTCCTGGGAGTTGTGTCCCATATAGTCAGGGAAAGTTACAACCCTTGGAGTCATGTTCCACATAGCGGAGAGGTTAATGAGTTTATTTGCTGAGTTGTGCTTAGGGAGAAAAAGGCCACATCTGAGCAACAGAATAGTTTCTCTGGGGGTGCCTCTTAGGTTAGGTAGTATAGGTAGGCTTAGCCTCCCATTTACAGTGTTAAATTTTACAAGAGCAAACCTCAAGGTTGAGGGCTTAACTTATTAAGTAGAAGGTTCCTAATTTCATGTAACATATTACATCCCGAGATAAATGATCAGTCTCAATTTTTCTTCACTTATCTGTATACTCATCATCACTCTCCATTTTAAACAATCATCATAACACAAAACTTCCCAGAGCTCTTATCAGCTGCTAATTATTCATCCCTAGTGTTGGTTGTTGTGCTGTTAAGATATTCCTATTAAATATAGTCTATAATATGTAATGGGCAGGATTGGTTTTAATTCTTGGGATGTTTTGAGTAATTCACCTTTGAATCCATTTGTCTTTGTCTTTTCTTTGGTGGGAGTTTTTAATGACTGATTCAATCTCTTTACATGTAATTGATCTGTTGAAATCTTCTATTTCTTCTAGGTTCAGTGTAGGTTATGGTGTGTTTCTAGAATTTTTTCATTTCATCTAGATTGTCTTGTTTGTTGACATACAGCTGTTCATGTTGGTTCCTTGGTTTTGTTATTATTTTTGTTCTCTATTTCATTTATTTCTACAACAAATTTTGTGACGTCTTTCCTTTGGCTTGCTTTGTATTTAGTTTGATATTCTTTTTCTAATCCTCCAGGTGTGCAGTTAGGTCTTTGATTTTATCTCTTCCTTCTTTTTTGATTTAGAGCTATAAATTTGCCTCAGTACTGTCTTTGCTGCATATCATAGGTTTTGATATCTTGTGTTCCCATTTTCTTTTGTCTTAAGATATATTGTGTTTTTCCTTGTAATTTCTTCAAGTCAATGATTATTTAAGACTCTGCTATCTAACTTCCATATGTTTGTGCATTTTCCAGTTTTCTGTCTGTGTTTGTTTCCCAGCTTCATACTACTGTTTTCATAGAATATGATCAGTATAATTTCTCTCTTTTAAAATGTATTTAGTGTTGTTTTGTGACACAACATGTAGTATATCCTGAACAATGACCCATGTGCCCTTGAGAAGAAAGTGTACCCTGTTGTTTTGGGATGCAATGTTCTGTAAATATCTATTAGGTTTAGCTCATTTATATTATTCAAGTTCTCCTTTTCTTTATTGATCTTCTGTCTAGATGTTCCATCTGCTGATGAGAATGGTATATTGAATTTTCCCACTATTGTCATAGAGGTTTCTACTTCTCCCTTCAGTTTTGCCAGTGTTTGCCCTATGTATTTGTGGCCCTATTACTAGGTGCATAAATATTTATGATTGTTATTTTCTTTAGGTGGGGCTTCCCTTTTATTAATATGTATTGTCCTTCTTTGTCTCTTTTAACAGCCTTTGACTTAAATTCTACTTTGTATGACATTAGTGTAGCTACCAGCTCTCCTTTGGTTATTATTTCAGGGATTATCTTTTCCCATTCTTTCACTTTAAACCTATTTGTGTCTTTGGGCCTAAGGTGACTCTCTTGTAAACCAAACATTGTTTGATCATGCTTTTTTAATCCTTTCTGTCAATTAATGTCTTTTGATTAAAATCAATTTAAGCCATTAATATTCAACATTATTACTGTAAAGGCAGTAGTTATTTCTGCCATTTTTTCTTTGGTTTTTGTGTATAATTTTTTTTCTCTTTTCCTTTATTGCAGCCTCTTTTACAGTTGGCCTTTGTGGTAGATATGACTGATCCCTTTCTAACTTCAGCTTCTGTATATTAGTGTCTTTGTGGTTCCTCTGAGGTTTGTATTACAAAACCTAAGTCTACAGACCACTCATTTGAAAAGACATTAATTTGACTTCAATAGAATACATGTTCTCTGCTCCCATAGCACTCCATTTTCCCTTTTTATGTTATTTTGTCTCATATTACCTCTTTATATTTTGCATGTCCGTTATAAAGAAATATGACTTTTTCTAATTCAATTGCACTCTGATTTGTGTAGGAACTAAAAAGTAGAGTTATATCTTGAGGACACAATATGATTGAGTTTTGCATTTATCCATTTATTTTCCTTTGTTGATGATCGTTACTTCTTCACACTGCTCTAAGCCACTCTCCCCTGTCTTTTCCTTTCAATCGGAAGAATTCCCTTTACTAATTGTTGTGTGGTGTCCGGCGCTGCCCCGCTCGGTCCCCGGTTCCCGGCCGGCGAGGGGAAACAGGGAAGGAGAGAGAGAGATGCAGACTGCGCGAACTAACCTGGTCATGAATCACGACTCGAACCACACGGCAGTTGTGAAAGCAAGCCCTTTACTACAGCTAGATGAACATTCTGTGTTACTGGTTCCCACACGGGGCACGGCGCCTCGTGGGAGAGCAGCCTCGATGTGGCCGTCAGGCACGGCTCCTTGTGGGCTGTCTCACTCTACCCCGTCCGGGTAAGACCTTTTATACACAATTAACAACCAATAAGCTTCTAGGCTAGTATCGCGTATACAGGATTTCGATTGGTAGGAGCGGGTGGCGGATACATGCGTCACTATGCGGAAACAGGATGCAGGCGCCATCTTGGCTCACTCGATGGGCGGGGGTAACTCTAGAGCAGGCTGCAGCGCATACGCTAGGCCCGATTCGGGAGGCAGCTTTCCACATCTCCCCCTTTCTTATTTATTTTTGACCCAGTGTCTCCAGTGATGAGCGTGCTCCCGTGAACCCAAATGGTTCACAACCTCTTTGGTGCTTTGGGGAGTCTGGACTAGGCCTCAGCCATCCAGCGGCGGAGCCTCTAGCACCAACCAGAATGCTCACGTCATATGGAGACCGGAGAGTCCGTAAGCTGGAAGCAACGTGACTCTCCCTGCAGTGCTTTGCCTGGCAACTGGGGAACAACGACGGGGGCAGGAACAGCAGTAACCAGAGTCGGGGGTGTCACTAGGTGTCTCTGTGCAATGGCTAGGGTCCAGTCTGGCCACAACTAGGACTCTGCCCTAGAGACCCACCTGAGACAAAATTATGACTACTGGTGTCGCCTTTTACACCCGAGAAACAGCCATGCGATTCGCTACAAATTTTGCTCCAAAGCGCCCCACCTGAGGCGACCAGGAAGGGGTATGGTTAATAAATCGGTCACTATCGGGGGTAACAGAGGTGGGAGTCATAGCCATCATAGTGGTAACACGCAATTGCTGCTGCGCTTGAAACAGGCGTTCTAGCAAACATTTAACAACGACTAATCCCACCAATAATCCCACTGCAATGAGGATCCAATTAGTTAAATTGGGCCAAGAGAACCAGGAAGAAACACTGTGCAATAGTTTCTGTAGAACCTCGCCTAACCCGGAGAGATCGACTTTAACGGGTTTTAACTTGATCCCCCCAATTGTGTCTAAACTAGATTCCACCTGTTGGGAGAGATTAACAAATTCAGGAAAATATGACCTTTTCAGCCAATCAGAGACTCTGGAAATGCTTCCGGTCACGTTGGCCCTGACAGGAGTGACACAGAGTTTAACCGTAAGCCACCGGGTGTCACATGTTTGCTGAAGCACTCTCCAGAGTCCATCTATTTCCAGTCCAAGTTCATCTATCTCCGCTTGGAGTTTCTGAATGGCCTGGAAATTTAAGTTCAGCATCTGATTGTGGCGGCGTAGCACGTCTCGGGTAAGGTTGACCAAGCCATTTACCGTTTCCATCGTTATGGCGAGCTGCCGATCTGTCCATGCTTGTAGCACAGCCTGCCCGATCGTTGGGACAAACAAAGAGGAAGCTACACTGGCAGCATTCGATAGCCATTCTTTTATGCCTCTTGGACGGCTAGACTTAGAGAAGGGGATATTGTTAAGTGAAACAACTTGAGAAACAGGGCCAACCCAGTCGGTTGCCTTGACGGGGAGCCAGACATAACTTGGGCGATACACTAGGATAGCGGGGCGGCGAGGCATCCGGGTCTTTGGAACGGTTGCAGACTGTAGGAGCAAGCCCTGGAAGGAAAAGGCACCTTTGAGTCTCCTTTTTACTCAAGATCCCTTCACAAGACTGGCGGCTCTTCCCTGTAACGTTAAGAAATTCAAGCAAGACTCCCTTACTTAACTCGCCATTACCAGTTTCACAAGTAGCATTCGCCGCAACTGTGGTGTTGACAACCTTGACAGAGAGGTTAGCAAAAGAGAGGATCAGTGTGTCATTGGTGAGGGGGAAGGACTCGTTGAAGCTTGTGGAGGGTCAGAAGGCAGGTGGTGGAGACCTAGAGACAGGGTACGAGTGAAAAACACAGGAGAGGCGGGAGACCCAGCAGAGAATGGGGCCAGGGTCGGGGGATGATGCCACAGGCCCCAAAGACCACTCTCCTGCGCTACCACAGTTCCACTAAAAAGAAAAAGGCAGATTAGAAGGATTGCTATAGGAGAGCAAAGAACAGAGTTACCGATCCTCTTTTTGGGCAACCGCGGGGTGGTCAGTCCTACTATTATCGTCTTGTCGGTCGTCGCCATCATCAGCAGGGTCGGAGGCTTGGTCTAATGGTTCAGGTTGTATATTCGTTGGCGTTTCTGACAGCTGTTCCTTGGCTTCTTCAGGTGATGTCACGGTTCTCACCAGTCTTTCCGGAACCAACACTGGTTGACGTCCTGGTTCCTGGGGAAAAACACAAACAGAGCCTCTGGCCCAGCTGAGCACCGGGTCAGGGCCTTTCCACTGCCCCGACAGGACATCCTTCCAACGGACTAGACCTCTATGCGGAGGACTCGGGGTGGTGTGTTGCAGGGCAGGTGTCATTCCTTGTGAATTTTCGTTTAAAAAATTATATGTGAGCAAGGCTACAGACAGTCGAGCTTTTGGGGACAGGCCGTGGCCTATACCCTCTTTCTGTTTTTTAAGCAAGTCTTTGAGAGATCTGTGCGCTCTTTCAATGATTCCTTGCCCCTGAGGGTTATAGGGGATGCCATGTTTTAATTGGACATCCATGTTGTCACAAAATTTTTGGAAGGATTTACTAGTGTAGGCAGGCCCGTTATCCGTCTTTAACGTCTTTGGCTTACCCCAAGCTGCCCATGCAGCAAGGCAGTGTGCAATGACGTGGGAGACTCTTTCTCCTGGTTCAGCAGAGGCAAATAAAACTTGGGAGCATGTGTCCACCGACACATGTAAGTACTTGATCTTACCATACTCTGAATGATGAGTGACATCCATCTGCCAAGTATCCCCTGGGGTGAGACCCCTAGGGTTGACCCCAACCGAGGGGACTGCTCTCTGCTCTGCACAATTGTTGCAGGCTCGGACAATATCTCGAGCAGCTGCACGTGGTATGCTGAACCGCTTAGCTAGGGTACCTGCATTGATGTGAAACTTGGCATGGAATTCTCGGGCTTGTTGATACGGTACCAGCGTCGGAAAGATGTGCAGCTGTCGAGTGGCTACATCTGCGCTATGGTTCCCCTGGGCCATAGGGCCAGGCAAACCTGTGTGGGCTCTAATATGGGTTATGTAAAAAGGGTGTTGCCTGGTCCATATAACCTCCTGTAGTTTGGCAAAGAACGTCCTTACTGTAGAGGAATGTTTAACAATGCCCACCGTTTCTAAAATTTGTACAGAGTTCACAACATAAGCAGAATCCGAGACGACATTTAAGGGCTCGGAAAGGCTTTCCAGGACTGCAATGATAACCTGCAGTTCTACCCATTGAGGCTTTTGTGGTTGGAAGAGCACTGTTTTAGGAGTGTCCCCCTCCACACAATACGCCCCTGTTCCAGAGCTGGAGCCGTCCGTGTATACGGTGGGGGCGCCTGCTAGTGGCCTAGGAGAGGTTACTTTGGGAAAAATCACTGGGTGCCGGGTGACAAACTGCAAGAGAGGAGCCTTAGGGAACTGATTGTTAATGGGACCAAGAAATGTACACCGGAGAATGGCCCATTGATCTATGCATCCGGTGAGTATCTCAAGCTGCTGGGAAGAATAAGGCACCCTGAGATTTTTGGGCTGCTGACCGAAATGCTGCACAGCCCTTTTAATGCATTCTAGGGCCAAGTCTGCAACCGCTGTAGGATAGTGCTCTAGGACTTTTTTGGGGGAAACTCCAGGGTGGACCCAGAGCAGCGGCCCCCGCTGCCACAGTACCGCAGTGGGCTGTAATTCTGTCGGCAGCACGCAGGCTTCAAAAGGCTCATCAGGGTCTATTCTCTTCAATGCAGCGCCACTGAGCGCCTGTTCCACCTGGCATAGTGCTCGCCTTGCCTCTGGAGTGAAGCTTCGAGGTGAGTTTATATTAGAATCCCCCTTCAACAGGTCGAACAAAGGTGTTAGTTTGACATTGGGTATTTTTAGGTATGGACGGATCCAATTGATATCCCCCATGAGTTTTTGTAGATCATTGAGAGTGTGTATATTGTCTAGCCTGAGAGACACCTTTTGGGGGGAAACATGAGTGGGTGCGACTTTCGCCCCCAGGAAAGTGGTAATGTCAGTCATTTGGATTTTTTCAGGGGCAATCTCTAGGTTAGCTTCTCTAAGACTAAGGACTAAATGTGACAAAACTGTTTTAAGAAGATCTGTGTCTCTATGGGCTAAGAGAATGTCATCCATATAATGGATGATTTTCACTTGAGGGAACTGCTGCCGAGTGCTAGCTAGCTTCGCAGCGACATACAGCTGGCACATGGTAGGACTATTAGCCATGCCTTGGGGCAGGACTGTCCATTCAAAGCGTTGACAGGGCTCCTCTTGATTACTAGAGGGCACAGTAAAGGCAAACTTAGGGGTGTCTTCAGGGTGGAGCGGAATAGAAAAGAAGCAATCTTTCAGATCTATGATGAAAATCGACCAGTGCTCCGGTAATGCCGAGAGGAGGGGCAGTCCCATCTGAACGGGCCCTAAAGGCTCCATGCAATCGTTAATAGCTCTTAGATCATGTAGCAGTCTCCATTTACCAGATTTCTTTTTTATTACGAATATAGGGGTGTTCCACGGTGACGTGGAAGGGGCGATATGGCCCTTTTCTAGTTGTTCTGATACTAGGGCGTGCAACGCTGCAAGTTTTTCCTGTGGCAAGGGCCACTGAGGCACCCACACCGGAGCCTCGGTTTTCCATTTTAGTTTTATAGGTGTGGGTGGGAATCTCTCCTCAGTGGCCCCTATGAAAAACCCAAGCCTCGTCTGTCAGACTTGGGGGCAGCTTGTATAGGCTCCGCACGTCCGTGCAGTGAAGCTCCTAAACCCTTGCCGGGGGTATACCCCATTTCTTTTAGCAGTCGCTTAGAGGTTGGGGAGTAGCCGCTAATTAAAGTAACGTCCATTTGGGTCAGAATGTCTCTTCCCCACAAAGACACAGGCAGGGCTAATACATAAGGCTGGAAACTGCCTTGGTGTCCTTCTTCATCGGCCCAATGAAGGGCAGCTGCACTGAGCATGGGCGCTGAAATTTGGCCTATTCCTCTAATGGGCTCTTCCGCCCTGCTCGTTGGCCAGGTGGGGGGCCATTCTTGTTGTCTTATGATAGACCGATCGGCCCCTGTATCGAGCAGGCCCAAGAAAGATCTGCCTTGCACCTTAATGGTTAGCATAGGTCGAGACTCCAGGGACATATGGAGTCCCTCAAAAATCGCTCCACTGGATCCGAACCCTTTTTCCCCTCTCTGTCTGATTCTGCTTGGAAAGACTGCATGTAAGCTGGGTAAGAGCAGGAGCTGCGCCAGCTTATCACCTTCTGCAATGACTAAGGTGCCCCGCTGAGATTGAACCATAACTTGGGCACGGCCTGTGAAATCTGAATCTACAAGTCCTGGTATAACTGTTAATCCTTTCAGGGCCGTGGATGCTCTTCCCAATATGAGCCCTACAGTACCAGCCGGTAAGGGCCCCTTGAAGGAGGTCCCTACTAACTGGACACCCATGGAGGGGGTTAGTACGAGTCTGGAGGTGGCACAGAGGTCCAGTCCTGCTGAGCCGGGGGACGCACGAATTTGATCGGATCCTGTGTTGTCGAATGGCATGCAAGGGGGTCCGTCGAAAGGGCGGACCCCCTCTTCCCGTTTTTTGGAATCTGCTCGGGGCGGCCAGAGAGGCGTCTACCCTGCGCATCGAAAACCGATTTACAGTCTTCTGCGCGGTGGGGGCCTTTGTGGCAACGGCCACACGGCCTGGTTGTTGCACCTGGTTCGCCAAACCGTTGAGTGGCAGGGGGTTGACGTCTATTGGGACAATCTCTCTTAAAGTGCCCTGATTGGCCACAGCCATAGCACCCGTTAGACTTTGCCCCTAAGGTTCTCGGGCTTTTTGTAGCCACCTATAGGGAGCTGGCTAGCATGGCAGCTAGACCTGCATTAGTTAAAGGGCTGCCAGCATCTCTACAGAGCCTGACCCACTCTGTCAAATTTTTTGCTCTGTTTTGTGCCAGGATAACTTTGCACTCCTTGTTGCACTGCTCAAAAATCATTTGCTTAACCACAGTCTCTGCTACTCCTGGATCTGAGAAGATTCTCTCAGCTGCGGTTTGCATACTGGCTACAAAATCCGCAAATGGTTCTGTGGGGCCTTGGTGTATATTGCTGAGTGAGGCCTGAGCCTCTCCCTCACCTGTTAGCTTTTTCCAGGCACCCACAAAACAGCGGAAGATCTGGGCATAGACCTCTTGTGGGAAACCCGTTTGGTTCTGGGCATGGGCGCCTCTCCCCAACAGCATGTCAGCATTCCACCCGCCACGTCTCCCCGCCGCATTCCTTGCGGCCTGCTCTTCAGCTAACTCCTCAAACCATGCTTTCCAATCTATGAATCGGCCTGACGGCAAGCAAGCACGGGCTAGCTGAAAAATATCTGCGGGTGTATGATTTAGAGCAGAGAGGTTCTCGATCATGTTCAAGGTATAAGGGGCATTGGGGCCATACTGATGGACGGCCTGCCTCAATTCCCTCAATAGTTTGTAATCATATGATTCGTGCCGATTGCCACCTTGGGGATTGATAATAACCGGGTACATTTCTGAGACTGGCTGCGGCTCAAGTGGCTGGTAGCCACCCAGCATGCCAAAAGGTCTAAATGTTGTGAAAGGGTTCCATCTCCAGAAATGTCTCCCACCACTACCTAATGGCAAAGGGTCCTGAGGGCCTGTATACTCGGGCGGGGGGTACGGCAAAGGTTGCCCCTCCCCTGACCGACCCATCGGGGTTTCCGGGTCTGGCAGCAAAGGATAATTACATTTCCTGGGCATGGCCACTAGAGGGAGCTCTCGGCGAGGTCCTTTGGTGGGACCGCCCAAGGCGTCAGTTGGGAGCTGGGGTGTCCCTGGGGGTGCAGCGGTAGACATTGGCGGGGCGGAAGGCCGCACGGGTGTGGCGGGAGGCTCCTCCCACTCAATTAGCGGGGATGCTTCTGCCTTCTCGTCAGTATCGCTATCTGACTCTGAGTCAGAGTCACTGGACTCCGGCGGTTTGCCCTTACAGGAGCCGTCCGCTGACGAAACTGACTGGGTTTCTTGGAGCGCGCACCGTGCTTCTTGCAAGACAGAGGACGGGCTTAGGCCGGTAGCCGATTCTAGTTCAAGGACCGCACGGACGGTCTCCCATATGGGTACTAGAATCGGGTCCATACACACGCCCGTCTGGCGCGCTCGGTCTATGTCGCGACCGAGCTTCATCCAAGAGGGTAGGCTAAGGCTGCCGGTGCAGGCAAACCAAGGGGCAAAAGTATCAACATCATCAAGAAAACGCTGAAGGGAGCTTTTCCTGACCGAGATACCCCGTTGTTTCAAAAGGTTCTTTAAGGGAGCTAAGAGAGGTGAACTTCCGGACTGCCCCATGATTGCAGTCGGCACTATACTTCAGTCACTCGGAGAGCTCTTCCGAGTCCCCCGGGGTCACCTGAAAACCCACGGGCCCTAACTATCATGTAATAAGACGCACTCACCTTCTCGCGTTGATCAGGCGCGGGAAGTCCGCCGTAAGCTCGACGCGCAGCGCTGCTCTCCTCACAGAGGGACCGTCGAGAGCGAGGCAGGAGGAGGAGCTTCCCCGTACGGGCCACCACTTGTCCGGCGCTGCCCCGCTCGGTCCCCGGTTCCCGGCCGGCGAGGGGAAACAGGGAAGGAGAGAGAGAGATGCAGACTGCGCGAACTAACCTGGTCATGAATCACGACTCGAACCACACGGCAGTTGTGAAAGCAAGCCCTTTACTACAGCTAGATGAACATTCTGTGTTACTGGTTCCCACACGGGGCACGGCGCCTCGTGGGAGAGCAGCCTCGATGTGGCCGTCAGGCACGGCTCCTTGTGGGCTGTCTCACCCTACCCCGTCCGGGTAAGACCTTTTATACACAATTAACAACCAATAAGCTTCTAGGCTAGTATCGCGTATACAGGATTTCGATTGGTAGGAGCGGGTGGCGGATACATGCGTCACTATGCGGAAACAGGATGCAGGCGCCATCTTGGCTCACTCGATGGGCGGGGGTAACTCTAGAGCAGGCTGCAGCGCATACGCTAGGCCCGATTCGGGAGGCGGCTTTCCACAGTGTGGCAAGTCTTTTATTGATGAACTCTTTCTGTTTATCTGTGATGATTTAAATTCTATCTTATTTTGAAAGATCATCTTGTTGAATAAAGAATTTTGGGGTGGCCATTTTTCTCTTTCAGTACCTTAAATATATCATACCACTGCCTTCTTGCATCCATGGTTTCTGATGAGAAATTAACACCTAGCCTTATTTCAGTTCCCTTGTATATGATGAATTATTTTTCTTTTACTGCTTTCAGAATTCTCTCTTTATCTTTGGCTTTTGACATTCAGATTAGTATATGTCTCAGAATAGGTATATTAGGGTTTATTTTGTTTGTAGTGCATTGTGCTTATTGGACTTGTATATTTATTTTCTTTCCTATGAGTTTGGAAATTTTCAGGCTTTATTTTCTCAAATATTCTTTCTGTCCCCTTTCTCTTCTCTTCTCCTTTTGGGACGCTCATGATGTGTGTGCTTGTACACTTCAAGCTATCACTGTAGTCACTGAGGTACTGTTCAATTTTTTTCTGTTCTTTTCTCTACCTGTTATTCTGACTATATGAATTTGTTTGCCTTTTCTTCTAGTTTGCTAATTCTTTCCTCTTGTTCAAATCTACTGTTATATGACTCTATTTTATTTTTAATCTCCATGATTGTATCTTTAATCTGCATAATTATGGCCATGATTCTTTTTAATCTAATTCTTTTTTTGCTCATGTTTTGTCTTCTGAATATCCTTTGTATCTGTATCTATCATTTTATTTCTAGCCATATTTTCCTTCAATTCCTTGAATTGACTTAGGAGATTTGTATGAATTTTTTTGATTAGTTGTTCCAAATTCTGTGTTTTCACTGAAATTTTCATTTTTTGCTTTGACTGAACCATATCTCCCTATTTCTTAGTATAGGTTGCAATTTTTTGCTGATGTATGGGCATCTTCTAGCTCTATCAGTTTTTCCCTCTTGTCTAATGTTTTATTACTTATTGGTTTTGTGTCCATGATCTTCTTTGATGCTTAGAACAACTTGTGGACCTTTAGAGTATCCCCTGTTTAACTGTTGAGATTTTCTGAGGTCTTCTGCATCTCATTTTTGCCCCTGGTATGTAGTACAACTTTCAACATTGCTCTTATATGGGCAATTGTTTCACCTTTAGGAGAAAGTACTTTTCCTTAGTTCCTTCTCTGGAAATTGTGATCTATTCTGTTTGTTTATGTGCATAATTCTCTCATCTGCTCCTATGATCTGTTTAAATTCTCTCCTTCACATAGTGCTCTTATCATTATACTTTTCAGATTTGGGAACTGTTTTGTCTTACAACAGTTCAATTCCAGCTCCCTCCCACAACCCTTTTTCTCCAGTTTCATCCCCACTAGTGTATCCCATCTTAGGAGTCAGATGGAATCAATTCAGAATGGTTCATTTTTTGTTTAGATGGTCCAGGAAACAGAGACTGGAATTAGTGTGTGACCTCTTGCCAACAGCTTGACTGTGCTCATTTTTATTTCCTGGGGTCCTTTTTTTATGTATACCCTATTAGCCACTTGTGTTCCACTGTGGATCTCTGAGGACTTGTGTCCCTAAGCCTGAATATGAGTGGGGTTCTAACTCACTGCTGTGAGTGGCTCTATCATCTGCATCAGTGGCAGGAAGGACCCATGCCATGTTGCCTCTATGTGACTCCCACAGAGGACTGAGTGAGGGAGAGGATTTAGACTGGTGGGTCTGGAAATAAATCTCCCAACTCTTTTTGATGTTTTATTTTTCTTTGATTCAGCATTTGTGGAGTCCTTCAGTCTCTATTGTATTCCATAGTTTCAAGAAACTGTGATTTTTCTTTTATTAGATGCTTCTGAGGGGAGACTTTTCCAGGGGATGTCTTATGTCACTAAGTTGATGATATCACCTTTGTAATGTTTTAATTTTGATTATGAACAAGAGTAGGTCTAGGCTAGGTTTTCCCACAGTAAAAAAGAACATAAAATATTTGTTGATTAAAAAAAGGAAACAGAGGTTTACTTTTCATTTGCTTATAGCGTGGGTCAATAGATGGGGAGAAGATGACAAAGGGGCTCTGCTCTTATGTTATTGCAGAGGCCAGAGAATGCAATTCTATTCTGTCCCTAAAAGGAAAGTAATTAATGCAATATTTAGCAAAAATATTAATGGTCACCACACTGTGAAAGATGAGGGAATAGTAACCCCTACAATTTTCTCCAGCTTTCTTCCTTTACTCCAACATCTCTGTGTATTTTACAGTAAGTGTTAAGTATTTTACAGTAAGTGTTATGCGGAAGAATATGACTAAAGTGTTTGTTAAGTTCATTCACTCCTTCAATTCTAGACAAACTAATTTGGGAATTTTCTCTCACATTATCATGTTTTTACACCCCTTACTTGAACACATTACTTTGTTCCTAAAAATTTCCTATTTACCTAGTGTATCACTATAGCTAATACAATCTCCTTTGAATTTCTCCTTTTTATTACCCAATCTCAAATGGGTTAACAATTATGCAAGCATATATGCAGAGACTATCAAATATTTTCCCCTTCCAGGGAGAATTATTCATCCAGAAAATATTTTTTTTTTCATCCCAGTGAATTGACAAGAGAAATTTAGAACACCTGGAAATCTAAGCAAGTTTTCCCTCAAGCTTTCCCAAATTAAAAAATATATATATATCTGAATTTCTAATTAATATATATTTCATGGATCATTTTCTACCTCCTCAAGATGCTGCTCTATGAAGTCCATTATGGTTCCCAGAAATACATGCATACACACACACACAAACACTCCAGGTAATCAATAAAGTTAGGAAAGAGTAGACTAGAGAATTGAGGGGAGGGATTGATCTATTTTTCATAATGTCCCTGGATTACCTAATAAAGAAAGCATCTATTGCTTTTCAAACAACATTTTCAGGTTGAGAACAATGTCTTTCCTAGTAAAGGAATTTTGCCTTTCAGTTTCTCATGTTACTGAAGATTAAAAATTAATTCCTTACATGATACACTACAAATAAACTCTGATCATAGCAGGGAGGCTCTATAACCAAGTTAGAAATGTATTTCATTGGTCCTACTTTTATGTTTTCTTAAGAATATGTGAGGGTTCTTTAGAAATGTAAAGATTTTGGATTTGCTCCTGTTATAATTCAGCAAAGAAAAAAACATAAGTGCTAGTGTATAATCATACAAGCACATAATGACAGCTTGTTTGGGGAAGTAAAAACACAGTTTCAACTGATTTTAATCATTCTAATTTTTTCATTTAGTTGGAGAAAATGGTAGACACCCAATACTTTCTTTCTTTTATAGTGCCTCAGAAATAGTTTAATATCTTATCCTTCCTCAGAAAAGGTACCTCTTGCCAAATTCTATTATATTTTGGTGAACCAATGTTCTGAGTGTCACCATGTTAACAAATGGGCTGTCTTTCCTTTTATATATTTTATCAAAACATAAAATTCATAAAAATGGAGGAAACAGTTCCTAATTGTGAATTTTTACATAGTGAATACACTTTCATATTCAGCACCAACAGCAAAAATCAGATTATGAGCATTCTTGTCCTCTTTGACCCTCTCCTGATCAGTTGCTCTCAAGTAGGCATCATCATGATGTCTAACACCATAGATTAGTAAAATAGGAAAATATTAAATTAGACAAATTCAGGAATATTGGGTGAGGGAATATTTTTATATAAACAAATTATGATATGAATGACCTGATTTAAATATCTATAAATATATGAAAGGAAAGCAGATGAAGGGCAAGTTGAGCTAGAAGAGGAAAAAAATAACATTATTTCTACTTATTCTCACTGGGAGAATATGATGTCAAATGACCAAATTGCTTTTGAAGAAGTGGTCCATAGGTTAGGTTATAATAAGTGTGGTTTCAATTTTACAATGCCATTTATTTCCTCAGGGTGGTAAAAACAAGGACAATTTTTAGCAAAACAAATAATGTTTAAGGAACAAATCCTTCCGATTCAAGCTGTTAGGGGATACAGATGGCATGGTGCAGATAAACAGAATTTTAACCTTGCATTTGTCAAGGTTTTATCAACTATTACATTCATCTGTGCTTTGGGGGAGTTCATTCTGTGGAAGCATAATAGCGAAGATTTGCCTCCCTAATAATCTGTTCCATGTAATAGAGAAATTAGAGCCACCATTAGTTTAGAAAAAGATTTGCAGAGTGAGTCATTTAATGTCTGAGAGCTGATAAAGCCTTTTGCCCAGATGGATGATAGGTATGTATGTTGGCTAGCTTTCCAAAGTATGACTGATGAAGCTGGAACTTTATTAGGTGCTTTTCTTCCTATATTTAACCTCAGTGGAAAGGTCACACTCATGAAGGTCATACTCATAAACAGAGAATGGGCATGTGCAGGGCAAGGTTCTCTGTGATCTGGTACAGCCACTCTTCTAACTATCCACACAGCACTAGATTCCTTTCCTGAAACTACCTTCAAATGGCTTAAGGCATTTTAGCAAATGTGTTTGAGTTTAACTCGTAATGCTCTAGTAAACATTTTTGCCATTCTTCTTGCCATGGAGGGACACTTTGGACCTCAGTACAACAACTGGGTCTGTTTCACTGCGTTTAGTGTGGGTAAAACTCTCTAAAATTGGAAGTTACAGGGACAGAACTCTCAAATTGACCTGTCCATACTGGAATACTAGTTGTCCAATTTGGGGTCTTGGGACTGGTTACTACCGCATTCTTTCTACACTTAGGACCTTAGTTTGCCAGAGCTACTATGACAAATACCACAAACTGATTAGCTTCAACAACAGAAATTCATTGGCTGACGGTTTGGTAGTTAGAAATCCAAAATCAAGATATTGACAGGCAAGCCTCTTCCAGAGTTGGTAGTATTCTGGTGATGGTTGCTGGCAAAGAATCTCTGCCTCTGTCATGTGGTAACTGTCACATGGTGATCTGTCTCTTTCTGTCTCCTCCTGTGACTGATACTCATGTGTCCAATTTTCTCCTCTTATAGTCTCCAGTCATATTGGATTAAGTCCTACTCTGGTTCAGTTTGGCCTTAACATCTTCAAAGATCCTATTTGCAAATGAATTCACACCACCACATGATGGGGTTAGGACTTGAACATGGTTTTGTGGGAGACATGATTCAATCTACCACACTCAGCATGCAGTGTCTCCCTCCCCACCCAATTCCCTCTTTAATGCTCTTATTATCTTGTACTTTTGTGCCTCTTCCACCAGCTTATATTTTTCTTTAACAGTGGAGACTTATTTTCAAGGTTGCTGGGAAGAAGTAAAAGACAGCATGTGTAAAATGACCTATAATAGGTGTTGAAAAAATTATTCCCCTCTCTATTGTATTACTTTTCCAAAATAAAAATATTTATTGAATATCCTCTGGTTCAGCAGGGAACGTTTTTAGTATCTGAAAAGACAAAGATTCTAGCTATGCAGCAATAAGGAAGGAAGAGAGGTGCCAGATTGGAAAAATCACCTTGAAACAGGCAGGAAAAAGTCACATGATGATAAAAGCTGGTGCTCAGTTGTGTTGCTATCTAAGAAAAAACCTTAAAAGCAAGATGACTCAAAAATTCTAGCATCAACACAAGATTTAATTTATGTGAAACTTTATAAACTCTTTACTTCTGATATTTGGTCTCTAGGATTATTCCTGTGGCTCACCAAGTCAGAGTAAGCCCTATTCAAAAATTGTCATAAGTATATCATTGACATTTTCTATGAGAAACACTGATGCAATTGGGGTGAATTTGGAAATGTTTTTCTCTGGTTACTTGGTTTTCCAAAAAAATGCTGTCCCTTGATTTCCCTTCCACTGACACATGACAACCAATATTTCTTATATTCTATAACATAGTAAGTCATTAAAAGTAGGTGATCTGAAGCTGGACTGTCTGAATTTGAATCTCAATGTCAATATTTATTAATCTCATACCTTCAATGTTAATATCCTTATCCATAAATCATCAATAATAATAATATTATTAAATCTTAGGTATATTATGAAAAGTAAATGAACTAATTAATGCATGCATTGTGTTTAGAATGGTTTGTGGCATATATAAAGCCTGAGAAAGGTATTTTTATGTATGCTTCCTACGATTATGTAGGACTTTATCCTTGGAACAGTCTATCTCTGGCCTGGGACTAGATCCTAACCCTTGTTTTTCATTCTTTCTATCAAATATACCATCCTATTCTCTGCTGGGCAAAAATCTGTAGATTATTGTAACATATCTCTTGACCTCAAACTATAATGCTAATGTGTATACACATATGCTCAGAAAGGCCCTTAATGAATACATCTATTAATAAGAATTCACACAACATGGCTGGCCAGTGTAAAATTGGCTTCAGGTTATGTGCCCATTTTGGCAAAATTTTTATTCTAAGACCTGTCTCTTTGCAGATATATAGTTTAAGAGAGTTTAACAGTAAGTTAAAATTCAGTTAAATATTTGGCTATTTCAAGATATCTAGTTTTTATTGACACATTTTACAGATAAGCATTGCTATCTTATTTTTTTCTGTTTTACCTGGTGAAAACAAATGTCACAGTACTCTGTGGCAAAATATATTCACATCAATATTTATATTGGTTGCTTCATTGAAAATGGAGATCAAACTTCAGCTCTAGAAAAGGAAAAAAGTGCATTCAACTGCTCTCGAGGTAGAATTATAATTGTTATTAATACTTCACTTTTTGTTGTTGATGTTAGCCTCTAAGTCACATTGTTTATTTTATTAGAGTATATATAAAGTTACTTCAAACATTATCTCCCAGTTTTTCTTTATATTCTCTTATTGTTCCCTGACACATACTTATTTGTACAAAGAGTTGAAATATATTTATAACTTGTGACATATATTTTGATTTTCAATGCCTTTTAATTTCATATGAAACTTGTAATGTATAAGCATTCACCACAAATAATTATATATATATATATATATATATATATATATATTTATATATAATATTTTTAAATGTTTCAATGAAATAACTATTTACAACAAAACCTGAATAATCAAAATTTTATTATCTTGGGGAATATTTGCCATTCTAACAGAATTATAACAAATTCTGAGAAGCTCTTCAGTGTCTTTGTGTGAAGTATTGGATTTTTTTCATAAATAATACTGTATTAGAATTAAAATGTTTTTCATCTTTCAAATGTACTTTGAGTATATGTTTTTAGTTTTTTATGTGAGACGTCAAATCATCAAATGGAATTCCAGTTATCATCTAATCATAATTTTCATCTTAGAGAAAATGGTTAGTCAATGCTCAATTTAACATGGCTATACAAATGATCTTTCATAAGATTATCATAGCATATCACCGTTTCTTTCTAAACCTAATATTTATTTTTTGAATTACTCATTAATAGCTCCAGAGAATACAGCCTTCTTTTCACAAAGTGTCATGAATGAAAGTTATCACAAATGAAAAAAGTATTGGATATATATTATTTTTCCTTTCTACCAACTACCTTATTCTTTAGCACATGAAACAATTAAAACATCATTTACATTTTCCAATTCAAATGTAAATTGTATATTGGACATATGGTAAGATAATAAATTTGGCAGTCAGTACAGAGATGGAGTGTTATGGATTTCAGCTTAAGTGCCTGAAATTTGTGTGAAAGTCAAAGAATATTATATTAGGTTTCCTTAAGACAAGTGGATAGTTCTGATTAGTCAAATATAATCAGGGATGCTCCTAGAAGAGAAAAAATAGTTACATAAATGTCTTCTTTCATCTTTATAAAATTAGAAACCATTTAAAATGCTAATAGGTGTATGTTTTTGCTGCTCTTGTTGATTTTAAAACTGCTCTTTTAATAGGCTAAAGATTTTATAATTTTTTTGTCAGAAAAAGATATTTCCTATATTAAATTACATGGGGGGTAGAAATTGAAAATAATTTTGAATAAATTCACTTAGAAGTAAATAATGACCAAAAAAAATCTTCCTTACATGTTGAGTGATGTCAAGCTTTTTCAAGATGGAATATTAGTGAAACATTGAATATTTTTTAAATAACAATTTTGTATAGTCTTTTCCATTTCATATAATATAATGTCATAGCCCTTTAAAGGGTTTTAATATCAGTCTAGAATTCCCATGAAATATAATTTGAAAATTTAAAAGTGAAATAAATATTTTCGTGGCTTCAAAATTTATTAATTTAAAATAGCAACTACAGTACTGAAAGTCAAGTTGTTATATAGCAACTCCTCTTGATCTAGTACATGGACTATTTTTTGTCAACCAATCCCCTATGAGTCATATCCTTTCATGATTTGGAAGATGCAAATATTTGATACATGTGTTCATATTTGAAAAAAAATATTTTACTCCTATTTCTTTTCAGGTCCAGTAAATGATCTGGTAAGACAACACTTCACAAGCTTGCAACTTTCCATACAGTTAAAAGGTGACTACAAAGCCAACTCACATCTATATAGGATAAGGAAGATTTTCTTGTACTTGGGATGGTAAACTATACCTTCATCCTAGGATGCTACTCTCCCAGTCCTCCCACACAGATTACTTAGTAATCACTACCTATGGTTATGGAACTTCCAAACCAAGCATTCTCAAATTAGTTATTTGAATCATTTTCACCATTGAGTATATTTATATTCCTCAATGCAGCAGAATAAGTATCTACACCATTCTCCTTTCTTTCACTAGGCTACTCCATTTGGCTTTCTTCTATTTTTTAAATATAATGTTTGAAACATAGTCTAAGCAACTCACTTTGATGTCACTTTGTGTGATGGTTAGGTTCATGTGTCAACTTGGCCAGGTGATAGTACCCAGCTGTCTGGTCAAGCAAACACTGGCCTAACAATTGCTATGAGGACATTTGAGGCTGGTTAATAAACCAACAGGCTGGTTTATTAAATCATCAGTCAATTGACTGCAGCTGTGACTAATGACTCACCAAAGGGTGTGTCTTCCACAATGAGAGAATGCAATTGACTGGATTTAATCCAATTAATCAGTTGAAGACTTATAAGCAAGACAGATAGAGGACCTTCACTTCTTCTTCCACTGCCCAGTGAAGCATTTCCTGAGGAGTTCCTCGAAGTTGCCGGTTCATTTCCTGAGGAAATCATCGGACATCTTCCTTGGAGTTGACAGTTTCTTGATGGCTCTACAGAATTTGGACTCCTGCATACCCACAGTTGCATGAGTCACTTTTATAATTTGATAATCAGAGACACCTCTCATTGATTCTGTTTCCCTAGAGAACCCTAACTAATACAACTTGGTACTGGGAGTGGTTCTTGAGAAACAGAATCTTAAAATGGGCTTTTACAATTTGTTTTCTACTCTGATTAGATTCAGAGGCACTAATGACTCTATCTCCAATAATCAAGAGAGCACTGACAGTCCATGGCATGAGTTGTCAAAGGAAATATGCAAAATAGCACCATTTGATTCTCTAATCATACTCTAGTACAAAGCAAGGCTCTGGGTGACAGTGTTTTTGACACCTTCATGGAGTTTTCCAGTATTAAGAGGTATAATGATGTTGGCTGGCTGCTCTTAGATACTTTGGATAAAGTTGTAAGAGAAAGGGATGAGCTAAAGGCTTCAAATATAAAGGTTTCCATGTGTGCCCTGAAAGAAAATCTTATTTCCTGTGCCCGCAGACTGGAAGTTTCTGAAAACCAGACACAGTCTCTCATTGTGTGAGTAGCAAATTTAGAACATAAACTAAAGTCTCAACCTCTCAGGGTGTATGCTGTTAAAGTAAAGGCATTGATTGGAAAAGAATGGGATCCGGAAACTTGGGATGGGGACATATGGATTGATAATAATGGCAGTGAGGACATTGGAACCCTGGATTCTGCTGGGTCATTGTTAGATTTACCTGTAGAGGGCTGTCCTGAGGAAACAGCTTCCCCACCTCCAGTCTGACCTAAGGAGCCTGCCACCCAACCCCCACCTAAGGAGATTAACCCTTCAGTGCCTGCTAATCCTGTAATCACCTCCCCTGAGGAAGCAGCCCTCACTCTTTTGTCTGGAGAGATTAATCCTGTTTTAAGAGATGATAATGCAACAGAACGTCCTGAGGTGAATGGCTTGAGAGATAATTCTAACTCTTTTCATGACCCACCCCCACCACCAGTTTTTGCTTCAAGACCTATAACTAGGCTGAAATCCCAACAAGCTCCAAAGGGTGAGATACAAAGTGTGACCCATGAAGAGGTACGCTATACTCCAAAGGAACTGTATGAATTTTCCAACTTATACAGACAAAAACCAGGGGAATGTGTGGGAATGGATATTAAGAGTGTGGGATAATGGTGGAAGGAATATAAGGTTGGATCAGGCTGAATTTACTGATATGGGCCCACTAAGCAGAGATTCTGCATTCAGTGTTGTAGCTCAAGGGGTTAGAAAGGGTGTTAACAGTTTGTTTAGGTGGTTGGCTGAAACATGGATCAAAAGGTGGCTGGCATTACCAGATGTTGAAATGCCAGAACTGCCCTGGTACAATGTGGAGGAAGGGATTCAAAGGCTTAGAGAGATTGGAATGTTAGAGTGGATTTATCATGGAAAACCTGCTCACACACCCCTGGAATGTCCAGAGGACACACGTTTTACCAGGACTGTAAGGAATAAATTTGTGAGACTAGCTCCATCATCTCTGAAGAGGTCTGTAGTTGCCCTTCTCTGTAGGTCAGATATTACCGTAGGAACTGCTGTCACTGAGCTGGAATCCTTAAACACAATGGGGATATTCGGGTCCCGAGTCAGTAGAAGCCAAGTGGCTGCAGTTAATCCCCACAGACAAGGTGGGCGTGGCTACCATAATGGAAAACAGGCTCAAAGCAGCAATCATAATATGACTCGCAGAGACTTATGGTGTTGGCTAGTGGATCATGGAGTACCAAGTGGTAAAATAGACGGGCAATTGACTGAATTCTTGTTTAAACTATATAGGCAGAAGAATTCTAGGTCATGTGAACAAAAGTCTCCCTTGAATTAAAAAACAGAGAGTCACGGCCCCTTAATCAATTCCCAGATGTCTTAGTTTGCTAATGCTGCAGAATGCAAAACACCAGAGATGGATAGGCTTTTATAAAACAGGGGTTTATTTCACTACACAGTTACAGTCTTAAGGCCACAAAACGTCCAAGGTAACACATCAGCAATCGGGTACCTTTACCGGAGGATGGCCAATGGCGTCCGGAAAACCTCTGTTAGCTGGGAAGGCATGTGGCTGGCGTCTGCTCCAAAGTTCTGGTTTCAAAATGGCTTTCTCTCAGGACGTTCCTCTCTAGCAAGCTTGCTCTTCTTCAAAACGTCACTCACAGCTGCACTCCCTTCAGTCTCTTTGAGTCAGCATGTTTTATATGGCTCCACTGATCAAGGCCCACCCTGAATGGGTGGGGTCACACCTTCATGGGAGTATCCCACCAAAGTCACCACCCACAGCTGGGTGGGGCACATTCCAAGCAAATCTAACCAGCACCAAAACGTCTGTCCCACAAGACCACAAAGATAATGGCATTTGGGGGACACAATACACTCAAACCGGCACACCAGACTTGAGACAGTTTACAGATCCAGAGCCCCTTGAATGAAGGGAAGGCCAGATACCCTTGGGGAAGGACCCTGTTACACTGCCAAAAATTTATACTGTTAATCTTCCTCCCAGCCTTCCCCAGGGGGACCTACGGCCTTTTACCAGGGTGACTGTGCATTGGGGAAAAAGAAATGATAAGATATTTCGTGGATTATTAGACACTGGTTCAGAAGTGACATGAATTCCCAGCAACCCAAAACATCACTCTGGTCCACCAGTCAGAGTTGCGGCTTATGGAGGTCAGGTGATTGATGGAGTTTTAGCTCAGGTCCATCTCACAGTGGGTCCAGTGGGTCCCTGGGCCCATTTTGTGGTTATTTTCCCAGTGCCGGAATGCATAATTGGAATAGACATACTCAGCAACTGGCAGAATCCTCACTTTGGTTCCCTGACTCCTGGAGTGAAGGCTATTATGGTGGGAAAGGCCAAGTGGAAGCCACTAGAACTGCCCCTGCCAAGCAAAATAGTGAACCAGAAGCAATACCAGATTCTTGGAGGGATTGCAGAGATTAATGCCACTCTTAAGGACTTGAAGGAAGCAGGGGTGGTGATTCCCACCACATCCCCATTCAACTCTCCTATTTGGCCTGTGCAGAAAACAGATGGGTCTTGGAGGATGACTGTGGATTATTGTAAGCTTAACCAGGTGGTGACTCCAATTGCAGCTGCTGTTCCAGATGTGGTATCATTGCTTGAGCAAATCAGCACATCCCCTGGTACCTGGTATGCAGCTATTGATCTGGCAAATGCTTTTTCTCAATTGCTCTCAGCAAGGACCACCAGAAACAGCTCACATTCAGCTGACAAGGCCAGCAGTTTACATTCACTGTGCTACCTCAGGGTTATATCAACTCTCCAGCCCTATGTCATAATATTGTCCTCAGGGATCTTGGTCATTTCTCCCTCCCAGAAGACATCACACTGGTTCATTATATTGATGATATGTTGATTGGACCTAGTGAGCAAGAAGTAGCAACTACTCTAGATTTGTTGGTAAGGTATTTGCATGGCAGAGGATGGGAGATAAATCCAACAAAAATACAGGGGCCTTCCACCTCAGTAAAATTCTTAGGTGTCCAGTGCTGTGGGGCTTGTCAAGATATTCCTTCTAAGGTGAAGGATAACCTGTTGCATCTGGCCCCTCCTACAACCAAAAAAGAGTTGGCCTCTTTGGGTTTTGGAGACAACATATTCCTCATTTAGGTGTGCTACTCTGGCCCATTTACCGAGTGACTAGAAAATCTAGTTTTCAGTGGGGCCCAGAACAAGATGAGGCTCTGGGACAGGTCCAGGCTGCTATGCAAGCTGCTCTGCCACTTGGACCATATGATCCAGCTGACCCAATGGTGATGGAAGTGTCAGTGGCAAATAGAGATGCTGTTTGGAGACTTTGGCAGGCTCCTATGGGAGAATCACAACTCAGGCCCTTAGGATTTTGGAGTAAAGCTTTACCGTCCTCTGCAGATAACTACTCTTCATTTGAGAAACACCTGTTGGCCTGCTACTGGGCCTTAGTAGAGACAGAATGCTTAACCATGGGCCACCAAGTTACCATGAGACCTGAGTTACCTATCATGAGCTGGGTGTTGTCTGGCCCACCAAACCATAAAGTTGGGTGTGCACAGCAGCACTCCATCGTAAAATGGAAATGGTTTATATGAGATAGAGCTTGAGCAGGTCCTGAAGGTACAAGTAAGTTACATGAGGAAGTGGCCCAAATGCCCATGGCCCCCACTCCTTCCACCTTAGCTTCTCTTTCCCAGCCCATAGCTATGGCATCTTGGGGAGTTCCTTACAGTCAGTTGACTGAGGAAGAGAAGACTCAGGCCTGGTTTACAGATGGTTCTGCACGATATGCAGGCACCACCCGAAAGTGGACAGCTGCAGCACTGCAGCCCCTTTCTGGGATGTCCCTGAAGGACACTGGTGAGGGGAAATCCTTCCAGTGGGCAGAACTTCGAGCAGTGCACCTGGTTGTTCACTTTGCTTGGAAGGAGAACTGGCCAGAGGTGCATTTGTATACTGATTCCTGGGCTGTTGCTAATGGTTTGGCTGGATGGTCAGGGACTTGGAAGGAACATGATTGGAAGATTGGTGACAGAGAAGTCTGGGGAAGGGGTATGTGGATGGACCTTTCTGAGTGGGCAAAGAACATGAAGATATTTGTGTCCCATGTGACTGCTCACCAGAGGGTGACTTCAGCAGAAGAAGGTTTTAATCACAAAGTGGATAAAATGACCCATTTGGTGGATACCAATCAGCCTCTTTCCCCAGCAACTCCTGTCATTGTCCAATGGACTCATGGACAAAGTGGTCATAGTGGTAGGGATGGAGGTTATGCATGGGCTCAGCAACATGGACTTCCACTCACCAAGGCTGACCTGGCCACAGCCACTGCTGAGTGTCCAATCTGCCAGCAGCAGAGACCCACACTCAGTCCCCAGTATGGCACCATTCCTCAAGGTGATCAGCCTGCTACCTGGTGGCAGGTTGATTCCATTGGACCACTTTCATCATGGAAGGGGCAGTGATTTGTTCTTACTGGAGTAGACACATACTCTGGATATGGGTTTGCCTTCCCTGCACGACATGCTTCTGCCAAAACTATGATCCGTGGACTTACAGAATGCCTTATCCCCCATCAGGGTATTCCACACAGCATTGCTTCAGACCAAGGAACCCACTTCACAGCAAATGAAGTAAGGGAATGGGCACATGCTCATGGAATTCTGTGGTCTTACCATGTTCTCTATCATCCAGAGGCAGCTGGGTTGATAGAATGGTGGAATGGCCTGTTGAAGACTCAATTATGGTGCCAACTAGGTGGCAATACCTTGCAGGGTTGGGGCAGTGTTCTCCAGGAGGCTGTGTATACTCTGAATCAGCATCCACTCTATGGTGCTGTTTCTCCCATAACCAGGATTCATGGGTCCAGGAATCAAGGGGTGGAAACAGGAGTGGCACCACTCACTATCACTCCTAGTGATCCACTAGGGAAATTTTTGCTTCCTGTCCCTGCAAGCTTAAGCTCTGCTGGTCTACAGGTCTTGGTTCCAAAAGGAGGAGTGCTTTCACCAGGAAACACAACAATAATCCCATTGAACTGGAAATTAAGACAGCCACCTGGACACTTTGGGCTTCTTATGCCTCTGAATCAACAGGCAAGGAAGGGGATTACTGTACTGGCTGGGGTGATTGATCCTGACTATTAAAGGGAAATAGCACTGCAACTACACAATGGAAGTAAGGAAGAGTTTTCCTGGAATACAGGAGATCCCCTAGGGCGTCTCTTAGTACTACCATGCCCTGTGATTCAAGTCAATGGAAAACTGCAACAACCCAATCCAGGCAGGACTACCAATGGCCAAGACACTTCAGGAATGAAGGTTTGGGTCACCCCACCAGGCTAACAACCATGGCCAGCTGAAGTGCTTGCTGAGGGCAAAGGGAACATGGAGTGGGTAGTAGAAGAAGGTCATGATAAATATGAACTACAGCCACATGACCAGTTACAGAAATGAGGACTATGATGACATGAATATTTCCTCCTCATTTTGTTATGATTATGTTTGTATTTGTCTGTAAAGCAAATATCTTTGCTTTCTTCTCTGTCTTATCCCCTTATCATATGGCATAAGCTGTAATGTTCATTTTGAAGGTATGGTTTTAGGTGATGTTTATAACTGCCAAGTTGACAAGGGGTGGACTGTGATGGTTAGGTTCATGTGTCAACTTGGCCAGGTGACCCACCTGTCTGGTCAAGCAAACACTGGCCTAACAATTGCTGTGAGGAAATTTGAGGCTGGTTAATAAACCAAGAGGCTGGTTTATTAAATCATCAATCAGTTCACTGCAGCTGTGACTGATGACTCACCAAAGGGCCTGCCTTCCACAATGAGATAATGCAATTCACTGGATTTGATCCAATTAATCAGTTGAAGACTTATAAGCAAGACAGATAGAGTACCTTCACTTCTTCGGCTGCCCAGTGAAGCATTTCCTGAGGAGTTCATCGAAGATTCCAGTTCATTTCCTGAGGAGTTCATCAAACACATTCATCGAAGATCCCAGTTCATTTCCTGAGGAGTTCGTCGAAGTTGTCGGTTCATTTCCTGAGGAGTTCATCAGACATCTTCCATGGAGTTGACAGTTTGTTGATGGCTGTACAGAATTTGGACTCCTGCATACCCACAGTTGCATGAGTCACTTTTACAATTTGATAATCAGAGACACCTCTCATTGATTCTGTTTCCCTAGAGAACCCTAACTAATATACTTTGTTTTTGTGTCATTGTGCATTTAGCTCCACCTGTATCCATATCGATACCAGGATTAAAAGACATATAACATTCAATAATATCAGACAAATGTTATTTCCTCTAAGAGTTACCAGCCATCCTACTTTGCCTGACATTAAGGTGTTTCACAGATGTGGGACTTTCACTGTTAATACTGGGAAAGTCTCCAGGTAAATCAGGGCAATTTGGCATCCTTTGCATTGGCAAGTTAAAAAGAGTGAAGGAGGAATTTGGAAAGACTAACATTTCTGCAAAGGCAATTAAGAGTGCACTATAACATACTAAAATGGGGATGGCAGTGAGAGGGTTAGAGAACTACAGAAGGAAGCAACCAGGAATAGAGAGACAAATTTCCAGGTATTGGGGGGATACGTGAAAAAGTAAGCTAACATTCAGCAGTCACTTTTTAACCTGAGGTTTCTGTGTTAAGGACAATAACTTGATAGTTCAGGCTTTGTTCAGGAAGAGTTCACTTCACCAGAAAAAGAAACCAGCAAGGGATTATTGTAGTTTCATGTAGATCATAAGAACAAATTGGAGCCACAAGTGTCCAATATCATATATCACTCACATACACACACACATACACACACATACACACCAAGGCACATTATAGTAAAACTGCAAACAAACAAAAAAAAAAGGGAAAAAATTAAAAGCAGGCAGCTAAATATAAATTACTGTAAAATATAAATGACTGCAAAATAACAAGAAACCAGAGTTTAGTTCTCAACAGAAAAATGAAAGCCATATTGGAGAGGAATGATACTTTTATAGTATACATATACGCACACATACATAAATGACAATGGAATTATATACCAAGGAAAAATGTATTTTAAAAATGAGTATGAAATGAAAACTTCATTAAGCACTTACAAAATTCTGGCCAAGAAATCTGCATCAAAACTATAACTAAAGGTAATTCTTCAAGCAAAATGTAAATGATCCCCCAAAGTAATACAAAAATGCAGAAGAAAATGATAAAAATAAGATTGATGAAGTATATGGGTAAATATAACAAATATTGATTGTATAAAATATACTAATATCTTGTGGGGTTTAAAGTATTTGCAGATTTACCACACATGACAACAGTAATGCAAAGAATGGAAGAAAGAAATGACTTTAGTGTGAAAGAAGGGAGCTGACTCTTTCTCTCTGTTCCTGCAAGTTCTTTATTGGCTTTTTTTTTTTTTTTTTTTCAAGAACATAAACTGAATTTATTTATTTGCTTTTTATTCTGAACTAATTTCAGACTTCAAAAAATTGCATAGTACAAAGAGTTCCTAGAAACCCTTCATCCACCTTCCCCTAATGTTAACATCTTAGCCGTAGAACAGTGATAAAAACTAGGAAATTAACATTGATACTATTATCTGAACTCTAGACTATATTCAAATTTCACCAATTTTCCTATAAATAGTCAGTTCCAGGATCCTACATTGCATTTAGTTGTTAAATCTCCTCAGTCTCTGATCTGTAATAATTCTGTGATCTGTCCTTTTCTTTCTTTTTTTTTTAATCATCATTTTATTGAGATATATTCACATAACACGCAGTCATACAAAACAAATCGTACTTTCGATTGTTTACAGTACCATTACATAGTTGTACATTCATCACCTAAATCAATCTCTGACACCTTCATTAGCACACACACAAAAATAACAAGAATAATAATTAGAGTGAAAAAGAGCAATTGAAGTAAAAAAGAACACTGGGTACCTTTGTCTGTTTGTTTCCTTCCCCTATTTTTCTACACATCCATCCATAAACTAGACAAAGTGGAGTGTGGTCTTTATGGCTTTCCCAATCCCATTGTCACACCTCATAAGCTACATTTTTATACAACTGTCTTCGAGATTCATGGGTTCTGGGTTGTAGTTTGATAGTTTCAGGTATCCACCACCAGCTACCCCAATTCTTTGGAACCTAAAAAGGGTTGTCTAAAGTGTGCGTAAGAGTGCCCACCAGAGTGACCTCTCGGCTCCTTTTGGAATCTCTCTGCCACCGAAGCCCATTCCACTTCCCTTCACATCCCCCTTATGGTCAAGAAGATGTTCTCCGTCCCACGATGCCGGGTCTACATTCTTCCCTGGGAGTCATATTCCACGTTGCCAGGGAGATTCACTCCCCTGGGTGTCTGATCCCACGTAGGGGGGAGGGCAGTGATTTCACCTTTCAAGTTGGCTTAGCCAGAGAGAGAGGGCCACATCTGAGCAACAAAGAGGCATTCAGGAGGAGACTCTTAGGCACAAATATAGGGAGGCCTAGCCTCTCATTTGCAGCAACCGTTTTCACAAGGGTAAAACTTATGGTAGAGGGCTCAACCCATCAAACCACCAGTCCCCTATGTCTGTGGTCATGTTACCAACCATGGAGGTGGGGTAGGCGAATACCCCTGCATTCTCCACAGGCTCCTCAAGGGGGCACTACATCTTTCTTTTTTTTCCCTTGTTTTTCTTTTTCTTTTTTTTTTTTAACTTTCCCTTCTTTTTTAAATCAACTGTATGAAAAAAAAAGGTAAAAAGAAAATAAACATACAATAAAAGAACATTTCAAAGAGACCATAACAAGGGAGTAAGAAAAAGACAACTAACCTAAGATAACTGCTTAACTTCCAACATGTTCCTACTTTACCCCAAGAAAGTTACATAATATAGCAACATTTCTGTGAACTTGTTCCTACTATATCCATCAGAAATTAACAGACCATAGTCATTTCTGGGCATCCCCAGAACGTTAAATAGCTTATCTGTTCTTCTTGGATTATTGTTCCCCCTTCCTTAATTGCTCTCTACTGCTAGTTCCCTTACCTTCTACATTATAAACCATTTGTTTTACATTTTTCAAACTTCACATTAGTGGTAGCATATAATATTTCTCTTTTTGTGCCTGGCTTATTTCGCTCAGCATTATGTCTTCAAGGTTCATCCATGTTGTCATATGTTTCACCAGATCGTTCCTTCTTACTGCCGTGTAGTATTCCATCGTATGTATATACCACATTTTATTTATCCACTCATCTGTTGAAGGACATTTGGGTTGTTTACATCTCCCGGCAACTGTGAATAATGCTGCTATGAACATCGGCGTGCAGACATCTGTTCATGTCACCGCTTTCCGATCTTCTGGGTATATACCGAGAAGTGCAATTGCTGGATCGAATGGTAGCTCTATAGCTAGTTTTCTAAGGAAATGCCAGACTGACTTCCAGAGTGGCTGAACCATTATACAGTCCCACCAACAATGAATAAGAGTTCCAATTTCTCCACATCCCCTCCAGCATTTGTAGTTTCCTGTTTGTTTAATGGCAGCCATTCTAACCGGTGTTAGATGGTATCTCATTGTGGTCTTAATTTGCATCTCTCTAATAGCCAGTGAAGCTGAACATTTTTTCATGTGTTTCTTGGCCATTTGTATTTCCTCTTCAGAGAACTGTCTTTTCATATCTTTTGCCCATTTTATAATTGGGCTGTCTGTACTATTGTCATTGAGTTGTAGGATTTCTTGGTATATGCAAGTATCAGTCTTTTGTCAGATACATGGTTTCCAAAAATTTTTTCCCATTGAGTTGGCTGCCTCTTTACCTTTTTGAGAAATTCCTTTGAGGTGCAGAAACTTCTAAGCTTGAGGAGTTCCCATTTATCTATTTTCTCTTTTGTTGCTTGTGCTTTGGGTGTAAAGTCTAGGAAGTGGCCGCCTAATACAAGGTCTTGAAGATGTTTTCCTACATTATCTTCTAGGAGTTTTATGGTACTTTCTTTTATATTGAGATCTTTGGTCCATTTTGAGTTAATTTTTGTGTAGGGGGTGAGGTAGGGGTCCTCTTTCATTCTTTTGGATATGGATATCCAACTCTCCCAGCCCCATTTGTTGAAAAGACCATTATGGCTAAGTTCAGTGACTTTGGGGGCCTTATCAAAGATCAGTCGGCCATAGATCTGAGGGTCTATCTCTGAATTCTCAATTTGATTCCATTGATCTATTTGTCTATCTTTGTGCCAGTACCATGCTGTTTTGGCAACTGTGGCTTTATAATAATCTTCAAAGTCAGGGAGTGTAAGTCCTCCCACTTCGTTTTTCTTTTTTAGAGTGTCTTTAGCAATTCAAGGCATCTTCCCTTTCCAAATAAATTTGATAACTAGCTTTTCCAAGTCTGCAAAGTAGGTTGTTGGAATTTTGATTGGGATTGCATTGAATCTGTAGATGAGTTTGGGTAGAATTGACATCTTAATGACATTTAGCCTTCCTATCCATGAACATGGAATATTTTTCCATCTTTTAAGGTCCCCTTCTATTTCTTTTAGTAGAGTTATGTAGTTTTCTTTGTAGAGGTCTTTTACATCTTTGGTTAAGTTTATTCCTAGGTACTTGATTTTTTTAGTTGCTATTGAAAATGGTATCTTTTTCTTGAGTGTCTCTTCAGTTTGTTCATTTCTAGCATATAGAAACATTACTGACTTATGTGCATTAACCTTGTATCCCGCTACTTTGCTAAATTTGTTTATTAGCTCTAGTAGCTGTATCGTCGATTTCTCAGGGTTTTCTAGATATAAGATCATATCATCTGCAAACAATGACAGTTTTACTTCTTCTTTTCCAATTTGGATGCCTTTTATTTCTTTGTCTTGCCGGATTGCCCTGGCTAGCACTTCCAGCACAATGTTGAATAACAGTGGTGACAGCGGGCATCCTTGTCTTGTTCCTGATCTTAGAGGGAAGGCTTTCAGTCTCTCACCATTGAGTACTATGCTGGCTGTGGGTTTTTCATATATGCTCTTTATCATGTTGAGGAAGTTTCCTTCGATTCCTACCTTTTGAAGTGTTTTTATCAAAAAGGGATGTTGGATTTTGTCAAATGCTTTTTCAGCATCTATTGAGATGATCAATTGATTTTTCCCTTTCGAGTTTTTAATGTGTTGTAACACATTGATTGTTTTTCTTATGTTGAACCATCCTTGCATGCCTGGAATGAACCCCACTTGGTCATGGTGTATGATTTTTTTAATGTGTCTTTGGATCCGATTTGCAAGTATTTTGTTGAGGATTTTTGCATCTATATTCATTAGGGAGATTGGCCGGTAGTTTTCCTTTTTTGTAGCATCTTTGCCTGGTTTTGGTATTAGATTGTTGTTAGCTTCATAAAATGAGTTAGGTAGTGTTCCATTTTTTTCAATGTTTTGAAAGAGTTTGAGTAAGATTGGTGTCAGTTCTTTCTGGAAAGTTTGGTAGAATTCCCTTGTGAAGCCATCTGGCCCTGGGCATTTATTTGTGGGAAGATTTTTGATGACTGATTGGATCTCTTTGCTTGTGATGGGTTGGTTGAGGTCTTCTATTTCTTCTCTGGTCAGTCTAGGTTGTTCATATGTTTCCAGGAAATTGTCCATTTCTTCTACATTATCCAGTTTGTTGCCATACAGTTGTTCATAATATCCTCTTATATTTTTTTAATTTCTTCAGGATCTGCAGTTATGTCACCTTTTTCATTCATTATTTTGTTTATATGGGTCTTCTCTCTTTTTGATTTTGTCAGTCTAGCTAGGGGCTTGTCAATCTTGTTGATCTTCTCAAAGAACCAACTTTTGGTGATATTTATCCTCTCTATTGTTTTTTTGTTCTCTATGTCATTTATTTCTGCTTTAATCCTTGTTATTTCTTTTCTTCTACTTGGTTTAGGATTGGTTTGCTGTTCATTTTCTAGCTTCTTCAGTTGATCCATTAGTTCTTTGATTTTGGCTCTTTCTTCCTTTTTAATATATGCGTTCAGTGCTATAAATTTCCCCCTTAGCACTGCTTTTGCTGCATCCCATAGGTTTTGGTATGTTGTGTTCTCATTTTCATTCGTCTCTATATATTTAGCAATTTCTCTTGCTATTTCTTCTTTAACCCACTGATTCTTTAGGAGTGTGTTGTTTAACCTCCAGGTATTTGTGAATTTTCTAAGTCTCTGATGGTTATTGACTTCTAATTGTATTCCACTGTGGTCAGAGAATGTGCTTTGAATAATTTCAATCTTTTTAAATTTATTGAGGCTTGTTTTATGTCCCAGCATATGATCTATTCTGGAGAAAGTTCCATGAGCACTAGAAAGTATGTGTATCCTGGTGATTTGGGATGTAATGTCCTGTATATGTCTGTTAAATCTAATTCATTTATCAGATTGTTTAGGTTTTCAATTTCCTTATTGGTCTTCTGTCTGGTTGATCTATCTATAGGAGAGAGTGATGTGTTGAAGTCTCCCACAATTATTGTGGAAACATCAATTGCTTCCTTTAGTTTTGCCAGTGTTTCTCTCATGTATTTTGTGGCACCTTGATTGGGTGCATAGACGTTTACGATTGTTATTTCTTCTTGCTGAATTGCCCCTTTTATTAGTACGTAGTGGCCTTCTTTGTCTCTCAAAACATCCCTGCATTTGAAGTCTATTTTATCTGAGATTAATATTGCTACACCTGCTTTCTTTTGGCTGTAGCTTGCATGAAATATTTTTTTCCATCCTTTCACTTTCAGTTTCTTTGTGTCCCTGTGTCTAAGATGAGTCTCTTGTATGCAACATATTGATGGTTCATTTTTTTTTGATCCATTCTGCGAATCTATATCTTTTAATTGGGGAGTTTAATCCATTTACATTCAACGTTATAACGGTGAAGGCATTTCTTGAATCAGCCATCTTATCCTTTGGTTTATGTTTGTCATATTTTTCCCCTCTGTCTATTAATATCCTTTATTGTACCCATACCGAATCTCTTTAGTACTGAACCTTTCTCCAAGTCTCTCTGTCCTTTCTTTGTTTCTCTGTCTGTAGGGCTCCCTTGAGTATCTCCAGTAGGGCAGGTCTCTTGTTAGCAAATTCTCTCAGCATTTGTTTGTCTGTGAAAAATTTAAGCTCTCCCTCAAATTTGAAGGAGAGCTTTGCTGGATAAAGTATTCTTGGTTGGAAATTTTTCTCACTCAGAATTTTAAATATATCGTGCCACTGCCTTCTCGCCTCCATGGTGGCTGCTGAGTAGTCACTACTTAGTCTTATGCTGTTTCCTTTGTATGTGGTGAATTGCTTTTCTCTTGCTGCTTTCAGAACTTGCTCCTTCTCTTCTGTGTTTGATAGTGTGATCAGTATATGTCTCGGAGTGGGTTTATTTGGATTTATTCTATTTGGAGTTCGCTGAGCATTTATGATTTGTGTATTTATGTTGTTTAGAAGATTTGGGAAGTTTTCCCCAACAATTTCTTTGAATACTCTTCCTAGACCTTTACCCTTTTCTTCCCCTTCTGGGACACCAATGAGTCTTATATTTGGACGTTTCATATTATCTATCATATCCCTGAGGTCCATTTCGATTTTTTCAATTTTTTTCCCCATTCTTTCTTTTATGCTTTCATTTTCCATTGTGTCATCTTCGAGGTCACTGATTCGTTGTTCAACTTCCTCTAGTCTTGTACTATGAGTGTCCAGAATCTTTTTAATTTGGTCAACAGTTTCTTTAATTTCCATAAGATCATCCATTTTTTTATTTAGTCTTGCAATGTCTTCTTTATGCTCTTCTAGGGTCTTCTTGATTTCCTTTATCTCCCGTACTATGGTCTCATCGTTCATCTTTAGTTCTTTGAGTAGCTGCTCTAGGTGCTGTGTCTCTTCTGGTCTTTTGATTTGGGTGCTTGGGCTTTGGTTATCCATATCGTCTGGTTTTTTCATATGCTTTATAATTTTCTGTTGTTTTTGGCCTCGTGGCATTTGCTGAACTTGATAGGGTTCTTTTAGGATTTGTAGACCAATTGAAGTCCTTATCTCTAATTTATCAGATCTACAGCTTTGTGGAGTACACTTTCTCTAACTAACCAGCAGGTGGCATCCACGAGCCACCTGTTCTCCACAAGCCACTTCTCCCCTGCTTAGCCTTTTTGGTGAGTGGGGGAGTGAGTCTTGTGGGGTCCAATTGGTGTACCAAGCTTGCGTGTGTAGTTGGTGTTGCATGCCCTGTATATGGGACGTGTTTCTGGGCAGTCAGGGAGGGGGAGTGGCTCTAACAATCAAATCTCCCTGGTGATCCTAGAGTTTTAAAGCTGCTGCAATAGTCTAATCCTTCAGTTCAGTCCTGCCACAGTTTGTCTCTGCCACTGACCCACAAGTCCTTGGTATTGGTGTATGGCTCCTGAGTCTTGCAAGTGGGCCCCTCTTCCAGGCCGTGCACCCTGGGTCCTCTGTTGAGGGATGACTGTGCTATGTCACAGGTGAGTGCCGTCCCCCCAGGGCAGTTCTGGGCTGCTGGGCTGTGTAGGGAGGCTCCCAGTCTGCTGAAATGATGGCTGAATGGGGCTTTGTTAATTCACACTGCTCTACCTTCCCAACTCTGGGACAATCAGCTGAGGTTGCAGGGAAGGCTAATGTCCACGCCCAGTTTTGTGGTGTGTGCCTGTTATTTGAAGCACTTCCGTCACACTGGGTTGTCTGGGGCAGTTCTGGGCTATGGGGCTGGCGATGGGCAGGAGTGTTTCCTGTCCACCAGGATGATGGCTGTGAGCAGACACCCCCCTTTTCTTGGGAAGTTGTGGTGTTTAGTGAATTTTCTCAGCCACTGGATTATTGCGTTTTGTCTCAGAGCTCTCTTAGTTCTGCTCTTGTCTTGACCTGCCCAAATTGCAAGTCTTTGAGGCTTTCTGTATTGGGCTTCTTAGAGTACTTGTTTTAGAAAAAGAAAAAAGGATTAAAAAAAAAAAAAAAGGGCCCTGCTCAGAGATCTAATGGGTTATTGAAATGCTAAGAGACAAAGCAACCAGGGCCATTAAGGAAAGGTCCACAGGGCAGAGAGATTAGCTTTTCTTCGGGATTTGCATATGCTCCTCAGGGCCCTTCCCCTTTCTATGTTCACCAGAACTCCAAAAATCCTCCGCTTTTATTTTGGAGTTTTTCGTGTTGTTTTTTTTCTATGCCTGTCTCCTCTCTGCTGGGCTGGCTGCTCTCAGATTCTCTGGTGTCTGGTCTCAGTCTATCTATGGTTGGAGTTTAAATCAGTAGAATGAGTTTCCGATAAGGGCTGCCACTGCAGTTCTCCCTTCTTCTTCCCGGAGCTGACAGCCCCTCCTCTCCTGGGACTGAGCCTGGCAGGGAGGGGCACGGGTCCCCTGGCCACAAAAACTTACAGATTTCGCTGATCTCAGCAGTTCCACGTTTTCATGAGTGTTGTATGAAGTATGCCCAAAGTCAGATTGCTCTGTGGTGTCCAGTCCACGCAGTTCCTGGCTTTCTACCTACTTTCCTGGAGGAGTAACTAAAACATACAGCTCACCAGTCTGCCATCTTCTCTTGATTGGCTTTTTAGCACAGGATTATATAGCATAAGCATTCTTTGGGCTATGTAATTGTTTTTCCATTTCCCCAGGCAACTGTGTTTGTTCTAAAATCACAAGATTAGCATGTTTACAATCTTCAGGTGCAAGCTTGAGGACAATAGTAATTTCAGGGAATGATCTCTTCTGAATCAAGTGGGAAAGCTGGGGCACAGAAGGAGCCCAGCATCATTCTCTAACTTAATTGCCTGCCCCTAGGTCCACAGTGCCTTGGTGCCTGCCTTCAGGCACACAATGCTTAGGAGATGGCCTCCCTGACTAACTTGCTAAGCCAGGGAATCTTCTGTGCCTCTACACTTTAGAGTATTCTAAGATCCTAGAGTAGCCAACAAAGTAGTAAAAGTTATAAACTGATACATTAAACTTTAATACAAAATTATGCATACAGCCACCAATAAAAGGATGACATGATGGATGAATAAACAAAATATTTGACAGAAAGTTACAATTAATTATTGAACAATCATTCAAAAGTCAAACCTAGAAAGGGTAGAGGAAAACATACATAAAATAGGCAGGTTCAAAAGAAAACTTATGGTAAGATGATGGACATATCTTTAAATATGTATTAATATAACTAACCCAGACTAACAAATAAAAAGACAACTTTTAACTGTATGTTTGGGCACACACATCCAAACAAATCACGCTTCTGCCACTTTGAAGAGGAACACTTTTAAAATAAGAACACATAAATTACGAAAGTAGTAGGAAAAATAATTATAATATGAAAAACTAATCTAAACTAAAGTGGATGTAGCTATCCAAATGTTAACAAAGAATACTTTAAAGCAAGAAGTATTGCTATATATACCGGGAAGATACCACAATTCTAAACAAATAATTCAAAATAAATAAGGCAACATTTTCAGAATTTAGAAGAGAAATGAACACATCCAAAGTCATGACAGACTTGGACTTACCTTTCTCAGTAACTGGGAGAGCATACAGGTTAAACACTTCCTCAGTTTATAGAGGATCTGAACCATGCAATTCAAATATATGACATAATGGATATTTTAAAACTCTCAATGACAAAACACATCTTTTTAAGTACTTAATTAACAAAAACCTCCTCATAAAAGAAAATTCAAGAGATTTAAAGAAAGGCAAAGTATGTTCTTTGATCACACAATACTGAAATTAACCCAGAAATCAAGAATCAAATCATAATTTGAAAAATCTCAGTTGTGTGGTAATTTAATAGAGCAGTGAATAATGCATGAGTCAGAGGAATGGTAATTCAATAGAGCAGTGAATAATGCATGAGTCAGAGGAAAAAGCAAAATATAAATTACAAAATATTTTTATCTGAATAATAATGAACATATGGTATATTAAAAATGTTGTTAGGATACAGGGAGGTGGGGCAAGATGGTGGAGTGGTGAGGTGCAGAATTTTACCTCTCCTAGAGAGAAGCTGGTAATTACCCAAGAATTGTATGAAACAGTGTTGTCAGTTGTGGAGGCACAGATGGTTCACTGGCTTGGCAAGTGAGTCAGGGAGGCCACCTCCTAAAAGGTTAAGAGAAGGCCAAAGCATTGTGTGTCTGAAGGCAGACAATTAAGCTAAAGAATGATGCTGGGCTCTTTCCGTTTTCCTGTTTTCCCACCTAGTTCAGAAGAGATTGTTCCCTAAGATTGTTATTGTCCTCAAGCTTGTACCTGAAGATTGTAAACATGCTAGTCTTGTGATTTTAGAAAATAGGCAATTCCCTGGGGAAATGGGAAAACAATCGCGTAATCCAAAGGATGCTTATGCAATATAATCTTGCACTAAAAAGTGAATAAAGGACTTCTTATAGGAAAAGAGGGTTGGAGTTGGCTCCCTTCTTTCACAATTGGTGCTCTGCATGAGGGATTCCAGTCCTAACCACAACGTTTGGAAGCTGCACAGTAAGTACAAGCAAGTTGTTTCACGGTGGTTCAGTAGTTTCAGCCACTCAACAATGTGGGTCAGTCTCTCACTGTTACCCAGCACTGGCATGTTTTAACTTTGCAATGGCTGCTGCAGGCTAGTGGAGCTTCTGTTTCAGAATACACTTTGCACTCTTTATTGCATGATGTTGTTCAGCATAATCCTTGGTTTCCTGATGAGGGCACATTAGACGTAGATGTCTGGGAACAAATTGGAAGGAATTTAAAACATGATTTTGAGCAAGGGCAAAAAAACTCTTCTAAAACATTTACCACATAGGCTCTTGTTCACACTACCCTAGCCCCTCTTCATATTGCTGGAACTGAGCTCTCTGAAACTGAGGTACCTAAGAGGGAAACCACTGCTCTCTCTGATGAGTGTCTTCTGCTTCCTGAGCCCTCAGCTCCCCTACCAACAGCTGATAAAGGTGGCAGATGAACAACTATGACCTGGCCCTGTCCTCCTCCTCCTTTACCACTGCCACCACTTCCTCTCCCTGGAGATGCAGCACCAGTTTTACAATGCTGTTTGCATGAAGTAGCATTGGCTGGTGGTCTTGTGTGTCCTATCATGCTTAATCAGCAAAACCAAAGAATGTTTGAGCCATTACCCTATTCAACTTATAAGGACCTCAGAAAAAGTGTCTGAGAAAATGGTGCTGCAAGCCCATTTACTAAAGGGTTACTGCAATCCTTGTCTGAAAACTATGCCTTGACCCTGGGATTGGAATTCCTTAGCTCGTACCATTCTCAAGTCTAGTGCTTATCTGCTGTGGTGTACAGAATATGATGAATGTTGTGTGGAACAGACAGGTTGTAATCACTTAGTAGGAGTAAATATTACCATGGAGCAGATTCAAGGGTGTGGCCAATATGAAGATGTTAACCAACAGTTAAACTGGCCAGACAATGCATATCAACAGGTGGCACTTTGCACCATGTGAGCATGGGAGTGATTGCCAGATTCAGGGACAGATGCACAAGGCTCTTTTGTTAATATTCACCAAGGTCCACAAAAGCCTTTTGTAGATTTTGTTGACCAGCTGACAAAGGCCATAGGACAGCAGGTTAGCCACTGTGGCATGGCTAACATCATTCTTTTACAATTAGCCTTTGAGAATGCTAATGCAGATTGTCAACAAGCTATGCACCCCGTTTGCACTAAAGCACAAGCTATTGGTGATCTTATCAAAGCATGCCAGCTAGTAGGTACCGAAACCCATAAGGCATGGGTTTTTGCTGCAGCCATGCATACCCCCACTAAAGGCATGTCCAATGTGTGTTTTCATTGTGGCCAGCCAGGTCACCTCCAAAAGCAATGCTCTCAGACAACTATGTCCTTGGCACGGCCATGAAATCAAGGGCCTCCCAATGTCTCTAAACCCCTTAAACCTTGTCCCTGATGCAAAAAGGGGTTCCATTGGGCCAACCAGTGTAATTCCAAACGGATTCATGATGGAGCTTTATTGAACTTGGGAAACTCCTGAGGGGGCAGACTCCAGGGCCCCTTCAACACTGGAGCTCCCATGAGGAACCCCCAAGGGCAGAAACCCACAATATATCAGGTGACCAACCAAAACAACCCACAATTGATGCCCTCGTGGCTGCCACTTCTGGTAGCTCAGGATTGGACCTACCCTGTCTCCATGAATTACTCATAAAAGAATCCAATGGAATTAGGAAAATTCTTACTGGTGTTTATGGGCTGCTCCCTCATTGTTTAGTTGGCTTTGTCTTGGGAAAATCAAGTCTAACTTCTAAAGGTCTTTTTGTTCATATGGGTGATATTGACGCAGATTATTGTGGTGAAATTCAAGTTCTCCTTTACTGCACAGGTATCCATCTTTTACCCACTCAATCTGCTATTGCACAATTGCTCTTATTGCCTTTTTGGGTCCTGCAGGCTAAAAATGTCACGCATGGTGCTAAAGTGTTCTGTAGTACCGGACCAAAAGTGTGTTGGGTCAAGAAAATTCAGCATGGCTGTCCTAAATTAACCATTTACATACAGGGATGAGACTTTCATGGTTTAATCAACACTGGCACTGATATTTCAATCATTAGCTTACAATCCTGGCCACCTACCTGGCCAAAAGTCTTAGAAGATACCCCTGTTATGGGGATTGGGGAAGTGAACTCCAGCGCTCAAAGTGCAGTTCCCCTTGAATGTCATGATGCAGAAGGTCATTCTGCCACAATTCAGCCTTTAATCTTACCAATTCCTGTTAACTTGTGGGGAATGTGGCTTATTTTCTCAGAGGAATATGACAATTCAGACAAATTTATCCTAAGGGCCACTGCTCCACAGATAAGCATTGAACCTTTACCCTTGATGTGGAGATGTAATGAGCCCATGTGGGTGGAGCAGTGGCCCCTCACCTCTGAAAAGATATTCTAAGCCTATCAACTTGTACATGAGCAGTTAACCCTTCAACGTATTGAACCATCTACTAGCCCATGGAATTCTCCTATCTTTGTCATAAAAAAGAAATCTGGAAAATGGTATCTATTACATGACCTGTGAGCAATTAATGTTTGCCTTGAACCTATGGGATCCTTACAACTTGGGGTCCCCTCACCTGCATTTATACCACAAAATTGGCCAATCATTGTCACTGATTTAAAAGACTGCTTCTATTCTATTCCCTTACACCCTAAAGACAGAAAGAGTTTTGCATTTACCTTACCAGCCATTAACAGTGAGGCCCCCACTCAGCATTTTCATTGAAAAGTTTTGCCACAGGGCATGCTAAATAGCCCTACAATGTGCCAATCCTATGTTAGTCAAGCTTTATGTCCAGCTCATGATAAATTCCCTGATTGTAAACTCATCCACTATATGGATGACATTCTGTTTAGTGCGCCAACTGATCATCTCTGAGCTCATTTATTATCATTTATAAAATACCTCCTCACAGCAGTGGGCTTGTTTATCTCCCCTGAAAAAATTCAGCAAACAGAACCTTGGAAATATCTTGGCTACTTAGTGTCCCATGCTAACATAGCACCCCAACATATTTGTCTTAAAATCTCTGATCAAACTACACTCAATGAATTGCAAATACTCTTGGGTAATATTAACTGGCTCCACCCCTCACTCGGCATCCCAACTTATCAATTACAGCATCTCTTCTCCTTGTTAAAGGGAGATTCCAACCTCCACAGCATCTGCACCCTTACCGCCGACCTCTTCTTGTCATCTCTCTTACATCCTACTATTGAATTCCATCAGTTTTTCCATCAAAACTGGCACAGTTTACAAAGCAGTTTAGTTTAACAGCTCAACAAGCCAAAGGTATCATCCATAGTTGCCCTTCCTGTCAACTACGTAATTTAGCACCTCCTATCTATGGTACCAATCCTCATGGCCTTCAGCCCAATGCCATTTGGCAAATGGATGTCACCCATTTCTCCCCATTTTGTTGCCTCCATTTTCTTCATGTTGTTATCGATACTTACTCTCGGTTTCTCTTTGCACTTCCTGTCTCAGGCAAAACCGCAGCTCATGTTTGCCGCTTTCTATTACAGGCTTTTGCCATCCTTGGATGCCCGCATCAACTCAAAACCAACAATGGCCTTGCCTACATTTCTTGCTTTCATACTTTCTGTTCTCAATGGTCTATACAACACATCACTGGTATTCCATTTAATCCTAAAGGACAGGCTATCATTGAACGTGCTCATTGCACACTAAAAACATGTCTTTTAAAACAAAAAGGGGGGAATTTGGATCCCTTTGCAAGAACAGCTAAAGCCCTATTTGTCCTTAATTTTTTAAATCTCACAGATGATGGACTGACAGGAGCACAATGCCATTTCCATGTGCCATGTGAAACAAAAGATACAGAAATGGTGAAGCCTCCTGTGCTGTGGAAAAATAGACAAACTGGACACTGGGAAGTACCAGTGCCCTTGTTAACCTGGGGATGGGGATATGCTTGTGTTTCCACCTCAGCAGGTCCCCAGTGGATCCCCATGAGACACATCAAACCGTGGCATGGCATGGATGGAGCCAAATCTGGTTCCCAAACTCCACAACTTGAAGATAGTAGGTACCACACCACTGATAATGAGGCTGCTGAAAACCCAGCAAGCCCTGTTGATGAAGTGGGGAGTCCTGAAAAAAACTACACTAAAGGCTGAGGTGGTGCTGCAAAAAACAGGCACCTCTGTAACACCAGAAACACTGTTTCTGGCAATGGTTTCTACTATCCATTGCTAGAATGTGATAACCTTAATCTTCCTTTCCTTGTTCTCCTTTCTATTGCTGTGTGTTTCTGCCCAGATGTATTGGGTGCACATTTTAGATCCCCCTCTGTTCCACCCAGTAACTTGGGCAGATTCCCCTTTCCCTGTCTCCCACAATGCTACCACTTGGCTAGATGGAGTGCATTTGCCACCTAGTGGTCCCCTGATTAATGGCAGTCAAGGGATCTTAGATAACAATAGTTTATCTTTTGCCTCTGCTCATCTTCCCCTTTGTGTATCTTTAACCAGTGAATATTGCATTAAACCCCATAACCATGTCTGGCTACATAATGCCTCCCAGGTGCTCACTTTCATATCCACAGGGAGCTTCACTTATGGAAATGAAACTACCCAGAATAATGTTTCCGTGCTGGCTCCAGATCCCCCTTGTGCATCTAGACACAATAAATATAAGCCCATGGGCAAGTCTCTTGATTGGGATGGGTGCAGTGGCAAAAATCCCCATGTCCTTTTCATTCATAACAACTCTATTACTGATTGGAGCCCTGTTGGGCATCTCATGTCTGGCAACCACACAATTAGTTCATTGGGTTGGAAATCACTCTGCCCTTGTGGCAAACTCCTCTGAACCTATCATTTGGACCAATGGCTCATTGAGCCTTCCTGCCCCTCAACTCAACTCCTGGTCACTGCAGTGTACTGTGTGGCAGTTAGGGCAAGTTTTCCACAAAGTATCTACCTGGCATGGTAATTATAACTCTTCCAATCATACATATTACTTTCACTCATAATTATACTCTTGATGGTCTAGTCTGCACTATGCATCCTTATCTATTTTTAATCAGTGATTCCCTTAATATTACCTGTTTTGACCATTACAGCATTACCTTTTCAGGAAATAACTCATATTTTACTTCTTGTATTTCAAATACTAATATAACTAGTGAAAATATAGTGAGTATTTTTGTCTTAAAAAGACAAGCTAAAGTGTTCCTTCCTGTAAATCTAACCTGAAAGTGGCAATCTTCCTCTACTCTCATTATCCTTGAAAAAGCTTTGCAGCAAATTTGTGTTCCTCATGTTTTATTTACTCTAATTGCAGTCCTTGTATCTGCCATTATAATTTTAGCCTCCACCTCTGCATCCATAGTAGCTATCTCCCAAACTATGCAAACAGCTCAATTTGTAAATTCTGCAATTGTTAGTCAAGAATTTATTACCCAGCAAAGCATTGATCAGAAAATCCTGACCTAACTCCAAGCCCTAGAGGCTGCAGTTAAATTTGTAGGTGAATGGCAAGATGCTCTTTCCTGGCACCTTAACTTGAGATGTAATTGGTAAATGACATCTATTTGTGTAAACCCTTTGCAATGGAATAATACACTCCACACTTGGAATGATGTTAAAAAACAATTGTGGGTAACATTTCATGATAATTTAACTAGTGATGTGGATAATCTGAAAACACAAAGCAAGACACTAAATGAAAGACAAAATAGGTAAATGGGATCTCCTCAATTTTGAGTACTTGTGTGCATCAAAGGAAATTGTCAGGAAAGGAAAAAGGCAGCCTACACAATGGGAGAAAATATTTGGAAACCATATATTGAATAAGGGTTTAATATCCAGAATAGATAAAGAAATCCTACAGTTCAATAACAAAAAGACAAACAACCCAATTAAAAAAATGGGCAATAGACATGGATAGAAACTTTTCCAAAGAGGAAATACAAATGGCTCAAAAGCATATAAAAATATGCTCAACTTCACTACCTTCACTAGCTATTTGGAAAATGCAAATCAAAACCACAATGAGATATCATCTCACACCTACTAGAATGCCATTATCAGAAAAGTCACCCCCATAAAAAAACAAGTTCTGGAGAGGATGTGGGGAAAGAGGTACACTTATTCACCGTTGGTGGGGTCACTCTGGAAGGCAATATGGTGGTTCCTCAGGAACCCAACTATAGAATTGCCACATGATCCAGCAATTCCATTACTAAGTATACATTTGGAAGAAATGAAGACAGGGACATGAATGGACATGTGCACACCAATGTTTATAGTGGCATTGTTCATGATTGCTGGTAAACGGAAACAGCCATCAACTGAGGAATGGATAAACAAACTCTGGAATATACATACAATGGAATATTATACATCTGTAAGATACAATAAAGTCATGATGCATGCAACAATGTGGATAAACCTCGAGTACTTTATGTTGAGTAAAATAAGCCAGAAACAAAAGGACAAATACTATATGTTCATACAGTTAATATGAACTAACTATAATAAGCAAACTCTGAGAGTTAAAGTTGTGAACACAGGTTAGGAGGCGCTAGACAGGATAGAAATTGGACATTTAATGCTGAAGGAGTACAGAATGCTTAACAGGATTGATTGTAAAGATTCAGAAATGGATAGCACAATACTGTGTGATGGTAGCACAATATTGTAGGTATAATGAACAAAGCTGAGGGTGACTGTGGTTGAAAGAGGAAGGATAGGGGCATATATGACACCAGAAGGAATGCTAGAGGCTAAAAACTGGTACTGTTTAACTTAGCAAAACCTAGAGTAGAAAATAATGGTGATTAAATGTATAAATGTAAGAAAGTCTTTACATGAGTGAGAACAAAGACTTGACATCATTGCAAGGTGTTGAAAATGGGGTGGTATATGGAAAAATTACAATTATTGAAAACTAGGACTTATAATTAGCAGTAACACTAATGCTCTCTCATTTATTGTAACAAAGGCAATAAAGCAAAGCTAATTAACAATAATAGGAGGATATAAGGGAAGGGTAGAGGAGTTTTTTTTTTTTCTTTTACTCTCTTTTTTCTTCTATCTTTGCAAAAGAAATGGAAACATGCCCATATAGATTGTGGTGGTGAATGCATAAATATGTGATTATATCAGGAGCCACTGATTGTACACTTATGATGGATTGTATGGTGTGTGAATAAAACTGTTTATAAAATAAACAGAAAGGCACAAGTGCTGCAGAAGATGTGGAGAGAGATATATATCTACTCAATGTTGGCAGGGAGATAAAATGATGCAGCTTCTCTAGAGAGCAGTGTGGTAGTTTCACAGGAGGTTAAGTATATGGTTAACATATGACCCTGCAACCAGTTACTAGTTATATACTAGGAAGAACTGAAAGCAGGGACATGAATAGACATTTTCACACTGGTGTTTATGGTGGCATTATTCATGATTGCCAAAGCATGGTGGTGGCCCAGGTGTACACTGACTGATAAGCAGAAGGGCAAACTTAGGTGTATACATACTATGGAATATTGTGTGACTGCAGAAAGGAATGAAGTTGTGAGACATGCAATGAGGTGAATGAACCTTGACAACATTAAGTTAAGTAAAATAGGCCAGAAGGTCAAATATTGTATGGCCTCACTGATATAAACTAAATATGGAGTGCAAACTCTGTGAATTAAATTTGAAAGCATAGGCTATCAGGAGAGAGAAAGTGGGCAGAGATTGGACAATCAATGATTTAGGAGTACAGATGGTTCAATAAGGCTCATTGCAAAGATTCCTAGATTGCAAGCTTTTATAGCAGTCACATTTATCCCTGAGTTTTAATTGCTACCTCAATTCTGAGATGCTGTGCTCTTTGTGTACAACCTGGTAGTTCTCTGGAACTTTGGGTATCTGTGTGACACATGTGACCCAGAGTTAAACTTCTACAGCTCTGAAAGTCAGCATTACTCCATGCATCTACTGCTAAATAAAGAGAAAAAAGAGATCAGAATTTAATTAGAGGTATGAATGAAGCAGTTCTGATTAGGACTAAACTAAATCAGATACAGGGAAAAGGATGATATTATCTGTATTTTAAAACTTTCGTTTGAGTTTGAGACTGAAGGAATAGATGGCTTTTGGTCCAAAAGTTAAATTTTCTGTAGCACATTATCTAATTGAATCTGGCTGGTTGGTTTATACAAGCAGTTTACTTACATGGAACCTAGAATAGGGAATGGGATCTTATTATTCTGTACAGATTGTTGTAATACCCTCAAGCATTCCAGAATATTTGACACAGAAAATAAAATGGAATTTGCAAAGTCCCTTGGAGGACTGAATAAAAAATGTGAAACTATTAAACTTCCTCATGAGGGGAATTCCAGATATTCTCTCAAGCATTAAGGACTCCCAATTTAATAAGCCAAGCCCTCTATCTTGAATCTTGCCCTTATGAAAATCATTTCTGTAATAGTGAAGCTAAGCATACTTATAATTATGCCTAAGGGTCACCCCCAGAGAACCTCTTTTGTTGCTCAGATATGGCTTCTCTAAGTCAGACACTGCAAATAAACTCACTATCCTGACTACCAGGGTGGTAAATATCCCTGGTAATATGGGACATGATGCCTAGGGATGAGCCTGGTCCTGGCATCATGCAATTGATGATGTCTTCTTGACCAAAAGGGCGAAGATAAATGAAACAAAATAAGGTTTCAGTGGCTAAGATATTTCAAATAGAGTCAGGAGGTCATTCTGGAGGTTACTCATGAAAATTTCAGCCAGGTACTGCAATTCACCACAGTATGCCAAGGCCCAGCCAATAGTATGCCTGAAAACCATAAAGAATACCCTGGGCTCTAAGACTCTACAAACATTTTACTTGTCAAGTTTATTTTTCCAGAAACTTAAAGCCTCCTTGATGAATCCTATGCAGTATAAGCCCTGAAACCCAGAAGTACCAGTGTCTCCAAGTACATAAACAAGTTTCATTCCTGTACTCCATATTGTTGACAGCCATTTTCAGCACAAATAAGTTGGAATGACTCTTGCTCAGATATTCCTGAAGATTGAGAGAATGATCAAAGCAGAGGGAGGAGTTGTAACTGAGAAGTTAGGATTCAACAAGTGATTATGACTATTGGCTCATTATATAGATATTTATTTTTAGTTTCTTGGGTATTAGAATAGCCAGAAGGTGATACCTTAAATTGTTGAACTGTTATCCAGTAGTCTTGATCTTTGCTAATGATTGTATAACTATATAGCTTTCATCTTGTGACCATGTGATTGTAAAAACCTTGCAACTGACACCCTCTTTAACCAGTGTATGGGTAGATGAGTAATAAAATAAAGGCATTCATTAAAAAATAGGTCAGGCTATGGGGAAATACTCTTATGTAAGCTATGGACAATAGGTAATAGTACTAATTTAATAATATTTCAGTAATTAGAACAAATGTAACTACAGTTAAAAAAAAAACAGAAGAGGAGAGGAGGCAGAGCAAGATGGTGAAGTGGTGAGGAGTGGAATTTAGACTTTCCTCTATGGCAGCTGGTAATTAGTTAAGAACTGTTTGAAATGGTGTTTTCAGGGTTTCCAGTGACCAGTCACAAATCATACACAAGTCTGAATCAAGTGGAAAAGCTGAGATCACAGCAAAATCTTAGCTCTTTTAAGATAACTGCAGCTGGCCTCTGAACCCACGAAACAGAAAGCTGAAATAGGGCTGACAGACAAAGCAGTGAGCCTAGTGGGGGAGAAAATTTGCTGAAGGGCATATAACTTCCCCAAGAAGAGTGGGGCATGGTCCAGCTCAATTGGCAGCCCTCCATCAAGGAGCTCAGACCCCAGGAGCTGGAAATTAGAACAGTTAGTCACACCCCCAACAGGGTCAGAATCAACAGGAGAACTAAAGACACCACACCTTCTTACACTGGTGAGAGAGCTGTGGGCTGGCAAGCACCATCTGCTGGACAGTATAAGAAAGGCACCAAGTCTAGAAGTTGGAAAGAAGGGTCTCTTTCACAGGGAAATTCCAAATCCTCCTCCTGAGACATGGGCCCCACTGGACTGAAAAAACCAGACTAGGGTTGACCATATCTGAGGAGACGCTCTCACAAAGGTGCTACATAGAGGCAGGGCAAGAAACAGAAAAACAAGAGGTAAAAAATTCTGATCAACTAAATAGAACCTAAGTTAGAGCTCTAAAATAAAGTGGAACAGAACACCAAAGGATAGAAAACAAAGCCAAACAACAAGAAAAACCCTAGGTAAAGGAGTGAAAATGAGTTCCAGAATAAACTAATCAAGAAAATCAGATGCCAGAACAGCTTAAGATAATGAGCCATATTAGTAAATATGAAAATATGGACTGGCAAAAGGAAAAAAAAATAACACTTCAACTGAGAAAAAGGAACTGAAACAAATAATTAATAACCAAACAGATCTCCTAAATCAATTAAAAAATCAAATCAATGAGCTGAGGGAAGATATGACAAAAGAGACAAAGGATATAGAGAAGACACTGGATGACTATAAAGAAGAATTTGTAAACTTGAAAAAACAACTGGCAAAACTTATGGGAATGAAGGGCACAGTGGAGGAGATAAAAACACAATAGAGGGAGATAACAGTAGATTTGAATAAGCAGAAGAAAGGATCAGTGAACTGGAAGACAAGACATTTGAATTCATACACACAAAAGAACAGATGGTGACAATCATGGAAAAATAGGAGCATGGTCTTAGGGAGCTGAGTGACAACACAAAGCACATGAACATATGTTTTAAGGGTATCCCAGAAGGAGAAGAGAGGGGAAAGGGAACAGAAAGAATAATAGAAGAAATAATCACTGAAAATTTCCCAATACTTATGAAAGACAGAAAATTACAGATTCAGGAAGTACAGCATACCACAAACAGAGTAGATCCAAACAGACTTAATCTAAGACATTAACTGATCAGATTGTTCAATGTAAAGACAAAGAGAGAATTCTGAAAACAGCAAGAGAAAAGCAATCCATCATATACAAGGTAAACTTGATAAGACTATGCACAGATTTCTCCACATAAACCATGGAGGCAAGAAGACAGTGGTATGACATATTTAAGATACTGAAAGAGAAAAAATGCCAACTTTTTCTTTGCTGGAATTATATATCCAGAAAAACTGTCCTTTCAAAATGAGGGAGAGTTTAAAATATTTTCACACAAGCAGACACTGAGAGAGATTGTGAATAAGAGACCAGTACTACAAGAAAAATTGAAGGGAGTACTACAGGCTGATAGGAAAAGACAGTAAAGATAGATTTGGAGAAGATAGTAGAAATGAAGATTATCAGGATGGGTAAAAGGAGAGAGAGGAAAAAATAAAATGACATAAAAACTCCAAAAGACAAATTGGTAGAAGAATGTACTGCTCTTACAGTAATAACACTAAATGTTAATGGATTAAACTCCCCAATAAAAAGATACACTGGCAGAATGGATTTAAAAACAGGACACATCTGTATGCTGTTGAAAAGAAACTTACTTTAGACACAAGGACAAACATAGGCTGAAAATGAAAGGTTGGAAAGAGTTATTTAATGCACAAACAACCAGAAAAGAATGGGAGTAGCTATATTAATGTCAGACAAATTAGACTTCATAAGTAAAACAATTAAAAGAGACAAAGAAGGACACTATATATTAATAAAAGGGTCAATTCATCAAGAAAACTTAACAATCATAAATATTTATGCACCAAGCCAGAGTGCCACAAAATTTATGAGGTCAACACTGAGAACACTGAAAAGAGAATTATTAGATACCTCTGCAATAACAGTTGGAGACTTCAATACAGCACTCTTATCAATGGATATAACATCTAGACAGAGAGTCAATAAAGAAACAGATGTTGAATTGTTAAATAAATGAACCAGACTTGACAGACATTTATACAACACTATACCCTACAACAGCAGAACACACTTTTTTCTCAAGTGCCCATGGAACATTCTCTAGGATAGATCACATGTTGAGTCACAAAGCAAGACTCAACAAATTGAAAATATTGATACACAAAACACTTTCTCAGACCATAATGGAGTGAAGTTGGAAATAAATAACAGGCAGAAGATCATAAAATTCACAAATATATGGAGTCAAAATGAAATAAAATTGAGTGTTCAGAAATAGACTCTTGTATATATGGATGATGGATCTTTGACAAGGTACTTAAGCCAAAGCAACTGGGACAGAGCAGCCTCTTCAATAAATGGTGTTTGGAAAACTGGATATCCATTTCCAAAAGAATGAAAGAGGACCCCTATCTCACAACTTATACAAAAATTAACTCAAAATGGATCAAAGACATAAACATTAGCACTAAGACCATAAGACTCTTAGAAGAAAATATAAGGCAACTTAAAGATCTTGTGATAGGAGGTGGTTTCCTAGACCTTATCACCAAAGTGCTACCAACCAAAGAACAAATAGACAAATGGGATCTCTTCAAAATTAAACACTTTTGTGCATCAAAGGACTTTGTTAGAAAGGTAAAAAGGTAGCCTACACAATGGGAGACAATATTTGGAAACACATGTTGAATAAAGGTTTAATGTACCAAATATATAAAGCAATCCTGCAACTCAAAAACAGAATGACAAACAGCCCAAATAAGAAATGGACAAAAGACATGGACAGACACTTTTCTGAAGAGGAAATACAAATGGCTCAAAAACATATGAAAAAATGTTCAACCTCACAGGTTATTAGGGAAATGCAAATTAAAACCACAATGAAATATCATCTCACACCTACCAAAATGGTCATTATCTAAAAAAGAGAAAATGACAAGGCACAATTATTCACTGTTGGTGGGAATATAGAATGGTGCAACCACTCTGGAAGACAGTGTGGCACTTCCTCAGGAAGCTAAGCATAGAGTTATGATACAGATATTCCATTACTAGGTATATATTCAGAGGAACTAAAAGTTAAGACACAAACAGACATTTGTGAACCAATATTTATTGCAGCATTATTTGCAAAAGCCAAGAAATGGAAACACCCCAAGTGTCAATCAATGCAGTAGTGGATAAAGAAACTGGTACATACACATGATGGAATATTACACAACCATAAGACAGAACAAAGACATGGAACATATAATAACATGGATGGACCCTAAGGACATCATGTTGAGCAAAGTTAGGCAGAAACAAAAAGACAAATATTGTATGGTCTCACTAATATGAACTAATAGTAAGCAAGTTTTGAGAGTTAAAAGCTGACAACACAGGCTACCAGGAGTTAGAAAGAGGATAGAGAATGGGTATTTGATGCTGAAGGACTACAGAATGTTCAGCAGGATTGATTGTAAAGATCCAGAAATAGACAGCATAATACTGTGATTAGAGCACAATATTGTAAGTACACCAAACAAAGATGTCTGTGGTGAAGCTGAAAGATGTGGGCTCTGGACATGAGTGACACCTGAGGTAAAGACAGAAGATAAAGCTGGTACTGTTTAACTTAGCAAAAACTGGAGTGGTCAACAATTTTGACTAAATATACAAATATTTAACTCTTCTTGGATGTGGGAGAACAAAGGAATGTCAACCATGCAGAGTGTTGGAAAGGGGATTGTATTGGGGAAAAATATATTCAAAGAAAATTGGAGCCTAAGGTCAACAATAACATTGTAATATGCTTCCATTAAATGTAACAAAGGCAATACACCAAAGCTAAATATGTATGAGGGGGTATTAAAGGAGGGATATGGGATTCTTGGTAGTGGTGTTGATATCTGACCCTACTATTGTACTGTACATTTTATTTTTCTTTTTATTATCTGTTTTATTATTCATTAAAAATACTTTTTTCATAGTAATGAATATGTTCAAGTGCTGACTGTGATGATAAATGCACAACTGTATGTTGATACCATGAACAACTGATTGTACACTGTGGATAATTATATGGTATGTGAATATAGCTGTATAAAATTGTAAGAAAAATATAAACAGGGATAAAAGTCCTTGTGAAAACATGGATGTATGTATTTATTGTTGGTTAGGGGGCAGAATGGTATAGACTTTCTGGAGGACAGAAGCTAAGTATGTGGGTGCCTTAAGGTCCTGCTACCTCATTAGAGGGCATTTACTTGGAGGATCTGAGAGCAGGGACATGAATGGACATTTACACACTGGTGTTTAGAAGAGATTGCATGGTTTGCAATGGGTGGAGGTGACCTAATGGTACATCAACTGAGGAATAGAATGGTGAACTGTTGTGTGTGCATACAATGGAATATTGAGCAACTGTGAGAAAGAGTGAAGCTGTGAGACATGTAGTGAGGTGAATGAAACCTGTAGACAGCATTTTGATTGAACTATACCAGAAACAAAGGCAAAGTCTATAATGCCTCACCAATATGGACTAACTACAATGTGTATACTCAGAATCGAACCTTAGAGCACAGCTTATCAGGGGAATGCTTATTGTAATGGTCCCTAGATTGTAAGCTCTTAAACCAGTCACATTTATTCCTGAATTATAATGGCTATCTCCAGATTCTGAGATGCTGATTCCTTTGTGTATAACCTGATTGGTCTCTAGAACATTGACTATCTGACTGACACCTGAAGCCCAGAGGTAAAACTTGGCAGATATGAATGTCAATATTAGCACATATAGCAACTGCTAAAAAAGCTGAAAAAGAGTCCAGACTTCAACTAGAGATATGAATGAGGCAGATGTGGTTAGAACTAGGGCAAATCAGGTGAAAGGGTAAAGGACAATAATAACTGTGTTTTAAAACTTCAAATTCCATGGAGACCAAGGGAAGAAATGTTTAGTTGGTGCAAATCTATATTTCCTGAACAATTTAACTTATACAGTTTGTTCAAATACCATAATTACATGGAACTTTTAATAAGAATTGAGCCCTGGTAGGTTTGCATAGGTTAGTGTGAAATAGAAACACATCCTAAAGTAATTTGGACAGAGAATAAAAATATATATGCAGGGCCCCCCTGAGAAGCTGGAAGAAAACATAGAGGTGTTGGTCTTCCTCACCTGGATTGTTGCTGATGCTGTTACAAACATTGAGGACTTGCAGTTTGATGCGCTGAGCCCTCTATCTAGGACTTGCACTTACAAAGCTTGCTACTTCAAAGGAGAGGCTAACCATGCTTATAATTGTACCTAAGTGTCTCTCCCTGAATACCTCTTTGTTGCTCATATGTGGCCCTCTCTCTCTAGCTAAGCCAACTCAGCAGGTGAACTCACTGCCCTTCCCCCTACTTGGGATCTGATACCCAGGGGTGTAAATCTCCCTGGCAATGTAGGATATGACTCCCAGAGATGAATCTGGACCTGACATCATGGATTGAGAACATCTTCTTGACCAAAAGGGGGATGTGAAATGAAAGGAAATAAAGTTTCAGTGGCTGAGAGATTCCAAATGGAGTTAAGAGGTCACTCTTGTGGGCACTCTTGTGCACTATATGGATAATGCTTTTTAGGTTTTAATGCATTAGAATAGCCAGAAATAATACCTGAAACTATCAAACTGCAACCCAGTAGCCTTGACCCTTGAAGATGATTGTATAGCAATGCAGCTTATTGGAAATGACAGCATGATTGTAAAAACTTTATGGATCACACTCCCTTTATTCATTGCATGGATGCATGAGTAGAAAAATGGGGACAAAAAACTAAATGAAAAATAGGATGGGAGGGGGTATGATTTTGGTGTTCTTTTTTACTTTTATTTTTTGTTCTTATTTTCACTTTTTCTGGTACATGGAAAATGTTCAAAAAATAGATTTGTGTGATGAATGTACAACTATATATGGTACTGTGAACAATTGATTGTACACTTTGGATGATTGTATGGTATGTAAATATATCTCAATAAAATGGAATTAAAAAATAGTATAATTACCAAAAAAAAGTGCTATCATCTATTGTAGCAAATTTTCCTCACCAAATTGAGGGGGGTGTGTGAATGAGAATCCTGTATTTTATGCATTATATGATTGCTCTGTAACCTGACAAGTTCTCAATAAAAAAATAAAATTAGCTCTAGATTATCTGCTGTTGTCTTTGTACCTGAAAATTCTTAATAATAAGACCTGAAAGGATCAAACTGTTTTCAAGTAACTTAACTGCATTCCAGATCAAATATCAAGGATATTTATAGGAATACAAAGTATCCAGCCTCCAAAAGAATAAAATTCATAATTTCTGATATTCAATCAATTATTCAAAGATGCATAAATTATGACCCATAATGAAGATAAAAATCAATTAACAATCATAACTGACAAAATAGATATTGCAATTAGCAGAAAAATACATTGAAACAGTTACTACAACCTTCCAATTAAGTAGATAAGGGCATGGTAGATGTATAAATTAATCAAATAGTACTTTTGTAGATGAAAACTGCAATGTCTGAAATGAAAAATCCACAGTATGAGATGAAAGTCATACTAGACTTTGCAGAAAAAGAGATTAGAGATTAGTGGATTCAAAAGAAACACAGAGACTAAAGACACAAACAGCCAACCGAAAAAAGGGAGCATCAGTGAGATGTGAGAGAATGTACAGTGGACTAATGAAAAGCAATCAGAGGCCAAAAGGAAGGGAAAGTCATTTAAAGTAATAATAACAAAATTTTAAAATATAATAAAAATCATAACCCCACAAATCCAATAATCTTTTGGAACCCCAATCATAAGAAAACTGAATAATGCTACACCAAGACATTGTTAATTAAATTGTGCAAACTCAATGATAGAGAGAAAATCTTAAAAACAATAAAAAAAGATGTGTGTTTAAAGGAACAAATAAAAAGGCTGATTGCAGGTATCTCATTGGAAGCAATGTAAGAAAGAATATATTTGAATATCTTTAAACTGCTGAAATAAGAACTGCCAACCTAGAATTTTCTGTCACCCAATTTTGGTATTCCTTTTTGTTTTTTTATCATATTTTAAAAAACTTTGGATTTCACTGTGTACATTTTAAATATATATGTTTAATACAGAAGTTGCAAGTTTGCAGAAAATTCATCCGGAAAGAATTCCTACATATACACCCTCACACGAAAGGATTTTCCTATTATTAACAATTTGCATTAGTGTGACACATTTGTTACAATTGATGAAATAAGATTATAGTGATTTTACTATTAACTGTATTTCATAGTTTACATTAGGATTCACTCTGTTGTACAATCCTATAGTGTTTTTCTTTTTAACTTTTATTCTAGCAACATACATGCAACTTAAAATTTCCCCTTTTAACCACATTCAAATATGTAACTCAGTAGTGTTAATTATTCTCACTATGTTGTCCTCCTTTATCCTTTATCAAAGCATTTCCATCAACCCTGTTCTGCCAGAATGCAAGACAAAAGAAATGGATTGGCTTTTATAAAGGGAGTTTATTTGGTTACAAATTTTCAGTTCTAAGGCCATAGAGGTGTCCAAACTAAGGCATCAACAAGAGGATACCTTCACTGAGGAAAGGTTGATGACATCTGGAACACCTCTCTTAGCTGGGAAGGTGCATTGCTGGTGTCTACTGGTCCTTTGCTCCAGGGTTGCTTGCTTTCAGCTTTTGATTCCAGTGGCCTTTTCGTTAAGCATCTATGGGTTCTCACTTAGCTTCTCCAGGGCAAACTCTGGGCTTCATCTCTTTGCTTAGCATCTCCAAATATCTTTCTGTCTTCATCTGGGTCTGTGTCAGCTCTTAGCTCTCTTAAGGATTTCAGTAAATCAATCAAGACCCACCTTGAATGGTCAGGGTCACATCCCTATGGAAATGATGTAATCCAACTGTCCCACCCTCAATTTGGTGGGTCATATCTCCTTGGAAACAACATAATCCAAAGGCCCCACCCACAATAGGTCTGCCCCCACAAGATTGCATTAAATAACATGGCTTTTTATGGGGTACATGTCAGATTGAATCCAGCACAAACCCATATAGAAACTCTGTGTAAATTAAGCATTAATTCCCCATGCTTTATCCCAATTCTGATCCCTGGTAACCTGTATTCTACTTTCTAATTTTATGAACTTTCTAATTCTAATTGTTTCATATCAGTGAGATTATACAGCATTTGTCCTTTTGTACCTGGCTTATTTCACCCAACAAGACAACTTCAAGGTTCATCCATATTATTGCATATAACAGAAATTCATTCCTTTTTATAGCTGAATAGTATGCCATTATACGTATATATCAGGGTTTTCCTTTACGCATTCATTGGATGATGAACACTTGGGTTGCTTCCATCTTTTGACAATTGTGATTAATGCCACTATGAATATTGGTGTGCAAATGTTTGAGCCCTTGTTTTCAATTTTTCTGGGTACAAACCTAGATGTGGAATTGCTGGGTCATATGTTAATTCTGTACTTAATTTTCTGAGGTACCACCAAATTGTTTTCTACAGCAGCTGTATCATTTTCCCACTAACAATGAAAAAAATGTTTCTATTTCTCTGCATCCCTTCCAAATTATTATTCTACATTTTATATATAGATATATAAGTGTATATATATAGCTATTTTAGTCACTGTGAATGGTACCCCATTGTGGTTTTGAATTGTCTTTTCCTAATGGCTAATGATGTCAAGTATCTTTTCATGTGCTTTCCAATTATTTGTATATATTCTATAGACTGATGTCTATTCAAGTCTTTTGTCAATTTTTTGGTAAACCCTACTTTTATTTTTATTTTTTCTATTCTATTATTTATTAGAGAAGTTATATATTTACAGAAAAATAATACATAAAATACAGAATTTCCACATACCAATCTATCATTCCAACCTTGAATTAGTGTAGTACATTTGTTATAATTAATGAAAGAACATTTTTATGATTGTATGATTAACTACAGTCCACTGTTTACAATAGGGTTCACTATTTGTGTCATTCAGGACTATGTGTTTTTTTTTTTTTTAATTTTTACTCTAGTGACACTTATACAACATAAAATTTCCCCTTTTAACCATTTTTATATATATATATATCTATTTCAGTGGTGTTAATTACTTTCACAATGTGCTATAATCACCACCATCCATTACCAAAATATTTCCATAATTCCAAATAGGAAACCTGTGCATTGTAAACCTTAATCCCCATTCCCTATCCCCACCCCATTCCATGGTAACCTATATTTTAGATTGTGTCTTTATGAGTTTGCTAAATCTAATTGTTTCATATCAGTGAAATAGTATAATATCTGTTCTTTTGTGCCTGGCTGATTTGACTCAACATGATGACTTCAAGGTTCATCTACACTGTTACATGTAACAGATATTCATTCCTTTTTACAGCTGAATAATATTCCACTCTATGTACACACCATGTTTTTTATGCATTCATTGGTTGATAGATACTTGGGTAGTTTCCATCTTTTGGCATTTCTGAATAATGCTGCTTTGAACATCATTGTACGAATATCTGTTTGACTCTCTACTCTTGATACTTTTGGGTTTATACCTAGAAGTGTGATTGCCACTTTTATGTCATACAGTTGATTGCAATACATCAGAAGAACAGAAACCCATTTAGATTTAACACATTATATTTGTACTCTTCCATAAGCTAGGACTTGAAATTTATACTTTGGTCAAGTGAAAAAGAAAGAAAAGAAGGAAGGAAAGAAGGAAGGAAGGAAGGAAGGAAGGAAGGAAGGAAGGAAGGAAGGAAGAAGGAATGGAGGAAGGAAGGAAGGAGGGGGGAAGGAATGAAAAGAGGGATGAAGGAAGGAAAAAAAAGCGAAAGGTGTAACACCTAAAATGTAAAATCCTCTTCTATTTCTATTTTCTGCCTTATCTTTATTTTTCTTGATAAAATCTGAAAGCTTTGACTTTCAGATAGATACATATTAAGGATAAGCATATCATAAGGAATACAGCATTAAGGTGTATACTTAAGAAACAATAAGAAAAATTCAACTTATATATAGTGTGACATACCTTATATAAATGTAGTCAACAGCTATATAAAATGACAAATTAATTTTTAAAATATTATTTTAATTGGAATGGGAGGAAGCTAGGAAAACAATAATAAAAGATGTTGTACAGAAATGATGGAACATCACCAATTAACTAGTATTTGATATTGTCAGTACATGTGATGGCTAGGTTCATGTGTCAATTTTGCCAGGTGATGGTATCCAGGTGTCTCGTCAAGCAAGCACTGGCCTAATCTTACTGCAAGGGCATTTTTGGCTGGTTAATAACCCAGAAGGCTGTTTTATTAAATCACCAGCCAATTGACTACACCTGTGACTGATTACATCAATGAAGGGTGTGCCTTCTGCAATGAGAGATTTCAATCAGCTAGATTTAATCCAATCAGTTGAAGACCTTTAAGGGAGAAAGAAAGAGAAACATTTTCTTCTTTGGCTAGCCAGTGTCTCCTGAGGAGTTCATTAAACACCTTCATTGGCATTGCCAGTTCTCTGCCTACCCTATAGAATTTGGATTCAGGTATCCCCCTAGTTGCATGAGACACTTTTATGAAATCTTACATTTACAGATATCTCTTGTTGGTTCTGTTGCCCTAGTGAACCTTAACTAATGCAGTACATTTTTTTATTTAAATTGAATATGTTTAACTTAAACCATAAAATGGTACTAGACCATAGTCTCTAAAAGGTGTGGTGAAGTACAAATCAACTGGGGGGACTTATTTTCATTATATTTGTTTTCATTTGATTTATTACTTTCACTAAAGTAAAAGAGGAGTATGAGCTTTTCATGTCAACCAAAATTGGAGTAAGTGGATCTAAGAAATTGAGATACCATAAATTAAGAGGAAATTATATCTAAAACTATAACATTTGGTGAGCACTTTGAAGTTCAGATACATTCCCCAAATGTTATTAATTTTTATACTTTATAATTTAAGTGCTTATTTCTATTTGTAGGTCAGAGATTTTCAAAATTTTTCTGAAGTTTACAGTTTCAAAACATACATAGCTAATAGAATTATACTAAATGATATAATGATTAATCATATATATTGACTGCAGAGAATACACTTAAAAGAAATTTCAAGGTATTTCAAATTGCAGAAACTAGTATTTACATAATATTAGAGGCTGAGAAGATTAAGGTGAGGAAAAAGTATGGATACACATAAAATTTAGATGTAAAAAGAAAGAAAAATATTCATATTTTTATGATGTTATTGTTATTTGAGAACATTAAGATTCTGCTTGATTTCCTCACAATTGTCGTTCTGAACATTTTGAAAAATATCTTTGTATCCAGGGTCAGAGGAGGTAACAGTGTATATCTGTACAGTGATGTTACTTATCTTTTAACAAACATTCCAAAATTCAAATATTCAAATGACTCTTTCTTCTAAAAATGTATTCAAATGATGTTGCTATTTCCAGAGATGTATTTTTTTGGATTGCTTTCAAAATCTCTGACTCATTCTTTTGCACATCCTAAATGGTGGCAATGAGTGTAAAATTTTAAATTAGGTAAAAACCAGATGTCATTTTAACCATAGAGAATAAGATGGGTTATCAAATCAGATAGCACAATTTGTGATAAAAAAAATAACATGAATATATAGTTTTGAGCCTGCCTTTCTGCATTTTCCTTAAAAACTGGTTCCAAAAACAGATATTAAAAAGGATTTCTAAATTAGGAAGCATAAACTAGAGTAAAATCCTTGGTCTTCCAAAGCAGACATTTCAAAGGACAAAATACTTTCATGGACTAAGTTCTGCTTTTGAATTAAAAGAACATTCTCATCTAGAGCTAGAGTAGCAATCATACACATGTGAAAACATAAGTTTCATTTTACTTTAAGAATGGGTTCTTTGTAGATTTACCCAAGGATCGATCAGGTTTATAAGACTCAATAAAATAACAAAAGAATGAGAGAGAAGTGTTCTAAGCTTTACACCTCATATAAATATTAAATGTATTCTTTAAGTTAGGCATTCATTCATTAAATCAATGACTTTGATAAGGACAATTTGGTAGAATGCTGGAGCTAATACCTTATTGGAGTAGTTTTAAGAGAAAGTAAGGGTAGAAATCGGAGACTATAGGTATAAATGATTTTTTTAATGAGAGAAGTAACATGAAAATTATATCATGGAAAATGAAAGATTGATGATATAGGAGGGAAATGGAGGAATTATTGGAGAGATGCTATTAAGTTGAGAGGGAATGAGATATTTTCAATAAGTGGAAGAAGTAACTTTATGAAGGAATCTGGATAGTTCATCTGTGATAAATCAGGATGACAGAGTATGTGAAGACATTGACAGGTAGAAGTAGGAGTGGTGTTCTATGTTCTACACATGTTTGCTTCTAATTGCTTCCATTTTCTGGGATTTGGAGCAGACTCTTCAGCTGAGTGAAAAGATAGAGGAGATTCCATTATAAATTTGAGGAAAGAGTGTAAGATGAAATATCTTTTTAGAGCAGGGGTTGGTTGCTGTCTGTTTCAAGTTTTATTGAAATATAAGACAGCCATTTATTTACATATACTCAATGGCTCTTTCAATCTACAATGGCAAATGTATATAGCTAAGATGGAGACTGTGTGGTCTGAGAACCTAAAATATTTACTATCTGGTCCTTTAAGAAAAAGTTTATCAGCTCTTGTACTAGAAAAATGAGAGATGGGTTTGAAGGGGCATAAAGTGTGATTGTTTGGTGGAATTGGGATCCATTTAAGTTTTAACTCATGAATGAAAAGGAAACCAATTATATGGTTTTCTTAAGCCATATTCATCTACACAGGTACAGGTGCAGAGTAGGTGTTGGATTAAACTTGGTTGTGGTTTTCCCAACTGAGAACACCTGACAGAGGGGCCAGGGAGTCTAGGACATATGCAGAAAATTAATTACAATGATTGACTATAAAATACAAGCTAGTAAAAGAGAGAAGAGATGGAATCAAAGGGAAGAATAATAATTGCAAAATTAATGTGTCACTTTTGCAGAGTGACAATTGCACCAGGTGAAAAAGACAGTTGCCTTGAAAGTAGCAGTTAGTCATCATAGAGGTACATAGAATTAAGATTTTGGAAGAGTTGCAGTTATTGGTAATAAGAAGTTCTAGGGTATGACTAACCATGGGAGTTGTAACTAAGGAAGGGTGTTGGGTAAGATAATTAGGAAAGCAAGTTTTAATGAATTGAGAAGTTAAGAGAAGGTCATCTGTGTATATAGTTAAATTACCCCCCCCTAAAAAAAATTAGACAGATTTCCAGGTATTTAAACAATTGAGACATGGAATGAGGTTGATAGATGATAGATGAGGAAATAGATGGCATAAGATTTGGAGTTGAGAATTTTTAAGTAGGAGAAGAGGAGACTATCTTAGTTTACCAGGGCTATTATGACAAAAACCACAGACTCATTGACATAAACAAGAATGTATTGTCTCACTGCTTTAGAGGCTAGAAGTCCAAAATCAAGGTACTGAAAGGTCATGTTCATTCTGAAGTCTGTAGAATTCTGGTGGTAGCTTGAGGGCAATAGTGTGTTGCCTCAATCACATGGTAATCTGCTCTCCTTCCTCCTTCTGTCTAGTCTTCTAGTTCCTATCTCTGTTCCGGTTTGCTAATGCTTCCATTATGCAAATACCAGAAATGGATAGGCTTTTATAAAGAGGGTTTATTTGGTTACAAAGTTACAGTCTTAAAGCCATAAAAGTTCCAAGCTACCACATCAACAATAGGGTACCTCCACTAAAGGATGGCCAATGACATCTGGAAAACCTCTGTTAGCTCAGAAGACAAGTGGCTGGCATCTGCTTGCTCCCAGGTTGTATGTCAAAATGGCGCTCTCCAAAATCTCAGTGTCAGCTTTCAATGGCCATCTTGAAAGTGTGTCTCTCAGCTGCAGCACATTGAGTTCATTCTGTTTGTCAGCTCTTTTAAATGACTCCAATGATTTAAGACCCACCCTGAATGGGTGGGTTAACACCTCCATGGAAATTATCCCATCAAAGTGTTGCCCATGGTTGACTGACTCACATCTCCTTGGAAACACTCAATCAATGTGTTCCAACCTAATCAACACTAATACATCTGCCCACACAAGTTTGCATCAAAGAAAATGGAATTTTGGGGGACATAATACATCCAAACTGGCACAATCTCTGTGTCCAAATTTGTTTTGCTTATCAGGGCCCCAGCAATATAGGAATAAGACCCACCCTGATTCAGTTTGGTCTCTCTTAATAGGATCTTCCAAGATCCTATTTACAAATGAGTCCATTCCACAGGACTGAATATTAAGACTTGAATATGCCTTGTCAGGGACAGGACTCAATCTCAAATGAGGACTGTCTGAAAGCAGCAATGAAGATCATGGGGACAGTGCTAGAGAGGCTGTGGGATGAAAAATAGACAAGACTCAGAAGTATTACAAGAAGAGCAGTGTCCTCAGGGGCTATGGAGTTTCTGTTCAAACAACAGGGTGAAGGGAAGAATCAGAGTTAACGTAGACCAAATTTTCTTGTTCCAGCTAGACAATCAAAAGAAAAATTTTTAAAAAGTATTTACACAATCGTGACTTTCTTTCCTGTATTATTAAGAAGATTTAAAAATAAGTCTAACCAAGGGAACAGATGTTTAGTTGGTGCAAGATCTATATTTCCTAAACAATTTAACTCACACAGTTCATTCAAATACCATAATTACATGGAAATTTTAATAGGAAGTGAGACCAGGTAGGTTTGCATAGGTTATCATGAAATAGTGACACATGACAAAGTAATTTGGACTGAGAATAAAAATATATATGCAGGGCCTCCCTGAGGAGCTAGGGGAAAATGCAGAGGTGTTAGGATTCCTCACCTGGATTGTTGCTGATGGTCTCACAGACAATGAGGACTGGTGGTTTGATGTGCCAAACACTCTATCATGGGACTTGCCCTTATGAAGTTCACTACTGCAAAGGAGGGGCTAAACCTGCTTATAATTGTGCCTAAGAGTCTCTCCCTGAATACCTCTTTGTTGCTCATATGTGGCCCTCTCTCTCTAGCTAAGTCAACTCAGCAGATGAACTCACTGCCCTGCCCCTTACATGGGATCTGACTCCCAGAGGTGTAAATTTCCCTGGCAATGTCAGATATGACTCCAGGGGATGAATCTGGACCCAACATTTTGGGACTGGGAACATCTTCTTGACCAAAAGGGGAAGCAAAATGAAATGAAATAAAATTTCAGTGGCTGAGAGATTCCAAATGGAGTCAAGAGGTCACTCTGGTGGATACTTTTGCACTATATAGATAACCCTTTTTTAGGTTTTAATACATTGGAATAGCTAGAAGTAAACACCTGAAACTATCAAACTACAATCCAGTCACCTTGACTTTTGAAGAAAATTGTATAGCAATGTTGCTTTCAGAGGTGACAGTGTGATTGTAAAAGCCTTATTGATCACACTCCCTTTATCCAGTGTATGGATGGATGAGTAGAAAAACGGGGACAAAAAACTAAGAAAAATAGGGTGTGGGGGGATTGGGTTTCTTCTTTATTTTTATTTTTTATTCTATTTTCACTTTTTCTGGTACAAAGAAAATGTTCATAAAATATATTTTTGTGATGAATGCACAACTATATGATGGTACAGTGAAAAAATTGATTGTACAGTTTGGATGATTGTATGGTGTGATGGTTAGGTTCATGTGTCAACTTGACCAGGTGGTAGTACCCAGCTGTCTTGTCAAGAAAACACTAGCCTAACAATTGCTGCAAGGAAATTTGTGGCTGGTTAATAAACAGGCTGGTTTATTAAATCGTCAGTCAATTGACTGCAGCTGTGACTGATGACTCACCAAAGGGTGTGTCTTCCACAATGAGAGAATACAATTGGATGGATTTAATCCAATTAATCAGTTGAAGACTTATAAGCCAGATAGATAGAGGACCTTCACTTCTTCTTCAGCTGCCCAGTGAAGCGTTTCCTGAGGAGTTTGTCAAAGTTGCCGATTCCAGTTCGTTCCCCGAGGAGTTCATCGAGCGCGTTCGTTGAATTTCTTGAGGAGTTCATCGAAGTTGCTGGTTCATTTCCTGAGGAGTTCATTGGACATCTTCCTTGGAGTTGACAGTTTGCTGACTGCTCTACAGAATTTGGACTCGTGTATACCCACAGTTGTGTGAGTCACTTTTATAAATATTACAGTCATAGACATCTCTCATTGATTTTGTTTCCCTAGAGAACCCTAACTAATACAACTTGGTACCGGGAGTGGTTCTTGAGATACAGAATCTTAAAATGGGCTTTTACAATTTGTTTTCTACTCTGATTGGATTGATAGGCACTAACGACTCTATTTCCAATAATCAAGAGTGCACTGACAGTCCATGGCATGAGTTGGCAAAGGAGATACGCAAAATAGCACCATTTGATTCTCCTAATCATACTCTAGATTTGTTGGTAAGGTACTTGTGTGGCAGAGGATGGGAGATAAATCCAACAAAAATACAGGGGCCTTTTATTTCAATAAAATTTCTAGGTGTCCAGTGGTGTGGGGCCTGTAGAGATATTCCATCTAAGGTGAAGGATAAGCCATTGCATCTGGCCCCTCCTGTGACCAAAAAAGTCACAACACTTAGTTGGCCTCTTTGGATTTTGGAGACAACATATTCCTCATATGGGTGTGCTACTCCAGCCCATTTACCAAGTGACCAGAAAAGCTTCTAGTTTTGAGTGGGGACTGGAACAAGATGAGGCTCTGTGGCAGGTCCAGGCTGCTGTGAAAGCTGCTCTGCCACTTGGACCTATGATCCAGCTGACCCAATGGTGCTGGAAGTGTCAGTGGCAAATAGAGATGCTGTTTGGAGCCTTTGGCAGTCTCCTATAGGAAAATCACAATGAAGGCCCTTAGGATTTTGGAGTAAAGCTTTACCGTCCTCTGCAGATAACTACTCTCCATTTGAGAAACAGCTTTTGGCCTGCTACTGGGCCTTAGTAGAGACAGAACACTTAACCATGGACCACCAAGTTACCAGGAGACCTGAGTTACCTATCATGAGCTAGGTATTGTCTGACCCACCAAGCCATAAAGTTGGGCATGCACAGCAGCACTCCATCATAAAATGGAAACAGTATGTATGAGATACATCTCGAGCAGTCCTGAAGGTACAAGTAAGTTACATGAGGAAGTGGCCCAAATGCCCATGGCCCCCACTCCTTCCACCTTACCTTCTCTTTCCCAGCCCACAGCTATGGCATCTTGGGGAGTTCCTCACAATCACTTGACTGAGAAAGAGAAAACTTCGGCCTGGTTTACAGATGGTTCTGCATGATATGCAGGTACCACCCAAAAATGGACAGCTGCAGCACTGCAGCCCCTTTCTGGGATGTCCCTGAAGGGCAGTGGTGAGGGGAAATCCTCCCAGTGGACAGAACTTTGAGCAGTGCCCTTTATTTTTCACTTTGCTTGGAAGGAGAACTGGCCAGAGGTGCATTTGTATACTGATTCCTGGGCTGTTGCTAATGGTTTGGCTGGATGGTCAGGGACTTGGAAGGAACATGATTGGAAGATTGGTGACAAAGAAGTCTGGGGAAGGGGTATGTGGATAGACCTTTCTGAGTGGGCAAAAAACATGAAGATATTTGTGCCCCATGTGAATACTCACCAGAGGGTGACTTCAGCAGAAGAAGATTTTAATAACCAAGTGAATAAAATGACCCGTTTGGTGGATACCAATCAGCCTCTCTCCCCAGCAACTCCTGTCATTGTCCAATGGGCTCATGAACAAAGTATCCATGGCAGGAGGGATGGAGGTTATGCATGGTTCAGCAACATGGACTTCAACTCACCAAGGCTGACCTGGCCACAGTCACTGCTGAGTGTCTAATCTGTCAGCAGCAGAGACTCACACTCAGTCCCCAATATGGAGCCATTCCCCGAAGTGATCAGCCTTCTACCTGGTGGCAGGTTGATTATATTGGACCACTTCTATCATGGAAGGGGCAGCAATTTGTTCTTACTGGAATAGACACATACTCTGGATATGGATTTGCCTTCCATGCATGACATGCTTCTGCCAAAACCACCATCCGTGGACTTACAGAATGTCTTATCCACCATCAGAGTATTCCACACAGCATTGCTTCAGAACAACGAACCTACTTCACAGCAAATGAAATGAGGGAATGGGCACATGCTCATGGAATTCTCTGGTCTTACCATGTTCTCCATCATCCAGAGGCAGCTGGGTTGATAGAACGGTGGAATGGCCTGTTGAAGACTCAATTATGGTGCCAACTTGGTGGCAATACCTTGCAGAGTTGGAGCAGTGTTCTCCAGGAGGCCGTGTATGCTCTGAATCAGTGTCCCCTCTATTGTGCTGTTTCTCCCATAGCCAGGATTCATGGGTCCAGGAATCAAGAGGTGGAAACAAGAGTGGCACCACTCACTATCACTCCTAGTGATCCAGTAGGTAAATTTTTGCTTCTTGTTCCTACAAGCTTAAGCTCTGCTGGTCTACAGGTCTTGGTTCCAAAAGGAGGAGTGCTTCCACCAGGAAACACAATAATAATCCCATTGAACTGGAAATTAAGACTGCCACCTGGCCACTTTGGTCTACTTATGCTTCTGAATCAACAAGCAAGGAAGGGGATTACTGCGCTGGCTGGAGTGATTGATCTTGACTATCAAGGCAAAATAGCACTGCAACTACACAATGGAAGTAAAGAAGAGTTTTCCTGTAATACAGGAGATCCCCTAGGGTGTCTGTTAGTACTACTGTGCCCTGTTATTAAAGTCAATGGAAAACTGCAACAACCCAATCCAGGCAGGACTACCAATGGCCAAGAAACTTCAGGAATGAAGGTTTGAGTCACCCCACCAGGCAAAGAACCACAGCCAGCTGAAGTGCTTGCTGAGAGTAAAGGGAACACTGAATGGGTAGTGGAAGAAGGTAGTGATACATATGAACTATGGCCATGTGACCAGTTACAGAAATGAGGACTATGATGGCATAAATATTTCCTCCTTGTTTTGTTATGATTATGTTTGTATTTGTCTGTAAAGCAAATATCTTTGCTTTCTTCTCTGTCTTATCCCCTCATCATATGGAATAATCTGTACTGTTCATTTTGTTGTATTTAAGCTAAAGGAAATCAATTTAAAAGTTAATCTCACCCAAAGACTTGCACCCTATTCTGGAGAGATTTAGTGCATTTCCAGTTGTATACTACACAGCAGAATATTGTTAGGCAAAATATATGTCTGTTATTATCTACTTAGAGATAAAATATAGTTTTAGGTGATGTGTATAACTGCCAAGTTGACAAGGGGTGGACTGTGATGGTTAAGTTCATGTGTCAACTTGGCCAGGTAATAGTACCTAGCTGTCTGGTCAAGCAAACACTGGCCTAACAATTGCTGCAAGGATGTTTGTAGCTGGTTAATAAACCAACAGGCTGGTTTATTAAATCATCAGTCAATTGACTGCAGCTGTGACAGATGACTTACCTAAGGGCGTGTCTTCCACAATGAGAGAATACAATTGGCTGGATTTAATCCAATTAATCAGTTGAAGACATAACCCAGACAGATAGAGGACCTTCACTTCTTCAGCTGCCCAGTGAAGCATTTCCTGGGGAGTTTGCCAAAGTTGCCAGTTTTTTTCCTGAGGAGATCATTGGACATCTTCCTTGGAATTGACAGTTTGCTGACTGTTCTACAGAATTTGGACTCATGCATACCCACAGTTGTGTGAGTCACTTTTATAAATATTATAGTCATAGACACATCTCATTGATTCTGTTTCCCTAGAGAACCCTAACTAATACATATGGTATGTGAATTTATCTCAATAAAATTGAATAAAAACAGTAAATGTAAGATTCTTGAACAATTGTAGACACACATAATGATTAGGAGTCAACTTTGAGATAGAATTTTATTGTAACTCTATAAAGACTTAATTGTTGGTCCAATCACTCTTGTCTTTCCAAAAGCATTGAATTATCAGGCAATTTATAAAATATTGATTCAATTTTCCAGACTATGTTTTAAGACGAAATTTGGCAGAGTATTTCAGAAACAGGGGAGCTAGTATGGCTGGTTGTAATCTATACATATACAAGAATTATTGAGGAATCCTAATTTTTTTAGACATGCCAAGAAAAGATAGAGATGCCATGGTTGTTGTTCTAGTTTGCTAATTATGCCAGAATGCAAAACACCGGAGATGGATCAGCTTTTACAAAAGGGGGTTTACTTGGTTACACAGTTATGGTCTTAAGGCCATAAAATGTCCAAGGTAACACATCAGCAATTGGGTAACTTCACTGGAGGATGGCCAATGGTGTCTAGAAAACCTCTGTTAGCTGGGAAGGCATGTGGTTGTCATCTGCTCCAAAGTTCTGGTTCCAAAATGGCTTTCTCCCAGGACATTCCTCTCTAGGCTGCAGTTCCTCAAAAATGTCACTCTTAGTTGCACTTGGGATATTTGTCCTCTCTCAGCTTCTCTGGAGCAGGAGTCTGCTTTCAACGGCCCTCTTCAAACTGTCTCTTATCTGAAGCAACTGTGCTTTCTTCAAAGTGTCCCTCTTGGCTGTAACTCCTCTTCAAAATGTCACTCACAGCTGCACTGAATTCCTTGTTTTTCAGCTCATTTATATAGCTCCAGTGATTGAATTTAGAAACCCCCTGAATGCACAGGCCAACACCTCCATGGAAATTACCCAATCAGAGTCATCACCCACAGTTGGGTGGGGCACATCTCCATGGGAACACTCAAAGAATTCCAATCTAATCAGCACTAAAATGTCTGGCTAAGATTGCATGAAAGAATATGGCTTTTTCAGGGGGTCATAATACACTCAAACCGGCACAGTTGTCTTCATATTTTTAAACATTAACCACATAAAGTTGTTGGTAACTAATTCTAGGTTCTTCAGGGAGGCAGAAATAGGATCAATAAGTGGAAGTTACAAGGAAAGAGGAATTAACTTAAAATATTCCAAATGATTTTATAACAATTACAACTCTTCAATAAAGGTAGGGGCTGCTTTAGGAAAATGGAAGTGAAATCATTATCATATGAGGAATTTAAGTAGAAGTTCTTCTGTAAAGGATGTACAAGAAGGAATTTCTGCATTTTCCAAGTGTTTGTAATCATGATTCCCAAGATGATTTGAATTATATTCAGATGATTAATGTCACTCATTCAATGTATCTATGTATTTAGCTGATTTTTTCTACCTTCTTTTGGATGTGTACTACTGAACATATAGGGCTTATAGGTCATTCATGTAATATCATTCATGTATAATACTGTTATATTTATTGCCATCATCCAAGGGAATTCATTTCATCAAAAATGTTTAAATCCAGCATATTTTTCCCCTAGAGATGTATTTACTTTTCAAACTTCTCTTGATAGCTCTTGTTCCTTCATTATTTCCGATAAATTTTCTTTGGCAAAAAAAAATTCAAGTTTAGACCGTATTGTCCCAATTTGTATATGGGGCTAAAGATTGACATTCACTCTACTTTCATTAGTCCAATCTGATCGAGATGTTAACACCTGCATTAGTACTTGGTTGGGTTAAGAACTTTTTTCTGTGTCTAATCAGAGAACCAATCTAATCTCAGCCAGAGCTAAATCATCAAAGCCCCCCAAATAAAATTCTATGTAAAAATTGAAGCAAAATGAGAGAATACACTGTAAAATAATTTGAACTTTGTTAAAAACAACTGTTTTTTAAATTCTTTTGACATACATTTAAAAAAAAATAACGTTATGCTATCATGGTGACTCCTCAAGATAACCAATCTCTACAGGGGACGAGAAGTACCGAAGCAGCAACGGAGAGGTTCCCAGTGAAGAGATAAGACATGAATCAAGTAAATGAGACTAAGCTGAAGTTTAAGGGAAAGCAGTAGGCAATAAGTGCCCAAATTGAAAGGCTTTTTAAGGCAAGCAATCCTGCTAAGTCCAGAAAACTGGAGTAGCTTTGCTTTCTCCAATTGCAGATGTAACAGGATGAAACATGGCCATTCAGGGTCAACTCCTTCACTTTCAGAAAGGCACATGTCTGTTGTGGAGCACATTGCTGCAGCACAGCTTCAGGAGAACACAGTTTCAGGGCAAAACAGAAATTTTAAGCAAATGATCCTTTTATTACTTGCACAGAATAAAGAGTTCAGAAAGGGCAAATAATCTCCCTGTCTCATACACAGAGCAAAGAGCCAAAAACGCAGGGGAAGAAGTCTCATCATGGCCAGTCTCCTGGGGTGGCTGAAAATTGCTCTGTGCCAGGATTGATAGATGGTGCCTCCTTACATCCTACTTTGTGCTGGAAAAGAGACGCAAATATATACTGTTTGAGTGTAGTTCTTATCTACTTCTCAGAAGAAGGGGGCCTTGCCACTGAGAATTACTGTTCTGATAATCATCTGAGGCAGCTTAATCTTAGTTTCTGGGTTTTAGGTCTGGTTGGTCCTTTTCATTAGACATCTAACCCAGATTTTAGGATGTCACACAATAGAAAAGGAGTTGGGGTTAGATGAGTTCTGAGTAATGACCACTTAGCCGATGTCTGTGATTTCCCTAACATCTGTTTCAGTGAATGTGGTGGGCTAGACTACTGCAGGACATATAGGAAACTAGGAATAAGGGATAGAGTAATGTAGTCAATGCAGACATTTTCATACCCTGAAAATTTACCCCCCACCCCCAGATTAATGTAATTTATAAAAGAATAAAGCTCAGGCTTTAAAGGTATTTTCAGTTAGTTGACTTTATGGTTTTCTCAGATGCAACATTTAAGTCCCAACATAAAATCCTGATGGATCTACATAGACTTGATCTAGATCATAGAAATCGTAAGTGTATGCTGTTGTATGTGTGACTTTGTCCTTGTTGATGGCTGCAGAAATGGGTAAACATATGGAAAGTTTTTTATTTTAATATGAAATTTCAGATGTAATGAGAGGTATGCATGATATGCAAATAACATCACAAATCACTGCACTTCTGACATCTTTCCTATATTTTAATCTTCCACAATTACTGCAGCTTGTTAATTATTTTCACTGAAAATGCTTTCTCCCTGAAGATTGTGACATTCTGTCTGGTTTTGGTGATCCTTGGTCCTTGGGCTTTCTGTCACATGGCAATGCACATGGCAAATGTCTTTTCCTTTCTCCTATGGGTTTACTTCCAGCTTCTCCCTGTGGCTTTCTCTATATGTCTGAATTTCATTCTGCTTGTAAGGACTCCAGTAATCTGGATTAAAGGCCAACCTAATTCAGTTGGGCCACACCTTAACTGAAGTAACGTCTTCCAGAGATCCTGTTTACATTGGGTCCACACTCACTAAAACGCAGTTCAAGACCAAGAATATTTGCAAACTGGGATACACAATTCAATCCACCACATAGTTCATTAACATTTATTTGTAGATCTCATTGCTTTCATTTGATTCAGACTGTTTTATACTTCATGAGATTTGCAGGCCTTTGCTTAAGTAAATGAAGTCACAGAAATGTGTAATGTGTCCCTTTCGACTTATTGCCTATTAATGTCAAACAGTATTTATCAATGAAAAGGTGAAATTCACTTGATTTACTAGATACTTGTACATTTATTTTCTGATATAGGCACAAGAAAATCTTATGCAGCCAAAATTTCAGCAAATATTTATGTATTTTAAATAGACAATTCTATGCATATATACATTAAATCTTTGCACACTAAAATTGCCTTAAAACACCTAACATTAGATTCACTTGATTCCTCCCTTCTGATAAAAATGTTACCAGATTCCTAGATCTCCAACTAAATACCCATAACTTTATCAGGCTTACTGTGTATTTATAGAATATATGTTCAAAAACTAAATTTTTATTATTAGTTTTTATACTCAAAGCATATTTGTGTTCATCTCTTATTAACTGAGCTATATTTTGAGCACCTAGAATAGTTATATTTGCATAGCAAATATTCAATAAAAGTACTTTAAAGAATTAGGGAATATGGGAACAACCACACTTGAGTTGAATTTGAATAACTGTATCGGGGGAAGTTCTAAGTGTTCTGTGTTCCACCGAGTTTTGATTAGATATCCTAAGAGTTAGATTGCTTTTTCCCAAAGGGGAGGTGTTTTATCACACCAGCTGCATGGGAGAAGCTGTTCAAAAGAATACTGAACAGATTCTATTAAAACAGCTGTAGCCCAGCACCTGCAATGAAGCCTAATTATAGAAACCAGTGGGTAGTTCCATTTTCAGGGGGAAGTAGTGAGCTGGAGGTAGAATTGAGCACTTCAAGAGGTTGAAGTATGTTGCTACAACTATGATAAAAGTTTAAACTGGTCCTTCCAGTTTAGAAAGAAAAAAAAGTTTTCTTTTTTCTCTATCCACAGGGCCAAGCACAGTTTCCAACAGAGTTTTGGAACATAATAGGAACTCAGTATGTGTTAAGTATCCTCCAAGAGTAATAATTCTGTACATCACACATTCTAAAAGCACAATATTTCACATTTCAACATCTTCAAAATTGGGTAGCAACTTATTATGAACAGCAAAGTGTATTTTTTATTGGCCAAGTGTTAGTCATGACTTAGTTCTCATTTTCTATGTAGGCATCATTTTGGTCACAACTGTTAAAATTGTAGCATTTCTGCTGAGTTATGTGCCTTGTTGGAAAAAAATATCATTTGAGAATGAAGACAGTCATGGAACAGATTTTATGAGTGAAACAAGTCAATTACAAAGTGATTTATGAGGTCTAAAAAAGGAAGAAGCAAGTAGCTGAAGCTATGTATATTTTATTATTGAGATAAAATTGACAGCAGAAGAAATGTTAACTCTCTCAGAAGAAAAGGAGACATTTCAGAGCAAGTAGAAGCTAGTACAACCAAAATGCATATACCATATTGGATTATATTTAAATCTTAGTGTCATTAATTATTTGTTCTTTCCTAGTGGGACAAAATGTTGTCTTACAAATTGCTAGATTAGATACAGTGAAGTGCTACAGTTAAAATTTATTGAGCATCTACTGTGCATTAAACAATTTATGACATTGTTTTTTGCTTCAAGAAAGATATACAGCAGCTGGAAGCATTATATTTAATCTTCACAACATATCTTGAAATAGGCTTATCACTCCTATTTTAGATTTACATAGAAAAGGATGCTATGAGCAGTTATATAAAGAGTAGACACTAGAACCAGTCATTGAATCCAAGGCTTTTTTCCTCATTAGTGCATTTTATTTTTACCATCTTTCATTACCTCAGTGAGAAAATCATACAGTGCACAACTTTCAGTTTAATTTCATACCATTTATTAGTCACTATTGTAGTAATTTAAAAAATAATGTTAAATTAAATTGGAGATCCCTTTTAAAGAGATAAAAACATGCAAATACATTCATACACACCTTCAGACACTCTCTTATATATCACATAAGCATTCATCTTTTCTCAAAGAAACATATCATTTTTTTTTTTTTGTGGCATATCATTGTTTTGGGTTTTCAAGTTTATTAACTGATGTGGTTATGCAAGAACCAACTACTGAAAATTACATTAGTTAGTTTAGTAAATTTTAATAATTTCAAAATTTTCATAAGGACAGGTCCAACCACTAAGCAGTGGTTGAAAATCTCCCAAATGGCATTTTCTTTAATTCTGTCTCTGAATTCTGGAAAAGTCACACTATCTACTAAAAGCACTAGGTGGATCTGATTTAATTTTAGAAATAGAGTACCCATGTTCAGTTAAATGGCAGCAGCATTCAGATAACTAAAAGATTTTTCAGATTCAGCCTTCCTATGAAATAAAGCCAATTTTCATAAATTTTCACTTTTGATTAGAGCCCACTAGAAATTCCTGAGGGCTTCCATCCAAAGTGCACGCACAAATTCCACGAAAGCCCTATGCTTGTAATATTCACAGTGCAATTTTACATCTTGTATGTGACCCACTTTTTTCATTGAGAGTTATGGTATCATTTTGTATAAATGTGTGACAGAAAAGCTCATTGAAGTCTAAGGAGCCTACGTGATTATAGCAGACAGAGTTCAGAATGGGTCCTTCAATGTGGAGTTTCTGGTATTGAGAATAAAGTATCCTTACCCCAAATGAATGCCATTAAATAAACATATTTAGTTGCAATCTAATTTTAGAATTCCATGGTTCCTAAATAAACAGTTTTTATTTTGCATACTAGCTCAGGATTCCAGATTAATTAAACATTCTGAGAAAAAGAATGAATTTCCTAAGCCTGAGACATCAAAGAGCTTATTAGGTATGAGAAGACTGTGATTTTTTTGGTAACGGTTTATCTTTGTTTCTAACAATTTTTGCTTGTGTATATTTCCACCTGTTAAATTACTCTATAATTTACTGTTTCCTGCTATTTGACAAGAAAACATTACAATCACAATAAAAAGTAATTTAAGGCTATTACCAATCAATGAAATATGTGTCAGTCTAAAATGAGATTGAAATAATTTAGGGGAATTTTACAGTCAAATTAGAATGGAGATTATTCCACAGGGGGGAATCAACTTCTGCAAAACTGCAAGCATCATATCTTTCCTAATAAGTTCTCACAGCTGAAACAATGTCATTATGGGAGAGCAGCACAAGAAAGTCAGTGCAATCAGAAGAATCTTACAAAAAATGCTGGCAGAAAAAAAGCCAAAACAAAGCAAAATGAAATAAACAAACAAAAAACATATATTAGTGGACCCATGACCCAGTAATGGATTTAAAGTTAATGCAAAATAATAACATTAAACCTATGAAGCATATAGAGTTTAATACTGATTTAATACTGGTTTAATGCTAGTTTAATACTCACTACAAATATCATGTATTGACTGATTTATTTTTACTCTTAACCCTAGGAAACCATTCCTAATTCTAGCTAGCAATTTAGCAGTGGTATACCACCCCTCCCCACTATCCACCAACTCACAAAACTGAAACTTCTGGAGGGAAGCCTTTTTTTGCTGTTGAAAAGTAATTACATTGAGTTCCTCCTTTACTGGCAAATGTTAACTTCTGAGCCTTCAAACTTATGAGCAATGACAATATGTGAATGTGTTTGCTCATTATTTTATGCTGAGAACTGATGCTATTAATTTTACTTATTTCTAAGTCTATTCATGTTCATCAAGAAAAGTGACAATTTTTGAAAAAGATGAAGCCTAAAGAAAATAAATACTTGAGCATTTAAAGTCTAATATTGAGTCCAACACACCTGGCTAGAAAATGAACAAATATACCTATTGCAATATGTTTCTGTTTCCCTAATACACAAATAAAAACAACATTTTATTCTCCCCTAGACTTCTCTTTCCCCCTCCCACTGCCCTTACCTTGCACCCTCTAACAGCCTGATGTGTTTTGTCAATCACCCTATTTAGTTGAATTCTACAAATAATGTATACAAATGAAAACCAAACTGTTGTGGATACAAGGACAGGGTGGATAACTAACCATCTCTTTCTTTAAGATGAACTTACTGAATTCAATAACTTATACTTAAGACCGGACTCTTCCTACTTTCTATGATGTCTGCTAAAAACAAGAAATGGAGAGAAAAGAGATATTAGAATAATATGGAAGAATAGTTATTAAATACTGGCAAAAGGGATAATAAGGCCTCTTAGAAGAATAGATTTATCAAGTATGAAATTATGTTATTGAAGCAGTTATTTTTTAACTAACTTTAACTCCTTCCAGTAAACAATGTGACTTGCTTCCTTTTATTTGTTTTAAAGACCAAAACAAACAAACAAAAAAAGATTTATTGCCACCAAAATATTAACACTTTACACTTGTATGAAACATGTTTTATGTATCTGTTATCCAGGATGCTTATCTCATTTAAAATAAAAAAAAAAAATTCCAATAATGCCCTGGGAAAAGCAAACGTAAATTGATTTATTTTTTAAGTCAGGAAATATTTATTGTGCAATTAAAGTGCAGTAAATATGAAGAAAAAGTCTAGTCCCAGTCTTCAAGGAGACGACAAATGATAAGGGTAGAATTATACAAGCATAAGAATCTAAAAGACCTGCTGTGTATTTTCTCATGAAGCTGTCTTGATTTTCTTTTGATTGGTTTTTCGGCAAACCCAAGTATTGCAGATTATAATTTTATATCTTCTAATTTGGATATTAGCCACTAAGTTGTTGAGTGATGCCTTAAAATTATTACATGGGCACAAACTGATAGGAAATATTAGATTTGTCACCATTTCTTTATTAGAGAAGTGAGTTTACAGAACAATCATGCATAAAATATAGGATTCCCACATACCATCTTATTATTAACACCTTGTGTTGGTGTGGTAATTTGTTACAATGGATGAAAGTACATTTTATAATTGTAATTTTCACTATAGTCCATGATTTCACTTAGGATTCACTGTGTTGTGCAGTTCTATGGAATTTTTTTTAAATTTTATTCTAGCAACATACATACAAACTAAAATTTCCATTTCCACTTTTCACCACATTTAAAGAATTCAGTGCTATTAATTATGTTCACAGTGTTGTGCTACCATCACCACAAACCATTACCAAAGCTTGCCTATCCTCCCAAATAGAAACTCAATAATTTAGAGCCTTAATTCCCTTTTCCCTACCCCCACTCCATCCCCTGGTAACTTATATTCTAGATTCTGACTCCATGACTCATCATTTTTTTTAAGCTCAGCAGAGTTATTTGTGCAATTATAGGGGAAGGATTGACTGAGTGAACATAGATCAAAGCCACATTCAATTTGCCACAGAAGAGGCAAATGGAGTCCCATCTTAAATGTTTTATGCTGACTCCAAATTCTTCCCTAACACCTTGATTATGAAGAAAATTAATTAAGCTCACAAGTTCAGAGCTGTTGATGGAGAAAAGAAAAATTACTACAGTGATCACAATTTGAAGGCTGCTCCTCCTTTCTTAAGATAGAATATCAAAAAAAAAGTTAATTCCATCAATTTAAACATTACAATCTGTGGCATTTTGCTATCTATTTTCAGTGTTTAATTTATGCCTTTGATGTTAATAAAAATAAAATAATAATGATAGATACTATTTATTTATTCTTGGTTCAAGAAAAATGTAAACATGTATTCCTCTAATTCTTACAAGAACATTATCAGCCACATATTAGTGCCATTCCCATTTACCCATGAGAAAAGTGAGATAGAATTAAGAAAATTGTCCACTATTATATATTCACTAGATGGAGGAACTAGGTTTTGATTACACATATGAGCTCTAAAATCAATATTGTATGCTGTCTCATTGTTATGGTTAGGTTCATGTGTCAACTTGGCCAGGTGATGGTACCCAGGTGTCTGGTCAAGCAAGCACTGGCCTAACCCTTAATGAAAGGACATTTGTGGCTGGTTAAGAAACCAGAAGGCTGCAGTGAATTGGCTGCAGCTGTGACTAATTACATCAATGATGGGCATGTCTTCCACAATGAGAGAATTCAATCAGCTGGATTTAATTCAATCAGTTGAAGACATTTAAGCAAGACAAATACGGGACCTTCACATTTTCTTCAGCTGACCAGCAAAGTGTTTCCTGAGTAGTTCATTGAAGTTGCCAGTTCATTGCCTGAGGAGTTCACTGAACACGTTCATCAGAGTTGCCAGTTTGCTGCCTGAGGAGTTCATCAAACATCTTTATTGGAGTTGCCAGTCTGCTGCCTGCCTTACAGAATTTGGACTTGTGCATACCCACAGTTGTGTGGGACACTTTTATAAATTTTATATTTATAGATATCTCTCACTGATTCTGTTTCCCTAGAGACCCCTAACTAATACACTCATTTATTTTATTACATTTTATTATCTAAATTTAATAGTGGATAATACTTACATTGAATAAAATCTAAATCATTTACTATAATTATGAATTCTATAGTTTACAGCTCCTTGGGAGATTGATTTTGATATTATATTTTCAAATACTTTCTCAGGAATATATTACCCATGCAAGAAAGTGGTAATGGTTCTATAAAAACCCCATAAGTTACACATGAAAGTTTTCCTCTCAGAACTTCTAATTGGAATTTTTGTTTCTCTTTTTATATAGAAAATGAATGAATAACACAAGATCAATCAAATCATTGGACCAAATAAAAATTTCCATTTCCCTGGATATAGAAGGCAATCAATAAGGTCTCCTAGGATGAATTTGATGCTTTATACTTTTTCATGGTATCATAAATACATAAAGAACATGTATCAGAATGTAGCTAGTTGTCTTAAAGATTGCTATGGTACAATACACTCAAGGAAGGCAGCTATTTATGATTGGAGGAAAATCCAAATCCTCTCTTCATCTCTTTTTCATCTTTAAAACGAGAAAAACTAACAGCATATATTTCATCAAGATATTCTAATAATTAAATGATCTAATATATTTAAACTTTATAAAGGTGGTTGACATATAATAAGTACTCAATAAATATTAATTGTTCAACTTCTACTTTTGTTTGTACTATTACTACTCACGTTATTGCTTAATTTTATTTTTTATTTTCTCTTCCACAATTGCTATGCAAACTTGAAAATCATTATTCAAATGTTTTAGCCTTTTACAGTGTTAAATCATTCCACTTGCATTAATTTTTCTTTGAATGTATAATTATCTATTTTTAAATCTTGAGATCTTTAATTTTTCTTCATCTTATACACATACATGAACACTCACATCTGTTTTCTGATTTCGTAGAAAATGATTTTGAGAAGATATTTGAAAAAAAGCAAAGAATTAACTTTGATGGTTAATATGTTAAAAAATTTACTGCACTTTTGACTAACCTGGTTTAATACTCATCATTTGTTAATATATTTTATGCTTAGATGACTTTCCAGATTATAAAATATATATGTCTGGCCACATAAAATTCTTCACTTAAGAATAAGAGCAAGCATTTTACTTACTTATCTCCTTATAAATTCCCTAGTTATTCTATATTAAAATATTTCTCTCATTATTTTAATACAGAGTTGTTTCCCATTACAGAGGCTTATAGCAGAAATTTTCAGTTTAATATAATATAAAATATGATGAGCATATTATAATTTCCTCTAATTAATTTATTGGGAGAAATATTGATGGGGTTTGAGTACATCTGAGATAATTCCAGCTACATCTGCATTGATGTTCACTGATTACTTCATGGATTAGAGTTAATCTATGATTAATGGATTAATATTCTACTTTTAAGACTAGGATCATGCATTCCTAGTTTGTCAAAGATGCTGTATTTAGAAACAAATATACCTCCACATAATCAAAACCAATTGTTTCTTACTTTATCTATATGGACTGTGAGATTGTCAGGAAAAGAAATCAAATTAGAATGACATTAATTGATTTTTCACAAAACAATGGTAATTGCTCTTATATTTTGTGGTCTTTAAAGCTAAGCTCTTTGGTTGTCTAACATTTAATCAATTATTCTAATAGCATTCTAGATAAGTACTTTAAATCGACACATGTAGTTGCTATATTCAACCCTTTCTTACATGTTTTAAAATTCAGCATATTTGATCTTTTTATATCTTCTGAAACTTTCCTTGGATTGCAGTTCTCAAAAGCAAGAAAACTTGTAAATTATATTTACCAGCATTGCATTTTTTTCTTTCTCAAAATCCAGTAGTATCTGATTTTGTACTTGATCACATAGGGCTTTATATATGTTGTGGATTACATAACAGTATATGTATTTAGCAATCTATGTATACAGTAATATGTATTAATATTCCATTATATGATTTATGTTGGTAGATTAAAATTCCAAAGATGTTGTGAAATTGCAATAAACATTCAGTTGTTGCAGTGATGTCCTAGTAATGACAATTTATATCTACTGTTCTGGGATTTATTTTTTAAATATATTTTTAATATAGTTACAGTGAAATATAATTTGAGAAGTCACATTATTAGAACTTCAAATCTTACTATGCATCTATTACCACTACATATATGATAGCAATTTCAATTCACATACTTTTTCTATTTTTCTATTTGTTTAGTTTTTAGTAGAACAATTTATTGTAGACTCAAAATATATGAAATAAAATCTAGACTTCAATCTCAGATTATTTGATTTCAGCCTGAAATACTTCCTTCAGTATTTCTTTTAGTGTGAGTTTTTTCCCTGTAAAAATTCTCTCAGCTTTTAACTGAAAACAAAACAAAACAAAACAAAACAAAATGTCATTTTGGAAATATGCTTTTGCTAGTTATATAATTCTAGACTGTCAACTCCGCTTTCTTCTGTTCTCACTGTGGAGTTAATCATCATTCTTATAATTGATTCATATATGATACGTCTTTTTACTTTGGTATTTTTAAGATAGTTTCTTTATGAATGGTCTCAGCAGATTCACTATGATATGCCTAGGGTGTGTTTTTCTTTGTAGTCAACCTATTTAGGGCTTACTGAGATTCCTGGATCTCTTTGATATCTTTCTATTCAATTTGGAAATTTTTCAACCAATATTTCTTTGATGTTTTTCTAGCCTCTATTTTATCTCTCCTGTCTTCTAATTACTTATATGTTTGCCCACTTGATACTATACCACTGTCACTCATGCTTTGTTCATTTTTCAATCTGTCTTTGTTTTGATGATTTATATTTACTTATCTTCAAATTCTTTGACATTTTCTTACATTGTTAGTAATATGCTATTATCATTCAATTAATTTTTATTTTAGATATTATAATTTTTAGTTTTAGGAATTTCATTATTTTCATTTTTAGAGTATTTATGTCTCTCCCTAAATTTCCCCAAATCCTCACCCATTTGTTTCCAGTTTTTCCTACAGTTTCTCTAACATATTTATTTTAATTTTTTAAAAAAAAGCCCATGTCTGCTAATTCCACTGTTTGGATTATCTGTTATTCTGTTTCCATTGACTGCTTTAAAAAAAAAATCATGTAGGTTATGTTTTCCTGTTCCTTTGCAGCACTGGTAACTTTTTTTTATCATATATCAGACATTGGATGATATGTGTAGAGGCTTTGGATTTTAGTAACAGAATTTTGATTTTTGTTTGTTTGTTTGTTTTTTGTATCAAGCACTAAGGCACTTGTATGTATATTTTGTCCTGTGAATGCTTGGTTTTCAGTTTTTTTTTTTATAGTGAGGGTGTATTTAAATTTTGCCCATATTCCTAGGGTTAGGATATGGTCCTATTCCTAATGATGGGCTTGCCAGAGTTTCAGTGGAAAGAGTGAGTTTAACACCTAACTCTAACTTCTCAAGATTTGAATGACAAATTTGTATTTCTGGCTTCAGTCAGCTAATTAAATCGTTTCTCAGCTTTCAGAAACATCCCTCTGTTCTCTTCCCCCAAGTGAGATTTTTGCCCCATTCATATGCAGTTCAAAGTGAGAATGGATTTGAGTGGAGTTTGCACACATATTTGCAAACCCCTTCCCAGCTCACCGGCATGACTCCTTTCTTTATGTTATAGCCCCCTAAATTTTCCAACTGCTCTGAATTCTGATTCTCCATACAAATGGGAATGCTTATTTCCTCTTATACTCTGTCTTCTGTGTGCCACAAGCTGAAGAGTTCCCTTAAGGTAAAAGCTGGATAACATCATCCAAGGCAGTTTCTTTCATGGATTGAAGCCTCTCTAATCTAACCTGTTCTATCTGATTGATTTTGGTTGCTCTTTAGTGTTTTCATACATCAACTCTTTTCAATGCCTTCTACTTCTGGAACTGTATATTAACCATTCTTTTGCATTTTCCATTTCTTTGTCTTTCAATATTACATTCTGGATTATTTCTACAGATAATTATTTTAGTTTGGTATAACTTTCTTTGGTTCATTTCAAAATGTCTGTTTATTTTAGTTTCTTGCCCTTTGCTAATAATTCTATCCTTAATCTTCAAGCCTTTTACACATAATTATTTTACATTTTGAGTCTGGCAATTGAAACATCTAAAATGTTTGCATGTCTGATTCTGCTCTCATTTGCTTCGTCTGGCTCTCAATCATGCTCCATTGTATGTTTTTTTCTTTTTTTACTTTTGCCTTTGAGCTCATGATTCTTGAAATTTTATATATGGAAATATTCTAAAGCCGTGGGTAAAGAGACATTTTGCATTTACTTTCTGTCTGTTACAACTTTATATTTGTGGCTTGGGTTTTTTAAGACCACCCAGATAGTATAAATTTATGTTTATATATTGCCAGTGGACATTTTTTTCCCTTTTAATCTAATGCCAATTTGGAAGGCAAACATTTTAGGTTATCAGATAAATTTGGGGGTTCTCCCAATATATTTACAAGGGTTTCTCTACATATTCCAAACTTCTTTACTGATCATAGATATATTTATATTCTTTTTATGTAGTGTATTTAGTTTTTTTTTTTTTAATTAATCTGGAGGGTCTGTTAGAGTATCTAATACTTATTGTTATTAGAAAAAGAAGACTTTCTGTAATTTGTTATTAATGCCATACCTTCAAATTCTTCTTTCTATATTCCATGATTCCATGAGAGTAAGTAAAAAAAAAAAAAAAAAAAAGGAAAAAAAAAGGATGAAAGGAAGAAAAATTTCCAAATACTAAACATTCCAGATTCCCGTACTAACATTGTCCTATAAAAGTTCATGAGATTTTAACCAAAAGATTTTGGAAATATTCACCAAACCCAAGGAATGGAAGAATAGGTGAAAAATGGTAAAGTGATCTTTCATAAATGACTATGTCCTGTGTATTGATTGATTATCATCAATCCTTAAAGAATAGTGTTGTATAGAATTATTAAATATGTGACTATCTATCTGAAATAACATCAATTAATGGTCAAATCTCTAAAACTTAACACTTAGGTGAAATTTAGATGCTGGTTGTTTGCCACATTATAAATAGGTGCACTATTGGAGACAGATACAAATCTCTACCTAGAAAAATCTCTCCTTAACTTTTGAAGCTTGGTTGACTGGTGTTTAACAAACAACAGACGAATTTAAAGATAAAACTCTGACTTTAATAAAATGTGATGTAAAGGAAAAAGATAGTTCTGGGAGATAACAAGCACCTCCCCTCCTTTAACAGTGGATCAAAGATGCATGAATCCCAGAAAATACACCTGGAAATTAGGGTGGGGCTTTATCAAGGTGTTGGTATTTCTTTTTTTTAAATTCATTTTATTGAGATATATTCACATACCATGCAGTCATACAAAGCAAATCTTACATTTGATTGCAAACAGTACCATTACATAGTTGTGCATTCATCACCAAAATCAATACCTGACACCTTCATTACCACACACACAAAAATAACAAGAACAATAATTAAAGTGAAAAAGAGCAATTAAAGTAAAAAAGAACACTGGGTGCCTTTTTCTGTTTGTTTGTTTGTTTTTTTCCTTCCCCCATTTTTCTACTCATCCTACCATAAATTAGACAAAGGGGAGTGTGGTCCATATGGCTTTCGCAATCACATTGTTACCCCTTATAAGCTACATTTTTATACAATCATCTTCAAGATTCATGGGTTCTGGGTTGTAGTTTGATAGGTTCAGGTATCTACCGCCAGCTACCCCAATTTATTAGAACCTAAAAAGGGTTGTCTATATTGTGCATAAGAGTGCCCACCAGAGTAACCTTTCTGCTCCTTTTCAAATCTCTCTGCCACTGAAGCTTATTTCTTTTCCTTTCACATCCCCCTTTTGGTCAAGAAGGTGTTCTCCAGCCCACAATGCTGGGTCTACATTCCTCCCTGGGAGTCATATTCCATGTTGCCAGTGAGATTCACTCCCCTGGGTGTCTGATCCCATGTAGGGGGGGAAGGCAGTGATTTCACCTTTCAAGTTGGCTTAGCTAGAGAGAGAGGGCCACATTTGAGCAACAAAGAGGCATTCGGGAGGAGGCTCTTAGGCACAATTATAGGGAGGCCTAGCCTTTCCTTTGCTGCATCAGTCTTCCCAAGGACAAGTCCTGTGGTAGAGGGCTCAACTCATCAAACCACCAGTCCCCTATGTCTGTGAGCACATCAGCAACCATCGAGGTGGGGAAGTCCAGTACCCCTGTATTCTCCACCAGCTCCTCAAGGGGGCTCTGCATATTTATGTCCTTGTTTTTTTCTGTTTTTGTTTGTTTGTTTGTTTGTTTTAACTTTTTTTAATCAACTATATAAAAAATAAAAAAATTTAAAATTTAAAAAAACATACAATAAAAAAAACATTTCAAGGAAACCATAACAAGGGAATAAGAAAAAGACAACTAACCTAAGGTAACTACTTTACTTCCAACATATTCCTTCTCTACTCCAAGAAAGTAATCTAATATAACAACATTTCTGTGAACTTGTTCTTACTATACCCATCAGAAATTAACAGACTATAGTCTTTCCTGGGCATTCCCAGAACATTAAATTTACCCACAATAGCTTACCTGTTCTTATTGGATTATCTTTCCCCCTTCCTTAATTGCTCTTTATCACTACTTCCCCTACATTTTATGTTATAAACCATTTGTTTTACATTTTTCAATGTTCACATTAGTGGTAGCATATAATATTTCTCTTTTTGTGCCTGGCTTATATCACTCAGCATTATGTCTTCAAGGTTCATCCATGTTGTCATATGTTTCACATCATTCCTTCTTACTGCTGCATAGTATTCCATTGTGTGTATATACCATATTTTATTTATCCGCTCATCTGTTGAAGGACATTTGGGTTGTTTCTATCTCCTGGCGGTTGTAAATAATACTGCTGTGAACATTGGTGTGCAAATATCTGTTTGTGTCACTGCTTTCAGATCTTTTGGGTATATATCGAAAAGTACAATTGCTGGATTGAAGGGTAACTATATATCTAGTTTTCTAAGGAACTGCCAGACTGACTTTCAGAGTGGCTGAACCATTATACAGTCCCACCAACAATGAATAAGAGTTCCAATTTCTCCACATCCTCTCCAGCATTTGTAGTTTCCTGTTTGTTTAATGGCAGCCATTCTAATTGGTGTGAGATGATATCTCATTTTGGTCTTAACTTGCAACTCTCCAACAGCTAGTGAATCTGAATGTTTTCTCATGTGTTTCTTGGCCATTTGTATTTCCTCTTTAGAGAACTGTCTTTTCATATCTTTTGCTCGTTTTATCATTGGGCTGTCTGTAGTATTGTGATTGAGTTGTAGGATTTCTTTATATATGCAAGATATCAGTCTTCTGTCAGATACGTGGTTTCCAAAATTTTTTTCCCAATGAGTTGGCTGCTTCTTTACCATTTTGGCAAATTCATTTGAGGTACAGAAACTTCTAAGCTTGAAGGGTCCCATTTATCTATTTTTTCTTTTGTTGCTTGTGCTTTGGGTGTAAAGTTTAGGATGTGGCCACCTAATACAAGGTCTTGAAGATGTTTCCCTAAATTATCTTCTAGGAGTTTTATGGTACTGTCTTTTTTAGTGAAGTCTTTGATCCACTTTGACTTAATTTTTGTGGAGGGTGTGGTGTGAGGTAGGGGTCCTCTTTCATTCTTTTGGATATGGATACCCAACTCTCTCACCCCCATTTGTTGAAAAGACTGTTAGGTCCCAGTTCAGTGGCTTTGGGGGCCTTATTAAAGATCAGTCAGCCATAGATCTGGGGGTTTATCTCTGAATTCTCAATTTGATTCCATTGATCAAGATGTCTATCTTTGTGCCAGTACCATGCTGTTTTGACAACTGTGGCTTTATAATAAGCTTCAAAGTCAGGGATTGTAAGTCCTCCTACTTCATTTTTCTTTTTTAGAATGTCTTTAGCAACTCAAGGCATCTTCCCTTTCCAAATAAATTTGATTACTAGCTTTTTCAAGTCTGCAAAGTAGGTTGTTGGAATTTTGATTGGGATTTCATTGAATCTATAGATGAGTTTGGGTAGAGTTGACATCTTAATGACATTTAGCCCTCCTATCCATGAACATGGGATATTTTTCCATCTTTTAAGGTCCCCTTCTATTTCTTTTAGTAGAGTTATGTAGTTTTCTTTGTATAGGTCTTTTACATCTTTGGTTAAGTTTATTCCTAGGTACTTGATTTTTTTAGTTGCTATTGAAAATGGCATCTTTTTCTTGAGTGTCTTTTCAGTTTCTTCATTTCTAGCATATAGAAACATTACTGACTTATGTGCATTAATCTTGTATCCCACTAATTTGGTAAATTTGTTTATTAGCTCTAGTAGTGGTATCATTGATTTCTCAGGGTTTTCCAGATATAAGATCATATCATCTGCAATGACAGTTTTACTTCTTCCTTTCCAATTTGGATGCCTTTTATTTCTTTGCCTTGCCAGATTGCCCAGGCTAGCACTTCCAGCATAATGTTGAATAACAGTGGTGACAGCGGGCATCCTTGTCTTGTTCCTGATCTTAGGGGGAAGGCTTTCAGTCTCTCACCATTGAGTACTATGCTGGCTGTGGGTTTTTCATATATGCTCTTTATCATATTGAGGAAGTTTCCTCCAATTCCTACCTTTTGAAGTGTTTTTATCAAAAAGGGATGTTGGATTTTGTCAAATGCTTTTTCAGCATCTATTGAGATGATCATTTGATTGTTCCCTTTTGATTTGTTAATGTGTTGTAATACATTGATTGATTTTCTTATGTTGAACCATCCTTGCATGCCTGGAATGAACCCCACTTGGTCATGATGTATGATTTTTTTGATTTGTCTTTGGATTCGATTTGCAAATATTTTGTTGAGAATTTTTGCATTTATGTTCATTAGGGAGATTGGCCAGTAGTTTTCCTTTTTTGTAGCATCTTTTCTTGATTTTGGTATTAGATTGATGTTAGCTTCATAAAATGAGTTAGGTAGTGTTCCATTTTCTTTTTTGTTTTAAAAGAGTTTAAGTAAGATTGTTGTCAGTTCTTTTTTGGAAAGTTTGGTAAAATTCCCCTGTGAACTCATCTGACCCTGGGCATTTATTTGTGGGAAGCTTTTTGATGACTGATTGGATCTCTTTGCTTGTAGATTGGTTGGCTGAGGTCTTTTGTTTCTTCTCTGGTCAGTCTAGGTTGTTCATATGTTTCCTGGAAATTGTCCATTTCCTCTACATTATCTGGTTTGTTGGCATACAGTTGTTCATCGTATCCTCTTAGAATTTTTTTTAATTTCTTCAGGATCCACAGTAATGTCACCTACTCATTCATTATTTTGTTTATATGGGTCTTCCCTCTTTTTGATTTTGTCAGTCTAGCTAGGCACTTGTCAATCTTGTTGATCTTCTCAAAGAACCAACTTTTGGTGTTATTTATCCTATTATTTTTTTGTTCTCTATCTCATTTATTTCTGCTTTAATCCTTGTTATTTTTTTTCTTCTACTTGGTTTAGGATTCTTTTGCTATTCATTTTCTAGCTTCTTCAGTTCATCCATTAGTTCTTTTATTTTGGCTCTTTCTCACTTTTTTAATATAAGTATTTAGTGCTATAAATTTCCCCCTTAGTATCACTTTTGCTGCATGCCATAGGTTTTGGTATCTTGTGTTCTCATTTTCATTCATCTCTACATATTTAGCAATTTGTCTTGCCATTTCTTCATTAATCCACTGTTTAGGAATGTGTTGTTTAACCTCCAGGTATTTGTGAATTTTCTAAGTCTCTGATGGTTATTGACTTCTAATTGTATTCCATTGCGGTTAGAGAATGTGCTTTGAATAATTTCAATTTTTTAAAATTTATTGAGACTTGTTTTATGTCCCAGCATATGATCTATTCTGGAGAAAGTTTCATGCGCATTAGAAAAGAATGTGTATCCTTGTGATTTGGGATGTAATGTTCTATATATTTCTGTTAATTCAAATTAATTTATCAGATTGTTTAGGTTTTCAATTTCCTTATTGGTCTTCTGTCTGCTTGATCTATGTATAGGAAAGAGTGACGTGTTCAAGTCTCCCACAGTTATTGTGGAAACATCAATTGCTTCCTTTAGTTTTGCCAGTGTTTCTCTCACGTATTTCATGGCACCTTGATTGGGTGCATAAACATTTCTGATTGTTATTTCTTCTTGTTGAATTGCCCCTTTTATTAGTATGTAGTGGCCTTCTTTGTCTCTCATAACATCCTTGCATTTGAAGTCTATTTTATCTGAGACTAATGTTGCTACTCCTGCTTTCTTTTGGCTGCAGTTTGCATTAAATATTTTTTTGCATCCTTTCACTTTTGATTTCTTTGTGTCCCTGTGTCTAAGATGAGTCTCTTGTATGCAAAATAATGATGGTTCATTTTTTTTTTGACCCATTCTGCCAATCTATATCTTTTAATTGGGGAGTTTAATCCATTTACATTCAACGTTATAACTCTGAAGGCATTTTTTGAATCAGCCATCTTATCCTTTGGTTTATGTTTGTCATATATATTTTTTCCCTCTGTCTATTAATGTCCTTTAATGTACTCACACTGAATCTGTTTTGTACTGAATCTTTCTTCATGTCTCTCTCTCCTTTCTTTGTTTCTCTGTTGGTAGGGCTCCCTTTAGTAACTCCAGAAGGGCAGGTCTCTTGTTAGCAAATTCTCTCGGATTTCTTGTCTGTGAAAAATTTAAGCTCTCCCTCAAATTTGAAGGAGAGCTTTGTTGGATAAAGAATTCTTGGTTGGCAATTTTTCTCACTCAGAATTTTAAATATGTCATGCCACTGCCTTCTCGCCTCCATGGTGGTGCCATGTAGTTACTACTTAGAATTATGCTGTTTCCTTTGTATGTGGTGAATTGTTTTTCTCTTGCTGCTTTCAGGAGTTGCTCCTTCTCTTCTGTATTTCACAGTGTGATCAGAATATGTCTCAGAGTGGGTTTATTTGGATTTATTCTATTTGGAGTTCACTGGGCATGTATGATTTGTGTATTTATGTTGTTTAGAAGATTTGGGAAATTTTCCCCAACAATTTCTTTGAATACACTTCCTAGACCTTTACCCTTCTCTTCCCCTCTGGACCACCAATGAGTCTTATATATGGATGTTTTATATTATCTATCATATCCCTGAGGTCCATTTTTATTTTTTTTATTTTTTTCTCCATTCTTTCTTTTGTTCTTTCATTTTCCATTCTGTCATCTTCCAGGTCACTGATTCATTGTTCAGCTTCCCCTAGCCTTGTACTATGAGTATCCAGAGTCTTTTTAACTTGGTCAACAGTTTCTTTAATTTCCATACAGTCATCTCTATTTTTCTATTTACTCTTGCAATTTCTTCTTTATGCTCTTCTAGGTCTTCTTGATGTCCTTTATATCCTGTGTCATGCTCTTCTTCATGTCCTTTATACCCTGTGCCATATTCTTATTTTTCATCTTTAGTTCTTTGATTAATTGGTCCAAGTACTGTGTCTCCTCTGGTCTTTTGATTTTGGTGCTTGGGCTTGGGTTATCCATATCATCTGGTTTTTTCATATACTTTGAAATTTTCTGTTTTTGGCCTCTTGGCATTTGCTTAACTTGATAGGGTTCTTTTAGGGTTTCTAGACTGATTAAAACCCTTATCTCTAATTTGTCAGATCTACAGTTCATGGAGTCAACTTTAACCAGCAAGTGGCCTCCATGAGTCACCTATTCCCCTCAAGCCAGTCCTCCCCTGCTTTTTCTTTGTGGTGAGTGGGGGTGTGAGTCGTGGGGTCCAATTGGTGTACCAAGCTTGCGTGTATAGTTGAGGTTGCCCGCCCTGTACATGGGGCCTGTGTTTGGGCGGTTGGTGAGGGCAGTTCTAACAATCAAATCTTCCAGGTGTTCCTGGAGTTTTAAAGCTGCTGCAATAGTCTAATCCTTCAGTTCAGTCCTGCCACAGTTGGTCTCTCCTGCTGACCCACAAGTCCTCGTATTGGTGTATTGCTCCTGAGACTTGTGAGTGGGTCCCTCTTCCAGGCCATGCACCCCCAGGTCCTCTGTTGAGGGATGACTGTGCTATGTCATGGGTGAGCACCATCCACTCAGGGTGGTTCTGGGCTGCAGGGCTGTGTAGGGAGGCTCCCAGTCTGCTGAAATGATGGCTGAATGGGGCATGTTAATGCACACTGCTCCACCTTCCCAACTCTGGTACAACCAGCTGAGGGTGCAGGGAAGCCTAATGTCCATGCCTGATTTTGTGGTTTGTGTGTTATTGGAAGCACTTCTTATCACACTGGGTTATCTGTGGCAGCTCTGGGCTGTGGGTCCAGTGACAGGCAGGAGTGTTCCCTGTCCACTGGGAAGATGGCTGTGAGAGGACACCCCTCTTTTCTTGGGAAGTTGTGGTGTTTAGTGAATTTTCTCAGCCACTGGACTTATTGCCTTGTGTCTCAGGGCTCTCTTAGTTCAGCTCTTGTCTTGACTTGCCCAAATTGCAAGTCTTTAAGGCTTTTCTGTATTGGGTTTCTTAGAGTAATTGTTTTAGAAATAGAGAAAAAATAAAAAAAAAAAAATGAAAGGCCCTCTTTGCATACCTAATGGGTTATTGAAATGCTAAGAGACAAGGCAATTAGGGCCATTAAGGAATGGTCCAAGGGGGCAGATAAACCAGTTTTTCTTCTGGATATGCATATGAGCCTGACTCCACCTGAGCTCTGCCCTTCCCCATTCTATGTTTACCAGTACTCCAAAAAAGCATCCACTTTTATTTTTGGATTTTTCTTGCTGTTTTTCCTATCCCTATCTCCTCTCTGCTGGACTGGCTGCTCCCAGATTCTCTGGTGTCTGGTCTCAGTCTATCTATGATTGGAAGTTGGATCAGTAGAATGAGTTTCTGATAAGGGCCACAACTTCAGTTCTCCCTTCTTATTCCCAGTGCTGATGCATTTGGAGAGAAAAGAGCTGCTACAAAGGCCCTTAGGAAGGGTTAGAATCCCACTCTCTCAAGCCCCAAGGATACAGCATTGCTCTGTTAATGACTCAGACTTTGAAATCTAATAGAGTTTGTCCTGTGGGTTTTAGGAACTGTTTTGGTCCTGTTAACCTTGTTTTTCTTTCAGTTTCCCCTTATGGCAATGGGAATGTTTAGCCTATGACTGTCCCTCCTTTGTAAATTGGAAGTACATAACTTGTTCTAAATTTCACAGGCCCACAGGTGGGGGGGAATTATTCCTTTGGACAGACCATACTTGTAACTGATTTCTTTTTTTCATTTTTATTGAGATTGTTCAGATACCATACAATTATCCAAAGATCCAAAGTGTACAATCACTTGCCCCTGGGTACCCTCATATAGCTGTGCATCTGTCACACTTAATTTTTGTTCAATTTTTAGAAATTTTTCATTACTCCAGACAAGAAATAAAGTGAAAGATGAAAAAAGAAAAAAAGAAAAGGAAACTCTAATCGTCCCCTATCCCTAACCAACCCCCCCTCAATTGTTGACTCACAGTATTAATATAGTACATTTGTTACTGTTTATGAAAAAATGTTGAAATGCTACTAACTGTAGTATATAGTTTGTAATAGGTATATAGTTCTTCCCTATATGCCCCTCTATTATTAACTTCTAATTGTATTGTCATACATTTGTTCTGGTTCATGGAAGCGATTTCTAGTATTTGTACAGTTGATCATGGATATTGCCCACCATAGGATTCAGTTTATACATTCCTATCTTTTGACCTCCACTTTCCTTCTGGTGACATATATGACTCTGAGCTTCCCCTTTCCACCTCATTCACACACCATTCGGCGCTGTTAGTTATTCTCACATCTTGCTACCAACACCCCTGTTCATTTCCAAACATTTAAGTTCATCCTAATTGAACATTCTGCTCATACTAAGCAAACACTCCCCATTCTTAAGCCTTGTCCTATATCTTGGTACCTTATATTTCATGTCTATGAGTTTACATATAATTAGTTCCTATCAGTGGGACCCTGCAATAACTGTCCTTATGTGTCTGGCTTATTTCACTCAGTATATTGCCCTCAAGGTTTTGTCCATCACACCCTTTTTTTTTTTTAATATGGTTTTGTTCACGTCACCATACATTCCATCCCAAGTAAATAATCACTGGTTCTCTGCATGGTCATACATTTATGTGCTCACCACCTTCACCACTATCTAAATAGGGCATCTACATTTCTTCCACAAGGCAGGAGGGAGAGTCAAAGAAGGTAGACAGGCAAAAGAAAGAGGAAACAAAAAATGACAGCTAGGAAGCAGCAAAAGGAAAAATAACCTTAAATCAAAGTAGAATAAGAATCAGACAAATACCACCAATGTCAAGTGTCTAACATGCCTCCCCTATCCCCCCCCTCTTATCTGCATTTCACCTTGGTATATCAACTTTGTTACTTTAAAGGAGGCATAATACAATGATCTATTAGTTACAGTCTCTGATTATGCTGATGCATCCCTCCCCCCAATGCGTCCCCATTTTTAACACTGCAGGTTGACATTTGCTTTTTCTCCTCATAAAAGAACATATTTGTACATTTTATCACAATTGTTGAATACTCTAGATTTCACCCAAGTTACACAGTCCCAGTCTTTATCTTTCCTCCTTTCTTGTGGTGTTTCACATGCTCCCCACCTTCCTCTCTCAACCATATTCATAGTTACCTTGTTCAGCGTACTTATATTGCTGTGCTAACCATCTCCAAAATTGTGTTCCAAACCACGCACTTCCTGTCTTCTATCACCCTGTAGTGCTCCATTTAGTATTCCTGTAGGGCAGATGTCTTGTTCACAAAGTCTCTCATTGTCTGTTTGTCAGAAATATTTTGAGCTCTCCCATCATATTTGAAGGACAGCTTTGCTGGAGATAGGATTCTTGGTTGGCAGGTGTTCCTCTTTCAGTATCTTAAATATATCACAACCACCTTCCTTCTGCCTCCATGGTTTCTGCTGAGAGATCCGCACATAGTCCTTATTAAGCTTCTTTGTATTAATGGATTGCTTTTCTCCTTGCTGCTTTCAGATTCTCTCTTTGTCTTTGACATTTGATAATCTGATTATTAAGTGTCTTGGCATAGGCCTATTCATATCTCTCTGTTTGGAGTATCTGAGCTTCTTGGATCTGTAATTTTATGTCTTTCATAAGAGATGGGAGTTTTCATTAATTATTTCCTCTATTATTGCTTCTGCCCCTTTCCCTCTCTTCTCCTTCTGGGACACCAATGGTACGTACATTATTGTACTTTGCTTCATCCTCGAGTTACCAGAGACTTTGCTCATATTTTTTCATTCTTTCTCCATCTGCTCCTTTGCATGTAGGCTTTCAGGTGTTTTGTTCTCTAGTTCTTGGGTGGTTTTTCCTTCGGCTCTTGAGATCTACTGTTGTATGTTTCCATTGTGTCTTTCATCTCCTGTGTTGTGCCCTTCATTTCCATAGATTCTACTAGTTGTTTTTTTGACTTTTGATTTCTGCCGTCTATAGCCCATGGAGTTCCTTTACAGCCCCTATCTCTTTTGCAATATCTTCTCTAAAATTTTTGAATTGATTTAGCATTAGTTGTTTAAATTTCTGTATCTCAGTTGAAGTGTACATTTGTTCCATTGACTGGGCCATAACTTTGTTTTTCTTAGTGTAGGTTGTAATTTTCTGTTGTCTAGGCATATTTTCCTTGGTTATCCAAATCAGGTTTTCCCAGACCAGAACAGGCTCAGGTCCCAGAGGGAAGAAAGATTCAGTATCTGGTTTCCCTGTGGGTGTGTCTTAGAAAATTGGTCCACCCTGTGATGCCTCAGGTCACTGGGTTTTTCTGCCCAGCAGGTGAAACCTGTTAGCCTATAATTCTTGACTGGTATGAGGAGGTATGGCCATGTTCCCCCAGGCTCTGGGGTCTGGTTCTGAATGGAAAGGGCCCCACCCCTTTCCTCCTAGAGAAGACAGAGCGCCCAGGTGGAGGTCATTAGCATTTCAATGGTCTCGCTCTCTGCTTGTGCTGTCTCCACCCTTCCCCGAGTCACAGCCCTGGAAACTGAAAATGACTGGGGCTTTCTCCACTGAGCTGAAAAAGAAACAGATAGTCCCCTTCAGACCCAGTCCAAGGTGACCCTCTGGCTCTCCAAGGTCAGTTGCCACCCAAAGCCTCTGTCTGTTTTTTGGGGCTGCGTACCTGTAGTGAGCAGTTCACACTCGCTACTTAAAACCCCAGTTGGAGCTCAGCTGAGCTATATTCGCTTGCTGGGAGAGAGCTTCTCTCTGGCACCATGAGGCTTTGCAGCTCGGGCTATGGGGGAGGGGGTCTCACAACTTGGATCCTCAGGTTTTACTTACAGATTTTATGCTGTGTTCTCGGGCATTCCTCCCAATTCAGGTTGGTGTATGATGAGTGGATGGTCTCGTTTGTCCCCCCACAGTTATTTTGGATTATTTACTAGCTGTTTCTGGTTTTTTGTAGTTGTTCCAGGGGGACTACTTAGCTTCCACTCCTCTCTATGCTGCCATCTTGCCCCACCTCTTGTAACTGATTTTGATGGGATCTTGTACTTAACTATTGTTACTGAAATGATTTAAGTTTCTGTGATATTGTGGGAGGAGTATATTTTGTATATGGAAAGATAATGTCATATTGGATTCCAGGGAGTGAAATGTGCCAGTTTGAATATAATTTGTCACCCAAAATGACATTAACTTTGATGTAATCTTGTGTGGACAGATGTATCAGTGTTGATTAGATTGCAATTCTTTGAGTGTTTCCATAGGGATGTGACCCACCCAATTGTGGGTGATGACTCTGGATAGTTTCCATGGAGGTGTGGCCATGCCCATTCAGCATGGGCCTTGATTAGTTTACTGAAGCACTATGTAAGCTCAAACAGAAGGAGTGAGCTTGCTGCAGCCCAGAAGGACACTTTGAAGAATGTACAGGAGCTGAGAGAGAAGCTGTAGACGAGAGACAGTTTGAAGATGGCCGTTGAAAGTAGACACTTGCTCCAGAGAAGATAAGAGAAGACAAATACCCCCCAAGAGCAACCAAGAGTGACATTTTTGAGGAACTTCAGCCTAGAGAGGAACATCCTGGGAGAAAGTAATTTTGAAACCAGAACTTTGGAGCAGTTGCCAGCCATGTGTTACCTTGGATACTTTATGGCCTTAAGATGGAAACTCTGTAACCAAATAACCCCCCTTTTATAAAAGTCAATCCATCTCTGGTGTTTTGCATTCCAGCAGCATTAGCAAGCTAGAACAAAAGAGTTATGACAAAAACTCATTGATGAAACACTTAAAATCCTTGATAAATCCAGAATAATGCAGGAAAGCTGTTACAAGGGGAAAATACATAGTGAATTTTTTCAAAAGTAACATATTTGAATTAAACCCAACAATATCAATAATAATAAGATATTATGGAATAAGCACTTCAAATAAAAACAGATAGTATGACTGGATATAAAAGCAAGGCCAAATCATGTGATTATTTAAAGACAAAGTCTTTAAATATAAAAGTACATGAAAGTAAAATGTTGAAAAATATCTCATGCACACACTATTAATAAGTAACTGTTATGTAAATATCAATAAAATAGACTTCAAGGGAAGGAGTATTATAGAGATTAGAAGAATACATTTCACAATGGTAAGAAAGTCAATTCATCAAGAAAACACAATAAACTTTTACTGTTATCCACTAATAACAGAACTTCAAAGGATAAGGGAAAAAATGACAGGTTAAAGAAAGAGACAAAACCACACATTTAAAATTTAAGATGTAAACACTCTTCTCTAAGTAATTAAAATCAGAAGACAAAATTAGTAAAATACAACACTATCCATCACCATCACCTAATTGACACTTATATGACACTATATCCAACAGATGCACAATAAACATTTTCTCCCAATCCACATGGAAAATTCAACAAGTTATACATTATGCTCTGTCATTGTAGTGAGTTTGAATTTGAAGATTTCAGAACTGACCAGGAAAAATATTTAACCACTAGGTGACAGTAACACAGAACTATTTATTTGGAGGTGATATTTTGATAGGTTTGCAGTGGGAGGGGCAGCACTTTAAGAGCTGGAAAACTTCCAGAGTCAGTGAAGATAGTGAGCCACCAGAGGGGAAACAGGGCAAGGGGAAAATCTCAAACCCCTATGGCAGAAAAAAAGTGTAAGTGGAGGAGCATACATGCCTAGGTGATGCCACAGATTCAGCACAACTGGGACCATCTATGCCAGAGAGCCCTGAGGGGCTGAAGTGGCTTGGGTCCTTATATATGCAAAGTTTTACATTATTAATGGTGAGCAGATATTGGGTGCAGTTTTGCAGGCTATGCAAAGTAGGTTAATTCTGAATGGCTAAACATTGCTTATTTAAAAAATTGGATATGTAAGAATTTGAGATTTTCACTGGCCGTTTTTCCTAATAGATCTGGGCTACTGTAAAGTAAATAATTCACAGGATCACTACACAGAGGCCAGATTTGGCTCATTTATATAACTGCCATAAAATAAGTCTGAATACATTTTTTAAAAATTGAAATTATATGGAGTATATTCTCTGGCTATAGCTAAATTAAATTAGAAATCAGTTCAAAAACATGTCTAGAGTTTCCCAAATACTTAGGAATAAAGCCAAATAATTCCAAATATCCCTTGCAGCAAAGACAAACACAAGGTGAACTAGAAAATATTTCAAAGAAAATGATAATGAAAATACAACATAGCAAGACTTGTGGGGTATATATAACAGTGTTTAGAAATAAATGTATTCTTTGACTTTAAATTTTTGTATGTTAAAAATGTTAAAAAATAAATAAGTTTGGTATTAAGGACAGAAGATTCCATTTTAAGAACTAGAAAAAGAAATGCAAATTAAACTCAAAATAAGTACAAGGGAGGAAATAATTACAAAATATGATTGGAAACCAGTGATGTAGAAAGCAAACAATAAAGAGAAATAATGAAGTCAAAAGATTACTCAAATTGAAAAATCCATAGCAAAGTTGATTAAGAAAAGAAAAAAGAAGACCAGAGTGGAGAAGACAGAAGCAGCTCACAAAGACCCCTTTACCTAAGTCAAGTTACCAATCTATTACAGACATCAGATAGAAAAATTTCACTTTCAGTTCAAGAGTTGATTCATTTCTCATACTGATATAATTACTAAGACTGTTTATTATTTAACTTTACACTTAAAAGTTTAAGTTAGCAAAAATTTACTAAAGCAGTATGGTTTTCATCTAGAATTCAGGTAAGTACTCCATTAGCAGGTTGAAGGTATTTTTCTTAGTTTCTCAGCTGGTATTTCAAATAACCATAAAATGGGTTGCCCTAAAAACAGAAATTCATTGATTCACAGTTTCAGAGACTAGAAAGTTTGCTTCTTCCTGGGAAGGGTAGCCTTCTTGCAGGCTGGCAGTTGTTGGGTTGTTTGGCTTTCCTGTCACATGGTGATGTCCTCTCCTTTCTCTTCTGAGTTCTGTTGAATTTGAGCTTCTGCTCCTCCATGTGGATTTCTCTTCATAAAACCTGTAGTAAGGAGGCAGAACATCATGGTAGCATAGGGAGTGTGGAATTTAGTTAGCCCTCTAGAACAAGTAGTAAATAGCTAGGAACTGTTTGGAACAACTGTTTGGGGGACACCAGTGACTAGGCAGATATTGTACACCAGTCTGGAATGGGTGGAAGGGCTAAGATCTCAGCATAGAACTATAAATAAAGTCCTTGTGGAGACTGGTGCCCCTCTCCCACAGTATGGCAGGCTGAGTTGGAACACTTACCTGCCCCTCCTCTAAAAAAAAGGAGCAATCTCTATGAGGAGCTAGGGAAGGTAGTTCAATGAATCTCCAATTGTGGCTTTAACTAACAAATTTGGACTATGGATATAAGCTATGAGCAGAAATAAACCCAGAATAAGCAGGAAAGGAACTCCAGGGTCTCTCCCAGCAGAGAAGAAAAGGAGCTGACATAAAGAAATAAATAACAAAATAAATAAAAACAGAGGCATTTGGAGTTGTCTGAGCCCAGAACACTGGCAAAGGCTGTGTCCCAAGCAAAGAGGCACATAAAGCTGGATACCAACTCTGGCTCTTGACTTGTGAAACTTGAGAGCTGGAGACAGGCTCTGAAAAGGGGACTTCTATTTTTCTTTTTTTAAACTATTCTAAATAGCTCATTAGAGAAAGTCTCAGGCATTTTCAATTGTCCATGTTGACCCAGGCAAGTATGAAGTTGAGATAGGTCTGAGAGACAAAGTAAGGAGTCAAGTGAAGGAGATAATTCCCTAAAGGGGGTATCTTCCCCAAGAAAAGGTGAAAACAGCCCAGCTCAAGTGTGGAACCCCTTCAGAGAATTCAGTCTCCAAAAGAACAGAAACAGCTTGAGCTTGCCTTCTACCTCATCCAGGTAAGGAAACTGTCTGCTGAGAATTAAAGGCACCACCCCTCTTTACACCAGTGGGGAAATTGTGAGCTGACAAGCACCACCTGCTGAGCAGGATAGGAAAAGCACAGAGTCTAGAAGCCTCACCGGAATGGAAAAATATAAGCAGTGTCTCAGGGAATTGAAAGACAACATGAAAAACATGAATATACATGTCATGCATGTCCCAGAAGAAGAGAAGGGAAAAGGGGAAGAAAGAATAATGGAGGAAATAATCATTAAAACTTCCTATCTCTTATGAAAGACAAAATTAAGGATCCAAGAAGTGCAACATACCACAAACAGAATATATCTGAATAGATCTACTCCAATACACTTACTAATCAGATTGTCAAGTGTCAAAGACAAAGAGAGAATTCTAAAAGCATCAAGAGAAAAGAGACCCATCACATACAAGGAAAGCTTGATAAGACTTTATGTGGACTTCTCTGCAGAAACATGAAGGCAAGAAGGCAGTGATATGATATATTTAAGATACTTAAAGAGAAAATATGTCAACCAAGAATTCTATATCTGGCAAAATGGACCTTCAAAAATGAGGGAAAGTTTAAAATATTTTCAGACAAACAGACAGAGTTTGTGAAAAAGAGACCTGCTCTATAATACTAAAGGGAGCACTACAGGCAGATAGGAAAAAACAGTAGATTGAGGTTTGGAGAAGAGTGTGGAAATGAAGACTATCAATAAGGGTATGTTATGATTTGTGAGAACTGCCATTATGCAGAATACCAGAAATGGATTGACTTTTATAAAGGGTATTTATTAGGTTACAATTTTTCAGTTCTAAGGCCATAAAAGTGCCCAGACTAAGGCATCAACAAGAGGATGCCTCCACTTAAGAATGGCTGATGGCATCTGGAATACCTCTGCCAGCTGGGAAGGCACATGGCTGTCATCTGCTGGTCTTTTGCTCCTGGGTTGTGTTTCAAAATGGCTTTTTCCATACTGTCTCTGGGCTTCTGTCTTTGCTTCTCTCTCTCAGCTCCTGTGCATCCTTGCTTCTTTCTCCCAGGGCATTTCTCTCTAAGCATCTAGGAGGTTCTCCCTTAGCTTCTCCAGACCAAACTCTCAGCTTCATCTGTTAGCTTAGCATCTCCAAATGTCCTTCTGTCTGCATGTAGGAAACCAGAAAGAAACATAGAAGATAGGTAATAGGGCTGTATAACTTAGCAAAATCTAGAGTGGACAATGTTGGTGATTAAATGCACAGATATAAGAATGTTTTTACAAGGAGAACAAATGAATGTCAACACTGCAAGGCATTGGAAACTGGATGATATGTGGAAAATACAATCAATGTAAATTAGAGTGTATAGTCAATAGTAACATCACAATATACTTCCATAAATTGTGACAAAGGCAACATACAAAAACTAAATGTCAATAAGAGGGCTGTATAAGGGAGGGGTATGTGGTTCCTTTTGTTGTTGTTGTTTCTGTTTTCTTTTCTTTTCTTTTTTTAAATTTTTATTCTTCATGGTTTTTCCTCTTCTTTCTTTACAGAAGAAATGTAAATGTTCTCATATAGATTGTGGTGATTAATGCATAACTATGTGATTATACCAGGAACCATGGACTGTTTACTTAGGATGGATTGTATGTCATGTGAATAAAACTGTGCAAAATATAAACAGAAAGATACACGTGATGGAGAAAATGTGGAGAGATATATATGCCCATTTGCTGTTGGTAGGAAGTAGAATGGTGCAGCAAATCTGGAGGGCAGTGTGGTGGTTCCACAGGAGGCCAAGTATAGGATTGCCATATGATCATGCAACACTGTTATTAGATATGTATTTGGAAGAACAGAAACCAGGGACATGAACAGACATTGACACACTGGTGTTTATGGTGGCAGTATTATGATTTGCAATGGACAAATTGGCTGATGAATGGAAGAACAAATTCTGGTGTATGCATACAATAGAATATTGAATGGCTGCAAGAAAGAATGAAGTTTTGAGGCATGCAACTAGATGAATTAACCTTGAGGACAGTATTTGAATGAAATAAGCCAGAAACAAAAAAGACTAATATGGTCTATATGTATTGTGCAAACTCTGAGAGTTGAATTTGAAAGCATAGGTAATCAGGGGAATTTTTATTTTAAAGGTCCCTAGATTGTAAGGTCTTGCAGCAGTCACATCTATTCATGAATTTTTATGGTTATTTCTAAATTCTGAGATGTTGGAATCTTTGTGTATAACCCATTAGTTCCCTGGAACATTGGATATCTGTGTGAAAACTGAGACTCACAGTCAGAGTTCTGCAGCTATGAAAGTCAGCATTACCCTATTCCACAATTGTTAAAAAAGCTGAAAAAGAGGTCAGACTTCAATTGGAGATATGAATGAAGCTGATCTGGTTAGGACTAAGGATAATCAGACTAAAGGGTAAACAATGATAATGACTGTGTTTTAAAACTTCAACTTCTGTGTTAGACCAACGGGAGAGATGTTTATTTTGTGCACATATATTTTCTATAGTATGCTAATTTAACTTGTATGGTCAGTTTATTCAAATACCATAGTTACATGGAGACTTGAATAGAGAGTGAGATTTTGATGGTTTGTACAGGTTAGTGTGATGCCCTGATATATCCCAGAGTAATTTGGGCAGAGAATAAAAGTGCATTTGCAAAACCCACTTGAGGACTGGGAAAAATGTGGAAATACTAAACTTCCCCCACTGGGGAATTTCAGATATTCTTGCAGCATTGGGACTACCAATTTAATAGGCCAAGCCCTTGATCTTGGTCTTCCCCTTATGAAACATATTCCTGCAAATATGAAACTAAGCCTACATATAATTATGCCTGAGTCACCCCAGAGAACCTCTTGTTGTTCAGAAATGGCCTCTCTCTCTAAGCCAACTCTGCAGGTAAATTCACTGCCCTCCCCCTATTGTGGGGCATGACTCCCAGTGTTGTAGATCTTCCTGGCAACATGGGACATTACCCCTGGGGATGAATCTGGCCCTGTCATCATGGTATTGAAAAAACCCTCTTGGACAATAATGGGTAAGAGAAATGAAACAAAATAGAGTTTCAGTGGCTGAGAGATTTCAATGCTGTCAAGAGGTAATTCTGGAGGTTATTACTATGCATTACATAGCTATCACTTTTTAGTTTTTATTGTGTTGGAATAGTTATAAGGAAATACCTGAAGCTGTTGAGCTGTAATCCATTGATTCTTGAAGATGATTGCATAACTATGTAGCTTTTATGGTGTGACTGTGTAATTGTGAAAACCCTGTGACTGGCACTTCTTTTATCCAGTGTATGGACAGATGAGTAAGAAAACAGATGAATAAATAAATAAATAATAGGGAGGGACAAGGGGTATGGGATGTTTTGGGTGTTTATCATTATTATTTTTATTTTTGGAGTAACAAAAATGTTCAAAAATTGAGTGTGGTGATGAATTCACAACTATATGATGATACTGTGAACCACTGATTGTATATTTTGGATGATTATCTAGTATGTGAATATAGCACAATAAAATTGCATTAAAAATCCTATAGTAAGAGAATGAAGGTCCAGCATCACATAGTTGGCCTTATCTTAACTAAAAATAATATCATGAAAAGGTCCTATTTACAATGGATTCACTCCCACATGAGTGGTTAAGTTTAAGAACTTTTTTTTTTCTGAGATACATAATTCAACCTACCACAGAATTACTAATGTTACAAATGGTAAAAATGTGAGGAACGTGATTAAGGTTCTTTTAAAATATATCCAATAAGTCCTATAAATATCAGCCTTATGGTATCATTTCAAGCAATAGAATTTCTCAGAATGGATGCTGTATATATCAGGAATTTTGACTTTTCCAAACAGAAACCTTTCAACTCAAAAAGGGCTCTAGAATAATAAGGTAAAGCCTTGACTCACCAAAAAATTACTTTTTGATCAGTTAAAAGATGTATTTGGTATTTTATTTTTAACTAATCATTAATGATTTTCAGTGTCATTCTAAAGAAATTTTAATTCAAATTTGGACTCAGATTTTTTTTTGTACTCTACCATTTCTCTTGGGTAAGATTTCTTGAACAATTTATATAGAATCCTTGAAGCTTCCTTTGTCTGAAAGAATACTGAGGTTGAAATTCTTCACCTTCAAATAGCTTTTTAAATTTAATATATTTTTCTTTCCATAACTATCTCCAGTTACTAAGTGTTAAAATTTCTTTTGTGTTTTACACTCCTTAGTGATGCTCTTATCTTTTTCTCTTCCCTGGAGCTGAGATTCTTGCTGAACTCTAAGCTTTCACCTTCATTCAGACATTTCTACACAGAGAAATGAAGAAATTCCTAGGTATTTTTCTAATTAGGAAAAACTGGTTGCAAATTTTGTTCAAAAATGGTAGAGCAGCTTAGGAGAGAAGGAATGATTTTAAATTGGAATTGAAGTTAATCATTCAGAGCTTCCTTCTCCTGAGCCCCCAAAGGTTTATGCCTGAATCTTTAAGACCTGTAATTAACAAGTGAGTAAAGGTGCAAACATCTCCATAGGACATAGAGACACAGAGCAAACATAGTGTTGGTTCTGGCTGCTTCTGCATCAATGGAAAGTGTTGCCAGCTGCTTTGGCAGCAACATGATACAATGCTGCAAGGCAGACATCAGCATCTTCCACATTAAGCATTGTCAGTCTTAGACTTAGGCAGAAGCCCAGGAGAAGGGATTGATACAATTGCTGGCAATGGGCAAGGTGGGGCAGAAGGATGCAGTGGTTTGCATGCCACTGAAATTTCTCTTGTCCCAAGGATGTAATTGCCCAGTCCTTTTCCAAAAACTCTCCCTTTACCACCACTAATCTGGCTGCATGCTTAATGGTTAAAGGAAATACTTTCCTAAGAAATAGGTGATACCTTGAAGTTTCATTCTTTTCTGGTAAAAGACACTCTGTGTCTGGAATTGTTGACAAACAATTCTAACTCTTTTTTACAAAAGTTTCTTTTTCAATCAGTTAAATCTTTAAAAAAGACAAAAATATTTGAATACCTGTATTCTTAGAAATGTTTGCAAGAATTTCATGACAGCTAAAAAATTCATTTATATTAAATTAGAATCATAGTGACCTCACATTGAGAACATTTTATCTAATACATGAAAAACAAAACAAAACAAAACAAAAAAACAGCCTATAGATGGAGGAATGGGCAATTTAATAAAGATCCTAAACCAGGAAACCATTCCTACTTACATGACACCATTATTATAACATTGTTTTGAGTGTCCCTTCCGTTTGGTCCATCATGATTAATTGGGTATATTTGCTGAAAAGTTTGAGGAAATTTAAGAAAAAAATATTTAAATGATTTCACTACTTTTCTATATTAAGCTTTTGGAACTTGCCTTTTAATCAGAGAAATAATGTGAACACAAATGTAATTGATGCAGTTTTCACTAAAGAGTGGGTTATCCAATAAATTTTTGAAATAAGTATATGAAGGACAGCTTTAATATTGGGTTTAAAAAAAAAAGCAGGTTTAAAGAGAAGGTAATAGAATGGCTTAGAATGTTTTTTTTTCCTGCTGTTTAAAAGTTGCCTAACACAAGCTATCCAGAAGGAAAGCAACACATTTATTTCAAATGTTAATACCTGTAATTAAGCTAAAAGGACTAACATGTTCCCCAAGTCTACAAATGAAAAATTCCTTAGCAGTAATGAAAAGAAAGGATAATGTGTTCACTTATAGTCTACAAAGCCTCAGTTTCTGCCCACTGTATTGTCTTTAAATCATATCAAAGGTTTCAAATAAGTACCTCTTTAACCTAAAAATGGAAGAGCCAAATGCATGCATGCATAGTATTTATAGGGCTGAAAAAGAGGCTTTGCTGCATGTGTGCTCAATAATTTTCAACATACATAATCTTTAATCTTTCCCTTTCCTTATCTTACCCAAATAGGTGCATTTGGATACACCCTTGATTTTATGCTTACATTCTATGTTGCTTCTAAGACAAATGTTCCTGCTTTCCCCATTCCCCTCAGTGGTATTTCTGTCCTTTGTAAATTTCTCTTACTTGATTCCTGAGATTTATCTTCCCCTTTCATCCTTGCTAGAGAGATCCATCACAGTCTAGGTATTTCTATTTCCCTTTAGGCTAGTGCTGTTATAGAGGATTTAAATTCTTCATACTTCTCTGAGCTTAGCATTGATTCCTGAATAAAAGCTTCAATTAATATTTATGCCCCATTCAGAGAGACACCTTGTTTTGGGGGGCAAAGGGTTGTAGTGAATAATCAAGTAAAGAATTGTAGGTTGCCCTGCAGAGGCAGCATTAGTTTGAAGGATTATATTGACTTGAAAAATCCTATCAGCTCCTTTGTAAAACTAAGCCTATTCCCCTTAAATAAACCCTATTTAAACAGCTGAAATGTAATTACTTAAGATTTACTAGTTTAGATTTGAGATTAATATTAAGAGGATCAGTTTTGTTCTTAGTTCAAGAAACTACAAGTATGTTTTATGCACCATATTGCTCCAAAGATAAATTGTAGATATTTTCATCTGGTAATTATTCCTGTAAAGTTTAGTTAGAGTTCAGTGACAAACCATTATTTTGCTAGTCTTTGAAAATCTTGATCAGTTAGTAACTTTGCTATTGTGGAAAAAAAAAAAGATGCTTAATTGAAATCCAAGAGACCTGGATTCTAAGCCTTGTTCTCTTGGTAATTAGCCAGCAGTCCTTGGACAGGTAACTTCACCTCCTGTGCTGTTTTCTTCATCTATAAATCAAATTTTAAGTTTAGATGCCATCCATTGTCTCTTCCATTCTAAAAATCTTTTCTGTGACAAAATACATAAACAGAGCTGCTGGTTTACCAATCAAAGTTAAGTTGTTTCCCTCAATACTGCACACAGTTTTTTGGGTATTTGTGAGTGGTATGAACATTGATCTAAGGCATTACCTAATAATTATAAAACAGGGGGCAACATGGCTGAGTGGTGAGGTGTGGGTCTTAGTTACTCCTCCAGGACAGTAGGTAGAAAGCCAGGAACTGCATGGACTGGACACCGCAGAGCAATTTGACTTTGGGCATACTTCATACAATACTCATTGACCAATGGAACATCTGAGATCAGTGAAATCTGTAAGTTCTTATGGCCAGGGGACCTGTACCCCTCCTGCCAGGCTCAGTCCCATGGGAGGAGGGGTTGTTGGTGCAGAGAACAAGGAGGGAGAAATACAGATGTAGCTCTGATTCAAAACTCAGACTGCTGATCAAAAACTCCAAACATAGATAGACTGAGACCAGACACTGGAAAATCTGGGAGCAGTCAACCCAGTGGAGAAGAGATAGGGCTAGCACAAACAGCAAAAACAAAGCAAAACAAAACAAAACAAAAAAAAAAACAAATAAAAACAGAGACATTTTGGAGTTCCTGTGAACATAAAACAGAGACAGGCAGGGCTCAAACAGAGTCAGGGGCATATGCAAATCTAGAGGGCAATTACCCTTGTCTGAAGAGCTGGTTTCTTTGCTTTTTTTGAGTGTTCCTTAATGGCCCTAAACTCCTTGTCTCTTAGCATTACAATAGCCCATTAGAACTTCAAAGAGGGCCCTTCTTTTCCTTTTTTTTTCTTTTTCTTTATTTTTTTCTATTTTTCTAAAACAATTACTCTATGAAGCCCATTAAAGAAAGCCTCAAAGACTTGCAATTTGGGCCCAGATAAGAGCAGAGCTAAGATAGCTCTGAGAGACAAAGCAATAAGTCTTGTGGCTGAGAAAATTCACTAAACCCATAACTTCACAAGAAAAGGGGGGCATCCCCTTATAGCCATCTTCTCGGTGGGCTGGGAATGCACCTGCCTGGTGCCAGTGCCATAGCCCAGAGCTGCACCAAACAATCCAGTGTGACAGGAAGTGTTTCTAGCAACACTCATACATGCCACAATATCTGGCATGGACAATAGCCTTTCATGCACCCACAGCTAATTGTCCCAGAGCTGGGAAGACAGAGCTGTGTAAAAAGGGGGAAATTAACATGCCCCATTCAGCCATCATTTCAGCAGACTGGGAATGACCCTTCATGGTCTTGTGGCCCAGAACTTCCCTTGGGGGATGGCACTCACCTGGGACATAACCAAGTCTTCCCTCAGCAGAGACCCTAGGGGGCATGGCTTGGAATACAGACCCACTTGCAAGTCCAAGGGACCATATACCAAGGACTTGTGGGTCAGTGGCAGAGACAAACTGTGGTGAGATTGAACTGAATGATTAGACTCTTGCAACAGCTTTAAATCTTCAGGAGCAACTGAGAGATTTGATTATTAAAGCTGCCCTCCCTCCCTAACAGCTCAGAAATATGTCCCACATTCAGGGTGGGCAGCACCAATTGCACATACAAACTTGATGCACCAATTGGACCCTCACAAGACTCAGAACCCTACTCACCACAAAGACAAAGTTGGGGAGAACTGGCTTGAGGGAAATAGGTGGCTCATGGATGCCACCTGATGGTTAATCAGAGAAAGTGTACTCCACCAAGCTGTAGAACTGATAAATTAGAGATAAGTGTTTGAATCAGTCTACATATCCTAAAAGAACCCCATCAAGTTAAGCAAATGCAAAGAGGCCAAAAACAACAGAAAATTTCAAAGCATATATTAAAAAAAAAAAAAAAGATGAAATGGAAAACCCAAACCCAAACACCCAAATCAAGAGATCAGAGGAGACACAGCACTTGGAGCAACTAGTGAAACAACTAAAGACAAACAATGAGAGCATCACAAGGATATAAAGGACATGAAGAAGACCTAGAAGAGCATAAAGAAGAAATTGCAAGAGTAAATTTTAAAAAAAGATGATCTTATGGAAATAAAAGAAATGGCCAACCAAATTAAAAAGATTCTGGATACTCATAGTAGAAGACTAGAGGAAGCTGAACAATGAATCAGTGACCTCAAGGATGACAGAATGGAAAATGAAATAACAAAATAAAGAATGGGGAAAAATTGAAAAAAATTGAAATGGACCTCAGGGATATGATAGATTATATAAAATATTCAAATATAAGAGTTACTCCTGTTCCAGAAGGGGAAGAGAAGGGTTAAGGTCTAGGAAGAGTATTCAAAGAAATTGTTGGGGAAACTTCCCAAACCTTCTAAACAACATAAATACACAAATCATAAATGCACAGTGAACTCCAAATAGAATAAATCCAAATAAACCCACTCCGAGACATATTCTGATCAGATTGTCAAATACTGAAGAGAAGCAGCAACTCCTGAAAGCAGAAAGAGAAAAACAATTCACCACTTACAAAGGAAACTGCATAAGACTAACTAGTGACTACACAGATGCTACCATGGAGGTGAGAAGGCAGTGGCATGACATATTTAAAATTCTGAGTGAGAAAAATTTCCAACCAAGAATTCTTTATCCTTCAAATTTCAGTGAGAGCTTAGATTTTTCACAGACAAAGAAATGCTGAGAGAATTTGCTAACAAGAGACCTCCCCTACTTGAAATACAAAAGGGAGCCCTACCAACAGAGAAACAAAGAAAGGAGAGAGAGATATGGATAAAGGTTCATATTCCATACTAAAGAGATTTAGTATGGGTACATTAAAGGACATTAAGAGAGAGAGGTAAAATATATCTGAAAAACATAAACCAAAGGATAGGATGGCTGATTCAAGAAATGCCTTCACAGTAATAACATTGAATGTTAATGGATTAAACTCCCCAATTAAAAGCTATATATTGGCAGAATAGATCAAAAAATATGAACCATCAATATGTTGCATAAAATAGACTTATCTTAGACACAAGACACAAAGGAATTGAAAGTGAAAGGATGGAAAAATATTTCATGCAAGCTACTGCCAAAAGAAAGCAGGAGTAGCACTATTAACCTCATAAAAAACAGACTTCAAATGCAAGAATGTTATGAGACAAAGCAGGCCACTACATACTAATAAAAGGTGCAATTCAACAAGAAGGAATAACAATCATAAATGTTTATGCACCCAATCAAAGTGACACAAAATACATGAGACAAACATTGGCAAAACTAAAGAAAGCGACTGATGTTTCCACAGAACTTGTGGGAAATTTCAACACATCACTCTTTCCTATAGATAGATCAACCAGACAGAAGACCAATAAAGAAATTCACAACCTAAACAATCTGATAAATGAATTGGATTTAACAGACATATATAGAACATTACATCCCAAATCACCAGGATACATATTCTTCTCTAGTGCTCACAGAACTTTCTCCAGAATAGATCATATGCTGGGACATAAAACAGGCCTCAATAAATTAAAAAAAAAATGAAATTATTCAAAGCACATTCTCTGACCACAATGGAATGTAATTAGAAGTCAATAACCAACAGAGACTTAGAAAATTCACAAATACCTGGAGGTTAAGCAACACACTCCTAAATAATCTGTGGGTTAAAGAAGAAATGGCAAGAGAAATTGCTAAATATATAGAGATGAATGAAAATGAGAACACAACATATGAAAATCTATGGGATGCAGCAAAAGTGGCACTGAGGGGGAAATTTATAGCACTGAGTGCCTACATCAAAAAGGAAGAAAGAGCTAAAATCAAAGAACTAATGGAGCAACTGAAGAAGCCAGAAAATGAACAGCAAACCAATCCTAAACCAAGTAGAAGAAAAGAAATAACAAGGATTAAAGCAGAAATAAATGACATAGAGAACAAAAAACCAATAGAGAGAATAAATAACACCGAAATTTGGTTCTCTGAGATCAAGATGAACAAGCACCTGGCTAGACTGACAAAATCAAAAAGAGAAGACACATATAAACAAAATAAGGAATGAGAGAGGTGACATTACTGTGGCTTCTGATGAAATTTATAAAATTATAAGATACTATACCAACAAACTGGATAATGTAGAGGAAATGGACAACTTCCTGGAAACATATGAACAATCTTGACTGACCAGAGAAGAAAAAGAAGACCTCAACTAACCAATCACAAGCAAAGAGATCCAATCAGTCATCAAAAAACTTCCCAGGAATAATTGCCCAGGGCCATATGGCTTCACTAGGGAATTCTACCAAATTTTCCAATAAGAGCTGACACCAATCTTGCTAAATTCTTTCAAAACATCAAAGAAAATGGAATACTACCTAACTCATTTTATGACACTAACATCAATTTAATACCAAAATCAGGCAAAGATCCTACAAAAAAGAAAACTACCGGCCAATCTCTCTAATTAATATAGATGCAAAACTTCTCAACAAAATACTTTCAAATCAAATCCAAAGACACATTAAAAAAATCATACATCATAACCAAGTGGGGTTAATTCCAGGCATGCAAGGATCGTTCCACATAAGAAAATCAATGTATTACAATACATTAAAAAATCAAAAGAGAAAAATCAAATGATCATCTCAATAGATGCTGAAAAAACATTTGACAAAATCCAACATCACTTTTCGATAAAAAAACACTTCAAAAGGTAGGAATTGAAAGAAACTTCCTCAATATGATAAAGAGCATATATGGAAAACCCACAGCCAGCATAGTACTCGAGGGTGAGAGACTGAAAGCATTTCCTCTAAGATCAGGAACAAGGCAAGGATGCCCGCTGTCACCACTGTTATTCAACATTTTGCTACAAGTGCTAGCCAGGGCAATCTGGCAAGACAAAGAAATAAAAGGCATCCAAATTGGAAAGGAAGAAGTAAAACTGTCATTATTTGCAGATGATATGATCTCATATTTGGAATAAGCTGAGAAATTGACAATACAGCTTCTAGAGCTAATAAACAAGTTTACCAAAGTATCAGGATACAAGACTAATGCACATAAGTCAGTAATGTCTATATATGCAAAAAATGAACAAAGTGAAGAGACACTCAAGAAAAAGATATCATTTTCAACAGCAACTAAAAAAAATCAAGTACCTAGGAATATACTTTGCCAAAGATGTAAAAGACCTCTACAAAGAAAACTACATAACTCTACTAAAAGAAATAGAAGGGACCTTAAAAGATGGAAAAATATTCCATGTTCATGGATAGGAAGGCTAAATGTTATTAAGATGTCAATTCTACTCAAACTCATCTACAGATTCAATGCAATCCCAGCAAAATTCCAACAACCTAATTTGCAGACTTGGAAAATCTAGTTGTCAAATTTATTTGGAAAGGGAAGATGCCTCGAATTGCTAAAGACACTCTAAAAAAGAAAAATGAAGTGGGAGGACTTACACTCCTGAGTTTGAAGCTTAATATAAAGCCACAGTTGTCAAAACAGCATGGTACTGGCACAAAGATAGACATATTAATCAATGGTCCCAGATCTATGGCCAACTGATCTTTGATAAGGCCCCCAAAGCCACTTAACTGGGACCTAATAATCTTTTCAACAAACGGGGCTGGGAGAGTTGGATATCCATATCCAAAAGAATGAAAGAGGACTCCTACCTCACACCCTCCATAAAAATTAACTAAAAGTGGATCAAAGACCTCAATATAAAAGACAGTACCATAAAACTCCGAGAAGATAATGTAGGAAAATATCTTGAAGACCTTGCATTAGGGGGCCACTTTCTAGATTTTATACCCAAAGCACAAGCAACAAAAGAAAAAAATAGATAAATGGGAACTCCTCAAGCTTAGAAGTTTCTGTATATCAAAGGAATTTGTCAGAAAGGTGAAGAGGCAGCCAACTCAATGGGAAAAATTGCTTGGAAACCATCTGTTTTACATCTGACAAAAGACTGATATCTTGCAAATATAAAGAAATCCTACAACTCAATGACAATAGTACAGACAGCCCAAGTATAAAATGGGCAAAAGGTATGAAAAGACAGTTCTCTGAAGAGGAAATACAAATGGCCAAGAAACACATGAAAAAATGTTCAGCTTCACTAGCTATTAGAGAGATGCAAATTAAGACCACAATGAGATACCATCTCACACCAATTAGAAAGGCTGCCATCAAACAAACAGGAAACTACAAATGCTGGAGAGGATGTGGAGAAATTGGAACTCTTATTCATTGTTGGTGGGACTGTATAATGGTTCAGCCACTCTGGAAGTCAGTTTGGCAGTTCCTTAGAAAACTAGATATAGAGTTACCCTTCGATCCAGGAATTGCACTTCTTGGTATATACCTGGAAGATCTGAACGCAGTGACACAAACAGATATCTGCAAGCCAATGTTCATTGCAGCATTATTCACAATTGCCAAGAGATGGAAACCACCCAAATGTCCTTCAACAGATGAGTGGATAAATAAAATGTTGTATATACACACGATGGAATACTACACGGCAGTAAGAAGGAACGATGTTGTGAAACATATGACAACATGGATGAACCTTGAAGACATAATGCTGAGCGAAATCAGCCATGCACAAAAAGAGAAATATTATATGCTACCACTAATGTGAACATTGAAAAATGTAAAATAAATGGCTTATAATATAGATTGTAGGGGAACTAGTGATAGAGAGCAATTAATGAAGGGGGATCGATAACCCAATAAGAACAGATAAGGTATTTTGGGAAAATTTAACCTTCTAGCAATGCCCAGGAATGACTATGGTTTGTTAATTTCTTGTGGGTATGGTAGGAACAAGTTCACAGAAATGTTGCTATATTGGTTATTTTCTTGGGGTAGAGTAGGAACATGTTGGAAGTAAAGTAGCTATTTTAATTTAGTTGTCTTTTTCTTACTCCCTAGTTATGGTTGGTTTGAAGTGTTCTTTTATTGTATGTTTTTTTTTTTGAGATAGTTAATAGTTAATTTTTTTAAAAAAAGAGTTAATTAAAAACAAAAACAAAAAAACAAAAACACTAAAAAAAATATGCAGAGCCCCCCTGAGCTGCTGGTGGAGAATGCAGTGGTCTTCGGCTTCCCCACCTCAATGGTTGCTGATGTGCTCACAGACATAGGGGACTGATGGTTCAATGGGCTGAGCCCTCTACCACAGGACTTGCCCTTGGGAAAACTGTTGCTGCAAAAAGAGAGGCTATGCCTGCCTATAATTGTGCCTAAGAGTGTCCTCCTGAATGCCTCTTTGTTGCTCAGATGTGGCCCTCTCTCTCTAGCTAAGCCATCTTGGCAGTTGTAATCACTGTCCTCCCCCCTACATGGGATCTGACACCCAGGGGAGTAAATCTCCCTGGCAACGTGGAATATGACCCCCATGGAGGAATCTAGACCTGGCATCGTGTGATGGAGAACATCTTTTTGACCAAAAGGAGGATGTGAAAAGAAATGAAATAAGCTTCAGTGGCAGAGAGATTCCAAAAGGAGCTGAGAAGTCACTCTTCTGGGCACTCTTATGCACAATATAGACAACCCTTTTTAGGTTCTAATGAATTGGAATAGCTAACAGTAAATACCTGAAACTATCAAACTACGACCCAGAACCCTTGAATCGTGAAGACGACTGTATAAAAATGTAGCTTATGAGGGGTGACAATGTGATTGCGAAAGCCATATGGACCACACTCCCTTTTGTCCAGTGTATGGATGGATGAGTAGAAAAATGGGGGCAAAAAAAAAAAAAAAAGGCACCCAGTGTTATTTTTTACTTTAATTTTCCATTCATATTATTTTTATGTGTGTGGTAATGAAAATGTTCAGAAATTAATTTTGGTGATAAACATACAATTATGTAATGGTACTGTAAACACTTGAATGTATGCTTTGTATGACTGCATGGTATGTGAATATATCTCAATAAAATTAAATTAAAAAATATATAACCAACTGAAATAAATACAGATAAAAAATTGGTTAATTGACTTGCAAACTGTAATTTGAATATCTGGAGATAATACATACAGAATTGAGCATTGGTTCCCTTATCTGTGTTTCACCCATATAACCAGTGTGCCAACAAAGCATATTTTGTCTTGGTGGAAGGAGCATTTATGTGAAACGCCATTACTGTGATGAATTAAATGCTACAAATTAATTATTTTTAAATTTCTCCATCTGCTAAACTATGAAGTTATAGAAAATATTTAAGTGGCAGCTGCAGAGGAGAGTTACAATAAAACACAAGGGAGAGCTTGGGATGGCAGAAGTCTCTAACAGGCTTTCAAGGCCAGAAATTTGTGGATCTCAGGGGAAGAAAACTAGATCTGAGACACAAGAACTTACCATGAACACATAAGGTGAATGGAGGGTAATTCCCTTGTGTGTGGACTGTTAACTTTGGGGAACTCATTTAAAGTTTGATTTAAAATATTAATAGAAAGATAGTGTAAAGGGCTTTAAATGTTAATATCAAAGGAAAAAAAAGATTGGTGAAGGAAGAAAGTTGATCTTTTTAACAAATGCATATTTCAATTAACTGTTTTAAAAGTTGAAGAGAATATGTCTATGTGGAAATGAATCACATCTCAACAGTGGCATCTCACATATCATGATGATGCATCCATTTTTCACACTTTCTGAAAGCACATCAGTTGAAATAGTGACAGAAAAGCAAATTCTCCCAAAAATTACTACAGTAAGAGTGCCTCTGTTTTTATCACAGTAATTTTTCAGTTAAAAAAAAATAAATCTCTCCCTTTGCCATATTTCCTTTTGAAGAAAAATAAAAAGACAAAAAAAACAAACCAATCAAAATACATACACATCAAATACGAACCATAGAGCAAATATTCTTAATGTGTAGCTGGGAATGAGATTTTAAGAAATCCATGAGATGTGAAAAATAAAAAATCCATGTCTTAAATCACACACAAATATTGACATAATCAAAAGATGGAAGGAAAATAAATTATGGGTCTAATCAGAATATGTGTATTTTTTATATAATCATATGCTTATGCATATTTATTTATATGTATACTTGATCCAAATTAGACAATTATTTTGTCAGCAAGAGCCTAATATATTGGACCAATGCATTGACTTCAGCCTTCTACAATTGATACTCTTTTAAAGAGCCCATCACACAAACAATGGGAAGGCTGAAAAGTAAAGAGCCTTGTTTGCATCCACTAGATGACCTGGCTGATTGTTAAGAGCAAAACAACCAATTATACCACTCATCTCACAGAATGCCCCTGAGTGAGGCTGTAGTACAGCAGCAATGCACTTTTCAGTCCCCGCAGGGAACTAGTATGTCCCAGGCTACTCCAGACCATGGAGAGGAGGACTTTTTAAACACAGCCATGCAGAATCTTTGGCTTTCACAGCATTCCCCGAGTTGAAACTTGATTGAACTGAACTTGTTACTTCTCTTTCTTCATGACTTCTAAAAGCAGTTAACAAAGCAATTAACACAGTTATCAAAGAAGTTAACAAAGCTGGGCAAATCCAAAATTGTTAAAGGGCATAATCCAAGGATTACCTTTTAACTGTACTTCATCCACCACTATTGATGAAGGTCTTAGTGATTGTTCCAGGGGTTATCATAACTTCACTCCCTATCAACAAGGGGGTTCTTTCTGTCTAATCAGCAGTTCCAGAATCTTGAGGTTCTGCTTTAGAGAGCCACTCATTAAAAATGCCTTGGTTAGTCTTCCTTTAGCTGAACTGGCAAAAATAAGGTCCTGTGTAGGATTAGTTTATTAGAGAGGTTATTCCAGGGAATAGGAGTTGGGGAGCAGAGAGAATGAGAAGACGAAAGCAAGAAAGCCAATTCAAAGGTGAGTTATTGAGATCATTACTATAAGAAATTCCTTTCAGCTGCAGTCTTCTGAGAAGAACAGAGAATGCCTCAAAAAGTTATTTGCTTTTCCATCAGCTCTCATTCCCCATTGACTGAGGATTGTTCCCTGAATGTTAACTTCCCTATGTTTATGAGACACTCCTGCTGCTACAAGTATCCATTGCACAGGATGAACCCCGGGGCTGAAAATGCCATTGTATACAGTGAGGTAAGATCTTGTCAGCTTGAAGTGAGTGAAGGCCTGGGAAGCCTGCCTGATACCATCCACACAAAACTCAAATGGAATCAGAAATAATCACAAGCTGATGTGAAAGAGGCAACTGATACTTCTGCTACCCTGTGGATGATAAATCAACAATAACAATTTGGTAAAAATTATGGGATGTGTTGAATTCAAACATTAACAGTAGTTTTCAGAACTCACTTTTACCTTTTCTTTAATAAAAATATCTTGACAGCAGATCCTGTCTCCAAATATTTGGCAACTCAATCCTTCTACATGATCACTGCAAGATTTTAACAGAGATTGTAGAAAAATAAGTCAAAAGATTTACATTATTGTCTTCCAATTGAATAAAAAGAAGGCTTTCCAGGTGTTAGGTGGGAAATAGATAGCAATCTCCAGATCTTCAATTCCATAGGCACATTTTTCCTAAAATTGAGAGGTCTAAGCTACCATCTATCCATCTACCAGCCCTACTTTACCGTCTCTCCTTCCATGGTTGCCTCTCTCCCTCTCTGCAGTGGAAAGTTTTGCCTTTCATGGGCCTTTTCCATGGTGTTTTGTCCTAGGAATGAATCCTCTCCATGGGACCGGACAAAGCACAGTTAAGAAAGCACCACTCCTAAAGCAGGGACTCAGAGGCTCCTAAAACAAAACAAGGAAGGTTTAGTAGAATTTCTGAACAGGAGTAGTGGTAATATTTTTTTCTATTTTAAAATTAGAATTCTGAAGTGAAGTTTTCACAGGACATTTACTAACTTATTCATTTGAATTATGAATTTATTTGAATTTCACTTCAAGGTTTAATGAGTATATAGTTAATGAAATGTATACCACACAAATACATTGGTATACATGTTTTGGAATCATTCAAATTTATGCTGAAATTCCACTTTCAATGTTAAAATGTGTGAGGATAAGGAATTAAAAACAGAATAGGGGATATTAAAGTAAAAAATTTGAGTATGACCAAAGTTTGAAGAGGCTTACTATTTTAAATTCGTACTTATTAGAATATTATTTAAAAAAACACAGGAATACTGGAGGAAAGACTTGCCTCCCAAGTTACCCTGCAAAAGTAGATTAAAATGAAATGTTTGTATGTATCAGGGAACTAATTGGGAGTGAACTGAGTTTAAAGACTGGCCTGGTCTCTGCCATAACTCAGGAAAAAGGCCATGGATTGAAGTAAACACCTTCCTGATTGAGAATGTCCCCCAGCCCTACAAGGGAGCAGATGGTTGAGGTTAAGCATTTATCCTCATCAGCGGCTTTGTTGATAGTTTCATACCATTGTGCACAATTTTAATTGAATGTTTACATGGCAATCACAGCCTGGCTCAATCTCTTTGTTTTATTTTATCTTGTCCATTCGGGAAGAAGGAATGAGACTCTCACTTCTTCTAAACTGGTTCATGTCTGTTGCACTGTCAAGTTTTCCAGCTGATTTTAAATTCATGTGTTTGAAAATGAGGTTGATATTTGCTTCATAGATCTCTCTTTTTCCAAATGGTTGTGTATGTATTTTATATATATATATATATTTATATTGTACATATGTATGTATATATCTGCTAAGATAAAAAATAAATAACAATTGTGCAATGAGAGCATTGAAAGTTATTGACCCAGGATTTGAGTAAAACAAAGTGAGAGAAAAGGGAATGCATTCTTTTCAGAAAACATAATACAGAGATTGTTCTACCTCTAAAATAACAACTGTGAAGGCAATCAGGCAGTGAAGCCAATTGAAATTACTCATGGACTAAAACAAACAAAAGAAAACTGAGACTACCAAGAAAAAAGAGTTTTTAAAATGCTTTTGATTTTTTTTTTTTCCATCATTCTCCCATAGGCATTTAATATTATAATCTAATGTGTATTTGTGGTCATCTCTGAGTGCATACTTCAGGGAAATATCTATATGTAAATAATAATTATGGTTATATTAATATATGGTTTCACTGGTACATATGTGTGGACAAGGGAATGCATTCTTTTCAGAAAACATAATACAGAGATCTTTCTACCTCTAAAATTTTAGAAGAGATGGAGAGATGGTTAGTGGTGGAACATCAAACAATGACATTAAGAATGCCTTCTTTTAATGTAACTCTTATCAGCACACAACATTAATCATGCATTATTTTATTTATCGATCTCATGCAGTAGGCTGGGTTAGACTTATTTTACACATGTAGCAACTGAGGGTATTAAATTAAATAATTTCTCCATATCTTACGATATGTAAGTGCTAGAAGCAGAATTTTGAAGGCAAGTCTGCTTACTTCTTAAGCTTGTGTTCCTGACTGCTATGTTTTACAGTGTTTTCCCATTGTCTTTGAACTTCCACTTATGGTTCATTCATAAAAATGTCCACTACTACCACATTCCTGTTTCTTAAAACCTTGGCCTGAGCAATGACAAAAGCCATTTAATTTGGTTCCTTTAAACACTATGGAGTGCAGTTGGAATTTTCTTAGCACTAAATTGTAAGAAGAGTAAATGTACCTGTCTTACATAGTGCAGATGTTTAGGCATGTTGACCAGCTGGAAACTTTTCTCTGCCTTCATAACTTACTTGAGATAACTGCCCTCTGCTCCAAAGAAATTGTATGTTTTACATGCTGAAAGAGACAGTAATCTTCCTTCCCTGCTATGCTTTGAATAATTTTTAAATTTCTTAACACCTGAAAACAATCTCTTGAAGTTTCTCTCAAATCCCAAAGCTACATCAAGGAGTCCAGAGCCCTAACAACACCCCTCAATATTCCTTGAAGTTATCTTTCTGGTTTAAGAACCAAACAGTCTGCTATAGATTACCAGTGGGATACAGTTGAATAACTGTATACTTAGGTGAGACTTTAGCCACTTTCACAGAGTGAAATGGGGGTGGGGGATGGGGGGTGGTAGTGGTGGTAGAAAGGATGGCAGATGTTTCTTTATGTGATGAAATCTATAAAAATATCTTAACAATAAAAGATAAAATATTAAAAAAAGAAGAAAAATTTTCAAAACCAGGTTATTTGCCTGTAACATGGAACTGGAGCAAACTGCGTTAAACAGATTAGCATTTTAATTATTCATGAAATAGAAGGGGAAGCTGGCTAGAAGCCACTACCGTATCCTAATTCTGTATTTTCTTGGTATTGGTGACCAAGAGAAGACAATTTGAAACCTCTGAGGCTGAAATTGTGACAATTATTTATATAGTCTTTTGATAACTTTTTTTGATGCTGGCTGACTGAACTTTTAAAATTTTCAGATATAATTCACATTATTTCCCCATTTCTTCAGCCTTATTAAATTTAGTTTGTTGTTTTATTTTGTTGCCAGATATGCACAGGTGTTTCAGATACAGTGATTTATTTTTTCACTTATTCATTTAATCAACAAATATTTTATTGAGTGTCTACTATGAGCCAGATAGTCTTCTGGGTACTAGGTATATTCCAATAATGAGGATTGATGAAGACAGTGATCTTGGAATACATATTCTCCTGAGAGATACATTCAACAGAGTAAAAATAGAAAATTCAATGCAAATGAAGGCAGTAATAAACGTAAAAAAAAAAAAAGCAGGATAAAGAGATGGATTGTGGTGAAGTTTTGTGGTGAATAATTTAGGCAAGAGTGATAAGGAAAGTCTCTCTGATTAAAAGTGTCATTTGATCAAAGATTTGAAGGAAGAGAAGAGTGAGTTTCATGAAGATCTGGGAAACGATTTTTCTAGACAGAAAACAAAGGAAATGCAGAGGTCTTGAGAGAATAAGCTTGCTGTGTTGAGGGTCAGTATGGTTGAAGCAGGGTAAGAGGAGGGTGGAGAGGGGTAGAGACAAGGTCAGAGAAGTGGGTGGGGGTTACCTCATGTGGGTGTTAGAATCATTAGAATTTTATTCTAACCATGTTTAAAAACCAATGGATGGTATTTAGCATTGGAATACTAAGATTTTCCTGACCTTTTTGCAAACTTGCTATGGTGGTTGGTTGAAGAATGAAATCTTGGGGACAAGACTGGAAGGATTGTGACTAGGTCTGGGAGTCCCCATCATGACTTAGACTAGAGAGATCATGAAAGGGGGGCGGATTTGAGACATGAATTTGAAGTTAGAATTGATAGGTATGTGTGAGGGATTTTATAAGGGTGTGAGGAAAACAGAAATTTAAAATAACTTATAATATCCAGATCAGAATGGCTGAGTGTATGGTAGTGCCATTTCAGGAGGGAAAGAAACCCGAGGGATGCACAGTATTGTAGAGGCAGGGGGTTAAGTGCTCTTTTGCTATTGATTTATTACCTACCCCATTCTGTTTCTTTGATCTCTACTTGTCTCTCTACCTGTTATAATTAAACACATTACCTCTCATAATTAAAGTAGTCCAAGAGATGCATTATATGCTTAAGGATCTCATCATCCCGGGGGGGGGGGTGCTGACAGACAAGTAAAACAACTATCACAATATGTGTGAAAAAGGCTTTAGAAACAACATTTATAGGATTACAGAGGAGCCCAGAAAATTCACAGATAATGCTACTAGTAGGAATGGAAAAATTTCTGAGAAGGAAGTAGCAATTATGATGAATCCGGAAGGTGTCAGGCACCTGGGGAAGGTAAAATCTGGTAACACATTTTTTTAGGCAGAGCAAGCAACATCTGAAAGACATGTAGGTATTTATGTGCTGTTAAGGACAAAGTATTGATTCTGCTAATGATAAACACTTCTCTAGTTCATCAAGTTGTGATAAATATAGTTTTGCCTACTGCTGGGGAGTACAGTTTAATTTCTATTCACTTGTTCAAAGCAGAACTTTTTAACCCTTGCCTGATACTAATTTGGAGATCAGTGGATGAAAGTTACCAAATGCTTGTAAAATCCAGGAAGGGGATAACCTCTAGCATGCTTTATACATAAAAGTAGAAATATTTGAGCCTCTGTTTATAAATCCCAGGCATTACATTACTACCAATTACAATTCATGGTTTTAACAAAACTTGCTCTTATTTTGGTAGCTCTCTATTATTCAGTCTTATTTTCAATCTCACATAAGAAAGATATTTGATAATCCCTATTACTTATTTAAACCAGTTTTTTTTTTTTCTTTTTTTGTTTTTCTTGTTATGTGGGGAAAGTTAGGACAATTAAATAGCTTTCAACTTCTCTTGAACTATGTTGACCAAAAGTTGCTTAGGAGCTTTGGATTGCAAAGTCTCTGAGCTTGATTGGAAAGAAGACTTTGGTCAACTAGCAGTGACCGCCATGTATAGAAGGCCAGGGTTGCAGTGGTAATCATGTCCCATATTTAGTACACCTGATATAGACGAAAGAGCAAATAGTCAAAAGTCATCATTTTTCTTCATTCTCTTGTTTTGATGCCTCTACTTTTCCAACCTATTTTCTTACTCCCTCTGCCAGGAACTTATTCTCTATTGAATAATGTCATAAGCTGACTGTCAAATAATTTCTGTTAAGATCTAAAAACTTAAAAGCCTTGGGGTACCACCACCCAGAGAGTGTTTGTCTTGCAGTAGAGCCCTATAATTGTAGAAATAACTTCGTAAGTTACCTCAATTATGGGATTTTAAAGTAGCTATATTGGTGTTTGGCATAGTGCCCCCTTCATAATGCCTCAGAGTTGTCTGGCAGTGGTCTCCATTTCCTAATAAAGCTGTCTTTGCCCCCTTGGACAAATTGTCTGATTTCTGGATGCTTACTTATAATTCTCCCAATTCCATTTTACTAACCCAGATTGTATCTTTTAAAGGTTTATTCATAAGTCTATTGACTACTATTTCTATTAATGCTGTATATTTAAGTCCCAGCCCAACATGGATGCCTAATCAATATTTATTATTAAACCAATGAAAGTTAATACTTTCAGGAGCACAAAAAAGTTCAAATTATTATGCAACCATGCTGTCCAAACTGTATCATGCCATTTGAAATCTGTTGCTATATAGTTGGTGTAAATAGTGTTCATTAAATGTATCAAACATATTCTTTATTGCAATCACTAATAGAAATGGCTCTAATCCAAAGTTCAATCTGTTTCCATAGTTACTACAGAATCAACTTCCTTTGGCATCAAAGCAAATGATAAAAGCACAATCTTAGGTACTAAGTGCAAGATGCCATTATGTTAGCTTTTCATCCTTATTTGGCCTTCATTTGATTTTAAAGTAAAACTTCAACTTACTGGAATGACTGGAAAAAAGTATTTATTGTGAAGATAATTGGTTAATCTAAAATCTTTTTTCAAATATTGACTTCTGTTATTGAAATCTTAAGAAATATCCTAGCTCAGTAAGGTAGTACCATGCTGCTGATTGAAAGCAAAGAGGAAATGAAGCAGGACAGATAAAATGTAGTCTTGAAAGGGTAATGCTAAATGAAAGAAGATTCTACCTGGGATGAGATAAAAGCCACAGGCAGATACCTGGAAACTAAATTTATTCTGAAATTTATTTTTGTTTGTTATGGTTCAATTTTTCTTTTTCCTGAAAGTATGTTTATTAAAAAAAAAAAAAAAAAAAAAAAAAAAAAAAAAGTTTCCTGCTACATTCTGGTTTTACTATAAATTAAATTTTAATGCAGGCTATTAAATATGGCAGATATTCAGACTAAATATGATTTTTACTTGGTCCATGTAAACTTAGCTATTTTATCTCTATGGAATAATTTTTTGGGGGAACAAAAACAACTTTTTAAAAAGTTTAAAATCTTTTCCTTGAGCACATTTTTGTATTAACTTTTCATTGGCCCCTCAGAACCTTTTTCAAGGTTACATTCTTACAGTTGCAAATTTGTGAAAATCTTGTTTCAAGAAACAACCAGGGATATATTGGATTTATGATCTGGTGATAGAATGTCTAGTTTTACATGCACAATTTTAATGAAAATGTGGTGAATGTAAAAAGCCCTTCAAACTGTCACCATCTATGTCAAACACACACAGCCACTGTATATTAAAATCTCTTCTTGCCTGTCAGCATGCCTACACTTTTTTTTTTTTTAAATTAGAGAATACATGCCTCTCACTATTCCTCTTTCTATATCATAGAGGGAACTGCACTTCTAGTTACTATGAGCTCTAAGCAGTTTGGATACTGCTAGACGTTTTGAATTACCCAAAGATCAGCAAGATGCTTTTGTATGTATTTTCTTTGCTCTTTTTCAGACTCAGTTGCATGTTCCAGAAAGAGATGATGGGAAGGGTATTATCATCTATGTCCAGTATAATTCTGGGACAGTTAGGCAATAAGTGGAAGCACCTGCTGTTTCCCTAATTGTGACTAGTGCAGAGAAAATAAGCAGAAGAGTAGTCAGAGAGAGTTTTAAGGTGCCATTTCCCACTTCAGGCACAGAGCATCTGGGCTGAGATTACTTTGCAAGCTATTTGTGATTTCTAATAGCAATATTAAGGACCAAAAAAAAAAAAAAATCAATAACCTTAGGAAATAATGGTAGTATAAATTTTATTGTTTTAGGGTTTAAGCAAATGAGGACCATTCAGTAACTTATGAGAAGAGGATGCAATTGATCATTAGCTAAAGACAAGTACACATTTCTCAGTATCAGTTTCATAATACTTACTGGCTCCTTTAACTCTTGAGAGTAAGAAAATGATTAAAATTGTAAAAAATACTTATTTTGTTATGGGGTGAATATTATATTTATTCCAGGAAAATAAGTGGGTATCTTTTAGTAGCAAAGCACAGAAAACAATTCTGACTAGCGTAATGCCAAGAGAGAATTTACTGAAAGAATCCTGTGTTATCTCATGAAATAACTTGATGTTTTAAACAAAAATCTGAAAAGGAGGTTGACAGATTAGATTCAAACACTTTTTCTCTGGGGTGTTGTTGATGAATTTCCTGGAAGCTAGATTAGCATGTCATAAGGAAGTCTTAAAAATAATATAGATAGATAGATAGATAGATAGATAGATAGATAGATAGATATTTACAAGAGGTACAGGAAGTTGTTACCATGCAAAATTGGACAAGGTAGATTTTCAAGTATGGTATGCCTGTGTTAAGGTAAATCAAACAAACTAGGTATCTGGAAACACATCTAAAATTGTTCTTCAGAAGAACCAGAGTAGAGAATGAGAGAGAAGGTAAGCATAAATAGCACATAAATTTAAAATTATAGAGTGTGGGGTAGAATGAATTGGGGCTGAGAAGTCCTGAAAACACATATTCATTCAGAGTTCACAACCCTCTAGAATTTAGAGTAAGCCTTAAAAATGGGTACTGAGGTGTAAATAGGTAGCTTTTAAAAACTGAATGGGACTACCTAATCAGAATTTGCTTGAAGCTACAGAAACACAATACAGTTTAATTTTGTTCTGAATTGCAGTTAAGGTGAGAGAAAATATATCAGGCTGGAAAAAAGAACAAAGTGAGAAAATTCAGCATATGGTACAACCTTATCCAAGAGGATATCCATCTTGGTCTATGGCTAAAAGGGTGGTTTAAACAGCATCCTAGGATGCAGAGATAGGAAGGAGCTCTGTGAGAGGAAGGAGACAGCTCTCTCACTTGGAACATGTTCAAAAAGAGGCGTTGATTAATGCAGCCACCCTGAGTCCTAAGAGCTGTCACCAAGGAAAGAATCACATCCCTTGGCACCATAACTTGAAAAAGAGTCTCTATAGATAAATCAAATATTTTTTTATGTGCTATCTCATATATAAAGAAGAGCTGTTTTAGTTTCCTAGGCAGCTTAAGCAAATACCATGAAATGGGTCAGGTTAAATAATGCAAATTTATTTGCTCATGGTTTTGAGGCTGGGAAAATATCCAAATCAAGGCACCATCAAGGCAATGCTTTCTCCCTGAAGCCTGATATACTGGGGCTGGCTGCCAATGATCCTTGCTTCCTCTGTCACATGGCAAGGCACATGGTGGCATCTCCTGGTCTCTTCCTCCTCTTCTGGGTTCCATTTCAGCTTCTTTCTTCCTGAGGCTTTCTCTCTCTCTCCCTAGTATGAATTTATTCCACTTATAAAGCACTCCATTAATAGGATTAAGACCCATCCTGATTGGGCTGGGCCACACACCTTAACTTAATAATCTCATCAAAAGTTCCTACTTACAATGATTTCACAACCATAGGAATGAATTACATTTAAGAACATGTTTTTCTGGGGTACATAAGAGCTTCAAGCCATGACAAGAACTTTTGTTTATTTCAGGTTTCTTATCTTTGTTTATTCAATATTGTCAATGAGAACACCAAAGTAAGTAAAAAGTTATAAAGTTGTTCCAAATTGTATGCAAGTGTCAAGTATTTTCTAGGATTCTAAATGATCAAGTTTATAACTATTTCAAGTCACCCAACAGTCATAAAATCATTCCTAATAGTGATAAACAATCTCAAATGTTAGTATAAAAAATACATTGCAAAATAGTTTCTAATAGTTTAATATTTTGTCTGTAATTTTTATTTCAATACATTTCAAAAATGTTAAACAGTTTTAAGCTAATACATGCATATACTAATCAAACAAAACATCAGTCATCTCTTAATTCTCACAACCCTTTGAGGTGTGGATTATTAAAACATAATTATAATCCATGTTTACACATGAGAGAATTGAAGAGTAGAGAGGAAGTCACTTGCCCAAGAGCAGAGGATTTCTATTGACTTTGCCCACTTACATATATTCTGCTTTCTTGTGATTATGAATATTAATTGTCATTGAGAGGATAACCCTCTCTTACTTTCAATCCTTGTTGGTGTAGACTGGATATGACTCAGGAATAGAAACTTCATCTGTTTCTTTCCTTGAATCACAGTGAATGGCTCAAGGACAAGGTACTGAAACAATTCAGCCAATGAAGTTTGGACTTAAGATGTATTTGAAGATTTTATTTGAAAAGGGAAACTTCATATAAAGCATTCCTAAAGGGATAGGATCCAACCCTTTAGCAACTGGCAGCCACTTCCTCACAATAAGGGAAGATCATGCTGGAGCATGACATCATTAACAAAGAAAGCCGAGCTGAATGGTAGAAAGAGCAAGAATGAGTCCACATGATTTAATCTGAAACATCTGCATCTAGCCATGCCTGGAACTTGTATATGTTTGGAATTTTCAGTCATATGAACCTGCAACTTTTGGTCAAAGTCAGTTGAGTTAAATTTCTGTAATCTGCAACGTAACAAATGATTACTGTTTATGTGTTCATGCAAATAATAAGTAGTAAACCAGGATATGAAGTTAGGACTAATATCAGAGCTTATTCTCCTTCCCTTCTTCTTCCTCTTCTCCTTCTCCTTCTTCCTCTTCTTCATAACATTCACTGAAATATAATACACATACTATAAAACCTACCTGTCTAGTGTACAATTAAATTGTATTATTACTTTTTCACAGAATTGTGCAATCATCATCACAATCTAATTGGAGCATTTTCATGATCCCCAAACTCTCTACCCATCTACTCATTACATGCACTCCCCATCAACCCCCCATTCTCCTTACCTCCTTACTGCTACTCCCCACCCCAGCCTACCAGCCCTAGGTAACCACTAACCTACATTCTCAACTTGATTTTTCTGTTCTGGAGTTTTCGTATAAATTCAAACACACAATATGTGGTCTTTGGGACTGACTTCTTTTTTTCACAAAGCAAAATGTTTACAAAATTAATCCACATTGTACATGTATGAGAACTTAATTCCTTTTCATTGTTGAATAATATTCCATTATATGACTATGCCAACTTTTGTTTATTCATTCATCAGTTGATGGACATTTGACTTGTTTCCACTATTTGTTATCATGACAAATAATAGGTAGCCTCTGTGTAGTGGCCTTGAGTGCTATTTACTTCTTCACAGAAGCCTGGGTCCATTATAAAAACCTGCCAGCACCAAACTCAAATTCTTACTCATCTAACTGTTTTAAAAATAGTCCAAATAAGCAACTTTTAGCTATTTGGGGTTAACTTGCTTTGCATGCTACCAGATTGTTTGCCAAAGTAGCTGCACCATATTACATTCCTGTAAGCAATGCACATGGTTTCCAATTTCTCCACATCCTTATTACTCTTTCTTCTTCTTTTTTTTTTTTTTTGTAATAATAGCCATCCTCATGGGTATGAAATGGTAGCTCATTGTGTTTCTTATTTGCTTTTCTTAATGACTGGTGATGCAGAGCATCTTACATGTCTCATTGTCCGTGTACATGTCTTTTTAAGATAAACGTCTATTCAAATCTTTTGCCCATGTTTATTTAGGCTATTTGTATTTTTATTATCAAGATATAAGAGTTTATATATTCTGAACACCAGTCTCTAATTAGATATATGATTTGCAAATATTTTCTCCCATTCTATGGGTTGTCTTTATACTTTCTTGATGGTATCATTTTTAGCACAGAATATTTTTTAAATTTGCATGTATTCCAAATTATACTTTTTTCTTTGGTTGCTTGTGCTTTGGGTTTCATGTATAAGAAACCATTGCCTAATCCGAGTTCACAAAGATTTACTCATACGTTTTCTTTTAAGAGTTTTGTAGTTTTAGCACTTACATTGAGATCCATGATTATTTTGTGTTAATTTTTGCATATGATGTAAGGAAACACTTCATTCTTTTGTATGTGGATATTTGGTTACCCAACATGAAATTGTGTTGACACTCATTGAAAATTGTTATTGAAAATATCATCAATATTAGAATTAAGTTCTAGACTCTCACACCTATTCCTTTAATCTATATATCTATACTTATGTCACTACCACCCTATTACTGCAGCTCTGTAGTAAGTTTTTAAATCAGCAAATATGAGCCTTCCAATTCCATTCCTTTTCAGTATTGTTTTGGCTATTCCTAGTTGCCAGTATTTCCATTAAATATTAGAATCGGCTTGACTTCTTTGGCAAAAGAAGGCAGCAGGTGTTTTGACAGAGATTGTACTGAATCTGCAGATCAACTTGGGGACTATTACCATCTTGACAATATTAAGTCTTCCAACTCAGAAACATGGGATGCCTTTCTACTTATTGGCAACTCAGGATACACCCTGTTAGGGCCATTTCTGGCCCAAATCTGAGAGCATGCTATTTGTATGGCCTGAGAATTTTCCAAATCATCAAATGCAGGCTCTTTTTTGCTTATCAGTTAAATATCTCCTTCCTCTCATTTTTTACTATGCAGCAAAGAGAAACAAGCTGTCCTTTCCACACTTTGCCTAGAAATGTTTTCAGTTCAATATCCACTTTTATCAAATATAAGCTTGGGGGATGTTTTCTAGTATATTTGTCATATTGATTCCTTAAGAATGAGTGCAACCTAATGCATGTACATGTCTTTCTTCTATCCCAGGGTTGACTGATCCCAGGACAGCATTTCTTGGCCTTCTTTCCTTGTTTCTTTCTGTGAAATTTCTGATTGCTCTGCTGTTTTTCTTGTTGCTATTTATATTATGGAGCTATGACTTTCCTCTAAATTTATTTGCCCAAGGGTCTCCATTATTTTTGACAGTGCCTTTAGACATGGAATTCTTCAGACTCCATGTCCTCAGGAAGAACTGTGGTGCTCTTTGCCCTTAAGATGTGCCTCCAAGACCTGCCTCCTACCCTTGGCAGACCCTCCACTCTACTGAGCAGAGCTAGGTTTAGGAACAGATGTCTCCTTCTCCTGCACTGACACTCCTAGTCTACAGGTGGGTGTTTGGGTGAGAGGTTGCTCCAGTTTGCTAATGCTGCCATTTTGCAAAACACCAGAAGTGGATTGGCTTTTATAAAGGGGGCTTATTTGGTTATAAATTTACAGTCTTAAGGCCGTAAAGTGTCCAAGGTAAGGCATTAACAATAGGGTACCTTCACTGAAGGATGGCTGATGGCATCTGGAAATCTGTGTTAGCTGAGAAGTCATGTGGCTGGCATCTGCTTGCTCCCAGGTTGTGTTTCAAAGTGGCATTCTCCAAAATGTCTCTGTATAAGCTTCTCGGGGCAAACTCTGGGCTAGTACCTCCAAAGTGTCAGCAAAACTCTGCCTTCAATGGCTGTCTTCAAAATGTCTCTGTAAGCTGCAGAACCTCCTTCTGTCTGTGAACACTTTTATAGGACTCCAGTGATTCAATTAAGACCCACTCTGAATGGGTGGGGTAACACCTCCATGGAAATTATCCAATCAAAGATCTTGTCCACAGTTGCTTGAGTCACATCTCCATGGAAACACTCAATCAAAAGATTCCAACATAATCAACACTAATAAATCTGTTCCCACAAGATTGCATCAAACAACATGGCATTTTGGTGGACATAATACATCCAAACTGGCACAGAGGTGGTCCCTGGTCTTGTTGACTAGCACCACTTGGTATGGAACCTTAGCCCTCAGAACAAACTGCAGCATGATTGAATGGGGTATCAGTAGTCTCTACCTACTGACTGGAGGCTGTTAGTGGAGGCTGCAGGAAGAAAGGAGTTCTAGGTCTCTTGGCTGTGCCTTCCCAGAATAGATCTTCTGCCATCAAGGCATGAGGGAATGAAAATTGCTAATATCATTCCCAAATTGGGTAACAGTATAGCTCCAGACTAGGAGCCAGGGAGAAATGGATCCCTGTGTTTTTGACCACATCTCTTCTCACCCCCAACTTTTGCAATCCTCATCTACCGTTTATTAGAGCTTCCAGAGTACTCTCCACGAGAGCAAGTCAAATGGGAAGGAGGGAGATGGTTATGGCTCAAATGTTAGAGATTCTTACTATTCTTATTGAGATTCAGATTTTTCTTGTATAATTGTTTCCCCTTTGATCTGTATAGTCTTAGGTCAATTAATAGAGACTTCAAATAATTTTGCTTAATATAAAATTCTCCAGGTAAATATTTGTTGGGAAGAGAGTTCAATGTGATCCTCACTCTGACATTCTAGAAACTGTTCTCTCTAGTACTCATTTTTAATCACTGTGGATCACTGTCTTCCAAATATTAATCAAAGGTCTATTACCATATTTTATTAATTCTAAGATGTACATTTTTATCATTAGTGTATCTCTGATATTGGGATGCATCTTTTAATCAACAGTATGTCAGGATTTAATTAGTATGTATTTTTTTCCATATTCCTAAAATATGTCTTCAGATAATTGTCTGATTCAATGAAATACGGAATATATTTAAGGAACTGTGATAATAATTTTTGGTATCTAAACTATGATCCCTACTTTCAATCAATATACTATTCCCTGGTATATACATCCATCTAAATAACTACAAAAACCAGAATAATACTTAAATTGCTGTTATGGATTGATATATTCCCCACAAAAATACATTCAAGTCTAACTCCTGGTTCTGGGGCTGTGAACCCATATGTAAAGATCTTTGAAGATGTTGTTAGTCAAGTCTAAACAGAATCAGGGTGGTCTTAATAAAATCAGACTGAAGTCCTGGTAAACAATGGAAATATGGATGTTAAATTTGCTTCTGGTGAGACCTCAGAAGGAAATGATAAATGTGTTATTGGAAACTGGAAGAAAAGTGATCCTTGTCATATAAAGAGGAAGAGAACTTGGTAGAATTAAGTCCCACTGCTGAAAGGAAAGTAAAACTCATAAGTGATGCTCATGTAAAAAAAATACAGTTTCAAACAGTACCACCTGCTTTAAAGTTTACAAATTTGTAAATGTAATTCATGTAATTCTTTTTCTAGGAATTTATTCTAAGAAAATAATCAGAGCAAATACCTGATTACAAGGATTTTCATTAAAGTGTTACGAAGAGAGAGAGAGGAAAAAAAAATCCAATATGACTTTAAAATTACATTAGACAAATGGTTAAATACATCATGGTGGCAATCACAAGATGAAAGACTTGGCTAACAATAAAAGTCATGTTTACAAAGAATATTCAATAACATGGGAAAATATGCCTTTAGTACAATTGAATGAAAAAATGACAAGAAAATTTAACTGCATAGAATATGATTCATTTTCAAAATATTTGCATTTAATAGACAGAAAATATGTGTCAACAGTGTTAATTATTGTTGATGGGGTTCCAAAACAAAGTTGAAATTCCTAAGAAAATGTGGAAATTTTAATTATGGCTGTAAATTTTAAAGTAAAGAATTATTAATTTATTTAGATGCATACAGGTACTGATCTTAATTCTGGTACAGATTCTTTACAACTTAGAGAAAAAAAGCAAAATATTTAAAGATGAAACAAAATGTCCCCTGCTTTGAAATAATCCAGGGAAAGGGAAGAAAATTTGCCAGGGGTTGATTTTTATTTATGATAAAGTCATTATGCTACTTTCTGTACTTTTTCCATAATAAACAATTTTAAAAGGTGTTAAAGATGCCTTTTAGTGCAATTCTTTTACAAAATCAGGTGTAGAACTCATTGACTTTTGATAAGAAAAGGAAAGGTGGAACATCTGTTTCCTTTGGTTCATGGAGATTAAACCAGAGTATTAGGTGTTTTATAAATGACAATGCAAATAGGGTTTTAAAGGTAAAATGTTTTGTTTTAGTTAGAAAAGGGTTAAATACCATCACACCTAATAAAGGGCATTTTCTCCCAAATATTGTGCAACAAGCTAACCAGTTTACATTGTGGACAAACCTTGACTGGCAGTCTAAATAGACTTCCTGAGAGGTAAAGAAGGACTCTCCAAAATAAACCAGTAAATCTACTCTGGGTACATCTGTAGCAGTACACAGGTTAGAGTACCAAAATTTAGAGACCAGAGGAAGGATGACTGTTTTGCAGGAAAATACCAGCAATTTTCAAAGATATATAAGATAGACAGCCAAGGCTTAATAAATACATATTCTGGCATTAAAAGGTATGTATCAATAAGAGTGAAAAGAACACTGGGTTGAAATGTGTTCCTCAAATGACATGTTCAAGCCCCCTGTCCTGTGAATGTGACCTTATTTGCAAATAGGGTCTTTGAAGATGATGTTATTAATATGAGGCCAAACTGGAATGGAAAGACTAATTCAATATGACTGATATCCTTATAAACAGGGGAGAATTGGACCCACACATTCCCATGGGAGAATGCCATGTGATGGCTGAGGTACAGAATGGGTTACCTATAAGCCACCATCTGAAGTCAGGAGAGAAACATAGAACAAATTCTTCCCAGTAGACTTAAGAAGAAGCATGACCCTGCTGGCACCTTGATTTTAGATTTCTAACCTCCTCAACAGGGAGACAATAAATTTCTGTTGTTTTAAGCCACCCGGTTTGAGTTATTTAGTTATGGTAGCTTCAGGAAACTAAGACAGGAAGATACTAATGTTCTATATGAAATGTGTTTGAAGAACAGATTAGTCTTGACCATTGGCTCATAAATTAAAACAATCTTAAGAAAAGATGAAGAACATATTTTAACAGTCTCTTCGTTTGCCAGGGTTCTATAACAAATACCACAATAGTTTGATTTAAACAATAGGCATTTATTGTCTCAGTTTTGGATACTACAAATCCAACATCAAGGTATCATCAGGCCATAATTTCTCCCAAAGTCTGTAGCATTCTGGTATTGGCTGGATTTCTGCTTCCATCATATGTCGCTCTCTCTTTCTCTGACTTCCACTTTTGGCTTCCACTTCTATGTGCAATTTCTTTTGCTTATAAATGCATCAGCCATATTGGATTAAGGCCCATCTTCATTCACTTTGGCCACACCTCAACAAAACTTCTTCAAAGTTTCTATTTACAAATGGATTCACATGTACATGACTGGGGTTTAGGACGAGAACATGTTTTTATGGGGGACATGACTCAATTTCCCAACAATTTTGGAAAAAAAAACAATAGATTCAGCAAGCCTGGTTTCCAAATTTGACCCCACTATTTTCTAGTGCTAGGAAATAAAAAAGTTGATTAGTCTCTCATTACTTCATTGCTAAAACATAAAAACAGTAATAGAAACTACTATCAAAGGGTTTTTGCTGAAATCAAAAGAGAAAATTCGTGTAAAGTATATAGATCTGTGCCTGGCACACAGTAAGCACACAGTGAATTATAAATTAGAATTATAAATTCTAGCTTTTATAATTCTAATTATTAATGCAGTTCACTGTATCTAGAAGTCAGGATTTGTTTGTCTGTTTGTTTGAAATTTTCAGGCTCAGTATTTTTGAACATAAAAATAGAAACTTACCTAAAGTCATGAGTATTTTGGTAAAACAGTTTCAATTGCATTTTTTAACCTCATTGCATTGAAATCTTTTTAACATACTCATTTTTTAAAAATTTAAGATAAGTAGAGGAGCTGTGTTTAAAATTCAAAGTAAAGCATTTGGCAGGCTCATTATATCTAGTTTATTTCATTTAATATCCTGTAGGGCACATCCAAGTAGGCTTTGTTTAAAGTTAATTAGGAAAGTTGACACCCAATGTTGATAATTTAAGTAGGTTGGTCTTGATGTTTCAATGAAATGTTGAGGGTTTGAATTAAGCCTTTCATTAAATTATGAATTCCTTTTAGGCTTACTGTGCTGAAAGGGGCTTCTTAAATAAATATGCCTTTTTTTTAAAGTGTAGGAAAAGTAAGTGTCCAATGGAAAAACATTTAGGCAGTTACAGTAGTATTCAAAACTTTTGGTAGGATACAGGCTCAGATTGTTTACAGGGAGATGGCTAAGAGGAAGCAGATGTCTAAGACAATTGGAAGATAGATGACTGGAAGATAGATGACTAGAACTTGATGACTGTTTCAACATGAGAAGATTAGAGAGCCACAAGTCAAGGTGCCTCAGTGGTTCAAAGTACAGATGACTAAAAATGAAGGAATTATTACTAGAAATGGCAATATTGAAGAAGTGATCCAGTTAAGGCAACAATAGTGGTAGATTGAGTTACATACTCCAGAAAAGAAACATGTTCTCAATATTAATCTTAACTGTTGGCTGTTTTATTAGTCTGAGACAGGGGTCAAAAGTGGCCCTAACAGGGCCCTCCATGAGCTCCTGGGAGATCAGGCCCTAGACAACTGGGCTCTGCCTGAGGGTATAACTAAATAACCCTTTGTTAAAGAGGGTGTGGATGAACATGGATTCAGTCAGCTAACTCAACGAAAGTTAGGATTGGAAATGTATTTGCTTGATGGTTTGGATTACCTTGAACTGTACAGAAAACAAAGTTTTTTAGAATTTTGTATTAGCAGTAGCACTGTCAGTCTGAACTGAAGGGGACAAAAAAGGGATGAATTGGAGGGAAAAATAACATCAAGGGCAGAATCAAGGGCAGAATTCTGGACCAAATAGCTCCCCAAGGGCCAAGAGTCAGGATCCACCCATGTATGTGTAAAGGGTGGGTCCTCCCCTGTGCTTAGAGGATGTGGTATTTCTGCCCTAATGTTTGGGGAGAGTTTGGCAGCTACCCAATACTTGGAGAATGTGGGGCATCATTCCAGTTTTGGGCAAAGTGAGGCCACCACTCTCCACTTCTTGGAAAGGATGGGGCCTAGGTTCTAGCATTTGGTGAGAGCAGACTGCTGCCCCAGTGCTTGGAAAGGTGTGATGCTACTGATCCAATAGGCCCAGAGGACAAAGCATTGATCCACAGATGACTGCCAAACATTGGAATCTAGTAGAATTTGCCCTGCTGGTTTCAGAATTGCTTGGGTCTCATGACCCTTATTTTCCTTCTAATTTGTCCCTTCAGGAATGGGAATATGTATCTTATTCCTGTTCCACCATTGTATTTTAGAAGCAGATAACTTGTTTTCTTGGTTTCACAAGTCTACAAATAAAGAGGAATTTTGCTCCACATGGACTATACCCATAACTGATCTTGGTGAGACTTCACACTTCAGAGCTGTTAGTGATATGACTTAAAACTTTGTGGATGTTGTGATGGGTGAATGTATTTTGCGTGTTGGAAGTCTATATCTTTTTGGGGACCAGTGGGTGGATTAAGCTACTTACCCCAGAATAAAACATGTTCTTAATATTACCCCTTTCTTGATGGTGGGAACCCTTTGTAAATAGCATGTTTTGAAAATAGATTTTTAGTTAAATTGTAGCTTAATTGAATGAGGGCAGATCTCAATCTGGATTACTGAAAGCCTTATAAAGAGGATTAAAAAGTCAGTCCCTTTTTACAGTATTTATAACTACAATTTACAGATTGCCTAGTATATGCCAAGACTTTTCAAATCTTATTTAATTCAATTGAAGCTTTACAGAAACTTACGAAATACATATTATTTTCTCTTTCCTGCTGTAGAAGTAGAAATCATTATCCTCAATGAATATAAGTAATTCATCCAAGGCCACATATCTAGTAAGTGAAGAACTAGTATTGAACCTGATATCTGGACTTCTAAGACCTTTAATAGTTTCTGCTGATCTAACCTCAGAACAAAAAAAGATGAAAAGCATCTGTGAGAGAACAGAATGAATTTGTGAGTAAAGGTCAGCCCCAGGAACTGACAACAAGAAATAAAATCACAAAGACTATGTCCTAACTCCTAGGAATTTTTGTTTTTGCACCCAAACAAAATTTAATTAAAAAAATAAAATTTTCACCAAAATTAAAATTTAATTAAAAAATTAAAATTTTGCACCAAAAGTAAAAGTGTTTTGATAGATTCATAATATTTATAAAGGGCTAGCTTTTTTTTTCAGGGAGTGCAGCAAGACACGAGAGGACAAAGAGGAAAGAACCCAGTATAGAAACAACCAGAATGGTGTCTAAAAGAAGCATCATCTGGGAAAGAGCAGAAGTTGACAATCTGAGGACTTGGCTATGGAAAGTCAAGAAGTCTTTGGGCAAAAAGAAAAAAGAGAATGGTTCTGTAGCTTGAAATGAGACAATGAAGGAGTAAACACCCAGGGCCAAGAAATCTATGTGTGGTTAGGAGAGTATGACAAGACAGAGATCGCTCCTGCTAAAGACAAAAAGTCGTGAAGACGTTTCTATCAGTGCAGATGGGCAGTCTGGGAGTAGGAAAGGAATTCTGTGAGCTCAATAGTGTAGTTACAAGTCCATCTCTGAACCATTTGCACCACTCTCTCCCTATCATTTAGCTAAAAATGGCACAGTATCACTGTTTTTCAGCAGGTATATAATTGAATAGCTAAACCAGTTGGAAAAATATTGGAAATAAATGTGTGGATAGTGAATAAGTGCTTTTCTGATCTCAGTGAGCACCACCCTTGTCCTTCCCAGCAGCATCTTTCTTCAGCTTTACACAAAGTGCCCATCCTGATAGTTTGGTCCCTTTGAATTTTAATATCACCCTTATATTTTGACTATTGTTCCTGGAAGACCTTTAGAAAAGGAACTGCTTTGTATAATATTGCTATATAGGACATTTCTTCCACTTTCAAAGTCCATTTTCTAATTGAGCTCAACATACTTTTTCCCTTATTGGTACTCAGTGCCAAGGTTACAGATTCTGATCCTCATGCTTGCTTATGCTTAGTTCTACTAACAGTGTTCCTGGCTTTTACTCACCCCAAGCTCCAATTTTTCTATATCTAGTGCTAGTAAATTGCACAGGTAGTTTAGAATTAAATCTGTATAAATAAAAAAGACATAAAAATAATAATTTAAAAGGAGCTATACAGGTATAAGGAATTGATAGGACATTTTGTACTGCAAATCTAGCTATCTGATCTGACTACATCTTTAAAAAGGATGAACTAATCTACAAGGGAATGACTTTTTGAAATGCCTGATTGTCTATGTAAATCAAGTTTGAGGCAGGGAACGAGGGCATTGGCTGTTTCCCTGAGCTATAACTTGGTGAATTTCTGGGGTTCTACACTGCTGTGAGTTAACATACCTCAGTCTTTGACTCCAGGTGAGAAACTCATGCTAATTACAAGCCAAAGCCTACTTGGTGGGTTCTCTGAATATAAGGGCATTTAACCTCCCTGCCCTTATATATGGATCCTAACAAATGATCTCTTCACACTGGTTTGAGGGAAAGGCAAACACCAAATAAAGAGAAAGGATCGTTATAGACGGATACCAGAATTTTCCGGACAAATAGGACTTCCTTCCATCAGACTTATTCAAGCGTAAATATTCCTTAAGGAATCTTCTTTCTTCCATTGGAGGCCAATTGCAAGAATCATATGATTATATAAGAACTTCCTTGAATAAAACTGCAAAGCCAAGATAATCTGGCCCTCTCTATTCATTGTATTGTCACAGACCCAACCACTTTTAAAAGAACAGTGTCAAGATCTCCATTGAGTTTAAAGTCTTCCTTTTCTGGATTAACCTGTAAAGGAGTATGTAACTGTATTAAACCATCTTGCTCAAAATTAAGTGAGATTCTAGAGGCCAAGTCTTGCTGAGAAAAACACTTCTCTCTCATTTCTTTATCTCCTTGTAGCTCGATAAAACAATGTAGAATGTGTTTGGCATAATTTTTACAATAATGTGCCTCATCCTGAATAAATCTTCTGGCTCCTGGCTTATCAAGTTGAACACTTTTAATACAGATTGAATCCTAACTTTGATGTTGGTGACTTCGTCCAGTATTTTCTTTGGACCAAGTATAAAATACCTCTTTTTTCATTATCAGTATAGAAGTTACCTGTATGCCTTTTCTACTTAGCTTAAAGTGTTATTATGCCCCTCCTTTCACTAAATAACCAATAACCATGGAAAGATTTATATTAATCCATCTTTTTTATTTATGCATGTTTTATTCGATGAATTCAAAAAGTAAAATGTAGATTTCATCTCTTTCTCTTAAGCAACCTGTAATAATAATCCTAGATGAAAGGTTTAAAGTCTAAGCCACTGATTTCTATAATTTTTTTGGATAATTAGGTTTTGTATGAAAACCATAAACAAACCTTTTCAGTTTATTGTCCTTAAGAACCCTGCTGTCCTCAATGCTAGTGTTCATTATTAAAGGCCCTGATTATTTGCTCTTCAACTTCTAAGTGGATTGCAGAACAACTTATCAGTTCCTAAGGTACAGTCAGTTGCAGGGATGCCTATGGGATCTATGTATGCTGCATTGCCTCTTCTTCCTTAATCTTTTTTTAAGCTTAATGAAAAAGTATACCTTTCCACTTGTTAAAAATTCTGCAAAATATAAATGTTCTCCTGTTTTCAATTCTTCCATCTGTTTCCTTGAGGCTCGAGTATCATCTAATATCATCTATTTAGCTGCATTACATTTTCTTCTTTAGTCTACACTGTGACCTCATAGGAAGTTCTTTGTGACAACTGACAAATTCATAAATAAAAACTTTGATCTAATTCCCAGATGCTATTAGATGGTATGATAGCAATTATCAGAAATATACTGAGGATAATCCTGAAAGAAGTTATGATATAAATCCTCTTATTGGTAAAAACATTTGACAGTACAGTTGGCACTGTATTTTGTTTGCAATGTTACAAAATTCCTGTGTCTGCTAGCTATTATAACAAAATTGATGAATAACATAACTATGGATTCACGTGGCATTAAACATTAAATATTTACCTTACATGCACTTTAAGAGTTCAGCTGATCTAGATTGGACTCAACTAGTCTTAGCTGATATGCTTCTCATTCTCCTGAGATTAATGCATTACTTGGATAGTGTTCCAGTTTGCTAATGCTGCCATTTGTGAAGTACCAAAAATGGATTGGCTTTTATAAAGGGGCTTTATTTGGTTACAAATTTACAGTCCAAAAGGCCATAAAAGTGTCCAATTTAAGGCATCAACATGAGTATACTTTCACTGAAGAAAGGTCATTGGCCTCTGGAAAACCTCTGTTAGCTCAGAAGGCCCATGGCTGGCATCTGCTTGCTCCCAGGTTGCATTTCAAAATGTCATTCTCCCAGAACATTTCTCTCTAGGCATCTGTCTTTAATCTTTTAGTTTCTTCCAGGCAAACATTGGAGTAGCAAAAGTCTACTTTTAATGGCCATCTCCAAAATGTCTCTCTCAGCTTTTCTCCAAAATGTCACTCTCAGTTGCTCTGAGCTCCTTCTGTCTGTGAACTCTTTGATAGGGCTTCAGTGATTTAATTAAGACTTACCCTGAGTGGGTGGGGTAAAACCTCTATGGAAATTATCTAATCAAAGGTCTTGCCCACAGTTCATTGAGTCACATCTCCATGGAAACATAGTCATTAGGTTCCAACTTAATCAACATTAATACATCTGCCCCCACAAGACTGCATCAATGAAATGGTGTTTTGGGGGACATAATACATCCAGACTGGCACAGATAGCTATTTCTCATGCCAACAGTAGAGATTCAAAAGATATCCATTACAACTTTGGTTGCATGAAATCTGATAACATATTATTGGCCAAACAAATCACATGTCTGAGTACAGTCAAGGTTTGGCACTCACCTCACCCCTGGTTAAAGGGTAGGGCAATTGCATGGCTGTGCTGGTTAAGTTTATGTGTTATCTTGGCTAGGTTATTGTGTCCAGTTTGGTCAAGCAAGCACTGGCCTGCTTGTTACCATGAGGATATTTCATGGGTAAATCATTAGTTGATTGATTGCATTCATGGCTGATTACATCTACAATCAAAAAAGGCCTTAAAGGGAGAACTGATGATGTCAGCAGTCAGAAAGAAGAATTACTATCTCTACTTCATCCAGTCAGCTTCTCCAGGGGAATTCAACAAATCCTTCACTGGAAATCCAAAATAGGGAGCCTGCGCTACAGAATTCAGATATGACAATCGAAACAGTTGTGTGAGCCAATTCCTATAATAAATCCCATAATGCTTACATATATATCACGTCATTTTCTTTCCACAGAGAACCCTGGCCAATACAGATTTTGGCACTGAGAAATACAATCCTAAGAATGAGATTTCTGAGTTGGTTTTGGGTATTTTTAGAATTGGTTCTCTAATCTGATTAGATTAAAATCCACTAATGACTCCATTTTCAATGATCAAGATAGCACTGATAGTCCATGGCATGAATTGGCAGTAGAGATAAACAAACTAATCGCCATTGGATACTGCTTCTCAAATGTTTGTAAAAGGTGACAGTATGTGTGATAACTTAAAGTTTTGTGGAGTTAAACAGTGTAATGATTTTACCTGGTTGTAACTAAATAACTAAATATGCTGGATATAGTTGTTAAAGAAATAGATGAGCTCAAGGTTTCAATTTTCTGTTCAAGCACCACATGAAGGACATGAAAGTTTCTGTGTGTTCTGAAAGAAACTTTTATTTCTTATAGCTGAATATTTGAGGTATCTGAAAAACAGACCTAGAGTTTAATTGTATAAGTGGCTGAATTACAATATGAATGGAATTATATTCCCAACCTTGCAGAGTGTCTGCCTTTAAAGTGAGGACATATATTGGGAAGGAATGGGAACCTGAAAAGTGGAATGGATACATATGCACAGATAATGGTGATGGTGGGGGCATTGAAATTGTAGATTCTACTGAATCTTCTTTGCCAGAGTAACCTGTAATGTTCTACTCTGAGGAATCAGCTGTTCCACCTCCAGAATGCCCTGAGAAATCAGCCATTGCACTTCCATCTGAAGAGATTAGCTCTGATTTTAATCTCTTAAAAAAATAAAGCTGTGACTGCCTCCTCTGAGGAAACAGCCCCCACACTTCTATTAAAAGAGATTAATTCTGTTTTACCAGAAGAAATTATGTAATGCCCTGAGATACTGACTTGCAAGACACTCATTCCTTTTATGACCCTCCCCCACCTCTCCCCTTTTCTTCCAGGCATATTAGGCTGACGTTCCAACAGGTCAAAAACTGTGAGATTTGAAGTGTGACCCATGAGGAGGTGTCCTACACTACAAAAGAACTACATGAGTTTTCCAATTTATACAGACAAAAATCAGGGGAATGTGTGCATATTAAGTGTGTGTGATAATGGTGGAAGATTGGATCAGGTTGAATTTACTCCTTTGGGCCTATTAGGCAGAGATTCTGGACTCAATGTTGTAGTTCAAAGGGTTGTTACACAGGGTTTGCCTGGGTGTTTGGCTGAAGCATGAACCAAAAGGTGTCTTGCATATCTGAAGTTGAAATGCCTGTACTACCCTGATATAATGTAGTGGAGGTGATCTAAAGGCTTAGGGAGATTGGAATGTCAAAGTGAATTCTTGTTGAAACCTCCCCACTGACCCAAGGTATGTCCTGTAGACACACATTTTACCAGGACTCTGAGGAATCAATTTGTAAGGGCAGTTCCTTCAATCCCTGAAAAACTGTGGTGGTTCTTCTCTGTAGGTCAGATATTGCTGCCATTGAACTTGGATCCTTAAACACAATGAGGATTATCAGACCCCATGTTGTCAGGACTTAATCTCCAAATGGCAGCACTTAATCTCAAAAAAACAAAAAAAAAACAAAAAAAAACCAAGATGGACAAAGCTACCATATGGACAGCAAGAATCAAAGCAATAATTAGAATAGTCTGACTTGCAGAAACCTATGGCATTGTGGTACTTAGACAAAAAAACAGATGAGACTATTGGCAGATTCAGCTTCCTAGGTTCTTGGTCATGCCACAAGAAAGAATTCAAGGGCACAACACAGCATAGAGTAAGCAGGTAGCAAGTTTATTAGGAGCACATGTGAGGGAACATGTGGGCACTTTTGCAAAGATAGATGTGAAGCAAGAGGCCCTGACACTGTGAGGGAAAATTGCTTTTATAGACTGTTGTTCCTTTTGTAATTTTTATTAACTATTTTACTACTCTCCCCTTTCCCTCATCTGTGGATGCTTGATGGTAGATGAGTCACTTAGGTGGGTCAGATGGCTCCATTCTTCTCTGTAGATGACTTACTCAGGTGGGGTCATTTGGCCCCCAGGTGCTTTTTATTGCTGTTCTTCTCAGAGCTTGTTGAGGCCTGACCACTTCTGGGAATTTGCCCTTTGCTCAGACAGTCACTGCCCTCATCCCATCCCTCTCTTATCTTCCCCCTCAGAGATTTCTAGCTCCCTTAATCTTAAGGGAACTTGGGCTGACAGTCCATCTTCTATAGCTGCTGCAAGCTCTCAGTGGGGTCACAGGCCCTACTTGTGGGAGCATAGAAGTCTCTAGGTGTACTATTGAGGGTGGCTGGTTGAGTGTGAGGAATAGGAGAAGCTTCTGGTGAGGAGTTTGTTTTGAAAGGCTTCTAATCTGGAAGAAGGAAACTGGGTGAGAAATCATATACATGGTCTGAACACATGGAGCTCAGGGTAGTCTCTAGAGTTTTTAGGAACACTTTTGTTTGAAGCTTGGCATACTGTGGCAGTTTGAAATACCTGACTGAAACTTGCATAAGAATATCTTCTAGAATGAAGGGATATGTGGAAATATCCCTTCTAAGATGAAGGATAAGCTCTTGCATCTGGAACCCACTGTAACCAAAAAACATTACAGGGCCTCATTGGCCTCTTTGGATTTGGTAGGCAACATAGTTGTGGAAGTTTGGACTGATGTAGCCCAGAAAAATATGTTTTTAAACTTAATCTATACATGTGCATGTGAACCCATTGTAAGTAAGACTTTTTTTTTCAAAGCAGTTTTATTGAGATAAATTCACATACCATGCAATCCATCTAAAGTGTATAATCAATGTCTTCTAATAATTTCAGAGTTGTGCATTCATTGCCATGATCAATTCTAGAACATTTTCATCCTCAAGAGGGTACATATGTTATACAGTCTGATATTTCATCTTCTGGCTTTCCTTCAGGTGACATACATGACTCTAAACATTCCCTTTCAACCATAATCACAGCCACATATCATCACTGTTAATTATAGTCAGTATAATGTGCTACCTTCACCTCTATTATTGCACATTTACAACCAACCTTATTACATATTCTGCATAAATTGTGTGTCTGCTCCCCATTCTCTGTCCTCATTCTATCTTCTGATGACCTATGTTCTAGATACTCATTAAATGCAACCATGTTGTAGATACTCATTAAATGCAACTCATAGGCAAGTGCCAGTTCTGTCCAGTTGTGCACTCTTTTTCCCAGACTGAATTGGGTGAGCCCATGTCTCTGGATTCAGTTCATGAAAATAATCAACTTCTGAGGCAAGGTAGTTTGCCTTGGCATTTACTACAGAATCCACTTAAAAACTAAATCCACAGGTCATTGTCAGGATAAAGGAGTGAATAGATGAATGAAGAGCATTTTTATTTATAGTCAACTTCAAAGTTTCCATTAACACATACAGCTGCACCTGGCACAACTGTTCTTGCTGTTCCCTAAAACAAAATGCCACATTCCCTATGCAATTACTGAACAAACATAATAAAATGAAAAGGAAAAGAAAGCTGTTGACTATTTTAGACAATGTTTATCTTAAATGAGTTTGCTGAGACAGTTAATGGAGGAGCATGCTTATTTTCAATTGTTTATTTGTAAGTACTCCATATAAATATTTTATGAATAAAACATGGTAATAAATGATAAAGAAGTTTTATCATCCTAACATACTGGGCCAGTTTGGATGTATTATCTCCCCCCAGATTCATTATTTTTGATGAAATCTTTTGGAGGCAGACATATTAGTGTTGATTAGGCTGGAACATTTGGATTAGGTTGTTTCCATGGAGATGTGACCCACCCAACTGTAGGTGATAACTCTGGTTAATTTCCATGGAGGTGTTACCCTGCACATTCAGGGTGGGTGTTAATTGGATCACTGGAGTCCTATAAAGGGGTTCACAGACAGAAGGACCTCAGAGCAACTGAGAGTGACATTTTGAAGAGCAGCTGCAGCTAAGAGAGGACAAAATGCCCCAAGAGCAGCACTTTGGAGAATGCCATTTTGAAATGTCACCTGGGAGCAAGCAGATGCCAGTCACATGCCTTCCCAGCTAAAAGAGGTTTTCTGGACACCATTGGCCATCCTCCAGTGAAGGTACCTGATTGTTGATGCCTTACCTCGAACACTTTATGGCCTTCAGACTGTGACTTCATAACCAAATAAACCCCCTTTATAAAAGCCAATCCATTTCTGGTATTTTGCATAATGGTGGCATTAGCAAACTGGAACACCTACTTCTAAATATAGGTACTACACTGTTGTTCAAAATCATAATAAAACTATGGATTTATGAATGTTCACTGTTTTAAAAACCTGCTTAAAATATTTACTTTGAATGTCTTTTAAATATAGGCACTACACTATTGTTCAAAATTGTAATAAAACTATGGATTATGAATGTTCACTGTTTTTAAAACCTGCTTGAAATATTTACTTTGAATGTCTTGGTCCCTTTGTACTAACTTATTTGGCTTCACTTTTTCCCACTAAATCATGGTATCATTTGACAAGACAGAGACTATTTGATTTCAGTAGTTTTGAAATGTGGGAGTTTATTACACTTTATGGATTATAACTGGTAAAGAGACTGATACCTAATGTACTGGGCTGACTACCACAAATATCTTAATCTGAACGTTGGAAGCTCAACTACATGATTAAACTATTTGATTTACTTTTAGTGTTTGCAAACATTTTTGAACTATGGTAAAACAACAAAGGAAAATGATTGTGAAGAATGAGAATTCATAAAATACCAGGCATTTAGCATCTAAATCCTGGAGATCCTCCCTTTTGAGACTGAAAAATAAAGTATTATGCTCAACACTTTATTTCTAAACTGTGCTATCTAATGGAAATGAGATATTTCTTATCTCTTTTGACATAATTTATTGACAATATGTAAGGATGGATCATCATACTTATTTTACTATTTAGTTCATATTGTACACATTAGCATCTATAGTTTCTCCTGACATGTTCCAAATTTACTGAGAGTTTAATTCACTCTGATATCTTGGAGCACATTTTGGAATATATTTTTCATAATTATTGTGAGCCCTCTTTGAAAAGGTTGACCCACTGAGAGAATTTGTGATGGGATGATTTGATTCCTAAATTATGTTCAACTGTCTATATAATTAAAGAAACCTCATATTTTACAGATATTAAAATTTTATGCACTGTATTTTACAATTTACTTTTAACTTCACCAGAAAGACATTCCCTTTAGTGAGGATAAAAAACAGCAGAGACAAAATTCATCTTGAGGTTGATAGAAATATTCTGACTCCATATAGCCCTTAGTCTAAATTATTTATAAATCCACTAAGAATTTATTCAGAGAAGAGGTGACTGGTTTTATAGGGTGATGTGTTAACAATCAAGCATTTTCATTTGTAAACCTTGGACTGCATTTCATGTTAGCAATGTGCCATGCCTTTAGGCTAACAAAATTGCCTTTAATAGCACGTATTAATACAAGTAAGGTAGATGGAGGCTGTCTTTTGTAAAGAAAAAAAAAAAAACCCCTTTGTATGAAGCCATGATTATTAATTTAAGAATGTCACTCTGTGTACCCAAATTATATATGACCTTTCATTTAGGGTTTAATTATCTTATACTTTGGGTTTTTTTGTTTGTTTGTTTCTATTTCCCTCTGAAAATTACTAAATACTCATGGCTGCTTGCTTTGGTTCAGTATTCTTGTAAGACTGTGTCAGAGAACAGCCTGTATATAGGTAAATGACATATTAGTGTCCTGATGAGAATAAGCAGCATGTTTGCTAAGAGCTAGGGCACAGGGCTTTATTTGTGTGTGATTTCTGCTATTTAGAGTATATGAAACATAGTGAAACAGGGACATCTTGTGTAGAATAAGGATGCAAAACTTAAAGCAGAAACAAGAAAGACCTTAAAAATTATATTTAGATGCACATAAGTTTTGCATAAATTACTGCATGTAAATTTTATCCCCAAAAAGCATTTAATTCAACTTAAGGTATGTATTCTGAAGTATTTTGGAATAAAATGTACCAAAATACATGAAAAGAAGATGATTGAAGGATGCATAGATCTATATCTCATGACACAAACATATCGAAATTTAGCAATTATAGAAGAGATGGTGGGTCTTTGGTATTCACTGAATAATTCCTATCAACTTTTCTGTATGTTTGGAAATTTTCATAATGAAAAAAATGAGAAAAATAAAAAAGCAAAAATTACACTTGGGAATAAAAATAGCTTCAGTTGGGAACACAAGTAGTCAGGAATACAATACTAGGTATAACTCTTGCACTTAGTAAAATACTCTTGTTTTATTTAAAGGTTGTTTATTACTTTGTCTTTTCAAAGTAAATCCTCTGTATTAAAATCTAAACTAAATATAAAAGATAGTTGGGAAGTTTGTTGTACTCTTTTTGTCTCTAAATTAAAATCTATTTAAATTTGAGGACTGTCTGGCATTTTTGAACTTACAATAAAGTCTTAAAAATTATTTAATATGTTCTATATCATGCCAGAGTATTGTTCCTGAAATTACAAATATCTGGGACTTCAAAGAATAGCTTGATAATGATTTTTTGGCAATATGTTACATCTGAATTATCTTTACTTCAAAGCATACTTATACTGCAAAAAAGCCTGCCACTTTATTAAACTTTAATGTAATCCTTAATGCTATTATTTTTCCCCAAATTTCTATACTTCAGGATAGAGATGAACAAAAATCTCTGGACTTTAGAAAGCTTTCTTCAAGTGATTAAGAAAATCATCTTTGTACTCAGCACAGTTTAAAGTAATTTTATATTTTAAAAATCATTTAGAATAATTCATATTTAGATCAAGTCTAACTAATGTAATATTCAAGCACTAAAGTAAGTGTCCTCTTTACTACTTCCTTTGTAACTTTATAATCTTTATGATAGTAGACACAAATCAATAAAGGTTGGCAATAAGAGGTTCTGAAATTTCATCTATTGTTGCTGTTGTTGTTAAATGACAATCTGTTTAAAATCGACTGTAATATTTCACAACGGAAAAGTCTTTGCAAATATTTCTTCTGAACCTGGTTTTCAAACAAGAAAATGTACATGAACATATAAACAATGATTATGTATTGTGTTTTGAAAGTATATAAAATTAATTTAATCCCTCTGCATTTGACCCATAAAGCAGACCATTTTCTGCATGATATAATATACAATAGGGGACTTCAGTCATTTAGCTGATAGCTGTTAAGCACATAATATATAAAATTAGACAACGCTCAGTCTAAGTATGTTTCAGAACATTTTAGTTGTCCATGGAAAGTTATTGAACTTTAGTCTTCAGATTACTCATTTAGCTAATGAACTCAATATAACTATTTGTGAAGATTAAATAACATTAAATTTATAACCAAGGACATTATTGCATAGTGTTAGGAACATGTGTTCTCAACCAGACTGATAGGTTTAAATCTTAGCTCTACCACTTATTAACTGTGACCTCAGCAATTTAATCATTTTTGCCTCTTTTTCTATAAAATGGGATGATAATAATAGCACCTATCTCCTGGAGTTGTTATAATGATTGAATTAATTAGTGTATGTATAGTTCCTAGATCATCACCTGGGAAGAAAGCACATCATAATATTTTTGTTATTATACATAACATATCTTTATTATAAAGTTATACCACATATGTATAAATTATAGTTCAGTACCTCATGCATAATAAGCAATGTATTGTTATACTTATCTTGAAATTTTACTTTACAAACTGTAATATCTATCTCTTCGTGGCCTTGTATTTTTTTAGAGAATTTGGGGGCATAGAGGATTCAAAGTTAAATTAATCCCTAAAAATATGTTTTATAATTTCTCTTCATAATTTATCAAGAATAATGATTCATAGGGTACTAACATGGCCTGGGAGCAACATCTAAAGTCCCATGGACCTCTGTTGTCAATTTAAATTATCTCTTCAGCAAGTTGGGGTTTTACTTCCTTCCTCCCTATTCTGCACCTTTCCAAATCATCTTACTCTTGAAAAATATGTCCTTTTCCAATAAACAAGGGTTATTCTTCTGGCAAGGAAGTATGACCAGTTTGGCTCCTCTGCTAGAACTTCCTATCTACTATTAGAATCTAAGATACTCATATGAAGTCATTTTCATTTTTGATATTTAAAAGGGAATTTACAGTAAGTTCAAGAGCAAGAATCCCAAATTTAGGTGCATTAATTTCAGTGCTAAATACAGCTCATATTTTTAATTATAAAAGTTTTTAAAAAGTTCCAGTGAGTATAGCAATTAATTTTTACTGAAGGAGACTTTAATTACACTGAGTAAATCCCAACATTAAGCTAAGTTGTATAAGAATATGCAGGATGAGTTCCTGAGGGGGAAAAGAGAGGGGGCTCCAAACTGAATCTAAAAGTGATTCATTTTAAAAAGTATATGAAAATTAAAAAGAAAAATAATGAATTGTGTAAAGTTTACCTGCTTCATCTCCATTGATAAATGTTTTTGTATTCAAATAAGTCCTTTCTTAAGCTACCATAACACTTTGCCAGATTTATCATCTGGGCAACTCTAAGGATCTTAAAAACTACCTGCAAAATATTTAGTGCAAAAGTAGCTTGAATTGTATATTTAATGTTTACTAACTAATGCTCATTGAAAGAGACAAAATTTCAGAGCAAGTTCATGTGGAGAGCCATGACTTTGTTACTTTCAGAGGAAAACTTCTAGTTAAAGTTGTGAAATCAGAGGTCAGTTTATTTTCCACCAATGAATATAATACATGAAGAAAAAGTGATGTTTTCTGGCTAATGCCAGGATAGAAAAAAAAAAAAACAAAACAGTATGCAAGAAAACTGATATGGTCATCAGAGCCAAATATTGATTAAATGTCAAAAAAGCTAGAACTGAGTAAACAACTATGCATTTGGCCAGAAGGTCATTGACAGCCTGGTGAAAAGGCAGAATTTTGTGGTTTAATATGGTGAACAGATGATGAAGAGGGTTTCTAGATTTGCTTGTTAGCAAAAATTACCAATGTTACCTTGAGTGGGTCATTTACATCCATAGATCTCAGTTGCCTTATTCATAAAATGGGGGAAAAATGATCCAACTGTCCACCATATCCCATGTTGTTCTCAATGTCTGTAATCATACGTTTGTGTAATCTTTTATAATCAAGGGAATCTATTTATATAACAGAGTACTTAAAGAAATGAGGGGTGAAGAAAGAAAGGTAACAAAAGTGAATGGTTCATTAAAGAAGCTTTAGGGACATGTAAGAAACATAAAGCATATTTAGTTTTAGCCTAACTTTTTTTCCCACATTGGTAAATAAAGGAGTAATTTACTATTTTCAATAGACTATGTTATGGTAATTGTGATGGTTGGGTTCATGTGTCAACTTGGCCAAGAGATGGTGCCCAGTTTTCTGGTCAAGCAAACACTGGCCTAACCATTACTGCAAGGACACTTTGTGGCTGGTTAATAAACCATAAGGCTGGTTTATTAAATCTTCAGTCAACTGATTGTAACTGTGGCTAATTAAATCTACAATTAACTAAGGGAGTGTCTTCTGCAATGAGAGAATCCAATCAATTGAATTTAATCCAATCAGTTGAAGACTTTTAAAGGAGAAGAGAGAACTTTCACTTTTTTTTTCAGCTAGCAAGCCTCTCCTGGAGAGTTCTTTGAAGACCTTCATTGAAGTTGCCAGCTTGCAACCTGCCCTACAGAAATTGGACTCATATATCTCCACAGTTGTGCAAGAAACTTTTATAAATCTCTTATTTACAGATATTTTCTATTGGTTCTGTTTCCCTAGAGGACCCTGACTAACATAGCTTTGTACCAGGAGTGGTTCTAGAGAAACAGAATCTTAAAATGGGCTTTTGCAATTGGTTTTCTGCTTTGATTGCATTAAAAGGCACTAACAACTCTATTTCTGATAATCAAGGTGGCACTGACAGTCCATGGTGTGAGTTGGCAATAGAGATAAACAAAATATCACCAATTCATACTTCTAATCATACTCTTTTACGACACGAGGTTCTGTTTGACATATTTGTAACACCTTAACAGTTTCTTGGAGTTAAAAGGTGTGCCAGTTTGCATGTATTATGTTCCCCTAAATGCCATTATCTTTGATGTAATCTCTTGTGAGCAGATATATTATTGTTGATTAGATTGTAATTTTTTGATTGAGTGTTTCCATGGAAATGTGACCCACCCAAAAGTAGGTGATGACTCTGATTAGATAATTTCAACGGAGGTGTGTCCCCACCCATTCAATGTAGGCCTTAATTAGATTTCTAGAACACTGTATAACCTCAGGCAGAAGGAGTGAGGTAGCTACAGCCAAGAGAGACACTTTGAAGAATGCACAGGAGCTAAGAGAGGCACATACTGGGAGAAAGCCATTTTGAAACCAGAACTCAGGAAGAGATGCCAGCCATGTGTCTTTCCAGCTAACAGAGGTTTTCTGGACACCATTGGCTATCCTCTAGTGAAGGAAGGTACACAATTGTTGATGCATTACCTTGAACACTTTATGGGCTTAAGATTGTAACTGTGTAACCAAATAAACCACCTTTTATAAAAGCCAATCCATTTCTGGTGTTTTGCAAAAAGGCAGCATTAGCAAACTGGAACAGATTTTGGTACCAGAGAAGTGGGGTCCTGCTGAGTTTGCAAATATCAAACATATTGGAATGGCTTTTTAAATGGATAAGGGGAAGATTCTGGGAGAATTGTGAGGAGTTTGATAGAAAAGGCCTAAACTGCTTTGAAGGGACTGTTGGTAGAAACATGGACTCTACAGATACTTTTGATGAGGCCTTGGGCAGGAATGATGAATCTGTTGTTGAGAGCTGGAAGAAAGGTGATCCTTGTTTTAAAGTGGCAGAGAACTTGAAAAAATTGATTCCTGGTGTCAGATGGAAGGAAGAATTTGAAAGCAATGAGCTGGGATACTTGGCTGATGAGATTTGGAAGCTAAAATTTGTGGATATAGCATGGCTTCTCCTTGAAGCTTATAGTAAAATGCAAGCAGAGAGAGATAAACTTATAACTGAACTCTTGGGTTCAAAGAAACCAGAAACTGATAGTTTAGAAAACTCTGGGCTTCCAAACAGTGAGACTCCAGAAGCAACAGCCCAACATGAGGATTTAACCAAACATGGAACCCAACCACCATTTCAGTAGAAGACAGGATGGAGATGGAGTTATCCAGAAGGGATTTGTGAAAAGTCCTGTTATCTGATGGCTTTGACTCCTGTGTGCTTCATGTGTAGCCAACAGAATTTCTGTGAGGTCTTTATAGATGGAGATGCTGCCTGTCTGGACTGGAGGAGACAGAAAAGGAACAAATTGAAGGAAAAATTTCTTCAAAGGCAGAGCCATGGAGGTTGAGGTGTGGAGTCAAAAGGTCTTGGGCTGGGAGAGCAGAGTGGCCCACAAACATGGAAAGGGTGAGTTTGCCTTGGAGGTCGAGGGTGGGCCTTCTGCCTTGATGTTCAGGAGGAGTGCTGTTACCCCAGGACTCAGAGAGGGTGGAGCACATTCTCTGGGGTTTGGGGAGAGACTGGCTGCCACCCCACTGTTCTGAAGGGGTTGAGCCTGTGCCCCAGAGATGGAAGAGAAACTGAGTGTTGCCCCAATGTTTAATGAGGGTGGGGCCAAGAAGGTGGTTTCCCCAGTGTGTGGATATGTTGGAGCACTCACCCCAGCATTTGGAGAGAAAAGGGCTGCCATGGAAGCCCTTAGAAAGAGTTGGAATCCCACTCTCGCAAGCTCCAAAGATAAAATATCATTCTCTAAATGACTCTTATATTTGAAATCAAATGGAGTTTGCCCTGTGGGTTTTAGGAACTGTTTTCATCCTGCTAACCCTGCTTTCCTTTCAGTATCTACTTTTAGCAATGGGAATGCTTATCCTATGACTGTCCCTCCTTTGTATATTGGCAATACGTAACTTGTTCTAAGTTTCACAGATCCACAGCTAGAGGGGAATTATGCCTTAAGACAAACACACCTGCAACTGATTTTGATGGGACCTTGTACTTAACTATTGTAACTGAAATGATTTAAGTTTCTATGATATTATGATGGGATGACTGTATTTTGTACATGGAAAGATTATGTCATTTTGGGGTCCAGGGAGTGGAATGTGCCAGTTTGAATGTATTACATCCCCCTAAATGCCACTTATCTTTGATGCAATCTCTTGTGGGCAGATGTATTATTGTTGATTAGATTGTAATTCTTTGAGTGTTTCCATGGAGATTGGCCGACCCAACTGTAGGTGATGACTCTGATTAGATAATTTCCATGGAGGCGAGCCCCACCCATTCAGTGTAGGTCTTGATTAGATTTCTACGGCACTATATAAGCTCAGACAGGAGTGAGGTAGCTACAGCCAAGAGGGTCACTTTGAAGAAGGCACAGGAACTGAGAGAGGAACATCCTGGGAGAAAGCCATTTTGAAACCAGAACTTTGGAACAGATGCCAGCCATGTGTCTTCCCAGCTAACAGAGGTTTTCCAGATGCCATTGGCCATCCTCCAGGGAAGGTAACCAATTGTTGATATATTACTTTGGACACTTTATGGGCTTAAGACTGTAATTGTGTAACCAAATAGACTTTTTTTTATAAAAGCCAATCCATTTGTGGTGTTTTGCAAAAAGGCAGCATTAGCAAACTGGAACAAAATGTATTTCCTGTGGCCACAGACTTGAGATTTCTGAAAACCATACCCAGAGTCTCATTGTGTGAGTAGCAGATTTACAACATAAACTAAAATCTCAAGTTTATAGAATGTCTGTTGTTAAAGTAAAGGCATTGACTGGAAAAGGATGAAAATTGGGATGGGGCATATAGCTTGATAATGATGGAAGTGGCAACATTGGAAGCTTTGATTCTGCTGAGTCTTTGCTAGGTATATATGTAATTATCACCCTGAGAAAATGGCTCTCCCACATCCAGTCTGCCATGGGGAGACAACCTCCAGCCTGCCTTGAGGAAACAGCTTCCTGAATCCAATCTGCCATGAGGAGCCTGCCATTAATCCACCACCTAAAGAGATTCAATCTTCAGTGCCTTCTGAACCTGTAATAAAGTCCCCTGGGGAAACAGCACTCTCTCCTCTGTCTGGAGAGATTAATCCTGTTTCACCAGATGAAACTGCAATGCAAAGCCCTGAGGTAATTGACTTGAATGATACTTCTAATCTATTTCATGACCTACCAAGCCACCACTCTTTTCTTCAAACTTATAACTAGACTAAAGTCCCAACAGGCCCCAAAAGGTGAGAAACAAAGTGTGACCCATGAGAAAGTATGGTATACTCCAAAAGAACGGCATGAATTTCCAATTTTTATAGACAGAAACCAGGGGAATATGGATGAGAATGGATATTAAGGGTGTGAGATAATGGTGGAAGAAATATAAAGCTGGGTCAGGCTGAATTTATTGATATGGGCCCACTAAGCAGAAATTCTGTATTCAATGTTGTAGCTTGAGGGATTAGAAAGGGTGTTGAGTCTGGGTGGTTGGCAGAAACATGGATCAAAAGGTGGCCAACATTACCTGAGGTTAAAATGACAGAAATGCCCTGGTATAATGTAGAGGAGGGGTTCCAGAGGCTTAGAAAGATTGCAATGCTAGAGTGGATTTATCATGGAAGACCTGCTCATACAACCCATGAATGTCCAGAGGACATAATTTTTACCAGGACTGTGAGAAATAAATTTGTGAAACTAGCTCTATCATCCCTGAAGTTCTCTGTATTTGTCTTTCTCTGTAGGTCAGTTATATTGTAGTAACTGCTGTTACTAAGCTGGAATCCTTAAACACAATGGGGATAATCAGATCCTGAGTTGGCAGTAGTTAATCGTCAAAGACAAGGTGGGTGTGGCTACAATAATGGACAGAAGTCAAAATAATCTGATGTGCAGAGGCTTATGGTATTGACTAGTCAATCATGGGGAACATAGAAGTAAAATAGATGGACAGTCTACTAAATTCCTGTTTGATCTGTATAAGCAGAAGAATTCTAAGTCAAGTGAACAAAAGTCTAACTTGAATTATAAAAAACAGAGAGTCACAGTCCCTTAATAAATTCCCAGATTTGAGACAGTTTACAGACCCAGAGACCCTCAAATGAAGGGAAGGCTGGTTATGCCTTGGGAAGGACCCTGTTACACTGTCAAAAATCTGTATTGCTAATCTTCCTCCCAGCCTTCCCTAAGTGAACCTATGGTCTTTTACCAGGGTAACTGTGCATTGGGGGAAAAGAAATGATCAGATATTTGGGGGATTATTAGACACTGGCTCAGAAGTGACATTAATTCCATGAGAAAAAAACATCACTCTGGCCCACCAGTCAGAGTAGATGCTTATGGAGGTCAGGTGATAGATGGAGTTTAAGCTCAGATTTGTCTCACAGTGGGTCCAGTGTGTCCCTGTACCCATTCTGTGGTTATTCCCCCAGTTCCAGAATGCATAATTGGAATAGACATAAGATAGACATATTCAGCAACTGGCAGAATCCCTACATTGGTTCCCTGAATCATGGAGTGAGGGCTATTATGGTAGGAACGGTCAAGTGGAAGACACTAGAACTGCTCCTGCCTAGCAAAACAGTAAATCAGAAGCAATACTGGGTTCCTGGAGGAATTCCAGAGATTAATGACACTTTTAAGAACTTAAAGGATGGAAGGGTGATGATCCTCACTAAATCCCCATTGAACTCTCCTATTTGGCTTGTGCAGAAAACAGACAAGTGTTGGAAGATGACAATGGATTATCATAAACTTAATCAGGTGGTGACTCCAATTGCAGCTGCTCTTTCAGATGTGGTATCATTGCTTGAGCAAATCACCACATCCTCTGGTAGCAGGCATGCAGCTCTTGATCTGGCAAATGCTTTTTTCTCAGTAACTGTTAGGACCACTAGAAATGGTTTGCTTTCAGCTGGCAAGGCTAGTAGTATACTTTCACTGTCCTACCTCAGGGTCATATCAACTCTCCAGCCCTGTGTCATACTATTGTCTGCAGGGACCTTGATCATTTCTCCCTCCCATAAGACATCATACTGGTCCATTATATTGACCATATCATGTTGATTGGACCTAATGAGTAAGAAGCAGCAACCTCTCTAGACTTATTGGTAAGGCATTTGCATGTCAGAGGATAATAGAGAAACCCAACAAAAATACATGGGCCTTCCATCTCAGTAAAATTTCTAGGTGTCCAGTGGTGTGGGGCATGTCAAGATTCCCTTCTAAGGTGAAGGTTAAGCTGTGGCATCTCACCCCTCCTTTGACCAAAAAAGAGGCATAACAGTTAGTTGGCCTCTTTGGATTTTGGAGACAACATATTCCTCATGTAGGTGTGCTATTCCAACCCATTTTCTGAGTGATCAGAAAACTTCTAGTTTTGATTGGGGACTGGAACAAGAGGAGGCTCTGTGACAGGTCCAGGCTGTTGTGCAAGCTGCTCTGCCACTTGGACCATATGATCCAGCTGATCCAATGGTGCTGGTTGTGTCAGTGGTGAATAGAGATGCTGATTGGAAACTCTGACAGATTCTTATAAGAGAATCACAATGCAGTCCCTTAGGGTTTTGGAGTAAAGTCTTAACATCCTCTGCAGATAACTACTCTCCTTTTGAGAAAGAGATTTTGGCCTGCTACTGAGCCTTAGTAGAGACAGATTGCTTAACCATGGGCCACTAAGTAACCATAAGACCTGAGTTGTTTTGGCTGTTGTTTGATCTGCCAAATCATAAAGTTGGGTATGCACAGTAGGACTCCATTATAAAATGGAAATGTATATATGAGACAGGGCTCAAGTGGGTTCTAAAGGTGCAAGTAAGTTACATGAGGAAGTGGCCAAAATGCCCATGGTATCCACTCCTGCCACAATACCTTCTCTCTCCCAGCCTTGATCTATGGCCTCTTGGGGAGTTCCTTACAATCAGTTGGCTGAGAAAGAGAAATTCAGGCCTGGTTTACAGATAGTTCTGCCTGATATGCAGGTACCACCTGAAAGTGGAGAGCTGCTACACTGCAGCCCCTTTCTGGGATGTCCCTGTTGGACAGTGGCAAGGGGACAGCCTTCCAGTGGGTCAAACTTTTAGCAGTGCGCATGGTTGTTCATTTTCTTCAAAGGAGAACTGGTCAGAGGTGACTTTTTATACTGAATGATAAGTCTGGATAGTCAGGGACTTGGAAGGAACAAGATTAGAAAATTGGTGACAAGTCTGGGGAAGAGGTATGTGGATAGACCTTTCTGAGTGGGCAAAAAACTTGAAGATATTTGTGTCCCATGCAAATGTTCACCAGAGGGTGACTTTAGCAGTGGAAGGTTTTAATCATGTTGAGAAGATGACCCATTCTGTGGATACCAATCAGCCTGTTCCCCAGCCTCTCCTGTCATTGTCCAATGGGCTTATGAACAATGTGGTCATGGTGGTAGGGATGGAGGTTATGCATGGGTAGAGCAATATGGACTTCTTCCCTTCACCTAGGCCAATCTGGCTACAATCACTGCTGAGTGTCCAGTATGTCAGCAGCAGACACCAACATTCAGTCCATGATATGGCACCATTTGCTGAGGTGATCAGCTTGCTACCTGGTGGCAGTTTGATTACATTGGACCACTTCTGTCATGACAGGAGCAGGGATGTTTTTTAACTGGAATAGACAGCATTCTCCAGACATGGGTTTGCCTTCCCTGCATGCAATGCTTCTGCAAAATCTACCATCCATGGACTTAGGGAATGCCTTACCCATCTCATGCTATTCCACAAAATATTGCTTCTGACCAAGGAACTGACTTCATAGCAAGTGAAGTGATGGAATGTGCACATGTTCCCCATTATCCAGAGGCAGGTGGGTTGATTGTTCAATGGATTGGCCTCTGGAAGACTCAATTATGGCACCAACTAGGTGACAATACCTTGAAGGTATGAGGCAGTGTTCTCCAAGGGACTGTTTATGCACTGAATCAGTGTCCACTCTAATATGCTGTTTCTCCGATAGCCAGGATTCATGGGTCCAGGAATCAAGGGACAGAAATGGGAGTGGCATCATTCACTATCACCCTTAGTGATCTGCTATGAAAATTGTTTCTGTCAGTCCCTGTGAACTTAAGCTCTGCTGGTCTACAAGTCTTAGTTCCAAAAGAAGGAGTGCTCCCACCAGGAGATATAATGAGTCCATTGAACTGAAAGATGACCACCTGGTCATTTTGGACAGGCAAGGAAGGGGATTATTGTACTGGCTGGGAGGATTGATCCTCACTATGAAGGGAAAATGTGACTGCAACTATACAATGGATGCAAAGAAGAGTTTTCCTTGAATACAGGGGATCCCCTAGGGCATCTCTTAATACTAGCATGATTAAAGTCAATGGAAAACTGCCAAAACGCAATCCAGGCAGAACTACCAATGGCCAAGAAACTTCAGGAATGAAGGTTTGGGTTTCCCCACAAGACAAAGAACCATGGCCAGATGAAGTGCTTGCTGTGGGTAAAGGGAATATGGAATGTGTTGTGGTGGTCATTACAGAAATAAGGACTGTGATGGTGTGAATATTTCCTCCTTGTTTTGTAAAGAATATGTTTGTATTTGTTCATAAAGAAAATACCTTTGTTTTCTTCTCTATGTTATCCCCTTATCATATGACATAAGTTGTATTATTCATTTTATAGTATTTAAGTTATTGGCCATCAAGTTTAAACGTGAATATTACCCAAGGACTTGCACCATATTCTGGAGAGATTTAGTGCATTTCTGATTGTACACAGGGCAGCTGAGTATTGTTAGATGAAACATATGTCTGCTTTTGCATTCTATTTAGAGATTAAGTGTGCTTTAAGGTGATGTGTATAGCTGCCAAGTTGACAAGGGGTGAACTTTAATGGTTGGGTTGGCTCATGTATCAACTTGGCCAGGTTATGGTGCCCAGTTTTCTGATCAAGCAAACACTGGCTTAACTTTTACTGCAAGGGAATTTCATGGCTGGTTTATTAAATCTTCAGTCAACTGATTGCATATATGATTGATTACACCTATACTCGACGAATGAGTGTCTTCTGCAATGAGAGAATCCAATCAGTTGAATTTAATCCAATCAGTTGAAGACTTTTAAGAGAGAAGAGAGAACATTCAGTTTTTCTTCAGCTGACCAGCCTCTCCTGGGGAGTTCAACAAAGACCTTCATGGGAGTTGCCAGCTTGTGATCTGCCCTACAGGATTTGGACTTGTGCATCCTGCCCCACAGAAGTTGGACTAGTGCATCTCCACAGTTGTGTGAGACACTGTTATAAATCTCTATTTACAGATTTCTCCTGTTGGTTCTCTTTCCCTAGAGAACCCTGACCAATGCAGTAACCATTTCCAAATACCATTAAAGCTATTATTTTTATTTAAAGAGATAAAGTCCATTTAAGACTACTAGACTAAATTGGGATGTTTATTGGTCAGTTGATACTATCTTTTTTTTCTTTTTGTACTTTGTATTGAATCATTAATTATTCCAACCAGCAGTTTAACAAACATTGTATTAGAGAAGAAACTCTAAAATAACCTTAGTTCATCTATTCAGTACAGGCATATTGACCCATGAGTCTAATGAGGGGGCATTAATCAATAAGTACATAAAATTCACAAAATTGGTACTATGGTAATTCTACAAAGCAAAAGTCTTTACATGTATTGAAATTAAATAGAGATATTTTGTATAAGTCAGTTTGATAAGAAAAGGTTATCCCTGAGGAAGATTGTCTTGAACTGAGAGTTATATGGAGAGTAAAAATTAATTTGGCAATGTATGTTGGGAGTTATTCCTCTATTCCTGGTAGAGAGAAAAGCACATGTAAAGGCTGTATGTGTGGAGTGGAGAGGTGACAGAGAATTGGCTGGAAGTTTAAGACTCTATGAAATATTCATTTAAAAAGACCTGAAAAAGTTATCTTCTTTATAAAGGAGACTAATATTGTAGGAATACATATTTATTCTCCCCAAATTAATATAGACAAACTCAACAGACAAACAGAATTTTAAAAGGAACCTGAAAACTGATTCCAAAGTTAGTAAGCAATAATAAAAGTCTGTAAGTTGCTAAAATTATTTTGGAAAAGATATATTATGGGATGCAGGGTTGAGGAAGTCTGCCTCACCAGATTTTTAAGAACTATTACAAAGCTGTAGTAATTAAACTGGGTAATGTTGATGCTGGGTCAACAATCCTATTGGAACATAATAAAGAGTCCAGAAAATGATGGATTTATTATGAAAAGTTGGCATAGGTAAGTCATTCATATCACATATCAATGGAAAAGAACTGAGGAAGGAAAATAAAACTAACCATCTATACCCTACCATATAAAAAAAAGAAGTCTATATGGATTAAAGACTATGGAAGTAGAGCAATAAAATCAATAGAAAAATTATAAGAATACAGTTAAGACCATCAGATGAGGAAAAGCTCTTAAACATGGTTTTCAAAGCCTCAAATTATATATATATACATACAAATTATATATATATATATATATATATATATATATATATATATATATATATAATGCAATTTTCTAAATCAAAGTAAATTGTTTCTCTTCACTGAAATATGCTGGCAAAGTTAACAGGTAATAGTTTGCAACAATTCATTGCAATATTTAAAAACAGCAACAACAAAAATGAATACATAAAACATTAATTATTCAAAGGAGAACTAGTTGATAACTGCAAGAAAATGAATAATCACTATTTCTTAATGGAAACTCAAATGTTTAAAATATATACAAAAAGACATGCAACCTCACCTGTTGTCAGAGAAATACAAATTAGAGCCTCAATGAGATAGAAGCTTTCACTTATCAAATTGGCAAAAATTAGAACTTTGAGTCTCAATTGCCACTGGTATCTATTAGGTAGTTAATTTGGAGAACAATGTGGCAATATTAGTAAAACTAATAGTGGTAATATTATTTTTCTGTTTAGCAACTTCCAAAATATCATAAGAATGACAAAAAAAAAAAGTTTTGTTGTTGTTCACATATCTACAGTGACACTGTAGTTCACCTGATCTAAGAGAGGCTTGTCCAGATCCAGCTGGTCTCCAGACTTCTAGTTGGATTCATGTCTATTCCATATGCCTTCAATTCTGGAACTCAGACTGAAGAAACAGCTGCTCCCAGAGGCATGCTCTTCTCAGATAAGGTTTTATGAATGCAAGAGATCAAGAGAAATCATGCAAGTATATTATCTCTGCTTACATTTGCCCACTAAAATGCCATTTGGCCTTAATGGTTACATTACTAATCCCAAATTCAATGATTTAAGGGGATATGAAGTCCTACTGTAGTGGACCGCACTGCAAAGTTACATGACAAAGGGTAAAAAGTAATGTGAACCCAAAGTAAAGAATTAGGTATAATAATCCCATCCTCTACATGGATTCTAGTCATACCTTATCAGCCTCAAGCCAACATACATGCACAGTGAAGCATTTAGGAAAGCATGCCATAACATTGTGCCATAATTTGATTCCTCCCAAAGCCTGAGAGAAGGACTTATGTGAAATTAATTTTTAGGGAAATGATCCATGGATTTTTAGGAAAATGATCCATGGAGAAAAGGAGTGAGAAGAGTATGACAGGGAAGGAGGAAAACCAAGTATGTTTTATGGAGCTGTTTACCTCTGTTGATAACTAGAGCTCAATTCCGTTGGTGACCACCTGAGGAAACATGAAGACAGTTCCTAAGAGTTGATCTCTGACGTGTAGGTCCTTAGGTCACTTATTCAGTTCTCCACTTTTCAGAATAATTTCTGGAGATGTTAATTCCTAACATTTCCTGGATGAGAAGCTTCCTCTGCTTCCCCTGAAGCAAAAAATTGGAAGAACTCAGTCTTTGCTTAAGAAGGAATGCTTCCTATATACATGGGAACTTTCAATGACAGCTGAGATCAGAGGTGGCCCTATAGATCTATCCTATGGCACAGAAAGCTTTGACTACACATTACTTGTGACAGCAATGCATTGGATTCTCTCAGTTGTCCAACAGTAGTGGAATATAAAAGTAAAACATATAACATATACAAACAATTTTTCAGCAATTCTAAAAAAAAAAATAACTCTATATTTGGGAAACTATACCTAAAATTATTAGATCAGAAATGACAAACAATAAGATTTATTTAATTAATGTCCTAATAGTACCTTATATATTTATATATAAATACATATGGCTTGGACATAAATGTAAGAATCATATGAGACTGAGTGTCAATATCAGGAAAAGGAATAATATTAGAGCATAGGATAAAGGGGAAACTTTGGAAAAACAACAATGAACAGATGATGATAATGAGAGGAGTTTGACCAGCTCAATTCTATGCACCTGAGATTTCTGCACTTAAAATTCCTCCAGATAGATCAATAGATAGATAGATGGATGGATAGATAGATAGACACATACATACATACATACATAGACAGAGATAGAGATAGATATTTATCTGTACTTATTCTGTGTATTTATATCTTTCTATCTATCTATCTATCTATCTATCTATCTATCTATCTATCTATCTATCTACCTATCTATCTACCTATCTAACATCTATCTATCTATAAAGTTTGAATCAAGTAGTCCAACAAAAGACATGTTCTTACTCTTAATTTGAGATCTGGTGAGTGTGAACCCATTTATAAATAAGACCTTTTGAAGATGTTATTTAGTTAAGGTGGGGCAAAGTTAAATCAGGGTGGGTCTTAATCCATATTACCAAAAGCCTTATAAAGAGGAAATTTGGATGCAGTCAGTCAGTAGAAAACAGGAAGCAGAAGAAGCCAGAAGTCAGAGAAAGTCACAGGAGGAGCCCAAGAGATGCAGGCAGAAAGACAAGCTAAGGAACTCTAAGGATTGCAACAAGCCAGTGCCAAAATGGTACAGACTTTAGGAAGAAAGCATGGCCTTTGAGACCTTATGTTGGACTTCTAACCTTCAAAACTGTGAGTCAATAAATGACTTGTTTAATTCAACCCATTGTGTTGTATTTGTCATCACAGCCTGGCAAACAAACACATTGTCTATCCATATATTTATCTATCATCTATCAGTTCATCCTTGTTCTTGCTTAGCATATTGCATTGCTACCACAGAGTGTTACCCTTTTCTGAAATAGTAAGCTATTTTAGGATCAGATGAAGCTATATAGAGAAAAGGAAATGCATCATCTGGTGTTCCAGTTTTCTAATGCTGCCATTATGCAAAATACCAGAAATGGATTGGCTTTTATAAAGGGGGTTTATTTGGTAACAAGTTGCAGTCTTAAGGCCATAAAGTGTTCAAGGTAAGGCAGCAACAATAGGTACCGTCACTGGAGAAAAGCCACTGGTGTTCAGAAAACCTATATTAGCTGGGAAGGCATGTGACTGGAATCTGCTTGCTCCCAAGTTGAGTTTCGAAATGGCAGTCTCAAAAATGTCTGCATCAGCTTCTAATGGCCATCTTCAAAATGTGTCTCAGTTACAGCTTCTCCAAAATGTCACACTTAGTTGCTCTCTGGTCCTTCTGTCTGTGAACTCCTTCATATGACTCCAGTGATCCAATGAACACTGACCCTGAATGGGTGGGGTAACACCTCCATGGAAATTATCCAACCAAATGTTTCACTAACAGTTGATTGAGTCACATCTCCATGGAAACACGCAATCAACAGTGTTCAATTGAATCAACACTAATATGTTTGCCCCCACAAGATTGCACCAAAGAACATGGCATTTTCTGGGGGACATAATATATACAAACTGGTACATCTGGATTAATGCATTCATTTTCCAAAATTTCTAAATCAAAAAAATAAATCAGCTTCAACAGAGTCCAACTATCAGAATATAGCAATGGTGTCTGAAGAGAAATTAAATAATCTCTTAATGAATTTATATCTAAGTACAACAGGTTGGATGTCAGCACTAATATCTGGATCACACCTAGAGTTCCAATAATTAAAAAAAATTTAAAGTAATTATTGTTTTTAGAATGTTTGTATAAATGATCTAAAATACTTAATATTTATGAGCTAATTTCCATATCAGCAAAGACTGGGATCACATTTTTCAGTATTGGAGCAGACCAATGTATATTTTTTAGCGACTGCAATTTACTTCTGTATTGTATATTTAAAGGAACAAAATATTTTGGATAGGTAAAGATGGAATAATAACTTTTGAAATTCTATAAATGGCTTGTTTAATTCAGGGATTTGAGATGATAAAATTGCATACAATTTTACTGTATAAAATCCAATTAACACGTATATTTCAAAGATTTTAAAACAAAATGTCAATTGGTATTATCACTAGTTCCTTTCACAAATCTAAAATTCTGATTTGAAAAATAGGAAAAATTTATAATATAGGTTCAGCATATGCTAAAATAACTCTTTTCTACAAGTGGAATATACAACTATTGTGTTTCTGAGAATCAATCAGTGGTGAGTGAAAAATGTTATGATATACATAAAAAAGTCTAGATATGTTAAAATAGTTATTGAATTTTCATTATTAAGGCAAACAAAAAGGTCTGAGCTGGAACTACTCAAAGAAATAATGAAGAGTCACAAACTAGTAAGGATTTAAAATCTACTGAAATGTTGTAGAATATATCTGTTTATTATAATAAATACTGTAATAATTTCAATAATATCCCAAAGACTAAGATTAAGAAATAAATCATGCAATTCATTTAGAATAAAGCAAGTACTTAAAACCCATGGCTGAAAGAGAAAAAGTAATGCTATTGAAATGTATTCCTTTTCCTTGGCATGACAGAATATCTACTGTAAACCTTTTTAATATTTCTTGCATTTGCATAATGTATCTCTCAGTGGATACACTGGAAATGGAAACTAGTTATTACTGAGGAGATAACCTGGGAAGCTGGGGACAAGGTAGGAAACAGACTTTTACGTTTGTACTCTTATTTAAAATCTTTTGATATATTCACTGTATTCATAAAATAAATGATATAATTTAAAACAAAAATATAAAACAAAGCACAACTTTAAAAAAGTATGCACTTAATACAAAGGAAGCAATGATGTATAAAGTTTGTCATTAAAATATAATATCCTTCTTTGGTATGAAGAAAAAACAATACATAAAAGAATTTTCTTTTAAATAATTGTGTTCAAATCTCTGAAACTCTCAAGACTAGGAACATTAAAACACAAATGTCAGTCCAGTTTTTGAAAGTGATTTTCAACAGCATAATATTATGTTAAAATGATTCATACATGTTTTTAATGTAAAAGTAATTTATCACTCACAATTTAAATACTGTATGTGCCAATAGCTCTGATTTCAAATGCCCTGTTGGAGTTGTGGCCTGTGTACAAAGCAATACTCCTTGTAGCAAAGTGAAATTGCAGACTGGGAGGATGGGAGGCAAATCAGATCTGTGGACAGTTAAGAAAAGGTTAAAAAACAGCAAACTTGGTAATTACTTTTATGGCTTTAGTATAGTGAGAGCATGAAGGAGATTTTTTTTTCCTCTCTCAAATCTTTCAAGCTGGACAATACAGAATATATTTAAAAAAGAACTGGGTAGGTGATTAGCTTATATTTGAGAGGCTGAATTTTTTTCAGGGATTAGTTCTAAAACCTCTTTATAAGTCCCAGTAGAGGCTTTTAATTGGTGGAAGGTAGGAAGCTTTCCATAAAAATCTAAGTGAGTAATCAAATTAATCAATGAATTAATTGATTAACAAACTAGTGCTACTGCCCCTTTACCTCTTGTGTCAACATCTAGGTAGCAATTTATAGCAGGGAGCATAAGACTTGATCCAGCCATTTTTTTTTGGTAAGTTTAAGTGAGGTAACTGTGGAAATTGGGGGGAAAAAATGAACAGGCTATACTATTTTCCCACTCCTCCCATCAAGCTTATTTCTCCATTCCTTGAATCTGAGGTTAAGCATGTGACTTGCTTTGGACAAAAGCATTAGTAAATGAGATGCAAACAGAGGAGCCCCTGTGAAGATATACAAGGAGAGAGGCCAGTAGAGAAGGTAGCCTAGAAATCCCAGCCATTTGCATCATTTCGGCTGTGACCCCAGGCATGTGAATCAGCCTATGACAACACTGAGCCCCAGTGAAGCCAGTCCATCCCAGGAAACCTGCCAGAGTAATCCACAGAATTGTTGAAAAAAATAAAATAATGTTGTTCTAAATCATTAAGTTTTGGGGTAGTTTGTTATGCAGCAAAGGGAGACTGATACAATAACCATGTATAATATGTAGACACTCAATAATTGTTAGATCCTATTCCTTTTTGTTCATTCTATGTGTCAGGCCATTTGTAATTCATGTATAATTAGTACAGCCCTGGAAACACACCCTCTATAGGAAAGGTTGTTGATGTTAACTATATTATAAATCAAATTATGATCATTGCTGGGAGTTACTTTTTGAAAATAATATACTCTGTTGGATCATTTAGTTGCTACATAGTATATGGAAAATAGTCACATCATTTTTGCTTTATAAATCATTTAATTAATTGATATGCTTTAACCTTAGAATAAATCATATTTATTTAGCTTTATAATGGGGTTACTGTTCACTTTTATTTCTAAATGGAAGATTGGAAAATTTACCAATTCTTTGGGAGTTATAATGTAAAATACAAAAAGTTCTCTGAAATTCCAGTAGCAAAATGCATGGAATTCTAGTAGCGAAAGAAGCCTGTACAAATTAAGGTAGAACATGAGGGCACATGTTAATGTTCCCTGAGATTTAAATGACTTTTCCTGAGCTATAGTGCCCTTTCAGGTATTTCAGAGTAGAATATAATCTTCCTGGCAGTACATCAACTCGAGGTCCTAGGGGAATTGACAGAAGAAAAATATTTTGTTTACATTTTCTTCTTTTTGGATTCAAGTATAAGAAACTTAAGTAACCTTAGTGCCAGCTCTTGGAATATTCCAGATCTGACTGTGATCTCCTGTACTTTAATATAAAATTATAAAAGTCCTGTATTTTAGCCTTCTACAGAAAACAAGTTTATCCTGAGTTCCAAACATAGTTCCTAATAGAATTATTTCTTTCCAGTAAAATACAAACACACCTGCATATTCATAATAGCCACAATTGACTTCTGGGATTCTCCAGAGAGTTTCACTACTCTCCAACAGACAACTAGTTTCCTTTTGTTTTTCAAAGAGCCAGGGACTCCAAAATGCCAATAGCACTATCTTTATCACAAAATTTACTTTAGCTACCATGAAACACTGGTAAAGATTTTGCCATTTCCACAAATACTAATTGTAGCAACCTGTGGCCTGAGCAAAACAGGCCTGCAGATCTTTGGTGCACAGCAGTCCGCATGCCCCAGACAGCTAAATGTTTGACCTATTGTCTTTCTAAGCCAGTAAAGAAAAAAAGGGTAAATTGACCTTAAAATGTAAATTTATGCAAGCAGGCAGAAGTGAGAGTCTCTTAGTCTCACAAAAAGAGCAAAATGTAATTGTTCATGTTATTCTAGTCCTTCCTGCACCACCCCTCAGGTCAGAGTGAGCTGTTCCCCACCCTTAGGAAAGCCTTTTCTTAAACCCTTAGAAAAGGCTTTCTGCCCTTTTTTCATTGCTCAGTCATCTTCCTTGTGAACACGATGCCTGCCCAGCCTGAGGGAGCTGTCATGATCTTTCCATGACTTCTCACCCTGTAAGCAAGCCCTGAATAAAAGTTCATGTGTGGGAAAATGCTCATTGTCTTCTTTGGGCTTTGGACTGGCATGGCCCTCTTGGGCTGTGACACTAATTCTGTATTCTGATAATTCTGTTTTTAGTAAACTAATGTATAATGTTAAATCCTTGATCATTTGATGTAATAATAAATGGGGACTGCTTTTGAGGAAGACTTATGTTAGAGAGAAATTCATTGACCTCATAAGAGTTCTACAGAAGCTGAGCACACACACACACAAGCACAAATGCTTCTGTGAATTATATGTTTTAATGAATGTACAAACTCAAAACATATTTCACTCTCTGTGAATCCAATTTTTTGGTTCAACATTTCAATGAGATTGTGAAAAGCAACTTAGTTACAAAGGGAAAACCATTTAATAGGTGAAATCTCTGAGAAGTTGAAGGAAAAACAAATAAATAAGCTGATCATTCCAGTTTAGAAGAAAAACCACAGTGATTTAATAGCCCCACAGCACCGTGTCAGGCTCTTCTTCACAACTCACCAGTTTTGTACTTTTCCATCATGATGTGCAATAAATGTTTGTCTATGAGGCAATCTTTGAGGACCGAGTCAATTATCCATTTAATATCAATCATTAAGTAAATAAGAATTATTGTGATAAAGCAAAAGTCATCTTCCCTCTATAGATGTATTTAAAAATGAAATGGCCTTATGTTGTAGTGAGAAATATAGATTAACATTATATGGAATTGGAATCTAATTATTATTATTTGAATGGGTTGAAGAATCTTGTGCTTTGAAATAATGGGAGATTATTGATATGAATATCAACAAAGGTCAAGTTTCTTTTTTTATTTCCAAGTTAACAAAAAGTAGCCTCAAGGAAAACATATTTTGAGAACAAGGCTAATGAATAATTTTATGTAATAATGTAGAAATGTGTTAAATAAAATACAGATGAAGTAGTCACAGTGGAGTAGTGGTTCTTAAAGTGTTATCCCCAGACAAGAAGCACCAAGGAATTTGTTAGAAATGCAGATTCCTAGGGCCCACCTTTTATTTACCAAATCAGTAACTCTGGGGGGTGAGGTCAGCTAATCTGGTATTAACAATCACTTCAGATGATTCTGATGAAACAAGTTTGAGAACCAGGAGTTGAGGAGGGTAATGGAATTTTAGCTAACGGTATTCTTGTGATAATTCTAATTTCCTGGGGAAATAAAAAAGAAATACAAGATATTTTGATGGTTTTATTTATCTATCTCTATTTACTTAGAGTAGTTTTATGTGCCTGAAAACAGTTTAAAATATATCCTACCCAAAGCACAAGCAACAAAAGAAAAAATAGATAAATGGGAACTCCTCAAGCTTAGAAGTTTCTGTACCTCAAAGGAATTTCTCAAAAAGGTAAAGAGGCAGCCAACTCAATGGGAAAAAATTTTTGGAAACCATGTATCTGATAAAAGACTGAAATCTTGCATATATAAAGAAATCCTACAACTCAATGACGATAGTACAGACAGCCCAATTATAAAATGGGCAAAAGATATGAAAAGACAGTTCTCTGAAGAGGAAATACAAATGGCCAAGAAACACATGAAAAAATGTTCAGCTTCACTAGCTATTAGAGAGTTGCAAATTAAGACCACAATGAGATACCATCTCACACAAATTAGAATGGCTGCCATTAAACAAACAGGAAACTACAAATGCTGGAGGGGATGTGGAGAAATCGGCACTCTTATTCATTGTTGGTGGGACTGTATAATGGCTGAGCCACTCTGGAAGTCAGTCTGGCAGTTCCTTAGAAAACTAGATATAGAGATACTCTTCGATCCAGTGATTACACTTCTCGGTATATACCTGGAAGATCGGAAAGCAGTGACATGAACAGATATCTGCAAGCCAATGTTCATAGCAGCATTATTCACAATTGCCAAGAGATGGAAACGACCCAAATGTCCTTCAACAGATGAGTGGATAAATAAAATGTGGTATATACACACGATGGAATACTACATGGCGTTAAGAAGGAGCAATGTCATGAAACATATGACAACATGGATGAACCTTGAAAACATAATGCTGAGCAAAATAAGCAAGGCACAAAAAGAGAAATATTATATGCTACCACTAATGTGAACATTGAAAAATGTAAAAAAAACGGTTTATAATGTAGAATGTAGGGGAACTAGCAATAGAGAGCAATTAAGGAAGGGGGAGCAATAATCCAAAAAGAACAGATAAGCTATCATGGGCAAATTTAACATTCTGGGAATGCCCAGGAATGACTATGGTCTGTTAATTTCTGATGGGTATAGTAGGAACAAGTTCACAGAAATGTTGCTATATTAGGTTACTTTCTAGGGGTAGAGTAGGAGCATGTTGGAAGTAAAGTAGTTATCTTAGGTTAGTTGTCTTTTTCTTACTCCCTTGTTATGGTCTCTTTGAAATGTTCTTTTATTGTATGTTTTTTTTTAAATTTTTTTTAAATTTTTTTTTAGTTTTCATACAGTTGATTTAGAAAAAAAAAGTTTAAAAAGAAAAAAACAAGGAAAAAAATATGCAGAGCCCCCTTGAAGAGCTGGTGGAGAATGCAGGGGTATTGGCCTGCCCTACCTCCATGGTTGCTAACATGCCCACAGACATAGGGGACTGGTGATTTGATGGATTGAGCCCTCTATCAGGGGATTTGCCTTTGGGAAGACTGTTGCTGCAAAGGAGAGGTTAGGCCTCTCTATAATTGTGCCTAAGGACCTCCTCCCGAGTGCCTCTTTGTTGCTCAGATGTGGCTCTCTCTCTGTAGCTAAACCAACTTGAAAGGTGAAATCACTGCCCTCCCCCCTATGTGGGATCAGACACCCAGGGGAGTGAATCTCCCTGGCAACGTGGAATATGACTCCTGGGGAGGAATGTAGACCCAGCATCGTGGGATGGAGAACATCTTCTTGACCAAAAGGGGGATGTGAAAGGAAATGAAATAAGCTTCAGTGGCAGAGAGATTCCAAAAGGAGCTGAGAGGTCACTCTGGTGGGCACTCTTATGCACAATATAGACAACCCTTTTTAGTTCTAATGAATTGGGGTAGCTGGGGGTGGATACCTGAAACTATCAAACTACAACCCAGAACCCATGAATCTCGAAGACAATTGTATAAAAATGTGGCTTATGAGGGGGGACAGTGGGATTGGGGGGGCCATGGGGATCACACTCCCCTTTGTCTAGTTTGTGGATGGATGAGTGGAAAGGTGGGGGAAGGAAACAAACAAACAGACAAGGGTGTCCAGTGTTCTTTTTTACTTTAGTTTCTCTTTTTCACTTTAATTATTATTCTGGTTATTTTTGTGTGTGTGGTAATGAGGGTGTTGGGGATTGATTTTGGTGATGAATGTACATCTATGTAATGGTACTGTGAACAATCGAATGTACAATTTGTTTTGTGTGACTGCATGGTATGTGAATATATCTCAATAAAATGAATTTTAAAAAAAGAAAACAAAAATATATATACATATATTTTCTGTGGTCTCTGTGACTTTACAACAGGTGTAGGGAGAAATATAAACATTACTTCACCAACCCCAAGATTCAAACTTTTCCTGTTTTATTACAGAGAATTCTCAGGCATATTTGAGGTACCATACCCATTCTAAATTTCAGGTGTATAATGATACAATTGCAACTCTTTTTAATCCATCTTCCACAAATTGGATTTTGTCATATTTCAGAATGAATTATGAAATTAATGTTTATTTTTATACTTTTGTTAATGGAAATAATTGATAATTTGAGATGAGATTGCTGGTGTCATCTTTAGTCCACCACAAGGAAAGACATTTTAAAGGGCTTAGCATTTTGTCAAAAGCCATGCTTTTATTTTTTTTTTATTTTTTTTTTTTTAATCATCATTTTATTGAGATATATTCACATACCACGCAGTCATACAAAACAAATTGTACTTTCGATTGTTTACAGTACCATTACATAGTTGTACATTCATCACCTAAATCAATCCCTGACACCTTCATTAGCACACACACAAAAATAACAAGAATAATAATTAGAGTGAAAAAGAGCAATTGAAGTAAAAAAGAACACTGGGTACCTTTGTCTGTTTGTTTCCTTCCCCTACTTTTCTACACATCCATCCATAAACTAGACAAAGTGGTGTTTGGTCCTTATGGAAAAGCCATGCTTTTAGATACCATATCTTTAAGAAAATGAAACAGGACAAAGAGGAAGGATATTAGGCTGGGAATTTGAAACCCTGAGGTGCAGTTGAGATTTTGCTTTGGTTATTTGGCAACCTTAGACAATTTACCTGACTTCTTTAGTTTTGGTTCATTTATAAAATGAAGGTAGACTCCTAGGTCCTTTCTATGATTTGAATTTTAAAGGATTAAAATATCTCCATTAATACAAATTTCAATATTGCCTTTTCCTGCAGATAGCCTTAAACCATTTTGATCCCCAGCATATCAGTACTTTTCTGAACTTAGTTCTGTAACATTCCCCTCTGTTATGTTGTCAGAACCCACATTCCTTATTGGGAAACTCATATAGCTGTTCCTTGTCTCCAGATTTCATACACTATTTTAATTCACTTGTCTGAGACTTCATGAAAACTTTATTTGAAATGTTGTATTGAAAAAAATACATCAAACATGTCCATTTAATGTCATTCTGACAATAAATCCTGAAGATGTGTCTAAGGAATTTCAAATGCAGACTTCTACTCAGCAATTACAATTATAAGCAAGTTTTACTGCATACAAAAGTTTCATTTAATTTATATAGCTATATCTGGTTTCTGAATTAATTCTATAGGTGGTATTAAATTTTAAACTGATTGCATTTTTATATGTAAATTACAATTCTGAGTCTTATGTGGGCATTTCTTTATTTTTAGCCACCCCATCATATACGAATAAGAGTCAAGATACTTTAAAAACTTTTGCTTAGAATGTCAGTGTGAAGTGAGATATTCTTGGCAGCTCCATTTTCCTTCCAATATAGCTATTATCAGTCTTCTTTTTTGGCTGAGATTCTTTTCTAATATTGTACCTGACTTGAATTAGCAGGATTTATTCTTATCTAGTTTTTACTATGACATTTATAGTCATACAAAAAGTTATAGAGTCATGTTTTAGAGAATTGTTTTTAATTCTATTTTTATGACACCAAAAGCAATGAGTTTTAATAAAATGTATTTAAAATAGTTAACATGAAGAGGTTTTTTACACTTATGAAAAACCAAAATATGGGTCATATATATAATATATATTAAAATGTTGAAAGTAGGCTCACGTTTGAATATCCAGTTCAACTAACTATTGAATTATTGAAATATGAGGTTTGGAATATTAACAGACATTTAATTGTGAATTTTTGAGTTTTTTACTCCTTCAAAACTGTATGACACAAATTGCTTAGTAAGTGTATCATAAATAGGGAATGAATTTTCAGAAGTCATAGAATTTTAAGTAGAAGAAGACTTTGTGGGTCACTTCTTTAAGTTATCTCTTTATTTACCTTAGGACACTGTAGTCTTGAAAGATCAGGTTGGTTGACCCAAGGTTTCACCTGCTAGTTGTGGCAGAACCAAGAGAATCAAGGTCTTCTGATTCTCAACCTTGAGCTATTTCTGCTAAGAATGTGGTAATGCTTCTTGTGTTAGGTTTTGCTTGCTGCTGTAACTCTGCTCTAATATGTTTTCTGTGGTTTCTCCCACAGAGCAGATATCTATTTAGTGCCTACCATATGTCAGGTCCTGTGTTAGTTGCTGAGGATACAACCCTTAATGAAACAGTTTATGCCTGGGAATTTACAAGGTGACTTTAAGAGTAGGGCTTATTTTTGCAAAAAGACATTAATTATATTTGTGTGAAATATTTTAGCTACTGCAGGATTGTGTTTTAGGTTTCCTGTGACCCAATTTTTAAACTTCTTTACTAAATTTTTTTTCAGGACTTTAGGTATTGCTTTAGGCCACATTGAATATATAGAGACTAAAGTGAAATTAAGAATTATGTAAAAATCAAATTAATATTAGATACCATGTTAACTATGAGTCATGTCTGAAAGGTGTCATAACAATGCAGAAGTTTAGTTTGTGCACAAAAATATAATTACAGTAAAAATATAAAGCTTGTTCTTTCTTTCCAAATAAATGTTAATCTATTTCCCTTATCTTGTATGGGATGGTTTTGAAATGGAATCAATAACATATTTAATATATTTTACAAGGAGGACATGGTAAACTGGTATTTTAATGATATAGACTTGCAAAATAAAAGGTAGATTTCTACCATCCTTCCAGATTTAGGTATCTATTAGCATATCTATTAGCAAATGGAATTTAGTTTTAAATTTTGTTTTGCATGTTTTTATGAAACCTGTGCAAAGAACTCGAATCCACAGGACCATGAAAGTTAAGAGCTTTCCCATTGAATCTGAAGGAGCTGTTAAGTCAGTTGCAAGATTTGGGGATTAAAATCAGTAAATTTATAACAAAACATGAATTAGTTGACTTTTTTTGCTCCATTTACATAATTTGGGGTGTTTACTGCAATTTATTGGCAGAGTCATTTTATTACTGTATTACTTCTCCATAAATACTGTATTTTAATAAAAGTTTTAACTTATAAGTTGCCTATAAATATACTTCAGGCAGGTCATTCTCTAAAGGGGCAGATGAAAAACTCTTTGTAAATTATTTTCCAAATATTAAGGCAATCTAAATTTAAATAAAATTTTAGTCATGTGGGGAATTGCATAAATAAATAAAAATAGTTTACTTAGAATTACAAATATTTGTAATTCTGGTTACCTCTGGCATGAAATTATCACAGTCAAGACAAGAAAGTGCAGACTTTTTAACTTTCTTAATTAAAAATATAAGTTTACTACACTACTACTTTTCAGTATTGTTCCATTTGGATAGTTAGAATTCATGTTATGCTCACAAGAGACCTCAACATTTCAGGGTCTGCCTTACACATTTGAAGTATTCAAAGGAAAAAAATCACTTTCAATGCCATAATAATGTGAAACTCTATTAAATGTACTATTAAGTAAATGCTTTCTGACAAGTGAAAAATTCTTTCTCAATTTTTTAGAAACTGAGAAAACATGTACCATTTCACAATATTTTGAAAACCAAGTTTGTTCATGAGTTAAGTATGGAAAGAGCATTACTAAAGTATAGGAAAATACAGTGGATGTAGAGAATGTTTATTTCCACTTATTTAAAGGAGTTTAAAGTTGTACTTTTTACTTTTAAAAGCTTCCCCCAGAATTTGGAAAATTATCATTTTATTAAACCTTTATTTTTAAAATAAAGAATAAATATATGAAATTTGAACTTGCTAACTTAAATGTAGATTAATCTTGTTAAAATGTCACTGTATCAATGATGCAAAATTGTAATGCCAGTACTTTCATTTGAAAAGGCAATTTCCTATAAAAAAAGAAGTCATTAATAGCTATGGATTGAATTCTACTGCATACATTTATAAAGGGAGAAAGCAAAAATTTTTTATTCATTTCTGAGGTAAAACAGATTTTTTGAAAGATTAGGTACCATCATAATCATTCCAACATTCTGTATTTAAAATGAAATAAATATACTAGCTATTAATATAAATGTTTTATTATTTACAAAAGCATAATTGTTTTTCCTCTATTTTCCTTCCATCATCTCTTCCCTTCCCCATTCTTAGTAACTAGACTATAAATACTATTCTCACACTCCTTCCAAATAGTTGAACACTTTTTATAATACTATTTTATGTCCTAAAGTGTGAACAGATATGAGTGGGAAGTAATTGAAACTTTGATAAATCCTTTCAATATGAACTTTGCTACTCAATAAAATTCAATATTTAGTTTTTTTTTCCTTTCCATTTCAAATAACAAATATAATATGATAGAAAAATTCATTTTAATTGTGGGAGTATAATCTTATCTACTTGGTCTGACATTTACTTTACTGGATGGCAATGAAACAAATCATGTTAGAAATCCTGAGTGTAATTAAAGAGCTGCCTTTTATTCACAACCTCCAAACTATGAAGGTATTGGAAGTAAGATGAATTGTCTAATTTTGCACTAATAAATAATCAGCTTTTCAGACATAGGTTTGCTGCATGGAGTTTCATGTACGGAAGGAATAATATTGCAAGTTCCTATTGTAAAATAAATCAAAATCTCTCCATAACCACAACATGTTTAAAGCAATCTATTTTCAGTCTAGACCTAATTTAAATTTTTAAAGAGTTGATCTCTTCATTTGTACTTTTGTAGCTCCTGAATTCTTAGCAGAATTAAAATACATTTAGTCAATGTTATATTTTCAATTCCATGCTGGATACTTACAGGGTTTTTCTGTGAAGAAATTTATTTAAACCCTAATTATTTTATTTTAAAATTGTCAGGGGTAACTAATAGCTCAAACATGAGTTTTTGAATTAAAAAAATAGGATTCAGATTTTTGTGGTTTAAGTGTGGGACATTTGTCATATTTCCTCTCATTTCTCATTTTGTAGAAAACATGCCTAAAAAATTACTGAAAGTTCAGTCAATATTTCTTTATGTTACTGAATTAAATATTAGACAATAAATTGTTCATGGTTTTTAGTTGATTCATAATGGTAAAAATTTTTCTAACCAGTTATAATCTATTTGTTTAAAATGTGAAAAGCAAAAGCAAAAACTCTATAACAAAATGTATATGATAGAGGAGGCAGGGCAATATGGTGGAATGGCAAGATGTGTCTTTTAGTTACTCCTCTGGGGCAGCTACTAGATAGCCAGGAACTGTGTGGAATGGACACTGCAGAGGAATATGAGTTTGGACACATGGCACACACAGTCTCAAGTATGTGGACCGTATGAGGTCAGCAAAATCTGTAAGTTCTGACAGCCCAGAGGCCCATGCCCCTCCCTGCCAAGCACAACAGACTGTTTTGTGGCTAGTCTCCTGAGGGAAGAGGGACTGTCAGTGCTGGGAACCAGGAGGGAGACCTGCAGTTGCAGCACTGATTAACAAACTCAGACTGCTGATCAAAAATTCCAACCATAGATAATCTGAGACCAGACACTGGAGAACCTAGGAGAAGTCAGCCCAGCAGAGAGGAGATAGGGCTAGCAAAAAGAGAAAAACAAAAGAGATTTTTGGAGTTGGGGGTGAACATAATATGGAGAAGGGCTGGGCTCAAACAGAACCTGGCACATTTGCAAACCAGAAAAAGCTGGTTTTTCTGGTTCCATGTTTGCTACACAATTGCCTTGACTTTTTGCGTTTCAGTAGTCCATCAGAACTGCAAGGATGTAATTAAGGGCTTGTCTTTAAATAGTCTATACTGAGCCTTTCTTTTTCTATTGTCATTTTTTTCTCCTGTCTTTTTTCTCTCTTTTTAAAATAACTATTTTAAGTAGCCCATTACAGAAAGCCTCAAAGGCTCACAATTTGGGCCCAGGCAAGAGCAGAGCTAAGATAGCTCTGAGAGACAGAGCAATAAGTCTAGTGGGGGAGAAAACTCACTAAGAACCATAACTTTCCAAGAAAAGGGGGGTGTGTCAGTTTGAATATATTGTGTCCCCCAAATGCCATTATCTTTGATGTAATCTTGTGTGGGCAGACATTATCAGTGTTGATTAGATTGTAATTCTTTGAGTGTTTATGTGGCGATGAGCCCCACCCAGTTGTGGGTGATGACTCTGATTGGATAATTTCCATGGAGGTGTTGCTCCACCCATTTGGGGTGGGTCTAAGTTGAGTCACTGGAGCCATATAAATGAGCTGATGGACAGGGGGATCTCAGTGTAGCTGTGAGAGACATTTTGAAGAGGAGCTACAGCCAAGAGGGACACTTTGAAGAAAGTACAGGAGCTGCAGATGAGAGACAGTTTGAAGACAGCCATTAAAAGCAGCTTTTGCTCCAGAGAAGCTAAGAGAGGATAAATACCCCAACTAAGAGTGACATTTTTGAGGAACTGCAGCCTAGAGAGGAATGTCCTGGAAGAAAGCCATTTTGAAACCAGAACTTTGGAGCAGACATCAGCCACATGCCTTCCCAGTTCACAGAAGTTTTCTGGACACCATTGGCCATCCTCCAGTGAAGGTACCCGATAGCTGATGTATTACTTTGGACACTTTATGGCCTTAAGACTGTAACTGTGTAACCAAATAAACCCCTTTTTATAAAAACCAATGCATCTCTGATATTTTGCATTCTGGCAGCATTAGCAAACTAGAACAGGGGGCATGGCACAGCTCCAGTGGCAGCCCTCCTTTGGGGAACTCAGACTCCAGGGGCTGGAACTCAGAAACCAGCTTCAGTCAGCCACACACCTGACAGGGTCAGGATCACCAGAAGAATTAAAAGTTTCATACCTCTTCACACTCGTGGGAGAGATGCAGGCTGGCAAGCACAACCTGCTGGACAGCATAGGAAAAGCTCAGCACTAAAGGCCTCACAGGAGGGTCTCATTTTCAAGGAAACTCCATACCCTCCTTCTGAGACCTGAGCCTGCCTGGATTGGTAAAACCTGACTGGAGTTGACCATACCTGAGGAGACACTCACATAAAAAGTCTGCATAGAGTCAGGGCAAGAAAAGAAAAATAAGAGGTGAAAGCATCTGATAAACTAAGCAGAATCTAAATTACAGGTCTAGAATAAGCTGAACTGAACATCAAAGTTTAGAGAACAAAACTAATCAACCAAAAAACCCACAGGTAAAAGAATGAATACAAGCTCCAGAATAAACTAATCAAGAAAGTCAGATGCTTAGATGGCATAAAAAAAATGAGCCAAACTAGGAAACATGAATATATGGAAAAGCAAAGGAACAAACTAATTGTTCAACCAAGATAAAGGAGTTGAAGCAATTATTGCTAAATCAAGTCAAAGAACTGAAGGAAAAACTAATTGGAGATAGTCAAACAAATCTAAATCAATAAAAAATCAAGTCAATGAACTGAGGGAAGACATAGCAAAAGAGATGAAGGATATAAGGAGGACACCGGATGACCATAAAGGACAGTTCATAAACTTGAAAAATAAATGACAGAACTTATGGGAATGAACTGCATAATGGAGAAGATGAAAAAGACAATGGAGGGACACAACAGTAGATTTCAATAGGCAGAAGAAAGGATCAGTGAATTGAAAGACCAGACATCTGAATTCACGCACACAAAAACAGATGGTGTAAAGAATGGAAAAAATATGAGCAGGGTCTTAGGGAGCTGAGTGACAACATGAAACACACAAATATATGCTATGGGTGTCCCAGAGGGAGAAGAGAGGAGGAAAGAAGCAGAAAGAATAATAGAAGAAATACTGAAATTTCCCAACACTTTTGAAAGGCAGAAAATTACAGATTCAAGAAGCACAGCTTACCGCAAACAGAATATATCCCAGTAGACCTACTCCAAGACATTTTTATATCAGAGTGCCCAATGTCAAAGGCAAAGAGAGAATTCTGAAAGCAGCAAGAAAAGCAATCCATAACATACAAGGGAAGCTCAAGAAGACTATGTACAGATTTCTCCACAGAAACCATGGAGGTGAGAAGACAGTGGTGTGGTATATTTAAAATACTGAAAGAGAAGAACTGCCAAGAAACACTTCTATATCTGGCAAAAGTGTACTTCAAAGCTGAGGGAGAGAGAGAACCTAAGATGGTGGCTAGGAGAGACAGGGCAAAAAAACACCTCCATGAAAAATACTAGATAAAAGCCAGAAAGTGACCCAGAACACCAGTTCCAGCAATGCATCAGCTGGAAAAGGTCTTACAAATCTACAGGGACTGTGCACTTGGTGAAACCAGGAGATTGCATTCTGAAATGAGTAAGCCTGCTGAATATCTGGCAGCCACACTACAGTGTGGGGAAACCATGGGTTGGCATTTGGAGATGGACTAGTTCTTTTTTAAAAAATCCAAAAGAGGCTGCAGATATGGCAGTGAGAACTGCACAGTGAAATGTGGCAGGAACAGGCTGTGCTAACACCTCAATATCTGGCATGGAAGATAGCCTTTTGCACAGCTGCTGTTAATTGTCTTGGCATGAGAAAGGCTGTGGTGAGCCAAAAGGGGAAAATAACCATGCCCCTTGCAGCCATCTTCTCAGCAGGCTGGGAATGCTCCTGCCCAGTGCCAGCACCACAGCCCAGAGCAGCGCCAAAAAATCCAATGTGACAGGAAGTGTTTCCAGCAACATGCACACATGCCATAATATCAGGTGTGGACAATAGACTTTTGTGCACCCACAGCTAATTGTCCTGGAGCTGAGAAGGCGGAGATGTGCAAAAAGGGGGAAATTAATACGCCTCATACAGCCATCCGTTCAGCAGGCTGGGAATGCACCTACATGGCCCAGTGGCCCAGAACTTCCCTTGAGGGATGGTGGGCACCTGTGATAAGCACAACCTTCCCTCAGCAGAGGCCCTAGGAGGGCACGACTTGGAAGAGGGACACATTTGGAAATCCCAGGAACCATACGCCAATACCAAGGACTTGTGAGTTAGTGGCAGAAACAATCTGTGGTGAGACTGAAATGAAGGTTTAGACTCTTGCAACAGCCTTAAATATCCAGGAACACCTGGGAGGTTTGATTATTAAACCTGCCTCCCTCCCTAACTGCTCAGACACATGCTCCACATTCAGGGTGGGCAGCACCAACAACACATACAAACTTGGTGCACCAATTGGACCCCACAAGAATCAAACCCACACACACTACAAAGACAAAGTTGGGGAGAACTGACTTGAGGGGAATAGGTGACTCACAGATGCCATCTGCTGGTTAGAGAAAGTGTATGCCACCAAGCTGTAGATCTGGCAAATTAGAGATTAGTCCTTTTAATAATCCTACATATCCTAAAAGAACCCTATCAAGTAAAGCAAATGCCAAGAGGCCAAAAACAACAGAAAAATTTAAAGCATATGAATAAACCAGACAATATGGATAACCCAAACCCAAACACCCAAATCAAAAAATCAGAGGAGACACAGTACTTGGAGCAATTAATCAAAGAACTAAAGACAAACAATGAGAGCATGGCACAGGATATAAAGGACATGACAAAGACCCTAAAAGAGCAAAAAGAAGAAATTGCAAGAGTAAATAAAAAAATAGATAACCTAATGGAAATAAAGGAAAATGTTGACCAAATTAAAAAAGATTCTGGATACACATAGTACAAGATTAGAGGAAGCTGAAAAATGAATCAGAGACCTCGAGGACCACAGAATGGAAAATGAAAGAACAAAAGAAAGAATGGGGAAAAAATTGAAAAAATTGAAATGGCCCTCAGGGATATGATAGATAAAATAAAACATCCAAATATAAGGCTCATTGGTGTCCCAGAAGGGGAAGAGAAGGGTAAAGGTCTAGAACAAGTATTAAAAGAAATTGTTGGGGAAAACTTCCCAAACCTTCTACACAATATAAGTACACAAAGCATAAATGCCCAGTGAACTCCAAATAGAATAAATTCAAATAAACCCACTCCAAGACATATTCTGATCAGACCGTCAAATACTGGAGAGAAGGAGCAAGTTCTGAAAGCAGCAAGAGAAAAGTAATTCAGCACAAAGAAAGGAAACAATATAAGACTAAGTAGTGACTATTCAGCAACCACCATGGAGATGAGAAATCAGTGGCATGACATATTTAAAATTCTGAGAGAGAAAAATTTCCAACCCAAAATACTTTATCCAGCAAAGCTCTCCTTCAAATTTGAGGGAGAGCTTAAATTTTTCACAGACAAATGTTGAGATTTTGCCCATAAAAGACCTGCCCTACTTCAGATACTGAACGGAGTCCTACCAACAGAGAAACAGAGAAAAAAGAGAGAGATATGGAGAAAGGTTCAGTACCAAAGAGATTCAATATTGGTTTATTAAAGGATGATAAGAGAGAGAGGGGAAAAATATATCCAACAAAGATAAACCAAAGGATAGGATGGCTGATTCAAGGAATGCCTTCACAGGAATAATGTTGAATGTAAATTGATTAAACTTCCCAATCAAAAGATGTAGATTGGCAGAATGGATCAAAAAATATGAACCATCAGTATGTTGCATACAAGAGACTCATCTTAGAAACAGGGACACAAAGAAATTGAAAGTGAAAGGATGGGAAAAAATATTTCATGTGAACTACAGCCAAAAGAAAGCAGGATTAGCAATATTAATCTCAGATAAAATAGACTTTAAATGCAAGGATGTTGTGAGAGACAAAGACCACTACATACTAATAAAAGGGTCAATTTAACAAGAAGAAATAACAATCATAAATATTTATGCACCCAATCATGGTGCCACGAAATACATGAGACAAACACTGGCAAATTTAAAGGAAGCAATGGATATTTCCACAATAATGGTGGGAGACTTCAACACATCACTCTCTCCTATAGATAGATCAACCAGACAGAAGACCAATAAGGAAATTGAAAACCTAAACAGACTGATAAATGAATTTTATTTAACAGACATATATAGAACATTACATCCCAAATCACCAGGATACACATTCTTCTCCAGTGATCATGAAACTTTCTCCACAATAGACAATATGCTGGGTCATAAAACAAGCTGAAATAAAATTAAAAAAAAAATTGAAATTATTCAAAGCACATTCTCTGAACACAATGGAATATAATTAGAAGTCAATAACCATCAGAGACTTAGAAAATTCACAAACACCTGGAGTTTAAACAACACAATCCTAAAATAAATGGTTTATAATGTAGAATGTAGGGAAACTAACAATAGAGAGCAATTAATGAAAGGGGAATGATAACCCAATAAGAACAGATAAGCTATCATGGCTAAATTTAACATTCTGGGAATGCCCAGGAATAACTTTGGTCTGTTAATTTCTAATGAGTATGGTAGGAACAAGTTCACAGAAATGTTGCTATATTAGGTTATTTTCTTGGGTAGAGTAGGAACATGTTGGAAGTAAAGTAGTTATTTTAGGTTAGTTATCTTTTTCTTACTCCCTTGTTATGGCTGGTTTGAAATGTTTGTTTTCTTATTGTATATCTTTTTAAAAATTTTTTTGATATACTTATTTTTTTAAAAAAAGAGTTAATTAAAAAAATGAAAAAAATATCCAGAACCCTCTTGAGGAGCTTGTGGAAAATGCAGTGGTGTTGGGCTCCCCACTTCAATGGTTGCTGATGCACTCACAGACATATGGGACTGGTAGTTTGATGGGCTGAGCCCTCTATCATGGAACGTGTCCTTGTTGCTGCAATAGTGTCTCGTTGCTGCAAAGGAGAGGCTAGGCCTCCCTATAATTGTGCCTAAGAGCCTCCTCCCTGGTACCTCTTTGTTGCTCAGATGTGGCCCTCTCTCTCTAGCTAAGCCATCTTGGCAGGTGAAATCACTGCTCTCCCCCCCCTACATGAGATCTGACACCCAGGGGAGTGAATCTCCCTGGCAACATGGAATATGACTCCCAGGGAGGAATCTAGACCCAGCATCATGGGATGGAGAACATCTTGACAAAAAGGGGGATGTGAAAGGAAATGAAATAAGCTTCAGTGGCAGAGAGATTCCAAAAGGTGCTGAGAGGTCACTCTGGTGAGCACTCTTACGCACAATATAGACAAACATTTTTAAGTTCTAATGAATTGGAATAGCTAGCAGTAACTACCTGAAACTATCGAACAACAACCCAGAACCCATGAATTTTGTAGATGATTGTATAAAAATGTAGCTTATGAGGGGTAACAATGTTATTGGGAAAACCATATGGACCACACTGCCCTCCATCCAGTTTATGGATGGATGAGTAGAAAAATGGGGGAAGAAAAAAAATCCAGTGTTCTTTTTTACTTTAATTATTCTGTTTCATTTTAATTTTTATTCTTATTATTTTTGTGTGTATGGTAATGGAAATGTCAAAAATTAATTTTGGTGATGAATGCACAACTATACAGTGGTACTGTAAACAATTGAATGTATGCTTTGTTTTGTATGACTGCATGGTATGTGAATATTTCTCAATAAAAATGAAAAAAAAATGAGGGAGAGACTAAAATGTTTTCAGAGAAACAGACACTGAGAAAGTTTGTGAATAAGAGACATATGCTACAAGAAATACTAAAGGGAGTGCTACAGGCTGATAGGAAATGGCAGAAGAAAGAAGTCTGGAGAAGCATGAAGAAATGAAAATTATCAGAAAGGGTAAAATGAGAGATAGGAAAAATTAAGACATGACATATAAAATCCAAAAGAAAAAAAGGTAGAAGAAAGTACTGCCCTTACAGTAATAACACTAAAGGTTAATGGATTAAACTCCCCAATAAAAAGACACAGACTGGCAGAATGGATTAAGAAACAGGACACATCTTATGCTGTTGACAAGAAACAATTTAGACACAAGGACAAAAATAGGCTGAAAGTGAAAGGTTGGAAAAAGATATTTCATGCAAGCAGTGATCAGAAAAAAGCAAGAGTTGCTATATTAATATCAGACAAATTAGACTTCAAAAGTAAAACAATTAAAAGAGACAAAGAAGGACACTATATATTAATAAAAGGATCAATTTGTCAAGAAAAGATAACAATCATAAATATTTATGCACCAAGCCAGAGTGCCCCCAAATTCATGAGGAAACCACTGAGAACACTGAAAGAAGTGGATAACTCTACAATAATAGTTGGCAACTTCAATATACCACTCTCATCAATGGATAGAACATCTAGACCAAGGATCAATAAGGAAATGGAGATGTTAAATTCTGTGATAAATGAAGAAGTCTTGACAGACATTTATAGAATACTAAGACCCACAACAGCCAGATACACATTTTTCTCAAGTGCTCATGGAACATTCTCTAGGACAGACCACATGTTGGCTCACAAAGCAACCCTCATCAAATTTGAAAATAATGAAATTATTTAAAAAAGTGTTTTTTTTTTTTTTCGTAATGGGATGAAGTTGGAAACAAATAACAGGCAGAAGACTGCAAAATTCACAAATTTATGGAAACTAAACAGCATGCTCTTAGAAAACCAGTGGGAAAAGGAAGAAATTACAAGAGAAATTAGTAAATACCTTGAGGCAAATGACAATGAAAGCACAACATATCAAAAATTATGGGATGCAGCAAAGATGGTAGTGAGAGGGAAATTTATTGCCCTAAGTGCCTATATTAAAAGGGAAGAGAAAGTAAAAATTGAGGAGTTAACTGTTAACCTGGTGAAACTAGAGAAAAAAGAGCGAACTAACCCCAAAGCAAACTGAAGGAAATAAACCACATAGATTATAGCAGAAACAAATGAATTTGAGAATAGGAAAACAATAGAGAGAATCAACAAAACCCGAAATTGGTTCTTTGAGAAAATCAACAAAATTGATAGACCCTTAGCTAGGCTAACTAAAAAAAAAAAAAAAAAAAAAAAAAAAGAAGGGGTGAGAGAGAGAGAGAGAGAGAGAGAGAGAGAGAGAGAGAGAGAGAGAGAGAGAGAGAATGCAAATAAATGCAATGAAAAACTGGAAAATAAACATAATTACTGACCCTGCAGAAATAAAGGAGACAATGGGAAGATACTGTGAGCAACTATAGGCTAAGAAGCAAGACAACTTCCCAGAAAAACATAAACAACCAACATTGACTTGAGAAGAAATAGATGACCTCAGCAAACCAATCACAAGTAAAAAGATTGAGTCAGTCATCAAAAAGCTCCCGAAAAAGAAAAGCCCATGACCAGATGGCTTCACATATGAATTCTGCCAAGTGTTCAAAAAAAATTAGTACCAATTCTGCTCAAACTTTCCAAGAAAATTGAAGAGGAAAGAAAGCTACCCAACTCATTCTATGAAGCCATAATCACCTTAATACCAAAATCAGGCAAAGACACTACAAAGAAAGAAAATGATAGACCAATCTCTTTAATGAATATAGATGCAAAAATCCTCAATAAAATACTCACAAATCAAATGCAGCAGCACATTAAAAGAATTGTACACTGTGACCAGGTGGTGATTATTCCAAGTATGCAAGGCTGGTTGAGCACAAGAAAATCAGTTAATGTAATACACCACATCAATAAATCAAAGCAGAAGAACCACATGATCATCTCAATTGAAGTGGAAAAGGCATTCAACAAAATTCAACATCCTTTCTTGATGAAAACACTTCAACAGATATGAATAGAAGGGAATTTTCTCAATATGATAAAGGCAATCTGAAAAAAAACAAACCTACAGCTAACATCATACTCAATGGGATGAGATTGAAAGCTTTCCCTCTAAGATAAGGAAGAAGACAGGGATGCCTGCCCTCAGCATTGTTATTCAATATTTATTCAATGAATATTTATTATTCATTGTTATTCTCTAGCTAAAGAAATTAGGCAAGAAAAAGAAATAAAAGGTATCCAAACTGGAGGGGAGGAAGTAAGACTTTCACTCTTTGCAGATGACATGATTCTATATGTAGATAATCCAGAAAAATCTACAGCAAAGCTATTAGAACTAATCAATGAATTCAGCAAAGTGGAAGCCTACAAGATCAACATGAAAAAATCTGTAGTGTTCTTATACACAATGTGCAAAAAGAGGAGGAAATCAAGGAAAAAATTCAATTTAAAATAGCAACCAAAAAATCAAATATTTAGGAATAAACTTAATGAAGGCCACAAAAGACGTATAAAAAGAAAACTACAATAAAGCGTTAAAGAAATCAAACAGGACCTAAAAAATAATGGAAGAACACACCATGTTCATGGATTGGAAGACTAAATATAATTAAGATGTCAGTTCTACCTCAATTGATTTATAGATTCAATGCAATACCAATTAAAATCCCAACAACTTACTTTGAAGAAATAGAGAAACAGAAAACCAAATTCATTTGGAAAGCCAAGGTGCCCTGAATAGCCAAAAATATCTTGAGAAAGAGGAACAAAGTGGGAAGTCTCACACTACCTGACTTTGAAGCATATTACAAATCTACAGTACTCAAAACAGTATGGTACTGGCATAAGGTAGATATACTGACCAATGGAATCAAATTGAATGTTCAGTAACAGACTCTCACATCTATAGACAATTGATTTTTGATAAGTCATTCAAGCCAAAGCAACAGGGAAAGAGCAGCCTCTTCAAAAAATGGTGTTTGGAGAACTGGATATCCATTTCCAAATGAATGAAAGAAGACTCCTATCTCACACCTCATACAAAAATTAACTCAAAATGGATAAAAGACCTAAACATTAGTGCTAAACCATAAGACTCTTAGAAGAAAATTTAGGGCAATTTCTTAAAGGTCTTGTGATAGGAGGTGGTTTCCTAGACCTTACACCCAAAGTGCGAGCAACCTTAGCACAAATAGACAAATGGGATCTCCTCAAAATTAAACACTTTTGTACATCAAAGGGCTTTGTCAGAAAGGTAAAAAGCCATCCTACACAATGGGAGGCAATATTTGGAAACCATGTGTCAAATAAAGGTTTAATACCCCAAATATATAAAGCAATCCTACAAATCAACAGCAGAAAGACAACCCAATTAAAAAAGTGGATAAAAGACATGGATAGACACCTTTCTGAAGAGGAAATACAAATCACTCAAAAACATATGAAAGAATGCCCAACTTCACTGGTTATTAGGGAAATGCAAATCAAAACCACAATGAGATATCATCTCACAGCTACCAGAATGGCTATTACCCAAAAAAAAACAGAAAAATTACCTGTGCTGGATACGATGAGGAGAAACAGTCACACTTATTCACTGTCAGTGGGAATTTAAAATGGTGCAAGCACTCTGGAAGACAGTGTGGCAGTTCCATGGGCAGCTAAGTATAGATTTGCCACATGGCCCTGCTATTCCATTACTAGTTTTATCCTCAGAGGAACTGAAAGTTAAGACACAAATGGACATTTGTAAACTGATGTTTATCACAGCATTATTCACAATAGCCAAGAGATGGAAACAGCACAAATGTCCATCAATGGATGAGTGGATAAACAAACTGTGGTACAAACACATGATGGAATATTATGCAGCTGTAAGACAGAACAAAGGCATGGAACGTATAATAACCTGGATGAACCTTGAGGAATCGTGTTAGGTGAAGTTAGCCAGAAACAAAAAGACAAATACTGTATGGTCTGACTAATATGAACTAACATTAAGCAAACTTTGAGGGTAAAAAGCTGATAATACAGGCGATCAGGAGTTAGATAGAGAGTAGAGATCAGGTATTTGAGTCTGAAGGACTACAGAATGTTCAGCAGTATTGATGGTATACATCCAGAAATAAATAGCATAATACTGCATGTTGGTAGCACAATATTATGAGTACACTGAACAAAGATGTCCATGAGTAAAGCTGAAAGAGGTGGGCTAGGGGCATGAATGACACCTGAGGTAAAGATAGAAGATAAATCCTGGGACTGTTTAACTTAGCAAAAACTGGAGTGGTCAAGGATTGTGACTAAATGTACAAATATAAAAATGTTGCATATGAGACAACAAATGAATGCCAACCATGAAGAATGTTGGAAAGGGGATGGTATTGGGGAAAGAAACAATCAAAGGAAATTGGAGTCTATGGTCAACAATAACACTGTAATATGCTTCCCTTAAATTTAACAAAGGCAATATACCAAAGCTAAATGTGTATGAGAGGGGGATATAAGGGAGGGATATGGGATTCTTGCTAGTGGTGTTGTCTGACCCTATGACTATCTTGTATGATATTTTATTTTCTTTCTATTATATTTTTTGTTATTAGTTAAAAAAACATTTTCATAGTAATAAATATGTTCAAGTGCTGACCTTGGTGAAAAATGCACAACTGTATGATGATACCGTGAACAACTAATGGTACATTGTGTATAATTGTATGGACAGTGAATATTGCTCTATAAAATTGTATGGAAAAATATAAACAGGGATAAAGTGCTGGAGCAAACATGGAGAGAAGGTTGTACATATTTACTGTTGGTTAAGAGGTAGAATGTTAAGTCTTTCTGGAGGACAGTGGGGTGGTTCCACACGAAGATGAGTATATGGGTGCTATAAAGTCCTAACCTCCTTAGGGGGACATTTACTTGGAGGATCTGAGAGCAGGGACATGAGTGGACATTTTCACATTGGTGTTTGAGAGAGTATGCATGATTTGCAATGGGTGGAGGTGGCCTAAAAGTACATCGACTGAGGAACAGATTGGTGAACTGTTGTGTGTGCATACAATGGAATATGGAGCAACTGCAGGAAGGACTGAAGTTGTGAGACACACAATGAGGTGAATTGAAACTGTAGACAGCATCTTGGGTGAACTGTGCCACAAAGGCAAACATTATAATGCCTCACCAATATGGACTAACTACAATGTGTAAATGCAGAATTGAATCTTAGAGCACAGCCTATTGGGAATGATTATTGTAATGGTCCCTAGATTGTAAACCCTTACAGCAGTCAAATCTATTCCTGAATTGTTATGGTTATCTCCAAACTCTAACATGCTGATCCCTTTGTGTATAATCTGATTGGTCTCTAGAACATTGGGTATCTGAGTGACACCTGAAACTCAGAGCTAGAACTTCTCAGATATAAACATCAGTATTAGCACATATAGCAACTGTTAAAAAAAAAAAAAGCTGAAACAGAGTCCAGACTTCAACTAGAGATATGAATGAAGCACATGTGGTTAAGACTAGAGGAAATAAGGCTAAAGCGTAAAGGACAATACTGCTGCATTTTTTTGGTATTCTTTTTTTTATTGAGATTTTTCACATACCATACAATTATCCAAAGATACAAAGTGTACAACCAATTGCCCATGGTAACATCTTACAGCTGTGCATCTACCACCACAATTATTTTTTTTTTCAATTTTTAGAACATTTTCATTCCTCCAGAAAAGAAATAAAGGCACACAAGAGAAGGAAACTGAAATCCACCCATACCCCTAATCACCCCCCTCCATTATTGATCCATAGTATTGGAATAATACATTTGTTACTGTTGGTGAAAGAATGTTAAAATACTACTAACTGTAGTATATAGTTTGCAATAGGTATATATATTTTTTTCCTATATGCCCCTCTACTATTAACTTCTAGTTATAGTGGCCTACATTTGTTCTAGTTCATGAGAGAGATTTCTAATATTTGCATATTTAATCACAGTCATTGTCCACCACAAGATTCACTGTTTTGTACATTTCCATCTTTCATTCTCCAACTTTCTTTCTGATGACATATATGATTCTGAGCTCCCTCTTTCCATCACATTCACAAACCATTTGGTACTGTTAGTTATTCTCACAACATTCTACCATCACTTCTGTCCATTTCAAAATGTTTAAGTTCACCATAGTTGAACATTCTGCTCATAATAAGCAACTGCTCCCCATTCTTTAGCCTCATTCCATATCCTGATAACTTACATTTCATGACTATGAGTTTACATTATAATTAGTTCATGTCAGTGAGACCCTGAGATATTTTTGTCCACATGTGTCTATTTTATTTCACTTAATATAGTCCCTTTAAGGTTTCTTCATCAAACCATTTTTTAAAGACAGTTTTGTTCATACATGATACATTCTTTCCTAAGTAAACAATCAATGGTTCCCTGTATAGTCATGAATTTATGTATTCACCACCAACACCACTATTTATATAATGACATCTCCATTTCTTCCATAAAGCAGGAAGAAGAGTAAAAGAAGCTACAGAAAGAAGAGAAAAAGGAAAAAAAAAAAAGAAAAAAAGGAAAGAGAAACAAAAGACAAAAGAAAACATGACAGCTAGCAAGCAACAAAAGGAAAGATAGCGTTAAACTAAAGTAGAATAAAGAGTCAGGAAACATCACCAATGCCAAGAGTCACAAACCCTTCTCCTATGTCTTCCCATATGCATTTAGCTTTGGTATATTACTTATGTTATATTAAAGGAAGTATAATACACTGTTTCTGTTAACTATAGTCTCTAGTTTGCATTGGTTGTATTTTCCCCCAAATCCCACCCCCATTTTTAACAATGTTCAATGTTGACATTCATTTGTTCTACCTCATATAAACACATATCTGTACCTTTTATCACAATTGTTGAGCACCCTAGGTTTCACTGACTTATACAGTCCCAGTGTTTATCTTTCATCTTTCCTTCTGGTGTCCCACATGCTCCTAACCTTCCTCTTTCAACCATACTCACAGTCATCTTTGTTCAGTGTGCTTACATTGCTGTGCTACTATCTCCCAAAACTGTGTTCCAAACCTCTTACTCCTGTCTTTTCCTTTTGGTCTGTAGTGCTCCCTTTAGTGTTTCCTGTAGAACAGGTATCTTGTTCACAAACTGTCATTATCTGTCAGACTATTTTAAGCTCTCCCTCATATTTGAAGGACAGTTTTGCTGAATATAGGATTCTTGGTTGGTGGTTTTTCTCTTTCAGTATCGTACATATATCACCTCACTTCCTTCTTGCCTCCGTGGTTTCTATTGAGAAATCCGCACACAGTCTTAACAAGCTTTCTTTGTATGTGATGGATTGCTTTTCTCTTGCTGCTTTCAGGATTCTCTCTTTATCTTTGATGTTTGATAATTGATTATTAAGTGTCTTGCATAGACCTATTCAGATCTACTCTGTTTGGGGTACCCTGTGCTTCTTGGATCTATAATTTTATATCTTTCATAAGAGATGGGAAGTTTTCATTATTTCCTCTATATTGCTTCTGCTCCCTTTCCCTTCTCTTCTCCTTCTGGGACACCAATGACATACATTCCTGCATTTCATTTTGTCCTTAAGTTCCCAGAGATGTTGCTCATATTTTTCCATTCTTTTCTCTCTCTGTTCTTTTGTGTGTAGTCTTTCAGTTGTCTTGTTATCCAGTTCCTGAGTGTTTTCTTCTGCCTCTTGAAGTCTGCTCTTGTATGTCTCCGTTGTGTCTTTCATCTTTTTGTTGTGCCTTTCACTTCCATAGATTCTGTCAGTTGTTTTTTTAAACTTTTGATTTCTACCTTATGTATGCCCAGTGTGTTCATTTTATGCTTCATCTCTTTTGCCATATATTCCCCAAACTTTTTAGTTTGATTTATTATTAGTTGTTTAAATTCCTGTATCTCAGTTAAGTGTAAGTTTGTTCCTATGACTGGACTATAACTTTGTTTTTCTTACTGTGGGTTGTAGTTTTCTGTTGTCTATGCATCTGGTTTCCTTGGTTACCCCAATCATCAGGTTTTCCCAGACCAGAACAGGCTCAGGTCTAGAAGGAGTCAATAGTATCACATCTCCCTGAGGTTGTCTTAGATTGATACACCCTGTGAGGCCTCAAATGACTGTGTGTTCCTGCCCAGCAGGTGGCATCTGTCAGCCTGTCACTCCAGTCTGGTGTAAGGAGATTTTGTGTGTGACTGTTTTCCCTCAGGCTCTGGGGTCTGGTTCTGAATGGAAGACATGTAGTAGAGCTTGGCAATGCCTCTTTTCTCTTACAGAAAATACACCCCCTAGGTAGAGGTCATTAGCATTTGAATCATCTCTGACTCTTCCATCTCTGCCCTATCTGGTTTGAGTGCTGAGAATTGAAAGTAGCTGAGGCGTTCTCCACTGAGCCAAAAAAGGGACAGAAAGACCACCTTCAGGGTCAGTCTGTGGACCCCCTCACTTTCACCCATTGGCCAGAGACAACATCCATTCTGCTGGGCTTCCCCTCCCTCCCAGAGAGGTCCTCCAGCTCTCCAAGTTCAGTCATCACCAAAGGCATCTGTCTGCTTGTTCAGGATTCATAGCTTGTAGTGTGCAGTACACACTTGTTAATTAAAACCCCAGTTGGAGTTCAACTAAACTATATTTGCTTGCTCAGAGAGTGCTGCTCTCCAGCACTGCAAGGCTAGTTCTGGCCATGGGGGAAGGGTCTCCTGGCTTGGATCCACAGTTTCTACCTATAGATTTTATGCTGTGATCTCAGGCAGTTCTCTCAACTACTGTTGGTGTATGATGAGTGGATGGCCATATTTGTCCCCCAGCAGTTATTTCAGTTTATTTACTAGTTGTTCCTGGTTGCTTGTTAGTTGTTACAGGGGGATTAACTAGCTTCCACTCCTCTCTATGCCACCATCTTCCTGGCTGCATTTTAAAACCTCAAACTCCATGTAAGACCAAGGGAAGAGATGGTTTGTTGATGCAAGAGCTATATATCCTAAACAATTTAACTCATGCAGTTTGTTCAAATACCATATTTACATGAAATTTTTAATAGGAAATGAGACATGGTAGGTTTGCATAGGTTAGAATTAAACAGTGAAACATCCCAAAGAAATTTGGGCAGATAATAAAAATATATATTCAGGGGCCCCCTGAGGAGCTGGGGGAACATGCAGAGGTGTTGGGTTTCCTCACCTGGATTGTTGCCGATGTTCTCCAAACATTGAAGACTGACAGACTGTTGTGCTGAGTCCTCTATCACGGGACTTGCCCTTATGAGGCTCATTACTGCATAGTAGAGGCTAAACCTGCTTATAATTGTGCCTAAGATTTTCCCCGAGAATCTTTGTTGCTCAGATGTGGTCTTCTCTCTCCAGCTAAGCCAACTTGGCAGGTGAATTCCCTGCACCCCCATGTGGGATCTTACTCCCAGGGGTGTAAATCTCCCTATCAACATGGTATATGTCTCCCAGGGATGAATCTGGAAGTGCCACTGTGGGAATGAGAACATCTTCTTGACCAAAAGGGTGATATGAAATGACAGAAAACAAAGTTAAGTAGCTGAGAGACTCCAAATTGAGTTGAGAGGTCACTCTGGTAGGCATTCTTTTGCACTATATGGATAACCCTTTTTAGGTTTTAGTGCAGTGAAATAGCTAGAAATAAATACCTGAAACTATCAAACTACAACCTAATAGCCTTGAATCTTGAAGACGATTGTATATCAGTGCAGCTTTCGAGGGGTGACAGTGTGACTGTGAAAAACTTGTGGATCACAGTTCTTTTATACAGTGTATGGGTGGATGATTAGGAAAATGGTGACAAAAAAAACCTAAATGAAAAATAGGGTGGGAGGGGGGATGATTTGGATGTTCTTTTTTACTTTTATTTTTCATTCTTTTTTTCACTTTTTCTGGTACAAGTAAAATGCCCATTTAAAATGGCATTTAAATGGCATTTAAAATGCCAGATTGGGGTGATGAATGCACAACTATATGATGGTACTGTGAACAATTGATTGTACACTTTGGATGATTGTATGGTATATGAATATATCTCAATAAAAATGAATTTTAAAAAATATATAAGGGTTCAAAAGAGTGCTTTGGTTTAACAGAAGACATCATAGTCAAACTTCCATTTAAAGACTGTTGTTTGTTTTACTTCAGTGATAAAGCTGTGAAACAATAGACTGAAATGGAAAACAAATCTATATCACATAATCATGAAGTTCTAAGTTTTTAATTTCTTTTTTTTTTCCTTCTTAAAGCTCAGTTTAGTTCATATTCCCAAGCACAGCAAAGTACCTATTTGGGTAACCAAAGTGTTGATTTCATGATCATACATACACTATTGTAGATATCTGAGGGTTGAGTTTGCTCAAAACAGCTTACAAGTGCAAGTATTTGGTACTTCTTCCTTGTTTCTATTTTCCACCTGCAATTTTTTATTATAGGGTCATTTTCTTTAGACCCAGATTCACAAAGCAAAACACTGGATGTGGCCCAACTAAGCCATATTGGGTATATTAATATTATTTAATATCTGAAGTAATACACAGGGAACACTGTAAGACTTGGTAGATTCAGTCATTTTCAGGCTTGCTGTGCCACGGTGTTAAGATGACTTGGAAAGAATACTAGGAGTCAGACATCATGGAGTATAATCTTTTAATCCTTATTTTGTCATTTACTGAATTTGTGAATCTTGAACATTCACTTTTACTGATTATAAACTTGTACATTTTTCATCTGTAAAATGCCTGCCCTGCCTATATCAGAAGATAGCAAAGTGCACAATTTTAGAAGAAATATTTTTACAAAGTGTCATAGCATGCAACTTGGTGTTAGTAACATGAATGTTAAAATGATCGCTTTAGATAAAACAGGAGAGTATACTCCATTCATGGATGGAAGCTTATGCAAAACCTTTATTAGAGACTTTTAAATTGCACATCTGGGTCTTCATGTTTCTATTTCTATTCTCCTTCTCCATCTGCTTATAATTATTGCATGATCAAATTAAATCAACAAATGGATAGCAATAGAGAGAAAATATTAGTTGAACAAATTGCACTCATTGGAAATTCAAACAAAACAAAATTTCAGAAATATGTTAATCATAATCACTATATTTTTTCAGCCAAGAATAAGTAAAGATATATTTAGAAAACAATGTATACAAGTCTACATATTAGCCAAATGGAATGGCTCATTGAAATCCCTATTTGCATATTTCAGTAAAATAGGATGATGACAAAAGTGCATTGCTGTTTTGTTCTAAAAATTTTCTAGATTATATTTACACAAAATTTCATTTGTGTCCATAATCTCTCATCTTTTCAATTTGCTTTGTCTTAAGAAATCTTGGCAAAGTGAGGCAAAACACAAATGAAGAAATTTATCAGCCGAAATTCATTTGTGTTAGTTTTTGTCCTTAAGGAGATAACATTGCCCATATTCAGCTGGAAAGTTTGCCAATATTTGCTCGAAATTTATTGAACACTTACACTGTCCTGAATGAAATATAGGTCCTTTCTTTGACTCTGTAATTTGAAGCACAGATGAAAGTAATCTTCCTATTAAGCTAAATAATATTTCCTTGATACAAAATACAATTATTACAAAAAATTGAGTCACATATATATTAAATCTTACTGGTTCATTTTAATTTGAGTAGAAAATAAAGGTAAATGCATAGCTTCTTTTACTTATAAACATATTACCAAGATACATTTCAAGTTTTGAGTCAGAAAGGTACTTAAAAATCTCACTGCTAATAAACTAAATATTTTAAACACGATTATATTCATTTTTATATGGAATTTTCTTAAGTAAAAGTGACCTGCACTTTGCGAGGAAGCATACTATTTACCACTGTAGCATGGTGTGCTGAGTTGAATAGTGTCCCCCCAAAACTCATGTCCATACAGGGTCCTTTAAGATATAATTATTTAAGATAAGGCCAGACTGGAATAGGTATCCCTAAAAGAAGGCCATGTGTGGATGGATGCAGAGAACAGAGTGATGCAGCTATAAGCCAAGGAACAATGAGGATTGCTCAGAGCCACAAGAAGCTAGAAAGAGCCAAGGAATGATTATTTTCTAGAGACTTCAGGGGGAGTATCATCCTGACAAAATATCTTCTAAGTAAAGAATTAGAAATGAAGACTTCCTTGATTGATTAAATTGATTAAGACTTTTGGTCTCCTAATGATGTCAGGCAATATCACTAGCATTGTTCATTTCCTTTTGTGAAATACTGTGTTATACTTTGTGATTTACTATTTTAGTTTTGTAGGCTGCTCAAAGCAAATATCATGAAATGAGTTGGGTAAAACAATAGGAATTTATACAATCACAATTTTGAGGCTGGGAAAATGTCCAAATCAAGGCATTATCAAGGTGAAGCTTTCTTCTGAAAGACTGGCTGCTGGTGATCCTTGGCTCCTCTGTCACATGGAAATCAACATGGCAGCATCTGCTGGTCTCTGCATTCTCTTCTGAGTTTCATTGCTTTCACCTTCTTGCTTCTGTGGCTTTCTCTCTCTTTTTATGAATCTCATTCTCTTATACAATACTCCAATAACAGGATTAAGATCCATCCTGATTGAGATGGGTCACACCTTAACTGAGTAGTCCAGTTTACAAGGGGTCCTCACCCACTGGAGTAAATTAAATTTAAGAACATGTTCTTCAGGGGAACATACAGCTTCAAACTACCACAATTAACCAATGTAAGTCATGTCATATGTAGAAATAATGCAGAGCAATTCAGTTTCTAAAGTGTTTTTAAAAATGAGCACTTGAACACACTTTAATGGCATTCTCAGACTCATGCCTACCTAACCAGTTCTTCCAAAGAATCTCAGCAAAGCATATCTAAAGTTATAATTAATTTTAAAATAGAAAACAGAAATCTTTCAGGTGAATGGGTGTATTATCCTTATTAACAAAGAAAAGATATTTCCCTTCAACAGATAAAGCAGTATTTCTCTTTACTCTCAGATAATTTCTCTGTCAAAAAGAAGCTCTAAGATTCCTTGATTAAGCAGTTAGCACAACCTTCTACATTTTAGTCTTTAAAGTAGACGCTTTCATTATGTTACACATATGCTACATTTGAAAATCAGAAAAGTGAAAATACTAATTTAGAGATAAGTGTATGGCTGGAAATAGAAGTAGAGGGTTACAAACCAGTAATATGAAATAAGATCCTGAGGACAGAATTTGTCTTAGATTGAGTTTAACATATAGGCTTAGCCAATTAATATTTTAAAGTTTGGTGTTGTTATATATGATTTGTAATACTCTGTGCTGGTTTGGATCTGTTATGTACCTCAGAAAAGACAATGTTCTTTTGATCCAATCTTGTGAGAGCAGACCAATAGTGGGTGGGACTTTTTGATTAGGTTGTTTCCAAGGACAAGCAACCTACCCAATTTAGGGTGGGTCTTTATCCTTTATTGGAGTCCTTTAAGAAAGCTAACACAGAGAGAGAGTGAGAGAGCTCAGAGAAGCTAAGAGATGTAATCCAGAGATTGCTCCCAGGAGAAGCAAGGAGTACCCACAGGAGCTGAGAGATCCATTTTGAAACCAGAAGCCAGGAGATCAACAGACATTGCTGTGTGCCTTTCTAAGTAACAGAGGAACCCCAAATGCCAGCTGCCTTTCCTCAGATAAGGTATCATCCTATTGATGCCTTAATTGGGACATTTTCATGGTCTTAGAACTGTAAATTTGTGAACTAATAAACCCCCATTGTAAAAGACAATCCATTTCTGGTACATTGCCTTTCAGCAACTTTAGCAAGCCAAACCACACTCATATTTTTAATTTTTTTTATATATTTAGTACCCACATATTCAGATCTAATAATTTAGCCTCAAATTTCTGATTCAGCCAGTTCAACCTTAATAGTGCATTGAGCTTGGGAAATTGACACTCTCTTAAGCCTCAGATTTTTTTCACCTGTAAAATTAAAGATAACAACACTATTAATTTTTTAAAGTGATCAGTACATGACTGACACTTAATAAATTCTTATTAATTATAAAATATTACTGTATTTAATCTACTCTCTCCACATTGTATGCCTCAAAGATCTCATCCATACTTGAAATGTCAATTAAAAAGTACATGGGAAAAGATTATAAACTGTGGAATCAGTTCAGATCCCAGGCCCTTAAATAATGAGATGACATTTTACACAGTAAATGCTTTTCTGGTCATTCTTTTAGTCATATTTCAATTGATATGTGAATGAAAAGATCTGTAAACTGCTTTATGATTCTAAATACCCAATTCTCTGATTCTTAAATAAATAATTTTAGCTTTGGCCAGTCATGTCATTTCCAATGCTGCTTTTTCTAAGCTTTAGTAACAAAAGTACATTTCCCTCTTATGCACAAAGTGGTTTTTACTCTCCAAAATTTATCTTTTTGTCACTAATTTACATAATCTCCAGTCACCCAGATTAACAATATTTGTTATTTTAATTTTATTTCTTTTTATAACGAATACACAGTCATAAAAAAATTATAGATTCATCATTATTTTTAAAAAACTTTGACTTAACTCTTTATCTACATTTCTACTGTCATAAATAAGCCTAGATTTAAATCACTTTGTGCTTAGATTACTGCACTTAATTATTGCTGGTTATTCTGCTTCTCATCATATACTAACTGCAAAATTTACCTGGCACAGTGATTACTGATTGTATTTGTTTTAAGTCAGGATGAGGTATAATTTACAAACAGTTCTTTGGTATACAAGTCTTAATATACACATATGTTTTCATTTCTTTTAAGCAAATTCCCACTAATATGACCACTAGAATATGTGGTAAGTGTATGTTTAACTTTATTAACACAAACAAACTCACTGACTGTTTTCCTAATTATCTGTATTATTTTACATTACCACAAGCAGTGTATACAAGTTCCAGTTCCTCCATATCCTTGCCAGAAATTGGTATTGTTTGGATGTTCTTAATTTATCCATTCTGGTAGATGAGTAGTGGTATCTCACAGTGGTTTAATTTGTGAATTTCTGATGACAAATGATGTTGAATATCTTTTCATGTGCTTATTTGTCACTTATGTCACCTTGGTGAAGTGTCTTTTGTCTTCTTTTTATTGAGTTTTAAATATTTTCTGAAGTTAAGTCCATCAAATATGTGCTTTGCAGATATTTTATCACAGTGTGTGGCTTGTATTTACTTTTAAATAGTGTCTTTTCTATATGTAAATATGAAGTTTTTTTAATAGGAATTGACTTACACAACCATGGGGATTGGCAAGTCTAAAGTCTGTAGAGTAGGATGAAGGTTGGAAACTTTATGAAGGTGATGTTGAATTCCCCAGAGATGCTAGCTGGCTGAAGTAGAAATAGTCATTCTTCTTTCTGACTCCTGAAATCCTCAGTTCTCACCTTCAGGTTTGCAAATGATTGGATGAGGTGAGTCCTCTCATTGCCAAGGTCTATCTCCTTTGTCGATTGTAGAGGTAATCAGTCATAGATGCAATCAACTGACTAATTATTTAAATCCGTGAAATACCCTAACAGTAAAAATCAGGCCAGTGCTTGCTTGACCAAAAAATGGGACACCATAACCTAGCTGAGTTGACACATTAAATTAAATATCACAGTTAATAATACAATTATAATAATATTGGATCATCAGTTGCATCAAAGGTACCACACCAATGCACAATGTCAACAATAGGGAAAACTGTTTAGTGAGATACAGGGAAACTCTGCACTCTCTGCATGCTTCCTCAGAAAACTCATTAACTGCTCCAATAAACATTCACATAAAAAAGCAAATGGATTCCACATTATTTTATATCACGTATTTTAGGAAATCTAGTCTTTTATGTTCATAGTTTTCTTATATATTCCTATGTCTTTCCAGCATATGCACTTTGAAACATTCCTCTGGCCAGTGAAGGTCTCTTTTTGTCTGAAATGAATGTAAATTGCTGTCACTTTTGAGCCAGACATATCCCAGGGTGTGGAGTTATACAGAACCCTAAAATTGGGGGAGACAGGTAGGCCAAATGGATTCTGACACAGGTTCCACAGAAAAGCAGCACTTTGCTTTTCTTCCAAAGTCCTGGTCTGTTGGGCTTTATAATTTTTCAGTCAACAGTGTATTTTAAAGAGCAGAAGTTTTAAATTTTGATGAAAGCAAACTTGCAATTTTTTTTTCCTTTATAGTTAGTGTTTTTATAACCTAAACTTTGATAACAAAAGCCTTCTCCTATATTTTTCATTTTTTTTTTTTTTTTGGTCAAGGACTGAGGGAAAAAGTGGAAATTCAGAAGCAAAGTGGTCTAAGGAAATGGAATCTGGAGCAACTTATAGAACAAAGGACAAAAGTGATGGATATTGGTGTTCCATGTCAATGTCAACTGTGATTGATTGAATTGGGATCCCTTTCCCCACAAAAGATATATTCAAGTTCTAACCCTGGTCTCATGAATGTGATCCTATCTGGAATAAAAGATCTCTGAAGATGCTATTAATCATGGTGATTCCAAATAGGATTAGGGCGAACCTTAATCCATCATGATCTGTGTCCTTATGAGGGGAGGAAATTTTATACAGACAGGGTCAGAGAATAAGAGAAGACAACCATGGGATGGGGGCAGAAATTCAGAGGAAGTATGGCCCTGGTGACACTTGATTTGGACTTCTAGCCTCCTGAGATGAGGGACAATAAATTTCTGTTGTTTAAAGTTTATATTGTGTTATGGAAGCCCTATGAAACTAAGTCCAGAAAACAATACCCACACAAAGGTGGCACTGATCAACCTAGTGATTAGGATGAGAATTTTCCAGTTCCTTTTCTCTGCCAGCCCAGTTCCCAGTGTATGAGTGGAGTAGCCACAGTGTCAGGGGTAGAGACTGTATATGGTCACAAGGGCTTGGCCACTGTTCAACACTTAGCAGTCTGCAGAAGGAACTGAAGTGACATCTTGATATTGTAAAAGCCATTGAGGATCCTGGCCAGTCCCTTGATGGGATGTCAACTACATTGTTCCCTTCCACCCTGGGTGAAGAAGCAATGTGCCTTGCCAGAACTGATGCCCAAGCCAGATGTTTATCACCTCCTTATTTTGGGACCCTTTCTTAGTGAACAAACAGGCAAGGGAGTTGCTACATTGGTGATGGTAATGGATTCTAATTATAAATAGGAACTAGCACTGCTGAGACAAAATGAGGTCAAAGAAGAGTAAACTTAGAAATTGAACTACTTACTAGGCATCTCTTGGTCCTTGGCCTCTGGTGATAACTCTAAAAGTAAAATTTAAAAACAAGGGCTTAGACCTTTCAAAAATGAAGATCTAGATCATCTCATCAAGCAAGTAATTTAAACTAACTGAAAAGCTGTACAAAGGTGAAGGGAATTTAGATTTTTGATAGAGTGGGCAGAAGATGCATATTAGTTTTCACCTTGGGATTAGCTAAATATATGGGGTCTAGAGTTTCTGTTTCACAAATCCCCCTTCCATGCCTATATTTTTGAAGAACCAACACCTTGAAGAGTTAGTGACAGAGTAGATTTTATATGAGGCACAAATGTGTCTAAGAATGTAAGGAATAGACTAAAGCAGACATATAACAATAGCACATTCCCTAACACATCTGATTTCAGTGAAGCTATGGTAGGCAGTTCTATGTATCTTGCCAACATCCAGTATGAAGTATGCATTATGACTGTCCTCTGCTCTGTTGCTTTGAAGATTTCTTTGAAACCATGTGTATTAATTATCTAGTGCTCTGTGATGTTACCCCAATAAATTAGTGACTTTATACCACAAACATTTCTTTTCCTCACATTTGCTGTGAGTTAGAAATCTGGGCTATATTTGCTGTGAGTTAGGAATCTCGGTCCTCTGACCCAGAGTTTCTAACAAGGTTGCAGTCAAGGTATTGATTAGTGCTACAGTCTTCACAAGGCTTGACTATGGCTGGATCCACTTCTGAACTCACTCACATGGCTGTTGGTAGTATTCAGTCCTCATGGGTTATTGGATTGCTGGCCTCCATTTCTCACTGACTGTTGAACCAAAAATTCCCAGTATTGGTCACATTGATCTCTCTGCAGGATTGCTCAAACCATGGCAGCTGGTTTCCTTTAGACTGAGGAAATAGAGCAAAGAGGAGAGCTAGGTGGAAGTCAGAGTTTTGATAGGCTACTCCTGGAAGTGACATCACCTCACTATTTTTTTTTTTTTAATTAGAGAAGTTGTAGGTTTACAGAGAAATCATGCAGAAAGTACATGGTCCCCATAAAGCTCCCTACCCCAGTTTTCCCTATCATAACACTTTGAATTAGTGTGGTACTTTTGTTTTAATTGATGAAACAATATTAATATAATTATGCTACTATCTAATATAATTATGGTGGCCCATAGCTTACCTTAGGGTTCACTATGTGTATTGTATATTGCTATGGTTTTGAAAATATTTGGTCTGTTAACATATATATAACATAACATCTCCCATTTTGTCTACTTTCAAATATACAATTCAGTTGCGTTGACTAGTTTCATGATGTTATGCTATCATCACCACCATCCATTACCAAAATTTTTACATCACACAAACATAAACTCTTTACCTTAGTTCATTAATTCTCCTCTCCCCCTTCACTCTGGCCCCTGTATTCTAATTTCTGACTCTACAAATTTGCATATTTTATTTATTTCATGTGAGATATTATATAATATTTTCCCTTATGTGTATGACTTATTTCACTTGGCATGATGTCTTCAAGGTTCATCCAAGTTGTAGCCTGCATCAGAACTTCATTCCTTTTTATGGCTAATTGATATTCCATTGTATGTTGTTCCAACCCAGTTCTTAAAGGGCTTGGCTCAGCACAACCCCAAAACCAAAGAACATGCTAAGCACAGAGTTTTATTAGGACTTACAAACAGGAGAAGAATTTTCCCAGTGGCAGCCTTCCAGAAAATGGAAGTAGTGCTCTGCAAAGGTAGACATGCAAGGGACAGCTTTTAAGGGTTTAGGACAATGACATTCCATAGGGTACAGGAACAGAATTTCATCAGGGTCCCATGACACAGGAGTCTAGAGATTTGTTATCAACAGTGATCAGGGGAGGGGAGTTTCAATGCTTGTGCCAGTTTGAATGTATTATGTCCCCCAAATGCCATTATCTTTGATGTAGTCTTGTGGGGCAGACATTTTGGTGCTGATTAGATTTGCTTGGAATGTGCCCCACCCAGCTGTGGGTGATGACTCCGATGAGATATTCCCATGGAGGCATGGCCCCACCCATTCAGGGTGGGCCTTGATCAGTGGAGCCATGTAAATGAGCTGCCTCAAAGAGAAGGAACTCAGTGCAGCTGTGAGTGACGTTTTGAAGAGAAGCAAGCTTGCTAGATAGGAACGTCCTGGGAGAAAGCCATTTTGAAACAGAACTTTGGAGCAGACGCCGGCCACGTGCCTTCCCAGCTAACAGAGTTTTTCCAGAAACCATTGGCCATCCTCCAGTGAAGGTACCCAATTACTGATGTGTTACTTTTGACACTTTATGGCCTTAAGACTGTAACTGTGTAGCCAAATAAACTCCCTTTTTATAAAAGCTAATCCGTCTCTGGTGTTTTGCATTCCGCAGCATTAGCAAACTGGAACAATGCTTTGTAAGATAGGTGGCATATGATACTATCTGTACATTCTTTCCTCCTTGAGGTCTGTAGACCTTTAACTTCATCCAGGTCATGTAGATGGCTATGTGCAGTGACTTACTTTCAACATGGAGGAGAAACCTGGGCCCTGGATCTCCACATACATATCTGCCACATTTTGTTTATCCATTCATCAGTTGATTGACCCTTGTGTTGCTTCCATTTTTGGCAATTGTGAATAATGCCCCTATTAACATTGATATGCAAATACCTGTGCCCCTGCTTTCAGATACTTTGGATATATACCTAGAAGTGGGATTGCTGGGGTATAAGGTAATTCCATACTTAACTTTATGAGGAAACACAAAACTGTTTTATACAGCTGCTGCACCATTTTGCATACCCACCAAAAATGATTGAGTGTTCCTATTTTTCCACATCTTCTCCAACACATGTTACTTTAGATGGTTCTGCCAGTTTTTGCTAGTTTTTAAAACATTCTGTCTGGCAACAGTAACTTCAAGTGTCTTAACCACCATTTTGGTCAACCAGAATCTCAATGAACACTTTCTCAACATCACTTTTGTTATATTCTATTCATTAAAAGTAAGTCACTCTGCCAATTTACTTCTATTGCTTATAAAATAACATGAAAAAATGGAATGAGTTTTAAATACAGTATTTAGATAGAATTAAAATAGTAATTATCAATCACAATGGATTGATTTTGCAATACAACAATTATGATAAGATGACAAGTATGAAAAATCAGAACAATAAACTAGTTTATTGTTAGTTTACATATAAACTAATGCTTAGGCTCCAAAATTCCACAAGGAATTTTGAACAAGGCTAGGCTAATATATGAATGGAGAAGACCTCTAAGTTGTTAACGATGGACTTGACTTTAATATTTTTGTATCTCAATTTACTTGCTTGTGTAATTACTATTTGCCAGATATAAACTATCTTATATAGCTTATTTTTAAGTTATCGTTTTAATTATGCCATTTGATGACACTTAGCTCCAAGATCTCATAAGTATAATATCACTACCTTTGACTTATTTTTTAACTAATTTTCAAGTTGGGTCATTATGTTTGCGTTAAATATTGTTGTTGCCTTATCAAAAGCTGTTAAATGTGTTTTATGAGATTATATAGCCTGATGAAGAAGGGTTGTAACAATGTTACTCATTGAATAAAAAATATGTAGTAAATTTTAATTGGTTAATTGGTTTACTATTTCAGCATTCATGCAAAGTCTACATGTAGTAGTTTGATATTCTGGAGCAAAAATGGGACATATGGTCCAGTAACTTGTATTATAAAATGTCTAATATATATGCTTGCCCTGTGTGTATATACAACTCTTTAAAAAGTAGTCTTTTGAACATTTTTCTTTAGTTCCTTTCTTATATTTACTATGTCATTTTCTTCCCATTGAAATTGCAGTAAATTTTGTTAAACTTAGTTCATTCCTAGGAATAGAAAATAACAAAGGATCTAAATTTAAAAAACAATAGGTACAGTGTTACCAAGTAATAACCATGCAGAACTTATTCTGCTTGACAAGGGTTTGAATTTCAAACTGATGAATTAGGTTACAAGAACATGAGCTCATAAAAATTATCCTTTTCCTACTCCCATCTTTTACTACCATATAGCCAATATTTCGTCTTCCTTTATTTCCTCTATCATTTGAAGATTTTAGAGAAAAGAAATGAAAGTGTTTGTACTAGTTTTTTTTTTCTCACTCTTCCAGCAGAGAAACTCATGACATTTTTCAAAGAGCCAACAGAATCAGAAAAATTAAAGAGACTTGTATAAATGGAAATTACACTTGGTTTTTAAGAAATTTTGTAATTAAAAACATAAGCACCTATGGGGGTGCAAAGTTTTTTCCCAATGTCATGAGTTTTTATCCATCTGATGTTATTTTCCTGCACATAAGTCTCTCCATTATTATTGTTTGAAATCTAAATCCATTTTCTCTGTCCTGCACACACCATGTTTTTATTGTCACCAATATATCTGCTGTTTCAAACACTAAGTGAGTACTCTTCATACTTCTGGGAGATACAGAATCTGCTTGAAGCTCTTGGCCCATCACACCTTTGACTTCTCATTTCACTTTCTACTACCTCTCTGTTACTAGGGGTGGTTCCCTTTTCTGTGAGTTATTGGAGGGACTGATAATGGAGGAAATGGCTGCAAATGCTTATGAGCCATGCACACTGATTGCCACATGGTTGGGAGTTTCCTAAATTCTGGGAGTTCTTCTGTCAAAATTAAATGTTCAACATAATTTATTAGGGTTGGAAGGTGAAGAAACTTTTCTCTATATATTAATATGAGGGTCATAAAAGGAAGGTTAAAGTGAAACTTGATTCTTGATGATTTGGCTATACTATGGGATTTGAGTAAATTTTGCATTTATTATTTTACATTTAGGTTGTTGGAAGAAAAACAGGATGAAGTAATTATAATAGAAATGAAAAGAAATTATGGAGATTAACTTATTTCCAGGTTACTATACCAAGTCATTCATACTCTTTATCCCCTTAAAAATATATATATGGAATGGATATTATTTATGATGTTCACATATTATCTCACTAATCTACCCTGTTCTGAATCCATTGTGATCTATTCATTATTTGTTTCTCAGATATCCTGAAACATCTACTGATAATCTGGTTATGCAATATTTAAGAATAATAAGGGCCAACTTCAGCAAGAGTAGAGCTAAAAAACAAAAAACACCACTCAATCACTTGGATTGGGGCTGGGCTTGACAGAGAATATAGTTATTGATCACCAAAGAATGGTAGAAAAAATATTGAGGGGGATTTCCAATACTATAAGCTGCCCCATGCAATTCTAATACAGTGCACTTCATAATAATTTGTTGTCAAGAAAAAGATACCTATGTAAGTATGGAACTTTTTTTTACAGTGGTGGAAAAGCTAAGAAATATATTAATCTAATGGCAAGTGATGCAGAATATGAAAATACAAGTGTAGCATTACAGCAAATTTCTTCCAATTATTTTGAGCAAGTTTTTATTAACATGGTCTTAAGTATATGGATTTTAAATAATAATGTTTTGCTATATATGGTAAGTTCATTGTGTTTAATGGTGCATGTGGACAACCCACATAGAAGAATCACAGTGTTGGTTATTATAGTTTGGGAACAAAGCCATGCTTTGGTAAAGGATAATTCTATTTCTGAGATTGAGGCCCTGGGTTAACATTGGGTCCTGGTAGCTACTGAATGCTTAACCATGTGATACAAAGGAACATGCTACATGGGTTGCTCTTCTTGAAATGGATATATACATATATATGTATATTTTAACTTAACAAACCTTAAAGCAGGCATTGTCAGCAGCACATATATTTAGGCTCATGCAGATCCAGGAATCACAATTAAGCAGATGGAATAACTCCTAATGAGCATATTATTGCTGTACTGGCACTGAACCCTCATCTATTGCCTCATGAGCTTTCTACATGTACCATGGATGAATAAGAAAAACTAAAGACTGATAAACAGATTTTTTACTTACATGAACTGAAAGAGCACTACCTCAGGGTGGCCCTGATGGACAGTGAGGAAAACTCCCCAATGGAAACAACTGGGAGTTAGGCACAGGTTCCACTTTGCATGGAAGGAGAGATGGATAGAAATATGAATCTATATTGTTTAATAGGCAGTGGTACACAATTTGGCTGCATTAACAGGGAAATAAGAAGATGGGTGACAAAGTGATCAAAAGAATTGCAAAATATGTGGATGGACCGCTCAGAAGTTACCCAGATTTGAAGATAATTTTATACATAAGAATACCACCCTCTCATGTTGACATTAATGTGTTTAATTTTTATTTGTTTAAATACCATTTAATTGGTATTTACATTTAGTTGGACAGAAGCCTCTGACCTTATAGAATGGTGAGAAGGCCTACTAAAGTTTAGGTTATGGTACCATCTGTAAGGTAATGCCCTGCAAGACTGTGGAGCCCTACAGGATGCAAAACATTCTCTGAATAAGAAGTCACCAGAATACATACTCCGGGAGTTATTTCACCTGATGAGCCAGTGGCAAACTGTTTGCCTTTATCTTAGGATTTTATTTTCTGATTATTTGAGGTCTCAGAAGCAAAGGGGAAACCTTTCAAACAGGGAACACAAATGGTTTTATTGTACTAGATGCCATTTGACCTTTTGAGGGTCCTCACGTCACTGGATCCATAGGCAAGGAAAGGAGAATATTTTATTTTGTGGGAATGGCCACCTTAGTTACAAGGGAAAAAGATGGTACAAAAGATATGAAGGCAAATATGTCCTGAACCCACAATATCCTTTGTTTGGGTCTCTTCCTAGTTAAAGTCTAATGGTAAAAAATAAGGGAAGGCAAAACTGATGAAGGCTAAAGACAGCAGGTAAAAGTTTAATGAGAAGCAGGACATTTGCATAGTCTCAAAGTATCTTATCCCAAATAACTGATTAATTCCAAAGAGAAAATCAGTAAGATTACAGTGGAGAATTCTGAAATACATCACCATAATCAGGTGATAAGTATTAACATCTATACTGAAACATATCAACATCATGCATCCTCTGATACGAAGAACACATTACCACTGTGGTATTTTTATTAAAATATATAATCACAATGTAATAATGGAATAATATCAGACAATCCAGAATTAGTGTACAGTCTACAAAGTATTCAGGCTTTATATTAAGCAAAAATATATTACTTATTATCAACTGTTTTAAGTGTAAAATAAACAAGTACATTGTCCAGATTCTCTTGAAGCTTAGATGTGCCTGTCTCTTCCTGAAACATGAGTGTTGAACCAAACAAGACATGGGTAGTGGAAGACTGAAACTTCCTATGGAAACTTGATGATAGAAGTACCTATTCTTCTAGTTTCCTCTAAAAACATCCATGTCATAGAACCATAGCTGCAAAGTAGTGTGTGGTGGTGGATTTTTTGTTTTCCAATGTCACTATCCTTTTATAAAGCTGTTTTTTGTTTTGTTTTGTTTTGTTTTCATTTTTCTGCCTCTGTTTCCTTTGCTGCTTTGAACTGGCTCTGTAAATATACCATTAGAAGGCTTCAGTAAGAGCAATTGAAATCACATGATAATCTAGAGGATTAATGCAAAAATTTAAATGCAGAGTATTGTAATGCTAAAAGGGTAGAGAGATCTAATTAAATCAGTACACACTCCTTTAGACCTGAGACAGAAAAGAGACCATGAAGATGAACAGGCTATTAGCTTGTTGTACGGCTCTGAGTTTACATAGAGATATTGTAACAAGTTATATTTGTGAATGTTTTTAAAGTCAAACACTCATTAGGTAATGCATCTTCTTAGTTATGATTATGCAAGCCATTCTAGTCTCTGGCCTATTAGATGCTAGTCCCACAGTACTGGGTACAGAATTCTGTACTTCTAAATTACAATAGGATTCTGACTCAGTTCACTCTACCACATAGGTTAAAATTTACAGCCTTGCCTGCATACAACTTCTGTTTCCAAATGGAGTAGGATCTTCTGCATAGCACAACAGGGGTAGACACAATTGTGCCTCTTAGATTCTTGTGTCTCATCCCTCAATGAATGTAATTTGTGAGACTGTTGAATACAAAATGCCAATAATAGAATCCAAAACTGCTCAAGCTAAACAATCAGAATTACATTTTTATTGGTCACATTCAATTTCATGTCATGAAGTTTCTTGATTATATTTTACTGGCAGGAAGTCATCTACTTCTGTACTGAAATAACCCTGGAATTCTTTTCTTTTAATTTGAGACTGTAGATGTTTTTCCCAGAAGACCAGTCATTCCACACTCTGGCAAACATGAGGGGAACTGATCATTAATGCTTGGGTAAATTTATTACAGAACTGACAATATGAGAATCAAGAAAAGTGAAATTCTTTATTGTATGTAATACATAGGGATGTGGGTTTATCTGTATTTCTTAAGGACTCAAGCAATAATTATCCTTAGTTTAAGAATATATTGTAGACTCTGAAGGCTTGGACAAATCTCTAGGGCCTGTCATTTTGACCAGAAAAATTGTGAGCTACAATCATGGATAACAGACAAGGTTTCTTTTAGTTTAGGAATGAAACCCTACTATACAAACATATGTATGGCTCTACTCATCAAAATACCAGTAAGCAATTAGTAAAATAGAGTTAAATGGATACTGTTTTACCCTGTAAGATTAAGATAGGGCAGTTTGTGCCAAATTTCCTTACTTTACTGACTTCCCACATTATGGTCAGTGAAATAAACAAGACACATAAGGACAAAAATTCTGATATCAGTTATGAGAGATAACTAGAAATAGCAATTTGTAAACATAGAAAGCAAATTAGAGAGTACCAGGGGAGGATGGAGGGGAGAGGATGGAAGGGGAAGTGTTTGTTGTAAACTTTTTTTTTTTTTAATTAGAGAATCTGAAAAAGGACAGTCAGGGCATTACATTCTTGGCATACAAAGCAAAATGTGTAGGCACATGAGAGAAGTATGAGGAGGGTTCCAACATCATCAAGTTTGTCAGACTCCTCTTCCAGTGACAACTAAAAGTTGGTAGGACTTTTCTTTGATGGACATTTTTTATTATTATTTCAATCTCTTGTTATATGTTTGTTGATGTTTTATATTTATTATTGAGTCAATGTGGATAATGTGTTTCTAGGATTTTTTTTTCCTGTCTTCTAGATTATCTAATTTCTTGTCATATAAATGCTTATAATTGCGGGATGCTGATTACGTGCTTCGACTTGGCGGGCCTGGGCTGGGGGACCTGATCAGCCCCTGGGGAGGGTGGTGGGCACGGGCGACAGCGCCCTCCACAGCCCCCCAGGCCTGAGAAAGTGAGGCCGGAGGCAGGCCCCATTTCCTCACCCAAAATACCACCGTTAGGGGAGGCTTGCCGGAGGGAACCGCCTTTTCCCCACCCCCTTATCTTGCCCGCACACCCCCCGTTGCCAGAGCAACTCCCGCCACCACCAGTGCGCATACACTGTTGCCAGACACCGTTGCCAGAGCAACTCCCGCCCCTTTTCAAACAACCTCCGTGCCCTCTTAAAACCAATCCTAACCTCCGCACCCTCTCAGAACCAATCCTAGCCTTTATCCCCTCAGCATTGGCTTGTAACAACCCCCGCCCTCTATGCCAGCCTATATAACCTGTGCTCACCCCTAATAAACGCTCTTGGCTTTACCCTCCTGAAAAAAGCGTCCCGCCTGTTCCTTTCTCGCCGCCCTCCATACCTTGCACGCCACCGCCGGGGACCTGGCCAAGTCCCCCACCTCGCCCTCGCCTCCGGGAAAGAGCCCCCGCCGCCGGTACCCTCCGAGCAACGCCGAGAGCTGAGGGTTCAGCAACTGGCCGCCATCCCCCCAGACGATTTAACTGCGACCGCAACTGGTGCCCCATGTGAGGCTGGTCCTCTCCACACAACGGTCCAGTAAAATCAACCGCTCGCCCGGACGCCTCTCCAACTCCCCTTCTCCTCGCCTGCAAGGTAAGGGCCGCCTCTCCCTCGCCGCCCCGCGGAGCCGCCTCTCCCTCGCTGCTCCACGTCCGGAGCCGCCTCTCCCTCGCCGCTCCGTGCCCGGGCCGCTCCTCCCTTCCCGAATTAACCTGGCTATTGCCCCCGACTACCTTTCGTCTTCTCTTCCTATGTCCCCCATTCCTCCTGACACTCTCCCTCTTCCCCTCCATTACTTTGCTGTAGTCCTTTGTGTCTTCGTTTCTTTGTTTGGCGCGGTGTGCCTCTTTGCGACCGCCCCCCCAGACTGCTCCCGCTACCAGAGAGTCCTGCTTTCTGCTCTCGCCGTCTCCTCCGGCCTCGCGGCCACGGTTTACCTCATTCTCCTTGCTCGGTAGACAACCCCCCCCTCCTTCCCCCTCCGCTATGGGTAATCGTCTATCTGCACGCCAAGCACCTCAAGTTCGCGCTCTGGCGGGTCTCCTAGGCACACATCGCTGTAAGGTGTCTGTCCGGCAGCTGCAAGTATATTGGGACCTCCTGCTGCCCTTTAACCCATGGCTCACCACTTGCCATCTTTGGGACCCTGTCACTTATAATCGCCTTATTGATCGGGTCACCAACGCCATGGAACATGAGAGCAAGCGCTTCCCTCCCGGCTTGCTCCCCACCTTAATAACTGTCCGCTCCTGCCTTCAGGGCTCCCTCCCCCCTGATCGAGGCCCCATTAAATCTAAGGAGGCCCTGTCAACTCAATCAACAGATTCAGACAGTGAGACTAACGCGGACCACGATTCGGACACAGAATCCTTAGTCGAGCAGATTAACAACGCACTCGAAAACACCCCCCAAAAGCGAAACAATACCGAGCCTCGCCAAGATGGCGAACTTCCTCCTTCTTCTTCCATCGAGGGGAGGAAGTGCTCCGGCGATGACGTCAGCCCTAAGCCAGGCCGGAAACCACAAGCGCTTTACCCCGCCCTTCCACAGGGCGGAGCTAGCCCGCCATTTTATGCCTTAGCCACACCTACCGCGCCGCCATCTTGCGACGCTTGGGGCCTCCCACTTCCGCCTCCCACTTCGGCGAGCTCCCCCTCAGAGCCGCTGCCGGCAGCTGCCGCCGCCCCTCCCACCCTGCCGGCAAACAACCCCTGGCTGCCTTCTATACCTCAAGGCAACCCTTGGGGCAACGCTGCCCCTACCCCCACTCCCGTGCCAGGCCCTCTGCAAGCACGTCCTCCTTTCTCTCGCACTTTTCACTGCTTTCCCCTTAACCTTACCCCCACACCACAGAAACCGTACGACTGGTATCCCATTGACTCAGATACTATCAAGCAGCTTCGCAGGGCCGTCAAGGAGGACGGGTTTGGTAGCCCATACGCTTCCCAAATACTGCAGGATATCGCCATGGACTTTTGCCTCCCCCAAGACTGGGCCTCGTTTGCCCGTACCATCCTTAACCCCGGCCAGTTCGTTGATTGGCGTGCCCACTTCCAGGCGGAAGCAGCTAGGCAAAGCGGGCAAGATGCAGCCACTGGAGTCTATCATCACCCCGAAGCTTACTTGGGCACGGGAGCGTTTATAAATGCATCTGCCTATATTAATGCACCTGCCACCTTTTGGCCTATCCTTCGGGGAATCGCCTTGCGAGCGTTTGCCAACTGTTCTGCCTGTCGGCCTACTAAATTCACCAAGCTCCTCCAGGAACCAAATGAGCCTTTTGCCACCTTTGTCTCCAGGGTTGAAGAAACCTGCGCTCAGAAGGTTAGTGATCCCCAGGCCCAACTGGCCCTCGCTCAAGAACTCATTCTCGAGGGAGCCAATCCCCCTTGCAAGCAGGCTATCCTTCCCTTGCGGGAGAAGAGCCTACACGATTGGGTACTTGCCTGCAGCGCCTTTAACCCAGCTGCCGCGTCCCTAGCCCAGGCTATCTCTGGCGCTGTCACTGCCGCCTTAGCCGCCAGGGAGTGCCCCAATGCGGAGGTAGACCGGGTGCCCAGTCCGGAGATACCTCCAGAGAGTGAGATTATACGCCTATACAGACAGGCAAAAGCCAGCCCCCTACACCTCCATAACCCCCACCCAAGCATTGCTTCCCTTCTAACGATCATGCTGGCCCTTGCCTCTTCTACCCAGGCCAACCCCCACCAGCCCTGGAAATGGACCCTTGCGCGTTGGGAGGATTCAAATATTGTCTTTTGCAATATCACTGCACAACCCCCCTCCTTTTCTTTTAATGACTCTGAACTGTTTCTTCCCGGAACCTTTGCCCCCACCAATAGCGACTCTGGTAGTTCTAGAAGGGGAGGCCGAGTTGGAGTACGCAGTAACGAAAACCTAGACCAGTATTACATGTGCCCATCCTCAAATCCTGGAAAATCGTACTGCAATTCCCCCAACAAGTACTACTGTGCATACTGGGGGTGTGAAACATTGGCCACTAATTGGAAGCCTCCTGTTCCTGATCAATACCTTACCTTAAAGTGGGCCCCTACAGGGTGCAATCTCCCCACAGTTAACTGGCTCGGCCAAGAAAGCGAGGGATCCTGCACACATCTTAATCTTACAGTGCAGCTCCCCACTGATCCCTCCTGGTTACTCGGTCGAACTTGGGGCTTCAGAATCTATGAGAAAGGAGCCGACCAAGGATCACTTATTCTCATAAAAAAGGAGGCTGTAAGCCAACCATGCCAAAATACTGCATTAAAAACACCCTCTGGCATAGGTCCCAACCAAGTCCTTAACCCCCTTAATCCACAGCCCTCCAGCCGCACCTCAAGTACAAGCAGCGCATCCGGAAACCGCACCTCAGCTACAAACAGCGCATCGCCAGCCCCACCACCCCAACCTTTTCTGCCCCCCTCTCGTTACTCCTCTCCCCTCCTCGGCCTTATCCAAGCAGCCTTCACCTCAGTGAATTCCTCCAACCCCAATCTTACCTCCTCCTGCTGGCTTTGCCTCTCCACTTCCTCCCCCCTGTATGAGCCCGTTGCCTCCAACCTTTCCTTTTCAGAAAATACAGAGAATAGCCCCTCGGAATGCAATTGGAATACCTCTGCCATCCCCCTAACCTTTCATTCAGTCTCCTTTACAGGACAGTGCATCCGCCCTCGCTCAAGTAACTCTTCCAACCTCACAGCTTGTGCCAACTACTCATCTCCCAGCAGCTCTGCCAAGTTTCTTATTCCCCACAACTCCTCCCAATGGCTCTGCTCCTTTACAGGACTTACCCCCTGCCTTAATGTGCAAACCCTCAATACAACTAATGAAACTTGCCTCCTAATTGTCCTTATCCCTAGGGTCCTATACCACAGCGAGGAAGACTTCTTCCTCCGCCTGAAAAGAACTGCAGCTCCTGCCCCTCTGCAAAAGCGAGAGCCCATCACCGCCCTCACGATTGCCTCCCTCCTAGGTCTTGCAGGCGCTGGCACCGGAATCGCTGCATTAGCCAGTCAAGGTTCCGCCCTAACTCACCTCCGGGCGGCCGTTGACGAGGACATTCGTCACCTACAAAACGCTATTTCCCATCTTAAAAATTCTGTTAATTCCCTCTCTGAGGTCGTGCTCCAAAACCGCCGAGGTCTCGACCTTCTTCTCCTCAAAGAAGGAGGCCTTTGCTCCGCCCTAGGAGAAGAATGCTGTGTTTATGCCAATTCCACAGGTCTCGCCGAAGACAGCCTAAAGAAAGTCCAAGAGGGACTAGAACAGCGCAAAAGGGACTGTGAAGCTGCCAACTATTGGTCCCACATCTTTACCTCCCTCCTCCCTTACCTCCTCCCCCTCATAGGCCCCCTACTAATAATTATTCTAGCTCTCACCCTAGGACCCTGGGTTATCCGCAGACTTCGCCAACTTGCTAAAAGCCAGGCCAATACCAATGCTGTCCTCTCATCATTTGTGCAAGTCCAGTATCAACAACTTGCCTCCACTGAAGAAGCTAACCCTCCGCAGCGTCGCCACCCTTGTCCATCCCGCAAGCAGCGAGGCCCCTGTCGAGCGCCCGGGCGCCACACCAACGTCAAGCTCCAACCTCGCTGAGCCACCGTCAACCCCTTTTCCCCTCCCCGGCCTCCCCCTTCCCTCATCCCTTAGCGGACCTCTCCGGTAAGCTTCTTCCTTTAATTAGAACAGAAGGGGGAAATGCGGGATACTGATTACGTGCTTCGACTTGGCGGGCCTGGGCTGGGGGACCTGATCAGCCCCTGGGGAGGGTGGTGGGCACGGGCGACAGCGCCCTCCATAGCCCCCCAGGCCTGAGAAAGTGAGGCCGGAGGCAGGCCCCATTTCCTCACCCAAAATACCACCGTTAGGGGAGGCTTGCCGGAGGGAACCGCCTTTTCCCCACCCCCTTATCTTGCCCGCACACCCCCCGTTGCCAGAGCAACTCCTGCCACCACCAGTGCGCATACACTGTTGCCAGACACCGTTGCCAGAGCAACTCCCGCCCCTTTTCAAACAACCTCCGTGCCCTCTTAGAACCAATCCTAACCTCCGCACCCTCTCGGAACCAATCCTAGCCTTTATCCCCTCAGCATTGGCTTGTAACAACCCCCGTCCTCTATGCCAGCCTATATGACCTGTGTTTCTAGGACTTTTTTTCCTGTCTTCTAGATTATCTAATTTCTTGTCATATAAATGCTTATAATATTCCTTAATCTTTATTTTTTAAGGTCAATAGTGATATAACTATTTTCAGTTCTGATTTTAGTTATTTGCATATCTCTATTTTTTCTTTGTCAGTCTAGCTAAAGTTTTGCCAATTTATTACATTTTATCAAAAAAGGAGTTTTTGTTTTGTTTTGTTTACTCTCTCAATTGTTTTCCTATTCTCTACTTCCTTTATTCCCACTCTAATCTTATCATTTCCTTTCTTCTGATAAATTTGGGTTTACTTTGCTGTTCTTTTTTTAGTTCCTCAAGATGTAAGTTAGGTTATTAATTTGAGATCTCTCTGTGTTTTAATAGAGGTATTCATACCTATAAATTTCCCTCTAAGCACTGCCTTTGCTGCATCCCTTAGGTTTTGATATGACAACTCTTTGTTATCATTTGTTGCTATGTATTTTCTAATTTCCCTTTTAATTTTGTCTTTAACCAATTGGTTGTCAAAAAGTGTGCTGTTTAATTTCCATGTTTGCAAATTTTCCAATTTCTTTTCTTCTGTTATTGATTTCTACCTTCATTCCATTGTGGTCAGAGAACTTGCTTTTTATGACTTCAATATTTTTAAATTTATTGGAACTGCTCTTGTGGTCTATGTTATAAAATTATTCATGTACACTTAAAAAAAGAATATGTATTCTGCTCTTGTTGGGTAAAGTGTTCTATATATGTCAGTTAGATTTAATTGGTTTATAGTGTTGTTCAGGTCCTCTGTTTCCTTACTGATTTTCTGTTTAGATGATCTATCCAGTATTGAGTGTGGTGTATTGAAGTTTCCAGCTATTGTTGAACTGTCCATTTCTCCCTTCATTTCTGTCAACATTTGCATCATATGTTTTTGCATCGTGATGATAGATGCACACATATTTATAACAATCAAACCTTCTTGTTTGAATTAACTCTTTTTATTGGTATATAATGTCCCTCTTTATCCCATAATAGTTATTGACTTAAAATCTATTACATCTGATATTAACATTGCTACTCTGTCTCTCTTTAGATTACTATTTGCATGAAATATATTTCCATCTTTTCACTTTCAACCTACTTGTACTATGGATCTAAGATGGGTCTCTTGTAAACAGCATATGTTTGGGTCATGTTTCTTTATCCATTCTGTCAATCTCTGCTTTTTGATTAGAGAGTTTAATCCATTTACATTTAAGGAAATTACTGGTAAGACAAGATTTACCTCTACATTTTGATAAATGGGTTTTGTAAATCTTATACCTTTTTCATTCCTCCTTTCTTCCATTACTGCTTTCCTTTTTGTTTAAATGAGGCACTTTGAATCACTAATGCTAAATCTATTACAATTTAGTTTATGTTGGTTCCACCTTAACTTCACTAGCTTACACATGCACTATACCAATATACTTCCTTTTTATGTCATTCTTTTCACAAATTACAGCTTTATGCATTGTGTACTCTGTGATAAAGATTTAGGATAGTTTTTTTAGACATTTGAATTTTAAGCATTATAAAAATAAAGGGAAACATTACAAATGATAAATGAAATAATACTAGCATTTACATTTCCCCATATTGTTACTGTCACTGGAGGTCTTTATTTCTGTATCCAGCATTGAGATACTACTTAGTGTTCTTTCCTTTCAACATGGGGGGCTCCTTTAAACATTTCTTATAGGGCAGGTCTAGTGGCAATGAGCTCCCTCGAGTTTGTTTGTCCAGAAATATCTTAATTTCTCTCTCATTTTTGAAGGACAACTCTGCAGGTTATATTACTCTAAGGTAACAATTTTTTTTTAGTATCCTTTGTATGTGACACATTATTTCTCTTTTGCTGTGTTTAAAATTCTGTCTTTGTCCTTGGCATTTGTCAGTTTGATCATAATGTGACTGTGCAGATAGTTTTGGGTTCATCCTGCCTAACATTTATTATGAATTTTGGATTTGTATACTCATATTTTTCATCATATTTGTGAAGTTTTCTGCCATTGTATTTTCAGATAATTTCTGTGGCCCTTTATCACTCTTTTCTGCTTCTGGTTCTCTTATGACATGTATATTGGCATGCTTGATGGTATTCCATGGGGTTCTCAGGATCTCTCCATTTTTTTTTTCATTCTTTTATTTTTTCCATCCTAACTGGACAATTTCATTTTTTTTTTTTTTTTGTTACATTCATTGATCCTGTCTCTGCTGCCTCCAATATACTCTTGAATTCCTCTATTGACTATTTCCCTTCAGGCAGAGTACATTGAGTTTCAGAATTTCCATCTGATTCTCTTTATAATTTCTATCTCATTACCAAAATTCTCATTTGGTTCTTTAATTATGCCCCTGATTTCTTTTAGTTTTTGTTCATGTTTTTCTTTGTTTCATACATCCTATCAATGAGAGTTATTCTAATATCTTTGTTTAGTAGTTTCATAGACTACAGTTCCTCCGGAATATTTTCTATTGATTTCTTTTTTTTTTTTTCCCCAGGACTGGGGTATACTTTCTTGTTTCCTTGTATATTGTGTAATTTTTTGTTGAGAATTTGACATTCTGATTATTATGTTGGGGACACTCTGGAAGCCTAGTTCTTCCACTCTACAGTCCACTAGACCAAGAATAAAAAGAAAAAAAGACAGAAAGAAAGGAAAAGGAAAAAAAAGGAAGGAAAGAGAGAGAGGAAATAAAAAGACAGATAATACTAATCAACAGACAAAATACCTACACAAAAACAAAACAAAACAAAACAAAACAAAACAAAAAAAAAAAAAAACAAGAAAAGAAACAAGAAATAAAGAAGTGCACCACCTCCCCAAGTTTCTTGTATTGTGCTGGGGAGAAGCCAGAAGATGTTGCTGTCAAGGCCAAAACTAAGGTCAATGTCCCTGCTCATCCCTCAAGGATTTTCCAGACTCAAAATACAAAACAAACAAACAAACAACAACAAAATGCATACACACATAAAAAGGACAAAACAACCAACCACCCCAAAAAAAAAAAAAAAAGAAAATAGGAAAAAAGAAAAACTGTTGCACTGACTCTTTATCTCCTTGCAGATATTTATGTAAGGCCAGAAGATGCTCCTTCTGAGAGAAACTAAGGCTATCATCTGCATTACGCTCTCAGAGACCCTCAGACTAAGCAACACAAGAAAGAGAATAAATCCAAACAATGATAAAGTGCACTGGGTCTTTAAATCCTGGTAGGTGCTGGTGTGAGGCCAGAAGCCACTGCTATGGAAAGGGATGGAATGAAGTCTGGGGTCTCAAGGATCTACTACACTAGGAAATGCCCAAACATAGAAGAAGGGAAAAACAGCCAAAAAAATTTCATTAGCTCTTTATGTCCAGGTGGATGCTGGTGGGAGGCTGGAAGTGCTGCTGCCCAGAGGACCACAACTGTGGCCAACTTCCACAATGGACCCTCAGAGAGCCTTCAGACTGACCCTGACCGTTAACACAAATTTATAGAGAAAGAGGTTTCCTTGGCCAACTCTGTCCCAGCTGGTGCTCCTGGAATCCTGGCCATGTTGCTGCAGCTTCAACTATTTCCTTGTCTATTTGCAGAGCTGTTGCCATGGGGTTCTTCTATGGAGGCTGATCACTGGTTCATGCTTTCATTTATAAAAGCCCTTGCTTCCTCTTGCATTCTTGTAGTTAATCTAAATACTTATTCTGGTTCCAGGTATACCACCTAGTTAATTCCAATTTCTTTTATTAGTTCTTACATTTTTCTAGTGGAGGGATTGATTTGTAGAACTTCCTACTCTGCCACTTTGCACCTGTGCTTTCCAACAACCTCTTTTGTTGTTGTTGTTTGTTTATTTTTGCTTATTTTAAACTCAGTTTTATTGAGATACATTCACATATCATACAGTCATCCATAGTGTATAATCAACTGTTCACAGTTCCATCACATAGTTGTGCATTCATCACCCCAGTCTATTTTTTGGACATTTTCCTTGTACCAGAAAAAGTGTAAAAAAGAATAAAAAGTAAAAATAAAAAAGGACACCCAAATAATCCCCCCTCCCACCCTATTTTTCATTTAGCTTTTTGTTGCCATTTTTCTTATCACTCATCCATACACTGGTTAAGAGGACTATGATGCACAAGGCTTTCACAATCATGCTGTCACCCCTTGTAAGCTGCATTGCTACACAATCATCTTTGAGTCAAGGCTACTGGGTTGGAGTTTGATAGTTTCAGGTATTCACTTCTGGCTATTCCAATACATTAAAACTTAAAAAGGGTTATCTATATAGTGTGTAAGAATGTCCACCAGAATGACCTCTTGACTCCATTTTTAATCTCTCAGGCACTGAAACTTTATTTTGTTTCATTCTTCATCCCCCTTTTGGTCAGGAAGATGGTCTCAATCCCATGATTTCAGGTCCAGATTCATCCCCTGGAGCCATATCCTGCATTACCAGGGAGATTTACACCACTGGGGGGTCAGGTCCTACATAGCAGGGAGAGCAATGAGTTCACCTGCTGATCCAACAACTTCTTTTTACCAAAGCCATTTCTGGGATTGTTTTTGCAGTGAGCAATGAGTTAATGTCACATTCTGGGACAAAGAGCAGGCCGCTTGCTGTAATAATGGAGGGATGCCCAAGATCAATGTTTTCTCCACTAACACAGTCCACTGTGTGTGCAGGCATCCATCTGAACACATCAATGTCACCACTATGAAAAAATGTGTTTCAAGTAACCAACACAAATATGCTGACACTCTGGCCACCACTTTTGCTGTGAATAATGTAGTTTTCATTCTCTGACTCCAGAGTCTCATGTCCTATTAGCATTTATGGATGTGTGAAGTAAGGTAAAATTAAAGACTTTCACACTTTCTGACTTATGGCATCAGATATAGAATAGAGTTTGTTGTTTGCAGCTTTGCAAGTTTAAAAGTAATTTCATAAGAAAATACAGTCTTTTTTCAAATTATATTACATAATTGCATGATAAAGCTAAGATGACCTTTAGGTATATGTGTTAACACTTCTAGAATATTTAAAAACATCATTCATTCATTCAAAATATATTTATTTTCAGCACTTACTGATATAGGCATTTCAGATATAGCTGTACATATTAGAATAATCCCTGTCCTCACCGAGTTTATATTCTAAGAGGAGAAATTAAAGATAAAATTTAAGTAAGTACACAAATTGAACATTGCACAACCGGGAGGATAAGCTCTTTGGGAAAAAGTAAAATTAGAAAGGAAGTAAAAGTTGTGAATTTCATGCACTGATAAAAATAAGGAAGGCAAATCCTTTGGGGCAGAAAGCATTTCTATGCTCAATTCATAGCACAGATATAATGGTGACACCACATATGGACATTCGTTCTAATGATGGTCATCTTTCTTTTGCATGTTTATTATCTACTGAATATAAGAAGAGAGCATTCAAGTTAACATGATTTATTTCTCAACACTCTCATATTGTAGAGCTCTCAGTATTATTTAAATTCTACTTATTATAAAAACTTTTTACTTATTACTTAGCTTAAGGTTCATCTGGTTTTCCAACTAAAATCTCTCTTATTTTTGCTACTCCATTAACTTCTTTTTTCATTGACTTATTTCCCTTCCAGGTTTTCAATATCGTTTTAAGCTCTATTCTCTAAAAACTTATATTCTCCAATAATTTTCCACTAAAAGAGCACATGAAGGTACAATTTACTCTGACAACTTCTTCATTATCAAAGAACATGTTCCCTTTCTTGTTATGATCTTTGTACTCAAACTTCTTTTGCCTGGGGTCCAAATTCTGGAAGGAAGAGCACTCCTGAAAGGACTTTCCCAAGTCAGTCTTTCCCAGTAGAAACAAGGCAAGAGAATCATGAAGGGGGGTGATGGTGGTGGTGGTGGCATACTAGCTCTAAATTGCCCTGGGGAGGGGATCAGGAAGGATGCCAGGAGATTCCTCCATGGCCCTTGTGCTGGTTTGTACATATTATCCCCCCCTCCCCGAAAAAACATTCTTTAATGCAGTCTTGTGGGGGCAGATGTATTAGTGTTGATTAGGTTGGAACCTATTGGTTCAGTGTTTCCATGGGGATGTGACTCAATCAACTGTGGGTAAGAACTTTCATTGGACTATTTCTATGGAGATGTTGCCCCATCCATTCAGGGTGGGTCTTTATTGGATCACTGGGGTACTTTAAAAAGAGCCACACAGGCCCAGATGCAGAGCAGCTGTGAGTGACTTTGGAGAGCAACTGAGAGAGACATTTTGGAAACAGCCATTGAAATCAGACTTATGCCAGCCCAGAGTTTGCTTCAGAGAGGCTAAGAGAGGACAAAATGCCCCAAAAGCAATGTTTTGAAGAATGCACTGGAACTGAGAGAGGAGCTGGAACATAACCTGGGATCAGCAGATGTCAGCCATGTGCCTTCCCAGCTAACAAGTTTTCAAGACACCGTTGGCCTTCTTTGATGAAGGTATACTGTGTTGATGCCTTAATTTGGACATTTTCATGGCCTTCGGTCTGTAGCTTTGCAACCAAATAAACTCCCCCCTTTATAAAAGCCAATGCATTTCTGGCATTTTGCATTCTGGCAGCATTAGCAAACCAGAACAGCCCCCTGTGGCTGAACCCTCTTAGCCTACCTAGCAAATGAAGACCTTCCACTAACTGTCCCCTGAAGTCCTGAGGAAGCTTAGCATCTTTAAATCTCCTCCACTGTGGCTTTTGTCTGGGGTGGGTTGAAACAATGACCTTGCTCAGAGCCTGGCCCCTGGAGACCTGAGCTAATCAAAAGCCATGATCAGTGATCAGCCAGGCCCACCCCTGGGATTTTTTCCCTTTCTATCACCAGCATGCTAGCTAGGGGCTGGACCTCAAGGCAGCTTGCTGCAAGAGTGGTGTATGGGCAATAGTAGCTCTGATGGTTAGGTTCATGTGTCAGCTTGGCCAGATGATGATACCCAGGTGTCTGGTCAAGCAAGCACTGGCCTAACTGTTGCTGTGAGGATGTTTGTGGCTGCTTGATAAACCAGAAGGCTGGTTTGTTAAATCATCAATTGATTGCAGCTGTGACTGATGACGTCAATGAAGGACATGTCTTCCACAATGAGAGAATGCAGTCAGCGGGATTTAATACAATCAGTTGAAGACTTTTAAGTGAGAGAGAGAGAGGATCTTCACTTTTTTCTTTGACTAACCAGAAAAGCATTTCCTGAGTAGTTCGCTGAAGTTACCAGTTTGTTTCCTGAGGAGTTCATCAAACACATTCATTGAAGTTGCCAGTTTGCTGCCTATCCTATGGAATTTTGACTCATGCATACCCACAGTTGTGTGAGCCACTTCTATAAATCTTATATTTATAGATATCTCTTGTTTATTCTGTTTCCCTAGAGAACTCTAATGCAGTAGCCATCTCACTAGAGAGAGCAATTTACTGTTCTTTTCTGTAATTTATCAGCCTCTTCCTCCTGCTCTTCCATGGATGCTATACACAGTTCTTTTGGCTTCTGAAGTTGCAAAATATTTGTTTCAGGCAGTTCCCACCTATTTAATAGTTGTTCTGGTGAAAGGGTTAAGTCCTGGGGCTATGTAGAAAAATATTTTTAATGGGCACCTGTGTATCTCTTTTCTGATATTTGACCTTCATTCTCCTTAATTGTCACACTTCATTAGTGTACTAAATATTCTATGATTTAGAAAAGAACTTTATTTGTAGAGCATGTGCTTAATTTCTCTTTTTGATGATGATGTGCAAGAACAATGTAAAAAGATTTTTGTTTCCTTTCTTGCCTTCCTATTTTCACAATGTCTGACTCAATTTTGTCCCCAGTTTCTGTTTAAAATGCATTACACAAATCTCCTAAAGTCACTTAATTTGATTTTTTTTTTTAAAGTGCAATATGTTTAATATGATAGGTATCCATTGGGACTGAGAAATCACCCAGGGATTCCTGGTGTTCTTGATATGTTTGTTTGTAAATACATGTAAGCCCTCCTAGGCAGAGAAAGGAAACAACAGCACAGACATGGGGTCCCCTGAAATTAAAATTACAATAGCAATACACAATATATTTGTATCAAAATGGATTTAAATGATAAAGAAATATAAAGAGTCCATCTCTGCTTGCCTTCTCAGAAGGAACTTTGTTTCATAAGATGTGATGCACCCTTCCAGGTCCTATTTTATGCATTTAAAGGTACACAGAGAATACATACATTCTTATACATCTTTTTGCATTAATGAGATCATTACCTATTCATTGTTCCAAAATTCATTTATTTTTAAATTCAATTTTATTGAGATATATTCACATACCACCAATCAGCCAGTGTATAATCATTCACAGTACCATCATATAGTTCTGCATTCATCACCTCAACCTATTTTTTGAACATTTTCTTTGTACCAGAAAAAGTAAAAATAAGAATAAGAAATAAAAGTAAAAGAACACCCAAATCATCCCCTGCCTCCCACCCTAGTTTTCATTTAATTTTTTGTCCCCATTTTTCTACTCATCCATACATACACTAGATAAAGGGAGTGTGCTTCACAAGGCTTTCACAATCACATTTTCACCCCTTAGAAGCTACATTGCTATACAATTGTCCTCAAGAATAAAGGCTTCTGGGTTACAGTTTGATAGTTTCAGGTATTTACTTCTAGCTATTCCAATGCATCAAACCTAAAAAGGATTATCTATATAGTGCATAAGAATGCCCACCAGAGTGGCCTCTCAACTCCATTTAGAATCCTTCAGCCACTGAAACATTATTTTGTTTCATTTCACATCCCCCTTTTGGTCAAGCAGATGTTCTCAATCAAATGATGTTATATCCAGATTCATCCCCAGGGGTCATATCCTGCATTGCCAGGGAGATTTACATGCCTGGGAATCAGATCCCATTTAGGGGGGAGTGCAGTGATTTCACCTGCTGAGTTGGCTTAGCTAGAGAGAGAGAGGGCCACAAAGGACAACAAAGAGGTACTCAGAAGGAGATTCTTAGGCACAATTATAAGAATGGTTAGCCTCTCCTTTGGAGTAATGAGCTTCACAAGGGCAAGTCCCAATGTACAGGGCTCAGCACATCAAGCCACAAATCCTCAATGTTTGTGAGAACATCAGCAACAATCCAGGTGAGGAAGTCCAACACCTCTGCATTTTCCCCCAGCTCCTCAGGGGGGCCCTGCATATATATTTTTATACTCTATCCAAATTACCTTGGGATGTGTTGCTGTTTCACACTAGCCTATGCAAACCTATCAGGTATCACTTCCTATCAAAAGTTTCATGTAATTATTGTATTTGAACAACCTGTATGAGTTAAAGTGTTTAGGAAATATAGATCTTGCACCAACTAAACATCTCTTCCCTTGGTCTCACATGGAATTTGAAGTTATAAAATGCAGTCAGTATTGTCCTTTACCCTTTGGCCCAATTTGTCCTAGTCCTGACCACATCTGCTTCATTCATATCTCAAGTTGAAGTCTGGACTCCTTTCAGCTTTTTTAACAGTTGCTGCATATGCTAATACGGACATTCATATCTGCCAAGTTCTAGTTCTGAGTTTCAGGTGTCATGCAGATACCCAAAGTTCAAGGAATCAATCAGGTTATACACAAAGTGATCAGCATCTCAGAATCTAGAGACAGCCATTACAATTCAGGAATGGATGTGACTGCTGTGAGAGCTTACAATCTAGGGACTGTTACAATAAGTGTTCCCCTGATAAGCTGTGCTGCAAGGTTTAATACTGAGTTTACACATTGTAATTAGGACATATTGGTGAGGCATTATAGTGGTTGCCTTTGATTCTGGCATAGTTCACTCAAAATGTTGTTTACAGGATCCATTCACCTCATTGCCTGTCTCACAGCTTCACTCCTTCTCACAGTTGCTCAATATGCCATTGTATGCATGCATCACAGTTCACCATTCTGTTCCTCAGTCGATATAATCTTAGGCCACCTCCACTCATTGCAAATGGTGAATATTGTCTCCATAAACGCCAGTGTGCAAATGTCCATTCATGTCCCTATTCTCAGATCCTCCAAATATATGCCCACTAATGAGGTTGCAAGAGCTTATGGCACCCATATTCTTAGCCTCAGGTGAAAACAACACAGTGTTCTCCAGAAAGGCTATACCATTATGCCTCCCAACCTACAGTAAATATGTACATCCCTCTCACTATGTTTCCTCCAGCACTTTTATCCCTGTTTATATTTTTTTCATACAATTTTATAGAGTGGTATTAGCATACCATATAACTATCCATGGTGCACAATCAGTTGTTCACTTATCTTACAGTTGTGAATTTATCAGCACAGTCAGCACCTGAACATATTGACTACTATGAAAAAAAGTTTTTTTTTTATTAATGAGTAATTAAAAAGATAATAAAAAGAAAAAGAAAATATCATACAATACAATATAATAGTAGCATCAGACAGCAATACCACTAACAAGAATCCCATATCCTTCCCTGTTTTGAGCACTGTAGCTTTGTAACATGCTTCAAAGTCAGGTGGTCTGAGACCTCCAACTTCATTCCTCTTTCTCAAAATATTTTTGGCTATTCAGGGCACCTTGGCTTTCTGAATGAATTTGGTTCTTGGTTTTTCTATTTCTTCAAATTGTTGGGATTTTAATTGGTATTGCATTGAATCTATAAATCAGTTTAGGTAGAATTGACATCTTAATTATATTTAGTCTTCCAATCCATGAACATGGTATGTTCTTCCTTTTTTTTTTTTTTTTTTTTTTTTTTTTTTTTTTTTTTTTTTTTTAGGTCCTGTTTGATTTCTTTTAGCACTTTCTTGTAGTTTTCTTTGTATAGGTCTTTTGTGGACTTTGTTAAGTTTATTCCTAAAAACTTGATTCTTTTGGTTGCTATTTTAAATTGAATATTTTTCTTGATTTCCTCCTCTTGTTGCACATTGTGTATAACAACACTACAGATTTTTTCGTGTTGATTTTGTAGCCTCCCACTTTGCTATATTCATTGATTAGTTCTAATAGCTTTGCTGTAGATTTTTCTGGATTTTCTGCATATAGAATCATGTCATCTGTGAAGAGTGAAAGTTTTACTTCTTCCTATCCAATTTGGATGCCTTTTATTTTTTTTTCTTGCCTAATTGCTCTAGCAAGGACTTCCAGCACAGTGTTGAATAACAGTGGTGACAGTGGGCATCCCTGTCTTGTTCCTGATCTTAGAGAGAAAGATATCAGTCTCTCCCAATTGAATATGATGTTAGCTGTGGGTTTTTCATATATTTCCTTTATCATATTGAAAATATTCCCTTCTATTCCTATCCTTTGAAGTGTTTTCATCAAGAAAGGAAAGGATGTTGAATTTTGTTGAGTGCTTTTTCCACATCAGTTGAGATGATCATGTGGTTCTTCTGCTTTGATTTATGATGTGGTGCATTACATTAATTGACTTTCTTGTGTTAAACCAGCCTTGCATTCCTGGAATAATCCTCACCTGGTCATGGGGTATAATTCCTTTAATGTGCTTACACATTTGATTTGTGAGCATTTTATTAAGGATTTTTGCATCTATATTCATTAAACAGATTGGTCTATAATTTTCTTTATTAGTAGTACCTTTGTCTGATTTTGGTAGTAGGTTGATTTTGGCTTCATAGAATTAGTTGGGGAGCTTTCCCTCCTCTTCAAGTTTTTTGAAGAGTTTGAACAGGGTTGATACTAATTCTTTCTTGAATACATGGTAGAATTCACATGTGAAGCCATCTGGTCGTGGGCTTTTCTTTTTTGGGAGCTTTTTAATGACTTACTCAATCTCTTTACTTATGATAGTTTTGTTGATGTCATCTAACTCTTCTTCAGTAAATGTTGGTTGTTTATGCTTTTCTAGGAAGTTGTCCATTTTGTCTAAGTTGTCTAGTTTATTAGCATATGGTTGCTCATAGTGTCTTCTCATTACCTCCTTTATTTCTGCAGGGTCAGTATTTATGTCTCCTTTCCCATTTTTGATGTCATTTATTTGCATCTGCTCTCTCTCTCTCTCTCTCATCTCTCTCTCTCTCTCTCTCTTTTTTGCTTGTTAACCTAGATTGGGGTCCATCAATTTTGTTGATTTTCTCAAAGAACCAACTTCTGTTTTTGTTGATTCTATTATTTTCCTTTTCTTAATTTAATTTTTTTTTCTACTCTAATCTTTGTTATTTCTTTCCTTCTGTTTGCTTTGGGGCTGGTTTGCTGTTCATTCTCAAGTTCCTCTGGGTGAGCAGTTAATTTCTCAACTGTTTTCTCTCTTCTCTTTTAATGTATGTATAGGGCAATAAATTTCCCTCTTAGCACCACCTTTGCTGCAACCCACAAATTTTGTTATGTTGTGTTTTCTTTGTCATTTTTTGATATATTGATTAATTTCTCTTGTAATTTCTTCCTTTACCCACAAGTTTCCTAAGAGGGTGTTGTTTAGCCTCCATATACTTACGAATTTTACAACCTTCTGCCTGTACTTTATTTCCACCTCCATTCCATTTTGGTCTGAGAAAGTGTTTTTTTATAGTATCTTTGTATTTAAATTTGTTGAGACTTGCTTTGTAACCCAGCATGTGTTCCATCCCAAAGAATGTTCCATGGGCACTTGAGAAAAATGTGTACACTGCTGTTGTTGAGTGTGGTGTTCTATAAATGTCCTTCAAGCCTAGTTCATTTATTGAACAATTCAACATCTCCTTTTCTTTATTGATCCTCTGTCTAGATGTTCTATCCATTGATGACTGTTGCATTGACATGTCCAACTATTATTTTAGAGGAATCTACTTCTCCTTTCATTGTTCTCAGGGCTTGCATCATGAATTTTGGGGCACTCTGGTTTGTGCATAAACATTTATGATTGTTATGTTTCCTTGATGAATTGACCCTTTTACTAATATATAGTGTTCTTCTTTGTCTCTTTTAATTGCTTTACTTTTGAAGTCTAATTTGCCTGATATTAATATAGCTCCTCCTGCTTTTTTTTCTGTTTGCTGTTTGCATGAAATATCTTTGCCCAACCTTTCATTTTCAGCCTATTTTTGTCCTTGTGTCTAAAGTGAGTTTCTTGTATATGGCATACAGATGCATCCTGTTCTTTAATCCATTCTTCTAGTCTGTATCTTTTTATTGGGGAATTTAATCCATTAACATTTAGTGTTATAACTGTAAGTGCAGTACATTCTTGTACCATTTTTTCTTTTGGATTTTATATGTCATGTCTTATTTTTTCCTCATTCTTCTTTTACCCTTCCTGATAACCTTCATTTCTATACTCTTCTTCAAACCTCTCTCCCCTGTCTTTTCCTATCAGCCTATAGCATTCCCTTTAGTATTTCCTGTAGTGCCTTTCTCTTATTCACAAACTCTCTCAATGTCTGTTTTTCTGAAAATATTTTAATTACTCATTTTTAAAGGACAGTTTTGCCAGATATAGAATTCTTGTTTGGCAGTTCACTTTCTGTATCTTAAATGTATCATACCACTGTCTTCTCATCTCCATGGTTTCTGCAGAGAAATCTGTACATAGTCTTATCAAGCTTCCCTTGTATGTGATGGATTGCTTTTCTCTTGCTGCTTTCAGAATTCTCTCTTTGTCTTTGACATTGGACAATTTGATCAGTAAGTGTTTTGGAGCAGGCCTGTTGGGATCTATTCCATTTGGGGTGTGTTGTACTCTTAAATCTATAATTTTCTGTCTTCCATAAGAGTTGGGAAATTTTCAGTGAATATTTCTTCTATTATTCTTTCTGCCCCCTTTCCCCTCTCTTCTTCATTTGGGGCATCTATGACATGTATATTCATGTGGTCAATGTTGTCACTCAGCTCCCTAAGATCCTGTTCATATTTTTCCATTCTTTTCACCATCTGTTCTTTTGTGTCTATGAATGCAAATGTCTTATCTTCTAGTTCACTGATCCTTTCTTCTGCCTATACAAATCTACTGTTGGATCCCTCCATTGTCTTTTTCATCTCTTCCATTTTGCCCTTCATTCCCATATGTTCCACCATTTGCTTTATCAAGTTTATGAATTCTTCTGTATGGTCATCCAGTTTCTTCTTTATATCCCTCATCTCTTGCTATATCTTCCCTCAGTTCATTGACATGATTTTTGAATTGATTTAGGAGATTTGTTTGAACATCTTTAATTAGTTCTTTCTTCAGTTCATTGAATTGATTTCACATTAGTTGCCTCAACTCCTGTATGTCTGTTGAACTATTAGTTTGTTCCTTTGGCTGGTCCATATTTTTGTGTTTCCTAGTATGGCTCTTTTTTTTAAGCTATCTAGTTGTCTGACTGTCTTGATTAGTTTATTCTGGAGCTCATTTCACTCTTTTACCTAGGGTTTTCTTTTTGTTTGTCTTTGTTCTCTAACCTTTGTTGTTCAGTTCAGCATATTCTAGACCTGTAAATTAGGTTCTGTTTAGTTGATCAGAGTTTTTTTTTTTTTTTTTTTTTTTACCTACTGTTTTTCTCTTTTGTACCCTGCCTTTATCTAGTCTTTTTGTGTTGGGGTCTCCTCAGATATGATCAAACTCAGTCAGGTTTTCCCAGTCCAGAGTGACCCAGGTCTCAGGAGGAGTGTATGGAGTTTCCTTGAGAATGAGATCCTCCTATGAAGCCTTTAGATTCTTTGCTTTTCCTATCCTCCCCAGCATGTGGCACTTGCCAACCCACATCTCCCCCACCAGTGTATGTATGGAGCCTTTAGTTCTCCCAGTGACCCTGACCCTGTTGGGGGGCATGGCTGACTGAAATGTTTTCTGAATTCCAGCCCCTGGAGTCTGAGTTCCCTAAAGGAGGGCTGCCACCGGAGCTGGGCCACATCCCCCTTTTCTTAGGGAAGTTATGCCCTTTAGGGAATTGTCTCCCCCACTAGACTTATTGGTTTGTTTCTTAGAGCCTGGACCCCAATTGCAAGTCTTTGAGAATAGTTGTTAGCAAGAGAGAGAGAGAGAGAGAAAGATTAAAAAAAAAAAAAAAAGAAAAAAAAAAAAAAAAACAAAAGAAAAGAAAAGAAAAGAAAATGAAAAAGAAAGACCCAGGACAGACTTTTTAAAGAAAAGCGCTTTAATTCTGTCTTTGCAGTTCTAATGGTCCATTGAAATGTAAAAGGCAAGTATTTGCAGAGCAGTTGAGGAGCAAACAAGAAACCAGAAAAACTGGGTTTTCAGAGAAGGGCCCTGGCATCCTGGGTTTGCATATATGCCTAATTCTTTTTAAGCCCAGCACTCCTTCTCTGTATATGTTCACCCCCACCTCCAAAATCTCTTTTGTTTTTCTCTTTTTGCTAGCCCTATTTCCTCTCCACTGAGCTGACTGCTCCTAGTTTCTCCAGTATCTGGTCTCAGTTTATCTATGTTGAAGTTTTTGTTCAGCAGTCTGAGTTTATTAATCAATTCTGCAACTTGGGCCAGGTTGGGACTGATTCCCAGCACTGATGTCCCCTCCTCCCAACCAGCCACAAAACAGTCTATTGTGCATTGCAGGGAGGGCTTGGGCCCCCATGGCCACAAGAACTTACAGATTTCACTGATCTCAGCTGCTTCACACACTTGAGACTGTTGAACAATGCATGTCCAAACTCAGATTTCCCTGAGGTGTGTGTTCCCACAGTTCCTGGCTATCTATCAACTGTAACTAAAACCCAAACCTCACCACTGTGCCATCTTGACCTGCCTCCCAAACTCATTTATTTTTAAAATTATTTTTCCTAAAAAATTTTTCAATATTATTCAGCTTATATATATATATGTTTATAAAGAGTACATGCTATTCCATAACAGGCCCTATATTATTTAAATATTCTCCTTTTGATTGGTATTCATATTGTCTTTGAATATTTAGTAAAACAGAAAATGCCACAATAAAAAAACAACTTATTTATTTCCATGAGCAAGTATGCTTATATGAAAAGTTTCTCAATTGGAATTACTCTGCATGAATATTTTCAGTTTTAAGTTTAGCTAATTATTGACTCATTTCCTTGCAAAAACATTTTATATTTATTGGTTCACCAGCAGTTTATCAAAGTGTCTGCTCCCTTGTACATTGAACAAAATTTTATATTTTTGCAAACATATTGGATAAAACAAAAACATTATTGTTGGTCTTATTTGTCTTTTCAGGTTTAGAAGTGACATTGAGCAGAATTTTGTGGATGTCCGTCTAATTTCTCTGTGTAATGGTTTGGAGGGTTTATGAACCCCAGAAAAGATCATGTTCTTAAAGCTAATCCATTCCCATGAGTATAGACCTATAGTGGCTGGGTGTGAAAGAACGGAGCCCACTCCATCCTCTGTGTTCCTGCAAAAGAAAGTTTTATTCTACTCCTTTGTACAGGTTTTTATAGCATACAAGGTAGTTTCATACGTGACTGTTTTCAGGTATTTCAGGGAGGGTACATTTTTTCTAAAGCCATAAGGTGTGTTTACATGTCTTTAATCTCAAGGGACAATTTCTTTGGGGCTAGACAGGAAACAGCAGGGGCAGGAGACAGGAGCACAGAAGGAGCCCAGCAAGAGCCCAGTGACTATTCCCTTATCTAAATTGCTGCCTGCCTTCAGGCACACAAATGTTTGGCCTTCCCCCAGTCTGGTGCCCACCTTCAGGCTTCCAGAGTTTGGGAAATGGGCCTGCTGTATAATCTATCAAGCCAGGGAATCTTTCATGTCTCCACAGTTGGGACCTTTTGATTAGGTTATTTTGGTTGAGGCATACTCCAAGTATGTCTTATTTCTCTTACTCTAGCTCTTTATACTAGCATTAAATAGAGAGAAGGCACAGAAGCTGAGAGAGAAAGATACAGTCAGATGCTCATAAAGAAATCTGCAGACTGAGCAGCCAGAATCTGAAAGCAACAAAGCTCAGAAGAGAAGAGAAAGGCACAGACATCACAACATGCCTTGCCATGTCACAGAGGCGCCCAGGATTGGCAGCAGCTGATCTTCAATGGGAAAGTATCACCTGTTGAGGCCTTGATTTGGACATTTTCATGGTCTCAGAACTAAGCTCGTGAGTTAACAAATCCCCAATGTAAAAGCCAACCTATTTCTAGTGTATTGCATTTCAGCAGCTTTAATGAACTAAAACACTGCTTATAATCTTTGACTTTTTTTTTTTCAATTAAGTCATATATTCTGGACACCAATCATCTATTGGCTAAGTAGAAAATGTTTACTCCAAGTCTGTCATGTATCTTTAATTTTGATATCTATGTTTATATTAAAACTCAAACTTTTTAATATCAAGTATGCATTAAAGATAAAAATTAAAATGACCCAACTCAAGCTCCTATCAATCTTAACATTTTCTTTAAATTCTTTCTTTGCAAAAAATCCCTCTCTGATTTTTCATCACAATGTAAATAATATTTTCAATTTATCTACTGGCTTTTCTGAACACATTCAGAAATAGTAGCTCACTTACAGTGCATTTGCTTTCAATTTTTCCTTATTTTCCCAATGTCAAATAGCTAATTCAGTGTTTTAATTGCTTACAATATGTCTTTTCTTATTATAAATAACTTTAGTTATTCTGTATCTTGATTCCACCTACATATGAAGAAGTTATTAATATTCTCATTATTAACTCAACCTTTTCTATGATTCTCCCACTGGTCACCCAGTGTCAGTGATGTTTTTGTTTATAGTCTCAAGTCTTCTAGTATTTTCATTATGTTCTAGAATAATAATTGAATCTTCTGTGCTTTGCTTATAAGATGATTTCAAAGGAGATAAATATTAATCCATTGTATTTCATTATTACATTCATATAATATTGTTGATTGTTGGAACAAGTAATATGTCAAGTGTAAATTGTCTTTTCTTTGTCATTCAAAATTGAATGTATAGATTCAAGGTCAAATAGATTTTCCTATTACTTACAACAATCTTTAATAAAACTTCATATTTTACTTTACTTCATAAATTGGTATAGTTTTATTTATTTTTTATTTTCATGGAGCTTTTAGTTGCCCCTTTTTTCTAATCTCTAAAGCAATAATTTATCTTTATTTTATACTTGAGCTTACTTTGTCTATAATTAAGCATCTACCTAATATATTGAATACCTCTTTTTCACACACCAATCTGTATTCACAGCTCTGGTGGTGTGCTTCAAAAGAAAGTGGTACTTTTTTCCTTTTACTGTCTTCTGGTTTTCTCCAATTTCTTAATCATCAGTATCTTTATTTCTTGTTTTTTTATCTTGTTTTTTTCTAAAAATGTATCCTTAAGTATATTTCACAGAAAATGTGAAAAAAAACAACCTGAGTTCTTATATGTCTGAAAATTTTTTCTTCTTTCTTACTAATTTATAGTTTGGATGAATAAAAAATGTCTAGAGGGAAAATTATTTTCCCCCAATTTTTGGAAGTTATTCACTATTCTTGTTTTCAGCTTTACTAATAAGAAGGTTAATAATGCTTTTTTTTTTCCTTCCTTTTATTTTTCCATTCTATATAATTAGCATTTAGGATCCATTTGTCTTTGGAATTCTGATATTGCACAAGGACAAGTCTAGTTACCTTCTTGTAATTTATTCAGCTCCCCATCTGATAAGCAATTTCAGTTCAAAATTTCATGTCTTACTGTGGGGAATTTTTTCTTGAAATTTTTCCTATAATTTTATCCTCTTCATTCTCTCTTATTTTCTGTATGGAATGAATTTTACATGTATATGTCTACTTCTGGAATTTCCCATTCCTACTGGCATTTATTTTATAGTTTCATACATTTTTATTCTGGTACTGAATTTTGGGAGTATTCATGAACTTCATCTTTACATGAAATATCCTATTTTTGCTTAGTCCATTGTGTTAATCTATTATTGAGAATTTTATTCTTATAATTGAAATTTACCCCCCATAATTTATTGGCTGTAGTATACTGATTGTTTTAACAAATAAGTACCATATCTTAGTGACTTAACATGACTAAAGTTTATTTATTTTTCATATTACCTTGTGAAGAAGGGACACTTCCCAAATATGGGCTTGCTGCTCAGCATGGCTAATAGAAGTCACACTGAACCTGGCTGAAGAGGAAAAAATGGTTTATCATGCTGGCAGGAAGACAGGGGAAGCTTTCCCAAATCTGCTACCCCTGAAGTACTTCTTCAATTGGAATTTATACCCAGGTTCAGAGACAGAGAGAGATAATTAGTCAATTAACATACAACATAGATAGCAAAAGGTTATCTATCTCTGGGAGGTTTGGGACAATCTTCCAGTGATTCTTTAATTGTCTAAACCTATTAGAGACAAAGGGAGTCAATTATTTTAGTTATTTCCCATTTTCCTGTTTTCTTCAGGAGCAAGGTAACACCTATAAAAGGTGCAAACTTTACATTTACATAACATGTAACAGGTTTGGAGAACTTTAGTACTTTAGTTATTTCTGGTTTTCCTGTTTTCTTCAGGAGTTTGGTGACACCTGTGAAAGATGCAAACTTTACATTTACATATGTTTGCAGATCTTACATTTACAAATTGTTCCTTTGTGAGAATAGGAGCTTCCATTATAACCTGTTTCCAACTTTGAAGGTTACATTTTAAGGCTACTTTACAGTTTACTGCATGCTTACAGTTTTAAGATTATATTTAAAAGGTAACTATTACAATTTCCTCATTAAACAATAATTTGCAATCTTGGGAATTGGGCCATCAGTCATTCTAGCTACTTCCTGCTGGCAAATGGAGTGAAATAATTAAGGTGTCATCTGGTGAAATCTCTGATTCATTACTTGTAGATATTGTCAATTTTGGGGAGGGGTCATGGATTATTCTTAGGCAGAGTTCTAGAAAACATAAAGGGTTACATTTTGTGAAGTATTAGACACATACATTCAGCATTGAACATTAATCAGAGCACAAGTAGTGCTTTGGGTGGCAGCCAGAATATTTAATGCCATTTTGTTTTGCAAAACCACATCTTTAAGTTGTGAGGTTTTACCATTAAGTAGCAATATCACTAGTTTTTACCATTTTCCAACCTTGACCACAGAAATAAATTTTCCTTTCCACAAACTTTCTGTGACTTTACGCATCCATTCAAGTTTTGTCCCACATTCTGAAGCTAGTTTAGGACAAAAGTACTTTCTCTTTCCTTCTAATATAAGCATCCCTAATACCTTCTACATTTAAGTCACCATGGATAATTCTTAGCCAGAGTTCTGGAAGATTAAAAGTGTTTCAGTCATATTTGAGTTATTATTTGAGTGCATAGAAACAAGGGGCATTTGACTAGGACAAGAGAAGGCATAACAATTAGGAAGATTATAAGGACAGTTTGAAGAGTCCATAACCATGAGCTTATTTCTGAAGGTAGCTAACTGAATAGATTGGAGAAAAATAGAATTATTAACTGGTGTACTCATAGTTAGAACTTGATTATTTAGTTGTTTCAAAAGAGAAGAGATGTTACCAGATTTATCAGGAATATAGGTAGAGCACTCTGTTTTGACTATGGCACATGCTCTCCCTTTTGAGGCAGTGAAGGTATCTAGGGTCATTTTATTCAGTAGTACTGTCTTGCACATTCAAGCTATTTCTGCATTTGCAAGAGTTACACTGTGATAATTTGAATAGAATCTTTGCAAGGAGAGATTACTTTGGCTGGCAAGTTGCTACTAAAGGGTATGTTAGGCTATGGAAAATGTAGATAACAAAGAACTTCATCACTAATTTGACTAGAAAGATTTTTAAGCAAATATTTTAAGCAATCCAGAGGTTTACAAGTACACTGATGTTTTCAAATATTAGGAGGATTTACTGTTACAACAGTTTTCATTTAACAGGAGTTGTGTCTTTACCCTGGAACAATTGCAGCTTGACTCTAGTATGGTGAATTTCATAGTTTTATTCACTGCAACTTAAGAAAAGAATGAGCAACAAATAACACTAAATAAGGCCTAGCCCATTTAGGATTTAGTTGAAACTGGGGATACTGGTCCTTTTAGGTGCAGATCTAGACTTAATCCCTAGGCTGGTAATGGTGTAAGGGGGTACACCTTTGGGGAATTTAAAGCATTAGTGAAATAATTATTAATTTTAGCTAAAGTAGCACTTAAGAATTTTGCATATTGAATTGTAGTTAATTTTGAACTGGGATGCATATTACCTGCTTATTTAACCTTTGGAAATGGCCTTCTAAATGTTACTTTAAAGGGCTCAAACCCAGCCCACTTCAGGGTGCTACTCTTATCCTCAAGGGGGCAGTAGGCAGGGCTTTGTCCCATTTCTCAAGCAGATTTTGGCAAGGCTGTTTTTTAAAGTTCAATTCATGCATTCTGTTTTTTTTTCTGTAGACTGTGGCTGGTAAGCAGCAGAATGCAGGCACCAGTCAATGCTGAAGAGTCTTGGAACACCTTTAACAATTTGGCTAAGAAAGCAGGTCTATTGCTTTGAACAGAAAGCAGAAGTTCAAATTTAGGAATTTTTTGAAGTAACCATTTTCTTTTTTAGTTTAACAAGGAAAAATCTTTTAACTCTTTAGTAAAAGTGTCCACAAATACTAGCAAATACTTGAAGATTTCAAGGACTTTTGGTAGGACTGTAAATCTATTTGCTGGTTTTATTTACCATCTTGACTTATGTTATTCATGGATAGATGTCCTTTGCAGTGGATGAATGATTTGTTGGGATGCAATACTGCATTTAACAATTTAAAAATTAGCTTTGTATGCTTTCTGTCTTTGGTGGTTGCAGTCATTTGACCTTGCTCTTTTCAAATTGTTTTGTGAGCATGCAAATCAGCAAAAGCATATGCTAGTTTGTGCAGGCCAATGACTGCTGTGTTCTTAGCTGGAGAGCCTTTATGAGGACCATTAGTCCCACCCTTTGTGCTGATGTTCCCCATGGGAGAGGCAGCATTCACTACTGAATATCTTGCTTTCTGTAGGATGACACTCAATATTGTCCAGTGGCACTGTCCGATAGCAACTTGACTTCTCCATTGTGAGCTACAGTCTTCCTTTTTCTACCAATACAGTAAGGACAAGTAGGAAGTGCAAAGTAAACTTTTTACTTTTTATAAGAGTTCACATGTGGTTGCCACTGTCCTAGGCCAGTGGACCATCCTCGGGCTACAGTGTCAAAGTGTTTCGACAAATAAGCCACTGGTCATATTTTTCCAAAAGGCTTATGCAAGTACTTTGAAGGTCATGCTCTGCTTTTTTTTTTTTTTTTTAATGGACAGACAGGTCTTTTTTTTTTTTTTTTTTTTTTATAATATCTGGGAGCCCAAGGTTGGAGATAATATCAATTTGTCTTTAAAGTTTGAAAGGCAATTGCACATTCTGATGTTCATCTTAATTTTTTTTAATTTCTCTTTTAGACAGAGATAGAGGGTAGGTATCAATCTAGAATTTGGTATTGGCAGTTAACAATAGCTTGCTATACCAAAGAATCCTGAGTTCCTTTTTTTCTTTGGCATGGCTACTTGCCAAAGGTTCTAGTTTGCAAAAAGTCTCTTGTGGAGCTTTACTCCCTGAAGATTTTTGGACAAAACATGCACTTTTTAATACAATCCATTTACACTGCCTTTTTATACCTATGTCAAGTCCTCTTCATTCACATGCAAAGAGTTTTTGTGAGTTTTTATTTATTGGGATGTAATAAATAGCATTCTTTAAAGTTAAACTAAGTATATGCATTAGAAATATTGATGAGAGTATGAGTACACAAATTAGGTACTGTGGGACATATATGTTCTACCATTGGATTTCTAACTTTTAAATTCTGGACAAATCTGTAACTTTGATTTCCTGGTGTTATTAGTCCTTATTTTAAAATTTTTTAATTGGTGGCAAAAATGCTCTCTCTTCTCTTCACCTAAATGAACATTGTTTAAATGTGTTGGAATCATGTTCAACTGCAATCTTACCATGACTTCTTGTATGTCTCTGACTTACCTCAAGGATATTTCATGGCTCTCCTTGGATAGGATGTTGTGGCTTGCCTGGATCTTTTTTTTTTTTTTAATATTCATTTTATTGAGATATATTCACATACCATGCAGTCATACAAAACAAGTCGTACATTCGATTGTTCACAGTACCATTACATATTTGTACATTCATCACCAAAATCAATCCCCAACACCCTCATTATCACACACACAAAAATAACCAGAATAATAATTAAAGTGAAAAAGAGCAACTAAAGTAAAAAAGAACACTGGGCACCCTTGTTTGTTTGTTTGTTTGTTTCCTTCCCCCACCTTTCCACTCATCCATCCGCAAACTAGACAAAGGGGAGTGTGATCCCCATGGCCCCCCCAATCCCACTGTCTCCCCTCATAAGCCACATTTTTATACAATTGTCTTCAAGATTCATGGGTTCTGAGTTGTAGTCTGATAGTTTCAGGTATCCACCATCAGCTACCCCAATTCATTAGAGCCTAAAAAGGGTTGTCTATATTTTGCATAAGAGTGCCCACCAGAGTGACCTCTCAGCTCCTTTTGGAATCTCTCTGCCACTGAAGTTGCCTGAATCTTTTAATGCAGCTTGTAGTCCTGCTCCTAGAGCCAGAAATTGTAAATTTATTTTGCCAGGTGAGAGAGAGACTTGCAAAGAAATTTGTAAGTTAATTGACATTTTTCAATTTGGCATTGCTGATGCTGTGAGAAGAATCAGTCATTAGCAACTTCAGACATGCCTATAACAAGGACTGATTTAAGTGTATTCAAATCATGTCTTCCAGAAAATTTTCTAAGTTTTTACCCACTTGGAATGAGACCCTAGGTTCTTTGTGGGTTATCAGGATGGTTTTCTGATGACTGGAAAGTGTCCCTCAGGCCCCATCACTACAGGTCACTGCCCTTGTCTCCTGTCCACTGTGGACAATGGATTGCTGGAATCCTTTGTTTCCCTTTGCATTAAACTGGAACATTCCCATTTTCAATGTCCCTCCCCCTGTAATATGCACATTGCTGGGAGCACAGCAGTTTCCTTGGGGCCCTGGGGGTCTTAACTTTCACAGACTTCTTTTGCTGCTGAAAAGTCTTACTCAGGACTGCTCCTAAGACAGTAGCATTTCAGTTAGCTTTATAGGTGAGAGCTCTTCTGTCCTTTCCTTGTGCTGCATCATAATCATAGGACACTTTAAATGCAATTCCACCTGTGCTGAGATTGGCAATTTAAGTTCACTTGCAACTTTCTGTAATTTTTGATGAATGTCAGGAGCACTGACAAATATTTCAGCTGGCCCTTGTTGGAGAGGATACTCTTCCAGCTTTTGCCCTCGAGAGGTAGTGACACCCTGTCCAAAATTAATATCGTTCGTTATATGAGGAAGGAAGGCCATTTCAGGGGAAATTTAAAATCATCCTGTGTGCTCATCTGCATTCCCTCAGTAAGGTGGGGGAGAAGAGGCTTTCAGAAGTGGCAGACCCTGGTAAGAAAGGTTGTGAGGTGATAGACAGAACCACTGCAGACTACAGCTGAAAGACCCAGGGAAATGCAGTTTACAGATCCCACAAAAACCTTAGACCCTGGCTGCAGGGGTTGGGGAAATGCAGGGGCAGTGGGCATCTGAACCAAGGAAAAGGGGTACAACTATCTCAATCCTGGGTGACTGCAGCATTTGTAAGTTTATTAGGCTGAGCAGAATCAGGGAGGGGTTTCTTTCAACACTCATAGCTTGATCATTTTCTTGTTTAGTTTTTAATCATACCATTTCTTTAACTATATCTTGCATTAAGTTAAGTTCTATGAATGGACATTCAATTATTTTACCTACTGTTAGGAAGTTGCTCCCAGATTTACACTGTAAAATCAGGCTGCCATTACACTAACAAACAACAGTAAACCATTTACTTCATATTAAATTAAAATGTTTATTTTTCTAATGAAAAGGAGATTCAATGAAGTTGACTATAAATTGACACCACTGAAAACATTCCAAAGCTTTATGGTGGGGTGGGATATTTGTACTGTGTAGCATGAGCAATTCTCTCCAGATTTAGTGCTACATTAAAAGGAAACTATAGAAAAAGATTAATAAATTTACAAAAGATTGGTTACTTGCAACCCTATTTGTTATTTCCAGTTACCACTAGCTCTTAGAAAAGAGAACTAATAGACTTTCATAGGTCCTACAGATTTTGCCCAACCAAAGTAGCACAAGAAAATACAAAAGTTACAGACTACAAATGTATAGCTAAGCTAAGCTTGCTTTATGGTTACTTACCCTTCCTTTTAAGTGGAGTTTTTCAGACTAAATCCCATATTTATAACTCAATTAAAGTAATATATGAAAAGTTTTCATATTTAATAATTTAAATAAAATGTAAAAGTTTAACATGAGCCATTCATAGGCATTTGTTCTTTTAAAAACAAGGAAGGCAACAGAATGATCATTGTTCTTATCCTGGGGGTCAAGGGCTCCAAGTGTCCCACAACCTGGGGTACAAAGATCTTGGTGACTTTTTTTCTTTTTTTTTTAAGCCTGGACCTCAGAAGCTTCAGTTTATTTATCTTTCGCCTGGGAACTAAGACCTTCTTTTACTTCTACTGGTGCAATAATCTGAGATTTTAAGGAGAAGCTAGGGGATAGGCTGTTAGGTAAAATGCCATGCCCAAAACATTTTCTCTGTAGCTTTTTATTCTGAGACAGAACCATAAATTCTGTACATATGGGATTTTATCCCATTTGTTTATTCTCTCACAAAATAAATGTAGCTGTAATTGCATTTTATTTTATTGATCCCTGATTTGGCCACTTGTTGCCATCCTTTAATTTACACTGAGACCAAATTACTTTGCATGCAGCTTTTCTTTGTCATGGGCTTATACCCAAATTGCTTTCAATGCTTAAGAATGTGATTTAAACATTCATTCGCCTTAATTTCCTTAGATTCTTCACTCATGTTGTTATCCAAATTCCTTTCAGTGCTTAAGAATGCAATTTAAAGGTTCATCCTTCTTAATTTTCTTAGATTTCTTAGTTATGTTGTTTCCCATTTTTAAAATACCATTTAGATAACTTGAAACAAAACAGGACAAAACAAAACACAGAACAAAACTTAACCAAAACACAAACAAAAACAAGACCAAGAATTGAAAACAAGACCAAGAATTAAAGTCAAGTCCTAGGTGACCAACGTTCAATGGCTATTCCTCAATGCCTGGGGCTGTACCCTCCACAAAGAGCTTTGGCATAAATTTATCTGCCACTGAGCACCCAAATAATCAAAACTAAGGCACCCCAAATCAGTGACCTCCATGAATGCCAGGGGCTGCTCCCTTTCAAACCAAGTCTAAATGGCTATACCTATGTGCCATTGAGCACCCAAAACAAATGCAGTTTCCCACTTATAGCTTTGGCAGAAGTTTGTGTGACACTGAAAAAGAAACCAAACAGGACCAATATTCAAAAAGAAGATGAGACCAAGCAAATAAAGTCAAGTCCTAGGCAAACAAGTCCCAATTCCTATGCCTCCATGCTTGAGGCTGCACCCTCCAAAAACAGCTTTGGCATAAATTTATTTGTCACTGAGCACTCAGATAAACCCAGGTACCAAATTCAGTGACCTCCCTTAATGCCAGGGGTTGCTTCCTTCCGAACTAAGACTCAATGGTTATTCCTCTGTGCTTGAGGCTGCACCCTCCAGAAACAGCTTTGGCATAAGTTTATGGCCACTGAGTGCCCAATCCAAGTGTAATTTTCCACTTACAGCTCTGGCAGGAGTTTATGTCACTGAAGAAGAAACAAACAGGGCCCACCAACAAAAGAAGGAAGGCCTGGGCATGCTCACAAGGGATCCACACTCACTCACCAAACACACTCACTCACCAAACCTGTTTTCCTCTGCAGCCAGCAATCATTGTGGTCATGGATGCCCGCAGCAAGAGACTCTCTTGTCCAACTGTCAGAGAAAAGTGTCTCCACCAGCCATAGAGCTGAGACTCATGAATGTCTTACCTCAGGGGTCCAGAAACCCACCAAGCAGCACATTGTTCAGACATTTTTTTTTTTTTTTTTCCCTTCATGAAACTGGTGAAGGGGCACTTCCCAAATACGGGTTCATTGCTCAGCATGGCTAATAGAAGTCACACAGAACCCAGCTGAAGAGAAAAAGATGGTTTATTATACCAGCAGGAAGACAGGAGAAGCTGTCCCCAAATCTGCCTCCCCTGAAGTATTTCTTCAATTGGGTTTTATACCCAGGTTCAGAGACAAAGATAATCATTCAAATAACATGCACCAAGAGTGATAGACAAAAGGCTATCTATCTCTGGGAGGTTTTGGGCAATCTTTCAGTGATTCTTTAATTGCCTAAACCCATTAGAGACAAAGGGAGTCAGTTATTTTAGTTATTTCCCATTTTCCTGTTTTCTTCAGGAGTCAGGTGACATCTATAAAAGGTACAAACTTTACATTTACATAACTTGTAACAGGTTTGGAGAACTTTAGTACTTTAGTTATTTCCAGTTCTCCTATATTCTTCAGGAGTTTGGTGACACCAGTTTAAAGTGCAAACTTTACATTTACATATGTTTGCAGACCTTACATTTACAAATTATTCTTTTGTGAGAATAAGAGCTTGAATTATAGTCTGTTTCCAGCTTTGAAGGTTACATTTTAAGGCCACTTTATAATTTCTTGCCTGCTTACAATTTTAAGATTATATTTAAAATGTCACTGTTACAATTTCCCCCTTAATTGATATTTATTTCCAATCTTGGGAATTGGGTCATCAGTCATTCTGGCTGCTTCCTGCTGGCAAATTGTGTGATGTAATTAAGGGGTCATCTGATGAAATCTCTGGCTCATAACTTGTAGATATTGTCCATTTTTTGGGGGGGGGTGAGAGTAAAGATTATTCTTAGGCAGAGTTCTGGAAAATGTAAAGGGGTTACATTTTGTGAATTATTAGGCACATATATCGAGAATTGAACATTAATTAGAGTACAAGTACTGCTTTGGGTGGTGGCCAGAATATTTAATGCCATTTCGTTTTGTAATTATGTGGTACAGCCACTCTTTAAATCCCAGGAGACCTTAGAACCACATTTTGTTGGTGATGACAAAAGGCAGAGAATGTAGAAACCATAAGAAGTATTGAGGTTATAGGAAAAGCATTTAATTTTTCTGATTAGGAAAAGCCTTTTATGCCATATTAAGGAATTTGAATTTTTCCTGTTGTTAATAAGCATTATAAGTGTAAGATTTTTAGGTAGCAGGATCTTAAAATAGTGCTTCCTAAATTATAGACTGCAGGGGGAGCAACAGGAACCCTTAGGAGATTGCTGCCATAAACCAGGTAATGAATTATGGTGTTTTGGGTCTTAATTGCAAACATGGGTAAAGAGTGAAGTGAGAAGACTGAAAAATTGGTATTAAGGAAACAGTGCTGTTTGGGGAAAGTTGTTGAGGGAGATGGAAAAGTCAAATAATTCAATCAAGATTCTAATCTTCCCAATGGAGTGGATTGGTGCAGTTTTTAATGAGTTAGGTGACATTGTAAAAGCACATTTGAGGAAGAATTTGAGGGTTTAGGGGGTAAGTGGAAATTCCCAGTAAGTCTTTGAGTTTGTGGATTCATAGCTTAAGAGTGGCATAAGGACTGAAAGACCTAGAAGGTGGCACTCTATTGACCCTAATAATCATCAAAGACTAGATGGAAGTCAAGGGAATGCTCCATTATCCCCATATTCACACTACTTAGTGAATTGTAGATATTAAGTATTTTTCTTCCTCTAAGAGTGTCATTTTAATATCTACTCAGAAACTGCAATTTTAGTAAGGTATTAATTTGGAAGAAGATATTTCTTCATTTCCAACTTTGAGGAAATAGATTCTGCAATTTAAAGGATATATAGACAAAATTAGAGTAAAAATGAAACTTTGAAACAGTAAATATTATGAGTATGGGATTTTCATGTTCTTCATTCAGGTAATAGGTGTATGACAAGTTCTCATGTCAGTCCAGAGAAGCTGAATTAGATGAACTCTTATTTGAAACTGGGAATTCAGATGGGAGCTGAGTGCATTATCCAACTATAGATTCAAGAATGAAAAGTTCACTGATGTAAGGCCAATCTACACAATGTGTCTAATCAAAAGTATCAGGCTTAGCTATCTTTTCTCAGTTGATACTAAAAAAAACTGGAAATAAACGGATATTCCCAAAAGAGGGGAAAACAGGATACATTTGTTTTTAACCAAGAAGAATATCATAACTTTGGAAATGATTTATGATAGGAACCTGAATGCAGTTTTAAAAAACAAATTGATATCAAGACATTATTTCTATGAAACAGAAAGAAAACTCCATAGGGAATAAACAAGATGATGTGAAAAACAAATCAGAGCAAAGCAAAATAGAAGCAGGAATACAGAAGAACCTGGATGATATAAGGATGAATTTCAAGAAGGAAAAATTGCAATGTCAGATTAAAATCAACTTTGAAGTAAGAAAATGCTTTACAGAATGTAGCAGGAAAATAAACAAGAATGGAGGAGGGTAAGAGAAAATATACCAGGAAACAAGGATATTTCCAAGTAAATGTTATTTTTTTTAAGTAGTAAATCTGGGGCCATATCTGAGTATATTTTCCTGAACTAAAAAGAAATTTTAGGAAACCTTATACAATTGAAGACTCTAGATCTCAGGACTTTGTAATCTACAAACAATTAAAAAATAGGCAATGAAGTTAGTCATATATTCAATTTCCCTGACCAAATGTTTCACTGACCTCACTGGTTTTCAGAAAATATGTTGAATATGTGTTTTTACTTTGCTCTTTATCACCCAGGGAGTATAATAATTAAAAAGTAATGAGCTGAAGTATAAAAAAGTGATGGGATGAGACTAGAATTTTAGAGCCAGCTCTGCCATTAACTTGGTAAGTTTCCTTGGAGCACATTATGAGAATTCTGAATTGGTGTACCTTATGACTAAATCGTCTGCTCTTTTATCCTCTATCTGGCTGGTTGGAGACTTGAGGCTATTTTTAAATTACATTGAGAGGAACTGTAATAAGAACAACAAACTCTGCAACACTGTTTTATTCATTAATTACACAGAAAGCTTCACAAACAGTCCCTTTTATTTACTTAGGAAGTCTTTTTTTGTTACAACCTGAATAAAGACAGTGATGGGGTATGGACTATTTGACAGTGGTAAGTGATAAAAAAAAATGGTGAAGTTCTTTGTGAGATGATTACAGAGACAATTCATCTGCTTCCAAGATAAAGCTAGCAGGGAAGGCAATATGTATATTTTCAACCTGAAGGGAACACAATCTTGTCACATATAGGTGCTCAACACTGGTTAGTTGTTCCTTAGGAGTTACTAAATTATACCATGGTTGATGACATTTTCTGTAATTTCATCACCTAGAACATTCTAAAACATTGCTTAAAAGCTTATTTTCATCTCAATTTTTATCCCCATCTCCTTTCTCTCATCATGAACTGATTTCTGACTAAGTCATAATTATACACACACACTCTATTATAAATTGTTGATTTCTCTGAAATTTATGATATTTTCATAATTCCCAGTAAGAATCCCAAACCTTAAAGGAATTAAAATGTTTCATCTAAAAGCTTTTATCATTTTACCATTAGTACTTCATGTAGAAATTAAAGAACTCCTCTGTCACACTAGTGAGATTATTTTGAATAAACCTTGATTTGGTGTAAGTGATGAATGGACACTGGTAACTACAGAACACTGAAAATTCCTATAGAATTATTTTATATACATGACCTTAAGCATTTTTATTTCAAATATTTACAAAACTATCCTCATTAAAACCTTTAAAAATACTGCAGAAATATCTTGAGTAAAAATTCTGGAGTTAGGGAAGAGATTATGCAATGTTTGGATGGGGAAAAGAACAACCTAGCAAGTGTATTAAAAATAGAGATTCCCTCCAAGCCCTACTGAATTAGAAATTCCAGGGGCTAAGCCTTGAAAGATGTATGTTTAACTTCAACCTTGATAGTTCTTATCTGAGTAAATAGTAACTAAAATAAACACTGAATTTTTATTTGCAAACCTGTTTAGCAATAGCTTGTTGGGCTGCTGTAAGAAGATACACTTGATATACATGAGTCAAAATGTAGAAAAATTCACTAACAATCTGAGGGATGCACATCTAAAACATGAAGGTATTCTTTCTTGTCTATCATATTGATAATATTTAAGCAAAATATGGAAAAATTAATTTCAAAGATTTTATTCCAAGATTGTTTTTAACAAGGAAATGCAGTCTACATGTCTGTTGTAATTGGATACATACAAATAAATTATAATACATGAAAGAATAGAATATTATGCAGTTATTAAAATGATTGCATAGGTCTTTATTAATTGAAGTAGCAAAGCAAATTTGAAGATTAGTTACAAAACAGAATGATAGTACGATCTGAATTTTTATAAAAATAAATAGATATTTTCATGGGGAAAATGTCTGGGACAAAAGAAATTTTAAGTCCAATGGTTGTTTTCTCCGACTAGTAGAATATTACTCTTTTTGTTTTGCTTAATTACAAATAATTCACTAAATTGTACATGTATCACTTGCATAAATGAGACAAAATATTGTGAAAAACAGTAGTTATCGCAAGTACTTAGTACATCTTTACAACTATTCTAAGTGCCTTATCATTTCATTGAATATTTAATAATTATTTCCCTTATTTAGTCTTACTATTTAATCAGGGTGATAAACAGAAAGGGCTAGTGACTTGCCCAAGTGTATACAGCTTATAAGCATGTATTACATATTTACAAAAAACTATCTAAATTATACAAGGATGTTAATGATGATAATTTAGTTTATATCATCTCTTTTGCTTTATTACTTGTCGAATATTTTGCCAGTTTTTCAAAGCCTAAACTTTTACTTTTAACAACATGGATGGTATTGTTAAAAAATAAACAAAGTTTATTCTTTATTGTCAGCATTCAAGTGTCACAGGCAAAGTTCAAACTAATGTCAAAATGTATTTGCTTTCTTCTATATTGTGTTTCAAGATTCTACTGAAGGAAACCATCTCTAGATGCTCCCCAAGTCACTCAAAATTCAAATTGGCTTCCAAAACTGAATGTAGAGCATCTCTTGCATGATAGAAGGACATTCTTACTTTCATAAAACTGCTTTTAAGCTTGTTTATATAAAATACAAATGTGTGTGTGTGTGTATATATATATATATATATACACACACAATTTGTACATGTATGTATTTAAATCTCCATTGTGGAAGAAAGCACATTTTGTCAGAGGGTGTTGCCTGTGTGTGTATGGATGTGAATTGAAAAAGGCCAAATATACTTTGAGATTTTTGGATTGGATTCTTGACTTGTTGCAGTGTATAGAAAGGAGCAGAATATTATTGTTTGTGATGCCAGGAAAATCCACAGAGAGAACTATGGGGTGCTGAAACTTCCAAAAACGTCAAACCGAGGGAATGTTTGGCTGAGTTATGTAGGGTGCAATTTCAAAGTTAAATACCTAATTCTTCTCTTGATTTCTCTACTGCCTACATTTTCCACAGCTACTAGAACCAATAGGGGATGAGCTGAAGTGTATTTGATCAGATTACTTTAGAATAAAAAAAATTGTAAAGCACAATTTAAAAGCAAATTGTAAAAATTCTTGGAGCTGTTATTTGCTAATTAATTTTATTTGAGTTGAGAGAGAGAGAAAGAGAGAGAGCGAGAGAAACAGAGAAAAGAAAACTTTTTTTTTTCTTCAGTAGAAATGGTAAGTGCTGTGATAGAGTTACGTCAACGAAGACCAACTAAAGTCAACCTTTTGTGGTTAAGGTAGTAAAAGCAGACTTCTTGAAGGAGATTTTGTGTTATAATCTAAACTGGGTTTTACAAAATCAAGATTTATACAAGATTTACACAGAAGGACTGGGGTCAAGAGAGAGACTGAAAGGATTTCTTAAACCAGCAACAATAGCAGAAATAAATAGGAAAGAAGGCCTGAAACAGTTAGGTGTTTGTAGGTCCATCCTACATAAATAATGGCTCATCCTGGAGCCAATGTGGATTGACTGTGAACTGAGCCCTCTTGAGATGCAATGGGCTCCAAGTGTCTATATGTAGAATTGCAGGCATATTTGTAATCTTGGAGACTGAATTGGCAGGAGGTGAACTAGGAAGTAGGAGATCAGTCTCAGGGTTCCTATGCTGCAGTCAAATCTGCAGGGAGGCAATATGACATATTGGTAATGAGCATAGGCTCTTCTTTTTTCCTCGCCTTTACCTAACATGGTTGTAAGAACTGTTGAAACAGCTAATAGTAATGAGCACTGACTTTGTGCTTGGTATTATGAAGAGCTTTTGTGTATCATGTCATTCAATCTCACAACCATTTGCAATAGGCCCTGCAATATCCATTCACTGGGTTCAAAGAGCTTACATTCTAATTTCCTACCTTCATTTACTTCACTGAATGAAAATATACTAAGTTACTATGTGTTAAGCATTACTTATTAGTAAACAAAAGAGTGTCTCTACTATCACTGAAGTGACTTTCTAAGGGGGGTAGGAAATAAATTTTATATGTCAGATAGTATTACATGCAATAAAGAGAGGTAAACTGGAGTAACGTAAAAAATGAAGATGGAAAGAATAAAAAGAAATTTCATATAGGATGGTGAGGAAGTCCTGTCTGATAAAGTGAAATTTAAAAAATTAAAAACAACAACAAAACTTGACTGAATGAATCTGCAAGATAAGCAGATTGTGTGGGGAAGAGCAGTCCAGGCTGAGGGAAAAGAACTGCAAAAACCCCCATGGAGCAGCATTCTTGACTTACTTGAAGAATGCAGTGAAGCCTATTGTTGACCATGAGTAGAGAGGGCTGCTGGTGGTGTTGGGATATAGGCTTAGAGAGGCAAGCATGGGAACAAAAACTTTTCAAGCACTATCATCTTGGCCAACTCTATTCTTCATCAGCAAAGGGAGATAACAGTATCTACTAAAATGGGGGCTAAGGAAAGTGATTTTACTATGATCAATGAATTTACTAAGCATATTACTTTTAATCTCATTATTACTGCCACATTGCTGTCCATATCAAGAAAAGTACAGAGTCTTGTTTGTTTTCTTCCCCTAGACATTGAAAGTTTGAATCACAATGAGTTGTCAGAAAGATAAAAACACACTTCTGTATATTGCTCCCTTACCTCTGGGATGTTTTTCAAAGAGAAAAATTAGGACATGGAAGCTGATGGAGAGATTCAATAATTTTCCATTTCCACAGGAATCATATTGTATAATAGTACATTTTTGAAGTGTGAATATTTATTATATAAGATATATATTTGATATGCAGTGGAAAAAAAAGCAAAAATAAATTGTTCTTTAAAAATTACTGCCTTTTTTTTTAATTTCCATGCTGTGATATCCTATATTAACTTAGATATTTACTATATAAATATATAAAAATATTTAAATTTGAATCTTTATTTGACACAAAAGTTAGGGATATGTATAAATATGTATAAATAGGTATAAATATTTAGGTAATGACATTGGTGAACTTAACACTGTTTTTATAATATCAAGAGATTAGACATTAAATCTTCAAAAATAGGTAAATACAAAAATCACAGAATATCCATATGATGGAAAATAAGATACGAAAATAATTTTGTGATGAATAGTTTTTTGATATGGAAAGACGTTTTAATATATTGTTAAAGAACATAGCAGTTTAAAATATGTGTATTAGAATACAATTTTATTCAAATATATTGTAGGCTTTAAATGTACATATATAAGCATACAGTTGTATATGCATATATGTGTGTTTATAATCATAAAATTCCTATTAATCAAGATCATTATCAAATGATTATATGTTAATTTTTGCCAATTTGAATGTAATGTGGTATTTTATTGTGGGCTGTAGCATCTTAAAAATGGTAACTTATTTGACATTCCTTCCATTAAGAGCTGGAGTCTGTCTCCTACCCTTGCCTTTGAGCTATCTTCGTGACTGTTTCCATGAATAAAAGATAGCAGAGGTGACAGTGGGGCAGCATCCCATTCAGACCTTAAAAGATAGGCAGCAACCACTTGCTATCCATGGAACATTTGCTATGGGGAAAACTAGCTTCTATGCATGAAGTTTTATAACTCTGAGACTTCCATATTGTGAATAACCCCAAGCAAGCCATGTGGAGAAGCCCTGAAAGAATGGATGACATGTAGAGTGACAGAACCACTGAAGCACCATGTTCATGAGTGAAGAAGCCATCTCAGAAGTGAATCCTACAGCCCCAGAAACCTTAACTGTTCGATGTGAAAGAGGTAAGATGCCCTGCTGAACACTTCTTGAACTCCTGACACACAAAATCGTAAATTTAATAAAACATTTTAAACCACTAAATTTGGAGAAGTGTTTATGCAGTAATAGAGAACTCGACATGAGCTTAATTTGCATGAGTTTAACATCTTTCACATATTTATTTACCATTTGTATTTCCCATTCAGTAAAATTGCTATTCACATCTTATGACCATTTTACTACTGGGTTGTTTTTCTCTCTGAATTTTTAACATTCTCAGGGGAATTGTATTAATCATAAACCATGGTTCATCATGATGTGTCCATGCATGGCCCATTTTCATATATTTGGGTAGTTATTATATTTTTAAAAATACAGTAAACACCCATCAATGTACCACATGAAATAAAAGCTGAGACTTTGTAACCTAAATTTAACTAAATGAGTTTACTCTACCATGTCTCCCTAGTATGGTCATTATCCTGAATCTGCTATGTATGATTCCTTTGCTTTCTGTTTCATATAAGTGCATCATATGTATATGAATTTTCAAACAATATGGTTTATTTTAGCTGTTTTTAATTTTATAAAGAGTATCATAGTATATGTGGTATTTTTAAGACCCACTTTTTTCATGAATGTAATTAATATTTTCTGTGTATAAAGCTGCATTTCATTTTTTTAATGCTATATATTTCAGTATGTGACTATAAGATAGTTTATTCTTTTGCTCTCCTATTGAGGAGCATTTAGTTGATTCCAGGTTTTTGATATTATGAGAATACAGTTCCTATTGTACATGTGCAAGAATTTCTCTTGGATATATATACTAGGAGTGAAATTGTTAAATCTCTTTACTATCATTAGATTATCTTTTGATGAATAATTTTTCTTTATGTTAATATAGGCAAATTTACAAAGCTGTTTTTTTATATAGAGTATCTTTGATGATTATGTGTCTGCTTGGTTGGTTCTGGTGTCTAGATGTTTGGTCAAACACTACAGAAAGTTTTCTGTAGATGTGATTAGCATCTACAATCAGTGGACTTTAAGTAAAAAAGATACACTGTTTTCGTTTCCTAGCTGCTAAAATAAATACCATAAAATGGGTTGGGTTAAACAACTGGAATTTATTGACTCACAGTTTTGAGGTTAAGTGAAATCCAAAATTGAGGTGTCAGCAAAGCTATACTTTTTCCCAGAAGATTGGGGCATGCTGGGTCTGGCTGCCAGCAATATTTTGTCCTTGACTTTTTTGTCACTTGGCAATGCACATGGCAGTGACTTCTTTCTCTTACAGGTTCTGTTAACTTCCAACTTCTGACTTCTCCCCATGGCTTCTCTTTCTATGACCAATTTCCTTTGCTTATAAGGACTTAAGTCGTATTGTGTTAAGGCTGACTCTCATTCAGTTTGGGCACATTTTAAATAATAACATCTTCTGTTTACAAAGGGGTTGGGACTTGAAAATGCCTTTTGTAGGAGATATGATTTAATCCCGAGTAACCTCCATAATGTGAGCCTCATCCATCACTGGAGGCCTTAAAGTCAAAGAGCTGAGTTCCAGAGATAAGAAGAAATTCTTCCTCAAGGGTGCATTCTCTCTCCTCCTATCTAAGTTTCCAGACTGTTGGCCTGTCCTATAAAATTTGGCTTGCCAGCTTCAGCAATTGTTTGTACCAATTTCTTAAAATAAATCTTTGTATATGTGTGGATACATACACACACAAACATCCTGTTGTTTCTCTTTCTCTGGAGAACCCAAATACAATCTCTTTTAAGTCTAATGTAAAATACAAACAAACAAAACTTTTCTCAGTTGCATTCTTCTGAAACTTTGAAGTTCTGCTTATTTTGCTGAAGATTTTTTTTTAAATTATTTATTAGGAAAGTTGTAGGTTTTCAGAACAATCATGTATAAAATATAGGATTCCCATATACCACCCTATTATTAATACTTTGCATTGATGTAGAATGTTTGTTACAATTGATAGCACATTTTTATAACTGTGCTATTAAATATAGTCCATGGTTTAACTTAGGGTTCACTGTGTCATGTAATTCCATGGATTTTTTTAAAAATTTATATTGTTACCATATATATAATCTAACATTTTTCCTTTTAATCACATCCAAATATATATTTCAGTGCTGTTAATTACATTTACAGTGTTGTGCTACTATCACCACCATCCATTACCAAAACATTTTCCATCATTTTGAATAGTGGCCAGCAATGAATGAGTGTTCCTAGTTCTCTGCATCTTCTCTAACACTTGTTTCCCTTTTTTTTTCTTTTAATAGAAGCCATTCTAATGGGTGTGAAATGATTCACTGATGACTTTTGTTTTAAATTTTACTGAGATTGTTCACATACCATACAATCATCCAAAGATCTAAAGTGCACAATCAGTTGCCCAAAGTACCATCATATAGCTGTGCATCTATCACCAATTAATATTTTTTTCAAGTTTTTGAACACTTACATTACTCCAGAAAAGAAATGAAGACAAAAAAAGAAACAAATTTGAATCCTCCCATATCCCTAACCACCCCTCTCCCCATTATTGACTCACAGTGTTGGTATAGTACATTTGTTACTGTTGAGGAAAGAATGTTAAAATACTACTAACTATAATACATAGTTTGTGATAGGTATATTTTTCCATATGTACCTCCCTATTATTAACTTCTAGTTCTAGTGTCATACATTTGTTCTAGTTCATGAAAGAGATTTCTAATATTTGTACAGTTAATCACAGACATCGTCCACCACAAGATTTACTGTTTTATGCATTCCAATACTGTAACTTCCATCTTTCCTTCTGGTGTGATACATGACTTTAAGTTTCCCCTTTCCACCACATTCACACACTATTCAGCACTGTTATTTATTCTCACATTAACATCTTGCCTTCACCTCTTTCTGTTTCCAAACACTTAAGTTCGACCTAGTTAAACATTCCACTCATAAGCAACCACTCCCCATTCTTTAGCCTCATTCTATAGCCTAGTAACTTATATTTCATTTCTATGAGTTTATATATTATAATTAGTTCATATCAATGAGACCATACAATATTTTTCCATATGTGTCTGATTTATTTCATTCAACATAGTGCCCTCAAGGTTTCTTCATCAACCTGTTTATTTTCTCAAGATGATTTTGTTCACCCACCATACATTCCATCCTAAGTAAACAATCAATGATTCCCTGTATAATCACATATTTATGCATTCACCACCATCACCACTATCTATATAAGGACATCTCTATTTTTTCCACAAAGAAGGAGGGAGAGTCAAAGAAGGTAGAGAGATAATAGACAAAGAAAAAGAAATAAAAAAGAGAAAAAAATGACAGCTAAAAAGCAACAAAATGAAAGATAGAATTAAAGTAGAATAAAAGAATCAGACAACATCACCAATGCCAAGAGTCCCATACCCCTCCCTTATGTACCCCTCTTAAAGGCATTTATCTTTGATATATTGTCTTTGTTACATTAAAGGAAGCATATCACCATGTTTCTGTTGACTAAAGTTTATAGTTTGCATTGATGTATTTTTCCCCAATACTACCCAATTTTTAACACCTTGCAAAATTGACATTCATTTGTTCTCCCTCATGTAAAATCATATTTGCACATTTTATCACAATTGTTGAGCACTCAAGGTTTCACTAAGTCATACAGTCCCAGTTTTTATCTTTCCTCTTTCCTTCTGGTTCCCCACATGCTCCTAACCTTCCTCTTTCAACCATACTCGCAGTCATCTTTGTTCAGTATACTTACATTGTCATGCTACCATCAACCAAAATTGTGTTCCAAGACTTTGACTCCAGTCTTTTCCTTTCTGCCGGTAGTGCTCCTTTTAGTATTTCCTGTAAAGTGGGTATCTCATTTACAAACTCTTATTGTCTGTTTGTCAGAGAATGTTTTAAACTCTCCCTCACATTTGAAGGACAGTGTTGCTGTATATAGGATTCTTGGTTGGTGGTTTTTCTCTTGCAGTATCTTAAATATATCACACCACTTCCTTCTTGCCTCCATGATTTCTACTGAGAAATTTGCACATAGTCTTATTAAGCTTCCTTTGTATGTGATGGATCACTTTTCTCTTGATGCTCTCAGTATTCTCTCTTTGTCTTTGACATTTGATGTTCTGATTATTAAGTGCCTTTGTGTAGGTCTATTCAGATCTATTCTGCACTTCTTGGATCCATAATTTTATGTCTTTCATAAGAGATGGGGAATTTTCATTGATTATGTCCTCTGTTATTGCTTCTGCCCCTTTTCCCTTCTCTTCTCCTCTGGGACACCTATGACATATATATTCATGCACTTCATGTTGTCATTCAATTCCCTGAAACAGTGTTCATATTTTTCCATTATTTTCCCTATCTGTTCTTTTGTGTGTAGGATTTCAAGTTTCTTGTTCTCCAGTGCTTGAGTGTTTTCTTCTGCCTCTTGAGATCTGTTGTTGTATGTCTCCATTGTGTTTTTCATCTCTTGTGTTGTGCCTTTCATTTCCATAGATTCTGCCAGTAGTTTTTTCAAACTTTCCATTTCTACCTTATGTTCACCCAATGTTTTCTTTATAGCCTTCATCTCTTTTGTCATATCTTCCCTGAACTCACTGATTTGTTTTTTGAGTTGATTTAGCATATTTCTTTGAAAATCTTTAATTGATTGTTTCATTAAAGTGAAACAATATCTCAACTCTATCTTAATTTAGGAGTAAGCTTGTTCCTTTGAGCCATATCTTTGTTTTTTTGTATTGTAATTTGTAGTTTTCTTTGTCTAGGCATCTGATTTCCTTGGTTACCCCAATCAGATTTCCCAGAGCAGAATGGGTTCAGGTCTCAGAATGGGGTTGTATTCAGGGTGTATCTTAGAAGAATGAGACTTTCCTGTGAGGCCTCTAGCTGTTGTGCTTTTACTAACTCGCTCAGCAAGTGGCACCTGTCAGCCTGTTGCTCCAGACTACTGTAAGTAGGTGTGGCCCCTTTAGTTTCTGTTTTTGCTGTTTTCACCTGGGGTCTGGGGTCTGAGTTCTGAAGGGTGGGCTGGCCCTAGAGCTGGGGCCCCACCTCCTTCCTCCTAGGGAAGATACACCCCCTAGGAAGTTATCTTTTGCATTTCAGTAAGTGCTTCTGTTATCTTCACCCCTGTCTGGGTCAGAACTCTGTGAACTGAAAATGGCTGAGGCTCTTTCCACTGAACCAGTCAGGTTGAGAGAGAGAAAAAGGGAAATAAAGCCCCTTTTCAGAGCCAGTCCGCAGCCCCCACTTTCACCCATCAGTCAGAGAGAGCCCCTGGTCTTTCTGGTTCTTTAAGTTAAGTCATCTCTAAGAGCCTCTGTCTGCCTGCTAGGAATTTTCTCTACATTTTTAGCTTGTATTCAGCAGTCCACATTTTGTTAGTTAATACACCAGTTGGAGCTGAGCTGAGCTATATTTGCTGGCTCTGGGAATGCTGGTTTCTCCTACAGTGAGGGCTTGCAGCTCAGCCTGCTATGGGGTGAGGGGGCTCCTGGTGTGGTTCTACAGATTTTCCTTACAGATTTTATGTGTCAATCTTAGCCATTCCACCTGTTCTAGTTTGCTAATGTTGCCAGAATGCAAAACACCAGAAGTGGATTGGCTTTTATAAGAAGGGGGTTTATTTGGTTACAAAGTTACAGTCTTAAGGCCATTAAGTCTCCAAGGTAAGTCATTAACAATCAGGTATCTTCACTAGAGGATGGCCAATGGTGTTTGGAAAATCTGTTAGCTGGGAAGGCATGTGACTGGCATCTGCTCCAAAGTTCTGGTTTCAAAATGCCTTTCTCCCAGGATGTTCCTCAAAAATGTCACTCTTAGTTGCTCTTGGGCATTTTTCCTCTTAGCTTCTCTGGAGAAAAAGTCTGCTTTCAACAGCTGTCTTCAAACTGTCTCTCATCTGCAGCTCCTTTCTCAGTTCCTGTGCATTCTTCAAAGTGTCCCTCTTGGCTTCAGCAAGCTTGCTCCTTCTGTCTGATCTTATATAGTGCTCCAGTAATTTTATTCAGACCCACCCTGAATGGGTGGGCCAACACCTCCATGGAAATTATCCAATCAGAGTCATCACCCACAGTTGGATGGGGCACATCTCCATGGAAACAAAGAATTATAATCTAATTAACACTTATAGGTCTGCCCACACAAGATTACATCAAAGATAATGGTGTTTGGAGGGTACATAACACATTCAAACTAGCACACGATCCAATCCAGTTTTGTGTACAATGTGTGGACAGTCATGGTTGTCCCCTCAGCAGCTGTTCCAGATTATTTACTAGTTGTTCCTTGTTGTTTATTAGTTGTTCCAGGGACTAACTAAATTCCACCACTCTCTATGCTGCCATCTTGCCCCACCCTTCACTGAGGACTTTTTGGGTTGGGTTTGAATGATGTGAGGTAAGCATCTATTCTGGTTTGTTAATGCTGAAATTATGCAAAACACCAGAAATGGATTGGCTTTTATAAAGGGGGTTTATTTGGTTACACAATTACAGCCTTAAGGCCATACAGTGTCCAAGGTAACGTATCAACTATTGTGTACCTTCACTGAAGGATGGGCAATGGTGTATGGAAAACCTCTGTTAGCTGGGAAGGCATGTGGCTGACATCTGCTCTGGATTTCTGGTTTCAGAAGGACTTTCTCCAAGGACATTCCTTTCTATGCTGCAGCAGTGAGCTCCTTCTGTCTGAGATTCTTATATACGACTCCAGTGATTTAACTAAGAGCCACTCTGAATGGGCAGGGTCCATATTTCCATGGAAATTAACCAATCAAACATTTCACTCACAGTGAAACATTCAAAGTATTCCAACCTAATCAACACTAATACATCTGCTCCCACAAGATTGCATCAAATAACATGATGTTTTGGGGGACATAATACATCCAAACTGGCATATTCCACCCCCTGGACCCCAAAATGACATGATATTTCCATATACAATATGTATTCATCCCATCACAATATCAAAAAGCTTAAATCATTTCAGTAACAATAGCTAAGTACAAGATCCCATCAAAATCAGTTACAGGTGTGGTCTTGTTCTAAAGCAGAATTCCACTTTGGCTGTGGACTTGTGAAACTTAGAACAAGTTATCTACTTCCAATATACAAAGGGGGGACATTCCTAGGACAAACATTCCCATTGTCATAAGGAGAAGCAATAAGAAAAACATAGTTTAAGGGATCAAAACAGTTCCTAAAACCCAAAGGGCAAACTCCATTAGATTTCAAGGCCTGAGAGTCATTTATCAAATGATGTTTTATCCTTGGGGCTTGAGAGACTGGCAGTCCCACAATTTCCAAAGGCTTATGCAACTGCCCTTTCCTCTCCAAATGCTGGGGGGAGTGCTCCAACATATCCACACATTGGGGAGACCACCTTCTTGGCCCCACCCTCCTCAAACATTGGGGTGCCTTCGAGACTCTGCCTCTCTGAACAATGGGGTGGTGGCCAGACTCTCCCCAATCCCCAAGGAATGTGTTCCACATTCTCTGGGTTCTGGGGTAGTAGCACTCTTCCTGAGCATTGAGGTGGAAAGCCTGCACTTGGTTGTTCCTTCTCTGTCCCATTCTGTCCAGACTGGCAATGGTTCTTTCTATACAGAATTTGCAAAAATTCTACAAGCTTGGCATGCAGTTTACAGTGGTCAAAACCATCAGATAATAAGACTTTCCACAAACCCTTTCTGGATAACTCCATCTCCAATCCTGGCTTGTACTGAAATGGCAGCTGGGTTACATGCTTGGTTAAATACTCACATGGTACTGTAGCTTCTGGGTCTCACTTTCTGGAAGCCAAGAATTTTCCAAACTATAAGTTTCTGGTTTCTTTGTACCCAAGAGTTCATATCTCAGCTTATCTCTGTCCTGTCACATTTTACTATAAGCTGCAAGGAGAAGCCAGGCTATGTCCTCCACACATAGTCTGCAGATCTCCTCAGCTAAGTATCCCAGCTTGTCACTTTCAAATTGTGCCTTCAATCCAGCACAAGGACACAATTTTGCTAAATTCTCTGCCACTTTAAAACAAGGATCACCTTTCTTCCAGTTTGCAATGGCACAGTCAACATTTCTATTCAAGTCCTCATCAGAAGTATATTTAGAGTCCATATTTCTACCAACAGTCTCTTCAAAGTAATCTAGGACTTTTCTATCAAGCTCCTCACAAATCTTCCAGAATCTTCCCCTTATCAATTTTTGTTTTTTTGTTTCTTGTTTTTTACCCTGTATCCTTTTTTTTATTTTGAAATAAATTCAAAGTTACATGAATAGTTGCAAAAACAATACGAGCCCCATACACAGAATTCCATTATACCCTGACCCCCTCCCCCGATAGCTCAATCCACCAACATTAACATGCTGTCACATCGCTATTTCTTTCTCTCCCTCCCTCCCTCCCTCACTATCTATCATCCATCATCTATTGCTCTTTCTTCTGAACATGTGAGAGTTAGCTGCACACATCCTTGAACATACACTATAATTCACGTATGTACTTCCCATGAACAAGAACATCCTTTTATGTAATTCCATTAAGCGCAGCTAAGAAGTATAAGAGATTCAACAATGATACAATGCTTACATTCTGTATTTCCTTTTCCTTATGTCTCAACTGTGTCTCTTCGAGCCACCTGTCCTCCACCCTCCAATCCCATCCAAGTTCATCCTTAGCATTCAATTGTCATCTAGTTAGACTGTCTTTTTTTTTTTTTCTTTTTTCAATTGTGGAAACATATATATAGCCTGAATCTTCCCATTCCACCCCCTCCCTAGCATTACATTAATGGGATTAATCACATTTAGAATGATGTTATGCTCTTTCCCACCATCCATTACTAGAAATTTCTGTTCACTTCAGACAGCAGCCCTACAGTCCTTTCTTAACTCCCCATTGCCCCTTCCGCCATTTCTCTTAACCCAAACTCTACTTTTCATCTCTATGGTTATATTCTCTGATAATTTCTTTGTGTTTACTGTGGGGCTTAAAATTAACCTCTTAAATCCATACCAATCTTGTTTTTCTTTGATACCACATTCACTTCAATAGGGCACATAAACTATGTTCCTATACTCCTTCATTCCCCCACCTTTATATAGTTGTCTAAAATTACATATTTTACATTGAGTTCAAAACCACTGATTTGTCCTTAGAGTTTGTGTATTTTTTATCATGTAGGAAGTAAATAGTGGAGTTATAGTTCAAAAATTATTGACTTCTATTTGTATTCCATTGTGTTTGGAGAATGTTCTTTGAGTATATTTAATTTTTTTTTTTTAATTTCTTGAGGCTTGTTTTATGTCCCAGCTTATGGTCCCTTCTGGAGAAAGATCTGTGATCACTAGAGAAAAATGAGTGCCCTGGTGATTTGGGATGTAAGGTACTATACATGTCTGTTAAAATTCTCTATATCTCTTTCTCCTTTCTTTGTCTCTCTGTTGGTAGGGCTTCCTTTAGAATCTGAAGTAGGGCAGGTCTTTTATTGGCAAAGTCTCTCAGCATTTGTTTGTCTGTGAAAAATTTAAGCTCTCCCTCAAATTTGAAGGAGAGTTTTGCTGGATAAAGTATTCTTGGCTGGAAATTTTTCTCTCTCAGAATTTTAAATATGTCATGCCACTGCCTTCTCGCCTTCATAGTGGCTGCTGAGTAGTCACTACTTAGTCTTATGTTGTTTCCTTTGCATGTGGTGAATTGCTTTTCTCTTGCTGCTTTCAGAACTTGCTCCTTCTCTTCAGTATTTCACAATCTGATCAGAATATGTCTTGGGGTGAGTTTATTGGATTTATTCTATTTGAAGTTCACTGGGCATTTATGCTCTGTGTGTTTATATTGTGTAGAAGGTTGGGGAAGTTTTCCCCAACAATTCCTTTGAATACTCTTTCTAGACCTTTACCCTTCTCTTCCCCTTCTGGGACACCAATGAGTCTTAAGTTTGGACATTTTATTTTATCTATCATATCCCTGAGATCCATTTTGATTTTTTCAATTTTTTTCTCCATTCCTTCTTTTGTTCTTTCATTTTCTGTTCTGTTGATTTCTAGGACACTGAGATGTTATTCAGCTTCCTCTATTCTTGTATTGTGAATATCCAGAGTCTTTTTAATTTGGCCAACAGTTGCTTTTATTTCCATAAGATCTTCTATTTTTTTATTTACTCTTGCAATGTCTTCTTTATGCTCTTCAAGGGTCTTCTTTATGGCACTTATATCCTGGGCCATGGTCCTCTTAATGTCCTTTAAATCCTTTGCCATGTTTTCATTCTTCGATTGTAGTTCTTTGATTAATTGTGCAAGGTGCAATGTTTCTTCTGAAATCTTGAATTGTGTCTTTGGAGCTAGATTCTCCATATCGTCTGGTTTTATCATATGCATTAAGATTTTCTGTTGTTTTTGGCCTCTTGGCATTTGTTTTGCTTGATAGGGTTCTTTCAAGTTGTAACAAAAAAAAAGGATATCGATCTCATTTTTCAGAGACACAGTTGGTGACGTACACTTTCTCTAACTAACCAGCAGATGGCATTTGTGAGTCACCTATATCCCTCAAGTCAGTTCTTAACCTTTTTTCCATGGTGTGTGGGGAAATGATTCTTGTGGGTTCAGTTGGAGAACTCAGTTTGGGTGTGTTGCTGAAGCCATCCACCGTGAATGTGGGGCGTGTGTATGGGTGGCCAGGGAGGAAGAGCAGTTCTACTGTTCAAATCTCCCAGGTTCCAGGAGATTCAAGGCTGCCACAAGAGTCTAAGCCTTCATTTCAGTTCAGCCCCAGACCCTCTCTCTCGCTGTGCCACAAACCACCAGACTTGGCATAGAATCCCTGGGTTCTCCGAGCAGTCCCCACTCCCAGCTGCGATCCTCCCTCAGCCAAGGGAATGCCGTGCTAAGTCATCGGTGTGTGCCATCCCTCAAGGGAAGCCCTGGGCCACTGGGGTGTGCCGTGGGGCTCTCAGCTCATTTCAGAATGCAGAATGTCTGAGGCTGTCTTTTCTGCAACACCTTGTGGGCTGAGAACAGCTGAGGTTTTCTCCACAGAGAGAGAGCGAGGGACAGAAAAACTCCCAGGTTTACCCGTAAGCTCCCTATCCTGAGACAGATATGTCCCTCGATTCTCCCAAGGTCAGTTGTCACCAAAAGCCTCTGTCTGCTTGTTGAGGATTTGCTGTCTGTATTGAGCAGTTAATATTAAAATCTCACTTGGAGCTGGGCTGAGAAAGTGCATGGCGCGGCTTCTGTGAGGGAGGGGCTCTCGGCTCTAGGTTCTCGGCTCTCAGCATGAGCCCGCAATTTTACTTACAGATTTTATGCTGTGATCCCAGGCATTCCTCCCAATTCATGTTGGTAGATGTTGAGTGTGCAGTCACGTTTGTCTCCGCACTGTTATTCCAGGTTATTTACTGGTTTTTTGTTCATTTATGAATTGTTCTGGGGGAGACTAAGTCTTCCACTTCTTTCTATGCTGCCATCTTCCCAGAATCCCTCTTATAAATTTAAAAAGCCATTCCAACATGTTTGTTATTTGCAAACTCAGCAGCACCCCACTTCTGGTACCAAAATCTGTGCCGATTTGCTAATGCTGCTGTTACGCAAAACATCAGAAATGGATTGGGTTTATAAAGGGAGTTTATTTGATTATACAGTTACAGTCTTAAGGCCATAAAATGTCCAATATAAGGCATCAACAATAGGGTACCTTCATTGAAGTGTGACCAATGGCATCCAGGAAACCTCTGTTAGCTGATTCCAGAGTTCTGGTCTCAAAGGGGGTTTTCTCCCAGGACATTCCTCTCTAGGCTGCAGCAGCAAGCTCTTCTGTCTAAGCTTCTTATACAGGATTTCAGTGATTTAATTAAGAGCCACTCTGAATGGGCAGGATCCATATTTCTGTGGATATTATCCAATCAAACATTTCACTCACAGTTTCATGAGTCACATCTCCAAGGAAACACTCAATCAAAGGATTCCAACCTGATCAACACTAATACATCTGCCCCCACAAGATTGCATCAAAGAACATGGCATTTTGGGGGACATAATACATCCAAACTGGCACAGAGTCCAATTGCATTCCTTTTCATATGAGTAAACAAGTCTCCAGGTGCCATATTTTGAACATTCCCTACTTGTTTCATTGTCATCTCTTTCCCATATCTTGTTTCCATTAATGTACGAATATGTTTCTGAGTTCTCAATCCTGATTGGCCATTTTATGGCAAAACTCCTGTGTCTTACTTTAGCTTTATAAGTCACTTGACTTCTTTTTCTTAAGGAAGAGTTTATTATTCTTGAAGTTATTCATATACATTTAAGAATCCCACTTGTCAAGTTTTTCAAAACAATCTTGGAGTTTTTATTGGAATAAAAATGAATATAGAGAACACATTTAAAAGTATAATGTATTTTATTTAATCTTTCTCTTAATAAATGGAATATTACTCAATTTCAGTTTTCACATGTCTTTCAATAAATTATTCTTCAATTTTCTTCAAATTACTCTTGTGTATTCTTGTTTGGATATATTCCTAGAGACATCCTAAATATAATAAATATTTTTTTTGAAATTTGTATTACCAATGTATACATATTTTTTTAGATATACACCTGCTAAGCTTTCTTATATTTTCTAATATTTTTAGTTACCATAGAATTTTTTGGTTATTGTATGTAGAGTCAACAAATCAACAAATGATGACAATTTTTATTTTATTTTTAAAACATGAATGGAAAGGAAACCTTTTTTTTTGTTACTGTTATAATGTTTTTTGCATGTATCTGTGCCACCTCAGTATCCATCTTATTTTGACTAAACCATTTGCTTAAAAACTAAGCTTTGTCTGGTTAATAAGCAGCTTTCTATCTGTAGGGCATAAGCTCCGCCAGATCCCAAACACACCGGCAACCACTGCCCACATCACCAATATGCCTCACCCAAAAATCATAGCTGGTCACAATTGATAAACTAACTATTCCCACTGACACCAGACCACCTAGTCCCTTTCCCTTTTCTCACTTGTTTGCTTTTGCTGTGGGGAAGTCACAGACATACTCAGAGGCCATCTCACAGCCTTTGCCTACCATATCCCCTCTTGCTCATTTGCATGAGGATATTTTGATATGTTTCTATTTCACAGCCTGGAGAAAATGGTGCTAATGGAGCAGACTGACTGTGCTTTGAAACAGAAATCAGGAACAAGCAGCTCTAGCTGCTTGGCAGGGTAGGAACTGTGCACACAGTTTGTTTGATGCACACTTTTTGTTCAATGGCAGGGCTCCCTCTTCATGGGGTATAAAAATACCCAACAGTTGGGCAGCACAGTGTCCCTCATTTCTGATGTGAAGCAGAATGTGTGGAGCTGCCACCAACCAAATCTGGCCCTAACAATTGGCATCTCAGGTGACTTACCAGGGTGGGACCTCTTCACTGCTCTTTTGAACCCTTTGTGATGTGTAAGTAATAAAGTGGACATTTGCTGAGAATCTCTGTTGTGCCTGAGTCCATGTTTCCACAATGCAATATGAAACAGCTCACTCCACAGATTTTGGGACAGCAAACAGGGTGCATGAGTAAGAATAGAGTGGGTTGATTTTTGGTGGTTCTTTTTATCACTCTTGTGTTCCTTTTGTACAGGAGTTTCTTGGACAACACAGTACTTACAGCTCTGTGGGCTCAACTGAAGGGTCACCCCCATCCTACCAGCCCAGGTAATGATACTAACCCACAGCTGGGGATTTCAGGGCATGCTGTCTCCATCCTTTGGGGGAAGTATGGTGATAAGTGGGATTTGGAGAACTCTCCATTAATGTCAGGGAGTTGACTAGCTTCTTCTATATCAAGAATAATGAGTTTTTGACTTCCACTGCCTGGCATACACTCCCCTGGCTCATACCTATTTTCATTCTGGAACCAGGCATACCCATACTAAGGCCACCCAGAACAATCTTGAGGTTAGTGTGCAGCTGTCCATTATTTAGGAAACTATTAGAACTAAAGGTGGGGGCCTGGAGGTGAAAAGGAAAGTATGAGCTTTTATGGGGAATGAGATATGGGATATGATAAATATTAACGGACACAATATGGAGAGGATTTCCTCTCATGGCTGTCCAACATTACAATGAGGGTGCCACCACCACCCAGATCAGCCATGCAAAATAGAGGGGTCTTGGCTGCTGCATGTCCTATCCTGTCTTCCAACAAACTCTTAGTTGGAGTTAAGGGAGGAGGTGGTAGGAGTGAGGAAGTAGTGGCTGACAGTGTAGCAACCCCCACTCCACAGCCACAGCCTCTGTTTGACTGCACCCTCAGTGAGTAAGATGAGCACACCCCACAGGTGCAAATTCTCCTGAATTCCAACTAAGAAGGAAGTAATAGTCACACTGTGAAAACTGGATGTTGGCACATGACATTCCACCATCATTGGGGGGATTTGCCCCTCACTAGATTCCCATTTCACAGTGAGATATTGAAGATTTTATTAGAAAGGGTTCCTGTGAATTGGAAGAGAAGCTAGTTCCTCTCCTTACTATAGATCACCCCCAGGAGACACAAATGAGCAGGCTTTTTGTACCCTTCCTGCTTGGGGCAAGGGGCTCTGTACTAGCAGGGTGACCACCATGGTAACTGATCAGTCAGCCCAGTGGATGGTAGGGGACTGTGAGTATACCATATGAAGAAACAAATAAGATAACATGCCACAACTAGATATGGGGAGAAGAGAAAAACCAAAGTGGAGCACCTGAGTATTTATTGCCTTTTAGGCTAGGATAGGGTCTATTTGGGATCTTATCAAAGAAAGGGTAAAGGATGCTAGCTCAAAGAAAAGAAGCAGCAAGGACCATTCAGAGAAGCTGAGGGCAGCTCTTATCCAAACCATATGGAGGGGCATGCCTTGCTAGTTGTGGCTGCTCAAAAGGGGGGAACTTACGAATAAGTTGGGAAAGATAGCAAGGCACCACATATAATTATTTTATTCCACTACAATCCACCTAGCATTGTCTTGGTGTAGTAGTGTTTTGGAATAAATAATTTTTCAAGATGGCTATGGCCTAAGTAGCCAAGATATTAAAGATATATTTAAGCGATTTGTTATGGTTTGAATGATCAGCTTAAATAAGGACACCATAATCATAATTAAAACTAGTTTTATGACTGGTAGTTGGAGGGCTTGGCAGAGCCAGTCTGTCCATGTAGTGGGGTTTAGCCATGAGAAAAAGTCCCAGTGGCCTTGAAGACAGTGAGGGTTTGGGGGGAATTACACATTTTTAAAAAAGGTGTCAGAGATATTAATAATAATACGTATCTGTTGTTGCTTTTGTAAATGATATTTGACTTACTCTGAGTCGTTGATGTACATGAAAAGGTCCTGTCAGACATAGCACAGACTCCCCCCTCCTTAAGCTAGCAGATTAGTTTACAATTGTGGAGGGGGTGACTTAAAGTTTTATAGGATTTCTGCTACCACATGGGCCTACTGGGCAGGCAGTTGGCAGTCTCTTCTGGTTATCATTTCAAGTCTGAATCCCAGAGTTGCAAGCAACAGTGTAAGTCCTGTACTCTGATTCCTCTGTTGGATTCGAGTGGAGGTAAAGTTCTCTCCAGTGATGAGGTCATGGACTGGGGTGATGTCATCTGAGGTAGTGATTGCCAGGGCCACCTTGAGGATGGGTATCCCTCCAAAGTAGCAATCCATAAAGCATGGGAAGTTCTGCCATGGGCTTTTAAATACCATTGGGTAACTCTAGTCATGATATCTCTGTTGGTTTTGCAAAATGGTTGTTGTCACAGGGCTCCATGACTTTTAGGGCTTTGACCATGTGTTCCCAAGCAGCCCCCCACACTTCCAGACACAGAGATATTATGTTTTGTGCACACTCATGACAATTTCATGTTAATTTTTTGTAGGCTTTCTTTTCATTCTAAGCTCTTATCTCGGAATAACATATCTGGCTGGCTATAACAAATGTCATCTAGGTTTGATTTGATTATATTCATGAGGTCATTGGTGCTGTGTGAGAATCCTATTTATTACATGTTGTGGTTAAGAATCATCTACGCACTGGTGTCAGTGGACCCATTTGATTTATAGGTTGGATAGCTTTGGTCATCAGCCATGCTCAGTGGCATGCTGGGTACAGGTGATTGAGGAGCAATAGTCAGTAATCTCTGTCCCATTCTTGGGTGCAATTTTAGGATTAGCCAAATATTGTTTGAGCATTACTGGACCTGTATGGTGGGGCTTTGTGGATGAATAAGTAAGCCTATGACCCAATGCAGCCAGAAAAAATACTAAACCCCAGAGCAAGGATGAACATTGACATTGCACCAGTCAGACAGGGCAGACTTCTGGGGCTGTTATTTGTATGATGGCCAGATCTGGTGTTGTTTCTCCCTTACTGACAGATTGTATAATGCTTGCTCTCAAGGTTTGCCCTACATCATGTTTGTGCCTTGTGTGGGAAATTGGCACTCATGGCAGGGTAAATGGAGGTCATTTTTTGATATTACTGGCGTACATCAGACAGATTTTCTTTTGGACCCTTTGTGCTGTGGAAGTAGTAATGTGGTCATTTGTGGAGAATCTCTGTTGTGTTTGAGCCTATGCTTCACAGCTTTAAACTAACCGATCCTTGATTCCTGTGGGAAATCCACTAACTCCCACCACCGGACCACAATAAGGGCATACACTGATGGGTCCCTCTTGCTCTGCTTGTGTGGCCCTATCTGCTGGTTGAGCCACCTGAACTAATTGTACTTCCTGTCAACCCCTATTGGGACCTCTCTCTCTCTCTGAAACTTTTGAATAAAAAGCCATCTTTTCTCATGTATTATGGCCTCAATGTTCCATTTTGGCATGACTGTCCTCTACCTAGACCTAAATTTAAAAACAACTAATTCAAAACACTTACTGTGCATCTCAGGTCATTCAGTGCTCTGTTGAATAGAGACAGTGATATGCTTAACTTATTGCCAAATTTAAGGTTGATTCTAAAATTTCATCACATATGAATGATATTTGCTGTAAGCTTTTTGGCAGAAATATTTCAATGGAGTAAAAACATTCCTCTCTGTTATGTTCTGGGAATCAGAATTATGTTGCCCACAAAAGACATGCTCAAACTTAATAACCCTTGTTCCTCATTTGTGGATAGGATCTTCACGGATCCTATTTTGGTAAAGCCAAATTAAGTCAGGTGAGCTTAACCCATATTTCTGGAGTCCTTATAAGGAGAGGCTATATAGACAGAGAAACAGTTGACTATGAAGGACTGAAGTGCCAGGGAGGAGAAAATGACTGTCCTATAACAGGCAAGTATGCATCTACAAGCCAAGGTAAGCCAAGGACTGTGGGCAAGCTGTAACAAGAAAGCTATAGACTCCAGGAGAAAGTGTGGTCAGGCAATACCTTGATATTTGGCTTTCATCCTTCCAAACTATAAGACAATAATTTCCTGTTGTTTAAGCCAACCAGTGTGTGGTATTTGCCATAGCAGTTCTGGCAAACTAAGAAAATCTGTTTCCTAAAAGATTTGTTTAGGTCATGAATGAGTATTGAATTTCAACAAATATTTTTCTGCATCTATTGAGATAATTATATAGCTTTCTCTTCTTTTACTAATGCATGCATATGTATATATGTTTCATTTTTGAAAGAATCAGTTTCATTTTTGTAAAAAATTCCAGGTGTATCATACGATATTTTATACATTGCTGAATTAATTTGTAATTTTTTTAGCATTTCCACATCTATATTAATAAGTGAGTTTTCCTTTCTTTTTTTCACAATGTCTTTGTAATATATTTGTATTTCTGTTACACTGACCTTATAAAATAAGTTAGGGAACATTTCTTTTTTATTATTTGGCAGGTATTTTACCAGATGGGAATGCTCTGTTAGGCAATTGCATGGGAAAATTGCCTGTGAAATCACCTAGAAAGATTTTTTAAATGATGATTCAATTTATTTGTTAATTGGACTATTCAATCATTCTACTACTTCTTGAGTCAGCATCAGTGAGGTGAAATTTTCCAGAATTTGTCCATTTCTGAATTTTCAAGATTTTTGGCACATTTTTCATAGTACTCCAACATGACACTTTTATTTTTTTTATTGAATCTGTATATACATGCCCCCTTACATTTCTGATAGTGCCTTCCCACTAATTTCTTAATTTATTTCACCACAACTTTACCAATTTCTTTAGTTTCTCCAAAGAAAACAATTTTAACTTCGTTAGTAATTCTTGGGGATTGAATCATGTACTCCACAAAATTTATGTGGATGTCTTAATCTGTTTTCCTGTGGATGTGAGCCCATTTGTAAGTAAGACCTTTGGAGATGTTATTATTAGTTAAGATATGGACTCATTTGTGAATAGGATCTTAGGAAATCCTGTTTAGATGAGGGCATATTGAATCAGGGTGGGCTTTAATTCATATGTTGGAGTCCTTGTAAGCAACAGACATTCAGATACAGTCAGATAAAGCCACAAGAGGAAACAAGGAGACAGATTGTCATATGATGGAGGCAGAGGTGTAAACCAAGGGACCTCCAAAACTGCAACAAACCAACACCAGAATGCTACAGACTCCATCAGAAAGTAAATCCTTCCAGTAACTTGATGTTGGACTACTATCCACCAAAACTATGAAAAATATATTTCTGCTGTATGAACCAACAAGTGTGTGGTATTTGTGATAGTAGCCCCTGGCAAATGAAGATAGTACTTTCTGTTTTTTTATGTTCTCTTAATTTTTACTTTAAAGTTTACTATTTACCTTTGTCTTGTTTATTTGATCTTATTCTTTGTTCTGTGGTAATTTTAAATTTGATGCTTAAATTATGAAATTTTAGCCTTCTCTATTTTTAAATATAGCATTTGTAGTTACATATTTTCTTGAGGTACTTATATAATAGAATCTCACATATTTTAATATTTGAAATGTTTATTTTCATTCATGATAAGTATATTTTAAATTTCCACTATGTTTTAGTTTCCTAAGCTGCTCAAGTAAACACCATTAAATGGGTTTGCTTAAACAATGGGAAATTATTTGCTCATAGTTGGTGTCTGGAAAATGTTCAAATCAAGGCAATGGGGTCAAGGTAATGCTCTCTTCCTGAAGACTGGTTGCCAGTGATCCTTATCTGCTCTGCCCCATGACAAGGCACATGGTAGTGTCTGCTGGTCTCTTCCTTGCTTCAGAGTTTCATTGATTTCAGCTTCTTGCTCCCACCTTTTCTCTCTTTGTATTCATTCCATTTATAAAAGACCAGTAAGAGGATTAAGACCCATCCTCAATGAGATGGGTCACACCTTAACTGAAATAGCCTCATCAAAAGTCCTACTTACAATAGGTTCACAACCACGTGAATGGATTAGCTTTAAGGAGTTTTTTTTCTGGGACACATACTGCTTCAAACCACAACACTCCACCCTCTGGACCCCCAAAAGACATGCTCTTTCTATGTGCAAAATACATTCTTTCCATTACAATATCCCAAAAGCCTTAAGTCATTTCAAAACACTGCTTAGTACTGTCTCATCAAAATTGGTTATGGGTGTGGTCTGTCCTGGGGCACAATCCTCTTCCATCTATGGACCTGTGAAAGCTAGAAAAAAAATTATCTGCTTCCAATATACAAAGGATGGATAGTCATTCCCATTCCCACAGGGAGAAATTGGAAGAAAAACATGGGTCATGGGTCCCAAGCAATTCCAAAACCCAGCAGGGCATACTCAATTAAATTTCAGGGTCTGAACATCATCTATGGACAGTGTTTGCCTGATGGAGAGGAAGCCCCACACCTTTCAAGTGCTTGTGCAACAGCCATGCTTTCCCCAAACTCTGGGAATAAGGTTCCACCTTCTCCAAGCATCCAGATGGTACCCAGACTCCCCACAAGCCCTGGGGTGTAGGCTCCAACCTCTGAGAACATTAGGCTGATAACATTTTTCCCGAACAATGGGGTGGAAGGCCCACCCTCTTCAAAATCCAGGGCAGACTCACCCTTCTACACACATGTGTGGGCCCACTGTCTTGACCTGAGAAGATGTCTCTAGTCCAGACCTCAGCTACCTCCATCTTGCCCTTGAAGTGAATTTTCTTTCAACCTGTCACTTTTCTGTCCTTTGTAGTCCAGGCTGGCAGAGGCTCCTTTCATATAGATCTGGAAAAAAAAACTTATTAGTTTTGCATGTAGTACACAGGGGTCCAAACCATCACACAAAAGAACTGTCCATAGATGCATTTCCCATCACAACTTGCACTAAAATGGCCGACTGGGTCCATGTTCAGTTAAACCCTCACGTGGAACACTGTTTTCTAGGAACTTTCTATAAACTCATGATTTTCCAAACCATCTATTTCTGGTTTCTTTGTGCCCAGGAATTCAATTCTCAGCTTATCCTTTTCCCCTCCCAGTTTACTATAAGCTGCAAGGAGAAACCAGCTGCACTTTCCACATACAGCTTCAAAATCTCCTTACCAAAATATCCAAGCTCATCACTGTCAAATTTTGTCTTCCATCCAACATCAGAGCTCACTTTTGCCAAGTTTTTTACCACTCTAAAGCAGGGATCACCTAGTTTCAAATAACATATTCCTCATTTTCTTCTGAGGCCTCATCAGAAGAACCTTTAGTAGCCATATTTCTACAAACAGTATCTTCAAAGCTTCTAAGCCTTTTCTATCAAGCACCACACAATTCTTCCAGCCTCTACCCATTACCCAATTCCAAAGATGTTTCCCCAGTTTTGGCATTTGGAATAGCAGCACCCCACTCTCCTGGTACCAAAATCTGTTTTAGTTTTCTAGGCTGCTCTAAATCAATACCATTAAATGGGTTGGCTTAAACAATGGTAATTTATTTGCACATGAAAAATATTCATATCAAGGCAACATTGAGGTATCATCACAGTGATTCTTTCTTTCTGAAGACCAGCTGCTGGTGATCCTAGGCTCCTCTGCCACATTGCAAGGTACATGGTGGCATCTTTTGTCCCTTCCTTCTCTTCTGGGTTTTGTTGATTTTCAGCTTCTTGCTTCCATGGCTTTGTGTCTCTATATGCATTCCTTTTATAAAGAACTCCAGGAATAGATTAAGACCCATCCTCAATGAGATGTGTTACACCTGAAATGAAGTAGCCTCATCAATAGGTTCTACTTACAAACTACCACACATTATAATTTCTCCTTTGATGCAAAATGTCATTTCCAGACATGATAGGACTTTATCTTTTATTATTGACTTCACACTTAATTGTATTGCTGATAGTTGACTTGTTGAGTACATGGTAATTTTTGTAGGTTTTTCTTATGTGATTGAGAATGTGAAAACATGTATATATCTATCTAATTTGGATTTTGATATCCCTTGTGTGTCCAATAAAGTGCATTCATTTGTTTTTCAACTCATATATATATTTACCAATATTTTAATCCTCTCTTGATTTACTTGCTATTTTTCATTCAGGATTTTATTTTAGGTTTCTGTTTAATTCAACACTTCACACATTAGCAATATCATTGTTTTATACAGATCATGTTTAATTAGACTTACCTGCACGTTAACTCAATTTCTTAGCTCATTATTCCTCTTGCATCTTAAACAGTCATCTTTGAATTACTTTTTGCTTTTTCCTAATTGGCTTTGTTGCATTAAATACAGTACAAATGACTTAATATGACTAAGTAATATTGTTTTAAGTTTTCCATGCTTTCTTTTTCTTATCATATATTTCTAATTATTTTGTATAGTGTAATTCTTTTACCTATAAATGAAGAAAAGATTTCATCTACATGCTACATGAAATCAAACAAAACTTGACTATTGTCCCCTTAATGACTGATTCTGTTGCTTTGGCATTCTGGTTCCTTTCTGTTTGCAATATATAAATACAATAATTTTATATAGAAAACATATATACATAAATATATAAATTTAACTATAAATAAAGTAAACAATATTGTTTGAATAAAATACTAAGACTAAGTGATATTAAATAAACTCCCTGTGTCACATACAACTAAAAGGTATAGGTATAGAACTGTGTATAATATTTAGCTCTTTAGAGATCTGGTAAAAAATGCCACACTTCATTTTTCAGCTGTAATGAATGGCTTGGTATCTATACAAAATAGAAAGGTAATTAATGTACATTTACTGAAGATGAGTGAAAGGAATATTTAAAGTTATTTATTATAAGGGATAGATTTTTATAATGACAATGTTTCTTGGTGATTACTAGCATGGTACATTATTAACAAAGAATTTGTGCATACCATATAGGTTTGTCTTTGTTGGATAAAGTTGTTATAAAATGCGACATCATACTACAGTCTTTAAAAGAGTATCAGTAATATTTAAAAGTGAGTAAACTTCATTATATTATTGATACTACTAGTAGTGGATTGAATTCTGTACTACAATTTAGACGTTAGTGTTCTTATTCCACATTCGTGGGCATGAGCCTGTTGTAATAATATCTCTTGAAGATGTTATTTTAGTTATGGTGTGGCCTGATGGAATGAAGTTGAGCCTTAATCTGGATTCCTGGTTCCTTTATAAGCAGAAGAAATTAAGACATAAAGAAAGAAAACCACTGGGGGAAGCCAGAAGTCAGTGGGAACCTGGAAGAGAAAGGAGGGAACATCACTATAGAAAGTCAAGGAACACAAGGGTTGTCAAAAAGCCAAAGTGCTATTGACTCTGGGAAGAAACAAGCCTTCTGGCCTCTGAAATTGTGTCAATAAATTCCTATTGTTCAAGACAAACTATTGTGCGGTATTTGTAATAGCTGCCTATCATATGGAGATACTCCTTTAAGAAACTTTCAAAAATTCTATAGCTAGAAATAAGGCTGCCCATAAATTTATTTATGGTTTATCTCATTTTGCATTAAGTGAGATTATTAAAATAAATAGGAAGAGAAAAGAAGATAAGCTAACAATCCCTCACCTAAAGTAGTATCCTCTGTGCTATTTGTCATAATACTATCAATAAAAAATGAGTAACAAAACATCATCAATAAGCAACGGGTCAAAAGAGAATTTAGGCAATGAGACTGTAGGTAAATTAGCTAAATGCCTTGATGACCATGTTTTGTAATGCAATACAAATAATTATTTGTGATTCAGAAAGGGTTGGGTCCAATTCTGACCTTGTTAAAAACTGAGAGTGATCTTTGTGAAATCATTTTTATTTTCTGGAGTTTATTATCTTCATCTCTGTAGAGAGTAGTTTGCACTATCTTGGGGATCCAATTCACTTTTATATCCATAGTTGGAGGATCACAAAGCTTTACTTGTTAATGAGGAGCTTGTGATTTTTTGTGCAGAGATATTCATGTTAATGAATTCTTATGAATCAAATATCCTATTTTCATGCAAATAAACCAAGTACAATAAAGAAGAGAAATAGAGAAAATTACCTGCAATATTAATTTGCCATCTGTATAAGTCCTTTTCATCCTTGAGTCTTTCTTTAAATATAAAAATAAAATTTGAAGGAGTGACCAAATCAAAAGTCATCATCTTAACTGACAAATTATTTTCTTACCCAAATGTGAATTTCAGTGTTTATGTATATTTTTGCATATGTATGATATGACAAATGGGTAATTTCATTGGGCCAACTGCTGTGATATAAAGTAAGATTGGGAAGATGGCAGACTGGTGAGCTGTATGTTTTAGTTACTCCTCCAGGAAAATAGGTAGAAAGCCAGGAACTGCGTGGACTGGACACCACAGAGCAATCTGTCTTTGGGCATACTTCATACAACACTCATGAAAATGTCGAACTGCTGAGATCAGCGAAATCTGTAAGTTTTTGCGGCCAGGGGACCTGCGCCCCTCCCTGCCAGGCTCAGTCCCGTGGGAGGAGGGGCTGTCAGCTCCCGGAAGGAGAAGGGAGAACTGCAGTGACTGCTCTTATCGGAAACTCATTCTACTGATCCAGACTCCAACCATAGATAGACTGAGACCAGACACCAGAGAATCTGAGAGCAGCCAGCACAGCAGAGAGAAGACAGGCATAGAAAAAAAAAAACAACATGAAAAACTCCAAAATAAAAGCAGAGGATTTTTGGAGTACTGGTGAACACAGAAAGGGGAAGGGCGGAGCTCAGGCCCCAAGGCACATATGCAAATCCTGAAGAAAAGCCGATCTCTCTGCCCTGTGGACCTTTCCTTAATGGCCCTGGTTGCTTTGTCTCTTAGCATTTCAATAACCCATTAGATCTCTGAAGAGGGCCCTTTTTTTTTTTTTTTTTTTAATCCTTTTTTCTTTTTCTAAAACAATTACTCTAAGAAGCCCAATACAGAAAGCTTCAAAGACTTTTAATTTGGGCACGTCAAGTCAAGAGCAGAACTAAGAGAGCTCTGAGACAAAAGGCAATAATTCAGTGGCTGAGAAAATTCACTAAACACCACAACTTCCCAAGAAAACGGGGGTGTCCGCTCACAGCCACCATCCTGGTGGCAGGAAACACTCCTGCCCATCACCAGCCCCATAGCCCAGAGCTGCCCCAGATAACCCAGTGTGACAGAAGTGCTTCAAATAACAGGCACACACTACAAAACTGGGTGTGGACATTAGCCTTCCCTGCAACCTCAGCTGATTGTCCCAGACTTGGGAAGGTGGAGCAGTGTGAATTAACAAAGCCCCATTCAGCCATCATTTGAGCAGACTGGGAGCCTCCCTACACAGCCCAGCAGCCCAGAACTGCCCTGGGGGGACGGCACTCACCTGTGACATAGCACAGTCATCCCTCAACAGAGGACCCGGGGTGCACAGCCTGGAAGAGGGGCCCACTTACAAGTCTCAGGAGCAATACGCCAATACCAAGGACTTGTGGGTCAGTGGCAGAGACAAACTGTGGCAGGACTGAACTGAAGGATTAGACTATTGCACCAGCTTTAAAACTCTAGGATCACCAGGGAGATTTGATTGTTAGGGCCACCCCCCCTCCCCAACTGCCCAGAAACACGCCCCACATACAGGGCAGGCAACACCAACTACACACGCAAGCTTGGTACACCAATTGGGCCCCACAAGACTCACTCCCCCACTCACCAAAAAGGCTAAGCAGGGGAGAACTGGCTTGTGGAGAACAGGTGGCTTGTGGACGCCACCTGCTGGTTAGTTAGAGAAAGTGTACTCCACGAAGCTGTAGATCTGATAAATTAGAGATAAGGACTTCAATAGGTCTACAAACCCTAAAAGAACCCTATCAAGTTCAGCAAATGCCACGAGGCCAAAAACAACAGAAAATTATAAAGCATATGAAAAAACCAGACGATATGGATAACCCAAGCCCAAGCACCCAAATCAAAAGACCAGAAGAGACACGGCACCTAGAGCAGCTACTCAAAGAACTAAAGATGAACAATGAGACCATAGTACGGGAGACAAAGGAAATCAAGAAGACCCTAGAAGAGTATAAAGAAGACATTGCAAGACTAAATAAAAAAATGGATGATCTTATGGAAATTAAAGAAACTGTTGACCAAATTAAAAAGATTCTGGACACTCATAGTACAAGACTAGAGGAAGTTGAACAACGAATCAGTGACCTGGAAGATGACAGAATGGAAAATGAAAGCATAAAAGAAAGAATGGGGAAAAAAATTGAAAAAATCAAAATGGACCTCAGGGATATGATAGATAATATGAAACGTCCGAATATAAGACTCATTGGTGTCCCAGAATGGGAAGAAAAGGGTAAAGGTCTAGGAAGAGTATTCAAAGAAATTGTTGGGGAAAACTTCCCAAATCTTCTAAACAACATAAATACACAAATCATAAATGCTCAGCGAACTCCAAATAGAATAAATCCAAATAAACCCACTCCGAGACATATACTGATCACACTGTCAAACACAGAAGAGAAGGAGCAAGTTCTGAAAGCAGCAAGAGAAAAGCAATTCACCACATACAAAGGAAACAGCATAAGACTAAGTAGTGACTACTCAGCAGCCACCATGGAGGCAAGAAGGCAGTGGCACGATATATTTAAAATTCTGAGTGAGAAAAATTTCCAGCCAAGAATACTTTATCCAGCAAAGCTCTCCTTCAAATTTGAGGGAGAGCTTAAATTTTTCACAGACAAACAAATGCTGAGAGAATTTGCTAACAGGAGACCTGCCCTACTGGAGATACTAAAGGGAGCCCTACAGACAGAGAAACAAAGACAGGACAGAGAGACCTGGAGAAAGGTTCAGTACTAAAGAGGTTCGGTATGGGTACAATAAAGGATATTAATAGAGAGAGGGGAAAAATATGGCAAACATAAACCAAAGGATAAGATGGCTGATTCAAGAAATGCCTTCACGGTTATAACGTTGAATGTAAATGGATTAAACTCCCCAATTAAAAGATATAGATTCACAGAATGGATCAAAAAAAAATGAACCATCAATATGTTGCATACAAGAGACTCATCTTAGACACAGGGACACAAAGAAACTGAAAGTGAAAGGATGGAAAAAAATATTTCATGCAAGCTACAGCCAAAAGAAAGCAGGTGTAGCAATATTAATCTCAGACAAAATAGACTTCAAATGCAGGGATGTTTTGAGAGACAAAGAAGGCCACTACATACTAATAAAAGGGGCAATTCAGCAAGAAGAAATAACAATCGTAAATGTCTATGCACCCAATCAAGGTGCCACAAAATACATGAGAGAAACACTGGCAAAACTAAAGGAAGCAATTGATGTTTCCACAATAATTGTGGGAGACTTCAACACATCACTCTCTCCTATAGATAGATCAACCAGACAGAAGACCAATAAGGAAATTGAAAACCTAAACAATCTGATAAATGAATTAGATTTAACAGACATATACAGGACATTACATCCCAAATCACCAGGATACACATACTTTTCTAGTGCTCACGGAACTTTCTCCAGAATAGATCATATGCTGGGACATAAAACAAGCCTCAATAAATTTAAAAAGATTGAAATTATTCAAAGCACATTCTGTGACGACAATGGAATACAATTAGAAGTCAATAACCATCAGAGACTTAGAAAATTCACAAATACCAGGAGGTTAAACAACACACTCCTAAACAATCAGTGGGTTAAAGAAGAAATAGCAAGAGAAATTGCTAAATATATAGAGATGAATGAAAATGAGAACACAACATACCAAAACCTATGGGTTGCAGCAAAAGCAGTGCTAAGGGGGAAATTTATAGCACTAAACGCATATGTTAAAAAGGAAGAAAGAGCCAAAATCAAAGAACTAATGGATCAACTGAAGAAGCTAGAAAATGAACAGCAAACCAATCCTAAACCAAGTAAAAGAAAAGAAATAACAAGGATTAAAGCAGAAATAAATGACATAGAGAACAAAAAAACAATAGAGAGGATAAATATCACCAAAAGTTGGTTCTTTGAGAAGATCAACAAGATTGACAAGCCCCTAGCTAGACTGACAAAATCAAAAAGAGAGAAGACCCATATAAACAAAATAATGAATGAAAAAGGTGACATAACTGCAGATCCTGAAGAAATTAAAAAAATTATAAGAGGATACTATGAACAACTGTATGGCAACAAACTGGACAATGTAGAAGAAATGGACAATTTCCTGGAAACATATGAACAACCTAGACTGACCAGAGAAGAAATAGAAGACCTCAACCAACCCATCACAAGCAAAGAGATCCAATCAGTCATCAAAAATCTTCCCACAAATAAATGCCCAGGGCCAGATGGCTTCAGAGGGGAATTCTACCAAACTTTCCAGAAAGAACTGACACCAATCTTACTCAAACTCTTTCAAAACATTGAAGAAAATGGAACACTACCTAACTCATTTTATGAAGCTAACAACAATCTAATACCAAAACCAGGCAAAGATGCTACAAAAAAGGAAAACTACCAGCCAATCTCCCTAATGAATATAGATGCAAAAATCCTCAACAAAATACTTGCAAATCGAATCCAAAGACCCATTAAAAAAATCATACACCATGACCAAGTGGGGTTCATTCCAGGCATGCAAGGATGGTTCAACATAAGAAAAACAATCAATGTATTACAACACATTAAAAACTCGAAAGGGAAAAATCAATTGATCATCTCAATAGATGCTGAAAAAGCATTTGACAAAATCCAACATCCCTTTTTGACAAAAACACTTCAAAAGGTAGGAATTGAAGGAAACTTCCTCAACATGATAAAGAGCATATATGAAAAACCCACAGCCAGCATAGTACTCAATGGTGAGAGACTGAAAGCCTTCCCTCTAAGATCAGGAACAAGACAAGGATGCCCGCTGTCACCACTGTTATTCAACATTGTGCTGGAAGTGCTAGCCAGGGCAATCCGGTAAGACAAAGAAATAAAAGGCATCCAAATTGGAAAAGAAGAAGTAAAACTGTCATTGTTTGCAGACGATATGATCTTATATCTAGAAAACCCTGAGAAATCGACGATACAGCTACTAGAGCTAATAAACAAATTTAGCAAAGTAGCGGGATACAAGATTAATGCACATAAGTCAGTAATGTTTCTATATGCTAGAAATGAACAAACTGAAGAGACACTCAAGAAAAAGATACCATTTTCAATAGCAACTAAAAAAATCAAGTACCTAGGAATCAACTTAACCAAAGATGTAAAAGACCTATACAAAGAAAACTACATAACTCTACTAAAAGAAATAGAAGGGGACCTTAAAAGATGGAAAAATATTCCATGTTCATGGATAGGAAGGCTAAATGTCATTAAGATGTCAATTCTACCCAAACTCATCTACAGATTCAATGCAATCCCAATCAAAATTCCAACAACCTACTTTGCAGACTTGGAAAAGCTAGTTATCAAATTTATTTGGAAAGGGAAGATGCCTCGAATTGCTAAAGACACTCTAAAAAAGAAAAACGAAGTGGGAGGACTTACACTCCCTGACTTTGAAGCTTATTATAAAGCCACAGTTGCCAAAACAGCATGGTACTGGCACAAAGATAGACATATAGATCAATGGAATCGAATTGAGAATTCAGAGATAGACCCTCAGATCTATGGCCGACTGATCTTTGATAAGGCCCCCAAAGTCACTGAACTGAGCCATAATGCTCTTTTCAAAAAATGGGGCTGGTAGAGTTGGATATCCATATCCAAAAGAATGAAAGAGGACCCCTACCTCACACCCTACACAAAAATTAACTCAAAATGGACCAAAGATCTCAATATAAAAGAAAGTACCATAAAACTCCTAGAAGATAATGTAGGAAAACATCTTCAAGACCTTGTATTAGGCGGCCACTTCCTAGACTTTACACCCAAAGCACAAGCAACAAAAGAGAAAATAGATAAATGGGAACTCCTCAAGCTTAGAAGTTTCTGCACCTCAAAGGAATTTCTCAAAAGGTAAAGAGGCAGCCAACTCAATGGGAAAAAATTTTTGGAAACCATGTATCTGACAAAAGACTGATATCTTGCATATACAAAGAAATCCTACAACTCAATGACAATAGTACGGACAGCCCAATTATAAAATGGGCAAAAGATATGAAAAGACAGTTCTCTGAAGAGGAAATACAAATGGCTAAGAAACACATGAAAAAATGTTCAGCTTCACTAGCTATTAGAGAGATGCAAATTAAAACCATAATGAGATACCATCTAACACCGGCTAGAATGGCTGCCATTAAACAAACAGGAAACTACAAATGCTGGAGGGGATGTGGAGAAATTGGAACTCTTATTCATTGTTGGTGGGACTGTATAATGGTTCAGCCACTCTGGAAGTCAGTCTGGCAGTTCCTTAGAAAACTAGATATAGAGCTACCATTTGATCCAGCGATTGCACTTCTCGGTATATACCCGGAAGATCGGAAAGCAGTGACACGAACAGATATCTGCACGCCAATGTTCATAGCAGCATTATTCACAATTGCCAAGAGATGGAAACAACCCAAATGTCCTTCAACAGATGAGTGGATAAATAAAATGTGGTATATACACACGATGGAATACTACGCGGCAGTAAGAAGGAACGATCTCGTGAAACATATGACAACATGGATGAACCTTGAAGACATAATGCTGAGCGAAATAAGCCATGCACAAAAAGAGAAATATTATATGCTACCACTAATGTGAACTTTGAAAAATGTAAAACAAATGGTTTATAATGTAGAATGTAGGGGAACTAGCAGTAGAGAGCAATTAAGGAAGGGGGAACAATATTCCAAGAAGGACAGATAAGCTATTTAACGTTCTGGGGATGCCCAGAAATGACTATGGTCTGTTAATTTCTGATGGATATAGTAGGAACAAGTTCACAGAAAGTTGCTATATTATGTAACTTTCTTGGGGTAAAGTAGGAACATGTTGGAAGTTAAGCAGTTATCTTAGGTTAGTTGTCTTTTTCTTACTCCCTTGTTATGGTCTCTTTGAAATGTTCTTTTATTGTATGTTTGTTTTCTTTTTAACTTTTTTTTTCATACAGTTGATTTAAAAAGAAGGGAAAGTTAAAAAAAAAAAAAAGAAAGAAAGAAAAACAAGGAAAAAAAAATGATGTAGTGCCCCCTTGAGGAGCCTGTGGAGAATGCAGGGGTATTCGCCTACCCCACCTCCATGGTTGCTAACATGACCACAGACATAGGGGACTGGTGGTTTGATGGGTTGAGCCCTCTACCATAGGTTTTACCCTTGGGAAGACGGTTGCTGCAAAGGAGAGGCTAGGCCTCCCTATATTTGTGCCTAAGAGTCTCCTCCTGAATGCCTCTTTGTTGCTCAGATGTGGCCGTCTCTCTCTGGCTAAGCCAACTTGAAAGGTGAAATCACTGCCCTCCCCACTACGTGGGATCAGACACCCAGGGGAGTGAATCTCCCTGGCAACGTGGAATATGACTCCCGGGGAGGAATGTAGACCTGGCATCGTGGGACGGAGAACATCTTCTTGACCAAAAGGGGGATGTGAAAGGAAATGAAATAAGCTTCAGTGGCAGAGAGATTCCAAAATGAGCCGAGAGGTCACTCTGGTGGGCACTCTTACACACACTTTAGACAACCCTTTTTAGGTTCTAAAGAATTGGGGTAGCTGGTGGTGGATACCTGAAACTATCAAACTACAACCCAGAACCCATGAATCGCGAAGACAGTTGTATAAAAAGGTAGCTTATGAGGGGTGACAATGGGATTGGGAAAGCCATAAGGACCACACTCCACTTTGTCTAGTTTATGGATGGATGAGTAAAAAAATAGGGGAAGGAAACAAACAGACAAAGGTACCCAGTGTTCTTTTTTACTTCAATTGCTCTTTTTCACTCTAATTATTATTCTTGTTATTTTTGTGTGTGTGCTAATGAAGGTGTCAGGGATTGATTTAGGTGATGAATGTACAACTATGTAATGGTACTGTAAACAATCGAAAGTACGATTTGTTTTGTACAACTGCGTGGTATGTGAATATATCTCAATAAAATGATGATTAAAAAAAAAGAAAAGAAAAAAAAAGTAAGATTGGGAAAATTTAATTTAGGTTGTATTTATTCTGAAAGCTTAACAACTAACAGTAGTTAAGCTGTTCTTTGTTTAGATGATATTGGTAAAACACAGACCCCTAGGACAATTCAATTGTTTTTCACATCACATATTTCATTTTTTGGAAGCAATTTTTAATTAAAGTAAATTAGTTCTTCTTAGTGATAATTTTAAAAACCTGACCTTCAAAAATCCTTCTTCTCTTTTTGTTTTTAACTCAATGAATGTCTAATATTGTTGCATATAATCATTAAAAAATTATAGAGTACCAAGGACAATACATTATTATAATTAATAAAAGTGAGAAAATATATTTAACATACCTAAAGAATTTTATATTTTTTGTCCCTTACTAATAACTTTGTTTTACCCTAATTACAAAGAAATTAATGCTAAAATCATTAATAAATATTTTGTTACCTATTATATTTTAATATTATCAATTATATAACATTTAAGTTTATTCTGACTAATCCTCTATGATACAGATATTTGGCTCTGGATTATCTCAAACAGTTATTTAACACAAGAATTATTACAGTTAACTGAAAAATTTTAGGGATGCCGTGAGGGTATAAATGCTTGTGAGTTTTTTGTTTATTAACTTCCTCAGAGGTATTGTCAAAATGAGTTTCAAATCAAGTGAACCAATTTCAAAGGAGAGTCATTAATGAAGCAGATTGCTTGCTTATTAATCTGCAATGAATAGCATGGCACTATTAACTGGAATGGATCTTAAGAAACCCTATCCTAATGGAGCTGCATATATCTATGCAGAAAAGCAAATGATCTATCCGATGGTTACCTGGGGAACAGTGAATTGGACCAAAGGGAGTTTGATGTTCTTTAAGAAATAGATCTATAATGTTATAGTAATGAGATGAATTGCTCTTTTTCCCTTTTAGAGATTTTCTATCTGAATATGGGTCAAATCATATAGAATTAGACTATTTCTCTTTTGAATGATGTTAGGAAATCCCAGATAAATTCTCACTACATAACTGTTTGCAATAGTTCTTTCAAGCAACAAAATATGCTAAGACTTCTGATGGAATTTATAATGATTTAAATTGTATCTAATTTTATTTAGTTCCTAGAGTGGTGTCTCTTTGAAGATATTTTGGGATAAAACTTAGGAAAATGGAAATTTGGGGGAAATGCTTTAGTTTCATAAACTTTATTTATATATACTATGTCTTCAGGTATATTTTCCTAGGATATTTTCTACATACTAACATAGATTTTCTCTCAAATTTATATTCATTTCAGAAGTTGTTATTTTCTGATCTTATCCCTAAAACCTGGAGCATTCCTCTTTTGGGTTCTGTTGCCTTTTTCAAATAAATAAAATCTTATCCCAGTCCTTGGTGATCTCTCTTGCCTCAGACAAGCATTTACAGTTTCCATCACTCATTTGGTCCTGGCTCATGCCATTAGTCATTTTTGAAGTTTGCTTTCCTTGAATCACCGGGGAATTTTAGACCATTTGATAGCAGGGTTCATGCTGACAATGAATTCAGAAGACAGAGAGTGTCATGGATAAGGATAATAAAGAAAGATTTCACAGATAAGCCTGTACTTAAACAGGATCCTGGGAGATTCACCAAAGCAGAGAGGAGGAAAGCAGTTAACCTGGATGTAGAACTAATGCTCCAAAGGCACAGAGATGATGCCAAGGATGTAAGGATATCACTGGTGTTTAAAAACAGCGCAGGAGCTGACATAAAACAGTTCAAACTAAAATGATGATATTGGTAATGAAAATGAAGTGATAGAGGCAAAATAATTTGGAGGGGGATTTCGTAAAGAAGAATTCTTACACCTAAGAGCTTTGAAACACCTACCATCCATGTTCTGGTTCAACTTTAAGATTGTATCCCAGGTTATACTGTATTGTAAAAATGAGATGCAAGTCAAAGGAACCAAATTCAAAAGAGGCATTAATAAAACAGAATGCCTACTTATTAATCAGCACTGAGCAATATAACCCTGTTAACTGGAATGAATCCTAATAACTTTTTCCTGGTGGAGTTGGGTATATCTACTCAGGAAATCAATGATAGCTTAACATTTACTTTAATATTGACTGTGACTTTTACTTTATTCTCCTTGTCCTTAAATCTGAAGACAGAAATTAGTTTTTGAAGTTTCATTAATTGAACAGAACCTTAGATATTTATATGCATTCAAAATATGTTGGACCTCAAATAGTCAGGAACAATGGGAAAGGTGAAATTGATAATAGTTTTCACCAAGTTGAAACAGGAATATTATTTAATTCTGGCTTATTTTTTATCTTTTAAGTTGACTGAACATCAAACATATAAAAATTAAGCCTACCATTTTTGAGGGATGCCCCCATAATATTAAATAAACTTATATGAAGAAATGCTGGCAGCACTCTAACTTATTTGTTACTAAGGCATACACCTAGAAGTGAGTTTAATTTGGTAAGAAATCACCAGAAGCAGAAAATGTGTGTATATATAGATATACACACACACATAGAGAGTGTATACACACACACACATATACACATGTATATATTTCTTAATATTTTTAAAGGTTCTTTTATTCATTCCAGCCCATATTTAGACTATTAAAGTGCATCACTCTAGCAATATGGACTAGCTGTGTTCTAGCCCACAGTTAGGGCATATCATTTTGAACTAAAATTAAATCCAGAACTTACTAAGTTTGGTTAGAAAAAGAAATGTAGTGCCTGCTGTTTGCTATACCAGGACCCATGCCCCATATGGATCTCAGATATAGATATATAAAGAAAAAGAGATGTTCCCCTCAGAGGTTTAGGCAATTTTACCAACTATTGTTTTCCAAAAGCTTATCAAAAGACAAACATCAAGATGACTTAAACATGCTTGAAAAATAAATATTTTAACTAAAATATATTGTGTCTAAGAAAACATTATCCCCAGCACACAAAACAGTAGTCATTCATTTCTCTTTTCAATCTCTTTCACAACAACACCATAGCCCCCCCACATCAGTACAATTAGGGTAAGATAGCACAACAGAAGTTGAAGGGGGGTGCATGCATGTTGGCATAAATAATCCTATCAGGAAAGAATGTCACCACTGGTTTCCAATTGCCTGATCTTCTCTGCCTTTCTGGAGCTCAGGCTGCAATTTTGCTTTTGCAGAATCCATTTTACTTATCAGAAATTTTTAAGCACTCTGGCAAAAAACATGCTGGCAATCAGCAGAGATAACTGAAGACATTAAATTGGAAAAAAAATGGAATTGAAATCTGTGTGAAAATTCTGGGCAGTTACACTACTGTTCTATATAAAGGCCATTATCAGCTAATAGAAGAGAATTAAGTCCTCCTCAGATACCTAGACATCCTTATAATTAATATTATGCTAATACCTGGTGTATACAAAGTCCTCCACATATATAAATTGAATTTTACAAAAGGTATCCATACTTCTGTAAGCACAAAAATAGATTTTTACTCATGCTGATTATCAGAAGCCTTTGTATCTAGAATAGAATATTTTACCATTATAAAACTAATTTTACTCATTTGTTCTTTGGACTAATATTGTCAGCCTACACTGAAAAAGTTTTCAAAAGAATCCTGTGAAATTCTTGGGCCTATTTACTGTACAAGTGACCTGTTTGTTCTATTATGGAGCCTTTATTTGCAGCTATATATTACAGAAATTTAAAGTATCAAAAACTAGAGAGACCTGTACTAGGAATTCCAAAAAGTGTCTCTTACCCAATTTCATACTATTAAACTCATAGTTAATGTCATTTATTTTATAAATCCCTCCTCCTATGTACCCTAATGAACTATTTTACATAAAGATCTCAGCCATTATTATAATTTTATCCGTAATATGTATGTATGCATGCATGCACCTCTAAAATTAAGAACTTTAAAAATATTCATTACACACATAAAATGACAATTTTTTTCCTAATGTAATGAAATATCTAATGTTCATATAGTTTTTTAGAGTTTGCTTATTGGAATTAGAATCCAGAAAAGTTTGCATATTTACTTTAAGTGGCTCCTAATTCTCTTTTCATGTATAGGTTCCCCAACCCTCTTTATTCATGGAATAAATGAAGTGCTTGCTCTCCAGAGTTCCCCCATATTTTGGATATTTCTTTTGCATTCTTATGGTACTGTTTGACATGATTTTCTAAATAGTTTATTTCCTAGAATATGCTAGCTACATTGTATAAAGCTTCCATATATTGCTCAAGGGCTTCATTAATAATGCTGTGTACTTTCAGTAGCAGGTTCTTAACATGAAGTTGATTATCTTTTTTGTAATGTTAGTTGTGGTTGAGAATTATTGCTAAATTGATTATTTATTAGGGGTCTGCAAAAAAAGGTGACTTTTTAAGTGTATTTTTAAACTGTTGTAATAAAATTTTCTAAGTGAATTTCTATTTTATTGCCTTCAGCCCCCTTTACTAATAGATAATTTACAAATAGTGAAGTGCAAAGATCTTAACAGTGTGATGAATTTTGAAAAACATTTACACCCATGTAACTTAAACCATGATCAGTATATCAGCTCCCCTCCCCTACCCCATCCTACCCCAGAAAAAGGCAATGTTAACATTTATATCAGCAAAAAACGCTTCTTGAACTTCATACAACTGAAGTCATACAATATGCTCTCTCTAAAGCCTGATTTCACTTATTCAGCAGTGTCTTAAATATTCATCTGTCTTGTTACATACGTAATTATATTATTCCTTTTCAATGCTAACAAATATTGACAAGTGTGAGTGTACTGCAAAAGATTCATTGATCCTCAGTTGATAGATATATAGGTTGTTTCTGAATTTTGTCTACTATAAAATTCTGTTATGAATATTCTCGTAGATTACTTTTCTGGATATATACTTTCATATGCCTTGGCTTAATATGCAGGAATTGAATGGCTGAAATATTCTGTAAGTCTACATTTAACTTTCTAGGAGATCATCATGGAGTTTTCTAAAGTGGTACCGTGTTCCGGTTTGCTGATGCTGCAATTATGAAAAATACTAGAAATGGATTGGCATTTATAAAGGGAGTTTATTTTGTTGCAAATTTATAGTACTAAGGCCATAAAAATGTCCAAACTAAGGCATCAACAAGATGATCCCTTCACTGAAGAATGGCTTATGGAGTCTGGAACACCTCTGTCACCGAGGAAGCCACATGGCTGGTGTCTGCTGTTCCTTTGCTCCCAGGTTGTGTTTCAAATTGACTTTCTCCAAAATGTCTCTAGGTCTCTCTTAGCTTCTTCAGATCCTGTGCATCTAAGCATTGGGATCCTCCCTTAGTTTTTCCAGAGAGAATTCTGAGCTAGCATCTCTAAATGTCTCCAAACATCTCCAAGTATCAGCGTCAGTGTCAGTTCTTAGCTTCTCTCCACAATGTCCCTCTCAGCTGCTCTGAGCTCCTTCTGTTTGTGAGCTCTTTTATAGAATTCCAGCAATTAAATCAAGACCCACCCTGAATGGGTAGGGCCAAATCTCCATGGAAACATTTAATCAAGAGGTCACACCCTAATCAAAAAATTAATCAATCTGCCACCAGAAGATTGCATTAAAGAATATGGCTTTTTCTGGTGGACAAAATATATCCAAACTGGCATATAGCATTATTCATTCCCATGAGGAATGTGTAAGACCATAGTTCTAGTTACAAGACATTCTTGTCAACACTGGACCTTGTCATCTTTTTTTTTCTTTTCTTTTCTTTCCTTTCCTTTCCTTTTCTTTCCTTTCCTTTCCTTTCCTTTTCTTTTCTTTTTAATTTTAGACATCCTAGCAAGTGTATAGAGGCATAATATTGTGGGTTTTCTTGAATTTCTTTGATGAATGAATGTTATTAACATTTTTAATGTGCTTATTGCCCATTCACCTACAAGTATATGTTGACTTTTCACTAATTTTTAAAGAATTGATATGTCTTATAACTGAGTTTAGGAGTTTTCTATATACTCCAGATGCAAGTCCTTTGTCAAATGTATGAAGTGCAAACATCTATCCATTGTTTGGTCTTTTTAGTTCCTTAATTGGGTCTTTTAAGGAAAATGAAATTTATCTTTAAGAATTATTGCTTATCATTTTTAATTTTGTGGAGGGTGTTCTTTATGAACTTTGCCAGAAATCTTTGCCCATCCCAAGGAAATGAAGATATGCTTTTCTGCATTCTCAAAGCTGCATAGTTTTAGCTCTTACAATTAGTTCTAGTATCTCAGATCAACTTTTGCATATGAAACTGATTTTTTTTTCACCATAGCAATACATAGTTTTCCAGCAAAATTTAGCAAAATGGTTTTCCACTTCCCATTGTATTGCATTGGCATCTTTTTCAATAAATACATGATTGTCCATATATGCACATGGGAGGTCTATTTGTGTGTTCTCTATTATGCTCCATTACTCTATTAGTCTTTCATTATGTCAGTTCCTTATTATCTTAAGTAATGTATTTTTAAATTGAATTTTGAAATCAGTGCAAGCTCTCCAACTTTGTTCTGTCTCTCTCTTTTCAAGATACTCTTGTCTATTTGACATATTTTAGTTATGTATACATTTTTAAATTTATTTGTTCATTTCTTAAAAAAAAAAAAAAACGCCAAAAACCTGAGATTGTTGTGACTCAATATATGAAGAATTGAAATCCTAAAATTATTGAGGGTTTGACTTCACAAGCATATTATATTTCTTCTTTTATTTAGTTATTCACTAATCTCTCTCAGCATTGTGTTATAGTGCTTCGTGAAGAAATCTTACACTATTTTTGTTAAATTTGTTTTTTGGTGGCTTGCCCTTATGAAACTTATTCCTGCTAAAGAGAAGCTAAGCCTACTTTTAATAATGCTGAAGAGTCACCCACAGAGAACCTCTATTTTTACTCAAATGTGCCCTCTCTATCTAAGCCAATACTGCAGATAAACTCACTGCTCTCCCCATTAGGTGGGATGTGACTCCCAGAAGTGTAAATCTCCCTGGCAACATGGGATATGATTCCCAGGGATGAGCTTGGTCCTTGTATCATGGGGTTGAGAATGCCATCTTGACCAGAAGGGGGGAAAATAAATGAAACAAAATAAAGTTTCAGTGGCTGAGAGGCTTTAAATAGAGTTTAAAGGTAAATCTGGAGGTTATTCTTATGCATTATATAGATATTCCTTTTTAGTTTCTAGTGTATTAGAATAGCTAGAAGGAAATACCTTAATCTGTTGAACAGTAATCTAGAAGACTCAATTCTTGATGCTAATTCTATAACTACATAGCTTTTATCATCTGACCATGTGATAGTGAAAACCTTTTGTGATTGACACACCCTTACCAGTGTATGAGCAGATGAGTAATAAAATAATGACAAAAATGAGTAAATAATAGAGGGGGATAAGATGTATGGGATGCTTTGGGTGTTTTTTTAAATTTCTTTTTTATTTTTCAATTTTTTATGTTTTTAACATTTTTTTTCTTTATTTTGGAGTAATAAAATGCTTTAAAATTGATAAATTGATTGTGGTGAGAATGCACAAATATATGATGATACTGTGAGTCATTGATTGTATACTTTGGATGGATTATGGTGTGTCAGTATATATCAATAAAATTGCTTTAAAAAAACAAAAAATTGCTTTTTGGTATTAAATGTTGTTTGACACTACAGTGAATGCCATTTTTAAATTTAATTTTACAATTGTTTGCTCCTAGTAATATAAACTTTTTTTTTAATGTTATATTGATCTTGTATTCTGAAACCTTATTAGATTCACTTTGTTCTTCAAGTAACTTGTCTATAAATTCCCCTGGATTTTCTACATTCAAAATCATGTCAGTTGTGAAAAATAGGATAACTCTTTCCTATGTCCATGTCTTAATTTATAAACCTGTTTCACTTGGTTTTCTGAGACCTAAATTATAACTTTGAAGTGTTGAAGTGAAATATCCTTTTTGCTGTCAATTTTAGGGGGCAAGGATACTTCATTAATAAGTGTGATCTTATTAGTACATTTTTGGATTAATCCCTTTATTAGTTTGATAAAGTTTTATTCTATCTCTGCTTGGTTGAAAGTTAAAGTACAATATGTTAACTTTATCATTCTTTCTACATTTATAAGCAGAATACTTTCTTAAGGAGAAATTCTCCTTCATCAATCACTCATGTGGATACCTTAAGGGAAATTTCATGTGAGAAATTAGAATAAATTTTGGTTATTTTTTTCTAGTTACCAAAATAACATGTTGACTTGTTTCATCATCTGAAGACACCAATTAGTTATTTCTTTTAAAAAATATTATATCTATGAACTCACAGGCTTCTATATATTTTATATGATCACTGCACTGTGTTTATTCTTACTGATGCTCAAGATTAAAAAATAATCTTTGACAAATGGGTGAGCCTCTTCTTGTTGACTCCTAAGTCAACTTGACAGAATCTTAGTACTTTTTTTTAGCTTATGAAGTACCCATTGAGCTGTTATTATAGGCTTATCATGTTCTTTCCTATGCATTACATCCAACCTGCTATTTATCAAAGATCCTTTAGTTTCCTAAAAATGGGAAATGGTATTTGGAGACTAAAATCTGAATCTCTGTGGTAGGGTGCTCATTGGCACTGGATTAACCATTGTTTCTAGTCTTTTACAATAATGAAAGACACTGCTTTTTAAGACCTAATATAAGTTCATGATGAAATTTTGAATTCAACTTTAAAGAATTATAGTCATAAATTATTTGACAATACTCATATATATCTACATCTATCTTCTTCAATTTTGAATATCATAATAATATTAACATATTTATTATTTGCTGTTTCTACACTTTATATATTATAGTTGCAAAACTTATATTCCAATATTATTACTAATACAATAACTACTGCAAGTAATTTTGGAGTTTTTGTTAATTGAGTTTTGTCTTTTGGGTACGTATCACCAGATAAAAATGTACAGTCCACTTCCCATGATTTAAACTTATTTGAAATAATCTCTCTCTGTGTGGTTTTACAGCCTTATCAATAATATGATTGGTCAGGGTAACATCATCAACATGATGATATAAGACATTCTCTGGAAAAGTCTCCCCTCAGAATCAACTAATGAAAGGACAAATACCACTTGCTTAGGAGTCTAGAGTGTGATAGAGACTGGAGAAGGACTCTACAAATACTGAAGCAAAGAAAAAGAAAAATAATCTCCAAGATCAGGTTATATTTCACAGGTGGATCCTCCAGTCTTGACCCCACCCCCTCACTTGGTCACACACAGCACAGCCTGGGTGCCTCCTATCACAAATGCAGAGTACAGAGCCACTCATAGCAGCAAGTTAGAACCCCATACATATTCAGGCACAGGGTCTCAAACCTGCAAAGTCCCAGGGGGGCACACAAACCATTGAGGAGAACAACATACAAAAAATTCCTGAAAGGCAGCAAGAGAGAGAGAGAGAGAGAGAGAGAGAGAGAGAGAGAGAGAGAAGACCATAGCAGAAATATAGGCAAGAGGTGGGCACACTCAATCCAATCTGTGTTTGCTGGACTACCTAAATGATAAATGGCCTTTTTTTTAATTGATTTACCTTTCTGGAGCAACCCAGTTTGGGTTTCTGGGTGGGTTACCCTAATTGGGAAGAAAATGGAGGCAAAAAATTCTCACAGAATTAAATGGGGGCAGGGGAACTGAGTTTCTATAAGACAGAATGTGTCCCAGTACTGAAAAGTATAAGGAAAAGAGAGCACTGACCAAAAGAGAGAATATAAACAAATCACAGGAGATAGGGTAAAGATTTTGCATAATGAACAAACAGAAAAGATCAAGATTCCCAAAGTAGGAAAAGAGGAGAGGATGCTTTCTCCTGGAAGTGAAACATCTGCATAAAAAAAGCCATATTAAAAATTGTACCACATATCCAGGACAAGAAATAGTTGAAGAAGAGATGTGAATCTAAACAGTTAAACAAGGGCTACTCTAAAGGTCCAGAATAAGTGGTACTAAGAGTCAAAGAAGATCCTTAACACAAAGCCAATCAACAATAAAACCCTAGGCTAGAGGGATAAACTGATCTTCAGAGCTAATGCATCAATATAATCAGATGCCCAGACATCAGCAAGAAATTAAAAGCATTAATAAGAAAGAGAAAGATATGGCTTAGTCAATGCAACAAATTAAAACTTCAGAGACATGGAATTTAGAACAACTAATCAAAAGTTAAATGACCCCAAATCATTTCAGGGAGATAGAGGAAAATATGGATATACATATAAAAGATATTAAGAAAACATTTGTGTGAGCATAAAGAAGAATTTGAAAGTTTATAAAGAAACATAAAAGAAATTATGGGAATGAAAGGCACAATCGAAGAGATTAAAAATCCACTAAAGGCATATAAAAGCAGATTTTTACAGGCAGAAGAAGGAATCAGTGAACTAGAAGACAGGAAAATTGAAATCTTGCATAGAGAAGAAGAGATAGAGAAAGGATGGAAAAAAAAAATGAGTAGCGTCTCAGGGACTTGAATGACAGCATAAAACATACAAACTTACCTGCCATAGGAGTCCCTGAAAGAGAAGAGAAGGGAAAAAGGGAAGAAATAGTATTTGAGAAAACAATGGCCCCAAATTTCCCAAATCTTACGAAAGACATAAATATACATGTCCAAGAAGGGCAACATACTCCAAACAGAATAAGCCTTAATAGACCAATTCTGAGACATAGTCTAATCAGAATGGTAAATCCCAAACATAGAGAATTCTGAAAGCAGCAAGAGAAAAGTGATTCATCATATTAAAGGGACCCTTAATAGTACTAAGTACCAATTTCTCAGCAGAAGCCATGGAGAAGATAAGGCAGTGGTATGATATATTTAAAGGAATGAAAGAGGAAATCAACCAGCTGAAAATTATTTAGCTAGCAAAACTGTTCTTCAAAAGGAGGGTGAGTTTAATATATCACAGATAAAAATAAAATGAGAGTTTGCAAAGAAACCTGCCCTACAAGAAATACTAAAGGGAGTTCTGCCAGCTGAAAGGAAAAGATGGGACAGAGTGGCTTGAAGTGGTGGGAAGAAATGAAGATTACCAGGAATGGTAACTACAAGGGTAAGAAGAAAGACCAAAAAAAAAAAAAAAAAAAAGTAAGAAAGAACGAAAGAAATGAAAAAGAAGATATGACAAATAAAAACCAAAGGATAAAATGGCTGAAGTAAGCACTGCCTTTACAGTAATGACATTGTTAATGGATTAAACTCCTCAGTCAAAAGACAGGTTGGAAGAATGCAACAAGCATTATCTAACTATTTACTATTTAAAAGAGACTCACTTTAGACTCAAAGACACAGCTAGGTTGAAAATGGAAGGTTAGAAAAAAATATTCCATGCAAATAGTAACCAAAAAAGTTGTGGTAACTATAGCAGTAACAGAAAAAATAGACTTTAAATGCAAACCTGTTATAAGAGACAAAGAAGGACACTATATATTAATAAGAGAGTCAATCCACCAAGAAGAAATAACAATCATAAATGTTTATGCATCTAACTATAGTGCCTGCAAATACATGAGGCCAACACTGGCAAACTGAAAGGAGAAATAGATGCCTCTACTACAATAGTTGGAGACTTCAATACACCACTCTCATCAATAGATAGATCATCTACACAGAAGATCAGTAAGGAAACAGAGATCATGAATAATATGATAAGCGAACTAGATCTAACAGGCATATATGGAACATTGTACTCTGAAACAGCAGGATATACATTTTTCTCAAGAGCACATTGATCATTCTCCAGGAGAGACCTCATGTCAGGTCACAAAACATGTCTCAATAATTTAAAAAGATTGAAATTATATAAAGCATTTTCTCTGACTGTAATGGAATGAAATTGATAAAACCAGGCAGAGAACTGGAAATTTCACGAAGATATGGAAGTTAAAAACACACTCTTAAGCAATTAGTGTGTCAAAGAAGATGTTGCAAGGGAAACCAGTAAATATATTGAGATGAATGAAAATGAGAACAAAACATTAAAACTTATGGGATGAAGCAAAGGCAGTGCTGAGAGGGAAATGTATAGCCCTAAATACCTACATTAAAAAATGTGTATGAGCTAAAATGAAAGATGTAACTGCACATCTGTAGGAACTAGAGCAGCAAACTAATCCCAAAGCAAGCAAAAGGAAAGAAATAACAAAGATTAGAACAGAAATAATTGAATATATACATATAAAAAAAACAATACAGAGAATTAACAAAACCAAAAGCTGTTTCTTCAGAAGAGCAATAACATTGACAAACCCGATAGCTGACAAAGGAAAAAAGAGAGAAGATGCAATTCAATAAAATCAGAAATGAAAGGGGGCATTACTATTGACCATACAGAAATAAAAAGTTCATAAGAGGATACTGTGAACAACTGTATGCCAAGAAATTAGACAACCTAGATGAAAGGAACAAATTCCTAGAAGCACACAAACAACTACAGTGACTCAGGAAGAAATTGTAGACCTCAACAGATCAATTACAAATAAAGAGTTTGAATCAGTCATAAAAACCTCCCAGCAAAGAAAAGCCCTGGACCAGATGGCTTCGCAGGTGAATTCTTCCCATCATTCCAAGAAGAATGAATATCAGTCCTGCTCAAACTCTTCCTAAAAATTGAAGTGGAGGGAATACTACCCAGCTCATTCTATGAGGCCAATATCAATAATCCAAAAGCCAAGTAAATATACTCTAAGGTAAGACAATTACAGACCAACTTATGAATATATATGCAAAAATCCTCAACAAAAATATTTACAAATTGAATCCAACAGCACATTAAAAGAATTATAAACCATGATCAACTGGGTTTTATCTCAAGTATGTAAAGGTTGCTCAACTTAAGAAAATCAATTAGTGTAATACACCACATAAATACAACAAAAGGGAAAAAACCACGATTGTCTTGATTGACACAGACAAGGCATTTGACAAAATCCAGCAAAATGGTAGTATACAAGATCAATATGCAAAAATTAGTGTTTCTATACACTAGTAATGAGCTATCTGAGGAGGAAATTAAGAAAAATAATCAATTTACATAGCAACTAAAAGAATCAAATACCCAGGAATAAATTTAACCAAGGATGTAAAGGACTTATACACAGTAACTACAAAACATTGCTATGCATAATCAAAGGATGCCTAAATAAATGGAAGGACATTCCATGTTCACAGATTGGAAGACTAAATATCATTGAGATATCAATTTTACCCAAATTGATTTATGAATTCAACAAAATCCCAAGCAAAATTCCAACAATTGACTTTTTTTTTTTTTTAATTTTTATTGGGATTGTTCAGATACCATACAATTATCCAAAGATCCGAAGTGTACAATCAGCTGCCCCTGGTACCCTCATACAGCTGTGCATCCATCACCACACTTAATTCTTGTTAAATTTTTAGAAGCTTTTCATTACTCCAGACAAGAAATAAAGTGAAAGATGTAAAGAAAAAAGAAAAAAAAAAAAAAAAAAAAAAAAAGAAAAGGAAACTCAAATCCTCCCATATCCCTAACCAATCCCCCTCAATTGTTGACTCGTAGTGTTGGTATAGTACATTTGTTACTGTTTATGAAAGAATGTTGAAATACTACTAACTGTAGTATATAGTTTGTAATAGGTATATATTTCTTCCCTAGATGCCCCTCTAGTATTAACTTCTAGTTGTATTGTCATACGTTTGTTCTGGTTTATGGAAGTGTTTTCTAATATTTGTACAGTTGATCATGGACATTGCCCACCATAGGATTCAGTTTTATACATTCCCTTCTTTTGACCTCCAACTTTCCTTCTGGTGACATATGTGACTCTGAGCTTCCCCTTTCCACCTCATTCATGCACCATTCAGCACTGTTAGTTATTCTCACATCTTGCTACTGATACCTCTGTTCATTTCCAAACATTTAAGTTCATTCTAGTTGAACATTCTGCTCATACTAAGCAACCACTCCCCATTCTTAAGCCTCGTCCTATATCTTGCTACCTTATATTTCATGTCTATGAGTTTACCTATTATAATTAGTTCTTATCAGTGAGACCCTGCAATAATTGTCCTTATGTATCTGGCTTATTTCACTCAGTATATTGCCCTTGAGGTTTTGTCATCAACCCATTTTATTTTTTTTTTTAAGATGGTTTTGTACACACACCATACATTCCATCCTAAGTAAACAATCGATGGCTGTCTGTATGGTCACATCTTTATGTGTTTACCACCTTCACCACTGTCTATATAAGGGCATCTACATTTCTTCCACAAGGCAGGAGGGAGAGTCAAAGAAGGTAGAGAGACAAAAGAAAGAGGACAAAAAATGACAGCTAGGAAGTAGCAAAAGGAAAAGTAACCTTAAATCAAAGTAGAGTAAAGAGTCAGACACCACCACCAATGGCAATTGTCTAACACGCCTCCCCTATCCCCACCTCTTATCTGTGTTTACCTTGGTATATTGCCTTTGTTACATTAAAGGAAGCATAATACAATGATTCTATTAGTTACAGTCTCTAGTTTATGCTGATTGCATCCCTCCCCCAATGGCTCACCATTTTTAACACCTTGCAAGGTTGACATTTGCTTGTTCTCCCTCGTAAAAGAACATATTTGTACATTTTATCACAATTGTTGAACACTCTAGATTTCACCAAGTTACAAAGTCCCATTCTTTATCTTTCCTCCTTTCTTCTGGTGTCTCACATGCTCCCAACTTTCCTCTCTCAACTGTATTCATAGTTATCTTTGTTCAGTGTACTTACATTGCTGTGCTACCATCTCACAAAGTTGTGTTCCAAACCACACACTCCTGTCTTCTCCTATCGCTCTGTAGTGCTCCCTTTAGTATTTCCTGTAGGGCAGGTGTCTTGTTCACAAAGTCTCTCATTGTCTGTTTGTCAGAAAATATTTTGAGCTCTCCCTCATATTTGAAGGACAGCTTTGCTGGATATAGGATTCTTGGTTGGCAGTTTTTCTCTTTCAGTATCTTAAATATATCACACCACTTCCTTCTTGTCTCCATGGTTTCTGCTGAGAGATCTGCACATAGTCTTATTAAGCTTCCTTTGTATGTGATGGATTGCTTTTCTCTTGCTGCTTTCAGGATTTTCTCTTTGTCTTTGACATTTGATAATCTGATTATTAAGTGTCTTGGCATAGGCCTATTCAGATCTATTCTGTTTGGAGTATTCTGAGCTTCTTGGATCTGTAATTTTATGTCTTTCATAAGAGATGGGAAATTTTCATTGATTATTAAATCTATTATTGCCTCTGCCCCTTTTCCCTTCTCTTCTCCTTCTGGGACACCAATGATAACGTACATTCTTGTACTTTGTTTCATCGCTAAGTTCCCGGAGACTTTGCTCATATTTTTTCATTCTTTTCTCTATCTGCTCCTTCACGTGTATGCTTTCAGGTGTTTTGTTCTCCAGTTCTTGAGTGTTTTCTTCTGCCTCTTGAGATCTGCTGTTGTATGTTTCCATTGTGTCTTTCATCCCTTGTGTTGTGCCTTTCATTTCCATAGATTCTACTAGTTGTTTTTCCGAACTTTCGATTTCTGCCTTATGTATGCCCAGTGTTTTCTTTACAGTCTCTATCTCTTTTGTGAAATATTCTCTAAATTTTTGAATTGATTTAGCATTAGTTGTTTAAATTACTCTATCTCAGTTGAAGTGTATGTTTGTTCCTTTGACTGGGCCATTGCTTAGTTTTTCTTAGTGTAGGTTGTAGTTTTCTGTTATCTAGGCAACTGACTTCCTAGGCCACCCCAATCGGGTTTTCCCAGACGAGAACAGGCTCAGGTCACAGAAGGAAGTAATATTCAGTATCTGGTTTCCCTGATGGTTTTTCTTAGAGGATTGATACACCTGTGCTTTTCTGCCTGGCAGGTGCACCTGTCAGCCTGTCACCGGCAGTGTAAGGGAGTGTGGCCTGTGGCTTTCCTCCCTCAGGCTTTGGGTCTGGTTCTGGAAAGGCAGGCAGTAGAGCTGGGCTCCTCCCTTTCCTCTTGGGAAGCTATGCCCCCTCCAGAGAGGTCAGCTTCATATCAATAAGTTCTTTGTTTCTCTGACTCTGCTGATCAAAGTGTTTTGATTTTAAAACGGCTGAGGCTGTCTTTACTGCAAAGTGCTGTGGGCTGAAAATGGCTGAGGTTTTCTCCACAGAGAGAGAAAGGGACAGAAAAGCTCCCAGGTTCACCCGTCAGACAGAGACAGCACCCAATCCTCTGGGTTCCCCATCCTGAGACCGATATGTCCCCCGACTCTCCCAAGGTCAGTTGTCACCAAAAGCCTCTGTCTGCTTGTTGAGGATTTGCTGTCTGTATTGAGCAGTTAACATTAAAACCCTAGTTGGAGCTGGGCTGAGAGTGCTACTCTCTAGCACTGTGCAGCTTCCATGAGGGAGAGGCTCTCAGCTCTTGGCTCTTGGCACAGGTCCGCAGTTTTACTTACAGATTTTATGCTGTGATCTCAGGCATTCCTCCCAATTCAGGTTGGTGGATGATGAGTGGACAGTCATGTTTGTCTCCCCGCAGTTATTCCAGGTTATTTACTAGTTTTTTGTTCGTTTATGAATTGTTCCGGGGGGGACTAACAGTCTTCCACTCCTCTCTATGCTGCCATCTTAGCCCAACAATTGACTTTTTCAGAAATAGAAAATTCAATTATCAGATTTGCTTGGAGAAACATCTTGAAAAAGAAGAATGAAGTTGAAGGATGCATACTCCCTGACTTTAAAGCATATTGCAAAGTTATGATGGTCAAAACAGAAAAGTACTGGCACAAAGATAGATATATAGACCAATGGAATTGAATTGAGAATTCAAAAACAGACCCTCACATCTATGACCAATTGATATTTGGCTTCCAAGTCCACTCATCTTGGTAAAAATCATCTGTTCAACAAGTGCTGTTGAGAGAACTGGATATCCATATGCAAAAGAATGAAAGAGAATGCCTATCTCATATCATATATAAAAATTAACTCAAAATGGATTAAATGCATAAATATAAGAACCAGAAATATAAAACTCCTGGAAGAAATATAAGGAAGCATCATAAAGATCTTCAGGTAGGCAATGGTTTCTTAGGCTTTGCCTCCAAAACACAAACAACAAAAGAAAAATATATAAATAGGATCTCCTCAAAATTAAGAACTTTTGTGCTTCAAAGGACTTTGACAAGAAAGGGAAAAGGCAACTTACTCAATGAGAGAAAATATTTGAAACCACATATCCTATAAAGATTTACTATCCAGAATATATAAAACCCTACAGCTCAACAATCAAGTGACCACCAACCCATATTTTAAAAAAATGGGCAAAAGACTTGAATAAATGTCTCCAAAGAGGAAATACAAATAGCCTAAAAATGACATGAAAAGTTGTTCAATATCACTAGCAATTAGGGAAATGCAAATCAGAACCACAATGAGATACCTTTTCACACCCACCAGCATGGCCACTATTAAAAACAAAACAGAAAACTACATCTCCTGGTATATATGACCTTATGTAATTCCTTCCTCTTAAGTAGCTTGATTCTAACCAGCAGAATATGGCAAATTTGAGGGGATAGTATTTTTGTGATTAGGCTAAAATATGTGACTTTTTTAGGCTAGCAGGCTGTATTGCTTTCTCAGCTTGCCTGTTTTGATGAAGCAAGCTGCCATGTGGAGAAGCCCACATGGCATGAACTCAGAGCAACCTCTAGCCAAGAGCTATCTAGGAACTTTGCAGTCCAAAAGACTGTAAAGAACTAAATGTTGCTGCTAACCATGTAAATGATCTTCAAAGCAGATCCTTTCCTAGTCGAGCCTTTGGATAAGACCACAAACCCTGGGCCAGTTTCTGGCTTGTTCTCTGTGAGGCACATCAGTTTAACCATGCCTGGATTCCTGACCCACACAATCTGTGAGATGATAACAGTATATTGCTTTCTCACCATGTTTTGAGATAATTCATTACACAACAATAGATAACTAAAACAGTGTGGAAAATTATTTCAGAATATGTAAACTGGAATCAAAACACATTTGACAAGGATTGAATATTTTCTGTCTTTAAATATTTTAAACTCTGTCAAATGGATAAAGATTAGTTTTATCCATTTATAGCCCGAGAATAAAAGTTAGGTTCTTCAGAGTGAAAGAAATTTTAATGGATTTCAGGGCCAAAATGAGAAGCATTGTTTTGAAGGGAAATTCCACATTTCAACTGGAAGCTGAGAATTCAATTGGCGTTATTGTCCTCTAACTTTAAAACTGGAAATCAGGCTTGGGCTAGAGAATGCAAGGTCCTCTAACATAGCTTCTCTTCCCATGTATCTGTAAGTCTATTCCTCTCTAAATATTTTGGAGCACATAGGCTTCAATTATATTAAATTGGATAGTCATCCAGAATATTAAACTTGCATTAATATTCAATATTAATATTAAACTATCCATAATTATCCTTTGAGAAAATGTGAAAACATAATTATACTTTCCATTTTTAAGGCCATTTTAAAGGGTAGTGACCTTCGTTTCCCCTTCTGATGTTTTCTTCCATGTGGAACAAACTCAATTAGTGTAACATTCTTGGCCTTTTTTTCCCTGGAGAGTTGGCCTGCTTCAGAGAACATGAGTTTTCCTCTGCTCTCCCATGCTGAGTCTTCTGGTCCAACTACTGCCTATAACTGAATTGGTAAATTGGTCATGTTTTGAGAATTTGTTAGAAGACCTGCTTGGCTGTCACAATAAGCTACATCTCTACACTTTTCAAATTTAAAAAGTGATATTTTTTATCTCTACCTGTCCTACCTTCCTCTCATTTTTCAGTTTGATCAGTACTCAGAAGAAGAAGGAAGGTATTATTTATTGTATCTTCTCAACTTTTCTAAAATCTTCATATTTCTATCTGGAACTGACAATATTGTCGTCTAATTAAGTATTTTTTTCTATTTTTGCAAAGACTACATATCTTTCCTAAAAATAAATTACTATTAATACAAAAATATAAAGCATGATTTCAAATTACTACACTTTGCTAGAAAATGAATAAGGACAATTATTAAATATCAAGCCTTTAACTTCAAAGCTAATTTTGTTGATATAATTTTTCATTAAATAAGAAAATTTTCAGAAAATAGCAAGGAAGGAAAGAAATCACTCACAATTATTCTCCTAGAGGAAATGACAGAAGCAATTTAATGTATAAAGTGCATGTTATTCATATATGTGTTCTATTAGTTATTTAGATGTCCATACAAATTTGTACACTCATCAAAACTGAATGAATCTGTACTTACTGTTTGTATCTCACTTGATATTTCTTAACAATATATGATGTATATACTTAGAACATTTGTATAATAAAATGTAACATTAATGGTTGTATACTAATAATGACATACACCTTGTCAGCATTTACCATATACCAGGCACTGTTCAAAATGCTTTAGTTGCATTAACTCAGGAAATCTTTACAACTACCCCACAGGAAAGGATCATTTATTATTTTCCCCATTGTACAAATATAGAAACTGAATCACAAAAAATAAAGTAACCTATTTAAGGTCATTCTAGTAACTGGTTCATGAGTTCATACTCTGAATTACTGTAATACACCATTCTACCATTTGTTGCTCCAAAATTTTTTAACTGTTCCACCAAAGTTGAGCAATTTCTCCTATGCCTTTTGTTTAGCTATGTATAAGTGTCTTCAGTGATACTCTTTCTAGCTTTAACTTTTCAAATTTAATTTTATTTAGCATAAATTCTTCTAAGAGTTTTGGCATAAAAGTGACAATTTGAAACTACCACCGACAATGAAAATTGTCTAAAGAGATGAAATATAACAATAACAACAAAAAAATAGTCTTCATGTGTAGGAAAACATGATGGCCCAATATTTTACATCGTCTTTAGAGATGTGAATTAGTGGCTTAAAATATGATACATTAGAATCATTTTTAAATGTAGATAAATTCAGATATAAAATCCAGCAGAAAAGAAAAAAGGATAAAAGAAAGATGTGAAGAATATACTCATGACAGCTAACACAAGAAGTATAACTGTCCCATTGGTAGAAAAAGTAAAGATAGAAGAGAAAATAATAAAACAAATAATGGAAGAAAAATTTCTTCAGTTGAAGAAAGACATCACCTATTCCAAGCAGAATTGATGCCTTAGCTGAAGCATCTTAAGAAACAAAGAGCATTTAATATGAAGAGTGGTTAACTGTGTATAAAGTTTTAAACTAGGGAACTGAAAGAGTAAAAAGAGAACCTAAGGTATCATGGAGACAACTACTACAGAAATCAGCCCCTGTCCTTCTGGATAAAGTAAAAATGGAAGGGTTTGGGATTAGTGAATTTTAGAAATTGGAGTCTTTCAGGGCAGTAACCAAACCTCAAAAGCAGCACATTGCTCCACTGGCGCTGGCATCCATGATGGGGGCCCATGAGACTGGTTTTGCAAATGTTGGAAAAACTGTAAACTGGCTTCAGCTGCTGCAGCAGTAGAAACTACTGCTGCCAGGGTAAGTGTTGCCAGTGACACTGGCAGGAATCATAAGCAAACAGGAAGCCTGCTGGAAGCTAACAGGGAGAGCAATTCCCTTTTGCCTCCTCCAGTCTTGCATTTCCCTTCCAGTCCCCTTTGGCAGAGCTTAATAGGGCACCAGCTGATGTGGCAGAAATGTAGTTTGCATGCTCTCAGCTCTAGCATCACAAAGAATATCAAAGGATGGATTTAAGCTGAGAAGTAAAAAATGAAATATATTTTTTTAAATTTTACTAATCATGAATAGACTGACTTTTTTATAAAGACCACAGATTGTGGTATTAAAAATATATATCTAGCAACTAAAATTCTACTTACTAAATCATGCTTTCTAGAGAGAGATATGCTTTATTTCCTTTATTTCCCAAAATTGTCTTGGAAGTCCTAGTGAATGTTATTAAACACTAAAATGTCAACATCAAGAATTAGAAAAGGAGTCATACCAGAAATAGAGATTATATTGCAGAAAATAAAATGCTCAAGGGAAAAGTGTGATTTAGAGGTCAGTAGTAAGCCTGCAACTGAGAAGACTAAAGTAAACCTAAATGTGATTAAAATCTGAGGAGTTTTAAGGAATAAAGTGGTAAAAAGTATGAAAACTACAATGAGGAACACCTACAGCACCTGAAGGCCTGGTGTCCCCAAAAGTGTGAGGAAAGAAACACCCACCACTTGAAAAGTCAGTGGGGACAGTAATGTCTTCAGGAAAAGACCATTTTAAGTTAGGGCAAGAAGAGAAATGCAACACTTAGTGAACGTTTGAGGAAAGAAGGAATTTTGCATATAGAAATCCCTGAATGTCAGAGCCAAGTGCAGGGTTTCAGGAGTTGGGAAGGAAGTGAGAATGAAATTAGAATGGAAATACCCAGAGTCATATGGGTTTTAATGTGAGAGATGAGTGATCTTAGCCTGGGCTTCATATGACGAGCAGCATATACTCAAGGCAGAACATGGAGGTAAAGGATTTGGGAATGTGGGGAGGGGACAAGAAGTGTGTGCACCTTGGTAGGAGCAATAGGAGCAATAGCATTCTTCAACATATTGAAAACAGGAAATTGAAAAGATAATCTTGCAGAATAACTTGCCCAGTGTCATACAGCTGGTAAATGGTAAAGTTGGGGCATAATGCTAGCCTGCTTTCTATGACTCTTGTTGCTAGCCCGCCATGCTTTATTGCAATGGGTTGCAAGTTTAGCAGGCTTTCTTTCAGTTCAACAGAGAGATAAGCCTTTATAAAGCAAAATACATTACGTGTTCTTCACCTGACTGATTGGTTCAAAAGCATTTGTCCTACTTCCAAGCTTAATAAACAGTAACATTTCAAAATCCCAGGTTTAATGTATAAATTAGAATCTAATTTTGAAATCAAATCTCATTTAAATTTCAATTAATTATTAAGCAAACTGGTTATCTCTTGGATGTTAATTAAATTGCTGTAAGCACTCACTCAATGATGAAATTAAATGTACATAAAAATTTCCTAAACTACAAATTGGACTTATTTAAGAATCTTTTACAAGTGACTGAGAATTTTAAATTTATAAACAACTTGCCCAATCTGAGATTATACAAAACTCTATATAAATTATGTATTTTTTTAAAGTAAAATTTCGTATTTAATGATTTAACATTCCATTGCCTATTGTATAGAAATTCTATTGTTTTTGAAGTCACTAAAACGAATAATTCCTTCAAGAACTTTTCCTTTGCATTCACAACTTGGGTAGCTGCCACAAAAAGCCTAGGTTCTGGCTTGTCTCAGTTTTTGATAAGCCTTCCTCATTCAGTGTAATCATTTCTAGCTTTTGATTTAAAATGAGAGACATGTGACTCTTCCTTTCACTTGAAGCCTTAGAGGCCATTGAAGGGTTATTAATTGGTCTAATTTCAATATTTTTTTGTCTAAGGAAAGCAAAACCCAAGAAGAGGGAGAGAGATGGGGTATAGCTCGTTGCTAAAATAGAACACACACAACATTTATCAATTAAGTTCATCATTTTATCTGGGCATGGTTAGTGGTACCCCCCCTCCAAATTTACAATAGCAAAATCAAAATATCGCTGATCACACAGCACCGAAACAGTTATAATAATAATGAAAAAGTTTGAAATATTGTGAAAATTACCAAAATGTGACACAAAGACATGAAGTGAGCACATGCTGTTGGAAAAAATTTATTCAACATAGGGCTGCCACAAACCTTCAATTTGTAAAAAAGCACAATATCTGTGAAGTGCAATAAAACAAAGTTTGCTTGTAGATAAATATAGAGATGGAGATAGAGATACATACATATAGTACTCCATATGATACCGGGAAAAAAGTAAAGCATTTAATAAAAGTTTGATTATACCGTATCAATTAGAGAAATCATTTATATTATTATATTATTACTGTTGAAGTGCATAAAGGAAATAAAAGCAAATCTTTCCTGTATGTTCCTTAAAATTTCAGAATTTATGAAAATAAACCCCTTCTGGACATTAATAAATAGCAATTATATTGAAATTCTATGAATCAGAGCAAGGCATTTCAAGTAAACATAGCTTAGATTTTCTTTTTGAAGCTATATTAGGCTTTATCCCTCCAAACTTGTGAGCATCCAACTGTTTTTTTTCTTTTTTTAATCTTGATTTATGCCTTAGAGAACAAAGCACAAGCCAAGGATAATTAATTGACCTGACAAAAACTACAGCAAAAAGAGAAAAAAGTCAATGGGATTTTGTGATAGTTTATCACTCATAGTGACTGAGTTTATCTCTGGGCCAAAATCAATAATGTTGGGGGAACAAAAAGCAACTTAGATGAAGAATGCACTGAATGTCTTACCAGTTAATATGTCTATCTACTTTTCTTCTACTTTTTAATTCAGTGCATTATTCTTAGAGATGAACCAATGTATTAATATATAAAGAATGCAGTTTATCATTGAATGATGACAGAAATATAATTAGTCAATTTTAGATCATAAGTAACCCATACATTTAGTCACATTTGTATTAGTAAACTAAAGTTTTTAAAAGATTTAATTATATTGAATATTGTTTAGTCTTATAGTATATAGCTTTGTTATATATTGTCCATATAATCATTGGTCAATTGAATTTTAATGGAAATTTTCCTTACTTTTTCTGATAACACTCAAAATAATGACAAAAAATGTTACTGTTCATTTAATCTTGGAATATTTGACTAAGACTATCCCAATTTTGCTACAAAGATAAAGTCCCATTATATTGCTTTTAAACTTTTAATTTGTATAAGAAAGGGAAATTAGCAGATATTTGCCTACCTTAATGTGCCAGGTAATTTTTACAATAAATTCAATATTTTGTTCTTTCAATTATTTCACAATAATGGAGCTGGTTGGACCTAGGACTGTATCTCAAAGAATTTTCTCAAATAAATTACTACTTTCAGGTTTTATATCAGGAAATAGATGGTGACAATAACAATGACTTGAGATCTTTGTAAATGCCGCATGCTGGTCTCAATATTTTACAGTCACTATATTATTAATAAGAACATAACCCTTATATGAAAGATACTAATACTTTCTTTAATTTGCAGGAGAAACAACTGGTGAGCTGGATCAAAAACCCCCATCATACTTTCTATTTTTCAAACATCTCTGCAAGGGTAACACATGTGTTAGGCAGCCTACAGAAGTGCTAGTTAACACCTATAGCCAAAGAAGAATGGAGGAACAAAAGACTGAGGATGGCTGCCCCAATGAGAAGGTGACAATCATTGTTAAGAATTGTGAAGAGTATGAAATTTTACCCTACTTGCAAGCTAATATAGATGCTGATAGAAGACATGAGAGTCCTGGGTCAAAGATGATGGAAAGTTTATATTCAAAGCATTAGCAATAGTAGAGTATAAGCATTTGGAGGGTGATTCTCTACAAGCCCCAATTTGGATAGGTTGACAGTAAGAAAGCCAGTTGATACCTGCACAAACAATGGGTTGCACTATAGAAAAGGAATCCTAACTTTAGGAAGCCTAAATATTTTATGATGGGTAGAAAATAAATCTGCCTTTTACTATGGAGGGATAAACTATCTCTATCCTTAAAAACTGTTTGCTGTAGAAACACCCTTGAAAATATAGTCCAATATTCAGAGCAGTCAGTGCCTTTCTTCACAAGGTGTGTAAAAATGTGACAAACCCATGGGAAACTGCTCTGTAACAATCCTTCTCTCAGTTCCTTAATCTGAGGCAATTTTCAAATTCAGACTCCATTTTCTGAAGGGTTAGATAGGTCCGTAGGTGGACGTCCTCTGCAATGCTCTTGTAGGTATGTATCAAGATAATTCCCAGAGTCCTTCTCCAAAGGAGTTCCAACTCTTCAGGTTGCTATCTATTATGAAATGGGGACATTTCTAGGACCCAGACATATCTAGGACTACTAAATTAACACTGACCCTCCAAACATCCAAAGATTTCTCATAACCCATCTGTTAGAGTAGAGGCCTAAAGAGGCCAGGTAATAATGGAATCCTGGCTCAACTCTGATCCACAGTGTGCTCAAATCTTCTGCAGCCCCATAAAGTATCATTTAACATGTCTGTGAGTGCTTAATTCGAATTGATATACTTGGCATTTGGATTAACCTCCATACTGATCTGTAATTGCAAGGTAATAGTAAAGAAAGACAATTGGAAACTTTTGAAAATATCACCCATCTCTTCCAGTTAATGAATCAAAAACAGTATTGTATACTCAATGGGGAGGGGATGAAGTAAATTAACACCACCTGTAGAAACTACATGAATTCTGGAGAATTACAGTTGACTGTAATCAACTTAAATAGTAGCCCCAGTCACAACTGCTGTCAGATGTGGTATTTTTGCTAGGGTGGCCTGAAGTATATGGTATATAGTCATTGATTTTAAAAATTTATTATTTTCCATTCCAATTAAAAGAGAGGATCAGAGACAATTCCTGTTCACCTGGGATGGACATTATTCATTTACAGTTTTGCCTTAGAGTCAAATTAACTTCCCTTCCCTGTTATAATATAATCCAATGATATTGAGGCCCTTGGAAATCTCATAGAATATTGCACTGATCCATTATTTCAGCATTATTGGGATGACCTGATGATTAGACAGAAGGAGGAAGAGTGGCTGGTATGCCAGAGGCCTTTTTACAATGCATGTGCTTGTGAAGGTGGGAGACAAATCCTTTGAAGGTTCAGAGACTGGCCACTTCAGGGAAGTTTTTAGAGTTCCAGTAGATAAGGATTGCTTGGACATATTCTTCAAAGGCAAAACAAAAAATAAAAAAAATAAAAATAAGCAAATTGCTATGTCTTGCATCCACTAGCATGTGTGCATACACACACAGAAAGACACACACAGTACATAGTAGGCTTCTTTGGGTTCTGGAGCAAACATATTTCCAAATACAGGATCTTCTTCCAGCCCACATAGTAGGTGAAGTCTGCCAGCTTTGAGTGGGACCAAGTGCATCAAATTGTGCTGTAGCAGGTCTAGGCTGTGCTACAATCAGCCCTGCCACTTGAGCCATATGATCTGACAGACCCTGTGTTGTGGAAGGTGACAGTGTTAGGAGAACATTAAACATGGAGATTATGGAAAGTTCTAGTGAATAAGTCACAGTCCAGAGAATTCCAGAGCAAGGGACTATAATCCACAGCAGTTACTTACACACCCTTTAAGAAATAGTTCTTACGAAGGAATGCAAGGAAAGTTAAACATCTGGAAATCAATGTAGTATACCATATCAGTAGATTAAAGGACAAAACCACATTATCATCTCAATAGATACAGAAAAATCATTTGCCAAAAATCTAACATCCCTTCATGATAAAAAGCCAACAACTAGATGAAGAAAACTTCCTCAAACTGATAAAGGGCTTTATGAATAATTCACAAGTAAAATCACACTTAATGATGAAAGAATTAATAATTTTTCCATAAGAACAGGAAAAAACATGGATGTTGGGCTGTCACCATTTCTATTCAACATTGTACTTGAGGTTCTAGACAAGGCAAATAGACATGAAAAATAGAAAGTATACAAGATTAAAAGGAAGAAGTAAACCTACCTCTATTTGTAGACAACATAATACTGTATATATAAAATCCTAAAGAATCCACACAAAAAATTGGGCGTATAAATGAATTCAACAAGCTTACAGGATACAAAGTAAATATATACAGACGTATAATCCATATATAAATTGCAAAGAACAATCCAAAAGTGAAATTAAGAAAATAATTCTATTTACAATAGCATCAAGAAGAATAAAACACTTAGGAATAAATTTATCAAAAAGAGTACAAGTCTTGTACACAGAAAAGTACAAAACATCATTAAAAGTAATTTAAGAATACCTCCACAAATGGAAAGATATTCTGTATTCAGTGACTGGAAGACTTAATGTTGTTAATATGGGAATCCCCACCAAATTGATCTAAAGATTGATCACAATCCCCATAATACACCCAAATGGCTTCTTGGCAGAAATTAAAAACCTGGTACTTTTTAATACATTTGATAATACTGAAATTCATGGAAGCCAGAATAGCCAAAAACAATCTTGAAAAAGAAGGGCAAAGTAGGAAGATTCACACTTCCCAATTTCAAAACTTATGACAAAGCTAGAGTAATCATACAATGTAAAGGCACAAGGATAGACATATAGATCAATGGAATAGAATTGGAAGACGAGAAATAAACCAAAGCATTTATGGTCAATTGATTTTCAACAAGGGTACCATGAGAATTCAATGGTCAAAGAAGAGTCTTCAACAAGTAGTGCTGGAAAAACTGTATACCATATGCAAATAAATGAAGATTTGACTGCTTTAGAGAATGTCTGCTCTTGTTTTCCTCTATAGACTATTTACTCCATATATTTTAGTTAGAAAAGATTCAATTGTTATGCCTCTAAATTCATTTCTCTTTTTCTTTGGCAGTATCTAATCATTTCTAAATCCTATCTGGTGTATATATATATATATGTATATATATACACACACACACACACACACACACACACACATACATAATCTCAGACATTGCCATTTTCATCACTAACAATTTGATTTTAATCATTTTTATATCTTTTATGTCTCTACTTACAGTGCTCAAGTATTATTCTACCTTTTTTAATATATGGCATATATACCAATTTAATCAACTGTGTTTTTTTTGTTTTTTGTTTGTTTTGTTTTGTTCTGTGTCTGTGTCATTTATAGATATTTCTCCCCATTATGGGTCATATGTTCTTTCTTCTTTGCATGCATTATGCTTTTTGATTGAATGGTAGATATGAATTTTATCTTTTTGGGTGCTGAATACTTGTATATTCTTATAAATATTTTTGAGCTTTACTTTGGGTCCCAAATTACTTGAAAATGGTTTGAGCTTTTGAAGCTTGCGGGCAGAACAGAGCAGCCTTTAGTCTAAAGCTAATCTTTCCCCACTTCTGAAGCAATACACTTCTGAGTATCTTACCCAATGCCCTGTGAATTATGAGGTTTCTCCCTCTTATGGTGGGAAAACAAACTATTTCCAGCCCCCTGTGAAACTGGGGATTGTTCCCTCTTTTCCTTTCATGTTGTTCTTTCTAGAACCTCATGTAGTTTCCTCGTATGCATACACTAATGACTATTCAGCTGAGAACTAGATGGACCTTTTGCAGAACTCTGTGATGCTCTATCCCTTTGGTATTGTCCCTTGCAAACTCCAGTCACCTGGGCCTCCCCAGACTACCAACTCCACCTCTGCATCCCAAGGATATCACCAGGCTCCCCCTATGTTCACATCGTCTATACCAGCTGAAGATGTTCACCAGGCAGTAACCTGGGGCAACTGCAGTAGTTACTTTGATTGTTTCTACTCTGCCATGTCTTAGGGTAAATCTCTTTCTTCTCACTCATTTTGAAATTTAGCACTCTCTTAGAGTCTTTCTCTTCCTACCAAGATAATTGAAAAACACTGTAGACTTAAAAAAAAAATTCTTAATAAAAATTTAGTACATTTAAATTTATTCCACTCCACCTGTAAATAGAAGGTGAATAAGAGGTGAAAAGTGGCTTGCTAGTGCAGACAGTGCATTGATCCAGGATTTGTTCTTTTAACTCATAATGCTTTGAAATATTAATGAAACTTCCCAGAATCAAAGGAAAGTCAACAGTCAAACATGGTTTTCTGATAATGTAGTTTTAAATATGATTTGGTCTGTGTCAAAGAAATTTATGGCCAAAGTTCTGGAAGACTTTTATATTCTAAAATCTAAATAAAATTCATCAACATAGGTGAAAAAATAAGTTTAATGCCAGATTTTTTTGGTGTAACAAACAATAAATTTTGGAAAAAGCAATTTATATTATTATTGGATATTTTTCTTCCTGATTCAGTAGCATTAATGCCAAAAAGTAAGAGGAAAAGTGAAAGAAAGAAGGATGGTTGAAGAAAGCAGAAAATTTCCCAGTCAGCCCTCTTGGGCCACCCAAATGCAAAAGGACATCAGAAATAATTCTTATGAACATTATTTTTAATTAACTAAAAGCAAATAAATTGTGATGATATATTTATTCCCTAACCAAATATTTACATTGTAAATCTCATTCATCTTACTCATTTTAGAAGCTTAGTTTTTGGGGCACCAGTAAGGAATTTGCCTCATAATTTATTTCAGTTATTATAATAATGAACTATTAGATTACAATAAAGTAATTTGTTATGCTTAGCAGACACGTTGTTTGCAGCTGTTAATAATCCTAAATGTTCTCATTGTGATCAATTTCCATAGACTAAGAATTTAGAAGAATATTTTGAAGAGAAATAGGTGGCTTCCATAAGATCTAGAAGTCATGCTACTATAATAACTATTTGTATAACTAAGATATAAAGCTCTATGTGCCCAGAATTAAAATGGATTCAAGAAGTAAATCATGCTAAACTTAGTATCTTAATTTGAAAGTACACAGATACGTAGGGCAACCCTCAATCCCAGACCTGCTCACTGTGTTTCCTCAGGTTCAGCTAGGTTAAGACATGGTGCTCACTGTAAGTTCTTTTTCACATTAGAAAAGCAGAAAAAGATTTTATGATGAGCTAGTAAGACCATAAGATCCATTATAGGATATGATTATGTGACTGCAAATTAGGGAGTTGGACCCTACATGGGCCACCATCTAACTTCCCGAATGTCTAATTACTGAAATGATGCTAACAACTTATTATTCTCTTATTATTCTTTAGGGCCTTTTCAGGCCTACAGGAAATGTTCTAGACTTGTGTATGCATGAGCTTTGTGTCGGCTATGATGAGCTACCTGTTTTGTTAGATATTTAGGATAAGATATTTACAGGAAAATATCCTGGCATATGGTATAAGTACTGAATCCATTACAGTGCCACTTTTCATATTGCTTTATGGGCAGTGAAACAAAGCACATTATGGCTACAGGGAACAATAATTCACTGGAGGCACTGTTTTATACTTAGCCTGCACACTAAATTATGAAGGCAGATTGTTTCTTGGTCTGTGCTGAAATTTATGGTGTGTACATATTTTTCTGTAAATGTCCTGTCAAGTGAAAAATGTTTCACAAAACTCAGAAAGTCTTGTTAGGCAATGGGGAGGAGAGGAAGATGAGGGTGTATAAATGATTTCTATAGAATTCTGACTGGTGTTGTGTTAAGAAGTTATAAAAAATATTTTAACCTAGATTGTTCAAATGCACCAATGGAAATAAATAACTGATGGAGCACAGACATCCTGCCCAGCATAAATTTAGAGTCTCTTAGATTTTCTCTTATCTGTGCAAAACTTCCCCATCCTGTGCACTCATGTCCAACATTTTTAATTGAGGACCAATATTTTCTTTCGCAAAGGAGTTACATGAAATAAAATGCAAACACTACCAGGAAAGGCAAATATACACTTAATTTCACACTACTCTGTAAGCGCATGATGACATATCTTACCCTAACTGACTACTGGTGAGGCTTTACCTATCCTGTGAAATCTGAACCCTGGTAAGTCTATTACCAAGAAGTGGTCAATTTTGGAAGAAGATTCTCAAATCACTCTGCATTTAGATATCAGGAGAAGTGAATTAGGGATCGAATTTTAAATGAAGAAAAGCAGAAAAAATGTTTTGAGCTTCAGTTTTACTCCTTAATGTTTTTTCCATTGCCTTCTCTAAATTGCTTTCATCTTTAATCAAAGGTATTCTCTAATAGTTTAACTCATGGCTAACAGAATGTGAATCTAAAATTCACAGAATCATTTTGGAGAAATTGAATCTAAAATTCACAGAATCAGTTTGGAGAAATTTTCCAGTTTGTCCTTCTTACACAAATGAAATACAAAAAACTTCTCTTTACTATGTTATACTTCCTTGATTCATTGCTCCAAATTGAAATCATTTAAGCTGCTAAAACAGTCTGTATCAACAGGATATAAAATATATCACTTGAATTTTACAGGAAAATCTGCAGAACCATAAGAAAAGAAGCAAACCCTAAAACCCAAAAAATCTTCAAATGCATAATTAGAACTTGAATGTACACTAAAACATCCACATTGGAAAACCATAATATTTATCTCAGCCTCAGTTGCTGTTATACTTGAAACAATGGATGCAGACTATTGACAGGAGTCAACCTAGTCTGAATTAGTTGTTTGAAGAGAAAGCGGTTATAGAGTGGCCACATTTACAAAACACGAGATTAAAAGAATTAAATGGAAACTCTACAAACCTAGAAAGCATGATTTAGAAGACTCCGTAATATTAGCACTTTTTTTTTTTCTGGAAGATTGTGAGAAAATTATATATTATGAAGTTTGTTTGATAGTATAATTGAAAACAATTTTGGTGCCTTTGATTGAAGAAAGGTTATATTTTATATCTAAATTCAATTCATAGAAGAAAATAAAAATGTTTGCAAGAAGTTATTATGGTATTTGGTGAATCAAAACTGTTGGAAAATTCCACTCTAAATGCAGACTTTCACAACAGGCACATTAGAAAAGGCTTTTGTGCAAAACTTCCAGCCACTGCATCTTGCCTCAAACCCCTCCTTCCCCAGCTATATACATTCCAGTCCTTAAAAGAGCACTAAAACCCACTACTCACTTCTCCATTGGCTTAACGCCATTCCTTCTCAATTCCCACCCCAACAACCCCATGGTCCGATCATCACTTATACCATCAGGTAAATAAATCCCTGTCCATCTTGACCAACTGACTACCCTGAAAGTAAAGCATAAATACAGCTCTCCCTTTGTCTCTAGTGGACTGAAGCTTTACTTCAGACCCCTGCCATGCTGATGTGTAAATAAACTTTCCTGCCTGAAGCTGATTAGTCTCCATGTCCTTTAAAACTGTGCACACCGAAATTTCTAACAAAAACAATAATCTGTCAAAACTTATTTAATCTATTAACTTCAGTTAACAATGAAATGAAGACATTAGAAAGTATTTGTTATGTCCAGTGTTGCAGAAATTGAAGGTTGAAACAAATCAAAACTCACATCTCATACCTCTAAACTCCTGGGCTTTGACTTCTTGGGGTATGAAATGTTGATTTTTTGGAGACATTCATGAATAGATGCCATTGGTCTTAAATGATCCTACTGGTCTTATATATCTCACACATCAAGCTAAAATATTTCTTCCACTCTAATGCAGAATATAGTGATCCAAATAAATAAAATGACAAACTGTTTCATACTGGAAGATTCGTTTTATCCATATCTTCTTTATTTTTCAGTGTTATGGGGAAATATGAGAAGAATCAGAAGAATTTTTTTGCTACACTTAAATAAACTATCCTTTTCTTCAGGAAAAAGTAGTAAAACAGTAAGATATTCCAAAGAAACAAATGTTTAGATGACTGCGTTTGCATTCCCATTTTGTTCTGTTACTGCTTGTCATGGAATGTTTTTGAGAAATAAAATAGGATTCAGGGATGAGTATTCTATAGGATTTTATAACATACTTTAAAGACAGTGTTATTGCCATCCAAAGGCAGCTAGCTTCCTTGCCCAAGGATATAAAATACATTCAGAATTGGTGGTTGATTTCTTAACAAATGCTTAATATAGATAAAACTATTAGTAACTTTGTAAAGCTTGGAACAAAATTATTCCCCATTTAAAAAAGAAATTTGATAGTTATTTTGAAAATAGCAAATGAATGGCTGTTAGATGTTTGGTTTAGGTCAATTAACTAACATTTTTGCAATTATATTTAACATATAATTAGACTAACTGTAACTGTTTGACTAATATTTGGCAGAAAGTTTACAAAAAGCCAGTCAGATAGCCCTTTGTAGAAAGCAACCTCCAAACTGCATGGATTCATTGATCATTGTTTACGATGTGATCTATATTGTGGGGTTTTAAATCAGAGTGGAACCTGGTATGACTTAAATCTGTATTTATTCTTTGGATGATCAGTATCATTTTCTGCAAAGAATAGTTGCTAGAGTTTATTATGGAAGAGTTTCCATATATCTTTTCTGTCAATGGATATTAAAGGTGTGCAAATGTCTCATTTCTCTTATGCACACCTCTACATGTTGCCATGACCTACAATCTACAAGTCTGAGATATGTATGAATTGACAGGAGAGCATAAAATTCCTCAGTTTACTGACTTAAGAATTGCTTCTGTAATCTTGATTCCAACTTGTTAGAATCAAAGTTCCATTACTATGGAATTTATCATATTTTGTAATTACATTTTGCATTAATAAGACAGTCCTAAACTGTTTTCCATCATTTAATTCTTACAAAGATTTAATTGTGCTTACCTTTTGAGTTAGAATATTAAGGTATACGGAAAATTTGTCCTTTTAAGTGTGCAGCTCTGAGTTTTGACAAATGTATTGATTCATGAAACTGCAACTACAATTAAGATATAAAATGCTTCCATTATCAGAAAAAGAAATTCCCTCACACCATTTTGTTATCAACCCTTCTCCACATCTCTGGATCTTGGCAACCACTAATCTGTTTTGCCTTTTTCAGAATGTCATATAAAACGAATCTCACTGAATATAGCCTTTTGAGATTGGCTTTTTTCACTTAGCATAATGTATTTGAGAATCATCCCTGCTGTTCCTTTTATCAGTAATTTATTCCTTCCTATTGCTAAGTGGTATTTGATTATATGTATATATCACATTTTGTTTCTCCATTCACCAGTTCAAGGGCATCTGCATTATTTCCAGTTTGGTAATGATGAATATAGCTGCTATAAACATTGGTGCACATGTGTTTGTGTGAATATAAGTTTTAATTTCTCTACGGTAAATATCCAGTAGTGATTTGCTGGGCCCTATGGTAAATGCATTCTTAATTTTAATAATAAACTTACAGGCTGTTTTCCAAAGTAGCTGCAGCATTTTTCATTTCTACCAATATTGTATGCAAGTTCTACTTGCTACATTGTGTTTTCAAATTTTATATCCCTAATGACTAATTGTACATAGCATTTTTTATTGCTGGTTTATTTGCCATCCATATATCTTTTGTAAGGTTTCTTAAAGTATTTTGCCCATTTTAATTAGTTGGTTGTTTTCTTATTGAGTTTGAGAGCTCCTCACATATTCTGGATACAATTCCTTTATCAATTATATCTTTGCAAATATTTTCACTCAGTCTTTCATGATGAAGTTCTTTTATTTTCTTCTTTTTGTTGAATTTGATAGCTAATTGTTCTAGCTTCATTTGTTAAAAAAAGAAAGTTGTTTATTGAATTTTCTTTCTTTTTGGCTTTGGTAAAAATTAGTTATGTTTAGGGTGAGGGTTAGAATGTCAAGTAGCCATTCCTAAGGCTTCTGCTCCTGATCCATCCTCACTTTCCCACCTTCCTTGGTACCTAAACTTCAGGTGTGATTGCTCTCCACACCTTTGCCCCTCTCTCAGCAGTTGACCTGATGTTGCTTATTAATCAGTGTTGGAGGTGGGGTGGGGGTGGGGGTTCTCTCTTGTCCTGATTCAATCTCAGTGTTAGGCTGGCTCTGTCTAGGCATCTTAGGATCACTTTCTCTGTGATTTTGCCCCTCCTTCCTGTAGTGACCAAACTGTGCCCCATATCTTTGGTGGATCTTCTGGGAGAGAGAGTTTCCTACCCCTACCTGAGTAGTAGTAGCCTTCTTATTGTCTACGCCATGACAGTTTCATTCCCCCTCCCACCCCAAGACACCTTCACCTGCCTCCTGGAGGAGGTGCCCTTTTACTACCTAAGTAAGAGTGTATTGTGTGGGCTTTTTGCCTTTCCTATAGGGAGATCACCCACCGCTTCACCACTAAGTGACACTTTTCTCTCATCTCATGCCCTGTGTCCAATCTTTCTCACTTTTTACCTGCTACTATGACTCCCAAAGTCACTTCTTCTCTTGAGCTGCCAAAGGTAAACCAGTTGCTTGTGTTATAGCTCTCCTCACAGATCTTTGTCTTCAGGGTATTTCTTTGGCTTTCTCCTTCAACTCTCTGATGGGTTCAAGAAATTTATGATTTGATTTCAGGCTTTATCCAAATTAGTCTTGTTTTTAGAGTTGGAATAAGGCTCTTCCCAGTTTTCTACATCCTGGATGGAAGTAGAAACTCCTTTCAGGAAGAACTACATCTACCTTAGTGTATCTTGTTCCTGGACCAGTTCACAATAAAAAGAAGTAGAACAGTAAATGCCAAAACTTGTTTCTAGCATGTGCAATACTACCCTCACCGGAAGGGAAGAGAATATGCATACACATGAAGAAACCTGTAGAGATTGCCTGGGGTTCTGTCTTCAAAACACTCTTCCCTCACTGTGAAAGAAGGGAGCCCACTCCGTCCTCTGCGTTCCTGCAAAAGAAAGTCTTATTCTACTCATTTCTACAGGTTTTTATAGCATACAAGGTAGTTTCCTACGTGACTGTTTTCAGGTGTTTCAGGGAGGGTACATTTTTTCTAAAGCCATAAGGTGAATTTACATATCCTTAATCTCAAGGGACAATTTCTTTGGGGCTAGACCGGAAACAGCAATAGCAGGAGTGGGAGATAGGAGCACGGAAGGAGCCCAGCAAGAGCTCAGAGACTATTCCCTTATCTAAATTACAGTCTGCTTTCAGACATGCAAGGCTTTTGGCCTTGTCCCATTCTGGAGCCTGCCTTCAGGCTTCCAGATTTTGGGAAATGGGCCCTAAGTATAATCTATTGAGCCAGGGGACCTTCCATGTCTCCACACCTCATCCTAACCCTAACTCTTTCCTCATCAATCAGAGATTTCAGATCAAGGCACTAGTAATATAAATTTTTGACCAGTTTGAATGGTTTAATGTCTCTTTTTGTATGGAATGATGGATTTAATATGTACCCACAATGCCTGACAAAATCCATATTAGAATCTTTTCCATTATAAGTCATTATAAAACAAATACAGATTTTCATGGAAAAATAAAACAAGCAAACAATGAAATATCACCTACTTATGAAAACAGTACAAATCAAAAGGAAGAACAACATTGAACAATAAGAGAAAGTACTTCTTTCTAAAGCAGATTTATACTAATTTCTTATTGATGATTAGAATAAAATTTAAGGTTATATTACATCCTCAAACCTAGAGCAAACAGGCAGCAATAAATCCAGGGAAAAATACGAAGAGGTAAAATCCTTAATTGCTGAAGTAAAAACCATATAAGTGGCCCTGGTCATACATAAGAGAGTATAAAAACAACATTTGGTAAAGATAAAGTCTAATTTTAGACATTCAATCAGAAATTAGAAAATAAGGTGAAAGTGTGTAAAGCAATGAGAAACAACTGGGTATTCAGAGATCCAAATTATATGTAAGATGGTCTTAGACAAAAGAGGAAAAATCAATAGACATAACAGTGAATGGAACCAAAATATAATACAAACTAACTTCTCTAAGCTCAAGAGAGATACAAATCTGAAGGTCAAAAAGGCATGCTAGGTACCCAACAACATGAATAGCCTGACAAATTCATTTAATCTTGAAGATAAAGGAAAGCACTATATAAACATCCAAGCTGAAAAGAGGTTTGGTATTGGAGGTGATCAGATAATCCTTCTACAAAGGATGAAAATCAAATTGAAGGCAGCATGATGCTATCTTAGAGATGTAAAAATGATCATATTAAATTCATCCCCATAACTCTCAGATTTATCTGCATGGAAACTCAAGGCTAACTTTAGCACAAATTTTTATAACTATTTGGGATTTTAGGAAATATGTACTAATTTATTTTCTGACCTCATTTTGTGGTTCTACCCTATTTTCTCTTTGCCTTTGTGTTTTTTCCTTTATTTTTCTTATATTATGTTACTTTTACAAGCTATATTAAATAATTTTAACCATACATACTTACTAAAAATAAACATTTCTATAATCAATTAAATACCAGGAAACAATCAAGGAAAATCTACATTTTGAGGATAAAATATTGGGAACTAGGAACTCTAAAACAGCAAAAAGCTGTTATGTATATATGCTGATGAATAAAATACATATTAAGATTTTCAAGTACTTTTAAGAGAATCAACCAAAGTACCCTTTTTGAAAAGAGATGTTACTCAGTAATAATTCTATTCACCTGGGAAATGAAACTGTATAAAAATGTAAAGAAATGAAATAATACAAAATTAATATAATGATGATAAAGTCAGGGTATAAAAACTATATTATTTATTACTGCCTAAGAAGTTACCCCCAAATTTCATGGCTTAAAACAGCCAACATTTATTATCTCATACTTCCTGTGGGTCAGGAATCTGGGCAAGATTTAGATGGTCCTGTATTTCCAGATCTCTCTTGGTTGCATTCAAGGTGTCAACTGAGTTGTATTTCACTCAAGGCTTGACTGGGCAAGGATCCATTTCCCAACTCACATGGTTATTGGCAGGAATCAGTTCCTCCTGACTTGCTTGACGAAGGACCTCAGTTCCTTATTGGCTGCTGGCTGGAGTTCACCTTCAGGCAGGTTTCTCCAATATGGCAGCTTGCTTCATCAAAGTGTTGGCAAGAGGAAAGGTCAGCTAAACTGAAGGAGATCACAATATTTATAACCTAAGCACAGAAGTGACGTCCATGACTTTTGCTGTATTCTACTAATTAGGGAAAATCACTAAGTCCAGTCCTTATGAAGAGGGGAGAACACAAGGATATGGTTACAAGAGGGGAGATCATAGGGGCCATCTTAGAAGTTTGCCTACCACTGATGCTAAGCTATAGTTTCACTAAAACATAAGGTTTCTGTAATATGACATATTATTATAAAATAATACACAAACTAAAACATATTTTTATAGATGGAAGGGATATATTACACATATATAGTCATTTAACAATAGGCATGGTCTAAATTTCATGAATATTTCAATAGATATTTGGGATATGGAGATGTATAGGTACTCAACATTCCTAATTTTCCATGGAGGGAAAGAGAGAGAATGGAGAGCTGATTAATTAGTTTAATTATTTCCTTCAATAATGATTTTTAAAATTAAGTTTAATTATGCTTATTTCTTTATATTTTTGTTTTTTTCTAAATACTCCTCAAAATTCTTATATTATTTTACAATCAGAAATAATCTGTGTATATTATGAAAAATAATGATATAGCATTTTATAGCACTTTTAATTAACATTTACTTAACATATATTATCTCAAATCAGAACAAATCTGTGATGTTATTGATGACTAATACAGGCTTAGAGAGCACAGTATTTGACCTGGAATATAAAATTAGCTATTGGCAAATTTAAGAGTAGAAACTTGGTTTCCTAAACATCAAGAGAGAAAACGGTGGAAATTTATAGGTAAATAGAATTAGTGTTATAAGATCTTTACTGAAGCTTAGTAATGAGGTTTGCAGGGCTAAATATATGTTCTTTGTTTTCATAATTCTTTCCATGACAATTAAAGTCTACAAATCTAAAATGAATTTGAACCATGATTTTGATACTGTCAATTTCCTTTGACACTTATCATTAAACTGTTAGACTTTATTACTTGCATTTGTATTTTTCACACTATTTAAGGAGAGGCTTTAAAAGCTGTAGCATCTTGTATTCATGTAATACAAGCATAGGTCAAACTCATTCAAAGCTCTTGTGATAGAGAAACATTATATCATTTGATATTTAACAAATGCACAGGCAGTGTCATTTTAATTATTTTAGAACAAAATCTCAATTAGAAACTTATTGAAAAAGTGTGAACTTTTATGTATTTTCAAATATTAAAAATTATTTTATTACAGCATTTAGTTTCTGGAGTAGAATTGTATTCATAGGTCTATCTAAAATAGAAAATAAATATGGAAAATCTTAATAAGATTTATTTAAACATTTTGCACATTATCATTGTCTCTGGCACTATTGGAGAGCAATCTCTAAATACTTACGAAACTAAAGCATTATGTTTTAACCTGAATATGTGAAAACCAAATTTTTTTTCTTCTAATGAGAAAGTTAGGATGTATATAACTATCATTTGCTCATAGAACAGAGAGATGGATAATATGACATGGGATTTTCTAGAATATTCTTTTTCACCTGTTTTCAAGGAGATGATTGCTGCTATTTATCCTTTGTAAGACATGAAAATCTTCCAAATATGTAGTTCAAGTTATAGGGGACTTGATATTTTTAATCCACCAGCATCATATGGTTGTCTGGGGTCTACTTCAGATTTATATAGCCATTTAGGAAAAAGGAATGAGTTCTTATTTAGCATAGTTTGCCACCAATTTTTCTAGGAATCCTTTAAAAGCGCAGCATCCACTGTTATTTGTATTGATCCATTACCTTTATCATAACTTTTGTACCCTTACTGGCATGATAAAGATACATTATCAATCAGTATTGCATGGGTTAGTTCTACATTCCTTAGAATGAATTTAAGGTCAGTAATGGTTTGGTCACATTTTAACCATTTTCCCCTCATTTGAAACTCTTAAATGGCATGAACAAACCCTGTCAGACCTCTTTTTGAAAAACCACATTTTCTTCCCTCATTGTTCTTGCAGAGTTCCCCTTATCCATCAATGGAAATCTTACCTATATTCAGAGTTATGCTCCAAAATCTTTCCCTCCTTCAACATTTTCTTTTTTATTAGAGAAATTGTAGGCTTACAGAAAAAGCATGCATAAAATGCAGAGTTACCATATACCACTGTATTGTTAACACCTTGCATTTGTTACAATTCATGAAAGAATATTTTCATTATTGTACTATTATCTATAGTCCATTGTTTACAATAGGGTTCACTGTTCTTGACCGTCAGGTAGGATTCCTATCTTTTTTTTTTTTTTAATTTTCAGTGCTGTCATTATATTTTACACCACATTTAACATATACTTTCTTATGTCAAAACATAATTATGTCAAATTCTCTCACTTGACAAAAGCTTTTTGAAGTCATGAGTCAATTGCTTTGTGTGTGTGTGTACTTGTTTCATAGCGAGAGTCACATATATTCTGCATATAGGGGAATATTATAAAAATAGTTGTTAAATAAAAATGTTTCACATTCTAAATTGATCTCTTTCAAGAGAGGCACTGAACATCATCTTTATTCAACTGAAAGTGAATAAATATTAAATAATTTTCCCCACAAAAATGCCAAGATATTGTTGGGTCAATATCTTGATGACAGAAATCATCAACAACTAGAAATTCACAATTATTTCCTTTTTAAAATCAAATAAAAAACTATGTAAATATGCAAAATGAGAAAAAAATGGGTCTTTGCTGTGTGGCTTGCCAAATATTTATTCATTTTCCCACTAGGTTAGACAGAGAAACGGGTTGAATCATTGAGCAAGGATGATACTTCTGGAGCATCCGTTCCCGACAGAAAGCTTTAAGGTAGAAAGGATAGTTGAGATTCCCTGTTTCTTGTCCTTGTCATGTAGAAGGAGATTGGCCTGAGAGACAGGCACAAAATACCCTTCTGGACCAACCCTCCAGCCTCCCCAGGGTGCAAATACTTCTGACCTGTTTTACACACCTGCTGCTGCGTCATTAAAATTTGGCTTAGGTGCAACCATCTTCAGACTATGGCAGTTAGCAGGCTGTAGTGCCATCTTTGAAAACCTCACAACTCCTAGTATTTTGCATTTAAAAGGTGCCCAGTAAATATTTGTTGAAGTGTGGATACAGTCAGTGAAGACACCCAATAAGAAATTTGAGAAATTACGCTATCACACCTAGGATAAAAGATCCCTATTTAAATTTGTATGTGTGAGATAAAGATGATATTTTTCTTTAAGACAAGAGACAACCAAAATATGGATGAAGTGTTTTACAATAACCATGAAAAAGTGAAGATAGACTCCCAAAATCAGCATAATAAACCTTTTTTCCTATTGTTGAAATATATTTCACCCTTAGATTGACTTGCTTATTAACTGTCCCTTTATTGAACCAATAAATAAAGTCAATTTCTGTACATTTTTGCATATCAGATTGTTGATGAATAATAATTTTTACCTCCCGTTTTCTATCCAAAGCAAAATGATTCATTTATAATTTATACAGTAATTCTCATGTGAATGTGGATTATGGATATAGCTGTTTTCATTAAATAATAATGCTTCAGTTTGCTTCCTACTTTTTCTTCAAAAATTCGAACTGTTTAACTGACAATTACCATGTATTATCCTCATTTTCTAGATGACATTTTCTTTTTTTCCCCCTTTTAACATTACTTTACCTTGCAAAACTGCTAAGCCACAAAATGCTTCACAGATATAAATTAACAGATGGAGATGAAAGAACAGAGAGGTTAAATTATTTGTCCCAAATCTCGTAAGTCATCTAGTAGCAAAACTTGATAAATGCCCAGATTTTCTCACCATGTGCTTAGGAATACTACTCAATTTATATAACCAATACTTATGTTTCATGTCTGGCAGTCATTACCACAATGCACATTTTAATTTGTCTCTCTTTTTGAACTATTATCAATGGGATCATAAGATTTCCTAACATCATCTCCCATTGACAGTGAAAATATTTGTATTGGTAAGATTAAAAGATAGTATAGATTCAGTCACTATCTCTAAACCATAGTTTGCAATGATGTGGAAAATTATAACTCAGATATAAATAATGAGATAATTAGGAATGATGGAAGAAGAGATATGCTATTCAAATACTTTACTGATTCCCTAATTGCACTTCTAAAAGCTATTACCTTTATTCTAGTCTCAAGGTCAATGTGAAAGCACCTCATATCAACCTATGATTTACTTTTCAAGGGAAAAACAACAGATATTTTAGGGTATGGGGGCTTCAATCTTTAGAGTTAATGCAAGTTGTAAAATCAAATTTTCCAAGAAGGTACTGAGTTGTGATCAATATCTCTGTAAACTAATCCCTAAAATTTACCTTTTGTATTTAGCAAACAGCTATCTTGACTGAGACAAAAAAGCAGGCAGCAACTTCTCATGTTCCAAATTGCCATTAAGCTTCATTGTCATCTTTGGTTAATTTACACCCAATATTTAGGCCTTATAGAAAACACAGTTTATATTTGGTTCTGCATTACCCAGAATTGGCTAAAAACATTGATAAAATTTACCTTGCATGTGTTGCATAGATAAACATAATTCATCTCTGAAAATCATATAATCCCTTCCCTAAACTTCTTTTGAATTTTCTCTACAAATTTTGGTAAATTTCTATGAGGATAAGTTTGAAATATTCATTTAAATCTTTTGAGGCTCATGACAAATAATTGCTCATGAAGGAATACATAAAAAGTAATAGAACAGAATTTTAAAAACCTCTAAATTTTCTGCTTTTCCCAACTGTGTTCAAATATTGAGTCCTATCATTCTGTCATTCTTTATTCATGGCATTCCTAATAAATTTATTCTTTTGCACAATGTCATGATTTTGCTTACTTATTTTCTTCCCATATAAGCCAATAGCATAAGACATTCAATTTTATTCAAAGAAAATGAATTAAACAAAAAATTCAATTAATAGCCCTTTCCCTTGATATCTCCCTCTAAGTAAAAATGCCTCCTGGAGTACAATAACCATTCCACATACACTGCAGCATTCCACGTTGTTTAGCCGAGTGTCTAAGAAACAATAGGTTCAATAAATTCCTGGAGTTTACCTGCAAAATATATGTTTCTAAAGACCACTCTAATGGACCTGACAGTGCATAATATTATTCCACTGTTACCAGAAAATAAACTTGCTATGAGTCTTGTCTTATTTGTCCTAAAGGTTAAAGTATTAGACTATGTTATCCTTTAATGCAAACGACATACAAAAGTTAGCATGGTATGCTGGGAAAAAAAAGGCTTTTAAAGTTGAGGCATCATTCTAGCACTTATTAACTGCATGGCTTTTTTCAAGTTAACATCTCTGATCAACCTTATTCCACTTATGAACCCAGGGTAATATATGAACCTATGTTATCTAAGACATTCTGGAAGTGTGTGTTTAAGTGTGAACATGTGAAGACTAAATGAGATAAAGGGTATGGAATACATATTAAATTGCAGACTGAAATTGTGAAAATAATTTGCTCTTGATTATCTGCATTTATGGATGAAACAATAAAAAAGGTTAATAGTTGCTATAAATTTTACCAATGAATGTAATATTGATGTAAGCTTTCATTCATAAAATAGACAATTTATACCCCAAAAACCTTTAACCCAGTTTACCATTTCCCTATTGTTATTATTGAGTTAGTGGGCAGAATCCCACAACATTTTAGCAATTTTCCCAGTGTCACTGCTGGTGATGTATTGGAAACACTGAGTAGCCAACTCCCAGCCCTCATCTACATTACCTCCTTCCTTTTCTGCTTGCTCTTATTTATGTGCAGGAGTTTGCCACGTTTCCATTCTTGTTTGTTTGCATGCAGGTGTTTAGTATGTTTCTAGTTCACAAGAGATTGCAGGCAACTGGGGGAGACACTAAATATTAACCAACCCCAGCTGCTTCCAGGGCACAAAGTTTACTCATTTGCATAACCCCCTCCCCCTTGAGTGTATAAAAGCCCAGCACTTGGGCAGTGCAGAGCTACTGAAATGAGGCATGTGGAGCTACTGAGCAGTTGGCCTCTCCGAGGACTGTTGGTCCCTCAGCTCTGATGTAAAACTGGGGGTGCAGAGCTTCCATCCACTGACCCCGACTTGAGCAGTTAGCCTCCCCAGCAGACCAGCATGGTGAGATCTTTTCCTCTGATCTTTTAATCCCTTTTTGCTGGGTAAGTAATAAAGTTTGCAAGCGCTGTGAGTCTTTGTTGTGCCTGAGTCTGTGTTCTGATGATGCACTATATAGCAACTCACTCCGCAGTCACAAAGAAAGTTATGTGGGGAATTGATTTTAAAACCTGGGAGCCTTGATTTCCAATTTTTCTATTTTTCAGCCCTGTATTTGCCACCATTGATGTAACATTTTCATAATGTATCTGAAACTATGTTAAGCAAATATAGTCTATTAGAAGGCAAAAATTTATCATTGTAAATTTGCTGTGAATATTATGGACTTAGTCAATATCATGAACATACAGAGTAGGAAACTCTTATTTCATAATTTTAACCAGACTAATTATCAAGTTGTCATATTAGAGCATGAGAGATTCATTCTTTCAGATCACTGCAGTTTGTCAGTTTTCAAATGTCACCCTTTGCCCCAGTACAATGTAAATAGGTCTTGTCATAATTAACTCAAGGTATGATTAATAGAAAACAGGTTAGAAAACATTATCAGGCAATTAGGTAGGGCAGCCACAGGACTGGAGAAGATGTTGGTGTATAAGAAATTGTGGAAGAGAACTGGAGTCAAGAGCAGAGCAAGGGGCATAATAAAATGTAATTTCTCACTTTGCTTCAAACATATTTCTATTTTGATTAATAATAAAAATTGCTAAATGTATGCAATGCTTTCTATGTTCTAAGATCTCTTCTCACTCTCTATATCAATATAAAATTTAAACCTCACAACAAACTGTGATGTAGGTGCACTACTATTTTGCAGATGAGGAAACAGAAGCATGTCAATTTTAAGTTGCTTGATCAAGTGTCCATGTTTCACATGTGCCATAACTAGGTTTTGAACCCAGGAGGACAAGCTCTAGAATCTCTGCTCTTAACCACTAAGTTACATTTTCTCTGTATTCTATATGTGGTAGCCAGAATTCTAAGTTGATCCCCAATATTCCAGCCCCTGGCATACATGCCTTATAAAATCCCCTCCCCCTTGTGAACTTATTGGCCTATCACTCCCATGATAGTTTATTAATCAGTTAACTTTAAGTCAACATAAAGGGACATTATCTGGGTAGACTAAGCTAATAAACAAGTCTTTAAAATGGACTGGGCTCTTTCTGAAGTTGGAGGAATTCATACTAGGAAGATTCTCCATTACTGGCTGTGAAGATGGAGGGGTCCACATGGACTTGAGAGCAACATATAGGAATTCAGAGCAACATATGACCAATAGCAAGCAAGAACACAGGACCTCAGCACAACAGCTTCAAGGAACCAAATTCTGCCAACAACCTGAATGGGTTTGGAAGAGGACTCCAAGCTCCTGTTGAGAATGCAGTTTGACTGACACAGCTTGATTTCAGCCTTGGGAGACCCTTAGCTGAGGACACAACTAGTCAGTGCCTGGACTTCTGGCCTTTGGAAACTTTTGAAATCATACATTAGTATTGATTTAAGCCCTTAAGTTTGTGGTAATTTTTTATGTAGCAATAGATAATGAATGTGATATGTAATTGTGATGAGTTGGAACAAACAAACAGGAATAGACTTGCATAGACATTTTCTTCATTGACATATGCTGTCCATCTCTCCTGCTCATTTGGGGAAATGGGGGCTCAAGTACAAGTATCAGTTGAATCCATCTGATGTAAGTAGCTCTCTAATGATATATGAATAACTGAAGTATGGAAAGAGACAAAGAGAGGTACCATGGGCTGGGAGAGTCATTTCTTACTCAACATTCTTCCAAATATTTTGTGTTCTTTGTAATTTCTTTGTGCCAGCCAT